>NC_071406.1:24267474-29960254 GCF_017976375.1 Cuculus canorus | reverse complement strand
CCCCCCCCCCCCCCCATCGCCTCGCCTCTCCTTCTCCCCAAAAAGCTCCCGACCTGACCCGTCGGTGGCTGTTCTTCAGACAGCTCTTCACACTCTTCCTTCCCCTCGGAGCTTTCCCCAGCGGTTCAGAAGCCCCCGGAGCAGCCGTGCACCGCCTGCCCCGCTCGGAGACAGCCTCCTGCCCGCCGCCCGCAGCTCTGCCGCTGCCGCTGCTCCGCACGCGGGGACACAGGATGTGCCCGCGCGGCGTCACAAAGGGACTGATGCCACACGCCTTTGTTTGCTTTTAACCCTCACCTCGCCGTTGGAGCCCACGTGGCAGTGCAGAAGAACGCTGCGCTGTGATACGGGCTCCGAGATTTCTTGCTTTGTTACGTGAACCAACGCATTCCCGTTTACTTGGGGGAGGTCATCACAAGGATATTTTTCCACTTTGTGCGTTTCCCAGGGTTAACGCGGGTTGATATACTTTTGGTGACTTCTGTGTTTTCGTATGTTGTCTCTTTCACAGAATCACAGAATCACCAGGTTGGAAAGGACCCACTGGATCATCGAGTCCAACCATTCCTAACACTCCCTAAACCATGTCCCTAAGCACTTCATCCACCCGTTCCTTAAACACCTCCAGGGAAGGCGACTCGACCACCTCCCTGGGCAGCCTGTTCCAGTGCCCCATGACTCTTTCTGTGAAGAACTTTTTTTCTGATATCCAACCTGAACCTCCCCTGGCGGAGCTTCAGGCCATTCCCTCTTGTCCTGGCCCCTGTCACTTGGGAGAAGAGGCCAGCTCCCTCCTCTCCACAACCTCCTTTTAGGTAGTTGTAGAGAGTAATAAGGTCTCCCCTCAGCCTCCTCTTCTCCAGGCTAAACAACCCCAGCTCTCTCAGCCGCTCCTCGTAAGACTTGTTCTCCAGCCCCTTCACCAGCTTCGTTGCTCTTCTCTGGACACGCTCCAGAGCCTCAACATCCTTCTTGTGGTGAGGGGTCCAGAACTGAACACAGTATTTCGAGCTGCGGTCTCACCAGTGCCGAGTACAGAGGGAGAATTACCTCCCTGCACCTGCTGGTGACCCCATTTCTGATACAAGCCAAGATGCCGTTGGCCTTCTTGGCCACCTGGGCACACTGCTGGCTCATGTTCAGGTCGGCTGTCAAACCAGCACCCCCAGGTCCTTCTCTTCCGTGCAGCTCTCCAGCCACTCTTCCCCCAGTCTGTAGCACTGCATAGGGTTGTTGTGCCCCAAGTGCAGGACCCGGCATTTGGCCTTGTTGAACCTCATGCCATTGGTCTCGGCCCAGCGCTTCAGCCTGTTCAGATCCCTTTGCAGAGCCTCCCTACCCTCCAGCAGATCCACACTTCCTCCCAGCTTAGTGTCATCTGCAAACTTGCTGAGGGTGCACTCGACTGCCTTCATCCAGGTCATTGATAAAGACATTGAACAGAGCTGGACCCAGTACTGAGCCCTGAGGAACTCCACTTGTGACTGGCCTCCAGCTGGAGTTAACTCCATTGACCATCACTCTCTGGGACCGGCCATCCAACCAGTTTTCAACCCAGGAGAGTGTGCGCCTGTCCAGGCCAGAGGCTGACAGTTTCTGAAGCAGAATGCTGTGAGAAACTGTGTCAAAGGCTTTACTGAAGTCCAAGAAGACTACATCCACAGCCTTTCCCCCATCCAGTAGTCGAGTGATTTTGTCATAGAAGGTGATCAGGTTAGTTTGGCAAGATCTGCCCTTTGTAAACCCATGTTGACTGGGCCTGATAACCCAATTCTCTTGCATGTGCTTCATGATAGCACTCAAGATTACCTGTTCCATGACTTTCCCCGGCACTGAGGTCAGACTGACAGGCCTGTAGTTCCCCGGATCCTCTCGGCAACCCTTCTTGTAGATGGGCACAACATTAACAGCCTCCAGTCCAGTGGAACTTCCCCAGTCAGCCAGGACTGCTGGAAGATGATGGATAGGGGGTTGGAAAGGACATCCGCCAGCTCCTTCAATACTCTTGGTGGATCCCATCCGGCCCCATAGACTTGTGGGAGTCTAGGTGGGCAAGCAAGTCTCTAACCGCCTCCTCTTGGATCGTGGGAGCCTCATTCTGCTCCTCTAACTCTTGGGTTTGTAAACAGAAGGAACAACTTTCTTTGCTATTAAAGACTGAGGCGAAGAAGGCATTAAGTACCTCAGCCTTGTCCTTATCCCCTGTCACTGTTATTCCTTCTGCATCCAATAGGGACTGGATATTCTCCCTCGTCCTCCTTTTCCTGTTAATGTATTTGTAGAAAGACTTTTTGCTGTCTTTCACAGACTTAGCCAATTTGATTTCTAGTTGGGCCTTGGCCCTCCTGACTTTTTTCCCTGCACGATCTCACTTCCTCCCTGTAGTCCACCCAAGATGCCTGTCCTTTCCTCCAAAGCACATAGAGCGTCTTCTTATTATTGACACATCTTGAGATCTCCCTGCTCCACCAAGCTGGCTTTCCCCCCCGCTGGCTCCTTTTCCGGAACACAGGGATGGCTTGCTCTTGAGCTGCTAGGATTTCATTTTTCAAGAGCGCCCAGCCCTCGTGGGCTCCCTTGCCCTGAAGGACTCTTTCCCATGGGACTTGGCTAACCAACCTTCTGAACAGGCCAAAGTCTGCCCTCTGGAAGTTTAATGTGATAGCTTTGCTAGTCCCCTTCTTTATCCCACCTAGAACTGAAAACCCTATCATCTCATGATCGCTTAGTCCCAGGCGTCCTCCGACCGTCAAATCCCCAACAAGACCTTCTCTATTCGCAAACAGCAGGTCTAGGAAGGCACCCTCCCTTGTTGGTTCACTAACCAGTTGTGCGAGGAAGTTGTCTTCCATGCACTCCAGGAACCTCCTAGACTCTTTCCTTTCTGCTGTATTGTACTCCCAGCAGACATCCGGAAAATTAAAGTCACCCACAAGGACAAGAGGCAGAGATTTAGAGACTATCCCCAGCTGTTTATAGAAGAGCTCATCAGCTGCTTCTTCTTGGCTGGGTGGTCTGTAACAGACTCCTATCACAAAGTCCGCCTTCTTGCGGGCTCCTCTGATTTTAACCCACGGGCACTCGGTCCATCCTCACCGTAATCCAGTTCAAGAGTATCAAAGCACTCTTTAACATAGAGGGCTACCCGCCTCCTTTCCTACCCTTCCTGTCCCGCCTGAAGAGTTTCTATCCCAACATAGCTGTACTCCAGTTATGTGAGTCATCCCACCACGTTTCTGTGATGGCAATGACATCGTAGTCACCTTGCCCTGCAACAGCTTCCAGCTCCTCCTTCTTATTGCCCACGCTGCGTGCATTGGTGTATATGCACTTCAGCTGGGCTGATGAACCTTCAGCCCTCGTAAAGGGAAGAGAGTTCATTCTCGATTGACTGGTCCTTGGAATAACTAATGCCACAGACCCAGTTTCATCCTTACTGTCCCCACTTGTACTCGCCCTCACTTGCCCTGTGGTGGTGTACTGGTGGTCCTCCCCAGCACACCATTTCTCAGTCGCCGGTCTCCCACTTCCAGGCTCATTCCCAACTAGCCTGGTCTCCTCCCCTTCCCCCTTCACATTGCTTATTGAATTGCTTATTTTTAAACTTAATTGCTTATTTTTAAACTTAAAGTACTGTTTCTTGTTTGAAAACTGTCTTTCGTATGGTCTTTCAAACTGTCTTTCGTATGGTGAGAGCTTTTTTCTCAAAGCCTGAAGGAATAAAAAATCCAGCTTTCCGTCACCAGCAGATGGTGCTGCGCAGTGCAGTTTGAAAAACACGTCTCAGACTGGCCACTGGTTATAATTGTTTTCCTGTCTGGGGAGCCTGATATTAGAGGTGCATTTCACCAAGGCTTTATTTGGCTTAGCAGCTGATTAATATAGGCAGGATTTCTGACCTTTACAGCAGAGCTAGTGGCCAGTTCCACGGTCTGTCTTTGGAACTGGAATTCCTCTGGAAATTCCTGCCTGCACTCCTAGGGCTTTAAAATCCACGCAATTTAGAACCATGGAGTGGCTGAGGCTGGAAGTTGTCTCTGGAGGTGGTCTAGCCCAACCCACCAGCTCAAACCAGGGTCAGCTAGGGCAGGTTGCTTAGGACCACATCTACCTGGACAGTCTAATATCCTATTCCAGTGTTCCATCACTCTCACGGGGAGAAAGGTGCTTTGTCGACGGTTAAACCCTTTCCAGTATTTCAGCTTGAGCCTTTGTTTCATGTCCTACCACTGAACACCACTGAGAAGAGTCCGTCTCTGCTGTCTTTATTCCCCTCGTCCATTTTCAAACATTATACACACTGATAACACGCCCTGAGCTTTCTCTTCTCTAGGCTTAACAGCCCCAGCTTTCGACTTCCCCTTGTATAACAGATGCTCCCGTCTCTTCACTCCAGACACTGCAAGTCGCGATTTAGATTGCTCTAAAAAGTCAAACAGCACTTCCTTTCCCCAAGGAGCATTTCTGCTATCACACATCTTGTCATCGAGGAAGAAAGACAGGGAGCAGACTTCTCAGGAAAGTCAGCGCATAAGGTAAAAGCAACCCACACCCTTTCCTTTCCCGAGAGGTGTGACGTAGACTGCAACTTGACAACCAGTGCGATTCACAACAACAGCAAACAGACAATTCATACAATTGGAATGGACGCCTCAGAAGGTACCACGAAAGTTCTAAAGAGCCACGGTCCCACTCCTCCTTACACTCCTGAGAGGTTTTGCTTATCTCAGGAAAAGGTATGGAGCTCTCATTTCACGGGGATCCCACTTCTGACACCGAAAAAATGTCCCAGACCAAAGCCAGGAGGGTTTTGTTTGGAATCCCCAGAGTGAGTTTGAGACAGAACACATTTCAGAGGCTGTGCAGCAAAAATCTTTCTTTCTTGTAAAAAGGAAGCACGTGAAAAATTAGAGGAGACTTGCAGTGATAGGCAAGAGAGGAGCAAAGATGGAAAGTTAAGCAAGGGCTCAGGAGAGCGTCGCAAGAATAGTCACCACAATGTGTTTGCAGAGTCTTCAAAGCTTGGCATCTCGGGGGTCCCACAAAGAGTCAGTGCTGGTCAGAGGGGCTTTTTGGTGGGTCATTTTATACTTCTTCCCAGTTTGGGTTGTCGTGTACCACACGGCCTGCACATCTTCACCCACCTGCGCTTGCGCGGTGCTACTCAGTGTCTCCAGCTCGTGTCTACATGACACGACCACACGCCACCTCCTCCCTCTGCCGAACTTCTGTGGAGTGCTGATTTGCTGACTTTGTGGTTTCCTCGGCTCTTGTGTTACAACCTGGCAGCAGCTTTTGACAATCTTTGAGACATAATCCCCCAATTTGTCTCCCTAAACAAGCCTATCAGCCTTCTTTGAGTCCTTAATGGAAAGGCTCAGGACAGCTTGTAATCCAAGAAAGAGCTGCAAGAAGAGAGAAGTCTCTACTACTGTATGCCAGCAATGACCATTGCCAGGAATACTGGTGACCAGAGTACCCCACCAAAAATTAACAAATATATAGAGTAGAGGGTGCTCTCATCCACACGATAAAAGTGTCCTGAGATGTTGTTTTACTGGGGAAACACAACCGGGCTCATCACTGTCTTTTCCTTAAATAAATTTTATTCCAACAGACGCATTTGAAGTCAGCATCAATAAATAAATACCTAAGATACACAAACAAACAAACAATCACCACTTAACATAGTTTCCGTTTCTTAACAGGCAGACAGAGAAGTTCATTTGCATCAGCTATAGGAGGCTATGTGCTATTTTCCTGCTTCAGTGGGAGGAAGAAAGGATGTTCCAGTGCTTCTTCCAGAGTAATGCGTGTGGCTGGGTCATACTCCAGCATCTTCCCAATCAGATCAAACAGATTCTCATGGTCAGAATCGTGGCACGTCATGTATTCCTTCACGAAGAAAACAACAAAACACGGGCTTCCAGTCTTAGAATTGCACTTGGAGCTCCTCTGCCCAGAAGTATCTTCCCCCTTGCAATCTTACCTTCAGGGGTTTACAGCACCCCGAGACATATTGCCCAGACGCACTGCGTTCATCCCAGGCCAGACGGCCATTACAGAAATACTTCTTCTTTGAAGACACAACTCTCTTTATCATTTGATCCGGCAAAGGCCCCAGTAATCGCTCCATCATTGCCAGGTGTACTATGTCGTCATCGGGCTGCAAGGAAGTCAAGAGAGACGTTTTTCGTTCCTTGTTCAGAGGAAGTTATCAAGAAGCACACACCAGCCTGACTTCATTTTTGACTGTACCCTGCAAACAATAACCTGAAACTGATCGACAAAAAAATGAGAGGCTCGGGTTCTCTGTTTCCTGAAAGAAGTTAGAAGCTACTGGATTTCATTCCCCTTGATCTTGCCTTGGTGTTTTTTCTTCCTCTCTTCTTCAAGTTCCGTTTCAGCAATACTGTCAAGAGGACAGGATTCAATCCTTTGAGTAGTATTTGCTGATGGTGATAGATGAAGCCACATCTGGTGTTAAGGTGCCTTGTAAATTCCAGAAGTTAACAGGGCGACCCTTCATTTCAAGACGCTGCCAAAACGTCTACTGAAAGTAACTTGTCAAAATCTGCCGCTGAGAACGTTCCTTGTGGCCTACATCTTCTGTTCTCTTCAACTTGGCACCACAGAGAAATGCAGCTTACTTTCTCGCACAGACCATTGCCTTTAGTCCCCACCTCTCCGTAGCTTATGTTCATCAAGTTGGGGAGTGCTGGGCATGCTGCATGCTTTTGAGGGATAGAGTTGCCTACCTCAAATACTAAGTCTCCAAGGTAGTATTCCAGGAGAGTACATCCTATGCTCCACACATCGCATGGATGGGACCATCCGAGCTCTGTGAAAAGATTCAGGTTGTTCATGTTTAGAGCAGACGGCAAACAGTTCAACAGCTCAAGCAAGACACCAAGAACTTCTCTAGCTCCATTCAATAGCACACAAAAACTCATACTTGAAAGATCAGTCAAACAAACAGCCTTCCACTGACCTAGGACCACCTCAGGAGCTCTGTAAGGTCTAGTAGTCACCACAGGGTTATGGTAATCATGATCGTAAGTGGCGCACCCAAAGTCCACAAGTCTGATGTCTGGTTTTCTCAGTCTGCATTCAGTGCATTCCTGAAATGAAAGGTGGTGGGATGCAAGTGACCAGATGAACGCAGAGGATGACTGAGGTGGAGGAGAGTGGGGAAGAGGATGGCAACTTACCAGTTTGGGGTTGTACTCTTCTACGTAGTCAGATTTCACAAAGACAATATTGTCTGGCTTCAGATCTGTATGTGTCAACTTCTTCATGTGCAAAACTGCAAGAGAACTCACACAGTTAGCGGGATCTGCAAAGAAACTTTAACAAATAAAGCAATGAGGAAACACACTTACAGTTGACAGAGGTGCAGATCTGATAAGCCATGTGTCTAATGTCGTCCAGGTTAAATGGCAAGAAGTCATTGACACTCATAAAGTCAAAGGTGCTGAGCCCCAGGAGCTCAAAAACAATGCAGACGTGTCCACGGTGCTCAAACCATCCCAACATCTGGACACAGTGACTGCAAAAGCAGGAAAACACATGCATTGCAACAGCGAGTTGTGCAGCGCTCATACACACACTGTGTGCACTAGAAGAACACTAGAAGAAGTCTTCGAGCCAAAACACATCACGGTTGGCTTTGTGTGCTTACTAGGCATTGCTGGGGTCTGATGCTTCTAA
Source organism: Cuculus canorus (assembly GCF_017976375.1). Lineage (NCBI taxonomy): Eukaryota > Metazoa > Chordata > Aves > Cuculiformes > Cuculidae > Cuculus > Cuculus canorus. Next base: position 29,952,544 of record NC_071406.1, on the reverse strand, counting down.
ATCTTCCAGCACCTGTATTTCCTCACAAGCCGCATCGGAGGACCAATCAAAATTCTTTGCTATTTTCACTGCAACATGTCTGCCTTCCCTGAAAAGACAGGTTTTAAGGGAGTTTAGAACAATGAGTACTTTTAAGTCAGACTGTTGGGTCGTTATCACCCCATATGCCCTGTTCCTAACACTGGAAACCCTCTGGGAAAAGGTCAGACAGACTTCATATCACCCAGAGTCATCTATGCGCCAACACAACTAAAACTTCATCTTTACATTTTGAAAACACACTCGATCCTTTTAATATTAAAAGGTATTATTCTTCAAGCCCCTTTTGCCTCGCCTTTCTTTCTATGGATGCTGGGCTAATACTGGAGGAACTTCCCCACTTCACAGCCTAAGACAACCGTTAATCTAAAATGGCAAGCCGCCTTCAGCCCTCCGAGTAGTAAAAATGTCACTGAAGTGTCAAATGCCTTCTGCCGGGACTGGAAAGACAACCTCCTTCCATATTGTTTTGCACACAGCAAAAGTGCCATCAAACACAAAATATGTTCTTGATTTGTAGTGGGCGCTCTGTTAGAACGCCAATGGGGCTGCGTGCTCGCAGATGATGCTTTAAGAGAAGCTACACCATGTCAGACGTTGCTCATTATCCAGAGCTGGGGTGGCACAGGCCCCAAGTCTGCCCTGTGTGGGGGCTGCAGCTGCACCCCACGCTCCCCAGGCCACCTCTCCCGATCAGCCCTGACCTCTACCAGGCTGGGCTGAACCTGCAGAAGACACAACCTTTGCCTCCGCCACCAGCCCTGCACAACCCTCATGTCTGGGGACTGCTTATAGCACCACGGACCAACGACAATTTTGATTGGCAGCTGCGGTCACCTTAGTGAAATACAGAGAGCAGCACACGAGGAAGCAAAGAGAAAGCCTAGTAGGATCAGAAAGCACTTCCTGAACCTCATACGGAGAGTTTCAGTACGAAAAATGACAGGAGCCCAATTAAAAGACTTACGCTCCGTGATCGATGCATTCCACTACTTTTGAGAAACCGCCTTCACCCAACACAGCAAGAACCTCGACTATAAAGAAAAGAACTCTTAGTCACCAAAGTGGTGAAGCTACTCAGCTATTAAATTGCCTAGCAAATAATCAACAATAAACAGAGATAAAGCAAATAATTAGAAGGACTAAGTACTATCACTGAAGGTTGTTCTAGGATGTGCTCTAAATTGTAAATATCTGGTCTGAGAGATGTTACTGGACAACTGTCTTCAAAGTACATTTACAGGGATCCCATCCCAGTAGGTTCATTCACTTCGTTGAATACTTTTTTTGGGGGGGGGAGGGGGTAAGGGAAAAATCCCCAAGGTATACTCTTAATAATGTCTATAATAGATTATTCAAAAGAAAACAGTCCCACCCCCAACCAAAAAGTCAAGAGAGAAAGAAAGAGAGAACCCCCTCACATCTTACGCTAAAAGAACTTATTCTGTCCGAAAAGCTAAAAAACATTGAAAAATATTCTATACATCTTGCGTGGAGCATGTCTCCTCTCTGACAGATCAGGTGACCCGCCTCCTCATCCTCTACACTCCTGGCTGTGCTCCTTCGACGACTAACCTGGAATGGCACCAAGATAGTCCAGACAGTCAACAAACACGAGTGAATTCAGCTCAGAGTATAAAATGCATTCAGCAGGGAGGCAGTCGGGCACTCGGATACACGCCAGGCCACAACAGTTGGCAGGAGCAATTTCCAATTCAGCTCCTGGCAACTCAGGGGGCGCATTGTATATGTTACAAGGCAAAATGGTATCGAGGAAGAGATTTTCGGATTGGATACTTGCAGAGACAAGGCAACAGCAAAATACAAGGTTTCCTTTTACAAGATTGGTTCCCTGAGTTTTACTTCAGGATTTCAGTGCCCGTATTCTTGTTTAAAGCAAAAGGATTTAACAATTCTCTTCTATACATCAAAGATGTCTTTTAGATGTATCTTCCAGAGACAAAGGACAGAATGTTCTTCTATATTTCTGTATTTCTATACACAGTTGCCTTTTGGCCACATTAAAATACTCCTCTGAAGTAACTGAGATTTAATCGCCAGTCTGAATTTTGGATAAGAATTGTTTGGTACATCGCACACAGCTTACACCTTTACTTTAGGCCATCTCAGCTGAAGATCTGACATTATAAATCCTATCTGCAGTGACGTGTTTTTACAAAAGCAAAAAATCTGATGTGATCTCTTTGCTGTTTCCACGATCCTGAGTCAAAAGGAAGTTTAAAAGCCTGGGCTTTTTTTTTTTTTTTTTTTGAGTAGGGTCAAAATAAATGCCTGTCCTCAGAGAAATTCCAAAGGCACGAGAGACATGCCTGCATTTCAGGCACTCCGATGCATGGTTCTCGTTCACTAATCTGGTCAAATACATCCCAGGAAGAAACAGCAAGACTGTCCTGTGTGCTGTCACACATGTGCCTGCAAACTATACATTTTCACTCAAGAAAATCAAATCCCAGCAAAAAGAATAGGCCACTAATATCAGCAAAAGGAATAAACTACTGCAAATATTCATAGGGACTGGACCGTGCCTGCAGTTCCCTTTTGTGACTGCTCGTTCTGCTGTGATCCAGTTTGCAGCGCTTGCTGTCCTGTGCACCGCTTGCTGATCTCTCTGTCTTTTTAGAGCTCTTTCTTCTTCCAAGATCCGGGCTCTCGCACTTCTTCTCTGGTGCGACGCTGGCTGTCCTCTGTGTCTTTTGAGCCCTGCTGCTTCTTCCAACATCACTTTTCTTGCGCTTGCTCTCCGGTGAACCACTCTCTCTCTTTTTAGGCGTCTTGCACCTTCCTAGATCCGGCTTGCAGCCCTGGTCCTCCGGTGCACCGCTTGCTGATCTCTCTCTCTTTTTAGCCCTCTTGCCTCTTGCAAGATCTGGTTTCTTCTGTTGGCTCTCTGGTGCGCCGCTTGCTGATCTCTCTCTCTTTTTAGAGCTCTTTCTTCTTCCAAGATCCGGGCTCTCGCACTTCTTCTCTGGTGCAACGCTGGATGTCCTCTGTGTCTTTTGAGCCCTGCTGCTTCTTCCAACATCACATTTCTTGCGCTTGCTCTCCGGTGAACCACTCTCTCTCTTTTTAGGCCTCTTGCACCTTCCTAGATCCGGCTTGCAGCCCTGGTCCTCCGGTGCACCGCTTGCTGATCTCTCTCTCTTTTTAGCCCTCTTGCCTCTTCCAAGATCTGGTTTCTTGTGCTGGGTCTCTGGTGCACCGCTTGCAGATCTCTTTGCCTTTTTTGCCCTGTTGCATTTTTCAAGATCCATTTTACAGCACTTGCTCTCCTGTGGACCACTTGGTGATCCCCTCTTTCTCTTTTTTGCCCTGTTGCATCTTCCAAGATCCGGACTTTCTTTTTGATCCATGTCAGGATAATTAGTTTGCTTGGAATACTGCGTCTGTAACCAAGATATTCACTCTTTGAATTGCATCTCACGGACAAAAAACACATTCACAAAGCCATCACCCATCAAATGAAGGCTAAAAGGAACACTGTCCTTTCACAGAATCCTCAAAACATAGAAAGCTTTGAGTTGGAAGGGACCTCAAAGCCCATCCAGTTCCAAACCCCCTGGCATTGGCAGGGACACCTCCCACCAGACCAGGCTGCCCAAGGCCCCATCCAGCCTGGCGTTGAACACCTCCAGGGATGGGGCAGACACAGTTTCCCTGGGCAACCTGGGCCAGAACCTCACCACCCCCCGAACAGTCCACCCATCAAACCCACCTCTCTCCAGTTTAGAGAGAAGGATGTTGGGAGGGGGATGTTGGGATTTTGGGGATGCTGGCGTCCCCTCGGGCAGGAGAGCGCTCGCCGTGCTACACAGCGTGCCCGTAGCACACACCAAGCCCCGGGTTCCCTCCCCCTCCCCCCCCCCCATCGCCTCGCTCTCTCCTTCTCCCCAAAAAGCTCCCGACCTGACCCGTCGGTGGCTGTTCTTCAGACAGCTCTTCACACTCTTCCTTCCCCTCGGAGCTTTCTCCCAGCGGTTCAGAAGCCCCCGGAGCAGCCGTGCACCGCCTGCCCCGCTCGGAGACAGCCTCCTGCCCGCCGCCCGCAGCTCTGCCGCTGCCGCTGCTCCGCACCGCGGGGACACAGGATGTGCCCGCGGCGGCGTCACAAAGGGACTGATGCCACACGCCTTTGTTTGCTTTTAACCCTCACCTCGCCGTTGGGAGCCCACGTGGCAGTGCAGAAGAACGCTGCGCTGTGATACGGGCTCCGAGATTTCTTGCTTTGTTACGTGAACCATACGCATTCCCGTTTACTTGGGGAGGTCATCACAAGGATATTTTTCCACTTTGTGCGTTTCCAGGGTTAACGCGGGTTGATATACTTTTGGTGACTTCTGTGTTTTTCGTATGTTGTCTCTTTCACAGAATCACAGAATCACCAGGTTGGAAAGGACCCACTGGATCATCGAGTCCAACCATTCCTAACACGCCCTAAACCATGTCCCTAAGCACTTCATCCACCCGTTCCTTAAACACCTCCAGGGAAGGCGACTCGACCACCTCCCTGGGCAGCCTGTTCCAGTGCCCCATGACTCTTTCTGTGAAGAACTTTTTTCTGATATCCAACCTGAACCTCCCCTGGCGGAGCTTCAGGCCATTCCCTCTTGTCCTGGCCCCTGTCACTTGGGAGAAGAGGCCAGCTCCCTCCTCTCCACAACCTCCTTTTAGGTAGTTGTAGAGAGTAATAAGGTCTCCCCTCAGCCTCCTCTTCTCCAGGCTAAACAACCCCAGCTCTCTCAGCCGCTCCTCGTAAGACTTGTTCTCCAGCCCCTTCACCAGCTTCGTTGCTCTTCTCTGGACACGCTCCAGAGCCTCAACATCCTTCTTGTGGTGAGGGGTCCAGAACTGAACACAGTTTTCGAGGTGCGGTCTCACCAGTGCCGAGTACAGAGGGAGAATTACCTCCCTGCACCTGCTGGTGACCCCATTTCTGATACAAGCCAAGATGCCGTTGGCCTTCTTGGCCACCTGGGCACACTGCTGGCTCATGTTCGGTCGGCTGTCAACCAACACCCCCAGGTCCTTCTCTTCCGTGCAGCTCTCCAGCCACTCTTCCCCCAGTCTGTAGCACTGCATAGGGTTGTTGTGCCCCAAGTGCAGGACCCGGCATTTGGTCTTGTTAAACCTCATGCCATTGGTCTCGGCCCAGCGCTTCAGCCTGTTCAGATCCCTTTGCAGAGCCTCCCTACCCTCCAGCAGATCCACACTTCCTCCCAGCTTAGTGTCATCTGCAAACTTGCTGAGGGTGCACTCGACGCCTTCATCCAGGTCATTGATAAAGACATTGAACAGAGCTGGACCCAGTACTGAGCCCTGAGGAACTCCACTTGTGACTGGCCTCCAGCTGGAGTTAACTCCATTGACCATCACTCTCTGGGACCGGCCATCCAACCAGTTTTCAACCCAGGAGAGTGTGCGCCTGTCCAGGCCAGAGGCTGACAGTTTCTGAAGCAGAATGCTGTGAGAAACTGTGTCAAAGGCTTTACTGAAGTCCAAGAAGACTACATCCACAGCCCTTCCCCCATCCAGTAGTCGAGTGATTTTGTCATAGAGGGTGATCAGGTTAGTTTGGCAAGATCTGCCCTTTGTAAACCCATGTTGACTGGGCCTGAGAACCCGGTTCTCTTGCATGTGCTTCATGATAGCACTCAAGATTGCCTGTTCCATGACTTTCCCCGGCACTGAGGTCAGACTGACAGGCCTGTAGTTCCCCGGATCCTCTCTGCAACCCTTCTTGTAGATGGGCACAACATTAGCCAGCCTCCAGTCTAGTGGAACTTCCCCAGTCAGCCAGGACCGCTGGAAGATGATGGATAGGGGGTTGGAAAGGACATCCGCCAGCTCCTTCAATACTCTTGGGTGGATCCCATCCGGCCCCATAGACTTGTGGGAGTCTAGGTGGGCAAGCAAGTCTCTAACCGCCTCCTCTTGGATCGTGGGAGCCTCATTCTGCTCCTCTAACTCTTGGGTTTGTAAACAGAAGGAACAACTTTCTTTGCTATTAAAGACTGAGGCGAAGAAGGCATTAAGTACCTCAGCCTTGTCCTTATCCCCTGTCACTGTTATTCCTTCTGCATCCAATAGGGACTGGATATTCTCCCTCGTCCTCCTTTTCCTGTTAATGTATTTGTAGAAAGACTTTTTGCTGTCTTTCACAGACTTAGCCAATTTGATTTCTAGTTGGGCCTTGGCCCTCCTGACTTTTTCCCTGCACGATCTCACTTCCTCCCTGTAGTCCACCCAAGATGCCTGTCCTTTCCTCCAAAGCACATAGAGCGTCTTCTTATTATTGACACATCTTGAGATCTCCCTGCTCCACCAAGCTGGCTTTCCCCCCCGCTGGCTCCTTTTCCGGAACACAGGGATGGTTTGCTCTTGAGCTGCTAGGATTTCATTTTTCAAGAGCGCCCAGCCCTCATGGGCTCCCTTGCCCTGAAGGACTCTTTCCCATGGGACTTGGCTAACCAACCTTCTGAACAGGCCAAAGTCTGCCCTCTGGAAGTTTAATGTGATAGCTTTGCTAGTCCCCTTCTTTATCCCACCTAGAACTGAAAACCCTATCATCTCATGATCGCTTAGTCCCAGGCGTCCTCCGACCGTCAAATCCCCAACAAGACCTTCTCTATTCGCAAACAGCAGGTCTAGGAAGGCACCCTCCCTTGTTGGTTCACTAACCAGTTGTGCGAGGAAGTTGTCTTCCATGCACTCCAGGAACCTCCTAGACTCTTTCCTTTCTGCTGTATTGTACTCCCAGCAGACATCCGGAAAATTAAAGTCACCCACAAGGACAAGAGGCAGAGATTTAGAGACTATCCCCAGCTGTTTATAGAAGAGCTCATCAGCTGCTTCTTCTTGGCTGGGTGGTCTGTAACAGACTCCTATCACAAAGTCCGCCTTCTTGCGGGCTCCTCTGATTTTAACCCACGGGCACTCGGTCCCATCCTCACCGTAATCCAGTTCAAGAGTATCAAAGCACTCTTTAACATAGAGGGCTACCCCGCCTCCTTTCCTACCCTTCCTGTCCCGCCTGAAGAGTTTCTATCCCAACATAGCTGTACTCCAGTTATGTGAGTCATCCCACCACGTTTCTGTGATGGCAATGACATCGTAGTCACCTTGCCCTGCAACAGCTTCCAGCTCCTCCTTCTTATTGCCCACGCTGCGTGCATTGGTGTATATGCACTTCAGCTGGGCTGATGAACCTTCAGCCCTCGTAAAGGGAAGAGAGTTCATTCTCGATTGACTGGTCCTTGGAATAACTAATGCCACAGACCCAGTTTCATCCTTACTGTCCCCACTTGTACTCGCCCTCACTTGCCCTGTGGTGGTGTACTGGTGGTCCTCTCCAGCACACCATTTCTCAGTCGCCGGTCTCCCACTTCCAGGCTCATTCCCAACTAGCCTGGTCTCCTCCCCTTCCCCCTTCACATTGCTTATTGAATTGCTTATTTTTAAACTTAATTGCTTATTTTTAAACTTAAAGTACTGTTTCTTGTTTGAAAACTGTCTTTCGTATGGTCTTTCAAACTGTCTTTCGTATGGTGAGAGCTTTTTTCTCAAAGCCTGAAGGAATAAAAAATCCAGCTTTCCGTCACCAGCAGATGGTGCTGCGCAGTGCAGTTTGAAAAACACGTCTCAGACTGGCCACTGGTTATAATTGTTTTCCTGTCTGGGGAGCCTGATATTAGAGGTGCATTTCACCAAGGCTTTATTTGGCTTAGCAGCTGATTAATATAGGCAGGATTTCTGACCTTTACAGCAGAGCTAGTGGCCAGTTCCACGGTCTGTCTTTGGAACTGGAATTCCTCTGGAAATTCCTGCCTGCACTCCTAGGGCTTTAAAAATCCACGCAATTTAGAACCATGGAGTGGCTGAGGCTGGAAGTTGTCTCTGGAGGTGGTCTAGCCCAACCCACCAGCTCAAACCAGGGTCAGCTAGGGCAGGTTGCTTAGGACCACATCTACCTGGACAGTCTAATATCCTATTCCAGTGTTCCATCACTCTCACGGGGAGAAAGGTGCTTTGTCGACGGTTAAACCCTTTCCAGTATTTCAGCTTGAGCCTTTGTTTCATGTCCTACCACTGAACACCACTGAGAAGAGTCCGTCTCTGCTGTCTTTATTCCCCTCGTCCATTTTCAAACATTATACACACTGATAACACGCCCTGAGCTTTCTCTTCTCTAGGCTTAACAGCCCCAGCTTTCGACTTCCCCTTGTATAACAGATGCTCCCGTCTCTTCACTCCAGACACTGCAAGTCGCGATTTAGATTGCTCTAAAAAGTCAAACAGCACTTCCTTTCCCCAAGGAGCATTTCTGCTATCACACATCTTGTCATCGAGGAAGAAAGACAGGGAGCAGACTTCTCAGGAAAGTCAGCGCATAAGTAAAAGCAACCCACACCCTTTCCTTTCCCGAGAGGTGTGACGTAGACTGCAACTTGACAACCAGTGCGATTCACAACAACAGCAAACAGACAATTCATACAATTGGAATGGACGCCTCAGAAGGTACCACGAAAGTTCTAAAGAGCCACGGTCCCACTCCTCCTTACACTCCTGAGAGGTTTTGCTTATCTCAGGAAAAGGTATGGAGCTCTCATTTCACGGGGATCCCACTTCTGACACCGAAAAAATGTCCCAGACCAAAGCCAGGAGGGTTTTGTTTGGAATCCCCAGAGTGAGTTTGAGACAGAACACATTTCAGAGGCTGTGCAGCAAAAATCTTTCTTTCTTGTAAAAAGGAAGCACGTGAAAAATTAGAGGAGACTTGCAGTGATAGGCAAGAGAGGAGCAAAGATGGAAAGTTAAGCAAGGGCTCAGGAGAGCGTCGCAAGAATAGTCACCACAATGTGTTTGCAGAGTCTTCAAAGCTTGGCATCTCGGGGGTCCCACAAAGAGTCAGTGCTGGTCAGAGGGGCTTTTTGGTGGGTCATTTTATACTTCTTCCCAGTTTGGGTTGTCGTGTACCACACGGCCTGCACATCTTCACCCACCTGTGCTTGCGCGGTGCTACTCAGTGTCTCCAGCTCGTGTCTACATGACACGACCACACGCCACCTCCTCCCTCTGCCGAACTTCTGTGGAGTGCTGATTTGCTGACTTTGTGGTTTCCTTGGCTCTTGTGTTACAACCTGGCAGCAGCTTTTGACAATCTTTGAGACATAATCCCCCAATTTGTCTCCCTAAACAAGCCTATCAGCCTTCTTTGAGTCCTTAATGGAAAGGCTCAGGACAGCTTGTAATCCAAGAAAGAGCTGCAAGAAGAGAGAAGTCTCTACTACTGTATGCCAGCAATGACCCTTGCCAGGAATACTGGTGACCAGAGTACCCCACCAAAAATTAACAAATATATAGAGTAGAGGGTGCTCTCATCCACACGATAAAAGTGTCCTGAGATGTTGTTTTACTGGGGAAACACAACCGGACTCATCACTGTCTTTTCCTTAAATAAATTTTATTCCAACAGACGCATTTGAAGTCAGCATCCATAAATAAATACCTAAGATACACAAACAAACAAACAATCACCACTTAACATAGTTTCCGTTTCTTAACAGGCAGACAGAGAAGTTCATTTGCATCAGCTATAGGAGGCTATGTGCTATTTTCCTGCTTCAGTGGGAGGAAGAAAGGATGTTCCAGTGCTTCTTCCAGAGTAATGCGCGTGGCTGGGTCATACTCCAGCATCTTCCCAATCAGATCAAACAGATTCTCGTGGTCAGAATCGTGGCACGTCATGTATTCCTTCACGAAGAAAACAACAAAACACGGGCTTCCAGTCTTAGAATTGCACTTGGAGCTCCTCTGCCCAGAAGTATCTTCCCCCTTGCAATCTTACCTTCAGGGGTTTACAGCACCCCGAGACATATTGCCCAGACGCACTGCGTTCATCCCAGGCCAGACGGCCATTACAGAAATACTTCTTCTTTGAAGACACAACTCTCTTTATCATTTGATCCGGCAAAGGCCCCAGTAATCGCTCCATCATTGCCAGGTGTACTATGTCATCATCGGGCTGCAAGGAAGTCAAGAGAGACGTTTTTCGTTCCTTGTTCAGAGGAAGTTATCAAGAAGCACACACCAGCCTGACTTCATTTTTGACTGTACCCTGCAAACAATAACCTGAAACTGATCGACAAAAAAATGAGAGGCTCGGGTTCTCTGTTTCCTGAAAGAAGTTAGAAGCTACTGGATTTCATTCCCCTTGATCTTGCCTTGGTGTTTTTTCTTCCTCTCTTCTTCAAGTTCCGTTTCAGCAATACTGTCAAGAGGACAGGATTCAATCCTTTGAGTAGTATTTGCTGATGGTGATAGATGAAGCCACATCTGGTGTTAAGGTGCCTTGTAAATTCCAAAAGTTAACAGGGCGACCCTTCATTTCAAGACGCTGCCAAAACGTCTACTGAAAGTAACTTGTCAAAATCTGCCGCTGAGAACGTTCCTTGTGGCCTACATCTTCTGTTCTCTTCAACTTGGCACCACAGAGAAATGCAGCTTACTTTCTCGCACAGACCATTGCCTTTAGTCCCCACCTCTCCGTAGCTTATGTTCATCAAGTTGGGGAGTGCTGGGCATGCTGCATGCTTTTGAGGGATAGAGTTGCCTACCTCAAATACTAAGTCTCCAAGGTAGTATTCCAGGAGAGTACATCCTATGCTCCACACATCGCATGGATGGGACCATCCGAGCTCTGTGAAAAGATTCAGGTTGTTCATGTTTAGAGCAGACGGCAAACAGTTCAACAGCTCAAGCAAGACACCAAGAACTTCTCTAGCTCCATTCAATAGCACACAAAAACTCATACTTGAAAGATCAGTCAAACAAACAGCCTTCCACTGACCTAGGACCACCTCGGGAGCTCTGTAAGGTCTAGTAGTCACCACAGGGTTATGGTAATCATGATCGTAAGTGGCGCACCCAAAGTCCACAAGTCTGATGTCTGGTTTTCTCAGTCTGCATTCAGTGCATTCCTGAAATGAAAGGTGGTGGGATGCAAGTGACCAGATGAACGCAGAGGATGACTGAGGTGGAGGAGAGTGGGGAAGAGGATGGCAACTTACCAGTTTGGGGTTGTACTCTTCTACGTAGTCAGATTTCACAAAGACAATATTGTCTGGCTTCAGATCTGTATGTGTCAACTTCTTCATGTGCAAAACTGCAAGAGAACTCACACAGTTAGCGGGATCTGCAAAGAAACTTTAACAAATAAAGCAATGAGGAAACACACTTACAGTTGACAGAGGTGCAGATCTGATAAGCCATGTGTCTAATGTCGTCCAGGTTAAATGGCAAGAAGTCATTGACGCTCATAAAGTCAAAGGTGCTGAGCCCCAGGAGCTCAAAAACAATGCAGACGTGTCCACGGTGCTCAAACCATCCCAACATCTGGACACAGTGACTGCAAAAGCAGGAAAACACATGCATTGCAACAGCGAGTTGTGCAGCGCTCATACACACACTGTGTGCACTAGAAGAACACTAGAAGAAGTCTTCGAGCCAAAACACATCACGGTTGGCTTTGTGTGCTTACTAGGCATTGCTGGGGTCTGATGCTTCTAAATCTTCCAGCACCTGTATTTCCTCACAAGCCGCATCGGAGGACCAATCAAAATTCTTTGCTATTTTCACTGCAACATGTCTGCCTTCCCTGAAAAGACAGGTTTTAAGGGAGTTTAGAACAATGAGTACTTTTAAGTCAGACTGTTGGGTCGTTATCACTCCATATGCCCTGTTCCTAACACTGGAAACCCTCTGGGAAAAGGTCAGACAGACTTCATATCACCCAGAGTCATCTATGCGCCAACACAGCTAAAACTTCATCTTTACATTTTGAAAACACACTCGATCCTTTTAATATTAAAAGGTATTATTCTTCAAGCCCCTTTTGCCTCGCCTTTCTTTCTATGGATGCTGGGCTAATACTGGAGGAACTTCCCCACTTCACAGCCTAAGACAACCGTTAATCTAAAATGGCAAGCCGCCTTCAGCCCTCCGAGTAGTAAAAATGTCACTGAAGTGTCAAATGCCTTCTGCCGGGACTGGAAAGACAACCTCCTTCCATACTGTTTTGCACACAGCAAAAGTGCCATCAAACACAAAATATGTTCTTGATTTGTAGTGGGCGCTCTCTTAGAACACCAATGGGGCTGCGTGTTCGCAGATGATGCTTTAAGAGAAGCTACACCATGTCAGACGTTGCTCATTATCCAGAGCTGGGGTGGCACAGGCCCCAAGTCTGCCCTGTGTGGGGGCTGCAGCTGCACCCCACGCTCCCCAGGCCGCCTCTCCCGATCAGCCCTGACCTCTACCAGGCTGGGCTGAACCTGCAGAAGACACAACCTTTGCCTCCGCCACCAGCCCTGCACAACCCTCATGTCTGGGGACTGCTTATAGCACCACGGACCAACGACAATTTTGATTGGCAGCTGCGGTCACCTTAGTGAAATACAGAGAGCAGCACACGAGGAAGCAAAGAGAAAGCCTAGTAGGATCAGAAAGCACTTCCTGAACCTCATACGGAGAGTTTCAGTACGAAAAATGACAGGAGCCCAATTAAAAGACTTACGCTCCGTGATCGATGCATTCCACTACTTTTGAGAAACCGCCTTCGCCCAACACAGCAACAACCTCGACTATAAAGAAAAGAACTCTTAGTCACCAAAGTGGTGAAGCTACTCAGCTATTAAATTGCCTAGCAAATAATCAACAATAAACAGAGATAAAGCAAATAATTAGAAGGACTAAGTACTATCACTGAAGGTTGTTCTAGGATGTGCTCTAAATTGTAAATATCTGGTCTGAGAGATGTTACTGGACAACTGTCTTCAAAGTACATTTACAGGGATCCCATCCCAGTAGGTTCATTCACTTCGTTGAATACTTTTTTTTGGGGGGGGGGAGGGGGTAAGGGAAAAATCCCCAAGGTATACTCTTAATAATGTCTATAATAGATTATTCAAAAGAAAACAGTCCCACCCCCAACCAAAAAGTCAAGAGAGAAAGAAAGAGAGAACCCCCTCACATCTTACGCTAAAAGAACTTATTCTGTCCGAAAAGCTAAAAAACATTGAAAAATATTCTATACATCTTGCGTGGAGCATGTCTCCTCTCTGACAGATCAGGTGACCCGCCTCCTCATCCTCTACACTCCTGGCTGTGCTCCTTCGACGACTAACCTGGAATGGCACCAAGATAGTCCAGACAGTCAACAAACACGAGTGAATTCAGCTCAGAGTATAAAATGCATTCAGCAGGGAGGCAGTCGGGCACTCGGATACACGCCAGGCCACAACAGTTGGCAGGAGCAATTTCCAATTCAGCTCCTGGCAACTCAGGGGGCGCATTGTATATGTTACAAGGCAAAATGGTATCGAGGAAGAGATTTTCGGATTGGATACTTGCAGAGACAAGGCAACAGCAAAATACAAGGTTTCCTTTTAGAAGATTGGTTCCCTGAGTTTTACTTCAGGATTTCAGTGCCCGTATTCTTGTTTAAAGCAAAAGGATTTAACATTTCTCTTCTATACATCAAAGATGTCTTTTAGATGTATCTTCCAGAGACAAAGGACAGAATGTTCTTCTATATTTCTGTATTTCTATACACAGTTGCCTTTTGGCCACATTAAAATACTCCTCTGAAGTAACTGAGATTTAATCGCCAGTCTGAATTTTGGATAAGAATTGTTTGGTACATCGCACACAGCTTACACCTTTACTTTAGGCCATCTCAGCTGAAGATCTGACATTATAAATCCTATCTGCAGTGACGTGTTTTTACAAAAGCAAAAAATCTGATGTGATCTCTTTGCTGTTTCCACGATCCTGAGTCAAAAGGAAGTTTAAAAGCCTGGGCTTTTTTTTTTTTTTTTTTGAGTAGGGTCAAAATAAATGCCTGTCCTCAGAGAAATTCCAAAGGCACGAGAGACATGCCTGCATTTCAGGCACTCCGATGCATGGTTCTCGTTCACTAATCTGGTCAAATACATCCCAGGAAGAAACAGCAAGACTGTCCTGTGTGCTGTCACACATGTGCCTGCAAACTATACATTTTCACTCAAGAAAATCAAATCCCAGCAAAAAGAATAGGCCACTAATATCAGCAAAAGGAATAAACTACTGCAAATATTCATAGGGACTGGACCGTGCCTGCAGTTCCCTTTTGTGACTGCTCGTTCTGCTGTGATCCAGTTTGCAGCGCTTGCTGTCCTGTGCACCGCTTGCTGATCTCTCTGTCTTTTTAGAGCTCTTTCTTCTTCCAAGATCCGGGCTCTCGCACTTCTTCTCTGGTGCAACGCTGGCTGTCCTCTGTGTCTTTTGAGCCCTGCTGCTTCTTCCAACATCACTTTTCTTGCGCTTGCTCTCCGGTGAACCACTCTCTCTCTTTTTAGGCGTCTTGCACCTTCCTAGATCCGGCTTGCAGCCCTGGTCCTCCGGTGCACCGCTTGCTGATCTCTCTCTCTTTTTAGCCCTCTTGCCTCTTGCAAGATCTGGTTTCTTCTGTTGGCTCTCTGGTGCGCCGCTTGCTGATCTCTCTGTCTTTTTAGAGCTCTTTCTTCTTCCAAGATCCGGGCTCTCGCACTTCTTCTCTGGTGCAACGCTGGCTGTCCTCTGTGTCTTTTGAGCCCTGCTGCTTCTTCCAACATCACATTTCTTGCGCTTGCTCTCCGGTGAACCACTCTCTCTCTTTTTAGGCCTCTTGCACCTTCCTAGATCCGGCTTGCAGCCCTGGTCCTCCGGTGCACCGCTTGCTGATCTCTCTCTCTTTTTAGCCCTCTTGCCTCTTCCAAGATCTGGTTTCTTGTGCTGGGTCTCTGGTGCACCGCTTGCAGATCTCTTTGCCTTTTTTGCCCTGTTGCATTTTTCAAGATCCATTTTACAGCACTTGCTCTCCTGTGGACCACTTGGTGATCCCCTCTTTCTCTTTTTTGCCCTGTTGCATCTTCCAAGATCCGGACTTTCTTTTTGATCCATGTCAGGATAATTAGTTTGCTTGGAATACTGCGTCTGTAACCAAGATATTCACTCTTTGAATTGCATCTCACGGACAAAAAACACATTCACAAAGCCATCACCCATCAAATGAAGGCTAAAAGGAACACTGTCCTTTCACAGAATCCTCAAAACATAGAAAGCTTTGAGTTGGAAGGGACCTCAAAGCCCATCCAGTTCCAAACCCCCTGGCATTGGCAGGGACACCTCCCACCAGACCAGGCTGCCCAAGGCCCCATCCAGCCTGGCGTTGAACACCTCCAGGGATGGGGCAGACACAGTTTCCCTGGGCAACCTGGGCCAGAACCTCACCACCCCCCGAACAGTCCACCCATCAAACCCACCTCTCTCCAGTTTAGAGAGAAGGATGTTGGGGGGGGATGTTGGGATTTTGGGGATGCTGGCGTCCCCTCGGGCAGGAGAGCACGTTACCTGTGTTCAGCAATGATCTCTGACGCACTCGAGGAGCGTCCTGGATGGCGCCCAGCTCGCCGTGCTACACAGCGTGCCCGTAGCACACACCAAGCCCCGGGTTCTCTCCCCCTCCCCCCCCCCCCCATCGCCTCGCTCTCTCCTTCTCCCCAAAAAGCTCCCGACCTGACCCGTCGGTGGCTGTTCTTCAGACAGCTCTTCACACTCTTCCTTCCCCTCGGAGCTTTCTCCCAGCGGTTCAGAAGCCCCCGGAGCAGCCGTGCACCGCCTGTCCCGCTCGGAGACAGCCTCCTGCCCGCCGCCCGCAGCTCTGCCGCTGCCGCTGCTCCGCACCGCGGGGACACAGGATGTGCCCGCGGCGGCGTCACAAAGGGACTGATGCCACACGCCTTTGTTTGCTTTTAACCCTCACCTCGCCGTTGGGAGCCCACGCGGCAGTGCAGAAGAACGCTGCGCTGTGATACGGGCTCCGAGATTTCTTGCTTTGTTACGTGAACCATACGCATTCCCGTTTACTTGGGGAGGTCATCACAAGGATCATCCCTCACTCTCTTGACAAAGAGTTTAAGACATTCTAAAGGATATTTATTCCTAATCCAGTTTTGAGCAGTTCTGGTCCATGCTGACATTAAAACCGTCAATTAGAAGGGCTAATGAAACCTTGTCACTTCTGTTCCCCATTAGGTACTGTGGTAGTAGGTAAGACATGCCAAACGTATAGGCATAAGAAAAACCACAAGTGGTCTGCTTCGCTCATAGGAAATGGGTATTTTTAAAAACTTGCCTACAAAAAACTATGGAAGCAATTTAATGCCTGTGCTGTGACAGTCTAGTTACTTGGACTTTGGTTGCTAAGGTTTGCTTATACAAGCAGAGCTCTGTTATGATTGATGTTACCTGAGGAAGCAGTAAGGATCCATCTAAGAGAGAGAATGAAAGGAGAATGAAGGTGAAGACAAGGAAGAGATTTTTGGATGAGATACAGGGGCAAGGCAACAGAAAACTACAATTCTGAAGGCATGAGAGAGATGCCTGTATTTACAGGCACTCCGATGGATGGTTCTTGTTCACCATCTGGTCAAATATATTCCAGGAACAAAGATTGTCCTGTGTGCTGTCACAAGCGTACCCGGAAACTATACATTTTGACTCAAATCCAAGTAAAAACAATAAGCCACTAATATTAGCTGAAGGAATAAACTACTAATGTTATGGACAGAACTCCCTATCCTCACTCCACTCAGTGACTGCTGCCCAGGTAAGGATTAATCTTCATAATGTAGAAGTCCTCCACTGAAATGGGTCACATGTACTGTAAATATTCGTGTGGACTGGACTGTACCTGCAATTCCCTTTTGCCAGTACTCGTCCCGCTATGACCTGGCAGTTGGCTACTGTGAGGCCCAGTGTTGCGTTCTGCACTGTCCTCGTTTCTATGTTCTTCAGCCAAGGGTTGTTCACGGCCATCTTCATTTACAGATTTGGTTTCTGAACAGGTACTGTTGAAAGAAATCATAAAATCTTGAAATGTTAGAAGTGCAAAAGGGTTCTAAAGTCAAAAGGCTTTTACCAGGAGCTAAAGTCAGATCACAGATGGGTCAGTTATCAGTGAGCTAAGGAAACACCTGATAAATTCTACTGTCTTGTTAGCAAAACCAACCATGAATTGGCACCATAACGTGAACTGAAAATCAGAAACATCCTTGTAAATGGGCTGAGCCAAGTGAAGGTGTGATAACTGAGAAAAGCAAGGACTAATGACTGAATTTTAATAACTGAGTAGGAAGACCCAGAGAGAAAGCTACAAAAATTTCATCAGTGAAGGACTGTGAAATAGCCACTATAGATCGGCAAAAGTCTTTAGGACTTTAGGACTTTGGGGTGTACGTGCAGTAAACATCAAGAGAGTAGAATTCATTCTCAGAAAATGTACTGATATGCATGACCTTTCTGGGAATTCTAGGAATATTTATCCATCTGTAGTGTATAAAATGGTGGGGTCTCCGTCGGGGCTTTACACTCATGTTTGGAGGGTCCATCCCACCCAGGTGTCCAGAATCTGCATAAACTCAGAATAAACAATGTCTCCCAGTGATGTAGAGGTCGGCTCGTTGCACACCGGGTAAGGGACTCGCATTTCGGACAGCAGGACTACAATCAAAGGATCAAATGAAGGTCATTACAATAATGCTAGTGCTCCTATCCAGATGCTTTTCGGTTTATGCTGTAGGACATCTCTCTCAAAATATCTCCCAGCTCAAACATGGATACGTAATGCCATGACCAGATGAGGCAAACACAATCTGAAAACACATACTGGCCAACAGCAAAAGTGAAAAACTTAAAGACCTCCCAGGAGGTTTGGAAAGATCTCATTTGCAGCGCTTGCTCTCCAGGGCACTGCTCAAGGGTCTCCTCTCTCTCTTCTGAGCCCCACTGCATCTCCCAAGATCTGGGCTTGCTTTTTGAGCCATGTCAGGGTAATAAGATCACTCCAAATCTGTAACCAAGAGAGTTTGCTCTTGGAATTGCAACCCAGCAACAAGCAATTTGGTCCCAAAGCCATCACCCATCACACAAAGCGATGGTTTCTGATCTACTTTTTGGGCAGGCTGAAGGGGTTCCCATTGCAATAGAGAAGTACTAGAGCAAGCCCACGGCAACACAGAATTACTAGAGCAAGCCCTCCTCTAAACAGAGCCTTGAATCCTCTAGGAGAGAAATGTTTCATCTCTCTTCGACACTGCTCTCACCTAGGGGAAAAAAACTGCATATCTTACTCAATTTTCTAAAAACCAGTCGAGCAAGGAAGGTTAGAATTTACATGGGAAAGTTTCAGAACACTGGTAGTATGAAATTATAGCAAGGGACATTGTTTCAACATAGTATAGCTAAGGAAGACAAGGCAGAAGACAAAGATTTGCAAAAAAAAATATTTTAAAAAGTCTTTTCTTATTTTAAAAATTTTAAAATTTTATTTTTTATTTTTAAAAAAGCAATGTTTAAAACTAAAAATCCTGGAGGATACTCTGGAGAAACTGGCTTCTAAAGCACAAGACTATTCTGTAACAACTCCCAAGCTACGTTACAGGTCCTGAAAATCCCACACTAAATGAGCAAAGGTGTGATCCAGCTCAAGGAACCCTTCTCAACAGCACTTTAAACCCCATAATCCAGCAGCCAATCTGACCAGTCTCTAAAGAACGTGTCCAGGCGCTCTGTGGCTACAGAGCAAAAGGGTTGGCATGAATTGTAATATCTTTAATGTGAACATCATTAAGAGGTCGGTAGGTTTTCTCATTCACAGGCAGCTTCTCCAGCTCATCCAGGGTCTCCAAGCCATCAATAACTCTAGAAGAAAAAGCAGAAGTACTAGGAATCTCCTTCCAATAACCATTTAAGTTTCACAATTCAGAAATCTCAAAACTCTTTGCAGTTTAAGTGTCATAGAGCCAGGACTTTGCAAGCAAATTATACAAATAAGACAGCCAAAACATTATATAGAATCATAGCATCATGGAATAGTTTGGGTTGGAAAGTTCATCTAGTTACAACTCTCCTGCCATGGGCAGGGACACCTCTCACCAGACCAGGCTGCCCAAGACCCCATTCAGCCTGGTCTGGAACACCTCCAGGGATGGGGCAGCCACAGCTTCCCTGGGCAACCTGGGCCAGTGTCTCACCACCCTCAGCGTGAAGAAATTCCTCCTTATGCCCAATCTAAATCTGCCCCTCTCCAGTTTATACCTATTCGCCCTCATCCTATCACCACAATCCTTTATGAATAGCCCCTCTCCAGCTTTCTTGTAGCCCCTTCAGGTACTGGAAGGTCACTATAAGATCTCCTCTGAGCCTTCTCTTCTCCATGCTGAACAGGCCCAACTCTCTCAGCCTGTCCTCATATGGAAGGTGTTCCAGCCCTTCGAGTATCTTTGTAGCCCTCCTCTGGACCCGTTTCAACAGCTCCATATCCTTCTTACATTGACGAGACCAGAACTGGACACACTATTCCAGACGAGGTCTCACAAGAGAGGAATAGAGGGGCAGAATCCTCGACCTGCTGGCCACACTTCTTTTGATGCAGCCCAGGATACGGTTGGCCTTCTGGGCTGCGAGTGCACACTGGCAGCTCATGTCGAGCTTCTCATTGACCAGCACCCCCAAGTCCTTCTCCGCGGGGCTGCTCCCAATCACATCATCCGCCATCGTGTCCTGAAGAAGGGGATTGCCCCGACCCAGGTGCAGGACCTTACACTTGGCCTTGCTGAACCTCATGAGGTTCTCAGAGGCCCACCTCTCCAATCTATCCAGGTCCCTCTGGATGACATCCCGTCCTTCCGGTATGATAACTATATAACTAAATAAATATATAACAAACTACATAAATATATAAATAACCATATAACTAAATAACTAGCTCTAGTAAATCTTGGCAGCTTATTCCCCTGTAACGGACTTGGCAGAGAACATTCTGTGCTGTTCACAGTTCAATTAAGCCACATGCATTGTCTCTTTGAATCTAGGATGCTGAATTGTGGGTCATCAGGGCCTGCAGATGCTGTTCTGCTGATTGAGCCAGCAGTGGCCCAGGTGGCCAAGAGGAGCAATGGCATCTTGGCTTATATCAGAAACAGTGTGGCCAGCAGGACCAGGGAAGGGATTGTGACCCTGCATTCAGCATTAGTGAGGCCGCACCTTGAATCCTGTGTTTGGTTTTGGGCCCCTCACTACAAGAAAGACATTGAGGGGCTGGAGCGTGTCCAGAGAAGGACAACAAAGCTGATGAAGGGGCTGGAGCACAAGTCCTGTGAGGACCGGTTGAGGGAACTGGGGTTGTTTAGTCTGGAGAAAAGGAGGCTGAGGGGAGACCTTATCACTGGCTACAACTACCTCAAAGGAGGTTGTAGAGACGTGGGTACTAGTGTCTTCTACCAAGTGACAGGTGATAGGACAAGAGGGAATGACCTCAAGCTGCGCTAGGGGAGGTTCAGATTAGGAAAACACTTCGTCACTGAAAGGGTCATCAGGCACTGGCAGAGACTGCTCAGGGAAGTGGTTGAGTCACCATCCCTGGAGGTATTTAAAAGACAGGTAGACGAGGTACATAAGGATATGGTTTAGTGGCAGACAGGAATGGTTGGACTAGATGATCTCAGAGGTCTTTTCAACCTGGTAATTCTACGATTCTATGATTCTGCAGCTGTGGCAGGAGTATCTTAAACTACCACAGAAAATCTGACAAAGCTCATCTGTCAGAGCCTCTACTCTTTTCTAAGAGGCCTAAAAAAACCTTTCAATCACACTTCTAAACAAACTCAGAAATGAAAGGAACACCTACGCTTAGATGCCTATCAACAACAGAAGTGGTAGAAAATAGTATTTTCACCTTTGAATAGCTTCTTTTGAATATCCAACTCCATTTAATAAGGGCAACTTTTCTCAGCAGAGAAAATACAGCAGTACAAGCAACTAATTAGATCAACTAATTCAGGTGACAGTGCAAGAGCATACATTTATACATACACATCCAATATTTTAAAGAGTTTCAGAACTTGAAACTTCTAAATGTGCTTCACATGTGCCCTGAAATATTCAGATCCTTCACACACTATAGCAAGGAGGCATGCAGTTGGATCACTTACTTTCCAAACACAGTATACTTCATGTCTAGGTGTGGTTGCTTGCCATAAGTGATGAAGAACTGTGATCCATTGGTATTCAGACCATTGTTTGCCATTGAAACTACCCCACGGACACTGTGCTGAAAGAGGGGAAAAAAACATGATTAGACATCTGTGAAAGCATGACTTCAACCCTTTCAAAGCGCTCTGTGACTTAGTACTCTGCCTCAATACCATTACTGAGAACAAATACTGGTTGCTAATATATTCTATCACAGTCCATAATTAGCTCCTCAAAGTGCTCTTACAATGAAAAATTACTTCTTTGCCTTCAGTGCATGAAAAATGCTTTGTTACAAATCCCTTCTACTTCTCAGTGATAAAACCCCTCAAACCAAACTTGCCAAGCACAGAAATGCCAGTTCCTAATTTAATAAGCTTTCTATTCCTGTACTGTGAAACTATACCTTGCTTCACAACTATAAAAGAGGTATTTAATACAGTACAACACAACACTGACCGTTCTTCAACCGGTAAAGACAAGTGGTATGAAAACGGAACTGCATACTGAGAGCACAGAAATACCTTTAAGTATTCGCTGAATTCATCTTCAAACTTCTTGCCCCAAATGCTGTTACCTCCTTTCCCAGTGCCTAACAAAGAAGCACCACAACAGATTACTGTATTTCCAGACCGAAAAATCCAGAAATGATGTAGTGTTATAACATTTTACAACAAAGACCCTACAAAGATTGTAATTTGTTTGGGGCAGGTAGCGGGTTCTCATGCCTTGATACTGAGCAAAGACACAACTCTATATAAGGAACATCTGTTAAGGAGCAGAACGAAACACTAACATAGCTTCAAATTCATTTCAGTATGAGTACAAACAGATACACAGTTGAATCATTTTCTCCCAAACAGTTGATACTGCCTGAAACACTCTCCCTAAATGGTTTAAAGGCAGTGCAGCCTCAGGCAGAAACCAGAGAAACCACAGCAACAACTGCTACCTGTTCGACAGCTGGAAAGTCAGCAGAACGATTTAGTGTAACAGCTGGAAAAACTAAAGTTTTACAATGCTTTATTGTTGCATCATTACTTAGAACTAGGTAACGGCTGCTATTCTATAAACTCACCAAAGAAAACTAACCTCATCACAACCTCCCCTATCAACAATACAATAATTCTTAATTCATTTTTTACTTTATTTACACTTTTAATATTCATACCTATAATTTATTTATATTTTATTTATACTTTAAGTACATTTTTCTATCAAGAGACCCTGTCAGAAGATTTTACCTAATGGATCCCCTGTCTGAACCATGAAGCCCTTTATGTTCCGGTGAAATATGCAGCCATTGTAGTAGTTACTAGCACAGAGAGCCAGGAAATTCTGAGGAAATGAAACAAACCAGATAAACAATTCAGAAGCAGTATCCTCTTACTAAAATTACAGCATTGGTAGGACCAAGACTAACCCTTTTGCCTCTGCTTTGCATCATATTCATGTGAATGCCACAAAGTATTGCCAGAGAAGAGTCACAAACACATTCAAAGTCATATGTTCCTCTGACACTGTCACAGATACAAAGGATTTTAAATAAGCTTACAGCACAAGGTTGTCTGACTTGAGGAACAAGAAGCTTGAGATATGCTCAGAAGTATCACTTCCATTCAACATTTGTATTCCGTACATGTAATTTTGTAATCAGTAAATTTAACAAAGCTAAGGCATGAAAAGTCAATTATATCAATTTAAACTTAAGTCTAGTGCAGAAAGGAAAACCTGAGGGCTCTGACAAACTGGGAGTGATTCTCTTTTAAACTAAAGTCAAAGCTGTACTAGTGTGAGCGAACCCAGGGAAATACGGAATCACAGGCCATGTGCCATACTTCCCTGTAAGCCACTTCATCCTTCGCAGTCACTCTTTCTACTGCTTTGTTTCAACACTAGGCAATCCTGATACCGTTACTTGACTTACTTCGCAAGTCTTTGGTGTACGCTCACAGAATAGTTCAATTTTAATATCTCCCACATCCGTATGCAGCGTGACAGCCTGTGCAAGAGGCAGAAAATAATAAATCGCAATGAAATACTGACAGACTGCTTTATTCCTAGTCCCACCAAGAACATAAACAAGTTCCCACTAAATATAACTATGATTTCAGTGTTTGGTCATAGGCAAGGCTACTGTCACAAACCTTCCAGTGAAATTACCAGAAAGCACTTTTATTTTCTGGATAAATCAAGTTCACTAAGGTAATACAGAAG
Source organism: Cuculus canorus (assembly GCF_017976375.1). Classification (NCBI taxonomy): domain Eukaryota; kingdom Metazoa; phylum Chordata; class Aves; order Cuculiformes; family Cuculidae; genus Cuculus; species Cuculus canorus. Next base: position 29,929,162 of record NC_071406.1, on the reverse strand, counting down.
CTGTTTCATGCTGTTACGTTCCAGAGATATATTATTCATTTGCAAACTGGAACTGGACCTACTCTGTCACTTCAACTTGCAAAGCTGAAGAATCAAGATTATATCTATTTCCAACAACAGTGTGGTGCACACACCTCAGTGAGTTACAATCAGAGAAACAGCTGACGCTTGCTACTTGCCTGCAGCCTTTCGAGTGATAAGGGTAGTTCTGAATGACACTGTATATAATCTGCCTTCACAGACAACGAAATCTACAAAATTACAAGCTTTTCTTAAGAAATTTTTTTATAAATAAGCTCCAGAAAATTTAAAATGGCATTTACCGAGCATCTAAGCAACTCTATAGGCCCAATATATCACAATGCACAGCCTGAAAGCGTAGAAGGTTACATACACTCAAGCAGGGCTATACGCTTGCAACTTGAATAATGCTTCTGTGGGAAAAGAAACTAAACTAGATTAGCAAATGTTAGCCAAAGCAGGGTTAAAATTTAGGATCTTGGGACTGAAAATCTACTTATATTTTTGACTGATGCAAACCAACCTGTTCTCCTTTTCACAATACCTTGTAATTTCAGAAACTTAAACTTTTCGTTACAAATTCTTTACATCATCAAGCAAAATATCCAATCCTTTGAGATGCAGAGCAGCTATTCGCTTTCCAAGAGATGATCATTTCAGAAAAAATGAAAAGATATAAAAAGAGCTATTGTTCTCACCATGTCTGCTTATCAAAAAGGTGAAGTAGATTTGCGTTCAGCAACCTCCTGCAAAAAACCCACACGAAATTTGTTGGGTATTGTTGTTTTTTTCCCACCAATCCCCAATTCTTTTTGATCCACACCACAGTTTCACAGTGCCATTCAAGTGACTCCAGGGATATATGTTTTATTTGCATGATGCCACTACGCAACATCAACTCATGCCCCTCTACTCTACTCTGCTCTGGTGAGACCTCACCTGGAACATTGTGTTCAGTTCTGGAGTCCTCAACAGAGGAAAGACTCCAAACCTGGAGTGAGCCCAGAGGAGGCCAAGAAGATGATGCGAGGCTGGAGCACCTCCCATACAAGGACAGACTGAGAGAGTTGGGGTTATTCAGCCTGGAGAAGGCTCCAGGAAGACCTTATAGTGGCCTAAGAAGGGGCTACAGGAAAGCTGGGGAGGAACTTTGTTATCAGGGAGCACAGTGACAGGACGAGAGGTGACAGTTTTAAGCTGAAAGAGGGGAAGATTTAGATTAGATATTAGGAAGAAATTTCTGCGGCACAGGTTGCCCAGAGAAGCTGTGGATCACCTGGAGGTGTTCAAGGCCAGGCTGGATGGGCCTTTGGCAGCCTGGTCTGGTGGGAGGTGTCCCTGCCCATGGCAGGGGGCTGGAACTGGATGGGCTCTGAGGTCCCTTCCAACCCAAACCATTCTGTGACTCTATGATACAAAGAACTAGAAAGGAGTAAAACAAAACAGCTTAGAGAAAGAGGGTGGAGGTACAAAATCATCTTAGGAAAGGGTGGAAGTTTACCCTAAGCTATCACGAGTTTTCCAGAGATTACAGGTTTATAAATGACATAAACTAACAGCCAAACCCCTCGTGCCGGTCCCCAAGGACGGGTGCTGTTCGCAGCCACCCCCTGAGAGCTGCCACCGCCCGCGGCAAACCCGCAGCTGCGCGGCAGCCGCATCCCTTCCCCCAGCCCCGCGGACACCCCGCACAGACCTACCGGGGCTGCCCCGCACCGACCCAACGCAGCACATCCGCTCCGCCCCACGGCGGCTGCCCCGCGCGCAGGCAGGAAGGGGCGGGGCTGCCGCAGTGCCCCGCGGGAACGGGAGCGGGCCGGGAAGGGTGAGTGCGGGGGAGGAGGTGGGGAGGGTGGAACACCTTCCGTAAGGGGACAGGCTGGGAGAACCTGGAGAAGAGAAGGTTCCGAGGAGACCTTAGAGTGACCTTCCAGGACCTGAAGGGCCTACAGGAAAGCTGGGGAGGGGCTGTTCACAAAGGCTTGTGGTGATAGGATGAGGGGCAATGGGTATGAACTGGAGAGGGGCAGATTTAGACTGGACATAAGGAGGAATTTCTTCACGCTGAGGGTGGTGAGGCACTGGCCCAGGTTGCCCAGGGAAGCTGTGGCTGCCCCATCCCTGGAGGTGTTCCAGGCCAGGATGGATGGGGCCTTGGGGAGCCTGGTCTGGTGGGAGGTGTCCCTGCCCAGGGCAGGGGGGTGGAACTGGATGGGCTCTGAGGTCCATTCCAACCCAAACCATTCTATGATTCTATAAGAGCAGGGCTGGGGGGAAAGGGGGGTGAGCGGGGCTGGGCGGGGGTCAGGGCTGTTTTGCACCCCTAAGCAAACCAACGTGAGCCACTCTGTAGAACGCACTGTCCGTACCCATATCTAATCCGATCATGGGAGTTCATGAGCAGTATAGGCCTCTCCTTTTGCAATAGTTGAGGAATAGAACAGAGGAAAAGCATGAAGGTTCCATCTGGCCAGTGCTGTGGGAGCCAAGAACAGATGGGAAGTTGAGATAACTTCAGTTTCCAACCTATATGGGAATCTCAGGTGCCAAGGAAGCAGGGCAGGGGGCTGCTCAGCAGAGCTCGACTCAGTAAAAAGCAGGACACTTGTAATTAGCAAATGTCATTAGTATAGAATCATTAGGTTGGAAAAGACTTGGGATCATCAACTGGTGAAGGGGCTGGAGTACAAGACTTCCGAGGAGAGGCTGAGGGAACTGGGGTTATTTAGTCTGGAGAAGAGGAGGCTGAGGGGAGGCCTTATCACTGTGTGAAAGGAGGTTGTAGAGAGGTGGGTGTTGGTCTCTTCTCCCAAGTGACAGGTGATAGGACAAGGGGGAATGGCCTCAAGCTGCACCAGGGAAGTTCAGATTGTTCATTAGGAGAAAATTTTTCGCCAAAAGTGTCATCAGGCCCTGGCAGAGGCTGCCCAGGGAGGTGGTGGAATCACCATCCCTAGAGGTATTTAAAAGTCGGGTAGACAAAGTACTTAAAGGTATGGTTTAGTAGCAGATAGGTATGGTTGGACTCGATGATCTGAGATCTTTTCCAGCCTGGTGATTCTAACTCCAACCATACCTGTCCATTACTAAATCATATCCCCAAGCACCTCATCTACCTGCCTTTTAAACACCTCCAGGGATGGGACTCCACCATCTCCTTGGGCAGCCTCTGCCAGTGCCCGAGAACCCATTTGGTGAGTATGCGTGATTTTTACAAGAAATACAATGCATGCGTATAAATTCAGTGTATAAATAACCGCTACTGATAATTGTTGGCATACGTGCTAGGCAGATCAATCGCCCTGTATGTCCAATGCCAAATAAGAACGCCTTGCTTCTTAAAACCACCGTGGCGTTAAGGAATTTCTTTTCCTTATTTTTTGACAAGGGGAGTGTGGGCCCCAAGGCTGCCTGTCCTGGCCCTGCTCGCTCCCCTCACCAAGAGGCAAACACTTCTCCCACTGGATTCTGTGCTGCCTTTAGCAGGGGTAGATGGATGAAGGTCAAGTTCTGTACATTTCTTGCAGGGCTTTGTCACTCGAGGGGTTTCACGGTGGGAGCCTTGGTGTTTGCAGCCTGAATGCTTGCAGCTCTGCTATTCCAGTGAATTACCTGAGCTTATCCCTGGCTTTTTGACCCACCCTGCAGATCGCTGCATGGTGCTGCCAGGCACACAGTTGGTTCTCCGGCCTCTCCGCTGTATCCCTGCTTTGGGACGCCTGCCCTTGCGCACCCTCATGGATCTCCGGGAACTTGTCTCTGCACTGAACAACTTTGCATCCCTCTCCCTGGCTGCGAGCTGGGACAATGTGGGGTTGCTGGTGGAACCAAGTCCTCCCCACACTGTGAACACCCTCCTCCTCACTAATGATCTCACTGAGGAGGTGATGGAAGAGGCAGTGCAGAAGAAGGCAGACTTCATTCTTTCTTACCACCCTCCTATATTCACACCACTCAAGCGAGTAACGTGGAAGACCTGGAAGGAGCGTCTGGTGGTCCGAGCCCTGGAGCACAGGATTGGGATTTACTCTCCGCATACAGCGTACGATGCCATACCTCATGGAGTCAATAACTGGCTAGCAAAGGGACTTGGTGAGATTCTGTTAAAAAAAAATGAAAAAAAGGTTAAAATTATTAATCAGTAAGTGTTATTGTATGTGGGGACCCTCCCTTGTTTTCCTTTCTTCCAGCTTTTACAGGTATGATTTGAGAACTTTCTTTTTGCTTTATTTTCCCCAGTATTCTTCTAGTACTTGTAAGAACTCTAAACGTATTTTAGGGAATTTCTTTTGTTGAGGAATGTGAGATACAAACACAAGAAGACATTTTCAGATGCATGACTGTACTATTGGATGCAGTCAGAACTGGTGCAGCACATTTGTTGTCCATCCTAGTCGCAAAGTTTAGAATGTTGACTTTGAATCGGCATCTTCAATTTATAAAGCGCAAGGTCTCATTGTTTGCGGAGGACTTAAGGTATCTGAAATTTCTTCAGATTTTTATCCAGTATTGCGGCTCATAAATGAAAACAGTTCTGTCTTTTCCAGACTGATTTACCACCCAGAAACTATTTTGGTTCTGTACAATTGTTCGAATAAAACATGCAACATCAAGAATGGCAATATATATCCATCAGTGCCATGAATTTAAAATAGACTGTGCCTAATGGAGACAACGGGGCAAGAAGTCCTCAGTTCTGGTCAGGGAAAATGGATTCAAGTGCAAAATTTATATATTTTTGTTACATCTCTTCAGGATATGTGTGAAATCAGTATTAGAATACTTATCCAGCTTTTTAAAACAGCAATCTTTTATTGTTTCCTCAGGTGCCTGTACTTCTGTCCCACTGCAGCCATCAACTGCACCAGGCTATCCAGCTGAGGGCACTCACCGAGTAGAATTCTGCACAGGTGACACTGAGCATCTGGACATGGTGCTGTCCAAAATCAAAGACATCCAAGAGATCTCCTGTCTCACTACTTTCCCTGCCAGGTATCTGCTTAGCTCTCTAATGTTCTCTAATGTTGTATTCCTTCTGTTGTCTGAAGCAATAAGTTGCTGGAATTTATTTTACTCCTGTAATCACTTTGTTCCTCTGTATATTGAAGCTATTATTTTCAGCAACAGATCTAGGCACTCAAGGAGTAATCATCCCTTTCTGTTCAGTCTATGTTATACTAAGTGGTAACACCAACTCAGTGTAGTATCACATAGATTAGAAGAGCATTGACAGGAAATTTGATGAGGACAATTGAGTTAAATTCCCATATCTGTGAGAGAATAGAGTAGACTCTAAGAGAATAGAGTAGACTAGGCTAGGCTATTACGATGCCTTCTTTTTTCCTTTCGCTGCTGTAGAATAGCCATTGCGATAGAATAGCTTTGGTTTATATTATTATGATGCTAAAATTTTATCTGGTTTCTTAACAAGTACCAAGTGTATCTTTCCTCAGGGCTGAAGATGAGGAGCAAACACGAGTCAGTTTGAACTGCTCTCAGAAAGCACTGATGGAGGTGGTGGCGTTATTGTCCCAGAACAGCCTTCTTTATCACAAGACTGAGATTCTGTTACTACAAAAGGTAACAAAATCACTTATTATTTCCAGTGAATGTATCACTTGTGTGAGCTGCATGCCCTAAACACTGAAATCCAGTAGTCAGTAGCATCACAGCTCTCCTATGCCAACCTGGCAGTGCTCTGAAATATCGGGAATTTGAAGCCACGCACATTTTCCAAAACAGTGAAAATTGCTGTGTGGCCTGTACCAATTCTTATATTTTTTTCCCCCGCCGGCTCCTTTTCCGGAACATGGGGATGGCTCGCTCCTGAGCTGCTAGGATTTCATTTTTGAAGAGTGCCCAGCACTCGTGGGCTCCCTTGCCCTTAAGGACTGTCTCCCATGGGACTTTGCTAACCAGCCTTCTGAACAGGCCAAAGTCTGCCCTCTGTAAGTTTAATGTGACTGTTTTGCTAATCCCCTTCTTCATCTCACCTAGAACTGAAAACCCTATCATCTCATGATCGCTTAGTCCCAGGCGTCCTCCAACCGTCACATCCCCCACAAGGCCTTCTCTGTTCACAAACAGCAGGTCCAGGAGAGTACCCTCCCTTGTCAGCTCACTCACCAGTTGTGTGAGGAAGTTGTCTTCCACGCACTCCAGGAACTTCCTAGACTGCTTCCTTTCTGCTGTATTGTACTTCCAGCAGATATCAGGAAGATTGAAGTCTCCCACAAGGACAAGAGGTAGCGATCTAAAGACTATCCCCAGCTGTTTATAGAAGAGCTCATCAGCTGCTTCTTCTTGGCTGGGTGGTCTGTAACAGACTCCTATCACAATGTCTGCCTTCTTATGGGCTCCTCTGATTTTAACCCACAGGCACTGTAATTGAGCTGTAGGGTATCAAAGCACTCTCTAACATAGAGGCTACCCCACCTCCTCTCCTACTCTTCCTGTCCCGCCTGAAGAGTTTATACCCCCCATGGCTGTACTCCAGTTATACGAGTCATCCCACCACGTTTCCGTGATGGCAACGACATCGTAGTCACCTTGCCCTACAACAGCTTCCAACATCGTGCACCAACCTTGGTGCAGTATGGAAAGCGATGTGAACTTGTGGAGTCTGCTTTCTTATAGTAACATTAATTTCTTTTCAGCCTCTTCTTCCCCATACTGGAATGGGACGCCTGTGCACACTGAGTGAGCCAGTCTCCTTGTCAGACGTAATTGAGCGTATCAAAAGCCATCTAAAACTACGCCACATCCGCTTAGCCATGGGAATGGGCAAGACACTCGGTAAACAGGCCTGCAAGTCATATTGTCTGTTAGAATGAGTATTCCAGGAAGACAAGGAGCATCAGTGTGTGAAAAACTGCTGCCTTGGATAGGTTTACTTGCAAGTAGTATGAAGTACTGTTAATTACAAGAATCATAGAATAGTTTGGGTTGGAAGGGACCTTAAAGATCATGGGTTTGGCTGTTAGTTTATGTCATTTATAAACCTGTAATCTTTGGAAAACTCGTGATCGCTTAGTGTAAACTTCCACCCTTTCCTAAGATGATTTTGTACCTCCACCCTCTTTCTTTAAGCTGTTTTGATTTACTCCTTTCTAGCTCTTTGTATCATAGTGTCACAGAATGGTTGGGTTGGAAGGGACCTCAGAGTCCATCCAGTTCCAGCCCCCTGCCATGGGCAGGGACACCTCCCACCAGACCAGGCTGCCCAAGGCCCCATCCAGCCTGGCCTTGAACACCTCCAGGGATGCGGCAGCCACAGGGCCTCACCGTTCTCATGGTGAAGAAATTCTTCCTTATGTCTAGTCTAAATCTGCCCCTCTCCAGTTTATTCCCGTTGCCCCTTGTATCACTACAAGCCTTTGTAAACAGTCCCTCCCCAGCTTTCTTGTAGTCCGTTTCAGGTACTGGAAGGTCACTCTAAGGTCTCCTTGGAGCCTTCTCTTCTCCAGGCTGAACATGCCCAACTCTCTCAGCCTGTCCTCATATGGGAGGTGCTCCAGCCCTCTGATAATTTTTGGAGCCTTCTCTGGTCCTGTTCCAAAAGTTCCATATCCTTCTTCTGTTGAGTATTCCAGAACTGGACACAGTATGCCAGATGAGGTCTCACAAGAGAAGAATAGAGCGGCAGAAAAAGTGTTTTAGAATTTACATGAAAGAAAGAAACTGTTTTAGAATTTACATGATACAATCATGCAAAAAGAATGTCATCTGTATTTTTAATTGGAAGTGCTATATTATGCTGGTTGTCACCATGAAGAAGAAACGGCACAAACTGAATACAAGACAACCTTTTGCATAGTGCCTAAGATTCCCCCCCACTCAGGTATCTGTGTACTATTTCATTGTACAGTCCCCTTTGTGACTGCATGGTAGATGTCAAAGCACCTTAAAATAGTACGATGCTTTATGGTATCCTTATGAACATGTAACCAGCCGTGTTTTGAATGAAAGAGAAATGGTGGCAAAGAAGGCGAACTATCCTAGCTGAAACAGTGGGTCACTACTGAAACATGGAGCAAGCATCCTCTTATCCCAGTTACTTATCCTAATCTCCAAGGACCACAGTTGTTAGAATTTGTGAGAGCAAATTTGTTGATAACTTTGAACTTCTGAGGCAGCAGTCGTTTTAGAAGCCTCTTACTCTGTCAGTTGCTCTCGGAAAAACCCAGACTGTTTTGAAGCCCCTTATGGTGTCAAGATCATAGTGGTGTGACTCCACTCGAGTCAACAGAAATCACACGGCAACATGCTGTAAAACCTTAACAGCATTTGAAAACTTGTGTCACATGTCCCCTCTCCCTAGTGAATGTAATATATAGAGAGAATAAATTTATTGTTCCAGTAGCATTTGTAATAGCTTGGAATCAGCAATCATAGCAAATAGGCAAATTTTGATTGGCATGGAGCAGCTCTCAGCTTGCTTTGAGATTGGCCTGCTGAGAACTTCCTAAAAGTTAGGAAGCGATATGTCTTGGAGGCAAAATGCTGCCTTAGTGGCATCATTAGTTGGAAAACTAATGATGATGGAACATGAAAGTCCTGGGAAGGGTAGCAGCCTATTGAAGGATTCAGAAACCTAACTAACTAGGAGAGAACTAGCCAGCAGCCAGCCTCCGTGCTCTAGTTTCCTGCAAACTTTCCTACTCCTTGAAGAAAAAATGTACATGTCTATTTGGTACACAGAGAGTCTTGCTGCATCATCAGAGATGTTCTAGGCCCATGACTCTTTCAAACTGACAGATATGTCTCTTCCTCCAATGAATTTCTGTTGACCTTAAAACCAAGATACTAGTTATTGTGAGACAGTTAGAAGCAATGCTGACATGAGGGCTGAACAGAGGGAAAGTTTAACTGTGCACCTTGTGTCCTGCAGAATCACCAGTGAAGAAAGCCGCTCTGTGTGCTGGTTCTGGGAGCAGCGTCCTGAAGGGAACGGAAGCTGACCTCTATCTCACAGGTAAAAGGTTATGTTGCTGTTTAGTTGTCTTTATAAAAATAGACACTAGAAAAAAAACATAAGTACAAAACAGAGAAGAGTCGATTTGGTGTTGAAAGTTTTGGCCAGAAAGAATTACCTGTTATAATCGAGAAATAATCAGTTAGTTATTGGAATGATAGAAGAGCAATGTTAAAGTAGCAATATTGTGGATCAGATGGCTGTGTGGGACAGCGAAGGCTATTTGAATTAAACATTGCTCTGCCTGCATTATTTCAACAGAAAATCAGTGTTGATGTCTAGTGCAAAGTCTGTTTTTCCTTTGGTGAGATCCAAAGTATTTCACAAAGCCTTGTAGTGATAGGACAAGGGGCAAAGGGTATAAACTGGAGAGGGGCAGATTTAGGCTAGACATAAGGAAGAATTTCTTCACCATGAGAGTAGTGAGACACTGGCCCAGGTTGCCCAGGGAAGCTGTGGCTGCCCCATCCCTGGAGATGTTCAAGGCCGGGTTGGATGGGGCCTTGGGCAGCCTGATCTGGTGGGAGGTGTCCCTGCCCATGGCAGGGGGTTGGAACTGAATGGGCTTTAGGGTCCCTTCCAACCCAAACTATTCTATGATTTCCTCAGTTCTCTACAGAATTCCCAAATGGAAAATGGAATATAAGGTAGTCCACAGAATCTTCCAAAGGAACCCCATAGCATATGTGACCAAAGGGACACTTAGTCCATTATCCTCTTTTCCAGCAGTGTGACAGCTGCTCTGTACAGCTTCCTCGACAATGCAGAGGCTGCCTTGCATTCTGCAGTGCTCAATTCGAGTGAGTTCTTTGGCAAGGTGTCCCCCATCTCCCCCTGTTATATAAAGCCCTACAGAGCTGACCCTCACCCAGCTTCCTTCCAGGGCTTCCCAACTGCTGTCCTCCATCACAGCACCCCACATGACACCCACAGTCCACTCCCAAACTGTTCTGTCCAAAGTGGCAGAATCTAGTCAAAGAGGGCAAGAACCATTTCTGTGGTTCCCTCTCAGGTGTATGTGGGGGATATCGGTTGAAAGTCTTTCAAGGGACACTTAGACAGGAGTGTTTCAGGTTCTTACCCTGAGCAGATGGTGCTGTATTCCCCTCACGGGCTCTATCCCGTTAGGTCTTCCCAGCTAGGATTCTGCATACATTGCAAAAAGCTGGTTCCCTAAACTGTACTGTTAGCGATCTACATGCCGTTTTTATCTCAAAACAACAGGTGAGATGTCCCACCACGATGTTCTGGATGCAGTTGCCAATGGGATAAGTGTTATTCTGTGTGAGCACAGTAACACTGAGCGAGGCTTCTTGTCAGAGCTGCGTGACATGCTAGCTATCCATCTACAGAACAAAATCAACATAATTGTGTCCGAGAAAGATAGAGATCCCCTCCAGGTGGCATAGGAAAAAAATAGGAGTGAAAGAATCCAGTCCAGATCTCCATGGCATCTTGCAGACCTATCCACCAGCAAGCTTAATGAAGATGCTCTGAACTGTTTCAGTACAGAATGATTGTATTTTATGTTCCCTTGAAGTCTGGGATATATATTGTCACCTGTCAGGTAAATAAATGCTTGGTTTGGGCTACGGAAGGCTGGTTTACTTAATTACTGGGCTGCACCTGATTAAATTTACTGCATACTCTTACTGGATATGTTTGATAACCAGGATACTTAAGGGTCGGTTTGGGTAAAATATAAAAACCCGACTTATTTCCAGTTTTAACCTTACAGGGCAATTGTGTCATTATGTTGAATCATGTCAGTACAAGTCACTGATATTTCATCTAATAAATCTCCTGATAACAGTTAATGAAAGGGTATCAGTCGCCTCTTTGCTTTAATAGTTTTGTTAAGACACCACACGTATGCAAATATGGAACATATCAAGTATTTAGTACCAGTATTCAATGGCACAATCTACCTTAAAAAAGCTTTGGAAGGTTAAAACTTAATTCCTTAACAAAGCTGTAAATAAATGTAATGTGCCTTTATTACTTCCTTTTACAATTTCTGTAATTATGAGTTTTAATTACAGGATTAAGTAGTGTTTTCACTACTGATAACGCTTGGGTTTCATTTGTTAAGTTATTTTTTTTGTTGTTTTTTTAAAAGAAAAAGAGTTTTCCTAGTTGTGTACCTTGGCATCTCTGGATTGTGTGCACACCACAACAATATTTAAACAACAATATTTCCGTTGCAAGTTTGTACAGATCCCTGCACCACCCCTTCAAGTCTAAGTTAATAAAACTGGCTCATCAAGCACTGTCTTTACCGTGCAGTTGTGAATGTTTTGTTCCATTTAAATCCATGTGGAAAGAGATGACTCCAGCATTATCTGGAGCTACTGAGGCTGTGTAAAGGCCATCCTGACCAGTACCGTGAAGACTTCTCAGTAAGCTGAGAAAAGGAAAGACTGTGAGCAGCTAACTCCAAACTGAGGATGGCTATAGCACTTCAATAAAGGAAATGTCACATCTAGAAATGCAGATATAATTGCACTGAAAATTCACTGTCAACACGGGTATCACCAATTCTAAATGGATTAGGTGCTGTCTTCCATATGCACTCAGAATATAAATTAAATCTTGAGTTTCACAGGGACTGTGGAGAGAGTCAAAGGACTGCAAAATAGGATGTGGTTGTTGCTTAGTTACAGTACTTTTAAAGTTTCCCAAATGGCACCTGTCTTCGACTGGCAGAATTCTCATTCTTGAACTCTACACCTAACTTACAGAACCTGGATTGATCCCAGGCTCAGTGGTTCTGACAGTAGCCTGAGTAGCGATGGGCAGGATTTGACGCATTTTGCAAAGCTATGGAATTGCAGCCTATAAAATGCAGATGCAGGTGCCACCGAAAGGGAATGGTAGTTGGAAAATGTTCTGGGAGAGAAAGCTGGAGAATACTGCTGGCACCTACCAGTTTTCCTCATCAGACTCTCCAGCAAAGCAAATCACATCCTGTATTTAAAGAATCAAACTGTCCATGGGATAAACAGTTACCCCATGTTTTCAGTACAAACAAAAGTCAGGCTGTAAACCTGTTGCCTCCATTAGTGAGGAGTAGAAAAGGTAACTGATTTTCCATCTAATGTTTTGAGCAATATACTGGTATCAAAAGGCAGGCAAACTATTTTTAGTTTTGATACCTTATAAGAAATGATATAAAATAGTTGTACTAATTAGTTTGAAATCTTCTGAACACTGCAAGAGGATTTGCACAGATAATTGACATCATAATGAAAATGAAGCTTTCACTCAATTGCCAGAAGGATCTCCATCTTCCTATAACATAAAAAGATTGTGGAAGACAAGACAAGCTATGGAAAATTAATAAAGTACTTTATTTGACTGATTTGAACTATTACAACATTGAGCTGTAACACAGCTATCAAATATGAGACACAGGGAGTCCCTGAAGTCTGGCGGACAAACAACAGTTGATGGAACTACAGGGCTTACTCCCACATACCCTGAGGAAAGAAGTAAAGACAAGTTGTCACACTTCAGCAGTCTCCCAACCTCTAAAAGCTTAAAAAAAGGGACAGCTTATAGGTGGCATTTAAGGCCTCCACCAGGATCTGTGGACCCTCTTGATGTAAAAAATACATATATACAATCAACCTCTTAAAAAATAAACAAAAAATTTTCGCAGCCTCTTCACATTATTAGATTGCAGTTTGGGAAGTAGATGAAAGAAGCTGGATCCTCTCACTCCCACCAAGAGGCAACGACAATTCTGATTATCTAAATCTTATAACAGGATTTAGGTTTGGGGCACGTCTTTCAGTTCTATTGCCAGAATTTAATAAGTTACCCACAGTGTCCCAAACCCTCTAGCATTCTCCTTTCCTCATGCAAGTCTCTTAGCATTATAATTCTTGGCTTCTTCATACACAGGAAACTGTAAAGGAGAACTGGAAAGCACTCTGTTAAGAAAAGTTGCACCATTGGTGCAAACTAAAACTCTGCCTATTTAGTGATTTGTGCTTCCCAAGTAAACTGCTCCAATGAAATCCTCACATCTGGTGAGGTAGGGAGCAGAAGGCACAATGTTACAGTTTGTCCTGGCTGTAAGGTTCGCTGCATAGATAGGAAGAAGGTATCATCTGAGCTAAGAGACAAAGCAGACAAATCTTAACTGCAGAGCAAGAAATGTTTTGTTTGCAGAAGTTGTAATTCCAAACTACCTGCAGCAGTCGAACGAGGAGCATCATTCATTACAATTAATACATTTCAGGAAGTAGTCCAGCACCCTTGGGGCTGGAGGGAGAGAGATCAGAGTACAGGCCCCTCTCCAACAGCCCTTGAGAGCAATTGCCGTAGATGCTCTGAGAACAGAGAGACCTTATATATCTTCATCCTCTTTCTCCAAGAAGTCAGTCAAGGTACTGTCATCTATAGGAATTAATAAGTATTCCACGCCATCAGCTCCCTGAGAACAGAGACGCATACACATTCTGTTAACACCAGTGCACAGTGCAGTGCAAGCCACTAGATTGCACTGCTACACTAGCGTTTATTTGCAGTGTGGGTGAGAGCTGCCCAGCACTCAGAAGGACTATGCTGCTAAAGAACAGCAATATTGCACTAAAACAATGCTGGAAATACACCAACACTGAGAAAAGTCAGTGTATGAGAAATTAGGTGGGCTATGCTAGTCTGACACTACACAGCTCCTCAATGCTGCGTTCTCACATCCAGTACTGCTATACCACCTCATTATTATGACCGAGCCTGTGTTCTTCTGTCATGCAAATACTGGTAACTATTGGAAGCAGACTGGCAGGTTCCAAGGTCTGTTACTTCTCAAGGTCTTAAGGAAGAAGAGACCTGTACGTTGCTGAATAAGTGAAGCACACTGCATTTTCACAGCCCCCTATCCACATAAAGGGTGTTGAGGAACTGGAGGCAGGGAAAGAGCTACAATTACAGAATTTCAGCCCTTTGCTAGTTTCTAGGTGCTACAAACAATACAGCCTCACTGTGGGCTGCAGAGGGATACTTAGTAGCAAGTAAGCATCTGTTTTGATTAAGCTGGCTGAATACCAAGAATCATCTTCCCCCAACTCACCCGCTTGGTTCGGATGAGCTTGTGGTCCCTGAATTCTGTGAGCTGTGCCCTGAGTGTTAGGTCACTGTTCACAAGGAAAGCCTCCCGGCACTGCTGGTAAAAGTCTTGGAAAGACAGCCCTAGAGACAGAAAAAAGGTGAGAACAAGAAACTGAAGTGGTAAGATTGTCAGATTTTTCCAGGCCTAACGCCATATGTTATCTCCACCTACACATCTTGCTGTGGCATTGACCACAGAGGCTACAGGAACACCACCACTTCTTTCAGGCATACACAGCCAAGGTAATATTTAAGTAATTAATGGAAAACAACTGAATTAACATTCCAGCCACCCTGTTTGCCTAATGGAATTTTAATAGCACTTTAAATGGATTTCCCAACATGGTTAATCTCTCTTAACTTCTAACTCCTCTACCTTACTTCAAACTTTCTTTATCATTAACCATGTTATTCATATCCCCTGCAACACCTGTTAGAGACAGTGACAGAATATCCCACATGTATCCTAGAAAGCAGGATATCAGACATCACTTAGAAGGGAACATCGTGGGAACAGAATCTCCTGTCTTTCTCTGGTCCTTTAAGTGCTAGTTATGCAAATTCATATTCTTGCTTTGTTTTCATTTTTTAGCTCCACAGTTCCCCAGGAATGGCCTCAGTCATGCCTAAACATCAAAGCAGACAACAGTAAGAGGAGGTCCTTCAGAACCAGACAGTCTATTGATTTCCTGTCAAGAATCAGACACAGCACCACTAGAAAGGCAGTTTACGCCACCAAGTCTCAGTGACACAACAGTTGGAGCTCTTCAGCTGCTGCTCACGTAACCTGCATACTGAAAGGTAGTGCTGCTGTAACTGAGCTGGCACGGTAACACCCCAAGACAGATGAGAAGAGGTGGGTACATACCTGGATAAGATGGGTTGTCCTTGTTCTCCAGCTGGTACTGAGCAAGCAGTCTGAATATGCCCCTAGGTGAAAGGGGGACAGGGGAAAAGTCAAAAGGGAAAACAAAAAAACAGCCACAAAACCAACCCTCCCAAAACCCCACCATTATAAAATATTAACTGATTTTTCCCTCATGATCGGGAGTTAGTGCACGAATCTCATCACTGGACAAGGTTTGCTATCCAAATGCTGTTCATTTAAAGGAAGCAGTCAACTGGAACCCCAGCCCTACCACCTGCATCTTGAACACTTGCCAGTAAACAGGGATTGCCTCCTGCTTGGTGTAGACCGCAGTAACCTAGTAAGGACTGGATCCTCGGCAAGTGCTGCTGTGAGGTATAACAGTGTCTTACCTGGCATTGGAAGTGAGACTGCGCAGGACATGCGTAAGGGAGCTCAAAGCCAGAGACCCAGACTGCTGTACCAAAAGTGAGTTCTCATAAGACGTTTCTTCCACGTAAGGTTTAAACGTGGTCGTTTCATACCAAAGCCAGTTGTAAAGGCTTAGCTTTGCCTGATCCCACACTAGACATAGAAAATAAAGAGCAGGCAGAATTAGGAGATTCATCTTTTCTAAGATGTTAAATAAGCAATATTAAAATGTACTTAGGATTTGAGGAAACAATGTATGCTTGGGAAATTCAGAGTACGTACACCCAGATACTTGGAGTTCAAGCAAGACAAATTCTTTGCAACAAAACATTTGCACACATCCCTTTTTCGTACCAACTTCATAGATATACTGTAAATCTCTCCAGAGGCAGCAGCATGCAAAGAATTTCTAGCCAATAAACAAAATAATTTAGATGAAATGACAGACCTAACAACCAATCTCCATTTCAGTTACTCCCTAAATCAAAGGGTGCCAGAAGCTTGGACTCTCTTTGTATATCATGATCAGTGACTGCTAGTTCTCAGAATCTTCATATAGTTTTGGCTGAACATAGCCACAGTCCCAACTGGGGCTTCTGGGTGCCACCACCACACATACATCACCCGATTTATTTTGCACATCAACGGTAATACAGGAACTTATGAAACATGCTCAGCAGGCCCAAAGGAGAATGCAGATTCTCTCTCTTTGCTACATCAGGCCAAGAGGACTCACTGAGAGGAGCATTGATGTGATCGATAGAGGCAATGAGGTAAATGCTAGGCAGAGAGGATAACTGTGCAAGGATCTGCTGACTTCTTTCTCCTCTCAACATCTGGCTGTCCAGGTTATGAATGAGGACATAGAGCTCTAAAGATGAATCTGCAAGGTCAGAAAAAACAACAGAGAACCAGTCAATGAAACTGCACATGAAGTGGTTTCCCATTCCCAGTGGGGCCTAGGACAGGTCTATTACATCAGGCTCCATATTCATCACTCCAATATCAAATCACTTCTACAGGTTACTTTGACCTCCACCCCACACCTGGCATTTCTGAGCACCTAAAAGGCTTTTTCTTAATTCACCGTATCACAGTTCTCATCACAGCTACAGGTCTTTTTGTGGTTTAAGCTTTTCTCTTAGAATCCACTTTACACTTGCTCTTGGCTTTTTCGGAAACTGTCCTTAGCTATGATTTTTAGTTCTGTGATTCCAAGGCCATTCAAATGTATTTTAGGATGGAAGTCTAAGCATGGTTTGTTCAGGTTCTTTTGTGCTACATGACTAGGATCCTTAAGCTCCTCCTCACACAATGAATATCCATTCAGGGTTGGTTCCAAAGCATGCTAACTTCATTGCAAATCTTTCCCAGAGTCCTCAAAAGAAATTAAAGACTTGCCTTCGGTAATGCAAATGGAAGATGTTAAAATATCCAGTCAGCTTGTTGCTGCTGTACTTATCTCTGGGGACAGCTATTTCCTGAGTACAGAAGCAATTCTGGACCCAGTTTTTTGAGGAAGTGAATACATACTTGGCTGCCAACAAAAGTCTGAGGTTCCTCAGTCTCCCACTCAGATCAGCAATAGTGTACTACACAAGACTGATTTATGTAGATTCAGGGGGTACTACCACTACTCAGGCTTTGTCACTTAGTCCCACCAGAAATACTTTTAAGTTAACAATGAAAAATACAATGTAGACACTTTTAACACCAGTGCTATGCATAAATAAGATTCCACAGCAATTTGGATATGAATACACAAGCAGTAAAATGAACATTCAAAAACAGTTCAGTAAACATTCTGTGTGGCAATACCTGTTTAATTTTGCTTCTGAACCCACTTCTAACCTGCTTGTTTGACAGTACTGCCTTTTATTTCATCTTAATGTCAGTACTGACATATATTGAATTTAAATGACCATTCCACTAAACAATGTACATTTAAATCTTAATCCAGCTATGCTGACATTCATGGAAAGGCTCTCAGGCCTGGATTTTCCAGAGGAGCTCAAAGGACTTGATATCTGTCAGCAACTGTCATTCCATATTGTTTGCAAGTTCTTACTTCTGTTGATTTTGATGAGGTTTATGTCAGGTCCTCAAGTAGCCACTAAGGGCCATCTTCCCTCATGTAGGAAACTCAAGCTGGAGTTTACCCATCCTGTCTTCCACCAGCAAACACATGGCTACAGAAACTCCGCGTAAATAAACCACAGAGGCGCTGTGCTAAATGAAAGAGATAAGCATTTTGGTTTGGCAAACGGCTGAGGATCATCTGTCTTGTTAGTAAACTTCTGCCTTCCTCCTTCCCTTTCTAGAGAACTTTGTGTGTGAAACACTGGCTAAGGAAACAGCTTGGGATCATCCCGGTGCGTGTGTGTTTTCATGTATGTGGCACAAATTGCAAGCAAGAAAGTACAGTAGCTACAATAAACTAAGAAACTCTAACTGCACATATGAAGACAACGAGGAAATAAAATGTCCAAGTTAATAATTTTACCTTCTCTGAAGTTTTTAATGATGAATTCAAGTTGGTCAAGAGGGCTGCGGAAGGTCCCTATATGGTCCAGTACCTCCTCTGTGATGGAGTTGAGAATCTGAAAAAGAAAATAGCAGTCCCTTTCAGAGGGTTCTGGCACTGAAGGACCTAGTGCAGAAAATCTGAAACTGAAGCCTTGACTGTCATGAGGGAGGTAATCTGATTTTTCCCATCAAATCCCCAAAACACTCAACATAAAGCAAAAAGTTCCACATCTCTTCAAAATAGTGAAAAAAATAAGGTTTTAGACTGATGGGTATCTATTAATGACGGGAATTACTGTTATTCCTTGAAAAACGCATAGGCTAATTTCTTTAAACTCTTTGCCAGTTTATGTGAGGACAGGGGTCTGCTGCTATAGGATGCAGCAGGTTTCCTTAGCATTTTACACTGAAAGGCGTTAGAAGTATCTGTAACAGAGGATGATTAGGTAAACCCGCAAGCTTTTCCCACACTTACAGATCTCACAGTGATGCTGGGGAAGTATCCATTAACCACAAGGTGAACAGAATCCTGAAGCACAGAGGTACGAAACTTCTCTAACAAATCACGCTTTGAGCCCAATCCATAAAGCACAATATTGAAACCCAAGCTGCAGAGAAGTGAGCAAATACATTGAATCAAAAGAAGTACAAGTCCCTTTTTAGGCCCATACCTTCATTAAGCAAAATGATCCATTGCAATCTTGCCTCTAAAAATTTCATGTTTCATCAGGTCCAGGCTTACCTTCAGCTTACAAATAAAGTTAGCCACTAGGAACCTGAAATATGGGATGTATATCCTAGTACAAGAGGCATTTTGGCAGTCTAGGGGGCCACAAATTTAGCAAAACATCTATGTAAGAAAATGGTATTGTTCAAGAACATGAGACTAGATCTGCAACTTCAGATAACAAAGAATAACCAGCATACACATTCAGGCCCTCACCAGTGACTATATTAAATGTTTACCATGGGTAACAGCAATTACAAGAAAAAAAGCAAGCCTTCACAATGGTTTTCTACGCAGGCACAATTTCAAAGCAAAATTAAACTACTCTCATATCTCTTTCTTATCCTAGTTGTTCCACAGAGAGGGGCAGGAAAGCATAAGGAAAACATGGCAGGGAATCACAAAGCTTTGTTTAGTTTTGAAAAACAGGAAAAGCATCATCTTGCCCAGAAGGAAGAGTATCAGGTCACTAAAACAGCAGTGAGCAAAGGTAAGATGTTTAACAACTGTCATTGACTTCAGTATCATCTACGGACTTGTTCCTCCTACCCTGTCCCATGCATCTCTAACCACTCACCCAGATCACTGAGTCACAGAGAACTCCTCCTCTTGCAACTCTACAACTTTCAAAACCAGTGTCTTTTTCATATGTTCTGTCACCTCCCGGGCCTACAAATTTCTTTATACTCCGCTCCCTTGCTAAGCTTCCAGGGGATTTTCTCCTCACCAACATCTCCTGCCTCAGCACTTCCCTTCAGAGCTGGTGGCCTGCCTTCTCTAAGGTGCTTGAGACCTCACAGCTCTCTGTAGTTCCCCATTTGCTTTCCTGGATGTTTACTCTTTTCTCCTTCCCATGAAGATATACACAAACCCAGATAAAATTTATACTGCTAATGTTTCCAACAGTATTAATGTTTCTTTGTGCCTAGATCATTAGGTACCACAGGCATTCAAGGTTAACTGCTACACCACCGGGGACAGCCACGTACTGAAGAGTGGTGGTGGGCTACTTGCTAACAACTATGCTGCAGTAAGCAAAAGCGAATGTTCGCAAAGGACGCATTTCTCATCATTCATGTTCCCTGTTTGTGAATGCCCTCTAGCTTGGCTTACCAAGGCACAGGCAAAGCAGCCAGGCAGAATACAACTTCATTTCACTTCAGGCATTCAGTTCAAGGAGTTAGTTGGGTAAGATCTGATCTACAGGAAATATTGTATTAATTAATGTCACCTAATTTTAAATTTAAGCAATCAATTAAAGAAAAAGAGTCGCTCTTTAATTCATCTGCAGGATGTTGTTGACATGAAGGTAAGTTTACTCTGTTTACTAGGCTTCTTCAGTGATTTTCATTGGACACTTACTGTAATTGCAGCATCCACTTGGAAAACAGGGATTCATGTTGCTGGTTTAGGTCTTTAATTTCAGCAGCATAGGCAAGGGGAGCTTTTTTCAAAAGGTCATGCAGTGTTTGCTGCGTTGAGAAAGAGATAAAACAACGGTTATTCAAAGATCAGAAGAAAACAAGACATGCATCTGTAGTCCTTACAGTTCCCCTCTAGTATCCTCTCTAGCTCAGGAGCACAGTGGTTTTCACTGACGGTGCACTCAATTTGTGGGGTTGTTTTTCCACGAAGACCTCTCTAAGTACAGTTTTGCTACTGGAGAATCAAAGCAAAGATTTAGTAACCTTATTATGTGAAACAGCAGTCAGACCAGGTCTAGAACCAATACCACACTGTGTTTTATCTCTTCCTGTTGAGCATGGGAAAACCACTACTGAAATAATGGACACACTCAGAGTTTACACAGCACCAAGCACTGTCCCAGGAGGATACCAACATCACAGCCCTGCTCACAGGAGCAAGGGCTCCAACTGACAGGCTTAGCAATGATTTATGTGGTTGTCACTACAAGCAAATGCTCTCAAACATCATCTTGAAAAAGAAATGCAGCAGAAAGGAAATTGCAGAAAGGAAATAATTTGCAGCTGACAGCTAAATATAGAAAAAAGATATTTCAAAAGCATCAAGAATCAAAGGATTAATTCAGCTTTAAAGATATGCTGGGATGTTAATGTTTAAACAGCTCAGTAGCAAAACAAATGGCATCAAATCTACACTGGCCTCCCTTTGTCTTCAATTTTAGCAGCTTTGCTTTCCACTCCCGTGCACTGGAACACAGTTTACTCTGGAAAGAACACAAAGACAGCCACAATGCATCCAACAAACATAAAGCACTGAGACAGAACTGCTAATCCTTCAATCGCTTTGGAGACAGCAGTAGATTTAACACTGAAAGCCTTGACTTCCTTCCAGAGCTGTTACAGAACTTGTTAAGAATCCAGATGTTTCTCTGGCAGCAACTCCAGACAAAGCAGACATCAGGTAATCTTGCATATATGCTATCTTTTAAAACACATGTGGGTACAAAAAGCAGTTGGATACAAGAGCCCCAGGTATTTCACGTGCTTCCCTGGCACCTGTGCTTGTGTACCTGTCCCTGTAGGGTGCAACTGCTTGCTTTGAACTGTCCTGTAGAATTAGCATATGGAAAAAAAATACATTAATTCAGTCACCACAATTAATTCCTGTCTACTCGGAAATGGAAGGGGACAAAGTGCATTTTACAAAATAGGTGACAACATTTTGAGCTGTCCCAGTCCTGCATGTGGCTTGACCCAGGAAAGCTCAAGATGAAAAGGTCTCTCCCTTTCCTCTACACATAAGTAGTCAAGACAAGTTGTAATACCCCATAGCATTTCATTGACAAAAATGCTGTTTTGGTGATCATTTTTAAGGCAGGTCTGCTTCCCCCTCTTCTCTCCTAAAAGCAAACTTGACCCTGTTCTGATAACTGCAGCTATCAACTATCTGCTCAACCTGATAATGCCTTCTACCTGCATTTTCCCTCCCATCTTGGGTTCAAGCAACTGGGCACTGTCCCTGCTCAGTGCAGCAGCAGAAGACATAATGCTTAAAACATGACCTAAATGAGCGTTACCACCACGAGTGTCATCAGCATAAAAAGCTGTGAAATAGCAACATCAGGACATTTTGATAAGGGAAATCTTCACCAGAGAACTCAAAAACTTCAAGAGTAGCACGATTCACTATGAAGCGTACCTGGTCCAATCTTCTTTTCCGCAACTTCTGCAGCATTCGGTCTGAAGTGTGCACTTTAGAACTACTGTGAGCTTCAAAGTATTCCTCCACCAGGTTGCTCTGGAAAGGGACAGCAAGATCAGCCATACTCCCACTGCTTTCAACTTACCTCTCTCCTTTTGCACTCACAAACATGTCTGAAGATGGCCAATATGATATATAGAGCAAAGATGAATAGAAAGCCAGAAGATATTTGCAAAAATGGCTTCTACAGCAGCTTTCTACCAAAGCTAACCTAGTCAGATGGTTCCTTCCCAAAGGCAGAGAGAAAAGAGATTCTGAGAGAGTACAGCAATAATTCTAAGGGAGCGTGGGGATCCCTGGTGCTGCAGGAAATCAGACAACAAAGTTTAACACACAGACAGAAAGTAGTGTGTGCTTCTTTTGGTGCTATAGGAGTTAATTTCTTCATCCTTTCTCAGTAAATATCCTGCTTCAAGGACATCTGACAAGGACTACTCAGAAGTACAGCAAAAGCCAACCCAGCTGATTTGACTCGAAATGAGTCTAGCAGTTCTTCCCATAGTTAGTTATGGTCACTGACAGCATACTGTCATTAAACATCCCTTCACACTTCTTAGCTTAGGGGTATATTTCCTGCACACTCACCATCTTGTCTTTCTTATTTTTTCTGGCTAGGGTGTTTCTGGGAGGAGGCATACATGAAGCCTTCGTTTTTGCTGGGGTCTTTTGCCCTGACGAAACAGTGTTGACTTCTTGCTGGTCCTCCTCATCCTCCTCCTCCGAGCAGGAAGCAGAATATTCACTCTCACTTTCTAAATAGAGATCTGGAACTAGAGGATAAATTTAAGGTTAAGAGCTAACAGTAGCTTCTTACACAGAACACATTTTGCATCATGTCATTCTCTCTCATACATTCTCTGGATGTTTTTTAAGTATATGATTCCTAAATATATTTCACAGAAAAGTAAAATCAATGCTTTAGAGGACTGCAGACACACATTGCCATTTCTTTCTCAGTTCTAGGCTCATAATTATTGTTTAGTAAAGCTTGCTCCTTGACATCAACTAAGAAACATAATACTACACAAAAAGTAACTAAAATGGACAATGGAATTCCCTATTTCTCTTAGCACCTCTGTGTCAGTTTTCCCAAATGCCAGTCATACAAGCCAATTATCTTCTGGGTCACACTCTGCAAAAAAGGTTTGCAAAAAAGACCTGTTAGCAATGTTGACTGAAGAGCACAGATAGAATCTGGCTCAGTCTTCATGTCTCAACACAAAAGAAGCTAACCAGTCATTGGAAAGACTCTACCATGAATGTCCCATCCATCATCAAAAAGTTTTAAGACTTGGTTCAAGCAATTGTGCTAGACTTCAGTGTCAGCATAGGTTAAATTACTGAATTTTGTCTCTTTTGATCGTGTTACTGAAGTTCAGCAATTTGGTGCTTCTAACCTTTCCACTCCTTTCCTAAGTAGCAATCTGTTGTAAGGACAAGCTCTACATAGACTTCCTTAAGGACATTTCTA
Organism: Cuculus canorus; assembly: GCF_017976375.1. Taxonomy (NCBI): domain Eukaryota; kingdom Metazoa; phylum Chordata; class Aves; order Cuculiformes; family Cuculidae; genus Cuculus; species Cuculus canorus. The sequence continues at coordinate 29,905,860 of NC_071406.1, read as the reverse complement.
CACTCTGCAGGATGAATCAGATTGTTTCAGTCAGACTGAAATGCTACAGGTAGAAGTCCACGTGGAAAAACACTCTCCTCTGAACACAGTGCCTCACTCACTGTGGGAACTGACTGCAAAGGTTGATCTTTACCTGGTAGCCTCTTTCTGAGTCTGTAAGGTGTGGCAGACACAGCTTCTTTCTTTTTACTCTATAAGAGCAAAGAAAAAACATGCATTAAAAAAAGAAATGTATACTTCCTCAAAACACCCCTGTGCCTTGCGAAGAGTAGAAACGAGTTACATTTCCAAGCTACTTCATCCCATTAGAAACTGGGAAAGCAGAGGCAATAAGTACAGAGTTCTTGTTTTCCCATTCAGAGCTAGAGGGAGGCAGGACCAGTTTCCAAAAGAGGCTTAATGTAGCATTTCCTGCAGGCAAATCTCATCCTGAAACCTTAAACCAGAAAAGCCATGCACACATTTTTAGTGTGAAGCTATATCATTTTAAAAAGCCAACTGTTTCACAATGCTCTTTATCACCACAACTGGCAGTTCTGGACGGTATCTCTCTGAAGCATCACAAAAGGCAACATGAACTTACACTCCACCCACTATCACATCTTATTTTTTATAAGCCAAGCTAAAGTAAGACACGGAACATCACCACAGTTCTTGAATTCCTGTTCTAACAGCACTCCTTACAATTAAGGCTGTTTCTTCCTTTGATGAGAATGCTGGAAAGCTGTAAGTTTAACTGCGTATTAAGGGGTTGTCTAACATCTTTATTTGTGTGATGTAAGGAAATAGTCTCTACTCACACTGATTAAGCTGTCAAACCCACTACTTGCTCACAGATTCTAAATCCCATAATCCTGATTAATGGTAGCTCTGGTTCTCACTTCAGTTTCTCCTGCCCAGTTGGATTAGAAGAGGCATCTGTACTGTGGATGAGGCTTTTCAAGGTCCTTCCTTTCCAGAATTTAGTAATTGGCCAGTTCAGGTTTTGAAAGTGAAAAAAACCCCACCAAACCCCAAAACCCAAAGCAAGATAAGAGTTACTCACCCTCTGCTGCACTTTGTTTGAACTTGAATGTTCTGCAAAGCAAGAAACAGCATTGTTCAGAGTACTGTATATTTTCAACAGTGGCACAAGACGGTCTATTAGAAAAACAGACATTCACTATTCAAAGGTACACTGCACCTAAGTATCAGCTCCCTGGGTGGTTAATCCTATTATGGAAGCCTCTAGTTCCTCACAGGTAGACAAGGACAGAACAAAGACAGCCAATGTTATTACCACAGAAGGCAGCTTTTAATTCTGGACACAGCTTTGGGTGGCCATCAGCACGAAGGAAGAGGCTGAAAAATGAGCTAATGTCCTCTCCCTGAGCACATGGTTCTCCATGACTACAAAGTACCATGCTCTTGCCAGCGTTAACCTGCACTGTCTTCTCCCACCTGTATTTCTCCATGCAGCACTGGGTGCTTGAATATAATGAAGTGTGAATTTACACACAGATACCCACACAATCCTACCCGCTTTCCCTTCGTGCTCAACACATCAGCCCAGCTCATAACTCTCAAGCCCAAGAATTTCCATTGAAGGCAGAGGAAACCATGAAGTGACATGGTCGCGGATGAGAGAGAAGCTCCTGTTTTCCCTACACCAATAGAGTAGAATAAAAGGCCTGACACGCAGGTGAACCAGGGGCCGTGTATACCAAGCAGTTCAGTCTACAACGTCAAGCTGACTGGAATACGCAAGCATGACAGAAGCTGGCTCTCAAGCATCTACTCCATCACCCAAACAGAAACAACCTCCGTTCACTCAGCTTCAGTTCCCCAAAGCATCACAGGACTTACTGCTGTTCTGAGGGGTTTTGCCTGTCTTCTCAGGGCACTCGGAGTGACCAGGTTCAACACTCTGCCCTGGTGTCTGGGCTAATTCAGAGGCTGTAGGAAACAGGAGGAAGGGAAGAAGTTTCATGTGTCGGGTACAAAACTCCCAGCTCTGGCTATGAGCCATGGAGACACATCTGAAACATTCTCCAAATACTAATCTCCTACCTATTTCAGAAAGTGCACCAGATACTTCCACTTTTTCTAACCCTAATGGTCAACGTAACCCTTAACAAAGATTTTCAAAGACTGAACTCCTCAGTTAAACCATTTTACAAGTATAGCAGAGGCAATAGCAGAGCAGCTTTGCTCCCTGGGAGACCACGTCTTTGAATCAGAGCGACGTCTGGTGATGCTCACTTGGTCCTTCAAAACTGCTCAACTGGACAAAACAGAGCAGCAGGTAAAGCAAATATATGAGTTACCCAGGAAGTGGGTTCTTGTATCCTGTTTATCTCTTCCCGCTACTATCAGCACAAGTCGAAGCTGAATCACTGATCTGGACATCCTGCTAACAGTCCCTCAAGAAAACCAGCCTTCCATGTTGTGACCTGTGTCAATTTTCAAACTGGTCATGGCTCCAGAAGGGCACACCAGTGAAAGCCACCCTGCTGCAGGAGTGTGCTCCTTTCTTATAAGAGGTGTATGAAATACACAGCTTCCCAAGACACAGCAGAAGCCCAGAGGAGAACTAAAGAGGTACAGAAATTACAGTTTCTTTATGGTGATACAGAAGGATGGCTCCTCCCCCTCAGATCATCCTTTGCAGGATGTATCAGTAGCTGTGACAGCTGACCACTGATGAAGTTCAGACAGTGCTGGGCACACAAAGACTCTTAAAGTGAGAAGAAACATAATGGCAGCAGGACTCAAGACTTGTTTGAACAAGAGAAGACTACCTTCTCCAGAACTCCCATTTTCTGCTTGCTTCTCCTGTCCACAGTTAGCCTGGCAAGCACGCTCAGACACTCTAAGTAGGCAAAATCTCCTAATGCACAAAGTTATTACTGCTTTTGACTCTGCTACAAAATCAGTTATCCTCATATCCTTAAGTTATACAAATAAAACTCCTGCCATCCTTTGGCTCTTATGCGCAGACTTTCTCCCAGAATTAAGAAACTTCTAATTTTCATTATATTACCTGTACTTCTTATTCCCACCATACTTTTGCTTTGTCCTAGCCATCTGTTTTTGTTACTGAGGAAGACTGATTCAGAGCCAGATAAAAGCTACTGAATACTGCAATACATATTTTTTGAATAAACAGAAGTGACAAATCGTATTAACAGAGTACTCAAAAAAGACCGTACCCAGAACAAGAATAAAAGAAGAAAGTGGAAAACATACCCAGCTCTGCCATTTTGCTGGAACGTTTGGGAGTCTGGAACGAGTAAACTTCACCACCGCTTACACCTGAGCCATTTCCCATTGAACCTGTGAAAAGAAACATGCCTGGTAGCCATTTAAAAGCCCTGGTATACTGTTGTGCCTCATTGAATGTCAGCAGTCAATTCTGTCATTGAGCAAGTTGAGGTATACACATGACCTGATGTACCCTACCCTAAGCTAACCTGACCTCCAGTAACCCAACCTAACATTAGCATAATACATATATCACATAAGTTAATGATTATTGAAAATCAGCAGTAGTAATACATTAGTAACAGTATTAATACTGCAATATTGTAATGCTAATAATACCGTAATGTACTGTACCTACCAACCGCATCATGGAGCTGAAGTTTTCTGTCTTGTCTTGTGAAGTGAGGCAGAGAAGTTGTGTAAGATAACTCAATGCCTCTAACAATAGAGCATGCCTTACAAGTAATTAATATAAAATTAATACAGCACTGTACTGTATCATACTGCACAATTTATGCTCTTGTTGGATGTGCCAAACCTAGAACACGGCCAATTTTAATAACACTTTTTTTTTTTTGACTCATGTTACTTTATCACTTTTACTTTGGTTTCCAGGTCTATTATATTCCCTTTCTTCTCAGGAGCACTTGTAGAAGCTGACTGCAGTCTTTTGGGGGCCACATTGAAGGAAAACAGGGTGTACACGAGAACACCTTCAAAAGAATGTTATTCCTATTGTATTTGTTTAGATACTCTGTGTTGTTTACATCTCTACGGAAGCTCCATTAAAGCGTGAAGTCATTGTGTAAGTTGGGACATAGTTAAGTGAGGCACAACAGTATCCTCAACCCAAAGAAGATGGAATGCAGTGTTTGATTACTTGCCTCAAAGTACTCTTTATATTGCAGGTGTTATGAAATAAATATACTAAAATCCTAGAATCATTATCCTCTGCTCTACCTGTTACCACAAGCAGAGCCAGAGCTGGTCAGCCCTCAAAATCAATTTCACCAAGATTGTACAGTCTTGACACCGCAAGAATCTCTTAAGTTCACAGCTGGGTTAGGTTTTTCCCTGCTAATACCTCGGGCACATATTCCAAGAGCAGCAACATAGTTCTTCTCTTCCAGGATCTCTTGAGCTTCCTCATCTGAAATATTCTCAAGCTTCTTCACAAACCTCTTCGCGCTGTCTGCCAGCTGAGTCTTATCCTTCCTTACTTTAGCACCTAGGATTACAATAAAAGCTTTAACCAATTTCATTATTTCTATTGCAGTAGGTTGCAGCTACTCCATTCAGAGATCAAGTTCTTGTTGTGCAAACCACTGAACAAACCCAAGACAGAAAAGATGTCTCTCTAGAACAGCTGGTGTGTGCCCTGGTGGTCTGCTGATCCTACAGCCATTAGTCCCTCTTTTACTGCAAGGGCTGACCCCTGCAGCCCAAGAGCACAGGATCCCCATTTCAGCATACAACAGATTCCAAAGTTTGGGAGAAATGGGTGATTCACACAGAATTATCAAGCTGCACGCAAATCTGTCATCCCCCAACCCTCCTAGCAAGGCTAAGGAAGTGGAAAAGACCAGGCCTATAGGCTGCCAGTGCACTCAGGGGAGAACTCAGGCTGGGAAACACCTGGAGACCTGATACAAATAGCAGAGTTAAGTTTTAGCTAAGAAATCGGTTTTTCAAAGTTGCACGGAACTTAACTCTGACAGCGCGTTTTCCCTTCGACAGTTTCCTTCCTAAACACTGTTCGTTCTTTGAAAATGATAATGCCTTGTGTTCAATGTGATCTGTGATGAACAGATGTGTCCATCTTCTGTAATCACCTCTGTTTGGGATCTCTTCTGATCTCAAAGGCAAGGTCAAGAAGAGAGCTGGTGTCAGCTCCAAATCAGCAAGACTGCTGTGAAGTTTCATAATAACGCTAGAATTAGACCTTGGAAAGTAATAGAATATGCACAGGATTTCTAGGGAAATTTATCCACATAAATAACGCTCCCCCAGCTGCCGTCCGCTGCACGCTCCATGGGGATCACGTCCGCACGTTGCCCAGGCTGCCCCCCTGATGCTCGCTTTCTAAAACTCCAGAACTAGTCTTAGAGGGTTCGATTTGGTGGCATTTTCGTTCTCAGCCCGGCCTGTCTCAAAGCAGGACCAGCAGCCAGCTCTGCCCGGGGCGCCTTGTGCTCGGCACAAGCAACTTTTAAGTTCCAAACCTCAAAAGCCGCCAGAACCCCTGCAGCAGCCACCCCGACTCTCCCTCCGACCAGCTTCTGTCCGTGTTTCGCGGGGGAGTCCCCGGGTGCCCCCGCGGGGCTCTCCCCCCCCGCCCCGGGGTCGGCCGTACCTGCGTCGTCGGCGATGAGCTTCAGGACCTCCTCGTCGGGGACGAACCTGACCTCGAGGGCGGCGCCGCTCCCGCTCATGGCGGGGCCCGGGAGAGCTGGCCGGGCCCCGAGCGCCGCCGCCGCGCCGCGGCCAAGGGGCCGGACTTCCGTGCGGGGGGGCGGGACTTCCGTGCGGCGATGGCTGGACTTCCGCTGCGCGAGCGGCCGGCGGGCGGGGCGGAGCGTTGCTGTGGCGACGGGAGCCGCCGCGAGCGCTGAGTGGGAGCGCCCGGCCCCGCCCCCCAGGCAGAGGCTCAGAGACAGAGAAGGTACAGACACCGATACAGGGAAGGTACAGAGACAGACAGAGAAGGTACAGAGACAGACGCAGGCAGACACACAGAAAGATAAGACAGACACACACTGACGCAGACAAGACAGAGACACAGCCATCTCCCACCCTCCACCCCAACACCCACCCCTTCCGGGACACCCCCCTAGTGGGGCAGAGACAGACAGACAGACACCCGTCCTGGGGCAGAGACAGACGGACAGACACACACCACCACCCCCGGGGCAGAGGAACTCCTCTTCTGTTGCCCAGGGTTTTGCAACCCTGCAAAGGCAACCACCGGTCAAATTCCCCCAAGCAGTTCACAAAGCACACGTTTCTGTTCAGAAACAGCACAATATTTATTTAACATCTTTATATATTTATATATATATATATAATTTTTTTTCTGCATTGCAGATTGTGTCAAGTTTTATACATCTCTATTTACAACGATTTAAAATAATTATATTTAATCTCTCGCAGGTATTTACAAAGTCAATAGTAACTACGTTTCACATTTCAACAACAGTCAACAGCATTAACCAGCTCAGTAAGACAGTTAGGATAATGGCTTACATGCACCAATAACATGATCTTCAGTACGCGCCATCTTCAGGGCTGAGAATGAAGATTTTTCCCTGGTCCCAGGTGAAAGGACGTTATACAGCAGAGGTCGTGGTTATTAAAAACCCATTTGGTTCAGTCCTTCACCAGTACCGAACGCGGAACGCCTGGGGTTCTCACCAGCAGACAGGGCTATCCCAGTGAAGAGGGGCTCACACCACCAGCCCGTGTCCTTTCACTCGCCCGTTTGTCCACAAGAAGCAGGCTGCTTGCTGCTTATGCTCCTTCTATGACAGAGATAAGATTACAGAAATCTAAAGTAGTAAAAAATCCGCAGAAACCGTAGTTCAGAGAAACAAACCTGGTATGACTGAAAAAAGTAGGAAAATAATCTTTTAACCTTTGCAGAATGTTTCTTTTTTTGCTAGTAAAATTGACGGCATATCCTGTATTCTTACAAGGACGAAAACAGATCAAAAGAGTCATTGTAAAGTTCACGAATTACAAGTTTAAAAAATGCAGCGCGGGGTACCTCAATTTAGTTGTTGGGGATTTTTTAAAAGCAAATAAAAGCTACAATAGTAAATCTAGAATGTATTAAGAGCATCTAATTTAATTATTAAAAATCTTTATTAGCTTTTTCCTGGAATCTTCGATATGGAAAAAATGTTAAATGACTCAATTTTATTTACTCATACCGTATCTTTCCATAAATAACCAGCTAGCAATATCCATCCCAAAACTATTCACTATCTGCAAGAAAACAGTAAGAAGACTTGTTTCAAAGTAATCATTGAACACTGGCACACAAAAAACACAGACACACCCCAGTACTAGGAATCTATTAATACTTTGACAAGTTGGTTTATCCTGAGTGATTGTTAACTCACATCTACTGTATACTTGAAGCCACAAATTTTTTACTACTTGCATTTTTCATAAACTAGTAACATGAAAATCTAGCACAACAATAACAACTGCCCGAACAGAAAGAACAGTGTCAACAGCCAGTATTTACGTCACTCCCAAGTCCTCCTAATTTTAGAACAAACGTTAAAAAGTTACTTCATTCATACTGTTTCTTCTGTTTCGTGATCAGTTCTGGGGAGGATGAGGACTCAAACACACAGGATCCACTACCGATTTGTAAGGAAGTTTCCATGACAAAGCACCATAGGTTCACTTTACTAGGAGACACTCCCAAACAGAAATCTCCTCTGATTATTTTACCCTCTAAAACCAAAAACCCATGTGTGAATTCTATAGCACTTTTTAATGAGCAGTTAATCATCTTTTCAAGAGTCAAAATTTAAATTGCTTCTAAGAGTTCTATCAGAATACAAATATACTCAGGCTCTAAATTGCTTATGCCTGACTGACTGTATAACACTGGGAGCTCACAACCAAATAACTTGTTAATATAACTTGATCTCATCACTTTGCTCATCATGCACAAGTTAAAACATAGGGCAAAATTTTACTGTACAGACACAAAGTTTTACTATACATCTGTTCCCATCCACAGCTCATCAGGAATAGCTGAGTAATCTCTTATGATAGGAGAGAGGAATTATGGACCCATTTTAAATTCATTTGGCCCCTCAGATGCTACCTTTGGTAAAATCTGATGAACACAGTAAAGAAAAACCCAACACATCTGGGGGGAGGGGGAGTAGCCTAGAGAAAAATAAATAAAAGAATGGAAGCAAAAACTGTATTTTTTTTTTCATTAACTCTCAAGTACAGGCAAACAACATGGGACAGATTTTTACTACCTCCATTTCTGGAAGCTGTAATGTACCCTTAGACTTCCACAGCTTGCTTCTGAACTTTTAATGTCACAGGCCTTGACACTTGCCAAACTTAATAGGCATAGCTGTTATGGCTAGCTGTTATGTTTTGAAATCTCATTCCAAGTTTGTTTTATCTTAAATAAAATCTCCTAATGACTATGTGGAAATCCTCATACATATCAGTCTTGCAAAATCCACTCAATAGTTGTTTCCAGGAACTACTGACAAATCTAGTTGCTCACAGCTCTCCATCATCATCCACTACTGTGTAAGAGGCAAGTGAGTATTTTGGCTCTTCAGCTGGTCATGAAATGCACATTCTGGTAGACTGATACGTGTTATTCACTAACTCAACACTCATGTCAGGATCTGTTGACCCTGAATGACCTACAGAAAAGCTTTCCACAGCAAATTTTATCCACGTGCTGCAGGAAAAAAAAAAACCTAAAAAATAAATAAGAGAGATTAAGGCTGATATGTTAGAAACAAATAGCATTTAAAATATTGAAGGAAATCTAAAATATTGAATAATTCTATATAAACCAAGATTGCAAAGCAAGCACAGAGGATCTAGCTTCTTTGCTTACTATGCTTAGAAAGAAGTGATCTTTTGCAATTAGTCCTGCAAGTATCCTAACAGAGAAATTTAAATAAAGTAAAAAAGGGGCATGATTACTCTTCTGATGCAAACTATTCCTATGATGTAAATGTTTGTTACAAACGAGACCTAGTTAATGGCTTTAATGCTATATTAAACATGCCAAGGTAGCAGCATCTTTGGCAATGAGCAAATTGCAGAATTTAAGGATGAGATTATTAAATTAACTAATATCAGAAACATCTTTTTGTTTTGTGTGCAGTACATACATCTCATTCAAACACATTCCATTACTTTTTCCACACCTCCTCCAGGATAATTAGTACAGTACCTAGTCTGTACTGCTTGGTTTTTATGATTTTACTCAAAGTTATTCTTGGATCTCACTTAGTCTTCAAATAAATTTAAATTTTTAAGCCAAGATAAATAAAAATTTCTGGTTTGCGACTGAAGTTAAAATGCTGAACACTAAAAAGAGCGAGCCACTGGTTCATGGCAAAATAGGGCAAGTTTAAACTCTTAGGTTAAAATACAGCCATAGCATAGAATTATCTATTCAAAAATTATTTTTTTTTTCAAAATATAACTCTCTGAACATGTTATACATTAAATATTAAGGAAAATTTCCATGGAGCTAAAATTTTCCAGAACACCAATAATCTTCATTAAAGAAGTAAAACAAACCACATAGTTATCTGGAGACAAAAAACAGTTAAGAGTTGGGGTCACCTTACTACAGAGTAGTTTTACCACCATTAAGATGCAGGTTTCCCCCTTTAATCTCGAAAAATATGTTCATATTTACATACAGTACACACACAGTTGAGGCAATTGATTGTCAACACGTGACAAATGTATGTACCTACCCACACACAAGTAAACCTCACATGGTGAGAAAAAACTCTGTCCCAGTAAACTCCAGTATTCATAAGTAGTGCAAATAAATACTTTGTCAGAAAGCAATTTTTTTTCCTCACTATTTTGATGTTAAACCAGATAATTTTAATTATGTTAAAGCTAGCAGAAGTATGTTGGAAACGTTGTATTTAAGACCAACACTCTTGCAAACTACAAATACTAGATCTAACGCTTACTGGCTGCAACGTGATGTTGAGCATTACAGAATGAAGTATGCTGTTAAAAAAATCTTTCCCAAACTCCAATCAGAAAGGGTGCCCACAGAAATCTGCGTTTAAAATGGACAGTGACATACAAAGTCTCCAAGTGAAAACTAGAAGGATAATACAGCAATTTAAACTTTCATCTTGCAGCATTCATTTTAATAGGTATTTTTACTTCATCACTTTGCTGCCTGCGGGATGAAAAAAATGGCTCATCGTTCAACCAAAAAGCTGCTCACAATAAACCCCTGAAAAGGATAATCAAGCTGGAGTTAGAAATCCCAACATTTTGTTTTCTTAAAATTATGAAGCTCAACAAAAATGAGTTGCAAAATGGCAGCATATTGTGATGCGGTAAAAATTGTATAAAGGAATAATTCATTTATCCCTACTTAAAGGTGTATATATACATCAAAATACAGCACCCACACTTCCTCACCTAAGAATTACATTTATGTGCATGCATGTGCACATGCACAGGGAAAAACTGTAGCGTTCTGTTTTTTGACCTTCTTTTATAATGCTGCAGTTGCACTAAAACACTGCAGAAATCTAAATCTAGGGCCTCATGGCAAGTACCAAATGTTCTTGTACCAAAACAAGACACAGCAGAGTAAATTCAGGATAAAGAGATTCAAGTCTAAATATTTGACACAGGTTTCAGAAAATTTAAGAATGTTTTGCACTTTGTGAAGTACTTAGCATGTATAATCAGAAAGCCAGCAAACTGTTCTCTCAACCCATATCCCAGACACTTCTAATTTTATTTCTGCCACAGTACTTTTAAGTGTACTGAACTTCAGTGTCTAAAGTTTTGCGATGACCTTAATGCACCCTGACGCAGTGTGAGACATATCTAGAAATGTTAACAATAACCACAATATGCAGCACTGGCAAAGCCCGTTATTACAGCTGGTTTGGAGATATTGGTGATGATTCATTTTGTAAGACAGATATTGAACGGTACTTGCCTGAAAAACAACAAAACAAGCTCCCACAACTGAAACGCTGCACTAAAAGGGTAATTTTTGAGAAGTTATAGAAGTGCCACATCAGCACATAAGAAAAAACAGTTCTCTTTTAGAGGGATAAATTTGAACTCTTTAAAAAGTCTTATATGGAGTAGGTATATATACACAAACCAAAATAAAATGGATGAAGTGATAACAAAAGGCACGTAATCAAAATAAGAACCACAAAAATATCTTGAAAGGTAGTTTGACTGAAGTTTTAACCAACTTGAATTTATGCACATACATTTGACTTCTCTGCCTGATGTGACTGAGCAGTCTTCCTTTTCCTGACATAGTTTAATAGTGTGGGACCTCACACATAAGAAAATACCTATTAAAAGAAAGGGGGGGGGTGTAAAATTTGGCCTGATGCCCATTTCAGTGTCCTAAAACTTCTGAAGGAATGCTTTTAATGGCAAATATAGAAAGCAAAGAACTTTGCTAATGAAAAACTCTACTTTTTAAATACTAAAATAAAGTAATTCTTAAAAAATCAGCTGACACTCCTGATTTTTTTCTTCACCAAAAATTTAAGCAAGTTATTTGGTCCTTTTCAATTTACAGTGATGGGTTTTGATAAAATTTCCTTTGTGATAGTCTCTACAAAATATAAACTTTGTACTTTCAGCCAAGACTTATGAATTGTCTCCACTAGCAGAACTTTATAAAATTAATCACACGCAGCTTTTGACAGAAAATGCCTCATCGCTTAACCTCAACTTTGCCTCAGTTCCATCTGTGGGTGACTGGTGGTCATTAAAGGTTAACTTCCATTTAGAAACTGTAAGGTTTTCTTTCCATTTACTCTTTAACTGAATTTCTGCATCAGTACAGATGCCACTTAATTCACTTTACGAATGTAAGATATGAAGACTACACTACCAAAGTGACTTGTCAAAACACAAAAAAACCTTCAAATATTTAAATGAAGTTTAATGTAAATTTGAAAAAAAAGTTGTTCGAAATAGAGTTTTAAAAAAAACCAACTACGCCAAAACTAACTACTAGCGATGCAACACCATGTCATTGTCCTGAATTTCTTAAAGACTATCATTCAAAGATAGCCTGCTCTTTATAACTGCTTGTGTCCTTCACAGTGACAGTGAAACCAAAGTGCCCACATAAAGATCGTAACTCTTTCCTGTGGGTTTACAATTCGTAAACGTCCAGGATATCATACATGACTTAAGCAGAGAGGATGAATTTTCCCCTTTCGTCTCTAGCAATCCAAAAAGAGAGAGAGAGAGATGGAGAGCCAATGACAAGCATTCTCCTGTGTAACCAGAAATGTGCTTCTAAGCAGTGTTCTTTAGCATAAGTACAAGCCAGTGCCCACACGCAATCAATATACATTCGGGGCTTGGCTCAATGGCATAAGTTCTGAATTTTCTAGAGTAGGGCCAATCCACTAGAACAACAGTTAAAAAACCTCAATGGATTATATACACCAAGGCAATGAAGTGCGATCCTTCTGGGAAAAAAGGACTCTCCGTACCCTTTGCGCAAACCGTGTTTCTAGAAAAGCATTTCACATTGTAACTTCGGTGTTTCTAGCAAAATATTGTCTCTATCCCTGAGACAGCAAGCCCCTCAAGATACAGTGTGTCTGAACTGCAAGATTCTTCCCATGACTCCACAACTGAATTCAGGGACACTGAGAAAGCAGCTGAGAGGGACAGGGGTGTCCAATAGCCATGATATCATACAAAGCAGCCTGAGAAATACTCTTTACCCGAATACACCTTTCAATTCAGTGATCAGCACCTCACGAGAATGACAACAAAAATGGAGCAGAGCTAGCCGTTAGTTTCTGGGAAAATAACGTTTCCCTCCCACTTACAAACCAAACTGCTTTAACAGCATGGTGTTCTCTAAATTTTAGTCTAGGTGCAGAATGACCCTGTGCTCTGAAGGGGAAGACACGTAACATTACATATGGCTACAACGCCATTAGCAGTGCATTGTAACCTACATTACCTACTTACAATTCTCTCTCTGAGGGAAAATAACTTGTTAATATGCATGTCTCGGTTGCTGAACATCAAAAGCTTCTGGGATGAGAGACTAGGGGCAGGCAAGATAAAACTACCCTCATTTTAATCAAAAAAGTGCTGTAGGCAGCCAGGAGCAGCAATGACAATCCCCTCCCCAGAATTGATTGCACAGACTCAGAGAGGTCCAAAGTCACACTAGAATCTCTGAGGCACTCCTGGTTCTGAGAAAGAAGAGTCATGATCCAGTAGTCTTTGCAGTACTGTAGACCGAGAAAACAAACCCGTTTCTATTTCTTAACAACGCCAAAGCATCATCTCATAGGGATCACATTCACCATTTCCGCCAGTGTCTCCAGTCTCACAGTGTTGAAATGGGACTGATCAGCCTACGATGGATTGCACATCACCCAAGGAGAAAGGAAGGCATGGAAAAAGGCATACAGTACATTATATACTGCTTCACAACCATGTTGACAAGGTGGAGGGGAGGATGAAGGTGAGGGAAGAATTATTGCTGTTTCAGTGATACAGTATGGTAGCTAAATCAAATCAAACAAGATCACAACAGTCAGTATTTTCACACTGCGGGATGATGGTTCATGTTTTGCCTAAGGGTGAACTTGCCTGGGGATTAAGGGGAAAGAGGGAGTCCTAAGGAAAGGAGTCAAAGTTACACCTGGGATATCAGCTGCATATTGAAACTTGGAGATCGAGACTGTTTGGTTAGGGGAGCTCCTGGGGGAAGGAGATCTTTACCTTCCCCAGCTTGGCCTAGTCGGTCCTCCTGTAGGCTGATAGTTGAATACCGATTGGTGTTGCCAGCTGCTAGATTGGTAACACCCTCTGTACCAGCTCCAACACTGGATCCTGCCTGACTGCCATTCACATAGTCAAACGATTTACTGGAGGAAGCACTGGCGGTCCTGATCAGGCTCAGACTGTTGGCTTTTGGCACCACCTGCCCAGCAGGCAGGCTGAGGTGTTTTTTAGTAGGTGTCATCTCAATTATATCTGCACCAAGGTCAGTGGACTGGTTCACATACTGCTTCCGAGCTACTGAATCTCGAGGGCTCTCATTGGACTTTGCTGCAGAAGAGGTTTCTTTATCCTTAGCAGAACGCCCACTTGCTGTTTTCCTTAAGCTGCTCTTCTGGAATACAGATGATGGAGGTTTGGTCCCAACTGGCTGGCTGCTAAGGGAAGCTCCTGATGAAAATCCTTCATCAGCATCATTAAGGTTCACAGAGTCCTCCCTTCCATTTATACCTTCAGTATCTATTAAGAAAAAAGAAATAACAAAAAAAAACCCCATACAATCAGAACACGCAGTAAGCATTCAAGTTATATGAAGACAAAGATGCACACAGAATGTCAAAACAAACCTCACTTCCCAATCCACCTCATTTCCACTTGCTTAAAAAATTCTGATTCTCAGCCAATAATTTTCCTGTCATGTGTAGCAGAACAACAAAATCTAACAATAAATACTCCCTGAACTTGATTCACCTTTCCTCTACATCACTTTTATCAGTTAAAATATCTCCTGAACTTTGACTATAAACAAGAATTAGGTCCCATTTGCTTAATTTGTTTTAGTTCTGTCTGCAGGTACTGGTGCCCATCCTCTCCTACGCATTGTTAAGGAATAAAAAAAAAACCAAAAAGCCTTTCAGACTACTTTGATCCTATTTTGAGGCAAGACCTAAGCATGTTCATTTCTAGTTATCTCTACTCCAGAGCTCAGTCTCCCCTGCATTTCCACCAATCCTGCTCAGATGCTTCCACTGTATCTGATTTCATCTTAGCATATAGACTTTGCGACTAAAAAACCCAACCCTCTTATTAACAGAAATTTAACCTCTGAAAGAATTCCTGTTGTAGAAGCAGCACTGTGCTTTTGCCTGGAATCTCAAAGAGGGGGAAAAAAAAAAAAAAAAAAAAACCTGACAAACTACTTCCTTAAATCTGTGCTTTCAGACCTATAATATGATTAGGGCTGCACACAAAGCCTTTTGATTTAAAAAAAAAAAATATTATTCTGGTCCTTTTTCTAAGCTCCAAGTACTTAAAAAAAGAGTTATTGTTTCAGTAGAAAACTGAACAGCATTCAATTTCAAAACTGAAAATGGAGCTTGAGTTTTTGTTCCATTTATCTCGTTTCAATGGAAAAAAGCCATAATGTTTAACCACGCTAGCAAAAAAAAAGGAGATATTCTGGCTATAAGAATTTATAAAAGCTGATCATTTGTGAAAAATTTGCAAAGCCTATGGATCTGTCTCAGCTAAAGCCACCTCTACTGGTAGTTTGTTCAACCCAGCTTGCCGCCAAACAAACATCTTTAAATCTCTTTTGTGGAATGGGTAAAAAGTGGCAGCAAGGACCTAAGAGATTCTACTGTTTGAGTAGAAGTTCATCCCTTCACGCTGATTCTCAGTGGAATGCTTAGGGAGCATTTTACATTATGGCAAGCAGAACAGACACAAGCTTTCAGTGTTGTTGCCACCTCCGTGTAGCAGGAGTATAGACTGATCCAACTTCACATTGCTGAAGTGAAAAGCAAAAAGAAAACTTTACGGGGAGGTTTTATTATTATGTTTTAAATTTAATTCTTTTCATGAAACTTTGCCTTGGAATTGCCTTTACTGTGTATCAGCTTACAAATCAGAGCATTCTTGGGCCTCTCTCGGAACAATGCATGTGTGATTATTCTGTAGTTTTCTGTAGTTCTATTTGATTTATTAGATTCCCAGAAGCAGGAAGGTAATATAGTTCATTTTACTGCAGTCTTCCTTCCTTGGTAAAGACTTTAGTCTTAGAATAAGAAGCTTCTTAAGTTTCAAGGGTTATTATTAAAATAAAGGGCGTGTTACTTGCTTTAACTTCCTGGAACCATGTTTAAAATCTATCTACTTTCTCCTCCTCCTGCCCACTCTGTTCAAATTAAGCCTTCATCTTATCAATGAGATGTAAGTACATTTGCTTACATCAAACAGTGTTATACTTTATTCTCAATCCACCACATCCATTCCCCCCCAACTCAATCTTCCCACACATAATCAAAGATGCTAATAAAAATATGACATAACTGGAACATACTGAAAGCAAGAACACTTTTTCAATAAATCAACATTTATGTTTTTTTATATAATCATGCAAAGCTGGATGAAAGCGTGTTTGGTTACAAGCAGCAACAGCAGCAGCTGAACTCCCCTCTCAAGCCCCGCTTATTCAAACAAAAGATGTGTAACTCTCAAGAAGGTATTTCCAGAAAATACTGCTCAGCTTTTTATTATTACAAGAACATTAGCCATTTTCAAATTTTCTGTTAAAACATTGCTAGAGTAACAGGATGCTAAACCAGACATTCCTATCTAGGACAGCGAAGCAGAAGAGTCACACTGATAAAAGTGTCATTTTATCCACAGAATTTAAAGACAAGACTGAGAGGGGCTGTTGCAAACTTTTGGATGCTGCAACTATTCAGAGGCCCAAGCAGCTCAGCAGTGCTGAAAATGAAGAAGATAGAGAAGATAATGTGCAAGAGAATTTCTGTCTAGTCAGCTACACCTATCTACAGAAGTTCTCAGTGAGACTGAAGTAATTCAGCAAACATATTCTTTTTCCATTATACATTATTTTTCGTCTAAAAACTGCCCTCAGAAACTATTAAAAAAATCTCTGAGTCCTTACATACTCTGCCTTGGGGGGGGGGGGAACAGGATGAAGTCATTAAGTTTTCTTTTATTCCCACAACAGACAAATAAGATAATTAAAAAAGAAAACAGAAACTAAAATCCTACTCCTCCAAAGCACTCTTCTACTGCAATACCAGAAAAGAAAGACAGTGCAACCTGACAGAAATCATATCAACTGTGCTACAGTGTGTATTCAGGACTCTCACTATTCCTTACCAGAGTAAGTCTGTCCCGAACAGATTCGTTATTTATGCTTATACATAATTAGTCCTGTGGTTGTAGATACAGCATTCTCTTCTGACCCAAAATAGTGCATATAACCACAGCTGCTACCACCTGGAAGCGGAATACCTTGTAAGGCATTACTGAGTCATTCTTGAAATAATCTGCTTTTTTCTGCTTTCTGGGTCAAGACTTGTCTGAAGAAGGAGTTTTTATACAGCTCTTTAAAGTGTCTTTTATTCTGTTTATCTTTTCCATATCTGAAGGTTGAAAAGTCACTAGAAATTAGCAGTCTGTCATTATATTTATGAGAGGGAATTTGCTAGCCGAAACTGTGTGAATCAGCATCAGTAAAACAATAAACCACTACATATATGCACACAATTCTAGACTGATAATCAAGCATTCCTTGGCCTTCTCCCAGATGCTGTCAACTGGCAGAATTCAGTTTGCCCAAACATGTAATTATACATTGCTACCATTACAGAAGTAAAGGGCATTCAACTCATTTCTATTGAAGTAAAGCATATGGAATGATGCCTTATCCAAGAACATGCCAAATTATATAGATGTTTTAAACCAAATTAAGACTAGAAGTCCATATCTTTATCAACTTCTTTCCCACTTCCTGGTTCTTCCAGAAGGTTCTCTGCAGCCGATTACTTCTCCATATCCTTCAGGTCATGCACATGCAAAGCTTAGTAAAACGGAGTAAGACCTACTGAACAAGTGAATACAGAAGACAGGACTCGTTTACTGAGCATGCTCAAATTCACTATGCACCGATGAGTAGATTATAAAACCACACTAAACATTTTTATGCAACTGTCTTCCTCAGAAGCATGATGTCTTCTTTATTGTTTGATACCAACTCTGATTATGAGTAAGGATTCTGTGATAACACTATATTAAATCTCCAATTTCTCCAGTTTGTTTCCAGAAGAACAAATCTGAAACCTATGTAGCTCATATCCATGTATAAATAATATTTATGGTCAACTGATATACTTATAGAAGCTGGAAATACCAAAGAAATGTTCAGATAGAAAAGATGACTTAAGGTAGAAGAACACTAGAATATATGTTTAGATAAATTTACAAAAAATTAATTTTCATCTCTGAGAAGAAATCATTACTCAAATTCAGTACTCAAAATTACTTATTTTATGAAGATGAAGAAATTAATACATGAACTTAAGCAAAATAAACTTCTGCCAGCTACTCTATCTGCTATTCTTGGTTGCAGAGCAGACATACAAAGTCCTTCAGCATTTGTGTGGACCGCACAACTCAAAAAGAAAGCAATAATTGTTTTTAAAGTTTTTAGAAACATGGCAACCTGCTCTCTTCTTGAAAACACAACTTCTTTTTTGGTACTTGTCTTTTGAGCAGCCAGCTCATTCATGTAAATGACTTGTATATGTATGAATTTTCACTTGAAGGATGATTGGCAAGTGAAAACATCAGTCACTGTCTATCTGCCCTAGACAGGCTTGACTTAACAGGAACAGGAAGCTTCCTTCTTGGAAATTTAAAAACTGCAGACTAACAAGACACTATTGTAACTAAGTTGTAGCCAAATCCACTTAGACACAGTCTTTATACTGTCTACTTTTCAAGACTAGATTCATGTTCATCTGGTGCATTTTTTCCTTCTGAATATTAGATTAAACATGCTCAGTAATAGAAAGTTTCCAAACAATCCCAAAGCCCTTGGCTATGAGCCCTGCCTTTTTTTTTTGTTGCCTTTTTTTGCCATGCCAAGCAGTCTTCCACCACACAGATGCAAGCCCCAGGCCAGCCCACGTGATAACAAAAGGTAGTACCTGACCTGATGTTAGGTATACAGGGGATGCGGGTATTGCAAAGAGAAGCTAATACACCCTGGGATAGCGGAAACACACACTAGAATGGAAAGAAGTTCTGCTTGGGGATAGGGAGCCAGGATCTTCCTCCAGCAACTGCCTCACTGACTTCTGCCTCCTCATCTCTGTCCTACCCTCTGTTGTGGCTGCTGCCAAGGCGGGCTCCGGGAAGCCATGCTCAGGGGTCCTGCGCATCAGCACCTCCCCCTCTTGCTCACGTTTGATCCCTAGGTCTGTGGAGCCGTGTTGGATCGGTGAGCCAGGTAAGCTTGAGTCAGCCTCGTTTGAGAAGTCAAAGCCATCTGGGATTCAACATATAACATTTTAGTGGTTTTCTGTTCCTTTCTTGGCATTCCAACCCAGGCAGGGATATAGTTTTACGCGGACATGGAACAAACACAAAACACTACCCATGCTTAGTTAAAAGTTGAGAACATCCACAGGAAGGGACAGGTGGGCTGTACTGTAGAACAGAGACTAGCAAATGAATATAATGGCAACTACAGCAAAGACAAATGCGGTCCAGAGTCCTGAAAACAGAAGACGGCTACTTGTTGTCGTGGATATCCTGATTCAGCTGAAGACCAGAGGTCATTACATGCTTTTATACACGATACAGAGGGAAAAAGGGAAAAAAAAAGAGAGTACCACAGGAAAATACGTAAACCTTGCTTTCAGGTTCTTTTATCCTCAGGGGGGTTTTTTTAGGTTATTTTATTTTTACCTTCAACCATTTATGCAGCTTTTTTAAATCGGTGTTTTATACATGCAGCAACAAAGCTTTATAAGTATGACAAAGTGATTTCAAAGCAAGCTTTTTGCTACACCTACACTGAAGATGCCATCATATCAAGGCTAAATATTACTACATTTTTTTTCTTCATATAGTCAGGCACGCTTCCATATGACAGGCATACTCTCTGAGTAAAAATAAGGACTAATTCTAAGTTATCCAAAGCTATTTTTATATGGCCCCTCTCTAAAATGGGCCACATGATGGTAGCAGTGTGATGTTCAGCTTCTTCCTCTCCCACTGCCTTCAGTAGTTTTAGGTAGCTAACCCCTGTCAAGGTCTGGAAAATATCATTCATTCCCTGTGCTGCTTATGATGGGAGGCAGTTGAATTTTAGTGTGAATTAAAGAAAGAACTCAAATTCCAAGCCAAATTCTACCCCTACAATTTTATGCTGTTTTACATGGAGAGAAAAAAACCCCAAGTCTTATTGAATATTTTCCAGCTTCTCTATTTTCTCACCTACCTCATGGGTTATCCCCAAATAAAAAGAAAACAAACACCCCAAATGTTCATGTTCATGCAGTGCTCTGAAGATGTAAAATACTATACATTGTTATGGAGTTACCACTTTTCAAAAACAAACAACATCCTCCCCCCCCAGCCAACTGTTCTGCAAACATTCAAACTCAGAAGCCAGATTACAATGATCATGATGAATACAATACACTACAGTATTTGGTCTTGGCAGAGAAAGCTCACCTTCTCTCCTCCAGCGATGACGACGGATAGAAGCTGTTGTAATTGCAGTCCGAGAAATCCTCGGCACTGTTGGAGTAACTTCTACTTTCAGTACCTTCTGGCCTTCTTGCGATGCATCAGGAGCATCAAAGGGCAGTGAATTCTTCATGGCATTCGCAACCTAATATGAAAGTAAAACGCTGTACTGCTACTGTCCTTGATTGCCCTAATGGCAATATTAAATCTCTTGCTGGATACAGAAACGGAAGCAACCAGGAACTGGTAATTATGCCAGATCCCATCCAGACAGATGGCCCCATCCCCAAGATTCACTGTTGATTACTACGTTGAAAAGCTCATCACAAACCTATTCCCAAAACCTAGCTCAATTTCATGTTTCTTGGGGTCATTTATTTCGTTCCATGCTGGCCACCCATACTGACAGAGGTAAAAACATACACAGGAAGGTCTCCATTCAAAAGAGAATGCAAAATGACAAGGAAAATACCATTTATGTTTTATGACAAGAATGCCATAAGACTAAGTCCCAGGCCGTGTCAATGCAAACAGCATTATGGCCTTGTTGCACAGGGGAGACAGGGTCAGCCTCCGTGCCCCTCAACCCCCAGCTTTGTTATTCCACAATAACAAAGTTGCTGCACACAAAATGTGATTTAAATCTTAAAAGAAACCAAAGCGAACACACCTTGATTTTCCAAAATCTTATTGACTTTATATAACCAGCAATCAAAATTAAACACATTTTAAACTTAATGTCACAACGTCATCCATAGAGATCTCCTCTGTTTCATAGACATCTAACTTCCTACATCCTCTTTATTCCCCCTCTAATGAAGACAGCGGATCGAATAAGCGGGTCAGATACATCTAGACTTAAAATAAAACGGCTAAGAAAAATGTAACTTGCTAATCTTTGTAAAATCCTACCTAGAACAGTCCCCATCACAATCTAGGCAGGCTCTTCTGCTTGTTGAACCTTTTAACAGCTGGCCCTTCCTAACAGCACAAATTGTACTTCTGAGGACTGAGGAGAACCATATGGAGATGAAAATCAATGCAACAGTAAAACTTTGAAATAATCTAAACAACCAGTTTGAGTCACAGCCCTCCTCTGACAGAAAAAAAACAAAACTATGATCCTCCAGGATGCAAAAAAACTTGCTCTCTATGTCTAATGCAGCAGTGAAAGGCAGGAAACCAAACAACCAGCACAATTCAGACTTGGCAAGCCAAGTTTGTAACTATTGATGACAAAAGGCGGCTAGTTTCAGGCCAGACATCCACTCTTGCCTACCAGAAAAGAGCTCTAAAGAAAAGAACATCCAACAAAAGCAGTAAGTATATCAATAAAATACTCTGGATAAAGGTGCTGTCACAATAAAGACTTGCTGATCCATGCTTCTTGTATACTGGGCTAGGAAAGCCTGTGTGTCTCTGTGCTAAGAGGTATTTTTGTCTGAAACAAGTGCAGAACTCTTGTGTTCAGAGGAAAAGACTGACTGGAACTGGCTAGCTTGGACGTAAATATCGAGGCTTGGTGATTAGCCTCCCCCTGTAGAAACACCCCATTTTCATGAACAGGAAACCAACACCCAGTGCTTGTTAACAGAGATGCTTTTCCCAGAAAAAGTGATTCCCTTGTGTTACTTCCTGCTGTTTCTAGTGCAGTCTCCAGGCAAAAGCGAAAGATCACTTCTACATTAGAAATTTCATAGCTTTCTGATGCTGCTACTTCAGCTTTTTTTGAAGTCCACTGGCAATACAAACCTATTTAAATAGGAGTATGGGTCAACTGTATTGTCAAGACACACCCAAACGTACAGACCATGTTTCTCATTGTAATGATGACTGATCATATTCCCATAATTATACTAATAGCTTGAATAAAGATACCTAAAAATGATGCTAACATGGGGTTTGCCTGAAGAGTAAATGAACTTCAAAGTGTTTGCTGCAGTCAGGAAACCCTAGGCAGAGGCTGAACTTAAAACTTACTGCACAGATGTTATGATGTTTTGTACCAGTGGTTTTAAGTTTAAAATACAAAATTTTATAATGCTCTTACATTATACGCATCTAGGAGAATGCAACAAGGCAAAAGGACTCCAACCTTTGAAAAAGTCAAATTTTTTGAATATATAGCATGAGGCGAGGACACACAAGTAATTTTTTAATAAAAGTATGATTTCTTAAGGCTGCTTTTAAAAAATTGCAGTAAAAGAAGGTAGGAAGCAAGGCAATAATCAATTAAGAAAAAAAAAACCCACAGATGTGCCTGCAGGCATATGCGTGAAAAACCTGACAATTGGGGGCAGGGGAAAAATTGGTACTGTCATGATGTGACCGACATCAGACAATGGCATGGAGAGGCAATAGTGGCTTCAGAAAAAAGCAAAGACATTCTAGAAGATTCTTACAATTAGAAGTAATCACTAAGGACAAACTGATTAAAAATGAACAATGAGGATTGAAAACTGTCATATAATCAATTGAATTAAGTTCCAGATCCTCCTACACAGCTTTTAAATGTGGTTGTTTGCTAGGGTGGCCCAATTCAGTAGATTCAATATTTAATTTAAAACTTTCACTCCAATGGAGGAATGAGTCATTTCCAAAAGGAACCAACTATTGTAATAATTCAATGAACACCAAGCACTTAAAATCCTGCAGTGTCAGAAAGCCTGTAGATAAATTTTACAGCCAATATTAATTCATCAAGAGAATAATTTTATGTAATTTATTGCAGAAGAGAGGGATCTCAGATTGCCACATAAAAAGATTTTTCCCAATCCACTCCTTTTTTTGTTATATAAAAAGCCATGAAATTTTACTGCTGTTATTTCAGAGGAGCAGTAAAGGCTTCTAGCCACAATTCTGACGCAGAAACAGAGACAATAGTCTCTTTTACCTTATTCTCGTTAATTTTCCCTCTTATTTTGATCCTCATTCCTACATCTGTCAAAAAATAAAATCCCTCCATTCTTCCTTTCTCTGTCAACCTCCTCATACTTCCTAATCACATCCACCTGCATCCAGCTCAGTTTCACCACTTCCTCCATTTCATTTCTTTTTTATGATCAGAAAAGAAAGTACAGTGGAAACTGGAAAAAAAAAACAGTCAATCAGAAAAACTCCATTCTACTGCTTCTCCCCAAAAGAAGGTAAAGACTAAGAACTGTGTGATTTTGATCAATCAAAATCTGATATTGACTGTGGACATGAAGCTCCTTTTCACTTTCACATCCATCTTGTTGCTTTTTCTACTTTTTTATCGCTTAAATCATACAGCATGTTCTCAGCCCCACTGACAGTCTAGCTGCAAAGAAAACACCAGCGTCCTATGACATATAACCATTCAGTTAAGCTTCTCTGAATCACTCATCGGTGGTTTATGCCAGAACAACATAAACAGACTGTGATACATGAGAAAATCCTAGCTTTCAGCACCAGTGAGTCCTCGGAGATCCCAACGCCCTAGCTTAATACTCAAGTAGAAGCAGCATTGTATAAATAGCTTTGTTGAAAACACCAGCTGTTAACAACCACTTGCATTTGGGAGTGCAATAAATGTTCACAAATGAGTTCATCACCAGTCCACTTCAGAAACACAGCCATACTCCCCTTAACCAAGACCATAAATTGCAATGGATTCTTACCAGCAGCGGCTGTGAGTAGAATTCAAGCTGTGCTCTGTAAATTATATCCTCCAATACCTCCTGGCCAAGATCCCATTGACCATTATATCTAAAAAGTAAAGACAGATATTTATCTTTCATATGTGATGAACCCAAACTTGTATTTTTTCTGCCCAAATCCAGCTCTTCATTTCTTTGCTTATGTAGAAAGTTCATCAACTGTAGGCACAGACCAGCTCCTTCACTTCTTTTAAGAGAGTAGACAAAGCATATTTTTATTAATCTTACTGGTATAACAAAAAAGCTGCTCCCTGTCATCTCCAAGAAAGACAAAGTTGATGCCATGAAACAGGATAAACTTAAAGAATAAAAAAAAATGGGCCCAAGATGTAAAGGTTAACACTACTTAGCAGAACTGAATTTCCATCAGAAATGGATTTTTGCTACCTCAGAAGCTACTGACATTCAAGAGATCTGCATTTCATCAGGTTATCCTGGCATCCAAACTCCTTACATTTGCAAACAGAAGGTAGCTGGTGGCAGTGGGCACTTGGGAAAGGATGAAGCCAGAAGTCTAACTCTCTTCAGCATCTACTGCTGGGCCTTCATCACCTAATTTAATGGTGATAAAGATATTTTCAAATTATCAGTTGGCTAAGCGAGAAACTAATGGGAAATGCACTAATCAAGTTATGAGCTTCTGATCAGTTTAACTATTTTTTTTCAATTATAAAACAACTAGCATTTATACTTTAATTCATGCAAAACCAGACATTTCTCTTTATAAAAAAAAAAAAAAAAAAATCCACTTACATGGCATAATAAACACCCGTGAGCAGCTGCACCATGAATTCAGGGTCTAACACCACTCTACCACAGTGTTCTTTCCAGCGTTTCTCATGCTGCCGTGGAAATCCACTAACACACAGCCTGAAAAAACACACCATTATAATAACATAAACATGTAACCTGCTAAAGACTACAAATATCTTTACATCACAGAGATTTTAGTTAATTTTTGAAAAATAAATTTTGAAAATAAGTACACAGTCCAGAACTTTATGTTGCTCTCCCAACTCTTAAAGAGTTTTACAACAGTGCCTTTAGATGTGGCTTGCTGATAATCCAGTGTTATCCCTGCATAGCCATTAACACCATCTGTTTTCTTCAAATCATAACGAACTTCCAAAGCATGAGGGTGCCAAGACATTCCCTACCACCAGCCACCAAGTAGGAGACTTCCCAAAATTCATTAACTGAAACCAACTTTCTTTAAAGGAATCATTTCAGTGGTGTAGAAGAGAAATATGTCATCTGCCACCTAATGTAAGATGACGGCATGCAATCACCTTTTACCTAAAGCTAGATAACACATATTGTATTCTTGAGAGCTGCTCTCAGCTGCCTCCTAAGAAAAATACTTCTGACCCTTGAAAAAGGGCCTGCTTTCCCATATACTGCACGGCCTCGAGTCTCCATAAAAAAAAAAAAAATAATTCATTTGTAACTTTAGTAGCTGAATCATGGAAGCAACACACCGGCACTAATGCAGAACAACTGCTGAACTGTTTCAAAAACCAACAAAAAAATTCTTAGCCTGTAAAGTGTTCTCTCTTCTCTAACCAAAGAACTGATCTAGTTTTCAGATGCAGAAGAAGAGAACACATTTGGCAAACTTAGCATAGCCACATCTCAAGTGAAGATGATGGAAGCATACCAAGAGTTAACCCACTCCCACCAGAAATCATGGGAAAGAAAACAGGCTTTAATCTTAATTGCATGTGCGTGTTACTACAGAATGTATGTTAGAAGCTAGTCTGATCCCATTTTGCTACATAACTGAATTGCATGTAATGCTTTTCTTTCATGGCAGTATTATGCTGAAGCAAGCAAGCTAAATAAAAAAATATTTGAAGAGGTTCCTCCATTTGGGAGTAGCAGGAGAGAGAACTTATCTCATTTTAGACAAAAATGCTGGTAAAAACAGGCATATGGAAGTATCAGCTATACTTGAGATTTTTCAGAACAAAAAGCAGGGATTTTTGCCAAACAGATGCTTCCAAGACTATTCAAGTAGAAGGTTATTTAAAGGGCATGTATAAGACTTTGGGAAATCACAGTACAGAATTCTCCAGAAACTGGGGTGTTATTATCAAACAAAAAAAAGGAAGGAAGGAAAAAAAAAGAAAAGCTTTAAAAAAAAACAAAAAAAAACATAAAAACAACCCCAAAAAAGAAAAACACAAACAAATCACTAAACCCCAGAACACTGTGCAAGCACTGCATATAAATGATGCTCAGAAGCAAGACAATATTTGTAAGTAAAGGAAACTGGTGGTATTCCTCACAGGAGTTTTAAGCTGACCATACTGAAAAATGCCAGAAAGATATGTAAATCAAAAAATGCAGATCAGGCTGAATAGCTTCAACTAGTTTTCCCCTAAATTTGCCTTTATTTTTTTCCTTTCCAAACAGAAAGTTACATAACTAGAATAAAAGCTCATGCAGCAGTAAGATAACCCATGTGTTTTATCTGTATGCAAGCATAACTTCACATTTCCAATTAAGGTGCAAGACTGACCAAGAGTTAAATATTTAAAGTTATTAAACACAACTAAATTAATTCCCTTTTTTTGCTGGATGAATATCTAGAAGTCTAGATGCACCCCGCAAGACTATTTCAAAGGCAAGTGTCTCACCTGGAACCCATCCTACAAAGTGATTGGTAAGAAGAGGCAGGCATATAGACAATAGCAGAATTGTAGCACAGCATAAGAAAGCTCAGCACCTCAAACCTGAAGAGAGACAAGAGCAAAACGTTGCATGGTTTAAATTCTTAGTAGTTCATCAGAATTTAACCCCAAAATTCTAAAACTCACCTCCAAAAATACCCTACAGGAAAAAAATCTCAGAAGTAAACACACAAATTCTGAAATCCTCTTTCATTCACTAACTTGAAACAGGCTACTGAAGGTTCAGTATTAAGCATTTAACATTATTACTGAAAGTCATTAGCATATGCAGAAACTACAGAGGACGTGGCATACGGCAAAATATTTGGACAAAGTTATAGAACTAGAGAAGTCTGCAGTGCATTCAAAATTATTTTATCAGTTTTCCCAGAGGTGGCTTTAGATACAGGTAATTTGGCTGTCACTAGAACAGCAGTGCAGTTCCTCTCATTCCTAGTTCTGTCTATCCACCCAGCTCCATTCCTCTTTTCCTGTGGAAAAAGCACTCACAGGCTCAGAGCCAAAGCTGAATTTTGCTACACTTTGAGGAAAATTTGAGTTGGCAGACATAAACCCAAAGATATTCTTGATGGATACAGAAATGACAGAGAAATTACTCTCTTCTGAATTAAGTAGTAGAACACACAAAGTTGGAACAAGGAACATAAATACTATACCTCAAGATTACCAAGTCTGTTCTCTATAGTTATTTCCAAGCATTTAATGCTGAAGAAGGTCTGAAGACAAAATATTTGGTCTTAATGTTTAAGGACTTGTCATCTGCCTAGTGAAGAACCTCCGATGTTAGAATACATCCACCTACCGGTTCTGTGCTGTGAAGGTTTCTCTTTGAGGATGAAGATCACTGTAAACTACTCTGATGAGATCATGCTGACATAGAGCTCCTTCAGTTAAAGCCATGGATCCAATAGTAGAGGGCTAGAATTGCATGGTGGGAGAAGGAAGGAAGGAAGTAAGGAAGGGGAAGAAATCAAGTCATGTGTAAAAGGTCCCTGCAAGCATTAGAACTCGTAACCACCCAAGCCAAAAGACACATTTATCTTGTGATGTGTAAAAACGATGGTTATTCTAGAATACAATAAATGTAAAAACATTATCTAATTTCATTATTATAAACAGCTTCCACACTTACAAGCAATAGAGCAGGTGAGAACAATTTTCAGCTTTGATTCTTACATATCCTTTTATAGTAAGTCTGTCCTAACTGCATAGACCTTTTGTACAGCAACGGTAGACAAAGAAAAATATGATTTCAAGTTCAAACAATACTAAGGAGGATTTAGAAGACTATTTTTATACTAAACGTAAGAGGCAAAACCCCACAGCTGCAACTAGAACCCAACTAACCCTCATTCAAAATGGGCACAGTCAGCAAAGACTCTTCAACATCCACATTCCTTTTCTTCTACTAACACTAATGCTATTGAATTTGATTACACTAATTGCTAGCTACTGACATTTGAAAACTTACTGAAACAAGATGCATCTAAAATGGCCTGTTGCATCAAATGGATCCAGTTTGCATTCCTCTAATAGATCCCATTCTAATTTACCACAGCAGCCCTTACCTCATGATATATCGAGGGTTTAGATAACGATGGGATGGTGAAAGATAAAACTCTGTTGTTTCCATCTCTGTCAGCTATTTCCTGCATTAAAAAACAAAACAAAACAAAATAAAATAAAAATCCAAGCAGAAGTAAGGAGACAGGACTTGGAACCACTTTCAACTCTTAGAAGGCATTTAACAAATCAGAAGTTAGATGGTCTGACCTGATAAGATCATTAACACCATTACATACATATTTAAAAGGCGGTAAAGACCTCTATCCCAGACTGTGTTGCAGAATCAGTCTGCAATACTTAAGAAAACAGCATTGGCTGCTCCAGGGTGGCTTCATCAGAAACAAAAGAGAACAAAAATCTTTTCTAGCTCACCTTCACATTTTAACATTTATTTATAATAGAATGGCATAGTGGAACAAGGCTAAACTCCAAGCCCAAAAGACACAGACACATGAAGACTGATGAGTCACTTGCTGACAATGGGCAGTACTTCAAAATAAATGCATCAGAGAAGAAGTGAAATCAAGGGAACTGGCAAAGTTTCATGAGGCACTCTATCAGTTAAGAAACGCACAGCACGTCTTCTCAAAAGGTTGTCAAACTGGTCAGATTTTATAGTTGCTAGGCTACTACATAAGCAAAGGCAGCAGTTTTTAAAGCCAATATACCAAGAGCAATTACATAAGACTATACCACAAGGAGTTTAAATCTGCCTTTTCATTTTGTACAGCAAATTTCCAAACAGTGAGCTCTAGTCGTTCCAGTTTATGTGAAAACTTAGTCCAAGGTAGTACCGTACTTGTAGTAGGCTTTAAGGATCGCAGTGGGAGGACAGTTAATAGAATTTACCAGAATGCAAAAGATTTATCCTTATCTTTTGCTTTAGAGCATCATGAAAAGAACTTGACTCCTTCAATCTCAGAAAAATACCAACCTAATCAAAGAAAAAAAAAATAGTGGGAACCACTGTCCCTTTTGAGACATCTTTCTTCCTGAATCTGGAGAGAATGAAGAAATTGTCATCCTTGAAAGACATGAAATCACCTACATGACTTTCAAAGGAACTGCAAAAAGGACCTTTCATGAGAAAACGGTCAAAGATAAGTATGCTGCTTCAAACCAGCAAACAGTACCAAAAATCAGCAGTTTCCAGTGTTTTCCTATCAGAATAAATGTAAAATAACTGGATCTTCCAGCTGTCAGAGCTGATCTACAGACACACAACTGTTCTATATCTTATCGCGTAGACACATAGTATACAATTTAAAGGAGGGGTTTACTATGACAGCAGAGAGAAGGGCAATGGTTCAGTATAATAGGTTTTCAACTGCTATAACACAAGACTTCCCTTTAGAGAATGCTTCTCTTGGCTGTTTTGCTACACTGATCAAACAGCCTCATAACATTACAAGAATAAACATTACTTTTATTCCTAGTGGTCATTGACATGAAATTCAGATCAAAGCTTTCCTCAGCCAATGCCACTCATCTCACTTACCAAATTATAAATGCCAAGCAGCAGTGCTTCAATGCAACCATTACTCTGCCTATCCCTGCTGGCAGTAAGATGCAGATACACCCAGATCAATTCCGGCAAAAACTGTAGTGTGAATCTCTTGAGCCGAACTTCAGAACTACGATAAAGTTCAAAGAGCTGGTGGCAAACAGGCTCCAGGAGCTGCGGAAAGGCAAAAAGGCTCATTAATTACATTCCTTGATGGCAAGCAAGTGAATGAACCAAAGTGATACCTGCATTCCTTTTACAAAGATCTGTAAGGACAGACCTGAGGGGCACTGGGATGAAGCACTGGGAAACATGGCCTTAGTACAGCCACTACCATCTTGTGCTTTGTGAACAATATTCTCTAGCGCTGTCCCTACGGGAGTTTTTTGAATACAAGTACTAATTTAAGACATGCAATGGACACGTGGCTTGGACTATGTGCACCATAAAACTTTAACGGTGCAGTTGTAAGGTTTATAGAAGTACAAAGGTCAAAGATTATATAATAATGCTAATAACAAATTAATTGACAGAAATATTTATTAATTTTTTACCTACAGATTTTTAGTCTCAAATCCAAAAAGTATACGTTTGTTCATTACAATGCAAACTAATTTTGCCATCTTAAGCTGCCCTCCCAGTTTCAGTACAAGGTACAAAAAGGACCTTATCCACTCAGTGTGATGTAAGTGTGAAAAAAAATCTGCCTTTTTAAGAGTCTACAATGCCAAATCAATAGTTAAGATGCATCCGCTGAACTGTTAATGAACAGGAAAAAAAACAAGTAAAAGAACCTCATCAAACTTCCTCCCCTTTCCCCAAGACTAATCAAGTTTTCAAAAATAAAGTAAGAAAAAATTAATTCCAAGAGGAATTTTCATGAGGTCTAAAGACTGAAGAATCCATGTAACCTAGTGTCTGTATTCATCTAGAAGAGTTATAGAGTCAGAAAAATAGAGGCCATAATCTCAAGTAAGTCTCTTTCTAACCATACATGCTTTATGCTGCTCTCATATATACGTACAAAATAATATAAAACATTAAATTATACATATAATGTTTTTTCAGCAATAAAACCCCAACATTTGACCAACACGGTAGCAGTTGTACTGGTGAGACAAAACCACAAAAATAGGAACTACCCAGTGCAGAGCAGAAGATCACATGAGGCATGTATGACTTCTGTTTCAGCACACGTTCTCACTCCCGAGGATACGCAGCTCAGGACTTGCAGAGCATTAGCATTTCATAGACTTCTACGCATTCTTATTTCATTAATTTTTCTCTTCATCAAAATCTTAGTACTCAGTACTAATTTCCTGCAGAACTCACTGTCAGTCTTTTGCTATGCTGTATGAAGAGGTACTTCTTTGGTTTGTTGTGAACCTAGTGATTCTATGATTCTATGAACCATCCACCCTCTTGAAAACTGAACAAGTCCCTTGCTATCAGCAGAGAGACAGACATTTCTACAAGTGATTAGTTTGAATGTTTGATAAATGTGCAGTGCCATAAATCTGTATGACTGTACAGCTTTGCATATGCATATTTAGATGTCAATATTTTACTCTAGTGTATCACAAATCGCAAAGCATAAATTTGACAGAATTTTCTATCAAGACAGCTACCTTAAGAGACCGAAGAGAATGTGAATACATTAGTTTCACCTCCAGTAGACAGTTGTCTGGTCAATGAAGCACATTTTAAAGCACTAACTACATAAGCTGTAACATGACATCTACATAAAATAAAACTTTGCTATCAGACATATCTCCTCTTACACAAGGCTCTGGTGTAAGTGCTTTGGCAACAAGCCTTCTGACTGACAGTCTAGTTACTTTAAGTTAAAAGCCTGTTTTTACAACAGAAGCAAAGAGAGACTCAAGAGGAGAGAGAGGGAAGAAAGCTAACAACATTGATACAGGACGAAAGAAGTCATTTGAAGCACACAGATTTCAACAAGCCGTCCATGTAAAATACTCCATCACTTAATTTTGGTTTGAGATCTAAATGAAATTAGAAGTCCACAGGGCTTCTATTGCAATAATTTTCTTTCTCTATCAAGTTGAGCACATGTTATTTTATCTAGTATATTTATTTGAGTATTTCATACATACATGGCACTTCATGGGCAAAAGATGCATGACTACACTCTTTCTTAACATTTACTTAGTAGAAACTCCTATGTGAAAGTGACACTAACTATTAAAACCATCTGTAACAGTAAATGTTCAAATCCTCAGAGACAGAACCGTATCCTTGTTTTATGAAAGGCTTAGCACATTTCAGACGTTCATATAAAAAAAAAACAATTAATAATTCAGAGATCACTGAATAAATTTGGTTTTCCTTGAAAGAAAATATGAGCAAGCTACTAGTGTAAAGAGAAAAAAGAAGAAATCAAGAGAGAAGAGGAAATCAAGAAGAATAAAGAAGAAAAGGGGAAACAATAAATAACAAGCATATCTGCAAGGAGATTAGAAGTGCAAGAAAAGCTAACCAAACATTATCAGGAGCCAGATGTATACAGCAGCGTTGCTATACACTGTACTTCTACTAGATTAGAAATGACAGCAGCCCAAAGCTGTTTCCTATTTTAAATTAGCCAGTCTAATCAAGTCCCATTAGAGCAGTAGAAAAGAATAATTTAGCTGAAGTCAGGCAACCAAAGCAGTTACTGAATTTATTCTGTTTTATTTCAAATGAAAAATTAATAACATCAGTCTTTTACACGAAGCTAAGCTACCTAGGAAGGTACAAGCAATGTCCAGTCACTGGTGCTGCAAGCATGTAAATACATATTTCCAAAGACCTTTCTTTCAGTCCAAACTCAAAGGAAACTCAGTAGCACTGCAGTCAGCCAAAAAATCCAAGCTAAAAAATCTCTTGTAACTGTATCTCTTCCCTGACAAACTAAAATTTTTTTAAAGAGCTTTCCTATTAGCATAACCAATACAAACAAAATTTTTACTGGATTAACTATACCGTAAGTGACAATGATATAATTTGCAGACTTTGTATTTACACCTCACAGATGCAAGTCAAGTCACACTTTAAGTTAGAGGATGAATAGCTCTAGTTTGGCTTATTTTACAAATTTGCCAAACCTTAAGAGCCATAGCATAAAGTTAAATATAATGTTTATAAAATGAGGTCCAAAGATTGGAAATGCTTGTCTTTTTGAAGAATTCATAGAATGGTTTAGGTTGGAAGACCCCTTAAAGATCACCCAATTCCAAACCCCCTTTCAATCTTGGTAGAAAATAATGCATTAATTTTGGGCTTAACTATAACATGATGGGTGAAATTAGTTGTTATTTGAAAAATACTGGGTGTAGGAAGTGTCTGGCATTGTAAAAGTGATGTCACTTCAAGGCTGAGCTTTCCAAGTTAAACCTAAATAGCCACACATGAATATTCAGTGTTTAAATTTCAGTACTGCATTAACTTAAAGTCCATTGACCATTTATGCCTACAACCATAAACCAACTCAAAAAACTGTAAAACAATCTAAAAACAGTACTTCAAAAGCACTTTACTTTAGAATTAAAGTATTATGCAAAAATCAATGCATATTTTGGTTACATAAACTGTTTACGAGCAAGATCAGTCTCTACTCTTCAAATAATTTTCTGTTCCAGTCATTATGTTCTTCATATTAGAAGAAGTCAGGGAATTTCCTAAAAGGTAAACAGTAACACTTGTATTTAACTTGACAGGATGCTTCCCTTCCTTGATAGCTCTCAAATTGGTAGAGAGCTGTCAAAAAAGAGAAACACCTTGGTTGGTTGTTTTGGTTCCTGAACATGTTTCCATATTAAACTAATAATCCTGATCTTACCAAGACAAAATTATGTGATTCTAGAAAAAAATCATGTTTGCCCTACGCAGTTTGCCCCTTTCAGGAAGTTTTAAAAATAGTTCAACTTCATGATTAAGGTGTACTAAAAGAAAAACACTTGTCCATCAAATTTAAGAATCCAGAAAGTAAATCTTTATAATAGTCTACCATATAAGCTTTATTTTCATAAGCAGTCAGTTATACTTCTAACAAATAATGCTCTATAAAGCACATTTAAAATAAAACCTCACTTACAACCAAATATTACCACAGAATTATGCCAAGTAATGAATTTACTATGGTTACACCCCTCACACGCAAATAAGTTTGGAAGAAGTGCAACAAGAAAATACATACTGCCTCAACAAGCAAAACCTGCAGTTAGTCATCTTTGAGTTTGGGATTGCTTATCTTACACCTGATATCAGAATCAGGCCCAACCAGCAAGAGCAGTTCCAAAGACTAGTATTTGACAAGCATCAGTGTGTAATAATATAAGATTACTGTCACACCCTTAAGAAGATACTCTTTTTGTAAATCTTCTTTTTTTAATGATGCAAAGAACCAAACAACAAATCAAACGCTCAAAGCAAAGGAAAGTGTCTACATTTTCAGAAGTATACACACACACACACAATACATATATACCAAAAGACAACAACAGCAACAGTGGCTTCAGATTGGAGAGAAAATAACAGTAGCTTCAGTACAAAGAAAAAGGTCGCTATGCAGGTTATTTGTAACACTGAAATGAAGCTGACAACTATGAAGGTCTTTTTAATCGCATGAGCATTATGCAATCTCCTTTAAGCTCAATCAAGCATTCAGGTTCCAAAAGCAGCTGAGCTTTGCTCAGGAAAATAAAGAACTTCCTTGCTGGGTACACTCACCATTTAATTTTTAAATATACGATAGATCACGGATGGTAAATCAAATATTTAGAAGCATTTTATCTAAAGTAGTTTACGCAGCAGAGAATGGAATGCTTAGAAAATTTATTCAGAAGTTGTATTTCACACACTTTCCTAGAAATGTTCATAGCAGAAGCCAATGGAATTGAAAGCTCAGTTTAACGTCATTTGCAAAATGAATTACATTCAAGGGTAAGCCGAGTTTTCATTGCGTATATTTATATTTTGGGGCCTTGGTTCTGCTCTTGTTTACAGCAGTGTAAACCACATTCCACAAATGTGATGCTAACATAAGCAAAAGAAGATCTGGTCATTATAATAGGATTTAATAAATTGATTCCATCTTCCAGTGTAACAAGCCACCAGGTGAGAAGCATATTGCTCTTACCAAGTTTCAGCGTAAGGCCTACTTTGTCTCTGTTACACCTGAAAGGTGGATTCTGAGGGGCTAAAAACCTCCAAAATTCATGCCAAATAAAGTGTAACAGTCAGCTGGGGCAAGTAACATCTAGCAGGCAGCATAAAGTGCATTTTTGAGAGCAGATGAGGTTGTGTCTTACCAGGAAGGCATTAAATTGTCAAAAAAAAAAGAAGAGGGATGATACCCATGTCAGACTACGTTAGAAAGCAGAATTGAAGCATCTCTTCTCAATTACTCTAGTTTCAGTTGCAGAGGTGGAAGATACAAGAATGTGAACAAATCTTTTTTAAAGTCTCCTACCTCATTGTTTGGGTCTTGAATGACCTTATAAAGAGATGGTACCAGCGTTTTTTTTCGGTGCAATGTAGCTGCATAGCTTGAAATTTGTGTTTCAGGTAATGCCTGAAGAGAAAAAGAAGTGTTACTCTGGTAAATCAATGCTTCCAAATATTAAACATTTCCACAGAAGGATTCAGTCTCATCCCAGCATCAATAAAAATTCCTGAAGTTCAGTAAATTTTCAGACTTGTACTGGATAAACTAGATTATAAGTTCTTCTCCATATGAATAGGATTTGGGAGCAGATACCAACTTTAAGGGTTAAATCCAAAAGCAACTTAAGATTCACATTTCTTTCGCTCCAGGTTGATATGAGGATTGTCTTTCTTGGTATACTGTATCTAACAGACACTTTTTAAACTCTTTATCAGATCAACCTGAATTATTTAAGAGGTGTGGATAATCTAGGATGAGCATGGACAGCTTCAAGTCTCACCAAGCAACCACATCTATGGATTTTGCATCCTTGGCTCTAACAGCAGCATGTAATGACTTACCGTGTATCAGCAATGATGTGAGGAATTACTAATTTGTAATCTAAATAAAAGATTAATTTCATATCAGCCACAAAAATTGATTTTCTTGCTTATGCATTATCCTGTATTTCACTCAATATCCTTACAAACACGCAAAATAGCTTAAAAATACTTTGGATTCTTCATGACAAACCAATCAATTTTATGCAGACTGTAGGAAAAAACAGCAAAGTATTTTTCTTTACTGTTTTTTTAAACTCCAAACATTACTACTAATGTTTTAAGCATAAAAAAGTTGCTCAATATGAAATTCAGGCAGTGTTACCCAGCTGTTAGTTAAATTCTATCAGTTTGATCTATACAGATGCATATGCTTTAAAAAACACATTGCTATAGCAGTGTTCTGCTCTATAACAACAAACGATAAACTGCTGTTACAATTATGCATTGTATATTATGTAAGAGGTGACTCGTTTACATAGACCTTTGCATGCTTTATACATTGTAAGAAGTTGGAAGATCAAGTAATAGATATTTAAAATGTTTATTATTGGATATTAAGAAAAAAAATATCCATGTTCTGTGGTATAAAACCCATAGTACAGCTATCATTCATCTTCTCAGCTCACCTTGAATTCTGACAGCCATTCTTCCACGACACCTCGTTCTGATCCCAGCATTTTCTTACTTCTTTTGTTTCCCTCTTACCTTTAGAAAAGAAAAGAATAAAGAAATTAAGTAAGAGTTCTAGCAACAAAAATTCTACCCCAATGAAAAGCATTAACCTATTTCCAATAGAATTACATAATATCAAACAATTGGAAAAGTTGTGGTTTGGACAACTGGTCCATTTTCTAACAATGATTAAATTGTCTCTCTTCAGACTTCTAGTTAAAACTACTGCACATTAACGGCAGAGGAGGAAAAAGGAGGATTCAGTGCTTCGGGCCAAAATGTACATTATTTAAGACAAACACATCATCCCATTCTTGCTCCCTTACCAAATAAAGTACTAAGAAAAGAGAAGTGGAACAAAGTAAAGAGCATAATGGAACAAATCACATGAGACATTGCCACGACAGTTCTAGATACAGGTCAAAGTAAAGTAGTTTCATGAAACCACTTATTAGAAATCCTAATAGCAGAACTTGACTCCTTAAACTTTGCTCTTAAAGCATTTTGAGGCTTCTCGTTCAAATGGCAGGATTTAGCTCTTCTAAAAGAATGTTGGAATTCTCCAAAACAAAAAAATAAACTTGCAAGGAAAATTGTTATTATTTTACATTTTATATACAACATTCATATTCTAACATCTTTTGAATTCTCCTAAATTTAATTCTCAATGAAATAACAAGAACGTCCAAAACACAAGGCATCATTATAGACACCTTTGCTTGGTGTTTAAATAGGTCTAAGCCACAAGGGTCATTTTATTTTTCTGCCATGACCTCAGTACAGGTTGCCAATACACGGAAGTCATTAAGGTCTCAGAAAATTTTAATCTAATGAAGTGAAATAAAGCTGTAGCCTAATACCAGATACTCAAACCTACGAATAGTGACCTGAAAAGGGATAAATTGAAGAGACGGTAAAATATAAGAGCTGTCTGAAACTATACAAGATATAAGACAGCAATTCTTAGTTACAGTTTAATCAGAAGTTTAATTCTACAGGATCTGCGGGTAAACAATTGCCTGAACAGAAACAAGAACAGAAATAGAAAGTCTGTGAAGGGACACTGCATTTTAAGAGATACTTTGGCCACTGTTTTTTTTTTTTTTTTTTCTGTGTTTTTAAAGAAGTTTATATTGCTCTATTACAATCATATATGACAAAGGTGTCACACACTGTTATACATCCTTACCACGTTTTTCCTAAAAACTACAATAAAAACTACAACTACCCATTAGCTTCAAAGCTTTTTTTTCTTTCCTTCAATACAGTCAACTTTTTCTAAAGTTCTTTTAGCCTGGGATGAGGAAAAAAAGAGAAACACTTCCAAAGCCAGATGATAACAATTTTTACAATTTTCTTTCAGATGTGTTTTGAAATTTATTTAGGATTAACCAAAACCTACAGTTTTGATATACAAGTTACATCACGGCAGTCGCATGATAAATGGCCTTTCAGTAGCCAGACTACATGACTGGAATCACCTCTTTTGGCCAAAGAACACGTTTGTTTTGATTTATGAAAGAAGATTTCTGTTTAAGGGCAGATCAGTATTTGTTAAACATAAAATGAAGTGAAATAAGATTAAAAAAAAAAACGTGTTGGGAAGCTGTAAGTTCAATGTTAGGAGCCTTGCATGAACAGGGCTACGTACAGCATTTCCCATGGCCCTTGACAGCAAGTCAGTCAGAGAATACAAACTCCTGTGGGTAATGAACTGCTCCAGATTTCTAAAGCATATTTAAATATCCTAAAAGATACGAGATTCAGAAAGAACATTAGATTAATTTAAATTGAAGTAACACTTGGGTGACTTACTTAAAAAAAAGTGCTGATTTATAATTCCATAAAAAAACACAACTAGATAGATATCTGCAAACAAAGGTTTTCAGAGATATCATTTTCAATAGAAAGGGAAATAGGTATCAGTCATCAGAATGAGACATGGATAGAAATTAATTTAAAACAACACAGGACGTGCCACAGAAGACAATGAGATCTAGTTCAACTTTAACCTGGGGAAAAAAAAATATTTTCAAAGTGCAACATGCAACTTTACCTCTTTAAAGAAGTCAATTTTCTAAAGGAGGAAGAGGAGGAGGAATGCAGCAGTTTTTCAACCTGGGATGCATTTGTCAAGCCTTCACGTACTGTCCCGTTTTCTGAAAGGTGAAAAGAACCTGATGGTCATAAAATTAGGAGAATTACAGTAAAGCAAACTAAACAGTAACGTAAATTTATCAAATCCACTAAATCGTATCTGGGTCCTTCTGTAACAAAGGAATTTGCCATTAAAAAAAGAAACAAAAAAGGTGGGGTGGGGCTTGGCATTTTAGCAGGCATTTAGAAGGGACGAATTGCCTTCCTCCAAAAAGGTGGCTTTGCCACTCGTGGAAAAACAACATATCAGTGGTGCTCAGTACTACAAGCACACTAGAATGGAAAACTGAAGCACTATTTCTTACAAAGAACAGCGCAATAAAGACTCAAGATGAAATAAAAGAGTAATACTTTCATAAAATGTGAGCTGAAATGACACTGGCTTTGGAGAACATATACCTCTTAAATGGAATCTGTTAGAGACTCTTCCTAACATTGTTCTTAATAGTTATTCCTTAGAGCCAAAATTTCAATGTTATTGCAAAAATCGTGTGTCACACTAACGTTCACCTTTCACTGCAGGATGCCTTCATGATGAGCGTGAGGTAAATAACACACAAGTGAGTCCACTCTGAGTAAATTACAGGATTTCAGTACCTGGAGACCTCTAATAGGGAACTGCACTATATGAACAATAAGCATATTCCATTCTATACTGCTTATTCAATTAATCACTTTTCCAAATTACTGTATTACTAAAAAGTCCATTTTTTCCTTCTCTGTGCTAATTAGCAATAGGGTAATAGGACGCACCATCTTTTCCAGGCTACAATGCAAATGAAATTCCTTGCAGAAACCTTAAATAATCCGAACGAGTGAAATTAAAATCCTCCTCTCCTTTCCCTGACAATATTTATGAGGAGTTTGAAAAAATAAACAGATTTCTACCGTATGGGCACACAGTAGCTCAGTTACGTATAAATTTTTAAACATGCTCAGGAAAACTGAAAGATAAACATATGTATATATTTAGCTTATTACCAGACATGCATCTTCAAGACAGAATCTCAGGTCTAGAAGAGTTGATTCAGGACTAGTAGAAACTTCCCAAGATCTACAACATGCTAGAAACAGCCTTTACATCCTGACATGCTATCTGATATACACTATTTTCTCTCATGGGGTCCCAACTAGCCCTGTTATTACACTTGCTACTTAGAGGTTCAGTTGTACTGCTGTGCCCAGGGTCAAAACCAAAGACACAGAACCTGGAAGTTCACTGGCTGGGCATTCCCAGAGCTGTATTAAGTTAGAAATAATATTTCCTAAATAGGCACTGGAGTTATTTTAGCCCCAAAGAAAGAATTACTCTTGTATACCTGCAAATCAAAAAAGAGGTTTTCTATTTCTGTACAGTTTTCCACACAAAAAGACTAAGCACAAGCAGACGTACCCAGACCTGGTTGGAGAATCAGGCTGCAACAGTTCAAAATTTTTCATTCACTTGGTTTACAAACCAAATCTGCAGGTTTTCTATAACTAAATTCAAGTAGAAGAGAATTAAAAAAAAATAAGATTATATAGCATCACAAATGGGGTGTGGGGGTTCAAACAGTTCTACACATCAAAACCAGTAAATAAAATTGTCCTTAAATCAGAGGCAAACATCAGCTGATGGCCAAAAATTCCTCTTTTTTCCAAATGATTCCTTCAGCTTGGAAGATACTGTTAAAATCTAGAGGCAAGAAAGTGCTCTCCTCCAGCACTGTATAAACTTGAGATCACATGGACTCTAAAGTTGACTATTTCCTGGACAAACCTTGCAAGGAGGGAAATTAACCAAACTGAAAAAAAAAAAATAAAATCAAAACAACAAAGAAAACACAAATTCCCCTTCTCTTTACACTGAAATGCACAGCAATATGTATAAAACCACAACGCAGCTCTAACAGGAAAGCCAAATGCATATTCAATAAAACTACACTAAGCATCAAATACTACTGTATATTTTAAATAGCAATGACCATTCTTTGCCCTATAGCACTACAATTCAGAGCAAGACTGCAAGGAGAACACTGAGCAAACTGCCGCAGAAATAAAGAAACACAAAACGCTGTCAAGAAACAGAAACATCACGCAGGTTAAAATGTTGTAGTTTGGAGAAGAATACTACAAATAAGTGAAACAAAATTAATTTAAGAGTTAGGAATTCTCTGGAGTAAGAATTTAGCCTGGCATTCTAAATATATTCACCCCTCTTACGTCTGTTGAGCCTTAGAGAAAGTCTGCATATAGCTGTTTGTCAAGCAAGTCAATTAACATAAAGTTAAAAACTGAACCTGTGCTAGTGCCAAAATTTCAGTGCAGTTTGATGTTACAGTTAAGCCCACCCAGTCACCAGCTACCACGAAAAAGGAAAAGTTGACTTTCCCCTCCAGTATCCCACATACTTCTCTCCCAATATTTGGGCCATGCACTGACCTTCAAGCAAGCTCTGTTTAGAGACTTCTTCCAGTCTAAGTTCACTTCAGAACCAAAGCCATACCTGCTGCCTAGGAAAGCAGCCATGGTGAGAACAGCTGAAGCACAGAGATTATGCTGTGCCCTTTAAGAACAATGCCAGAAACACAATCCAGTGCACAGTGTTTTCTTACACGTGGTACAATAAGACTTTAATAGTTCTACTCTGAAAACACAGAACCATTTTTTGTTAGGGTTGTGTGTGATAATCTCCGAAGTATGAAAAGGATTAGAATATGGGGCATCTACCACAGTAATCTTTTTCTTTTTCAACCCTGAAGAAAAAGACAGAATTCAGAGCTTTTAGTACATTTTAGGAGAATGGAGGAAAAGAGAACTTTACACAATAGATCTTTTTGGGGCACCTCTACTGTACAATTTACCCATTTTTACTCAATTAAAATTCCACACTCAGCTTCGTATGGTTGCTTACATAAATACAGATAGTTGTTCTGATGCTTTCAGAATGTTTTTGATGGGATGTACATTAAAGATCAACAGTATGAAAAGCACCTTATCTATGTGTCAGTCTTGCACTATGTTTACAGAAAAATATAAGTACAAACTATTCATATTTCCAGTGCTACATTTGCATTCTCCCTAGAAGATTTTTCCAGATGTTATAGATTGCTTTGCTCATGCAGCTCAAGAAGGATGCAGACATATAGTTCTGCTGTGTCAATACAGAAACAGCCCACACCTATTCCAGCCAGGACTACTATACTGATTTGGTTTTAGAACAAATCACTTCTCCCTTTGAAATTTTCTGCCAGAATATTAAAATCATTTTTAAGGACTTGTACAAACAGGCAAGATCGTCAGGTCATGGATTTAAAGTACAATCACTCTATAATGACTCCTTGCACGAAGACCTAACAGAAGCCCAGAAAGCATCCTAGTGCAGTGCCTGGTGGCTGCGTTGCCTTGCTGAGCCCCCTCCAGGCTGCCCCAACCTGCACAGCAGCAGTCAGGCTGCACCTGGTGGGCTTTGCCACTTCTGCCACGCAGGAGCACAAGTCCAGGAGCTGTGGGACTACCTCAGCCCAACGCACAGACCACCCTCTGGGATCTTCACATGAGCATCTGCGAAGCACATCTCAGGCTGGCGTGCCGTCCCTTTGGGGAGGTGGGGTGGACATACAGATACATACAAACACACATATATCTCAAGCACCATGTAGGTGTGTCCCCAAAATAAACTGGCTCAACTGCATTAAATCCTGTGCATATTTATACCACACTGAAGCGGCCTGAAACAAGTATTGAATTTCATTTCCAGAGTGTTCATGTGTCTCCTGAAGCAAACAAAATACAAGCAGCAGAAGAGATTTTTCACATTTATTTTAAAATGACTATGGTTTTTTTTTTCCCCTGTTATAGCTCAGGGGTTCTTATAACAGGTAGGAAACATAATAATTAAGCAGAAATTGAGTTATTAGTAATAGTAATAACTGTCTTTGAAAGTATCAAAGTTAGAAATAAAACTTATTACAATAATGAAACAAAAGTAACTGCCCAAGAACTTTTGACATATACAGTAACAGGCATTAGAAAGAGTTTAATCAACCTCTCTTACCAGAGCGCATGCTTTTCATTTACATTTAGAGTAAAAACACACTGACTAAATAGATTAGTATTTACCAGTCAGCATTTCAACCACTAACCAAGATCAACCTCCAACAGCAAAATGATTACCCAAGTAATCGGAGCGAGCAGCACTCACCTTACAGATATACCAAGCATTACAGTGAGGATCAAAAAGAAAAAATTAATTCTACCTCATAGATACTAATAATTGTTGACATTTAAGAAGATTATCACTATTCAAGTATGCACAGGGTTTTTAGTTACTGATTTGTATTTTATTAGGGGTTTTGTTTGTTTGTCTTAAAGA
This sequence comes from Cuculus canorus, assembly GCF_017976375.1. Taxonomy (NCBI): domain Eukaryota; kingdom Metazoa; phylum Chordata; class Aves; order Cuculiformes; family Cuculidae; genus Cuculus; species Cuculus canorus. Next base: position 29,862,957 of record NC_071406.1, on the reverse strand, counting down.
AACCAGGATTTTATACTGGCTTTAAAAGGACTTCAAGAATGAGTCCTTTTTTGGTCACTACATATTAGCTGTCACATGTATATAATGTGAGACCTAGCTGCATGATGAATAACAACATTATATATTTTTACCTCAAAAGCTATGGAAAGAATATTTTGCAATTAAAACGTCTCAACAAGACGAACAAAGCTTCAAAAGCTGCAGGAACTAGTGCCACTCATGCAAAAGAACACTGCAGGCTGCTACTAGGTCTAAAAGAACAGAAAACTCCATTATCAATATAGCTTGTTTTTCCAAGCCACACAGACAGTCTTCTCGTATTTTTAATTCCTTACTGCATTTGGAAAGAAGAGTATTTAAAGAAAGATCTTTTCATGCTGCTTCTGTAAAAAAAGTGGCATGGAAAGCATCAAGAATGCAATCTTCCTGTGAACTAAGACTACATTCAATTCCTTTGATGCAGAATGTTCATAGCTCCATATCAACAACACCTTTGTTTAATATAATTAATACTCCAGGAAGCAGAACAGATAAAAGACAACATGAGATAACGTGGTCAGAACTACATGGGAAAAATGCTCCCTATGCTTTCCACATACTTTAACAGACTGGTGCACTCTGGAGAAAGGGAAATGGGCAACACCTTGGTGAATGAAGACAAAAAAAAAAAACAAACCACAATTTGAACCTCTCGTGATGAATTATTCCTCAATGCAGAGGTTTAAAAGACCAAATGGAAAAAGACTGGCTAATACATTCAACAATTTCATGAAAACATCTGCTCAGGAATGCATCAGTAGCCAGAAAAGAAATCAAGATGTTTGACCACAGAGAAGTGGTATGAAATAAATCTGAAAACGTATGAGTAAAGCATACAAAATTGATAATATACTCTGAAATACTGGCCATCATTTGCTTCAAGTAACAGAATAAGTATGTATAAGGTGGAAGAGGGCTTAAGAGACAGTTAATGACAAAGACTGTGAAAAACTTTTAACCTCGATATGGGAATAATTTTAAAAATCCAAAGAAAAAAGCACTCTGTTCCTTAGAAAGAAGCACATGTCATTAAGCAGCAGAGAAGGTAGAATGGATTTTTTGTAATAGATGAATGCAAAATAAACCACTAAAATGTGACAAAGTAGAAATGCTAGGTCGCTAACAGTATACTGGTTTTCATACTGTAAGAGTAGGACTTAGGATAAAATATCACGAAGGCAATAAGAACAGATTTCAGATAAATATTATAGCACTTGTGTTACATAATTACTTCTTTGGTAAAACAAGAAGAGTAAAGGAGAAAACTTACTGACGCTAGCACTTAATCGATAAGCTTTACAAAAAACTTCTCCTAGGAACATCTCCTTCTTGATTGCTGCATATCCAGGCATATACAGCTTCAGCCAGCTACTGTCAAGTCACATGCTAGAGTATATTAAACAGCCATGGTATGGTCTGATTTCCACACTGGGAAAGGAACTGACTCTTAGGCTAATCTGATCCCAATAGAAAATAACACCAGCCTTGGGAAAGTCCAATATTTGTATTATTTCTTGTACGTACTTATGCTTTTTACAATAAACACATCACAAGCACCACTGTGATTCCCTTCTATTCATCTTCATAAATATATTATTCTACCACAATCATATTTAATAAATACTTATATGCCATTTTGGTAAGGACAAAAAAAAATAAATTAAAAATCTGTTCTCAACAAATCAGAAGTACAGCTGCAACTTGGCATTAAACACAGGTACAAGCATTCTGACAGAACGCTCTTGGCCATACAGCTCCATGAAACAAAGAAACAGGAACTTGTGTCAAGGTACAAAACTGACAAAGGCAGAAACAAACAGAACATTCTCTGGACAGTCATTAATTTAAATCATCAGCTCAGGCACTCTCTTTGATAGAAAGAGAGCCTTCTTCCAACTCCAGTTCCTAGGTGATTTAACTGCAAGCTTAAGTAGACAGACACGCATTCCAATTTTAAAATATAAATGCTGACATATTCTATATGTGGGATTTAGGTTGCCAGCCTTATTAGACAAATCTTACTCATACAAAACAACTTGGATAAGATACTTCTTCCCTGCCCACTATGACTCACTAGTAATAACCAGGCTAAAAAACTTCCTTTTTGGATACCGACAACAAAGAAAGCTATGTGAAAATGATGGGAGAAAACCTTACTGCAGTGAAGTCAAAGAAAATCGACAATACTGTAAATTTTCATGGGACCACACTTGCACAGTGAACCCGATTTCTTATAAAAAAGGTCGCATCAATTACAGCTGCTGCTGAATAAAAAGAGGTAAAGACACAGTCCATCTGTCCCCAAAAGCCTTCAAGTCATTTTAAGCCTAAATTCTCTTCTGTGTCTTTTCAAACACCAGAAAGCTCAGCTGCCAATCCTTCTCTCTTTTCTACAATTACTACTGTGAAACTGTGCTTTGCAGATACAGAATTGCTGAAGACAATTAGGGCAGTGGGAATGAACCACAAGGCAGAAAATAGACACTTTATAACAGAGTTTAAAAAGGTATTTAAAAGCTGATGTTTTCATTGTATTGCACAGAGTAGCTGCAGAAAGCTACTGAAGTCAGATGACTCTAGAGAAAAACGTAAGCCCTCTTTGCCTGACAGAGTCTAAGAATCTGAATAAAACACAACCACACACTTGTAGCCCAAACCTTCTCTTAGTAGTTCATGCAATGAATGAAGCAGAAAAGAGGAGTTAAGGTGATCTGAGAATGGGGAAGGAAATATGTATGTTCTGTAACTATCTGAAGTATTCTTCTACTTTACTAACAGGATTTATCAAACAATAATCATAGAATTACTAGGTTGGAAGGGACCCACTGGGTCATCGAGTCCAACCATAATATAATAAAGAACTATCCTGCACTTAAATACAGCAAAAAACATGTTAATTATTCTATTGTAGACATGACACACTTAAAAATATATACATATACACACACACATACATAGTTTAACCATAGAAATGTTACCTTATTCTCTCAGCACCAGTTTCCTTAGAAACAACTTCATGTAGTCATCCTACACTAAACCTAAAACATTCTCTTGTCAGGATCCTGCATAATAAGCCACTCTAAGTTAAACAATACAAGCTCGTCATCCCTTTGTATCAGTTCACATGCAGTAACTCTTCCTGTGCTAGTTTGTCTGCAACTCATGAATTTATTTACTTACGAAAACATTTCCATGCAAATTACTTTCCGTGTAACCCTACCTCTTCCAAACACCTTTTTAGTTCACTCTTTTGGTTCATGAAGTAAATTGAAATCTAAAAAGACTTAATTAAAGACAGAAAATGCATAGTAAAAAAAGGAGCCTAAACAAACAAACAAATTCTAACAGCAAACTCAACACTTGCAAAAACATGGTTAAGGGACACTCAGTACTATCTACTAAAAATGAACAGGCACAAGCTAGGATAAATCTTGAAACAGAATTTCTGTGGGATTAAAACCAAAACAAAATTCAAAACCAAGCAAAAATTAAATAACCCCACACTGCCAAAAAGCCCTGAACACGCATACTGGAATAGGACTGCACGCATTATGCTAAGAAAGAGCACTATTTTGCCTGCAAAAGAAAGAAATACATACAGAAGCAGTTCTAGAAATACGAACTGTAGGTTCTAAGCAGTTTCCCATTTTTGAGCTGTAAAATCCTCACTTAATGGAAATAAATATATATTATGAAAATAGCCATAAAAATGAAGTCCTCTATAAATTCCAGACCAATACAATATCAATAGTTATTTCTCACTGCAGTATCTGCTACCAACTGTAATTCACACAAACTGGAATTTAGGTTACATATACATTAATTAATTTACCTAACCTCCTTTCTTCTACCTTCAGTATCCCCAAAGCGATCTACCCTAAAGGATCGTCTCTGAAAGTAATGAAATCCCTCATCCTAATCTTTCTAAATTCCAGATGGTAAAGCATTCAGCTCCAGGAAACAGAGAGTAAGTAAATGAAGCTGAAGTGACACATTCCTCCCCACCCTCATCCATAACTTACACATCCACAAACTCTTAATTTAGTAGAATCTTCAAATTTATCCAAATTTACTTCAGTTATAGCTAAAATTATGTCATATTATTGCCTTTTTAATTACATGGTATGAATACAAAGTTCCAACGCAAACTTTCAAAATACCAGAGTTCAAGGTCCATGAGCATTAGAATATATTGCTTTATTGCAAGATGCCATAAATTTCATACATGTGACTCAGATGCATCATTCACATTTAAGATGTATGGTTTGGAAGGATAAAATTAATTCTGATTGCTATTCTGGTCTTGCTTTTCCAATATGAGTTCCCAGACTTTAAAAGGCAAACTAAGCAACAAATATAGGTATGAAACATCATTGATCTCACCACTACTCATCAAGACGACACAGCTTCAGAACAGCACAGATCTCTTCCGCTTGACCTAATGAAAGATACAAGTCATTCGAGCCCTGCACATAAAACAGGAAGAGGATTTAAGCCACTTACAGAGGCTGCTCGCTATTAACAGGTAAAGCAGAACAGCATCAAGATTCCAGAAACATATGATCTGCTTCAACTTTCAGATAGAAGCTGCTCAGATCAGAGCTGCCTTTACTAATTTCAATTTTTACTTTACAGGGGACAATTCACCTTCTTCCATGCCATGCACCACAGCGTTATTTCAGCGTCAAACATTTTCAATCTCACGCTTGTTTTCTGAAAGTTAGAAAGGGGGTTTAAGAACTGCAAAGAACAATCTCACAAAATGAGAAGGAAAAACAGTGTTATTTTAGAATCATATAATCTAAGAATAGTTTGGGTTGGAAAGGACCTTAAAGATCATCCAGTTCCAGCCCCCTGCCATTTTATATGGAGATTAGACACACCATATGTGTCAGGATTTCCACGCTCCTGACCATCTTAATTCTCTACAACACGATACATCAAGAGCTACCTTGACATCAGCTATCCACATAGCTGACCCAACTGATTAAGGTGACTGTGCTATAAAAGCAGATGTTCATGACCAACCCTACCAACTTCACTAGGACCCCTCCAGAGAAAGAAATCACACAGCCTTCGTTGGATTCTCTCCTCCATAGAAAACAAGTGAAGACACAGTGCCACTAAGGAAAGCACAACCCCTTTTAATTACCTCATTAGACGCTCTCATGAAATTGTGAAACTCAGCTTAGTCTAACGGGCGTTCCGAGGCCCCTCACAGGGAGGCATACGCTACTTCTCTGTGAAATAATGGTATGAGAATTGGAACATCAGTAAACGTAAACTAGTGCAACAACTACAGCAGTTTCCCCTTTTCTCTTGGTATGAGTTCAATAATTAATCTTCACTGTTGAATAGTTAAACACAGTGTATATTGTTTACACAGCCATCATTCTTCAACTGTTAAACCAATATTAGAACAGAATAGAGACTGACCAGTTCTAAGGGAGGACTTGTTAATATTTTAGCATGAAGTGGTTAAATTTTTATATATATTTTTAAATAGTGAGGAGCACTAAGTTACTAACATATGGGGGGAAGAGTCCTTGGGAGGAAGTGTTGGTTTTTTGTTTTAGGTATTTTAATCTAAAATCTAATTTTTTTTTTTTTCTTCTGGGGCAAAACTTTGCATACAAGCTCTTTAGAAAAATAATATAAACCCAGCACAAAGAACTCTATGAGATCTTTTATGCACCATGTTAGGCAAGACTTGCCACAATGCTCTTCATTTATCTAAGCTATAAGTCAATATAAAAAAATATAAAAAAGAAGGAAAAAAAAAAAAAAGATCCACGGGTGACTTCAACTGAAACACACAGCCTTATCCCCCTCCAAATAAACACTGTGGAAACAAAAGCAAGAGCTAGTATACTACTATTTTCATGCGTATTTTTTACTCAGACCGAACAAAATTAAAGACTTTTTGTCCTATACTGCCCTAATGTACACTCAGAAAGCAGGAGTCTTTCAAGGTTATGAAAAAATACTGATTTAACAGGCAGCATTGGAAGTCCATGCAGCCAGCTTCATTGGTACCCTTCCTCTGGTTTGTTTGGAGTGGAGGGAGGAAGGTAATTTATTCATACATGGTCACTTTTACAGTGTTCTAGGTTTTCAAATATATTTTCTTGCACTCAAAAAAGAAAAAAACCAACAGCAGACCTTCTCACTGAGGACTCAATGTTCTAAACTTCAGCCATTTTTACATGACCTCAACCATACAGGGAGAAACTCTGCGGCTTTCTGTGTAATACTAAAATAGTTTTCCTGCTAAAATCAGACTTCAAAAGCAGTTGGTAGTACAGTGTTTTGCTTCCCTAAGTCTCCTGAATAAACTTACCTTCGGGGAAAAAAACCAAGAGATGGCCTTATATGCAAATGTGTAAGAGTTAGACTATTGCTTTTTGCAACATAAATCTTCAACATATTCGTAATATAACATCTGCCTGAAATTGAAACACAACCACATGACAGCCACTGTACTAAATAGTTTCCTTATTCTTTTTCATAAGCCACACAGCCCATCTAGGTAATGTTTATGATCTTGTACTTTTTTATTAATTATATTAGCAATACATCAAATTCAGCTAATTCGCTTAAAACATATAATCAAAAAAATTTTATCAAAGACCGAGTTTATTAAACAGCCTGTTAAAACTGCCATTCTCCTGCCTCCCTGTGCAATTGTGCTGATAGGAATCAGCAGCATTAACTGAAGTTTAAGTACCAGGCACTTGAAATTATAAGATTACACTTTTTTTGGGGTAAGGAATGTACTCATCTAACACCCTTTACACAGCATGCTTCACAAAACACGTGCAGTCCTTCAAGGGCAACTTAGGAAGTTTAGAAATACCGAGGAACTGGAATGCAGACAGTGGACTGGCAGAAAGAGCACTGAGTAATTTCTCAAAAGTTAAGGTTGATCAGGTTATAAAGCCAAAACACCCAAAACCACCATAACACCAAAATAACAAACCAAAACCAATCCGCACAGTCCACATGTGACTACTTCAGTGCATGAGAAACCTGTTCCGAACAAAATACATATCCAGACCTAACGCCCTGGTATTTACAATTACATGCAGATTTGCAAGTTAAGATGATTAAGCAATAATTATTTCTTATCGGTGAGCAGCAGGAGTTTCATACTTGGGAAGGTGGGGAAAAATCCTCATGCTTTTTGCCTTATCTGCCAGCTATCCAATTAGTGCATTGAAAACATTTTTGTAACCATATTTTAATAATTTTGTCTCCTAAATAGTCCTGTTTCATTTGAATAATTAAAACAAAGAACTAAGACTGTAACTTCAAACATTCTCCTGCAATAAAGTAAATGATAATAAAAACCTTCTTCATTTTCCATAGATGTGACATCTACGCATAAACATGCAGAATTTACCTATAACAACGTCACACATTTCAGAAAGCTATAAAGTCTGCACTCACAGAGACAAAGATCACAATCTATTCAAAGTCAACACATAGTACTAAAGCTGAATGCCACGATAGTTCATAGAAATAGCAATAAAATAACTATTACTGGAATTTTGCATAAAGCTAAGACGCACAGGAAAAGTATTTTGTCTATCAAAATCTACCCATTGGAATATGAATTTGAAATATCTCAAAACTTCAAAAAGCTGAAAACTCTTTAAACGGCCATTAAGGTTTCTTAATTAGCACGATAATCTCCATTTAAGATCTGTTCCACCTCTCTCTCACAAGAACAAACATTTATTATCAAAATAAGCCAACACATACAGTCTCCAGTAAGTTACAATCACGTGAGTATCATCAGAAGAGTAGTTGACTGTCACACCCACACACATTTCCACTAGCTAAACAGGGTAAAGTTCCTACAGAGTGTTTCCGTAAAACGACAGGCAGCAGTGCTGAAAGAGCTTCTTCCTAGAATCTGGCAAAAAAAAAAAAGAAGGCTCAGCACCCCCACTGACAAGATAATTATAAAGCTTTCAGCAGCATATCTCAAATTTTAAGTTATTAGATGAAATTAACATCTAGAGGCATCCTTCTTTTGTCTCAAGCTCCCTTGAACTTCATTCTACTTTTTTACACTGAGCCCAGTATTCTGTGTTTAGCACAGACCAATACCAAGTCTAAGAAAATGGGCACAGAGGAAATAAAAAAACAACCCTTGAACATTCAGTTAATTATGTGTTGCCAAATAAAGTAAAGGCGACACACACAAAAACCACCCTGTGACAATCAGCACAATATTCAATTACACAATTTCACCAGCATCAATGCCAATTAGTATAGGCCAATGACCCCTAACTCCGTCTGGAATCCATCCACAGACCTTAACCCGATTAGGACTTTGTGCACAACAAATGTGAAATCCCACAATTGATAGTTCATTTTTCTGCCTTAACTTCACAAGTTTTACTCAATTTAAATATTGAAATACTTAGGGAAAAAAAGGGTAAAATTACAAACGAAGTTAATGTATAAGCATTACTATGGAATTTATAAGAGCACTTTCCAATTGCTTTCCTAAAAATTCCAGAGTTTAAGTCTGGGCTAACTTGTCAAATTAAAAACTAGACACAGAAAGATAACATTTTAATTTAAATTAAAAAGGGAAATTAGTGCAGGAGCTTTAGTTTTGCCATGTAAACTGTAAAAATTAACAGTTAAAACCCATAGCAGACTTGCAGCTAAGTGAAAGCATTTGACCTATATAGAGAGGGAAAAAAGCAAAGCATGAACTCTCTCAAAGAGTTTAGTACAGTGACTCCTGGAACATAAGATGTGTGTGTATAACACAGCTACCATTTGAATGATGTAAATGTGCCTCAAAATAATTTTTCTACGGCTGAAGTGACTGTAACAATCCAACCAACTCTTATTTTTGTACATGCAAAGAATCACTGCATACATATTTTCACAACTGACGCAGAAAAGGTTCTCATTCTGTGATGAGAGCAGTTATTCTCACTAGGACAACTCTACATTTTAAAGGATTACTATGCATATTCCAAGTCCACTCAACACCTGCAGAAGTGAAAAAGGCACCTCAGTTACTACTGCAATTGGCCTTTTGGAGGCTTGTGGACAACAAGCCATGCCTGAACTGTTCACATTCCAGCCATCAGCTGGACAGACTGGGCAAATATTCAGGACAAACTATTTCAAAATTTTTATTTGCTGTCCTGAATTCTAACAACGATTATGGTGAGGAGAAAGAAAAGCTTGTTCTCTCCTTCTGCCCTGAAGAAACAAAAAGAAAGCTAGGAAGTTCTTTTATTCGACAGATAAACAGAAGCTTCTCAAGCTCACCTGGTGTTTACAGCAACCTGGGTGAAGACAAAGTTGAAGAGTCACAGCACATGAAACAGGCCTTGGCAAGGACACAGACTTAAGCAAACAGAGAAGGTAGTAACCTGCCACCAGCCACACTGTTCACTGAGCATCATGAAATGCACATGACAGTAATGATATAAAGGAAGCTGTCAGAGAACAGCTAAGAAAATAAAAAGCAAAAAAAACACAGCTTGTGAACGCTTAACTTAAAACTAGTTCAATATTGTAGTAGGTATTTCTTTCATACCATCATTCAACTTAGCCTCCAGCCCAGGAATCCAACTCTATTTTTATTTCCATAGGTAACACTTACTGTTTAAGAGATTTTCATGAAGCTCTCGCTACTACGACATGACAAGATGTGCACTGCAATCTGCTGCAGTTCATTAACACAAATTAAGTTATTAGAGTGGCTTACATGAAGTCTGACAAAACCAGTACCTCACTCTGCAATCTTCCCAAGAAATTACCACAAATATGTTTTAATAACTTGCAGAAACTTAAGGATGTTACTATTTGAAACTACTGCACAGATGCAACATTGAAGAGATACCATCCGGTACCCTGGTTTGTCAGTTACATACTTATCAAATAGAACTTGGCACACACAATTAACAATCTAGAAGCAGCTTTGGAAGCTCAGTAACTAAGTCCTGATCTATGCTAAGAACAAGAAACAAGCAGCTTAAAAAAAACCCAATAAAATCCATGCACATAAGGAACTTGTCATTTCTCCACTCCACATCCAAACCCCCCTCCCTCTCCTCTGTGTCCATATTTAGCTCACGTCTCTATGCTGTTCCAGCTCAACCAAATGCATTTTAAAAAAAGCAATGCAAAGTTCTCCACTGTTACACACACAGAAATATGAGCTTTTGCTAGGATAAACCTTCACCAGTTTGCCTTTCATTTCTATGTAATAGGGCACATTATTATTACTTAACAGTCTCCTCAATCACTTCTTGTGTAATTTAACTAGAGCAAAAGGACTTTAATCAATCATCGCATCAGTCAGTCTATACCATTGCTGGAGTCTGAAAAACATACTAACACCTCCTCTTACTGTTATATTATCTTTGTTTCACAAAGACAGACTTGTACTATCAAGACTGAGTTCTAGCTACAAGCACAAGCGTTACTTTTGTCTACTGAAGTTCAGTTTTATGTAGCTTAGCAAAGCAACATGGTTATAACAAGCCTGGAAAAATCACACTCTAACCTTAATTCCACAGAAGTCTTATGATTGACTTCAACTTGCCAGAAGCATGAAGAATTTACATCTGCAAAATCTGGATAGTGGCTATCCACACTTATCAACTGATTTGACATCTTTTGTGATGTTACGTGCAGATACTAAAGACCAGCACAACAACTATTTTCAGTATGAAGCACTTTTTAATTACTATTTTTATCTGCACATGTGTTTCCAACAATAAAGTATGAGGGACAAACAGACGCATCAAATATTTTTTTTAAAATTATACCACTAACCTGGTATCAAAACTCAAAGTTGACCATTTAGATTTCTCTTCTTTGCCCTACTCTGATGGCACGCACTGGGATGCTTGATAAATTGCTCACTTCACCACCTGTAAGTTTATATAAAAGCCTCCTGAGTTCTGAAACACGACTCAGTGAGAAGGTTATTGACCCTCCCATGTTCAGCACTCATTGGCTATCAATGCCACCACACTCTCTAACACAGGTACAGGAATTACCGGTGTAGCTTCCGCATGGGGCACAACAGTCGTAAAATGCAGAATCTTCACAACGTTCATGTATAAGAAAAAAAAAAAAATCTAAAAAAACAATGATTTCTAGCTAATTCATTTTCAGATGCCGAAAACATCATATTTAAATTTACAGAGACAAGCTAACTCAAGCTATTTCTACAACAAAAATCTGCTACACTTATGCCCACGTGTCTCAAAAATCTTGTGCTTAGGATATTTAAGAAAGTTGCTTGAATAGTTACTAAGGGCTTCTTCAGAATTTTTTCTATATCAGCTTTTCTACCATGTGGCCCTATTCCAAACTGGAACAGAGGCAGGCATGCAGAGGGGCTGCTCTTCAGCCTCTCCTAAAGCTCAAGATATTCTCAAACCTAAGGGAAATAGCACAAAGCAGAAAATAAGATGAGAAGATGGGAAGAAGACACAGACACTAGAATTCTCAGAAATAACCAGCCTACTTGAATGAAAAGAAAATAAATATATCCAGGAAGGAGTAAAACACAAGCAAGTTTTTCACATACTTCACCTCATTAACTTTCAACCCAGTATCTTCTCAGCTGAATGGCCACGAAAAATAAGATCATTCTTTTAAACTTTCTTACTGTCTTTCCAGATAGATGGAGAATAATTTCCCCGGCCCAACTATAGGTCGAGGCAGGACAGAAATAACAAAACTACATTTTGAAGTTCCTAAACTAGTAAACATATGGAATGGAAATAGAAAAAACATCCTCAAAGTACCAACATTGTCCCGTATGAATCAGCAAACTATGGCCATGTAGCCTGTAGAAATGTCCATGTCATACATTTCACTTAAATACAATTCAGAGGAACAGTAATGTATAATTATTTAAAGAACTCATGAACCATGCACATCAATACAGAAGATCTAACTAAATCAGTTTTCTGAAAAATCACAATAAGTAGAATAACAAAAAGTAAGATTAGCAAAACTGTTGAGATTACACTTTAGAACACAGACCTAGCATTTCTGGACAGCAAAATTCACAGCTCAACAGTCAAACACATGTATAGCTTATATAATATAAAATGGCATGTCGTTAAGTACTCCATTCTGTAGGGGAAAAAAGAAAAAGTCAGAATATGCAGAAAGAGTGCATTCCTGGAAGAGTGTTTTAAGAGGCTTGAACTGCTCCAACCACCTCTATCAAGTCCTCCACTGAACATTATAATGCAGTCAGAGAAGCTGGCATTTTTCAAGTAATGATATTCGGTACTGAGAGATAAATTAAAAAAATAAAGAGTTTATCACTTCCCAGTAGTTATTCACCTGACATTTAATGGGTTCTCCTTCCAAATGTCTCTGGCTTTCTTATTTTCATGCAAAAGGAAGTTAATAAATTTGAACGATAAAATCCACACTGCTCTACAGAATCACACCAGGATGTCAAGACTGCAGGTCTGACATAGGCAGTGGATAGCAGAGGCAAGCTGGGCTGCCTGCAGACCAGCAGAAAACAATCAAGGAAAGACCAAAAAGGTGATCTGCCAATGATAGTTGCCTCTTACAAATCACCTGAATTGCAATTACTAATAAAGTATCTATTGAAGTAGATAACCCTAAGTGATTTTTATTCCCATGAACATTTTCAAATAGAATCCAAAGTATGAGAAACATAGGATTTCAGAAGAAAGGGATATCATTCCTGTGGCGTTCAGCCTAATACTTTATCAGGGTACATGATTACCCTACAAATTACTCTACAGTGGCATTAAATTAAATGATACAGATTAGTTTAAAAGTAGCTACATGGTTTGTTAGACAAATATGTTCCATGACCACATAATCTGTTGTTCTTAAAATACTATAAATGGACATAAATGTCACACAAACCTCTGTAGCGCACCATTCCTATCTTTGGCTCTGAGGAAAACAGAATACAAAAAAACCTTGTGGCCCAATTTATTATATTTGACAGAAAAATGTTAATGCTAAAAGAAGAGTGACTAACAGCCACACTGCAATTTTTCTTACAATACAACACCATTACTGTTATTGGTAACCTGCAGCATGTGTTGGAATACTTTGCAAACTGTATACTATTTTACCCAGACCCTGGCCAAGGTATGTTCGCTTTTCTGCTGGCAATTGAGAATTTTATTTCACAGTAGGGTTTTATTAGATAACCATATTTTATTTCATCAGAAGTGCCACGCTACCTCTTGACCTTATATTTCAAGTTCAGAAACTAAAGTCAGAACTCTACATGAAAAAGGAGACCACGTGAGCCATAAATCTGTCCTATGATTAAGGTTAACAAAAGACATTCTAAATTATTTGTCTTGTTTTTAGAATCATAAATTATCCACGCAAAGGTGCAGAGAAAAACTCAACCAGTTTGCTATTTTACCTACAGTTAATGACACAAGCACAAACTCGGAATACTTTCTTACTCTCAAAAAAACCTTGCACCTATCTGGACACATATGGAAATAAAAGAAATTCCACTTAAACGTAAAAAAAACACTTATTTAGCATGCGGGTGTTTAAACACTGGAACAAGTTACCAAGAGAGGTTGTGGAGTCTCTGTCTTTGAAGATACTTAAAATCCAACTGCACAATGTTGAGGAGTCTGCCCCAGTTGGCCCTGCTTTGAGTAAAGGGGTTGAACCCTTTCAATCAAACCAAAGGTCCCTTTCAACCTCAACCATCCTGCAATCCCATTTTTTAAAAATCTATACTACTGCCAAAGAAGACCACAGAAGAAAGGTTCAGTAGAAGACAACTGATAATTCTGATGACACCCGACCTGTGCAAATGTTTCTTAAAGTCATCACCTGTATTTTATAGTTACAGCCTACACGGACTGTCTGAACAATTTACACAACTCAGAAGTTAAATGTTTCTTTGGACACAGTTCTGCATGAAACTTTATCTACTATAAGCAAATAACTGCAAAGGAAACACTATGGAAAACATCATTAAATAAGTCAAGAATTCTGGTAACTATTCTATTTGGAAACAAAAATAACTGACTGAAGTAGCAAGCCAAGCTGTAATACTGATGACTGCGTTTGCTCAGCTCAATTTCTCCTGAAGAGTCACAAGACTTCTTAAATGATCATTGTTATGGAAGAGATGTCCTTCATCAGAGTCAGCTGGGGAAGCCTTCACTTCCTGATACTAGTTCACATCTTAATGTAAGGGAGCAAGCTTAAAGAAAATGAATGGAATCTAAGATTATTTTCCTGTCCAGACAAGTGTTTGAGTGTACACATTACCCTGATCTTTAAAGATTCTACACTCGTATCAAACTGCCTGGGAAAGAGCCAAACAGTTCTGCTCCTCCTCATGCAGAAAACAGGGAGGATCACATGAAGTGCTCAGATAACAAGTTCAAAACAGAACAGAGGAATAACACACACATGCACAACACCTGAAGTATGATGCTTACTGCCAGGGAACGTGGTTGAATCAAAACCCATACGCAGGCTTCAAAAGCTTTTAAAAATTAAGTATATCCCTGCAATAACAATTCATAAAAAACATCATTCCCACTGAGAGACAGGGAGACGTGACCTAAGAAGTAACCCTATATGCTTGCCTTGAAAAGAGTGTTAGAATAAAGCATGTGCTGTCAAACACTGCTTAGCTGTGGGAGACAAGCAAGACTTGAAACAAAGGTCCTGCCACAAACAGGGATTGCAGGGCTTTAGGCTTCAAGAGAGAATAGCAGATTAGCCTAGTATGGTTGTTTCGGGGAAGAATCATCTTTGGGTTGCCAAAATAACACCATAAAGAAACAGACATTGCTGCAGCACATCACTTCTCTAAAGAGAGGGGAAAGCTGGTTTGAGATCATGGTACTATCCATAAAATATTTAGCTCCCTAATGCTGCCCAAGAAGATAATTTGCTTCCCCACCTTTCACAATCTTTTTTTTTTTTTTAATAAACATCCAAAGAAAGCAGTGGACTAAAGATCTTTTCCAACAGTAATGTAATTAAAGCAGAATTGACCATTTTGTTCAAAAGACAAAAAGCTTCCAATGACTTATAATTGACTACTAATACAAAGCCAGAGAAAGTAACAGGCCATTTCAGGAAAATAAGATGCAGTATTTAAGTAGTTCAAATATTTATTAAGATATTGAAAAACAAAACAAAACAAAACAAACAAACAATCCACAAAACAAATCAGCCCCACAACTCTTTTTGGTCATCTCAAAACAGAAAATACTTCAAGTCACTGTCAGTCACACAGCTCTCTACTCCAGAAAACAATCGCGAAGAGCACACGACCAAACACAATTTGGTGCTAGAGAGAATACTACATGCACATGCAATGATGAGCAGTATTGATAATACAATCATACAATCTGTTAATCCAGAATGCATATCAAACTCAGATTTCTGGAAACATGACCTTCTGAAAGCTGTTCAAGAAAACCCTGCCACCTTCCTCTAACCTAGCAACAGAAGCAGGAATCCCAGCAAACCATAACCCGCATGGCTTGAATACAAGCTAACATAACTGTACACTTAATCTTTTCAGTAATTATCACCACCACAAATAGCACAAAAAAGCAACTGAATAAAACAGAAAAAGCACTGATTATTTGCACGTGGAGTCCCAGTGACCTTCCCTTCATAAAGGACATCCTAGCGTTTTTTACACAAGATGAAAATTTCTTTTCTTTACGTTTGTTCCTTGTGCATACTATTCATTTCTTCAGAACGACACTAATTATGGCGAATTTCCATTCTCAAAAACAGGTTGCAGCAAGACTGTAAGCCCCCTTGAAATTATGCAGTGTCACTTATTTGGTGAAGATACCGATTCAATAAGCTTCCTATATTCCCCAAACATCATATCCCTCATATTTCCAGTCTTATTTTGAAAAGAGTATGGTCAACATTGATAGAAAAAGAGATTTAGGAAGGAAAACATTAAGCAACCTCATTTTGGAGTGAATCTATCAACTGCACAGTATTTCCTATCAAGAATTTTCAAGCACTTGGGCAGGGGGGCCAAAACCTCCTTAAACCTTGAAAGTGATAGTATATTTGAAGATGAATTTTGCCGAGTGCACTCTCCTGTTACAATCCTGTTTGACCACGACAGGTCACACAAAGTCAATACTCTGATCAGAATTGAACATTCATGTTGACAGACTGGGCAATACCAGTGAAGTATGGCTTCATGCAGAAGTAATCAAGCTATACTTCCAAGCACCATGAAGAAAATGAAATAAAATAAACAAAAAATCCCATAAATAAAAACAGTCCTTTGTATTTTTCCTTCAAATAATAAAACCAAGGTGTCTGGTATTCAGCGTGTCTAAGGGTCACTCAAATAAAAAATTTCTGAGGAAAATACCGACATTCCTCAGCAACACTGGACTTTGAGCAGATACTCGTTAACTTCCAGCCACAATAAGAAACATGAAATTCTTCACATGTATCTGAGAGAATTCATTCTCTGTAAGACAGAGCTTTAGCTCCCAGACACCACACAAAACACAGCCATCCTGCAATCCTACCCCACATACATGACAGAAAAGCTAACGTGTCTCCTCTTACCCTAACACTGCACATGAAGAGTGGAAGAGACTGCTCTGAATCTTGCAGACTTTGTCTCACAGTGAAAAACATTCAATGCTGAAACCAGACAGAGGCAGTCTGGATTAAACAGATGGCACTCTATTTAGGACAGTTTCACCATTAATAACATGATAATGGCATTCCTCCTGGAACTCTTCTCATGCACTCCCAATACCCCCATAAAAAAAAAAACAACCAAAACCCAGATGTAGCTTTACATCAGGATATTAAAAAGAATTCCTGTCTGTCCTAAAATTCTGCCAGTATGATGCTATAAACCAGTGTTTATTCTCATTCCTGTAAGAATATCAGAAATTAATATAAGAGTTTGTATTGTGCTGTAAAGAAAGACCCCTATTGTATCATAATATGGTTTGGGTTGGATGCAACCTCAAAGTCCACCCAGTTCCAACCCCCCTGCCCTGGGCAGGGACACCTCCCACCAGACCAGCCTGCCCAAGGCCCCATCCAGCCTGGCCTTCAACACCTCCAGGGATGGGGCAGACACCACTGCTCTGAGCAACCTGGGCCAGTGCCTCACCACCCTCATATGGAAGAACTTCATAGCATCTAATCTAAATCTTTCCCCTTCCAATTTATTGAGCAATGACTTAAGCCTTTATAAGTCACTGACTAATTAACTTTTAGCAGCTTCTTTTCAGATGAAGGGGACTATGTACTCAACCTCGAGGAACATAAAATAATAATTTAATTATCCAGATACCGACACGATAACTGCTCCATGATTCCATGCATGCAAAATGCCAAGCTCCCCAAAGACACGATCCCAATGGAGGCAGACAACCTTCCTGCTGTCAAACAGAATTCTTAACTTCCATTTACCGTCCAGCACAGTTCCTGGATCTCAGGACGTCTCCCAGCTCCTCCTAAGGAAACAAACAGCTCTTTTAAGATACATCCACGGATATCCGCAACCTGACTCCCACTGCCCCCTGACTCCTCTTCCCGGGGCTCCCACTGCCACACCCCAGCCCACCCCAGGGCTCCCACTGCCCCTCTAACTCCTCACCCTGGGGCTGCCATTATCACCCCCAACTGCTTGCCTTGGGACTCCCATTGCACACACACACCCCCCAGATCCTCACCCCGGGGCCCCCACTGTCCCCCCAGGGCTCCTCAGACAGGGGCTCCCACTGCACCACCCCTAAGGCTCCCATTGCTCTCCCCGACTCCTCACCTCGGGAGTCCCACTGTCCCCCTCCTACTCCTCACCTCGGGGCTCTCATTGCGCCCCCCTCCTTACGCTGGGGCTCCCACTGCCTTCACCCGGGGCTCCCATTGCCCTCCCACTCCTCACCTCGGGGCTATCATTGCCCCCCTAGCGGTCCCACTGCCCCCCCCCCTCACCCCTAAGGATCCTATTACCCACCCACTCCTCACCCCTGAGGCTCCCATTGCTCCCCCACTCCTCACTCTGGGGTTCCCATTAAACCCCCTAAGATTCCCATCATCCCCCCACACTCCTCACCCCGGGGCTCCCATTGCCCTGTCCGCCTGCCCTGCCCCGCCTCCCCTCCGCGAGGCCTGAGGCGCCGCTGCCCGCAGTGGGGGGAGAGGCGCCGCTGCTGGCCCTCCCGCTCCCGCCACCGCCACCGCCACCCACCAGCTCCGGCCGCTCCCCCGCCGCCCCCTCCGGCTGCTGCCAGCCCCGCAGCCCAACACCGCCCCCGCCCATTGGGCTGCTCCCCGCCCCCGAACAAGCCCCGCGCTGATTGGCCGCTCGTTCCTCTTCCACCCACCGACAAGATCCGCCTGCCCGGAACTCCTGTGCCCGGAACCCCCGTGGCGGTTGTGCGCCCCGTGACGGCCGCTCCCTCGCCTGCTTCCGCTTCCGGTAGAGGCTGCTCGCTCGCTTCCGCTTCCTGTGGCCCCGCGTCCTGAAGGAGGGTCACGGAGCGGGCAGGTACCGAGCGTGCGGCAGGCGGCGGAAGGAGCAGGGGCGGCCCCGGTAGGGGTGGCCCCGGTAGGGGTGGCCCCGCCCCGGGGGCGCGTATCGTGTGTCCCCCCGCCTCCCCGGGGCTGCGACACCCCCGACCCCCCGGGATCCTGTGTTCTGTGTGCCCCCTGCCTCTCGAGGCTTGCGTCTGCTGCCCCTGGGGTTGTATCCCCCCCGCCTCGCCTACTGGGGGTCGCGTGTCCGTCCGTCCACCCCTCGACCTCGGGGTTGTCTGTTTATCCCGCCCCCGGGGTTGTGTATGTCCTCTCGCCTCCTGGGGCTGCGCCCCCACTCTCTCCCCCTCCCGCCGCACCTCCCAGGGTTCTTTGTTCTATGTCCCCCTTTGTCCTTCAGGGCTTGCGTCCCCTGCCCCTGAGATTGTGTGTCTCCCCTTACCCCCGGGGTGTCGTGTCCCTGTCCCCTGCCCCCGGGAATGTGTGCTCGCCCGAGGGACTGTGTCCTCTGCCCCCAGGGTTGTGTGTTGCACCTCCCGCGCCCCCGGGGTTGTGTCCCTGCCCCCGGGATCGCGTGTCGCGGTCGTCCCTCCCCTCACCCCCGGGGTCGCGTGTCTCCGGCCCCAGGATTGTGTGTTGCGCCCCTCTTGCCCCTGGGTTTGTATTCTCTGCCCCCAGGGTTGTATTGCCACACCGCTAGCTGGAGACCCGGGCTGCTGCCCCCAAATCGCGGGGTGCCCCAGTCCAGGAGCACCCGGCTGGTGCTGGTGTGCAGCTCAGGGGCCTCAGCCTGTGGGCATGTAAACTCCTTGCATATGGAAAGGTAGGAGAGAGGTGTTGGGTTTGTATGGCAAGGGTGTAGACTGGGGTTTAATCTGGGCGGAGCTTTTCAGGTAATGACAGCAGAAGAGCTCTACTGCAACAGAATCTTCTGCTTGCCTCCACGGTTTGGGGTCTTCAGGAGTTACAGGCTTTGAATCTGTGTTCTTGGCACCATTGCATTCCAATCGATTCTCAAAAAAATTAAGGACGTTAAATCTTACCCATATCAGATATGTGTTGAAATGGGAAATCTTGGCTCAAGGTGCTTTATGAAAATAGTCTTCAAAGTCGCCATTGTATTTTCCCAGTCCTTTATCTCACAGAGAAATTCACCTTCTCATCACTTTTTTTATTGAGAAACTTAATGTTTTCATAGTTCTCTCAAAGGTGTGCCTAAATAAAGCATATATATTCTGATCTCGTGAAATGAGTAGCAAGGTGCATGTGCAAGTTCATTCCTCTGTTCTGTAACTGTTTATCAGCACAGTTGTGTTTGGCTGAATTGGAGGCAGCTTAAAAGGAGCTGTGGAGTCAAGTCATGTTTTACTTCAGAGCTTGGTGATCTGCCATACTTAACCGAGAAATTTCCAAACTGAACTCTTGAGCTTATTTATGTTCTCTGGAAAGCCTGCAAGATCATGGGCCGCAGTGCTACTAAAGTGCATTTATAGGCATTGGGGACAATTGTTTTTCTGATGATGTTTTCTGGCACAGAAAACTTACATAGCTGCTTCATCAATGTAGTGGTGGTGGCGAGTTAAAACACACTGACACTTAGGTTTGCAGAGTTTGCCTTATTGTGCTTACTCACTCTTTGTTCCATGGCGTACTGTGTACAGTATAGAAGAGGCTTCATGTACAGTGTTACGTGCTTTGGATACTTCTTGGAACCTCCCCAGGGCGGTGTTCTCTACAAGTGTGTGAAAATAAGCTGATACTCTGTGAGAAATAAAAACTCCTTTCTTTTCTTGTAGGTATGGGGCATGGAAATGAACATGGTCATGGCCATGGCCATGGCAAAATAGAGCTTCCTGACTACAGGATATGGAAGGTAGAGGGTACACCACTGGAGAAGGTCCAGGAAAAGCTAGCTAAACGGGGTCTTAGGGATCCGTGGGCTCGGTAAGTGCAAGAGCCTCAAAAATAATCTTGATATGTCATCTTGTAGTATTAACTGGACCTTGCAATTGCAGATTATTCTTTCTTTAGTGAAAACAGTGAAAATGCATCTAGAATATATTAGTTTGAATTTCAGCTAAGTCTTTATTTACTTTTTTGTGGGGGGGTCATGCCTTGCACCACCTTGACCTTGCACCACCTTGACCTTGCACCACCTTGACCTTGCACCACCTTGACCTTGCACCACCTTGACATTTTGCAAGGCACCCTTGCACTTTGTCATGTTGCATGGTGATGCTGATCGGGCACAACGACCAGTACCTCATCCACCAAAACACATAGGCAATATTAGTTCTTGCGCGTGTGAGTAAGGCTCTCCTGTCTCAGCAAAGACGCCACATGCTCAGATCTTCCTGAAGTTGGCATTGTGAATAAGAATAGCATTTATCTCCTACAACAGGAGGCCTTTATTTGGAAAGAAGAAATATATTAATATACAATGTGGAATTTGATTCAACTTTGCATTTTGCTAAGCAGTAAATCACATAATGGAAGTGAACAACATAATGGAAGATCATTTTTTTACCTCTTAAGTTGTCCCATTCTACAGCAAATACCTTTTTTTTTTTTTTTTTTAGCTACAGCTATTCTGGATCATTTAGGCAGCAGTTAAAACAGGGCTTAACATATTTCTCCCACGTCATGAATTATGTAATGCTTTGCTCAAGTACTCTTAAATCCTGGGGAATAAAAATGTCTTGTACTGTGTAATCCCATTTTTCTGTAAGGGAAAAGCTGCAGAGCAAACTATTCCAGGAGCCTTCACAGAAAAGGCTGTACTTCAAATGTGTACTTTTAGTGCATACACTTCCAAGTACACTGCAAAACAGCAAATGGGAAAAGAGCTTGTGTAATATTTGTTGCCCCTCCTAGATTTAAAAAAATCTTGTTTCTCTGATATAAGAAGGGGATTAAGCCAATTATATGAGGAGTTGAAATAAGGAACAAAGTCAGACTCCTAAAGCATGACGTGATTCCTCCTGAACTTGGCAAATTTTGTGTAAGGTAATATTTTAGTTCCATAGGACAGGTACAAGTATCACGCCTATCTCCTTTAACAAAGGAGCAATTAATATCAAGTTATTTGCATCCGATTGCATTATTAATATCTTGCATTAGAAGTCCTGAAAAAGTAACCCTCTCTAGGAGTCCCCTCCTTAATATATTGAGCTCCTGTTAGCAGGGAATCAGCCTTCCACCTTTGCAGCAAATGTGCATTACCACACACTTTCAGTACAGAATAAGCCATGTGAAAGATGTCCTATTTGAAAACCTGAGTCTTTCTCAATTAGTATCCCGTACTAGCACCAGAAGATACTCTTTCATGTCAATGTACCTTCATCTCAAGTCACAGAGACCGTCTACACAAGGGGATTATCTATGAACAGAAATACTTGACTCCCTTGTTTAAGAAAGCTATCTTCTCCTGATGTTATGATTCTGATTTCATTGCTTCTTTCTTTGCAAACTTTTTTTTTCCTTTTCTTAAGGACTTATAGGACGGTTTCTCTCTTTTATAGATTACACTGGTTGCGTTTCATATAAATACTTATAGTCATGTATAGCAGTGCCTAGTGTTTCAAGAACAACGTAAGTTGAAAACAGTAAGGCAAGACAGCGTGAGGTTTGTAAATATTTTGCAGCTTCTTAGCCAAACCTAATCTTTTCAGCTTCTTTTTTTTTTTTTTTTTTTTTTAAGTCTGTTATGGTAGGCTTTTCTGACCTTGATGTAGTTAAGTGTTGTATTGTAAAGCAGAAAGTGCCTCCACACAAGAATGAGTTTCCTATGGCTGGAAAAAGTTTTGCTTTTAAAATTCAACAATGCTACTGTCTGGCACAGCAACTGCTGGCCTTTGCAGTTGCTCTATCTCATGCGGGTTCTCCTGGGTTCTGATTTTGTTTCAAACAGAGTAAGAACAGAAGACAGCAATTATGTAATAACTTTGGGGAGGTGATTCTGTTATAAGAATTATGTTGATGAATGCATCGAGAGTTAGAGTTAATATCACAAACTTACTTGTGGCAATTCCTGTTACTTGCATTATCCTTAAATGATAGCAATGTTACAGTCTCAATGTATATCTGGTTGAAATCCTTTCATCTTTTTTTGTGGAGATGTTCCTGTTAATGTTTATCACAGTGCCTCCACTGATCTTGTTTAATCTTTTGGTTTCATTTTTCTCCTAGTAATGAAGCGTGGAGATACATGGGTGGCTTTGCAAAACCTGTCACCCTAACAGAAGTCTTTACCAGGGGACTCAAGTGGGGATTTCCAGCTTTCCTCATAGCTCTTGGCATTGAATATACCCTGTTTCCTCCAAAGAAGAACGGAGGCCATCACTGAAAATCAAATATGACAACTTAATACTTACTCATTACTAAGCTGAAACGTACATAAGCCTGGTGCTCACTCTGTGCTTATGATGTGCTTATTAAAGTCTATCACAGGCAAACCTGTGTTTCTTTGATTTTATTATACTTTTGTGGAAGGATCAAAAGACATAGCCAGAGCAATTTACCTGACTTAAGTCTGGAAAGAAAAAATAACCAAGTCATACATATGCTCTTGGGTTTGCTGTACCGTCCCCTAAAGAACACGGGGAAAATATCGGCCCAGGTCTTTCAAGCCCTGCCAGCATTCTATTCAATGGAATTGAGAAAGTATTGCTTTTAAGGGAAAAATTGTACTGTATTAATTACAGGTTTAATAACGATTATTTGCTGGTAAGTGGTAATGAATGATTTGTCATTTATTTAACTATTCTCTTATATCTCTAAATAAAAAGAACTATTCTTTTAAAAGCTTTAAAGAGTACCTGAAACTGCCTCAAAGAATATGGATATACCAAAGCTTATACTTAATCCTGTTGAAGAGTTAATTAATTTGGCAGACATGGTGCACCAAAATAATCTGCTGTGTAATATAGAGAAATCAAAAAATACATTGTTGCCATATTTACTGGACAAAGAATGTTTCACTCAGCAATAATACAACTTCCCGTATACTTGCATGTAATGTGAAGAAAAGAGAAAGAACAATTTGTGCTGGTGTATTAAGTTGTAAATACGTAACAGTACACATGTATTTGTTTGTTT
The DNA here is from genome assembly GCF_017976375.1 of Cuculus canorus. Taxonomy (NCBI): domain Eukaryota; kingdom Metazoa; phylum Chordata; class Aves; order Cuculiformes; family Cuculidae; genus Cuculus; species Cuculus canorus. The sequence goes on along the minus strand of NC_071406.1, from coordinate 29,839,284 downwards.
GTTTAGTCTCTTCTAATTTGTATGACTCCAGGAATGCCTGTAGTCAGGACTGTACTAGAAAGGGGCCTCTTGTCAGTGTGTCCTCTGCAGGGCTAGAAATTATAATTGGCTGAATATCTCCTTGCAAATTTTGTTACACAACTAGTAGCACAAGCAAAGGAGGGGATGCTGTCTCATTTTTCAATCCAAATAACGGGATATCAGTGTCACTAAGCAAAAAAGCAAAATTAGACAAGTAAGAAACTATGAATACAAGACAACTACGCAGTGTACTTCTGTGGTGAAGGAGCTGGGAATTTTAAGTAGTCATGTTACAGATTGCGGATTTACAAAGAAATTGAAGGTCATACCAAAACATAGCTAAATATCTTTTTTATATATATATATATTCACACACAACTCTCTGACTGAGATGGTAACAGAGCTTTATTTTTAGAGCGAATAAACAACATCTGTTATTGTGCAAGTGCAGCTGTACTGTGCTGTGTGTCATCTATGACCTTGCTCAAGGCATTCTTCATAGGGCAAACATTTGTTTTACTAAACTTCTCTTGCTTAATTTGTTCTCAAGCATCCCTATCCAGCTGCATCATTCCCTGAAAAACAAATCATTACCTACTGTGTAAGTTCTGTTGCACAATATATTTCTGTGTGGTCCCTTATGCAGTCCTACCCAGAATACACATTTGCTGAGGCTGGTATTCACTGCTTGTTTTCTGAGTCCAAGATTAATCTTAACTACTAACTGTATTTTAGGCGGTTGTTCAGAAAACCAATTAACAGAGGTAGTATTACATGCAGTATTGGTAAATCTCACGTAAAGATGTGCAGTTCTCACTTCAGCTGCTCTTTGTAATTTTATTCCAATTTGGAGTGTAGTACCTGTGTGCTGGCTGGCTGGCTGCTTCCTCCCAGCCCCTGCTCTGTTGCAGCTGTTCCAGAAGCATAAACCTTAAAAAAACTTTAAGTGGGAGTTGCTGTCCCCTTTAGTTTTCTGCTGGGGAAGTTTCTTTTCTTGTTCTTCTGTATCTATGCTTTTCATTGAGCTTTTTTGTTTGTTTGTTTGTTCTACATCAAATGTTTCAGATTCTGAGGTAAAGTTGCAAGTTCCTATTGAATTAATCTTTTAAAATGTTACAAGCCTGCCACTCCACTGATAGAGCAGACAGTTCTGTTAAAAATCAAGAGCTTTATTTACACTAGCTCAAGAGATGTTCATACATCATTTTATTTTCAAGCACTAGCAGATGAATACAGATTTAAAAGTTACTGTAATCATATTTTCAGCACATGTAGCCTTGGTACATGGCTTAGTTTATTTAGACCAAAAAATGCAAAACACAAATGTCATTTGGCTGTTACATAAAATACTGTGTTCCTCAATACTTTAAAACAGATCGTTTTATTGAGACTTTGTATGTGAAGAAGGTTAAGACAATACAAATCTTATGTCTTCTAATTTTAGTCACGGTCTCCAGAAAACTGACACACAAGCAAATAATCTCAATTTAATTTCATTTCCATAGATGCTACTTTAAAGATTGAAAAATGAAATTCATGCAGAAGTGCTGTCTGGTATAGGGAACATGATAAGAATATGCCTTACCAACTTTCTACATAAGCAAATCTATGGAGCATGTTCACTAATAGTCTAGAGTAGTTTAGGTAAAAATAATTAATTTATGAGTTAAGGTGGTATCATTCAACAGCTTAATAGCCAGATGGCAGCCACTGCCTTATTTTGTGCTGCACATATTTTACCAATATTGTGAAATATAAAAATGTCTCATTATTATTATACCTACAATACTCATAAAAAATTGCATTTCTCATGTATTATAATACTAATACTGCCTGGGGATGGAGTATTTCCTGTGTATTAAAACAACAGTACCGAATCTGTCATCACTGTAACCATAGCAGTGGCTGTCCTTACATTGAAACAGCCTTTCTACTAGCACAGATCTTTTATAGGGCAAAAACAGGTCACAAACAGCAGTGGCACCTGCAGGTGAAGGGTATATATGATTGAAATACCATGGTCACAAAGCTTTTTCTAAAACAACAGAACTGATGATGCTTCATTTTCTGCAATGCATGTGGGAGTCCCATGTCCATCAGTCATCAAAGAGCTAGTTCTGCTTACCTGGAAAATACTTGTGATTTATCTACTGCTTTTGCTAATGCTACCTATAATGTTTACATCCTTCAGCATAATCTTCCAAATTTGTATGTCACAGAGAAGCTGAAGCAGCTAAATGTCATGTCTGGAATTCCTGTTTCAGAGCATAACAGAGTGACTGCTCTCATGATGTGAGGCAGTTGAAGTTTAAATAGCAGACTGTAACTGTGTGTTTGTGTTAACCCGCCTTGAAGTCTCTTTTGAAAGCCTTCCTACAAAAGTAGTCTTTGTTGAGCTCTCACAGTACGACCTTTTGTTCTGCAATTACCTCTTTGCCTGATCAACATTTATTAGATAGACTTTTTACATCAATGCAAGTGCATTTTCTACATGCAGCTAATTGAAGTTAGGAATGTTTGCCTCAAGGGTTTTTACAAGGAGTGCTCTCAGGACCCATGCTTATCTTCCCATTAAGTTTACCAATTTCATCGTAGGTATCAAAACACCCAGGGATTCATCCAAACTGTTCTATGTGTATGAGAGGGAAGTGATTTTACAGATGCTCTATATCATATTTATCCTCAGTTGTAGGCCAAATAATGGAAACCTGAAAGTCAGATTAATGCTTTTACCATTGTTCCAATGGAGAAGCAAAACCCTTGAAAATAAGCTCTTCCCCTAGTGACTTAGCCTTTTTTAGTAACAAAAGCAACACCAATGGATAACAAATGAAACTAGTGACACCGTTGATCATACTAAACCTGATTTTGAAATATATAGCATTAAAGACAGGTCTACAGTATTTTAGGAGGCATAAATTCTTAAAGATATACAAAATTAAATAAATCAAACCTATTACGAAAGGAAACAAAGAGAAATATGTCCAAGGCAGAGATTTATATGCAAAATCCTTTTAAATTGAAAAATATAGGACCATCTCTTCTCAATCACATCTATTTTTAGTGTTATGGTCTATGTTCTACATTTATACTGATTTACTGTTCCAGTTTCCATGAGAACCTATCAGTGAAAACAATGTAGTGTTTCAACTTAGAAGGGGGGAGAATGAAAAAAACTTACATACAACTCATAAATACTGTATATAAAAATGTGAAAACTTTCATAACCACTAAAATCTGGGTAGATTAAGGAAAAATCGAGTAAATAAACGAGTATATTGGTTGCTTATGTAATGGCTGTGTTAAATTGCCAAATCATTCAAACATTTAAAAAAAATCTAAAACTTTTCTTTCAGACAGCTGCAGCCATACCAGCTCTTTAAACCTCCTTTATTAGCCTGTACAAGTCTTTATGTGTTGTATGGAACAAATCCAAGGAGAAAGCGTGCATGTTGCTTCACAGCCAGTAGCTGGTTTCCTTCTTAATCACCATTGATCCGATGCTACATTTTAGTATCATGGATACTGTGACACCCTTGAATAACTGATACTAAAACAAGAGCCTGACCATACAATTTCTGTAAGAATCCAGATATTTTTGCAGAACACAGAGCAGTTGCTTAGTACCCGACCAAATTTTAGTGTGGGTGATTACCTTCTGCCTCCGTTTTCCTTGGAGTTTGAAAGAGAGCGTGACTCTCTGCACAACAGCGTGCTATCCCAGAGTACTGTGCTTCCACTGCTCTATTTTTAGGACAAAATATGACTCACTGTTTTGTAAATGCTTTGAAATCCATTGAGCTGGGAGTTAGATATAATCTGTCTGATTTCACCACAGATGGAGGTGGCTTTTGTGTAGTTTACCTGATGAAACAGCCCAGAATTGTGGATTTTAGGCCCTTAAGAGAGCAGCTCCGGCTAATATAGTGGCACCTTAGAGCGAGACACTTCATGGAATTTGCTAGTTTAGAATCATAGAATCATAGAATAGTTTGAGTTGGAAGGGACCTTAAAGATCATCCAGTTCCAAACCCCTGCCATGGGCAGGGACACCTCCCACCAGACCAGCCTGCCCAATGCCCCATCCAACCTGGCCTGGAACACCTCCAGGGATGGGGCAGCCACAGCTTCCCTGGGCCAGAGCCTCACCAATCTGATGGTGAAGAATGTCTTCCTAATGTCCAATCTAAATCTTCCCTTTACCAATGTACAGCCATTCCCCCTCGTCCTGTCTTCTAAACAGTCCCTCCCCAGCATTCTTCGAGCCCTCCAGGTCCTGGAAAGTGACTATAAGGTCTCCTCGGAGCCTTCTCTTCTCCAGGCTGAATAAGCCCAACTCTCTCAGCCTGTCCTCGTATGGGAGGTGCTCCAGCCCTCGGATCATCCTTGTAGGCTCTGGACCCGTTCCAACAGCTCCACATCCTTATGTTGGGAATTGCAGGACACAGCTCTGCACGCAGCCTGCTCTACCCCCGCTCTCACCAGCAGCGCTGCCGCTCGCAGTGAACGATCCGCTCGGCCCCGCTACGGGAGGAGGGGGGAGCTCTAAAGTGAATCGAAGGCCGGACGGCCGCTGTCTCCCCCCACAGGCAGGGCTGCAGCCGCCCCGGCGCCGCCTCCGCGTGTCTCGCTGCGATAGGAACGAGCAGCTGGCCCCGCCCCCGCCGGCCCCGCTTCGCCGCGGCCCCTCCTGGGTCCCTCCGGGTCTCGCAGCGCGGAGGACCCCGCTGCGAGCCGCTCCCCGCCCAGAGCCAAAATCCTCGCTGCCTTCCCAGCGGTCTGGAGATGTGCAGAGACCTACGGTAAAAGCAGTTTTAGTTCGGGTTCTGTTGTTTTGGGTTTGTTTGTTTGTTTGTTTGTTTTTTTAAATTAGAAGTGTTAAAGCAGTGCGTCTCTAAGTGGAAGTAAGCGCGGTCACCGCCGCTGCAAGGAGCTGCTGTTACGAAAGCTGAACTATTTAAGCTAAAGCAGAGTTAAGCTTTCATCCGAGTAATTGCATTTTTTAAAAGTTAGGCAGAATGCCCCTCTGTTTTTTATAGCGCGTTTTCTTTCAAGCAGTGTTTTTCCAGGCGCTGCTCATTCTTTGGAGAGGACAACGCCCTGTGTTCGGTCTGGGCTGTGTGAGCAGATGTGTCGTCTGTAATCACCTCTCTTTGCAGCCTTTCCCCATCTCAAATGCAGGGTCAGAGCTGGAGGCAGCTCCAGTTGGCCGAGTTTTGACTGTTGTGAAGTTCAAAATAACATTAAAATTAGTCTTTGGAAAGTGATAGAATATGCATAACTTTTCTGGGAAAATTTATCCATATGCATGTAAGTGGGAAATCCATTCTGTCCCAGTTCTTGTCTGGCTTTACACGACCACTCCCTCATGTTTGCCAGGCTGATAAAGGATGCTCACTCTCTAAAACTCCAAACGAGTGTTTAGTTTATTTCCCAGCATTTTCGGTATCACTGCCAGCTTACACCGAAAGCAAACTGTTGAAACCTAATACAGTGACTAGAAATGTAAAAGTCTCTGTAGGATTTTTCCTTAATTATCTCGTATCAGATCCTCTTCCTTTTCTAGGGCAATGGGAAAGTTGTGGAGCATGTGCCCGAGTGAGTCATCACTGAAAAATGCCACATGATTAAGGGTTGTAGTTCCTTTGTTTCATTTCTCCACCTCTACCTCTTCAAACAGAGCAGAGCAGAGGAAGCACCAAAAGCCGCTGGGGCCTACTGTAGCAGAGTAACCTCCTCCTCGCTCCCTGTGGGGGCTTGCGCATGAGCTCATCTTGTGAAACAAAGGTCATGTTCCAAAGGAGAACTGCACCCGCTGGTGTTATATCCTGTTTTTGCTGCTGCTGAGTTGATTGGGAAACTTTAAAGGAATGAATCATAGAATAGTTTGGGTTGGAAGGGATCTTAAAGTCCATCCAGTTCCAACCCCCCTGTGATAGGCAGGGACACATCCCACCAGATCAAGAAGCCCAAGAACTGATCCGACCTGGCCTTGAACACCTCCAGGGATGGGGCATCCACAGTTTCCCTGGGCAAAAATGCTGTCAGAAATTACAGATTCTAATTGTAGACCATGATTAGAGTGAAATGTTTCCCTGCTTCTCTTGGAAGACCTTCCTCCTTAATATGAGGCATATATGTTGACTTGTCATGTATGTTGACTTGTCAATGTTAATATGGGATACTTTGCCTTGATAATCCCATTGGTGTTTGTATATTGTGCAGTGTTTGTGTTGCAGTCGTGGGAGCATGGTGTTAAACATCAAGGAGTAAAATAGCTTGAGCCTTTTATAGACACACAGTCTCTGCTTGTTAATGCCAGCAGGAAGTTACTGGAGCCTTGTGTGTCTTTCTGTGAAGTTTTAGATTGTTATTATTTCCTGCTCCCTGGGGGTGGGGCAGAAATCTGCCCCTGGTTTTGACTGTGTTCTGTATGGACTGTGGACACCATAAAACAGTTTAAAAATATGAAGATACCGGTGGTTTTCTGGTTTTGTGTGGAATGGAAACTATTTGCAGAGTGAGGAGTACATATGCCTGCTAATATTCTCAGGTGTTTACTTCGAAAAAATTCTTCTTGTGAACCTTTTTTACAGTGTACTACTCAGGGTCAGAAGTCAGTGCAGTGCAGACTTAGACAAACATGCATGTGACACAGGTGGTTTTTTTCTGCCGTGTGTGAGAAATTCATCAGCTTCAAAATCTTGCACTTTGTTCAGGGAAGTCTGGAAGCTAACTAAATTCAGAAACTTGTATTTAACTGAAGTTTGGTACTATCTCCTCGAGATATGCTTTCTCTCAGACCTTTTGGGGATAAAAGGACAGCTGAGGTGCCCTAGATTTTCTTTCCAGAGACCCTGTTTCTCAGAAAAGTCCTTCCTCTGTGGAAATTTGAGCTGATAGTGACATAAAATAGGCAGTTTTACAGAAGACTCTTCCCCTCACCAGTCATTTTGCCTTAGCGTGCCAAGGGTTTTCCTGGTTCTTTGAATACAAGAGGAAGAGATTTTTGTTGTTGTTCCGCATGTAGGCTTACCCCTTTCACACAGTGTCACTGATGTGACATTGCAGTTTCCTTTTATCTCAGTGATGGTGATGTTAGACTTCAGCTGTTGCCACACTGGAAGGATGGGATGTCATCCTGAGGGACCTGGACAAGGTGGAGAAGTGGGCCAGTGTGAACCTCATGAGGTTCAACAGGGCCAAGTGCAAGATCCTACACCTGGGTCGGTTTCACTGCAGGCTTGGGGACGATGTGGTTGAGAGCAGCCCTGCGGAGGAGGACTTGAGGGTGCTGATGGATGAGAAGCTCGACATGAGCCAGCAGTGTGTGCTCACAGCCCAGAAGGCCAACCATGTCCTGGGCTGCATTGAAAGAAGCATGGCCAGCAGGTTGAGGGAGGGGATTCTGCCCCTCTACTCCACTCTCGTGAGACCCCCACCTGGAGTACTGTGTCCAGTTCTGGAATCCTAAACTTAAGAAGGATATAGAGCTGTTGGAATGGGTCCAGAGGGGGGCCACAAAGATGATGCAAGGGCTGGAGCAGCTCCCACACGAGGACAGGCTGAGAGAGTTGGGCTTGTTCAGCCTGGAGAGGAGAAGGCTCTGAGGAGACCTTCCAGTACCTGAAAGAGCTCCAAGAAAGCTGGGAAGGGACTGTTTACAGGGAGTTGTAGTGATAGGATGAGGGGCAGTGGCTTTAAATTGGTGAGGGGCAGCAGATTTAGACTAGACAAAAGGAGGAATTTCTTCCCTATGAGGATGGTGAGGCACTGGCCGAGGTTGCCCAGGGAAGCTGTGGCTGCCCCATCCCTGGCGGTGTTGAAGGCCAGGTTGGATGGGCACTTGGGCAGGCTGGTCTGGTGGGAGGTGTCCCTGCCCAGGGCAGGGGAGTTGGAACTGAATGGGCTCTGAGGTCCCTTCCAACCCATTCATTTGCTTAGGGACATGGGTTAATGGTGAACTCGGCAGTGTTAGGTTTATGGTTGCATTCAATGATCTTAAAGGTCTTTTCTAAGCTATACAATTCTGTGATTCAGTAACTCATTTCAGTGCCCAGGTATCTAGACTGAAAGCTGGGTTTTACATTGTTGTTGCTTTTCTCTTCAGTTGTTAACAGCTATGATGAGTGTATCTGTGACATTTGCAACAGTGGTCATATCAGATAAAAGGGCAAAATGTTATGCCCTTTGCCTCTCGTGGTGAAGCTGAGCAGTGTACACCAATAGAATGTATCGGGCTTTCCCCAGCATTCCTGCTCTCATAATATGGTGACATGGTTTTTGGACGCAAAGTTATACACTGTTTTAGTTTATACTAAACGCTTCATGTTGCTCTTAGTTGTTGGAGGCTCTGCAAAGGGACCTGAACAGGCTGGACAACGGGGCTGAGACCAATGGCATGAGGTTTAACAAGGCCAAATGCCAGGTCCTGCATTTGGGGCATAACAACCCCATGCACTGCTACAGACTAGGAGAAGTCTGTAAAAGCTGCCTAGAGCTGCCTAGAAGTCTGGAAAGCTGCATAGAGGAGAAGGACCTGGGGGTGTTGGTTGACAGCAACTGAACATGAGCCAGCAGTGTGCCCAGGTGGCCAAGAAGGCCAATGGCATCTTGGCTTGTATCAGAAACACCGTGACCAGCAGGTCCAGGGAGGTTATTCTCCCTCTGTACTCGGCACTGGTGAGACCGCACCTCGAAAACTGTGTTCAGTTCTGTGCCCCTCACCACAAGAAGGATATTGAGGCTCTGGAGTGTGTCCAGAGAAGAGCAACGAAGGTGGTGAGGGGGCTGGAGAACAAGTCTTATGAGGAGCGGCTGAAGGAGCTGGGGTTGTTTAGCCTAGAGGAGGCTGAGGGGAGACCTTATTGCTCTCTACAACAACCTGAAAAGAGGTTGTGGAGAGGAGGGAGCTGGCCTTTTCTCCCAAGTGACAGGGGACAGGACAAGAGGGAATGGCCTGAAGCTCCGTCAGGGGAGGTTCAGGTTGGATATCAGAAAAAAATTCTTCACAGAAAGAGTCATGGGGCACTGGAACAGGCTGCCCAGGGAGGTGGTCGAGTCGCCTTCCGTGGAGGTGTTTAAGGAACGGGTGGATGAAGTGCTTAGGGACATGGTTTAGGGAGTGTTAGGAATGGTTGGACTCAATGACCCAGTGGGTCCCTTCCAACCTACTGATTCTGTGATTCTATGTCATGAAAACAGTCCTTTTCTTTCTGTAGAATTCTTGCAAATGTTTGATGCTAGATTTACCAATACATATACTTTTTCTTTGATAGAAAACTGTACAAAACACATCAGAAACAAAACTCTTCAACTTGCTGTGTTGAAAATACTGTGGTTCTGAGTGTTTGAAAGGGGCAGCTTCTACTGGTGTTTCATTTCTGTTTGTGAGGTTTGTGCTGTTTGCATTATTTACATTAGGGTTACATGTTGTTCCATTTCTTAGAGCAAATGGTACATATAATTCTCACAAGTTCCTAAGTGATGTGATGTGATGAGGGAAAACACTGTCTGTGGTTGTTCATTTTGGGTTCCAAAGGACAGAACTATCAGAGAGGATAGGTGTTCCTTTCTTTCTTTCTACGTTCTGTAGCAGGAGTGCTGTAATTGTGCCCTTCAGGTATTTAGTACAGTCTGCGTAGAATGCACATAGGGGGTTGTGATGGGCTAAACAGAGTATCTGCAGTTAACTGTCAGCTGCAGCTGAATGCTCTGTGTTTCTGAAAATGAGCCAAAGTGGCCTTAGTGCTGTTTTGAGAACTCTGTTGGATATACATTAGATTTCATTTACACTGTGGTATGGAAGTGCAGGAGTCCTTAAGCTGGTTACTGCTTGGGTCTCCTACTGTGGTGGGTTTATTATATTTTACAACTTGCCCATCCTGCCCTTCCTTACCTTCCCGTTTTACTTTGCTTCTGAGGGTGGAACCTTGAGGTCGTGGGAACTTGTCATCAACAAGATAAACAGTGCTTTTTTCCTTTTTTTTTTTTTTTTTAATACTGATGGCTTGCTGTTGTGACTGTCAGCAGCAGCTGTTGGAAGAGAAAGCCACTGCAGTAAATCTGCCTCTTTGGGTTAGATGTAGATGGAGGGGAAGGTACCCTAGGATCTTGCATTTGGTATGCTTTTTTATTGGGCAGTGGAACCCAGTCCGTTGGTTTAATCAAATACAATTCTTACTACTTTTTTTGAGGAAAGTCAGGTGGATGTATAAGAGCTATTTTTCATTTAAACTGCATTGGAATAATAATAAAAAAAAGCATGTAGATGAATTTCTCATCTCCTTGATGCATGAACACATATGATTGTGACGTCCAGAACGTGTAACACAAACCTGAAAATGCTTTAAAAAGTATTGTGCAGGTGCTAGACTCTTTCAGTATATTAAGCTTTGAAGTTGAATTGTCTTTTGCTTTTCAGAATGGTTTAAACAAAGCTGTACAGTGTCATGACTGAACTCATCATAAGAGCTAAGATTTGTCTTCAGATTGCTTATTTCACCTTTCCATATAGGTAATGGGTATCAGAGAAGGTTACAATAGAATTTCCATAGTTTGTGGCAATGGAAACTGAGCACAGCACCCTACTTACTTTGTTAATCATAAGAGTGGGGTTTTTTTCTAGTTTTGAATTTTTATTTCAGTTTTCAGTATGGTGAAACATGAATGTCACATGAAGAAAAAGGCAGTCTGTAGTTCATATATACCTTCAGAGTTAAGCAATTTGCATACTTAAGGCTGGAATTTTTTCTTTGTGTGTTTTTTCCATCTTTGAGCATGGAGAGGTGTGTGTAGAATCCTTAAAACTCCAGTAACTCATTCAGATTGGAGTCACTTTAAATGATAGTAGTGAGTAAGAAAATCTACACTCCTGGATTTATAGATAATGACTTTTTAAAAACATTACATATTATATGGTGACTTATTTCCTTTATTTTTACTTCATTTAAGGCAAGGTGTATGCCTGATAGCAGTGGGTTTTGGGAGACTGGGATGATGTTAAATCTTTGGTCTACAATGTGTGGTTATGCTACCTCTTACCTCCCAAAACTCTTCCTGAGAAATGCCTTGGAAGTTTTAGGGGAAAGGAGGTGGCAGTGAGTAGGGGGGTGGATGGTTGCTGGGAAGAGATCAGAGTTTTAGACTTAAATTGCTGTGGAATGTAACTCTTATTTCCAGAAATACTTGAAATATCACTCATCAGCGATTTAATGACTTGTTTCACTTCCTATGGAATTTACAGACTTGCATTAAGGTAATTTCACTTTAAAAAGAACTTTCATTTCTTTCTGATTAATATGACCTACCAAGTACTTTTTGTTCTGTAATGAACAGCTGGGAGAACCCCTTGAGAGGAGGAGGTCCATGTAGATTACGCTGGCATTTTGCTTGTAGGTGAAATACGTCAGATAGAGTTAACTGTGAACTTGTGCAGCAGATTGTTGATTTAGTACCTTTTAATTCTCTCTCACAGATCTGCTTTTATAAAAATGCATCTATTCAAGTATGAACACCAGAGAAGTGCTGCGGTGGACGTGGGCTTCATGTCATGTTGGCTTCCTGTTTAAAAAATGGTAGGCTGACAGTTTTAAAGGGACAGCAACAAAGTGATGACCAGGTGCCAAGTGCCAGCTGTCCTTATTCACCAGATTGAGCAAGAATTGGATAAAGAAGAAGAAGATGTGATGGTTTTCCTGTGTCGAGATCTTGCTCCTGACTTGGTGACTGCCAACCTTAGAGAGCTCTTGATGGCTTTGAATGAGAGGGAGAAACTGTCTTTTTTTGGCCTGTCTGAATTGTTGTACCGAGTTAAGAGGTTTGACTTGTTGAGGAGGATCTTGAAGACTGAGAAAGCGACAGTGGAAGCTAACCTTGCCAGAAGTCTCAGAATTGTCCCAGATTATAGGTAATATATGTTTCAGATTTCAAGGCAATTCTATTTTGTTAAAAATGTGGGGAGGTTATTTTGGGGTTTTTTTTGTGTTTTCTTTTTTTGTTTCTTTTTTTTTAAGTATGTCTTAATGGTAAAAGAAAAGCAGAAAAGGGCATCATATCTAGAGTCATAGTGAAAAGAATATGTCATTTAGTCTCTAAAATATGCCTTAGCAGCTTTTTCCAAGTCATGGCATTAAAAGCATCTATCTTTAAGGAGTTTGTGTATGTTAGTAAAAGCAATAATGTTTGTACAGTTCTAATGGATAGAAATGATGCTTTAGAGCAACATCATTAGTTAAAGATACTTTCTTTTCTAGTTTGTTTTGGACACGTAGCCTTGTGGTATAACTTTTTTTTTCAGGGCACCTGTCTCTTAATACTTTCTACTCTGTAGTTTTAAGATACTTAAATTAAGAAGCTCCAGTTATTGTCTTTGAGAGGCTTCAGAAAGAAATGTATCTACTCATAAGGAAGATTTTCCCGTGTTAACTTCTCACTGAAATAAATCCCTGTACCTACTAGTAAAAAAAAAAAAAGGTGTTACTACTAACTACTAGTTAAAAGTTAAAGGTGTGTTCTCTCTCATTCTCTTACTTCATATCTATTGGAATATTAAGCAAGTATTTTGTAATTGGATGTTGGGGCAGGGTAGGCCTTTTTCCTGGGTTTTTTTTGTGGGGGAGGTGCCTTAAGACTGGAACATGGGAGAAATTGGGTAGTTGGGCAAGGGTGGGATGTTACTGAAAGCTAATCCTTTAGAAATACCTAAACTTTATTTCAGGGTACTAATGGTAGAGATTAATGAGAATCTGGAAAAAGAAGAAGTGAGTTCCCTTGGCTTTCTACTCAGAGATTACGCACCTCGTATGAAAATGGCAAAAGATAAGGTAATGTCTTTCTCTGGCATCTTCTCTGGAGCAGTGAGAGATTAAAGTGAAAAGAGAAATAGCTAGACAGCAAAGGAAGGGAGACGGCACTGCAAGGCATAGCGAGGCAGGAGTAAACAGAAATCAGGAAGTGGTGAAGTGACTTCTGTTTAATTTTTGGTTTATAATTAATGGAAAGAAGCATGAGAAACAATAAGAGAGAACAGTGAAGTCTTGCTGTAGTGAATGGTCTTAGCATGAACCTCACAGGCAGAAGGCATTAAAAAAATAAATCTTTCTTCAGTACTACTGGTCTAAAAGTTCATCTTTGAAGGATCTCTAACCAGTAATCGTATGAAATGTAACTTGAATTACAGGGTCACTTTTTATGTTTGTGCTCTGCTTCACTTACAAAAGAACAGTTCCCTTTTAATTATGTCCGCCTCTGTACATTTGCATTCTGCATATTTGTTTTCAATGTTCTGAGAAAGTAGATTCAGTAGAGAGGGTTCAGGAAACTCGAGCACTATGCGTAGATTGCTGTCATCTTCCTTTGAATTTTTTTCTTTTTCTCTTTAACCAAAGGAGAGAGGCCCTGAAAATTTTCTGAAGCTTATATTACCTCTTACTTTGTGGTATGTGAGGTAACGTTCCAAGTGGCTGGCTTTGTAGCAACAGGGAAATGCAAAACTGTGTCCTCAAACACTTTGATTTGTTTTTAAGAAAATCACTTCCTAGTTTTCATTGCTCCTATGATGATACAAAGAATTCTTAGACCTTCCAGATAATTTTCTTAGTGTTTCAGAAGGCGATGTCCCTACTTCTTGAATGTAGAACCTATATGACCTCTCCATGTTATATTCTGGTTACTTAGGAGTAGAGTAAAAGTTACTTGTGTGACAATTTGGTTTTCTGTTACTATTCTAGAGTTTTCTCTCTCTTGTAATTGACCTGGAGAAACTAAATTTGGTGGCTCCTGATCAACTGGATTTGATAGAAAGTTGTTTTCAAAATATTCACAGGATAGACCTGATCAGGAAGATTGAGAAGTACAAACATGAAGGTAAGATGCTATTTTCGCACCAGTTACCCTTGACAGGTGTAATCTTACTGAAGATAAAATTATGAATTACAAGTCAGAGTATTTGCATGCTTAATAGACTTAAGCTTTTAAAACAGTTGATATATCATGGTGTATTTCTTTCTGTGTTTTTGTTAACTTTTCAGCTTTAATGTCCTCCATTCGTTCTCAGCCAGCATATGTAAATGCACTTCAGGCATCTCTCCCTAATCTCAGTTTGATTGATCCTCCTTATAATTCTGGGGTAAGTACGCAATAAATCAGACAGATCCTTTCTTTCTAAATATTGCTGGCCATTGAAAGGGGATTCATCTTTGCAGAGCCTAAGGAATGAGTGATTGCTAGTAACTGAAATATTACTTGATTTATTTCTCTTATTCCAGCGACTTGCTGGGTTTAGGGTCTGATTTAATTCTTCTGACTTAGAAAGTTAAAGAGCTTCTGTGACTTTTCTCCTATTAGTTGGGCATATAAAATCAGTATGTTAAAATCAGTATGTTAATGTTTTTTCTACTACTTTGGGGAGTGAAAAGTTTGACTGTTTATTCTGCTTTGTACCTCTGGACTTTGCAGGGAAAGTAGTTTGCAAAGTTAAAAAGCTGAAGGTTATGGCTTTTTAAGGAGAGCTTTTCAGATTAGTTTTTTTTTTAGGTGTTTTGTTTTAACAGAGATATCTCCATATGTCAAGCCATCGTATCCTATTGCGTGTAGTATTTTTTACATTTGGATTAGACCTTATACTGTAATAGTATAACCTTAATTAAAGTCTTTAGCCTTGCTAAATTTAGATGGGATTATTTTTGTCGTGTATTCAGTAAATATGTATTTATAAAGCTTGCATGCAAGACACCAGAGATGCAATTAACAAAGCCGCAACAGCTTTTTCCAGGCTGTTAATGGGAAAGAGTTTACATTGATTTTCCATATTATGATAATACTGATATAATTTCCTTTCTAATTCAGTGGAAGTTCCTCCCTGTTGCTCTATAGGAAACAAAATTCACATCTTCAGAGGGTTTTTTTGTTTGTTTGTTTTACTGTTTTAGGGATTAAACTTTTCTTTGCTGTTCATGGCAAACTGATAACTTTTTTCTGAGGAGGAAGGTTTTTTCTGTTTGTGGTAGGGTTTTTTTTTTTGACTTGTTATTTTGTAATTCTAACTAACTGACAGATGTGAACCCTAAAATATGTAATTCTTTTATTGAGGAAGAAAAATACTATTGTGTTGTATTTTGGAACACATGATTATCAATTCTTGAAGAGAGGGAAAGTATACCTTTTTTTCATTATAGATTCAGGATGTGAACAAAGGAAAACCACAAAGTGGACAAAGTCTTATTGTGGGTAAGAGCATTTTATTTGAATTTTGATAATCTGAAAGAGACAAACAATGCATTTTGTTGTATCAGAAGGACTGTTGTTTGATAGTTGTGTTTATGGCTCATCCAGTTGATATGGCCAGGAGCAGAGAGTATTTGTTACCTCTGAAAACTGAGCCTTGTCTTATTGTTTGCTCTTGTATTTGCTTTGCTTGTGCTGCCAGGTCTTAAAACTTCATTGAAATTGTTTTGGGCTTCCACTGTCACAAGTTTTTAACAGAATAAATAGTTTATTAAATCATGGAAAAGGTTAACTAGCCAACAGTGGAGGCCCATGTAGTGCAGCTGCATCCATTAAGTCTCAAGTAGGAAGTATTTGTGTCCATTCAGTAGTGGACTTTCCACTAGGCCAGCCAGGAAGTTGTCCAGTGTGTACCAGTTTCCTACGATGTGTATTGCATTCTTTCTGGAAACCCCAGATACCTTTCAAATATGGTGATTTTTAAGAGTAGTTGTCTGGATTCTCTCAGTGTACTGTTCTAGTCACAAGTGATTTCAATCCAAATAACATTCTAGAGGTGAAAATTTGAGGTTTTTTGTTTTGTTTTTTTTTAACTTCAGTAGCATACATAGAAGTGAAGAGGTCCAGATGAGTGAGAGCTTGGCTGAACTAGATAGATTCCTCTTTAACAGATTTGATATCAAAGAAATGTCACTGGTACTTGCATACTGAGATTACTTCTGTATGTTTTAACTGCAGCAGAACCAGTCCACATGTCCATTCAGGAATCAGGAGTGATGTCACACAAGGTATGTGCTTGTGCATATATATACAAGTAAATGTGATAAAAACCTCTGCAGGTATTTAGTTTTCTTTGTGTTTCATTTTGAGATTTCTTTTAATTGCCTGTAAATAGAAGAATGTGTACATCCATATCTTCCTTGGATGTAAACAGGTTTTATGAATTCCTTTTGCAGAATATATTTTTAATACAAAATGGAAGCAGCAAGGCACAAAATGCATCTACATATGGTGTGCACACAGAACTCATATGTTTATTAGTGGAGGCTGAGTCAAAATCTGTTCTAAGTCATACCGTTTGCCATCTGCATTAGAAATGGCAGGGGGTTTTGCATGCAGTAAATTTTTTTCTGTATTCTCTTATTGCCCCTTGCTCTCCAGGTAGAAGACAGACATGCTTTCGGTATTAGTGATAAGAATGGACTACTGCTATTTTCAGTTGCTCTCCTGTTGGCCAGGAACCAGGGAATTACCTACAGCAAATTGATTGTAATTTTTGTAAAGGAGAGAGGAATTGTGATAGAATCATTACGGACTATTTAGGAACAAGGAGGTTGTTTGACTGAATAAGGAAGTAAATATTGCTATGATGAGCAATGTGTGCTTGCATACCTGAAGAACACAGAAGTTCTCTATATCTCAGTACTGGCAAAACGAAGCTTACAGCTCCTAACATCTCGATAGCAATCACCCTTTAGGAAATTAATTTGGAAGTACTATAGAAGGGTCATTGCTGTCATAGTCTGGGTCTTTAAAAAGACCCTCTACCCATACAGATTTGGGTGAGTTTTGGGGTTTGTTTTGGCAGATGTAGGGTGTCTTGGTTTGGGTTTTGTTTATTTGTTTTACATTTGAAGATCTGCCCAGAGTTAAAGTTCAATCTCAAACTTGCTTCTCTGCTTTTTGGTACAGTCTTAGTCTTTGTTTAAGGATCATTATGGTAGTAAGATTGCATAACACAAGATGCAAAAATTAAGCCTGCACTGGGGTAGCAAAAAAAAATCATTAATCTACGTCTCATGATTTTATTTGTTTTTGTTGTGTAGATAAGAGGTGTAACATCCCAGTAGATAACACTTCTGCTGGCTACTCTATGGAAAAGCAATAATTTTAATTGAATAGATCTGAGATGGTTACATTTGAGAAAATAATCAAGTTTGTAAATGGAGAGGGTGACATTAATTCGGTGTATGTCCTTCACGTTCCTCAGGTGAATGGTAATCAGTACAGAATGCAAAGTCAGCCTTTAGGGGTATGCCTGATAATAGACTGTATTGGCAATGACACAGGTAAGTCTCTGGAATATGAACTTCCGTGTCTTGTTATTCTTAAATAATTACAGCAATAAAAAATATGATGATGATGTACCAGGCAGGATAGGGTAATGTTAAGTTCCAGTCATACAGCAGGTTATTGGTAAAGATAGTGTTTCCCACAAAACCAAAGCTATTGTGGATTTGAAGCATAATCATATCGGACACCACAGATTTTGACTAGCTGAAGGCACGTGGTCCTTTATTAGTAATGCTCCTAGGCTGGGATTTTTTTCTTTTCTTCTTCATTTAGTTTAAAAATGAAAGAACTCCACTGCACCAATTTGCATGTAAAATATAAGGTATTCAATGACATGATTAAAATGGGGTTTTTTCCTGATTACCTTTTTAGAATCCAAAAATTAGCTTCTTGCATAACCAAAAAAACCCACTCTCTAATCATTGGACTACATGAGGCTAAAAATGAAAATGAAGAGATTAATAGACTAAGAAAGGTAGGGGAAGAAGAGGATTTCTCATAACTAATGGTCCTGCAGAGAGACTGACTTAGAATTACTGATGTGGTTGTTAAAGAGCAGTGGATGCAGAGCACAGACACGGAAAGTAAAGTTTTGATGTTTGCTTGACAATAGAATTTTAGGTAAATGATATAAAACAAGGCATTTAGTTTGCCAGTAGGGTAACAGGAACAAGAGATGATTTGCAATCCTGCCATAGATGGAGAAAAGGGACAAGGAGGGCATTTAGTTCAGTTGCATAAAACTGGAAAGCATCTTTTCAGTCTGATTTCAGTCTGTCCTACCAAGTTCATCAATCTCTGGCAAAAAAAAAAACAAACCCAAATCATCCAAGGCTGCAGTTGCTGGATGTAGAAATAAAACTGTTCAATCTAGAGCAATTCTTCACTTCTACTCTCAAAAAAAAAAAAAAGGCTGACTTTGCATCAAGAGGAAAATAAAGACAACTTGCCAAGGTCTGAAAGACTGCAGGGAAAGGGAGGGGCAGTTCTTTGGATCAAACATTTTGCTCTGTCCTGTTACCTGCTTCTGTACTGTCATGTGGTTCTCTCTTTCATGATAGCTTTAGAGAACAAACGACACTTTTGATGCATGAAACTTATTATACGGCGTTAATCTGAAGGTAGCATGACAGTCTGCTGCAGTACCAAAATACTTACTCAGATTTCTGTTTCTGTTTCTTAAAAGCAAATGCAAAAAGGGTTGCTAGAGAAGTTTCATTGTGATAAGCTAAAGAAAACATAGGGTGTGAAAATAGCCTTGTTTTAAAAAAAACACCCTCTTTACATTGTGTTGTCTCCAATGGGATATGAGCATGTGCTGGCCTGATTTATTGAACAGGAGTGGGGGTTTTTATGCCAGGTCTGACTTTTTAAAGTTAAACAGTAAGTATAAAAGCAGGTAGGGCATGTGCAGTGGAGAAAACAGGAAGGAACTGTTGTGTCAGTTCATAGATACAGATACACAAATTTAGATCTACTCTTCCATAGAAGGCACAGATGCTTTACACAAGCAATATAATGTGCAGACCCCTTTGTCACAGTGATTGCTACTAATTACAAAGATGTGCACCAAAAAAAGATATCAATGTATGTGCTCTTCCTGAGCTCATATGGTCATTTCAGTCCTTGTACAAAACCAGAAAGCGTAAATGTGATAGAGAAAGTCTGCTGATTGGAAAGGACAAAAATGGGTTACGTGTTTAGCATCTCGTATGTCAGATAGACCTGCAAATCATGGCTTCACTGCGGTTGTGCCAAAACACCCACAGCAAGTCTTAGTCTGCTTCAGTCTCTCTGCATGTCTGCCTTGGATGCAGAGGCAATTATATTGTGTGCGTCTCAGACATTTAATGTCAGCAGTGCTTCATTGGCATTTTAACATGCTAGAAAGCAAGACTTTCACTGAAATACATGACTGTGCTAGTGGGATTCAGGAGAGGCAGGACATTCAGCAGTGCTTAAAGGAATTTCTTAGAAATGCATTCACTGCTGTGTAGAGTTGTTGTCCCACACCATTTCTGAAGACTACAAATACCATAGAAAGAGAAGATGGTAGGGAGGATGTTAGGCACTGAATCTGTGGCATGTATTAGAGTCTGTAGCTGTCCCAAGATTTAGTCTGAGGAAGCTGAGTCAATAATAGATACTGCAGGATCAAGGATTTAACAGTTGAAAATGCCCAGTGGAAACAATGTGAATTCATCAGAGGCTGATAAAATTCAAACTGAAATGCACCTTCCTGTTTTATAAAGAGCTGCTTTTGGCTTTTCCATTTCGAAGCCAATCTTTATCCTCAAGTTGTAAACAATCAAGGGGAGAAAAGGGTTGTGTTTCTTTTCTTTTATATAGAGTGGAAATGCTCAAAAGTCAGTGGAGGTTTGCTGGGAGATGATTACTGCTGAAGAAACAGATGTTTCTAATATCAGGGTGCAGCATGTAATGCTTTTGTCTTGCCTTAAAGTAAAATTGCTGTATCCAAAGCTTATAATGTATAATTCTGATTAATTGTTAAACTAAGGTATCAGCTCTAAGTTTGTTTTGTTTAATATTTTTTAATTGTGACACTTTAAGCATGTGTATGGTCTAAGCTGACACCATGTTTTCTAATTTTGTGTGTGTGTACATGCTAATGAGAGAAGTGTGAGGAAAAGCAACTCTCCTTGCTGTAACTCTCATTTTGCATATGTACTGCCGCCCTCTAATGGAGAAGTGCTTCATCGAGTGTGTGACTGCTAAACGGAATTGATACAGAATCTTCCACCTGAGTTTTGAGAGCATATTTTATTGCCTAAAATAGGAAAGATTTGCCTCTGTATTACCAAACTGGAAAATCTCTTAAAGTTTTTGAATTATTTTACAAAATTTAATGAAATAATAGAGTAATGAAACTCTACAGTTCCTGTTTATCACCTTGCCACAGTATAGTTTGTACCTGTCCTGCATTTTGCTGAGGGAAGTTACAAGTTCTGTTCTTGTTTTCACTGTGGGCTTTTTAACAGTGTAGTCGGACAACTGCTTCGCTGCCAGTTGCCTCTGAAATAGCTGCTGCTGACTAGGAGTTGTTAAACTTTTGAAGTCAAGGGACAGTCTAGCTTCCCGTCTCTGTAAGGCATTTTACAGAAACATAGAATCATAGAATCATAGAATCACCAGGTTGGAAAGGACCCACTGGATCATCGAGTCCAACCATTCCTAACACTCCCTTAAAGAATGTCCCTAAGCACTTCATCCACCCGTTCCTTAAACACCTCCAGGGAAGGTGACTCGACCACCTCCTTGGGCAGCCTGTTCTAGTGCCCAATTACTCTTTCCATGAAGAATTTTTTTCTGATATCCAGCCTGAACCTCCTGTGGCAGAGCTTCAGGCCATTCCCCCAAAAAACATGGCACTTGATACTTCCTGTCATATCAGAAATTGTGCATGGGCAATGTACGTGTGGTTTATATTGAAGATACCATGCTACAGGTATGAGTCATGGTAGTAGCTTGTGGTTTTCTGAAGACCAGAAAACCAGTACCAGTGGTTTTAACCACCATGTATCTGGTTTCATTCCCATATTAATAAACATCCAAAGTAGTTATTCAGAACATGGCACATTTTCCTGCAGCACAGGTTAACACAAATACAGTAGAGTTAAATCTTGGGGTTTGGCCATCCAAAGTTAATTTGTAACACATTTGAAAGGATTCATTGTTCAGCTTTGTTTTCTCTGAAAATGCCATTCTATCACACTTTAAGACTCCAGTGTCCATTTTCCACCTGGAACTCAGCACTTAAGTCCATTTTATATAACAGGAAGTATAAATGACTGCAGCAGGTTCCTTTTTGACTGATGAAAGGGACCTTCTGTGTTTCCTATGCAGTTCTGCACCTATAATAACCATTCAGAGTAGTCTTCTCCTGCCTGGTGATTTAACTCCTAGAAACTAAGGACACTGACTCTAAATGAAAGCAGGCAAGTGCCTGTAGAATTTGGAATGGATCACGTGCTAAGTAATAATGTCTTTGTTATCATGAAGTTCATAACTCATGGTAAAGACAACATGCATATAGCACTTAAGTATGTAAAGTACTGTGATCAACATCAAGTACTTCCAATTTTTTAATTATTATGGTGAAATAAACTCATTTTCAATAGCAAAATATTTTAAATGCTATAATTCCATATAGCTGAGATTGAGCTTTGACGTGCTGTGATTTAACTGTATCTTGCTTTTTTCAGATATGTTGGAAGAGACCTTCAGAGGCTTAGGCTATGATGTTCATTCTTACAGATACATAAATATGAACACTCTAAATCAAACATTACTTCAAGTTGCAAGGCTGCAGAAGCACAGAAATTGTGACAGCTTCATTTGTATATTAGTCAGCCGTGGAAGTCCTCAGAGCATCTCCTGTACAGACCATGCCTTTTCTGGATTCCCTTTGGAACAAATAAAGAAATACTTTACAGCAGACTCATGTCCTGCACTCCTAGGAAAACCAAAGCTTTTTTTTATTCAGACTTACATTGTGCCAGAAAATGAGCAAGAATGTACTAGTCTGTTGGAAGTAGATGGGAATAGTGAGAAAATAATTTCTAACACACAATTCCTTCGGAAAGTTACTATTCCCCAAGCAGCAGATATCTTTTGGAGTCACTGCAAGGTGGATATATCTATACTAGAAAAATCTCCAAGTGCATCCTCCTATTATCTGCGTTGTCTGTCTGAGCTACTCCGCAATCCTCATAAAAGGTAAATTAAGAAAAGAGTTAAAAAATAACCCTTTTCGTGTGACAGCTTGCTGTCCTAGAGAAAGAGAAACCTTAAATTTCTTCCCATGTTGTTCTGAAAGGTATCTTCATGCTGTGTGATAGGTTAAAAGACAAATATACCTGGTCCTGGAACAATGGTGTCGGAAGGTAGTCTAAAGCAGGAGTGAAGTTCCTGGTTCTGGAGAGCAAAATTAAAGAGCGTTATGGCATTGGGACTTGCAGAGTGAGACAGGGAAAAGCAGTCTGGCTATTGTATGTCAAAGCTTTAGAGTTGAATGAAATGCAAAGAGTAAATTTATTTCCACTACCTCGTGACCTAGGGGAACTCCAAAACCTCTTCCTCGTGGAGGAAATGCAAGCGGAATCCAGGCACCACAGAGCTTGGTCCTTGGTAGAAGGTGTGAATCCCAAACCTGCTGCTTTGCCTGCATTTATCAGGGAAAGGTGGAGTAGTTTGCCAGTGTGCTTTGATCTTTCTCACAGCAGCATAGGAATCTCAAGCGTGTTTCTAGAATGGCCCTGAGTTTATCACAGGCCTATGTTACCTAAACACTAAAAGTTCTACTTATCAAGGACACACGACTAAGCAATGATTAGCAATATTTAATGTGGTTTTCTACACCCCAGTGGCAAGGTCACTTGAACAAGTTTTACAGTTCCTCCTTGCCAATCTCCTGTTATATTCCCATAGACAGGGTTGGAAATCTTCCTTCTACAAGATAACAAGGCACACACTAGGCTTCTGTCAAATTGAGGATTGCCTTTTATCATTAAGAAGGGTCTGCTTGCAAACATAAAAAGTCAGTGCCTAAGTTCAGGGGAAAAAGGCAGTTGAGAAGGAAAGATTTTGTCCTTTCTTTAGATATAATTAGATCCTCCGTTCAGGGAGCCACTAGTTTGCCAATTTGTAATCCTGAATTTAAATTCAGAAAACTCCAGTCTATCAAAATAGAATATCAAGAAGAATCTGAGCAAAAATCAGATATGTTTGGATATATAACTTACTAACAAAGGTTTTCTTTGTACAACTGATCTACCAGGGAGCTAGCAAGCATTTTGCAAGGTAGTTGTCTGCTTAACATTTAGTACCTTTTTACAGACCCTAAAACCTTGTAATTAAATCACAGATCATCATGTCAGCATAACAAATATCACAACAGTGATTTGGGTAATAACTGATTGTCTCAAAAATGCATATTCAGCCTTGGGTTTGAGAGATGTAACCTCTGCAAGAAAAACTGAAATTTGAAACTTTCTCCTCACTGAGTCTAAAGTTGTCTTCTCT
This sequence comes from Cuculus canorus, assembly GCF_017976375.1. Classification (NCBI taxonomy): domain Eukaryota; kingdom Metazoa; phylum Chordata; class Aves; order Cuculiformes; family Cuculidae; genus Cuculus; species Cuculus canorus. Next base: position 29,815,923 of record NC_071406.1, on the reverse strand, counting down.
CTTGTGGATTCTTAAATGGTGTCTCGCTTCATTTTTTAACAAAGAGCTTTTACTTTTGTTGCTACAGGAAACTCTCTATATTAGATATCCATACGGAACTGAACAGGAAGGTCGATGATTGGAACAAGACTGTTGGCCCAAGCCAACAATACTCACTTCTGCTCCAGCACACACTGAGGAAGACACTTGTCCTTTCTCCCACTTAACTGCTCTTAGAAAGGACATGTCTGAAGCGGCTAAGGAGAAACGCTTACTATGGTTATCCACAGTGTGGATCCACACACTTTCACTTTATGCATTTTTATTGCAAGTATATCTAAAGCGCCTACTGCTTCCAAACTCAGGGATTTAGAAGCATTTCAGTGTATTAAGGCGCTGGATTTCATATTTTAATACAGAAGCGTCTGAAAGCTTGGATGAGAATGGCAGCTATCATATAGCGCTGCAACAGATCTTGCAACAACATACAACAGGTAAACAGAGTGGAAAGGGCTTTAAGCTGTTGGGTTTTCAAGGGTTTTGTGTTCTTGCTGTGTCACTGTTTGGTTTTTAGTATACCTATTAGTAGTGCACCGATCTAGGTTCTTTTGTTGATGCTGAAAACAAACAACAAACTAGTGCAAACCACTGAAATAGCGTGCCTCCACACACTAGCAAAACAGAAGAGAGAGATGATCTTACTTGGATTTATTTGGATTCTGTCTGCCTGTCTGCCTAGAGGTTGTGATTCACCTAGAACCCCATGTTGTCAGTACTGGTCACAGCACACAAGCGTTATTATATGTTAACAAATGAGACAGTCTGCCATGTTTTAGGGTAATTGTGTTTTTCACTGATCCAAAACCAAGTCTGGATGTGACAGGGCTTTGCAGTGATCTACCACACAGTTAAAAAAATGTGCGATTTTGGGAGATATTTTGTGGGAGCTGAAATACACTTCACACTTCTTGCTCCAGACATAGCTGCAAAAGTGCACTTTATCATTGTTGAATCTAAATGTTGTGTAGCAGCCACTGGCTCTTAAGGATGGATTAAATTAAACACCTCAGCCTCACTGATTTTGCTTATGAAGAAGGACATGCCTATTATTTTTTTTTCCAAGTTTCCCTTCTGAAGAAGACATGAGTGAAAATTGTCCTAAATACAGATATCTTTCTCCATTGGAGCAGATGTCTAATATGAAGAGTTCAATTAACCTCGTTATATAATAGTGTAGACTGGATGAGTTGTTTTGAGATTTATTGTTGCTGATTTTACGGCATTCCCTTCCCTTCTAAAGTAGGTCACTTGCAGACTTTTAATGCTTCTAATACAGTCTTCTGTACAGGAAAAAAAGTCAAGGCCTTGGCTTGCCCTGCATGGTTTCTGGTGTAGTTACACTGTACTTCCTTCTGACACCTGTTTAATGCGAGCACAAAGGAAAGGGAGTTTTGCTGATAATAAGGGATGCAAGTTCCTTGAGCAAATACACTGCAAAAAGATTTTTTGCTAGTGTACTGTGTTTGGTTTGAGCAAAAAGCATACTTATTTATGTAACTTCAACAATGCTTTTCATCGTAGACCCAAGCCTAACAGGCAGCTAGCCCATTGACACTATACATTGTATACTTATACATTGTATACTATCAGTATACATTAGTATATTGATAATAATTAGGAATAATTAGTAAGCTTACTCTGGTAGCAGTGATTTTTTTATTCCTTGATATTATGTTGTAGTACTTAGGTGTTGGCTTGACATATTTTTTTAACTTTTTTTTTTAAACCAGGCTTACTAAGTTTCATTCAGAAAAAAAAGCAAATGAGTTTTCAAGTAGCTTCTATAATTGAAAATAAAAGTAATTTTTATTTTACAAAGAATAGATATTAAAGTTTAAAAAGTGCTCAAAATCCTTAATTGTTAATGTGATGTAGACCCAGGCTCTCCCTGGCTTAATAGGTTTGTAAACTGCTGGTCAATGAGGATTGTTAAGAGTATTCAAAGAGCAGAAAACCATTGAAGAGGTTTGATTTTATAGCCTTTAACTGGTCTAATACAATGTCAATATGAAAATATATATTTATTTATATTAATGTGCCATTTTGTATAATATATAAGGTATATTTTGTATCATTGATTAAATCTTCACTCATTATCTTTTTATAATCTTGTGTTTATTTGCACGTTAACTGTAGAAAGCTGCATACACAGTTCTGATGAAAAAATTTTTGCACAATTCAGAAAAATAATTCACCTGCATTGCAAGCCTGTGCATTCCATACCTTTCTCTTTCCACTTCAGAAGCTATATATGTCCTCTTTAATAAATGTATATGGAATCTTTCTGATAGCCTTGAACTGCAGTTTTATGTAGGTACAGGTGGAAGAGGAAAAACAGAAAACAATTCTTTGCAAAATTCAGATGTTTTCTAAGAGCTTGTTCTCTGTGGGTGTTAAAGTAAAAATACTAAATCCGATTTCATGATGCTATAGAATCATAGTATAGTTTGGGTTGGAAAGGATCTTAAAGATCATCCAGTTCCACCCCCCCTGCCATGGGCAGGGACACCTCCCACCAGACCAGGCTGCCCAAGGCCCCATCCAACCTGGCCTTGAACACCTCCAGGGATGGGGCAGCCACAGCTTCCCTGGGCAACCTGGGCCAGTGCCTCACCACTCTTGTGGTGAAGAAATTCCTCCTTATGTCTCGTCTAAATCTGCCCCTCTCCAATTTCAAGTCATTGCCCCTCCTCCTGTCACCACAAGCCTTTGTAAACAGTCCCTCTCCAGCTTTCTTGTAGCTCCTTCAGATACTGGAAGGTCACTTTAAGATCTCCTCAGAGCCTTCTCTTCTCCAGGCTGAACAAACCCAACTCTCTCAGCCTGTCCTCATGGGGAAGGTGTTCCAGCCCTCTGGTCATCTTTGTAGCCCTCCTCTGGACCTGTTCCAACAGCTATAGGTGTAGAAATCAGTGCATCATAGTGGAGGAGGGAGAGGGGATGTGTCCTCCTTTCCGTTGGTTGTCTTCTAAGGCCTATCAAACTGGTCCTTTTCTTGAACTAGAGCCTTAGCATTTTTGGCTTTAAAAATACTTTATGTCTTAAAATTACATTCACATGTAGTCCACGCGCTCAAGCAGAGAACTTAGTATGTTGAATCAACAGGAGGATCTGTATTATATGTGATAGGTAATAAAAATAGCATTAATTTCTAACCCTAAATATTTAATAACTGACTATCTTACAGTGAAATAAAGCACATATAATTTTGAAACTCTGCTTTGTTTGTGTTTCATGAGGTAAGAGAAGGATTATAAAATGACAGATTTGGAATCTTAAAAGTCACTTCCTTTAGTGGCTGGTAAATGAAACAAATGGTGTGAAACAAAAATATGTTTTCTGTGGTTGTAGAAATAAAATGTGATTTCTGGTTATCATATATAGCTTTGTGATGTTAATAAATGTGATTTCTTTCATTTAACTTTTTTCCCACTTCCTTTACTAGCTTTTACATGTGGTGAGCGCTTCTGCCTTATAGACAAGTAAAAGCAGGGAGAATGGAATCAAGAGGAGGCAGAGCTGAGGAAAAGAAATACAGAAATTTCAAGCAGGAATAAGAAGGGGAATGGTAGGGGAAACCAGAGAAGAACAAGGAAGGAAAAGAAGATTTGGAAGAGAAATACAGCATCAATATTGGAAGGAGAAAGAAGAAAACAAGAGGAAAGTGAGAAAGGAAGAATAATAGTGGCTGCCCTTACAGGATCGAACAGTTGGCTGTTTGGGATTTTTTTGAGTGGTGCTAAATACAACTATTTACTTAAAATATTAGCAATAGAATATATTCTGTTACTCATAGTTTTGCGACAATGTAGGTTTGGAGGTTATGAAGTGTACATATTCTTCACCCTAGTGTGTGACAGTAAGTAAAATCCATGTTCCCTTCCTTAAGAAATTATGAAGAAACACTGTTTTGAAAACTGCAGAGCTCCTCTAAATAACCTTTAAAATGAAAAAAAGAAAGGAATCTCTTCGTGTCAGGCTGCTTGGATCAGAAGTGATCACAGCCCTCTAATGACAAAAGAGTTGTGGGGACATCATGTATTGTGCAGCATTCATGGTTGTCAGATGCTGGTTTTCTACATTGATGTCTTGACCCTATGTAGATTCTTAAACCATAGTAGTACTTCTTCTGTAATCATTCATCTAAGCAGTATTTATTGCCTTGACACCCCTTTAAAGAGAGGTGTGTGAGTAGATTGCACTGTACTCAACTGCATAGTGAAAAACAAGCTAAAGTACGTATTTATGTCTCTGCCACTCGTTTGCCTATCGGGACGACCGAACTGGCTCCTGGTTACCCGTTCCCACATATCAACACAGGTATGCAGAGTTACACCATAGCTACAGAACAAAGAATCAGAGGTGATCATGAAAACAGAAGTATTAATAAGATTTATGAATAGAAATCAATATATGTTGTTGTATGGTGGAAATGTCTTGAAGTATGACCCCGGAGTTTTTCAGATTACTACATACTGGTTCAGGTTGCACCAGCGGGGGGGCCAAAGCAACCCACTGTGTCCCTTACTAGTGGTGCCACTGGCAAAAAGTAAAGAAGATAATGAGCTGGGCTGACCAATACCCCAGATGTTATCACTCCAGAAGGGACGGTAAGGGGATGAGAGGAGCAAGTCATAATTGGAGCTCCCTCTCAGCTGGTCTGAGATCCCCCACCAACGTCAACACAACATCATGGATCCAATCCCTCCGAGCACTGGAGAATCTGCAAAACTTCACTTGCAGCAACTTCGTGGAAACATCTAAAAGACTTTATCACTGAACTCCAGACAGGTCATACAGTCCCTCACAAACCCTTATGGGATGCTAATATTGGTAGAGACTTAAAGCTTACATTCTTGACTTAGAATTGTAAAATTTTAGGTAATAAACTAAATGTTTAAATGCAGTTCTGGGTCCTACTCTGTCCCCCGCAGTGTGTGACACGTTATTATATGATTTGTATCGAGAAGAATATAAAAGGAGTCGGGCTGAGAATAAAGTTGTCTCACTCTGCATCCCAAAATGAGTCTCTGCAATTTCAAGACGCAACACCTCACCATCCTCATCGTGAAGAATTTCTTCCTAATGTTCAATCTGATTCTTCCCTTTTCCAATTTAAAGCCATCCCTCTCGTCCTATCACTCCATGTCCTTCTAAACAGCCCCTCTCCAGCTTTCCTGGAGCCCCTTCAGGTACCGGAAGGTCGCTCTAAGGTCTCCTGAAGCCTTCTCTTCTCCAGGCTGAATTAGCCCAACTCTCTCAGCCTGTCCCCGTGTGGGAGGTGCTCCAGCCCTCGCACCACCTTTGGACGCTCCTCCTCTCGCTCCCACGGCTCCATGCCCCCATCCCGGCTCCCAGTGCCGCCCGCAGGGCCCCGCGCCCGCCCCGCTCGCTCCTTCCCTCCTCCCCGCCCCGTGACTCAGCGCCGCCCCTGAAACTGCCGGGAGACGGGGCGGTGGCGCCGAGGAGGTAAGAAACGGGGGGCTGAGCTGGAGAGGGAACGAAGGGAGGGCAAATCCCGTGTCCCGAGGGGGTTCTGGCGCTCCCCGGGGCTCCGGAGGAAACCGAGAGCCCGCGCCTCACTGCTGGCGAAATTAACTTCGTTCAGTGATCCCTCGCTCAAACTATCTGTTTGGGCTCCCTCCTAGAGTCACCTAGGGAGGGGATCCTGCCCCTCTGGACCTCTCTTGTGAGACCTCATCTGGAGTACTGTGTCCAGTTCTGGAATCCTCAGTGTAAGAAGGATATGGAGCAGTTGGAACGGGTCCGAGGAGGCCACTAAGATGTTGCGAGGGCTGGAACACCTTCCATATGAGGACAGGCTGAGAGAATTGGGGTTGTTCAGCCTGGAGAAGGGAAGGCTCAGGGGAAACCTTAGAGTGACCTTCCAGTACCTGAAGGGGCTACAGGAAAGCTGGGGAGGGGCTATTCATAAAGGCTTGTGGGGATAAGACCAGGGGGAATGGGTATAAACTGGAGAGGAGCAGATTTAGACTGGACATTGGGAAGAATTTCTTCACTATGAGAGTGGTGAGACACTGGCCCAGGTTGCCCAGGGAAGTTGTGGATTCCCCATCCCTGGAGGTGGTCAAGGCCAGGCTGGATGGGGCCTTGGGCAGGCTGGTCTGGTGGGAGGTGTCCCTGCCCATGGCAGGGGGGTTGGAACTGGATGATCTTTAAGGTTCCTTCCAGCCCAAACTATTCCGCGATTCTATGATTCTATTATATGCACTCATTATTGCTTCATTTCCTGTATTAGAGGGGAATGCATGCAGACAAGACTGTAAGGTAGAAGGAAATCTCTCTTCTACAGTACGAGACTGAAATGTGGGATTTTCTCTCTCATCTGTGTCTCAGATACAAACCAGGAAGAGAAGAGACTTGTTACATTAAGTAGGAGCTGCTTTTACAGTCAGAGTACAGTAGCAAGTTCGAGCCCTGTAAAGTTACAAGCAAATTCCATTTTTCCCTTCCTGATAGATGGAAGTAAACACCTCAGAATCCCTGCTGCTGCTATCTCTTGGATTAAAATAATAAAATTAAAACAAAAATAATGCAGAAGCTATCAGACTCCTTTCTTTAAGAACTCAAATTACTACCAAAGAGTCTGAATACCATCTCAATCAGGTGGGCAGTAAAAGCAAAACTGCCCTGCCAGCAGAAGAAATTCTATCTATTTTGCTTTAGCCATCTCTCTTTTGGTTGGCCATGACTGCTGATAGGTACCTGCTAGTTGCTTACATACTTTCAACTTCCCGTACAAAGCATCGAACCCTACAAGTGTCAAACAACTTTATGGCTCCCAGAGTGGGGAAAACTATGCAAGAAGTGGGCACAATACTCCACGTAGCCTGCTTTAAAGTTGCTCCATGCCAGAAGCGTTCTCTCTTGCTTTCTCCCTGCCCGCCCAGCACAGTGTCCCCCGCCCCTGACTCAGCACCCAGGCAGCTCCGCTGCAATCTGAGAAATGCATCCATTGGAAAGTTACCTGTGTGGATGGGCAGAATACCAGCCGAATTCTTATGGTTTCAGCTGGGAAATACCTGTCAGCTTGTTGGGCGAGGAGTTCTGGACAAAGCCACACTTGAAAAGGCAGATCATCCATTCTACAAGGCCACAGTGATTCAGTGAGGGAGGAAATTTTTGCACAGGAATCTTCAGTCTGTTTCAGTCCTTCTGACAGCCTCAGCAGTCCTGTGTGCACCACGGTTTTGCATTATTCTTACCTCTCTTAATGTGGCCGTGCCTCAGTCAGTACGACCGTGAAGGAAAAAGTAGTAATTTGATAATCCTCATTGCTTACTTTATGTGATTTTCCTTCTCTAAGGATATATCACAGAAAATGCTGATCCTTCTTCACCTTTCTGCATGTAGATGTTCTGCCTGCTCATGCCCTGCTAGCTCTACCTGTACATGCTGGTAGACCCACGGCAAACCTGGGGAGCAGGTAGGCCCTGGGCACCGTGTGTGTTAGTGCTGGGTGTTCCGCATCAGCTTCCTTCACAGGAAAAGGGGTTGTTTGATAGTTTTCCTTCTTTGCTTTAGGAAAATTTAGTCTTTTTTTACATGATGTTTTATAAATGGCCTATAAAATATATGGAGTGGTAGAGAGTTCTAAAAACATTGTAGCAGTTAGCCAAGCAGTGGGTGAGCAAAATTACTGTGTGTTGTAGTGCTGTGAGAGGGCCAGTGTGGTCTTCCCTCAGCACAGAGGTGGCAGAGAGTGGTGAGGGAGCTGGTAAATGCAGCATGCGCTGAGAGGTCTTTAGGGTATCCCAAACACAAGCAAGAAATCTTTGGAACGAAGAAAAGCTTTCCAAGAATGGCACTAACACAGACTTGAAAACTACTTTAGAGGTAGCTGAAGGAATTTGTTCTGGATCTCGCTTCAGTTTGATTTGCTGATGAAATGACTCTGTACAGCTGGTGGACACACAACTTGACCCTGTTCTCCTAAAATGATGGTTTTTTAACTCATTTAGTTGAAATAATTTGCTCTAGATTCTGAATTGTCATAAGTCAGTTTGAACCTGGAATATATAGGTTTGTAAGTTTAGGCAGGGATCATTTTAACCTAAGTTATTCTTCTAAATTTTATTGATTAAAGCATCTAGATAGGATTTTAAAGTAGTTGGTGTAGTGGAAGGGTGATTAGTCTCTATTAAAGTTCAGTAAGACTGAGTTGCTTGTGCAGAGCCTGTTAAGACTGAGGGCTATTACTTTTTAGCTCACCTTATAAGGAAGGGTTTGGGGTCTTCCTATGCCAAATGTGAAACAGTCTAGTAGCAAGATATGACTGGGACTGGATGGCTATTCCACAGCTTCAGCCTGGATGTCACTGACAGCTTGTATCAGAGGAACACTTCCCTGCTGCAGGCAGAGAAGAATGAGCCCTTTGACTGTAGATCAAGGAATGAGTGTGAATCACTGTGCCCTTCCCACTGAGAATTGTAATAGGTTACTGCAGGGACTCTTCGCACTACAAACACTGGAGAGAAGCAAAGATCTGAACATGGAAGGTGTTTGAAAGAAACAGAAGAATTTAGGGACTTCTTGAGGTCATGTAGCCGAGTTTTCTGCTCAGAGAAGGGCTAACTTCACCTGCATTGTTCAGAGCTTCTCCCAAATCTGGTCTTTTTTGTAGTCTTGTGTTTGGAGAAGGAAGTAAGTTTCAAATTTATTTAAAAGGAAACTCCTCCAGCGAGTTCAAGGCTTCTAAACAGCTGTTGGATAAAATCTTATTACAAGGATTGTTGTATTGAAGATTCAAGTGTTAGGATCATTTGCTTTCTACTTTCAGGCAGAGAGACTTTTTGTTCCAGCAATATGGAAGATAGTGTCAGCTTGAAGTTCCTTCAGCAGCTTCTGCTCATTGATGAAAATCTGGTGGCTGAAGATGTCTCAGCTTTAAAATTTCTCTGTACTGACTTGCTCCCCTTCAGAAAACTAGAAAATGTGAAGTCAGCAGTGGACATCTTTCAGTTTCTTATGGATGAAGACTATCTGAACAAGGAAGATACTTTCCTACTAGCTGAACTCTTATACAGAATTAAATGTTACCCCTTGCTCATGAAAGTTGGTTATACCAAAGACAAAGTGCAAGAATGCCTGCATGAGAAGGGAAGAGTGTCTCCATACAGGTAAGCTTGCAGTGGGATTCTGTTCTCTCCATTACTGCCATCTATGCCATACTGCTTCCATTTTTAAATTCTCAGGTTGCTTCTGTTCTGCTTTTATGCCTCTGGATCTCTGTTACAGGCAGATGCTGTATGAGTTGTCAGAGAACATTACCAGCGAGATGTTGAAGGATATCATATTCCTCCTTCAAGACTATCTTCCAAAGCGACGGACAACTCTTGTACGTGAGGAGAAAGCCAAATGTATACGGTGGGAAGTGAAGCTGGAGGGGAGGGGGCTCAGGGAGCAGAATGAAAAGTTATCTCCACATTAGATACTTCCACAGTGATGTAAAATTGACTGTTTGGCCCTTGTTGGTAGGAAACAAAGCAGATTATAATGTGATTGTTTGAGACAGACAGGGCTGAGATACATTTTGAGTTCTAAGAAACAGTAACTATTTTACTCTCCTTTTGGTTGTCAGTCTGCTCTGGAATTGCTGATTTTCTTGGAAAAACAGGGCCTTTTAAGTGAAAACAATGTACAGATGCTGGAGGAAGTCTGTGTGCATATTTCACCTGATCTTCTGGAAACAGTAAACTGCTACAAAAGGACTAAAGGTGAGAAATTCGGATTCAGAGAGTAGATTTGCTAAAATGCAGGAAGCATGAGAAGTGTCTGGGAAACTGAACCTTGAGGTCCTATGTGTGCGGAACAGGAGCTAGAGTGGGATCACTTATCTTCACACAGAAATTTGGCATAACAGTCTCTATGTATAGCATTACATCCTAGCTGAATTCCAGTAGGAATGTGCTGGGATATTGGCCCATGCAGAGCAATGTAGTACATGCAGAACAGGCTGGGAAACTGAATATTTATAGTGATTTTGTACTTCTCCATTTCTCCCTGAATGGTATTGAGATAATGATGACTGTCCTGTAAAAGGCCCTTTGGGATATATGAATGTACACTACAACAAGGCAGTTGCCTGCCAATAAGCCAGCAAGGCAAACTCTGTGTGCATGGTAGGCTTTAATATTAAAGGTGTGATTCCTGTTATCAAGGGTTGTACTGCAGTTTGTAATTTTCCTTCATTTAGTATTCTGTGGAGTGATTATAAGCACACTGGGGAAAAGTTCTATTTCAATTTATTTAAGAACTGAGAAACAAATTCTTGAAAGTACAAAGGTACTTCTTCCCGCTAGGTGCAAGGACACTCAGTGTTTCCATTCCCCCATGCTTTCTGAGTGTGTTTAAAAGTTGCTTTCTATTAATGTATCTTTCAGTAAGTATAGATCTGCATTTGCCTAATATGCAGATTCATACTGGTTTAACTATAAGGCACTTGGCTTCTCTCATTTTGCTCTTTCTGTTCTTAGTGTCTCTGCCTCAGCAAGAGAACACTCTGCCAGTCAAGGAATCTTCACTCTCTCACGCTGGAGACATCAGTGTATTACTCACTTCCTCACAGGTACGTGGGAGTACACGCTGCCAGCTTGCATGTTAGTGGCTTACGACGTTGAGGTTTTTCCTTGCCTTTATTCTGAAACTCTGTTGGCTGTGAGATTTTTTTACTAGATCTTATTTGGTTTAGGAAGTGAACAAGCATATTTGTTCAGCATACAAGAAATAAATCTGCATATAGCATCAAATAGTGGAATGTCAAAATCGCTACTATTGGTCCTGAGCATAAAAAATTATGTTAAGAAGAGAAGATTGAGAGAAAAAGCCTGACAGGTGCCTTCTAGAGAATGAGTCAGTCCCCTGGTGCTGTTTTTTTTAAGTTTTGGCTGATCAATGCCAAACTATCTCTAAAGGTTAACACCATGCTTTGACAATCAGTTCAAACTGCTGCTGCTTAAGGACATGGTGTCATTTTCTCGATGTACCTGTCCCTGCTCAGTTAAACCACCTCTACAGCTGCATGATGGATCAGATTGAGAAACTTAGTCAGGGCTATAACTGTTCGGGGGAAGAGGAGGGGAAGGGAGGGAGTTTTACCCCAATTCTGCCTGAGAAAAAAACAATGGTCTTCCTAAGGATACTTCCCAGAAGTGAAGTTCTAGTAGAGAAGAGCTGAAGAAAACAAGCTATAACATCAGAAGGGTTTGTATTCCTGCTGCTTTGAGCTATGTTAGTTCTACATCTGTAGAGTGTTTGGGGAAGAATTCATGCGTGGCACTTGGCACAGTAGGAAAATTAATGTAGTTTTGTGAAGGAAACATAGATTTAAAAGAATTTTACAAAAATACTGAAGAGACTGTTTCTATTATCCTGATTATTGTGTTTGGTTATTCTTTAAATGATGAGAGGTTATAGACTTTTTGCATGCTGTATAGTAAGCCACTGACACTGCTAGATGATGCCTCTTAGGCAGGGCTAGAATCACTAGCTACAATGATTTATACTCAAATAATAATCTATCCAAGAGAATTGACATAGGATCATGTTGGTAACTTTATTTTATCTATAGTGACTACGTACCCCTGTAGTAAAAGCATCATTTGGAGGTGAAAAAAATTGTTGCTGTTTCCCTTTGTTCTTAAGAGAAAATACAGTTGTTTCCAGCTTTGTGAGATTTGTTGTCAGTGCAAAAGTCTTTGTAGTTTCATTATTAAATGCTTTGCTGCTCTTAGGAATTCAGTATTTTTCCTATTCCTTACTTAAAGGCCTTTGTATTAAGCCTACTTTGCTAAAATCACTATGAAACCTTATTATATATAATAATGATTTTAACACGACATTCCCCCCTCTCAAAAAATAGGAGACCTCAATCAAACCTGTCGGTTCTAGTATCAATGGTAAGAATTTCTGAAAACATGTTTGGTTTTTATTACCTTTGTGTTTAATGTCGCATTCCTTTACTTTCTCTAGGTAAAACCTCAGTAGTAACATTGCAGATCCTTCTTACTATGCAGTTTATTTCTAAGCTGATTTCCAAATTAAAGTTTCATTTGAATGTCTCAGGTGGACATCCTTGTACCATGGATATCTTTGTTCCACAATACCAATAGAAATAGAAATTTTACCTGTCGCAGAAATATATATAATAAAAATAATTGGAGACATGTTCAGAATGGATCCTTTGAACTTGACAATGCTACATCATATGGAGGATTTATTCTTTGCACTGCAACTGTATTTCAAGTACAAAATGTGTTGATTTGTAGCTGAACTCCTTTTTGCTGCATCCACCAATATTGGATTTGTCTTCATAAATATCTATGCTATTTTTTTTCCTAGATGAAAAAGCAGCTAGTCTTGTACAAGGCTTCTCTGAAATGAGCCTGGAGCTACCTGGAAAATTCAGCAATGTAGAAAATGAATCCAAGGTTTGAGGCAATCTCTTAAATCCTTTTTTTAATACTTGGGTGTGTGTAGTCTTCATCCCTGTAATGACATTTATCATACAAGGATGTAAGATGTCTGTGTGTCTTGAAGGTTTTTGAGTTGTCTGATCAACTGGAACGTTTCAGAGAATATTTTAACCTTGGAGTCCAGAAACTTACTAGTATTGACGGGTGTGGTGGAGGCAAAACGGGCTTGATACCTTTGACATTATCCACACAGCAGTGTACCTTCTTATCTTCCCAGTGCAGGCAAAATGTTTGGCATTTTCTTAAGTTGTGCACTTTGGAGATGGCAGCAGAATGAGCAAGACACAGAGACAAACATAGTTTCACAGTTCTTTCTTTCTGAATGTGGCTTGGAAAAAGATTTAGGGTGTCTTGAAATTAAAAGTGATAAGGGGTAGCATGAAAGACTTTATGAGAATGGTAAAAGAAGGCAAGAAGTTTTAGTAAGCTGTTGCAGGCATGTGACAATTTTCCTCAATAAATCAGAGATTTTGGTACAGCAGAAAAGATCTCTTTTGTGAGATCCCATCTTAGGAACATTATGTATATTCTTTAACATTGTACAGCAGTGTAACCACTGAATTCTCCCTCTGACTTTTTCTTTCTGATGAGCATGGATATTGAGGGAGCAAGCTGCTGCATTTCTTTATAGCTGTTCCATTTATTGAAGTTCTCTGCTGTAATGTATCTTTTCATCACCTAGTGTTCAGGCTGCTGTAGCAAAAATACTTCTTGCAGATGTTCAAGGAGCTTGGAGTGCTGCCTTCATTTTGTGCTACTGAAATGCACAAAAGCAGGTGTTTGTGGCTCTCTCTAGTGAGCACAAAGGAACTGGAGTGGTGGGAGTTTTTTATTTCAACCCACGGTTGGACTTGAAGTGATTGTATTTGAAGTTTTTGTCACTTTCCAGTTTTTAAAATGTTCTTTCTTAAGAGTGGGAGGTAACTTTTAAGTCTTAGCAAAACTGGTAGTGTGGCAGATTTATGCACTTCAGAGATTTCTGTTCTAGTGCATTCCCTTCCAGGTGATCAATATAAACTGTCTGCTCTGGATATTCATCACTACTCTCGAAAAAAGCAATGCGGGTGTCTAACATCCTGTAGTTTCACTGTGAACCCTCTGCCATCTGAAATTAAGATATTGTCATGATATTGGAAACATTTTGGAACTTCTATCCCCATCACAATTCAGATCGCAGAGTTTGGCTGCCGAGTCCTTCCTATTGCATACAGATGACCAATCTGTATGCTGCTAAACTTTTCCTTTACAGCTTGATAGTGTGGTGACAGTGTGTTTGAGGCTTCACGCATGTCTTTTCACACAAGGAGGCACTATTGAATTCCAGCTTTTCAAAACTAACCTAATCTTAGGTGTCTCTAATTTTTGGATGCCGATTTTCATATATGTTAAGGAAATATGGGTAAGTTGAATAGATTCATTAAAGCTGTAAGCTTTTTCCATTTCCTTTCTACAGAAGATTACAAGCTACAAAATGGATGGACCACACAGAGGATTTTGTCTTATTATTAATAATGTTAACTTTGGTAGCTCTCTTCAGGAGAGGACGGGCTCTTGCAAAGATGCTGGTGAGTTACTGAAGTGAGATTTTCCTCATGTGAGCTGATTTTCTAGTATTGCTCTATATTTTATTGTATATATTTTAGTTAATATTAAAGAGTGAAATGTTTGATATGTGTTAAATTATGGCATTTGCATATCCTAGAGAAGGAAGGGTTAAGGGATGAGTAACCACTGAGTTTCTGATGCAGTTGGATCATTTTTGAATCAATTTAAGAATAACTTTTTACTTAGCCTTTTTCTATAGCTATAATAAAGAACTAAACCTAAACTAAAACATCATTCTGCATAATACAATGCAAAATTCCATAATCAAGCAAATCTTCTAATTTTATTATCTAAGTACATACTTCTTATTTTATTCTGTTCATTCTTATCTCCTGTGAATGAAACAATAGTCAAAACTGCAACTGGAAAATAATAATGTAAGGAAGGTTTTGAAAGATCTAATCTGAAACTGGAGGGAGCATTCTCTTATTTTCAGGTGTCATTTGTGAGCTTACTTAGTGTGTCATTCTACATTGTAAAATGTCATTATATTTTCTGAAAATTGCCTAGAAAAATCCAGAAATCTGTGAGCTAATGCCATCTTCTATTATTCCAGTCAACCTTTAGTTGATACTGATGTAAGAATGAATCTACAGAAGTGTCAGAGTGTAAGGTCTTTCCTGGTCAGATTAGCTTGCATGTGACTTCATAAATTGGTTTTCCTCTGCCTCATATTTTTTTTTATTTCTTTTAATTACAGAAGAACTGCAGCGAGTGTTCACATGGCTTGGTCTTGACGTGAAGACTTACAGAGATCTGACATCTCAGCAGATTGAAGATCTCATGCTAACGTGGCAGCGTTTGCCAGATCATAAAGACAGGGACTGTTTTATATGTTGTATTCTATCTCATGGAGACTCAGGGGCAGTCTATGGGAAAGATGCAAAACTTGTGTCAATCCGCAAGATCATGTCCCACTTCACTGCCAGACAATGTCCGCAGCTGGCTGAAAAACCCAAACTCTTCTTTATCCAAGCATGCCAGGGTAAAGCAGTACAGTGTCCTGTCTATGTTGAAGCTGATGCACAAACTCCTGCCTTGTCTTCCATGCAACAGAGCCTTTCTCCTGAAAGTATTCCTGAAGAGGCTGATTTCCTCCTAGGCATGGCCACAATTGATGGATATGTCTCTTTCCGGCACACTGAACAGGGTACTTGGTATATTCAGGCCCTATGCAGCAAGCTACGATTATTGGTCCCAAGGTAAATAACTTTGCTTAGCTCTTCCATGAAAAAATGGGGGGAACACTTCCCCCCACCTTGTCACACAGGAACACTAACCCATGTTCTGAGGTGGACAGAATTAGTTAAACCAATGGTTGGTTTGCTTGCCATTGATAAATTTACATTAACACTGCTAGTTCCATAGAGGTGATATGGAGAATGTGAAGTTTATAGTAAAAAGTCTCAAACCCTGCCATCTATATTCTTTAAGGCAGAGCCATCTGTTTCTTGAGTGGATTTACGTAGAAATCTTTTATTCCGTTATTTTTCAGTTTTGTTAGAATTGAGCAAGGCAGAGTGAGGAAAGGTCGTCTCTTTTTAGTATGACTCGAATGAGAACAAAAGAGGAGAAATTTGCAGAGAAGGATGTGTGTTCTTTTTTGTCTTTTAAATGTTTATACTGTATCTTCTAGATGATCTGGGAGGTGTTAAATGGAGCGCCATCTACTCATGAATAAGTGGCTTTTTATTTTTGCTCTCCTTCTGTTTGTAGGGGTGAAGATATTTTGTCGATTCTTACAGAAGTTAATGAAGATGTGGGCAGACGCGTTGACCGCTTGGGGACAAAGAAGCAGATGCCTCAACCAGCATATACCTTAAGAAAAAAATTTATATTCCCAATACCTAAAGAACATCCTCCTTCACAGCAACTTTGAGGCTTTTGAAATACATCCTTTTATCAGCACACCTCATTTAATTGCAGTTCACCACACTACCTGTTTTAATCAATCTTTTGCCAAACAAAACTGTGAAACTGAAGGCAACAATTAAAACAATCCATGTGCCATCATGTTACTTTTTATGAGCATTTACTATGCATGTCTGTGTCCTTCCTGTTTGTTACTGCATTAAATTCATACTTCTTTTTAAGAGCTTGATGAGGTGAAAATTATGTACTGGGGTAAGGCTTATCCTCGGTTCCAGCGGACTCCTGCACTTTGTTGTACTGCATGAATCAGTGGGGTTTTAACTGCCTCAGGGTTTAAGCTGAAGTGAAACATCGTTTATTTCAGCAAAACTCTTGTTATGTATGATTACAGGCATAAGGTAGAGTGAGAATTTGAAGAAGTACTAGTGCTGTTGGATGCAATTTTTAGCTTGCACTACTCAGGATTTTGAGGAGGGGAGTTTTGCATCATACAGAGCATTGAAATGCAGCCAGTTTGCCAAAGCACAATGTCAATTTTTAATTATGATGAGTTGATAGTTGTGTGACGCATCACATTTTGAGTCTTTTGGGCTAGCATGGCTGCTACACTTGAAGTCACATTTGGGACACAGATCAAAAAATGTTTTGTCAGTTAGTGCGCTATGTATCATATTGCAACAGAGTTACGAAGTTTCTGGCTCAATTACCGTTCAAACTTGATGCACGTGTTTTGTTTGTTTAGGTAACAACTGGAGTTTTGTCAGTACAGAGTCAACACTGAGAACAGTGTTTTGAGGGATCTTGTTTTGATTTTTAAATTTGATGGACAGAGAACATCATCATGTTACCTTACTTTCTCCATAGAGACTTCTACCTGGCTAATCTCCATTTAAATCATAGGTAGCTAAAGGCAGTCAGAGGAATCTGAGCCGACTTCTGCGTTTTGTTCTCTGGGGAGAGGGTTCCACACTTGTGAAGTACAAAAGACTGGTAGAGCCTCTCTTGCTCATTACAAGGGTTTGTTCAAACACCGTTTGCACTACCATGAATTATATTATTTGGTGTGTATATTTTGCTTGTGTGTGTTGAGAGCCATGTTTATACGGCTCCACACTGCAGTGCTTGGATGCACACAGTGGTACGCTGTCAGCACCGGCCTGAAGGCAGGATAACCTTAGCTCTAACAACCGCAGCTGCTATTCAGCAAGGTTGTCGGGTGATTCTGTGATCTGCAGTGTACAGTAAGATAGCAGCTTGAAAGCTTTGGGGGAGCATGTGTGTGGTTTTTATACAACTTAGATGTTCATCGCTCCTTGCTGTCCACACTGCACTGTCAGTATAACAGTAATACAGAGCCGAACCAGAAAGAAATCAGCCTATAACAAACAAAAAGAAAGCGGTTGGTTTCTGCTAAGGCTTACTGATGGCTTACAGAAACACATGCATGTGGGCATGCTTTCCACCTACAGAATTAGAGAAGGGTTGTGACTTGTGCAACCCTTGTTTAGAAAGATTTAAGTGGAACTTGTGTAAGAAGAGTCTTTCTGTTGGGGAAGCTGGTATCTTGTGGAGATCATAATCTTAAAGTGGGATTTGCAACATCCACAGTCTCTGGTATCCTGTCCCTGCCAGGAGCTGTGTATCCTGCCTTGTGCCAGCAGAGGCCACAGTCACTACAGCTCCCGAATAGTCAATAACCTCAGTTTTTTCACTTCCTCAAGAGAAGTATTCCTGGGATAGGTGAATTTTTGGAAGGGTGCTGAACAAGGAATAGATTGGGTGACTGAAACAGTTCTAGAGGAAGCCGAAGGAACTAAACTAGGGCGCAAGGGAAGCTGAGAGTAATTAGAGAGACTCTAAGTTAACAAAAGGACGAACATTTTGGGGAAGGGCGAGAGAGGAAGAAATAAGAAGTGAAACAGTAAAGACAAAGAGGAAGAACAGTGCCAGGAGGGCTGGTCCTTGAAACTGCTGCATGACGGGAGAAGCTTCTGGGAAGAGGCAACCTGGGCTTGGTCTTGTCTGCAAATATTTTTCACACAGTGGTGATCACGGCATCAAACTACAGCTGGAGTCTTAATTCCGTGAAGATACAGAGGAACTGTAGGGAACGAGACACTGAGGTGTGGGATGACATGGAGACAGAACCATTTTGGACCTGAAGATCCGATGGTGCTTGTGGTGCCCCCCTGTGCTCCTCCAAGCTTGCGGATAAAAGGACAGCTTGTGCCAGTGAAATAGGCACATTTTCTGAACTGTTACTAGCGTGTGCCTTTTGGAAGGAATTTGTATGCCTTGTTCTCTTGAAGGGTATGTTATAATTTTGTGTTTATGAAGTTAGATAGGATGAAATGAATGAATTTCGTCTCTCTTCACTGGCTGTCCCCATTATGCTGACTTCTCAAGCTTCAGAGAGTCTGGTAGCTGTACTGATTGCCAATCATGTTTCCTGCTGCAAGGAAGATAGTGGTGACCAACAGACCATACTGGGAACCTTAATGTTGAAGGTGGAGTTCTGTATTTCAAAGAGGGTGAAAAATGTTAAGTCTTGCTGAAATTCTCTTGTAAACGAGGAAGTACATTATATAAATAATTTCAAAAGAATGTTTAGCTTTTCAGTTCCGCGGATTCAGTGAGTACTGTTACTGCATTCAGTGCTGATAGTTGGCTTTTCTTTAATTTAGGACATAATCTTCCATGAAAATGCATGTTAAAAACATCTAGGGAGAGGGACTTTGGAGAAAGAGGAAAAATCGTGCAGGGAGAATCTGGTGACACAGCAGGACAGGTGAGACTGAGATGTTTTTAAATGGGAAGATAGAATTGATTCACCCTTCCCTCACTGTCTTTTAATTAGGATTTATGTTTGGGAGCAAATATACTGAGCTGTACCGCATGTGAGTCCTTGCTACGGTGTCTCCTTGAAAGAAATACAAAACCTGGTTACTTTTTTGGCTTGCTTAGCAATTTTTCCCACAAATTCGCGAATATTCCTGAAATAGTTGGAGTAGGGAATGGCTGTATTATAACGTCAGTGTACTAGTTTGTTATAACATACTTTTTGTAAGTCATGTGACCATATAGATCATAGTACAAAAGGAGGTGCTTTTCCCGGAACTTTAGAGGCTATGGTTGCCTTACATTTTTTCAGTCTTATTCCAGCAATCCTCAGCCTGACCTCACAGGTAAGTGATATAAAATAATAGTAAGTTGTGTCTTTGGTAAAATGGAAGAAAAAGCAGCAGTTAAACACTGTGTTAGCGTGCTCCATGTATTTACAGACAAGCTTAAATATAGTTCTAATTGCAACAATTTTATGGGTTTGAAACTTGCAGCCTTTGAGAAAAAAAAAAGAAAATTTCCTTAACTAGAAAGATTTACTTTTATAAGCACATGCCTTGTAACTTAATCAAAAGGCATGATATTATGAGAAAGAAGATAGTTTTGCAACTAGCTACCCAAAAAGTACTTTTCTTTTATCTGCATGGATATAAAAATACACAGTCAGATCTGAGATCACTGAATCGTGAGGTTAAGCATGCATGATTCATTCAGATACCAGTGGTTTTGTGGTGATAAGAGCTAAATGGTGTGGATTCTAATCTTTTTAAAAGTTCACTTTGAATGGATTTAAAGAAAGTGGTAGTTGTGGGGCAGAACATGAATTCTATATGCTGCATCACAATGTGTGTTTTTCTGTTGACCAAGGCCATGCCACAAAAAGCTGCTTTGCTGTAGAGTGGTTCTTGGAGGAGAACGGAGTACAATTGTCTGCTAATTCTATTTTTCAAATATTTACTGTAGTACCGAGTCAGTCAGCGGAGCTACCCTGGAGTCATTAGCACTGGCACAGAACCATTTACAGTAGCAGTAACATTAAATGGTTGCCTGCTATTTCAGTCGTGTAGGAGTGGGAGGTTTTGATTTGTTGTTGTCAACTTTTCTGTTTCCCAGTGAGTTCAATGGGACAAGAGACCTCAACTGAATGCATTTCTATATAGTTTCTCTTAAGAGATCCTGAGGTGTCTCAGATCTAAGGCAGAGACAATAAAGTGGCAAATGGTTCTCTCACCAGAGAGGCGGTGGAGGCAGATCTAAGTGTCAGGGTGAGACAGTTCTAAGGCTTGCACTGATATTTTCTCGCTTTCTCTGGTGCTCAAAAGTTGGATCCATAAGCCAAATCTAGTATTTGTAAATCTGATGGAGCAGATGGTGAAGTGGTATTTGATGCTTAGTGAAAAAGAACTAGTTTGACAAGAATTCTCCTGGCCTCCTTAAAAGGCGTGACGTGATGTGTGTTGATTTGAAGATTACAAGTTCATTGAGAGCTGGGAACTGAGTTTTAGTTGGTGCAGATAATCCAAAACAGGAAGAGTTGCTTTGGCTATGCTGACCACAGTCAGAAGCAGTATATAATGAAAGGAGATGCCAGTTGGCTGAGAAGAATTATACTGACATAGAATCATAGAATCATAGAAACGTAGTATAGTTTGGGTTGGAAGGGACCTTAAAGATCATCCAGTTCCAACCTCCCTGCCATGGGCAGGGACACTTCCCACCAGACCAGGCTGCCCAAGGACCCATCCAGCCTGGCCGTGAATACCTCCAGGGATGGGGAATCCACAACTTCCCTGGGCAACCTGTGCCAGTGTCTCACCACTCTCATAGTGAAGAAATTCTTCCCAATGTCCAGTCTAAATCTGCCCCTCTCCAGTTTATACCCATTCCCCCTGGTCCTATCCCCACAAGCCCTTATGAATAGCCCCTCCCCAGCTTTCCTGCAGCCCCTTCAGGTACTGGAAGGTCACTTTAAGGTCTCCTCAGAGCCTTCTCTTCTCCAGGCTGAACAACCCCAACTCTCTCAGCCTGTCCTCATAGGGAAGGTGCTCCAGCACTCCGATCATCTTTGTAGCCCTCCTCTGGACCCTTTCCAACAACTCCATATCCTTCTTACGTTGAGGATTCCAGAACTGGACATAGTGTTCCAGATGAGGTCTCACAAGAGAGGAATACAGGGGCAGAATCACTTCCCTTGACATGCTGGCCATGCTTCTTTTGATGCATTGTTGTCTTTGTTATGATGTAAAAGCTGGCCATCTCATTTACTGCATAGTCTGTCTTTCAGATTGGCCAGTGGCTCTTGCTTCCAAATGGGATAACACCTCAGAAAAAAAACCCAAACCAAAACCAAACCAGCAGCAGCAGGGGATTGTACAAGATGTGCGTTGGTATATCCCGCTGTCTAGACACACCATAGGAAGCAAGAACAATCCCTGACTTTTTCTTTTAGTTTCATTTAGGACACAGGTTTTTGCATCAGTTGTTAAGTTGAGAGAACCCACAGAGCTAAAGCATCAAAGCTCTGATAGCAAGGCGGCTTCTCTCTACTGAAGTATTGCATGTAATTTTCTTTTGAGCTATTTTACATCTCTAACCTGCAGCCTGTGGACACAAACCATGATGAATCCTCACACTATTCCATTCTGCTTGCCTTGAGAGACTGATATAATGGATGGAGACTCACAATCATGAATTTAACAAACTTCTGTGTAGAAAAATAATGGATTGGCAATATATATATATGTGTGCGTGTGTGTATATATATATATTTTTTTTTTAAGATATAAGTAGTAGTGACGTGCATGGGATGGAATAAGTGGTGGATTTTGCAAGAAGAAAAGATTAGAGAGACAGGTAGTGAAAGGAAAATAGGAACAGGAGAGCAAAAGGGCAGAAAAAAAGATACAGTAAGGGGAAAAAAAAAAAGGTCTGGTCTATTCTTTCACAGAGCAGCTACCAAGCTGGTTTCAGCTAAAGTGGAATTGATTTTCTAACTTTTCACCTAAGCGTCGTCTAAGTAACTTCATTGTCTGAAAGTTAACTACTTGTTTTCAGACAGTGTCTATCTATAGAAGTGATAACACTTAAAATTTATGATTATCACCAATGTAACACCTCATTGATATGCAGAAAGGCCATTGCCTACACATATCCTTACGGAGATGAAGGTTGGTGGAATGCCGTAAATCAAAGGGGAAAAAATGGGTCACAGCTGCAGGGAAGGGTGGACAGGACAAGTGGCCAAAAACTAACAGAGTATTCCATCATATGTGCCTAATACTCCGTGTAAAACTGAGGGATCATGGGAGTCAGGGTCTGTTCTTCAGTCTAATATGGACCTTGTCTATCCTTTTGCTCCTCATCCCAGATCTGTGCCTTCCTGAATCTAGTTCTGACACCAGCTCCCTGCTGCTGCTGAGTCCAGCCTGGGGCCTTTTCCCTATGTCTGCTCTGCAGCATCAGTGGTAACTACAGCCGTTGAGGGGGAGCAATTTCATATATTTGTATATAGTTTTTATTATTATCAATATTATTTTCCTTTTATTATTATCATTTCATTAAAGCTGTTTCAGTTTTAGTTTCCAACCCACAAGTCACTCTTCCATTCCCCTTTACCTGGCAGGTGGAATTACGACCCCATCTGCCCACTGTTAGCTGCCTATCAAGCTTGGGGGAGGCTGAACCGTGACAATGATGTTAATACCTTTTATAATCATGTTGTTGAGCTACTGTTACTGACAAATTACATCAACTTCTGTTTGTGTTTAGATCTAAATCCTGATGTGAAATGAGTACCGACTTCAACAAACTCCTTTTTGATATTTCTGAGGCTTTGGCCACAAGTGAACTGGCTGCTCTCAAGTTCCTCAGTCTGGAGTTCATCCCTATGAGCAGGCTGGAAGCCATCCAGAGGCCACAGGACTTCTTCAAAGTGCTGAAGGAGAGAAACATGATAGAGGCGAGGAACCTGTCCTTCCTGAAGGAGCTACTCTTCCGTATCTCTCGGATTGACCTGCTGGAAACCCATCTGGGCTCCAGCCGAGAGGAGATGGAGAGAGAACTTCAGATCCCAGGCACGGCAAAGGTGTCAGCCTACAGGTAAGCACAGAAGCAGTAAACCTTCGCATGCAATATGTACAGCACTTCTGTCCTATACTGTCTTGTTTTCTGTCTGCACTACTGTCTTATCAATTTCCCAGCACAACTGTATTTATTACAGCATGACTACCTACCATTGAGAGTTTTACATTTTGCAGTTCAAATATATGATTATGGTGCTTCCTTCTCATAAATTATTAAACAGGTTTTTTTCTTCATTGCCAGGCAACTGCTATATGGAATCGCAGAGGACTTGACCCCAGAAGATGTCAAGAATGTGAAGTTCCTGCTCCAAGAACAAATACCTAAGAACAAGCTCCAGAATAATGCTGTATGCAAAGTGATCTAGATAAGTTTCTTGCAAGGCTAGTTCAGAGTCTGCGAGTCTCCTTGTAAGAACAGAGGAAAGTGAAAGTGATCTGCTCTCACTAAACTTGTTGTTGAAAAAGTTATGGTGTTACTTGGTAGCTGCTCTGTGAAAGAATAGACCAGACCTTTTTTTTTTTTTTCCCCCTTACTATATCTTTTTTTCTGCCCTTTTGCTCTCCTGTTCCTATTTTCCTTCCACTACCTGTTTCTCTAATCTTTTCTTCTTGCAAAATCCATCATGCTCTTCCTTTTGTCTTTGCCTGGCATTTTTAAGACATTTATATATATATGCTGTAACTAGGAAGAGTGATGTTTTGCTGAAGGAAAAACAATGTTTTGGAGACAGAAGATCAAGTTCTAATATGAGTTCAACTACAAAATTTTGTGTGTCATGGGGTACATTTTCTTCTTTATTGTAATTTGGGGTAACAGCATTTTGTTAACTCTCCCACAGAATATTGAGAGGTTTGATGAGATAGTTTAATATTTGTATTGTAAACAATGAACAGTGTTATCAAAATGCTTGGTATTATTGGTATTATTAAGAACCTCCCTTAAAAGTCCTATTTGTATTGTGGCACCTATAGGAAAATTAGCAGATTTATCTCCAACTTCATGGACTATTGAGCTTTTAAAAACAAAACTAGCCCTGAACGCCTTTTCTGTAGTAGAATATGTGAAATGGCACAGATAAATGACATAACAGTGCTTCATCTGAAGACAGAGGCATGACAGGGTGCTGTCTCGTTGTCCACATCAGGGCTGTGCACGGCTGAAACAAAGCAGGAAAACCTTGCCATAGGCAGATTCTAATCATCTTGTCTTAACCTTTGTGATGTGTTTCTTCAGTTGTGTGGCATCCTGACCCTTGTTTTAATGAGGTTTGGCGGGAAAAGAAATCAGTCTTTAGCTGGTCAGTCTCTGGGATCCAGGGTATCTTCTGCTCTGTCCAGAAGTGCCTGGTATTGCAGTTATTGAAGGTCACTGCATGAGTTTGGGTTATGTCTTTTTGTTTTACCAGTCAATGTTGAAGGTCTTACTGGAGATGGAAAAAAATGGGATAATTAATGAAAATGACCTGGCAGTGCTGAAAGATATACTCAAGAGATTGAGAGCTGATGTAAAGAAAAAAATTGATACTTACGAAGAAAAAAGAAAAGGTAAACTTTTAATCTGCTGTTTAAGAGTAGAGTTGGGGTTTTTTTGCACTTTTCGTGGCTTCATCCTTGTCAGTTTATCAGTCCAGAGATAAGAGAGAGACCTCACAGTATCCTAGAATAGGCAGAGTGGCTCTTGGTACCCATGGTTTCTGAAGTTTTCTGCTATTTCGCTATCCCAATACACCCCCTTGTATCTCTCCTCGAAATACATTCTGTGCCTTGTGAAAATGGTCTGCTTCTCTCTCCTCTTTGCCTTAAATGCAATTTTTTCTCTTCAGGAAACTATGCAGTGCTGGTTTTGGACCAGGACAGGTTTTCAGTCACCAAAGGAGACTGGAAGTGGCAGTTGCCTTGGGGAAAGTTGTATTGGGAGATTGTCAGCATTATTTTCTGTTAGGCAAGCTGTTTGCTTTTAGACAAAGGAAAAGTCCCTGGAGACCATGCACTTGGCTAAAGCATAATCATTAGCTTTCTCTACCGGATGTGAAACTTCAAGGACTTCAGTGTATCTGGACTGTTGCAGGTGAAGCGGTGACTTGTGACACCACAACTGGGCCTTACAGGATGTGTCAAACAACAACAACTCAGACCAATTACATTTTTCCCAGCACCTCCTTTTGTATCACTCAGGACACGTTTCCTTAGACACACCTATACAGCCCATGCAGTTCCCTGCAGAGATACCAGCTGGTTCCCCCATCATGTCTTTGTGCTGCTGACCTGGGCTCGTGTCTCTAAAAGAGCAGAAGAAAATTGCTAAGGCTGGCTAGTGTAATCAAGCCCTGTGTCAGGGAAATGTTTTTTAATTAGTATTGTTATTGTTTTATCCTCCTTGATAAGAAGAAAAAAAGTATGTCTTATAGATCTTGTGGCCCTGACAATTAAATTGCATTTAAACACATCTGTGTAACTTGTAAAAGGGGTACTGGGATTTATTTCCTTGGGTAGAGTCATGGGTTTGGTGATTTCTTCACTTCTTTCAAGCAGCTGTATCCCAAGAAGTGTTTTGTTGCTTTGAGGAGATCTTCTGCATCCTTGGTGTGTCCACCCAAATAGTAAAGTTCACTGGAGAAGAGACATTGGCCTCAGGAGTAAAAGAACTAACTGTAGTACACCACTAAACAAAAAAGGGTTTCCTCTTTCATTTATGTATTCCATAGTGGAGATGCTAGTGAAAGGCTTGCCTGGATTGCCTACTGACATACAACCTTTTATTATCTGGATCTGGATACCAGTAAAGGAGCAGACAATGGAACACAGCTCTGCATAGCTTTAATAATCAGCAGCCTGTGAAACTGGAACCTTGCTTGGTCCAGCTCTACAAAATGATGGTGTTTCAGTGGTGTGGAAACCACCTCCACTTCTCTCCTTGTACTATATTTTTGAGTGTTAAAATATGCACAGTGGAAATCTAGTCTTTATATTCCTAAAATGTTCTGTTTATCTTCTCCCTTTTAGAAAATGATTCTCAGGAAAAGCTTCCCTATCCAGTGCCTGTGTCTGGGCATCCAGCAAGACAAGGAGCAGAGGGGGAGACACCACGGCTGGTGAGAAATACCTTAAGATTACCTTTAAAGTATTTATCCAACTCCTGGGAAAAGGGAACATAAATTCTTAAGGCTGAGCAGGTGGAAGAGCTGAAAGGAAAGGATTCTGGCTTAGTATGTAGCTCTTGAAACAATTCCTATTTTCAAAACAAGACAGAGCTTGTTCCTTTGTGAGGATCTACACTTCAGCAACATTTTAGGCAAGAAATGAAGGAGCAGCTGTTGTGTGAAGAAAATCTATCTTAACAATAATAGAGACTGGGACATTAAAGTCCTGCCCAGAATACTCCTGGATGGATGGGAAGGGAACAGCAGAATCTGCTACCTCACTAGAAACCCACACGGGTTCTCAGAGGGAATGTCAGGGTGCAAGAACTTATACTCTGCATATGCAGACACGTGTTTCTGGATACTCGCTTTCTCCGATGCCAAAATTGTATCCCAACCACAGAGAAAGTGGAGGAGGTATTCAGGGAGACAAAGCTGGCTTGTATTCATAAGATTGTCCTTTTTTGTATCTTGGCCTTCATGATTTTTTTTGCATTTGGATGTAAAGGACCAACAATCTGTGTAAAGTGTATTTTTCTCTGGATGCTTGCACTGCTTTCTTATCTGCTTTCTTTGTTTCTATAGCTTGTGGAAACATATAAGATGAAAAATAACCCCCATGGTTACTGTGTGATTCTTAACAACTACATTTTTAAAAATCCATGTGAAAACAGAGAAGGTACAGTGAAAGATGGAGGTAAGTACTTTTTTTAAATCCAATTATTGGTTTATGTTTTTCTCTGATAATTCTCTGAGAGAATTATCTAATTTTTCCTGTGAAGAGAATAATGTCCACTGAGCATCTTTGCATCCAGAGTAACTGAAATGAAAGTCACTGTAGAAATTAGAAATACACCACTTCCAACAGTTTAGATGATGTCTTAAAGGAGGAACTACCTTCTGTTCTAGGTTAAAAGTATTATCTTAATTAGTCTTATGTACCAAATAGTGAAGGAGGAATTATTGTTCCATCTTTTCACTTTCTGATTGTTTTTAATTCTTAGCTATCATGGAGTAAAATTTTTAAGTCCTTGAATTCTTTTTAATGCTCAAATAAATGCTACTGCTTTATAACTTTCCTTAAAATCTGTCTTCCTGCAAGAGTCTCTTTTAAGATAAACAAGAGTTTATCATAAACAGTAAATTCTGTTTCATGAAAGCACACATCACTGATACTTTAACTCCATCCAGCCCGTCTACAGGCTGCTTGCTTCCCAGCTACTTTCTTGCCCATGCAACAATTCATTCAACATTTGCTGAGAAGTCTGCAAGGTCACTGTGCCTTCCTTCTTGCTGCATTGATCATTCTTGCAGAATGAGACCAATTTCATTTAAGAGTGGCAGAATTTATCATTATAGAGGCACCTCTTTAACTCGCTAAGTGTTGTTCTTAAGCATCTGAATTTACTATGCAATGCACAATTAAACTTGCTTTAACACAGTAAGCTTCACTAAATTACACTGATTAATCAGATAGTCTGAAACCTGTTTTTGTTTTAGATCGCATGATCTTAACCCGGTTGCGTTTAAAATATGAAATTAGGCACTTGGGTTTTTCTAGTTAGATTTCACAGGCTTAGAATTAGTCAGGTGAGCTTATTGGTGGGATCTGAACACTTCTGCTAACATCACACAGACACTGATGTTTCAGCATCTCCCTTGTCACTGTTTAACAAATGCCTTCTGACTTTTTATTCCCAGATGCTGTGAAGAGGGTCTTTAATTGGCTTCAGTTTGAGACAATTGAGCACATGGATCTAGAAGCAAAGCAAATATGGGAAAAAGTTAAAGAATACAGCCAAAAAGATCATAGTAACATGGACTGTTTTGTTTGCTTCATTTTTTCCCATGGTGAAAAAGACAAAATAAAAGGCACTGATGGAAGAGTTGTAAATATTAAAGATTTACTCTCCTGCTTCAGTGGATCTAATTGTCCTTCTCTTGCTGGCAAACCCAAGCTGTTTTTCATCCAGGCTTGCCAAGGCTCTGTAGGTCATCCTGCTGTCGTAGTAGAAGAAGACTTTTCTGACCATCTTGAGACGGATGCTGTTCCTCTGACTTCCATCCCTGATCGGGCTGATATTCTGGTTGGCATGGCTACAGTGGAAGACTGTGAGTGTTATCGCTGTACAGAGACTGGCAGTATTTACATTCAATGCCTCTGTGACAAGATGGAGTTGCTTTGCCCACTGTAAGTACTATTTTTAATCCATGTGTGTTTGGGGTACTGCAGACAAACATACTTGAGCATGTTGTGCTGAAGCATCAGAGTTTTGCATTTGTGCTATATAACGCTTTTCACCTGCAGGACATTGCAGAACAGTAGTTATTCTGGCATTGGGTGTCGTTATTCTTCTGCAAATGAACCAAAGTACAAGTGACTTCTCCTGGTTTGCCTGTGACAGAACCAGGGTTGTAAGGCTGGAGCATTACATGTAAACAAGTGTGTATGGGTGTGCATGTTTTTTTTACATTTTTTGACTGATAAATGATTTTTTTCCAGTGACACCTGACGAGAGGCAAATTTGTTGAGTGATTACACAGACAAAAAAAAATCAATCATAATTCTCATATTTGCCTCCCTCCCATCCCCATCATAAACTTGGTTTAGAAAATACAATTCAGACATCATTTTCTCATGGTGTCCAGAAGAGGACTTGGAGAATGCACAAGTTTGATTCTGTTTATCTCCGTGTGCTCTTCTGTCCATAACTGAAGTAGGGGACTGTGTTTGCTGGTAAAGCGCTGTTACACAGAGGCTGCTTTTATTCCCCCAAACACACAGAACTCTGTGATTACACAGTGAGGTGTGCGGACAGGCAGGGTGAGGTGGAGGGACTGGCCTTCCCTGAGATCCTACTTTATTGGAGCAAACGTAGATCAGCTTCCTGAATTATATGCGAGTACCATGTATTTCAATGTAACTTTTCTTCATTTTTGTTCAAGCCGCAAGGATCTCATAACCATCCTGACAGAAGTGAACAAGGAAGTGGGAAGAAAAGTATTAAAAGGGTGGAAGCAGATGCCAAAGATAACATCAACTCTACGGAAGCAATTGATCTTCCCAATTCCACAGTGTCAATCAGCTGAAAAGTAGAAAAATAGGGATACACTCAGTTAGGAATCACATCTGGAATGGGTTTCCACAGGGAAAATAATTTGCAAGAGAAATTATCTGGATCAATGTAATTAGTCCCAGTCCTTCAAGGGGCCATGGGACCTAAATTTTCCAATTCCCGTGTTCAGTCGGTCTCCTGGCTCTTCTCTCTGTAGCAGTCTGGTAAAGCTGTGGAGGAGTACAAATCTAGCTCTTTGTCCTGCAGAATCGTAGAATCATAGAATGATCGAATGCCAGTTTGGAAGGGACCTCTAGGATCATTTGGCCCAACCCTTTTAGGTGATATATAGTTTAAATGAGGTGGCCCAGCAGCCTGTCAAGCTGAGCCTTAAAAGTGTCCGGTGTAGAGGAATATACCACTTCCCTGTGGAGATTATTCCATTGTCTAACTATTCTCATGGTGAAAACTTTTCTTCTGGAATCCAGTTGGAATCTCCTCAGGAGCAAATTATACCCACTACCCCTTGTCTTTTCCATGTGACTCCTTGTAAAATGGGAGTCTCCATCCTCTTGGTAGGCACCCTTTATGTAGTGGTACATGGTAATAGGGTGTCCCCTAAGCCTTCTCCTCCCAAGGCTGAACAAAGTCAATTCTCTCAGCCTTACCTCATATGTTAGGTTTTCTAGTTCTCTGATCATCTTAGTGTCCCTTTTCTGAACCCCCTCTAGCCTGTTTGCATCTTTTTTGTATAGCGGGGACCAAAACTGAACACAGGACTCCAGATGCGGCCTGGCAAGTGCCGAGTATACTGGGATAGTCACTCCCTTATCTCTGCTGGTGATGCCCTTCCTGATGCACCTCATTATGTTGTTGGCCTTCTTTGCTACTGCAACAGACTGTTCACTCATGTTGAGTCTGTTGTCTACCAAGACCCTCAGGTCTTTCTCTGCAGAGCTGCTCTCCACCCAGCTGGAGCCCAGTCTGAGCTGCACACCAGGGTTATGTATTCCCAGGTGCAAGACCTCACATTTATATCCATTGAACTTCATAAGGTTCCTGCTAACAGTGGAGTCTGTTTAATCTGGGTTTCAAGTGAGGAAGGACTTCCAAGTAGTATGATTTTTAAGAGTTATTGGAAGTCCCATTTCTGTCCAGGTAGTTATAAGTCCCTGAAACCTGAAAAAAAGAGCAGATAGATTCAGAATCCTAGAGCCTTTTCCAGGAAGCACCTCTAAGATTGTACTGATTTACCCAGAGGTCAGTCATTGGCTTTCTCTGGAAGCTGGAAAGTAACAACCCTGTCCAGAAGGACCCATACAAGATTCTTATGATATTATAAATTTGGTTCTTTTCCTCCAAATATTTGGTTTGCTTTATGGTATTAATTTATGCGGCTAAACAGAACTGCTGTTTTTAGGGTTTTTTCCTACTTGTGTATTTTCTCAGGGCTCTTAGGGGACAGGCTGTTTTGAATGGCTCTCAAACACTGAAAGGAATGTACCACTCCATTAGATCCACTAACTGTAAGATGCCTTCTTCTCCTGGCAACTGACTAGCTCCTATGGACTCTTGTTTCTATTGTAATAAATACTTTTGGTTTTCACATCAGTTTTGTTTGTGGTGTTTCTTTTTCACATAAGCTGGCTGGGGGACAGTTAGTGTGATGAATACCTAAGCAGAAGTTATTTGCTCTCGATGGCAGACCCCTGAGAGAGACATCAGGAAAGCTGGAGAGACGGCAGGAAAGAATGAGTTTAAGTTCAGGATTTTTATGATAATGACAGCTCATGCTCACGTTCTTACCTTGCAACGTGTAGGCGAGGAGGAGTATACGGGATTCTAACAGGTATGTTCATTTTGAGCTTATAACTAGATAAAGGATGGATTTGAGACACTTTGTAACTTTTACTCTTTTTAATTTGTATTTTTGGGAATATGTGTCTAACCATAAAGCAGTTCTCTATTCAATACTGCTTGTGTTCTTGGAGCAAAACATTGGTTTTTGTGATTCCATGCAATGTGTTTGCAGTTGCATTGTGCTCCCCTTACCCTTTTTCAAACAAAAGAGAGAACATCCACTCTTAGAATCACAGCTCTGTTCACACAGGTTTCATAAATAATAAGTAAACATTACAAGCACTATGTAAATGAGAGTACTTTTTGTGGCAAAAGTTACTAGACGGCATTACTAGCTATGATGCAGTTCTGTGGCTGACGTTTGGTTAACCATTTAGGAAATGTGGCAACAATTTATTTACATTTTTATAATGTTTTCATGAATGAGACCATGATATGAAGTTAGTAATTAGATTTGTGAATGTTGTTTTATGATAGGGATCTACAGCTTAAATGAAATAACTGCATCCTCCAGGAGAAACTTGCTGGAAGTTGGCAGCAGCTCCAGTAGTGAAGTTACGAATCTACAGCATTTCTGTTTTTTTCATACTTCCTCTGTGTCACAGTTCAATATCCTCAGATCAAGTTCTTTCAGATATCCCACATGAGGAGGAACTGGATATCAGAATTACTTATTTGGTATATTTGCTGCTATGTGGGATTTTGATTTAGTAGAATGATAGAGCAACGTATGGAAATCACAACACAAGCGTAGTTAAGCAATTGCAATGCACAGTTAAGTCACGATACAAACTTAATTCTCATTACCAGTATCTGTATGCTCACCATGAGGACACCGGGCATCCCCAGTCATAACTGGACATGTGAGTTGAAACCAGCTTAAGCCCATCACTCTTTTCAAAGTTTAAATGTTTTATTAGTTGTCCAGTCTTTACAGTTCTATGTTGGGGTAAGCCACATATTCACACCCTCCATGGCGGTCTGGCTACCTCAGGAAGACATTCATTGTTAATTGCCTTGGGGAACCTGATGATTCCACAGGTGCAGCTGTCTTCTCTAAAACTGAGGTTACCCTCCAGTCTACCTGATGTTGAAGTAAATTGAGCTTTCTTTATCATATATTATTCCTTGAGATAACTGGGGTTTTGTCCTTCTCCTCTGAGCTGTCCTCCACTGAGGGGGGAGATGTGCTGGTCAATCACACTCTGTCATTAAATTGCCATGGTATTTTGTTCTACCTATTACAGTGATGCCGTGAAAAAGGCCAAACTCAATAATTAATGCCAATTTTATTATTAAGGAGGTATTGCTTTAATAGATAATACGATGCCGGACACATAGGGAATGATTTTGCCTAGTGTGTGTGTATGTTGAGGCTGGTTACAGGACTTTTATGTTAACACTGGTTACATATTTGGGAAATGTTGGTTAAACATGCATAGAACTCATTATCATATCTTATCACCCACTCTGGAATGTACATCACAGTTCCTTTGTGTCTTCAGAATCCCCTGATTCTCTCTATCTTCTCTCCTTCCTCATTGTGTCCTCTTGGTGAATTCAGGTGTGTCTTTCGTTCCTGCTGGGGCACTATCCTTGTTTCAGCTAGTAAACAAACTAAACTCCTGTTACAATCACATTCTTTCTTACTGCAAGCTGATTCTTATTACTCTTATTAGTCTTAATGATTCATTCCTTCCTTCAACATTCAGGCCACCTCCATACCTAATGTTATTGCCTGGTAATGAAAACCTACTAGAAGAGATAGAAACCCCCATCAAAATCCTCTAAAGGATTGCAGGAAGTAGCTGTACTTTGAATTTATATGTGGCTCACACAGTGATCAAGGAAGGAGAAAACACTCTTTCAGTTTTATGGTTCTGAGCAAAGTACGCTCGCAGACGCCTGCAGCAGACTGGCTGATCTGTTCTTGCACGTAGTTGTGGCCCTCCCACGGAACTGAGAGGTAAGGAGGAAGTCGGATCTGCAATTTTCTTCTTTTTCCTCTGTAGCACAACTGGGAGAATGATGAGGGACAATCACTGTCACTCTCTGAAGGCCCTCAGCTATAGTTACTTTTCTTGTCCTCCTTTTACTTCAGCTCCTGGCTGGGAGACCAAATGCTATAGCAAAACAATCCAGGCACTCAATTCTGTGTTTGGTTTCAGACAGTAAAAGTGCTGCCACCTGACGGCTGAGTCAGAAATTTGGTAGGAAAATAAAGTTGGTGAATTGAACCTCCTGAGGTTCAGCAAGGCCAAGTGCAAGGTCCTACATCCGGGTCGGGGCACTCCCTGATTTCAGTTCAGGATGGGGGATGATGTGATTGAGATCAGCACTGCAGAGAAGGACTTGGGGGTGCTGATTGATGAGAAGCTTGATGTGAGCTGGCAGTGTGCACTTGCAGCCCAGGCGGCCAACCGTATCCTGGGCTGCATCAAAAGAAGTGTGGCCAGCAGGTCAAGGGAAGTGATTCTGCCCCTCTATTCCTCTCTTGTGAGACCTCATCTGGAGTTCTGTGTACAGTTCTGGAATCCTCAACATAAGAAGGATATGGAGCTGTTGGAATGGCTCCAGAGAAGGGCTACAAAGATGATCAGAGGGCTGGAGCACCTCCCATATGAGGACAAGCCGAGAGAATTGGGCTTGTTCAGCCTGAAGAAGAGAAGGCTCTGAGGAGACCTTATAGCGACCTTCTAGTACCTGAAGGGGCTACAAGAAAGGTGGGGAGGGACTGTTCACAAAGGCTTGTAGTGATAAGATGAGGGGCAATGGCTATAAACTGGAGCAGGGCAGATTTAGGCTAGACAAAAGCATGAATTTCTTCACTATGAGAGTGGTGAGACACTGGCCCAGGTTGCCCAGGGAAGCTGTGGCTGCCCCATCCCTGGAAGTGTTCAAGGCCAGTCTGGATGGGGCCTTGGGCAGCCTTCTTTAGTGAGATGTCCTTGCCTATTGCAGGGGGGCTGGAACTCGATGGTCTTTAAGGTCCGTTCCAACCCACACTCTTCTATGATTCCATGATTCTCTGAAGTCCTGCAGGCTTAAGCTGAAAGCAGGAAGGTCAGAGTGATGTTGTTCAAAACCAGGAATGCTTAGAAGAGTTGGGGAGGACTGTTAACTGCAGAGGCAGAAATAATGTTATTCATTAGCATGAACCTCTGCCCAGTCATTTACATCTTGCTACCTATTTGTTGAGTTCAACGTCCATTTCTCAGGGAGCTTCCCACCTTCTGTGGGAAGTTTGTCATTCTCTCCATAATGGTTTTAGGCTGACTTGTTAATGTGCTGCTCCTGGGATGGGTTAGTGGTATGTGTTAGGAGCCTGCCCATGTCCACATTGCTGCCAGCTTCTCCCATTACATGGGCTACTGCAAATATGTGTTTTCCCATCAGAAATACAAGGGTGCGCTCTTAATTCTCAAAGTGGTATGAAATTCAGGTACTGCAGAGTTTTGACGAGTTGAACTTTTGGCTACATCTGTGATCTGTAAGATCTCCTGCAGGAAATCCTGAAGCCCAAGGAGAAGTGGAAACAAAACACACATCATTTAGGACATTCAGTTATGCAGCAGGGAGTCTAGAGCTAGATTTTTCTTAAGAGATGCTGAGTATCCAGCCCTTGCTGACTACCCTTTTCATTCTGATCCCTAACTAACACAGGCACATGCTCTCTGAAATTATTCGTATCTGTTCCTTTTCAACCAGAGGTGTGTCAGATTATGAACAGAGAATGGCGCGTTTAATCTGCAAATCTGTGCAATGCGCTAAAAAATATAGTTGAAAATTACCAGATGATCTTTTCTGTGTGTCCTTTCCGTAACCATGCCTTTGCTTGTCACTGTTTCTCTCCTGACAGCCACAGGAATTCCCCAAGCCCCAAAGGTGTCTGTCTCTTGTGGGTGCTGACTGTAATACTTTCCTAGCTAGGTGGAATATTATTCTAGGCATATCTTCTGAGCTTCACCTACATCTTTTACATTACTTTTATATTTGTGTAGACACTTGGTATTTAGGCCCGACTTGTCCAGGCATATCAGTGCAAAGATAAGCATCTGTACGTTCTTCGGTCTATTTGCTAGGAAGAGCTTGTTTTAGCAGGATTTGAGGGCATATTAGGTCATGGGTTGTTAAAAAGTGTCTTGTCATGTTTAGATTAATTACACCTTTGCCTCAACTTGCCACATATGCAGTAATCTGGTGCCTTGTGTAGGTATTTGAACATTGATAAGACACTTCTGTGATATAAAACCAATGTAAAGATTTCTGCTTAATACGTTGTTATTCCTATATTGTCACATATTTTTTTGTGGAGGGAAAGGACTTTGGTAGTAAATCAGTGCTTAGTGAGAACACTCTTTCTTTACTTGAAGAGCATGGACACTCTGAGGGTGGATCTTCTGCTTAACGTGAGCACTCAGTGCTAATGTTTGGTTTCTGAAGTATGAAATTCCAGCTGTTAAAATTTCTTCCTGCCTCACTCCCACTGTTGTGACGTAGCATCTATGGAGAGTGTTGCCCTAGAAGGTGCGTTGGAGGCGCTGCAGGGTCTTAGCCATCGTGCAGCACACGTGTGAGCCTGCTGCTGTTGTCAGAAGGGTCTCCTGCCAACCTCAGAGGGGCGTGAAAGGAGCTGGTTCCCTGGCCAGTGCATGTGAGGGCAGAATGCCTGCACTGGGCACACCACGTTGCCTGCCCGCAATCTGAAAGGCTTCCAAGTAGCAAGCTGAGTCAGGGGTGTCGGGAGCTTCTTTCTGTTTGTATCAAAATGCCAATGAACTGTAAGTGCCTTTAAACCAGACAGAGGTGATGGCAGGAAGAGACTGGGCAGATGGACACCTGCAGAGCTGTACAGGTGGGATGTTCCCTCAGGAATGGAGTTGGGAACAGCTGGTGCTTCCCAGTGGTGAAAACCAGGGGGTCCAATGTTCCTGGGGCAGGCACCCAGTATCTAGGTTAAATTGCGGGTTTCTGTGGATGTCCAGATGGAGATCCATGACAAATGGTGTCCCTCAGGGGTCCATACTGGGACCAGTGCTGTTTAATATCTTCATCAATGATATAGACAATGAGATCGAGTACACCCTCAGAGAGTTTGCAAATGACACCAAGCTGAATGGTACAGTTATTACAACAGAAGGATGGGTTGTCATCCTGAGAGACCTGGAGAAGCTGGAGAAGTGGGACTCTGTGAACCTCATGAGGTTCAGCAAGGCCAAGGGCAAGGTCCTACACCTGGGTCAGGGCAATCCCCGATTTCAGTACATGATGGGGGATGATGTGATTGAGAGCAGCCCTCCGGAGAAGGACTTGGGGGTGCTGATTGATGAGAAGCTTAGCAGGAGTCGGCAATATACACTTGTAGCCCAGAAGGCCAACCGTGTCCTGGGCTGCATCAAAAGCAGTGTGGCCAGCAAGTCCAGGGAGGGGATTCTGTCCCTCTACTCCACTCTCATGAGACCCCACCCACAGTACTGTGTCCAGTTCTGGAATCCCCAACATAAGAAGGATATGGAACTGTTAGAGCGGGTCCAGAGGAGGGCCACGAAGATGATGTGAGGGCTGGAGCACCTCTGCTCTAAGGACAGGCTGAGAGGGTTGGGCTCATTCAGCCTGGAGAAGAGAAGACTCCGGGGAGAGCTTATAGAGGCCTTAGAGTAACTGAAGGGGGCCTGCAAGAAAGCAGGGGAGGGACTTTTTAGAAGGGCATGAAGTGATAGGACAAGGGCGAAAGGCTTTAAATGGGAAGGAGAAAGATTTAGATCGGACATTAGGAAGAAATTTTTCACGCTGAGGGTGGTGAGGCACTGGCCCAGGTTGCCCAGGGAAGCTGTGTCTGCCCCATTGCTGGAGGTGTTCAAGGCCAGGCTGGATGGGCCTTGGGCAGCCTGGCCTGGTGGGAGGTGTCCCTGCCCATGGCAGGGGGGTGGAACTGGGTGGGCTCTGAGGTCCCTTCCAACCCAACCTACTCTGCAAGACCGTGACCGCAAGGAACTACATGTCCCAGGGGCCCTCGCGCGGATTCGGCCCGGAAGTCGGAAGCGCTCAGACGGAAGTAGGAAGCGGGCGGCGAGGCGGGAAGGGGCTGAGCGCGCGGCGATGGCGCTGCCCAGGCCACGGCTGCTGGCGGTCAGCGAGGAGCTGGACGGGGCCGAGCTGGCGGCGCTGAAGTTCCTCAGCCTGCAGCACATCCCCATGAGGAAGCTGGAAAAGATCCAGAGGGCTCAGGACTTCTTTGAGGCGCTGCAGGAGAAAGGCCTGATCGAGGCAGGAGACCTGTCCTACCTGAAGGAGCTGCTCTACCGCATCTCTCGGATTGACCTCTTGGAAGCTCAGCTGGGCTCCAGCCGAGAGGAGATGGAGAGGGAGCTCCGCGTCCCCGGCAGGGCAAAGGTGTCAGCCTACAGGTGAGTGTCGAGCGTCCCGGGCTGAGCCTGGCCCCGAGCCGCCCCGCGCCGGGGACGAGGCTTGAAAGCACGCAGATGTTTTCCTACAGGAATCAGGAACGAGCCGTGCGGAGAGTGGAGATCTCTGCCCGGTAAAGGGGGGGAAATGAAGCCGCACACCTCTGAAACGTGTGCTGCGAGGCAGAGGGGCTGGTGCCAGTCCTTGTCCACCACTCCTGAAAGTTCCAGCGTGGTTTTGAGTTTTGGGAAAACTAATCACTTTTTAACTGCAGCTGAAAATGGTTTGGCCTCAGGTTATCCTGAGACTCGCCCCCAGGCAAAAAGGGTTAAAAAGAGAATATGTGCTTCGAGGGGGGGGCAGTTCAGGAGCACGGTGTTAAAACGGTGCTGAGGGACGGGCTTGGGAATGTGATGAAACAGTGTCCTCCACTTCTCCTTCTAGGTACCTGCTCTTTCAGCTGTCAGAGAACATCACTGAAGATGAGCTGAATTCTTTCAAGTTTCTTTTAGGGAAAGAATTACCAAAGTGCAGGCTAAACCCTAAGGCTGTAAGAATTTCTTTAATCTTTTTTTTTTTTAAATTATTATTATAAGATATAGAGGCATTTGGGTTGCTCTGAGGGGAATGAGTGTCACTCTTCTTATGGTGCCACTCTTCTTGTGGTGAAGACCATAAGAAAAAGGATGCAGCTGGAAAGAGATTGTTGGCTCTCCAATGCACATGGGACTCGTCTGTGTTAATGCTCTGTGTAGCTCTTGCAGCAGCACCCAGAAAGAAAGGGCCATGTGCCAGGCACAGAGGCCTTCGTGTCCAAGCACTATACGGGGTGTATCAGACTAGGGGGCTTTGAGCAGTGAAAGACTGATGAGCACATTCACTCGTCTTGCCCAGCTGATTTACTGTTGGCAGCTTTCTAAGCCACTGCCAAACACAGAAGATCCACCTTGGGCTGTTTGTTGTTGTTCTGTTGGTTTCCAAACTCAGAAAATACAGACCTAAGCGGCAGATCCTTACCAAGGATAAGGCCCAAGAGTTTGTACTTTACAAATAGCTTTGCGGGAGACCCAGCTGCTCTTACAGTATCTCAGACCGCAATTCTGCCTGTTGAGTACTCTGTTCTGTCTAATGAAAACTGTTCTATCATTTTCTCTCTTTTCCTAGGGGAGAGACTGTAACCATGTAGTGACAGCTGTTCTAGTAAATCCTTGGGGTCACCACTGTGCTCTGCCATTCACTGGCAAGAGCTCCTGTCCCTTGGGTCCCTTTTTGCTCCAGAGCAATCTCTACGCTATACTCCCATGGTTATACCCAGTTTTGCCATTGCTCGAGGTGGTCACTACAGTAATTCTTGTGTTTCAGTTAAGTGCACAAAGTAGCCACTGGCAGTCAAGGGAATGAAAACAGGCTTTAAAAAGGGCATTGTATATTGCTGTATGATCACCACTAGATCTCCTCGATTACTTCTTATTTAATCCTCAGTGTCTCTGAGCCATGGAAGGGAATATGTTTTGAGAAGCTGTTTGTACTTACAGTACTTGTAGGTTCTGTTAAACTAGGTTTAGTTGACTCGGTTGAGGACTCAACCAGCAGTCAGCTGGACTGACTCTCTGGGTCCCGAGTGCTGTCAGTATGTCAGAGCTGAGGTGCGTGTACACCTCAGCTTCCCTCCTGGTGGCAGCGTGGATGTGCCCTAAGAGCAAACTACCTGTCTGATTACACAGGCAATGCTCGACGTTTTCATTGAGATGGAGAAGAAGGGGATTTTGGGAGAAGAGAACCTAAGTAACCTGAAGACTCTCTGTGCAAACATTAACGTCAGCCTGTTGAAGAGAATTGAAGAATATGAATTAAAATTTGGTAAAATGAAACAAAAAGGCCTCTTTCTTATAGTTATCCTTGAAGTGACACATAGTGATCGTACAGAATTAATAATGAATGCTTTTCAGGTGACGAAGAGATGATCATCACAGAGGAGCAGAGAGGCAGTACAGGAGGCCCTGAAGGTAATTGACACTCTCAAAAAATTCTTTAGATTTTTCACCCTTCTTCAGCTTTTGGACTTCCTACACCACTTGCATCTCACTTCTTTACACAGGTGCCCACCTAAAAAGTGATCAAGTATCCCATTACGAACTGATCACAATACATTGTACTAGTTTTTACATTTATTGATTATCTAGTGGTTTTTAGCTAACAGGAACAGCCGTTCACACGCATTTCAGTGTTTTCAGAGAACAGTTTTAACCCAGGAGGTATTTGTAGAGATGAGAAAGAGAAGCTCTGCTCTTATTCTCTTAGGGCTACATTCTGAAATTAAACTTTTTTGCCTGTATTCAGCCCATGCCAGATGGCCGGTGACATCTGTGGCACCTGATGCGCCTGGCAGTTGGAATGAATCTTCCCAGGTAAGTCAGTTTGTTTCTTAGAAACATGGTCTTTTTGTCTTAAAAGAGATCGTCCCTCCATGAGGTCAGCAGTTATTTTAAGCCCAACTGTTAAAAGTCCCCCTGTCTATAAGAAGGAAGACGAACCACTCAACTTCAGAAGGATTTTACAAAGTCATGGGCAGCAGCTCCTGCAGTGTTGAAGTTGGAAATCATTTGCGTTTGTGGCGATATAGGCTGAGTTTATTAAACCAGGAAAGGTGCGGTTGGCAGGCAGCTGGGCATGGAGAAGTGGGTGAAGGCAGCACCCCACGTGGGCTAAACACGATGATGTGTGTCTGGAGGGACTCTGCCATGCTGTGCTCAGAGGGTGGTGGGGCAGTGCCTTGCCATGCCCTGGGAGCAAAGCTATGTGGGGAGAGCTCTCCGCCAATAGAGAAAGCCAGCCGACTCTACCCTGCTGTGCCACTAGCGAGGGCAGAGGAGCACCCAGAGGACAGTGCAGTAGTTTCACCAACTGTCTTTCTTTTCAACAGCTTGAAGTTTACAAAATGACTAGCCGGCCCCGTGGAGTGTGCCTGATCCTGAATAATCACAGTTTTGCAAAAGCCAGGGAAGCAGTGCCGGAACTCAGACACATGAAGGATCGGAATGGGACGGATGTGGATGCAGGTACAGTGAACATATTAAAGATGAGTTTGCGTATCTTCAAAAACAGAAACCTCATTGCTTTTTCTGTGCTAAAGGTCTGAATTTCATAGAATCATAGAATAGTTAGGGTTGGAAGGGACCTTAAAGATCATCTGGTTCCAACCCTCCTGCCATGGGCAGGGACACCTCACGCTAGATCTAGGATACTTCTGTTGTAGTGGCTGTGTTGGCTCTGTTTCCTGTGCTGACAAATCCTAATCAATTTACCAAGCTTGTACTGGCTGACTCAGAACAATTCACTAGCATTTTGCTGTTTTACTGAGTTTGCTGCAACCTTAAGCATCAATTTTGGCCTGGGCTTTACAAGCCAGGCTGGCTTTGTGTCAGCCTTATGCATGCTGCTTCTAATATATGCAGAATCAGAACCAGATTTGCTGCTGAACCAGAACTGGGCGTTAGTTGTTTAAAAAAGGGAGAAGCAGGATACTGGATTTTAGGAGCTCTGATATCTTGCTATTCAGGTACCCTCATTTTAGCTGCAGCAGCTGTTTGGTTCATTACGGGTCCTAGGTTCTGTAGGGTGGTTGTATTTGCGCTGTCTGTGCTACGAGAAAATCCATCAATGGGCCTTCCCCAGTTAGATTGAACTCCAACTTAATTCAAGAGTCAGAGTGCAAGGTTTCTGTTCCTGTGACACAGGTACTACCCAAATGGGTAGTGTCCTCTCCTCATGGGTAAAGCAACCGCACTGCTCAGCACCTTTTGGGAGATGAAGGGAGCAGCTGTAAAGTGGCCGGGGGAAGGAGGCACAGCTTTCTTAATAGTTCGGTTCTTTTCAGAGAGGCAATACTAAACAGCAAGATCGCAAGGAAGCCTTTTAATGAGAACTAAGGGAACTCACTAGATGTGATTAGTGGCTAGACTACTAGATTATTTTCAGAGCAGGCACGTAGTAGTGTAGCAGGATTTTAAAAAGAATAGTTTCTGTCTAGAAATGCAGTTTGCAATTGCAGAGTCCAACTTTTGTATTACGAAACGGCTCAAATTCACCTTCTGTTTACTTTCCAGCGGCTCTGAGAAGAGTCTTTAGCAAGCTTCATTTTACAATAGCAGAATACAAAGATCTCACTGCAGCAGAAATCCGTGAGACTGTGAACATCTACAAATGTGAAGACCACAAGGACAAAGACTGTTTTGTTTGCTGTATCCTGTCTCATGGGAAAAAAGGCATTATATATGGTGTCGATGGGCAGGAAGTACCTATCCAGGAACTGACGACTTCTTTCACTGGACGGAATTGCCGCTCACTTGCTGGAAAACCGAAAGTGTTTTTCGTTCAGGCGTGCCAAGGTGATGCTTGCCAGAAGGGTGTGACCATCGAAACAGATTCTGGAGAGCAAGATTCTTGTGTAGAAACAGATGCAAGATTTCAGCTCGACTGCATCCCCACAGAGGCAGACTTCCTCTTGGGCATGGCTACCCTGCAAGATTATGTTTCCTACAGAAGCACAAGGCAGGGGACCTGGTACATACAGGCATTGTGCCAGCACTTGGAGTACAGCTGTCCTCGGTAACTATGTTTCTATAAGTTGCTATTTTGGCAAAACCTTTCTTTTTGAATGACAGGACTTTGATTTGGATGCAGAAGTAA
The DNA here is from genome assembly GCF_017976375.1 of Cuculus canorus. NCBI lineage: Eukaryota > Metazoa > Chordata > Aves > Cuculiformes > Cuculidae > Cuculus > Cuculus canorus. The sequence continues at coordinate 29,773,840 of NC_071406.1, read as the reverse complement.
ATGTTAGGAGGCGGGAGTGCTCTCTCAGAGTGAAAGCAGTGATGTAGGACAGAGCAACACCATGCAGATAATTCAAAGTGGTTTATGTAGCTGCTTCGAAGCCTGTGTAAAACAGGAGCCATCAGCACTGGTACAGATCAAGATAGATAAGAATGTGGTAATTTTTCTGATGTTAACTACCCCCCTGTTAAAAATGTACTTGTATTTTTGCAGAGGAGAAGATATTCTCACCATCCTGACAGCAGTGAATCGAGAGGTGAGCAGAAAGACTTGCATGCCAAATGCAGAGAAGCAGATGCCACAGCCCAGTTTCACGCTGAGGAAAAAGCTCATCTTTCCGGTCAACTAAATGGAAGTGGCAGAGGAATCTGATGCGCCCTGGCTGCTATCAGCTCGGAATTTTATAAAACATAACAGACTTTCAGTGTCTGCTTTTAGCACAAGATCAAATGTTTTTAAAATTAGTGTTAATATGTATGAAACTTTATACTTCACAGCATCTCTGAGCTGGTCTCTGTTTAGTGGTTTTCTTACTAAGCTATGGTCTGATAATGTCCTCTATCAGCTGTGCCACGTTGCTGTTGCTTTAGTAAGGTATCTTACCAGTGCAAGCCTTAGGACAATTGTTTTGAAGCCTTGTGTATTTTATGCGTAACTTTAGCAAAATAAAGGAGTGGGGGTGCCAAAAATTTTATAGGATATAATCAGGTCACGTCAGTGTGGTCTTTTTTTACTTCTCCGCACCACTTTAAATCATTTTTGGGGACTTGGTACACCTCAAGGAAGAGTCAAACCCTTGGCTTCCAACATCCTCAGCAGGATGGGGGCCTCATCTGCAATTTAGACGATCCTCTTTGCAGAGTAGTTTTCAACAGTGAAAATCAGTTGGTCAGATACAGGCACCTTGTGGTCACTTACCTTGCTGATCTGAGTCTCACTTGTACGCACAGTGAAAAAAGTTGCTGGAGTACCCAGCTCTTGAAAATCATTTTTATATTGCCTCCTGTGGTTTGCATGCACACAGAACGGGGAGTTTTACAAACTCTGAGTAGAAGCTAAAGCTTTGTTAGCTTCTCTGTTTTATTTTGAATGAGGTGTTAGACCCTTGTTACAGCTTTCAGCATTAGTGATGGTACCAGAGTAGGTGTTTATTTAACTGAACAGATTGATCTTCACTGGAATTATTTGAAAGAGCCTAAGTCCTTCCCCAGACTCTTGTGCTGAATACTTCTCACTTTGGTACCGTTTTGTGTTTGCAAAGATAAGGGCGGTTATGGAAACAGGCAAATTGGCGCTTCCGCATTCTAGGAGTAATTTCCCAAGGCAGTTGTTGATGTTTGTTTAGGGAAGCGTTGTGAAACTACTACCAGTTGTACTGAAGCAGGGATAGCTCATAGACAGAAGTTTGTTTATCACTTGGATGTGTCCAGAAATGTGCTATCCACCACTGATATCAACACCGTTTCCAGCACAAACCCAAACATAGCACCACCATGCCAGCAACTATGAAGAGAATTAACTGTACCCCTGTACAAAGGTTTTCTGTCTCTCCAGTTATTTTAAAGATTTACGCTAAAAGCACAGCTCCCCTTGGCTTATCCAAACCAATGCACTGAAAGCTCAGCTGCAGGAGCTGTGGATATTTTCAGGTGGAGACACCAACCCACAAGAAAAGCCTTATTTGTATTCAGTTCTCCATTGTATAGAATGCTATTTAAAAGCCCTCACTCCTGGGAGACTGTCAGAAGTATTTTCTTTTAGCAATGTGGCAAACTAAAAAAAAAAGAAGGGAGCTTGAGGCACTTCCAAATCTTATCTGCGCAGAATCACTCCAGAATTTCTTTTCAGCATTGCCAATGTCCCATTGGCAACATAACAAGCCTATTTTCCTCTAGGAAACGCTTCCTTGTACCCTTCCTCAGTCATGCCTGGGATGTTTGGGTTAGTTTTAGCTCTTTTTCTGCAGCTTCAAAGGGTTTACAACTCTTCTCTTACTACATCCAAAGTGCTAGAGAAAAAACGGGGGGAAAGCCCTCCCCACACTCTTTGTGCACTCATACAAAGCAGCAGACGGCTGTACTCCTCAGGCACAGGTGTTTCAGGACAGCTGAAATCCTCGAGTTCAAAAGGAACTGGGATACTGACATCAACTTGCTTTTCGTGTGCACCATGAATGGCTTTGTTGCAGAGAGAGCACGTAGCCAGAAATCCCAACTCTGCCAGTATCTGACATTCCTCTGCCTGTGGCCATAATGCTTCACTGTGGGACACAGGTCTGTCATTAATTATCTTGGTAACACAGGCCTTTGTTCCGAGGACACGTGCATACAAATTCAAATGTGTTAAGTATGTGTGTGCATAAATACAATGAATATTAGGAAACAGCGCAAGTTACCTACTTGCTAGCGAAGGAAACCTGGTCAACATCTCTTGCAATCCAGGTACTGATGCTCCAGCGCACATCTCAATCCTGCCTACCCATCTATAGGTGTGGCAATTTATAGAGAACGGGGAAGATAACATCTCAAAATGTCCAACTTAACTTAGAAGCTTCAGCCTGTGAAAAGCTGAGCTGGAAAGTCAGATTCAGTCAGACCATAGTGCAAGACCTTGTCCCTTTTCTCATGTTGGAATAATAAGAAAGCTAAAGGCTAGCAGTGGTTCTTGGTTCTTTGAGATGTCTTGCACACAGGCTACTGGAAGAACCACTATCAGTAATTACACTAATTCAAGCAAGAACTTGCTAACTGCAAATCAGTGTTGTTCCTGCTGCAGGAACTGAGTGCTTTAGGAAAAATGATCACAACCTTCCAGCCTGAAGGTGTTGTGCGCCGCCCCAGGCGGACACCGGCAAGACTTTGGCACCTTTGTGCCAAGGGAATTTCAGTGAGATTACACAAAGGGAGTTCTCTTCAAGGGTAAAGAGCTTGGTTTGGATCCCTACCCCCATTTTATCTCAAGTATAGGGGCTGACATAACATCAGCTACTGAGATGGAAAACGAGCAGCACTGTTAAGACAACAGTGTTGTCTAACGCTATAATGCTAGATAACTTATTAGCTGCTCTAAAATAACAGGAGGAAAAAGTCAAAACACAAAAAAAAACCCCAAAGTACCAGAAAATATGAACACATTCCTTTAAAGTTGCAGCTCACATTCAAATACTCTGTCTAGAGGTTGATGTTCTGCATCGGTGAAGTTTAATCCTTAAGTGAAGGCTTTTCAAACAGTGGCAGCAGCACTCTGTCAGGGGTCTGTTCTTGATTTAAGCATTGCACATTGACTGTGCCAAGTCTGACCACAGCTCCTACATCACCCACATCTGCCACCTTAGAATCATAGAATAGTTTGGGTTGGAAGGGACCTCAAAACCCATCCAGTTCCAACCACCTCTGCCATGGGCAGCGACAACTCCCATCAGATCCTCCCATCCAACCTGGCCTTGAACACCTCCAGGGATGGGGCAGCCACAGCTTCCCTGGGCAACCTGGGCCAGTGCCTCGCCACCCTCAGCATGAAGAAATTCATGCTTTTGTCTAGTCTAAATCTGCCCCTCTCCAATTTAAAGCCATTGCCCCTTATTCTATCACTACAAGCCTTTGTGAACAGTCCCTCCCCACCTTTCTTGTAGCCCCTTCAGGTACTAGAAGGTCACTATAAGGTCTCCTCAGAGCCTTCTCTTCTTCAGGCTGAACAAGCCCAATTCTCTCAGCTTGTCCTCATATGGGAGGTGCTCCAGCCTTCTGATCATCTTTGTAGCCCTTCGCTGGAGCCATTCCAACAGCTCCATATCCTTCTTATGTTGAGGATTCCAGAACTGGACACACAACTCCAGATGAGGTCTCACAAGAGAGGAATAGAGGAATACGACAGACTTTTCTGATGGTGGTTTCCCCGTTTCCCTCCAATACAGGGCTTGTTGGGATGAACATTCATATGTTAGGGATTCCAGGACTGGACACAGTAGTCTAGGAGGGGTCTCATGAGAATGGAGCAGAGGGACAGAATCCCCTCCCTTGCCCTGCTGGCCACGCTGCTTTTGATGCAGTCCAGGACACATTTTGCCTGCTGGGCTGAGAGTGCACATGGCCAGCTCATGCCGAGCTTCTCATTGAGCAGCACCCCCAAGTCCTTCTCTCCAGGGCTGCTCTCAATCACATCATCCCCCAGGCTGCATTGAAACAGCAGACTGCCACCTTTAACTGCTTAGGTATAAACACAACAGCAAACAGCCCAGCCCAGCCCGATCAAGTTTTAAATCAATTTCTCAGCTTTTAAAGCTACCACTTGTGCAGGTACTGACTCACTAAGCTTGTGTACAGTCTAACATTGTACTAAATTTTAGCTAAAAATGGCCTAACTTTAGGCTTACTATTCTACACTGTAGTGTAAAAGATGACATCTGGAACAAACCACACAAGATGAACAATATACTGAAAAATGGCATGTTATACATGTTTATTATCAAATTCACATTCCACTATGAAACAACAGTAAGTGCAAAAAGCAGATGAAAAAATATCATGAAGTTCTGTTCAAACATTGTGTGTAGTCCCCTCATGTAACAGCCAAATGAGGCTGAATCCCACTATTCTCCTTCCTTCCCTGCTGCTGTTTGACTCCAGCAGACTTTTAACTTTGACCACAGGTATCTTGACCATGCAGGTATCAATGAGGTTATTAAAACCAGCGAAACCAGAAAGCTATAAACTTGTGCTTGGTTTAAGCCAGCCTGAATAAAGGTAGCTACTACAAGAATTTCCTCCTGTTTCTTGACACTCACAAGCATGGCTAAGTTTGTCCTTTCTAGCATCAGTTTCTGTCTCAAACCCGCAAGATAACAGTTCCAACGTGCAGTTCTCCATTACTTCCAGTTCTCCTCTCCTCTCAACCAAATGACACTTGTGCAGGATTTCAGCTATCTTAGTCATGCGGGTTTGTCTCCTCTCTTATGGGAGGCAACAGAAGCCACATCAGTTCCTAGAACAATGGCAACTTTTAGTATGTTCTCAGAAATGTGTATGTTGTCCAAAAATGTTTATTTTTCTAGGTTTTGGCACAAACCAGTGAACTCTGAAGAAGTACCAGTTTTCCCTTCTGCTGCAACCTAGGTACCTATGTACAAAATGCCTGCGGCCACTCAAAGGTATAAATGCATGACGGAATTTCAACAACACTGCACCACACATCAACCAGCCGGATAAACACACAAACACAATGGTATATGGATCCTTCCGTTTTCTTTGCACCTTGTGTAAAGTATCTGGTGCTACATTATCCTAGAGAAAACAGACAAACCAATCCACAGTATTGTCTGAACTGAACCAGCTTATACTGTTGAGCTATGGAATATGTAGCATCCCAAAGAGAAACATGCATTTAATTAATGTGCTTTTAGATTAATTTTAACTGAAAATACATATGCCAAAGAATCCCGATTTAGTTGATTTGCAGCTTCTGCTAACGCACAGAATGACCCACTGGTGGGAGTTCTCTAAGGAAGCGTTAGAAACAGTGTAATACCTTCAAAAATTGATCTGTAACTTACATGTATCCCTACAATAAACACACATAAAAGGACAGGACATGCTTTTGATACGCTGTACACTTCTCTGTCCTACCAAACTATCTGATCTTCTGTTAACTCATTCCTGTTATTTCCCTAGAAGTTAGACATACACAGCAGACTCACCCCTCTGAGTGCAGTGGAGAGCAGAATCACCTCCCCAACTCCTCTCACTCTTGCCTTATTTAGCCTGGTAAGACCCATGCACAGCTAAGTACGGACAAGCATAAATACTTACATGGAGAAGTTAAATATTTTTCTTTTTAAAACCAAAATTAACCCGTATATAGTATTTAAAAATAAAATTCACCTTTTTGTAAGAGTAAGATTTTGCTTCGAGAGCAAAAGGCAGCTCCAGGATTTCCTGAATATTTCTGTGCGCTGCTGACAGGTTAAGTTTCTGCTGAGAAACTCTGTGCAAGTTTGAAGTGGTTACTCCTTTTCCCTTTACCTTTACAAAAGACAACTGTTACATCAAAGAGTCATCAGAAGACCTATAGAACTGTAAAAGCAGAAAGGCCACATTACAAGTTTCCTATAAACCAGGTGAAGAGGCTTTCTTTTCGTGCCCTACTCCACTCAGCCCTGCAGCAACAACGGTGCTGATGATGGCGGATGCGCCTCACGGCAAATGCCTATCAGTGTAATTACACTGATGCTTCACACCACGCACCCAGACAGGTCCCGGCTATGCCCCACAGGCACTGACACAAGCAAGGTAAACTCTGTTCTATCTAATTATGTGGAAATGAAACTTTAAAATAATTTTAAAATGTTGTTAGTTACTGTGAAAAATTACACAACGATTAGGAACCTGCTCCCATTCAGATCACTAGTGCAGACCCATTCCTCCGAGGAATTTTGGGCAACCTTTTTTCTTCTTTAAGTTACACTATAATCTATTGTAGATTACTGAGTCAGGACTAGAACCCTGGGCAGGAAAGAATCCAAAAAGCAGCAGGGGCAGCGGTAGTTTGCCAATTACCACTCAGATATCAGACTTCCAAAATGGACTTCTCCTTTGAGACGGAAAGTCAACCTCAGCTTTCTTCAGAACCACCCTACATCATCAAAACACAGGGTTTCAATGTAGACAACACTACTATAAGTTCATAAAAATGCTACAAGAAACACTAGCTTTCATATTCCTGTTTCTGAATACAGACATTTTTGCTCTTAATTAAGTCTTTGATACAAAATCCAGCCTAAAATCAGAAATAAGTGAATGAAAGGCATGAAGTTCACTGAAGAACTCTCAAATATATATGTCTACCTGTTGAGAGAAGAGTCGGGTTACTGATTTTTCCAACACTTGTCTTGAAGTAAATGCTCCCTGCTCATGTCAAATAAAGAGAAACCCTGAATCAAGCATCTTGGTTTTATTTCCTTTTGCAAGAGTGAAATGTGCTTGAGATGGTTATTTGTCTGTGCAAAAATATCCTTGTTTAAAAAGATGCACAGCTCACTTTGGAAAGATGTCTTAGCTTGATGTTTTCATCCTAATTACAGTATCCTGCTGCTTAATTGTTATTCATTGCACCTTCCTCTGAGTGCTTCAAAAGCTCTGGAAAGAAATTAACTTCTGTGAATACCTCACTAGCACAACTGCACTCTTTCAAAACATAAATTCTGGCCATGAGTTTCTGTGTTTGTAAACAGAAGTACTGTTGTCTTGCAGACAGCTAAATGTTCTCTCCCCTTAGAGGAGTTTGAGAGTAATTTCTGAAATGGAAAATACAAAAATTAAAAACATTTTAAAAAATCCAAGTTTTCATATCTGCTTGCTACAGAGAGGAACTTGGACCAATAATGCCAGTTGGACTGCCTGTTATGTTAATATTATAGTTAAATGATACAGCCTGACTGCTATACAAGTAGTAAAATACTATGGTCATAGAACATAGAACAGCACCTGCAGGACAGTTCAACAGATACAGCTGAAAAGGTTAAAATACTGAAAATGCCTACAATGGTCTTTATTTTTGCTTAAATTAAGACAGACGCTAAAGGGGGGGGTCTCCAAACTAAGCTTTGGTTTCTTCTTTTGTAATTTTCTACAAAAGCCTTCTTCCTCAAACCCAAGCAGTGTATTTCTTTCTTCTCCTTGATCCCAATCCTTCTCTCTCCCACATCTTGAACATGCACGTGCCTTCTTCAACTCTTCTGTAACACATCCAACGATGCCTGTGCTGGATGTTTTTCCCTCATGTATCACTTACTAGAAGTCAGCCATTTTTCAGACCAGTCAGTCCTCCTTTAGGATATCCATTTTTGATGACTGTGTGCAAACCGGAGCTCCCAACGCTCCAATCATTGCTGGAAGACTCTGGTTCCTTCTCAGTCCTGCCATTAAGTTGCTACCTGCATTTAAAAACACAGCTGAATCCTGTCTCCGCAAGGTAACCTCTGGCCCCTGATTATTCCTGTGGTCCTGTGTCTCAGGGGGCTGGATCACCCTGGCAATACCCAGCCTCTTCAGCCTGTCCACGAGGCTCATCTTCAGCTGGCCTACGTCTGGAGAGTTACGGGAGGGCTTTAGGCCATACAGTTCTTGCAAGAATGTTTCTGCTGGTCGAGAAGCCAGGAAATTTTCTGAGTGATGCACTCGAGGCTCAAATGGTGGAGGGGAAGGACAAGGTGAACGAGAGGGAGAATTTGGTGGAGTAGAAGGAATGGGGAGAACTCGAGGGGGCTGCACCAATGGCAGTTTTTCTAATAGAGGGCTATCATAGACCTTGGCAGAGATGCCTCGTTCTTGCAAAAGTTTAGCCAGACTGCTCGTGCTGCTGAAGGTAGTGGTTGAATCTCTTCTGTTGGTGAGAAATTCTCCAATACTAAACCTGTAAGAAACGGCTGGAGTGCTCACTACTGCATTTCCAGTGCTGCTGCCGGTATTTCCAAGTGAAAATGAGGCACCCATTGAGCTGAAATAAAATAAAAACAGAAGAGAGAAGATGCACACATTAGACGTCTCTACACCCGCTCTGCTCTGTATTTGCCTTTTAGCATACAGAAGGCTCAAGAAAAAGTGAAGTGCTGCTGCTAGCTATGACAGTTTCGGCTTTAGCAGATTCAAAACTATTGTTCTGCAAAATATTTAGAAGAAAATATTTATGTTGACAGGTTTTGGTGTAAGTACCAAGGAATATACCTTCTGTGATCAGATAGAATATCAACACAGATGTCCAGTAATAACGTAGTTTAAAACAATTATGACACAATCAGGGGAAATAAAAATCTGGCAGTATCAATATTGTTTTTACAATAGGTATAGGATAAAAGGCATTTGCTATTTAAGAGTATGCGTTTACTTTCTTTAGGTTAACTCTCACTGTAGAGAACTGCAAGTTTCCCCATTGTAATTATCACTTATTTGTATGTAACATGTTTAACGTAAGAAGGATATGGAAATGTTAGAACGAGTCCAGAGGAGGGCTACAAAGATGATCATAGAGCTGGAGCACCTCTGCTAAGAGGACAGGCTGAGGGAGTTGGGGTTGTTCAGCCTGGAGAAAAGAAGGCTCTGAGGAGATCTTATAGCGACCTTCCTGAAGGTTGTACCTGAAGGGGCTACAAGAAAGGTGGGGAGGGACTGTTTACAAAGGCTTATAGTGACAGGACGAGAGGCAGTGGGTATAAACTGGAGAGGGGCAGATTTAGGCTAGGTATAAGGAAGAATTTCTTCACCATGAGTGGTGAGGCCCTGGCCCAGGTTGCCCAGAGAAGCTGTGGCTGCCCCATCCCTGGAGGTGTTGAAGCCCAGGTTGGATGGGGCCTTGGGCAGCCTGGTCTGGTGGGAGGTGTCCCTGCCCATGGCAGGGGGTTGTAACTGGATGGGTCTTTGAGGTCCCTTCCAAAGCAAACTAGTCTATGATTCTATGATTCTATGTGTTGCCCAGCTGCCTTGGACTTTTCTAAAACTGGCCCGAAGCCAGAAAGCAACTGTTTAATCCTATGCAGCAACTTTTAGGATGCCAGCAGTCATCATACCTGGGAGTAACTTGAGTGACATCTGATGGGTGAAGGATCCTACAGGTAGTAAAGGTAAATGTGGAATTCGTGGAAGACAGACACTTCCCTGGATTCGGGGCTGCAATGTGGAGAATTGACATCCATTCAAGTTATAAATAAAGACAGATAAGGACTAATCAAAGCAAATTTTAAGACAATGTTATTATCACTGCTAATACAGATTTTTTTTTTTTAAGGTAAAGAACAAAGACAGCATTGTCACAAGGCCAAAGACTTTCCATAGAGAAAAAAAAAAACATGAAAAAATAAAAAAATAAGAAACAAATCTAACCATGCTTCTTACCAGTGAGTGGTACTGCTGCTGAAGTAATAGGTGGTAGGAAAATTCCTGCCACTGGCTTTGTCATTGTATGTTTCTTTTCCTCTGGGAGGGACTGTTGCACTTGAAATGTTATACCTCCTTCACCTTCTTCCCCATCATCCTCCTCCAGGTCAGAGATGTGGTACACAGTATCATCAGGCAGAGGGGTAAAACCTTTTGTAACAACACCTGGTCTTGGGTCAAGAATGGTGCCTAGGTTGGGCCGAGCAAGCTGCTGCCAGTGAAACAGGGTCTGAGATCCTAGGGTGACAAAAGAGAGCCAAGTCTCAGAGAGCCGTTACCCGCTATTGTACTGAGCTATGGGAATTCATGATCAGAACAACTCAAGGTGTTCAAGGCCAGGTTGGATGGGGCCTTGGGCAGCCTGATCTAGTGGCATGTCCCTGCCCATGGCAGGGAGGTTGGAACTAGGTGAACTCTAAGGTCCCTTTCCAATCCAAACTATTCTATAATTCTATGATTCTAAGCCAACTGGCGCCAACACTGTAATACACACGATGTACTCGGATGGCAACGCTACAAGAAAGCCAGCACTTAATATCCTATCAGAAAGCTAAGCAGAAAGTGATACAAATGAGCTAGTTGGCTTGTGGCGTACTAAATACTGCAGATCATAACCAGCTACACACACACCAACAATGACTGAGTTGGCAAATTAATGTAAAATAATTTTCTGATGATGAGAGAAAGAAGAGCATCCTCTTACCTTCAATGGGTTTGACAATCTGCAATTTTTCTGGTAGGAGGACACGGAGATTACTAGAGCTGGCAGAGAGATCACTAAATTCCAAGTTTGTACCCAGGGAAAAACAGCTTTCTGTTGGTGTATTGCAGTCACTAGCCCCTTCTTTCTGCTCAGCCAGCAAATGCATTTTTCGCTCCCATTCCTCCTGAAAGAACTGCTTCTCACTTAGGTAGTTCTGATGACGGAGAGAGAGCCTGTGCAGAGCTCTGACTAAGTCATTGTCTCCAGGGGTTCCCGGCTGGCCAGGATTATGAGTGTCTCTGTGAGAAACATCAAATCATAATAGATATTAAGACCACTAAAGTGACTATTTCTCTCCTACACAGCAGAGGGCCAGTCTGGATTTAGTTTTGAATCAATTAGTTTAGAAAGAAGATAACAGGCTGTGTTTCCTACTTCAAAATCTTCTCAGAGCTGCTCCTCTGGGTCCTCTGTGTGTGGCTCTCCAACTGATGTACACCAGACTCGAAGGGTTTTGCAGTCATAACAGCAGTTGACCGATTAGATCCAGGGATTGGCAATGGGACAGGAAAGGAAGAGCAACGGCCACGAGTGACATTAGCAACCCTGACAGTGTCAAACACTCGTTTCTGTTGACATCTGCAGAAAAGACAAGCAAACAAATGCGGTTTTCAGAAGCATTTTGAAGAAGGTATAATAAAGAAAAAGCTCTGAACAATAGACTTTCAAAAGTCTGCAGAGACCTGACTGAAGAGAAAAAATAGAAAAATAGGATTGCCTAAGATATTAATGTTTTCAGGAGTATCGCTCTATTAAATATCAGAATTACCATTTACTTCAACCTGAAAGACCTGAACCTCTATTGATAAACACTTGAGAACAGTCAGGAGCATACATTTTATTTAGTTAGTTTATATATGCTTTCAGAAGCATATATTTAATTTATTACTTCCTGCTTAGAAGTAAGGGCTCCAGAAACAGGTCTTCAGGGCTTGGGAAATTGTTATCAGTCTTCCACCTATAATTTCATTTGCCAAATTTCTCTACAAGCATTGATAGGGATAAAACTAGTCCTGTGTATCAGAGAATTTGCATTAAATATCTCACAACAGAAAGAAATAACATCCTTTTAGCAAATTCTCAACTTCCTCATAGAATCAAATAAGAATAGTAGGTTTCAAAGTTGAAAAGATTAATTAATCAAACTGTGTAGTATTTGGTAAATTACACAGAAAACTTATTATAAAGAGAACAGTCACATTTGTAGATTTCTAGAAATCCGTTTCACCTTCCTTAATACAAGTATAAGGAAAAATATGGAAACAGCACATATAGATCTGAAAACATACTTTTGCTTGGAGAGAACTGATTCATCACCCTGACTCAACTCCTTCCGCATTGTCCCTTCGATTTCTGCTGCAAGGGAATCCTAGAGAAAAAAGGAAACCAGAAGAGTTCACAAGTTAGATTCAAGTCTTCTTCCTAACAATTATGGCAGAAAAGATTTTTAAAAAAAGAATTTTAAAAAACCCTCTATTTTTTCCCCAGTATGAGGTTGTTTAAGACAAACGGTTCGGTCTCTGAAGGATGGGCATGGAGGGGGAGTTTTCCACTGTAACTGTACGTACAATATGTATGACCAATATGGGCTCAGTTTTCATTATCAACATCTGCTTTTTCTTGGTACTCTTCATGTTGGTTTCTTAAGTTAAGCCACAATTTGAAGAGCGCTTCTTACAAGCCCAAACATGTACACAAGGGATTCTATACATACAGAATAGCCAATCAAAACCTGACAGACTTCTGGCACTGCCCAGAAATTTGAGAAGAGAGTACACTAATCAGAACATACCCAACACTAATAAGAGAAGGTAAATAAATGCCTTTAACCCTTTTCCATTGGTTGAGCCATCTTTCCCAATTAGTCTAAGGTCATGCAGTTCTGATGGACATGCCAATTCCTATATTTAATAGAAAAGGCATATAAAAAGGAAAAATAATCTCAATATCCCAATACGGCAAGTGAATGATTAGTTCCCCAATATATAAAATTATCGAAAGAGTACACATGAAGGAACTGAAAAAACTCTAGATCAGTTCCTCTGCCTACTACAATATAGTTCCTGCTGCAGCCCCTGTCACGACTGTTTCATTCATATAGTTTCATGCCACAGGCCACGTGTGCCAGTCGGTGTATGCTGTGCCAGCAGTATTTATTACCACAGGAAATGCTCCACATGACTGGGAGTGGCAGAGACACGCTACAGAGCTGGCTCTGCTGCGCAGCAACTTCACTTCTTCTTGTGATTCGTGCAACATCCCTAGACACTCTGCATTCCGATCTTGCAACTCATGTAGCTGAAAAACAAGACATCGTGTGATATCAGTAAGCTTCAAAGAAAAGACAGAACGAAACTGAATTAACATCTACAGAAATGTATATCAACCCATTCATCACCGGAATATTTTTCCAACTGCATGGCACATTTTAACACCTGACAATCGTCAGCATACAGACTATACCAATCTGAGTGGTGAAGCCTGAAGTCCAAATTAAGACTCGAAAGAGGAAAAAAGTATGATAAAACCAAGAGGAAAATACATTGAAAAACTCTGCAAATGCAGTAACTACTGATGCAAAAGAAGCAAAAAAAGAGAACTTCCTTAAAATCTAATGAACTACAGTATTGTTGATACAATCAGTAATATTCACACTAAAACACTCTTTTCCTTGTAACTAAGAATAATAAGACCTCCCTAGATGGACATCTTCCTTGCCTTTCACATTCCTGTGAACTACAAAAATATTTGTGTGAAAATAATTATTCTTTTCTTCCAATCATGTGACTCAAACCACAACCAAAAATGAAAAGCCCCATATATTTAAAAAGCAAGAGTACCCATTCTTAGTTTTCCATTCTCTTATACTCTATTCTGAACATTTATCTAAATGTATATATATAGAAACCTTAAGTACCTCTGCTGTCAGTTGTCTCTGAGCATCTTTAGAAGCTTGTAAATGAAGTTTCAGCTCCTCCTTTTCAAGCACATGCTGAAAGCACAAAAAGGCACTTATTTTCTCAGCCAATTCTCACAGCAGATCCTCTGCCATAGTTTCCACTCTCTCGCAATGTTATTCTCTTGCAGCGTAACCCCCTTGCAAGTCAATTTTTACCTGCTGTAAGCACTGGCACGCACACACACACATGCATGTGGCGCACACGATCTTCATCAGCATTTACTTACTTCTTTGAGTTTATGCTGAAGATCAACAATCTGAGACAAGAGGGATGAGATCTCTTCCTGGTAGCGAACCACCTCCTCACTCTTCTCTGACAACTCCTCCGTTATTCTGGAAATTTGAGCATTCGTTTGCCCTACAAAACGTAACAGGAACTTAGTAGCTTTTCCCAACAGATGACAAAAAACCAAAATGAACCCCCAAACCAGAAAAGATCAGTGAAAGTCAACAACGATCTGCAAAATGACCAATACTTTAAGGAAATCAACCCATAGCACAAAGAGTAGGTGCCTTAGAATACTCATAAGGAAAAGATAAAGAGAAACAGTGGGGAGGAGGAAGAGAATGAGCGTTAACTTCAAACACATGTGTATTAAGACCTAAGTACGCAGAAATTGAAATACATATCACAGGTATGTGAAATGACCATAATAAAATCCAAGGTAAGCTGTTATAAACTATTTCAATTTACACACTGGCTCATGACCAAGGCCAGATGCGGAATATGTGAATAAGTCAGGCTCTGAACTGACCCTGTTATTAACTACTATCCTCTGTAAGTAAAGGCATTTTGTCAGACCTTGTCAAATATAACACACCTGTTCAGCTCCTGACTCTGGTCCCTCAAAGACCCACTGCACAGAATTTTCAGTTTCTTTTTTCCTTTAAGCAAGCACTTAATCAAGTGAGATGGCAAAGCAACTCAAAAAAAAATGAAATACTTTTATGCTGTCAGCACTGCTTGCATCCTTGCCCAGAAAGCATAACAAAGTCATAATAAAGTCTGAGCAATCTTGCATAAAGGTCACAGTACAAATTTAATGGTTATTGTACCTCACACATCTACTGCAGAACAGGGTCCTGCCCATGGGCCTGTGGACATTTAGGCTTACAATTGGGTATCTTATTCCCAAAGACACAAATTTTAAAGCTGTACCCTACACATCTTTCGGGAGAAGGTTCTTTCTGTGAGTCCAAATTACCTAGCATGCCTACATGTGCTATGGAATTGGACAAAACAGAACTCACAGACATTCTCAGTGAAGTAAATTAGGAGACCTTATATATAATAACTTCTATTTGCAAAGGATATATAATTTCTCAGAGGGAACGGAGTAAATCAGCAACCAAGTGTCAATTCATAGTATTTTGTCATCTGAAACAAGAAAAATCAAGCAGCAATCCAGTTTTCTTTATGGTGATTGTACTGAAAAAATTATCTTAAAAGGTTATTAAGCACAAAATAATTCGCACACATCAAATGACTACAGATAAAAAACTGTACTACCAGGTTACACAATCACCAAACCAGAAAAAGGACTGTTTCAGAACACTTACGTGCATTTGTATAAGATTAGCTGCAATTCTTTGGAAATAAGTAGTCCCCAAAGGAAATATGGACAACTGTTCTAGACAAATTAAAACACTTGCCAGTTTAAATGCTTTGGTTCATAACACATAGTTTAAAAATAAACTCTGTTCATAAATATATAGTAATTTAGAATGAGCATTTAAGAGTCTATGCACCGATAGATTTCAATGTCATATGTGCTGAATATTCTGTACAAGGAGTATATTTTGTTGATTTTCCAGTGTCTGTAGGCTTCTGTTTAGTAGGTTTATGAGCACTTGATTTTGTGTTCATTTTCTCCTTCAACACACAGCACAGGTACCTGAATTTTATGCCAGAGAGAAACCTGCTGAAATATAGAAAGAATTTTGCACTTGAGTAAAAAGCAAGACTTGAATAACTGGCATAAATTACTGAAGCTTAGGTTTGGATTCAGGGATAGCTAAGAAGGTGTAGGCACTAGGTATTTCAAATACTGCTTTGCCATTGCAAGGCACACCCTGGATACTCACGGAGCTCTTTGACACAGTCATTGACCAGTTGCTGTTCCTTCTCTTCATACGTAATTGTTTCTGTCTTCAGGTGGCAAGCCTTCAAAAAAATTATGGGTATTTCGATTTCAGTTTATCTACACATATATTGAGATGGGTATTCCCCAACCAGTCTGTTTAGACTGGAAATTTTCTGGGCCAGAAACCAAGTATCAGAACAACACCAAGCACAACAGATTCCCGCTTTTGTTTCAATGGTGAGGTGGATTTAAAATATTAAATTTTACACATTTAAGTCATCTTATATTCCAGATTGTTTGCCAGTAAGTGAGTCACCATAAAACTTAATCACTGGGTTTATTACATTACCCAAGCAAAAAAAGAAGACATAAACGCTTCCTTACATTGTGCTATCACTTGAAACTTGAAAAGGAGACTCAATATGATTGAGGCTATTCAAGTCAGCCAAGGTTACATTATATCACAGAATTATACCAGTTTCTTTTCAACTCCACTTTTCCACACTAATATAGACTGAAATAATCCCTGGTCTGTAAAGTTCTGTAATCATTTACAGGGTTAGCAGCATAATAAAAGCAATGTGACCTTCTCCTCCGGCACTATTAAACAATTCATTTGGTCTTAGGGAGTCTTAGGAAGGATGTGCATCTTGGGATGAATATTTTGTAGACAACAAGAGAAAAAGTACATTTTCCTCACATTAAAGGAAACTAGTCTCTGTTGTAACATGCTGCTTTTAGGAAAGGTTCACATTAAAAAAAACAAAACCAAAACAAAAAAACATATGCACCAAACAATCATCCCCCCACCTTTCTTACAAACATATCTCGCTTTTAACCAGTTCCTTATTTCACAAATTCCACTTGCCACCTCTGAAGAAGAGGCACCACATCTGTAAATTCTGATTCATGCAACCATAGCTGTTTATTCCATGACTTTTATAGCCATTTATTCAGTCTGGCCATTTAGTTCTTATAATGGCACAGTTCCTGTATTCATGTTTTACACATGAAAGATCAATTAAAACGCAGAAACTAATCACATAGTCAAAACTAAGTGTGTCTTTAAAAGAATTTGAGTAGATTACTAACCCTTGATACTGAATACAGGCTGACAAAAAAAATGTAATGTCAATGCAATTGAATTCTCCAAACACGAGTATTAACCGCAGTCAGATTTGTATCAAAACATGTTGCACAAACTTGAGGGTCTGATGGGTCCAAGTACTTTTGCTGGGTGCTTACATATTCTTTCACCATAAAGGCATTGAGAAAGGACTACCAGAGGACTCTGGAGATAATGAGGAGTAGTGAAGAAAATGGAAGGATGTGAGTGGTGGAGGGAATGCCTTTGGGTATGATTTGAATACAGCAACACAAAATAGTCATATGCTTCAAAAGAAGCCCAAATGTTAAATTTTTAACCATCCTGATGTATTTCATATGCAGCATATGTGGCGTACACTGTAAGTTGGGTATACCTTTGATCGGAGAGCAAGGTTCTCCTCTTCCAGCTCCCTGAGTTTATCTTGCAAGACGTCCAAGTGCAACAGATCATGTGATATATTGAAAGACTCATTGAAACGAAGTGGTGTAGAACAGCTGGAATCTGTTTCACTCTCCTCGGAAGCAATCGAAACAATACGAAGCAGGTCATCTTTCTTTGACAGTTCATGCTGCAGCTGGTTAACCTATGAGAAAAGATCATCAGCTTGTGAATTATCCTTTAGCTACACAATATTATGGTGTATTACTTAGGCAGCTTGTGGAACATCACTGCTCCAGCCTAAACTGTCAATAAAAAATAGCTCACAGGTCACAACTGATCTATATTTGCACATAGCATTCAGGCTCTGTTTATTTTATAGAAAGTTCACAAAATCATAATTTTAACACTGTAAGGGAAACTGAAAATTCAAGATAACATACAAATGGACTATCTTTTTAATACTTAAAAATAATTTTCCAGCTGCTTTGATACATGTTTACATTTTAACATGCTGTCATTTTTACTTTGACCATTTTTCTGAACCATAACTTCATGGAGAAAAGGACTGATAGACGTCTACTACCCCCTCCCAAGTCTACACATTAAATAAACTGCAGGACAAATAAAAATGAGAGTAGAGACAGATCACATGCAGATAAAGTCTACTTTGCCTGTTTACAATTTTACATGAATACATAAATTTATGCTATCCTACAGTATGTATTTACTACCAGCATACTGTTTTACACAAGCAGCTGAATCCATTTCTCTGTAACTGAGACTATATCGGTTGACCTTAGGCTTTAAAAAACTTAGGAGGCTTTATAGGCTGTCAACTATTTAATTAATTTTTTAAGAAATAACAACAAAGAAAAGATTAGATCAAGAAACTGTGCTTAAAGGAACAGATGACGTAAAGATCTTGAGCTGATTTCAGTTTTCATTAATTTAATTTTTTTTTTCCTTTTTTGCCATTTTCTGGCTGTTTCCTCACCTGTGAAGTTGTTATGTAGCAGGTTGTATCAAATACCAACCACTTACTTTGACTTAGATTATTACATTTTTAGTTTAATAGCAGGATATCTGACGGATGGTCAAAACAAACACTTTGAAAATGCAGTCCTGCTGTAGATATACCATAACTAATGTTCTTGTAATTTCTCAGTAACTACCATGTCCAGTCCTCATAGTCCATTCTTGTACTGAAAAAACTGACTGAACTATGACAATTAGGAGAATGACTTCTAAGCAGAATTCTGTAGTTTGGGAGCAGCAATCATTTGCTTTCACAACGAAAGAATATATTTCTATTAATATTCTTCCTGTCATCAAAAAAATTAAAAAAAAAGAAGAAAAGAAAAAAAGAAGAAAAAAGAATACTCACTCGATCTAGTGTTTGGCCTAACTGTTCTTCTAGTGCTTCATTCTGTTCCGTCAACAGATGGTTTCGCTTTAGGAGGGCTTGTCCAATTCGAGCCGCCAGTTCCAGGTCTCGATCTTTCTGCTCACAAAATGAGAACAAATGTCTACTTTTGATCAGATAAGATTTAAATTCAGAGAGTTTTTGATTTTCCTAGCTATTGTTTAATGCATCTCCACTCTGTGATCGCCCTTCACTCTCACATCGATGAACACTGTTAGAACAATGATTAATGCTCCATCATTTCGATCCAGAACACATTCATACCTGTGTTTCTTGATACAGCACATTCTCGTCCACAAACACATGCAGTAACAATGGGAAGGGAAAGCACCGAACCTGGAGTTTTGGTTTTTGTGCTGGGTTCTGGAGAGGTTATACAGGCTCTGCTGAATCATACAAAGAAGCCACATATGCTTAGGCATGTGGTCTTTGAAGTGACACTTTCTCCAGAACAGACTGCTTAACCTGACTAGCAATGAGAGGGTAAAAGCAAAAGAGCAACAGGAATGTAGAAGCAAGCTGTTTCTTTCTTAGATCTCACTGGCTCCATGGGTGCCCACAGTTTTGTTAAATTTTGTTTATGAGACACTGCAACCCAGTGGGCAGCTTCTCATCACCCCTGTGTTTGATAAGCAGCTCCTGGAGATAACTGAACCAGTATTTCCAGTAGCTGAATAAAACCCTTCCTCAAACACATGTCCGCAAATATATGAACATAGCATTACAGAGATGAGCATACCTCAGCTAACAGATGTTTGACCATGTCAGCATCACTGTACGTTTTCTGCTCCACATTATCTGTGCCAAGAACTGAGAAGAAAAAACCACAAATACTGAAGCAGCTTAAGTACAAGAAAACTGGGAAAGCAGAGAGCTAAAACTCAGAGGCTGTTGTTTATATACAAATACAGTACTGTACAAGTACAGTGGAGGCCAGCTTAACTTCAGAAATATGAAGCAATACTCCTCTGGGAGCCTGATACAAGAAAGTATTGAACATTTACAACTTTCACCAATATTAGTTAAAATTTTAAGTACTCACACATCCTTCGAATTTAGAAAAAGAAAAAAAAATCTCTTAATATCAACTTTTTGATATTAATAGTTAAGCTATTAAATCCCCAGCCTGCTGTGGAGAGAGAGAAGAGTATATTGGAGCATACCCAAATACAGCTGAACACACC
Source organism: Cuculus canorus (assembly GCF_017976375.1). Lineage (NCBI taxonomy): Eukaryota > Metazoa > Chordata > Aves > Cuculiformes > Cuculidae > Cuculus > Cuculus canorus. The sequence goes on along the minus strand of NC_071406.1, from coordinate 29,754,015 downwards.
TGCAGACTTTACTCTTGAAACAAAATTCCCATTAGCATGTGTGACAGCTACACATAGGAAGCATGGAGACCCCAAAGATCAGTCATGAAAATGCATTTATGAAGCGCTGGATTACCTTAGAAACCATTACAAAGAAATGGGATAACGTATGTCTGAAATTCTGATGTAGCAGTAAATCCTACCTTACTGATTGAGCGACTTTGAAGTTTGAAGAGTTTGTAAAGTTATTTAAAAACTGAGAACAGCTAGGATTCGAAAAACAGGACTGAGTCAAGAATAAACAAAGCATGAAGAATTTGCAACAACTCTGAACAAAACACAGTGGTAAACCACAAAGCACTGGTCTGTTCTACTTCTTGACCTGAGAAATAGAAGATTCTACTAAAGAAGAAATCTTAATTACCTTGAGGAAATTTGTGAGACGCAGTCAAGGAGGAGGAAGGAAGTTCAATAAGAGCTAGTGGCAGAAAATGAATGATAGGAGGGGAAAAAAAGAACAAAGAGGAGACAGAATTAAAATGTAAGGAAATAGGTGATTTATTTACATGTATCCACCACCACCACAAAATGAATACATGTGTAAAATTACTTTCTACACTATTAAAAACTTTCTTAGAACTTCTAAAGAACCATTTAAATACGTTTCTCTTCAGGAGCAGAATTATAAGTCTCAGTCGTAGGTGATGGAAGTTTATGCTTGTCCTAGTGCTACAGAAAGTTGCTATTTTTGCTTTATTGAACCAGGACCACGAAAGTAACGGCAGCAGCAATATAAACTTAACAAATATAGAAGTATCTGCTTCAGCTGGAGGTCTAAGTTAACCTGTTTTGAACCTAATTCCATCATCACTGCACTGCCAAATGAGATTACTACGGATTTCGTCTAAATCTATTCCTGAAGATTTCCTTGACTCTTCTAGCTTATGTATATCTGATTCATACTCTGAATACATAGTGATATTTGTTCTTAAGTCTTTTCCTTGTTTGTTCTTGCTGAGGACTGCACACTATGAGATACTGAAGTGCCAAGCTGATCACCTTTACCTATGTTATATAAGATATGCATGTCCTTCACATACATTTGACCCTAATTAACCTTTTAAAACATAACACTAACGCTATGCTAGGAACAAAAGCAGGTTGCATTTTAGTGTAGAAATAAACTCTCTTGCATTATTAAAAGAAAGAAGAATGAAAGAACAGCATAGAAGAAAAAGTGTTGCTGAACCATTTCTTTAAAAGCTTAAGAGAAAAAGAAATCAAACTCAGAAACTGAACACTTTTTTATCAAGTAGATTGGTAGGCATAAAACCTCAACACACACTGTTCAAGTATTGGGAAGCTTTGAACTTAGAGCAGTACCATTTACTAATTCTATTTCTAAGCAGGGCAAAAAATAGAAACTTCACAAAATCTGAAGTATCCATCTATCAGCAGCATAACATACACTTGGGAGGTCAGTTTTACTGCACCACTTGGTTCCCGATATTGGTTGCCAAGAGAGGACTCTGAACTCATCTGGCTTACTAGTATTTGGAAAATTCACTGCACAAAGATAAGTATGTCTCAGCTATTACAGGCAGAATATTACAGCCAGCTCTCCTGTGGCAACTGTTTCCACCACATGATTTCAAGTTAAAAGCTTTTATTTGGCGCTAAGTCACCTTAACAAAGATTTACACTAATTACATATAAGGTTACTCAGGTAGGTAGGTTCCTAAAAATCAAAACCAAATATACTTACTCTGATATATCACAGAACTAACAGCTTTGAAACTTAGCCCTATACAACTTTTGTTATTTTCTTACACTACAGGATCGAAATTTTACTTTTCTCTTGTGAACACGCACATGCGGAAGCTCTCCTCACTCACCCTGCCCAGTGAAAGCTGCAAGCAACTCTTCATTTTGGTTAATATTCTTGTTGTATTGTGCCATGTCTCTTTACTCACACATATGAAGTAATTCAGGTCTTCCTAGGCTACCACAGTTGATGCAGAGAATATTCTTCCACCTCACTGAAAACACTGCCAGCGTGAACTCGAACTAGCCACTGGACAAACCTTCTAGTAGGCAGCAGCAGTCATAAAAAAAGGAGGAGCTCGAGTGCAATAACTGTTGTGCTGGTTAATTTTTTTTTCCCTTTGCTGTCAACTACAAATCCACTCAAACCATGAGTTTAGTACTCTCTTTAGGGAAACATTATAAAAATTGAGGAGGAGACACACACATAAAAAAGACAAGTTATGCTTTAAGAGTATGACAAATTTATTCTAATTCTAGCCAACAGAAAGAAAGATACAAATTTCACCTAACAAGCTGCTCATCAATGTTTATAACTAGATTTTGATTTATATCTGTATTTCTCTGGGACCTTCCCAGTATCTCCCTGTAAGTTACTAGGCTCAAAAAACCTAATGTGATGACTACTGCATTCAATCTCTTTGGACAGTTTGTAGGAGAAACATAAACCGTACTTATCTTGAGTTTGTATGACTCAGCATTTACTACAGTGTCCTTAAAGGATAGAATAAGTTTTGTACATTAGGCCTAACAGTTATGTTTTAATTTACTGTCAGCTCATTTTTGAGGATGTCAAGAAAACATCCATGGCAACTGTTCAAAAAAACCTCTCACAAGCAGTTTACTTTTTTCACAGGACACTTTGTATGGTTAAGAAGAACTTCTCACACCTACCACTTTCTGTAGTACCTTGATAGGCAAATAACACAAGACTGCCTTCACTGAAGCATTACTACTAAAATCCCTCCCTCTTGCTGCAGTTTGGAAATGCAGGCTCACACTGGCTGAAGTCCTTCTCTCAGAGCGCTGTGCTTCAAACTGTAACTGCAGGTGTCGACCAGAGAGCTTCAGCAGAGCTGCATTTGATGCAAAGTCCCTTCCAGCACTGATGGACTCTGACCCCACCTCTTTATAGTTAAAACTTGGAGGCAAGTACACATCCCACTGACTACACAACTGCTTCCAGTGAACTACAAAAGCGTTCACTCAACTAAAAAAATCAGTTTTCCTTGCAATATTATTATCAGAAACAGACTGAGCAATAAACACTGAGCAGCTTTCCAAATAATTCGCACAGTACAAAGAGTTCCAAGCCTGTAAATTCAACTGATAACAAGATAGTTTTAAATTGTCAAGTACTGAATTATATATATATCACTGAAGGTAATAATTCACTTTTACCTACTCATTTGCTATACACCTTGGGTGGAGGCTTAAAGCCCAAACAACAAAAAACCCTCTTAGAAGTGTCATGTATAAGGCAGAGGTAATCAGTACGAATTGTATATAAATACCAAGATTGTATATAAATAGCAAGTTCACTCTTCCAAGAAGTTTGTTCCAGAAGTTCCAATATATGGAAGAAAAAGGAATTCCCCATTTCTAGAAAGTGATTATAATGTATTCTCCTCTTTTCATACGAAAACACTTGGAACTGCAGGCAAGTAACTGTTCAGTTCCTCTGGCAGCCTTCTATACATTTGATTACTAACATACTAAATGTTTCATCATGTGATTGGAAGCTGTCTCTTTTCTCCCTTATGATCTGCTAGGTTTAAGGATAACTTACTTAATATTTTCAAAACTGGAAGGCAGCTACCAACACTGATCGCATAGCCACCTATCCGGCATTCAGACCATTTCTATCTCAAGAAGAAGATATTAACAGTATTTCAAATGTAATGTTGACACAAAATATCAGGGCAAACATCATCAAAAGAAACACAGTATGGTTAACATTACTGAAAACAGAGTTGCTGCACACTCGGTGTCTCTTGTATTACATCTAAGCTAGTGCAGACTAGGTTCCTGCTTATCAATATCACACATGCCCATTCTTATTTCTATCTCTTCCCTTGAACTGAGCTTTTTCAATCCTAGCCCCAGATATACGCACTCATGTAACGGAATGGCTCCCCATCACGAACTGGAGAAGAGATTTGAGGAAGATGTCCATGGCAGGCAGGGGACGAAATACAGTCTTGATTTTCATACAGGTACAGAGAGTCCACTCTTAACTTGTAATCAGGCAACTGTTCTTCTAGCATGCTCACCAACTCTACCTCAGGAAGATCCTCACTGGAGCAGGCATCTGAAAGTAAGTAAATGCCAGTAATAGTACACCACTATTAAATATGATGTATATTTAATATTGCTACAGTAGTATACATTCTATATACTATAGAACATACTTCAGTATATACAAATATAATACAGTAGATTTAAAAGGAATTATTCTGTACTGGACAAATTATCAGAATATTTATTGAACCAATACTTGATTGACATTGTAAGTTCCTCATCTTGACCTGACTCCACAGCTTCCTAGAAAACTGGTCTAGCCATGATTCCTTCCGACTTCTTGAATATGATTTATGTGATGAGTTTCAATTTTTATCTTTAAAACTGCTCATTGAACTAAAACACACACCTACATTTTACCAGCTACTTATTTTGTAAGGTTTCATTTGCTTTAGCATACACTTCACTTTTCTGAAGGAAATTCACATTTTTCTTGTTCTTCTGTTTATTCTAAGTTTAACATTGATTCTAATTTAATACTGTATATGAAATGTATACAATGATTATCTCTCCAACATTTCCACTAAAGATGAAGACTATCTTCTGTATCTTTCAATCAAAAAACATGCCAGTGTTGTTTATCAACACAAAGGATTTTACAAACAACATTTTACAATGGAAGTTGAACTTACAAGCTAGTTAAGAGCACTCATCATTTTTGTTCATTTGCAATATCAGCTGAACAATACAAAGAATGCGAAACTTAAGGCTGTCTTCAGGTTGGTGTTCTGGAACATGTTAGATACATTCAGGATTTGCAACAGTTAATTCTTAAACTTACCAGAGCTCTCCAAGCCCCTGTGATCAAAATTCATGAGTCCTTTCTTCACAGTTCACTTAAGTGGAAATAGCATTCTGTAGTCACATTGTGCACTGTCCCTTTATTGCTTTGGTAGAAAGATGGCTTTGGTTTAGAGACAGAGCGAGTGACAGCCATCAAGCCACTGAGACACTAACAAATCTGGCAGCAACTCACTTCTGTAGAGTGGTTCATACTGCAGCTGCATTGCCATCTTAGCACATGCTTAGTCCACCTGGGCTACTACTGAGCAGTATCTATAGGACATTTCATGTAAGCTTCAGGACCTTCTCCGCTTGGCCATCATCTAGAAATAAAACAAAGAGAATGCCAAAGTTTAACAGAATCCACTCCTTCAAACCAGATAGGTAAATTAATGTGACTTTGTCTCTTTCAGTCTGAATTTCCTCCCAGTACTATCATTTAACTGGGAAAAAAACAAAGTAAACAAACATTTTAATCCCCACTTTACATATTACACGTAAAATGTAGCACTAAAAGTGTCTTTTCCCTGCAGCCTCTCTCTCCTTCAGCCTTTGCCAATTACCCATTTCTCTCTACCATACCTTCTTTTCCATATAATACTTAGTGTATAACAGGTTCATTCACTGAAATGAGGTGTTTGTCTTTTAATCTAAAGGACAGCAGCTCCATCTAAACAGAAATTTTCTTCAGACTGTTATGTTTATTTAAAGTGGTGAATTCTAAAGGCGGGATTTCAAACCCATCATTCTTAGCATTTTGATTGTTAAGAAAAAATGTTTTATAGGACTCTTTGTTTTAACCTCTTCTCTTTAAAAGTCTGTTAATTAAAAATTGGATCTAGCAGAAATTTACTTTGTGGATTATGACAAAAAATTGTGTTTCCTCTTCAGCAGGGACTCATTTAAACCAGAAATGAATCTACCGAGACTTAGTGAGATGATCCGTCAGAACAGTTTAATACAGTAAAAACTCTGCTGTTCTCTTGCCAAGACTGATAATCGTCTTTCATGTAAAATACAAGAATAGTCCTAGATGACAGCAAAATATAAAATTAAGGAGAACAAAAGTGATTTCCCTCCTCCTACATTCAGTAAACACAAAATTCTCCTGAAATCTTATATTAATTTCAAACTTGCTCTTAACAGTTTCCCCAAGATCTCCCATCACCAAGAACAATTATAGGTTTGTGTCACTGCCTGTCGCAACCTCTCATTTGACAAGATCAAAATGGACAGAGCAGGAGCTTTTTAAAGAAAGCCTGGAGCCTGCCAGTTCATCTGTTTGTAGACTTGGCAAGAGACCAAAAAAGAACTTTCTCCCATTAAGGTCAGCTCATGCTTGTGAGCAATATCGTCTTGCTCCGCCATTTCTTAATAGATGTACTTTATTATCCATATTAGAGACTTATTAAAACCAGTTAAGACTGAGATTTCAGAAACATTTGCTAACTGAATGCATAGCTGTTTCTAATGTGATTTTTTTCAACAGGCTGTTTTTTAAATGGATTGCAGAAAAGCATTAACTACACATCTCAGTTCAGCCAAAGAGGGAAAAATAAAAAATAAAAAATCATTTGGCTCCAAGTTTTCTAGAGCGCCAGCCAACATCAAGCCACTGAATTGAAAGGGCAACCTCCTTTATAAATCCTTTGAGGAGATTGCTAGATAAGCGAACCATAAAAGTTAATGCTCACATTTCCAATGCTTCTCACTGCTTTTGTGTACTGTGCCATGGGGCAACTTCTCTGGAAATTCAAACAGCTAATGCGCTGTGCAGAACTCCCTGAATGTGACTCCATGACCCTTTCACTCTGCAGCTATAAAACTATTTCCTAAGTACAGATCCCTTCTGCAAGTTACAACTGTAATTAAATACACCTAGGTAAAACCCATAAAATTTACAACTTGGCTTTAAAATACATGACTGCGCTATAAAAAGATGGTCTAGAAATTGAAATTGTTAAATTATGCCCAAAGGCATGTTTGAAACAGAGGCCAGAAAACTTTCTCAGATATTCTTTTAAATATGTATTATTAAAGATTATTTCCACTGTCAGTTTACTATATTCATTCCACACAGATCTACTTCTCATCAGTTTTGTCCCCTTACTCTCTCACAGGCCAATTTCCCATTGATGTTTGAATCTTTTACAAACAGGTTAACTGAACATACAAAATCAAACCAAAACAAAACTTAAAAAAATTAAAGCATAACCAACAGAAAAATAGGAAGGGCTGGAAAAACACACTAAAAGCACTAAAAAAACCACACATCAACTGTCTATTAAATGGTAAGATGTCACAGGACAGGACACAAGAACAGGAACCACATATTCCACTAAAACATTGATATTCCAACACATGATTCGAGCTTAGTCAAAGAGACAAAAATTAGTTCTCCTGACCACAACAGGAATTTTCATTCATTTTTCCTTCAGTGACTCAGAAGATCTCAGCCAAGATTAACTCGCAAAAGCAATACTGAGTAAAGCCTTAGAAAAGCTCAAACAGCTATAAAAATTTATAAATTGTCTTCTCTTTGTAACTACTGCTTTGAACAATTCAATATATATACAAAAAGGCAGTTGTTCCATTATATTTCAGAATGTAATTCTGAATACATTCTACCACTAGACAACTCTAATTCAAATTTGAATTACCAGAAAACAATGTGAGTTGCTTTTACAACTGAAAACCGCAGACAAACAGATGTGCATGTTTATTTCTTTGTGCATAAAAAGTTAAACACGTATCCAAAATGCTGGCACCTATTTTGACAACATCCAAGCTCAAATATAAACATCCTGCTGTGCTCCACTTGTTGAGAGCACCCGACTCCTCACAAGTTTGGTCTTTAGAGAGACCAAAATAGATCTGCTCCTCTGTTCAACTGCAGGATGCAAGGCATCAGGCTACAACTAATAGAAAATTTCAACAAAAAAGAAGATTCCAACTTGATTGAGAGAAGGCAATATCCATTTTCAAAAAGTAAGCCAACAGAACAACTTAATCATTCTGGGATGATGATTTTACTCCTCTGTAATTATTAAATTTAAACCAAAAATTTAACGGTCATTAACACGATACCTTTTTAATTACTAAAACTGGAATCGTGTCAAGCCAGCTAATACCACTAAACATACCTTATATTTCAAGGTTAATGAAACAGTTCTATTCTTATAACAAACACGACCGCCCTGAACTACTGCCAAAACATTCCTGGGAATAGTGCTCAGCAGCAGAGGCCAAATCTTTCAACACTGTATAGTATGAGATGAAGGCCAAAGGACTGTATACAGAAAAACAAATCTAATGGAACATGAACTTTGTCTTTCTGTGTGCCGAATACCTGTCATTTTCAGCCATTACTGTCCCCACAGAAACCTATTTAGTGCTTGTGCTTCTCTTATGTAAGATTAAAAAAAAACATTTAAAAGAGTAGGTCAACACAGTCGTAATAATCCTAACAAGTGTAATAATCACAACCAAATCTGCAACAGGCCTTCATCCATAAATAGTATCGTATAAGAAATTATCTGTAACAAAACGAAACACACACCCCACCCATCTCTTGGGTTGTTTTTAATTTGGGATGGGGATAAAGGCTCAGAGAGGAAGATGGAGAAAACCTCATAGAAGATGATGACTATTCAAGGGGGTTCATGAAGCTGACCACAACGGTTCCTTCATCCTTTTTACCCAGAGTTACACCAAGGCAGAGCCACTTGTTCTCTTTGTCTGCCATTGGTAATAATACCTACTCTCCAGAAGTGCCAAAACTACCTGTTAAGTATATTTTTATATACTTTATGCTTATGTATACATGTGTACTGCTGAACACAATAGCTTGATAGTAAGATATTTTTAAGTCTTACATGCTCGGAGGTTGTCTATGCTACCCTTAGCACACAGTGTAAAAACAGCAAATGCTTAACTAAAGTTTAACTTTATCTGACACTATGAAAGCTATCTACATGAAATGCCCATATCAAGTTTCACAAACTAATTCTCTTCTGTAAATGAGCAATCATAGCATTACTACGTGTATGAATTATTTCTTGCAGGTAGACTTTTTCTTCCAAAAGAAAAAAACCTGCAAGAAATGATGTATACACATAGTAATGTTATGAACACAGGGGAACCAATCTCTCTTTTCAGAGGAAAAAAGAACTATCATGAATCCAGTACCTGTTGGATAGGGAGTACAAAAGTATTATATATGCTCTTCAGGCAAGTCCCATGCTAATATTTCATTATAAAAGTTGTTACAGGCTTCTTTTAAAATTGCAGTTTGTTCTCCATAAAGTATACTTGAAATGAACTTAATGTTTAAGTTAACTGAAATCACTAATGCTTTTGGGTGAAACAGAGCTGAATTCATCCAAGGAAGTTTTTAATACACACCCTAGCCAGTGCCCAGCGTTTTAGCAGTTACAATTCTATAGATATTAGAATAAACCAGACTGATCTATATGACTCAGTTAGCAGAGTATCAAACCAGCAATCAAACTAGATAAACAGATGTGTCACCTCTTTTGTAACCATCCCTGTGAAAATGCTTTTTTTTGCATCTTCTTGGAAAACTGGTCAATGAATTACATTTATCGTTCCTGAAAGACAGCCCTCAAAATGCTTATCCCAGCAAGCCCTGTGTTAGAGGAAAACAGGGAAACCACTGTCAGAAAAGTCTGCCATTTTCCTCTGTTTTCCACTATTCCTCTCTTGTAAGGCCTCATCTGTTGTACTGTGTCCAGTTCTAGAACCCTCAACATAAGAAGGATATGGACCTGTTGGAATGGGTCCAGAGGAGGCTACACAGATGATCAGAGGGCTGGAGCACCTCCCATATGAGAAATGGCTGAGAGAGTTGGGGTTGTTCAGCCTGGAGAAGAGAAGGCTCCAAGCAGACCTTATAGCAACCTTACAATACCTGAAGGGCTACAGGAAAGCTGGGGAGGGACTGTTTACAAAGGGTTGTAGTGATAGGATGAGGGGCAATGGGTATAAACTGGAGAGGGAAAGATTTAGACTGGGTATAAGGAGGAATTTTTTCACAATGAGGGCAGTGAGGCACAAGTTGCCCACAGAAGCTTTGTCTGCCCCATCCCTGGCGGTGTTCAAGGCCAGGTTGGATGGGCCTTAGGCAGCCTGGTCTGGTGGGAGGTGTCCCTGCCCATGGCAGGCGGGTTGGTACTGTATGACCTTTAAGGTCTGTTCCAACTCAAATTATTCTATGATTCTATGACTCCAAGACTCTAAGTCATACTTTCAGATACTCACAACAGAAATCTGATAGTAGACGACACCATCACTACAGAGCTGACAAATTTCAGGTACTAGAAATTACTGAAGCTGAATTGAAAAAAAATGCAAGGGACATGTAATTACAAAGAACTCTACCTCTTTTTGCTCAGAAATACATCTTTTGACGAGAAGTATCTGAAAGCAAACCTAAAATTGACTGCGTCACCTTGTCATATCGTGGTGAAGTTTAATTACCAGTAAATTAATTATCTGCATCGCTCGCAACCAGTCAACAATAACTCCGAAACATAACAGAAAAATAAGCACAAATGCAACAGCCTGAGGCTAAAGCTTGCTTTAAACATGAAAACAGGGAGATGCAACCGCTCACAGTGCTGTGAGGCTTCTGTCACAGGTGACAGAACAAAAGGCGTTTCCTGACAGACACTCTCCACACTTTACCGAGCCCATCAGAACCCCACAATCCCTTGCCCTTGAGCTGAGCGAGTCCCCAAGCTGTCCCCAAGCGGTGACATTAACCTCCCCCAGAGCGCGAGGGCAGCGCTGAAGGTCACGCAGGGTCAGGCGCTCTCGGCAAGGGGAGCGCTGAGCACCCCTACCTGCACCGCGCCGCGGAAAGGCTCCGGCCGACTGCGACACCACGCGGGGACCTTCGGTGCGTTCCAGGCGCGGAGGGCGCGACATCGGCACAGCGCAGACACACCTCTCCCTGGCCCCGCCCCTTTCTTGGCCCCGCCCCCGCGGGAAGCTTCCGCCCACGTAGCCCCGCCCCCGCTCAGCCCAGGACCCTTCCGACCGCTTAGCCCCGCCCCCTACTTAGCGCGACCCGACCGGGACGCTACAGCCCCGCCCAGGGAGCTGCCGCCCGTTTATCCCCGTTCCCTTTTAGTTAGGCCTCTGTGTAGCTTTACTCGACCCGGGACACTGCCGCCCGCTTAGGCCCCGCCCCCTGTTTAAACCATTAGCCACTCCCAAGGAACGGCCGTCCGCTTGGCCCTGCCCCCTCCTTAGCCCCGCCCCCAGGACCCCGCCCTGTGATCACCGCCCCTCGCTCCGCCCGTGCCCCCGCTCACCCCCGCTGCCCCCCAGCCCCCGCCCGCCCAGCCCCCACCCCCGCGGGGCACAGCGCCCGCCCCGGGTGCGTGGTTGCTGCGCGGCTAATCGGCGGGCGGCCGCTGGGGGAAGCGGGAGGGCGGGCGCGGCCCCGAGGGGGTTAACGCCAGGGAGGGAGGGTGGCGAAAGATCGCTAAAATTGCCCTTAACAGTGACGGAGCTTCCACCCGCGCCGAGCCCCGCTCACCCACCCCGCGCTTCCTCCGGCGCCGCCGCTCCTCCTCCCCGCCAGCCCCGCGTGTAATAAAACAGCGACCGAGGAAGGGACCCCGGCGCTTCCGCCCGGCCCCCGTTCCCGGAACTACAGCCCCCGGCTGCCCGCGGGGCCGCCTGCTCGCTGTGGGGCCGGGCGGGCTCCGCGCCCGCGGGGGTAGGAGCGCGCGCCGCCGCCGGGGGGGGCGGGAGCAGCGGGAGCGGGAGCGCGCGTTGCCCGGGGGAGGGCGCGAAGGACCGGGAGCGCGCGCCGCCGGCGGTGGGGGGAGCGGGAGGAGGAGCGCCGTTAAACGGCGGGGTTCGGAAATGTCCCCTCTCCCCGGTAGAGCCCGCGTGGAGGCGGTTTCTCCCGCTCCATCGCTCGTGTTCCGGAGCTGCCTCAGTACCTGAAAGGGTTGCTGTCACAGAAAAGCGGAATATTTCTTGTTTAAGCCGAAAAAGTTTTATCCAAGTAATTGTATTCCTTGCAAGTCAGACATTCTGAATGTCCCTCTGAGAGGTTGGTTTTTTACGGCGTGTTTTCTTTCAAGCAGTGTTTTTCCAGGCACTGCTCATTCTTTGGAGATCATAGAATAGTTTGGGTTGGAAGGGACCTCAGAGCCCATGCAGTTCCAACCCCCTGCCCTGGGCAGGGACACCTCCCACCAGACCAGGCTGCCCAAGGCCCATCCAACCTGGCCTTGAACACCTCCAGCAATGGGGCAGACACAGCTTCCCTGGGCAGCCTGGGCCAGTGCCTCACCACTCTTGTGGTGAAGAAATTCCTCCTTATGTCTCGTCTAAATCTGCCCCTCTCTTGTTAAAACCCATTGCCCCTCATCCTATCACCACAAGCCTTTGTAGACAGTCCCTCTCCAGCTTCATTGTAGCCCCTTCAGGTACTGGAAGGTCGCTATAAGGTCTCCTCAGAGCCTTCTCCAGGCTGAAGAACCCCAACTCTCTCAGCCTGTCCTCGTATGGGAGGTGCTCCAGCCCTCTGATAATTTTTGGAGACTTCTCTGGTCCTGTTCCAAAAGTTCCGTATCCTTCTTATGTTGAGGATTCCAGAACTGGACACAGTACTCCAGATGAGGTCTCACAAGAGAGGAACAGAGGGGCAGAATTACCTCCAACCTGCTGGCCACGCTTCTTTTCGTGGTAATAACGTCCTGTGTTCAGTCTGGTCTGTGCTGAACAAATGTGTCTTCTGTGATCACCTCTGCTTGCAGCCTTTCCTGATCTCAAATGCAAGGTCAGGCAGAGCTGGCCACAAAGCTCCAAATTAGCAGAGATTTGACTGTTGTGAAGTTCATAATAACATTAAAATTACACCTTGATAATTAATAGAACATGCATAAGACTTATGGGAAAATTTATCCATACATATGTAAGTGGGAAATACATTCTGTCCCTACCTTGTGTCTGGCTGCACACGATCGATGGGGATCGCGCCATCTTGTTGCCCAGGCCTGATAAAGGATGCTCACTTTCTAAAACTCCAGAATGAGTCCCAGGAGACTTTATTTGCTGGCATTTTCATTTTCGGCTTCAGTCAAGCAAACCCGGCAGCAGGAGCTGCAGCCCAGCATTGTCAGGACCAGGGGAACCTGGCAGTGCTGAGGCTATGGAGTTGCCGTGTTGCCTCCTGCTCACAGACACGTTTTTCAGCTTCTTTTTCTCCCTGCATTGCATCTAAAACTTCGGCCAAGCTGGGGGGTGTTGATAGATCAGCCGTGCAATACTGTGCTATCCGCACGGCAAAAAAAGAAAAGCCTGCGATAATGAAAGAAAACTGTGCAAACAGGGAAAACATTTGTGTAGGGACGTGATGCAAAACCATATTGAAAATGGAAGCCATGTGTTAAACTACATCAGGAAAATGAAAATGAAATGTGGATTATGGGCATTTCTGCTGGCTGGCTATCCTCCTTTGCACAAATTCTGCAGTGATTTGACTTCAGTGTGTCATAGTTATTAAGGCTTTATTCTTCAGCTTAACTTTTGTGGTCTTATATTCCAAGCGACAGAATAACCTCATTACAGTATACAAGATCATTTATCTCCTTTCCAGGTAGAAGATGCTGTAGCCATTACAGTGCCGGCCAGTATCTTGAAGCACCCGTGGCTTTTTCTGTTTTTTTTTTCCTTACTCTGCCACAGGCTTCCTCAGTGAACTTGGGTAAGTCAAGCCCTGATCCTCTGAAGGTGCCCAATGCTTACTAAGGATCTCCTTATGTTTCCAGTTTTCATCTTTAATAATGAACTGCGGTATTTCTTTCCTTCAAGCAGGTTTTCAGGGTAAAAAATATTAAGGATTGGGAGTGGCTTGGATATTTGGCAGTGGATCGGGTGGTGGGAGCCTCTTAGCTTCTTAAGACCGCTGCCTTGGTTAAATAACGTAATTTAAATGCTGGATATAATTAAGCTTAGCTCCTTCATAAACTAAACTATCAGTTTCTTATATTGTACTTCACCTTTTTAAAGTTAACTTCCAGGCAATAGTTACGTACTAACATGGAGCTGCCTCCTGTAGCTGTCTTCATGTTAGCCACCAAGTAGGATTCAGCACAGTAGAAGACTTGCTTGTAGTTAAAGTAAATTAGCTAGTTCCACTTTAAGCTTTTGAGGCTTTGATATGCTTATTAGGCATAGTCATTTCTCTCATCATCGCTACCTAAGCTTTCAAAGCATCAGACTTAAAGTAAGTCTGCTGGAGGACTTTGAGAGTGGCTGCTCTGATCTGTGAGGGTGTTTGAATGCTGATTGTGTAGCTTAAGTAAAGTGAAAATTACCTGAGTTGGTTCAACCCCATTTTTTTACTTTTTTACTCAAATCCCTTACAATAGCATTTCCTCTCTCACTTGTGATATGTAGATTGCAATTGCTTCTGGCTCGCTTTTTATGTTTCAGCTGCACGCAGCTGAGCTGAGGTCTGACTAGCGCAGCTGTGCTCCTTTAGAAAAAACAGACAATGATTTCTTTTCCTACAAACTGCCAGGGACTCATGAATCCATTCCTTTTTACTTTCTGCACTTATGCATTTAAGTTGCAATTCAGTTGTTTGTTCAGAAGTGGTATTAAGATCACTAAACCTATGAATCAAAATGGAAAAATGTGAGTTGGAATGTATATTGTATATTCTCAGTATGGCACTTGAAATCCATAGCTGCTTAAATGCTCACTAGAAGTTGGCTTTCCCAGAGCTGTAGTTTTGGTTTTGTATGTTTGTTAACTGAGAGGAATGCCTCACAGTTGTCACTAGAGAGACTTACATTTATCACAGGTTTATGTACAAGCTTACAATGCTACTTTCATTTTTCTAGGTTAAATGGGTTTATATGACTTTTCTCCTGCTCTAAAGTGGTTCCATGTCTTGTTTGGTAAGTTTGTATTTTTTGGCAGTTGTACCTTGTTACCCAGTCCTACCTTAATGTGAAAATGTTCTTGTGAAATGGCTTGCTTGAGGGGATTTCCACAGTGCTGAGTTGAGATGTTTAAACTTTGTGGTATCGACTTTTGGTGAAGGAGACTGTTTAGTATCTCTTCTCTTTAGGCCTGCCATTTATGCACTCTATGCTGTTTCTTAACTTCTTGCTCAACTGACACGTAGTAAAACTTTCTGAACTTCTGCATATAGGAGCTACTTCTGATGTTTTCCCACTGCCGTGGGAAATAACTTGCGGGAACTGCACTAACATTGACTTGTTTCTGTTCTCAAGGACTGTTCCTGTATTCTACGTACACCAGTTGTATCAATCAGACCAGAAGAGCTATCTCAGAGCAATGTTCATGAATGCCTGGTAAGAAGAAAATAGAAACATTAACTGGCAATGTTACAAATCTGGTACACATTAAAAATGAGGGGGTACTACTTAAAATGTTAACAGCAAAAATAACCAGAGTACTTTGGGGCTTCTACTTTGGAAGAAGACTGTAGGTAACTAAGTGTTAGTCTTTGTCCTGTACTGATTTAAAAACAAAACAAGCACACACACACAAAAAGAACCTCAGCAGCTCATAAAGCTAAGTATCAGTGCAAGGGTAAAAGCACCAGCTTGAATATTCTGACTTGACTGCTTGACCTGCATTAATTTTAAACATGTAAATGTTTAAAAATTACATAGTCATTTTCAGAACCGTTTTTCCCTCACTGTTAGGCTGATTCTGATCTAGCCTGGACTACCCCATCTACAGGAAGGAATGAAATGATATCTTGCTCTTCTAATGTCTCTCACTATGAACTCCAGCTGGAAATAGGTAACACAAGTGTACCTTAAAATATTTCTTGTTCCTGCAGATGCATGCTCTCAACAGGTTAACCTGTTGCTGCAAATTTACTGCTAACTGCAGTAAATATGAAGTTTGGAAACTGTATTATTGGCTGACTAGAACTATTCTTGCGTCTCCTTAGTTGAGAAAGCGCACAACATTGCTCTTGTTTCTGTAATAACTTACTTTAAGATAGAAGACAAAACAATTCCCTGAATTTTTATATTGATGTTTGTGCATGTGCATGTCAGTTTTCTAAATCTGTGGTATGTGGACAATAAATACAATAAATACAGCATTGAGTAACAATTGTCTTGTTGCTTGGCTACCTGAGCTGATTGTTCTAAGGATGGCTGCCCTCAATCCTACTGTGCCTGTATATGTTTATGTGAATATGCATGCTAGAAGTGTTGTTCATTTAGATATATAATGGATACTGAAAAATGTTTAAACACTTCTAGTCCTTCTAAAAATAGCAGAGCCATGCTTTAACTGATTTGCTGGATATATTTTGCTGCAACTGCTTAAGTTCTTGACATTCTCAAAGAAAAGGTCATGCTGCTATCAATTGCAATTTTGGAACTGTAAAATTACCTCTAAATATAAAGGAAATTATGTAGTGGATTGTTATATTTTCCAGTGTTAAGATAGCCACTTCTGGTTTCAGGAAGGAAGTTCAACGACTTAACTTCAGTCTACCTTGCACGGCATACACCTACTGGCACGCAAGTTGCTGTAAGGATCACAGACCTAGAAAATTGCTCTGAAGAGCATTTGAAAGCCTTACAGGTAAAGCAACAACATTTCTACACAAGTTTCATAAGAACACTGATGAATACATATGAGGTTACTAAACAGAGGTGGCCTTTATGTTTGTACTGGGTCATTTCAGTCAAGTTTTTCCTCCAGAGGAGTAGAATGTAAACACAAGGCATGCGTAAGTTCAAGAGTTGCTTTCTGAAGAATTCAGTTGATCAGTATTTTAGAAATACTTCTGGATTTGTACAACTTCTTCTTTGAAACATGTTCTGTACTCTGTATTTCAAACACCAAAACTTTGGTCTGTAAGCAAACTAGGCGTACCTCAGGCAGATGTGATTATAGGCAAGTTATTTACATTTTTATTGCAGGCTATGCACAACACCTGCAAATTAGTATAAATGCACACAGGGAACAGTTATTCTGACTGATTACTGATGTAGATAATGCTCGTACTAAGACTGTTGTCTTGTGGTTAACACATCCACTTTTATTTAATTCCATAGAATGAGGTGGTTTTATCCCAGTTTTTCCAGCATCCCAACGTAATGACCATTTGGACAGTGTTTACAGCTGGTAGTTGGCTTTGGGTCATATCCCCATTCATGGCCTATGGTAAGTACTGTTAAGTGCAATTTTGGAATAGGAAAAAGGGCTGGTACAATTTTGATCACATGGTTCATGAGAATTTTTTCATTAAGCATCTCCTGTCCAGTAGAAAAAACAAACTTTACCAAACCTTTTGTTTAAATAAGTCTTCTGTACATAATCTACCACCCAGTGAGGACTGGTGTTTGAACAGCATTAAATTGCCCTCAGTCCTAACACCCACCATATGAGGAATGGTAAGGAATTATTGGGAGATGTATTTGACTTTATACAGCTTTGAATCAACAGAAAACTTGTCTTGATTGAATAGAGGTTTGTCATAGACTTTCAGTTAACAGAAGCATGACTTTAGTATGGTCCTTGCCTGATGGATGCATCAGTTGTATCCACGTAACTGTTCTTGATGAAACATCGTCAATATAAAGATAAGAATGGCACTCTTGATGAACGTATACGGTGAAGCAAGCACAGACAAGTAGATTAGCGAGACTTGTTAGGCTCAGCTAGGGTTTTTTTTTCACTTCCAGGTTCGGCTAGACACCTTCTGAATACTTACTTTCCTGAAGGGATGAGTGAAGCTTTGATAGGGAACATTCTGTTTGGTGCGATCAGAGGATTAAATTATGTGCACCAGAATGGCTACATTCACAGGTAGGAGAATGTCAATAAGAAGAAATCAGATTGCAGTATCCAGTTTGTTACAAATTTTCTTAAACTTCATTGCTTGTTTTTAGCTTAAGTGTTGTCTCCTTCCTTTTTTCTGTGTACCTTCTTAGGTCAGACAGTGCAGAAGCATTTTTTTCAATAATACAGCAGAACCATGTTTGTATAAGCTTAACAGGAATGGAATTCATATTTAAAAACAATTGTTACAGGATTATACATCTGTCTGGCTTTGCCTCTTGGAAGCGGGAGAGTAAGAGTTGTAGAAGAGGCTTCCAAACATTACACCCTTTGCAGGGAGGAAGGGCCCTTCTCCAGTTTCTGGGCTTGGCAGTATTTTCTTGCTGATCATCTGCCCTTTCTCTTGGGACTGTATTAAAAAGACAACTCATATTGAAGAATTTCCATGAAAATAATCTGCTAAACTGAATGGCACACTAACATTTCACTATAAGTAAATGAAACATGAAAGCCTTTCTACTCTAGTAGTGCTTTGAGCAATTCTTATAACTAAAATTTACCACTTTATGTTACAGGAATATTAAAGCTAGCCACATTCTGATTTCAGGGGATGGGCTGGTTTCTCTCTCTGGCTTAAACAACCTCTACAGTTTAGTTAACAGTGGACAAAAGTCAAAGGTTGTATATGATTTCCCCCAGTTTAGTACATCTGTGCTTCCTTGGCTGAGTCCTGAACTACTGAGACAGGTTAGTATAAATTACACTTCATTTTTCCTATTCAAAGTTACTGGAAGTACTCAACTTCTAAGCTTGTAGAAGTGCAATGGAACCTGTTGAACTGGAACTTTTAAAGACACAGATGTACTGAATTTGTAATTCTCCTAAAGAGAACTGGTTTTAAAGCTGTTAGTAAGGTGGTGCTGTTCGAAGTCTCTCTACCTGACCTCCCTGGAAACTCCTGCACATCCTAAAACTTGTGTTCAGTACAGCCACCAGATTTCTGAACAAAGCCTGGAGTTTCATGATTTCATTGCCTGAGTCCTGTGTAGATTACAGGGTGTTAGAATCTTGTCCTGAAACAGACCCTTCTCGTTTTGTTGGCACTGCTCAGTGGTACCAGTGATCCAGTGGAGTTTTGTTCTCTCACAGGATTTGTCTGGGTACAACATGAAGTCTGACATTTACAGTGTGGGAATTACAGCATGTGAATTAGCCAATGGACGTGTTCCTTTTCAAGATATGCCTCGCACTCAGGTATGATGCTCAACCCTATATCTACTTCAGAACGCTCAGAGCTTTTTCTTGTTTTACTCAAGGAAACTGATGCTATTACTACTCAAATGCTGGCTGCTTTTTGTTATTTCAAATATGCATGCTTCTTTCCAGATACAATAATCCTTCTGTTCCTGGAGTTTCACAGCTTAGCCTAAAGGTCTGGGTAGGTGTTGGACTTTTATACTGCTATTCCTTTCTACTAGATGCTGCTGCAAAAGCTGAAAGGTCCTGCCTATTATCCTTGGGATATAAATACCTTCCCCCGTGGGGAATCCAGGATGAAGAATTCCCGTTCAGGTGTTGATTCTGGAATTGGTGAAAGCATGACACGCACAATGACCAGTGAAAGACTACAAATTTCGTTTTCCAAAACGTTTTCGCCTGCTTTCCACAACTTGGTAGAACTTTGCTTGCAACAAGACCCTGAGAAAAGGTAACTTTCTGGTGAAAGTTCATTTTCTGTCACTTCAATCTAAGACCAAGTATAGCCCACAATTAAGGATACAGTAACTAATTAGATACTGTTAAAGTCAGAATTTCAGACCAGAAGTACTATGCAAAACACTACACTTACTTTTGATTTTGTAGTTTAAGACTTATTGTCAAACAGAAAAGTGAAAAAGCCTTTAAAAAAAAGTGATTTTTTTTCACTAGTACCTTTACTACAAATTGAGACATAGAATGTAGGAATTCTGTGCTGCTTTTCTCATGCTTCACATCTGTCCTGTGGATCAAAAAACACAGGGTTTAAATTGATTTGTCAGTCTAGTCAGTTTTCCAAAAGCAGTATTTTACTTACCAGAACGTATTCTTCATTTTGTGATCCAGGCCATCAGCAAGCAGTTTGCTTTCACATACGTTCTTCAAACAGGTGAGTTTACTACATTTTGTTAAATGACACAGCTATAACCTAAATACACCACAAAATATTAGAGCTGGATTACAAAATAATTACATTAGCTGGAGCCAAAAAACATCACATAACAACCTACCTTCATCAGACTTCTTTTAACAAAATGGTGTTAGTGAAGTATAGGAAGCATAAGAGTAATCCATTTCCCTGTTGATAAAGTTAAGCCTAAAGTCAGCCTAACTAAAAAGAATAAAATTTATATTCTTAATTTAAAGCAGACGAACTGCATAGCTGAAGTAATTAGTCTTGAAAGACTAATTCAACTTATTCGAGTGAGAAAAGCTAAACCCCTCCTCCTGTTATTTTCAATAGCGTAACATGCAAGAACATGGCTCTAATTTCACATCCTTTTATTGAAGTCAGATGCAAGGTTACGTAGACTTCTATAGGCAGCCTTGTTAATCTTTTTCTTCTTCCTAGATAAAAGAACAAACACAGAATTCACTACTGCCTCTGTTACCACCTCCTATTCAAAATAACAGATCGGAGTTCTTGGCAGTGCCCTCAACAGCAGCTGGGACTAAACCTGGACATATTACTGCAAATCAAGATGATACAGACTGGAAATTCTAAGTAAATACGGAACAATCATACCTCTCCTATGCTTCCAAGAAGGAAAATGTGATTTATACTTGCTGCTTTAGTTTGTGTAGTTAAAATACAATTAGACAAGGTATACTTGAAAATGCCATGGAAGTGGCTGTATTTCATTAACTACTTTCTTTGTTGGCATCATGAAGTGCAGCATGCCTCACTTCCTGACCATAAGGAAAACTGTATACAAAGAATGGATTAGTTTTATCTCCCTCCTTAAATATATTTCTTAACAAGACTGTTCCTGCTGAATAGAGTAAGATGCAATCTTACTCTATTCTGTATTTTCAGCTCATATTGCTTCAGTCCACGTGCCTTTCTGATTTCAAGCTTGGGTTTTGTCTGTGACCTTACTTAAACAATCTATTTGTCTTTGCATTATAGAATCATAGAATAGTTTGGGTTGGAAGGGACCTTAAAGATCATCCAGTTCCAACCCCCCTGCCATGGACAGGGACACCTCTCACCAGACCAAGCTGACCAAGGCCCATCTCTAACCTGGCCTTGAACACCTCCAGGGATGAGGCAACCACAGCCTCCCCGGGCAACCTGTGCCAGTGTCTCACCACTCTCATAGTGAAGAAATTCTTCCTTATGTCCAGTCTAAATCTGCCCCCTCCAGTTTATACCCATTCCCCCTGGTCCTATCCCCACAAGCCTTTATGAATAGCCCCTCCCCAGCTTTCCTGTAGGCTGCCTTCAGGTACTGGAAGGTCGTTATAAGATCTCCTGTGAGCCTTCTCTTCTCCATGCTGAACAACTCCAACTCTCTCAGCCTGTCCTTGTAGAGAAGGTGCTTCAGCCCTCTGATCATCTTTGTAGGCTTCTTCTGGACCCATTTCACCAGCTCCATATCCTTCTTACATTGAGGATTCCAGAACTGGACACAGTATTCCAGATGAGGTCTCACAAGAGAGGAATAGAGGGGCAGAATCACTTCCCTCGACCTTCTGGCCATGCTTCTTTTGATGCAGCCGAGGACACGGTTGGCCTTCTGGGCTGCGAGCGCACGTTGCTGGCACATATCGAGCTTCTCATTGACCAGCACCTCCAAGTCCTTCTCTGCAGGGCTGCTCTCAAGCACGTCATCCCTCATTGTGTACTGAAAACAATGACTGCCCCGACCCAGGTGTAGGAGCTTACACTTGGCCTTGTTGAACCTCATGAGGTTCGCACAGGCCCACTTCTCCAGTCTGTCCAGGTCCCTCTGCATGACATCCCGTCCTTCCGGTGTGGGCAACTACACCACTCAGCTTGGTGTCATCCGCAAACTTGCTTAGGGTGCACTCAATCTCGCTGTCAATATCATTGATAAAGATATTAAACAGCACCGGTCTCAGTATGGATCCCTGAGTGACACCACTTGTCACGGATCTCCATCTGGACTTTGAGCCACTGACCGTTACTCTTTGAATACAACCATCCAACCAGTTTCTTATCCACCTCACCATCCACCCATCAAATCCATATCTCTCCGATTTAGAGAGAAGGATGTTGTGGGAGACCGTGTCAAAGGCTTTACAGAAATCCAGATAGACCACATCCGTCGGTTTACCTGTGTCCACTGCTGTGGTAACCTCATCATAGAAAGCCACCAAGTTGGTCAGACAGGACTTGCCCCTGGTGAAGCCATGCTGGCTGCCATTAATCACGTCCCTGTCCTCCATGTGCTTTAGCATAGCCTCCAGGAGGATCTGTTCCATGATCTTCCCAGGTACAGAGGGGAGACTGAGAGGTTAGTAGTTCTCAGGGTCATCTTTTCTACCCTTTTTAAAGCCGGGCACAATGTTACCCTTCTTCCAGTCACCAGGGACTTCTCCCGATTGCCATGACTTTTCAAATACCATGGAGAGTGCCTTGGCAACCACATCTGCCAATTCCCTCAGGACTCTGGGATGCATCTCATCAGGTCCTATGGACTTAATTTGTTCAGGTTCCTCAGGTGTTCGTGAACCTGATACTCCTCTACTGTGGGAGGGGGTTTACTCCTTTGGTCACCACCTTGCTGTCCCATGTGTGACAGTGAAGACTGAGGAAAAAATGTTGTTGAGCACCTCAGCCTTTTCCTCATCTGTTGATATGTGATCCCCATTTCCAGTCATCATTTGGGCTGCATTCTTTGATCTTCCTCTTTTGATTGATGTACCTGTAAGAGCCCTTTGTGTTGGTCTTTACTCCCCTTGCCAAGTTCAGCTCCAGCTGCACCTTGGCCTTGCTGACTTCATCCGTACACAACCGGGCAGCTTCTCTATACAATTGCCAGTTTACCTGCAAACCCCAAAACTGTACTGAGAATGTAGATGAATGCAAGAGCATGAGTCACATTTTCAAGTAGCTCAACTTCTTTGGGAAACATGCAGTATTAAAATAGCATGAAAAACAACGCATAGCTAACTTCTGGCAAGTGTGACAGCACACATAGTAAGAAAAATGAATTTTGGGATGTGTGGAAAGAGGAACATTTGCACGAGCAACTCACTTGTACAGTTTTAAATTCTGACTTGGAAGTGGAGGATCCCTCCTTACTGAAATAATTTAGGTGATATCTCAGTACAGATTTGGGGTTTGCACCTCCATTCATTATTGTGTCATTTTAGCAATTAACTAAGGACCTCTCACTATGCAAAGGAAGTCTCCAGTTTTAATAGGTATGGGTTAATTTCGAAGAATCATCTGCAAGAATCTAAAATTACTGTACATATTTTTATTTATACTGTATTCCTGTTCACCACCAGAACTTACCAGAACCTAATACTGTTTTCTTAAAAGAACAAGCAACATACCTTAAGCTTCACTGGCCCTGCTGCTGGCAAATAAGCCTCTTCTGCAAACCACATTTAAATTCCCATGGATAGATTCAGCCATAACAAGAATCTCATAACTTCCCTAAGATTGTAGTGAATTTATCTAAGTCGGAGTAAAACCTGCCTTTCTTCTTCCTACAGTGCAGTTAAGTTCTCATATGTCATCCTGTACCAGGCAACTCAAGTTGAACAAAAGCTGCTGCTTTAAAAACAGCATAGTCTCAAATTGTTTTAGCAAAGTTGTGTCCCAAAACCACTAGAACTTTACTGATCCAAGTTCTGACTGTAGTAAGAGTGTATAAGTAGATATTGAATGGATTTATTTTAGATTTTCAACATTCCACAGTAAGCCTTCAAATCTTCCATAGCTGAGCCAGTCTGCAAACAACTTTGGTAATATCCCTGAAGATTAAATGACCAAAACACAAGCCTGAGACAGACAAAATTCTAAATGAGTGCATAAAAGCATTAACAAAAAGGTTGATTCTACTCATTATGCTGTGATGAGAGCTCTATATTTCAAAATCTAAATGTGAAACGTAAGAGTAAAAACTTTTCAATAACTTTAATCCTGTCTCCATTTATTTCTGTAATTCTTGTATTTTTATTTTCACCACAGTGAAACCGCTTCACACTGAACAGCTTCTTGTTACTGCAGGAAAGAAGTTTTGTCTTTATATCAATCATTAGGTAAGAAAATAGTTGTCTCGACTGGAAAATTGATAATAAAAGTAGTATAACTTAATGAAGCACTCTTAGAGAAGATTTTTACTAGCTACTACAGCTTTCACTGTTTTCAAATCAAACACATTATATAGCTTTTATGTGTACAAACCAAGTCAAATAAGTGAGAACACACCTGAAGTTGTATGTATTTTAATTACAGCTCTCTGAATAAACATTCTTTAAAAAAACCCAAACAAACTATGGAAAGTTTCATGCAGCTCAACCGCTAGTACTTGCAAGCTTCTCTTGAAACATCAGTGCCCTGCACTCTCTCTTTAAAATTAGCTTGGATACTAATAGCAAAGTTAATATAGATTGAGTTAAACAACTGTGTGTAACAGCGGAGTTACTTTGGTGCTGTCTCTCTGTGGAAAAAAAATAACGTTACTTATTTCTAAATACTGGTCAAGCTGCTGTGCTGACATAACTTTTAAGAAGAAAATGGAATACAGTTTTGTGAGTTTAAAAGCTCACAAATCTTTACTGTAAGAACTGTTACTTTTCAACAATTAAGAGGCACTGTGATTTGTAGTAATTCTTAAAATAACAAGAAACACTGGTTGAAAATAGACCCTGCATTATGTCTGCAGTTTTGCTAGGTAACTGTGATACTTTCTATTAAGGAATAATGCAAAATAAGAAATATTAGTTTACTTTTCTTTTTAAAGTAGATTGTTAAGGAGGTTTCAGCGATCTGTCATGGAAAGAAGTGCTTGGAAACAACTGTGTTTTACTGAAAATCTGAAGTTTTTGCATACAGTTAGTGCTTTCAAAATCTGAGATTCATGATGTGTATCGTTAAAATTCAAGTTGCAGAGATGATGTAGTTCTAAGGACAATAATTTTTCTTTAAGAGCATCTGTTTACTCACTTTTACTCGTACTAATGATGTGTGTTATCAGCACATGAACTAGAACTTGACTTGGACTTGACATTTTCAACTGTTTTTCATTTAAGCTGAATGTGAGGTATTTCAGATGTATAAAACTTTTACACATTTGCACAAATCTCTTGGCCACTGAAACAGATATTTACAGCCTGATCCAGTGGGAGGTGTCCCTGCCCATGGCAGGGGGGTTGGAACTAGATGATCTTTAAGGTCCATTCCAACCTAAACCATTCTATGATTACTTCTGCAATACTTGTGAAAACAACAGAAGTGGTTATGGTTTTTTTTTGCTGCCACCTTTGTGCTAGCATTTAACACTACAGAAAATAATGAAATACCTGCAACAATAGAAAACTTATGTTAATTAACGTTATCTTGAATATATGCTCAATTCTGTTGAGTTCCTTACTGTCTGGTCTGTTACCACAGCAGTCGTTGAATGACTGAATGGATGAACACAGGAAAAAATGATCGACTGACTCAGAATCAACTTGATCTTGTACACGAACTATTCACTTTAAAGGGTCTCAATGCAATAAATACCCATTGAAGAGAGAACAATTATTACAGTTGATGCCTATTAAGGGACAAAGGTAAAAATAAAATTATTGAGTTTTTACCTTACCTCTCTCTTTTCCCCTCTCCCTCATTCTCAAGTGCTATGAAGCAGTTTTTAGCCTAGAGGATGGGTAAAATCATGGGAAAGCACTTGAAAACCATTGTTCTGAATGTCTCTGACATGAGGCACATACCTAAGTAGGTGACTTACGTACCCTGTCTTTAATGCTGTAAGTAGCTTTGCTAAAGTAAATTAGGTTGTCTAATAAACCTCTGAAACAATTAAGCTAGCTGTAATGACCTGTCCTGATGATGCTCAACCCTAACCCTTATGAATGAGGAAAAACTACTAAAATTCAGAGACATTACACAACACATCCAGTGAGACAGACCTCAGAAGACTCTGAGTAAGAACCATACTATGAAATAAAGTTAGTTGATGTAACAAACCAGTAAAGACTTAAGGATTTTCAAAAGAAAGCACTGAAACGTTGAGGTCATCTACTAATAACCAGCTAGCTGAATAACATGTGGTATTTAACATAATTAAACCTATCCAGAAACTTAAGACAGGATGAGGGAAAGAATATTAGGTTTAAACAGGTTCCTGTGGAAACCTCCATCATTCTCAGATGAAACCAATTGATTCTACTCAATAAGTTAGTTACATAAATAAAATAAGTTACATACTTACTCAAAAGTCCCATGAAGTTCCTGAAAAATTGGCCAAAAAAAGCCCATAAAAAATATGGACCATTGAGTGGTGGCTTTATTTTTAGGTATGACTAAAAACCATACCATTATTACTGGATTTATCCACGAATTCAAATATGTGGAATTAATTTTGTCGCGTCATGAAATCCACCTGCAACAGAGGAGACCACTAACACAGGCTGGAATCATGCCTAAGTCTTAACAGGGCTTTCAAAGGTTAGGTTATGGCAAAACAAATTGACACACTAGTGGTAAAGTACTCAGAGAAGAAATATTACATCAAAAAGTCCTAAGAACAAACTCCGTGAGCTTTCAGAGTGGATGCTTTAGCTCACCGTAGCTATAATACTGTAGTTAATGTTGATTAACCACATGAGAAAAAAATCCACTTTCAAAATATTTCCATTTTTTAAAATACAGACTTTTTCCTTTCCTACACTTCTGCACTTTTGAAATGCAAAAGATGCTTGTTTTTCTGCAAGCAGAAACACATTTTCCATCAAGTTCATTTTTTCTTGCAGTGGTCTGGTCTCTTTGCCTAATCCACTAGCCTTTCACATCAATTATTCACAATTCTGATTAAGATTGCACAGTGTACAACACCTTATTTTGGAAATGACCAAAGCAGAAAAAGCTATAGAACACCTGTTACTAATCCAAAGGTCCAATGCAATGTGAAAACACATTTAATATTGGTTAACAAATTAGATAAGATGCAATAGGTATTGCAAAAGTATTATTATAATAATAATCATCCTTATTACTACTACTACTACTTCATTAGAATTTTTTTCAGTCACAACTTGGGAACATAATTTTCCCAAACGAGAGTTTAAGTAAGATTTTTCTTTGCCCCCCTCCTTTTTCTTTGGAAAGACATTCTGAATTCACTTGACATTTTGGGGTGTCACAATTTCCAGTAATAAATTGTGGATAATTTGATGCAATTCATCATGTTCACCATGTTTTTTCTGTACAACATCACTACATTTCCTCAAACTAACTTGTTTTTCCTTAAATTGCGTACTTGTTAATCATTGACTCAGATGTTGGTAGCGTGGCACATTTCTTCAGAGCCTTACTACATTGCTTGTCTTTTGACTTCCAGTCAGGATTTCTGGACAACTTTTCTTTTTCCTCTGCTAGGCTTGTAAAAATAAACATTTTGGGCAATTTGCTGAATAGGAAAGTCATGACTTACAGTGTATTCTACTTGAATAGCAGCATCACAGGCATTTAAAATGGAAGAATGTTTTACTGTTTCAGATATTTCTTCTTTTATCATATGACTTGTTTTAACAATTACAAAATCTTCTGCTGGCTATGCTATTTTTCCCCCCTTTCTTTTTTTTCAAAAGAGGTTTTCAGTTAATATGTTTAGTGGTTTTTTTCAGGGTTTTTTTTTGTGGTTTTTGGTGTGACGTTTGTTAGTGGTTTTGTTTGTTTGTTTCCCCAAGAGCGCATTAAATAGTTTGGTTTTCATTGTGTAGGTTAATTACTACATCTATCAGTGGGTGTGGAAATGTATCCACAAGAAGATACTTTTTTTTTCTCCTCTTGTCTCTGTCATTATCTGTTAATCTGAGAAGCCATGTGCTCTTCCAATTTATAGAATACAGTACAGGAAATCAGTGCAGAGAACTGCCTTAGCAAGTGAGTTCTCTGTTCTAAATTTGAAGAAAAGATTACATACATTTATAATACCGAATTGAAGCAAAGTTTTGTTCATGTGGAAGAACACGTGGGATCTTTTCTTTTTGACTGGGTTTCCCATTTCGATTGGAGTTGCTCAATAGGCAAGCGTTGGCTGCCACCACTGAACGAAGAAGGACGGAAGAGGCAAAGGAATCCAGCCCTGTTCCCATTAAGAAAGAAGTCTTTTCATCCTCAGCTGAGGCAGGAATGGAAGTTCGTCTATGAAGCAGGCAGCTTCCCTCCTTGCTTCTCTTCCACAGGCACACCAGCCCATGAGGACACCCAGAAAGAGGAGAGACAGATTGTGCCCAGCCATGGCAGCTTATTGCCCTGCTCAGCTGCCTGGAGCAGGATGCAAAGTGGCGAGTTTGCTTGGGAAATACATGGGCTGGGAGGGGACAGTGGCACACAGCTTGTACCCCACAATTAGGGTCAGGGAATAAATATCCACAAAAGCACTTGTCTGGGCAGCAGCAGCCAGTGGATTTCTCCTCCCTGCCCTCTGCGCACAGCCCCAGGGAGGAACAGAACATCCATAACTCCCAGGGAGAAAAGAAACTCTTGGAGTGCCTGTGGGCTTACACACTGGCTTCAAGCACAGCTGCATGGAAGGTACAACAGCACCTTAGAATCATAGAATCACTAGGTTGCAAAAGACCTCTTGGATCATCAAGTCCAACCATTCCTGTCTGCCACTAAACTATGTCCTCAGGCACCTTGTCTACCCATCTTTTAAATACCTAAAGGGATGGTGACTCCACCACCTCCCTGGGCAGCCTCTGCCAGTGCCCAATGACCCTTTTGGTGAAAATATTTTTCCTGATATCCAGTCTGAACCTCTCCTGGTGCAACTTGAGGCCATTGCCCCTTGTCCTGTCCCCTGTCACTTGGGAGAAGAGGCCAGCACCCTCCTCTCTACAACTTTCCTTCCACACCACTAAGAGGAAAAAGGGAAAGAAAGGTACGGCAAATAAACACGTATCCAATGATTTCCTCGATTCTCCCAAAGCCTTCAGTCAGTTAAACTAATTCTGCTGCAAACAGGCAGGTAATTCTGACCTGACCACAGCCCTCCTGAAGTTTATCTCAGCAATACCAAAAACACCTTGAAAAGACACTTGTCAAAGTAACGCCACTGGGTTTCACCTTAAGAAAGCTGAGAGAGTAGCATTTAAAAGAAAAATCAGCTGGAGTTTAACCAAATCTTAAATTTCTGCCTTTTAAGAAACAAAATAAGAACAATTTAACTTGGAAGGGACTCCAGAGGCCAGTTTGGTCCAACTGCTGCTCAGGCTGCGTGGGACACTGTCCACCCACATCCAGAGCAGCTCCAGGGATGGAGATCCCACAGCCAAATACCCACTGTCAAGGTACATAGCTTGAAAAGACTCTTTCATCTTCTTTGTAGCGACCCATTAAGTGGTTAAAGGCAGCAATCAGATTCCCCACTTTATAGTCGTCTTTTTAGGCTAAACAAACCCCATTAACTGATTAAATACACTTTACTTGCTAGCTTTCAGGAGCTGACAGTACTATTTCTGATTGTGCAAACCCCAGTACAGCAGCAGGAATCCGATAGGAGAGAAAGCCATTATTTACTCCACCACCACAAATAAAGAAAAAATGTTTTCCCACAGTCATGTGTTGAAGGCCTCTATATATTAAATAGACTAATCATTTAGAAACAGGACAAAGTAGTACAATAGTTTCTAACTAGTTTAGAGCAGTCGTTTAATTGTTTCATGTATGTAAAACCAAGACATTGGCACTAACATCTTAGTAATTTTTTCATTAACACAAGAATACTGCATTAAAAACAATGGAAATGCACAAAGGCATTTCAGTTAAGGCTTCTACAGATATTGCGTGTTCTGTAATTAAACATCTATTTTGTAAATTCATTCTAAAACTTTACAAGTAACTAAACAGAAAAGCTCAGTTAAACTTATATTCCATTATGAGGCTTAATGGAATGAAAAGTACTTCATAGAATAGCTAATAAGCCATCATATTGTTTATTAAGTGTGATTTAAAATGGCAAACTTCCAACTCCATTAATTCAAGTATGCGTATACCTCAATTATCCCAAAAATATGAACTGGAAAGGCAAGTCTGGTTTGAACTATTGATCCTATTAAGTCCATTAACTTAATTCCTGCTCAGCCATCTAAACAAACTACTGTATTCCACAATGAATTTGGCTTTTGGCTAGCATCACTTTGTCCAAGGGATACTTGGAAGGCCAAATCCTAGAAATAATGTTATTCCTTTTTTTTCTGTACTGATTTGATGTCTTAGCACTGTTGTGTCTGGGCTCCATGCTTGATGGGCAAAATTATACTTCTTACCATGGCAAGATGACAGAAATGTCAAACAGCAAAGACAAGCCACTATTAATGTCATCTTCATGAGTACAACAGTTCTATAAATCAAACCACATCTGGAGAAAGCGTGGTAGCAACTTGCTCCAGCGCCTCATCCACCGTCTCCTACAGCCAAATTATGACAAGAACCTCCAGTGTAACACTGAAGGGAACAGAACCCTGAATTTCTCCATTTTGATGTACAATGGAGTGCCAGCTATAATTTAGCTCTACAGTTCTGCAAAGAAGCCATACAAGAACAATAACAATTTACAGAAAAGGTTAACAAGCTCCTTCCCACAACGAAGTGAATGACCCAGAAAAAAGTGAACAACTGTGGAAGGTACGCTAATTTTAGTAAAAGTCTCCCTCCCCCTGCAAGATTATCATAACATTTAAAAAATGTCATGAACACCGAATTACTGAAATTGCCAGCTAACACAACTCAAGTCCTCAGTAGGGCAGCAGCAGCCCTAGTTGTTAATGTTCCCATCCTTGGTTTAAAGCAACTTGGGTAACAGCATAGAAAGTGACTGGCTCTTTAACATCCCCCTTGAAGCCTTATCTTCACTACTAGGAAGTACAGTAATTCTCCAAGGAACTCTGACAACTGCAGAACCTTTACAATGACGTTTAAGACACACACATTAAATAAAACAATGCAAAATCAATTCATATTAAATAACAAACACAAATAGTTTTGGGGCTTTAGGTGATACTTTCTTGAGAAATGGATTTCAAACTAGCTCCTGTCTATGCCTGCCAGGGAGACTGTTTCATCCTGCAAGATGTCTGTACTATTCACATCTGTAATGGTTTCATTTTGCCACTTTAATATAAAGAAAAAGAATGTTGGCCTTCATCATCAAAACCCACTAACTGCCTTTATCACTGCTACACACTGCCTAGAAGGCGGATTGCTGTGGGGCTGCTGTTTTGCTTTAGTCAGCATTTTTTCATAATTTTAGGATGAAATTTGCCATTCCATCCCAACATAAAACAATAAACATCGTTTTTGGGGAAATTATTTGTCCTCCAAATAGGTAGAAGTAGGAACGTTTTTAATATCTGTGAAATCCAACTTTCTTCACAAAGAGCAGTGAATAACACTATTACTCCTGCTACACAAGATAAGGAGAAATTGGAACGCTATTCCTGTGAATGGCTTTGTAATAGTTATGAATCCTGACTGTTCAGAAACTACAGGACATACATATATCCTGTTGGCAACCCACACCCACCCTGCTTGATTAAAAAGATTTATTTAGGTATTCACTAGCTGACCAAACTGTTGCAACATTAAAACTTCTCTTTCTTGTGTCTACATCAACTTGAAAGAACTTGTTTTCATAAAAATCTTTGTCAAGAGAACTAAATGAAGAAAAATAAAGTGTCCTCTTTTAAGGAATTATCAAAAATATTCCTGATAATCTAATTCCTCATTCTAGCAAATACTTATTATAACAACTAAACCCAGATTATTTCATGCTTGCCAACTTTACCATGTTTACGTTTCCTCTGTTTTGTTATAATCTTCCTTAGACTACTTTCTTCATAAGATTAGTTTTAATCTCTAGAGTATTTAGCCAAATTAGGTAAGTCAACTCCTATCAGCATCAGTAACAAAAGCAGGCTGTGGTACAACAGTCAAAAAAGCACCAAATACCTGATCTTCTGCATCCATCTAGTTTCTTTGGCTAGACAGGTAGCAATGTTTATAAAACCACCTTGAATTATGCACTAATCTACTTGGTAAAATAAAAAGGGAAGTTATAAAAGTTTTCAATAACATTTGGAAATTGCAGCATACATAAAAAGATCAAAATCAAATATATACAAAATATAAAAATACATGCTTTTCTTTAAGAAAATTATAATACATGGCTATAATACAAAACACGTTGAGCCATCAGTGACAGCTACAATATTTGCAGATGCTTGTTCCACACTATGGCTGGACTCTGGGTATGATATCTCCCGGGGGAAATTCCTCGATTTCAGCATGAAACATCAGTTCTAAAAGACAAAGAAAAGAATTATGTTTTCTTTTAAAAGTTCCACCTGAACATGATTTCATTATTCTGGAAAAGTGCTCTGGTGTTTCCCCAAGCTTTTCCTCCCAATCATAATACCAACAACTTGGCAATATCAAGGGCCACCACTGTCTTGAGAAAACTAGTGTTACCCCCCAAAATTACAGA
Source organism: Cuculus canorus (assembly GCF_017976375.1). Taxonomy (NCBI): domain Eukaryota; kingdom Metazoa; phylum Chordata; class Aves; order Cuculiformes; family Cuculidae; genus Cuculus; species Cuculus canorus. Next base: position 29,721,565 of record NC_071406.1, on the reverse strand, counting down.
ATTAGGGATGATGTTAGCAGTTGATCATAGGCAATATCATCCTGCATTCAACCTGGACACTGAAACAGAAATCTGAAAGCAGATGGAGGGATTTGAGGGTGTGAGACTCAAGAAGGAAGATTTCTGTTTAGGTACCCATTTATTTATGGATATATCTGCTCTGTGCATCACAGTGTAAGTTAGCAATGCTAGAACCTGGCATAAAAAGAATCATGAATGATATGGCTCGCAGCTAGCTGTCACCACGGCAGCTCAGGCACGGGAGACAGCCTTAGGTCAGCAGTGAAGAGCTGTTTGCAGAGAAATTCGGCGGCTAGGCACACTAAGCAGCTGATGAGGTAGCCCTTGAGGAGCTCCGTGCTGCTTCTTGTATCTGGTTCCCTTATGTATCTATACTGCATCCTCAACCTAGGTATACTTTAAGTCTTACTAACAGCACATTGACCATATGGACCAGGCTGTGTTAGCCAACAACTTGTCAATGTGGTAAAAAGTGACACAATCCGTACATACAACAATGTGATTTATCCACTCAAGTTCGTGATTCACATGTTTTTGCTACCTGATTGTTAGTAGACTACGCTTTCTCTACTACTTGGGATAAGTCCTAACAGAATTTCTCTCTTGAAATTTCTGAAGCAGGTTTTCTCATCTTAGTAGGCACATGTAAATATCAAAAAAGCTCATCAAAACCCAAGTTAAATCCTGCTACTGGCTTCCTTGAATAAGTCATTATTATTTTAAAATGGCTTTTAAATGCAATTTAAACATCTATTATAAATTTTACTTTCAAAGATTGTGAAGTCTGACACCTAGGATGTTTTTTTTTTTAACTTACTGAGTTATTGAAAATAAGCAGAGTAACTGGAGCCAGCTGAAATACAGAAATCTGTATATTAAAATCCCAAAGTCACCTGAAGAAGTCTGTTGAATCTGTTTCAGCCTCCCAAACACAAAACTGTGCTTTGACTCATCATGCTCTTTGGATACCTGTTGACTTCTAAGTTGAAATGTAATGATTCTATGTACAGCATAGCATCAAGTCACAGGCTGCATCCACTTCAGGAAAGCTGGGTTATGGTATACCTTTTGGATGCCAGTTGGAAAAACAAAAAGAAGAAAGCCTAGTCTCTATCAAAGCCTCTTCTAGGAAAAGTGGATGATTTGCTTGCCCCCTCCTCCAGCCTGGACCAATGCAAGCAGCCCTCATATGAAGTCCTGTTATGAAATCTGACTTTTCAAAGATTGGGAGTTCCCCAAACTACTGCAATGTTCTACTGAAAATAGTACTGAACTCAAAAGGCATTCAGCATTTGCAAAAGGAACATTAATAACATTAGGGAATTTTCTAAAACACAAACAGAATAAACACATACCAAATATTCAAAATGCTGTTAAAGTAAAAGTTATTTTTCCCTTCAATGAAGGCAAGGAAACACACTTTCTCATGTTTCAAAATTCAGGTCAGGTCAAATGAGGCATTTCTTTCCTATTTAAATTGCTGCTTTTTCTTTACAAGACTAAACACAAACATCAGCATCCTAAGAAGGACTTGCTTTGGAAAGTTGCTAGGAGATGATTGTTTTTCCTCAGCCTAAAATTTTCTCAGGACTAGTCTTGAACACCAAACGCAGAGCACAACAGATAAAAGCCTGAACAAATAACATTTTGCCTATTGATGTTTCCTACCTTCACTGTGGTCTAGCTCTGGTCGGTAAGACAGGAAGATCCAACTTGCCCCAACTAGAATAGACACTACCAGATTCACCACAATCCATGGCTGAACAATTTCTTCTTCTGTACCTGCCATCCTGGGAAAAGCACATTAACCAGTCAGGCAGGGGTTCACCGGTACATACAGGTTACAATAATAATTGTACCACAACAAGAATAATTACAATAATAGGAGTACCACAAAAACAAGCTTGCTAAGCCCCATGGGAAAACAGAACTACTTGTGCCATCCTGACAGTCTTGTGTTGCAAAGGCCTCATAAAGACAGTGACTACCAAAGACAATGACTCAGCTAAGAAACCCCATTATCTCATACAGAACATCCACTTGGAGATTTCAACAGTGAATTCTTTTCTTGGCCAAGAGACAGAAAATAAAGATCAAAACACATGGTCAGATTCTACTGTGGTGAAAGACACCACACAATGTCATCAGTCAGTCTTATATTTTAGCAAACCTCATCCATCAGCAAGATAACTGAACAGCATATCAGTAAAGTCTGTCTGGAAGCCAGTGCAAGGACTTGTTTACAGGTGCTGTGGTACAGCTTTAAGAAGGTTATGATTGATGTTAGCTGACAGTTTTCTCACTGTCTTAACAGCAGCAGGTTGCAGGTTTGTTATTGGTATCTAAGCTTTTCAATAAATAAGTCAACAAACATTCACAGAAGCCCTGAAGAAAAAGTACCTAATTGCCCCAACCAGCAAACTGTCATGTAAATGCTTCTGTTCTACTTCTCCTGGTCTATTTTCAAACCTCACGCCACTAGAGTTGAAGTCTTTTAAGTATCTACTTCAGGAAGTAACAGTTTTGCATGGGATCTCCTAGCATGAAACAATGCCTCATATTTAAGTCCAGCTGTGCCTTCTAAGCCCGAAGCCCATGCATCGTGTGACAGACACAACACTTCTTTGCAATATGATGACATTCATTCCTGGGACAGAGCAGGCTATCTCCTTCAAAAGCAGCGCTGAATCTCTACAAAATGTTCTGCCCTCAAACACAAAAGTGTTACCCCAGTAGGGTACCATTTTTGCAGCAAAAGAGATTCTTAAGGTTCCTACTAGATGACATTTTCAGTATCATTCCAACAGGCTCTTGTTTGAGGCAGAATGGATTTATGACCAACATAACCGAACCCATGCTTGAGTTCTCATTTTTCAGTTAAATTATCAAAGAAAGATTCAGGACGAGATCAGACAAAAGTAGGTTTAGTAATGAAACCCTTCAATAACACTTTCATATGTAGGCTGTATAACCTTTTCAATCCACCAGTTTGACTAAGGTTCCTAAGTGGGCTATGTCATAATTTACAGAAGTGATTTCTTAGTTTCCTACCAGATGCTGCCATTTTCTGAAGGTGGTGTGTAGAGATTAATTCTGTCACATGTCATCTGCTGGCTTAAGGATAAAATAAGAGCAGCAAAGTACACTGGAAGAAATAGAATTAGTAATGTCAGATATAAGCCCCAAAACGATGTCTCATCATGACATGATAATTACCACTAGCTTTTCCTTCCTTTCACTCCCCTGCTTCCAATGATGGTCTCCTTTAATTTATTCTCTCTTCTTCAACATTCCCCTGACCCATCAAAATCCGGTTTTTGTACTCTTGCAACCAATCAGCTACATCATAGGTGGCATCTTGTGATTCTGTTTTTCGCTAGGTCTGTGTTCTGTATTCAGAAGCAGGTGAAGAATTAATTCACTAATGGCCCCACTAATGCTATTATTGCAAATGCTTTAAAAAATAAGTAGCAAAGTGTTAACAGCCTTTGAATGCTGGTTTCAACTACTTAGAAAGTCACTTATTCTAAACCTGAAAATAACCAGGAAGGAAGATTTCGCTGAAAACAGTACGTAGGATTTCTCCATTTACTGTCTCTTCTGGACAACTACCTATCCACTCCAGAATACTTACAGAAAGAGGCTACTGCTGCTGGGTCTAGGGTAAGAAAGCCCCTCAGTGCAACTGATGCTTTCGCCAAATCAATCCTGATCATAAAAACAAGAGTCATTAACACAGCTTAAGAAGACAATAATATTGCTCCTCTAATAGTATTCCATTGTTCTTTTACTTTTTGCAAGATAGCTTTTTCTCCCTCTTCTACAGTGCCTTAATACACAATATACTCATCACAAAGGTGACAATTTCTGGAACTGAGAGAATGTGGACAGATCTGTCCCCCCTCTAATCGTTACCATTCATTAAGTGTCCATACCACCAACAGAGTTATGCTAATATTACTGCTCACATACCTTACACTACTACCAGGTCAATTAAGAATAACTTGGGCCTTCTCCCTGCCAACACTCAATGAAAAAAAAGTCATAATTTCTTCCACAGAACAGACTTCTCCCCAGCTTACCATGCTCCCGTGAACACTATCTATTACTAAAAGAAACGTCTACGAATCTTTTCTGTTTATGGTCTTTTTTGTTCCTCTTTTCCTTTCATTCCCACTCTTAAGCTGTAATCAGAAACCCCGGCTAATATAGGAAAGCTGTTTACACAGCCATGTTGCAAACCTGACTGGAGAATGGATTCACAGGGAAAGTAACCTGATAGAAGCATTAGTTGTCTCCACCACCCCTCTCGCCCTCCAAAAAAAAAAACCAAGGTCAGCTCTCCCATCTGGTTCACCTCATGATCACACAAACTGAAGCAAGGCTGCAGGCAATGGACCGAAATGAGTAGCAAGGATCTGACTGCACAAGTACACCCTTTATCTGTACAGCCAGCTATGCGTAAGATCATTCTCTTAAATATATCATATTAAATCATCAATAATAGATCAAAATGTGCCAGAGAGAAAGAAACATACTGCACATAAATTATGTACACCTTTCAAATACAAACATATTTTACCTGTCAAAGGCTGAGACTGTACTGATAGACAACAACAAATAGAACAAACTTTGAGCTGGGTATGCTAGTGTCTTATACTGTTGGAGCAGGTTAGAAACCATGGAAAGTTGATTTCCTGCCAAAATGTAGATCACAATGATGTTCCATACAGCATACCCAGCAAGGAAGCCATGGGCAAAGAGTCCGATCACCCTGAATGGAGGAAAGAACATTAGATAAGTTTAACACCTTGTTTTAGCAAAGAGCTCCAGATAGAAAAGGCCTATAAATCTATCTGTTCAACCCTGCCACTGTGGTAAGATCTCAGCCTTTCACAGATTGTTTCTTGGTGCTTTCTCTGATCTAGTTTTAATCTAACAGGACTTCTAATCAAGGGACTTCCTCCCTTGACAAACTGCGCCAGCACCTGAGCACTCAACAAAGAAACGAGAGATGTTTTGCCTGATTCCATCACTACTTCATTTAATTAATGCTACCATAATCAAATACTTTCACTTGCCACGCTCTCCTATTTTGGCTGTGGCATCCTAAGACCACTGCCCCTTACACGTACACGATGCTCTTAACTTGTGCTTGAGTGAGTCTTTTCATTATCTTTCTTGCTAAGAAAACACTGAGAAAGAAGCACAGGCTTCCAGATAAAATATACCAGAGAAAAAAATGGTTGTCATCTTCCCATTCTGTATCATAAAGTGACCACATGTTAACAAAAAAACTTTTTTCTGCTATTGTGTGCAAGTTTATGTCCCAGTCCAATTTCACTCCTCCCTCTTTTTCACGACACAGGATTTTTCTTTGAGAATTATTTGAATTCATGTATTTTCATTCTGGCCACAGTATAGCTGATAGTTGAATCTCATTTTGTAACATATTTTTTCTGTAGGTCTCCAGTATTTTTGTTATCAGAACAATCTCATGCTATTCGGATTTTGTCCGAATATTTGCAATATGACTTCCTTAGGTATTTTTTTTCTAAGTTGCATCTCACATGTGATGTCTGCATTAGAAACAGATATTATTGACAACAAATATCAAAAGCTAGAGGACTAAGAAGCTTTATAACTGTTGCACCCCAAACCACCATTCATTAGGACTATCTAAAAGAAATGGACACATGAAGATAAAGAAAAGGTGCTACTGTCAGGGAGAAAAAAAACAACCATGATTCCAACTTATTTACATCAAAACATTTATCTTTCACCTGAAACTTCGGTGCACTGAGAGGGCGACATCTCTAGTAGTCCATGAAGCCTTCACATCCATAAGTACATTGATATTTTCAGTCGTTTTAATCAATTCTGCACGGTCAGCTGCCTGAAAACGCCCTGAAAGGAGGAGGAAATTAGTATTTAGACAGGACTGTTACAAACTATCATTTCTACATTAATGCCTACTAGTGCTAGAAAGTTATAAGCACCATGAGTTCCATCAGGCATTTTTTTCTCCCCACTTCCTGCCCTTTGCCAGCTTCCATTCATACCAGGAGGCCTCTGTCAGTGTGAGGCACCCTGGTGGGTTAGGCTACAGACTCAACAATGTAAAAAAGCACTTTCGGTAACACTCAGTGTTCCCTGGTGCCAAAAAAAATCCCACCCAAACAACTTCCACTTGAAAGATTTTTTGCAATACAGTAAATGATACTTTCTTCTCAAGGTAGGGTGGCAGTATTAGGTCGAATCAGCTCAGCTGAGCACTAACAAATAGCCTTTTTCACTCACATCACAGAATTAAAAAATTCAACGAAACATGCCAGCACAGCAACACTAACATTCATTGTAGAAAAATTACAATGCATATTTATTTCCAAACAATTTTTGGGCTGAAAAACTTTAATTCTTCCCAGTAGTGCAGTATTTGGATTTTAAATACAATAATACTCCCTTTAGTTGCAAGAATGTCCTTGAATTACTTAAACCGCAAAACGTACTTACGATTTTTTTCAACAAACACTTTGCCAACAGGCTGGCTAATTCCAGTGGGAGCAGCAAACACAGGCTGCTGATCTGGGCTCTTTCTGTGCTCATCTTCAATGATGTCTTCCTCCTCCACTTCCAGCTCATTGGAACCGTGTGTTTCGGCTGGCCGAAGTTTCCTATCAGCACAGAACATAAAATGGTGCAGGGAAACAACAGGAAGTAGAACGTAAAAGCTGAAGACTCCTATGAACATTTAACATACCTAACCTGACTGATAAGAACTGATCAGGCTACTAACCTGTATAATATTACCATTTATGATTTTAACAACTAAAGTTCTCATGGAGTTAATTAACTAAAACCATAAAGCTAATCCTTGATTTTAGGATTTATTTCTCTATTTAAATTCCTTCTTTTGTCAAAACAATAAGGTGGGAAGAAATAAGTATCAACAGATTAATAATTAGAAAAAAATATACAAACTAAATACAAGGCCAAGAAAGTGGATGCTTTCAGTGGAAAGGCAACTAAAATGATTTAAAGGCATAGTTGTTGGAGAAAAAGCTAGTAAAAAGAAAGCAGTTAAGTTTCTCAAAAAATTAAAAAAAAGATAGGAAGAATAAAAGGAAGCAGTTATCCATTCCAATTTTCTCATGCGTGTGACTGAAATGTTAGGCTCTTGTAAAAGTGTTCAGAAATGTAATGCGTCCAGCTACGCGTAAAACAAACAAGTGAAGAAAGCTGGATCTTAACCCAGGAAAGAACTGCATAGATACTGCACAGGCTGAATGGTATCATGGGCTTCAAGATTTTACATCGTTGTAATACGACAATGTACAATGCTACTCAGCCACATCCACTGTCACAGTTATTCAAAATTATTACTTATTCAAAATTACTAGTTTGGCCTCACTTTGTCCTTTTTCTCTGTTTGCGGATCACTGTTTCTTCAGCTTCAGGGACATCCATGCCATTTCCATTCTGAAATAAGGCTGCAACATTTTGCTGGGTAAAAGAAGTCTCAGAATCTGGTGATTTAAAATACATCATGTGAAAGTTTCACAGCTCTCGTAAAAATGCAGGTATATTCACTTGAATAGTTATATAAACATGGTAGCAAAACAGTGATGCTCTTCTGAGCTTTGAATGATATAAAGGAGCTATTTTATTGCTTCCAAAACTGTATTGCAATTATTTGCATGAGGGTTTGTACCCTATAGAATCTGAAATCAGAAACAAACTCTTAAGCTACAATTCACTCAGAGATTACTTTCAGCTGGATTAAGTACAAAAGCAAATTATTTTAAATGTTTTAAGCCAAAATACAAGTTGACCAATCATATGTCTGTGTTACCAAGTTTTATTCACTGCTCTTTCAATCTATAATTACTTCACATACCGATAGGTATTTTCTTTTTCTTGCGCTTCCTCTGAGGATGTACATCATGAGGTTCAGGAGTTAGGGGCTCACTGCTTTCAGACTGCCGACGAACAGCTGCTTGTACGATGCCATCTGAAAACCAGATGAAAAGATCCAGCCACCTTAATTCAGAGCCACTGAGAAACAGGCCATTTCCTACATTGTGTAGACCATATTTGCCCAGCTTACAACTGAGATGAAAACATACTGGCTAGAAAATAAACCAGCTGGGAAACAAATAAGATAAGGAAGAATATATAAGGTGATAATTAACAGCCCTCATTTCACCCTGACATCTTCATACCCGTAAGGAAATGTAAGTATCTAAGAGGCAGAACAATTCCTGTTTGGGCACACTACTGACTAAAAAGAATCTACCACAGGAAAGAACTATACCTCTATGTTTTTCCTTTCTACATGCAAAGATTATAATGCAAGGGACAAGAAAAATTAGCAGTTTGTGACAAGTTCACATACATAAATGCTAAGGCAAAATAGCATGATATCAAAGGGAAATTTAAATGCTAAAAAAACACTGCAAAAATAAAAGAGAAGCAGAATAAAACAACACTGAACAACACTCCAGCCTGATAAATGAATTACTTTGCTTTGGAGGAACTACATTCCTGTGAGATATTAACAAGAATTCATCAACTATTTTAGCAGCAGTAGCATTTATTTGCATGATTAGAAATAGAAAGTCAAATTTACTTCTCCATTTCACAACAAATCTGCCTTTTTGTAGCTCTTACAAGTAGTGCAGTTTTTATGATAACTGAATCTATCTTTGTTTTCACTTCAAGCACAGGTTTTCTCACCTTTTAGAAAGGTTTTCTATGCTAAAATGCAAAATTGTCCAGCAAAGTAATGGCTATAGCCAAGATGTGCTTTCTGCTGTCATTCAGGTCACTGAAAACATCAGTACACAACACTTGATCTTTGGAAAATCCTGCTAGCAAGAGCTCTACTTGTTGCATTTAAAGGTCTTTCAGTGAGCCCTCAACTGCACATTCTTTTAAGCAAATAAAGGAGGTTTACTCATTGAAGTGTTATACAGTCAGTCAACTGGTTTGCAGAAATCCACCAGATGCTATCAACACATCATGCTTTATCAAAACAGAACTGACTTGTAATCTTGCTTAAAATGCTGTTCGTTCTGCAGATCCACTCATAAAAACACAAAGCTCTGGTGTCATTCATATTTTAGGCTTCTAACAGTTTGATGGTAATGGAATGATTAAGTTGTGACTTTACTTGGTCAATGATTGAAATGGAATTAATTTGTTAAATAAGTTTTATCTTAGTTAATTAAAAAATTCAAGCACTTAACACACTCAACATAACAATGTCCAGTATCAAGACATGCTGTGTTAGCAGTATCAGGAATGGGTCTTGGGAGAAAGAGCAGAGGATGGAACAAGTTACTTGTTAGCATTACAGACTTGTTCTAAAATGACACCACTTTCGGAAAAAGATTGCAGTCATTCAGTACAAACAAATTAGCTGAGAACACTATTAGAAAAACAGAGTTCAAGACTGAAAGGCCTGTATCTGTCAGGAGCTTGGCTACAGTGCAGGTGTCAACCAGGATTACAAACACAATTTCCAGTCTTGGCAGGTACCTTACCTAATGGGGTCTTTCCTTTAGGCTTCCTTTTTTTGGGACGACTGAGTGGAATTTCATCTGCAGAACATAAAACAGAAGTACAGGTGCACAGCACGGAGAAACCTGCATTTCCCTTTTTCAGCAGCCAGTCTATGCTAGTTCAGAAAGGGATTCCTTCTTACGAGTGAAGACATCTGCCATCTTTTACAGTTAAGAGGACAATTCACCAATTCTCACAAGCAGGAGGAATACAGAAGATGGCAGAAAAACACTATAGCAAATCTGTCTTATGTGCAACAGAGGCTAAATATACACATGCGTGTGTGTTAAGTGAAAAACAAATACTCTGTGCAATTGTCCAAAGAATAAACTTCTTGTTTAAAGCACAGCAGCAACGTTCCCGTTACCTTGATTTGATACGGAAATAGCAAACAGTAATGAGAACAAATTAAAACAACAGACAGTTCTAGTAATAGCAGTGCAGGTACCATGCAGTTTAAATGATCAGCCTGCATTTAGGAAATTCATAAGGCCCTGTCCGTGAAGAGACAATGAAGCGACACCAAAAGGAATTATCAGTGTTTATAACCGTCTTTAATGCTGGAATAACTCACCTTGGTTTCCACTTCACGTTTAAGAAGAGAAGGTGTTGAAGAGCAGTGTCAAAGGAACAAAGATGAGAAGAAAGTTTTGAATCAATTACAGTTCACAACAGTGAAATTCAGACTGCTGCTTTTGTGATTAATTTCGTTATCCTCACTCCGAGTACTCTTTATGAGCAGTTGTGTACAACAGGGTTAAAGGTACGAAGCAACTGTCAAGATTCAACACAAGATTCAACATAGTTAGTGACTATGCACAGTTCCTTGATTGGCTAGCTGTGGATCAGATTAAAAGCTTTAATCACCTGGCTAATTAAAACTCATCTTACTGCCTGATATGTAACAAACCAACAAAAGTTATGAAACACCTAAGTGCATACATTACTAAACCCACTCTACTGTTATGTCATCAGACATTAATGTTGCATTTGGTTTTAGGTATTTTGAAGGAATTCTGAAATATCACATCATAAAAACTCTCTAATTGTCTTTTCTTACACACTGCTCAGTAAAAAAACCCAAATTTTGCTCTACATTATGTGAAACCGGAATACCTCTATTCAAGAGTATCTAGTCTAATTTCAGAAATTTCAGTTCTGAAGGATCTGTGGTTCAAATCACTAAGGAAGAGGAAACAGAGAGGGAAGGGAGAAGAGACTGCAAAGAGGAATATCATAAAACTGAGGTAGATGTTAATAAAACTGAAGTAGCTGTTTGTCTGAAACTTTTAGAAGGGTTTCTCTCTCAGAGTATTACAACTGAGATAATGTAAATTTCTTGGCCTCTGAAAAACTTTAAAATGCTTTGTGTTTCTTGCAAGAGGTTCTGGGACAACAAATCAGCAAGAAAAGCAAAGATTCTCAAAGCCATTATGATTACTCAGATGTTTATTAAACTCATTCCTCCTAATTTCATTACTTTTAAGAACATTGCAGTACAGAACCACAGTCAACTCCATGGAATGAACTCATCTTACCTTGGCACTGGAGGAAGAGCACGAGGTGGGCACTGAAAGACAAGACAGGAACAAAAGTCAACTTCTGCCAGGGTGAAACCACCTCTCTTCTGAGTACCGGTTAAACCACTTCACAGAAAGCAGCCGTTTCCAGATCTGATCAAAACATGCTATGTATGTTTTGCTTCATATACCTCTTAACTAGTAAGAGACTCCTGATGGAGATGTTACATAAAGTGCTACGCACCACAGAGCAAGAATATGCTTTTGCCAGAGTTCTGATGGGTACTGCATTAGGGACAGGGACCTCACAGCCGTGTGCGAAGCACAGCCTGCATTTCAACTTCACTTGAATAAATTTCACCTTTCAAGTAAGGTCCTGCTTACCTTGGAAGGTTTATCAGTCCTTCAATATCAAAATACTGCAATAATTCCTGCGTTCAACATATTTGCACAGTACATAGCGTGAGATGAGTGTTTTCTATTGATGAAGTTGTAATTTCAGAACAATTTTAAGTAAAAGCAATAAAAAGGAAATAAGCTTATTTATGAAAAATATGATAAAACTATTATTTTCATATAATTTTGAAAATATTTACCAGCAGGTCAAACACAACTGAAATCTAACCTAATGTATTAAAATAAATATCTCCTGTTAACGGTCTGAAACTGAGCTCTTGCACTTCCTCTCATCTAGATAAAGGAATGCAGTTCACTTTCAGATTTTGTGTAAGATAATTATAGTGAAATAGCATACAGGAATAAGCATTCCCCACACTCCAAAACCTCAGCTGCTATCAGAAATAAAAAAGGCTGCAAGACTACTGAAGGATCCACAAACTTACCACTTGTTTCTTTCCCATATCATTTGAAGCTGTTCCCTGACAGAGGCACTGTGAACCGTTCTCCACTCCCTCACGCTGCTCACGCTGAACCTCAGCTAATTCTCAACTAAAAATAAGCTTCTAGCAGCCAGGATTAGCTGGACATGAACCTTCCTGCCCCTGGGTTAGGGCCCAGCACTACTCCCCTTTGAAACAACAGAACGTTGTTCCTTGGCAGCAACATTACCTGCCCCAAAACCCTTCCAACTCCATATGCTGCTACGGGCTCTAGTGAGTAAGTTTCACTTAGTTTGGTTTTCCCAAACAAATGAGACATCTTGTGCGAGGATGGTTTGCCGGATTAGCCATCAGATCTCTCACCTGGATTTTGGCCATGCTGAAGACAGACAGCGAGTGCTATTTGCATGGAGAGACCAGCATCCAGCAGGTGACACCATGCAGGTGCACCGAAAGGGAGGGAAAATGTTGGTAAGGGTCAGAGCTCTTTCTTTCCTACAGTCTTGTGGCACTAATTATTAAATGTTTAGGATAGTTGATATTTTAAACAACTAAAATGTAAAAAAACCCTAAAAAGTAAAAAAACCAAACAAGGTTTTAAGCAGCATTAGTACGTCTGTGTTCTATTGTACCTCTTGATTTTGTTACATTCTGTGAAACAACTGAAAAGCAAATTCATTTCTGTACCATTTATTCCTTGCAACAGAGGAAATCACCTGCCAGCAGGCAGTGGTGATTCCTCATCTGTCCCATCGGCATGAAAGTCCTCAACCCCACCACAGAGGCAGCAGCTTCAGTCGATTAGTTTCCAGTTTCTCTTTTGGCTGCATCCAAAGAAGCGTGGCCAGCAGGTCGAGGGAGGCGATTCTGCCCCTCTGTTCATGTCTTGTGAGATCTCATCTGGAGTACTGTGTCCAGTTCTGGAATCCTCAACATAAGAAGGATATGGACATGTTGGAATGGGTCCAGAGAAGGGCTACAAAGATGATCAGAAGGCTGGAGCACCTCCCATACGATGACAGGTTGAGAGAGCTGGGCTTGTTCAGCCTGGAGAAGAGAAGGCTCTGAGGAGACCTTACAGCAACCTTCCAGTACCTGAAGGGGCTACAGGAAAGCTGGGGAGGGACTGTTTACAAAGGTTTGTGGTGATAGGATGACGGGGAACGGATATAAACTGGAGAGGGGCAGGTTTAGACTAGACATAAGGAGGAATTTCTCCACCACGAGGGTGGTGAGGCACTGGCACAGGTTTCCCAGAGTGGCTGCCCCATGCCCTGGTCTGGTGGGAGGTGTCCCTGCCGTTGTCCTGTCCCCTGTCACTTGGCAGAAGAGCCCAGCTCCCTCCTCTCTACAACCTCCTTTCAGGTAATTGTAGGGAGCAATAAGGTCTCCCCTCAGCCTTCTGAAGGCTAAACACCCCCAGCTGTCTCAGCCGCTCCTCATAAGACTTGTTCTCCAGCTCCCTCATCAGCTTTGTTGCTCTTCTCTGGACACTCTCCAGAGTCTCAACACCCTTCTTGTAGCAAAGGGCCCAGAACTGAACACAGGATTTGAGGTGCGGTCTCAGCAGTGCCGAGTACCGGGGGAGAATAACCTCCCTGGCCCTGCTGGTCACGCCATTTCTGATACAAGCCAAGATGCCATTGGCCTTCTTGGCCCCCTGGGCACACTGCTGGCTCATGTTCAGTCGCTGTCAACCAACACCCCCAGGTTCTCCTCCAGGCAGCTTTCCAGCCGCTCTTCACCAGTCTGTAAAAGAGCAGGAGGGATGCGCCCCCGCAAGGGATGAGCCGGAGGGATGTGTAACCTGCAAAGAACACCCCCGCGGCTGTCCCCGTCCCCCCGCGGCCCCGTTCCCTCCCGAACCGCCCAGTCCCCGCCTCGCCCTCACCCCGCCGGGCCCCAACGCTGCCATCGCCGCCCGGGCAAACGCCGCCTTCCGCCCCACGGGGCGAGACCGGGATGTAGGGGAGGAGCCGGGGAGGAGCCGGGGAGGAGCCGGGGAGGAGCCGGGGAGGAGCCGGGGAGGAGCCGGGGAGGAGCCGGGGAGGAGCCGGGGAGGAGCAATAATTAAGAATAACAAGAATAATAAGAATCAAATCTTGTCCGGCTTGCAGTAAGAAAGAATGTGAGTTTAGCTTGTTTACTAGTTGAAACTATTATTATAGCTGTTATTATAGAGAGCTGGTCTTGTTCAGCCTGGAGAAGAGAAAGCTCCGAGGAGACCTTACAGTACCTGAAGGGGCTCCAATAATGCTCGGGAGGGACTGTTCGTTTAGGCTTGTGGAGACAGGACGAGGGCGAACGGGTATGAACTGGAGAGGGACAGAGTTCGACTGGACATAAGGAAGAATTTCTTCACGCCGAGTGATGAGGCACTGGCCCAGGTTGCCCAGGGAAGCTGTGTCTGCCCCATCCCTGGAGGTGTTCAAGGCCAGGTTGGATGGGCCTTGGGCAGCCTGGTCTGGTGGGAGGTGTCCCTGCCCAGGGTAGGGGGGGTGGAACTGGATGGGCTTTAAGGACCCTTCCAACCCAAACTGTTCTATGATTCTATGAAACAAGGACAGTCCCCCAACAGGAACAAAGGACAGATCTGAGCTCACCAAGAGGACACAGTGAGGAAGGAGAGAAGATAAAAAGCATCCAAGCATTCTAAAGATGCAAAGGAACTGTGATGTATATACCAGTGTCTGATAAGGTATGATGAGTTCTATGTATGTTTAACCAATATTTCCCAAATATGTAACTAGTGTTTCTTGGAATCTATGTGGATATGTATGTTTAACCAGTATAAAAGTCCTGTAACCAGCCTCAATGGACACACACATTGGGCAAAATAATTCCCTGTGTATCCAGTGTCATATTATCTATTAAAGCAATACCTGGTTAATAATCAAATTGGCATTGATTATTGAGTTTGGCCTTTTTCACGGCATCAAGGGGAAGGATGCAGGGGGAGATGGGGAGGAGTCACTGGTAGAGAAAGTGGAGTATTTTGATTTAAGCCAAAGCAGAGTTGTTTCATCTATAAGTCCTTGTGTCCTTTGAAAGTTAGACAGGATGCCCCTCTGATATCGTATTTTTCATAGCATATCTTCTTTCAAACTGTTTTTCCAGGCCCTGTTCATTCTTTGGAGACGATAACGCCCTGTGTTCGGTCTGGTCTGTGCTGAACAGATGTGTCTGGTGTGATCACCTCTGTTTGCAGCCTTTCCCATCTCAAATACCAGGTCAGAGCTGGCCCCAAAGCTCCAAATTAGCAGAGACTCAACTGCTGTTGAAGGAAGAAATGATTTGTTATTTGTTATACGTTTGAATATTATGCCTAGATTTTGTGATTTTAGAACAAAAAATGTAGGATTAGCATGAATAATAACTTCTAGCTCGCCTGTGCCTGGATATTTGTGTGCAAGTAAGACTGTTAGCAAGGCTGTGATTAGAAAGAATGAGAAGAAATGTGACAGTGTCTAATTAAGCCAGATAACAGGGACCAGGAGCAGATGCAACCTTGAAGAGGAGCCCAAGGAGTCCAAGGGGACGTGCAAGAAGGGAAGTTGAAGAGTTCAGCTGTGAGGGAGACCTATGGCCTTCATCCAGAGACCCTGAAGGAGACCCCCAGAAGGCAGAGTGTGTGCCAAGAAACTTATATAAGTAAATTCCAAGAAATTATTATAATAGACACACCTATTCCAGCAAAAATATGTAATGTGTTTCCTGGAATCTATATGAGTATGTATGCTTAACCAGTATAAAAATAATGTACCCAGCCTCAATAATTGCACACACATTAGGTGGAGCGATCTCCTGCATGCCTGGCACCACATAATAAATACCTGCTTAATAATCAAATAGGCATTGATTATTGAATTTGGCTTTTCACAGCATCATTGTGAAGTTCAAAATAACATTAAAATTAGACCTTCAAAAGTAGTAGAATACGCGTAAGATTGCTGGAGAGATTTATCCACATGCCTGTGAGTGGGAAATCCATTCTGCCTCCAGCTCCTGTCTGGCTCACATGACTGATGGGGATCACTCCCTCATTTTGCCCAGGCTGATAAAGGATGCTTGCTTTCTAAAACTCCAAAGCGAGTCTTAGAGAGTTTTATTTGCAAATGTTTTTGGTATCAGGAGGCCTAGGGGTCTTCAGCCCTGAGGCTGTGGGCCGGCAACATCAAATGCACATTAGTGTGAAAACAAGGCTTGTAGCCTTCCTTAGCATGTGACCACAGGCACAATCTCCAAAATGAAGTTACTCACAGTAAATGGAAATGAAAAAAATAAGTAGAAAATACACGTGATAAAATATTGTTCCAGCAGAAATGGACACAAAGCAAATGCAACTCTAATTAAAACACTTTCTTTGCTGGTACCAGTCTTACCACCCACCTGTACTCACCCCACATCAGTGATGTGTTCAGACTGCTCTGGTCCCCTAAACAAGGAGAAACAGGTCTGGCTCTAGAACAAGGAGGCATGATGGTGGCTGCAATATTTGGCTTTGAATAATCTCTTTCTAGACTGTTTAAATTGCATTTGTTGTTTTTCTCCAAGGTGTGGTAGGCCGACAGAATAATTCTGTATTCCTCAGGGAGCAAGGCAGCTGAAAAAAGTGAGGAATGTGTTTGCCACAAGCATTGCGCTGTTTCATGAGGAGAGCATGCTACCATAGAACACACCAGTAGAAAAAGGGGCTTTGACTTCATTTCCCTCTTTGGTAAGTCCATGTTCTGTCAGTTGTTTTGTCAGTTTTTACTCACTTGAGTTGAGGGAACAAAAGAAGACACACTACGTGTATTTTGAAGATAACTGTGGTTTCTAGAGTCATTTTTATTTTGATACCACGACTCTGCTCCTATCTTAAAAGGCAAAAAAGGATAAGCTGCAAACCAATACCTTCATAAATAATACTTTTTGCTCAAGAAAGCATGATAAAAGAGCATGCTCTGGACTGAATATTGACTGAATATAATCTGTCAGTAAGGCTTCCAGAAGGTACAGGTATCACAGTACCTGAATGACCATAATAAAAAGAAAAGACTTTTCTGTAGCTATGTACAAGTAAATTGTACAGATACTTGCAACAAAATAGATTTTTTCTTTATTTTTGTATTTAAGCACTCACAATATTTCATTTTTTGTACAAAAGTGGATGCAACTGTAACATAAAAAGCTGAAGAGCTACACAGAACATAGAATGATTATATTTCCTGTAGCAGCTTCCTCCCTAATCCTCTTCCAAATCCCTCACATACAAAGATAAATTCTTGCAATCCTGACATTAGGATTATTCTTGAAGTAAAACATAAGCTGTAATCTTTCTGAAGCTGCCTGCTGCTCTGAATTACGGCTGAGTGTCCGAACATATCCATATTGCAGGGACCCACTGGGGCTCATCCTGTGCACGATGGACTGCAGACAGCAGCTGTGCAGATGCTTCTTGTAAATTGTCATTCACGATCACTTGATCAAAGAACTGACCAAACTGAGCTTCCATTTTCTTAGCTGAATCTTCCATCTCCTGTAAGTCTTCTTCCTGTGAGATACAGAGCAAGCCTATAAAGCCTTAGCATCGTTTAGAGCAACATACCTGCATGGCATCTGCAAAACATCCTGGGCTGTGTAAATGAGGTGAATAGATAGTGTCAGGGTACTTTACAGCATTTACAGGCTGCTATAGTGAAGTGTGCCGGCTACAATCACTTCCAAGTCTCCAAAGAAGAGGTGGCTGCCATATCCGTCTCAAGGAAATACCTTGTGTTCCCCTATGCTCCATTTTAACACAAAAAGATTATTCTACTGATGAGTCCTGGAAAGACTGTTGGGGAACTGGACAGCAAACCCAGTAACACTTGTGTTCTCATTCCACATGTTAGTTTATTTCCCTAGTGTTCATGTTCCTTTCTGCCAGAGCAATCATGATTCACTTCCATATAGAGTTAAGAACTCAGATGTCCAAAATTTTAAAATGCTAAGCTTGATTATGATTTGCATGGAAACAATTGTGACAATGCACTAGACACATTGTAAATACAAGATATTTGTTTCTTACAGAACTCTCTATAGAATTAAGAAACATACTAGCATTAAGCAGACTCAAAATAACAATACATTCTTACAACAACACAAAAAAAATATTTGATTATGTTAGTGAATGAAGCACATTCTAGGTATTTCAATGTAAACAGTGACTGTATGTGTTGACTCAAATCTTGTCACAAGGCAGTTCATTAGAACAAAAATATATGAAACAGCCTCTCCTTTAAGAAAGGGCAAAATGATTGAGGTAAAAATCCTCAGTCCCCCAAGTACACATTACAAACCTTCCATTTGAAAGCAAATCTGGAAAGGGAAAAAATCCCAATAAATCAAATGGAAAAAGACAAGAATAACTTAGATCTGATCCTAAAGACACAATAATCTTTTTAATGAAAAGGGTAGAATGCATTATGTTCTAAATGCAGAATCCCTGAATAATAAGCCAAGTCTCTTCTGTTTCCAAAACTCACCTTGAATTTCATGTTCACATAATAATCTGTAATGATCCTGGCATTTTTTCGAGTCTGCCTCATGCAGCTTATGCTGGATGGCTTGATAAATATAATGTAGGGCTTTAATTCATGAGTTCGGGCTACTTGTATGCCCTGCAAATGAAGAGTGAAAAGAAGTTAAAGTATTTCAAGTGTATTCATCCCAGTTTTACTCCCATGAAAAGCCAATTGTTTACAGTGTGCTATTTTCTCCAGACCTAGCAGTAATCTTTTTCAGGAACACCTACTTTAAAATGACCTCACTAAATAATCCCTGGACCAGACAATATTAAGCAACTGTAGCATACCAGTCACTTAATTCCGCTTGGTAACCTTATTAGGAGATGCCTTCAACTCCAGCAAGTGACTGGACATTGTCATTAGCAGATCTCTGCTATCAACAACATGAACAATGAATCGGAAACCTGGTGGGTTTTTTTGACCACTGGGGCACTACCTTTGGGAAAAAATACGTTTATTGCTCTGTACTGTAAGGAAGTATCCTGCTTTTGGAAATGTTTTTGCTGTATAACATTCCCTGATGCTAATAAGCATTTTTAAACTAGTGCAAAGCAGTGGGAGGAACAAGAAAAAAAAAAACCAAACAGCACGTAAAGTTGGCTAAGCCGTCAGATTTAAAATACAAGTATGCAACTCGGCAGCAGTTCTCATACCTCACAACAGTTACTGAAGAACAGCTGTGTGCTATTGCTTCATACCCTTCCCAAAACTTGTCCTTTGAACTCATACCCCAAAACATAGATAGTGGCACATCAGTTCAAGTAGCAAGATTACATTCCCCCTCCTCTTTCTTTTAAGAGAAACGTAGCAGAAGAAACCCAAGGACATTTTTAGGTGTGAAATGAAGACTAAAGTGAAGCCTAGTCTGCCCCTTATAATGGTTTGGATTCCAAGTAGTACCCCACAGGTCATGTAATTTAAACAGCACAAACCCCTGCTAACCTAAGGCTCTGACTAAACTGGCTCTGTATAATTAGAGGGAAATCTCTAGAAGTTACTGAATCATGGTGTCTCTCTTTACATTCCGTTAGAAGAAATGTTGAAACCCAGGAGCCTGAACAGTTCCAAAATACTAAATATGCAAGTAATTCAGAAAAGTTTAGTAGGTTTTTGCTGGACACAGCGTTAAGCCTCTTCGATATTTAAGAACTCAGGCCTTAATTAGCCTTATCTTAATCAGCAAATTCAATGCAAAGATAGAAGGGGAAGAAAAAGTGAAAAGATTAGCATGGTAAGTAGTTCTGAAAGCATTTCTGAAAGCTTTAGAGGTAATAAAAGCAAAAAGAAAAAAATACATAAGAATGCGGAGATTGCATTCAAAGCCTTTTTGCAGTGTCCAGCATAGAAACATCTGGTAATCGCCCTAATATTTGAAGCACCTCTTGCCAATATCTGCTAGGGAATATGTGGAATATGTGGAAGTTGTGCAAGCTCCCGTTTCTCTTAAACTTTTCAAACTGTGGTCCCTAGATGAGTGGCGAACTGTGCAGCGAGCACTCGCTGGAGGCTCTTGTAGAGCTCTTTGGTTACATGCACCAGCTGCTTACTTCCAGCTGTTATGTTACTTCTGAAGAGAAATATATGCATGATATAATTGCCTGGTTTTTTCTTGACTACTTTAATAGTTGCTGCTTTTACCAAAGAGCGTTTAGAGATGGCTAACAGAAGGACAGACATCTCAATTAACAGGGCTTGGAGAAGGAGGAAATCCCATGCAACAGTCCCCACATGAAAGAATAATCCTTGCTTTAAGGAAGTATAAAAACTCTTTTCTGTATCATTCCACTTGATAATGCAACCGCTGACTTAGAAACAAATGAACTATACTGATCTGTATACTGACACACACACACCAAGACCCATGCAAAGAATAATCTATTATTAATAAGCACCATAAGCTAAAGTGAAAATCAAGTCAAAGCAGCTAACATTGTTCTAACAGCTCAAGAATGTACAGAGAATTATTTTTGCACCAGGAGATACAAACTGTAGATTCCCTGCCCCCTTACAACTCACCTGTGGTTCTAAATCTATTACACAGATCTTGCCTTCATCGAGGACTGTTCGCACTGCATCAATACTGGTACCATACAGGTACCCTTTGTATTCCCCATATTCCAGCATTCTGCAACAGTGATGGGGAAGAAGGAAAATGAAAGAGCACTTGAGTGTGAAAAAAGTTCCATTTCAGGATGAAGTCTTCAAAAGTAATCCAGTGATCAAGACCGAATGATCATAAAACATAGTGAACACTCATGAACAACCTCCGCCTTTGCTCCTCCCTGCTACACTGGGCACAAAATCAGAATCATTACAGTTCAACATTTCCAAGCATGCATTTTTCACTTCTTACAAATTATGTGTTTAGAGATCATTATTCTAATGGTAAAATGCTTGTTGTTTATATAGTATTAATAACTTCATAAATCAGAAGATCTCAAATTGCTTGGCACAGCTCAAGGAGTGCAGCATCTGGTGCTGAGCTGATCAGTCTTAGGGGGTTATTGATGCATAGAAAGGAGCAGACAGTTTGAAAGTTTGGCCCTTACAGTTCACCTGCTTATGTGGAGATGCCATCACTGCAAAGATTCTGCAATGGAGCTGTACATCAGGAACAGGTCTGGCTTGCTGCTCAATTTTAGAAAGCGGTCCAGCTTCCAGAAGAGTTAAACTCAACTTACAAGCACATCAAATGAGCTCTGGACTGGGGATTCCACTTTCTTTTAGAAGGATTCCAAAATTCATTGTAGAGGAGCTTCTTTGCAACTGCACAAACATGGTTTTTAAAGCAATGGTCTCAAATAGCTTGACCAGAATTTACACCAAGCATACATAGTAAGTATGAGTGGAGGAACACATACTTGGGACCTAACTACAAAACTGTCTTGGCTCACATTACGTTTTAAGCAATAAAAGTGTGGGTTGTCTCTCCTAGTTACCTGTGGCTATACACCATGTTTTCAAAAGTTTCTTTTGATACGTAGTGATATTCACGACCATTCATTTCATAGCTCTTCTGAACACGAGTGGTGTCTGAAAGGTGATATACAAAGATCAACTACAAATAAATTCTTGCAATTTTATAACTATTTTCATAAGTAATAAAATGAGTTGTTTCCATTTGTTAATGCAGAGCAGAAGCCTTGCCTACTCTACTGGTTGCCAGTGGCAAATCCTGGAAAATTAGCAAAGCACATCTGTATTTCTTGGAATGAAAGAAGAATGGTTTAATCGAAATATCTGTGACTCAGACCAATCAGGAAGTGCTTTGGAACTGTTTGCACAACTGTTTGCACTGCTCTGAGGTAAAATTGATTAATGTTCATTCAAAAGCATCCCACAAGCCTTCCCACACTTGCACCTTTCCCATAGCTAGGATTTTAAACACAAAAGGATTTCCGAATTTTCAATCAACTTCAGATTCATACACTTTCTATACACCTTCCTGTTTGGTTATCCAAATCACAAGAACCAAATAAGCACAGGTAGAAACAATTTCAGTTATTACGTCAGAAATTAATCTGTGTAAGTCTCATCTGAGACTAGAAGGCTAATAAGGAAAGCTGCAAAGCCTATTAAGCACCAGCTTCTGTTGCCTTCATTCTCATATCTGATCACTTAAACACTATGAACTTAAAATATCCCTAAGAAACATTCTCAGTTTTAAATTTAGGAAAAGCAAGCCTCAAGATTAAACAAAATCATGCAGATTATCTACTACATAGACCTTTAAGGGCTACAGGAGCTGTAACTTGAAAATACCTTCATCTGATTTGCCACAGTAAGGAGAAAGAGAGTATTTTCAACTAATCCTCATAAAAGCAAATGACTGTGGTTTGCACAGAGCTGAAAAAACAGCTGTACAGCAAAGAGTATATGAATGAACAAAGGCAAGAGGGAGGTACCAGACACCTGGAGGGGTTCAAGGCCAGGCTGGATGGAGCCTTGGGCAGCCTGATCTAGTGGGATGTGTCCCTGCCCATGGCAGGGCGGTTGGAACTGGATAATCTTTAAGGTCCCTTCCAGCCCAAACTATTCTATGATTCTATGATTTCCTATACATGTTTGAAGCAGGAAGTAGGGGGAAGAGGAAGAAGATTACATACGAGGTACAGCACTTTGAAACTCTCGTGGGTTACTTGCGATAAGCCTTCGCCTTAGCTCATTCACACCAACTCCTGCAGGACCTGAAAAGTTGGAAAAGCAACTAGTATTACTGACAGAGGCACTTCTCGTGTACATACCCCCTATTTTCTAACAAACTGCACATACAGAGATGAAATGTAAATGAGTTCCCCAAAAAAGTACCAGAAGTGACTGAAGCATCTGGATTGACTCAGGGTACAAGTCACCTCCCAGCAATAGTCATATGGAGAAGGCAACTCACCAATCCGATTTTAACAGAAAACATTATCAACAAATACTTCCAGACTTTGACAAGACAATGGATTTGCCTTTACCCAGTTTGCTTTAATAGGATCATGGAATGTTGCAGAACAACAGGTTCCTCCTGTCACTACCCTTGAAAACTACTTGAGAACCTGCAGCCCACTTAATACTGTGTTTCCTATAGCAAGCATTATTAAAGCATCTTCTAGCTTTCCTACTGCCGTGACAGAGTTTTTTCTAGTCTGGAGTTTAATTTTAAACATTCTTCTTACCATTGCCACTTGCATGCATTTAACACTGGCTATAGAAATGTCTCCCTGGAAAGACGTTTTCCCATCACTCTCTGTACCAGTCCCAACTGAATGTAAAACCGAACCATTTCCCTAATAAAATCCATTGTCAAGCAGCACTCATAGCTGCGTGGCTTCTTCTGAGGACTTAATTATTTATTTTTTTATTATTTTAAACAGTCACTGTCCCAAGCGAAGAAGATACATACATTAAACTTTAAAACCAGCGAGAAAGTCAAATTACAATCACTCTTGAAATGCTGCCTTGAGAGTTACCTGCATATTCTGCAACCACTGCAATCATCAGCAGGAAATCTCAGTGGATCGGACCATGACTGACTGTTTCCTCCCCTCTGTTACAGGTTGTGAGGTTTGCATGGGAAAGTAATTAACCTCTTACCCACTAGTATAATTAGTCTGTTCCGGTCTGCTGGGTGCCGCTGGTACCTAACCACCTCTTCATATGGAGCTGCAAGAGTGCTGTAACAGCTGCTGGGACACCGCGCATAACACGACTGCTGGTTGGTCCGGGATTTCCTGCGACACAGGCGCATACTTCTGCGGAAACCAGCTGTAAGAGGCAAAGACATCAGAACTGGAAAATACACTGAAGATGCATGCAATTAGTGCTTCAGTCTAGAGTGTCTCTAAGCCAGTCAACATGAGCTGAGACCAATGGCATGAGGTTTAACAAGACCAAATGCCGGGTCCTGCACTTGTGGCACTACAACCCCGTGCAGTGCTACAGACTGAGGGGAGAGTGGCTGGAAAGCTGCCTGGAGGAGAAGGACCTGGGGGTGTTGGTTGACAGCAACTGAACATGAGCCAGCAGTGTGCCCAGGAGGCCAAGAAGGTCAATGGCATCTTGGCTTGTATCAGAAATGGTGTGACCAGCAGGGCCAGGGAGGTTATTCTCCCTCTGTACTCGGCACTGCTGAGACCGCACCTCGAAAACTGCGTTCAGTTCTGGGCCCCTCACCACAAAAAGGATGTCAAGGCTCTGGAGTGTGTCCAGAGAAGAGCAACAAAGCTGGTGAAGGGGCTGGAGTACAAGTCTTACAAGGAGCAGCTGAGAGAGCTGGGGTTGTTTAGCCTGGAGAAGAGGGGGCTGAGGGGAGATCTTATTGCTCTCTACAACTACCTGGAAGGAGGTTGTAGAGAGGAGGGTGCTGGCCTCTTCTCCCAAGTGACAGAGGACAGAACAGGGGAATGGCCTAAAGCTCTGCCAGGGGAGGTTCAAACTGGATATCAGGAAAAAATTTTTCACAGAAAGGGTCATGGGGCATTGGCAGAGGCTGCCCGGGGAGGTGGTGGAGTCACCATCCTTGAGAGTATTTAAAAGATGCGTAGACGAGGTGCTTGGAGACATGGTTTAGTGGCAGAAAGGAACAGTTGGACTCCATGATCCAAAAGGTCTTTTCTAACCTGGTGATTCTATGATTCTAACATACTGAACTTTTTGTGCTTTTTGCTGGGTGAAAGTGAATTTCACTGCCACACGTGGTATGTCAGCTTGGTAGGACCTCTAAGCATCAAAAGACAGCTAAAGGCAAGGTCAAATCTCATTGGAAGTTACCTGAAAATTAGCCCAAAGTTCAAGACCCCAAGAAGATCCACAAAACAAGTCAAAAAAGTTTCTAGGCATGTGAAGAATCACTAGGGAGCAGGTCAACTGATTTTTTGATAGTGTAGCTGGTTCGCTCTCCTAGAAGAAATCTGGAACATTTGCTCCAGCCTCCAGAATGAACCAAAATATTTTAAAGGTCTCTGTGGTTTAGTGACAGGGATAGGTTTTTTGGTCCACCTTACCACTCAGCTCTGAGAAACTTTTAGGTCTACTTTTCTAACGAAAGCTCTCATTACTTTTTCTCAGTGGGTGACAGACATCAGAACAACATTACGCTTCAGCAAAATTAATCATGAAGTAAGGGAAATCTTAACAGCCACCAGTCAAGTTCAAATAGTTGCCGTCAGGTCTCAGTAGAAACCTAACAGGAAGAGTGATTCAGATGGAGAGAACAGGCATTAGTAGGAGGAAAGTGACTCATTGAAGTTTGGAAAACTGAACAAGCAGAATTCAGTAAGTATATAGGTGAAATAAAAACTAAAGCATTTTATAATATCTAACTTCAGACAAGCACATAATCTAGATTAAGTCCTGAACATCTTACTTATCTTTAGTCATTGCGTACCAATAAAGACTCGACCAAATTCACCAAATTCTTCCTCTTCTAGAATACAAAAACCAAATAGGCATTAAATAAAAAAAGAACAGAGCTAGATGGCTAGCCATTGCTGCTGATCCCAAATGAAAAAGTGTTTCAGTAAACATATGGAATTACCATGTCTGATCTAATAAAAAGAAGCACAAAACTTCATAATATGAAATATTCAAATATTTCACATGCTGATTTCAAATATTTCTGTAAGATAAAAAGTAAACTTAGAAAGTCTTGATATTGTCTAAATTAGATTGAAACTCAACATTTTATTTGTTTCATTCCTAAGATAACTAGATGCCAGACAATGTTTTGAAATACTTGTGATGAAAAAACCTCCATGTCATTTAAGTTTTTGAGGTGAAACCTAGCTTGCAAGAATTCTTTCACTAGAACATTACAGACTCCTACTGTTCTCCTAATCACACATATAGTTATCCAAGCTATGTATTCCCTTTATTCAGGCCTTGTTAAAGCAAGAAAAAGATACAGAAGATGTAGGCATGTCTTTAAGGTAGTAATTGCTCCAGGGCAAGAACATTATTTTCACTTACAAAGCATGAAAATGTACTGTCTTTTCGCACTAGATTCTGTGAGTAACCACTATCTCATAAGCACACAAGTATTAAAACAAAATTAGACGCATCTTGGTTACTTTTCTTTCACTTCTATACAGTTTTATTCCTGCATTTCTATATGTATTAGCAACTCTTTGTCTATGTCTGTAGAAAAACCTACTTGGCACAAAGTTGCTCTTTCAGGGCAAAGTTCAGAGTGCTGTTCAGCTGACCTACGCCTGCATCATTTCCATCCTCAGGTCTTTTAAGCCATCATTCAAATCTTTTTGAACACTTCTGCTTTACCTATTCTCTGTTCTATCGTATGGAGTGCAGGATGGACTCCTACAGGGAACAAACGACTCAGCTATCAGGTATTGTAAAAGGAGTGGTAGTACCAGGTAATGCAATAAAGATAAATTCTAATACAGTACTGCTTACAGGAGACAGGGAGAAAAAAAGTTAGTGTTACCTTCTTTAAGCTCCTCTGCAGGTTCAGATAGAGACAGATATAAACCAGTTAGTTTTGAGAAGACAGGCTATACTAAGATTAAAAAAATAAATTCCAACCAGCATTGTCCAATTTAGGAAAATTTGGAAACAGGTACTTCAGGCTTTAAATCTAAAATAAACCTGTGGAAGCATAATTGTCAGTTCCCAAGGAATGAGACACTCGGGTACACAATCTATTGCAAAATACATCAAATGGATGTTCAACTACCAATAAATTTAAAGTAAAATGTAGGATAGCAAATATTTGAACCTTTAGTCCTCTGAATGTCTGGATACAGCAGAGAGCTGACTCAACACTCAGTGGTGAATGGGATTTGCAAGAGTAATCCCCAATCGCGCTGATCAGAAACACCCTAGCCTGAGAACAAAGGACTGCCCTATGGACCTGCTGGCTCTGTCTTAAAAGCTTTAGGCATTGCTTGAGAGGTGGAAGAGAAGAAACCACCTGTGATGGGTACGGTTGGACTCGATGATCTCAAAGGTATTTCCCAACAAAACAATTCTGTGATTCTATGATAAGAGGGAAGATCTGACTGGCAAGTAGGAAACTTTTGGCAAAGAGCAAGTGTAAGATGGAATGACATTTCTCTCCACAAGGTTACCAAAAATCTCACACAATAAATTTGGGAGTAGATTTATTTTAGTGGGAAAATGATCTATTTTAGACTTAAGTTTTACAGAACTCTGAATATGCTGTAAATAGATGTTCACTGAAGAAAAAAACAATCCCAAAACCATCTTGGGTAGAAAAAAGCACTGACCGATTGCATGTCTTATACATAAATCATTCCTATTATAGAAGCATTTTTGTTTCTTGTACACCAGCCATGCACACAATCAGGAATCCAGAACATCTCTCCTCTTTACAGCTCCTATAGCTACTGGGGATTCAGGCCTCTGTTACCCTAAGGTAATCCAGTTATCCGCTGACATCAGTCACAGCGTGCACCGGTATAACTGATTAGGAATTGATAAACAGATCTGTTACTGATGCATGAGAAGGAACACTCACACTTCTGGGATAACAGGGAAAAAACCGTACTACTAAGGTAATCAGAGAGCAAAAGGAAGACTTAAAACAACAGGATTTTACATAGTGGTTTTTCAAGGCAGGATGGCTTCTTAAGCTAAAATGGCATTCTAGATTTGTCATTTGCTTGATTTTAAGATGCTTGTCTCTGGACACTCTTCTCGCAGCAGAACAACAGCAAGGAATTTGCAGTTAGGTCAGAGGCACTTACCAGACTCGAATGTTTCTTCATCTTGTTTAACAATCCAGACAGCAAAGATATTAAAATAAATTCAAAATTTAATTCTTTTCTTCTTATAGAATTTCAGGATCACAAACAAATTTTCCAGCTCCTATCAAACTGTCTCACACAAGTTCCCCACTTCCTTCTACACTGATGTGGCAAAATACAGCTCACCACGCTTGAATTAACCATGAGAGATTTCTGAATTACGTCGGGAGAAGGATGAGCTGTACTGCTTTAGGGAGCAAGTAAAGCTAACAGTCTTCACATGTGCTATTTATGTGTAAAAACCTATTCTTGCTCAGTACCTAATGGTACTTTCTCCTGAGATCAGTTTCTTGACAATGAATTATGTGAGTTCTCCAAGACTACAGTCATCTGTGGCATTAAATCTACAACAGACAAAAACTACAATAACATTACAGCCATAGACCCAAACCTGAATCAGAGAGGTTGGATCTCCTTTGGGCAGATATTTTTGGGTTGGTCCCTCTTCTCAGCACGACATTTCACTATAAGCACCAAACACCAAAACTGCAAGTAGCTCATTTTAATACACTAATATAGGATGAGGTTTCCAGGATATGAAAACCAGAATTTTCTACTGCTACATTCACTAGGAGAATGAGTGTTTCTATCTGGGAAACAAACCCGGGCTTTAACTAGCTACTACCTTGAAGCAAATAGAATAATCTCACGTGAATTCTGTTACCTGTTTCCACACACTTCTCATCAATCTGCATGTCATCCTCTACAGATCAACACAAGGAAAAAAAATCCATCTGAATCAGAAAAACTCTGGGGAGGAAACAGCCTTACACATTTTACAAGACTGTATTCAGACATTAGAAAGAAAATATTTGAAGCTCAGATCAGCTTTAGGCATCTTTAATAATTTTAACATTGTTAATTCTAGCTTACTGATGCTCCCCATCTTTCATGAACAGAAGTGCTCTGAAGAGCTTGTGGCAGCAAACACATCTCACTTGAATTCTCCTTTTGAAATAATAAGATGATTAACGTAGCTGTTGCTCTGTTTATGGTGTAGATACCTATTTATTAAGTATTGTCATGACAGAACATAATTTTCCACTCATTCCCTTCTCTCTTGTAGCTTTTATAAGTGTGTTTCTTTCCAATAGGCTTCACTCAAGGAAATTGCTTTGCTTGGTTGATTTTATTATTAGTTTTACAAGGAAGAAAAGGAAAAGATTGATTCAGCTCTCTCTCCATGCCCAGACCACATCAATTCATGTCCCTGAAATGTGATCTCGTGGGCTTGGGTGATCTCATGGACTCACAATACTGCACTGTTTGTGTGTTCTGTTCTCACACGCCTCCTCCAGACAGGCCCATGAAGAGCTGTTTTCCAGTTATAGGGCAGTTGTCAGAGAATCTGCTAACCATATGGTGCCCATATGTATCCTCTAAAGAAATACTCTCTTGGAGCTGCTAAGGTCAGCTGCTGAAGATGGGAGAGACAGAGGGAGAGGAAAAGAGAAAGAAAAAAAAAGCAGTCTTTCCTTCCTCAAAGCAGTCTTTCCTTCCTCAAAGCAACCTACCCAAAACATCAGTGCCCTACTGGATAATGCATAGCTTACACTTACTTGAAGACAACATAAGTTTCTACTATTTCAAGCAAAAAACCTGCTTGATTCCATTTATGCTAAGCACACAAAATGCCAAGAACTTGGGTTTCTTTTGCATGTATTTACTAAACTGTCTAATTTCTGACAACTTTTTTAAAAGCCTGTAAACCCATGTGCTATACTGAGTCCAGGTGCAGAAATGCAATATTTACTAGATACAACCTCCTACCTTCTTCCACAGTGCTTACTGTCCACAGCACATCCATTGAAGCAGTTAAAATGCAATAAAATTATGGTGAAAGAGAGCTCCAGCTCTAAGGAACAAAGCAATTAGTGTGAGAAGAATCCTACACAATGAAACACACTGAATCTGGGAGCTATGACAAGAGAAAAATTAAGGACATACTACTATAAAGAACCATAGAAGAAAATGGGGAGGGAGAAAACAGGAAGAACTTTTGTCTGGAAATAATTGGGCGTTTACAGAAAGTTATAGTTGGCAGAGAATAATGTTTCTGGATTGTCACTATGAATAAAATCACGGGCAGCACAGCTTATCTTATACCTCAAGGAAAAAAGTTGTGTCTTTCTCTCAATAGTCTTGATGACAAATAAATATAACTCAACACATCACATCTTGCTGTGCAAAACTTATCTGTGCTGGAAAGCCAGGCTAGTACGACTTATTCACCCTCACATCTCCTAGAGAGAATTGGCTCTCAGAGAGCTCCTGGATCTTACAGACTTCAGAAGCAGATGAATTCACAGCTTCTCCTGCAGTCAGATCCCAAGAACACTGGAGACAACAACCTGCACCATCAGCATTCCAGGTGTAACTACCATTAAGTATTTATTTTCCTGGGGATAGTTAACACACTTTGGAGATAACAGTATAGCTCCAGAAACAATGTCTTTGAATTAAACTGAATTGCAGGAGCTTCTACTTCAGTATCTGTGGAAACAGAGAAAAGACCTTTCTTTCCTACTTTACAATTCAAATAAGTTTTCACTCACACATTGAGGATTTGAGACAGAGATGGGGCTGAAAAGGCTGCGACCACCAGAATTCTCGCTGCTTCCTACATAGAAATAGATTCATCATTGTTAAAGAAACAAAACAGTCCACAAGTACATTACGCTCCAGTCAGATTCACTGCTTACACATAAGATCAATCTGTACTGATCTGATGAAAGGCACCAAGAATGGAAACAGTGCCAATGTTTTAGCCCACTGTGAAGTCCTGAAAGAAAGCTGATGTGCTGTTGGAACTATTTAAAGGCAATTTCCAAATCAGCAGCCTGGGAGCACTGAGTATTTTAAGCTTTTGTATAAGGACAGGAAGATAAGCCATACTGTGGTACAGACTCTTGGGAGTAGGAGAGTGTGCTGCTGCTACAGGTAGTAACACTACTGCCTCTGTTACTACACAGACCCTCAATTACAACCTAGTCAAATTTCAGCTTTCATTATACAGACGACAGCTAGGTTTACATATAGTACAAATTGAAGTTCTTCATCTACAGCTGTGTGGCCTTACATTTTCCTGAGGGTAACACAAACAGGACATGGTTAGAGGATCAAAGTGAAAAGCGGGCTACAGCAGTTTAACTGCTGTGTTTCTGAAAGCATGTAGTGTAAAAATAATGGGCTATATATGTAGAAAATAAGAGGCAAAGGATCCTTGTTCTCCCTTAAGCATGTGTTTTGTTTTGGTTTTTTTGTTTTGTTTGGGTTTTTGCTTCCCGCTCTCCCTCTCTTTTAATCTGTTCTACTCAGTTTTCATCAAAGATGCAGCTTAATAAATACTGATTCTTGATACAGCTATGCCCTTACAACATACATTTTAAATACCACTCTTCCTTTTTTAAAAAAAAAATCATAGACAATGGTTCTAAACAGTTAAGGCCCTTAATTTCCACCCATCTTTCAGCTGCTACACTCCACTAGATGTCTTAGCAACTAGCACAGAGAATAAGCAACTGCTGCAAACTTCTTTGATGTCAATTTAAGATGACAGAGGTACTTTGAAAAGCTTGTTCTCACATAGGTACTCTTAAAGGAAGGAAACAAGAAGTCAGAGACTAGAAAGAGGGAAAGTGTTTGTGTCTGTATCACAGTACTACATAAAATATAGCAGTGCAAAGTCTGAATAACTGGCTAAATTTTGAACTGGAAATAAATTAGGCCTTCTTTACCTTTTAAGAAGGTGATTTGAGGGTATAAGTCCAGCACAGGCACTGAGATCTGAAACTTTCCTGGCCTGCCACCACAGAGCATCATTCTGGTCCACAATCTGGAGTATTTCACCCTTCTTAAAAGGCAAACCTGCATCAGCACATGGTATGGCAGGATCTTGCAAGGGCCAGTAATCTGCCATTGCTCGCACATAGAGCTGGTAAAGAAAACAGACAAGAGTAAGTGGAAGAAGCCACGTTTAGAACAGATACAATATGAGCTTTATAATCACAGGGCCAGATATTGCTGCTACTTAAGTCCATTCATGATGAAGTCATGTTTTAAAACCAAGATCAAGCCCCAAGCCCCATCTGT
Organism: Cuculus canorus; assembly: GCF_017976375.1. Taxonomy (NCBI): domain Eukaryota; kingdom Metazoa; phylum Chordata; class Aves; order Cuculiformes; family Cuculidae; genus Cuculus; species Cuculus canorus. The sequence goes on along the minus strand of NC_071406.1, from coordinate 29,689,709 downwards.
TCGTTAAGAGAGGAAAAAAATATCTAATACATTGAAAAGAATTGACCTTCAACCTGTAGATCAATCTGAAAACATCTTCATTGCCTTTAACACAGCTATAGAAATACAGCTGATTGTCCTTACTGCTTCAGCAACAGTGTACTGATGTCAGCTGAGATGTAGCCATAAAGGCAAGTAGAGCTTTAAGGATTACAGTAAACTAAACAGTATTTCCTTGTATGACACTGCTAGACATGATTGGGGTAACTGTTTGCAGTAACAATCCAGGAAAAAAAAAATATATCTTACTGTTGTTTGATTGCTGACAGGTCGATCAGAAACTGGAATTAATTTGAACATAATTGTCCCCTGAGAGAGGGCCTAAGTGATTAAAAAAGGATTAAAACATAACTGGTATTCAACACAAGTAAGCAAACATTGGTAGCACAAACTTAGCACATCATGGCTTTGAGGTTACTATAATGTCTATATTACAAATAGAATTCAAGCATACAGAGTCAATGTGACAATATCATATTTTTTTTCAAAAGGAAACTCAAGAATGAAGCTTCGAAGTCTTGCTACATATTTTTAATTCAATGAAACATCTGTTTAATTATAAATATATATAATAGCAACATTAATTCATATAAAACTTCTCTACTGAAATCCAATTTAAATTAACAGCAGAGTCTGGTTAGAAAAGTGACACAAAGACTGGAAGAAAAAACAAATATTTAAGAATTAAGCATTTCAGTAGAATTTGTATTTCTTATATCTATAAATAGTACAGTCAGGGAAATCACACAGAGAGACTTGATACTGATTACATACAGTGATACCTTACTGACTGGCACTAACACTTTGCAGTGAAGAATGCTGAAAGATTGTGGGCAAAATTATAAGTAACAGGGTTGGTTCTACAGATTTCTTCACGAGAATTTTGACAGCAGTAATTACCACTGCCCATTTTTTTTGCAAGGTGAGGTATGGAGCTTCCAAGTTCATTCACTCTGCTTTAGTGCATTTTGTAATATGGACTCTTATTAGAACAGCACCTTTCCACTACTTCCTTGTGGAATATTAACAAAGTGGAACTTCCAGAAAAATTATGGATCAGTAAAGTCTGAATAAATTAACATGTTACCCAGAAGATGCAAGTGGATTAGCCATAATAAATTTCTGTCCAGAACAGGAGTTTGGCTTAATTCTGCTTTCATACATTCTGATTTCATGAGCAGTTGTGAAGCCACAGAAAGGAAACAATCTGAATTTTCTGTTAAAAACTTCAGACTTTCTCCTCTGAGAGGGAGAAACAGCATACAGTTGCTCTCAAAGTACAAAGTAGAAAAAAGATTCAATACCAGAATATTAATAACTTGCTCAGGGTCAAGTCCCTCAACAGGAACTCCATTTACTTCCACCAGTTTGTCTCCAGCATACAGCAACCCTACAGTGAAAATAAGGATGAAAGCAGTAGCATGGATCATCTCGGGTAAGTAAGGCAGAGACACACAGCTATACTGCAGGCTTGGAAGTCAGCCTGAAAAGTTTCCATACACCAAGTATACCAGAAAACATTTTGGATTTAGGCTATATTGCCTCTGGATAGGACTGCAGACTTCTGTGGGTCACAAGAAGCTTGTTATGTCCTCCCCACCTCCCCCATATGACATGTTTACAAGCTATTATGATTTGCCTTAAAAGTAGCAGAAACATTTTTCTCTAGCTCTGTTTCACAAAGTAATTTCTGAACTTATTCTAGCTAAACTTCTTACATTAATAGAACATGAGACTTGGAACCAGATCTTTAAAAACTCCAGGTTCAGTGGGAGCCTGTGGGACTGCTCTCTGTCCTTTACAAAGTCTTCACAATATCGTTTACCTTTGCATTTTTCTTCAGCTCAATTAAAACATTATGCAAACTAGAAACTCAATCAGCTGTTGTCTATAGTTTAGGTTTTCTTCTCTATACAAAGGTCAGAAAATACTAAAAGGAACTATTTTATAATGACTGTAGTTCAATTTTACCTCTGATGTTTTACATTCTAGTTATGTTATGTCTCCCAAGAAACATGGAATACATTCAATTCCAGCATGACAAAGTAGTAACATCTCTAAGGAAACTGTTGGATGATTGCTTAGCAACTAATGCTACCTAAGTATTTAGTAGACTTGTGCCAAGAAGTATTACTACATATTCTTTAAATACCATAGAATCACAGACGCTGATTCTATATTCTATTCTGTATTTTATTCTATGGTTTAGTAGGCATGGTGGTGTCGGGCTGATGGTTGGACTTGGTGATCTTGGAGGTCTTTTCCAACCTTGATGATTCTACGGTTCTATGATATTTTCCATTTCTCCATTAGGAAACAAGCTGCTGGTATTCATACCACACTGCAGCTTGGGATATTCCTGATCAATCTCATGACAGACTTATCTGGTTACTGGTGCCAAGAACACATAATGAAAACTAGATTTTTATCTCAAATTTGTCACCTTTCCTGGAGGTGTTTAAGGAATGGGTGGATGAAGTGCTTAAGGGCATGGTTTAGGGAGTGTTGGGAATGGTTGGACTCGATGATCCGGTGGGCCCTATCCAACCTGGTGATTCTATGATTCTATGATTCTACGATTCAACTCAGCCTCAAACATATCACATTCATGTGAAAATTAATGAAACCACATTCAAAGTCACTGCAAAGTATAACTATTTACAATGCTGTCCAGTGGACACACCTTCTTGCTCTATAATGTAAGACTAATTGTAGAAGCTAAGCTATTATCTCACTTCCAATATCTTACTTCATGTTTTTGCACTACTTTGTTTCAAATTACACGTACCACTTCTGTCCGCTAGCCCACCGTGGATCACACGGGCAACTGTTATGTCCCCTGTTATCTCATGGCGTTTGATGGTGGCACCCTGGCAAATAAAAACAAAGAAAAACCACACCGATCACTGAAGGTCCCCTGTAAGTTTCCTTTCACAACCCAAGTCTGATCTTCACAATGACAAACAGGTGCTGGAAGATACAGCCTCTTTAACACCACACAGATCTAGTAGTATTGTAATGTTATTAGTACTAAGTCCTTCAAAGGTCTTCAACTTCCACCATACTAAAATACCCTCACTGACTGACTGTAAGAAATCTCTATATCAAATACTACAGCTATTAATTCCTAGAACAGACCAGTTCAGCTAAATAATGTTTTCAATTTATAAGCACTAATGATTTCTAAAGAACCTTTCGAAGTCTCTCCTCCCTTCCTTACTATGTTGGATGAAGGAATAGCTCTCAATCCTACTCACATTTTTCATTATATGAGATGAAAACATCTACCAACTGTCAAATCCCCAAGTGGACAAGGCACTGAACAACCTGCTCTAGTCGTTGCGTAGGTAAGGCCTACCACAGCTATACTACAGGCTATACACAGCTTGGGGGACACAGCTATACTACAGGCTTGGAAGTCAGCCTGAAGTTTCCATACACCAGGCATGCCGGGAAACATTTTGAATTGAGGCTCTATTGCCTCTGGATAGGACTGCAGATTTCTGAGGGTCACAAGAAGCTTGTTGTTATTTCCTCCCTTCTCCTCCTCCATATGACTTGTTTGCAATCTATTATGATTTGCCTTAAAAGTAGCAGAAACATTTTACTATAGCTCTCTTTCCCAAAGTAATTTCTTTGTGGAATATTTGTTAATATATTTGTGGAATATTAACAAAGTAGAACTTTGAGAAAAATTATGGATCAGTGAAGTCTGAACAAATTAATATGTTTCCCAGAAGTGGCAAGTGGATTAGCCACAATTAGGTTAATTTCTGTCCAGAACAAGGTTTAAGTTTAATTCTGCTTGCATATGTTCTGATTTCATGAGCAGTTGTGAAGCCACAATAAGGAAACGATCTGAGCAGGGCTAGATGGTCTCCTAAGGCCCCTTTCAACCTCAGCAATTCTTGTGATTATGTGAAAACCGGACAAGAACACACACACAATCTCTGTGACATTACTGGAAAGAAATCAATATGTATTATCAACACTTGTGTAAGTTATAACAATTTGATGGACACCTGAAAGCTCCCTTACCAAGGGTTGGTTGTTTTTCACTAAGCAGACAATTCTCATAGCTTCCTCGTTTTCAGGTATGTTGTCTGGCAGTGGTGGAAGGGTTGGTTCAAAATCCTTCTGGGCCACAGTATCATGAGCAGATAGCAAAGCCTGCAAACCAAGCAACCCATAAGCAAAGATTGTAACACAGAACAGCTTTAAACAGTGAATGGTCAGAAAACAGAAATCAAAAAATAAGTACCTATGTGAACACAGATCCTTTTCACACATTGACATTTTCCTCTTTCCACACAGAAATTCAAACTGTGAAATTAAGTTTTAAGACCAGTTTCTCTCACTGCTTCTACTGGAAAACTTAGAAAAGATGAAATATTTCTATTTCGAACTCCAGGGTAAAGAACACAGGTTTTGCAAATACAAGGAAAATTTGGTTTTATGTGTCTGCATCAACTGCTCAGCATTTAAGTTTGTAAGAAAACTCTCCCTGCTATAGCACTTAAATAAAATGCAGGAGACTGCAGGTACTTCAGATACACAGTCCCCATCTGATTCCACAATTAGGTTACTTCATGACTAGGAAACTATGTCTCTTCTGGCTCCACTGCCAATCCTTGTGAACAGCCGGCCACCTGTTTCTTTTCAAACTGCAGACAGCTCTATGAGCAAACATTTTCTTTCCTTAAGCAGGACTTGCCTTTAAGTGTGGAGCTCGCAGTAGTCGTCTTAGCTCTTTGACCTCTCCAGATGGAGGGGCTTCACGCAGTAACTCTATCACCTGATAAATGTAAGAGAGAAAGCACAGAGACTTGTTCTGGGAGACAATTAATTCACAAAGCTCTACATTGAACTTAGATGAATATGGAATAGTAAGAGTACCTGAGAAACAAAACAAATACCAGAACACTTCTCTGCAGCTAAGTTGACCAGTTTGGTACGAGTAAGTAAGGCGATAACTATCTATACACAGTCTTACCTCACGAGTCAGCGCACGTGCCTGCAGCGTGACAGGAACCGGTCTTTTTCCAAGGTAGTGTTGGAGGCATTCATAAATCTATTGCATGCCACAGCAGACAAGACAATGCAATGACGATATGCTCTGTTCACGTGATTACACAGATACATACACAATACACAAAGGGCAATATTGTATTTCTAGAAATTTCTTGGAGCTTGCATTCTCAGTCCTTAATGCCTAAGGCATTTGGAATTGAGTCTACAATTCACTGTCTTTATATTATAATCTAGCTAGCCAGTTATGCTGTGGTTTTGAATTTTCCAATAAGAAAAGCTGTACACAGGATAATAGCCTGATAGTGTCAATTCTCTAACTTGTAGCTTGCTTTCTTACTCTAGTTGCAGGCCCGATTAACAAAGTAATTTTAACTTAAAACAAAATAAATTGCTACATTTAAAATGACCTTATGGATATTTTTATCCATGGCAAGTATTTCATCTTTAAAATTTAAAATCGTTAAAAATCTGTGCTAGAGGAAAAGTAGAATTTGTGCAGAATTTGTCTCAGAGATACAATTCTGCTTCAAGTAGAACAGCCAAAACTCTGTTCTACTACAACAAAATCTTCAATTACACATCAGATCAGAGTGGGCAAAACCAAAGAAATATAATTTCACAAGCATCCATGCCAAAAAGTGGGACGCAGCGCCATACAGATATTTAAGAACAGACAAGACAGCTGAGCCATGCTGTGTTCAGCCGGACTCCTATCTCCCTGACTTTAATGCAGACGTGTAATAGAAAAGGACATTATGAAAGAGAATATAGGGTTTTTTTCTTTAAAGCAAAAATGGTTTTGTTCACCTTGACTGCTGATGTTCAGACTGACATTAGGACTATCAGCACATTGTATAAATAAGCATTTATTATCCTCTCATGGCAAAATTAAGTAGCTATCCTGCAGAGATTGTTCTCTACAAAACCTTTGCCTTCACAGCTGAATATTACTTTACCTTTAAAAGTGCTTGTAGCCAGTGAGATCTGAGCAGGTCATATAACATGCCAACACCATTGACATCTTTTTTACAGAGTAAACTCAGTTCTTGTAGCACTAGAGTCAGAACATGAGACACACCTGAGCCCAAGAAACAGAAAAGTGCAAGACATTTCATTTCAAATAGAAGACCAACTAAAGCCACACAGAGACCCATGCCTTTGAAAAACACCTTTCCTCAGTTTATACTTCCAAGAAATGCACTCGTTTCCTGTCTGCTTTCCTTGTTTCCTGCAATCAACTCTGTTGCATAAGAGCTTTATTTTATGATGTTATTAACCAGCAGTTTTCGGTCAATAGTAGCAATTTTTACCTGACCTCTGAGAAAAACAGCCCAGGAATCTCACCCACATCCATCTGTGTTCAAGCTCATCCCTTCTACTGAGAAGAGGTAAACATAAAAAATTGCCTTGTTAATTTTGGAGGATTTTCTTTTGGATGACTCACTGCTTGGGCCAGGGTTCATCTGTTTTTCTCCACTCTTGAGTACAGACATTTTGGAGAATGTCTAATGAAAATGCAAATTCCAGGCCAATAGATATTGTCACAGGCACCCATGAGACAGCCCAGGAAAGAGGGACAACCCTTCTTATTAGAAGCAGCACCTGATCTGTTAGGAACAGTATTCTAATATGGTGGAAAACCAAAAAAATCCAGTGTCTTCCTAAAATCTCAAGGAGGCAGAAACTAAGAAGGGACAAATACATAAGATGTTACACAAAGTTAGGCCCAGGTACAAACTGGATTTTTGTGAGGGCATGGAGTAATTTTAGCTCAAAAATGACAACCAATCGTTTCTGATGAGTGGCGCTCTTCCCAAGAGTCACAAAGTTTCTAAGAGCACCAGTATCATAGCAAATACGCTACGAGTTAGATTTATTAAGCTATAAGGGTTCTTAAAGAGACCATAAGAGTTGGATGCCTGACTCTCACTGAATGTCAAAGGAAACTAAGTTCTCAACTCTTGCGTACTTTGGTAAGCACATGTTCCTCTCTTTGCTTTTTAACGCCAAAGTAATCATATAATACAAGCATAACCTGAGACTTTCCTTTGTATTTGTTTACAACATTAAACTTGTGATATTTCAATGACTAACACTGTAATACAAGAAAAATGTTGAAATGAAACAAAGACACCAGGAGCTTCAAAACTTACATCAGCCAAAGTCTAAACAATAATTTCTTAAAACTAAAGCTCATCCAGCAGACCAAGAATAGCTGAGTACTCGCTACTGCAGACGTTATCAGCTGCTATCATCCAGTCACCACAGCTAACCTAAACACACAAGCCCTTCTTTACTTATTTCTCTCCTTAGCACAGTTTTCATAGCTGTTGACAGTTGATTGTATCAGCTTTAGACTTTGATGTTACCAACACTTATGCAGGATCCATCTGCAACTTTAGTTTCACAGAGGTATTTTCATTATGCATGAATTTATAGAGGTACTTGCCTGCTAAGTTTCTGCAGATGGGACTTTCACCTCAATCATCAGGCAAAAATTGAGCAGCCAAATTGGGAAAGCCTGGAAATGTACCTCATTATCTTAAGAATCATCTGTTCCTGGAAAGCATACATCTAAGCACTTAGAAAAATGGTAAGCTCTGTGAACCTGATTGTGAGCCCCACAGGGAAGTATCTCCTAAAACACAGCTTAAATGGATTCTCTTCTGCAGGAGCTTCCTGGTGCCTAATAGAATATCACCTTTGGTGGAGACACTTTTTAAGATTTTTTCCTTATTACTGGTTGCATCTTTTCGAGACAACTTCTACTAATTGTCTCCTAGAATCCTATCCCTAAGTGAAATTGGGCTCAGATCAAGATGATCCACACAGAAGCACAAACCTTCAAAATACAGAGAATCATTTCCTTAAGCAAAAAACCCCCTCTCACAGTTATTAGTAATTCTTGATGCAGCTGCAGAGACCCTTCACTTTATAACCTAGGTATTCTCTTCTGACACCCTCTGAATTGCATATCACCATTAAACATCAAGAATCATTCCAATTATTAAGCAGTTATACTTCTAGACATGTCCATCTCTCATGACTCAATAGAAAAAGAGCTACAAGGACCAACGAATAAAACTTCTTGTCAGCTTTCTTTCTCTTTGAAAAAGAAATGGCAAAAGTAATGAGTACCATTATCTTGACTGCAGACTGTTGGCACCTCCATCTTTTCCTTTATTCAAGGAGATTCCACCCACTTTGAGTACTGCATTCATGCCAGTTTTGTTTCACAAAGACAGATGCTGAGCTAGGGAAAAGAGTATATTCATATCAGAATACTGTCAGGTGTATTAGATTGATAAGAAAGAAGAATTTAAAATAAGGGGGGGCATTCACATTGGCAGTGCAGAACAGGTTGCAAGCATAAGTGAAATACCTGAGTGCCACCTGTAATTCAGTTACCCACCAGCATCCAAAATGCAGACAGACAAACCTCAACTGCAATAAGACATTTTATTTCCTTCATGGAACTGTCATTAGCTTGCTTCATTAAGACATCTAAAATAACAAGCTATTTTATATATCTTCTGTTTTCCAACACTTTAAGTGCACTACTATAGAAAGCTATAATTTTTCCAAAAACTTATAAAGCTTGTTTTACACAAATATAACTTAGAAAATAGATAATCATATTTAAGAACATACTACATTTAATTCCTCTTGTTATTGACACAATATTGAAAGACTCTGGAGTTTCTATTGAGTTTTCATTGAGTGAGCATATGACTTTGGAAAAAAAGAATCCCTGTTTCAATCATTGTTAGAATTTAAGGTTTTCAAAAGATTTGTACCATGAAAATTCGAATTTTCTTCTATTTCCTCACAGTGAATTAAAACACAAAACCCCCTAAATTCAAATTAAAAAAATCCCTAAATCCAAATGAACTCCCCACACACCTTACCTTACTGGTATCATCATCTCTGTCAAGTAATTCATAATTTGTTGCTACTTTTAGAGTGAAAGAAGTTATTTGCTAATATCAAATACCTCCTATATTACTTTTCACTATAAAAAGCAGCATATACAACCTTTTTATTTTTTTCTTTAAATTTTAAGATAGGAAATTTTTAAGTGATGCAGGAAGCCACTAATGAATTTGTATGCATCTCGCTCTGAACTTTTTGCATATGAAAAATGCTTCTAAAGTTTTCTGCCAAGTTTCTTCCCTCCCTTCTGTGACAACCCATCATTAACATAGAATACTCTACAGCCAATACGAAACAACGCAGTACAAGATTGCTCCAGAGAATTCTCATGACTCGTCTTTGCAAATAAGTATGGAAATTCCCCAGGGAACCCCGCATGGGCCTTTGCAAAGCATCAAGAATCCATATATGAAAGCTCTGAAGCAATTCAGATCTCATGACATCCTAGTTGATGACTTCAAACTGTATTTCATGCAAGTTTTAAGATATCGTCATGATTATGAGTACTGTAAGTTAAACATTTAAGCTGATCTCTCCAGAGATGACTCAGAGTACTTGTTAAAAACTTGTAATATCAGTTACACTTCACGGCACTCCAGCTGGCAGCAAACCACAGTGTGACACTGCAAGCCCAGGGAATGCCATACTTAATTCTGTTAAATACTCAGTAGTTTTTCCCCTGGACCAGTTAAGCAAACAGGCAGCCGGTTTCCTCTAGGACAGAAAACCTCAGAGGTACAAGGAGAAAAAGTATTATCTTGATCTGCTTATAAAAGCAGAAGGCATTACTGTCACTTTTACTGCACTTCGTAATACTTATTTTTAGAACATGCTTCCTCTCTCCTGTCAAATCACGCAACTGCTTTCAAAAGGCAGCAGAAACTAAGGGAGAAAAAAACCAATCCAGAAGCTGAGATCATGATTCAAACTACTAGGTATGGGTAATTCAAGTTACCTCTGCAGGATGCTCAGTGATATATCTTACTGAACTTCTAATCCAAAGATTGCTTTTAAAATTATTATTTCTTCTTTCAAATACTAACAAAAATACAGTTTAATACAGTTTCCCAATATCTAGTGCAACATTTCCATTTCAGTGATACATTATACTGCATAATCATTTTTCCACTGGGAACAACTGGTTTTTGTACTTGATAGAATCATAGAATCACCAGGTTGGAAAAGACCTCCGAGATCATTGAGTCCAACCATTCCCATCTGCCACTAAACCATGTCCTTATGTAACTCATCTACCCGTCTTTTAAATACCTCCAGGGATGGTGACTCCACGCTGTCCCCGGGCAGCCTCTGCCAGTGCCCCATGACCCTTTCGGTGAAAAAGTTTTCCCTTATGTCCAATCTGACCCTCCCCTGGTGCAGCCTGAGGCCATTCCCCTTTGTCCTATCACCTGTCACTTGGGAGAAGAGGCCACCACCCACCTCTCTACAACCTCCTTTCCGGCATTTGTAGGCAGTGATAAGGTCTCCCCACATGTATGCAATGTTTAGTCCTTCTACCACACATCCATGGGAACTCTGTTTTGAGCTACAATGATTTCTTTCTTTTTTTTCGTCAATATTCTGAGTTCTGTTCCTTTAAGAGATTGCCATTCCCTTCGTTAAGCTTACTTGATCTGCCTAATGACGGATTTAACAAAGCAGGCCACATAAATCTAGTCATGAATACCTGTTTCTTAATTACTGAAGACATTAGGAGTAGGACAGAAAGAAATGTTTACTTTGGGACGGTACAGACACAGAAAGAGGAATCCCTGCATTGCAAAGTGCATTCAGGACAATGGAGCTCCTGTTTTTCCCTGAATAACAGCAATATGGAAACACAAGTAACCCTCAGCTTGGTTAACCTCTGTTCCCAGCACACCCCACCCCTTTTTTTGGAAACTAAGGGTCTATAGCTCCAGATCCAGTTGCAGAAGCACTCACAAAGAGATGGTGCTCAATCTGCGAGTTACATCCTAAAAAGGAAACTGCGACAGCTGATCCCATAAACTACATTTCAGAAGCCTCATTTCCTATTATCATGACTAAACCTAAAGCTTCTCTAGCTAAAACAACTATGTTTTTTTCAGATTTTTCAAGACCTAAAGCCAGACCCTGCTGACACTTGCTGGCTCCCCTGTACAAAGGCCTTTTGCTTTGCTTTATACAGGCTACACAGACAGCCAACACCATACTCATACTTCAATATCCTGATTACAATTTTGTGGTACAGGATGTTTGAAGACAAAGTGAAGAACATGCCCACACATTTCAAATGTACTATAAGGGAGCGAACTCCTGATGTATTTGTTATATTTCATATGCTGAAAGTCCAGATTTTAAAATCTCATCCCATGCATCATCCTTCAAAAAACAACAAACACCCAAACAACCCAATTTTCCCCTCAAAAAAGAATAAATGACTAAAGCCCCTGTTGTAATACAGCTGGGCTTTCTGGGACAACTCCCCTAACCCTGGCTGAAATTTTTCAGCCAACTCCCATCTACAAATACATTCTGTTTGTCAACTGTGATCAGCTTTACTTATTACAATGTCTCTGTCGCCAGGTGTATGGTTTTCTAGCAGCGAGTTCACCCAAAGCTTATACAACACTTATCACAAAGTCACTTTGCCACCCAGAAGTCTCCCAAACACATACTTACAGTACCTTCCCATTCCGCAAAACCCTGAATAGAACTCCAATTCTATGGAGATCTAGACTATTTCAAATCTAGATCTGTCTCTTCCTATGCTTTTTCCTATTTAGCTTCGAAGCATCACACTGCCCTTGTAAGCAGGGAGGGACTCTGAAAACACACAGGGAAACACGGGAAAGACAAGAAATAGTTCCAAAAGCTTTGGGTTTCTCTAGTTAAAAGAAAGTTTAGAAGACACTCCCTCCTTCCCCTCAAAACAGACAAGCAAAAATCCCTCGATTTTTTTGTAGAAGACTCCTCAAATGCATACTGAAAACTGAATTTTCTCTGTTGTGATAACAGCAGTGAAGTTACCATAATCTTGAGATCGGCTTTGTTCAAGTAGCGCTTGTCTACCAAACCAGCACATCAACACACTGACAATTAGCATTACTTATATTTTATTACAAAATGGAGAAGTTGAAAGGAAAAGGAAAAAAAAAAACCCCTCAACTCCTTCCAGTACAGTTTTAGAAATACCTTAATCGAGGTCCCTTTTAGTCTTCGGGAGCTGGGACACATTTATTTCTTCTTACCTGGGATGGATCTTGAACAGCACAGTGACTCAGAATGGGAAAGAAGTAAACCAAAGCCAGCAAGTCTCACTGTTGCTGTCAAAGAAAGAATATTCTACAATCTTCTGCTGAACAGGTATTTCATTTTTTAATATCCCACTGAGAATCATCCTGCAAATAGAGACAAAGAACAACATTTCTGCAGATGCTAAAATACTGCCATTTCTGCCCAAGCGCTAACCAATACCCTTTTAAAATACTTCCAAGATTGATTTTTTTACCCCATGGTGCCTTGTAGCTTCTGGTATCACTACTCTTCCATCGAGAACAGACGACGGATTAACTTGAGTGTGGTTAGAAGTTTTAGACACACTGTTTGCTTTGAAGGTTGACCTCAGAAAAACTGGGAAAGCTACTGACTGCTGACTGCTTGCCTTTTTGGGTAAAATTGCTGGGTACAGCTATCAAAGAGCTGCTAGGGTTAATAATAAACAGCTACTAACCCAGCTATTGTTGCCCTTTTAAACTACTGTTTACAGTCATACTGACAGAAACAGCATTCAAACACAAAAATCTGTCAAGTTCTTAACAACACAGCTCACTTCATCCATAAAGCAGTAGCCTTTGCATATTTTCACACAATAAAAGGAAAGTGGCTTCCAACTGTAAAGCCTGGTGTCAGCAGCTGCCAGTGGCAATCGATGACAAATCAGTCGTCAGCAGCAGAGAGAAAGAATATTATCTTGCTTCTGTGCAGCTCTTTAGAAACTGTCCTACTAAATTGCTTGCTCAAGGGGAAAGGTCAGAGTTCAAACAAACTTATAACTACTACTGTGCCTTCATTTCCTGAGAGTTATATCTACCCAGACTCTAAAGCCAGAACTCAGGGTCTCCTCATCCCAGGGATCTAAATAAATTAGATAGAAGCTCTTACTAAAAGGCTTACCTAACTAATCTCCCAGCCAGTGTAAGGTCCTTCCCATTCACATGTATTGCACCCAATTACAGACACTCATTAATAGACAACATTTCTCTCTGCCTGCTGTTAGGGACAGAACTGGATACCCATGCCGAATGCACTGGAATTTAGAGTGAAAAGGTGTCCATCACCTCATGTCTACAAACATCAGCCATCCCAAATTTAGGCTGTAGGGCTTACTTCCTCAAGCAGTAGAATATTAAATACTTTGACCTATTTGTCAGACAGACCAAAAAGTCTTATTGATACAAGGGTAGAGCTGCAAGGGAACCCAAGCCCTGCTTCTAATGCAGTTTGCAGAATTGTCTTTCAATGGACAATTTTGGATGCTGTCAAGCCTCTAAAGGGGACACCACCAGGGAAGCTGACATGCAGAACATCATCCCTCCTGCTCTTATAAGCTTCTTTGGCTAAGATGTTTGACAAGGTTTTTGAGCATTTGCAACATGGAAAACTATTCATATCTTTATCAAAAATAATAATTTGGCATATTGAAGACTGCAAAATAGCCTGAGGGCAGGGAACACTGAGAAAGCTTTTGTTGCAAGTAAGCCACTATAAACAAGCAAACCGAGTAGGCAAAAAATGGCAGCAAGAGACATTCAGCATCTCTTGAATGACATGCCCTGTTCAGGGCTTTTTTGTTCTACATTAAAGAGATTCAATAAGGCCAGTCTAATCGCTGAACTCTGTCAGCTTTTTCAAGTCAGTGTAGAAAACAGTCTTGCTTTCTGTACACATTGAGACCCGAAAGTGTTTTGGTTAGAAAGCAAACCTAATTATTAGTGGAATGAATCGACACACTTTAAGCAAAGGGTCAGACTTGTCCTTTGAAATCACATATCCTTATCTTGGCCCAAGAACCACTTACGGCAAGTCTGAGGTGGCACGGGTTAAGAAAAGGCTGAATAAATTTTATGTTGATGTAAGGCATTCCATGAGATTTAGATAATCACACCTCCAGAGGTAAGGTTGCTGATGGAACACATTATGCTATTACTCTCTGTAATCAGATATATTCAGTGATGATTCCATCTGCCTCTCTATAAAACAAAAGCTTGTGGATCCAGTGGTAGTGCAAGTGTCTCGTTTACACATGGGTAAATGCCATTCAAACCTTGCTTCCTAAAAGAGCAGCACATTCAGAGAACAGTTAGGCATAGCACGTTGCAGTCATGTGAGGCAGCCAGCTTTACTTCCAGCTGTTTACTGCCAACAGCTTGGTCTTACTGAGAAAACTCAACCCAAACAACCACCATCTGACAACACATGGATACTAAATCAATTTAGAGGCACCACAATAGGTAGTTGCAAGAAAGGGTTTGTTTTACAGCCCGCCATCAGTAATGTATCTTTTCTCTACATCATCTCTCACCACAGCAGAACAGGTACATTCTCTAAACTGCTTCTAACAACAAGCACAGCTAGAAAGTGAACCAACTTTTGGCAGAATAAGTCAAGGTATAACACCTGGCACTCAAGTCAGAATATTGTGTGAAGATAAGGAGCAAGGAAAAAGATTCTCTTCTGAGCTCCTTCTTGCCATTCATACATATCTCTACTATTTAGCTAATGGGAATTAAACAGGTAACACAAGTTTAATCAGCTTTGCCGTAGCTACGAGAAGCAACCAAGTTTCACAGTTGCATGGGGAAATGCATCTGTGTAGTACAATGGTTTTAGTAAAGCACATATTTTCTTACCTGCAGAATGCACCATGTTCAGCTCATGCAGAATTTCCACAGGGAAAGAGCATTTGCTGGATGTTGGTAGAGCCCTAGCTAATCTATGGACATCCTCTCCTTTCTAATCCGCGGAAACCTAACCTTAGAACTACTCATCACCAGGGAGAGGAGAACAAATCCCTTTAACCCTTTTCTTGCGTAGAAAGCCTACATTAAATTGTCTCTCACTTAAGCAGTTTCTTATTCTTGGTAACTTTCCCAGCCATTAGGACACTTGCCTCTCCAGGTCTGCCTGCAATTGCAATGAGAATCTAGAATCCATAATACTGCAATGTTTATCTTCTGTTGTTGGTTACAGGATTTCTGCTGCAGCACAAGAAACATCCAGCTTTCAATTTCAGGAAAAACCCACACAAAGTAGGTGAAAAAAAGTAATTACCATGAAGCAATACAGACAGAGAAGTCCTGCAGGTTAATTAATTTCTTTGTTAGCTACAAAAATACACAAATAAAAGCTGGTCTGTACTGATTTCTTACTGCATCACAGCTCATGCAGGCTGTAAAGTGGAATCTGTGTCAGAAGCACATTTAATCCTAGGATTCTCTTCAGCTAATAACTGAGCTATGTATCAGAAAGACCAAAAATAATCCAACCCAGCCTGCCTGCTTCCATTAATCAGCAAGCTAAATTCAAATACGATATCACTACTTTTTGTGGGAGGTTGTGTGTGTGCATATGTAAAGGCAGATGTATTCTTCGGTTTTTAGTTCTCGACTTTGTATCATTCACAGTGAATGACATTAAATGTCTGAAGTTGCTGCATAGTTGGGGAAGGCAGAAAGATCATGGAAAAGCTTCCCATTTCAAGTTACATTCTCATTTTAAGGCACAGATTCATCATGGGAGCGAGGTCATGTAAAACAAAGCATTTTGTATGTCAAAGCTGAAGATTAAAATAACTTCTTTCTTCCAAAACACCTGAAGACAAAGACTGACCCTCAACAGTTACAGGAAAAACACCTCACAAAATAATACTCCTGTTTTTTACGATTACACTACTACAAAAGGTGAAATAAATCCTGAATTCTGATCTTTGTAAGTGAAAGCTATTGCCATTTACTCAGCTGTCCCGTGTGGCTCCTTTTCAAAGAGCAGTTCTGCTCTTACAGGTTTCAGTTAAATATCTTTGTACAATGAGTTCTAAGTGACGATTGCAAGGGAAGGTGGCATCTACGATGAAAGATTCAGTCTTCAAATTCCTGTCTTAGGCCTCACTATACTCTCTACCCTTACCTGTGTATCTTCACCCCTTCCTTTCTCAAATTAACTTAATTTTATAGCTTCCCTTTTATTCATATTATTGCTTATCTCTCCTCAAAGTATTCAGTATAATTAAAAAAAAAAAAATTAAGCTAACAGAAAATTGAGTGCAAACATGAAGAAATCTCTTATTTTCTATTACCTCTGTAGTCTGTTGCAAGTACAACAAGGGTTTTAAACAACTCCTTGCCAGAATTACTCTTTCCACCTGATAAAACTAAAAATAATTTCAGAAAGACTGATCTTTTTTACTTTATTATGAAAATTGCTACATTACAGTCACTGTTCAAAACAGTATTTTGTCCATTTTGGTGCCACTACACAAGCCATGAGTTGTATTTCAAAAATATGATTAGCATTATCTATGGTAGTTTGACATAACCCAGAATAACATTCTAGGATCTATTGCTCCCTCCCCCTTGTTTGAGTCAGCCATGGTAAAGAACAGCACCTACAATACCCAAATTATCCATAAGTGTTATTGGTATAAATAAAGTCAACCATAAACCACGGAACACACACACAACTCTCACCCAGGGAAATTACTTGCTCTCTACATGTTTGAAAATGCAACAAGGTCAGCTTTTTTTCACTCTGACACCTAAGTTGTGTCTTAACCCTAACCCAGTCACAGCTTGTTCAAGAGCGCATTCTTACTTTCCTACCACATGGACTTCCAGAAAAAGTGTTTGTCCTCAGACCTCAGGGTAATGAAACTGAACACTGCAGATTATGGGTATTTAATTGAGTGCCAAAATCCGAAGTGGTCAGTGCCTACAGAAATAATCGTGAATGCCTTGATATTTATAATTCCAGTGAACAGGGAAGTTCATAACAGTGCAATTATTTCCACAACAGCACACTAACACTGCATTCAGCAATTCTGTTCAACACAGATGCCTCAAAACCTTTACAGCCAAACACACTATAGGTTACCCATTATAAATACATATTTCTATTTTTTAAATAAACAAACACAATAACTTAATTCAGGAAGACTGAATGGTTCTGTGGTGCAATTCATTCTCTTTAAAGGTCTCTGTTGACAAACCAGTAATAATAAAACCAAACCCACTGCTTTAGAAGCCATGCGGTCCAGACTTTCACATGTACTCTACGCAGATGCCATGCCTTTTTGCAGCATTGTTAATGGAAAAGGAGTAAAGAACCCTTCTGTTAGAATAGGAAATGCTCTCTTCTTGGCAGGCAAACCAAGTCTCTAGCTTCACCACCACTTCATAGAGAGCCTCTGGCTCCTGGTTTTCAATCTTAAAACTAAAAGTTCAGAAGAAACAACTGAGTATTTTCATCTGCAACAACAGAACCGTAACAGAGTGTTTTCCAAGTTTTCTTCTATTTCAGGGAAGAATGTGAATATCAGCGAACTTCCTCCAAACAGATTATCCCACAGAGCCAGTTGGTAAGTGATGGTCTAGGTAAGCTTTTCATGTTGAATCTGGTAGTAACATGCCTGAATGAAAACAAACTTCAGTTTAGCATACACACCAGTACTCAGCAAGCTGATAAAAGCATCACACACAAATACGTGGGCTGTTTTTTCAGTCCAAGAAATGGGAGGGCTAGGCTTTCTACAAGCAGTGATGATACACTGACACTCAACACATGAGAATCTTTCTATATGAATGCTAGCAAAAAGAACAACAGGAGATTTTAAGTTACAAATCATGTCTAACTCTTAATGAGACAGCATGATTTGGGAGCAAACACTTCAACAGTTCCCAGCTTTGCCAAGATGAAGTACATTTTTTCTGCTTACAAGTCTTTCTTTGACCTTTGACAGCAGAACCCCAAAAAGGAAAATCTTTTCCTACAGAACAAGATTCAGCAATTAAGCGTTTCAAAAGCGCTCAGACAGAAAAGCAAAGGTTTCTATCATCTGGTTAAACACCCCGACCTGCTGCTTGACAGCTATCCACTCCCTAGCTGGTTCAAATATGCAGTGAGTCACCCACGACCAGAAAGTTGATAAAAATGTCTTAGACAACATTTGCGCTCACAGAAAATAAGATTCTGCTTCTACTACGTAGATTTTAACACGTAAAAGTTTACTATGTAAATTTTAACAAACTCAAATCTTCCTTTTTGCAGCACTGTAAAAATAACATATATGAAAAACCCTCTGCACCCATCTATATCCACTTAGCACAGACAGAAAATACAATAAAGTTCACCTGGAAGCTAAACTTAAGATTTATTTTATTTTTTTTTTTAAGAGTTTCAGGTAAACAGCCTCCCTCTAAAACAACCCCACAAAAGAGCTCCACACAGCTGACTTGTCACAAGACTCACTTGTTTGAACAGTATTGAGGTACCAAAACAACCGATTTCCATTATGAAGGGCCTAGTGTACAACAGGATATTCATCAAAACAGATTCTCTCCCTTTTTCCATACTTAAAGAGAAGAACACTAAATTGCATGTGGAGAGCAACACAGTAAAATGATTTTTTAATTTTTTTTTTTCAGAATTGAATTCCTGAAGCACCTTGATGTAATGCCAGACTTAAACATTATTGGCTAATCTCCAAAGCAGCACTCATTCCAATCTTTAAGGGAACAAGGTTTGTTATGGTGCAGGGGAACGACAAGCAGTCAGATATATATAAGAGCAACCAATAGCACATTTGAATTAAGTATGTGTGCATGCTGCACCATTTCATAAAATCATAAAATAGTTTGGGTTGGATGGGACCTTAAAGATCATCCAGTTCCAACCCCCCTGCCCTGGGCAGGGCCACCTCCCACCAGACCAGGCTGCCCAAGACCCCATTCAACCTGGCCTTGAACACCTCCAGGGATGGGCAGCCACAGCTTCCCTGGGCAACCTGGGCCAGTGCCCCACCACCCTGATCGTGAAGAATTTCTTCCTTATGTCGAGTCTATTATTAGCAGTACCTGCAACTGTTAGTTTGACTTAAGCTCTAATTCAAGTTCCCTTGCTCATCCTAACTAAAATCTTCAATAAAAATGTCGGTTACAACCTCATGTCCATATAACTGTCCCAAAGCTGATCATCACTGCTCAAAGCTGATTAATTTCCAAAGAAATCTTTTAATAACCCTGAATAATTTTCATACCTTCAAGGTAGTGAACATGATGCCTTGCTCCCCATGCTGCAGATAAGGGTCCATCAGGTCTTCGATTAAGTGCACCTCAGACCCCAAATTCCTTATTCTGTCACAAGGGGAAGAGAGAAGGAATACAGGTAAACGAAAGATACCATAATGTTTTTACTTTTTGTACACGGTGTTGTGCAAAACACATGCTTTCGCCTAACCTCATTCTGAGGTCACAGCCATTTCAGTGTTAACTGTTCAATTTTTCTTCAGGCCAAAGCAAAAACCAGACTACTTACAAAGTTACAAAAAGCTAGCGAGCAATCCTAATGACAACAAGCAGGAGTGCTTAATACAGGTAAAAGTACTCATACTGCCTATATTCAGCAGTATCAACTGCAGTGATGCCACTCTTGGTGCCTACCTGGCTCGTAGTACCACGTAGAGAAAAACAGGAAACAAGTCATCCATAGACCACAGAAAATCTTCCTGAAGAGTCTCAAGTACATTCTGAGAGATCTCTTCAAAAGTCTGCTGGATCACCTTCAACTTGTCAGCTGGGGTAAACGTGGTGCTGTTTGAATAGCAAGAGCAAACCAAGTTAAGCAATAACAAGTTATGTATCTACATCTAAATCAGGAAGATGATTTGATAGCTAGCACCCCCGTGCTCCAGGAGAGAAGTCAAATCATTCACGCCACAACAGCCATGGCTTCCAAGGCTGTGTAAAATCCCAGACTATCATTACTGGATTAAGGCACACTACTGCGAGTGAGAAATCCTTACATTTTTAAAGATGCTTTAACATAGTGGTAAAAGGTGGAAAATTCCTTTCTAAATTCCTTTTAATTTCTACTTCTACTCCTACAGCAGAATTCCTTATGTCAGCTAACACAGAAAAGCTCCCCACATATGGGTCATTTTTCCATAACTGTTTACAAATTCACAGATATATTTGATTAGACATCCTCATGCTTTCAGTTCTGAATGGTGTCTTATGGACACGTCTCAGTCACATTTATGAGGCTGTACTGCACTTCACATTGGGAGAATTTGCTAACATTTTTAGTAGGATCTCTGAAACTTCTTGGCAGCCTCTCTTACAAAGATGAACAAAGAAAAGGTGACAAGTAAAGGATCACAGTCAAGTAAACCAGATACTACTATGTCAAGGGAGGTGATTCTGCCCCTCTATTCCTCTCTTGTGAGACCTCATCTGGAGTATTGTATCCAGTTCAGGAATCATCAACATAAGAAGGATATGGACCTGTTGGAACATGTCCAGAGGAGGGCTACAAGGATGATCAGAGGGCCGAAGCACCTTCCATAGAGGACAGGCCAAGAGAGTTGGGCTTGTTCAGCCTGGAGAAGGCTCAGAGGAGATCTTATAGCGACCTTCCAATACCTGAAGGGGCTACAGGAAAGCTGGGGAGGGACCTTTTACAAAGGCTTGTGGTGATAGGATGAGGGGCAATGGGTATAAACTGGAGAGGGGTAGATATAGACTATATGTAAGGGGGAATTTCTTCACAAGAGTGGTGAGGCACTGGCCCAGGGAAGCTGTGGATGACCCCCTCCCTGGTGGTGTTCAAGGCCAGGCTGGATGGGGCCTTGGGCAGCCTGGTCTGGTGGGAGGTGTCCCTGACCAGGGCAGCGGGGTTGGAACTGGATGATCTTTAAGGTCCCTTCCAACCCAAACTATTCTATGATTCTATGTCAGGAACAGTAAAACCCTAAAAGACAAGTTTCAGGGAATTACCTGATTTGCTGTAAACATTCAACTGCAGAGGCGAAGCAGGCATCTTTTGTAGTTGATGATACCTGTGTAATCATGAGAAGATTCATCATGCAGGTTTAACAAGCCCACTATTCAACAGTAGAAGAAAAGCAGCAGGGCATGCAACACGAGCATAAAAGACACTTTTTTTAGTTTTACAGTGCAAAGAAAGGAGAATGTGCCTGGACACTAAAATAATCCAGGAAGTCTGCCTACAAATAATTCATGTGAGTACCATTTAAAATTCAGAAAAGTCTGTTCTGAATTCCTTGGCATGTTATGAGAACCAGTGATAGTTTTGGACATCTTCCAGGTCAAGTAAGACTGAGAATCATTAAATCTAAATGGTTAACAATGAACAGGTAACCATAAGACTGGAACAGTTGAAACCTAGAAAAGTCATAGCAGTCAGCAAGCAGAGACTCAGGTTTGGAGGAAATGGAAAAGAACTAATACAAATGCTGGCTATTAGTATGTGACTGAGCCTAAGCCTTTCTGAGTGGGGCTGGTAGAGGATGCAGAGCAGACCTAAAGAAATGCACATTAACAAGAAACTGGATGGAAGAGAGAAGCAGATAAACACAACATCTTAGATAAAAGCATCCTGTTTAATTGAAGGAATGACCTATCACATAAGGTAGATGGCTGCAGAGAGCATCATAAGGTGCATAATTCAGAGAGGACACATAGCACACACTACTTCACAGTAGAGGGGCTCTACTCTATAAGTGAAAAAAAAAAAACCCAGAAGTGTGAAAGATTCAGACAGCTCCTAAAAATTCTGCCCAACACCTAAAAATACAGAAGATCTGAAGTAACTCAAGTAACACGTTATTGCCAGACTTTGCAACATTTGAAGTCTGAGTGTAGGTTTGCGACGTGAGTCATATGAATCAATGCCACGATTTGGGAAAAAGGGGAGTTGTCTTGCTGAGAACTGTAGCCTCAGGGAGGGGGTTGGTTATTATGACAAACATGTAACACTCAATCTCTATCAAGGAACATCAGCTCCTCTGTGTGCAGCAACTACTATGATGAAAGCCATGGTTCTAATGACTACAGATTTCCCACAAACCACGGCTATATACATGGCAGACACGATCTAAAGGCAGGAGTACTTAACTGACTGAAAGAAACTGAAAATTTAATATAAAAATATACTGACTCATAAACAGACATAATTTAAAGTACACTGTAAACATTCAAACTGTTCAAATTTATGACTATTAAGCCACTCTTAGCAGAGCACAGAGACCGAATACTACACTATCACCAACTAAGGCCAGTATTCAGCCCCCTTCAGCAAGATAAGAACTATACAATTCTTTTCCTAATGAGAAAGTATACAGTGGTCAAACTCTCTTAATCAAGCAGCTTGAAAATTTCCTTGGTAAACTTTTATTCTCACACTTCTGTAATTGGAGATCGAGCAAGTGTCTTCCTGAATTAGAATTCATTACAGAGTAAGACAGTAAATGACAAAACTGGACTGACAGCTACTGTAAGAAATCACTAGCTTTCAAGTACCAGACAACTTCCAAGAGAATGAGCATCATATCTGTTATGCAAAAAGCCTGGTTGAAAATTCTTTGACTGCTTCTTCATGATCTCAGCTTCTTGAAAAAGGCACTGGGCAAAGCATACTGTAAGTTAACGTCCAATAAACATACCTTTCTGCTCTCTCCAAGGATGGATACAGTTCCTGGCCAAAATTTCCTGCAAGAAACCCAACACAGTCTATGGAGAGAGAACAGTCTTAAAGCATTTTTCACCTTATCAAAATAAATAAGATACAACAGCTCTTTCTACAAGATCAACTACACCTAGTGCTAACAGTTGGAAAGTAGCCTAATCTGAAATGCTTTCCTCTGATTTTATAGCAATGCCAATCTTCCCCCCTCTTTTTGGAGGAAGGAAGCTTTGATTCACTCTCAACCATACTAACTAGCCTGAAGCTATATTTAGAAGCATTTTAATCAAAGAAAAGCATTTTAGACAATGTGGGTTTTTTAGCTGCTTTATCTAATTAGATGCCATAATCCTATTCCAAGTTATGTTTCATTGTTGAAGCATACTCACGCTTGCACTCCAAGAAAACTCAGGAGAGCCATGTCAGTTTGTTTGTTTAGACGTAAAACACATTCCCAATAAATATCTTCTTCACGCTCATTGTCTAAGGCATACAACATAAACAGAGGAGGATAGAGTCGTGGCAGTAACACAGGGAGCAGCAAGCCAAAACTGGTTACCACATAACTAGAAAAAGAAGAGGAGAGTAGTTTGAAGAAGACGTATTAAAAACCTCATTATCTATAAAAATTGAATGAAAAAATCATTAGAACAAATACTTCATTTAATATGAGCCTATTCTATGACAGATAATAAAATAAGTATTTCTAATAAAATAAGCATCTAATAGCATCGGTGCTAAGAATATCTTGGGAGTAATTTTCCTTCACAGTCCACGCAGAAGTGGGTTTGCAGTGCGGGCAGTGGTCGAGGTGCAGGGGTTTTTTTTGTGGTTTCTGTGTTTTAAACATAACATTGGCTCGCTTTCTTGTATAATGTAAAATGTGAATACTGTACTATATCACAGTTCGGGTTTTACCTGTATCTTCATGATAATCATTTAGTCCCCACTGAGCCACTCTGCTGACAGCTGTGCTAGAAAATAGGCTAAACCCCATTAAGTTACCTGACCTAACTCCAAACAATCACACTCCAGCCTTCATAAAGTCAGCAGCTGCTTGGCATCAAGATGTAATCCTAATCAGGGAAGCTGAACTCAAGGTGCCCACTAACACCATCTGCACAGGTCATTTGAGCTTTTCTCAGAAGGCTGTCTCTACTGATCCCTCTTCTTTGTTTTCACCGCACCTGAGGCTGCTGTGGACAGGACCACAACAGACGCTGGGGCAACTGGCTATTTGTGAAGCAGTACACGCGCACTAGACCTGCACTAACAGTTGATCCTAATGCTCATATTTCAAAATGTTTTCTGAAGCCCAGTCCCAAGCCTGAACTTGTTTACCCACAGCAGATGAAAGCAAGTTTGGGCTTAAGTAAAGAACCATTGCATGGAACAGGGATGAAACGCTTATTGCAACCATCACATGGAAGTTTGCTTATCGGAATCTGTCATCAGAACCAAAGGAAAAAAAATCCGCTTATATTCCATCAATTAAACACATGCTTATCTTTCCTCCCCCTCCCAAGAAAACACTGTAAACAGAAATAAAACGAAGCCTTCCTTATTTAATTTCTTCCCTTAAGTACCCTGGCTCAGGAGATTCTGATCTGGAATCAGACTTCCCACTGCAAAATGATCGCCTTCCCTTTGTCTCTGTTGCCTGAAATGGAATTGTGCTGCCCTCTTCTGGAAGATCAGGAAACAAGAACCTAAATGGCAAAACACAGTAAGGTATGATTTCTTGAATGAATTTTCTACAAATCACAGCACTATCAGGCAAGACTGGAGAGGAAAGAAAAGTCAGCTGAAATAATACATAGTAGACTAAGACAGCATAGCTAACAGACACACAGCACCACCTACCCGGAAGAAAACTTAGGAAAGCCAACCCCTCCAATGCCAAAGATACCATTCCTGCCTTGACATAACTTTCCCTCAGACAAGGCTTCTAATGGTTAATAATCTGGAGTATTTCTGCTTCCACACTGGCAGGACCCAACTGAAGCTCTCAAGAATCTAAGCAAACCCTTCATAAGAAAACTGGTCATCCATTGAAGTACTGCTCAGGGTACTTCAATGGAGTACGCTGCGAGTCCACGTCCTCACTGTTCCTCAGTCCTCTTTGCACACTATGTTTTAACAGCACGTATATCCAGAGACACCAAACTGGAAAACAACGTTAAAGATGAACTTCCTCCAGCCGTATTTTAAAGCACAATGGAGGATGTAATACACTGTGGTGAAGATTTTAGTTTTCCTATTCAGGGTTCCTTAAAAAGATTAAGAGAATACAAGCAACACTCAAACCAGAGTAAAGATACTGGCACACTTGGACTGCATAAACACTAGACAGTTTCAGTACACGAGACATCTTTAGCAGTAGTTTGACTCAAAAATTAAGGTCTAATTACCTAACCAATTGGAAGATGCGTTTGAGGTAGGACTTTATCTCTCTCACAGCCTCCTGCAGTAATCGTCGATTAGCTCCTACTCCAACATAGGTCATTCTGTAAACAGCTACTAGTGTTTCCACAAGCTTGCCCAATGGATGGAGAGGAGTATCGCAAGCCTAAGGTGAAAGATATTAATTGGCCAGTCAAATAGGTCAATGCCAGGCAGGAAAAATGGAATTCAAGACATTTAGAGATCCAACAACAGGCTTTGGAAAAAAATATCACAAATGTTTTCTCACAAATATTACAAGAAGTGAGCTGTACTTAAATTGCCATTTGAATTATAGAATTTATGCACTAGCTGAGTACGGCTCACAGAGGAATCAAGACAGCCTAAGAACTTATGCTCCTACTTAGACAGGTCATCTGTCTGGTACTATTAAAATTAACATGCAATAATTAGCAAGTATTTAAAGATGCTTTACTGGGATCCAGAGTATAAGAATTAAAACAGTAACTGAGCAAAAACTGACTTTAAGGCAGTACCTGTAAGGTATAAAATCATTTCAGTCTTAGTTCTAGATTTTAATTCAATAAATTAGGAAGTTACTTGCAAACATGAATGAACACAACCTGGATTGCAGGAGTGCAAAGACAGAAGGAATTAAAGAAAGCCATTACAAAGCAAGCTTAATATCATGCCTTACCAACAAGCTTGGATGAGCACTTAAGTCACAATACCTTTATCAAATATTTTTTTATATTTTCATATTTTTCCAGGGTGAAGGCACCAATGTGTTGTGGAATGAACTCCAAACTTTCCAGTGTCTGAGTGTGTGAGCGGCTCAATAGTTCTGGGCTGCAGTTATAAAAAGGACAATGACATTGTACAGATTATTCATCAGACACACAGTAGAAAAAAACTCTGAAATTAACAACTGAGTTAATTGTAAACATCATCTTGTTGCCAAGAGGTTTTACAGCACAGAGTATTAAGAGTTCCGATTTTGTTTAGGATCTGATGATGTTGCAACTGAATTTTTAAAGTTAAGAGTTTCTAGGCTAGAGTAGAGTGTGATCCCAATTTATTCTCAATACTTTCTTCCTTTTGCTGACTAAATTCTCCAGGAACCAACCTGTCTTTGTGTTGCCGCCGGTTGGTGGTCAGGGCCACTGCAATGTTGTCCCAAGCCTTCCATCTGTCCCCCTGGCCCGGGCTCTCACAACCAAGCTGGTTCCAGCACTCTTCAAATACTGCCTTCCATTTCTCATCGGGAGGCACTGCCAGGATCCCGAGCTTCCGCCTAATAAAATGACCAGTTAATCTAGTAAAAAATCAAACAGTTGTGAAATAACGCATTCAGCTATGAAGATCACCTAATGTCAATCTGGTATCTCATACTACTTTATCAAAAGCTGATATAGCTCACTGTAGAGACTGTTAAGTAAGTTTATCACCAAGAGTAACTATTTAATTAATGTCTTGACTTTCAACGCCTTTAAAAAAAAGCTTACAAAAAGTTATACCTTTCTCTAAATTTCTTTTCCTTACTAACTAACATACATTAAACCGTGTAACATAATGTTGCAAGATTAAAATGTTAATATCTACACTTGTACGAACTATGAACCTTATTAACACTGGCTTGTCTCATGCAATCTTTCTTGCAGTCTTCAAGGAAATGGTGTGTTTAAACACTAAAAGCATGGGTTTGATTTGCATGAACACAGGACATAATGCACTTATAATTGGGCTTATCTTCACCCTGGTATTCATTTAGAAGACTCAGGACACATTCAGGTAGCAAAGACATAGTACAAAACATCCCAAATATCTCATTACCCCGGAATGTACAAATAGCATAGCGACACAAATTAACACCTAGCATGGATATATGGCTTCTGCCCCTACAGGAGTATCTACAGACCATGTTGAAATGTTAGAGATGTGCTGGTAGAAAGTAGAACCAGCTCAGGCATCTTTTCCACTGACAGACAGCGCTCAGGGAACCTTTATAACCAAAGAAAAACCGATAACTCTTGTTCTCCATGTATGTATTAATATGTAGATATCTCAAGACTTATGAGATATAGGGCTTTGAAAAGCTTTCATAAAGCACACAAATGCTCTGGGGGTTAACAGTTCTATCTTGATTTAAATCAAGTGTCAGAAATTGTCAGACCTTTTATTAATACTTTTCCACCACATCTGAGATGAGAACTAGCAACATGGGTATTTCCCCAAGCAGAAAAAGTAGGCTCTAAGCCTCTTCACAAATTATACCAGATTTTCAGCTTCAAGAGAGCCTGAAAAGGGTAGATGAAACCCTTATTTCACAAGCAATCTTCACAAATATGTACATACATTTATTCATAGACTCCCTACTGGGGTAAAAAGCAGACAGCCGATAAGGTTGCAAGTGTTCAGTTCAGCAGGGAGGCCCTGCTTAACTCTGTGTCCTGTTGTAGGTGTCAGCACTGTCAAAAGAAATTACCAGCAAATGCTTCAGGAAGCACGCTGAGAAATAATCTAGGTAAAAACATTACAGTTGTGTTTCCCATTTTAATCTGAAATTTGACAGCATGCTAAAAAGCTATTGAATCCTGTACAACTATTACTATTGTTAACCACTACACGGTGCTACCAAATACTGAAATTTCACCAAGTCTTTAAATTTACTTAAATTTCTTCTACTAAGAGACATCAGTTATGACCTGAATCAAACAAATTTAGTTTTCCCCTCCAGACATAATTAAGCAAATTGACCTAATGCATCTGCTAGGAATAGGATTATATGGATACTTGTCAAAATGATGTTTGCCAAGGTATTAAAACGCTCTCTCTTGCAATTCAGCAGATTTTTCTACTGTTTTCTTAAGCACTGTTTAGAAGAGGCATGGTAACTAGCTGTCCAAAAGTACCCCCGCTGCCATTAGTAAATGACACATTAAACAAATTGATTTATGAACGGAATAATTAGCAGAAGGCAGAGAGGTCTGCGATTGACTTAATCACTCAAATGTAACCGAGCCTTTCTCAGTACCTCAAAAGTCATCAGCAGCTGCGAACTCGGTCTAGCAGTCAGTTCAGACAGAAATAAATTCCAAGCCTGCTACAGGACAGTAGCAGCATGATGGCTACCTCGTAATTTCATGCTGTTCCTCGTGTATTCAAGTAGCAATTAAAGCAAGAACAGCTATAAAGAAGATTTTTATTTCCTAAGCAGGAGGGAAGAGGAATGACAAAGGAAAAATGTTTTCAAAATCTCACTGTTTCTTTGGAAAGTATTTTGAATTAGCCTTTGTAAAAAGACAATAGTTATGTTCTGAAGTACAACAGAACCATATGAGAAATTATTTCTTATTCAACACTCACAATGCTTTAGGTTTGTCCTTCTCATTCTCATACAAGCTAGGTTTGAAGTAGGTGCCTGTGATTTTTATCCCAGATCCCCACTCTCCACTGAACAGACCTTCAATATAATCTCCATTTGGCAAGGTCAGTGTTCCCTTGAGAGAAGACAAAAAAAAATTAACTGAAATTCCATTGGGAAGCGCATAACAAGGAAGGAGACACTTTTTTCAGACAGTGACAGTTTAGAATTAACAGTAACAACTAATACCAACCTTTCCACTCAGAGTCCAGTTATCTGAAAATTCCCCCTCATAGACTGTATCATCCTCAGAAAGCAGAATTCCAGTCCCCTATGAAGAAATTCATAAAGAATACAAAGCAGTAATCATAACACGAGGTCAGACAGCAGATCTGAAGACACACTGGAAAACCTGTTACTGATTCTTGGCAAATAACGATTTTTTAAAAAGTTTCTGAAGTAGTCCTCGGTAAAACAGAGCAGGGATTATAAAGACAGCTTAAAAAGCCAGGACAACAGAAGGTTAGAAGAACAAGAAGTCTACACAGCCTAAAATACACTCATCTAACCAAGAAAGCTACCACACTTAGAGGAAAAAGTCACTATAGCACAGAATCTGGTGTTCAACTCACCATCATTTTGTTGGTGCTGAAGGCTCCTTCGTAATACAGTCCAAACTGAGTAACCACAACACCATTGCCTTGGCAAAGATCATCTTGCCACATTCCCATATACTTTTCTCCTCTGAAGAAAAATGAAGTAGGAAGAATACAGTCTAAGCAGTACATTTATAGCCTTTCCTTGGCTTTACTGTGATACTTGAACATTCTGGAAACCATTAGTAAAGAGTCACCTGGCACTGGCTGCAAGCCTTGTCAACCTGGTTCAGTAGCTTAACTGGAATACAGTCTCCTTTACAGAGAAATAAACTATAATGAACTTCCTTTCACAATGCACCTTACAAATTGGCCACATCCAAGCAAACCATTCCTGATGATCTGAAACAATACTGGAGCCCAGTTAAGCCAAATTCCTGTCAAGAGGAACCTGAGAAGTAACTACAGCACACAAGGAACGGGGAAGCTTGTTAGCTGCTGTGGAACTGCTTTATGTCAGATTTAAGTTGCATACAAAAGGAGATCTTTGGCTTCATTGGGCATCTACCTGATGTACTTAAGTTATTTAGAAAAGATGCAAGAAGCTTATTTTAGGCATTTTTTTTTGCTAAAGCTTTTGATTTTTTTACATAAATTCAGATGTCTCAAATTGAAAGGATAATAAATGAAAGAAACCAAGCTGTTCTACTTGGGCAATAGGAAGAAGACCTGCAAAGCCATGCATGACATTCTGAAAATTAGACTCGAGTGCAAGAATTTTAAGGTAACAGATTATGTTGCAGAAAGTTTCTGGATGATAGCCTACCAATGGTTACTCCATAAAAAACACCGTGGATTACTCACAAGTAAACATCAGCCTCTTTCAATTACTATTTAAAATATTTCTTTTGTGAGTGTAAGTCCACAGAGGTCAGGCCAGAGTGTTTGAAACTAACTGCAAAGCCCAAATAACTTGAAACTATTTTTCCAGCTGTTCTGAAAAAGAACGTTTTCAGCACTCTCACAACAAGATATCTCAGTTAAGGTAACTTATTCAGTGCTAGTTTTCAGGCAGGAGTATGACAGAAAAAGAGCAGAAAATGAAACAAAACAAAATACCCAGATTTACTGCAGAAACAGCACAAAAAAAAGCAGTCTCAGACCCAATTCCTTAGATCATCAATCCAGAAAGCCTAACATAAAGAAGAAAAAAGCCTCACAGACACGCACTAATATTGCTACTAGCAGATCAAATCCTTTCCTACCGATTGTTGCAATTGTATGTCAGACCAGTGTTTTAAGGATTTGTGGAACTGAAGCATTACCTTGTGATATCATCAAAAACTCCATAACCACTCTTCTTGTCCATTGTCCACTGTCCAATGAACATACTGGGAGAAGAAGAGGTCAGCTTCCCACTGCGTAGGAGACCATGGCCATGACGCATATTATCCTGAAAACACCCTTCATACACCTCACCAGTAGCATAGCTATGATAAAAAAGAGAAAAAGGAAGATTCCTATAATTTACTTATCTGGGTTTTTTGGGGGAGCGAGGAGAGGTGGTGGGGTTTTTTTGTTCGTTTTGGGGTTTTTTGGTTGGTTGGGGGTTTTTTTTGTTGCTGTTTTTTGTTGTTGATGTTATTCTGATCCCAGAACAGATCAAACTTCTCTTTTTCCTTCAAATTTAGCCACACCAAGGAGAAACTACAGTACAAGTATTTGGGATCAAAGTGAGCCTTTAATACAAATTTTCTGACAGTTTTCGTTTTAAAGCCACTCTCTCCCCAACAAGCAGGGCCATTAGAAGCTATATTTATCTATCAGGAGAGTCCTTTGTTATTGAAAGGTGGTAGCAACGTTAGAATAGATATTAATAATAGAACACTGCACAAGTATGCATTGTGAGCAGTCTGCCAAAAACAAAGCAGAAATAAGCCAAGCTAACTATAACTACAAGTCTGAAGTGTAACAAGAAAGCTACGCACAAAGGCTTGGTAATCAGTGTGCCAGAGCATCAGTCCTAAGCTCCTTTCTGCAATGACAGGAACATAAGTGCTACACTTTACCTGTAGACTCCATGCCCACACATTTTGCCTTCCTTCCAGTACCCCACGTAATGGTCATCCTTATTCAATGCTTTGTTTGGCACTCTGTATTCACCATACCTGCCAAAGCACAGAAATGGAACACCAGGAGCTATAAGGCTAACACATTTCATTAAAAACAGGAACAGATACCCATCACAGACCCATTCTATAGTCAGCATGCTGTATGTCTTTTTTAGTGCCTCTTCAACTACAGCAGTTACAGATTTTTCAAGTTTTTTTTCTTAAAGAGAAAGCAGGAATTTCAGCATCAGTGGGTCAACCTAGCCTGCACTGCTTTTCTATTGTTTGATATTGTCACGTTGAAGATATTCACCTCTCTACCACACTGCAGCATTTTTCTCAGCTTTCTGAAGGCCACAAGACTTCTGACTACTTCTACCTTTGTCATTGTCTTCATGTCTTGACAAGCACATCTTTATCTCATGGAAAGAAGAGAACATATATTGCTAACAGAGAACATTTTAAAAAAAGATGCTATCTCCCAATTATGCTAAAACAGTGGCACAGAATTGTTCACTATTTCAGTAGGCCTGAAAAGAATAAGACACACAACTTGTATTTACTGATTTTAACCTTTTGAGGACATTAAAATCCAGTTATGAAGGTTCTACTGAGAGCATGTCTATCCCAAGAAGACGTTACTATTGTTAAATGTTGAGACTACAGCATGCATGCTGAAATACAAAGATATGCATTTGATGATCCTAGCAATTACTGCTGAACACTACTGCATTTATTTCTAGTGAGGATTTGTTTGCAATATTTCCATCTCCAACAACCCTAAAATCACTAGGGTTAGGTACACTTAGTGTTAGCTACAAAGCACCAAAATGTTAATCTGGTTTTATAGCTTAACATTATATCAACAGCTGAAGTGCATTTTAAAAAGCCATCTGCAGCCAGGCCACATTTCAATTTCCCCTCCAACACAATACTTTGAAAATACATCTGGAAGCCAATAGGAGTCCTCGTATTTTTGCCCTGTACAGTACAGACATGTCTGCTCGCAGGATTCATGTAAAAATCCCTCTGGAAAGAAGTTAACCTCTTAGCCTCGATAGTGCCCTAAGCAGATTCTTAACAATGAAATCCATAGATTAATTCAAAGCTGTGCAATAAATTATTAAGTTACTTTCAAGTGGTCTTATTTGTTTCATCAGATAACTTGATAATGTCTAGGACTTCCGTTCATCCTATTTTAAAACCTGTCTGTACTGGTTATCTCAATCATCAGGATCACATTCTCATGAGTTTTGTTTTTCTTACCCAAACCCTGAAGTCTCAATTCAAGATTTTGTTGTCTCATTCTCGTATTATTAAACCCTTGCTCTACCAGAAATACAGCAAGGAAAACATTAGAGGAGACGCCTCACTAAACTGCATCAAAAGGCAATGCATCTTCTAGAAAGACAAAAAAAACCCAGTACATGAACTTTTGAAAGAACACTGCAACACAAAGTCACCTAATACAGCACAAAGTTGACTAGAGACTTTTCCTCTGCTTAACAGTTTACACTCACCCACCCAATCCTTCCTCCTCAGCTGCTTTACCATTTCCTTTCTCCATCCTACAGCTGATTACTCCAATTAGTTTCACTTTTTTAATGAAAGCGCAAGTTTTTAATCATGTAGTTGCAGAGTCTGTTGTGAAGACAACTAGCATACCTCTGGGTAAATGAGAGATCACCTATATATAAACATATAGATATATTTTGTTAACATACATAACCCTGAGTCAGTTAAGATTCACTGCAAAACCTTTATTTAAAAGGTTTTTATTATTACATTCTACAACAAAATGCATTTCTTGCCCTCTGGCTCCACAAGTAGTGAGAGGATCTTACCCATCCTCCAGCCCCGTCCGGAAAGTCCCAGAGTACATTCTCCCATCTGCCCACTTTAGGATCCCTCTGGAAAAAATACAAAGCCATACATGTGCATAAGATAATCAGTTTACTTCTCCCATGTTCCAAATAACTTCTGTGAGTTAGCCTACTTATTGATACAGCAATCACCTCATTTTGTCTTCGACTGTTACATCCAAATGCTTTTACCTGCCATGGGGTTTTCCTGAAAGCCATCTTCCATCATAAACAGCATCCTTAAATCGAGGATCCTTATAAAAGGTGTATTTGGCACTGCGAGAAATAGGAGGTTCCTGTCTTGGCACATTCCCACCAGCTCCATACAGAATTAAGTCAGAAGTTCCTTTAAGGGCCTGATCCACTGCTTGGCTTATTGCCCTCAGCCACTTGGTCTGAAAGAGAAAGTGTTTCATCACAGAATTTAGCCAACACCTATCTTTGCACTGACTCTCGCCCTCACAGCAACTACAATCACCTCCTGCACATCCCTCAATACTGTGTTATACATTGAAGTACTGCTACAGTTCAACCTGCGTACAAAGTTGCAGGAAGACTTCATTCTTGGTGAATACTTAAGCAATATTTCTCCCTGTCTGGTTTGACAGTAGGAGAGAAAAACTCATACGTATCACTGAAGCCATGCTAAATCTGTAGATATGCCCACCTTTTCCTGTGGTGTTGAAGAAACAAGAACAAACTGTTCTTCTGGTGTTGTAATCTTCAATCCATTCCTACATGGGGGGAAAGGTATTTTAATCTAGTGAAATTCTATCCTGAAAAAGGCAAGATATCTTAAATCATGAATATTGTATCTTCCCTCCCCCACCCCAGCTAGCATTCACTTGATATTAAGCCAGCAGTGGAAATAAGCAGCGGGAATGAGTACTCACTTTCCTTTTGACTACCTTATTTTTCCTGATGTTTATACAGCTTTTTTTTTTTTAAAGACACAGAAATACAGTAAGTTTTCTGAAACAATAAAGAGGAGTGGACATGCTCTCATACAGCCTGTTCTGCTCCTAATTTACAGAAGTTGGTTACAAAACGCTCATCCTCCCTCCCAAGATATCTGACTGTTTCAGCACCGAAAACAATAATACTCACACATTACCAGCTTCTTCTGAAAGAGCTTCTACCCACAGTGTGGACAAGGGAAAAATATGGTGCGTTGAGAACTGTAGGCAAGGAGAAGGAGAAGGGAAACTTCACCGGATACCGATCCATTACCCCTGTCCCATGCTTCTTCTGAATAGTTTTCTCCCTTTCTTTGAGGACTAGGGAAAACTGAGCATTACAGGCTTCTCTATGCACCTTGCTCCGATAAACAGCAAACACCATGCCAGCCACAGGGCAACAGCAATCAAACATTTAAAACAACACAACTTCAAATTCATTTGTTTCATTTATTGTCAAATTCATAAAAAAAAAATCACTTTGAAGTGTTTAAGCAACACTGCAGTGAATGGTGCAAAAACTTATATTCATTATATGAAAAATAAATTATGATGTTTGAAGCAGAGAAAAGGTTTTGTTCCTGGACACAGGATGGCTTACCTGAGCATGTACTAGAGCATCATTGAAGAGGATGAACCAATTTACAGAGAATCTTCCGGCATGTTGTAGAGACAACCCCCTATTGCTGCTTTCACAGATTAACCGGCGCTCTGGCTTCCGCAAAGAATCCTACAGGTAGGATTAAAACCAAAATTGTAGAAGCTTACTTCTCACTAAGTGTAACTTAAGGTCAGAGCTATTTGTCTTTCACAGTAAAGGCCTGTCCTTTCTAAAGCTAAGAGTAGTAACAGCAACACAGGTTAGAAAAGTGAGAACTGCAACTGACAGCAGCATCAGTAACAGACATAGGGTATAAAGCTAACAGCAAGAGATTCAAGCTAATGAACGGACAATTGTCATTATACCGTCATTTTCCCAGGAAAGGTCTTCCAGAAGCCAAGTGTGTATTCTGCTTCTTTCCTTTTTCTGCTAAGATGGACAGCAAGGCTCTCATAACAAGAACTAGAATCCTGTAGCTTTTGGTACTCTGGAGACGCCTGCAGGGCACAAGTTAAGACAGACCTGAGAGTGTTAATACTCACAGTAAGAGTCATTGGGTACTGGAACAGGCTGCCCAGGGAGGTGGTCGAGTCGCCTTCCCTGGAGGTGTTTAAGGAACGGGTGGATGAAGTACTTAGGGACATGGTTTAGGGAGTGTTAGGAATGGTTGGACTCGATGATCCAATGGGTCCTTTCCAACCTTGTGATTCTGTGATTCTGTGATTCTGTGATTCTGAACACTCTGAACACCCGTGCCAACAATGCTAATCAAGCTACAATGCAACTGTTCATTTTATGAAATCAGCACCAAAAGCATAACAGCTGGTCTGGTTAATAAAGTAAGGAAGCAGGCCAAGTTATTTTCCTGGTTATGTGTTCCACTGGTGTGCTAGTAGTTTAAAAATCACAAAAGTTTCACGAATGTTAAGAGCAGAATTATTAACATACAAGCACATGATATATCACCTTGCAGCATAACAAGCTGCAGCACAAATAGAATTATAGAATCACAGAATCACTAGATTGGAAGGGACCCACGGGTCATCCAGTCCAACCATTCCTAACACACTCTAAACCATGCCCCTCAGCACCTCATCCACCCATCCTTTAAACACCTCCAGGGAAGGTGACTCAACCACCTCCCTGGGCAGCCTCTGCCAGTGCCCAATGACCCCTTCTGTGAAACATCTTTTCCTGATGTCCAGCCTGAACCTCCACTGGCGCAGCTTAAGGCCATTCCCCCTTGTCCTGTCCCCTGTCACTTGGGAGAAAAGGCCAGCTCCCCGCTCTCCACAACCTCCTTCCAGGTAGTTGTAGAGAGCAATAAGATCTCCTCTTCTCCAGGCTAAATAACCCCAGCTCTCTCAGCCGCTCCTAGTAGTGCTAATAACTGTAGGAGTAAAATTTTAAATTACTATATTGGGATAAATGTACAAGCAGTTATAGTTCCTGTTTAGTCATCTTTTATTTCAGAAGAATGCAATTACATACATCTAAATGGGTGGTGAAAGTCTACCTAATAGATATGAAGTATTTTTAGTAGAGTGTTGCAGCCAAGGATAGTTGGAGTAATGATGCCAGATGGAACTGAAAAGCAACTGGCAAACTTCACAATAATATATTTGCAACGAAGCACTTGGGCACACAAACAAGTTCTGGCAGGGTAACAAGTTTCTACGTGTCATGCAATCTGTGCAGGTGTGGTGTAACTGTGTAAATAGATATGCATGATCTTCCCTGCAGCAAATACAAGTCCAAGGTAGCTCCTCTGAGGATTAAGCTATTTCTAATTACCTGGCATTTGCTTCACACAGTTACTTCCGAGCCGTAAGCTTTGTATGTATATTTATTCAGATATAGACAATAAAGCCAGCTTACCACTTCAAAACATGTGGCAAGCTTTAGCAAAGTTCTAGCATAATTATGAAGTCGTCCAAACGGCATGAAAAAGAGAGCATTCAGAACTTCCACGAGCTGGAGGTTTTCCTCATTCTTCTCAGACAGTTTCTGTAAAAGCTCCTGGTTTTTACTCAAGAAGTCTCTGAATGATGGCACCATCGGGGAACACAGGGAAGAGAGAAGAAAAAGAAAAGACAGCAAGACATAAGTGATTTATGTTTAAGAGCTCAGAATGCCCCTTTTTTTAGATTATCACAACCAATAAAAATGATAAAGGCAAATACATGCTGCTTATTAATCTATTCCCAATTTAGTTTAAGGAAGTACAGCAATACTAACACGTAGCTCTAACTGCACCACACGACATTGACTTTACTCTCACATGTTACATCACCAAACTGGTTTAAGAAAGTTGACTAACCTGTCCCACTAGGGAGAGTAACTAATTGCCTTTTTTCCCTTTAACACTTAATTAGTAAAAGAGCTAACAAGTGGAATGACTTCCACATTATTTTTAGAGTAAGTTTCTAAGACTGATGATTCATACAAGATGACCTGCAAGAATCTTAACTTTGTTCCAGTGTACTTCCCTAAATATATCCAAATAATCTCTTCCCCACCCCTGCTGTTCAAGGCAGCTGACCAGTTTTTCCTCTAACTAGAAAAATTACATCCTACCTCAAAGAAAGGCAGGAAATCTGTTCAATCCTCAGTCTCATTTCCAAGAGGGAGAACTAATCTAGTTCAGAGAAGAAGAGGGAAATGGTTCTGAAGACAATGCATTAGCATACAAAACCAGTGTTTCTTCATTAAAAGGAAAACAAAACTACTTTTCCCTCTCCTTCACCACATCAGTGTGCATGTGTGCTGGCACATACAACACATCTGCATTAAAATGCATCCAGCTGGAAAGAATTTAAACCACAAGCTGCAAGACTCTTGTGAGGCTGAGAAAGCAGGCCCCAGGGACAGCAAAACAGATCAGAGAATTGCTCAGCAGGGTTCCTTAGAATTCTACATATTTAGCAAGATACCATTTCACATATCAAAATAATGTACCTTGTCTAGGTCTGCTAATGATATTTAAGAACTCTCCTGTTCAGCAAGCCTTAGGAATAAAGTCTTCTTTACAGAGAAGACCATATTTCTTAATTTTAAATTTAAACACCGGGATAGCTTGAATTTTTAAAGTGCTTCAAAATCTCTGCATGGAGGTCTCTCTGTAGAAGAGTGTCAAGTGATCACAGATTCATTACACTGAGTACAGTTCCTCCAGTCTTTCAGAGGAAATGCTCAAAAACTTGCCAACAATGGAGACTGCTTACTGAAGCCAGCACTTTTTTAAAGTTGGAACTACTTCTAATGCATTCATATTGCAAAATATCCATAAGGACAGGCTGACATCATTAATCATTGACTAAAACAGTATACTTTCTGGGAGAAGGTGGGGAAATTCATCATTATCAGTAAAGATATACTTCCCTTTCCTTTGCAAGCAGCAAGACAAAACTTCTAAGACACTTCCTCCCTGCAGTTTCAGAACCTGAAAAAGCCTGATGAAACCCTGGTTGCAGTAAGAGAAGCTATGACACCTGACAGTGACAACTGATGAAGAATTCAGTATGAGTAACTTCAGTATCCAATAATTATACATAAGCTTATACTTGAAATAATATCTCCTGTAAGACACCCTAAAAATCTTGACGAAGGCAGAAAGATTCTGTGTCTCTCTGAAGAAGTGGGATTTTATTTAGTCTTTGGCACTGATTCACAGGTGCAAAAGATTCTTTGCATTAGGTACCCTGGCATTTCAAAGAACTTCCAATACCAATACAACTTCCAATACAATTTACACTACATTCAAAGGGCTCCATAAACAGCTGCAACAGAATTACTCCCAGACTACAGAATTTAGGAGGGAAGGAAAGCTGGCAATTCCTCAGACAAGTTAAAAAATCCTCTCATTACAACAACTTCTTCACAGCACGAGAGTGAAAGATTCACAGTGTCATTACTTTATTTCCTAGATTCCTAAGAATACCATTGAATACTAATTTAAGATCTATACACTTCAAACACACTGTCTCAGGCCTTAAGGTACAATTCCTCCCTCACACTTAAAAGCATCTATGCACGAAATAGCATAAAGCAGCCTTGAGAGGCAGAAAAGACTCACATGCAGAAATGTTGTTGGTTTTGCATCATTTTAAAGCACTTCCATAAACTTAAAGAATTCAAATGAAAGTGAATTCACATGATCTACTCTTACTAATTCTTAAAGAAATTCTGCTGTTCTATATTTTATTAACAGCAATATTTAATACAATAGCATACTAACAAACATGGAATAGATGATGAAAATTCAACAAGACTAAGCTTTCAAAAAAAAAAAATCATTATTCTAAATCCGTTTCTATGTCTTTCAAAGAATTTACAATAATTTGTGTTTTACTCCTTCCTCTACCTTCACAATAAAGTACTCATTCAGCAGCCTTTTCATCTAATGTTTTTATCACAGCTGACAGGAAGTAAATTTTTCTTCATCTGATGGAAAAGGAAATAGTGTACCCAAGTTAGCCGAGACCAAGTCTCTGCATGCTCATTGCTACATACACACACACACACATAATTCTTTAAAGTGCAGTTCTTTGCTAGTTGATCAAAACCTCCAAAAAAAGGTAAAGGTTTTCTTACAGTGCTGGCTTTGCAAGGAGCGTAAATCCTCCCATTACCAGGAAGTTTGTGACTGAAGTACAATACCTAAAATAGGGAAGACAGAGAGCTTCAGTTACAAAATAAGAACATCCCTGGAAATAGCAACTGTTGTAATTTCCAATAGTTTACCAATGAGCTCTGCAATGTGTTTTACTATACAAGTAATCCAAGTACTTGCGAATATGTTAAACACCGAAACACACTCAACATTACTGGAATGCTTCAAATTCACTTTCCACATGGAGGATAGAACACTCATTCCTATGCCACCTTTCTGCTGCCATGAGCACAATGCAGAGAGCTTACTGTGCTATCAAAACTATTTTTTTGGGGGCATGTACAAAATAAGCCATCTGTTTCAACAGTTTAACACTGCTAGCTTCTAGTTAAATTCAAGAAGGAAATGTCAAGATTGGAATTTCCCTTTTCCTGCTATTCAACACTTTCACTACTACCTTTCACTTCTACCCTGACCAAAAAAGAAAACCAGTTTTAAAACATCACCTTTCTCCAAGGGAAAGTCTCAGCTTAGCCCGATTACCAGGCAATACCTGTGCTGCCTGATGGATCCTTGGAAGATGCTCAAGGCACTATGCTGAGGAGCATGTGTAGGGTTTGATGCCACGTACAGAAAAACGTGTAAAGCACTACTAAGCAAAGGGGGGAGAGCAGAATATGGGCAGTAACAGCCAGAATAGAAATTACATATTTCAGTCTTTGACAGGGAGGAATAGGAAATTAAGAAACCCTTCATATCTGAGTAATGAGAACCAATTCTGGGAACCTAGATTAAAAGAAAAACTGAAGTTAAAAGACCAAGTAGAAAGGGAGAAAATAGTTATAACTACGAACAATCCATTTGATAAACAGAGAAGAAAGCCTCTTTTAGGGTGATACAGTTTATCATTGATCCAACAGAAGTGGTAACAGTTGCGCTTGTGTTAAAAAAGTGCAACCAGCTGCACATCAAAATGCTACTGCATAACATCTGAAGTTGATGATCTTGAAGTTTTGTTCCCTTAGAGATTTACAGATGTCTGGTAGCCAAGACTATGTTCAGAGAGGACATTTTTAGACTCTCCCCTCCATCAAGCCAGTGTTTTTCACAAATGCCTGCAGGTATTGACTATGATGAGACTTCTGCTACATTTGGATGAGATTATCTAGCAACTACAGAAGTTATAGATGAGAAAGAGAGCAAACAACATGACTGTGCGGACTTATTCTCCCTAAAACATTAAGCTAATAAAAATAGTAACCAGGATAATTCAGACTTGATTCCAAGGACTAAAGCAGCTCAGTCTTTTGGGTGAAAGGTGTAATGCTAGCTATTTAGCAGTTATCAGGACAGAAGAATTGTTCTCCTGGGAGACAGTTTTTAGTTAATGACTACTAAAAAGGCATTTTGTAACTACAATAAACCCCTAAAGGTAGCCTTAATTAGCATAGCCATGGTAACTCTTGTAACATCATTATATTACAAGATCCCTACCATTAAGTAACAAACATATCACTTTTTACAGGTATATTTACACAGCAACCAAAGAGGGGTTTGCACATGAAGTTTTACACTATGGAAGCTGAAGCTGTCCAGTGTGCTCCACTGGTGAAGACTTTCAAATATACAGCTTACTATGAAATGCATTAGTTTTACACAAACTCCATACATTTTAAATTGCAAAAATACAGATTGTGCAAGTTACTTATGTAGCTTTCTTTATGATCTACTTTTCCCTAACTCAGGGCTAGCAGCTGGTAGATTAAGCCTGCAGAGACTCAAGATTAAAGGGAATCGGATACTTGCTCAGTGTAACTATCCAAAAAGAGACTGGAATGCTTCAGGATGGCCAAACTCCTGGCTTCTTTCACTCCATGAAGAAAACTACTTAAAGAAGCTCCATGTTGACCAATGAGATAGCACAGCTTGCT
This sequence comes from Cuculus canorus, assembly GCF_017976375.1. Lineage (NCBI taxonomy): Eukaryota > Metazoa > Chordata > Aves > Cuculiformes > Cuculidae > Cuculus > Cuculus canorus. The sequence continues at coordinate 29,648,530 of NC_071406.1, read as the reverse complement.
GAACCTGCTTGCCATTTCCTGCAACAACTGGATTGTATTTGCATTGCCCAAATTATCTGTAATAGAGCACAAAGCAATTTAGCTTATCTTATGAAAGAGCTGCACTCATTAATAAAAAGAATTATCACAAGGTGCTGTTTAGATGTTCTATTGGCAATTTCACCTCCTGGCTACACTATCCAGAATCAGGAATTCAACAATTTTAGACTAAATACAGCTCAGATAATTAAGTCTTTCAGGTAAGACAGTTAGGAAAGTACAAATACTAACAATATAATGCAGATATCAAAATGCAGCTTTATTTCACCAGTTCATCCAAACAAGGGAGAAGAGTAAGATCTCACCTTTATCTTAAAAAACTTATAATTACTTTTAAATTTTGCATGAAGAAATTTGTTGTGGAACATATGGGAAATAATATCAAAGAAAATAAGTTCTTACCTAAGCCCAAAAGAGGTCTAAGAACTTGTGATTTGATTTCACTCAGTTTGAAATAAAACCTTCTCTCAGTAGAAGCCAACTCATGCAAACTGGCAATGTACCCCATTACATTTTTGTCTATTAAGACCAAACAGTTGTCACCACCAGCCATCACATTGCTTATGTGCCCTATCTGGAATATTGAAAAAGAGAAGAAAAAAAACCAGCAGCTTTAATATTTTTCTTTTTACACTCAAATTTAAAAATAGGGCTATGCAGAATAAAGTATATTTTCAGGAGCACTAAGAGACAATAAGTATGAATTACCTACAGTGACAAAGAATCCATTCAATATTGGCGTAATGCAAGAATGATAAAACTAGAAGAAACTTAAGTCAATGCTTTTCATTTTCCTGGTACTAACAAAGCCTAAGAAAACCAATAAATAGACTAACTTTTAAGGTGAGTCATACAACTATTCTGTGTTTAAGAGATAGCGACCTTAAGTTTAGTCACTTTTATGATTGCAATATACTTCTTGGTTATACCAACAATGCTGATATTAAATAGTATCATTACATCAGCTTTTTCTCCTATAAATTAGGAACTGAGAATCTAACAAGGCTTTAATATTATGACCGCGTGCTGAACTACAGTCCTTTCTGGATCTGAAAGATGTCAATTTATTGGTAAGAGTAATATTACAATAGCAATAAACTGGACTAATACTAATAACTGCACTAACACCATAAGTAGTGTTAGTATAGGTATTAAGTATTTGCTTTCAACAGTAGCCGGAAGCAAAATTTTTCTCTAAGGTCAGCACAAGTGCCACTGACGCATTGTGGCTCCCCACTGGTTCTGGTTCCCACGCAATACCATATAGTAATGCAGTGTTTGAGCTTCACTTTTATTTCCTTTGTTGTTAAACAGAGGACTCCTTAGAAACACTGCGCCAGAGTCGTTCAACAGGAAACCCACAGGGCAATTCTGGTATGTAAGAGTCTACAAGTCTTCCCACAAGAGAAGCGAGAAGGAAACAGCTACTAACACTCTTATAGAAGGAAGACCATTGCGTGTGTGTCTGCACGCATATATATGCATATGCATGGATCTAGTGTCTAAATCCCCGGTCCTCCTCAGAACCCCTCTCCAACTGCTATGCCGCTCAGTCTAGGGAAGCAGCAATGAAATAAAATCATAGAAGGCCTTTGGTGGGAAGAGGCCTTTTAAGGTCATCTGGTCCAACCACGCTGGGACATCTTTAACTTGATCAGGTTGCTCAGAGCCCCATCCAGTGTAACAACTGCACCACTCAGCTTGGTGTCATCTGCAAAATTGCTGAGGGTGCACTCGATCTCGCTGTCTAATCACTGATGAAGATATTAAACAGCACTGGTCCCAATACAGACCCCTGAGAAAGAGAACTTGTCACCCATCTCATTTGGACATCAAAGCCTTTGACTGCTACCCTCTGCATGCGACCATCCAACCAATGCCTAATCCATCAAACAGTCCATCCATCAAGTTCACCTCTCTCCAATTTAGAGAAAAAAATGTTGTGGGGAACTGTGTCAAAGGCTTTACAGAAGTCCAGACAGATGATAACCATTGCTTCTCCTGTGTCCACTGATGTGGTTACTCCAAAGCCACTAGGTTGGTTTATGACAAAGAGCTGCTTTGTACCCGCACTATCTCCTTTCTCCTGCCTTAAACTCAGGTTGGCCTGAAATCATACAAACAACTTGGAAGAGGACATAAAATACACACTCATCCCAACTTCAAGGGAGATAGGCGATTCAACTTTTTGAAGAAAATCACATAAGGAGCATCTCCTCTCTCCCATAAACATGCAAAACCACATTATGGTACCTTTGCTCAGTTCCCCCCTTACACCCATGAGAAAGGGAAGGGGAGGAAGGAGATGGTGCAGAACTCAGGGGACTTGCTGCCCAACTCACAGACAAGATGGATAGGAAGCAAAATCGAATAGAGCAGGCAAGTGCCCTCAGTTACTTGAGAAACAACAGGAACATGAAGAGCAATAGCAATGAGGAATAAACACATGAAGATTGTGATGAAAACAGAGCATAATATAAGGCTGCACTTCTGCAACACACACACATAGAAGGAAACATTTCAGACACACTTCAAAGATCTCCTCGTCTCTCAAACAGAAAGGCCGACCAAGAAACAGGCAGGGAAGAGAACAATACTAATTAAGCTTCCTCTCTGCCCTCCACAAGCTGTGCTCTTGATTTGACTGTTAGGTACCAGTTACTCGACTTGGCACCCTTAAAGCTGGCTGAACAACCAGCACAGTGCTACTTCCAAAAGCATCAGCACAATTTGCGCTAACTTAAAGGAAATACCACTCACCTTACTACATGATCGTAATAAAACCGGACTTTTAGTACAGCTATTTTCATACAAATTATTTTCTGTTGTCTCATGCCCACTGTAATATAACCCAGGCTGGAAGTCTTCCTCATCTGCTAAGAAGAGGGAATAATCTAGTCCTGCTGCTGTACTCCAAACACCATTACCACACACCTGAAATTCATTAGGAAGGAAAAGACATTAGAAATCACCACATGAAGCTGGAAGAAGAGACAAGTACTTTAAATCTTCAAGCCAAACACTCACATAACACACTTGCCAAGAAAAAGTATGGCAATAACTGGTATTTTTTCAGCTTCTGTGTCTCACAACAAATACATTTCTTGCATGTATACTGAAAGCCATCTTTCTTTCCAGTCTTCTTTCAAATGGCCTTTAAATTATCAACAAATTTTATTTTCAAACGGGCAGCAGGTGAGCTTGATCAAAGTAAAGACATTATTGTCCCCTCTACATTTAACCGAGATACCTATAAATTGATATGCTGTACATTAATTTGCATAAGGCCTAAGCAGGAAAAGTCTGCAGCTAGTTTTCCACCAAGACAAGCACCAGAAAATATAGGCAAGGGTCTGGGTCTAACCCAAAATCATTATTTGTCTATTCACTCAGTGGGATGAATAGCTCAAAACAAACAGAAAACCTACTGCCAAAACAGCTCTGAAAATATAGAAATGAAAACCCAATACAGTCATTGTCTAGCAGAGCCAAAAATGCTTGAAGGGTGTTTAGAATAAAAAGTGCTCCAATGTACTTAAAAAAGCTTCAGCCCTGCAATATCGATATCAGAGAAACTATACGTATATAAGGCAGAATTGAAATTTGATAATAAGATAAACCCAGCCACATTTCTTAGTTTTAGAACTTCAACGTGGTCATAAAACAGTGGAAGTCTGTGTAAAGGATTTCTTGCATAGATTTTTACAAGCTCATCTAAGGATTGTATTCACAGCATAAGCCAAAGAAATCAAGAGTTCCACCAGTACATAGCACAGAGATACATAAACAAGGTCAGTTTTTAGAAATTACTTTGCACTTGGTATAAGAACAGACCCTAAACTGAAAGAAGAAAAATACAGAAAATAGAAAGTACCTTTGCGAGACGAGGGACGGTTGTTGGGGAGTTCAAGTGACCAAGTTGGCCAGAGACATTGCTGCCCCATGAGTACACCTGTGAGAAACATAGCTGAACATCGGAATCCAAGTTTATATACATGGACACATACTGAACTGTACTAGCACAACACATTGAGTGTGCAAACAAATGCAAGTCAAGGGCATAAGATTCGTATACCAAGAAACTCTTCCCTAATTTTGACTGTCTTCCTATATTCTCAAATTGTCTTCTCAGGTTCAGAAACAGAACACACCAAATCAAGTCACTGCAATCTTTCAACATAATGTTGACAGTACGTGCAGAACTTTGACAGAAACAGAATTCAAATTCCACAGTGCTTCTAAGTTGCCTCCCACAAACAGAGACAAAAAAGTTTAGAAGTAAAAGAAATAAAACCTAGAATACACCAAACATGAAAATTATGTCATAGATAACCAATAAATGATAACAATCATTCATACCTGGGATTTGGCAGTGAGCGCTAAGGAATGATGGCCACCAGCAGAGAGGTGAATCACTTCTTTACCATCTAGGCTTTTCACACATAGTGGCTGAAGCCTGTCAATTCGAAGGACGTGGGGAAGGGGGAAGAATAGAATAAAAAAAGATTACAGGTACTCTTAAGACAAAAATAAATTTCAGGATTTATTTATTTCCTCCCAAAACGGAGAAAACAAACATACACGGAGCATTTTGGCTGCAAACCAGCGTAATGAAAAAGGCCAGGAAAAGCAAAATTTGATGATAAGCATCACCCCAATTTGGACAAAGTCAAACCATCACCAAAACTCCTAGTGATTAAAAAGGGAAAACATAACTGATTGACATTCAGTAACAAGATAGCATAAATCATGTTACTTAGACGAACTTAGGTAACCACACAAAAGCAAAAGAACGTAATGCAAGGCAGTTGAACAAATTTGTAAAAGCCACATACAGAAGATTTCCTAGCAACCTACTGAAAAACATTTATCAAAGAAATTTCACCTTGGCAGAACATCACCATGTCCTAGTTGTCCTTCCTTCCCCTTTCCCCAGCTCCATACTTCTGTTCTTAGAGAGGGTAAAAGAGCATCAGCCTCACCACTGTAGGTCGGAGTCAAAGCTACAGTCCTCATTTTTGCCCGCCCTACCTTCCGTAGGAGCCTAGGAGAAACTGAAAACAGGCCAAGAGTTAAAAAAAATTGCTCATCATTTTAGGTAAATATATCACTCAGATTGCATCTTACACAGTAACAGGACCATTTGAGATAACTGATCAAGACTTTTAAAAGAGGTCTTAATAAAGATTGAGAGCAAAGGCTGACAGGCAAGAAGATTGGTTACCTCTGTTTATCAGTAACTCATGTGCTTAAAGTTGACAGATACCATCTGATTTTTACCAGCTATTAAAGGACAACAGGCATGTGAGAACTACATGGTTATACTGAAGCAAATGAACCAAAACAAACTATACATTAAAAACGTATGTGTTGAATGAAAATATATCCTTGTAGCAAACAAAAGATTTCAATACTTCTTAAAATTTCCACTCAAAACTATAATCAATATAGAACTAAACTACGTACCCACCCATTCAGAGCAACTAATAACACTGAAATCTGTAAGAGAAGGACGTCATTAACTTTGAAGTTTGGCAGTGGGAAATGGAATATTTCTAGGTCTCTGGCCCAAAACCAGCTCAGTGCAGCAGGATTACAGTCCACACAGATCTGCTATGCAACCTACACGAAAGGCAGTCTGCCATCCTGTTGCAATAAGAAGCCCAGACTACTACAACGTGCCCATTTTACTTTACCAAAAAAGAACATTCCTAAACCCACTATGCTTTTGGTTTACTTAGTATGCAGTATCTGCTAGTCTCAACTCTCTCCACCGCCTTCAAGTCACAAGATATAGTTTACAACTCATAAACACCTTTGGTAGTTGATTAGATATACATTTAATAAATGTTTTATTTTCAGTTATAAACCTCCACATTATTACAGCTTATTACAACTCTTAGTCTTCCCAACAAGCTTTTTTACCTTGTGACAACAAGCCAGGCAGGGAAAGTCTTCGACTCCCTCCTTCAGATTCCTCCTCTCTAATATCTACTAAACTGGAACTCTTCTTCCCCTGCATGGATTCCAGTCTGACCTGCTCTTCTCGACTGTCTTTCAGAGCTTCAGGCCCTGGGGAACCGCCACCGGACTGAGATCCTGGTTCACTTGAAGGTGTGCCATAGAAGTTCATTACTTTCTTCAGAGACAACGCTCCAGCTTCATAGGTAGCAGCTACTCTCACACCAACTGCTGATGCACAAGAGGCCACCAAGCTGTTCAAGGCAGATGTGCTGGTACCTGGAGGGCCAGGGATACAAGCACTGAGTTGTTCTTCTCGAGAAGGCTAAAACCAAAGAAAAATTGAAGACTGTCATATCAGACAGCACATAACAGTAGGATGATGATACACACACTCACTATTCAAATTACGTGCTATACTGAATGAGACATTACAAAGAAGCTTTTTATACTTAGGTGTACATCTGTTCCTCAGAATCACGTTTTTTAAGGTAGGACCAAGCACTGTTTCTACATGGACTGCTTTCTGTGTGTTGCACTTTTCTTGTAGCTCATCCATAAGAGACTGTGAGACTGTTTTTTTTAAAATACAGGGGAAAAAAAAAGATCTTTGCAAATAAATACGAAAAGGGACTTATTTTTAGGCTTATTAATTAGTGGCAAAGAAGTTGGCTAGTTCATCACTGAGCATGCTGTATTTAAAGGGAGATAAATTCTCCCCTTGATATGTTAAAATTAAAAACTGATTCATGGATTAATTTTGCAAGGCCTATCTTAAGACCACTGTGGGTTGTGTCCCCCCTTACTTTGCTGTTACATCTGTAGAAAGCTTAGTTCATAACCATCAAGTCACACAAGGGACAAACTGACTCAAGGCAATTAATAGTACCAGCACATGATTACCTGTAATAGCAATCAATTTACTCACCAAATAAGAAATAATGCATAAGGTGGTATTTGCCAAATACTTTGAACATTAAAACAAAGACAGCAGTCCCATTTTCCCACTAAACACATTGTCAGAGATAATATTAATATAAATATTGCAGCTCATTTTATATTGCCAGAAGGAAATTTATTTTTTTTTCTGGAAAATTAGGCTAAAGGATTGAAATTGGTCCTATTTACTCGTACTTCATTCCTATGAATAAAAGGCAAGCCTACCAATACAGAAAAGCAAACACTATTTGTCTAGGAAAGTAAAGAGAAAAAGGATTTTACTAATGCTGAAACATTACATTAGACTGGAATCATTAAGGTTAGAAAAGACTTCTAAGATCACCCAGTCCAACCGTCAGCCCAACATCACCGTGCCCACTAAACCATGTCACAAAGTGCCACACCTACACACTTTTAGAACACCTCCAGGGAAGGAAACTCCACCACTTCCCCAGGCAGCCTGTTCCAGTGCTTCAGCACTCTTTCAGTAATGGAATTTTTCTTAATAGCCAATTTAAACCTCCCCTGGCACAACTTGAGGCCATTTCCTCTTGTCCTATTGCTTGTTGCTTGGGAGAAAAGACCAGCACCCACCTCACTACAACCCCCTCTCAGTTCTTTGCTCTTCAAATCTATGCTCAATTGTGTCAAACTTCAGTAAATCAACTCCAGGCTTTTTTATTTCTGGAACTGTGTGAGGGAAACAATACTCTGGAAATGTTCCAGGAAGAAAGAATCGAGAAAGGGAGCACGAAACTACCTGTTTCAGTCATTTCCTAACAGCAGGAGTTCTTGTATGAGTCTGATAGGCCCACAACTGCTAGAATACAATTGTATTAGCAAAAAGGACAGACAATGGCATTCACACAACATTGACCTCCCTGAAATAAGTTTCCCTCAGAACAGGAAAACATAACTTGCTGGATCAGCAAGTTACCGAACAGTTTGTTTTGTTTTAATACTACTTTTTACTTTGCAATCAACTACTTATTATGCACTGTGCCAATTATCTCCCAGAATCATTGTGAAAAATCTTACAGTTAACTATAAAAAAAAATATATTTAAGAAACCAATATACACACAACCCCTGAAACGACAAAAGAACCTGTCATAGGGCTGCTAAAAGTTTTGTATACTTGGCCACAGAGTGGTACTTTTTCTTACAGATGATAACTTTACCATAAACCACCCAGCAGGACAGTACTTATGTAGGGACTCCAGCCTACACTGCAAGATACCGGATTAGTTTCCTGTCTAGTAGCTTTTGGGTTGTATCTTCTCTGGCCACACACCCTAAATAAGATTTTTTTCAAAACAGTGGAAAAAGTAATATAGTGGCAGAGTGCTGGGAACAGCTCTTGAACCTTCATATCAAGCATTTTCTGATACTTAAGAAACCACTACAATACTACTCTGCTATAGCATCGAAACTACTACAATAATACTCTGCTATAGCATCAAAACAGCATCGTTGAACCATTTTCCACATCACACAAAACAGAGTAGTACTAATGTACTTCCCATCCCTGTTCATAAGTTTATGCCACCCGTACATGATTAACGTTAGAGGCCTTTTAGTCGACACTAACACTACCTTTACAACCTCTATTTGCAATCTAGAATTCTTAGCCTATGGAGAAATCAGACAGATTTGTGAAGAATTCGTTCCACATATAGAAAAGAAAGTTTTACTTTAACGGTAAATTAGACAAGTACCAGCTTACTGCCCCACACAAATGGGAAGCGCATGCATCATAAAACAACCGTGGAACAGGAAATTGGCTCCTGTGGCTCTGGTACTGTGGACCAAGAATAGAGAAGACTATAGCACTGCCAAGGCTGCCCACATTACAAGCTTACTATTGAAAAACAAAGAAGGACAAAAAGTCTTCCACTTAAAAGCTGGGAACTATCACAGAGAAGGAAACTTTGAAACTCCAGGAACACCACAGCTACATTAAACAAACAGAATTTTTCATTTGTGAAGATTAACACACTCACATATATAAGAGGAGCTGCAGTAAATTAAGAGCTAGTGACTAGGTACCAACCTGCTCGGGTTCAGTGCAGATGTTTTCCTCCAGTCCCTCATTCAACGTGTGATCTGACAAACTGATAAGGTACTCTCTCACTTCTTTTTTGTCTGGGAACAGAATATTTCTAGGACTAGAAATTCCACTGTCTTCCTGTCTGTCGTTGCTTGAAAGCTTACTTGCTCCATCAGATTCTAGAGTAACAAGCGTATGCTCTTCCACAAGCGGTTTCTGACAGTCTTCACTCCGACTACCCGTTACATTTTTTCCTTCTAGGGTCTCCAAAGAGGGACAGAAGGCATGGTTTTCTGTTTGGTTTTCAGACAGTGCCACACCCAGTGGGCAACAGTGACTATCTGAAATGATTACATGATCTTCCTTGTCTGTCATGGTAATGAGGGGTTGACTGCAATGATTGCACCTCTCTGGGATAGGCTTCATTTCCTGCACAGGAAGACATTGTACCAGAGCCAGGCTGTGATAGGCTCCACAAGCAATCTGAAGCACAACACGTCCTGCCAGGTGCTCTACCTTCTGTGGCTTTGTCACTGGGAAAGTTGTTGTTATGAGACCGAGCTGGCAGCCGCTCCCCCAAGCCCATATCTCTCTGCTTAATGATAATGCCAGTGTGTGTTCCTCCCCACATGCCAGCTGCAAAATCCTTACTGATAAGAGAGGGCTGGTTTCAGAATCAGAAATACTGATGGGCTGTGGCTCTGGCACACATGGCTGATTAGCAACTGCACACTGGCCAGCAGAATTGTTCCCCCACATGTACACCACGCCACTTTCTGTCACAGCTCCGTTATGGAAGCTGCCAGCTGCCACAGTAATAACATGATGCCCAAGCAAAGTATTTTCTAAGATAGGACTATTAGCACATAATTCCTCCAGTCCTGATCTCCATGGCAGTTTTCCAAAACTGTAGACCTCTCCACCTGAAAAAAATAATAAACACCAAAAAATCAGCATGAGTCCAAGGAAGTTAAACAAATACAACAATTTGAAAAGAGATTCAGATAAAGAGATGCCAATTTTCAGTTTACTCCAGGCTCAGAGAAACTGTGTCTATTGGTATAGGAAGATTGCTGGATGCTCTCTCCTGTTCGTGCTGTTAAGTTCTATACAGCATTTTAACATTACCGTTTCATGCATGCATTGTTGAACTAAGTAATGCTTTTCTCCTAAAAACTGTACTATACTGAAATCAATATATACACTATACTGTATTGGTCTTTGCTATTTTATGAACACACAACACATTATCAACAAACAACCATGCTTGTAGAGCACAACAACACACGGAGCTCATCTTTCAATACAGAGATCTAGCATCATCAGACTGTACTGTTCGTTGCCCTACAGAAAAACAGGATTGCCCAATCAGGTGGGAAGTGGGGGGTCTGTTAATGTATCTTGCCAGTGGTTTTATATTGTACTGCAGCCCCTCCAAAATTTCATTATCTTTCCCAGAAAACATTGCAGCAATGCCAGTCCAAGTTACTTTGTTAATTCTACAGAAAAGTAGAAATATATCTTACAGATGAACAGTTGTTTTCAGTGAAAGAAAAATGGCAAATCATATCCGCAAACAACATCCTTCATGGGGCAAGAACACACATGCAAAAAAAGTCCTCTTAATTATGAAATATATTCTAAAAAAAACACTGGAACTCCATAGCAAATCCAACAGAGAAGAGATGTTTAGACCAGGCTCACCAACCTGTAACTTTCTTTTTCTGAAGCTAAGTCATGCAGAAGTTTAAATTATCTTCCCTTCAAAAACATCAGAAAATATCAAAGCAGCAACTTCCAGTTTATCCTTTACAACTGCACACGCACCGATCAGTACAAGACCCAAGCTTTGCAAACACTTAAAAGGACTAGCTTTGATACTTTTTTGATTCACAGTGCCAAACTGCTCATGAACCAAGACCCCTTCTAATGCATCCGCTAGTCACACATTCTCCAAGAGGTACACAGCAACCAAAGCTCTTGCACATCAAGAGAACCTCTTGTTGTACTGTACATCACAAGAAGTGTCATTTAAAGTTAACAACGGTTCAGATTACATTACCATCTTTAAAGAAGAAATCCAGAGCCATTGTTAAAAGAAAAACAAAAAAGAGTGCAAAAGAAAACAGGCATACAGGTTCCATTCCAGCACAGTTTTAAGTAACACAACTAAAGAAATACTGGTAAAGTTAGACTTTTAACTGTTTAATAGTTGTGCATGACACTAATAGAATGAAAGAAAAATTCTAAAACAAGGAAATTTGACAATAATTAGTTTGTTATTGCCTCAAATCTTTAAAATTAAGATGTTCATTACCTTCTGTTAGAAGTAACCCATGATGTATTCCAAGGGATGCCTGTAATACAGTCTTTCCGCTAAGGCCTAGAAGCCTTTCTGGAGTTACAGAGCAGGAACCAGCCTTCCAAACATAGACCAGGCCTCTCTCTTTGGCTCCTTCTGCCTCTTCTGAGCTACAAAAAGATTGGAGGAAACGCAGAATCAGTTTGAAGCTTTCTGCGGCTCAGTAATGCACTTTGCTTTTCACAAGCATAGGAAAGGCTTGATAGTTGAGGCATTAGTTTTAATTTCAGGAAGTCAATATATTTCATTTACAATTTGATAGTATCCATTTAAATGTCATTTAATTGGTAAACAAATATATTCTATTTGAAATCATTAGCTTTTCTATTTGTACTTTACTGTGTGAAAAGATGATCTTGTCACTAGTACACCTAAAGAAACATATACTTATAAATGAAATAGCCTTTATATTATATATTTGTTGCTCATAGCAAGGAGACTAAATTAATACACAATTCTGCCATTGTATGCTAAAGGAGATTATTGCATCAGTTCTACCCATACGTAAGTGACGCTGTTCCACTCTGAACAGAGAGATTTACAATGTTAACTCTTCCTGTGTTAGAAAGCAGGAGAAACATTTCTGGGTTATTAGTAATTACGCAAAGGTTGTACTGCGTGCAGATTTTACCATGAACTGATTGCTTCCATTCACAGTGTCTTCCAAACATTACACCTGTAAGAGCTCATCCTTTACATACTTCCATTTCTATCACTGAAGAGAAGAATTAGGTTTTGGTTGTTTTTTTCTTTCCCTTTTAATTCCCTGTGAATTTCTCAGACTGAAATGAGTCAGTCATTCAAATCAACTGAACCAAGAGAAAAACAATAAAAGAAATCCTGAACCACAGGGGAAGTACCTAGGCCTGCAGAAGTGACTGCAACTATCCAAAACTGGTTTCTCGAACACAATCTGGTTTGAATGCTCAATCAGCACAAAGAAATTCCTCAGACAATACAACCATAACAATTAGTGGAATCACTTGAGTTAAACACCAAAAGTCATTTTAAACACTAATATAGATTGACAGCATTTCAAGTTAAATTTAACGGGGGTTCTTTGCATTCATTTAAAGCTTTATATAGAACGGAGTAACTACCCTGTGTGGAAAAGTAGGTGTAGCTCCTTATTAACCCAGCTTTTGCAGCTCTGAATGAACTTGTGAAGTTATATATATAAGGTAATGAGGAAAGCTTTGATGGAATGGCAAGCTTTGTCTAGAAGGAAGGGCACCAAAAAAATCAAATGCATTCCAAAACCGAAGCAAAGCCAAAAAAAGAGAGTCTGATAGGCCACAACGTGGACAACCTATACAAGTAGCACGTTCAAAAGCTGTAAGGCTCTATTCACACAGACAATTTTTTGCCAAAAATTTTTTTGCTAAAATTTTGCCAACTGTGGTGCATAGGATAAACAATAGCTTTGCACATTCTGCCTCTGAAACATGCAGGAAGAGAATAACTAAGAGATAAAATTATGTCTCTTCTTTTTCCACATAGCAGAAAAAAAGAAGAAAACCAGAGGGGAAAAAAAAAAAACAAGGAAAAACTGACAGTCAAGAACTCTCCTAAAATTCAGATAAGTAATTTAATCCAAAAATATATATAGCATTAAAATGCAGAGTACATCTCACATTTTAAACACATAGGACTTATGTTTACAATAGAAGTAAATTAAAAAGGAACCAGTCAAGTAATATCTGGGCCACAAAAAAAGAAGTTAGAAAACTCCAACATCATAGTTAGGACATTTATCTAAAATCAAAATATGGATTTTATTCAGATGGGGAAAGCACATCAAAGAACACAACACAATAATAGAGATATTTCATCAACATACTGTGTGTTAAATTCAGTCCAAACCCTGATATTTGGGCTTTTATCCATTTAATAAGCCTTCAGAGAAGAGCGTAAGACAAACTGGGACGCTCACATACCAGGATTTATTACAAGACACTAATTTTCCATCACAGAAACATCTGACCTCTCTCAGGTATCTTAGTGGAAGAAACAAGGAACAAAAGAACAATTTAATTTAGTGCTATTAATCCAGAATCAAAATTCACAAGTACAGCTAACAGATATCATTTACTGTTCACCAGAGAACATCACTTTCAAGCCTCCAGCCTATGGCTATTCCTTCACAAGTTACAACAATCAACTTAAAAAAGAAGCTGCTGTTGTAATAACTTGAGTGTTGCAGGCATAACTGAAACTAAAGCTACGTTACTCCTCTTCTCCCCTTTATTGTAAAGCCACAAAGAGTACACTGACATCACTTAATAATTTTGCAGGATGACCATGAGTTGGCATGTTTCAGGGAGCCTCTGCGGCTTCACCTAGCTGCTCATTCTCACCTTCTTTCCTGTGAGTCCATCTGTCAGTGGCAGCACTCCATCACCACCAAATCACTCCTCTTTCAAAAGGAACAATATAATTTCCACAAACTGTAAGACATAAAACCCAGACATTTAATTGCAAAAAATGTTAAGCGTGGAAAAAAATCCAACCCACAAAACAAGAAGCAAACCTTTAGACCCCATGTTAAATAAATAAACACACAACACTGGGATGGCTGAAGCATTTAGTTCGCTCACACTGAGTTGGCAGACAAAAGCTAAACAGCCAGGCTTGTCCTACCTACTCATCTCACAATAAGTCTACTGTAAGCGCAGATCCAACAAAAATGTGGTTTAAAGGCAGACATTAATGTCAATCTCTCTCTATAATTCTCAGTCTACCACTTGAGAAACATCAAAACAGGACAATCAATCCATTTCCAGTATAATATAAGAGAAAATTCAATGCTTAAGCTGAATTTATAAGGTAAACAGATCTGTATGAGCAGAAAATGATTCACAACCCTATTCCTGAAGCAAAGCACATACTACCAATAAAAAGTGCAGTTCTACTAAAGCCTGTGCAGAAAGGCAGAAATGCAATTAAGACTTCGAAACATTTCTTCATGCAAACTGGCAACCAAGTACCTATGAAGACAGGATAAGACCTGAGAAGCCAGGGAAAAAAGTGTCTGCCCTATTTACACAGTTTTCCTTTCAGGTTTTGAATTTTGTAATCTCTCTCCATCTTCAAGAAAATACTTTTATTACAAGAAAAGTAATCTAAAACAAAGCCACAGCTAACTTTTTTTTCTTGCAACCTGTTTGGCTTTTTTAATATTGAAAAAATCGTAATTTCCCTTGATCTACTGCCTTACTAGAAGAATTTTAGTTACATTAACGCATGTGCGTATTCATATTTATTCAAATAAAACAAGTTTCATAGATTATTTAGACCTTTTTGCTGTGTTAAAGTTGCTGTCTGCTATCCACTATTAAAAAACCCAGAAAATAAATTTAATATAATGTTCTTTTAAGACAATAAATCTCCAAGAAAAGTTAAGACAATATATCTCCAAGAAAAGATCCAGAATGAGTTGTCTGAAGGTTTTACACATAGAAAACAGAAATAAAACATGGACAGTCTTGGTTACAAGAAACAACATATGCAAACCTGTAAATTGCATACTGAACTTTTAATTCACACTTGGAAAAAGTAATCATCTGGTTGGTAAATAATTGAAATACAAATTCCAACACTTTCACTAGACTGCTCTGAATAATGAAGTACCAAATAGACCTTTGTAGACAGAAACAGCAACATATCAAACTAAATGCTTTCAGTTTCCAAAATACAGGACATTCAAAATTGTGATTTAGGCTTAGGGGTTGGCAAAGAACACATCACAAACATACAATCATGGAACCACTAGGCTGGAAAGACCCCTTAGATCATCAAGTCCCACCATTCCTATCTGTCACTAAACCATGTCCCCAAGCACCTCGTCTACCCGTCTTTTAAATATGTCTAGGGATGGTGACCCATGAAAATATGAAACCAAATGAATGTGACAGAATAGCATTGTGCTAAGTCACAGGCTCTTTGCTCTAAAAAACTAAAAAATTAGAACAAGCATTCTAGGAAAAGATACACACTAAGCCACACTTGTCACCTGAAATATATCACTTTCAAGACACTTCTGCCTCTCCTTCCTAAACTAAAAAAAAAAAAAAAAAAAGAACCTCCTCAACTGTTAACTTTTAAAATATTAAAAGAGAAAGTCTCACAAATATAAGGAAACTGTCAAGCAACACTTGAGTAACAGAGGTGTTGATGAAACATCAAATGAAAATGGAAGCGCATTTTTGAAACTGCTAACTTTGTGACGTGTTCTCGCTCATAACCACCTAATGCTAGAATCCATCTTCTCGAAAATACTGGCGCTTCTCCTCTGTGAAGAACTAACTTCACGTATAAATATCCAATGGATCAGTGAACCAGATGAAGAGATGCCAGCTGTGATAGAGTCAAAGGATCAACAATTGTATGATTTACATAACATATACATATTCAAGACCAAGGAACTGAGGCTTAAATTTCTTAGCTTCTATAATTTAAGGATTTTTAAAAAATATTTTTATTTTTTTAAGGCCTCAAAGAATTTATTTCATTTTTCTGGGAGCTTCAACTGCACAAAATGTACTGTAATTCTCACAAAACCTTCTGATTCTAACAAAACAAAGTTAAAGTCAGCCATCTAAGCAGTTGTTTAGCAAGATCTCCCTTCAGGGCCCAACTGAAAAGTTATTTACATGGCTACTAAGCAAGAAACCTGCAATACCGGTGGACTAGAAATGAAGAGAGCGCTTGGATGGTGGTGATACATTTTGTTTTGCTTTACAAAAGCTCACACTTCAGGTTGCATTACTAAGTATTTATGCATATTATAGAAAACGATAGTCAAACGATTTTATTTCCACAAATGCGACACCTTTAAGACATTTTTAAACCATTTTCAAGTTCAATGCAAGCTTTCATTCACTCCTAGCACAGCACATTACCCCTACTGTGCGTCTAATACAAGTCATTTGGTCACAGCTACAAACTAAGTAATTATAAATAGAAAGTTTCTTCCTCTCAATAGGAATATGCAATTTTCCCTGCCAGTTTTCACATTTCTATAATACTATGTTTTAGCATTACATATACATCATTTCTTTTCCACTAAGATTACCCAAATTGTTACTAGGTTTAATGCTTACAGAAGTGAACAGCCAGGCACAATAAGGCATTCTTACAGCATGGAAGAGTAGTAGGATACCAGCACCTGCACTCCTCTGCCCACACACTTACTTTCTACATTTTCACTTCAACACTGCAAGAGGCAACAAGCAAGCAGTGCCCAATAGTGCCAAATTATGAAATGGATCTGTGTTACAGACAGATGGTCACTAGCATAACACTGATGTCATACTTTCCACTTACACAGTAGAATGCTAATTCAAATTCTGCAGAAATCAAACATTACCACACCATATCAACTGCTACGACAGGGAATGACATGGAGAAAATATTACTCTCATTACTACAGGACCATAGCCTTCACTGAGCATCATAGGCATAAAAGTAATCTTACATCCAGCATTGAACAGGAAGAACTGGTATGTCCCCAGCTTTCAGAAATACTAGAACTCCCAACAGCCTGACATTCTTATTTACCTGCCAGCTATTAAACACTACAAATACTTCTACAACTTTCAGACATTTTTATTACACGTTTACAGGCACATTATTAATAAATTTGTTGCACCATAACTAGCGATAAT
This sequence comes from Cuculus canorus, assembly GCF_017976375.1. NCBI lineage: Eukaryota > Metazoa > Chordata > Aves > Cuculiformes > Cuculidae > Cuculus > Cuculus canorus. Next base: position 29,631,514 of record NC_071406.1, on the reverse strand, counting down.
TTACACTACCAGGACTGCAAGGTTGTATAACAAAGTTATCTACTCAAGTTCTGAAGTTTACCTCGGAGCTTCTCAATTCAAACCAGAATTGACAACATTAGTCTTATCTAAATATATAACAGTTATTATCATTAAGTGCGCTTCACGCAACACGTGAGTTCAAGAAACCCTTGTGTTTTGGTCAGCACTGACTAGGCACAACCACTGTTTTTAACATTGTGCAACCAAGACCTCCTCAAAGCAAAACAAAACAACTTGCTGCTAGAAGACAGCAGTGATCTCTTCAGTTGAGGGCTCAAAGGTTTTAAGGGCAGCACTCAGCAAATGAATGATGGTAGCAAACAAGACATAACTGTGAAAAAGACAGGGAGGAACAAAGAAATGGCCTAGGGACACCTAAAAGAATACAGGGGAAGACTATCTGCTATAACACGTAATTAATAATTTAAAGTTTACCAAACTCATAAGAGAATCAAAAACTGAGTAATATCTTTCCTTCTCTTTTTCTTTTGAAATCACACGTTCATAACTTACCACATGTTCAGGTGCGTCTGTTTCCGAGAACTGTTAACTCTGCACAAACTGAAAGGTAAGTATGAGTAGTTTTTATAACCTGCTGCACTACAACAGCAGTGATCAACTGATCATCACCTACGCCTGCTCCAGCTGCTCCCCAGTGTCTCACCAAAACCCTTCTGTGCTGGAAGAGGAGGTCTGCAAGAGCAACTGCCTGCTACATCACCTGCAAACCACACTACAGCCACACCAGGTATCACTCTGTGGTGATTGTAGTGATAGGACTAGGGGCAACGTGTATAAACTGGAAAGGGGTAGATTTAGACTAGACACAAGGAGGAATTTCTTGACCATAAGAGTACTGGTGAGGCTCTGGCCCAGGTTGCCCAGGGAAGCTGTGGCTGCCCCATCCCTGGCGGTGTTCAAGGCCAGGTTGGATGAGGCCTTGGGCAGCCTGGTCTGGTGAGAGGTGTCCCGGCCCGTGGCAGGGGGTTTGGAACTACACGATCACAGAATCATAGAATAGTTTGGGTTGGAAGGCACCTCAAAGCCCATCCAGTTCCAACCGTCCTGTCTAGTCTAAATCTGCCCGTTTCCAGTTTATACCCATCCCCGTCCTATCACTACAAGCCTTTGTGAACAGCCCCTCCCCAGCTCCCTTGTAGCCTCTTCAGGTACTGGGAGGTCGCTATAAGGGGGCTGGCACGCTGCTATAATGATCTTTAAGATCTCTTCCAGCCCAAACCATTCCAGGATTCCATGACTCCAAAAGTTCAAACTGCACTCACTGTGGCGCAACCAGAGCACACAAAGGGAAAGCACCGTGAAACGAAACTGGAAGGAGCCCCGGGGCGCCCAGTGCAAAGCCCTGGCGGTCTGTTCCCCTCGGACGGGAGGAGCCCTGAGGCACCTGCTGAAAGGCACCTGCTGAAACCCACCCTCGCCTCCTCTCGCGGCCGCGCTCCCGCAGCGGCGGAGCCCGTCCCCCGCGCATCCCCACCTGTGGCCCCGCGGCTCCGGGCAGCGCCTCGGGCCCCACCGGGCTGGAAGGCAGGAAGGGGGACACAAACGATACCCGAGGGCGCCGAGAGCGCGGCCGCCGCGCAGCTGATTCACGCGGGGGCGCGCGGGGGCGGGGCCGAGGGAGGAGCCCGGCGCGCCAGCCGACGGGTCCCCCCGCGGGACAAAAGAGGCCGGGACGCGCGGCGAGGCACCGCCTCCCCTATGTCTGCGGTCTCCCACACTGGCCCGGTCCCCACCGGGACCGCGAAGCCCTGGAGTGGCGGTGCCGTTCCCAGCAGCGAACGGCGGGTGATGGTGGTGATGTGAGAAGCCACCGCTATGGTGCTGGCGCCAGGGGCGCAGGAAAGGCGCCTGAGGTGTATTTTTTAATAATATATATGTATTTTATTTAATTTTTTATTATTTTAATACATTTAAATATAGTAAAATATATTCTGATATATTTTAATATAGTTTAATTTAATTAATTGCTATTATTCTAATGAATATAATAAGTATAGTGGAATGTAAGATAAGTAATGCTAATAAATAAGATAATAAATATAAGTAAGGAAATAAAAATTAAAAAATAATTAATAAAATAAATTCGATAACAAATTACCTTTTTTTTTTTCTGGAGTATTGTGTCCAGTTCTGGAATCCCCAACTAAGAGGTATATGGAGCTGTTGTAATGGGTCCAGAGGAGGCTACAAAGATGAACCAAGGGCTGGAGTACCTCCCACGAGGACAGGCTGAGAGAGTTGGGATTGTTCTGCCTGGAGAAGAGAAGGCTCTGAGGAGACCTTAGAGCGACCTTCCAGTACCTGAACGGGCAACAAGAAAGCTGGAGAGGGACTGTTTACAAAGGCTTGTGGTGACAGGACTGGGGGCAATGGGTATAAACTGGAGAGCGGCAGATTTAGACTGGGCATAAGGAAGAATTTCTTCATGATGAGGGTGGTGACACTCTGGAAGAGGTTGCTCACAGAAGTTGTGGCTGTCCCATCCCTCACCGCCCTCATAGGGAAGAAATTCCTCCTTATGTCTAGTCTAATCTGCCTCTCTTCAGTTTATAGCCATTGTCCCCACAAGCCTTTGTAAGCAGTCCCTCCACAGCTTTCTTGTTGCCCCTTCAGGTACTGGAAGGTTCACTATTTCTATTAGAGCATTTCCTCTGCTAGCTGAAATGAATACCACATTATTTTTTCCACTACCCAGAACCACCAGCTATTACCCTGCTTTCTTCATTTACCAGCTCTTGTAACTTCCAAAAGATGGATAACTTTTCTTTGCAACAGATTAATTTCCCTCTACTCCCTGACATAAAACATGCCTAAGATGAAAAATAATATCTTAATATGAATTGATAGGTATCATTTTATTGGGTCTACTTTTGGTGCATTTATCTTTCAATTCCTTTAGAATGCAAGTATTATTTATGCTTAAATAAATTTTTAAAGCCCACTTGTATAAATGTGGTCATAACAATAAAAATATTTTCCAGAATAAGAAAGTTCGTACAGATGTGAAAACAGTGCTTGCATAACCAGTTAATTGCTGAGTACGTTGCATCTAGACAACCTTTCTCATGCCTGGACAGCTCATCTAAACTACTGCCGTATTCTGATAGCTCAAAGAATACATGGAAAATAAACAAAAGACTGAAGTCCATGATCATAGAGATTTAGCAGGTTATGGCTTACTGGGGACTGCAAAAGAAAATAACATGAAAGAAATCAAGTCTTCCAGGTATGTCCGTTCCTTCCTGCCGTACAAAGGCTGGGTACTTTGTTTGCAACGAGACACAGAAATTGTCTTCTGAGGACATTTTTGCTTTAAAAATCCTTTTGCTCAAGGAAGGAGTGTTATTCTTAGACACCAGAAAAATGAAGCAAGTGGGAGATTTCACATCATGCTTTCAAATGAAAACTGAAGGACCTCAGGGGTCAGCATAAAAATTCCAACATACAATGCTTGCTCCCTCACCCCTCGCCAGGGTTTTTCTCAGCCCTTCCACCTTTACACTAGAGTGGCTGGGTGGTGGTCCTAGGAAGCTGCACAGTCAGCTCCACTCACCGAAGACTGAAAGAAGGGGACTTTTTATTGGTCCGCATCCAGTGTAAGTCCACTGTGTGTTGCCTATTTAGGATATGGTTGATGAAATCTGTTTTGGGCTGGATTCATCACTTTGCTCTGGCTGTTTTGACCTGTGGATGAGACTATTGTCTATCAGTTAGAACTCATCAGTATCTCTTAGACAAGTGATCCCATAGGAACAGACAGCTCCCCGTGCTGACATTGCCACCACATCATGGCTAAGAAGGTAATTACCAAAGCAAGGACGGACAACGTGCAGCTTCTGCAGCAAGCACAAATCAGCCACGCTGCTCAGATAGCTCAGCTTAAAGCCTAGTAGCTTATAGAACAGCAAATTCTACAGACACTGAGGTCTGTTCCTGTATGAAACCTATCACCCAATTCCCTAACATATTGCACTGTGAGTTGCTTAACTGAAAGAACTTTGTGTGAGCAGAAAGTTTGGATGTATTGCCTCATTCTCTATCTTTAATCATGAAAAAATCTTCACTGTTTGTAGAGGGCACATGCCAAATGAGCTGAAATCGATGGAGCTGCTCCAGGGGTGAATTTGGATCACTGCGTGTTGGACTTTCAAGGAAAAGCTGCAGAAATCACAAGGCTGCTTGAGACAGAGACCTCATGTGAGTCATATGCACTGTTAGGACAGACAGAGGGATGAGAAGGAGCAAAGGAGAAAAAAAGAGATACATTTTAATTGCATCAGGACAACAGCATGGGAGATATGTTGTATGTAAGCACTGTCAGACCAGGATGCTATGGCTGCTGTTCGGAGAGAAAGGGCTCCCGACGTATCCAAGGTTTTCAGCACAGAAGCAGCATCAGCAGTGGAGGTATTTAGTATCACACCATGATATTTCCACACTGAGATAGGTTAAGCTTGGGTTCTTCCACTTGTGGTGGGAGAGCAGAACATTCATATTTGCTTCTAACTGCAAAACATCAAACTTTGCAGTTTCAGGCTTGTGAAGCTACTGAAAGATGACTCCATGCCTAATATGATAATAAATTCCTTTGGTGTGATGAACAGGGAGACGATTGCACTCCAGCGAGCTCTATGCCAATGAGGGATTGTAAAATGAGGAGGGAGCCAACAACCTGCAGTTCTGGAGGAGGCAGTATGCCATAGATTACAAATCCTGTTGTATTTCAGTCAAATGGCAATGCAGGTGCCCAGCCAATGTAGCTGCTCAGGAGGAGCTTGCAGGCTGCTTGACATTCATTACTACTATTTTTATGGTTTATGGCACTGTTATGCTGTATGGGCCAAATTAACAGGCTGTATAAATTATACAGCATTGAGGAAGTGAGTGAGGGGTTAAGGAGGAGATAACATGAATTTAAACTTCCTGAAATATCAGTTCTGCATTTGCATTTTATTCCCTGCCCTAACAGACTGTTGCCCAGTGGATAAGATTAAGAGAGAATAACGTGCATTTGGAACAATAGTGGCAAAGTGTCTTCTGCAGTTAAGGCACTTTTATTTTTGTGTGTTCTCAGAGTGGGCACTACCATTTACTGAGACAGGAGCGTGCAGACAGTTGCTCCCCTTAGAGATGGAGCTGAGAAACAGAACTGGGGATCCTTGACTGCAGGGGGAGGGAGATGAAAATGACATGAAGTGTTCCAATCCGTTGCAGTCAAGGAGAAAGGAAAGAATCACATCAGTAAAATCGTGGTTTTCCATCTGTCAGATGTAACCAGGGCACCCTTTCCTCTATTTGTACTGCAGTCCCCATGGCTCTACACCCTCCAAAACTGTGCAGGATGCAGAGACCTTGGAGTTACACTGATCTCTTCCAGGAGCAGGATGTTGTGGAGAGGATCACATAGGTGAGTGTGCAGCATCCACAGCAAAGAGATATTTCATCCTATGATTATTCCAGCCATGAATCAGTATTTAATTACTGAATGACATGCTGGTAGCTTCTTGTTCTACTCAGCTTATGAAAACACATACCAATTTCTTCATGAAGCTGAGACAAGGCATCCCACTTGGATCTGTCACATCCTATGTGCATCTAGAGAAGCTCAGTGAAGGATCCTGTACAACTGCATATAAGGGGATCAGCAGGTAAGCGGTCACCACCAATGCCGTATCGCCTTCCCAGTGCCTGCTGAAAACACCCATTATGGGAATCCATAAGAATGAGCTTGAAGCTGGGCAATTCTGAGTACTTACAGGAAGACAAAGGCAAACTAAAAGTCCACCTTTGTGTCTAACCAGGATATTCACAAAGCCCCATACCAATTTTTTAGGGAACTCCACCACTACAGCCACAGAGGCTCCACACAGACACTTTGCTATGCAGCAGCGTGCCAGGAGATTGTCTGGCTGCACCAAGGAGGGGAGCAGGGTTCTGTTCTTGGAATGAAGGATCCCTGCATGGTGGAGAAATTGGAGGTGAGGCCATGCTGCCATCATACAGGGGCGGGATTGCTGTGAGAGGGCAGAGTGGGAACAGTGCCCAAAGCCATGTTCTAGCAATCCTCGGTCAGCAGAATGGTGCTACTCCAGCCATATGGGCAGGCTCCTGTTTTGCGCTGCTGAAGAAAAGGTGGAGGTGGTTTTCAATTCCTTGGCCTGGTTGGGGTGTGAGCCCTAGAAATTTTACTTAGGTAGGTGTGGAGCACCCCAGGAGACTGTTAATGTTGTTGTCATGCTAAGCAGTGAGGTGCTTTGTGTGACCTTCCGCTCTGACCTGGACAGGATCAATGGCCGGTTCATGGTCTTGAAAGTGATCAGGCTGGAGGCAGAGGAGGGAGTGCCCTTTACAGCCATTTGGGAAAGTAAGACATAAAGAACTTCTTCAAACACTGGTGAAGAGCGAGGGACATAATTCTTGAAGAGTGTTTCTTTTAAACGGAAAAAGCTCCATGAGTTATATTCCTCAGTCCTTTCTCACCTACTCAATGTGCTGGCTGTCCTTCTCCCAAAACTCTCGTTTTCCTTACCCCCTTACAAAGGAGGTCTTTGTGATGAGCTGGCTTAGCATGTGATGGACAAAGGGTGAAACAGCTGGATGGTGAGCACCTTTGTGACAGATGCATCTGAGCGTGTGATAAGGAAAGTGCTGGCTGCAGCCAGAGCATGTCCTTTCTAGCAGTGTAGGGGCCCTCTTACACCTCCTGCCTGCTACCTGCTCTGTAGTTGCCTTTTCACTTTGATTTCTATACACTAGGACTGTGTACTGGTTTGGGCTGGGACAGAGTTAATTTTCTTCATAGTAGCTGGTGTGGGGCTAGGTTTTGCATTTGTGCTGGAAACAGTGTTGATAATAGAGGGATGTTTTCATTATTGCTGAGCAGTGCTTACACAAAGCCAAGGCTTTTTCTGCTTTCTCCACTCTACCAGTGAGTGGGCTGGGGTTGCATAAAAAGCTGGGAGAGGACAGAGCCAGAAGAGCTGACCCCAACTGACCCAAGGGACACCCAATACCATGGGATGTATGCTCAGCGTGTAAAGCTTGGGGAAGAAGAAGGAAGGCAGGGATGTTCGAAGTGATGGTGTTTGTCTTCCCAAGTAACTGTTACGTGTAACAGAGCCCTGCTTTCCTCGAGGTGGCTGAACACCTGCTTGCCAGTGGGAAGTAGTGAATGAATTCCTTGTTTTGCTTTGCTTGTGTGCACAGCTTTTGCTTTAACTATTAAACTTCCTTTCTTTCAACCCACAAGTTTTCCTCATTTCCACTCTTCTGATTCTCTCCTCCATCCCACCTCAGGGGCAGTCAGCAAGTGGCTACATGGGGCTCAGTTACCGGCTGGGGTTAAACCATGACATGACTGCACAGCGGTTTTTACCACTGTTACACTAGACAATTGTGGACTGGAAGTGCCCTTTGCCCCTTACTGTTATCACCAGCGGTGCCACTTTCCTGTGTGATGGCAGCTGATACCTGGACCGTCACATATCCCTGAAGAGAAACACTTTTGATAAAACTGGTGTTTAATAACATCTATCATTTCGGCCCAGTGAGATATACTTTGTCAGTTGACTTTATCGAGCACTGGGCAAAATGTCTGTGGCTTTCTCAATTTCTTTGAGAAAGAAATGCTTTTGTTTGAGTGCTTGGTTTTGGCTGAATGTATTTGCATGTCCCTACAGTCCAAGTTCACAAACTGCCTGGTTGATTAAGTCTTCTATTTTTGTCTGCTCTAAAATCCCAAGAGGGTCATAATCTGATTTCTCCCTCACACAGGGAGGGAGATATGCAACCTTTGTGCCTGCTGTTTTCTGGTGTTAGTGAGAGCCATCAGTGTAAGAGGTCACAAATATTTTGTTTTTTACTTCTTATTGCAGTTCAAAACTAGGGTTGATTTTGTCAGGGACCAGATGTGCCAACTCTCACAGGGTAGCCCCAGCACAGGACTCTCATACAAGTCAACTCAGAATAACAAGAGAGGTCAGTAGGCCTGGTTTCTAACAGTGTAATTAAGATAAGAAAGTTTACAAAGTCCTTAGTCCAATTCTGGGTGAAAGCAGAGAGATACCTCAATAAGCTTGTTTATCGAATAGCATATATTACAGTTTCCTATACGCTAATTTGCTGTGATGCTTTTGCTCTGCATTTACACTTGTAGCCCATTGGTAAAATAAGTCTTAAAAGCTTTATCTACATAGCACTAACCATGCTCTAAAGATCAGCATCCCTCTAACATGCTTTACTGGACAGGCTGAGAGTCTTAACTTCATTCATTACGGGAGAAAACAAGAGAGATCCTATGAAGGGTCCACTTGAAATAGATCTTTTGTGTGTTGCTGAACTTCGTGGCATCTGACACCTCAAATTTACAATGTAAGTCAGTAGTGCAAACAAAGCTCGAGATTTATTAACATGGTGTATTCGCTGCTACCCTGGAGGACTGGCACTCCCCTGACAAAGAGCTGCTTCAGCCCAGGAAGCCCTACAGAGACAGAATGCGTTTAAAGCTCAGTTCTGGCTGTAGCACCTGACGCCCCAGCAGGGGGTTTTAGAAGCAACCAAGTGAGGAACAGTTCCCAGAGGTCTGATTCGAGCATGGGGGCTGAATCTCCATATTACTGTGGGTCCTCTGTGCCGCTTCTCTGGAGCAATAGCTCTGGTCTTATGGAATTTTTGACGTATCACAGAGCCAGCTTAGCAGCCCCTTTCCATAGCAGATGGGATCTAGCCAGGGTATCTTTGCTGGGTTCATAGGTAATTAGGGGCGATATGGAACGTGCTTACGGTTGATGCAGCCCTACACTGAGAACGTACTGGTGGTAGCTAAATGGACTAGTACCAGAGGCAATTTAGCTGCAGCTGCACCGAGCTCTGTGCAAGAACTATTTATAAACTCTGTATTTCCAGTAGTTATGCCGACTCAGATATCCCTTAGTGCTCAGCAGTCTCAGTATTGACACAATGTATATGTACATATATATATACACATATATATATTGACGCTTAGGCCACAGCTGTACAGTACATCTGGCTGTAGGGCTTTTAGAACCAGGTGAAATTGTTATGGTCACAAAAGGCAAAGTGCTAATCTAGTATAAATTCATGCTTTGCCAGCATGAAACTCTTCAAATGTCTTTTGCAGACTGTTTGAAAAACAAAAAGTGGCTTTTATCCAAGACCTAAACTCATTTGGCCTCCCATAAGCAGCCCAAGCTCTGTATTGTGTGCTTTGGCTAATTCAGCAGAAATGAGATTGTATGCCCATGCCTTATCTGGACAAAATTTGTAGCACTGTGTGGTCTGACAGTAAACTAATTTGGTTTTAATCAGCAGGGAAATGAGAGCCTGGGGCAGCTCCGAGGCTATTCTGCTGTATCAGAAGCTGAATGAAAATCTGGAGTCAAGGATTACTATTTCTGTTGAGCTTTGGGCCTTCTGTCTGTGCACAGTTTCAGTATAACAGGTGGTTTGGATTCTTCAGTAGTGCCAGGGTTCTACAGGCGAAGCGATCCCAGCTTCACCACTTCTCTGTGTCCCTCCTCCATATAGAACTACGGCAATAATTGTCTCAAACCTATGGTAGCAAATGATGCATGCTCTTCCTCCATAAAGACTATCATTGAGGCTTTCTGCTGCCTTCATGAGTGCATCAGCTGGAACCTGCTCTGTCATGCTTTCTCCAAGCCACAAGCACAGAGCTAAATTCAGAAATCAGCTTAGTATCTACAGTGATTTCTTTTGGCAGAATTTTACACCCTGATATTGTGAAGCTGGAAGCTGAGAGAAACTCAGTTTTCCCCAGAAGCCTCCTAAGGGAGGGCATGTGCCAGGAGGCGGATGGAAGAAGGCTGTGAACCTCAGTGACAGGCCAGAGGCTGCTGCATTCTGGGTCTGGGAGCTGCCCTTCCCTGCCTCTTGGCACTTGTCTTGAAGAAATTATTTTTTCTCAGCTGAGGAGGTGGTAACTGGGAACTGTGAAATGCTGTTTCTGACAGATGCAAGATCTCACCTTTGAGAGATGGACAGGTTCCTGCCAAGGTCAGAGCGCTGACACTTTCTTCTCTAAGGAGCTGTTCCATCTTCCTCCAGACTCAGTAGCTCCTGGTTCTTAGGGAAATAAGTTTGGACTATTTCTCCCCAGTTTTTTATTTTCACTCCCTTGCTCTGTGCACTGTCTCCTTCCGCTTCCAGCAGGAGCAGCAAAGTTGATCTTCCTTTTGTGTTTCCCTAGCTTGTATTCTCAAGTGTTTGAAACATGCCAGCATTGTGCTGCTTTATGACATTATCCAGACCAAGGATACTAACATTTGTCTTTGAGTGCATGGTGAGTTTTTTCTAGCTTCCTGTGGAGCTAGTACTGGGAAGAACTGGGAAGTGGCTGCATAATGAATTTACTGCATTATGAGACATCTACAAAGAAATAAGTTGTAATCCTTTAGAGCAATGATTGATTTTTCTTCTTGATCTCCTGCTTTCCAGCCACACAACCTTACTCTTTTCTTTCTATATATGCAACAACTGTATGCAAAAATGATTCCACGTCTTATTCCCACTAGGCTGGCAGACATTTTACGTCCATTTCTGCCTTGACAATACAATAGAAGGACTGTTCTTGAGCCACAGCAGGGACAGGAAATAATGATATAAGCTCATATCCCAGCTGGAGTTAGATTTTGTACTGACCCCAGTGGCTTGCCATGACCAAGCTGTGGGTTGCTTTCATGGGGAGGGCAGGTTGCCAATAAAAAAAGTTCTCAGCATGAGACTTGCTAGTTCTGGGGTTTTTTTTTTGCTGATAGCTATCAACTAGATTATAAGGAAAATACAGGGGCTATGTCTTCTCACTGCAGTCTATGATTAATTCTCGCACAAGCATGGATTCTGTTAACTATCAGCTTGAGGTCATAAACTGCTAGGGTGAGATAACAGGTCAGCCAGGTCTCTGATTTGACCCAGCACTTAAGCACATCCTGGTGTGCTACATCAGATGTTCACCAAGGAAAAAGAGATACCTTTGCAGGGGTTGCATATTTTTCCATTTACAGAAGAAGTAGTGTTTGTAGAAGCACTTTACACTAGTAGCTTTGCTTCAAGTTCTCTTTTGTTTAGTACACAGTTCTAGCACAGTACACGGGCCAGCATCCCAGCAGACTTCACTCGTGTGATGGTATAGTGAGTTCTTTAGAAGACAAATATCCCTTAGAGCATCAGGAAGTCTTGTTTTACACTATGTATGATCACTGTAAATTGCTTACTAATGTTTATTTGTTCCATATATGACAAACACATTGGAGAAAAGCAGCCTTTGATAAAGATGTAACAACCTCCCTCTCAGTCTCCACAGTCATTTCTTGGTTAGTCCCTCTTTGCATTTCCTGAGCCTGCAAGAGGACATTCAGCTTTTGCAAACAATGACATCTTGTGGCAAGTAAATCCTCTCTACAGATTTGTCCTTTTATCATTAGAGTACATTATTCATCTCTCTAATTAAAGATTCTCAGATCTCACTCTCTCCACATCTGGAACTCTCTTCATATTTACAGTCAATTAAATCCCTTTTGTTTCTGCTACAGCTTTTTGGGATTGGTTGACCTGACCTGAGCACAGCTGAAAGTGTACCCTTTCTTTATAGACTTATGTTATAATAGTCTCCTACTCTCATTTGTTTGCATCTTCACATTTAATTAACTTTCAGGATTGTTGCTGCACACTGACTTATGTTTTAAGCACAGATGTTCTCAGTGAATGCTTTAGTCCTTTTCCTGAGCAACTTCAGTTAATTTATCTTACAGCTGTCAACAATAACTTTGTATCTTATCAAACTGCCAATTCATCTGGCTTTGTCAGATCCCTCTGAAGTTCCTCACTGTCACTTCTTATCATGGCTAATCTAAATACTTCTGTCATCTTCAAATGTTGCCACCTTGTTCACATCTTCTTCCAGATAGTTGTTAAGCAACACCAATTCTAATGAAGTTTCTTGGGGGCTCAGATTTTAAACATCCTTAGAGCTCAGATATGTCCATGATGTGTTTCAGTTTTGGCACAGATGTCATGGGCTCTGGTATGAGATGGGCTTGTAAAGCACATGGAATATATGGCTGTAACATGTACTCACTGGTATTTCTGAGTAAACACCAGCCAGCTGCTCTGCTTTCCTGCCGAAAATCCTCATTGTCAGCAGGAACTCAACTGCAAAATTATTTACTATTTCTTTAGGAGGGTCATCTAGTTTCTTTCATTTTTGCTGGCAAACATTGTTTTTTCTCTGAGTGATTCTTAATGAATATGATGCAAGTAGGCAGGCTATTACAGGGATGCTTTTCAGGTACAAAAATGACCTATGGGTGTCACTGTTTTTCCTCCTCTTCAGATTAAGTTTCTGGTGAAAAATGTCTTTTCTGTGGTGAACTCTAATGACTTCTGCTGCGTTTTGCTTCTATCCGCTGTCCAATTTCATACTTTGTTTCAGCCCAGCTTATTTTACCCCAGGCTTATTTACACTGCCATGGTGGTGGGAGTCAGATATTTCCTTCCTGCTTGCTTTCTTTTCTGCTTTCTTGCTTGCTTCATTCATTCATCATAACTTCTTTTCTATATCTGTTCAAATTGGGTCCTTGTGTTTTCTCCCAGCTCAAGGATAACCGTTAACATCGTCAAGAAGTTGGTTCTGGAAGGAGGTGACATGTACTGTGACCACAGATCACCTTCTGGTGGTGTCGGCTGGCTCAGGTGAGCAAAACTTCCAGCTCCTTGAGCTTTCACTTTGCTTGGCAATGTGTCTTTGTCTCGAGCAGTGACATTGGATTATATGCTGCTCTCAAAACCAGGTCTGTGTTTTGGCAAATTCCATTTGCTCCTGCAGTGATCCGCCCATTTCTAAAGAGAAGCTAAATTTCCAAAAAGTGCACTTAGGGACTGCACTCTAACTGCCCTCATGGCCAAATATTCCACCCTGAAAACTTCAGAAAGCTCCAGGGCAGTCATACTCCATCACAGTTTTCTCTTCCTTAGTCAGCTCTATGGATTTGGGGGATTTTTACTTGTTTCTTACTTGATTTGTCTCTGCTTTGTTCCAGGACTTCCCCTGAAGTTCAGAGTTAATGTATCAATGCAAAGTCACACAAAATAATTTCTTTTTTTTTGCTGGCTTTTTCTAGCTCTTCACATTCCAGTTTTTGCGCGGCCTGGCTTACATCCACCAACAACACATTATTCACAGTGATCTGAAACCCCAGAACTTGCTCATCAGTTGCCTTGGTGAGCTCAAATTAGCTGACTTTGGTGAGTCACTGTTTGGATACTGCTAATATATCTGCTCAGACCAAAGCTTTAGTATGCATATAGATCTGTATCCACAGCCAATTAAGGCATAAAAGCGAAACCTCTTACTGAACTTCAGGGAACTATTTCTGTGGTCAGTTCAGCCTTTCTTGCCTTTATACTGATAGATGCAGGGAGTAACCTCATTCAAGCAGAGCAATTACTGCCGTGTAAAACTGGCTCAAGAGAATTGAGAATCAACCCCTCTGTCTTCAGAAAATAATGTAATATGTAGAGTCCGCAGCAATGTGCTGAACTGAAAGGCTTTCTTGGCATTGCTTTGGGGTGGCTGCTTCAGTCACAAATGCCGCACATTTCTCCATATGCCTCAGTGGTATATTCCAGACACAATTTCTTTGTCAATTGCTTGTAAACTGCTTTAGGATTGCTTGTGTTTAAAGATCCAAGAGACAATAACATCTTGTTTCCTATTATTATTATTATCTATATGTTGTACAGGTAGGCCTGTCATAACACAGCAATCTTTTTCTTATTATTATTTTTTTGGCAGGCTTGCTTGTGCCAAGTCCACCCCCAACCAGACACACTCCTATACTCCTCTGAAGTGGTGACTCTCTGTTACCGTCCTCCTGGTGTGTTGCTTGGGGCTACAGATTAGTGTTCTGATCTAGATATCTGGTACTGACCAATTTCAAAGCACATGGGGTCCCTAGGGAAAAATTATCTTTATCTGAATTAAATTAAGTCAACCAAGTTACAGCAGATACAGTAGTAAATAAAGGAATTAATACTTGTGAGCAGAAAATGGGTGGGTAGTGTGGAGCTTTGTACTGCTGGGTTCATAAAAGTTTTTGAGAATTATGTCACGGCTATGGATTTATATAAACCTCATGTGATAATATTTATGAGATATGTACATCTCATTTGGTAACATGAAACAGTTACAGGTCTTGGCAACTGAACACCTTTGCTTAATGCAATTATTGTTTGGTATCTGTGTGGTCGGCTGAGTCAGTGGTAGCTTTCTACAGCAATGGCTTTGTGAAGAAACCATGGATCCAGTCACAACTGCACCAACAATTACTTTGGCCTTGGTAATAAAAGGTGGCATTAAAGGGTTCCTGAATGGGTCTGGAGATAGAAAGGTGTCTGAGATTTTCATTATTGCTGCAATGCTTTGTCCTTCTTCTCAAAGAACATGTTACAGATGCTCTCTGCATTTCATACAGGAGAAAGGCTGGGTTCCTTTAAAGCATTTGTACCTTTTATGCTTTACCCAAAAATCATAATGTGGCTGGGAATCACAGGAAACAAGCCACAGGTTAGCAGAGCTGATGCGAGAGTGGTCTCTGAGAGCAGGCAGAGAGCAGGAAAGATGAGGCTTCACAGGGGTCCCACTGGTCCTTTTGGGCTGCCTTGGATGTATAGGTGGGCGCTAGGGTTCATTCACCTTCTGGCTCACTTCTGTACCTGCCTGGTCCCACTTTCAGCAGCACAGTCTTGACAACACTCAGCTCATGAAGTTGCAGGAGATCACCCTCATTCTGGGCAATTTTAAATCTGTAGATAGTATTGTTGCTTCACCCTTTCTTCAGACCAGTTAGTTTTCTGCCTGTGCTCATCACACCAGGACTTTTCCTAACTGCTCTGCAGGGTCAAAGGCTGAGGAGGGGTGGAAGTGCATCAGGGTGAAGAATGTGTGAGAAGAGGGCTGAGTAGGTTTACAAACAGCAAAGCTCCAGGTCTTCTCAGCCTGTATCCCCCTCCTGAGATCTGCAGCTTATTGGAGACTCTGACGGCCTGAGTCTGGAGCGCAGGTCAAGGAAACAGGAGTTTTTCAGTTTGTTCACTTCCCTAGGCCTGCTGCTAATTTAAGTGCTTAAAGATTTCTCCAAGGAGGAAAACTTTGCTAAATTCTAATGGCTTCCAGCTGCTAAGCTAGTCTAAATAGTCCTCTCTTTTTTCCCTCACTACCTGTCACCTCACCCCTCCAGACAGTCTCTCAGGAATGTCGGCTGAGTTTGAAGATGCCTGCCTACCAGATTGGTGGGTTTGTAGTAGGCAGATGCTGGTAGAAGCCTGTTTGGGTTTTTTTTCCTGAAAGTTGACCCCTATCCAAAGCCCCAGCTAGGCACAGAAAGTATGGCATTTCTGCCTGTGCAAAACTGATATCCCCACCACATAATTCTGCTCTAGTGCAATGAATAGCAACATAAGAGTAGTGTACAAAGATCCCATCCGGCATTCTAACCAGCTCTAACAGCACAGTACGCTCAGTCCCACTGAACTACATTCACACTATAGGCACCTTTGTTATAACGCCTCCTTATAATAACAACATTCAAAGTGTTTGCCCTAAAGAAAGATGTCATGCTGAGAGAATAGAGAGTACTTCAGTGAGCTCTATTCAGTAACTTCCTCTAACAAGAGCCATTTATTATCTTGATGTACACTGCATTTAAGTTCAATTTTTGTCTATTAGGAAATAATGTGAATTCACACAGATGTTACTTGTCTGTTGGGAAGAAAGGGGAAAAAAACCTTATGTCTTTTGGATGCTGCAATTTACATGAAGGCAGGTCAGAATGCCCTTGGTAATAGCATGAGACAGTGGGTGTTAAAGTCTTGCTTTAAAGAAACCAATTATAACAAAATAAAACATTATGGCAATTCATGCATAGTGTGCTTGAGCAGCAATACTGTCAGTGGGAGGCACATGGAAACTGAATGAGGCCTTGAATAGATGAAGAAAGATATAGAAGGAAACTCATTCACTCTTGGACTAACTAGAAAAGCTGTTTTAATCTCTCTGTATCTCTTTTCTGTCCCTTTCTCCCTTACTATCTCTTCAGGACTTTAGAAGATTCAATTAAGGGATTTCAGGGAGACTAGCATTTCAGGAGATTACACTGCACTTCAGAAAGACTTTTTTTTTAAAAAACTACAAGTGCTTTATGCACGTGCCGCTCTAGTAGCTGTTAACATCACGAGTGCCTTAAGTCATGTCTTCTTTTCAGTCAGGCTTTCCTTGTATAATCTTCCATTAAAAAAAAAATAATGAGAATCTTCCCAAGTAGATTAATGTAGAATAGAAGTTTCTTTGCAGTTGTTTAATGGGGACATGCCAAGTCCACTACAGCCTTGTCCCCAGCCTGGTTTGCATTACCCTGCTATGCCAAACTGGGAGATATAAAGGGCTCCATTGTGTAGACACAATGTGGTGGGGAACAAGAGAAAGGTTGTATTTCTGGTTAAATATAAAAATGCAATATCCCAATGCCAGAAAAATTGTGGAGTGGGAACTCTAGGATGCCACAGATTATCTTAGATCTTAATCTTGATGAAGTCATCTCTCCATTGCTGTGTGATACAGCACTGCAGGCAGAGGAGTAAGTGTGGTGTCGGAACCTGCCCCAGGGATTGCAGGCAGATGCAACCACGTTGTCTGAACCAGCTCTGCTTATGCTCACTGGAACCAAACAGCCCTATAACCAGTTATACCTCTCCTGTTACTTTAGCAACCACTGTCTTGCTTTGCATACGTATCCATTGCATGCTGAAACATCATGTCTGGACCTCATCCTGAAAGACCTCTTCCACTTCTCTAGCACTTCCCAAGGCAGTTATATGTGACTGAAATCCTTTGAGAAACTTGTAGACCTGAAGGTGTAAGAGGACCTCAGAAATGAATGTTAGAGGGGTAAGAAGGAAATGGGGAAAACCAAAACAACACTTGTTCTAAATATTTAGAAATATTTAAAAGTTTTAGAATAATCCTCATTAATATTAAGGATCCTCATAATGCTGTCAGAGGAGTAACTGTAAATCCTGTATCTCAGAAGGAATGTTGAGGCCTCTATTGAAACACCACTATGGTAACTAACACTAGTTTCACAAAGTGCTACTTTAGCAGATAAACAAAAATAGCTGGGAGAAGAGGGGAGTGCCCATACATCAGTTGCTCTAGCTATTTCTGGCCTTTTTTTTTTCAGGAAAAGCATAGTCACAGTCATAATCACTGCTGATGAATCAATAAAGTATCAAGTAGGCATTAAAGGCAGATGGTCAGCCTAGTCCCACTACGGGAAACAAAAAGCCCTTCCTTTCGACCACTTGTGGTTGCTCTGGTAGTTGTGTCTTTATTAGAGGCACTGAGGTTTAAAGGCTTCCAGAGGTAATGGGAATAAATCAGGAACACAAAAGAGTACTCTCCCAGAGGGTGCATTTGTAACAACCCATAAGTTGCTCCTCTCCTCAAACTGACAGCTTGCCCAGTAGTGAAAAGACTGTTTCATTAGGTTTGAATTTTTCAGCTCTTTGCTCATGAGTAATTCTTAGCAAATGCTGAATTCTTAGCTAGCTGAATCTAGGAAAAAGAAAATCTTTCTCATTCTTAATTCCATTTATTGCTCTGTCTGGATTTTGAGACTTCTCAGTGATAACAGAAACCATAGCAGATCTGGTTTTCTGTCTGCCATGAACTCCATCACCTTAGATCTTTGCAGCAGAGCAGCTAGGTCACAAGGAACGCATTTATAGGGCTGTTTCACTGTTACTAGCCCCTTTTCCTTAGTAACTGCTGTGTGAAGCCACTCCCCAAATTCTCTGTGCCTTAAATACAATTTAGGAAACAGCACGGCCAGTTCATTAGAAAAAAAATCTGTGTAGACGGTCTAGTTGCACCCGTCTCATTCAGGGGCTGTAGTGAGTCCATATGAAGTTTCTATTGTTGCCAGTCTAATGGCCATTTCCAGCTAGGACATCAGAATCCAAACTGTGGGTGAACGTCAGAATAATTTGCTCCAAAAATGCATAGAACTATTCTCCCTACAAACCAAGGGTACCAAAATTGCTTTGACCCTATACAGTTAAACTTGTGCAATGGAATCAGTGAATTACAGTAGCCTTTGCAGTTGCAAAACACGGTGAGCTACTTGGGCACACACATCAGCTGTGAAAACAGACGGTTGGTATGACAGTGGCCTCAGCAGAATCAATCTGTAGGCTCCAAAATAATATCTAGTGATGTGGCAGTGCTATGAATCACAAAAAAATCCATCACAAAAGCTGTGGGTTAAGTTTCATCATGTCTGGACCCTGTAAGCGCATATTAGACAAGTAAGGACTGAAGCTCACAAGACCCAAGGTTAGTGTATGGATCTGCAAACAGGCTTGTCATCACCTGATGCTCAAGGATGACCAAAGTGAATACTGCAGATGAGTTGCATGTTAGGCTTTCGACCTACCACAGCCAGGTGGGAAAACATCTACAGTATTATAAAAAAAGTTGCAAGGGGTAGAACAGCAGTACTGATGACCAGAAGAGAATACCAGTTGGTTGCTCAGCAAGTGAAAATATTACTTTCAGAGCCTGTTAGATGAAGATGGATTTTCAACATTTGAGCTTAAAGGACTCAAATTTGCTATAATCAAAGAAGATTGAAACAGAAACTAGACAAGCTGAGATGGGGCTTTTCAATATGTGAAACTTAGATAAAGTTTCACAAAAAGTTTGAAAAAGATAAAATTAAGCAATCAGTTTTATGTATTGTACAATAAGAGATGGAAATCGTTGCAAATAGCTAAGTCTACCCTGACCACAACTGTCCCATCATTATTGCCAGCAGGACTAATCCACCTTAATAAAATTCAGCGTTTTTTGTAGGGTTTGATGCTTTCTTTTTAGGCTGGCTGATTTGCTTTGACACAAGTGCAGAACAGGAGAAGGCATAAAAATAAGAACACTCTAACCTGCTTTTGTCACCGAGTTCTTTATGCAATGAAATCTTGCCTTCAGCTCTCCAGTGAAGAGCTAATTCCCTCTGAAGGAAAAATTGCTCTAGCAGTTAGTGCCTCCGAGTTCTTACCTGTATCTAATGTACCCTTCAAGCCAATATAGTGTGTAGTAGTTCACCATTTATGTTTCCTACTGCTATCACTCCAATTTTGCACGTTCTTCTCATGAAAAACAACTTACTACTCCATAGGCTTCTGCCATGACGATCTTTTTAGAAGGCTTTCTAACAGGATAAATTGAAGAACTGAAACAAACTGCTTGGTGCTGGAAAAAAAGATGTACCTTAGTGGCTTTCTTTTTCCAGGGATATCATGGGTCTGTCTTGCTGGTGAAGGAGTGGGGGGATTAGTGAATGACACTACAAACAACTTGCTGCAAGGGCTAGATGACCAGGCATATGGTGCTGCAAGAGCAGGGGTGTATAAGATGGCCCTTCCCAAAGGAAACCTTCCTGACTTCCCACAATCAACAGGGTTTTCTTATAGTGCTACATTGTGCATGTCACCATACTGTAGAGGTATATCAGCCTGCACTGATGCCTGTATTTATTTACCTATGTACAGACACCCCACATCCTGCCTTGCTTCACACACACACGCATACACACTCTCTCACTAAGTGACATGAGGTGGGTATATAATACCTACACATCAGACCGGTACTTCTCAGACTTGAGCTGCAAAATATATAGGGTATACAGCTTATACCAGAATTTCTAACTTTCCATTTCAACAATTGTCTCTCTTCCTTTCTCCCCTGGCCATCCCAACAATCATATTATATATGTCATCAATAAGTTAATATCTTGGGTTTTTTTCAGGGGTGCAGGTTATATATTTGTTGAAATGATCCAGGGCCAGCCAATATTTGCAGGAATTTCTGGTACTCATGAACAGCTGGTGAAGATCTGGGTGGTAGGTAAAATAGACTCAGAAATAGGAGAGATAAAGAAACTATTCCTCTAACCCCCTCCATAATTTTGCAGTCCCAAGCCTAGGTCCTGTGAATAGCAGAAATAATTTGGTCGGATCTGCCAAGTTCATAGGAAACTCAGTAACCCATTTTATATTTGGCAACATTCTTACAGATACAGGAGTAAATCAAATAAATTACTTTTCTTTGATGTTTGTCATCTCATCAAAAATTTAAAGCCAATTAAAGTGACATCAAATTGAAGAAGGCATAAAAGGTGTGCAGGTACTGCAAATTCTATTCCTTCTTGTTAAATCCTTTACTTACTGTAGGATACAGTAAACCATATTCTCACAGAGGAGCTCTAATACTGCTCTTAAATGACTTTGAAAATGGCAAGACCCTGAGGTTTTTAAGAGATCCTTCATTTTAACTTTGAACACTTTGTATCATCCAGTTTATGGTGCAGCCCTAGAGATGGCCTTGGCATAATGGAAAGTGTGAAATTACTTTAGAAAGGCAGCAGTGAGTGAAAGAGACATATTCAGGAGCCTCTTAAGCCATTTTTTCTGCTGGGAAAACTGAAACACGGAGCTACTTCGTTAGCGTGGCTTGTCAGAATTGAGGCAGTTACTATTGGATTCTGCATGTTCCTTACTGCTCACTGCTGGCCCTGTTACTGACTCTTCAGGAAGTTCAGTCTACATATTTCTATGGGGTTTTGCTCTAGGGTCTGCCCTTTCACAGGTCCTCCCACGGATTTTTTTTCTGCCCAGAGTGTTTCCCAAATGTGGAATTTTTTTTCTGCCCAGAGTTTTTCCCAAATGTGGATTTTCAAAGGACAAAATAGAGAAAACTGAAATTTGGAAAGTGATGAGAAAGGATTTTGTAGCCTCAAGTCTGTGTAAACCAGATTTTTCCTTCTTAATCCCTTCCTCCAGAAACACTTCTGCTTGGTAGGGTTTTCTTCTCTGCTTTTAGCTAGAATGTGATAAAAAGACAGACAAGTGGGTCCAGTTCTTAGACTTGAATTCAGTCCATTTAAATAAATGCTGAATTTCTTTTTCATAGAGAGTGGAAAAAAAAAAAGAGTCCTTGGAAAAAAAAAAATCCATACTTGGCCAATTAATAGGGTTCAAAGCCAGGGCAGGGTTCAGTTTCCCAGAGTGTGAATGAAGGGTATCCTTCCACTTATGGCTCTGAAATTTCTGAATACATTTCCTGTGGTTTTGCAGTTGGAGGGTTATAGCCCTATCGTCATTTCTCTGGTATTATAACTAATACTGTGATTAATAGGATTTGTGCTATAGAAGGCAAAAAAAAAAACTTATTTAAAAATCATGAGGAAGCTTTAAGAGCCATGAAATAATTAGCGCCTTTCACAGAAGGTTTTATGTTATTATACAGCCTGGAATGAGGCTCTGTGTAAGGCCAAGATTTGAAAGCTCCTTAGAGGCTTTCGATGCCCAACTTGAGATATTTTACTGAGTGTGAGGTTCAGAACAGGGATTCCTACTGTTTTCTAATAGACAGTTCCTTTCATGTACTAATAACAGAGGCACCCTGCACTGGTTTCAAGATGGTCTGCATCTGTCTGCATGAGCCTGTATCCCCCAGCATGCTTAACTTTCACGTAGGGCCTTTGGTTCGAATACAGTACAGATATATAGATGGAAAATCCTCGTTCTTGAAATGTGTTTGTCCTGTTGAATCATCAAGACTGACTGACTGTCATTTCACCAACATTTCTTCTCATGGCAAGTGCCACCTCAAGCAGTCTGCATCCCTCGTCTCTATCCTTGGCTGCTCATTCCTGCTCCTGTGTCACCTTTCACATGTGGGGCTACATGAACTGGGGAACCTATAAAAACTTGGGTTTTTCCCTGGGTTACTCTGATGAGAACAGTTTATTCACCCAGTTCATCATCTGGCTGCACAAACAGTAGCACTAATGACTCTAATTAAGAGATGATGCAGGAGCAGGACCAAATGGGAAGGGGACGAGGAGAAAGGAGCTGCTTAGGCCAGCTGTACTGATTATAGAAATATGGCCTGAGTGAATGCCAACTGCAGTGTCTCCAGTTCTCTCATGACATGGAGAGTAAGCAAACCAGATAAACTAAAGATCCATCACTCACATTTCAAGAGATCAGGCATAGGTTTTCCATTTAAAAATTCCATCTTATCAAGTAATATGCTGAGAAGGACTTCATGTGGGCTGGATTAGGCTGCAGCATGCCACCAGTGTGATTCTGCAGATAAGCTGAATACATTACAATTGCCAAATGAATGACTAGAAGGCTTCTCTACATAAAATATAAAATATAAAATATAAAATATAAAATATAAAATATAAAATATAACTTCCCAGCAAAACTAAGCAAAATCAGTTAGACTGGTTTATCACAGGAGAAGCAAGCAGTTAGAGGGCAGAGAGAGGACAAATGTTTATACCAACTTAAAATGCTTGCTGCAAAACAGGCTTTGTAAATATGTATCTGGCTAAAACTATGCCTCTGAGCTGCACCAAGACCTTTCACTGTAGTAAAAGGTGCCTGCTTGGGGAGCATGGCAGAGTAGAAGTATAGAGATTTTGGTTTGCTTCATTCTGATGGCATGGACCAAGGAGTCAACAGCTAGGTTTAGGGTGGATGCAACAACAGATCAAACAGTCCCCAGAGTATAATTGATTACAATCAAATAAGTATAACTCATTGTCTGATTTGGCAAAAGAACAAAATCACCTGCCCCACTACCTTGGAAATTCAAAAATAGATCCAAATTCGTGGGTTGGAATAGCATCTTTTGTAAAGAAAATACTGAGAAAACATAAATACAAATCCATGTGTGTACGGTATTCAGTGATTGCTGCTCTGAATGCTTTCACACCTCGACTCAGCAAAATCTAAGCATTTGCTGAAAACCTTATGTAGTAAAGTATGCATAAATAGCCGTTTTCTTTAATTCTTCACCAAAGAGAGGCAGAGTGCTGAGCTGACCCTGGAGAATATGGTTTTACCATGTACTGAACTTTCCCAGCTCCCTCCAGTGCCTACAGGACTGATGCCCAATGACTCATGAGAAACCCTGAAGAATGAGGACCCAGATGAATGCAGGGATGGCACTTCAGAGCACACATCTGGATTTTCAATGCTGAATATTTTGGAGGTTTTACTGTGGCTTCCTGGAAAGCTGAGAGGGTAGCAAAAGAGAGCATAGTCTAGATCCAGATTCAGATTCCAACTCTCCCTTTCCTGTGCACAAAGAGTTTGCTCTGGGCAGACCAGCCCTACTTACATGACATACCAGTCAAGAGTGCATCCTTATCGAGAGCTGTTGAGTTACCTTTGGTGTGATCCACCTTCCAGCATCCTCACTTGGCCAACTGCTGCAAGACACCTTCTCTTTTGGGAGCTTTCCAGCTTCCAAGACTGATTTGAGGCAGCTTCCAAGAAAGATTTTACAGGTGAGGCAAGACAAGGGTCCGGCCCCTTTGTCTTTGCTGTGGTGGGCTGAGTCCAGAAGCAGGTTAGAAATGTGGGGCCCAGCAAGCCCTCCTAGCGTACTTCTCCCTACAAACCATTATGCTAACGTGTGCCAGCCCTGAGATGCAGTCCCTTCTTGTGGCTGTCTTCTCCAGGTAGCTGTAATTGTCCTCATACTTATTTCCTAACTGTGAGTGAGAAAAGCAATCAGCTACCAGATGCGTAACAACTGCTGCAGCCAGGCTTTGTATTTCTTCCTTTAATGTATATTTTTACTGGTGCCTGTTTTCTTGCAATCTTATCACAAGTTTCTGTGAGGCCAAGTTTCCCATATCACGGTTCTCAGCTCTCATTTTAAGGAAAAAGAATTGTCTATCACATGCAAATCGTAAATAATGTGAGACAAAACTAATGCTGGAGAAGAGGAAGTGAATGAAAAACCCTGACATTTTTCATGTTAAAATTTCACTGTTTTTAAAGGAAATCTGATAATCTTGGGGGGAGTCCAGATGATAAGCTTTGAATGCTTGGAGTTAGCATTATAATACCAAATCACATGCTGTGAACGCTTTTTACATATACAGCCTTAACTCTTTAGCACAACTCATCCATATCAATAGGCACTTTGCATACAGTAAGTAATAACACTGAATGTACACAACTTCAACTGGCACAGAAACCCAGATATGCTTGGTCTCACACATTTCAGCAACTAAAATGAGGTTGGAGGAGATTTTATTGACCCAGACTTTGCTCAGTGAGAACTCACTTTTGAACACACTGTTCACAATAAAGGCCAAAGTCACTGCTGAAGCTCTGGACCCTTCAGGATGAGACACTGGGCTGCTTTCTAGCACCTGCTAGTAGACCTGTCTGCCAGTTTTCTTTTTCACCTCAGAATGGCAGGGGTTTGTATCACAGCTTGCAGCCTGTGCTGCCACTGAGTGTATCAGCTGCTGCCAATGCAAGTGGGCAGAGTAAGTCCCCAGTGCAGCTTTGGGACAGGACACCTCCAGTGGTGAAAGGGTCACAATGTGACCCCTAGGCTGGCAAACACATGCAGGAGTGGCACCTGCCAGTGAAGCCCCCATGCACCTTCACTGATGCTCCCAGCAGCATCCACATTCAATCTCAGCAGGACCCTTTCTGCTACGAAATCAAGTGCTAAAATGTCAATGTCCTTTATGCACCGTGGTAGATCCGCACCAGCCAGGGCAGTGTGAATCCATGCTGGTTTACACTAAAGGCCAGTCTCTCTCCATTGAGACTGATTCCTCCAGCTACACACTCAGGTGGGGTACTGACAGACAGATTTTATTGCTCTTTTCACTCTCTTTTTTTCTTTTGCAAAGGTATTTGGAGTCCCAGCTGAGGACACCTGGCCAGGACTTTCCAAGCTCTTCAACTATAACCCAGGTAGGATTTAACTCACAAGAATGCCAGCTTTTTCTCTGAGCCACTAGCCACTTAATTTTTGGGACAGCAGTTCTCATTATGAAAAATCCTGTACTTCAGTGTTACTCCATCCCTTGAGCTACTTAATTATAGTGTTGTAGGACCTACAACACTGGGATTGGCCTAAGATACAAGCAAAGATACAGGCGTGGCAAAGTTGCTTCACTGAGTACTGGGTGTATGTTAAGCTGATGGAAGATTTCATTGCTGCAAGAGCTGACAGTGCAGTCGGTCTCCATCCTTAATGCAAAGTACCAGTGTCTCCTGGTTTAGACTGGAAAGGCTGTCAGGTATCTGGAGACACAGTTTATCTCCTTATTTTTATGGAGATTGGTTTGGGGGCCTTTAAACCTTAGTTTTAAAGGTTACTGTCCCTGATTTTGATGTGGGCAAGGTGAGAAATCTGTGTGATTTATAAAGCTGGCTTCTTTTATTTCCACATGGGCTGGTAGAGAAGTCTGTGTCCTGGACTTCAAAGGGCCAGTTGTCTCTTATTTTGATGTGGGCAGGTTGAGAAGTATGCTTTGAAAAGCTAGCTCAGTCACTCTCCCCCTCTCTCTCTCCCTTTCTCTCTCTCTCTCTTTTTGTTTAATGTTTTCTCTTGGGAAAATATATTCAAGTGTCAGTGAGGGGGAAATGATGAGCACTGATTCTCAGTCTCTCAGCAGGATCATTCTCTAAGAGAAATATAAAAGTGAAATATTAAAAACCCTAGAATGTGAAATCCACCCATCTACAATCTAGCCATTCTCTCGCTTGTACCCTAAGAGAGTGGTCAGGGGAGCCTGTCTATCCAGACGGGGGAGAAAAGAGCAGGGGGGAGAGGAGGAGGGTGAAGACGTGCTTTGAGCGAGAGGTTTACAGGTTTAGTAGAGCATAGTAACATCTTTTCAAAGAAGTGGGTGTTGCTCTGTGACCCAGTCCAAGATGCCCCTCCTTTGATTCTGGTGCATGAACACTAAACAGCCTCCATTTTCACATGGTAGCCACAATTGGCCAAACAATAACCTGGTCTCACAGCCGAAAGGACTGGAATCCTTCACACAATTAGCTGAGACACATTAATCAAACCAGCGTGAAATGGGAATGTGTCGCTGTCCACAGCAAGTTTAATTTGGATAGGGAGCAAACACACAGCAGACAGCTGGAGGAAGCACTTTCTTAAGTTGTTGAAGGCTTGGCTGGGTAGTCTACAAGTTGGGCAGGGTAGTCTGGGAGGACAAAAAAATGCTCATGTGGGGGACAAACTGATTACAAAGAATTTTTTTTTTTAATGCCAGTCATATAAGGCCAAAAACTCTCAGTGATGATGATCGGGTACCCTAATGCTATGTAGAGGAATAATCTAAAAGTGTAAGCATTAAGGCTATGCTGGCAAAAAAATAGTCCAGACAACAGAGGATGTGTGAGTGCCCAGAACTGACCTGAGCAGTGACTCCCACCGAGCTGTGTTTTGTCTGAGTAGCAGTGCTGTCTGCTGCAGTGAAGGATGCCAGTGGCAGGGCTGGGAGGGAGAAGACAGCTACCAGGGCAGCATGGAAATAGCTCCAGTAAAGACAAGTCTAGTCATCATAAGTTTTAAAGTCTGAGCTACTTTCAGGCTTGATAGAAACTTTCCATTATGGACTCTGGTGGGGAAGAATTAACCTGTGCTGTGCTCCTGTGATGCTGGTGCCTTTTGCGGCTGGAGCAGATGGAAACACAGGCGTTAGAGGGCACCTTCCTGTATGAGCATTCCACCATGCTAGCAAATGCATGGGAGAGGGGTGCTGAGCAAATATTTGGGGCAATAGCTGTGCCATCTGGAGAGGCAGCATCCTTCCCCCCCCCAGAGCCTGCCTGAGGGGCTCTGAGCTGCTCCAGTCCTAGTGGAGCCAAGCACTCAGCTCACACCCGGATCATACAAACCGGTCTGGATAGAAGAAGGTTAGTCATACAAGGTTGGACTGTTTGCCCTAGTCGTGACCTAAATCAAGTCAGTTTTTGATTGGGTTGCTGGTAAGAAGGCAAATTAGTCTCTTTGCTTAAAGCTATTTGCCATTCACCTGCTCCTCTGCGCTCCCTCTCTCCTCCCTGAAGCGCAGGCCCGTTTCCCCCCAGGATAGGCTCAGCCTGAGTGGAAGCTGTGGAGTCCACCTGAGAAAACCTTCTCTCTCGAGATTGCTTCCAGCCCGGTTGTGCGAATCTGAGTGCCTGGGATGGTTCAGATAAGCAAACAAACTTTGGAGCCTTCCCCAAATCTGATGGCTTGAATGCTTTTCGCTAGTGCCATTGATGTTCGCAGCGAGGCAGGCAGCAAACAAACAAACAGGTTCCCGCCCGAGGCAAGGAACGAACACGGCAAAACAAAGCACCGAGGTGTGATCCTATTCTCATTGAAGTTGATGGCAAAACTCCCACTGGATTCAGCAGTGTAGGCTCAGCCCCAGACTGAGGTTGTTACTGGAAGGGTTCCTGGGCCAGGTGGGTTAGCAGGAATCTTTGAAATGAAAGCTGGAAACCTTTAGATATTTTCCTTTCACTGCTGTGGGCTCGAGCGCGTCCTGCTGCAGTCTGAAGAGGAGACACAGCATGGCCCTCTACGGGCAACTGGCAGCAGATGAAATGTGCAGAGGAATATTTTTTCACCCTATGCCCCTGTGCCTTCTTGCACAAAGGAGTTCAGAACGAGCCTCAGGCCCGTTGCCTACAGTCTGCCAAAATGTCAACCTGTGCCTGACCCCAGCTGAAGAGGAAGGATGGGTGAGCAACGCTTCCGTGGTCAGCCCTGCAGCTTAGCATCTCCCCACCTCTCTGCCAGAGAGGCACTTGGGGTAGGGAATTACATACAGCTGTGGGGACTGAAAGCATGGTGTTACCCCAGCCCTGGCTTCAGAACTGGTTCCTGCAGAACATGAAGGGCTGGGAGAGCTCCTGTGCATCTTGGTGCACTTGCTGGCCCTCTCCCCAGCTCCCCAGGCTTAGGAGCCCTGCCCATAGCAACAAGGCTTTGCCCTGTGTTTGTTCATTTGTTCTATTCCCCTCATTTTGCTTCCCCTGAAAGAGGCAGTTGTAGCTCTGTTAACACTATTTTTGAAAGCTCTCATGCTGTGTGAGCTCAAATCCTTGCATTAATCTACTGCTGTGTTCATTTCACTGCTCTGAAAAGCAGGGAGTTTAAATCCCCTCTAAACACCACTGGTGACACCAGAAGGCCAGTGTTTTGATCCAGCCCCATTAATGGTTACAAGTTTGAATCTAGACAGCAAGGGGTCAAGGGCAGGAAAGGATTAGGAATCACAGCCCATGACATTAAGCTAGTGCTTTTGCCAGACTGGGAATACTGGAGCGCCCAATGAGGTTAGTTTGGGTTTCTCTCCTTTTCGTGACATTTGGATTCCAAAGAGTGGGAGACAGTGCTTATTTGTTTGTAATATGATGAGCTTGCTATGAGCGAGCTCCACTCCTTGATTTATTGCGCCGTCTGACTACTGATGTCTCCTACAGCATATTGCCTTACGTAGCAGGCACAGGCTTTACACTGCGCTTTTTCTGATGCAGCAATGGCTTTTATATTAAGCATCGGTTTTTACATATTTGCAGGCTTTGCTACGCTGAAGGAGATTTAGAAGCTTTCCAGATTCCACTTCTACTCCCGAGTAGACTTTTAGTCTCTGTTGCGTTTCCAAAGCGACCCCAGCAGATGGAGGCATCGAGTAGTAGGCGCTGCAAATGGTATTTTTGAGGTTGCAGATGAAGTTTGCACTCCCAGTGCTTCGCCCCACCCCCCCACCCCCCCCCCGCCTTTTTAAATCTCACTTCTTATGCTGTTGCTTTATTTAACAAATGGGATTGTTGGAAACTGAATTATAAAACGATGAAATTTTTTATTGTCATAATAAACTGCACGTTGCTTTGATCCCAAAGGGGAGAGCAGCACCATGACTGATGTGCAGTATATGCTGGTCAGGCTGCAGGGAAACTTCCTATCTGTGTGGCACTGGGCACAGGCTGCAGTTCCCAGTCTGCCACACAGACAGAGCTCTGCTTCTGTCCTGCAGTCACAGAGATTTCACTAATGAGAGAAATTTTCTCTGCAAGCCTACAACCCCAGTGCCTTCATCCAGCAGCACTTAGCATCTTCTTTCTCTTTCTTCATCAATTAGGAAAGTTTAACTTTTGTCCTCTGGCTTGCTTGCCTCATTATCAGTTCATTAGCCACTTCCACCTGGGTTTTCATATCGGAAGGTATTTCCTCATTAGCACCCAGCGCCTTGCATGGGGATCCAAAATAAACCCAAGCACTGCCTTTCAGATCTACTGGAATTGTTAAAAAAGCCAATCAGCCTTACACAATCCCATCATTTTATGTCAATATCATGGTTCTCAGACGATTAAATCAGTAGTTCATCCACTTTTTGGAATGATATCTGAAATTCTTTATCTCTTGCCCTTAAGGAGTAGGTGTTTATGTTGTTTAACAATTTTAGATTGTTCTTAATCTTTACAGTAGGGAAAATATTTACTGCTCTGTTCTTAACCTGCTCCACACAATGGGGCCTCAGCATTCTCCTAAGAGTTTGTCTAGATGGGGTCAGCCAGGAGATTAATTTGGACTGATTTAAAGTGGATTAGTTAACTGCATTAAATCCTTGAGCAGAGACACACTGTTTTCTTACCCATATCTTCCATTTATAATCAAAGCTTTATACACTCGAAGTGGCAAGTTTGGCAGTTCTCACTCATGCAGAATTCTTCACCGAGAGATGTGTTTCGACAGGGACAGCAGTAGCTGGCTCACTGGCTCTTATGCTACCCCTTGTAGATAGTTATTAATCTCCATGTTATATAAATGATAAATTAAAGTCAAGAGGCTTGCTCGAGACAGCGAAGATTATAATTCAGGTATTCCTCCCAGTTCCCAGTAACCAAGCTGTTATTTCTATCTGTAATGTAAAGAAAATCCTATTTCTTCTTTGGAATGTTAATCATGAAAATGCACTCCATAAAAGAAAGTGACATTTCAGTTAGATATCATTGAAACATTTTGCCCTGCTGTTATTGACTGAACAGGCATTTTTTAACTTTTATGTTAAACTCATTAAATAATAGTAATGATAAAAAGACTTTGGTAAAGTACAATATTTCAGTCACCCTGACATTTCTATTAAATATTAAAGGAAATTGATTTAATGCCATGGAATGTTTCCATCTCACAAATCAAAATTTGCTGGCAGAAAGTTACAACATCTGAAAATTTTTGGCCAGCTCTATGAAGAGGCAAAAATTTCAACCTTGTACAAAACAATCTTATGCCTTCCCAAACCATTTTTTAAATTGTTTTTCTTCTATTCTGCTTGGAAACTGTACATCTCTACTCAATATGGACAATTTATTTATACACTTTTACTACAGTCGAGAGGCAAAATGAAGGAAAGAGAATCCAGAGAAAATATTATTTAGTGATCCAAGAAGAATATTCTGCCAAACTTGATCTTGGTGACCGATTTGAGAAGGGGCTGTTCAAGTTAACTTCTTTATATTGGCAATAATTCCAGTGCTCTGGCACCTGAACAGTCATGAATCCTGTCCAGGCTATATTGCCATTTACTGCTTTAGCAATTACCTTAGCATTTGGGTGTAGGAGAACACTCCAGTTGTGACCTGTTACTTACCCCATGACAGACAAGTTTAACGCACTGCTTGCCTGGCTTAATGGTGAAAGATTGCTGCTGGAAAGGTTGGGTGCTGCAAGTTCAGTCATTTGCACTTATTCAAATTATCTGAGCACCAAGTCAGACACCGAGTGATGGAACCCCCAGGCCTGGCACTCTGAAAACTGCCGCACTGGCGAAGGCAGAGGTGACTCCTGCTTCGCTTACAGCTGACAGCTTCTGTCCCTGAATGATGTGGCTGGTGGTCCTGGGCGGTAAGAAAGGGCAGATGTTCTCTGACAGTGCAGCATAAGCTGCAGATGAGCTCTGAGGTTACTGCCACCAGACCAATGGCACTTGCCTCCTGGTGGGCTCACTGTTGAAGGGAATGCTTGTCCAGGCTGGGATAGAGGAGAGGTTTACACCACTCTTCCTGCTCTCATTTCAATGACTAGAGCACTGTTCATCTCTGCTGTCAGAAATCGTGCTCAGGAAAATGTAGCTGCATAGAAATGTTACAAGAAAATGTCTCTGTTGATGAGCTCTGAGGGAAAATCTTCCAGGCTTAAGCCATTCATTCATATCTAAGCCTGAGAAAATTCATGTTTTGTAAGAAAACATTTGAGGAATGTATTCATCTACATTTTCCACAATGTTTAGAAAGGTCCTTAACAAACGGCAACAACAACACAGCCTTCCCCAAACTGCAAACTCTGCAAAAAAACCAGTCTGGTAGAGATGTTTGAATCAGTAAGTACAAAGCATGCAGGAAAATGGTTAACTTGATAAACACCAAACTTAGTGAGGGACTGACAGGAAGAGCAGTGGGCAAGAAGAGGGTGGGACCCAAGTGCCTTTGCTCTGTCTCACGCAGAAAAGCCCTGTGTGCCTACAGTGCAATGCATGACGTTCAGCAGCCCCTTGGTAAGGCAAGACAATTGCTGGGGATGCAGGCCTGCAAACCTCTTTCTGCTTCCTTTGTGGGAAGGCTTTAGGGTCTGATGCTGCTTTTGTTGAAGTCAAAGCTAGACTTGCACTGCTACAGAAGAAGGCCTGTATTCAGATGTATGAAAGGAAAGGGTTACAGAATTGGAACAGCCTTATTAACATCAATGCTGGTACTCGAGTCCTATAGGAATAACGTATATTTATAAATCCTAAGATGACAGATTCTATAGGGCCTTTTGAAATTCTGAGCATGCTTTTTTATTTAATCCTGTGATTGCATATTACACTCTCTAGAACTGGTTGCTTCCAGGAGACCAGACTCCAAGTCATCTGTGACAGGTAAGCTACCTATAACGGCAGTGTCAAAATCGCCCCTGGGTTTATTTGTTTCTTTATGCAATCATTTAACTTGAAATGAGCTCTTTTGGCAAGCTCAGGAAGAGCAGGGTGGCTCTGTAGTAACAAGCAGATCTAATGTCAGTTAAGCAACTGATTTTGAGAGACTGCAACAGAGGTAGGCACATAGTGGGTTTATTATTCTCAGAGGACTAGTGATTATTCTCAGATAAGCAATGACTCAATGACATCATGTGCAGTTTTTTGCAGGGCACAGTTTGATTCAGAAGGTCGTACTTTCCCAGGCTCTCTTGCCCGGACTGAAGACAGACTTTGCACTGTCCCAATTTTCATTTCTAGAAACAGACTGTAGGAATATTGCTCAACAATGGTAAGGAAGATGTGCTAGGACAGCATTTTTACAAGACAATGAAATGATCTGGTGATTAGTTAGGAGGGGAAAATTCATTCTTCAGTGGCAAAAAGCTATGAGACTAAGGCCACGGTTACATACCTCAGCTTGACCACACGCATCACCACCACCCAGTCACTCCCTAGTGTGCTAAGAGAAGGGAGCATTTTTCAAGCATATATTTGTATACACATGCACACACATATATACAATATAAATATATATAAGTGAAAGAGACTTATAACCATGCAAAGTCCTCTAGCCTAGTGTGCTGGTTTTGGCTGGGACAGAGTTAATTTTCTTCATGGTAGATGGTATGGGTCTATGTTTCGGATTTATGTTGCAAACAGTGTACACAATGCAGGGATGTTTTCACTATTGCTGAGCAGTGCTTAGACAGAGCCAAGGCCTTTTATCCTCCCCACCCAACCAGCGAGTGGGCTGGGGGTGCGCAAGAAGCTGGGAGGGGACACAGCAGCTGACTCCAACTGACCAAATGGATATCCCACGCCATAGGACACTGTTCTCAGCAATAAAACTGGGGGGAAGGTTGCCAGGGCAGGCTGCTGCTCAAGGATTGGCTCAGCATCAGTCAGTTAGTAGTGAGCAATTATTTACATTTTCCCTTTCTCATCCTTGAGTTTTATTTCTCTCTCTTTTTTATTTTCCTTTTCATTTGTTATGACTAATTTTATAATTTTTAATTTATTTTTATTTCAATCATTAAGCTATTCTTGTCTCAACCCATGAGTTTCCTCACTTTTAACCTTCCAGTTCTCTTCCTCCTTATACTATGGGAGGCAGAGTCAGCAGGCAGCTGTGTGGTGCTCGGTTGCCAGCTGGGATTAAACCACAACACCTAGCTCAGAATGTCATTAAGACCACATCCCCGCCAATACTGATTTTGAGGCACACAACAGGCTTTATAGATA
Organism: Cuculus canorus; assembly: GCF_017976375.1. Taxonomy (NCBI): domain Eukaryota; kingdom Metazoa; phylum Chordata; class Aves; order Cuculiformes; family Cuculidae; genus Cuculus; species Cuculus canorus. The sequence continues at coordinate 29,598,281 of NC_071406.1, read as the reverse complement.
TGTAGAAAAAGACTAGATGGGATTTGTCCTCAGGATTGTGTTCATGCACAGGTCAAGAATCAAATAATCTTTGAGGACGTAACCACATTTTTCATCGTTGCTGCTTACTATCTCTTCAGCTCATCATTTGGGATCCAGGCCTGCTTGGAGGGAAGTGTGCTGCCCTTCAGAGATGGGTTTCCCAGACACTGTCCGGAATAGCTGAACAAACATGCTGAAGGTTTCAGCAAAGCACAGGCTGCTGAAATGTCAGTTGTTGTCATGCACATCTTCAGAAACACACAAAACTCAGCACATCCCAGGTCCGGCAGCAGAACAAATCCTCTCTCAGCCCGAACAAAGAAATAACTGTATTCCTTGCAGCTCTGCTGTACTGCACTTCTGCATTTTGGCTGTAATCCCTTGATAGACCCCATTACAGCCCCATACCAACAGGCTGGCCCAACACCTCTGCAGCAGGGCTCTGGGCTGCACACAGGCAGCTCCAGCTCTGCTTTACAGAGTCTTTATGTCGGTATGGCCAAACACCAGCCTTGGCATGCTCGGCTCTTGAGAAGGAAAGAGCTGCTTCATGCAGACTGCTCAGCCATGACTCTCCATGGCCAGTTAAGAAATCAAAGGGGAGCTCTGTGCAGAGCTCAGCCACCACCAGGAAGCCTGAGCCATGGTGGGAAGCACTGAACCGTGTTGCTGCCTGGTGTGGGAGCCGGCAGCAGGGACCGAGGGGGAAGAGGGTCTGCAGTAAGACCCTGCCACGCAGGGACAGCCTTCAGCTCCCTATCCTGTCTCTGCTCCCTAAGGCAGCAGGGGCTCAAACTGTTTTGCTGGAGGTGAAAATTCAGCAGTTACCTACTACAGTGAGGCCAGATACCTTTTATAAATCTGTTTCTAGGGATATGTCTCTGTGGTTTCTGCCTCCTATTTTTCACATTTTATCTCCTCAAACCAAAAGTATCAGCATGTCAGATGTCTGGTGCAGGGATGGGGTGCATAGAGGCAGGAGCATCCCAGTGCCTGATGTCACTTGGAGGGGAAGCACTGGCAGCAGGGGCTGAGAGAGGAAGAACAACAGGCTATGCTCCGATGGGCCTCCTGATGCTGAAACATGATCAGAACAAACAAACAAAGTAAAAGCTGTAAAACTAAATGACTGGTTTTATTTGTTTCCTTGTTGGTTTGTTTTCTCTCTTCCACTTCCTTGTCCCCAGCTGTGTGCTACTCTAGAAAGCAGCCACTTGGCACTGGGGTTTGCCAGGCATGGAGCATGTGTGATTTACATCTATTTTAAGCACTGATCCTGAGAAACAGATTCATCTCCGTGAATCCCCAGCACATTTTACAACCATATGTACCAGGGTAGGAAAAGAATGGTATTTTCTTTACTTTTTCAGTTTTGACCTCTTGTCAGCTCAGTGTGGCGGTGAGGTTATTTTGTGTGCTTACATTGTCACTGTAAACTGGTAACACCAACCCCTGGTAATACAGTTACGACATGTAAAATATAGTCTTCCCAGAAGTATTTTCACTTTTGCAACCTTCTTTAAACAAAATAACAATTTCTTTTCAAAATTCCTCTGAAAACATGAGTTCGATCTGAAATCTTGGATGCGCATACTGCAACACAATCAAACTCATGAAGAAAAGCAAATGTCCTGGAAAGCTATATAGCTGGGGTGGGTTTACCCAGGTCTGCTGTGACCCTCCACTATCTCTGTGTCAAGCTCTGAGGAGGCCTGTGCCAAGTTCTGATCCCAGCTGTCTGGCTTGTTCTCGTCTCCTATACTATATGTTCTTCTGTTTTCCTAGGCTGAGCAGGGTGCCAGCAGCAGAGGATTTGGCCTCCAGGATGCTTACAGCCTTCCTTTGAGGCTGGATCTCTGCACAAGATGTGCTTCTTCATGGCTTCTTCAACACTCCTCAGCTCCATAAGGTTCCTGCTGGTAGGTTAATTCTTGGTTTCATCTCACCAAGAAAGAGTTAACTTCACGTGCCATTTATTATGAGTTTCTTCTGTACTTTGAAAGTCTCTGCCATTCACCCAGACATCTCTCTCTTTTCTGCCTGCCCTCCCTCCCCACTCTCGTATGCTGCTAAGTTTACATCCCACTGCAAATCTGACAGCTTGTTTTTCTGTTTGATTCCACTCGACCACAGGTTAATACTAGAAGGGGACCTGGATGGGCTGCCACCATGGTCTGTTTACAAAGCAGAGGGGTACATGCTTTGACAGGTCATTTCTCCCCCAGTCTGTAGCACCAGGAGCCTGAAGCTTTCTTTTGGGCTGGCTCACACCATGTATTCAGTGTAACTCACATGCTGGTCCCTCCTGATGTCCTGAGTTCCCAGCTGCTCAGCATGATGTGCTAGCCCCAATTCCCTCGGACTGCTCCTCCTGCTCCCTTTTGATGTTCAGAGACAACAGCTGTTCCTTGTACCCTGTCACACGAGTTCTCCCTTAGTTTTACCTGCTTTATTTTCTTCTTCCCTTACTTCCTTCTGTTAAGCTGCATACAGACAAATCTGCCTCTCCTGCCCTGAGCTGACAATAAACACAGGGTTTCTCAAGCTACAGGTTCTGTTCCTCACTAGGAAAAGCTCCCTCCTACCAGGCAACTGGCCAGAGAGCTCTGGCATTCCATGTTGCTTCCTCGGCACCCACTATGCTAGTTTGGTGTTGTTTTCTTAAAGATAGGGGCAATTAAGAAGAAGCCTTCTTAGACTGTGCTGTCAAGCTGTTTGAAAACCTAATTTCTGGCTCCTGCGATACATCCCAAGTGAAGAAGCAGCCAGCTAGCGTCTCTCCCAAACCGCTGCCCTTCAGAAGGTGCTCTGTGTGTGTATGTGCATGAGTGAGAGACATCTGCATTCCTTTTCTGTTCACCCAGCCACAGAGCACAAATCTACTTTGACACTTTTAGAAAAATGAAAAGATGGAATCTCGCAGGAGCCTGCCTGTGCCGGGGGGGGAGGAGGGGAGCACGCACAGCAGGAGGGAAGTTGACTTTTCTTTATACATATAGGGTTTTTTCCATGCAGAGTTTAAATTATGCCTGATAAAAGGAGTTTCGTGGATGTTTCAGTTCTTTCAAACCCTCCTGGCTTCCTCCCAATTAAATGAGGTTTGTCAAAGCCACAGGGCTCTGCTGCTGCCGGAGAGGCGGACAAGCACTTCCCGCAGTGACATCTCCAATCCCCAAGGGAGAAGATGAAAGTGTCAATGCCAAGAGAGAGAGAGAGTGTGGAAAAAAAAAACAGGTACAGAGACAGACAGTGTGAGAGAAAGGAGAGAGTGAGGAGAAATAGAAGGAATGAGAAAACAGATTGGCATAATGTGTCAATCTCTCCGACATGCTGCCAGAGAGAAGATAGATTCATTTCACTTGGGTTTATGCACCATCCCATATTTATTATCCCCCATATTGCAGTAAGAAGTACCTTGTGGACAGGAAACTGCATGGTGTTATCATAGCAACCATGTGTTGGGAACAGAATCAAAGTGCACAGGGCTGAAACAAGTACAGTATGATCATGCAAGACCATATTTATGAGTGACTCATTAAACCTGTAAAAATTAGGCAATTCTGAATAATTCCCCATGTACCCATCCCTGTTGCCATAATCGTGTAAGACATTTGTTCTCTTGTGTCACTTTGGCATCACACTATTTTGATATTTAACTATATAATTTTAAAATTCTGGTTGCTATGATAACACAGTGCAGATTTTAAATACATTCTGTTCCCGCTTTGTTCTGGAGGATGCTGGCTATTAGTCCCCATCCTCTGAAGGAGAAAGTTAAAGCAGAAGGGCTAAGAATGAGCTGGAGATGAAAGATGAAAAGTGGAGGTGGTTGATCCCAAGGTGCGTGAGCAAGTGAGAGGGTAACAACATTCCAAAAAAAAAAAAAGGTTCTCATAAGAAATTATTTTCTGTTTTTATGAAAGAATTGTATCCATAACTGTCCTTTTGTAAGTTGCTGTGACAAGTTGGAAGCCAGAGGACGTTTTTCAAAGGTCAGTTCCTGGGAAAAAATAATTGGAGAAATCAGTGTTTCAAAAGTAAGTACCCCTCCAAACAGCACATTCCTGATTACTGAGGGGAATGCCAATGGCTGGAGGCTGGCTGCTCACCCTGGGAAGGGTGAGAGGGAGCACGGGGCCCTTTGCTTCCTGGTAATCAGCTCCTGAAAAAGGGAACAGGTTGCTGTTGCTCATGCTCATCCAGATGCGCCTACAGCTGCTGGCTCCTGTGCCTCTAGTACTAGAAGGGGCTGCTAAGGCCCAGGTTCAAACCCCACTCATCATCTTGGTGGCCTTGATTCGACACATGCCACTAGCACCTCTGGATATAGCGACAGAAGAGAGGATTCTCCAGCTTCCTTCCACTGTGGCTAGTAGCCTAAGGGGTGGCAGTGATGACCTTTTGTAAAACCAGAGTATTTGCTGTCCTTTTTCTGCCCTAAGCCAATCCTGAGACAATTATCTTTGTGCAATGCAGCCCTGCACTATAGCAGCTCTGATAAAACTTCAGACTAACCCTTTGCCACCTGCTAAAGCATAATGTTTTCTGTCCAATTAATCACTCCCGCAAGAAAGATGAGGTCTTTGAATCAAGAAAGCATGAGCTGTGCTCTCAACTCAGTGTCAGCCCTGAAGTGCAAAAGGCCTTCTGAGAAAGTATCTCACTCTGCTGACAGACAGGTCAGACACAGTAACAATAGCAGCTTATTATTCTTAGTTATAGATTTGGTTTATTTTCCTCTGTTTTGCCCACAAATGCTTTAGAGCAGTCTCGCAAGCTGGGAGGATAAGCAGCGCGCTCCCAAGAAAACACGCTGCAAGAAGAGTTCTGGTCAAACAACCCAGGCAGGCACACAGGTCAGGGAGGCTTGAGCTGGCACATCAGATCCTTTGCCCACCAAACCACTGGCCAGGCTCAGCACAGACCTTTCTCACAGTTCAGGAGACATTTGACCTAGGGCATACCATCAGCATAGCAGTTATTCATCACATCCAGTTTGTGCTCCTTGAGGAGGATTGAGTGTTGCATGCATGTAATCCTGACTTCGACTGGGAGGGACTTGCTCCTTCTGGATATGGTTGGTCTTTGTTACTTCCCCTAGAAGTTTAAAACCAGTGTGCTAGGTGGTGAAGGCACTGGAAGGCTTCTCCTAAAACAGCCTGCTATTCAGCTTTTCAGAGACAAGGAGGAAGGAGGCTTGATGTTGATAGAGCACTGTCATTTTAATGCCTCTTCCATCTAAACTAATGCAAAACAAATGTAGGCTATAAGGAGGCTAAGGCTGCATGCTGCTACCTACCAAAAATGCTGTTACTGCTGGGATTAGCCCAGCTTTCATGGACATCTTGTTTGGGTTGGCTGGTTTCCTTAAGTTCTCCTACATAGGTGAACATTCCTCTGTCCTTTGCCACCTCTGTGTATATCAGATGGATGTCCTTCACTGCAGATCACATACAGACACCTAGAAAGTGGTTCCCACCACGTATATGAAACTGGGTTATAATGTGTCTTAATAAAGGTATAAACTGAAGTTGGTGTTGAGCAGCAAATCACCTCTGACCCCTGAACCAGAAGCAATCTTTTCTGTAAGGTCATAAAAGCAAATCTTCACTTAACTCAGGGAAAACACCCTTCACTTCACCTTACTTTTCCACTGTGGTGGATGGCCTGCTTGTGTAAATACTGACAGGACACTGAGGTTTTGTATTCTGTTATTAAGCCACCAGCCTAGGAAAGAGCCATTGCAACATCACAGCAGATGCCCACCAAGGGCACAGGCCACTGGAGATCTTGCCCTGCATAAGCTCTTCCCTGGGTGCTGTCCTGGAGCAGACAGCATGCTGGCAGGTGCTGGCCCCTGTTTAGGAGCACAGGGTGAAGGGGAAGATGGGAAAGAAGGAAAGTTTCCTTTGCTCAATCCTCAGCTCATACTCTTGCAAAACCACAACTGGCACAAATTTTGGCCCACATGACTTGTGGAAACAAAGTCCCACAGACATGGATCAAATGCTCTGACTCCCATTGATCTCCAGCCAGAGAATCTCTATAAAGGTCTTATTGTTCAGGGAGACAAACTGCTCTGTGGGGGGAGTGCTGTTAATACCCTCCATGGAGGCAGGCAACGAGGCAGGCTATTGCATCAGAGGTTAACAGATGTTTTTCTGTATTTTGCCTAATTGCAAGTTATATCTGAGGCTCCGTTAACTTCCACTTTCCCTTTAGCACTCATAAACGCAAATCAGAGAAGATTTAGTTGTCTTGTTTCCTATGAAAGACATCCGGACTGGAACTCCCGTGTAGTCGTTTCCCATCCTCAGGTGCACTTCTGCCTTCACCCAGTTATCAGCAGAAAAGAGCAAATGGGGATGTAGTGATCATATTTCTAAGGTACAAAAGTTAAAGCTAAGTTTGAAATTGTGACAGCAAGCAGCCATGAGCCTAGGAACTCAATTAGCCTGAAAGACAACTATCTCATTATCTTTCCTAAAATGATATAAATACATAAGAATATAAAAATTTAAAATAAACTCTCTCTCTATTGACTGTCTAGATGACTGAATTTCACTGCTCAATTTCTTTAAACACCCACTTTAGTATTTATTTATTCTAAGCGTGAAGCAGCTACGATAATTAGACTGTCAGATTTGGTAAGTTAATGAGGAGTCACTGGAGTGGAAGGTTTTGCATTTGTGAGATTGCTGAAGGAGAGAACCTCCGTGCCTTCGCTCTAACTCTTTTTTCTTTTCCTTTTTTTCCCTCTCCACTGGGTGGGAAGCAGAAAGCTTGGCAGTGCATAGATCCATTTGAATCCTTTTGATTAGTGGGTAGCATTCCCACCACTGTTCTACCAAATAATATTTTGCTGGTTGCTCCAAGAGAAAGAAAAAGATAAAAGCAAAGAAACCGTAGATGAGATTTCTAGAGAAGGGTGCCCAGATTAAATATATCATCTTCCAAAAAATTCAGAAGGACCGGAGCTATGAGAAATAGGATCCTGAATTAGCTTATAGTGTGGCTAATGTCACAGGAGACCATTAGGAAATTAGCACAGTGAAGGAAAAAGAACCATTTTGCAGCCTTCTCTTTAACCTGATTTTTCCACAGTGCTCACAGTTCCAGGAGTGAGACTCCAACCTGAAATCTGTGACCTGTTTGCTTCTTACAAAAGAGGCCATCTCTCAGGAGGTTCAAACAAGTTTTGATAGAAAGCAGGGATAATTGACTATTTCCTGGATAAGTGCATAGTTGCCACTGTCAAAACTGCTACCATCATCCTTGGCACATGAATTCCTTCGTGTATGGAAGGTGGGAAAACAAAATCAATATCCAGAGCTGGATGACCATATCTCAGGTTAAGGACAAAGTGCAAAATCTCACATTCAGAGAGAAGAGATCAGCAAGCCAATGGCCCTCAGTGCACAATGCTGAGTGGTATCGCGGGAGAGTTGGGTTTATTTCATCATATTCCCAAGTCTCAGAACACTGCCCTTTCCTCTGATGTCTCCGCAGTCAAAATATTGCTTCATATCCCTATTGCTTAAACTGACCAAATTGCTTTGCTCACCTTTGTCCTTGTCTATTGAGTTCACATTTTATATCCTACTTGTTTTGGTTTCAAACATGGAACCTGAGCAGAGCTAGGCAAAATCTTCTTAGCTTATAACATCCTTGGGTTTAATTAACCAGTATTTTAATATGACATGCCTCAAAATGATTCTTCAACATCAACATTTTTCATCTCCTTTTTGTTATAGAAAACCAAAAGATCACTTAAAATCACTGTTATTGAAAGAAATTAATGCAAAATAGCCTTTTATTATACTTTATCTCCTTGTTTACTTTGTGTATTTGTTAACAACATGTGTTCAGTTGGTGTCACTGGCTGGGTCAGTACTTGCAGAGATGACCTGGAAAAAGATCTTGAGACCAAATTAGTTTGACTGTCTTATTGCCTGCCAAGCTAAGAGACAACCTAGCTGTGATAGCGGGGCAAATCTCAGCTACCCGTCTGTGCTTTCAAATGCATGTTGATGGCATGCACCTGCTATAGGATCAGTCCCAGCACTGTGCCTGGTCTCACAGCCTCTCTCTACCCCATCTGCCTTCACTATGTAAACAACAGCAGGCAGACAGGACAGCTTCAAGTCCTTTCGAGAAGGACCTGACATTGCCAGCCCTGTGGCCAGATTAGGTTTAGGCAGCCTGAATCCGTTCCCTGCTCACCTGCTCAGTTAAGTACAGGCAGAGCGGCTGTTCCCTCTCTGTTGTCAGAGATGTACTAATCCTGACACAAAAGCTGTTGTCAGTTCCACTAAGGCTTCTGGGACAACTCACTTGAGGAGGGCACTCATGCATCAGTGTTCAATGAACTTGGACTTGGCCAGTTTTAACTGATTTTGAGAGTATATCACAAATACAAAGAATAGGAAAATGATGAAATAGTGGGAGGTACTCTTTAACATTTTTAATTTTCTTTTAATATTAACCTGGCCTCAAAGTGATTGTGTCCCATTTTTAAAGTGCTTACAAAACATAATAAACAAGCTGAAATGTCAACTCAAGTTTTCTTCTGCACTTCATTACAGGAGAACATTCTGTAAGTGACGGTGTTTACATTATTAATTCTCTTTTTAAAAAAGGCATCTGGATTCAGACAAGCACGCAAAGTTATAAATGAAACAGTAATTTTTCTGTCATTTTAATAGGCTACCAATGGAAAGCAGAGGGTTCTGTATACTTTTTCAAATCTAATCAGAGGTAGATAGGCATCTAAAGAACAACAGCCTCATGCTGGTACATGAGAGAATGGAATTTCCTGGGAACATAATGAAACTGGCCAGCCTTCCTTCATCAGCCAAACTGAGTTAAGTTACAAAAATAGACAAAAGCAAAAAACTAAACATACCAGGCTGAATCACGAATCCGTGGGCTCTGAGCGACACAGCAAGGGACAAAACATCACCACAGTCTCCTCCACGTTTTTCTTCTGGTTTCAGGAAAGGGAAAGATAGTGCCAGGCATCTATACCAGGGTGATATGCAATCCATGCCAACACTACATCCATTTTCTACCCTGTTCCATCTCTTTCCCTCTCGCTACTGAGAAGGAACGCACGATCATTGAAATCTGCGTTCTCATACTGTCTCTCAAAAATGCAGATAAATAACACAGTGCCTCTTACATGTATGTGCTTCTGTACTAGCTAAGTGTAGTTGAATCTACAGGAAGATCAGAGCTTGTCTTAAACCAATCGTTAACAAGAAAAGTAACTGAAGATGCTAGCCCTGTAGAATATTTGGAATTAAGATTTATTTTTTCCTTTTTGATTTGAGACTTTGGCCATGGATTTTTATCCTAAGAGAATTCCTTTGCAACAGAGGCATAATCACCCTTCATTACACCAAGGACCTTTGAAAGAATTCTTGGTATTGACAAAATGAAGCAAAATCTCTGAGAGTATAAAGCAAGAGCAGAGTTTGGTCGTGGGTGTGTGTGTATTTTTAAAAATCACCTTTCAGCAGAAGAGAATGGAATTGTGCAGATGTCCAGCCTTTTGTTTTTCAGAAAGCAATGTCAGAAAGATTGACTTGGCAACGAAGATGTAACAGCACAGTCTGGACCCTGGACTTGCAGAATAAACTCAGCCATGTGTCATTTAATAGAGAGATCCCTGGACCAGAAGATCGATGTACAAACAGGACAGATGGGGACTGACAATTGAAAGAATGTAGAGGCTGATCCAAGGCTTACAGAGACCTGTCATTCCTGGGGTTTGCCTACAATCTCCTTCAACAAAAGAGCTCCTGAGGGAAGGAGGGGATTAGTCAGAAGTTGTGTGAAGTCTCCAGGGAAGATGGTTTCTTGGATAAAGTTGTCAACAAAAGGAATTGTTTAAGACTATTTGTTATAATTTCCTAGAGAGAGCTTCTGCCATTGCTAACAGGATTACCAGCATACTGGTTCCACACCAGCAGAGCATTAGACATGTGCATTACAGACCGGTTGCTTAGAGCTGAATTCAGGGGTCTTCTTATTCTGGGTCCCAAATGTGTGCAGGTGTTGATGAGCAGAGGGGAGATGGCAAAGAATTAAGATGCATCCAAACACAAGCCATTTTTGGTCCAGTTGTTGCAGAGAGTCCTGGCTCATTAATGAGTTAGCAGAGTGTTTTAATCTCCTTGATCTCAGGGCTGCTGACATGCTATGAGAAGAAAAGATAATCTGAGGTGAGTGCTGGTCAGGATACATAGGGAAATCGGAGAGCTCTTTCTCAACTACAGTTACTGTGAAATTTCTCCTAGAATTCTTCCTGGTAGAATTGGGAAAGCAAGCAACTTACAGTGTTCGTGTACCAGTCTGCTTGGTTTCAATTAGCTGGGATACTTTTTATCAGCTCTGGGACATCAGAAACCAGAAGCCTCGGTGTAACCTCATAGCAGATCTGGGAAGAAAAGGGAGATAAAGACAAATCATTAAGGTGCAAGTATGCAAACCTTCTTGAATACTTCTTATGCATGAGTAGTGTCATTGGCATGACTGGGAGAACTTCTCTGGGCAAAAATTATGCAGAGCATTGAGGCATTGGAACAAAACCAGCCATGGAGCTATAGGCAAACAGGAGAGAAATGTGTAGCAGATGCAGAAAGGGCTGGAAGGTGACATTTTAGTGTAAGGGAGCTACATCTCTAGCCCCACCCTAGTCCATTGTTTGCTAATCAAACACCGAAGATCTGGGCAGGAAGCAGCACAACTATTTATGCTCCCCTTTGCCTTGGCTATAGGCATAATTGCAGGAACATATAGATTAGCTACATAAAAGAGCACACAGTTTATCTGCAGGCACTGCTCAGTTAAAGGACAAGAGGTGTTCCTTATGTTACATGACAGTCCTTAAAGTTCTCTGCATTGATGAAAAGGCAAGCTATGTCTTTACACCTTTAGATTGCACGGACTCAGATCTCCCAAATACCAGCCACTCTCAAAGTGAGTGTGCGTGCCTGGGCTCCCTTTGAAATACTGAACAGAAATTTGTCTCAGTATTAGGACTTTCTGCCTTCCATTTGCTCTGCAATGAATCAGGAATAATATTTCAGTGACCTCACAGCAGTAAAAGCAAGATCAGAGTATCCCATAGAGCTCTACTTAGGCATGTATCTCTGTGTCAGCTTCCCACATGCAGGTTTATTTGTGGAGAGCAGGGCATTTGGAACTGTTTTAGAAGAAAACCAACAGTTCTTAAGCACACTGGCACTGTCTGTTGCATTGCAAAATCTTCTAAGAACTGGTACAAATAAGAAGCTTTTCCAAAGTGGTCAGCTGCCTGCGTAGGTAGAAGATAGTTCTCCACTTCTGAGTTATGCTTCATTGTCATATCCATGTTCAGAGTGATCGTAAATGATGCCCAAGTTGGGATAGAAGGGTTCTGCATTCCTTTTGCATTCTTGGAGAAGGCTGGATGGACCAAGAGCAGTGAAGAAGCAGGATCTCTAATGTCTGCCATGGGATGGTTATGGTTGGATGCCTGCTCCTAATTGGGAGCCACTAAATACTCTTTTACATAGCTGCTACCCTATAACGGCCAAAGCTCTTTTGCTAAGTTGCCAAAAGGCTGAATGATACCTTCTAGCTCTGTATCTGAAGGGGTGGGAAGTCAGGAAGATCCTGGCAAAAGGATGAGCTGCAACCCAGCTCTCTTCTGTTCATTAACTCAACACTGGGGACCGAGTGCTTTAAATATGCCCTGTCAGAGAAGAATTGCCCCAGAACCACTCCCAAACTAACAGGAGTACTGTTACATTGGGAGTACAGATCTCAGTAGATCCTCTGGCCTGTACAATCAGTAAGGAAGAGTAGGTAACAAGAAACACATCTGAACTCATATACCCAGTTAGTGCCAACCAAAAAGGCAGTCCTGGTTCCTCATTTCTGTCCCTGCTTCAGGCTTCAATGTCTTTCTCTCTTTTGCTCTCTGGCACTTTTCTAAGCCCTTGATGAGCTGATCTAACTCACTAAACAGGTGGAAAACTATTAGCTCTTTGGCTGGGTTCGTTTTTTCATCTTTTTAGTGAGCTGAATCAGATTATGAAGGGCTCAGAGAAGTACCAGATTTCATGCATGGCTGAGTGTGGAGTGGGAATGGAGGAGCAGGAAAAAGCCATGACGTTTAGACTCTCTTATCTCCAGCCTGCTCATATCCAGTTCCGTGTGGGTGGTCACCCCCTGTCACATCTGGATGTTTGGTGTTCTGTTTTGAGGTAATAGCTGAACAGGTTCTGGTGAGTAAGTGCTCAGTCCTACTATCACATACATGGGCCCATTCCAAATCTACGTGTTTGCTGTTGAAGACCTCACAAAAAAATCCCAGACATTGGCAGAGAAATGCAGGACTGACCTTTCCTTTTTTCCCAGAAAAGACTTTCTCTTGGCAGCCATAGGGCACCTTGGTAAAGCAGGTGAGAGTTTATGAAGTGCATGTAAATGGAGATCATTGTGCTTGAGGGTCATCAAACTGTTTCTTCTCACCACCTAATAAAAAATTAAAAACAAATCTGAGATTCTGGAGGAATCCTTTCACATCCTCTTTCAGGTAAAGAGAATTTAACAGCAGACTTAAATATTTGCTTTAAAAACATCTTGGAGTAAATGAGATAACTTCTTTCCCAGGCCAAGATTCTCTCTTTTACTTCAGCCCAGAGCAAGATTATTGGCCAAATTACATATCCCCAAGAAAAAAATACAAGGGCTTTAATACCTGCAAAACCCCTGTCTGTCATGGCACAAGTGGGCAATGTTCTTTAAAGGGGGGAAAAGAAGCACCAGGAAAACCACCCTCCCAAGCCAGACCCACATTTGGGGAGCCCAGATGAAAGCGCTGGTGCGGGTCATGTGGCAGGTGTCACCGCAGTAATGATAGCAGGGCAGAGATAAAAGCCCTCGCCAGCCGCTCACGTGACGCCGCTTCATTACCGGCGCAGCGGGTGGTCCGAGAGGCTCAATGCCTGTGATTTTTTATCATTTTTTAATTTTTTTTTTATTCTGTGATAATGAGAAAATGTTTAAACTTCCATCCCTGTGTTTAAACACTCCTTCATGCTGACAGCAGCAGGAGATCCCTTGATCAGCTGTCAGATGGGAAAGTGCAATTTTTCTGGAAAGTAAACAGCGTGTTTGCCAGTTGGAAATCATTTTCTGTTTGTTGGGACTGCTCGTTGTGGTGTGATGGAGCCATGTCACAGCATCTGACAACTCGGGAGTGGGAAATAGAAAACAGGATGAGAAATAGGTTTTAGAGTCTGCCTCTGATAGCAGGAGCTTGAGATTTTTGACACTTTGCTATTGTTATTGGGGGGGGGAACACCACTTATGGATTGCTTATGAAAATTTAAAGCAGTGGCTCAGTGTCAGTGTGAATATGTGGGACCTTCTCAAAGAAGCTCCTGTCTTTTAATAGAAACTTTCTCAGGAGAAAAACAAAACAAACACACAAAGGAACTGAGAGGGTGTGGAGACGTGGGGGGTGAGGGTGGTCAGATCTCATTCCGGGCTAGCAAGAAAAAGCAAAGCAAGTTCTTCTCATAATTATATTACAAACTGTTTCACGACTCTGACATCACATAGGCCTGGGGAACCCACCGGGAGTGTCAGGTGAGATGAGGAAGGCAAATGTGGTCACAGGGTCATGCCAACAAGCTCAACCCCATCACCAGGTGGCTGGGGTCTGGCTGAAATATGCTCTCTTTCGGAAGTAGCTTGGAACCCAACTGAGTTCACTTTAAATGCTAACCACATTTTTTTTCTTTTCCTATTAGGCAAATACCTTCTCAAAGTCAATTCCCATAGAGAACAAGAGATACAGATATAATGAACATAATTTTAATTAAAATTAAGGTTTGAATGTGCATATGCAGAGGCACACACAGCATTTTTTGTATGCAGACATAGACAACATCTTATATGCAGAATCAACAAATCAACCTGATTTCAACACTGGGAAAGTTAATTACCCATAGCACAGCTTGGATCACGTATGAGATATTTGCAGCAATTATGTTACATGGAGTCCTTGGGAGCCTCCCAATAAATGCTTTCCTCTGCGGGCTGCACTGCAGCTTTCTCTCTCTTCCTAAAGATCCCCATTAAAAGCTTCCTGCCTATTACACCTTAAAACTATAGTTTCGATGCCCAGTTGGTATCTCGCTTGCACCAGGAAAGCCGTGAAGCTGGTGCTTTGCCTCAGCCCCACTCTGCAGTGGAGCCACAAAGCCCCTCAGATGGCTGCAATCAGGGGCAGGGCTGGACCAGCAGCAAAAATGATCCCAAGCAAAAAGATCAGATCAGAATCTGGCCCTTTGTTAGCACTCATTAAAAAACATTGCACTTTTTAATAGGAGCTTATTCAATTAGCAGACTAACAGGCTCCATCAGATAAGCTGGGGATTTCCCTGGGAATCTGAGTCACATACTGCCAAAGCTCTGCACCCCATGGTTAACCCTCTCCACACAGGGCGGTGATGAAGAGGCCAGGTTCCAGGAAAAGACTTATTTTTGAATTCTTAAGGGAGAAGGAAAAGCCCTTCATCGTGCCTCGAAGCCCCCTGAGATGCCAGTGCCAAGTGTGAGTCACAGAGACTGGAAGGACCCAGGAGGATCATGGCACCAAACCATAGCTGCTGCAGACCGGAGACTCGCCTGATCTCCGATAAGCACGCTGACATTTGGCAGCCTGACAGCTTCACAGTTCCATAAGAGGCTTCCTAATTAGAGCCTGGGTGAGAAATAATCCACAACTCGAAGTTTGTCTCTAGCTTCCTTGCTGTACTTTTTCCCCCCTCTCTTTTTGTGCCTTTTCTCCCTTTTCAGTGTTTTCTCTCACACGTTCTCAACTCATCTCCTTCCAGCAGGCCAAAGCTGTTTGAAACACCCGAGCAGGAGAGAGGGTCATTTTTGCCTATCTTCTCAGCTCAGAACAGCTCTCGTCAAAAGCACCCCTCTTGCATTCCAGTGTTGCCCTTGAAGGAGACAGGGAGATAAGGCAGGGGAAAGGACAGTACATGGTGAAGTTCATAATGAGATGAAGTACAACTGGGCTGCAAGAAAACCAAACCAGTCCCATAAATTCCTAGTGAAACAAGCAGGGCAAAACCAGTGCTCCCAGCAGCGGAAGAATGGGGACTCTAGGTTTACATCTGAATTTTGCTCTGCTCTGCAGCAAGCTGGCCCCAAATAGCATGTCACAACAGCCTGAGTCTTTTGGCTAGAACCAGGGTCTGAACTTAGTGTTGCCTTCCAGATGTACGGTACCATGATGCTGTTGTGTCACAGCAAGACATCCATCCAGCTGGCCATAAGATGAAATCTATTTTTTAGAGATGTGTTGTGTTACAAAGCCAGATCTTTTAAAGCTAAGTGGTGTTCCACCCATTTACCTCATCACATGCGTATTCTTTGAGTTGTTCCAGAAAAGCTCTTCAAATGCAATAACCTCTGAATTTGAGATTATATCAAGCAAAATCTGCTAAGACAAGTATAACTCTTTCACTGCATTTATTTCCTAGAGGGTTATTTGCTGATAGTGGAACTGTTCTCTATTTAATATCCCAAAGTCTTTTCCAGGGTAATGAAGCGAGTAGCAAAGCTCTTCAAAGACAATAGCCACTGTATACTCTGCAGTGCTTGGATACAAATACAAACATCGGAATCCCCTTTACGGTAGAGGTTTGTTTCCCTTTGCTGTTCTCCTCTATAAATACCATATTGCCCAGATAGCCACTGGAAACAGGCAGAAATTTGGGATTCTCCAGTCTTGGCCATACATTACACGGGCTAGCACTGTATGTTATCACCATTCAGCAGGATCCCAGATGATGACATGAGACCAATGCCTACAGGTATTTGACCATTAGCTCTCTTCAAAGCAAAGAGATTTCATTCAAAATACACAGTTGAAATTATTTTCAAGACAAACATATCTGTTGCTGAGGCATACCGGAAGACTTCTATTTGTCGCCTGTAGAGTCCAATGAGTCTCATCCAGAGGACTGGGCCTCTTTGGGGAGTGTACGTTTTTGAAGTTTCACTTTGGGTGCTACATTATGATTGCGGACACCGAAGTGTTTAGTGTGATGCAGATGTTCATGCATTATGCAGCTATGAGAAGAACTGTGGCCCTACACCTCTGTGCCAGAAAGAACAACTCTTCTTTAAGTCTGGAAATGCCGGTAATGCCATTTTCATCTGCAATGATACTGAGGCTAAGATACTGAGAAAATTGTCTATTGAAACAATATTTCCAACAAACAGATGTCTACGAAGTAAGCAGAGCTGCTCCCCAAGGCTCTAATATTAACAAATTCCCTGAATAGACTGTAGCTGTGTGTTTTCTACCATCCCTCTCTAAAAACTGGAGCATGGGTTAGTACACTCTATTTATAGACCCCAGCCCACCCACTTGCTCAGAGCACCCTCTGAGCTGAGGGAGATGTAGCTGCATTTATAGCCAGACACCACCTCCAGGGTAGCTTCATATTAAAATTCTGCCTTTCAGCATAGCAGAAACTTTGGGAAAAATAAAAGGTTGTTCTGGATCCAAAATATCTGACTCCATTCCTGCCGGGATTTTTTTATATGATAAATGAGCACAGGGATAAAGAAGGAAGAGAACATAGATGTGGGGAAATCTCTCCTGGACTCCTGGACTGACTGAAGAGGAGATGAGACAGAGCTGGTTCTGGCTGACTTGCTCCTCAGGTACTTGTGTTCTCTGTCACTGCAAAGTAGGCACAAAGGTCAGATGAGATGCATTTTAGGCACACGTGCATCATTGATATGAACCTTTTTAAAATCTAGGTGAATCAGATGCCATGAACAGGTGCAATACCACAGGAGAAAAGAAAAACATTGATTCTTTCAAATTAAACTGCATTTTTTCAGGCTTTAGAATGTCGGTCATTTAAATCCATTTTAGACTAAGATTTGAAATACAAGTTGGCAGCCTGGAAGAATTATTTTTTTATTATTATTTGATTTTAAGGGATTAACTCCAGTTGATAGATTGGAGCTTTTTTACATTTGTTGGTTTCAGATGTTTAAAAAGAAATTTAAAATAAACAAACAAAATCCAGCTGAAAATTTGGCAAGAGCTGAATCCTTTGGGCAAAATTTTCCCAGGAGAAGCATAGATCTCTGACAAGCAACAGAGGAGATGCCGTATTTCACAGCTGCAATGCAGATCTGTGGCCTCTCCAGAGACTCCCACACTCTAAACAGGGATTTTCTTTAGTTTAAATGACAGATCTGCTTTGGTCCCAGTGAAACTCCAGAGGGGCATTATTCAGGAAAACGGGGCACGTTTAATCCACCTCATCATTAATGTAAAGAATAGTCTCAATATTTGTGAAACTCAAAACCACGTGTTACGAAAGGTCCTTCATATCTCGAGTAGATTAAACTCTGTTTGCCAGCCCGCCCTAGGCGGTTGGGTCACGGTTTGTAACATCTCTATTTACCGTACACAGGTCTTTCTGGGTCTGTGATGAAGCAAGCGTTAGCTAGACCGCTGGCCTGATTGGGCACTTCCCTGCAGGATGTGCTGGAAAGTTTAGTTTGGTGATTAAGGCTGGAAGTGCCACAGATGCCAAAGGAAAATAACAGCTCTAAGCAACACAGTCTGACTCTGGCTTCGACCTTCTCTTCAGGAACGGTTGTTGCGTTTTCTTTGCAGAACCTTCTCTGGTAGTGAAATCTCAGGCCAATTTCACTGGATTTAAAATAAAAAGGATGAAAATACTCTACACCACTGAACAGGGCTCTTGAATTTATCACCACGTGACAGTACTGCCAAGGCCATCTATCCCCACGATGAAGCCTGGGAACAATCCTTATGAGCTAAACACAATGCTGTTGCACAGGTCTCCTCCTGGGCAAGCAGTTCCCATGCTGATGCTGTTAAACCAGGGGCCAAGTCGCACAAACTCTCATCCTGCAAATGCTGAAAAGCTGCACAACTGTTTGCACCGTGCTTCGCTGGGCAGGTGCTGAAGGCTTCTTACCTGATCAGATGTCTGCTTTGTACAAAAACCTCTCAGAAGCCGTTCAGCTGTATAGAGACCTAAAAGAGTTAATTCAGTTTAAAGACTGCAGAAGACCTGGGAGCAGGGATGCTGACCATCCCACTGTGGATCCTGTGCAAAAAGAGTCAGGAGACAAGCCTGGAGATAGGGAGGTGGTTGAGTCACCATCCCTGGAGGTTTTTAAAAGACAAGTAGAGGAGTTGCTCAGGAACATGGTTTAGTGGCAGATAGGAATGGTTGGACTCGATGATCTAAGAGGCCTTTTGCAACCTAGCGATTCTATGATTCCATAGCTGTGAGTCCCCTAGCTTGGGACCATGTTTGAGGCTCCTGTGAGCAGAACAATGAGGCTGCTTTGAGGGCTGGGAGAGGAAGTGACCTGAGAACCAGAAACTCTTCAAAGATGATGGAGAGAAACCCAGGAAAGCAGCTGCTCAGCTGGCAGAGTTAGTGTTTGGGTGTGATGAATGAAGGCAGATATGTCACTAGTTGTCCTCATGAGTTCAGGGAGCTGCCTGCATGTGCCAGGCTGCACCACAGTCCCTGATGGAGCAGATTCTGCTTAACTTAGTATAAGTGAGGAAACAGTGGCCAGGCCTGGGGAGAAGCATGCTGTGAGCAGAGAGGGATGGATGCTCCATCCCAGACAGCATCTGAGGCAACTGAGGAGGAAATGTCCCTGAAGGGGCTGCACTGGGTCCCTGAATGCAATCTCCTCTTGTTTTGCCAATCTTCCCTTTCCAGCAGGCACTGCTCCGTGGAGTTCCCTTAGCTTTGCATGGGTGAGGGGAGGAGAACGTAGCTTCATCTCACAGATTGCTGCCCACTTCCCTTGTGGTTCTGGATAAAGTTTTGGAGGGATATGGAGAGAAGCTCCCTCCCCAGTTGTGGGTGCCTCTGGGCAATGCTCATTTCAGCAAAGAGTGCAGCATTTCCACACGCCCCATACCCTTCAGAAGGAACAGCTGTATCATCCCCTTCTGTTGTTCCTGGGGTCTCTCCTTCTTTCAGGTGGATCCTCCAGCTGATGCTGAGAGGAAAAGCAAACCTTGGGTAGATGTTTGAAATCCCCCAGCATGATTGATACACCTACCAAGCATCTAAAGTGCTTTCAAGGGTCTGAAGATAACTTCCATTGCTAGTATGATTACAGTACTAATGAGATTTGAAGCAAGCCATTTCTTCTAAACAATGGAGCTATCTCATTCTAACCCATTTAGATGATAATCTACTCTTCCAGATATTAATATTTTCATATTAATGTAGATCCTTTTATCCCTGTAGCTTAGCACTGGGTTCTGATTTATTAATAGCTGGCTCCCTCTGGACTAGGGGAGCAGGATGCTGCGTTGTGATGAGCTTAATAACTCACTGCTCCCCATTAGTAAATCACAGACTAGTACTTCAAATTTGCAGAGAGAATTGGGTTGACTTTCCTTTATCCCTTGAAGCATCTTAGTCCTGTTGTGCAAAACTACCTGCTAAGAATCTTTCTTAAATGAGCCAAGTACTCCAATGTGGGTTCAGCTCACTTGACTGAGCTGTTAACAGCATTGCAGGGAGCAAGGGCGAGAGCAGAGTTCACAGATTTCACTGGCTTTTCCCATCCAGTGGTGCCAAAGCACTTTTCTGGAGGCACCAGCAATATAACATCCAGCAGAATTAATGTATTTATTATTTTAGAAGAGCTCATGTTTTTTTAATGTCTCCTGGTTTGAAGGAAGGGTTGAAAGTATGGGCAGCCTATTTGCATTGTGAATAAAGTTATCTGCCTCCTCCACCCCCTGGAATATGCAGAAATAAATGCCTTCTAATGAGCCCTGGGGGGCTGAAGCTTTGATATGGATCTTGCCAGGGTATAGTGGTAAGGTCTGAGGAGTTCTCAACAGACTGAAACCCAGCATGGCGTGGGGGGTAGGCAGTCTTCCTCAAGAGCTGGAGAGAAGGGAAATTGGATTATCTTGCTAGCAGTTGGTGTTTTTCTTTCTGCAAGAACTTACAGATGAGAGGCCCCCATTGGGAAGTTAAATCCAGGCCTCTGCAAACACTAATGTATTTTTCCTCACATAAATAAAAGAGATGATTCTGATCAAGTTCTGGAAACTTTCTTCTCTTGCTCTGGCTGGATGCAGGGCAGGTGGGTAGCAAAGAAAAACTGCAGGATTTTAATTTAAGTTTGGTGGTTGCTGGAAGTGTTGAGTATGTGTGGCCATGTGTTTGTAAACACAGGCTACTCTTTGAATGTGACATCTGGCTTTCAAGGAGCTCCCACAGCAGGCAGAATCACAGCAGTACACACTTCAGTTCCCTCAGACAAATCTATTGTAGAACACTGTTTTGCAGTTTACAGCACACCAAATAAGCTCAAAAAACAACAAATGCAGCTGAAGCCCCTTAATAGAGAAAATCTGGTTAAATGGGTTGCTTTCTGGGAACAAATTGTTGAATAAAAAGAACACCCTGGCAATGGGAAAGTATTCTGCGTTGCCAAGAGGTTCCATAAAAAGACCATTTTACAGCATTAACTGTTCCCTATACAAGCTGGAGCATACCACGGAGGATCACAGCCTGCCTGGGAAGCAGCAGCATAGAGAGATGAATTACAGCAGCCATTGACAGAAAGGGTTTGCAGCACCCAGGGTGACTGTGCTTGCTCCCTGGGCAGTGGCTGGCGCTGTACGGTGCTGTGGGGGTTCCACCAGAGATGCCAGAACAAAGCAGCTCTTCCCCTGGAGTGCAGACACAGAGAGGGCAATATCAGGAACATTGAGCAATCTCCCTGGGACACATGATGTGCCAAGGAAGGAGTGAAGGAAATCACCAGATTTTTCTCCTCTCCTAGAAGAAAAGGAAAGAGGAAAAACAATTCTGCAAGAGAGCTGGGATAGATAGGAAGGAACCAAGACAGAAAGCGCTGCTGTAATTTTTCAGGGGCTGGACGCTGCACCAGTAAGTTTCACAAGGTTGCATCGTCCTTCTGCATCAGCTGCTGTCCTAGCAGCAGCGTTTTGGGATGATTTGCCCTTATCACTTCAGAATATCTGCAGCCTTTTTGAGAGAGGCATTTGTCCCCTTTCCCCCTTCCTCGCAAACTGCAGGTCAGCCAAGGCGAGCACTCCAGGCAGGCTCTGCTTTCAGGCTGTGGTTGTATTTTTGACAACAGGGCTGCTTACATCAGTTTAAGCAATCCTGCTTTCCCTTCCCTCCACATTGCTTCCTCTCCTGTACCCTGCACCATCCGCTATGCCAGCATGCTGTCTGTGTAGCACATGGCAAATGAGACCAGAGAAATGATCCAAACAAAAAACAACCTAAGGGAAAAAAAATGTTTATTTTTCAGCTGGATTGGTTCCTGCTCTGGGTCACTGCACAGCAGGGCAACTCAGAGATGAGAGCAAGTGCTGAGGATGGGGTCTGTAAGGTGTCAGGCAATAAAGGTCCTTGCCACCACTACCCCTTTCTACCCCTTTACGTGCTGGTTTAGACTTCATTTTCTGTAAGGCCTTTACTTTCACCCCAAGTTTAGATTTCTCTGCAGAGATGTCACCTAACATATAACAAGAGCTTGAGACCCCTCCTATTTCACAGAATAGCCTTGGAGTGTCAGGCTACATTTCAAAGCACAGCTCGCTGCAAGGATCCTCAAGATATCCTGCAAATAGACTTACCTGTGTATGTGGCACCATCCAGCAGCACTAAGTGAGAGCAAATCCAGTCGCAGGAACAACAGAGCTGTGTTATTAGCATGCTGCACACTGCATGCTTAGCTTTTTCCTTCTCAGCATGTCTTTTGGCCACAGGGATGTAGCTACTCTGCTGCTGGCTGTGAGATTTGTGACATTTGTGCAGGCAGTGGGGCTCTGCCCCACACTCCACAGCAGGCTGAAAACACACCGGGCAAACCTCACAAGGCAGCTCTCTCCAGGCTGCACGACGCTTGTCTGCCATATTGCAAATGGGCTGGTTTTAGCACCAACTACTTCAGTACCAAAAGGTGTCATGGAATTTTAATGATCACAGATGGCCACAACTTGTTTTATGTCTAATCCGAGCCTCCCATCCCCAAAGCACCACCAAAACAGCACTGTGTTCCCCTCCTGACCAGCTGAGGAGAGGGTGGACTCAGGTGAGTGAGTGCTGGGTTTCGTACACCTCTGCTACCTGCTGCCTAGCCTGGGTTTTCCGTACCTAATACAGAATGTATTAACTCCATGTAAATATGATGGAGTCAGGCAACAGAAAACCGTAGGTGAATGTTAAGTAAAATACTTTTGATCCACCTCCTCTAAAACATTCCAAATCCATGTCCTCAGGGTCTTTGAGAGACATATTAGCTGGAATACCTTATTTTTGGACTGGATGATTAGATTCCCACATTTTTCCACAGGCGAAGGAAACATGCCCAGATATAGTTCACAGCAACTGTGAAAATTCATTGTAAGTAGTGGCCAGATGTTGGCAAGAAGAGGCTGAAGAAAAGCGCATGCTATTTTCTCATTTAAGTGTATAAGAAAATGGATCCTCCTATCCAGCTGTGAGCCTTTCCAGAATACATCCTAGTCTACAGCTGATGGATGTGCCTCCCACAGCTCATAAGGTTTGATGCTGCTCCAGGCATGCTTCATGGGGAGTATTCCATTCAAAATAATTATCAGCTGGAACAAAGTAAGTACCAATTTATGTAAAAGTCACTTTGCTGCTTGGGAAGAGATTACAAAGCATATTTGGCTATTGTGTGCATGCTCGTATATTTTGAAGAGCTGGGTGAGATGTATGAGTCTAGAGAGCATCAGAGGATCTTGAGAGCACTAATGAAATGTGGAACCCAAATCTTTATGCTTCTTCCTCCCAAAGGAGTCCCAGACTGTATTTGGTAATAGTCTCCACAGCTTCAGTAACTCCTAATAAATCTTACACTAGCTTCAGATTTGCGGAACTCACGCAGGAAAAACCGGCTCCCAAACTCTCATCTCCCATCTTGGTTATGTTAATTTCTCCTTGTGGTCTTTCCCTGACATCCATAATGCTCCCCTTCCAGTCCAGACAGAACAGAGTCCTGCAAATCTGACTCACGCAGCATTGCCACCGCAATTACTTTCTTGGTCCCTTCACTGTGGCACCCTTTCCATCACACTATGTAACAGGTCTTCGAGCCCCTCTCTAACCCTGGTCTCTTTTATTCACCCACCAGAACTTCTGTTACACCGCCAATAAGATACAACTACCCACTTTGCTCCTCCGGTGCTAGCTGCTTGTTTTCCTCACTGGCCTCCATTTCCAGCAACTCCCTTCTTGTTTCCATACGCAATACCTCCTCTCAGCACTGTCCTGCCTCTGAAGTTCTGCACAACACCACCTCATTTAGACCTCTCCTGGGTAGTAGTATCTTTTGCAGTGACCATGATAATCTGCCTAAATTAGTTACAGGCTTCTAAGCTTCACTGCTCCATGGGTTTTCCTTAAAGGAATGAGAACATTGGCTTTTGAGGTGTATCTCAGTGTTAAAGACCCTGAAGGTGGATGAGAGATCTTTCTGTGTAATAGAAACATCCCCGCTGTGCCCCGAACACACTGCCAGCTGAGGTGCAAAAACAGATTCCCCACACGTGATTGAGGTCTGCACTCTGGGCCGTAAAGCTCTGAGATGTAGGCTGTGGTTTGATTGTAAAATAAATCTGACTTTGTGGTTCCCAGTATTAGATAAAAAATGCAACAGCCATATCACATGAAGCACGGATCCAGCACAAACTCACTCACCAAGTTAAATTCATTTAAAAAACTTCGACAAGTCAGTTTTACGCCGCAAGGTGCTGCAGTAGGCTGGGTACGGTCTGCCTATGCCACCCTTTTTTCCTGCCAAATCAGGTATGAACTGTCCACCACAACCAGCCCAAAGCTGACACAACAACACGAAGTTGCATAAGCTCTGTGTTGTGTGCTTAGGCAAGTTTGACAGAAATGCATTTGTGTGTACAGGACTGATCCAGGTTAAATGGGGACTACTGGGTGATCTGTCAGTGCCCAGATTCACACTTGGGCCTTTAAAGCATTGTGGGGTTCTTTCTTCCAGCACAAGGCAAGATTTTCTGCGTTCACAGCTGCGTGGTTCATCCTTCTGCAAAAACTGAAGAAAAGGGGCTTATGTGGGCTGTAGGCAACCCTGAGACTTCAATAAGGATATTGGAAAGGGCAGCTGTTAACACTGCCAAACCTCTTTCTGAGATGAAAACTCTTTGCAGGCAAAGCCTGGCTGCTCTAAAACACATCACATACTATGAGTGAAATCGTACTGCCTGTAACAGGAGCGTATTGGTAACCAGTCACAAACACAGCCAAGGGTGAGAGTAAAAAAAGCCTTACCAGGGAAAGAGATAAAGGAGGGGATGCATTCTAAGTATAGGAGGGTGGGATGGGGTGCCTGGGACAAGAGGCATCTGGAAGGATGGGGCAGACAGGGGGAATGAGCACTCAGGTAAGATGAGACGTCTGGGGGTATGAAGCTCCAGGGTGTGATGGAGCACCCGAAAGGAATGGGGTGCCCAGGAGGGATGGGATGCACCTTCTCCATCCCCTGCAGCCTGGGAGAAGGCTGCAGAGAGGCAGTACTTATGGCTTCAGAGCAGGGAAAGGGTTAACTGGATTCGGGTACCCCCCTCTCTGTAGAACTCATTGATTCATTTTCTCTGTTTCTATTTCTTTCTCCCACTTTCTTCTTCTCTCTCTTGCAGACTGATTAAAAACTCTTTGAGTTTGAAGGTTTTTGTGTCAAAGCAGCTCAGCTGCCAGCTGGGTGCCAAGCAGTGAATATTCATGGTATTTAAATATGATAGTGCGGTGGGGGCTAAAGGACGGGCTAGTTAGCTCTTTTTAGATGGAGATTAGCTGCCTCTTTGCTCCTAATCACCACTGTTGTTGAAATATTACAGCTTCTGTTACAACTATTAATGTCCTAAATGAAGAACAGGCTCCTCTGAATAACATCAAACACGAAATGGTCACTTCCAATTTCAGCCTGTTTTCCTCCTCTTTACTAATGTGTGTTTTCATTTTAACTGGAGACTTGCCTTGGTTCAGCTTCAAGCCCTGCAGGAGGAGAGGAGCTGGCCTGGCTCGAGAGAGCTGCCCAGAGCCCAAGGAGCGTTCACCTCTGGGTCACTGGTTCAAGAGAGGTCAGTAGCTGGGCAGAAGTTGTTATTTACCTCATGAGGATGGCAGCTGCTTGGAGTCAGGAGGGGTACCCAGCTGCAAGTAGATCCTTCGTGGATGAGCTTTCAGAATCTGATGCTCTAGGTGAAGCCCCTGTTACTGGAACAGGATGGAGGCGAGTCATTTTCTTGCAACTAGTGAGGGTCCGGGCGTTGCGTGAGCTGAAGTGATGTGTGGGAAGGCACAGTGCTCCACTGCTCTCTGGGCTGGTGTTCTCTAGGGATGAGATGAAAACCACAGCCCTAGGTTCCACCAGGAACATTATATATAGTGAGGTAAGCTGATAGGCTCCTACTTGAGCTTTACTCAGATAAAACTCCCACTGAAGTTAGAGACTGGATAAAATCTGTGACAGGGTGCTGTGAGTTGTTCCTTTCATGGCAATATCTGGAGGGAAGCCTGATGGAAAATACTTTGCAGCAAAACCTGCCCAGATGTCCGATGCGTGTTTGGCCGTTTGGAACCTCTCTGCATTCATCCACAAGAACTGCCCACCGTTATCCGAGAGCATGCCTGGCAGTATGACGAAGAGGAGGGAAAACCCATGTGTGGTCCTTAGGCTCTGGCAAGAAATAGCAGAGTAGAACACCAGGCTATTGATTTCATGTTTGCTTTAAAAACAACCTAAGTGCATTCCTGGAGCAAGGCTGGTCTGGAAGCCTAAATAAAATAATATTCTTCAGCCTTGAAAACTGACACTAGACTTCAATGGCTGCTTTAAAGTCCTGTCCCCAGACTAAGACCTGCACATTTCCTAAGCTCTTGTCTGCACACAAAAATGGTGCTACTTTAACTAGACCAGCGTAACTAAAGCAACACGTCTCTCCCCTCTTCCATCCCTTTCTCCTTCCTTGTGTGAAAAACATTAAAAAGCACCCTTATTTTGACAAAAACCTTCCTTATTGGAGGAAAGCATGTTTTTACCAATACAAAGCTTATTAGTATCAACACATCTAAATAGGACTAGTGATAGCATTACTGTTCCAGTAGCAAAATATGGCATCCATAAAGAGCATAATTTGGCTCTCTCAGAAGGGATGCAGAGAGCAAACCTATGGAAAAAGACAAGCAGAAGACATCTGATGCATCTTCCTGCTGGCAGGACTTACGTATGGGATTCAGGCAAAACACAAATGATCCCACCTAAGGTAGTCAGGGACTCTCCAACTCCCACAAGGCAGCACAGTATCTACTTAAAATTCGTGCCTGTTATATAATGTTCAGGCAACCCCACAGAACTCAGACCTTCCACAGCATAAGCAGTTCAACAGAAACTGCATCTTAACTAGGTTCACCAGACAATACCACCACCTCGAACAACAATGAGCAAAGAGAAGCAACAATCCTTTCACAGATACAAATAATAGATCTGAGCACTGGTCTGTTAGAAATGCTTGCTTCCATGGATGGTATCAGTAATATGTGGGCCCGACTCTTTCAAATTCCTGCCTCTCAAGGAGGATTGCATTGGCTAACACCAAGCTCCTGAAGAAAAAAATACAAAGAAAAATTATATACAATATACTTATATCCACTTCCGGCAGAACATCAGGACTACAGATTCCAACAGATTGCATTTGATATTCAGGATGCTTGTAGCAATGCAGTCACACAGGAAAATCAACAGGATTTCTCATCAGCATCTTAGTAAAGGTAGCCTGGTAATAATAACGACAGTAGTAGTAGTAGTAATAACAATAATAATATCAAACTCCTAACTTCTGTCTTGATACTCTCAGGATTTTCCTGCAACCCTATTACCACTCTGGCTGAACAACTTCCCAAGGTTCTAAATGCTGTATTTAAAGCTTCATCAATTCGAATATTCTCAGTAATAATATCAAAGCCTTCAGGTATATTATCCATTGAAACTAGGATGACCTGAACTGCATTAGATTTTCCCTTGAACAGTGGTTGTTTCATTTTTTCTAAGTAAATCAGATGGTACTTAGTACATACTTCTGGAGGAAGAAAAAACAAAAGACAGATGGAAGTGGCTCCCAGCAGGCAGCAGTTTGAAAACATGGCACCAAATACATCAATAGTCCCAGTCTGTTCTTTGACATACTGGAATGCCTCTTGCCTTCCTCAGATAATTTTCTTCAAATGTGCTCAGCTTCCACAAATTCTGAGCTCCAAAACTGTATGAAATGGAAATATTTCCAATGTAGCCATAACTGAAGCTGCAAAGTGGCATAGCTGCACAGCAAGAAATGCAAGAATCCCCCATATGCACTAATGCTGTTGAAATTCACTATGCAGGCACCACTAGCCAGCAAAAAATGAAGTTAGCAGCAACCTGGCAAACTTCTTCTGGAACAGCCCCTCCTTGCTGTGGGGCCAGGAGCCCAAGCTAAGTGATTGGGCCACGTTGGAGAGTTAATGGTGTCCCACAGCAGGACAGGAAAACGAAGGAGCATCTCTCCAGGCCAAAAGGAGACTTGTCAAACAGGCACACATTTCAAAGGTAGACAATGCATCACATTCCAGCATTCCTGCTTGTTAGTCAGGAACGAGACACAGAATGATAAACTACGCTGGCAAAGCATGGGCTACTAAATTGCTAACACCTTTCCTTTCTGACACCAGTGATCACACAGAAAAAAACATCTAACTCTGATCAACTATCCTGCCTCCTAGTATCCCCACAGGAAGAAAGGGTGTAGAACAGTAAGCATTTCTTCTCTTGGTCAAAATTATCGGAGGGCATCCTCTTTCCTCCACAACTCCGTGGTCCTCTTAATCGAAGGTTGCTTATGCTGTTAAGGAATAGTGATTTCTCAGCTAACGATTGTGAGCAGAATGAACTGAATGGGCATGTCCATCTCTTCCTTCCAGTACTGCCATGTAATCTCATCTCTCTCTACTTTCCAGTTCACCTCATCAGTAAAGTTGCCTTCCTTTGCTTCATTACAAGTGTCACATCTCCCCTCTTTCCCCTCCATCTGTCCTCCCTCTTCAAGAGGACAACTGCTGACCCCATGCCCCATTCTGTGCCTTCTTCCCACTCCCTGGCTCCCTTTGTGTCCTTTCAGCTCTTTTGTCTTTATCATGCTGATCTCCACCCCCACCCCCAGCACAGTCACCCACCTTCAAGCCACAAAGCCTTCCTCAGCTCCTTCAGAGGCACCACTTTTTAAAGCAAGACCTTCTCATCACCAATATCTCTCTGCTATCATCTTGTTTGTGTGAAACAAAACTGCCTGAACTGATAAGTGCAGGCAAGTTTGCAGACCAATGTGCAAATTTGATTTATGAGATGATTGGTAATGAGGGGGTTTGTGCATGGATGTCTACTTCAAAAGACCTTTACAATTGCAAAGCTGTGTCTGGTCCCCACTGTCTCCTGGTGGTCCAGGTGACCAGCTAATAAAGCCTTTCCCATCCTGTTTGGATAGGAGGTAGATATATTTTCTTTCTGTCCTGAAGTCTACTTCAGATCAGGTACCTGAACTGCACACTTCAGGCCCACCAGGGTGTTGGCTAAAACAGAAGTAAGTTCCTGAGCTCACGAGGACCTTGCTGTTCCTCCACTGGCCAAGGTGAAAATGGGCTCTGAGGAATAGCTTTAGACTAATCTCATTAAATCCTATTAGATTTAGACCTTGCTATCTCTGAGACCATATACTTTCTTTTCAGACTTTCAGAAGTAAAAACCACTTGGGTGATTTTGTTAACAACAGACTGCTGGGCTACTTTCACATTTGATTGATGCAAGTTAAAAGCAAGGACTGAAAGCACCTAATACAGGAAAGTTTTCCATGAGAAAAGCTGGAGGTAATCAATCTTCTAAAAATGAGAGCAGACTGAGAATAGGTGGTAAAAATATAAGCACCTATCCTCTTTCCCCACAGCTCAAAGTGTCCAGTTGCCTAGAACCACGCTGCATCCCTGCTAGTGCTGGCATTATGCCTTCTCCAAGTGCATCTCCAACTTCCTCGCTTCCAAGGATGTTATTCCAAGGTGACCTACTTTCCACGCACTCATTTTTAGAAGTATTTATGCGAGAAGTCAGTAGATAGAGGCTACACAAGTGACTGTTTCCGATCATTCACTTCCATGGTGTTTTTTCATGCTTTAATCACCTCGTGCAGATCTCCTGTGGGCTGCCTGGCACACCCCCTGGCATATCACAGCCTGGGGAGGGCCAAAGTGAATGCATTCTCAGTTACAACTTATCTGAGAACACAGAAGGGACATTTTTAGGTTAAAGAAGATAAAATCTGCACTTCTGTCTTGTCCAATCATCAGGACAAACAGGAGTACACCTCACCCACAAAAGCCCACCTGGTAGCCCGTGGCAGAAGGCACAACAGTGACAGAAGTGACAGACCTCGCTGGCCATGAGCTGCCTGTTCACTGTGTCTGCTAATGCTTCCTCTGCCCTGTGCGAGAACCCTCAAGCCTGGCCCTTCCCACCTAGCCAGTGTTCAGGTGGAGAATGAGTCTCCATCTTAATTTTCCTCTTGCTTCTTTCAGATCAGATCAGATCAGATCAGATCTCTGTTTTGTAACTTTCTAAACTTATTCTTTCCATTTTATTAGCAGAAAGCATTATTCTCATCATAGCTTTATTCATTAAAAACATGTGCATTTGCATGGGGGTATTGACGTCCCAAGGCATTGCCTTGCTGCTGATCCGTCACATAGCATCAAGCACAAGGATGAAACTGAATACAGGGTCTAGGTTCTTTTCACAAAACCGAAGGTGGACTTTCGTCCAGAAAAGCAGTGTCTCTGTGTGTCCCCTCTGCCAGCTGGACCCACAATCGGGGTCCACGAGGAGCTCTGAGTGAGGCAGCCCTGCTAGCAAAGGAAGCGCTTTGTAATGGCACAGTCCCTTAAAGCAGACCCAGCTTCAGGATCTAAACTCTGGACAGGATTAATTACCTAGCAAGTGGCTTGTTAGAAGCTATGCTGGCACGCAGATAAGGGGAACTGTAATGGAATCAGCCAATTAACCAGCCGATGGTGCTGAACTAAATGTGACCCCATCGTTAATTGTGGTTGTTTCTCAGCAGTTTTCTCATCACATTGGGTGCTGGGGAGAGGCGAGAGAGAGGGCTTATCCAGGTGCTTAATTTATTTCTGCTCACAAATAGGAACCATGGGATATAAATTTCATGACAATTACATGGCAGAGCTTTAAATGTTATTACACCTACTCTTCCTGAAAGGGAGGGGAGATGAAAGTCCTGGAAAAGCAGAAAAGAAGCCTTCCTCGCACTCTTCAGCAGAGTAAACAGCTGTCTGATATAATGAAGCCTTCTTAACGTAGTTTACCTGAAGGTAAATTTTCTGTGTGAGTGGTGTGTGAGAGGAATTCCTCTTGCTGCGTCTGCCGCATGGCCTGTGGCCCAGCTGCACCGTGCGGAACAGAATGGAGCTGGCGGTCTCAAAGAAAGCTGACATGAAAAGCTCAGGATGGCCTCGAGCTACAGCTGTGGATCTGGCTCCAGACTTCCCCTCATTTCAGAGGTGTTTGAATCTCACCCCCTCGCCGAGCTTTTGAGCCAGATGGAAAAATCCAGGAAGGAGTTTCCTTAAAGTTCAAGAGGGTTCAAGAGGTTTTGCTTTAAATCCATCTCTGGGGATGACCTAAAGCAGTCAGTGATGCAGAACAAAGGTCTATCTTCTTCTGGCTGCTCCCCTAAAGGAAATGGTTGGACAATTCTTTGCTGGGAATTAATCTCACATGCTCCTGAACAGCTAACCCTTCCCTGGAGTAGAACTGCAATGAAAGAGCATCAGTCACAAGAATGAATGCATTAATTGCTAAATGCTGCCTTGCTTTCTGGAGGATGTGGAGTCTGCGTTGATCCAGCTACAGCCAGATCTGTAACACAGCCTCTGCCATACCTGCGTTGGACTTAAAGTCCATGTTCTTCCACATCCTATCTGCCAGTAGCCAATAAGGTAGTTCAGACCAAAACACAGGAGAGGAACGGGTTGGAGATTCTTCAATTTCCTGCAGTCTGGAGCATAGAAACTTCCTAAGCTGGAGGTTGCATCTGAATTCCTGAGTTTGGCATCCCTTTTTAGACTTTACTCTCATGAGTTTTCCAAACCCTTTGAACTCATATATAATCATGTCACTGACTTACATCTTACGGCAATGAGTTCCAGGTTTGGCCATACATTGATGAAAACGCATTATTTTCCTGTAAAATTTTTGCCAATGACTTTGTTTCCTGCCCCTTAGCTTCCATGCTGTGATAAACAGGGAATAGTCATTCCCTGTTTAATCCCAGTGCACATCATGACTCGATGGATCCCTAGCGTAGCCCCCTCAGCCGTCACCTTTCCAAGCTGAAAAGCCTGGTTAGTCCCCTTTTGTAAGGAAGTGATTTCATACCTGTTTTCTCTATACTTCTCACTCCGGACCCATGGCTGTTCAAAATTCCACCCTGTGGCTGCTCCCAGCTCTGTCCCTGCCTCTCATTTGCAGCCAGAGCTCCCTGTCACACTGCTGGCACTGCCACACTTTTTCTCATTCCACTACATCCTCTGGGAGACCAAGACTACATGCAGCATTCAAGACACAAATGCACCATGGATTTATACAGCAGTATAATGATGTTTTCTGTTTTGCTGCCGGCTCCCTTCCTAATCATTCCCTCCCCCTACCTCCAGTTTGACTGATGCTGCAATTTTCCTCCCCAGGATGGCTCCAGATCTCCCTTCTGGGTGGTAATATCTAACATACGAACACATCCTCTTATCATTGTTTTTCTCCACATTATTTCTACGTTTATCAACTTGGAATTTCATCTGCCATTCTATCACCCACTCATTCTATATCCTGCAGCTCTTTGTTCATTACAGCTTATTACAGCAATCTCATGGAAAAACAACCTCATTACAGTTGAAAAACTCACACCTTATTCCACTGACTGAGGGGCTGCCTGTGTTGGAGGTGGTGCTGACTGCTTGAATTTCTTCCCAGCTATTAACAGAGGGCCCAGTGTACACTCCCATCCCCTACCCAGAGGGGCAGGACTGATTGAGGCTCCTTCATCAGCCAAAAGGGCAAAGGATCACATGTATAACACACCATTATTTCCCTACTGCTGGCAACTTTCTCCCAACAGACTGCTAATGGCAGTCACCTACCCACATTCCCCTCCAGCGCTACCCTTTCCCAACACCACTGCTTCTCCACAGAGGGGGAGAGATCAGCTGAAGCAGGACCCTTCCCAGCACAACCTGAACTTGTATGCCAAGGATCTAAGCGGAGCAAAGGGAAAGGAAGTACTCTGGGAAAGGCTATCAATATCTATCACAACAGACAGGTGAAAAATAGAGCAGGGAAACCCAAAAGCTTACTGTTGCAGTAACTTGGACCCATTACCATGGAAGGGATCATGGCCAAGGATGTTTTCTGCAGTTGGGTATGCCATGCAGAAGTACTTCCCTCCCCCTCTCCCCAGAAGAGACTTGTCTGTGTGGTACTCCGGGGATGAATGACCTAATATTAGTGTCAATACTGTTTTATAATTTTATCTCATTATGACTGGCTATCGGTTGTTATAGCCACTTAAATTATTCCCCTCCCTTGTGGAATTCACACCGAGGGAGTACATGGACACATGTAATCTTGTTTTCTCAGGCTCCTTGTTATCTACGTTGTGTTTATTTATTTATTTTCTTTCCTCAGCAATCAGCCTCTCTTAGTTCTACAGTACCTCTCGGTGCCCCTCCCTGAATCCTCCCCAGATTTATCTGTACCTTTCTGCTGTGATACAGCCCAGACCTGAATGCAGTGTATTTTGCTTGGGATCTCATCAGAGGCACTGAGAGGAACTGGTGCCTCCCTCAGCCATGGTTTGATGTCTTTCCATCCATAGATAAGAATCCTATTAGCTACTTTTTCTTACTACCATAACATACTGTAGCCACAGATGATATTCAATTTGCTGTCTATCACGCTCCCACATCTCCTTTAGCATAACAGCTTTTCAAGACCCTCTTCTACTAAATCACTGCGAGCCAGATGACCTAACTGGAGTAAGCTGATTTACACCAGTTAACCTAACTGGACTATGCTGATTCACACCAGTTAAAGATTTGGCCTTTTGTTTAGCATGAGTCCTCTTTAGGGTAACAAGCCTTCTTTAATCCAGGTCGAATCTCGCATAATTTCTTGCTTGCATTACTAATCTTTGCAGTTTCTGGGGGATTTTTCTCCAAGAAAACAGTCATAACTCTTTCTTCTCTGTATCACTTGTGCATTTCCACCCGCACAGCCCACAAGATGACTGAGCACTGTGCACCTTTAGATTCCTTCCCCCCATGAATATTACATTTAATTTCCAACTGTGTATACGTGGTCTATAGATGGTATGCTGCCAGCCAGCAGTCCAGGTATCAGAATTCTTGTCCAGAATGACTGGAAATTTGTAGTTCAAACAAAGCTTTGCCTCATTTTCCACTTCTCAACTTATGTTTTCAGTGGTGGCCACGCCAGTATGTGGGCAGAGGCCAAGAGTGCCACAGCAAGACCTGTGAGAGCTACTCAGCAGCCTGCGGCTGCCTTCGTCACAGGCTTTCCGGGTTTCAGATTTCATCCAGTCCCATACAGCAGGGCTAGCTCTTACAAAGCCCTTCCACAACCAGCTCCTACAGCACACATGCCTTTTTGCCAGCTGCCCAAAATGTTGCACAAGATGTTGTCAGGTTTTAGACCAAGATAATAAGACTGATTTTGGCCTGCATGTCCTTACCAGGAATGGGAGGCTTCAGGGAAGTAGGAGACTTGTCTCATTGTGCTCCTGCCTGCCTCTTTGATGCCACTCAGCCCACAAAGGATGGGATGCTGTGAGGGTCTTTTGCTTGCTCTTTGGAGTACTGGCATTGACAGCTGCAGGAAGTTTGGTGGAGCCTCCTAGCCACGTAATAGAATGGAGAGCTGGCTGTGGTATGAAAGAGGGAGGGAAGACAGAGGTGGCAAGTATCTAGCCAGCTTCTTACTGTGCTGGCCCTGAGAAGCAAAAAGAGAGTCCTTCGCAGCCTGTATCCATAGCCAAAGATATGCTTTCCCACTCTGTATTAAAGAAACCACACCCCATCTTTTTCCCATGAGCTCCAAAACTTTGGGTCCATGTTGCAAAAAAACCAATGTGGATTTAACAAAACACATTTGTTCTGGAAGTGCTGGAGAGGCAGAGGAGTTAGAAGAATCAGCAACCTGTGGGGATGGCAGGGCAGGGCTAAGAGCATTGGCAGGGTACCTGCAGGCTCTTCCTCCTGAAAATGAAGGTCAAATGTACCATGGTCACCACTTGCATGGTTCCTGGGGAGAATGTATCTAGCTGTGCAGTGGAAGATCTAAAGCATGCAAAATTTACTTCTCCAGATCTACTCTTGGTATTTCCAAAGTAGCTATGTTTAAAAGCAAGGGAAGAAGTCCATACAGATGTGTTTGTGATGCTAAGTCTGGCTCTTCATGAAAAATTTAAGCCAGAATAAACTGTGGATAAAGGTGCCTTTATACAGTCATGCACTCCTTGAGTTCTTAAGCTCTCTGGAACCTTTTTGGACTTTGTTGAGAGTTAGGGCCAGCGGGAATTGATCTCATTCATTCCGGGCCTGCCAAAGTCTCCGTGAACTTTTGCAAACTAAGTAGCACTTCAGCCTGTGATTTCCAGCAAGTCAGGTGCATGTTCATACAAGGGAATCCCAGAGATTCCTGTTTATAACAACATTAAAATCCCTTTAACAGCAGTTAGCACAGATAAGGCAGGTAGTGTGAGACAACAGATTTCCTCCATACCTTTCCTTTATCTTCTGCAAAAGGTCTAGTAGACTTCCACACTTCAGCCTACCTCTTTAGTCTGTTCTCAATATCCATACAAAGGCAGCACCCAGTGTGACTGCTCTGGGCAGTTAGGGGAAGGCCCCTGCAGTCTTTTCCATTAAGCTGTTTCAGGATCCAGACACATCACGTTCAACCCACTCAAACTGTGTCTCTACAGGAAGGCACGACCAGCTGGAGGGAGCTCAGTGCCAGTAGAGTATGAAGCACTATATGTCTCAAGCACCTGAGATGTTACTTGCCAGCCTGAATTTACTCAGGAAATGATAAAGAGGGACCTTTGTCCTTGCAGAGTTGATGTTGGATCAAGTATCACATCATTTTCCAAACCTCCTTCTCCTCCCCTGCAGCTGACAGAGGCCAGTACCATGCCCTACGCAATTCAACTACCTAGGCAGAAAATCATTTGGACTCCCTCCTGATGCAAATGAAAGTCATGCAGCCTCGGGAGGCTACAGGAGAGCAGAGATCCGGCATTAAAGAAGGTACAGCCACACTCTTAATCTAAGCACCTACACACTGTGCAGCTGCACTGGGCAGCTTCCTTCCCTGGCTCCCTGATGTTCCCAATGTGTGTGACTGCTTGGTAGCAATGACGAGCTTCATCCCCTTCACGATCTGGCTCCTGTCCCCCAGGGGTTTAGGAGAACATATTTTAAAGACCCTCCCGGGAGCTCACTCAAACTCTCTGTTTACACAGCAGATTGGTGGCTTCTCGTTTGAAGTCAGGATTTAAGCTGTTCTTTCTAATTACAGAGAGACTCTGAAACCTGAGAGATCTCTGCTGTTGAAGACTAAGCACAGAGGGAAAAAAGACAGTTTCACAGGTAGAACAATGCTGCATCCAAACCCTAGAATTTGCTTTAAACAGAAGGCCCCTGCAGCAAAATAGGACATATGCTGTTATTCGTCCCCTATAGTCTCCTTTCATCATGCTATTTTCTGCTCATCACCTCTGTTCCTTGCAAGTTATCACCAGCACTCAAGGACATTTGTTCCACTTTGTCTACTACAGAGGATAGAGGATAGTAGAAAATATCTGAATCCCAGCAAACTTCCCTAGACAGATGAATGAAAGCCGGGGTATTTCCATCCTCTCCAAACCAACAGCTGCCATGGGATATAACTGCGTTAACAGATTATACACTGAAATTCATTTGAACTGATCAGTCACTAATGTTTCCATTAGGAGAATAAAAGAGAATATAATATCACCCCATTTCATAAAGGCAGTTTCAGTTTTGAAACTATTCCTTAGTAGCTCTTGTGTTTCTAAAAAGCCAGACAGTATTGTCCCAGTGCCCCGGTTCCTATAGGGGTGTCAAAGCTCTTTATGCACTCATTCCTGCAAGGAAGACAGGATGTAAAATGAGATTTGGGGCAACGTGGGACAGTAATGTTTGCTGCCTCCCAGAGTGAGTCTCTGAGCAATGTAAGGTTTCCCATGAGCTGGACTTGTAGCCCTTCACATCCTGAGTTTGCCAGGAGCTTCCAGACACAGCTATAGCTGTGTAAAATGGGACACTACCTCAACTCCTTTGCTGTCACTAGCAAGTGTGATGTTTTGGCAGTTGACAGAGAAGGCAGGAGGTGGAGGAGGCAAGGTGAGAAAATACTTTGGGAATTTTCCCAGCACATTAGAAATAGTCCTCCAGCAGCACAAACCCACAGCTGACTGGTTTCCCGTTCACCTCAAGCGCATCAGCCAAGTGGGGAATATATTAAAAAGAAGGCGGAAAGTAGCACATTTAAAATAAGCTGAAGTACGTAGGTCTTATCACAACCTGCAAGCAAGTCCACCTGAGTCTTCTTTGTAAAAGAAAGCTGCTCTCTGTTGGCTCAGGGCAGTGCCTGTTCCCTTGGTTCACTCTGGACTGAAAGGCTAACACTTCTGTAATCAGATTAAGAGCCTCAAACAACAGCTGTGTTTGTTCTCTGAATTAAAGGCAAAATAATTATAAATTATTGTTTTCCTGCAAATTAAAATACTGTTTCCTCTCCTCCTGATTTCCATTTTTTCCTCCGAATAAAAACACTGCAGCATTAACAGCAATGAATTATTGCTGCTTGATCACACTGATCTGTGCAGACTTCATAACATTTATAATCTCTTATCTGAAAATGACTTAAGGAAAGGGGGCCGTAAACCCCACTGAAAGTTAATTCCTTCAGGTATTATCCACTATTCAAATGGATATAGGCTGAATAATTGGACCTGATTAATTAAGAGCTGCAGGGCACCAGTGGAAGAGACTAATGTAGGTCTTCACTGAACAACCCCCCGAAGATTTCTGCATTATTTTAAAGGACACAACCCCCCACTGCTCCGGCTTCATTTGCTGCAGACCAAGTGGCACCAGAGTGGGATACCTGTGAGCTGTGTTACGGCTGCCGTGTTCCTTTTGCCCTATGGAACAAACACAGCTATTCTTACACCACTCTGCTAGCACAACATCCTGCCACGGGCTCCTCTATGCAATTTAAGGGACTCCTTGCACATATAGCAATGTGCTACAGCTTAAACACTTCTCCTCCTCAGACTTTCTAACCAAAAATCATTACATTCACCAAAAAAAAAAAATTACAAGGGCTTAAGTTTGGTGTCCTGTGACACAGGAATGCCTGTACCCTGTTCGAAAGTAATAAAGTTTTGGATGACCTAGGGATCCAGTCCAGATCCCATGGTAGACAGCCACAACACCATCTTCCTGCCCACTGGTACATCTTGGGGTGTCTGCCTGCTGCAGAGAAAACACCACATAAGTGTAATGGGATTTATATGGAACCAGGGTGTGATTTTGAGATTTTGATGCAAATTATCAACACTGTGTTCCCAGTTTCAATCTATTTGGGCACCAAAACAAAATTTGGTAAAACAAGGCAGCACCAGAGACAGTCTCTACAGCCAACGTAAGTATGACTGGATGGGTAGCAAATGAAAATTACCCCAGTTCTCTCACTCAGGATGTATATTTACTACCATAATTGTTCTCCTCTCTTTCCCTTTCACCCATCAGACCAAATCTTAGCCAAATCTCCCGTGGGCATTTGATGACTTGGCAACAACTTCAGAAGCTGAGCGCTTCAGGATTTGATGTTAGGAGCAGAAATTACCACTGTGAAATCTGAGACAGTTTTCACGCACGTAGCGGGAAGAGAGGAGCACAGGCAGAGAGAAGCTTTAAAAATCTGCAGAGTAAGTCATTCTTCTCCTGTTTCTAAGTTAAAATCACAGGCTTTCCAGCTCAAATATTAAGCATGGAGCGGCAGAGCAGCAGCGAGACAGCTGCAGTGATGAATTTTTATTCCTTTGTTAATGGGAGGATATGGACTCTGAAGGGAAAATGGTGAATAAAAGAGGCAGGGAAGAGAGAGGGGGGGAAAAAAGCTCGTGGATGTTTCTGGTGCTGGGAAAACTGCTCACACTGAAGTTAACAATGTGAATTTTATTTTAGAGGAGAAAAAGCAAAATTACACCTACTCATAATGCATAAACACTTCACGACAACCACCCTCTCCCTTGCACTGAGTCTATCCACAAGAGGGGAAACCTAGGTAGGTACCTGAGGTGGGGGACCGCACCATGGAAAGCAAATAGGGGTGACAGTGGTGATGCTGGGCATTTTCTCCATGGACTCCTGCATCTTACACCATAATGCAGTAACTTTTGCTGGGGTAAAAGAGGCTTGTTCCCTTGCTAGGGTCTTCTCTGCTCCCTCTTATATATAAGTGTGTGTATATATACTCTTTGTTCTTCAGTCTCTAGAGTCTTTCTCTAAAACGCCAGGCAGAAGCAACAGCTGGTTGCTTCTGCTGCATTTGAGCGGACAACAGCACTCAAAATGACCCTCAGCTCTTTGGGCTTCCTAAGGTTCTTCTTTTTAACCACCTTTCACAGGAAAGGATCTCCTTTAATAACGTTAAAGCAAGGCAAGTGTCAACAGTTCTGTATCACCTGTGTCCCACCCCTGGCTATCTTGGCTTTAGCTCACTGAGACCTTCAAGGTTAAGAACTATGTTTTCTCCACCTACGTGCATTTCTGGTATTCAACAGAATAAATTCTCTGCAGTGAACACATGGTGAAATCCCCAAAGCTAATGATCTTCATGTTCCTGGGGATTGCTGATTGATATCTACAGTTTAGTAACAACTTTTTCAATGCTTGCTTGTTTAAAATCACCTAAAAACAGTTTCTGTCTCTCTCTGCTGTCACACAGAGTCATCAGAGACATCTGAAGAAGCCAAAAAATTGGAGAATTTAGGAGGTACTCACATAATACACTGGTTTGGCAGTTACACAGATTAAGAAGCTCCTGCCCCTCTACCTCTTGCTGTCTCTTCCTAAGCCATGTTGCTGTGTCCTGCCTCCTCAGTTGTGCTAGAAAGGATGAGTTCATAGGCCATGATGCAAATCAGGCACAGAATCATAGAATGGTTTGTGTTGGAAGGGACCTTTCAGCCCATCCAGTTCCAACCCCCCTGCCACGGGCAGAGACACCTCCCACCAGACCAGGCTGCCCAAGGCCCCATCCAGCCTGGCCTTGAAAAAAATGCGAAGCATTTTGCAAAAATTGCAAAGCTTCAAGCTTAAGCTCCTTGGGACCCTAATAGTGATGGTTTTCATTGTACAAACTAAAAACCAGAGAATGACAGGGCTGTCTCCAGTACAAGGCAGATGTTCTGAAGTTTTGTACCAGGTAGATGCTTACAATCTGTTGTGGTCTCACACAGACTCCACACTAGCAGCTCCTGTGCCATGACCAGGGCCAGATTTCCCCTCTCAGGCACTTTAGAAGGGAGCCGTGGGCTGGATGGGACTCACATGGCAGATAGAACTGCTCTTTCCCGTATAGACTCAGACCACAAGTGAGAAACAGCACAGACTCGTGATGCTGTGAAGAAAACCCGATTCCCCAGGGTATGAGTGGCAGTGGCTCTATATAAGCACTAAAACAAAGTCACCTGCATTTTAGGGAAAAGTAAAGCCACATCAGAGCTGAAGGACAGAGAACTGTTGGTCAGAAGAGGATCAAACGGAAACAGAGGAAGAGTACTCCACTCCCCCTTGAGAAAGCCTAAGGCAAGAGAGTATGTTGAGGGCATTGCTGGTTTGCAGAATTGTTCAGAATAGCATTAGAACAAGCCTTTTTAACATTGTTCAGGACACAAAAAGTCGATATAGTATAATATATTCTTTGTACTTGCACTGCTAAAGTTCATGAACTGCAAAGACTGGGCAATCTGGAGATTATTTGACCATCCTTTAAATCCTACATGTCCTAGGAAAGAAGGTTCTTGAGCAGATATGTCTGAGGCCACTGACAGGAAAACAAAGAGGTGTGCCGTTTTCTGAAGGTGATAATAAAAAGTTAAGAGTTTTTACAGGCACTAAATTTTGTCATATTTAAAAACAAGAAGCCTTGTAAAGTGAAAATGAGTCACGTAGCTGACTTGTGTGTCGCACTTGCTGAAATAAGGACCCCAGTTATTTGTGTGGGGGAAGGGAAGGCACAGACACTCCATTCTCCTGCTGTGTTTGCTTAAGAAGTCCAGGGCATGTGATGATTTGATCCTTTCCTCTTTAATGACTTCGAATTTCCCTCTCCTCCAACACTGTAACCAGCTGTCTCGTAGGGAGAGTCTGCTTCCAGCTCAGGCATTTAACAATTTATTCTTCCGAGGCTTGCAGTGAAGGGCCCTCTGATCTGCATATAGAGTTGTATACATGTTTTTCAACTGTTACAGGGACAACAGAGCCCTGCCACCCAGCTTTCTGGCCTGTCAGCTTCAACCAGATCTGTTACTCTCCATTGACCAAAGACAGGGATTTGGGAGGGGAGAGCATGGAGACTATACTGAGCCTTTTCTTGTGGAGTTAGAGAGCATATGGAGCGACAGAAGTGGAAAGGGATGAGTAACCCTGATATGGGGGGAAAGAGAGGGAGATGGAAGAACAGTGTACAGGAGCCTCATGGAAGGATACGAAGAGCTGGAAAGTATTAAAAAACTCAGTGAGGAGAAGTTCTGAAGCAGGTATCACCTGATTTTGCTCCAGAAGGACCCAAAGACAAGCCAGGCTGAAAGCAGGATACCTGTGTGTAGACCCAGAAAGGGCAGCAGAGCCATTTCTGGCAGGCGTGTAATTTACACTATAAGGATGATGTGCTGTCACAGACTCCAGGGCACATGATGCTTTCATCTCCAAGCACACCTCTTCAGCTTCCTTGCAGATCTATACAAATACCTTAAACGTAGCCAAAAAGCTGCTCCAATTTAGGTAGATCTCTGTCCTCTCTGAAGAATACATATAGTTTAAGGTCTCATAAACCTGGCTTTAGCCTGGGAACGCTAGGTTCACCTCCTTCACCAATTCCAGAGGACCTTTTTCAGCACAGTGTGAGAAACCTATGGTCTCAAATTGCCAAATGGAAAAACATCGGGAGCTTTGTAATAAGTTCCCATACAACAGCAGAAACCCACGCTCATTATATTCTTGTGAATCATCTGCAGTCACCTGCCGTCCATGTGCTGTGCCTCTCTGCAGGTACAACCAGCCCTTGCAAGAAGCAAGCAGTGCCAAGTGTGAAGCTGTGCCAGGACAAAGCCCCCAGCCCCAGAGCTGACCCTTCAGGGCCCCCTGTGGCAGGGGCTGGGCAGAGATTTGCTGGGGTTCTGCAACCACACCGTGATGGGGCAAGGCTGGAGCGCAGCAGAGAACAGGGAGGTTCTCAGAGGACATAGGAGGTAGATGTTGAAGGAAGCAAAACAAACCATGAATTAAGGTAATGCATCTTGAAAGCACTTTGCAGAAGCAGTTATGAACAGTACAGCTACTGAGGATAAGAGGGTTTTGACTGTAATTTGCGCATTAACCTAGCATTCTGGATCTGCACACCTGAGGCATGCGGAGACTAATGGGATCGGTTCACACAGAAACAATTGCTTTCTAAAATAACTTTCCTCTGTTTAGGAGTGAGATTTTCTGCCTCTCTGAAACTGCAGATAAATTCTCATCCGCAACAATGATATCAGGAATTAATGCTGCAACACATCTGAGTCTCTGTATCTCATGGCACTAAATGTGACTCTGCCTCTTCAGCACATTGGTTGCTCAGCAGACTTGGCATAAACAATTGGCATTGGTGGGGTGTCACAGTAGGGCAGCTTGTTACTGCTCATCAAATATCAGCAGCTTCCACTGCGTGCCGCAGAAACAGGGAGAAAAATGTCTCATCTCATCCAGTTCTCATGTGTGATTGTATCAGCATTTTTCTGAGATGCAGTTAGTTGGGTTCTAGTACAAAACTGTCACTCCACCTTTGAACAGATGATAGTAATATTTCACCTACCTCCCACGAAAGAGACACTTGCTAGATATTAAATCATAAACCCTGTCACCCTCTGCCAATGTTAAAGTGCATGAAGTAATAAACTCTGCATCTCTCTGGCAGTAAGCAGCATGGCAATTAGTGCAGAAAATTCTCCCTGAAATAATTCTTGTAAATAAAATACTTAGCACCTTCCCTCAGACTGAAAAACATAACAGCAACAGACAAGAGGGACCAAGGACTT
Organism: Cuculus canorus; assembly: GCF_017976375.1. NCBI lineage: Eukaryota > Metazoa > Chordata > Aves > Cuculiformes > Cuculidae > Cuculus > Cuculus canorus. The sequence goes on along the minus strand of NC_071406.1, from coordinate 29,555,599 downwards.
TCCAATGACACTTTCCCACCCTCTCCACACAGCCCTTTCCCTACAGACATGGGAGCTGGAAGAAGAGTGCTGGGGCCCTGCCACAGAAACCCTTCACAGTGCTCTGTGCCCCAGGCAGAGGAGAACAAGCCTCTTGTGAGCTACCAGGGGACCAAGACCCCTTTGATTTTGCTGAGGGAAATGTACTACCTTGCCAGCTCCCACGCATGCTACAAATGCCGTACTGATTTCCCATCAGTCAGATAAATCAACACCAACAACAGGCTTAGCCCCTTGCTTCCCACTGCCCCTGGCTCTGAGCAGCCCAGCACAGGCACAGCTCACTTTGTTTACCCTTACAGTTCACATGGGGCACTGAGTGGTATCTAGTCACTGTGTCTATCTACTATCCAGTATCTATCTAGTCCCCGATTTTATTCTTTTCAGTGAATGATTTTTCTTTTTTTTTTTTTTTAAATCAGCCTGAATCCGTGATAGACTTCATGCTTAACACCGAATTACCATTGGCATTTCACCTTGTTACCTTGATAAGAGCTACACCACCTTGGTGGATTATTTCTTCTACCCCTATTATTTCCATATCTCAGTATAATCGTCAGCTGCTGAACATACTCCACATGATTAATGGCTTCAGAGCTGGACAAAAGAGAAACTGCTAAATATGGGTTTACAACCTACCTGGAAAATTGAGTAGCTATTTGGCAAACCAGTCTGAGCTTCTGTAAGTCCACAGACTTCTGTCTTCTCACTAAAAAAATACCAAGAAATAAAAAGAATTAGCAGTAGTGACTGAGCTCATGAAACAAATTCCAGAAGGTGGAAGCAGGCTATTTGTTGTGCTGAAGTACAGTATGCAGCCTTTCAGGGCACTATTTCTGATTTATAACATTTACCTTTAACACCGCAACAAATTTTAGCCCCTAAAAATTGTGGCTTGTACCTGGGAAACCCAAGTGTGGAAGCGTACAGCTTGGGCAGAAAGAGGACAAGTCTTCCTATAGGGTGCATCATGTGAATTAAACAAGTGGGAGCTCCCCAACCTAGAAAATACATCAGCAATATGTACAAAGGATAGAGGTCCTGCCAACGCCGCTATCATGAGGCATCTAAACCCCTTTGCCTTCAGATACAGAACTTGTGGTTCAGCCCTGGGGTGCTGAGGGAGCTGAGAAAATAATCAGCAAGCTAAGGCTGACTCCCAAATATCCCTCTGAGCAATTTTCAAGAAGGTGAGTCAATTAGATGGATGATGAGTTCTAGAGTGATCTGCTGTGGATAAAAAGATAGAAAGCTACACTGTGCACAGATATAGTCTGAGTAGTAAAGCGCTCATCAATGAGAATGGTTTCCCCTCTTCTCATCTGCTACTCTGTACTTTTACTCTTGCTCCTGTTTCCCAGCTCATCCTTTCACAGCTAGCCCTCAGGCTACCTGCCAGCAGGCCGTCTCATTCACAAGGAGCTAAAGAGAAGGCACAAAGCCAGCCAGTCAGAGGCATATTAACCAGGCCTCACAGGCAGCAAGTCTCTTTCTGCCCTCCCCGAGTCCATTCAGTGCATGGATTCTTGCTATGTGCACAGAAAGACCTTGGATATTTCAAAGCAGAAAAGGCATCTGTGCTTGCTTTTGTCTGGGGATTTAAGCACCAGTTATGTGTTTGTCCCAGAAGATTTAGTCAACAAGAGCTTTAGTGAACAAAGAAACCCAAGCCAACCTGGACTGGAATGGAGCTGGAAGGAAAGCAGATCAGGTTTCCAAGGCGGTTATGTAGGAAGCCATCATTAGACCCTGCAAAGTGCTCTCTGAGTTTCGTGTAGGAGCTGAACTCAATATAATCAATGCCAGCTGTTCCACCAGTTTCAATAAGATGCTTGTCAGGCCCTTTGAAAGCAAACCATAAATTGGTACCAGCTCTCCCTGAATGCAGCTGATGCTCTTTTTCCCTCCTAATGACACAGGTTCTAACTTTCTGATGGACGTTTGGCTGATTGCTGTATTCTGATGGCAACTGGTCTGTAGGCAAACCTAACAAGAGACAAAATAGGAAAACCTTGCTTTCCACACTGATTACTCACAAGTGAGCTGCTGTGATTCAGGGCTTCCAGCAACTTACCTGGTGCTCAGCTTTTAAGAAGCTACAGTGAGTGCAACTCTCCTGCCACGTAACAGCTCTTAGAGTAGCACTGAGGGTACTGAAGACGAGAAGGGTGGTATCAGCAAGCTATCCAACCAAAACTGTCTGGTTTTGAGCATCCTTTCCAGGATGCTTCAGCTATACTGTCTTTGTTGTACATGTCATGGAGTTGTCCTGGTCCTTGCTAATTAGGGCAGACTGCCTGGATTATGCAAAGCTTCTAAATTAAACACTCTGATTTCCCTGCTGAGAGAAATGCCTGGGACCACAGTCTGGGTTCAAACTAATGTGTATGCAATGTGCCTTTTTGAGGCTGAGTTGGATAGTGTGGATGCACCGAGTAATGCAGGACATGGAGAGGTAAAAGCAATGTCCTTTGCTTAGCCTGCAGAAGCACAAGCATAGATGCTCAACCACACTCAAGCTCCCCTGTGGCACAGAGAGTTGGAAATGCAGTCAGATCTCCACTGTTGGGGGAGAAATTTTTAAGATGGTGCACTGCAGCAGTGGCTCTAATACAGTGTTTGACACTGGCAAGTGGTGCTGTGGGGCTGAGGAAAAAGAAAGATATATGGGTAGAAGGAGCAGGGTAAATCACCGCTGTAAAATCCAACCATTCCTGGCTTCCCAGTATGGCTTTTTGGACCTGGCTGTGATAAGGAGTGGTTTATAGAGTCATCCTGACACTGTTAAATGACACTAGCATTCAGGAAAAGGCTACAAACAGAAGCCCTGACTGTGAAATCTCTCAGCTTCCAATTAGGACAATGCTGAGCTCCTGCCCCAAGGCATTCTCATTGTGATCCTCATAACAGCTTTTGTGGCTGCCTTTCTACACAGTCTCAAGGATTTAGGCACCAGCTCTGTTATGGATGTCTTAATTCCTAAGACTTTTGAAAATCTCAACCACCACGCACATTTGCAATGTTCATACATCACTGAAAAGCACAGATTATGCAGACAACTTAGTTACATATACAAATGATATTTGGTGTTTCAGCCATGAGGACTGGGCAGTCTGGGTTAGAAAGGTCTCTGAAGACCCACACACCTATTTACATCCCTTCTGCACAGTTACAGAGGCCTTTGAATTTCATGAGGGAGCTATTTCCTCTCACAAGTCTCTGAGTTTCACAGTTCATGATGAATGTTCATCCAGTGCTCACCAATTTGGAGAGAAGGGTGCATGAAATGGATAAGCCTTCAAGCCAAGGCATTCAATAAGGACAGAGTAGTTAATAGGGATTTAATCATATAACTTAAGGCTAGTTTGCTTTTCAAAGCAATTTTGCCACTACGTAGTTTAGAAGCCACTAATTCTTAGAATAGAATCATAGAATAGTTTGGGTTGGAAGGGACCTTAAAGATGATCCAGTTCCAGCCCCCCTGCTATGGGCAGGGACACCTCTCACCAGACCAGGCTGCCCAAGGCCCCTTCCAACCTGACCTTGAACACCTCCAGCAATGGGACAACACCTCCAGGGATGGTGGTGTTTTTGTTGATCTCTTAATACAAGCAGGCCTTAAAATCTTTTGCATAAAAAGCTTTGTGCTGGTCCTGTGCTCTTTGCTTTCTCAGAGTGCATGCCTGCTGCTGAGCACTGCGTCAGCGAAGAGCAGAACTAGCCGAGCCAAGCGCCACAGCCAGAGAAGAAGCTGGTTGCTGGTAGGCACAAAGCAACTCACATGCAATCCAGCAGGGCCCAGCTGCTGTGCCAGCTGCTGAACAAACCATCACTTCCCTCCTCTCTGCCCGGTTGCCTCCCACACTGTGCTGACGAGGGCTGCATTGCCACGACCAACGCTTCATTCCATGCTTTGAAAGTCCAGTCTAATTGAGTGACAAAGTCATTCTACCTTGCATCTCTTTAGAGGATTTTACTCTAAAGACTCTTTCATCTTTTGCCCTCCCCCTCTCTGCCCTTTCTGAAGCCTGGCTAGCCTCAGACCCAAAAAGGCACATGAAGGGGTAGCTGAACTTTTCCAAAGGCGCATCGTGTGCTCTCCCAGCTTGAGCCCTTCCAGTGCAGTTGGTATTTAGCAGCAGTTGGTACTTAGCAATTCTTGCTAGTCCAGAAGCAGCAGAGGGAACTGTCGGCACAGCTAGGCTCCCTGGTAAGAGCTCAGTCCCTCCACAAACACAATGCCATGCAAAAGCCATCACTATCCTGCTCACAGCACTCTACACCAACGGACAAACCTTTCTCATGTTCCACAAGCAGGCTCTGCATTACAATTACTTTGACCAATGCTGTTCCCCAAAGGCTAAAAAATTAGGATCAGGGCCCTCTTGCACAAACTCTGTAAAAACATGACCTGGCAAGGTTCTTGCCCTTGCCTGCTTCCAGACTGAGCACAGTAAGACAAGAGTAGAATAAAAGGTGGAGATGGGAAGGATAAGGCTTCCAGGAATCGGATAACGTTACTCAGGCTGGCCATACTGATGAGTGTTACATGAATCACTTGTCCAACTGCCTAGTTCTGGTGAGGCAATTTCTTAGAAGCAAAAATAGTAGTAAAAGTTAAAAAAAGAATTAAAGAATACAGAACCATCATGAAGAACTCAAATAAGGGGAATCTAGTATAGTTGTGTATATCACTCTCTGAATTTACTATCAATGCCAATCTTGCCAGAAGAACAGTAGATGAATCCCTCTTACGCTACTTTGCTTTCACAGACTTTAAGTTTTATCATTCCTACCACCTCTACAGAACTCTCCTTGCAGTCCTGCCATCCTTTTTGTCATATATTCACATGGAAGTGAGATAAAAAGCATGAGAATTGTATAGCCATCATGACTCTCAGTGACGGATGCCCAAGGGTTATCTCCTTAGAAGGTATGTGTTTTTCTTCCTGTTCTGCCCAAATATCTTCTTCCCCTCACAGTTCCTTGTTCTCACCATTTTAGGAGGGTTCAGTCCTATTGCTGTCCGCACCAAAGCACAAGCAAGCAATTTCTTAGACACTTCCCAGCTGGGCTGCCACTGATTCAGCAAATGGTGTTTTTCCTGCACAATACACAGATAACTTCAGAAGGTGATTGTTTTTTTTTTTTAAGAACTGTCAAAATACTCAGTTAAAGTTCTCATTCCAGTATGATTCCTCTCCACCTCACTGAAGTCCCCCTGCTACCTTAAAATGATGTTTTCATTCTATACCTCTACCCTAAACAGCACAATCCAGCCTGCAGTCCATCCATCCTCCAAGATGGTCCCCTCTGTTCCGCTACCTTTCCAAGGAGGCAGGGGGAAATACTGCTTGAGCTGCATATAATACACATTGCAGGAGTAAAGGACTGGTGTTCCCTGTGCCTGTGAACAGCTTGGCACTTACAGCTTCTCCATAAGGGAGGAAGAAGATGTTGGTGCCGTGTTTCTTCCTACAATCGACACAGAAGTCAAGTCCTATTTCTTCCTACACAATGGTTCCAAAAGCGAAAGCTAGACCTAACAGCCAAAGCTCAGCTATTAGAGATGATTATGAAATACATCATGTTAATTCCACATCAGAAGTGGCTTCATTTCTATGGAAGACATTATAGGTATTACCCTTTGCAAATTTCTATGAAGAAAAGCATGGAATAAGTGTAAGTATAAATTGCAGTATAACTTTATATTTTCATTGCCTAATAGATGTGTACACACATACACATATTTAATATCATACAATAATAAATATTAGAGAAGGAACCAACCAATATATAGAAATTACTTTTCTCTTGCAATGAAGCAATCATTTAGCAAGGGTTATTTCTACTAGCTTATACCGTTCTGGAATGTGGATTTTAGGCTAAGAAGCAATGACAGGCTCTGTTCTGAGGGTATAAGGGCTACTTTGCTCCTCATACTTTATTCTGTGTAAGCATACAAAAGGAAACCATCTGGTCTGAAAGATGGCTATGCTATCAATTATCTGTGAGGATGCACTTTCAAGGGAAATTATATCTTTTCAAGGTTTGGCTACTTTGTTTAGACAACTTTACCAGTGGAGAATTTTCTTTTAGGTGCCTTAAGCGTATAAAATTTCAAGACCAAATATTTCTGCAATAACAAAGTTAAAAAGGTCAAACAGGAAAGGGAAAGGCAAGCTGGCTATAGACTGTACTATCAATGGCATATATTGTTCTGCCAGACATCACTAACTGGGGGGTATTCAGATCCCTAGATAATATAGAGAGAACGCCACAGAGAAAGAGATGTCACCTGATAAGTTTATGCACTGCAGAAGCCAACAGGGCAGACAGGGGGGACCAGTGGGGAAAAAGTAGAAATAAGGATACTGTTCCTACAAGCCTGACATGAAACAACTCATCCACAAGAGCACAAGTGCCAGTACAGCCTGTGGGTCTAGCAGCCCAGAGACAACTCCTGTCTCCAAAACACAGCCAGCCTTGGCTTCACCATCTGTAGTCATAGCTGAATGATGTCAGGGAAAGGAGCATGGCATCTTTAGAGCTGATAGCTGATGTAACAAAGTACCTCCCATCCTCTTCTGAAGGACTTGGAGGCTAAGTGTAGTGGACCAGCACAGCTGGTGTATCCAGACTAGGTAACTTTCAGAAAAACTGAAAATTTGAGATCAGGAGTCAACTTGGCATGATCTCCAAGTTGCCATACCTGCCTGCTGGAATTTCTCCATTATTATCAGTATGCCACAGGCTACATAGTGGTGAATATCCACATCTGTTAGTAGAATAAATAAGGCCTCTTGACCTGACGGGAGAAGGATTCCTGAGAAGTCTTCAGCTGAGAAGAAATAACCAGTTTTCAAGATGTGGTTCTGATCTCGCCAAAATTCTACCAGGGTCAAGTGCATTTCAAAATACGTTTCTCAGTTTGCAATTGGGCCTCCCATTTAATGTTTAACCGCTTGATTTTACATCTTTATAAAACATGTTGTGAGGGTAGTTGAATGAATGGACAGTTGTGGCATTATTTTCAAATACAGTTAGTGTATACATTTTAAAACTTACAGTAATTCTAATCTCTTTTTTTGGTTGTTTGGGATTTTTTTTTGTCATCATGCAGCACAGTCTTAAAAACATATCCATAGCCAAATGCTTCCTATTGAAAGGAGTAACCTAATTTTTAGGAAATACCTGCATTTGCACACTCCACACATCTAAGACACTCCATTAAACCTGACTGATACTTCAACCATCTTGTTCACCGCCAACTGGATCAGTCAGCTATAGCTCAGTTTCTCCAAAGAAGGGTGAAAGGCAAGAACAAAATCAGTTGCAAGCACTTAATGGAGCCACGAAGCTATTAACTACCTCTTAATTACTGATAGGTGTTTATACCTGCAGCTATTAGTTACAGCTGCTTCTCATTCTTATGTCCTGGAAGAATTGTACTGCTGCCATCACCTCGGAGAAGTCATGAGCAGGACAACTGCATCTTGATAAACCCTCTTAATCCTTCTAAGATCTTTTGCTTGACACCTTGCTGCAGAACGTATAAATCACTCTGCACTAGCATTAACCATCCACTCCATTCAGATATTGCAAGTACAAAGGACAGGTTCTGCCTGAAGATCTCGTCCGAGTGCAGCTCAATTACCTCAAGTCCAAGTGTAGCTCAACCTACCTCAAAATTTATCCCAGAATATGGAAGTACTTGTGGGTTTAAGACTCTGCACCAGAACCACTGCAACTCCCTAACCTAAGGTGCTCATGTCGTGTGAATTTACTCTTCAAGCTCTAAATTGTTCACAGACTTGTGAAGGTTTCTCTTTACATTAGCAAGCTTTCTGCTGGATCAGGTCCTTTTGATTCATGCCACTCTGTCTTTGCATGAATCAGATATCGTCTCTCCTTTTGCAGTCAGAGTAAATCAGGGAAAAAATACCAAGAGTTCAGCTGGGTGGCACAGCTGATTTGAATCAGTTGTGTACTCTTATGCACAGAGTGAGCAAAGCAGCTGTAGCAAAACCCACCTTATTCCCACCTTCCCTAGCAATGTCTTCAGGCCCCCAAAGGCTGAAATGTGGTTACTGTCCATGCCCACCCAAAGCCTGTCACATCAACTTTCCTGCCATTCTACAACAGGCTTTGTGCCATCATCTATTGCTCACCCGCAACCAACAAACTCAGCACTGTTTGGGCTGATCAGCTTGTTCCATCCCCCATGTCAAGACTGCTATTTGTTAACAGTATGCAGCATCTCTCACTCAAAGTCTTCAACCAGTACAGATCCGGTCCATACAGCACCTGGCACTGACCTTCTCAGCACGATGAGATGCAGCATCCATGCAGCAGACAGGAACTGCAGCATTTTATCCTGATCTGACACCAACTCCTCAGATCACCTTAGGGAAGCCATGTCATCCCTCCTCGCTTGAGTTTTTCCAGCTGCAAGATATTGATAATAATGTACTTTGAAGCGTATCCAGATCCTTTGACAAAGGACAAACAAAGATTTTAAATCATTATTCTTGACTGCACATTCTTCAGGACACAAATTGGGCCCTCGGCATGGAAACTCCTCTAGCACACCACAAGTGCTACCACTGCCCCAAAGAGGAAACAACAGAACTTTGCTTCAGCTTATCATTACAGGCACTGGAAAAATACACGTTGGTTGATGGTACACTCTTCGATTTTGGCAAGTCGGTGTGTTATTTCTAAACACAATCACAAATTGCTAGGAGTTCAGAGAATTATTCATCACTGCTCGGGGTTATCTAGGAGGCAAGCCAGCCTCTGGCTGTATAACCCTGTGTCCTCAGGAATATCCCTCTGTTTTGATATGAAGCTGAGTGCATCATGAAGGTACGCAGCTGGATTTTTGGCCATCATCTAGTACTATACATGCTCTGATCAATGTACTTGCCAGGGAGAGTTTTAATTTTCTTATTTAGAAGACTGAGTTGATGTGTTGGGTGAATGAATTGGGTGTTTACATTGGCTCTGTGCAAAAATTTTTTTGTTCTACTCCCTTCGCTTAAATATCATCTAATATTTGAACTAAAGCAGCAATGGCTGAAGGAGCACACACATCTCCAACTCAGCACAGGGTCCTTCTTATGTCACTGCTGTCAACTTAGGACAAAAACTGCGATGAATAGGAAAAAGTAAATAAATCTTTTGTTTTCAAAGCTAAATAGCCAAAAATGCAGCTAGAAAACTTCCATAAAGGTTTAGCTTTCAGCAACACATAGCGGAAACAAAGCTGATTCCTTCTCTTGCTGTGCCCCCTGACCTCAGAGTTTTATATGTCACTGCCTAGAAGGCCTCTAGTCACGGCAGCCTCTGTGCATGGCTTTCCCAGGACTTTCAGCGTTTTCCTTGGGGGATGCTTGAGTTGGGGAAAAAAGGGCTTTAGCACCAGCCTTCGATTTAAAATAGCAGGGGGAGTTTACTGATTAATATTCATGAGAAGGGAACAGGCTGCTTTTTGTTACCGCAGCCGTTTCCCATGCAAGGTGGGTTGAGAGGGAGGAATACATTAAGGAACATATCCTACTGTCACGAATACCACCACCTTTAGAGATACAGAAAATCGGGAGCCTAAGCAGAGCTCAGATGATAAATATTTAACAGGGGAAGGACTTGCCTCCTCTTTCTGCCTGTATATATTAAACTCATTCTTTCATTTTAACAAGGGAACTGTGTTTTCCTGCGCTCTCTACTCCCACCCCTGCCCCCTGTTTAAATTCTGGGCCTAAGTGGCCCAGAGGAGCCCTACGTTCACAACATGCTATAAATCCCTTCTACCGCTAACACAATTGAATGTATTTTCCTGTTTGGTCGAGTTTTAAAGTCACCGCTATAGTCCTTCTCTAGCGGGAAATGAGACTTCTGTTCACTGGGGCAGAAGGAAGAGCAGGGCTGGTTCCCTTGCACTTATACCAGAAAATGTCAGCGATAACCCAGCTGAAATCCATGAATTCTCATATCAGTCTGAAGCTGAATGAGACAATGCTTTTCAAATAGTGGTGTTGATTTGGGGTGCCTTTGAGTTGTGGACATTCAGCTTATAATACCCAAGGCTCTCATGTGCAAAAGCACAGAGCATGGTCCACTCTTTGACCTCCTCAGTCCTTCGGGCAACCACATCCACATCTGAGTTCAAGGATCCCAGAACCAGTTTCTTAAAGTAATAGTGAAGCATCCAAAGACTCTCCTGTGAGGATGAACAAAGGTTCCTTGATTTCTGTGTAATCACTGGGAAAATACACCAGCTCATATGTCAAAGTCAGCTATTATTTAATAACTCCCTAGAGATAAGGGATTGTAAGAGCTGGCGTACACCTCTGTCTCTGACATCAGATATGGATTCAGGGAGGAGCCGATACACCTCTCTGACAACAAATTTATGTTTACTCACCTGACCCTATAATAGCAAGGCAGGGGCAAAATAGTTGACAGGGCATCTGAAAAAAATCGCCATCTGACATCTTCTCCCGCACTGAGTGAAACAAACCATGCTGGCACAACCACGCTCCCACTGATGTCACCACATTGACTGACTGAGCACCAGAACAGCATACACTAGGACTCCCAGGACCCCACAGACAAAATGAGCCCTGTGAGTTCATCCACTTGAAAATGTTGATCCAAGCTGATCATGAACAGGCTACAGCAGCACATGACTGAGACCACATCTGGATGCCAAGAGACCACCACCCTGACTCTCACCTTTTCTTCTCACCTCCATAGAACAAAAGCGCATTAGTGGACCAAAACTGGCAAAGCATACGGCTTGTATAGGGACTCACGTTCTGTGGGTGGCAACAAGGGCTATGCCCTGAGAGCCAGCTTAGCTCTACCACCAGCTGCTGGCAGAGCCTGGGGTCAGGCTGGGGCTGCATGAACTGTGACCCCACATCAGCCTCATTGTTTTGACAGATGTCCATAGACTAAGTGCAGTTAAATGGATCGGTACAGCCAATTTCACCTGGAGCAGGATAGGGTGAAGTAAAGAAAGAGAGAAGTGACTGGTTTCACCCACAAGAGCTGTCACTGCCCCACAGGCTGGGCACCAGTGCAATATCCCCCTATTCCTTCAAGATCTAGATAGAAACTTTTGCCTGCAGAGGCATCCTGGATCTGCACTTTACAGAGACAAAACCATGAGGAAGGTGTACCAACAGAAGTAGTTTTGTTTGTAGAGTGTCTGCTCTCTGGGAACTGAAAAGTCACATTGGCAAAGGACACCTACTACCATGAGATTAATTTTCACTGCTCAGGTAGCAAAGCTGCTTTAGTAAGGCAGAAAAAGTAGATGATGAGGCCCAGGGTTTCTCACTGAAACCAGAGAAGCAGGGTTAGGATTGGTTTAAGGATGGCATGAAACGTAAATAGACATTGCTTGGAGATTAAAGTAGGTTTTATCACCATGCCAGCCAAGACTAAGAAGAAAGGAACTTTCTGAACATGGCCAGGGAGAGAAGGGGTGCCCCTCACACCATCTCCCTGACCTTGGCTGCAGTGTGTTCCCAGCCTGAACAGAGCGTGCTTCTCTGGGGCTCTTGCTTTGAAGAACTGTGCCTGACTCTGAGCTGATTGTGAATGCAGAGCATGACCCATTTTAAACAGGTAGGCCAAGAAAACCTCCATCTTTCTGCCTTTAGGGACATGTTTCAGAATACAGAGGACTTACCTCAAAAATGTTTTCCATACTGTTTGATGTTGTGGAACCATCAGTGGGAATACTGAGAGCACTAGATGCCTGGGTGGCTTATTGATTTGTTCTAGTTTTATTAAATTGGTTAGAGTTCATTCAGAAATCTCCCTTCCCCACACTCAAATACTTATTCTGAATGCCGTCTTGAGAGGGGCAAATGGGGAAGAAAAAGGAACTTGAAAGTTGAAAAATTTATCTAAAGAAACCTGTGATGTGAAAACGGACTTCATAAGAAGTACATATTATTTATGTCACTAATGCAGTCCAATGTTTCTTGATATCTACATTCTGGGAGGAGTTGGTTTTGTGTGTCCATGATGTTTATGGACCACATGCACACATATGTGTGTGTCTATGTACAGAGGGAGGGAGACAGAAAAGAGTAAGAATTAGTCTAGCACAGACGGTATTTTTTTTCTTTTGTCAAGCAAAGAAATAAAAGGAAACCTAGACCATTGCCCTTTTTTGTGAGTAAGAAAGTTGAGAATTGCATTCCTGGTAACCTATACCCATGAAGTAATGACAGACAAATTAAATGGCTGAGGTCACACGAGACCAGTCCAGACCTTTCCCCTTCCCCCAGCAGTAAGATCAGACACCCTGGGAGATTTCCAAGAAACTTTACAGATTGAAGTTGAAGCTGTGAAAATCACCAGCACTCAGAGGACCCCAGGATTTCACAAGGGCAAGTTACGAACAGCTAAGGACTGGCTGAAGGAGCACGGAGAAAGCAGAGGAGCAGCACTGTTACTGTTATGTCCAGAGCACTCTCCCAGTGCAGGACCTCCTGTCAAACAGGCTTGGCTCAGTCTGGGGAAAACAGAAGGTGGGGGAACAAGGCATAAGTATCTTCTTGGATCTAATTCCAGATCTATCCATTCTGATGTGATCCAGAGATAACTGTCAAAAGAACTACATCTGTCAGAACAGGTGGGAGACCTGAATTTGATCCTTCTTTTTGCTTCTTCTATTGCTGAAACAGAAACTAATTTCCATGTTAATAATCTTAATTACACTTAACTTTTATGGTCTCATAAAGAGAGAAAGCTACATTGGTAGTTTTTCTTTCTTAAAAATCCCTTGCTTTATCACCTCTAATTTTTAAGAAAAACACCACAGATTTCATCTGTTACAACTTTACAATTTTTCTCTGAAAAGTACTCATAAAACAGCTTATTTCCCTTCAGCAGGTCATTTAAAGGCACAGGTAGATTAAAACTGAGAATTCTTCCTGCTGCCTAATTCTGGATATAATATATTTTAAGATGCATTCGTGCTTGAATGACATCTTTTTTAAAAAAATCATTAATTGAAGCTGTCTGGCTCTGTCATCCTGCCCTCCCATTCTCCACCCAATGAATCAGTAAATTGTAACAAGAGAATCTGGCTAAACAAGTTCCTAATTCAAACGCCATCTTATGGACAAAGAAGTCTTTGAAAATAGTATCCGTCATCTGGCTCCTTGCGACGAAGCGGAAAGTTGTGTTTTTAGTGTTCATGGAATTCGCCTCTCCCTTCAGTGCCGTCAAATGTCGAGTGCGGTGCAGCATGAGAAAGCGAAGTTCGGGGAGAGGAGAGGGAAGGAGGAGGCCTCACCAGAGGAACCCAGGGCAAGCAATTTCCTGCCAATTAACACAAGGCCACTGATAATACTTCTTCCAAGAATAAAATTCCAGATAAGGTGAAATTTTGTACTGGTTGATTCCAGGTTACTGATAGAGCTTTCTTTCCTAAGGTGCAGTTGTCTTCTCACTGGAGTGATAAGCTCCAGAGTGAGCAGTATGGGGTCTCAGAGTTTGTAAAGCCAGGCTTGCTCTGCTCACAGAAATGAGATGGGCAGAAGAGTCCCACTTCCTAATTGGAGGAGATTTTAACAGCAGCTTCTGAAGTTGATGCACACCAAAAAGGCTGTACTTGTGCTGGCATCGCTAAGCTTTAGTTCTCCCTGCAAGCTCCATTTGCACTCACAGGCAGTGCTCTGAAGCTCACTGTACAGCTCCAAAAAACTAAACTAATTAATCTGTGTAAAGCAAATTCATAGCCAAACACTGTGATATACACAGTAATGATCTCACCGAACAAAATAATCCTGACTGCTAGTAATCAAATTTCAAATATGTCCATTAATGTCCTTATAAAGCAACCTCCTCTTGGCGTGTGTGGCATTTTTCAGGCTTTCCCTTTTTTAGCTGTTGGAGTACCTGAGAGCAACAGAGCATAAGGGAATCAGAATACAAGACGTTTGTTCTAAGTACAAATGCACAGAGCATTTTGTGTGAGGAGACCGGACCCTTCCCTTTACTCTCCTGCATCTTGTAGCTTCTTTGAGGAGGCTGGTGGGAAGAGGTTAAAGGTTACCTAGAGCTGCCAGTAAGAGTGAAAAATGGTGGATAGTGCCCCTGTTCTTGACTTCAAGCTCCTTTATTTCCTTTTGTCATGGCAATACCTTCCCAGAGAAGGCCTGAATGTTGCAAATTAGTGTTCCAACTTATCTTTCTAATTACCTCTTCAGGTGTAATAGTGAGCCAGCTGCTTGCACGAACAAAAGGAACTGTTCTGTAGTGTCTGTGTATTGGCTTCTGCCACAAACTTTTTTGTAGATCAAGTATCCGGCTTTTTATTAAACAAAAAGAGTAAAAGGATTTTTCCCCTTTTCCTGGGGAAGTAAAGATTTTTCCCCGACAACTTCAATATAAGATAACAAAAATCTGGGAAAAAATCTCACCTTGTAGCAATATTTCTGAAAATGATACAACTGGGACACAGTTATGCCCTGCTAAAAGTGAGAGAGATGGAACTAAATCCCTGAACACAGAGTTGGGGAGGCTTACTTCTGCCAGAGTTGCATGAACAAGAGCTGCAGCTTTCATTTTCCAGCATGTTCTTCTTGGGCACAAAGTAAAACTCCCTCCAATGGGAAAGGATGATGATTTTGGTGACCACACATGAAAGAAGTCTCAGGAGAAACATTCAGTCCTTGTGCTTGTTCACAAAAGAAAACCTTGGAAACTTCAAACAAATCCCCAGGAATTCTCTTCTCTGTCATGTGCTCCAGCTGCCTCCGAGAACATGACTCTTTCTGGGAAAGAGGGTGCTGCCGTGGAACACTCCCTACAGGTGAAAAAGGCTGTGGTGTTCTTCGAGAATTGTCACCAACAAAGAATGGCAGAGGCTCAAAAGACAAGACAAAGAGAAAATAGGCCATTGTTTAGGACTTTATATGTAATCCTAGACAATACACCTTGAGCAGGGTGCTGAAGCCATCCTGACAGATGATGGTCCAGCTCTAGCCAAGGAAGAGATGAGGTTAACCCAGCCAAGGCTAACCTAAGCAACCTGGTAAATCAGGAAGGCACGTGAACTAAGGCATGAGAATCTTACTCAAAGTCTATTGTGGCGGAAAAGTCTCTTACTGATCACCATCAAAGTAGACTCAACTCTTACTAACAATATAAATACATGTTTAAGTGGGATTTGTGGCCAGATGAGGTCCTTGTCAAGCTATATGCAAGTATGGAGCATGAGCTGCAGCAAGGTGAAAGAGCTCAGTGCAATGGGCTCAACAGAGCTGTCTTGGGTGCATGGCTTCAAGTAAAATCGGAACGGTTGGATGTTCGGATCCAGACAGAAATGCTGAGTCATTAAAAATTAAGCCTCGAGGTTTTTTTGTGACTCTGGCCACAGAACTGTGAGAATTTGCATTTTCAGCACTGAATGGAAAATCCTATCCTTAAGGAACTGTTTTCAGAAATAAAAAACCTGCAATGGTGTGTCAAAAAAAACCAAACAACCTGACCAACAAACAAACCAAAACTGCTTTCAGGTAACAAATAAATGGATACATATTTTCCTTTATTTATTTTTCAGTGGGTGTGTCTGTGTGAGTATGGTAGTCTAGAGTGGCAGTAAACTCTTGAATAAATTGCAAATTGTCTGAGCCTCCCCACTTAGCAGGAATTGGTTTGCTTTGCAGAGTGGTTTTGGTGTGCATCAGCTTGATCCTCTGGCAAGATGCTACGCCAGAAATGGTTTGGATGCAACCGAATGACTCCAATCTATAAAGGAGACCCAAGAGTCTGAGTCAATGCATGGTCATTTGGAGAGCTTTAAAACATCACTTTGGTGGGAACATTTGGTTCAAGCAACAAGACCACTTAGTCCAAAGAAAAACTACCAAATTGCCTAAAGGTTAGATACAGGGGTCTCAGCACCAAGTAGCTTCAATATACTGATCCACCCATGTTGTAGTAAATTACTTTAGACGTAGCCTGACTCAAAAGATGCCAGGTGTTTGCTGTGCCCTAATGAAAAGTCGCAGAGCTGAGATTCCAGCTCATAGCATGTTATTACAGCCAAACTATATTAAATAAATCAGTGTTCGTGACAAGGCACAGAGAAAAGTGCAGCAGATTAGGCGGTCATTAGAGAATGATTTCCAAACTATGAACTGAACAAAGAACAGATGTGATACAAAAGTTTTCACTTCTGCAAACCCACAAAGTTCTGGTCATATTAAGGCAACAGCTACTGTATTCTTAGTGGCTTTTCCTGAATAATGTTATTAAAATTACAGTTTCCCTGTGTATCTTCTGTTTGATCAATAGTTGAACATTATCATCTTGCCACAGAACAAGAAGGAAAATATGAAATTCAAAGTGTTTTCAAAAGGTGATTTTCAAATCACCCATGGAGAACTCTTTGATGGGTGCTGATATTGAGGCATCAGAAGTAATTCAGACGTGTGATTAGTTCATTCAAGTCCACGCTCAGACAAAGGGGTTGATTTTGCTCCCTCTCACACCTCGGTCTTAAAAAAGTCACTTGTCAGTGTGAGGTTTTACAGATAAAATATGAAACCTGCACCAGAGATGGAACTGTTCTTCTAGAAGGCAGAGAACATTTTTCCAACTACTGCTACACATGTGGGATAATGAAGACATCTTGGAAAATTCAAATAGATTCAGTTGTCAATAGCATTTAATACAAAATATTGCAAATATTTCTTCAGCTAATATGTACCTTTTTATCATACATTCACTATTTTGTGTGTTCATAGAGTTCAACCATATACGTTCACATCATGTGAACAGCGCTGATGTCCACACTGAGGATTTTCTTTTTTGTGTGTATAGGATTGTTCCGCTTTTTAAAAGCTTAATTCTACAGAAGATCACCTATATTTCTGGCATTATTATACAGTGTCTTCCTTGGCACATTGCTCTTAGAAGGCTAGGACATTGCATACTATAGGCAGAGGTATTTTTCCTTCCATTTCAGCGAGCGAGGGACATGATACTATTAAGCTACATACAGTTTATTTATGTGAGACCCTATGTCTTCCTTCTAAAGAGCCTCCCTGTCTCTGGTGCAGAAAAGCTGTATGTCCAGCTGATTTCAACAAGCACAGCAGGAGCTTTGCACATAGTGAGCACACACAATGACCAGCAAGACAGTGAAAACGAACTTCTGGAGACCATAATGCAACTTTTATTCCCGGGGTTGCCATCTCTACAAAATGTGGATAAGGCAGGTAAATTCTTAGTATCAGTTTTACACAAGGATGAGAGAGGAATTCAGATCTTGCCTTGTTCCAATGCTATATGCTTCTGTAAGAGAGTGAGGATCTGGCTAAACACTTTGATTTTCTGACTGGAAGGCAATCTCCAGTGAACCACTCCTCCATCTCTTCCTGCCCACAGTTACCTCCACCCTTCTTACACAGAGGAAAAGCTGAGAAATAAAAGACCCCATTTCCATTGCCTTAATGCAGTTACTAAGCAGCAGGTTCATGACCCAAGAGGAGCCATCCACCAGCGAAAAAAGACAGAGGGTGAGTGAACGAAGCAGGTACAAGAACAAGGCCAGCCAAAACTCCACCAGAAGGTGATGTTTACACCTAAACAGAGCAGCAGAGGCAGAGGAAGCAAAACAGAGAAAGTAGAATCCTTTTCCAGCCTGGTCATTAACAAATCTAAGTCTTGAAATCTGATTTATGCCTGTCTTTGAGATACTAAGATGCCGTGTGCCTCTGTGCTGTGCTGCTTGCAGCCATTAAAAGGGTGCAGATCAGAGGCTCCTTTTGCAGCACTGGTGGTGGGGAGCCAGGGCATCTCAGCTCTCCCCACCCCAGCTCTGGGCAGCAGCCACAAAGCCAGGCCCTCCCCTTCTGGATGGCAGACCCATAGGTGCTCATTCAAGTTACTGTGTTTATTCAAAGCCCCAGCTGCAATCTGTATTTCTTATGTGCAAAAGCAGCGACTTCCACAGCCATTTTAAACAGGAAATTCTTCTTCGGCATATTTCCTGGTAGCTTTTTTAAATTTGGATGTGTTTGTTAAGTTGCTGCTTATCTGAGGGAACATGGACCTCTGGCACAGCATTCCAGTCCTGGGAAGGTATTTACCCCTCCTGGTTAGCAGCTAGGGCCTTGGGGAACCTGTAGTGATGTCTTGTCTCCAGGCAGCAGAGTCGCTGTGTGGGGCTGCAGACTGCGCACAGAGACAGCGAACTGGAAATGTTGATTTTGTTGTTGTTGCTTTCTTTTGTCCAATTTGCAATTTCAGCAGCCACTCTGCAGCACAATCCGCCCTCCTTCAGTGCCTCAGATGGAGCAGCCCCCAGCACTACCCTGGAGCCCCAGATAGGCAACAGCTTTTTTTTTTGACCCTCTTCTCATTTGGGGTGATTTAAGAGCAGAGTCAGACTGACTCTGGCTACTCGGGACCAATCACATTCAGTAAGACAATTCGGATAGTCCCAGATATCACAAAGTTAGAATGAATGCAAATAAATGAAACTGCAGCACACAGATCAGCCACTAAGCAAACAGTGACTTAAGAGGGGATTACAAAATGGGAAAGAAGAGAACATGGAGTGGGAAAAGCACTTTAAACATTGATCCTGCAGAGAACTTTACACTAATTATTTTTGAGCAATGCTGAAAATAAAAGGCTGCATCGAAATGCTAACATTACTCACAGCAAAGCGTGGTTTTACACTGCCACACCATTCATCATCTGCCTGATCTCTCTGCATCTTGCAGACATCAGCAGACAGATTAGAGCAAGGCTAACACGTCTGGGTTTATTTGGACATGCCTCTTCTGCCCACAGATTTTGTCTGGAAGGAAGGGAGAATCTGAGGACTCTCTTTACCTTTATGTGGGATTTCTGGGAGTCCAATGGCCCAGCTGGAAGTACTATGTGGTAGCAAACCCAGGTTACTCAATGTCCAGAAACCCCAGACGTTTCCACAGATCAGCTGCAGAGAGTCTGCAAGCGAGTCAACACTTCCCAGAAGTGTCAGAGGGGCTTGTGGTGCATGTTGGAATCAGCTGTGAAGCCAAAGCAGAGTAAATTCAACATTTCCCATAGCACTGGATTTGTGGTGCACATGCAGCCCATCTGTGCAATGCAACTTTGTTGTTTTTTCTTGACAATGCCTTTGCCGGGGTTCTGCAGAAAGAAGTACAGCAGCTCTGGGCTAGAAAAGGAGCCCAAGGAAAAAGATCTGATATGAACCCTGACCACCATTTCTGCTGTAACGAGGAGTACATTTCTGAACTTGCCTCCTAACAGCTATGATGTTAATACACGTGGGTCCAGAAGTGTTAGGAGCTCCAGTCCAGAGATCCCATGTGGGCACGTGTGAGGTGGCACAAGTGTTCTGTTGGTGTGAAGGCTGCAAAAACTATCCTTCTGGGAATCTGTTTGGGAGTAGTAGGGGATGTTCAGCAGCTGGATACTAACAGAAAGAAAAGGTTGCTAAATTTTACTTTTGTTGGAAAGCAAAATGCAGCAGAATCTGATATCTGGTGGACATCAGGGTGAAAAGGAAGATACAACTAAACGTTTGTAGCCTCTTTCTTGCTTCTGAAATAACTCAAAAAAGCTACTTAGAGAGAGAAAGAACCGCAGCACTTTTAATCATCACCAGCAGGTCTTTAACCTCACAGGAAACAGAAAAGGAAGGACAGATTGTAAATATCCAGACAGACTAAAGGTCATCCTTCTTTCCTTTGGGATGAAACGCTGTATCTTGCCTTAAGGACAAATATGCATCCACTATATACAAGCTGTCACACAGAATATCCCCATCTCTTCACTGTCACTCGATAGTGGCACACCAAGTTTACATTTGAAAATAGAGATAGGCATGGCAGTGGTGAGCGAGACACTTCCCCATAGTGACAGAAGGATTGACCCAAGACACATATATTTAGTGGCTGCGTAGTTCAAATTACGTGCATTATATCAAAATAGTCATTCTTGTGCAGCCTACATTAGGAGTTAAGAGTTTGGTCTGAAGAAGCAGCCCAGTGCTGTAAGAGCAGAACACGCCTCCTAGAGCTCACCAGCTCTTCCCTTCACTGATTTTGGGCAGCTCACAAAGCCTGCAGGTCACACAACAGCAGCACAGAGATAACCAGGCTGACTAGGATGGTCACAGGAGGCTGAGGAACAATCAAACGTGTCATCCCTGCTGCACCTTTTCAGTGGGCTAAAAAAAACCTTGGCTGAAGGATGCCTGGATGCTTTCCTGCCTGAACATTCCTCCATGCACAGACGCTTTCTTTGGGTTGTTGTAGTCAGTTGCTTCATTTTCCAGCACCTAGCCTAAGCCCTGTCAGGGACGCTGGGTGACAGTATAGTTGCAGATCTACCTCTGTTAATAATTTGCACATTAAGATGTTTCCCTCTCAAAAACCTGAGGACCAACAGGGGCCAAGAACGAACAGAGCCCTGTGCTTGCTTCCTCCAAGGGTTCCAGCACAGAAAGGATCACTTCACTGACCACTCTACACAGGGCCGTTGGGATCTGCTTGCCCTTTCCAGGCCACTGTGTTATTCAAGGAATCACAAATTTTCATAGCTAGGAGCATAGAAGAGGGACATTTTCACATCCAGCTTTTTGTGCCTCCCGAAGGAGTGTGGAAACGGACCTCTCAGCACTACTACTAATGAGAAGGCAGAGGGGGAGCTGTGAGCAGAAAGGAGGAGATTGAGCACGTGGATGGTTCTTGCTGCAGCACTTCAAGACCTGCGCTTTTTCTTACATGCTAGCAATCTCCTTAAGCACCAGGAAAAGATAAATACTCTGTAAAGCTTCTCTTAAAAGGGACATTATCAATAAACTTACTTTTTGGTGATAATATTTAAGATCAAAGGATGAGAAATGATGACTTGGAACCAATAAATGATTGGAACTAGTCAAGGGTGCTCTGCTCCCTGTTGCAGGGCCAACCTGCACATGTTCCACACTATGTTCTGTGCAGAAGCGTGAGGGTACATGGCCAGAAGCAGGTCATACCATACACATGGAAAAACAATGAAACTCTGGGTTCCCAAGCCTGCCTAAAAAATGCTTGAAAACCTTGGCCTTACCTTAACTTAACCATCTGATACATCAACATTTCAAAATATAAATTGTCAGCAATCTCCTTTTCTTTGTCCAAGGCTGCAATCTCTATGGTCTTCGCTGCTGCCATGGGTGAAGTGCCAGGACTCACCTGCACACTCAAAGGGAAGAGAACTACCTAGGAGAGATGCTGACAGAGACTAACTTGAGCAGCCAAGCACAGGGACAGATGCATTGTCAGGGTGTGAATATCCCCCCATGGAGATGTTGCTCCCTCCGCCAGTGTGTCCCCCACTGCGCAGCTGCAGTACTTTCCACAAAAGGTATTCACCATCAGGGCAGCTGTTCAGGTGAGCCCTAACACCTGAGGAGAATGGCAAATCCCATCCAACACCTCACTGTCACAGAGAGGAGAGGGCAAATCCTGTCTCCTGTAGCTCTTCTCCTTCACGTTTATAGCTTAACTACGTTTGTTTTCTACTGGCTGAGAGAGCTGAACTGCTCACCGAGGACTTTTGGGGAGGCAGTCTGTGTATGGGCTAGATGGGAGGAGTAGGTCAGGAGAGGGGATGGAGGCAGCAGAACTGTCGTTCCAGCAGGACTGAGGCGCTGGGGTGGCTCAGTGCACCCTCCCTGGGAGCCACAGGGTCTGGGGCTACAGGGATGGTGGTGCCACCGGCAGCCAGTGCCTGTCGCTTTTGAAGGCTGGTCCCATTGTCCCAGCAGTAGCCTTCGCCAAGGACTGGCACCGAAGTTGTTAACTCACCCTTAAGGGAAACAAGCTGGGGATCTCACATCTTGAGGGAGCCAGGCTTTCAGCAGCCACACCACAGAGGGTGGGGGACATAAATCCCTTTAGAGAGAGCCTGAATTGCAGCAGGACTGAACAGCTTGAGCTGCAGAGGGGCCAGAGGGATCTCTCACTGCTCCACACCCTGTAAATCCTTTGCTAATTGCTTTATTGCCGTTATTTGTGAAGATAAAGGAAAAGGATTAATTAACTAAGAGTGAAGAGCTCACATCTCCCTAGATGGGCTTCATTAATTGATATGGGAGGGAGAAAAATCAATTAACAAATTCCTTTGCCTTCCTGATCAGTCTGAAACAGAGCTGTGGTGCTTTCTGTGGGGGGGAGAGGACGAGGACGACCGTGAATGGTAAAAACCAGCTTGCTCCCCCAGCCAGCTGTACTTCATTCATGCAGCAGTTTGCAGTTCACAACACTGTGGTGGTGTAAAGCCTGCGCTTTACAGATATTTTGCAATTCTATGACAACAGGAAGAAATATAACAATGTCAGTAGGTGAAGCTTCTGGGCATGAGCTCTCCTGAATTCTGGTGCTTTGCTCTTAGCGGAGAGCTACTTGATTATGGCATGAAAATATAGCTCTAGTAATAATTATTACATGGACGCTGGTGTTCCCTGACATTGTAAGTCAGCACAAGATTTTCTGCCATGTATGACAAGGAGTAAAAGAAGCACAACGGATGATAATGCCACATATTGCTTGTACTTGTATCATTCCTCTCTCTTGTTGAACCTTTCCACAAACTCAGAGCTAGACCCAGACACAGGAATCTACCCAAGATTCCTTTCGTGTGGCATATTAGTTGAAGGAAATGAATGGTCCCCCCGGATAAGGCCTCAGAGGAAAGGAAGTGTTTGATGAATGAGGTTAGAAAGGTCTCGGTGTAGCTGTGTCATGCCTCGGTAAGGGCTTTTCCAGACAAGAATGATAGTGGTTTCCATTGCCTACACAAACAAGGGAGGATATGCAGCATCTGTGTTGCAATGTATAAAAAACAAACAACAACAACCATCAAAAACCCAACACACCCTATTTCTACAGTTTCATCTACAGCAATTGGAGTAAACCAGATGTAATACATTCAATTGTTTAAGCACTATAAATCATTACTTGTGTTAAAAACACAGATGGGGGGAGAGTTGTAGTTATCAACTGGGAATTACACAATTTGAATCTGATGTCTTGGGCTGCAACTCTTAAGTTTTGCTGTCACTGTCTCCCAGGGATGAAATTAGTGAATAAAGGAGAAAAAGAGAGCACAGGCACCAAAACAGAAAGAAAATAACTGCAAAAGAGGGACAGAGCAAGCTAATAAATAAAACAAGAGCCTGAAGGGAAGAGCTGCTTTGTCGGAATATAAATATTTCCCTTCCCCTTTTATCTTTAATGTGGTGCGAGGAGCTTATTAAGGGGAAGTGCAGCTCTGTCCCTGGAGTCCATCCGCATAACCGTGTAGGGAGCTCAGTCCAACACAACCAGCACAGCCACTCACACGTAAACTCTTCTCTGCTGGAAACAAATGTAATGTACCAAGTAATAAAAGGGAAAGCGGGAACCCACAGTGGTCATTACAACTCTTATCTCACTGATCCTGGTGCTGCTTTACATTAAGGGGCAGCAGTGCTGCCAGGGGCCCTGGCTGGGGAGCTCTGCTCTCCTCAGGTCTCGGCTGCAGCCCAGGCTGAACAAGCCTTGTCCTTCTGGTGCTGCAATGGCTCTTCAGCAGGGAGAACCAATGCAGCAATTTATAATCAAGCCAAATTTGGCGTTTGGGTGAATTAAAAGAAGTATGTGAAAGCGTGTGTAAAGGGGGAAATGCTGCCCCGTGAAGACACCACGCTGTGCAGTAAGTGCTGAGGAAGAAGCCCTTCCTTTTAATCACAGCCCAGCACAGCCACCCCCAGCAGCCAGGCCAGGTCTCGCCTTCCCCCAGCGCAGAGAGGACAGTGAAGCATGAAGCAAAATTTTGTACTAATGGCTCTTCTCTCTGTCAGAGATCTGGTTTCCAATAATGACTTGGTTTCCCTTCCTAGTGCTGGCACCGGCACCTCTTTGCTGGCCCTTCAAGATGTTCGACCATATGGCCGCACAAGCTGCACCATCAGTCAAAGCCTCCAAGTCAGGAAGGGGGACAGTTTCAAATTGCTGCCAGCAGATTCTTTCCCACTATTTCCCTTGCTTGAGCTGTCACAGATACAGGTGTCAACCTGGCTCCTTTACTGCCTGGCTCTTTTCATCTACCCTTAAAAAAAAAGCGGGGGGGGGGGGGGGGAAAGAAGGAGAGAGCAAAAAAAGAAGAGCTTTGCATTTCCTCTACTCAGCCCTTAAATTGGAAAAATGAAGGGAATTCATTGTTGGTGCTTGCTGATCCCTCCACCCCTACTGTTGCACCACTGTGGCCCTTTGAGCATGACAAAATGAGCTCCCCAGGCTTGATTATGCAAACCACTAATTCCTCCTCCAGCCAACGGGGTGCCTGGACTCGGCCCTATACAATTTGGGTTTACCCAGCTTTTGTTTTTGCTTCTGTTTATAAACACTTGGCATTTTTGCATTAAAAATGGACCTGATTTTTCTTTTAACTGTATGCTCATGAATACGAAGAAGAGCCTGTCTCGTACTGCCTTTTTTCAAGTATTTTTCAGAAAAAAATGTTGGGATAATTCACATTTTGTTTTTTCCCCCACAGTGCTCCCACATGAGCTCCCATCCCAATTGTCATTTTTTTTAATCACATTTGTAAAGAGGTGACTTCACACGTTACCAGTAAATTTAATTTTCTTGGAGAAGCTTTTAACAAACAATTATTTTCAAAAGTGATTTTGATGAAAACTTAATGAAAAAATTACTTACCTTCAAATCAAGACTTTTAAAGATGGACAAAAGCAATAACAAAGTTTTATACAACCCCCAAGCCAGCCCTGGGATTTTTTTTAGCTGGTCCTGTTAGGAAACAAGCCCTCAGACCCTAGGGAATTAATCTAGCAAAATACCGCTTGTGCTGGCTCTCAGCTGCCTGGCTTCAGTCGCAGTTTGAGAGCAGCTTCCCTGGGGTGGATTGGCGCCTCTGAAGAAGCTCAGAAGCAGCCTGGGTCTCCTCCCTTCCCACAGCCCTGATGGTGGGCACCCAGAATCTGAAAGCATCTTAAAGCGAGAGTCAGTCTCACTTTTTTTTAATAAAAAACCCCAAACACCAAAGCAGCTTTAAGATATGCTTTGGGAGCAAAACTGATCTTCAATGCTTTAAGCACAGCTGCCTTAGAAATACCTGGAAAACAGAGCTTTTCTCTGGCAAACTGTTCAGCAAATTTGGAAGGCGGTGAGTAGTTATTACTCAACTGCTCAGGTTGCTTTAGAGAGCCCAAACTCACCATATCTGCACAATATCTAGGGACCAACGCCTATAGACTTTACTCACAAAGAGTTGACCCTTGTGGTCAGGGAGAACACTGAGTCACAGACAGAGACGAAAATCAGATGGCTGCAGCAGCTCCCACCCCCTTGTCCTGCCCTGCTGCTCTCCCACAAGTGGCTGCCCCTCACACAGGGATCTCTGGGCCAAAAGTAACATGGCTCCAGGAATCGTCTCCTTTTGCAGCCCAAAGAAGGGAGGTAAGCCAGTGCCAAATGTTAACTGCCTGAACACAGAGGGCCATCAGTTGCAGCTCTGCTTTGAGCAAAGCACAGACGTCCTTGCCCTGGAGGAAGCGATCCCTGGCAGAGGGCAGGGATCGGCTGGGCGCAATCCCCCCTTCAGCTGTCCCACTTCCCATAGGCTGTTTCAAGAGTCAACACGCTTCTCTACCACAATGAGAATTTGCACGAATAAGATCTTGCTGGGCAGAAAATGCCTTTGCTGTTGTATCTAGGAAAGCACCAAGGATCGGACTGGACTTGGATAATAACAATGATAATAACAGCAGCACATTTCGAGGGTCTATTGCCTCCCTAATCAGGAGCCACTATCACAATGCTGCCTTCACCCAGAGATGGGGTTGTCATTCCAATTCAGGTAAAAACAATTTCAAGCACCTCACAAATGCCCACAGATCACCAGCCTTAACAAAATGCTGTCAATGTCCATACATAGTTTCTAGGATTAGCATTCCTTCACCAACAACAACACACCTTTTGGGGTAGCTTCTAGGATGCTACTGGAGGATTTGTTTGCTTTGCCCAGAAAGTCATTGTTTTAATATTAGATCTAGTTTTTCTGCTTTATCCCCCATCATCCACAACAGCCTTTACAAAAATAAACCAGTAGGAGTTTGGCAAAGACACCAGCATTAATGTCTCTACTTCTGCAATTGCACTTTAATAGCTATCAGCAGCTGGAATTTCAGTTTTCACACCCCAGGCAAAACCCTGCACCTACAGCAGCCTGGGCTGGGAGGCAGGGTCAAACAGAGGAATGCCACCTATTGCGTTCCCAGCATCACTTCCTACACCGCAAGTCTTGCCATGACGCTGCTCCTCACCACACCAGCGAGACCAGCCCCTGCCCATCTTGCACAACTGCCCTGAGTACGGTCGGAAACAGCACTGCAGGGCAAGCGCATGCCATGGCCTTGTGGAGCCCATCGCATGCCTGCTTACTCACAGCAGAAAGAATATAGCAATCTGCCAAATCTTTTGATTTCTTTCAAAATAGGATTTTTTTTTTCTAGGAGTAACTTCTGCTCCAGGTGAAGCCCTCAAACCTGTGTAAACAATCTTGAGTAGCACAAGCTTTGAAGACTTTAAGAGTCCTATAATATTTATGTTTTCGGGGTATTTTGTGTTCTTGCACTTTTAAAACACCATCGCTTTTTAAAATGGGTAGTGGATACTCCATGACATTGTGGCATGGATCCCTACCTCTTGAAAAATGCAGGATAAATATGAGCAAGTTCATCATTAAAATCACTCATTTACTGTTGTGTGGCAGCTGACCAGAATATGGCTTTATGGCTAGCTATCAGGTCAATAAATTACAAACATCTAAAGAAGATCCTCTCACCCCAACAATCAAGTTCTTCTTTGGAAGCCCCACAGCAAACCACATCCAGTTGCACTTGTGTGAGCAAAGCAAATGAGAAACAGAGAGTTAAAGTTCGAGCTTGGGTGCTGTAGGTCTCCCCTTGAGGTGCTGAGAGTTTTCAGTTATCTCTAAACTCAAAGGGATGATCTGCAGGAGCCAGGAGAGCAGGACCTGCTATTTTTAGAAGTCAGGAGTGAAAGAATCTACCACATCAAGCACATAAGAATTTGGCAGCAAATTAGGATTTGAGAGCTCTGAGCACCTTCCCCAGACTGAGCCCCGTGGATTGCAAAAGATCCTCACCATTTCTTAAGTCACAGACATTTACTCAGCATTTCAAATCCTTAGAAAAAAAAAAACCAAACAAAAAACCACCAAACAAACAAACAAAAAAAACCAACCACCCAACCAAAGACTGAGTGAAAAAAAGTTCAATACAAATACATACACATTCACAAAAAGAAGCCAAATCCCCATTGTTCTGAGGCCTAGCAAAGAAAAGAAATTGTATCTGCGGTCCAGGCAAATGTAGGGGCTGCAGATGCCATGTGGTATTAGACTGAATTCAGAGCAGAATTACAGACGTTACTTTGAATTTCCCAGCTTTGGTAGGTGCAAACCAGACATATGATGTTATTTCTTTTTAGCTCGTATGAGAAAATGTTACATGCAGCGGAAATCTATTTCAGACAGCAGTGTTTCTTTAGCAGAATGGGATTTCTCTGATGCTTTGCTTTGCTCCATATGCTTCTAATTATTGCTCAATTCAAACAGCTATTTCTGCATTGACTTGCAGGAATCTCAGAAGGCACCTTCTACGTAGGCAAGAAGCAGAGCCCATAAATAATTTCAAAAAGTATTAGAGAGGGGAAGCTTCATAGCTTCTCATTCCAATCTGACTATGTGGTATTTAAATAAACCTCTGTGGCTTTCCAGTAACAGAGTAGGAACTCCCAGGTGGCAGGGCTGGGGGAAGAGAGGGAGGAGAGCACTAAACATACTAATGAACATGTAATTGAGAAAATGGGCCGTCATTCCCTTCAGAGACTCCATGAGGAGGGAGCTTATTTGAAGTGCTGCTTTCTGGTTCCCCTCCCTCCATGGAAGGAAATCAGCTTAATATCTCCAGGGCCATTCAGAGTGCCATTGGTCCCAGCCCCGAGAGAGTCCACTTAATGCAGGCTGACATCGAGGTAGAAATGATATGGTTTAGAAATGACTGATTAAAAAAAGATAAAGGAGGGTGCATGATGCTGGTCCACAAACTTCACGGCCCCAGTTTCTCAGCAGAGCTGTCTGTAGGCACCAGTGTTAACCCTCTGTCCCTTTTCCATAACAGCACTCTCATGGAAAGGGAAAATGGCCATGCAGCAGCTTCACCCACCTCCAGGGCTCACAGGGGTGCAGGAGACAGTAGCCCTGCACAGCAAATGTCCATGTGGCCTCAAAGCAGGGAACCACCTTGGCAAGCAGGTCTCTAGGATACCATAGGGACCAAAGGAAGAAACAATTCTGTTTACAAGTTTAATTGTAACTGTGGAGGACAGGGGTTAATTTGTGCTAGCCCATCAGGAAGAAGGGAAAATAAAAGTAATTAAAATGTTTGTTTCTCTTTCCAATCCAATTTTGGAAGTGAAGTCGGTTAGGGAAATTTCACCCTAAACATAGGATGGTAGCAATGATTAGTAATTTAAGCATTCATGGGAGGAGGAGAGAGGGTTTTGTAAACAGAGGCTTACGAATTCCTTAGCCTCTTTAGACATCTGGCAAATTCTGTATTGAATAACAGCTCTTCTTCCCTTGTTTTCTAAGCTTTGGAAACAACATATTTCTGGAGGCTGCACTCATCTTTAGTGAGTCTTAATCAAGCAAAGATAAACCGTTTGTTTGAACATCAGGCAGTGGCATCCTGCCAATATGATTGTTAGATGGCAGAACCGTGTCCCAAGCGAGATGGCAACAGTCCCATTATTCAAAGCATTTAAAAGCAAACTAATTATACCACAAGCACATGTAATAGCAGGGGCTATAAACGATATAATGTGTCTTTCCCATCTCTTATTTTGGGCTAAATCCAGTTCTTCTTCCTACATAAACAAAGTTTGAGGCTGATGAGTACTCTGCTCCTTTTCCATTGAAATGAGAGCAACTCAAACACAACAAGTGCAAGCCTTCAGTCTATGCGTTAAAGAGGATTTCAGAAATAATCTCAAATAGATGAGTCTATAGAAAGACAAAACAAGGCTGGGCATAAATGACAAAATACATAGTACAATGCATTTGACCATTGCATCCCTTACAATCAAAGGGTATCAACAGGAAAGTGATCAGAGCATCCAGTCACTACGCCCATACCAGCCCCGGTATTGGCCGCAAAATATAATTCGGTGTTCACAAATATTGTGGCACCATCTGCAATAAGGTGGGAAATTTACACACGAACTTCTGTAACTTGGCTGGTTTTCGTTGGATTGTTACATACCTCAGTCAGCCTTACACTGCACGCAAAAATGCTCCTGGATTGGAGATTGAAGTCACCTTAATGGCAGCTGCACAAATGGGACGGCTATACAGAACTGGTTGGCTGAAGGAAGGAGAACTGGTGTCCTCTACCTTGGAGAACTGGTGTCCTCTACCTTTTCTGCAGACAGCTGGGCATTGTAATCTTGCAGTTTCGTCTGGAAGGACCTAGAGCTCAGGTGTTAGCACTCGTCTTTGGCCTCAGAAACCGTCATACAGAAGAAACAAAATCACTGGGTTTTGGAATGTCCAGACTAGGTCAAGGATCCATGGTGTGGATCCATGGTGTGGAAGAGAGGTCTGGAGGAATATGGTTCTGGGAAGGGGAGTTTGAACCATGAAAAGACACTAGCCAAATGCCTAAAAAACATTCCATAGTGGTGAGAGCAAGCAGGGAAGGGTATATTGCTTTTTGTTTGGATCTATATTACTTTGAGGGTTGTAACACAAGGATTAACTTTGCTGGAGACCTTTGCAGACCTGTGAATTATTTTCACAGGCACTGGGAGAAGCTCAGGATAAGCTGGAGAACCCATGAGGCTGGGACCCCTACAGCATCTGAGAGAACGTGCCAGCCCAGGGAGCCTGGGGCAACTCCGTCCCAAGTGGTTCTCCTCCAGGTGCTGCTTAAGCTGATATGTCACATAGCCCAGTATACATGGAATTGACTAAAACCAGATGCAGCAGAATGGGAAGCATCCATGTCAAGACAGAAGCACCTTTTCAAGGTTTAAAGGATCAGAAAATTAGTTTGTGTGTGCCTATGCTACTTCCAGATTCTCAGAGCAGGATCTTCCCCAGTGACGGAAAGAGAGCAGCAGACACAAATGTCATCTTTTCCCACTGCCTCTGGAAGCTTCCCTTTTTTTTGTGGTGCAATATTACTGCACCCAGATAGAATGATGATAGGACCTGGCTGATAATACTGCTGCCAGCAGAGAATTTCTTGTTAAAAAAGCAGCTAGTAGAAGAGAGTGAAATACGGAGGGACTGCCCGCATTAATACCAAAGGGCCTCTGCAACTCTAAAATTGTGAGAAAGCAGATTAAGCTCATGTGAAAGAAATGGGGGAATTCCAAAGGTCGCACAAGGGTTAAAACGTAACTGATGTCTTCACCAATCTGCTGAGTGGGGATGAGCAGATAAACTTCTGGTTTTGTTTTCTTATTCATGGATCTTGGAGATGAAAGCAATCATCAGCCTGATAACCCATCTTTGTGAATGTTTCCTAGTATTTTCCCCAATTTGATGGCAAATATGGAAGGCAGAGCTCTGCTTCCCTGTATCCTTTGGGATACTACTTCATAAGCTAATAATTATCTTAGAAATCCATGATGCAACCAGCTTTCACCTCTTTCACTGTGGGAAACCGCATCCCTTCCAGCAGTATCCCCTTCCTTTTGTCACCTGTGCCCTTCTCCTGTGCTCTTCTCAATCAGCTTCTTATGTCTTCAATGTAATTTCAAATTAAGGCTCCGTGGTGGGGGCAGGGGCTGCCTGCTCCACTGCCTGCCTGTGAGATACCAGGCTCTGCCGCCTCATTATGGAAAGACTAGATTTCTTTGGTGAGCTCAGTCAAGATGCAATTTGGAGTAATCTATCAGACTGATAAAAATGCGAGCAGATAGAATACTGTGAACTTATTTTATTTCTAATTATGCAAATCATTATGTAAAACAGGCAAATGCATCATTTCCCCCCAGGCTCCTGGCATTTCCCCACTAAGCTTCAGGGAGTGCAAATTTTGATGTTTTTAGCTCAATAGCCTGCCTGATCATGTAACACTACATGGGAGTATGCTTCAAAATGCTGAGGTTGAAAATGTCATGGAAGTTATTTACTAAATGTAACTGGGACAAGCCTCACAGCTGAGGCGGTTGCATCATGGGCGGTGGTACTGCCAGGTAGCAGGACACCTAGTGAGGCCCAGCAAGTTTCTGTGAGCAGAAGGAAGGAGAAGGGAGAAGCGATGGTCTTTGTTCTTCTGGGGGCAACAGAACTGGAAGCTTTGCAACAGGTAATCTGAAAATGTTCACCCCCGGGGCACCCAAAATAAGTGGTGGAGTGGGGAGAGGGTGTTTTGTTTTGATTTCCCTCCCTCCATGGGAAGAGTTCTCTATCAGATGGGATAGGAAACAAGGAAAATTGTACTGGCACCGTTTAAGGAGTTTTTAAAACAGCAGGAAAAGACATCATGTAGGGATGCTGCTCCTCACTCCGCCTTAGTCTGGAAGTTGAACTGGATTTATTTTCAAATGTGTAAAAAGACAGATAATTCTTTGTTCCTAACAATTCCTCCCTGTGCATGGCAGTCTAGTCAGACAGTTCCAGAGTTGGTACCAAGACCTGAGACTAAATTAATTCTGGTATCTTGGACTTGCCAGGGCTTTGGTTGTGAAGGTTCACTGCCGGCAGACCATGTGGCATGGTCAGAACACTAGCCCTTAGGAGATTTTGGGAGAAAACCTTTTGAACTGCTACATGATTGCAACAGACAATTTCTCAGATGCTGTGAAGTCTTGCACAGCACATTTGTTCTGTGTGGCTGATAACCTGACTAACGGTGGCTGCCTGTGCTTACGTGCTGATGAGAATCCCTCCTGTTGTGAGGAAATTTAAGTAATTTTGCAGGCTAACGCTTGTGAATTTAGATTGAGGTAGAAACAGGAGACAAGCATAAGTTTTCTGCCTTTGAAACACGGCTGATGCTGCTTACAGAGGTTCTGGATGCTTTGGGGCAACCTGTGTTCCAGAATCCTGGATTTTGCTGTTGCTTTTCATTTTCTCTCTCTTTTTATTTTTTTTATCGTCCCCTGAAAGCCGTCAGGACGTCCTAGACTGACAACAGCCTGAGATTTTCTTAGGCCACAATTTGCCTTTTTGAGACTGCCATTGCCTCTCTCGGTGATTGTGTCTCATCTCTGACTGGGCCTAACTAGGAAAAAAAAAAGTCTTGGAATTTGGTAACACATCTGAGATTTTTTTCTTCCTCCCTCTTAGTAAATCCTGTTGCACATTCCTGCCATCTGGCATGGCCTAGCAGCATCATTCTACATACCAAGTTTACTCTCTTATCTCCCTATAGAAATAACCCAGGATACAGTTTTCCTTTCTTCTTCTTTTCTACCTACCCTTCTCCTTCTTCTCTTTTTTTTTTCTTTTTTTGTCCTTTTGCTTCACTCTGATTCTACGTTCTGTTCAGCACAAGAATAATGGAGTCACACAGCTTTTATAGCACATACCAGAGTTCCCAGTCATCTTTTTGTTCATACTGTGGTTCGGTGGAATGACTTTAACACATGGGACCAGTAGAACACAGGGAGAACCACTGATGCCATCTGCCCTGTCTTGTAAATAAATATCTAGTTAAAGCCTTGTCACTTGATTTGATATTCCTTGCTCTGAATAGTTTCTGTCTGTTCTGCTATTGCTGAAAGACAGTTTCTCGCAATCCCATTTTATTAGCTTTGAACCTGTCTCTTCACGTACAGAAATCAGATGAGCAATGCATGGGGCAGAAACTTTGCAGTTGCTTTACTTTCTCTGAATTGTCATTGCCTGCCAGTGAAACATCTCCTTCCATCCAACATTTTTCATAGTGAATATTACAAAATGCTTTGCAGATGAAGTCAGTCATATAAGCCAAAGTGAAAAATAGAGGCTTTAAGGTAATTATTACAGATAAGTGACTGGGCAGCTCATGGAGTGTTACAGAAAGATGGGATGAGAAAAAAAAAAAAGAAACAATTGGAAAAAATAATCTTTTTGAAGGTTACTAACAGCCAAAGAACAAACAACAAAGTAGACAAGTTGATATAAGTTTGTACCATGCAAGGTTATTTAGGTGAAGAGTATCACAAAAACCTGCTCAGTCACTAGGTGTAGAAAAGTACTCAATTCAGATAACAAGCCTTAGCAAACTGAAGTTCCTCTAAGGCACTCTCAAACAGCTATAATGGAGAATGAAGAAAAGACTTTTTTTTCTTTTCCAGAAGCAACTGTTGCAGCCACGAAGAGCGAGTCTCGTCCATACAAGTTTTAGAGAGCACGGTATTATTTTTAACAAGACGTCCACCTTTAGAGCAGTAGATTTAGTTTAGTAAGTCTGCTCATACCCATCAACTTCTCTTAAGAAATGTAATAAAAGCTGCAGCTTCCTGGTCCCACTGGCATGAGGACACATTGTTCAGGAGCAGGAGAGAACATGGGAAACATTTGTCCAACAATTACTGTTGAAGTTCCCGAGCCAAACCCTGCTCTTTTCAGCTGCCCTGGAGGACGCCATAGAAAGGTGGATTCGCTGAGTTGCACAGCACAACCCTGAATAAAGGAGTAAGAATTTGAACAGCACAATTCAGGGGACCTCTGTCCCCAGAGGGAGGCATGGGGAGGGCTGAATAACCCTCGGCCCCAGCCTGTCTTCGACCACAGTCCCTCCGAGGCCACTGAGATGGAAAAGCAAGCGCTGTGGCAGGGCTTTTGCCAAGCACACCTCTTCCACGCTGCAGAGGACAAGCCCTGCCTGCCCGTTCCAGAGCCTGGATGGCTCCAGCAACCCGTGTTCCAGTCTTTTCCATTCTCTGAAGGGGTCGCAGCACCGCAGACGGGGATTTAAAATTTCTCCTCTTTGCTCAAGTAACAGTGGACGTTTCAAAAAAAGCTGCCTCCCCCCAGCTCGTGCTCAGAGCCGCATGAATAAAGCGTTTATTCTGCTGGCAAAAAGCAACGGTCATGCTGCGATAACAAATCAAACCCCCCTGGCGCACAGACACCAACACCCCAGCGCCATCGGCTCCTTCTGCAAACCGACCCGCCATGCTTTTTTTTTTTTTTTTCCCCCTTTCTTCCCCCACCCCCTCCTTTTTCCTTCTTTTTTTTAATAACTCCGGGCGCAGGCAGCCGGTTGCATTTCAAAGCCCGCTCGGAGAGCAGCCGGTTACTTTTAGTTCAGGGCCACCCTGAGCGAGCTGCCTGCCCCCCCCCTCCCCTTCCCGGCCGTGCCCAGGGCGCGGGGGCGCGGGGGCCCCCGGGCGGCTCCTCCCGCCCCGCCGGGGATGGGAAAAACTTGTTCCCAACTTTCCCCCCTCCTCCCCGTAACCCCGAGCCGCGGCGCGGGCTCCTCCCCCTCCGCCCCGCCCACCTGCGCGGCGATTGGCTGTCGGCACAGTGAAGCCACGCCTTCCAAACCAGCGATTGGTTGGTTGTGCCTCGAGGCCATGCCCCCAGTGCGGTGATTGGCTGTCTTGCCACGAGGCCACGCCCCCTGTGCGGTTTATGAATGGGGCGGGCGGCGGGGGCGGGGCTCCCGTCGATGTGCCTTTTTTTTTAGCGGCGGGGCGGCTCGGTGTCGGCGGGGACCGCGGGCGAGAGCGGAGACAGGCTGCGAGGCTGCTCTTCCCCCCTCCTTCCCTCCCCGGACCAACAGCCCGGCCGAGCCGCGGGGAGGATCGCGCGGTCAATTGGATTCTAAAAGTTATTGAAGCCCCGGAGCGAAACGCCGGGCGCGGCGATAATCGGCGCAGCCGGAACCCGAACCGGGGCGGGGAGCGCCGCCGGGATCATCGCCCCTCTCCCAGCCTCGCCGCCGGGATCATCGCCCCCCCCGAACCTCGCCGGCGGGAGGAGCTCCGGCAAACTTTGTCCGAGGGAGCCGCGGCGGTGCCGGTCCCCGCCCGGGGCGCCGATGCCCTCGGAGCGCGCCGCCGGCCGGCTCTGAAGCGGTCCCCGCGGGCGATGCGGGCCGGGGCGGGGGGCGGCGGCCCCTGGCTGGGGCTGGCGGCGCTGGCGGCCGCGCTGCTGGGCGCCCCCGCGGCGGCCGCGTCGCAGCAGCAGTACCACGGCGAGAAGGGCATCTCGGTGCCGGACCACGGCTTCTGCCAGCCCATCTCCATCCCGCTCTGCACGGATATCGCCTACAACCAGACCATCCTGCCCAACCTGCTGGGCCACACCAACCAGGAGGACGCGGGGCTGGAGGTGCACCAGTTCTACCCGCTGGTCAAGGTGCAGTGCTCGGCCGAGCTCAAGTTCTTCCTGTGCTCCATGTACGCGCCGGTGTGCACCGTGCTGGAGCAGGCCATCCCGCCCTGCCGCTCCCTCTGCGAGCGGGCTCGCCAGGGCTGCGAGGCGCTCATGAACAAGTTCGGGTTCCAGTGGCCGGAGCGGCTCCGCTGCGAGAACTTCCCCGTGCACGGCGCGGGCGAGATCTGCGTGGGGCAGAACACCTCGGATGCTCCGCCGGGGCCCGGCGGTGCCGCGGGGCGAGGGGTCACTGCCCACCCCACGGCTGGCTACCTCCCCGAGCTCCTCACCCCGCCGCAGCCGCCCTCCGGCTTCTCCTTCTCCTGCCCCCGGCAGCTCAAAGTGCCCCCGTACCTGGGCTATCGGTTCCTGGGGGAGCGGGACTGCGGGGCCCCCTGCGAGCCAGCCCGACCCAACGGGCTCATGTACTTCAAGGAGGCGGAGGTGCGATTCGCCCGGCTCTGGGTGGGCGTGTGGTCCGTGCTCTGCTGCGCCTCGACGCTCTTCACCGTGCTC
The DNA here is from genome assembly GCF_017976375.1 of Cuculus canorus. Taxonomy (NCBI): domain Eukaryota; kingdom Metazoa; phylum Chordata; class Aves; order Cuculiformes; family Cuculidae; genus Cuculus; species Cuculus canorus. The sequence continues at coordinate 29,519,593 of NC_071406.1, read as the reverse complement.
ACCTACCTGGTGGATATGCGCCGTTTCAGCTACCCGGAGCGGCCCATCATCTTCCTCTCGGGCTGCTACTTCATGGTGGCAGTGGCTTACGCGGCGGGTTTCTTGCTAGAGGAGCGGGTGGTGTGTCTGGAGCGCTTCTCGGAGGACGGCTACCGCACCGTGGCCCAAGGCACCAAGAAAGAAGGCTGCACCATCCTCTTCATGATCCTGTACTTCTTCGGCATGGCCAGCTCCATCTGGTGGGTCATCCTGTCCCTGACCTGGTTCCTGGCTGCTGGCATGAAGTGGGGCCATGAGGCCATCGAGGCCAACTCCCAGTATTTCCACCTGGCTGCCTGGGCTGTGCCTGCCGTCAAAACCATCACCATCTTGGCCATGGGGCAGGTGGATGGGGACATACTCAGTGGGGTGTGTTACGTAGGTATCTACAGTGTGGACTCGCTACGGGGCTTTGTGCTGGCGCCCTTGTTTGTGTACCTCTTCATTGGCACCTCCTTCTTACTTGCTGGCTTCGTGTCCTTGTTTCGCATCCGCACCATCATGAAGCACGATGGCACCAAGACGGAGAAACTAGAGAAGCTGATGGTGCGCATTGGTGTCTTCAGCGTCCTCTACACAGTGCCTGCCACCATCGTCCTGGCGTGTTACTTCTACGAGCAGGCTTTCCGTGCCACCTGGGAGAAGACGTGGCTCCTCCAGACCTGCAAAACCTACGCCGTGCCCTGCCCCAGCCACTTTGCCCCCATGAGCCCAGACTTTACGGTCTTCATGATCAAGTACCTCATGACCATGATTGTTGGGATCACGACTGGCTTCTGGATATGGTCTGGCAAAACTCTTCAGTCCTGGCGACGCTTCTACCACAGACTCAGCACTGGCAGCAAAGGCGAGACAGCAGTATGAGACCCCCCCTACCCCCTCTGGCACGCACACACGCATGCATGCACACACGCAGAGGAGAGGGATACTCAGCAGAAGGGGAAGGCTATGGCTCCCTGAAGGGAGAGGAAGTGAGGCTTTTCCAAACTTTTTCTTCCTCCCAGAGAGTTTGAAAAAAATAAACCAGTCTTTACGTAAAGGATCAGATGGACCGTGTCCAGTGGTGCTTATGCCCAGCTAAGTAGAAGAGCACAGAAAAAGAAGCCCCTGGTGGGATGGAAGTGTCCTTCACCCGCAAGAAGTCCCCTTACCTCTCTCTCCTGCTACCCCTGTGCAGAAAAAAAACCCACAACCCAACTGAAGCCATCCTGCCTTGCTTAGGACAAGAGGGAGGGGAGGGCTGATGCGTGGAGCTGCCCCTGAGCCACTGGGCCAGACTGAGCGCAGGCAGCACCGCAGCCAGCCCCAGAGCAGGAGAAACACCTCCACTCCCCAGCTCCTCTTCACCTCGGTGATACCTGCTTTGGTTGGTTTAAAGTGAAAATTCGGCCCTAGGTCTGGTGTTCTTGTTGCTGTGGGGAAGGAGGGGGTTGCTATTCCACACCCTGAAAAGAAATGACTTGTTGCTTTTCAGCAGAAGGCTTTTCCCCCTTGCCTTTGTTCTAGGAGACAAAGGGGGAAACAAAAGTGTTTTCTATGTAGAAAGGCATAAGCATGGGATCGTTTTTTATGGGCAAACTAACAAAAAGAAGTCGTTGAGGTTCACCCTTGGATGCGAGGAGCTCGCAGAAATAAACATTCCTTTTATGAAAAAGGGAGAAGGCAGGATGTTTTCTTACCGTGTCAGTATGGGTCGCTTTTCTCCACTGAAGGAAATGCAAGACTTGGAGGGCAAGAAGAGCCGAACCGAGAGCCCCTGCCAAAACAAGAGCCATTGAAATATATAACGTAAAGATACGATATTTTTCTTTCCTTCCTATAAACCTGCTTTCTCTCCTGCTTTGCAGTGAGCTCGCTGCAGGTAAAGTCGATATGCAGCCGGCTCTGGGGACAGGAGGAATGCTTTTGGCTCAGGACGGATCCCTTGCCTGCTCCCCAGGTTCCCTGAACTGCTGGTGCAGGAGGGGGCCAGGACTGGGATTTAAGAGCAAGGAGGTACCACAAGTGAGGAGCCCACTCATTTCAACTAAAATACAGCTGCCTAAGTTTCCAGTGATCACATCTTGGAAGGAAAGACATTAAAAAATTAATCATCAAATGCATCGTTTTCTTTTTTAAAATGTGACAGATTTTTCTATTCTGAAATTTTCATGTTGACTTGTTCATATTTTATTTTTTGCTTACTACTTTACCTTTGTAGTCACTGAAGGGTTGTTTTTATAAGTATATGTGTGTGTGTATATTCTTGCCTAAGGACAAAATAGGAAGTTCTGGATTTTTAGCAAGCCTCCGCCCTATAGCTGCTCTTCATTTTTGGGAGGGGGAAAGTGTCTGGAATGAAACTTTAAAAAGAAAAAACCTGTTCAGAGTGAGGGGGCAGACTGCTGCTGTCTGAGGGCGTCCCAGTAGTCTGGGCATGAGGAATGGGCGCATCGGCCAAATCCTTCAGCAGATCCGATTTCAGAAGTGCAAGGCTTGGGTTTTTGTCTTTTATAATGTGCACGTGGAAGAAAAAGAAAAAAAACAAACATGTAAGACAAGTGCAGTATGTATATTTTGTAAATCTCATTTTTGTAAGAAAATATGTATTTATGTTTTTACTTGATTTTTTTTTTTTAAGGTCTGTATGAGGCCCTGCTTCATCCCATGTACAGATCACTGAATAAATAATTTTTAATACAAGGGCTTCAATGAAGTTCTTTCAGTCTTTGAACTCTGGGCAGGGTGTGTGGGGGGTGGGAAAGCAGCTCTCTGAGTGGTGTCTTTCCTCTCTTTGTTGTGGGAGGTGCAATAGACTTTTGGGTGAATAAGCTGAGAATATACTGACCAGAAACTCAACTGTGACTTGAAACTGGCTTTTCTAAGTAACCCTCACAGTAGGAGATCACATTTTGAGACGGTTTCAAATGTTTGCCCTCACGTGAGGTATTTGTGTCTTAGCCAAGTTTTCTTCCAGGCTTTGCCTCTCACTGCGGGCAAGCTGATAAACCAGTTTCCTTATCTAGAAAGTAAGGATAATGCTCTCTTCCTATTCCAAAAGGACTCTGAGACTGAGAACTGGAGGGTGCCACAAGTGCTGTAAATTAAATCCTCACTGTGATGGGTGGAGTGTTTTAAGGAAACAGTAAGGACTAGGTCCTTTGCTAAAGCTTTCGAAGGGTAGCGTTTTGAATTGGCGGGTTTTTTTATCTCCTATAGCACCTTTGCTATCTTCAGTTTTGCTCAGGTGAATTTTACTTTAATCTTCATAGCTAGCCCGAAGCCTACATTCTTTCTTATCAGAGTCATCTGAAAGCTGATAGCTTCGATGAAATTGTCTATTTTATTTCATTTTTTAAAACTGAAATTAATGTTTAGATCACAAGGTGTATCGCTACAACCATGAAAAGTGCCCCAGCAAACAGAATTTTACACCTGTGAAATGATGACAGTTTCCAGCTTTCCTCTCACAATGCTTTCAGCCTATTTATTGGGTTCATCAACCTTCCTTTGCCTTAAACCATGGCTATACTATACCATAAGCTACAGAGCGGGGATCTAAGATGCCTTAGCTGGATGCCATCATGGTAGCTCTGATTGCACTGCAATACTGTTTCATTTACTGAGCAGTGTGCAATAGTTGCACTTTCTCTCCGGGCACTTTTTTCAGACACACTGCTCTCAAACATAACCTCTTACATTTACAGTGTATGAACTGCTGATTTAAAGTTCTTTTCCGACCTGGCCCCATTCATGCTGTGTCTCTAGAAAAGCCACGTCTTCCATTTGAAAACGCCTCTAGCTGCTCCCTGGAATCGGAGTTGTCAAGTTTCCTTTTAGGAAAGGCCTTTGCTTTCCTGCAAGTCAAGCTGCTCCAAACTGCTCCACGACATGAGCTCGGTGATCATTGCTGAGAGGGGTTTCATTCCACTCACTTAGGAAACCTGAAACTTTCTATAAACATTTCCTCCCATTAATCCATCAGTGCTGGCTGGAGCGATGGGATAGCTAAAACAGCTCGTGCTCTGAAGGACTGAGAACCGACAGGAGCAGTGGTGTGACTGACGCCCCTGTGCTGTGCAGCCACAGCTGCGCTGCCAAACATGCAATTAATCCATAATACATTATGGACAGCTATGCCCACAATTCACCGGCCAAGAGTCCCCCCGGCTCTTCTCTCCACACAGCACCCATCCTCGCTGGCTGGATGAGAAACTACATTTAGGTGTGATCACTATTTTTTTGTCCACATATGGCAAAACTTAAATAAGACTTATTTTTTTTAGTTCACAAGACATTCATATCTGAAAGGACATCTCTGTTCCCACCAGAAACTACTAAAGCTTAGTGCTTTTATTTCAGTATTTCCTATTAGGAACGTCTGGATTTAAAGTCACCTATGCAAAACTATCCAAATTCTGGGATTTAAGTTGATTTTTAAGATTCAAGTCTGTAGGTGAGATTTCATGCTGGTGTAAAGTGGAAGCAACCACTATTCACTTTTAAGCAGATGTGACTCACGTTAAGGCTGAAATTTGCTCACAGTGGAAACAATGTGGAGAATTTCAAGTAGTGATAGTGCCTGCCCTTTTAGAATAAAAATCTCTGTCACCATTCTGATAACAAAGCAGCCGGTACTTTCATAATGGGATATGATTTACAAAATCTCTTTGTGAAGTTGTCTGGAAAACGGGAGGAAAAATAGGCCATCACCAACCTTTGCTAATCACTGCAAAATGATTTTTCTTTGACTAAGTCCACTCTCAGTTAGCATTTTTTTAAGCTTAAGAAAAGTTTTCTACCCTTCACCTTTGGCCCTTGTCCGTGCAGTGGTTTTGGTTCACAGGACCTCGGCAAGTAGTAGTTATTGTTGATCAATAGCCCTGTAAGTTTAGGACACGCTACATTTTTGTGAAAAATATAAAACACTGGTTCTTAAGTTTCAGAAATGTTTGCGTTGCTTTCTAGAAGAAAGTATTATTATTTCAGGCAAGTTAAACAGGAGGCTTTAACAGTTTTTTAGACTTCATGAATAGCAGCAGCAACTGGATGTCTCTGCAGAAAAAAAAGTGCTTTTATAATATGTCAGTATTTGTTTGGGTTTATTTTTGGCGGGATACCCACACCAGCCATTGAATGTTTTTGTCTGAGTACTTCACCCGCAACCAAAAGCTTTGCATGCAAGTAAAAAACCACACATCTCTGTGTTCACCAACCGGCAACAGTAAATATTATTTATACTTTCACATGGGTTTAGAAACCCAGTTACTGGCTTGTATCTTATATAGCCTTTTTTTCTATTTCTCATTCTCGCTTCCTTCCAGACCCTAAAGGTACTGTGTACACCCTCCTCTCCATACTTGCTTTCTACTCCTGTTATTTTTTTAAATCATGAATCCAGCTGAAAGAAATTTAGTCTGTTGCTTGGAGAAGAAAAGACGACTCTGAATCTTTCAGCACTATGACTGTTCATTGAGATAGACTATTGCCAAGCCTGTTCTATATAAACCAGAATAATTGTTTCATGCCAACATGAGTGTGTGGTTTTGGCAGCTACAACACTGCACAGGATAATATAGGATTGGGAGAATGAATACAGTGTATGGCACGTTCCCAAATGCCCCACACAGAACTGACAGATTTTGATTAACACGATGCCTAAACTGTAAAAGTAAAATATCAGGTTTTAACACTGCTCAGACAAGCCGCCTGCACTGCAGTCAGAGCAGCACAAGGAGAGTTTTGACACCGTATAAACCCGGGGTCCAGGGTTGCCTGGTTCAGGTGGCTGGGCGTTGCTTGTCTCAAAACCAGATCAGTGGATGTAGGACACAGCACTTTCTCCTAATCCAGGTAAAGACCAGGCACAAGCGCAGTGTTACCACTGCTGCAGCCAAATAGTATTTGACTGAATGATGCACACTGAGAAGAAACAGGCCCAAACAGGATCACAAATGTGTACTCCTCTACGTCACTTGCTCCTCTCTGCACAGCCAGCCTAACCATGCCAGGAAACTATGGGACTGGGATAAATGGACATCTGGACAAATGGTAGGAATAAGGAAGGTCTAGAGCACGTTATTAAATAACAATTGTAAATTGAGGGGGGGATCACTTATTCATTTTAGTCAGGAAGTCCTACTAGCAACAACTTGTTCATTTTGGCTGCCCTAGTTCTGTCATAACTTGGGTTGGTTATACGCAACTCTTTGCTTAAGCTTGTTACTCTTCCAAACCCAGGTGGAAAACCAGTGTGGGCTCCCTAGATAATTTGTCTCTATGAGTAGGCTTTGGCTGCACAGGTATTGGAAATTAACCCCATCATGTGGCCACCAAAGTAGCTGTGAACCTTACTATTAACACCAGGATCCCAAAGGCCATGATGGCAATTAGGAAGAAAGAAAGAGAGAGGCCCAGTTCTCTCCGACCTCCAGCTTTACTGCAGGTACTGGCAATTCCAGCATTGTTCACAAACCAGTCTGCAAGAAAGCAATGCCATTCTCAGGGCAGGCAAGGAGTAACATTATCCCCATCTTGGTGTCCTTTTCCCCAGGCAGACACACAGAGGGGCTTCAGAAATAGCTTGTGGTGAATGGGGAATTCTGACAGGAGTTGTAGCAAAAGAAAAAGATGTTATCTGGCTCAGATGGACACAAAAGGGTGTTGCAGCAAGTAGGCACTAATCTCGGATTTGGAAGACAAGTGCTTGATCACCTGCACTGTCACAGAGGGTGGACAAATCACAGCAAGATTTTCGGCAGTATGCAGGCAGCTGAAGATGCAGGCAGGTACGTGGAAAGCACTTTTTGTAACTGCTTAAATTCCCAGGTGCATGTCTTGGTAAGTGACTGAAAACCTGATCTCTGTCTCTAATGCCTTGTTTATAAAATTGGAACAGTGGCATTTCCCTGTATTATAGGAATGTTGTGAGAATAAACACTCTCAACAACAGCAGAAATTAAATATAATGATAGCAGGGTTTATATAAATACCTCTGTGAGATCTTTGTCCCATAATTTGATGTTTTGCAAGTAGACCCTATTCTAGAGAACGTCAAATTAAGACTACCAGCTAGAATAAATTCCTTGTCTGTTTTCCAGCATCTTCTCTAAAACTAGGCAGGCTGAGCACATGCTTTTACAGGAGCATCACTCTAGCCAAGGCTCAAGTATAAGGTGTGAGACAGTATAAAGATGCAAGCTAGGTAATTAGAAAATTACACTGAACTAGGCATGGATGAAAATCAACAGCTGATGATGACAGCCAAACAAAATGGGCTTGTGTTATCCTGGTGCTTACACATGGCAGAGATAAGGATATGGGCCCATCCTCGCTGGTGCTATAGAGTGCTTAGCTCTTCCAGCACTCCTCAGTCTCTCATTTTGTATATGCTATAAACACTGTTATTATCAAGACTCCATGACACCTCTGCTGTCCCTCTTCAAATCATTACACTTCACTTCAGCTTCCTTTAAGCAAGATCTGAACCATAGTAAGTAGGAGGCCTAAAGTACAGTTGTCCAAGGGTTCATCCAAGCCCTTAGCAGTAAGAACTCTCCTTCTCTCCCATATTTTCAATCTGTCACTTAGTTCCTCAACAATTTTTTTCTGTTAACATGTCCTCTGATGTTTTTCTCTTCACTAAGAGAATGGACAAGTAGAAGGACTAGTTGGCTGTTTGGACATTTTTCTGCCTCAACAACAGGGAACAGCATGAGACCACTATGCTTCTTTCACCAATGAAATACAGAGGCGTCTAGGCTGACTGGGGTAAATGTTTGTGTGCTGCCCTGGTGCCAGCTTTTCCTATGGGAGACTTCTGCACCCATTCACCCTCATCACACATCAGGATTTCATTGCTAAATAAAGTAAACCAACAAACGAAAAAGGATTCCTAAATACATCAAAGTATGCTCCGATTTATAAATCCCCTGTCAAATAAACAAAAATATAACTTAAGAGTTTTTATGGAAGACAGTCAAAGGGACCTACTTCCAAAAATATTTACCTAAAGCACAAATCAGATCGGTTGCTTGACGTGGCTTCCTGCCACAAATTTTCTACGCAGGGGTTGCGGGTACATGTGTGCACACGTGTAGTGGGAGTGCGTGCTAGTGTAACAACTACAAATTACAGCTACAGGTAAATCGCTCATCAAAAACCTAGTGAAGAGAGAAAATCAAAAGACCCTTGCCCAATGCAGCTGTCTGCTAATTAAACACTGGTGTTAATTGCAATAGTGTTCTTGGACCCCCTTCCCTGTGTTTGTTGTGGTGCCTGCGTGAGCCCTGCATTGCTCAGAACTTTCACATTCTCACAGAAAATGAAATCGTCTATAAAAGGAATGAAAGGCTCTGATATGTATATATATCTATAGGGCTATTTTTAAAGAAAAAAAAGGTTTTTTTTGTGTGAGCTAGTTCAAAGCCAGCTTTGATTATCTAAAGCAAAAGTCAGTCTTTAGAAAGAGTAGAAAACTAAATGTAAAGATGGAATCTTTTTATTGAATCTATGATGAAAAGAGCATTTCTTAATTGTAATGCTCTTGCCTCTTAATTTTTTTTTTTTTTTTTTTTAATTAACAGCAAAATGTAGAAGTTTCAGGCAGCATTTCCTGTCCTTACTTTATGAGATGTGCAAAGCAGCATTCCATTAGGGCCAACAGCCAGCAAAAGGGATGTCATTTGACACCCTTACACAACTATGCATACCAGGCTGGAACCAAGCGGGATTATGTGAGTGGATAGAAAGCCCTTCTAGAGAGAGGATTTACTTATACTGTTTTTCTTTACACATTCTGCTCTCTGAAGATAGTAAATCAGCTATTGGATTTGCAGAAACAACTCTCATGACAGCTAAAGAATTCAGGCACAAAGTAGATGAAGGCAAAGATCTGGCCTCTCTGAACAAGCTTGTAGTAACCACAGGAAAAGACCGAACTGCACCCATGTCCGAAGGGGCTTAAACAGCGCCTGAGCCTGAACCATATTTCTCTTCTAAGCCAGAGGCAGGAGGTGGGCTGAGTTTCCAGAGCCCAGGCCAAATCCCACAGCAACTTTCTGCTTTTATGGTAGGCTAAACTGAAGTCCTGGATCTGAACGTTATAAGATTTGAAAGATCATACTTTACAGTCACTATGAGCCAGAAATTGTCTTTTCTGGTAAGAAATCCCTTACTTGCAAACGTGAATTAACCAGTGGGTAGTTTTCCTTTGTTATGAACGTACAGAGGTTTGAATCAATGCCCATGGACAGGGATGTATTTTTCTGTCTTTCAGATTTTGCTGTTTTGCTGGTGGAGTCAGCATTAACTAACAGAGCTGATACTCCATGTCTCTCACTTTCCTCAAGCAAAGATCTGACAGCACTGAATTCTGAATCAAATCTTAATCAAAACCTCCTAACATTAGAACTGAAAATAAACCTTCCTCAGAAAACAATCTCAAAAGTCTCAGCAATTTCACTTACGTGCCTCGTCCCTTTTGATATTGATTTTCATTAAAACTAGCTTTGTTAATAAAGGGCCTTCTGGTCAGCATTTCACCACTGCCCTCAGACTCTAACACATACATTAAAGGTGTAACGATGAGTTATTTACCAAAAAATAAGCATATGAAGGACTGTACCATAACAACCTTTATTTTCACAAGCTCCGCCTCTCAGTGTCGTCCTCGGCTGCATCTTTTTTAGCTGATCTCAGTATCAATACAAGCCTATTTTATTTGTCCTTAAATGTAATTCTGCACAGACAATGACATTTTTATTAGCAAATGGGCAGTAGTGTTGCTGGCAGACAGGGCACCAGACTAGGGTCAGAAGACTGTTATACTTTTCCCAAATTTGCCCCTGGTCTGCAAATTCTTCCAATCATCCTTACCTCCATTTTTTTTCTCAGCTCTTCTCTAAATAGGATCATGCTCTTGGAGACAAAAAATGTCTCTATTGTCCCTATGTATGTGTTGGTACTATTCCCATCTTGCTGGAGCCCTGATCTTGACGGGGGCCTCTCAAGATTCAGCACAATGCAAGAGATTCCAATTAAAAATAATTGATCATTAAGAGGCAGAGAATGGTAAAGCATGAGCTGGCACTTTGCTTTCTATGGGGAAATAGTCAAACGCTAGTGGCAAAGTAGAGACATGTGTGATGACACTGAGTCTTCCCGAAGAAATGAAAGTGGGAAGTGTCACTCATCACCTTTTGGGCTTTTGTGTAATGTGCGTAAGGAATGTTCCCTTCTCTGAAGAGTCTCTGTGGCCTCATCAGATGATGGGATTTACTGTCACATGCCCTCTTCTGCCTGTCTTTTTTTGGTGGTTGTACAAAGTATTGTCATGTGGGGTCTGTGTGATAGCACATACTGCGAAATATCTCCAGCTGGGTGGAATTGGTGCTGGCCAGTTGGATTTCTTGTTGGCTGGCTAGTCTATAAAAATGAAAAACAGACACTGAAGAAACTATCTCATTTATAAAAGGAAACCATTTATCTGCAATAAAAAAGAACCAAACAAAACGACCAACCCCAAAACAAAATAACTGGCTGGATATTTCATTAAATTATTACTAGGGAAGTGATTAAATAATTGCACAGCAGAGCAAGGAAGAAACCCACTACTTCCACACACACCTCCAAAATATGGATTTGAATCAAGCAAAACAATTTTCCAGTTCATTCTGAACTTCCTCATTTGAAGACGAAAACAAAGGGGAAAATCATGCAATCATAGAATGGTTTGAGTTGGAAGATACCTCAAGGCCCATCCAGTTCCAACGCCACTGCCATGGGCAGGGACACCTCCCACCAGACCAGGCTGCCCAAGGCCCCATCCAGCCTGGCATTGAACACCTCCACGGATGGGGCAGACACAGCTTCCTTGGGCATCCCGGGCCAGTGCCTCACCACCCTCAGTGTGAAGAATTTCTTCCTAATGTCTAATTTAAATCTTTCCCCTTCCAGTCTATAGCCATTCCCCCTAGTCCTGTCACTACATGCCCTTCTAAAAAGTCTTTCTCCAGCTTTCTTGTAAGCACCTTCAGGTACTGGAAGGCCTTTATAAGGTCTCCTCAGAGCCTTCTCTTCTCCAGGCTAAACAACTCCAACTCTCTCAGCCTGTCCTCATAGCAGAGGTGCTCCAGCCCTCAGATCATCTTTGTGGCCTTTGTCTGGACCCATTCCAACAGTTCCATATTCTTATACTGAGGATTCCAGAACTGGACACGACACTCCAGGTGGGTTCTCACAAGAGCAGAGTAGAAGGGCAGAAAATGTCTGAATGTTTTGTTTAGATGTTTCCTAAATGAAGCAACTCCACGTTTGAATTTGAAATGCACCCAAAATGAGAGAAAAACGGTAAGCAACCTTGTAAGGTTCAGATGGAGTTAAGGGGCAGACTGGATGGACCAAGGATGAGACAGGCAGGTGACGGCAGGTAGCTTGGCTTTGGAACCACGGGAAGCTTAAGAGAGACATGGAACTCAATTTACACCTACAGCTTCTTCCCTATCACTGAGAAAGTCTAAGCCACTTCACCTGCACGATGTAGGCCTGGTAATAAGGGACATAAGGCAGCAAATGGAACATTTTGCTTAATGAGATTAGAAATGGAATATAGGGAAAAGTTTGTAGAGAGCAGAGAAAGAGGAGAGCAATAAAAATAGTCGAGACTGAGACATAAGAGGAATATGGGCACAGCTGCAGCTACATGTACAATTGCTTTCCTTGCTTTTCAGGTTGGCCAGAAATAAAATAACTCCAGTGTGAAGCTGTACTTCTGCTCCTGCTCAGCTAAACGCTCACGCTAACTGGCTGTACCTGCTGGCTAGTGTGATGGGCTGGCTTGTGGACGGGGCTGGCCATCCCAGAGCCTACGCAAGGCCAACGCCTGACTGCCTGCCTCTGTCTAGGCAGCTGTGACTCTGGGATTCTTCATGCTGCCTTTTTAACAGGGCTGGCCTTTATACATAGCAAAGTACTGTCTCTGTCACCCTTTAAGTGTGGTGAAGTGCCCATGCTGTGAAGGAGCACTTATTCATACACAGCAGCAGCATCTCCAAGGCAAACTAATTGCTGACTGTAAACTGCTGCGATCAACATGAATGCTCACCAAACTATATTCTCCTCATAAATGTTCAGAAGTAAAAACGTTACTGACAAAGAAATTCATGAAGGTTGCCAGGAGCATAGGGTGCCTTCCAAGAATGTCAGTCCTAGCTATTCTCTTGGAAACCAGTAAATAAAGAGTTAAGGTATGAGCAAACACAACCTTAACTGCACTGTTTGAGCCATGCCCCAATATGGCCATAACACACAGAGCCTGTGCTATCTCAAAGGCAGAGTGCAAACATTTGGGGAATAGGGCACATGACCAAAGGACAGAGTCTTCTTTTTACAAGGGAAAACTGGTCTGTGCTGAAGCTGCAGGGCCTGGGGGCAGGGGGAGTGCAGACACCATCCTTACCCAAGAGACAGCTGGTCTCTTCCTCAGGACTAACACCGACTCAATTTACAGCTCCTGACCTCACAGACTGCCAGAACGTTCTTCACCAGCACCAAGCCCACAGACTATCACGCTCTCTGGGTAATTCCCCTGGGGAGGAAGAGCTCTAGGCACTGTTATCACCACAATTTACAAAGTCAGTGCCAAAAGGAGACAGACTACTGAACCACCCCCATGAACAGAGGAGGCAGAAAAAGAAGCAAGCCACCTTCCAGAAGGACAAGGTCTTTCACATGTCAAAGCCCAGCAGTTTTCTTGTGTCACAGCCACTAAGCAGCCAAAGGCTCCAGCTCTGCCAGCTGGAGCGGGGCAGCCCCCACAGCTGACCTGTACAATCCCCAGCAGCATGGCCAACCCTACAGAGAGCGTGGGGGACGTAATTCAGACACTGCTTTTCAAAAGGCTTGTGGCTTACCATATTTACCAAGATGGAAAGGTATAAGATGCTCACAGACAACTTTGATGCTGCATCAGTTAAGGCTTTTTTATTTGGCAGGGTTAGGACGGCAGGGAGAGTGCCACCTCTGCTATGGCACTAGCACTGCTCTGAAATGCGTGGCCATGGAGGACTCTGCTCAAATGCTTTTTCTGTGGCAGAGGTATATTCAGAAGTGTTGTGCTGTCCTCCTTCTCTGTTTATTTCTCGTTCCTCGCTCCCTAGGAAACTGAGAATCGCATTATCGTCTCCCTCTTTTTTGTCCTACTTTGAATGCTGAGTAGCTGGCACCCATTATTCTGTGACAATGTCCCATCTTACTGACATGTCTTGAATATGTACATTTTTATACAGCTTTAATAGTGCTATTTTAAACTTTAAAGCCTGTCACTTGTCCTCATGAAAGTCAGATGGAAAATAATGCTATTCCCATATTTTTCTGGTCTTTACATCCAAAGCAGCAGTCCCTAAAGCAAACTTCTGTCCTCCTGTTGGTAAGAATTTCTGTAGACCGTTTCCACAGCACTGTCAGGCAACTACTACCAAAGGGCAAATCCTAGTATCATAGAATCACTAAAGTTGGAAAAGACCTCTAAGATCATAAAGCCTGACCATCAGCCCAACACCACCATGCCTACTAAACCATGTCCTAAAGTGCCACATCTACATTGTTTTTGAACACCTCCAGGGATGGAGACTCCACCACTTCCATGGGCAGCCTGTTCCAATGCTTCACCACTCTTTCAGTAAAGAAATTTTTCCTAATATCCAATCCAAATTTCCCCTGGTGCAATTTAAGGCCATTTCCTCTTGTCCTATCTCTTGTTACTTGGAAGAAGAGACCAACACCCACTTCACTACAACCAACTTTCAGGTAATCATAGAGATACCTTCCCTCAGGCTCCTCCTCTCCAAGATAACTAGTCCTAGTTCCCTCAGCTGCTTCTCATAAGACTTGTCCTCCAGACCCTTCACTGGCTTTGTTGCCCCACATTTGGACATGGTCCAGCAACTCAATGTCCTTCTTGTAGCGAGGGGTCCAAAACTGAACATGGTATTCGAGGCGTGGCCTCTCCAGTCCAAGCAGAGGAGCACAAACACATCCCTGGTCATGCTGGCCACACCATTTTCAATACAAGCCAGGATGATGTTGGCTTTTTTGGCCACCTAGGCACATTGCTGGCTCACATTCAGCCTGCTGTCGACCAGCACCCTCGCAGATCCTTTTCGCCCAGGGAGCTTTCCAGCCACTCTTCCCCAAGCCTGTAGGATTGTATGGGGTTGTCATGACCAAAGTGCAGAACCCAGCACTTGGCCTTATCGAATCTCAGAAAACTGGCCTCAACCAATTAATTAAGCTTGCCCAGGTTTCTCTGCAAAGCCTTCTTGCCCTCAAGCAGATTGACACTCCTGCCCAATTTGGTGTCATCTGCAAACTTCTTACTGAGGGTGCACCTTGATTAAGAGTTTTGGTTGAGCAATGAATGCGGTACCAAATGAGAAATAAATACAGAAATCAAAGACTACAGAGCTAAACAAAGTTCCCACCTTTGTATAGACACAAATATGTGCTACCAGTGGTACACTAGTATGACATCAAGAGCTGGACTATAAAACGGAGTCTTGAATCCCAATCATCTCCTCCAGTCCCAGAGATGTAGAATTCAGTCTCTGAATACAGGCACATTCTGACAGTTTGGATTTTCCCGAAGTATCTCATAACGAAGAAGCTTTCCATTAGCATCTACAAAGAGCCAAAATGCAGGAGCTGTCCTACAGCAAGCTGACAACAGCATCCTCATGTTGCTTAGAAATACTCTCCATCCTCAAGGGTGAAGTTGCTGGGCTGCAGACCCCATACTTAGACCTGGACACTCTCAAGCCTCAATCCCAAGCCCTGGGTGCAAAAATCACCCGACTGGCTCAGGAAATCAAGCGAAGGCCTGTTCTGCTTGACAAAGAAATGCCCTATGGCAGACCTGGCCAATGACAGTCAATATAACTGGCCATATTTCGTGTGCAGGGGCAAAAAGGCTAGTGAAGACTGCACAGTGTTAATCCCTAGAGCTTCCTTGTCCTCTTTCTTTCCCTTTCATTGCATTTTTTATCAGAGCATTTGTCACCAGCAAATTAAGAGTTAACCAGGAGAGTGGGCTGAAGACCATGTATCTTATTTGTCTAATCCTGTAGTTAAAAAAATCCTCTTAGATTCAGGTGAAAATGTCTCTTTTCTTTATCTACAAGGTATTTGCGGTACTGTCTCTAGAGTTAAAAAACTACCCAGCAGTAAGCGCTTCTGTAAACACTCCCACTTTATCTGCAGAGAACAAGAATCCCAGCAGTGCTGGAAACAGATATAAATGGTAACTGTTAACAAGAATTAATAAAAAAAAATAAATCATTCTGCATATGCTAAGAGTAGCAGTGATTTCTGGCAAGAATTAATTAAGCCAGATGAAACATTTCTGATATGATTTGTGCTATCAGATCATTTAATTAGTTCTGGCTTTTAGTTCATCGTAACAAGCTTCTGTGAGGGTGAAAAAGAAATAATTGTTTATTCAAATAGCAATAATTCGTGTTTCTTTAATTGACTCCTTGTGTGAAAGCATTAATTCCTGCTGTTTTCTTAAATACTGGGTGGAAGAGTTCCAGCACAATCTCCCATTCCAGAGGCCACCAAGTCCATTCCCCACTGCAGCCTCCTGCCTGTGATCTAAACCCCTTCAGCCCTGTCGCTTCTTCTGGCTTGTCTGTACACTGCCGAGCAGGGTTTAGCTGTTCTTGAGTGCTCGTGGGCTTATTAAGTATTCCTAAGCGAAGCTGATGATGTACTCATAAATAATATTGATGGGACTGAAATAAGTTTTCTTTCCAGCAGACTGGATATTTTGGAAATGTTTTAAAAAAAGAAAAAAAAAATCAGACACCCAAAGAATGTCTAAAAGGCAAGAAGTTTTAGATAATCCAAAATCTTTCATTAAAAGAAAAAAAAGGAACTTTTTTTCTATAACTAAATTTAATTCACCAATCTTTGCCAAAGGACAGGGGAGGAAATTGATTTTTCTTCAGTATCAGGATACACTGCAGAAATGTCACTGAGCCTACAAAGACACATGCTAGCAGTTTTTAAAAGTAGGTCTAGTAACTCGTGTTTCTGCTGATTGCTGATTTGTTGGGTGCCAGTCAGTAAAAAGGTCATATAATCCCTGCTGGGGAAAAGGTGGTACAGGACTGAGGCATGCAAAGCAGCCAAAAAAAAAAAAAAAAAAAAATAAAAAGGCTTCTCTGCAGTTTGAAACTCCATGGATGGAAGTGTATTGCAGGTTTATGCCTAACCCAATGCTGAGTTATGGGTCATTGCAGTAAAATCAGAATTCCTCACATTACTTAATCTAACAAGGTCCGCGAGGGGAGAAAAAGGCCCCAGTTTGTAAGATCTAAGGGGCCGAGACTTTATCTGCACACTTTCCTGTAAAACTCCAGGTGCACTGCGAGATCTATATCATCAGTTCGACGCTAAAAACTATGTTGTTTAAAACAAAACAATCAAAGGCTGAAAAGCAAAGCTCTCAAATATCACGAAAGAGCAAAGCAAAGGTTGCCTAATGTAACCTCCCTTCTGCCTCCAGGTTGTACGGCATAATACGCTGCTTCAGTCTCTGACCAGGTACTGCCCCCACATTCATTTTTTTGGCAAGAGCCCCTGCTTCACTCCAGGCACAGGACCGGCAGTGCTCTGCATACAAAGCAGCTCTTCAATATTCTTTTTAATCTCAGCTCTTGAGTGTGGGGCTCTGGCTTCCTCTCCTACAAACCGTCGCAACACTGCATGAACAATGATATTTTTCCGTTCTACACTGTTTTTTCTTTGCTGTTCAGCCCCCAGAGTCCCAAATGCTTTGCACTAGTTAACATACTTATTCCCAAAACATCCCTGCGAGATGGGGAAATATTGTGCCTAATTTAGAGAGTAAGATTGAAATACTTTCTAAAGAAATGTAGAAGAGAGGCAGGAAAAGCGACCAGATCTCTGGAGTCCCAATCAACCACCTAAATCATCATTTTTACAACAGGCCTCTGGCCTTTATTCACACCACACAACTTCTGCTAGAGGTTAGGCAGCAGTGCCCGAGAAACAGCCCCATTCACTGACAAAACATAAATCTACTACCGTGACTCCAGACCAATATATTATATGACCCTGTTCTAGGTTTACTTAGGGTGAAATTCAGTCCTGCGCAAAGGGCCAGCATTTACGTCCTCTCTCAAAGGTTTGTAGTTGTGTGTGCGCCTCACACTTACCCTCTGATCTTTTTTCAGAAAGAAAAAAGTTATGCTGTTTATCCAGTAGACACTGCGATCACATAATTGAAGGCACATGTGTACAGACTGTGATTAGAAGGAGCAGTGTAAACGTTACACTAGCTTCTCAAAAGCAATTTGATAAACTGAAAAGTGGGAAATGACATAACAACACAAATTATAGTAAGTCATTTTACACAACAAATTAAGGAACAAAATAATCTCCACCTTTCAATCATCACCTATACAGCAGAAGTGTGCTCTGTACACTTGAATACCTTCAATCCACAAATAAAGATTCCTTTATCTTATTTAAATGCATGTCTTGATACATGAAAGGAAAGGATCCGGACTTCTTCACAGAGGTACTTGCTCAGTTTTGTGAAGGAGAGAACTGAGATTGCATTCCGCTGTCATTCCTTCTGTGCCTTGCCAAGTTTATATAGTTTCAGCTATCCATCTGCGTGGCCAGTGGAAGCCTGTGAAAACCCCTAAGCAGTGGAAGTTCCCTGTCCCTTTATATCCACAGGTGATTCCCAAAACTCCTTTGTTCCAGAGTTCACAGTAAACCAGCGTGCAAATAAAGAATGTTTTCCAAAATCATATCTAAACTAAAGCAATTCTGATTTTCACTAGAGCGGTGACATCTACCACTTACCCCACCGAAGTCACGTTTTCATTGCCTGCTCTGAGGCTCATGGATCAGTCAAAAGGCCAAGATTGTCAGCCCGGCAGAGAAAGTGTAGCTCCTCACACATGTAGACACATCTAGACACTTCCCTGGTCTTTTGAAATATTCTGGGATGGGGGAAACAACAACACCTCCACGTTCAGCCTCTAAAGCAAATTTACCAAATCAGATATTTAATGTTCAAAACAGGTTGTTTTTACAGTTCTAGTACGTACCATGGGCTCCTTTTTCACTGATGAGGTGTTAATAACTTTAAATAAATTTAATTAACAGTTATGAGTGACTAAAGAAAACAGACATACTACATTCAAAATGTCTTTCTTTGCAGCTGTCATTTCAGCTTTTGAATTTCTTGCTTTAAAATACATTTTCTGTTTAAAAACATACATAGGCTTTTCAAAGTGGCTTTTATCCGTGCAGCTACGAAGCATCTCTCATATATTAAGGACTTACTTTTGTAAGAGCCTTCTGAGTGAAGGGAAAATTGTTCCCACTTCACAAGTTGGGCAGCTATTATACCCTGATGGTCCCATAGCTGTGCCTGTACGACATTACACATTCCAGCCCCATGCCTGTATTACTGTGGTATCTGGGGGAGCCAGGATGCTCCTGGTTTGCAGCAGTGTTGACACAGGGAGCAAAGGCTGCACCCCAAGATAAGACCCTGCAGCTGGACTGAAAGGGTGAATTGGACACTTGGAAGCCAAGATGGAACAAGCTCCAGGCTTCTGCTCTGTGTGGGCAAAATGAGGTTTTGCTGTCCTAGCGTAAGGGCTTGGTGCCAGCCTAGTGCTGGGCTCACAAAACACCTAGAAACAACCACAGAAAACAATCTCAGAAAGCCTATTAACACAAAGACCCAGTGCCGGCTCAGGAACGTGCTGAGCTGATTGCTAGACACGCCGAGTGAATTCTGGGGACACTTACCTTAGGTTTGCCCTGCTCTCGTTACTCTTCCCTGGCATTTTTTATGAGCCTGCATCGGAGACTATGGGCTTAGGCCTGTCCTCCTTTGACTCAAATCACTGTTGCTCTGCTCTTACACCACTATATCAGGGCATTTCAGCCATTGGGAAAGGCTAGGGCAGAGATGGGAATGGAAGCTGGGGACTGAGGCTTGCCGAGCTGCACTTGCTGCTCCAGCTGCCCCTGAAACGGTGAGGGGGTAACAGCAGCCAGGCGCTACCCTGCTGGCTCTGCTTCACCCTGGCAGCAGCAGCTACCAAGGCAGCTTCCCTGGGCTCTGCCACAGCCAAAGGAGTCACCACGGCTTGACTTCTGGTTTGGCTGCCCTTTGTAATTGCCTATTTTGCTCATGTCCAGATCTTCCCAAGGCTACACAGAGCGGGAAGCCACACTCAAATTCCAAGTCTCAATATAGTAGCTTAACCACAAGACTGTCCTTCCTGGCTTCTTTCTCAGGCACGTAGTGTCTCAGCCTCCCTATGCCAAATACCACAAAACAAGGTTTCCTTCTCCCCTTTGCTCAGCTTCAGAGGGATACGTTCAATTACTGTTTTGAAATTAGGGATAAACCCAGGAAAGAGCACAAGACTACAGTTTACCTTAAAACCTAACCAAAACACACACAGATTCAGTCAAATATTCTCTGGCAGGTTATCTGATGACTAAAGAAATGTCAATGAAGACGTTACATGTTCTCCAGCCCACATTCTTAAATCTGTGTTGACTGTTGTGCTCAACAGCACAGAGACAAGCAGAGGAGGGGGTTGTCTGCCCTGTGTGCTTTGCCTGGTAAACAAGTAACCACCGTAGCACAGAGATTACAATGCACACGCTGTCTCCTCTTCTGCTTACTCTCACCTACATCTCTGCTCTAACTGCACCATTCCTGTGGAGTGCAATGGTCACCGATGGTTACAGAGCATCCTCCAAGGTAATATCAAGAGTAGGAAAGCAAGGGAAGAGTTTCTGTCGGCTTCCAAGTCAATGAGAGCTTCAGTAATGCAAATGGATAACATTTCTAACAGTGGAAGCACGATGCAGGGCGCGCTAGTGCCCAAGCTTACTGATCACTCTGTACCCCAAATTCGCCAGACACAGGCAGGCATGAGTGCTAGAGGTTTTCTCAACATTTATGCAAACTCTGAATCTCCAGAAATCCCAACATATGTAACCCTTGAGGAGGCTTAACATGAATTCTTTGCTCCCATTGTTCTCCGATTCACATGTTGGGAGACTTCTTCCTCTGCTTCCTCCTTGTCAGGGGAGACAGCTTCAACAATATGGATTTTATTGTACACTCCCTACATCCCACTTCTGCCCCTTGTCAATAGCACAGAGGCCCAAACGCCATCTCAGCTGCAAAGAGGAAATGACTATTCACAAGGCACAAAGGTTTATGGATTTCTGCCTAACAAAAGATTATTTCTAAGCAGACTCTTCATGTACTGGTGCCTCATCTCTTCCAGTAGGAAAGCAGACAGCCTCCAGTGTGCCCAACACCAACAAGAGAGCTCTCTCCAGGGCAGGTGTACCGTGCAAGGTAGCCTCTTAATCTTCTCACATGCACAAGCACTATTTTTCATACCAGCTGCATCTTAAACACTCGGTTAAGATGGTGATTAGTGGTGGTGGTAGGGTGTCACAGTGGGAGCTTTCTTAAGAAGAAAAGGCTTTGATTGAGCCAATGAAAGCTGTTGCCAGGGAACCAGATGCCATGAACACACCACTCCAGCAGCGCAAGAATACAAACCATGTGAGTGCTGGACTGAGCTTTAAATGCATTTGCTGGTTGAGGCCTGAACACACCATTAACTCTTTCAGTACCCGAAAGAGTTCACACAATCAACTGGTAAGATGGGAGTCTGTTGCAAACACACAGGAGCAAAACATCTCCCGATATCTCTCTTTTACACACCGTTGAGCCAAAAGAAAAACAAAGCAGGGAAACTTTTGACCTTTAGTTTTTGACTGGCAAAGAAGGCACATTTATTTTTACAAAATATGTAAGGGAACTTCTTTTCAAAGTAACACTTAGTTTTATACTAACGTGAAAAAAGGAATCAGATAAGTGCTGCGATAACTCTATAAAATTATTAATTTTGTTTTTGTAGGGGGTGTTACACATGAAGTCTGATGTGCACAGCATGTTCACCAGTCAGTTGCTCTGCAAGAGGAACAGAATAGCTTAGATTCCATTTTTCCCAGATCTGAGCTGGTTTCCAACACAAATGTTACCGATTTGAATTTTATCTGATCAGTTGCCAATTTGTTTCAAAGTTAACTTTCCACTCTGATTACTAAACAGCCTTGTACTCTACCGACAGAGCATTTTTTTCCTAATGTAAATTCCACAGTGCTCTGCAACCCTACCAGTAAAACGCAGCTAAAGCTCTAATTAAAAATCATGCCTGCCATATGTCAATTCATAAGAACTAAAATTAAACCAACAAGGGGCTGTAACCAAAACTTTTTTTGAACACAAAAGCCTGCCTGCTCCATTTTGAAGCAGTAACGTGTGGAAGCCCTGGTAGTTCTTGCGGGACAACGACTAGTCCCAAACATTTTCGCCTTTGGGCTTCCAGTTCAAACCCAGCACAAGTTCCTAAGTATAAAAAACCTTTTCCCACTCCACAGCTTGAGCGAAAGCCTCTCCATGCCCGTGTAGCCAGCACTGACTGTGTAACTGCTTTGATCCCATGGAGCCGGTAACTGTGTTGAGCAAGTAACATGTTGTTGGCAGTGTTATACTGAACTCCCCCTGTCAGTCTCCATTTCAGTCTCTTTACATCCTGTGGTAATGCCAGCCGCCTAGCGAGCTCCGAGTTGGGGTCCAGTGTACTACTGCCTTTTTTATGCCTCTCCCACAGAGCAGAAGGCCTGGGGGGAAAGGACATAGCAATACCATTATAATGCTTAAGTGACCATAAAGTCTCAGTGTGAGTTCTAAGAATCTAACATAAGGGACAATAAACTTTGGGCCCCTCAAATTTATTCTAGGGGACTGGTAAGAGTGGATATAGTGCAAAGCTGATTTTAAAATCTTCATGCAACTCCGGCGGCAATTCCTGCCCAGCTTAGTGATGATGGAAAACTAGGCTCCTGTGTATCCACAGGCCATATCCAAACAAGCACAGCATCTCACTGTCAAGACGACACTTATTGTTCATCCCCCTGGAGTCCCTTGGAGTCCCAGCTAACAAGTATTTCATGGCTGTATTGCATAGCTGAGGACAAGGAGAACACAAGCACTTGTACAGCAAGGTACAGCACTGAAAAATGCACTGCAAACTCATACAGAGCACTTCTCTCTCCCTGGGTTCTGCAGTGATATACTTTAGGGGTCTAGGAGCCTGCTGTAGTCTTGGCCCCAAGACACCCCTTTAGTCACTGTGTTGCCACAAAGAGGGGCTGCCTGCCTGCTTACAGTTTAACTTCTGTGTTTAATCTGCAGATACGCATGCCAGGCTTGCGGCAGTGGTTCCCACTGCAGAGCCCCCGTCTCAGGCAGGACACAACCGCCTCTTTACAAAAGCTCTTGTGTAACCCTCATAAATCGGGAAAAACAACACTGCAGCTCAGCTTAAGTTAGCAGTGAATAAGTGAAGAACTGGAAGAGATTTCTACAGGCAGAGCAGAGTTATCTAAACACAACTTTGGCAACGTTTGAGGGCTAACAGCCCAGTTTTCTAACCAGTTCCATACAAAACCTCTAACGATCAAAAACAGTCAGTGTCTGCACTTTGTATTTTGAGCCTAAAACATACACACACGCAGCTAGATACTACACAGTGGCGAAGGAAGGCATTCTGGTGTGCTGCTTAGTGGGACATCAGGATGAAAGCGTCACTTACTGAACAAACATGGTTCCGTGCCGTGTCAGTGACCTCTGCAGAGTTCCCGTCAAAGATCCCGCACAGATGTGATCCTGCTCAGTTTGCAAGAGCAAACAGAACTGCAGTGCAAGACGGTATTGTTACAAAGGCTAATAATTCAGTCTCTGCACTACAAAGAGGTGCAGATGTACTCAAGTTACCTTGCTGGGGAGTGATATCTAACACTGGCTGTTGTTCTCCCCCCTCACACAATGTGTTGCTCAGCTCCTTACCAAAGATCATCACCCCAAAATATATATATTCCTGTAGTATAATAGATTTATTAGGCCCTGTGAATGGCAAAATAAGCTTGACTTTTGCATAAGAAGGTGGTTGGCCAGTGGAGTGACCAGCAACAGTTAACGCATCTGGTAAAACACGTAGATTGGGAGATGGCTTGACATTCATATCAGCTAAGTGGCACCTGGGGTGGGGCAAAGGCCTGACAGCCTGATGTTACTTTAGATAAAAAACATAGACACCCCCAAAAGCATGTACTGATCTCCTCACCTCGAAGATGTGGTGAGCAGCCAAGTCCTCACTTCCAACACAAGCAGCCTTGCCAAGGGCCAATCCACACATACTGATTGATTCAGTTCCCGCCCCACCAAGAGGTGCTGAAAGGTTTTCAAAAGGTGCAAAATTGATACCCGAAACCCCTTTTTTTGGGGGGAAGAAAAAATGACCACCTTGCCTGAAAGACAGGTCAATGGGCTTGGACCTCTCTTCCTCCACCAAGAAAAAATGTCTTGGTAAGAATCATATGCCTCTGAATGTGTCCCTGGGAAAGTAACTACTAACTTG
Source organism: Cuculus canorus (assembly GCF_017976375.1). Taxonomy (NCBI): domain Eukaryota; kingdom Metazoa; phylum Chordata; class Aves; order Cuculiformes; family Cuculidae; genus Cuculus; species Cuculus canorus. The sequence goes on along the minus strand of NC_071406.1, from coordinate 29,496,005 downwards.
AGTTTTTACCGTTACTTGCTTTATATCTAATTGTTAACCAGTTATAGGTGTTTAAGTGCTAACATAGCAGTGAATTTATTAAGGCAATCCCAAAAATTGTTTTAATCTGTCACTTGAATTAAACTACTTACTGCCTCCAGCATTGTGAAATTGTCTCTCTGACCAGCTTTGCTGCAAGGCTGCTGGACACCCAGTTTGGGAACCACACGTACTGTGAGTACCAGTCTCTAAGGAGACTCTCACAGGTAACTGGATTCTGACTTGTGGCAAAAACACGTATAAACACAAACACATAATCCTTTAGCCATAAACCACTGACCAAGTCTAAGATTTTTAATCTTGTGACTTGACGGGAGGGTCTCTTTAGCCACGTGTCAGAGTCTCACCCATTCCACATGACAAGTCCATACACTTACAGACACACTGGTGCTGCTGTGTTAGAGGGACTTAACTGAATTTACAAATTGGAGCCTTCTAGAATTTTAAGTCCAAGATGTATTTACTGCATTTTCATAAATTTATTTCCTCCCTTCCCACCTGCATCGAGTTATAACTCTCAGCTGACATAATTGCACATTCCCACCACACCAAGGATCGGTGTAAAGATTACACCTGCTCCAAGACAAAAGTAACAGGGTGCTGTAGGACTCCAATACATCCTTTGTTGTAGAAAGTAGAAGATGCACAGCTAGTGAGGCAGGAAACAGTGGGAAAAGCAACAAGAGCTTTCTGGTCTGAGAGAGCTGAATGCTGCCCTGAACAACTGGACTGTCCTCACGCATGGCACAGAGTCTCTGTGCTCAGTCCTCTGGTTCCGTACCCAGCCCAGAGCCCCCTGCCCCACCCTCTGTCCAACCTCTGCAACAAGCCTATCCTCTCTATCCCCTGCAGCCCACATCCCTCTTCAGCTTTGGCCCCACTCACCCCTCAGTCGCTCCTTTCCCCTTTCTCCCCGCCCAGTCTCCCTAGGGGTTCTCATATCCTCTTCCTCTCCTTGGTGCTGGCAAGGGATTTTTCCATTTCCTTCCTCAGACTCTACTACTCGTTTCCTTGCTCAAATTGTTTCCTCCTTTGCTTTCAAGCCCAGCTACATTCAGATCAGCATCTGGTCCTACTTTGAGTTAATGCATAATTTTTTCCCAAGTAATAGTCTCGTTACAATCACTATCTCAATGAGACTCTGATACTTACTGAAAATGCATGTTTTCCATAGCTGTTCCATACCTACGATTTGGAGTTTATTTAAATAATACATTATTCTGAATTTGCACACATTTATTTTAATGGCATTTAAAACAGATCTGACAGAGCACTCAAGTGCTACATTTTTAGCTGTAAAATATATATCCTTCTAAGACAAACTAACAGTACTCACCAATAAAGCTGACAATAATAAAAAGCAATTGCTGATAGAGCCCTCTCCCACATTAGTGAAATGCAATGAAGCACTGCTTAAAAACTATATGGCACAGTGTTGGAGAAGAATCACTAAAGACATGTGAGGCAGAGAATCAATGACAGCCTTTGGAAGTAAATTTAGATTTATATTCTCACCTAAATCTCTATTTTCTTAACTTAATTTATGTTTGGTTCAATTCATCATAAAGTCATGAAGAGCAATCATGCTTGGAAGAAAATTATCCTAAGCTGGGGGGAATTTAGAATGGCTCTGCCAGTACAGGCTCATTTCTATTGCTCTTCTGTTATGGAAAGTGTCATTTTTGCCAACTGAAGAAAGCAGCTCCTCTGTTTGAAGACATATTTGTTTTGCACAATTTCTATTGCTGTTTGTATATTGTAAAGCACTTTGAGCACATGTACAGTGAAAGACACTGTATAAAATCTAGCTGTAGTGTTGTAATATGCTGTAAGTCTTTGTAAATGGCAGCAGGGGGCACTTCCACAAGATGATGCTGAAGCGCAGTTGACAGACTACCCTGGTTTCAAGACCAGGCAGAAGAGCTCACAGCGTGTTCACATCTTACTTCTGAAAGCAAAGCGTGCTTGCGCTGAACAACAACTCCCCACCCCTCTTGCTCCTACTAAAAATCCTCAAAGCAAATCGAGTAGCTTAGTGAGAAAATCAGAGAAACAGAACCCTGTACCCCTGAATGAAATATGAAAAGGACAAAGAATTGCACACCCGAGCACCTGAAAAAGTAAATATCTGAATATGTCCTGCCGTCTCAGTGCTGGTGTGGGGTCTAAAGAACAGGAACTCAATCACAGAAGTCAAGAACACAGCTGAGAGGCTGACACCTTCCCTTCCTTCGTAGTTACCTAGGAAGGGTGAAATGTTCCTATACTAAGTTTCTTCAGAAAAACAGTCAAGAAGCAGAAAAAACAGTCATTCAGGTAGAGATCTACACAAACCCACAGAGGACGAATATTCTACAAAACCCCCAAAACTGGTCTCTTCCAGCACCAGTAATACAGATTTTCTCCATTCTCAACTAATAATGGGATTTGGAGGGTGCCACAAAGAAAATGCAATAAAGCAGCTTGGGAAGAATAATGTTATTCTGTCACCTTGGGGTATTTACTGCAGGGCAGTCCTTCCTTTAAATCTGAACCTGGCTTTTGAAATATTTCCCTGCTTACTCGTCCTCTCCCTAGCTGATTTAAGGATCCTGATTTCTGTTTGTCACCATAACAATGGAAAAACAACCCCCGATGACAACGAGAAGGGTGGTGGTGGGATTCCCACATCCCAAGATGTTGCAGAGCAAGCAGAACAGAGAACATAACAAGTGTGTGGGACAGACAGGAGGGAAAGAAGTAGCCAACTGCACCAAACTTCCTCACATTTTTTAAAACCCCAAGACAGCAGTCTGGAGTTTCTGCTATTCGGAGTTGCACATTACCAATGCACAGAGTTATGAATTGGTGCATTTCTGAACAAAGAATCTGGCCGAGTGCTCTGACAATAAGTTTGCAGTTCTACGGTCAAGACACGAGCTCGCTGGTGTCCCTGGGGCTCAGTGCCTCTCCCTGCTAAGCTGTGCTGTGGGGCTTTGGGTGGAAAAAAGACCAGGAGAAACTGGAAGTGCATTATGAACCAGAAGTGAGCTGCTGTTAGAAAATTCTCCATAGTAGCTCCCAAGGATTAAATATTTTCCATTTCAGAATGTTACCAAATGTTGAAATAATCCTTTTAATGACAAATTAAAGGTATCTTCTTTGCAATGAAAATCAAAATGCAATAATAACCACTAGCGTACTATAATGAGAGATATACATGTCTGCTGCAGCTGAATCTGGAGAATCTTAAAAATTTTGGGGAAGCCAAAACACACAAAAAAGAATAGATTTTCAATGGAAAAATCACTGTTGTTGTGTTGTTAAATGTCAGATGAATAGGTAAACATGCTGGTTCTAGGATTTTTGTATGAATTTTTTGAGCCTACATCTGTTCTACTGATTTAAAATAATACTTTGCATGAAAAGCACATTCCACCAATTTCACAACAGCTAAAAGAACAGACTCATTCATATGATGCTCTGCAGCACCGCGGTGAGAACTGAACACATTAGAATCACAGCCAGTGACAACTTTTTCCTGTGTGTTCACACCAACTGCACTCTGCACAGGAGCCCTACCCTGGCACAGTGGATCTTCAGAATTATTTCTGAAAGAATCATATTTTGATCCAGTTACACAGAAAACAATGAAAAACTAAAGCCAGCAGAGTGCAGATCAAAATTTACCCCAAACTTCCCTGCCAGCTTCAGCACTGCAGTTCTAGAGTCAGAAGGGCCGAGAAGAAAGCATCGGCTTTGTGTATTCTCATCCTGCCTCAAGGTGCACCTCCCATAAGAATTGGGACTGTTCACCCTGCTAAGCACTGTTATCACAACAGTTATTCTAAAATGTAACTTTTGGTGATTGGGAACCAGAACATGACACCCTAACTTTACATCAAAGACAATATTGAGCAATGTTTCTGTTCATGGGACACCCTCTCTTTCGAAAGACATCAATTGTGCAAAGAGAAAAGGCGAAGAGGGAAAACATTTTAAACTGAAACAGATAACAAGCTACAATTGCATTTTATTCCTAAGACATTTGACCCCTGTACTATTACATTTCAGTTCTGTTAATTTCCCAATCAACAGGAAAAAATGTTTCAGAGTCATAGTGGTCATGGATGAGCTGCAAAGCACCAACACAACTTTTTGAGTCTGTGGTTCTTGAGGAACCAATGTGATACAAACCACATCGAACACAGATGTGAATATGGCTCTAGCGTGCAGGCTTATCAAAAGACATCATTGCCACATTTCTCAGCACAGCAATACGCTAAGAATGACACTGCTTGTACGTAGAACACAAGTGTTTTACGTGTTCAGCATTGCTTCTGGAGTTCTTCTCAAAGGACATTTTTCAGATGCAGTCAGAAGCATCCTAAAAGTACATTTGTTTCAATTTTTGTATTCTATAGCTCAGACACGCTGGACCCCATGTGAAAACTGTGAAGTATCCCCAAAGCAGTTATAAATGGTCATCTTTCACAAATCTGTCAATGCAGAAGCCTGAGCCTAGCACTGTTCCAGAGCTCCTCAGCATTGCAGGCAAAACTGATTGCTTCCAGGGCTGCTGTGGAGAAGGGGAGATGCACTGGAAAATGGCAGAGCTGGGAGGAGAGAAAAGAGAAAGCTCTGCAGATGTAGGCTTGCTGCTGCTGCTGTCACTAGGATAAAAGGAGTGATAAAAGCCACAACTGCCACTGTCAAATGAGACTCCACCTCAGTGACCGCAGCAGCAGCCTGGCTTTACATGGCTCTGGTTTTAGGCAAAGCATTCTGCTTGCTCACAGTCGCAGCTCAATGCATCTGCTGCCTCGAGCAAATGCTTACTGTACCTTCATCTCAGGCAGGGCTTGTCTGGACCTAAATCCATAAAACCCTCTTGCAGTCAAGAAGAAACCAATTAAAGTCCCCACTGAAGTAATGTAGTGTGTTGCCAGATTAAAAGTGAGCAAAACCTTGATGATTAATTCACACTGAACTCTGGCTTTTCAGTACTTCTAGCTATAGGTGGTCTATTGGAGAACACGGTGGCTCAGGTCCTAGCTGTGCTGTACCGTAATTCTTGGGCACAGACAGAGCTTCATTTGATAGATTTGTTGATGACAGCCGATAAAGCCACAATGGTGAAAGCATGTAAGGAAAGAATCATTTCCTGTGTAGTTAGCAAGCCACAAATTGACAAACTCCAAATTGATTAAAGATTTTGGTTTGCTTTTCCCTTTCCAATGTCTACCCTACATTTTCTTTCTCTATTTTAGGATTATTTTAACTGGAAGTCTCATGAAAGTTACTCCCATTTTAGCAAGACTTCAAATGCAAAGCACATCACAAAGGACTGCTTGGGTCTCTTTCTTCCCAAAACCTGCAGTGCAAGAATGGGTGCATTGCTGTGAGAATCTAGCTGAGCCTTCATGGAAAAAGGGAGGTCAGAGAGTGGGCCTGCAGGACCGCAAGCATAGAAGAAAACTACAGATGGAGTTGCACACCCTCCAGGACTTGACAAGAGACATTTTGGCATACAGAGGAAAACAGGTAAGAACGAACAGATTACAAGAGGCCCCTGGCACTGTTCCTCTAGACGTTAACTGCACAGTGACTCCATGAAACCTCAAGAAGACTGCTGCTGCTCACTGATGTTAAGCTGCTAATAAAATTCACCTGATATTCAAACATATCCTTTACCAGCATCTTCCCTAGAATCTTCCCCTCTTTTTGAAAGTTGTCAGCTATAGTTCGTTTGGCATGATTAAATTTCTACCTGTTTTGAGGTTTTAAATGGTGCCAACATGATCTTTGTGTCTCCACAAAGGGTAGGGTATTTCACAAACACATTGCCGTATGGAAAGTTGCTTTATTTGAAGCCCACATGGAGCTGGATTTTGGCTGTTGTAAAGACTGCTGGAACTTTGCCATCAGCATCAACTGAGCCAGTTCACGTGCGGATTTCATGTCTATGAACCCTGACAAGGAACAAACCTCCTCTACTCCTGTCCAAGTGGAAAAAGTTTTCATGCTAACTAGTCAAGTTTTTTCTTTAGCTTGTATTGGAAAGGAAAGTCTCAGACATCCCACATGATATTCATCACATCAGCTCCCATGTTTCTCAAGTTATAGTATAATATTCAAAGCAATTACATAATAGCAATTTTTATTCTGCATAACTCATTGCTATTAATACTAATAAGCTACACCCATGCCAATGACATGATGCTTTTTCTGCAGTGCAGCAACTCTACTTCAAAAAAAGAAAAGGTAAAAAGCACAATGAGGTGTTTTAAGAGGATGAGATTTATCCAGCAATCTCTGATGGTGTGAGATATCGTAGAGCTGCTGCCGACATTTGTCTGGGAAGACTTTACTTAACTCATTCTTGGCTCACCATCAGTGATGTAATGAGTTGATCCCAAACTTGTGGCAAGAATTTTTTCTAACATCCTACATCTTGATCTGTGCTATATATACACCCAGTGATACACTCACAGATGTCTACAACAGTAAATTCTCAAATTAAGCAAGCCCATGCTGTGCCACTTTCCTGATGACACAGGGTATTAGTAAGTTAAGATGAATATCAGGTAGCAAGTATCCTAATCCGGCCTCACATATTTTCATGCTGACAAATGCTTAAATATTGCTTGCTTATACATTGGAAGACAATGTAAAACATTGTCAGAGCTGACCAAACAGTTTAAAAACCAACCACAGGTCAGGTTAGTTTTCCTTCCAACCATTTTCTAGTAGTTGTTCGTTTTGCTTTCCTATGACTCCATCTCCACACTAAATATCAGAGACCCGAAGACGCAACATCAGGCCATATTGTGCCAACAGTGCCTACAGGAGATACAAAGGCAATTTTTTCTTTTCATCTGCACTCTACTTCATGAACTAGGTACAGACCAGAGCGAGGGCAATGACATGGGCTGATGGAGATTATATAGCTTATAAATACTGCAGCACACCTGATGGCAAGCTGCACCTCGTTCCTCATGTGACAGAAGGGGTCATGCACAAATACAACTCAGTGCCACCTATGTTGTTACTTAATCCTGGAATTAAGTGGACTGTCATGGCCAGCACAACTTACTTTGCTGCTGCCTAGCAGTTTCAAGAGAGCTGAGGCAGCTGAGGATTTTGGCAACATCTTAATGTCTCTAACTAAATTCCTTTTTCTGTGGGAAGGAGAGTATAGAGGTCATATCTTGAGTTTATAGTACTTCATCCAGAGATTTCCAAACACTGAAAGTATTCCTTAGATATCAACCAACCTTAAAGACCAGTTTAAGGGACAAATTTAACTAGACTTGTAACTTCTTATTCCTACACAGCAAAGTAGAGCCAAAGATGTGCTTCACGGTGATTTGATAGGGTCAATATTTCCTTGTTAGAGCATCTCTGCACGCACTTTCTGGAGATAAAATTGCAGTTGGTTGGTGTTAAGATTTAAACGAGGTGTGGGTTGAAGCTTGCCAAGTGCATTTTGGAAGCACACCCTGCAGGTCTGGGAGGGCATGAAGGAAAGCAGAGATACCACCTTGTAGAGTCTACCACTAGCAAAAGCTCTGCAGGATCCAGCCAATACGCCTACCACCAGACTGAGACTGCCGGACCTGATGTCCAGAAACAGCCTCAAGCACAGCTAAAGTCATCAACAGCTGCAGGTATTCTGAAAAAAAATACAGCTGCACAGAGTAGATGTTTCCTGAAAAACAGCATTGGAAGGAGGAATTGAACTTTTAATTGGGAAATAAATTACAACACAGCTATTTCCTCCCAGTCCGTAGCACAGCCCTTAAGGCTTTCCTTTCCTTGGTCAGTTGTCTATCCACACCATTATTTAATCTGCTTCATTCAAGAAGACTAAACACTGTCTCTAGATTCTGGAAGAGGAAAATGGTACATAGCACACACAAACTCTGTGCCAATATGTGTGTGTGTGTGTGTGTGTTTGCACGCGCATGTGTGTGAGTGTGTAGGGCTGTATGGATGGAGGACAGAAATTTTCTTCCTCTTTTATATGTTAGCTGAGATTGACTGATTTATTAAGAGTCACACAGAACAGGGCATAAAAATACTGGCCTGTCATTCAGAAAACTTTGGTTTAATAAAATGGTCACCAGTACTGAAATACAGAGAAACCAAAGCCTCTGACAAACAACTGCATCAGTTTTGCAGGAGATCTGACAGCACAAAGCAAGTCTGTGATGAATCTGGCAAAGCTAATTAGAAGTTGGTCAGCAGACAACTCTGCAGTAGAGAGATCTGCTTTTGTCTTAATCCTGTGACTTGCTGTTACTGTCATAGCTCACTAGAAGAAGCCCTGCTACCGTCTTTGGCAGCCCTGGTTACCTTGTCCCAAAAAGGATGGGCCTAAAATGTTTTCCAGAATTCATCAAAACCATAAGCCTAAATAAAGGGCAACTTCAGTTACTTATGTAAGGGACACTCATAAAAAAAAGCAAAATCAAGATGTATCAGCTACAAGACATGCTACGTCCTACGTGGTATTTGCAACAAAACAGCTAGATTTTTTTTTAAACTGCAGAACAAGATTAATGAGGTTGACTGTGGCACACAAAGGGTCAACCATGGTCTACCAGCTAACTTCAGAAGCAGCACACTATACTGCTCACTGCCCTCCAGAGCATGGTCTCCCAGATAAAGTTTGTCAATAATTAAACAAACTATCTGTTCTCTGGTAACTGGACCAATATGGCTACTTCATATTATGTTCTCTTTCACACACAAATATGCATATCCAAGCAATCAACTAGACTAGAAACAACAATTAAATCCCTCTAACATGAATGCTGACTCCCATACAATTTCTTAAAGCTGTCTTTATCTTTTTGTTTTGGGATTTTTTTTCTGAGTAGCCCACAAGGTGTTTGTAAAATGATTCATGCACAAGGCAGTTAACTACAAAATAGTTGAGAATAAAAGCTGAAAGCTCCATTTTTATAGGAAGTACATCTTGCAAAATCATTTGGAAGTTTTGACAGTTGCCTCATGAATGTTTTTATTTCCTGATAATGCCAGCTTATTATCTAGGCTCCAGAAATATCTGAAGACCTCACCCCTATTGTGCTAAGCACTATACAAACACATAACGAATCAATGAACGTTTCTTCTACGAGCTTATATCCGAAACTGCCATCTTCACTGAACATCATGACAAAATTAAATGCATATCCCAAAGCTTCATGCTATTTGGAGGTAAAACATCAGGAGGAACCTAGACTATTTCAGCTCTATCACAGTTGTGTAGCTTAGAGTGAACAGCAAGAGCAATGTTTAAATAACAGGAAGCAATTTGGCCAGTCATAATGATCTCAAATACCAAGTATTCTGCAGAAAATACTCTGTATCCCAGCAACCCCCAAATTGCTGTTAAAATCTTAATCCTACAGCTTCACATATGATATGAAAATCTGACCTTTTATACAAGTGCTTACTAATAACATCACCTGAAAAGTTTGACAGGTGCAACAAAATTCAACCCTATTCATATTCAGAAATGAATGTTTATCATGTTACTAATTAAGGGCATTTTAAAAACATGCATGTGCACTGTATGCCCATGAATGACTGTGCACACACGTATACACAAATACCTTTCAGTTCCAGCATTTGCATGAGCCTTAAGCTAGCTCTATCACATCTTACATAGTAACGATATCTGCAGAGATAAAGAGAGAACCTTTACAAAGAGAAAGCCTTTAATCAGTCTTCTAATCAGAGTCTGAACTAATGAGGAAAGTCTCTCTGCAATCGACTTAGCTCTTGCTTAACTGCATCTGACATTTTGGAATAGATTAGGTTCTAATGGTCTACGGCAGAGCTTTCTCTTTAGAAACCTTGAGATGTCATTAATAAATATTGGCCATCGCATAGGGACTCCACACCTCTGTAGTCGAGACAAAACATCTTATAGGAAATCACTGCCTACTGTGTCATGAACCACATCAGTGAAGCCAGGCGAAACATCCATCAAAGATTAAAAGAGCAGAAAACGAACACTGCTGTGACCAAACACTTGAAATCATGTGCCGACTGCCACAAACAATTAGAATTCAGCAGGGGTATTCTCAGGCATTCACAAATCCTGACTGCAGGAGACCTCAGGAAATGGGGCCACGATTAACCCATCCTGCTGTCCCCAGCCATAACAACGAGCTGTTACAGGGAAGAAGCTGCAAGCTTTCTCATCATGATAAAAAGACTCATTTTACTAACATCTCACCTTCTGATCAGGATGTGAAGAATAGTCTATTACACACGGAAACTTAAAATTACAGAAAGCAGGAAATCTGAGCTTAATTCTTACTTTTTTCGAGCAAGGAGGGATTCTTAATTAGGATTCCGTTTGGCAGCAAGGGGAACCGCTCAAAGGCTGCAGGATTGGGGTCGCCAAGGAAGGCAGCTGCTCCTGTACCCCAGTGTCGAGTGACAATCTCAATGCATCTTTGCAGAGCACCAATGGGCTCCATCAGTTAAGATCCATCTTGTCCTTATGCTGAAAGCAGATCGCTACAGGAATACAGGTTGGACATGACATTTGCTGATTCTGTTTGGGTAAAGAAGAATGGAAAGCCCTTCTGAGCACTAGAGCACGTGAAAAACCATACAAACTGTAAAATGAAATCTCTAGGTTTGGATAATATTGGGCTCACAGAAAAAATAAGTCCAAGCTACTTGGGTTATTATGTCCATAGACACACAAATTGTGGAAAAACTCCTCTTTTTTTACTGATGTTTATTTTAAAATGGGTCAGTTAAACTTAGTTCTACCTTCTCAAATCTGCTGCAAGTCCCCCTGAGATAGCATGAGAACCAAAATGGGAACCATTTGAAAAGGACGTAGAGTTGGATTTTCAGCAAAACAAAACCCCAAAAGGGCTGGAAGGGCTGGCCCTTCTGGCATCACAGCCCCACTGCTTCTCAGTATCTGGGCTGGCTCTTGCTTATAGTTGGACGCCACGAGCTCTGATGTCCCCATAGAATCATAGGATCATAGAATCATCAGGTTGGAAGGGACCCACTGGGTCATTGAGTCCAACCATTCCTAACACTCCCTAAGCCATGCCCCTCAGCACCTCATCCACCCATCCCTTAAACACTTCCAGGGAAGGTGACTCAACCACCTCCCTGGGCAGCCTCTGCCAGTGCCCAATGACCCTTTCGGTGGAAAATTTTTTCCTGATGTCAAGCCTGAACCTCTCCTGTCGGAGCTTGAGGCCACAGGCCATCCAACTATCTCTCCCATAGCCCTTTTAAAACTTCCTTCGTGTAGGTCCTCTTGCAATGCCTCAATAGCCATAGCTGGCTGTGGAGCTGTGTAAGACAGGAGCTTGCAGAGGAAGGAGTTTTGATCAGTCTTAGTTTTATCTTTTTTTAATGCAAGTTTAGACTTCCCAATATTCTGACATGCAGGCACATTTGTTGCCAAAGGCTTCATATGCTGCCTGACTCCAGCTCAAGCTGAGAGCACCCAGTACCTTAAAGTCAAGTCTTGCACATCTTAAGAGGGCTCTCAGGACTGGACAGGCTCAAAAGCAATGAACACCATTGATGTCAGTGCAAGTTTTATACTGCATGGTATCAACCTGTTGTTTACAATGGCTCTTGCTAGGAGAAATGACAGAATGCTGAGGAGAAATACTTACAGAGATGTAGGAAAAGAATGATTAAATGCAGTAATTGCCTGTATTGCAAAGGCAAATGACAGGCTTCAACATGCCTCCTACACTGTGAAACACAGGGTGGCCTGTTTTGTGAAGTGCCAATAAATACATCCCGTGAATATACACAAACTAGAAGATGATGACTAACTGGCAGACACAATTATAGTTCTAGAACTGAGTAGAATTCACAGTCTATGGAGGTAACTAATGTTCAGAGCTGTTATTCCTACTCTTCATTTATTTTTTTCTAGGAGAGCATTTGATTTTCCATTTACGACCTTTCAGCTCTTCACTCATCTGCTCACTGGGACATAGGAAACCCAGATCTTTCCAGCCCATGAAGAGTAACAGGTCTTCCCAAGTTAGTCCCTCCTGAGCCACGGGAGTGACATGAGTGACACTCACGCTAATCAGGAAACAACTATGAAACATGGCAGAGTACTTGAGATAAGGCACTAGGACCTCATTAACTCATTTTCAGTTCTTATGCCGCACGGCACCGGGACTTGTTCAGATCATCGGCAACACACTGCACAACAGCAGATCCTGGATGAGGCCCAAAACCAGAGAAGGTGGCTAAAATCAGAATAGACTAAAAAGGTGACTGACCCTGACCACAATTCTCAAATTCTTACTGGCTTAGCTGCTTACGTGTAGGCTTCTTCATCAGCACCTTCCAAGTAATTATTAAGAGCCTGTTAACTCAGCAGGAGCAGAGAGGTGGGTCAGACACCGACACTGAAGTCCTTCCACACTTATTATTGCTGCAGAAGGATCACAAAGGAACACTTCAGCACCTATACATCCATTTCCTCAGCAAACTCAATAACCAGGTTGACCAACAGATTTGCCCAGGCTATTTGTCCAAGAGGTACCTCTTCAGACTCTCCCAAACCTGGGATCCTGGCATAATAGACAAGCTCCACTGTGCAGGTCAATGGCATTTAAAGTTAAAAGATAGTTACAATGATATTTCTTAATTTGTTTTATACTTAAGAATAATGCAGATGTTTCTGAAGTTATTACTGGGGGGATGTTGGAAAAAAAACCCTACTGCATATATATGGAGTTGGAAGAGGAAAATGAACATTGATACACACATTCCTTCCTAGCTGAGCAGAAGGAAAACAGAAAAAACATTCTCCTCAGATAACAGGATTCATAGGTTTTGGAGTCCAAACCAGCTTTCACTCAAATCAATGAACAGACACCAGCAGAGAGGACTTTAATCAGAGCTCAGATTATTATCATCAATATCAACGTACAAACTGCTAAAACTGCATAACTGAGCCTGGTAAGTTAATAATTTTACTGCATGTGATAAAGGAAAGGGACACAAATTTGGGACTTTACAGTTTATAAATGTTCAGTTCCATACTTTCCAGATTTAGCAAATGCAGACACATTAAGACGGAAAAATTTGTATTCTGAATAAACCTATGTTCCCCAGATCTGGCATATAAATTGCCTCTTTAAAGATATAGCAGATAGCCACAATGTTTGGGAATATAACCAAGTTATAAACTTCCACTCTATTCAGATACATTTTTTTGGGGAAACAGTCTCCAACTGGCACCTCGCTTGATATCATCTTCCCCAGTTTAGTGTCTGAAAAGCTTAAAAACTGGTTTTATGTGTGCACATTCGTGTCATTTCAATTCCAATGTCACAGCTGAGCATGAACAACTCTGGAACAGATACACTTCTGCTGTTACTGGGAGTGATCAGAATAGTTTTACAAAGTGTTTTGAATGAAACCAAGTATATTAAAGAAAGAGCTGTATTAAGTATTAACCATTTTTCAGATGGTTTATCAAAAAAAGTGGGTTTCAGTCTATTAAGATTTTTTTTTTTCTTTACGTATTTTTAGCAACAAAATAACAAAAAGAAGGGGGGTGGGTTACAGTTTATTCCCTTACAATGTCTGAGAAACTGGAATGGACTGAGCTCTTCAAAGTTCCATTAGACCCGCAACAATCTATAAGGATGTATAATTATTTATACTGTAACAATCCGTTTTCCTCTCCTCCACAATAATTTCTCATCCATTATTGCCAACATGATTAATGTTTTCTCTTCACCTGCCCTAAGCTATATATCTCTTTACTTGCAATCTAACCATTCCAGAGTGAATCAGGAATCAACTGCTGCCTCAGGAATATTCTGGAATTTATGGGGAGACACTACAGAACCTCTCTGCCTTTTCTGAAAAATCCCACTTTGTTTGTACCACCATCCTTCTGCAATGAACTAAGCCAAAATATACACTTATGTACTGCTCAAAAATGTACTGCTCAAAGACAGAAAACATGATCTAAGTTTATATAATCATAAAGAGCACAAAGAAAATTAACAGGCAGTTTGTCTGCCATTTCTATAAAACATGAAAATTCTGGGGGATATTATCATTAGGCAGGTCTTTTCTCCACACCCCTACACTGTGCAGATTCACTGTGGAACTAATCGCTGCAAGATATGGATCCTTGAAATGACTCATTTAAAAAATATATATATACAAATTTATGGAAGCAAAAAGAACCCTGACTGTTAAACCTACAGATGCACTCAGCTGCTCCTTGCCAAGCACTGAGAGAATATTTCTCCCATTCTCATTCTCTCCTAAGCATCCATTACTGACCACAGAGAAACAACATGTTGGGCTTAAAGGACTTCTGCTCTGCCCCAAGTAAGGCCATGCCTAGATAAGCAGATACCTCCATTCTTCCCAGCCCACAGCAACAGCACAAAACTACTGAAATTAAGATACTGTGTTCCAAGCCAAGGATTTCTTACATGCTGCTGCTGAAGTAATGGAAAGGCCATATAAGCTACAAAGTGTGAGGAAAATTCCCAGTACAATGTACCTCTCCCTACATCTGCCTCAGGCTTTTAAAACTCATTTCCATAGTAATTTCCTTCTCAACTTGACATTGCTTTGCTCCTAGTGCAATGAATACCTCCCCTGTTTGGTGAAATTCCTGCTAGGATACAGGATGTGAACGCTTAATACAGTTTGCATTCAAATTACTTTTCTATGCCTTCTTCAGGATACATAGTTTTAAATTCCAAAGTACTGGTCAACACCTTAAAGAAAAACAAAATCGCTGAAGCAAAACACCACTTCCTGGAATACAGCATGAATTCTCAATTAGATTATAACTTAACCTGTGCCCGTATACATTCAGAGAGTAAACAAGGAGCTTTGCATGCAGTGCACAAGGATCAAATCTCACTTGCTGTCCTTGATCACAGACCGCTGAAGCTCAGCCATATCAACTACTTCATAAAATCATAAACCAGCACCACTCAGTTGTTACTGGATGCATCAGGATGGACAGAGACTCTTGCAGCCATATGCATAATCTGCTGCCTTACAAGACACCGTAGCTCCCAGTGTTGGACGGGGATGAAACCCCACATCATTTCAACTCCAAATATTAGACTTGCTATGATCTCCCGTAGTTGCTGCATTTCTGCTACCAATCTTCACAACCCTTTTTCTTGTAGGACAGATTTATTTGTTTCTAAAGGAGCCGGAGGACAGACAAAATTTGCAGGAAACTACAGAAGCAAGGAAACATCTGGCAGGAGGAGAGCCTGTTTGGCCATTAGCAAGATAATGGAGACCAGGGGCTGCAAAGGATGCTGCCTGAAGCCAAAATGCCTCCTGTTCAGAAATCCCACAGGTACTCTGTTCACTGCTCCACTTTGCTGCCTTTCAGCCAGTTCCTGGCCTGCAGCTCCGAGTCCCCTCAGGCACCCCCAGGACTGGTTCTGAATGGGCACAATGGAGCGTCTTACATCAAAACTTGCATCAGCATAAACTCCATCTTGAGCACAAAACAGATCGCAGTCACGTTACTCAGCATAAACTGGAAGGTGCTTGGAGACTGGAAACATCCAAAATCTTAATGAAAGCTCTGGAGCTATCTGACTGCTGAGACGATGCAGAGAATGTAAGTGAAGTTTATAATGCTCTTGTCAAAGTCTTTTCTCAAAACCATACAATTATTTTGTTTAGAGTTGTGACACTTGGACTATTCACCAAGACTTGAATAATATGCCTGCATACAAATAATGCATTGAAAACAGTTACAGAGACTTCATAGAAGAAAAATATCTTGCACTAATATACCCATTAAAGTGTCGCTTTTTAGGGGATCTCAATATATCACACCAAAGTCAGCAAAAATGCTGCCAAGCCCCTCTTGAGAGTCAGCACAGTTCCTTGGCTAAATGGTGTATAAAGCGCAAAAAAAATGCGTGAAAGAAAAAGGTTATCTATTTAAGCATACTAGCTGGCAACGGAGAATAGAAAAACTTAAAACTTACTCCCTCACCTTCCTGCTTTGGCCAAACAGTCATACTCCCCTTGTGTTTGCTGTGATATTCATTTGATTCCTGGAAGAGCTGATTCAGCTCACTAAATCAGCAGAAAAACATCCCGGGCACAAAACAAACACGTGACTAGAGCTCAGACTCAACCAAAAATATTTCTAGTAAAAATTGTGTTGAATGGAACCCATGTTTTGGACTAAGCACAACTTCCTGAGAGTGTCTGCTTTCTGCAGAACATTTCAGGTTTGTCAAAAATGAAGACTGTCTTCAAGTCAAATGACAGAAATTCAAAGAAAATATGGAAATAGGCAGAAGGGATGGAATATCACACTCTTCTGCCCAGCTCTTCTATGAAAGTTCTCCTTCTCTTGTCTCCCAGAACCCACAGATGAAAAGTCTCCAGGTTGCAAAGGCTGTTACGGCAGAGCACGGGAATGAGCAGAACTATATAGAAAATCCAAAAGGACACAAACTCTAAACAAACCCACAGAACATTGCTATCAACACCTCATCTGCTGAGTGAGATATCCCTTTCCACTTTCTGCGGAGGCTGTTTCCCTGAAAGAAAGAAGGCCTACAGGGGTAAGAAATATGTATATTTTTCATGCCACATAGCAGGCATATTTGTCCTGAACTTGACAGATTCCTGAAGAATGACAAGGTTTATTAACATGTAGCATACAAGGAAGTGTTGATTTGTCACTGCTGTCACTGCTAGCTGTGACCACAGGGCACAGGGAATCGCTCTTCAGTATATATGACCTAATGGTTATGGTTGCATGTAGCAATGCTGCATAAGAAGGAAGCACTGTTGCAATGCAACACATTGAAATGGGTCATAAGGAAAGGTTCCTCCTACACAGGGGCATCTGGAGTGCAGTGCCTTTTTTCCACTATAGATTTAGTGATAGGATAAGTCTCCCAGTTGTAGACACTGAACTGTTTTTATTTGCCAGTCTTCTTTATACCATCTTCCGCTCTTTCATAGCTAAACAAGGGTGTGCTAAGAGCCAGTATGTTACAGGACTTGGTGAAAACAGCTTTTTTTCCTACTATCTCATCTCCTGGCTCAGAACAAGATCTGGTAATGGAGGAATACAGAAAGGTCAGGTTTGGGGGGTTTTGCGTGTGTTTGAGGTTTTTTATTGTTGTTTGGGTTTGGGGCTTTTTTTTGTAATTCTTCTGTAGTTGGAATAGCTTATAAAATTGTCTCTAGGTCATAATTTAAGCATGACATATAAAATGTGCAGAACTGAGACAAACCAGTGGTCCATCTGGTCTAGGATCTTGTCTCTGACAGTGAATAGCATTGGACACTTCCCAAGAAGGGGCCAAAAGGGAACAAATGAAGTTATAGACCGGCCTCTGAGCTCAGAGTCGCAGAATTTTTAACAAGTAAGTAACAAGTAAGTAACAATTTTTAACAATATTTAACAAGTAAGTATTTGCACTATTTTGGAATAGAGTTTGTAAATCTGCAAATACTTAATGTTTTGAAAATAAGGGGAAACTAGGAAGTGCCTACAACTACTCCTTTAGAGATGCAGACAGTAGCAAAATGCTACTGGAAAGGCTGTGTAGGGGTATTTATAAGTTCAGCCCTGGGGCTGATGTAGGCACCTGGGTAATGACATTTGAAATACAACAATAGCAAGTGGTGTGACTAGAAAGATGCCAAGAAAAAGCACTTAGACTCCATGCTATGAAGACAAGCAAGGTTGTTCTGTGACATCGTTACAATGCTGTAACTGGGCTACATGTCTAGGGTTATATTCTTGTTAGAGCATGATCAAGGTCCCAGCCATACTACATATTTTAATCATGCTATAATTGCACCAGGGGAGACAAGTAGGGTAACCAAGTCCTAAGATGCAGACACATTTGAGATGGAGTCAGAGAACAAGAGAATATCCAGAGTAAAAAAGACAGCACAGTTGAAGTGCCTTAGGGGAAAAAGACTCATGTCTGCCAGAAATTCAGAATAAAATGGGGCTTGGACAGAAATCCTGTGATAGATTTGTCAGTGCAGCAGTTTGATAGGCTTACTTGTACGTATAACTGCATTAAAACTTGCTCTGGTTGAAAATCAACCAAATAATATGTCTCGCAAGGGAAGCAAAAAGTATGCCCTAGAATAAGCACAGAGGATTGGTGAGCCTTCTCAGTCTCACAGACTTTTTCACTTCCCTTACTACAGTATTTGCCTGGAGAAACCCATGTTTCAATGGCTGGCCGTTCCCTTAAAAGCATTGGATGAACATTTTTGTCTTGCCTCTACCCAACAGGCGGTTCCCAGCACACCATAGTGCCACTCCTCTCCATGAAGCTGTTTTGTACAGAAAACAGTGAAGCAGAAGGGAGTAAAATCAAATAATGTAGCTGTGCTTAAAAAGGAAAAAAGAAAAGGAAACAGGGTACAGAGATAAGAATTTGTCATATGCCGGATAACAAGGCATCCCTTTAGAATCAGTAGAAATTCTTCAGACATTGGATGAGGCCAATTGAGCTTGATTTTATGGTGTGAGGAATTGACAGGTATCTGTATTCACTGTCATCACTACTGACCAGGTACTTATTCATTAACTGCTCTTCTTTATTTATGTATTTATCCACACTCTAATAGCCAAAGATTCAATTATTTATCAGGTTGAGATAAAAGCCAGATCGCAGGGTTCAATAAGAATTATAAATAAAGGTAATACATGACCAAACTGCAGCCTTAAGAAT
Organism: Cuculus canorus; assembly: GCF_017976375.1. Classification (NCBI taxonomy): domain Eukaryota; kingdom Metazoa; phylum Chordata; class Aves; order Cuculiformes; family Cuculidae; genus Cuculus; species Cuculus canorus. The sequence continues at coordinate 29,477,229 of NC_071406.1, read as the reverse complement.
TATCTCCAAGCTTCAAAATATACAAAACATCAAGCAGGAAGGAGTAACAGCATCTGATTTTCCTTCACACAGCTTTTTTTTTTGTGTAGTACCCATACTAAACAGCTACACAAAAATTCAAGTAGTAACGTTGTAGGGGATTTTTATGTTAATTGTGCAAAAGTGCATATATAGGATGCGGAGTGAGAGAAAACATTTCAGCAGGAACTGAAGCATAACCATGATCCAGAAGCGACTTCTAACTTAGGAAGCCCAAGCTCCTAAGCAGGACAGCATTTCAACGTGAAGCTCTTTTCTCATGTATAATGTCATTTATACTCTTTGTTTACAAGCCCGTTATTGACCACAGGCTGAGATGGAATACTGGGCCAAACAAGTCTCTTGGTCAACCCGATACAGCCATTCTTGTGGCAGTAAGCAATATTTATCTGGATTTTAAAATAATATGAAGAAGCCGCTCTTTGCTCTACCGAACTTTCTTTGAACAAGACTACAAAGCAAGAAATAAATATGAGTGACAATTCAGGGCACTTGACATCTTGGGTTCATATTTTACAACAGATAACAGAAACATTGAAGTTGACTACAATCTCAGAAGAGTTACCCAGGGTTTACACATTCCTTGAGAAACACCTGAAAAACAGTGAAATCCCAAAGGAACTCGTGGTCATGCCTTTGCTTGTTCAGATGTAGACCCAGCTGAAGAGCAGGACTCAGAAAGGCATCACTATAGAGAAATAAGCTACATGGAAACCCCGTTGTAATGTATCTGGCCAACAGCTGGGAGAAAGGCATTTCTCCCATCCTGAACTGCATCCAAGTAGAGTCAGCTTTTGCACTCTTAATCTGCAGGCATCTCAGAGCAGATGTCTTAAATTGCTTATGTCCAAAGGTGAGTCAAAGCTCCTTCCTCAGCTATCCATGTCAAAGTAAGGTAGAGTCTCTCTCCTCGAATTGGACAAACTTAAAAAAAATCTTATCAGATAAACCACACCAAATTTCAGACTTCTTCGCCAAAGCTTGTCTGAATGAGCCAGGTCTCTTTGGCAAGTAAAAACTGCGCTGGATGTCTTGCAACACCACCCTTTCTTGACGCAATCAGCCACTTCCAAAAGTTTTGCCCACTCCTGCACAGCATATGAGGGCAGCCATCCTAGCGAAGGTAAGAGTAGCATCTAGGAAAACCCAGAAAACAAAAGCAGAGTTATTCAAAACGATAAGCTATCATGTTATATACTGGAACCTCATTGCAATACTAGACAGGAAACAAAAAGGCAATTCCTTAAATTGAGGGCAAGAAGAAAAAGAAAATCCAGCCCGTGGCCCGAGCTGCACCTACGTTGTGTCGGCTGGAGGAGTCTGCAGCCACCTTTATCTTGAATGCCGAGGTGTGGTTCATGTAGCTAGCACGCCCTAACACGCAACACACATCTAGATTTGAGTATGTTCTTATCAGATCAAAATGGAGCACTGCTTGCTGGGACCCGTGGTCTCCGAAGGCCGTATCTCTTTATAAAAAGATACAGGGCCACGGGGCACATCGCAGAACTCAGCAGATCACATGTGGCCCTCCCACAGTTAGTTTGCAACATCACGCACTGCCAGAAGAAAAATCAGATTTGGAATCTGGGCTGCCAAGGCAACAAAGGCTGAAAATGTTACAAAGACAGGTTTCTCAGCTTAGGCAACACAGAGAAAGAAAACACCCAAGATAAGGAGGTTCTCCAGCACAAGTGTACAAGACCTGTACAAATGTACATTGCACACTTGTCCTTTCCCTGCACACATACTTACAAAGCAATAGCCACATCTTTCATTGCAATCGACATTGACATCATACAATAAAATAAATACCCTTGCTCCCTAAAAAAACAAGCCAAGTTGTTAGTAGCCTTCTGGTCATCTTGTCTCACAACAGAAGCTTTTAATATCATCAATCCCGAAGACTGGAGTCCTATGTCTGCCAGTCTTCTGGATCATATTTGCATCTCAACTCCTACTTCTCCACATAAGCAGGCCCATTGCTTCAGCTCAACAACTGGCAGTATTAAGTTTGGGGGGGTTCGGTTTCTTACTGTTGTTTGTTTCTTAAAAAACAAAACAAAACAAAACAACAAACCTCTTAAGAGTTAAACTGCATTTGACACTGATAGCATGACAGCTTTTGGGATGCATTACCTGTGACAGCATGGGGCTTTTTACTTGTTTTGTGAATAAGAAAACTGAAGTACCTAGGGAAAGCTTTTTTTGAAGCTGTTTCTCAGCGCTGTTTAATGCTTAAATGCTTTTTCACTTTAAAACACAATATTTGGAAAGTATTCTGCTTGTCACTTATTGAAAAGGCAACAACTTTCCCCAGTATACCTGGCATTAATGTGACTCTTGAACCACAGATGTCACACTAGGAAACAAATCAGGAGTTTGCAAACTGTAAACAAAGAAAATAATTTTTCCACGTATACTACAGTCCTGCTTTCCCCTTTATCCCCTGGCTTCCTCAGTTTCCCTACTCCTTCTCATGCCTGTGCTTCCACAGAGTTCTAGAACTAGAAGGGACTATGAGGAGCCAGTTGGTCTGTCTGTATCTGTAACATAGACCACAGTATTTTGGTCTTCACTTGTGTTTTCCCTTCTCTGTCTTGTGACTGTCATCCTCATCTGCCTGTCTGCTCAGGCAGACCTGTCACCTGAGAGGAATGATTTTCATTTGGTCAATGACATCCACTCCCAGAAAAAGTGCACCAGAACAACAACAAAAAGAAAGAAAGCTCACAGCTGCATTCTTAAATAATTTGACATTATTAGAAGAAAAGGGAAGCCCAGAAAACATGCTAAGAATACCGTACTATAACATAGGGTATCCTAATCATCAGCATAGTCAATGAATTTACAATATCACTAGCAGAAAAACTCATTAAATATGTGTTCGTCACCCCATGACAACTGCAAGAGTGTCAGATACACATCTAGGGACAGAAATTAGAAGCACCGTCCCCATTACTTTAGGACTGGATTCCACACACATGCAATTTTTAGTCAACTTCATACGAGTCACATTCATTTACCAGTATGAAAGAAACTTCAGCCCTATTAATAGACATCTCTGATTTGCGTAAAATGTCTATTACTAATTAATAATCGAAGACAATTGAGAGAGAAGAGAAAAACCTGTGTGGAGAAGTACATCATGTAATGAGACTGTAATAAGTCCCATCTATGTCACATAGGCAACACATGCAATTTTCCCCTCAATTTCTAAGATTAGTCAGACTAAAACAAACATTAGCACGTGCTCCTAATTTGGCTGCAGCCTGGTTTGGCAATGACCAATTCAGCATTGCACAAAGATGAGAAATTAAGTTGTATTTGTCAGGTTTCTGATAGCAACAAAAAATTAAAGATGCTGCTCAGAGCTATAGTGCCTTCTGACTTTGCCAAGTCCCATCTCCTCAAAACATAGAAAAGAACAACAGGAATACAGCCATTTGGAAAGCATCTTTTCCAAGAAACTGGGTAAGGGAATGAGTCACAAAAACACTGACTAGTATCTCTGTTGCATTTACCTCCCTTACTCCAGGAGCTCTTTGTGACACATCCAAGCCAGTAACCAGCAGCCATGAGAACTTGTTGGCTCCTTCCCTGCATGATCTCATTTCTGGGCCAGAAGGTACAGCTAAGCAGCACCAGATGGCCACTGGAGGCTATCCAGACATTCATCAAGGTAGCTTCACCCAATCCCCAACAGGAAACCAGGCGTTTACTCTGGAGGAGAAAAAGGCAGAATCGGGAAGGATGAATGCTAACATGAAGGGCCGCTACAAGAAAGGCCAACCAGCCTACATCAAAAAGGGCTGCCTTTGCCTAATGTTAGTCATACTAACTTAATTTCAGTTATAAAACTAAAAAGTTCCTAGTTAGTCTCCCCTAGATCTTACCCCCTCAGCAAATGGCACCTGATTGCAAACACATCAGTCAGTCCAAAATAACTTCCTATTGAAATATGCCTGAACTGCACTTTACATCTACATTTTGTACAGTTCAGATGATAGCACTCTGATAACAGTCTCTGCTGCAGCATCAGTTTGTACTAACACTTTGGAAGGTTCAAGACATGAAACAAATTTTGCAAGATTTTATGTACATGTAATTATAGTGCCCTCAAATATTTGTTAAACTGTGGCCATTTCTGATGATATGTGGAAGACACTGCATGTGCTTTTTACTGCTGTACTGTACCAAAACCTTTAGGAAATGTTTCAGCAGAAAGAATGTGCAAACTGACAAGGAACTCTGCTAGAAGAGCAGGTCTCTTTTTCCTAGTGCTCTGTATGCACCCTATTGAATGGCTCAGCATCACAATTACACACAGTTTATCGCTTTGAGGAAAGATAAATTACAAGCAAAACCATTTACAGAATTCAAGTTAACTCATTTATGTCTATGTCACGTGTGTTTGTGCTGCTTTGTAGCTATTTATGTGACTGAAATGCAAACAGAATTTCTAGGAAAATATTTTCAAATTAAGGGAAGAAGCCTATTAATTAATACTTCCTAATTAAAACTTCTTCTATAGAAAAACAGTTGTTTCTAGAAAAGAAGCCCTGACACAGAATATCCATATAAGAATAGAAATTGTAGTTGTGCACATAATACTTTACAAGTATTAAGGCCAGTAAGGCAGAAATTGTTTTCTATAAGCCAGTGACGGACATTAAAAATTCAGTGCTCAGTGCACACAGTTACCCAGTGGAATATAAGATAGAACAGTTATTTCTAAAAGCAAAGGAAAAACACAATGTCTATTATCATTTCTCAAAAGGATACTACAAAAATGCCTTTCTACATGCTCCTGTACGTCCAGTAGCAATCCATTACTTAAATTTTGTAGCAAAACCTGACAATTTATACTTTTGGTTAACAAACACTGATTGAATTTCCTTTAGGACATTACAATTGCTCATCTTTTCAGATTGATAATTGTAAAAGAAACAACACCTGCAAATCCTTGCAAAAATAAAGATTAATTAGATGGTTATGGGTAAAGATTACTAGTGTGGAAATCACAAGTTATGTTACATATTTATTAATTTCTAAATGCCTTCTTTGCATTATTGCATTTTAGTTTTTGTATTTTGAAGTGTGCCTCTTTTATGCAGTATTTCCTTATTTTCCCCGATACGCCTTTTCCGCTGAAGATGATGAGCTACGTACTCAAACCAGCACCTCAGCACCAGGTCTCCTGCCACCAGTTATAGCAAAAAATTCTGCAGGCCAGGAGAGCAGGGCCAGTGCTAAAGCTCCCTGCAGCATTGATGTCCTTCCAGACAGCACTTCCAAGGCTATCCCTGTAGGGATTGCACGTGTTGCTCTCCTGGAAGAGCAAAAAGCTAAGCCACTGCTGTATGTTTCTTCTACGAAAGGAATCTATAATTACTGCCTTTGTTTAAGCTATGGAGAATAGAGTAATATTTTTAGTAGGAATCCTGGGAATTTTAGGAAGTGTCTGTGTTTTTCACTTACAAGCAGAGGGAAAGAGGGTTGGGAATTAATTTCTGTAAATTCACATGTGCCAGATGATATTGAAAAAGCAGGAAAATCAAGACGATTCAACACCTTTATATACCCTGTCTATACACATCTTTATAGTAGCATAGAGGTAGTAGAAAAGTCCAGACACAGGTCTTTCCAGTGCACTAGACAAGAGTATCCAAGACCCCAGCATCAGCTCAGTGCTGGACTCCTCCCTGCCAGAACCCAAATGCACCAGACCTGCCTGATGGACAGAACACACTGCATCCTGCGCATCGTGAGCCCATTAACAGGCCCACTGCTACAGGCTGGCACATGCCAGGTAAAATACCTGGCAGTTTTGGTGTGGAAGAAAGAGTATTGCGTGAGAAGCAGAAAGTCTGGAAGCCAGTAGGGCTTTCAACCACGTAATGGATGAAAGGGCTGATAAAAGCTGCCACGTTCACTGCAAAGAGCGTAAAGCCCTGGCACGGGAGTGGATTGCACATCTCAATATGCAGGGCTTGGCAAATCCTGGCAAGAAAGTTAATAACTCACTGAAGAAAACCAGAAAAAAGATCAGTGTTAGAACTAAACTCCAAAGATTTATCCATGAAGAAAGTTGCAGGCAGCAAAGCCACCACTTCCAGTGCAGCAGGCAGATGTTTTATTACACACCTTTAAAATCTCTGCTTTTGTCAATTGGCAGCTTTGGCTTCCATGCCAAATTCACCCCAAAAGCAACAGTCAGTCAGTATCCACCCCACAAGACACTCATATACAGGAAAGAAGAGACAGTAAAGAAATACACTTTCACTCAGGAAGTTTAGAGAAGTGGCAGAAAGCAAAAAATAATCAAGTAAAAGATCCTATTTTGTAGAACATTCTTCATTTTTGTATGTATTCAGGAGCTCAAATCTGTGCATTGTGGACGAAAATATCCTGTACATGAGCTTTGGAACTGACCTCACACATTGTGATGCAGAGCTGCATTTTGGTAGTCCTGGCTGAAAAAGATGAAAGTCTAAGGGAAAATAATCAGTACATTTGAAAACACTTATCAAACTGGATTTACATTTGTGCTATAAATCACCCAGTCCTTTACAGTTTCATCATTCTGTGCATTACCAGATTATAGTGTAAACAATTATTTTAAGCACATTTAAATGTGAGAATTCTGTCTCTAAAAAAATGTTTCTGCCTTGATGATACAGATTGCTAACGTTGCTTGGTTTTATGTTTTAAAGTGTATTATAACAGCACTTCACTAGGCAGCCTCATGGTGGTTCCTGATGATTAAGTAGTTTGCCTCTCATTGTCAGAGTTTGCCAATAATTGAGATGTTCCTGTTCCATTCAGCTTCAACCCAAATGAAGGGAAACACAAACATTCCAAAGATTAATTTTGTTTTCACATAGGTAGCTCACAAAATTCAGACAGTCTTGAAAAACTGAAGAACGGGACCCAGTCAAATTTTTTCTCGTTGAGACAAAATCCCTTCTGCTTATCCAGACACTTCTGTACAGAAAGCTCACTTGCCCAGAACAACAGGAAAGATCACAGCACAGCTATGGAGGAGTTAGGGATATTGTGCAAATGAGAGTCAAAGCTGCCTTGGAATTTGCCAACTGTAAACCACGTGTCCCTTTCCCTTGCAGAGAGCATCAAAAAAAGGAAGAGGCAGCTAGTTTGTAATCTGCTCAGGTATTTCTGCTATGCGTCTCAGCCAGCCAACGTGAATCATCTTCTGACAGACAAGTCGTGCAATCTCAAAAAAAATAAGTTGCAGACTAGTTTATGGGAAAGGAGTAGGTCTTGTTTCTGGTAATGGCCATCACATACACCAAATGTTTGCAGTTGTCACTCGTGGACAACAACAACAAAGAGAACTTGTGTCTCTGAGATCTTTTTTACTGTTAGGAATAAGTGGGAAGCATGTTAGAATCCAATGAGAGACTGCACAGTTAGTGATTACTTGGTTCAGTAATGCAGTCAATGCAGGAATATTACTGCAGAAGCATGTGGCTGCTTCATTAGACATGGGAGCCAGATCGCCTGACCCAAGTCCCATTTGGCTGTGACAGCCATATCAACGCAGTCCAGCCTGTGCTGACCTGTGAGCGTTCTGCACCCTGCCTAGGACACAGAGACGGCACCGAGCCAGGAAAACCCCGGCCTTCCAATCCCTCCTTGGTTTCTTAATGTCCTTCACAAAAGCCAGGGCATGTTCAAACTTCAGCTGTGCTACAGCTCTCCTCTTGGAAGTTGGAGGTAAGCAGGCAGAGGAGAGGCAGCCCTGCCCGACAGCCTATCAATCAATTCCTAGTCAATCTATAGACAACAACAGAAAAAAAGGCAAAAAATATTCTCCCTGCTTCCTTACTGATATTTTGCACTATCCTGTTACTGCACTGACATATTCTCCACGCCGCTTCTTTTCCCTGGTAAAATGGTTTGCTCTGGGTTTTAAAAGCCAGGGCAGGTCATAGCAAAGCCAGCTGCCAGCAAGAATTATGTTTTCTGTAATTATGCATTTTTTTAAACTTGATCTAGTACCTGCACATCACCTGCGACTTTCATTTTTCTTGTATCACTCACAGTAACAAATGTCTCAAAGATCAAATTATGCCTTCAGTTACACACGTACAGCTCCACAGAGTTTGTACTCCCCTCCTCAAATAACACAGGGAAGACTCAGTGGTGGTAGGGGAAATGGCATAGTGTGACAAGATGTTCTTTGTTACTTTCTCAGGCTATGTGCAAAGCTGGCCTATTTTAAATAAGTTTCTTACAAGACCATTTACTAATTTTTCTATAACTCTAGCAAAATTCTAATCAGTGACACCATTTCCAGAAATCACATTTCTGTACATACTTCTATGTTTCCTGGGTATAGATGCATGTGAAGGATCAACTTTGTTTAGTTTTTCTTATTCCATACCAAAGAGAAACACTTCTGCCTCTGCAGCATCAACTTGAGCTTTCTGCCTCTCAGTCAGTCTTGCTCCAGAGGCCTGAATCCACACACAGGGGAGTGTGGTTGAAGTGAATGAATATTGCCTTCCTCTGGGTCTGCTGAAGACAGCTTAACCTTCATCGGCAAACAGGGACATCCCTGATTTCCCCTAACTGTCCCCTAAATAAAGAATTACACTCCTAGAGCACCTTCCACTTGGTTTCAGTGCAAACAGCAACTGTACATCTCCAATGCTTGGTATGAAGGCATTCTATGAGCTAGAAACCAGACACAGTCAATCACAGGGAACCTTTCTGTATACAATGAAGCATCCTTTAAAGCCTTTAAATTCCTCTAAAGCAAAAGAATTCAGTAGAGATTCTTCTTACCCTAACCATGAGAAAGCATCTCAGCTCATTTGCGTTGCACAGATGAAGTCCAGCACATGATTGGGAAACAAACTGGTAAACCGTGCCCAAACATATTAGCACACAGTGAGCCTTCCTCTAGGCTGTACAGATTAAGAACATATGCTGTAATTGTGTTTAGGGGAAAGAACTCTAGTTCAGACCAAACCATATTCTTTTTGTTGTGAAAGTTTATGTTCCAAGTTAGAAAACTATATTAAAAAAAAGACTAAGCTGTTTTAAGGTAGTCTAAAACCAGCAAGAAAAATCAAAAAAACCTTCCAGGAATATTTATTTAGCAGAACACCTGTGAAAAACATTTCCTTCAGAAAGAGACTATGCACGGTTTCAAACACTTCTTTAAGTTAACAGGGCAAACAATTCTAGTCCAGCATTGGAGGTGTCCCCTTTAGTAAGAAACACCACACGCACGACGCTTTAAAAAAACACCTGGACACAAACTGTGTCTAAGCAGCTAGTTTAGCTACTACTTCTATAAATAAAGCTTCAAGGACAGTTATTTGCCAAAGTAAGACCTCAGCTACTATTTGAACCATTCTGCACCATTAATAAAGCTGAAGATGTCTGACCTTCGTTAAAATTAAGGATAAGCGTTATCTTGCACACAGCATTAGTGCTGCAGGATATTGATTGAGACTATCAAAAGAGAGACAGAACTTTGTCAGATGTCTGCCCACTGAAGTTAAGATTTCCTACTACCACTGAAATATTTTTAAACCATAGCAATAAACTACAACAATGCGTACCTTATTAAGCTACTGGAATGTAATCCCAAGTAGAAAACCAGCTCTGGACCACAGTGGGAATTGAATTAGATCCTTGGTGCTCTGAAAGGCAAAAATAAAAAGCCAAACATTTCCTCTGATTGCTTAAGACACCGCTTTAATAATTACATTAAACTGTAACATGCATTTTCAAGTCTTATGTGCACATAATAGTAACAGTGGGGCTATGTAAAGCATCCTTCCAGGAGAAGCAATCCTGAGGAAAACATTAAGAAAAGAGATATGAAAACAATATTAATGGATTTTCTGCATTCTCCTTTACAAATGTCACTGGACTACGTAAACGGAAATCTCTCAAAGGCTTATAACATACCTATAAATAAATTAGAGGGATTTTTCACAGGAACAGGTAAGGTGCACTAATAATAAAAAAAAAAATGCCCCTTATTCATCAAAAGGCATCAGGAACCTACTCCAAAACATGAACATATTTCAGTTTTGTAAGAAAATATTCTATATTGTTTTTCCATGCTTACTGTTGGAGACAGAATCAGTTTTAGGTGTTGAAAAAAAATATAAACCACTAAATCCAATGTTGTACTAATTTGCAGTTACAAGCATTATTCCTTTAAGTTCTGTAAGAGCCAAAAAAAACCCTTCAGGTAAGTTTTCCAAAACCTCAAACTTAAATGAGGATATAATGTAAATAATTTTTTAATGCTTTTTGTTTGCTAACTTTAAAGTGTTAAAATTTACATTACAGACCTTTCCCCCAAACTATCAGAGATATATAAATAAATAACAAGGATGGAAATCAATATTCCCATAATCACTTAAAATCAATAACTTTAAGGTGAATATTTAATGAGGTAAAATGTGATAATACACAAATAACGGAGTGGAATACTCTAAGAATTGTATATAGCTCACACATTTTCTTCATTTTCAGATTTTTCTAGAAAAAAATTTTTCTAGATTTTTCTTTGTTCTGAGGGAGGAAATCAATGCTTATAATACTGCTTGTCACTTAATTTAATCATATATTAAACCCCAATAATTAATGACAAATAAGAATTTACAATCTCCAGTGTGTCTACCCTCGAACTCTACAATTAACAATATACACAATTTTTTCTCTTTCCATAAATGTTTGTTCTCAGGTTCCCAATTTAACATGCTGTTCCTATGGTCTCACTTCTTCAATCCTTTTAAGCACAAATATAAAACTCCCATAAATATTTTTACCAAAATAGAGAAGTTAGACATTACAAGTTCAGGAATAGCTAAAACAAATCAGGCAGCATTAAAATACTTGTTTTCCTATCAGGCAATTTATTTTATAAATTAATTGATTGTGATTATTTTTTAAGAGAAAGAAAAGGTCAAAAATTATCTTCCTTCCTACAGTTATCACTAACTCAACACACCTTTCATTCCAAGTTACCATGGGCACTGCAACCAAAGACCATAAAGAAACTTCCCTGTTCATTTTGAGATCTTTCACCAGAAGGGAGATTTCTTTCATCTTATCTCCCAGGGCAACATCCTGGTCTTAGTGAACTCAATGGCAAAACTGCCACTCGTGCAGGAAGGCGAGGAGTTCTCTCAAGTAACCCACAGGAGACCTTTTGAAACCAGTAATATCTGCACCAGCTCCTCTTTGAAATGCGCTTTTCTCAAGCAAAGTTTGCCCCCCCAGCACTCACTTTTTTGTGGAACTTAAATAGTTTAGCTGCTCTGGCTGCTCTGGCGAGTTAGTCTTCTTAAAATGCATGTGTTAACAATCCATTCACACCCTACCTTGATGGCCATAGCGTGTCTGGCACCCAGACACCCTGAGAGGACACTGCACATCTCTGACACACACACATCATTCAGAGCTTCACCAAAGCGGATTTCCCCTGCAAACAAGTGCCCCCTCTTGTGCAGTCTATTTCCTCTTCCATCCACCCTTCAGCGGAGAGTCCAGCTGAAGCAGGTTCTCTCACTGTCCGTATATCACCACACCTTCTCTAGTCCCTTGTGGCAAGACAGTGCCATCATTTTGGTCTACCTTCCTGTATGCCTGCAGATCTCGGCCACATCGGACCACGGTCAGCTATTCAGCAAGAAAAGCAAGTCGTCAGTGAGGCATATTCCACACCCTAGTCTGCAGCAAGAAGCCACTCAGTTCCAGGATTCAAGGACACCTGCAAAAGCAACAACATTTCCATTAGTGAAAAGCACCTTAAAAATGAAACTCTTTCCCATGATGGCCCCAACAATGAAGGGTCTTCAATGCCACATCTTAGAAGTGAAGGAGAGTGGACAGGCAGTACTTTCTACCTTCAGATATTACACCCGCTAAGTTTTTAGGACAACAGCCATCCCTGAGACAATGATTTCATGCTTGTAATGATGTTCTTATAGTTTAGTAGTATCATTGAAGTGAAGGCAGAAAGCAATCCAATCTTCATGTCAAATGACATCAGAAACGGCAATGTTGACTATCAACATTCATGTCAATATTTCAACTGAGAAAAAAAAATCTTACATTTGTCAAGGAGTAACAGACTAAGCCAGAGTCAGCAATTCAAAATGACTGGCGTGCAAGTTAGTCGCAGTCTGAGCAAAGATTTTCTTCCAAGTTGGAGTAAGAAAGCCTTTCTAATTTTATGTATAATTTTAAGTATTCAGAAACAGCTGAAGAACAGTGGCGTTGTTTTTCCACTCTAGCCAAGAGATTCACAAGGGATTTCTGAAGGTTTTTTAAAAACAAGTAAGAGTCATCAGGTCTCAGATACCAACTTGCCCTCTTATTGCAAAAATGTAAATGCTGTTACAAGAATATCAAGAATTTCCTCATCGCACCACATAAAGCAAAGTCTTCATATTATTGTTACAGGACAATCAGCTACAGGGCCCTCTAGTATTTTAAAGTAAAAGCATAAGAAATTTTGAGCAGCCATTCTCTGGAGGAAAATTTCAAGGTGACTAGAACAGTCCTTTATTCGTATAAAAATATGCTTATAATTAGAACAGACATCTTATATGATCATTTTGCATTTCTTATTCATGTTAGCAGATTGCAGAAAAGGTATAGATACTTGAAAAGACACAAAATTATAATTGATGTTATTTTAATTCTGTATTATAAAGAAGCAACCTACATTATCCTGTTTAGAACTACAAGGCTATGTTGTCTCTTTCTTGAAAGTGTGAGGACTATGGGGAGCTATTCATTAGCAAGTAGGTAAAACCACACACAAAGTTCACAAGTTATTCCTGAGTTTCACAGCAGCACTTGATTATCACACAAGATGCCGCAAGTGAGGTTATGTAAGAATTTAAGAAGTGAGGAAGTCTCAGATGACAGAGGTAAAGATGAGCTCTGGTCCAGGGAATGACACATTACAATTTTATATCTAGAGTTTTGAGTCATTTTTACAGGAGTTTGTGACTGTGACCCTGCTCTTGGTATTTTGACTGTGGAGTCTACCTGTCTAAGTACACTCAGGCAGCCACTAACAGGGGTCAGCCAGAGACAGCTGCTTTTCCTCAGCTGATAACCCAATCTCCCAGTTCAGTGTGCCCAAGGAGAAACACACAAGATGCATCCTTCCCCCAGCACTGCCTGCAAACACGGGAGAGAAGGGCAGACCCTCCACAGAGATCTGATATGCGATTTTTATTTCACCAGTATGAAGTTAGCCAGACCCCGGCTGGTCTCGCCCTTGAGCCTAGCACCACACAACCACCTCTGCCACTGCTTCATTAGAGCAGTCTAAGATCTAGGTGGACCTACCCTGCCTTAGGGTATTATTTGCATATTTAGTAGGTTTGTGTACCTGGGAAGTGGCACTGCTCATGCTGTTCCTGTTCTAAAAGTGAGGAAACAGATGACATTTCTGTTTCTGGGGCTGTCAGTCTAGCTTGATTGCTTGTAGTTTTGGTTTATTTGTTTTAAGCAATAATGTTATTATTAAAACTCATTCTATAAGTAGAGACATAGAGAAAACTACATAGACCTTGACCAAGATGCTCTCAGTTTCACTGCAGGAGACTCTGAAGTACCTTTTGAACCTAGAGCCAGTCTTCACAGTTATTCACATGAAACCTCTTCGACTGAAGAAATTATTAATAAGGTACAAGCTGTATCTTCTTATAAAATTCAGCACGAAGTAATACACAAAACATTTATGGGAGAACATAAGCGCATATTGCATAGTGGATAGGTAATTAGCAGGCCTGGAGAGGGCTTGTGGACCCAAAAGCTGATGTGTTCTCCCCGCTCCCAGTTATGTCAGTAAGTCTAACAAGAGAAACTGCTTCCCCTCACTAATTTTCCCTTGCAGAAAGTTGGACCTACTTTCCTCTAGAATGCTCTGGTCATTTCCCTTACATGCAACCATTTGTGGTTTGTACAGATATCCAGGTTAAATCCTACCCTGTCATATTCAGGAGAAAAATAATTACTCAGTGAATTTGAAACAATAGACAGACATGGGATGCAACGCTGCTGAGTCATTGAGTCACATGAGGAAGCAGGTTTTTCCTAGTAAAACTTGTGGATCAGCATCTTATTAAACCGAGGGAGAAATGAAGGATACCAGGCAGGGAAACAGAGGTTAAGGTAGAGGTTTAAACACAAATGCTTACACTGGAAAGTGTGCATGAGCTTACCCAAGGGTTAGAAAACGGAAAATAGTCTAATTTACTGTGGAGGATATAAAAGGGAAGAGATATCATCCATAGTCTGTATTTAGGCTACTTCCCTTCCTTACCTTGGCCTTGCTTTACACACTTGCAATTCGAAAAAATATAATTAATGAACCTTTTGAAATCAAGCATATGAAATGCCTCAGTTTTGCTGCAAACCACCTGATACATCAGCTGCTATCGTGTTAAGCACAGGTCAGAAAATTCTCAGGCTGTGAAGGGAATCCTTTTGCTCCACTGTTTTGCTGTGTCCTTCCCTGGGGCCTCACTTCGTCTCTCGATTTACTAAATTAAAGGCTATTTAGTAACAGTGGTAAGATCATTCCTATCAGTCACTGTTCAGTACAGGTCCTCAATAAAGTGTTACTGGCAAGACTGCAAAACCTGAGAGCACAAGATGGGGGATCAAGAGTCAGTTGCCTCAACACATTTCTTGTATAAAGAGATGCAAATAAGAAAGCCTTATATCTGGAACAGCAATAAAACACCTCGACCTTGAGAGCAATACTTGAGAAAAAATAAAATTTTAAGAGACGTATCTCACAGATGTAGTTATTTCTCTCCCTACCCTACTTCAATTATCATTACTCTGAACTGCAGAACTTCCTAACAGAGCAAATAATTGAGTAACCGCAGAAGGGTGGGGGGCTTATTTCTTTATGCATTTATTTCTTATTACAGGAAGTTCCTGGTATGCAGGCCAGTCATTTCCATCTAGCAAAAAAATTGGTGAGTAAATAGCTGCTGGAAGATTTTTCAGGATTTATGAAAGCAACTGTCCTCTAAAAGAGAGATTGCAAGGAAGAGGAGATCATCCCCAATGCAGCAGCAGGAAAACAAGGCTGGGGTCACTATCGCCCCAGCCTAATGTACAAGTCTGTTACTTTGCAATCAAAAATCAGTACCTGCAGTCATAACCCCTGTTCTGGACCTGCGTATTGCACAAAGTTGTCAGTAAAACTACTCATGTGCATAAGTAGTCCCACATGGTTCAGTGGGTCTCATTACGTAAGTTGTAGCAGGGGTCTTAGGTCAGAATATTGCATTCCTTAAACCAGACAGATTCCCATTGAAGTGATTAGGAGTGCTTCATTTACTAATTAGAAAGAATTCCACAGGTATTTGTTTGAAGTGTGATACAAATTTAGTTTGGCCACATTTCCACCTTTCTTTAATGTTTGCAGGAAAAAGCCATGTGAGTGCACAAGTAGTATGGACTGAAACAGATCTCAGACTCATTCACTGGTATTTGCACCAGAAGTTTGTGTACACTGTTACCACCGCACATTAGTTATCTGAGCAAATCATAATGAAGGAACAACTCAAATGTCTGCCTCTCACGCTCACATTTACTGATTCCCAAGGGCATGTGTGATTTCTGTTAATTTTTATACATACAAAGAAATCATTGCCCTTGTGCAATTGAGTGTTGGGCTACATGCACTGTCAGGTAAATCATTTTGGTTTGAGCAGTGAGTGAGCACTGTAACAGAAAAACAGTAAATTAAGCAGACATCTCGCTAAATCAGCAACACAGGATTGAACCCTCAATGCTGTTCACTACAAATGGCTCTATTGGATTATGGGTCATTAGTTCAACCACTTTTAACAAGTAAAACCAAATAGTAATGTTATTAAACGTTTATCTTCAGGGGCAGATTTACTGGAGAAGATAAGGAGATTGTAGAGGCTCTCCATTAGCACTGGCTATTTCAGCATGCATTCCTGTCATAAGCACCTTTCATTCATAAAAATATCTCAGGAACCCAAAGCATCCTACAGATGTTTGCCTTTACATGCTGGTGACTGCACCCTGGCACCCTCCAGACACTGACTGGTTATTTCCAATCCACATTATTTGATAATCTCTCCCTGCTTTCCCCCTCCCTGCTGTCAAGACAATAGGGGAGAATTTTATTCGGGAGGGGGGAAAAGAAAAAAGAAAAAAGAAAAAAAGAAAAAAGAAAAAAGAAAAAAAGAAAAAAAAAGAAAAAAGAAAAAAGAAAAAAGAAAAAGAAAAAAGAAAAAAAGAAAAAGAAAAAAGAAAAAAGAAAAAGGAAAAAGGAAAAAAGAAAAAGGAAAAAGAAAAAGAAAAAGAAAAAGAAAAAGAAAAAGAAAAAGAAAAAGAAAAAGAAAAAGAAAAAGAAAAAGAAAAAGAAAAAGAAAAAGAAAAAAGAAAAAGAAAAAAAAGAAAAAATAAAAAATACAAACTAAAAGCTGAATTTCTGAATATTCAAATCAGTGATAAGGACACCGAGGTCGCTGGTAACAGCAGGCAATCCCGCATTTCTGGAAAACCAGGACAATTAGTTAGAAATGTAGTTTTTGTCTCCGAAGGGTTTATTTAACTCTTGCAGAGCCTCGGCTGTTGCCTCCTCCCGGCAGTGCAGGGCACAAGGCCGGGAAGAGGGACTCCCTGCCAGCCCCGGGCACGGCTTGGGAGAAAACTAAACAAAGAAATTCTCCCAGATCTTTTTCAGGTCTTAATGGCACATCTTGAACGAGTTCCCAAAGCGATCTGGAACACAATGGCCCCAACAGAAGTGGCATAAATAGATCTCCCTTAACAAGAATGGTTTGTCTGGGCAAGGACAAGGAACATTAGAAGAGAAACAAGAACAATTTACCACGTCGGTTGCAAAGGGGAACGAATTTCGGTAGCAGCAACTGAAATCGCTGACTTACTAAGAAGGAAAGTAATTAGACACATAAAAGCAGTCTCCCTCCTTTCCTTCTGAGGTCAGTTTGAGTTCTTAGAAGTTTGTACCTTGGCCCATGTGCCACAGAAAGTCAGGAATCGATTAAGCAGGAGGGTGCAGTCTTCACCATCCGGGTCTATTGTTTCAGCCTCTGCAGACACCAACATTTGTCACCGCTGCAGTTTACACTCCTCCGTATTTGTGGTTTCCCCACAAGAAGTCAAAACTATTTAAATTTTCATTTAAAGGTCAAATTCCAGAAGAAAATAATCACGCGAGTTAAAAATGGGTTGGGAGGGTTTTTTTTTGTCACAGGTTCCAAGCAAGAAGCTTGGAGTCAAAGGCAGAGTGTAGTGAGCTGCCTTCACCTCACCCTTATTCTGGTGTTTTCCTCACTGCCTTGAACGAAGGCTTTATCCTGATTATAAGAGCTGCATTAGTCCTTCCAGGTTTGAAGCTATGAAAAGAAGAAACTTACTATAATAATCTCAAATTCTTTGCATTATTTATAGTCAAGAACTGGAAAGCTGGGCAATAAATAGAAATTAAGCCTCTTTTAGTTAAGATTAAAACAACAAATCTCATTCTACCATAACTGATGCATTAATTGCAACATCAATAATTACCTTTGTTAAAAAATGATTGTGATGAACAGGTCAAACTGAGCACCCATGAATATGGGTCTGTTCTCTAGAGAGCCAAACTTAGTCCTGATTTTATGAAGAAGGCAGGACCAAGAACTCGAAGAAATCTTGTCTTCCAAGGGTGAATCTCAGGCCTTTTCATATCCCTTTAAATGGGTCAAGACTCAAGCAAACTAGATTTTTATTCCACTGGGAAAGCATCAGATCTGTTTTTAAGTAGCAACAGAAATACATAAACTGCACCTTAGCCAGTCTTGTGTTAAGAGGCATAGCTAGCTGAGAAAGGACAAACCAAAACAAAACTCAATCCCCCAGAATCAACTCTTGAAATTCCCAAAAAGGCAGCATATTTCACTGCTGAAAAGTGCATTTTTATTGAAGGATGTTGGCTTCATTGTCAACTGCCATACCCTTACTAGCTCTTAAAAGCAGAACAAATGTTAGGAAGGGTTTTATAACTGGACGGGGAAAGGCACAAGATAGACTATTTAAAAAGGTATGGGAAGGAGTTAGCACAAAGCCAAAAGAATTTTGCAGCTGCATTACATTATCCCAGTGGGAAGTTGCCAGGCTGAGAGCAAAGTTAAGCTCTGTGCTCCTTAAAGTGAAGCGTCGATAACCACCAGCTACAACTTGCATTACGTGAGCTTCTCACACCTCAGTGCCAACTCAACTCAGTCCTGATCTGCAACAGTTTTGCTGTTCCAGCCCTGCGCCTGTTTTACATAAAGGTTGCCAGTCAATCTGAACAAACTGTACCTCCAAACTGCATAGTGATTTACAATTCAGCTTCTTTCAGACCATCAGGATAAAGAGTGAGGATTGTAACATGTAAGCAACAGCTAGAGGAGAGGGACTTATCTGCGATCTGCTACTCATCCCATCACAATCTGATAACACTTATAATCAATAACCTAAACGAGTTCCTATGTTATCTGTGCTTATTATTCTACAGTACCACAAACACACAAAGTACTTCTTAAAAATACAAAATAGAGACATTATCTTTTCAAGTTAGGAGAGTTTACATTAACCCAAGATAACAACTTCGGAAAAGGAATTTATAGAAACAATTGCATTAAGAAAAAACATCTTGGACAAGTTTCATAAGGTAAAGCAGGATCAAGCAGCAGTACAACGAATAAATATCAAAACGATAGGCTATGCAGAGGGTAAGACATGGCAGAAAGCCTGAAACTTTTTCCATGTCCCTGTCAGCAGAGACAGGCTCAGCGTGCGGACTGAATGCTTTCTTTCACCTGCAGCTGTATCTCCATGATCACCCACCAGACCTTTCAGCACCATCCAAATCCTGTTGCTTCCAGAGACTGTCAGAATTTGTGGAGACCTTCCCTGCTGATGTAAAACCGAAACTATAATGCAAGCAGTAGTGTGGAACCACAGAAACACAGCCAACCTACTTCTAGTTCTTTACTGTTTCGTAGGGGTGCAGGCTATGTTGTTGGTTTACAGTCGTACAGCTCCACCAGGTTACAGAAGCTCTCGGGGAGGAACAGATGTCACAATAATATAAATTTCTGTAAATTTAATTCAAAGCATTTTATAAACATTAACAAATCCAAATGCTTAGCTATAAAAGCAAATTATAGATGGGGTCACCTCACTAGTGAAATGCTGCTGCCTGTGCCCTGCCAAATTGCAGCTAACGATTCACAGCAACACTACACAACCATCCAAAGCCAGGAAAAGGACTGTCTATCAAGCCATATTCAGGAGTTCACTTTTAATACTTGCAGTTATGAGAACTATTTCTGAAAATATTTCAGATATTAAATATCATTCATTGTAGGTCACGGGTCTGAAATCTTTCAGGTCATCTTCACAGAAAACTCCAGAGGTAGCTGTTCAGAAGAAAGGAGAAGCCTCAGGACTTTAGAAACACAGAAAGAGTATGTTTGGGTTTTGCATGTACCATTTAAGTGAGTGTGCTGTCTAGTCTCCTGTCATATACCTTTATGACAAGATTAACTTGCCAGATTATTAAACAAACAATAGGTAAAATATATCAACAGCCTATCCTGTGCTGAGAGCAACATAACTAAAGACCTTATGCAAGGGATCTTTTAGTTGGAGGACACAACAAAACTTCCAGGAACAGAAGTCTGTTCTCATAGATCTTATCGCAGAAGCAGTGCCTGAGATGACAGACAGAAATCTTCAAAGACGCAGTTTGATATGAGTACGGAGAAATGAGAAAGCTGACTGTCCTCTTCCTGCCCTATGTATACTCCCAAGTCAGATAACACAGTTGCATCTGCCACCAGAACAAAGATTCCAGAATGCAAACAGCAATACAAAACCCAGTTTATACAGTGTAAACACATGGTTAATACTCTTATGGGGAAACACATTCCAAAGAAATTAATATATATCTTCTAAATTCCTTGCATTGACCCACAGGCCTCAGTCTAGTGCTGTTCTTTGCATTCCTGGTCTTTGAACCAGGTTAGTAAATAGGCTAAAGTCAAACTATCAGCATTGGTGAGTTAATCAGTTCTTCAATTACAGTTTCACAGAGTCTCCACGCTCATGTTGGCATCACATCACACTGGCTTACATGAAATACTTTTTCCACAGCCTTTTAAAGTAAAAAAACAGGGTTTTGTATTAATTAGATTATTCCAGAGCAGAGTTCCATGGGAGTGGATCCATTTTGTAAAGATGGAGTGCCATACACTTTGTCATAATTTTCCATAATACGTTGAACCTGGTGCTCTTTAAGGGGCAAACGCAAATACATTTCTTTATTAAACGTACTAACTGTGATGCTCTGGATTATGCTTTCCTGACATGATCAGTTACGGCTCCACTGTCTCTTCAGAATATCCCCACAAAGATGCAGAATTACATAGGCAAGTTATTTCAAAAGCGTTCTTAAGAACCACTAAGGAACATATGATGTATTTGCAGACAAAGAAGCTTCCCAATTGTTTCACTTATGTTTTTTACTTTCCCTGCACAACTTTAGCAGTTACAATAGACACTAATCTCTTCTTTTGCTAGGTTACATACGGATGCACAGATTCCCCCTCAAAAGTATCTGGCCACGATACAGTAAAGCTGGGGAGAGAATTTGTTGGAAAAATGCCATCTGTATTTGCGAAGCTCTATAAACAAAGATATCACCAATCTGATACACTGTAGGTCAACTCTTCCTTTCTTTAGAGTTCACTTTTCAGCAACTGAAATCACAAGGCACGAAGTCAATAGATATTTAAGCTATTTAAACAGCACTGAGGATAAAGGTCATGCCTGTGATGTGATTTATCTTCACAGGAACCCACCGAAATCTTGGAAACCACTGCTTGAAGATAGGACATTCTGGGGGTTGTATAGATAAGAGGCTGGTATATTCAAACTAGAGATAGCTTTTTCCAGAGTGTATTTAAACAGCTTAGAGCACGGCCTTGGGGAGCGGGTGGATGAGTGGCAACAAGACACCAAAAAAAAAAAAACCCAAACAAAAAAACCCACCAAAACCACCTACCAACATGATCTACTCAGGAAAACGTCCTAGAAGTTGCAGAAAGTTGTTCTCTCCTGTGCTGGCTGAAAGGCTGGTGCTTTCCAAGCCTGTCACAGTGAAGGAAATCAGCAGTCAAGTCTTTGTCACTGCTGCCTCACGGCCCAGCACTGTTTACAGTCGTGGTCCTGGCTTTGCTTCTAAGGTAAGAATAATTCTTCTGTTCCCCAGTAATTTCTCTGCAGCCTAAAAAGAAGGGAGATAGCTTTTACCTTTGCAAACCTCAAGCACAATGCAGTAAGCTAAACAGCTGACCATGCCAAAACAGGTATCCCACACTCCCACTGCTTCCTTCTAGACCTGGCATTTGCCTAACTTTCCCATGAGTCCATCAGCTCCTCATCCACCTGTCAACTAGCCCAGCAAATAAATAAATAAATAAAATTAAAGAAAGAAAATCTGACAAAGTTGCAACCTGGATCACTTAGTCACAGGTCAGTCAAACATGAGAACCAATGCCAGTGAGAAAAGGGAGAAGGGAAACCCAGTAGCTACCTCAATGTCTCAGGAAACGAGTTCCTTAACAGATAGCAGAAATGGGCAACTCCAGCACCACCACAGCACAGCCACATTCAAACATGTCATCAAACAGCCTGGCAAATAATAATAATAATCATAATAATAACCATCATCATCAGGCAAACCTACAGAGGAAGGTCTTTACCTCCCTGACTTTCTATGTACATTACTACAGAAGTCAAAAACTACTGTTGTCATGACTCAAAAAAGTTTTGATTAGTCTTGTGAATTCTGCTACAATAAGTCTCCTTTTTTTTTGTTTCAAATTTAGTCTACAAAACAGAACTCCAGCTTGTGTAACAGAGACAGCAATAGCACAATTAAAAAATTCCACCTGAGGCCAGCTCTGTTCAGCAACCAGAGGAGAGGAAGAGTGCTAATTAAAAACGTGTTCTCTAAAATCAGAAGTGGTTAGTTGCACATACCAGATAGAACATAGCATCTGTCACAGGCGACTGACCTCAAAACAGAGGAGGGAGCAAGGGAGGTGAATGAAGTCACAAAAAAAAAACCCCATAGAGTCTGAAGGAAAAAGTGATTTAAGAGCTACTAGAATCACCAGTATTTGTGCTTGGGTGAAAAGAATGGCAGACCTGGAGCCGAAGTAGGTACTAGGAGCACGTTGGTGCAACTCTGGCACAGACAAATCTGATGATATAATTGGGAATTTTGCGTTTTTATTTTCTTTGCAATCAGTGTCTCAGTAATTTATTATGTTCTCTTAACACGTCAAGCCAGATAGGAAGGATTTCAGATTAATTAACTACAGGCTTAAACCTGCAAAGGGACATTTTGCATCTCAGAGACAATCTCACACCTTGAGGAAGAAGCTGGAGGTATCTTTTGAGAACAAATGTAGGGGACCATTACTGTTCAATTTCAAATTCTTCCCTGCACTGCCTAAATCTCTGCAGGCTGCAGCAGCTACTATTTTTGCTTCTATGGCAGTCAGAAAGATCTTGAATCATTAACATGGGAATATCAGCATTGCTATTACTCCCAGACATTTCTTTCTTCACTTTCCAATGTTTTCTCTGTGCTATCTGTCATTACCTTGTTTTCTCATTTTCCTTTTCATTAAAGATTATTATTCAAGGGAGGAAATGTAGCACAGCCTGAGAATTCATTCAGCATGAATGGAGAGAGACATATGGTCTAGTGACTTAAGCAGAGGATCAGGAGCAAGCTGCTTGTAAGACCTAGCCTGACAGTCTCCTTCTTGGTCTTTGTGCACGTAATTTAAGGTCAAATGCTTTTCTCTTCCTACAACCAGAAGTTCAGTAGGGGGTCAATTCCTTTGTACAGAAGAAATAGTTACCCCACTAACACTGATGCTCCAACTCGTATCGTAGCTGCATTGTCCTTGTGTGAAGGGCAGGCACTTCCTTTAGGCTTATCCTCACCACAGTTACAACACAGGAGATCACGAGCTCAAATATTTTGTGATCACGTCAATGCATAGCATGGCTTTACAAATGCCACAGGCAGGGACAAGCTGTGTACACTACATCAGCTGGTCAAGGCAAAATTTGACTTGGATGAGAGCCTTCTCCCAGCATGACTTAAATGAAGAACATGTTTTTCCCAATCTACTCTAACTGCAAACTTGTGTGTTTGCAAACATCACACAAACCAGTCCCCAGCAATAACTAGTGCTGACTGGTTCACCGCAGTCATCCCATGAAAATAACTCGCTGTAGTTAGCTGATACCCAGTCACCTTTCGTCTCCTTCAGTTTTATGACATTGGTATTAAGGAGGAATTACCACAGAATAAGGCTCTTCAATGGACATTACATATGGACTCCAAGTGCAGTCCCCTTTGAGCAACCCACTGTTCCCATCAGGTTGCTAAATCTTCTCTGCACACACATATGATGGACAGAGCAGCAATTTTTCCTTCAGCCTGCTTTAGTTCTCCAGATGGATAGAATAATTCTCAGCCGCTTAACAATAGAGCTGGGAAAAACACAATAATTAATTTAGCATTAATGCGTGTGTTTCTTTTTCTTTTTTACCACACAGAAGAGCAGAAACAGACAAATTAGATCCTTCTCAAGAAATGAGCTAGTTAGTCATGTGAAATTTAGTCTAATTCCTGTGGCACCATTTTTTTGGTGCTTGGACATATTTCTTCCTCATTTTGGTGCTAATTTCTCCCTCATTTTTCCTCCAGGAAACACTGTTACTGAATTCAGAGAGCCACAAAGTCAGGATTGTCTCCCTAGAAGCTTCAGAGTAATACAAGATAAACAGACTAAGTTGGACTTCGGTTCTCTGCTGCATTCCTATGACATACCATGGATACCTGAAGCAGAACAGCAGCAAAGTAACATCAGTTTTGTGAAAGCTGTAAGATTCACAACCAGTTTGTACCTTTTACATGCAAGGTGGTACATTTTCAGAGCACTAAGGGTGAAGGAATTTTATTAGTTAGGTGAGTAGATCAAGCATGGATTAGACTGAATTAGCAAGACACTTGTTCCCTATTCCCTTCCCTCCCCAACATAATAGATATTAACTTGAGAGTCATGGTTGCATTTTTCTCCCCAGGTTGAGTAAAAAAAAAACTAAACAACAATCCATCTTCCAAAGTTTCTCCAACAGTCAGGTTTCTTGGTCAAAATTTTCATGACAAAAATTGAGCAAACTGGGTCACCTTGCATGTTCAATTTCAAAACATGTCAAACATCATCACTGCCACAAAAAAACCAAACATAACCACAGAGCAATATCCTCATGCTCACACCCTTATTCCTTCATGTTCTCATTCGGATGCTACATTACCTCTTCCATATGCAAAATGCAAAAGCATTTGAATGGGTTTGCCCTTAAAACTAAGAAAGTTTATAAAAGAGAAGGTTAGTAAACTTCAATCCAATTCATTAAAAAGCCATACAAACCCTTTGGTCAGGCTCAAGCATGCAGTATTTTAGTAAGCATCAGCTAAATATGAAAGAAAATAACGCAAAGAGGAGTTCTACTGGAACTTCCTGAACTAAACCCCTATGTACCCAACACTGTATTGAGAACTGAAACACAGGGAGTTTTGAAAATGTACTATTTTCCTCCTTTCTAAAAACATAAGCAGAGTCATACTTGTCATCTCCATGGACAAAGGCAGAATCCTACTAAACATCTCCCTTAGCACTAGTGAAGAGAAGGAAGTTTGGGTACAAGTTGAGAGGGCATTGGCTATTTGGCATTCACTCACCACACAAGCATTAAGAAGAACAAGATTTACTTTACTTTCAAAGCTGAATGAAATGCCACAGAGAAAGGCACCATTACTGTGTGCTAAAAATATCCAAACACAGGGGGAGCACAGAGGAGTTGGGGCACTGTAAATTCATATTACAACATATTGCACACTAACTTTCCTGTATAGACAAGCCCTTAGACTAATAGGCACCTGGGAGTCTTCAAGTCTGAGTGCCCAATAAATAAAAAGGCCATTTTATTTTTTTTTATTGGTGCTCTGGAACCAAGCTCTGATGTCCCTACGCGGACAATGCCTCCATTGAAATCAAGTCTTGGTCTATTATTAAATACCACTTCTTTTACAGCTGCAGGCTTTCCAGGTTAGAGGATAGGGATTTCATATCAAGCCAAATCACTAATCTCGGCCCAAAGGGGATTGTGCAGGCATTTATTTTGATTTTATATAAGTACCTAGATACTGCTCGATTCAATAGACTTGCACTGATGCCTAATGAATAACTCCCCTCACATCTACCAATTCCCAACCCAGATAAACTCAAAACAAGAAAACAAACAAACAAAATTAATCTAATTTTAAAAACTGTTCCAGATTCAGATTTGTTTGGGACAAAGTTGAGGACCACTAACAAGTTTGAATATCACTAACACAACTTTGGGTTCTTGCTTCCCAAGCTTTAAAAGCATAATGGTCCCTCAGAGCAGAAAATGGTGTGCGTTTGAAGGTTCCACTGCACTGAGTCCATAGAGCTCTGGTCCTCAAGTTATTTTAAGCTGCTATTCCCACTCACCACAGCAATCTCCCATACTGACAGAATAGGCTTGAGTAGCATCCACTGAACTCTGAAACACCACCAGAAATGAATTTAACTCACCGCCAAGAGTTCACAAACCAATTTATCAATTCCCCAATCACAGTGAGCAGTCCTGTGTCAGGTAACCTGGCTACAAAGGTCTTTCTCAACCCAGCGATTCTATAATTCTACTCATAGCCAGGCACTACTAGGAATTATCTGTAATTCTGTAGAACTGTGAGGAAGTGGCTGCAGAGGTGAGCCGTGGGCTAACAAAGCAGACCCAGCCAGCATTTGCTTTTTATCTCCATCTGTAAGAAGTTGCTCTGACACAGGAACCTATTTCCCACCTTGAGGAACCCAGCTAGCCCATGAAGGAAACAATCACTTACATCCATGCTATTTTAACTTCCTTCCTGCTACACTTTCTGCTTTTTCAGAACAATGGGTCAATGACAAACATTTTCCTTCTCGGCCATTCACTCACTTATAGCGGTGTTCATGGAAAGTTTGACAGCTTTATCTTCTTCCTGAGCTACTTACAGCTGTGACTCCATTACTTTGAAGTCAACTTGGATTTGGCTGGAATGAAGTACAGACATCAGTGACTCCGGCTTAGAGTGTCACCTGCATTTGTTATCTTGCACTAGACAATTTAATCAATTATACTTTTTTGTCTAGACACAAGAACAAGACAAAAATGCTGACCAGCATTTCACAGGCTTGATTCTTCGCCGCTAGCAGGCCATTTAACATCTGATAGACCATATAAAAAGGTCTTCCCAGGGGCTTAGAGTGTTTGGGTTGTTCTTTTTATAGTGCAGAAGGTCATTAATGGGCAAGCAAAAGCAGCGTGGAAACAGCTAGACAAGTCTTGTTGAGTTAATAAGAAACTGTCATTCTGCTTCAGTACTTTCTCATTAAGCCTAGCAATGTTCTTGTCTAAGGAGACTGATGGTACAAATCTATTTTAATGCTCAATTTAGTTCCCCAAAACTTGAGTTAGAGCGAGTTTACCCCTCTTTTTTTTTTTTCCCCTGACTTTTTCTGTTCAGCAATTTCTGAGGAAAACTACCACATTAATTTCTTTACACATGCAGCTCAGAAGCTGAAATTTAGATTTCTTTGAAAAAAAGCTAAATGTACCTTTACTTTTCTGAACAGACCAGTCGCCCAAACCCATACATTGTCCTCCTGCTCATACAGAGTAGCCTACAAAGCTAGTCACCATATTCTCATATTTTGCATGCTTTCCTGGGCTAGAGTCAGCAAAAGCTTTTATTGTTGGGTTTAAGTGTCACGCAGAAATTAATTCCCCAGTGCTTAAATAGGATCAAGGCACAGACCTACCTTTAACTGAGTCCTAAGTATCAAGGGTTTGTCATGCAACATTAACAATGAAAGCCACTTCTTGCTAAGAACTATGTTACAAGCTTTATCAACTCCTCAGCTACTCTCCTGTGCCCTGCTTAATTTTGGTGCTTCTGGCCAGAACCTTATTGCCTTCACCTCCCTTTGTTCTTGCCAGGTATCCCTCCACAGAGGATCAGTTACCTGTTTTTCTGAGCTTTTGCTGCCAGAAATGTCTAAAACAGCTTTTACTGCTGTGGTAACTATTCCAAGCAACTGACTTAGTACAAGCATCACACAAATGACAAGAAAAAGCAGCTCAGATGCTTAAACTTATACATGAGTGATCTTTATGTCACACTGATGCTCCCATCACCCTTGTCAGATAATTTAAGTGAAGAGACAGAGTAAAACACAGCGCCCTTTCTAGCCAGTTGCTGATGCTCCATCACTGCAGGGTCAGTCTCCACATACCATCACCCCAGATCATCCACAGAAAGCCACACTGGCACCAATGCAGCATTCAGTAATTTAGCTCTAGCTTCAAGCATATGGAAGTCCAAGAGAAGTGGAAAGGAACCGATTAGAGCAAACTTCAACAAAGGAAACTGATGGAAAAGAGCTACACATTCCCCTTTGTACTTTACATGTACAAAACCTTCATGTGTGTATCAGGCCAGAACCACTAACACTGAGCAATGCCAGTTCTCTCCTGCTGTTTTTAACACTAAAGAAAACAGTGCAGTGCATTAGTGAGGGAGTTTCATTCTCTTATCCGTTATTCTCCAGCATTTGTTAGCTAAACCTCTTAACTCTCCTGGCTACCCATTGCTCACACCAGGGGAGTTCCTAAAGCGCACCTTTTCACACAGCATGGGTTTCATCTCCTAGTTGATTTCTCTTTGCTGAACTCCACATGTACAGAATTTCTTGTTAGTAAGCCCATAGCGACTGTACGTCCCAGCTCTGAAAACTCCCTCTAGAGCCGTTTCCACAGAATTCATTTTTATGTTAGTTTTTTTTCCCTTTTCTTCTTCTTACAACAACCTTCCAGAAAGTCCCCAGATCTTTCAAGGCAAAGTACTACTTCCTGCAGCACAGATATTGTGGTAAAGAGCTGAAGTTACTGAAGGTTTGAAATCTCATATCATTAAGGTCATTCAAAGGTAAAAATTATTTAAAGAACAGAAAAAGAAGTGAGAAAGATAAGGTGCATCCCAACACACTAAAAATATTGCACGATCCCAGTAATGTAAATAAATGGTTTTCATTATAGGCCATAGTGTTTTTGTGGGCTGCTTCAGAAACCCACTGATGGGAGATAAATTGAGAAGTCTCCCATTATTGTAGTTCCATGAGTGCTTCCCACTGTCACTCACTGTTGCAGAAACAGTGCAAGACAACAGCAGAGTCATTTTCCCCTCCCAGCTACACTTGTGCTAGCTGAACACTGGTAACTTTCTCAGTACTAGCACTGCTGGCATAAGTGCAGCTGCCAGGGAGAAGAAAAATGAAGGCTTCAGTTAAACCTATAGTATATACGCATCACTACCTTACAGAAAATTCAGGGCTCGCACTGTCATTCTACTCTCCACCATGCGAGGACACAGTGGGTAAATAGCATGAAACCACAGAAGCCACAGCAGGGGCTGGTGGCACTGGCTGTATGGACTAGTAAGCAATTGCTTCATGGTAAAAAAAAAAGAAGAGATGCTTGACTGCATTTTTCTGATGAGTGAGAAGGGGGGAGCGAGGCAGTAGAAATAACATAGACACTACAGCCAGTAAGAGTTAAAACATCCAGAGCAGCAAGCACGTGTGCTTTGATTGACTTTCTGATTTTTTCCTGCAGCCGATCAGCTCTGCAACAAAGTCATTTAAACTCACTACAATATGAGATAATAAGAAATAAGCCTGCAAAAATAGTAGTGAGAATTCATGCAAGGCTTATGAGCTTTGTAAGAATCAAAAATCCCAGGAAGTTTCCTTTATTGTGTTATGATTGTCATTGAGGAAAGAAAGATTCATATTTAAATGCTCTCCATTTTGATATTTTTATTACATAGCCTGCATCATTCCGGTTTGGCTTTCCTTGGCATACACTGCTGATTCCGTGTACTCGAAGTAGATCTCCTGAAATCAGTATTTCCTATTAAAGAAGGAACTCTGGTGAGCAAAAGGTGGCTTCCTTGCAATTCCAACTGCACTTCAGCTTTTAGTGACGACTGCAAGATATGTCAGCAAAACTCTTATTTTTCACACTGCCATCACTGCTTCCTTCTTGCTGTCTCATCAGGGCTGGCCTTCGGTTGTACAGGGCTCCACATGCCAGTATCACATATAAGCTGATATTCTCAATTATGATTAAGTCAATATAATCACCCATCATGGGGGAACTATGCAGGCGTTGCCTCCTTTCTGGAGACAGAAAGATACCAGAGTTTTTCTCCCCCAGGCAAGAAATGAGAAGCGTGAGATGTGATGAAATTCAGAACCACACAAAACTTGTCTGGTTTCAGGTTTCATTACCCCCACACTAGAATGGTTTGGCAAGGTAAGAGATCCTCTGCCAATTAAGGACACGTAACATCAAGAATTCAGGAAGTTCCCAGCATGCAGCAAGGTGAGAAGTTGCAGCTTCAGTCAAGTCTTCTGTAGAGATTTGTTCAAGCTCTGAAGTCCTACGGGGTCTTGGCACTTGGGCCAAGAAGCTGCCAAGCAACTACACATGCCCCAACAAAAGCAGATAGATACATTCAGCTTTGCAAACGGTCCTGGGTAACAGAACAGCTGGGAATGCCACGTTCCTTCTTGGGTGTGCAATATCAGCCTTACAGCCAAAATAAGACTGGTGCGTGCTCTCAGGACACTCAGAACAGGATGATACCAACTCACACGCACTAAGGATGCACCATTTTCCTCAGTGGTGACAATGCTGTTAAGTCTCAACAGCAACTGAGCACTTCAGGAAGAATGGTTTGTGCTGTTACGTTGAATTTGATCCTCACCACATTTGACATAAGTTCTGAGACTTCTAAGTACATATTGAGTTGGAATTCACATCTCGCTCAGCCCTTTCCTGACCAACATCCCATGGCACATGAGACTGCCCTCACTCTATAAGCTCTTTTGAGAAGCCCTGCACATATCCCAGGTAAATCATTTAACACTGTACATTACAGGGAACATAAAAATGCAGAAGCATCGATTTAAACCTTGAACTGTTCGGTGATCCTTGTGCAACTTTCTGTAGATGGGGGGGGGGGGGGCTTTAGGAGGCGAAGATCCTTCTCTACAAGAGTTTTTATCTGCTTAAAAATTTATGAACTCTCACAGCAACGCAGTTCTTTGTGCTTTGCCCTGACAGCAACTTGTACCATTCCTATGGCTTTTCACACACGCTTTAAACAATGGCTCTCCCTACTGGCGCCTTAACATCATACACCACAAAAGACCTCTGCCGTTTGCTTTCCTCAGTGAAAATCCTGGTTCCTTCAGGCCTCAAGTTCATTCTTTCAGTAGGTGCTTCCCAAGTATTCGAGGTGTCCCTACCCATGGCAGGGGAGTTGGACCTAAACGATGGACCTGGATGATCTTTAAGGTCCCTTCCAGCCCAAACAATTCCAAGATTCTATACGGTCAGTAAATATACAATGGAAGGATAATCTTCTACTGCTAAATAATTGCTTACTTCTACAGTTTAATCTCTTTTAGTTGATGCTAGCAAGAAAATAGTCTCCTGGGGCTTTGTCAGGAAGAGAAAGAGATGACTGTTAACAGATCCCCTTGCCTTTTCTTACTACTAATTTAGCCAACAGTTGAGGTCTGGTAACTGACAGCCCCACAGCACTGATCCAGCAGCCTTAGTCAGGCTCGTGGGTCACCTGTAAGCTTTAATTTAAAAAAGCAATCCCTTTACTACTGCTGTCTGATATAAAGTTGCAGGAGACCTTCTACCTATCTTACCATTTGAAGGCTCAAAAGTGGTTCAAGGATTTAGAAATATAACTGAACACTAAACCCTCAATTCTAAAATACTACCTAAAATCCTCTCCCCAACCCAAGGCTGTACTATTGCCACTTTAGCCTCTAGAAAGTCTTTAACTTCAAACTCAAGTTTGGAGAGTTATTTTGTTGATTTGTTGTTTTGGGTTTTTTCCCCTCTCTGTCCTTCAATTCCCAACGAATTTGAATGTGTGACCGCTAGTTCCTTCCTATTTAATCCTTAGTAAGACTTATTAAATCATTCTTTTTACGTTCCTACACATCAAGAACGAATACATTTGATTGGACTGTAACTCCAGCCAGAAGAGACTGCAACAGCAAGTTCCAGATTCTTCTCAGGGTAAGAGAGTTAATCATAATTTTTTTCCCCTCCCATGTCAAATTTAGAACTAGAGCTATTCTCTCATGCTATAGTTTGGGTACTTTACTTTACTGAGACCAATGGCACTGAACCACAGCTGCAGTACAGATGTTCAGCAAGGAAAACTATTCTGCACAAATCTGAGCCTGGCCTAACCTAATCAAGATTTGATCTTCACTTTTACAGATCCAGACAAGCAAGTGGACAGAAAAACTGAATGCAGTATCACGCTAACAGAAACCTGCTTTGACAATACAACAAATTTCACTAGAGATGTAAGTTTACACAGAAAGAACAGGTGTTTAAACTTCAACTTTCATTTCTGAAAACACAACTGAGACTAGGTTTCCAATTTCTTTGTTTCTACTTCAGTCAGCCAACTTAATTACATTGTTATCTATCACGTTCTCTAACAGAATGAAGAGTGGGATTTCTCAGCAACCTACCCCACCAACAGATGCCTGTATTCATAGCAAGAAATTATTCATTCACTACCTCCTATTTATACAGTCAAAGACAGGACCTGTGTCAGAATCCTCAGGTTAAAACATTTGGCTGCTGCAGCATCTAAGCACTTAATCATAGAATGGTTTGGGTTGGAAGGGACCTTAAAGATCATCTAGTTCCAACTCCCCTGTCATGGGCTTGGAACCCAACTTCTAAGACACTTTGACGAAAACTCTTAAAACAAGGACTGAGAAAAAAATAAAAAGCTACATGCAGTTTGCTGCTCCAGTGTAAATCAATCCATTCAAGTTAAACACATAACCATACACTCCAGTCTAGACAGAATCTAGAGGAAAACTAATGAGATACACAGAAAACGCATACTAGAAATAAGCTGCATAGTGACACCACAGAAAACTTATTCAGGTAGTTAAGTTCTGCAGGCTTTGTGCTACTTGGATGACACAAGACAACTGCAAATGAGTCTTAAACAGTCAATCAAACCAGGTTCATGATCCCTCTGCATTGTGATGTTATGCCAAGCACCAGGGACTCTGGAAACATGGAGAGAAAACATACTTAAACACAGATTATCCTCTGCAACTCTATATAGGCCTGGACAAGTCTCTCATCATTTACACCCAATGAGGCGGCCTTCAGTGGAATTACCGCATGAATTCTAAGCAGAATCAGTTTTTAAAACAAAAAGAAAATAAAACTAAAGTATCGAGCTAAGATTTTTATTTTGCCTTCTCTCTAAGCCTAGTAAGTAAAATAAAATGTTTTATACAGAACTTGGGTTAAGCCAAATGTAACAGTGTTATAACTCCATGCTCAGAATGATCATTTGTCTTTCTTTACTACTCTGATAATGTTGCAAGACGAACAATTCAAGATGATAGTGCTAACTCTTTATATAAAATTTTTACATTCAGATAACACCTCTCAGAATCAACTTCCTGCTCTTAGGCCAATTCACCCTAAGACAAGAAGTAAAATAAAAGCCTCTCATTTTCAATTATGCTATTGATTTACAACCGTACCTCTTGAAGCCATGTTCAGGAAATACGTTCCAAACAAGACATCACAAACACTCATAAAGAACTTGTTAATTTAAGTGTGATATGTCATTATTTGTAGCTTGACCTTCAGAGAAACCAAACACTTACTGCTGCTGCTAAAGTCACTGGAAGCTATGGATTCACATCACTCCCAAAATAAAAATCAGATCATGAGTTTCTAAAACACCTCAAGATCTTCTGATAAGTGTTACAGAAATGAAACTGTAATTATTAAAATATTCACCATTATTAAATATGCAAGGCACCTGCAAACTAGTCTTTGGATCTTTATTGCAGCATCAGAGAGAATGGGACTCCTTTCCTCAGTAATGAGGAGACAAGTGATCTCCACAGAGAGTAGCAGCTACCTGCTAAGGCCATTACAATTACATGAGTTGTTCATTAGATAGTACCGACAAATTATTCTGAAGACTTTCAGAGCATACAGATGTGCAAAACACAGCAAGAGGTTAAGGCAGGAGTGAAACCAAACCTCAAGAGTTTTCTACACCATCCCAAGCTGTTTATTTTAGTCTTTTTTAATAAAAATGAAATCAAATCTGTATTTTGGATGGTTATTTTATTGTTGCTTTTTCTTATCTCCTAGATTTTAAAAAACAGGATATAGAAATCAATATGGATCAAGGCTTTTGAGATCTCCCGGTCATCAGGAAATGCAGAAGTAAACATCTGGAGTGAAGACAAGTAACTCTGAAAAGCAGTATCCAAGAGAAGATACTTCCCAACAGAGAGAGCAGGAAAAAAACACCCCAAAAAAACAGTTGGCAGCAGCTTTGATATTCTAAGTCCTGTGGCAGCAAAACTTCCTGCTCCTTCTCCTGGAATGCCTTTGACTATGTGTGTCCGCTAGTTCCTTCCTATTTAATCCTTAGTAAGACTTATTAAATCATTAAACCAATTTCAATCGTGGTTCAGACACCAAATGCAACACAGTAAGTGCTGTCTGGCTTGTGGTACAGATTTTCTGCTCCATACCATCAGGATAAAGTTAAGGTAGCAAAACAATCACCCATTTGCAGATGGAATGGTATATAGCCAACTGCTAAGTGACACATTTTCATATAAATACAGACAGTACTGATTAATGGTAGAACACCATTCTTCCTTATAATCTCTCCATAGGTCAGCAGCACTGAAAAAATACAGCTGTAGTAGTGGATGACATGTTCTGGCTCAAAGGATGTTCTGAGATCCCATCTATTTTCCCCCACTGGTTGAACAATTGGTCTTACAGTAGAGTGAAACAGGAGGGTCTCAATGCATAGTAAACAGCCAGTATGGTACTAGAAGGAAGAGTAGGAGCAGTTATATCAGCAGCAGATAACAGTCAAAACCCCAACACCCACATAGAGCAAACAGCAATTCTTTACGCAATCAACAGACACTGGTTTAGCTTTCGGCATAAATAAACTGTAATTTATAGAGGAAAACAGTTCCCTTTTTCTTTTCCTCAGCTATTCACCATCTGTGAGTACCCAGAGCAACTTGAGGTTGTCTTCATGTCTCAGATAGGTTTTCACACAGAATTTTTAGACCCGGTAGCACAAGAACGCATTTCATTTAGAGTACTTGTACAATGGTGGACTGCAGGAGTTGGGGCGAAGTCCTAGTATGCAAATCCTGAAGAGATACAAATATTCTCTTATCAGCAGCTCTTGCAAAGGTAACTAATTGGTACAACTTCAGCATTTGCTGTTTGCTAGATGAATCTATACCCCTTATCACCTATACCATGCTTTTTGACACTTTTGTAGTATGTGGAAGCTGCAGAGACTAACGTCATGAAGCGCATCAGACAAAAGTTGACAAAGGTAGATCAAGCATCCGAAATGCAGA
Source organism: Cuculus canorus (assembly GCF_017976375.1). Taxonomy (NCBI): domain Eukaryota; kingdom Metazoa; phylum Chordata; class Aves; order Cuculiformes; family Cuculidae; genus Cuculus; species Cuculus canorus. The sequence goes on along the minus strand of NC_071406.1, from coordinate 29,442,415 downwards.
AAAAGAACAGTAATAAAGACTGGCAATACTACAAGGCAGATTTTGTTATAGGTAAGGTTAACAAACAAAAATCAGATCTTTTAGCATATTGAACATCATTGTACGCATCTTTCTAGGTACTTCAGTCGGAGATACAACAATGGTAATATAAAAGATTAGCATGTCATAGTCAAATTTTTCAAAAGGGAATGAAAGAGAGGGTCTAGTTAACTTTATTTTTCTGCTTCTCTTGGGTTTTGCTTGTAAGATAAAAGACTGGAAAATTCTTTTACTTAGGGATTATTTCAGTGGTTATGTGAGTCTTAATAATCAATGGAAATAATGAAATTAGCCCCAAACAAGATATATCAAGCATCATTAACAGTCAGAAATATTTTAACTACACTTAGAATAAGCATACGCAGGTTTTTTTTTGTTTTGTATCAAAAGTCAAGGATTACGAACCCTATTCTCAGATGTACACTGTAGCTATATATTTTTTTTTTCCTATCTAGACTATGCCTGTAAAGCACAAAATGCTTAAGGAAGTCTAATAGAGAGTACATTTACAATAAACATGGTTTGAGGTTGTTTAGGCATGCCTGTCTGCATTTCTCAAGACAGAAAGCTGGATTTTGTTAGACCTTACACTGCAGGTAGTACTTTCAGAGACAGAAAACTCGTGTGAAGTTAACCTGCAGGCCAGAGGCAGCACTAAGCTCAAAACTCACCTGTCTCATATTGCAGCTTCCTTCTGTCGGGTATCATAGCCGCCTATCATTTGTCCACAGAAGAGATTAAGTTAAGTGTTAGTATTTAATCTAGACAGACAGCCAAGAGCTTCAGTCTTCAGGGCACAGCAGCAGTACCACTGCTTAGGACAAGATAATTTATTATAGGTTAACAGTTGTCTGCATCAAAGTCTTAACATTTTACCTCAGTTTTTCTTTCAGAAGTTCACCTCAGTCCTCATGATGCATTTGTTGCATCTTTTTGACCATAACAATAAAGATTCAAAATAACACTGTTTTTGATTAACTTTGGTGGAACAGGAAACAGAACAGAGGCAGAAAGACCAAGAACGAAGAGTCATCAAGTTATGAGATAGATAGAGGAAATTCTCTTTCCCAGAATGACATTTAGATGAAACCACAACACTTTCATCTTATTTATGATTTCTTCTGACACTTTGCCCCACCACAAAAATATTATGTAAATCCAAAAATAAGCACATGAACCAAAAGAACAGATTTAGCACTAGACAGAAATGTTTGTATCCTGAACAATCACCACAGTATCCACAGCATCCAAAAGCATATCGCCCAGATCAACAATGTATGAATTCAACAGTGATTTGTCTATATCAGGTTTGGAAAGCTTTGTGTTTTTCCAGTGAAAACAAAAATGAAGAGAATTACAGGGAAGAAAAGGACCTTTGTGGAGAAGACATAAGGCAGAGCAAGGTGACCAGAGGCTGATGGGAAGAGAGGAGCTGGCAAGGCACACGTCAGCGGCCAACCCACCTGCTCTCCTCCCAGGGAGGAGGCTGAAGGCCTCTCTGACAGCCAGCCCCATGCAGACAGCTGTGGCTTTACCCCGGCTTGGACCACTGGCCTCCAACGATCATCCCAGACAGCAGCACCCACACAGCAGCAGCTGGGAGCCATGGGGCTGTAGAGGTGAGAAATGGTACCTGTGGGTGCGGGCAGGGACACGCGCTGAAGCAACTCCCACACCACAGGGATACAGACAACAAGAGCACAGACTTACCTGGCGTGTCCTCACCTGCTACTGCAGGAGAGCAGCTCTGTCACCAGCCTCTGTCATAAGACAGCTGCCCCCTCAGGGTGGCTCCCTCTCCTCATAGGTGCTTTCCCAGCCCCACAGCCCCCTCAGAGCACCCTGACACCACCCTGGCGAGAGACTGTCCCTCAGAGGGGCAGCACAGGGGCTATGATCCCCAGCTCTCACCTGGCCAGTCCCGCAGCCTCGCAGGGCAGCACTGCCCCACACAAGGCTGCCCCACAACCAGACTGAGTTGCCCAGCAGCCCCAGCTCAGCTTTCACCCCAAGCACAGGTGTGGTGGCGCTCAGGTCACCCCCACACTCATCAGCAACAGGCTTTTTGGTTTTTTTTGCCTGAGCATCATCTGCACAGGCAGGTACAGGATGAAGCCACGGCTCTTGGAGGCTGTCTAGTTAATTTGAAAGGCACAGCTCCAACCTACCCCGTTGCAGCAGGCCAGGGCAGCGAATACCTGCTGAGAGCCTGGCAGAGGGTGACAGGAGCAGTGGGTGAGCCCAAGCAGCCCTTACTCCAACACACCGCCAGCCTGCTACCTCACATCCTCCCCAAGGGCAGGCAACACACGCTGGTTCCCTCACCTAATCCGGCAAACCTCCTCCTCAGGCCAGGCAGGTGCAAAGCTGTCCCTCCAACCATTAACTGGCACTTCCTCTTGGGAAGCTCTAGTGGACATGGAGCCCCCTACCCAGGCCGGCTCCCATTCACACTCTCTCGACTTCACCCTTTGCAGTCCTTCAGCGAGGAGGCTTTTGCTCACAGAGTGTATCTGTCGCTGTTTCCTCACCTCCATCCATTTGCCTGGCAATGCTCCCCAGCGAAGCCAAAGCAGCAGCGAGGTGGTGCGCGAAGCAGGGTGCTGAGGGGCAGCAGTGGGGAGCACACAGCCCCCTGCCTGCTTCCCACCCAGCAGAAACCACAATCCCCAAGACACTCCAAGATCAGTCTCAAAGAAAACCTGCAGCGCAGAAGCGCTCCCCTGGTGTCTTCATCAGATATACTCCAGAACTGCATCTTGACTCCCTACAGCTCCTGGAAGTAGTCTTCCTTTTCTTCTTCTTCTCGTTTAAAACCAAGGAAATACACACGTTGTAGCTTTCCCATTCCACCATCACAATCCTCTATCTGGCAGACTTCTAGACTTTACCTATTTCCTCAAAGTGTCCTCTTTTTCTGGGACAAGACAAAACCCCTCGTGCCTGCTCCCTCGTGTATCACAGCTTCAAAACATACATCATTGGCAGCGGTTCAGAGAACACAGCTTAAGTGGCAACATCCTGAGACACTAAATACTAGGAAATTAATGCAAGAGTCACCTGATATTACAAAAGGTGAGTGCCTACTGGAAGAAAAACTAGTAAAAGATTTGCCATATTGCAAAAAGAGACACTGTTGGCTACAGTGATGGGGAAAGTCCCACACAGGTAAAATCTACTTTAATAAGAATGTGAAGCATATCTTTTAAGAATTTTATATCTCAGTTAATAACAGATATTAATAGCCATTAACACTATATGAACTTTCAGCGCATTATTAATTGTATTCCTGCTCAGATTTCTCCTGAAAAATTACAAGAGGAATTTACACAGGAAAAAGTAAAAGCACACAACTCAGGCAGCAGCTACAAGTGGAGAAGAGAAGGAAGGAATAAGAGGAACAGAAATGGAAAGAGAAGCAGGAACAAATGGAAAAAGTGAAGGCAGACCTGGAAAAGGAACAGCAGAAGACTATGGAGAAGGTGAGGTTAGAGGGAAGGGAATATTTGAGAAGGTAACATTTGAATACAATGATGACACAGAACTACTATAGTCTTTGCTTTCTGTCAGCCAGACATAAGCATCCAAACTCATCCATGTTCCAGCATGAAGAAACATATATAGAAGTGCCTAATAGAAGACTAATAACACCTAAGAGTGCAAAGGAGCCAGCAAACTGATCCAGTATCCCCAGGCAAATTCCAAACTGGAGGATAACATCACAGACTTTTCCATCTGAAACATGTGCATAATGTTCCATCTTTTAGCAGCATATTAGGTTTTTGCTAGGTTTAGTATTGTGTGCACATCTACTAATTTAATTTCATTTTTAATACTTTCATTCATCATTACTCTGAATTCTGTCTAAATTACAATTTTCCAAGTCATTAACAAAAAAATCAGTACCGACAGTGAATTAAAGGCATTAAACAAATGCAGCTTTTCATCCAATTGTACTTGGCTTATAGTGAGTTAATGAAGATGACATTCCACGCTTTCCATCAGCATCAAAACCTCCTTCAAGCATTTTCCCTGACAAAAACCTCAGCATGGTTACAGCTACGTGGTTATAAAGACATCTCAAAGCAATGTAGGTTATTGCTTAGTGATATAACAAAAACAAATGCAGTAAGAGTACTTTTGCTTTTTACCTCTGCCGACATAGCTTTAGGGGAAAAAACCCAACCAAACAACAAACACTTACGGCAAAGCCCTGCAAAACACATCAGTATCAGAAACAAGCTCTCGTGTAATATAATTATCACATTTCTATTCAACTTGTGAAATCTGCTTACATAACCCAACATATTGACACCACCTTACCGCTTTGCTTCTGTGTTACACTTAATTTTCCATTGTGAACATTATTTACCGGGGAGAGCAGCGACCTCCTTGGGTGATTTTTAAGAGCTACAGCCTACCTAGAGATGACTGAACACTCCGGAAACTATCCTTAGCAGGAGGCATTTCTAAGAAGCAGATTTGTATAAGCATCTTTTAATCAGATGGTTGAAAAAAAGGATGAATCTGATTTACAAACCACTTTCGATATTAGTGCCATACCCTGCTTAACTTTTTTTTTTAGGGAAAACAAGTAGGCATTCAAGTGAAACTGCTGAACTGAGAACCCTGAGTTAGTTTGGAAATTCTTAAAAGAGCTCCCTGTGAAGATGTTTAGTTTGATTGTCCTTAGCTTCCCGTTCCCAAAATAAGGATATTTCTTCACTTCATGAACCTCCTTGACTTTCTTCCATGCTTCTTACTCTCAGCGTGAATCCTGCAGTAAAAATAGCCCATTTTGACCACCTTTCCATTTACATTTAAAACTCAACCAAGGATTTCCATTACCTTCTTACTTGTTGAACAGCCCAAGTTCTTGTTCCACAAATATGTATTCCAGTTTTTTTTCTTCCAGCTGTTGTTCTCTAAACATTCCTAGCTGTCTCTGTGCTCTCCTCCACCCCTTGTCTCCACACCTTTGTTTCACCTAAACCATGTACGTGTATCCCATAGTTCTCACATCCTCCTCAAAAGCACACGTGTAAAAATAATTCATGTTTTCACCCCTTACAGTGAGACAGGAAAGTAAACAGTATTTTTTTTTTCCTAATAATAATTTGCAGAACCAGATATATGCTAAGTATCATTAACCAGCATCTGTTCTCTCTTTATTCTCATTTCTCTCCCCTTCAATTTGGCAATCCGCATAGCTCTTTGGGCTAGAACTTGCTCCTCGTCTGGCAAGAATGTTCAGAAACGCAAGGCTGCTATAGCAATTAATAATAATTTACATTTTAGTTTACAGAAACAGAAACCAGCACAGTGGAGGTGCCAGGAGGAGGAAGCAGCAAAGAAGTCACAATTAGAGAAAGCAGCACTAGAACATACTTGGCAGCAGCCAGAGGATCATCACAGAAAGCTGCACTTCCAGAAGAGACAGCGAGAGGAACAAGAAGGAGCAGGTGGTCTAAAAAAAGGCTAACGCTTACTTTAGCTGCAAGTAATTAATCTGAATGATTTCTGGTAAAGAAACAGACTTGGCCTGTGTGTGTGCCATGAATTTCCTGTGACTAAGTTCCAAACTTGCAGTACCTCAGTTGCTCCTCCTCTATAACCTAGATACGGTAAACAATACTCCTTTCTTCCACTGTCTCTGCAGCCTGAAGAAAAATTCCACATCCTAGCTACAATGCAACTGTGCAAGATGCTAGCTGTAATATTCATGCTATATCTGCTTATCTCGTTATACTTCTTCTCTGAAAGCCCAAGTCGCAGTAGCTACACAGTTAAAAAAAGATAGTTGCAGAGGAAGAATTCACAACCTAAACGACAAGCAGGTTTTAAAAAAAAGCCACAATTACACTTAAAGACAAATTCATGTGTTTGAGACAATATTAAGTACTTGTAATGTCAGTATTATTAACAGTACTTTCTATTTGTAATTGATAAAAAACCCTTTTCCTAAATGGGAAGTATGTGAGCAACTAATAATTGTTAGTGATGTGTTTCTAAGAGGCAGAAAAACACAGACAGAAAGAAGGTATAATGAGGTTAGAAAAGGAATGACAGCGGCTGGCGGAGTTGGCAGAGAAACGCTTGGAGTATGGAGGAAGAAACTGAGAAAACACAAGATGAGGGTGAGGGAAAAGAAATAACCTAGACTAGCTCTAGAGGAAGCCAAAATACAAGTACAGCTTTTAATCAGCTGTATAGCTATTAATCGAAGACCAAAGTTATTTTTCTCCTCAATAATTACACATCTTTAAGTGCCAGAGCAGATAAAAACAATCCTGCAATCAGAAGTTCTACCAGTGTAGTTAACATTGAAGAGCAGCATTGGTACCTCAGGAGTTAGTTAAGCTGCCTTCAGTTCAAACTCCAAGACAGTTCTATTTTACTATTTAATCAGTTTTCCAGTATTCCCCCAAATTCCATCAATAATTCACGTGCATCTGTATTCACTGTTTTAGAGATTATAACATCCATTTACAAGACAGGAAAGTCCAACTAGGCTTCCCCACACATCTGTAACTACTGATTACCTTTACACAGTCCATCGGAGCAGATTCCAGCACAGCACACTTCTAGAACTAACGCAGGAACCGAGAGTCTGTGTACCACATACTGAAATGCTGCAAATAGCATAGCAGGACTTCTTAAGGGAAGCCAAGATCAGTTTGTCAGGCATGAAGTAACACCAGGGACAACAGGACACACGTAAGCTACAGCTGAGCAAGAAAACTAGTCTCCTGCTTGCTCTATTCATATTCATGTTCCTCTGTTGAAGCAGAACATACTGTCCCACAATGTATTGAATGTAAGCTGACATGTTCTTCCCTAGCCCATTCCAAAACGTGCTCAAAGCCAGCTCCCTGGGAAGTCTGATCTCCTGTCCAGGCTCAGTGCCTCAAATGCACTGTATGCACTGTGGCAAAGAAACTGCCAGTGAACCAGCAACAAGCTAAGTGTGTGTTTCACATCAAAGCACCAGCTTTCTAACCCAAAGAGCAATTCTGACCTGTGCCTGCAATCCACTTTATTAACAGCTTGCAGGCAAAGAACAGAGCAGATCTGAAGCAACATGAGCAATACTAATAGAAGCTACTCGACTAGAACACAGTCTGTGTTCCTCATCCATAGGTGTTTTCTTATTTTCAGCTGCTTGAAAAACTAGGCCTGACAACCATAAAAAAGAATAAACAAATGCTTGGTGCTAGAAATCCGTTGTAAGAAAGTACTTTCAGCTTCAGTCTAATTCAAGGTTGCAACCCGATTCAAAAGAGGAACAAAGTTCCTCTTCGGATAGGTGCTACTCATTCACAAATTATTTTCCCACACTGCAACAGCAGCCAGCACACACCTCTTATTCATAGCAAGTAAAGGCATTCATGTCTTATCAGCCAGCAGAAATGAATCCAGACAGGCTTCTTGAAGTGCTTCTTGAAGTTTATATTTTGCTGCTTCATCCTGGATTCTTTGGTCTATTTTGTGCTAAGAGAAAACAACGGAATTACCAGTTGACAAAAGGTATGAAGACCTCAATGCTGACTTTCAGAGGAATCCTCCAAACCACTAAATTGCAATAAACATGCTGCTGCGTAAGAAAAGGCTAGATTTCATCATCAATGATGACAGAGAAACCACAGCAAAATAAGAACTTTCTTCCTCATAAATCAGGTTTATCTTATTTTCTACTTCCCTAATATTATCTAACATAAAGTGTAACATCTATAGATCCACATTCACATTGCAGTTCCTGTAGAGTCTCCCCTGCGGAAAAGAGCAATCATTTTTTGCAGCCTCTAAATTGAAGCTGAACTTTACTAAATTAAATATGCATTAAGTACTGGTTCTAAAAGGAAAACAAAACCAGATTACACTAATTCCAACTTGCAGTATTCCTACAGCTCTCTGTATGGTGCCTCAGAAGCTCGTCTTCTCATTTAAGAAAACTTATCTGAACAGCAATAATTCAGAAGTTCGTGAAGACGATGCACAGGTCAGCACAGGTATTTTAGCATTCCATTCTTAAAAAAAGTATTCACTTAAAGTAGGAAAAGTTAAAAACTACTATACAGTTGCAGGACTTTAAAACAATACATAATCAAAATCTGTGACATTAGTTTTCATCATTATGTGACATCCTAACGGAAGCCCAAATCCTGCCAACATTTACATATTTAAACTTCAAAAAAAATCTCATTCTGTCAAACTGATGATCATTTAGATATATTTATATTCAAGAGAAATCCTTTAAACAACCAGCTTTAAGAAAAATCTGTTGAGACTGACAATTTTGTGAAGTGCTTATCAAAACAGCTTATCTATGCTATCATAGTGAATATTAAATATACTAATTTCACTACTAGGAGTAAAATAAGGATTAGCTTCTACCTTCCACCACATAACTGACTCAATGAAGGTAGTTTCATTCCCCCACCATCACTTTTAAAAAAAACAAACTTAACAAGCCATCATCAGCTGAACTCAGTTCTAATATACAGGTAAGCACAAAGACAAAGCAAAATTGCAGGAGGAAAAAAATATTTTCCTCTGTTTTTTTTCTAATATGAAGGCAAATCTGACTTCCAGTCCTGTGCTTTAAAGCTACTAGTGGTTTAGAACTCCACTCCAGACCATCTTTTCAAAAAGGAATTATTTGAAAAGTATAAGCTCTTCTACAGAAATGAAGACAATTCAAGTCTGTCTACTCTTTGGCTTCAAAATTCAGGTTTTATTTCAATGTAAAGCTTCCAAGAATGAACCTCCTTAATAAGGGCACTAGTGCACCCGTGTAGCACGTGTATCTTCAATTTACATGAAGCTCTCAATACTGATCTTTGAAGCAGAGTACAGTTTTCCTGTTACTATTATTCCATCAAGTTTTAACAGTACAGATATTGCTTTAGACCAGCAGCTCCGTTGAGGCACAGCTCTCTGAGGCTTCACAACAAGTCTGAGAAAGAGGTCAAATCATTTTGTCACTGGTACCATATCCACTCTATAAAGAGATGTATTTTAGGACAAGGTTACACAACAGCAAGAACTTCGCCTTGAGCTTCATCGTACAGAAGCTGCATTCGGCAGAAAACCCTCCTCCATAGTCTCAGGAGAGCTAAATGCAGTGCTTCAGCTAGAAAGCTGACAGAAATGAGAATATAACATATTTGGAAGAGGACAGTGAACAGTAAGGAGCAAAGAAAGTTGGTGCAGTAACTAGAGTCAAACCCAGGGGATATGGTTTCTGTTCTCAGTTCCACTTTCAGCTTCCAGAGGGACCCAAGTAAACTGCTGTCCCCTGTGCCTCAGTTCCTAATTTGCAGAAGAGGAATAAAGGGAAATTATCTACTAGCAAGAGCATTATAGGAATTTAAATTAGAAGATGATCTGATAATAATCACAAGGCTGTTTTACTTCTGGTATTGTAAAGCAGATATATTTAGTATTCTACAAAAGCAATTTGAGATAAGTGCAAAGAAGTCACGGTTCTACAACACAGTAGCAATCCTTCTTCCCACCTAAGAATGGAATTGCATAGAATACTTCAATAAAACCTCATATTCTGACATTTTGTAAACAAAAAATTTAATCTTTAAAAAATTGTTTAGCACAACTATGTGTACAAAAGTATTACTAAAGCAGAAACAGGACACAAAACACAAGCATGAAAGAAAATGCATTTCTAGCTTTACAGCAAGTGCTATAAAAACTAATCATTCAAACCCTGCAATTTCTTTCAAGTATGCCAGCACTAAAAAGTGTCTTCAGATGAAGATGGCATTCATAGTGAACTTGATTTACCAAACCAAATCAGAAACAAATCCTATTTATCTGCAGAAAGGCTGAAGCAGGGACAGTGCAAACACCTCTCCACACTACCCTGCCCATAACTTCCCATTTGAGTTTGAACATCTAACATGTTCTCAAAACTGACCGCTTCAAGCCTGCAGGTAGCTAGAACCTGCGGTGGACCATCATAATGATGCCTGATAAACTATCATTACACTTTCATGTCATCCATCATAGAGAGATGATTTAAAGGTACCATTATCATATGAAATACAGACATTAAAACTCATCTTTGTATTTCCTTCCAAGCTGTATTTTCAGTTTACCTTTCATGCATGAAGTGAAGCTGTACGTAACTATGTGAATATTCTCTAACAAGAAAAGAGACTCAATCACCTGCAAACCAAGCAGATCAAGTGTTTTACGAGGGCAAGCAGAAAACTTTTTTTTTTTAAAGAAAAAATGAGGTATATTTGCAGAGCACATTTTTTTCCTGGCCTCAACATATAGTTATTGGAAAAGCATGCCCTAATTATAACTTTGTATGGGTTTGCTCATTTCCAAACACTTGAAAAGAAAATGCAATTGTTTATAAAATTGTTTTTCTTGTTTATTTTAAATGAAGCTGGTACAGACAGTGTCCATTCAAAACCCACATCCCAGGCCAAAAGGTACAAACAAGAGTGTCAAAGTAACACCAGTTGTCTGCTGTGAACATTCTTGCATTAATACCTGCATGTACTAATTGCTATATGAAGTTAAAATGCTTCTGGGCTCTTCTGGCAAGATTTAAGAATCATTAGGGTTTTCAATTTCATGTCTTCAGCAAAGCCATCTCTGGAGCAAGGTACAGATGACAACAGTTCTAGCTTTTCCATTTCCAACTTGGCAATCTTCTTCATTGGGCCATCAGCACAATTTAAGCAAAATAGCTCTGAGTTATAGATACACAATTTCTCCACAGTTTAGTTCTCTGAAAAACTTCATCTCGCACTGAAAGTTATAGTCCAAGAGTGAAACAGTCACACATCAAAACTTCAGGGCAGATATGGAAGTCATTAAGAACACTCGCCCACCTGGCAGATCTTACAGCCTTCGTGCCTGAAATGCACGAACCCAGTGAACAAATGCATGTGTGTACGCGTATTTCTAAAGGGGAGGGCAGAAGGGAAGAGGGGAGCAAGGCTGCAGCTGGATCACAGAAGTTCAGCACAATGAAAACAGAAACAATAGTGTATAATGAGCACGAGAAGTCAAAATACCAGACGTTTGAAAATAAAATCCCAGAGATGGGGTGCCAGTTTCAATTCAGTGTTGAACACCACATTACAAAAGAACTATTATTTAAAAATAAAAAAGGATTAAGGGGGAAGAAAACAAACAGAAGGATCTAGACTGTTGAGTGACCCCCCGTCTGTTCCTGATAAACTTCAATCACATCTTCCTCCTCCATCCCCAGCTGTGAGAACAGAGAAAAACAGCATATAATTGTTACAAATCTGGTGTACTGAATTCAGAACAGGTCCTAGACAAGTTATACAATGTTTTTTTCCTCCGCCCCATCATTATTCAAAGGGGTGAAACGTTTCAGTCACCATCTGACTAGCCAAAACTCATGTTTTCAGTCCTTTTCTTTCAGTCTCGTATATCTCAAAGCAAAAGCCTTATTAGTGAACTCTAAATCCGTTTGTGGAACAGTACACATCAGCCTGAAAGCTGCTAGCTTTACCTTTCTCTAAATCCCTTCCTGGGCAACAGATGCACCAGAATGTAACCATCACAGTGACTGCACCAGCAGCACAGCCACGTGAATTATATATAGCATGCTGCTTGCTCACAATACAACTAAGACCTACAGCTTGCAACTCAAAGCCTGTTTACAGCTTTTCTCTAAAGAGGGTAACTTGTTCAGTTCCAGAGTACATATTTATCTGATTTTTCAGAAGGTCATGATTCTAACAGTATTTTTTCCTGTTTGGTGATAACAATTGGTGGAAGTCACACAGGATAGCAGAAGTAACCTTTCTGTTTACTTACACTTTCATCTGATAAATGTGAACTAAATATATATATTTATTCCCAAGTCACACTGAAGTTCTAGCTCAACAACTGGCAAGTTACCTTAGTTTTTTTCCTATGGTAAGCAGTGACTACACTCTCCCTTCTGATACGACACACGAAGATCCAATCAGCCTCTTTCTGAACTGCTTATTAGCCATATTAAGGATTCCAGCTAGACAAAGTCAGATAATTTGACTGAATGTAGTCCAAAAGGCTGGCTAATTTTAAAGCAACACTTTCACATTCTGGTTAGCAGTCTAGCAGAAGAGAGAAACTGACCCATGAGGTTTTTAGTTTCTTCAGTGAACTATATAACACTTTCTAGAAAGGAACTCACCTCCTTGGGGGTATGATTATCAGTAATTCTCTGACCCTCGAAGAGGAACCTGAGTGAATTCATTGGAACACCCTAAAAAACAAAAGGATGTACAAGAAAAAAAGCTTATTGAAACTCATACGGATTTACAAGAAAAATATTTTTAATAAAAGCAACACACATGAAAATCAAAAAAGGAAGTGTTAGTTCCTGTCACACAGTGAGCTCAGGTACTCTGTCAGAACTATATAGACTACAAAGAAGTATCTCAAGGAAGAAGACAGTGCTGAAATGAGAGTGCATTCCGAAGTCTCGCTGGAGTTGCAGCTCAACAGCTTGGAGCTTCCCTTAGCTTTTTCCCTTGTCTTACACTCTCCCTTCCAAGACAACATTACACATGAAGGTCCTGTCTTTCTGAACTGCATATCAACCTTATTAGAGATCTTAAGACAACATGACAAGAAGAACATGACATTTACTTCATTAACTCCTACCCTTGCTTTCCCAATGTTATATCACCATAGGAAGGAACGGCAATTTTTACCATATCAGTTTTGCAAAAGCTCTATGCTGGGGACAAAGAGGAGCAGAACTGAGGTGGAAAAAATGGAATACTGTTCACAGAGAGAAATGAGCATCCCAATGGTAAATCAAGTTAAGTTTCAGTACGTCTATCATACAGTGTGCCTGTGTTGTGGCAGAAAATCCTACCTCACCTCAAAAGATGAGGCAAACACTTCACCATTTTCATCTCTTTCAAGTTATGAGCAAAACAAACAAGTGAAACACAGCCTGTTCTGTGCATCAATTCAATCTCAGAAATATTGCTTGCAAATAACTAAGCAAAAAAATTCACAGGTAAGAATAGCTCTTCACACTGCTCCAACAATCCCTCTGGCCAATTTGGAAGCAACATCCATGGTCCCTTTACCAGAGAAAGGCTACTTGACACCACAAACCCTACTGACTGCTGATGAAGAAAATCAGACTCTCTGGGACTCAGCCCAGCAGACACATAGCTGAGTTCATTCAAACAATTATTGCTTTCATAAAAAAAAGAATTCCAGACACGTGTTTTCAGTCAATAAGAGTGCTGCATGAATTATTTCCAACTTTAAAATTTCAAGGCTTTAAAATGAATGATCATTTTGGATTTGGCTACAAACATATTTGGTGTTTGATCTTTTCTCTCTTCCTACTCCAGAAGGACAGCAAAAAAGAACACATTCTACAAAACAACACTTCAATTGACCAGTTCAACTTGTCTCAAGGTATTAAGAAAAAAAAAAAAAAGTATTGCTTCTTATGATTATATCCCCTGAAGTGAACTCCACCACAGTTACTCAAGAAAAGGCCACACAAAGCATCTATCCCCAAAGCTGAGGGTAAACTAGGCCAGGGCTTCTGGAAATAGCAGCAGTGAATCCACAGTATGTGCCACAGAATCTGGAAGTAAAGATATACTTTCATTCTGTAACAGTAGTTACTATTTACTTATGTCCACAATTAACATTGCAGATTTCTTTAACTTAGGGCATAATAGCTGGTGTTAATCCATTACCACATCAACAGCTGTCACAATGCCCAAGGCTGCTCTCACCCTCAGCTGCAGTACTCAACAACTTTAAGATAATTTTGCTTGAAGATCTTACAGTAACTATAAATGCATGCCTGGGCATCTTAAAATGAAACTTCTATGTCTTCTGAGCAGCCACTATGTATTTTCCAAGAGTAAATTTAACTTACTACAAAATCCACAACTGTTTTAAATAGAAACATTTTTACTTCTCAAAGAAATTACATCAGTTTTATTTGTACTGTCAGATACCTGTCCTGCTGGTAACTAGACAGAAGCTTGACTGCCTCAACTAATGTCTTTATTCAAGAGAATGGTGAGAAATTAAAGTTAAATCATTTAGCTTTTTTCCTCCTTTTTGAAGAGAGATGGTCATTGTTTCACAAACCTGTCTCTGACAGTATGATTCTTTGAGTTTCTTGAGGTGCGTTGTCATTTTCACCTTGAAGTGAATTTCACTGCTGTCCTAAGAACAGAAAAGAAAAAAGTTACTCTCTTTGTAGTAACTGCTTACCTGTGCTACTCTTAAGACTTCCATTGAGAAAAACTTACATAAAACTAAGACAGAATGCAGTTTAACTATCATCGTGCATACCTTGGTGCATCATAAAATAACCTCCAGGATGATTTATCAGTCACTAAATTCACTGTACATTCCACAGGAAGCTCTATTTCAAACCAGATGGCAAAACATAGCCTTCGGCTCACTATGGAGGTTTTGGATTTGAAAGTACTAAAAACCATACGTGGTTCAGTCTGTGCTTCCATCTTTACTCAGTTGATGTGCTTATGAAATACAAACATACATATGCAGGGGACTTCTGCTCCAAGATTCCACGGGAGACAAGTTAAAGCTTGCACTTAAAAATGTGTACAAAACCTTGTTCAGTTAGAGTAATTATCTGCAAGTTCGGATATAGACAGACTTGGCAAAACAGCACTAACCTAAGGAGAAATCTCAGGTCTCACTATTCTACAGCTCTCCATACCAACCATAATATAGGAACTAACTAGAACTGTCAAAATTGCTACAGATGAAACAGACTGCAGATGGATCCACGAAAAAAGCATGTGGGTCACATGTAGTTTTTGAACGTGTTCTCATCATCGCAGATTAAACCAGCAAGAGGTAAACTGGTTTGAGTTAGTTCTACTTTAAGTCATCTGTCTCCACTCAACAGCACAGCAATTACGCTAATACTCCAAACAATACTGAGTTAAGTCACATGAGCTAAGGGTTCTTTGCACAGAAGGACTTCTGTTCAGGAAAGATCAAAATGCACATTCCAACACAACTTGAATTCAGACTTATAATCCACCATTCACATCTACCAACGTGCCAGCCAACAGAATCATCTTCATATCCCTGCCCAAGGAAGCTGACCTCATGCTTAGTATAGTATATGAACTCTGAAAACATGAAATGATTGATTTTATCACATATTTGATTCGTGTCCTTGAGTAAATTAATCCCTTAATGCATCAGGTCCCCTAGTTGTAAGATGGGGATCACACTGACAAAATCCTGACTCGTAAGGATAAATTACTCAAGCTTTTAAAAAAAAAAAAAAGCCACCAGAGAGTACACTGACACACATTACTGGCAATTGGTAAGAAGTTTACGGCAGGGGAGGATCCACACTGAAGAATCACCAGCATCCACTTTCGTTTGTTCATTTCTACAATACCAAAACTCACACCTTGACCAAAAGTCAACCCACCTGCCCGATGACTTTGAGTTTAATGTATTCTCCTTCTTTCTTATCTCCTAAGTCCTCAGCTGAAGGTTTTGCTTCCTGTAACAAAAACATTTAAAAAACCCAGTTAGTTCAATACTTATTTTCACTGGACAGTATGACAGCTGTCAACCTCCTTATTACATGAAATCAGACTATCCAAGGCACCTTATTTCCCCCTTTCTGCATATGAAAATACTAGCAACACAGTATTACAAAAGGCTGTCTGTATGCCTGCAGAAAGTTAATTAATGAAGGAAGAGAAGCAGTGAAGAACACAAGAGATGAGACAAGAATCATTCGGAAATAATGACGGATGCAAAAATGAGAGGTATGATTTTATACCACTAATTCCTAGTCAAGAGCAAAAAAAGAAAAGGGAAGTGGACTAAGAGGCTCAGATATTTGACAGAATAAAAAAAACATTGTGAGGAGAGTAAACAGAACACTTTTGACACCCTATCCGTGTCAAGAGTGAATCATGCAAACATTTTTCAGTCTATTGTATGAACAGCAGTCTCTACTTTCAAAAGGATGGTGAACCACCTTCTTTTCTACGACTAAAACAACATCAGGTAACAGCTTCATCGCAGCATGTTTGTTTTAAGACCATAATTCTTAAAAGTTCTTAAAAGTTGCAGTTTAAGTGTTTTGATATCTTTCCAGATTAAGAATTAATTGTACAGACAAGTTTGTTTTAACAACTTGAGTGCTAAAGCTCATGAAAAGGGTTTAAGTGCTATGTTCTAAGACACAAATTAAGGACATCAAAGTTTTCACATTGGCTGCTGACAGACAACACAAGTGAGAGATCACATACTATTAACCCCATCCCTTGCCTGTCACCAGATATTCTGTCTCAGGCCTTCAGTTATGTTCTGCTGCAGCACAAACTGATTTTACACAGACAGTGCCTCAGGTCCAGAAGGTGCTCAATAAAGAAATCTTCCTAAGCAGTAAGAAACAAGGATACCCTACTGATCAGGTTTCAAATCAATCTTCCTTTTATGTTTTATTGCTTAACACAGTGCACAAAAGCAAAACATGTACACATCATGCCTAGCACATATGTTTTCCCAGCCCTTAAAGGGACGAGCAATTATACAGAAATATAATTTGTCTGGTTGGACTTGAACTTTAGGACCAAGTGCCAAAAACACATACTAACCTTCTGTATTAAGCCCATCCAGACAGGTCTCTCTCTCCAGATTAAAGTGGCAGACAAGCTTTTTCAAGCAAATTTTTTGTCTTTTTTTTTTCCTTAAAGAGGTTAAACACACACAACTTCTTTGAATGTTAAAAGTTCAGGGAAAAGCAGGGGATACAGTCTGCAAACACCTTCCTGATCTGCACCAGTCTCCGTCTGGAGAAAGGAAAGAGAGAGGAAGTGCTCTTTGTATCAGTTTGACTCACTGCCTCAACCCAGTTCCATTCAGCTTCTGTGATGACAAAGAAGTAGGAGCCAAAGATACCAACCAGTTTGAACATGCTCCCCACCAGTTCTCCCTCTCTCATATATCTGAACTCTAACCCCATGGGACTACTTGCAGGAATAAAAAGACACTGGTTTCCGCTCTTGACTAAAGAGAGGAAGAAAAACAAGAACCTACAACTTGTTCCAATAACTTACACAAACAGCAGTTTTCTTGTCTGTGTGCAGGATTACCAACCTCTAGGAATCAAAGATTCAGATCTCTACCGATCTCAAGTCTGTAACATCAAAAATATCTCCTGTTTTTGTTACTCCTGAAAGAATTCATAAGAACATCCTGTCCCTTTCACATGACATCTCAGGTCAGTCACTGTCTTATTTCACTTTGTGTAAGAACCAAACTGTACAGCTGCACATTATTCCAGGAGCAGAAGCATTTGTAGGAGCCTATAGAGTTCTGTGTATTGTACACATCTACCTACTTAGCTTTCCAAAACAAATCATCCTGTACAAGGTATGACAAATCATCATTGCTGCTACGACAGCACCTCCGGCCAATAAGAGTGCAAAGCAATGATTCATAAGATGTTTGATTCCTACCCTCTGGGAAAGAGGGCTCTAGTACTAAAAACAAACAGGGGAAGCAGCAAACAGTAAAAAAAGCAAAGGGAAATGGAGTCTCAAAACATCAAAATGCTCATTTAAAGCCCCAGCAACCTCTAAGCCACAAAATAAGAGCCAAGAGTTGTAATTTCAGGAAAAGAGAAATAAGAAGTAAAAGCTTAAAAAAAGCAATATTTTTTAAATCAGTACACAACAAGACCCAGCAAGTCTGAAACAGCTCCCCGCATTCTGTCTGTGAACTATACTGCCATTCAAAGCCAAATGGTAAAGCCAACACAAAGACACTTAAGAACAAAGAATGCAAGGAGATTGTTACTAAACTCTGAGCATTCACTAACAAAATCCTGGATCAGCAATCCGCAAGCAAGCCTCCAGACTTTTAGTTGCACTGTGAAAAGAACTGGTGTTTAAGGCACCTCATGAAACAGTATACATGGCAAGACTATCATACAAGCAGAACAGGAATACCATAACACTCTGAATTCCAACTTTTCAGTAGATGCCTAAAGTTTTTAAGGTTTCATTCCACAGTTTTCCTAAACAGCATGAAATGAGGTTCATAGTACCATCTCACATTTACATATCAACACTAAATTTATGACCTTAAAAAGCACCCTAAGTTCCTTGGATAAAAGACACCCGCATAGCTAATGCAACAAATGAAACCCCTAACTCAACACTGTAAGGCAGTATATTGCAAGTTTCCTCCTCCAGTTTTCCAAAGTGCTCACACTTCCAACGTCCAAGCTTAAAAAAAACTATACTCTGCACACTTCAGATAGCCTTTAAAAAAATTAACAAAACCAAAATTTATAAAGGAATAGGACTTCAACACACTGACACAGCAAGTTAACTTTTAGATTTGTTATAGGAGTGGAAAAATGCACATATATATATATCCTCCTAACTAGTAGTAAATGAACAGATGACAATGCCAGCATCAAGATTCTATTAAAGCAAAGCCAGCCCAAGACCACTGAAGGGACAGGAAAAACAATTCTTTTTATTTCTGCTTAGATTTCACCAAGCAGCCACAAGGTTTTTTTTCCAAGTTTAGCCTTCTTGCAAACATTTTCACTCATCATAAAAGTCAATATCCGATTGCAAATAAAGTAACTAAATCAAGCATGCTTCTTTACACTAAAAGGTCAAGCCAAAATTATTGCAATTGGTGACAAATTATGTCCTCTTAATTCCACAGCTGAAAAACACCATAAGCAATCCACAGTTTTGGGTAATCCAGTTATTCCTGTATATTACGTGTATATATATATATTCCTGTAGGACTGATAAACACAGGAATGAGTTTTACAGCACTGCATTACCACATGTTATACTGTTACTTTAGCATCTATTTAGCTCTTGTTGCACAGTTCCACCAGAAGTGAATGACACAAGATGTTAAGCTTACTTATTACAAAAAAAATATGCAAGGTCCTTAGTCAAAAACTTGAAGACACTTACAAAAAAAGTTATCATATACAATTAATTTGACAAACTTCAAACACTTTCAAAGAACAAGCAAGCATGTGTTTTATCAGAACCTGCTTGGAGAAGGAATTACCTAATGAAAGTTGCTATGTGTTTGTTATAACATGCCTTAGTTCACAAATGCAGAGAGCTACAGAGCAGGTCACGTGAAGATCAGTCTACAAAATCTAGTTCAGAATTTGTCTTCTCTTTACGCAGCCACTTCCATGTATTTTACAACACTGGAAGCATGTCCCGGTGGATACCAACAATAGCTGCACTCCTGACTGTGCTCTCCCAAGCAGAAGTATAGCAACACTATCCCAACCAGCAGAGCAACATCATGCTTGGAAGTCAGAGGTGGAGAAGACCACCAGTGCATACTGCAATGGTTTCCATTCACATCTCTAGGCTATTCCTTAAAGCAGACACAGTTTATCCCGAGTTTACCCTTGCCTTTGGACACTTCTAATTTTTGGCTCGCACTAGTACTATTCTTGACTTCACAGCTCTGCAAGAAACGTTTGTAGATGCTGACACTGATTTTTTCCAAAGTGGGATCATCACAACAAATTAAGAAAACTGCCATATGAAGGCAATACATAAAACATAAAGCAAAACAAAATTAAAACCGGAATGCTGAGTTAACTTTCCACCAGTAGGTCACATAGCCTGAAGCAATAGTTGTACGCAAAGGACTGTATACATGCTATGCCAAGCGAGCCGGGAACTTGCAGCACAAGTAACTATTTAACTCCCCGGTCGAGAAGGCGGAATTGACAAGAACGTAACGATGTACAGGACACGGTCTCAGTGAAGGACGGTGTTTAACACAGGCAAGCAACGCTCAGCTAAGAAAGCCTGGGGTTTTTTTCCCCTCCTCCTTTCGCATTCCTAGGGCAAACACGGGACCTGCCAGGTCTAGCCTAACACGCACAAACCCGCTCCGGGGGAAAAGCATCCGACTACACTCCCGGGAAACGGAAATCGAAAGGGAACAACTGTTGTGCGACACCGCTCACCCCCCGCAGCACTCCCGGGTTTCCAGGCCCGGGGCCGCGCCGGCGGCGATCGCCGAGCGGGGCCCGCGGGGCCTCCCCTGCTCCAGCCCGCGGATCCCACCCCCGAAATCCCCTGACAGACGGGGAGCGGGGATTAAAATACGGGGGAGGAGAGGGGGAAGGGCTCGGCCACAGCCGGAGATCGACACCCACCCCCTCCCCGAGGAGGGCAAAGGCCGGCGCCTCCCGGGTCGCCCCTCCGAGCGCGAGGCCGCTGAGAGGAGAGGGCGGCCGCCCTGCTGCCCGCTCGCGGGTGCCGGCGGTACCTGGTCCGACATGGCTCGGCCCCGTTGCGTGCAGGCTCAGCTGGGCCCGGCGGCGCTGCGCTCCTTTCTCTGCCCGCAGCGCAAACACAGGCCACGGCGCGGGCGGGACTTCCGGTGCGTCTGCGCGCACTTCCGCCCGCCGGCCCCGCCTCCCCAGGGAGGGCGCTGCTCTCCCCGGCCCGCCACCCCTAGGCCCGGCGGGGAGGAACGGGGTCTTCATGGGAATATGGGATGGTTTGCGTTGGGAGGGAGCTCGGGGCCCATCCAGTTCCAACCCCCCTGCCATGGACAGGGACACCTCCCACCAGGCCAGGCTGCCCAAGGCCCCATCCAACCTGGCCTTGAACACCTCCAGGGATGAGGCAGCCACAGCTTCCCTGGGCAACCTGGGCCAGTGCCTCACCATTCTCACAGGGAAGAATTTATTCCTAATGTCCAATCTAAATCTTTCCCCTTCCAATTTAAAGCCATTCCCTCTCATTCTGTCGCTACATGCCCTTCTAAACAGTCCCGCTTCAGCTTTCTTGTAGTCCCTTCAGGTACTCTATAAGCTCTCCTGGGAGCCTTCTCCAGACTGAACAACTCCGACTCTTTCAGCCTGTTCTCATAGCAGAGGTGCTCCAGCCCTCGCATTATCTTTATAGCCAACTCTGGACCCATTCCAACAGCTTCATCTCCTTGTGTTGATAATTCCAGAACTGGACACAAGACTCCAGATGAGGTCTCATGAGAGGGGAATAAAGGAGGAGAATCCCCTCCCTTGACTTGCTGGCCGCGCTGCTTTTGATGCAGCCCAGGACACGGTTGGCCGCCTGGGCTGCCAGTACACATTGCCGGCTCCTGTCAAGCTTCTCATCAACCAGCACCCCCAAGTCCTCCTCAGGGCTGCTCTCAACCACATCATCCCCTAGACTGCAGTGAAGCCACAGATTGTCCTGACCCACATGTAGGACCTTGCACTTGTCCCTGTTGAACTTCATGAGGTTCTCAGAGGCCCACTTCTCCAGCTTGTCCAGGTCCCTCTGGATGACATCTCATCCTCGCAGTGTGGCAACTACACCACTCAGCTTGGTGTCACCTGCAAACTCACTGTAGGTGCACTCAATCTCGCTGTCTATATCACTGATGAAGATATTAAACAGTACTGGTCCCAATACAGACCCCGGAGGGACACCACTTGTCACAGATCTCCATCTGGTCATTGAGCCAGAGTTTATCACATATAAACCCCAGCAGCTGCAGGCAGCTGAGAGGGTGAGGCTGCACAGCCATCCTGCCCTGCCCCGAGGGAGCTCAGCCTGGCACATCACCCCCTTAACAAAGCACATTTAGAGCAAGTGACTCCTATTGTGCCTCCCTGGAGTGGCCTGCTAAGGTCAGAGTTAACAACAAAACTCACAATTCTATATGGGCACACTCTGCACTTTTTCAGTGAACGCAACCAGAAGTAATAGGATCCACATGCATTAAAGCAGATTTGCACTCAGAGCATTGCATTTGCACAAACTCAGAATCATAGAATGGTTGGGTTGGAAGACATTTATATACCATCCAGGTCCAATGCCCCTCCAGTGAGCAGGGACATGTTCAGGTTGCCAAGAGCCCCGTACAACCTGACCTTGAACGTTTCCAGAGTGAGGCATCTACCAGCTCTGGCAACCTGGTCCCATGTTTCATGACCCTTGTAGTGAAGAATTTCTTCCTTATCTCTAGCCTAAATCTACACTCTTACTTTATAACCGTTGTCCTTGTCCTATCACAACAGGTCCTGCTACAAAGTTTGTCCCCTTTACGTATTTAAAGGCCACTATAAGGTCTCTCCAGAGCCTTCTTTTCTCCATGGTGAACGACTCCAACTCTCTCAGTCTGTTCTCACAGAAGGCATTCCAGTCCTTGGATCATTTTTGTGGCCCTCCTGCGACCTGTTCTAACAGGTCCATGTCCTTCCTGGGCTGAGGGTTCCAGAGTTGAACACACTCCTCCAGGTCTCCAGGTGAGGTCTCAACAGAGCAGAGTAGAGGAGCAGAATCACCTTCCTCAACCTCCTGGCCACACTTCTTTTGATGTGACCCAGGATATGGTTGGCTTTCTGAGCCGTGAGTGCACATTGCCAACTCATATCCAGCTTCTCATCACCCAGGACCTTCTCTGCAGGGATGCTCTCAATCCCTTCATCCCCAGCCTGTATTGATACCAGGGATTGCCCTGACCCAGGTACAGGACCTTGTACTTGGCCTTGTTGGATTTCATGAGGTTCGCATGGGCCTACTTCTCCAGCTTGTCCAGGTCCCTCAGGATGGCATCCCTTCCCTCGGGCACGTCACCCACCCTATTCTAGTGATACACCATACTAGGACAGAACAGTTGTCCTGCTTTACATCAAGACAACACGGTTATTTAGAAGTTTCCACAAGAAGCAACACCTACACCTTAAAAAGATTACATTCAGACTTGTTCTGGTTTAAATTAAAGTAGAATCAGTTTTCTAACTTCAGCTAAGTCTCATCTAAGTAACCTCATTTTCTGAAAGTTAACTGCATGTTTTTCAGACAGTGTTTCTCTCTAGAAGTGGTAACACAGGGCACTGGTGTGCAGAAAGGCCATTGCCTGTAGTTATTCCTATAGGAGCCAAGGCCATCCTCAAGACTGTGGGATGCTGCAAGTCAAAGAAGTGAAAGAGTTCGCACCCTCAGGGAGGGGTAGGTAGTGCAGGTGACCCAAACTGACCAACAGAGTATGCCATGTCATAGACATGCTGCTTCATATAAAATTGAGATTACAAGGGTTTCTCTCTCTCTCTCTCTTCTTCAATGGCCAATGTAAAGGACCTCGTCTAACTATTTGCCCCTGATCCCAGATCTGTTTGTTCCTGCATCCAGTTCCTGAGTCCAGCTCCATCCTAGCCCAGGACCGTTATTGCACGTCTGCTCTGCAGCATCTGTGATGATGGATAGTCAGAGGGTTGGGGGGATGCAATTTTGTATATATTTTAGTACTCATTATTTCACTAAAGATTTTTTAGTTTTAGTCTCTGACCAGCAAGTCTTTTCCTCTCATTTCCCTTTCCCTTGCAGGGAAGAGAAGGGAATCAGGAGCCCAGCTGCTCAGTATTAGCTGCCAAATTGGGCCAGGCCAGGGCTAAACCATGGCAAGACTGCAAGCTTCTTGGACTGCAGCAAGTGGTACTGACACCCCTCTACAAGAGCTAAGGCAACTCCTGCATGGCATCACTACTGGAGTAAGTGCATACTTGTCTCTAAGTGGCCAGTAAATAGAAAAATCATACGCAAGAACCATAAAATAACAGCATTTAAACTGTAAAGTGAAAATTAATGGATCGACAGAAGTGAGACCCACAGAAACAGGAGATTCTTGACTAGGTGCTACTAAATAGGTTTTTATTTTTACCAGCTACTTTTGGGAAAGGGTAAGAAACCTGTCCAGGCAGAGAACACCCATCAACAGTCTCTAATGCTCTCTGTGCCATGTTCCTTTGTAATAACACAAAACCCAGAGCAGTTGTATTCTGTGCCTGCCCTGCTGCATTTCACTACACGAATGGCATGTCACAAACATAGCTACACCACAGGACACTCTCTCACTAGCCAGTGAAATGGTGTGCAGTATCCAGACTCAGGGGAATTAGTTTTTATCACAACTATAAAACAATTCAGTGCTAATAAACGTGGGAAAAAAAACCTGAAAAGAACCCAACTAGACACTAAACAGAGCTACAGAACTAAGATGATATTTCTTAGGCAAGGCTTAGTAGGCAAGAAAGACAAATGTGTCCGTACCATACCAAGTTCACAGTAAGAGCTCATTATGAGCTTAATAGTAGTACACAAAACACTAAAATAAGCCATTCAAGGGCATTACAGCAGCACAGGATACTTACCCTGTCTTAAATATCACTGCTATCCACCTATGAAAGCAGTTTTACATGCAAGGAGAGCTGTCTTGTAGCATGAAGCTGAAGTCTCTGACTCTGGCACAAATCCCAAGTATAATTCTTCACTTTACCAGTACTTCTATGTAATATTGTAACAAAAAATAGCATTCACCTGAGTCAGAATGCCACCATCTATCCCTATGCATAGCAATAAAGTCATAATTCTGAAACATGCATGCCTGCATGTGCACTGACTAACAGTAACGCTATCTTTCTTTACTCCCCTCTTACTTATTTGGTTGTGGTCACCTTGCATCTTCGTGGTAAGAGCTGTGCTTGTACAGCATCCACAAAGCCAGTCTCCATCCAGCCCATGAAAACTATGGGGCACATCAGCAAAACTCACACTTCTCTTCTCTAGCAGCCCAAACTCAACATGTAGCATACTTAAAGTCAAATCATAACAAAAATAACAGTATTTTAAAAAGACTAAATATACCTACACAAGCTTCTTCCCATGAAGCCCAACAATATCCCTGCTGCTGCAAACACCATCAAGGCTACTTACCTTCACAACCTCACTTAATTCTCAGATGCTTTATAACCTCCCTAATAATTCCCCATCTGCAACTAATCTCAATCACCTAACATCAATAAACTTCACCGCTGTTCCTTCAAGTTGCTGCTAACAAACTTCTCCAAAAGTGCATATGTGGCTTAGGACCTAGGAGCTGTTAGTGGGTTTCTTAAAGCTGTTAGCCCACGCAGTTTGTACAAAGCCCCTTCAGTCCATCAAACGCGCATTTCTTATGAAACTGACCTTTAACCCAACAACAATCTGTAATCTCACAATGCCAGCATTATTGCTTGAGAGCAGTTAGTGCTGGCAAAAAGGATGAATCCAGTGTCCTAAGTCGGACAGCTAAGTAACGTTTACTCTTAAATTTGCTCTTCACAAGAGTAGTGCTGCCCCTGAGCCAGTGGCACCAGAACCAGTGCTTTGAAACTGGAACCTGGAAATGCTCTTTCCAATTGAACACAATTTCTTTGGCAATATTGCCAGTTGTGGGACTTCAAAAAAATTGCCTACGCTATCCAAATCATCAAAGTCTTTCCTTTTAATAAGGATTCTTATGAACAATATGAATCTCCAAGTTTCTCTGACTACTGGCTTTCCATCATATTCCTTTACACACGAAGCAGGAGAGGAAATTAGGGAGTGCTGATTCATAGGGATGGTAGCATAAAATGCAGCAACGGATGCCTGATATTAATCAAGCACAAGTGGTGCTTGGAACCTCTCTTACTGTGGGCAGGAAGATCTCTGTCTCTATTTACAGTGTGGGTAACCCTAAATGTGAAATAAGTGGGAATTTATCAAGGCAAGCACTGGTGCTTTTCGGCTCTACTCTGCTATCATGCAGCTTTTCAGTTGCTATGTCGGGCCGGGACCCTCGCGCAGAAGTAGGTCAGACACAGCAGCACGCACACAGATGCTCTTCAGCAAGATGGAGAGCAGCAGGAGGCACAAACGCATGGCTTCATCTGCTGCCAGCCTCTACCTTCCCCCAGACTGAAATGTCCGTGTCCTTGGGACGCTGCAACAGCGTCGAGAAATCAGCAGCCCGCAAACTTTATGTTTGAAATGCACAGAAGTGGGCACTTTGGAAACAAGCCTTTTAATGCACACACCCACACTTGGTCATGTGAGAAACACTTATTCCCTGCTAAAATACTGAAAAAGACAAGTCTTTGAAGCTAAGACAATAGTATTTTTATTTTACAATTCAGTGCCGAATCAGATGCCTTTCAAAATAAGGCATCCCATCCTACAAAAGCAGTGGGTATATATACTAGTTTTAGACAAAGAACCATGTAAGTCCTCAAAGAACTTTTATTTTCTTAGGTTATCCAACCATGCCTGGAGACCCTCTTCAGGTTCTCTTTTGACCTAAGACAACTACATCTTACAAGACAATTAAGCACATCAATAAATTCTTGCAATTCTAAGAGAGTGTTTCTGCTTTCAGGTTATCCATCCATGCCTGGAGATTGTCTGCATGTTATCTCTTGATACAAGACAGATTTATATTACAAGATAATTAAACATAAGAACCAGCTGCAGCAAAACTTATCAATTAATTCTCACAGTCACAACAGATTCTTTATGAACAGCAATTGTATCTGTAGGAACAGATTCTTAATGAAAAGAAATTGTATTCATAGGAAGACTTGCAGGTGAGGTCTCGGGAAGGAGCCTGAAGAGCAAGAGCGGCGCAGGTGGAAGGGGATGCACCGTGTTGCCTGCTCCAGGACTTGCTCGGGATACAAACCCTACCAACACGGGTCCCCCAGCCAGCGGGCACAGCCCCAGCCTGGTCACAGCAGCTGCCTCACCACCAGCCATGAGTGGCTGTGGCAGAGCAGGAGCCGGGCAGCGATCTGAGCAGACAGGGAGTCATACCAAAAATGCTGGCAAATAAACTCTCTAAGGGTCATTTGGGAGTTTTAGAAAGCAAGCATCCTTTATCAACACGAGGGAGCAATCCCCATCGATCGTGTATAGCCAGACAGGAGCTGGGGACAGAATGGATTTCCCACTTATACGCATACGTATAAATTTCCCCAGAAATCTTATGCATATTCTATTACTTTCCAAGGACTTGGAAGGATTAATTTTAATATTATTATGAACTTCGCAACAGTCAAAACTTTTCCTAATTTGGAGCTTAGGAGCCAGCTCTGACCTCACATTTGAGATAAAGAAAGACTGCAAACAGAGGTGATCACAGAAGGAGACACATCATAGAGTCACTTGGTTGGAAAAGACCTTTGAGATCATCAAGTCCAACTGTACCTCTTCACCACTAAATCATATCCCTAAGCACTTCATCTACGTGTCTTTTAAATACCTCCAGGGATGGTGATTCCACCACCTCCCTGTGCAGCCTCTGCCAGTGCCCGATGACCCTTTCGGTGGAGAAATTTTTCAAAATGTCTAATCTGACCCTCCCCTGGCACAACTTGAGGCCATTCATTCTCATCCTATCACCTGTCACTTGGGAGAAGAGACCAACACCCACCTCTCTACAACCTCCTTTCAGGCAGTTGTAGACAGTGATAAGATCTCCCCTCAGCCTCCTCTTCTCTAGGCTAAAATATCTCTAGGCTGAACACCTGTTCACACAGATCATACTTAACAGAAGAGGTTATCATCTCCAAACAATGAACAGTATCTGGAAAAAGAGTTTGAAGAAAACGTGCTACCAGAGGGACATTCTGTCTTTTCCAAAAATGGTTACCTGGATTAACTTTACTTTAGGCTAAATAAAAAATACTCCACTTTTTGTAATGGTAACTACTAACTGTATCAGTCTGACCTTGCATTTGAGATAGGCGTGAGAGGTGATCACAGAAGAAGACACATCTGTTCAGCACAGATCAGACTGAATGCAAGATATTATCATTGTCAAAGAATGAACAGTGTCTGGAAAAAAACCACTTTGAATAAAACTCACCATGCTGTCAGAGGGACATTGTGTCATAACTTTCACAAAATACAGTTACTTGGATGAACTTAACTCTACTTGAGCTTAAATCAAAATATTCTGGTTTTTGTAATATTGATACTGAAAATGCTGTCAAATAAATTCACTAAGACTCGTGTGGGAGTTTTAGAAAGCAAGCATTCTTTATCAGGCCTGGGCAACATGCAGGAGTGATCTCTATCAGTCGTGCAGTGAGACAAAGGCTGGTTACAGAATGTATTTCCCACTTACATGCATATGTATAATTTTTCCCAGGAATCTTACGCATATTCTATTACTTTCCAAGGTCTAATTTTAATGTTAGGAAACTTCGCAGCAGTCAAAACTCTTGCTGATTTGGAGCTGGCCCCAGGTCTCTGCCTGACCTTGGCTTTAAGATAGAAAATGCTGCCAGCACAGGTGATTACAGAAGAAGAGATGTCTGTTCAGCACAGATCAGGCCGAACACAAGAAATTATCATTCAATCAAGACACAAAGGACAGTGCCTGATAGTGTCACTGATAGGAATGTCCCTCTTATAGCACAGTGGGTTCTTTCGAAGTGTTTTTTCCAGATACTTCATTCTTTGAGGATGATAATATCCTGCATTCAGTCTGCTCCGTGCTGAATAGATGCGTTTTCTTCTGTGATCACCTCTGTTTGCAGTCTTTCCCTACCTCAAATGCAAGGTCACACTGATACACACAGTAGTTCCTATCACAAAAAGTGGAATATTTTTTTATTTATCCTAAAGTAGACTTCATCCAAGTCATTATTTTTGGGAATCCGCCCCTTTACGGTCCTCCCCCGGCCGGCAATTCTCCCCTATCCTCGGCCTCTGCCACCCACCCCAGCCACGTAACTCCTGAAGCGCCCCCACCCCGCGCGCTTCCGTTTCCGGTGCCACCACTTCCCCTTCCGGCGCGCGAGCGCGTGGCGGCCTGCGCGGGGTCCGGCGCGGCGGAGCACGTGTGTGTCTCGTCCCGGTCCCCGCTGTCACCATGCTGGTGCTGTTCGAGACCGCCGCTGGCTATGCCATCTTCAAGGTGAGGGCGGGGGGTGGGAGAGGCGCTGCGGGCGCGCGCGGGGCTGGCTGGGCGCGTTCCCGGAGCGGGGCTCGTGGTGGCCGCGGGAACCTGTGGCCGTGATGAAGGAAGGCCTTACCGTTACCAAAAGTGGAATACGGTGACTTAAGCTAAAGCAGAGTTAAATTTCATCTAAGTAATTGTGGTTTTGGCAAGTCAGATAGAACGTCGCTCTGAGAGCGGTTTTTTATACCATATTTTCTTTCAAGCAGTGTTTTCTCAGACCTTGTTGTGAGAACTGATAAGTTTTGCTGCCGCTGGTTCGTGTATTTAATTAAATTGTAATATAAATATTGTATCAAGACATAATATGTAGAGAATCTCCAGACGTGAATTAATAACCTGAAGGCATAAACACTCCTTAGAGTTGCAAGAATTTATTGATATGCTTAATTGTGTTGTATGAGGTAGCTGGTTTAGGTCAAGGTCGACCTTCCAGTACCTGAAGGGGCTACAGGAAAGCTGGGGAGTGTCTGTTTACAAAGGTTTGTGGTGATAGGTCGATGGACAGTGGGTATAAACTGGAGAGGAGCAGATTTAGACTCGACATAAGGAGGAATTTCTTCACTCTGAGGGTGGTGAGGCAGTGGCCCGTGGCTGCCTCATCACATGGCTGCCGTGCTTCCCATGGGTTGGAACTAGATCATCTTTAAGGTTCTTTCTAACCCAAACCATTCTGTGATTTTAAAAGAGAACTTCTTTAGGGCTGCAAGAATTTGTTGATGTGCTTAATTGACTTATGAGATGTAGCTGTCTTAGGTCAGGAGGGAATCTAAAGGGAGTCTCCAGACATGGTTGGAGAACCTAAAAAATAAATTTTCTTTGAGGACGGTTCTTTGTCTAAAACTAGTTTATATACTTACTGCTTTTGTAAGATGGGATGCATTTTTAGAAGGGCATCTTGATTCAGCACTGAATTGTGAAATAAAAGCACTATTGTTTTTACTTCGAAAACTTTGTTATAGAATCATAGAATACTTTAGGTTGGAAGGGACCTTAAAAGCCCATCCAGGTCCAACCACCTGCCCTCGGCAGGGACACCTCCCACCAGACCAGGCTGCCCAAGGCCCCATCCAACCTGGCCTTGGACACCTCCAGGGATGGGGCAGCCACAGCTTCCCTGAGCAACCTGGGCCAGAGCCTCACCACTCTCAGCGTGAAGAAATTCCTGCTTATGCCCAGTCTAAATCTGCCCCTCTCCAGTTCATACCCATTCCCTCTCACACTATCACTACAAGCATTGTCAACAGTCCCTCCCCAGCTTTCTTGTAGTCCCTTCAGGTACTGTAAGGGCACTGTAAGTTATCTGTATCTGTAAGTTATCGGAGCCTTCTCTTCTCCAGGCTGAACAACCCCAACTCTCTCAGCCTGTCATCATATGGGAGGTGCTCCTGCCCTCTTGTCATCCTTGTAGCCTCCTCTGGACCTGTTCCAACAGCTCCATATCCTTCTTATGTCGAGGATTCCAGAACTGGACATAATACTCCAGGTGGTGTCTCACAAGGGAGGAATAGAGGGGCGGAATCCTCTCCCTTGACCTGCTGGACACACTTGTTTTTGTCCTTTTCAATATTTTAGCAGTGGATGAACAGTGTGAGAAACACTTATTCTTTGGAGATGGTAACGTCCTTTGTTCAGTCTGGTCTGTGCTGAAGAGCTGTGTCTGCTGAGATCACCTCTCGTTGCAGCCTTTCCCCATGTCAAATGCAAGGTCAGAGCTGTCTCCAAAGCTCCAAATTAGCAAAGATTCGACTGTTTTGAAGTTTCATAATAACATTAAAATTAGACCTTGGAAAGTAATAGAATGTGCATGAGACTCCTGGAAAAATTTATCCACATGCCTGTGAGTGGGAAATGCATTCTGTCCCAGCGCGTGTCTGGCTGCGCACGATCGATGGGGTTCGCTCCCTCGTGTTGCCCAGGCTGATGAAGGATGCTTGGTTTGTAAAGCTCCAAAAGGAGTCTTAGAGGGTTTGTTTGCCGGCAGTTTCAGCATCACCGGGAGGAACGGGACACCTCGCGGGGTTGGTGGCCTGGAGGAGTCCAGCCTAGAGCCGCTGCAGCGCCCCGGCCCGGGCTCTGCTCGGGGTTCGTTCCCTTACGGCTCCCCAAGGTCCTTCGTAGCGGCTGATCGCGCTGCCCCCGCCCCGCTCGGTGGTCCCGGCTGCGGCGCTGCTGCTGGGTTCGGGCTGCGGTGCGGGCGCGGAGCCGCTAGGGGGAGCTCGGAGCTATAGAGGGGCGCCGTGCCCGGAGCTGGAGGGGGCGCCGTGGCTGCGCCGTGCCTGGAGCTATAGGGGGTGCGGAGCCGCTAGGGGGCGCCCGGAGCTGTAGAGGGGCGCCGTGCCCGGCGTTATAGGGGGTGCCCCGGGTTATAGGGGGCGTCGTGCCCACCTTGTACCTGGAGCTGTAGGGACTAGGGGTGCCCAGTGCGGGGTTGCGGTGGGCGGGTGGGTGCTTACAGCTCCAAGAGTCCAGCAGCTGCCAGCAGATGGAATTTTTATTCTGAATTTCAGGAGGCAGCCCTGGCCACGCAGTCCCTTTTCAGCAGTGCCAGTGTGCTGCCAGCAGTACCTGTGTGCTGCCTTTGTGCGTGTGTGTTCCAGAGCTTTTGGCCTGTGCCATCTGGGCAGCTCTCAAGTGTTCCCTGGTAGCAAACAGCCTAAATTGTAAGGGGGAATGGGACATACCTGTGTTCTAGATCTTCAAAGGGTTTTTTCCAATAAGTCTTGCTACCTTGTGGGACATAAAATACCTATCAGCACATAATTTCTAGAAACTAACAGCCTGAGCTGTTAGTAGCTTAAGCCTTGAGCAGCTTCTAGGTCTTTATTTCTCTCTGTGCACCCATTTCTGTTTATAGAGGCCAGACATTCTGTAGGCCTGGGGGTAGGAACAAACTGAGGAAAGGCAGAGTTGCCTCTGTCAGGTTTTGCTGTACCCCAGAGTAGTCCCGTGGGAAGTGAGTGATGATGTTTGTTTGCCCAGTTGTTACTTCAGTTTGAAAAGAACGACCTCCTCTAACCTAGGTTTAGAAACCTGGGGTGGAGCAGACTTATACTCCCAAGAAGGATTCTCCCTGCACCCAGTCAGATTGCAGTTATGTTGGATTTACCTTGTGGGGACAAAACTGCAGAATTTATGAGCGATGTGTGAAGCATGCGATACTGTAAAGACCTTGGTTTTGCGAAGTGTGTGTAGGCTCCAGGGGTGCAACTGTTACATCTGCAAGCATTCCCTTTGTGCAGAGGTGGGGTTAAGCCATTGCTCCCCCCTAGGTAATTAGTGACTCAGTTGATTGCAGAGCTGCCTGTGAAAAGTTGCCTTTGCAGAGATGTCCTTTTTCTTCCTTGGGCTGCCTCAAATGGATGGGAGTAACTCGTGGGATCACTCCTTCCTGTTAGATGTCCCAGACATGTCTGTATTTTCCCAAATCAGTGGCAGGTTTGGTTTTGGGTCACTGGGGTTATGAATGAGTCCTGTAGAGGTGGTGGAGCAAGCCCAGCTTTGATCAACAAGGGTTTGCTTTAATGTGCTGGTTCAGGAGGACCCAGCCACTATTGAGCAATTTCTGAAATATCGTTGGAAGTAAAAAAAATCTGTAAATAAGGTGTTACATTAGTAGGATAAAGCTGCTGAGAGAGAATGTTGAAACTGGAGGTCAACAAAATTGACTTTGTTAACTTAACTCAATCAATGTTAATTTTCAGTAGTTGATTATGTTGCAAATCTGCTTCAGGTCTTATCTGCTGAATACAGGGTCTAAAGTTGTTCAATAGTGCTTTAAATATATAGTTGTGTGGTTTTGTTTTGGTGTGGATCCTTTATTTTTTCTTTCTTCTACAGGTTCTGAACGAGAAAAAGCTCCAAGAAGTTGACAGTTTATGGCAAGAATTTGAAACTCCTGAAAAAGCAAACAAAATGTAAGCAGCTTTATGGGGAATAGCAGCCTGGCTTTTGGAAGGATGTGACTGCCTGTGGACTTATGCACATCAGAGGTTTAGGAAGAAGTATTGATTTTTATTTTGCAGTATTGTAAAGCCTAAAAGTGGTGAACAACGATAATGTGAAGTTAGATACTCAGAGAATCTTGGAATATCAAAGCAAAAGAAAACTTCTTTTCCTTGCAGTGTAACTAAGCTGCAGAAGTCATTGCCCTGTGTCACTGAAGCAAAAAATTAAAATAGTTTAAGGAGACTTAGAAGCTTTGACAAGAACATCCAAGCCTGTAATGCTGGAAGTGGCTGAAATGACAGGGTTTTGTGCTCACAGGAAATTATAAAAAAAAAAAAAAAAAAAAAAAAAAAAGAGTTTAATCCAGCTGAAACTAATAGCATGTGAATCACTGTGAACTGATTTTTTGTTGTTGCCCTTGCCATTGTGGAGGGTGAGCACTATGGCGTTGCTGCACAGGGACTGCCGTGTCTATTGACCAAGCTGGCCTTTCTAGCAAGTTGTCCTAAAGCTGAGGACAATGTTGGATTGCTTCCAGGTCTGTCTTGGGTGTTTTTATTGGAAAAATAAACACCCCTTTGGTTATAACAGATACCTCTGAACAAGCTATGCCTTGTGCTTTGGATTTATCCTGCTCTCTAACAGTATTTAGAGGAGAGGATGGAATATTTCACATCTGCCTGTTTGTAGTGTTGTTAATCTTGGAAAACATCATCTCGGCCACTTGCTAGACAGGATGTGGCTCTTAATGGATATCTACTCTGATCAAAGTAATTAATCTCTCTCCTGCCTTTCTAAAAAGGTATCACTGTAAGCCTGGAGCTTCTGTTGGGCTCTATGAATACTTAACTCAAGGATTCAGCTTTTATCTATGACCTTGCTTCCTTTGCAAATACTTGACTCACAAAGAGTAGTGGTTAATCAGAACTGGATTAGTCAAGTGTCTGTCCCTGACAAGGGATTTACTGGGTTGAGATAGCTTCTTGACTGTAACTAGATATCAACACCACAGATTATGTGAGGAGGAGAGGGAAGTTGGGCTGGAGGATCTGGCATGGTGTGGTTAAATGCTGTCCTTGTGATTTCTGGCTCTGGTCAGTAGTTACAGCATGGAAGAACTTTTTGTTTTTTGTTTTAAACTCTGCTTGTAACTTGTATTCTGACATCTAATTACAAGGGAGAACTGAGAGATTCACAGGCAATGAATCAGTTCAGTTTTAAAATTTTGGAAGATGCATTTGATGGAAAAGCATGTTAAATCTGGGCTGTGCAGGCTCTGCATTCCACAGAGGGAGAAGGTTCCCTTTTGAAGATGAGTGGGAAGATGCTATCATCAGTCAGTTGGCAGTGACACCTAGTTAATCAGGGTGCAGTGTTGTAACTTAGATGGATCATGTCTGTCTTTAAATATGAACTACAAAACAAAAAGAGGGCTTAGGTTTTCTGGTTATGTTGGCCCTAGATACACTAAATCAAAAGTCCTTTTTTTTAATCAAGTATATTGGACCCAGCTGAAAAGGCACATTGGGCTCAAAATTAATCAGCAGGTTTAGTGGTTTTCCTTCTTTTTAAGGATCTGGATATTGATCTTTGGTCTTGCAGTCTTAGGGAGAGGAGGGGAACGATAATAATAAAGCAGAAAAAATGTAAAACAGTTCTAGCATTGGGTTTATCTACATTCATTTACATGCTTGTATTTTTCTTCTGTAGAGTAAAGTTGAAACACTTCGAGAAATTTCAGGACACAACAGAAGCACTTGCTGGTAAGTGAGTTAACACTGTTTTTAGGTAAAAAAGGCCTGTCATGCCCTGTTTCACCCATTGTTCACCTCTGTTCCTGATCTCTTTCTTTGCTTAGCTTTTAATTTTCAAAGTCAACTCTTTTGTTGTTTTATGAGGTCTTCCACCCAGTCCACAGTGCAGTAGAGATGTAAGGAAGTCTTTTTTCCCTACTGTGCTTATTTCCCAAGCACCTCGCTTATGAGCACTAGGTAGAAGGTTTTATCTGATATCTGTAGCCTGTTGTCAATGATGGATTCTTGTTGAGACTGAATATAGTTGATTTGAGTCAACATTTCGTCACTACCACTGAGACAACAGACAGATATCAAGACTATGTATTATTACAACTGCCCTTGGTTTTTCAGCCTTAAACATGCCTGTTCCATTAAAAGAAATTCAGGAGTTTGAACAAAGGGAGAAGTCTTGCATTGAGTAATTTTTACTAATTCACTTAAATGCTTGATGCTGTGAACTAGTTTGAATGGAAGTGATAAAAGTTCTAGCTAATCATTCAGAAATGATGTCACTATTACTGCTTAGTGTGATGTATAACATCACTAAGTGGATGTTCCATATCGCGCTTACAAGTGAAGAATGGATCTTTATATTCTAACGTGGTAAGGATAGCTTATCAAGGAAGCAGTGTAAGAATGGAGACACTACCATCACGCATGAGAAGCAAGTGAGATCAAAGATGCTGCTGCTGCTGACTTAAAAAAAAACCACAGACCTCGCAGAACAGTGAAAAAAATAAAAAAAAAAAACTTGTACTACTTTGGTTCAGGTGTACTTATCTGTGAAATGGAGGAGATTATTTGAATAACCTATGTCACATTTATTTTGAAGGGAAAACGGTGTACGTGGCTCTTTTAAGTGAGCTAGGAGCTATTGGCCAGCTTGAAAGGTGGGAACTTGTCTCCATTTTAGAAAGGTTGAGAGGAAATTCAGCGCAGCACTTAGATTTTACCCTTACATGTCATTAAGGTTTTGGAAATCAAAAGTCACTGGCTTCTGCTCTATTTACTGTGACAAAGATCTTGAATCAGTCACAGAAGTTCAGTGGAGCACAGAATTGACCCGCAAGAAGAGCTGTATAAGTACCTACTGGAAATACATTGTGTGGGATTGTAAAGCTTTTTACGGATCTAATACTTGAGAACAAAGAACATCCTTTTAAAATTGTTCAAGCTACATGCTATGTTAAAATGTTCTGTGTCTGACTACCCAGTCAGTGTGTTTGGCAACTTTCTTTGTCGGGCTTTAGATAGTATAATACATTATCATCATCAGAGGATGCAAATAAGCCATTACTCAATTTAGGGTATCATGGTTGCTGACTAAGGGACCTGGAAAATGGTTGGTTAATTAAATGATATGCATAATGTTCCCATATAACCTTGCCTTTGTAAATGTTAAACATAAATCTAAAGCATATGGCATACTGTTTGTAGAGATCCTTAAGATTGACAGAAATAGAACTGAAACCACATGGAGAAAGGAGAGGCATCTGGGAGAAAAGTTTTTGATTTAGGCTTCTATAGGATCAAGTATATAATTTTATTCTATTTTTATTTCAGCCACTGCATGGCAAAGTAGTATTGCAGCTCAGACTAGAGGTACTGTGGGCAGTTAAAAATAGCAAGTTTAGGGAACTATTTTTACAAGTTTTAGGAGGGGAAACAAGCTGCATGTTTGGTCTTTTTGTTTTATACAGCATCCACAGCTCTCGTAGAAGGCAAGCTCAGCAAGAACTTGAAGAAAATTCTCAAGAAGATAGTGGCAAAAGATGCCCATGAACAGTTGGCTGTGGCAGATGCCAAACTTGGAGGTGTCATAAAGGTGATAACTGATTTTGCCAGTCTTTCTTTTGTCTCATTCTTCTAAAATCTTGTGGCCAAGTTCAAGAGATCTTACAATTGGCAGCAACAGAATATGCTGGCGATGCTGTCTACAGTGTGGGAGATATCTGATCCTCCTGATCAAACGTGCACTGTGTGTATACTGGGAAGATGTTGTCTTAAGCACATAAGTGAATGATATGATCGAAGTGCACTGAGGTGTTGAGATTTGCTTTGTTTCTCTCTTAAATATTACTTAGAAACCCAGCAGATTAGAAAATTAATTTCACTAATTATTCCATCCAAAAAAAAGAGGTGGGGAAGAACCAAATAAAAAAACAGTCGGACACACTTATTCATCGCTATCAGATGCAGCAAATAGTGGGTGATGATTTATTGTTTTGTTGGGACCACACATCGTTCTGTCTCTCCTATCTCTCTCAGTCTACAAGCAGTTGTGTACATCATCCAGTCCTTGCCTACTGAAGGAAGGAAGTAGTACAGTAGAGCTGGACTGCTTTCTCATGTCTCCTAGGTGTCAAATACCAGGTTCCTATCTCGTGTCCAATTGCTGCCTGTTTCAGTGATTTTTTTTCTGACCACACCTCATTCTGTCTTAGGAGACTGGTGTAGGCTGCAAAATGAGGAGGATTTAGTGTTAAAATGAGTAATGCTGAGGACTCTGAACTGACCACTCAGTTTTGTTCTCTGTAAAAACCCAAAGCTTCCAGTCCTTTACCTCTGAATTTTCTCTGTGGCCAAACTGTTTCTAGTAAACTGCAAAGTCTTGATTCTTCAGTTCCAGTGTCTACATAGCAGATAGAGCATTAATTATACATCTCTTCAAACTGGAATTGGTTTTGTGTGGGGAACGAGGCGGGTCTCTGCCTTGAGCGTCAAAGATGACTGAAACTGTGATCACAGAGTTGGAGTGGGAAAACCAGGTATGATGACATGAGGCTACTGGAAGGAGGGCTTTAGAGGGATGTCATTGACATTGGAACTGGATTTCCATCCTTCAGGAGAAGCTGAATTTGAGTTGTATACACAGCCCAATGGTTACGGAGCTGATGAGAGGAATTCGCTCACAGATTGAAGGGCTTATTACAGGCCTCCCTTCTCGAGAGATGGCAGCTATGTGTCTCGGTCTGGCACACAGGTGAGTTCCT
The DNA here is from genome assembly GCF_017976375.1 of Cuculus canorus. Lineage (NCBI taxonomy): Eukaryota > Metazoa > Chordata > Aves > Cuculiformes > Cuculidae > Cuculus > Cuculus canorus. Next base: position 29,404,800 of record NC_071406.1, on the reverse strand, counting down.
AGAACAGGTATGTTTCATCCCATGTCTGCCTCATTTTAGTGTCTTTGGCTGAGCTGTGTTGCTTGAAGCTTCCTTGTGTGACATGGACTCCCTCTGTAAATCAAGACACCTTTGTATCTGAAATCTTGTTTTATAAAGAAGGGCTTTCCTGTTGCACACACCCTGTAGGGAAAGGCTTCAGCTTTCCTTTGCATGTTATGTACTTGAGGATTTGATTTGAAATGTCTCTGTAGCAGTCAAATGGGTCGTTTAAAACTCCATTGCGACTGACAGGTGAGGTGAGGACCATGATTTAGTGATTTAATAAGATATAATACATAATGTGAATATTAAAGGCAGAGTTGTCTTACTCTCCCTTGCTATCACTGCCTTTTAGGTTTAGTGGAGCAGTACTTAAGTACAAAATTGTTGGATCAGCATAGGATCAAGCATTCATTCAATGACTTAACTTCTAATCCGTATTCTGACATGGGCTTGTCCTGTAGCCATTGGCAATTGGAGAACTGCTTTGCTCTAGCTGGTTCCGTAAAAACAGATACATGTTTGCTGTTACATTGTATAGAAACTGGTGTGAATTGAAAAGAGTCTTGGAAGTTGCAAGTCCTCATTGTTATCAAGTGTCTTTTGCTGTAGAAATTTTAAACGTCTATTAAAGCCAGATGGCAATTGGCTTTTTCAGACAGTGAGAATCTGTTGAAGGAAGTTTCTTCTGTTGCTTTGTGTTAGTGTTGCTGATATTGCTGCTGCGTAGGTGCTGCTTTGCTGAGTGCCTCCAGCCGCTGTGGAAATGGAAGTGCTGTTGACAAATACTTTTTGTGGGGAGCCATGCAGAAAGAAATGAACAGCCTGTTTCCTGCCACAAGGCTAATGTTCAGTCTGCTACACGTGGTACAGATAGCGTTAACTTTCCCTTTCACCCTGGTCGTGGGATTTGTCGGAGGTATTGTGAAACCATGTCAGTGTGACTTCTGGCCACAGCTGAGAGCAGTCGGTGGCATAAAACTGAGCTGATATGAATGAGTGTATGGACAGCCATAGTTGCGTGAAGTAGGACTGGGTGAGACATGCTTAGATGTCAGGTTACTGATAAAACTGTATTTCTGTCCCCTCAGCCTTTCCCGATACAAGTTGAAATTCAGCCCAGACAAAGTAGATACCATGATCATCCAGGCAATTTGTAAGTATATTTAGAGCTTAATTTATTAATGGATCCAGCTTAGGATAGCTGACTTATTTACATTGGTTATGGAAAAGTTATTTCTATTTCCTCCTAGCAGCTTTCTGTAAATCGGCTATTGCTGTTCAGATAGGCACAGGGTGTGTTTTCTTAGTACGGTTTTCCACAAGTGTGAACATTTTTAGGTTAATACAGTAAACTGGTGTCCGCCATTACTTATCAGAGATCAGCTGAAATACAGGCAGTGTTAGCTTAGTCCTCTGAGGACTCCCCTTCCCAATGTGTCTCCCTTCTGAGTAATGTTGGGAGAATGAGGCCCACAGGACAGGATGTTTTGACTCTTCATTTTGGAGGTATCATGCAGAGGGGACAATGTAGAAATAAACTATTATGTTAGGCACGTAAATCCCACTGCAGTTTGTAATGCTGCATTCGATCTCTTTGCTTTGTTAATGGAAAACAGACTGCAACTGTAAATGCAGCCAGGAAAACCCTTCCTTTAGTTTTCCTTGAAGACATCCACGTCATAATCGGCATGCTTGCTGTGAAGCAGTGGTGAGGAATCCTGTTTGGAATATTAATTCCCAGACTGTTGTCAATGATGAAACATACTTAAAGCTGAAATTAATGATTTAACTCAGTTCCTTCGTCACTACCACTGAGACAACAAATGGGAACATGGGTATTGCATTAGAAGGAAATACTTTAGCCTCAGGACTGTGTAGCAATATATGCTGTCGGTGTTAAACTTTTATGTTTTAAATCCAATTGTCAGTCATATCTGGTAAATGGTGAGCCTGTTGGATTTGTGTTGGATATATTTATATTATAAAGGCAACTAAAGGGCTTAATACAATCTTTTAAATCAAGTAATTGAATACAAGATCAGTTCCTCGCCTTTAAAACTTTTTTCTTAAAGTTTATTAGATGTCTGAGTTTTACATCAGTTTTATGTGTAGCACTTTGACTGACTGAAAGGCAGCATAACTGCCTGCTGTTCTGCTTCTAGGGGAATGTGCTTTACATCTGTCAAAGGATCCTGTCCAATACAATCCTAGTGATGAAGCTTTCAGACCACGCTCATGGGAATTCTAGTATTTCTATAGTATTGTTCCTGGGATTGTACAGCTCTCTGAAGAGTAAAGACTTCTAATGTACTGCAGCTTATGTTTCTTTCCAGTCTTTATGGGATAAAATACTTCAGTTTGTCTCCCTTTACGCTCTTAAATTTGTTGACTTGAGAATTTTCCATTTTTAGATTACCTTTTTAGGAAATAAAATCTGTTCTTTTTCTCTCAGCACTTCTTGATGACTTGGATAAAGAACTGAATAACTACATCATGCGCTGCAGGGAATGGTATGGCTGGCACTTCCCTGAATTGGGCAAAATCATCACAGATAACCTAGCATATTGTAAATGTGTGCGGAAAGTTGGTGAGTAATAAGGAGGCATGAGCCTGGCGAATGTTGCGTGTTAGTGTGTGATTGGCACTGATTTGTAGACCAGCCATGCACTCATCCAGCTATTGTCGTGACCCTGTATACAATTCGGCCTTCAGCAGCAGTGTAGATGGGGCCAGTAGAAAAGTAATGTATGCTTGCATCGGTATGATGATGCAATTTACCATTTCAAAGCTTAAGAGAAAGCTAAAGCCATATCACCAGTCAGTTCTGCGTGGACCACCAATATATCTTACTAGGATGACAGTCAGCAGATCAGATTGGAAGTTAGCTGCTGAAAACTGATGTAAAGAGAATTGCAGCCTGGTTTTCGGTGTTCTTGAAGACTAGGACTGCTGTAATTATTCAAAAGAGCAGAAGGAATGTCTGCTATAATATTTCAAACACTTGCCTCACCTCTTAGGCATGTGTGTTTTGGTTTGGTTTGGTTTTTTTCCCAAATAATGAAGTTTGCAGTCCAGAGAGACTTGTGGTCTTAAGCGAGCTTTTTTTTCCCCATTGTAGGAAGAATTACATAGGTTTGGTTAGTGGCAAATGACTGCTCACTTCCTGGAATTCTTCCTTTGTAATCTTGTGACTGAAATTTTTGCTGTAAGCAGCTATTGAAAAGGTGACGTATGCAGTATTACAGTATAAGGCCTTTTATTTATAGTTTCGAATTTAAAATTTCCGATCATTCTAAGTTAGTGTAAACATAAAGTCAGAGCATTGATGTATATATTAGGAGTTTGGACTAGGATAATAGCAATTTTGCCTCACTGTTGTTATTTTGGCCTTTTATCTTCATCTGTTTCTGTGCTTTTTTACTAATCCATCTCGCTCCCAGCACAAACATGCTTTCATCTGTGCCCCACAGGAGACAGAAGCAATTTTGCCTCATCTGATGTTTCTGACATCCTACCAGAGGAGATCGAAGAGGAAGTGAAAGCTGCTGCAGAGATTTCCATGGGGACAGAAGTATCAGAAGAAGATATAAACAACATAATTCATCTCTGTGATCAGGTATGTACATGTGGATGAATAACAATAGGAACTCCAGTTAGCTGTATCAGGGCCTCTCATACCAAGGAGAGGTTTTCCCAGGGTGTTGCTAACACACTTGTGATGGCAGTGATGATTCCTATATTGTTGCTCTCCTGATGTACAGACATGAGGGTGTGCAGTCACTACCTCATCTGAGCCATCTCAGACTGTTGATGTCTGGACAAAGTCTTCCAGAAGGAGCAGTCCTACTTTTTGTCAGAGTTTTGGCATCATGTGCTTTTAAGTCCTTGAGATAATGCTACTCTGTAGCCTCTTTTTATCTGTTACTTTTGAAGCTAAGTGATATACTTGGGGGTTAAAAGTGGAGCACTGAGGCTCCAGAAGAGTTCGGAGCCCTATCCTGCTTTCATCTAGACTGTATGTGAACTCTCTCTGACTTTACTGGTGCCAGTCAGATCCCTTTGTGACTTTACCAGGGAGTGGCAGGATTAGGAGTAGTGAGTTCCTGTTCTAGGTCTAGACTGGGCTGCCTTTTCATGTACATTCTAATTGTGTGTATTTGTATGGAAAAAGTAAAGACCGTTTATCCGATTTCAAGAGAATGGTGTCGAAGATTTATGTGAAAACTGAGTGTTCCAGGGTTTTGTCCTAAAGAAATGTCCTTACTAAGTATTTTTGTTCTGCTTCGCTGTCTTTGGCGTGTTTTCAGCTCCTTCATCGGGAGCTTTGCTTGAGAAACTGAAGTTGCGTAAGGGAATAAGCAGCACGGGTCCAATATACTTTGGGGATGGAACTCTGCTCTGGAAATATGCCCTACTTAAAGCTTTCTATAAGTCTGGCTCTTGACTGTCTGCATTCTGTTAGTCTCCATCGTTGGAATTCTCAGCGCTTCCTCATTTCAATCTGTTTAGCTCATGCTGTTTGTCTGTCAGCTAATACTGATTCCTGCAACCAAACTCTTGTCTGTGCCAGGTGATTGAAATCTCTGAGTACCGGACACAGCTGTATGACTACCTGAAGAACAGAATGATGGCCATTGCCCCTAATCTCACTGTCATGGTGGGTGAACTGGTCGGAGCAAGACTCATTGCTCATGCAGGTGGGTTACACTCATCAGTGTAAATAATGCTTAGATGATCTCATTAGGAGTTTTCTCTGAGGAGCTGATCGGCTAAAAGCATGATGCAAGGCCCTGATGAACATCTCGTAGTAAAGGGGGTGTGGGATGGTAGCTCTTGAGGAATCTGAGAATACCAGCATGAGCTTGGTAGTAGTCTGTGATGATAAATTTTTTAGTTGGCCTGAGTTCTTTTTGGTATATGAGGGCAACTCAAGTCACTACCTCTTCTGAGACACTGACCGAGCCTCCTGCTGATAGTCCAGTCACTGCAGAGGTAAAATACTAACAAAATGTCATTAGGCTTTTATAGTCAGACTGGTTCAAGGTAAGCGGCCCTCTGTCTGTGCTGTAGTTCTGTGATGACATGTTCTTGCTGCCAGACTTCATCAGGAGAAGGCATTACTCCAGTAGAGTATGTTTTATTGAGTCAACTTTCTTTCATGTTGGTGAAGCCAAGACAGTTAGTTGAAGCATGGAAGACTGAAATGGCTTACCTGTCCTTCAGGATATGAACGTGAAGCAGCTCTCGTAGAAATAGATGGCTCTCAGCTTCCTACTTGTAGATAGTGTAGGAATCTAGCTGCCTACTTCTCTAGCTGCATCTCTGACTAGTTACTGTTGCTGTGTCACCTCCTTCTAGGTTCCCTCTTGAATTTGGCGAAACATCCAGCTTCAACAGTTCAGTTGCTGGGTGCTGAGAAGGCTCTCTTCAGAGCACTAAAGACAAAACGGGACACGCCCAAATTTGGCCTTATCTATCACGCTTCTCTTGTAGGACAAACCAATACCAAAAACAAAGGAAAGGTGAGTTGTAGAATTGTTTACCAGTTTGTTTTTGTTTTCTGAATATCTGTTAATGGCATGGCTTGATCTTCACAGTGAGGCTCTTTTCATGGCTTGATTCACTGTAGTGCTTCATGCTTAAATGGAAAACGCCACTGTCTCACAAATACTGAGATGGCTGTCATTCCTGTTGGCGAAAGTGAATGGGATTGTCCATTCAACACATCTAAGTAATAATAGATGTGTTCTTAGAATCATAGAATCTCAGAATGGTTTGGGTTGGAAGGGACCTTATTAGATGATTCAGTTCCAAACCCCCTGCTGTGGGCAAGGACAAGTCTGGGACTGCTCAAGGCCCCATTCAGCCTGGCCTTGAACACCTCCAGGGAGGGGGCATCCACAGCTTCCCTGGCCAACCTGTGTCAGTGTCTCACCGCCCTCATTGTGAAAGGTTTCTTCCTAAGGTCTAGTCTAAATTTTCCCCCTTCCAATTTAAAGCTATTCTCTTTGTCGTGTTGCCTCCCCATCTTTCTTGTAGGTCCCCTTTAGGCTTCTATGAGGTCTCCCTGGAGCCGTCTCTACTCCTGGCTGAATAACTCTAACTCTCTCAGCCTGTCCTCATAGCAGAGGTGCTCCAGCCCTCGCATCATCTTCACGGCCCTCCTCTGGACCTGTTCCAACAAACCTGATCCTCCTCTACAGTGAGAGGGGCGTTAATCCCCTGGTCCACGTCTTGGTTGTTCATTGAGCCAGGAGGGGCAAGGAGAGCCAGTGAAGACTGAGGAAAAAACGTTGTTGAGTACCTCAGCCTTCTCCTCGTCTGTTGATACAGGGTCACCATTTTTGTTCATCAGTGGGGGTACACTCTCTTTAACTTCCGTTTTCTGGTGGACTTAACTGTAGAAGCCCTTCTTGTAAGTCTTTGCTTCCCATGCCAAGTTCAGCTCCAGCTGCAATTTGGGCTTCCTGACCCCATCCCTGCACAACCGGGCAGCGTACCTAGACTCTTCCCAGGTTCCCTGTCCCTGCTTGCGCTGCCTGTGCCGTTCCCTCTTGCTCTTCAGTTTGACCTGCGGGTCTCAACTCAGCCACAATGGTCTCTTCCTTTCCTAATTTTCCACATATGGGGACGAGCTCTCTTGCGTTCTATGGAAAGAGAGCATATTTAAATATTTGCCAGCTCTGTTCTGCTCCCTTGTTCCTGAGGACCATTTCCCACAGGGTCCTACTGACTAACTCCCTGAAGAGCTGGAAGTTGGCTTTCCTAAAATTTGGGGTCCTGACTCCTCACCTGTCCCATATCTCTCAGGACCTTGAATGTTGGCTTTCTCAAAAGGGTATGTTGCTGCTTTCTTCTATGTGATGGCCAACTGAGCTGCTAAAAGCTTTAGTCTTGTTTGAAAATCAGACGCTCGTGCTGAACGTAGTAACTTGTGGCTTACTTTGAAAGAGTTCAGGCTTTCATAATGTAGGTGGAGGAATGTGTGTTTGAATTGTGGAGAAAGCTATGCAGCCGGAAATAACACCTCAGATGAACCTCATTGAAAGTTGGGGTAGGGTAGGATATGTATAACTAACTTGCCGTCTCAGATGTTTCCCTCTATTTATCAAGAAAATAAGGTGTTACATGAACAGTATTTCAGTGTTGGGAGAATGATGTACCAATTGTTTTTTGGACCAAGCACTGCTAGCAAGTGGTTACTTTGTTCTTCTGTTTGTGGGTATGGTTTCCAGATCAGAGTGAATCATTGCCTTATGTTAAGTCTTAGCATTTAATATTCTGTTTGGCTTTTCCAGATTTCTCGAATGCTGGCAGCTAAGACTGCTTTGACTGTTCGTTATGATGCCCTTGGAGAGGATACTAGTGCTGAAATGGGAGCTGAGAACAGACTAAAAGTAGAGACGAGACTGCGGCTTTTGGAAGAGAGAGGGGTAAGTCTAGCAGAGGGCTGCATGAAGCTGACGTTCTTGTTTGTGATGTGATTTTCTGATGCACTGCTTTCTGAGTCTTTCCTCTTCACTCCCTTGTGTGATTTAGTGTCACTCTTATTCTGTAGCTTCTCCCAGCCTTGGCTGGAACAGTAAGGTTCGTAAGATGGCTGCATGCGTTTGTTTGTATGTCAGTTTGTCTTGTAAGTTAAGGCAGTCATTTAAACATTATAATGAAAAATCTTAATTCTGTCAGGATGAATAAGATCACATATTTACATTCTACTGCATCTCTGATCATCATCATCATCATAATTAATTGCAAAGATATGCTTATTACTTTACCGCTTCTTTTTCTTCAGCTTAGAAGAAAGCATATCTGCGTTTCCTTCCCCTCTCGTGTTCTCCACCATGCTTCCCCAAAACGTGAACAGTGGTGACAGTGAATCTTCACCAGCCTCTCTCTAACTAAAGCAAAATTGCTGCATCTCCCTCCCATCATCTAATACATATCCTGCCTCTCTGTGTGTGCTGTTCCATCTGTTGCCATCAGCACAGCATGCTGGGAGAACGTAGGGTTCATTTTCCTCTTTAAGATGGCATGCCTGCTGCATGTGTTCTTGTAAATGATGCCTAGATTCAGCCTTCCAAGCTGGAAGATCTGATGCTAATGCCATAATACTGGCGTTGCTACAACCAAAAAGAAAAATCCAGAAAAAACCTGCGTGCTTCTCCTTGAGCATTTCATGGGAAGTGATACTTACCATCAAAACAAAGGCAAACTGATCACCTGACAACTACAAATTTAATTCAAATCCAGTTTAAGGCTTGTATTGTGGTTTTAAGGTTGGCTTTATGCCAGGTATGGGGCAATACCTGCCCTGACGTGCAGTTATCCTTGCAAAAAAATAAGTGTGCACAGATTTGAGCTGCTTATGGGAACTTAGAAGTATGATATTGTGTGTCGTGGCTGTGGAGTGTTTGACCCAGTACTAGATACCCTGTAATTGAATTGGGCTCTTGAAGAGCAGTATTAGAAAGGCATGCCTTTCTCACCCCTGTCACGTCTCTGTCACTATTCTACTCCCAGGTGTAGGACTCATTCAGGTACACAAGAGCCTGCCCCTAATGTACCTAATTATGTGTGGTACCTAATTGTTATGTACCATAATATATGGTACATAGATGTACTAATATATATTAACTAATATTGTCTGCCTATCAGTTTTTAATTTCTTTCAAGGGCTGGTGTAGAACTTGTGTTGAGAATGGTTTTCATTTTATGAGTAATTTGTTTTTCACTTGTAAATTTTTCTTGTAGATGAGAAGAATAAGTGGCACTGGAAAAGCCTTAGCCAGGGCAGACAAGTATCAAAACAAGAGGTGAATATTTTTTTCTTTCAGTTTGGCTGAGTATAAATAGCTCTTCATGTTTTTATCTCTGAGAAGCTTTTTGTTTGTGTGCTGAGTTGACTTAAGATTCAGAAAACATTTTCTGTGCTCTTGAACACTGATGGCAAGTCCAATTACTAATGGGAACTTCAATTTTCCCACATTTTACAGCTGTGGTAAAGCCAGTGAACTGAAGAAACAGTCCTGATTTTCTAGTAGCAAATTACTGACATCATCAGATAACAAATATATATAAATGCTGTCAACATCAGCCCCAAAAGCTGGATAGTTTGGGGAGTTAATATGTAGCAGCTTTATTGAATGCAAGCCTGAGTAAATTAAATTGGAGGAAACCAGATTGAATTAATTTATTTGACGTGGAAGCTGTCCTAGAGACCTACTTAATTGTTTTATTATTGAAAAAGGGAAAAAAAGCTGTTCTTGTTTTTAGCAAAGCCTGATCTCCTAGTTTAGGTCTTGTATGTAATAAGTAACACGTATCTTAAGCGATAGATAAGGCCGGTACTCTGGACACCGTTAGAGCGGTTTCTGGTGCCCAAAGTGACACTGTAAAATTGCATCTAGGGCAGCTGAATATCTAAGGATTTGAACAGGTTATAATTAGTCTGAGCTGTGACAACTGTGCTTTTCACTTAATTTGGTTGCAGGCATCTTGCTTTGCTTGGCCTGCTTACTTTGCTGAACCTTTGTCGTAGAGAGGGCAAGTATTTAGCAAAACCAGGGCTGGATGCGAGTTCTGTGAGGCAAAAATAGTGCTGCTGCACCCATCTGCAGTCCCAGACATCTTTCTCAAGCCTAACTATTAACTTCTATTTCCACGTGCTAGGCATATTGAAGGGTAGTGATGGCTGTGATTTCTGGAGCTGCTTTTGAAGAGACTGTGTCGGTAAATGAGGCATCGGGGAGCGCTGGGAGGCAGTGGCTTAGGGAGAAGGGTGTTGAGGAGGCAACATACGTGCTGGGTTTTGACCTCTTGAAATGAGGAGTCATGAATTCCTGCCAGGACACATTTCTGCTGTTAGACATGCTTTGCAAACGTGTCTAGGCTTGGGGAAGAGACTGAAGATAGTTCCTGGCTGTTTGGATTAGTCTGGCTGCCTAAAAAGGAAATTAACTCAGTCCCTGTCAAAGTTGTCCTTGTAGAACAGAAATGGGAGTACTGCTGCTTTAGGGAGGTTGTTTGACAGGCTAAACCAGTGTTCTAAGGAGATTGGCAACAGCCTCTTAGTCTTGTATGGAACTATGGATCCTCTGTGAATTAGCTACATCAAAGTAGTGTTTCAGAGGTTAATTGCGAGATAGTTTTTAGAGATGAGGCTCAAGTGGAGCAATTTCAGTGCACTTTCCAAAAGAGTGTGCGTTATGTATCTCTGGTACATTTATTTGCTGAAGCATAGTCCACTGTGCTGCATAATCAATTTCTGTAAATCAATATGCAGTGTTAATACCCATAAGAATAATTTCTGATCCTTAGAGGATGAATCGCTGGTACTGTCTGCTAGCATTACCACTTCCTTCCCCTTTAATCACTAGCCTCGGTTGCTTTTTGTATCTTGTGCAAGATAGCTGCTTCACATTCCTGTTTTAGAGACATTTTCATGCTTGCTATATGTTGAGGAGGGAAAGAATAGTTTACACTTACTGTTCAAAACTCAATTCTCCTTTTTCTTACTCAATTCTGTTCTGAATGAGTAAGAAGAAAGTAGCATTGTTATTAGGCAATTCAGTTGCCCCTGAAAAGGTCCAACTAAAGAGCCCTGGGTTTTTGGGGTGACTGGTTCTATGAGCTCCGTAGAGGAGTTTGGGACCGAACAAAGGAGCATACAGTATCAGAGAAGAGGCAATTTTGGGCAGAGATGAGGTGTTTGAATGTCCCATAATGTCTGATACAAGTGATAACCAGATGAGCCATAGCATTGCCCTGCATTGTGAGGTGTGCCTGGGAATGTAGTGATGGAGAGGCAGTGCAAAAAAAGCAGATGTAAAGCTGCTTCTAATCCTGTTTATGCACGTTAGCCTTGGGGTATGATTATACGGACTTACCAGATTGTGGGGAGTTGTGCTCGTGATCATTCAGCTGTGCTAGAAAGCAGCAGAGTTCACTGTAATGGGTAACTTAAGTGCTCTGTAGAGCCTTGAACAGATACAAAACAGAATCAAGCTCTTGCTTAACTGGTATTTTCTGTTCAAATCGGACAGTTTTACTTCATGAAATATCCTCTGTAGTCAGGATTACTGATAAACTGTTCGTGTGTTGGAGAAAGAGCCTCACATGTAGATGCTTCATCAGCTGAACAAGATTAATTTGTGAATGTTCTTGGGAGGCTGTGTTGGAAAGTTTATGTTCAACTGCAGGATCTTGCCTGGGGCCGAGGTCTTTTCGTTACTTAAACAGATTTGTTTTCTTCATTACAGCGAAGTAAAAGTATTTGACCCTTCTGGTGACTCTACACTTCCTACTGTTTCAAAGAAACGCAAAATTCAGGAGGTGGATGAGCAAGACAGAGAGGTTGCTGTGAAAGCAAAGAAGTTCAAAGCAGAAACAAAAGGTTAGTTGCTGCGTCTGTGCTGCTGGCATGTCACTGTGCATCACACAGTGGGGCTTAGTATTCACAACCAGCCACAATAACTGGTGATTCTCCTTGGGTATGACAATGTGTTTACAAAAAAGTAATAATCTTTTATGGACTGACACCAAATTACAGTCAATTTACTTTAAATATTTCCTTTTAAACTGTTTTAAGCATATAAGAACATTTAAAACCAAAATTCTACTCATCTTGTAGTTTTCTTGCTCAGCAGGTTTCTGCTTAGTGGGCTTCACTATCTTGAAGACAACCCTCTTCTCTGCAAAACCAGAACTTGGCCAATTTTCTTTAAAGAATACTTTTATATTCTGTATAGAAATGTTTTCAACATATAAACTTTGAATGTCAGAATCTGAGGTGAAATGACAGTTAAATTTCAGTCTGAATTTACTTAAAACATGAACAATTCTTATTCTCTGGAGAGCTGAAACTGAACCGTGGCCACAGTTTTTCTTTCAGTCACTGATAAGTTACTGCGTGAAGAAAGGTGTTTGGACTGTGACTTCAAAATGATCTGGTTTTTTATTATGGTTCATTTTAAGAAATGGTTCGTTTTTCTCTCTTCTGCTCTCCAATGTCCCTTTCAGCACTCCTAAATGTCTGGACTAATACTCGCTATGGTAGTGGAATACCAATTGTTTAACTCGGGAGGTGAATAAAAGGGAAGGGAAGATGGTTAAGTCTCTTCTGTGAGGGCCAGAGCCAGATCTAGATGTGAGGTCCTCACAGGTTTTGTCAACTACCCATACCTGCAGCAGGCAAGGGCTTTTCAGAGCCTTGTCTGTCCTTTTCCATGCTGTTGTGTTCTGGAATATCAGAGTGTAATTACACGGGTTCTGTACCTCTTCATGCTCAGCTGAGGCAGAGGTATGATGTTTCCACACACCAGTTGGTTCCTGGTGTCTCTGTACATGGATGGAGCAACTTGTAGGAACCTCAGCTCAGCTGAGATTTAAAGTTACACTGGAGGGAGAATCCTTTGTGCTGTAAAGCTGACATCTGTGCCCCAGCTTGTTTTCCTGTGCTTATCATAATAAGTCAAGGACACACGAGTACTTTAGAGTCTTGAACTTTGCCCGTTTGCTTTTTGGAGAATGTGGGTGTTCTCGCAGCTACTGCTTTTGATAATCTTTTGAACTAACTTCCCATAATATAGTCTCAGAATTGTTCCCTTGGGCTTCTCTTGCATTAATCAAAGCAAGTGTTGACATCTCACAGGCGTGAGCTCCTCACAGGTGAAATATTACATTTCCAGCTTGTTCTTTTACAGTATGAATAGGATATTTATGTTCATGGATACATTATTCAATGCTTCATGCTTCCCATGCACAAACCTGTTTGTGTTTGCTTCGTTTGCTTTTTTTGAGCATTGATATTCCCTGGTTTAGGGGTCGAGTGGTGCTTAGCAGATATCCTTGAGCTACCAAGAATTATTTGAGTAGTAGATGATCTTCAGAACGCTTATCGACTACTGAAATCTGTGTTGTTTGGCTGTGTTTTTCAAAATTCCAAAACCTGAAGTACAGAATTCAGGTATGTTGGTTTCCTTCCTGAGAAGATGTATGGTTTGTAGCTCCTGCTTTTTCCCACTTCTTCGTATCAGCTGGGTGATTTTATTTGGATACTTGGGCATTACAACTAGCTGTGCCAGTTGCTTCAGACTATGAAAGAAGTGTTCTCAGAGAAATTATTCATCTCTGATCACCTGTACGCGGAACTAATCTCTTCAGGCTGCCCTGTTGTACTCTTTTAAAGAGCACTGCCCCAGTGTTTGCAAATCTTGTGCTTTGACCACCTGGCAAAGTAGGTGGGTTTCCCTGGCACGGGCAGGCAGACCGTGCCCTTTTCCAGTATAGTTGCTGTGACTGCACAGCATGCCAGGGGATGAGGGTGGTCTGAGGAGTCTGACTAGATCAGTAAGTTCTGTAATACACAGAAGAGTGCTGGCATTAAGATCTGTGTTGCATGTCCACTTGAATATATGTGAGCCTTGAATTTCTGCTGTTCTTGGCTCTATTATTTTTGATGCAGTGCTTTGTTAGCTTTTCTCTGGTCAGAGATTACACAGCCAGACAGTGTTGTGAAAGAAGTCTCTGCCCCCTCCTTCCCCACGCTGTTTGTGTAGCTGCATGATATATGGGGGTGGTGGAAAAGCAGTCCAGGAAAGAATGGAATTCTTCAGCAAGATCAATTTTCATCCAGTTTGCATTGCAAGAGGCAGGTAAGGGACAGGAGTAAGTTGTGAAGCTGCCATTGAGAAGTGAATTGTCAAACTGTTAAAGCGCTTTAATACTTGTTGTAAAGAGAGACAATGTTTTTGAACTGTACTATCCTGAAATGTGAATGTTACTGCAGGATGAGATGTGTGGCATTCTCTCTCTCTCTCTCTCCCTCTGTTTGGAGGGCGTGTATGACAGTACTTTGGACAGGAACTGAGGTGGTGAGGCATGATTTCAAACCACTTTCATCTTTTATGCCTATAAAGAGACCAGGTGGAAGGATAGTGCCTGAATTGATTTATAATCCACTTAAGGCGTTGTCTGTTAAAACCTGTTTTAATGGTGGGTGGAGGGAAATAGGACAGCTATTTTTGTGACTGCAGTCTTTGAAGCTGAATGTGGCTAGACAGAATGTATACCACCAGCAGGGCTAGCCAGTGCCTCCAGTGAAGCGCTCATCAGGATATAGTAGCAGTTAGTCACTTGGAAAGGTCTCTCTTGAAAAGAGAAATATCATCTTAAATTAACGGACTGAACCCTGCCAGACACAAAGCCTTAAATCACAGCAACATCGTGACATGGCATCTTCATTCACAGGCAGTGTGATTTGATTCTGTATGTGTGGAGGAGGGAAGGTACATCCGCTTGGTGTGTAAATGCTTAGAGAACACTGGTGGAAAATGGGTTAGTGGAACTGCTGCTGGTAACCTGCAGCCCTGCACAGGGCTAGCAGTCAGACTGCTCTTGCTGATGCTGCTTTCTGTGCCTGATAGTAAGAGTTGTTGGCTTTCATGTCAGCTGCTGTGGATCACAAGGAAACCGTGCTGGGCTTCAGTAACTTAGTGCACCCAGGGGGAATATATGAGCACCCGTGGAGTATTTACCCTCATTCTGCCTAGGTACAAATACGTGAAGTCTTGTGATGAGTTTGGCTAGAAAGCAGCAACTGAAATCTTAAAGAAGGCATCTGCTGCTAGCTGTGAGAAGTGACAGTGCCTATGAGTGCACAGCACATCATCTGCGGTTGTAAATTGTGACAGATTCCGCTGCCTGGTGTGTCAGACTTGATGACATGTAGGGTAATAACAAGGAGATATTTTTCCAAGGTTACCACCCAACACTTTCCTTGAAAATGCGTAGCTTACCGATCCAGCTGAGTGAAAATGTGCCTCAAAGCGAAATGTGATGCCTGTGCTCCTGTTGTACTGTATGGCTTCAATGTAGCTTATGCTTATTTTTCTGCTACTTTTTATTTCCCTGTGTCATACATGGGGAGGTGAGGATACTTATTTTTACACGTATTTTGAATGCCTTATGCTTGCTTACTGCTCACTGTGAATGATGCACATGGCAGAATCCACTTAAAGGAACTGGTAAATGTAATTTTATCTGGAGTCGTTTGGTATTTTGCTTCTGGCATTTTTTAATGTCAGAAAACTGCATGTGTTAGCTGGCTGTATTTTCCTGTAGACACATCTAGAAATTTTTTACCTTGAAGCCAATTTTTTTTGTGCAGAGCTTATGTTAGAAGCAGAGATTTAAGTGTGTTTTTGACTCATAATCCTGCTGCCTTGGGGAACTAAACTTGTGACAAAGTGCAGTCAAGACGTTAAGAGACTGTTTTCAGTTTTTTATAATTGCTTTGGGTTTGTTTCTGTTCTTCTTGTAAGTGGTAAGTGAGCGAGCTTCAAGCTGCAATTGATTTGTTGTTTTGGGGGATTACAGTGAGAAAACTGCTTCTTGAGTCACACCTCTAGTAGGAACTGTACACACCACTGCTTTCAGCATCTCAGTTTTGTAGCTACAGACGGACAGTGGTTGCCACGTCCTGTACTACACAGTGAGAAACATTGTATCTGGCACTGACTTAGTTGTGCAAATAAGTTTAACTTGGGTTTTCTCCAGTAACAGCCTGGATACTACATAGACTGTCAGCTCGGTAATGACTTCTTCTTCGTTTTTTTTACCTAGAGATTCCTAAGACTGTGGTTTGTATTCTAGAAAATGAGTGGTAAATCATAGTGATGAAATAGGCCAGCTGTTGACGAATAGCTCTGAAAAATAAATGTAAGAGGGTATTAGTAAGTCTTCTCTTGGGTTAACATTCCTCTCAGCTTATATAAATAATTCGTGTATTCCAGAACAGGAAAGTTTCTGAGTTTTTTTTAAACTTGTTTTAAACTTTTGGGAGCAGCATTTAGGAGTGGTGTTTGTCCCAGGAGGTGTGCATAGTGCTGTCGGAACATTGCCGCTTGCCTTCTATGTTTTGATTATAGCAAGGAGCAGTCATTCAGCTAAGGACAAAGTGGAGGGAAAATAAGTGTAGGTAGTGTGGTATTCTGTATTTTGCATTCTTGCTATCATCACTGCATCCTTTCGCGTCTCATAGAAAGCTTTTCCTTTTGCCTTTTACACTCTTAATAAGTGACAAGGTGCCTTTCATTTTTCTTCCTTCTGTGGTACGGAAGAGACAACTGTAGAAGATAATGAACCTGTCAAAAAGAAGAAGAAGAAAAAGGATAAGGAAAAACAAGCTGAAGAAGAGGAGGTACTGACTGAGGAGCCCCCCACCAGCCCCACAGTTGAGGTGAGGCAAAATTTCTCCACTGCCAGCTTTAGTCTTGTCTCTTTCTGCATCTTTTTTTTAGCGAGGAGTAGGCTCTCCCTTGGTGCCGATCCACAGGCACCTGTCTAGTGTTTCGGGCTTGTAGGGAACAGAGGCTGTACCTGCTGAAGTGATGAAGCATCATTTGGTGTCTCCAAGCAACAGTGGAGTGGATGAGACCAAACCAAACTGGTTGTTTAGTTTGGAAATCGTGTTCTTAACATGGGATTTCATTTTCTCCCCTCTGTTTAGGGCAGCTGTGCTGCCTGAAATGGTGTGAGCGCAGTGCTGGGCTGCCTGCAGTGTAGCAGACAGCGCAGCCTCCCTTGCCCACTGGCCCCACTGTGTTGTAAACATCGAGCGTGTGTAGCAGCAGAGGAATGGGACCTGTCTTAGGTTGTGCTTTGAGTATGGCAGCTGCCGTGATGCTTGGAGTGTGAAGTTGGTTGCCTAGCTACGTGTGTTGCTTTTCTTCTCAATAATGGTTTGTTCATAGAAACATTTGTTTGTTTGCAGAATACAGAGAAAAAGAAGAAGAAAAAGAAGAAAGTGAAAGAGGAGGATGAAGACTAAGGAACAGGGGAGAATGTTGGCTCTTGGACAGCTGCCTCAGAGTAGCATTTCTTGACGTGATTTCTTTAGCCTCTTGCTGGAAACTAACTTCCCTGTTTTGCAAGAGGGCAAGGAGATGGATTTGCTAGCCGTCTTCTGCCGTGGAATAGGAAATGCCAGTGTCTCTGCTATTTACGGGGATTGCTGGTTTTTTTTTTTTTCAGTTTCTTTTGTTGAAAAGCTCACAATGGAGCCTCTTTTCATATGCAGTCTCCACCTATAGGAATAAAAACATTTTTATGGAGATTTGATGCCTCTGCCTTTTTAACTTGCTTGCTGGTTTTCTAACCATTATTAGGACTTTTTCTAAGATTTATTGTTTTAAATGAATGATAAGCAAAAAACTTTCTAAATGTGTTCTGTTGCAGTTTTATTCTGTAAAGAACTCCAAGGTTGTATTATTTTGAAATTTTCCATAAAAGTGACACAAATATCTCTGTGTAATATCAAAGATGTGTTGATCAGCTGAGGTGCATTATTGAGTCTGTGCTGTAGTTCTTCTGAGAGAGCCTTTTTTAATCATCTTTCAAACATTTTGGTTTTGCTGCACTGACAAGATGTAGATGCATGTTTTTAACTAACATGAGCTAGCTTCCAAATTACTTTTGTGGTGTTTATGACAACTTTCCTCACTTTTTTCTTAAAAAAGAAAAAAACCCAGGGCAAAATTACTTCTTCAGCTTTCTGATAATGAAGCTGAAAAGACAAGTGTTCTTTATTAGCAGCAGATAGCAGCCATTTGCCAATTTTGCTGTATTCTGTAGGGGATACAGATGCACTGAAGTAGCATCATATGATCCAGGCACTAAAGCTCTTGAAGCTTTATAGTGGAAAAGGAAACAATTTTTAATTTGACTAGGCTTATCGCACAGTGTAATTAATATGAAAAAGTCTCTTTTTCTAGGTGTAGTGGTAGATGACTAGTTAAACAAAACAGCAGTGGTTTTAAGTGGATAATATTTCATAATTGCAGCCAGTGTAGCTGGTGCTTTTTTGTGCTACACAGGTTATTGACCATCTCTTGTTGTAACTGCCAGTGGCTTAAATACCTGTTAGTGTAAGTGGATGTACTGAATCCCCAACAAAATCGGTAATGTGTTTATTAACGCAGGTGTGCCAGTGTCAAGAAGGTGAACTGCAATTTTTTTCCCCTCAGGAAGGCTGCAGTGGGTTTAACTGCTATAATTGCGTGGCTGGTCAAGGAGAATCCTGAAACAGCAAACTGTGACTGTGCTACTGTACTGCAGCCTTCGCAAGTCTTAGGTAGTACGTACGAGTACTTCTGTCACACTGCAGTCACTGATCCTTTAACATGCAGAGCTCTGTATTGCCTGGGAATATAGAGACCTTTCCAGTTCATCTACTTTTTGCCAGACAAATAAGATGAATTAATTTAAGCTGAAATATTTGAGCGGGCAAGAAAGGTATTAAAAATTATTCATAATGAGATGGAAGACTTGGCTATCAGTGCCTTTGGATTTTTATTATAAATGTATTTTCAAACAGAAATCCTAGCAGACATGAGTTGTTTCCTCTGAACTGTTAATGCAGTTGCTTCCTCAAAAGTGTCAGATAAATTATGTATGTGCTGCTCCAACTGTCCTATATAATTTACCCTAATCAGAAAATTTATATGAACATCAGTTGCTTTGTAAGTATAATCAGTGGGATCGAAATTGAGAGAAGTTTAATTTTCCGTGGGCATGTTTTCTTCCTATTCCTTTGATAACAGGGGAGTGGGATTCGCCTCTTTTCTTACATAACACATTTTAGTGGCTAATGATTGCAAGCCAGTGTCCAGGACAGAGCAGTGTCCATCTCCCAGGGCAGCCCATTGGAGCTTGTTCCTGCTCTGGTGTCTGGGAGCATTGGTTTTGGAATCCAATTAACTAGAGCTACTTTATTTGCTTTCAAAATTTCTGAAATGCTGTAGTTTTTTTTTGTTTTGCTGAATGAAACTCCTTTGAAGAGAAAAAAGCGCTGAGAGCTCAGTCTGTGCGACCCAGAAATACTGGGTGGAGAAAAGGAAGCAAGTTTTGAGCTTTTCAGTCCTGGATGGACCATGCACTTCCCTGCCACCGCCTCCTTTAAGCAGGTAAGGAAATAAGTACTCTGGGGTCTGGTTTGAACTGTTAAACTCCTCACCTTCAAAACAATGAGCTGCATATCCCAAAGAGCTGCTGCTGAGACATTGTGAGTGCATTCAGCTGAGTGCTAAATACGATCAGTGAAAATAAACAGCGGTTATAGGCTGCATTTAGAGTTGCTTATCAGTTCAAGGAGATAAGACTGGTTTGCTCCCATATCCTTTTCCACAAAGGTCTGGCTATTTCTGTGCAATCTTGTGCTTTAAAATAACAATAATAAAACCTACAGGTATACTTAGAAAATACTGCAACCTCTCTACACAGAAAGGTGGCTCTTCTTACCCGAGAAGTAGGACAGGCCCTTAATTGGAACCCGAGTCTTGTGATCTTTATAGTAGAAGTTTAAATTCTGAGGCTTGTACGCACTTGTAAGAATTAACTGTGCAACGGGGCATTTATGTAGAGCCTGTACTGTCGGTCACTAATCTTTGTGAGGGAGTTAATCTGTTTTGTCTATTAATATATCAAAACTAGACAAACAAAACCCAAACCTAATGTTGGTTTAAGGATAAATGCTTTGGTTTACTTGAACACAGAACAGCTAGGCTGGCTGAAAACAGCACTTGAAGCAAAACAAGAACTGTGGAACAGAATAATCTAAAATGTTTTAATATGGTCCTTGGAGCCTTTTGCCAGTACAGGTAACTCTGCTGTCAGTACAGGTTACTCTGCTGTCAGTGAGAAATCGCTGACTGCCTAGGACTAAGCAAAGAAAAGGGTGAATGAAGGTGTTAAGGGGGTGGCTGCCAAGTGGAAAGCGTCTCCCAAAGGTCAGCTGGGCACTTAAACGCTCTGTCTCAGGTTCTGCCATCCTGGGATATAATGTTGTCTGCTTTTGAAAATCTGGTCTCATGGTGACTGAGAGCTGGAGAGGCAGCCTTCCTTCACAGCCCAGGTGAATTCTTGATCAGTAGCCAGCAGCCCTCTTGGCTGTGCAGTTACACACCTTCCAGGTGAAGGGCATCCCTCTTGCAGAGGAGGTTACACGCAGCCTTTCCCACGCTGCAGGGGACACAACACCCAGTCCAGGCTTCTGGGAACTCATGGATGCTCATCTAGTGACAGTGCGGCTCTTCTGTCTGGGCTGATGACAACCCTTTGTGTTCTCTCTGAGCCGGAGGGACGGATGGACTTCTGGGCCGAGGTCCTGGGTGTCTCCTCCCTGCTTCTCTCCCCATTGTTCACGCTGGCTCCAAAGGAAAGCTGCACTGGCTTTGGGCTTCCAGCTCAAAGTGGTGAAGTGCCTGGCAAGGTTTAAGTCTGGTGTCTTTTAGTGGCATTTTCTGCTATTTTTTCCTCCTTAGGAATTGAGTTGTGCACCATGTCCCCTTCCCTGCTCCAGCTCTACAGGGAGTGCGTCAGCAAGCACAGGAGCTGCTCGCTGTCTGCTGCTGCTGTGGCACCTTCTCACCAGAGAGCCATAGTCTGGCTTTTTTCATAGCTACTTTGCACTGTGAAAGGCGTTGTCAGGAAAATGAATGTTTTCTTCAGGCTAAGACTGTAGTCTTTTGGAAAACAGATGTTTTGTGGTTTTTTCTTTGCTGCTTGGGAACATGCCTGGCAGTGCTCCCTGTGAATTAGGATTTGTTTGTGTGGGACTGTTAGGGGGACGTAGCCTCAGCCCTGCTCTGATCTGCAGCAGCCCCTCGCCCCAGTGCTTATGGCAGCGATGTGCTTCCTTCCAGGCCTCTTCCGCTGCCTGGGGGCATCCTGCTTGCTCCAGCTGTCCACAGATTGTTCCTCCCACCCACAGACACACACCCGCTGCCATCTTCCCTGTGTCTGTGCCTACCTGCAGCAGCGCTCCTTGGGCATCGGAAGCCAAGTGGAAGGACACTGTTTTTTCCCCACTGCAGGTAATGGGATGGGCAGGCACCCTGCATCATTCTGCGCACTGGCCCTTATGTTCTGGAGACAAGGAGCTCCCCAGAGCCATCCCAGGATTTCACGGGCCCTGCAGTCAAAAGTGTCTGCTGAGGCTGAGGTGGAGACATGGGAGGTAACTGCTTGGGAATTGTGCAGCCTGCCTGCTAGGGAGGGCAAGATCGCTGCTGTTTTTCAAGTAAACCCTCCAGCGCCACTTCAGCCCATGGAAAAACTCACAAGTCTGCTTCCTGCTGTCTGCGCTGCATCCTGGTGCCTGTGTGCCCCTGCAGTGGGGCTTCACTTTCTCAGGAAAAAAATAATTTGATTATAAAAGATAGGCAGCTTAACACTAGCTTCCCGTCTTCCTCAGGGAGGACCACAGCAGTGTGTTTGGAGTAGCTTAAAATCTGGAATAGAAATCTTGCTTTATTGATTGCCAGGCTTGGACCTTGTGTTTTTTCGCTGCAGAGTAATGCCAAATGCACCATCCACATTTACACTTGCTTCTGCTTAATTAGCCCCAGCTGGAAATCCAGGAGCTTCTGCAGCGAGTGCCTGTCCTCCACAGGTGAGCCCTAGCTCCGAGCTTTCATTTTTCTCCACATCCTTTGCACTTTGACTTATTTCTTAAACAAAAGATGATTCCTTTTATAGCAGTGAGCACTTCTACCTTCAGTGACTCTGCATTTTCAGTAGTACTAATCTATGGTAGGAAAGATTTTCTGACGTTCAGCTTCTCCTCCTAGTTACTGGCCATCGGAAACAGCAGTTGTGTCTCTACAGAGCTCAAGCAAAATACAGTGAGGGACTGATGGTGATGCACTGGTGTGAAATCTGTAAGCTACCCTGGAAAGAAAGGACAGGGCAGGACTGAAGTGCTGGGGTGGAGAAGTGAGAGCTGGGCTGCTGGCAGCGGAGCCGAGAAGGGCTCCCGATCCAAGGGAAATAAGGTAGAAAAACTGCTGTCGTTTGGATTACAGCCTATTTGGTTTGCCACCTTTAATCTCCGATCTTCATATTCTACTCCTTAAAACCTGAGCTAATGCCTTCCAAATCCCCTAAGTGTACAGGGCTCTCGTTACTGCATTATTTATGAAGCACTGGAGAGTTCTAAATAGGATGTGATGTAGAAGTGTTGTGAAGAAGAGGAAGGAAACCTGTTTGACAGTACAATGGCTGCAAGTGAGGTTGTCTTAGGTCCACGATGAAATCTCTCTTGATAAAGCTGCAGCCAGTCTCGGGGCAGCTGCGTTAAATTCTTTCTTCTCAAAGAAGGAATTGAAACCAGCTGGGCCAAAACACAAAATATTTCCTTTTGCACAGTGGCAAAAAAGGAGGTTCGCCTTTGAAGCGGTGTAGAAGCACATTTGAAAATTGCTTTAAAACTGGGATGGTCACTGGGCGAGTGGGGCCGGCACTGAAGCCTGAGCTCAGGCTCTATTGCCGCAGGATCCGCAAGGCCATACAAAATGGAAGCTACTGTGGATGAGAAGCTGTTATTTATACAGCTGTGGACGTAACACCATAACACTGGAGATAAAGATAAATGCACTATAATTGCCAATTACTCAATTGGTGGATTGCGACATGTTGAAGCAATAATGGGCAGTGCTGGGGCAAGGGAGAGTGCTTCTTCCCCGTGGCCAGCCTGCCCACACCTGCCCGGGAACAGCAGGACACAGTAAAACCCATACTTGCCCTTTAGTACCGTTCTCCACATTTCTCATTGGTTAACAGCAGCAGGCATGGGAAAGGAAGTGCCAAGCAGGGTGAGGAACACCAAGAGTTCTCCCGTTCCTGGAGCCAACCATGCCATGTGCAGCACGAGGGGACCGCTTTGAAGCAGCGAGGTGTTTGGTGCTTCCTTTTGTGGTCCCTGTGCAGGAGCTCCTCAAATCTATCTGAGGTTTCTGAAGCAGGACTGACACAGACCCTAAACCACATGTGGTCTCCTGAAGAGGCAGTTTCAGCTGCAGGGATTGGTGCAGTCAGCTCTTGTTTCTTGTTGCTCCATGACAATGTGTCCATCCAAAGAGTTATATCCATCCAAATACCATATCCATCCATTTTAACCCCAAGGGGTACAGTGCCTTTAGGCTGCAGTAGTTGAAGAAAATAAGCAAAGATGCACAAACCATCCCAGCACGCCCTGGACGTGGGAATGTGTCACAGGTGAAGTGTAAAAATAGAAATCCACGTGCTGGGATCTCTTAAAAACATCTCCTACAAACCTAAAAAAGAAGCATTTGTCTGGATGGTAGTTTCCTAATGCCAAATGCCAGGAGTTATTGCTCCTGTACCTTTCTGGAGACTTTCTGGCTGGGCAATGTTCTCTTTCCAGAGGAAATCCTTTTAACTTTCAGCAGTTCAAGACTAATTGGGTGAAATAATAGCTTGGCATTCCCCCAAGCAATATGATTGTTATCTTTTTTGTTGTCTGCAAAAGTCTGGCTTGTTCCACTCCTATGAGTCACGGAGGGAATGTGGATGTTGGACCGCCCTGGTATCCAGGGATGGGCTTCTGGTGAGATGGGCATGGGGTCCTTAGTCAGAGGTGACTGTGGGGGTCTGAAACATCCTCCACAGAGCTGAGGTAGTGCTGCCTGTCCCTTCTCCTGCCTTCGCCAGGGCTGGTGTTGTCTTGGTGGTGGTGTGTACGTTTCTAGGCATTTTTGTTCTCATTAGGTTATTCAAAGGGCTTTCTTCGTTGGCTACTGCTCTGGTTTCTCCAGGTGACTCATCTTACAATAATTACGGATTCCTGCTTTGTCTTTGCCAAAGCACTAACTATTCATCAGCTTCAACTAGCATGTTTTGATGTTTTCTGGGGAGACATAGATTTTGATGGTTTATTTAGCCTAGAAATAAGCCTGATAGAGTAAACATTGGAGCTTTGAACCTCTCAGGATTTTGTTGCTGTACGGTGGATTAAACAAACTGAGGTATTTAGCACAAGTCTCTCTTCCTTGTCCTGGAAAAAAAGAAAAGACGTCGAGCCTCGGGGCACAAAGCAGCAGCAGTGGTTTTGCTGTAAGTACTCTGCCTTCCTCGTGTCCCTGGGGCGGCGCAGCTGCGTGCTGTGCGGCTCTGGCGCAGGAGGGGACCCGCTGGCTTCGTCCCACTCCTCTCGTGCTCGAGGTGGGTGCGTGCCAGGGACCACGGCTCACCCACGTGAGGATAAGGCTCTGGTTTTACTTGCGAGTGGCATCAAGCAAACGAACAACAGGAAGCTGCAGGGATGACCTCGTCTCGGGTCTCGTCTGGCTCATTTGAGTCGATCACCAACCAGTTGAATCCAAACGTGACTGTGCCAGTTGACCCCACAGCTCCTCCCTCTGCTCTCAGTGGGACTCCTGTGGGGCTGCAAGTGCTGTTTTTAGCCTCTGGACCACGGAGAACCAGAATGATACTTTGTGCGTTGCTGTTTCCCACCTCCATGTGGAAAATCCAGCTGGCCAAATTCCCTGTCCAGCTGGGGGCTCTATCTTCCCTCTGTGGTGGCTTGGAGCAACGGGGAAAAGACTAGAAGCAGGTGGAGATATGCGAATGAGGAAACGATGCTGCATAAAACACCCTCGGGACCCAGGAGGCTTAACCTCAACTGAAACCAGGATTTCCCTGGAATCCTTGCCTTGCTGGAAGCAGGGCATCCAAGCAGCACAATGTCTGTTGAGAAAGAAATAGTGGGCCACTGTGAAGGTCTCCACATCCTTGGGTCAGATCGAATGCAGGGCCTGACCAGATGCAATTGGAAGCTAAATCTGGAAAAACAAAGAAGTGGCCAAAACAAGCTAAGGGGATATGAGTGCAGATGCATCCGTATTGCTCTCGATTTCTAAGCAGCAAGGTCCCTGTGGCTGCTTGGCTGGCCATGCCATCCTTCACCTACTGCCTGTCTTGCAGGAGCATTTAACCATCCTCCTCCAAGCTGTGCCACCGGATGCTTTTCCTCCTGCCGCCACCAGGTCAGCAGCTCGTACCTGCCCAGGAGGCACCAGCCCCTACAATTTGTTTCATAGATAGGTTTTGCCATCACAAGCAAAGCAGCTCCCTGTGCAGGTGGCTTTGCAGCCAGTGTCCCAGCTGCTTGCTTGGGACAATTTGCGGATGGGCTGTCCCACCTTGTGCCAAGGTCCCTCACACCCTGACGAGGTGGAGAATGGCACTAGTGGGGCCAAGGGGCTTCCTAAGGCAGGACATGATGCTGTTTGACTTCTGCTGTTCATGTTTATCTCTTTCTGTGTTACTGTGCCTTTGCTGACAAGGAGCTCTCGGTCTCCTGGGCTGCTGCTCTTGGAGCACTTTTTTTTTTGTCTTTCTCCTTTTACCATCTTTACAGCTTATTTTCCTTCCTGCATCTGCAAGGCTGCCTCCAACAAAGCCCTGGTAGACAATCTTATCTCGCAGCACAACCAGTCCCCGCTCCTTTCACTACACTATCTCATCTGCTCAAAGGCTTGGCTGGATCAAGGCTCCTGTCGGGGAGCCCGGCTGCTCCTCACGCACCCCTGCCTGCTGACGCCAGCGCTTTGCCCTCTGGCACGGGCATGGGCAGAGCCATGTCCTGGCAGGGAGAGCAGGAAAGGGACAGCTGCACCACTCTGCCTGGGAAAAGGCGCTTGGAGATGTTCACCCTATGCTTGCTGTTTCTGGAGAGGAATGCTATGAATTCAATGGGTAGGAAACTCACCTGAGTCTGTTTTTTCCCCCTTGGTTTATTCACTTGCTTTGAAAGGCATTTTATCTTTTCTTTTTTTTATTTCCTTGAGTTTGAGGGTTTACTATTTAGCGATCAAAACAGTCCACAGCGGAGCATCTGTGGGAAGAGCCTTGCACCGATTTCAGGAGAAGAGGTTTTAAAACCCCGCAGGGAAAGACAAAGTGAGGACATTCATTGCTTATTCCTTGAAGCAGATGTTCCTGATAACTAATGCACCTGAAACTATTAAAAAAAGTGCAGATACAAATAGCACCAAAATTAATTAAAGAAAAAGAACCATTCCTTTTGCCTGGCCACACCCTGCAAACCAGGAAACATCTGATCTTGTGCCAGAAGTGGAAAGCGGTGTGAATCCCAACCAGGGCAGTCTCCCCGTCTCATGATATTTGCTTCATTCCTATTGCTGCGGCAGGGTGGTGAATTTAGTGGAGCTGTGAGGGAAAATCTTCATTTTCCACAGACCTGTAGAAGTTTCCAGTCTCTTGAAAAATCTGCAGGAAATTCAGAGTTACCGGATCCAACTCTCATTGCTATCAGTGGCGATCTTCCTATTTACTTTTAAAGACACTCATACAGGGCCTCACCCAGACGGTGTTGATAGGCAAATGCTCGAGATGACTTGTTTTGTAGTGAAGGTTAGAGCCTTGTTCAGTACCCAGCCATCTGTTTTATCAGATTGTTTACCTTTTGTTTCCAAAGTCCAAATGATGTGCATCATTTTACAATTAAAGGAGCCGAGGCACTACTATAGGACACCACTCCTGTCACTGTATTTAAGGCACGGAGCAGAACCACAAATGTTCTTTTTTACTAAATATTTTTTTAAGCCCTGGGTTTGGTTTTATTTTTACTTCTGCTGCTGCTGCAGGTCCTTTCTCACTGGCTGGAGGTGTTCAAGGCCAGATTGGATGGGGCCTCGAGCAGCCTGATGTGGTGGGAGGTGTCCCTGCCCAGGGCAGGGGGGCTGGAACTGGATGAACTTTTAAGTCTCTTCCAACCCAAACTATTCTATGATTTCCTGGAGCCTCTGGGGATTTCCAACAACAGGCAGCAAGAGCAGGGGCATCCCTTGCTGCCGCTGCTTAGGAGGGTTTGCACAAGCCTTCACTGGAAGCCACTGGGCGCAGGATGCCAGAGGAGGTGGATCCTCCAACGCCTCTTGGTGTTGTGAGTCACAAGTGCAGGTGCCACTGACACTGTGACAATATAACAGCACAATCCAAACGTACCTGTGCAATCTGAAAGTGCAATCTAGGGCAACATCTAAAAGTAGCTCCAGGCATTAACGAAAAATTGAGTGCTATGACCCATACCATATGATCAACTAAAAAATTGAGAGGAGCTTTACAAGGATCAGCTTCCGAGGATTGGCTGGCTCCTGGTACATACACTTTTAGGGCTTATTTTCCCTTGTTTTAGCATAAAGCTTAGAAAATTATGCTGACAAAAGCCAAAACATTGATTAATCACATGACTCTATGGGCTGTCAAAACTATCAGCCAGCGTGAATTTTGCAATAAATCATTTGAGCTTGCAACTCTGACGCTGTCAGTTGAACAACTCCTATTTGTTGAGGTCAAAATTACAAAAAAGGGCTTGAGTGCCTTTTTAACCTAAAAAAAAAAGTCTATGGAATAACAGAATTTGTGCTTATTATGTTTCTCTGATTTCTCAATCAAATTTGCTCAATATAAAACTTGAACATCTGGGTTTCCTTTGGCTGTCAGCTGCTGATTGCCATCCCCTCGTGAAACCTTGACCTTTAGAAATTGCTGCAATGAGCTGTTTTGCCTGCCTATAGTTGTGTTTTGTGCCTGCTAAAGATGCAGGATTTGCTTCATATTTTTTTATGCCTGTCTCTCATTTTCTGTGCTGTTAGTTCAGTGGCAGAAAGCATACAGAAAGCGTAGGAAATGCTGCCTCGCTGGAGCAAGTCCCTCGAAACAGCAGCTCCCTGCCACCACCTTTTGCTAAATTAATGATGTTGGGTGAAGAGCGGTTCCTCTGCCCCTTTACAGAAGGTGTATGTTGAGATCCTGCCGGTCAGCTCATAAATGCAGAGCCACTCTGAGCTGTTAAGGGCTGAGCTCCCAGTGTGCTGGGGGGGGCTTGGAAGAAGGGAGGAGGAAGAGAGAGAGCGAGGATGGACCTGAGCATGGCCTTTCCCCTCACCAGCCCCTTGCCAGCGGTCCCGGGGGTTTCTGCATCTGCAGAGCAGGCAGGGGCCATGCAAACCCCCGTGGGAGCCTGCGTCAGCCACTTGTGCTCTGCGCTGGGGGACGGTTTGGGTCAACTTCATATGTGTTTTTGGCCAGACTGGTTCTGCAAACCAAAAATGAGTGTCCTTACTCTAAAAATTAGCATTCAGGTGTTGGATCTGACACAGCTCCATCATTGCATCATGTAGACATGCTTTAGAAATCCCCTTCAGCCGAGCTGTGTGAATCATCACAAGATGATGCCTACAGGAGTGTGCTTGATGATGTCTTCTGGCAACTACTTCTCCGAAACAAAGAAGCCCAGGTGCTCTCTGAGGTATTTTTGCTGTAAGGGTTATACAGAGAAGACAGCTTTCCTTGTCTTTCAAAGGCCACAGCTAGAACAAGCTTATGAAAGCCAATGAATGAAGAATCCAGTATTATTGCTGGGATTAATACTCTCACCGTGAGCCACCCTGCCCTGGTGTGAGAAGGGTACCGTGGCGAGGCAAACACCAGCGTGCCCGCAGGATCTGTGCCACACTCCTTGTGAAGGAACCTGACTAAGAAGGTGCCAGAGATCCTTGCCCACCCCAAGTCATCCCTATGTGGAGTGGATTTGCTTCTTCCCACACGCCTGTGGGTTGAAGGAGACAGTCTGGCTCTGCACGTACCCACTGCACAGAGTGTACATCTTCGTCTTGCCCATCTACGTGGGGATTAGTCACATCAGGGCTTGGATGTTGTAACTTTGGTGTAATCCTACCGTGTCTTTAGTAACTTGGAGTCTACCTGGACAAGACAGGAAAAGTTTAATGTCTGCTGTGAAAAGCAGAAACATATGCGAAGGTATTAAGTCCTTCAGCAAGAATTCACATGTCATAAAGAAGCGAGACTAGAAGTGGTACAGAGGTGATTTTCTTTTTTATTCTGTCATCACAGACCACTTTCAACCGCAAATTTCTTGATAAATATTGAATATTAATGACACAATTTGATTTTGAACACAAAATCTCCAGGGACATACAGTCGTAATACAGCACACCCCACATACCCCCATTTCTAAAAGAAAGTTAAACTCCTCCTGATCCTGTTCAATGTACTTATTTTAGTCTTTCTGGACTTCTATAATCTCTTCAGGCTAGTTGAGATGCTGCAGAGACCCTTGTTTTGCTTTGGCTG
This sequence comes from Cuculus canorus, assembly GCF_017976375.1. Taxonomy (NCBI): domain Eukaryota; kingdom Metazoa; phylum Chordata; class Aves; order Cuculiformes; family Cuculidae; genus Cuculus; species Cuculus canorus. Next base: position 29,375,796 of record NC_071406.1, on the reverse strand, counting down.
CTGATCCCACGGAGCCGCAATGTCACAAGGGCAGCGACCCCCTGAATTCCCAGGGCATGAGCCAACGGAGGGAGCCCACAGGGACTGAGACCCTTGCAATTTGTGACAAACATCACATGAAATGAGCTGCCAGCACTGGGGACATCCCAACCCTCACCAGAGTTACAAAAAGCAAGAAAGTGGTGAGGAGACCCGTTCTCATCAGTCAAGGTGTGATTCTTGTCCTGAGGCAACTCAGTTTGTCCTGTTTTGATTCAATCACCAAACAAAGCATCATCTCTCTCACGGCATGCAGGCTACCGAAAATACAGCGTGCTTACCCTGCTTTGTTTTGTTTGCACCACATCATGCTTTCATTAAGTTTCTGTCGAAGCATATCAAACACTGTTTTGGGGGGATTTCTCTTCAGCCTTTCCAGCATCCCTCATTGCTCACCAGCTGCACTCCCTCTGCTGCTGTTGCCCTATGGGGAAAAAGCCTCTTACCTAAATATTTGCAAAACAACCTGTGCCATAACAAACCCTCTTGAGCTTCGACAGGGGCTGGACTGCTGAACTGAGTAGGGGGAAAAAAACTGAGAGGTAAAGGTCTGTGCAAGCACTGAGCCAGCCTGGGGGCTGTTGAAGGTGCTGCTGGGCAGAGGGGGAGGAGGACAAGAGTCCTGCCAGGCTGAGAGATGCTTTTGAACACTGTGCTTTCATCTGATATGATTTCATAAAGCTAACATTTAAGGGTCAGATGATGTGATATGCTGTTTTCAGACGTTGCATACACAAGCCCAGCCCACTGTTGAGACAAAAGTGGCTTTAGGCCCCATCTATCTCATCCATCTGTTTGCCGTTTGCCAGCTGGCATGAAAGGTTCTTTTATCTGAAACTATTTCCAGCTATTTCTCCTGTCAGAAACTCTGAAGTGTTTGTATAACTTCAAAGAGCTATTTCCAGCATTTTTTGCTTTGGAGAATTCTAGCTTCAGATTTTACAACAGGTATTTGAGCACATTCCCTTTCTTTTGGAAGAGCTAGTACAGCAGGTCATCTTTCATAGGAAGGATATGTTTCCTGCTCAAAATATCAACAGAATCATAGAATGGTTTGAGTTGGAAGGGACCTTAAAGATCATCCAGTTTCACAGACACACACCCCGCCCCAGCCATGGGCAAGGACACCTTCCACTAGATCAGGTTGCTCAAAGCCTCACCCAACCCATCCTGGCCTTGAACACCTCCAGGGATGAGGCACCCCCAACTCTTCTGGGCAACCTGGGCCAGCACCTGACCACCCTTACACTACAAATTTTTTTCCTTATATCTAATCTAAATCTCCCCTCTTTCAGTTTGAAGTTGTTCCCCCTCATCCTATCACTACATGCCCTCCTAAAAAGTCCCTCCCCAGCTTTCTTCTAGGCCCCCTTCAGGTACTGGAAGGCTGCTATGAGGTCTCCCCAGAACCTTCCCTTCTCCAGGCTGAACAACCAAACCTCTGTCCTCGTATGGGAGGTGCTCCAGCCCTCTGATCATCTTCATGGCCTCCTCTGGACCTGCTCCAATACATCCATGTCTTTTCTGTGCTGAAGGTTCCAGAACTGGACACAGTCCTCCAGGTGGTGTCTCACCAGAGAGAAGAACAGAGGCAGAATCCCTTCTCTCGACCTGCTGGCCACACTTCTTTCGATGCAGCCCAGGATACATCTGGCTTTCTTGGGTTGCAAGCCCGTACTGTTGGGTCATGTCCAGCTTTTCATCCACCAGCACCTCCAAGTCCTTCTTGGCAGGGATGCTTTCAATCCCTTCATCCTCCAAGCTGTATTGAAACCTTGGATTGCCCCGACTCAGGTGTAGGACCTTGCACGTGGCTTTGTTGAACTTCATGAGGCTTACACAGGTCCAGTTCTTGAGCTTCTTCAGGTCCCTCTGGATGGCATCCCTTCCCTCAGGCGTGTTGATAAAATCACACAGCTTGGCGTCATCAGCAAACCTGCTGAGGGTGCCCTCAACCCCACTGTTCATGTCACTGACAAAGATGTTAAACACCAGTCCCAACACCAACCCCTGAGGAACGCCACTTGTCACTGGTCTCCACTTGGACATCGAGCCATTGACGACAACTTCCTTAGGCACCATCAAATCCATATCTCTCCAATTTAGGGACAATTTAGAATGTGGTGTGGGACAGTGTCAAATGCTTTGCACAAGCCCAGATAGATGATGTCAGTTACTCTTCCCTTATCCACCAACTCTAACTCTGTTATAGAAAGCCACCAAATTTGTCAGGCACAGTTTGACCTCTGTGAAGCCACGTTGTCTGCCACCAGTCACCTCCTTATTTCCCATGTGCCCTATCATTGTTTACAGAGCGATCTGCTCTGTGATATTGCCAGGTAGCGAGGTGAGGCTGACCAGCCTGCAGTGCCCTGGGTCTTCCTTATTTCCCTTTTTAAAAATGGGAACTATGTTTCCTCTTGTCCAGCCAGTGGGAGCTTCACTGGTCTGTCATGACTTCTCAAGTATAATGAATAGCAGCTTAGCCACATCATCTGGCAGTTCTCTCAGAACCCATAGATGCATCTTTCTTGGCCCCTCTTCCCTCCAGAGCTTCATCCCATGGGACTCTTACCAAGCAGATTCCTGAAGAGGCCAAAGTCTGCTGTCGTGAAGTTCAGAGTGGTGAGCTTGCTGTGTGCCCTCCTTGCCCTAAGGATCTTGAACTCCACCATTTCATGACCACTGCAGCCAAGGCTGCCTTGAGCCTCACATTCCCCATCCACCCTTCCTTGTTGGTAAGAAGGAGGTGCAGCATAGCACCTCTCCTCATCGGCTCTTGTATCACTTGGAGAAGGAAGTTATCATCAATGCACTCCAGGAACCTCCTGGATTGCTTGTGCCCTGCTGTGTTGTCCCTCCAACAGATATTGGGGCTGTTGAAGTCCCCTGTGAGGACCAGGGCTTGTGAACGTGGGTGGCTCCTATCTGTCTAGAGGATCTCATCTCCTTGGCTCTTCCTTGTCTGGCAGACTGCAGCAGATCCCCACTATAATGTCACTTGATTCTGCTGTCCATCTAATCCTGACCCATAAGCTCTCAGTCAGCTCCTCATCCATCCTCAGCCGGAGCTCCATGCCCTCCAGCTGGTCACCGACATGGAGGGCAACATCCCCTCCCCGTCTCCCTTGACCATCCTTCCTAAAGAGCTTGTATCCTTCCACCCCAGCACTCTAATCGTAGGATCCAATACACCATGTCTCTTTGATGCTAATAAGATCAAAACTCTACAAATGTGCACCCATCCCTAGCTCCTCTCATCTGTTTCCCGTGTGAGGTATATTTGCATAGAGGCATTTAAGTTGGGCACCCAGTGAAGCTGACTTACTGTCTGGAGTGGCCAGAATTTCTTAGCACGGCTCTTCAGGAGCTCTCCTGCTGACCTGTTCCTTCTCCAGGTTCTGGGCATCTATTGCTGGCACTGGCATCAAATTATTAGGAGTAGGATGGACTGAGGATTCTCTCCCCTGGCAACTTTCATTTTCTCCTGTTATTTTTGGTAGCTCTTTAGAAATTGCACGTTGGCACCATGCTGCTCGTGGCAAGCCAAGCCCAAAGCACAAGTGGGAAAGGTTCCTGTGCTCAATAGGTCTGAGACCAGAATGGGAGAGGTGCCAAGAAGGGAGCAGCGTCCTGATGCAGCTGTGGGGCAGCTGCTCTGCCAGTAGTGGCCACACCTTGCTGTGGCCTTAGACCTTATAGCGATTTCCCAGTACCTGAAGGGGCTGCAAGAAAGCTGGGGAGGGACTGTTTACAAAGGCTTGTGGTGATAGGATGAGGCACAATGGGTATAAACTGGAGAGGGGAAGATTTAGACTGGACATAAGGAGGAATTTCTTCACCATGAGGGTGGTGAGGTTCTGGCCCAGGTTGCCCAGGGAAGCTGTGGCTGCCCCATCCCTGGAGGTGTTCAAGGCCAGGTTGGATGGGGCCTTGGGCAGCCTGGTCTGGTGGGAGGTGTCCCTGCCCGTGGCAGGGGTTTGGAACTGGATGATGTTTAAAGTCCCTTCCAACCCAAACCATTCTATCATTCTATGATTTCTGGATGCTCTATTTGAAACTGCACAGAGGCCTCCAGGTGCAAAGCCTAGAGCTGCTGCTGGGCTCTGTAATTGCTGGGGAATTGCATGAAGATCCTGCTGTGGGAGGGAAGATCCTTATGCTGTTCTCACGTGCCTGCCACTAGAGGTTGGTTTTAATCCAGATCAGTTATTCTGAAAAGACATTTTTGTTTCTATTCAACCCAGACACCCTAAAGACCAGTGCAACTCTGCAAAAAAAAAAAGGAAGAGGGACAGCAGTGATGGTCACTGTGTTTTGTCATGGTGACACCCAACTACTATGCAGTCAGTATTTCAGTAGCAGCTTTGATATGTTTCAGTGGAAGGAACTCGGCACCGGTGAGACCGCACCTCGAACACTGTGTTCAGTTCTGGGCCCTTTGCTACAAGAAGGATGTTGAGGCTCTGGAGTGTGTCCAGAGAAGAGCAACGAAGCTGGTGAGGGGGCTGGAGAACAAGTCTTACGACGAGCGGCTGAGGGAACTGGGGTTGTTTAGCCTGGAGAAGAGGAGGCTGAGGGGAGACCTTATTGATCTCTACAACTACCAGAAAGGAGGTTGTAGAGAGGAGGGTGCTGGCCTCTTCTCCCAGGGGACGGGGACAGGACAAGAGGGAATGGCCTCAAGCTGTGCCAGGGGAGTTGCAGACTGGATATCAGGAAAAAAATTTTCACCGAAAGGGTCATGGGGCACTGGCAGAGGCTGCCCAGGGAGGTGGTGGAGTTACCATCCCTGGGGGTATTTAAAAGATGGGTAGATGAGGTGCTCAGGGACATGGTTTAGTGACAGATGGTTGGACTCGATGATCCAAGAGGTCTTTTCCAACCTGGTGATTCTATGATTCTGTGAGCTGCAATACGAATCATCACTTACTTGTTTCAGGGAGCTTTGACTAATGTGTCCTTCCCTTCAGAGCCAACAGCCCGATGTTCCCACTTCCCTGAACAGCAGCCAGCTGAAGGAGCAAGCCCTAAAAATTGTCCAGGCTCTCCTGGTCGTACTGCATGTGTGGACAGTGGCGTAAAGAAGAGAACTTTGGCTGCCTCCCGGAGAGGTGTCTGATCCACAGTGGAGGCTATTGCCTGCTGTGTCGTAATCAGTCAGCTTAAACAGAAAATCTCTGTTTTGTTTTTCTTTTTCTTCTTTTTTTTTTTTAAGATGTAGCAATTTGTAGCCAAATCACAGGGTCTCCAGGGAGCATTCTGGCTGAAGAAGTGATTCAGATTTTGGCCTAACATAACTTCAAGATAAAAGCTTTTAAGTAATCATTAATTCACAGTCGCAGTTACTTTGACTTCTCTCATTATCATTCTTAAGTTATTTTTTTCATGCTGGGAGCTGGATTTTCCTGGCACTGAGTCTGTTTTCAGCAATGTATACACCACAACTGCTGACAACTAGGAGTCGGATCCCATGTTCCTCGACCCCGGCTCTAGCTTGTTTTTTCTGGCACCGCTTTAAAGTCTCCCATCTGCACTTGCCTCCTGATGACCAGCTGCAGTCCTTCAGCTGCGTGAGAAATGCCTGATGTTATCCTGTTGTTCTCGCACTCCTCCAGACCCCATTTCTCGGTCCTGCGCCGGCTGTGTGGCCCTCGCCTGTTCCTAGATAGAGCCTTATCAGGGCTGGCCGTGGCAGCACTCCCATTGCCTCCCAGCCTTCCCTTGTGGTTAGTGGAAGACCCATTAGCTTTGTGCATTTTAGCGTGGCAGAAACAGTGCTCCACTGCTTCTCTGGTTTTATGGTCCTCTGTGCTTCTCTGTAAGATACTCCCCTCTCCCTTGACCTCCATGCCAGCTAGGATCTGTAGGAGATCATCTCTGCACCCTTCAGCTGCTGAGAGCTGGAGGGAGAGCACTCTCTCTACCTGCCTCGCGTGTCCACTGACTGGGACAGTATTTTCCAAGACTGGGTCTGGGACATGCAGGTCTCCAAGGTTGCCCCATATCCTGCTGCTGGTCCTCTTAGCAGCATTTTGAAGGAGTACAGCTGTTTTATGCTCAGATTCCTCCTGTCTTGGCTTACTAAAAGTATGACTTTTTAAGGGATGTGTGCTGGTTAGTAACAAGCAGTTGTTCTTGCTTAATTGGGAGGCTGGATATTTCTCTGAGCTTGCTTTATGGTTTAGTGTGTGCAGGGTGTACTCGACAGATTAACGGTAAGTTCATTTCTGCCTCACTGCTTGTCTGGGTCTGTTTAGTTCTGTTATTCCTGTTATACTCAGTGTCATTTTTGTTTTTTGTTTTGTTTTCCAGGCCTCTTTCTTTTCCTTACTTTTGCTCAGCTTAAAGGAATCCTTTTGCCTAGCTTTCTTGTTATTCGGGGGGCGTGTGGGGTGTGGGAAACTACTATTACTGCTGAGGGCTTTATGCCTCTTTATCGTGCCTCACCAGGCAGGGCATGCAGGAGCTTGTGTATGCGTGCTCCTTCCCTGTCCTCATTCAGGTGTCAACTTAACTTTCATCTTCCTACACCTCCCAGCACGTGTTGAAGCTTTGCCTGGCACTCAGGGTTTCCATTACCCCCAGTACCGCAGCTGACGTGATGTAGCAGTCTTCAGCCATCTCACTTCCAGCTGTCACCCACCAGCCACCACCAGGAAAGCAATGTTACGCCAGGCTGGGAACTCCTCCTGGAGCTGTGCTCCCACCGGCAGCAGCACTGGTGGTTGGGCACGTACTCGACCCTCAGTCGGGAGAGCAGGAGCGTCCCAGCCTGGCTACGTTTTGTGGAAAGCCATTTTTCTGATCTCCTTTCCTGCCTGCTGGTGCCCCACTGGTTTCCATGGTATTCGTGGTTGTGTAGGGGTAGCAATTTCAGCATCCTGGCAGCCTCCCAGGCTGCCTCTCTATAAAATGCTGTACAGTTTCAAACAGATAGATATTTTTCTTATTTTTCCTTCATCTAACAGAGCTGCTGTGTGCTTTTAAGCACTTAATCTATTCCATCCTTCGCTTATCTCACAGGCGCAGTGTGAGTTGTGCCCGTTCTTGCTGGCAAGTTGCTTTTGGATCCTCTGATAAAAGGTTTGTTGTAAAGACGAAGAATTATTTTAGCAGTGCAATAGCTCTGATTTCCAGGGGATGGTACAGAGCATCCTAATAAAACAATAACAGAAAGCCTCTGAAACAACAAGTTGATTCTTGGAGCTAAAATTAAATGGGATGGCATTCCCATTCACTTCTAGCCTATCGTGTAAGGACTCCTTCCATATTTTCATTCACCCTCTGAGAGCTGTAGCACCATCAGTGGATGTGTGCTCCCAGCCTAGCTACACATCTGTAATGGCAGTGCAGAAAAACATCACAGAAATCTTTCTTGTTACAGATGAGGCCTAATTCCTGTCAATCCTCTGTTTTGTTTTGTTTAAAAAACAAAACCAAAACAAACTGGGGCTTTGCTCTAAGCAACAGTTGGAGTGAGCAGAGCACACATCTGGTCTCAGCTTCACGCAGGCTTTCATAATAGTCTCCAGCCATAATAGTCTCATTTTCTGGAAGCGAGTCATTGTTGCTCTTTGAGTTGAATGAACTCTGATCAAGCTTGGACCTCGTCGTGTCAGGGTGAAAAAACACTTCACGTCTGAGCTGCAGGAGGCCAGAGGAGGTAAAGTGAGGGGTGCTATGTTTGAGTATGCACAGAGTAGTCTCTGTTTCATTTAATTTGGAAAGGGTGATTAAATGGTGACCTTCTCAGCTCAAGACGGCAAGTCTGTCATCTGTGGCTTCGGCTGTTTTGGGCTGTTTTATCCAAGGATAGGACTCATTTGACAGACAGGCTAATACTAGATTGAAGTTCCCTGTTGTTGAGACGGGTTTAAAGGCCCCAAGATGAAGGAAGATGCTCTTTGATGTCCTAAAGGGAAAGGGGCTGAGAATTGCAACACATATTAACTGTTTGTATCTGTAGAAAACAGGGGAGGAGAGAACACAGTAGTAACAGCTGCCCCTGGAATTATTTGTGCACGTTTGACTCCAAAGCTTGCTGCCCAGCTGGCTGGAGGTCACTGCAAGCACTGATAAGTATTTGCCAAATGCCAAGAAGAAGACAGGACAAGGTCAGAAGCTCTTCTGGTAGCAAGGCAGAGCATGTTTAGCAAACACCACTATCTCCCACATTGGGGTGAGAGATTTCATCAACAAAATACGCAGGGGAGGTCTGAATGCTAGTGGAGGGCAGGAGAAATCTGTTTTACGGCTTTTGGCTAAGATGAGCAAAACATGGGATTTATCGCTTCCTTCAGAGTGAAGGATTATCTGCTGGCCTGCCCCAAGGACCTGCTCCTCCAGGGAGGCACAGAGAAACCTTTGAGTCTTTTCAAGTTGCATCTGAGTGCGGTGGTGTCAGTGCAGCCGGCCACAGTAGTCTTCTGCCCCTCACCAAATGTCACTGCCTGACCCCTGTCCCATCACTGTGTCTGTATCTCTTGGGGCCCAGACAAACAAGCAGGGCAGCTGTGAGGTGGAGAGAAGTGAAGCCCAGCCCTGGCTCTGCAACAGTGCATGTACCTGCTCTTGATTATCCAAATTCGGGGACTTTTGAAGTGGGGCTTCACGACTGGCAGCCCTTTGCTCGGCTCTGCTCTCATCCTGCCTGTCTAGCGGGGAGTTCCAACTCAGCGTGGCACTGTTCAGTGGTGCAAACAAACAGCTGGGAGGGCTTGCAGGTCTTCTGCATGCCGGGGTGGCCGAATAGAGCATGTGTCCTGCGTGACCACACCTCCCCTAGGGACCACGCACATTGCTGGGAAGTTGAGGGAGATATGAGGGCAAATCTGGAAACGGCCTTTGGAGACCCGATGCTCATCTGTGAGTCAAAACTTGTTAGAGATCCGCAATTTCAAATGACAGAAGATAGTGTGGGTTGAAGGGAGTGACTGTGCCCTTGATGCTGGCTGCATGCCCAAGCAACTCCAGACTGGTGCCAGTGGCTGGAGCTGGTGGTCTAGCCTGCAGCATTTCAACAAGGGGATTCCTGATGGATGTTTTGGGGAAGCAGTTAGTTGGGCTTATTTTTTCAAACTGATCCATGAGAGGCGAGCAGGCTGTACAGAGAAACTGACTCATTTCTAGATCTGAAGGAACATTCTTCACAGATAAAAATAAGTTTCAAAGTTGTCAGGCAACAGATGTCATATTACTGGCAGAAGCATAAGGGATAGAAATCTCCTGTTTGGTGTAGTAAAAGGTAGTAACTTTACTTTTATGTTTCTCCAGGTGATGTTCTCGGAGCTGGCCTCATACAGGAGAGGAATGCTGAGCAGGCACACACAGAGCAGCACTTTCCCCTGGAAGCCATGGTTCCAAGGGAGATAAGCCCTCTGCCATTGTGCTTGTGGTGGCAGGAAGGCCAGCGTTAAAAAATCCTTCAGTTCTAACTCTGTTTCCACTGTTTTTTTGCTTTTGCAAGAGAAGACAAATCCTGCAGAAGCTCTGCTGTTGGGTTCATATTTGATGTATCCTTTCTCACGGCAAAGGCGGACTGTTGTAAGAAGCCTGAGTAAAAGCTGTTGCCTTGACACTGCTGCTGACTCCTTGAAAACAAACATGGAGAGACGAAGGAGCCAGGTAACAGCAGAGAGTGAAGGCTGCACCGAGAGAAGCGGATGTGGGCCCTGTTACTCGAAATGACTGCCCAAACCAGCAGCCTCGGAGGAGAACCACAGCTGCAAAGGAGCTGCCAAAGAGAGGGTGAAAAAAGGTAGGGGACAAATGCAATCCTGACTGTGCAGCCATCCTCACCGGCCACCCAGGCTTGTCAGGCAGCAAGGAATATGTGGGAGCCGTTCAAAGGGTACAATGGTACCTGTATCATCCTGGTATCATCCAGGGACAAACGGTGCCACCACTGCCTCCACTCAGGACGTCCGTGGAGCAGTTACATGAATGGCTGTTTTGCCATTAAAAGATGTAATATAAAATAACAAGAAACAACTGCATTTCGTAGACACTTCTTCTCTCCTTTAGACACTTCTCTCCTAACGCTTGTCAAGCTGGTATGGAATTCAAGCATGGCCAGCCATGAGCATGCACACAGGCTGCTTCTTCCAGACATCCACCATGGTAAATTGAGTGCAGGTCCACCAATGATTTAACAGAGTTTCATTTTGTTCTCCAAGGGTATTTTTATTAGCTTTCTGCTAGAAGTATTGTACTGATTAGAGAAATATTTTTAGGTCTAATAATCTGCAAGAAATTAAAGAACAAAAAGGAAAAGATGGCTTTTGAAATCCAACCTTACACTGCCAAATCGTTCATGTAGTGAGTGATTAAAAAATCCTCAAACAACAACAGCAAAAAAAACCACCCCAAAGCCAAGAAGAAAATGGAAGGTAATAGTAGGAGAAGAGTGTGTTGGAGATGCCATGAGTTCTGTTCTCAGCTGCCTGTCGTGAGTATGAGAAAGCTCGGGTAGCTCTCAGGAATGAAACCCTGCAGGTCTGCTATGATGACATATCCCTCTGTGATAGACCAGGAGATGATTCCGCCACCACTCATCACATCTCTATTTCTGACTAACTCCATTGTTGGATTTAATGAATAAGTGATGTTTTGAGTTGATAAACACCCTGAGGCAAATTTTCCTTTTTCTGTTGTGATGAACAAGCCAAGAGATTCAGACAAGCTGCAAAGGGCATTAATGTACGATTTCAGGCTTAATTCAAAGTGGGAGGCGCTTCTGAGAGCTAGCTTGAAAGTTTCTCTCACCTCCACCCCCAAAACAGAGATAAAGTTTCCACAGACTAAGCAGTGTAATCTCTAAAATGAGACAGCAACTGCTGTGAACGCTATTGGTAGTTCATTATCACAGAGAAATACCATGTGTTATGAAATGTAAAAATGTCTATTAACAATTCCACTGCTCATCCTTTTAGATACAAAACATTCCCTCTATGTGTTTGTCCCACGATGTACACCTTCCTCTTCCTTCTCCTTGAGTACTGAAGACTTACCTGTCCCAAACCTACCTCCTTCCTTTTCCAGGCTTGACCCTCGCATCTTTGATCTGGCAATTATAGGCTTCCTGTGGGAAACCACTGGCTGTACCAAACCCAGAGAATGTGAGGCAAGTATAAAACAAGCTTAATACTAGAATAAATCTTTACAGTCACTGCCAAAAAAGCAGTGGAATTAATTTTTGCATTAATTAAAAGTCTCCTGTCAAAAGGTAAACAAAGCTGTCACAAAATTTCTCTTCTGACATAGCGTGAGAATGTCAAAGACTGTTGTGACTTCATTGCAGAGTATGGTTCACGTTGCAGTAAGTTACACAGCAACACAGAATAGTTAGAAAAGCCCAGGTCTGAAATCACTTACTTCAAAGTTCAGACTTGCAAATATTTAATTCTTTTCAAAGGTTCGAAAGTTATTACTCTTTTCTGTGCTTCAGTGACGGAAAAAAATGAAGTCCAAACAGCCTTCAGACAGACTTTTATGAGTCTAAAGGCCAAAAGTAATGTCTGGCAAAGATTATTTAACTGGACTAAAGGCGAAACAAATTCTCTCTGAGGCATGGATTTTGATTTACCATTTCCTTCAGGCTGTTGGTAGTACTGCACGCTTGAGAGCCTGCTCTGGTGTGCGATACCACTGGAGGTTTTGGCAGTCTCGCATCTTGCCAGGGCAGACCGATCGTCATGGATAGTGTTTTTCCTGCCTATCAGAAAGAACAGAAAGGAACTGACTTTCCCCAACAAAGGACATTTCCAGGGCATCAGCCACAGCTTGATCTCTCTCTGTCTCTCTTTTGTGGATTCTGTTTTCCCAAGAAGAAGCCAAGCCCTGGAAAAGGAGCAGAAAGCAACAATGATTCAGACGAGGTGAAAGGGGTGTTCAAAGGTTGCAAGAAGGCTCTGAAGGGCAGGGTGCCTTTCGCTATTCCCAAGCAAATGTGTCCATGCTGGAGTAAGGTACTACTGGGTCCAGGTTGCTTATAAAGTCCCTGGAAGACTCACCATTTTCTTTCCTGCATGTTACGTGCTGCCCTCCCCATGACCATGTCTTCCCCCAGGGACCCTCACTATCCTGACCTCTGACTCCATGGGGGGGTGTTAATGCCTCTGTATAACACCTTGGATTTGACACTGATGGGAAACGCTATACAAAATAAGTAACTGAATACTTCTGACGGTAACGAGGGCTCTGTGTGATTACTTGTTTGGTTGCATTGGCTGAAGATTTAGCTGCTAACTCAGCAGACTGTAAGTAGACAGTATTGTCTTTTCAGTTCATTCTGGCTGCAATTCAGGATGTTAATAATAATCTAGAGACTATATAAGGCTTGGATCCTAGCTATCAGAAACCACCTCTCCATGTACTGTTACAGGAGGCAAGACTGGGGAGATGATCTTGCTGACAGATCCCTAATTTGGCAAGGAGTGGCAGGTGTTCGTGGTGAAAACCTGTACCAAATCCATTACTTATTGTTATTACTTAGGATCCAGAATGGGGGTGTTTATTTGTAGGAAAGTCTGTGAACATCTTAACTGCTCTTTTAACATAAGTTTATGCATCCAAGTCCATGCAATGGGGATGCTTTGTTTTTGAATTAAGAACACAACATCCTCTAAACGCTGAATGTCGGGGTCATGTTATTATCCTCTTTCCCCAGCACATGACAGCACTGAGAGAACACTCTGGCCAAGCTGATCAGCAGCCAAATATAATTTATGGCTTGTTTTAAACTAATTTGTTGACTTCATGAAAGGCCCTGTCAAAAAGAACAGCCCCCTGAGTCCTAACAATGATAACAGTTATGTTGCGTCAGGGCTGAAAAAGTCTTGGAGAACAGTCAACCTATCCTGGGAAATCTTTGTAAAGTGCCTGAACGTGGCACTTTCTAAAAAAGAAATAGGGCTCAAGCTGTTGTTTGATAGTTGATTTTGGTTTTATTCATGTTTTATTCTTTTTATTTTCCACTGATTTTTCATGCTTCCAAGAGATTATTCCATAGTTTTCCATATTCCAGGTAATTAAAAAGAAACACGTGCTGTGTAAAGGAGATGTTGCTAACAAGGACACATTTAATTTCACTTAGGTACGGTGTTGAAGTTGCAAGTGATATCAATGTGTTTGCGTCTGGATCAGTATGACTGGCAGCAGGGAACGGCCGAGCTGCAGATCAGCCTTATTTCTCATCTCAGTGCCTCTCTTAAGCACAGGGGCAGCCCCAGCCAGCATGCTGCAGGCTCTGTCCTTCCAAGCTCCCTTGCCCAAGGGCAAGACGAGTGCTCTGCTGTGGATTTGGTGCACATCAGACTGACATCTCGGAGAGTTTGCAGCCACCACACCCCGGCTCCTCTGCTACCATCCTTTGTGCCCCACGCTTGCCCTCCTGGTGCAGCCTTGCCCTGGCTGTGAGAATGGCAAACAAGGCTTCAGAAGAGCATCTACTTTGTAAGGTCTTTTCTCCTTCTAATTTTTAACCGTGAGGTCTCCATTAAGCTCAATACCGTTGTTTCACAGGGTGGAGTCCTTCCTGGTGGCAATGCAGTGCTTCAGTCAGAATATTTCCTTTTAAATCTTGCTAAGTTTCACATATTTTCTTCTCTCCCCCTACCCTTGCCTGAACCCACACGATGGATTTACTGTGCTGCAGCTCTGCAAGTTTTCATTGCCCTAAATATTTTTCAGTGGGTTTTATTTGACATTGCTGAATATTAGCCTAGTCAAATCCTAGCGTAGAGATAAAACAACATTGCAGCAAGAGTTATAAATATGTTCTGGTCCAAGCTCGTAACAATGAGTGAGTCTGAGGGTGACAGTTTAGATCTCTGACCTCTCACCACCGTGGGAAAAGGAAGCTGCTTCTGTGCTTAGACAGCAGCGATTACTTCCTACATCTGTGTGGTGAAGCTGGGGTCAGCCCCTCCTTGGCCCTGCCAGCTCCTGAGAAACAGGGGTGCAGTGGATACAGCTCTGCAGCTCGGCATCGCTGCTGACCCTTTGCAGTCACACCAGGCTAGGAGGGACCTGGCCCTCGAGGAAAAGGCTTTTGCAAAATTCAAAATAGAGCAGGGAAGGAGAAAGTCTTGCAGACTGCTGGGATTGCAAATATGGGAGATTAGTCCAAGGACCTGATATAAGCTCAGGCGAAGCAGATCCACAGCCCCGTAGCCTTCACAAGGGTGTTTTCTTAATCAGGATCTGGGCTTTGTTAAGCTGAGAGGAAACAATTGTATTAAAAATGGCACGTCCTGTTCCTTCTTTCTAGGAAAACACAGAACAAAAATCCAATTCATTTTGTGGAGAGAAAACAAGAAAAGTAAATATTTTACGGCAGAATATCTGTTTTGTACAATTTCTTGTAGAGAAGAACTCTCAGTATTAATTAATGAGACAAAACAAGAACCATTAAAACAAATGAGACTTCTGTCATTTACTTCAGGCTGAGCAGGTTTTGATACGCGTCATAAACAATTACAGTAATTTTCTTTTACCATCTGAACAGTGAAAGTGCTGCGCAACCCACACAGTTAGGTTCTTGTTTCCTGTGAACAAAGTAGATCTCGCTTCCTTTATTGGTTGGGCAGAAGGTACATTGCATAGTTTGGTGTCTTTGCTGAACCAGAAAAGAGCACTAGATTTTGGCTCCACCAAAAATAATACTCAATGTTGGTTTTTTTTTTTCTCTTGGAAGTAAAACTATTCTGTTTGTTGTAGGCTGCTTTGTTTTGGTTTCTTTTTTTTTTTTCTACCAATGGTTATTCTTGACAGTTCACATTCCATAAATAACAGGAAGGATACTGGGGTTCACGTGCGGTTGCAGCTCTGGAGAGTGGCAATACAAATCACGATCTGGGATTCTATATTTTGTTGTCTCTCACCAATATATTTTAGATCAGCATGGACTGGAAGTATTGTAAAAAAACTTTTAAAACATTTTCATAGCTATCACCCACATAAACTCAGTTTGACCATATGAATGACAAACTACGTGTCTGGTTGAAGCATCACAAAGATAAAAATCCTATTAGAATTTATTTAATAGTTCTCTTGGTGATGCAAGAATTGGATTACATCTATTTTGCCTGTTACAGCTTGTGAAGAGGAATGGAGTTGTGGAGAAGCACTTTATTATCACTAAAACTGCAACTCTGATTTGCAACCACTCTACTTTTTGTAGCAGCGTTTAATAGTTCCAGGTGTGCGATTGTATTTTTCAATTTGTATTACTTATACCCCATGCTTGAAACTGGTGTAGGAATTCAGGCACAGGGACTCATTTCCCGGAACTGACTCTTTGGGGAGGCTGCCACAAACGCAGCTGCCTTTTGTGTGTAGGATGTTTTCAAGAACCTTTTTTCTATGCTACATCCAGTAAAACTGGTTTGAAAGAGCCTTGCTTGGCCAGAACATCAGACACTGCATTCCAGTCACAGTTCTCCCCTCAGCTGCTGGCCTCCATTGATGATCTTGCTGGTCCTGTGCAATATAGCAAAGGTTAAAGCACACAAACAGCACAGCAACCTGTGCTGTGCTGTTTACCTCTGTTTTGAAATAATAAAATCTCTTTAAGAGGCAGATAATGGTTTTGCTTGGGAGAGTCAGGTGGCTGAAGCTCTGTGAGCTGGGTAGACCTGCCTGAGGAGCTCCTGTAATGCAGGGTGGCTCTCTAATGGAATGGAACAGGTACTGTTCCCAGGGCTCACAGTAGAGGTCAGCAAGGACAGTGACAAGAGGGGCCTGAAGTGGAGGACAAGGCAGAATTTTGGGGTTTTTTGAAAGCGTTCAAAGCTTATGCAATCTCATGGACTACTTTTTTTGTTATTTACATTTATTTTACCTACATCTTTTGTTATTGTTACACCTGGAGTTGTGATTCTTGAGCTTACATTTTCCTGCTAAGAGGCTCGCAGAGCTGTTCCCTGCTGCCCGCCAGGAGCAAGCCCTTCCTGGGCAGGTGTTGGAAGCCTTCCCCATGCCAGATGGGGCCCGGGCCTGGCTCACACAGCCACCCCTCACCTCCAGAGCCCCTGGCTTATCATCAAATCATGGAATAGGTTGGGTTGGAAGGGACCTCAGAGCCCATCCAGCTCCAATCCCCCGTCATGGGCAGGGACACCTCCCATCAGACCACGCTGCCCAAGGCCCCATCCAACCTGGCCCTGAGCACCTGCAGGGATGGGGCAGCCACAGCTCCCCTGGACAACCTGTGCCAGTGCCTCTACCATCTTACAGGGAAGAAATTCTTCCTAATGTCTAATCTCAATCTCCCCTCTTTCATCTTAAAACCGTTCCCCCTCGTCCTATCCCTACACTCCGTGATAAAGAGCCCCTCCCCAGCTTTCCTGGAGGCCCCTTTCAGCTCCACAAGCTGCTCTAAGCCGTCCCTCTCTCCCCACGACCCCCTCCACCTCCTCCCAGTACCGGGGCCCCTTACCACAGCCCCCAACATGGCGGCCGCGCCTCGCGCCCCGCCTCCTGTGGGCCCCTCTCTCCCTACCTGGAGGCCACCTCTCTATGGTGGGGGGAGAGGGAGCCGTGGGGGCTGGGGAGGGGGCGTGGTCGAGGTGGGTGTGTGGCGCGGCGCCCAGGCTGGGAGCGACTCCTCCTTTGTGTCTGCAGCCGCTGGGGCGGGGCGGCCTGCGGCTGGGGGCGGGGGGGGGGGGGGGGCAGGAGAGGAGGAGGAGGAGAAAAAGGAGGAGGCAGGAGGAGGAGGGGGGCAAGAGAGGGAGGAGGAGGGCAAGAGAGGGAGGAGGAGGCAGGAGAGGGGCAGCAGGAGAGGGACGAGGGGGGCAAGAGAGGAGGAGGAGGAGGAGGAGAAAAAGGAGGAGGGGGCAAGAGAGGGAGGAGGAGGCAGGAGAGGGGCAGGAGGAGGAGGTAGGAGGGAGGCAGGAGAGGGACAGCAGGAAGCAGGCAAAGAGGAGGAGGAGTGGGACAGGAGGAGGAGACAGGAGAGGAGGAGTTAGGAGAGGCAGAAAGAGGAGGGGGCAGGAGAGGCAGGAGAGGGAGGGAGGAGTGGGACAGGAGGAGAAGGAGGCAGAGGGAGAGGCAGGAGGAGGAGGGGACGGGAGGAGGAGGCAGAGGCAGGCGGAGAGGCGGAGGAGGGGCAGGCGGGTTGGCGGGTGCGGGCAGCGCCGCTCTCTCCGCTGCCCCCGCTCCGGCCGCCGCTGCCCGCGGGGCCGATGGGGCCGTAGGAGCGCCCTGCGGCGGCCGGGGGGCGATGCCCCGGCGCGGGGAGGCGGCCGCGGGGCGCTAAGAGCGCGGGATCTTCGCCTTCGGGTTTTTTTTTCCTCGTTGCCGTCCTCTCCGCCGCCGGGGATGCGCGCCCTGGCGCTCCTGCTCCTGCTCGCCGGGGCCGCGGCCGGTAAGTACCGGGGGTCCCTCGGCATCCCCGCCCCCCCCCCCCGCCCCCTAAACTCCCCAGCGCTCGGCGTCAGGGCAAATTAAACGCGCTTTATTGTGTAAACGAACTCGCCCCGCGTCGCAGCCCTCGTCCAAAGGCTCCTTCCAGCTTGGGGGAAATAAAGAGCTCGCCTTTTCGCTTTGCATGCCTCGCCCAGGCCATGCGGGGAGCTTTAATTTATGTTTTAATATATATTTTAATCCCCGGCGGAGCCCTGCCTGCCCGGCCGGGGGATCTTTGGGCACAGCCATTTTTAATTCTATCAGCATCGCGGCTTTTTAGGGGCCTTCAGCCTGGGCTGCGGCTCGAGAACGCTCTCGCTGCCAGGTAGAGAGGTGGATTTCTCTTCTTGGAGGACATACAAAGCAAAAACGGAGCTATTTCCATTGTGGGATGTGACTATAGAACGCTCACACCGACTGCTGAATGCATATATATATATATTCATATATATGTGTGTGTATATATATTCTTGGAGGAGTTACAGAGCAAAAATGTGGCGATTTCCCTCATCAGTTGTGATTATAGAATGCTCACGCTGACTACAGAATGGAGATATATGTACCTACTGCTATGTATATATGATTTTTTTTCTTAGAAGAGATAGGAAGGGAAAATATGGCTATTTCCCTCATCAGCTGTGTTCATAAAACACACTGACTGCTGAACGTGCATATATATATATATATATGCACACTACTGCCATGTATATATGTATTTTCTTTTTTGGAGGAGATACAAAGCAAAAACGTGGCTATTTCCCTCATCAGCTGTGATCATAAAACACTCACTGAATGTATATACATATATTTGCTGCGATGTATATATATTTTTTTTCTTTTCTTGGGAGGAGATATAGAAGCAGAAATGTGGCTATTTCCCTCGTCGCTCGTGATTATAGAACAAGAACAGTCACACTGGATGCCAAAAGATCTTGAAGAGTACCCTCTTTTTAACGAGAAGTTGGAAGCATATATGCTAAGAGCGTCCTTAATCGTATTTTTGGACAGTCTAGTCATATTTCTAGTGTTGTTGGGAAGCTCGGTGTCAGACAGGTAGGATGTTGGGCCGTAATATTGGAAGAGAGATGTATATTGGTCTGGCATCTTAGGTTTTCTCTTGTGGTGACAGATGAGCAGGTTGGAGCCTTCTGAGCATTTTCCAGCTTTGTTAGGCACTAATGGCAATTCTTGCTGTATGCATTTTTCAGCGGTTTCGGGAGACTCCTAGGACTTTGGTCTGTTTTTACTAATTGGGACCCAATATGCAGTGCTTGCTTTTTTTAGTGTTATTTTGTAATCTGATGTGTATAATTCATAAATGAGTCCTTGTAAGAAAATTGCTGCATCTTGCTGAGATGAGCCAATAAGGTGGTTCCTGTGTTACATTTCGGTGAGGTTTTTAAATTGAATTATTTGTCAGAGTTGAAGATACTCGGTGTCATTATTAGGAAAATCCTGTAAATGACATGTTTAGGCAGCTCCTTCACTGCTCTGACTGGGTAGTCCCTGATTTTCTTGCTTCTGCTTTTTAAGAGGTCTCTTTCAGGAAGGTATTTAAATGAAAATGTTGCCTGTACCATCCTGACCTTTGCCTGCCATTATTTTAGATGGATGTCTGCAGCATCTCTTGGTCGTAGTTTCTGAGGAGTGTTTCTCTTTTTCTTTTTTTTCTTTTCTGGAAGAAAAGGGACTTCTGAAGGTCAAAAGTCCTGATATGAAAGTGCATAAATCAAGAATGCCCAGCACCTTAACGTTTCTTTCAAATACAAATTCTGAAAAGTGTAGGCTTTTTTCGCCCTTTGTGAAAACTTTGTGGAGTTGGTAATTTCTTAGCCCTGATTGAGGGAGGGAGAAGGGTTACTGAAGGAGTGAGTCTGGATTTGAACCAGGCCAAGGGCTGGGCAGGTGCGGGAGGAGCCCATGGTTGCACAGTTTTGCCAATTCACCTCAATCCTGACAGGGCAACAGCATTCCTCGTGTTTCAGTTCTGGTTTTGCATTGTTAAAAGGGTATTAACGATGCTAGCTTGTTTGGTTATTTTGGGAATAGGAACCTATTTTCCCATTGTGATTTATTTCTTAATTGTGAAATTTTAACAATCTGCATTTCATTTCATAATCCTTTGGAAAAGTAATTACACGACTGATTGGGGCTTTATTTAAAGTAACTAGCGATGGATTTTAAGTTTGCACTGCATTTCAGGAAAAAAATGTCTGTACATGGGGAAGCTACACTAATGTGTAATTCTGCCCTTTTATGTTCATGAAAGAGCCAACACTCTTTCTTCTCTTCCCCTCCCCCAGAGTATGAACTGCGAGCTCCCATCTCAGTGAAAATGCTGCCTTTGTAGCTCTGAAACCCCCTATTAATTCTTATTTCTGATTAGCGAACGGATAGTATATCTCAACAGTGTATAAATTGAGTGTTTGTAAATGCAAACCCATGACATCAGAAGGAAAGCGTTTTCATAACAGGTTTATAAATTTCTGGCTGGAGGAGAATATCTGGGCCTCCTTGGGGAGTGCTCCACAAAGAGCTGGGCTTGCTGTGGCCTGGAAAGGAAAGATGTAAAGATGCATAAAGAAGACAAAGAAAAAAAAAAAACTTACGTCAGGGCCGTAGATGACAGTTTCGCTCATAATCTGGAATATGAATGAAGAAAGAAGGTAGTTCTTCCCTCACCTTTGTAACTGGAGATGTAATGAACTGGCTCTAGAATCAGAATTATTTGCTGATTATTAAGTGAAAGATATTACTGGCATTCTCCGTAAAATCTAGATCTTGACAGGTATCTGATAACTCTGTATTTAAATCCCTTGCAAAGGGAAATGTAAGGACATTTTTGCTATTCTAGTATTCAGTGAAAATCTGAGAGATTTCAAAAGTTATATTGGTAAAAAATTGATTTGCGTCACTTTGTTCTTTATTTCGCAAATGACCTGAAATACCTCTTTGTAAATCTTTTGTTTAGAACTATGAGACATAGTTATACACCCTAATATTTGAGAGGATTTGGATGCGTTAACGGTGAGGGTTGTCTGAAGAGGTGGTTGGTGAACCTCTGAGCTGTTCCGCAATATTGCTGAAGAATTTTGTTTGGGTGTTCATATGGGCCTGATATTAAAGATATAATCTTTCCTCATTTCACTTGCTTGCCTTCTGTGATATGCAATACTAAACCACTTTTCCTTCTTTATACGTATCCAGGGTAGACAGCATTCCATTGTCTAATATGTAAATTATTTGTGGAAAGTATAAAGTGAAAATTAAAGCAAACAGTATTTCCTTTTATCTTTGGAAGTCTTTCCGTACGTCTGTATCCATGTGGTTCAGCAGGGCTGCAAAATTTTCAGAGTGAATGAAATTGGGTAGAGATTGAAGTATTTTTTTTTAATGATAATTTAAATTATTAACTGAAACGAGTGAACTGAAGCATCTTCACCCAATTGTGTCTTGCCAGTTAAAGTTACTTTAGTGTCTCAACATAATTTATTTGAAATATGAATTGTATGACATGAGGAAAAGCCTCCTTTGGCTATTCAACTCAGTTCTTCTAATTCAGTGTTTTGAATTAGTAACTGACTATGTGTCTTGCATATTAAGCAGCTTTTAAACCTATCTGCACCCCAATTTCTGCATCTTCACTGGAGCTGTACCCATTGTCTGTGGTTCATTCAGATGTAATCTAAAACTTGAATTTATTTGTCTGTTTGACTTCAGAGCTGTCTCAGCAGTATTAGCTGAGCAGATGGAAACAGACTGTTTGCTTGAGTGGCACGGTGGGTATGCTGGATGGATCACCACGTATACAAGTGCAGCCTGTACGCCAGCCTAGGACTTCATCAACCGTCTAGTGGTATAAAGAAATAGCATAGCTGTGAAAGCACAGGATTCTGCACAGAGCCACCCACCCTGCTGAGAAGAGCCTTTTTCCATTAGGTAAATTGGCCTGTGTGAACCACTGGGATGTTTCAGCCGAGCGGCTTCCAGTTTCTGAGCAAACCTCACTATTTCTGTACTGCACTGTGAAGGGATGGGAGCTGCGCTCATCTGGTGGCTGAGGAGCCCAGATTTAAAGCTCTGAGACATTACACAGATACCTATTTAGCCTGGTATGAATGGGTTTACCCTCGAGGGAACCACGTGTGAAAGCTTGGCTGAATTGTCTGCTTATCCTCTGATGAAGGCAGGCAAGCCTCGCTCCACCCAGGACAAAGAGGGAAGCGTAACTGTATTTCATGTGTATTTCTTATGGTGAACTTTATACAAATTGATTGTTTTGATTGCATCTCTCTAGCAGGTTTTATAAACTTCTCTAAAAAATAATTTATTGACCTTTACATTTTTTTCCCCCTGCCTTTTTTTAGTCCATTAAGTATTTCTCAGTAGTCTAAATAGTCAGCAGCGTTGTTTCCTTGGTAGATATCACCTTCCTCTGCCTTGCTCACCAGAAGGAGGAGAAAGTTGCTATGTTAGGTTCTTCAGAAATGCTTTATTCCTAACAATACAGTGCGCAGCTTACTGTCACTGGAGCTATAATGTGTTTGGACTCAGTCTGACTATGCGGTGAATGTGTGCTGTCATTTTCTGAGCAGAATCTAACTTTCCCAGCCAGAGCTGCGTGTAGGCAGTGTATAAAGTTTTATTTGGAACAAAATGTTTATGCCCTGAACAAACCAGGCTTGGCGATGCTTTATATTGGGAAGGACAGGAATCTCTGCATAACTTACAGGCAGTTTTAAACATTAATTTTATTAAGCTTGTAGATTTAGTGGAACTGCTCACTGGTTGAATTTCAATTAAAAAATAAGTGGTATAGAAGAACTATTCTCAAAATCACTAATATTTCAATATTCAGGCTGATTTTCTGTGGGTTGTTTTACTTTTTTTTTTTTCTTTTGACTTCTTTTCTGTTTTCTTTATTTTGTTTTTGTTTTCTTTTGTTTTCCTTTTTCTCTGAAACATAAGTTCACTGAAGTGTAAGGCTGGAAGAGACTTCTGTTTCCTTCAGTGAAGAGGGATTTCACAGCTTGTGTAGGTAGTCTGGCCTGTTATAGTGCTCAATCATTATGGTTTTAATAATGCATCAGCAGTAGTATTTTTCCCCCTTCCATTCTAATGCACGATTGTTTAAGATATGCCTTAATTAATAGGTGGCAATCCATCTGAATGGGTAGTGTGGAATACACACATAGACAATTGCCCGGGAACTCAGTCTTGATAAGTTCACATGATGAAGGGTAGTGTGTCACACTTAGCTACAGGAATTCGCGGTGAGAAGCTTGAGTTGACTCCAGTGATTTAAAATGAAAATTTTGCAATTTAAAAAAACTGGTTTTGAAAACTTAAGATGTTGCTAAAATTTTGATTTCTGATGGTGCTCTCCTGACTGGAGGGGTCTGTTTTGCAGAGCGGGGAGCTGAGCTGAGCAGCAGCAGCAGCAGGAGTGGGGTTGGGTGGGAGAGGTCAGTCTGGGTGTGGGACTGGGAGGAAGAAAGGCTAGCAGGACAGTAGAGATTTGAAAGGATAAAGGATGAAGGATTCAATCTGTTTTGCGGTGGGATGAAAACCAAGGTGTATTAGAGATCCAGACAGAGATGGTGTCTTAAGTTTGTCAGAGTTGATTGGAAATTAGTGCCAGCAGTTGTGTGGTGGGATGAAGTTTTTGCGCTGGAGGAGAAAAAGAAAACTTAGTTGTAGGTAGCAGCTTTGAAAATTTCAGTTCTCTTCTGTGAGGATGAGATGCCTAGTTATTTAGATAATGCCTTTACCTTTCTCCCCTTCCCTCAGTCACAGAAATTTGGAAACCACAAGGTTTTTGGGTGGTGATGGTGTTTTATTCCAAGGGTTGATTGTCGCCTTGGGTTGGCATGGAATCATGTTTTTTGTTGTAAACTGTAAAGGTGTCTCTACCTTCTGGATCTCTCAGTACTTTGTATTCTCTATTTTGTTTCTTAATTCTGTGAGAGGAAGGGAGAGAGGGGAAAAAGGTACTGTTGATGAAGAACACTGTCATTTCCATCTGCGAACCCTTCCATCTCCACCAGTATCTTTTGAATCTGCAGGCCCATTTCAACCATATGCAAACGATGCTAGACGTCTCAAGAGATTAATTTGCTACTGTCTTTATGAAAACTAAGAACTGAATAAATGGGACAATTGCAAGTCAGGGGTTCCCTAAGGGGAAAGGAGAGCAGAACTCAGTCCAGGTAATATTCTTTGCTTAAAACTGCCTACCCGGTCAGTGCAGGGATGCTGGTAATCGTGTTGATGCGTACACCATTCTGGATGAAGCACAGTACATTTTGTCTTTTGTTCATTCAGTGTGCTGTAGGAGATCTGGGGGAGAACTGGGGATCTCGTTTGTGAAAGGGGTGGGAGTTGGGTGAGAAGTGTGGGAGGAAGGGCATGTTTATAGGCGTAGTCTACTGCTTGTGGGACAACTTGTGTTTCTGAGACCGTGCAGTGTGCAATTTTTTAAACTGAATTTCCAAAACAGTGCCCAGATCACTTTACTGGATGATTACCAATACATTTATGGCTTCACAGTGTGTATGAGTAACTTGCGTTTTATTGTATGCATTGTTTTTCACACTTTCAAAACTGGATTTAATTGATTATGCTGTGTATGCACTTAGCTTTAGTTCAGATATCCAAGACACTAAACTTTCTTATCTTTTCCAGTGGTGTTGTAACTTAACGCTTTTCCTGTGGTCTCTTTGAACGTTCGTTATGTATTATGCTTACTTGAACCTGTGAAGTGCATGAAAAATAGATTTATTATTTTCGTTAAGCAGAAGTAATGGAAAGGCAGGTACTGTCACCTTCTGGGTTGGAGTAAATGGCAGACAATGACACAGCTCATGGTGCAGTGAACTTCTGAGCTGCTGCGCTGTCACCGGCAAGTACGCTGGGTAATGCTGGCAGCAGTGCACAGCAGCTTGTGCTGTTATGTTTAGCCAAAAGGTTATACTGCATTCATGCTCCTTGTTCTACTGTACATACTTGTCCTATTTTGAGTTGTAAGCAGGATGGGTGTAAGGAAATATGGGTAAGAGGCTTTTTTTTTTTTTGAGTGGGATGACTGAAAGTATAATCGTAGGTCATGTACGTTAATTGGGCCCCTTAATTTATAGATTAGAGAATGCAGCACTTAATTAATAGCAAAGTATTGGGCGTTGGCAGTGTCATCTCCCAAGCTCATCATTCTTGGCATGAAGTACACTTCCCTCTGCATAAGCCACAAAGGTCAGGTTCACCCGGTGTGAGAAGCTTTAGCGTAGTTCTGTGATAAGAACAACTAACTAAACATGCTCTTCTTTTATTGCTTTTGCCTTCTCAGGCTTACTCAGTTTGGCTTCCTTTCTGTTAAAAATAAAACATTTTATTTTTGCATACAGAGTGGTATGGGTACAGATACTATAAAACAACTCTTAGATCATCCATATTAGAGAACCTTAATTAGATTTTCTAAGAATTTAAGCTAATTTACAGTCTTTTGCTATTCTGAAATTTGTTAGACTTGACAAACATATATCGGTAAAAAAATAATGGGTAGTGTTGATGTTCAAGCTATTTTCTATAGCAATGATTGTATTAAATAAATTATCTTACCGGAGCACGTTTAGTTGTCCACTGCTAAAAAATGTTTGCTTTTGTTAGTGGTGGAGAGGTTCTGTTGTATTTAGTTTGTTGCTGGATCTACTTGAAAATTAATCCTTCCTTCTGGTGGTGCCCTTTAGAGAGAAATCAGCA
The DNA here is from genome assembly GCF_017976375.1 of Cuculus canorus. Classification (NCBI taxonomy): domain Eukaryota; kingdom Metazoa; phylum Chordata; class Aves; order Cuculiformes; family Cuculidae; genus Cuculus; species Cuculus canorus. The sequence goes on along the minus strand of NC_071406.1, from coordinate 29,350,593 downwards.
AAAGTGGCCTGGCTGTGGGGCTTTGTGTTCCTGTGCTTTCTAACTTGCAAAACCCTTGGTGTGGATATACTGTACACTGTAGATGTGTGCTACATGCTGTGAACTTTGCCAGTAATTTTTAAAACTAAACCCTAGAAGTTATTTTTCTATGTTTATTTGCAGGCAAGGGCCCTTTTAGCTGAAGGTTAGGATTTTCTTCATGCTAACTAGTTCTTAAATATAAATTTTCATTACGTTTGGTGTCTGACATATGAATGATATGTAGAGCCAATATAGTAAGCTGAGGAAAACTTAAGATTGCACTAGGAAAATTGTAGTTTGTGGCACCGCCATAAGTATGCAAAACAAAACCAGACACTTAGTCCAGGGACAGTCTTTATGAGTTAAAATAATTTAAGTTGCAATCGGAGAAGGATAAAAGGAACACTGTAATGAAGTTCGTCTGGATGCCACCACGGTGTAAGTTTCTAATGTTTGCATGTTTAGAGTTCTTTTGCCTTTATTTCTAGCCCTAATGGCCTGGTGGAGGAGCTGTAGCCGGGGCAGCTGCCCCCACTGAAATAGTCCCTGGCCCAGACTGTGCCAGCTGTAAGCCAGACTGAGCTGGGGCAGGGTGCAGCCTCCTGCCTGGCAGGGCTTGCTGCTGGAATTGGAGCTGGATGCGCCTGGGAAGTGGGAAAACTTGTTCCAGCATTCGGTGCTATTCTTACTCTGCTTTGCAGGCTGGGATGAATGACTCCATGAATCTAAATGAGTGAAAAAAAGATCTGGAAACAGTTTATTTCTGCTTAAATCAGAGTAAATAATTTCTCATGCACACCGCAGCAGATTTGGATCTCTCTGTAAACTTTTTTATATGGAACATATTCAAATCCCTGATTCTAGTGTGTGTTGCACAGACACAGTGAAGACAGCTGGTAATAGGCATATATGTGTGTGTGTGTGATTGTAGGTATATATATCCTTATATACTTATTATGTTACTGAAATTCGGGTATACCAACCTGCTTCACTACTAAAACCTAATATTTTAATGTTAGCAAATTAGCTGCTTGCTTGATGTTCTTAATTTCCAAGAAGTCCATCTAAACAGAAGTCCATCTAAACAGAAGTCCATCTAAACAGAAGTCCATCTAAACAGATGTATGACTGATCAACTTTACAGTTATTAATTATATCCAGAATCTATGAGGTTGTGTTAAATACTTTCTCTTTTAGTTATATTATGATGAATCTGGCATAATTATATTTCAGTTAAATTTAGTCTGTAGTAGTTAATGCTGTTGCAGCAGAACAGTTGTTTGCCCATAGTTATTTAGCCTTGTTTTAGAGGAGAATTTAAAATCTAGTAAATATTTTTTCCTGAGTTTTTCAGTACAAACTTAGAAATATGTTGTCACAAATAAAGAGACTTTCTTCACTTTTATTGTTTCTTGTCAGAGGGGTAATACCCTTAATGAAGGTGTCAGCAAATTTACCTTCTCTTATTTTAAGAGGTAGTGGAACCGAGTGTTTGTGTGCAAAACAAATAAACCCCTAATTGATTATTTTACCACTCTGTGTGCAGATTATATCATGCTACTTGAAATTGAAGATGTGGCCTTTGGGCACAGGAATACACAGTCCAAACATGACACAACGTACTAAAGGCATTTAGAAAATGGGGAAAAGGTGTGTAAAATAAGGAAGACTACAATATAGTATAATAACTCAAACAACTTCATCGTTTCATTTGGAGAATGCAAGAATATTTTCTTCTTGCTTTCCTGCATATGGGGGGAAAAAAACAGTGAGGTCCTAAGACACTTGAAAAATAAGTAATGCTTAATATGTGAGACTGGCAAGCATATTCTGAGCAGAAGTCACTTCACTGAAGGAAATCTAGAGGTGTTTAAGAAGGAATGCAGTAGAAGGGATGTTAAATTGGGTCCTGCTGAGAAATGGAAGAGTTAAATGTGAAAGCAACTATTCAGATGTCACATACTTCAAATCAGTCATCAAAACAAAGTCCTTCATCTTGAAGCAAATGGAGGTCTCCAAAAAAGGCAAATACCGTCAAAGTGATGTCATGGACAACAACTTGATTTTCTCAGCTGGTTTTGGAAGGGTGGGAGAAGGGTTAGTAACAAGGGAGCTGAGCTGAGAACGTAAGGCATGCAGAGGAATGAAAACTGTGTTTTTTAACAGGGTGTAAGCAAAACTGGATAGAGGTGGTGATCGAGGAAAGAGAGAAAGAAGATAGGCTGAAAAGTTAAAAAGCTACACAGTTAATTAAGATTCTCATTAAAAACACTGGGACCTGTTGGAAAGAGTGGTGACTTGTAGCACACAAGGCAATGTGTGTTACACTCCTACTCCTGTATCCTGTTACAGAAAGAAGCTTGCAGTAGTGAAGTAAGAAAGCATTTGGAATTGCCAGTAAATCCAGAATGCATCCTCTGGAATTGTGTCTGAACTGCACTGTGTATAGCTGGTGCTCATAGCAGCCACAAGTTTTTGTTTAAACTGCTTGGAGTGTAGAGAAACAGATGAAAACTAAAATTTTAACTTTAAAAAACCCCGTTTTTATGTGGCAAATAATGCAAAACTTTACTGAGCATATTTTTGTACCAAGAAGCTGGTAGTTGTGCTGGCTGAAATAAGAATTTGCATAGAATCTCAATCCTTTTTATAACTTTACCTCCTTGCGTTTGGTTAGGATTAATCTTCCATCAAATTGTTGTTAAATATTTGTGAAAATCGGTGCAGTGTCTCAGCTAATGCTCGATTGAAGCATTTGAATGACTATGGGGTTTTACAAATAGCACCTATTTTTTAATGATGCTTTACTACTAACAAGAGGAGATACGGCTCTTCTGTGGTGGCACTTTTCATGTATTTGTCGTGCATATGGTATCTTTTTCTGCCAACTTCAGATTTTAAAATGTAGTTTAATAGTTTTCAGACACCGAGATTCAATGTACGTTTTACGATGCTGTTATATATAACTTTTAATCTTCCTGCAATATGTTCATGCATATAATGCAAAATAAAAACTAAACAAAAGACATCAACAGCCTTTAGCCAGGCTTCTAATTGAAGTTAAGATGGTTCTAAATACTAAACTTCTTACTGTATCAGCTAACTCTTCTTCTGTATCTGATTACTGAGGGGAAAATGAAAATTTATGCGGATGTTCTGTATTTAAATGGAAATTTAAACAAGTCACTTTTCTGTGCTGAAGTGATGCCAGTTATGAGCTTCTCAGCATTGCTTTCTTTACATATTTTTGCGTTCATGCTATAAGTTAAAAAGCGGAATCACTTTGGGACAATGAAGTTCAGTACAATTATATTCTATTTTCACATGCTTATTGTATAAGATGCTAGTGTAATCCCACCAGCCTTCTTAGTATTCCAGTGTTCTGAATACTTAATTGATTTGTACAGATTTACAGTTAGTTCTTAGAACTTGACACAGATTTTAGAGATTGGGCATTTTAAGTGAGACTATCAGGAAACACTGAGAAGTAAGGCTATTACAATATCCATGCTTCTCCAGATAAAACTAGACATCCTGGCTGGATGTTATTACAGGGGAAGGTATTTATGTCTTGATTCTTTTCCTAGATTTGCCCACCCTTCTCCACCCTTGGCTGTATTATTCTTTTTAGGATAGTTAGTATAAGCATGTAATGAATTTACATTTATGTTACTGACATGTGCTTTCAACATATAATTGCAACTAAATAGTTTCACATAATCTAGGAATGCCGCATAGAAACAGTTATTGCTTTTAGCTGAAATATATAATGACAAATGAGGATGACGTATATGATAGAATCTGATAGTAAATTCCTCTGTGGCAATTACATAAAGCACTTAGTTTCAGCACTTAATTGATAACACCACGTCTTGCTTCACTTCCGTGAGGTGTGGGAATCTGAGGTGCAGAGGTAACTGCATTCCATCAGGTTTCAGTCTAGACAGGCACGAGAGCATCATTCATCCTGTACCAAACAAGAAAGGCTAATCACCTTCTTAAAAGTGACCTTGCAGCTAAAGAATGTGCTGTGGTGGGCACACGGAATGGCAAGTCAAGAGCTCAGTGCATCACCAGCAATACTCTTCCTAGAGTTAAGGATCCCAACTTGAAAGGATGCCGTCTGGATTGCAGAATGCTGGTTTCCTCTCATTTAATAGGAGTGGTGGTTTTTGAAAGAAATGGTTTAATGAAGTGCTGTTCAGTTAATTATATTTGCTTTGAAGGAAAAGCTTGTTATCTGGTTGGGGTGGGAGGAAGTCTAAGTACACTTAGTACACTTTTATAGCCACAAGTATTAGGAAACACTATTGGAGACTCATCTTTCTCCTTTAATTGAAGAGTAGTAGAGTGAGTTTGACTTTTTCAAACAAGGTTTCCAAAGAACGGGCTTTTTATTTTTATTTTTTTTTTTAACAAGTAGATGTGTCTGCGTCCAAGGTGTATCAAAATGTGAAGGTAAACTGATGTAGGACAAGCTGAGCCTAGTGTAATTAGTTCTGCAGGATTTGTTGGCTTGATTTCTGTGTAGACACTACCAGAATCAGTTGGGGAGGACTGCTGAGGGGAAAAATGATGAAGCTGTTGAGGAAAATGTGGAAAGGTAATTTCAAGTTTTCCTGGTGATGTGAAGACAAACAGCGAGTAGCAGACCTCAGTAGTAGCTTAGGAGGTACAAGCAGTGAAATAAAACTTAACAGCTTGAGGATGAATGTTAAGAACCATAAATAAAGAGATGTTAAGGGGCAGGATCGGTTCAGACGCAAACTAAATAGTTAGCCAATTGCTTTGCTTTAGTTGCTCATGTGAATGCTCCTAACTTGCAGTGAGTGTAAAATAGTTCTTGGGAAGAAGTTGTGGTCTTGCACCTATGAAGTCGCTGCAGAATATTTCACGTACAGTAAATTGCTACTGTAATTTCATATTTTATCTTACCTGGCTTTGTGTCCATCATTCCTTCTCCCATGTCAATTGTTCAGCTTGAGCAGGAGATGATAATACCTCTGCAGTTTAAGATCCTAGTGAAGCATTTAAAGGAGGGAAGCTGCAAATGTTATGTTTAGCAGAGGATAAGCATAATTCTAGTTCTGTTTTAATTAGCAAAATCAGAATTACCTAAAAGCAGGGCATTGAAACAAACATGAAATCAGTCATATAGAGCATCAGAAAATCATTATTATAACTATCTGTCTGACCTTGATTCATCTGCGTTGTGCATAATTGTGACAGTTTTTTTTTTCTCTTCAGGATCTCTACCTCATTTGGTAGAAAAAGGGGTAATTTCAAGTTCTTGCAGAGAAGAGTTTCACAGTTGCAGACCTTCCTCCATCTCTCTTCGCCTGTTTGTAGGGGGTTCTTCACTCTTCTTTCTTGATAGTCTCCTTTTTGTTTTCACTTATTCCCTTTGTTTCTGTTATTGTCAAAAGACATTTTTATTTAAACTTGAACATTACTGTTTCATGCATTTTTTAGCTTTAATGAAAAGCAGCGAGTTGTATCACGTTACTAAAAAGAGATCTTTGATAAGTGCTCGAATCAACTGGGATGCTTAAAGGAAGTGCGAAAGACTGAAGTTTATTCTTCCCTAAAGGAATGCTTAGCTTCCCCGACTCATCTGATATGCTTTTTAAAAGCGGCGCTCTTTTATTTTTCCGCTTTTAGTGTCTGCAGAACACAAACTCTGAGAATCTCGATTGATAAATGACAGACCCTCTGTGAATGTGTGATTTTTGGTGGGGGAAATGTGGTGAGGTGAGGTTGGAGGTGGTATAGGGCAGCCATTGCCTATGTGAACTTGGCTCAGTGTAGCACTAGAGAGGTGGCTCGTCTGCTAAACTTCTGTTCAACATGCATGAACTTGAGTAATTAAGGAAGCAATTTCAGAGATACACTTAGATAATGCTTTCGGAAGAATCATATGAAGCTTTGGTTAGGATTTGGGGAGGGGGCCCGTTACGGTAAAATTGCATGGAGGGCTCTTCCAGTCCTTGAGGAACATGCAGGTTCCATGGCAGAGGTTTCCAAACTGTTTCTTCTGTAGTGCAATTTATTCAAGAGTTCAAGGACTTTTGAAAGGCAAGCTGATAATGTGTGTTTTCACTATGCGTAGAGGCAAACTAAAATTATTTTCAGTGTTGTCAACTGCTGTACGGGGAGGGGAGAGGGTGTGACAGTTCAAAAGGAAAACCATCATGCTCTTTCAGAGATCTGTATCTGTTCATTAGTGTGACAGTGGATACCTTTCCTTGTAGTTCTGCTAGAATTCTTTTAAATTCTCATCTTTGTGTTTAGAGTTGTATTGTGCAAGACTGATGAGATCAGGCTTTGGAAGTTAGCTTAGAATTGCCGTGGCCTTTGCTTGCTCTGCCCTTCCTATCCTTCCGGTTTTTATTCACAAAATGTATACAAATGTGAATACAAAGACTGTCCTCGTCTCAAATGTCTCCGCTAGAGGAAAAGAAGAGTTCCTCTCTCCTTTCCCATACTTGGCATATGATGGCATTTATCCAGTTCTGGTAAGGAGTGCAGAAAACTTGTAGCATATGATAATAAACCTCTCATAGCTTTAAGATAAACAGAATTAAACTAGAGGCAGAGTTAACTAGGTCTTTAGCAATGATACTCCTAGAGAGAAGCTCCTAAATTCCTCTTTAATGATCCACCAAATGTTTGCTTTTGCTTATCAGAAGCTGACAAACCACACAGTGCTGTCTGTCTCTACAGATTCCTCTGCTCCAGTCAAATTGTCTTGAGCGCAAATGATCACACCAAGTAGCAGTGCTTCAGGAACACAAGCAAAATATGCTTGTGTGAGCATTAAACAACAGCAAGTTAAACCTGGATCTCTGCCTGGCCTGCAGGTTTGTGTTCAGAGCCTTACCTTGTTAAGGCTCGCTGTTTCTGTGTGGAACAGAAATAGATGCATTTGAAGGCAAAATTGCCCTCTGCCCTCCTGGGCAGAAGTTGGTTTGGAAGCAGTAAGCCGCTTTTGCTTTCAACCTGTTGATAGCGTTGAAAACAGTACATTGCTGCAAGCTGCAAGCCCGGGTAGGTTGTCAAAGTGGCAGAGAGAAAAGGAAACGGTAGTTAGGGTTGGTAGATAGGGCAAAGAAAGGAAATGGGAGCCTCCCTTGAGTGCAGCCACTAAGCAAAATAGTTAAAAATAGCTGCTTTTCCCCTCTAAGCAATTGTCTGAGTTGCCATAAATGTTGTTGATTCTTGGGAGCTGGAGACAAGTCTCATTCCTGGGATTTTCTGTTCTGAGACACCAGTTGTGTTTTGAGAACTTGTGCTGCACGCACCACTGATGACTGCAGTCCAGTGTTTAGAAGAAAGAAGAAAGAAAAAAAAATTGAGGCCAAACAGTGGTTGTAACAAGAAAAAGCATCTGAGTACTTACAGACGGTATAGACAGCAGAAGGGAGGAGGACCATCATGAGATGAAGTGTCTCACTTTTCCTTAGCATGCCGCCACAAAGAGGAACAGATCTCTGGCTGGCAGGCTCCTGGCCCATTGCCGTCCATTTCATCATTTTGGGTTTCTTTTCTTGTCATCCCAAACTGATCGGGTTTTTTAGACATTTCATGACAGAAAGCTGGTTGTGAAAACATTTTACTTACTAAAACTGCACTTATAGAGAAACGCTGGGAAAAGTGGTGATTTCATTGCAAAACACACAGCTGTTACAGATAGCAATTTTTAAATGAAATTTTGTTTTCAGAAGATTTAGAAATGCATTTATTAATTTCCTACCACTGTTAAGTCCTCTGTTTCAATTCTATACAACTAGTTCAAAAGAAAAAACGTTTTCATTTGAAATATGTTTTGGAGTGTTTTACTGTGTGCATTACCTTGCTGCTTAGCTAAACTGATTTTTTTAATAATCATTCCTGACCTCTTGGTTTCTTCAACTTATTACCCCAAGCAGGTCACAGATTCCAAATCTCTGTGGGTTTGTATCATCCACTCGTCCTCTTAATCTGATTGAGCTGCTCCTGTGAATTACAATAAACAGCTAAAACAGCTGAACAAATGACTAAATAGGATTTTTAGGATTTTTTAGTGTGTATAGTTGCCCAACTAGGTGAATATATGTTAATGATTCAGCAAAAATGTGGTCCTTATTTGGTAGGCACATAGTGGATGTTCCTTATTTTAGGTTAAAGTCAATTTCTAATCTTAAGCTGTGTCTATATCTAAACTAGCAAATCCAAGTGTCTGTACTCTGACGTGCTTTCACTGCATTCCTTAGAAGCAGCAGTAAACTAGAACATTCCCTATGTAAACTCCCCCCCCACTTTTGACAGTGCATATCCTCGAGTTTTGTTATTGCAAAAAAAAAAGCCAAAGCACAAGGATGTGAACACAATGCTGAAATTTCATTTCTCTTGTTTCTTTTTTTCATCTTTGTGTCTTTCCGCTGTGCGTTTTTACTTTTTTTTTCTGTCTTCTGTCAGATGTGCTCCAAGTGCCTGTTCTGCTTGTGTAGGGGAGAGAAGAGGTAATTTGAGCCTTAGCATTATCCAGTTACGTTGCTGGAATGTTTTGGTGTCTAATACTAGTGTATGTAAAATAACTCTGAGCGCTGCCTTCCCTGTAGATTTTAAGAAGCTCCTAGACACAGAAGACATCTAAAATAGTGTATGGAACCCTAAGAGAGTTTTCTGTTAACCTTTTCTGAACCTATTCATTTTTCACATCCCAAGTAGTGAGTTTGGCATGAGGGAATCCACTGGGCTACTATCTTGAGTATCAATAGAAGTGGATTATGTGGGTTTACTCAGACGTTGCCAGTTTCTCAGCACAGTTGTGTGCATTTTAAGTTATATATACTGTGGCAAAACCTAAGGTAGTTGTGGCTATTTTTTTCTTGTAAGCAACCGATTTCCACTCTCTCCCTATTTGTAACAGACTTTATTTTTGCTAACATGAGCTTTGTAAGTTTTCTTAAGGCTCATCCTTTATGTGAGAGAGAGAGAGAGAGAGATCAGGATGACTATGATCTTAAAATCAGTAACTTTGAAATTAAGAGACAGTAGTTTAAGTTGTCTTTGGACATTTGGAACATTTAGCACCGAAGTTCCAAAAAGGAGGCTATAGTGTCATTGAATTCCTGAATTACGATATGCTAGTTGACAAACCTTACACTGTTGCCATATTAAAAACATTATGAATGGACCATGAACACTGAACTATAGTTTCGTTATTGGGAGGGGGGATGGGAAACTTAATAACTAGGTGCAGAGTTCAAACTGTATTAATGAAAAAGTAGAGTAGAATTAGAAGTATCAAGATCTGTTGTGACATACGGATGAATAGTGGATGAGAATAGAATAATGAATGCTATAGTATTGGTTCGTACATGAAAAGATAAAAGATTTGTAACAGAAAAGGTTATTTAAATAATTTACTGCTTGGAAGCACAAGAAATGCTAGTGAGGTGCAAGAATGGTGATAACATAATTGGAGCTAAACTTTTTTTCCTTCTTGTTTTTTTTTCTAAAGCTTCAGCCACAGGCAGTAGATTGGTGTGAAGAATGAATCCTCTTCACAAGAGCTGTGTGATAAAGGCATGTGAAAATAAAAATAAGATCTGAATTAGTCACTGGAAAAGGTTGTACAGAGAGGATTTGTTTTCTGCTTCAAGTCTCTGTAGATTTCTTAGTAGTTAACTTTTGTTGCTGGCCCGACACATGCACACACTGTGTGTGTAATTACCTGTCTCTGTCATAGTATGAATGCAGTTCTGTTTCCCCCATAAGTAGTTTTCTTTGGTACCAAACACAGAAGAATCTTCAGAGAACCAATATTTTAATTAAAGATACATTTTATCTTATTTTTGTTTGTTGATGTAGTTCTCTAAATACTACTGAATACAAATGTAAGCTAGCCATTGAAGTAGCTGAATTGTCTCTTCAAACTAGGTATTTGAAGCACTGGAGTCTCTTTGCTCAGTTAAATATGAGATCTGCATGTCGTCATTTCTCATGTGGAAGATTAACCCTTGTCAGGGATGGGCATTTGCTGTAGTGAAGCATCTGTAAGCTTTTGATTTCTTTAAAACAAATATTTTCTGCTACTGCTATCCTTGCAAATGAGGAAGAATAGTAGAATTATTAATTGGTATTATTCCGAGCGCCAGATAACAATCAGGGAGTATGTCCTAGTAAGATAGGGCTGTGTTTTACTAGTGTTTCTTATGGGGAGTTGAGACGCAAAAGAGAGTGGATTGCCTCAAATTGTCTTTAGTTGGTTTTTGTGGAGTACTGTTTGAGTTCTGCATTTGTAGGTACTGGATACTTCTTGTATCCTATGTGACGTCATTTTTAGAAGTGATTTTAGTTTTGCTTTGGAAACTGTTGCTCATCTTTTGCGGTTTCATAAATCGGCATTTCTAGAAACTTTATCTAGTCTGTATAAGTTTGCAAAGACTTTTTCCCTAGCAGTGTTGTACCTTCTTCTGTAATGCTGATTCTCCTTACACGACATTCCATATCTCATCAGTATATTTGGGTGAATTAGCAGAACATTCAACAATATCCTTAAAATTTTGAGATTTAACTCCACTGATTACTATGAAAAAGACTTTCACAAAGAGTCTTGAGGAAGAAGAGAATTCTAGGACTGAAAAATGAGTCTTGCAGGCTGTCTTGCATCCACATACCCTGGTGAGAGCTGCCTGCAATAAGAATATGAGGATATGGAAGCAATTAATTTAAAAAAAAAGGGAGGGGAAAAAAAAAAAAAGAAAAAAACAACCCCAAATCCAAATCTTCGTATACTGAAAACAAGATCTTATTAAAAAGAGAAAACCCTCTTGCTCTGTCCTTTGAACTGAGCAGTTTATTTCCTACTGTTTTTTACTACAATAGTGGGTTTTTTCCTAAGCGCATCATTGTGGCCAGAATTATGGAATAAATGCCAGGCACCTAGAGGGTGAGCAAAAGAAAAAATAAAGTTGCCTCTACAAAGCAGAGTTCCTCTTTATAGAAGACTACAAGCATTTCCTATCTCTTTTCTTTGTTTAGGTTGTATCTTCTCCCTTGCTTTTGATCTTTGGTTTTGACCTCTTTTGCTTTTGTCCACTTCTCTAAGCAGTGGCACCACTGCTGTGCTCTCCACTGGCCTGTGTTCCATCTCCTCTCTTTTTCTTGAGTTTTAGCATTCTTAGTATTTGGGTTTCTTCTTATTATGTGTGCTCCCCAGGCAAGAGCAAGGAGCTTAGGACAAGTCATGCGTTTAGTTCCAGTTTTACCAGCACGGTTTCTTGGCTGATGGAGGAAGAACTACAAGTTCACCTTTACAAAGCAGGTGAGCATTTTTTCCTGCCTATGGAAGCAGCATGCGCAACAATCCAGTGTCCACTGCTGCTCGTCTGTGAAAAATTGAGTTTCCAAACTAACAGCCTCTTCTGAAGTTTTTAAGAGGCCTATAATTTTGGTACTTTGTCAAGAACATGAGCAATCCTCCCTCTATTCCTCTTCCACTTCCCCAAAAGAAAAAAAAAAGAGCTAGCCGCAAACCGACCAAAGGCCACACCCTTGGTATGAGGCAGCCTGTCTGCCACATCTTAAATCCAGCTTCGTCCAGTTTTAGAATCTGTCAACAGAGTACTTTCAAAAGATATTTTAATATGGACTTTGCAGACTATTTTTTCTATTCTTTCTCTCAGGCATGACCGCATCATTTTAACAGAACCTTGTTTTCACTTCTTGGTAGAAAAACACTTGCTGCGTGAAATCTGTGACCACACTGATAGTTTGGCAAATGTCTTTTAAGCAACTGAAAGTAGAGTTCTTCTAGGATGTGTCAGATCCTTAATTAGAGGCAGAGTTCCAGGTTTGGCTATAATAAATATAATTATTCCCTCCCCTCTCAATTTAAATTAGAAGTAAGTAAATATGAATAATTTCAACCTGACTTTCCCTCAATGCTGTCCTTAAATGGCTAACATTGAAAAAATGGTTAACAATGCAATGAGTTTAGAAGAGGTGCTAAAACTTGAATTTCAGGTTATGTACATGAACATACTTAGCTGAAATAGTGTGAAGATAAACTAGAACAGGAATACTTGTGGTGGTGGTTAGTTTCACCAAACCAAATCGAGATAAAAAGCCAATGACAAATCAGACCTGGTGTGTTAATGCAAATTTTTATAACCTATTTATGCAATCAGATCTTGCACTGTTTTGCAGTTTTGATGAAAACTTTCCTTCTTCTTGAATTTGTTTTGTAACATTATTAATGAGCCTTTAAAAAATTAAATACAATATTCAGTAAGAGAATTTCAGTTTGCAGGGAGAAATTTGTAACTTGTTGCAAAAAGCTTTTGAAGATAAGCAAATACTCCACTATGTAACGATGGAGATTTGGTATTGTGGCTGTTCTGCAGCTTGTCCCTACTCCTGATGCTTCTCAAAGAAGTTTCTGGCTAAGGAGGACAGAATTCTAGCAACGGCTCCATCTTGCTTTCTGCTCTGTAAGGAGGAGGGCTTCTATTCAATGTGTGTTTTTAAGGGATCCGTTCACAGGTTGAGCATCTTCATGCAAAGCATAAACTTCTTCAGAACTGTGCACACTCAGAGTTCCACAGTCATGCTCTCAAATAACAAATCCTTACATCCTTGTGGGGAGAGATCTTTGTGTTCTCTCTCCGGGACTGCCCCAGTGACAGAAACTGTGTGTTTGACAACCGTTTTTACATAGGAGTGGTTGTTCTAAAGGCCTTTACAGGAGGAGTAAAAGTTTTCCTGTCATTCCTCTTGTGAAGACAATGGTACAGGTTTTAATGGCTTGGGCAGGTGAAGGTGTGCAGCAGACTGGCATGGATGAGGTACCTTACCCCTTCTGTGTTTTTAAGAACCTGCACGAGGCAGTATAGTTTTCCAAGGGAACCAGCAAGAAGTCTGATATTTCTTAATTGACTGTTTTCTCTCAGCCTGAGACTTGATGAATCTTAAAAGGAATATGTGTGACTGGCTCAAAGACATGGGGATGGTGTAGAGTACCCCCTCCTTGCTTTATCAGTATATTTTATTTGGAGATTCCAGCGGCTGTGTTGAAGTAGTTACCCTTCATGGAGGGGAGTTTCATCCTCGTCTTGATAGAATTTACTTGGTGGTTCCCACAGCAAGCAGAGACCTGCTCCAGAGCTGCCTACGGGCCACTGATAGGGCTCTGGCTGTTGGGGGGCATTCAGGTAAGTGGACATTTTGGCACTCGTGCTTTAAATTCCCCAGTGCTGCAGTTCCAGTCACTGCTTATGATGAAATCATAGAACCAGTAAATTATTTACAGAGGCAAGGCTGGATTGGCAGAGGTGCCTTCATTGTGAAGTGAAAGCTCCCTAAAGCAATGAAACAACAGAGAGCAGAACTGGGGCAGAATTTAATGAAGTAAAGATTTTGTGGCAGCCAGCCAGAAGGCCAGATCGGATTTTCTGAAGTAGTGGCTGGGTTTGTCTTCATAATCTGATACTGCAGCCCTGGAATCTTGTAGAGCTTTCTGGTTTTGTCTATGAGGTGAATAAAAGTGTGATTGCTGTAGCATCTTCTGCTTCTCATAATAGCTGCTATGGTTTTGCTTATCAAGAACTCAAAGAGATTCACAGATCTTCTTCTCAAGGCTTATTAGCAAGGCTGGAGCGGCAAGGTCACTTAAGTTCAAGTCAAGCTCGTTTAGAAACTGGATATGTTGACCACTCTTGGTATGGCTGAAATACTGTATTGAAAACAACAGCAGCAGCAGAACCACAGTCCTTCCTCTCCACCTCCAAACCTGCTCCCACTCTCCATACCTGGCACAAAACCCTGACCGAAACAGACTTGTTAGCAGATAAAAAAATTCTGTTGTGGCTCTCCCTCATGTATTATGTGGGCTTCTCATGTCCCTTTTCAGTCCATATCCTTGTCTGAACAGAACACTAGTCTGTCTTGGATGGGTGTAAGGGAGAAACCCGATAGAAAGAGCTGTGTTTTAAGGGAAATTTCAGAAGAACTCAAATTTCAATATCTCGTGTATTCTTGCTGCTTTCAAATATTCAGTTACCCAAATTTCAGTTTATTCTCTAGTATTACCCTTACTCGCTTTAGGTTTTGTCAGTACATCTTTAAAAACAGTCTGTGCAAGTTTATAGTTGTGCAGTTGAAGTTAACTTCAAGATTAAAGTGGCCCTGGTGTTTGCCAGGGTCGGTTCTAGCATTGTGATTTGCAATTGGCATTACACCTTCACCATTCATCCCATTTTTGCTTTAGTGAGCAGTTTGTGTTGGTACAACAGGTTCAGTGTTACCTTGAAAATCAAGTAGCCCATGAGATGATCTGCTATTTTATTCCAAAAAGTTTAATATACAATTCTAGCTGCACTTATTTTATGTAGATCAGTTTTAACAAGAAATAAATTTCACTCTTCCATCCCCCTCTGCCCTCTCTCCTCACCCCATTTTTTTAATTTCAGGGCAAATAGAAATAGTTTCTCCGTGGAGATGGTATTTATTGTGGTTTAAAAGATGCCGTATAAATATGTAACTGTGAATACAGAATTTGATTTTTTGCATGGGTTTGCTTTTTAGGAAATGTCTGCAAGTAATGGTAGCTGAACTTTTGTCCATAGGTGCCCTTTGAGGTAGTGAGAGACAGAAGAGTATTTACAGTTCTTCTCTTTCTTGTCCCCAGTTTTGTTGTGTTCTGGCAAGAGTCTTCAGGATCCAGGCAGGAGACTGCAGTTCCTGGAGCTGATGATTTAGTTATCCTTCTACAGCAGCAATCCATCAGGAGATCTCTCTTCCAGCTTCTCTCCTGCTCCTAGCTGTGTATTCCTTCCTTTCCCCTGTACTCATCTGGAACCCCTCATTAAGCAGCTTTATGTCACAAATCTGGCAGAAATTTAAGTATTGTGTTTGTGGGGCTACTGACCTCGTTTTCTGCCAGATAGGCGAGTTATAGCAGCTCATGGAGGCTCGTGCTGTGGGTCACCTCCTGTGCTTGTTAAATAGTGGGAGTGTGCAGTGCTTTTGTACCGTGCTTTGAAATCTTCAATGTTACTAGCAATTATTCTGAGAAGGAAACTTAGCTCTGCCTCCTCACTCTATTTATTCAGGAACTTCAGGGCTGTTGGATGTTGAAACAGTATCTGTGTATGTACTTAGATTCTGGAGTGGCTAGGTTTCTTAATAACACACTTCTAAATTCTCTTTTAAATTTAAAGAACTTGTGACACTTGCCTCTGCTGCAGAATGGGCTATGTTTCTTCTTTTGTCTTCTTGGCCCAGAGTTTCATAGTGGGCTACCTAAACTTACCACTTAAAACATGCATTAGGCTCATGAACATAATTTGTCTGTAAAGCATGATTCTTCTGAATAGGAGATTAATGATTGTAGACTATTATAATGTTATGACTGAACACTTCAAATTTGGAGCTTACGGTAGGATTTTGTAGAGTAATCTAGTATTAATGTGATGTGCAGAATGGCTTACAAGGTGTAAGCAGATAAAATAAATGCTTACTAAGTTAAGTTCATGAGATAAAGTTTTTAAGACTTGCAGAGAAAACTGTATCAGCTGCTGTATATCTGTCCTGTAACAGCTAATATTCAGATCTGAACTCCCTTCATCTACAGATACATTCACCTGCCTTCCAAGCTGAAATATTTGCCTGCTTATTTTTTCATATTTTAGTAACCAGATTGAAAATATGTTCTGAGTGATGAGATGTTTTTTACTTTCATTATTGTCAAAGTTCATTCTCATAAAACTAACTTAAGGTCATTTTGTTGTGATACAGCGCAATTGTCTTGCTTCATAATCTGTCGTATATATACACATCTGCTTCGTTCGAAGCTCTCCCCTTCACAGTGGCTTTACCTTATCTTATAGGAAGACCTGAGATGTTTGCATTGGACTACAGCACAAGTAGTCTTGAATTTCGTGGATGCTTGTGTATAAGGAAAGGCAAGTCTGATTATTGGCAACACTTGAGATTCCAGAGTCCACTGGTATTTGTCCAGGTCATTGGGAGTGAAGTTACTCAGAGTCAGCGCGAAGAAGGAAGTAACAGATAAGAAATGACTCGGGAATGTTTATATGGAATAATGACACACAGGAAGCTATACAGGAACAGGAAGTCCGAAAAGACCAAAGCCAGTGAGTTATAAGATTTGGGGAGAATCCAGGCACCAGTAACTAGCAAGCCCATCACTGATTTTTCTCTTCCACTTCAGTGATGGTTGCACAGCAGCCTGGATCGGGGGTTTGGTATTTTAGTGTATGTCTGGCGGTGATTTCCACATCCCCACCCCCCATCCCCAACCCCACACAGGTAAATGTTTGTTTTCAAATGCATGATTATGGTAAATTTCTCTACTTCTTGCTTGGATTCTAGGAGTTTCTAGAGGCTTGTCAGAAATGAGTGTAAAATGTTTTTCAGGAAGGAAATTGCATTGCTAGTAAATAATCCAATTAAATTTTAATGCAGAGAGTGTATGGATGTCTAATTTCTCTGGGACAGCTTCTGTCATTCATAGTTACTGAAATAATGAATGTTTTCTCTGTAGTTCATTTAAAGGGATCTTCAGAGAACCTCTTTGCATATTCTATCAAAATATATGCAAATTGACTACCCACAAGTCTATTCACTGAGCTATCAAAAATATATTGAAGTACTTCAAACGAATTGAGCCAAGTGAAGAGTCTGTGTCCTGAAGTGATATCAGGAACACAGCAGATTCTTCCTATTTCTCGTTTCTTTAAGAGGAAATTTGGAATTTCTTAATCTGTTGGTGGATGTACTTGGTAATGGACTGCTGTGAAATAGTTGCTGTTGCCTTTCAGCTCCACAGAGGTGGAAGAATGAAGTGCTGTGAAATTTACTCTGCAAAGGTTTAGTAGCTTACTCTTCTTCTTACAATTCTGTATGGTAATTACTCAGTACAGGACTGAGGTGTTATGGTGTTACGACTTAAACTTCCATAAAATTCCCATAAAACCACTGTGACAGTCAAGTCACTGATTTTAAGAATAATTTTCCCATAAAAATAGTTCTTGATTTTAATTCTTGGAAGTGGATGATATCACACAGTGGGATACTGAAAGAACCAGCAAACAGTGACAATTCACTGTTTTCTAACACTTCTCAAGTTAGCATTTGGTGAGCACAATTTTCTATTTCAGTGATCTGACCATGGACTCCAAAGGATTGGTTTCTTTGCATTTGTAGATCTCTTACATGTTTGATTTGCATTGGAAGGAAGCAATGCAGCCCAGGGTGCAGTTCTGTACCAGCTGAAGTTGATCTAAACCTAGAGCTGCCAGGAACCACCTTCCTTAACTTCCACACCCTCCCCCATGCCCTGCTAGCCAGTTGTTGGCCTTGCCTTCTCTCCCCTGCCGTACTTCAGTATGCAGTGAGACCCTTCACAGAGCTGACTTTTCAGAACTAACCTGTGCCATAGTTAGGTTTTTTTTTTCCCCAGATCATCTCTCTGAATTGGTTCACTGTGCAGTTTCGTGCATATCGGCTCTGGCTTAAGAGAAACAGCAGTAAGTAGGGGAGGGGAAGAGGCAAAATGGTGCTAATCCTACTTCAATTTGTTTTAAGAGGCAGTATAATGGCCCCGGGAGAGGAAGAGAGAATTATTCCTGGATTACTGAATAACAGGGTTATCTGGAGTTATTGAGCAGCTGATTAGAAAGGAATCTTTGCTTGACCACAAGTGGTCCACAGAGCACAGAGAGTTGGTAGTTCACAACTGATGTGTAAAAACCATATTAAACAATTTAGAACTACATTGCCTCAATTAAAAACTTGTCATAAGGGTCGATGTTTTGGGAACTTCTTGTCTAAAAAGAAAGAAATGTCTTTCTTTCATCTTCTGTTCCCATTGGTAGTTTCCTTGATTTATAGGAGAAGGAAGCTTGCTTAGGGCTTGATCATATTGTCTGCCCAAAGCCCACTAAAAGCACCTTTTTCTGCAGTAGAAAAAGGAACTGAATAGGTTTGAGCTGGCTGCATGTTATACACTGACTTTCCTTATCATCTTTTGAATTTCTGTTCTGATTCTTTTTTTTTTTTTTTTTTTTTTTTTTGTAACTCTGTTTCTGTCACTGAGTAAATAGCAAGTGGTGGGAATGCATAAGTGTTGGATTTTTTTCTTTAGATTCCTTTTAAAGGACCCATTTCTCCTTGAGAAGTAGTGCTTTGTGGTGCTTCCCAGCCCTTCACTTTTGTTTCATGCAGCCTCCCTAGAACCTTTAAATATGCTAATCCTTGGCAGCAGGAGGGTAAAGGCTTTTTAAACTTTTTGATTTTGTGAGCCTTTGGTTACTTAAGATAATAAGAAAATGTAAATAATAAAGATATGTAAATGATGTGCATAATTATTTACTAAGAAATATACTGCAGACATAGATTGCTTTTGAAGGGTTTCTAGAATAACGCGGAAGAGATAGTAAGAGATAGTAGAGGACATTTCAACAGCAGAGCTCTGATAAATGTTTCTGGCTCTACCACTGAATCATATTTGATAGCTTTTTCCATCACCTACCACTTTAAATGACGATGTTGTTGCTGTTCTAAAAAACTACTTATTTATATCAATAGTCAGTGCAATTTTATATAAGCTTATACTTAACCTATTTATAATTTAAGGATTTCTTACTGAAGATTTGATTGTAGCTACTTTTTTTCTTTTTCCCTTTTCCCATTTCTTCTGCTGCTCCTTTTCTAGATTATTTGGGTAAGTGATAGCTGCCTTATGGGAACAAGCTGTTACTCTGTGATTTTTACATCACATTTGGATAAGCTAGAAGTGTTACACACAGAAGAATCTGCAAGTAATTTCTGAAGAACTTGAGATTTTAACTAAGTTATTTGTGTTTATGAAGAAAATAAGGGACTGATACAAATTTACTTGTTGCTATACAGCTTTATGGTTTTAGAGATATTAGTATGAGACAGAAAAAAGTGAACTAAACCATGCTACTGACTTTATCACCGTATTAATGATCTACTGCAATCCTGCTAAATATGAGGTTCAAAATTGCTTTTGTATGAAGTAATTCTTTATAATTGACTTTTGTACAGTTGGATAAACCTTTTTTTCTTTGTGAGCTGGTAAACAAATGTTTTTGGTAGTAAATTATGGACATTCTTAGCAGGGGCTTCTGTGTACTATGGCTGTATATGTCTGTTCCAGCCCTAGAGAAAGATGTAAGCCTTTTCAAGACTGAAGGAGATCATTGCTAGCAAAATGTTGTGGTGGTGTTGGTTTGAATGCAAGCAATTTCATAGCATTACTTTCCTCAAATGAATATTGATTAATGACATTAAAGGGTATTGAATTGCATTTAAAATTTCAAATTACTTGACATCCGTATTTGCATTTTAGTTGAGTAAACCCCGTTATTGCTTTTCTGTGAAGGTTGTGATTTGATACAGTTGGTTTCTTTTCGAAGATTGTTGATAAGATTATGAAAAGGAGAAATACTGAATACATATCTATGGAGGAAAACTTTCTAGAGGTTTTTTTTACATAAAATGCTCTAATCTCTGACATGGAGAGCCCTAAGCTGCTGGTTCTTAGAAGCCAGAAAGGTGTACAAAAATATTATGTTAGTTTGTGTGACATCTGAAGCTGGGCAGCGTTGGAAATCATCCAAAAAACACATGCAATGTAAGTGCAGGGTTTCAAAAAATACTCTGTTCTGTTAGGGGCACCAAGTAAGTAACAATCTGCAGAGAAACTAATGTAACAGCCTGAAACCTCTTCATACCCTGAGCAGTCAGCTTGCTTGAAATGCCTTTTAATCCTTGTCAAAAATGTACATTGGGTCATTGGGAAAATCCTTTTGCCTCATACAGAAAGTAAAGCTCTTCTGATCATTTTGCCCATACGTTAAGAATGCCAAGAGGTCAGTGTTATGTGTTTTCCCTGTCTACTTCCATGTTAAACATTACGGAACAGATTTGTGCTACAAAGAAGTGGTGGTACAAATAAATAAGAAGTGCAGTTTTCAAAAGAACACGGTTGGCCTGTGAAGAAGGAAGACATGGGAGGTGAGTGGCCTTAACCTGAAGCCTCACCCGTATGGTGATTTTCACCATGTTGTCACGTAGGCACCGAGTGCCATCCTGCCAGCAGTGGGGGAGGTCCGGCTTCCTTGCAGCTCCTTCCCTCTGCTGCGGCTGATCCTGCTGCTTTTCTGCTTCATTACTCTGATGTGGGTATTGTTGATGCCTTTTCACTCTCAGTCCCCCAGTTTAATTCAAATTCTAGTGTATCTAAAGGACAAGGTCTTTAACCTCCTTCTCTCAAAATATAGCCTGCACAGTAAATATTCAGTGGTGTGATTATGGAACTATGTTCATTTGCACTGTTACAAAGGCAGATCTAAATGAAATCCAGACGAAAATCTTAGTCCAGTTTGGTGAGAAAATGATAAATGGAATAACAAGTTTTTCATGATAGCAGGTTGCTAAATTACAGGTTGCTGGATATTGTTAAGAGCAGCAATGTTTCCGTCTCCTCTGTGCTGTTAATTATGTGGAATGACTGTCTCTTCTCAAAGATCCTTACATATAAATCTGTATTTTTACATTTCACAGATGTTAATTTGTATATATATTAAAGTCTGAAATTAGCCAAGTGAGATGTCGATGTTAGTACAAACCTTTTCTACAGTACTATATGGTGGGTTGCCAATTCATTTTAAGATCAGTGACATCTAATAGACAAAATCATATTTAGGTATACATGTGGTTTTGCATTTCAGCTGATAGCACTATTGTGCACAAACTGAAATATCATTTCTGATTAATGTAGGAATGGATTGTGACAGCAATGGTAACCTAGACAGTGCTTTACCACTTTTGTGCGGATGGACTTCTAATCTGCTGCCTGGCATAGTCCTTTTGTTTGAACCCTTTGCCCGCCCTCCTTGTACTTTTGTCTATGCTCCTTTGCTTGCTATTCAGATTTTTCACACCTTGTTTGTGCTGTTACTACTGTATTTAAATGTTCTGCCTTTCTAAAATTATCCAAATGCAGTGCTTCATTTAACAATATGCAATGAAATGCCTTTCATAGGAAGCAAAGTCTTCATGCAAAGTGTCATTGGAGAGACCCATACCCCCCTTCTATCTCTCCCAGCAGCGGGGAGACATTGGGTGTTTTCTATAACATATATTATGACTCCACTCTGTGCTTGTTAAAGTTCACCCACATCTTTTATTAGATGCAGTTTCTTGCTGTATTTATGTATAATAATAACAGTGTGAAACAGATGAACATGTTCAGCTGTACATGATCAAGTAGTAGCCTTCTGCTTGCCTTTGGGAAAAAAATGGTCCATTTGGACAAGTCTTGCCTGCGTGGAGAGAGCAAGTGCCAGTCCCAACCTAGGATTTACTTGGTATTGTCATTAGATATTGTAAACAGAATGTAGCTGAGTCTTTTGATGTAAGCTTTGTAAGTGACTTTGCTAAATACTGTGTACTTACTGTGTAAATGTGATTTGTATATATAACTTGGGCTGAGAACAGTTGTCAACATGAGATGGTGAAGGGAAGTATCAGCAGTAATGAGAGTAAATGTCCTACTTATTAGAATCATAGAATAGTTTGGGCTGGAAGGGACCTTAAAGATCATGCAGTTCCAACCCCCTTGCCGTGGGCAGGGACACCTGTTGCAGTGTCTCAGCACTCATGCTGAAGAAATTCTTCCTTATGTCTAGTCTAAACCTGCTCCTCTCCAGTTTGTACCCATTGCCCTTCGTCCTGTCACCACAAGCCTCTGTAAACAGTCCCTCCCCAGCTTTCTTGTAGCCCCTTTCAGGTACTGGAAGGTCACTCCAAGGTCTCCTTGGAGCCTTCTCTTCTCCAGGCTGAACAACCCCAACTCTCAGCTTGTCCTCGTATGGGAGGTGCTCCAGCTGACTGATCATCCTTGTAGCCATCCTCTGGACCCGTTCCAACAGCTCCATCTCCTTCTTATGTTAAGGATTCCAGAACTGGACACAATACTCCAGGTGGGGTCTCACAGGAGTGGAGTAGAGGGGCAGAATCACCTCCCTCGACCTGCTGGCCGTGCTTCTTTTGATACAGCCCAGGACATGGTTGGCCTTCTGGGCTGTGAGCACACATTGCTGGCTCATGTCAAGGAGCACCCGCAAGTCCTTCTCTGCAGTGCTGATCTCAATCACATCATCCCCCAGCCTGCATTGAAACCGCAGATTGCAGAGTGCAGGACCTTGCACTTGGTCCTGTTGAACCTCTTGAGGTTTGCACATGCCCACCTCTCCAGCTTGTCCAGGTCCCTCTGGATGACATCGCATCCTTGCAGTGTGACAACTACACCACTCAAACTTGCTGATGGTGGACTCGATCTCGCTGTCTATATCATTAATGAAGATATTAAACGGCACTGGTCCCAGTACCCTGAGGGACACCACTTGTCATGGATCTCCATCTAGACTTCAAGCCATCGACCACTACTCTCTGAATACAACCATCCAACCAATTCCTAATCCACCGAACAGGCCACCCATCAAACCCATATCTCCCCAATTTAGAGAGAAGAATGTTGCTGGAGACTGTGTCAATGGCTTTACAGAAGTCCACATTGGTTTTGAGCTTGCACAGTGCTGAGCTTGAGGAAATGGGTTCTTTGTTGGCACATAACATACTGAAGTTATACTTTTCAGATGGAATTCGGCTGCTAGTGGGATCTGAATATATGTTCTCACGCAGTCTCCTCTGCACAAGTGATCTTTTTGAATGGAAACATTTTGGGTCTTGTTAGCAAGGATTTGGGTTATACCCTGTAACTTGACAGCAAGTCAAACTCAATTAAATTATAATTTTAATAAAGTTTGCAGATTTTAGAGAAAAGTGACATTTCTTTCCAAATAAATAAACTCCTGACCCAAACAGGAAGATCCCATTCCATAACTAGGTAAGAGAGAGCACTTTCTGTGCAAAATTCATTATATTCTGGCCAGTTTTTTTTTCTTGCTTGAAACTAAATGTAGAGCAGCTTGGAAGCAGAGAAACTCCTCTCTGTTACATAGGTAGGTTGTACTGTAAGTTTTTATTAAAAAAACGCAAACAACCAAGAGCTTGTAGTCAATCAGAAAAGGAAATCCTCTAAAATACAGATATGAAGCATGAAAATCATGGTAATCTAAAAAATGTGGAAATATGAGGACATTACATTGTTGAGCAAATGACATTAAGTAGCATCTCTGTGTTATTATTGTGTTTCTTTGGTTGAGGACTTAGATACTTGTTTAAAGGAAGAATCTTCTGTCTTGTAGAACTTGGTTCCTGTTGCATTGATTTGCCCTGTTGGTGATGCTTGGGAAAGAAACTGGAACTTGACTACTATTGATTTAATTTTGTTTTTTCAAATATTAAATAGTTAGCTGGATTTCTAACAGTTTCAATTAGCATGGTTTCTTTTGCATCAAATGTTATGCTGACTTGAAAAGCACTGCATGTCAACTGTGTTAACTGTTCTGTTGCGTTAGCACCCCCTTTGCTTCGAGGAGAGTTGTAGTGACGTCGGATGAGCTCGGATGAAGCCTGGAATATAAGATATTCTAGAATGTCTGTCTCTCTATGTTGGAAGTGAAAGCCCTGCTGCAGGCACAGCCAGGACCTTGTTGAGGGCCACTTGGAGTGGGGCCAGGGCTCAGAGACGGGGAGCCTTGGCTCATCCCTCACGGAGAAGGGAAGCAGTTCAGAAAGGGAGGGGTTGGAAAGGAAAGGCTTCTTCACCCGGGGGCTGCTGTGTTTTATTGTGCTAAAAGGGTTAGCTTAGTTCTTGGAAATAAGCTTGGGACGTAACTCCTGCTAGCTGTTGTGCAAATGGAATGTGTTCCCTCCTGTCCCTTGCTTTTCCTTTGCGTTAGTGAGACACAGTGTCTCACAGCAAAATGGACTTCTCTTGTGTCACTGTCTAAACGAAATCGGGAATACCATACCGTAAAGATGTGAACATCACCACCTTAGAAAAATGTGGTCTAGTCTTCACAGTTCCCAATCTTTGGAAGCTGTAAAATATTTCCTGAAAATAAATATTTCAATCCATTCATTTTCTTAACAAAGAAATGACTGAAATAATTTCTCTAAGGCTTATAGCTACTTTTTCACTAATATTAACAGTATGTTCTTTATATCAGTTACCGGCAGAACTTTGGTAATTTGTAACTTTTCAGAAGTATCCAGTAACTGAAGCAACTGTGTTTTAAGAGATAAAAGAACACTTTCTGAAATTAAGTTCTTCTGGACACAGTGATTTTCAGCTTTGATGCCTCTTTTTTCCTCTGTATTTAACCTGTAATTTTTTTGCTCAGGGTAAGATTTAAGGCTTTCTAAAAAACACAGTAGCTCTGAGCAGCACCAATACAAAAACCTTTTCATTTAAGTGCTACCCTGCTGAACGTTTTGAACAACTGAGAATGCAAAACTGTGCCCTGAGATGTCTGTGCAAAGACAAGCCAGAGTAATTTAGTGTAGCTGAGCCATTGTCACGTTAATTGGTTGTAGCAGTGGATCGGGCAAGTGTGTTACTTGGATGTGTCTGAATCAGTCTCTTCTGTCTTTCTCGTGTTTTTTTTTACCCCAAAGTGCCAAGAAGGATTGCAGGGGGAGCATGAAAATGAGTTACAAGCTGCTGCCAGCCAGGGCTGTCGGCTGTGAGAGGTACTGTTTGCTCCTGCTAGCTGACTTGTTTTGCGAATTAGCAAAACCAACTCTCTTCGAGACTTTTCTTTAGAAATCAGTTTAATAGCTTATCTAGAAAAACTACGGCATTCTTAGCGCAGCCGGGGAGACCTCTTCTACCTGAAGCTATAAATGGTGGCTTTTGTTGGTGGTTGTACCGGGTATATGGCAAAATTTATACAGTGCTGTTTTCTGATTTCAGAACAGAACCTGATAATGAGTCAGAATATTCATAAAACTAACACATGGCCCCTCAGACTCCCTAGGACTTGCGAATTCAGCCAAACCCCTTTGTAGAGATGTGGCAGACAGACTGTCGTGCAATTTACTGGTTGAGACCCGTATTTATATTTTTGTGTAGCAGGGAGTATGTCTTGAAGGTATTTGTTACCATTTTTCAGAAACTGGGCTTATTTAAACTCATGAAAAGTGAAGTGCTATTGAATGAGATAAATCGTAGTGAAGGAGACTGTAAGCTGTTGAAACATTGCTGTTTGTACAGCTGCGGATCAGTTAATAGAGACATAAAGAAGCAGGCCAGAATGGGGATCTGAATAGTGAGTCTCGCATTGTCTGAGGATTGTACAGTTACTGGGTTAGCTGGGTTGGCTGTGAAGGAGGGCAGCAGCCTGTCCCATCCCATGGTGTTAATAATCCCCTGGGAGCAGGGCAACGAGAGTGGCTGTACCACTGAGTGCTTAGAGCTTTTAAAACAACTTTTGGTTTGCAATCTGGATAAATTGTATGTGTTGTCTGAAAGAAAACATGCTTCTTGTTTGCTTTTTCAAAGGGATTTAGAATTACTGTAAGGATTAGAAATGCTGATGTTGAGTCAGTGCAATGGTGTTGTCTTCTGCTAGTATGTCTTAGGAATATGGGGCGAAACAAGAGTAGAAATGAATGAACACTTAAGTATTCAACTGGCATATCAACATATGGCTGATTCTTGAGCTAGGGGAGTCGATTATTATTTTTTGTAGAATATCAGTTTAATTTTTAGGAGTGCTGGCCTCTGAGAGGGAGCACGTAGCGATGGCTATCAGTCTCTCTAGATATCTTTTACAAGAAGTGGTAGTTCTGCAAGTATTTAAAACAACATAGTTAAAAGCTGAAAATTTGAAGTACTGCTGACCAAGCTGAAAACCTCAGGTTTTCCCCTCCAGTCTAAAAAGTTAATGTGCTCCAAGTATTCAGTGTGCTAATACTGCAGAAGATCAACAGTTACTGGTAATAGTATGTAGGAAAAGTATCTCTGACTGCTGCAGCTTATTTGTTTAGTGAAGAGTGAAATACAAAATAAAATTATACAGAAGCTTTTGTTGTTGACTTATTTTAAGCTTAAAAATACCTTTATTTTAAAAAATAAATTTAAAAAATGACCTATACCTTTCACATTTATCTCAGAATTTCTATTTGATAGTTTAGAAGGTTGTGGCTTTCCTTGACACAATCTAAATCATGCCGTGGGTCCTTAGAGCCATTTTTTGTGGCCTGGGACCTCTACAGCCATAGGTTTTGCATGCCGTCTTTATTCCTGAAAGTAGCTGAGATAGTTAGAAAGAAGAATTTAATTAAAGTTTTGTTTTTTTCACAAAAGACCCACAAGTGAGAAGTGATTTCCTTGAACTTTTTAGATCACACACATGAAAAGTTTTAGAGATTCTGAGTAACTTAAGATCTGAATCATCTCTACTTGAAGTTAGGCAGACAAGTATATGTGACATTTTTCTGTGCCTTGATGGCATGCCAGAAATGTGTAATCAAATTTGCATGTCTAGATTTGCATTTAGTAACTGAGGATCCATGTATATAATTTAGAAAATAATTTTTGTTTAGATATTCCAGTTAAGAATTTAGACGAGGATTTAAGTAGCATTCTGGTGTTAGCACTAGTCTCTCTTAATTGCTTGCAGGTTAGATGTTGATAATGCTTGAACTTTTTCTCAGACCTGAACTTTATATCATAGGACATCCGTCAGAAATCGCGAGCACTCCCTCACTTGTGATGTTTAAAAATGAAAATTTATTATTCAAGAAAAAGAGCTCGTTACTTCTAACACAATGGCAACTTAAATTTTTTCTTTGCACCTTCATCCCTGGTGACTGTCAAATTCCTCCTTGCAGTAGATGGACTTTGCAGGGACTCCAGCTAATTGGCAGCTGAGGTTATTTTGAGTGTTCGGGCCCAGAGCTCCAGAAGGGAAATACAGATGGTATTCTACCTAGTGTTTTTCAAATCTGACCTAGACAACACTAATAAATTACTTGACCTGTATATTTTCCTCCGTTATTTTTTTTCTTATCAGAGAGGGGATTCGTACTTCTTCACGTTTTCCTACTTTTTGAGTTCTTTGAGATGTGTGCCAGCTATTTGGGATCAACTAGGAAATGTTTTCTCTTCCACTCAGAACCAAGGCGTCTGTCAGCTATAGCAGAAGCTTGTCTTTAGAACTAGAGACAGTGTTCTTTGATGTATTGGTACTTTTTGTTTGTTAAGTGCGAGGACAAAGAGCTGAGTCTCCCGGGCGTAAGACTATCACTTGTACATAACCGTATTGCTATTTGGAAATCAAAGCTTGCGAGCATCCTGTAAATGCTGGCATCTGTGCCTGCTGTAAGCAATGGTAAATTGCTTGTCTTTCTTTGCACGATGCCCTTGCTACTTGATTCACACCAGGAAGGTGCAAAAAGGAAGGTACAATAGATATTAGAAGTTCACCTTGGCACTGAGGGATGCCTTCTGCAAACTCTAAAAGGGATTAGACGAAAGCCAGATGAATGTTGTTCTAATCATTGTTAAGAGTAGAGCCCAAGCCAGAGATTCTATCAGTAATTTTGATTGTTGTTTCTTCCATGTGTTTTGGCAATGGGAATACAATGGAGAACTGATGCATTTTGATGGAGTGTTAGTTTTTGGTTGCATATTCTAATGGCAGTTATAGCTTGTAGCGGCACCTGAAATGAGTTTCAGTTTTTGCTTCTGTAAGGCTGAATTCCATTAAATACTCTGGTAATGAGTCAAAGAGCTGGGCTACGAGAGAAATCTCCCATGAAAGGGGATTTCTACCTCTGCTGAAATATATGGCAAATCTGCCGCTGACTTCGAGGCCAACCCTTGGGTTGTAAAGGGGACTTGAATAAATAGCTTGCATAATTATTTTCTTGTGCTGGTGACGTTTCACCTGGGCATTTGGATGCAGATGTCACGATACTTTTAGTTTTATTTATTTTCAGAACTGTGAAAATAGGTGAAATTATCCCAGTCTGTGTGGTCTTTGCAAGAGCATATTCTGTGGCAGATGTCCCTGCTAGTCTTGGGAGGCTTTGTAGGAGAGAGAGGCGCCTTATAAAAAGCAAGCTAGACATGGCATTTTGTTCCATCTGGAATCGGAATGTGTTGCATCAAGGAAGCTTCAAGAGCTGTAGTTGCTATAGTGATGTGTGCGGCGATGTTTTTCAGTACTTATTTTCTTTGAACACGTATAAAAAGTAAAGCTTAAGAAAATAAAAAATTGACAGCATCAAACTCATTTAGCTTTAAATAGTGGTTTGTGTGGAATTTTTTAGATCAGTTTATGTATATCAAGAAAACTGTAAAATGAAAAGAATGTCCGTTCTGTTCATCCTACTGCCAAGAGTACGTTTTGTCTTTTAATAGACAAAATTCTTAATTCTTTTAAGATGCTGCTTGTGCCAACGTAGGATTAGCGTTAGTGTGTGCTTCAGCAGAAGGTGATGGGGGGTGCATGCGTACATCACTTAGGATTCAACTGTTTGTAACCCCTCGTGAACAGACACTGCTGTGAGGAGCTTAGGTCTGAATGTAGATTACAGCACAGCAAGACACTGTGTGTTACAGTTCTTCCATTTCCTCCCCCGTTCCATTGCAGCTGCTCTTGCTTGGAAAGCCAGTCTGGCTGTGCTGAAGAGGAGCAGGGACGTCCGCAGGGTTTCTCTGCTGCTGCCCTGACGTCAGCTCTGACCCTAACACTGCTGGCTAGGACTTGATTGGAATTTAACAACTTTAGTACAACTTAAAGTGCAAATAATTGTGTGTGTGTGTGTGTGTGTGTACTAAAAAGCTGTAAAAGTGAGAAATGTGGATTAGATCCAGTGACAAGACAAGGTTTGGCAGAATTGGGAGCATCCCACGTGCCAGAGCTGCTCCAAGAGCCGCTGTGCTGGTATAAAGTAGGAGGCACTTCTAAGTCATCTTTCTTCCCCCTGCTAAATCTCTTGTGTTTAATGTGCACCTTTTCTTTCCGTTGGAGCAGTTCTGGTGTCTCCCACCTCTGCCTAGCGCGCTTTCATTGAATTCTTAAGAAATTTGTATCCATGAAGTCTTTAATTTTCTGTCAAATTTCGTTGAAAATAGCAAGTGTGCAGTGATTATTGTGGGGGTAAAGGAGGACAGAGCCTAAAAAAACCTTTTACTTTCTCATCATCTGGTGACTCTAGGTTATAGAGCAGATCTGATTAAGGGGGGACTGCTGAATTTTTGTGCAGGAGGAACTAACCAATATGGGGAGATCTCCACTGCTGTCCATTTT
The DNA here is from genome assembly GCF_017976375.1 of Cuculus canorus. Lineage (NCBI taxonomy): Eukaryota > Metazoa > Chordata > Aves > Cuculiformes > Cuculidae > Cuculus > Cuculus canorus. The sequence goes on along the minus strand of NC_071406.1, from coordinate 29,321,302 downwards.
ACTGCAGCATCCGTTGGGGAATACCCTCAGGCCCAAGCTCTTACGTGCTGTTGGTCTGGCGAGCCGGGGCTCACCAGCAGGGTCTTCCACAATGAGTGCTCGCGTCACTTGCATTACTGTAGCCCTGAGAGGTCTCTAGAATTCCTTCCACCCAATTCTGGAGTTACACAAGTGAAATTCTATGAAACGAGAACTAATTGCTTCCCCTGTGTGTGGACTTTGATAAATGCTTTGTACCAGTAGGCAACATTACAATAACTAGGACAATTTTGATCTTTATTGTTTTAATATTTTTGATACATCCTTGGATGGAAGCATGAATTGGTTCTTGTCCCTGTTTATATATAAAGATATAATAAATATAATGATTCAGAGTAAAAAATGCCTAAGTGTGGAGGTCAAGCCACAGGCTGAAGAATGCCGAAGACAGTCCCAGTGGGGCTGTGTAGTGCGTCAGCTTAATGCATGTGCGAGTATGGGGGTATGGATAGTTTTCAATTGTTAAAAGAGGGAAACTTGGTTCTTCGTTGTGGACATAATATTAATTTCAGTACAAGCTTGAATGGAGACAACAGAGTGACTTTGTGGCTTGGCAGCTGCTCAGAGGAACTGTGCTGTATGTATAGAGAATGACCTAGAAAAGGTGTGTTGGTGCTTGTGGGAGAAACAGCATCTACTATCAAGTGCATCACGGGAGAGGAGGCACGCAGGCAAGGAAATGATAAGCAGATTGGAAAAAGCAGTGAGAAACTGAATGTCAGAAGACTTTGAAAGGAAGGATGGGAAGTGTAATGAGGTTAAGCATGAAGGGGAGAAATAGTAAGACAGATAACCTTACTGCTTGACAGGTGCGAAAGGGACATTGGAGGGAGCGGAGTGATGAACTCTGTGCTATGGCTTTAAATATTGTAGGTGAGACACATTCTGCACTCATTGTTTCAGTAGCTTTTGAAGTTGAAATACTATACCATCCCTGCTATTACAGGAATGGTGTTTTATGAGTAAACTGTACTGAGAGTATTCAGAGATTGCTGAATTTCATTCCACTTAAATCGTCTGTATTTTTCAGTTACAAGTTAGTTCGCAGGCTTGGCAAAATTACTGTCATGTCGTGTTAATGCTCTTCTGTAGTGTTGAAAAGAAGTAACTTTATTTTCAAATAGAAAACCTGATTCTTTTTGTTGAAGACTTTATTAACATTTTTCCTTTGCTTTCTTATTTGGTTTTGTATTAAAAGAGCCTCAGCTGAAGGGAATGGTGACTTTCTGCTGAAGAACTTACTTTTGTAGTTTTACTTATTCATTGGGTAGAGAAAGCTTGGTTGTGACTGAATAAAATTCTTAGTTTTTCATTCTTGGAAGGCTCCTTTCTCTCCGTAACTGGTAGTCACTGGCTTGCTGTCACTGGTGGGAACAGTTTCACGTTTCCTCTGTTGGACTTCCACGGTTTTCCTTGGCTATTGCCATACAAAGATAACCTTGCCTGCTTTCTTGTTTTCTTGGTTTGTGTTCTATTCTCCTCTTTACAGAGAAGAGACTTGCATATCTCTAGTATTTTTGTTGTTTTACTTCCAATTTTGCATTCATTCCAGAGTTTTTGTTATTTTCCTTCCCGTTTTGCATTGATACCGGTGTCTCACATCCTTATGGTCCTGTGTTCTTAGGGAGCACTTAGTTCATGCTAAGGGATGGGGGTGGCAGGGTTAATGAAGCAGAGCAGGAGCTGCTTTTTTTCTGCTTTGTAAAATCCCACAGATCCTGTTGTTGGAAGCTTCTTCACTTCAATTGCTGTTAGTTTTTCCTGTACCTGAATAATACAGTGACAGGGTAACATTAAAATGCACATCAAAGTATTTCCCGTTTTCTCATCCTCATTGTCCTCGGTGATGCACAGCTAAGAGTTAGAAGACAACAAGATATTATGGAAAATACAGCTCTTAAAAATAATGAGGCCGCAGAGGTGTGAATGAAATTGTGCATAGACCCTCTTAGCAATCTTTACTTGGGTGGATTGATAGGGAGGGGGATTTCAAGAGGTTGAAAAAGCTTGCAAACCTGAGAGGTTTACCTTTCAGTTTTGCGCTATAGAGACAAGCAAGATTTGGAGAGTAACCACATTGTAAACAAAGGAGCTGAGGATAAAACTGAGGTAAGCTTCTTTTCTTTAAATACTCTGTCTCATTCAGACAAAGCATTTGAAAATAATGAATGACTGTGGCTTCATCTCCTACAGAGGACGTTCAGAGACCTTTAAATCCCCAGAAGATGAGGGAAAGAAGACAGACTAGAGAGGAAGCAAGCAGAGGAGGAATAATTTATCTAATCTAAAACCTTTCTGGAAAGCCATGCTTTGAATAACTGGTGCATATTTATACTCCTGTAGTTACTCCTAGCCAGTTGGCCCTCTCTTGGCTGGCTGTGAAATTCTGGTTTTGGCTTCCTCTTCTGAGATACGGAAGCCATATCAATAGCTAGAAGCTGCGATTGAGGTGATCCTGCTTTTCTTCCTGTACAGGAATCCTAGGATTCCACATATCATTCCAAATGACAGGCCAAGCCAGTGTTAGTCGAAGCAAACCATATGCAGAAAAAAATGCCCCATCCACACTTCTGATAACAAGATACAGTTCCACTCTGTCCACTAAGATTACTTCTTTTACCAACTACCAGAGGGATAGACTCAGTCGGGTACTAGTCTTGGGTTTGCTTCAGCGTCATCTGAAAGGAGTGGTTTTACCAGACGAGTGAATCACTGCTGTAATTTCCTTCCGCGTCTGAATTTCCTTTATAGTTGTATCAAGTCGGGAGTGACGCAAACATTCTCCTGTTACCAGTACTGCAACTCATAAAGATGTTGAAAGAACACAATGCTGAAGTGTTAGTAAGATGTTAGTAGAAAACTGAAAACATTTCCTTTTTTTTGGTAAGCAGTGCAGCAAACACTTCAGCATCTTGTTAAGTGCTGAGTTCTGCTTCTTTCCTGTTTGGTAGTAGCTCACTCTCCAGTCAGAACAATAATTCTTTCTTATAGCCTCAAGGAGGAAAGTGTTTGGGCATAATTAACTACTTGGACATTCTTTAATAACAAAGGCATTTCTTTTATTCGGGGCTAAGAGAAATTTGTATTTTGAAATTTTTTCTGCATTTAAACTGAAAAACTATTTGAAAATGTTTTGAAGATACACCTGTGACTTCCAAATTGCTCAGCTTTTCTCTTTCCGTGACTTTACCGTAGCATCTGATAAGACATTTTCAGCAGCAGTTTAATTTTCAGTAAGATTTGGGGAGAAGGTTGATAATTCAGACCTTCACTGCACATCATCCTTAGCTGTGAATGACAGTGTTCTGCAAGTCCCTTCACTTCATCAGTTTGTCAGGTTTTACTCAAAATGTAGTTTATAACTTCAGATTTTCTAAACCAACATGCCATTTAGATTCCGTAAGTTCAATTATTTTATGTCTGAGAAATAAAATAATGTGTTAATATCATATTATCGTGCTATACTCTTCTCTCTGGCAACAATGGAGTATTCCTGAAAGCACTTTCCAAGTAAGCTAGCTGTCTACAGCCTATGATAATCAGCTGTAATGGCATACAGGCAGCTGGTTTGCTAATCCTTTGATTGCAGTATTAGTTTGTCTCAGAGATTCTGAAAACCTGTCTGATCCTGTAAACGTGTTTAGTGAATATTGTAGAATAAATTCTATCTTGCTTGAAGATTCTAAAACACATATTCACGTTATGAGTTGTGATTTTCACTGTGCTTTTGGGGTTTTCCCTTTTATGATAGCTGTGTTTGTGTTAAAAGAAAAAAGAAAGACTTCAGTTCTAAACTTGTTTAGCAAAGAGATTTTGCTTAAATTTATCTAACATTGGAAGGATTTGTATTTTAATCACCAGAAATTGTTCTTATCTGGCTTATCACCATGTCAAGTAATTCAGGCTCAGATCAGGATCTCTTATTTAGAGAGACATTGCAAATAGGATTTCCATTATACAAGCCTATTAAAAAGCATTGAAAACCTATTTTGTGTGTATGTGTGGCTTACTTAAGATATCCAGTAGTCTGTGCAGCACTACTTTTTTATAAAGAAATGTAACTTTAATAATATATGTGCAAACATGAGTGGTTTTCCATGTTATAATTTAATTTTCATAAATTAGACCCAATTTGTTAGAAAGTAAGTACATTAATTAATAAACCTGAACTGATTTTTTTTAAAAGCTGCTATTTAATACTTACTGCAAGTTCTATTGCTTTCTAATGTTCCCAGCTCAAATTAAAGAGAAAAGCTTGACTCATTCAATTCATAAATGATGATGTTCTCAGTAGTGGCTGACATAGTGCTTGATCATAGACTTTTTTTCTAGAGACACCTGAACTAACTAATATTTGTTCAGTGTCCCTATAATAAATATATCTAGCACTTTGTGCTTTTGAAAATCAAGTCTTTCAAAACCGGTGAAAATGTAGAGAAAAAACCCTCCTTCTGCCATTGTGAAACCTCTACTTATTTTTTTCTTTATTAGATGAGATTCATCTTTGTTCCTTCCTTATCACTCCCAAATGCCAGGATGCTATTTGTGCTGATTTTCTGCCTGTAAAGCATAAGCATAAAGTGGAAACTCTAAAGATCATGGGCTGAAGTGCTGATCATATCTGTGTCTGCGATAGGGAGCCATGGGGTGTGTGGGGAACACATCTGGCTCTGTCCTTACTCCTGGCACAGCTGGTTGCTGGGTTAGGCTCACTCTTGACCCGAAGAACCTGGTGTTTTCTGCTCTTACTACCTGTTGTGTCCTGAGAGATGTTTTAACTCGTACTACCTGGGATATATATCTAGGGTGAAGAATTAAGATGGCCTTTCGAGCATATTTGTAGTTATCGTCCTTGGGTGTGTAATGTGAAATGTTAAGCAAGTTGATTGCAGCCTTTCCTTGAGTGTCTATATTTTCGGAGTGCCCTTTTCCATGTTTCCTGTCATTAGCATCAACAAAGATCATTAAAAACAATCTTCTGCTGTGTAACATGAATATGTTTTTTGTTTCCTTGTCTCCAGAAGTTTGTTTCTTCGGTGTGACGTACTGTACTTGAGTACATGAAAGCCAGTCCTTGAAACAAAAGTGTTCAGTAATCTGGTCTTGTCTGCATATACCAACTCTACCCTTTTAAACTGCATCTAAGTTTAGAAATCAGAAGTTAATGGAGAGCTTGTCTTGACTAGACACTCATTTTTCTGACTATAAAAAGTTTGCAGAGGTTGGCTTATATCACTTTCGTAGCTGATAAGGTTGTTATTGGTTCAACAAAGATTTAAATGCAAGAGAATAAATGCATAAAGAAAAGGTATAAATTTGTTTTAAGTAGTCCAGTGCTGTACCCATAAATTTCTAACTAGTTAAGCACTGTAACGCCAAGAAATGTATGAATGGTGACCTCTGTTCAATGGGCTGATAACCTTGAAGGGTAGCAGAAGCAAAAGTCAATATTTTCTGGTTTTGCCCAGTTCAATAAACACCCATAAATACCTTTAGCTCACAATTCTTTCCATACCTTTTCTCAGTTAAGGAACACAGAGTAGGAGTGTTTGAAGTAGGTCCCAAGTTCCTGCAGCAATCCACAGTCTCTTATGAGCCCTTGATAGTACTCTGTCCTCTGCATGAACTGGCTCTCACCTTCCATCGGCTGAATTACCGTGCCCAGGGAGCTGTCGTGTTGGCTCGTGACTCACGGTGCTGCTGCTTTGTGGGATATTCTGTGGCATACCATTAAATGCCATAAAGACTTCAGATGTTTTTGAACTTAAATATACTTTCTTTGAGGAATTTGGAAAAGGTGAGAGGCTTGGTGTGTCAGGGTGGAGGCTGGTTTCAGAGTTCAAGATTTCAGGGCTGAAAATATTATACTTCTGTAGTCAGTGAAAATGTAATGTAATATATACTGAGGGCAAAATAAGATTACAGTTTTGGAACTTAATCTCCTTGTAACTTCGGGTGGCAGAATGTTTGCCAGTTTTCAAGTGTTTCAGTGTAAATTCAGTAGTGTAAGCTTCCTAAAGATGTGTATGGGAGGAATTTTTGTAATACACTGCAGAAGACAAGCTGTGTGGATACAGTCCTTTTCCAAATTTAAGCTACTGAAAAATTTTCAAGAAAAAGGTTTAGTAATATATACAGTGGAAGCGGCCGCCTTGCTGGCTAGAAACACGAGTACGTCATATGTGTTAGGGGAATATCCTGTCACAGACTTTTTTTCAGGGTAGTCTAAAGTAAACTCTGAAATATTCTATTTTGCTCTGGGAAGTTTGTTACATCTGACTTTGGGGGAGCAATACCACATCATTAGTTTGCTTTACTGTTGCTTTTGCTGCAGAGTTTCCTGTGTTATTCCATGCAGATACTTCACTTTGACAGCCTAGATAAACAAAAGCCAGATGCTCATACCCAGAAAAAAACCCTGAACTCCAGCCTAGGGCGAAGATAAAGAATTCAGGGGTTTTCGGTTCTGTGAATAGACACCAGCCACTGGAAAAGATTATGTGTGACTAGGGCTGTGATGGTTTCTGTTCTGACACAATCGCTAAACAGTAACATGAACATACTTATTTTTCTTTGAATGGAGACACAGTCGTTTAGGAAGTGAATAATATTTAGAAAAATAAATTAGAAAAATGCTAGATTTATTTAAATCCTGTAATATACGTATTCATGCTTTCAGAAGATTAAATGTAGGCTGGAATTTTTCTAGGAGATGGAGAAGCTGGATGTCCAAAACCTGTGGAGTCAGTGAGAGCCAGCTACTTCCTTCCCTTTGTTTGTCCAGAAATTTGGGCTTAAATGACCTTTAGCTTGAATCGGAGTAATACTTAAAGTGGAAGATGTATATTGAAGCTGGCTTACAACGTACTTTCTGTTGAAAATGTATCATTTTCTTTTGCCCAGTGTCAGAAGTCCGAGTAGATTCTTTCTGAGCTGACTCAACTATGTGTAAAGTCTGGAATTCCTGTTTGTTCATGGGGTAAAATAAGCAATCGTTTCATCTTGAGACAAGAAGATAGTACAAACCAGACAATGTTATTGGAAGCCACAGAGATACTTCCTGCTATATGAATTCCCATAGAAAATTGTCATCTTCAACTTTATTAAAATTGTGGAAGTTCTAAGATTATTGCAAAAAACCAAGGATTCAGAGTCCAGAGTAAATGTTTTTATGCTTTGTACTCCACTAGTGTGTTTAAATTAGATTCTCCCTGAAGTGATTTGGGTATTTAATGATTTAATCATATAAATTTTATGCTAATCTACTTCTTTCCAGTATTTGAGCTTGACAGGTTTTTCAGAAAACTTTTTGAGAATGCATGGAGCCTTCCATTTCCGCATAGGATATGCTAACAGGTTTTTGCTTTAATATGGAATGTGGAGTTCTTTGAAATGGCTGTAAACTGGCTGTAAGTTGAATTCTGGTGACAAAGATGAGTACTTCAAAGCCAACAAGGCGAATGCAAAAATACCATGACATCTTACTATTTTTACATTAAAAAAAAACCAAAACACAGACCTCCTGTAATCTTTTGGTACAAAAGGTTTAACTATTTCTTAAATGAAAAGTTATGTGATAAAATATCATCGGTCCAGCGTAATGACTGAATTTTGTTAATGTTATAGTTTTTTAACGTAATAGAGTGGGGTTTTCGCTGCTAGCGGGTGATATATTTAGAAATTTCATATTGGACATGTTGGTAACCTTCCTCTACTACCTGCTAGTTGTATACCTTTCATTTTAATTCTGTCTTGTTAAAAATCAATGGTAATTTTGTACAGGGGGAAAAAAATAGAAGGAAGAAACCTGCTGAACTAGACAGACTTAAACAATAAAAACAAATGTCCTAACTGTGTGCCAGCTGAACACAGCGATAAAACAATGTTAAGGAAGATGCTGAATCATTGAGGAAGGTAGATTCTTTCTCTGGAGGAAATCTTGTAAGGTGGGGGAAGCTCAGATTAGTGGCTGGGGTAGAGGTAGTCAGAGGTCAACTTGTTAGGGCGCTAGTTGAGACTTTATGACACATGGTTTTAACTTGGTAGTGTGTCCTCCTCTGACCCTGACTGAGTCAAGAAGGTACAGCCTTGTTACAGATTCAGCTTGAATCGCTTCCCATATCAGTGGAAAAATGCCTCAGCCTGTCAATGTAAACCATGAACCAATGTTAAATCTTTTGGTACAAATTTGCTCAAAATTCTTTCATTTTTTTCCCAGCAGATTTATGCCAGAACATAGATGTTGCAAGCTTTCTTGCCACTGTACCTTGTGGTCTTACTAGATGGGTAAGATTTTGATTCTGTGATAATGCCCAATTTGGATGAGGTTAGCACAGTGGGGTGGTCTGGTTGTCCTCAGAAACTTTTAGAAGGTTGTGGAAATGAGGCAGTGAAACAGTTGATGGGCAGTAAGCTCAGGTATTTTTGCATAAAATCTGGCAATGTTTGGGGGCTACATAATTTGTCAGCTGCTAGCAATAAATCTATGCCATCCTGTCGCTCTACTGAATGGCTCTGCTCGCTTAAGCTGGGTTCTTCTGAGGTAATGCTTCCATTGAGAGTAAATTCAGGGGAAAGGAGGACAAGGTCTTCGCTGAAGAATCTGAGTTGACTAGAGGAGGACTAGTTGACTGGAATTGCAGAGTAGGACTTGGGTGTGCTGGTTGATGAGAAGCTTGATAAGAGCTGGCAATGTGTGCTCCCAACCCTGAAGGCCAACCGTATCCTGGGCTGCATCAAAAGAAGTGTGCCCAGCAGGTCGACAGAGGGGATTCTGTCCCTCTATTCCTCTCTTGTGAGACCTCATCTGGAATACTGTGTCCGGTTCTGGAATTCTCAACATAAGAAGGATATGGACCTGTTGGAATGGATCCAGAGGATGGCCATGAAGATGACCAGAGGGCTGGAGCACCTCCCATACGAGGACAGGCTGAGAGAGTTGGTGTTGTTCATCCTGGAGAAGAGAAGGCTCCAAGGAAGTCTTGGAGTGACCTTCCAGTATCTGGAGGGGCTACAAGAAAGCTGAGGAGGGACTGTTCACAAAGGCTTGTAGTGATAGGACAAGCAGCAATGGGTATAAACTGGAGAGGGGCAGATTTAGACTAGAGGTAAGGAGGAATTTCTTCAGCATGAGAGAGTGGTGAGGCCCTGGCCCAGGTTGCCCAGGGAAGCTGTGGCTGCCCCATCCCTGGAGGTGTTCAAGGCCAGGCTGGATGAGACCTTGGGCAGCCTGGTTTGGTGGGAGGTGTCCCTGCCCATGGCAGGGCAGTTGGAACTGAATGATCTTTAAGGTCCCTTCCAACCTAAACTATCCTATGATTTTATGACTGTTTACTTTTTGGCCACTCCGTCGCTCTCTATTTACATTAATTCCAACTAACAAAATTTCTGGTATGGTGGATGCATCTGATCTGAGGCGTATAACACTGGTGGGTTGCAAGGAGTACCTGTGTTGGTGGCCCTGTTGCAGAGGGGCTGTGCGAAGAGGGTCAATGCATTTTGGGGGGAGTTCGATGGGAGTCCATGGACCGTGTACTGCAGTGGTGCAAGACAGCAGTGCCTGGGTGGGAAGTGAAGCATGAACCTCATGCACAACATGCGAGATACAGCACAGCTGCTATATGATCTCCTTCTGTTTTATTCATTTACGGCTAACATACCACTGGTACTTCAGAATGGAGCTGAAACACCAATGTACTCAAGTACTCTTGAAGAGTACACAAGGGAAAAAGTTGGTGTCTGTCACTGCTGGTAGTGTTTATCAGCAGACACCACTGTGTTAGAAAGGGGGCAAGGAGAGAAAAGGCATTTCAAAGTTACTTTCTTAAAGGTTAGGTAAAAGAGAAGGAAAGTGTATCCATATAGAGGAGAGAAGACACTTGACTTTTCTAGTCTTACGCTATTTTGATGGAAAAGGGTCTTGTAATGAATGATATAGTCATCTGCATGTGCAGTCACTTAATCACTTTGAAATGGTTATCAGTGCTTGCAGTCATTTTAGTTTTGGCACTAGTTCTCAATCAAAGTCTGGCTCTGTGTAATTGCCAGCATTTGAAACCATGATGTTACACAGCAAAAGCAGACAAAACCAAAATAATTCTCATCAATGAAGGCTAAGGACATGCAGTACTGTGAACAGATTATTCCAGATTTTAACACTGAGTATAAACTGTAAGGGGTTTATTGTCAAAATATATTTAGCAGTATATCTTGAGCTATGTAATGTGTCCTGTAAAATATAGGAGAGCTTTAATGATTGTGATGTTTATTTCCTCTATTTTTGTTAGAAGGAGAGGAAAGCTTATGACCACAGATGTGAATTTCTGAAGCATTTTTCTTTACTTCCCTCATGGAAGTTCCTACTGTATTCTTTTGTGCAAATTTCCATTCTTTCTTATTCACGTCTTTAATATATTAATCGAGTGGTTGTGTTTGTGGAGCCTGCCTGGAGGGCTTCTAGCAGAGAAGTTTGCTGTAAAGCTCCCTGTGCTCCCTGGCTGACTGAGCGCTCTGTGGCTCGGTGTTGCACTGTGCAGTTCCTGACATCTTGCTCAAAAAGTCCCTGGACCATTTCTGGTTGGTTTAGACCTTCGTGCTCTCATGCCCAGTCCTTAAGCAGACAATTTATTTCTGTTCCTGACCAGTCAGTGCAGGTCCCTACCGTGCAGTTGGTCAAACACACTACAAAGCCAAGTACTGGAAGTGTAAATACATGGAAGATTACCAGCAGTTTGGCTTTTTCCTTCCACTTGAAGTTAGTATTAAAGGTAGGCTATTTGTAGGAGAATGACTTTTTTTAAAGAGACGTCTGCTTGTGATATATTTTTATATAAATGTATACACGTTTAGAAATACTTGTAATTAAAACCTCTGAGGAGAAAAAGATTAAAAAAGCAGCAGTAGCGTGCTTGATAAGATGATTCCTTCAAGCTTCTCTTTCTCCATGCATCATGCCAGGATTCATCTATCAACACTTGAAAAGATATATACTCAAAGGAGCCGCCTGATGTACATTACTATAATCACCTTCCTTCTAATAGCTTGCGTTATGAAGACACGTGCTATCTCATAACCCTGCCTCCAGGGTGATGATGTTTCCCTGTATTGTGTAAATAAAAACTCCATAGAGAGCTGACAGGGCCAAAAGAAAACAGGTTTTGTGTCTATGGCTGTTCTGATGAAAGTCTCACTAATTCAGGTAACGAGTTACAGAAAAAAAAGCTTTATCTTCTCAAAAAATCTGTTGCAGCATAATAAAGTTCCCACTTGGATACGTGAGGGCCTCTATTTATAGAAGTCCTATTACAGGCAAACAAATGCTTAGAAACTTCTCACTTTGTCTTTTTTCAAGTGTTCACCTATGTGGTCATGAAGGCGGTTGGGCATAATAACTGACACGATACCCGTGTACGTGATCTGTGATGCTAGCAAGTCTGTTCTTGTAGGTTACATGCAAGTTTGTCTTCTGACTCTTATTGGGTTCTTCTGTGTGTGACTGTTGTGTCAAGATATGTATTGCCTGGCATTAATCGTCAAGTGATGAATGTTTATTTGTTTAATTATGTTTAATTCCAGTAACTAGAACATGAAGTAGAATGATTCTTTGTAGCATTTGAGCAAAATTTGGATCCTTTTTACTTCTTTCCCCCCCTCCCTTTGCACTTGATGCAAAATCCATGCACTACGTTGAATAGATGCAAGGTCAGGAAGCGTCAATTAAGTACTAATGGAACTGGCTTCCTATGCTATTAATGACAGCATGACTCATGTTCTAAGGATTTGCAGTTGAATTCCTGTAACTTTTGGTATTTCTGCTGTAATTGTTTTCAGTAATTTTGTTTTCTTAGAATACAAAGTGATCGCAGAACAATTAGTATATTAAAAGCAGTAACAACCTATTCATTTATTTAAACTTGCGCTAGTACAGATGAATTCATAGCACATAAGATGTATACTCATGTATATTCATAGCAGACAAGATTTCTAGCATGGACAGTAGATATGCTTGTGATTTTCTTTTTATCTTTGCTGTCCAGAAATATTTTTAGTGGGGAATGAAGACAAATAATCAACAGTAAACGTATTTTTGTAGCGTATCACCACTAAGTTCCAGAATTCACATATTTGTGTGAATCACTTCTCTGTTCCTGAGCAGTTGGAAATAGGAGTGCAGTTAGAGGGAGAAAATACTGAAAATAGCAATATAATATTTTTTCTTTAATAACTTGGCTTTTTCGGCTTTTTTTTTTGTTGTTGTTGGCTATAGAAGTGATAGGCACTAAGATTGTAATCATATCAAAAGCTGAGCTGTATGCTAAAAGGAAATTCGTGAAGCCCTGGTGCTTTTTCTTGTGGCCATGTAATGCCATGGGGATGAACTCCACGCCCCCTTCCAAGCACCGCAGCAGTAGGGATGAGCCACAGGATGGACTTGGGAAGCTAAGGGCAATTCCCAGTTCCTTTCTGATTTCAGGAAAGTAATTTAGTGTAGTCTGTTTTCTCATTCTCCTTTCGTAAGATGACAGGTTTCAAATCTGCTTCAAGTTAAGTCTGTCAACGTGTGTGTGGTGATCAAATGGACCAGTAATGGCAGCTAAGCCAGCTAAGAACTTCCACGTTTCAGAAATTACTTCCTGAAGCACTCATACTCAGTTGTAATGCTGTGTTTTTATGTAAACATACGTGTAAAATGGACTAGAGCACACAACAGAACTAGTCTTGGATTTTTTCTGGTTTATGATACGGAAGTGAAGAGCTTGCTCTGGTCTCACAGGTTTTTCCCTTGGTAAAACTTCCCTGCTTGTCTTCATTGGAAATCTCAGCTGGATGAGAGAATGAAAGCTTAAGTTTCTTTTATTGTTTTTATTGAATTATTTCGACATAATTTGTCTGGCGCGTAAGTTCAAGAGGAATGGAGAACAGGCATTTAATTATAAATCCTTCATGTTCTGTTGTTTAGGTTTGACTTTTTGTCCTTTCCAATGCCAGCCTGTGTGTTGCTACTACAGTTGATTGTAGTAGTGAATTTTCAGTGATGTATGACTCGTAAGCATTCAATTGCTGTTTGTTTGTTTCAAAATATCTCTCAGTCTTTCATTAACAGTGAATTACAAAAGGCCTGAATCTATAATTAGTTGTGTGTGATGGACGAATACAGTTTACTATGAAACTTACTGTATAAAGATAATAAAAGTGCCAAAAATCCTTCTCTTACTAACGTAATGTGAAAGAAATAATAAATAGTGTGTTTTCAAGTTTTGGAGGTAGCCTTTAATGTGACTTTCTCCTTTTTGTAGTCATAATTTCCGTATTTCTAAAATTACGCTTTTGTCGTGTACTGATTTAACCAGATAATTGTGTTGAAGTCCAGTGAACTTTCCAGAGCTGTGTTCCTGCACCCTTCTCCCTGAAAAGAAGTTGCTCATTTGATTTAGTACATTTGTAATCACTGGGGGAAATACATGCATCTTTGGCAGCTTTTTCTGTTTGTTGTGCCTTAGACCTAGTGATCAAAGAGTTATTACAGACTTACACATTTATAGAGAAACTACAATCCAAAGGAATTGAATTTTATTGAATTTATTTTTGTGATGCTCAGCTTGTGCGGGAGTAATGAGACTGATAGTTTGAAAGGGTGTCTAAAAAATTTCTTATAGTAAGAGCGAGGCTCTGACAGCTGACTTCAGCCGTGCAGCAGATGTCCTGTGAGCCCTGTGCTGCCACTTTGGTGCTAGCTCTTGGTTTTGTTTTTATACCAGGAGAGTTCGTGTCTGGGCAACTATACTGTATGACCTGATCTGTAAATGACGTCTGTGTCTTGCTGGTTTGAGGATACACTGCTGGTGTGTCTTGGGTCTGTGGAATCAGTAAGGAAAGGAGCACTGCACAGTGAACTGTTCCTGGGTTCTTAATATCTGGTGAGCACATCTATCTGCGGGGACTTTGCACTTAAATTTTTTGATGTAGGTGGATATATCAAGTGGATCAGTTCAAGAACCTCAGTCTTCATAGGATAAGTTATTTTAATAACTTATATATAACACTTTATTTTCATTAAAATTAAATTTAATTAAATATTAATTAATTAAAATAAAATTTAATTAATTAAAATACAAGTTTATTTTAATTGCTCTTCTTTAATAAAGACAACGGCGTATTTCCTTGGATTTGGATCTATTTGGACTGAAGACACACAGGAGAATCCAGTAGTTCTATGCTTGCTTTATCATTTTGCCTGCCTTGGAGACAAAAGATAGCAGGTAGCCCAGCTGAGGAATACAATATTTCTGTCTGGTTGCTGTACATTGAGTACCTTGAGACGTGTGCTCCGCAAGAATCGCAGAATTGTTGAGGTTGGAAGGAACCTCTGGAAGTTGTCTTGTCTGACCCCCTGCTCTGGCAGGGTCACCCAGGGCCGGTTACCCAGGACTACATCCAGGATGGGCTCTTGGAAGAAGTAGCTTTGGAACTGTTTCCAACTAAGCTGCTGTTGGAAACTGTTGGTGGCTGCCCTTTAGTGTTGCAGGGGTAGAGCTCCCAAGGGGCAGGTAGATGTGTTTCAGCTCTGAAAGCACTGTGTGTGCTGTTGGCTCCTATAATGGCTGAAAACTGACATAAAAGGTCATCCATGAGGACCACATGTAGATCCAAATGGACAACTGTACTTCACCTTGAAGCTAAGACTTCTGTTGTAATAGATAGAGGTTCTGGAGTGCCAGTTCTAAACTTTGTGTATTTTTATAGTAGTTTCTCCATTTCTCTGGGGGAAGGTTTAAGACATGCTCGTCTAGACGGGAGTTTGCTTTCAAGGCCTGACTTGTGAGTATTTCAATACTAAGAGTTTTTTAGAGCTGACTAGTTTCCACTGCCTGGAAGAAGCAAACCTTACTGCCAAATTCCCTGAGCAGGAATGTGCCAAAATCATGCAAACAAATTGAAGCGACTCGCTGTTGTTCTTCAAGATGGTTTCTAGACATCTGAATGCCCGACCCGATTTTCTTCAGCATTACAGTTTCAACAATGAACCTACAGAGGCAACAGAGAGAAATAAAGTAGCTTTTGTTATGTGTCCCCTGTTCTCCAGATGTTCTGTGCCATCAGGGAAGGGGCAGGGGTCGGCACAGTATTGCAGCGGGTACTGCTCCCACAGGGGCTGTGCTTGTCTAACTTATAATCGAAGCAGGAATGTGCAGTGATCAGCATGAAAACTCTAGCTGTTGGGTGAGCAACCTTTATTTTTTGTTGGAAGAGTTTCCCACTGAGATCATCTGACATTAAACAGTGGCAAGTTAGCTTGCGTTTTTATTAGTTTGCTATGGAAGTGATGAAGTTGGCACTCCAGTCACGGTGGATGTTGTACTTCTCATGCTTGCCCCTTCCTCCCTTCTGCAGGTATAGGGCAATACATTTTTTTTTTAAATCAGAAAAGCCTTTGGTAGCGACTGTTATTTTCTGTAGTGAATGGTCAGACAGCAGCTAGCACAACGGTTAACAACTTTTCTTTTTCTTGAGTATCTTCGGCATGTTCTTGCCTCTCAGCCTTGAGACTGAGAGATACTAAGAGATTTATAGATGGGTGGAGAGACGAGAATTGTAGGCAATTAAAGCTGTATCTGTCACTGGAGCACAGGTGTGACACGTGTAACTGTATTTATGAGTAGAAAGCAAACCAAAAGGTGAGGGTGGTGGGTTTTTTTTCTTCCATTAGTTCAGAGGTTAAAAGATTTTTTTTTTTTCTTTTATCGTATTTATTTATTTATTTTAACCTAGTGAGATGTTATGAAAGCAGACTTTCCTGGAATTACTTATTTTTTTTAAAGCACAGGCTTTTAATAAGGAAACCAAATATGCGTGGCTGCTTTCTAAGTTCTGTCATTTTAAATGTATTTTTCACAGGAAAGGCAAATTATGAAAGCGCTTATCTTGCAGCAATTTGAGCATTTTGTAAACACCAGCATCTCAGATGACCTTAGTCCCACTCAGCTATCACATGCAGCTGATTTAAAAACCTTTGTAGTGTCCCTAGGAGCAGATATGTCATATTGCACAAGGCCGTATAATTCTGTCCTGTTCTCTCTTGAAAATTATAGTTTTATGATAATTTTTTCTCCTTTCAATTTTCAAAAAGCTAGTCGGCTCTAGTTCTCTTAGAGCAGTGGAGAACTGTACTTTCATATGTTGTTTCTTGGCCAGTCCCATGTCATGGAGCAGAGAATGCAGGACAGATGCTTCACGCCTGGCATACTCAGCTGTTCCTGAGAATAAAACCAGTACGTGCGACTGGCGAGTACTGCTGAAGGCAGCATATGCTAGCAGTTAATGTGTGACCTTTTTGTCCTTAGTAACTCAACTAACTCTACTTAGAAAGAAAAAAATGTTAGATATTAAATTTAGGGAACTGAATTTCTGAATATCAAGCTATTGCTTTATAATAAATGTATTTATCACTTCAAAACTCTAGTTCCAGATGTAAATTGTATACTGAGCGATATACAGAGAGGTGAGTGAGTAGCGTGGACTGCCAGCCAGGTTATTGGAGTATGTGAGGCTGCAAGGGATTGCATTACAGTGTCTTAAGAAGTTCCTGTCCCCTCAGCTGAGAGTTCTACCACCGCTGACCTGACATGCAGCTCAACTGATTGTACAGGACCTACTGAAAAATAAGCTAAATAGTGCTATTTTTTTAATTACTGCTGCCACAGAATAATCTGGGAGTCACTGGGAGGCTGCTTTTGTGGGCAGTGCAGCTATTTATGGTTGTCTCAGGATAAGAGAATTTTTGACTGCTTAATGAACAGTAATGGCCTTAGAAGTGAGACAGGCATTGGAGTCTCTTGATTTGTCTTTGTGTTACTGGATCATCTGTGCTGGTGACACCATGAAACAGCATTTTTGCAGTAAGTCTGCCGTGACGGGATGCAGCTTCTTTGGAGCCAGTGCTGCAGAATCATCAAATAAATAAATTCTTAGTGAAGAGACATTTTATACATACCCAGTACCTTTAATAATTTAAAGTTACCTATGCTATAATTTTATTTTAAGTTCAAATTACATTTTCCCAAAAGACCAATCTACTTTACCTTGCATCTTTTCACTAAGAGTGTTTTCATGGCAGTTAAAGAACTGGATGAAATCTCGTTGTTGAGATACACCATACAAATTCTTCTTGTGGGATGTTTGCTGAGGTGTGCTGCTGAAAAAAGGGCCTTGTAATTACACAGCTGGCTTTCTGTGCATTTTATAAAATCATAGAATCATAGAATCACCAGGTTGGAAAGGACTCACTGGATCATCGAGTCCAACCACTCCTAACACTCCCTTAAACCATGTCCCTAAGCACTTCATCCACCCGTTCCTTAAACACCTCCAGGGAAGGCGACTCACCACCTCCCTGGGCAGCCTCTGCCAGTGCCCGATGACTCTTTCTGTGAAGAACTTTTTTCTGATATCCAACCTGAACCTCCCCTGGTGGAGCTTGAGGCCATTCCCCCTTGTCCTGTTCTCAGTCACTTGGGAGAAGAGGCCAGCTCCCTCCTCTCCACAACCTCCTTTCAGGTAGTTGTAGAGAGTAATAAGGTCTCCTCTCAGCCTCCTCTTCTCCAGGCTAAACAACCCCAGCTCTCTCAGCCGCTCCTCGTAAGCCTTGTTCTCCAGCCCCTTCACCAGCTTCATTGCTATTCTATTATTGTTCAAGGGAAGAACAAAAATATTGTAAACGTGATCACTACCAATGTAGGATTTGTTTGTCTTGGACTTGATGCCTTTCTAGAGATTTTGTTTGGATGTTTTTACTCTTCCTAAAGAAAAGATGACAGAGCCATATTGGCATGGTCGACTCCTTTCTTTGAGGTGATATAAACAAAAAGTCAGTAATCATATGGATAAAATGGATGAGTTCCTAAGATACTAACATTTTGAAGTTTATTAACTAGATATTCTTGTACAAATCAGTATGGTTTTTCTGGGCGGTTTCGGTTTTGTTTTAATAAAAAGCCCCAGTGACTTTTCAGGTGATCATGGGTATTTATTTTTCATATGTTTTGTAATGTTCCTGCTGGACATACCACAGGGAGACTTTGCATGCAGTGTTGGTCCTGTTTACAGGCAGTGTTTCCCGGAACTGCTGGTCGATTGTACAGGCTTTACTCTGCCCTTAGTATTTCTGTTGGTGGTTGTTAGTGAAGTGGTGTGAAAGAGCCCAAACTGATAAAAGAAGTAAAAAAGTAAATGTCAGTGCAACAGCTGGATAACAGAAGAAAGAGAGAGCTCAATAGGAATAGAGTGGAAAAAATCCTCTGAGTTAGATAGGCCCTGGTTTGGATGGGAATCTGAAAAAGATCTATCTTTGTTTAGTATCTGGAAACAAGCAACACATGCGGTTGCTGAAGAAGCCAGCTAGCAGTTGCATAACTTACACTTGAGGACAAATGATGTAGATGATGCAGACTATGCAATGAAGGTTTTATTCTGCACCTGTGAACTTCAGATATTGGCACATTCATTTTGAAACTTCTGCTGATAATTTTTTTGTCCTCTTTATGGAATTCACTTTGAGATAGAACTCATTTTTATTTTTGACTGTTGGAATACAGTTTAAAAAATGGATATGTATAATTCAGAATGCTTTGGAATGTAGGTTTCCAGAAGACCTTAATCATCCTTCTGGTAAAGTTAATATTGTATGTGTAAAATCACTGACAAAAAATATTTTCCATTCTTTGTTTAAAGCTGTGCAGAGCGAGGAGCGGCTATGTGCATTTAAGGACCCGTATCAGCAGGACCATGGAATCAGTGAGAGCCGAATCTCCCAGGAGAACGGCACAATTTTGTGCATGAAAGGTAGTACCTGCTATGGACTTTGGGAAAAAACACGAGAGGGAGACATACATCTGGTAAAACAAGGTATGTAACGTTTTGGTGTAAGTGCAGTAGTTTTCCTACTGATCTTGTCAGCTGATACGAAGATTAACAGCTGCAAAGCCAGGTATTTTGTTTGTGCAATGTGCAAATGCATCATTTTAAATTTCCCATTTAGAAATTTTAAATATGAACAGAAAGAGTATTTGAAATAAATGACTTCTAAAAGAGACCAAAGAGATCGATGCACAGCTAAAGGAAAAAACACTCAAATTGCCTGTTACTTAGTCTCCAGAGAAAGGGTGGCTTTCTTGAGTGTATCTCATAGATCTATTGATGTAATGATAAATTCTAGAATAAGTGTCATGTTAGGTAAAAAATCTATATTCATATTGACTGAATGTTTGTTGACAAAGGAAGTTGCAGCTATAGCCCGGAGGTGTCACATATCACTGACAATTCGCTGCTATTCTGTAGGGAGAGTGAGGGTAGGGAGGAATGAAAGACCTCTCAGTTGCTGGAGACGTGTTTTGATAACCATTCTCTGGGACTCAGCTCTTGATTACTTGGGTAAAAGTTAATGTAGCATAAGGCAGAATGTATTTACAAACATCCTTTGCAGTTGTACTCAATGTTGTTGTTTCACGTTTGATCTGGTAATCTGCTGAAAGCAGCAGTCTGACTGCTCACCTTTGCCCCTAGGCAGCCTCTTTCCCTTCCAGGCATTTGTGTGTAAATGAGGTTTAACTGCTATTGACTGTACTTGGGAAGGAACAGTTGCTGCAGGGAGAAAGGCCCTGTGTTAACCAAGAAATAAGTTCTGATTTTGTAGAAAAGTCCAGTGATGAGTGTGGTAATATTGTCTGTGGTATCAAGAAATGGGGAATGCCATGCATCTTCTTAGAACGCTCAAGAATTCAGGTTTTATCACATTGAGGTTGGCAGCTGGACACCTCTCATGTTGGCTTTCATTGCTGCCCATATTTCTTCTTTTTGGCTGTGGTAAATTCTGAAAGAAATTCTTCAGGTTTGGGCGTAAAAGGTGGTAACGAAGTCAGACAAGCAAATTGTGATAACTGTTTTCATCCCACTCTGTAACATTTAATTTGTTAACGTATGGATTTCTATAGGTGTGTTTAATTATCCTTGCAGTAGAACTAATTTTATGCTTCCTTTAAAAAGACTCCTTTAATGTGCCTCTTTTTACAGGTTGCTGGTCTCATATAGGAGACCCACAAGAGTGTCATTTTGAGGAGTGTATAGTTACAACCACACCTTCCTTGATCCAGAATGGAACGTATCGCTTCTGCTGCTGTAGCACGGACTTGTGTAATGTTAACTTCACAGAAAATTTTCCACCTCCTGACCCTACTGATACAACACCTTACAGTAAGTCAGATGTTTCCATCTCTAATTTTATGATTTAGGAAATTTAGAGAAAGGTCCTTATTTCGTGGTACTGCAGAATGTGAGACCTGTGACCTTTCTGTTTACGTGTAAGAGAAATAGCAAACAGAACAAAGCTTTTCCATATAGAGTTTATCACATTTATATATGCCACAGTGCTCAGCAAAGAACAAGTTAATTGCTTACAAGACAGTTGTTTCTATAAGGAACTGCTGATTACATTATCCTAAATGGTCTCTAATCTTGGGTGCTTGGTATTTGGGTGCCCAACTTCAGAAGCCTGTGGGGATGCTCAGAAGGATTCAGACTTCTCTTAAAACAGGCCAGTAAGTGCATTAACATTACGGTACCTTTGAAAAGCCTGGCCTGTCTATTCAGTCATAGTTCACAGATAGCTTTGAGTGGTTGAACCGGTCTTCTATCAGGCTGTTGAGATTCTCTCCAGCCGCCCTATAGTGCTTTGAAATCTGTTTTCTTTCTTTTGCGTATCTCTCGTAGAGAATAACTTTGGCGTAACGTTCAAAGAGTGCTGGTTTGAGCAATGTAGTTTTCTTCCAGATTGGATTGTATGTTAAATTATTTATTATAAAATCAACATAGCATATGGATCCGAATCAAGAGATCAGACGCCTTAATCTCCTGTTACAGAAGCAAGATTATGAGTAGCAGGCAAACTGTTATGCTGTGTTCCAAGAATTAAGAACCTGTAAAAAGGCTGAGTTTGTGTGGCGTCATCTAAACATTTGGATAGCCTTTTCTAAATAAGAATTGTGAAAGAGAAATTGAATAGAGACAGGTATGTAAATGGCGGTGCAACTGTTTCTGTGTTGTGAGATAAAGATGTCTTTAATTGGATAGTATTTACAGCTGTAGAATGCAAAAATAATAGTTTGTGTCTGGGAGTGATATGATTTGAATTTACTTAAAACCCTAAGATAGTGGAGGTGCTGATGCTTTCAAAAGCAGCTGTAGGATGGAATAATTCGAAGCAATTTTGGTCAAAATGAGGGCTTGGCACACTAAAAAAAAAAACAAAACGCAGTGGCGTTTTACTGGGAAACTACAGTATAAATCAGTGAAGAGAGTTGCTAAGACATGGGTAAGACATGGTGCCTCTCAGCTGATAATACTGTTTGTAGAACCAGTAAACAACCACCATTTGGAATCAGTGTCTGAGCTGAGCACTGTGCATTGCAGAATAGACTCTGGTAATAATCATCCAACCGGGCTCCCCAAATGTGACTGAAGTTAGTGCTGGGCAAGGGATTTAGACCAAAGGGGGATAAAGGTGTAAACACAATTCTTTGTCCCCTCCTATCCTCCAAAACAGGAGGACAGAGTTCCTACAAAATCACTTGTGCTCGTGCTTTTCCAAGAGTAGAAATTACAAGCTGAATTAATTCAGTTATTGGATGATGAGATTGTCAAATAATTTAAGTGGAAATTTTAATACTGAAAGATCGAGCTTGACTTGCAAAGGAGGGGGTGGCAGGTTAAATTTTTAAGGGAGTCCTTAATTTACCCAGCTGTAATTGAGTGCTGCAGCATACATTTCTACTGACTCAAACTGTTTAGTGTTATTGTGTCATCTTCCATTTTCATAAAATGCAAATTTATCTTCAGGCATAAGCAAAGTAGGTTGCTGCCTAGCACAGTTGTCTGTCTGCTTTGTCTGGATGAGAGCTGGAGATTGGCCATTCCGGCAGCAAGGATGGCCTCCTCTGCCACTCTGGCGTTTTGTGTGTAAAGCATCTGACAGGGATGGGGCAGCTCCTAGTGCTCTAAATTCTGTATACCCACAGCACTGTGGAAGCAGGGGTGTTTCAGGAATGTGGAAGAGTGAAAAAAGAGGGAGGCCGTGGCACTTGGACTTCTGCAACCTTACTGACCCTCATTCCAGGCACTGGATTCTCCAGTGTCCCTTTTCCAGCCCTCTCATCTGCTTCTAGAACTTAGTGTGGTGTTCTAAGATTTAGTTTTGCTGCCTTGAGGACAAAATTCCTGCTTTGGCCAAGTTGTTTTTACGGAATTGCTGGTAAGCTTTGTGGCTTGGGTGTTTTTCCAGTGTATTAAAGTTGTCAGAAGGCTTTTAAGGACGTTGGTAAGTTCAGCTGCACGGGCTGTGCCAGGCTTTGTCACCGTACCTTTGATATGATTAAACTGAAGAGGTTACAGGCATAGGAGAAATTTTATTCAGAAGGCTGTTTCAATACAGCACGTGAACTGCGACAGCACTATTGCATCTATATTTTGATAAGGCATTAAAAATGTTGTATGTTAAATAGTTCTTGGATAACAGAAAGTTAGGTCTGTGGCCTCCTAAAATCGTAGTTATGGTCCCGTAAATTTCATAGCAGGATTAATTCAGCCAGTAGTTAACTAAGTATTTATAAATGTTTTTCTGATGATTTCCAGTAAAATCACACAGAATAAAAAATTCTTGGAATTACAAGTGGACATTTAGCTATAGTTTAAAAGCTAACAGAACTTGAAAACACTCCTGATGAACCGAGTCCATGTGAAACTTCGTCATTAAGGAAAATTGTAGGTGTTCTTTTAAAGATATTTCCTTGCAGCTATATGAAGGATCTATAGAAAGACCAGAATACTGTTAGGCTCTTGAGCCAAATCCATCCAGAGAAATAATGGAAGAATTAAAAAAATAACTTCATACAATCTTTTGATTACGTTTTTTTGTAGGACAATTAACAGTGGTGTATTGAAAGATGTAACTAGACTATAAATGATTCATGAATACTAAATTTAAGGTAGTTAAGATCTTAAAGCATGTTAGGTATAGCAAATTATTGTCATAAAATATAGCAATTCTTCTCTTAAACGTTGCACTTATTTTTTTTATGTCATTGTCTTTTAGGATGTCAAAAGATGTTTGTCTTGCGACCATACTTGTGTGGAATGGAATACCTTTTTTGTTTTAGTTCATATTTGGTCAGGGCATAAGAAATCCTTCCTATCTTGTAACTAAACTTATAAAAATGAAAATTAAGGACAAACAGGTTCTTGAAGCCTTAAATTTAATCCTTGCTGCTTCTTAATGTGCAGCTGGTAATTTGAAACAATCATATTAACTGAGTAGTCATAATATTCTTCTCTTCTGCCTTAAAGATAATCCAGGTAGATTTGAGTAGCTGTTGGTTGCTAGTCCCTCCAGCTAGAATTTTGCAACTGCTGCAGGATGGGGTGTAGTCTAGAGCCCACAGTCAGAAGGTATTCAAAATGCAAAGATCCAAATAGCTGCTTCCTGATGGCAGAAGAAGTAGAGGTTGGAGTATGGTGTTTATTTCAGATCTGAAGATTTGCCTGTGGAGTTTGGAGCTACTAAAATGCAGAAGTTCAAAACCAACCTCTCAACCTAGCCTTGCACTTTTGGAGAAAAATATGCTTTCTTATGCTTTTCTAAACCACTTATGGATAGATTCATTATTCTCCCGTCTTCTGTTTTCACAAAAAATTGAGCAAAAAGAATTCCATTCTAACTTCAGCCAGTATGTGCATTACCCTTAACCTGACCTAAAAGGGGCCAGCTATGGCTTTCTGGGCAAGTGTTTTGACATGTGTGTTCACTCTGTTGGCTTTGTCAAATATTATTTGGAAACTTGTTAAATATCTGCTTTTTATATCTATAAAATGCTTCCTAAATTCTGAGACTTTTGAAGACAAGTTCATTAGTTGTACAGTCAGTCGTAATGGCCATTAAAATAGAATTTAAGTGGCTAAAAAGGTAAATACTCTCCCTTGTTTGTCATTCACGTTAAAATAACATCAAGATGAAAGTAACAAAACTGGTTCATTTTTTTTTTTCTTTAAGCATGCATTCCTGGCACTGCAAATAAATGAATCTTACAGCAACTGAGTCTTAAGAATGTATCTTTGTATGACAGGTGATGTAAATACATGATCTATGGAAAAAATCCGCAGCAGCACAGTTGAGCATTACTGATACATATTGTTGTTGAAATGATGTAGGGTTTTCTCCTCATTGCAGATAAGGGTGGCTACAATTTTTAGACAATTTAGAAACATGAAACAAAGAAGTGCAGTGAGATTTGGATATAAAGAAACTGCCTCACACAGTGGAGAAAATTGGTATTTCTTTATTCTAAAGCACTGATATGTCTATCAGTTTGTCTTTCTGCTGTATCATCCTGGCCTTTCTTTGCCAGCCTTCTCGCTACATATATAAAATACGTATACAACTGTGTCTTCAAGTGCTCACCAAATTCTGTGGAAACTCGGAGGAAACCTACCGTTAAAAAATAAAGTAATTATTAGTGTATGTTGCCGAGTCAGGTTAATTAAGGCGGTAATAGATAGATTTCATTTAGCTGTTGCTTTTGAGAGGCAGCAGTTAAGCTTATGTTGCTGTGGGCGTGTGGCCCAATCCAGCTCCCACGGAAGTGGAGTTAGATCCTGTAAGGCTAATTTTGGAAAGTTGTGACCATGCTCTGTCTCAGTTGTTATCTTAAGCTGCTTTTTTTTCTGGAGAGCAGCATCTGATATTAATATATAATTGAAATGCATTTACTTCAGCTGAGTTCTGCTTGCAATACTTGCTCAGCTGAGTGTTTATAGCCAATGTTTGAGCTGGTCTTTCATTTCTGATCTGCCTAATCTAAGAAAACACCTTGTAAATAAACTAAATAAGCATTTTCTCTTACTTGCGCTATATATTTTTTCAGGTGATTTGGATGTATAGCAAAGGAGAAATGACAAACTTTTGCAAGCTGGCAGATCTTCTGTCTTAGAAGGTGGAGGTGGCACCGAACCCTGCAAGGATTAAAACTTGTACCTTTGAAGTGACAGGGAGTCAGTCAGGAACATGTTCCCTTCGGTGAAAAGATAAGCCATTAGATGTCGTTAATGTACTTTCACTGTATTATAAGGCAGGCGAGGAAATATTAAGACAGTAATTAAGGATCTTAATAGCTCTAAAAAAGAGGTTTACTTTGAGACATCTTAAGGATTTGGTGTAAGAGGACAGCACTGTGCCTCCCAGGAAGTTACTTTAGGGCACTGCAGCAAACGAAGATGCTGAGCTGCTGAAGGAGATGGAGATGAATGTGCGTGGAGATTTCTAAGTATGTATCTCTGTTAAAGGAGATTATATGTGGAACAGTTAAGAGAGGGGAAAATCAAAAAATGGGTGTTTCTTGGGAACAATTCTTCAAGATACTGACGTAGCAATGACGTATTTTGGGGTTTTGGCCAGCTGCTGATAAATGTATATTTTCTTGAGCCTTCAGTTGCCTTTCTGTCTGCGATTTAATGCATGTTTAAAATAAATTCTTCTATTACTTATTTTTCCTGTTTATTTGGTTATGGGTAATGAATTAACTGTGGAGGGGGTTGTGACACAGGATGCACGTTGCTGCAAATTTTATACAATTTGGAAAAGTGTGCTAATTAAGGCTGTTGCTTGTTGCAACTGTGAGAAAGATGATAGTATTAATTTAGGAGGGAAAAGGCAGAAGTGAAAGTTGTTGCAGGGAGCAAACAGACCATTAAAGCAATTATGTAGAAGTTTGTATGGAAATTCGGGTGAAAGCCTCAGTTTCTGTAGACTCAGTGGAAGGTTTTGCAAGTCACCCAAGATAACTGGTAATGCTTGTTGAGTAACTTCAGTTCAGTGGTTCTCGTCAGAGATGGGTATATCAAAAGCAGAATCTCTTAAAGGTTGTTGATAGCAGCACTTAATGTTTTAACTTCTAAGACATCCCAATCTCCTGAGATTAAACTTGCGTCTTTACTGATTTTAAAAGTAAAGCTTTGATGTGCAATTGAGTCTGAACATGAAATGCTAGCTGTGAAGGCAAAGCCTACTTAGAAAGAAAACTGTACATGTAAATTTTTTCTCTTACCGAAGCGTTTAATCAGGAAGATGAAATTGGAGTGTTTTACTTGCACTGAGATTGAAATGTTTTGGAAATGTTTGGAAATGCTTAAAAATTTCTGTTATGCACCAAATCCACAAAATGCTAAAAACTGTGTTAAAGTAAGAACAAACACGTTTATTTGAAAAAGGCAAACCATTTCAATACTATTTTTGCAAAAAAAGACTCTTGTTTTTTATGAGTAAATTCCCTTTTGCTTTGTGAAACTGCTGTTTGGGGCGTGCTTGATAGGAGAGCTGTACACGGTAACTGCAGAGCTGTGCCAGCAGGAATTGGAACTGTCTTATAATAGAATTATAGAACAGTTTGGGTTGGAAGGACCTTAAAATCATCCAGTTCCAACTCCCCTGCCCTGGGCAGGGAAACCTCCCACCAGACCAGGCTGCCCAATGCTCCGTCCAACCTGGCCTTGAACACCTCCAGGGATGGGGCAGCCACAGCTTCCCTGGGCAGCCTGGGCCAGTGCCTCACCACCCTCAGCGTGAATAAATTCCTCCTTATGTCTAGTCTAAATCTGCCCCTCTCCAGTTTATACCCATTGCCGCTTGTCCTATCACTGCAAGCCTTTGTGAACAGTCCCTCACTAGCTCTCCTGTAGCCCTCTGAGGGTCTCAGACCCAACCCTGGAGGTCTGAGAACGAGGACCTTTGCAAAGTTCTTCTAAAAATCTGTTGGAATCTAAAACAGAGTTTTTTGGATGCAAGTTGCGATTTTATTGTGATGTTGCAATAGTGTTTGTGAAATGCTAGACTTATAACTACACTCTGTTTTAGTGGGCTAAAACATTTTACTTCAGAGTCCTTAAAGAGATCTCAAGCTTTCAAGGAGATGTGAGTGTAACTTTTAGGTTATTCATTTGATGTAATTGTCTGGTACACATCTTTGTCATCTTTGAAGTGTCCTGCATAATTCTAGTACTACACAAAAAATATTTTATTTAATTTAAGGTCTAGAATGAAGAAAGGAAACATCCCTTTTCTGAAATAGAAGAAGTTTTTTTTGCCGCTGTCAGTAACAGTGAAAAATGTACATTTTAAACCCACTAATATCTGTAAATGGGCAATTTGCAGATCTTGTATCATGTGCAGTTCTTGAGGCACCAATCTGTATCTCTGCTGGAAATTAGTTGCTTGTAGTTTGTATGTTTTATGCACTTCTAAGAGTTTAAAGATCCACAAATATCTGTGGGTAATGTGAATATGGTAAATATATTTACTTCAATTTACTGGGAATGCTGAATATTTCTGACTTTCATATTGTTCTGTAATAAATTCAGTGGCATAATTAGTCTCTATCTGTTGTGGCATTGCACACTGGGGCTTTATTGTGAGTGCCTTATAGACCCAAGGCAAAAGTAGATAAGGTTCTTAGGAATGGGGTTCTTTCAGAATGAATTAGGGAAAATGACGGAAAAAAAAAAGGAAAAGCAGTAGGTAAATAATTGTTTTGCCTCATCTTGAGGCAAAATGGAGAACAGACAAGGATGCTATCCTTTTTATGTCTTTATTCAGAGGCTGCAATAGGCAATGTAATACATGTATGCTATCTATACAATACCATTACAATTCCAAAATAAATCCTACTTTGCTATTTAACAGCCCAGACAATTTAAGAAATAGGTAGGAGCAGTCTGGAAGGCAGATCATATGCTTTTCAAGGACGTTCTGAGTCAACAGGCTTTCTGATATAGTAGTTATAATAGGCTTCTAATAACTATTCCACTCAAAAAATTTTAAGACTGAGTGCTGTAAATCTTAACATTCAAGAGCAGGTTAAGACTACACCACCACCATGGAAGCATTTCTCCTTGTGAATGTGGTTAGGTGACTCCTCAACAAAGAATATGGACTGAATTAGCCAAGATATTGCACATTACAGTCATTACCAAGTAAAATTAAAACAGTCTATATTTTATGAACGTTCTACCTGTCCATGTGCCTGTGCTTTTTCAAATAACTTATTTTCACATCAGCTTTGTCCTCATCCCCCTCGTCTTATCATGCTGTGAGCAGGAGTGGCAGAAATGGCTGTGTGCAGGCTTCTTGCGGCTGCAGCTCCTGACAGAGGGTATTGACTTGAAAATACTATAGTTGTGTCTCCCTGGGCTGGCTGGAGCTGCTAATCCTGCTGAGTACGCTGCTCCTTGTCATCAGCTTTGACCTGCGATGTTACTCTTGTAGCATTCCTCATATCTGATGTTTAGCCTGGCTCTACTCAGGTTTTCTTTAACAATGTTGAAATGAATGAAGTTAAGATTAAAAGGAACAGGAACTCTGCAAAGTTCAGCCGTAAATCACTGATAGGTGCTGCCAGCTAGTACTAACAGCTGTACTAACCACTCGTGCCCCATCACCGGTTTTGTCGGTCCCCACTACAGTAGGGGTGAGAGAGGTCTTTGTCCATAGGCTACGGAAATAGTAAAGAGGCAGACTCAAGACTGGAAATGTGAAGCACAAACCAGAACATCACTTGTAAATATTGGGTCTGGTTTTGTCTGCTCAGTACTATATTTGTGTGGAATAGCGTTTAGACCATGGAAAACCTTTCATGTCTTTTCTTGCTCCTTAATTAGACATTTTTGATAAGCCTCTCCTTGGTTCTGTCCTGTGGGCTAAGCTTACGGGCAAAAATCTGATCCTGTATCATGGTTTTGTCTAATATGTTTTATCCCCTTGGTTTTGAAGTGAGTACAATTTAGGAAGGAAGCTTTAGGTTCTTGGCATCCACTTAGATGCGCCCCCTGTTAACCCAGCTGCTTTCCAGTATTACCTGAGTTACATCCACAGCTCAGCGCAATGGAACTTAGCCTCCTCAGAAGGGACTGGAAGTCCAGACAGATGATTAAAAAATGTTGGCTCTTCAGTTACTTGTTAATCACTGTTACTTTTTAAGCCTTCTTTGGTAATTTTTTTTCTTTATCCGGAAAATAGCATCATCTTGAAAATCCAGTGTGTTACTTAACATTGATTTCTGGCCCCTTGCTTTAAGATGTAGCATACAGTACATCTTCAGAGAGGACACTATCTGGGGGCAAACCACTAATGGTATTTCAATATGGCATAATCTTAGAAACTGTAGGTAAATAAGGTGTTTGGTTTTTAACAATGTGATGAGTTGTGTCTAAGAACACTTGAATTACTTTTAGACGAAGTATTTAAAACAACTAGAATGATGTCAGTTAGATATCAGGTGGCACCTGGGGCAGAGCAAGCTGTGGGCAGAGAGAGCCCCAATCCCTGACAAAGGGAGCAGCAACTGTGGGGCAGCCGGGCTGCTCTGTCGGGTCTGGCTTGCACACGTCCTGAGCTCAGGCTCTGATTGTAATCTGTGCTTATCTTTGTATATATGCACTAAATTATTGCTCTTGATGTGATTTCATTTGGTTTTATTGCTTTCACAACCGTGCTCTTGGAGCATCTTCTATTGGAAGTATAAAAAAAAACTTATGAGCTGTACTTGCTGTAAGCTATAGTTTGTCTCTCTGCACTGCTTCAGATAAAATCTCTGTGTGTGGATGCATACTGGGGTTCAGGGTTTTAAATTTGTTTCCCTTACAAAGAAAGGTTTACATACTTTTTATTAATAAAGTGAATGGGAATTTCAAGTACGTGCCTCAGCTGTTTATTGTGAACCTGCACTAACTCGGATTCTGGGTGTGAAGTTTTGGCATCTAGCTCCCGACGTGTCATCCTGATGGTAAATGTCTCCCATTATTTCTGAAGAACTGAGTTGTTGGGGATGTTCTGAAGTCGTACAGATCTCAGGTGATCTTTTGGCTTTCTGGCTAACAGAAACCATATGCTGGAAGACCAAAGAGTTCATAGAGCATCCAGGGAAGCCAGTGCAGAGACAAGCAGCGTTGTGTCAGTGTGCTCCTGGTCAGGTTACTCCTGATTATACACCAAGTGAAGGCTTTTTCAAAGCTGTCACTTTCAAGACCAAGTAATTCCTATTTTTGTTGTCCAAACAGATGATGACGGTATATTCACTAGAATATTGATGAAGAGTCACATGAATGTAATTGTACCTGTTGCAAAGCCTTCAAGAAAGCAGAGGTTCATGTTGATATCAAAAGTCTGTGTACGTTTGTGTTAGTTATATAGCCCAGAAAGCCACTGTTGTTAATAGGGCAGATTAGGGTAAGAGGAATTCCTGAAAATGCTATAAGGAGACTCATATGAAAGATAGAGAGTAGTATTTGTCAATCTATGTACTTCTGTATGCACATACTGAGTCTTTATGTCTTTCCATTTTACCTTGAAGTTTTTATGGTGTTACTCTTCGCAGTCACATTGCGGTTTTGTTTTCTTTCCATGACAGGTTTGGGAATGTTCCTTCCTTATGTCTTGAAACAACTGTTGTTGATGTGTGCCATTTATTTTTATTACTTTTGCTGTTTTGTAATTAATAAATAAAATGAACAGTGCTGTGTTGCTATGGTCACTAATTAATAATAGAGTTGGTAGAGTTGGGAGACTGAGTGTTGTGTCTATTTTTGTATGCGACAGAGACTTTCCGTTGTTGCAGTTCTTATTAGGATCAGGTCTGTGACGGGATATCTGACTTCTAATGCTAGGTGTTAGAAATTTGTAGAATATATAAAATGCATAGATTCATTCAGTATTCAATGCTGAATAATCAATAGGTTCTTTCTGCTTTCAATATTAGAATAGGTATGGTTCTTTCTAAATACTAAAGGTCATCAGATTGATATAGACAGTCCATACGTTTCTTTCTCAGAAGTCTGTTTGGAATATCTGTTTTATTTTGAGATACTGAGATATTTATTCTATAACGCATTTGATAATTTGAAAGAAATCAATATATTCCTTAGTCTTAAAATCTAGCTTATGAGTTTTATCTTATTTCAGTTAATTTACATTGTGTACTTCATACAGAATTGATTCATGGAAGAACATTTGCTATACAGATACTTCTAAAGGGGAGAAGTTAGTAATTCAATCTCAAAGGGTGAGAAAAGATATTGAAAAAGGAAAATGTGAAGATTTTCTATTGCCTTAGCTTTTCTTTCTTATTTTAGAGTAGGAAAAGAGATTTGATGCTTTCTGAGAGATCTGAGGAAGGTCTGCTTTTTCTAAGACATCCGATACCAAGTTGCATTGAGAGTTTGTGATCCAGTTCCTTTAAATTCCTTTGAAGGTTCCAGTAAGATGGATTCAGTGTTTCAGCACTACGGTTCTGTGCATTTATTTTAAAGTTTGAGCCTAAAAATATTCCTTATGTTTCTTGGCATTGGGCCAGTTGTTTCCTAAAAGTTTCTGAAGTATCTGTGAGTGACATTAGGCAGCTCTTGGCTTTGGCCTTTTGATTTTTTGCCTTCCTGTAGACTGGCGACATGAGGCTCAAATAGAAGCTACCTGCAGGACTGTAAATATTTTCTTAGACTAGCAAAAAATTCCTTGTTTCAGACATTTGTATTGACTTGAAAACTATATATACTTTGAGCAAGGGTAAGGTATCCCTACATCCCGTATAAAAGCACTTCACACTTTTGTAACACTTGGACATGAAATACGAGTGTTGGAGCCATAGCAGTGAATGTGGCTTTTTTTTTTTTCCTATACGAAATCAAAATGTTGCCATTTATCTTTGAGTGATGGTTCAGAGCCCGGTCTGTTAATCTGTTCACAAACTGAATGCATGTTGCTGAAGGAATGCGTAGCTGAGATGTGCTCTAGAAAGATGGACCATTGATATGGAGCCACTACAGTCATTGTTGCTTGGTTATATTTCTGTTTCTCCTATTAAAGCATTAACTCACTTTAACAGTAGTGATGTAGGACACAGAAATAGAACTTTAAACCCTAACAAGTTAGTAAAAATGCTATAAGTATGGTTTTTACATATAGTCCCTTTGACAGGAGGACTATATATATTCACACCTCGAGTACTGTGTTCATTCCTGGGCCCCTCACCACAAGAAGGATGTTGAGGCTCTGGAGTGTGTCCAAAGAAGGGCAGTGAAACTGGTGAAGGGTCTGGAGAACAAGTCTTACGAGGGGTGACTGGGAGAGCTGGGGGTGTTTAACCTGGAGAAGAGGAGGCTGAGGGGAGACCTTATTGCTCTCTACAACTACCTGAAAGGAGATTGTAGAGAGGAGGGTGCTGGCTTCTTCTCCCAAGTGACAGGGAACAGGACAAGGGGGAATGGCCCCAAGCTGCATCAGGGGAGATTCAGACTGGACATCAGGAAAAAGTTTTTCACAGAAAGGGTCATTGGGCTCTGGAACAGGCTGCCCAGGGAGGTGGTCAAGTCACCTTCCCTGGAGGTGTTCAAGGGACAGGTGGATGAGGTGCTGAGGGGCATGGTTTAGGGAGTGTTAGGAATGGTTGGACTCGATGATCTAGCGGGTCCTTTCCAACCTGGTGATTCTATGATTCTGTGGTTTAGTGAGGTGCTGAGGGGCATGGCTTAGGGATTGTTAGGAATGGTTGGACTCGATGATCCAAGAGGTCTTTTCCAACCTCTTGATTCTATGATTCTGTGAGGTGTTGCTGTTGAAAAAAAACCCCAAACCACCACCCCTCAACAAAACAAAACAAACAAACAAAAAAAAAACAAAAAAAAAAAAAAAAACCAACAGACCAAAAAAACCAACCCCAAGGGTGGAGGAAATACCTACATTCACACCATGAACTCCTGAAAGGTAGATGTCTAAACTGCTGCAAATATAAATTGGTTATATTCTAGCTGCAGTTCTGTTTCCTCCATTTCTATTCTCTGAGGATATAATTGCAGTGAGTAAGGTAAAATGGATGATGCTAACTGAGCAACACTTAGCAAAATGTTCTTCTTTTGAATGCAGGTCCAGACACTGCTGTTCTACAGCAAAGAAAGTAGAGAAAACAGGGAAGCAGAGAAAACCTGCTGAAAACTTATTGCAAAAGAAAGCACAGGAAAATACCAGATGTCAGTGATAGGTGAACGTATGGAAAATATTTAAACTGTTTTTTGAAAAAAAATCAGATGACTCTCAGGTGTAACTGGAGCTTCCCTGCCTTCATCAGCACTTTCAGCTGATGAAGTCGTGCACTATTTGGCTGTGCAGATGAAGCTGGGAAATGCGCAATGCCACACGTAGGTTTGGGCGAGTGGAGCAGTGGACACACCTACCTTAGACACTCCCAGCTGTGGAGCCATTCATAGCATCTTGGGAGCAAACTAAAAATGTGTGTGGGTGGAATAAATATAGACTGTAAACCAAAAGCATTACACATCTCCTGAGCGCTGTGCCAGGAGCTCTCGGAAGATGCTGTCCATGGGCTGTGCCACTCTTGCAGACAGTGCTTGTACAGGCACACTCACGCTGGGAGAGTGTCAAGGAAGATGCAGGCTAAGCCTGCTCAGCTTTGGAGTTATAAATAAGAGACACCTCCTGTCCAGCACGAAGAGAATAGCTAGTGGTAATGGCAGTGGGAGAGAATGCATCAAGGAAAAGGTTTGAAACTAATTTGAGATTTCAGCTGCATAGCTCAGGTATACTAACATTATTTTCCTGGTTTTATACAGATCAGTTACATGGGAATTTTTTTTTTAATTTAAATATTTTAATTAAACCAGAAAACATCAAGCTCTGCTGTGGGGAAAAGGTTTTCTTAATAGTCTTGAAGTGTTACATATGTGTTATGAAGACAATAACAACTAATTTTTGCTAGTGGGGGTAGCTAATAAATTGTTAATCCTTAATTTCACTGAATATTCCAGAGTAGACCACGTGAGAAAAGATACCAAAGATATTAGTCTGACTAGCTTCTCCCAGCTCTGCTGAACTTGATCCTACGCTGAGTTGTGTGTGGTGTTACAATCTATAGCAGACTACCCAGAGCAGGGAGTAGAGGTGAGCACTCTGTTGTGTTTGCTGTGGAACAGAAGTTTCCTAGAGTATGGGGAGTGCAGTGCTAAATATTTAACTAGCTGAGGTCCTATGTCATCTTTATGTTCATCAAAGACGTGTTCATACCTGTACGCATGATAACTTCTGAGCGAGCTGAGAGGTGAATGTGAACTGGTAAATTTGGAGTTTTCTCTAGCCACGCATATAAGTTTGAAATGATCACTTCTACTCATTTACAGTTTCTGCTTGAGCAGGACCTGACGAATGGCCCAGCACGTTCAGTGCCACAGTGATGCCAGAAGCACACCATGAATTTCTTCACTGTTAATGTATTTGTAATTATTGTGACGAGTTATGTCAGTAGCAGTGTCTTATTCCCAAAAGTGCTGTTGGCATAATGCTGGCCTGTGTTACAACGGAGTCCTTGGCATGAGATTGCAAGGCATTTATCCTAGATTATTATAAAATGAAATAGTTACAAGGTAAGTGCTGGTAGCTGAATTTTTTTCCATCTGCAGAAGCAAATATGTACTTGCAAATGCTTTTTGAAGTTTGAGTATCTGCTTGCAGCTGTAATTTAGATGTATTTCCAGCGTTTGACAGAAATGTGCTCAAGTACTGGACAAATTGCTACTTGCAAGGTGCAGTGAACTGGGCTCCTGACAGACTTATCTTACAGCAAAGGGATGTTTAGGAAGCAAAACAGAAAATATATCTTGTAAGCATTGTAGATATAATAGAACACTTCAGTTTTCTTCTTAAGAGGATAGGTTGTGAAACAAAACTCTTTAGACTCTTGTCTAAAATGAAAATTCCTGCTCATAGGCATAGCTGATGTGATTACCTGCAAATTGTTAGAAGGGGTCAACAAGGAAAACAAACCGAAAAAAACCCCAACCACCAAACTGTAGCATAGGCTGAAAGTGTGAAGTTGATTGAAGTCTACACTTTTAATTGGCAGTCTTAAATCCTTTTTGTCCTGGTGATATTTCATTTTAATGGTGCTCATAAAATGCGTATTCCTAAATCTGATTTCTTTTAAGAGTAGCATGAGAACAATGGGCAAAAAAATTTCAGAAGACAAGTGTTTGAGGATGTCTCAAATTTCAGGTAATCAAACAGGTACATATTAGAATTGGGCAGGTTTCACGGTGTCTTTGCTGAAATACGGAAATGCTTTGATGGCATCCAGTTGGAAGCAGAGTATTTTGAAAACCTTGGCTATGACTGCTTGGATTTTGTGATGTAGTAAAACAGGAACATCTGTCGGGAAAGAGTCAGTGTTAAGTTTAATTTTATTTTGTTGTTTCACAGAGAAGGTTTTTATTTGTTTAATGGGACTTGAGGGTTTTGCCATTCATTTAACAGGATTTCACAGTACACTCAAGATTTGAGTAAATCAGATTGACAGAAGCCTTCTTTGTATTCATTTTTTAAAAGGCTGCTTTTCCCGTTCTAATTTCTACAGTATATGTGTAAATAAGTGTCTGGTGAAGATATCAATCTCAGTCTTACTGTTTAATTGTACAGCATCGTTAAAATAGCTGAAACCAATAGTCATGACTGTGCAACTTAAGGGATCGATTTAAGAAAATTTTTAATTACTTTGAAAATATATTTGAAGTAGAACAGTTATAGAGGCTGCATCATTGCATACGTAGAAGCATTTTATTCAATCTGTGAAATTAATCTAGCAATCAAGCAGATTCCAACATTGTTAGCAAATTAGTTCCAAAGCATTATGAAATGTCTCACTGTGACCTATTCAGGTCTGTGTTGAAATATGTATTCCTGGTTTGAAACAAGTTTGTTACTGTAGGGCAGACAGAACGTGTTATACGAGTGCAGTCAGCTGTATTTCTTATATACCCACAGTGTAACATGGATTGATAGCTTTGATGCCAGCCTTCGTACCTGATTGATGTCTATTTGTTTTGGCAGGGGTGTTGCATTAGATATCATCTTTCCTCCCCTCCCATGATCTCCCCCGTTGTCTTTCGTACCCAGTTCCCTGCTCAGCATAACCGCAGTTGTACAGCACAGCTGTCAGGGCACCACGGGGCTGGAACAGGCACCTGGGAGTAGGAGGCAAAGGATGCTTGAGCTGGCTCTTGCGCTGCGAGAAATGAACATCAAACGGTGTCTGTATTTCATCTGAAATCAAGTACTTAGATCTGTAGACGGGTTTTGCATAAGTGCAAACTAATGATTACTATTTATCATTATTGCCTTTTTCATCTTCATGCTATTTTAAAATAATCAGAATAACCTTTGAAGTTGGGGAAGGTACTGTTTTCCCATTATATAACTGGCTAACATGAAGCACAAAGAAACAAAGGAACCTACCTAAAATCAGGCTATTCTATATCAGAGCCAGAACCAGAACTCAAGTTTTTCTTTGCTTTATATTTCAAATTCTGGAGAATTTTACTTTCCTCTAGGGAAAAAAAAGCATTTACAATAAAACATGCATTTACAATAAACACATGCACTCGTTTACCCTCGTACAAGATGCACTCATCTGTTTGAAGAGGGTCACTCCAGCTGATGCCTTGGAAACAGTAGCTGCATGTCAGTGGAGACTATTGATCTCGCTGGGGTCCTCCAGAGGCTAAAGCCTTTCTCCTCACCGGGCTGTTCTTCCTGCTTCGCCTTCCACCCTGCTGAACGCTAGCCCTGCCTTTGTCTTCCCCCGGGTGCTCTCTCTCTGTTGGACTTGTCAAGTTTCCACAGCTTTTTCTGTCCTTAATTTCCTTCTGCTTAACAATGTCCCCAAATAGCTGCATCTCATATCTGTGGAGGACCTTTGAGAAGGAGTTTCTTCCTGCCCAGGAGCCAGCTGGATCTCCGTTTAAGCAAGGATAAAAATAGAGGAAAATAGTCCTTGCTAAGGCCTCTTGGCTGAGGAGGAGAGCTGACTTTCAGCAGGAACAGGAGAGGTTCAGCTGCCCCCGGCCTCCTCTGCTCACTGGCATGGACACAGATTGCAGCAGAGGGAGAGCGGTGTCTTCAGCGATAGCGCTGTACTGGATGGGACTTGAACCAGGAATGGGAGTGAAAGACTGAGATGCGCTGATGCTGACTGAATGAGAGTGCCTAAGGTCTTGAGGAAAAGAAGGAGAGACACTGTCTGCTGCGTTCCTCAGGGACCCTGAAGCAAGAGAGGAGTGGAATTTTTGACTAGCCCCAAATTCCCGCTTTCTGCTTCACCACTCAGTTCCTTCTAACAATGACTTTGTCTGGGAAATACCTGGTAAGACCAACCAGTCTGATGTTAGAGACTGGGGAAATGTAATGATTATTGTTGTCTTAAAGTTACAAAAAACTTAAAATATTTTTGAAGTCCTAAAAAGAGAATCTGGTAAAAGTTAGAAATTACTTGGCCAGGTAGAGAAGGTGACTGGGAAAAGCAGAGACTATTGAGGGAGGATAATGGAAAGACCGAACACGTACTTTCATGTTAGACTTTGTCCTTCTAAACCGTAATAGGAAGAGCTGGGGCAGATGCATACCTTTTGGAATACCACAGGTGGTGTTTGAGTTGGCATTAGCCAGACAAACACAGTCTTTAGTAACAGTGAATGCTTCTAAAATGTCAAACAGGTTTAACTCGCAGCTCTTTACCACATGCCTTCAAATTTGAAATTACAAAACCTTTTATGTGCAAGAATGTATGTGCTGTACTGTGTTATACTAGAAAAATGAAAAACTTGATTTAAAGAAAGGAGAAAGAGCTAAGTTGTAGTACTAAAATATTTCCTGCACTTGAGGATTACACTTGAGGATTAGTGTTAAGCTGATTTAGGACATGAAATCTGAAGTACTAGGACACAAATCAGAAGTGTAATGAAGGGTGTTGTCAAAACTCATTCTCACCCTATCTGTTTAGATTCATCTTGGGTTTTTAACTGAACAAGTCAGTCACCCAAAATTGTGCTATAATTCAGATTTTGTTGCATGTTTAGGGAAATTGTTTTGGAATAAACACACCATACACTCACGTCCATTAAATTAGTTTGGTTTTCATCACCTGTTGCTGAAGTCAACAGGAAAAAAATATTCCTGAGCATCAGAGGTGTGCAGCTTTTTTGACAGAGCGTTAGCTCTCGATGTGCTTGCCCGCCCAGGAGCAGGCGGCACAGAGCTGATGGTGGGCAGAAGCAGCATCACATCTTCCGCACCATGGCTGGCTCTGCCATAAACAGCCATAAACAGAGACACCCGCTGCTCTGGTGCTCCTCTGGGGTGCACCCAGCGAGTGCCTGCTTGGACAGGCCCAGTCACCCTGCGCTGCTGGGGCTCCACTCAGCCTTCCCACGGGGGAAGCTGCTGGCAAGGTGAGGATGTGGGTTTGTAGGAGAAAAGGGAGCATGACCCATTGGTAGTTAGCATTCCTGGGCTTCAGAGGTCTCGAAGATGTGAAAAATGCAGGGATCAGAACTGCCTTTTCTAAAAGATTTACGGTTTGTGGGGGGAGGGGAGAGTGTTTGCTCACCAGTGTAAAAGTAGACATTTCAGTGTTTTGATGTCATTTTTGGGGCTCTACTATTAGTGCCTGGGAACAGTACAAATATGAAATATTTACCTATTGAGCCTGTTGGATTTAAAATAAGTTAAAATAGCTTTAAAGAGGTTTTCTGAAGTACTTTTTTTTTTTTTTGCTTCTATTGTAGCAAATGCGTTTTTTGATCCAGCATTTTTACAGAGGCTGGAAGAGTGCCATTATATTAAAACTGGTGTTACCATTTGGTTTGATAAGGAGGAAGCCCTGCTGGTGAAAGATCAGTATAGGGGGATAATGTAAATATTTTTCAGCCTTTTCATTAGAAACATTTTTCTGACTATTTTATTTCAGTATAGATGATGTCCCCAGGATGCAGTTAAGTGGCCAGATTAGCTTTCCTTTAAGCTTGAAGGCAAGTTTGAGGTGCAGTCAAGTTTCCCTATAGAGGCAAGGTATTTCTTTTATCTCTATAGTAATCAAGTATTTATGGGTATACAGAGAACTTCAGAAAGATAATCTAAATTTGGGGTTGCTTGGGAATTGCTGTGCATTTTACATAGGTCATGATTATAAGGGTCTATTCAGTAAAGTTAGAAATTACTTGGAGAATGCCTGAACTCAGAGAATAAAAAGCAGAAAGAGATGTTGTACTGGGTTTTTATCAGCTCAGGAATTACTTCTGTACAAACATGACACTGCTCTGTCTGTAGTCATCAAAGAGGGAGCTGTTAGGGATTGCATAACCCACTACTTTGCCAAAGAAATTAACACACATGCTTAATTTTTAAGTTTCATGTATCAGTGCAGCCTTCAGTTTTGAAAACAAACAAAAAAGGTGAATCTAATAGCCCCTGTCTGGCTCCGGATCAGGTGCTTGGTGGCAGCTGGTACCCCAGAGGATGACGGAGACACTGGCAGGGATTCCAGCCCCTGGACCTGCAGGCTGCAGGGACAGCAAGGGAGCCTTCCTCTTCAAGGCAAAGCCCAGAAAGCTCACATCCAAGCTGTGTTTTCTGACACCAGATTGTCAGAGAGAGATGTGCCCGCTGAAACCCTGCCATCACGAATGACTGACTTCTAGCTGCAACAGGATTCCTCTGGAGCATGTTATGGAAAATAAATTTTACAGCCCAAGCTTTATGGTGTTTTAAGATGTTCCCTGAGGAGGCAGACAGGATCTGTGATGCATCGTTGCCAGGTCATGATGTTACTGCAAGTCTGGTGCTTGCTTACAGCCCAGGTTCCATACAGTCATGCGATTATTTGAAAAATTAATTAAAATTTTAGCTTTCCTAATGTGGAGAAAAACATAAAAAAAATGCATTAGGAAGGATAATTCATGACAATAAGTATATAAAATTTTATACAAAAAGTTAAAATCACTCACATATGATGATGCTAAGTGCAAAGTGGAAACATATTTGGTGACTGTTTAAATCTTTTCTTCAAATAATGGAATGATTGAAACTAAGTGCAAATATTCTGCTTTGTCTAAGCCAATAGACGAGAAACCAGGGATCTGCTTTTAAGTCCAAGGAAAACACATCCGTTTTCAGTTATGAAAGAAAATTGCCTTAGGGTTACTTGATGGCAGGATTATTTTGTTAAAGGATGTTGCACCATCTCCCACAAAAAATACGGTTCCCATTGTGCTTTTCAGCTGTATGAGCACAGAGTGCTCAGTCCTCTTCCATAGAAGTTTCCTTGCAAACTGCATTCTGCTTGCAGGTGCTTGGATGTGAAATAGTGTTCCTTGCCATAGCTTTGGTTTAAGTATTGAACATGGTCACACTGATAGGTATAAGATATTTATATTTTATACTGTTTTATTACAAATTTTGAACATGGATTTTATTTTTGTTAATAATTGGTTAAGCACTTATAGAAGGATGCAGCCTCACTTCAAGTTTATGGGCTCATAAATCAAAATTAGGATAATAGTTGTTTTAAAACATGCACCTATAAAAGCTTAGGTGAATGGCAAAAGTTGTTTAGGAAATGCAATTTTTTGCCTTTCATCATTCTCAGCTATGCATACATTTAATGGAAAGCTGGCAAGAGCTCCTGCTGGAGTCACTGTAAAAGTCTGCAGAATGTAACTTTGAGATGTTCCAACCTTGTAGTTCCAGCTTAACTAAAAATGTGGGTTTAAATGCATTTAGTTAAATTGGTATAGAAGACTGTGTGATTGGACTTCTTGTTTGCATATATGAAAGCCTGACATAGGTCCATGGTATCTAAAAGGCTACTATTGTATTTCTTCGTTACAAGTTCTCTGCTTGTTTTTTCTCATTCACATTTTCTTCTCTGCAGGGAATAAATTTAAGATTTACTTAAAATAGTTAAGAGTCATTTCAGCGTAGTGCTTATAGTAGAGGCTTTCTTGTCATTCGCTCTAGCGTGATGAAGACTCTTCTTGTGGGACAGTGGATCAGGAATGAGGTAGTGGACACTTGGCTAGAAAGAGATGTTGGTTCCTGTCCAGCAAAGAGGCAAAAAAAGACCTGATGAGGTGTTTTGGTTTGGTTGGAATGTGCTGGTAGAATGCAGTAAGAGGTGAGGGCTTATTTTACAGTTTGTGGAAGATTTCTAGGACATGGTTGATACGAGCTGTGTGTAGACACAACAAATAAACAGATGTGATTGAGCTCTGTGGGCCCTTGGAAAAGATTGCTAATTGTATGTTTCTTTTCAAAGATGAATTTTACCACTGTCACAAAAGTTGTGCAGGGCTACTGTGAAAAGAAATGTGACTTTAAAAGCGAACAGAATTAATTATACTTGAAAAGTCACTTTCCAGTCTGCAGAGCATGTTTGCAGTTGTCCGCGCTGTAGTCCATGCTGCCCCCACGGTCCGGACTTCCATTTCATGATGACCGAACCGTAAGTTTTCGCTCATGCTTGTGATCCCATCCTCAGGATCATTAAGATTCCTTCATGGAAAAACAACTCCTACAACAGATTGCCAATGAACATATTGAATCTATCACATCAAAGAAATAGTTGTAGGATGGCGTGAAGCCTGCTTCTTGTTAAAGCAATCTGTATGGGCAGATCTTTGAGTCCCTTGTAATTGTACTGGCTGTTATCAGAGTCTGTACAGCTGTAGTTGTTCTGAAGAATCAGATGTTATTGTTGTGCAGTGAAAGTTAAAGGATGATTTTTTCCCTATTTGTTGCAGACTAACATTGATACTTACTTGTTGATGTGGCAATTTAAATAAATATTAATGTTTTGTTACCTATCAGCTGTCAGACAACTTGGCTTCTGATAAACTCGTACTAGAAATTCTGTGGGCAAGTAGAGAATTATTTTTTAAAACTGATTTTCATTATATAGAATAATTGTATGCTTCTCTAAAATGTTTTTATACAATGCTTATCTAAACTTAAACATACACATATATTTTCTAGACTTATTTACGACTGTGTGACAGACACACAGCTGTGAGTCATTTACATGGAGAATATGCAGACTGCTAAAAACTGAATGAAAAGCTTTAATAGCCATATAGAGATCTGATGGAAATTTATATGCAAATGTCCTTTATTATATGATCACCCCCACATAAATACATAGCATGGAAACAACATTTCAAAGCCTAAGGTTTCATATTCAAACATTTGCAGATTAGAAGCAAAGGACGTCAGTGCTTGTATGGTTTTGAGGCCATCTCCTTGTGTGTGTTTGTGTTGTGATACAGCCTTTAATTATACAATCAATATTTTCCCTGTGGGATTCCTAGTTTTTCATCACAGCTAACACTCACTGCCTTTTCTTCTGGCTGTCTTAAGATGTCGCGTCGTAAGCAGTGATCCCTACAGTGTCCCAGGGAGCTCTTTCTCTATTTCTGTGTGTAGAAAGGTGTTTTCAGGACAGTTTTCAACTGCTATAAGGAGGTGACTATCCTTCCTTCTCCTTTTTTTCCCATTCCATTCACTTCATGCCTTGTAGTTTTATAATAATTGTAGCAGGGGCAACGATCTGTTCAGTGGTGAGGTAGGAGATGTGTAAACTCTGCTTGTGTTCCTCACAATTGGTCAGCCAGGCTGGTTTTACGTTCACAGAGCAGACTTTGGTGCCTGAACTGATGCACTAACGTCGGTAGTGGTGGATTAGTTGGTGCTTTATCTGGAGTGGCCACGCAGGAAAGATATATTGGGGAGGGAGATAGCTGTCTGCAGGTCTCGTAGTATTTGCTGTTGGGAAAGGAAGATACAGGAATTGAGCATCCTTTTTCTGACTCCCAGGGAAGGGTTCTGTATGTTCACAGACTCTTTTTGGCTGTTGTTACCTCGGTTTGTCTCTGTTTTCTTTGATTTCTCAAGATGTTCATTGATAATAGGATAAATGCTACTTTTTAAATATGGAAGCAGGAAGCGTACAGAAGAGACTTTCATTTTTGAAAGTTAAATTACAGAGAAATAAAAGAAGTAGCTTCTTGAAGTATAGGCACAGGTTGGAATACTTCTGCATTAATTAATATTACAAGCTTATCGTTATAGTGGGAAAGTTAATTCGAAGGAAAAACATTATTCCTCCTGATGCCGTTAGCACTGTCAGAGGTTTTCATACTATGTCATTCCTGGGGAAGATTAGGAAGGCAGCAGCAGAGCACCAGACGCAACCTCCACATGTGGCAGTATGGAAGCTTGAACTTAAAAAATAATTTACCAAAAGTGTTTGGAAACTATTGTGGCAGTGATGTCTGAGAGAGGAGAGAGAAGTCCCTAATGTGGTAGAAGTGCCTGCAGGGAGGATCTGAAGTGCAGGGCTGGGTTGAGCCTGATGACTCACTTCTGAGTGCTCGGAGCATTCCCCTTCAGAATTTGCTCTGAAATACATTCTCAATTATTTGTGTGCACCTTTGACAAAATTCTGTCTGTACACAGGAGCTGTTGTACTTGGAATTTTGGAACCCGAAAACAAGCTCTTTATTGATGGTGAGGTCAGGACGTTTCTGGGCATGGTGGCTTATTGGTTACCAGCTGCTCCCCAGCCAGGAGGAGACCGCCTCTGTTTTAACGAGTCGCACTTTGTTTCTTTTTCTTATTGAAAAAAAGACGATGGCTGTTCTACTATTTGCTGTGATATTTCTTTGTGATGGGGCTGGTAGACTTCGGAAAAGTGCTGACAGTATCAGAATTAGAATCATGGAATCATAGCATAGTTTGGGTTGGAACAGACCTTAAAGTTTATCTAGTTCCAACCCCAATTACTGGCAGAAATGTTTAAAGGTAGATGTGTGTATATGCTGGGTGCTTTCTAAATGGCATCCTCACACTGCTGCTTGAGGGGTTGGTAGCCCAGTGAGTGGTGCTCTCCCTTTCCCATGCCAGTGGGATAAAAAGTTGGCTCCTACGGTGTTTTGAGACTTACACCAGTTTCTGTTGGTTCTAATTTTTTGTTTTGGCAGATTTTATTTCAGATCAGGGAGCAAGCTGTAGGGCAAACGTCTTGTCATTGCAAATAAACTTCAAAACCCAAATGCACTGATTTGGGGATGGGGTTGTTAACAGTTTCAGACCAACAAAGTCTTACTTTAGAAATTTTGTGCTTTGTGATACACATGGAGCTACTAATAGGAAGTGTAATATCAAATAAACTTTGGTATTGAATTTCCTAATCTTAAAGAGTCAGGGCTGTTTCAGACAGGCAAGTTGTTTCAGGGGAGAAAACATGAGAAGAGATTTGTGTACATATGTATTTTACATTCTAATTATAAAAGTGCCTTGCTTAAAGGTCAGTAATTACTTTTATTGACCCACACTGATCTGCCTTCTGTTGAGCTGGTTAAACACATCTCCAAATAATAGCAAGAGAAATGTGGCCTGCGTGTGTATGTATATTTAGATTTTGAATATGTATTGTTTTACTTGAAAGTAGATAAAAAAAGGATACAAAAGCACCTGTAAGTGCTTTGAGAGGTCCTGTCTGGTTTTAGCTTTGATAGCATTTCACATGTGGGCATTTAGAGGCAACTCAGCAGCTGGTGTAAAAGGCTAAAGATGAGACATATCCAAAAGAAGAGACAGATTGAAAAAATGAATTAGGAAGAGTCGTATTAAGCTTTGGGAGGTTTTAAAACTGGGTCGATAGGTGACCTTTTTGTTCTATTTAAGAAAGACTGATAATCTGACATGAAGTTATTAGTCATACCAAGCAGACAGAGGGCAGATAGAAATAATACTTTTTGTGGTCTTTGGGGGACCATCTGGGCTTTTGGCATTATGTTTGTTTTGTGCTTTGCTTTTCATGTAGATTTATAAGTAAAAGATAGTAAAATTGTCCTTGCTGGGAAATGACTGGCTGTCATATGAAGTGTTTTGCCCACTCATATTGTTTTGAGCTGCACGTTA
The DNA here is from genome assembly GCF_017976375.1 of Cuculus canorus. Lineage (NCBI taxonomy): Eukaryota > Metazoa > Chordata > Aves > Cuculiformes > Cuculidae > Cuculus > Cuculus canorus. The sequence continues at coordinate 29,276,370 of NC_071406.1, read as the reverse complement.
TCACTCCATTGCAATGTTCAGTTACCCTTACTACGAAATTTGTAGTTGTTAAATTTATAAATGTTGTTCAACAACCTGACAGTAGTGACTCACACTGTCTTGGACTGACTTGGCTGTTGGAATGTTGACAACGTTATTTTAAAATGCTTATGAGAATTTAAAAATTGGTTCAAGATAAGCCAATATAGGAGTTATTAAGAAACAGCTCTGCTTAAAAAAAGTTCAAACATTTTGTCCTGTTGAAGGCTGGGGATGTTCTTTGAGGTTCCCTGGCGGCCGCAGGGATGCCCACCAAAGAGAGAAAGCCCCCGGAGCAGATGGTCCATGAAGGACTGGGAAAGCAAAGCAATGATTCTTTTTCGTTGCATGTTTTTTTACTGCAGATCGGCACAAAACGTTGTTATTTGTGGATTTTCTAGTAGCTCTCCAGCTGCATAATGCCACCATTCACTAGCTTCTAATGGGAAAAAGAGGGAGTGTGCCAGTGCAGCCAGAGCTGTTCAATAACCCTTGCTCGGAATGCCCAGGAGGGGAGGCACAGCAAAATCCAGTTCCAGGGAAGAAGAGGACCCTCATGGTGGAGGCATGTGGTTAACCCTTTGCTTGTAAGAAGAACTAGGGCAGAGCAATCAACCTGAGGTATTAGATGGCATTTGGCAAACAGTGGTGGAAACAATTACTGTATATTTGGCAATGGGGAGGTTGTAAATGGCTGCATTGAGTTGTGTGGTCTGAGAGAATACAGGTGGGGTTGTAGCAAAAAGCTCAGCCGCACAAAACCTTTCGTAGCACATATTAGACACTATCTTGAACTGATGCAAACTCCACCACATTTAATATATATTTTAAAAGATAAGCCAATAAAATGTAAATTTCATTAATAAAAATATGAAAGTCAAAATTATTATTTACCTGCCAGTGATTATTCAGCTTCTTACACTTGTGTAATGTTTTATATCGCTTTGTATGATGTAAGTTTCCTTTATGATGTTGTGGGGTTTAATATATATGTATGTATGTATATGTTTTGAATTCATAATCTAGATAAGAATTATAATGTGTATCTCCTGATCTCCTCCCAATGGAAGTCACAACTCTCATTCCACAGCACAGTGCTCTGTGGCAAAAGCTTGTTTTCTTAGTGAAACTTATTTTACCAAAATCCATAGTGATGATATTTCTTTTGAACAGATGTAGAGTTGATGGTGTTGTGATTATCACAAACTCCCTCTTATTTAAAGGGTTTATCAGATATGAGCTGCATGTTATTTTTGGTCAATTTTTCACATACCTCTGTCATAGCTGAAACTCTCCCTAGTATTGCGTTTTACGAGCTTTTTATTATTTCCTCTTACCATTGTGGTTATGTAAAAATGGAAGCCGTTGTCTTTTAAATTTGCTTTCTCTTCTTATCTTCTTCTCCTGTGTCTGTCCGCACTGGGAATTGGAGTAAGTGAATCATGTTTAATTTCTTTTAAATGCAGTTCAAGCAAAGTGAATTTGACAGTTTATTCAGCTAGTGCAGACCGGGAGAAATTGTATTTCAGTCTCATCTAAACATTTACCTGATGTTTAAGCCTTGTGCGCATTTTACGTTTTGTGGTTTTAGCATAGTTAGGTCTCATTACAGTCTTTTAAGGAGTACTTTTAGCAATATATAAGACAAGTTTAAACATAGTTCCCAAACTTGGTTTTGAAGCCAAAGCAAATGAGGTCTTGTAATGCCACATTCCAGTGATTCTGACATTAGAGGAGTATCTGCAGTAATACATTTTTATATTAAAGTGGCTGAATCTTTATATGCTTGTAAGAAGCAGCCTGGGGTCTGGCATGGAGAAGCATTAAGAATATTCAAAACACTGACAGATTTCCCATGGGGGTGTGCATGTGGAAGAAAAAGCAAGATGCTTACAATAATTACATTTTTATGAAACTCAAATGTTGTTTTAAAAAAGGCTCAATAAGACTAGTTATTTAAGGTTTTCTATTGTTTTATTGTTGTTTCTCGTTTCTTGATACTTGACTGCAGTCTGTGGAGATGTCTCTGTCTTTTTGTGAATGAAGGAGTGAGAATTATGTTAAAAATTATCTGAGCGCTGAGACAAAACAAATCAAAACCCCGGAGTGTTTTGAAATATTTGCACAAACGGACTTGTATCAAATTTATGTTGTAGATATTTGAATACAAAATGTTCATTATTCATTATATTTGCAGCATTATTAGCAAACTTCTTTGAGATTTCCATTCTGGTTAAAATAATAAAAAACTTGGAAAGATTGCAAACCTGATTCATACCAGGAAACCGGATTAAGGCACAGACAGCAGAGCAGGACTGCATGCATCAGCTTGGCCTTGCATGGCTGAGCTCAACTTTGCCTGCTAAAAGGAAGATTCACTTCCCATTGTTGATGCCTCTCTCTGTGGTGGGAAGGGAAGACTGGGGAAAAGCTGCCAGTGAGTGTGCACTCAGCTGTGTTTGAGCCGATCAGCAATTTTACCATCCCTATGTTTTGAGAGTTCAGTGCAATGTCTTGCAATACGGAGTACAGTTTGCTTTTTTCCCCTTGTAATAACAGTTACACGGTTCATAGTGTTGATGCTTTCAAATTTACAATTAAAGAGTCTTCATCTTGTTCTCTTTCAGATTCTTCTCATTCTTTTCATCGAGATGAGACTATAGTTATTGCCCTTGCATCTGTGTCTGTACTGGCTGTTTTGATTGCTGCTCTGTTCTTTGGATACAGGATGCTTGCAGGTAGGGTTTGATGATCTTTTTTCTTTGATTGTACTTTTGATTATTTCTCAAAGTTATACTTACGTCTTCTGTTCTCCCCAGGCCCTATTATATGTTTGTACATAATGCTCCCCTTTCTCCTCTCTGGCACTTTATGGTGATATCCTTTTCATAACTGTCCAGAAGCTGGCATTGTGGGACCCATTTTTCTTCAACAAATCCTCTGCTCAACACGCTTATATGGTGTTGTGAACATGCTGTATAGTAATTGCCAGTGACCTTTAATTATCGAAATAGTTGTATAGAAGATAGCCTTAAGTTTCACTGCTGATTTTTCTGACTCCCAGAAGATTTTACAGGATTCCTTTTTATTTATATCCTTGCCTACAATAAGTGTTTCTGCCAAGTCCCAGGTAAGTTGTATTGTTTTCACTTATAGCATAGCAAATCAAAGGAAACTGTCTGATTCCCTCCCCACCCCCTTCCACAGGAGACCGTAAACAAGGTTTGCACAGTATGAATATGATGGAGGCAGCGGCATCAGAGCCCTCTTTGGATCTGGATAATCTGAAGTTGTTGGAGGTAATAACTGGGTTTCTTCATCTTCATTTTTATTCAATGTATCGCTTGTAGTCACTTCATCTCCCAGGTATAGTTACAGAAATAAGGTATCAGTAAGGTATCCTGTAAGGTTGTAAATCACAATTTAAAGAAGAAACAAAAAGGAAAGAAAGGTTACTGGGGTTACATTTTGCCTATTTTGTTAGTAATGTTGTTGGTATTAGCAAGTACATGTTCTATCTTGAGAAGAAAATACTAAACACTGGGAGGTAATGGGGGAAATGAGAATGTGTTGTATTTCAGCATTACATGGAAAGATGTAATGCTCTTTGCCTGACACTGATTGCTTTAAGTACGGTATCCTACCGTAGTCATTTGAAATGCTTTAATAACTCTATTGGAATATGGAATTTACAGCAGATAGGGCAGTATATTTCAGTAGTGATGCATTTATGTATAGTCATTCTTCACAGTGGGGTACTCTCTATTTCCATGGCAACTACAGGCCAAACAGAACTTTCTACTCAGCTTGGTATTAGATGTATCATCAGAAAACTGCAAAATGTTATGCTTTCAATTGATATGCTTGATAGAACTTACAGAATTTTTAAAAGCTTTTAGGCAGAAATAAATCGGTAGAATGACGTAGAGGGATTCAGAGTGGTATGGTTCTCCTTTTTGCCTGTTAGAAATCACACCTAGCGATGCAGGCTGCTGGCATGTAGTACCCCCTGCAGCGTGAGCTGGGCAAATGGGGACAACAGGCTAACCAGCAAAGAAGCTTGGCTGCCTTCTGCCAGCAAAAAAGTACTTGAGGCAGTGTTTACAAGAGTATAAGGATGTGTATTGTAGAAGTGTGCAAAGCCCTGGATGGAATTATTCTTACTGACAGGCAGGCTTGGAAAAAGCAGGGACTTGGTTCATAGATCTGCTAGAGTCTCCTGTCTTCTTTATTAAACCCTGAGGAGCCGACTCTTCACCCCCAGTCACAGGGTGTTGTCCCTGTGGGTCAAATACATTCTGGTTTGTACTTTGAAGTGACTTAATGCTGCTTTGCAATCCGCTGACATGGAAGGACTGAGAAATGGAAAATCTGTCTGTAAATGATTCTTCATTGCTGAAAACTTTCCCGTTGGACAGTTTTATAATCATTAGAAGCATTGCTTGTGTGAGCTCTTCTATTTAGTTATCCACTCTTCCTACATTTTTAAGTATTTAAAAAGTAAAAAGGTCTGTGAAAAGGTGAAAAAAAAAAAAAAGTAAAAAGGTCTGTGAAGTCCTTAACTCTTTTATGTCTAGGTCTTCTCGAAAATTATTTGAATTAAATAGATGCTTAAATTCTTACGTAGTTAGATTTTTTTGAGCTTTAGAAACTAGAACTCTTCCTGAAGGTGGTCCTGTGTTTTGGTTTAGAGTAGAGATTGCATCTTTCTTCAGTTGCCATGGAGATAGTCTTCACAGAATGGCCTTTCCTATCTAACCTAGTCGGGGTAGAATAAAGATTCATAGGACTTAATTGTTCCTTTCTGTTAAAACCTGTTTACCTCTTTTGGTATCTATTTTGCACTACAAATGCATATATTGTTCTTACTAATCTAAAAGGTACAGCTTATAATGCTATCTTAAATCTAAAATGTTTATCTTAATGCCTGCGATTTCTGGAGTTAATTAAAATTGATCACATAAAAGCTATAAATGTTTAGTAGGCAAAAGTTTAATAAGAGGATTAGCAGCACAAAGCACATGGATTTTATTGATTCTCTATATAAAATGGCTGAATAGATTATTTATGATATATTTACTAGGTATTTAGCCTATATCTATTTAGTAAGATGTAAGCTGGCCTATGCTGAGGTTTCCAGCTCCAAAATAGCTTTTATGACAGCATTCTAATTTTAGTTTTCAACACAAAATACCACTGTGTTCACTATTTTTATACTTTAAGTCAGTAAATAATTTAAAGCGGATATTTGGATTTTGTCTTCATTTATTATTTAGTGCATTGATTATATACATTTTTTTGCAGTTGATTGGCCGGGGACGATATGGAGCAGTGTATAAAGGCTCCCTAGATGAACGTCCAGTTGCTGTGAAAGTATTTTCTTTTGCTAATCGTCAGAACTTTGTCAATGAGAGAAACATTTACAGGATTCCGCTGATGGAACATGACAACATCGCCCGCTTCATTGTAGGGGACGAGAGATTCACTGCAGATGGCCGTATGGAGTATTTATTGGTCATGGAATATTACCCCAATGTAAGTGCTTCAAAGAAATCAATTGGATTGGTTTAGATTCCTAAGAATAGCCACATAAAGAGAATGTACCATTGTATTTGCCATTGGTTTTCATTGCTTCCTCTTGCACAGTAATGTAAAAATAATCCATATAAATTACAATTTTAATGAACCTTACTCTGATTCCCTTCAGTGTGTAAAGGTGATGGCTGAAGCCTGTTTTGTTATGGGGACAGTAGGGCAAAAGCTGGTTATTCAAGTAGCAAAAAAAAAAACCCAGAACAGAAATAAATAGCAGTAATGCTGGCCTGTCTTAGGGTGCTTTGGGCTTTACCTATATGCTTGTGTTGGAAGTTAAATGCGTATGTGCATAGAAATATCTACGTATGTATGCAGATGTAAGGGAACATAGCACTTCACAAATACAGAAACAGTGATCTCACTGTAAAGTTTCATTTAAGATACACGTGATCATGGCAGCTTATAGAATCACAGAATCGTTTGGGTTGGAAGAGACCCTAAAGATCATCCAGTTCCAACCCCGCTGCCATGGGCAGGGACACCTCCCACTAGATCAGGCTGCCGAAGGCCTCATCCAGCCATATAAGAGATGGGCAACTGAGAAAAGATTGCAGAGACTAGAAACAAGCATAGAAAAAGCTTCAGTCATGCCCGTACCAGATGGAGAGTGGCAAAGCACATCAGCTCTGGCCTGCTCTGGCAGAGTAAGCTTATTTTCTACTAATTGAGTTAAGTGAAATCAAGCAAGTATTCTGCTCCCGGGAGGGCATAGCATAACTGTCTTAACAGGTGATCTGGTTTTGCTGTTTTCTTGAATGAAAGGATTTTCTGCTGAAATGTAATTTGAGTGGAAATTGTGTCTTGTTGCTTATATAAACAGGATCTGTTAATGATCTGATTAAATGCACAGATGAGGCTTATGACATCATATTGTCAGATTCTCAATATGGTATTAAGAACAGCAAGATTAGTCTAAAATCAGTCCACTGGTGGTTTGGAACTCATTGGAAAAAGTGCACAGCAAGTGTATTAAATACCCAGTGTGATGCTTAATTCAATGAGCAGATGTTCTGCTGTGTGTGGAGCTCACAGCAGAGAAGGAACCCTGCTGTGGCAGCCCTGCTAAAAGGGAATTGCAGCGTGCAAACCGGAGCCTTCAATCTTATTTCAATAAGGAATAAGCCAAACAAGATGTGCACATGAAATACTTCCCATTTAAAACATCATTCTCCCTCGAAGTACTTTCCTTCTTGGAAATGGGAACATATGGACCAGTACATGTTCACACAAAAAACTGTTCCTGGTGTTGCCTCAGTAAGACAGATGGGTTTGACCCAAGTTGTGTTATTATCCAAACATGCCTGCAGACCAAAGAAAGTAGGTGAGCAAATAATGAAAGGAGAAATAAACGTATTTATCAGTCATACTGTTCTGATGGTACTCTAAGGTGTGGCAGGTGAGTAAGCAGTGAATAAGTTGCAAGGGATGACATAGTAGGAACAGCCACAGGATTGTCCCCCCAGTAGTCAGACATTTGTGTCTTTTTACAACAACAGAGGAAGTGTTGTCAATGCCTAGTAGAATCTTATGATTGTTGGAAGAAAAACACTAGTTTTATAAAGTGATTATGACTTTTAATACAGTGAAGAATTCCCAGTCACACCATGACCACAGGACTGGACAGGCTGGTATCTCAGCCCGCTAAGCCAGGAAAATCCATTACTGCACCCAAGTTTCTGGCAGTGAAGGCTAATAAGAGCGTTTGCATTTCTTGAAAAGCTTTAAACTATAAGAAGAATTTTTAACTCGTTTCTAGGTGGATCCTCAGACTTTTTTTTTAATTAGCAAAATCTATTTGAAGTTCATATAACAGTGAAAAAAAATTCTTAGGTAAACCTGAATGAGTGAAATTTGGTCTGTGTTTTCACTGAGGAGCTTATCTGTTCACGGGTTCAGTGTTCTGCACAGGCTAAATCTGGAAAGACTTCCGTAATTCTCATGAGAAGTGTCAAGAATTTGGGTTTAGTTTTAGCATTGGATTAAAAAAATGTCTAATGCTTCAATCATTTTAAATTATCATATCTATGTGCTTCTGTCTGAACTGTGCGTATGTTACATACCTGCGTGTCCACTCTGAATGGACTCAGATGGCTCACACCAGAGTTTTTCCAACCAAATGTTACATAACTGATTTGCAAGGAAAGATGTTACACATTGGTGCATCTATAAGGTGACGGATATAAGTAGGCAAAACCAGGATAGTTTGTAGTCATAAATAAACATTATATTTTAATATGTATGCAGAGACAGATGGACGACCTGTTCTTCAGGCATGTGGATTTAGTTTGTTTAAACTGAGCATATTGTCATTGGGGACTGCGTGCATAAAAACTGCTCATAGTGTCTTAGTTTGCTGGATCTGACTCGTTTCGGAGAGTAGTCTCAGTTTCTAGAATATCTCAGTATTATAATTGGCAGCCTTCTCATTTTCTTGGATATTCCAACACAAATTACTAAAAATTCCCCATTTTTCACATTTAACTTCTCTTTCTAGAAAAGGGGAATGTGATGTTCTTTTTTTCCTGTTTCTTCAGTGTGTGTGGACTTGCTCCTGTTCTGAATTGCCTTTGGGTTTTTTTAGTTTTGGTATATAAATAGATTATAGCAGAGGACATACCAGCGAGAGGTGCTGAGTATTCTTCTTCAAGTGGTAGTGGTTCCCAGACCGCACTATTTAGTAACGCACGCTATTTTGTCTGCAGTTACCTTTTGTATTTTGTTGTCCAGCAAAACTTCTTCAGAAGAATAAATCAAGTACATGCTATGTTTTTGTTTTATAATTAATATCTTTATTCCTAGAGGCAGTCCCGCTTATCTTGTCATAAATTTTCTGTTCTGCTGCTTTTATATAAACCAAAAGGCAGCAGTGGATATTAATGAAACTTTGGTCCAGTCTTGTGTTTTAGAACATGTGAGTAAACACAGAAGCACTTGCAGGATTACGCCCTTGAGGAGCAATGGATAAAACTGACTCTCCTAAAGATTTTGAGTTTTTCAACTGGACAGTGGTTTTAATCCAGTATTTATGTATTTTTATTTTTTTTTAGGGTTCTTTGTGCAAATATTTGAGTCTCCACACAAGTGACTGGGTGAGCTCCTGTCGTTTGGCACACTCTATAACTAGGGGCTTGGCGTACCTGCACACGGAGCTACCTCGAGGAGGTAAGGCCAGGAAAGGCTGCTGAGATGTTCAAGATAGTCAGCTCTCAGGTAGTAGATTCCTGCCTTTCTGTTTTCCATGCAACAGTATGGTGAGTAGGAAATGATGAATGCAAATGGAGATTACTTGGAACTTCTGATATGTTCAGTCCTTCTGAATGGTCTCACCTTATGGGCTGCATCTGCGATGCTTGTATGAAAACGCAGAGTAAAAGCCAGCAGAGGCTGAGAGAAAAGCGAGAGGAGGAGGCAGAGTTGTGCACTGCTGCTGTGTCATGGCAACAGATTAACGAAGACCTGAAGCACTGGATGTCTGTCTAACAGAAAGCAAACAGATGGGGTGTTCTGTTTGTTTTTGCAGTTCAGACACAAATCACCAAAGCAGTTTTTAGTTTGTGTGTGAACTGTATACACAAAGACAAATAATTAAATCTTCTAACCCCACTGTAGTTTTATTTATCATATCTCTTGATTTTTGTCTAGGGATGTGGGCCTGGTCTTCGCTGTGTACAAAGGATACTGGTGGACTTACAGTGTTCTATTAGAGCATCGGATGTGAAAATATGTTGATTTTTATTTTTGTATCTCTGCTTGCATGCTTCAGCCAGCATTTCAGCAGCTGAAGTATCATTATTATAAAGCAGATATTCTGAGATATGTGATGTATCAGGCTGCAGAATATGGCATGGCACTGAAGTGTTAGCTTTTTGGCAGTAAATAAAAGTGTGGTAACTTTAATTTTACATTAAAGTAATTTAATTTTACATTAAACTTTAATTTTACATTAAAGTGCTAATGTTTGAATTAAAATTCCAAACCATATAGCTGAAATGTTAAACATCAGCTCTAGCGAAGGATAACAACTGAAGATGCTGTTAAAATTGCAAGGCTGGAAATACCTAAATCAGTATACGTATGTGTCACTGAAACTGCAGCTATCATCTTAACTTCATTATTTTGAAATGTGCAGACAGGTGTGTCCATTAGCAGCCAGAAAAGGTGTAAACCTTCCATCCTGAAGAAGAGACAGCTGTGGGCTGGTCTGTGAATGCTAGGAAGGAACTCATGGAGTAGAATAAATTCCACAGTAGAATTGGTTCTACGGTGCTGGCTGCTTTACTAACAAAATAAATTGCATATAAATTAGGAACATCTGAGGTTATTCTTTGGAAAAGATCAGATCCTTTGCAAGACGAATGTGTTCAGAGTCTCTGGAATAATGTTGTCTACGTATCTTCTGAATAGGCGCCAATTCTAATCATAATGTAAATTGTTGGTACCATATTTGACACAGGAGTGTGGATATGAGAGAGAGCATTTGGAATGGCTGTCAGGGCTGTGGCAGCAGATCTGTGCTTAAATACACACTGTCTCCCCTGCCAAAATCATGCTGAAATATCCCTTGGAAAGAAGCTTATTGGCAAACACGGAAACTGTATATAGCAGTAGCCTAATACATTGTATAGATAGAATGAAACTCTGAATTTCAGTCAGTTTTCTATAGATAGCTCATTTTAAGAAGCAAAAACATTAGCTTTCTAAAAGAAAAGTTGATTTTCTGTTTATAATAGCTGAGCAGACATAACAAGGTTCTTCATTTTGTCAAACAGTAGAACTGCTCAAATAATAACAAGCTCTTCCATATGTCCAAACAGACCATTACAAACCTGCAATATCCCATCGTGACTTGAACAGCCGCAATGTTCTGGTAAAGAATGATGGAACATGTGTAATTAGCGATTTTGGACTCTCCATGAAGTTAACTGGAAACAGATTGGTACGCCCAGGTGAGGAAGATAATGCAGCCATTAGTGAGGTAAGTATAAGTGAAGATAAACCAGTGTATCAAGGAAGACAAATTGGTATGAAAGTAACGCTGAGAAATAGTTGTTTCTGTTTTTACAAGGAGAATTTTAAGGTGGTACAATTCCTGTGAGGGGGAATTGCTACAATATGGGTGAGAAATGGCTGAAACCTTGATAGAAAGAAACTGCTTTTATTCTCAAAACACTCAAAAACGAACCTGGTATTTTGAAAGGTGATAGACTATCAGCCTCAGAGACTGAAGCTTTCTCTGTGAGATGTGAGAAGACACAAGGTAGTTTTGGTTGCTGTGTTGTTTGTCATGATGCGGTATAGGTCCATTCAGTCTTCTGCTGCAAACATTCACTGAAGACCAAACATTCTTTGGTGGCTTTGGTATTAATTTTTCTAGAATGGTGACATACTGCATTCTACATCCTACCACCATCCCTGTGCATCATCTGAAGTTTCCTGGTCTTTAAATGGATTTGTCTGAGAGAGAGTAGGTGCAGGTAGAAAGACATGGACCAGCTGAGAAAGAACAGGGACAAAGTTAACAGGGGATGCTTCAAAGAGTACTTTATGGGAAAGATTGAACAGTGAGGGTTGTTTAGGGAAGTAAAGACTGAGACAGGTCTTCAAGTATGTAAACAGCTGCTACAAAGAGAAAGGAATAAACTGTATTCAGTGTGGATAGAACAAGAGGTAGTGGGATTATGTTGCAGGAGAGAAAATTTAGGTTAGTTAGGAAGAAATCTTTCTAATCTGTAGAAGGCAGCCAAGGTCTGGAATGGACTGCTGAGGAAGGCTATATGGATTTGGTATCATTTTATGAATTTAAGGAACAGATTGGGAAAACATCTGCTAGGAGTGGGTTAGAATGGATGCTGGGAAGAAGAAACCAGTTTCTTAAGCTTTCTTTTTTATGATGCTGTGATTTTTTGTTGGTTTTTGGGCTTTTTGTTGTTGTTTTGTAGAAGCATGAATGCATTGACACCTGAATATAGGCTACTGAAGTACAGTGAGACTATTTAAAACAAAGAGTAAAAGTCCCCAGTGGTTCGGGATATTTGTTGGCTTTGTGCTTTTACAGAAAACCTTTACATTTCATTCAAAGAATGTGTTTGGCAGCGCTCATCACCTTCCCTTTGAAAGCAAGTGCTCCATTAATAATACCTATTGCACAGGTCCTCTTTTTAGAGCTCCCCTTTTTGAACAAAGAAACGGGGAAAGCACTGTTTAAAATGCAGGGATATGGAACAGTCCCGTGACAAAATGCTGTCCTACATGTACCAATGAGTGATTGCTCTAACCTAGCATATTTCCTAGTGGAAATGAATGGATATCTTCCAAAGCTGTTAGTAACCGTTGGCCATGCAAGATGTGAGGGAGAGTCTTGCTGACAGTCCAGGAACAGAGAATGAGTTCCTTGTTTAGCAGCATCCTCTTCCATAAGTAACACTTCTGTTAACATCATATTGCATATGAGAACACTGAATAAGGGACAAAATTACTTTGATTTAGTACATACAAAAAAGTGACAGAGTAAGGGGAAGGGATTTATTATGAGCTCCTAAGCTGTGTTTCGAAGCTGAGGACATTGATTAGAAGAGAACTGCATTTTCCTTAAATGTAAAAAATATCAAACAGAGTAGGGTATTAAAAAAAAAAGTCTTATTTGGAAATTACTTCCTGTTCTGAAGCTTGACTTTTATGCTTTTCTAGGTTGGTACGATCCGCTATATGGCCCCAGAAGTGCTTGAAGGAGCAGTGAACTTGAGGGACTGTGAATCTGCTTTGAAACAAGTAGATATGTATGCACTTGGCCTTATCTACTGGGAGATATTTATGAGATGTACAGACCTCTTTCCAGGTAAATAAAAGAACTGGAAAAAACAGTAGTAGTAGGAAGTGGTACCAGCAACCATAGCTACTCCCTGGTCATAGCTTTTTAAAGTGAAGAAGGGAAATAATTTTCAGAGTTGTTTTTGCCATTAAGTCGGTGCCATCTAGCGTTCAACACGATTGTTGTCAGTACTGGTAGTGTGTAGCACGGTTCGTGCTGAAAGACTTTAAATTACCTATTCAGGTGGTTTGCAGAACTCATGGAAAGTGCATTTTTAGCATTATTATTATTGTTGTTGTTTGTTTATTTTTTTATTAATTTTTTAAATTATTTTTATTATTATTGTCCAGAGTTTACAACAATTGAGAGTTGGGCTGATGGCAAAGACGGTACTTTCAGTTCTTAGAACTGATAAAAGTGCCTGAGGTGTCTTTCAGGCTTTCCTCATGAAAGAATGAACAGGAAAGTGCTGTGATTTAATGTAGCCTTTTGTCAGTCATACTTTTACTTATGAATAGTGACATTGAAAATAAGAGGAAGTAGACTTTTTAAAATTTAGCACAATGATTGTGAGATTGTGTCATATCCACTGTCTTCTTCCTACGACAGAGCATATAGAGTTAATCTGGCATGCAGCATTCTCTCTGTAGTCAAACAGCTGCACTTTATATGCAGAGACCTGTAATCTCGCTGGGCTTCCACCCAAATGGAAGTACACAAATATATTCAGTCAGTGACGTTTCACAGAAATTAGGTGTCATCCTCAGGCTCTAAGACATTCTGAACATGCCACTCAACCAGGAAAGTCTGAAGATGGTATCCTTTGAGAAGCTGCTGAACAATGCTGAATTCATCTGCTCTTAATTCAACTTTTTTTCTATGAAGCTAGGCTTTGGGGGAAGGTGGAGTACCTCTCAGTAGACAACAACTTTGATAGTACCTTTCATCACCTGAAAGACCTTGTTCTGTCTTTTAATCAGTGATTATTTTTTATCTCTTTCTTTCTTTCTGTTGCTAACAGGGGAATCTGTGCCAGAGTACCAGATGGCTTTCCAGACAGAAGTCGGAAACCATCCCACTTTTGAAGATATGCAAGTCTTGGTGTCTAGAGAGAAGCAAAGACCAAAATTCCCAGAAGCGTGGAAGGAGAACAGCCTGGTAAGATAGAATATTGTCAAAGAAATTATCATTTCACCAACTATGGGATCTAATAACTACTTAAAAGCAATTTTTTAATATGTTCTTTTTTAAAAACAATATTGTTATCATTTAAGGAGTGGGAGCTGCTTCTGTCAGAACTGGTAAATATTGAATTCAGTTCCTAAAAAGCTATTGACATGAAAGCTAGATTCCTTTTAAGGAAAATACAATCATTATTATTGGATGCTGAAGTGCGATACACAGAAGATAACTTGGTATATTAGTTGTTAGACAATAGCTGTAGTATTAGGTATGAAGTGCCCACATGTTCTCTGTATGTTTGATGAGAAACATAGAGCATTTTCTGCTTTTTGACATCTTATGAACTAGTAACACCCTAAAATAGTTGGCAAAAAATGTGAATATTCTCTTCCAAAACTAAAGTCTATAAACTTTATTATAAACTTCTTACGAGGTAATATAGTTCTCAGAATTTGCAGAGGATACAGCTTATAGCAATCGTTTCATTATATCTGCATTAGAAATTTTATATGGCTTGATTTGATCTGCAATTTTTTTTTTCAAGACTATAAACGTAGTACTGTTGTTTGTTGTTTTGAATTAGTATGGCTGTGGCTTAAAGTCTTGCTTGCTGCTGCAGGCCAACAAGTTACAGCAAGACAGCTGAACTCTGGTAAGAGTCTGTGCGCTTGCTTTCATCTGCAGCAAAGGTGAAGTAATGTGAATCCCCTCAGCTTAGCAGGGGTTGTTTGCCTTTTATTGCAAGGAAAATGAGATGCAAACAGTTACTGGGTTCTACCTGATACACAGTGACTTATTTAAGCTAAAATAGTTAGATTGCGAGTATGAAAATGACATATTTGACTCTTATTTTAGAAGATGCTTCTAGTTATTTCCTTACTGAAATTCTGCCCTTCAATCTTTAGAGACTGCTCGTTGATAAGTACGTAGCCACTGGGTAGATCATGGGGAGCCCGAGGTCTAATCTATGCTGGTACTTGTGAAGATGCATAAAACCATTTTCAGAGAGGAGCGTAGCCTCCAGTATTAACACTGTCGTAAAACATGTTGTAACTGAGTTGAGAGCTTTATAGAGTAGTTCTTTTATTGAACGCTTTTGGCCAGCCAGTCAAGGGAGAGCGGGGAATCCACACCCAAATTATATAGGAAATCAAGCAGCGACTCTTTTAACTATAGCCATGTTGGCAAGTTGCAGTGTTGGAAGAACCAAGCTTGACAGCTGTTTTTGAAGACAGTTATAACTAAAACAGTTCAAGAAGGTTTGTTTTGTTTTGCTGACTACTGTTTTAAATGTTAATTATGTTCTAACAAGCTGGTAGACTCCAACATGATTAAACACTGAGCCGGTAAAGATCCCCATATTTAAACTGCCTGACACAATGTTTGTGTTGTCACTAATTTTTTTTTTTTCCAAAAATTCAAAATGATTATAGTAATAATGATGGTAAGTCAAGTCCGGCTCTTAAGGATGTATCTGTGCTTTTGCTTTAAGAGAAAAGAAAGCTAAATAAACAATCTGTAGTTCTCTTGTGGATATTAAACAACCTGCACAACCTAGAACAGTCTAGGATAACATCTGAATGAGAAAATTAAGCTCCAGATAACCTCACCCTAGACCCAGGTACTAACCTCCTATATCTAATGCGTGGAATAAAACACTTTTGTCTGTTTAAATCTATGCTGGCATGTTGGGTTACAACACTTCTATGCAAACTCATGTATTAGAGAAATGTATTTGCCATTTTCATTTGAGAAATGCAAATGAAAAGCAATGATTTATTTTTTAGATCACATAGTTAAGGATCTCAATATGTTGTGGAAAGCTAAATTTATGATTACCTGTGCAATCTGAGACTGTTTCTTGAACTTATGTGTTATGATACAGACCTTGATTAGCAGTATTCTTTTTCACAGTAGAAATCAACCATCTGAGCAGATGATATGCCTAAAATAATGTGAGACCTATAAGCTGAGCTGGGATGTTAGCAGCATTCTTGTCTCATTTCCCAAAGCTGAAGCAGAGCCCAAGCTTGACTTCAAAGGTCAGAACTGAAGGACAACAGAATAAAAGAATGCAGATTTCCTGTCCCTCCTATGTTTTTTTTAATGAGTGCTAGAACTTCTAAATAGTGCTGTTTAGTATAGATGTCTTTGAATCCGAAATTACTAGAAAACACATTTCTGTGGTAGTTACGAAGCTCTAGAACTTCAGTTTTGTTAACTGTCAGTACAGTCATCACTGTGCTCCTTTCATGATCCTTAAAATATCAAAAGGAAATGGTCTGCTAGAAAAGAGGCAATATTAATTTAAACACTGGTTAAAATTACTGGTGGTGAATCCTGCTGGGGAGAACAGGGGGCAAGACAGAACAAAGGGGCAAGAAAGGGGATTAAGGTGTCCATTGACTTACAGGGATGTCTGAATTGTGACTAAATGAAGTCCTAAAGGCTGAATAAAGGCTTTTTATTCTGGGAGAGAAAATGGATCCAATACACTATCCTGTTGTTGTCCCTGAGGGTGCTCTTAGACTCATGTCCCTCAGCTAAGAGAGGCGTAGGTGCTTACCGCCTTTTCATTCTGCTGGGGGAAGGGAGATGAAAGATTCGTTTGTGTGAGAGCTCATCCCCACCTGTGCAGCCGTAGCTGCATCATAAGCAACAGTGACTCGCCAGGTGCGAGTGATGCCAGGAGCCGCTCTGTGGGCGAGGAGCTCTTGGCTAGCCTGCAGAGCTAGTCCCAGCTCTCCCTGCCAGAACTGAACAAGGCAGTTCTGGCACAGAGACAGTCAGTGGGGCCCTCTGAAAGCTGTAGTGCTCAGCTGGGAGTGGGCACAGTCACTGGTGCTGGAGAGGTTAAAAAGCGGGGCTGTAGAAGTGAGATGTTTTGGAAAACTCTATCCTATCCATGGACCATAGTTTGGCAGCAGAGGCCAATAAAAGTCGGCCTGGTTTTTGTACTCTGGATGCAGTGGAAGCAGAAGCGTTCAGTGCTTATAATTTCAGTTCTCTCCTTTCCAGGCCTCTGACCATATGGCACTGTGTTTTGGAGGTCTTGAGCTCCAATTCTGACTGCATCGTTCACCCCACAGAGTGATCCCAGGAAAGTCTGTCTGTTTCTTTCTCCCATGTGTAAAACAAGGGCAGCAGTGATCTCCTCCCACAGAACAGACAAATTCACTGATATTTATGAGGCATTTGGACATTAGAGCAAGAAAAGCATGATGAAATGAGCAAGGTTGTGCTATTTGCATGCAGTGCAGGGAAGCAAGGCAGGCACCATTAGCTAAATCGTGAGGATAACGACAGTGTTTCCAGAGTATCATCAATCCTTAGTGTACAGCTTTCATAGGGCAGGTGGAGTGAGCGGAGCATGCACACAGCAGCGAGGGCTGGCTGAAGGTTGTAAGGACAATGGTGAATGCAGCTTTTCCTACATAGTTGTCTTCCTGGTTGGTGTGTGTGACGTATGATAATGTTAGTGCTGCACATTGCTATTCGTAGGGTCAACCAGCTTTGAAGGAAACAGTGTGTCTTCCATTTCTCTTTCTCACCAGCTTGTGACTAGTTCATGCTATCCTAAAACAGTATATGAGAAGCACAATATAAAGGGGAAATAAGACAAAGCGGGTTTGTTTGTTTGTTTGTTTGTCTCCTGGCAGGCTGTGAGGTCACTTAAAGAAACAATTGAAGACTGTTGGGATCAAGATGCTGAAGCTCGACTAACAGCGCAGTGTGCTGAGGAGAGGATGGCAGAACTCATGATGATTTGGGAAAGAAATAAATCAGTTAGTCCAACGGTCAACCCTATGTCAACTGCCATGCAAAATGAGCGGTAAGAAGAGAAAACTTTTGGTTTTACTCAGCAGCGAATGCCCAATATGATGCTCAGCTCGCTCCAGGAAGGAAGCTAGAGCGTGCTGCTAGATTAACATTTCTGCAGCCATGCATTGGGTGTGTGTTACATGAGCTCATCTGTATATGGGTATTGTATGATGCAATCTTGATTGCCTGTGTTTATAAGATCTCCTATATGTCTCCAGAATTCAAGTGTCTTTTATGTAAACAACAGTACTTCTCACAGAGAGGCCTTTTAAACTGAGCTTAGGCAAACTGTCCAAACAGGCTTCCAAAGATACGAAGTGACGATGAGTTGTCTTTAAGGCCTCTTCTTAAATGATGCATAAAACTTTGTTTTAAAATGTTCTTTTAAAAACTGTGACTTTTCAGGCAATATGAGTTCAGGGAATCACCGAGTCTCAAAACTGTGGCTTTTCGGTTAAAGAACCACAGGGCCATTGTTTAAGTCATTGTTATTCTGACCCCAGGGAGATAAGTGCTGTGCATTCTCTGCTTATGTGTTATCCAGAGGGAACGAGAATATGCAGAACTCACATTAGTGCTTAATATTATGCACTAGATATCTGGATTTGGGAGAAGAGTAGTGTTGCTATATGTGGCAATCTTTATTGCAATTAAAAAAAAAGAGTTCAAATTGTAGAATTCCTAAGCTGTTAAAATAACAGATTTTTGTCATGGTTTAGGACCTTGTGACTTTTTCCTCAAGATCACTTTCTCCATCTTGTGTGTTGAGTTCTTGTCACCTTCCTTTGGCATCACTTTTCTGCAGCTAGAACAATACCTTAGCAGTGGACCGGACCCACAGCATATTGGACAAATGGAAGAAAATTACCATTATCTGACTTAGTTTATAAACAACATCCATGACAAAATTGCTGTCCTGGTAAAAACAATTTTCTGCTACACGGAATTTTTCAAGGAAGTTACTGAAGGATCTCAGTTTGTACTGTGTCTGCCTTTAGTTTGTGCATGAAAAGAAAGAGAAAGCCTTTCAGCTCTCTTAAATGAGAGGCTTTGTGATATAAGGTGATTTTTACATACATGATCTTAATATCACTTATTTTTTCTTAAAGGAATCTGTCGCATCATAGGCGTGTATCAAAGATAAGGCCGTATCCAGATTACTCTTCCTCTTCCTACATTGAAGATTCAATCCACCACACTGACAGCATAGTGAAGAACATTTCTTCGGAACATTCGATGTCCACTACACCATTGACTTCAGGGGAAAAGAACAGAAACTCCATTAACTATGAGCGGCAGCAAGCGCAAGCTCGCATCCCTAGTCCTGAGACGAGTGTCACCAGTTTGTCCACCAATACTACCACCACCAATACAACCGGCCTCACTCCTAGCACTGGCATGACCACCATATCCGAAATGCCTTATTCGGATGAAACTAACTTGCATACTACAAATGTCATGCAGCCAGGTGGGCCCACCCCTGTTTGTCTGCAGCTGACAGAGGAGGACTTAGAGACAAATAAATTGGATCCAAAAGAAGTGGATAAGAACCTGAAAGAAAGCTCTGATGAGAATCTGATGGAGCATTCACTGAAGCAGTTTAGCGGGCCAGACCCGCTCAGCAGCACTAGTTCCAGCTTGCTTTATCCGCTGATAAAACTTGCAGTAGAGGTGACAGGACAGCAGGACTTCACACAAACTGGCAATGGTCAAGCATGTTTGATTCCGGATGTCCCGTCTGCTCAGGTCTATCCTCTACCTAAGCAACAAAACCTACCCAAGAGGCCGACTAGCCTCCCCCTAAACACCAAAAATTCAACAAAGGAGCCACGGTTAAAATTTGGTGGCAAGCACAAATCAAACTTGAAGCAAGTGGAAACAGGCGTTGCCAAGATGAACACTATCAATGCTGCAGAACCTCATGTCGTGACAGTTACGATGAATGGAGTGGCTGGGAGAAGCCACAGCATAAACTCTCATCCTAGCACAACCCAGTATGCTAATGGGACAGTGCCGTCTGGCCAGACAACCAGTTCAGTAGCTCAGAGGGCCCAGGAAATGCTTCAGAACCAGTTCAGTGGAGAGGATAGTCGGCTGAATATCAATTCAAGCCCTGATGAACATGAACCCTTGTTGAGGCGGGAGCAGCAGGTTGGCCACGATGAAGGTGTTCTGGACCGCCTAGTAGACAGGAGAGAGCGACCACTGGATGGTGGCCGAACAAATGCCAATAACAACAACAGTAATCCGTGTCCAGTGCAAGACGCAGCTGCAGTCAGTATCCAGAATGTAGTGAGAAATCCTGGGCAGACCCAGACTAGAAGAGCACAGAGGCCTAATTCGCTGGATCTGTCCGCCACAAATAGTTTGGATAGCAGTAGCGTGCAGTGTAAGTGCCTGCAGGACTTGAACAGTTTCCATGACACTTCTTAACTTAATAATTTTGTATATCCGCTTGAACAGAAAATACTTCTGTCTCTCTTGTACTTCCTCAAAGCATGCTTACTAAATCCTGTATGAATTTAATTTCTATCAGCACAATTTCAGTCTTCTTAATTAAAGTCACGTCCCCATCAACTCCAGCACATTAGGTCACGGTCTTCCTTCCACGTACATGGAATAAATCTGTTCCTTTATAACCTATTTATGCTGACTCTAGGAAAGAGTAATTTCTAATTTCCATTATTCCTTGCAAGGCACCTACCTTGGCAGCTGCAAAGCGTATTGAAAAAGCTTCCTGTTTTTTTCCTTCAGGGACACGTTATACCTTCTTTTCCTTACTTCTCCTCATTCTCTTAGGAGTAGTTGACTCCAAGATGCATTCATTAAAATAATGTATTACAATAAGTACTTATACACTTCATTACTTATGCAGTAGCCCAGCCCAGATGGATGGTCAGACATTCTCTGCTTTGCTATCTGAGCTCCAAGAGTTATAACATTCCTTTGTCAGTTTACCGTGTACATATTAAAAATTAGTCAAAGTAGTTAGAGAAGGAATTGATTTTAATAGACTCCTTCAGAATAACTGCCTTAAGAGTTTTATGGCCAGAAATTTAAGAGGTTACAATGAGGCTCTCCTTTATGCAGTAAGAATATAATTGTGTAGTTAAATGAAGTTCATCCTCAGAGTTTTGTCTTTGGGCCTGTTGGAGCTGTTGGAAAGGCTTCCTTGTGTGCAGTTTTAAGAGATTATATTTCCAGAATGCACGGTAGCCTTTGAAAGGTGCTTGCGAGCCTCTGACTGTGTGTAGACAAACGCTGTGATTCCAGTGAGAGAATCTCAGGTGCCAGGCATGCTTGGAAAGAAAAACTTTAGAAACAAACCAGAGCAGATCTTTAAAGAAATGTAGTTGAATATGAATATTCAGCAGCGGAATGTTTAAACCTTCCTTTTAAGTAGGAAACGTTAATTTTTGTCTTAACATGTTGACTTGAGTTGAAATCTTACCTGAGGTAAAGGAAAAAGATTATATCAGTAAATGTCCTTAATTGAAGGGTAAGTTAAAAAAAGGGGTTGGAGGTTAAGCAAAGGGAAAGTTTTTTTAACAATCAGATTTTGTACTGCTGAGATTTTTGTCATGATTAAAGCTGGTTTTGCCACTCAGAATGCCAAATCCTGACTTAGGATCTTGACAGAGAATGGACCATTTTGTCCAGGTGAAATGCCTTGCCTGGTGCTGTAGGATTAGGAGACCTATGATTTAATGATGCTATTAAAAGCCTAGCCTTTGCCATCCTGTGGTAGCGACATTTTTTTGTACCTCCTATTACAGGTAATGTAAGATACAGTGATAGCAAAAGCCCCTCAAATGTCAAATGCTGATTCTGCTGTTTGATGCCAATGTGCATTCAAGGTAACACAAATTACTTCATTGAAGTAATTTCTGACAGAGGACAGACTCTGACCCCTTGTTGTAGTGGCAGCTGCAGCTGATGTACCCATCATGCCTCTGCCACACAGTTGCTGTCGTGTGATAAGATTTTGTTCTTTTTTTTCTGTTTTGCATGAGTAACAACCCTAGACTCTCTAATCTTATCTTCCTCATAATACTATTTTCTACTCTGTTTTTGTTTTTTTTGTTTGGTTTTTCTTTGTTTCGGTTTCAGTAGGTGACTCCTCACAGGATGGCAAATCGGGCTCAGGAGAAAAGATTAAGAAACGTGTGAAAACTCCATACTCACTGAAGCGGTGGCGTCCTTCAACGTGGGTCATCTCCACTGAGCCGCTGCACTGCGAGGTCAACAACAACGGCAGTGACCGGGCAGTCCACTCCAAATCCAGCACTGCTGTTTACCTTGCGGAAGGAGGCACTGCCACCACAATGGTATCTAAGGACGCAGGAGTGAACTGCCTGTGAAATACTTTAAAAGCCAACAAATGACCTTTTTTTTGCATTATTTGAAACAAACATGCAGAAGACATTTTAAAAAACTGCTTTCTCCTCCTGTCAGCAACCCCTATCAAGGACTCGCTTTAAATAGATTTCAGCTATGCAGAAAATTTTGGCTTATGCTTCCATATTTTTTATTTTGTTTTATTTTTTGAACGTTTTTGCACTTTTATTTAGTATCGCTAAAGTTAAGTCTGTCTGTTTTGACCACGGAATATATATATGTGTATCAAAAATGTGGTCTCAAAATATTTTTTTAAAAAAAAAGTAACAAAAAAAGTATTGCTGATAATCAGTTTGGACCAGTTTCTGAAGGTCACTAAGATCACAAGCAGACTATAAGACAGGTTTGACTGCAGTGGTGTCTTGTAACCATGTTTTGATTTCTGTGCACAAGCTAGTCTGTATATTTCTATGTTACAAAGTGTATTCTCTTTTGAACTCCCTATTTTTCTTGTGTCATGTTGAAATGTGCAATAGTCTGTAGTTCACACTACGCTTTATTGAAAAGTGTGTTTCTAAAACTGCCACATATTCCCCTTTTTGTATTTGTTAATTTTTCCCTGACAGTTGAGCAGTCAGCCGGTCATGGCAGGGAACTTTGCACACTGTAGCCAGCTTGAAACAGCTGCCTCTAACACATTGTGCTCTGAGGTGACAATGCATGAGTTTTCCCCAATTTGAAAGGGCTTTATAAAGAAAGAAACAAAAATATTCTGAGCTCAGTACCTTTCCTTTGATCCTTCCCAATCAAGATGTGTTTCCATTATAGTACTAGATGCCAGCCTGTGAAGTTCTGAATAACAAAACATTGAACAAATGTAAGGACACAATATCAGCCGTTTTCCCTTTTATTTTGTGTGCAGTTTCACCCCCTGGATTTATGTAAAAGCTTATTTAGATCGTTAATGATGTACATTGAAAAATTGATTTTATTCAGAAATCTCAATAACTGTCATACTTTAAAGCTCTCATGAAATAGGTTTTGAATGCATTTTGTTTACACAGAGAAAAAATCATGTATCTTATTTGGCACAAAACAGTTTTATGAGTCACAATCTTTCCTGATTTACCTCCCTACAGACAATCTGAGGTAAAATCAGCCTGATTACTTACACAGGTAGGTGCATCCTAATTGACTGTTGTTGCTGAGGTGAGTTGAAACTCGTCCTGCCTTCACAGTTCTTAGAGCCCCTCGTTCATCTTGTTAGAATTTATTGCATGCTTTTAAAATTCATGGTTATGAGTGTGTTTGGGGGGAGGGTTGGATTTTTTTCCCTCTCTTAGACCCTTCTTTCAGTTTGTGTGCACATTGCTTTTAGGTATCCATGAACAGGAGTATAGTATCTATTGAGATAAATTGGTTTTTAGCCATCTCAAGGAAACCTTGTCTTTTTTAGAATTATTTTACTGTCTACTGAAAGAAAATTTGTTTCCTTATTGGTCAGGACCTCCTCCCACCCAAGAAATATCCATCCACCTGAGAAGTATTCTTTCCAATTGAAGGCAATTCAGTAAAAACTATTTAGATAAAAAAAATATAACACATGTCAGTCTTTGGTACCGAGTAAAATTTTATCGCTGTATCTCAAAACTGGTGATGTTCAAAGAAAGAAAATCTATTCAGTCAGCCTGCCAAGCTCCGGTGGCAGGGTACTGGCAGCAACCAGTTGCCCCTCCAGCCTGTCTCCTTTCAGCTGATTGAAGCAGATGCTCTGTGCTTTCAAGCTCATTTGTTTCCTTGCTGTTAGATTATTTTTCCCCCGAAGTAAATTTTGCCAACCTTGTTCTTCTGTATCAGATGATACAACTAACATAATATATGCCTTGCTCTTTCTGATTATTGGTGTTTCCTAAACTCCCTTATTGATGATTGATTGCTATGATTTTCTCCTGTAATGCTTCTTAATGTTGCTTAGATATCTCCAAGAGGTAACTCTATAAATCCAGATTTTGTTTAACTGTAGTTGTAGAAATACAAGCCATGAGACACATTTTGGACTCCCTGTGTTCTTTGAGCACTAGTTCAAGTAGTAGCTCTTGTCTCTGAGGTGCAATTCTGTTACCCGCCTGTATAAATACAGTTATATCCCCCTTCTTCAGCCTTTCTCTGGTTTTACTTTTAATTCACTCTCCGGTTCCCCATCTGCTGCAATCTCGCATCCCAGATGTTGAAAACCTGCCAGTTGCTCAGCTGGGTTTCAAGACCTGAATCAGAATTTCTGGCTTCCTGTCCATAATGCTGGCGGAGTTTTTCTTCTCTTCTGGCCTTCTCCGTGTGAGTCTCCGTGTGAAGGGCGGTGTGTTGCTTTGTGGTGATCGCTGTCGTGCACATTGAAGATTCTTCACTTCTTTCCCAATGGCTTTTTGCCTTTCCTTGCATGTATCACCCGAGAGTGTTTCAAAATGCAGGCTGAAAAACATATTTAGGATATTCTCATCTTACTTGAAACACTTTGGGGGGAGAAAAAGTTGTTTGCTCTGACTGATGCTGCTTTCTGCTAAGACAGATTTGCACCAGTCCTTTAGCCTTTTTTTTCAGGGCAGTCCTTTGTAAGAATTCCCAACTTTTTATGTTCAATGAAATAATTTTAATACGAGATGAAAACCTTCTGCAGTTTTGCTTAAATATTCTTAAAGCAAACATATTAGTTTCTTTCCCTTTATCTATTTCTGTGACTTGCTGGAAGGCCTTTGGGATAAATTATACTTAGTAGAAAGCATTGGCTTTGCAATCTACCATGGATAAGTATGTTTTGATCATGTTACAAATCATGTACTTTATCACAAAATACCCTATAGATTAAATAGAGAAAAACTGTTTATTTTTAAGTGTCAGTCAGACTCTTCAGTAGGTACCAAAATATTGTAATTCTGCACATTTAGATGGGATCAGATTAGCAGTTTGGGTTTAGTGCTTCATTTAGTAATGCCCCTTTTTTGCTTAGAGCACATAATCCAATCTCCAAGGAATACTTTCTCTATAAATTAAATGATATTGAAATGTATCTCATACCACGGGGAATGATCCTTACCCGAACAAAGTACATGTAAGAGAGAGAATTCTACAGATCAGACACATGGGTAGTTGATAAATGTCTTATTATCAGGGGAGACAAGCGTGTTTTGTTTCTTTGTGGTGTGCTGTTGGTGGTTTTTTTAAGCAAAAAAGGGTAATGATGAAAGTTGATAATTTTCTATCAATTTCTCATGTATGTTGAAGACAAGATAAATATAGCAAAATGAAAATAGAATGATAGTGTAAATACCTGCGAATTGTGCCACTATCAAATAGGCAACAGTAGAATATTTGTTATGCTAATTTATAATGTATAGTTCAAGTAAAATGTTAGAACAAACACTTGTGATGTTTGTGTATATAAGCCAAGATCCAAAATTTTACTGGTTTTAGAAAATGATGTGTGAGTAGTAGCCAGAAGCGTTGCTTAGGTTGAAGCACTGTCTCCTTTTCCCTTTCCTGTAAGAGAGACTCGCCAATCTAACATGGTTTTTAGAATGTGAATTCTAACCATTTGATCAGGCATGCCTCAAAGTCAGATTGATTTTCTTCTAAAACTGATATTTACAAGTCAGATTATCTGCAACACTCCCCTGAATTTGCTTATAATGCTCTATTGCTTCACGTGCTATACAGTTATTGTTAAAAATGCCTTTCTTGAAACTCCCAAGATGCACTTAAATTGCACAGTTAAAGGTAAAGGAATTCCTAATTTAAAAGAAAACCAGTTGATATTTTCATCATTAGACTATTCTTAGAAACAAAGAACATTTCTGTTGGTGTTTTGCTTTCTTACTGCCATTATTTCTCTCCTGTTACAGAAAATTACTTAATTTTCAAAGGCCACATGGTTTCATTTTTTTCAGTGCACTGGGGACAAAAAACGAGGTGAGATGGATGCTGGCAGGTTTCAGGAAACAGACAACAAAAAATCCCTACCTTAGAAATATGTTTAGAAAGCACATGTGTTCCCAGCTGTTAACTTTCTCTAAATCTCTTTAATCCTACCTGCCTTACAAAGGAAAATGAGGGAATTCTGTATTTGTGTGGAAGAGATTATTTGGCCAAATTTAATAATAACAAACTGTTACTTATACAATGCATACATATTTTTTATATGCCTTTGTTTCAGTGTTCAGTGCATTTTGCTCTTTCCTTTTTTAAATGTTAAAAAAAAAAGTTCAGTAATATTGCTTTTTTTAAGTCTATGTTCAAATTATAATTTTCTTTCATGAAAAACACTCTTAAAGATCTTATGGAAAGTTCCAGCCTAATTAGGTAGAATTTTAAAATTCACATATTTAGTCCATACAGGAGAAATTAATTATGATGTCATTTTCGCTTGTAGAAAAGTGATGGCAGTTCCCATTGCTGAAAGAGGCTGGTTTTAAGTCATACAAATAATAATTACCCACCACAGTAATATATTCATGACCTGATGCCTATTGAAGAGAATTTAAATAGGGTTGATTACTCTATGGAAGTTGGATTATAGGCTGGACAGCTCAATATTTGGCATAAATTTGGATTATTTGAATTTTTGTCTAGTCTCCCACTCTCCATTTTAACAGGTAAATATACAAACCTCCTTTTTTAAAAGTGCGTATTATTTTCTGCTCAACTTTAAGCCTTTCTTCAGTGAAAAGCTGTACAGATCACAATGAAGCCAAATACATCTATTTTATGTAAACTCTGTATGTACGTAGATGCATATTTATGTTGTGCATGAATTCCAGGATTACATTCTGTGAGTTACAGCATCAGATGGTGGCTTGGTAGTAACGTTCTTTCCCCTATGCCAATTTTAAGTTGTTGTTCAAGCATCAGTGTAAAATTGGGCCAATACTGGGCACAACATCTCCCGTGACAGACTTGTCACTGATTGTTTAGGTGGAGTGGATTTACAAGAGAGAGAAGGTTGGGAGTGCACGTGACAAACTTTATCTGAAGCTAACTAATTTAAGGTACCTCTCTTAAAGATCAAAACCCAAAATACTGATAATTAATTATAATTTTTACAAGGCTTCTTTATGTAGTAGCTATAGTTACCTGTGTGGTTGCCATTTAAACATAAATTCTTTAGACCATTAAATCGGGTTACATTTTAAGCTTCTATATTGTCCTATAAAACTGTAGCTGTAGAAATACACTCTGTTTTGACCCCCCCAGCAGGTTCAGTTCTGAAGTGAAATAGTAAGAAATCAGATTTCTCCTTTCGGGGGGTTTCTTCTGCACTAACTGAAATTGGTAGAACTTCCGCTTGTGCAGACAGCAGGTGTAGGCGCTCCGTCCCGTCCCAGTGGGAGCTGTGTTTGGTACAAGGTGTCTGAAAGAACCAACAGAACCAAGTTGGTTGCTTGTCTGCCATCGATGACGAGCGAAGGAGGGCTGCGTTCTGCTGTTGGAGGTGTTAAAATGTTTCCTGGGAGGGTCAGCCCTGGGAAAGCTAAGGTGGAATGTGACACCGCATGGGCAAACCCTGGCTGCGGAGGTCTTGAGGGGTGTTAGGGGTGCCTGGGATCAGGCTGGCAGGCAGGTCAGTATGGGTGCCAGCAGCTGTGCCTGTTGTCAGGAAGCAGAACTGCACCATTGGGAGGGGAAGGTGTCAAGTTAAAACCTCACTCACACCAAAAGCCTTTCCTGTTGCTCTGGGCTTCACGCAGGTCGGATTCGGTGGCTGCCGTGGTGCGTTACTGATAGAGATTTCTTTTTCTGATTATTACCCGTTTCTGATTATTTCACTGTGGCTCAATCCACGTTTGTGCATAATAACCGGGAACTAGTCGGAGTTACGTTTATTTATAACGCAGTTTTGAG
Organism: Cuculus canorus; assembly: GCF_017976375.1. Classification (NCBI taxonomy): domain Eukaryota; kingdom Metazoa; phylum Chordata; class Aves; order Cuculiformes; family Cuculidae; genus Cuculus; species Cuculus canorus. The sequence goes on along the minus strand of NC_071406.1, from coordinate 29,248,715 downwards.
GTGTTTTTAAAAGCCTGTTGATCAGCAGTTGTGTGCATTTCAGGTCACTCACTTTGTTAACTTCAATGTGTAGGTTATGCTTCAACAGACACAGTAACTGCCAGGGTAAGGAAGGAATTTCTTGCAGTCTTCTGCAGATCTGCAAGAGGAGCACGCAGCCATCGGGCACAACGTCTTGCCTGGTAACTAATTTAAAGCAGAAATACGCCTTCAGAACTTCCTAGTTTCAAGGTCTCCCAAAAACCAATTTTTGTAGCCTATTCACTCGTTTTTTAGGACAGAGCAAAAATGTGTGAGGTTTGTTTCTAGAGCACTTGATTCACTTTTTTTCTTTTGGTGCTTCAGAACTGTATGATGAAGTATCGCACTTCTGTCTTGTTTATTCAAAAGGAAAGAAAATAGTAAATGTTTCTGTAGTTTGTAAAAAGTCACAAGAACAAAGAAGCAAGCAAGTCCAAGTTACAGCTGACTTTCATTTGTCACTTTTGAATTTCCTGGTTTGTGACTCTCCTCTCTCTTTTACACTGTTGAAATGTATTTTAAAAGGTTTATATGTAATGTTTCTTGTCTGCTTTTTGTCTCTAGAGGACAGTGTGCTCTATTCACATTTATATAAGCTGGAATAATATTTTGCAATCGCTGTTGAGTATTTTCCCCCAAAATGCAGTAGAAGAGGAAAGTGAACATGGCAAAGACTGATTTGTAGGGTTTGGTCTTCTGTAGAAGCTGAAATAAGGAGATGTGAAACTGCCATTTTCCTTGTGAAAGACTGTAAAGAGAGCATTACTTTCTGAGCGAGCTTTTCTGGGGAAGAGGGGGAGAAACCCTAGAATACAGAGTCTCATCAGAACCCTTTTGTTAACGGGTATTTTTGGTTTTTCTCTCAAATGACTGAGAAAATATCATGTATGAATTTATAAATAATTGCTTTCAGTTATTTCTTTTGTATAAGCTGCCCAGTACCCTTGCTATGCTGTACAAGTTGTGTTTCATGGAGCAGTGTGAGTATGAAATAAAAAGCTAATTTTTGGGTTTTTAATCATCTGTGGTTGCCACTATGAAAGCTGACATTGTTAAAGCCACTACAGAGTTTTCTATGAATACTTGTAAGAATTGCTTTGTTATATATAAACCTAAATAAAGAGATTGTATTGATACAGAGACATTGGATAAGAACATTTAAAAGGCTATTCTTTAGGTCTAAAAGAAAAGGCTTGCTGTAAAATGGTGCATTATTCCATTTATTAAAGATCATATTAATGACAAGAAGCATTTGGGTTCTGTGGAGTGTGTTTATGGTGTTACTGGCTATGAGTAATAAGAATGCTCGAGGAATGAGAGGAAAACCCCTGCTGCATCTGTGTTTGGTTGGGTGAAGGATAACGAATTACTTGATTACTGAGTGCTGGAGTCTCAGACACCTTAGCGTGTGACAGATTGCACTGCGCTGTCAGCAGGTAATAGGGTGCAATAATGAGGGCTTGCCGTCGCTACAGAAATGCAGTGCCCCTGCTTGCTTTTTTGCCCGTTCCCACCGATCAGCCAGCGAAGATACTTGTCCTGGCAACTAAACACAGTTTTGTAGGCATTTCAAAGCAGTAGGGCCTTTCCCAGCCTCTTGCCGCACCTTGTCTGTCTGCAGGGTTTAAATGCAGAAATAAAAGGTGGGGGGGGAGAAGAAAACAGGAGATAGAGGCATTAAAACTAAATGCCATTCTCCTTCAGTTTTGGTTGAGCTGTGCTTGGGTACTGCAGGACTGACGGCAAACGGGCTCGTGGGTGGAATACAGCAAGCTGCAACCTTTGCAGGTGGGACAAGAATTAAACTAGGAGGCCCCTATCCTTCCCACACAAACTACCACAAGGAGACAGTGTCGTGGCATTCTTACCAGCAGGAGCTTTGCCAGCTCAGAGCTCCTGTCCTGTCCAACAGAGCTCGAAGATGGGAATGAAGTCGGTAGAAGGGCCCTGCAGGTTTGCCCTGCTGCCTGTCCTCACCCAGGAGTTCGCCTCCTCTGCCTCTGGAAGGTAACGGGCAGGGAAGAGACAGTTCTTTTTTTCTACCGCTGTGTCCTTTGGTTTGTTTCCTCGTGTTTTTCAGCTGATGCAAGAACGTCACTTTGAAGGCATTTTCTGGGATTTCTCACTTTGCGATGAGGCGTTCTGTGGCAACGAAGGAGGCACAGACCTTGTGAACTCTAAGCATATTCTTTTAATCAGCACAGCATACAGGAGTCAAATTAAGTACTACTGGCATCTCTCATTCAGGCATATCTTTATACAGCTCTTCAGTTTTCCGAACTTCAGACAAACAGGATGGTTTGGGGTTTGTCTATTATAGACTCATGACTGTTTTCAGACATATCTCCAATTCACTTATTCCCAGGCAGTTTTTCCAGCTTGGCCTTCTCACACATTCAAGGTTCGTTATCCTGTGTGTCTATCTCAGAACACCTGGTATTTTTAATAATGTTTATTCTAATACGCTTGGTACCACCTTCATGCTTTATCTTAGTCCCAATTAATCTTCCATATACTTGGCGTTGCTCCCACAGAGCTCTTCCCCTAGTTTCCCCTCTTCCAGTCGTGCTGTGGGAGCTTCAAACTGAGTCGTTCATTGTAACTACCGCCCTAGGAATGGTAGATACACCATGCCAGTACACAGATGATGCTGTTCATTTGATCTCTTCTCATCTTTCTCGTCCTCTGTGTGACCCCGGTGTGAGGGAATTAATGCTCTGTGGCCTGATTGCCACGAAGGCGGTCCTGAGGCTTTAGGATGTAGATGCTTATGCACGTGGAGAACAGAGGGAAATGAATACAAAAAGGTCCCTAGGACCGAGTAGCAGCCCCGCTAAGTCACCTTCCCTGCCTGACCAGAAGGAAAATAACAAATCTTCAAAACAAGCCCTGTCTTTCTTTCCCTTTCTAGCCATCCAAATGCTCGCTGAGCTTTGAGGCAGCTCTTCTGCCTATGCGTGTGGAGGGAGCGCAGTTGTTACCTCCTCAGTTCTCATTCTGATGCACAAACTGAACCGTGTGTCCTGCTACCACCGCGCTGCAGCTCTGAGGCAAAGTCTTACACAGGCTGCAACTGAACTCAGCTTAATGCCATGTCCCCAAAGTGGTGAACTCTTCGGTTCCACTCCCAGGGTTTGTCTCGGCCTTGGGAAGGGGTTCCACATTAGCACCGGCTCTGTAGCATCCCAGCCCCTGCAGCGCTGCAACACGCCTCACCCCTGAAGGCACCGAGCGCTGTACTCTGGGACCTCGCTGAAACCAGCGATTTGCGTTATACCCAGAGCCGGGGGACACATCCTGCACTTCAGTTGCTTTATTGTTTGTATCTCCCCTCCTTACTTAATTCTCATTAATTTATTTTTCTCTACCCACAGTGATGATTTTTGCAAGCAAATAAGGAAGCGGTGCAAGTCTCATAGCTCTGCAGCCAGAGAACTGCCTCCTACGTGCAAAGAAAGAAGAGAGAATGAGGAGCTTCATTTCTTGCCATCATAAACAAGGAGGAAGCGACAAACGGAGGCAAGGCGGTCGAGCCACCTGCCTGTCCGGCAAATACCCTTGTGAACCGCAAAACCCCTGCCCTCTGCGGTGGACCGCAGCAGCCCTCGTCCTGCAAGCAGGGGCAGATTCGGTGTCCCAGGCTGGGTTTGCAGCTGCCTTGGCGGTTTCTGCTTCAGAGAAGGATTAGATTAGGATAGTTATTGGCAAGGAGAAGGTCTCTCCGTTAATGAGAGCACTGTACTCGCAGGCGGTGGCTTGCTGTTGGCTCAAGACGACTGAACAACACCAGCTTGCAGGAAAGGAGAGGCTGGCCGGGTCTCACTATCTTCAGGGCTTTAAGGACAGGCCTCCAAAGCTCTTTGTCTCCAGGGATCGTAATGTTAGTGGGAGCCTCAGACCTTGAAGAAACCTCCCAGGACCTCAGACCTCCCAGGAACGGCTCCAAAAAAGTCAGCTTTCCCACAAGGCAGCATCCAGGGAGAGTCAGTGGGGCCAGGGATGCCAGGAGCACTAGGGAACCGTGGGGAGCACAGACTCGGGAGGAGGGGAGAGAAGCTGGTGGCAGAGCTGCAGAGAGTCAGGAGGGACACTGAGCTGACCAACACAGAAATAACAAGAGCTCCTGCATGCCCACCTTCCCCAGGGCCCTGGGCCTGGTGCTGCCACCAGGGATGGCGGGGAGCGTGTGGGGACACCCCCGAAGCCACTGTCCCTTCTTGCCAACAGCAACAGCCGCTCAGCCCAGCTCTATGCCGGCAGGTGTGGCTGAGTCCTGTCCTCAGGGGATCTGAGGAGCCGTGACTCAGCTCTGCAATAACAAACTGCTACCGGGGAATTTTACTGATATATTTTTTACTGGGTGTGTGAGCTACTCAGGCTTAAGAAACAGCCTCCTCACAGATTTCCCCATGCGACCTCACACACTTACTTCAGCCAGCTCTCTCTTGCAGAAATAACAACCACTTTTATTCGGCTTTTGCTTTGCTAACGGGAAATGGAAGTAAAACAACAATAATTATATTCCCCTTTGTTCCAGAGCAGCGATGCAGCTGCAGAACGTACTTTGTGGAACGCAGCCACAACAGTCTTCCATTTGTTTCCATTCAGGGTTTTTTTTCCCCATTAACTTCTCGCTAATTCTGATGTTATGGAAATTCTCCACGTGCAGGAGATTATAGACATCTGCTCGCTGCCATGACCCAAAGCACATTCTGTTGGATAAGAAGGTTAATTTTCCATGAGCAGGAAAATTCAACTATACTAAAATGTTTGTATCTGTATAAATTCAGCTTTTCTTGTTAGCCTGTAAGGTTTCATTTTTCCATCCAACGAGGAGCTGAAATGGTTTGACTCCTAGAATTGCAATGGTCATCTGCTTTTCCGCGAATCTTCCTCTTCCAGCTCTCTGTAGCACAGGGAAAGCCTGTGAGAAATCCACAAGTGGTGATCCGTGCTGAAGTTGTGCTTGGGTGATCAGTCAGGCTTCTTTCACAAAGAAAACAGATAATGCTGCCTGAGGACAGCTGGTAGGCTCTGGGGCAGCCCTGTCTGCCAGGAGTGGCCGGGGGAAGGCGATTATAGAAAACAAATCTGCATTTACTCTGTGTCATCTAAAGCAAACAGCATTTCTAGATGGGGCTGGTATGGGCACGGAAAAATGTTAAGGATGCAAATATTGAGAAAGGTTGGAAGCACCTAATCTGAGTGCATTTCAGTTCATGATGGGAGGGACAGGAGCTTCCCAAGACCCTCTGTCACAGTCCAAGCACCTTTGGAGAATGAGGACTTACTCCCAGTACAGGGCAGGTGTGGTTTGGGCAGTTGATGGACAAAAGCAGCATCTCAAGTGCATGAGGTGGATTGGAGGAAGGAGAAAGAGCATGAGAAGGATTGGAGGGAGGGTAAAGATACTTGTTTCAGGCATCAGCAACATGGCAGGACTCAGCACTTTTCTTTCGCCCTATTTCTTTGTTGTTCCTGCCAAGTGCTGCTAGGAAAGGGTAGCGTAGGCCACTGTGATAAAGAGAGTATAGAGATAGTACAGCTCGTTTTAGAGTGTCACTAGTGCCTCCAAGCAGCTCCTAGGAATGGTACTGGCTTTTTTTTGCTTCCCTCTCACTTATCGCAGCCTTTGTTCACCAGAAGTTCATGCCATGGGCTATCAGGTTTCCTAAGGAGAAAGACCAGAAACACACTATTCAGAAGGTCCTTTTATGTGCATGGAACCGTGTGCATAAGAAGTAAGGTGAGTTTCTGCTCTCTCTGGCTTTGTTACTGATGGTTCACCTACAGTGACTGGTGTTTTACCATAATCTGTGATAATATTGAAATTATACCTGTTTCCTCAACCTCCTTCTCCCTTTCCCTCTCTTTCTCCCCTTCCCCCTTTCTTCTTACTCGTAATAAAGCTCTACAGCTGTTACTGAAAGTAACTTCTAACACCTCCAGACCTCTGGATTAGTGAAAAATGAGATCTGATACAAATCATTGCAGTGAGTTGTAGGTCTGACTCTGGCCCATGAGTCCTACTGGTGTGGCCAAGGCACGTGCGGATGGCCAGAGAACCTCCCGCAGGAGGGATGCCTTGCTGGATTTCCGCTGAGCTGGGAAGTATTTATTGTGACCCTTCATTTCTGTCGCCATGCCAAGAATTTTCTTGCAGGACCACTCAAAATTCTGAATCAAGCCTCAGAAACAGCTAGCTTAAAATCACCAGTAAGCAGGCTAATGTCATTTATTGTTTGCTCCTGGAAAACCATAATGCAAGTAAATAGTGTTTGAGTTTTACCCTGTGACCATGAGGGATTGAAATGTGCTTTTAAGGCACAGGCAAGTAGAAGTTCCCATCTGCTTACATAAGCTGTGAACTGAGACTGTAAGTGAAACCGGAGGTATTTGCAGCCGCACAGAAACAAGCAGCAGTATCAAAAAGGTTTGGTTTGGGCACTGTGTTAACCCCGGCACGGCAGCAACCACACGAGGTGCTCACAGGTTCTCCTGTTGCAAACCAACAGTGGTCAGCAAGGTGCAGACTTGGGAATGCTTCTATCCCAGGTTGGGGTGCAGGAGGTGGGTAGAGGAACTGAACTCCATTAGAGGAGGGTGGGAAGGCGAAGGAAGGGCAGGGTAGCTCATGATCTGCCCCTGCTGGGATGCTACTGGGAGACCTCTGGCTCTGTGCTGGTGCGTGGCAGAGCTGAGCAGCAGTTCCTGCATATCATGCTTCTCCTCGGTTTGCAGCCATGAGGCAGGTGTGCTTGGGCAGCTGCTGCTCTCCTTGGGGGAGACAGGCACAGCCCCGCATGCAGCTCGGGGTGGCGTTTATGCTGTGGCTTCTCCTGCAACAAGAGGGTTTCTGTGAGCTGTCAGGTTGGGTGCAAGCGTGTTCAGAGAGGCCAGGCAACACATGAGGGTCACAGAATCACAGAATCACCAGGTTGGAAAAGACCTCTTGGATCATTGAGTCCAACCATTCCTATCTGCCACTAAACCACGTCCCTGAGCACCTCGTCTACCCGTCTTTTAAACACCTCCAGCGATGGTGACTCCACCACCTCCCTGGGCAGCCTCTGCCAGTGCCCCATGACCCTTTTGGTGAAAAAGTTTCCCCTGACATCCAGTCTGAACCTGCCCTGGTGCAGCTTGACAATTCCCCCTTGTCCTGTCCCCTGTCGCTTGGGAGAAGAGGCCAGGTCCTTCCTCTCCACAACCTCCTTTCAGGCAGTTGTAGAGAGCAATAAGGTCTCCCCTCGGCCTCCTCAAGGCTGAACAACCCCAGTTCCCTCAAGTCAAGTGTCTGCATCACCTTCCATCGACCACCACTGCACAAACCCCATTGCTCCGGGCAGGCTGATGAGGCTTCTTTAGAAAGACCCCAAGCAGACCTAGTACAAGAATTTAGCGGTGTTTGCTCCAAGAGCAAGAGACAACCTGCAGGCTCATCACTATGAAGCTTCAGCCTAGCCATGCCAACCACGACTGCTGGGGTTGTCTGCGTGCTCTTGCTGAGCCCACTGTGCCTGGCAACTTGTCTGAGCCCTGGCTGCTAACAGCAGTGGGGCTTGGTGCTCTGCCCACCTTTGCTTTCTTCATCTTCTCAAAGATCACGTCCCCTGATGGCTCTCCGACTCCGCTGGAGACAAAGTCAGGCTGAATGTGAGGTGCAGCGTATCGAGATGTCAGGACAGGATGGCACAACCGAGAGAGACTGATGGCTGGTTGAGATTTAACCAAACTCATTCAAAGCTCCCCCGGCCGAATGCAAGGAGGATTCAGAACACTGCCTGATCCTTTCTTTTTAAGTAGATATTTTCCCAAACCAGAGAATCCCATGCTCCCATCACACACTCTTCTAAAGTTAATCAGTTTAACTACAGGGCCAGTATATGGACGTGGAGGGAGAAGCAAAATCATTTTGTCACACCCTCTCAGTGCATGAATAAGCCACGCCAACACGCTTTTCACGATATCTTTAACTTTTCTAAATGTCACAAAAACAAACAAGCAAAACAAGATTGTGGGCCTGAATCAGAAGGAACGATCTCTCTTATCTGCTCTTTTAAGTGAAGAATATCTACTGTTGTATGCTATTCATCACATATACAGGATGTTTATCATCCTACCACATGGCCATAAAATCCACATTGTTGAAATATTGTCATTTATCAAATGAATTTGAATAACATCAACAATTGAAATAAATGTTTTACAGTATATAGTTCCAGTATATTCACAGTACAAAAATTGTGCCAACAGTTAGTGGGAGCAATCGGTGTTCAACGTTGATAAATCAAGTTTCCTTCTATAGTTCGTACAAATTCTTCTGCCCTGAGACTAAAATACAGAAAGACACGTTATATCTCTATACACCACACAAATACCAGCAAATCTCCGTATTATATTTACAAGCTCTGTAAATATGTGCTAAAAATGCTATGTTTATGGAAGGTAATTTTAAAGAAAAATTACTTGCTTCCTGAAAGGAAGGGAAGTTTTATTGTTGGAGGGAGGAATTATGAACAAATTCAGCATCTTTCTTGTAGGATACCTGCAGGACATTAAATTGTATATTGTTTAAATTATGTAAGTTTCTTTTCTCCGTGTTAGCAAAACCAAAGACTCAGAAATGCAGTGCACAAAGTGGTCCTTCCCGCTGCTCCATCACTTCCCTCCCCAGAACGCCAGAACAGCTGCGGTCGCTCTCAGCTGGCGAGAGCTCATGCTGGGGAACCAAGTTTGACTCCAGCTGCCCCTTCCCTTCAGCTGCTTGTTTTTGCTTAGGGCTGCTGCTGCCTTTCAATGTGTGTTCAAAAAATTATCTGTACGTGTGAAAAAGCATGTGGCACGTAGGTGAATTGATCCCTGGTTTCTAAAGAAATTCAGCGCACACATCTCCCAGGTAATTGCGGATGCCGTGTGCACACAGGGAAACATCTTCCAGGCTGCAGTTAAGCGTTGCACTGGGAAACAGGGTTTGTTTGTCAAAAAGGTGTTATCTTAATGCCAGCGAAGCCTCAGGTTGTTATTTATAAGGTAACTTTTCTTAAGGATTATACTTCCTAAAATGTGGCAAGAGCACATTCTGCTTTAAGTTGTCTTTTGCTTAGCGCATGTAGTTTGATTCATGTCCAAGGTCCCATCTGTTGTTTTTTATTGTTTTAATCTTAATACCTTATTTCAATCTGCTTGCCTCCTCAAATCCCACCAGATATTCTGGAATATTAACTAGGATTTTACAGGTTTTGTGTGAAGCAAATTCTGTTATACTTGTCCTATATTTTCAAATGTCTTTTTCTCCCGTTGATGTTGAACACCCACATAAACAAACAAAACAAACTCACTCTGCAGGGGAGAGATGAGAAACGCAGCGAGATATCCTGGGGCATAATCTAATGTTTAGATTAGACTCCCAGAATCTTTAATCTTTCAACCTTCAATATTACTTGCAGCAACTGTAGGCAAAACAATTCCAGGCAGTACATTGCTCTTTCACGTATGCTGCTTTGCATTAATTTAATTTAGAATAAGACAAGAACATGTTTGAAGCTACTTGGAGCAGAGTCATTTTTCATAGGGTTTGCTATTATTACTATTATCTTTAGCTGTACATTTCTCATAGATATTTCTATGAGCGGTGAGTGGTTCTACTTATAAACTTTCAGGCCTTAGTACAACAAAACTCCCGATGTGATGACACCAAGCTGAGTGGTGCAGTTGTCACACTGGAAGGACAGGATGTCATCCAGAGGGACCTGGACAAGCTGGAGAAGTGGGCCTGTGAGAACCTCATGAGGTTCAACAGGACCAAGTGGAAGGTCCTGCACCTGAGTCGGGGCAATCTGCAGTTTCACTACAGGCTGGGGATGATGCGGTTGAGAGCAGCCCTGTGGAGAAGGACTTTGGAGTGCTGATTGACGAGAAGCTCAACACAAGCTGGTGATGTGCACTCACAGCCCAGAAGGCCAACCATGTCCTGGGCTGCATCAAAAGAAGCGTGGCCAGCAGGTCGGTGGAGGGGATTCTGGCCCACTACTCCTCTCTTGAGAGACCTCATCTGGAGTACTGTGTCCAGTTCTGTGTCCAGTACTGTGTCCAGAACTGTGTCCAGTTCTGGAGTCTCCATTATAAAAAGGGCATGGAGCTGTTGGAACAGGTCCAGAGGAGGCTACAAGGATGATCCAATGGCTGGAGCACCTCCAATATGAGGACAGGCTGAGAGAGTTGGGCTTCTTCAGCCTGGAGAAGAGAAGGCTCAGAGGAGACCTCATAGCGACCTTCCAGTACCTGAAGGGGCTACAGGAAAGCTGGGGAGGGACTGTTCACAGAGGCTTGTAGTGATAGGATGAGGGGCAATGGGTGTAAACTGGAGAGGGGCAGATTTAGACCACACATAAGGAGGAATTTCTTCACGCTGAGGGTGGTGAGGCACTGGCCCAGGTTGCCCAGGGAAGCTGTGGCTGCCCCATCCCTGGAGGTGTTCAAGGCCAGGCTGGATGGGGCCTTGGGCAGCCTGGTCTGGTGGGAGGTGTCCCTGCCCATGGCAGGGGGGTTGGAACTGCAAGATCTTTAAAGTCCCTTCCAACCCAAACTATACTATGATACCGTTCTCTCCTCTTCAGCTTGGTTGTTTGTTTTTTTTTCCCTCCTCCTTTCTCTTTGTTGTTTCTGATTGAAGCCTCCTTCACTTAAAAAGCCCCAGGACGCCCTTCTGAAGGGCTCCATCCTCTGTGGCTGACAATTCTTACAAACCTGAAAAGTGAGACTATGTGTGCAAGCTCTTCAGGATGCTTGGGACTGGCCTACCCAAAGCCTTGAAGGTTAAAGCTCTTGTCAGAGTCAAGAGCTTCTTATGAGAGGTCAGACTGGCAAAAGAGAACAAGACGGATGCGTTTCTGATGATGCGGTTGTTATGAAGTTAGGTCTTGCATTCTCGATTAATTAAATTTCTTTTGAAGGATATGATGCTTGCTCACTGGTACTGTAAGGACTAGTAAAATGGCCTGCAGGATAGCAGGATGGATCAACCAAAACTGGCTACAAGAGGCTCTGCCCAGTCTTAAGAACAATATTGGGCTACCCTTCAAAGTGTCTATTAAGGGAAGGCACCAGAACCCTGGCAAGTCACCATCAGTTCTGCTGTATCTCTTTCTTAAAGTGTGCAATTTACTTAAGTTGCCTTAAAAATCATACACACAGAGCCACTTCCCAGTCCTTTTCTCATAGCCATTGCAAGCCATGCTAGTGTACTATGGCAAAGCAACATAACCCCAGATACCCCACTTAATTAGTGAAATATCCAGGAGATAGTGCTCTTAGTGCTAGGAATGAGTGAGAGGCAGAGAACAGCATGGGCAGCGTACTGCCAGCATAGGAGGTTAAGGGGTCTTGTAATTCCCTCAGTGACTCCATGTACGTATTGAAAAAGGGAACCTGAGCTTCATGCTGCTCCTCAGGTAAATGCCCAGCACATCTAGAGAAATAAATTGAACTTGTTGCTGCTTTTCTGTCGGCCCAGGACAGCACACAGTTACGCTGAAGCAGGTTAACCTTGGCAGCATTTGTTTCATTTCTTTGCTGAAATATTCAGCCAAGAGCAGAAGATGCAATCTCCTTTGGAGTTCTTCCTGCTGTGACAGCACCCATTGCCCGTGCCAGTACAGTTGCTCAACAGGCTCTCATCCGTTGGACAGTTTATTCTCCCCACAAATGCTGGGGTTGTTTTGAAGCAGTGTGCCAGAAAGATATAAAATATTCTGAACACATTCTAATTCCTGTTACTGTATTGAAGTGGCCAAAAATGAAATGTATTGATTCAGATTTATTTGCGTGATGCATGTTATGAAGCCAAGTCACGACTCTGAATGCAGAAGATATCTGTGGCAATTATAGTACTTCTCACGTTATTGTCACACTGCAAAAATGGCACTGCTCCACACAGTTGTTAGGGGAATATAAAGCACAGCATTTATGTATACTGCTCGTCAGCAGTTGTATTGCTTTGCATGCATTAGACGTGAAAGCTGAACATGTAAAGTCATGTACTCAGACCTAATCAAACACCATGTACTTCATACATTCATTTGTTTAAACTGTAACAAATGCGTTACAACAGGATCTTACTCCTACACTTTATGGAAATAATGGAAACAGCTAAAGCAGGATTATGAATTACTCGAAAATAGTTGTGAAACTTTTTTTTAATTACACAAAAAAACCTAGACCAAAACCCCAGCCCCCAGTAACTTGGATCCAGTTCCCCCCAGACTCTCCTTGTAATTCACACCTCACAGGATCTATGTTTTGTTTGGGCTGTCACACTCCTTACTGCTTTCCGACTTTGCCAAACACTGAGCAGGCCAACTTTGAATGACACATTTGATCTGGTTACATGTGGAAGCTTTAGGCTGTGGTTTCTTCACACCCATGATGCCCTTACTCAGGCCTTAATGCCTAATGCAGTGGTGCAGTGATCCGGAAAATAGAAATGAACCTCGTTGTTGGCATGGAGGTGATGAGCCTTCTACCAGTGTCACTTGAAACAGCTTTTTACTGACTTCTGTCAAATTAGTGACTCCAGACGCACTGGAGTTACACATGATCCCCATCCACTGGATCCATCTCTGCGCCTTCAGCTCCTCTATGCCTCATATTTTAATTAACTCCTTGGCCTGCATGAGCTTAGCAGACACTGATATGCTCAAGTGCCACCCCCAGGAGATGAGGAGCACGCCACACCTCACCAGAGGCTTTCCGAGATGTACCGCTTCGTAGTCGTTGTGAGGGACTAAACCTAGGCATTGCAGATGTGCAAGCTGTTGGATCTCTCTTAAAAGAAGGCGTGCAGTGAAACCTGCAGTTCAAACAAGTCAATCCAAGCACATGAAGAGTGCCCTCAAAGGCAGACTGCACAAAAACAATTTGCAACCTGCTGAAAATAGGGACACAAAAAAGTGAGGGAAGCGCTCAAAACAGTAACCATAAAAGAACAGCAGAGAAACAAGCGTTGAAGAGGTTTTACTAAGTGCGCAGGACCAAACCTCACTGTATGGCTATCAAAGCAGCTGATAGAATCACAGAAATTTTGGGTTGGAAGGGACTTTAAAGATTTTGCAGTTCCAACCCCCCTGCCATGGGCAGGGACACCTTCCACCAGACCAGGCTGCCCAGGGCCCATCCAACCTGGCCTTGAACACCTCCATAGATGGGGCAGACACAGCTTCCCTGGGCAACCTGGGCCAGGGCCTCTCCACCCTCATGGTGAAGAAATTCCTCCTTATGTGTAGTCTAAATCTGCCCCTCTCCAGTTTACACCCATTGCCCCTCATCCTATCACCACAAGCCTTTGTAATCAGTTCCTCCCCAGCTTTCCTGTAGCCCCTTCAGGTACTGGAAGGTTGCTATAAGGTCTCCTCTGAGCCTTCTCTTCTCCAGGCTGAAGAAGCCCAACTCTCTCAGCCTGTCCTCATATTGGAGGTGCTCCAGCCCTTGGATCATCCTTGTAGCCTCCTCTGGACCTGTTCCAACAGCTCCATGCCCTTTTTATAATGGAGACTCCAGAACTGGACACAGTACTCCGCGTGAGTTCTCACGGGGGAGTAATGGCCATAGTGTTCTATAGCAACATAGAGGAACACTGGAAAGAAGCAGGTAAGCTCTGGCACCCCAGAGCAGGCATTTGCAATAGAGAAAGGATTTATGGATCCCTTCACGGCTTGAAGCCGCTGCAGTGTGTTTACCCGCCGTCTGAATCATCTAAACACACGAACCCCGGCCCGTTCCACGCCTGTGTCCACCGCTCGGACGGACACACCGGGTTAAAGGGCGGCGGCAGCCCACCGGTGGTGATAAAAAGCTGCGCTGAAGATGCAACTAATCTAAAGAGAAAGAGTAAACACCGCAATTAATGGAAAGGGGGTCAAGTCTGCCCGGATATTAACCGCGTATCGGGAGCCTTTACTGCTGGGCTGGCGGCGAGGCGATTGGACGAGCGGCTGCCGCCCCCCCCGCCCGCAGCCCAGCACGGAGGAGCCGCGCCAGCCCCGGGGGCGCCGCGCACGTGCGCTCGGACACTCGGCGGCGGAGCCCGCGACCAATTGGAGAGCGTGGGGGGCGTGGCGCTGCGCGGCTCGGCCAACGGGAGCGCGCGGAGGGGCGCAGCGCGGCCAATGGGAGAGCGGGGGGTGCAGCGCGGCCAATGGGCATGCGGAGAAGTGGGCGTGGCGCGGCGCGTCTTGACCAATGGGAGAGCTCGGGGGCGTGGCGCGCGGGTGCTCGGGGGCGTGGCGAGGCGCGTTTTGGCCAATGGAAGCGAGAGGAGAGAGGCGGCGAGGCCAATGGGAGCGCTCGAGTGGGGGGGACCGCGGCGCGGCCAACGGGTGCGCGCGGGGGGGGCGTGGCGCGCGGCTGGGCACTATTGTTGATGAGGCGCTCGCAGGCCGGGCGGCAGCGCGGGGCCGCCTGAGGCGTCTCTGGTCCTTCCCGCAGGACACCATGTCGCACCAGCGCGTGAGGCGCGGCGGCTCCCCGACCCCGGGCGCGTCGCCGGGGGGAGGCGGCGCGGCGGCGGCTGGCGGCGGCGCGGCGGGGGCGAGCGGGCGGCCGCAGCCCATGCGGGCCACGGTGCCGTTCCAGCTGAAGCCGCAGCCGCCACACGGCAGCCCCACGCGGGGCGGCCCCGGCGGGGCCCCGCGCGCCTCCCGCAGCGCCAGCCCCGCGCGTGCCCCGCGAGGCGGCGCCGGCCCCGCCGCGGCCACGCAGACCCCGGCGGGAGCGGGGAGCAGCCCCCCCCCGCCCCGGCACCAGCACCTCTCGCCATGCGCCTCCCCGCAGCCCGACGGCAGGGCCCGCGCCCCGCGGCCGCCGCCCGAGCAGGGCAGGGGGTCCCCCGAGAGGAAGAGCCCCGGCTCTCCCGGCTGCAGAGGTGAGCGACGCGGGGGGGTGGCGGGGGAGTGCCGCGGCCACGGGGGCTGCGGAGAGGGGGCACGGCGCAGCGGCCACCCGGGCTCTTCGGGGGCGATGAGGACGCACAGTGGCCACACGGGTGCTTGCGGGGGGAGGGGGTCGCATAGCGGTCACAGCGGTGCTTGGAAGGGGAGGGCAGTGGCCGTAGGAGACGCGTAGTGGTCATAGGCGTGCTGGGGAGGGAAAAGGGGTGACAGTGGCCACACGGGGTGTTGGGTTGGGGGTGATAGTGGCCACACGGGTGCTTGGTGGGGGGGAACACAGTGGCCATATAAGACACATAGTGGTCACAGTGTTGCTTGGGGGGGACAGGGGAACGACACAGCAGCCACAGGGGTGCTTAGAGGGACAGGGGGGACGAGGGCCCTTAGTGGTCACAGGGGTGCTTGGGTCGGGGGAGGGGAACACGACGCATAGGGGCTACGCCGGTGCTTGGGGGGGGGATGGGAGTGACACACAGCAGCCACATGGGTGCTCGGGGTATGGGGAGGACACGCATAGTGCCCACAGGGGTATTTGGGGAGCGGGACACACACAGAGGAGTGCTTGGAGGGGGGATTGGGACGCACAGTGGTCACGCGGGTGCTTGAGGGGGTAGAGGGAGCACACAGTGACCATGTTTTGCGGAATCAAACCCCAGGGGTGCTTGGGGGGGCAGGGAGGGACAGTGGCTACAGGAGTGCTTGAGGGTGGGAAACGAGGGACGTAGTGGCCACAGGGGTGCTTGGGGCAATGGAGGCACACAGCAGCCACATGGGTGCTTGGGGGGAAGGGCCGGGCACAGTGGCCACACTGGTGCTGTGGGGAGGGGAGACGACACAGGGGTGCTTGGGGGGGACGAGGGCGCATAGTAGCCACAGGAGTGCTTGGGGTGGAGACACAGTGACCGCACTGGTGCTGCGGGGAGGGGGGACGACACAGCAGCCACAGGGGTGCTTTGGGGTGTGCGGGGAGACGTACAGTGGCCGCAGGGGTGCTTGGGGACACACACAGAGCGGCCACACGGGTGCTGGGGGTGCAGTAGCCAGCGAGGGGCAGGCCCCAGGGCAGTGCCCGGGCTGTGCGGCGCCTCCCGTCGTGGCGGGGGGAGGCAGGGCCGGGCCGGGGCTGTGCCCGGGCTTGTGCCGCTGCGAGCCGCCCCTGGCACCCGGGGACGGGCGTGTTGGAGGGCTCGCAGCTTTTGTTGTGCTCCGTTGCTTCCTGGCTCTTAGGAGAGGGGCAGAGAAAGCCCAGCGTGCCACGTGGGGAATTGTAGCCACTCCTGTAGTACGTGTGCAAGGGCTGCCAAAGGCTTCCTGGGGAGAGGGAGTCATCGCTGTGGGAGATGCACTTAAGACACTTGGTACAAACTTCGGGTGAATGTAGTGTTTAGGGGCTGCTGTGAAGCCTGCACATCTTCCCTTCCCATGTGTACGTGGAGGGTACGTGGTTTTGATCCAAGCTGTGTCTGCGCGCTTGTGCTTGGGAAACTAGCTAGCGCTGTAGGCATTGAACACAGATGGAGGGGAAATGTGTTCGGTTTCCCTTGGTAGCTACTTCCAATGTGAACCCTGCAGAAGGTTGTGTGAACTTGAATGGTGATGAGCTTAAGCTGCAGCAAAGATAGAAAATAGTGTGACAGTAGCATTTGTATTGTAGCAAACTGCTTTTTAATGTGTTTGAATAATTAAAACGTAGTAAGAACGCTGAAATTTAGGTAATACGTGACATCTGTTTGAGGATAGAGGGTTACATGCATAAGTCCTCGTTCTTGGGATATAAGTTTGCTCAAAAATGCATGAGTGAGCATTTGTGTTAATGTCCTTAAATCAGGAAAAATCTGTGAGTTTTGAGATACCAAAGCTTACAGCTACTCTTTTTCATGAAACTACGTGTAGTAATCTACACAATAAAGCTGACTAGCATTCAGAAGTGTATATGCAGAAATCTGGGACCTACATGATTCCTTTTAACTCTTCTACTTCCTCTAATGTTGCTTTTTCCCTTTGTAAAATGACGATTATAACCAGAAAACCATGTTGGGGTTCTAACTTTTTTTTTGTTTGGTTTGGTTTTGTTTTTTTCCTATCTTGGCTCTTGAGGAGCAATGCTGCCAAATGTGACAGTCATAACCAGTTGGTACAGTACTTAAGCTAAGATATGAGTGACTTGATTTTCTCTTTTTGTGTTTCATTCAGCCTTACCTCCTCAAGATTACCATATGCCCGCTTGTCTGTGCTGTGACAGAGCAGTGCCACAAAGGTGCCTAGGTTCTGCATTAGATTTTCAGCTTTCCAGATAACAGTAATGTATTTTGGTTAAGGAAATATTCTGAGGCTTTGGATTAAGGAATGTGCATATTCTTCATTTGAGATTCTTGTTAATAAGTAATCTGAAAGACTTTATACACATCACAAAATGCCATCTTCTGGCCTGGACAATGAGGAAGAGGATAGCTAACCTTAAGATGAAGGTTCCAAAGCTGTTTATAAAGGCATGCATCACACCACTTGGAGTGGAGAAATCACGCTATCTTCAGATAATTGCATAGTCACCTGCTGAAACCGTGCGAACGTTTTTACTGGGTCTAGAAATTAGTCTATAGAAAGAAACAAGTCATTTGATCATTCAGTTGTCGTAAGATGACTCCTCTAGCTTTTTCCAAGATGTGTGAAAACAAAAGAGCAGTTGCATGGTTTTGAATGTAGCTTTCATCGACCTGCTTAACACTTGAGAACCTGAAATTGTGCATTTACATATGTGACTTAATAGCTTCTTTTGGTTTTTTTTGGTGGTGAGTTTTTTTGGGCTTGGGATTTTATTCAGTTGGGGTTTTTTTGTTGCTGTTTTCTGAACTGAATTACAACTAAATGTTGGAAATACTTAAATTAATTTTCATTTGTTAAGGGGATGATTACAAACTGAAGATTCCATGGCACAATTCCTCAATTTCTGTGCTTGCCGTCTCCCTCCTAAATGTGACCAAGAGCCTAGGTCTTCTTACTAGAGGGTTTTGATCTTTTATTTGCTCTCCCTGCAGTGTTTTATCACTGATTTCACAGACTTCAGCTTCTACTTCCATGTTGAAGTGCTCTGTCCTTCCCATCAGTGGTGTGGCCTCATTTCTGTACTGTGAGGTCTGTCCAGCAATCTTCAGCTGCAGTTGGGTTTTCACATACCTGTCTGCAAACCACCCCTGTCTGAGGAAGTTGTTTTGACCTACCAGTAGACTGTTGCGAAATGAGACAGAGAAATGTGTATGCTTTACCTTTATTTTTAGTGTTATTTTTATGTTGGCTTATCTACTGAGTAAGGATCAAATGTGATCTTATTTGTATTTTTATACAAAACACAGTTCAGCTCAAAAACATTACAGTGCATCAGGCTGTGTAAACAGGAAGGCCAAGACAGAGCCATAGCAGTTGTTTACTGACCCTTTCAGGTGCCTTGAGGTTGTGAGACATTTCTCTACTGTATACTAAACTTTTTGTCTATTACATTTGGCTGTATTGGACTGGACATTTAAACTCGCTCTGAAAATTAAGGAGGAAAATTTGGTTAGTTCTGTTTGTAACTATATTGTCCTTGCATCATTTGGAATAGTAAGTGAAAAAGTAAAATTGAAGCCTACTTGTGTGAAAGGAAATTAGGAAAGTTTTTATTACAGTACATGGAAGATCTTAAGGAGTTCAGATGTGAAACCTTCTTTGGGGTAGGGAGAAGGAGTGAAGCTTCATTGCATTCTTAAGTGACACAGTAGAATTTATTCTTTTTAAAAATTTAGTGGGTGATACAATAATAGCTGCTGACTTGTCAACACTAATTACCAAGGTTTTGCATTAGTTACATAAGATATTACTGTAGGATAGGAGAGTCCTGAAGGCTTTGTGTACCATTGCCTGTCAGTTTTGCTTACCTAAGCTGTTTAACAAATGCTAGGTGTAAAGACAGTAAATTCACTTTTGCAGCATCATGCTTTAGGTTTCTTATGGCCAACAGTGCAGAGGAGTTACTTGAATTAAAAATGTTTCCATTCACTAGAACAAAGTAACTGGAACATCTTGGGATTTCTTAGGTTTGGTTTTGTAAAACAATATTAGTTCAGTCATTCTCCTACCAGGACATGGGTTTGAATTACTGGAAACAAAAGTGGGAGTAGCTGTTTTTCTACATTTATGTAAAGATAATAGCCAAGGTTCTCTTCCAAAGGGAATATCCACAGTTGTGCTGTGTGTCTGTTCTTAGTACTGTCTGAGCCTGTTGAATATTTTCAATAACCCTCCCCAAGTCAATGCTCTTTTTTTCCTTTCACTTAGTTATTGGTAAGCACCTAGATTTGTTCAATGTTGCTCTTCAGTCACATTGTTAGACTGCCTTAGCGTAAATGGCCTTTAGAGGTGCCTGACTTCACGATTGTGATGGATGCGTGTGATACCACTTTACCTGTAGCAGCTTTGGTCAACCAGTTGTACTGCATTGACTTGTGAAAACATGGTAACTTGCTTGTTATTTTCCCACGTTATGGACTTTGTTTTGTATTGTGTGTGTTCCATTTATGTTTTGTTCTGTTATTTTACTTTGTTTGAAGCCAGATTGCAGAAAGACTGTTTCTAAATAGATTTGGAGTAGTGGTGGATGGATAAGAGGGTTGATATTTATCACAAATACTGGTTTAAAGAGATAATCAGGCTAATTAAAACAGATCTAATATTTAAGAAGCGTCTATTTGATGAAACAGCTCCATTGTTTTTCATCAGCCACAGCTGTTGTAACTGTTATCTCTATGGAGGCAGATCTCTTGTTATGTAGGTCACATCAAGGAAAAATAGCAGCTGAGCGCTGGCTTCAAGTATTGTAGTGGAGAACGCGATGAAAACATTGTGTGTGTTCCCATTGAGATGTTTTGAAACGGCAAGAGTTGTGTAGTATGCTTTGGCAATTTGTATTAAGGCATGTTGTGAAGATTGAAAAGTAAGTAAAGACGTATCCAAACTTCCTTGTCCCATCTAAATAAAAGTAATTTGAAAACAATTAATGGAAGGAATTTTTAAGTCAGAGGAAAAGAGAGTAGATACAGGCTTTATGCCTTGAAATGAGTAGCTTCCCTTGAACTTAAATAATAAACAGGCTCTTCAGTTTTCCTTCTCTCTATTTGCCCAGCAAAATATTCTTTTTTTTGTGGAGGAGGAGAGAGGGTAATAGTTTCTGCTGCTTTGGTTTTGAAGCTGTCTGCTGCAGTGGCTTTACAGATTATGTGATTGACTATATACACTTCCTGATTTTTACATTTTTTTTTTTTCCACATCCTTTCTGTTTCGCCTTGGTAAAATGAGAGAAGCTGCTTGAAAAGGAAGAAAAAGAACTTGGAGAAAAAATAAATAGGGAGAGTGTGGCAGCTATTTCTGAGACAAATATGTTTGATATAACTTTGAAAGCAAGTGTAGTTTGTAAGGAATGGCTTTAGCATGCCATATTCTCCCATGGTACAGACAGAAGAAATCATTTTGATGTCTTTTAATACAAACAGACCCCTCAGTGTTCTGTGTGGTGATAGTAGCAATCAGAATTTATCTGATACTAGGGTCTTAAGTGCGTGGTGACTCCAAAATTGAGCTTTGCTGCTGCTCCCTGCAAGTGGATCTGTTTTGAGCTCAGTGATAAGATTTTTGTTGTTATTGATACTAGCAGAAATATTAAACCAGATGAGGTTTCTGGACTGCTGTATGTGAATGTGGCTGATGATAGTGCTAGTAATTATTTCCTTATAGTTTAGTTGAAATATTTTCCACATTTTTAATGTGTACATTTCTAATGTAAAACTTGCATAAGCGTTTTTAATATTGAATGTCACTAGAGTTGCATTTGAAAGACAGATGTTCTGCAAGACTGAGATGTCTGCACCATTGAAACCTATACCTGATGTATTTTATTAATATTTGTGTATCTTTAGTAGATAGAAATGTTTTAGAAATTGAATTCTGGACTTCTGATGGTAGTATTTCTATTTTCTGACTAGCAGTTGGACGCTAGTTGGGCAGAACCTCTTTTGCCCACAAATGAGTTTGTGTGGAACACAAATTGCTATGTTATTTATGCTTTTATGCAGAGTTCATCATAAGGTACAATCAGGAAGGATGTATGACTGAGTTTTTCCAGTGCCCTTGTAAGGCTTCCAGCTGATCTCTATATCTTGTTTGCTGTGTTCTAGCTGTTTAGTTTAGGCCTTTGTGTATTAATTGCCTATAATTAATACAATTCTTCCAGGTGTAATTTTGTTGGGAGTAAATGAACTGATAATGAGCTTAGGACATTGTGGTCTATGGATTTGCATTTTACATCTAGAATAGCTAGTAACAATCTGTGGGAGCATATGTGTGTGTATCTAAACTCTGAGTCTCTCCTGCATGTCAGTCTCTTTAATTTAACAAACCTCAATTAATATTTTGAGGAACGGTTCTTCAGTGTTTATGCTTACAGAACCATAGAATGATTTCAGTTGGAAAAGACCTTCACCAAGCTGAAGCATCAATTCAACCCTGCTAAGTCTGCTATTAGACCATGTCCCCAAGTACGGCTTATTAGCTAGCAGCAGAGTATTTTACGGGAATTTCACATGAAGATGTCATTGACAGATGGGATAGGTGCTAATTTTTGTGTTTAAGCGTATTCTTCCTTCTCACGTTACTTCCTGTGCTTGTTATGCTTACCTTTTTCAGTAAGGGTTCCTCTTAGTGTCTAAATTGTTCTGAAAAGTGATATCAGTATAAATGCTAAAAATGAGGGGTGTGGAAGGTGTAGTGTTGTGCAAATGAGAATGTAAAGGGAGGAGATGTCCTGATTATTTTCTAAAATGTAAATCACTGCCTTATCAAAGTTGACTTCTGGGTCTAAACATTGGACATAGCTCTGCCATATATTGTGACCTGGGTGGTTAGTGAAACATGTCAGTTTATAGTGTCCTTTTAATGAAAGTGGGCGAAGGCTAAAGAGCTAGTGGTATCGACTCTAAACTTGGCATTAAACTGAAAAAGTTCAGCACAGTTTTCCCTTTTTAGCCTTTATATATGAGGGAACTTAGCTATTTTTTATTTCTTCCAAGCCTTCATCATTTAAGACTCTAATGACTATTGTATCTTTGACAGAATAAGTGCTGGTGTGTATCAGTGCAACATTTGTGACATAAGGATGTTTTCAAGGAAACCATAAAAACACATTTCATTGTTTATTACTGAATACAGCCTAGAAAAGCCAACTTAATTCCTATATTAAAATACCTCCTTGTATGCTTAATAACGTAGTAGTTCTGATTTGATATAATTTCTTGTAGACAAGATAATTAAGCTCTCTGTCTTGCTTTCTTTCTAATCAAATGTTCTTATTCTAGCTGATAAATCAAGACCACCTTCATCAAGCCCTTCCAGTACTTCTCGACGGACTTCCTCATTGGATATGCTTGCTGCTCCATACCTTGCTGGACAGTGGCCTCGTGATAATCATGGACAAGCTGCTCCGTCTATGCGAGACAAAGCCACACAGGTATGACAGATTTTTGTCTTCAGAGTATTTAGATGTGAAGACTGGATTTAAATTTAAGTAGCATTTCCCTTGAAAACATTCACCTAGGCTGTCTTGCTTGCAAGTTCCCTATTCAAGTTGCAGCAATGCTACCTTTGCTATTATGGATGTGAGTTATTTGTGTTCTTCTCGAAGAAAATGCTGTGAATGCAGTATCTCTTAAGTGTTCCACTTTCTTGCCTCAGAAACACCAATGTATCTCCCATCTGTGTTTCTTCATTATTCTTACAGTGTGCAGTACACTGGTTGCACTGGTGGTAAGTACTATTTAGCTCAAATTCATACAAGAGCTTAGGGACTGCTTGTATGTATGTCTGCCTTAAAATTTAATTAAAAGGCTTCTGCAGCGCCTGTGTAAAAGTTATTGTAGCCTTTTTTATGATAGAGGCGGTTCATCCTCTGATTGTAAAATCAATCATCTTCTGATTGATTAGTGTTTACCTGGGCTCTATGCACCAAGTGCAGAATTATATACATTGAAGAGCTGCCTCATTGAACTATCAATGATGTTTGGATTTTGCTCAGCTGGAAAGTATTTTAAAACTACCAGATTTGCCAATAAATTTAACCAACTTGACAAGATTTCTTGAGCTTTTAGTGATTTAGTCCTGTACCACCTGTAAAGGCAACCAACAAACTATTGAATGAAACTGGTATTACAAGAGTTACATAGTCATCAGGACACTTGTTTTATCCCCTTGAAGTAGTTGTTGTTACATGGTATCTGTATGCAGAAGTGATTGGAGATAGATTTCTCCCTAGAATATCCAAGTGTTTTGTTTCTCCTTCTGTGGATGCAGCCTGGCAGTGGATTTTTCTGCCTTGTGGAGTAAAAGAAAGAGCCAGACACATCAGGTTTTACCTTCCTATTCCTAGAGCATGGTTTCAAGAACAAGTCTCTGGCAGTTCTAAAGAATATGAGCAAAATGCAGTTGGAAGAGAAACTGACAGTGTGTGACCTGCTTGATGCCCTGCTCAGATTGGATAACAGTAACAAAAATGTGGCATATAAGTTTACCTGTGGTGCCAAAAAGGGTGTAGAGTGTTGAGCAGGTGTTACCTGCAGTGTTGTTTCTGTAGGGCCTTCTCAAGGTCCATAACCTTTTGCAGAAAGGACCACAATTTGAAGAGCATATCAGTTGAAAAGTAAGGTGTTTTGTAGGGGAATATGCCTATTTGTATAAGGTGGAAATAAAAACTGGTGAAGAAAGGAGAGCTGATGAACAAGTTTTCTGTGCAAGAAAATGATTTGGAGAAATGGTTAGAAGATGAGTGAAAAAGGTAAGCAAATCGTATTGAGAGGAGGAGGATGAGGGAAGACATACGAGATACAAGGAATTGCTGTTCATGCTTAGCTATTAAAAGGCATTGTTAAAGGGCAGAACTGAATTAGTGTGGGTGCCATAACGATTTATTTTCATATTTGATTTCTTAGGATGATACTTTTTTCAAAGTAACTGTCTTTCCGTACTAGCCCCAAAGTATTTGTTATATTCAGTTGATACCTCTCAGCTTAGTTTTGGTTTCATCTGATTCATGGTTGGGCATTATAATTGTTGTATTTTACAGGTAGATTTGATATAATTCTTTTTGGCTTATGTTTTTCTTGTCTTATTCTTCCAATTCTGGCACATCTATGTGCTAGGGTAAAGGGGCCTTCATGTATAAGGGGAAGCATCTTTGCAAAGATTAATGGGTAGACTGTAAAGGGCATTTGATATTTCTGCAGAATGAGTATATTTAGTGGTGATTGTTAGCATACTGCTGAGGGAAATGGCATGATCTGTTTGCACTTCCTAATTTAAAATTTATCAAACCAATGGAGACTTCTGGGATGCAGATAGACATCTCAAGACATTAAGACATTGTTGCTTTTAATCTTTCTGGTGTGCTTGAAATAAACCATTTGACCTAGGGACGAGTTTGAAATGTGATTTAAAATAGTTATTTCCCAAGATAGTATAGTCTCTCCATTTGTATTGTTTAGCATTTCTGAAGACATGGTGTTTGAATGGAGTTTCGCTTACAAGATACTCTGGCTCCAGTGTGTAATTTCAGATTTCACAAAGTCTGATGCGAAATGGATGCGTTCGGATTTCAAGAGTGTTTGGAACAGGAACTGAATCCATTAAGATGTAAAATATTTTCAAGTTGAGTAAGCAGGTTATCTTGATTTTGTGTTTATGACGTAGGGAGTACAGTCATTCAGGAAGCAGACCTGAGAAAAGACAGCACCTGGTGACACTTGGGCTTGCAGGTCTTTATAGAGGTGCCCATAGATGTTAGCTGAGAACTGTATTGAATTCCTGGTCATGCAGAGACTGTCTATCAGACTCCTGCTTTGACTGATTATTTTGATGAAACCTATCTATAAAATCAGAGTCATTTATGTCCATGCAGAATGTTTGTTGGATGGTGAATAATTGTATTATTGAGTGTCCTAGGGTCTGGCTAGAATTTGTATATGCAGATATGTAAGTGCTGCTAAAACAGGTGTTCGTAACCTTATGTTTTTTTCACTTTGAATCAAATCTGTTTGGCTTTGCCTGTGGTTGTTTAAAATACAGCTGTGTCAAAATACAAGTTAAAATGAGACAATTGTTTTCTATGTTTCTAATTCATAAAGAATAATTCATTTCAGCTGCAAAGTTTTTGCCTCTAAGACTAAGTATTCTACTATCTGCGATAAACAAGTGAGTAGTAGTGCTTTAAGAACCTAGGGAAACAGAAATCCCTCTTTGTCTATTTGTTATTGGGTTTGTGTTTCTTGAAAATAAGTATTGTAAACTGTGGGGGATGAGTAGGAGGCAAGTTGCTAAAATAGAATTACACATCTGTCTTGATGTAAAGGTCTTCTATAATTTAATGCCTTATGCCTACTCTAAAAAGATTTCTAACTTTGTTTTGAGGATGAGTATCAAAGCAACTTTTAATCCTTGAAAATTAATTGGATATTAATTTATGAAATAAGTCTTGCATCTTAAGTCAAAGTCTTGAATATAACTTACATTGGAAGACTGACTAGAGTGTTAGTTTGATTCTTGTAGGCAAGTGCAGTGGTTGTGCTGAGTCTGAAAGTTAGAATTAGTGGCTAAAACTTACTGTTCAGGGAGATAGAGGATAGGATGAGACTCCAGATTTACAATTGAGAATTGACTATAGACAAAGACTGGTACTGCTGAATGGGGCTTATCAATTAATCTAATCTATGATGACGATGAGTGCTTTTCTGGAAGAGTAGATTGTAATGGATTCTAGTTTTGCCACGAAATAGGAATTTCAGCGTAGTACCTTTATTATCCAGAGTTGTCCTAATTAGTTTTTGAGTTGGAATGATGGAAAGTACCGATAGCAGAGGCTTTATTTATATGAAACTTCTATCTGTAACTGAAGCCAATAGGAGTTGCAGTGTGTATATTTGGAGTTAGGCCTTCATTTTCCCTGCAAGATGGGGATTAATGCCATATCATTGAAGGCCTTGTGAGTTTGTGTTCTGAGTACAGATGGAGGAAGTAAAGTCAGCTTGTGGCTTGCAAACTGTTAGACTCAAATGTAAAAACAACTGTTGCGTGCTGTAGATGTGAAGATTTTGAAGCAATCGAAGCTTCTGATGTAGGAGAAAGTGAGTTATCAATGACTCCTTAGGATAAGTTAGCTAGATATCTGCTGTCTGCTAGGAATTGTGCTGTTGCAACAGTGAAATAAAAAATTCTTTGTTTCTTTCAATGTGCAAGCTGCTTCCAGAAATCCTTCCCCCTGCTTCATTAGGTGTATTTTCTTGTGACTGCTAGGAGGTTCCTGATAAGTGTTGCTATCCTTATTGGAGCGTTTATGGTTCACTGCTCTTGAAGGCTGTTCTGGGTATGGTTAGGTGGGAATATAAAGCTGTCTATAAAGCATGCAGTATTATCAGAGCCTTGCGTGTGCATTTTGCTACCTTAAATAGTTTATATTTGTGATAGTTCAAATTTCTCAAAACTTTCACTTCAGTACGTTTACAAGTTTCTTTATTAAATATTGAAGACTGTTGGTTTAGTGAAACCAGCTTAGTATTATCTATGTTGTTTTCTGCTTGGCCTGAGACAACTATGAAGCTGAAGCCCTTTGAGGCATTAATAAATTAATTTCCTGCTTTGAAATGGCTCTAGTGGGGCTTCTGAGCAAGAACACTATTTTGAAGCTGTACTATTGCAGGCTTTTACAATGTTTATACCTGTGTTGATATGTCAGAAATAACAAGGTCAGCATCTGTCCAGGAAATAAAATATACTATCTCTACCATGTTCAGTACTGTCATACTGGCTCTTCAGAGCTCTGCAGCAGCTTGTGGTACATCTGGCAGTTAATACTGTCTTATGCTCAATTTGGAAGAGACATTAGCACATCTCTGTATTAGAGTAGGTCTGACTGTTGTTGTGGATTTCTTAATTGTATAATTTCACTCCACTTTTTCATATTTTACTTATCAAAGGCTTTTAGTTAGTGACTGTTTTTTCACTCTGAGTTCTGAGTGTAGCAAATCTGAACACTGTTCTTTCTTCTAGTTTGTCTCAAAATATTCTGCCAGAAAGTAGGAATTACCTTTTTTTAATTAATCTTGTAATCTTTTTGCTGCAGACAGAAAGTGCCTGGGCTGAAGAATATTTAGAGAAGAAGAAAAACTCTCACAAACGTTCAGCGTCATGGGGAAGCAATGATCAACTCAAGGAGGTCAGAAATCTTGTTATTTAAGATACATTTGGATTAAACTTTTTACTGGTAGGCAGTGTTACTGTGAATTTTGAGGAAGACATGATTATTGTACTGCATTGTCTTATTATAGAGATCATGGGCTTGGTAGAAAATAAATAGCTGTTCATTCTGTATTGATTTCATATAAGAATGAATAAGGTTTTTTTAATCTGAATGTATGGGAAAGAAAGTGTCAAATGCAGGTGACTTTCCTCATCAAAGGAGGAAATAGAGCAGTGACCAAACTACTTTCAAACTTTGTATTTGAAGTTCTTTTGATAGACCTCCAGATCTTCTGGGCTTCAGCTGAACAGGTAGCTAACAGGTTGGCAAGAACTTTAGTCTAATTTAGTGCTGGCAACAATTATGAATGTTATGATAGTAAAGAACTTTTAAGCGTGATGGAATAAATCGATGAAACTATGTGTACACCTGAATATATCTGGTGAAATCTCATGTGGATTTTTCCTTTATTAGATTGCAAAATTGCGTCAACAGTTGCAGAGAAGCAAACACAGCAGCAGGCATCATCGCGATAAAGAAAGACATTCTCCATTTCATGGTAACCATGCAGCCATTAACCACAGTCAGGTAAGGCTGTGCACATTTTAGACATATTGGGTAGCTGGTACTATTTTTAACTCCTTTCAAGGTTGTGATTTTTCTTAAAGGGAACCTAGAAATTCCATGTACTGTTAAATATGTTGTAACAGTAGGTGAATGCTATGAAATAGATCAGTTTTCTTTGATTTTCTCAAGTATATGGAGTCCTGGCTCTTTCTGTTACTTGGCTGGGTTGGCTTTGAGTTCCCACTTTCAAAGAATTTCATAATTGGATCCTTCCTTAAAGCAAAACTCTTAAAGTGCATTTGGCAGACTGTGCAAAAGAATGACGGATAAGTTTAATCTAAAATCACAGATTATCATTTTCATTGAGTATCACTGTAATGAGTATGAATTTGCATATAGAATATGGCATGGAGCAAACTGAAACAATACAGTCAGTATTGTAGTTTCTGCTGTTCACCTTTTTGCGTCTTGACAGTAGCACTTGTCTACTGCTATAATGGACTGATTTAGAAAGCTTACCTGACAAAAGGCTATTCAATGGATTTTTTATTTTTAGGTGCTCTGTTAGAAGTATTTATGCTTTTGGTGGCTTCACTCAGTCTTTTGTAAGATTTTTTTTGCCTGTTACTTATGCCTTGAGCCTTTAAGTAGTGATCTCTTAAATTGCGATGGTTAGGCCACCACATGTTCTCTGTGCAGTTTGTTTTAAATGAAGGCTGTTAATGAGGTCAGGTTCACAGAGAAGTAATATTTTTAGCTTAATAGGTAGCAGGTGGAAAAAAAATACTTTTAGACACATGCATCCTTTTTCAACTCTGTTTTCCTTGAGTAACTGTAAGAAAATCAATAGAGAAGTTTGGTCATTTTTTACATCAGAGAACTTTTTCCCCCCCCACTGTTATTTTATACATCTATGTAGATTATACAGCAAACGGTTTTGGCAGCAGCAAAAAGAACAACGCCTTGCAAGTCAATGTAGTTAAAAAACTGTGGAACTGTCAGTATTGTCAATTGAGAAATTACTTTAGCTGTGAAGCTGTTCTACAAATCTAATGGTATTCCAAATTACTCCTGGAATGCAGTTAGCATTGTCCTAATAAATATTGCACTTTGATACCTGTTAGTGAAAACTGTTTCCATTCTGTTGTTCTATACTTCTGGAAATAATTTAGGCCAGGGACAGAAGCCGTTGTGAATCAGCATGTGTCCTGCTTTACGAGTACTTATCCATTCTGATGAAAGATGAGATAAACAGAAGGAAAGAACCATACCTACAGCCCTGAGCAGGCAGATTCTTTTGCAGATAGAAGTCAGGTGTCTTGAGTGAATATTTTATACTTTAAGAATGGAATAAGGTCTCCCCTCAACCTCCTCTTCTCAAGGCTAAACACCCCCAGTTCCCTCAGCTGGTCCTCATAAGACTTGTTCTCCAGCCCCTTCACCAGCTTTGTTGCTCTTCTCTGGACACTCTCCAGAGCCTCAACATCCTTCTTGTGGTGAGGGGCCCAGAACTGAACACAGGATTTGAGGTGCAGTACCAGTGCCGAGTACAGGGGGAGAATAACCTCCCTGGCCCTGCTGGTCACGCCATTTCTGGTACAAGCCAAGATGCCACTGGCCTTCTTGGCCCCCTGGGCACAATGCTGGCTCATGTTCAGTTGCTGTCAATCAACACCCCGAGGTCCTTCTCCTCCAGGCAGCTTTCCAGCCACTCTTCCCCCAGTCTGTAGCACTGCACAGGGCTGTTGTGCCCCAAGTGCAGGACCCGGCCTTTGGCCTTGTTAAACCTCATGCCATTGGTCCCAGCCCAGCAGTCCAGCCTGTTCAGATCCCTTTGCAGAGCCTCCCTACCCTCCAGCAGATCCACACTTCCACCCAGCTTAGTGTTGTCTGCAAACTTTCTGAGGGTGCACTCGATGCCTTCATCCAGGTCACTGATAAAGATATTGAACAGGACTGGACCCAGTACTGAGCCCTGGGGGGCGCCACTTGTGATGGGAGGTTTCAGAATGCTAAGCTATTGTCACTTTGGCATAGATAATCTTAGGTTTTAATTTTTAAAATGAACAGTGATGTTACTATTCTGAAAAATACCCTCCCCAAATAAGTATATATTTTTTTTTGCATCATAATTACTTTAATAATTTATGTTCTTGACATTTTGCTTCTTGGTCTTTTGCATGGAGGTCTTTTGCGTTCTGCCAAATTTTAGAGTATGTGATTAAAATATTGCAAAACAGATAATTAGTTTTGGGGCTTGTGAAATGAACTATAAAACATAAACTGAGCTAAAGCAGCTTTTCCAGCAGTGTGTTATAAGACAAACCATTGTTTTTCTTGGTAAATCTTGTGCCAGCTGTGTTGAGCTATTTGCAAAAAGGGGAAAGTTACAGAAGGCTTCAAAAAGAGTAAGTGAAGAGCTTAGATTAATGGCATTTAGAGGCTGCTTTCTAAGTCAGAGTGAAAAATCTGTAACTATAGGCATCAAGGGCAAAGTTCCTAGGCTTTATCATTCCCTTTTAGGGAACTGCTAAACTTGAATTTCTGGCAGCAGCTCAGTTCCTTCAGGATTTGTGGGAAGGACTGTATGGAAGCACTTGCAGTTACTGTTTAGAATATTTATAAATTTTTTTACATTCCCAACTTGAAGAAAACTTGCAGTTGCTGACTCTAGAGGATCATACAAAGATTCCTGAGCTTGAGGAGTTGGATTCCTTACAGGGCTGAGAAAATGTGTTGGGAGATTGCCTTGGTAGTCCCTTCACAGAGACCAAGTAAACTCTGTTTAACATCTTGGAAATGGTTTACTCTTCTAGTTAAAACTAAAAGAAGCAACTCCAGTGGATTTATTTCCTCTTTTCTTTGCTACCAATAAACACTTCAGCTTTGCCACAGTTCTTGAGTTTTACCAAAATTTTTACAGTGCTTTGTACCATTGAAGCCTCCAACTCATTGTTTAATTGTGCTTCTTTCTTCTATGAGTTTTGTCTGAAGAACAAAGTCTGCACAGTCTCTGTGGAGTAAGCTTGCTAGCTATTCCTGTCCTACTCAGAATCCGGAAACAGTTCGCGAGAAACTTGATGAAGTCCTTGCTGCTGATTCCTTTTTTTTTTTTCCAGAGTAATTTAATTTTTTTTTTTGTTTTTATCATGTCAGGAATATTCTGTTCTCTCTCCCAAAGGGGTCTGCAGAAAGGTCATAGCCTCCTCAGGTGATCTCAGGGTGCTGCTGAGAGCTGGATTTTGAGTTATTGCATGGTACTAAATCTGTAAACAGGAGTCAAACCAATGAGCTCTTCCTTTATTCTCAGTGTAAATATAATGGAGAAACTAGAATTAAGGTCAGAGCTGAAGCCAGGCAGAAGAATAGATGGATTATAGTTCTTTCAGAATATTTTTTCCTCAGTGCACTGGCTGATGTTATGCGGCTCCTTAACAGTATGAACCATCAAGCCCTCTCCTTTCACTCTCCTGGGAAGTATGTGTCTGTAATGCCTTACCAATCAATCCTAATCAGCCACTAATACTGAGACAAGCTGCATAGTGTTTGCAGTAGATTTGTATGTTTGTTTCATTCTTACCACCTTACACAGGTAGAATATTTCATTTTTGGAGAGAAATTGCCATGATGCATTTGAACTCAAATTGGTTTGATGTTAATATCCAAAAGCATCAAAAGACCTTGGATTCTGTTTAAAGTTCTGTTGCTTGTTGAAAAATTGGAAAAGCTTAGAGCAGTTTTCTAAGAACTCAGTGAATAATTCAGGTATGAGGCTTGAGACATGGATGATAACAAGAGTTTATACCATACTTGTAAGTTTCAGGACTCTACCCTGCACCAAAACTCCCTGACAGTGCATTATTATGTGAGCACTGTAATTACTATGCCATATTTAGCACCTTGTTTCATTTTGTGCATTCCTAAATGTACAGTCGAAGGTTGGTAGCCTGTTCCTGTATGTCAGAGACCAGCTCTGTGCAGATCTGAGGGCAGTGTTTCTAGTATAAAGTTTCTTGTTTTGAGGACAGTCGTTCTACTCGTGTAACGGAACCTCCTTCACTTCCACCCTCCAGCACTCTGGATTAACAAGTCATCCTCAGTCATCTGCAGAGTATTATTTTTCTTGGAAGTGAAACATGCTGTATTGAATCACGGTGAACTCTATTGGAGCGGCTTGTGGGTTTCTACTTTGAGCTCTTCAATTAAGACTAAGAAATTCTAAGAATTTCTGGGGTAGGCAATCATACCTAAAACATGGAGAATTCCCACGTTTTGCTTATGGTTGCTGAAATCTGAATTGCCTTCTGCTTTCTACTTTTTAACGAGTTCAGTTTGTCCTAAGAATGTGTACAGGTAATAATTGGGTACGTAAACTGTCTTTATTATTGCCTAAACTTGTGCTGCTATACCCGTATTAAATATTGACTTGTATTAGTTTACTGGATTGCTCTTCCAAGGTATTTGGAACAGCATTAGCAGGGTTGCTTTCTCAGACTTTTTGTGCTCTTTCCCAGTGGTTTCTGGTTTCTCTTTTTCATCTTCAAGCAAGACTTTTGAAAGCCTTTCCAAGTTTGGCCATGATGAGAATGTTTAGTTTTGCTGACATAAACAGAGTAACAAGCATTTCCTGAACAGAAGCTTTTGTAATCTTTGTACAAGTCTTTCTTTTTTTTCTTACAGCTATCTTACTGATTTTGCTTTACTGAAACATTATAATTCGTAAGTTTTGCTACCTTACATTTGTGATTCTGAGGATAAGTCTGCATTACGATCTGCACTTGGAATTCTCTTGTTTACATTAATTTTCCTAAGATAGTTTTTCCAGCAGATAAATTTTACTTGGTTTTTGAGAATTTGCGTGTGAAGTTGCAGTGCTTTGCTGTCTGTCTGTGCGGAGCCTTGTAATTAGAGAAAAAAAATCAAATAAAAAGCAACCAGAAACAAGTCACTTTGAAGACCAGGTGAGAATACTGCTGTCCTTAATCAGAAGAGGACGTGCTCCCAGTCACAGCACGCTAGGCCACACTAGAATCTAGGAATTGTACCCAGGAATTCTACTGTGATACTAAGTCTCATGCTGTTCTGAGTTGAACTAAATGTCTGCAGGAAACATTCCATTGTCTGTAGTAGTGACCTGCGTACTCACCATGAGTCTGTGTTGAAGGTCTGACCACTATCTTGTAATGTCCTGGCAGCATGATTTTTTTTTAACGAGGGAGAGGATGGCAAATCTCAGTGTTGTGGTGTACCAAAAGGGTAAATGTCATTAACATGTTTTCTGAGAATGCAGTTGTTGTGCATACTTTGAAACACTGGATTTTTAAAATGTTAATATTAATTCCCAAAGCAACTATGTATTAACTTTTGGGTTTGGGATTTTATTCCTTCTGTAAAAGTTTTCCTAAATTGTTTTGTCAACCTTTTATTCTGGCTTGATATAGTTACTATGTTGGTCTTCATTTCTAGTATAGTGTAACCTTGCATTTGTGGAATAATTTTCCTTCTGCGTATGTCATATTACTGTAGGTAACAGCAGACTTCCATTAAAATACCACTTGTAATTTCATTAAAATTGTAAACCCAACAGTGAAGTGAAATTGTAGTATAGCTTAATTCAGAAGGGACACAAATATATTTTAAAGGCTTCGAAATTACTTATATTTAAATGTTTACTGTTAGATTTTCACTTGTAAAGTAACACTGAGCTGGAGGGAGACCTTATAAAGGGAGGTTCTGAGACTAGATTGTTGAAAACTTTTCCTATTAGAAATTAGATTTGAAACAAAATTCAGGGTGTCTATTTCTGCATTTAAGATATCCATTTTAGTACAACTGCTAGAGTTTCATCTAAATCCTTAAAACTGAGGTGTGGATGTGTTCTTTAAAGGTTCCCTTTTGAGCAGAAATAGTGACTATGCATAGTAAGGAAATCTGTTGCTTTCTCCCTGTCTCTGCTTCTTCAGGCTCCCATCCCAAAGAGTGCTCTTGTTCCTGTGATACCTATTACCAAATCAACAGGATCACGATTCCGAAACAGTGTAGAAGGACTGAATCAGGAGATTGAGATAATAATTAAGGAGACGGGTGACAAAGAGGAACAGCTTGTTGTATGTATCTGCCACCATGATTGCTTTCTATACTTATTTTGGGTTGCTTTGATGTTTTTAAGAGTCATAAACTTTACTTTATGTAGTTTTTGAATTAATTTTCTCTGGAATAAGTTTTGATTTATTTAATAACGGTAGTTGAAAAGCCTATTGGAAAGCAGAAAGAAGAAAAGCATTAAAGCTTGAATCTGAACCTTTTCCTATGTGATTACTGTGATGTAACTATTTTTCCAATAAAATAAATCTCTTATTTGGAGAGCATTTGTAGTAACTTTTTCTTCTGTCTGCCCATGCAGAACTGTCCTCATACTGCTTGATGTATAACTTGCCCATTTTTAACGTTAATTTTATTTTTAGATATTCTTTGAGGTAAATTTAGTACTAAAATATCAGAAATACAGGCCACTAAGACGATTAAGGGCCTGGAACCTCTTTCGTAGGAGGAGAGGCTGAGAGAGCTGGGACTGTTTAGCCTTAAAAAAGAGAAAGCTCAGGGGGATCTTATCAATGTGTATAAATACCTAATATGCAGGAATGAAGAGGAGGGAGCTGCTCCCTCGGTAGTGCCCAGTGACAGGGCAAGGGGCAGTGGTCATAAATGAAAAAAATTAAATTCAGTCTGAACACAGAAAACACCACCTTTTTTTTGTTAAATGTGTGAGGGTGCTCAAAACTGGAGCAAGTTGCCCAGAGAGGTTATGGAATCACTGTGGAGATATGTAAAACCTGACTGGACACAGCCCTGGGCAGACTGCTCTGGCTGACCCTGCTTGAGCAGAGGTGTTGGACTTGGGTGATCTCAAGAGGTCCCTTCTAACCTCAGCAATTCTGTGTGTCTGTGCAAGATTGAAAACTGTTGTCCTTTGTTGTCAAATCCTACTTTATTTTCTGTTGTTGTCTTGTGTAACGAATAAAACTTTCTACTCCAAGCACCTGAAACTTCTGTTAAACACAAAAAACCCTTCAGTGTTACTGAATTTAAATTGCTAACCAGACGAGAGCAGCCATCTCATACCTTTTCCTTTTAACAGCCTCAAGATATTCCAGATGGCCACCGTGCACCACCTCCATTGGTTCAACGTAGTAGTAGTACTCGCAGCATTGATACCCAAACACCTGGTGGAGCGGATAGAGGGAGTAACAACAGCAGCCGCTCTCAGTCAGTGTCTCCAGCCTCATTTCTTACCATTTCTAATGAAGGCAGTGAAGAAAGTCCATGTTCTACAGATGATCATCTTGCTGATTCCAGAGATAAAGGTACTGCGTAACTTATTTAACTTATTGCAAACTGTTAGTTCATTGCTGAGTGCATGAACATGTAGTAAAACAGGGAATTCATGTCTCACATCCATGGAGAAATGGTATTTTTTTTTAATTATTCCAAATACTGTGTGTGCAAGCACGTCTAGTGCTCAGTTATTGAAATTGCGTAGACGTGACTGAGGAATGTGCTTCCCAAAGAAGCCTTTTGGTTTTAAATTACTTCAAGAAAGCTGAAGAAGCAAGAGGTGGAACAGTCAGGTAGACTAGTCCTGTTGTCATGTGTTTAGTATGATCTCTGACAGAATGGGCAACCTTGCAGCATTTCATACATGTGCCTATGAAAGTTTGTGTTTAGGGATTTTAATTATGCTTTTTTACCGTAAGTCTTCTGAGATCTGCTAGGAGAAATTTACAATTGAATTTAGACCTTTTCTAGATTTAAAATAATGTGGCTTCTGCCAGTTTCTTTTGAGTAGATGGTACTGGCATAGGACCATAGATTCAGGTTTACAGTTACAAACTGTCCAGGAGTGAACAGAGATTGCAGTGGGGTGTGGGAGTGGTATAAGGGGAAATAGAAAGGAGGAGAGAGATTGAGATAAAGGTTTACAAATGAAGACTTGGAGATGAATTGAAATGTTCCTTAATTTTGTAACATGGGTAATGAAGTGATTTTCAATTTGGGGGGCGTTTAGACATAGTTGTATTTATTTTTATAGTGTGACACATTTAAACAATGAGATATTCTGTTCCTGCAGAGAACGGGAATAATTCTCCCTTGCCGAAATATGCTACCTCACCAAAACCCAACAATAGCTACATGTTCAAGCGTGAACCTCCAGAGGGCTGTGAAAAGGTGAAAGTCTTTGAGGAAAGCTTGTAAGTTTATCTTTACTACATAAGAAGTAACATTCAACATATGTGGTTACCTGTTGGTTTATTGACTTTGTCAGATCAAAATTACACTTTTACAGAGATTTGGGCCACACTAAGGTGATCATACAAAGGAAGCAGAAGTCTAGAAGAGTGGATCCCTCTGTGATCGAACAGCTCAGAGATAGGCCATACTAGGAGTATTGCTATGCCAGCTTTCTTTCACAAGGCTTGCTATATAAGTTTCTGGAGAACCTGATCAAGAATATGTTCTCATAGATTAGATTTGCCAATTCATGGGCAGGGTTTGTGATCCCCGATATGAAGTTAGTGCATGTATTCCTTGGGTTTGGAGATAGCCTGTCCTAATAATGTGCTGTTGATCTCATGCAAGTGGTTTAAATAATTTTGCTGTTTGCAGTGTGGTGTGAATGTCATTAAGGTATGATTGATCAGCTGAAATACTTCAAGTTTAAACTTCAGCTTGTTTCTGGTGATGCATACAGCAATATATACCTGCCATTAACAGAATTTGATTGTTCAGTGCCATTTTAAAACTATTGTGTGTTTTCCCTTTCTAGGCCAAAGCCACTGCATGAAATTCCAGCCTTCTATTGCCCTGACAAGAATAAAGTGAATTTCATTCCTAAAAGTGGCTCTGCTTTCTGTCTTGTCAGCATCCTCAAGCCACTTCTTCCCACACAGGAGCTCACGCTTAAAGGCAGTACACACAGCCTGACTGTCTCCTCCACCATGACGCCCAGTTTGTTACAGCCCATTGCTGTGGCTGCCTTGTCTACAAACACAGACCAAGACAGGATCTCTCATGGAACAAGTACATTAATACCACAGACCTCTCTACTCCAGCCGTCAGGATGTATTGAGGAAGCTGAAGGACAGATTTAGATTGTCTTGATGTTTTTCTGGGCAACTACTGGGGAAAGAATTGGAACCAGTTGACTGGACCTTTCTGTCCACACTATTTACATCATTTTAACAATTTATGACACTGTCATAATTGAACTGTTTGTATAACTGACAGTTTGGTAGCACAGTGAGAAGTTCAGGAGAATGCAGCAACTGATACTTTGTTGCACTGTCTGCTCATGAAGACTGGTTCTGGTTTGCTCCTGCTTTTTTAAACACTGGTGAAAACAGACTGTCATAATCCTTTGCCACTTAAAGGACCAGTTGTTGTGATGCTGGCTGTCCTTTGACTTTTTTTCCCATTAAAATAAAAATCTGAAGACCAACCAGTTGATCCCATTAACCATTGTAATGTGCAGGGGGAGGGGCAATCGGATGGTTTTGCAAGATGTCTTTTGTATGAAACTGTGTATTTTGTAACAAAACTTGCCTTTTCTGGTGCATAGCAGATGGTGTTTAGAAGATGCTTTCCTGGTGACAGTACACAACCCCCTTTTTTCTTTTTTTTTGTACGGAAGGTTCTTTTTTACTTGGCTGTTTTACAGCTGCTGGGACCAAAGGGTTGCTGAAGTATTTCAGCAGTCTGGAATTATGTGACCTTGCTGAACAGCCTCAGCCCTAACAAAATAAGTTAATGTGTTTGAAAGCTTTGAAACGGAAGAGTATCCACAAAGCAGTGTTAGTATATAGTGTACATTTTTTGATCTTGGACATTTGTGCTCCAGAATAGTCACATTCTTAAAACTCCTTCCTTCACAGAATTCCCATCAGTGTCTTGTTTATTGGCTGGAAAACTGCATTTTAAAGCACTTGCCCAGTATTGTTCCATTTGTCCATAAGATTTTTGTGCAGGGTTGGGGGGAAAAACATGTTATCCTCTTTACTTAGTGTACTTTCTTGCAGAAAATATGCCACTTGCCTCTTAAAGGCTTGCTTGGCTACTTATGGAGTTAGCCTGAATCATTAATTGCCCTTGGTACAAATTTGCTCTGACATGACTCATCACTGTATTATAGTCTCTGGCCACATCCTACTGGAATATCTGTGCATGACCTTTTGTCATAGTGGTGTTTTGTGTGTCCGTTGAAGGTGATGGTTTGTCAGGCATGGTGTCTGTTACACAGAAGTTTACAGCAGCAGATACCTTCTTCCTTTTTGGCTAGCAACTTAGGCTAGCGTGTAAAGCAGAGGATTTTTTGATACCTGGTCTTTTGTTACTTTGAAATTGTAAAAAAAGATGAGAAGAGGGGGAAGGCGATTGAAAACAGAAACTGTTCAGGAGCTTCAGTGAGGTTTCTCAAGTGTTCCTAGAGTGATTTCCTTGGGTTTGAGTAAATACAGTGTAGATATGCAAAAAACTGCAATGACCTGAATACCAGTGTCATATCAACTTACAAATCAAGGTGACCTTGTACCTCTTTTACAGATTTAGATTCAGTGATTTCAAAGTAAGCGTCATCATGGACAGTCTCTGGTGCTGAGTATTGGTCTTTTACACACAAGCAGTTCTCACTGGTTTGCAGGTTTGCGTAGGCATCGCTCCCATGCATCAGTTGCATACTCAGGTCCCCTTGTAACTGCATCTTTAACTGCAAATACAACAAATTCTGTTCAGTGATTAGTATGCTTAATTTGGTTGCAAACATTTCACTTGGGAGAAAGAGAAAAGAAAAAACAACAAACCTGCATATCTGTGCAGATAGACCATAGTTTTCATGCGCATTTACTGTTCCTTTAAATCCTATGTGGACAACTATGATAGCAGAAGTACTTTACTCAGCAAGTAAGTGTAATTCACAATAGCACACACAAGTCCTGTGCTCACAGTAAAATGATGCCCTTTTTAAAACTTCATGCAAAAATTCAGCAGATTAAAAATGTACCAGGAAGTATTAGGTTATTAGACCTGTTAAATCAGCAAACAAGCAGAATTTGGTTTACTGTCTTTTTTCCCATCGAAGTAGATGGGACTGTGCAGGTGGAACTAGAGAACTCTGTTTTGAAGTAGCAGCTCTGAGTTACATTGAAGAAGTCATTGAGGGACAGAGTTTTAAAATGCATGTCTTTTTGCATCAGATTTCTGTAATTTGGCCAACTTATAATTCTTTTCTAGGTTTTGCAGACATTAGTTTCTTCTGAAACAGTTACAGTACAACTTGAAGTCTATAATTTACTGCTTTAGATAGGTTTGTTTAGACACTTCATATGACTGCATTCATGGGAGATCAGATCATTTGGGTGAAGGAAGTGCTTATAAGTCTGGTTTCTGTAACAATAGCATGTAAAGAGCTTCTCCATCGATGCCAAACTGCCTAGTGCTTTATCAGGAAATCTTAACTGAATGGTTAAGAACCAAAGGGCTAAAGTTAACAAATAGCCTTTTTTACAGCCTTGAGACTTAAGTGACTTCACCAAAACTGTATTTGATATTTGTTTTCGCCACGGAGTGACTCTCCCAAATAGCTGTGGGCTTTCTTACTCTAAGACTTTCCTCTGCACCTGTTGTAGTCCTTGAGCATCTCTTTGGTAGTTTACGTTGTGTGTTATTGGATGGTATACTGTACAAATTAGTGAGCTGCTCTGATAAAAACCAAATGTATGTATGTGAGGTTTTTGCTTTTTATAAAAACAAAACTGCATTCAGGACAGCATTCAGTCTCTTTTATACGCAGGACAACTCTACTGTTGCCATGGCAGCTCTACTTTATTCTGAATCCACACTGAAGACTCAGAATTAAGAAAATATGACAGCTCTTGATCTGAGACCAGCTTTTACATGTGTGCATACAAAAATTAGCCTTAAACTTTTTATGTGCTGTCTTGTGCCATAGTAGAGCTGTTAGATAAAGTATTTAAATCAATTTTGAAATAGCTTTGAGAGTGCATGGAGCTTTTTAAAAATTCTTTTATGTATAGAGTGGTATATTCATTTTTTGGGTAAGGTTGACCCATGCATTTACTCAAGCACAGTTTTACTGAAAGAATTCAAGTTCTTTTGGCATACTTTAAATCCAAACTATGCATAGACCTGGTCAGTTCCTTGATTGCCTACTTCGTAGCTAAAAATTAAAGGTCTGTTCTTAGGCACAACTTGACACATTTGGTACTCGTTGTTTTCTTGGTATTTCACGCTTCTAGCCACACTTAAAGGCTGGTGGCACTGTTCAGTAACACTGACAGTTGATTTTGAGATGTACTAAATGGTGTTTCTCCAGTTGTAATTTCTACAGAAGTCACAAGGAAGGAAGTGATTGTAATGAAGGTCCGTGATGGCAGCTATGACTATTGGAATCCTTTTTACAAAAGCTCGAGGCATAAGGGAAGAGGACTTTTGTTAATGTTTGACCTGCTTCAGCTGTTCTGTTGGTGCCATAATCCTGTAGCAACAAATTTAAGTACTTGGAAAAGTGACAGATAATGCTTCAGTAAAAAGAAAGAAATTCTTGGTTGCACGTACGTGTCCCAAGTGATGAAAAAAGGGAGTGAAAATTAATTATTGCGTACTGTGGAAGTATATGATGGCAGTTTCTGATTTACATAAAGCAATAGCAGCTCTTTAAAAGTATATTTAGTCTCAGGGCTATCTTTTTGTTTGTTCTAAAATACAATTTACTGGAATTCAAAATCTGAGATTGTTGGAAAACACTGAAGCTTAGCCTTTTGAGAAGAAAAAAATCAGTCATTTCCATTAACCTTTGTTCTGCCTCAGGCCTAACTTCTTGTTGCTTATTGAGTTTAGTAGAATTCAATAGTACAGCAGTAATTCTTTGCTGAAGGAATCTGTTCTCTCCCTGCTATTCCTGAAACGCTAACTGATGTTTTCACAGTAACTCACTGCCCATTATATCCATATTTCCTTGCTGGATGTTTCCTTTCTGAGTACCTGACAGCTTCTCTGTGAACCTGAAATGGCAAAGGAGAATGCATGGAAGGATTTGTAGTTGCACAGATCACTGCTGCAGGTGCCTTCTTGGGTATCTTGTTTTGCATCTGCCTCATCATGCGCACACGCATAGTCTGTGTAGGTCTGCCTTTTCTATCTTTCTGGTTTGAAACAGGACTGGTATTTCTAAGATTATTTTTTTTATGCAGGCCTGTTGTCATCCAGAACTGACACACGCTTACTCGTGTCTCCAAAGCAAAGCTTGTGTGTCATTCTTACTTGTTTTTATGAAATGCAAAAAAAAAAAAAAAGGCATCAAAACACTTGAGAATGTCAAGACTGTCCTTTCTCCATATAATTCCATAATCTAACGTGTGTGCCCTTCATCAAATGTCATAGCCTACAGGTGTCATTATGGCTTAGACACAAACCAGGTTGGCATGTATTAAAACAAAAATTTTGCTCTTAGAAAAGGTGACAGAAGATTACACCTTTCCTAAGCTAGGGAGGAGAAAAGCACCGTGGAAGATTCGATTTGTGATCAAAGAGTTCTTATGGAATTGCTTTTCTCAACCTGGGTATGCAGGAAAACAAAATGACCACTTGCTGCAAAGCGTACCTGTATATTTTCTTGCCATGAGTTTGTGAGTGTTCTGCAACTCTGAAAATCGGTTCTGTTCTTAGTGCTTTGTTTATACAAAGAATGACCTAGATGCATTGTTTTGAAACTGTTGCTTTGTGCATCAAGTGAGGAGAGAATGTTAACTATTCACAAGTGTGTTGTGAAATTCCAGTTCTGTACCCCAACTGAATTGCAACAGTCTTTTTCTGAATACTCCAAATGTAAGTGGAGTCCTGTTACTGCTTGCTGTATATCATTGCATGTCATCAGTAAATACTTAAGGTATGGTCTTTCTTTAATAGTTCTTCATTGGGATTTGTATTTGACTGCAGAGACTTCTGTAGTGTTGACGGGTTTATCTGAATTGCAGAAGAAGTCTTGGCCTGCTAACACTGCAAGTTAACATTTCTTACAGAAATTCCTTTTGAAACAACTCTTTGGAAAATCTAGTAAGCTAAAAAAAGAAAAAATGAAAACCCTTTCTGGACGCTTCATCCACCCTAATTATCAATGTCCTGGTAGCTAAAGAAGAATATTGCTTAGTTTTATCCTAAATTATTTCATTTATTGACATGCACTTTTGAGGGTAGCGGTCAAGGGGTGTCCAAAACTGCCATTAGATTTGCATTTGTATGAAATTGGCTGTTATATTTTCCTCTGTTACACTGTGATAACTTGTGGAGGTGTTTTTAACTATCTTGTACTGCTCAGTTACTTATTGCATGTAAGGCAATTTTTATAAGCAAGAGGAATTCCAGGGATGTTCTGCAAAAAGGGCCTATTCTGAGGTGATCTACACTGGTGTAAAACTAGAGCAGCTCAACTAATTTCAATGGAATTCTTGATTTAAACTAGTCTCTTTGCTATGTGTAGTTTTGCCAGTACTGTTTTGCACAATGTTATTTTGAATCTCGAGTTCTGACTTGTGAACTGGTTTCTACTGAAAAGGGTGAAAATTTTACAAACTGCAATAGTGGAATGTTTTTGGGATATTTTTTTTTTTTTGCCTAAAATAAAAAATCGTCACTTTGAGCTATGGGCTGATCTTGGATTTATTTTTAGTATCAAGGGGTTTGGTGTGCTCTGACAGCTTGAGGGTTTGCCTAAGAATTT
Organism: Cuculus canorus; assembly: GCF_017976375.1. Taxonomy (NCBI): domain Eukaryota; kingdom Metazoa; phylum Chordata; class Aves; order Cuculiformes; family Cuculidae; genus Cuculus; species Cuculus canorus. The sequence continues at coordinate 29,206,090 of NC_071406.1, read as the reverse complement.
ACCCTGAGGGCAGTAGGTGTTTACTTCAAATAAAATACCCACTTTTAACCCTTTTGGAGGGAATTCATCAAGGTAGCAATCTCTGATTAATCCACAGTTTTATTCCCCCAGTGAATCCTCAGAATCGTCCTGAGAATCTGCCTTTCTCCATCGTCATCTGCAGTAGGTTTGGTCAGTTCCTGAGCACTTTACAATTCCACGCTTAGGGGAAGATACCACAAGTCCTGGATTTTGGGACCAGAAGGATTCAGTGTGTGTTCTGGGAGTGAAGGTGTGGGAACCGACATGAGGAAAAAAAGAACTGGATTCCTGTTGGTAGGTTCACACTGCTGCTATTCAGTAGAATGCAAGTGCCGAAGCCTACGCGGGAGGGGGCTTGGGCTGCTTGTTGCAATAGTCTCATATTCCACGTGGTTCTGTTTGCTCTGAGGTATGTACGCCTCAAAGCAAGGAACGCTTGTGCTCTTCTGTCGGCGGAAAGGGTTAAGCCAATACTTATTAAGCAGCATCGGGCTCCCAAGAGAGAGCATTTCACAACCAGAATCCATGGGTAAATTTGCCTCTAGCTCAGAAGCTAATTGGTTAAAATGTTAGAGGAATTCGCAGCTGTTGAAGTCTGGAGCAGAATACAAGAATCTTTCCTGTATTTGATGCTTTCTTACATTCTTTTTCAGCTGTTCTGTTGTCTGTGGATGTTTATCTGTCTCCGCATAAAACAGGACCAATTCTTTATTAAATAGGCTGTGAACGTATTCCCCATTAAACTCTTTCTTCACTACTAATTACAAATCTAGGATTTATGGTTTCATGCATCTAAGGAGGATTTTACTGTAAATACATCTGGTGTTTGAATTCTTTTCACACTTTGTATTACATATAGGTAAACTGCAAGATGTTAAAAAGCAAATGAAGATAATCTGTGAAGGCAGCTGAAATCCTCTAGTTCTTGATTTACTGTTTTCAATTGTGAGTAGTTCTATTCCTTAGTTTAAATAGCTGCTCATTTTGTTTCTTCAGATTGTGAGAGGGGGGACGGGGCACGAGGCTGGCTAGTAAAATTACTCAAGTATCTCATTTTTTTCTTAGTTAGGTCTGACTGCATAGTTAGTTGGTATAGAAGTTGTAAGCTGAACACTGCCTGAGTTTTATCCTGCCCCCTTTTGCCTCTTGGCTCTCTGCTCAGCATTTGGAAGTTGTACAACATGGTCGTCCCACCCAAACATTGAAATTTTCCAAATGTTGCCGTTTTAAAATATTCCTTCTGTATGGAGCATTTACAGAAGTACCGTTCAGCTTCCAGGAGTGCACTAGTTGAGTGCTGTGTAGGGTAAACTTAAAATTAGAATAGGGTGGAGGAAATACTTCAGGTGAAGTTCTTCCACGTTTGAAATAGGTGAGGTTTGTCACCACTGTACATAACCTTTTTCCAAGTCTTACTCCTGCTAAACAAGCCTTCCTTGCCTCCTCCTGCACCGTCCTTTTACAGAACCCTGTTTACCATACAGGGGCTGTGGTCCTGTAACTGGTGCTTGTCCTGATGTAAGAATGTGTCTGTAGTGAATAACACTTTCACATTGTGGTGGCACTGCTTGTAGGAAAGAAAAAATCCAATAGCAGATTAATTACTGCAAGCAAAATGGAACACTGTTGTTCCGTTGCTGTGCTTGTGAGCACAGGTACGCAACTGCTGTGATTAAGCTGTTGATTAAGAAAGAGTTTGTGACACAGTACACAGTGGATGTCTTTTCTAACTATAGATGTGTAGCTGACCGGTTTAAACACTGTTCCACTGTAAAAACTAATTTCACTGTTGATGGAAATGGTTGTTGGGGAGGTTTCCCTGTTTCCTAGCTGCTGTTTCCTAGTTTGTGAATAGTGAGCACTGCCAGAATTCATCTGGCTGTGTGTGTCAGGAAGGAAGGAAGAATATCTTCTGTTTGCACTTCATCTTTCCAAACCTCTGAAGTAAATTACAAGTTAGGGAAGAACTTGACCTACAACATCTTGGACTGGACAAATCAACCAGAAGACTGCATCCTGGCTTAGCCCAGATTTTTTGTGCTGCTTTCACAAATTCAAGATTTTAATTGTCGTAAAATATTTTTCTGTATACAGAATTCATAGAGGCGCCGCTCAGCTGCAAGATGTTTTTGGGTGCTCTGTAAGGTAGATGAAGAGCTATAGTAGAATTTGGGTTACAATTTGTAGGTAAAATTACCTGTAATTGCTGCAGTGGATACAGTTAACATCAGCTGGGAAACTACAAACTAGCCTAAGCAGTCAGATAATTATGAGTTACTTCTCTTTAGATGAGGTTTTTGTTTTCATCTTCCATTTAAATAGAGAAGTTTGTTAAAGAAAAAAACAAACCTCAATCATTTTCAACCTTTTGTGGGCTTGTAGGTGTTTAATCCCTTGTTGAGAGGTTGCTTAATGGCATTTTCCTGCAGTATGTATGGAACAATTCCCTTTCTCCACGCAGAAAATGATCTTTGCATAATGATTTTTTGGTGCAAGTTGTAAGCCACCCCTTCGATATAGGTTGTTGACTTTCAGCTGCTGACCCGGGAGCTGTTTGCTAAGTTCCAACAAATTTCTTCAAAATAAAACTGCGAGGGGATGTCCTTGCCCCAAGAGAAGGTTGGATGGCAGCGTTCTCCTGCAGGTGTGACAGCTGCCATCCCAAATCACCAATATCCATCCTCAGAGTAAACCAGGTACACAGAGAGTGGAAGGTCACACAGTTCAAGAGTTGCAGTATGGGGGGATTCTGATCTTGAACTGCAACCTCTGCACGGCATCAAATGCAGCTGTTCACAGGCAATAGTCGCACAAATGTGTTTCTAGTTGCATTGCTTATTTAAAGCAGTATCGCGTCCCTGTGTTCTTTTCTTCCACAGCACCTTCAGTTGTGCCATACATCTCTTGAGAGCCACAACCTCAGTTACGACGGCCTTTAAAACCCACTGTTGTGCTGTGACAGGGTCTGAAATGGAAGGGCAGCTGCTGTCTGCGTACACTAAAAGAAAAGTTCAAGCCGTGTCCTGCCGTGTAATTCTCCATGGCCTGAGGCTTACTGGAACACACAGAGGGTTGATGCTATCTTTCATGCAGCAAGAAGTTAATTACAGGTAAAGCACGGGTATAAACTGGAAAGGGGCAGATTTAGGCTTAATATCAGGAAGAATTTCTTCACCGTGAGAGTGAAATTTCTTCACCATGTCCTGTGAAATTGTGGATAGGCAACACAACAATTCTAAAGCCTTCAAAATGCAGTTAAAAATGAAAAGTCATGGCTTACTCATGGTTGGGAAATTATACCATCATCCTATCCACTTTTATGTCCCAAATTCAGTTTTGCTGTCTCAGAGGTGTGAGTCCTAAGCATGTTCCTGGAAAATAACTGAATTTAAAAGAGTCCATTGTATACCCTGGAGTATTTTCCTGGAACTAGCGTTTGCCTGGTAGCTCCAGGGATTTTATTTTTAGAAGACGATGGGATAAAAAGTAATTAGTGCGATCTAGTTCCGCCCCCCTTCCTCTGTGATGCATCAGAAAACAGATCTTTTCTGCATTGAACCATACCACCTTAGCGGGCTTTCAAATGCCTGCAAAATATCACCCGAAGTGTTAGAGACTGAGTTTGGTCTTAAAGCGCATAGTAGCATCCTCTAATGTCTTTCTCCTTGGAACTTGAATGTCCACCATCATGCCAGGTGATCATGTACGTTTGGATCAGGATTTTAAGCATTCTTTACAATGGTAAAATGAAATTGGTCTGTATTTAAGCCACTATAACAAAATACTGTAAATATTTGCCTGTTACATAACTCTATATATATTAACCAGACCATTTCCTGAATATTCAGTGGCATCTGGATTAAAAAGGAGATCCAGATCTGCAAGAAGACTGAATCGTGTTGATACAGCTTCAGTTGTAGTCTGAACATCCATGATAAAGATAAGATGAAGTAATGTTCCTGTTAAATCTAATAAGGCATTTTAAAATAATGGAATATAATTTGTTGGCCTACAGAATATCTTGCAGTCAATTTAAATAACTGAAGTATTTTCTTGTCTCTCAACAAGCCGGAAGCGCTGGCCTAATTTGAATTGATTGGTACACGTGATGAGGTGGGAGACTGAGTTGCTTCACTAGTTGAATGCAACTAGAAGCATGTTACGGATGTTAGAATTAAGGACTTGCTGAAGTAGAACCTGTTGATGTTTCTTACCAAAACAATATTTCATAATCTAATATAGAACACAATCTACTTAAACCTTTTCTCCCTTCCTCAGCATGACTTCCGTAACGTGAGATTGAGTACAGCCAATGTCAAATATAAGAGTGTTCGGTACTGTTTTCTCACTGGCACATTTTCTAGCACAAGTGCAAAGTCTGGATCAGATTCTCTCCTTGTGCCGGGAGTGCCGTACTGCTGCCTGACACTGTAGCGCCGAGTGCTTTCCCTTACAAGTGCAAAAGGTGGTTGACCTCTGAAAGACAGAAAAATGGGTATGTGGAAACCACTCAAGTGTAGTGGGAGCCTAAAAAGACTGAAGGGCTCAAGTCACATGTGGGTTTATTTTTCCATTGTGATTCAGATGTTGTCTTGACTTTCACTGACTGACTTTCTGGGAAGTAATGAGCTTTTGAGAAGTGATGGAGATCAACGCCAAGCTTAAGGTGCTGTAAAACACGAGCTCTTAGGTCTAGAGCAATACAGAGGCTACACTGAGGTTACTCAGGTTTTTTTGTCTTTCCTTTGAGCAGCTTAAGGGAACAACACCCAAGTAGACAGCATTGACTGCATCAGGTATTATCCTTCCCTGATGTTTGTGTAGTGCTGGATCCTATGTACTTCAAAGAGAAAAACATGGTCTTCAAGGTCTACAATGATTCCATTATCTGAAGGGGCTACAGGAAAGCTGGGGAGGGACTGTTCACAAAGGCTTGTGGTGACAGGATGAGGGGCAGTGGGTATAAACTGGAGAGGGGCAGATTTAGACTATGTGTAAGGAGGAATTTCTTCACCACAAGGGTGGTGAGGCACTGGCCCAGGTTGCCCAGGGAAGCTGTGGCTGCCGCATCCCTGGAGGTGTTCAAGGCCAGGCTGGATGGGACCTTGGGCAGCCTGGTCTGGTGGGAGGTGTCCCTGCCCATGGCAGGGGGTTGGAACTGGAAGAGCTCTGAATTCCCTTCCAACCCAAACTGTTCTATGATTGTCAGAATTAGAGATGGTTCTTTTTATTTTTGCTTTCGCCTGAAGTACTGATACTGAAGGACTAATTTGTTGTGTGCAAGACAATCTCATGCAAACTTTGAAGTGGTTTTTTTTAGTGAATTTACAGGAAAGTCTACAGCAAATCTGTTTAATCCCTTCAAGCCTCTTCTGAGTCTTATTTTCTTTTACAATTAGTCTTGAAAAAGCCACCTGGATGAGTATTTTTAAATGTATGTTTGAAGAATATGCATTCAAATTGCAGAATTCTGAATCCAACCGATTTTTTGAAAGTCTTTGAAAGATGCAGTTCTGTTCCTGGAGCCAAGGGCAGTGTGTGGAGTTATCTCCCATTTGTATTAGTCAGTAGTGGAATCGAAGATACCGAGGGTGCAGAGTGCAGTCCGTGTCTCTGTCCTATGTGATGCCTGTGTCTCAGATTATGTGATGACAGAGGGGCTTTCCCACCTGCAGCAACCAAATTTATCTCTAAATATTTAGACCGTCCCGTCAGCATGTGCTTATGGTCTGAATGGTTTAAGTATTATGTGCCATATCACAATTGCTTGGTAATCTAAATTTGTCCCTAATAAAGCGATAGTAATTTTAGCCCAAATCATTTTGCTACAAGAGTCTTGTTTTCTGTGGAAGTAAGACTCTGTCTTTCCTACAGAAAATACTTGAGGACCTACGATATTCCTGATGTTTTCAGTGCCGTGAAGATGGGAATCCAGAGGAACTGCCTGTGCTTTCTGATCATGTAACTGACTCCTGAGGTGGCTGCCTACCTTGAAGACTTAAAAATGTATTTTTACTTTGCTGGATGATTTCTCCAATACTGAAAGAATCAGGATTTACTAAGGGATCCAGATGCCTGGAGTATTATTAGGATATATTGCCCCCATGGCAGGGGCGTTGGAACTGGATGATCTTTAAGGTCCCTTCCAATCCAAACTATTCTATGATTCTATATTGAGAATTGACTACTTGTCCTCTTCTTTCACTTTTCTCGTTCCTAATATGTAACAGAATTTTACTTCTCTTCCTTTAGTTCTCTAGTTGTCTTCTCTCCTGCAGAGCTTAACAATGCGTAAAGTAGGACAGTGGGATGTAACGTTTTTATGTATAAACTTATTCAGATAACTGTAGTATAACCTATTTTCAGGAAGAAAATTAATTTCTGTAAGTAATGAAGTTGCATATGGTTGTAAGTGGCTTTCAGGTGGCTCCTCTTAAATAAGTGAATATTCTCATTGGACGTGCACGGTGTTTAGAAGTATCGTTGTGCTCCGGAGTAACGAACTGCAAGTGGCACACAACTTGCTGGTTGGCCACTACGCAGAGCAAAGGGGGTTTTGCTTTCTGTGACTGTATCTGGGACATCTTAATCCGTAGCTGGTTTGATTCATCCTAACGCTGGGTGTGCCTGGAAGGCCTTAGCCAGCTGTGCCTCCCCTCTGCAGAAGATTGTCACGCGTGAGCCTCTGACTGGGAAGCATTTGAAAATGTAAGTAAGCATCTCGGGTTGTGCAACTCATGGTCTGGCGGGTTTCAAGTACTTCCTCCTTCTCATGCAGAATTTGTGTGGAAAACGTGAATTACGTTAGCATGTTGGGTCTTCTGAATGACTTTTGCTACAGATGGGAAGCAATGATTTATAAAATATTAATTGTTGCTGACTACATTAACCCTATGGTATTTATTAAGGCTGATCTCATGGAAAAGCTGTTCCACCAACCCTCTCTTCTGAAGAACAGTAATAAGGAATGTCAAAAAGTAATTTTTAGTACAGGTGTTAAAGGCATTATTTGTTTATTTTTCTTTTTTACCTTTTTCTGGGCATAAAAGCTGACAATCATCAGGCTTGCTTATCTGCATCATTTCTTCATTGAACTCTGTCTTCTGAACTTCTGGAATAACTCCAGAAACAAAAATAGGCCTGAGCTGAAAAAACACTGCCAGAAGAGCTGAAAATTAAAGCCAGCAGCCAGAAGAAATTCCCAAACAAATGTGTGTGCATGGAGTGTGTAGGTCCTATCATTATTAGTTGAAGAAATAATTATGTAAAATTTAGATGACAAAGTATTTGCAGTCGTATTGTTTAAACGTTGAATCATTTTTGCAAAAATTAGGCATTATATTTTGGAAAGTTCCTTTTAAAAAGGATAATGAGAGATTTGACTTTGAGTCTCCGTTGTTTGTAATATCCTCTTTCAGCATGAAAAGATTTTCCGTTCCCGTCAGTTTTGTCGGTTTTTTATTTGGCAAACATGAATATTTTTCCTGAACTTTAAGTAGGATGAAAAATCATTATTTTTGTTGGCTTGCAGGCATTGTAGCTTCCCCTCCAGTAAGACTGGCAGATTTATTTTTAGTGATGTACCAATATATATCTTACACGGTTATTTAGTGAAAGCAGTTTAGACAAGCCTGCAGAAAAGAGCTTAGTGTAGGGCTTGCCTGCAAGACCTGAGTGAGGTATATGTGACAGAGAATACATTTCTTTGCCTCTGTGAATATGCAATAATCTTTACCCCATGGTTACGCACCTACCTGCTTAGTGCTTGGTGCTCTTGGCTGTCTCCATCTCCCTCTACTCCAGCTCCAAAGGGACTATTTCTGACATTCCAAACTGCTGAGCAGTTTTCCGACAGCTGCCATTGAAATCAGAATAAAAACAAAACTGTTTTCTTTGCCTTCCTCACAAGTAACGGAGCCAAATTCTTGTATGCGCCAACTCTACCCTGCTGCTCCACTGCTGGCGTTGGGGTGCTCGCCCGATGCGCAGCTCTCCCCTGAAGAACAGAACCAAAGACTGAGAGTTGCAGTTGCACTCTGAGAAGGAATAGTAAATCATGGGCTTAGCAGTTCTGAGGTGGGGAGGTGTGAGCCTCTGTGTGTAGAGGTAACTGCTTGGCACGTCTGGTGAGGTGGTCCAAGATACTCAGCAATCATTCTTGATCACACCACTATGGTGCCAGACCTTAACCTGCAGTATTCAGGCCTGCAGAACAATTATCTTAGATGCTTTTCAAGTGTTTAATAATTTAGGTTTTAATGTTCCTGTTCCTGGTAATGAAATTAACCAGGTAAAAGATGAAGTACACAATGAAATGTGTTTTCTAAAAAAACAAATTAGTGAAAATATATGATGATAAAGCTGCTGCTCATTTGCCTTTATGGTTATTTGCATCCATTTGGTCTGCATTATAATAGGTACAACAGTGTGGCCACAGCTTCTGCAAAGGTCTCCCTTGACTGTGGCTTCTCTGTCCTCTGTCTTCTTCAGCAGCTTAGCCCACGATTGGCTAAAGGTCTTTTTCAATCAAGAGCCTGGTGCTCCTCTCTCCTCTCTGCCTCGCTAGCTGGAAAACAGCTTGTTCCATGGAGGAACTCCTTGCTCCTCATCAAAAAGTTGTGATTTGGACCTGTGTGGGTCACATGTGACGGCATTTCCTCCTTTGCTAATCTGCCGTGCTGTGTAAGGATGAAATCCACTCTGAAAGCTGGTTCCTTCCTATGCGGTTGGGTGGGTTCAGGCACAAGGGAACTAAGAGGATTCAGGTAGCTGATGATGTGCATGATAGGGATGAATCGACACTGTGCACAGTACTCCTGGAGTGCCTTTGTCTGTTAAGATGGTGTTAATTGATGAGATGCTAAGTCAAATTTCTTGAAAGAAAGTGCTATATCAAAGAATCATAGAATGGTTTGGGTTGGAAGGGACCTTAAAGCCCATCCAGTTCCAAACCCCCTGCTCTGGGCAGGGACACCTCCCACCAGACCAGGCTGCCCAAGGACCCATCCAACCCGGCCTTGAACACCTCCAGGGATGGGGCAGCCACAGCTTCCCTGGGCAACCTGGGCCAGAACCTCACCACTCTCATGGTGAAGAAATTCCTCCTTACGTCAAGCCTAAATTTGCCTCTCTCCAGTTTATACCCACTGCCCCTCATCCTATCACTACGAGCTAGATATTCATGTCCTACCTGTTGTGCCAGAAGGCTCTCTAATGAGGTTAACCTGAAGAGAATAAGAATGAGTTGATCAGAATATGCTCATAATAAGAGTTGTGTTGAAATCTTGGTGACTGACCTGCTGGGTAGACAAGGAGAGCCTGCTTCTCCCTCGTGCTGCTTTGGTGGTATGTGGCCAACCCCAGTTGCTTCACTGGAAATACCCCTGATTTGTGGTGATGTCAATGAAAGGAGATGACTATGATGAAGGTATGGAACCTTACAAAGAAAAAATTTGGTAGGTGTAATATCGCCTGACATAATACTATCAGGAACACTGAAATTTAAAACTACTGTGATGAGGAAGAAGATATATTAGTACAAGTAAGGTGAAAAAAGGGAAAAAATCAGTCCTACAAGTTGAAGGAAAATATAAATTAGCAAGTAGCCTTTTTTTAGATTTTAAGGCTGTTCTTTTTTTTTTTAAGAATTCTGGGAAGCAGCCTTGTCCTTCCTAATAAAACATGTACAGAATGCTTATGCTTCTTCTGGACTCCAGCTTATTTTTTTCTGCTTGCTTATTGATATTTCTGGAAATGTCATTTTCTCTCAATGTTCTTCAGTGGAGTTGTTTAAGGGACACTTCTGTTGTGGCTAGGGAAAAAAAAAATCTTAAGAAGGAAAGAAAACATTAACCTACGCAATGATAATGTTCTCTCAAGTATCTGCTTGTAAAAATAGCAATGCGTTTAGAAAATCTTACGGAAATTCTGGCTATACTTCATCACATTGTGACTGTATATATTTCCTCAGGAAGATGATGATATGCCAGAATTTTGGTCACACCTAACAAGATTCCATCTCTAAGTTACAATGCTCTAAAGCCATTTACTAATTTCATCAGGTTGTTTTAATTCTATAAAAGTACTTTTTAATAGATGGAATTTTAATATATACCATGGCCAAAGACACCTAAAGGGGGAAAAAGTGAGGGAGGAGGAAGAGAAATGTTTTGTTCTTGAGTGTAGGTTGGCAAACGATCATGGGGAATGACCTTGAACATGCTGAAAGTATCACAGCTGTTTAATTCTAGACTAAATGATCATCCTTCTGTTCTGAAACTTTGCATCTGTGAGAAAGCCATTGTCTTAGTACAAAAGAAATATATCTCCTGTGCAACAGAATAGTATGGATGGGAGTCCACAGGCTGCAAAGACTTGGGACGTGAGCTAAGCTATTTTGCAGAAATGCAGAAAGATTACTAAAGGAGGCAAAGAAATCATTGAACAATTTAAAAACTGGATTCTATTTGCATTTTCGTTTAACTCTCTGGTTCTACAATACATGGATCTCAAACAATTGGCTTCCTATTGGATTCACTTCAAACATGAGGTATGTCAATCTTCAGAAACACATACAAAGCCTCATATATTATAAAACTGACTACTGAGGATGCAGTTCTAATGTCCAGATACTTGCGTGCGTGATTTTTGGATAGAAGGATAACTGGAAGAATCAAGGCTGAATGAACACAGAATCTTTTACTTGCTTGGAGGAAGACAAGGAATTAGGGCTCAGCCTTTCTTCATCGTGCCTTTTTAGAAGGCTTTGCAGAATGCTTCAGGCTTCGTTTTTCAAGTTGAAAAGAAATTCTTAAATACTTAGTTACATTTGCTCTCTTTCACTGAAAAATATGAGTAAACTCCGCAAAACCGCTGTTCAGACAGGGCAGGTGGAGCAGGAGTCATCTCGTGCTAGAACTGATAGACTGCCAGGGAATGTGACAACAGGTCACAGTGATTGTCCTAAAGCAGGTTCACCTCCTGACAGACACTCCTTCAGCTTCTCAAACTCAGACTCAGTAACCCTTACTTCCAGCCCATGAAAACTAGAAGATACAACAGCAAAAAAAAAGTCAGTCTTTGACTCCTATTATACATTATACTACCTGCAACAGTTCCTGGTTAGAGAATCAATAAATTCAAACCAATTTAGGAATCCATAGTGCTGGATATAATCTATTGTTCTGAGATTTATCATGTCCTTATATAATAAGGTGACTGTGTCTGTCCCCGAGAAACTGACCATCCATCGGAGATAAATGTAGAAATACTATAATGACTATAATCTCTTTTACTTTCTGGAAGTGAAAACATATTGAAGATATGGAGGCTCTCTTGATGTGCAGTTTTGACTTTCATTCATTTTGTTTTGCAGAGTTTTAACTCTGTGCACTTCACCCATAACTACAATGTCATCCTGAAGGAGAGTGTTCCAGGCAGAAAACAGAGTTAAATTTTCCTTCATCGTTTTGTTTGCTCAGAAAAAGCACTTAAAAGAGCAACTACTGGAGACACAGAAGATGGAGAGACTTCTGGAAGGCAAGTATCTAGCTAAGTAGGAAAATTGTTGCATTGTTCCTTTTATAGTGACTTGTTTATGGTGATAATCTTCTGTTTTAATAACAAGTATGGGAAACAACAAGTTTTGTTCTCCAGGTGTGGAGGGGATTTTTTTAGGTTTGTTTTGTTTGCTTAGCCCACTCATAAGAAAGGACAGATACCAGTAGCTAAAAAATGTACTAAGATGGCATGACTTTGTCCACTTAAATTGTGGTGAACCAATTGTGGTGAACGGTTAAAGCCCATCCAGTTCCAACTCGCTGCCCTGGGCAGGGACACCTCCCACCAGACCAGGCTGCCCAAGTTCCATCCATCCTGGCCTGGAACACCTCCAGGGATGGGGCAGCCACAGCTTCCCTGGGCAACCTGGGCCAGTGCCTCACCACCCTCAGCGTGAAGAAATTCCTCCTTATGTCCAGTCTAAATCTGCCCCTCTCCAGTTTATTCCCATTGCCCCTTGCCCTATCCCTACAAGCCTTTATAAACAGTCCCTCCTCAGCTTTCTTGTAGCCCCTTCCAGGTGCTGGAAGGTCACTCTAAGGTCTCCTTGGAGCCTTCTCTTCTCCAGGCTGAACAACTCCAACTCTCTCAGCCTGTCCTCATATGGGAGGTGGTCCAGCCCTCGGATCAGCCTTATCAACTGAACATCAGCTGTGCTTCCTTTCCACTTACTCCCTTTTCTTTGGGTGCTTGGAAATTCTTCCAAAGGTGGGGGGAAAGCTAATAGCAGAGACATTTGCAGAACAAATGTAAATGACAAAAAGGTGTCTCAAAGGCAAATACTGCCTGTCACGAGGGCCCTGGTGTCAAAATGTAGTCGGTAATGTAAGCAGGAAGAGAAATAGTGTCTGCTATACATGTTAGCCTGCAGGGCAAAACCTGATGTATTTAAAAGGAGGGAGACTTTTACCTCATAGATTTTGTTACTCCCAGGAGGAATGAAAACTTTCCTTATAAAAGATACTTTATATAGATACTTTATATAGATACTTTCCTTATAAAACACGGAGTGAGTGGCAAAATAAAGAGAGTAAATGGCAAAGAGATGCTCCCGCAGAGGGAAATAAAAACACTTGTATTTCTGTCTTTTTATAGTAGCAGCCCTACCAGCTGCTGTGTCATAAATTGTAAAGGATAATTAGAGGTGGCCAGTAGGAAACACTGCAAGCAATACTTGAGTGGGCTAAGCAAAATTATTTACTTCAAATGAGTCTGCAAGATACAAGAGAGACAATTCAGATATCCCAAAACTGAAAATATTTTTCATTTGCTGCACTGTACTGCAGCAAGCTGAGAAAAGAGAAATATAGATTCCTTTTGTTACAGACTTCTCTGGTACGCAGTCTAATATTATTATTCTCAAGAATGATCTGGTCAGATAATGTTTTGTTTCTCATAATCCTCTGTGTACGTCAAGCAAGCGATGCTACAGACACGGCAGAGGCTGAGTGGTGCACGGGTTGTGAACTGCTCTCCTGGCAAAAGCGATGGCTTGTTTTCAGCATGACACTCCAGACTTAAATCACAGCAGACTGGTAAAACTGAAATAGGGAAACTGAAGTCTCGTCATCTTCTCATCTTTGGTGAGTTCATGCTGGATTATGTGGCGCTGGTATCACAGGCAGCATTTTTCATACTAAACATCTGTTGTTTTGATTCCTCTGTTTAAATAGATTGGATTGGAAGGGGAGAAAACCCGTCATCTCCTCCCCCTCATCATTTTGCTCCAAAGCTTAGTTACTATGAAGACAAACCTTATTTATTTCCTGCCAGAAAAGGCTTTGCTCACACACAGTATTTGATTTATTTTTTTTTTTTTAAAGTGGTTCTGACTCAATTTTTTACTAGATCAAGGTGCAAGATCTCATTCTTGTTTGCAGATGACACCAAGCTGAGTGGTGCAGTTGTCACACCAGAAGGACAAGCTGTCATCCAGAGGGACCTGGACAAGCTGGAGAATTGGGACTGTGTGAACCTCATGAGGTTCAACAGGGCTAAGGACAAAGTCCTACACGTGGGTCAGGACAATCTGCAGTTGAACTGCAGGCTGGGGATGATGTGATTGAGAGCAGCCCTGCGGAGAAGGACTTGGGGGAAGCTCGACAGGAGTCGGCAATGTGTACTCACAGCCCAGAAGGCCAACCGTGTCCTGGGCTGCATCAAAAGCAGCGTGGCCAGCAAGTCCAGGGAGGGGATTCTGCCCCTCCACCCTTGTGAGTATTGTGTCCATATCTGGAATCCCCATAATAAGGAGGATATGGAACTGTTGGAACAGGTCCAGAGGAGGCTGCGAAGATGATGTGAAGGCTGGAGCACCTCTGCTATGAGGACAGGCTGAGAGACTTGGGCTCATTCAGCCTGAAGAGAAAGCTCCAGTGAGAGCTTATAGTGACCTTAGAGTACCTGAAGGGGGCCTGCAGGAAAGCTGGGGGACAACTGTTTAGAAGAGTGTGTAGTGATAGGACGAGGGACAATGGCTTTAAATTGGAGAGGGGCAGATTTAGACTAGACATAAGGAGGAATTTCTTCACTGTGAGGGTGGTGAGGCACTGGCCCAGGTTGCCCAGGGAAGCTGTGGCTGCCCCATCCCTGGAGGTGTTCAACGCCAGGCTGGATGGGGCCTTGGGCAGCCTGGTCTGGTGGGAGATGTCCCTGCCCACGGCAGGGGTTTGGAACAGGGCTTTGAGGTCTCAAACCATTCTGTGATTCTAAATTATATTCTAGCAGGTAATTTCCTCTGTTAATCAATATACAGTCCATCGATTTTGGCAGGCTTTGCTGCCTTAACTGACATGCTTTGGAATTACAGCAGTGTAACTGAAACCAGAATCCGCTTAGATCTGTGCTGTTTAGATCTAGGAAACATTTGGTGTAGTATTTCAACTAGATATGACTACTGGCCATAGTGCAGTTTTCTGAGAAGCAACAGACTGCCCATTGAGGGCGTCTCTGTGCTCTTAAACCTAAAGGTAAAACCTTATCATTAATTAATTTAGCATTCTTTTAAATGCTGTGGGTATACTAAGAGGACCACGTGTGTGTGGAGGCAAGATCTTTCGTGTAACACAAAGATCTCTACTTGATCCCTACTACAAGTATTAAAAACCTACTGCCAGCAAATTCCAACACCTCATCTTCTGCACAAAGTCCACAAAAACAATGAGCTACCAATCCAAGATCTGCTGAAAAATGAGAGATCTTACCTGAAATTGAGAGTGCAAATGTCAAAGATCCCTGTGATCTTGCAAGCACACAAACAAATTCTGGTCCCTGTTGTAACTCTGAAATTCTGTCAGATTTTGACTTTTTTTAGAGATAAAAGAGTTCCAGATTGTATGAATCTTCCAGGCCTCAGGCTAAAGTTGATGAAAGGCCTGAGGAGGAGAGGGTGGGAATTTGTTCTTTTTGAATTAGGAAACAAATTAGGGTATTTACTTTAACAGGGGACATCAGAGAACAGATGTTTGTTGTGAATCCAAACCACATCCTGGTAAGAACAACCCTTCCCGCTAATGCACTCCCTGCCGCACCTTCCAGACTTTGGTTCAAAGTACCCATTTTCAGCAGATGCCTCTGGGTGTCCACATCCCCCGTTTGATCATCAATTTGCCTTCAGGCTTAGGATCACCCAAATGAGAGAGTTGTGTCACCCAGTAGCCTCCAATGCTGCAGGTATTTTAAAGGAGAAGGTAGCTTATGTGTTTTTGTTATCCTCCAGATCTCCAAACAAGCCCTATACGACAAAGAATTCTTGATCTGGCTGGCAGGCTCTATGGTTACACTTTGGTTAATGTGGTAAACTCCAAACTGCTAAGCTGTTCCACCAAATGTTAAGTGCCTGCAGGGATATGGGCACAGACGTGGTGATGACACCATTTAGAGCAGGGGGTAATTTTAAGGAAGTCCTCCTCTTTGCTGAATAGATCCAGAAAACAATAATGCAATTCCAACACTCGACATCATTTTGGGGCTTCTCGAACAATACAAATGAATAAGAATGTCCTTTTGAAAGTAACTTGTACTTGTTAGTGGCAGGAAAAACAATGCCATTTTCATGTATTCACGTTCTAGATATTAAATTATACTGACGCTGTTTGTGATCCTTAGGTTTATCTCTAATTTGGCATTCAGCTCTGCATTGGATGCTACCACACGTCCATCTTCATTCTCTGGTGAGCTTGTTTTCATTCCCAATATTTCTTCTGCAATTTGCTGGCTACTCTTTTGACCTGTCTTGTGTGCAGAAATCCATGAGACAGCTCGGTGTGTGCGCACATGTGCAACAAACAAATATTTTTCAACATCTAGGATAGAGATGGAGTTAAAGGAGAGCAATTAAGTCAGTGAGCATTTCCTGAATGCTATTCCAAGAAATCTCAGCTGTCTTCCACAGGCAGCTTATGGCAGCTGTGGTCTGACTGAAGATCAGAACTTCCCTACTCTAGATTTATAAGCCATAGACAATAGAAAGCACGATGAGGGGGACTCTTTTGGATAAGCACCTGGATTTTCGGGATGTTCTGCTATCATTGGCATACCATGTATTTCTCCATCCAAGTTTTTTGTGAATTCTGGTTTGTATTCAGAGATGGTTTCAAACACCTAAAGACCTTTTTTTTTGCTTTAGTTATAAGATGAAAGTTTCAGTAGCCATCACACAGCATTTCTTGTGATGTCTGCTTAGTTCTACCGACGTGTAAACTCATGCTAACATTCCCCATTGGTCACAGGCTACTAGTTGCCCACGGAACAAATTGCAAAGATATGCAAAGTTGACATTTTGAAGTTTTGAATATGAATATTTTAACTGATAAAGGAATTAACATTTTTCGTCGTTTGAGTTATTTTTTCAGCATTCAGTGCGTATCTTGATTTAGATGGCTTGGTAGCCTCATCCAGACTGAGCAGATGTCTTCCCTAGACCAGACTGAGCCAGCTTCTCACTGGCAGCTGAAAAGCGACTCATTTCATGCAATTTGCAGGACAATTTAAATTGGTTTTCATGACTATTAATTTTAACCCAAGTTTTGACCCTAATTTGAGATCTCTGTCACCATGCTTACATCAAACAAAATTGGTGATTCGAACTCAACTGGGCATTTTTGGCATAGGAATTGCAACACGAGCTGACTATAACTTGTTATCCAACAAAGCAGGCTGAGGGGCTCATTGTATCTGTGTGATTCTCCCATCTGAGTTGGCCAAGCAGGAGTCAACTGTACAGAAAGCTGGAGTTTACACTGGCGTTGGTGCTAAACCAGCGAAATAGCCGTTCTGTTTGCCTGGATGCTGGGTTAGAAATCAAGGGCAGGTTATAGTTCTCCCTGTCAGAACAGGATCCTGAGCCTTGTTCTCTGAAAAGCTGTCCCTCAGCCGCCTAACTACTGTATAAAGGTGCAACAGGGCCCGAGTGACAGGGCAACCTGCCGCTATTGCACATTCTCAAAGCATGTTTAGTAAAACTTACAGGTAAACAATAATTACCATTGCAGGGGGCTTGGGACTAGATGATCTCTAAGGTTCCTTCCAACCCAAACTATTCTATGATTCTAACTAATCTGACCAAATGTGAATATCTTTTCATCATTTTTTTTTTTTTTTTTTAAGCACAAGAAACAAAAAGATGTAATAAAACGAATAACAGCATTAAATGAAGCGGGGTCATAATCCATAAACTGCGCTTACCCCTGGACTGGGGCACGTGAGGGCCAGCTTCGCAGCTCCAGCCTGCCAGAGAGTAGAAATCCAAGTCAAGCGTGTTGACCTAGTTCACATTAAGTATTTAATCTGACAAAACCTTTTGCCTTTCCCACAGCAGGCGAAAAGAGCACATGCTGAAATTTCAGTGAGGTCATGGAATAGATCTGCCCCAATCCCATCTGCTCCTTGGGGGCTGTTGGTTTGTTTGTTTTTCTTAAAGAAACATGTTTAGAATCACCCAGTCTTGGCAATAACCTTGTAGTCTCCATTAATTCGGTGACTGAAAAAAAAGCCCAAAACACATTAAACTTATATCCATGTTTAAATAAGCTGATAATTAATAAGATTTAGATCAAGAGTGCAAGAAAAGTGTGTGCTTTTCCTTTAGGCAATCTTTGCACATGCCTACTTAATGCTTTCTGTTGCAGAAATGTCACAGAAAACGCAGGAGAAAACGTCGTATCTCAGGAATTTTCACTAGAAGTGTCTTCCTTTTTCTTTTTTACCTCTAAGCTCTATGAAATATTTTTGTTTAAATCACAGAAGGCAATTTAAGCCTATGTAATTTGGTCTATTTCCTAGCCTACGTGTGCTGATATCTAGGGAAGTATGTTGAGTTTATGCTAGAAATCTATCAGTCTGTACAAAACTCATTTAAACTTCATATGAGTTTATTTTCATTAAGGGAACACCTCACCACCCGGCTATGGGCTGTGTTGGAAGGCAGAGCAGCACTGACTGGAGATCTGCATCCTTACCATAAACTCATATAAAAAGCAGCTAAAGAAGCCCATGGTCCCCTGCCATCCCTGTCCTCTCTGCTCACCTGTGCCTCCAGAGGGTACCCTGCGCTCCTCAGCAGAAACCTGTGTGCGGAGCAGGCATCCAAGGTGAGTTTGGGAGTCTCCAAGCTCTGACTGTGCAGGCTGAGGCTGCTGTTCAAGTGCTGTGGGTGAGCTGATGTGCTCCTCCCTGGCAGGGGGGCTGCCTGACGTACGGAAAAGGTGCTGGTGGTGTGGGTAGTGTCACGGTGAATGGTACTACCCATGCATGCTGGTTTAGGTTGTGTGACACTTTCGCTGGAACATTTAGTTTTCTTTCCCCTTCCCCTGTTTTGAATTCGCCCTTCTAGCTGAGAAATTAAAGATTAAAAAAAATAAACAAAATGCTAACAAGAAAGCAAACACAGTGCTCTGTTAGGGCTGGCTGCAGGAAACTGATGGCAATCATCCAGAAGCAGAAGAAGAAAGCTGAGAGAACCAGCTGGAAAAAAGCAAACGTGAACAGAAAATGCAAGTGTGACACTAAACGAAGGACCAAGCAGGTGAACCATTGTCTTAAACTAATGCTTTTAACCTGAGTCTTAACGCACGGTGATGTTTGAACTGTCTTTGGAGGCAGTGGATGTGTGCTAGTAAAATTAACAGTTTGTGCCAGGTATCAGTGCAGAATGAAAAGATTGAATAGAACAGTTACTTGCGCAGCCTCTCAAACCCCAGCCCACCCCCTGCTCCCACTGATACAAAAAATTAGTAAAGCTTGCAGTAGTTGACTACAGTTCTTAGTTCTATAGTAGTTGACTAGAGATCCTCTTCGCCTGTAGAATCACTTTGATGTTTAAGGAAAACTCGCTGTTAGTACACAAAAGTTCTTTACTGTATATTACGCTACCAGGGCAGTATGAATATGCATAAATGTTTTTTTAGGGGGGAAAACAAGAACTATTTTTGTGAGTAGAATCACCGTCAGCACCTTGGTTCTGGAAGACCAAGTTTGGTTTTGACTCAATTCTTTCGCGATTTTAAAATCAACTCATGCCGGCCATTCTAATGTCACATCTTTATTTTAAATTAAATAACTGCATGCTTGGAGGAAATAAAATAATCTTATTAAAAGTTTTCATTAAGCTTACAGATTATTCAAAGAAGTGTCAGCCAGCCGAATTCAAAAATTGTTCTTGTAGGTTCTGGGATGAGCATGATGTCGTCCCATACGGGGACAGGCTGAGAGAGTTGGGCTTGTTCAGCCTGGAGAAGGCTCCAA
This sequence comes from Cuculus canorus, assembly GCF_017976375.1. Classification (NCBI taxonomy): domain Eukaryota; kingdom Metazoa; phylum Chordata; class Aves; order Cuculiformes; family Cuculidae; genus Cuculus; species Cuculus canorus. The sequence continues at coordinate 29,186,767 of NC_071406.1, read as the reverse complement.
GGAGACCTTATAGCGACCTTCCAGTACCTGAAGGGGCTACAAGAAAGCTGAGGAGGGACTTTCTATAAAGGCTTGTGGTGATAGGATGAGGATGGATGGGTATAAACTGGAGAGGGGCAGGTTTGGACTAGACATGAGGAGGAATTTCTCCACAGTGAGGGTGGTGAAGCCGTGGCCCAGGTTGCCCAGGGAAGCTGTGGCTGCCCCATCCCTGGAGGTGTTCAAGGCCAGGTTGGATGGGGCATTGGGCAGCCTGGTCTGGTGGGAGGTGTCCCTGCCCAGGGCAGGGGGTTGGAACTGGATGTGCTTTAAGGTACCTTCCAACCCAAACTATTCTATGATTCATGGACAGTGGTAATACAGATGCACTTCAAAAATGCTGTACCTGTGCTGGTATCACTTCATAACATTAATATGCTTTACTTGGTTGCTTCCTTCTGTGTCTGACACCGCACTTCTCCAAATAAGAGAACCCAAAGTAAAAGGAGGTTGTAAAACCTCTCCTTCTTCTTAACTGTGCTGTGCTAAAACCTACCCTTCTAGTTAGTTACACTCTGTGTATTTACTACAGGTGACAAGTGTAGCAGATCTAATGGATTCAGTGTTTGAAACTGAAACAATTCATGCCAGCTGGGCTCTCTTAAGGCTAAATAGTATTAATCTTTCTAAGTTAAGCTGACAGTCCAAGTGATGTGACCTTCTTAAAAAGTATTTTTTACATCTTTCTGAGAAGGCAAGAAAACCATTTGAAGGTTACCTGCCTTACATTAATGAGCCTTTAGACATATGCACTTAAGAGAATCCACTTATTTTTATCAACAACTTAATTGGCTGGAGGTGCTCCACAGCTCTGACTGCAGACCCACCCCAGGAATTCTGAATGCTAAGCTCAAGCATAATTTATCTGAAAGAAAAACTGAAGAGTGTAATAAAATAGGTTTCTTATAATACAAAAAAAGCTCAAGACTTTACATTAAATGGTTGCTGGGAGCCTTGAAGATAAACTTCCTTCACTTTCCACTAAAACCAGCTCCAAATTTTATTTGGTTAAGGCCTCCAAAATTCAGATATCCTGAATAAGGATTATCTAAAGAGGATATTATTCTCTTCTGTTTTCATACTAAAACATTAATTAGAGATTTTTTTAAAAAAACTTTAATGAGTATTAGGCCAATGATTGCTAGAACAGACTGGAATAGCCACAAACGTGGATGTGAAATTACACAAATCTTTAATAGCGGGGAGGAAGGAATGCTGCATATTCCAGCACATACTAAATTCCTGCTCAAAAAAATGCTTTGCATTTTTGGTAGGTTTGCAAAACAAAATAGTTATTTACACCACATTTGCAAGTTTCAGTTTGTATAGTAAATAAATAGAAGGCAATGTTTTAAAGGAATAAAGTTTAAATAAGGAAAAAATATCCGTTGCTATATTAAGGTATTAATAGTGTATATTGCTTTAAAAAGCACAAAGCACATACCAAGGACATGAACATGGATAATATGATGGTAAGGGAACTAATTCCTTGTAAGCAGCATTAGTAAAAGATCGGCAGTACATTACTTTCAAAGCCAAGGGATCAGAGATCCTTCCCCTGTACCCTTGCCATTTTCTCCATCATTTTCCTGTTCTGCTGTTTCCTAAGCTGCTCACTCAGAACTTGTTCATATTGTAAACTTGGAGGTCAGAGTTTTCACTCTTCAAAAAACAATTAACCTTGCAATTTAAACATTTGACTTGATCGTGCTGTACAGGTCTTATCGAATGCTAAAACATTAGCAATGATATCCAAGTTTGGTTTCCACTTTGTTAGACTAAGGGCTGGTTTAACATCCCATACATGGCACCCAACAAACTGCAATAACAGGTTTTTTCATTTAAATGCCAAATTAAAATCAAGACCGCCAGCAGAGAAAATAAGCATATTTGGATAGTACTTATCCTCTATCTAAAAGCCATCACAACTTTTTGTATCCATTCTTTCTAAGAAGAAAATTTCTTCTGCCCTGTGTGATCCCCCCCTTGTTTCTACACATCTGCTGATTTTTAGGAGTAAGATACAACACTAGTTGTGCTACAACACAATGTGCACTGTGGCATGAGGCAGACACTTTCTGATGAAATCATTTACAACCCTAACTTATGAGCCACAAAAAAATTTAGAATATTTCATCTGCCAGCAAAGCCATCAAGTTCCTTTGTATCATGAGATGGATACTGCAAACATACTAAGAATTCATCCAAGAAAAAAGCCCGAGTTCATCAATTGAGGACCTAAATCATAAGAACCACCAACTGCCATAGCAAAAAGAGAGATGAAGTTTGATTTTTATCTTAAGTGAGGCACTAAATGAATTAACTGTAGATAAAAGCTTTATTACTCAAAATAATTTAGTCCGATGAGTAATTTTTCCGTAAGTATCAGGAACAGTTTATTCCTTATTAAAAGGGCTACACAAATAGTAATTTAAAAGATGTTAATTCAAGGCCATCAAAAGGGGAGGAAATGCCCTTTGCTTTGTTTCATATTGATCACATCACTAACTGTTTGTCGCCATTTTTCTGTGACAAACACAATATAGGTTACCGACACAAAAAAATAGGAACAACAGCTGTCTGAGCAGAAAAGGACTCATTTCTTTAGACACTGGTTGTGTGGGGATGTTAACAGAGCGCGACTGTGGCAAAAATGCTTCTAAGAAAAATTCTTCTGGCTGCTGACCTTCATGCCCCAACATCAGAGGCTGTAGCTGGGTATCTGTAGCAATATAGCTTGTTGTCTGCACCTCCGCTCAGCAGCAACTGATAAGAGGAAAACAAAACTGTGATTAATAGCAGAACTAAGCAAAATACCTACACAAAAGTTAAGACTCCGATTTTCTTTCTTTTAAAGACATACAAAGAAGTAATGAATAATAAACTGTTAATGCATGACTAAAACCCAGAATCAAAGCACAGAAGCAACCATGTCTCTTCCTCCCCTCCTAAAATTAGAAGCAAAGTTTTTGCAGGAAAATTTCTAAGACTTTTCCTGCCTCTTACTAAGCACAAGAGCCATACTGATAATCTGGAACATTAAGAAAATGGGTTTTTTTCCATTTTATATGTGTGTGTACCATTACAGTAGTAGAACAGCTTGCTGTAGAGGATTAAATAGCTCCCCTTCTACGCGTACTGCCATGCCCCAACTGTCAGTTCACAATAATGTTTTAGTCTCCACGGCAGCAAACAGTCCCTTGGAACACGCATTTTCTCAGCAAAGTTTGGTGCTGTTCTCGTGTCTCTCCTTGTTTGGAATACAATTGTAATGCCCACTTAATGCTACAGAGCTTAAACTCCCACCCTACTCCTTCGCACGGTAGCCTGGGCAACTGCTGCAGTGCGCGTGACACCATCACTCTGCTGTAAGCCCAGTATCGACCACAGCATGACTAAAACTTCCTGTTCTTGTATCTATAAGCATAAAGGACAAAATAGTCCATGACTGCTTTTAGCCCTCTTCCTAACCACCATGTGTATACATTGAGTAACTTGCTCTTGAGATTCTTACCCCTGCTTCTGTCCAGTCCACACACAAAACCTTGTCTTCATGAGCAGCCAAGTCATACAGAGGAGCTTTGCAACTGGTAAAAAATAGGTATTTACAGTCACACATTTGAAGTTAAATGAGCAATCACAGAAAACAAAATTAGTCCCTGAAAGAAATACTATCATGATGCTATCAAACAGATGTGTTGTAGTGGTTATAGATGCTTTCAAGGATGACAAGTATCTACCATGTGTCATCTTTTCTCTTGCTTTCTCCAGAGCTGATCATATTAGTGTTAACTCCTCCTACCTCCCCAAAGAGAAAAGCACCAACATTTTTCACCTGCTTGCAAACTACCTTGAGACTGAAATGTAATCAATCTGCTTGTTAGGAACAGTTTATTTTACATGGTTTCTTTCTTCCATGTGTGGATGCTGCTCAACTGGGTGTGTTTTCCAAAAAAGCCATTTAGGTCTTCTGAATGCAAACCATTTCATTGCTTGGAAATTTGTAATGAAAGGTCTGAAGACAGTATCAAGTGAAACTTCCCAGTTTTAGGCTCGTTCCTCACGAAAAGAATGTATTTTGTTCCTCAAAACAGAGGAATGGCTAGCGGATCCTCTGCTGTCCCTACCCCCAGCAGAAATAATATGGTTGCTGCCTTCTGCATGTTAATATCAATGCTGCTGTGAATGCCAGGTAAGTCCCACGTTGGAACTCCATCCAGCTCTCCAATCTGAAGCCAGATGTCCTCTGGTAGACTACAAGTATTTTTCTCCCTTTTGTTAAAAAGCCCGACTCCTAAAACCCAGAGGAGTTTGCAATGAACTGACTGCTTTTTCTATTTCATTAGGTTAACTGGCCCTGTAAGCTTATACGCCTCTAAACAGCAATGAACATGTTTATTTTACCTTCTTGTGTCCCAGAGCTTCACAATGTTGTCCAGAGAACCAGAGATCAGCTGGTGCTCGTGGGTAGGTGACCACTTCACCGATGTCACCCAGCCCGTGTGAGATGTCAGAGACAGAAGAACCAAGGAGCCATCTGAACGGAAAAAGAGGAAAAAAAGGACATCGGTAGCTGCCAAATTAAACCAGCAATTTTAAGCTGCATACAAAGTCCAGTGAGAAATGCAATCAGCAACATATATGTGTTCAAGGTAAGTGTTTCTCTTGACGGTAATTCTAACTTCAAAAATCAAACTGAGCTTTAAAGAAAGCAAACAGAAATATAAGCCACACACGTTCTGGGGAGAAAAAAGACCAAAACCAAACAAAACTCAAAATGTTTCTTTTCACTAAACTATATGTGCAAAGATTCTTGAAAAATAGCAAGCAAAAAAATGCTTTTGTTATTAACACACAAGAAGATAATACTGAAACTCTGGATTAAATTTACAGAAGCTAAACAAGTAAACATGCCTATGAAATATATGTGGTAGGCTTGAGGATAAGTTATTCACAATCCTGTCAAACAGGGCACTGCTCTATTGTAACAAAGTGACTACTATTTCACTTTGATGATGGTCTGACCAACTCAGGTATGAACCTTACACAAAAAGTAAGTAAGGTTCAGGCTTGCAATTGCACAGTTGAGCATTCATTAACAAGTTAAAAACAAAAAGGGAGGAAAACCTAAGCTGAGTGAGTTTTCTAAAGAAATCAAAAGAAGTCTTGCACCTGATTACAGAAAACAGTCATAATCTTTGTATTTAATAGAAGCCCCACAATGGCTTGTTTCAAGCAGAGGAACCAGAAAACAGTTTGTGTCTCCCAACAGGGAGAAGTTCTGATTTGGAAAAAACAACTTTGAGAACATGACTGTTTTAGCTCACCTTTGCTGCGAGGATCCCACAGTCTAATGTGCCTGTCGGTGCTCCCGGATGCGAGGCGTCGACACAGTGGTGAGTAGGATATAGAATTAAACACTTTGTTTCCTGTCTGTCAGAAAAGAAAATGGGAGCTATTATTTTGCAAAACTTTTTTTTTTAATTTGAGCTGGACTTCAGCAGAACCTACAAAGTATAAAAGTCTCACCAAAGTGGATTTGAGATCTCCAGTCTCGGCATCCCAGAGTTTAATGGTGTGGTCCCATGACGCACTGCAGATCTCCTCAGCATCTGACCACAGCACAGAGGAGACGGCTTCTGTGTGGCCAGAGAGGGTGGCCAGGGGAGTCTAGAATTTAAAAGTGAGGAGATTAGATTGAGTATTGTAAAAAAAAATCTATTTATTCAACAAACAAGATGTCATTTCTGATCAGCCTGAGACGTATCACTAATCACTTTTAACAAAGAAATTATTCTGTGTGGCCACATTTCTAAAATAAAATCCTGGACAAATCTGGAGTTCATCTTACCCTTGTTAGTCCCAACTGTTCGGTTTTCTGCTTCTTCCGTGGTCTGTTAGCTGCTTCTTCCATTTCATCCTCTTCATCTGTAGGTACTGTGAGAGAAGACCATCAGATTTGATCTAGAGGTTTCTGAACTGCATTTCCATGTAAGTAATTAAGCAAAACTCCATATTTACATTACTAACTGGTCTAAGATGCATGAATATTTCAACTTGACACATCTGATCAGATCAGTATTATCTCCATTTTGAGCAAGAGGAAAACAAGTACAAACTAAGCGCCATTCTCCAGGCCACTCAGTTTTAAAAATGAAGTCCCAATGAATTTTTAAGATCATCCTTACTCATGGAAAATTCCAACAGTAATTCAGATGTGTGATAAACACAATCTTTCTTTTGGATACAAAACCTATGCATATACTCCAAAAGTGAAAGAGCATGACTTGGAACAGCAAAAGAAACCAGTCACATCAAATGAAATGTGAAAACATTTACATTTCTAGAAAAGACTTGGTTATCTTACTGTCCTCCATATTATGGTGTCAACAACAGAAGAGGAAAATAACCCATAAATGTTTGATTTGCAAGAAGCGTATACTCAAACTTGCACACTTATGTAGATCTATTAAAAATAAATATAAGAGAAAGTACTGTCTTCTGAATAAAATAAGTATCAGTATACAGTTGATAACCATACCTAAAATTGCGTTACCAACCAAACCAGTGACTTCATACAGTGATGCACAACCTTACAGAGCTTACATAAAAAAGAGTTCTAGCTTGCTTTTAATATTACAGACTCAAATGTTCTTAAAGAAAAAAGTATTGAGATATCAATGTTTACAGTTGTTGTTAAGTACCATTTTTTTAAAGAGATTCAAGACTTGCAGCTTACGCTTAGCTTACCTGCAGACCAGATCTTTAACATCTTATCCCAGGCTCCACTGCAGAACTGTTTGAACAGACACATTTTGTTAAAATTTGATCCAGACAGACCTCGTAAGCCAAATTAAACATACTTCCTGCTTGAAAAAGTAATCAATGGGTTGTAACACATGAAGAGCAGTACTAGGCTCCTCAAAAAAAAATCTTAGATCAAATTATTATTCTTCCTTGTTTTGCAGGAAAAATACCTACAAAATATGTCTTTATTTCCTTCAGCATCAAAAGGCTTTATTTTAAATTGTCTTGATATTGAGTCAAGCTGGGAATGATGACTACCTTTGGTGTGAGTGCTCTTAACAGCTGAATTCCTAGATAAAGTAAAAGAACCTGTTCTACAACCTGCTTTTTCCAAGTATCATTCTTGAAATTTTTTTCCCAACAAAACTAACTACTGTGAAAATTTAGGTCAAATTTGAAAATAGTCCATTACAACATAAAATTCACATGCATTAAAAGTAGAATTTATTTTAAACTTTCAGTTTCACTCACAGAAGTGAAAAGCAGCAGTATAATGGCTTGTCATATCTAAAGTCACCTTCAGCTTTTTGTGATATTAGAGGTTAAATGAGTCACTTTGAAAAGCTGGCCTAGTGCTGATGTAGTGCTCCTAGTCCTCAATAACCACCATTTATAACAAGGCTGGAAACTTATCAGTGTTTCAGTCATAACAACATGATGACTAGTACCTACGCAGGGACAAGATGATTTTTGAGATATGGGCTGCTAACAACCCAAAAGACAAAGGTTTCTTTCCAGGAGTCACTCACTTTAGTTCTCGTGCAATCAACAGCTATGGAGTCTACACTCCCAGCGTGTCCCCTGCAACAGTGAAGCGCTTTCACCTTGTTTTTCTCCACATTCCACTCCCATAGCAGGATGGTTTGGTCCATGGAAGCACTGAGTAACAGGCACGATAAACTATCTGCGGAAGAAAGAAAGTCACACTTGCACCCAACAGCTTTCCAAAGTCTTATTTAAACTCTTCAGTCCAAGAAGAAATAGCAGATAGATGCATATCTCAGTTTACTCATACAGATTTCAGTTTATGTCACATGACCCTGCAAGTACAATTAATATAAATATGCATACCAATATTTGCTAATGAAGATTGCAAGGTGGAAAGACAACATACATAGAATAGTTTGGCTTGGAAGGGACCTTAAAGATAATTCAGTTCCAACGTCTCTGCCATGGGCAGAGACACATCCCACTGGATCAGCTGCCCAAAGCCCCATTCAACCAGGCCTTGAACACCTACATATTACTGCTCGTTACTGTTAAAGGACAGCTTTACTTGCACCGTGGCTTCATTTCTAACACAATGACAAATTGAAATAACTGTAGCTTTTAGATAATGAAATGTTCATGGTTGAGGAACACTGAGATTTCTCCCCCAATAAATCAAACTATTACCACTCTCCTAATAAATATATACTGACCTTGCTTCACCCATGCCACATCCTTCACTACTTCTGTATGCCCAGCTATTGTCATGATGGATTTTCCTTCTAAAGACCAGATTCGAGCAGTGTGATCATAGCAGCCAGTTAATATCCTAAAGGGTACAGAATTTGAAATGTTATTGTCTTTAAAACCAACAATGTTTTCATGAAAAAAGCCTCAACCAGAAACTTGGAAAAATACTAGCACAGAAACAAATTCAAAAAACAGTTACTTTGTATGCTTACAAAAAAAATGAGTGATATAAAAAGATATAAAAATATCTTTTTGCTACAGAGCAAAGCTTCATTAAAACCTGCAACTGCCAGGCTAGGAACACAGGCCAAAAAGAAAAGCAATGAGAGTAGTACAATTCTCACAGGTGAGACTTAAGAATGTTTAAATCATTTTAAATGAAGATAATCTGTTGTTTGTGGTATGTTACTACAGGATTTTGTAGTGTTTTCAAACCATTACTTAATATAGGAATGTTCCCTAGTTGATTGGAGAAAGAATGTGAAAATACAGTAGAAAACAATTATGCTTTGGGTTTTTTAAAGACAAGCTCTGCATAAAGGTACAATGTTATATTTATTACTAATGAATGTCACATTTTAAGACAAGGGTTTAAGCTAAAATAGAGCTAAGGAAATTTTGCTGTCCTTTCTCTTAAAGATAGTAAGTAGTATTATCCATTCGTATCTCTTGTTCACTGACTCTGCTACTTGTGATGAAGTCACTATCACCACAGAATAGAGGTGCTAAAACTAAACTGTTTACAAAAGCAAGCAGCTGACTGACTTGACAGTTTAAAAAAAGGCCATAAAAAGAGAGTAAACAGGGGGAACCCTCCCACCCCAGATTATTAAAGCAGCAGAATACCACTCCATTTGAGACCATGGAGTCCTCTGTACACAACAGGAATAAGATCGAACTTAGAACTGTCTTAGTGTGGTACCATTCTTCAGTGGCTTGAACAGAACTGATCCAGTCATCATGGAAGATGCATTCCTCTGGCTGAGGGGCCATATATTTCTCCACATACTCTATTTCCACCACTTCTTCCTGAGCTCACAGACAAAATACATATTTAGCGTGAGTTTAATTATCTTTTTTTTAATCAGTAACAGAAATATTTAAATGTAATGTTGTGCAAATGTACAAGTTTATTGGGGAAAGATCTTGGTCCTTTGTCACATTACTGGAATTTATAAGAAGTGTCTGAATTATATTGCTTTCCCTATTTTTATCAAATTACTATTACTAAGAAGCTGGAAGCAAGTAACTCCACTCTTCTCGGGTTCTTCCTCTTCTGTACTTACCTGTACAAAACCAATGTCTAAAACACTTCACATTTCGTACAAGTATCACTTACCTTCCCATTATCCCCCAGTGTAACTAATACAGTAGGAGACAAAAATATATTAATGATGACATGAATAAAACAAGAATTTCCCCCCTTAACTGTACAGAAATAACAGACTGTATAATGATGTTCCTTGCACAGCTCAGTACAATACTCTCTAACTGCTCTGAAGTTGAGAATAGATTTAAACATACAGACAGTTCCCCTAGGAAAGTCAGAAAAGAAATAAAACTGAGCAAGGAATCTACCTAGTCAGGACGACAGTGTCATCTCTAAGTCAGATTGAAGTAAACTGGCTAAGTCTGTTCGACTGTCCAAAACAGGGAGAAATTGAGTATGACTCACCGTGGAGATATTTTCTGTTTCCATGTGCATGACCAGTGGCATACGCAAGAACTGGCCATTGATAAGGAAGTCAAATTCCACATATTTGTGATCCGCTGAAAGAAGTCAGGAAACATTGGGTGTCACTATATCTTTGAAACCATCAAGAACTGCATCATTCTGTGGCTGGTTCAGCAGAATGGAGCCAGGAAGAGGTAAGTGGGTGGCCCACTAATTCCACAGGATTACAGGAGTTAAGAAAATTTGCTGGACAAAGGCTTAAGTTTGCCTCTTATTGTTAACAACTTATTTTTTTAATCCTTTTCTCTGTGGCTATGTCTAATCAAACTCTATGGGTATTCTGCATGGAGCTTGCTACTGCCAACCCCCACCTTTATATTCCCCAGCTACAGCCTTGTATTTGAAGGTGGCAATAGGAAAATCCTAAGAAATTTTGGGTCATATTTCTCCCTTTGCAATGGCATAGTTGACAAATGCCACCTCCCTGGAGGTGTTCAAGACCAGGCTGGATGAGGCTTTGAGTATTCTGATCTAGCGGGAGGGGTGCCTGCCCATGGCAAGGGGGCTGGAACTGAATCATTTTTAAGGTTCCTTCTGACCCAAATTGTTCTATGATTCTGTAATTTTGATAAAAGCTTTGTGCTTTGCACTAGTTTTCTTTTCAAGGTTGTTTGTAATTTCATGAGTTTAAAGTAACTTGTGGAAATCCCAGCAGGTTAAAATACAATTAGTCTAAGACACAATTAGTCTGGTTTCTCACAGAAAATAGGATTTTTCAAGAACATTGCACAGGCATCTTTGCCCTGTAAAGCCTTTCAAGTCGGTCAGGCCCATTTCACCTACCGTTGACAGAATAGCTAAGCTATTCTCAAACGCTTCCATAAAACCCAAATCTTTGGTTTCATTAGTTCTTTTGCCAAGTTTTAGGAAACACTTCTGTGCCTGCTGGGGCAGCTCAGTCAGTGGTGCTGGGCACACATTCATCCAGCCTTTGGACCGTTTCTCCTGGTGCCAGTTTCACAGGGAGCTCACAGAGCCAGATCCGAGAATCACAGAGTGGTTTGGGTTGAAAGGGACCTTAAAGATGATCTAGTTCCAACCCCCCTGCCCTGGGCAGGGACACCTCCAACCAAACCAGGCTGCCCAAGGCCCCATCCAACCTGGCCTTGAACACTTCCAGGGATGGGGCAGCCACAGCTTCCCTGGGCAACCTGGGCCAGTGTAATTTCTTCCTAACGTCTAGTGTAAATCTTCCCCCTTCCAGTTTAAAGCCATTCCCCCTAGTCATATCACCACAAGCCTTTGTAGAAAGTCCCTCCCCAGCTTTCCTGTAGCCCCTTCAGATACTGGGAGGTGGCTATAAGATCTCGTCGGAGCCTTCTCTTCTCCAGGCTGAACAAGCCCAACTCTCTCAGCCTGTCCTCTATGGGAGGTGCTCCAGCTCCCTGAGCACCTCCGTGGGCTACTCTGGACCCGTTCCAACAGCTCCACATCCTTGTGTTGGGCACTCCAGGCCTGGACCCAGCGCTCCGGGTCACCCCCAGACTAGCTGCGAGCTCCCTGGGCCCCGCCCCTACCGTTGTCGGCAGCCAGCAGCTTGTTGATGAGGTGGCTGAGGTCGGTGGTCTCGGCGTTGGCGGGGACCGAGAAGGGTACATCCTGCACGGCGAACCTGGGGTTCTCGGTGCGGAACCGCGCCGTAACCTCCGCCGTGAGCCCCGCCATGCTGGAACCGTCCACGCCGCGAGTGGCCGCGGGGACTACAGCTCCCAGCACACCCTGCGTGCCACCGCCGCTGCTGAAGCGGCTGCACCGTGCGGCGAGCGGGCGCGGGGACTACAACTCCCAGTATACCTTGCGCGTCAGCTACGGCTGCCGAGAGGACCATCCGTTTGCGGTCTCAAATGCGTGGCCGGAGCAGGAGCCGGGTCCAATTGGCAGAGATTTGACTGTTGTGAATTCATAATAACATTAAAATTAGACCTTGGAAAGTAATAGAATGTGCATAAGACTCCTGGGAAAATTTATCCACATGCCTGTGAGTGGGAAATCCATTCTGTCTCCAGCTCCTGTCTGGCTGTACATGATCGATGGGGACCGCTCCTTCGTGTTGCCCAGGCTAGAACGCTCTCTTTCTAAAGCTCCAAAACGCGTCTTGGAGAGTTTATTTGCTGGCATTTTCGGTATCGGTGGCACCAAGCCTGACAACAGCCAGGAAGCACCTGGGAAGCGCCCTCAGACCCACGGTGTGAGCGTTGGGGTTGCCCTATGCAGAGCAGGAGCTCGTCTCGGTGGGCCCTGAGGGACGCTGTGCTTCTGTGTGACCGCGGGGACTACAACTCCCAGCCTGCCCCACGAGGCCCTGCCCGGGTCCCCTCCCGCCCTGCCTCGCTGCGGCGCGCGTGCGCTGAGGGGCGGGCTCCATGGCGGCGCGTGCGGGACAAGGGTAGGGGTTCGGTAGCTTCTTCCTTCGGGATCCTCCGCCGCTTGTGTGGCGCGTCTGTGTGCGTGTGCTTGTGCTCTCTCCGCCGTCGCGGGGCTGCGGTGGGGAGGGGGCTGTGACCGGACTGGGGACGTGCGTGTTAGGGCGGCAGGGCATGGGGTGTCCCCGCACACACCCCGGTTCCCCTCAGTGTTGGGGCGGGAGGGGGGTGCGCGCTGGGGAGGGCTGTGGGACCGTGTCCCCACCAGCGCGCGGGGCGGCGCGGGGGCTCCGGGCGGGGGCGCTGGGCAGCACGGGGGTGCGGGGCAGGGGCCGGGGGGGGCGCGGGGTAGCGGGCGGGGCGGAGGCTCCGGGTTGGAGCACGGGGTAACGCGGGCTGCGGGCGAGGCACGAGGCAGCGCGGGGCCGGGAGTGCAGCTCCGCGTTCCGCTCGGTGCGGGGCCCGCGGTTCCTGCGCGGGTGCAGTGACAGCGGCGACAGGAAGCCTCTGCCGGGAGCAGCAAAGCCACCGCGCTGAGGAGGGCTGGAAGTGTGGAGGCGAACCTGCGTGTCTGCCTGCGAACCTGCTGCGTGCAGGGTTTGGAGAGGTTTCTTCCCACCTTCTGTCCACTGCTTGCGGGGAAGAGTTGGGCTTTCCCCGGGGCCAGCTGTCAAGTCTTGATGTTTTGTGAGACTCTGAAATCTTATTTGTTTTTAAGCCTACTTAAAAGATCCAACATTTTTTGCGGGCATAACTGACACCTGTCCGTTTTCCTGAGAGCTGGGCCAGCTACACAGGAGTGATTCGCCTGAAATACCCTTCAGTAGGAGCACCCAGGTCTCCCGTGCGTTCTTAACACCGTCTGCCTGCTCTTTCATGATGGCGGCGAGCTAAATTGCAAACCTCATAAGAGTTAATATAAAGCTAATTGTAACAGGTTTTATGAGGAGCAGCTGAAGGGGCTCGGTTTGTTTAGCCTAGAGAAGAGGAGGCTGAGTTGAGACTTTGTCACTGTCTACAACTACCTGAAAAGAGGTTGTAGAGAGGTGGGTGTTGGTCTCTTTTCTGGTGTGACAGGTGATAGGACAAGGGGGAATGGCCTTCCCAGGAGAGGTTCAGGTTAGACATTAGGAAAACTTTCTCCACTAAAGATGTTATCGGGCACTGGCAGAGGCTGCCCAGGGAGGTGGTTGAGTCCCCAGCCCTGGAGATGTTTAAAAGACTGGTAGATGAAGTGCCTAGGGATATGGTTTAGTAGTGGACAGGCAAGGTTGGACTCGATGATCTCAAAGGTCTTTTCTAACCTAGTGCTTTTATGATTCTGTGATTTACTTGAGGGTATCGCTGTGCTCTCATTTCCTCCTTGTTTTGCTGTAATTTGTGCCCTTCATAGGGTAGAGGAGTGTCATCAGAGGCAGTGCTTAATTGTTGCAAGCTATGCAATTATCTTAAATGTTTTTATAAAACCTCTGAAGCATTTAATGGAAAACTCGAAAAAGATTGTTGGTGAGGCATTCAGCTGTTTGTATTTCCTGTCGAGAAGTATAAATTAAAACCAGAATGGGGAATATTCCTTTTGGAAGCACTGAAAACGTGAACCTACACAGTCAAGCTTTGATTTACAGGGTTTTGTTTTGGTTTGGGTTTTTTTTGTGGTTTTTTTTTTGATGGGTATGCATTGAAGACTTCAAACTTGAAAAATGTAAGAGAATTCCCTCCTTCCTGTCCCAACAAAGTACTCCAAGGTGGAATGTGCTTATTATCACCATGGACTTACTTGGTTTTTACAGTTTAAGTTTCTTCTCTTGACTAAAATTTTGCAATATTGACTCGGTGTTGAAATAATTAGCTCTGGGATTTTGAAAGGCAGTACTTTCCTTTGGGATCTGGCTGTGTGTTATGTTCACAAGGGGGCTTCTTAACTGAGGGAAGGCAGAAGCAAGCACTCGTATGAGACCATAAAATTATGTCAGTCTAGAACTGGTCTATTTTTAGGGACTGCTGCTTGTACTTGGTGGGTATGGGTATTCCCACAGAATACAGAATCAGAGGCAGGAAAGTAGAGAAATATAACGCTCTGCCTTAAGGCAGAGTGGAGATGTGGCTGGTCAGTGATAGGATTTTAAAGTAATGCTGGTTTGACTTTTCTGTCAGTGTCTTTAAAAGTTTATATATTAAGAATCAGTATGTAGGCTTCTGGATTAGAGAGGAGATTGCAGCTGTTAGGAGAAAGGTTCACCTTGGAGCAGGCATTGAAATCCTGTTTCTGTTGAGAGCACTTGATGTTATACAGGTTGTGTCTGTGGATGACAGTCAGTGAGAACCTAGCCCTGCAAGGGGTGACCCTTGTGGCTATGTTTTCACAGGAGCTCTTGAAGGCTAAATAAATTGATATCTGACTGCTTTTTGTGTCTTGCTACTTGAACTATTAGTCCACTGGAGGTGAATCACTGAAGGTAGTGTGTAGGCTGGATTGCAGTGCACATTTGCCTGTTGAAGATCCTGTCATTAAGACCATGTATAAAATGCTTGCGATGGTTAGTTATCATGTTTGCCTGTGCTAGCAGTTTCTGCTGTGGCTGCTTGCTCTCTTTGTAGAGGTAGCAATAGCCAGAGATTTCCCCTTATTTTAAGTAAAGTGCTTCCCAAATGGATGTAGAGTAAAGGAAGCAGTCTTAAGGCATTAAAACATAATGACGCTTGATTTGGAAATGGCTTTGGAGTGGTGGACTTTATGGGGAGCAGCCTGTAGAGTGGTTTGAGTGGAGCTGCATTAAGGCTAAAGCTGAATGAAACATAGAGAGCTGCCTGTTTGATGTGTGCACTGAGGGTACAGCTCTTGTTCCCCTTTTTTCACTAGCATTACATTCCCATATTTTTCCTTCAATCTGCTCTTAAATGTGGGGTACGATGATGTTGCATTGGAAATTTTTGTGCCACTTACACATCAGTGTTTATGAAAAACTGAGATATTTGTATGTTATTGTTGTGGTTTAACCCCAGCTGGCAACTGCACAGCCTCTCCTTCCCTCCTTCCTCCTGGTGGGATGGGGGAGGAGAATTGAAAAAAAGGTGAAACTTGAGGGTTGGGATACAGACAGTTTAATAGGACAGAAGAAGAAGGAAGAAGAAAAAAAATAACAGAATATATGAAAGAAGAGATGCAAAATGCAGTTGCTCACCACTCGGTGGCCGATGCCCAGACCATCCCCGAGGAGTGATCCTGCACTCGCCCAACCACCCCACACTCCAAATTGTGTATTGAGCATGATGCCATGTGGTGTGGAGAATCCCTTTGGTCAGTTGGGGCCAACTGAGTGGGCTGTCCCCCCTCCCAGCTTCCTGTGCACCTTCTTGCCAGTAAAGCATGGGAAGCTGAAAGGTCTGTGACTTAGTGTAAGCACTACTTAGCACCAACTAAAACCACCAGTGTGTTATCAACATTATTCTCATACTAGATCCAAAACATAGCACTATAACAGCTACTAGGGATAAAATTAATGTCCCCGATGACACCAGAACATTTACTTACTTCTTTGTGACAAAATTTTCGCACAGCTATCGGTATACAGGACTTCTTTGGGGAATTTGTTAGCAATATTTAAACAGTTATAAAATTTCTTACCTATGTATGCACTTTTAAGTATCCATAAAAGTATAATCTTTGAGACAAAAAAGAAAATCTTTTGTTTGGGGTTGCACAGCATTTATGTTAATCAAACCTGGATGGTTAAACCATGACGTTCATTGTCTGGAGTAATGTGCGTGGCAGTGGTTTGACTGGATTAGAAGAGTGATTAGACAAAGTCACAGGGCAAAAATGTAGCAAGGGCATTATTTAAACACAAAGATAAGACTTCAGATGTTTCTGGGCTGCCTGTGGGAGGCAGCTGCATGAATATCACTGTATGTTTACCCTACTGCTGTCATTTTTTCCCTGAGCTTTATTATTAACCAGTGTTACCTACAGGATATTGTGCTACTTGTGCCGTTGGTCTGTCGTGATACAGCCACCCTTGTTTTCTGTAGTCAGGTTCCAGCACACTCAGAGTACGTACCATCGATATCTCTGGAAAAAACTTCTTCAGTTTATCTCAAAGAACTAAATGTGCCGCTTGGACAAAACTGACTTAGATTTACATCTTTTAACTGAGGGGAAATGATTGAGTGATGATGAAATCTAGTTCTCTGTCTTTTTTCATTTGCTGCTAGCACACTTCAGACATTTTAACTGAAGCATCTCATAGTTGTTCTCAGATCCAAAGCTACAAAATATTTGTTAAACATGAGGTAACTTCATTTGGAATTTGTAGTGTCATCACTTGAAAATTGAATGGAAAAATAAATCTGCTTTAGATTAAAGTCTTTAGTATATTGAGCGTATGAGCAGCTTAACTTCACAGTGTTGTTTGTATCAGCAGGATGCTTTATTCAGCTTCAGAAGCCAAGGAGATATGGATTTACTTTGCCTGTGGTGCTTTCTATCTTTACAAAAAAAAATAAAAAATTCCAAGGTTGTACATTTTCAAGTGACTCTCTAGCTTTTTACATTCTCCTTGCTAGAGCTGTAAGTGGTTGAAATTACACAGCCAAGAAGGTCTGTCTCAAGGAATTTAGTTTGTAGTGTGGTGAAGAAGATAAATCTGGTAGGGGTCACATACTAATATAACACTGCCTATATTTAAAATAAATACTAAAGAGGAAAATGCTGAACACCTTTCCCATTCCCTTACCGCAAAGGGATTAAGTTTTCTTTTATTCAGTTTGGCATATTATGTGTGTAGTCTACTATGTATGTACTCTTGTAACATAGGGGCCCAGTTAGTTTGTCATGTTGTCTCTTTGCTTATGAATGTTTGAGAGTGATCACTGCTTTAAAGGGTATGTGTACTGTCTAGGTGGAAGCCTTATCGTGTGAATGTGGCAATTTGCTGTCTGATAGTCTCTTAGCTTGAAGGCTTATAGGGTGAAGCTGAGCTCCTTGAAGTACTTTTTTTGTGATAGGAGGTAGATTTCTTTTTGTCTTTCATCACAAGATTAATGCTAAGTTTTGGTTTTGCTATCTAGTGTTTTTTCTGCCCAAAGCTTACTTCTGTAGACCAACAACAGTAATTTAATTTCATCTATATGTAGTTTTATAACCCTTTAAAACAAATGTAATTTGCTTCAAGATGGCTAGATGGCATAGCTGGTTAATGCAAATCAAGTGCTCTCTAGGTGTGTATGGTTGTTAATGGAGTGTTTGTGGACATACACACTCATGATTTTCATCTAGGTATGCGTGGTTTGTAAGTGTGTGTGATGACAAGTCAAACAAATTGTCCTTTACCAGAGGCCACATTAAGCTTCTAGAGCAACACTGAAGTTTTTCTGCAGTAAGTGATAACAAGGCAAGGATTTCTTGAGACCTTTGCTGTTAGCTTCCAACAGCATTAGAACTTGTGAGACTAAATTTGTAGGACCAAAAAAACCCCACAGGATTGTTTTGATTGCAGCTAATGCATGGAAGGCTGAAATAAACTTTTGTTAACTTTTTCAGGTTGTTTTGTAATGGAGGAAAATGGAGCTGACCATGACATTACTATGGAAGCATCCAATGACTTATTCATAGGTGACTGTAATACTACAGGAGAGTCAGAAACAAATGATTGGGGTTTGCAGGTAAGGTATGAATGTCCTGTCTTGGTAGACACTTTCTTTACGTCCTCTCTGATGATTGTACAGTGTGATATTTAATCAGTGTAGTTTTTTTCTTGCCTTTATAGTGATACATTGTGTCTTCTCAAAAAGTAGGAAAGTTTCTTCCCCTGGGTTCATGTTACATTCAGCTTTGAAGAGATGAATATCCATATGTTATAGTAATAGTAATTATATTAATAGATCCTGTTACAGTGCTGATAAAACCCCATGTTTTACAGTGTTAACAAAATCCTTTTATTGAAGAATACTTGATGACATGCCTTGGAATAGAAGGAGTTAAGAACACTTGAGGTCAGATTGCTTAGTGACAAAACGTGGCAAATAAGAAGCCAGAGACACAGGTCAGAGAGCTTTCTCTGCATTAATGTTCTGCAGATTACTTCAGCTAATATGAAATAACATTCAGGTAGTGATTTAGAGGTGTGCTTATGGTCTCTGCACAATGTTGTTAACACAACTAGTGCCATTTAGTTGTTGCTGCTTTTCTGGTGTAGTTTGTAGTAGACAGTTTCAGTATAGGAGGTTTATACCTGCAGAATTTTTGAGAAGGTTATTTTGCCTAGGTCTGACTTTTGTATACAATTCAGAAACATTTTTCTCCACTCTGTGGATTTGTAATTTACAATTTTTTGTGGTAGAAATGTCAGAGTTGTTTCTGCAGTTGCTGCAAAAGATACAATAAATTGCACTCGGTCTTGCATTGGCCAAGTGACAGCTGGACATGATACTTTACACAAGGGTCACCTATTTTCCATTATTTTTATGTTTTATATTTGAGTTTCAACAAGACACATATTTGTGCTTAAACATTTAAATTTAATGAAAATGAGATTGCTGTAAGACCTTGATTCTGCGAGCTTGATGAGAATAAGCTCTGAGTACCTATTTTTTGAGGCTTGCAAAATCTGTTTCCTGGTCTTGCACTGTGTAAGTCTTGGACTTGAATTGGTGGGTTTGTGTTGCTTGTGTTTCTTCTGTGGTAAAGAATTAAGAAAGTATATACAAATTTTTTGTCTTCTAAGCTAAATGCATATATCTGAAGACCAAGTGGAATAGTATCTAGGATTTCTTTTGAAGTCAAATCAGGTTGGTGGGTGTTTTACAGTTTTTTGGGTTTTTTTGGGTATAAGGTCTCTCAGTTTCTGCGTAGTCTTGAGATGTTTTAAAGGGGTAAGTGGCTTAGGTGAACAGATTTTGGGCAAAAGGGATTTTCTTTCTCCTTAAGAGAAAGTTTTTTCTAGGAAGCAGAAATATGAATAGATTTTTCAGCATGGAAATGGAAAACAGAAATAGAATTGCTAGTGTTGGCTAGTAGCCTCTTGATGAGAAGGACAAGAGCTCATGTTGAATGTGCGATACAATACAGCACACTGGGTTTAAATTTTCTTTCTTTCCTTTCTTTCTTTCTTTCCTTTTTTTTTTTTTAAAAATAGAAATTGCTACTCAAGGTTAAACTACGTTTTACTGTTTTTCTTCTGTGAAAGCATCTAACCTGCATGGATTCCAGGGATCCATTGTTTGGACAGAGTGACTCTCCTGCAGCCTTGGCCATCGCAGTACGCCTCTCAGGCAGCTCTCCAACTTCAGCTGCCCCGGCACGGCCACCCCAGCTGCAGCCGCACTTTGCAGAGGAGTTCTACCTGATAGACCAAACCAGGCAGCCTCTCTATGATCTGCAGCCCCTAGGAGGGCCCAGTGCACAGATGGTGAGTGTGTCTGAGACAGGGCAGCAGGGTATTCACTGACCAGGGAGCTCTTTGAAGAACTTCAGGTGGTGCTTGTTTGTTGTACAATGGCTGATAAAGGCTTTGTCCCTAGCGACAAGTGAAACTTTTCAGTGGTTCAGTTCACAAATCCTGTGTCCAGCCATTACTAATTTTATTAAACAACTTATGTCTTTTCTCGTTATCAAGCCTGGTTCTTATATTCCCTTGATAAGTCCATTTGTGGGGTTTTGGGGAGGAATTTGAGCATTATCAGTAGGCTAACTCATATCTCTTCCCCACCGCCAAATTAATTTGCTTAAAGCATCACTTTGTAATTCTTAACACTTCTTTTCTAAAAAGGTAACTCTCATCTGGCACTAAAAGACACCTCACCCATTTGAAGTATAATAAATCAGAAACAAGATGATACTTTATGGTATTCTGGGTTTTATAACTTAGTGGAACAAGTCCTTGGTAATTAGGTTTGTGATAGCTTTAATAATAGTGTTGCAGGTTTCAAGTAAATATGTAATTCACTGTAGAATCCTGCAAGGTTGTTTTTTTGGTTTTGTTTTTTTTTTTCCTCTCTCCTTTAATCAATTAAAGGGCTATTTTAAAAGGAGGAAAATAATTTTAAGAAGATGACAGTAAATAGGCTGTTTCTTTGTCATGTGAAATTAAGCTAATTTACAGGCTCTAATTCCAACCAAAATATTTTTCTTTTCTGGTAATAAGCAAATAATGATCACCATACAAACTAGTGCCATGCTTTTGTGTGATTGCCTTACAGATGATTGTTGCCAGCCAGTCAGAAAATGGACAGGTGCTGCACGTCATTCCTTCTGCCCAGCCAGGAATGGCCCAAGTGATTATTCCTCAAGGTCAGCTTCTGGATGTGACCAGCATGCAGGGTGAGTTTAGCTGGTGGGACTTTAGGGTGTGTGTTCCTGTGACTAAGTGTATCCTGCGTGATCTCTTTTTAAGCACCTTGTGTGTATGTGTTTCCTTTCCTTAGTCAGTTGTAACCAAAAATACAGACTTGCTGAATCTGCTTCCTGATTATGTATCTGGCATGACACACATCACGTTTTCTGTTGAACAAAAGCCTGATGAAATAAGAGCTGTTATGGTCACTATAGCTATTCAATGGATAAATTGAGATGTCAGGTGCAAAATTGCTTCTTGTCTTATTTACCATTAATGAGGACATTTGTACCAAGTCAAGCAGCTGTACTGTCAGCTTTGAATTTCCACTGTCTTTACTTAATTTCAAGTGAACTAGTTAATTCGTGTAATGCAGGTAGAAGAACTAACGTTGTTTGGGGCTATTCCAGAGGTCACTGGTGGTGCACCTTTTGTGGAGTCAGGAATGAAGTACCTAGGTAGAAATTCAGTTCCTAATGAAGAAAATTATATGTAACTTTAACTTCATTGCTGAGTTTTTAATTTCAGTGTGTTGTCACATTTTAAGTGTGTGGTGAGATGCACAACTAGAAGCGCAAATTTTAAGCTTTTCTATAGAAATCTGAAAGCATTGATTATTTATCTGCAAGCCTTGCTGGGTGACAAAATGCGATGTACTTTACATTCACAGAATAAGGCTGAGAACTAGACTGTCACATTTTGGTAAATGCTTGAGGTTTTTTTAAACTGTTCATGCATTTTCTGTATAAAATTCTCAAAATCTGAGCACTAGTTAAGTGCCCCTGTGGAATGAGACCTCAAGGGTAAAACTAGAGTCCTGATACTGGGCAGAAAGGAAAGAGTTGGGATTCAAGTCATGCTCCAGACTTTTTCACTTACAGTTGGAATATGGTTTTATAACTGTACACTGAAAGGCTTGCTCCTACCTTAATCCTCCTCCCCTTCCTCTCTGCCTGCTCTTGCAGGGTTAAAACCACCTTTGGTTAGGTTAAATGTAGTCTTCTGTGACTGAGCCTTCAGTTACTAAAGAATTGCTGCTGTTTTTTGTAGGCAGTAAGTTGCAATGCTGAATGGTATTTTTATGTTCCCATTTTTCATCCTATGTGGGGCTGTCTGTTTACTTATAGCTCAATTTCACTGTATTTGAATATACGTTCTGCAACAGTGCTACAGGGTTGGGTTTTTTGTTGTGAATTTTTTTTCCTAGAGACTTACTGTGCAAAAGACTTTGTAGTTATTTGATCTTTAAAAGACAGGAAAACTTGTCAGTGCTTTATTGTGGATATTAAAGGGGAAGGAGAATGGATTGTCAGCCTTTGCGTTTCACTTGCCTATAGGTGGTGATAATACATGAAATGGCACAGACTTCAGAGTTAGTCCATAGTGTTTTAAGGACATGTCTGTGTAGAGGGAACCAGTGCTTCAACCTTTGAGGCAGACTGGTGTTGCTCTGAGTTGTACACTTACGAATCTTTTGGCACCACCTTTCAAGTGGATTGATTTCTGTACTGAGTCAATAGGTTATCACTCTCTCAGGATAGGGGAAAAGAAGCTTTTGTAATTGAAGGGCAAAAATCCCACATCTAAAGAAAAGTTCCATTTCTCTGTGTTGAGACCAAAGTATCAAATATCTGTTTTCACAGTTTTCCATTATTTTTTTGTTTAACTATACATGCAGGCTTCAATCTAATAGTATTTTCTGTCTTATGGATTGCTCCCCCCTGCTACCAAGAAAGACTAAAACATTTGTTCTAAGAGCATGTCAGGTTCAATTACAATAGGCGTTATTTTTTTCTTGCTTGGGTGTTCTTTTCTAAGTGCAGTGTGGTATTGTAATCTCCTTTTTTCTTACTTTAAAAGCCAGCGTGTGATTTGCAGTTGACTGAAATGGTTGTGCATTCCTATGTAGATTTGTGGAAATGTAAAATCTTTACAAGTTCTTCTGATTATCTAACAGTAGCATGATTACCAAAGTCCTTGAGTACAAATAACCTTATCAGGTATATCTTCATATGTGTGCCTAGAGTTTGGGTATTGATTCACAAATGTGAAACTATTTTTATCATCTAGAAATCTTATCTCGTATGTCTAAATGCTTGCTTTTCCAACACACAGAGTTTAATCATAGCTTGTCATTTCCCCATTCTGAGTTCAGTTATTAACCAGAAGGATGTTTTATTTTCGCAAAGATGTTTCAGAAGAGAAGTGTGGTGACGGGAACTTGCAGACTGTGGCAGTGGCTGCTGTAGCAGACAGTGCAAGCAGCTACGTTCTACATCCACAAGCATCCCTTACTGTATCGAAAAAAACAGCCACCAGGTAGGTCGGAAGTTGAAAGGATGAACAATCATTTTCATCCACTGTTAGTACTGTGTTTTTATTTGGAGTTTATTTTTGCAATGGCTATCACAAAATTACCATAGAACAGAGGTTATGAACCCTTAGTATTAGTGAGTAATGTGTAGGTAACTGTGTTTGCAGGCAGTTTTTTATGTGCCAGAGCAGTGGAAAAAGCAATTAAAGTACTTGTATTCCAGAGAGATTTGAATATATTCTGACCAGAACAATCGGTGGGCATTTAAAGTAGCACAGTGCAAATTACTGAAATTACTCCAAATAAATACTGATACTGCCAACCAAGAGTAGAACATGATCCAGTGGAGGAACTGCAGGGAAGTTGAAGTCTGAGGGAACAGAGAGTTTTTTCTATGAGTATATTAAAACCTATATAAACCATCCTCCCACAAGAATGGTTGGTTGTAGGTATCGGTTTTTTAGATAGAGATTTCAAGAGTTGTCTTTACACAGAGAGCTTAATCTTTGTTCTTCAGATAACTTCTTCAGTTTCCTGTGGTAAAATATGAGAAAGTAGCTGCTGATGGTGTGTTTTGGTGAAACACGTAGATAGTCAGATTGGTTAGCAAAGTTTCTAAAGTTAAAATTGTTATGTTTTTCTTTTCTCGGTATCTACCTGATTCTGTCCCTGTGCTAAGTGATGCAAACTATTTTAATTCCTGTATACTCTGGGATTCTTTTATGCTTAATAAGAAAAACCACCAAAAAAACCTGACCGAACGAAAAAAAACAACAGAACAACCAAAAGAAAAACCCAAAGACAATATTTGTTCTCTGGACTACAGGCTGAATTTGCATTGATTTATGTTGTTTTAAAGTTGAGATGTGAGAGACATTAGAATAATCTCACTACAGCACAAATTTTATATTCAGAAACAGATAAAGTGAAGAGAAACAGTTTGTGAATGGATTTTGTGAACACAATCTGTACATGTTAGAAAAATAATCCTGGAAAGGAGACATATTTACATGTACAGGAGGAAATGCACTCAAGTCTTGCAATAGTAAACATTGAGCAAGCATGTTTTCTGCGCCAGGATTTAAGGAATGGAGAAACTAGATACTTAAAATACTTGTTGGAGCTGTTTTTCAGTGATTTAAAATATATTAAAACGTTCAGTGTTTAACAAGTGTTTGATATTGGCTTTAATCTTTAGCATTCTAACATCAGTCTGCGTAAGAAAATGATCAAGAAAATCACCTGGTCTCTTTCAACATATTTTGTTTATTGTTGTCACACGGCAATACAGAGAATAGTGAATGCTCAGAGGTCATCTTCAATGTAGAGAACAGTGGGGTTTTTAACTGCTTATATTTACTGTGAATTATAAAAAATAATATGGGGATAATGTACCCCAGGTTCTTAAGGCAAGTTGATACAATGTCTATAGTTTGATCATATGCTGTAAGGTTACACTTAGTGCACTGGTTTGATATGTTACCTTCAGTTCAGTCTGAATTGTTGCTTTCCTGGATGTCTGTATAGACTTTTGCTAGATTTTTTGTTTTTTTCAGGGTAGTGGAAGATTCATTTCCCATCCTTCTCGAGCCGTTGCCACCAAATACACCTGCATGGGCGCGCCGTCTCAGGAACTGTGAGGTGGGCTGCAAAGAAGTCTGACTCGATGTTTTATCATCTAGATCTAAGATGATAATGTTCATAGTTGTGGAAGTTATGTTCAAGGTTCCTGGTATTATGAAACAGTACCAGTACTGCTAGCGCATTTCAACACATGAAATGCTGTGGAATTCCTTCCTTTTTTGGGAATACCAGAATAACTGACCATCAACAGCTCCTGAAGCAAAACGTTTGCTTCTGAAATCTCGATGCCTTGCAGTGCTGGGAAGAGACACTGATCCACACTTTGTGTGCTGTGTTAGTTCACTGTTGTGAACTACAGTGCAAGCTTTGCTATCTTCTGCTCAGCAAACTGGGTTTTTTTTTGCCCTTAATGATCCATAATTAAAGAATATAATTGCTTTTGTATGGGTTAATTCTGCAACTGTTTGTATTGGTTTATGTTGTCACTTAGAAATCAAAGTCCATGTGACTCACTGAGGCCAAGTCTGAGAGCCTGAATAAGCATTAAGGTGCTCTGTTTACTAAAGATTTCTATTTTAGGTATTCTCGCATTTTTTTGTGGATTTTGGTTTGTGATTTGTTGATTGTTTTTTTGTTTTGTTTTGGTTTGGGTTTTTTTTGTACCAGCTTGCTTATCTATGCTTGCTTTCTGTTTTGTTAAATGTGTTCTGTTTTCATTGCTTGTTACAGTTTTTGACTTGGACAGAACTCTCTTAATTTGCTTACTGTTAGATGTCTGCAGAACTGCTGTGCTGACTGGGCTGGTATCAACAGCTAGAATGCATCATAAATCACTTAAAAGGAAGGGAGGGGAGATGGGAAGGTTCTTGAGAGATCACCTGCCCATTCGTCCTGCTACCAAACTCTTCCTGATAGATATTTATTTTGTTTTCTCTCAATGCTTCTTTACGGGAAAACCATACTGTCTAGCAGGTTCGCCTCTTTAAAGGTGAACCTCCCTACTGTTTGAGGTTATTCCTATCAGTGTCGCCTCTAATAACTGGAAATCACAGCTGCAGGGACTTAGAAATGGAATTTCTTTCTGCATCCACTTAGAAATAATTTTTAAATTAACTAAATATATTACTCTATTCCTGTTTGTTATATGCTTTTTATTTCATTTCATAAGAGCGATGTTGTCCATTGTTACATCAACTTAAACGTTAGGAGGTCAGAAAATTAATAACGCTAGAGCTTCAATGGCGGAGATACTGTTTGCACAGAATAAATGAGTCACTTAATTCAAATGACCAATTGGTTGTTAAAGTCTAGTAAGATGTATAACCGCTGTTTCTATGTTTTTAGCACTAATTGGCACATGCTTTCCTGTCTTAACATTGATGCAACTTAGCTGACTCATTTATTACTGGTTTAATTTTATGGGAGGACTTGTACTGTGGTCTGCTTGGGTGATCTGAATCTATTGTAAGAAATTTCACCTGCTGTGTTTAAAATTCACAGAAAGAGCATTTAAAGAAGAGTTCTTATTTTTAAAGAAAAGGAAATTAAAATACTCTCCATTTGAACGTGTTCTGAGGGTATTAACATCTGCCTCTGCTCTTCAGCCCAGCCATTGCCTGAATGCCTTAGTCCTCCCTGTTGCTTTAAAAAAAAAATTATCTTGTTGCTGTTCTCCCTGCAGAGACAGCCCATCCAAGGAGAAGTAACCCCAATGCTCTTTCTCTTTTTCTCTCTTTTGCAAGAACAGCAGAGCTGCTTTGCTGAGATTCTGAGCTACACAGTTAAGTCGACTGGAGGCTGTTAGGATGTATGTGCTTATTCATGGGCACGGGCTGGAGACAATGGGATTTTGAGGTGTCATTGATCTTTCAGTTGTGTCTTATCTTGTAGAATGTTTTGTTACCAGTAACAGGCTAGGAGAGTCCAATAGAAATCTGGAGATCAAATAGAGGAGTGGATAAATGTGGCAACTCACAGTTCCACCTTTCTGCCAGGGTAGAAACAAACAGCGTGTGCATTTCACAGAAGATGCCAGCAGGTGAAGCCGTGGCATAGCCTTGGTGCATGCTGCAAATTGTGTGTACCTGGGAGTTGGCCAAGACTGAACTCCAAAGGGCAGTAACTCCTTTGGTGGTACTGCAGGCACACAGAGCAATAAAAGCTGCAGCTGTCCAAAATTAGCATTGAGCTCTGTGTTTGGTGTTGATTCCCTGACTGCCTTGAAATGTTCCGCTTATGCTTACTGTGGCTAGACAGTGTGATGCCTCTGGTATCTTGTTAGTTCAGTCAAGGAAAGCCAGTCTTGGTATGTGTACTTCGGTGTAAGCTTTTATGTATGCTTGCTGAGGTGAGACCAGGGAAGAGAGAAGGAATTACTCCTTTTGTTGGCTTGAAGCTCGGCTGAAGTTAAAGGGTTGCAAACTATCAGATTAGTTCAGGGTAATTGCATTGTTAATAAAAAGTAGATTTTAAATTTTAAAAAGTTATTTTCTGTAACCTACTTAGTTTTCAGTGGTCTGATCGCAATGTGTTTCCAGCATATATCAGCATATTGAAATAGAATGTAATTAAAAACCACATTAATTAATCAACTGTACAAAGCTAAGTTCCTTTAATTGGTGGGGCAGATGGTCTCATTTGTCTATTTGTTCCTACTTGGAAGCTCCTAGAGAGTAGGGATCCTATGTGCTATATTATTTTCTTCTCCTCTCCCACCACTTTTGGGAAAATGATCTATGTTGTGCTGAAGTAAACCCAGAATTGGAGACGATGCCTTAACTGTTATCACTACTTTTCTGTCCCAACAGCTCTATCAGTTTTCTCTCATCTCCCTAGAGTAAGGTCAGTGGCCTATTTATAGTGACAGGTATAAGATGTGGAAAGAAAAATGGTCACACAGTATTCACTATGTGGAATAGTGCTGTAATCCCTCTCACAAAAGAGGGCATCACAGGTTTCCACGAAGAATCATAGAATCACAGAATGGTTTGAGTTGGAAGGGACCTTAAAGATCATCTAGTTCCAACCCCCCTGCCGTGGGCAGGGACACCTCCCACCAGACCAGGCTGCCCAAGGCCCCATCCAGGGATGGGGCAGCCACAGCTTCCCTGGGCAACCTGGGCCAGTACCTCACCACCTTCATGATGAAGAAATTCCTCCATGTGCCTAGTCTAAATCTTCCCCTCTCCCATTTAAAGCCATTGCCCCTCGTCCTATCACTATGTACCTTTGTAAAAAGTCCCTCCCCATAATAATAATAATAACAACAACAATAACTTTCAGATTAGGTTTTGGACAGAAATGTTATTTATAATTTCTGGCTAAACTGTTTGCCAGCTTCTCTCTCAGCACAGCTGTGCAAGTGCTGCCTACATAGACTTTCTTAACTGCTGGAGCAGTGTGCTTGCAGTGCAGTGAGCTGCTGAATTGTAAGAACCTGGTGTCTCAGAACGACTCATGCAACATAACCCTCTCCCTTTGGGCTTGTTCTAGCAGCAACACTGTGTTGGCCTGGTTAATTCACAATGTGTTCACTAGTTCTTTGTTGACTTTAGGTCTTGTGAACCACAGACATTCTTTTTCTCTTAGGTGATTATTAGGCAGGTTTTATGCAGTTGTTCTGAATTCAGACAGCAAGCTCTCGTCTGTCCCAGTGCTTTTGGTGCTTGCTGGCGGGCCCTGGTAGACAAGCACTGAATCAGCAGTGATGGCTCTGAGTAGCTGAACAGCTGTCACAGGAGATGTTCGAAAGTCAGCAAGATGGTTGTGGGGTTTTGGGTGATTTTTTTTCGTTTCTATTGTTTTAATTTGGTTGGGTTTTCTTGTTTTTTTTTTTCCTTTGAGTCAGGTTAGATGCAGTTTTTTCTACAGTGGCCCGGGGCTTAGCAGAGTTTATTGAAACCATCATCAGTTTGCAAATGCAGATCTGGTGCATTAAGTTTCTGTGTTGAGTATCATAGAGTCATAGAGTCGCTTGTTTGGAAAAGCCTTTGAAATCATCAAGTCCAGCTGTACCTGTCCCCTACTAAATCATACCTCTGAGCACTTCATCCACCTGTCTTTTAAATACCTCCCTGGGGACCCTCTGCCAGTGCCCGATAACCCTTTCAGTGCAGAGATTCCTACTAATGTCTAATCTGACCCTCCCCTGGCACAACTTGAGGCCATTCTCTCTTATCCTGTCATGTGTCACTTGGGAGAAGAGACCAACACCCACCTTGCTGCAACCTCCTTTCAGGTAGTTGTAGAGAGTGATAAGGTCTCCCCTCAGCCTCTTCTTCTCCAGGCTAAACAAACCCAGTCCCCTCAGCCACTCCTCATAGGACTTGTGCTCCAGCCTCTTCACCAGCTTTGTTGTCCTTCTCTGGATGTACTGCAGCCTCTCAATGTCTTTCTTGTAGTGAGGAGCCCAAAACTGAACACAGGATTCGAGGTGCGGCCTCATCGATGCTGTGTACAGGGACACAATCACTTCTCTGTTCCTTCTGGCCACGCTGTTTCTGATACAAGCTGAGGTGCAATTGGCCTTCTTGTCCCCCTGGGCCACTGCTGCCTCACATTCAGCCACTGCCACCCAACACCCCCAGGTCCTTGTCTGCCAGGCACCTTTCCAGCCACTCTTCCCTAAGCCTATAGCGCTGTGCGGGGTTGTTGTGTCCCAAGTGCTGGACTCGGCATTTTTCCTTGTTGAACCTCATCCCATTGGTCACAGTCCATTGATGCAGCCTGTTCAGATCCCTTTGCAGAGCCGTCCTACCCTCAAGCAGATCAACGCTTCCACCCAGCTTAGTGTCATCTGCAAACTTACTAAGGATACACTCAAGCGTCCCATCCAAATCATTTATACAGATATGGAGCAGAACTGGACCCAGCAGTGAGCTGTGGGAATTCCACTTGTGATTGGTCTCCAGCTGGATTTACCTCCATTTACCACCACTCCTTAGGCCCACCCATCCAGCCAGCTTTTACCCAGCAGAGGGTGCATCTGTCCAGGCCAATGGCAACCAGTTTCTTGAGCAGAATACTGTGAGACATGGTGTCAAAAACTTTACTAAAGTCCAAGAGCAGCCTTTTCGTATTACATTAAGTGTGTAATGTTGTCATAAAAGGAGATCGGGTTAGTTTGGCTGGACCTGCCTTTTACAAACCCATGCTGACTGTGCCTGATCACCTGGTTGTCTTGCATGTGCTGTGTAATAACACTCAAGGTGACCTGCTCCATGCCCTTCCCTGGCACTGAGGTCAGACTGACAGGCCTGGAATTGCCTGAATCCTCCCTCTGGCTGTTCTTGTAAATGGGCATAACATCTCCCAGCATCCAGTTGAGTGGAACTTCCCCAGTCAGCCAGGACTGCTGGTAGGTGAAAAGCATTCCTTGAAGGTTAGGACAGGTATTACCTGAGATTGAATTCAAAGTTAGTCCACTGAGTGTGCAAGTGAGGCTGTTGCTGGTGGTACAAGCAGGTGTATTCTGCTCCAACTCAGTGCTGCGTGTGTCGAAGATGCGTAGATATTTTTAGTGCTTCAGAGATTCTCTGTGGGACTTTAATGAAAATGTTTGCCTAGGGCAAATTTGTCTGTGAGGTGACTGCATCTGAAGTATGTGTGGGGGAAACAACAGGAGTGAAGATGCCCTGTGGAAATCAGAGTTGGCAGTAACTGTAATCTTTCCATGGGTTCTTGGTGTACTTAGGGTCTTGGAGGGCTGACAAACTCCTGACTTTGGTGGGGACTGCTCCGGCGTTAGATCCTATGGTGAATCTATTTGCGAGAATACTAGTGTGGGGAAAAGAAATGCGAAATGCCACAAATCTGAGGCTGTGTCCTCACCTGCCAGAGTCCCTGACTGCTTTTGTTTTCTTCTGTAATGTTCAGCAGTCAGCTTGGTGAATAATCCTATTATTTCACCTCCTTTCCATGCAGAAAATTGGGGACTCATACCGCGGCTATTGTGTGAGCGAGACAGAATTAGAGAGTGTTCTAACGCTACACAAGCAGCAAACACAAAGTGTGTGGGGGACACGCCAGTCTCCAAGCCCAGCCAAACCCGCCACACGGTTGATGTGGAAATCTCAGTATGTCCCATATGATGGGATCCCTTTTGTCAATGCAGGTAACTAACTTTTCTTTCAATAACTACTTTAAAATTTCAACATCAGTTGCCAAATGGCCATAAAGAAGGATCTTTATGGCGTTCCTTAGTGTAGGTAAAGTCAAGGCACAAGCTTAAAAAAAGAACAGCTTGGATGACAGAGTCTGAAGGAACTTGTTTCTCCGAAACCACAGGCTTATGTTTCATTGTAATTCCTTTTGTTCTTTATAAATAAATCAGCTAAGTACCATTTGATGGGTGTTCCTATGATGAGACCTTGAGACCGAGGTTGCCTGTGGTTCCATCAGGACATAAAAGCTCTCATAAGGGCTAAGAGCTTCTTCAAGCGTTCCTCCCTAACCTGGAGATACTTTGAAGAGATTGCTCCAAAGGAGCCAATTAACTATTTATGTGGCACCTTCTAAAAAATTAAATGCATTTAAAAAGCAAAATAAACCTCAGCAGGCAAGTTTGTTTTGTATTTTTTTAACGTGTGCAGACTTCACAAAGTTGTAATTACATACTTAGCTCATGCAGTGCATATATGTAATTACTAAAAGTTCATTTGGAAATGAAATGAACAGGGTTTAATTGTTACATAGAGAACGTGAATGACTGGAATGTAGGTTATGGGCTTAGGGTTTTTTGTGGTTTTTTTTCCTAAAAGTAACTGTAAAAGTGAAATGTTAGCACCAATTTTAAAGCTTCAGCCATAAAAATGTGAGCTATAAGGAAGCTAAGAACAAAGCCAAGACAACTTACTCTTTTTTTTTTTCCAAAAGTACATATGAGACGTCTTTAGTTTCCTGTAAGATCTGCCTAACACATGGGTTGCCCCACAGTAAGATATTTAGAGCAAAAACACATGTAGATTTTTTTTCTTTAGAGTGTTGTAGACTAATAGACAGTTAAGTTGTAATATTTTTTGCTTTGCATAGATGCCCAAACAGGCATTATGTGTATTTCTAATGGTTGTCTTTCCAATACGCTTAGGTTTAGCTTATAACTCCTGTATGAAATTCATGAAAATCCTTAACACTTGTAGCGTAGAGGCTGTAAATGTGATTTACTAACTGCAGTTTAAATCCAAGTTAACAGAATTCTAAACTGTGAGGAACAAAATTGTTTTTCTTGAGGAATTTATCCATTCTGCACAAGTGGGACCTCCCATAAATGGAATACCTTCCCCGCTGTTCTTCAGCTGTGGGGAAAACACAGAGAAGCTGGGTCACTCCTTATAATGTAAAACATATACTAATCATCAAAATCTTGTTATTTTTAGTAAGAATTTTGGATAGTTGATACTATTGTATGATGAAGGCCAAATCAAATTGCTTTTGAAATTCGTATTAGCAAGAACCAGTTTTAAAGTTAAGTATTTTCAGTCCTAGAACTTCAATGTTAAGATTTTAAGTTTGTGTTTAAAAAAGAAGTAATATATATTTGTAAGACATAATTATGTTTTAAATTTTATATTTCTTTATTTGCATTGATTCTATTTGTTTTTGGGTTTTTTTATGTCACACTCTATGGCGATAAACCTTTGAGTGTCTTATGGAAACACATTATGGGGCTGTTGTGATACTTTCAAAGGTTTTGGTTCTATCACTTGTGGTATTGGTATTGGCTCCTTGCCTGTGTACTGGAGTATGTAAATGACAAATAAAAGATAACTAATCTAGATAACTAAACACGATGTGGAAGAAATTTGGATGAAGTTCCTTTCTTGACCACTTTAATGCTATGCGTGTCAGCCCTTTAGTTAGAGACCTGACTGGAAGAAGTCACTTACTGCATGTTTAGAGCAATGTTTGTTTGAGCCTGTCTGGTTTTGTGTAGGTGTGTCACGCTGAAACAGTGGGTTTTAGCAGATAAGATAGGTCAGACTTGCAAGCAAGAATTTATGGCACGATGTGATCTGAAGTATTGATTTAACACAGGAGGCTGGAAATAGCTGCTGACCTTTGATTTCAGCTGTGGATTTTCACAGTTATTTTGTGGGTTCTGCTTCTCTTATATTTATTACCAGCATGGTGCTCCTTTGGTAACTTGCAAGGCTGCTCATCTTGTAAAGTGTTGCTGTTCACCAGAGCAGAATCCAATATTTTGCCTTTTTATATGTTGTGGGAGTTTTGTGAGGTATAGTAACTTTGGGAAATGCTTTGAAAATGCTCTGTGTTCCTTACATGCTGTGAGGAAAGCATTTACACTGTATTTGAATGCTCACTACACTTAAGTGTGTTCTGCCTTCTCAAGAGTCTGACGATAAACAGAAATAACTGGTTTGAAACTCTCATCTTTTTTGATGAAATGGCTTCAGTGGTTGCTTGAATCAATAGAGTACATTACTTTCTGTTCCTAGGAAGCAGAGCCATTGTAATGGAGTGCCAGTATGGGCCAAGGAGGAAAGGGCTGCAGCCCAAAAAAGCTGGTGAGCCAGAAAACACCTCTGGCCATCTGTACAAAGCCACTTGTCCAGCAAGGTAAGAATTGTTTCTAAAGCTGGAAGAGCTACTCAGCATCCTAAGAAAGTGTTCTTTCCGTGAGCTTTGACAGACAGAGCACCACTTGAGGGTAGTAGATGACATGCACTGTAGCTCTTAGCTTTGTCTCCTTGGTAACGTGAGGCTGATACTCATTTAGAGGGAAGAAGGAAATGTTGTCCTATTAAACTGAGTAAGGCTGAGATTTGATAGTTTGCCTGGATGCAAAGTAGCAGTGCATCAATACATATGAAGTACGAGTTCGTTCTGTACTTGAGCATTAGTTAGTTATGTTAGTTATTAGTTTTGGTGTCCATTAGTGTTCATTTTTGGTCCCAAAACTTTTGCTGTCTTATTTGTTATTTTTCCTTCAGGCTTTTAATTGCCCTTGTATCAGTCAGTCATCCTAATTTAGCAGATGTCTTGTTTGCTGATGGAGTTACAGTTCTTTCTGGTCACTGGGTTCTTTCTCCTTATTCAGCACTAATCATTTTTAACTTGTCCTTGAGCATCCTCCTGGGTGCTTGTTCAGTTCATACTGAATTAAATGTGTTTGCCTGGGCAGTTGCAGCTCGGTATGCATGTGCTCGATTCTGGCTTCAAGCTGGGTGACCTACAGTCTGTTTAGCGATGGTATTGTGCTTTTACCATACCAAGGGACAGAGGCTTTTTTACTGACGTGCCAAATCAGTCTGACTGTATGGCTTCCAGACTGGAACAGTGTGTCTATCTTATCCATCTGCATCTGTATCTGTTGCTATCCCCTTAACAGTTCTACAGTTCTCTTGGACTGTTCTCAGCCCCGGCAACTCTCTGCTTGAACTTTTTCTGTTCTGGTATCTGATACAAAGTAAGTGAGGTTTTTGCCTTCCTCCCTGAGGGCAAGGTGTACTGAAGGAGAATTTTTTTTTCTATTCCCCCTGCCTCTTGGAAGGATCTATATTAAAAAGGTTCAAAAGTTTCCGGAATACAGAGTTCCTACTGACCCTAAAATTGACAAGAAAATCATAAGAATGGAGCAGGAGAAAGCATTCAACATGCTGAAGAAGAACTTGATAGAGGCTGGCGGTGTCCTCAGGTGAAACTTCCACTCTTTTCTTTTTTCTTGACAAATGAAGCAAGAAAGAACAATAATTTGCTTGGTTTTCTTTATTTTTGGCAAGGTTACTTTATTAAGCCTCTTGCTTAATACCAATAGTGAAAAATCCCACAATGTCTGTAAGACTTCTGTGGCTCTGTAGTATTTAGTTTGGTAAATGTGTTAAGCACCAAGCGGTGGAACTTCAGCAGATGTATTCATACAGGATATAGACAGAAATAGTTGTATTATTTGTGGGTTTGAGCTGGTTTATTTGCATTGAAAGATGTGAGAGGGCCCTGAGCTCTGAAAGGCAATATCTGCCAGCTCAGTGGCTGTAAAACTTAAATGACTCTCACCAGGTTGTGATTGTCAGACTGCTTCTGAAGAGACTGATTTTTCTGCCTTTGCTTGAGAATTGTGTGTAGAACCTCTTTGCTTTTTGCCAGGTGGTATGTACAGTTACCTACTCAGCAAGCCCACCAATATCATGAAATGGGAACATCCTGCCTTCCTTCTTCACCATCCGATTTTTCTGTGTCTTCTCCTGAGGAGGAGGAGGAAGTTGTTAGAGATGAGAACTGTACGCTGACTTCCCGACTTCATCCTCAAGTGGCAGACAAGATCCGAGAACTAGTGTCTCAGGGAATAGAGCAGGTCTATGCAGTGAGGAAGCAACTGAGGTACAGAACTGTCTGGCATGCTCTCAGCCTGTAGTGCTGTCTCTACTTTTGCATTTGATTAATTTGGTTTGTAATTAAATGACAGTGCTGATGCATTACTGAACATATCTCCTGTATTTCATGAGAATCTGTTTTACCCAGCTTTTGTCTTCCCTTTCCTTTTTGTTGTGGGTGCCCACTAAGAGCTGCTGTCCTCTTTAAAGCTGGTTGAATAAATGGAGATTTTTAATTCCAGACTCTGTAGCAGATGCACAAAGAACCAGGTCAGCAGATCACCTAGCTTGCTTTTGTCGTGTCATTGCAGCAAGGGAAGGGAGAGGGTAGCAGGGTCTATAACAGACTGAAATAGCACAATATGTTTTAAATACACATTTGTTAATGTCCTTTAACATGTGACAGAAAATACGTGGAAAGAGAATTATTCAAGCCTGATGAAGTGCCAGAAAGACATAACCTGTCCTTCTTCCCCACTGTGAATGATATCAAGAACCACATTCATGAAGTGCAGAAGTCCCTGAGGAATGGCGAGATGGTGTATAATTCAGAAAGTATTCCAGCGACAGTACGTTGCCCTTTGTGTTTCTTTTTTATTTTGGCTGTTAGATACTGGAAATCTTATTTTTAATTGTTACCACTTAGCTGAGTTTCATCCAGAGTTCTCTATGACTTTATATTTCCACCAGCAATATTTCAGTGAAATCTCTGATGGAGCAAGATTGGATGTGAATAAAACCTTCTGACCTTATTCTGTATTTATCCCATCAGCATTACATTGCTATTAGTTGATTGAAAAATTATACAATGCTAGCACTTCTTGATGGCTACATAAACCAGAAGCCACATGGTGTAGAAAAATTGGCACACGTCAGAAAATTTTGTTCATGGCTTTGTCATTGTGTTTTTGAGAAGTTGCTACTACTTTTCTGTATATGAAAAATGGGGATGAGATATGTCTCAGGGGCAGGCTTGCACAACATTTTGAATGTGTAAGTATTGATAAATTCACTTTATAGCAAGTGAAGTAAGCATGAACGTAGATACTTCAGAATGCTCACTAACTCTTGTGTGGTGTTTAATTTTCTTCCACCTATTGAGTAACAAGGGATGCACAGTGATCCTAACTTTCCCAATTATGAGGCTGACTGCTAAGGAGTTGCGGATTTAAAACCAGCTTTGATAAACTGTACTGTTAAATCATGCTGTGTAAACAGTCTTTTCCCTCTCCCTATGCTGCTCTTGCCCCAGATGAGTGGGCGATAGTTGTTAGTTAGCCAAACGGTTTGACTGTTGTCTGTTCTAAGGTCTTTGAACTGTCATGAGCAGACTTCGGCCTTCCTGGTATATCGTATCTTGAAAAATCTTTTGCTTTTTCTTTTTTTTCCTTTTTTTGAAAGAACAGCTCCCAGAAAGTATGGTTATAAGGAAATAAGAAGATGTAGTTTTAGACACCTTTTTCCTACAAGTCTGTATTGAGCCTCTGTTCCTGTAGCAGCACCCTTGCACCCTTTATGAGACTGAGATCTTTTTCCTTTCAGCTGCAGTGGACCACAGACAGTGGGAATGTTCTCACAGAAACAGTGACTGTTACATTTGCGTCACCACCTTCAGATGGTAGGACTGCATTAATAACTTAGCTGTCTCTCCGAATGTGATTTGTTTTATTTGCTATATCACAGAAGTTCAGTTTCCTTTCAGAGAAGTTGCTGTCATGTTCTGTCACTCAGCTGAACTTAAGAAGGATTATTTCGGTGTATCTGTTTTGACATACTGTTTTTTAACTCTTTGACTGCATGTGTGGAAAAATACCTGTAGTCGTAATGAGGTTGGCAGAAGTGTGAAAATTATAAATTTGACTTTTATTTAGCATCCTCCAGAAACTGAATATTTTAATGGGATGGTTATGTGGAAAGAACATTTTGCCTTGGATGAAGGTGCTAATAACACCTGTGTAGACAGAACTAAGTTGCTGCTGAAGAGATACATCTGTCAGGGAACATAATATCCAACAGCCGACTGAGTACTAGAATTCCGTGGTGGTTTGTGCCATCAATAAAGAGTTAAGAGTTTTCAAGTCCAGTATAGATGTTGAAAAATGTATCTCCGCTCAGTTTGCTGGAAATTTTTGCATGATTTCCTGTTAGAAAGCCTCATTCTCATTTTCATTTCCATTCACCAGGTTAATCTACATACCTAGGGCAAGCTCTTTTACAGTTACAGGTGTGAAACTGTGAAATAAGATGCTAAGCAGTGTCTGCTTGTGTCTTGATAAATCTTATCCAAAATATTCTGGATGGCTCAAAAAGGAAATTGAATACTTCCCTGGGAAGTTTTCTTGCAGAAATTGCTAGAAGTGAATCTCATTTTTTACAAGTCTTCAGGAAATGAAGTCCATCGTTCTTGCATTAAATAAAAATTTTGAGGATATGATGTAATTGGTAGACTGAAGGGCCTCCAGGACTTGGTGTATTACTGCCTAGGAGGCATCCTAGTTCCTCAAAGATCATAGAACAGTTTGGGTTGGAAGGGACCTTAAAGATCATCTGGTTCCAATCCCCCTGCCATGGGCAGGGACATCCCACTAGATCAGGCTGCCCAAGGCCCCATCCAACCTGGCCTTGTTTGAAAGATGTTTGGAAAGGAGTGGTGAGACTTAGAGGATTTCCTGTGTAGAGTTTTATTTTATAAGACAGCACTTTCTTTTGATCCCTGTCTGTTATTGAGCCCTTGCTGTGGTGTATATGTTGGCAAATTATGTGATTGCTGCTTTGATAGAAAGGTTTCAGTTTTTATGTTATAGCTAGAAATTCAAAGTATAGAGTACATTGCAGTTACTTTACTCTCTAGAATGGATTATTTTGTAGTGCTTTTTTTTGATCTGCATATCTGTATACATACGCCTTTTATGTGCTTATATTGAGATTGAAGGGGCTTGTTCACTTTGCAGGGAAGGACTTTAAATGAGAAGAAGAAATTTGTTGTAACTGTTTGCTTCCTCTCTGTGGCACTGTAGGGAGCTCAACAGGGAAGTCAGCCGTCACCAAAGCAGAATCCAACCAGAGCGGGGAGTCCATGCTTCCAGAAACAGCTCAGTTGTTGTCTTCACTCTCTTCACTTCAGCGCAAGATATTTGCACAACTTCAGGTACAGTCAAGTTATTTACAGAACATCAAACTTTCTGTGCTGGGAATGCTGAAGGCCAGCTGAAAGCAGCACGTTCCCTCTCAGCTAGTGATCCCAAACGCTGGCCAGGTAGCACAGACTTTGAAATAGCTGTCAATGCTTACTTTGGCTTCTCTTGCATTTCATATTTAGCAAGTAGTTGTGGTGCAGGGAATCCCAATACCATCTTTTGAGGCTTTGGAGTTAGCGTCTCTTGTGAAGTCAAAACCAAGACGATGGAGGCAGTGGGCTTCTGCCTCAAACCAAGCACCTGTGCATTTTGCACATGGTTCCATCCCTTTCATAATGAAAACGTTGCAAAACTGAGGGGAGATAAGTCAGTCTTAATTATTCCTTTTATATCCTCCTCCAGCCTCTTAAGAAAATATGTTAAAATCCTAAAACCCCTCCCAGCTCAGATCTGTAAACTTCCACACTGAAAGATTAAAGAGCAGGGTTAAGAATGTCGTGCTAAAGGTGCCTCTTCTAAAGCTCATTTCCCTTCAAAGCTGGATCTCTTAGCTTTCTTCCCTAACTACCACTTTGAAAAGCTACCTTCCTACTTCCTGTACTCTGGTGAAATGTATGATCTCTTCCCTAGAAATACAGTCTGCAGTAAGATGCTGTTCCGCTTGCTGTTTCACTCTTTCTGAAGACAGCCTGTCTCCACCTCACTCCTTTTTTGTTTTAAAGCAGTGTTCTTAGCTTCTAGTGCCCACCTCTTGTGGGAATGGACAGCATTGGGGAATGATTTGAAACTAAATATCAACTCAAAATTAGAGCTTTATGGTCATTAAGCAGTCTTTAGATGCTACTGGGTACCATTGTCCTGATTGTTTCCTCATAAGTGTTCAGCCTAGGGGTACTGGGATTGACAATTCAAATGAGATGATGTACAGGAAGTCAGAAGCTATCCAGTTCCAGCATTGCAGAATATGTGCTGTTAAATGGAAATTCCTCCTGCTGTAAACACTGTTATGTTAGTGCTTCTGTTTTTTCTTTCGCAGGGATTACAGCTGCAGTCAAATTTTACCTCCGCAAATGAATCTACAGCCCTGATAGCTGTAAATAACCATTCCCCTCCCAGCCCTGCAAGTCTTCTGGATTCTACGGGGAGTGCAATAACCAACCATTCTCTAACACTCAGTCAGGAGGCACACAGTCTACAAGTAGGTGCTGGTCTAACACAGCACAGTGCCGCTGCCTCTGCTCTTGGGACTCCACCTGGTTCTGACCAGAGCCTACTCGCCACGGGCCAGTTGGTAGCAGCTGGAGGGGTAGATGATTGCAGAAGCCTAGAAGGAGGAGTCCATCAGATTCTCTTGGAAAATGTACAGACTATTCCAGTACCGATTGTGGACAGCCATCCAGCTCTGAGTAAGTTGCAGTCTTGCCAATGTAAATACAGAAAATATAGTGGATTTTTTCCTATGTGTCTTCAACAAATGAGAGAATTGTGTTGATAATGAGGAGCTCGAGCATAGTCTTCTTTCAGCAAACACAAAAAAAACCTTAATCAAAAAAACACCCAAGGCCCCGAAACTTAGTTTTTGTAGTAAAAAGGTGACTTCTTAGTTAAAGTGCTTATCACTTTCTTTGACCAAATACCAGCCTAGTTGATGAATACAATGTTTTTGCCAAAAATCCCAATATTTAGCTAAAATTATGATCTTCAAAAGAATTCTTGGGAATAAAAATAAGAATAGGAAATACCCAGTGTTGAAACTGGTTAGAGCTCTATAGAAAGAAATGTGAGGAATTTGGTGACTTATTTCCTTGCACCATCCCAGCAGATTTCTGGTTTTTTGTTTTTTTTTTTTAGTAAACTTTTGCTAGGATCCTACAATCATCGATGCGCCTTAGCAGTGGCCGGTTGGAGTTGTATGTAATTGCTTGGAATTTCAAACTTCTCATTGAAAATGCTTTTTATAAAATCCACTAATAAACACCACAAATAAGTCTATTGAAAGAGTAGGTTCCTTAAAACCATTGTTATCAAATATATATGCAGTCTTTGAATTCTTAGCTATGGAACCTAATTGAGAATGAAAGCTTCTATTCTCAAAGAATGATTTTTGATTCTTGGTCAAGAAAACCTATTACATATGGAGCACGTATAAATCAGTGCAACATGTTCTTTTGGCTTTCCATAGAGTCTGAAATGTTAACCATGTAATGCTTTATTTCTGTTTTTATATTTTTTTGTCATCTGTAACTTCTAAAAAGTTGATTTTGAGTAGTTTTGCAGGAATATCTATGTAAAGATATTCTACACCATGATGTAGACTTTCATAAATCAAGACTACCTGATGAAATAAGAAGAAAATAAAGGGTACAGCAGGATATATACCAAAATTCATATGTATTAAACTAATATTGAGATATTTTACTGTGTCAGTATTATCAAAGTTAAATTTAAGGGGTTGTCTGCCTGCTGTACTCAGATCATAGAATCTCTAGGCTGGAAGAGACCTTTGAGATTGTCAAGCCCAACCATACCTGTCCATGACCGAATCATATTCCTAAGCACTTCATCTACCCGTCTTTTAAATACCTCCAGGGGTGAGGACTCAATCACCTCCCTGGGCAGCCTCTGCCATTGCCCGATAACACAACTGGTGGAGAAATTTTTCCTAATGTCTAATCTGAACCTTGCCTAGCACAACTTGAGGCCATTCCCTCTCATCCTATTGTTTGTTGCTTGGAAGAAGAAACCAACACCCACCTTGCTACAACCTCCTTTCAGGTAGTTGTAGAGAGTGGTAAGGTCTCCCCTCAACCTTCTCTTCTCAAGGCTAAACAAACCCAGTCCCCTCAGCCACTCCTCATAGGACTTGTGCTCCAGTCTCTTCACCAGCTTTGTTGTCCTTCTCTGGACGTACTGCAGCCTCTCAATGTCTTTCTTGTAGTGAGGAGCCCAAAACTGAACACAGGATTTGAGGTGCGGCCTCATCGATGCTGTGTACAGGGACACAATCACTTCTCTGTTCCTTCTGGCCACGCTGTTTCTGATACAAGCTGAGGTGCAATTGGCCTTCTTGTCCCCCTGGGCCACTGCTGGCTCACATTCAGCCACTGCCACCCAACACCCCCAGGTCCTTGTCTGCCAGGCACCTTTCCAGCCACTCTTCCCGAAGCCTATAGTGCTGTGCGGGGTTGTTGTGTCCCAAGTGCTGGACTCGGCATTTTTCCTTGTTGAACCTCATCCCGTTGGTCACAGTCCATTGATGCAGCCTGTTCAGATCCCTTTGCAGAGCCATCCTACCCTCAAGCAGATCAACGCTTCCACCCAGCTTAGTGTCATCTGCAAACTTACTAAGGATACACTTGATCCCCTCATCCAGATCAGTGGTACAGGTATTGAACAGAACTGGACCCTGGGAGCACAGAGCCCTGTGGAACTCCGCTTATGACTGGCCTCCAACTGGATTTAAGTCCATTTACCAGTCCTTGGGCCCACCCATCCAGCCAGCTTTTACCCAGTGGAGGATGTGCCTGTCCAGGCCAGTGGCAGCCAGTTTCTCAAGCAGAATGCTGTGAGAAACTGTCAGAGGCACTACTGAAGTCCAAGTGCACTACATCCACAGCCTTTCTGTCATCCACTAAGTGGGTAATGTTGTCATAGAAGGAGATCAGGTTAGTTTGGCAGGACCTGCCTTTTATAAACCCATGCTGACTGGGCCTGATCACCTGGTGTTGGTGTAACTGATTGTTTTCCCTTTTCTAATTGAATTTGACTAATCTGCTGAGAAATTCCATTTTCATTCAGGGTTAAAGAATTTCAGGGTTGTTGTCAAATGCACCTCCTGCATTCACTTGTTTAACCCATGTGTTCAATCTAGATGTTGATGGCTCTGAAAAATTTTTGTAAATGATAAGTGCTGCAAGTGCATTTTTAATGAAATGCTATTTTACACAAAAAGAAACAGAGTGAAATAGGAAGTTCTATAACCACAAGGACTAAACCTGCTGTTCATTTGGGATTTCCTTTTTTTTCTGCTCAGAGTCTTAGTCTATCATCACCAGCCTGAATTTGGAAATTGTGTGAATATTGGTGCCATTCTTATGTTTATGGAGAAGTTGCCTATAAAATGCACAGATACTTTGGGGTTTTTTTTCAGAGGCAAATTCTTTATCTGAAGAGAAGGATGAGAAACTGTATAGACTGACGAGAGAATAATGTTACAGATTCTATTTGGAGGAAACACCTTATGCTTGAAATTAGCAGCTCAGTCAGCATGTATTTCAATAATTTTTTTTACTCCTGTTTGTGTGCCTACACTTACACAGAAGTACACTTGGTTAAAATTATCCTGTGTGTTCTGGAATTCCTCTTGTCC
Source organism: Cuculus canorus (assembly GCF_017976375.1). NCBI lineage: Eukaryota > Metazoa > Chordata > Aves > Cuculiformes > Cuculidae > Cuculus > Cuculus canorus. The sequence goes on along the minus strand of NC_071406.1, from coordinate 29,144,303 downwards.
AAGCGCTAACCTAAGAGTAAACTGAAAATGTATGTGCAGTCTTTGAGAAGTGGTCAGTCACGCCTGAAGTGTAAGTCATTCTCTAAATCACAAACTTTAGAGTTAAGTTTTTCCGTAGTAGCACCTCCTTTCCCTTGGAAAAGGAAAAAAAAAAAAAAGTAGCTTTATTTTTCCATGGGCAAGAGGAAGGACCTTTTGTGTGAAAGTTATTTTATATCTCAAAAAATATTATTTTTACAAAAATATTTTAAATATTTTTACTTGAGGCCCCTTAGTGCAGTAAATTCGTGTCAACTTGCAGTGTCTTTTACCATGGTAGATGAGATGACTGCTGTGAAACTAAACAGTTAACTTTACAAATGCCTTACTTATTAGCTCCAGTTCCTGAAATATCTCTCTTTTAAATGCTTACAGTGATTGGGGCTGAAGCTCATCAGTAAAGTGTGAACTTCAATGCTTGATTTTTGTGTTTGTTTTTAAGGGGAAGAAAATACAGAAGATGATATCTGTGTCAGACAAGTTAAACAAGAACCGAAAGAAGAAGCATTGTCTATGGAACCAGATAAAATCAGAGACTGCCAGAGTTCCTCACCTATTTAAATCTGTGAAGCCTGAAAGGATTTTTCAAGTCAAAGAACTCTACATGTTTTGGAAGGAAAGGCAGGCAATTTCAAAGCGATGGCATTCTTTTAAAGTTGTATTGTGACGTTCAGACTAGGCATATTTCACACTAGTTCTGACAGACAGCTGTTTTGATTGATGACTGATGTGGCTCACTGCCAATGCCAGGTCATTCAGTTGCCCTGCAGAACGCCACCTCTCTCTTCCGTTTCAAGTTTTGAGTAATTTGGATGCTATCCAAATGGTCCATTTTGGTTGACATTTCTGAAGGTCTTCCGCAATTTAATTCCTTAGCTTTAGAATGTGGATCACAATGCTGGGTTTACTTTTCTGCTTGAGACCTTTGACTGTTATAGCACTACAGAGACTATAGAACCTGCCAGTTCCCAGGCCACGGAATCCAGCAGCAAAGTCTGTCAATACAGCTGTGGTTTTGTGACAAAATGAAGGTCCAAGATGCTGGATTTCAAAGTGATGAAGGACACGGATGCTTAAGAAAATGCAACTTTGACCTGATCATGATATTAATGCTGTGAAGATCGAGGAGAGGAGAAAGGTGAGGTTGCCAGGTGAACATAAAGTTGTACAATGAAGAAAAATGTGTGAATTGTGACTGTGAATGATTTCAACACTGACATCTTTAAGCTTATGTTCTGACTTTATAATGAGGCCCATTTCTGCAAGATGCCTTTGAACTGGGGCTGTTAGTGGTTGATCATAACTAAAAGCAGGAGTTGTGTCTCGTGGAAAGTGATTGATGCTGCTGTTTCAGCTTATGTACTTTTTGCTTTATGCTTACACTATCAGCTCAGATAAATATGATTTAACCAGCTGTTGTTCATGATGTTGGGCTTACGGATATTTTACTAACAAAGAGAGGCCCAAGAAAACAAAGCAAGTAATATAAATCCAAGCAGTATGTGCAAGTGTGCTGTCACTGTACCATTCAGAAAACAAACATCTTTTTCAACAGTGGCAGCTTCTAAGACTGAAGTGGTCTGTATTACTTCAAATAATTACCAGGAATCTTTAAAAAAATGAATATGATAAAGAAATACCTTTTTAGCAATATTTAAGCCAAAGCCATAATGTGTGACAAGCACTGAGTTGCATAATCTGTGACAGACACGTTGCATTAAGGAAAAAAAAATACACCTACAAGTAACTTGGAATCCATTTAAGGCAGTAAATGAAATGAAAATGATGCCAACGAAGATATAAAATTTAACTATTGCATTGTTTGCTTCAGATGTTGAATTTTAGAGCAGTATTTGGAGTATTTTGTATATAGGAATATCAGCAGTTTTGTTATTTGTTGTTACTAAGTGGCTGAGAGTTTGATCATAAAATCAGATATTTTTGTCTGCATCCAGTACAAGAATGCAGCCAAAGGAGTTTCTCTTTTTCAGACTTCAAAACAAAACCGGGGAAAAAATTGGCTCATTTTTGCAGAGGAGAATGTATCAAGAATATTACACAAACCTGTAAATTAACATTTTTAAATTGTGAAATTTATTAACATACATTCAAGACATTCACAAACGTAATCCAAATAGTGGCCATTTAAAATTAACTTAATTCTCTTTTGAGTATTTGAAGCTGAGACTTATAGAAGTCTCACATTGAACTTGGGTTCCTTATACCTTTATACACAGCATGTTAGGTAGGTGCTGTATCTTGAAATACATTAACTTCCGTGAGGTTAGCTAACACTGTTGATGTTGTTCATTTAAAGCTAATATATATGATTTAGGTTCAATTACAATTTCCAGCAAGGTTATGTTCTTATTAAATAAGAGTCAGTATTTTATCATGCAAGGGCATAGAGGACCTCCAGTTCTTTGGAGTCTTTCATATTTGGTTTCTACACTCATTTGTGGTCTGCCTTACTCATTTCTGGGTAGGTAAAATCCCACAAGGTTCACGGTTCTGGGGCTTTTTTAATTGTTCTTAATTGTGAATGTATGTCCCAAATGTTTCTTCTCTGCTGCGGTCGCAGTTCTAGAGCAGGGAGGCAGCTTTTATTTTCCAACTCAGTAGCTAGATACCAGAAAGGGTACCTCCTGCCACGCTGCTGTGTGCAGTTATTCAGTTACCTTTAGTTTTGCTTAAACCAAGGCATTCTGAAGAATATCCCCTTTCTCAGTAGTACTTATTTTTTGAGAATTGTTCCTTATTTTTGAGAACGTTTATTCTCAAAAGAATAAATTACAGCTAAAGATTACCAGCAAGAGGTTATTTCAGTTTTAGTTCTCTTCAAAGCAAACAAATACATTTGTGGTTGGAGAAAAATCTTAAGAGGTTGTTACATTTCCATTAGTTCTTGCTTAGTTCCCTCACTAACAGATCTGTTCTTTAGCTGTTCTTGCCAGCGTGAGCTACAATGTCATCCTCTCCTGAACAATAATTCTGACAGTACTTCTAGTTTTTGTGTTGTGTTCACAGGAAATACTCTTTAAACCATCTTGAATTGTAGGCTGTGAAGTGAATTTTATAATCTATCTGGTAACAATAGGACCAAAAAATCAGGGAAGATTTAAAGGAGCAGTAAATTATGAGTTGCTTCTAAAAGCTGGGGGTGATTTACAATTCAATTCAGTAAAAAAATTTATTTGAAATGCTTCCTTAGCCAATACTCACATTTTTGGGTTTGGTTTTCTTCATTTTCACAGAATTTCAGTTCTTTGTCTTCCAAATACCTATTCCATTTTATTACTCTGGGTTTTTTCTTTCATTTAGCATGACCTTTCTTTTTTAAAGAATACGCTTAGATTTGTTTTGTGCATGTTGCTAATGGGGGAACACAAACTGGTCACCCATATCCAGTCTATATTCAGCTTAACACCTTAGTTCACTAATGTCCACCTGAATTTTACAGGAAAGGTTCTTACTATGAAAAAAATCACAAGGAAATACTACCACTTTCAATGCACTTAAATTTATTTGCATAGAGTACTTGAGGCTTTTTTTTTTTCTCTTTTCCCAGAGAAAGTTATGTAGCTTGGTGCAAAGGAATTGGTTATTACTTTGGTTTGGAATTGTAAATATTTTTTCTGGTGTTTACTTTGTTTTCTTGTGGTTATGTTTAAGCATATTTTGCAAACCTCAAATTTCTGAGCTTCCACAGTCCTGTAAATTAACAAATTCTTCTCCAATTTATCCTCCTTGTTGGTTACCCAAGAAGAAGGGCTGTGCTTGTGTATGTGCATCCAAAAATAATTTTTGCAAAAATGTAGAGATGACAGAAAAGGGGACACATCCATAGCTCTCATTCAAGCCTCTTCGATGGAAACCTGTAGTATTGAGTCCTTTTTGCACTGTTAAAACAATCCAGACTTGGTCGTGTGGTATGAAGACTGTTGCAGTTTGTACAAAATTCAGAGACAAATGTCTGTATATGTATGTGTGTGTATATATATGTTTGTATAGTAACTTAATGTACAATATCCCTATTCAAATGCAAACTACTTTTTCTTTTAAATTAGTGGTCTGTATTGTGGTTACAGGGGCTTATGGGGAGTAGTGCAAGAGCCACTTGAGGGCAGTGACTTCTGGGGATGAAGGCGAGCAAGTAGGAAGGCTGTGGGGAGAACAGGTAGAAGAAGGTCGTGGAGATATGGGAAAAGCAGAGGTTCTTCAGGGAGGTCTGGAAGGGGCTGTGCTGAGGGTGCTCTGGGGCCCTGGAAAGGGATTGCAAGCCCATCACAAAGGCTCAGTGCAGCTCCTCGATCTACACCAGAAGTGGATAGGGTGAGTTTACGGTAGGTATTTAAGGTATGGTAGAAAAGAGAAGCCTGTCCTGCCTTCAAAACCAACAGAGCTGCTTGGATTTTGGTGAGTACCAGAGGCAGCTAAATGACTTCCCGTAGTCTGAGACACCTAGTTCTATCTTCTATGAAGAAGCAGCTCTTCTCAGACCTTCAACCCAAGAGTGTAGACTGTTTTCTGGAAGAGATACCTTTTCTTCCAAAGGGAATTAATTTACTGCTCTCCTCATCTCTCTGACTGCAGCTCTGTCCACCTCAAGCACATTCAGTATTCACCCAAGTTGCTCTTCCTTCATGCTTATTAGGGCCTCCACACAGGTTGCATGCCCTCAGGCCCTCCAGTTCTCAGTGTATCAATGTTATCCTGTTGAAGCAGCTGGTGAGTTTGCTGCCTAAGTAAACACTGGTGAGATTTGCTTCTGTCAGTTTTTCTTTGTCTCTCCAGGATCCTCAGTCCATATGTTCCTTTTAATTTCATTAAGTTTTTTCCTTGCTTGCTCTGGGGCTTATCATCCTTACCTGGATGAATATCGGGCAGCTACATTTCACAGGATGTTTGTTAAATTCACAACAACTGAAAAGACTTGAGGAAACAAGGAGAAAAAGATCATTTCTGCCAGCTGTTAGGGCTTTAAATTGAGAAACTGGCCTCTTCCCTTTTATATCTCTTGAGTTCCTGATTCTGGCTGTGGTTACTACCTAGCTGTTGTCTGTCTCTTGACAAACTTAAAATTTACTCCCTTAATCCTATTCAAACAGATACATACTCAGGAGTTTAGGCAGGAAGAATCTGTTCCATTAGGGACAGAAAGTGCGATATATCTGAGGATCGTGCTGTGATAAGTTACTGCTCTTTGTGGATCTCTGATGGCAGGATTCTCCTTGATCTGCCCTTCCCTTCTGAACAAATCTTTTGTAGGAATAAACGTAAGAGCCTATCCCATCCTTAACTATTGTATTCTCCCAGCAACATTGCACCTCATTAACGAATGAAAAGGTAAAACAGGCTGTGTTCATTTTTTTAGGTCAGAAGCTCTCCAGCAGGTCTATCCAACAAGCAACAACTAAGGTATGGTCTGGGAGGAGAAGGAGTGGAAGGCAGAAATCTCGTTGTATGACAAGAGTGCATTTCTTTGGGGTTTATTTTCGACATAAGCCATTGCACTTTAGTGTCAGGACAAATGACATGTTTATTTTCTGAAGTGATTTGGCGTGTTTCCTGGGGAGTCTTCAAAGGACTGATCGTAGTACTGTATCATAGAAAGTATTAGTGGGTGTATTTGTCATCGGAGGCTCATCGTGTTCTAGTACAGAAAGGATTTCAAAAGCATGGAGTGCTTTCTGAGGACAAATGCGGAATGTCCCTGTCTGAAAGAGTCTTCCTGGACAGAAAAGCTGGAACGTTGGATGCTGTGAGAGTAATTCTTATTAGTAATCTGTTGGAATGTGCCAGATAAAAGAAAACTGGAAAAGGCATGCATGATGACCTCTTTATGGAAAAAGTTACCTTTGGATGTACTAGTACTACCACACTAACTTTGGATTAGTTACCTAATAGTTTCAAGTGATAAATGCATAAGGGATTGTATGTGTCTTAGGGGAAAAAATGGAAAGAAATAAAATGGAGACATGAATATAGTTGATTGAATGTAGTTCTTTAGTACACTTTTAATTGCCCTTAACTGTGGTTAACAGATACATGTATTTCAGCGCAGATATAATCAGATTTTTTAATGTGGGTAGCTGAAATTCATGTTTTATCTACTGTCCTTAGCTCTCTGCAGGTGCAGGTCAGTTGATGTGTACTGGGCTTCCACTAATGGCAATCTGCCTGTTTAAACAAGAGCATGCTCTTCTATGCAAATTAAATGTCTTACCCTTCCTGGTCTTGATAAGTAGAGCTTATGGAGCTTGATAAGGCTCATAGGAGGATCAAAATCTGTTTGTAATATAGTGATTTCATAAGAGTTAATTTCTAGGTCCTCAGTATGAAAGAAGTAGAAAGCAAAAATCCACACTATTGATTTTGCCATTTGGTCATTTTTCTCTACAGCAAGACAATGTCAGTACAGCATCAGCTACCGCTAAAATACTGTTAACATTTTATCTCTATTCTCTGGTTAAATGTTGATAGTTCAGTGGCCCCAGGAAATATCAGAGTCTTGCAGACTCTGATAAGCAGAGAGGTGTGTGTTGGCAGATCAACGGGAGAGGGAGGAGTTCGGACCCAGTGTCCTCATTTCATGCGAACGTTCGCTGGTTCTGAATGCAGCCTTTGAGAAACAGTGATGATTTGTCTCTGTGTTCTGACATAGCTGTTCTTTCTGCTTGCCCACTCAAGAAGCTGTACAAACCTGCAACGGACGTGGAGATCATGAAGATAGTATGTAAGATCTTATGGGAGGACCTGCAGAAACAGAATGGAGGAGATTAAAGGTTGTTGATATGATTTCTATAAAGCCTACATTCTTTGGTGGGAGGTGTCCTGGTTTCACCTGGAATAGTTAATTCTCTTCTCAGTAGCTGCTGTGTTTTGGATTCAGTGTAATATTGACAACACACATTGTTTCAGTTGTTGACAGGTAATGCTTGTGCTCAGCTGGGACAGGGTTGATTTTATTCCCCACAGCTGTTGTTTTTCAAATTTAGCATGAATGAGAAGAATGTTGATAATAAACTAATATTTTTAGTTGTTGCTAAGAAATTAAGGACTTGTTTTTCAGTTTCCCATGGTTTTCCAAATGTATGGGTGCACAAGAAGCTGGGAGAGAGCACAGCCAGGCAGCTGACCCAACCTTGCTAGAGAGATATTTGATACCATAAAATGTCATGCTCAGTACATAAATGAGAAGTTGGCTGGGGACCAAAGCTCGCTGATCTGTGCTCACTGCTTGGGACAGGCTGCACAATTGGCTGTCAGGTGGTGAGCAATTGCATTGAATTGTTCACTTGTTTTGTGTATTCTTTATTGTTACTGTTATTATTACTATTATTAGTTTTTATTATTGTTATTGCTTCCTTTGTTGTCGTGAACTGTCTTTATCTCAACCCTTGAGTTTTACTTTACTTCCCAATTCTCTTCCCCATCCCACCACGGCCAGAGAGAGTAAGCGAGCAGCTGTGTGATACTTAGCTGCCTGGGCTAACCCACGACAGAAGGGAGAAGATTTTTTTAATGGAGAATAGATCTTCTTTTTCTAACTTACTAGAATTCCAACTTACTTGAATGAATGATACAGGCTCTTTAGAAAGGGAGGTGAGGAGGAGATGTTGCCCTCCATGTCAGTGACCAGCTGGAGGGCATGGAGCTCCACCTGGGGATGGATGAGGAGCTGACTGAGAGCTTATGAGTCAGGATTAGAGGGAGGGCAGGGTCAGGTGACATTATAGTGGGGGTCTGCTACAGGCCACTGGACCAGGAAGAGCAAGGAGATGAGGCTCTCTGTAGATAGATAGGAGCAGCCTCAAAGGCCCTGGTCCTCATGTGGGATTTCAACCACCCCAATATCTGTTGGAGGAACAGTGCAGCAGGACACAAGCAATCCAGGAGGTTCCTGGAGTGAATTAATGATAACTTCTTTCTTCAAGTTATAGAGGAACCAACAAAAAAGGGCTGTTAGGGAATGTGAGGCTCAAGGCAGCCTTGGCTGCAGTGACCATGAAATGGTGGAGTTCAAGATACTTAGGGCAGCAAGGAGGGTACACAAGCAAGCTCATAGCCCGCAAGGCCAACTGTATCCTGGGCTGCATCAAAAGCAGCATGGCCAGCAGGACAAGGGAGGTGATTCTGTCCCTCTACTCTGCTCTGGCGAAACCCCACCTCAGGTACTGCATCCAGCTCTGGAGTCTTCAGCACAGGAAGAACACGGACCTGTTAGAGTGGGTTCAGAGGAGGCCACAGAGATGATCCGAGGGCTAGGCCACCTCTAGCCCAGCCTCTCTGCTACGAGAACAGGTTGAGAGAGTTGGGGTTGTTCAGCCTGGAGAAGGCTTCGGGGAGACCTTAGAGCAGCCTTCCAGTACCTAGAGGGGACCTACAAGAATGATGGGAACAAACATTTTGTCAGAGCCTGTTGCGACAAGACAAGGGGTAATGGTTTTAATCTGAAAGAGGGGAGATTTAGGTTAGATATAAGGAAAAAAGATTTTTACAGTGAGGGTGGTGAGGCACTGGCCCAGGTCACCCAGAGAAGCTGTAGGTGCCCCATCCATGTAGGTGTTCAAGGCCAGGTTGGATGAGGCTTTGAGCAACCTGGTCTGGTAGAAGGTGTCTCTCCCGTGGCAGGGAGATTGAAACTTTATGATCTTTAAGGTCTCTTCTGACCCAAACCATTCTGGGATTCTACACTGTGTCTGATCTGCTTGACAAGATACCTGGTATTTGGGCAGATCTCACTGTTTTTATGAATATGTACCAAAATGTTAATGAATACCCATGTGTTGACATCTTTGTGTGTCATACTGAAACTGCAGGCCTGCAGTAGCACCTTTGAGTCTTTCTGTTGTCTGTGTACATTCTCTTATAGTAAATGAAAGCTCATTTTATGAAGAAACAGTTAAGAGCTTTTGTCTGAAGTCTTGTCAGATATGTGCTTTTTACAGAGTAAGCTTTAAGTTAAAGCGGATAATTTTTTGTTTTTCTGCAGAACTTTCTTATGAGGAAATACTAGTGTACACTTCTGAGCCTATGATAACCTAAAACAACCAAAGCCTTTTCCATTTTTTTTTTTAATCCAGAACAAGGAGGATTCCAAAATGTCCTTCAAAACAGTTGTGTTCAGAGCCTCAAAGTTTTGGCACTTTCATTCCTCTGTAGGTGATCTTCCATCTATGCCAGAAATCACTGTGTTCAGGGTCTTCTAAAAAAAAGATTAGCAATTATAGTACCAAACTCCCACAGGGAAAGCAGTGGGGAAGGAAACAGAGATGACACCAGAATCCTTACTTGGCAACTCTCCAATCACATGGGGGCATTTCCTTTTCATCTGCATAATCTGAGCTGGTCCTTTGACAGCATGTCAGTAACAATATAACAAAACAAACCAGAGTTTCTTCAGAAACATCTGTATCACATCAAGTCTAGATGCTACAAATTTTCGTTGTTCTTGGAATTCGCATTGGTTTAGTGTTGTCTCAAGAACTGACAGAGCCTTCAGTGTTGAATTAGGTCTTAATCTGAGCTCTAACTGAGCTAGGGAGAAATCCCGAGGCTATGCTGATGTGTTCTGCAGTACTTGTTGAGCAAAAGAAAAACCGATTATTTTTCTACTTGATGCAGAGCTGGTTGTATTTATCTCCTCAAGGATGGATCTTAGAATTCTGCTTTCCAGCTTAAGGGAAGATAGAAGTCTCCCTGTATGAAAACTTGATGGTCAGTGTACATAGTCTGAGCAAGTTGTGTGCACCTAGAGCAGTCACCCTCCTGTAGTTTAAGCTGTGTTAGGAGTGGGAGCTGGGAGAAGGAATAAGCAGCTGAAGAATATAAAGGTAAATGTAGGCATTCTTGTTCTTCACGTACTGCTCTCCTCACACAGTACCTTAAACATCTTGAGAGAAACGCTAGTCAGCAGTGGGAATAAATCAAATCTGTTTCTCCCCTGTTCCCCCCAATTTACAGTTTAACAATGGTTTCACTAATCAGTCATTAATTTGGCCCAAACCAGTATCTTCTATCCTAGATCCACGTTTATGATGTTTAATTCCTGAAGGACCATGCTAAAAATTCAGTTGTGCTTTGTCAGGTTCTTTTAGATATAAATTTAACTTTTTTAAGCAGGTGTTTCTCTTAAAGCTGAAATTAAATAGGAGAGAGAATTGGAAATGAATTATTTATGTTTCTTACAGTTGACACTCTTCAGTTTCTGAAGTGTGCAGGTATTTTCTCCTTGACTTCTACTTTTAGCTCTTAGCTCACTATGTGTTGGATGTTTTCTCAGGATCACTTACCTCTGAGAGTACTCCAGATAATTGGCAAGAGACCAGAACGGGGAACAGAAGAGGAAGTGAAGTTTGTAGACAGCTACTTTCAGCGGATAGAAAACTCTCAAAATACAGTCAAGATGGCAGTTTCTTCTGGCTGAAGTGATTTACTTTAAATGGTAAGTATTCTTTTTAATATACAACTTTTTTTTATTCTTGATTTTGGTGCTATTTATGCTCTGAGCTCACATGTAATAAAAGCTAGAATGGTAATCGTGTGTATTTACTTGTATCTTCAGTGCACTAGTTACCTTCTGAATGCAAACTGGTGTTAACAGCTATGTTCTTCACTATTGACCAAGCTTTTATCGCATCTGAGGTATTTTGTACAAGAAAGGAGACAGACAAAGTAGGGCCTTCTCGACCTTCTTAGTTCTACTGAGAACAGATGATCTGTGGAAATAAGGCTTTACCAGTTTTAAATAGATATCTTCACAATAATTTTGTGGGTGCACTGTGTTTTCATGTCAAGTTCTAGTCCCCATCTTATAATACAAGTTATAAAATTACCTCTCCCTGGCCTCCCCACATTTTTTTTGTCTCCTGCCACTGTACTCACACTCAGCACTTTTCAGGAGTGGGGGAATTGTTTTAACACATTCTCATCCACCACTTTTCTGCCATTCTCCCATGGCCTTTTTCTCCCATCCAGAGTCCCACAGAGACAAAAACTTGTCTTTTTTTAAAAAAAAATGCTCTTATCAACCTCTGTTTCCTGTATTTAGGGATGAACTTCCTTTCTGCTTTATTGTGCTGGAGGTTGATTCCTTGTGTGACTGAAATACAAGATGCTGTTGCATTTTTCTTGAGGAGAGGGAGATACTGGGATGAGTTGCACTGCCCCCTTCATTCCAAAAGTTCTTGTAGGAAGCAGCAGCTATAGGTTCTGCTCGTGCACCTGTGACTCCACAAAGGACAGCACAACTGCAGCACTGTGCTGGTTAGAGCAGCGTCTGGCTCTGTGTGTTCCAGCAAATTATATTGGTACAAGTATCTGTCCTTCTCCACTTTATATTGTTTTGAATCCAGATCCATCTGTGGATCTTGGCCCATTGTGCACCCCACAAATGACTCTTTGGGCACAACTTGGATGGTGGCACAAGAGAGAGGGTCAGGAAGTTCTTAATCTCCAGATTTGATGTTATGCTTCTGTTTTGGGTGCAGGTTCCCAGATGCGGGTCTCCCCGTGCAGGACACAGCTGGTTCCAGCCAGCTCTGCAGGATGCAGCTGAGCTCGTCAGGGAGGCTGGTGGAACATCTGGGCAAGCATAGCTAAGAAAGGGCAAAATGCTACGCAGCAAAGAGGAGTGAGGAAGAAAGTGAGAAAACCAGTCCTCTGAACACCAGTGTCAGAGAAGAAGGAGGGAGGAATTGCTTCAGGTGCTGGAGCAGATATTTCCGTGCACCCCACCAAGGACTCCATGCTGGAGCAGGTGAAGATTTCCTGAAGGAACTGAAGTTCACAGAGAGGAGCCACGGATGCAGGAGAAGGCTTTTGCTGAAGGACAGCAGCCTGTGGAAAGGACCCATGGTGGAGCCAAGGCGAAGTGTGAGGAGGATGGAGCAGTACAAAGGAGCTGTTACAGACTGATTGCAACCTCCAATTCTCCTTTGTCCTGCGCTGCTGCAGGCAAAAGCGGTAGAGGAGTTGAGGGTAAAGGTGTGAAGCTGAGCCTGGGGAAAGAAGGGAGCATGAGGAGAAGGCACTGTTTTAATTTGTATTTGTTTCTCACTATTCTGCTTTATTTTAATTGACAATAAATTAATTTTCCTCATCTTGAATCAAATACTTGAAATTTATACCTGGACTGAGGTCACAGTAGGAAATACTTACTGATTTATTTTTGATCACTTTTAGCCATTATAGCCTTTAATCCTTTAAGAAGGACACAAAATGTATCGAATTGTAATCTTTAAGTCATTATGTGTGTAGAAAGGAGTGAACTTTGTTTGAATGAGGAGTTGCATTTCTTAATTGTGGTTTGGCCTTTCAAGTTCTGCTTATTCACCTTTTCACTAGAGTAAATCTTAGCTGCAGAGTCACCTCAGGAACAGGTCTTATCCATTACACTTCTGCTGGAGAAGAATATCAGGCATATCTTTACAGGTTTGAGCATGGGAGAATCATTCTGAGGAAAGGCTGCTGCAGCGGTAGATCCAACTTGATCTACGCTGGTAATGTTCTTACAGATGTTAAAGATGCAGCATCTTCATGGCATATCTAGCTGTGCTTCAGAAGGAGGCAAAATTTGGGTTGAGTGGCATATTTGATGGAAGTATTGTTATTCTTGGACAAGAAATAGGTAGAGTTTGGGAATGAGATTTATATTCCTGTGCTTTTCAGAAATTTTCCTCAATTCCATAAGCTTTCCTGACTATGCTAAGGCCATAAAAGAAATGCATATAACGATTCTCTTTTCTCTTTAAATTCTATGAAAGAGAAAGAAATTCTCCATTTTGCCACTCCCGGGGACAAACATGCTTCTTTTTAAAAACCAGAGAGAAAAGCAGACAAAGTGCCCTAGAACGAAATTTAGCATCTTCAGGAGTTGTAGTAGGGTTTATGAGGTGCAATTGTAAAATGATCAATGTTTTCATAGTGAAACATTTTTTTTATTCTGCCATTCCTTTTATTCAGACTTGTGAATTTCTGTGTAAAATAATCTGAGAGATCACTAGTGAGATTAGCTAATAATTGCAAAATGGAGAAGTTTCACTGTGGATAGGTGGTAACAAAAGGTATCATAAAGTCAGCTAGGATAATTATTATTAGCAAGGTAAGATCTTTCAGCCATTAACCGCTTTGGGCATTATGCTGACATTTATTCTGATCTTGCAAATAAAAATAGTGATTATGAGCCATTGCAGGAAGAACTGGGAGATAAAGCAGTTTGTGAAATACTAGTCTGTGGTGGGTTTGGTTTCTGTTGGCTTTGTCGTGCTTTTACTTAGTGTTCAGCTTCTTTGTGTACCTCTGTAGGATCTGTTTTATCTGAGCTCTTATGTAGAATAAGTCAAAATATGTTAATACTTAACACTCAGAGCATAATACACAAGTTCCTCGTGGCAAGATATACGTTATTTCATGTTTTCTAACACAAATAGTTAAATTGTTTGAATATTATTTTAATACCAGAAGACATTTGAGAGAAACATCATGTGTTCTATATTCACTCTTTTATCTGTGTTTTGCTTTTGGCATTGATGAATTCTCATTTTTTAAAGAACAGTTTTTTAGCAACGAAGTGCCTGTTTTCAAATGAGCTACAGGTTCCTGACTGCAGCAGAAATGACTTCAGGTAAGGAAACCGGAACTGTATTTAATTTTGAGCAGCCAGACTTTCTGAAGAGAAGAGTCACTGAGCTACCTCTGCATGGTATTGCTGCCTCTGGGATGGGACGTATCGTAGCCTTGTTTACTAATTTGGTCAGAAAAGATTTGTTTGCCATTACTTAGGTGATTGACACAAAGGTTAGTACAGTTGGCTGTCTAGAGAAAAACTAGTTTGCCAGAGGTGGAATTATGTAAGGCTGCTGAGAAGGCAACACTGGCTTAAGATGGTGAGTAAGAACTAAGATTTTGAGGAATCAGGGGAACAACTTTTTGATGCTGTTGAATTGTAGCATTCACCAAGGGCTGACAGCTGAAGCAGAACTTCTTTTGCACTGCTCGACTAGCGTTTATCATCTTTGCCCGCAGTGTAAGAAGTAAACAGGCGTTATTGGCTCCTTGACCAGCACTTGCTCAGATTCCTTCTAGCTATTTCAGAATGAATGGTTAACCTTTGGCTACATGAGACCTGAAAGTTCCCAACCATATATTTTGGCTGTCTTCTCAGTGATAAAGACCTGTGTCAGATTTCTAGAAGAGAAGTCATGGAGAATATTGAAGAAGGGCCTAACAAAGTCTGTTCATACAAAGAAAATGTGCACCAAAAGTAACTCCTGCTTTTGGAAAGCCCAGAGAAGCTGTTCTTAAATGCTGGAGCATGAACTAAGCTGGCTTTGTGGACCTGAGCACACTATTGTAAATCTCCAAAACTTTCAGTAGCACCCACACAAGTTTGTTCCTGTTCACCCCAAGCAAGGAAAGGAGTCTCTAGTTAAGCCACTGAGTTAATGTTAGTGTCATTTTACCACATCCCAGTTTAAAAGGGTTGCTTGAGAAAGCAGCTTAAAAGCACTGATGCAGTCAAAAATTGAAACTCCATTTTTAGAAGCAGAAGTTAGAAAAATAAATCTGTGCTCAAATGTGTAGTTCCCCCTGTTTTGCACTGCAAGGGAGACAGAGAGGAAATACTTGTTTGACTATTGCTGCTTTTTTTATGCCTGTCATCCGTCCAAGATTGCTGCCATGAACTTTGGCTGCATGCTGTTTTTTTCCAGTGGTAATTTCATCATGATAAGGAAATGTGTTTGTGCCCTCAGCCATTTTCACCTGTGTTTTCTTCTGTGGGATACGCCTTTCAGATGAAATATTGAGAGTCTTTTCATTATTCTGAGATACTTTCGTGTTTGTATATCCATTGAATACAGCTAGGAGTAGAACCGAATAAAACCCTTGTCCATCTTTCAGGCCAGGTGGCAAGTTGTGTGATGTAATTGCTATGATATTTCAAGTATGTGATTGATTACAGCTGTAATAAATTCTGTAATCATTGTAAAATTTAAGCTGCTGGGTATTTGGGAAGTTGATACTATTGAAACATGGGAATAAGAATCATAGCACTGTGTTCTGAACGTTGACAGGGTTAAAAAAAGAATTAATTGAATTAAAATTTTCAGCAAAACATGAAAGAGAGAGTGGGCATTTCTGGCAAGATCTTGATTTGTCTCAATGGTTATCTTTGTAGCATTGAACTTAGAGATAAGTAATCAAACTGTAAAGACATGCTCTTCCCTTTCATTAAATCTCTTGAGAAGCTTTGAGACCTATGTACACTTGCAACAGGTTTATGCTGTCTGGTACCTTAGTGATATTCCAGAAGTATAATGAGCCTGTAAAAAGTGATCCTATGAAGAGGAAGATAGTTTGAAAGAAATTGTCAGTGGAGATTTTCCTGCACTATGTATATTTGTAAGCTACTTAATGGAGAAGTCTTTTGCATGAGGAATACAGGACAGGAATTTTCCCATGTTTGGACAGGAATCTGTACATGACCTTAGCTGAGATTGAGTCTCTTGACCTGTGGAGGCCTCTCCAGTGTAAATGACTGTTCAGTCAGTCTGTGTTGTCAAGAGTTCGTAGAAAACCCGTATGTGTATAGAGGCACTAGCAAGATGGACAGGGTAACTGTAGCTTCTCATTATGCCATATCTTTGTCCTATCGTTAATGCAGAAGTCATTTATTGCAGAGTATAAATTGCAAGGAGTGTGCTGGTTTGTGCAAGATATCTTGCGGTAGGCTTTAAGATTTTCTGTTTTATTTGACTCAATTTAGTGCTTGAGCAATTAACACACTACTAACATGCTGCTGTCTGAGGAAAAAAAACTTATCCAAAGAGATGCTGAAGTTTTTATACCTTGAAAGAAAAATGAGGTGTTGAACTTTTAAGTGTCTGAAATGTATAATTGACATGAGCTTCTACAAGAAATCGAGGACTCATAAATGCTGGTCATTTGTAATGTAGGTGCTTAAAGTATAATAGCAAAAGCACCAAATTTATCTGAACTATTTTCTTCATCAGTTGTGAATTTAGTTTCTGCTATAATAGGCAAATTTGGTCATTTTCATTCTACAATACTTGTCTTTTAACAGAAAAATATTCTATTAAGTTCTCAATAGATGGTTAGCGTGTCTAGATATAGGCCAGGTTGTTGCTTCAAACCTAAGCCAAACTGGTAATTATAGAATGATAGAATCATTAAGATTGGAAAAGAGCTCTAAGATCGTCGTGCCCAACCAACACCACCGTGCCTACTAAACCATCTCCTGAAGTGCCATATCTACATGGTTTTTAATGCCTCCAGGGATGGTGACGCAATTTGATTACCCTTGTGACGACAGAATCTAGTTTTAGATTGGTGCCCAGAAGTAATAATGCCTGAGAAAAAAAAATAGCATTAACTGATAAATCCTTCTTGAAAGTTTCACTTCTAAAGACAACTTCCTGAATTACTTTAAAGCATGCTAATAGGAGGAAGTTCTTCTTCCTGCATTCATTCTAAAGATGGTAAAGGTACACACAGCAGTGAGTACTACAGAGAAAATAAACTGAGAGTTTCTCTGTTACTTTTGAAAAAAGGAGTTCCAATTAAAAAAAAAAAGCAATTATTTAAACTGAAGAAAAAAGCCCTTCTTTGCAAATGCATTGTCAAGCTACAAAAGATGTGTCCACAAAGTAGTATTGAGGTAAACAGTATTTAGAATTATAACTTAGAATATTTGTAGCTATGTTACTGGTTTTATGTTGAAGTGATCTAAACCTTTAAGGTAGAAGGTATAAGCTAACCTTGAAGTGATGGGGATAAAGAATAATAGGATATTCTTTGGGGATGTGGGGAAATTAACATCCCTTGCACTTCATCCTGAAGTAACTGGTACTGGCAACTTTCAGTGGCAGTTTATTTGACTAAATAGGCCAGCAGTCTGATTTTTGTACCAGAAAGAAGAGTTAACATTGATTTAAACAACTAGGATGAAAAGTACCATTCTTTTTTTATTATTGTTATTTAAAAAAAACCAAAAACCTCTAATTTTCTATCTTTATTTACTTCTTTCAGTATGTTGTATGAGGAAAGCAGGCTTTTTTTTTATTTTTGGATATGGGTTCTTACTGTTAATTCATATATTGAATTTCTAATCCTCATTTATGACATTATCACTTATACAGGGACAAGCATTATCAGACGGGATTAGAGAATTAACAGAGTGAGGCGTCTGAAAACCATTTCTGCTGGCTTTTATTAGAATTTTTTGTTTATTTGAGTGGCTATAGATAACTGACTTTATAGTAAGTATAGAGTCTTTAAGACCCCACTCTTTCCTTGGAAGATCTGTGCTCTGCTGAAAACTTTTTGTCATCTACAGAGTCAAGCAACAGAGACAGGCCGGAGGTGCTACTGTTTGGAAAACAATAGCTGCAGAGCTATTGGCAGGAGATGCAACCATCATCCCTGTATCCAGCATGGGAGAACAAAGAAGGAGGTAGAAGATCAGTGTGAGCCCTGTTTTTGTTCTAGTTGTCCTCAGATCAAAAGGCTTCTAGAAGAATTAGTGAGCAGTGCTGCAAGAGAAAGCAGAGGTGGGAGCTCAGTGACAGCCACAAGTTGAACTCCTGTAAGCCCTCCAGCTATTTCTGTAGAATTTGAAGTGAGAAGGTACTTTCCCAGTGCTCCTTCAGGCTCTTTGAAAGTAGTATGTTTTATCCGAGACTGTCCATTCTCTAGTTCTTGGCTTTGCGGGGAGCAATGGCCAACTGATTATGAAAGGAGGGATGTGTTGGGAAAGTGCTCCCTGCTTGAACAACACATCAGTTGCAGTTCTTCTCAGCGTAGCCAGTTCTTTGTGCAGCGGGTTGGGCTGTAGCCATTAAGAGAGCAAATTTAGGAAGTAGCTATACTTTTGGATGCTGCAAAAACTTGAAATTTTTGTGTGTATAGCCTCACATAACACCACACGCACATGTAATTATGCATATAATTTTTAATCAGACTCAGTCATTTGTTGATAGTAACTTGCTACAAACAGCTGTTGGCACAAAGCCATTTTCAGTCATCCTGTAAAAAGCAACTAGCTTGTTTTCAAGTGACAGCTCGACGTGACAGGAACCTTAGAAACTGTTGGTAATATGTACAGCTGTTTTATAAAGACAGTCATTTAAGAATATATATTTCTTGAAGTGTTAGCTACCTCGCTTGTGTGTTGAAAGAACTTTAAACATTTAGCATGGCTGTTACGTTGTATTGCTGCTTCTGTGCTGAGCAGTCAGTCATTAAAATCTACATTCTAAATCAGTCACACACTCAGCCATTTGATTTTTTTTTTTAATCTTTGAATAGAAAATATAGAATCCAAGCCATTCTCAATCTGACATACATTACAGAAAAATTAAAGGTTTTGTTCTAGTTAAATATTTAAATTTAAGAAATAATAAATCAGTAAAGGCCGTGGTCAATGACAGTCTTATGCTTCCGAGAATGTAAAGTCAGACCGTAAGAAAGGGTCTGAATTGTTTGTCAGTCATTGGCGATTCTGCCACTTTCTCCAGCCAATGTCAAATAACGTGTTTTCAGCTTTTATCAGCTGCTATCCAAGCATTGCTTTGTTCTGCAAACAGATTGAGCAAGAGAGGAGTTGCAGTGGGGTGGCCAATGCAGTCAGAGACAAGAGGTGAGACTGTGCAGGGAAGTCATCAGGAAAAAACAATGAATGGAGAAGAGGCAGTGCCAGAGTTCTCAATGTAGATGAGCGCTAAGCAATACCAACATTATTAGGCATCACTTCTATTGGAGCATCTGTGCTTCTAGACCTCTGCTTATCAGGGCCTGGCCTGACCTGATTGTCCCCATCAGCTGGTTTTCCTGCACTTCACCCTCAGTGTCTTTTCTCCCTGCCCTGTAGGGAGGGGAGGCAGGAGGGCACTTGCTCCTCTTCTACTCTTCCTGCTCAGCTCCATTCTGCTCTTTTCCCAGGAACATGCACAACAGATCTAGCTTGTATGTGGGTCACTGGGACTCTGACCACAGCACAAGTGCATGAAGATCTTGCAGACTATATGAAGAAGAGGAGCAGAGATTCTAGTACTTTTCGGTGCTACTTATTCTGCAACTTGCAGCATGGATCAAAGTCTGTCTCCCTCCCAACAAGGTTGGACCATTTTGGGTTTAGTAGATATAGATTCTTCTTGCACTGACAGCCTCTTCAAAACTGAAACTTTGTAGTGAGTTTAATAAGTGCTTGATCTTTCTGGAGTATTGCTAGTGAAGGAATCATGTTTCACTGATGGACGTGATGTATGTTAAGGACAACGCTTTGATATCAAAGACAGGACAGCAGACACTGGTGCAGAGGAGTCATTGGAAGATGTCACAACTCAAATCTGCAATGCCTGGCCTGGATTTGTGTTATGACTTTCTCTTGAACAGGGGAGAAGGAACTCTCTTACCTACTGAACACTAGTATAAAGGTTGGTCTTGCTTCTTTGTATTATTTTGGCCATCAGATGCATTCGACTTTGCCTCTCTTTTGTCAGGAGTTTTGCTTTCTTCTATTTCACACTCTTTGCTCACTCTGTTTTCAGAGAATTTCTCTGCGACAGAGAGAGAAGCTGCCTGGGCCCCTGGCACAACACAGCTGCTGTAGTCAGTAGAGCAGAGGCATACAGACTTCAGCAAACGTTTGTGTTTGCCACCTCACACCTCTAAAATCACTCCCAAATGCACAAAAAATGATGTTGGCTACATCTCTTCTTTCCCTCAGTCTGGAAAAGGAAAGTCACTAACACATTCATAGATGTACAACTAAACCCCAGCAGGGAGAGACCCCTTTCCCACTCACATAATTCACTGAAGGGACACCATTTAGATACTCGTGGGGAAGAGGAGCTCTTGTGTAATGAAAAGAATCCTCTATTTCACTCCCAAACGCTATAAAACAGAAGTAATGGCTTGAGAAAGACAGTGTCTAAAAGCCCAACCTGAATGTCGTGACCTGAGGTACTCTAAAGGATTATTTTACCTTGCTATAATCTAACTTCATTCTGCCCTGTTATCTCCTTGTTGGTGATAGTGCTTTATTTTTCCTTTTGCAATGAGCACAGTGGTCTCCACAGGAATCTTTATGGCCAGTATCATCATCTTGCCAGCTGACATTGTTCTTCTGTGTGAGCTGATGACCAAGGTGGACTTCTGCAAGCTGTACCTGTGTTTCATGAGTAAGGATGTAAAATAAGATCCTCCCTTTTCCTGTCCTGTGGTTGTGTTTGCCTCATCATTCTTAAGGTGCCAGTGCTTAGCTATGCGCACAAACCTAACTTTAAGGATTTTGGTTGGGTTTTTTTTTATTTCCCAAAATGAAGAAAAGGGGCAGAATTCCCTCATCTGACTGATATTTCCTTACAACATTCACTCTCTGTTCCTTTAGGATGGCAAGTGTGCCAACTGCATTAAACCTTTTTGATACTAGAGGGAGCTCCCAGCTTGAGCAGTCAGAGCAAAGCATGATAACTTGGACAATTCTGGAGGAAACACAGATGGGAAGCAAAGTAGCGTTGATGACTATAATGCACCTTTTTCCATCACAGGCAAAGCTACAAGGGCTGAATTTATCTGCTTAGTAAATTACACATGGCTTTCAGAGACATTCAGATAATGAAATGCTGTAGCTGCAATTTCTTCTGTATCTGAGCCCCTTTCTGTCATGGCTGGATTTATCTTCACAACTTTCTCGGAGGAAATAACCCCTCTTAATAAATGGAGGACTCTAAGACACGGAGTGTTCGTGGTAGTGCTGCTTTCAGACTATATCTGCCATAATGACTTCAATCGGACATCAGTCTTGTGCATAGACAGAAAAGCATCCATGTAGATGGTCCTGAGAAGTCCCATGCACTGCATTTTTGTGCTCAGCGAGTTCCCTGCTGCACAAACACAAATGCAGGCCTGTCACGATACCCTCTCGCCCATCCTAGCAAGACTTTGGTCAGGAGAGACTGCTGGGTGGACAAAGATGAGACGTGCTTCTTAGGCCTCTCTGTGTTGTGCCCTCTCCCCACCTCTGGCTCATCCAGTCATGGAGCTGGAGAGAGGCCATGGGGCCCAGGTCTGAGCACCCACTGTCTCAGGGCAACAAGGAGCTGGCGGCAGGCATCTCCTGCATTCCCATGAGCTACTATTCAGCAAACACCTGTTCAGTGGGTTTGAGGCAATGAAAGGCATTATAGACTTGCTAAGGTCTTCTCTGAGACTGTGAAGACTGCACCAGCCTGGTGGACCTACGGCATCCCAGAAGCATCTCAAGATGGACAATCGGCAACAGGCTGTAAAGTGTTTCTCACTGGCCAGAGATAAGGAACAGCTCACCAGGGATCCCCAGGGAGGATTAGCCAAGAGGGAAGGCTGGGAAAGGAGGCTGGAGGAGCCGTGGAGAAGTGTAAAAAGAGTGTAAGCAGCATGACTGAGTATTGCTGTGTGCAGTGTTGGATGATCAGAGAAAGTGCATGCACATGCAAACAGGTCATAGATGTATACAAACCCACTGTATATGCACATGCACAAAGAAGTATTCCAAGGCAAATTTTCCAAAGCACCCAGGAGGAGACTTTGAAAGCACAAGGTAACATCTCGAAACTTTGGCTGACTTGAAAGAGGCCTACAAGAGAGTTGGGAGGGACTGTTTGCAAAGGCTTGTAGTGGTAGGACAAGGGGCAATGGGTATGAACTGGAGAGGGGCAGATTTAGAGTGGACATAAGGAGGAAATTCTTCACGATGAAGCTGGTGAGGCACTGGCCCAGGTTGCCCAGGGAAGCTGTGGCTGCCCCATCCCTGGAGGTGTTCCAGGCCAGGTTGGATGGGGCCTTGGGCAGCCTGGTCTGGTGGGAGGTGTCCCTGCCCATGGCAGGGGGGTTGGAACTGGATGATCTTTAAAGTCTCTTCCAACTCAAACTATTCTGTGATTTTATGACTCTTTTGCTGCCTCCGTGTCTTTCTGCTCTAGGGATCAGTCACTGTAATAAAGCAGTTGAGAGCAGATTAGCCACCAGAAGCTCGGTGCCTTGGAAGCTCAAACAGAGCCACACTTGAAATGGGCTAGCTTAAATATCTTAGTTAAAATAACTTCGCATAATTGGAGCAAATATAATTTACAGCCATTTAATCACTCAGATTTCTTGACATATGGACTTTAATCCTAGTGAGCACAGCTTGCATCCTGTTTAATTGCATTTCAACAAATCCTTATTCCTTTAGAAGCAGTGAGGTTACTGACAGTGTCAGGGCAACAGTAGGTGGACGATCATATTCTTTCAGTGCCTGAGGCAAAGCAAATTTAACTGTTCTGTTGAGTTTTGGCTCCGTGTTTGTGCAGGGTCAGGTGTGGCCGGGAGAGGGCAGTGATGCACAGGCGCTCACCCGGCAAGGGCTGCTGGTGGCACTCTTGGAGAAGGCTTCTAGGAGCCATCTCCTTCACATGCAGCTGAACTCTTCTTCTTCTAACTCAGTCTGTTCTAAATGCGAAGTGTTTAATGCAAGATAAACAAGTACAATATCACTGGATAGAAGTGTGAGGCTTCTTCGACTCTTTCTGTTTCAGAGCTGAGAAGTGTTCGGTGTCACGACTTTTCTCTTTAATTCCACATCAGCAAGGAGGTTGCAGTGTCCTTTGAGGCTGGCAACCCAGCATCAGCTAACTGGGAGCCTTTAGCCTAGCCTTCATCATAATAGCCGTGGTGGGAAAGTACGATGTATCAGATAGGAAGGGCCATACATACAGGTGGAATTTCCCCAAGAAAGCTGGGGAGGGACTTTTTACGAGGGCATGTAGTGATAGGGTGAGGGTGAAGATTTAGACTGGATGTTATGAAGAAAGTCTTCATGCTGAAAGTGGTGAGGCACTGGCCCAGGTTGCCCAGGGAAGCTGTGTCTGCCCCATCCCTGGAGGTGTTCAAGGCCAGGTTGGATGGGGCCTTGGGCAGCCTGGTCTGGTGGGAGGTGTCCCTGCCCATGGCAGGGGGGTTGGCACTGGTTGGGCTCTGAGGTCCCTTCCAACCCAAACCATTCTATGGTTCTACATTAGATGTGATACAGAATAATCACTCAAATGCAAATCATAGTACAGATATTTCAGTACAATATTACAGCCAGAAACATGCTCTCCTAGTGGAATAAATGTGGTTCATGAAGCTCTGCAAAGGGGCTCTTAGGAAGGGCTGAAGGTGGAAAGTCTTTACAGCATGTTGATTTCATAGATGCCTGGGCTTAAGTACTACAGTTTTCCCAACATTTGATGATTACTATGATTAATAGCCCAGTCTGGTTTGAGGAATAGAAGATACTTGCAAACACACAGCTGGAGAGGGCTGAAGTTTTTCTCTGCAGTATCTTCTGATGCAATTACACAAAGCTAGATTGACTGGACTTTACCCTTAAAGGATTCATTAAGTACCAAAAGATGTTGTTACTTGCTCTCTTATAGTGACACTGTAGAGAATACTCTGGCCAAGACAGTCATGCTCCTTTATCAAAGTGGTTCATCTCATGAACACCAATGGCATCATTTTTATTTAGCTGGATTTTCTGTAAATTCTGTCAGCCCTTTATTTCTTCTTTTTATTTGTGCCCTAACAATAGCAGTTGAAATTAAAAAGGCTGAGACTATTATAGCACAAATGATTCAGGGTTTACAAAATGGTTGGTTATGGGTTTGGATGGACTCTGAACATGACTAAAACAATGGAAAAATGGAATAAAAAGGATTTTAGCTCTTAGGGCAGTAATTATATAGGACCTGCAAGCTATGGGGAAAGTAGACCTGCAGGTCATGTTTATGCCCTTGCTTCTCATACAGCAGAGAAAAAAAGAGCCTTGAGGTTGCTCTTACATGTGTCTGATTGCAGCTGCATTTGAATGGCTCAACATCAGCCCCAGATCTCAGGAATGCACCAGCAACAAAATCTTCCTTCTTTACACCCTCTGCTACTTGCTAATTAAATTAGCATTAAGATGAAGGGTCACTGCAGAGGAGTGCAGAGGCAGACACTGAAGGTCTGGCTGTAACCTCTGTTCTGAGAAGGAATCAAGAGCAAAGTTCTAGCAGCAGTAACTAGCAATAGCCAGGTGTGGAGACCTTTCTTATCATTAGCAGATTATATTTGTGAAAGTTCTAGTATCTCAGACTTCTAGATAGCATCAGTTTCAGGTCCCTCTATCCAAATCTTTCCAGGGAAGCTGAGGCTGGAAGTCATTGCTGTATAGCAGCTAATCACTGATCTCACTCCAGCTTCAGTATTCTCTTCCTACAGTATTTGCTGCCCAGCAAGAAGCTCACATAGGCTGTATCTATATTGCAGGCAAGCTGAGCCTTGTGGAAGATCCATGAACTGGCCTGGGTGGTGGGTGCAGGATGGCTGTTAGCACAGTGCCACAGGTAGGGGTGAGGTAAGTGCTGCACAGCACTGAGGTATCAGCATTACTCACAGTTCTAGAGCTGGCAGGACTGCTGTTGGCTGTGGGATCTCTGCACTGAGCTGCCTCTCGCAGTGCAGATATTTCTCATCTGCTATATTAAAGGTTTCACAGGGAGAGTGAGCAGTGTCCTGAGACCAGAATCAGGTCAATGCCTGGAATTAGAAGCTGGAGAAGCCAGGGACTGCACCAAAGCAGTCCACAAATGTCCAGAAACAGGAGTGGGACAAGGACAAGGAAAAAGATGGGCCTGGAGCAAAGGCAGGCAGGCAGGGAGAGTTCATGGGCAGGGAGAGCAGAACAAAGGCATGTCAGGAAATGCCAGTACCGAATATTCAGCTGCATCCCTTAAGGCTGCCTATACCCCTGTGCCACAAGGCGACTGGACACGGTGCCCTGGTGATCCCAGTCCTTGGATTGTTTCGATACAGAAGCCACATCAAACTGGTCAAGAGATGAGTTCATAAACAACTTAATTTCTCATCCTCTGTCCGTGTAGTTTAAGTGTTCTCAAATGTATCCTTAAAGGCCTTCCTGCTTTTAAACCTTTCAAAATGGGACTGAGTGGACAGGCAAAAATGTCACACAATTGCTGCTGTCCCCTCTGTTCTTGTGAGGCCTTGGTCTACCTGGCTGCTAAGCAGGTGAATATTTCTCCCCTGTATCGCTCTTGTTGGCCAGGAGAATGGCCAGCAAGAATGACGGGCAGAGGGCGGATGCAGCAAATGCTGTCTGAGAGCATTAGAGGGAAAGGGTCTCCTCCCTTCTACCACACGATGGTTTCACTTCAGTCTGCCATGCAGAAGCTGCTCACTGAGTAATCCTTAATGCAAGGGTTTCAAAACACCTCTTTCTCATGCCAAATCTCTTTGACTGCGTTAGCCACCCCTCCTTTCCCATGCTGCATTTGCTTTTTCTGTGTTACCCCAATCTTCTGAGCCATAAACCAACTCATTTTTTTTTCAATTTGCACCTCTCTATTCATTTCCCCTTGCTTTGGATATCAACGGGATCTTGGTTCTTCCTTTTGAGTTGCTATTTTGGCTTTGTTCAAATATTATCTTCGTTTGCAACAAAGCTGGCTGTATTATCTGCTAGTGACCAAGGAAGGCTGACATTTAAAGATCCTTATGAAGCAAACTCCACACCAACCACATGCCAAACCATGTGCTCCTAGTAACCTATTGCTTTATGTATAAGTGTATCAACTCTGCCATCTAGAATGCACAATCCATTGGCAAAGGCAGTTCCTCTGTGCATGTTTAATGATTACTCTTCTAAAAGAGAATATGAACGAGAACTGATTGACGTGAAGAATGAAATGCTGAAAAATAAGACTGATTTTCTATTTCAGGAGTGTGATCCTCCAGACTTTTCAAAAGAGGGAGAAGGAATACTACTGATCTGAGAACACTATAGTAAGGCTCTGGAGAAAGAACTCTATCCATTTCCCAGTTCTGCCCGGCAAGAATGACCTCAGGTATTGTTATTTAATTTCCCTGCAACTTAGCTCATTGTGTAAAGGTGATTGCTCTCTCTTTCACGCAGTGTTATTCTGAGGTGTTTTGATCTTATAGAGATGAGTTGGAGGAGCACCTATGAAAAGTTTCTTTTGTTAGAAGAGATGCAGTTACTGGTGAAATGTAGAAAGGAAAAGGCCAAAATAAAGAAAATTTCAGAACTACCAAGCACTCAGGAAACCAGGGTGAAATTTTCTGTGGAGTCTTTCTTCAAACCAGAGTTTTGTGGTTTAAGCAGTGAGGAGATTCCACTTAGCTTTCTTCCGCTGCTTGTGATAAAACTTGAGCACCAGGGCAAGTAGAGAGGGCTGGGTGGGTGCCTGTACAGAGAAGTTCATCATTCCCTATCTCAGCTGAATAAAAACATCACAAAAAAGGCAGCACTGACATTAGAATCATAGAATAGTTTGGGTTGGAAGGGACCTTAAAGATCATCCAGTTCCAACACCCCTGCCATGGGCAGGGACACCTCCCACCAGACCAGGCTGCCCAAGGCCCCATCCAGCCTGGCCTTGAACACCTCCAGGGATGGGGCAGCCACAGCTTCCCTGGGCAACCTGGGCCAGTGCCTCACCACCCTCAGTGTGCAGAAATCTTTCCTTATGTCTAGTCTAATCTGCCCCTCTCCAGTTTATACCCATTGTGCCTTGTCCTGTCACTACAAGCCTTAGTAAACAGTCCCTCCTCAGCTTTCCTGGAGCCCCTTTCATTACTGGAAGGTCGCTATAAGATCTCCTTGGAGCCTTCTCTTCTCCAGGCTGAACAACCTCTCTCAGCCTGTCCTCTTATCACTGGTGGATCACTAGTGCAGTTTCTGAGACTGCTGCCATGCACACGTACAGACATGGCTTTGCCTCAGCTGTTCTGGAGCCAGTTGCACAGTACGACAGTCCATTAGGGTTGCATAATTTGAAAGTGACATAGAATAGCACAGTCTCTAGGGCTTGGCTTCAGTAAAAGACCTGCATAAACTTGAGGGAATTATTTCCTTTTATTGTTATTTACTTTCTTCATTAGATAAAATGAGTCTAGCGATTCTCAACTTTGTATCCACAACATTT
This sequence comes from Cuculus canorus, assembly GCF_017976375.1. NCBI lineage: Eukaryota > Metazoa > Chordata > Aves > Cuculiformes > Cuculidae > Cuculus > Cuculus canorus. The sequence continues at coordinate 29,117,232 of NC_071406.1, read as the reverse complement.
TGCGCACTGTTGTTGAAAAAGGCTGTTTTGTTCATTATTTATATATGTATCATTACAGTTCACTGTTCAAATGCTTTTTCAGAGACCTCCTGAGAACTCTCATCTGCATTTCACTGTTTAAGCGGCCAGCATGCTTCTGACCCTGCAATATTCCAAACTGCCTTAGCTGCTGGACCCTCACAACTGGTGTTTGAAGGTGGGGACTGTGTGGGAGCCCTCAGAAGAATTTTAGCTGCATGATGCTGAGAGTGGCTCTCAAGGGTCTAGAGATGGAGGTTCACTCTGGCTTTGGCCTTACTGCATCACTTCATCTCTCCATCACGAGCAAAGTGCCTGTATCTAGAAGGTAGGAGACATTGATGGCGATAGTGTGGGAGCCCTCAAAAGAATTTTAGCTGCACGTTCCTGAGAGTGGCTCTCAAGGGTCTGGAGACGGAGGTTCACGCTGGCTTTTGCTTCACTCCATCTCTCCACCACGAGCAAAGCGCCATGGCCAGAGGGTGGGAGAGGTTGGCAGTGCTAGATCCCTTCTCCAGCGGCGTGGGGAGGGGAGGCTGCCCTGGTCCTGCCTCCGCAGCAGCATCTCCCAGCCTCAGCTGCCGGATAATGGACACCAGCCCCAGGTTTTGCTGCGAGAACTTAATCTGCGCTGTCATCCCTCATTACTGCCACTCAGTGCCGTCGTGTCCAGCCGGGAAGGGTCACAAGATGACATGAGAGAGGTCGGGCGGGGGGGTGGTACGAAAGGACCCAGCGAATAACGGCAAATATGGAAAGGCTAAAAAGAGAAGAGCGACCGCAGCGATGGTCCCGGCGGCGCTGGGAGGGTTCACACTCGGTTTCCCCGAAGGTCGCTCCGCGCTGGGGTGAGCGGCGGCGCGGCTGTCAGCGCCCATCAGGGCAGCTCCGCTCACAGCGCGGGGGGGCGAGGGGGGGCGAGGGAGGGAGGTTTGTTTAGAAGCATTAGCCCGCCCCTCCCCCGGCCCCATTAGCGGCCCTTATTAAACCAACACAGACAAAGAGCAAAGATGCCCTCGTTAATGGAGAGTCTCCGATAATTACTCTGCTCTGCCGCTTCTTTTGGGGCCTGAATGGCCTTTGAATAATATTTCTCTTGCCGCGGTCGCAGACAATACCCTCGCGGAGCGCTTTAAGCGGTGCCAATCCCATTAGCAGAAGAATAGCCGAGCTCGGGGCTGCGCTCGGGAGGGCGGCGGGGCCCCTCCGGCCCTCCTCGGCCACCGAAACGGAGCACGGGAGCCCTGGGCACGGCTCCAGCTGGGACACCATCTCCCCGGCTGAGCCGCGATGCTCCGGGAGGGCCGGGACGGAGAGGAGGGAGCTCGGAGCTCGAAGGCTGCCTCGTCCCAGCAATCCTGCCCCAGGAGCGGCTCTGCTCCACACCCGGGCGAGGGGATGGAGTGTCTGAAAGGAGAATCGGGCTGTGCTGCTGCTTTACTGTGCAGAGGAAACGAGGCGACAGTCATAGACTCATAGAATGAGTTGGAAGGGACCTTAAAGCCCACCCAGTTCTAACCCCAGCTCCAACACCTCCCACCAGACCAGGCTGCCCAGGGCCCCATCCAGCCTGGCCTTGAACACCTCCAGGGATGGGGCAGACACAGCTTCCCTGGGCAACCTGGGCCAGCGCCTCGCCACCCTCAGCGTGGAGAAATTCCTGCTTATGTCCAGTCTAAATCTGCCCCTCTCCAGTTTATACCCATTCTCCCTTGTCCTGTCCCCACAAGCCTTTATGAACAGTCCCTCCTCAGCTTTCTTGTAGCCCCTTCAGGTACTGGAAGATCGCTATGACATCTCCTCGGAGCCTTCTCTTCTCCAGGCTGAACAACCCCAACTCTCTCCCAAGTCATCCCACCCCATCCAGATTTGTGAAAATGGCTCTCCCGCCCAATTTGGGGACGGTTAATTTTGTGCTGCACACCCCAAGCAGGAGCTAATTAGCGTGTTCAATAGGTAGCTATCAACCAAACTTAGAGGAGCTGGAAAAACTCTACCTGAGCCTTTCCCTTTGATCTCCCCTTCTGTACGAGAAGTGAAAATAGCGTATAGCCGGGCTGGCTGCGGTGTTTAATTTAATCATCTGATGATATTTATTTTCATAAACAAACTCAAGGAACGTTTAGCAGAAAGGTTTCATCTTGTGCTGAACGTGCCAGTTAGCGGCCTTTCTGCAAGGTAATAGCTTCTATGTAGGGAGTCAGTAATTAAAATGTGTGAAAAAAGCCGCCTCCATCAGAGGCAGTGGGGAAAGACAGTGGGTCTGACGCTCAGCTGGTGTGAAGTGGCAAGTCTGTCAATGGGCATTGCTCCTTCCACATTGTGCCAACAAAGGATGTGCCCGAAGGGGTCTTGAGAGTGTCCCAGTTTGAGAAAGATGTTTGGATTCTTATCAACAGCAGCCAAACTCTGGAATACGTGGTACCAGAGTCTGGTCTCTGGAAGATCATTCTACAGTACTTATGGGAGATGTTCAGATCTGAAGAAAAGCGCTTGGTCTTGCAGCTTAGCTGCAGGAAAGCAGCTAAGTTAAGTTTCTGGTGTTACAGATAGAGCCATTTTCCCCGTTTCACTGTTCACAGTCTAGACTTACAGAACAATAATCTAAAAGCTAAGAGAAAGCTGATATTTGAAACGTTCTAAGTAGAAGGAAAATTACTTTCTTTACGTCTTCATTGCGTGGACACAGAGGGCACAGTTAGTTTACTCATATAGTTAACCACCAGATGGCCCTACACACTCTGTTCGGGTTTGGGCCAGATGTTGATGGTTGATGAGCTAAGAGGGACGAAGGTGGAAGACAAGCTGAGTGGAAGGTTCTGTTGGGTAGCCACCGCTATGACTTTAACCAGTATAATCTGCTTGAAACAGCTCGTGGTTTCATGTTGGAGGATGGTGATCCGCTTAAACAATAAAAAGTGCAAAATCTGGAACTTGTATTCTTAACTATATATGATAATAACAACAAAAACATTTCCAAGGTTTGTGTTTCTTCAGAATTAGAGCATGTTGTCCTCAAGCTTTGAAGGATAAGGTTGGTCATTTATTCTTTTATACTGGCACACAGCCTGTAGGAAGAGAAATCTCTGCCAGAGCAGAGGAAGAAAATGTAGTCACCTGTTCCCAGATTCAGTTGTTTTATGCCACTTGAAAGGTTCCCTAGCAGCCAGTGTAAGAAAAGGGTGTGTTAATTGCATTTTGCCTAGGAAATAAAGTATTACCTATCCCAGTACCTTTGCAAAGGGTTTCCATCAGATAAGGACGGTCTTATCAATATATAGAGCTGGGAAAAGGGCTCTTAAGGGGCTGAGAAGGCCAAAATTAAGTATCAGCCTCTTTCACTATGTGTTCCTTCCTTCTTGAGGGAACACACTGTTTCCTAAAGAACCCTGTGGTGCTCAAGGCAATGCTGCAAGGAAGGAGGGGAGGATTGGTTCTGGCTGGCCCCAGGGAAGTGTCTGGCAGGGCTTGGAGCCCTTGCAGGAGGTGCCTTTCCCATCTCCTGCACAACAAAGTTCTGGGCATTGCACAATGCCTGGATGTGTTTGGCAAATAGGGTCTCGAGGAGCCCCGTGGGCTGTAGGAGGGAGAGAAGGGCAGGAATAGTGCCTGCCTGCACTGAATGCCGCAGTCTTGACTTGAGTACTAGAACAGCTGGGGTTGTTTTGATTTCATGGCACGTTGTTACTGTCCTTCCACATTTACAGCTGCCAAGTGTTTCTGAGAGACTGTTTTTGAGCAGAAAGGTGATTGTTCTTGAACAAGGCCTCTGTCCTGCCTTCCTCTAAAAAGCAACAATGTCTGCACCCTGAAATCACTTTTTCACTACAGGTGGAAAATGATACGTGGGCCACTTCCCAGGAAACCACCTAGGGTAGTTTTTAAACACAAGCAATTTCTCTTCAACAGTGAGATCAGAACTGGAGGAGGGAGGGATTTTTACAGCTCTTTGAGTGCAGCGCACAGTGCCCACCTGCTCCCCTCCACTGACATTTGTGTCCCCATAAGTGATGGACCAGCGTGTGCCGTGCCTCCCGTCTGGCTATGCAGGGTGTGGAAGGGAACCCTGTGCTTCATAGCCAGCAGAGAGGCCAAGCCTTGAAGCATTGTCAGACCCCAGGAGTCCTAGAGAGCCTCTTTCCTTCTGAGGAGCCCAAGAGATAAATGTCTCAGTACCATTTAAGAAAAGGCTGGATGGCAATAAATAACACGGCAAATGATGATCCTGACTCGACCTTTGAGGGACTGCTGCACATACAGTTGAATTAAAATAAGAAGATCAATCTTGGACTGTTACCCAGTGAAGAACCCATTCATCTTTAGGAGCAGGACTTGAAATATATGGTGCTCTAGTAGTATATTATTTGTAAAGGCCAAGATTAATTAATTTGCAGTCAGATAAACTGGTATTTTTTTTGTACCACAGGCTCTCATACATCCTTTCCATCACTGAAGTGAGATAACCCATATGAGCACAGCTTTGTTAATTGTGCCACTCACATTTTGCAGTACATACTAAGTGGTTGGCGTGTGAGGAAGAGAAGAAAAACTACCGATGGAAGCTAACCTAATACCTGCCTTTTGTTCTGAAATGTGAGTCCTCTTTATGGACCCGGTTCAGCACCACATTTTGGTGCAGTCGCTTTTTGCTGCTAACCTTGTCCCTGCTGCTTGGCGCAGCACCACCGGCTCCCTTGGGATGTGCAGTCTGTGAAACTACACAGTGCCCAGGATTTTAAATATGTATGTGCTGCTGCTTGGAACTGGTCTGTGTACACCAGACATCAAAATCCAGGTACGTGGGTATCCCCGCACATAGGTATTTCTCGCCAGGAGGTTATTTTTACAAGGAATGTATTTTCGAGTGGGGTGCCATGCTACATTCCGATGAAATACAGGATTCCTAATTGTCTTGTAACTACTTGTTTTCTTTGAGTAACAGGTTGTGCCAGAGATCTTTTTTTGCTGCCCTGTGGTGGTATGAGCTCAGCCGTGCTGCTGCCTGCACCTCAGTGTGCTTCCGATGTGGAGTGTTAAAAACCCATTTAGCATTTGGCTTTGGTTCTGGCTGTTTGAAAGACAAGAGGAGGGCTTAGTTTAAGGTTTGAAGGGAGTTTTTTATTAAACACTGGATTTCTGTCTCTCTTGAGGTCAAGTAGCAGCTCCTTGGGAACCTCAGTGGCTTTACCCATTATGTTTATATAGGAAAAGCCGCAGGGTTTTCCATTATTATTTTTAAGGGGAAGCAAGAAGCTGTGCGTTCTTGAAGTGATAGAAGCAGTAGTTACTATTACAAAAAGTGGAATATCTTTGATTTAAGCTGAAGTAGAGTTGAGCTTCATCTACCTAATTGTATTTCTTGAAAGTTAGACAGAATATCCTTCTGGTAGCATGTTTTCTTTAAAACAGTGCTTTTATGGACACTGTTCATTCTTTGGAGATGGTCACATCTTGGGTTCAGTCTGCTATGTGCTGTGCAGATGTGTCTTCTGTGATCACCTCTGCTTGCAGCCTTTCCCCATCTCGAATGCAATGTCAGGCAGAGCTGGAGCCAGCTCCAAATTAGCAGAGTTTTGACTAATAACATTAACATTTTTGTTTAGTAACATTAAAATTAGACCTTGGAAAGTAACAGAACGTGCATAAGACTCCTGGGAAAATTTATCCATGTGCCTGTAAGTGGGAAATACATTCTGTCCCCAGCTTGTGTCTGCCTACACATGATCGATGGGGATCGCTCCCTCGTGTTGCCCAGGCTGATAAAGGATGCTCACTTTCTAAAGCTCCAAACCGAGACTTGGAGAGTTTATTTGCCTGCATTTTCAATATCGGGAGGCCGTGGAACTGGTGGTGTCCCAAGCCCGGAGGAGCCGGCGGCTGCCACTCTGCTGGGGGGCTTTGTCCTGGCTCTGCCCTGGCTCTGCCAGGGCCTTTACCTGGATTCTGCCCGGGCTCTGCTGGGGGCTCTGCTCTGGTTCTGCCCCTACTTTGCCCTCGCTCTGTCCGGGTTCTGCCCTGGCTCTGACAGGGGCTCTGCCCGGCTCCGTCCCGGCTCTGTTTGACTCTATCCCGGCTCCATCCCGGCTCTGTTTGGCTCTGTTTGGCTCTGTTTGACTCTGCCCGTCTCTGTCTCGCCTCTGTCCCGACTCCCGGTCCCCGCGCTGGGGTGGAACCTTGTTTCGGCGGCGCGGTTTCCCGCGGCGGCCGGGCCGGGTTTGCGGCAGGACGCGCCGCGCCGGGAGCGGCTGCTCGGGACGCGGCAGGTAAAGCAGCGGGGCGGGAGCATCTCTGCATTCCGCATCCCGGCATCCCGCAGACCCCCGTCCCGCTGCTCCCCCGCCGGGAGCCGCGCTGGGGCGGGTTCGGCAGCCCGGGGCGCGGCTCTGTGCGGCAAAAGCGCTTCTGTTAGGGAGCGAGAGCCCGAGCGCAGCCGGGTGGTGCCTCCCGACCTCAGATAGGCCCGACGGGAGCGCGTGTCGTGGGGACGGTATGTGCTGCCCGGGCACCGGCACAGCGCGGGGGGCGCGGGCGCTGCCAGGTGAGAGCATAGAATCATGGAATCACAGATTGGTTTGGGTTGGAAGGGACCTCAAAGCCCATTTAGTTCCAGCCCCCCTGCCCTGGGCAGGGACACCTCCCACCAGACCAGGCTGCCCAAGGCCCCATCCAACCTGGCCTTGAACACCTCCAGCGATGGGGCAGACACAGCTTCCCTGGGTGACCCAGGCGAGTGCTTCACCACTCTCATCATGAAGAAATCTCTCCTTATGTCTAGTCTAAATCTGCCCTTCTCCAGTTTATACCCATTGCCCCTGGTCCTATCACTACAAGCCATTGTAAAAAGTCCCTCCTTATAGTACTGGAAGGTCACTATAAGGTCTCCTCAGAGCCTTCTCTTCTCCAGGCTGAACAAGCCCAACTCTCTCAGCCTGTCCTCATATGGGAGGTGCTCCAGCCCTCAGATCATCTTTGTAGCCCTCCTCTGGATCTGTTCCAACAGCTCCCTATCCTTCTTATTCCAGAACTGGACACAATACTCCAGATGAGGTCTTACAAGAGGAATAAAGGAGCAGAATCATCTCCCTCAACCTGCCGGCCATAAGGGAAGAAAGATGAGATTAGGTTTGTGCAAGGAATTGTGACTTGCTCCTGATCCATTTTCTGTGCTGTGGACAGGGCCAGGTGTGGCCCTGATCCTGCAGGGGTTTACAGACAAACCTACTTGTAGGCGCTGCATGATCCCATCAAGCAACTACAAAAATTCACAATATCTAAGATTAAGAAGGGACTTGAATCTTAGTAGGACAAGTGCTCATATGCTTTAAGCAGCAATAATTTTCATTTTGCCACTTTCAAGGCTTGTTTATCCATAATTAGTGAATTAAACCTGGGATTTTAAAAGGAAATGTGAAATGGGGCACTACGTAGTGGAATGAAGAATCTCATCAGGCTGCAGTAGCTCGATACATCATTCCTGCAGAACCTTTTCAGACTGAAGTCATGGTATCTGTAAGCATTTTGCTTTCAGCAGGTGTTCTGAGGTTTCTGTTGGGCTTTTGCTGAGAACTTCAGTAATGAAGTTCTAATTCAGTTTAGAAGACAGGAAGCGTTTGTGCTGAGTAGTGACACGACTTTGTGGTTGTACCTGTGGTTACAACCAGCCTGCGGGGTCAGCGGTGGTGGCAGGGCTGCTGGCGCTTGAGAGCAGGGTTGTTGCTGTAGTTTGCCAAATTTCAGCATTATTTGGATTATTGCTTCCTTGCTTCCCCCCCTTCCGCTGATGATTAATATGCCAAATCACTGTGGTTGTGGCTCTTTGAAAGACAAGAGGAGGGCTTAGTTTGAGCCTGAAAATGAGTTTGTTATTAAACACTGCTTTTTCATCACCGTCAGTCTTCAACCACTAACAGTATGGCAAGTCCAGGTCTCACTGTACAAAGGCTTGAACTGTCCCCCCTGAACTCCTTGGGTACCACGTTAAAGAGAGGAGTTGGCTACAGCTGCAGGTCAAGGCTACTCAGAAAGCTGCGAGCTGCATAGGTTTGGGTGTCAAGTGTATTTTCTTATGGCTGGGCAATGATTTCAGGGAAGAAATTTATCCTCTGTTCTTGCGAGGGGTGTGGTTTTTACCCTCCTTCCGGCCACTGGGGCGATGGTGGATGTTATTCCCAGCTGTGGGGTTTTACTGGAGCCTGATCATTGCTTCCTACTTCTACTCAAAGCAACTACTCTGCAGAACTAAGTAAAAATTAATTGTGTAGTCTGGCATAGGTGGCAAAGAATTCAGTTATTATATTACTATTTATACTTGCTAGGTCTTCATCTAGAAAGGTCCCAAGGCATCTTGTTCTCCCTGAAGTCCTACTTATAAGGAGATAAATGTCTTCATCTGGTAGACCCCTTTCAGTTTGTCCTTCAGTGCTTAAATGCAGCCACCTGTGGGTATAGTAGGACATTGCTGCACCAAACAGCTGAGAGTTCAGCAGCCTAATTTCTAGCAGTCTCAGTAAATGAGTCCTGGTGGAGCAACATCCCCAAGAATGAAATGTGTCTTTTATTTCTGTTCAGAACTCACGAGGTCAAACTGCCCTAATTTCTCATCTTTTTTTTAAAAAAAAACCTCAAAGTCAAGCTTTTAAGTTAAGGCCTGGCAGTCTTTTCCCTTCAGTGTAGCTCTAGAAAGTGTGGAGTGGGGAGATATTTGTGAAATATTAGTTTGCATTAACCATAAATGTTTATTTTTTAAAAGAGAGTTTTCTCTCACCTGGCATATACAAAGTTCCCCCACATCCTAGCAGAAGACAAGCTGGTACGTTGTGGCAGATACAGTTAGAAGATTAGACTGAATCATATGTTGTGTGTTGTTTGTTGTTTATTAAATGTCTGGTTCAATCACATTTCTTCCTGTATTGGAGGAGGATTTTATTGCCCCTCTCCAGTACCCTTTCCCCATCTCTGTGCTGAGCTCAGGAGGTAACTGGCTCTTTTGTAGTGTCTGCTGGGCATAACAGGCAGGAATTCTTGTAGTCAAAGGGCAGCATGTAAAATGCAGGTTATACCACTTTAAACAAGCCTGTACACACAAAGCAAATGAACCCAAGCACAGAAATTATTCATCCTCCCTTGGGTTGTTTTTTGGGACTACAGTTATGTTTAAGACCATGTATCTGTGCCTCAGGCCAAATCATGGCACTGCTTCCTTCTGTTTGTCCACGTGGAGTTTGTGCCTGAAGTGTCAGTTTGGGGTGTTTGTCCAGACGATCTCCAGGGCAGTGCTAGGACTTGCAGAGTCTCTGTTGCCCTGTGCTTGACATCCTTCCCTGCGAGGTCAGCCAGCCATCACGCACTCAAGGGGGCTGGTGAGTTTGGCCCGAAGCCTGGGCTGCGTATCTCCATTAGCTCACTCCCTTCCTGTCAGCCTGCTTTGCTTTCTGTTCCTTTCCGTGCTTAATGTCCTTTATCCTTTCCGGAGTCCCAGTCCGGCTACTAGGATTTTAAATGGTTACTCATCCACGGGAAGTGATACAGCCCCTCATTACTGGGAGGTGCTCCCCAGCCAGGAGGGATGCGTGTCAGATGGCTGCAAGGCAAAGGAGGCAGAGATAAGGTCTCTGAGAACTGTATTGCACTCAGTCTCGGAAAACAGAAGCTCTCTGTGGTCCATCCACCTCTACTGCTGGGTCCACCTCACCCTCTGGACCCACTTTATTTAGGGGCTGCAGGCTCTTGTGTGCTTTTCAGCTTAGAGTTTTAATTACTGTTTCCGAAGGGCAGTTAAAATTAATGTATACTGTGTTTATATAGTGTTTATTATTCATCACTGTGTGCTCATTACTGGATGCGCTGTTCTGTAGCCGCTGTGTTAGTTCCCCAAGCGGGGAAGATGCCTGGGGAGCTTCCTTGTTAAAGGCACTAGGGTGGATCTGCAGCCGGGGAAAATCTATGCTTCACAGAGTGAAACTCATGTATGCTCACTAAGGGTCTGCCTCCCCTCACAGAATGTGGCATTTTCACCTCTTTCTTCCTCTTTTCTTGGTCGGGTTTGTTTTTTTCGTTTGTTTTGTTTTGTTTGCTGTAGTGTGGAAGAGGTCTGTGGTCTTCTAGCTGGACTGCAATTAGGCACCAAGTTAATTGCAGCTGTTCCTGCTCTTTGCTGCTCCCTGGGTCTAGCAAACAGGATGTGGGAACTCTTCTTCAGTGATAAATGTTGGCAGACAATTTCATCTTTAAAGGGCAATGAGACTATAGCAAACAGAGGGGTTTGCAGTGTGAAGATAGTTATGCTTACACTCACAGTTATCCTCTCTGTAGCCCTATAGCCAAACATTCCTGACCAGAAAGCCTTTTTCACCAATTTTTGTGAGATTTTCCTGATGTCATCAGTGGGTTTGTGCGGGAATATCAGTCAGAAGGTATTTATGCGAGTTACTTTAAAGCTGGGATAGTCTGAACATTTTAAGTGATAGATTTCTCACTTGTGTGTTGGGGAAAGAGGCTTTTGAAGAGGGTCTTTAAAAATGTGATCTAGAGACAATTATCCAGGCCATGTTGAACCAAGCATTGACCGCCACTTGGCAGCCTCTTTGAAAATGTGATCCCCTGTTGCATATAAAAAGTTTCTTGTAGTTTTCCCTTCTTTGTGAGGCACCGTATGTTTCATCTTGACATTTAAATGATTAATCTGGCAAGCTTGTGTGCTGTGTTGCTCACTCGGTATACGCAGCAGTAGATCAGCTGGGGTTTGGAATCACCTGGGGAGAAGGCTTACCTTGTGCTAAGGGAACAAAATACAGCCAGGACACAAGAAAATGTGATAGTTTGCACAGGGACAGTATCCCAGCTGACAGTCGTTCTTTGCAATTGTCCTTTATGAAATTAGGGACAATTATCAGTTGCCTTTCCAAATTCAGTGTGAGAGGCAAGCAGGAGTGTAGCTTTCAGTTGCTGCACAGATACATGGGATTTGTAACTGCCAGGAGTGCAAGTGTTTTGAACCAGCACTACGATTGATACCTGTGGATGGCACACAATGCAGTGGATCTAACTGGGGACATTGAATACTGAGGCTTCAGCCACAGCAGCTGTGATGCTGTGCTTCCTGCACAGCTGAGGGAGAGCTGGCTTCTGGCTGGGAGAGAAACCTCAGTGCCATTGTGCTTTGAAAGAGCTTCTGGTCAGAACAAGGTGGAGAATGTTTGCTGAGTAGGCCTTGCTGTACTGTAAATAAGTAAAGCATCATCTGCCGTCTAGTTACAGCAGGGGGATGCTGGAAAGAGGGCACTCTGCAATACCTTGCTTTGTGCTGCCACTGTCAGTCTTCAACTTTTTATGCAGGCTTTCCGTGCCACCAATGCATAGAAGTGCGTAGGCAATGATAAAGATCTTGTTTGGGATAGTCAGCCATCTGTGCATCCTCATTCTCACTTGTACCCATTCACGTGTGCACACCTGACAAGTACATCTGCTTAACTAAGAGCTAGCACTGAAATCTTCCTAGGTTTTTTTAGGGATTCCGCATGGCAGAGCATGATTTGCACAGACTGTCATTGACCTGAGTGCATCCCATTTAGATTCTGGGCCGGCCTTGGCTGATGGAACCCACCAGGCTTGTCAGAAATCCTTGTAGCAGCAAAACCTGTAGGCTGTCATTGTTCAGTGTGCCACTGGAAGACATTCAGGCTGAGGGTGCTCAGACTGGCAAGCATAAAAGCTTGTTAGGTGCTAGCTGCTCCAGCCCTAGTGGGTTATATTCAAGGAGGCTGTACATCCATCTTTTCTTCAGGTGACTTGTTCAGATCAGGTTTGTCACAGCCCAGAAACTGGGCTGTAGTGATCTGGGCCTGCAACATACCATAAAGAAAGGTCCCTGAGGCCGCTTGAATTTGCTCTGCTACCAGATTGTTACCCAACTGAAAGAATGTTTCTCTCTATTTTCTTTGTTGGCATAGGTGTTTCAGCCCACAGTTGCAATGCAGCACAGGATAAGCAGAGCTGGTTCCCGCAGCAGGTTCCAGGGTGCTGAGAAGGGCATAGGACAGCTCTCCAGTGGCTGAGGCAACCCTGCTCTCTGTTTGCATACAGGTAACTTGTAAAACTCCTCTTGTGCTCTTGAGATAAAATTCTCAGAAACACCCAAATCTTTGCCAGGAATTGGAGCATAAGAGTCACTAGGAATCAGTGAGACTTGGGGGACTTGAAACAGTATTGCCCTCCTTTTGCTATCTTTTGCCACCTGGGAGCATATCTTGTTTATGCGTTTCCTCCTGAATACATTGCTTGTGCACATCATTGATTGTTCTCTCTCCAAATATGAGAGAAAGGGGGAACACCTTATTTATTTGTTGTGTATCACTCATTGTTTTATCCATCTCTATTACCTGTTCACTGAAGAAGAGGTCCTGTGAGCATCAAAACCTACAAGACTGCTTAACCAGTTGTGTGATGCCTCATATTCCTCCTTCCTGCTTTCCCTGTCTGCTTCACGGTGTTTTCAGATCCATCTCACACTAACCACTTGTGCTGTGGCCAATTTGAAGAGACGCACATGGTGGCAATGGCCTTCTAGATGGGATAAAGGGCCAAGTCTTGCCTGCTTTTCTCTTGGCAGGAGGGTGAGTTTGGGCCTGCTTCTATTCCAGAGTTACACAACAGTACAAGAACTGCACCTTTAAGGACACTACTGCTCTGTCACACCTAGTTGAAGTTACCTGTACAATTCAAAATAAAGAGAGGGAAGGAAAAGAGCTGGCAGATAGGTAGGATGGTGGCAGAAACTTGGTTTCCTTCGGAAACCAAACTTAAAGGTGCTCCTTTTACATATACTTTCTTATGGATTGGTGAGCTAAATGGATCTCTTCAGTCACTGGTTCCTGAATACTTACTGGCTCTAGATTTCTCTCCTACTGGAGCCACAACGAACGGTCCTTGACATAATGTGTATACTCAGGGTACGTAATGAGTGCCTGCTGTGGTTATAGGTGTCACCTGTGAGTTTCTTGCTGCCTTTGCCTCTTCTGTGCTTTTTAATTATTGCTATGCAATACTGGGGTATTTTCCCTGGCTTGCGGGGATCCAGAAACGGAAATCAGGAAGTTAAATGATCTCTTCCAGTGTATGTTCCTCGGCGTTCGTTGTCTATGATTTTTCTCTGGTGTCAGACTGTGCTGGCACCTAGGTTAAGTCCTTGTGGCTTCTCTAAAGGAAGTAATCTTGACTAAGCCAAACTTCTGTATCTCACATAGCAAGACCAGCAATCTTTGCTGTTTACCTCAGCCACATGAGTAATGTGGCCACTATAAACTTGTGATATTAAAGGCTTTACTCATGTTGTAAGTGCACATTCATTATCTGACTGCTCCACATTGGTGGACAAAAGCTGTAGCTGTGCTAGAGAAACATACAGAAAAGCATGTTTTTCAGCTGCTGCAATCCCTGCATCCTCCAGTTTTTGCTAAGTACAGTGCACCATGTTATTTCACTTTTTTTTCAGTAAGGCTAGTTTCTAGGGTCTGGATGAGCTGTTAGGTTTCTGCTTCTAATAACAAGTCCCTGCTTACAGTTGCCTATAGCTTTGGCAGTCTTCAATAATTGGGGCTGATGCTTCTCTCTTCCTCTTCTATTCACGGCTTTAGGCTGAATGTCTTTGGAAAATTTCAGATGTTTCTAAGAAACAATACATAAGCAATGCATTTCAATAGTAATTTAAAAGGAGTTCATAGTATCCTGTTGTTTGCCTTTTTTCCCCCTTCACGTGGAGGACTTGATTTCCACTACTTTCCTTCCAGGAGATTCTAATTGAGCTTTACTGCCATATTAGAGGTTGCTTTCATTTGGCATCAAATTTGTGCAGAAGTCTGGATTAAATTTTGTTGAGTGCCAACTGTCAGAAAATGCCAAATCATGTTTCTGAAGGATATGTGACTGCAGAATCCCTGTGCTAGTGGGAATTACTGGCACAACTCTTTCTTTCATCTAAGGAGGTTCTTGGTGGTGTAGGAAGGAGTGAGCCTGCCACCACTGAGGTAATTTTTATTGAGCAGGGCAAACAGTAATTTAGAAGGTATGAGTGCTGCAATTTGCACCGTGTGATGCAGGGCCCTGTCATCTTCTCATGACCTTGTGATTCAGGATCTTACTGGATATGTGGTCAGTTTGTAGTTTGGCATCACTATGCTTGGCTGAGTGAGACTGGATAGCTCTGCCCTTACAGGATCCAGAGATACATGCAGCCACACGAAGCCTCCAGCATTTAAAAACGAACCTGTTAAATGTAAGTGTCAGTTTCTCCGCCCTTGCTTTCCGTGTTTCCTAATCATTTAAAATAAAGAACAGAGCAACATTGCTTCTGCTGCCACTGCAGTGCTTCACTGGAGTGATGGTTACTCCGGTCCCTTGAGCAAAAGCAAGGCTGTATTCTCTGCTGTGTTCACCATTGTGAAACGGCCCCTTTGTGTGGGCCAGCCTGTAGCTTTCAGTGTTGGCGTGTGATGATGTAGTGCTGGTTTTGTTCAAGTCAATGCCTGTTGCAGTTTTGAAATTTTTAAAAATATCATTTTTGCTTTAAAGAAAATGTAAAGAGGACGTAGGATAAGTGGACAGGTTGCACTGCATCATGTCTCTTAGCCTGTTCCTGGAGCTCCCAGGCTCTAAGATACCAGGGAGCAGAATGCTGTTCAGGGTTGCTGGCAGGAATCAGCTTCAAGAGTGAACTCTATGATGCATTAGGTTGACAATGCAAATATGCCCTAGATTACTTTTATTTCCCACTGCTATCAACTGGCAGAGTTGCGCAGACTCTGTTCCCTTACTGTTCTGATTTGAATCCATGTTCAGCCCTCTGGTTGTGGTTCTGGCTCTTACCTTCATTGTCTTACTCTACATTTACTCAGTGAAGTTGATCCTGGTCCTTACTCGCTATGCAAGTAGTGAGGTGAATCCTCACAAAGAGATAAGGTGAGAAGATCCCCGTGTAAAGACTTGAAGTTTCCAGAGTTACGTATGTGATTATTTGTTGCAGAGATCATGGTCTGAACTGCTTATTTGTTAGGAGGGAGGGTGAGCTGCTTCTTTTGAACGCAACTATGTTGTGGCTGGCCCTAACTGAAGCAGGGATGGGAGGAAGCCAGCAAATGATTGTGGAGGGTGTTGATTTGTGCTACAGGATACTGTGCCCCCTTCTTGGGGGGCTGCTGGCCTCCTTCCTCCCTCTGTCTTGCTATAGGAAAGGGTGCCTGTTTAGACGACTTCATAAAGTTAGGCAAATTGACTGGTCTGGATTTAAAAAAACCCACAACCCTTAAATAGAAGTATTATCTGTTTGATGCTGTTTATTAGATGTTTTTCCCTGCTAAGTGTAAGTCTTTGTGGGTCCTAGTAGAGCTTCAGCATCATTCACAAGCTAATGAGCTGCTAATTATCAGCCCTGCCCTGGCTAATTAGTTCTGTTAAGAGTGTATTAATCTAGGCAGAACTCTGAGCTAATGCAGCTTTGCTGCTTCTAGGACTTGAGCTGATGTGGTCAGAACTGGCATGTACATCTCTGACTTTGGGCTGTTCTGCCTATAGAGGCTGTAGGTACCAAGATTTCTCCTGGCAGCTGTGAGAGCTGTTCTCCTGTTAGCACAAATATCCAGTCTCCAGGTCCCGAAAAGCTTGCAGGCATTTGACTGTTTTCCCCAATCTAAACATACCTACCATGCTCTTCCCTCGAGTGTGGCAGCACCGTGGATGGAGCTTCAAGAGGGAAAGATGAGAAGGCAGCAGGCTTGGTGCAACAGGAGTCAGCAATGAGACATCCCTTATTCCTCCTCACAGGCATGAGTTCAAGTGGGTCAATACAGCTCTTCCGCCAGTCTAGCCTTAAAGCCCTTTGCTATCCTGCAGATTTGTGATGGTGCAGAGTATGGTATATTTTGTTTTGCTGGTAGGATGCTTTGTCTTTCTGGGGCTTGGGCTGCCACATGGTTTCACTTAAGTTCCCAGCAGCATTCTAGAAAGAAACTCTATGTGCAGCGCTCTGCAGCAGTCTTAATAGCATTGATATATTAGGCAATATCATAGTTCTTTTTATGCAGACATGTAGGCAAAGTAGCTGCTGTAAAACTTGTGTTGGTCTCCTAAAACTGAGGGTGCAAGCAATGTGAGAGAAAAAGGCAAACTATTTGAGTTTGGCTGGCCTATTTTACTAACCATTCATTTCTCAACTTTCTCTTACGGCTCTTTGGGTACCTGTACTAAGCATTCCCTAGGTGTGCATTTGTGATGTTAGTTAGTACCACCTGTCAGCGCAGCTTTCTAAAGCTTGGTTAACAAACAGCATCCTCTGTCTGATGCCCCATCCTGCTCTCAGCAGGTCCCAGTTCAAGAAGTGATAATACACAGAGTTCGCGTACAGTGAACAGCGGAAACACCAAAGGGGTTCTTTGTACAAATAGTGTTGGTGCCAAACGAAGGAGAAAGTAAAATCGAGAGGACTGTGACTGTGAAAGGAGTGACGTGATTAAATATATTTATCTGGGAAAAGGCCCTTGCTGATGTGATGTTTTCTTTGCCTTACAGGTACTGCCTGTCATTATGAGCTCATTTCCTAGAGGGATAGTAGCCCACTGATGTTAAGTGTCCCATCTGAAGACGGCTTGATTTGGTTCCTTTCCACCACTAAGGACTGTGGTTGGTGAATGTACTTGCCATACCTTCTCTAAGTTAATGATGTGCCAAGGACAGGTGTGAAGCTGCTCTTTCTCTGGATGTTGGTGCGGTATCTTCTTAAGGCGTCGTGCCCCCTTGGGCCCACTTGCAGCACAGGATATGGAGGCTCTTGAAGTTGATGACATTAGCCCTGCCTTGGAAGTGACTGAAGACTTTTTCAATAGTTTTGATACTAAGCTTGAAAAGATTGTGCAGCCCTCCGAGGTGTACGGTGTACAGGAGGTCCCCGAGCTGGTTGGGCACGAGGTATTTGATCAGATAACAGAGAGCAGGAATCTGAGGAACGTTGCATCCTTAGCCAAAAGTAGCCTCATCTGGGATCACTGCAAAAACGGCCTCTTGGAAACCAAAGCTCAGACAGCATTCCCTGCCAAAGACCAGCGTGTGGTGCAGAGAGGAACAGCTGCCGATGGCCTTGCTTGGGCAGGGGAAGGGGAGACTGCGTCTTTTAACATCTTCAATATCTGCCAGCGGAGGAGAGACAGGCCTCGCTCAGTGAATGACATCCTGGTGCAGAATGAGGAAACCTCCACATTCAAGCCAGGACACACCAGGTCACGCTCTGATATCAGCCATATAAACTGGGGAGTGGTCTTCACAGGCAATTCCCTGCAGCAGCCACTTGCGCCTGGTCAGGACAATAACTGCACTCTGCTCTCTTACTTGGCATTAACCAAAGCAGAGGACATCCAAGGAAACACAGGTTCGTGTGCTGCTTTACTGTTCCTGTTGATATGAGGACTTTCCTGTTTGTTTTTAGTACTTACTTTGAAAAAGGAGCCACATGTTTACAAAAACCAAACAACTCCCCCAAAAAACAACTGTGAGGTAGCTCTTAAGTTGATAGAAATCAGCATGGCTCTGTTGTCTTTGATATAGCTATCTGTTTCCCTGTCTAAGGATCAGCTTTTACACCCATCTTGGCTTCTGTTCCTTTCATGCTTTGAAAAACTAAGCTTGTTTTACTTTTTGTTTCTATTTTGTTCGTTTTGACTCAGGAAAAAATAATTTGTTTGTTATGTTTTTTTGGATCATTTCCTTGCTTGATTTTCCCAGACTAAAAAAAAACTTTGAATGCTAAAGCTATTAGGAGAGTGGCAAATCCAAACAAAGACAGTTTTCTTAAAAATTAAAGAGTGGCCATTAAAAAGAGGTTATACAAAGCTTTACTGTGAGGCCTAAGATCTCTGCTCTGTTTCTTTAAGAAATACTAGCTATTCAGTCCATAAACAATTAACAAAAACTCAAGCATACAATTTGTGCTTGTCAATATTAAGGCATCTCTGCCAGCTTTGTATGGGGTACAGGAAATCTTGTTATCAGATTGAGGCAGATGTCTCCAGTGAGCCATATGAAGCGATGTTCAGCAAGTGATACTTTCTCCTTTTCCTTTCTCAAGCGCTGCACTGGAAGAGGTTGCGCTCAGGGCTTTGGAAACACTGAACCAGTGTCTCCATCTCCATGATTTATTTTGTAGATGCCAGAAGTAGACTGGGTGCTTATGGAAAAGAAAAGCAGTTAGTGCCACAAAGGTTTTATAATATAAACAAAGGCAAGACTTCACAAAGGAATTTAAAAAGCAAAGGGTTGTGAAAGAGTGCGCGTGTGTGTGTTTGTGGTGAAATGGCTCCTGTTAGGAACAGGTAGCCTGTTCAGGTTTAAAACAAGCCTTTTGGGTTAGGTTTTCCACATAAGTCATCGTATTTGGAACATATAAAGCAGATGCCCAGATGTTTGTGTTTGTGGATGTGTACATATATAAATATATATAATATATAGAGAGATATATATATGTTTGTGTATGTGTATACTGCTCTGTAAAAGTGCATCGAGACCTGATGTGCAAAGGTGCTGGTGCAAAAATCACCAGCTTTCACTCATCTTCTTTTCTTTTTTCCTTTACTGAAAAGAAAAAAATTTTTGGAGAAGAGGAGGCTGAGGGGAGTCCTTATTGCTCTCTACAACAACCGAAAAGGAGGTAGCAGAGAGGTGGGGTTTGGTCTTTTCTCCCAAGTGGTAGGTGATAAGACAAAAGGGGATGGCCTCAAGCTGTGTCAGGGGAAGTTTAGTTTGGACGTTAGGAAAAATTTCTACACAGAAAGGGTTATCGGGCACTGTCAAAGGCTGCACAGGGAGGTAGTTGAGTCACCATCCCTGGAGGGATTTAAAAGATGGGCGGATGAATGTTCGGAGATATGGTTTAGTAGTGGACAGGTACGGTTGGACTTGATCTCAAAGGTCTTTTCCAACCAAGCGTTTCTGTGTTCCCCTGGAAGCGATGCAGAACAGGAACACATCAAGAAGCCTAGAGGCAGAGCTTTCAGTTTCTGTCAGCTGTATCCTAGGCATCTCCTGAGTTTCTTTTAGCATGGAACACCTTTATATGACCATAGAAACAGTGTTAAAATCTAGGCATTAAAGGTCGGTACATGTCCCCTGGTAGTGTTTTAAGCTTAATCTTTTTGGCCCAATTTCCCCATGCAGCCCTAAAAAAAAGAAGAGAGTTCTGTTACTTAGACTGTTTATAGTAAGAAATACCTAAGCCATTCCGTATTTAAAGACTTGTTCGTGTATTTATTTAGTGGGGGTTGTTTCAAACTGCCACTGGAACCCCAAACTGCAAGAAGCAAGCCGCCAATCCAGCTGGTGCTCAGCAGCGTAGTCCGAGGCTAAAGAGGTCTCCTTTCTGTCAGTCCAGGGCTTAAGTGACTGCGAGAGTATGTTGGGGTGCACTCTTAATGCATTGCATCTCTCTTTGGAGTGGAGCAAATTGCATTCCCCTCTCTCTCACACACATGATGCAATGGTTCATAAAAAGGAAGCAAAATGAAAAATGGAAATGATGTAGGTTTATCGTCTCTTCTGGCAAACAAAGAAATTTTATTAGGGACTCTAGTGCTGGGACACCACTGCTTTCCAAATCAGGGACTGCGTTTTGCAGTGTCTCCCCGCTCCTGGGTGTGAGCCTCTGTGCTTTCAGAAGCTGAGCTGTCTGCAGTGTTCTCCTTCAGCCTGGAATCCCACTTCAGCTGTTCCAGTCCACTTTGCAAGATGACAGACCCCAGGGAGATGCAGTAACCCTCCAGAAGCTGTAAAAGGGCCTTGCTGTATCCAGAATTGAGTCTATAGCAGGATTTCAAACCAGTGGCTACAGCAGCTTGGTAGGAAACTTTCTGTGATATAAACACGAGAGGAAGAGAAAAGAAACATGCTCTGCGTACAGCTGGATCCAGCGGTGGGATTCCTGAAGGTAGGTTGTGTCAAAGATTTAGTCACCCCCTCGCAGTGTGTAGTACCCAAGGCTTTTGCAGTGACAGTGGAGCTCAGCGGTCCTCTTACCGGCCCCTCAGCAGGCACTTGTGCTGTTGAAATGCAGTTAATGCAAAGATATTTTTCTCCATACAGAAAAAATGAACAAACTGTGTTAAGAGTATGATACCCTCTTTATCTTTATGATTTCATGTTAAACAGTTTGTAGTTGTAAGTTGTAACTGTGAAGACATCCTATCTGTAAAGTAGTTTTGTAAAGCATAGCACTATTAGCACTCTTAAGGAAAACAAAAATTTGACAGGTTTCCATGAAGAAAACTCTTCTTTTTATACTATCTGCAGTAATGCCAGGTATCTTATAGCACATCCGTTCCTTGATTTCTCTATGGTACTGGGAACAAATCCTATTGCTGTGCTCAGCACTGCCAGAAGTGTAGGTCTCTTCAAAATAGTGTTTTACAGAAGAGTCTCAGTATGGTCAAGTTCTAGGATCTCAGAGGTGAACCAAGCAAGGAAAGGAAGTGGATTGGTAAGAGTGGCTGAAGAAATCTCCCAGTACTTGTAGCCCAGCAGCAGTCAGTACCTCCACGGTGCTCAGCCTATGCTTTTTCTATTGCTTTTTGCAAAGGGGCAGGGCATTTGTCAGTGCTTGATGTGTGCCCTCCAGGAGCCATTCTGCATGGGATGTTTGTAGGCAGTGATACCTCCTTGGAGGAATGAGAACTTCTGTGTTATGAAAAGACACTCTTTTAGCCCGTTCCCTTAACCTGTTCTGTTCAGCTGCTATGCAGGTTTTAGAAGGTAGCCATGGTACCTATTCTCTCTGCCACAGAGTTTGCTGCTGCTGTGAGATGAGCTGAAAAGGGAAAAGCAAAAGCAAGAAAGTATATGTTGCAGGTACGTGTGTCTGGGACTGGTGATTATCCTCCGCGAGAGACCAAAAAGTGTATTTTAAGGTTGGCTAAAAGCTGCTTCAGTGATTGAAGGAGTCATAGTTTGTCAAAACAACCCTTTCCAGGGCTTTAATACAGATTAAACGGTATGACATATGTATGATATGTATGAGATACTGAGAGCAACTTCACGTACTCAGTCCTCATTGCAGTGGACTTCCCTCTGGAGCCTGCAGAGGTCTCCCAGTCCTCCGAGGCCGACTCGGCTGCTGCATAGATTAACTTAACAATTTTTTTTCCTTATCTTCATAGTATATTTATTGCTGTGAGCTTATCTGCTTCTGCTGCTTGCTTTTTTATAATACAAATAAAATGAAACTGGATCCTTTCCATGTACTTTGAAAGAAAAGGATCTGAAATGAAGCTGTGCCTTTTGCAGCAGCATCTCCTTAAGCTGGCTGACAGAACAACCAGCGTGCTAGAAGGGAGCACTGTTTGTGCCATGGAGCGGTGTCAAGCAGTAAGTGGAGCTACCAAAGACGGAAGCTGTAAGCAAATTCAAGGCAGGCTTTTGTATTTCTGGGCATGTGGCCTGGCAAACAAAGAGAGAATGCTGCTTCTGTAGTATCCGGCAAAAGCTCACGTAGACTGTTAAAACGCAGCGTGTGAGCAGTTATCTTTGATAGTCATGTGGACGTTTTCATTCAAACGCAGCCACTCCCAAGAGAGTGGGTGCTGTAGTACTTTTCCCAGGTAGCCGTTTTGTTTGCCTGCCATGCCTGTGAGCTTGGGCGACTCCAGAGCTGTCATCTTGCTGAGCACCTGCACGCTGACAAACTGTCCTTACTGCAGAAGGCTGGCGCCTTGTGCCCCTCTCCCACAAGCAGTGGTGGAGGCACTTAGACAGCCCCATTGCTTTTGGCAGTATGTTTATGTCAGGAAGCTGAGCCTCTGGGGTGTTCACAGCCCTGTGGCACGGTAAAACACACATACCGGAGAAAGGTGACTGTCTCAAAAATGGCCAACAGGCCCAAATTCAGCTGTGTCTGATCAAGGTCAGGATTTCACCTTTCTTACAACTGACTGATATAAAAAATACCTTTCCTCTCCCCTCCATGTCTTCACATCTTTTTATCTGTCCAGGAGCGTAGCCATCATTTGGGACACTTTAAAGGTATGATCTTAGACTAAGTGTTTGTGCAGGGGATATTTCAAGAGGTGTTTGGGCTCTTCATATAGCTGTTGTACATATTACATACTTTTCTAGTGTGGTTTTGTGGAGGCGAGACATCTAAATCTGTATTCGTGAGCAATGTTTCACAGGTTGGGAAATAGGTGTGATCTTTGAGTTCTGAGGAGTCATTTTACAGTGCTATTTTCTCTTATTCTGGTGACCACACAGACTTTATGTCAGGACGTTTTCTTTTTTTGCCAGACATCCTTACCTTCAGCAGCAGCACTAGCTCTGTGCCTGTGGTGTTGGCTCATGCAGCATTTAGTGGTGAGCAAGTTGCTGGTGGTGGGTCACAGAGCAGCACACAGCAGTGCCATCAAGTGCCACTGTTTATGTCCTCCTCAGACAGGGAGGAGCTGCAAAGACAGCTAGCTGGAAAACGCAGGGTGCTGCTGCAGAGGTGGAGGCCGCCAGAGATTCCAAGAGGTTTGAAACACTGGAGATGTGGCATGCAGCCTTCAAGCTTCCACTCCAGTGATGGCCAGGTAAGGCCTAGCTCCTGACCCATCTGCCAGGGAGATTTCTGAAGCCTGGTTGCCGTTTGTGATTTTGCAAACCCACTCATGTACTGCTGTCTTTTGTCTGAGGTATGTAGAAACCAAACAGCACACCAATAGGCCGTTATTTGCCACTGGGATGGCTGAACATTACTGATTTGTGGTGGTGTGCAGAACATAACTGTGCTGTCATGGATGATGAACTGGTTGGATGGCCGGGCCCAGAGAGTGGTGGTCAATGGAGTTAACTCCAGCTGGAGGCCAGTCACAAGTGGAGTTCCTCAGGGCTCAGTACTGGGTCCAGCTCTGTTCAATGTCTTTATCAATGACCTGGATGAAGGCATTGAGTGCACCCTCAGCAAGTTTGCAGATGACACTAAGCTGGGAGGAAGTGTCGACCTGCTGGAGGGTAGGGAGGCTCTGCAGAGGGATCTGAACAGGCTGGACTGCTGGGCCGAGACCAATGGGATGAGGTTTAACAAGACCAAATGCCGGGTCCTGCACTTGGGGCACAACAACCCTATGCAGCGCTACAGACTGGGGGAAGAATGGCTGGAGAGCTGCACAGAAGAGAAGGACCTGGGGGTGCTGGTTGACAGCCGACTGAACATGAGCCAGCAGTGTGCCCAGGTGGCCAAGAAGGCCAATGGCATCTTGGCTTGTATCAGAAATGGGGTCACCAGCAGGTCCAGGGAGGTTATTCTCCCTCTGTACTCGGCACTGGTGAGACCGCACCTCGAATACTGTGTTCAGTTCTGGGCCCCTCACCACAAGAAGGATGTTGAGGCTCTGGAGCGTGTCCAGAGAAGAGCAACAAAGCTGGTGAGGGGGCTGGAGAACAAGTCTTATGAGGAGCGGCTGAGAGAGCTGGGGTTGTTTAGCCTGGAGAAGAGGAGGCTGAGGGGAGACCTTATTACTCTCTACAACTACCTGAAAGGAGGTTGTGGAGAGGAGGGAGCTGGCCTCTTCTCCCAAGTGACAGGGGACAGGACTAGAGGGAATGGCCTGAAGCTCCGTCAGGGGAGGTTCAGGTTGGATATCAGAAAAAAATTCTTCACAGTAAGAGTCATTGGGTACTGGAACAGGCTGCCCAGGGAGGTGGTCGAGTCGCCTTCCCTGGAGGTGTTTAAGGAACGGGTGGATGAAGTACTTAGGGACATGGTTTAGGGAGTGTTAGGAACGGTTGGACTCGATGATCCAATGGGTCCTTTCCAACCTTGTGTGATTCTGTGATTCTGATTCTGTGATTCTGTCATCCAAGAGGCAGATGCGTGGAAACAACACTTATGCATCTCTCTTTGAAGAGCAGGGAGCTTTAAACTACTTGGAAATAATCCCAGAGGTATCAAGCCAGTTGGAGAACAGATGTCCCCTCTGTGGCCAATTTATTTGCAGCATTAAAAGGTAGTAAAGAAGGAGGTAGCTGCACTGCAGAGATTTGGCGCAAGGGAGTAGGGACAAAGAGGGGGAAGGCACTTTCCTCAGGATCAAATGGGAGTATGATTTGGATCAACTGACTTCAGCTCATCTGCTGGATGATAGTTCCCGGTCTAACCTCTCTGGCTAATTTAGGGAGTGCAGCTCTCATTCCCTGCAGGCTCACTTCTCATTGCTGCTTGGGCTCGAGCACCCTGTGAGCTGGAAGGGCCGTGGGAGCTGGCAGAGAGCAACAGCAGCAGCAGCGGAGGGGGCCAGGCTGGGCAGTTGCCTTGGGTGAAGGGAAACGTGACCTGGTCCACTCCCTTGCTTGGGAGGGTGCAGGGTGATGGAGAGAGGAGCGTGGTGGGAGGCAGTGGGAAGGACTCGCATACAGGAATAAATTCACAGTGGAGGAGGATTACAGCAAGCAGTACTGATGAATTTGGTTGTGAAGCTGTTCTAGTTGGGAGGGTTATTCTTCATGGAGATTTTTGCTCTGGAGTTATGACACTTCATCAAGTTTTCATCTCCTGGGGCAGTACAGATTGCTTCTGGTGATGTTGTGATGACTTTCATACCTGAATTTTCAGATTAGTTGCTATTCTTCCTTTAGTGGTGTCAGCTAACTCTCCAAATGTGAACTGACCCTGTTTTCATAGCTTTGACAGTCACTTCTATTTAAAGCTGCATTGAGTTAATTTATTAAAAAATCAGCAAATCTTTCTTTGATATTCTTACTTCTTTTAGAAGTGCTACTGTTTTATGCCTCTCCTGGCTGGTGGTAGATAACCATCTCTTTCAGCTCACTATAATTCTGTCTCTTCCAGAGTTGAATCCTGTTCTGGATTGGTCTTGCACTTTGACTGAATCCAGCCATCCTCTCCACTTCCCTCTTGGCGCAGGCACTTTGCCAGAATGCACGGGCTGCTGCTGGTCTGCTCAGCAAATGCTACACGAGTGGTTGACTCCATGCAGAGGACCAAACCGGATTGAGTGGAGTGGCTGGGCAGCTGGGATCCTGTAGAATTCAGCTGAGATTACTGAATGTTTCTCATACAATGCCGCCCCTGAAAGGAAAGACATAGAGTAATTTGTTCACTTGCTTTATCCATCTCTTTAGGCAGTTCATCAAGTAAGGAAATTTTTTTTGGTGAACAGCTAAGCCAACCTCAGTAGCTATGCATAAATCTAAAATTAAGAGTTTGCAAGTTTAACACTTTTAAAGCAAGTTTTGCTTTCCCAAAGCCTAAGGAAGATGAAAAAGAATGAATGCTGTTCTAGTGGGGAGAGATGCTGTCTCTTTATGTAAATGAATGCAAACTGCTCCCTAGTACAAGTCCCATTGCAGTAGTGGTCTCCTGAAAAGTGGTGGCATTGGGAGAAGAAGCCAGATTTGCCTCCAGGACTGCTATCTGCTGGAAGTTTATGGCTAAATATCAACGCCATTATTTCAGGACCCAGTAGAATCAGATACATCTGCCTGTAAGGTCTACCTGCAGAGCCAGATGGGAAAATAATGGAAGAAAAGACTGTATTTTTAAGTAGGAGGGAAGCAGGCATTGTGGATCTGAGTCACGCTGGCTGAGGTGCAGTTTGATCTAGCAAACCCCACCAGGCAGGTGACTAGCCCAAGCCAATTAGAGAACATTTTGGGTTTCAAAGGTGACTAAGTTCTGTGAAATCAGAGAGAAGGACTATTGACAAAAATTGTGTAACTTATGCTCATCTCTTACTAAGCATGAGAGAACCTAGAGAGGAATGTCATGTCAAGAGGCAAACCCCTCAGAAACCAGGCATCTCTAGTTTCTAGGCATTCTACTAGTTTCCAAGTTACTTGGTATTACTGGAGTTGGAAATGTTTCAGTGGTGGAAAACAGGGCCAGTTTTCTTGCTCTACCAACAGGGACACAAGTACAGTCGGTTGTTCAGGAGCTTATATCTTCCAGACATGCTAAGATGACATTTAGGCTCCCTCTCCTTGGTGCTGGTTGCACCAGCTGCTCCTAAGTGTGGAGAGGGGTTGATGTGTGTGCAGTGCACGGTTCCTAACTGGGATGAATGGGCAGTTCTCAACGGAGAGGAGAGACACTGAGGAACATACTGTCCTGTCCCCAGCTGCTGAGTCTCTCTTTGTTTCGCTCTGCCTTCTTCCCCCTCTTCCCTTAAAATGATAACTCCAAATGGCTCATGTGTGGGCCATTTACTGTGATTACATCCCTTTTTTTACTCTTCCTCAATTTATTCTCCCTGTCTCTGTAGGGAGGAAAAGAGATAGTTTCTGTTTGGAAGGTAGATGGAGAGATGATAGTGTTTGCTCTCTGAGTGAAAAGGTATTATCTGGCCTACTGCATGTTGAGGAGATAAAGGAGCAGAAGGTTATAAGGTTCATGTGTGTGTCTATCTGAAGCATATGGATTCAAACTGTCTCTGCCAACATCTATTGCCCTGACCTAAACAATACTAAGCATTTCAATTTTAATGAAGTTGGCTGCTGGTTCTATCCCAGTGAGACTGAGTCAGTGGAGCCAATTCATGGGAGCCTGAAGGGAAGGAGTGGGGCGAAGGAGGGAGAGAGGGGGGTGCCTCTGTGAAAGGCAGAGAGAGATAGCCTTTCTCTAACTCAACAATAGACAAGCAAACCTGCGTGCAGATGAAGGAGGGGTGGCTGGGGGAAGGTTATGAGTTGTCTTATTATGGAGAAGCTTGAACTGTCATCTGTACTTGATGGAAGCGAGAGAGATTGCAGTTGGAGCTGCAGAAGCGCTGCCTCCCTGATTGGATTAATAGAAAGGGAAGATGACTGTAGAATGGCTGCCCATTATCTGCACTACAAAGGGATTAGTGTGGGTTTCAGAGAAATTAATGGCTTTTGAGTTAGTGCAGAAATACTAATGAATGTCAGGGCCAGAGATGTACGGTGAACAAAATTGGTTCTCTTGTAGTGCGTGTGCACGCGTGCATGTATCTGTCCATTTGGGATACGAAAGTGTGCTTTTTCTCCAGCATTTTGAGTTTTATATTAGGCTTTCAGTTTTCATCTATACCTAAAATACTCTCGAGTAGCTTATTTGTTGGTGAAGTATAATTGTATTGATTTATTTTCCACCTTTTCAGAATGGGACACTTTTCACCTAGTGCCAAAGTAGCAATTTCTTAATTGTTGTTTTGATTTTAGTTGCATATGCAGGAAATCTTTGTAACTAAAGTATAGGGCATCTTGAACATCGTGTTAAAGGTAGGCTACGTTCGGAGTGAGTGAGTGTTGTGGTTTAAGCCCCACACAGCCATTCACTGGCTTCCCCCTGATGGGATAGGGAAGAGAATTGGAAAGGTAAAAGTGAGAAAACTCATGTGCTGAGAGAAAGAGTTCAATACGTATAGCAAAAGCTGTGCATACAAACAAAGGAAAAACAAGAAATTCAGTCACCATTTCCTGTCAGCATGAAGGCGTTGAGCCATTCCCAGTAAAGCTAGGCTCCATCATGCGTAACTTACTTAGGAAGATAAACACCGTCACTCCAAACATGTCCTGTTTTCTTCTTCTCCAACTTCTATATGCTGAGCATGATCTCCTGTGGTATTGGATGTCCCTTGGGCCAGTTTGGATCAGCTCTCCTGGCTCTGTCCCTTCCTAGCATTTTTTCCCCCTCTGTCTGGTGGGGTGGGGAGCAGAAAAGGCCTTGGCTCTGTGTTAGCACTGCTCAACAATAATGAAAACATCCCTGTATTATAAACACTGTTTCCAGCTCAAATCCAAAGCATAGCCCCATACTATCTTGTATGAAGAAAATTAACTTGTCCCAGCCAAAACCGGCACAGTGGGTGATGTGGAGAAGCTGAGGCTGAGCTGGCAAGGCAAAACCGAAGTGCGTCCTTTTTGTTAGTGTGAATGGGAAGTAGCATGCATTTTTTAACCCCCATGAGGTTTGTATACTTACATTAAGTGTATCAAACCATTAATTCTCATGTATGTTCATTAAGTTTAACTGAAACTTGTCTACTTAATCCTTATAAATCTTTAGTTTTGGTCTTCACTGAAGAGCTAGCCAAAGCTTTTACTTCTGTGTTGAAGACATCCTAGATATGCTCAGAGGTACTTGTCTAAAACTTGTTAGACCATAGCCTGTTAATGTTAACTGGGGAAGCTGAGACAGTGAAAATATCTTGTGCCTCCAGCTCTCTACCCTATTCATCTTCCAAAGGTTTTCAGCCCGAGGGCAGAAACCACATGTGAAACAGGTCCTGTATTGCTGCGATTTGTAATGCTGCCTGTTCAGGTCAACTGATGCTGGTTTTGTTTTGACGTAACTGTGCCAGGCAGTGGATGAGGAGCTGTTCCCAGGTGGCTACCTTGCTCCTGCAATGGGAATAGCAGTCTCCAAGGGAAAGGAACAACTGGAGACAGAAACTTCTTCACCTGTCTCTGTTAATTCTGCTACTGCTTGTAAGTCAAGTTCTGTCACAGGTATCCTTACTGGAAGGGTGAAGTAGAAGTCAAATGGGAGCAAGAAGTTGTTCCTCAGGCTGGGTTGTTTTGGGGTGCCAAGTCTGTGTTAGAGTGAAATGGTGAACGCCACTACATTTATACAAGGATCAACAAAACCTGCATAGAGCCACATGTCCAGCCCAAGGTGAAAATACAATGTTGCATGTATTAATTGTGGCTGCAGCAGTGCAAAGCAGATTGGAACAAATTTTGCACAGATACCTTTTTTTAAAACTCAGAAATGCTTTAGAGAACTCCATTGAAATTCGTATCACTTTGGTGCCTGGAGTGACTTAGATATGGGCTGGTTTTCTTGGGATGAAGAAAATTTCGCTCCACTGCCTCGGGCCAGGCTTTATTAAGGGGTCTGCTGCAAAGTGCCTGAAGTGCTGAGGGACTTGGTTATGTGTGTTTAAGTCTGGGCAGCCTCCTGTTTTTCATTTTTGGTTGTCTGCTGGTCCTGAGCCTGATTCTTATAAACCAGCAAAGCTCCTCTCTCGTGAATGGAGCTGTGCAAAATGTTCCAGTCCCAGGTCCTGCTGAAATGTGATAAGAAACTGCTGTCATTGGGCACAGTTCCCCATTCCCTGTGTCCCGGGTAAGTCCAGGTGCAGTGCTCACGTACTGGCAGTGGGAGTGTTCCAGTGGCCCCACTGTGGGTCACAGCTCTGCACGGTGGTGTGAGGAAAAGAGTGTGAGGGAGCAGCCCAGCATCAGAGGAGAAGAAGGTGCTGCAGTCACTAGGGCAGGGATAGAATCCTTCGGTTGGAAAAGACCTTTGAGATCATCAACTCCAACAGTACCTGTACACTACTAAATCACGTCCCCAAGCACCTCATCTACCCACCTTTTAAACACCTCCAGGGATGGTGACTCAACCACCTCCCTGGGCAGCCTCTGCCAGCGCCTGATAACACTTTCTGTGAAGAAATTTTTCCTAGTGGCCAATCTAAACTTCCTCTGATGCAGCTTCATACCATTTACACTTGTCCTATCACTTGGGAGAAGAGACCAAGACCCACCTCTCTGCATCCTTTTAGGTAGTTGTAGAGAGGAATAAGATCTCTCCTCAGTCTCCTCCAGGCTAAACAACCCCATTTCCCTCAGCCGCTCCTCGTAAGACTTGTTCTCCAACCCCATCACCAGTTTCCTATGCTGGAGAAGGTAGTGATTTCCTGAAAGAACCATGGCTGTGGAGGGCTCATGCAGGTTTATGCTGAAGGAATGCAGCCCCTGGAGAGGACCAGTGCTGGAGCAGGGGAAAAGAGTGAGGAGGAATGAGCAGCAGAGAGGAACTGACCATGATCCCCTTCCTCTTGTGTTGCTTGGGGCAGAGGGGAAGTAGAGGAGTGTGAAGTTGATCCTGAGAAAGAGGGGCAGGAGGGGGAGGTGATGTTTGAATTTGTATTTGTTTCTCACTGTCAATTTTAATTGGCAATAGTTTGTTGCTCTGTCACTATTCTCCTGGATAATCTCAGGAAAATTACTTTGTTTCTCTGTCCCTCTGTTTCCCTGTCCCCTTTTGTAAGGTGTTTTGGTACCTCTGGGTAAAAAAGTGCTGTATGCTCATCAGATTAAATGTAGAGTCCGTGCTCACATTTGATAATTACAACCTACTGGGTGAAGGCTATTTCTGTGATCCTATCCTCCAGGTATATCATGTGTGGGCAGGAGAGATTTTTAAGCCACAATGATGTAGCAATTTGAAACGATTATTTAAAAAGAATTAATAGTAATGTTCTCATTTTGTTCCCTCCAGAACACAAGCAAATGTTCCCAAATATTCTGAAGAAGGGATACTTAGAAATTAGAAGAGGCAATGACAACTACTGGCAGACCTGCTATGCTGAGCTCTCCCCATACAAACTGTACCTGTATTGCTTGGACAGCAGTGGCAACCAGACTCTTCCCACCGTGTATCCACTCATGCATTTTCAAAGGGTCACTGTTACTGGTTGCATTGAGACCAAGGTGGTTGACGCTGTCCTGTCAGACAACTCGCAGCTGCAGCTGAAGGCAGAGTCCTCGTGGGAGGCTTTGGACTGGGGACAGAAGCTCTGGGAAGTGGTGCGTGCTTCTGTGCCTGCTTTCACGAGGCAGCAGGAGAAACTGGAGAATGTACCAAAGACTGAAAATAACAGTGACCTTTCTCAAACCAGTGGATTGTTAGAGAAGCCCATGGAGCTCTTCCTGTCCATGAATTTAACTGAGAACACTAAAGAGTACAAAAATATTCTCAAATCAGGGACTCTTTACAGGTTAACTGTCCAGAATAACTGGAAGGCATTTACCTTTGTCTTGAACAGGTCTTATCTCATGGCATTCCAACCGGGTAGGCTTGATGAAGATCCTCTGCTGAGCTACAATGTCGATGTGTGCCTGTCGGTCCAGACGGATACTCAGGATGGCTGTGACTCTTGCTTTCAGGTCATTTTTCCTCAAGATGTCCTCCGCCTGCGTGCAGAGACCCGTCAGAGGGCCCAGGAATGGATGGAGGCACTGAAAGCCGCGGCCAACGCTACTAGAAGTTTAACTCAGAACCCACAGGTCACACTTAGGAACAAACCTGGAGATCGACCCTTTGGAAATGATCTTAGAAAAAGCAAGCGTCAGTCTGTGACTACCAGCTTCCTGAGCATCCTGACCACACTGTCTCTAGAGAGAGGGCTCACAGTTCAGAGCTTCAAGTGTGCAGGTAAGCAACCAGACTGCAGCATCTGCACCCACTCCCCTTCTGCAGGAAAAATAATCACTTGGAAGAGCATGCATGTGTTTTAGCAGCATGCAGCTGTTTCCTGCCTTTTACTATGACTGTAGCCACTTTGGTGTGCTAGGCTTTCTTTGCTCTCTGTGAAATGTGGAGAAAAGCCTGTGGGATACTTAGGAATTCATCTGCATGTCACGAGCAGCACTGAAACATTAGATCCTGCACACGTAATGTACAGCACTACACAGGCCAGCACTGCCTTACAGGGTGGCTGACCTGTTTTCTTGCCTCAAGACACTGGAAAGGCAGTCCAGAATCAAAGGGGTTTGAGTTCTGGATACTTTGCAACTTTCCGACTTCTGTTTCTTTTTATTGTTGTGTCTCCTGCAAGTTGGTTTTGGACCTCAGTTTCAGCTGTGGGTCTTCTGAAGGAACTCTTCACACACATATGCTTCCCTGAACGCTGTCATTTGCCATTGTGTGTTCTAGTACTGAGGTTCAGGCGTGAGCTGCTTGGTATACTCAGCTCTTCCCTTGAGGCAGGGGTGAAAATGTGACTTTATGCCTCTGCACCTAATTGTAAATCTCAGTTCATTTGACTGCTGACTCTAGTCTGAGGCAAGAGTGTGATTTTATACAGTTTGGGAATGAAGTGAAAATAGGACCCATGTGAACACAGTTCTTTGTCCTTTTACTTCAGCAAGGTCACCTTTGTGGAGCAGATTTGGGAACTTTGTGACTAAATTGTGCTCTCTGTCTGGCTTTAGTTATGTTCACTTAGAAACCGACAGCTGTATCAGAAACAGCTATTCTGGAGGGTTTTCCACTTCGGTTGTGGGAGTTCTGAGGGTCCTCCCTCCTCCTCTCTCTGCTCTGGGGTGGGGGAGCTGTCTGATGTGGAACTCTTCTGTTGCTCTGGAACCATACATGGCTCTAGGGGGAGAAATCTTTGTGGGCCCAGGACCTGCTGGCTGGCCTGAATCCCTTCCAGGGGACAGCTGAGCCCCAGAAGCCCTGGGTTGCCCTCAGGAGTGACTGTGAGTGCAACTGGGTTTGTCTGTCTCTGGTAGTCACTTGCAGGTGCTGTTCCTATTCACCTCTCCACAGTGCATGACACTAACCTGGCAGCCAGAGCATCCTGAAGTTTGGCCTTATCTGCAGTTAATGATTTGAAGACAATACTGGGGTTTCTGCCTGAGTTCAGTTCTGTTCTTGGCCACAAACTCTTTGTGTGACTTCATGGGAGATTTTTTGGGGAGTGATTATGTGCCAAACTGCTGCTGAATCTGAAGGTACCTGGGTCCTGTGATAACTCTGATTACCTGAACACTGTTGGACAACGGTCATGCCTTTAACTTTTAAAGGCAGTTGTGAGAGTGAAAGCTGCTGGGTCAGATAGGTGTCCTCAAAATTGATCCAGCCTAGGGTGATACCCAGCAGACAGCCTTGTGAAACTCAAAAAGTCATCAGAATTAACAGCCTTATTTTAAGATGATGCCCCAAACAACATTAAATCTTTATTCCTTTCTCCTTATTTCTTTTAATTAATAGGTCAGTGGATGAAAATTTTATAATTTTGCCTTATCTTCTGACTGAGGTCCAGGAGAGTTTCAAGTGAGCATTCCCAGTGGCTGCCTCAAAAATAGGATCAGGCTCTGGGATGGCACCAAAATGCACATCTGCCATGTAAAACAGGTTTTAGTCTTGCATTATATAGTATGGGATCAGACTTTTCTATGGGAGAGGGTGGATTTCCTCTTTGAAACATGGGACCAGTCATCTGCACTCGCTCATGTGTTCCCCACAGAAACAAGGCGCTCTGGCGGTGCCAGGGTTGCGTGGAGCCCTTTCCTGATATACGCGAGGCTCCTGGGGTTTCCTTTTTGTCTTCAAAACTGAACAAACTCTCTAATGCAGAGACCTGTGTGTTGAGGAGGGTCTGCGAAGCTGGCCACTGGCATCCTCTGTGCCTGAGGGTGGGCACGCACAGGGCTGCAAAGGGAGAGGACCCTTTGCCGTCTGAGACCCTTGGAGTTGGTCTCTAAGAGTCAGCTGGAACTTGCAGCAGTTACCAGGGCGCAAAGAAACGAATAATTGTAGTTCTAACTAGGAGAAACTGGGAAAACTTGTCTGGCTCAGAAAATTTGTGCTGAGGAGACTTTGGAGGCTCACCAGCAAGCAGGGAAGCTGCTTGGAGCTGGCTCCCTGCGGGCAGTTTGTGCTGTTTAACCCGAGGGGGCTGCTGTTGGTAATTACAGCTTGCAGGCATTGAGAGCGGGTTTTCCCCAGGGCTGCTGGGAGGGGTAAGCTTGGAAAAGGATGAGGAGGGGGGAGGAAGAAAAGTTTAGCTGTGAATTCTTCAGCCATTTAGTGCAAATTCCTGTAATTACCGTCTTTGTGTCCTGTCCCAATAGCACATAATACAGCAGAAGCCTTTCCTAATTGAGACCTTACAGGAGGTACAAATCCCTCCTTTGTTCGGCCTGACAAATTAGTGCCAGAAAGTGGCAAGGTCCGAGTGGGAATCAAAGGCAAGCAACACAAAGATGGAACTTAAGGCTACAGTAATAACCCTCTCTAGTCCTGCAGGGGAGGGAGGGAAGGAAAAGTAATGACCAATGAAAAATGAAGGGTTTTTTTGTTATAAATTCCCTTGACATGACAGCACCTCAGGGCTGCTTTATTTATTTAGGAAAAGTGATTAAATAGTAATACAACAGGGCAGACCATTGTCTCTCAAGCTACCCCCCTTCCTACAGCCCCCTGCTGCCTTGGCTAATTGATTGACAATGAACCTCTGATAAAGAAGGTTGTTGGGAGGACCTGATGGGGACGGGGTGGTTTTTTTTTCTTATTTTGTCTTTGCAGTCTTTGTGGGGTTCCCCTCCACGATTTTGTTTTTTTTTTTTTTTCTATTTGAAATGCCCTCTGAGTCCCCCTTTCCTTTTCTCCTTCAGCAAAAGCTTTTCGAGGGACTGCTCCCAAACAAACAGCTGACCCTCACAAGCAGGTAGGGAAAGAATGTGAATGTCTGTGCCTCACTATTGACAAGTTTATCTTGGAGTCTGACTAGCACTTTTCATCTGGTGATGTTAGCCAGGGCGGTGGTGTCAGATGTAGTCATGGGGCAGGGAGGACAAACTGTTGATACACTGGAGTCAGAAGGGCAGCTTGAAAAAAGTTTTCTTGTGCTTCATCAACAGATACAAAAGCTTTTCCTCACATTTCTAACTCTTTGTCTTACTGTGGAAGGCAGGACATTATTTCTCATAACTTCCAAAAATGAACTAATAGGTCACTGGTTAACAATGGAAATATGTATTTTTATAAACCCTTTTACCTTTGCTGCCATTATTTCTATTTTTGGCTTGGAACAGCAACACGTTTTGGAACAGGAACACTTTCAGAAACTGAGGCACTGGAAAGGCAGCCTCCTCTGTCCTTTGTGTTTTTGTATAACTGCAGACTTGATCTTGCCGTGTTGCTGGGGTACAGTGATGTTCCTGTGGGAACTGTTTGGGGCTCTGATCAAGAGTGGCATATGTGAGCACTGATCTGCCCAGGAGAGACTTTGGAGGGACCTACCCCTTGTCTTGATATGGATACAAAATGAAAGTTGTTTGCAAGTCCAAGCTGGTAAATACAAGGTTTTATGGTTTGTTCTTTAATATGTAGGAAATGAGACACACATCATGTTAGGATAATCTGTTGGAAGGTGTGTTATTATCTTTTATGTATTTATTTCACCTGGATTCAAGAGAAATCCCCAAACCGTTCACGTTAACAAATTTGAGATGAGGTGACTTCCATCAAAACGTGTTTGGCAAGAGGTGACTTCCATCAAAAGGTGTTTGGCAAGTGCAATGTCTTGAAGGCAGCGGTAGCTGGTTGTGAGTACTGCAGTGGCTATCCCATTTCCCTGCTGGGTCTTCTGTGGGCTCCTGGGGAAAGGCGGATGATTCTCCTGGAGGTCCATAAGGAGCAAATGTCCCCAGCTACCCTTCACTATTGCTATTCCTTTGGCATATGCCTTCATGTTTCCATAGATGGGGAAGACAAACGGCCTCTGCCCTTGCCTCCTGTTTTTGCACAGCTCTTGTTCTTTTGATGTCTGTCTTCTTTTCACCTTCCACCCCCCTACCCCCCCTGTATTGAAGCAAACATTTTTTCAGTGAAGTCAATTGTGTCTGCCAGGAATTCTTGTTGCTCAGGCAGCGAATCCTAATGAATGTGGGAGTTTCTCCCTTCTGCAAGATGTGTTCTACATCCTTTTGTTGATCTGTATGACTTTCCTTGCTCCTCTTCTGGGGTCCCTTCTGTCTTTTCCTTCCTGCTTTCTCCATGTCTCCTCACTTGCCACAAGGATAAATACTGCTATTAGGGCTCCCCTGACTTGGCTGGCTGAGCTGAACACTAGGTGTGAGAAGCCCAGCCTGGTAAATGGGCTATTTCCAGAGCTTGTAGCCCTGTCAAATTGAGCAGCAGATGGAAAGCTGTTGACTTCCAAGGAGTCATTCTGCCTCTAGTGCTATGATCACATGCATGATCTGGGGGGACAGTTCAGTGCAACGTGCCCAGCTAGTCCGGCCTCTGCTCTAGTTCTCCCTGCTGGGCTCGGTGCGATGTTGACTTTATTCAATTTCTCAAAAAGCTGTATAGTTGAAAATTCTCAAATCCAGATAGTTGAAAAGCGTAGATTCTCCTTCCTTGAATATAAGAAATACTTTGTGAACTGTCATTGTACCTATTTGTAGCATCACTGAAATAACAATACTAGGGAACAAATCTTAGCAAATGTAGCACTATGATAAAATACCAGAAGGTCCTTTGGAAGGTTGTCAGCACTCTTGTCACGTTTTTAGTTGCATATATGAACTGTTTCTCACCTGTCCAGGGCTTTTAGGATTGTGCTTCTTAAGTGCTGTAAGTATTTTGTACTTGGTTTCATGTCAGTTGATCCCTTTGTTCCAAGACTTCAGCAGCTTTTTCCTTCCTTGTATTTCAGACTCTGCAAAATCCCCTGAGAAGTGTTTTTTGCGCTGTAAAGGTTTTATTGTTTCTTTAAGTAGCTTCGCTTTAGACCATAGTCTTACAGTCTTGTATTTGACTTTCAGGCCATGTGTCTGTTGATTCAAAAGTAAACTTCCACTGCTATCAGTGGTTTTTCTAAACTCTTTTTTAATTCCTCACTAGCCAAAACCAGCTGAGCAGAAAAAACATTATCTGTATCTAAATTAGGATTGGGAAAATACATCATGTCTAAACAAGGCCACTGACTTGTTTGGAGGAGTCAGGGGAACCTTTTCAGGCTAGGGTGACTTGAATTTATGTAGCAAGGAGTACCTAATTTGCAGTGGACCTACGTGCTCAAAAACACAAGGTTGCTGGTCCACAGTGCCTTTGCCACGTGCTAGCTCTTGTTTGAGGAAAGATACGGAGATATTGCAAGGTTATTTTACTTGCCTGAGTTGATTAAACCTGTTGTCAGTGATAAGTTACAATCACATAAGCCATTTAATCTTCAGTGGTAAGGTGAGTGAGCTCTTCAATCCAGTTTTAAGATGGCTTGATTAGGGGATATGGCAGTGAAAAACATTAGCTTTGTTTAAGCTAGTAGAAGTTAGTTTGTTATTTCTGGAGAAGCTGATCTAGATTGTAATTAACTTGGGATCTATACATTGCTGACATAAATAATGGGGGATTTAAATGTTGCTTAAATAATTATAACTGTAGGGTCAAACCCACATAGCTTCAGCAGCAGAAATTTTCTGCCTTTAATCTGTTAAGGTTTTGTTGTGGGTTTGTTTCAAGTCTGTAAGCAGCTCACAGAAAAAGTAGTCAAGGTGAGTAAAGTGTCACACTTTGCTTGGAGGTTTGGGAGTTTTGATCATTTCTTTAGAAAGAGAATTGCTTTGGGAAAAAAAGTCATACTGGGAACAGGGCAAAATGTAATGCAAATTCAAACCTGGATAGGCATGAGGGAGAACTGAGCTGGACTGCTAGCGTGTCTTCCTCATGAGTTTGAGTTTTCCTTTGGGGAACTGGAATAGATGCACAAAAACACAAGGCCATAAGCTGGAGTAATTCTCACCTTCTCTTACTGTTTGTGCTGAGCAGCTAGCAGTGTTTTATGCCTGATCCAACGCTGAAAATTCGTTGCTGTGCTCCTTCTTAGTCTGTTTTATGGCTTTATAAAGCTGAAAGCCTTTTGAAGTCTGTGGGTAATTTTCTTTTCTTCATATTTATGTTGTTTCTAAATGAATTAGATTTTAAGCTAATCCGTCACAGATTTAATTATGGAACACATTTACAAGGGAGTTGGTTTTTCCTGAGCAAGGAACTTTATTGAATAAGGAAAACAGTTGTGTACATCAGTCTAGTTTGGTCTTTCACTTTCTCTGTTTCACTGTGGAGCTTCTCCAGTATCTTCTTGCTGAAAGATTAAAGAGAAAGGTATCTGGATTAAAATAATAGTTTTGTGTGTCCTTCTTAATTGCAAGAGCTTGCAACACCCTGAATGTGGCAGAAGTGGTGTTTTCCATACTTTGTACAAAAGGAATTGTGTTCAATTGTCTTGGATTCTTACTCCATACTGTCCTTACCACCACCTTCAGTCAAGGAGAGACTTGTTATGACTTTTTAACCTGCACTTCCTATACTTCTTTCCTCTTGAAGTTTTAGCACTCGGAGATAAGCCTCTTGATGTTGATACTCCTGCTCTGCTCACAGACATTGTTGAGAGAGGTTCATCTGTGCTCAGCAGCACTTTCTTGCTGTTTTTTCTAACCCCTCTTTTCTTTGCTTGATTCCAAGGCTGTTTTGTTACATTTTCTGTGATGAAAGGTTTGGAATTATTCCTTCCCTCACTTTGCTAACAGGATACCTACAGCTGCACTTCTTCCCTCTGTAGCTTGCTCTGTAACATCCTTTAAGTAGGAATGATTTAGGGTAATAGTAAATACCGCAGTATTCTCCTTGCGCTAGGCTCAGGTTTTGCCGAACCTTTGTACCGAGTTATGTGGATAATATTCCATGTAAGCATTGGGAATGGGTGAGAGTTTGGTGAAAATTGTGCTGCTTTTTCCCCCCTATCCTGTGGAAGGTGCTTTCTCTACCTGTAAGCAAGTGTTTTCTCAGTAAACATTAAATGGTCCCTTCCCCCACTCCTAACTATTTGTTGTGTTATGGATCTCTGAGGTGGTCAGCTATGTCTGACTGTCTTGCTGGGAGGGATGCTCCAGAATTTCAAGCCAGGGATCAGTGCTGCCTTTCCTTCTGGTAAACATGATGGCAAGTTTATGTACCTGAATATCCAGGTGCAGGATTTCCAAGGGTATTAAGCCACAACCTATTCCTTCCTCTTCTTTATTCTCTCTCACTCTTGCTCTTTTTTTTCCATCTTAAAAAAACCAAAGTAGCATAAGTGGTCTATGCCACAGAAATATGTTTGTCACAATACATCACTTTGAACTGCATAACATCAAAGAAAATCAGTGCTTTGATAACTTGATTTGAAAGGATTGTAGAAATAGCCATCATTATGAATCACAACAGATAGGAATGGGAAGGATGGTGATTTTCGAACAGCAAAGCTTGTAAGGTAAGGGAAAATATAAGGTAGGTGCCAGTGCCACATTCTCATCTGAAATGTTCCAACCTTACAACCATTATCTAACTGTGCAGAATATGATTTTCTTGAGAATATGAAGAGGAATGAGAAATGCTGTAAAAATGTGTATCTGAGGAACTGATCCTGAAAATGCTGGCAAATAAAACTCTGTAAGACATGTTTTGGAGTTTTAGAAAGCAAGCATCCTTTATCAGGCCTGGGCAACATGCAGGAGTGATCTCCATCAGTCGTGTACAGTGAGACAAAGGCTGGTTACAGAATATATTTCCTATTTACATGCATATATATGAATTTCCCAGAAATCTTATGCATGTTCTATTACTTTCCAAGGTCTAATTTTAATGTTATGAAACTTTGCAACAGTCAGAACTCTTGCTGATTTGGAGCTGGCTTCAGGTCTCTGCCTGACCTTGGCTTTAAGATAGAAAATATTGGAAACACAGATGATTATAGAAGAAGAGATGTCTGTTCAGCACGGATCAGACTGAACACAAGGCATTATCATCTTCAAAGAATAAACAATGTTTGGAAAACACCATTTTAAAGAAAACATGCTATCAGAGGGACATTCTGTCTAACTTCCAAACAAACACAGCTGCTCAGAGGAAACTTAACTGCACTTTAGTTTAAATCAAAATATTCCACTTTGTGGAGTTTCAAAATATTCCAGATATTGTATCAGAGCAAGGAAACAAATGTGGACTCAGAAAAGAGCTGGAATAAGGAAGAAAGCAATGCATGCTGCTTGAGTAGGGAACAACTTTTGCTTTCTCCTCTTTGTAAAACCACCCATCCTGAAGAAGGAAAGGGCATCCAAGATTGCTTGCCGGGACCCTCCTCACCCTGGATACCTTCAGTTATTATGCGCTGGACATAGCCATTTAGAGGGAGGAGGAGAGAAGCTCCCGCAGCACTTCTGTGCTTTGTCGTTCCTTCCTGAGGAAACTCACAATGGACTGGAATGAGCTCCTGTCTCTAGGAGGTTGCAAGAAATTAGACCTTAAAATGGTGAGCAGACGAGTGGGCATACTTCTCAGTTTCCTTTATAGAGGAGCAAGATTTGCCTCTGTTGTGCTTTTAAAAACATGGGCTCCATAGCAACAGTGTGAGTACCTTCTGCGAGCATCTTTCAGGGCCACAAGTCAGGGGAACGTCATGTCAGATGAACAGGACTGGTATTTCATATCTAGTCAGCTGTTCAAAACCTTCACCTCTATTTATGAATGCATTTTAAACATTGAAAGAATAGTTCTGTAGGTACTACAGAGCACCGATACTGAGCTTCCTACCATGCATGCCGACTGACTTCATCCATAACTGCATAGTGAAGCGAGACTATGGAAACTCTTTTACCTGACTGGTCAGGAAACTGCTTTTTTTAAAAAAGGAAAATAACAGGAAAGGAAAGACTGGGAAAATACATGTTTTGCACAGAAAGAAATACAAAGTTGTTGGCTCTTAAGTTCTGATCCCAAGCCTCAGTCATAGAGGTCATCCTTTTTTGCAACACGCTGCTGAATTACTTGAATTGACTTTACCTTTATGAAAGACATACCTGCAAATATTGCTTTGCAAAGAGTTCTGCTAGTATTTACTGTACAAAAATTATTTTTGTAGTGATCGTAGTTTACAGTCATGATTTTGCATTATGTATGTTGACATTAACATAAGTATCTCTTTCAGCAACTGACCTGTTTATATATTTGCCTTTTTCAAGAAACTGCCTATCCTCACTTCAAAAAAAGGGGAAGGAGGAGAGAGGGATGGAGACAGGACCTATCCCACACTGATTCAGTTGATAGTGTGTATAGCAAAGGATTGATGGCCACATGGCTCTGGAATGTGGAAGAGGTGAAAATGAACTCATTGTACTAGTCAGGTTATTCTAATTATTTTGATTAGAGGGAAGGGGACGTTAGTGTCAGCTAATGGGGAGAAGGAGGAGTTTGATTTATCATAGAATCATAGAATCACTAGGTTAGAAAAGACCTCTTAGATCATTGAGTCCAACCATTCCTATCTGCCACTAGAGTAATTGAGCTGTAATCTCTCCACAAATCAGGATGACTTCTACTGGGGAGAAAAGATGCCTTCAGTGGGAGAGGTTATGTAATTACACAAAACAAAGTCAGATATAGTGACAAATGTAGTTATACTTGACTTCTGCCTGAAAAACTGTTTAACCATTACTTTTGCCATGTAATTGATGTACAAGGGTTCTGCTAATCAGCATTACTAATCGGCTCCAATGGAGACCATCTGAGCATACAGCACACATCGGAGTGGGGCTCTGGTGCTAATTGTGTCTGTAGCTGTAAATGTCACACAGGGACACTAGCATTTGAAGGAAAAGCAGAAATGCCGTCATGCGTGCTGCGTCAAAGAGGTGCCAACAATCACAGCCATCTCATTATATCTTATCCAAAAAGTTTTAGCTTTGCTTCCTGAGCAGGTTGTTTAATGTTACTGTGCTGTCTTAAGTCCTACACTCTAATATTATTTGAACCTGTTGGCTTCTTGTAGCAGCAGTTGAGAGGAAGGCAGAGGTATCAAATACATTGTGTTTCTGTGTGTTTTGTGAAAACGTGGTCAGGTGAAGGAGAGCTCTGTGTTAGTTCCTTCCAACTAAAGCAGCAGCTTTTTACTACGTTGTTTGACACCAGGGACTCCATGCAAGAGGGCATGGGAAGAGGTGAGGGATCCAGCTGTGAAAAAACTATCAGGCAGATCTCAGGCCCTGTAAGGCACAGGGTAATCCAATCGTAAGGAAAAAAAAAAAAAAAAAGCCTGCAGGAAACTGAGCTGTGTCACTCCTGCTAGTCATGGACTACTCATTCTCAATGTGACTACTGCTCATAGTTATTGCTCATGGCCTGACTGTGGTTTGCCTTGGCTGTGCTAATTTTGTGGCCAAATCTTACCTGCCAAGCCAGTATTCCTTCTGGCTGTCAAGCAGGAGCTGTCTTGCACTCCTC
Source organism: Cuculus canorus (assembly GCF_017976375.1). NCBI lineage: Eukaryota > Metazoa > Chordata > Aves > Cuculiformes > Cuculidae > Cuculus > Cuculus canorus. The sequence goes on along the minus strand of NC_071406.1, from coordinate 29,075,396 downwards.
CAGGCAGCCAATGCTGTCCCATTCTGTTGTGGGGAAAATGGGAGCTGTCTGGAGCAAGCGTGCACTACTTCTGTGGTCTGGTGTTTCCTGCCTGGGTTTTGGGTCCTGATTTTTAGATGGCTGCAGTTTTAAACGTCCAGTGTCTCGCAGTTGATTTTGTGCCTTTGTTTCTTGAGAAGTGCTAAGTATCCTTTGACTGTGTTTTGAGCTCTTTGTCATAAATGCCTGCTGTGCTTGTTCAGTGCTAGTCCAAGAATACTGATATTTAATCTTTTATTTTTATGGAATGAGAAATGGCTTTTTGGTAAAATAAATAATGTTTAAAAGAGGCTCAGATGGGGGAATAATTATTTTTCTTACTGCATCCTAGTGTGTACGTTGGGCATGGTGTACAAACCCAGAACTTTCCCCTCTCTCTTCTCCAGGCTGTCAACGCTCCATAGGCTTGTCCTATGGGAAAGCCAAGGTGTGCAGCTATAGTGGATGGTATTACTGCAGCACCTGCCATGTGGACGACAGCTTCCTCATCCCTGCACGGCTGGTTCATAACTGGGACACTTCCAAATACAAGGTAATCTCCCTGCAGGTTGGCTTGCTAGCAAGTGAACTGAGTTTCCCTTTAGGCAGAAACACAGACATTGCAACAGGTTGGAGGTTAGGGGCGTTAACTGCTAGTACTGTTGTCTTTGTCCCTCTTGCCAGAATGAGCCATGGTCTCTCAACAAGACAGATGTTTCCTTAGCCAGGCCTAAGGCATTGTGTCACAGGAGCAGCCATGCTCCTCTCTCTTGGTGGCTTCATTTCCATCATTGCTTATCTGGTTATTCAAGAGACAGGGAGGGACAGAACACAGAAACCTTTCTTGTAGCCCCAATCTTTGCAGTTATTGGGCCCTTGAGGAGTACCTGTTTCATGAGCGGTAGAGACTATGGATTATCACTGCTTGGTGATGGATGCTGAAATTGTGAAAATGCCCACAGGAAACTGGCACACCCAAATGTGCTGTTTGTGAGACGCAGTATGTCCTGTCTCTTGGTACAAACACTTTGAGGACACTAGAAGGACTTTGCTATGGCATTTTTTTTTTTGACCAAACTGCTGAAAGTAACATAAAGAGAAAATTGTACAGTTCTTCACTTGCAGCTTTTCTAAAACTTCAGTAATCTGCTATTTGCTGCTGTCTCGGTGGCTGGTTGCTTGATAGGGGCAACTGATTACATGCCTCAAAGCATTATGCCAGCAAACACAGTAGCGGTGTTGTTTTGCCGTCTCGCTGCCATCTCAGGGAGCATGTGCTGAAGCAATAACAAACTCATAAGGAATCCAGACCATGCTAGAGCTGCAGACCTAGCAGCCACTGTTAGGAGAGGCTGTTTGATGTTTTGTGTCTGCGAATATTATTATTATGGCTATTTGAAAAGGAAAAAAATAACCAGTAAATGCCCTATTAGAGGAAAAGCAGCTTCCTTGAAGAAGAAAATTTGTCAGATGGAGAGATTATTAAAAGGTAGCCAGAACCTGCCATCAGGAAAATGATAGTCTTGCGACATGAAATGCAAGATTCTTTAGAGTTACAAAGCTCCTACATGTGGAGACAAAACCCCCTTCCTTTCCTAGAAGCTGGGAATAAATATTTAAGAGTTCTTTCTTTGGATGCTTTTGACAAGGACTAAACTTGCTAGCTCCTGGTAGCCTGGATATGGGGAAGAGGATGGTAAGGCAAAGACCTCTTATTGAGCTGTCCGTAATGCCACCAAGAAAATAAAATGTTTTGTTTTCTAAAGCAGCAGGGTAAAAACTGTGCTCTATGGTCCTTTTACTGTGGTCTTGGTATAGGCAGTTGAGGCACAAAAGGAAATGGGACTTTTAATCTTAAGCATTCATTGAAAACGTAATCTACTGTAATCTCATATAATAGTGAGAAGTTCTCAATTAGCACACTGTTGAGACAGACATAACAGCTATGAGGTGGCTTGAGAGCACAAGTAGATTCTGTGCAGATACATTACCAGTCTCTGTGCTAAAGTGCTTAGAGCGGTGGATTTAAGAAAGTAACACCATCCCCTACGGAGGAGGACACTGCAGCGTCCCCAACTGTTAGAGCAGAAACTAAGGAAGGTAGGGAAAGTGAAGAGGACATCGTGTGCCACAGTGGCAGTGTGACAACTGAGCCAAGATCACTGGTTGGATCTCTTCAACTCCATTCCATCCATGTACAGCATTAAAATAACAAGTAGTTCCTGTTACTTTTGTGAAATCTTTGGGGTTCTCCCCTTTCTGTTCCAGTCTGTGTATATGTGTGTTTATTTCTGTCCCTGGTATACCTCCATGAGAACTAAGCAGTACTTTTCTGAGATAGAGCACATATTGTATGCACTTACACTTCCACATCTCCTTTCTCCATTCACAGATAAGGTCTGATGTTTATTTCTTCTGTATGGTCTAAAAGGTAACTTAGCGCTGGCTGCTGCACTTAATAGTTATAATAAAACTGCTCGATTCCTTAGTAGCGTACGGATTAGAAGTGCTGATTTGGCAAAGACAGATATCTTGTCCCGCTTCCTTGAGGTAATCTTGGTAGTAATAATTTTCTTTGGGCTCATTTTTAAAGGAAGATCACTTAATTTGTCAGCATTTTTTCTCCCATAATTGGCTGTGTTCCCACACAAAGCTGTGCAGCAACATCCCAATGAGAAGGTAAACAGCAGAGCTTTTCCTGAATGCCCAGTCCTGCACAGGTAGCACAGCAATGCCTGGAAGTGGAGTTGCTGTGTCAGGAGACTTGCTCCTAGACGGACTTGGAGCATACCTCAGAGATGTATGCGTCATTTCCCGCAGGAAATGATGGTCAGGCCTGAACTAGGGCTTCAGACTTCAAAAGCTTCTGTGTTTCACACAGTCTGAAATGTGCCTGTCAGTCCACAAAATGGAAAGAAAGTGAATGAAGAGTTTAAAAATAAAAACCTGTGCTCCTTCCCACTGCCACTTTTCCCCCGCCTCTGCAGGCGTTTCTGGTGTCTGTCCTGGCAAAGCAAGCACCAATAGCTGCTCTGGGACATTAGGTTTTATGATGATATGTGTACCTGAGCAGGTTCATATTTTATGTTTCATGTACTCCTAGACATTGGAGCAGCAGCTGTAAACTAAAGTGTTAAGTAAGTCTTGCAAATTGAGAGATTCTTGTCTGCTTTTGGCAAGACAGGTCATGAAAAAACCAGAAGCAGTAGAAATCTTTAGAATTGTCACTTACCATACCCAGGATCTTGAGAAACAATAATACACTTCACACCTTAAGCACATGAGTATGAAAAGAAAAATCCCCTTGTCTGCAAAAGAAGCTCTTTGAAAAGACTTGGCAGTTAGGTGTGTTTCTTCTGTCATAATCACAGCGGCAGTTCAGTCCCCACGTTCATTTTGCTTTCCTGTCTCCCTCCTGTTTTCGTATTTGTTTTTTTCTTGTCTTTACATAAAGGGAAAGAAAAGGAAAGAGGCAATCTTGTGAGAATCCTTTCCTTCTTTTACTTGGGGCAACTGTTTTCCCTGTTTGCCTGCAAACCCTGGTAAATGTTGCACTTTGGTTCAGGTGGCTTCCAGCCTGTACAGAATGCCAGGCAAACACAGCAGGAAATGAGCTCCTGGTGCCAGAAGGCTTCAAGGGAGACTGAGTTCTGGTAAAATGATTTCTGATCTGTAAGTTTGCAGCCTCTAGAAAAGAATGGTTTGGAAATGTTAGCATCCGTCTTTGTGTGACATTTAAAGCTAAAACCCTGTTGCACTTTGCATCTTCTCGCTCTGCCTGGGTTATTTAATGGGATCGTCTACTCTGCCCAGTAAAACTGGGGGACTATGAGTGTGCTAGTACATGTACTAGAATATCAGCTGGTAGCAAGCTGAATTATTATGACTGCCTAACCATACTGTTATAAGACTGCATTTCAGCTTCTCGTAGCTTTGCTGTGGTTGGCAATGTGAGTTAATGTTTTAAATGACCCATCTGCCTGTGTCAGGCATGCAGAGTGTACCGACACCCACCTGTCAGCGAGTGATGCTGGGCAAAGCTGCTTTTCCTGCAATCAGCGCTCTGCAGGTTCCTTGTATTGGCAAGGAGAAGGAAAGGTTGGCTGCTGCTCTCCTCTCTCCTCAAAGGCTGCGTTCAGACCGCGCAGCACCAGAGCCACACAGCAGTACATTATCGTAGTGCACACGGTAATGCAAAGTCACTCAAGTGATCTCAATCCTGGTAAATTTTTTTTGTTTCTGTGCTCCCGATGTTGCAGCCTCAGGAGGTTTGTGCCATGCAGGGTGTGAGTACGACTTGGGCAGTAATTGCCCTCCAGTTCTGAGACAGCAGGGCAGGTGGCTGAGGAGCAGGGGTTTTAAAGCAAGGAAGACGGGCTACAAAGAGCACTGGGCACCATGTCCTCTTGGCAGGAGGTGCTAGTCGCCTTCACGTGCCTCCCAGGGAATGACTGAATATGTGGCTTAATTTGCTCATTGGTGGAAGCGGAATACTCTTTACTATAGATACAGCAGTTGTCAGGAGATTGCTGAGATATTACAGGCAAATAGTTTAGTGATTTTTAAAAGCAGGTTGTTTAACTGCAGTCTCTCTTGTGCACTGCTGTTAGCATATCTAATAAAACATCAACATGGCTAGTGTTGGAAAACTTGACATATTTGGGGTTTGTAGACTTTTGTTCTACAAAATCCAAGTTATGTGTGCTGCTCCTTACACAGCAGGTTACCTGTGCTTCCATTCAGACAGTGCAATTCCTTATATGTACATTATTGAAAAAAAGAAAAATAAAGAAAAATAAATGGAATGTTTAATACAAATAGGCAAGATATTTAATACAGCTTCAGGGCTTGGGAAACCTATGGACTTATGGTCTGCTGTATTTAAAACTGAACATTGTATTATCTTTGTAGTTATTGGTGGGAAGGCTGGCCTTGGCATTATTTCTTATATTTTTATTATGCTTTGTGGAGAGGTTACATTTGGGGCCAGCTTTCACTGTAAGTAGCTAGTGACTCCTATAGCTGGTAACTTGTGCTGGTTTTGGAAGTGGTACTCTTCATAAGGATGTATATTGCCTTTTCCTAGTTCCTACCTTACAGCATCAGCTGGGAAATAACATCCTAAATCTCAGGAGGCTATGGTGTGCCCTTTCTCCTTTTGTTAACCTAATTCATCCCTCCTTCAACTCAGTGTAAACAGTGATTTAAAGATTTGGGAGGAGTAATTTAATTGTGGAGTGAACAGTATTTCTGTAGCACGGTTTCACATGATTTGCAGTTCATTTCAAATAATCCCGTCTTCTCTCTTCCAGCTGTGCTAAAACGCAGAAATAAAGAATGAGAGGGGATTTGGCCTTCTCACTTCAGAAGCAGGAGTATCTTTTCTAGCGGGAACAAAATTCCTGTAATTTATTGAGATTACAGTAGCTCTTTGCAAGTGGAGGTAGAACAGGGCACTGTCATGAAAAACATGGAATGTGAATGAGTAATACCAGTAAAATTCAACTTTATTTATCTGTATTTTAAAAAGCACATAACTTGATAGATGTGCTTCTGATAATTTTCTTTTACGTAATTTTAACCGTTCTGGCTAAGTATGAAACAAACGGGAGTAATACTTTACACTGGAGTTCTGTACCTTGGGATAGTACAGTGGGATTGGATTTGCAGTGTTTCCTCTTCTAATGTTGTGCTTTGGCGCTTGCCTAATCACTTGCTTCTTGCCAAAAAGAAAACAGCAAGCAAACAGAAAAATATTACCAGGGAAGAAACTTGGTAATCAATTTCTAGACTTAAAAAACTATGTAAACTATATTACCCTACAGTGAAAATGTGTACCCACTGTACTTTGGGTAAGCAAGCAGTTATCTCATACGCTCAAATTCAATGGCGTTGATGAAGTTTGGCTCAGCTATAAGCAGAGATGGTTGGATTTCTCTCTGCTCTATCTTCATCTGTACTTGGTAACAGAGTAAGTTTTCAGATGGACAAAATAGCTGTCAGATCACAGAGGGGAAGATCTGCTTAAGAAGGGTTGGGAGGAGAGCCTAGCTAAAGTGGTCGCTGTATTTTTCAGGTATCAAAGCAAGCCAAAGAGTTCCTGGAATACGTTTATGAGGAGCCGTTGATTGATATCCAGCAGGAAAATCCCATGTTGTACAATCACGTTGAACCTCTGGCAACTGTTGTCCGCCTGAGACAGCAGCTAAAATCTCTCCGAGCCTATTTGTTCAGCTGCAGAGCAGCAGTAGCGGAAGATCTACGTAGAAGGTAAGAACCACAGACACCACAGAGCACAAGGACACAGTTTCTTTGTAGTGTTGATTTTCTTTTTTTTTTCCTCCTTGCAGTCCAGTTCTGAAGGTATGACCCATGTAGAAAGATGTTGTGGTTGTATCTGTCTTCCCTGGGCAGCTGGGTTATCTGCAGATAAAGAAAATGGTTTAAAAGGTCTGAATGTCTGAAGTTGTTCTTGACAGCTATTAGCCCAGGAGTCATGCATTGTGGTGAACATCATCTACTGCTCCTCGGTCTTCCTGGCTGTGCATGAGTGTTTTCAGTCAAGCATAATACCTCATGCTCCCTGCCGTGGCGTCGCAGTGTTAGCCACTGTTGGGACCTTTGAAATGCCTCACGGTATGGCAAAGCACGAGAGAGGCCAGAGTCAACCCTGTCCAGCACTTCTGCTCTCTTCTGTGATATGATCTTGCGCAAAGGCGGAGGCCAGATGTAGTCCCCGGGCACATGACCCAGCAGGTGATTTATGTAACACCAGAGCAGTTGTGCTCTTGCTCAGCCACTATCTTTTCCATCCATGACATGGCTATGGTGAGTGTTTTGTTTATTGTAAAACACATAGTCACCACACAGAAGAAGGTGTTTTGTATTGAGTCTTTGTGGTGGAAACAGTAGTTTTATAAAACTTCATTTTAGAAGTGCTGTATTTTTGTCCATTCAGCTGTTGCTGCATTTTCCTAACAAGCTAAAAATAAACAATATTCTTAAAACCATCAGGCCACAGTTGTGACCTTAAAAAAGCCAAGTTACTTCTGTTGTGGATCTCTGAAAGAGAAGGGGAGACATCTCTGCCTGTGCCATACTGTGAGGTGAGTGACTTTAGGGATGTGCAGCTGACGTGGTGGTAAACGCGTTTGTGTACCCCAAGTTTGTAAGTGTGACAAGACTGCGAATAAGAAAGCCACTGCTTCGAAATTATGATCTGCCAAAAGGCAAAAAAAGCATATGACATTAGTGGCTATATTTTGAGCATGGTGTTTCAGGGGTGAGTGATCTGAATTCTCTGTGAGGGAGAGGAGGCCATACTAGTGCCTTTTTCCTAGGTAAGGAGTGAGGTGATCTGCTATTAGGTACATCGCCTCTGTCTTTGCTTTGATGGACTACTGAGAACATCTAAGAGATGGATATAGCAACAGGTTTCTGGAGAGTACTACTAAGTTCTTGAGTCAGCCCCGCTATGTATTAACGTGTGTTTATGTCTTACTGCTCAGTTCCTGTTACTTGATAGGGCAGCTTACAGCATTTTAGAAATTAGGATGATTTTTATTTTTTTTTTTAATTCTAGAGGGTGGTATTATCTTGCAGAACTGTTTTGCTATTCAGCTGTAATAACTTTCCTTTACCATCCTCTTCAACTGCAATAGAACTAAAAGAAGAATAAGGTATGTGGAGGCTGCCGTTCACAAAAAGTGGAAGAAAAGAAATTATGCTGTCTGATTAATGCTGAAGAAAAGAATGCCCTGATTAAAATAGACAGGAGGAGGCATGAGGCTGAATGGGCTGGGGTAAGAGACTGAAAGACAAGAGATCAAAGGAGGCCTAAGCAGAGGAATGAATGGACTAGGGACAAAAGGATGAGGGAAAGCCAGGAGAAGGAGGAGATTCAAAGAGGGAAGGGATCTCAAGAAATTAAGAGTTAATGAAGAAACCAGGACAAAGAGGGAGTCCAAAAACCTGCCTCGAAAAAGGAGAGATGACAAGTGGTGAGGAAATGGAGGCGAGAGAATGGACAAATACTATCATAGAAATATGTGCATGGTCTTTTCTTGGGGCAGAAACCTCCCTGTATCAACATGAAACACCCAGCGTGGTAGAAGGGGAAACTAGGAAATACTGCAGATGCTCCCTTTTCTTATCTGAGTTCCTTCACACTGTCTCCAATTAAAGCTCTCTGTGGTAGAGAAGAGGATCCCAGACCAAAGAAGGGTTTGCTTTTATACTGGGGAAGCATCTCCGGTTTGGTAGGACTTGTTAAAAGTACTGTAAAAGCCTTTGAAGGAGTGTACAAAACACTTGTTAGTGTCCAGCTCCTTCTTGGGCTGTGAAATCTCTGTTGGGATGGGTTTGGTGCTCAGCTGGTCCCTCAGATCTCCTGTAAGAGATTCGCAGAGATGGGAAGGAAGAAAAGTTCTTTTCCCAGAAGGAGTTATTCCTTGCTCAAAACTGGTCCCAATGGCTTTGCTTTTTGCGTGTAGTATCACAATGTGCAGATATTTGCTATCAATACGGTGGCTTTATAGAGCACAACTGAAGAGTAAATGAAGGAAATATGTGATTTACATTTCTCTTTGGCCCACCACGTGGGCGAGCTGCAAGAATAGGAGGAGTTTAAACAATATGATGAAACAGCATTCCTAAATTTAGTGCTGTTTCCTAGTTAGAAATGAAAGGCTGGGGGAGACAATCCAGTTATCTGTCCTGCTCTGAAAACATTCTTTTTCTGCTTGGTCTTCACCTTAGCATGTGAATGACTATTAATCACAAGCAAGTGAACACAGCGTCTTGAAGACCTGTCAGACCCATATAAACAGACTGAAACAAACTGTTACCATTGCTGTCTAAGGAGAACAGACTGATTAATTGTATTGGCATCTTGCTGCTTTTAGGACACTGATAGACCCTGCCTTATTAGGGAAAAGCAGATCACTTTGAGGTTCCTTTTATTAATACTATTTGCATTATCATCATCTTTAAATGTATACCTTGCTCTTGAACCCAGATTGCATAATGAAGATGGCAATGAAGCTGGAAACTCTTGGTGTCCTCTGGGAAGACAAAACTGTTTACAGTGCTTACAAGTCACTTTTCCTGAAGAATTCCAGATGGCTATAAACCAGGTCAGCTCAGGATCCAGTTGGCCTAAATGTGGAAATGTTATTTGTAATGCTTGGTGTGCCTAATTAGGTACTTTGGGAACTTTGAAACTTGGCATCTAGCTAAGAACCCGGGGCTGAACCACATTGTGAACTTTGAAGAAGCAAGTAGAAAGAAGGGAAGAAAAGAAAGAAGGAAAGGAAGCAGAAGAAATCCTGAAACTAGCTGGAAGGCTCACAACAAAAGTGGTCTTCATCGGTTATAAGGATTTGTTCTCACCTATTGCTCCACTGAATTCAAAGCTCTTTATGTATTCTGCAAGGGAAAAAAATAAAAGACTGACTGGGAAGAGAAATAAGGCCCTCCAACGGTGTATATCAGCAGTGTTCCTCTGAGAGTAGCTGAGACTCTGAGTCTGTTGCTGAGCTCCCTGTTTTACAAGCGACATTATTATGCCTGGCTGGCTGTGGCTGTCACCTTAGTGTTGCAACAGATATAATTTGCCTAAAATGTCTTTACTCAACAAGTTCTCGCTTGTTTTGGTTGCTTTGCTTGTGTGGATGCTGTTCAGGCAGAAAAATACAAGCCTGAAACCTAGAGCCAACAGAGAATTAGTACAAGTGGAGCCGTACAGATCCTACCACCACCTGTAGATTGTGGAATGAGGAGTGATGAATGAATGGCGCAGGCAGGCAAGATGGAGTCGATAAAACTGATAGCTGGGAAAGAGCAAGAATGTCCAGACCCATTAAATAATGAGGATATATTGTGAAGCCGTGCTGAATGATGCAAGTTTTATTCTGGTTTTACTTTCTTCCTTTTATCTCTACACATAAGACACACTAACAGCATGTCCATATACCACAGTCTCTTTTCCTCTGTCTTGTCATACTTGAAGGCTCTTCAGGTCAAGGAGCTGTCAGAATGATTTTTGGGAAGTCTTGAGGCACCTCCACGTCTGCTGTAGGTTGGGCTAACCCAGGTCAGCCTTGGAGCTCTCTTTGGGCTTTCTGCTCTCTCAGCTATACACTTAAACTTGCAGTTCAGGCGTTGCTAGCCCAGATGTTTTAGACAGATGGCAGTGACACAAGGTAAACCTTTTGTAGCACATGCCCTTATACCTTAGTGCCCCTTGCAGTGCCCTTGATCTTTGAGTAAGTCTTCTGAATGGTGGTGAGAAACTGTATGGAAACATTTCCCTCTGTTACTCATCTCTGATACCATTTGTCTGTCAGGTCTAGAACAGCAATACATCACTTTTACGTAGCAAAATTCTAGTGCTGGATATTACCTGGTGTCTTACAGGAAGACCAAATTAGAGCTTGTTGTTGCAGCAGGAGGTTAAAGGTACCCCTCCAGTGCTGCAGACGTGTGGTCCTGGCTGAGCCTGCTGGTCTGTCAGCACGGTGCGAAACAAGCTCAAATTCAGTTATGCTGAACAATAGAGTCCTGTCACTTCCTACAGTGAGGCCTTAGACATATCACTTCTGACACAGGAGTAGATTACTTTCAAAATATTTGTGTGGCAATTGGGGAACCTGTCTAAACACATCACAGGAATCCTGATTGATCTTATGCAATCACTATACCACCAAATACCTCACGTATGTGAAGATGGGGCTATGTCATCTTTTAGACCAAGGACAACAGAAGGTCATTAAGTCATGTCTAGACTGTTAAAGGGGACTCTTTTCTCCGTTCTTGGCAATGGGTAGGCCGTTTGGAGTATGGAAAAGCCCAGAGCAGGAGAACAAACACACAACTTGTGAAAGCAGATACTGCAAAAAGAAAGTTTGAGCAGGAAAGGAATGGAAGGATATGGTTTCATAGAACTACTCTCAGGGATCTCAGTTAACAGCAAGAACAACGGAAGAAGAAAATCTGTTGCACGGCTGATTGGAAGGAGAGCAAGAGAGAAACTCATTCAAAGAGAATATGTGGATATCCTGAGAGAATCCAGTGTTAACACCAGAGTGAGAAAATAAAAGCAGAGACATATGCACAACCCACTTGTTGTTTTATATAGATACTGCATCCATGTAGGCATTACAGTAGCTGAAAGAAAGTATGCCGGCTGATGGAGCTCTTACAAACCGACTGCCTCTTTGCTTCAGCGCTTGTCTTTTTGAAGAGGTAACTGTGCATGCAGGGTCCCTACAAGTTAACATCTTCATAAGTATTTGGCTAGAAGTGTGGGGGATGGAGTTAATCTGGACTTGTATCTTTTGTTTCAGCTAAGGGTACTAAACAGAGCTGGAGCAAACAAGATGTGTGTGCGAGCAGCCAGAGTGGCAGGGCAGTGCTGCTGTCTGCTCAAGACCAGGGAAGGTTAAAAGCACAAGACAGTGCTCTACTGTGGTAAGGATCCAGCCAAGGAGCATGGCAAGGTGTATATGCTAAGTTTTCCAGAGGACACATGGGTCTTTCAGTTCGTGTTACCAGTCTAGGGGCACACCACCTTGTCAAATAGATCAGTCATATTAGACATCTTTCTAATTGGTGGTTTTCATTCAGCTTTTGAGACTAAATTGCTGTAAAAAAACATAATGATTTAAAAAGAAGTTCCTATTAGTTGTGGACGTTCAATATGACTTGTGCTATTTTTATCCTTATGTTTTTTTATCAGAACTTCCAGCAGCAAACTCCAAGGGTTCAGAAGTGCCTGATGAAAACAGAGAGCATTTTCTTATTTTTCATTTCCAGTTAATTTGGTGATCTAAGCTATTTTGATTTCAAAATGAAACTATGTGCCTCTAATTCACTGCATCTCGCTTTTAGTAACAGTGGTATTTGATTCCTGAATTTGATCTGTAGTAATTCTTGTCTTTCACAATGTTGCCATAACCTTGTTCAACTAACCACAGAGGGAGAGAGTTAGTGTACTGCGTTTTAATTGAAGATTTATGTACTGGTTCAGGATTGCTGATGAATGATAAAAGTAACTGTTTTAACATAGGGATGCTCACGGGGAATTTCATAACAACGTGAAAAAATACCTTACCTGAACGTGCTTGCTCATAAATCTAACTTAAGTGTGGGCTGAAGGTATTTAGGAGTGGCTGCTCCCAGAACATAGCCAGGAGTGTGAAATGGTTCACAAATGTTTTTTTAGACAAACCCATAGAATTAGAAAAAAATCATTAGTATTGTATAATACCACAATAATTAAATAAATAAGTCGTTATTTGTTTTATTTTAAATTCTTTCATTTATTATTACCTTTTGGCTTTCAAATCCCAGGTTTTCCTGGGCCTCGCTTCCCTGAGTAACTTTTTTGGCTGGAAGGTTAGAGTTCTCTTTTCCCAACATACTACCAGGAGCTGGGATTTTCCAGGAAATATGAAATCAAATGCCTGAATAAAACTATAAGAATTTGCAGCACTGGAAAAAAAATCCTGCCTTTTCCCATCATCTCTGATGCTTTTCTCTACCTTAAATTTACGGATTCCATGTCAAATTAATTGCAAGAGAAGACCTAGCAAGAGATATTATTTACGCAGCCACGTATATCTGGGATAACTGGCGATTCGATGATACTCCCCTGTACTTTTTAAATCAAATGGTAGCTCTGAACCATTTGAGCTCCTGCCAGTGAGATCAGAGTGCACACGGTGGCTGCTGCATCTGGGGGTGAGGCTGCCTGTGGGGCTGCAGAGGTTCTCTTGCCCCTCATCTGGGGTGGAAAGATCCACAGGAACAGCTGTCATCAGCATGTGCCTGCCTGTCAGCTGCTTTAGCTTGCAGTGTGCGCTGGTAGCCTGAAAGTAAATTGGCAGTGGTGTAAGTTGCATTGCCAGGGTATGAATTGTGTCGGCTGAGGAAATGGACTTGGTCCCTGCGGTGCTGTGCCAGCTGTGGGTGTAGCAGCTTCCTGCGAAGGGGTGGAGAGGACATCTGAATGTGGCTGCGTGCTAGACTGGTGCATCTGCGTCTCCTCTGAGTCAGAGCTCAGTCATACAGTTCCCAACCTGGTCAAACAAGATGCTCCTGGCTGGCGTGTGAAATCGTGGTGCCAGCTTCCTCTTCCCCCTCCCATCCTAGGTTTCAACAGGCTTTTTGGTACCAAAGAGACTTGGTTGTGCCTACCTCCTAGCTAACTTGATTTCTTTCCATTGCGCTGTAAAAAGAAGAGTTCGCTCTGCTTATCACGTTTGTACTTTGGTTCTACTGTCAGGCTTGGGCAGATTAATTGCTTGTAGCTTTAGCAGAGCTGTCAGGGTATTTAACCCGTTGGAGAAAAATTACCTAAGGTGATGATAAACAAGCTTTAAACGCAGGGCAATTACTTTGTGCTAACAAAGCACCATGACTATACACTTTGTCCAAATGCAAAAAGCAAAGTCTTATCTGTGGTTCTGTTTGCAGGAGGACACTAACAGATAACCTTTGTTTGTGCAAATACTTACCTGATAAGATCATCCAAAAGGGAACAGATGAAATTTCTGGTTCTGTCTTGCCTGAAGGTTGTGCTTCAGATTACAAAGTATCAAACAAAAAATAATAACAATAATGACAAACTGAGAATGCTCAATTCTTTCTTTTAGTTGGACCAAAAGTCTCTGATGGTGGATTTCTTTCCTGCTTGCATTGATTGTTTTTATTTCTAGGACATGACAATAAAGCAATTTAGAGACCTTTAACCAGTAGGACTTTGTATTTCATTGTTTGCAGGAACTGGCAAAGCTAGAGGGCTGGTTAGCATTGAACTTGGTTTGTTCATTGCAGGCTTAACCCTGACCGGTAGCAAGGGTTTACAGCCCAGCAATCCTGTGACTCACAACTGTTCTGTTTTGCATCAGTGGTGAAACTGGTCCGGGAGTTTCCAAACTGTGAAAGCTTAGGAGTTGCTTTTAGTGGGACGTGCACTCGATACCATTTGCCTCTCAGGGGTCACAGGTCACATTCTGAAGCAGCAGAGGTTTGGGTTTTTATTGTGATGAGTCTTAACATGTGTTTGACCTCTGTCTAGCTCATTCCAGTTTCTTTCTGTGTTAAGATTTGACTGAAAGGACGCTGTTTATTGAATGCTTTTAATTGACCAACTTTAAAAAAAAAAGTCTAGTTTGTTGTAGTGCATCAATCAAAAGGTTTACAAAACTGACGTCTTTTATTTTGTTTTCAAATAACTTATCAGTGATATCCCATTTGGTGTTTGTAAGGGCCTTTATATTAAGGGAAATATAAAATACAAGCACGTGTTTTGATCTTTTTGGATTGAGGCCCTATATTGACCCAAGCATGTTCAAAGTTCCATCTCGTGCAGAAAGTAAATATGTATTTTGTGGTGAAATACTTCTAAGTGCAGTTATCTTAGCCTGTTCTGTGGTCTGTGCCAGATTTTTAGACATGAATGTCATTTTAGGTTGATTTGGATGCCATGTAGTACTTGGGATGCTGATGCAATGGTGTTTTGTTTGTGTGAGCCCATCTCACCTGTTGTATACTGACTTCAACTTCCTTTGGCCAGTTTCAGTTGCTGTTGACAGCGGGATGGAGATGGCAGACGTTAAGTTCCTACTACTTACATGAGAGGCAGTGTCCTGGTCAGAAGCAAGACGCTCTGAATTAGTCCTGTGTGTCCCCTACTGACAAAGATTTTACATCAACCATCCCCTCATTAGGCTCAGGGAACCTGTGCAGACAGGCAAGCCCTTGGAAACCAGCCATCCTTCATTTTCTTGTGCAATGGACTACTTAGGCGGTGTGGATTTCCTGCCCCGACTGATTTGCTTGTGTTTTATGATGAGGTTTAAGTGTGTTTGAGTTTGATATTCTGGTGCCTCTTGCGCTCTTGTTCCCCACTTGCTAGAGGCTGACAAAACTGGCAATAAACAAACGTGGTTTTGGGAAGTGGCTTCACTAGTTATATTCAGGTAGATGTTGAGGTTTGGTTTTTCTTTCCAAATTGGACTCATAGAAGTTTTCTGGAGGAGATTTTAATTGCAGATGTGCAGCACAGCAAGATGTGTTTTGAAGCAGCCACTCAACTCACCGTGTGGTGGGGGCACAGCGTTTATATTTTAGATGATCAGAGACTGAGCTGTCTACTTTTAGGTCATTTCAGTGGTTTCACACTCATGGAGCTGTGTGCTCTCCACCTTTGGTGACGTGGGCAGGTGCTGAAGGAGTGTTTGTATTGGGAACCATTCAGGAACTTGTCTGGTTGCTTCATGAGACATTTTGTAAATGCTGTTGTATCTGCAAGCTTGAGCTGTTTTTCTGTGGCCCACCACAACCAAATTGTGATTTTTTTTCAGGTCGATAGAAGGACTGAAAATCTGAAGCTGGACCAGCCTTACTTACTGAGGGTTTTTTAATGCCTCAGTTTCCATAGCAATGGAAATAAGCACTCCACTCACTTGAGTGCTGGGTATGTGCGTGTGTGTTTTTCATAAGACTGGGAGGGCAGTGCCTACTTCTTTTCCTGGAAATAGATTTGGAAGGGAGGAGGAATGTTGGATGATGGTTCTGCAGAGCTGCTGCTGTAAACTAACGTATCTTAGGGAGGTGAACAGGTACAAGGAGGAGATGACTGTCACCAGGGCCTGTGCTGACCCTGACAAAAGGAGTCCCTTGATCATGAGTTTGTTTTCATTTGCATGCTTTTTATTAGGAGTTAGCACTTGCAGGAAATAAAATGCAGTCCTTGAAGGCAGGGGAACGTGATGTTAGTCATCGATATTAGTCGTTCACAATTTCTGCCTTATGGGCTATTCAGGTTATTTCCTGCAAAAGGAAATCTTTCATTAGCTAATTATTTTCCTAGGCAGCACTGTAAGGGCATCAGCAAATAATACAGTTCCTGGCAAAGCTACCACACTGTTTAGTGCCTGCCTGTGTGATCAGGGGAGGGAGAATGATGGGAAAATTTTAATGAAAGAAATTTTGTCACAGCTGAAAAGTACTAATGGCTTTAAAATGCTGTTCGGAGTTCACTCCTTAGCAATCAATTTTAATGAATCTTCTCTATGAGTACCAATATTATATGTTGTCTGGTATCTGGATTTTGACTGTTTTCTAGTGCTCTTTGACATTGTGCCAAATTCATTATGAAGGTGTGATGCAGCAGAGCCACTGAAACATGTTCATTTCTAATAGGAGTGGTGGTATAAGGGGGAAAAGGCAGTATCTCGGTGAGACTGCAGCTGAGAATTAGGTGGGTAGAGTGGACGTGCTTGGTGAGCCAGAAGGAGCAAGGGCACAGTCCTACTTCCGAAGAGTGCTGTAAGATTGGCAGTGCCCAGTTATCAGTGCCTTGCTTGCGGGACTTTTCCCCCTCCCACCCCAAAAAGTAGAAAAGGAATATGTGGCTTTGTACACCTCACCTTAACAGCAGTGAAACGTCCCTCCAAGACAGTTTTGAAAGCATCAGTTTAAGGTAATTGTTTAAGACGCCTAATGGAGTAGAATGAACTGAGGTGCTTCCATTATTTCTTAGATTCGGTGTTCTGTCGAAGATTGCTGTTGGTACCGTTATCCCTGCTAATCTGTGCTTTAGCTAATGGTGTTGTGGCAGCTTCTACAATCTCTTCTTGGAGTTCCCGTGTACTTTCTCATTAGTCTCATATCATGATCATGTAAATTCATATCATGATCACGTAAGTTCATATCAGTATCACTGGCTTTCTGCACGTGTCCAGTGGTCTTTCTGTTCACTGCCATTCAGTTCTACTATTACAAACCAGTCTTTGCCAGAGCTTTGTTCATGCATTTAATAATATCAAGAATTTTTTTTCTGTATTGCCTTAAAACTACATGGTTGTAACGTAGGAACTGAGTTCGCAGTTACTTCTCTAAGCAACATGTAGTGTAAAGTAGTTGCACCTCTTGAGTTATTTGGTTGCATATTTTGCAACTGATGTGATTCTCCACTCTGTGCGATACCTTAGTGTGGTGTTTTATTTGTCCTGTGTGGATGGAAAATAGAGCTGGTTGGCTGGTTGTTTCTCTATGTGTGGCCACAAAGACAGGCATTTTCATTAGATGCACTTTTTCTCTTCCTGACATCTTTAAGGCAAATACATAGATTTTCATAAACTTCCTTGCTAATATCTACTTACCTTTACAAGGACCATTTTTCTTTGTATTGTTGCTTTAACGTAGTTTTTTGTTTTACTGCAAGTCACTCTATTTAGGCCATCTCTGTTCAAGTTTCTGTAATTTAGCTTTACTGAACAAGCCAGTGCATAATCGATGGTCTTGCCTGAAATCTTGGTTTCTGTATGGAAGGTGTGGGCTTCTCGAATCAGTCATTATAAAGTATATATGAATACATCTATTTCTGTATGCAGAAGGGAATCAATATAAATTTCTGAAAGAATATGTATGTTGGAAGAAAGGTGTCTGCATGACCTTTTTCCCAATGTAGTTGTTTCAGTTGCAAACCCATAAATCAATCACATCTGAAATTAACTTTTACAGCTTTCTAGCAGACCAAGAATCTTGTACTGAAAACCATAAGAAATACTTTCAATGTGTAGTTTGAGTTATTTGTTTTACTGGGTGAATTGTTTAAAGAAACACCTGTGCTCAGGATGAGCTCTCAACGGCTGTAAATGTTCTGGTACATGGTTACCTGGCAGTTGGAGAATGACACGGGCACAGCTTTCCTTCTGATTGTTGAACTGTTATGCCCATGAGGAATGCTGTAAAAGTAGCTTATGCTTAAAGGGTGACATAATTCCGGTTTCTGACAAACTCACTCTAGCATCCTTGTTCTGCAGTCTCTTGGTGGGGAGAGGAGACTTTTATGTTTCCCAGTCAAATAGGACATGACATAAATCCACTTTTCTCTTTTCCAGGATCTTTCCCAGAGAGTATCTTCTCCAGCAAATCCATCTTTATTCTCTTGCAGACCTTCAGCAGGTAGGTTTCTTCAACTAATTCCACCAGTTACACCTCAAGCCTATTCTCATCTTCAGTACTAACTGTACATTTCCCCCTTCTAGCTAATTGTAGCATAAATAGCTTTACTTCCAAGCCATCTCTATGGTTTATAGTTTAATATAAAAATGAGTTAACGGAGGCATTGGTTAGGGATGAGAGATAAAACCTAGAGCATCAATGTTGAAATGGGGCTGGAAAGCGGCTGTGAAAGAAGACTAGTCTGCAAGGAGAACTTTGCTGTGAGAAATTCTTCATCTTATCTATGAATGCTCATCTAAGCCTCAGCCTACAGGTGACAAGTAGTAGTTATTTCTTTGCTTGAAAGAATAGTTATTCAAGAATTTATGAGTTTGTACAGTGCCTGGTGCAACATGCTTAGTTACAAAGTCCGCTAGGCATTACCACAAGAGAGGGAAAAAAAATTGCAAAAGCCTCAGCAGGCCTGCTACACAAAGTTAAACTGTGCAGCGTTTCTGTGACAGCTGTGACTACAGAAGAGGTTATGCACCAGCAAAATTTGTCTTTGCAGTGATATTGATTGAACTAAGGAAGCACACGTACAGCTGCCTGAACAAGACTTTTGTTGCATATCAGAATAAATAAGAAGAATTAGGCAAAAGAGAGTTGAAGAGATGGTAGATTGTCTAAGATTGTCTAAGGGGAATGTGCTGCAGCGCTCAGATGGGCAATGGAGGATTCAATGGAGTCGGATGCACTAGCCGACCAGGGTACATCTGTGTTCACACACTAATGTCATTGCTAGTGATATGTGAAACGCTATTTTAAGCTTCTTCCACTGTTTCCCTTGTCTAGTGGTGCCTTT
Source organism: Cuculus canorus (assembly GCF_017976375.1). NCBI lineage: Eukaryota > Metazoa > Chordata > Aves > Cuculiformes > Cuculidae > Cuculus > Cuculus canorus. Next base: position 29,056,558 of record NC_071406.1, on the reverse strand, counting down.
TCTGCAGGATAACAGGTAGCATTGTCAGTTCTGGACGTTCAGCTGACACTTTAAGTTGAGAGAGTTCAGATGCCCCTCAGAGCTGGAGACTACACAAGTACGGGAAGCGTGGCTTTTGTTGACTGGTGAAGTCACAGAGTAGAAATTATAACATATATAAAATCATTGGAGTCACTGGAGGTCTAAAACTGCTTCCATATCTTTTCAGCGTGTTCTACTATCTCATCTGTAATAATCAAACCATGAAAAAGCAAGCTACTTAACTCCAGAGCTGCAGTCTCCCTGGTGGGCCTGCCTATTAGCCCCAAGTGCTTTGTAAGCTGCTTAATCAGTTCCTAACATTGGTAGTAGATGTTTTAGAAGCAATCAGCAGTTTATCAAGCACCCTGTGGGAGGGAGGGAGGGTAGAAGTCACAATTCATCCATTGATTTAGCAGTTCCCTTTAGCATGTTTCTTTGTGTTTGTGTTTGCAAGACACCTTCTCTTCCCCTGAGGGCCCCAGCTGCAAACTTATCATATTTAGGGGCAATATAATTTGATTACTGTTTCTGCTGGGTTAAATTGCATTTACCTTTTAATCTAGCTATATCCTTGTTGTCAGCCTAGAGAAGGTTTTCCACATTATAGAGGCTCCAAGTTTGAAATTGGATTGCCGGCTTCTGTCAAAGTGGAACCAGAGCGGAAAGGGGGAGGAGAGCCCCATTAAGGAAATGAATCCAGCAGCTGGAGAAACACTAATACCCTCATAGCCTCTGCCTCCTCCCTGGATTGCCCCTTACCACTGTTTTCACCCGATTGCTCATTGTTTTCTTCTGGTCTACAGTTTGGGTGCTTTTTAATCCTAAAAGTTTCCCCTCCTTTTGATTCCTCTGCCACCTATTTCCTCATATCCATGGGCTGTTTTTGCACTGTATCCTGCTGTCATGTAGATTGCATGTGTTTGGGGAATTAACTAAAAGGTTTATTAAAGATTAATGGAAAGATAAGGCATGGTGAGTGAATTAGAAAAGCAGAGAGGGGTAATCTGCAGATATAAGCAATATTTACCCTGGTTAGTCCAGCTCAGTTCTGATTTGTTTTCTAGCCAAGTTCTCTTTAAAGATCCTAGAAAACATGGGTCATTTCCTACCAAGCAGCTGAGTTTCAAAAATGTGGTATAAGGGCCTATTCTTAGATGCAAAAAAAGTTGGAATGTCTGTTTGCCAGTACATGAAGCAGCATATAGTACTATTTTAAAATTAAATCCAACTTGAATCTCTTTCCAAGCTTAACAGAGCTCCGTGCCTGGACCTTATGGATGTGGCAGAGTACATACTTGAGCTATGTGGTGGTCTGGGAATGGTTATCGCTTGGATCTAGTTGGACAGGGCTCTACTGGGGAAGACCTTGCCTGTGAGGTTAAAAGCAGAGCAGGAAAATTTGAAACAAAATGTCCTAAATTTTTACAGTCCTTAAAGTTTACAGCAAGTCTATCAATGGGCATTCCCATGGTGTACATATTCTTAGAATCCTCTTGTCATTGTCGTTGGAGGTGTAGCAGGTGACATAACTAATTAGGTGCATTGAGATTTAACCAGCAGAAATACAAAGTGTGACAGCTTGTCTGTCTGCCCCATTGGCTACACTTGCTTTTCTTTCCATCCCATCCTGACATCATCTGCCTGGCATCATCGTCAGCATCACTGCATCGCTGTTAGCCAGTTTATCCAGGGCTAAAACGGTCAATTAAATCTTTAAAGAGGAAGATCTCCAGTTGTTAGGAAGCAAGTACTCAATCCTGAAGTTGCTGGTTTTAGCAGATATTGTACAGTGGAAAAATGGATTACTCTCATTTAAAGGATGGGATGTCATCCCAAGGGACCTAGACGAGCTGGAGAAGTGGGCCATTGTGAACATCATGAGGTTCAACAGGGCCAAGAGCAGGGTCCTACACATGGGTAGGGGCAGTCCACGGTTTCAGTATAGGCTGGGGGATGATGTGATTGAGAGCAGCCCTCCAGAGAAGGACTTGAGGGTGCTGGTTGATGAGAAGCTCGATATGAGCTGGCAATGTGTTTTCAGAGCCCAGAAGGCCAACCATATCCTGGTCTGCGTCAAAAGAAGCGTGGCCAGCAGGTCGAGGGAGGGGATTCTGCCCCTCTATTCCTCTCTTGTGAGACCTCATCTGGAGTACTGCATCCAATTTTGGAATCCTTAACGTATGAAGGATATGGAGCTGTTGGAAAGGGTCCAGAGGAGAGATATGAGGATGATTAGAGGGCTGGAGCACCTTCCATAGGAGGACAGGCTGAGAAATTTGGGCTTGTTCAGCCTGGAGAAGAGAAGGCTCTGAGGATACTTTATAGCAACCTTCCAGTACCTGAAGGGGCTACAGGAAAGCTGGGGAGGGACTATTCACAAAGGCTTGTAGTGGGGCAATGGGTATAGTCTGGAGAGGGGCAGATTTAGACTGGACATAAGGAGGAATTTCTTCACCATGAGGGTGGTGAGACACTGGCCCAGGTTGCCCAGGGAAGCTGTGGCTGCCCCATCCCTGGAGGTGTTCAAGGCCAGGCTGGATGGGGCCTTGGGCAGCCTGGTCTGGCGGGAGGTGTCCCTGCCCGTGGTAGGGGGTTTGGAACTGGATGTTCTTTAAGGTCCCTTCCAACTCAAACTATCCTATGATTCTATGATTCTAATTTATGTGCATTACAGTCCCTGATGGTGCAGTTATAGTCCAGGGTAGCTTCATCCTACACCTACTCGAAGTGTAAATAAACTCTGTTCACTGCAGACATTGCAAGTGGACATATCCTGATTTTGTGGACACAACTCATGCAAGCTGGAGTTCAAAACTGTTCATTTTGTGTGACTATGGGGCTGCTTTTGGTAACACTAGCACTTTTTACACACTTAAGCATTGATTTGGACAGATGCTGACTCAGATGAGACTCTTGTATTTCTTAAGAAAAGTAATTCTTACTACTTATACTGGATTCCATGTTAATGGGAGCTTTTAAAATAAAAAACCTGAAGATAAGTGTTGTGACAAGTTCAAAATTCAGATGCTTAATCCACACAGAGAGTTAACTAATGTGTTGCCTGTTTTTTATGTTAAATAGCAACATATACAAGTGTACAAAGATTATTGCAGTGGTGGCCTTTACTGTAGAAACACTCCTAATCAGTGCAATTATTTCGCCCCGGTTATTACCTCCAAAAGATACAGTAAAATAAAAAGGATCCACGTAATGGCAGAAATGACTGGATGTCAAGGATGGAAATTGTGAATGAGACAGGCAATTTAAAAGTCAATGATTCGAAGACTTGTTTATATGGGAACACTCAGAAAAAAAATTGAGGTGACAAAATACGGGAATTTAAAATGATGAGTTGAATTGCATTGAATCACACCATAAAGACTGTTATTCAAAATATAAGTGGCTTTCATTTGGTTTATCTCCATTTACTTTGGAAGCAAAGTGAGCTAAATTTTATTAAGGCCACTTACATTCTGAATGTGTATGTCCATACAGGGGTTTAATGTAGTATAATTTATCCATTTTAACATTGCAAATAAACTAATCTGTTAAAATTTAATTGAAACATCCATTTACTTTAGTTCAACTTTTTTGACTATACCCCTGTAGATGAACCTACAGTGTGAGGAACGGTGGAGAGAATGGATGAACAGGAGAGCCTTGTTCTCAAAACAATATAGCACAGGTCATACAGGGAATATGAGAACCGCGTAAAAATCCTTAATGGAAATGATTCTTTGCAGAACACACAGCGAATATGAGGAACTTAATGCCACAGTAATATTACTGAGGCCAAAAGTTTATCATCTTTGAGAGGATTAAGTGTTCATAATGAGAATGTCCACAGTTACACATAGATAGACATATTATTTACTGAGGGGATTATGAAGATGTCTTCCGTAGTGACAGAGGAGTCAATGCTTTCATCTTCCCCTGATGTATATAATACTGATTACAGTGTCTGATAAGGTTTTGGACTAGGTAAGCAGTTCAGGCTAATAGAAGCTTTGCCAGTATGAAAATCTTAAAGTTTGTGTTCAAGATTTTGCTCATATAGTGTTCCCTAACAAAAATCTAGGGAATAAAAAAGAACTTAAATGAAACCTAAGTTACACCTAATTTGAGCCTAGTGTATTGTTAAAACAGGATTAGGAAGCCTAATGAGAAAGAAATTGTTAGGTTTTGTTCAGTTTTCTAGGCTTTTAGCCCATGCTGTATTTTCATCACTCCTGCTTTTCCAGTTGCAAATTTGGGTCCTCTGTGTATTTTCCTGAACTGAGATGAAGGAGGAGATTGGCGATGCTCTTTTTAGCATTTTTGCATGCGCAAAACTTTAGGTTGTTTTAGACAATTTACTTCATGAATCCCAGCAGTAGCAAAGCCTGCAAGGAGATGTGGACTCCTTTTATGCTCTTTACTTGCTGTTTTTTTCAAAAGTATATCTTTTCTGGTCAGTGAGTCCTCATAAATTACTGAGAAATGCTCAGCTTAGACTTACAACATACAGCCTGATGACTTCTGAGCACATTAGTGGTGGGGTCCGTGCCCAGCAGTTTCTTTTTATTTGCACATAAAAGGGATGAGACGTGGCATCTCGCCCACGTGCCTGTGCTGGTGAAAGCTGTGGTGTGCATGTGGCCCTCCTGATTGACAAAGCTGGCTTTTGGCTAACAGACTTTGGGCTTCCTCTAGTATTAGAAGTGTTACTGGGAGGTGCATGACAAACACCCACAGCCCTTGTTCTTAACAGGTATGGCCATACCTGTAAAAGCATTAGTGCAAGTTGGTTGTATCAATGAGAAAGTCTTTTGCTGTCACTTGTTTCATTCAGTGATTCAGTATAAGCCATATCAGCTTTAACTTTTGTTTACCAAAGAGGTTTACCCATGTACCTGTACCAGCAGATCCTTTTAAGTTTAGGCAAGCCTTTTTTTGCTTGAAGGGCAAGAGGTAGCAAATGAGGAGAATTAGGTTTTTGTCAGGCCTGGCTGGGCGGAGGTGGTTGAAGATTTGTCCGTCACAGTTCTCTGCTGGAGCTCACCGTGCTCCACAATGGCAGCAAAATGCTAGATGCGTCTATGCCATAGCTGCCACAGGTCAGAGTTCGGCACTGTAGTGAAAATGTTGATTTACACCCCCAGCCTCCCACGCAAGGGTTGGTACAGCATGTGTGACGCAGGTGCAGGTCCTGCAATGTGTTACTACCGGTATTCTGCTGGCCACGGGCTGGTTGCTCAGAGTAGAGCTGGTTTAAAACAGTGGTGGGTTTTAACTCAAGTGTCAGGCACAGCTCCTGCTCTTAAATATTTGATAGGAGGTAGAAAGAAACAGATGGTTGTGTAGGGGGGTGAGAAGCACACACTCTGTTAATTAGTACAGTGATCCAGTTCTTATCCTGAGGCACATGAGATACGGACTCTTTTCCCAGCTCTGCTGCAGGCTTCCACTGACACACAGGACAAGTAATTTCTAACAGGATTAAGGTAAAATGGGTCCCACTTTAGTATGTATATGATTATAATAGACATCCTAATGGCAATTAAGTTCAAAAGAGGGAAACCAGCCCTTTGGAGGGGTTGTCTGTCTGACCTATTTAAAATATGTTGTGCAACTGAAATACATTAAGATTTTGAGGCACTTGTGTTTGTGTGCTTGAACTATGTAAACATGCATCTTGGACCATAATGACATAAAGCTAATAGCCACCGTTGTGTCCTTCCTTTATGACTTAGGACTGTGGTAACTCTATTAGCAGAACAATATGAAAATAGTCCTACGATGGGAAAACCACACAACATACATTTCCATAAATATTAACAGGTCTGATAGCAAAACGGGAATTAAATAGCTTATATACTTTCCTGTGGCTGTGGCTCCTTTATCACTCATTTCTTTCACTCCCTGGAGTTCGCTAGCACTGAGCTGCCTTTCAGTAGAACAGGAAACTGCAGGTTAGCTGATATTCCAGGTGTGTGTATAATTCCCCAAAGTGCTGACAGCTCTGCTTACAATTACTGGTAATGGCAATGATCTTACTGATATTTCTTTTTTACTGCAGCTCTGCTGGGGAAGGGAGTTGCTATTATTCAGAATGGCTCATGGTCAGGTAGAGAGTATGGCAGAGCCAGCCAGGCTCGTGGAGGAAGAGCTGACCTGGAGCGTTTTGGCAGCCAGGAAGACAAGTTTAACTGAGTTGGGTGTGTTTAAAGTCTTGGAGGCAAAGTGTGGAAATACAGCAAGATTGCTAACAGAGATTTTTAATAGCAGACCTGGTTTTTGTGCTGCTTGAAACCAGTTTTCAACAGAGTTTGTTAAATACATGTGGTACTTTTGCATGTGAATGTGTAATCTAGGCTGTTTGGGGTAAGTGTGGCTTTTTAGAGTTAAACTCTGTTTAGAGCAACCCAGCAGTGGTGCCAGTGGCTCGCAGGAGTTCCTGAGTTGAAATCGCTAGAAGTATTTTAATTTTTTCAGCCCGTAGAAGAGGCAGTAGCAATATAAGCTATCCCTTTTCTAGTGCTTTGTGTTAAGCATATTCCTTCTTTTGCTATGCAGAATGAAAGACCCAGTACTGGAGATCAGGGTTAGCAGTGTGGGCTCTAACATCATTGCTGTATTTCACATAAAATGTCTATTCTGGAGAGGCAGCTGGGCATATCTCGAGCAATAACATCCCAAGAAACCAGAGTTTATAAGGAAACAAAATAGTGTCTCATGGCTACCTGAGAGAAGAAAAATGTTCACTTTTTTTAAACATACTTTGTACTCACAGAGGGTTTTTTTTCAGATTAATCCTAGCTATTTTCTTGGTATGTTGCTTTATTGTTCTAAAATCCTTCAGAGGACTCCGCCTTAAAATGCCCTGATCCAGTCCTGCACAAGGCAGGGAAGTTTTTAATTTTGTGGTATCACTCATGAAATAACATCTTACTCAGTGGGCATGTAGAGTCAGTTAATATCTCTGCATGCAATTGCCTGCTTAATCTTAAAAAAAAGTCAGAGAAGGGGGGCAAAACATTTACATATATATTCTGTGACTGAATACATATTTGCTTGTGTGTGTGTGTTTAGAGTAACGTATGTTTTTAAGCTAAGGAAAGTGCTTTCTGTTCTCTACCAGCCAAATTCCTGGTACTCTTTCAACCTTGTTTGATTAAAACAGCCTTTAACCTTTGCTTGAATACCTGTTTCTTAAAACAACCTATAATTCATCCCTGCAACAGGATTAGGAGAACTTGGGGTGTGACAAAATTGCCATGTAGCTGCCTGGAAACCGTGGGCAAAGAAGAAAGGAGGAAAGAGGAATGAAACACACTGAGTGTAAAGGCAGAAGCTGTAGGGCTGGGGTCTTGTTGCAGGACTGGCTGGGGAGTGGGCACAAGTCAATTCCCGGTGTTTTGCTTATGCTGAGACAATTCCATCTCTTTCCCACTTGTATCAGCTTGTACCCAGAGACCTGAGGAATTTCAGGCTTTTCTTCCTTTCTATGAGAGGAGTGAGGGAGGGCTTGGAGAGACCTTGCCATCCTCTCTGCCTCCTGCTATAAATTCACTTGGGCTGTCACCAGTTTGTTCCTCTCCTTCAACCAATACAAAACTCTTGTCTTCACCTTGCCCCCTGCCTATAGGTGCCTGTCACAGATATAGCAGCATTTGCTCTTGACATCGTTTTGTTTTTTCGCCTCTTGCCAGTGCCTATTATGGTTAGAAGCTAATTTGTGGAGTATCACTTTAATACCAAATTAAAGTGCAGCGTGTTTAGTAGTGTAGTTTGACAGCACCACAACAGCAAATGGCTCTGCTGTCAGTGCAGACTGCCTGGTGCAAAGAAGTCAAAGGGAGCTTGGGATTTCTGTTTATTCAAATTCTCACTCATTTCTGCTTTGGTTTGATTTATTTGGTGGCTGTTTTTCTGGGGTTTTGTTTTTTTGTTCTTCAGAGTGTTTATCATCAGGTTTCCTTTCGGGATGTTCTCTGCCCTGTGTGGGTGATGAGTTAGCACGGCACAATGAGTGGCTACACAATATTGCTTTGTCTATGTCAAGGCCGGTGATGGCGAAATGGTGTTGTGTGACAGAGCCAACACTGTGCGCTGGTGTTAGCAGTGGATGAATGGAGGGGTAGCTGCCCCATCTACTCCTGTCCACCCTGCTGCCACCCGTCCCACAGGCTGAACGGGCCATGGGGACAGCCAGGGACCTGCCAAGGGGCTGTAGAGTGAAAGGAAAGAGAGGATTAGGTGGTATCCCCCTTACTGTTGGGAGCTGGAATTGTGGCCTGTAGCATGGTGTAGCAGCAAAAGATGGGGCTCTCTTGAAGTTGCTGCCGTGTGGGGGATTATTTGTTTTACAGCAAGGCATAGTGACTGACTCTGGTGTGTGTGCGCACAAATATTAAGAAATCATTCTTCCCTTAAGTCACATGCAATTTAAATAAACAAGGCAATCTGAGAGAGATGACTGCGAGTCAAAATGGAGCAAGGAAAGCTGACCAGACCAGCCTATTGCACATAAGTTGGGGGAGAGCTGAGGTCTGATAGCTGCCTCTCTGGGGCTTTTACCTCGTGATCATCCTTCCTTCTTCCATTTCCCTTTCCTCTGAACTAAAGATTAATTGTGCATTGAAATTGTAACAAGAATTGCGGTGTTAAGAATCTGGTGAACGGAAGGCAAAAAGTCCTCAAGGAAGTTAGCAGTCCACAAGCATTGTCTGTTCCCTAGATATAAATTACTTGGAACTTCCCAGCCAGGGAATATGTTTTCTTTTTCTTTTATCTTTCTTTTTTTCTGCCCCTTGCATTGTCCTCAGCTAAACATTTTGTAGCGTACTTGCCTTCGAGTCCATGTTTTCAACACTGAAGTTCTGACCCTGCTGAAATCTGTTGTAGGGCAGAGATTTACTTTACGCTTTGTGCTTTAATGCCCAATCTCCATGCTTAATGAATGCAGAAAATACCTGCTTGTTCTGCAGTTAGCCAGTAGATAAGGCAAACATTGTAGCTTTCCTGCACCCGGATCTGCTCTTGCTCTTCCCAGCTTGCAACAGAGATCACCTGTGACAGAGTGCACCAGAAAGTGATTTCTGAAACAGATTTCACAATGTAAGGATAGAAGGTAGAGTGTGCAACAGAGACAGTCGACTGCAGCAAAAGAGACATGAGGCAGGGACCAGGGAAAACTTGCCAGGCGTTTGGAGTGCTGCGGAGTTGTGGGACTTCTGTGGTGAGGAGTCTTTAAGCGAGTCAGACAGTCGTCTGTCAGTTCGTTGTGCTGCAGGGTGAGGAATAAACTGGAGGTTTCTGGAGGTTTTTTTCCTAGCCCTATTTTCTTATATCATTGGTAGTTCTTTCAAAAGCATCTTTCTCATCTGTCCTGCAGGTGAAGAATGATTATTGGGTGTTTAGTCCTCCTCTACAAAGCTCTCACTGATGGAATTTGCAGGCTATCGAGCACAGTGGTGAATCTGAGCCAGTCTGTTCAGAAGGAGAGTTTTTGCCCTTTCATTCAGTCCAGGAAGCACTTTGTGGTACTCTGGATTCTAGGCAAAGCTGGAGTTCACCTCTGAGCTTGTTAGCAAAAGGTGTGATTCAGACTAGCTGTTTCTAAGGACGTGAAAAGAAAACAATCAGGAAGAGGCAGGAACCTTGATTTTAGAGAATGGTGGAAAGCTGTGCACAATTATCCACTGCTCCTTCAGATAGCTTCCTTCTGCCAGGCATGCTTGTGACGCTAATCCCAATAATTAAAGGACTTTATAGCCCTTCAATGTATGTAATTGGGGATGGCGAATGAGCTTCATGTCTACCACCCCTTCTATTTTCTCAGTGCCTCTTAGCCTTTTCATGTCTCTGCTGCATTGCATCAGTGCCTCCTGGCAAATTCTGTCTGTCTCTCAGATAGAGTGTGTCTGGCCTTGAGAAATAATCATAAATTTTGTTCTGTTGAGAAGAGAGGCTGGGACAATCCAGTTGAGATGTGAACCTGTAGTTCAAGGTGTTTTAGAGATTTCGTATCACTTAACCCATCCCCTCCAGGCATCACTCGTGTCTGACAATTAAACCAGACTGAAGGAAGAAGTGGAACAGATTGCTTATGCTCCAGAAGAAGGTTACGAGGCAAACCTGTGTTTTTAAAGAAAAGTGCCTTCTAATAAATGTTATCTGCAGAGAAATACATCAGTTCCTACGAAAGTGGTTAATGTTACTGCTTCAGTGTTGGCTTATAAAACAGCCTTATCACGTCTATGACGATAATGATTAACAAGCTGATTTGGAAGGGTGGGGTCACAAAGCCATTTGGCATATTTACCTTGTCTCACAGTGGCAGTGGTACAGTACCTGAGTTCTACAGTATTTTCACCACTTTACCTGGAATACTAAACCCTGGTAGTGAGGCTCTTAAGCAGAGCAGTAGCAGCAGATACTCCTCCATGGAGATAATAACCTGTGCTTCTCGCACATGAGGAAGTTACAGGTCCAGGTCTGAGAGTTCAGGAGAGTTTGGGATGTTTCTATCTCCCTTCTCACTGTTTATTCCCTGATTGCCGGGCCACGGTGAAGTAGGGATGTTCCTAGACATGCTTTTACATGATGCCTGTGGTTGTTAGCTGTCTCGTATGTCAGACTGGTGGAATATACAGATGTGGGTAGATTTCCTGCTCTTAGATTATGGATAGCTTCTATTAAAATTTCCTTCATCTGTGGATTCTTCAATATCTTGGATCTTAATATAAGAAAAAAAAAATTTAACCGCATCTGATTTTACTTTCAGAATCAAATCTTGGAAATTACACGGAGTAGCAAATTCAGTCTAACAGTTAACATACCATGATGCTTTTCAGAATTTGGACTTCTTAACCTTGGCAGTTCCTCCCATTGAGCAGAACAGTGTGTCTGAAAGCTTCGCAAGCTACATCTCCTTTACCGCCTGTCTTGACAATCCTCGTGTAGGTGTTCAAAGCTATTTATTATCTCCATGCTGTGTAAACACCTACTACGCTTTTAGAAGTTGCTAAAAATGCACAGACAGGGTAGGAGATTTGATGACCTTCACTCAAATTTGCAACATAGACTCCTGCAGGGACAGAGGTCTTACATCTTGGCTAGCACTGCCGACAGGAGTCCTGCCCTAAAATCAAAACAACCACTCACTGTCCTGAGAAGTGTCTAAAAACTGTACTATTTTTTTCTCTCCTGTCAAAGATTATCACATCTGATAGATTTCAGTGTTAATTTGTGTGACTATGATGCAAAGGATGGGTATTTCTGTGGACCCGGTCTAACAGGTGGGTGGAAGGCTATGGAGGCGTGACCTGAGGTAATAATGGATTACAGCTGACTCATTTTTCCTTCTCCTTCTACACATGCCCCTTCTAGAATCATAGAATTATTAAGGTTGGAAAAGACCTCTAAGATCACCCAGATAACCATCAGCTCAATGCCACCGTGCCTACTAAACTATGTCCAGAAGTGCCATGGCTGCCTGCTTTTGGAAAACCTCCAGGGAAGGAGACTCCACCACTTCCCTGGGCAGCCTGTTCCAATGTTTCAGCACTCCTTCAGTAAAGAATTTTTTTCTAATATGCTATTTAAACCTCTCCTGGGGCAACTTGAGGCCATTTCCTCTCATCCTATCACTCTAGTTCTCCCTAAAGCCCTTGTAATGTTACCTCCTTGGAAATGACAAACTGAGTTTGAAGGGGAATTCCATGCTTATCTAATCAATATTTGATTGATTTTTGGTGACACCCAGTGAGAGAATGCTTTTCTAATGTGAATAACTGTAAGGGACAGGAACAATCTCTTAACTTATTTCATATTAGGGGTTTTTTCTGTGCATTTTTCATCTTATTCTGTTTTCCAAACGGGGTTATCACAAGCGGTGAGTTTAGGTTACTATCTGCCTGGGTTGGAACTCTCAACAGAGGTGAGAAGTTCTGTCACTGTTACCTTGGCCACTTTTCTAGTTTGTTTTTTTAATATGAAAACATATATATTGCAACATGGTCGTCACTCCATTGCTCTCCCATGGGACTGGTTTGTGCAGCCCTCCTTCATGCTGCTAAGTGTGGCTTCATACAAGGAGTCTTTGTTGTGACTTGAGTTCTCTTTGCTGTGTGTAATGGGCTGGTGTTTGGACCCCCTTTATTGTACTGCATGGGAGGAGGAGGTTTAGGGGTGAGGCTGGGGCTGTGGGGAGTGGGGGTCTTCAGAGGTGTATTTCTACCAGCATTGTGCTTGGCCTGGAGAGCTCAGACAAGGGATGGAGTCAGGACAGAGCTGGAGCCCAGCATTTGTCAGAGGTGAAGGGACTGCCTCTCCTCCAATGCAGGGCAGTGTCACGGGTTCAGATATCTGTCATGAAGGAAGGGCATAGTGAGCATCCATCGGGCTACACGTGCTGTTCCTGGAAGTTGTCTGTTGTCAGCGGTGCATAGTGGGCCACTGCTGAGGATTTCTCTGCTTGTGGAGGATGTTGTGTTGTAAGGCCTTTCCTGTTTTTATTCTCTAGAGACAGTTGGCTGCCCACTTGTTTCTGAAAACGTCACCTTGATAGACTGTATGAGTAGCTTCCAGTCTATGGATAGAAGGCTCTGGAAACCTCTGGGGGCCAGCAGCCCTCCTGACAGGTTTGACTGATCACAGATTGCCCTCGTGATCATGTTAATGTGATGTATCCAAAGGGATTTCAGCTTGTACAGTAGCCACTGCTGCCTTTCATCTTCTCCGTCTTCCTGCTGAATCAGGAAAAGCATAACCCAGTGAGTGCATGTGCATCGTGTCTTCCCACCACCCAAGGCTCTCACAGCTGTTGCCAGCAGCGGTTTGTCTGCTAGCGTTTGGCAGTCTCCATGTTTCACCCCAACCTAACTCATACAGAGCAGAATTATTTCTTTGGATTTATGCTGCTACACAACTGAACAGTGGCACAAAAATATACAGAGAAGAAAGTTTGATTTACCTTTATTCATAACTTTGACTTGTATGAAAAGCCCTGTTCTAGAAATCATCTAAAATAGTAGTCCAACACCCATTTGGTGTGTGTTCAGATACTGTGTACCCCATTAGTTTTTCCCACTGCTGCAGAGTAGTCTCTGCCTTGCCGATACCACCTCAGCTTTCCCGAGGAGGGTGCGGGAGGCTGGGCAGCAGGGAGGGTTGCTGCTCCCCCTGGCTCCCCTGGCTTCCCCTCTCCCCTTCCCAGTGGCCCCAGGACCTGCAGCTGTGCTCTGCCGGGGGAGCGCTTGGGAGTTGGTACAGGAGGCTCCTCAAAAACACGGTTTGGTCCCTTTAGGGTGGGAGATATATGTCAGTTAGTATAAAAAGCACTGTTTATTCTGTTGGTTTGTATTGTGAGTGCTTTGAGGACAGGGCCTGTATTTTATGTGTGTATTTTTCATAGAATCGTAGAATAGTTTGGGTTGGAAGGGATCTTAAAGATCTTCCAGTTCCAAGTCCCCTGCCATGGGCAGGGACACCTCCCACCAGACCAGGCTGCCCAAGGCCCCATCCAACCTGGCCTTGAACACCTCCAGGGATGGGGCAGCCACAGCTTCCCTGGGCAACCTGGGCCAGTGCCTCACCACCCTCATGGTGAAGAAATTCCTCCATGTGTCTAGTCTAAATCTGCCCCTCTCCACTTTATATTCATTCCCCCTCATCTTATCACCACAAACCTTTATGAATATGCCCTCCTCAGCTTTCCTGTAGCCCCTTCAGGTACTGGAAGGTCACTCTAAGATCCCCTTGGAGCCTTCTCTTCTCCAGGCTGAACAAGCTCAGCTCTCTCACCCTGTCCTTATATGGGAGGTGCTCTGTCCCTCTCATTATCCTTGTAGCCTCCTCTGGACCCATTCGAACAGTTCCATGTCCTTCTTGTGTTGAGGATTCCAGAACCGGATACAGTATTCCAGATGAGGTCTCACAAGAGAGGAATAGAGGGGCAGAATTACCTCCCTCGACCTGCTGGCCACTTCTTTTGATGCAGCCCCAGATATGGTTCCTAGTACGAGACATGTAGTTGGGAGCTGCAGCACGAAGCCTCTCTGTCCTGTGGTAGCTTAGAGGAGTGTTTTTCCAGATCCAGGGAGCTGGACGGCGATTCTGATGTGAACGCTGGGCCTATTCAGAGATGCAACTTGCTTTGGGCTTCCAAACACAACTGTTCCCCTCCTGTTGTCGCCAAGCAGGGTACTTCAGTACAGTCTAGGTGCAGCAGTGATAAGCTAACTGTAAGGGCATGGCCCCATGTCCATTTGGGATGGGATCCTTGACCAGTCTAGGAAGAGAAAGCTGCATTCCACTCTCCATCAGGTGGTGACCAGAATGCTGTAATCAATCACTTTTCACCCTTAATTTTGGACAGTGAAACAATTTTCTTGCACTATAAAGAATTTAGATTAGAAAACAGACCTTGCTCGTGTGTGCTGTGGGTAGAAGAGGGCCACCACTCAGCAAAATTTTAATCTGTTTTAAGCTTGATGTTCTTTTTTTAAGCCTTTGCAGGTGCACGTTGTGGCTTTATTATGTTGCAGGGCCAAGTCAATGGTGGCATTTTTTGAGTCTTTCTGGTTTCTGTTCCTCTGGCATACTCTAAGCTTAGTTTTGTGCTGAATTTCCACGTTTCTTATGAAGTGTGATGGACAGTTCTGCAGCTTCTAGTGTGTGATTTCACAGTTTCTCTATTTTGTAAACTTATTTTGTAAGCTTATGTTGTAAACTGTCATGTCCTTAGGAAAGATTTGGGTCAAAGCTTAGAAGTGAGTCTAACAGTAAGAACAGAAATGTGCTGTGTTAGCCGGCATGGGGGCTGTGGAGTCTCTGTCACTGAAAGGCTTTAGTCATGGATACAGCTGCGAAGAATGACACGCGTGTTACTAGCTCTGCCAAGAAGTCCTCTTGAGGTCTTCCCCCACCATGATTTCGCTGATACCTGTATAATGCATTATATTTGTTTAACACTCCTCTATTCTTGAATCTCTTGTGTTTCCTTGAAACTCAAGGTCAGATTCCAGCATCAGCTGGGAGATCATCCTGGGTTCTGCCATTGTGGTTCAGGGATGTCTAAAATGCTGCACTTCTGACTGTCAAAAGAGAGAGAGCTTAGTCATAGGAGAAGTTTTGACACCTTTGATTACATGTCCTGCACTCATTTTCCTAAGCCATAAAACACTCGCCAGCAAAGTGTTACCATGAAACTCCTCTTGGGGAGATGGCAAGTATAACAGAGATCATACCTTTTGCTTGGAGATGAGGATTTTACTTTTATTAGCTATAAAAATGAATGAGAGAAGGCTGCAAGGAAAAGTCATGTCCTATGCATAGCCCTAAGGTTATGATGGAACAAAACGACACAAAATTTACAGATGCTAAAAACAGCGGTAACATCAGCTTGATGTTTCATCTTGTCTTCCTCCTATAATACAGTAAAATGGCCTGTAATTCATATTGCAAAATTGGTATGCATGGCTCTTTGAAGATATCATCTTCATTGTGTGTCTGCAGTGGCCAAAGTTACAAGCCAGTACAGCGCTACATGGATCCATATAAAGAAATAAATAAACAGGGACAAATAACTCCAGCCCCTCGGGTCAGCTGCCCACTTTGAATCTTTCTTGCTTAGGTTGCCAGCTCTTTGGCATAGGAAGACTTCTGTGCCTTGTACAGACGTAAATTCACCCCTGGTGCTTAGGAAGGTAATAGATTATATAAATTTTCTGTATTACATTATATAAAACATTATTTTAATTCAGAGATTTAACTTTTAAGTCCTTGCTGATAGTGGCATTCATACAGACCTAGAGAGTTTGTTTGCAGCTCTGTCTTAAACCTGGCATTTTAAGCTGAGTTCTCGTGGCCTGTTAGAGGTGGTTGCTGCAATGCTTTGGAAAATATGTATGTATTATGTTTTATTTATTGTCGTTGTATGTGTTTTTCATCTATTAGTGCTAAATGGCTTTTAGGAAGGCGGTTGTAGCCATGTCACTATCTGGGTGGCTTCACTGTTTCTTTCCTTCTGTTTATTGAATACAATTAGCTTTTGTGCCTTTCCCCTGCTCCCAACGTGTTTGGCTTTCAGACCCTCTGTAACTCTGGAGTCTGCAGGCAAAAAATGTCTTCCTTTGAAATGGAAAACAAAACCCAGCCTAGGGGAGCTAAACTAACTTTTGGCCATCTGTTAGAAGGTTGGTAATATCGGCACCTTGAACTGTGGCTTCTTTTTCGTATTTCATGCAGCAGCTTCTCTACATTGTTTATATTCTGGCTGAAGGGGATCTTCCTATACCAGGATGCAATAGAAGCGTCATTTTTCCTCTAACATGAGCAGATGGCCTATCTGCAATACTAGCAATAACATTGCCGCTTCCTGTTGTTGCAGATGTTGTTAGCAGGCGAGAGCTGAAAGCGAAGAGGGGGCACCTCTCAGCCTGTGCCATTCAGTGCCGTCAGCATCAGCGCTACCTGTGCACCTCCTTTTCCACATGCGCATTTTATTAGTGGCTGTCTTGGCTAGTGGGCAGGAAGTTGCCCTAGAACACAAATTTATTTCCTTTCTACTTCACGTAGAAGAGGAATGCTTCCAAGATCTCTGTTGTTCTTCTCTGCCTTGACCTTTGCTTTCTCTAGATTTGTTTACACTAAACCCAAACTACAAGTGATGTGTTACCTTACGGAGGAAAGGGGTGCCTGAACTGAATCTGGCACCCGTTTAAGTGTAAATTTCCCTGTTATTAGGTTTCAGGGCACAGCCTTGTGCAAACCTTCAACGAGCAATTATTGCATTCTTTTTCCTTTTTAAAGGAGGTCACTATCAAATCCCGTGACACATTTCTATCACTAATCTGGCAGGCTGCCATTCAGACCACAGGAAACCCAGTAGAGAATATACACTTAGAGCCTTATTCGGTCTTCATTATTCCCTACACCAGCAGAATTCCTTAAAGTCTCTACAAGTTTGATCTGAATGGAAAGTACTTTGCCTGAATAGCACCTCTTATTGAGACATTGTCACCGAGTCACAAATTTAGATGAGTGTTGTGGCTAGCAGTTTAATCTATACTGCACAGCGGTTTTTTTCACACCAACACAGGGAGTGCTAATCTCTTCTAATGGTCTAGCAGGATTGTCTGGCAGTGAGGGACTTCTTGATTTGAGACCTGGACACTGAAAGGAAAAAAACACAGTTCCTATTCAAAAGTTTATCTAAGAATTTATTCATTTTGGCAATGAGGAGAATATTGTATTTTAATGGTTTTCAATAGGAAACACAACCTTACTAAAAGAAGAAAGTCAGGGTTCTGTTCACAAAAAAAGTATGCAAAAGGAAAAAGAATAAAGACAAATTGTGGTTTTTGCACAAAAATTAACAAGAAATTAAAATCATAAGTATAAAGCAGTATCCTAAGCTGTCAGTTAGATGATAACATGGATACCTTAAACTCTTTTCCTATCTGCTTTTTTGTTCCTTAATATATAAATGCATTGTTGTGCTTAAAATGACTACTAATCTTGTGTGTTATTGCCATATAGAGACTTACAGAGAGATAGTAATTTTATTTTTACTTCTAGATCATTGCCAGTTCATTGTTTACTATTATCACTTGCGATTTTGTGGAGCTATAGTTGTTGAGAAGTAACGTTCCTGTTGTTTTAACTAGCAGCACTTAGCTGCATTTCTCTATTAATAAATATTGTCTTAGTCCTCCAGAGAGTTCTGGTCAGTTTGGGGGGTTCATTCAATACTGTCTTCTCCTTGTTTCAGGTTATTGAAGGAAAGCTGGCTCCTTTCTTGTTGAAGGTGATCAAGTTTGCCACCTCTCATGTGTACAACTGCAGCCTTTGTAGTCAGAAGGGTTTCATCTGTGAGATTTGCAACAATGGAGAAATCCTTTATCCCTTCGAAGATGTTTCTACAAGCAGGTACTGTAATGTCAGTCATATATTTGACTCTTGTATTGTATCCTTGTGGATTCTAAGCCTAGTGACCTCTTACTTAAATAACTAGGGACTGGATCCCACTAGTGCACATTTCTGGGCAGCTACAGTAGATCCAGAGAGGCCACCACGAGCAGTCTTGGAAATAGATGGGAAGAGCTGCTTCCCAAAGCCCTGTAAGTCTCAAAACAACTGATGAAAAGGAAAGGAGTCTCCAGCAGCATCACACTGTGTGATTTATCCAAAGCTCTTCTGAGTTTGCAGTGTCCTGAAAAGCCGAATGGATTCTGCAGAGTGGTCACAGGCATCTTTCTGGTATCTGAGGTCATTGGATCCATGATATACTGGGATTGTCCATTATAAAACAATAACCATCTATTCTGAAGTGTTTGCCCCATGAAACATTGTGGCTAATTCTCTGCTTTCTGTGTGCATACTCTTCTGTGCCTATCTATGCAAGATTTTTTTTTTTAATGACATTGTTATTATCAGGTGGTTACAAAATAAATATAAGCGTATGCCAGTCCTAAGCTAAACAAAAGAACCTTTATTTCATATTATATTGAGTACTGGATGCCAGATCAGGGACAGGAGTTGCAAGGAAAACCTAGAAGCAAAGTGGAGGAAACCAGACCAGACTTGGCAGCACAGCAGCATTACTACTCTTTTTCAAAAATGCCTTAGATTTTGAATAAAGGAGTTGTGGGTTGGTTGTTTTTTTTTAACAGAAAGATGGTATATCTGACAGCACAGCGTTCCTCCATAGATAAGTACTTTCCTGGCTGTTTCAAATACAGTCATTTTAATTTGTTTGCGAAGTGTTCTATAGAAGGGAAAAAAAATTGAGGAGCCACCTTTGGAAACAGTCAGGACCATCCTCTTAAAGGGGCTTCATTATGAATCTGATTCCTCTGCATGCACAAAGACGTTAAATTACAAGTAACCAAGAACTACTCTTCAGGGTTTTTCAGCCTGACCTGAGTTTCAAAGACTGTTTGCACATTCTTTTTTTTTTTTGCAGACTCTCATTCTAAAAAATGCGTTAACAAAGCAGTGGGTGTAAGCTAAACAAGGTGTGCAGCTGAGCTCTGCAAGCGGTTTTCAAGAATGAATGTATCTAGGGTGCATGGTGAGATAGACTGAGTTACAGACAGAGACAGATGACATAACACATAAGATATCTATTGAGACGGTATAAAAGGTAATTGAAGATATTCCTGAAAGATTGATGAGAATGCTTAAGAGCATTTGGGAAGACACGTTTACTTGAAATGTCTGCGTATTTGATTTGTCTGGGGGATTTTTGGTCACAAAAACATTGTTGGGTGTATATTGTTCCCCCGCCCTTCAGCTGAGATCAGACATACCTTGCAATTACAGAGTTTAAAACCTTCTGGAATCAAATAGTGTTTGTCAGCAGTTCAGTGAAAGCCAAAAGAAGCTGCTCGAGCTCATATTTTTATGTGAATTAGAAGCCACGAGTGTGAAATTGTGGTTGATGTCATGCCAAAGACAGCGGTCTTTGTTAATGATTTTAATTAAAACACAATCAGCATGAAAGGTTTTCCAGTATTTATCTTTCTTATTTTGTCAGACGTCATTCTGCTTACTTGTTTTGTACTCCTTATCACTAAACCTTGCTTTTATCCCCAGCAATTTGTGTTTCACTCCCTAGTTAGTTTTCCCATTACTGGTCACGCATGCACGTGCACCTCTGTGAATAAAACGAGATTTCAGTTCCATATTTTTGCTTTTCTCCATCTTCAGACTGGAAGCGAGTCATACCAATGGAGAAGCTCATGTGTTTTACTGTGCAGCAGTGAGAGAGAGGGCCAGGTAGAGCGGCTTTGTGGTTGTTTCCATCTCTTACAGATGGGAGAGAGTTCTGAGGTAGATGTGCTGACAGGCAGGGTGAGAGGCGTAAGGTGAGGAGGCTGCTTAGACATAGGTAGATGTGCAGGGTAACCTGTGGCAGGTGGGAATGGCAAGTCACAGAAGCTTTGTGTGAAGACATACAATTATACCTGATATTTCTAATGACATGTTCAGCTTCCCGTGTTAGTTAATTGTCATAGAGAGCTCTGAGTAAATAAACAATTAGCTCAGATTAGTGATTTAGATGTGCTATTCTGAGTCCACGGTGTGAAGGGAAAATTGACTACAATTCTCATTCTCCATCCTGGTTTTCTGGAATTGCTGTCTACAGCGAAGTATTCACGTTTTGTACTACTAGACTGCTGAGTATCCTGGCTGTAGCTGCCGAGTTAAGGAGGGAAGAGTACTTCATCTCTCTGTTGAATATTTGAAAAGTGAAGTCTATGTGTGTGTGTGGAGGGGGTGTGTGTGTCTGTTGTGAGCTGGCATTTGTTCTTCTGGCTACCACCCTGACCTTTCTCGCTCTTTGCAGAGTGACAGTTGTCAGGCCATTACAGTTCCAAGGCGGTTCTTAGCTGGCTGTTACCTTTCCATCTTCATGGTCTCTTAAATCATCATTGAGATGGAGAGATTATTTCTCTCCAAAATATTCTTAGCAGTTTTCTGGAGCCATCTTCAGTAGGTAGTTATGAAGGATGGGTCTTCTTTAGATAGGTAATGCTGAGAAAAAAAGGAGGGCTCCTCTTCCTTGAAGTGCTTAGGGACATGGTTTAGGGAGTGTTAGGAATGGTTGGACTCGATGATCCAATGGGTCCTTTCCAACCTTGTGATTCTGTGTGATTCTGTGTGATTCCGGGCTGGCTTTTCTCTTTGGTCAGGTTGTTTGCTTCAGAGTAATTTTTGTCAGTGCTTGAGCAAACAGAGTGAATACCTGGGTTATGCGCTCCTTGGGTTTTGAATGCATGTATATTACATACTCTTCTTTCACTAATCAGCATGACACATTCCTTTGTTGGCAAAAGGTTTCAAAACAAACACAATCAGTTCACTTAATTAGCGGAGCTGTGGGCTGTGCTTGGCAGGCTCTTTACATCCCGCACAACAATATAGCGTGACAATTTGCTGCCTTGAGTGTAAGGGTGGGCTCACAAAGTCATAAGCTTTCTAATGATATGTCCTTTCTGTGGCTTTTCCTGGGAGGTGGCCATCCCGCACGGAGCTTAATGAAAGCCATGATTCAGTAGTTAAGCAATTTCTTAAAAATTGTCCCATCCTTTTAGAAGCCTCTTCCAGTCAGTTTGATTCCCGTATCTTATTTTTCCCTTTTCTGTTTCACTCATACTTGCATAACAGTTCATCAGTGTTCTTTCTAAATTTCATGATTTTGGTGTCTTTTTTAAGGTTGATGAGAACTATGTTTAAAGCTTCGTGAGTTGATTGCACGTTTCATGGAGCAAATTCCCAGCTAATGTAAACACTCGCAGTTCTACTTTTGGTGGAGCTCTGGTAACTTAACCTGAGCATCTATCTCCTGTTTTATTTCTTGGACTAAATTTGTCCCAGGCTTAAATTTAGCAAATAAACTTATAAAATTATCCTATTATATCACTCATTTTATTTTTACAAATGTTGTGAATGAATTTAAATATCCCTGGTTATAAGTTGGCTTGTTACAGCTATCCTTGTCCATTTGTTAGCAGCCTGCCACTGACTTCAAGTTATTCTGAAATTACTTGTTCTTCGTTAATGCAGTGAAAGTTTTTGTTTCTCCTAAAATAAAAAAAAGCAGAAGTGAAAAGAAAATGCCTGTGTAGTGGTCTATAATATGGCCAAATTTGTTTTCTAACCTAGAACAAGTTTTAATTCTTAAGGAATACTGAGAAAAATGCCATTAGAATGAGAATAGAATTATTCACTAAAAAGGCTTGGGTTTTTTGTTCAATTACACAATTAAGTAATTATGGTTAAGATTATTAAATGCTAACCGGTTGTTAAAGTTTTGGTCTTGCCTGTGTGTTAGCATCCTAGTGACTAATTTCGCTGTTTAGTCAATTCCTTGCCTTTCGTGCGATACCTATAGATGTATGTGAACCACGAAGAGTTGCTCCTTTGTGTTCATATAAATTTATCAGGGCCAAACTGTTTTTACTTTGTGAAGTTAATTTGTTCTATGGATCAGTTAAGACACGTAGACCATTTAAGATACAAACCCGAAGACCGTAGTTTAAAGTAGACGTACCACAGAACAGGCTTGACTGTATCAACCAGCTTGGATGCCTCTATAATCTTTGGCCACCATCCTGATAAGACCTATGAAGGTACTTAACTTTATGGGTAGCAATAAGTCTTACTAAAGGCTCTGAGGCTGTACTTAGCTTTATGTGTATGCCAAAGTCCTCGCAAGATTATAGCCCAGCGTTGTGGATGCTGCGTCACTGGACAGAAACAGCTTTGAGCATTTGGAAGAATGTTAAAGATGGATATTAGGTGGAAAGACTGAAATATGCAGTATAGATCATAGGAAGTACTTTGGCACAGGTCAAAGGCATTACTCAAAGTACATAATTTTCCCTCTTGCTTTGATTAGTTTGTTTTATGCTAGACAGCCCTGCCCCACGCCCAATTCCCCTGAGCTGTGCTAGTAGTTTAGTACCTAATTCTTGAAAGAGTTTAGCTTGCTGGATGATGATAGTTGGTTCAAAGCACCCTGAAGTGATCTGCTGAGCACTTTCTTTAGAGAAACTTGGGCATCCTGGTAGATGCTAAATTCTCTTGACAGTTTAATTTCACCTGAATCTGTCAAAGCCGATCAAATTCTTCTGGTCCAGATCTTCTGTTTTTTGTCTGCAGGGTAGCACAGTAATATTATCTATGATGACATCTTATTATCTAAGATGACTAGATAAAAAGAAAGAGATAAGATATACTGGCTTTTTCATCAAGCGTTGTATTTGGGAACTGAGTTAGCTTTAGAGGTTCATTTTACCTGTCTCATGTCAGTGTTAGCTAGAACATTCAGTGTAAAGGCGGATATTTATTTTAAGTAGGAAGGTCCCTGCAGTGCTGCCTCGTGCTCTTCCCACTGTCTGAACATGGCAGCCATCCTGCCTCCCATTTCTGTTTTGCAGCTTCCCTGCTGTGCCATCTTCCTCACTCTAGACATTTCCAATTTGCCAGTCAAGACCTTTTAATTCTTCCTCCTCCTTCCTCATGCAAATCCCCCTTTCAAGATAGACTTCTTCACCTCCCAAATACGGTTCCTTATAGACTAGGCAACAGCTTTTCAATTGCTTTTTAGCTCATGAAAGCCAATACTGCCAACTCTAACTCCTCAGAAATTCTAAGATTACGTTAATAATGTTATATACTTACTTTATTTTTTAAAATGTTAAGTTCCTTTATTCCATCTTGGGTCCACATAAGCATGTCTTCAGCTATATGGCAGAGCTACAAAGTCCAGATGCCTTTGCCTTTCTCTTTTATTCAAAGCATAGATCCTGGCTTAATCACAGGATTTCCAGACTTTAAACTTACAGAAAAATGCGAAATAGTCAAATCATGCAGTCAAACTGTAATGGTTGGGGGCAGTATGTTAATATTACTGTTAATAGTATTGCCTGACTCTTTGCTTTTAGGTCTTCAAACACCACATTTTGAATACAGTTCACTAGTAATAGGAGAGGTAGAAGGACAAAGTCCAGTTCATGACGTGGCAGCCAGGAGAGGCAGAGGATATACATGTAAGTAATGTAAATGCTTGAGTCTCTGTGGCATCTCTGCCTCTCCAATGGTTTACAGGTAGTAGATCTACCATGTGTAGGGCTTTTCTCCTTCCCAAAGTAATTTAACTCCACTGGCTAATGTGTAAACACACGAGTTTCAGATTAGATGTTTCAATACTGATTTTAGTGTCCCTTTACTGATTTCTTATGACCTGCTGTGTACAGGCCACATTACTTGGCATCTCTGAACTTCGACAACTCACAAAGTGCAGTATTGAGGTCGACAGTCAGTCCTTAGTTCTCCTGCTGGGTGCAAGTACGGAAGCATACAGAGATAAGTGTAACATAAATCCCTGCAGCCACAGATGGGTGGAACCTGAGGACACGTTTCCTTCCTTAATCAGGAGTGACAGAGCTCTGTGAAGATGGCTTTGGGAGCTGCAGGATCCCTTTGCTCCTGCTTGACCCTACTGCCATGCTCCAGTGCAGTAACTCAGCCTGTGTACATGATTGTCACGGGAGGACAGCAGGTGGGTAAATCAAGTGTTCTTTTTACAGTCCTGGCCCCTACCAAATAGTTCTGTGAGCACCCAAATCAAACATCTGCTCTGCGATTTCTCCAGGTCTAGCAATGGAGGAGTTGACACTGAGGCTCCTCCCAGCCGGTGCAGCACTGATTTTCTTTCTTTTGCAGTGAGCTGGCCACTTTTCCCCTCATTTGTGAGGCTTTAATATCTCTGACCACTTTGCACATCTGTTGGATGCAGTCGACCTTGGGTGGATGCTGGCATGACAGGACAAGGGGCAAGAGGCGGTGCAGACAAGGAGGCAGTGGCAAACCCTGGGCAGCTGAGCCAGGACAGGCCCTTGTTCAATCATCTTCTCCTCCTGGCTGAGGTGCTCCTCCAGCAGCTCAGTCTAAACCACACTAGGTGAAAGGGAGCAGACCCTGGTCCGGTGGTTTTCATGCAGGGATGCAGGGTAGCATGTTGTTGGCCCATCTTGGGGTGGCATTACTAGAGCAGCAGTAGTGATGTTGGTCACAGATGCTGTCAGGCTGTCTTTGTGCTGGTCCCTTCAGCTGTTCCAGAGGTGCGAACCAAGGACACTCTCTTTAGTGAGTCCCATCAGCGCAGGCTGGCAGTCGCTGTACACCCCTTACTAGCTGCCACCTATGACCATCTTGCCCCTCTGCACTGGTTCCCCCAGCACACGAACTGGGCTGATGGTGGGCAGTTCCAGATATTTCCATTGTTTCTGTACCCTCTGGGGCTAGCCCAGGACTCAGCTGTGCCATTTTAAAGGAGGAGCATCTTCAAGCTCTGCTGGCATATCATTTTTGTAACCCCCATCGAATGAGCAAGTATAAGCAAAGGAAAGCTGTGATTATGCTTTGCTGGTTCCCTGGACACAGAATTAGTCATTTAGAGTGGATTTCAGGCATGTAACAGTTTGAGGGGCTGGCTAGTATGCTGTGCTCTGTTTTTGTTTGGCCTTCTTTATTCTTCAGAAGCAAATTTTTCAAAAGCCAAGTCTGAAGCAGTAACAGTTTTTAAGTGTGGCATTTAAAAAAAATACCCCGTATCTAGTAAAGACCTTGCATCATATGTTATTCTAACAAGCTTCTTACAGGGACAAACAACGTCCTATTAGTGCCAACTTTCTTCCCTTCATTTACTACATGGGCGTCCCTCCCTAGGCTCCTTGCATTGGTTCCTAGGCAACTGTAATAATATTGCTGCACGTGTGTGTCAGGCATTGATTGCCTTTGGGGCTCTTTTTGTGTTGTTAGTGAACACCAGCTAGTCCATTTTCCTTTGTGTTCTGCTGAAGTCTCTTAGAGTTTTGCAGGGTGCATCTGTGATATTCACTGCTGAGCCATTCAGAAATACTTGGAGACAGGCACATATACATAGTGTGGGATGATGATCATGCTGGAATCCCTGGGCAAGGCTTACTTCAGCTGCTGGGGATTGCTCTTTGGAGTTTGTTCATAGCCAAGTTACAGGTGGCTTAGTATTTTGGATCCTTGATAGATGTGTAGCGTCATCTAAAGAAAACGTAATAAACAACCCCATTTTATCTTGGTTTTACTGTGTGTGGAGTCAATAAAGAGTTCAACCCTAACTCAAATCCTTGCTGAAATTCCTTTCAAGGGATTACTCAGTTGAGCAAATGTGTGCCAAGTCTGGCACAGAGGAAGTGGGTTTTTTAAATGAAAAAAGCAAAGTTAATGTATGAAATGACAAGAGAAAAGAAGGTGGGAGAATATACACTGCAGTGAGGCAAGGGAACTCTTTGCCCTTCTCAGCTCTTCCAAGCGCTCCTGGCTGACCTTGAGCAAGCCAGTTCACCTCTTGCTTCCCATCTGTGAGGTGGGAATGGTGGTATATCTGTCATCCAGTGTTTGTTATTTAAGGGACAAACAGCATAATCATGAGCTGCTTTGATTCCCTGTGTGGTCTTTAAGGCCAGACAGGTATAGCCTATGTGCACGGTACTGAGCTGTCCTAATAAACCTTGCTACTCCCGGCTGCTTCATCCCTACATAGTCATGCTGGTCAGTCTGTCAGCCTGTAAGGTTCCTAGGAAACAAATGAAACTGTCGTTCAGATGATGTCCTGGGCCACCAGGACAATTGATTGTCCCTCATTTATTTTGTCTACTTAAGTTGGTAGGTCTTTGAGGCCTCTTTGTGTTTCAACCCCTCTTTGGGCACCTAAGCAGTGTCGCAGTACAGAGTGGAGATACACATATATTCAATAGGTTGTGCAGAATCTAGAATTATTTGAGCCGTAAGCCTGTGAAATTCATGTGGGAAGCATGAAAACACTTAGACAGAATTTACAGTTCACAAGGTATTGATATGTGTATATTTTAAATGCCCAGACTTAATGTGAGATACTAACATTGGCATTTCCTCAGCGTACAAGGAATGATTTTATACTTTTCATGTAGAAAGGCTTTTCTTTTGTAACTCGTAATGATAATAACAAGAGCATTATAATGCCTCTCTGGCTGGGGAAAGCTTTGCCCTTTCTCTCTTGCACATTTCAGTGCAATGGAAATTATTTAGAGGAATGAATAATTCTCTGCATTTTTGTTACTCTGGTGTTTAGACAAGTAAAACATCCTTAAACATAAAACACCTCCTGTAGTCTCACAGAAATTGAGTTGTTTGGGAAAGGGCAGAAAAAGAGAGAAAGCACTGAAACAGAGAGGAAGGCATTTCAGATGCTTTCTTTGAGAACCGAAAGTCTGTATGGAAACAACATGCAATGTTCACCAGTTCTTCAAATAATGTTTGAAAAGTAGCAAGATGCTGTTAATGTGCAGTATCGCACTGTCCTTCGTAAGAGAAGAAAACATGAAAGGCCTGAGTGGCTACGGGCTCATCGGTTTATTGTCAGTGGTGTATAGAAGTCTCACAGAAGATGCAGGGGCTTCTTGACCTTTACCTAAAGAAGTTGTCAGGAGTCAGAAATGGTACCTGACCTGCGATTTACCTGTGAAAACAAACAAGGTTAAGGGAAAGACAACTAAGTGTAGTGAACTATTACGTGAACCTTCTATAGACTTCAAAATGTACTTTTTTTCCAGAGAAAGAAAATCATTTTTGAATACTGAGGCTTGAAAACAACAGTAAAGAAAAGCTGTGAAACTCGCATGTGGAGATACAATTAGATGTCAGTATTAAATAAGAAGTGATCTATTTGTAATATTCTAAGAAGGAGTATAATTTTGGTGGGAGGGTTTGATATCACTGGAAAATTCCTCCCAGTGAGATTAGAGACGCTCAACCAGTTGACGTTTCCAGGGTCGGTTAAGACTGACCATGTTTGATATGATGAAAAGCAGAGCTGTAGATACCTCGGGGTAGGATGGCTCCATCACTTTAAAGGGAGAAACTTAGCATTTGCCCAAAGGCAGAGCAAGATCAGAGTTGTCCCCCAGCCCCAGTGACTGAGTTTCTTTAGAATAAAAGCCAGCAGTAAAGGCTGACCCAAGCACCCTCTCTACCTGTCCCTGCTGAGAGAGAGAGGTAGCTTTGTTCTTCAATTCACAGCACCATTCTTCCAGGCTGCTATTTTGTCATCATCTGCACCCCACATTTGGGACTGGGAATACATCAGCCTTCACTGGAGAAAGCAGAAAATAGGTTTGCAGAGCAGCAGTAGGGGGTAGCGGCACCAGGATGGACTGGAAGCGGTCACGATGGCTGCAGGTGCAGTTAACTGTTAGATGCGGAGCTGGCTGTTTGCGCTGCCTCTGGTTAGTGCCTGACAGCGTGAGGTCCTGGTCAGAGCTTCAGCTTTTGCACTAGCTCTAAAAAATAACAGTGCCAACATTTTTTCTCTCTCTTTTGGTTCTGAGTGATGTGAGAGAATATTGTTAATTTTTTCCACTGAACTTATTTCTGAAAAATGAATTCATATTAATTTAAACACCATCGATCTTTGGTTTCTCTGCTGATGACTTTTGAATAGGGAGAGCAGGTGTGCTGGCTCCGGCAATTTCTGGTAAGTTTTGTCACCTCCATGTATACTGTGGGGAAATATTGAGCGAGCATAAGGAGTGGCAACGCAAGAACACAAAATTACACTCCTCATCAATCATTACCCTCTAGCAACTTGCAGGGCACGGTAAATTGCTGGCTAACAAGGGAGAATTAGCTTGATAAAATCACCATTAGTGTCAGTTCAGAATGATATAAAGTTTTAAAGACAGTGCTGTCCTCTCTGTCTCTCCTTCATCCTCTCTGTCAATCCATTAGTGTGTCTGATTGTGAAGATCCCGATCCAGCAAAGCACGTGCTTTATTATAGGCAGATCAGTAATCTCAAGGAAATCACTGGGATATGAGTCCTAAGCACGTGTTTATGTACTTCACTGGATCAGGGCCATAACACACGCTCTCTGAGTGCAGAAATGATGAATATCTGTGTGAGCCATTTTCTTGATTCAGAACCAGACTTAGACTCACTGGCTGGACTCAGAAATACGACAATCAAGTTCTACTTCAAGAGAGCACAGTAGTTAGTAGATATACGGCATTAAACTTGGCCTCTTTAGCCTTTCTTTTCTTGTTGTTTGAGCTTTATCATTTTATGCTAGCTAGAAATATGCCTCTAAATCTGTGCATAGCCTTCACAAAGAAGTGCAGTCAATAAAATTTAGACTTTGTTTGGACCCATGCATATAGCTTAAAGTGCAGCCAGATCAGGAACAGGTTTTTGAAAGTTACAGGTGAGATGGAGGTGAAGGTAATGGAGCTAACAGGTTGTCTTAGCTTATGGACTTCTCTCAGTATTGTGGCGTACTGAATACTGCAGTTTACCTTATGGCTTCCCAGTGTTTGGGCTTTGTTTCTTCAAGTTTTCAGTTTTTCTTCACAGTCTTGACAATAAGAACCTTCTTTCTAAGGAAAAAAACAAACCACAACAAAAAAAGTTCATAGAAAACAAACAAAAAACCACACTAAAGGTATAACGATGGACACTTGGATTCTCGTATAGTTATTTAATTACAATACTTATGAAAAAGGAAGGAGTGTGAGACATTGCAAGACATCCCACAGAATCATCGGGTGACCAGTGCACCTCATTTGTAATTCGAAATTGCTCTAAAGTTTGATGGTTTGTTGCTTTCATTGTTTGATTATCCTAATGGAATCCAAGACTTTGTACCTCTGACACTGTCATCCTTTTATTTTTTTCACTTGGTTAAAAAAAGCTGTAGTGACTTACTCATCACTACAGACAGTAATTTACATTGAAAGGCTGAGAACATCCATCTGATGAGTTGTAGCCCACTCCATGATCACCACATGTTTCATAGCTCCACAGTCACCTGGAAATGGGGCTTGTTCTGCTCTGACATTCGTCCGTTGCTTCAGAGTGCCCCCAAAGTAATGCAGTCATCTTGTTTGAGCAGTTGATTTGTTTGAAGTCATAATATCGCATTTGAGAACAGGATACTTTGTGGAATGACTTATTTCTCTGCTGTTGAAGTGGGCTGTAGTTTTATTCTTTCCAGAACAGCTGGTCACTGGAACATCAATGAGGAAAATGTCATCTCTTGACTGTTGGAAATGCCCTAGTATATCTTGATGGAAATTAATATTGTTACTCTTCACTCGCAAGCCAAAGCAGCAAACCGCCCTTCATAAACCAAAATTGATGTGTGTTCTGTGATAGACCTGAATGCTAGACAGAATTTCTGTCTGTGAAGTAGAAGTGCTGGGACAGATTCTCAACAACTGCAAATGGATGGAAGTCAACTTATTTTAGTCCTGAGTAGCTTTACAGCAGCAAAAGTGCAGGCAAGCCAGTGTCTTTTACAACTCCACTCTTTTCAAACAGCACTCTTTGAGCTACCAGAACTGTTTAAAGCAATGGCTGCTGCCCATAATCCGTGTGAAGTCCATTGTATGCTTTGGTCCTGTTTTGTCATTCAATTTTGACACTAATTTGTGTTTGCAGGTGTGAAAGTTGTGGTGCTGTCTTCCATGCTGAGTGCAAAGTGAAGGCTGTCCCGTGCCCCAGGTGTGTGCGTAAAGAATTGCAGAAGAAGCAGAAATCCTTCTGGAGGCGACTGAATATGGATGAAAACTTCGAGGAGTCTTGCAACATGTTTGAATTGTCATATCAGAACACATGAGTTCCTTCAGGCGGTGGCCAGCCTGAAGAGAATCCCTTTCCCAGCTGCCAACTCAAGCAACTTCTCAGCTTAGCCAGGCAGAAATCTTTCTGCAAAATAATAGCTGACCTTCTTCATCTGCGAATAGCAGCTGCCAAAGTGGCCATAAAGCCTTGTTGGCTTTGAAATACCAATGGCTAAACTGCATTTTGCATTGAAGTCCACCCGCTAGCTCTTATACAAAATGTGGTTTACTTGAAATGCTTTAGGTCTAGCTAGGTAAGCACCCAACTTTTTCTTTTCTACCTATGGAGAAGACTTTCCCTCAAGGCAGGAAATATTTCCTGCCATGTTCACATTATTTTTTGTGTTGTTCATCTAGAAATAATGAATTATCTACTTATTTATGTGTATTATTTATTTATTATTAGCCTCAGCAGAGGTTCTGGTGAGGTGTTTCACAGAACCTAATAGGGCAAAAACTATTTTAAATCCGCCTGCTCCTTCTGATATGGACACATGATTCCATTTCCTCATGTTTCCAGAGGAAACATGTTTTTAAAGGATCAGTGCATTTACATGTCACTCCTCCCTGAGGAAAGAAAAGTATGTCCCATCAAACTTTTTTCAGGGTGCTTACAAACACAAGACACAGTAATTCCTCCAGCTATGTTTATGTATTTATAACCACCCCAATGAACTATTCTATACGCAGATAAGCAGGGGACTTGCTGCTGTTTTCGTTCAGGCTGGGTATATCGGTCAAGCTCTGTCACTGAAGTTCATTGAGTTTTACTCTGGTTATTCTTGATCTCTGTGAGTCCACGTCCTCGTTTCCAATAACATGATGATGGTTCTGACCTTCTGCTACTCTTATGTTTTTAAGACCTTTTAAGTGTCTACATTTGCTTTGTTTTTATTTCATGAAGTTTACTTTCATTGTTTTCCTAACCTGAACCTATTAGACTGTTAGTCAGGGAAGTGTTCTTACCCGCATTAGTTAGAAAATACCTCCAAAATTGCGAAACACTAGTTTGCTGTGCTCATGTGCAGTTTGTGTCCTGCATTCTCTGTGAGCTCTAAGGGACCTTATACTTCTGTAGTGACTTCATGGTAAGGAGCGAAGTTCTTTCAGGTATGGCTCTGCTCCACACACCTGGAACACAGGGAAGTATTAAACACAGTAAATTACATATATGGATTTAACTGGGGAGGTGTGTGTCGTCGCTGGCAGTATGTTTAATTCATTGCAGCTTCACCTCCGGTGAGCACTTAGGGATTGTCCTCTCTTCAATCCACATTCTCAGCTTTTTCTCCAGACCCTGCAGTTATGTGTGTACTCATACACATGAAAGCAATCATATATATATATATGTGTACACACACACAGGTCTATATAAAGAAAGCAAATATGGTTTCAGGA
The DNA here is from genome assembly GCF_017976375.1 of Cuculus canorus. NCBI lineage: Eukaryota > Metazoa > Chordata > Aves > Cuculiformes > Cuculidae > Cuculus > Cuculus canorus. Next base: position 29,024,948 of record NC_071406.1, on the reverse strand, counting down.
GAAAAAAGCCAGTCACATGCATGTGTATTTCTATTCTCTACTCACAAATGTTTGTGAAAATGAAGAATACTCATCTTTGCTTCCTATGTAATCTGCAGGTTCTTGTATTTGAGGCAGAAAGTAGTCTTGATCGTTGAAGCACTTCACTAATTGCTGGAGTATTTTACATAAAAGAACAGGGTACATCATGCTTACATTAAAAGGTAGAATGCTACAACGAATTGCCTTGTACTGGAGCGCAAGCAGTTCCGTTTTCCAGCCTCCAGTCAAAGAAAGTAGCTGAATCTGAGCTTTTTCAAACTTGAGTGCAACTACTATATATATAAGCATGTTTATACCTGTATACATTAGACAACCAGTGCCTTTCTTTTCCAAAAGTCCTTCTTTCAGTGGGATTCTTTGAGAGGAAGTGAGGGGTTTTCCATGTTCTTGGCACAATAGTGTAGGGGTTCCCATCTTTTATAAACCTGGTGAATCATACACCTTTGTCGCTAAAATTAATACTTCTCCTACGTGGCGATGTTTCTGTCTCAGCTCACTGTTCCTCACGTGAAATGAATTTGGTTTTGACTATCATCCTTAAAGATACAATGTTCCTTGCGAGTCCATTCCCACATGAAGAATTCCCTGCATGTTCACAAATGCAAACACTGGGGTAGTATTGTGGAATTAGTCATGCAAACAGGAACTGCAGTGGTGCTGGCTGAATAAACATGACGCTCCGCTGTTTTTCAGCATGTGTCACTACAGCCGGTGCTGGGGCAAAGCCAGTAGCTCTGAAGCTGTCAGAATCTGGCAGGTACTATTTTGAATTAACTCTACGCATAACGGTGGGTCAGTAAACTAAAAAAAGTTGGTGTTTTTCATATCATCGTGCTCTGGTATTTAAGATACCTCACAGCACTGGATCAAGTCCAGTCTAAGTGGTTTAGAGAGGGCTGTTTGTCTGTACTGTCAAAAACCCTGTGGAGGCAAAGAATCAAGATTCAGCCATTGCAGACTATTAGTTATTGTGACAGATGTCCCGATCTCCAAAGTACCAGTTGTGTGGGTGGTTAGGTATTCTAGCTGAATTCTGGAATAACAACATAGACACCATTGGCGTTACTCTGGGTTTGTGCAGATATTACAGAACAGTTTATTTGCTAAGTGAGATTTACAGAAAAAGAGTAGGATGTCAGTGAAACTGCTGGAATTTGTCATGGGTCTGAAACCACTGCCATTATTAATGGCAAAGAGCAAAAGAACATTGTTACAATATGCTCGCAGCGCCCAAAGCTTTATGTAAAAGGATACTTCACAATACGTATCAGGTTAATTTCTTTAAAATCCAGTATTGTTGTAAACAAGCCAGTTGCTAAAATTGACACACGTTCATTTCTACCTTGGAAAAGTAATATAGCTTCTCATGGTAGTTATAGGAGCAGACTGTAATACAGAAGATGCTTTCCTCTCAGGGATGCCTAGTTCCTGTCCAAAGAAAGTTATTGAATATGGACGGTTAAGATGAAATCTTGTGTTGCTGCCTTTTGTAGGTGGAATGAAATGCTTGATCCTGCCCTCAGAAGGTGCGGCTGCTGTAGGAAGAAGCCCTATTTATTTTTCAGGGTTGCAAGGCAAAAGAATAAACTGAAACTACTGCTCACGTTACTAACTCTTGAAAGATCCAAATCTAAAAGGGCAGCTTTCCAGCAAGAGCTGTGTGCTAGCAGGAGACATCCTGGGCTTCTGTAGGTGATTTGGGGCTCAGGCAATACTGCACCCTTGCATGGCTGTCTCTGCTGTACTGACAGTGCCGTATGCTGGTCCGCAGTGCTACTCTTCTCCCTTTCTGCAGCCCATAGCCTGCACATTCTGCTTTGCAGACTTTTGGATGGGCATCAGCTGGAAAAGTACTTGCAGTCTTTCCAGATTGCAAAACTTTCTCCCCCTCACAGATAAATTAATAATAAAATAATTTTCACAGAGGTGAAATTATGTATTGGTCCTTCTAGTCTCGTTCTACCCGCCCTCAAATACATTTGAACAATTTCATTGTGAGTCAAGAATGAAACATGCTGTTAGTCTCCTTTGCAGAGAAGGTGCTTTCGTAGCTGATGGAAGAGGAATTGTTCTATATATTGAGTACTGCTTTTGCTTGTACAGAACTTGTAATCAGTGTAAAAATAAGGTGCTTGACTGCAATGGACTATAGCCTGACCCTCTACAACTGCTTAGAAACTTCTTATGTTGGTTTTGCTAGTCTGAGATTATTTTAATTTAGGACACTGTAGAGATCCTTATTCAAGTTTCCTTTCCTCTTTACCCTGACTTATCTTCCTTTTAATGGGGAGAAAGATCTACTCAGGGGATGCAAACCACAGCTTTTTTTTTATATTATCAACCAATAAAAAGATAATTTGGGATCTCTTATGTAGAAATCTTTCTGTTGCTTTTCTTTGTCTGATTTAGGTGATGAAAAATGATGGTTTTGTGATGTGACACAGTATCTTGGCTGAAACATGTCAATATGAGCTCATTGCAGGAGTGATGGGAATTGGCAGTTGTGAGGGTTCCCTAGGTAAGTGAGAGAAGGTATTTTCAGGTGAGAAACTTGAGCTTTTCACAGTACTCCACAGGCTCTGATGGCTCTGTTAGGAGTGAGTCATCGTCTTGTCAAGGATTCTCTTAAGATCAGGATACTGTGTGTATTATAATGGATTGATGATAAGGTCCTGAAAGACTTTACCAAAAAAAAAAAAAAAGCAGAGGATGTCTGCTTACAGTGAAATGGGGAAGCTGTGCTGGTTTATTTTGCTTTTTCCCTGCAGCAACAGAAGCTACCAAGTTTCCTGGGCTTCCCAAGGTCATGTTCTGGATTGCAGCCAACTGTTGATCCGTATGAAAGAAATGTAATTGAATAATCATCATAATTTTCTTTCTTTTTACTGCTACTCAGCTGCAAGCCTGTCTTCTCTCTCTTTCTCTTTCTCTCACTCTTTCTGTCTCCAACTTTGCTCACAGTGCTGAGCCTACAGCTAGACTTTGAGCTTTATAGCTCAATGTGTTGCTTTTGAACCAGTCGAATCTGATCATTTTCTCCTTCCTAATTTGCCCTCCAATCTTCCCTTCCCAGTAGGAGTGCCTTACAGTACTGTATATTAGTGTCTGTCTTCTTGTTTTGGCTTTCCTGATTGAATCTGCTGTTCGATTAACTGATAGGCTTAAACGGAAACTCTTCTGTGGCTGCACATGCTCTTTTGCAGGGGCAGCCGAGTAAATCAGTTGGCTCATTCCGCCCTCATGAAGTAAGCTCTACAGGCTGCGTATGCCAGCTCTGAAGACACCAAGCTGCATGGTAACTCCTCACTTTTGCTCAAATTTGGTGCCTTAAATTTTCAAAAGTGAAGAATTTTGTCAGAAATGCTGTGCCGTGGTGCAGCGTGTTTGGCACTGGAGCTCAAAACCCTTGCTCATGGCAGTTTCCCTCTTGCTAGGAGTGGTGACTGTAAAATTTGCCTACTATCTGTGCTCTGGGAGAGAAAGAGGCAAAAAGATAACATGGAGGTGGGTTTTATTACCTGTATTTCAGAGGCTAGCTGGGCTTCTCTTCATCCAGAAGGGCAGTTGTGCTTATATAATGATGGCAAACACCGGGCATAATACAGGATCAGGTCACGTGCAGTTTTGCTCCTTCTGGAGCTACTGGCCAGCCCATGGCATGTGGTGAGGGGCTTCCCTGGAGCGCTCCCTGGCACAGCTGGGTCCTGTGGGAGTAAGGACATTTCCCCAAAGCTTAGATCTGATGCAGCCTGGTTCCCTGAAGGCTAAGCCAGTGAGGGTTTGGTCAGCTTTACCTTACAGAGAGGGTTAACCTGCATAAAGTTCAGCATTATTTGCTAAAGTATGCAGCTAACTCTTCCAGCATCTGTCAGCCTTGGGCACGTGTCCGTGCTGATTGTGATCTTTTAAGTCCACCAGTAGCAGGAATCCTGTTTGGCACCTGCAGTGCTGTCGCTGCATTTTAGCAGTGTAGCGAGGAGACAGCCTGGGTGACAATGTGCAAAGACTTTCTTTACCTGAGAACTCTGGTGTGCACACACGGGCTTGGGTCATATCTTAAAATGCCAATTTCCTTCCAGTTCCTTAGGGTGGCCCTTAATCCAAATCACAAAGATGCCACTTGTGAGAAATCCAGCCTGGAAAGCTATCAGCTGCTTAGGGCCAAAGGGGATTAGGTCTCATCTACGTGCAGAAGTATCAGTGGCTCAATTATTTATTTATTCATTTGTTATCTGTGCATTAAACCAATAGAATCCTTGAATACACAGCATTTTTTTGGTGGAAAAGAGATTTGTTTCTGTTTTGCTTATGAATTTGACTACAAAGTCACTCTTACTTAAAGCGTGTTTTCAGACTGAATTTTAATGGCATTGATACCTGTGATATCGGGTTTACTTATACTGTACTATATTTGAGCTAAGCTAAAAATGAGGGTACGTGAGCAAATGTGTATTTGAAGGGGTGTATGTGATAAAGACAGCTTCCAAATCAGCTTTAGTTCAGTCGAGGCAGTTAGAAGCTGGAGGAAGCCAGGCTTAAGCTTCCTTGGCAACCCGGGCTTTCCTTCCTGCCGGGGCACGAGCTCACCTGCAGCACTTGCAATGGATTTTAGCATTACTGGCAGCGCACACTGAGTTTTTTGAAACCATTATTCGTGTATGCTACTCTGTTAACTTATTTGCAATGTCATTATGTGTGTTTCATTGTTCTTATCTTTGTTTTGGTTTTTTTTTTTTTTACTTTTGACAAGGATTTTTTAAACTTATCTGCAGCAACTAGGCAATAGTCTTAATTTATTTTTGATGTGTAATGATGTTATGATTTAAATTCAGTGAGTTGAATTGCTTGTTGACACTTGAGCAGGGTTTATTTGGGTTCAGTTGTGATGGCATCAGAGCACCAGTCCCTCATGTATAAAGGCAACTCTCAATAAACACTGAAAAACTGTTACTCGTCCTTTTTATTTTGCCTTCTGGTGGGTGCTGCACCGTGAGGAGTACAAGTGCTGAAAGAGTGCTAGTTTCCTTCAAAACACTAATCTGCTGGTGAAAGTCTTCCAAATCTAAGCAAATTATGATATTTATTGTTCCTGGATCTGAGCCAGGAGGTCTCTGGAAATACAGTCAATGACTCCTCAGGCTTTGTGGGTTTGGATTTCCAGTTAAGTCTCTTTAAGTGTTTCTTGAAAGCCACGAATACCTGGGCTTTTAATGGTGCTGACTCCCAACAGCTCCTTGGGGAGCTTATTGGGAGCTGTTGTTGGGCGTCTTTGGATACGGAGCTCTTGGGAGGCACAGGGTGGGCAGCTCCCCTCTGTGTGGCTGTCACATTGACCTCTGCCAGAAGGGTCCAGGCTCAGGGCCTCCAATCCTAAGTAAGGGAGCCGTGTCCCAGCTGGACTGAAGGGACCACTGAAGGGCTGCAGAATTTTGCCCATGTTGTAAAGGCTCTCCAGCTGGCGGATGTAGGAGCAGGCATGATTCCTGCTCTTCTGGGCTGCTTTTTCTAGTGCACCAGATGAGCTTCCGCAGCTCCTTGGAGCTGTGGATTTGGTGACTAAGGATTGCAGAACTGAGCTGTGGTGGAGCTCATGGGCCTAAACCCCCTGCCTGAGGGCTCCCAGGAGAATTCACGCTTACTCCCATGTTCTTATAGCCTTCAAGGAGAAGAATACACACCCTCCTTCAGTGCCCTCCTGCCTCTCTTCAGAAAGACCAGAAGTCCACCAGGAATGTCAATCCTCTCTTCTGCAAGAACCTTTAGACTTCATCCCTGTGACGAAATCGCTTACAAGCAACAAGTTAATATTTGACTGGGACCACACAAGCTGCACAAGGAAACCATGTGCAAGACCTTCTCTTCCTCATTATTTGCTTTACAAGGTGAGCAAATTCTGTTGTGACGTCTCCTCCCCCTTCCACTGCAATCTCCTCTCCTCACCCCACCCTAGAAGCAATGGTGGGAGAAAGCATCAAACCAGAGTAGAGACCATAGGGTCTTGGGAGACCTGGAAGGAGCACATTGGTGGGTTTTCTTCTGTCCTCCTGTAGCTGTATTCATACAGCCTCCTCTCTCCTCCTTGCCCCTCACCAGCTGCCCTGTTGTGCCCTGCAGCGTATGAACTGTCACTGAAATGAGCTGCTGAAAGGACACACTCCAGTAGCTGTCACAGGCAACTTGGAGCTGGAGTTTAAAGCAACATTGCTTTATGTTTCAATCAGGAGCTAAAGCGGTGGGATTTTTCTCCCTGATGTATGTTATCATTACGTGAAAGCTCTGCCTTCCAGTGAAGTGTAACTCTACCAATAAAACCTTACACTGGCAGCCCTGTTCTTTTGGGGTTGTTCTGTTAACCACTTGTGTTAATTTATGAGCCAGTGTTTAACGTGGCAGGCCACAGGGAATACCAGGCAGCCCGCGGGTTGCAGCATGCCCTCCATGTCCCCGGGAAAACAGTAGCAAAATGACATTTATTTCTGATGCTGAGCAAGGGGGACAGACTGGCACCCACAGAATATTCCCTCATCTTGTTCTTTGTGTGATTGATACTCCTCATGCTGGTGTGACAAGTCAGTGTTTTATAACCATATAAGCTCACGTGTTTGGGACTATTAGATCATGGTCAAATCTGTTCTTTCCTGTTCTCGTTGCATATTAAACACTTTATTTTAAGTTGAGCCAAGAGAGTTGATCATCTCCCGTGGCCACGGCTCATGACCAAGCTCCAGCTCTTCTCTTAAGGATCAGGACAGTTCATTTTTTAAAAGTTGTCCTTCTGACTCTTAGACAAAAGTTAAAAGTATTTGGCGAAGTTGATTGATTTTCTAAAAGGTGGCAGAACTGGAAGGCAGCTCTTTCTCTGGGAAAAAGGGACGGTGTACACAAGTTTATGAAGTCCTGAGGACGCTGTCTAAAATAAATCACATGGTACAAGCTTCCTGTCCAGAACTGTGCTCCAGGCTTAAGGAAACAATTTTTTTTTCTTTCACCTTTTCCGTAACATGTATGATAGAATCCCGATTACAGCACCATAATAGGTTATCCCAAATGGAACTAGCTTCCTTCATCTTTCCTTAGGGACCAAGAGCGACCTTGCAGGTCTAAGGCTTACCATACCTTTCCAGTGAAAAGCACGCCGAGGGCAAATGAAAATATTTTAGGAGTGTGTGTACATAGCTGTGGACTGTCTTTTTAAAATAGATCTTCTTTAACTAAATACTCTCCAAAATAGTGGTCTCCTCTAGAGGCCTGAGTATTACCATTATAAGGAGGTGGTGAAAAGCATCTCAGATAATCAGGTGTCACAAGTAAAACCAGACAAAGTCTCCAATGCAAGCAGGAGTAAATTCCAACCATTTAAAGTGTAGACAAATATAAAACTTGGCATTGAGTCTGTAAACATGCTGAAGTCCACTGTTTATAGTAAGTGATTTTTGATTTTCTGTAATTGAGTTCAGATACTGATATTGAAGTAGAGAGGCTTGTCTGCAAAGCAAGAGAAGTCACATCAGAGCTTGTGCTAAGGGCTGAGCTTTGCTTGATGTGGAAGGTCGCAGGTGTTTATCATGTGGGTACAATATGATGTATTTACAGGTGAGTGAGAAGGAATTGTTATAAAGTGAATTATTGTTTAAAAAATAAGAAACTGCAAGTTATTGAATCTGTGTAAGAAAGTAGTAAGTGTGATCAGTGTGCGTAGAGCAGTTCAGTCCAAAGTGCTTTCATAGCACCAAAGGTTATCAGTTAACCTTATTTGTGGCTGGCTCTGCAGGCAGGTACGTAAAGTGCAGCAACGAAGTCAGGAAACATGATGAGTGTCTCTCCACTGAATTGTGCCTTGCCCGGCAAGAAGTCCCACTGATATCCAGGAGTAGGGCATACAGACTCCTGTGGGAGCAAGGTTAGGGTGGAAGGACTGAGACCTCAGCACCATTCTTTCATCAGACATCCATATGCAATTGCACACTGGTGGATGCTATTTGTTGTGTACATAATGCCTCGTACTGGCTTGGACTCTGCTTCGGAAGAGCGCTTGTCTCTGATTTAACAGACAGCACGATTGATCCTTTGAGCAGATACAAGCTCTACTGGCTCAAATGAAAGCTGCAGTTTGTGAAAGAACCAGGTCCAGGCTCTCAGTGTTTAGAGATGTGAGCCATAGCAGTGCATAAAATTGGCAGATTCCTTGTAAAATGTGTGTGCTTCAAGCACTGAGGTAACCCTGGGTGATAACGAGTAAAAGAGGGCAAAAGTATAATAAAATATCGGCCTCTACTGTAGGTATTTACACAGTATTGACATTGTTAGCTGTGCTTAGAGATTTATGTCAAGTGTTACCGTGCTGTCATAAAACAATAAAGTACTTCTGTGAAGGGCTTAGGGAAAAGGGGAGGCAGAGGAGTCTCACTATATAAGGCCCTCCTCCAGCAGCAGTGGTAAGCCATGGGAATGTTTCCCTAGCTGTGCGGAGGCCTGCTAGGGGAGGGCAAGCGCTAAGTGGCACATTTGCTATGTTTAAAGCAGGTAACTAGTGGTTTTGTCTTGGGGAGGATATTGCCACCACCAAATTTTAGAAGCATAATGCAACTGATAAGTCTGCCTTGCAGTCAGTGGAGAGAGATGAGGGTTCCTCCTAGGAGCAGGGATGTATCGGAACTGAATTGTCCTCTGATGTTTCATAGAAATGCTAACAAGGACCCATGAGAGCTGAGAGATTACATTAAAAAAACACTGCTCTCAGGGTGGCTGTGAGCTGAAAGGGGCAAGAGTCCAGGGTTTCTACGCACCGCACCCTGGACTCGGCACACTTTAGGCAGTTGCAGCTCCCCTTCTCACATTGGGCTCACAGTAGGCTTCCCCTCAAAGTTTTGGCTGCAGGACCAGACTTTGCAGCTGAGTTCAGTGTTTATATGTAGTGGACCAAACTGAAATGCTGGTCCCAATCAGTCAGAGTGCCAGGGAGTTTAGATCCAGGCACAGTGCCTGCTTGTCCATGGGTCTGCAGCTCCAGTTTGTCCTCCCTGCTCATTGTCTCTGCTCTTTGTGAGGTTATGGCAAGATTTCATCTCCAAGCCACGCCGAGATATGGACCTGTTAGTCTTGCTGCAGAAAAGTATTGCTTTTCCACTACAGGTGGTTCCTATGTAGTTGTTCCCTGGTTAGATGCCACTGCACGGGAAGGTGTTTTCCTGCTTCTTGCCAAGTGCAGGAGGTAATTCTTTTCCATCAAAGCATTTAGGAAAAGTATTCCTCACCGTAGCAGTCCCACAGCCGCACTGTGAGGGGTGGGAGAGTCACCAGCTTCCTGACCCTGCTCTAGACAACGCTTTTGAAAAATCAGCCACCTTCGAAAAAGAGAAGCATCTCTGTGGAGGAGGGACATTTCGGAGCCCTTCATAAACCTGGGTGTTGCTGGTAGCGTGGCTTGCCTTGCTTTCCCTATCAGGAACCAGAGTGCTCCTCACCTGCTGGTCTTCACTGTTGCCCCATCCCTGGAGGTGTTCAAGGCCAGGCTGGATGGAGCCTTGGGCAGCCTGGTCTAGTGGGAGGTGTCCCTGCCCACGGCAGGGGGGGTTGGAACTGGAACTGCTTCAGCATCTGACCCCATGTCTCTCACCTCTCTGAACTCATTTTGAGCCTAGGCTACTGGATGAATCTCCCATAATTCTTTCTCGGAGGCATTCTCAATGCTGTTTCCTGCCCCAGATTTTATCTTAAAAGCTTATGAATAGAGCTGAAACCTGTCCCTTACTCATCAGATACACCAGCCTCCAAACTCCAGGGCTAAATTCACACTGGAGCAGTTCTCAGAGTGCATGGACCCATGGTCTTACTCCAGACGAATCTCAGTCGGTCCCTCTCTCTGAGTCCTGGGAGGTGTCCAAGTGTCAGTAAACAGCCTCACTCGCATGGTGCCCCATGTTCTTTTCATTCCTCCAGTTCTCTGCTCAGCTGATGCTGAAGATGTGGACCAGGTGTGTTCCCCCACTCCCAGCAGCACTGCGGGCTCCTGCTCCACCACCTGCCCCAGCAGAGCACTGTGGGACACCATATCCTTGCATCCCACTCTTCTCGTGCAGACATAGGGAATTTTAAGCTCAGTTCGGTCAGAGGTGAGCACTCTCTCCCACATGCACACCCAGAGCAGAGCACTGCAGCACCAGCATCCCCTTGGCTTTGTGTGCGATCTTTTCCCATGAATATCTCATGAGCACTTCAGCCTCTGGGATGGTGAGACAGCCCCAAGACATTGAGATGACCTTTTTGCTTTGCACCTCTCCTGCTCTGCATATGCACCCATTAAAATTATTCATTTTACCCTTCTCCGCAGGAATTTGGGGGAGACCTTGGAGCGAAGTGCTTGGGACTGGCAGGGACGTGCACGCAGGAGACCCAGAGCAGAGCGTGTCTCTCACTCCTCGCGCTCTTTCTCTTCTCTCTATTGACCTGCCTCGCTGATTGGAACGGACCCGTGTCCCCCCCATGGCCCCCTTTTCCTCCCCAGCCGCACAATTGTCACCGCCAATTAGTGCATTGTGGGGGCGCACAATGGCGCAGTGGCCACTGGAACGGGCTGCCTTTGTGCGTCTCCAGTCGGCCGTAGGGGCAGTCAAGATTCATTTAGGGCCTTACACAACACGGACAGAAAATACTATCAGAAAAGCAAAAGGGGGGAAAGAAAAAGGGAGTGAGAGAGAGAGAGAGAGGGAGCAAAAGGAGGGGGGCGAAGGCTGCTATTGACGAGTTAGCCCAGCGGCATGAAAGGCTCAAGAAGCAGTGCCACATTGAGGACGCCCCTTGGAACACAAAAAAGGAACCAGGGCTTAACAGTAATTAGTGGGCAAACTGCAAAGAGCACCGTGGCTCTCCAGTGAATTGTTCCTGCGCTCACTGCCACCGCTGCCCCTTCCCCCTTCCCTCTGGATCCTCCGGGAGGGGAGCAACTCGGGGATGGGAATTGGCAGCCCTCCTTTACCCACCGCGCTCTGGGGAGGCCCCATCCTGCTCTTCTTTGTGGCAGGTAAATTGGATTTCATTCTGTAAAACCCGTAGCCAATTACAGGAGGTACTTTGCAGGCAGAGCAGGGCACAGGACTACGGGTTTGGGATCAGCACTATGCCGGTGTCAAGGACCTTTAAAGCAGTCCCATCCCTTTTTGCAGCCTGGCACGACATACTGTGTGGCTGGGCTGTGTTTGTCCACAGCCTGTCCCTGCCCCAGCAGAGCCTTGGAGGTCACTGCTGATGTTCTCCTCTGTTTCTGTGATTTCCCTCTTTGCTCATAAAACAGTCACCTGTACGGGTTTTTACAATGTACTCTGTTGGCTTAGTCGTGGTGAGGAATCTGCCCAGGCTGCAGCCCAGACTTTGCCTTCCTTTCTCCATCAAAGTCTACACAGTGCAAACAGCACCTGCGTCCACCCTTTCCCCTTCGTTTCTGTGCCAGCTCTCAGTCACACTAAGGCCTTCCTTGATACAAACAGAATTTCTTAAAGCACATTTTGGCCCGGCTTGGGCTTGCCTTGGGTAGCTGTATTAGCATGCAGCTGAATACGTTTAACGTCTGCTTCTGCAGAGATGAGCTTGTTGCTGTTATCAGTCTCAGCTCATCTCCTGAACTGCTCGTACTAGGCTTAATCATGATCTTCTGTGTCCAACAGAGTAAGCTGTGTCTCATGAATACGCCAAGTTAACAGATCTGTAAGACAGGTTTGACCTCACATAAATGTGCTTAAGTATTGAGGAGAAATCTTAGCCCAAATGGAAGGTACACAGAGACACAAAATTAGGAATCATTCATTTTACATTGTCAGGGAGTCTAAATAAAAGGAAAGCTGCAGGGCCAAGTGGTGAGTTTGTTGGTCTTCTTAGCAAATGGATGTGTATTTCTGCTGTCCTCAGACACGGGAGGCGCTGGAGTGGGTGTTGATCTCAAGCACAACCGCACACAACCCCACAAACTTCAGCTGAGCTCTTGCAGATTCAGCTCAGTATAAATTAGACCAGGCACCAAGCAACCAAATTTAGTAATCTCTGCTGGAAATGTTTCCGAACTGTGGCACGTGAAAGTGATACAGGCACACACACACACACGTAAGTTCTGGACTCCTGGCTCTCTTCAGGTAGAGACTGAAAATACCTCCTAATTTCCTCTGTTAGCTACAGGTGCAACACTCTCCTGTCTCTAAGATACCTAAGGAAGCTTAGAAAATGCAGTTGCTGCTCCAGTAGCAATCTTTTTTCCATGACCTGGATGCCGCAACCCCTCTGTACGGCTATACGAAGCAGGTTTGATTGTATTAGAACAGTGAAAATAGGATTCACAACCAAGACTTTTGGTCTGTCCAAAATCCCATCACGGGTTTCACACGAGGCCGAGGGCAGCACAGCAGGCATCAAGGACTCTGCTGGTGTTGCTGGGATGGCTCCTGCAATGCAAACACCATCACAGTGTATGTCTCACAGACAGAGCTGGTGGAAGGCTCCGTCTGGCAACACAGAACGTCTGTCTCTCACCAGCCACAACACATCGTCTCTCTGCTAATTAGCAACATCCCTGGCAGAGTCGCAGCTGAAAGGATTACACCGTCTTCCCACCTTGCCCTCTCCCTTCCTCCCCCAAAGGCGGATGTTTAGTCCTGTTGCGGTGCAGCCTGGCCAGCCCAGGTAAGGAATCAGCCTTGTTCCCCTCCAGGCTGCCCTTCTACCAGAAAAGGGATTTTTGTCTCCAGGACAATCCGTCTGGCCCTGCCTGGATGGCCGCACAGCCTCGCATCCCTGCCGCGTAGCACCAGAGGTTGTCAGCCTAATGTGCTCTAGTGGAACGGAAACAGAGAGCAGCGTCTGCACCAGGAGCCAGAATGGTCTTTTTCCAGTTCAGGACTGAAGGGTTGATTTCCCAGCTCTTTGTGGCCCAAGGGCAAACCACGGAATTTTTCTGTCTGCAAAAGCAGGGAAAATTATCCATCCTTTCTCCCGGTTTTTGCGTTCCTTGGCTGCTCAGCCTGTTTGTACTGTAGGTACACTCAGCACCTGGCACAGTGAGGGGCAAATAGTGAAGTTGCATGGTGGAAGCTTGCACGGTAGATTCTCCAAGTGCACCCAGTGAGGTCCTGTCTGCCTCGTGACGCTGGAATGGCCGGGGTCTGGCTGTGAGAGGCATGGAGAAGGGCTCGGCTGCTCTCTTGTCCCAAATTGTGGAGCAGTTGGTCTCACCAGCACAAGGGAAATACATACAGACAGTGAATTCTGCTGCAGCTAGACAGACTTTGCTCAGCAAAAAGCTGAACAAAGCTACTCCACCATTTTTATGCCATAAGGAAGGTGCTGGCCTCTGTCAACCTCATCTTTGCTGTGGTCATGCTACCTTTTTTTTGTCAACTCGTTGCTCTTTACATAAAATCAGTTTGATTCTATCAGTTTGGTAAAAAGAGCCTGTGAGAAGGCTACGAAACCTGGTCATCAAAGAGTTTTGGCAACACCGTGCCCATGCTCATGGAAGGATTGTGGAGTACTGTGTTGCATCACAAGGGGGTTGGAACTAGATGATCCTTAAAGACCCTTCTGACCCAAACTATTCTATGATATCCCAAGCAGGGTAACATTATTACGTGCTTGCTGGTGCTGCATGTTGCAGTGAGGTACAGGATTTAGAGAATGGATTCCTTCTTTTCCCCAGGAAATTTCTTGGTGTGCCCCAATTCTGTAATTCTGATCCTTGCTAAAGCCATTGTTTAATAAGATTGAGCTTTGTGGATCACTAGCATGTATTAGTTCTTCACATCTAAGTAATGCCTGAATATGAAGTTTGCTAGAAACACCCTTTAAAAAAAACCACTTTGACCTGTGCATCACGTTACCCCAAGAATAACTTGCAGAAGGAAGTAATTAAAACATGCATAGTTCCAGCTAATTGCCTTTTCATCTGTTTCTGTGTCCTTTTATTTGTGTCCAATAATGTCAATTATGTAGGGATTTCAATCTGTATTTCAGCATCATTCGGTTTATTTGATGTGAATGACATGATTCACTAAACCTTAGCTCCAAATATTCCTTCAGTCCTGTGTCAAGCACTTTAAGGTGTCAAAAGCAGATAAGGGGAATCTGAAGTGCCTGGTCTTAGCAAAAATGCCTGAAAGGTCAGGGAGAGGCCATTGTTTCAGGAGGTCTCTGGCCTTAATGCTTACTAGTTCCTGAAAAACCTGAAAACACAGCACATTTATTTTGCGTGTGAATATTCTCCTTCTAGGTTACTGTAGATGAGTACACGTACAGGATAAAACTATCAGATCTTGTGTGATTTTTGGTTGCCTCGGATCTTGGGTGAGCAATGTGGCATGTCTTAAAGGAGTCCAGCGGACAATTTATGGAATTAAAGAGCCCTTAAAGTTGCCTAGAGAGGATCCGAAATCACTGCATCTGGAAAATCTTGATCAAAGCATCTTAAAAGATTAGTGAAGTGCAGTCAGAGTGGCTTATGTGCTTGAAAGCTATTTTGATTATGTGAAAATTTGTATTTTGGGGAAAGACCAGACTGAACTTGAACTCTTCTGAATATGGACTGAATTTGCTCTTAACGGTGATACTTGTTGTCATATGCTTTTCACCAATTCATAGAACTTTAAGGGCAGGAGGGACCACACGTAGCCACCGATGTTCATGCTGATAGCAGTTTCTCTGTCAAGCACTGTTTCAGCATAGACAGAAAGTTTCTTGGGAATCTCTCTATTTTGACTGACAACTTTCTCTGAACAAGCGCTGATTCCTGGCTGAAGTCTGCCTGGTTTCCCAGCAAGCCTCTGGCACGCTAGGATTTCTGTCCCACTCACTCTGGGATCTCTCCCACCCAGTGCTCCCAAGGCCTCACTGGGCAGGAGGCTTCTAGGACTTCTCCATGATGCAACAGGAAACCTCTTAGCTTTTCCTGATGCTGCAGGATTTCTCAGAAGTATGGACAGCTTTCCCTGTTGGCACAGACTGGTATGTTTTATATTGGTTTTAATGTTGGAATTTTCTACAAAACAGCAAGTTTCAGCCAGCGTCAGTCCAGGCTGCTCTGAGTGTTCTCTCCAATGGATTTTGCACATGGACCGTTACAAACTTGCATCCTAACTCAGAAGTATTTGCTGAATCTTCAGCCAGAGGTTTCTCAAACCTGTCTGTCTCATTGCTGGATCAGAAGACGAAGTACTTTTGGCCCAAGAAATAGAGTACTGCAACTGTAGCAGATATTATTTTAATTTCAACGTAAAACAAGCAGCTTTCCAAAGGTTGTAACTTAGGGAAGGGGAAGGACTGTGCCAAAGCTGAATTGCTTTGAGCAGTTTCATCCTGAAGGTCTCTCACAGCAAGGAAAGAACAGGAAAAGGAAATACCTATTTAGAGATGGTGTTCATCAAAACAGCATTGGTCTGAAGATAAAGCAAGTAGTAATTAGTCTGTATTATTTCATAGAGGCATTTGATAGCTCCCATGACTGAGTTTCAGGTTTGTTTTGCTCATGTGGTCAGAGTCAAGGCTGGTGTAAGGCCGTCCCGACCTTTGCCAGCTGGTAAAGCTGTGCTCCCCTGGCCAGGGATTAGGCTTCTTGCATCTGCACTGGTGTTCAGAAGCCAACACTTGTATTTTTGCGTGCCCAGCGGGTTACAGGGAAGCAGTGATGATCCCACCTCACAAGCACATGAATCATAGACTTCTGAGATCATTGAGTCCAACCATACCCACCTGCCACTAAACCATATCCTTAAGTACCTCATCTACCCATCTTTTAAATACCTCCAGGGATGGTGACTCCACCACCTCCCTGGGCAGCCTCTGCCAGTACCTGATGATCCTTTCGGTGAAAACTTTTTTCCTAATGTCCAATCTGAACCTCCCCTGGCACAGCTTGAGGCCATTCCCCCTTGTCCTGTCCCCTGTCACTTTGGAGAAGAGGCCAGCACTCACCTGTCTTACAACTTCCTTTCAGGTAATTGTAGAGAGCAATAAGGTCTCCTCTCAGCCTTCTCTTCTCCACATAGAGGGTTAGATGTGCCATAGTGGAAACCAAAGCTTCCTGGCTGTTCAGGTCACCTCTGCTGGACATTCAGATCAGACAGGGCAAAACTCAGGTGGTTTGTGGGAAATGCCGCGCTCTCTGACTGGGAAACAGCTTGGGCCACTCAGGCTGCTAGAGAGGCGAGCACCGGCCCCTTGCTCAAGAGAAAATCTTGGATGCTGTGCTTCAAGGTTGCTCATTTGGCAGCTTTCCTGAGAGCTCAATTCATTTACAGCTATAAGCATACAAATGTATGTGTGGTACAATTGCCTCGGTTGGAAATCCCAGCGGAGGAAAGTATTTAACTCTGGAAAATACTTGGAGTAACTTCTTTGCACTGTATAGAGCAGCAAGCATTTCTGAAACAATCTAACCGTGTATTTAAACAGTCATTACTGCCTTCTGGGTAAATAACACATGTTTCTAAAATGGTCTCTACACACAATAGACGCTAACACAATAAATCCTAATTGCTCTGAAGGACCCATTAGGCTCAATCAGGTCAATGCCTGGCAGAGGTTTTTTGAAAGTCACTCACCCTGTTGTTACATAAGCCACAATTTGAAAGTCCATAAATAAGTATTTGCCCAATGAAGAGTGAGGGCTTTGCCAGGGCCATACTAATTTATCATGTCAACTTCACTATGGGGACTGTTTTCTTTTCAAGGGCCAATGTAAAAAGAAAAAAGCGCAACGTGATGCGTTTCAAAAACTACGTCTGAAAAGTTTCAGGCTGCAATATGCCACCCAAGAAAAACAAATGTAAAGTTCACTCCTCCTTTTTTCAGCATTGAGTGCATGACAGTGAGGAGATTTGAAGATCAGCTGTGGCTGTGGCGTGGCAGAGACCCCTGTGACCCTCCTGCGCCTTTGGGTCAGGGCCTTGATCCTGCGTTCGCCTCCTGCATGCTGGAGTGGCACCCCAGGGCAGGACCATTCCTTTGTTGTACCAACCTGCTGTGCAAAAAGGAGTCCCAGTCTCTGGGGAGACCGACAGAAATTTTGTACATTTTATGTGCACTTATATGCACAAATATAATAATGGATGAGTCCAGCAAAATGAGCTTAAAATGCAGCCCCACTTTCTGATTTTACTTCAGTCTTACTTCTCTGAACTTCTGGCAGCATTTCACAAAATGGACCGCTTGCATCCAGTGTTGCTGACGTCTGCATCACCGTAAGAAATCAAGTTTTGCATTAATTCACTTAGAAGTTGTCTAGTTCTGTGTAGCTTTTTGAATACGACCACAGTTTGGCATGGTTTTCTTTTCCTGCAATACGTTAAGGGTGTGTAATTCTACAGGTAAACATGAAACCAAACAGTATCAATGTAGGTTAGGATATTCAAGGGAATTTCTACAAGGCATCCATGGTGAAAAACATTCAAGTGATTTAAATCTGAATTCCTGTCTTCAGCCCACAGCTTTTAAAATGTTCAGGTACATGAGAAAACGTTCGCCCCTGCTGCCGTTGCGTGTTGGTAGGATTTGGGCACCAGGATTGCTCTGCAAATGCCAGCAGTGACTGTCATTCTGCTCACGAATGCCTGAGAACTGCCCTTTCTCCCAGTGGAGCAGTGAGGACCTTGGTCTCTTATTTAGGAGCCCCAGTCTGGGTCCAGTAGCGTGAGGTCATTCTTGGTGCCAGGGTTTGCAGTGCCGGCAGTCCGCAGCCTCGCGCCTCTAGGACACAAATGCTCGCCACGGACGGCAGCAAAAGCGCGCCTGTTTTAGTGCAGTGTAACCAGGTCCTGTGCGTCGGGGAAATATTGATCTCCTTTTGTCCCAGTGCACGGTGGGTCTGCTGTGCTGGAGCTGGCTGGGGGCTGCATCGTAATGCCAAACGTGACAGCTGCCCATCCCTGCACCCGTGGCAGGCAGGAAGGCACAGCCTTGCCAGTCTTGTGCTGCTG
The DNA here is from genome assembly GCF_017976375.1 of Cuculus canorus. NCBI lineage: Eukaryota > Metazoa > Chordata > Aves > Cuculiformes > Cuculidae > Cuculus > Cuculus canorus. Next base: position 29,006,958 of record NC_071406.1, on the reverse strand, counting down.
AAAACCATCCTGTGGTCCCCAGCAAACCCTCGCTCAAGCGGTTTGTTATCAGGGGTCACTGAGCTAGCACAGCCTCCAGCTGGGCTGACAGGCAGGCTGCCCACCAGCACCCACAGTCCATAATCACCTGCACTGGGCCCCCACCACTCCCTTCCCGGGACCCAGAAACTGTGAGCAGTGCAGACAAACCCTGGATTTTCTCCTCCAAGCAAGAAGGGTCAAGGGCCAGGGGCGGCGTGCTGGCCCCACAGCAAGTGGGGCAGGGGATTGCTGCCCTGCTTTGGTACAGGCAAAGCCAAGAGCGAGATCAGTGCTCCTCGGCTTTGTCCCTGCCCAGAGCCTGGACTGAAAAGCTCTTTGGAAACGTCTGCTGAGTTCTCTAACAAGGGCAAGGGCAAGGGCAATAGCTAGTCTGTACAAAGGAAGCTCACTTAGTCCTTGTTCAGAGTCTTTTAGAAGTCACAGTATCCTTCACAAAGGCGGTTTGACCAGGTAAACAGTGTAGGCTGACAATTCAACAGTGAAAGAACCAAACACAGAAGTATTTACTGCCTTTTCACTTTCTGCTTCTACCAGGAACCGCTGCAGCCCTGCTGAAAATGCCCCAGTGGGTAGAAGATACATCCAGGGGACACATACATTGTCAGCCCATGCCTGTATCCTTTGGGCTGGAGCCACTAGCTGGACTCCCAGGCAGACCTCTCTAGCATGGTCGAGCTTCATCAACACCTCTGCACGTGGATTAAAGGTAAAGTGATTTCCTAATAATTTGTAGGGTTTTTTTAACAACAGCAAATTCTTAGGGGTGGGAAGCATTTACTTTTTTGCCTCTAGGGTTTGGCAGTATTGCTTCTGTGCAGGCACAAGCTTCTGTCACTATTACTACAGCTGGATACGCATAAAGCACTGTAATCACTTACTGTACTGTCGAGATTAATAATAAGCCTATCAACTGTACTTGCACTTACACCATATTTAATTCTGTTCTGGTTGCTCTGCTACATATTCATAAAAAATAAAAAGGAAACAGAAGCACAGAAGAAGCCAACAGATGCCTACCTGGCTCTTAATTGGTGTTTATGTGTCCCCAGTGTAGCAAATACAGTATTATTTACAGCCATGGTCTAAGAATTAGATACATCTGGAGGAGCGGTGAAGCCTGAACCAGGCTACAAAAGTTGATAGATTAACTGAAATGAAGACCTGCCCTGTTTTCCGCTTCTTATCTTCTCCCTTCCCACCTATGTACCTGTTGCCCATTGTCTGTCGAATCAAACCAAGACTGCCCAGGGGAGCACTTCTAAAAATGAAAAAACACCAGCAAAAAAAAGAGAGAATTTCTGCTCTTGTGGAGCTTCATCAGCATTTTCTAATTGTTCAGCAATGATGATAATTAAAAGGCTGCCCTCTGCTCTCGGGTCTAATGTGGATAATCAGCTGAAAGCCCTAATGAAACTGTCGGTGATTGCTTTCTGCTGGGCTGCTGGTGCACGGAAACTCGTGGTTGGGGAGGATTAAAAGTTATGACTCCCGCTACAGGGAGGTGCCACTGTATTTCAAAAGAACACAACTTGTAATTCTCTTCCATATAGCTTTATTGCAGGAAAAACTTAGAGCATAAAGCAAAAACATGTAAGGACTTGAGCTTTTTTTTAACATGAAAGTTGTTAAGTATCAGGGCTGGTGGTGCCAGACGATAACGCATGCCTAGGCTGGGCAGGCTGGGAGATACAGAGGATTTAGGAGGTGGTAATGAGGTCTCTGGCCTTAAAATCACTGAGGACTGTGGTGTGTGGTACCAGCAGTCAGTGCTCTGAGAGCCACAGAGCAACAGGTAAGACTGATTTTACCTCTGGGAGGAAGGTGTGAGATAAGTCATGCTTCGAGTCTTTGCTTTCCGGGCTCTGGAAGCAGGTGGGAGTATTTTGGGTACATGAGACTTCCTTCACTGGGCCTGAAAGTGAGTTGTCTCTGTGCTGTGGGTGTGTCTTGACTAATGGTTTCAAGCAGAACCAGATCCAGTGCTGGATGTGAGTAATTTGGTCCAAATTGCCCTTCCATCCCCATCCACAGAGGAGGTGTGCAAAGGCTTGGAAGCAGCCTTCCTCTTTGGCCAGAATAAGGGTGCTGCCATAGCAGATGCAGCCTGTGACCCCCCAAATCTGAAAGCAGATCTGTTTCCCTTCGTGCCCTGGAGATCCCGTGGGCTTCAGGAGCAGTGGAAGCCGCTGAAAACCAGGCTGGTAACTTAGGTGTTTGCTACTGCATGGATTCAATTTCCTGATGTCAGGCCACTGAGTGTGATCACCGCAGTAGCTCTCCAGGAATCCACATTTCCCAGGACCCCTGCCCCAGGTGGGGTCTCCTGAAAGCTCCACCTTTGTCCATTCACACAGCACTCCCGTGTCTGCCGCCTGCTTGGGAGGAAAGTGGCTCATGAAACATCTCCTGCGGCTCCAAAGCAGAGCAGCCAGGAGCCAGGAACACGGTGGTGCAACCGCTGTACTCTGCGTGCCCACCGTGCACCTTATTACAGGCAAAACTCAGAGCAGAAAGAAAAAACATGTAAGGACTTGAGCCTTTTTTTAAAAAAAAAGAACAAAGTTCTTAAGTATGAAGGTTGGCAGTGCCAGATGATACACTGGTGTGTATGGATGGATGATGTAGATGTATAGATGATATTGTACGACAGGCTGAGAGAGATGGGGTTGTTCAGCCTGGAGGAAGTGTGGCCAGTAGGTCGAAGGAGGTGATTCTGCCCCTCTGTTCCTCTGTTGTGAGACCTCATCTGGAGTATCGTGTCCAGTTCTGGAATCCCCAACATCCGAAGGATATGGAGCTGTTGGAATGGGTCCAGAGGAGGCTACAAAGATGATCCGAGGCCATATGAAGACAGGCTGAGGGAGTTGGGGTTGTTCCGCCTGGAGAAGAGAAGGCTCTGAGGAGACTTTATAGCGACCTTCCAGTACCTGAAGGGGCTACAGGAAAGCTGAAGAGGGACTGTTTACAAAGGCTTGTGGTGATAGGATGAGGGGCAATGGCTATAAACTGGAGAGGGGCAGATTCAGACTGGACATAAAGAGGAAATTCTTCATGAGAAGGGTGGTGAGGCACTGGCCCAGGTTGCCCAGGGAAGCTGTGTCTGCCCCATCCCTGGAGGTGTTCAAGGCCAGGTTGGATGGGACAGCCTGGTCTGGTGGGAGGTGTCCCTGCCCATGGCAGGGGGGGGGAACTGGATGGGCTCTGAGGTCCCTTCCAACCCAAACTATTCTGTGGTTCTGTGACTCTGTTACTGTATGACAGACGGTGACAGGTGTACGTGTACAGATGATATAGGTGTGTCTATGTAGATGTACAGATGACCCTGTGCAGCAGCCGTCCCGTCCCGCTCTGCTTACTCGCGGGTCGCCGAGTCCCGGGTGGGGAAGTTGGAGTCCGGGCAGGGCCACCCCCTCCTCCCTCCGCCGCTGCGGCGGGCAGCGCGGGGACCCGGCGGGGACGGGGACCCTGCGGGGGCGTGGCCTCGGGTGTGGGCGGGACCTCGTGCTGCAACTAAACGGTAAGGGGGCGTGGCCTTGACTGACCTTTATGGGAGTGGGCGTGGCCTCAGCCGACCCCCCCGAGCTATGAGAGGGCGTGGCCTCGGACCATCACTGGGCGGTGAGGGGGCGTGGCATGGGGCGGGCCATAGCCTGCGCGGGACACGGACGTGGCCTCGAGTGAACACTGAGCGTTGAGGGGCGTAGCCTCGGGCAAGTCCCCAGCGGCGCGAGGGGCGTGACCTAATCCGGAGGGGTGGCCTCGGCGGTCCGTGGGCGTGGCCTCTGTTATCATTGATAGATGAGGGGAGTGGCCACGGCCTATCCCTACTCGATGTGGCGTGGCCTGCGCCAGGGGCGTGGCCTGCTCTATGAGTGGGAGTGGTCTCGCATTATCCCTGACGGGTGAGGGGGCGTGGTCTAGGTCGTGAGGCGTGGCAGCCGCGGCCGAGGGCGTGGCCTCAGGCTATTCCCGCTCTATGAGGGCGTGGCCTCGTTGGGGGCATGTCCTGAGTTGTCTGTGGGCTTGGCCTCGGACTCTCCCGGCCAATGAGGATGCAAGTCCCGGCTGTGGGCGTTTCCCGTGCTGACGGGGGCGTGGCCTCGTCTGCTTCTGACCAATGAGAAGGCGTGTCCCGGCGGGGGCGTGTCCAGACGGGCGGGGGTGTGGCCTCGGTGCCGGCGCGGCGCGGGCAGCGCTCCCGGCGCAGAGCGCAGGTGGCGGCGGCGGCGGCGGCGGGTCCCGCTGTCCCCGCTCCGGGGCATGCGGCGGCGGTAGGAGGCGCGGCGGCGATGGGCGGCCGGGGACTGCCGCTGCTGCTGGGGCTGCCGCTGCTGCTGGGGCTGCCGGCGGCGGGGCGCGCCGCCTCCAAGGCGCTGGTGTGCCAGGAGATCACGGTGCCGATGTGCAAGGGCATCGGCTACAACCTCACCTACATGCCCAACCAGTTCAACCACGACACGCAGGACGAGGCCGGGCTGGAGGTGCACCAGTTCTGGCCGCTGGTGGAGATCCAGTGCTCCCCGGACCTGCGGTTCTTCCTGTGCAGCATGTACACCCCCATCTGCCTGCCCGACTACACCAAGCCGCTGCCCCCGTGCCGCTCGGTCTGCGAGCGGGCCAAGGCGGGCTGCTCGCCCATCATGCAGCAGTATGGCTTCGCCTGGCCCGAGAGGATGAGCTGCGACCGCCTGCCCGTGCTGGGGGACACCGAGGTGCTTTGCATGGGCTACAACCGCACCGAAGCCACCACCTTGCCGCCTTTCTTCGGGAAGCCCACGCGCCCGGCCAGGGACGCGGGCAAGATGCTGACGCCGCTGGGCGGGCAGCGTTCCTCGGGCTCCGACTGCAGCCAGGCTTGCAAGTGCAAAGCGCCCCTGGTCCCCGTCTCCAAGGAGTCCCACCCGCTGTACAACCGCATCAGGACCGGGCAGGTGCCCAACTGCGCCATCCCCTGCTACCAGCCCTACTTCACCCAGGACGAGAAGACCTTTGCCACCTTCTGGATCGGCCTCTGGTCCATCCTCTGCTTCCTCTCCACCTCCACCACCGTGGCTACCTTCCTCATCGACATGGAGCGCTTCAAGTACCCCGAGCGCCCCATCATCTTCCTCTCTGCTTGCTACCTCTTCGTCTCCCTGGGCTACATCGTGCGGCTGGTGGCAGGACACGCCAACGTGGCTTGCAACCCAGAGCACCACCACATCCACTACGAAACTACGGGCCCTGCCCTCTGCACTGTGGTATTTCTTCTTCTCTACTTCTTCGGCATGGCCAGCTCCATCTGGTGGGTCATCTTGTCCCTCACCTGGTTCCTGGCAGCTGGCATGAAGTGGGGCAATGAGGCCATCGCTAGCTATGCGCAGTACTTCCACCTGGCTGCCTGGCTCATTCCCAGTGCCAAATCCATCGCTGTGCTGGCACTTAGCTCTGTGGATGGTGACTCGGTGGCTGGGGTTTGCTATGTGGGCAACCAGAGCCTGGAGAACCTGCGGGGCTTCGTGCTGGCACCGCTGGTGGTTTATCTTTTCACTGGCAGCCTCTTCCTGCTGGCTGGTTTCGTCTCACTCTTTCGCATCCGCAGTGTGATCAAGCAGGGCGGCACCAAGACTGACAAGCTGGAGAAGCTGATGATCCGCATCGGCATCTTCACCGTGCTCTACACCGTGCCTGCCACCATCGTCATTGCCTGCTACATCTACGAGCAGCACAATCGAGAGGCGTGGGAGCGGGCACATAACTGCTCCTGCCCGGGGGACCCCCACCGCCCCAAGCCCGACTATGCCGTCTTCATGCTCAAGTACTTCATGTGCCTTGTGGTGGGCATCACCTCTGGTGTCTGGATCTGGTCCGGCAAGACACTGGAGTCCTGGAGGCGCTTCACAGCTCGCTGCTGCCGGGCCAGGAAGCCCGCGGGTGCCTCCGTGTATGGTGAAGCCAGTCCGGCGCTCGTTGGCAGGACGGTGTTGCCCAGCATGGCTTCCTACCCCAAACAGGTCCCACTGTCCCACGTGTGACCAGAGGGAGCCTCAGTGACCCCAGCCTCAGGGAAGAGAGGGTTGCGAAGACCCTGGGCCACAGAAGAGGGGGTGGCAGCTGGGCCACTCCTGCAGTCCTCAGCCCCACCGCGACGGTGCTGCCCAGGACCAAGCGTGTGCGTCCATGGGGCACAGAGCAGCTGTGTCCCCGGCAGAGCAGGGAGAGGTGCTGCCAGTGGTGTGGGGGCAGAGGGACAAGGAGACCTGGAGCCTGGCACTGCCGCATATGCCCCTTTTGGGGTCCCACGCCCTGTTCGGGGTCCCGGGGTGCTGCCATCTGTGGGCTGGTCAGGTGGTGGGTAGTTCTGGAGCGCTGATTTGTGTCCTGAGATGAGCCCCTGGGCGTCTCGGTGGTGCTGGGGTGAAGAGGAGAGCTGCTGCAGGCACGGTGGGTGGTCACCCCCAACCTCGCGTTGCGTGCTGGCACCGGCACCGAGCCACCCACCAGAGCCCAGGGGTTGGGAGGGGGCTGCCTCCCTGCCGTGCTGCACCCCGGCCCCGTGGGCAGAGCGGGACAATGTCCCCAGGGCTCCTGGAGCCCCTGGGCACAACTATGGGTGGCAGAGGAGAGGGCTTGGGGTCCCTGCTGCGGGGCTGGGGGCTTCACAGGCGTTGGCGGTGCGCGAGGAGGGGGCTGTGGAGAGGAACTGCCACCCAGCCCTTGAGGTGGGCAGAGAGGGCCTGCAGGGACCAGGCGACCCCAGAGGTCCCTTCTGGCGTGGGCAGGGGGCTCAGGGCTGGGCAGGGTCTGGTGCTGTGGGGGTCCAGCTCACCCCGCTGCTCTGCAATGGGCAGCCCCACCGCCCGCGGAGCAACTCCCCACAGCGCCGAGGGGCTGTGCGGGTGACGAGGCTGCCGTCCCAGCGTGGGGTTCCCAAGGAGCCTGGGACACCGCTACAGCTCTGGCACCGCGAGCAGCCTCCTCCTGAGCTGCCCTGTGCTCTGGGAAGGGATCCGTGCTGCTCCGTGCCTCTCGCCTCTGCAGTGGGGTGAGTTTCTCGCGTCTCCCTCATGCTGTGAAGGTTATGTGGGGTGAGGTGGGCAACGCCGCCTGCCAGGCTGTGGAACGCTGGCGCAGCAGCCGAGCGTGGCACAACCAGCACTCCTGGGGCGGGGGGGGCAGTTTTGCAGCAGGTAGTGTGTGCAGGAGGTGGGTCTGAGCCAGGCGGCTGTCTGTCTCTCCTGGGGAACAGCTGGGTTTATCGGCCAGCCTGCCGCTTTCAAAGCTGTGCCTCTGGCAGAGAAGGTGCCAGGCTCAAGAGTGAGCAGTTGATTTAGGAAAACTCAGTACAGCGCTCGTGCCCCCTTTCCTCCAGCTTCCCAAGCCCTTTTCACTTTCCCAGCTCAGGCAGAAGCAGTGCATGGCATTAAGTGGTGGTGACGGCTGGGTTTTGATGAGTGATGGGTTAGGGGGGGCTGTTGTCAGCTTCCCCAAGCAGGGTCAGGGCAAGGGGCTCCGGCTGTGGCACAGGATGGGGCACAGCTGGTGAGGGGCGGCTGTCTCTGGCTTCAGCCCACTTGCGAAAGCAGCCCCTGTTCTCTTTTAGGGGTTTTTATTCTCCCCCTGTCCTAAGTGGTGATCCCATTCGTAACCTCCCAGCTGTTACTTGAATCCTTTTTGCCCTCCTTCAAGCGTGGTACTGTGACCTGGCCACTCAAGCACTGGAGAACAACTGCTGGCTTTGCTCCCGCCGGACTGCGAGGATCCAAGGTTGCTCTCAACAGCCTCGGACCACTTCAGTCAAGAAGGTTTCCACCTCATTTTAAAACCAAAGCCCGGGAAGTGAGGGGACACTCAAGTGGCACGTCTACTGATAAAGGCACCGCGTAAGTGTCTCCTGGGGCATTCTGGCCATAGCAGCCATCGCAGCAGGGATGGAGGGCTCGGCAGAGGCAGCTCAGCCGCACATATCGGCACTCTTGCGACAGAGGGCTGGCTCCCTCCAGCATGTTGCAGTACTCCATCGTGGACAGAATTGCACCATATTGTGTTACGCATTGTAAACAGTTGTATTATAGCCTGGTTTGTACATACAGGAGCTGCAGTGACCTTTGATACGGGTTTGGGACAAGTGTGTTCTCGGCAGCGAGGCAGGTCGGGTGCAGAGGCGCTGTGGGTAGTCTCATGCTGTAATCCAGGGCATTAAATGACTCTGACCTGCTCCAATCCACGCCTTGCTGGACTCCTCTCTTTCTATAGTGCCTTTTGTAGATACAGCTAAACACACATCACACAATACAATGAACAAAACCATGTCAAAGGTGGGGTTTTGTTGTTTTTGGTTTTTTTTCAAAGTGCAACTGACTGTGTAAAGATTTTTTTTTTAAAGAAAAAACCAAAAGCACTCCAAGATTAGCTACAAACCGTTGCCTACTGAAAAATGCAAGAGCATTTTCAGCTTTGATCTAACGGTAGGTTAATACGATCAACTTGTGTTTGTGCCTGGCTTCTCAGCAACAAGTGGCAGGTGGGGGAAGGAACCAGTGCCGTGTGCTCCAAGTGCTGTTGCCGATTTACATGTTGGGTTTGCTTCTTCCGTAACTGATGCCGTTCAACATTGTTTAAATAACTATATTTTGTGAAAAGATGAAGAAATTTTATTCAGAGAGAAGTATCGAGATTAGTTATTTATGAGGACAAAAGAAAAAAAAAAACAAACAAGAAAGTGTGTGTTGTTTTCTCTGTTTCTGCTATTAATTGCCATAAAACTTAACTGTGAGAGAAGAGGAGGCGTGTGCTGGAGGGCTGCGTGGGGCTCTTGTCAGCAGGGATCATGGGGGACTGGGGAGGCGTAGGAATAGTGTGTTCCGTGTGCATGAACCCATGCGGCGCTGCCCTTGGCGTGGGGGATGTTATGCTCCTGTGCCCTCATGGCTGGTGAGCAGTGAGTGGCTCCCGGTGGCACCGTGTGTCTCAGCCTGGCTGCAGCCGCTCAGCTCCACGCTGAACTGGGGTTAAACCCCAGGGGCTGCCGTGCTGCCGACTGGTGCCCCTGACCCTGCTGACACCGTGTTTCCTTGTCAGGCCAAGGTCACAGCTTGCAGAGGGTTAACCATCAACTTTTATTGGTGTTCTGCAGTTTGCACAGTGTCAGCCCCTCGCCCTGCGTGGAGCTCAACTCCTGAAGAGGTGCCCTTTGATAAGTGTCAGGCCAAGCAGATGACAGCTCTGAGCCAAGTGGGATGCTGCGTGCCGTGTCCGTGTCCGTGTTGCCATCTGCTGTGCACTCTGGTGTTGGGAGGAGCGCTTTAGGAAGGACAGCAAGGCAGCAAGGGGTTAAGGCTGGTTGCATGGTGACTAATGGAGCAGGACTCTGCTATCTAGTTAGGTGTGTAGGCACACACCAGGTCCCACTAGATAGGATCTCTTACCTGGAAGCAGCATTCCAGCACCCAGTGATAAACCTGACAGACTGACTCACCCGATTCTCATGCCCCCCATGCTCAGGTACAGGCACAGCATCCCGCCAGGGGCTGATCCGATCACATACAGGGCGACTGTTTGGGGCGTGGAGGGGACACGCATCATCTCAGCACCAGGTTCTTACTGAGAGGCTGTGAAGACTCCCTGCCTGCCTCCAGGAGTACCTCCAGCACCTTGCTGGCAGCCTTGTCACCCTTGCCTCCCAGGAGCTCTTCAGTAAATGGGAGTTTGGCAGAGCGACCATCTAGCACCAACCTGGAGGCAGAGTTTTGGGGCACGGGTAGGGCCATGGCTGCAGGCAGCCCTTTGCTCTTCAGCTGCAGGGTTCTGTTCCTGTGAGCACACGTGTGGTTGTGCACAGCTCAGCCTAATACTTGCACTGTTGTGGTGCTCCAGTGCTCTCTGTGTCCCATTTCAGCCATCCCGGAGGCAGTCACTGGCTTCCCTGAGGGCGAACAGCGCAAACGTAGCACCATTTCAGGCTGGGTGTTACGGGAAATGAGTGTCTGACAGCATGGGGACCATGTGGCTTCTAAAATAGGTTATAATACCAGAGAAGAAACCTAAGTGGCTGTTTCACTTAAAAAAAACCCCTCATGTCCACAAACGCAGCCTGAGACGTTTCTAATCCCATGACAAGCAAGCCAGCATTCAGCCAGTTAAAGGCTCTCTCCCCTCCTCAGCTGTCAGGGTGGGCAGATGTGCTAGTGAGTGCACTGCAGTCATTTTGGCAGCGTCCTCTAAGTCACTGTTCATTGACAAACAACTTACCTGGTGCAAGTGCAGGTTTCTGAGATAACGATACAGTCCTACAGGCTACCACGCTATCGCACTATGGTTAATACCAGCAGAGGACGGGGCAGCAGCCTGCCCGCTGCTGACAACACCGCAGCTTACCCTGCCAGCCCCTGCGCAGGCTCTTGCTGCAATCTCTCTTCAGTGTTCTGCTTGTTCAGGTTATACTTGATGCCTCTACTCTTATCCAGAGCAATGGTCTTGACATTTATTCCATCCCTGAAGTGCCTGTTCTCTTAACTGCCAAACCCACACTGAAGTAGTTCTCATAAGATTCCCTTAGAAACAAAATACACAGTCCTCGTACACAAAAGCAAAGGGCTGACGAAGCCCAAGGGCATCACAAACACATCCGTGACTTCCTGCCCCTGCTGACCGCTAACACACGAGGCTTGTGTGATGTTTGCTGCTCACATTATTCTTGCTGGGCCATGACATAGCTATTGTCACTGCAAACAGTGCTTACTGTCAGCTGGGGAGTGCTGCCCTGGAACTGAATGCAGGCAGAGGTCACCTCAACATAGATTAAATATTATTCAGCCGTTGGGTGAAGAGAAGCAAGGTACACTGACCCTTAGTGAACCTTACAGGGTAACACCCCTGCCCCTGCAGTTCATCGTCCAGCAGAAGCACCTCAATGCAGTTCCTTCTGAAACAGTCACTGCTCGGCCCTTTGAAGGGGAGCTGTATGGTTTACTTCTTATTGGTCACCTACTACGTGTGTTTTCCAGACTCTAACCCTTTTAGGGGTACCAGAATATTAAATAGAACTGCTATTTTCCCTCTCTTAAGCACCCACATTGTAGCTGAGCCCTGCTTAGCAACTGCTGGAGATCAAAATCCTATTGACAACTCTATGCTGCGCTACAGTAAAACTAAAGCCAGTTAAAGTTGGAGCCAAAATCAAGTTTAGAGGAGCAGTTTCCTGCAGGATATAGTGCCGAAGCAGCTGTCAGCTCAAATGTTCATTCACCTGCCATCCAGATTAGCAGGTACCGCCTCCATCTCATCTGGGAAAAAACCAATAAATGACCCCCCTCAAGTTTCTGCTGAGCACCTCGCAGCTGAACAGCTGCAGATGCAGCGTGTCAGCCCACAAAGTGCATCCAGACCCATCTCACAAAGTTAAAGGCACCTGGCAGCACTAAGGAAAGAAAAACTCATTAGCAATTAGGTCACAAGTCAATCCAGAAGTTGGTCACTTATAGCTTCCAATTTAGTGCTCCTCAAGGAAGGACTTAAGCACCAAATGACCTTCAGAGAGACCGTCCCTACCATTCCAGTGCAAACTGTCAGCGAGCACTTACTTGAGCAGGGTGGGGCTGGTACAGGCAACGGAGGGGCCTTTTTCCTCCCCCTCTTGATGGGGGGGTCCTTTCTGTTTTCATAGAAACATGGAATAGTTTGGGTTGGAAGGAACCTCAAAGCCCATCCAGTTCCAACCCCGCTGCCATGGGCAGGGACACCTCCCACCAGACCAGGCTGCCCAAGGCCCCATCCAACCTGGCCTTGAACACCTCCAGGGATGGGGCAGACACAGCTTCCCTGGGCAACCTGGGCCAGTGCCACTGTCATGGTGAAGAAATTCTTCCTTACGCCAGGCCTAAATCTCCCCCTCTCCAGGTTATACCCATTGTGCCTCGTCCTATCACCACAAGCCTTTGTGAACAGTCCCTCCCCAGCTTTCTTGTAGCCCCTTCAGGTACTGGAAAGTTCGCTATAAAGTCTCCTCAGAGCCTTCTCTTCTCCAGGCTGAACAAGCCCAACTCTCTCAGCCTGTCCTCATATGAGAGGTCCTCCAGCCCTCGGATCATCTTCGTAGCCTCCTCTGGACCTGTTACAGCAGCTCCATATCCTTCTGATGTTGGGGATTCCAGAACGGGACACAGTACTCCAGATGAGGTCTCACTTTAGAGAAGCTGCACAGCACCAAATCCTGGCACGGGAGAACGAAACCACAGAGCTGTACAGAACACACAATTCACCTTTAATTTAATTAAAATAGAGTTTATTAACTTTTTTTTTAATACAAACATGAGAAAGGAAAACCACCTGAAGATGTAGCATTATTTTCAAAATTGAATTACGATCAATACCTGAAGTGCCAAGTTCCGTGGATTTGGGAGTCAGGGGCTGGCATATTTGCATACTGCAAAAGACCGTAGGCGTTATTTTGAGTGCAGCCAAAGTGATGATTGCACTCAGACAGCCCCACTCTCAAAGGCATATGGACTTGCTTTTCCGTTTAAGTTTCTGGGCCTTGGCTGGAAAAGGAAGTGCACAAAACCTGTGCCATTCAGAGGGAGATTGCTCCTAGGACAAACCTCCTCGAATCTAGTTGGATCCAAGAAGGGAAGATACTACAAAGACTTGTAACAGGAAGAGTCTAATAATACTTATCCTGTTTAGAGTTCAGTTTCAGAGCCTGAAAGTAAGCTCCATTCCAAAATCTCAGAAAGAGCAAAACTCAACCCTCTAGAGCAGCCACACAAGATAAATTCACATCAGGGAAAAAAAAATATTAAAAAATGGGTTTTCTAGAAAGCTTTCTGATAATTCTCAATTGAACATGGTATTTTTCAATCTACCTTGTCAGGCAGTCCAGAATTCTCAATGTAAATCCCTGCGAGGAAACACACACCCCAGGAGAGCCAGATGGATGCACAATATCAGCTTTGGGAACTCCACTGTATATAGCACAAGAGATCCGCAGTAGAACTCGGAGAAGCAGTGCTGCACACACGCCATTCACCACTGGACTGCTACACTGTTCGAGATGGTGATGATGTCTCCAGACCAACTTTCTCACTCAATGCCTCAGAAAAATACACAGATTGCGTCTCTTCCAGAGCAGTAGAAGTAATAGAAAATGGGAGAAGCACCATAATTCACAAGAAATGCAGCATGGACCCTATACATTTTAACAATACATAAAACCGTATCTCTGCCCCCAGTCAAAACATTCAAAGTCTTTTGACAATCTCAGCTGGAGTGAAGTTGTGGGTGCAGAGCTGGAATTCTTTCCTGCTGGGCAGCTTCTTGGTTACGAACAGATCACCAATAATAGCAGCTTTTAGTAGCCAAACCAGGGAAAAGCTGTCAACACGTCTATGCTACTGTTTTCACCTCCAGAGTGGCTTTATACTTTAAGAGTCCCCATGTTTTGTTTTGTTTTTTTGTAACACTGCATCGACCCCGAATACAAAATGCAGCAAGACTCTGGATGACAGGGGAGAGGAGAGAAGAACGTTGTAACTATAGTCATGTGGTTAGTGTTTAAATTCTAAAATTTAAAACTACTTATTATTAAAAACCTCAAGAGTTCACAGCTATAGGCCTACATAGTAAGCAAACATCTGTGGGGGAGAGGAGAGAATTTTGTTTTTGCACCTCTGGATACATTAGAAGGAGGAGAGAGTTGATTTGACAAAGACCTTGTCTTTTGCACCAAGCATGCTCCTCAAGCTCTGGGCTCCCTTGGCTAGTTTACCCTCCTCTCCTCCTCTTGCTGGAAGATACCATCACCGCTGGCTTGTGTGCATGGAGTGGTGGCATTCTTCCGATTCAAATGGATGCTGGTTCTCGGTGCTGCACCCTTCTCTCTCCTCACCTCAGGAGAGGATGGCATTAGAACGGCGGATACCAACTAAGTTATCAGCACTGAAAGATCGTCTCATAGCAGCTTTTGACAAGTCTTTGTATTTGTCTTCACACAGCCGGGAAATAGCCTGGGTACCGTGTTCAGATACAAAATGGAAAGGACACATTAGAAAGGTTAGAACATATCAAGGAAGCTTTCAGAAGTGCCATGCCATACTACCTTTTTTCCCTAGAATGACAGTAAATAACATCTACTTTGGAGGGAAGGTATGAAAGGGGTCTGTTCCCATGCTAATGGGACCCTATCCATCTGAAAGCAAGACATGCAGCAGGCGAGTGGTTTCCATACCCAAGTATCTTCATTCTTTTACCAGTCTATATAATGGAAAACTTCAATGGATCCATTGAAGACTGAGGAGTTTATGGAAGCTAAGTTCAAAAGTGTACCTAGTGGCTAGGTCTGCTGCAGGCAGCAGCACAAAGATTTTATTTTAGTGCTACAAAACTGCACAGAGCCCATTTCTATGGGAGAAAAGGTTCAATCTGAAAAGGTTTCTGCGCTCCGTCAGGCACCTTGCCTTTGGCCAGTCAGTGCAAGCATGCGTAGCGAACCAAGATCTACTGGGATGTCTGTTTTGCCTCTACCTTCTCTACATCCTCTCCCTGGGATCACTTATACAAGCAGGTGTCTGAAGAGATTTGGGAAGGGAAGGCAGTCCACTTATCAATGGCATGGCAATAGCCATGGCACTTTAATACAGCTATTAGATATCAGCGCATGTGGACAACTTAACTGCTTTTCCACCCATTTATTGGCTTGCCTCTGCTCTACTTATCTATCTAGTCGAGCAGCCTTTATGAGCACCTATTCTAGTAACAAGCCTAAGTATTTAAATTCTAATAGTACACGATCATCCACAAAACACTATGTGTCCTCCTCTGCAAAACCTGTTTTTGATTGGAGCCTTCCTGCATTATCGATGCAAATAAATAGATACCAGTAATAAAAGGCTGAACTGAATTTCAGTCCTGAACATTTACTTCCATTAATAATTTACCACCTATCACCAGATGAACTTCCAGAGTCCTGCAATCAGCTACAAGCCTACACATTCCCTTTAAGGCAGCACCCATTGAGCACAGCCCAGTGTTCTGGAAGTTCAAGAGGTGAAAAGCACTCTGAGCATGAATAAACTCCTAAGTGCATTTTAAAATAATTATTTACATTTATTTCTGCCGACCTTCTGAAAGCACGCATTTGGCTCAAGAGTGGCATTCTTTGACACACTGGCTGCATGAGCTCCCAGTGCAAGACCAGACAGACTCTCTATCCTGTTTTAATGCTAGCACATCAATCATAAAGCAACCCGTGTTGACATATTTAGCCCCAGTTGCCCATATGGTGTAAATCAGTTTTCAATCTCTGGAATACTAATTCACTGCTTCATACAGGCTCCTATCAACTGCTGTGTACTTCGAATTGAAAGGTAGACTCAAAAATTTTCACAAGTGTTTTAAATATTTATCACATTTTAGAATTAAAAACCAAAATGTCCTATATAAATGCATTACTAAGTACATTATGACAAATCATACTGAACTGAAAATTACTCTGGTTTTAAATACCAAGCCTTCAAATGCTAGCAAAGAAGAAAGAAAACAGGCTTACAATCTGTAAATCATCCACTTATTCCTGGGCACTGAGCAGTTCAGTAAACAATTTCCTGTGGAATATGAAATGCCCTACAACCACATTTACAATTAGTGACACTGTTAGCTTAAAGTGGAAGTAACAAGCGTGAGATAAAGCAGAAGAGCTGCATTGCTTAACTTAGAGGAATTTGTAGGCATATTATACCTAAAATTCCAAAGGACTAGGAGGGATCACACTCATTCCCAAAGTTCAGCCACTTCTGGGATGAAATAAAAAAAAAGTGGTGCTTGGTAGAATTATTGGGGGTAGACAATCAATATAAGCCATGAATCCCGTAGCACACCCCTCTCTGAAGGGGACTATGGTATCAGTGTACACAGGGCCTGTGGTAAAGCCTTTGTTGAAAGGTCAACAAAACAACGCGCAGAGTCATCAATTAAACCTGGACAGATGAAAGGTTGCATCGATCCAACAGGAAATTTTGCCTGGGAACTCAGGTAATGTAGATATTTTCAAAATGTCTTATGTATCTCCAACAATGATGAAGAAAGACTGACTCTGCAGAAGTCCAAGTGTTTTTAAAATGCGCCTTCACACCAAAGAGGGGGGGCACCCACAGGGCAGCCTTTCCCATCAAGCAGAAAGGGCCAGTAATCTGTATTTACACTCCTCTGACTGTTCTGAACGACTCCTAAGAAGTGGTTATCCCAAAAGTTTATCTGAAAGTAACATCTCTTTGGAAAGATAAGGTTCTAGAAGTTCTGAAAAGAAGCATATTATAATTTCTGCAGCTGTCCCCAGACAAATGGTTTAGTAAACCATGAGAGCAGTAAGAACGCTCCATCTAAAAGCAGCTGTGCAGCGGGATGCAGTGGGAAACCTTCAGCTGGTAGAACTTAGAAAGGTTTGAGTGTGACTGTCTCTAGGTGCTTAGAACACAGACTGTGACCAGGGAAGGACAGACAATCCATTACATGTGACACTAATCCTTTCAATCTTAAGTAGTCTAGCTGAGCTACAGCTATTATTCCCAAAATAACATCCATTTTATTTTGCGACCTGCTACTCTTTGGTAATCTCTGTCCCTTCCCTTCTTCAGGGTATCACCTTAGCCTAGGCACAGCTTTAGAAGCGCTCACTGTAGTTAAAGGGGTTAAATTAGCCAGTAATATACTAATCTAAAAGCTTTTTAGTTTTTCTAACTGCCACAATATGATTAGCAACAGATGCTCTTACTACAGAGTCTCCTGCTCAACCCATCTCAGACATTACCTCCAGCTTCTGTGCTCTCTCCTTACTGAGAGGCTCCAGCAGAAAGCTCAGGTTGTTGTCATCTGCTAGGGAGCGAAGATCGAAGTAGTATTTGGCGTAAACACTGGCAGGAACGTTGATATTAAACTGCAGTAGCTCCAAAAAGTGTCTTTCCATCTCGTTCCTGGGAGGCATAAGGGACAGAAGACAAAGGAAAAGAAGGTAAGTTTTAGCTGGCTGAAAATCCTGATGAGACCTCAATCTCGTTTTTAAAACCAGCAACTTTGAAAGAGTCAGAGAGCTATGCATTATTAGCTTGGAAAGACAGGTCATTCACTAGTGCTCAAAACAAGGTGCAGCTTTTGAGTCCTGGTACCTCCGGCTCGGAGAGAAAGGTAGTGCCCTGTCGTGCACTCGCTCGGCTGACTGGGGAGGTTCATTCTTCGGAGTTCCATTAGTGCAGCTGTACAATTCATGCGCCATTCTCACTCTTGTACGGCCCCACACTATAGTGATCAGATGAAAGGAATGATGTATGCTGTTTATTAGCTCTGAAGAACTTGCAGACATTTTCGCCAGGCTGATAACAGGAAGGGGGTTTATTGAAGTAGAGGCGACTAACAAAGGGAGTAGGCAGATCACCACGGCAACAAATGGATCTATGAAGAGCCTGCTGCTATTATCTCACAGAAAAAGCCTCTTGAAGCAACATGGATTCATCTCCAATAAATAAATAAATAAGCAGCATTAGGTGGGAGAAGGAATTTTCTCCTCAATAGCATTAGGCAGGATAACAAAGTACTATGTCAAAGGGCACTGCCCAGTTTTTACTCACTCGTGTATTTTCACTGGGCAAAATATTTGGAGGAAAGTGGGGAGAGAGCCATGATACGACAAAGGCTGCTTCAGCTATTGTACTGTGGTCAGCTAAATCAGAGGTGTTCTACAGAGGAAAAACAATGTTTTACAGATTAACCTAGAAGAAACTGGTGGTACCCCAACCAAACAGTTCAACACTAACTCACAGCCACTGTTGCTACTGGTAGCAGACCTGTCTCTACAGAATTTGGCAGCTGTACAGACCAACCGTGAATATGCCAGAAGAGAGGTTGTACAAATTCAGGGCTAAGGCTGTTCTTGCTTTTAGAAGCTTTTAAAATGGATGTTACACCTATCATAGCGGGGAATCAAGGAATCATCCAGGTCATGTCTCGTGTTGGATGGCAGGTCTCAATATGAATAGCAGCTTTGTGCTTGTTTCTTGCACAGTGGACTCGAGTACCATTGAACCTAGTGCCAAAATTAATTTCCTGTTCATATGGTCATAAGCCTATAGAAATGTAAATCAGATAATGTTTTGATGATCAGCTGATCAGAGCTTGATTTACCCTGTGAATAAACGTTCTTCACTCCCCTTTTGTACTCACTACACTAATACATTTTAATTGTGTAAAAATACAATTCTTCATTGGATTAACAAGTCTATTAACAGTGGTTTAAAACCTGGGAAGGGATAATGCCCATGTGTTTTCTGTGCCTTATTTACAAATATACGTAGTCAAAAGAATGAACAGCATGTGTCCCCTTACAAGCAATCATAGCAAGATTAGCAGCTGCACAGTTAATTTTTCAGTGATTATGGATTCAATCTCATCAAAGCAAGCAAGTTTTGACAAAGGACGACTTCCAAATATAAATTTAATTTCCTTTGATTTTTTCGCCATTAGAAAGAAATAAAACAAACCAAACCACGCCTGCCCCAACCTAAAATAAAAAAACCCCTTTCAGTAAAACCCCCACCTTTGTTTTGGTCAAATGAGAAAGGGCTTGTGGTAGAAAGAAATAAGATGAGCACTTTACCTATGTTGAGTAGGAAGAGGCTGAGGCAAATAACTCATCTGCCAGGTGTGAGGCCTGGATCCTGTATCCTTTAAAAAACTTGAACCCAACAGCAGTTTCTGTAAGAGCCACACAGCCCACACTAACAGAGTTGTGAAGTGGGGCTGCCTAACCAGGGTCTTTACGGAGTAGGGAGAGTGTGTTTGGTGGGGATGAGGTGCATCTCCGTGGCCTTTAGAAGAGGAGCCTGGCTTGTACGCGCATATGCACATGCACACAGATTTGCTGACTAAACAATCTGTTAGGGGGAACTAAACCACACATGAATCCTTCTGCCAGTTCCAGAGTGGTGTAAATCCCATGCATGGCTTTCAGAAAGTAGCTCCACAAGAGTCTGGATCAGGGCTGTGAGCTCATTCTAGACATGTAAAGCCAAGAGAAAAACAAACGCACAGAAAATTCACAGACAAAACTTGCCAGCAGTCCTTGTGTCACCTTTCCTGCACAGAAACGGCTTTTCCAGGGAGCAACACCTGGTAGAGTCCTGCCAAACAATCTTCAGCTGGGAAGCTGCCGGGGTTTTGTGTAGGTTTTTTGGCAACACCACCAGCCATCTTTAACGTTAGAATGCAACCGTGCCTGAAACCCTTTGGAAATTGTCTTCTCTTGGTAATGCTTGTATTCAGAATCCTTCATACTCACCACTGACTACTTTAAAAACATACTGGAACGACTAAAGCTGACAGTTAACCTTAGTATCTAGTGCTAACTGAAAGCAGACTTATAAATGTAAAACTCGATTTTGCTGAGAATTTGAAGCAGTTTTCCAAGATCCTGACTGTGGTGATGTTACTCAGCCCAGCAGCAGTGAAGTCTGCTCAGCTGCTCCAGTGCAAGGCCTGGGATGGACAGCCCAGGCCACTGCCAGAAGTGGTTGTACAGTTTCTGCCCGTACCTCAATTCAAAGGTCTAAGTCATTTTAAATGAGATGGGACGACAAAAATCCCATCTTGAAATTAGGGGAAAAAGTAAGCCTAAATTCAGGCTATTTTTCCTACCACCATCCTTGCTTTGAAAATGTAAGTACCGACAATTTCAGGACACCCAGCATCGGCAGTAGAGAATAAACATCCTGCTTGTTACAGATATTTTCACTGCTATCCATTTGATTTGTCCCAGATAGGGCCAGAAGAGGAGACATCAAAAAGAGCAAGATGTATACTCCAGCACTCCTACCATCGCTGAACCCACTTCAGCCATCTCAGAGTTATTTGCAGCAACGCTTCAAGTATGTTCCTCAGACAGATGAGCACTCTGAGCCAGGCGGAGAGAAGATGTACATTGTACGAAATCGCTAATTATGCTTTGCTGAAAGCATGGCTGGCACAGCCCTGCATTTGGAGACAAAGAACTCCCAGGCAAGGTGTACGTATAAAACAAGGTGCTATGTTTGCTGCTGCCATTTGCGATGTGAAATAACTTGAATAACAAAAACTGCCTCGGTGCAGATAACTCCCCTGTATTTAGAAATGCCATGCCCTCCTAAAAGGAAAGAAAACTGGATATTCCTTCCTAAAGAGTCCAAGATAAACACTTACTGTTTTAAACGCTAGCTTTAGACTGAAGGTAGGGAAGAGAGCTTGGGGCAAGAACAGACTCTATCCCAGAGGCAGCCTCCCAGGGTGTATGCAAACCTCTACCACCTCAATCTGTTCCTGTACAGAACTGAGTGTTACTCCACAGGCCCGGACACACACTCCATCACAGCACAGTAGCGTGATAGAGCTCAAACGCGTAAAACATGTAACGAATTTTACTAAGGCCAGAAAGCTTGATATTAAGCTAACCTTCTAGTGCTTCCACCGCTGTGATACGGGAAATAAGGAAACACCTGGCAAACACAATTAAAACATTGGCATCTCCAAGCTCTCAGATCTTTGCAAGGAGGAATTTAACAGAAAACCCAATGGGCCAAATCCATTCCACATATACATGCCTCCAGCCTGAAGCAGGAGTCTGGAGCCACAAGGATGAATGTCCTCTGAAACTGCAGCAATCGTAGGGCTTAAAGCTGAGCGCACCAAGACAAGACGGCAGACTCAAAATCTCTGAAAAACTGAAATCTACATCTGAGACAAGAGCAGATATAGGAAATAGCCTTCATAAACAAGCAGAAGTAAGACTGAGTATTTTGTTCTCAGCATTGTAGGCAAGTCTAAGAACTCATCCAAAGAGGATGAGCTGCAGCAGTAGCTGAGTATAACACACGCAACCACGGATACAAAACATAAATGACACCTGTGTGCCAGCAGCAGTGCCTAGGAATTCAGACCTGGAGATATTCAGGCCTTAAATGGATACAGGAGCAGACACATAACTCACAAGTTACAGCTTACCTTGCAGTTTTTTACATTTTAAAACCGAAAAGGCAAAGAAAAAGGTTTTTTTCTTCCTAAAAAGACTTTTGGTAAGAATATAACTTCAGCACTTTAGAGTTACATCAATGAAAAAAAAATGAGTGGAAGCATGCAGCCAGTTTCATGGTTCATCATGGGGAGAAAAGAGGTAAAGAAAACTAATTTTGAAGTTACTGACCCAAGTCATTAGAAATATTAATACAGATTGGTCTCAAAGTAAGGTTATCCAAAGTTTCTTAGGTTAAAAAAGGGAATGAGGCCAGACACCAGATACAAACCATGTACGTACGCCACAGCACCAGAGATATTTTCTCAGTGTGATCACAAAAATAGCCATTCCAAAAAAAAACCCCAACCCCAACAAAAACCCAAGCCCACTGCAGATTAGCCAAACCTTGCAACTTACATGTCCTCAACAGTAATGTCCTTCAATATTTGGCAATAATCCACATTCCACACAGCCTGATCATCCCAGACTTTAGAAGCCAGCAGAATAGCTCCTAGAACTATCCTCTTCCAGTTACTAGGGCATATGTCAATCTCTGCATAGGTTAAAAGCCTTTCCAAATAAACCTATAAAAAGAAAAAGAACAAAACCAAAAATCAAACCAGTTCAATGTGTGTAATAAGACCTAGAACTGAATTCTGAGCAGCAACCACGCCAGTCCAATACAACTGTTCTATCCCATTTCTGTTAAATGTGTCAAAATAAGTGTTAGTGATTTTTACCTACACTTTAGGATCCAAACTTTCAGGAGTCACAGGTTCCATGTTTAGTATAACACAAGAACTGGACCACCAAAGTAAACAATAAAGACAGTGAAGAATCAGTTCTGAGCAATGAGCCCTGCTGTTTCCGTGAGGCACTGCTAGAGTTCTTTGCATCCCAGAGTCACGTAGTCCCCCACGGGTTCTCACTAGGGCCTATCTGGGACAGTAAATCACTCAACACGGCACTAGCCTTTCATCATGGTTCAGGTTCAGCACTTGTAGCTTAAGAGGAAATGCTAAAACCCGCACTGTGATCTATAGTCGTGGGACGCAGATGCATTAATTGCTGTCCTTCCACAAGGAAAGGTGTTACAGTGCTATTCCTACTTCACCCTCTAAAGAACAGGCTTCGATCCTTCACCTACAACAAGGTCATCCTCTGCTTTCATCTGCACCTCCAACTGCTTAGATAGTTAAAGATAGCCAAGTCCAAAGATATGTCATGGTCTTTTACTCATTCCTCCCACATAATCCCAAACCAGCCCAAACATGTTGAATCCTGCTATTTCACACTCCTCTAATGATCCATGTATGAAGTAATTTATTTATTTAGTAATTCACTTTCTAATTTGAATAGAGATTGCTTTTAAGGTTCTATTCCCTAAACTAAGTCCAAGGTCCTAATGAAACCCGAGATAAACTAGTGGGTGCAGGAAGCTGTTGTACAGGTCTAAGGGCAGAATAAATCTTCATTACAAGGGTCTCCCCGCGCTTTCTTCCCATCCTTTGCACGTAGCCTCCAAGTAGACTAAAGGTGTTCCTGTAATAACAGAGCCATCTAGTGGCAAAACCCACTTTAAAAACTAACTCTATTTTTTGTAAATACTTCAGTCGACTGGATGGCCCGGGGTTAACTTTCATCTTGTTCTGTCAAAATTGCTTGCATGTCTTTGGAAAAGCAAAAATCTCCAACTACTTTGAGTTTCAATAGCTCTAGCTATCTGGCCTTTTTAATTACTTATTTCCTTATTAAAGGGAGTCCTTCAAGCTGACTTCGTTTAACTGCCACTCTCTTTTGGTGACAGATCTCTTCTGTTCTTCTTTCAGAAAGAAGCCACAATGAAGACTGAAGTCTAGTACGCAATGAAGTGCAGTTTAAGACACTGTCTAATGTAGCGATTATATACGTTGTGCTTTTCTTTCCTTTTGTATACATACACGTATAAGCATGCATGTGTGTATATAAATAATTGTATCATCATCAGTTTTTTTATATCCATCTTGTTTTCTGAAATCAAACAATGAACTGTGATGAGATTATCTTCTTACTGTTGTTCTTAAGTTCAAGTCCCTCCTTGTCACCTGGGGAAAAAATGTTGTAGACTCCTTGGTTTAATTAAAAAAAGTATGATAGAAAGGTGGCAATGACTGAAGGCCATGATAATGAGAAATCTCCTGCACTTTCTATGGTACCGACCCTCGGCCCTTCAGGTGGTGGTGGCACTTGTAGAGTCCTGGTTAATATGAACTCAAAACTCCCACCTTCCCCTCCACAAAACTGAAATAAAAGATGTCTTTGTGTCTGATCTCATTATACCCCACTGTTCATGGTGTCCCACTGTTCTGCCTTTCCCAAGCTTCTTCAACATTGTTATATTATGAAACAATGTTTGATTGGACAAGTAATTAAGCATTACATATTCATATATAGAAAAGGCAAGTTTTTTTTACGATAATCACTTCTGTAACTACTTAGAAATCTTTGCTAATGAACTCCCTTGTACAGGGTCTTCACTATTAGCAAGGTTTCACAAGATATCATAAATATTTAATAAAACGTCAGTTCAGCCCAGTTCATTCAATGAGGGGTGAAAAAAAGTCTTCCAAAAACTCCAGTTTCAGTAATTGGGCATCTCTTACCAGTGTCACTATTGCACATTCAGCTGTCAGCTGTGCAGCACTGAAGAGCGTCCGAACAAACCGGTAGATGTGCTTGTGATCAGGGTCATGCTTGTAGTAGTCATCTGGGACTTCTTCACGCTGAAAGATAGTTCTCCAAATTACTGAAAATCTGTCTTATTTAATACTGACTTTAAAGAACAGACACACATGGTTGCTTCTTCTCACTGAGTAGAAGCGTATATAACCCTTCGCTGTCACAGAACAAAGTAATTCAGAAGTGAAAGCAGCAAGCAGCCTTACAATATTATGATGTTCTAAACAAATCACAATAGCTTTAGTTGATATCTTTATTTTGAACACTTTCTTTTATCTGTGAGGCCAACCGGAAAGAGCACGAACTACCACCACTATTACAGGTGCTAACTATTGTCCATGGAACATCTTGCACGCTAAAAGAGATTTAAGAAAAAAAAAAAGGGGGGCAGTGGGTTCTCCCTGAAATAAAATCAGATATATGGACAGACCAGGGAAGCACCGGCTCTTCAAAAGGCAAAACTAAGAAACTTCACAGGATTAGCCTTGCAGCTAAGGAAGGGCTGATGAACAACATAGCGATAATTCTGTCACAGGTAGAACTGGATGGTAACTAATGCAGTCTTTATGGTACTTGTTCTTGAGAGATCCCAGAAAGACAAGGCTACTGAACAGCTAGATTTAACTTTGAGACAATGCTAAACTGTTTCAAATACAGGGGAGAAGAAAAGCTTTGAAATAAACAGTCTATCAAAGCAATCCTAAAATGAGTGTTTGAGAATTCTGACCCTGTCCTCCCAGACATTCTGATTTTCAGCACTCTTCCCGGAAAGATGAAGCTTCAGCCTCACACACTGGTTCTGCAAGACTGATACTGAATAGGTTCCTGTCTACAGTCCAAATTAGACCTGTAGTATGGTAAAGATACCAGACGGGAACAGCATAGCTTTACATTAAACAAGCAGTCATAAGGTTAGCAAAGCAGCAAGCATTTTCATGTGACTTTGTGATTTAACATAGCCAAGTAACAGCGTCAAGTAAAATGAAGAGGTAAGCTAACTTTTTTCTCTCCATACAGTCTTCTGATACACCACTAACCAATGGAGGTGGGCGTGCAACTTTAGGAATAACATGAGCACCATCCCCCTTGCAAAAATCCTGCGCTACGAACAGTACAAAAGCACATCTGGAAGCGCAGATTTGCTGACAGGGGCTGAGAGGAAAGGACCGAGACTGGTATTTGTGACCAAGTCCTGCGATGCTGGTAACTTGAAGTTTGTTATTTCTGCTGTTAGGATCAAAAGAACCTGGATTTGGACTCCTTGTGACTGAGTCTTCAGAGGACAAGGTGTTCCGAGATTTCATCCAGTCAACTAACCTTATCAAAGGTACTGCAGGTAGCCAGACAAAACTCCAATACTACAGAAACTAACAAGCCATTTGTACCTCTCCCCTCAGAAGTATGACACCCAGCCCTTGCTGTGTTTCTGCCTGTGTACTGCAGTAACATAGAAGAGACCTTTAAATGTTCCCTAAAGGACACAATGATTTTCCTCCATCCATACTCATTAAATAGGAGATAGGCTATGTGAAAGGATCAAAAGATACATCAGGTTGCTAAATAAAGAAGAAGAATTGTCTGATGAAGTGGAATTCATTTTACAGAAATAATTTTCAATGTGAAACAACAGATTCAGGCAGTTAAAACAGTTTTGGACCAGACCTGTCTCTTCAAGTATCGCAGTCCATACAATGAATCTTCTGTGTAGCTCTTCTCCCAAAGTTCATTATTTTTACTGAGTAGGGAGTTGTATTTATTCAAGCGTACAATTCCTAGCACAATGGGTCATGTTAAGAGTGGAACTCTAACTTAAAACATTCGTTTATTTAAAACTGTTTACCAACAAGCCAAATCTGTGAGAGAGATTAAGGTGCATCCACTCAGGTAAATTCCAGAAAAAAAAATTAGTTTTTTTAAAGCCATTAGAGCTTTGCTAAATTAATTTCAAATGAAAAACAAAGGAAGTAGTTCTGTAGGACAGTCATCAAGCTTGTAGTGCTCCAACCAGACATGAAAAGCACACACTCCACTCTTGAGCTTGCCTGTACTATGAAGTTTTGCATCTTAAGGATTGTGTAAAAAGGTGTACCAAGACTAACCACATTAATGTCACATGCTGAACGTTCCCAGCTGTTACTGGAAGCAGTATTAAGCATATTTGCTTTAAAATCTTGCCTTTTGGATTTTTGAAAGGCCAAACTCACTGTCTTCGTGTGATGTTTCACATACTACATACTCCTGTTTGCAGCCATTTAACAGGCTAGGCACCTACCTACTAACCATGCCTTCCTAAATAAATAGGAAAGATTGCTAATAAAAGTAGCGTTAAAGAGGGAAAGAAAGGAGTCAGACAAGAAAGTCTGGATACGAAATGCTGCAAGAATTAGCAGGTACTTGCTTTCTATTTATATTCAAAGCATAGAAAATGAAATATACTTTGGAATATATAGAAAGAACGGGTTCTGTTTGTGATCTAGCCGCTACCAAAAGTCTGGAGGACACCTTCTGCACTGTATTTTACATATAAAGCTCCAACTTAATACCAATTTGCTTGCAGCCCCGTGCTAAGACATTCTTATGACTTACACAATACAAGTCAAGATGATAAAATATATATGTATGTTGATGCACATTCAGAGGATCAAAAAGTTACACTTACTGTGAGAGGATGAGATTTTTCATCAAAAATGTCCAATGATCTGTCAGAGTCTCTGCAAAGTAAAAATCGCTGTTTTAGCAACAAGGGTTAATTAGTAATGCTATGCTCCACAAAAAAGCATTATTCATTAAGAGGACAGTGACATATTTTGTAGTTCAGCTTTTCACAGAATATGATATGAAGTTAGACTGTATTTCTGCGAAGCATTTAATAATGAGATCTTACAACTGAATGCTTAAGAAGCTAAACGATGAATAGCTATCTATGTCCTCATATTATGCTTCATACAGTTCTCCCTTAAAATGCAAAACCATCTCATTAATAGCATTTATTTCAAAAAAGCAGCTGTAATTTTAATAAGCTGTAACTAGCTTTAATGGCAAGGGTTATTTGTACATGCAATAGTTTTTCCTTTACCCATCAAAACTAATCTGTATTCAGGAAAAATTAAACTAAGTCCAAAGGCTGATTTGTGGTGAGTTAAGTGTATTGTCCTCAATTCCTCTGTTTTGACTTCTTACGTTTCATTCTCGACGAAGTACGTGCCACTGAATGGGTGTGTTGCTGACCCTTCTGTATTAGCTCAAGATGGGGCACAAACAGGAAAAAGACACAGCATAAAGTGTCCAGATTTTTCAACTGCCTTAAGTTACACTAGCTGTTACTGAAGTGTCCAAGACCATATCGCTGTCTGAAAACCAAAGCTATATTTCAGGAAAAAAAACCCCAAAACAACAGTTCACTCACCTGTTCTTTATATGGTAGAATATTGCTAATGTTACACTAAAAAAAAAAAAAGAGAAAAAGACTTAAAGCACATTCTGTGCACACTATACCACAAAAAAAGCTGTTGTTCAGGGCAGTGTTCCAAATCCATTAAATACTGGCTTCCTCTCACATTCTTGAGTACCATGTCTCATTTCTGATGTTTAACTGCCTGAACAGAAACTGGCCAAATCAAATTAGCTAACTACTTTCAAATTCATTGTACAGATATCTGTGCCACAAAATAAGTATTAAACTATGTTTTAAACACACCTTCATTGCCTGATTAGGTGACATTTATTGAAAATGTGGACTACTTGCAACTAAAACATAATAAAAGTCCTACTTGTTGGTACGTCTACTGTTGTAGATTCTGCTGATGCTTCAACTCCATATCTCAGGCTGTCTAATTTAGGACCTGTCTGAAAAAGTGAATAATAAAGGTGATATTATACCTGCCAAGAAGGGGTCAAGAAAGGATCTCAGTGTCTGCTGATTCAAGTGAGGCAATGAATTTCATATTGACACTCATTTACGGTGGCCAAATTTCACATACGTTTCTGGCAGTGGCAACAGGAACGCTGCCGCTGCAGGAATCTGTTCTGGGCAAGCTCTGATCTGTTGCCAGCTGTATACTACTCCAAAATGGCACAAGAACAATCTTTTAGGTTTTTTTTCTCTAGAAAAGGAGTAACATACCTCTGTTTGAAACCAAATTTGAAAGTGACAAATGAACTCGGACATTTCTGAACTCTACTAACTCTGGAAACAGTGAAGCCTTCTGGGCCTGAAGCTACTTTGCCTTACTTTCCCTTCCAGCACAGTAAAACTCTTCTCAATTCTTGGCTGGCATAATCTATGCACAAAGAACTGTCTCTGTGGCACTCAGAACAGGCTGAACCCCCATTTCCGCTGGGGAACCAGTGCTATCAAACTCATCTACCCAAAAC
Organism: Cuculus canorus; assembly: GCF_017976375.1. NCBI lineage: Eukaryota > Metazoa > Chordata > Aves > Cuculiformes > Cuculidae > Cuculus > Cuculus canorus. The sequence continues at coordinate 28,978,820 of NC_071406.1, read as the reverse complement.
ACAAATATACGAAGAAAAGGTAGAAAGGCTAGAACTAAGACCTAAGCCAGCAACATACTGTTATCCACAACTAGAGGGCAGACTAACACTTGCAAGGAGCAAGAAAGAAGTCCTACAAACTTTCTTGCAACTCGATACAAAATCCATTTCAAGTTTTCCCAGATTGAGAGCTTCTGGATTTGGCTTTCAGTGTGAAGACTCTGAGCTTCCCAGCCCAACTCACACTTCTGAACCCAAAATGCTGACACATTTCTGCACTGCCTCAGATTCTCAAATGCACAATGCTAACTACTTCGAAATACAACAGTACCTTAGCTCTGTAACTGAAAAAGCAGCTCGCTTCAGCAGTCATAATTAAACAGACCTTGACACCCCTTCCACAACCAACCTGAATAAGCAGTGCTCCTCTCGTTCAAGTGTGTAACTGGCTTTGAAACAGAAAAGAACACCACAAAATCCCAAATAAACCTCTTAATGCTACTCAGTCCCTTGTTGATTACACACGGTTCTTACCACTTTATTGTGCTTCTAAGGTTAGGTTGACTGACGGTGCTGTCATCTATAAATATTGTTGAGCATGAGCTGTATTTTTTCGTAAGCTGCCCAGGAGAAACCTTAGAAGAGGAATAAAAAAGAACAGAAATACGTTAAAGAAGATTGATTCCGTGAGCTCTCTTTCACCACACTGAATAGTGGCTTTACACCTCAAGCAGCTACTGCAGAGGAGGTCTTTGTAAGTTACCCTTTAGCCATTAACTTCCTGAAGATATCCTTTGTCTAAGATAGGTTTATAAATCATCCCTTGTAATATACAATAAGATGTTTTCAGAAAATTTATTTTCAGCAGAAATAGCTGCAGCTAAAGCAGCAAGTCCTCCAATTTTCTCAGTCCTCCTCCAATCCATTCTTGCCAGTTTGGGTCTCAGTCTTCCTTCTCTATGATGTACTCTATTAAATTTCCCTCTGACTCCATAATAATTTTCACCCTTCTTTATACCCTATGCCTTTGCATTTTCTGGTTATCCAGTATCACTCACTGGGAAGTCAGTTTTGCATGTGGGGTTTTATCCTGTTAAATTTTAGGAGAAAAGAAATCTTTCCCTGACAGTGCTCAGCTCACTCATATCTTGTTCAGGGCCTGGAATCTGGAAGTATTATAATTACCCTTACTTTTACTACTTAGAGCTAGCAATATGTTCCACCATATATCCTAATCCTGTAGATTTTATACAGTAAGAAATCTTCCTATAGGACACAACATCAGGCTTCCCTGTGCATTTTCAGAGAATGCCTTGTACTAGAGCTAGGATATCATAACTGAGGGAGGAGTTTTAATTAAGCAATTCAAGATTCATTAGTTCTTGCGAGAATATTTTTAAAGTCTTGTCTAAAAACTTGCAAATCTCCCATATAAAAATGTTGGCACCCTTCACAACTCAATGGCTAATGGGGAATATTTCCTATTCCAGCTGACGTTTGCTAGAAAAAACAATCTGATCACACTTCACCTTGGTGAAGCTAGAATGGTAGTCGGAAAAGAAACAAAATTGTCTAAAAAGGAGCCACCCCCATAATCAAGCTAAATACCACAGCTTCGAAATATCATTATGTTACCAGATACTTCTGCTAGATGTTATTTTTAAGCTCTGTGTTAGTAAGTTCCATCCTTAGCATTACTAGTCTATTTTCTTTAACCACTTATTAATAAAATTGAGTATTTTTTTATAGTTTTTGGGGTAAGTGAAGTGTCAAAATAAACCGATGTTTACAGGAGAAGCTTGAAGCTTATTTTCAGATTTTAAAACCAGTGGATTATCACTTGTTTATTGTGTTGATGATAATGTTTGCACATCATTCTCTTTTCATGTTGGACACATTTCTTAATATATTCTGCAGTGATGCTCAATCAGCAAGTTATTCAAGACTTGCCATCTCAGCTGAGAAATTAATCCAGTTGTATTTCTGTTTAAAAAAAACCAATGTGGCAGTTTGACATATTTTTTCCTTCACTGTTCTCAAGACTGATGCAACCTAAAACCCATTCTCACTCTTTTGACATCAGCCATTCTCTGCTCTGTCATACCGTGACTGTTTCTTTTTTAAAGACAGGCAAAGATAATTCAGTTTTATCTTGGGAAGGAGGATTTGGAACACATGTAGGACTACAGACCTAGAACTACCACAGTTTTTCTTGAATTTGTCTTTGTCCCAATACGTTAATATTACCTATACAGCATACAAAGAATCTGTTTTACTTACATGATTGATGTGGTTACTCTTCCTCTTCTCTCGCACTAGAAAGAGGGAGAAAGAATGTGAACTGAAAGGTTTTTAAAATTCAAATTTACATTCCATAAAGTCATTCTATTAACCTAGTCTTCTGAAGAATAGGAGTATTAAAAGTTCCAAATTTGACCTTAGGTGTCTGGGAAAATAGTTTGAGGAAAAAGACACCGAATTTTACCAAGCTAATGAACTACATACTACTTCTAACTATTCACATGTACTTTTAGAAATTAAAGGAAAACAATGTTTCAGCCTTGAATGCATTATGAAAAACTGGATGATTTCAGACAGTTCAAGTAGACATGTCCAACATCCAACAGCGACCACTTAGCAAACGGAGGTAAAAACATCACACACTGAACGTGCCACACAGACACAAGGAGGAGGTGAGGCTCACAGTATTATATATGGGTTCTCTCTCCTCCTGTTACACAGAAGAGGGTAAAAAGGTATTCGCTACATAGACATGGCTTGTGCTGGCATCTTCTATTTATCATAGCTGTGACCATGTTATTTTGTTATTTAAAACTATGTCAGTCTTTCAAAAAACACTGTAAGGTTTAACTTCCAGCTATATAACAGTAGCAGTAAAACAGTGCTGTTAAAGGAGAGCTAAGAGTTGCATACATGCAGGAAGCTATACAAATGTGAGCAGCCTGGACAGGCAACTTCTCCAAAGTTCTGACCTCAGGTCATTAACACTTTCTAGCAGGAGGCACTCTCTTAAAAATTTACAAAAATTAACAACTGGAAGAGAATATACAAATTTTTGTCTTTTTGCATAAATTAAAAATCATAATCCTGATATCATCCTAGTGAGAGAGAACTTACAGATATTAATTTTTCTAGTTCTATGAAAGCTTAACTAAAGAAGATCCAGTGAAATTAGAAAATAAATTCTTCTGCCTGACTTGTTTATAAAAATACCTGGTAAAAAATTGAGTCATCCATCTAATACAAACTTTGGGGAATAGTTTAATAGTTATCTCACTAGCAGACCATTCTCCTACATCAACACAGGTGTATCCATTTCCATACATCACATGTGAAGAATACCAAATCATGTCAGTATTCTGCTCAGGGAGGCAGTGGAGGGCCCGTCCCTGGAAACATTCAAGGCCACGCTCTGAGCAACATGATCTGGTTGAGGATATCCCTGTCCACTGCAGTGGGGTTGGAGTAGATGGCCTTTAGATGTTCCTTCCAAACAAAACCATTCTATGATTCTATGTGTAAGAGTAATACTATCACCCATAAAGACGTTCATGTAGCGTGAATGTTATTTGCCGCAAGGCAGTAGTTGCACTACAACGTTCCAGAACTATGTCAACTTACTAATTGCAACTTAAGCAGCACCCAATTAGGAGGTGTTTGAAATGTGCAGGTCAGATCCTCCACGTGTTTGGAGGCTGACCTTCGAGGCCTTGATGAAAAGAAGCCTCCATTTCATCGGTATTATCTCTCCCAAAGAGTCACGCTAGTACTCATTTCCACCGCTCACAGATCACCGGAGCATCACGAAGTCAATACCATTGAGAATTTCACTGCTTGCCCCAAGACTCTGAATAGCAGGACTGCAACTGAAAGACCCATCAAAATAATTCTACTTTTCTGTAGCAAAGCTATCCCAAAACAGAAGATACACTGCAGCTTTCCATCAACCCATCCAATCTCAAGTGCAGCGCTGTCCTAGGAAAAACAGTGATTCAAACAAGAACCAACTATAAAAGGAATGGAAGCATTTTTAAAAGAATATCTTAAATTTTTTAGTTGCAACTTCAAAATTTACTATTGTCAGATTTTCATTTGTGCAAAATGGAAACATCTCCTAAAGCATCTTGGAGTGCACAAGCTATAGTAACTGTTCAAATTTGACTTTATCAAGCAAACAAGGAATCTGCAAAGAAGCTGGAAATACCAATTTATCCATGTCATTAAAGCCAAGATTGAAGAATAATTATGCTACTGAAACTATTCAAACAGTTTAAAACAAGATATTCAAAAGCAGCTGACAAAGACCGACGGTTTAGGTTTATTCCTTACTGAAAACTGCCCCTTAATTCTTCTGGGTTCTTTTTCCTTTTCTTTTTTAATTTAAAGCAATTTTTAAAACAGTCCTCGGTGATAAAAAAACCCTCACCACTGCCTGAAGCTTGAATGACACTAGCGAAGAAAGCCTTGCTCCTGCAGACTGCTAGACACTGAAAACGCCTAATATTTAAGCATTTAGAAGAACAAGGGATTTCAAATGTTAAGTAAAACAGACTATGAACAAATTTCTGTGTAAACACACTAATTATTAATCCCTACACTTTGAAAGAATTAAAGCAATTTAAATGTTCTAGAGCTAAATAACTAAAATAGGCAGTTGCTTTTCCATGTTTTTTCCAATTTAAAAAAAAGATGGGAGAAAACTTAGCTTACCGTCTGTTTGAGACTTGCTCAGGAAAATTGTGCTTGCTCTGGGATGATCAGATGGATTAGATTCCAAAGCTAAATCTGAAACAGCAAGGACAGAAAAGGGAGAGATGTTTAACAGAAGATGATTACTGCAACGATTCCCACCCAGCCTTAAAATGCTCAAGCACAGTGTCAGAGACAAATCAGAAACACTCAGAATGGGTCATCTCTTTAAAGCAAAACCCAAGATAAATAAAAGTCTGACATTTTCCTCTCTGAAAAAAAAAGCCCGTGGACTTACTCCTACTGCCATAAAGCTCTGAAGTAGCTTACAGTTTCCACCAAGACAAAATCTGGAAAGGGAGATCTCAGAAAACAACAAAAGTCATTATGCGTCTGCATGTTGGGGTAGCTGGATGTGGAGTCTGTGCTCAGAGAAAAGCACAACTTTAGCAAGAGCATAATTCTTCCACTCTATGGTTTAAGTACCCAGTACTGCAAGAAACAATCTATGTGGTCTCATAAAAGAACCTACTTAATTAACTTCTACAGTGCTGATAAATACCAAAACACAGATCTTACATTGCTCTGTTCTTTTGGAATTTCAGGTAAAACCCTGCAGAGCTACTGAAGAACAAAATTATTGCTTTAATCCTTTGCCACAATGGACTAGTGATGACATTAGATGAGGATACATTACCCCTTAGATTGAGATGGGCGTGATCATTAAAAAGTGTGTTGATGAAACTGTAAACATCCTGATGAAATTCTGAGCTGCATCAGCTTTGACAGAAGAAACAGCTGTTCTCAGGAAGCGACACTACAGACACTGATTTATGTGGCCATATGAACAGAATAAGCTAGTACTGCGATCCTGTACAATCTGGAAAGAGCAAATTCACATCCTTTTACATTTGTCATTCTGATTTTTCCTGTGTGCTGCTTTACACCATGCTAACCATAAAAACCTGCACACATTAGTGGTTCAAGGCAGTCTGCCAATAATGCAGTTGCCAGAGCCTTAAAAAACAAAGTCATCTACGAATCATCATCAACTTTTAATGAAAAAATAATTCTTAGGAGCTTTTTATGCATTCAACCAGCAGAACTCTGGTTAAATAGTAGCCAAAGTATGCACAAACTGTCTTGGTGCTGAAAGTCTTCATTATGTGAATGTTTTGTGCTACTGCACCTAACACACGGCACAGTCACCACCCTCATGTGGCAGTTGAGTGACTATAACTGCAGAAATACGCGTGTCCCCAAGACTTCTCATTCCAGATCCCCACTGGTCCACATCACTGGTATCCACTGTTCTCCAGTACTTGGCTTACATCACCACTGATCTTAGTCCAACAGTACTGCTCTGATGCTGGTCCAGGACGCAGATCACTGCAATATTAAATCTTTACTGTATAAGTAAGGCAGCAAATGCCTATTCAGGAACACAAACGTTCAGACTGGACATGAGGAAAATTTTTCACAGAAAGGGTCATCGGGCACTGGCAGAGGCTGCCCAGGGAGATGGTGGAGTCACCATCCCTGGAGGTGTTTAAAAGACAGGCAGATGAGATACTTAAGGATATCGTTTAGTGGCAGACAGTTATAGTTGGACTCAATGACCTCAGAGGTCTTTTTCAACCTGGCGATTCTATGACAAAGATTTTTCAATTAGGAATTTCCCCCCTCTCAAAAAAGGCCAAAGTCAGCTATGAAAGCAGACCATCTCCAGCAGTTTTTAAAAGCTAACTTACAAAACCAGCATTTCTATTTTCACCTTACTGTGCTCATTCATGGCAGCCAGGGAACAGACACCTTAATTTAATCATGCAGTTTAAATGCATTTAAGAAGTTCTGGTTTAGAAGCCCTGGAACAGAATTTGCCTTACATCTCATACCTGAATCATCACTAATACACTTTGATTCCCTGAAAAAATATCAAGCACACACTAGTATGTCATACTGGCATGTTTCTAATGACCCTTTGTAATGTCTCAACAAAATAGTGTAACTGTTGTTTTAACATCTGTTCACAACATTGACAAGTTTCTAACACTGATTTAGCAAAAGCGATTTTAAGAGACAGCATAGAGACTAACTCTAGTTTCTAATGCTAGCACTCTATTAAAAAATAACCCCAAACCAACATTTTGACATAGATCAAGGAATTCACTGGTAATGGCAAATACTAAGCAACTTTTTAAGAGTTGAGAAAAGAACGATTCAGCTATTGAAGCATTTTTCTAGTCTACCAAATAACTGAAGAATCATCAACAGGCAGAGCAAGACCGCAATGTACAGATTTAAAATACAGATCATTATTAGCAAGTTATACTCAGAACTTATTTATTTATGGTTCTGCAGCTACTTTTAGAATAACTGGGTAAGTCAGGTCAGAAAGAACCTTGGGAGGTCTCTAGTTCAACCTCTTGCTCAAAACAGCATCAGCTAGGAGGTACAATTAGGCTGCTCATGACTTTATTTGGTTGAGCCTTGTAAAGCTCCAATGAGGGTCATAATGCCCATCCTCCCTTACCCCATAAAAAAAGCCCCATTAATATCTTGACTTCCCTCAAGTTTTTACTTGCTTTGTAACTATAAGACTTAAAGCTCACTTATATTATTTTTTTCCCTTTTTGTGTTCTGCCAGTCCCTGTATCCACACTGCTTAGATGCTAGAAATCAGGTCTAAAAGCACCACAAGAATTAAACACCTGCAATTATAACCAACTTTCACTCCCACTAAGAAGGGTCTAAGATCTGCAGCACTGCAGGATCCACCCAGGGACACAATACTGACGTGTCCCCTCTGAACACATGAGAGGAGAGGAACAGCAGTGAAAGGAAAACACTTTACTGGCTCCAGTTCCACAGTGGCTCTGCAAGACACAAAATGCTTTCTGCTGGACAAAGTCAGGTGTATCAGCACCTATAGCACATTAAACCCACAAAAATACATTATACAACCAGAGTTATGGTACTAATAAAGTCCAAGACACATTGTGCAGCCCCTGGTATGAAACCTCACAAAAAGCGATCAAGACCAACCGTACCAAGGCTTCTTATCCCAGAATAATGTGGCATTAGCAGAAACAGTACATCTTGTTTTGTCTTGCAAGAACTGGCAAAAAAAGAAAGGTGCGTTTAGACCACCTCCCTGTAATTTTCCTCTTCTTAGCAGCCCAAGAATTTTAAACACCTTTTCTGTGCTACTCTCCCGGGACAATGCTTTTTTCCAAGCAACAGAAAGATTAGTAACATGATTTGCTCTTCCTAAACTACCAGTGATGCTCATGAACCACCAAAAAGCAAGAGCAATACAGCTGATGAGGGAAGCATAAGGCAAGAGGCAGATAAGGATGTGGGAAGAGGCAAAATCTAATGGGAAACACAGCAAAAGAAAACCCAGGAGAAGAGATTATTCTCTCTGCAAACAATTTGACTCACAGCCAAGTATAACGCCTAATACTTAATCCTTGTAGCACTTGAGTCCAAGTGCTACAAGGATATCTAGCCCTAAAAAAAAGGGCAAGTCTTGATTAGGAGCTACACCAGATGATGCATGACAGAAAGCTCAAGTAGAACAGAAAAAAAATGGAATTAAAACATGCAGAAACAGGAAGGAGAGAAATGAGAGAAGCAACAGGATGATATAAAAAGCAAGAAAACGCCAAGACATTTTTGTTCTATTGGGTTGACAGACTCTAGAAGTCAAAACATATTTTCTATTGGATCCTCACACTTAGTGATAAAGAGGTGAGAAGATTCCCACGAGAAATTCAGTCTGTGGGAGCAGCTCAGTAACGTTGCCACGCTACAACAGCCCTCCACCTCCATGAGCTGTGTATTAAAAATAGCCTTCCCCCTTATTTCTCTGCATCTCTCAGTGCCATTTACTCACGTGGTACTACCGAGCTCGTCAGATCAGCCCTGTCTCCAGCTGGAGCACAGAGAGGCCTGAATTTGCCTCCCTCTCTCACCATTCTCATTTTAAAGAGGCCCTTCCAGCACACTTGCCCTTCAGACAATTTCAGCTACCTCTGCTGCCGTGTGCTCCATGCGCTGAAAAGAGTGTGCGGTCCCCCCTGGGGCAGACCGTATGACTTTTAAGAGCAAACCTCTGCCCCTAGCTCAAGATCTCATGTCCTTTCCTCAACACCAAATCTGTACGAAGACTTTACCTCTGTTCATCTATGTCATGTATGAACATGTGTGGGTTTTGTAACTTTAAAATGCCAGCTACTTACCTACCATTCTACACACCTCAACTGGTGATATCAAACTATTGAGAACGTATTTTACACACCACATCATGCTACACATATTATCCCATTAATAAAGCTGACAGTCAAAGACGTCAGTGTTACTAAGCAGCAGCCCTTTGATGATTTCACTGCTTTAGAACACTAAAATATTGCATTGCCTTTAATAGTTTTAGCACCATCCTCTGTTTTACTAGACAGTGGTAACATTTTAATACAGCACATATTTAAACCATTAAATCATAAAAACCTCTCTGCTGTAACTCGAGTTTCTTCCTTTTCTCAGTGGGTTGTGAGCTTTGATTAATGTTCCAGCTTCCCTTGCATTTCATTACCTTACATTGTGAAGGATGTGAGTTACTTAACACTCCCAAAAAAGATGCAAAAATCAAAAAAAAAAAAACTAATGTGTTAAAGAAAGTTTGTTATTCATAACAACAGCTTCACATAAAATTATTTTTCCTCTAAATTATGTTATTCTATCCAAAACTTCCCTAGATATTACAACTCTGGTTTCTCAATCCAACCCATTTTGTCTACTCCTCACCAGCCACACCAAACCCAGCACACATCAGGTATTTATCACATGCAATCTTGTTATGTCCCCGCTTACACACAGGTTGGTCTATCCTTTAAACATTCCATGGGTGGCTTCTTCCCCAGATCTAGAGAGAATGAAAGCCCTTTGATCTCCTGATTATTCACCTTCACCAGAGTTCATCTCTCTGGAGTTGACTCAAAAGATATGAAAGCAGAGCAGGTTTTGTAACTAATACAAGCAAATTTGAATATATAAAGACTGGATCTTCATTGTGAACTAAGTGCTTTTAAATACAACCAGTTCCCAAAAATGAACTCTATTTTGAAGGGGAAATCTTGCTGAAAACTATCCTAACCAACACTTGGCACATGCACATGTGCCTTAAAAACACTCATAACTTCCCAGAGGAAATCAACTCTATTTCAAAAGAGAAACAAATAAAACTGATCTACTCAGTCGCCTGTTGTTCACAGAAAGGATCACTGAGGCTGGAAGAGACCTCTTTAAAATCATCCACGCCCCAGCACCCTGCTCCAGCAGGGTTAGCCAGGTTCCGAGTGTCTCCACAGAGACTTCACAGCCTCTCTGGGCAACCTGTCCAATGCGTGGCCACCCTCACTGTCAAATGACAATTCCTAAAGACCGTGACTTTACAGAATACACACAGAAGGATGTCATAAAGCTATTTAAAATCTGTCAGTTGTTCCTTACAGCACTACTAGGAGAACAGTAATATCAGTACCAATACCCAGCAGGTATCCAGGTGTATGATGATGTTCTAGAAGGCTGCAGAAATTACAATATATAAGCAGCTTTTTTAATTAAGAATGAATTATTTGCTCTTTTATACCACACTCCTGGGTTAGGCTGGTTCAACAAGAAACAGACACGGTAAGGCATTTAAAATTTGCTACTATAATCAGAAGTATTTAGAAAGAAGAAGTGTAGCCAATCTACTAAATACCATGGGCTAGCAAGGGTTCAAGTTGCCTATTCATTCCTGTGGTTGTTAAAAAAAAAAAAATCAATATAGTATTATTGGTTTTGTATTTCTTAAATTGCAGGAAGATCCACAGCGTTATCGTTGGCCTCCAGAGCAAATCCCAGCATGATCCTACAGCACTTAGTTCACAGCCCCTGCTAGGGAAACATGACTGAGAGGTCTGTTCCACTGTACAGAGTACCCAGCCTTTCTGAGACTGAAAGAAACCAAGTAGGTTTCCATGTGTTTCATGACGGATTATAATCATCTCTACACATTTTATGATAGCTAGGCAGAACAGCAGGATGTCAGGAGTGGCCCAAATTCCGCAGTGAAGGCAGGACCAGTTTAAAGGGAGGGAAACAAGGCGTCCCTAGAAGGAAGACAGGAGTTAATAAGCTAGATCTTAAAGTAATGTTTTGTTAGATGTGTTTCTGTACCGCATCTAATGTAGGACCATTTAAAGAGTAAAGGAGAAAGAACTGGTTGCACAGTATCCGCTTTATAATCCCCACATAGACATTCACATGTAACACAACTCACTACCACAAGAAGCTAACGCAGAACTCCACAGCTGTAACTTTTTAAATGACAGGCCAAAATACAAATTTCTAACTGTACACAATAAAGAACAACCAAATTTTACACTCCTGGATCCATGCCCAGGGAAGTTGTGGCTGCTGCATCCCTGGAGGTGTTCAAGGCTGGGTTGGATGGGTCCTTGCGCAGCCTGGTCTGGTGGGAGGTGTCCCTGCCCAGGGCAGGGGGTTTGGAACTGGATGGGCTTTAAGGTCCCTTCCAACCCAAACTATTCTATGATTCTAGTCTGATAAGTGGAAGTGTAAGGGAACCTTTCCTCACCTCAACTCTTCACATGCTCTCTGCCTTACTTCTCACAAGACACGGTTCAGAAAGAAACAAAAGGTGAGTACCAGAAATTCCAGTCCTGTCTACTGCCTGCAGGTAACCAAAAGAAGATGCGCTGTACCGTGCACTAGGTGTCGTGTGCCACCTGTGGGACTGGCGTATGTTAGCTTTTTCTCCTCTTCCAATTACTGACATTATTGCAAACTTCAACTAAAGTTTCAGCTTTCAGGAAAGTTAACAAGTTTTGCGCCATTTCAGGCACAAGCTCAAACACAGTCACTCTTTATGGTGGCTTTGAGGATTCTCAGCTTACTTGCATTTTGTTCTATAAAATAACTATGTACATAACAAAACATGTCCAACAGTGTTACAGAAGAGCTTTTCCCATGTTTGAGAGAAACTGGCATTCAACAGCTTATTATCCGAGTCTGACTGACGTGTTTGATGACAAGCCAGTGTAACTTTTCACACTAGAAAAGAAAAAGCCATGGTTGATTACTGCAGTGACTCAAGACCCTCTCAGAACTCCAAACAGAAGCAAAGCTGTGCTACAAACACACAGCTCAAACACTGCAGAACACTACCTGGCTGACAGCAGGGTTTTTATGTAAGCTGTTGAAGTATCCCTGATATTTGCATCACCTGCAAGTATGATCTTCAGTTTTATTAATCTGGCTTTACTGTACATTTAAATAAATAGCACCAAGCTTTTTAAGCCAGTTGCATCTTTCTTTGTCCATTCAACTGGAAGCATTCAGTTTTCTTCTGAAAACATGATTTTTCTAGTGACTGAAATAAAAGCACATATTCAAACTATACCTGCAATAAAGAAAAGAAAAAATATTTAGAAATCTAAAGATTAGCTTGTTGGCAAGGAACTCCAGATCCAAGGTCCAGGTTCTTAATGTTTGGTAGCATTTTCCTCCTGCCTCCACAGTAACTTCTTACATCTTCCTATATGTGGAATAAACATTGTCAGAAATCTTAATTTAATGTGTAATGTGAACTTGGGAGGAGTAGGTTTCTGTGTTTTGTTGGCTTGTGCAAGAGTTCATTCCCCTGTTAGTCAGCTTTTCAGTATGACCTCATCACACTGATTGTACTTGAGGGAACAGATACTTCTGGCCACAAAACTCCTGCTGCTCTACAACATCTACTCTGACAGGCAGGAAGGTAAAGAGCAAGCCTCCTGATGAAAGCCAGAAGAGGAGAGGATTCTAGAGACAAGTTACATGAAGATGATAGTAAAAAAATTGAGTAAAGATGAAAATTAATTCAGTTTCCTTAATTCCACAAATTTAATCAAAATCCTCAGGGTAGTCACATACTTCATAGAACAGAAGCATAGAAACATCTAGTTTGGAAAAGGCCTGTAAGAACCTAGCACTGCCAAGTGTCACTAAACCATGTCCCCAAGCACTACATCTACACAGCTTTGAAATACCTCCAGGGATTGTGACTCAACTGCTTCCCTGGGCAACCTGTTCCCATGCTTGACAATTTCCTTTCAATATTTTCCATTTTATGAAAACCAGCTGTTACACTGGAAGCCTGAGGAAACACTCACCAAGCCAAACCAATTAGTTTCCCTCCATATGAGTTTCATGTATATACATTCCATATCAACTATTCTTAAAGACCTACCGGTTTACATAAACTTGCTCCCTCCAGAAGTCTCCAATATTTGGTCAAATGAGAAAAGGACAGAGGATTCCTTAGCTGTCAGCAGTACCCAAGCATAAGAACAGAAATACAGATACTATAGCGATAATTTCTGTTTCCAGTTCCCTAATTTGTAGATCGATTTCACCATTGTTCCAAATCAACTCATTGATTCAGTCATTTCTACTACAGGCACTTTACAGATCATTTTGTAAAAGCTATGACATGAGGCCTCTTAAGCCAACAACATGGAAGGTGTTTCAGGTTTGTAGATAGCAAATTCTTTCACATTTTTCAAGATCACATACTACCTGTAACTGCTACAAATACCTTTAATTAATTCCTAGTCAGTTATAGGGACGAGATATTGAGAGTTCTGGGGAAACAAGAGTGAGCACAAGTTAGACGAAAAATTCAGTGGATACAAGGATAAAAGGAGAGGGAATATCAGAACGGGGAGCAGAGCATCCACTGGTTTTCACCTCTATCTTCAAATTTGCCTAACTACACAAGGGTATTCATCAGCCTTTGCACCTACAGATCTTCAGATAGGATAGAGAGGCACAAAAACCAACAAGAGATGGTTAAGTCCCCCCTGTGCTGAAAGCTGCTGGCACCAAAAAACTGACTCCTTGGAAAGCATCTGGGTTTTTTTTTCCACTTAACTTACTAATATTTTAACCAGGATTTAAAAAAAAAAGAAAAGGAAAAAACTCCACCCACCCACATGCTTGAAATAAGCTGACATTTATATAAAGAAAAACAAATGAACAGTATTTAAACCTTCTGCAAGGAGGTTTACAGACAAGTAGTTGGTGAAATCAGATCACAGACAATCAATATATTCAAGTATCTGTTCATCTCCAACACTGTGCGACAACTGCAGCACATGGGTGACTCGAAGCTTTCATCATGGCACAGCGTCTGGAGAGCCAGGGGGCTGCTGAAAAAAAGAAAAGTAAGCTCACAGGTGCATGAAGTGTTATTCTAGGCACTAGTCGGAGCCTGTTCAGGTCAGTCTCACTTCATTCGCTATTAGCTCTCTTCTCCAAAGACCTCTTCCATTTGTTTCCCCACATAACCTCTGTTTGACGGGCCACACCTCACTCAGCACCACCTCCTGACGCTGTTCCCTGTAACCTCTGATTGTCTTTTCCCTTGCCACTCTCCACTCCCCAGTTCTTCAGGTGAAGGTACCAGGTCATTTTGTCCCGTCAGCTCAGTAGGTCAACAATCTTTCCCTCAGTTCATGTGAATCAGGCAAACTTCTGCTCAAAACTGCTGAGCTCAGTAAACACCAGTGGTGGAAGGAGATAATATGTTCAAGTACAAGTGAGAAACGTCTGCCAAGCGAGGCCTTGTTCTAGTTTTATCCAAGGATGTGAAATCCAAGAATTTATGAAAAATTAGATCTTTGTTTAAACGTAAGAATCTGGTAAGAAAGTATCAGCCGTAAGAATTTCTCCCCCAAATAACCAGAAAAAGTGATAGGAAAAAAGAAGCCCAAAATAAAGATGGGCAGTCACTCACTGGGGAAAACAAGCCCAAACAAACAAACAAATCCAAAAAACAGTAATCAGGAAAGCCAAATGGTATATTAAGATCAAAGTGCAGCTATTTCCAAAACTAGAGAGGAAAGCCTTTCTGGTCAATTCAGACTGCTTTGGATTGTCGTCTGCACACTGAAAGAAGGAACACTTAATGCTCATCAGAGGAATCAACTGGCACCTTTAGGGTCATTTTAGCTTTTAACATCAACAGTGGGCATGAACCTATTTGGAAGAAACTATTGTTTTCAAAGTTAAGTTTCTTCCCATTTACTTAATACAGCTCAGCTTCATGTATCAAACCACTAACACACGCTCATTTCTCACTCCAAAAAAGCATGCACTGGACAGGTTATGGCTCAGGATCTCAAGAGTGATAAAATACATTTAAATCTGCTCTACGTAGTGGATTTGAAAATTCCATCCCACTTGAATTGACTTTTGTTGAAACATTACACTTTTGGTTTCACAGTGTGTTTTATCTCCATCCCACTTACTACTCCTTTTCCCATCTTACATAAGAACCACTTTATAATCTCCCCATTTTAAGAAAGTAAAATTTTTCTTGTTTAATTCTGGCATATGACCCAAGCAGTGCTGACTGGAAAGCAGTGCCTGTGCAATACTGTGCTGGAGAATAATCCTCTTTTAAGACCACGAACCTGTGAGGACCACGTTCTGCTTGCTACAAAAAGGCAAGACAAAACAATACAAAACTAACATCCAAAGCTCAGCAGGTAATTTCTGCATTTCCAATACAAACAAAACATTACATTAAATTTCAGCAAAACAAGTGCAAAAGTATTAAGACAGACTTAAGAACAACAAACAACTTGAGGTTAGAAATTTAAGGAATGAAGCATCTCCATCACACTGCTTTATGATATATTTAGCCGTGTACTTAGAAACTCCTAGAACTGAGCAGCGTGGAACGAAAATAGCTAAGATGATCTTGACTTTTTTTTTCCCCTGTAGCTCCCTTTCCCCTCTGCCAAAGCATTCGAGAAGAGGCTAGGTTCCCAGCCTTCTGTTATTGATAAAATTAGCATCTCAGCTAACCTATGAAATTATACATTACAGAATCACAGAAATAATATTTATCCCCCAAACGAAAGTGCTGGACCCCTTACCACCACAGCAACAAGCTAAAACTCTGTAGCAGTCAACAGCACAGGAACATGCAGGCTGCCTGCATGGTTCGGGTATGCCAACAGTTCCTAGCGTTAAGAGGGATGAGCATAGCTATCTGCTACAACCAAGTGCTGCGTTTACAGATTTGTTATTTTCGTAGAAGGTCTTAAATGAAACAGACAGCAGGTACCACTTAAAATTTCATGGTCATGCCTGTTCCATGTCAGACTTGACAAATAATGCTTCACGTTTTGAAGTTAACTGCTTCAATCCTAAGCAGCACTTTCTAACGTTCAAAAATGAGCACAAGAAGTTTTACTTCCAATATCGACTGCCCAGAACTGTATTTCTGTAAAGATATGAAGTTCTCTGACACTTTTTGCAGCCCTATACAGTTATATCTATTGGAAAACTGTAGACAAACAGCATCTACTGTTTGTAGCAGATTTACTTCGGAGGCCATGCAACAAGGAACCACACGCTGCTGTAAAAGTCATCTTTAAAATAATCTAAAACATATACTGCTTATGCAGTTGCAAGTTTAGGATTACCTCGGGCCTCTAGACTAAAGTTACCATGGCAAAAGAGTAAAATTTGTGATAGACAGCTACTATTGTACTCACATACTATTGTACTCATGCCTGCAAAATAAAGACATTAGATACTTCCCTACTTCAAGACCAGTTCTGACATCTGGATAAATTCGCAATTAATCCTAGCTAATTAGCACTGCTCACATGACCACGTACTAAAAATTCAAAAAAATACAACCCTTATTTCTGAGCAGATTTATTTAGCTTAGACATTTTTGCTTGGCTTATTAGAATCTTTAGAGAGTTTAGCTCCTCCTCCCTTAATAAGTACGGGAGAGCCAAGAGATTCCTGCAATATCGTCTCACAAAAATAAAGTTTTATTTCTCCTAGAAGGCAAATGTAATTTCTCCTACTGCTGTATCGCACAGCTGTCTCAAAGGAGATCCAAGGGGCTGACTGTTCCATCTCGTTTCTGGAACAGCTGCGCCATATGGTGCTGTGCAGAACCCTGCAAGTTTAATAATTCCATTTCTGAAGGTTTCCGCACACTCCCCTGCAGCCAGTTTCTCTCTGATAGCCAAAATGTTTTTCTTAAGCTCAAGACGAGCACGGAGGGACAGTGACAATTGTTATTACATCCAGGAAAAATGTCACACAGGCTATCTTTTTTCAATGAAACATATTTCATAGAACCACAGAATGGTTTGGGTTCGAAGGGACCATAAAGATCATCCAGTTCCAAGCCCCTGCCCTGGGCAGGGACACCTCCCACCAGACCAGGCTGCCCAAGGACCCATCCTGCCTGGCCTTGAACACCTCCAGGGATGGGGCAGCCACAACCTCCCTTGGCAACTCGTACCAGTGCTTCAACACTCTCACAGTGAAGAAATTCTTCCTTATGTCCAGACTAAATCTTCCCCTCTCCAGTTTATACTCATTCCCCCTTGTCCTGTCACTACAATTCTTTGTAAACAGTCCCTCCCCAGCTTTCTTGTAGCCCCTTCAGGTACTGGGAGGTCGCTATAAGGTCTCCTCGAAGCCTTCTCTTCTCCAGGCTGAACAACCCCAACTCTGTCAGCCTGTCCCCCCCGTATGGGAGGTGCTCCAGTCCTCTGTAGCCTCCTCTGGACCCGAGGCGTGGTTCTAATTATGAAACGGAATAGCAAGAGGCTTGTGAATTAAACGAAGTTTTGAATATCACAAGCTGTGCGCCCGCGGCACCATGTGAGCGCACGGAGAGACAGGAGCACCCTGTTTCACGGTGTCTTGGAAACTCCGCAGCACAAACGTGCGAGCTCTTCCCGGGCACGGCTGGAAAGCAGACCCATCACAGAGCCAGTCTGCGACACCGGGTGCTCACGGAAGGAATCTGAAGAGCAAACATCGTCTTTTCCTATGAGCTCGAGGAAAGCAAACCAGGAACCCGGAGCGCTACCTGACGAGGAGCCCTGGTGCAAGGAGAGCACGGCTACCCCCGCGCAGCCGGATTAGGAATGACCACGTCCAGCCGCAATGATGTCACACGCACACAACCTTTGTAATTCCCTCGGTCCCCAACACACCCTCTTCCTTCCTCCCGTTCCACAGAGGATGGAAACGCAGCTTCGAGCACCGCCCGAGGGCCAGGACGGGGTCACGGGGTTCCGCAGCGCAGGGGACACCGGCGGCCACCATGTCCCCTGCAGAGGAGCTGCGGGGCTCTCTCCGGCGGCACCGGGCGCTGCGGGCTGGGTGCGGGACCTTTGCTCGGGGCCGGGCGGGGCCCCCGCTGCGGGACAAAGGCGCTGCTGGTGGCCCCCGGCTCGCGGGGACGCGGGGTGCGGAGATGGGAGGGAGGCGGGGACGGGGGGATGAGGGGATTTTGGGGGGGACGCGGGGAATTTGGGGATGCGGTGCCTTCCGTTCGCCCCGCGGGGAACGCAGGGGGACAGAGGAGCAGGAAGGCATTGGGGGGAATGCAGAGCGGCGGAAGGGATCGGGGCGGATGCGGGAGGGATTGGGGAAACCTCGGGGACACGGGGGAATGCGGGGGGACAGGGAGGATGCGGGGGGATCGGGAGAAACGCGGGAACGGGGGAATGTGGGGAAGATGCGGGTGGACGGGGGAGTGCGGGGACTGGGAGACGCGGTGCCCGGCGTTCCCCGCGGGGAACTCAGGAGGACAGGGTAGAACGAGGGGATTGCGGGGGCCGAGGGGGACGCGGGGACGAGGTTCGGCGCGGCCGCTCACCATCCGGGAGCTCCCGGTCGCTGATGTGCTGGAGGTGGGGTCCGGCGCCGCCGCCGGCATCTGAGTCCCCCGACTCGGCCTCGGCGGGTCCCGCGCCGCCTCCCGCCGCCGCCGCCGCCTGGTACGCGTCCCCCCAGCGCTCGGTCCCCGCCGCCGCCGCCCCACGGGCCCGGCCGAGCTTGGGGCTGGCGTCCGGGGACACGCAGCAGGTGACGGTGTTGCCCATGGAGCTCGGAGCTCCCCCGCCGGGCCCCGGCGACGCGGCTCCCGGGCTGGGGCGGAGCCGGGAGGGCGGGGCGGAGGGCGGGGCTCAGCCCCGCATCGCCACCGCCTCCGCCCGCGCCGGGGCTCCGAGCCGCATCCCCGCGCCCCGCCCGCACCACCGCCCCCGCCCCGCGCCCCCCGCAGGACCCCGCGGACACTGCCCCCCCCCCGCCCCTAACCCAGCGCCGGGGGAGCGGCGGCCCCGCCCCGCGCCCGCCCAATCGCCGCCAGCCGCGCCGCCGCGTGACGCCGCTCCGCCAATGGCCGCCGGGGCCGTCACGCGCCCGCCGCCGTCGCGCCCTTCCGGGGCCCGACACGCCCTTCCTTCGCCCCGCGCGCGCGCACGCAGACCCGGCCGTGGAGACTCGGACACGCCCCCGCTCAATTGGACACGCCCCCTCAAGTGGCGAGAGCCATCCGTTGGCCACGCCCCGCCACCGAGATGTCATCTACGCCCCCTCATGTTTGGCCACGCCCCTACCCCAGACCACTCCTCCTCTATTGGTGGTTCACAGGTGTTGGCCACGCCCCCTTTTGACCACGCCCCTCCATCGGCGACGCCCATCTATTGACCACTCTTCTAATTTGGCCACGCCCCTTCTATTGACAATGCCCATCTATTGGCCAAGCACAGTTGCTTGGTCATGCCGTCTCTCTTGACAACGCCCCTCTATCGGTGATGCCAATCTACTGGCCACGCCCCCTTCGCTTGGCCACACCCTCTCTCGGCTGGTCACGCTCCCTCCATTTATGATGCCCATCTATTGGCTTTGCCCCTCTTGCTTGGCTGTGCCGTCCCGCGTGACCACGCCCCCTCTACTAGCCATGTCAATTTATTGACCACGCCCCTCTCTCGGCCACGCCTCTTCTCTCTTGACCACGCCCTTTCCTAGTGGCCACGCCCCTCCCGCTGGTGTCTCACGTGCGGGTCCTGGCATGGGAGCCTCAAGGACACCGTGACAATAAACTGGGAGGTGTCCCTGCCCGTGGCAGGGTGAGTGGAACAGGGTGAGCTTTAAGGTCCCTTCCAAGCCAAAGCATTTGATGATTCTATGATTCTGTGAAAGTAATAATATTGTATAAGAAAACAGTGCATACATGCATTCATTCATTTGCCTGGCGGAGAAGGACCTGGGGGTGTTGGGTGGCAGTGGCTGAATGTGAGCCAGTGGTGGCCAAGAAACCCAATGGCATCTCAGTTTGTTATAGAAACAGTGTGGCCAGCAGGACCAGGGCAGTGATTGTGCCTCTGTACTGGGCACTGGTGAGGCTGCACCTCGAATCCTGTGCTCACTTTTGGGCCCCTCGCTACAAGAAACACATTGAGAGGCTGGAGTGCGTCCAGAGAAGGGCAATGGAGCTGGTGAAGGGGCTGGAGAACAAATCTTATGAGGAGCGGCTGAGGGTTGTTTAGCCTGGGGAAAAGGAGCTGAGGGGAGACCTCATCACTGTCTACAAGTACCTGAAAGGAGGTGGTAGAGAGGTGGGTGTTGGTCTCTTCGCCCAAGTGACAGGCAACAGGACAAGAGGGAATGGCCTCAAGTTGCACCACGGGAGGTTCAGATTGGACATTTCTTCACCAAAAGGGTTATCAGGCACTGGGCAGAGGCTGCCCAGGGA
Organism: Cuculus canorus; assembly: GCF_017976375.1. Lineage (NCBI taxonomy): Eukaryota > Metazoa > Chordata > Aves > Cuculiformes > Cuculidae > Cuculus > Cuculus canorus. The sequence goes on along the minus strand of NC_071406.1, from coordinate 28,958,494 downwards.
GGGGGTTGAGTCCCCATCCCTGGAGGTATTTAAAAGACAGGTAGATTAAGTGCTTAGGGATATAGTTTAGTAGTGGACAGGTATGGTTGGGCTTGGTGATCTCAAAGGTCTTTTCCAACCTAGAGATTCTATGATTCTATGAATTATTAATAATAAATCAAAAAAACACCGCTCACGCTTTGCCCCTGTGGTGGCAGCGTACAGCGGCTCAGAGAGGCTTAGTGAGGGATGCAGGCAGCCTCATGGTGTTCTCGCAGGTTAAAGACTGTTTGCGAGTGTTGACAGCTCTTCTCCCCTGTCATTAAAGGTTTTAAGGGGTTCTGGGTTGGTCTGGAGTGTTTTGCCCAGCCATCCCCACATGGGCTCCAAGGATGGCTCAGAGGGCTGGGAACAGCAGTGGCCACCCAGAGACCTGGTGGGTTCCAACGATTCCACTGCGAAGTCTGTGAAGGAGTTGAGAGGAAGCAGTGCTGCATCCCAGTGCTCGCTTATGGCTTATGATTTGCTGCTCTGCACACAATACCTGCACACAGTCTGGGGAGGAAACATTACACACGGCCGCTGGGATTCCCAGAGGCGCTTGTTCTGCTATATCGAACGTCTCCAGCAGCTGCAGTTTTGCTTGGTGAGTCTCAGCTCCCTGAGAGTCTCTCAGAGGACTGGAATGCTCAAATACACTCCAGAGAAGATGGATTAGAGGGCGAGGTAGCCACAGCCATCAGAGGCCCTGATAAACACGAACATAAATCGTTCTGCAATGGATCACTTCACTATCACTACAAAAATTTAACTCTGGCCTCTGATAAGGAGAATGGCTCTGCAGAAGGCTTAGGAAAGCACAAAGTATTACAAAACACTGCTATCGTGCTGGCAGAGATAGCCAGGCTCAGAGTTTTACTCCATTTTGTAGGACAAATCCAAGTGTTTAGCTCTCCCCTGTGATCATGGGCATGGAATTTTCAGAGAAAACCCTGCCTAGTCTCTTTGAAGAGAGGAAGTCATAGATGATGTATTTCTAGAATCTGTACAACTTAATCCCAGGCACAATAAAGGGAGGAACTAAATGATTTATACTCTTGTGTGAGGATTATTCCCTCAGACTGATAAATTATACTTTTTCACTTGCCGGCAAGTTCTCTAAGCTGTGTGAGCTAAGCCTCTCTATGCGCTGCTGACAGTTTGTAAAGCCTTGTTACTCCGGAGAAATCTGACCTCGCTGTGGATTACACGAGGGCATCAGAGAAGATTTGCTTTCAGCGCTATTTGAACCACTTCAGCCCGGTGTCCCTCTGCAGCCTCTGTACTCTGCTTGCAAAGCTGTAGGACAGTAGGTCCTGCTCTGAGGTCTCGGGAAGACCATCAGGTGGGACTGGAGACTTGTCTGAGTCAGGGAGGGAAAAACAGGGTTTCACACAAAACAGCCATTCAGAAGTTGGTGTTTTTTCTCCTTTGTCATTGCATCCACTGATTTTTAGTGAGGATGGTGGGGGAAGAGAAGAAAGCTGGAGGGTTGGTGTAGTTTAGTGAAATAATTAATTGTCAAGCAAGAATGAGAGCTGGCTTGCATCTGAACTATTTAATACTACACCAGGTGTAATTTACCCTCTTGCATCAGGAGAGCAATACCCTTACTTGTTTGTAACTGCCCGAGTTATTTCAAAAAGCAGCAGTGGCTGAGCAAGCTGCCTTCCTGCTGCCATGCCTGGCCCCATCCTGCGGCCCAACAGGCCCTACACCTGGGTCAGGGCAATCCCTGATTTCAATAGAGGCTGGGGATGATGTGATTGAGAGCAGCCCTGCAGAGAAGGACTTGGGGGTGCTGATGGATGAGAAGTTTGACATGAGCCAGCAATGTGCGCTCACAGCCCGGAAGGCCAACCGTGTCCTGGGCTGTATCAAAAGAAGCATGGCCAGCAAGTCAAGGGAGGGGATTCTGCCCCTCTACTCCATTCTCCTGAGACCCCACCTGGAGTACTGTGTCCAGTTCTGGAATCCTCAGTGTAAGAAGGATATGGAACTGTTGCAACGGGTCCAGAGAAGGGCTGCAAGGATGATCAGAGCGCTGGAGAACCATCCATACAAGTGCAGTCTTGGAGAGTTGGGCTTATTCAGTCTGGAAAAGAGAAGGGTCCGGAGAATCTTATAGCGAACTTTCCAGTACCTGAAGAGGCTACAAGAAAGCTGGGGAGGGACTGTTCACAAAGGCTTGTAGTGATAGGATGAGGCACGATGGGTATAAACTGGAGAGGGACAGATTTAGATTAGACATAAGGAGGAATTTCTTCACCATGAGGGTGGTGAGGCACTGGCCCAGGTTGCCCAGGGAAGCTGTGGCTGCCCCATCCTTGGAGGTGTTCAAGGCCAGGCTGATATTTGGCTTGGGCAGCTTGGTCTGGTGGGAGGTGTCCCTGCCCATGGCAGGGGGTTTGGAACTAGATGGGCTTTAAGGTTCGTTCCAACTCAAACTATTCTATGATTCTACGATTCTATGATTCTGTGCTTCAACAGCAATGGAGGCGGGCCTGCTCCACGTGGAGCAGTGCTAGGAATCACAGGCAAATATGAACATCTCAGCCAGATGGCCCCAATACTGAGTATCTGTTTCTTAAACCTTCCTCATCCTGTTCCTTGCAGCCACACCGGTGTGTGCCCAGGGGCTGCCTGGCTTAGTTGGAGGGAGGTACCACCATGGCAAGTGCCTCATGGGATCCCAGCAGCAAGCTGGGTCCTCTGCTAAGTCTGGGCTTCAGAGTAGCCTTAGGGAGCCCTCTGCCAAAATTGAGGTTTTGGGCAGTGGAAAATCCTCCTTCAAGGGCAAAGAAGTGAGAAAGAGTGGCTCACCAGGCAGGACCTGGATATCAAGGGCAACAGCCAAAACCTCATGTGCCTGTTCCAGTAGATGAAAAATGCTGGGAACTTGGAGCGGCTGGAGTACGTGACGTGTCTCACAGCTATTTGGGCATGAAGGTTTTGGTTCGTCTGCCTCCCAGAGGCTGAATTTTCCTGTGGGTGTCACGCTTATTCTCAGTGTGTAATGCTGCAAAGGGGAAAAGAGGAGGCTCTGCCCCTGTGCCAGTGCTGCTGGAGGGTGTCAGGATTTATACTAACATGCAGAAGGAGCAAAGAAACCAGTAGTTTCTTTCCTTGTGTAGCCTTATTCGTGTATGTCTTAGGAAAGAGGAAGCTGACTTTAATCCCTGGAAATCACAGAAGCAGCAAACTGTCCCACCTCCCTATCGTTCCAGGAGAATTTAAGTTTCCGCTTCCACATACCTCAGCACACCAGTACTTTTCCATATCTGTGCATGTTCCGCTGTAGCTGCAGTAATGAGGAATATTCATTTCCCCTCTCCATTCTGTCAAAATAACTCTTAAAATCTTAATACAAATCTGATTTATCAGGCTAATATTACAAAACCTGTTGCTGTGGGTATCTTTTGCAGAATGAGGTGATCCTTTTAATAGGTATAGCCTGAGCAACACCCTGCAGAGATGAAACACATTATCTTTTATTTATGTGGCTTAACACTCTATTGACTTACTGCTATAGCAATATACTGAATACTATCTGTCATGATTTATTACTGGTCCTGGTTCTCTTCCTATTTTCTGTCTTGTCTTTCTAATGTTTTGCTTGATTTACCCCAGTGAATCGTCAGTTTCCATTATAAAAAAATCAATTACTTTGATATACAATGGGCAACACATACCTAGTTCCGCATTTTGCATGATAAGGAGGCATTTTGGATGGTGGATCTTGGCAATAACAAATGCATAAGCTGAAAATAGTTTACCACAGACCTTTGAGATTCTACCTCTTTTCCTCCTCCTCTCGGAAGAGAGGTCTGTGGCGTGGGACACTCAGTCACTGCTCCTTCTCTCTGAACAGGGCACCCAGTGGGCAGCAACCTCTCCTCACTCGCAGACACCAAATACCTTTTACATAATCCGTTGGACCAAACTGTTTTTCCACCCTGCTTGAAGTGTTTCCCGTTAGTTGCACTCTTCACCCTCCACTTGGTTTCAGAGATGTTCTGGTTCTGCAGGGCTGTGGGCAATTCCCAGTAGGGCAATTTCCTAGGTGGTGGTGCAAGGAGGGTGGGTCAGTTTTACCGAGCTCTTCTGATCACAGGGGTGGCCCATAAAGATTACTAAGTCCTAATGCAGAGTCTCAATAAAGATGTCCTAGGTAATGGGGGAGAATCGCTGCTATTCCTGGGAAGGAGCTGAGGGTAACACTAGCAAACACCAGTCCCATCGGCAGCCGTTCCTGCACCTTGCTTGGGAAGGTGCAGGAACAAATCAGAAAGAACTTGGGTCATCCTCTGCTCTGGGGAAACGCTTCTTAAAATGGTGACATTTTTTTCCTACAGGATGAGAAAATATCACTCGGCTTTAAATGCAGGCAGCATTTGTTGTCTGGATTAGTGCAGAGCATTCATGCTCAATTAACCTCTTAGGGATTATGTTTAGTTTCATTTGAACATGGCCTTTGCATTGTGTTCGAGCAGGATAACTCAGGTAAAGAGGACACAGACCAAAGTTCTGCATTTTAGGCAAGCATGAGCCTGGAGTTCTTATTTTTCCCTCTTTTCCTCTTTCAATTGCATGCCTAACAGGTTTCAGGCACTCACTGTGGGAAGGAAGGACCAATTCTCAGCACTGTCCTGAAGGTTGGCACATAAAAATCAAGTGCCTGGTGTGCTGGCTGGGCTCCGAGCAGCGAGCAGGGTGATGCAGTGGGAGATGCTGCTGCACTGTAGCCATCAGCCACGCACTGTGCCCACCCTGGCTCAGGGGGGAGCAGCCCCTCTCCCACCTGGCAGCTATGCCCAACCAAGGCATTTAATGGGAAGGCAGGTGTTTCCCGGTGAGGGGGTTATAGCAGGTTTTCCTGCAAGGAGCTGCCCATCTGAGCCACAGCAGGGATTTGCAGTGCCCAGAGCGTGGGTGGATGCTGTTAGGGCAGGGGCACAGGTCTAAACTGTGAGGAGCAAGATGCACCTCTCTGGAAACCCAGGGTAGGAGTAACTTCAGCAGAGTCCCTAGGTCTGCTCCTCAAAAGCATCCCGCATCTTTCTCCCAGGGAACAGAAAGGAGCAGAGCAGCTTTTGACTTATTTTGGCATGACAGGATTCTTTTTGTTTTTAACCCTGAATGTTGTGTTTATGAAGATAAAAATAAATTCTCTTGCATTTGTGTTCACAAAGAAAACGTGACCTAAACGTATCCTACAAAGTAATAGGTCAAGGGAAATAAGCTACTCCAGCAGATCACAAAATCATAGAATTGCCAGGTTGGAAAAGACTTCTTGGATCATCAAGTCCAATTATTCCTTCTTGGATCATCAAGTCCAACTATTCCTATCTGCCACTAAACCATGTCCCTGAGCACCTCGTCTACCTGTCTTTTAAACCTCTCCAGGGATGTTACTGCCAGTGAGGATGGGAGTTAACAAATTTGGCACAATGGCACTATGCCCTAAAAGAGCAAGTTTGTTATAAAGGCCTTAATTTCTGCTCCAAGCAATGGCTCTTGTTTAACTTTTAATAAAGCGTGGTGGGGAGAGAGTATGTTTGCTTTAATTTTCACAAAAGGGAAAGCAACTTTCTGAAATGTGGGAAACAAATCTTAATTCTAGCCCACTGAGGAAGCAGTTGTAATCACCAGGAGAGCTCCACACAGCCTTTAAGGAAGACCAGGAGCGATTCTGAAATGAAACCTAAGTCAGATCCTGGTGACAGCCGAAAGAGAAGCAACCTATATTTTTGAGATGTGGAGATGAAAAAGGCCTATGATTAATCCAGAAAGTACAATGGACCAGATTCACTCCTGATGCGAGTCTAATAATGCCAAAGGATCTATACCAGCAATGAATGTACTCTGCCAGCTACTGAATGCAGCTTCTGAGCTATAAGCTTAACTATATGTATAATTATTTGCAGGCTGCATAATAAATGAAGACTGCCAGGCTTGGCAGGACTAATATTAGTGCTGCTAGCTGTGTTTTGGCTTGTTGGTTCACAGGGGAAGATAATTCTGTCTCTGTACTCGGCCTGTTTGCCCCGTACACATGAGCCGCTGTCTGCTTGTGTTCAAAGGAGCTCCACTTCTCAGACAAGTCTTTACATTTCCTATCTCAAGCTTTCCCTGTGGTGGTTACTTGTAGGTAGATTTGTGCATGTTTTTATTTAACTCCCTCTCTGAAAGCTTAGCGCTTGTGTTCGTAATCACACAACACCGTAGTCCCTTGCTTCACAATCAAAACCAGGCTTCCCCTCATCTGTGAGCAGCAGTATTCCTGAGAGGAGACGTCTGAAACCATAGTTACCAGCTCCTATCTGAATAATCACTCCTGAAAGATTCACAAATCCAAGGGTATGTTTTTGCCCACACCAACTGCAATAAGAAGCCGAGAGTCTCCCAAAATGCTTGAAATTAAATTGTAGGATTTTCCACAAGCCATCCAGCTTCACAGTCACCATCAGTTACAGAAATAGAGAATGGCTCCTTGCAAATGCTCAGTTGTGATTCACAGGGCAAAGTATCTTAAATCCTGTGAATTCTGCTGTTATCTTCACTTTGACTTAGTACTGCACATGCTTTTCCAAGGCCATGTGCCTTCTTGCTTTCTGCAGGGCGATAACAGCAGCTCTGGGATGTGTTCCCTTCTTAGAAAGTATCCTAGCTGTGGGAGAAGGAGTGTTTTCTGATCTTACTCTCAAGCAGTCTATGGATAACTTGGAGAGGAGCCAGGACTTTGTCTTTTCCTGGAAACGTGGCTGCAGGAAGAATGAATCACTAGGTTGAACCTGTATTACCAACTGAAAACAAAAGCTCAGGCTTCTGCGTCTCACTGTTGCAAATAATGGGGGGAAAAATAGGCATCCTGTTTTGAAATCCACTACAAGCTGACAGGACAAAAATATGGCACGTGATTGTCTTTTGAAGCTGACAAGAAGCAAAAGAATATGGCCATTTAAGGGAAAAAGCCTGAAGGAAAACAGTAGTTAGGGATACAGAAAATTCCAGTGTTTGGGGGGGATAAAAAGTAGCCAGTGAGGTTGTTCAGAACTCACAAGTTGGATTTTTAGTAGCCTGAAATTTTCACACTTTCAAATAATCTTCTGTGCTGCTCTTGGCTAGCGGTGAATACACGCAAAGCAGGGTCTGTCTTTCACAGCATAAAGACAGACTGCAGTGCTGGTGTCATTGATTAAATCTGTCCTTTTGCCTCTGCAGCAATCTAAGATGTCATTACAGGCAATGCAGAGGCTGCCTGGCTAGCGTGTGAGCATCTGGATCACTGCAGGGGTACCAACAGCACAAACATATGGCAGTTAACATAGCTTTACCTTCATTTTGTCTTAAGTAAAAAAATAAAACTAGCTTCACAGCTATCAAAGGCTAAGGTAGAGTTAATGGAGACCTAATACCTGAGAAGAGAATTTGAGATGTACTGAAGCCAAGATAGACGGAGGCCTGCAAAGCTTGGGCACAGGGCTGGCAGAGCTACTGTTGTGATGTACCAAGTATGGGAAATAGCTGTTACTACAGATCATGGAGACAAATTTCCTACAAGGAAAAGGAATTTTAACACAAATCTTAACATGGATATGTGACTTCATTCCAAAAAGTCAAATTGCATGCATAAGTCCTGCACTAAGTTTCTTTAGGGTAAACTGCTGAAGGTTTTATTCCAACTCTGGGTCACCAAAGCCTGGACAGTGGCTCTAAAGAGCCCTACCCATAGCTTTGAGGTACTTGAAACTGCTTAGACTTGACTTGACTCTTAACCTTCTTTTTCATTGTCTGAAGGATTTTCTTTCTAGGGGGTGGAGAAGAGAAACGCTGCCAATACCATTTCAAATAACACTAAAACCCTCACAATTTTCCTAAACTTGGATTCTGCTTGGTTTTAAGAGACCAACCTCTGCACTGGTGCAGATGCTTTTGCACCTATATGAATGCTACAGCTGTTGTCTGCCTGTCTATATAACTGGTTTTAAGTTGTTTTAAATTAGTTGCTGTTAACTAGTTTTAAATTAATACAGTATATTGCTTGCACTGTAATTTCCTCTCCAATTATATAATTATATAATATAACACTGCACCTACAGAGTGCATCAGAAATTTGGCCATTAAATAAATGTAATGTTAAGTTAAATAATTTAACATTAAGGCTCTGGAGTCACTCAGACTCCAAAAAAGGGATTTTTTTGCAGCATTTTTCTCTATGCCAGCATCCCACACGCCTGACACGTGTCTGCAACCTGGCCTGCAACCACCAACCAGCTGCAAGGAGCACAGAAGCTGCTGGTGGAGGAGGGAAATCACAGCACCCCAGCTGTCATTGCCCCACCACAGCCCCGTGCTCGCTGAAGCCCCGTCAGAACTCTTTCTGAGGTGCACCCATGCCTTCTCATGTCAGTTGTGCACTAATACAGTAGGGACTCTTCTATCACCAGACCCAGTGCGTGGCATCTCTTTACCTGGAAGTCCATTGACTACAGCTGCTGTAGGTCTGTGAACATCTGAAAGTGCAGGGATAAGTGGAGGAGGTTTCCAGCAAATGAAATGCATCTGGAACAGCAGTGATTGCTTCCAAAGAAGAGCTTACTCACTGTGCTCTTTTTTCCTTAATAAAATCTTCAGAATAATGTCAGCTTTCAGACCTGCGAGGCCTTTGAGAGATCAGTCACATAATTTCACTAAAAGCTAAGTGTACTTTAGTAACAAGACATTTTAATAAATATGGAGATTATGTATGACAGTTCATCAAGATGCAAGGTTGAAGGCGTTACTAACGGGAACTATTCAGCCTCAGAGGCTCCACAAACTTCCTGCGTTTCAGCTCAAGCACTTACAACTTTATATATCTTCATATTTTTGATCATTCTTCCATTGTTTAATGTAACTCTGTGGGTAAAAGAAATGACACTCTAGACCATATATTTATTTCAATATTTAACATTTTTTTTTCAAGGTTCCTGCTGAAGCAGCAAGTTATAAGGTCTCCTGACAACCTCTCAGTTTCTGCAGAAACTTAAGTTTTCTTTTTTAATTCACCCTATTGGTTTTAAAGATCATCCAGATCAATTCAAGCTGAGGCTGTCTTGTTCTGCAACAGCAAGCTGTCATCAGCCAAATTAATCTCTGGTTTATTCCCTTTGTATTTAAAAGCAAGCAATTCACTGCTCCTATCTCAGTAGTGTGGAGAATCTGGAAGCTACTGGAGAAGATGAAAATGTAAAAACAGTCATCATTTCACTGCTAGGTCTTTGAATGGCCACTTAGAGTGATGCTTGGGGAGAAAGACTGCTTTCTTTTCCATGTTTTCCTCCAAGCTTTGTGTTCATTTGGTTGATGAAAGCTCTTAGCAAAACAGATATTTGTCCAAACTTTACTTCAAAGACAGTTTTCATATTTCGCTGGAATGACAACCAGAAGTAGCTCCTATTTATTTAGAGGGGAAAAGATTAAACATGGGTGAGCAGAAGTTTCTACACAAATGTAGAACAGAACCATGTGGAATAAGGCGTTGCTGTCAGAGGGTTATCAACAGCACAGGTTTCGAGACAGAGTTTATAAAAAAAAATCAGATTGTTTCTATTTATACCTGCTTTTGCCTTGGTAACCAGAGACTGCATGAGGGATGCAGTATTTTCCCCATGTTGTGGATGGCTCCAAAATTCATGCGCAGCTGTGCGGTACAGGCAGTGTCTGCAGAACTACCACAGGAACTGCCGCATTCATTTCTAAGACAGGATTTAAGCTATTAAGCAGAAAAGAGAGGATTTCAGAAAGGGAGGTATATTAGTTGAGCTTCAAAATAATTTGTACTAATTTCTGTCTCATTTACTTGATTCTTTGATCTTTTAAGTATTACAAGGACCATTGTTCTTAAACAGTTTTTCTTAATTACCCCAAGCAGCTTACCTGTCTCTGTGGTAGTAAGATTTACTTATTACTGTAAGTCTATAATAATACAATTAATAATTCTATAATAATATAATTAATAATATAAATAATATAATAATTATATCAGGACACATTATGCCTGCTCTATCATGTAGCAGAATGAGATAAGAATGGACTTGAATGGGTGTTTCTTTATACTTTAATTCATTCTTGCTTGCCTTTAAATCAGCTATTTCCTAGTTTGCAAATTTATCTGCATCTTAGGTGTCCTTACAGACTTCTGCAGCGTTTAAAAGCTGAACCAGGCTGTGTTTTTGCAACTTTATCATTGTGCTAACCCCTAGCCCTGCTGGGACAAAAAAAAAATAATTCAATTCTGGGCAACTGTTTTAGCCATAATTCTTTGTTATTGCATTTTCCTTATCCTTTTAGTGTCAGGAGAGGTGGAAGAAATGAAGTCTCTCTCTCTCTCTCTCTCTCTCTCTCTCTCTCTCTGCCCTCTCTCTGCCACTATAATACCCAGGTATTGTACCTTCTTAGAAGATGGAGGGGAAAAACAGGTAAATAGAGGCTTGGGGAACTATGGGGAATCAGGGCCCTCACTGAACTTGTACTGGACTTGCTTCCCTTTTATAACTTCACTATCCAGTTATGATCTGGAAAGGAATCTCTGATCTCTTATAGTGAACTTTCCAGTACCAGAAGGGGCTACAAGAAAGCTGGGGAGGGACTGTTTACAAAGAATTGTAGTGATAGGACGTGGGGCAATGGGTATGAACTGGAGAGGGGCAGATTGAGACTAGACATAAGGAGGAATTCTTTCACGCTGAGGGTGGTGAGGCACTGGCCCAGGTTGCCCAGGGAAGCTGTGTCTGCCCCATCCCTGGAGGTGTTCAAGGCCAGGTTGGATGGGGCCCTGGGCAGCCTGGTCTGGTGGGAGGTGTCCCTGCCCAGGGCAGGGGGGTGGAACTGGATGGGCTTTAAGGTTCCTTCCAACCCCAACTATTGTATGATTCTATGATCTCCCGTGTAAGGCTCATGGAAGTCAGTGCCAAAGTAACATTAGCAGGAAAGCAAGCAAAATAATTCTGGGAAACATGGCAGGTTTGGTACAGAACATGCTGGGCCCCAAAGATATCAAGGATATCTGACTTAAAATACTATGTTCTTGGGATAAAAGCACTTGCTGTGTTATCATCTTTTGGAACAAGTGTATAAATGTTCACATACAGTGTTTTTCACTCTAGTTGCTATTCAGTGAGATCCGTGATGTTATAGAATCATAGAACGATTTGGGTCTGAAGGGACCTTAAAGCCCATCCAGTTCCAACCCCCTGCCATGGGCAGGGACACCTCCCACCAGACCAGGCTGCCCAAGGCCCCATCCAGCCTCACCTATGAAATACTGCAGGGGCAGAAAAGGTGAGGGAAGGAGGCAGCTGGGAGCACTGGAGCCCCACCATGCTCCTCCACATCATGGTTGGAGATCCCATGGCTGGAACGTGGTGCAGGAGGCAGAGGCAAAAGCTTTGTGTCATTTGGGAGATTCCCTCCATTTGCCTGATGGTGTATTTTAGGCACAGCATAAATGATTCAAACACTCTTCCATGCAGAAATCTCGTTTCTGTAATCACCGACATTGCTTTACCCATACTGCCTATATAAATAATTAAAAAAATAATCGAGATAATCACAGCATCATAGAATAGTTTGGGTTGGAAGGGACCTTGAAGATGATCTAGTTCCAACTCCCCTGCAATGGACAGGGACACATCCCACTAGACCAGGCTATAATAATAACACAAGCAGTCTGAAACTCTCAAAAGCAGGAGTAGTGGCAAGGGACCAGCACTTTAGGACATAAAACCATAATAAGCTGAATCATCGCACCCGCTCTGGCATGTGTATGCAGAGAAGTCTGAGTTGCCATAAGACAAGTACAAACTGGTTTAGGGCAAGTGAAATTCTGGCTTTCATTTCCCCACAGTAGCAGAACCCTGAAAACAAGCTTTAGATCCTGCTGCCCCTGTGCAGCCTGTAACGCTCCTCCACAAAGGCTTTCATGAACCTTGAGCCATTCTGTTGAAATCAACAGTGTTGAGATGGAACTGCATCGGCCTTCGTCTGCCAGCCAGACCTGCTGCTCCCTGTGGGAAAGAGTGGTGATGTTTTCTGGAGCTGGTTACACTCTCCAGCTTTGAGGGCCAGCCTTGTCCCATCAGTGGCGACACTGGGAGCTGCTGAGGCACCCAGTTATTCGAGACTGGTGTAGGGAAGGTCCTTTGCACCCAAGGCTTGGATGCTCAAGACCTGGGGAATTCCCTCAAGCTGCACCAGGGGAGGTTCAGATTGGATATCAGGAAAAATTTTTTCACAGAAAGGTTTATTGGGCACTGGCAGAGGCTGCCCAGGTAGGTGGTGGAGTAACCATCTCTGGAGGTGGTTAAAAGACGGGCAGATGAGGTGCTCAGGGACATGGTTTAGTGGCAGATAGGAATGGTTGGACTTGATGATCCAAGACATCTTTTGCAACCTTGTAATTCTATGATTCTATGATTCTCTCAAGGACTGAGGAACATGGATAGATGTCCTGTGCTTTTTGATGGACCTGCAGCAGCGCCTCTGGGCAGCTGGAGTGCAAGTTCTGCCAGGACACTTTCCCAGCCCTCCCATGGCCTTTAGTAGTCTTTGGAGCAAGTTCAAGTGACTGGAGGTGGAGACACACAAAGGAGAGGAGCACTGTGTTGTTTTGCCAAACAAGATTAAACAGAGCCAAAGGTAAGAGCAGCCCACGCGCAAACAGCGCCGCAGGGACACTGCTGCCGCACCACCACCAAGAGCAGCTCTGGCTCTGCCGCCCCGGTCGCCGCTCTGACTCTGCAGCCCTGGCTGGAGCTCTGGCTCTGCCACCCTGGTCACGGCTCTGGCCGAGGGGACGAGCGGGGCTGCTGACGAGGCCTGCAGAGCCCACGTGCACCGTGCCAGCAGCAACACGGGACGAGGCCGGTGGCCTGGGCACATGCCTTTGCTCTGCAGTGAGCTCCGAAAGACTGTCCCACGTGGTGTGGGGGGTTGAAAACCGGAGGAGCCACCGCCGCAGCTGCAGGACGCAGCGCGACGCCGACGCCGACACCGAGCTGCGGGGACAGGCTCAGCCCCACCCGCAGCCGGTGCCCAGCGATGGGCAGGGCGGGTAGTGGGCGTGGCTGAAGGAAAGGGGGCGTGGCTAGGCTGTAGCGGAGCTGAGCAGAGTGGGCGTGGCCGAATGTGTGGCGTGGCCGAGCTGGGAGGGCGGGGCCGAGGGTGGGCCTGGTTGACCGAACGGGCGTGGCTGAGTAGGGAGAGGAGCTCGGCAGAGGGGGCGTGGCTGAGCGAAAGGGGCGTGGCTGAACAAGGAGTGGAGCTGAGCTGAAGGGGAGGGTTTGAGAGGAGTGGTGGCTGTGCGAGGGGTCGTGGCTGAGCGGAGGGGCAGGCTGGAACTGAGCGTGACTGAGCGAAGGGGGCGGGACCGACCAGAGGGGGAGTGGCCAGGGGAAGGGGGCGTGGCTAAGCAGAGAGCGGCTGAGCTGAACGGGAGGGGTTGAGAGGGGCGTGTCTGAGCGAAGGGGGCGTGGTCAGAGCAAGGGCGTGGTCAAATAGAGGGGGCGTGACTGAACAGAGCGGAGGAGCGCCGAAGGGGCGTGGCCTCGCGGCAGGGGCGTGGCCTGAGGGGCCGTGTCCCCGCGGGCTGGGCGCGGGCCCGGGATGGCGCTGGTGCCGTTCGATCCTGGCGGGGCGGCGACGCGGCAGCTGCACAGCCCCTGGACCAGCTACCGGTTCGCCGGGCGTACCGTGCGGCTGCGGCAGGACTGGCGGCGCCTCGGCGTGGCCGCCGTGGTCTGGGACGCGGTAGGTGCCGCCCCGGAGCCTCTTCGCCGCGGGGGCGCCTGAGGGGAGCCTGGGGGGAGGGGCCTTAAACGTCCTCTGATTCCACGCCGTGCCGTGGGCGGGGACCCCTCCCCCGGGCTCCTCCAGCTCTTCCTGCGAGGCTTTCCTTTTACAAAAACAAACCCCTACATTCCGCTTTACCCTCCCCCCCTCCCGATACAGGAAGGAGTTACTGTTATAGAAAGTGGAATATCTCTGATTTAAGCTAAAGGAGAGTTAAGTTTCCTCTAAGTAATTCTATTTTCCAAAAGTGGTTCGGTGATTCTATGCTTCTGTGGTTCTAAGTAATTGTATTTTTTTTTTAAAGATAGACAGAATGTCCCTCTGATACCATGTTTTGTGTAGCATATTATGTTATAGCATATATTTATGTTTTTTATAGCAAATTTTCTTTCGAGCGGTGCTTTTCCAGAACCTTTTTCATCCTTTGGAGACGATAACGCCCAGTGTTCAGTCCAATCTGTGTGAACAGATGTGTTTTCTGTGATCACCTCTGCTCGCAGCCTTTCCCCATCTCAAATGCAAGGCCAGAGCTGGCTCCGAAGCTCAAAATTAGCAGAAATTTGACTCTTGTGAGGCCCACAATAAAAATTAAACCTTAGAAAGTAATAGAATGTGCATAAGACTCCTGGGAAAATTTATCTACATGCCTGTAAGTGGTAAATCCATTCTGTCCCAGCTCCTGTCATGCTGCACACGATCGATAGGGATCGCTCCCTTGTGCTGCCCAGGCTGATAAAGGATGCTCACTTTCTAAAACTCAAAAACGAGTCTTGGAGAGCTTACTTGCTGGCAGTTTTGGTATCACTGCAAGAATTTCTTATGCAAAAAGAAAATGCTAAACTCTGCTTTACGTTTCCGCCCCCCTTGTCAGTGATGCTGGAGGACCACAAGGCAAGGGGCCACCTCAAACGCTGCGTGGCCAAGGCCAAGACAGGAAATATTCTGGATAGTGCACAGAACTCTCACCCATTTCTTAGCAGCAATGTTAGCTTAGCCCCCTCCAGAGCACCACACGGCTCCTGCTGCGTCGAGGACTGTGGATAGGCTTTGTCGTGGGGATAAGAGCCATCCAGAATGCAGAGTTCTGTGCTGGGCGCAAGGTTGCTGGTCACAGTGCAGGAATGCAAGGGCTTCCCTCTGTCCAAACTGCAGCTACCTCTAGTAACTGTGGGAGGTGTCCCTGCCCATGGCAGGGGCATTAGAACTGGATGATCTTTAAGGTCCCTTCCAACCCAAACTATTCTATGATTCTATGATTCTAGTTTTAAAGACCATGCATAGCAGTTTTAGCAAGCTCCTCAAATGAAGTTGGCTGTTAGTCTTTCCTGACATCAGCTTTGACAGAACTCGCTATGGACTAGCATTCCTTGTCAATGTTTCTGTAAAATGCAGTGTGTTAGATACAACCACATAGAAATATTACTACTTTTCTTTCTCTGTGTCTTTCCTGACAGCGTTCCAGTATAGGCCTGAAACCTTTTGGAATACCAACACTGTACTCTGAATCCTTATTTGGATTTCTGCAGTACTGTGTTCATTCACCAATATTTGCTGCCCTCCACCTTTTCCTTTCCAAATGCAACTATTCCTGCCTCCCGTAATGTTTGGGGATTCATGAAATATTTCTGAACTAGGTTGCAGCCTCCAGGGTTTATTTTCCCTTTGGCCTCTAAGAGTCTTCCGTAAAACCCATAAAGGGATCCACACATGCAGACAGTAAGCAGTGAAGGGCTGAACAAAGTTTTGCTGGAGACCTGAAGTTCTCAACCCTTCTTATAACCTTCTCTCTCTGTAAATCAGAAAACCCTGCGTGAGCCCTGTGCTTTATTGTCTTTGTCTCTTGGCTTAGGCTGTTGTCTTGTGTGCTTATCTGGAGATGGGAGGCCTTGATCTCAGGGACCGGCCTGTGATTGAGCTGGGAGCTGGAACTGGATTGGTGGGAATAGTCGCCACATTACTAGGTAAGAGCTTTTTTTTTTGCTTGTTTAAATCAATTTACAACTGTAATAAAACCACCGCTTTTACATTTACATGCCTGGCATGGAAGTTAGCACCAAAGCTACATATACGAATTGCGGTGCTTCCTTTTTGAGTCATCTTCATTTCTTACAATCATAGAATCACCAGGTTGGAAAAGACCTCTTGGATCATCAAGTCCAACCATTCTTGTTAGAGCCTGCTGTGTTAGCGATAGTGCTACGGCAGTTTACGTTATGTTGGGACCCTGTGAAGGCTGACCCTGTGACCATAGCACTCAGCTCAGCAGCATTCAGTTCTGTTCTCCCCCAGGGAGCAATGCCGTACTTGTAGTCTCCCCTGTGGTCTTCCCCTTGTCCTCCAAGGCAGCACAGATAAAGCTACAGACAAAACACACACTCTGAGCTTGGCATCAGCCTTGTTAGCCTGTCCCGCAGACAGGGAAACCAAGGTCTGGAGAGATGAAGTGATCTGCCTGTGATCTGTCTGTGGCTGAGGCAGGGACTGGGTACTATGTTAAATTTGTGCTGAGTGTCCCACACTAACTTTGTAATTCAAAGCTCTAGTGACCGTGGAAGGTGCGTATTGAAATAATAAAACCAAAGCAGTTTGACAAAATACAATTATGCCATGCAAAATCACTTTTGTCTGACCTATGAAAGTGGTTCTCTAGCTGCTTCTGTCCTGCTGAACAAATAAGGAATTGGAGCAAGTTAACTGTAACAACCCCTGCAAATTATTCTGTTATTTCTCCACCTTGGAGGTGGTGAGGCACTAGCCCAGGTTGCCCAGGGAAGCTGTGGCTGCCCCATCCCTGGAGGTGTCCAAGGCCAGGTTGGATGGGGTGTTGGGCAGCCTGGTCTGGTGGGAGGAGTCCCTGCCCATGACAGGGGGGTTGGAACCGGATGGGCTTTAAGGTCCCTTCCAACCCAAACTATTCTATGATTCTGTTGTTACTGATGGAAGGGCAGAAAGTAACTTCTCTGCTTTCATGCACTAAGAAAAAGCTCCAGAAAACACTTTTTGTTCCCTATCCAACTTAATCTTCCCGTGGACTACACATTATATTCTGAAGCAACTGGTGAAGGGTGAGATGTAGATAGCGGGCTTTTTGCTTATTTTGTTCTTCTGTTTGTTTGTTTTTAATCAGGCAGCTCATGGTAGTTGTTAATGTTTAACGGGAACTAAGGAGCCTGCTTGACTCAGAGTATTGTATTCGAAATGCTCTGTTTATGGACATCGACTATTTGAGACTTTACTCCTGTTCCCTCAGGTGCTCACGTTACCATCACAGACAGGGCGGCAGCACTGGAATTCCTGGAGTCAAACGTGCAGGCCAACTTACCTTCTGAACTACGTCCGAGAGCTGTGGTGAAGGAACTGACTTGGGGAAAAGACCTGGGCAACTTCTCTCCAGGAGCATTTGACTTCATCCTGGGTGCAGACATTGTTTATCTGGAAGAAACTTTTGCAGAACTGCTTCAGACACTGGAGCACTTGTGCTCAGACCAAACTGTGATTCTTCTTGCCTGTCGTATCCGCTACGAACGGGATCACAAGTTCTTGAAGATGCTGAGAGGCTGTTTCTCTGTGTATGAGGTCCACTATGATTCCAGTAAGGATGTTCATATCTACAAAGCACAGAGGGGTAGTCGCAAGGAAGACTTTTGACTCTATGCTTTGTCATGATGCTGTTCATTCCTCCCCTTGCTTCTACTCAATACACTTGCTTCTAAGCAGATCATTGCAGTCGTGTTATTTCAGTGGCTTTATGTTCTGATGGTCTTTCCTGCTCGCTCAGCCTGGTACAGCAAGGATTGTACTTCTGTTCTGCATATCGAGCCTCTGCTTTATTTCTTTACAACTCAGTAGAGTTGTACAAGGTGTGCTATAAAACGTCTTTCTATCTTTCCATCAAGTGTAATTTTTGAGATGGATTGAAGTTGCAGAAATCTCCAGGCATCAAAAAATGGCATCAAAAGACCTGTTGTTTAAATTCAACGCTTACTTTCTGTGGGAAACTTAGAAATAGATTACAGTGGGTGGCCCCCCCCCCCCCCTTCCTTAACTCTAGAACAGTAAAAGTTGGTGAAGTATAAGCTATGCTCCAGATCTACATGCTTTAACTCTTCAGGCCTTTTGCATCTTAATAGTTGTGCTAAAAGAATCCACTTGAAGAGCAAAACCAACAAAGGGAGCTGCTATAAAGTTGTTCTGTTGCCATCACTGCTGAATTGAAGGGGCATAGGGAAACAAAAGGACAAGATGGAGTGGGGGGTAAGCAGGCTGGGAATCAACAGTGCAGAATAAACTAAATTAGAAGTCAGTGATGTTTTCACCTGACGTGGAAGCAATGGGGCTGTGTTGGCAGTACCGGAGCAGTCCTGGTTCTTGGGTTAGCCTTAACAAGATAACTTTCCCTTGTAAAGATCAAGGCTTCTTGGAGCAGATACACATGCACAGTGCCTTCAGGGAGAGTGAAACAAACAGACTCAAACTGTTCTTAAAGTATCAAAGCAGTCCTTGACTCTCAAAGTACCTCTAAATAACTTTCTACTTTCTGCCTTTGTTTGTGGCTCACTCTGTCTCTGGGAGATGTTATTTAGGAGAGGACGGTGCTGCCCTAAAGGCTTTGTAGCCAGGGAGTATTTATTCTTATTAACCTGGGACGTTGGGCCGGTGTCAGATCTCAGCATACAGTGGTAGTTAAGACACTGTTTTAAGTAACTGATTTCATGCCTTAAGCTTGTAAAAACACCTCTGTGTGTTTATTCCGCAAGATCTTATGTGAAAAACACTGCAGCCTGGAATCAGGCTCACACCAGCAGCAGCCCTCCTCTTTGTAGTGATGTAAGAATTAAACCAATGAAAAGAGCGGGCTAAGAGAAGACAACTGTGCTTGTAAATGCAGGAATTACTGTAGCACTTTTTTTATCTTTAAACTTACAAAGCCCCAGGTCAGGTTTGGGCTTTAAGAGTGGGCATATCTTTGGCACTGGTGGCAGCGAAGACCAGCAGCTGCTTCAGGCCATGGGCGCTAGGAGCTCTTTATCACTTCTGCTTCCATCAGGCCTCCTAACTGGAAAAGATGCAAGGGTTCTGTGGTACAGAAGTGATGTGCAGACTAATCTGGAAATGACACATTTATCACTACAGCTCCTGTGAATGAGGCCTGAAGGTCTCATAATGCATCTCTTGTGGTTTGGGGTAAGTTCTGTGCTTGGCTCTGGACTCAGCGTGAGGAGTCACAGCTCTGGAACGCTTGCTTAGCACAGTATCCTCAGAAGCCACGTGGTGTCACTAAAACAGTACTTACGCAGCTGGCTGGGAATCTGCAGGCTGCAACTACAGCTGAAGTCCCTCTGAGGGAAGGAAGACACCACCTTTAACTAAAAATGGAACATGACATGAGCCGTTATGTGTCAGACGCGGCTTTTTCTGTCCTATCAACTGGCTGAGCAACAGCTGAAAAAAATTATGGGCTCTCCCCACTCTGTGTCTCTAGTTTTCCGAGCGTGGCTGTAAGTTTTCTCACTACTCCTGTTCCTTTTGGTCCCCACTCATGTTTCCTTGTCTACAAGCTCGTCTGCCATCACCGTGTATTAGGCTCCCTGTGGCTTGAGCTGGGAGCAGTTCTGGTGCTTGGGTTTGTGAGTCCAGGTGTCCTGGTTCAGAGGGAAAGGCTGCAATCTGGCTGTGCCTCACCCTCACAAGAGGCTGCAGCTTGCCATGCTGACAGCCTTAGCTCTGGAAGAAACATGCTGAAAAAGCCTGCTTAAATAGCCCATAATAAAGCCCAGCATAGTACAGAATATGAACTAGTGCAGCAACCTATGTTTTAGAGAAAGGACCTTTGCTCCAGGCCTTGCTTTAACGACAGGAAAAGTTTCGTACTCTTAAGACAAATGAGTTTAACTGCATCTCTTTCTATTTGTTTAGCAGCTTTTGGTGTCTGTTTTCCTGTTGCTGTTCTTACAGCCCATAGTCTTCCTGAGAGAGCAAGTAAGTGCTGGAGAGACCAGGCTTGGCTTCTTTTGCTGTGTTGCTGTTGTGCAGCAGCTGTATGTAGACCTGAGGCAGTAGGTTTGAAGGCTGAAGCAACGATAGTGCCTGTGGGTAAGTATTTGCGGGGAAAAATGTGAGAGCAGCCCTGCGGAGAAGGACTTGGGGGTGCTGGTTGATGAGAAGTTTGACGTGAGCCGGCAACGTGTGCTCACAGCCCAAAAGGCCAACCGTGTCCCGAGCTGCATCAAAAAAACCGTGGCCAGCAGGTCAAGGGAGGAGATTCTGTCCCTCTATTCCTCTCTTGTGAGACCTCATCTGGAATACTGTGTCCAGTTCTGGAATCTTCAACATAAGAAGGATATGGAACTGTTGGAACAGGTCCAGAGGAGGGCTACAAGGATGATCAGAGGGCTGAAGCACCTTCCCTATGAGGACAGGCTGAGAGAGTTGGGTTTGTTCAGCCTGGAGAAGAGAAGGCTCCAAGGAGACCTTATAGTGACCTTCCAGGACCTGAAAGGGGCTACCGGAAAGCTGGGGAGGAAGTTTTTATAAAGCTTTGTAGCGATAGGATGAGGCACAATGGGTATAAACTGGAGAGGGGCAGATTTAGACTGGACATAAGGAGGAATTTCTTCACCATGAGAGTGGTGAGGCACTGGCCCAGGTTGCCCAGGGAAGCTGTGGCTGCCCCATCCCTGGAGGTGTTCAAGGCCAGGCTGGATGGGGCCTTGGGCAGCCTGGTCTGGTGGGAGGTGTCCCTGCCCAGGGTAGGGGGTTTGGAACTGGATGGGCTTTAAAGCCCCTTCCAACCCAAACCATTCTATGACCTGTCCGGGTGGCCCCTCCCCAGCTCAGCAAGTGGCACCCTCTCAAGGGGACATCTCCCCCAACTGCTTCTGGAGTGTGGGTGTCCTTTCAACTCAGGAGATCAGGCCCAGGAATATTACTGTTAAGACTCCACATGCACATTGGTTGGTTGGTTTCTAGGCCACAGTGCTTAGGGGCAGGGACCCACCATGAGAATGAAACCCACGGGGCAGTGCTAACAGCCCCATGCACCAGGCACCGAGCAGTGTCCCTCGCTGGGCTTTGCAGCTTTCTTGTATTCCTGTCACACTTGGCTTCAGGGCAGGAGAACCACACCAGACATGCAGGACAGAAGTAGCAGAGGTGCGACTGCCCAGTGGGTGAGCAGAGAGCAGCCCTCTGCGATGACACCTGCAAACTCTGGTGCCCTGACCAGTCAAGTCCCAGGTGAGCTTCTGCTCTGGTGGGAGATACACATGAATGTTTCTGCGGCTCTTCGACAATGATGCCACCGCCCTGCCCAAGCACTTTCTGTCACCCTGGGGACATCAAATCTAATACCCTAGGGAGAGGATCCAGGCCACAGGGAAGTGACCAGGTAAGACGTGAGCACACTGTGAGATTGTGAAACCATCCCTGACAACGTGCCATTCTGCAAGGGAGCAAACTTCTCTAGATGTCACTGCAACTGAAGTGATGATTGATTATTAAGATGTGGAATGGAATATGAAATTCAGCTCTGTACCTTACAGATGAACTTCTTCCAAGGTCCAGCAGCGTCAGAAGAATCAGGTTTACCAGCTGACCTACTGACTGCACAGGGATCTGTGCTACCAAATTCCTTCAGTGCAAAATTCATGCCAAACTGCATTTTTATCCCACGGGCTAACCCTTGTCTGGGACTCTCCCTCCTTACCGAGATGCAGATTTCTCTGAGCAAGTACGTGTATGGCATTATGAAAACGCTCTGTTGTGAAAACCACAAAATCTCAGCCACAATAAGCTGACCTTACTGCTTCCCCTTGATTTCACTGGAGGTGTTTACCTCAGTGTTGAATTTGTTCTCCTGGCTTTCATCCCAGTGTTTGGATCCAGCCTGGCAGATTATATAATCGGGTTGCGATCCTTGCTGTGTTCGTTGCCTTCTGCTCTGCTCTGTTATTAACATCGGTGGTACGTGGTTTACAGGAATGCTTACAAGTGGGAAAGGCAGCACATGACAGGGAAAAGTCCTTCACACATTATTAAACAACACAACTAATTACCATCAGAACACATACTGGAAAGCAGGTTTAAAAATGTCAGAAGTGGAAGAAACACTTTGTTCTTTGGGATTTAACCTCTCAGTAATCTAATTCAATTTAATTAAGATTTAAAACTCTCCCCTCTGGAGAAAATATGAACACTTACAGGGCCACAGATCATGAGAGGATGCCACAGTCTGCTTAAAATACGCCTTTTCCCATATTCCTGTCCAGCTACCATTTGTCACTAATTTAGTGTAAATGGAACATCCTGCTCAAAAAAGAGACTTTATAGAGGTTTTAAAAGCATGTTTATGTGACTGCACATAAATGTTTGTGTAAAAAGGGAGTTATGACAGTTTATACCACAAAGGTTACAGTAAGAAAAAGCACTTCTTTATGACAATAATTCACAAATTCACAAGAATCACTTTAATATACAAAGCAATTACTACCATTCTGAAACACAAAGCAGCTAATATGTACATAGTGTTAATAAAATGCATTATAACCCGGTACATTTTTTAAAACAAAGCACAAAAAAAAGTAAAAAAAAAAAAAAAAACGAAACAAAACCACAACAGCGATGTTTCTAGATTTTTGAGGAAATATAAATAAGAATTTATTTTCCCCAAATAATGGGTTTTCATTTAGTCTTTTAAGTTCCACAAGTACGTGGAGTCAAGCTCAAATACCCTGTTCTGTGCTGACATGGTTTGGGTGAGGAATCAGAAATGAACATGAGGTGAACTTACTCTTTCCACCTTACGACAAAGGGAGAATAATAACCCTCGCTCTGGAAGCTTCCCTGAAAAACACTGTTCCAGAACAATTCTTATCTATAAATCGAGAGCAGAAACAGATCATTTTTGAAGTGAGCACCCAGTCTGTGGACACGTCTGTGGAGGGGTTGGCTGCCAACTGCCACCTCTTGTCCTGTTCCCCATCTCATCCCTACAAATCCATATAAGCAGCACAGTTTCAAATCTCGTACAAACTCGAAGCTCTATAACTTCTTCAAAATAATGTTTTAATATAAATAAATGTCATTATACACACAAAAAAAATGGAGTGGCACCTGGATGAAACACAACTTGTGGAGAGCATCTGAGCATCCGTAGCTCTTAGGAGTGGCCGTTGCCAGATAACTACACCTGGCCGAAGGGCCGCCCTCCCTCTGCTCTCGCTCAGCTATTCCCTAATTTAGAGAAATATATAGCCAAGGTCGAGACCGAGCGACCCCGCTGCTCCCAAGCTGTGAGTACAGTAAGCGGTCAGCTTACGGAGTGCACCGACCGCGGATGATTACAGCCCAGCCCTGGCCCTTTCCCTGCCCACACGCAGCTCCTGAGGACAGCGGAGTTCTGCCTCACACTGGCGAAAGCGAGACCTGAACTCACCACTTACACAGCGAGCCGAAAACAGCGCTTGCAGTGCCACAACACAGACACGGCACTGCCTTCCGCCTGTGCCACGCAAAGCAGCCCCAGCGAATTTAAACTCTTTGTAAGCCAGAGCTTAAATACATTTAAAAAACGCATTCCGAGGCAAAACACTTGAAATGCAAACCCTCTTTACCAACTGGATCTGAGCCCTTTTCCCCTAAGACCTACAGATTTAAGCCATATCCATCCACAGACCTGAACCTGTCACAAGCACGCGGTAGGTAGGATTTCAGCACGCGGCTCTCTTCGTCAGTCTCGCTCCTTCCAGGCCAACTGAGCTTCCCGACACAGCCGGGTTTCTGCAAAATCAATGTCTTTCACAGCTAGCAAACGCAAAAGCTCGGGGAAACGGAGTTTCCAGCACAGCACAGAGAAACATCCACGTACTGTATGCTTTTGAAATCTGCTTGCTGTGACGAATTTCAGGGTTACAGATAAATTATTGTTGTTCCTGCAAAAGAAAGATGGTTGTGCTTTTTTTTTTCTTACTCTTTTAAAGCAGGGTGACACATTGCCAACATACCTTTACATCTCAGTGCCAAAGAATTGGAAAAACTTTTGATTTATTTCCTCAGAATGTAGCTTGTAAAATTTGCAGCCAAGTTTCAAATTAAGAAAAGGGAAACCAATTGACTGAAAACCAGTTTGGATTTCCTTCCAAATTAACCTCCCTTTCCCACTTGGGACCACTGAACTAGTTCTGTTCTAAAAATAATTTCCCCTTCCTCCTGTACACACTGCTCTGAGATACCACACACTTCATTCTTTCCAGCCTTCAGTACCACCAGTTCGGATCTCCTGCCGCTCTGCAGCAATGCCAGGCGCTACCAGCAAGGGAAACCTGCGGGAATTCAGCTGCTGTGGGGCGAGGAGTGAATCGTGGGCAGGCAGCAGGATTACAGCTGTGCCAGGGAGCTGCTCAAGCTCTGATTTTTCTTTATTCTGTGGTTTTGTTTTTTTGTTTCTTTTTTTTTTAAAAAAAAGTGCACATTTTAATTAAACATTTACAAAGAATATAGTGTAACAAAAATAAATATGTGACCTTTTGGTTAGATCACTGGCAGATGTTACAGCTCTAACCAGCTTCAGGGTGAAAAAATGACAACAGGGTCTTAGATAACCAATGAAATCCTCTAGGAATTGTCAGAGATTTGCAACCACTGATAACGAACTTGCTCTATGGGGAGACTTGTCTTTACCCACAAAAAGAACAGGTTGCCCAGGGAAGCTGTGTCTGCCCCATCCCTGGAGGTGTTCAAGGCCAGGCTGGATGGGGCCTTGGGCAGCCTGGTCTGGTGGGAGGTGTCCCTGCCCAGGGTAGGGGGTTGGAACTGGATGGGGTTTCAGGTCCCTTCCAACCCAAACTATTCTATGATTAACTGGCTGTCATAACTTAAAAATATGTAAAATACCAAAGCAGAGGCCAGTTTTCGCTCAGAGATGACTACTCGCAGCTGCAGTCTACTGGAAGCCCAGATTTTAAGAAACCTGTAGAGCAAATTTAGATCAGAAACTATCAGGGCTGTTTTACCTTATTAAATCTAACTTCCTTTTCTTTTTTTTTTTTTTTTTTCCTGAGCTTCTTAATGATTCCAAACACCCCACCAGTTTTCTGATCCACCTACAAGTACTGGAGGTGGTCTGCAGTACTGCTACAGTGGTCTGCAATGCAAATGCCAATGACAGAAGAGCCAGATCCCACAGGAGACTGTACAATCCTGACGAGCTACAATTGTGCTTCCAGAGACAAGCAATGGTGCTGACAACTACCTGATCCTGGTGAAATCGCTGCCTGAATAAAAATGCATCGCCACTACCCCAGGAGGAAAGCAGAACTCTTACCAGTGGTTCCTTTAGAAAACAACACCTTAACAACTTTCCCAATTGTTTTGCCTTTGATATATAGCTGCCAAAGAGAAAAAGCACAACAGTGAATTATTCTGGGGGGAGGTGGTTGTTGTAAAACAACTGTTTACATAATTTCAAAGATCTCCATCAATAAAAAACAAAAACAAACCTCACTAAAGCCATGAAAGATGAAATAAAATTCTTGAAAATAAGTAACTGAGAAACAGCACAAAACAAATCAGTAATAAGCGCTAGAATAATGCAGCCCAGAACTACTGGGGTGAGGGGAAGCTTTCACACACACGCACGCATCCACACATCCAGACACACACAGAAAAGTAAAAATTTTTTCTGACCTCCATATACTATAATACTCAGCATTCCTGACTTAAAAGCTCTCAGAGCCGTAGATTATATACTGTGTGTATATATATATATGTACATATATTATACATATGTATTTTCCAAGAATATCTAAATTAAAAGAGCACCTCTGACAATATCTTAACTGCCTGATCGGTGCTGTTGTTTTGCAAAATAATGACATTACAAAAATTATATTTCAAATCAATTCCTGTTTATTATGAACATAATGGATCTAGCCCTTTCTAACCCTCTCTTCAGGTAAACCAGGCTACCGCTTCTTGAAAACTCGCAACCGTAAGGTATAAAACTAACCCTCCCTCCCCCCTGCCAGCATAATTTCTGTCCTCCTTCCATATGGCCTTAGTTTATAGAAGCCAATCACCCCAACCTCACTACATGGTAAATAACATATGAATGGGTTCCTGTGTCATATTCTTTCCCTTTCTGGGTCAATATAAATAGTAAAGCTTGTATGGGTAATGCTAGCCAGCCCTGCGCTTGGTCTAATACTTTTATTATTGTCATTTAGAATTGCCATTAAAGACATTCAAGTCTCTAAATTCTCAGTGCAGCATAAGTCAAAACAAAGATTCCTACAGATTCATACGTACTGTAAAATAATGAAACTTTAGTTGCTAATGACTTCTAGACTAATAAGACTACAGACTACTCACAGACCACGCACAGGCAAACCAGTGACACAGTTCTCTCGCTGCCGCATAAATCTGCACCGACTCTGTATCAGAAGAACCCTGTCCAGGCCCCGGTCCAGGCTCCCTGGTCCGTTCGCTCCCAGGCTTTGTGTTGAGAGACTCTGCACCAGCACTAGACAGTGCTCGTTACCCACCAGAACAGCTCTCAGACCACAGCCAGACGCATTCAGGTTCACTGCAAAAACTCAAGTTTTGCAAACAGATGGTTCTACAAAAGAAACAGCTTTAACGCAGCCATGTACAGACTTCTCTGTGTTCCTCAAAGCTGGAGGAACCATTTCACAGAGCTGTGTCAATCAGGCCATCATGAGCTTCATGCTTTACAAGAATGACTCCTGCTTCATCAACATTTCTACGTCAGCACTAGTTCTGAAAAACTGGTAACCTTTTATGTATTCTCTGACCTTAAGAATCACACAATTTTTACAAAAGCATTGCTGAGAATTTAGAGTCTTCTTTTAATTTGCATTGCTAACCTAATAAATTCATTTTCCATTAAATAAAACCATGAAAAACAATTCTCTATGGCAAATAAAAATAGATCATTTATAAATCTCCTCAAAACTTGTGAAAATGAATTCTTCCATAATTGTGATACTTATTTTATCTTCTTGAAATACAAACATAATTTGAAATTAGTCATAACTCGAGATTTAACAATAATGCTACAAGTTTAACCCTGCTCCTTTTAAAGTCTCTTGGAAACTGAATGCCCTCTCAAATGTGAAAACTGGAACATTTAATACTGCTCAGCTGTTTGAGACTCGACTGCCCAGAGTCTTCCAAACATTCTTCGTATAACATCACATTGACTGTATAACCTTTTAGAAACTCATGTTTGAAATAATCTTAAAAACAGGTAAACGAATGGGTAAAAAGTACGAGATAATACTTCCCTAGGCTAGGCGTTAGTACAGACCAGAGTCTTATTCCTATGTCTCTATACATGAGAGTTTTACCACAAGCCCAAAGTGAACTTACTCCATCGAATGACCCAAGTTAACGTATCAAGAGACTGGTTTCCGAGGGCCAATAAACAAACTGCACACAATTCTTTTTGACACATTCTTTTTGATCATTTCTTGACATTCTTTTTTGGTTCTTTTTGAGCACGACTCCTTTTAAGTCCTAATGCTTAGTACAGAGTTGCTTTTAAACGTGAACTACCTTTTTAACAAGGTAAATCTGGGAAAGAACACATTTCCTCAGTGCACATAAAAAAACCTGATCTTGCAAATGTCTGAGGCACAGGAGTAATTTTACTCACAGGAATAAACGACTTGGTAAACTTGATCCTTTACATGAAAAACATCCTCCGAATAAATTAAGAATTTAGTTAGCCAGGCCAGGTTCAAATAATTAATATTGTCTCTTTCAAAAGAGAAGCTGATTATTTGTGTTTGAAGTCCTCTTCAATATTTGAGGACATCCTGGTAGTTGTCATACTGCAACTGAATTTCTGCATGGAAGGCAGCCTCAAAGTCTGAAAAAGAACATAGCAAACCAGGCAGATGTTTCCATTGAGTGCAATAATTTCCATTATGTAAGATAGTGGTAGGGAAATAGAAATAAACCTCATCGCTTGAGAGGACTTGGGACACAAACTACACCGTCATCAGGGAGTATGGCCACGCTTCAACTGCTTAGTTGTTCTGCACACAAATACACACTGCTCACATGTTACACTTGCTTAGTATGTGACTGTTTTCTAAACGTCAGAATTGTACTTTTTTTATTCTGAATTTCTTATCCATCCAAATATCATTTCCCAACCAATATCCCGTGAAGCTGGTGTTTGCTTTTTATGCGCTCAGAATGCTGAACACACTTGCACACACTAAACTTTGAAAAGCAACAAATGACCAGCGAAGTTCATTTCAATGCACTTGTTTCTGAGGTATGGAGCAGTTTCCACTAGTCCAGGAGGACTTAATACACCTTACAAATCAAAGCCCCTCCTGGGCTAGTTTGGAAAAGGTATATTATCTCCACACCAAGAACGTGACAGTGAAGCGCCTTTCCTTTGGCAGGCCACTCAGCCGTGTATATTTTATAGTTCGTAATGAATATGTGAAACCAATTTGGCAACCATTGCTTCTTCGTCGCACCATGCACGCTCCACGGATGTGGCCCATGGTTCTCTGGACCAAGAGGCTGGGGTGCTTCTGTCTCTAAGGCAATGGAAAATGCTCAGCATAAATTCTTGAAATCGTTACAATAGGACCCTCCCCACCATAACTTCCCAAGTGACCACTGTTACTCCTTGAAGAGGATGGGGAGACAAGAAAGAAGCCTGTTCTTCTTCTTCATGCTGAGATTGATGAAGAAAATAATCTTGTTGGGGGAGAAGAGGAGGCAAGTACTTGAACATTCACAGTTTGATGCAAAGCACAGATGAAGTATATTCTGTAGTTGCTTCAGGCAGTTTTGCGCATAGAAAAAAAGAAATGTTTAGAAAATAAAAAGTTTATTTTGTCTTTCTGGGTATAGCCAGAACCAGTCTCTATCCCACCTGCACAAATGAAATTTGGAATCCAAAATTAATCTGATTTGTGGCAGTAAAGGTCCTTAAGTGCTTTCAGCTCCTCAATCAGTGTCTTGTTTTGGTTTTCAAGCACAGCCACTCGATTTTCTAGACATTTCACATACTCCTTTTTCTTCCGGCGACATTCACGTGCTGCCTCCCTGCAAAGCAAAAAAGGCCATTCAAACCCAGAACAATTACTTGCAGACGTGAGCTACTTAACCGTTTAAGTCAAACCTTTACCTCGTACTGCCATTTTTAGAACATGATGTATTGTTAAGAAACAAAAGATAGGGAAAAAAGGTTGAATTTGTAACCGTTGTTTCTCACAAATCACACACACACACAAGATCCCCAGTTCATTTCAACATGCAGATCCCACTAAGTCAGCACCAATAAAATTCTGCTTCTGTGAGAAAAGAATACCGCTCAGTGACAAAATGCTGCTTGCCAGATTTACATTACAGCCTTTAGGCCAAGCCAAATGCTGCTGCAATAATGTCATTGATATTATTATAATAAATAGATGAATAATAAGAACATGGATAAGACCAATGTTCATCTATTATCTCTTTATAATCTTAAATCATTCCTTTGCTGCAGTCCAACCAAATACTAACAGTGAGGACGTTCAACTGGTGCAAAAAAAGCTGTATTTAGAGGACATCTTCATCAATGATCTGGATGAGGGGACTAACTGCACCATCAGTAAGTTTGCAGATGGGCAGAAGCGTTGACCTGCTTGAGGCTTAGGAGGGTCTACAGAGGGATCTGAACAGGCTGGACTGATGGGCTGTGACCAACAGGATGAGGTTCAACAAGGCCAAGCACTGAGTCCTGCACCTGGGAAACAACAACCCCACACAGCGCTACAGGATTGGGGAAAAGTGGCTGGAAAGGCGCCTGCCAGAGAAGGACCTGGGGGCGTTGGTTGACAGCTGGCTAAACATGAGCCAGCAGTGGCCCAGGGAGACAAGAAGGCCAATAGCATCTTGGCTTGTATCAGAAACAGCGTGGCCAGCAGGGCCAGGGAAGTGATTGTGTCCCTGTACACAGCATCGGTGAGGCCGCACCTCGAACCCTGTGTTCAGTTTTGGGCTCCTCACTACAAGAAGGACATCAAGGGGCTGAGGTGTATCCAGAGACGGACAATGAAGCTGGTGAAGGGACCGGAGAACAAATCTTACGAGCAGCAGCTGAGAGTTGTTTAGCCTGGGGAAACGTAGGCTGAGGGGAGGTCTTATCACTGTCTACAACTGTCTGAAAGGAGGTTGTAGGGAGGTGGGTGTTGGTCTCTTCTCCCAAGTAACAAGTGATAGGATGAGAAGAAATGGCTTCAAGTTGTGCCAGGGGAGGTTCAGATTAGGTATCAGGAAAAATTTCTTCATGGAAAGGGTTATCAGGCACCGGAACAGGCTTCCCAGGGAGCTGGTTGAGTCCCCATCCCTGGAGATATTTAAAAAGATGGGTAGATGAAGTGCTTAGGGATATGGTTTACTAGTGGACAGGTACAGTTGGACTCAGATGATCTCAAAGGTCTTTTCCAACCAAATGATTCTATGTATTTAGTCTCAAGCAATACTTTCATTTTATTCATAATATCTGCATCACTGTAATGATAATATAAATGACTCAAACAAAAAAAAATCACAAAAACAGTCAGTAGCAACCATGTAATTCTTGTCTGCTGCGCCAAGAATATGGCAGTGCTAATGTGCTGAGGGAGATCTTGAGACAAACTGAAGCCTTGCTTGTAAAGACTGAGCTGCCTGTAGGTAACATACTAAGAACACGAAGGAAAAACACCTGAAAGGTGTTAACGTGCTGCTGAGCATCCTGAAGGCAGTAACAGCAAGGGCGAGGCTGTCTCGCACAGCCACAGTCATGGTACCAACGTGCAAAGTAAGCACAAGGCTCAATGCCACAGGTGGGTGGAAGGCCAGGCAGAAGGCTCTGCTCCTGCAGTGCAGCTTGTCAAAGCAGCACACGGCAGAGATATGTGCGTGTCCATGCTTGTTTGCCCTGAACCTTTAGGTGCAAAGCAGAGCAGCTTCACAAGGAGAGTCTGAGTGTCTGCTCATTGCAAATGCTGCACAGACTGGTGATACAGTCACTGCTCTGGGAAATGAGTGGACAAAACTGAACTTGATTCTTCTGCTTACTAGATAAAGAGTAGTTGTAGTACTAGATAAAAAAGAATGCCTGTTCAGGGCCTGGCTGGTAGGAAGACTCTAGAAGTAATTTTTGAAACTTAACTCCACAAATAAGACAGGATGAAAAAAAATATAGTTTGTAAGCCATGAAAGGACTCAGGTATCCATCTGACACTCCTACAAACACAATTGCACGTGCTTGCTTCAGTGGTCCATGTGCAGCATTTAGAATTTAAGTCATTTTGGGCTGTTCCTTGTGTCACCAGAAGATTAAGTACTACTGGATAAGAAAGTGCCTCCCAGTGGAGACAGACAAACCTGCCTTCTTGGGTGACAACTATTTCTTTCTTTTTGTGATATCTGTGCCAGCTTGGGCTATATATTAATCTATCTCAGGTCTGTGTGAATTAGTTATTCATTATGAACAGCTCCAGTTATACTGAGTTACAAGAGAGCTTTTAAAATGTAAAATTTACAAAGCAAATTTGCACAATAATACCTATGAATATTTACGCTATAATCCTCCAGTAAGTACCACCTCACCATCTGCCTCTCTCTATCCCTTTCCCCTGCTTTGCTATGGAGTTTAGATTTGCAAATACTTAAGTAGGCAGGCTAAAAGCACCACATGCAACATGACACTGTTGCAAAAACTGTCAATTTAACTCAAGTCAGGGTAATTCCCCATTGTTTTTCTTGGCTTTCCCATATACAAAAGCTTTCTTTTGCTGGAATAAGACTCCTGACTATGTAAGGGGATTCAGAATGTTAATTAATTTTTCCTCAAATGCAGAGCCTGAAAGGGTGACCTTCACTATTCACTGCTACCAGAAAAATAAATAAAAAGGGGAGATGGATGACACTATAAAAAAACCTTTTCAAAAAGTGAACTCTGCTGTTTAGCACTATTTACTTCATCAAAGCCCCTCAGAGAAGCATTGGGTCTGCTCATGTAACTTTCTAGTGTGATCACAGCTTAAGCTACGCAAGATAAATGCACCTGTGCAAGGCAACAGTTTTTTCAGACGGACTGATGAAGTAAACAGCGCTTTTAGGGGGACTCCCTTCCTCAGAGAGAGGGAAGTGCTCCCGTTTTCCCAGTACAACATATAGGCTCGAATCTGCAGATGGAGTTCCAGCTTGGTGTGATAGGTCAACTCAGTCCCACACTTTCCCTGTCCCACAGCAGCAGGCTTAAGAAGCATCATGCCCAACTTCTCTCTGCTTCTTCCTTCACTGCCTCCACCAAGCCCCACCTCAGCAGGCTTGGCTGCTCCTCCTCACACCACATCCTCCAGGGTCAAGTCTCCTCTCTCTTTCTTTCAGCCCTCCTTTTCCACTACTGGCTCCACAAGTCCTCAAAAGGAGTAGCTGCTCACTTAGGCTTCCCTTGAGACTTTCTGTCTCAGGAGGGTAAAATCCACAAGGCAAGCAGCTAAAGAGAACAAGCAGGAACAATCAAGAAAGCACTCGTGAAGAGTGCCAGTGGGCCAGCAGCAAGGAGAATGCATGCAGAAGTTTAAGGTGAAGAATCCAGGAAAGGAAGCTACACAAATATGTTAAAAAATCAACTCAACTCTGCATTTCTAAGAACATATTTGAAGTCATACAAGTCTCTCACCAAAGACTTGTCTCCTTATGGCAACAAATTAATTCACACACCTCAGGAAATGAGTCTGATGCCATTAATTATGGTTTCATAGTCACAATTCATGGCATTGCAGATGTGCTTCTTTGCCTTGCATCTTTAAATCAAGCCAAATTCTTCACAAAGCATTTAATGAAATTACTATGAAAGATCAGGATTCCTAGTGCTTAACATTCTAGTTCTATGCAGAAGCAACTGGGAAAAAAAGTGATCTAAATGTACGTGCCTGTTCTTCATTAGACGCACTTCTCTCTTCCGTGCGGCCTCTTCTGCTGGCTGGGTTGGAAGTGCTGGAGAAGATGCCATGACTACGCCTGGTGCAATGGTGCTGGTAGGGGCGGTGCGAATCTGGTAGGTCTGCACATCTCCTGAGGCAGCTGAAAGACATAAAGGAACTTCATGTCAGTTTGGTGACAACGCTGTTAAAACATGGTGTGAAGAGCACCTCATCATCTCTCTAACGGTACAGCAGGGACAACCATCATCTGGGTCATCACTGCCATCTCAGTCTTAGTTTGTTAATATATGCAAGGTTTGAGGCATTCTGGAATCCTCAACATAAGAAGGACATGGAGCTGTTAGAACGGGTCCAGAGGAGGCTACAAAGATGATCAGAGGGCTGGAGCACCTCCCATATGAGGACAGGCTAAGAGAGTTGGGCTTGTTCAGCCTGGAGACGAGAAGGCTCCAAGGAGACCTTAGAGCGAAGTACCTGAGAAGGGGCTACAAGAAAGCTGGGGAGGGAATTTTTATAAAGCTTTGTAGTGATAGGATGAGGGTCAATCAGTATAAACTGGAGAGGGACAGATATAGGCTAGACATAACAAGAACTTCTTCATGAGAGCGGTGAGGCACTGGCCCAGGTTGCCCAGGGAAGCTGTGGCTGCCCCATCCCTGGAGGTGTTCAAGGCCAGGTTGTATGGGGCCTTGGGCAGCCTGGTCTGGTGGGAGGTGTTCCTGCCCATGGCAGGGGGGTTGGAACTAGATGATCTTTAAGGTCCCTTCCAATCCAAACTATCCTATGATTCTGTGATTCCTGCTGAAGAAGTCTTCACCTGTGCTTGTTAACTTGATTCGCCTTGCTGTATTGCTGTCCTTCTTCCTCACTTAGTATATTTCTTTCTACTTCTCTGGTTGTTGGGCAGTTTTAGCAGTTTTAAGAAGATGAAGAATGGCAAACAGCACCTCCAGCTATGCTCCAAAAGTCTAGCTGCAAAAGGAGAGACTGCATGTGTAAAGTATTTGGCACAGAAAAAAGGGTGTAGAAATTTATTCCAAGACAGACAGTGCAAGATAGGCGGCCAACTTCACTACTTCTCTAGAATGAAGAAGGACTTTGGTTTCTTTTGTTTACTTATTGTAATCCAGAAGTGTGTTATATTTGTCTGAGCTCGTAAACAAATATACCACCTAGAGAACTCACATGTCCTTAAGAACACAACAACCAGAAGATCGGCACACCACCAGTATTTTTCTTGGCTATGTATTTTCACTGATGCCTGGAGACCTTTTCACTGGATAATTACCAAATCACCTGCTTTACACTCATAAAAGCAGGGCTACATTCTTCTGTTATTTTAAAGAAACCAAAACATTGTCTTAATACAATACAACCCACCAACTTAAAGCTCAAGTAGCTCTGCTTGTTTTAAGTGAAGGGCTAGAACAAATGAGCTATTAAGGCACTTTCTTCAATTATTCTATGATTCTAAGACTCAACAATTAAGTACTTGGTGACTACTTACAAACGCCAGAGCAGGAAGAATCTATGACTTGTAACTTAAAAGGTGAAAAATACACTAATAAATTAAAGTGTCCTTATAGAAAGAAACTATCAACCAACCTCATTTCTTAACACTTCGCTTTATATTTACTATTGTTGCAGATGACTACCTGGGAGAACTCAGAACTCTGAAGTGATAGGAATTTTTGCAGAACACATTAAAAAAAAACAAAGACTGGACAAAATGCAGGAAACGCAGTATGGAAAACAAAAAATAAACCTATTGTTTTAAGAAGCATACCCAAAATATCCACAATTTTATCAGTCTGAAGGAAAAGGCTCCAGGATGTGACAACTAGCTTTGTCCAGAATTTTCTTCAATCATTTTGGGGACTTACTGTGTCAAAGCTGTAAATTCTGTTTCCTGACACATTTGAAGGAGTTAGGTTGGAAACTTACATCTGGATGGAGAAAATATTATACAGAATACTGGCTGTAAAGTTTCTCACCTTGTACAACGACTTGGTTGCTGGGTACAAGTATCTGTTGTCCATCTGTGGTCTGTGCATATTGTAAAATGGTGGTGCCAGGTTGGGTTGCAGCTGCGTTGGTCATAGTCAGCGTCTGGAGGCCTTGTACCCCATCTGTGCCATTGTTAGATAACTGTATTGCTCCTCCTTGAGTAATAGCAACTGAAGAAAACAAATCAATACAACATTTAAGATATTAATCTACTCATTAACTTACATTATTAAACCTAGATATGGAAGAATACTGGTCTGAGTTAAATCTCTTGAGCCCTTATGCACCCTCAATATATACATGGAAGGAATCAGGCTTTGAAAGTAAGTTTTCAATTTCTCATGAGACTCTTATTTTTGGGGGCACCAAGAAACACAGCTAAAGACACAAATTAATTTCTCTAACAAAAACAGCATCACACAGAGGAGCCACAATCCTCCCTTGGGGAACACTTTAATTTGTTAGTCACAATTTTTCTTCTTGGTTGGTTTAGGTCTTTTTCTCAGTCCTCTCATTTTCCTTTTCATCTGAACCTCCTCTCCTCTTCCATGCTTTGTGTCCTCGACCCTCCTCTGCTGCTACTGCTATCCAACTTGTGTTTCACTTTCTTTTTGCTTTGGCTTTTTTTTTTCCCTTTGGATTGTATTCTCCCTTTCCTGCAACTTTCTCAGCACTTTCCTAGCAGTGTTTTCATTAATAAAGTTATAGTTCCACACTTTTTTTCCCTCAGGCAGTCTTACTTTGTTGTGTTTGTTTTTCCCTTTCTTTCCCTCAACCCTGTCGTGCAGGTGTACTGAGACATCACCCCCCATTCTTGACTCCACAGAATATAACTCTGTTCCTTTAAACCAAAATATCAAGTATCTGCACAAGCAGTTGTTTTTAAAGAGATTTGAAAAGAAAGACGTAAACAAGTAGTTCTTTTTCCCCTTGGTATATTTAATACTGTGTGTGTTTGTGTAAGAAAGCTCGTCAATTTATAGCTTTACTGCTATATCCTCAATCCTTTAAATCAAAGCATTACGTCTGTAAAATCTAATGAATAAAGAAAACACAGAAATGTGTATTTATTACATATTTTAAATAAGGTTGTCAAGTTTTTATTTTTTTCAGGACTTTTAAAAGATGTAATTGCAGATTGCCATGTTTTTTTTCTATTAATGAGGTTACAATTTTGTGAACCAGGATTAATAATATGCCAGAAAAAAAAGAAACTTCCATATTACTTTATCTCGTTCCTGAAATTAAAAGTTTTTAATAGCATTACAGTTAATTCATATGTTGCCTCAGGATGTATTAACTACACCAACTAGTAAGCAGTCCCAAAATGTTAATTGAACATTTCAAATATTTACAATAGGAATGTGTTTAAAAGGCATAGTTATCAAACAATTAAACTAAAGAAATCTTAGTTTCACCCCCTGCTTTGCCCTAGTCCAAACAGTTAGAGAAATAATAGTTCCTCATCTTCTCATGCCCATTTGCTAGCACCACTGAGAAATTCAGACTACATACTGTACTGCCCACTGCTGGTTTGGTAAATGGGAGTTGGCACCGTGACAGTGGCGATGGCAGGTGCTGCTGTTTCCTCTTCAGACTTTTCTTCTTCGATCCTTGGCACTCCTGGGGCGTCTGAGGACAAGTCATTCAAAATTTTTCTGGCAAAGACAGTGTGTTGTAGAGATTTTAATAAAAAGTGAAAAAAAAAAATAGTCTATTTGATACATAACGCTGGAGAAAACTGAAAAGTGCAGTAAGCCAGCAGGGAAAAATACTGGTGCAGAATGAAAAACCCGCACTATCTTCAAACTCTTATTGGAGAGGATTGTTCAAAATGCCATGCACAGATGGGCAAGGTGGTGAGCACAACAGCTGTGCTTATAAACACAAGATACACGTGCTTCCTAACACGTTCTACAAAAACCAAGAAACAGCTATCAGAACCTTCCCTTTTTCTTAAAAACCTGTCTCTCTTTTATCTATTTTCACTCATTTCCTGCTTTTAGCCACATAAATATTTGAAGAAGGGAAAAAGTACGTAAAATCCCATCTCCTCGCCTACATGAGGGGAACTGCTCCGTTTCAGAGACCATAAAGGCCTCAGCCAGAGACTTGAGTATGAAGGAAGTTAGCAGAAATGCTTGTGAAGAGCAATCGGTTTGTACACTAACACCTGCCCGGGAGACAATGCTGACTGACTGAAGTCATGCAGCTGTTTACAGGCGCCCTGCCTGAGAAGAAAGCTGTGAGATTAGCACAGGGAAAGGAAAGAGCAGTTTGTTCAATGACTTCCACGGGTTAACTATCCAAAGCCCAAACTGCCACAACCTCACTGCTACAGGTCGTACTGAACAAGACTGTAAGACTGATGACAGCCCTTCCTGCACTCTGCATGATTTAGACCAAACACTATCCCTTGGAGGACTGTCAAGCCCTTTTCACTGCTGGCATATTCCATTATGTCACTACAAAACACTACTAAGGTAAAGGGCAATGTTCTTTGTCATCTTCCTCAAATGTTTTCCTGTGGACTGGCACTAGAACTCCAACTGTGAGGAAGCAAACACAGCTGTAGGCCCCCAGCTCTGAGACAACACTCATTCCTTAAGTAAGGCTCTAGGGGAGCCAGAACATCTGGATGGAGCTGTATGGGAGAGCAGACACTCTGCTAAGCAGCTTAACAAACAGAGCTATGCCGTTGCTGTTTTGACTCCGTGTGCAGGCAGGAACTCCAGCATTGCACAAGCACTCCACCGTGCCAAGCACCACTTGGAAAAATAAAAATCTCCCTGTCCAGAGAGTCTCAATCTAGGTGCTAAGACCAGAAAAACTAGTGGACAAAACAGATCAAAAAATATGGAGAGAGTGGGAAGGATGAGGAACAAAACCCAAGAGGCTCAAAATAGAAAAGAAGAAATTAAAACTCACCACTGTCTAAGCTTGTATATGATCTGGTGGTTAAAACCTATCTCTGCTGTCATAAAGATGGATTTAAGATAGAAGGTAAGGTGGCAGCTTTACGAATAGAGGACCCACAAATTGACACGGGGAACGCAAGATGTACTTCAGTAACATGATCAAAGCAGTGCTACTGAGGAAGAGGTATAGCACTTCAATTCTGCGAACCTATCTGCACCCATCTTTCTCTGCGGAGTTGCAGCAGCTTGAATAATGCCAACCAGGAACTCACTAAACACTGCTGGACCTTTGTGACATGTCCCCTATGCTGGCCCAGATGCTGAGCTGTGTATACAAGTTTTACAGCTACAAAGTTTCATTGAGTCACCAGGATCTGGTTTGAGGACAGAGGCTGTGGTGTGGCATTAGTGTGCAAAGCAGTCCATCTCAATGAGAAGTTAGCATGACAAATCCCCTCTTCTCACTTCTGCTGCATGTTTACTTCGCTCTGTTGTCTCACGATATATATATACAGCCTTTCTTCCATATATAGTAAAAGCAAGCGTCTCACGCAGACGCAGACTGCAAGGAAGTCTGCAGCAGCCTTGATGCTAGCAGCACTGCTCCTCACAAGTAAAAATATCTTCCTGCATCTATTATGGCTAGGGAACTTTAGCAATGATTTCACTATCTTCAGCAGAACAGCCTTAAAGGCTGCTGGAGAAGGTAGGAAATCATCTGTGAGTGCTAAAAAAAACTATGGGTGAGATGCATTCAGGCCTAGACTCTAGCTTATATTTCTAAGGTGATGCTCATAAAGAAAAAAGGAGCATCTGAATTTTCTGAAGCAGCAGGAATCCACAGGTCACTTAAAACCTGCTGAACTCCAGACATCCTCCTTAATGCTATTTAGAATGTTTTAAGTGAGACTGAGTACAGCCAGAAAAAGCTGTGCAAGGGCTTAATTAATAAAGTAATGGATGACTAAAACTATGTCAAGGAGCACTTCAGCTGGTCTTACTGCAGAAGTATTTGCCATGACAACTAAAGATACCAGATGCCTATCACTACATTCAACTCATACCCTGACTTCTTAAACTTTAAAAACAACCAATTTTGCTCAAGCAGAAACTCTTTCTGAGCTACAGAACACCACATGTTCATTGAAAGTCTCATGGGAAGAAGGAATTAAGTTTGATTGCTGCTAGCATTTCAACAATAATGAAAAATAACAGAGTTGATTTTTTGCAGACTACAGATTATACAGCAGCCACTTTCTTGCCAAGTTTCAGTGTATTATAATTATGTATATAATTTCATGTATTGAATATCCATTAAAGCTATCTCTAAGGCACCCAGCACAATGATACCTTAATGTTTCAAAGATTTGCAATTAGCTTATTCTCAGCTCATTTCTGTTTTAACTAAGTCTAACAGCTGAGGCTTCTTCCTCCTCCTCCTCCTCCTCCTATTTGCTTATCTCTTTACATCCTATTCCATGGAAAGACTTTGCAGAAGAGATATTTCTGTTAAAAGGCAAACCTAGAAAGAACTCTACAATCACGCTGTTTGTCTCCCCATGTGAAGAACGCATCTGTCAAGCAAAATACTTCTGCTTTTAACCTCCATACCTGTAGGAGGGTCGTCTGGAGAGGATTTCTCTTCGTTTCTGTGAGTCTGTGACGCTGTCTACTGATTCTTGTGAATCTTCACTTTCTGCTATAGTGGAGATCTGTAAAAAAGAACAGCAATCAAATTTAACAAGACCTTTCCAATGTCTTCATTTTAAGGAAATGCTGACTGACATCATGTGAAAAACACTGCAATGCAAGTATTCTACAGTGCTTCAACCTAGGCAATGAACAGAAAGGGCAGGCTGTTCAGCAACAGATCCACTGAAGAATGACCACAGTCAGTTATCTATCCCTTATAATGTCCTTTACCATATCTACCCTTCATAAAGTCCTTTACCATATCTACCCTTCATAATGTCCTTTATAATTTAAATACTTCAATAAGAAAATATAAGCAGTAACTCCAAATGGCGCTAAAAAATAATGCTGCACTGCAATTCTGAACATCTGTGCTAAAAAGGACAAGGATTTATGTAGGAGAGCTAAAATGTTTGTATCAATCACATTTTGATAATTTTCATTTTGAAATGTGCAAAAAACCATAAAAACATCTCTAATACATAAAAACAGAGACTGTTTTCTGAAAGGCCACTTGCACGTAACCAATACACAAAAGCTCTCGATGGTTAGCAAACAAAGAAATGCCTCTGTGAGAAACATAGCTCACAGCCTGAGGTTTTATGCACTGATTGGGAGGTTACTAAATGCTCAAAAAGCTTGCTGGCGCCCAGATCTCATGGTTATCAGATAGAGGGCCTGAACAGGTTCAAGGCTGACTGTGAACTACCCGGCTTAGAATGTCGTAGCATTCCAAACTCGTTCTCTCTTTGCACTGAGCCAAGTAAATTCCAAGCATGGTTTCATTGTCAGACTCTTTATCTTCCACCCCGGGCTAGTAACCTGCGCACTGATCTGAAAACTGCTCACCTCGGATAGATTAAAACTCTAAACTTTTGACTCCAACGACTGAGGAGGATAGAGCCTGCCAGAAACTCAGCACTACAGCTGACACAGAGTAAACAAAGATTATTATCAGAATGGTCTAGATTTAAATTATGCATGCCTTATTATCTTTTTAAATAATAGCCAGCTAAATATCTGTATCAAATGGTCACAATGTCCACTTCTTAAAATCAAACTGTTTTTTGAGCTCAGTGTACTAATAGCAAAAGAATGATGTACAGTCCTTGTCCTGAGTAGCTGCTGCACACCAAGCAATTTCTCTTTTTGCGTTCAGCAACACTGAGCTTAAAAGTGGTTCAAAAAACCCTGAAGTTACAGGTTTTAAAGATTTCAGACTAGTTGTCTCCCATGTCTTCAGGCATCATATTGCATCATCTGTCTCGCTTTACAAAAGAGAAAATGCAAAGGCTTTACAAAGCAAACAATATTAAACGGGCAAA
This sequence comes from Cuculus canorus, assembly GCF_017976375.1. Classification (NCBI taxonomy): domain Eukaryota; kingdom Metazoa; phylum Chordata; class Aves; order Cuculiformes; family Cuculidae; genus Cuculus; species Cuculus canorus. The sequence continues at coordinate 28,917,733 of NC_071406.1, read as the reverse complement.
TTTAAAACCACTTTTATGAGAGGACCGAGGTTTATTTTAAGGGCCATTAAGATACAGACATCTGGTTTGTACACCAATGTAAATATTTTCTAAGCAGCTACAACTCTAATCCCAGAATATCAGTCTCGTTAATGATTAAAGATTACATTATAAAAAATCCCTTTTGTTCGCTTCAGAGTGGCACGAACTTTTAAAGATGCATGGAAATACAGCAGAGAAAAAAAGTAGAGAAATGCTGTAAGAAAAACCACGAAGCTTTTAAACTCACCAACCAAATTCTAGAGGGAAATGAAACTCAGCAATGTTTGAAAGTGAAAAGTGGTTAAACCAGAACAGAAAAACAGTCACAGACTAATAAATATGGTACAGATCTTGCCTCCCAAACTCTTAATAAGTTTATACAAGCAAAACCACAATTCAGGACACAAACATGTTAGAAATGAGTGAACTGGCGGGACTACGCAAGAGGCCCAATTCACATAGAAGGAATTTCTTCAGTCAGTACCTGAACTGTCTGGACCTGTGGAGACTGAATAACTGATGGCTGGGCTGCCTGAATGACTCCATGCACTTGAACTGTCTGCCCATTGGGCAGCTGAACTAACGTCACCGTGGGCGCAGAAGACGTGGCGTGGGCTGCTGGCATAGATACCTGCAAAGAGAAAGGAAGCATAAATTAGGTTATTGCAAAATCTTCTTATCTCACTATCAGGAACATTTTTTGGTGAAGCATTATGTCTTTTCTAGACCCCAGTTAGATGACCCAAATGTTTCAGCGTAATATAAAACCCCCATGAACTGCCTAAGCCCAACATCTGACCTACTTTACAAATTAATCTAATGCAGAATTTCTGCAGGCTCAAAACATTGCTTGTAAAACCACTGACAAGAATGAGAAGAACACAGCTGCCTCTGTTTTGATGTAACCTAATAAAACCAATTACCTTTCTCTTCCTTCAGTTAGATATGGCTAGGACTTGAGTGTACTCCCACAGACACTGCTGAGTCAAAGCCAGAAACATATGGGAGTGGAGCTATTTTTGTTCTCACTCAAGAAAATGCGAAGTTATTGCCAGATGTAAGAAGTTAAATTTTCAAGGGAGTCATACCTTTCAGACTTTCTACAGACTATACCATGCTAAGAAACTGGCAAAGTCCATTTAAACGAAGGAAACTGACCACGTGTTCAGACAGAAAACCCATGGGTTTGCAGCAGAAACAAATGGTTTGTAGGCCATTATAGTGATTCAGTGTTACGGGTCAACACAAACCCTACTGTTGGAGTTGTCTCCATGAGGAAAAATTGCCCATATTTTAAACCCTTAGTTCCTACACACAACTTTGTTTCTCCAGCACTGACCTGGAGGCACAGCAGCTATGCCAACAGGATACACTAATGACTTCAGCGTGGTACCCTAGTGATGTGTGCACAGCCAGGCATGCCTTGTGCAGGGGCTCCGTCTCTGAGGACAGCGATGCCCACACAAAGCTGTTCACATCATGTGGGGACGTGTCGCTCTGGCAGGTCACAAGAACAATGATGGGTAGCTGAAGGGCCATGCTGCAAGGTTACTGGGCAGATGCCCCGATGTGCATCCAGTAATCAGCAACTGCCCAGTGACAAGGATGCACATGTTCACACCTGGGGGGCTCCTGACAGGCAGGAGGGCGCGAGGGCTGCCGTACCAGCGCATGTAGCCCTTGCGTTGCACCTCTCTTGCACCACTGTAGCCCTCAGGGAAGGGCTGCAGGCAAGTGTGAGCTCTTGAAGGCCACAGCCAGGTTGTGAGGCCCTGACTAGCCAGCCTTCTCCTAGGCACTCACATTTGGAAAATTTAACAGTTCTCCACTGTTCAACAGCATTTTCAAGAAATTCAATCCGCGTAGCTGCAATGTGAGCAGGGGCTGCACTGCTGTCCTACCTAATCTCGAAGAGCTGCTATGAACCGGATGCAGAAGTAAACCCACTGCTGTCCCCATGAACACGTGGTTTTCAAAAAGCTGCAGCAGCTGATCTCTGAATTTCCATAAACATCCACCACTTACAAGGAAGTCTTGCTTAACAACAAAACTAAGGGGAATTACATGTAGCTCTCTCTCCACCACAGCTGTCTCTCCCTAATCCACAAATTTGTGTTTGCCTTTACCTTCCTTTTTCAGGGCAGTGGCTGCAGCATTACATGGAGGTACTTAACTTGCATCTGAGACAAACCAGGGCTGAGATTAACATAAGCAGACTTTTCTCTGGCAAATTATATTCCTTTACCAAGCAACCTTTTTTAATAATGCATGTCTGACTAAACAGTCCTTGGCAATGACGGCAAGGCTGATCAACTGGAGGCCACTCTGTGGTTGGATTAAGCCAACAGCACAGTGCAACTTCCGCAGTTGTCTCTGACTCATACCCTGTGGGACTGGAACGAGTTTCCTTTTGACTCTGGAAACCACCCTTAACTCACTAAAAATGCAGCAATAAAACTAAGCTTACAAGAGGGGAGACCTTACAATAGATAATGAAAGAATTAAATTCACATAATTAGTTATTTAGACTTGCCGAAGCCTCTGGGGGCATTTCCTAATGCCAAACGCTGCCACTTCACATATTAAAAATATTGTGATAATGTAACACTGACGCGAACAAGACAAGGAATTATGTTCAGACTGCCGTATCACCCCCACAAGGAAAATAAAGCCTAGGGAAAAGCCAAGGTGCAAAGAGTACAGTGAATGACAACAGAGGAAATTAGGGAAAACGTAACATATTTCCTTGTGGTTCATGTGAATTTTAACTGTAGCTGAACAGCTTTTTCTTACTCAGAAAAAAAATCTCATTCATGTACTGGGGTAATTTTGCCCAAGTAAAATCCATTCAACCCACAACATACCTGTAAATTCAGCTACCTAGAGGTTAGCACGGTGGCACACGGATTTGAAACATTCTTGCTTCTCCGGACTAAAGCTTAAGGCACAACAAGTGAGAAGCAGTTTACTGGTTTTGCTAGAGAAATAAATGACTTCCAGTCAGTTCACACTGAAGTGTTATTCACACCGCCTACATCCTGTGCCTAAGTTAGATAGTGAGAAAACTGCCCAAAGAGGCAAGCTGGTACAGGGCAGCTGGTGTCCTGTAAATCAACACTACAGCTTCACTGCACAAAACCATCCTCAGCATTTTAACAGCTCCAATCCCTATACTATCACTTGAATGGAAAGGTACTACCTCTGGTTTACCAAAAGGTGTAATGATTTTAAGAAGACATCAATCATTTATAAAATTATGAGTGATTTAACACTTGTGCCACTTAAAAGACACTCGATTCCCCAAACTATGAGATTTAAAAACCCGTTCATTCTTTGCAGACTGAAAATAGTTTTAAAATGAAATGGTTACGGAAGGAAGCCAAACAGATTCTGTACTCGTTTACACAAAGGAGTTGCTTCTGCCAACCATCAGTGTATCCAAGAATGACACTGGGTTCCAAAATTAGAGATGTGGTTGGGATTGCATTTCTTGTCTCTCCAAAATAATTTGGGGATAATAAATCATCTACTATTGTCTCTTTGAACAGCCAATAATTCTGTGAAATTCTGCAGACAAAGGATAACACGAGCTGTCAAATGCCAGGTTGTTTCACTTGATAATAATGTTTATATTATTAATCCCACCTCAGATGTTGTATTTACTGCATTATTTATCTACATTTTGAGTTTGTTTTCTTCAGAATTAAACTGACTGCTATTGACAAGTTTCTAACAAAACCCACAGCATCAAAATAATCTAGTCAATATAAAAGACAGTAAATTACAGGTTTTGAAAAAAAAAATGCCTTCTAGTGGTATGGTTGTGGTAAAGAATGCCAGAAATATTTTAATTCATTATTCTGTTAACATTACACAGTTTACACACATACAGTTCTCCAGAACTAATGTAGCCCAGTGTGATGGGAAGTTAAAAGTCTCTACTGCTTTAAAAATGTGAAGACAAATATTAAAGTACTATATATCACACCTGTTTCAGAATCGTAGTAGTGGAACTTTCTCTCAGGCCCATGAGCAGACATTATCCCTCTTAAAAAAGTTACCCAATAGGTAAAACTATTACACCATATGATTTTATACCTGGGCTAACGTTGCAATCTGTGGTTGTGCCTGTACTGTCATCTGTTGGGTTTCTGCCTCTGTAACGGCTGCATCTCCACTCTGCTGGTTCTCTGCTCCAGATTCCATGGTCATTTAGTTACCTACAATCACAATATTTGTCGTAAGTCTGGGTCGGTATGCAAGTCCATTATTCTTGGTGGATCTGGTAGCAATCACTGCAGCTGAATTCCCATTGCTACAATATTGTTTTCACTTGCTTATTAAAATGTTTTAAAATTTTAAAATTATTAGCATTCAGGCAATTTTTTTTCATGCCAAGTGCCTGCCTCAGGTTGATCTTTCTGTATGTAATGTTTCTGAAAAACAGGTCCAGTGGCCTCCAACAATGAGATCAGGAAAAATATGTTTTGCCCATCTTAAAAAAAAATGCCTGAGCAATTGCTCTGTGATGATCTAATACCTCTGCCATTGGGAACAACGACCGGCAGCATGTCAGCAGGGGCACTCCCTCGCAGCCAAGGTGACAACATGCCCTGCTGCAGCCCACCCTCTCCCCCACAACTGCAGTTTGCAGATAACCAACAGCAACTGCTTCTCTGTTGGACACTTAGTTTTCAGCCTTCTTCTGTCTGAACTAAACGTGCAACATCTCCACGCAAATCCTTTCCACAACCAGACTGTGCATGCCTCTACGTCACAGCTACTGACTCTTTTCTACAACGATGGAAGCCATTCCTACATGGAACTTAATGCAAATGAATATTTATATATTTAGAGGTAGGCCGTAGCTTGTCATAACCTATGCTTTGTATCACAGATAGATAGCTCCTAATACACTTATACTTCTAAGCAATAACTGCACAAGCCTGGATCATTAGAACACACAACTCTATAAAAAGAGGTTGCATAACTTCCAAACCCATGCATGTAGGCAGAGTGCAATGAATGTTAAATTCTGCACCAATCTGTGAAAAATTACTTTTCAGTTCTTTAAATACTGACATGAAAATATTTAATATATAACCCCCCCCTTCAAAACGCAAGGAAATGCTCCCAATGGTGATACAGCAAAATCACTGTTTTATACAGAACCAAATATTAAGAATGGCTGTTACCTCCATAGCCATAACACCAATCCTGTGTCTGGCCCTGTGCGGCCCAAGCTCCTCAGACTTCTGGCCCCTAAGGCAACACACCTCTCTTCAGAGTTGGAGCAAAACATTTCTGCTTTGGGAAAGGGCTCGGAGGCAAAGGATGCTCAGATAAGAAAGGTGGAAAGAAGGAGAAATGCCCCTCTCCATGCTCAACTTTACTGGCCTCCTTAAGGGAAAGACTTAGAAGTGTCAACACTGGTGGTGGCACCATGGCCACATGCAAGACATTTCATTTTAAAAATAGAGTCAGGGAAACTTCCATTTCAACCCAAATTCTACTGAAGTATTACAGGAAAGATAATACTCTCCAGAGATGTGTTGCCTAAAGCAGTAGAGTCACACGTGAGCCCTGAGCGTAGCACAAAGTTTGTCTTACAGTAAACCATTGCTAATCAACAAAGATAAACCAGCATCTCAAAGCTGCATCTCACATCAAAAGCCAGCAAGTCAATGTGTCTAAACAAAAATCTCTATATTTAGTACTGAAAGTGACCGTGCAAATGAGCTTTTGTGTTCGTGTGTGAAGGTATACACCAAAATGTTTGAGTATCAAATATTTAGTTCCAATATCTGTTTAGAAACTCTTAAGAAATGAAAAGAAGGAAAACTAGTAAAACTCAAAAACAAACAATGAAAGAAAACTTACAAATTTTTGGAAAAATCAAATTAAATTCTCCTAAGCACCTGGAATTTTGCTCTGCCTCTCCCTGCTGCCATGATTTTTGTTCCATGTAAACCAGGTATCAGTCCAACACATGCTCACAGATAAGCATGTACACCTATACGTATATACTGGTAAACTGGCCATGAAAGAAATTAACTGCAAACTCACTGCGTTTTAAGTAGTCTAGATGTTACAGTTTTTCTAATAGCCCATGTTCATGCAAATATGCTCACCCCTTCTTGCCTATAGTACCAAGTCTTCTCCATGTCATGCTTCATTTTACAGAAAGCAGAAAAAAAACCCTTGCACTATTTCTAATATATATTAGCAAATATATATTTCTAATATATTAGCAAATAGTTCTTAAATACTCCATTAATGACAACAGTTTAAGTAGTTTTCTATCCAAACTGTAACAGGAGTTATTTTAACAGTCTCGGCTCTCCATGTTATAAACCCCTTTTTTCTTTTTGAGTATTCTGCATTTTCAAAAGTGCAAACCACAACCCCAACTACTGTAGGTTCCCCTTTAATCTTTATCATTTTAAAGGAGGTATCTAGTTTTACCACTTTTCTTGTGAGTATCAGCCAGTTTGTCCAAGGTAAGCAAATCAACAACTTTCTCCCAATTCCTATGTGTGTATCATGGTGACTCCAGCCAAAAGACTACCTCATTGGAACCATTTCTGGAGCACATCAGCAACATCTCCCAGCAAAGCATCTAAAAAGACCTTTAGCAAACAATTTCCCAGCTATGAATTTAAGCATATTGCAAAGCTAATAATGCTTTTGTTTGCCGATCTCTAGATGGAGTCAATTGCCATACAAATGGAATTAGAAATAGATGAAATGCACAAGCGAGGGGTCTCCTGAATTAGGTATTTAGTTATGTTCACAAAGGCAGATGCTGCCAAATTCCTCCTGATAAATGCAATGGAAGATTTTCCAATCCTCTCTCATGCTATTCAGCAAAACCCCTCTCTTGTTTGACGAGCTTCGTTTCTACACTTGCATCATCTTTTGCACATGTAATCAGCAAATGCATTAACTGCTTGAGGTGCTCCTTCCTCTAAAGCACCAATGTCTTGAGAATCACATCCTTTGACTTGCAAACACCTAAAACGAACCTCCTTATAACACACAGTAAGCACCAAGCAATGCAGGAAGCTGCCTGCAACAATTAAATCCTGACACAGACGGTTTAAGTGAGTTTCCAACGTGACCTGAGTTTCTGGACAAGCTCTTGGTCTCATGTTACTTGCAGGTTCCAAGTACTCCTGAATTCAGTTCAATTTACCTTGCACTTACATGTCATCACGTTTGTATTTTAACATCTTCACTACCACCTTTTACAATAACTTGTGAGAAAATGAAGGAATCAAATTTTTGAGCATCATGACATCATATTCCAGATAGTGACTACTACATTGTTTCATGTTTGCTTTAGCAATACAGTGTTATTAAGATTGCCAAGACATACAAGACCAGGCACCTAGAACACAAATACTTCTTAAGTCGTGTGTACAGGTAAGATCACGATGGCTAAAATTAAGCTTGTCAATCCCTATTAGTTCTTGCAATTTACAGTGTAACAGACGAAATTATGTTTGGTTTCAACCCTTAAACACTCCCCCAACAAATGAATGCAAATCCTCACATCTCCTTTCTAAGGTCTCATATATCCCCAGCCTAGACGAGCTTTGCTGACTGGTATCTGAGTGTCCTTCTGCTCTTGTGGGTGCTCAGGCACACACCGTGACCCCATCCTTTCGCTCTTCCTACCCATTTTGCAGTGGTGCACGCCGCTCCCTGGCACTGATTTCCCCGGCAGACACCACTGCTGCCGGGACTTCGCTAACAGAGGTGGGGATCCAAAAGTGTCCTGGTGTGGAACAAGTGTCTGGGACAGGGGAAGAACATGGGAGCAGAGGGAGCATATTTTCTTCTCATTCCTCTGCTTCTAGGCAACTTTCTGTCTTGTCAGGAGAGGACACACGACTGCTTTGAGGAGAAAATAGCAACTGCTATATTTCACCTTGAACCAAGTATTCTAAATGAAACAAACTGAAAGAACAGTTAGCTACTAAAAACCAGAGTTGGAAAACCAGCTTCTGCTTGCCTGAAGTACACTGGCTATGAACTCTGCGCACAGAGTAAGAAAGCTGATGAGATTACCTCGTTAGAGATGGTTTAACTGGTGACTTTTATGTAATACGCAATTTTCTTTATTAGTTCAAAGGAGCTGATAATATACTTACTAATACTTTCTTAATAACATGCTTGCTAATCTGAAACTCCAGAGCAAAGAGCCAAACAGCGAGATGTTTAGCTGATACCCAGTAATTTGTTTCAGCCTAATCAAGTCTGGGAGAAAAAAGTTCAGCAGCAGGTAACAAACTGTAGTAGGAAAATTACACCAGGACAGGAGAAGATGGATGCTAATAAACACACACCTTTGCAGAATGCAGGGGAAACTGAACTACACAAACTGTAGAAAAATCCAAATACATCTGTCCCGTTGATTGCACAGACCTGGGAAAGAGGCTCGGGCACTACTGCACAGTTCACTTCAGATTTCTGCTTAACACATCTCTGTGGCATGAAAAGGCAAAGCGTTTGACTGCAAGAGTAATAAGATGATATTTGTAACTGATATTTTAAATTATATTTAAAAGTGCTTCTTGTAAAGATGGAGCCTATACGTCAGCTGGCTCACAGGGCAGAGGTTGGGAGCCCATCTTAAAAACAGGTTTGTGGAATTTGGGCACTCAGAGAAAGCAAGCCTTCAGAGCAACGAAAACCTGTGGTATGAAGAGACTGGACAGAATTACATTATTTACCCCAGTAAGGAGAGAAATGCTTCAAACGCTAAAAAATAATTTAAAATTAGTAACAGGGTAAGTAAACGCTAAACATTCACTGTCTGACTGTAAGAACAGCAAAGCTAAAAGGTGGCAAAATTTAAAAGTATAAAAATGAAAATTTTAATAATATCTAATAAAATATATGAAAATTGATACTTCATGTACTGCACAAAAGGAGCGCTGATGCTGCTGACAAAGAGCAGTTTATCAGGATTCAGAGAGAGGTTAGACATACACATGGTTAACAAAAATACCCAGAATTAGTGTGGTTATTTAATACCAAAAGTAATGCAGAATTGAAAGGTAGGCAAAACCTCATGAGTTGGGATTTAAATAAATCTCTAATCCTTAAAAATTCAAATAAAGTTTTTCATGAGGGGGAAGATTATGTTACATGTAATTCTTGCAGGTTCCAGTGGTCTTTTGAGATACCCACCTATCTTCAGTAACTTAAAGACTATATGCTGAATTAGGTGTGCTGCGGACAACGGTAATACCCGGAACCTCTGCTATTTGAAGTGAGCATCACTGCTGTGTATTTGGAACATGAGCAGACTTACCTCCCCTCCTACCTGCTTACAAAGCCAGGAAGATACAATTCTCTCTTCCCACAGCTTTCATATAATCTTTTTCACTCTCTAGTACCCAATCACTGATATGTCTGTGGTCTTCCCACTATCTCTGTCTTTCTTACTTCTTTCTCCACCTCCTGTCCCAAGTACTCCCTGAACTGCCCATCTCTCCTGAATGTTAGGCTCTGCTCCTTGGTTCCTCCTTGCTCACAGGAGCCACAGAGCTTTCCTGCTCTGCAGACAAGGCTGCTCTTTGTTTCCCAGGATGGACTGCAGAAAAAAGGTGGATGTCCTTCCCTAGACACCACTAACTCCAAGAACCAAAATACCTCACTAAGGCTGTTGCCACAGATATAACTTTCCATCCACTTTCATATGTCCTGAATATGAAATACAGGTTTCTGTACTTTTCATTTGTACCAGCTGTCGCACTAAGACATGCTACCTCCCACCAACGTCCTTTTCTGTCTTCAACCATCTCATGCTGACTATTCACTGTTATCAGTTAATGCTGACAGTTATTGGCCAAACAATAGAACTATACCTTGAGGCAACATGATTAGCTTTGCACCTCAGATGCGCTGTCACAGCAAATACAGCTTTACCAAGTGACACGCTTTAAAGTCTCCTCCTCCTCCTCCACAGCTAGATGATGAGTTCGGGTTTTATTTTATTAAGGTACATACCTAAATTTTGAAGAAAACATGACGGCTTCCAAAAACAGTGCAGAGACCCAATGAACCTATGCCTTCCCCATCCAGACATGACCAGCAGAGGCCATCCCTACTGCCATGTTAGGTTCCTGATCCAGCCCCACATCCAGCCACCCACCGGCTCATGGCAGTAAAGGGCTGGGGCAGCAAGGGCGCTGAGGGAATGGAAATGGAAGCAATGCCTGTTTCTGAAGCCCTGTATTCAGATCTATTCATAGCAGGTGTGCCGGTGCGATTGCTCAGGAAGCAAACAGCTCCACCATCCAAAGTTCCAGGAATTTGATTCACTCCATATTTACTATACGTGGCTTTATAAAGCCACAGATCCACCATGAAAGCATTGAAAAGGCCATCGAACACCACTCTCGTATGCTATTATCTGTTTTCACCTTTCCTGTGTAATTACCAGGGACATTCACATGAAATCTGTAAACATTTCCGCTGTTACTCTGCAGCGCGGCAGCCCTTTCAGCTGCAGCTCAGCAGCTGCTTTAAGAACTCCATTCAGTACCTGCCAGACGGAAAACGTTCAGAGAAAAATAATTTTATTTACAGCTAACACATGGGACTTCAAATAACCAGTAATAAATGCTTAACAGGACAAGACAGGGCCATAATTACCTCTCTCTGTCACTAATGACTGCAGTGGGTTGGCACAGGAATTGCAATTTACACCAGAGCTTCTCTGTCATCCCACACTGGCACTGCCACTGCCCCCAGCCCTGGGGTGTCTGCTCCTCCTGCCCTCTTCTCAGGGTGACAGGGTGCTGCACCATGCCAGGAATACAATTAACATTTGCTGTCTCATCTTAAATCTATCTTTTACCCCTTCCCTGAAGCTATTCAATGATCAAGCCAGCTTCTGGTCAGGGCAGTGCCAGGGCCAGACAAACTGACTGAAAGTCAAAGAATCGCCTCAACAACCACCTCCACTGAAAATGCAAAAAAATGAAGGGCCTTCAGATTATTTGCATTCACACACAGCAATGTGCCAGGTAAATTGAAGAATAAAAAGCTGCAAAAATTCTTCTTGCACCAAAGTTGAAGTATTTAATCTTGAACTTAGAGGAAAAGGTGAATCTCACTGTAAAGAGATCCTGCACAAATTAGAACCGGGCCATAAGGTGAACATAATACCTGCAATAACAACATCTGTCTACATCAATGTGACACTTGGAGAAACGTCTGAAAACTCTTTGCTGACTGAACACATGCTGTACCGGCCCATGCAAGAGAGGTGAACAATACAGTGCTTTCAAAAAGATCACAGAACAAATGCAACTAAGAGCCTTGATTACAAACTTGTCCGGCTCCTGACTTTTCCAACAAAACTTGTAGTAGCTGCACTTCCAAAGTCAGTGAAAATTTCTCATACTTAACAGATTTAGATATGTAAATGACAGAAGTATCGGAACAAATCACTTGCGTTGCATGCCAGTCTCCCTTTCACTAAAGAAAAAGTGGTGGCAGATTTTGAAACAAGGGCAGATCAAAAATCTAATCTCACAGCTACGGTGGTGAGCACCCAAATCAGTGGTCACGTCTGGATTTTGTTTTCTGTCAGCATAACACAAGAAAGCCGACGTTTGCCAGGCAGGCGTGCTGGTATGCACAGGTACAGTGTCTGAGTGCAAGTTGCTTCAACACCCTTTGCTGCTGCATTTTCCTGATTTGACTTCACTCTCCAGGCACTGCACTAGGATCTCATGTTTCTGCCTTCAAGCTTTTCAAAAGGAAAAGAGACTCTGACAACAATTAACTGTAGTTTATTACTTGTATCACAGATTCTATGAACAATTACAAGAGAATCCAGCAAGCACTTGATACATGCACATAATTTAATTCAAGTTTAACCTATATTGCCTTTTCTTGCTCAATAGAAAACAAGTGACCTAACTGAATTACAACCCTTTCCTTCGAGACTGACTTGGGCACTAAAAGTACGACTGAACTCTGGTGCACAGCTTAAAGAAACCAAACCTACATATTTCAATTCTAATTGTAATATATAGCTTAAAAAACCCCCAACTTTTTCCTAACATTACCTTATAGTTGGGATGGGTCTTGTGTGAACACACACAATTCTGCAAAGAGAAAGCCCGAGGGAAGAGACTAGAGCAAGCATTTCTTGAAGCATTAACCATGGAAAGCAAACAAATGCCTCGCTAGCGTCTTATTCCCTTCACATTCAGAAATTCCCTCCAAATCAGAAATTTCCTCCAAATACTCTCAGACTTCACTTAGACAAAACAAAATGTCAAAACCGATCCCAGAAAGGTTATGAAGTCATTGAATAACTATTATTACTGAAAACGTAATCCATAAAAATGTTATATTTATAAATGTTCTCTGTCCTCATATTGAATGCAGTTAGAGTATTAAACCACAAATTCACATGCTTTATGTCTGTGATTCTTAACATGTGACAGAATCATCATAATTACATCACTGTGATAACTATAAACACCTTTAATGAATGTGGGTAGTAAAAAATCCACCACACCCCCCCCCCCCAAAACATGTCTGCAAACCGGATTTCAGGGAAAAGAGATTTTTAAGGCTCTCCTGGGCGGTATATACAACCCATTCACAAAGACTTCATGAGAACTTGCTTGTTTCTGAGAATTTAGCACATTTTGTAGTTCTTAAATGTTTATCGCCAATATCATATTTATGCAGTGCATTTACATACAAACTGATGGCACTTTATATCAAACTGACAGCACAGCTTACCATCTTTTCTTTGATGTTATTTTCAGAAGATAAAAAGCACCTAATTTTCAACCTATGCTGATTTCTTGTTATTCCTACTAACTGTAGAAAGAGGCTTTCCTTTCACGAAAATGAAACCATGTGAAATTGTCAAAATACATGCCTCTTTTTTTTCTCTGTGTCTGCTGAAAGTACTGTGGTTCACTTTGCGATGTGCAGCTGCTGATTACTTAATGAAAATTATCACAGTAATGTATGTGAACAGCATCATTTGTATGCAGACTTCTTTAACACAACATAAAATACGGTCATCAAATGACTTTTTATGATGACATCTGGGAGCTAACGCTCCCACTGAATACATCACTAACTCCAGGAACAAGCTCTTCGCAACTGGTACAGGTCTGGCAAACTAATAATCCGCATAGTCACTGAATTTCTTGCCCTAGTCAAATTCTCCTTTTTCCTTTGACTGAAACAGCACTGGGTGGACAAACGAGGAATAAATGATTCCATGCAACTGAATGATTCACAACTGAATGCAGTGACATGAAGCCAGCCACTTCTCATACTTGCACTTCTAGCTTCAGCCCTACACTGTGACGATGCGCTAGCCTGATGGCAGTTTTCAATAAAAAGTTACATCTGTACTAAGACTGGCGAGGCACCTACGTGTGCGTGTGTCTCCAGAAGGGAGCCCCTGCGATGCCCCTAGGTGCTGCTGTTCACCAACACCACTCTCTTCTGCCAACAGCAGATACCTCACACGGCGAAGTGGCGATGGCACCTGCTCAGCTTGTGGTGAAAGCTTGTTGGACATGAACCAGCACCCATTTAAAAGCCACGAGGTGTATTAATGGAGCCTGAATGCGAGTAATGCCAGTACAGCAATGGGTACAATAAACTAACATCTCTGTTTGGCTAACAAGGCCCAGTACCCAAGGTGGAATACCCTAGCTCCCAGTGTGGGTTGTTAGCTTGGGCTCAGTGCCACGCTCAAGAGGCTACGTGACTCCTGCCTGCACAAGGAGGTAAATTGTACCCGGCTGGCACAGCAAGCAACTTAGAAAGAGAGCTCGAGTACTACCCAGCTACTAGATATACCAAGTAAATAGTAAATATCCTGCTGTGCTGGTCAACAAGCAGAATGCTTTTGGCCACCTCCTTGCACGGCAAACACCGGCATGTGAAGGTGTTGCAGCAGAAGAGGTAAGGTAGTCCAGAGTGACAGAACGGAGAGCTAATTCTGCAAGTTGACAGAGACCTTCTCCTTCCCTAGTGACAGGGAGACAATGGGAGATGGTGTTGGAAAAAAGGACTGTGTCCCTACCAACAATGAAAGGAGTATTTGGAGCAGAAAATGATGACAAGTTAACAGGCTAAGATCCATCTAAGAAGGTGCATGTGTTCAATTTTTCCTCTGGGTAGACCTGTCAGGACTTGAGACTTCCACTTGACATGCCACAGCCATTCAGATGGATGATATTTGTTCTCCTCCATTTGCATCTCTGTGTCTTATGGCCTTTTACTGCCCCGTCATTCATTTGGGCAGAATAAGACCCACCTAAATGCTGCATGAAATATTTGACAATGTTTTGACATGTTGTAAGGATCTTTGTCCACATGCCAAGCAATCTTTAAACATCCCAGGTCAGAGGCATCAGCTGGAGGAACTGCTGTAATCCCAAACCTGTACCAGCATGCAACTCTGTAGGGAAAGACTCTACACACATTTGTATTAAATAAATTAATAAAGCTACTTTGAAATTATATAGAAGATCGCCCAGCTCTCTTTTGGTGCTCAGAGCAGATCAGGAACAACCTACTGAAAAAAAACAAACCAACCCCACAGCACCGCACAGACTCACATCAGTCTGGTTAACAGAATGCTCCAAGTGGAAGGGCCAAGAACACAACATACAGTAATCCTACACCTGTAACAGAGAAAGGAATTGCCTCCATACAGCCGTTTCCTTCATTCTAATAATTTAAATTACATACTAGGCATGATTTAATGGAAGCACATGCAGGAATGTGATAAAGACAGATAACCACATAAACATGCTTATTATTACCTGCACTCTTTCCATTCCAAAGTAATTTGTTTCCAGAGTTTCTGTTAATTTTACAGTGTGAAAATATTAACAGACTCATCACATTTACCAGAATAGCATACTGCAAGATTGGACCGAAGGTTCTTAAGAGATTAATTGACCACAGATGACATTCTAATGAAATATGAATGTAAACTTAAGTTCTGAAGATTAATCTTCTGCAAAGTCCCAAAAATTCAGGAGACTCTCCCATGAATAGAGTAAATACTTCCTTTCACATCCTATAATGAGGGAGGGCAACTGTAGTATTTAAAGTTATCTGTTTGGTCTAAAACGTTGATATCTGAATTTCATAATCCCTTTGTTTTATTAATGTGAAAAGAATAATTAAAAAAGCTGGGGGTCTGAATACTGTGGGTCACCTCTGCAAAATACTGCACACAGAAAAGGGTCAGAGGTCAGAATCCCAAAGAGATACATGTCACATTTGTTTTCTCATCATTTTGTTTCAGAGAACTATCCAATCCGTTAAGAAATTCCAAGCAAGCATGGAGTATTAGGTATTAGCAGCAGCACACTTGCAAGAGAGTTTTAGGTGGAATTTGTGACTGTGCTGAGATTTTTGTCTGTTGGCAAGAAGGGAGAACTCCATTGCTAATGTTTCTAACCCACTTCTGAATGTCAGTGGCTAAAGGATTAATTCATTAAAAATGCCACTTCATATATTTACGCTGCAAGCTTGATAGGCATAAACTATTAAAAGAAGCACCATTAATTGTTTGATGCTTAGAACGCATGTGGTGTTTCTAGAGTTCAGCACACAGTGAGAGAGCATGAAGTTACATATATTGGTGAACACTGGAAAGCCTTGCTTAAAAAAACTGCAACACCTCTAATGAGATCGGAAAGAAAACACAACAAAATGGATGCTTCAGACCAATGCTTTCACTGTTTTATTAACAGATTATCTTTAGAACTGGCCACCTGAAAGTAAGATAGACTCAATTATTTATACACAGCTGACAATTAGCAGATATAAAGTCAAATGCCTGAAACAAATTCAAAATAACCTGTATCTGTACAAGCAATATACTTTATGTTATGATTCAGTCACTTTGTTTCTTTTGTAACCAGCAGTACAGACTAATTTGTCCTTCAAAGATCTTCGGTAAGTGAAAACTTCTGAATTCTTTCTCCAGTTCGAGTGCTACAGTAGAACATGCCCAGGTATGCACAAAAACCCCAGCACTTCCTCACAAACATTGCCCTTCTCCAACTTCTGAATGCATCCTATTCACAAAATCTATTGCAACATTAAAACTGAAAGATTTGGGTCTTAAGCCACAGCTCAAGACTTGGAAATATTTTAAATCCTATAATTGCTCTGGTGTTACTAGTTATGTTGAAATCATCATTGCTTGGTCAATTAGCACTAGTCTCGAAGCAACAACAGTCACATTAACTTGCTAAATACACCAAAACTAAATCTATGACTGACCTCCCTCCCTAAAAAACAATTGAAAGTAAATGGTGACTAAATTTTGTAGTAAAAAAATAGCTGACTGATGTTATCCACTGAGTGGCTTCTGGTATATTTTCCCTGTATTCTTCTATTTTCCTGGACAGTGCATGAGAGCTTCTTAAATGAGAAAGATCTCTCATATGCCTGCCAGGCAGATCTACTCTACAGTAGTATCTCCAGAACAGAGATAATTTATCTTGGTTCTCAAATGCTTAACTGGACTTTAAGACCTGCATTTCCTATAGGCAACACAGCTCTCCCCATGGAACGCTTGCTGGTAACGCTGAAGGTCAGAAGGATAGCCCCGAGTAAGCAACAGCCGTCGATGAACCAGCAGGGGCCAGAAACAGAATCCATGTTTTGCATCAGTGTGTTGCACACAAAATAAAATCTCCATTTTGCTTTCTGTAACTCCAGTCTTACAAGCTTTTCTGTTGGCAGTGCTGCCAGCTCAGGCTCCACTTTCCTCCCAATTCTGATTTACACCTTTAGCTGTCTGTAAGGCTGTGTAGTAAAAGGAACTGGCCAACCAATCTGCACTACACACGCACCAGAAAGCACAACTTAGTTTTATCCTGAACAAGCTCTCCAATCCAGCTCACATCACTGCCTCACAGCCAGCCACACTGCTGCTACTGGCACACAAGCAGGAACAGGGAAGGTGGAGCAGAGTCTACCCTGCTGCAGCCAGGCCTGCCAATGAAAGAAAAGCAAATCAAATCATGGATATAGGTGTCTTAAGGCTGCAGGAAGTCAACAAAGATACTGAAGAAAAGGAAACACCTCTGTAATTTCATTATTATTGTTTTACTGATGACTTTGCTCAAGAGTGGGGGGCTGGAAACAGGATGATTATTTTTTTATATAGTCAACATTAGCGTTCTGATGGTTGGGCAGAGAGAGGCATTTTTCAAACAGCCACATCGCTGACAAAGCAGCTGTTTGCAGCAGGTAACACACTTCTTCCCCTACCCATTGCAGGATAATGAACACTGGTTATACATCCCACATTAACCTTACATTGCAAACTTCACGCTGGTAGTTTAAGCCACAATTATTATTTTAAAATCAGGAAGACAGGCCAAGGCATCCATCAGTTTGTAGTAATAGTGAGACTAGAGTGAGGTCATTTCCAAAATGCCTTGGGCCAACTGCCAGGATTTACACCAAGGTGCTGGACCTGCACACTTTCTGGAGCTTTGTCTTCCCACTCGGGCACAGTTAAAGAAATGTTATGTATAATTCTTCCCATCTGACTGGGCTCTGCATAAAGAAAAGGACACAAGACTTATACTGATCCAACCACTTGAGAAGTCCCAAACCTGTCTCTGATGAGTAGCTAGTTCAACCACGGATGTGTCACCGGCTTTCAAAGGAGGGGAAGCTCTCCTTGTTTGTCCTAGCTTTCCTAGCTGCAGAGACAAACTGACAAGGCTCTGATCGCCACCAGAGCCCTTCTCCTCCTCCTTTCACTTCAAATCAGGGATGTATTGCAGTTCCCTGAGACAAGTCTGCTGACCCAACTCTCTGCTCCCAAAGGGAGAAAGTTGCGTCTCCCTCTTTCATTTCTCTACAGTCTCCCTGCAAATTTGCTCCAGTGCTGGTGCTAGCAGCATCTCAATCACCAACCAATTCTACTCACACAGAAGAAAACTAATCTGACAAAAAAACCTCCATGTTTTTTTACCCTGGGTTAGCGATTTGAAGTGCTCATTAAATTTTACATACAATTGATGCTATACTCAATGTAAGGGATGGCCAAACAGCACACAACCAGGAGCAGAATAGAAGGAAGAAGACGTCTGTCTCTGGGGAGCCTCCTACATTTGTGCCAGCTCAGATGAAACCACAACAGACTGCTTCTGTTGGTATTATGCCGTGTCCTCAGAATACACTGCCCTTTGTCGTATCTTCCCTCCCTTGGTATCTCCTAGAATTTTCCTAACAGCACAACAGAGAAAAATTTGGATGAGCAATAAGAGGGGCAGGGTTCCTACTTCTGTAGTAATGCCCTAGGCTTTTTTCCAAGGAATAGGTGTCTACCATCCACAAACGCATAAATTTACAAATCCTGCTCACACTGCATATCACTTGGAGGAATGGACAGGCACCAGCAGAGTTTGAGGCCAGGCCAGCTAAACAGAGTCACAGGAAGAGTCACAGGAAAGGGCAAGAAAATAATGCTTTCCATCCACCATTCCATGAGGTATAAAAGATAAGCTAGATGAGAAAAGATTTCACACTCAAGCCTTAGGAAAGGTGCAAGGGAAAGCAAAACCCAATTGATATTTCAAAGGGAACAGAGAATGAGAGAACATTTACAGTAGCATCTATGAGAAAAATGTATGTAGTGTTGGAGCCAAAATGTCACAGGATGTTGTGGAGTTGCTGGATAGATGATTAAGAAGATTGCAGCAAAGAGTTGCAGGGGATGGTGATGAGAGGTTAGAAGTTGGAACAAAACATGAGAGACAGCACTGCGAAAGTGAACATAATAGGTGTTACAAACACTATGTATATATGATATTAAAGCTTGGGAACAGCTGCTGGTCATGTTAATTTGCTCATCTTTAGCACATGCAAAAACTAAAACTTAGCTAAATGATCAAGTGCTGCACTAAGAATCCCAATGGAATCTGTGCCATCCAGCTGAGTTATAAACACAGCAACAGTTTAAAATGTTTTATGGAGGCTGCATTTTAACATTTTGCAGCACTGCTGCTTGAGCTGCCCTTATCTTTCTGTTCATTCCCGCCCCACCCCTTCCCCTGATTATGCTGATATAGATACTGAGCAGCCATGCAGCAATCAAGGGAAGGAATGATCCAGGTGAAAAATAATCGGGCTCCCCACCCTTCTGGATCATTTCTCCAGTCAAGTTTACCATGCACGAGCCCAAACATTTGCACCAGTGCAATGGACGAAACAACAAATCACCAGACATGGAGGTTCCTTCAGTCGAATTTACCGTCAAAAAACCCTATGCTTTCAGTCCATCAGGAAGTAAATAAACTTTAGAAAATCCTGGTTTTCTTAGACTACCAGTTTGGGTGGGTTCTTGTTTGCTGAAGAAAAGAACCTGCTCCTTTTAGAGTTTAGAAAGCTTTCTGAAAAAGTTTGTGGCAGAAGAGGAAAATGCAACCCAGCCTTATGGTTCTTCCAAATTGGGGGCAAAATGCTTTGCTGATAACCTCATTGACCAAATAAGCTATGCTGAAACAACACTTAGAGGGTGAGAGATTTTTACTCATTATTTGAACTGTACCCTCCAAAAAAGTGTGAAAACATCAAGGGCAGACATTTTTGTTTCAGTTTCCTGCATGAAGGCAGCTTCAAAACAGTTCATTATAAGGCTTCCTGTAACTTTGTCTGAACTAGATGGCAGTGTCTTGTCTCAGAGATTAACTTAAAAGTAATGAAATCCAGAATAGTGATCGGCAGGACTCTCCTTGTCTTTAGGACTATTTTTCCATCTTTTATCTAATGGGCTTGATTTATGACAAACATCACATCTCACAATACCCTCGGGAGAAAAACTGGTATGCTTATCTTAAGTGGTAAAAGAAACTCTCTACCTATGCACTTCGCTGCAAATCGCTAAGAGTACCTAACATCAATGCTGCTTTAAACTTGTATTTTACATATATATGAAATATATATATGCATCAAAACAGGAACTTGATTACTCCAAATTCTTTATTTTCTCCCTTTAAGTGCCTCTTCTACCACCTACTGTTTTTTTATTCTCTCCAGCTCGCACAGGATACTTGAAATCCAGCACTGCCAGAAAAAACCCAAAAGCAGCAGCATGAAATGAGAAATTCCTGGTCAGTTTTCAAATGCTTTAACTAAAAGACCAACCAGACCTTGGCACATCTTCATCTCCTGCACAGCTGACAAGGCTGGTTTAGAAACATGGAAAAATGGAAGGTGTCATATTTGTTCTCACTCACCTTTTTAATTGCAGTACAACCAAGTGACCTAAAAGTTTTGGAGAATAAAGTAGGTATCAATGCCTTCATGCTGGGAGTACAGAGATCGATAACCGCAGACTGCTTAGGTTTTCATAGTCACCATGAAATACGACCACACAGACTGCAGATGAGGCAGAACAATTTTTGATTCAGAGATAAGAAATCACTGCCTTGTCATGAAACTTCAACTGTACACAGGCAGGGCACGCAAACCAAATTCAGGATGGTTGTTTCTGCAGATGAGGATAGTGTCATGTCCCACCAAACTAACTTTAGATTATAGGCAGAAAGCTAGCATGGCCTTCCCACCGCACAGAATCCTTGAGAAGTGTGGCATTATCTCAATTTGTTTCCAGAGATAGGAAAGTAGAGGTGAATTGTGAACATCCCATTTGTTTCACAAGAGTGCCAACAGAAATTCCTTCTCGGCACCTTGTCTACTATCAAAATCTGCACCTACGGAGCTTTAACTGCACTTGGGCCGGAAGATGCCGTTTGCTTCTTACTGCAGCAGAACAGCTACTTTCCAGAATAACATCTCTACTACTACAGAATATTTCATATCTGACATCAGTACCAGCAACAGCTACGCTGGCGCAGGCTTCCAGGAGACAGACTGATGACTTGACAGTCTAAATGAGATGTTTCCAAGTTTTCTGGATCAGCAAACCCCTTTGCCCTCTCAGGCCTTTGTTTTTTTTCTCCCACCTGGGGTAGCAGAGGCCCTTATCAACAGAAGTATGGGAGGGAAAAAAAGTAGATCAGATGCCATTTATTGCAGATCACAAAAGCTGTGAGTACCAATCTAAACATGGATGTTCTATGAATGAAATTAAAGCATTAAAAATTATTACAATCTTTTTTCCTACATGGAAATAGTTCATTTTAGGTCACCTGTAAGGGATGCTTAGCAAATACACAACCACCTCTGCTTCCTTTTACCTCTGATCTGTGAGGATATAAAGCTGCTGAGGAAATGCAGAGATCTGTGTTAGGAGGTGTAGATCTGAAAACCTTCCTTTCTACTATAAATTGTGTTTCTAAATCTACAAAAAAAAAAGAATAAGCAAGGATTTACTGTCACATTTTTGTATTTAAAATGAAGTACATATTCCATCAAACCAAGAATGAATGAAATACACCAACCACTGAGCTCTCTTTAATCGCTATCAACAGCTACATTGCTTACTGAAGTCCTCAGGTGTCTATTAACCGATTACAACTTTAGAAACTCTCTTCTCAGGTTGGTATATTCAGAGTGGAGCGATGCAGAGCGCCTTTGGCCTTCATTTCAAAAGAAATGGTGAAAGTGACAGAAAAACAGAAATTAATTTACAAGGAAGGACAGGCCTATAGACATATGAATCACAAATAGCCATCTTGAATAAAGACTTATTTCAATTACTTCACATTTTGCAGTGAAAATACATGTTTGATGACTCAGGGAAAGGCAGAGATTCTAGTACAAATGCTTTAACTAAAAGAATTCCTGTATTTCAAAGTACAGTGTTTGATGGTCACAAAGGGACTGAACAGAAATATTTGATATTCCTAAATAAGTCTCTAGTCCTTTATTTAAGAAACAGGAAACTTGTTTCTCACCCCAGGGGAAAAAAAAAAAAAGTAGTGATAGGTGTTATTCCAGAAGCAGATTATGTGCAGGCATTTCAATATTTAAGAGGGAGCAAAACACAACAAAATATTTTTTAAAAAGGTTTTTTCAGGAAGATAAGTCATATGACGTATAATTTTTTTTAATCCTTGCATACTTCTGAGAGGTGTAACAACCTTTGGTTAAACTAAGTGTTATTTTTAATAAGACTGCCACGTCGTTTTTAGTTATTACTGTACACAAAAATGCAGATATCCAGGTTTTGGAAGTAGGAATAAAGTCAAAATAACGTCTTCTGTTTTAGGCAACATAACGGGGAAAAAAAGCTGCAGGGCTGCAGCCAGGCAAGGCTGGTGTGAAGTGGAAAAGGCGGCCGAGTTGACATCTGCTATGAAAGCAGGGAGAGAGGTCAAATCCTGCTCGCTGCGCAGCACCCAAGAGTCCGTGGAAAACCGGCTAAAGCAAATCCCAAACCGAGATTTGCCAGCCACGGCCAGGCTCAAGTTCACTTCGGGTTAAAAATACTAACGGGGAAGAAACGCGGCAGCAAAAGGGAACCGTATCTCTGTTACGTGATCCCAAGGCTCTTCCCTCCGGCACTCCCGGCGCGGTGTTGGGTGACCGAGGAGCAGCGCCCGCTCCCCGCGCTGCGAATGAAACAAACCACCACACCAAGCGCCGGCCCCGTCCACATTTTATTTAAACGCTTCTCGTTGTCGTTACGGAGCCGGGAGCGCCGCCGCCCCCGCTCCTCCGCCGCGGCGGGGTCGGCTTAGGTTTTATTTATACCCCGGCACAGCGCTGCGGGCCCCGGGGAGGAGGCACCGCGGGGAGCCGCCAGGAGAGCCCGGCCCCGCAGCCCGGGGAGGCGGGGACGGGAGGAAGCGGGGAACGCGGGGGGGCACAGGGGATGCGGGAGGGAAGCAGGGGGAGCGCAGGGGGTGCATAAAGGGTGCGGGGGGGGGGGGGGGAAGCAGGAGGAGCGCGAGGGGGGACGGGGGGTGCGGAAGGGAAGAGGGGGAGCGCAGGGGGTGCACAAAGGGTGCAGGAGATGCGGGAGGGGCAACGGGGGGAGCGCAAAGGGGTGCAGATAGCGTACAGGGAATGCGGGGGGGTGCAGGGGGAGCGCGGGAAGGAGCACAGAGGGGGTGCAGAAAGGGTGCGGGGGATACGGGGGGGGCGCGGAGGATGAGAGAGGGAAGCGGGTGGGTCGCAAGGGGTGCGGTGGGGGAAGCAGAAAGGGTGCAGGAGGTGCGGGGGGGCGCGGGAGGGAAGCAGGGGAGCGCAAGGGGTGCGGTGGGGGTGCAGACGGGGTGCGGTGCAGGGGATGCGGGGGAAAGCGGAGGGGCGCAAGGGGTGCGGAGGGGCACGCAGGGGATGCGGGGGGTTTGCAGGAAGGGTGCAGGGGATCCAGGGAGGGGTTGCGGGGGGAAAGCAGGAGGAGCGAAAGGGGTGCGGGGGGGAAGCAGGGGATGCGGGAGGGAAAGCAGAAGGAGTGCAAGGGGCGCCGAGGGGATGCAAGGGGGGGCGCCGAGGATGCGGTGCGGGGCTCAAGAGGAGCGCAAGGGGTGCGGGGGGAAAGCAGGGGATGCGATGGGGGGCGCGGGGGATGCAGGGCGCAGGGGGTGCGCGGGGAAAGCAGGAGGAGCTCAAGGGGTGCGGGGGAAAAGCAAGAGATGCGATGGGGAGGCTCGGGGGATGCGGGGGGAAAGCGGTGGGGGCGCAGGGGACGCGGAATGGAAGCAGGGAATACGGTATAGGGCGCGGGGGACGCGGGAGGGAAGCGGGGGACGCGGTGCGAGGCGCAGGAGGAGCGCAAGGGATGCGATGGGGGCCGCGGGGGGTGCGGGCTCCCCGGCGTCCCCGCTCCCCGCCGCAGGGTGTCGGCGGCCCGGCGGCCGGCTCCCATCCGCCATGATCCTTTGTTCGCGGCGGGGCCGGTGCGGGGCTCGGCTCCATCTTTGGCGCGAGGCCGGGCCCCTGGGGCTCCGCGGGCCCCGCCGGGCGCCGCGTCCTGCCCTCCCCCCCGCCCCTGTTCGCTGGGCGCCGTCCTCCTCTTACCGGTTACCAGGCTGCTCCGTCACTGCTTTCGTTCGCGCCCAGGATCTCGCCGCAGTTTTATTCTCTCCCCCACGTAACACACCGCGTCAAACTACACCTCCGCCGCGTCACTCGGCGCACACACGGCGCTTCCCAGCCCGGCGACAGCGGCCGACTGAGCAGCGCCAGCCGGGGGAGCGAGCGCCGAGCGGCCCCCGCGCGGAAACACCCGAGCGCTCACGGAAACACCCGAGCGCCCGCCGGGCGGCGGGAACGGCCGAGCGCGCCCCGCGGCCCTCGCGGAAACAGCCGAGCGGCCGCGGAAGTGCACGAAGCCACCCGTGGGGGGGAGGGGGGGAGGCGGAAAGAGCCGAGCGGCCGCGGGAAGGCGCGAACGGCGCTTCCGCCACGCTGGAGGAGGGGAGCGAACCCCCAACCCCCACGGGGAGGAGAGGGAGCGGCCCCAGAGCTGTGTGAGGGCTGTGGGACTTCCACATCAGCCTGGGCAGCGCCAGGGAGCGGCTCCAGCGGTGTGTGCAGCCAGACAGGAGCTGGGGCGGCATAGATTCCCGCTTCCATGCATGTGGATAAATTTTCCCACTAGTTTTATGCATGTTTTGTTGCTTTCCAAGGTCTAATTTTTATTGTGAGCTTTCACAAGAGTTGAATCTGCTAATTTGGAGCTTTGGAGCCAGCTCTGATCTTGCATTTGAGTTGGGGAAAGGCTGCGAGCAGAGGTGATGGCAGCAGACACAGCTGTTCATACAGATCAGACTGAACACAGGGCGTTATCATCTCCAAAGGATAAGCAGGGTCTGGAAAAACGCCATTGGAAAGAAAACATGGTATAAAAAACATATGCTATAACACAATATGCTATAAAACCATAAATATATGCGTTAACATAATGTGCTATAAAAAGTGGTATCTCAGGGACATTCTGAGGAACATACCTTTCAAAAAAAAATAAATCCAATTACTTAGGATCATAGAATGGTTTGGATCGAAAGGGGCCTCAAAGCCCATCCAGTTCCACCCCTGCCATGGGCAGGGACACCTCCCACCAGACCAGGCTGCCCAAGGCCCATCCAACCTGGCCTGGAATACCTCCAGGGATGGGGCAGACACTGCTTCTCTGGGCAACCTGGGCCAGGGCCTCACCACCCTTGTCATCCGTTTACAGCCATTGCCCCTCGTCCTATCACCACAAGCCTTTGTTAACAGTCCCTCTCCAGCTTTCTTGTAGCCCCTTCAGGTACTGGAAGGTTGCTGTAAGATCTCCTCAGAACCTTCTCTTCTCCAGGCTGAACCACTCCAACTCTCTTAACTCTACTTCAGCTTAAATAAAAAATATTCCACTTTTTGTAACTAACTCCTTCTCGTATCAGCTGAGCGGCACCTCCTGCCCCAGAAACCCTGCACCTCAGAGGTCACCAAGCACATTCCCAAGCACACGCTGGTGCCCCGGCAGACCTGGCACCCACAGCCCTGCACTCCCCTCCCTGGCATCCCCTTCCTTCATGCCCCACTGCCAGGGCAGCCCCCCCCAGATTCCCTTCCTCTGGTCCTCAATTCTCCACCCTGAGACCTAACCATGCTTATGTTCACAGGCAACACGTGCTGGTAGGTGAGGTGCTGTGGTGGGGCCATGCTGCCCCTCAAAGCCTCCTGCCTGCCTGGCATCCCCACCATCCTCTCCCCACATGGCGAAGTGCTCTCATCTGATAATGAAAATGCTGGCAAATAAACTCTCTAAGACTCATTTGGGAGTTTTAGAAAGCGGACATCCTTTATCGGCCTGGTGAACACAATCCCTATCGGTCATGTGCAGCCAGACAGGAGCTGGGACAGAATGGGTATCCCACTTATGGATATGTGGATAAATTTTCCCAGAAATCTTACGCACATTCTATCACATTTCAAGGACTCATTTTAATCATAGAAACACTAGGTTGGAAAAGACCTCTTAGATCATCCAGTCTAACCATTCCTATCTGCCACTAAACGATGTCCTTAGTGTTATTATGAACTTCACAACAGTCAAAACTCTGGCTAATTTGGAGCTTTGCGACAGATCTCGGCCTGACCTTGCATTTGAGATGGGGAAAGTCTGCAAGCAGAGGTGATCACAGAAGAAAACTCGTCTGTTCAGCACAGACCAGACTGAACACAAGACATTATCATCTCCGAAGAATGAACAGTGTGTGGCAAAACACTGTTTGAAAGAAAACATGCTACCAGAGGGACATTCTGTCTAACTTTCAAAAAACAGTTACTTAGATGAAACGTAACTCTGCTTTAGCTTAAATAAAAAATATTCCATTTTTTGTAATAGTAACTACTGATGTATCCCATACTTCATGTTGTTCTTCTAAACTTTCCTCTTCTGCCTGGTGCTTGCTCCAGGTGCCCACTCCAAGCCCACTCCTTGCCCTCTCTGGCCCTATGGCCACCAGCCATGGTGGCCCAAAACCAGGTTGGGGGTCACTGCTGTTCACATGTGATACAAATATCCCGAGGAAATCCCCCAGCCCTGAGCTACTGACCTCCACTGGCGCTAGGGGGGAAAAATGTCTTTTGGCAGAGGTGCAGGCACTAGGCACCAAAGCTGTAAAAACACAATTTTCAGAGCAGCTGTGGTCAAGGCGGCTGTTTGTCCCCATGCACCAGCCCCATGCTTTGCCACCTCTCAGGAGGGACAGACATTGTCACCATGGGTCAGGGGATGAGATAAGGGCTTGTGTCCCATCAGAGAAGAGGAGCAGCCAGGTGCTATGGCCCTCAACCTCATCTGCAGTGGCAGCATAATCTGTCACTGGGGTTTTTAAATGCTGGATGGGTGAACTTTTTCTAGGAAAGGTTTTTCAAAGAGTTGATGCCACCATGGAGCAGGGAATGTGGTGGTGGTGCTTTAGCTGGATGAGTCCAACTTCATCTTCTCTAGTTCACAAACACAGTTGAATGCACCTGAGCTCACACTCTGAGGAATTAATTGCTTCAACTACAGCTGAATAGAAACCATACGTAGCCCTGAAGAAACTCTTTTTTCATTTCACAGAACCTCAAGATGGCACCACATAACAAGATTTGAAGCTCCAGAGCTGGTTCATTTTTGCAGCTGGTCTGTTATGACCACCCCAGTGAGACACTGCTGTGAGCCCGTAACTGCTGAGAGGCCAAAAGTGATGAAGGTGCCACATCAGACAACAGTGATATGCGGTTTAAATTAGCTTTGCTCTTTTCAAGTCTTTGTTTTCTCAAGAAGACTGAACTGATTTTATTTATGCTGAGTTTTGTCCAACTCCAGAAAAAATTACAAGAGAGTGGAGAGAGCAATTACAGGTTTACTTTGCCTTTGATTTTGTTGATTACATTTATTCTACAGTAAACTGGAAAAGAGCCACCTCTGATATTAGAAAAAAAGGCAGCTGACGTTAAAATTGTTTTACTGTCAACACATCCTATGGCTTGGGCCATAGCTCATTTTCTGCTTCTGCTGCACTTTTTCCCTCTGCACTGCCTGCAGGCAGGAGCTCCGCGGTTACAGCGAAGTGGAACCTGGGCTCCAGCTCTCCGCACGTTCTTGCTTCTGCACCTGGGTGCTGTGGACCTGCGCCGTGCCTTTGGCTGGTACCCGATCCTGCCTGCAGTGTGCAGCTGACATCCAATTTTTGGAAATGATTTTCTCTTTTTAGAATCTGCTAGGATATGAAAGCTCCATCTGCTAAATAAGTCTTTTACGGCTCCCGTTGGAAGCAGAATTTTCTGCCATTTAAAGCTTTTGAGACAGGTGAGAAACCTAAATTCAGTGTTTCTAATTTGATCTATTCATTGAGAATGAATGAAAATGCTTCTCACTCCAAATCACTGGTGAAGGTGTGAAAGTCTTGTCTCGGAATCACATCCTTTTCACCCCAACAGACACTGAAGTAGAGAACTGTTTTTGGTAGTGTTTTGACATTAGAGAGGTGATTCTGCCCCTGAATTCCTCTCTTGTGAGTCCTCTTCTGGAGTACTGTGTCCAGTTCTGGAATCCTCAGCATAAGAAGGACATGTAACTGTTGGAACAGGTCCAGAGGAGGCTACAAGGATGATTCTAGGGCTGGAGCACCTTCCCTACGAGGACAGGCTGAGAGAGTTGGACTTGTTCAGCCTGAAGAAAGAGAAGGCTCCAAGGAGACCTTATAGCGACCTTCCAGTACCTGAAGGGGCTACAAGAAACCTGGAGAGGGACTGTTTACAAAGGTTTGTGGTGGTAGGACCAGGGGCAATGGGTATAAACTGGAGAGGGGCAGATTTAGGCTAGACATAAGGAGGAATTTCTTCACCATGAGAATGGTAAGGCACTGGCCCAGGTTGCCCAGGGAAGCTGTGGATGCCTGACTCCTGGAGGCCAGGCTGGTATTGGCCTTGGGCAGCCTGGTCTGGTGGGAGGTGTTCCTGCCCAGGGCAAGGGGGTTGGAACTGGATGGGCTGACTTGGGGAGTAGACTGGAATGCTCGGCACTTTTCTTCTTCATCAGCAAAAGTTTCCTTGATGATGAGTGAAACCCAGCAAGATTGATTACTTTTCTTACAATTAAGCCTCAGAGGCGAATTCATTAGCCTTTCAGCTTCCAGGTTGGTTATCCTGGGCAGTGGACTCCTTTCATACAGCATTGCAGGCTGATTGCCTGTGGCCCAGAGTTCATCGAGGCTAATGGGTGGCATATAGATCAAGAAAGATTTACGTCTGGCTGTAAGGTGTGGCAGAGCCACAATGCATACGCTGCAATATGGAGCAGTTGATGCTGCAGATGCTGGTAGCATGCAAGATAATATTTGTTGTGGAAGCACAGATACACATGCATTTTCAGTCTACACCCTGTTGTAAAGAGAGCAGGACGAAAGTATTTTCCACAGGCCACAGCCACCTCTGGGAATGATTTATAACAAACTAATATTTCAGCATCAAATACTTGCTAGCAATTTCTAGATGACCAATGCGGTCTTGCAGTTCAGGGACAGAGAGAGGGTGTTCTGTACAAGTATGACATTAAGGACAAAGATTGCTGGGGAGGAAAAGAAGGCAGGGCCTGCTCTGGGACTTCACAGATGCTTTCACTAATGGGCGTTCTCCCAAGGAAAAGAAGAAAAGGAGTGTTTGCAGATATGGAGGGGGACAGATGTTACATGAAGCAGTTAGTAAAGTGTCCAGCACTTTTCAGTGTAAGGACTGTGTTTTCCATCCTATACAGATAGAGCAGCTGTTTTTAAAGCAGATGTAGGGGGAAGAAGGAGGTGCCACCCCTGTTATGGACGTGGCCATTCCATAGGACAGATGAAGCACTGAACTGATGATGACCTTCCAAGGAGAAGATGAAGATACCAAAGAGGTGTTATTCTGAAACCCAATGGCAAAGGCATGTCAGTCCTCCATTTCACTCTCTGCTTCCAAGATGGATGGAGGCATAACTTCAAACTCCTGTACTGAGCAGTCTTCTATCATTTCGTAGCCTATTAGATTCAGCAAAAACTGCTTACTCATCAAGATAAGGACTAAACCCTACAGGTTTAGTATCTGCCACAGGGCACAAGATTCACTAGACTCCCTGAGCACTTTATTACAGAAGTAGGTCTACATCCACCGTTAACTCAGAGCAAACTAACCAAAAATAGATATGGTTTTTCAACATCATCCCACTTAAAGTTAATGAACTGCAGCTCAGGTCTGCCCTCACTGCTCTTGGACATTTATCATTGCTAAAAGTAATAAATCTTCCTGGCCAAATACAGGCTTTACAAGCAGGCAGATTGCATGCTCAATTAGTCCAAGGAAATTGGTCACTTTGCTTAACCCCTGCTGTTTGAAATATGGAGTCTCGCTGCTGCACCATCCTGCTGGAGCACGATCACGTTTCTTCCACTGATGGAGCAGCTGGGGAGGGGAAATCCTCCTTCCAGGGCCAGGGACACAGCCACTCCCCAGCATGCCTCACCTTGTGTGGAGCAGAGGAGCTTCCCTGGCTCGCATGCTGTGGCGGCAGGATTCGCATAGGATCTGCCTGGCATAGCAATTAATTTCCGAGCTCCAAATGTTTTTGGTTGTATTCTCTACTAAATAACAGCCCATTTCTGAATTCTCCAATACCATCCCTCTGGAAGCAGAGGGAATGTTTCAAGGGCAGGAGTGCAGGAATAGATGACCATAAGCATCTTTTCAACGCTTTGACAATGTGGTGTGCTTTCTAAGCATAGCCAGTAAAATACATCTTCTGCCTCCCCCAGAACACTGCAGCAAACCCAGCCTACCCCACCGTCTGAACAACTCCCTTTCAGACTAGGGCAAAGTCTAGGCTTTTCCTTCAGTTCGTGAAAAAACCCTCTTGAAAGTCCTTATTTTCTTGCCACTATGGCTTCGCTTTTCTTGTCTTC
Organism: Cuculus canorus; assembly: GCF_017976375.1. Taxonomy (NCBI): domain Eukaryota; kingdom Metazoa; phylum Chordata; class Aves; order Cuculiformes; family Cuculidae; genus Cuculus; species Cuculus canorus. Next base: position 28,887,338 of record NC_071406.1, on the reverse strand, counting down.
CTCATTAACCTGAATTTCTTCTCGCTTTTTTTTTGACCCCTGCTTAATCCCTGCTTTAACCATTTCTATTTTTGGTGCCGTAGTTCAGAGTTAACTGTGAATTTAGACCAAATTCTTCACACAGCGTCTTCTTATTGCAGAGACGTCCTAGCTCACATAGTCCCAGTGGCTTCTGGGGGCCCCCACTCTCTGTCCAAAGATAAATGATGAATTGTGTTCCCACTAAATCCCCTTCCTGCCAGGCTGCCTTCTGTGCCCCTATCTCAGTCTGCTTTGTGACTTAATGAAGCTGTGGCTTTACCTGGGCACTGCAGTGTAAGCTCAGGTACGGCCTCATGGCTTCCCTCCTTCTCCCTGTTGCCTTCCCTGCCCTGGATTCGACAGATGACAGCGCTGCTGAAGGTTGGTTTTTGTTGTTATTTCATCTTATGGCAAGTCCCCCGTGTGCCAGATGTCAGCAAAACTGCTTTGGGCTGAACCTCTAAAGGTCACATAAGCTTTGAAGAGCATCTTGTATTTTCACGTGGCAGACTGTCACACAGAAGGAAGAACTGCAATTAATTGCTGACCAGGAGGGACTTAGACTGCTATAAATACCTGTTTATGCTCTAAACAGTGGTGACTTTTTTCTTGTCTATTAAGCCCTTTTATCACATACATCATGGCTTGGGGGCCATGTATACTCAAAAAATTTCTTTTGCTTTTAAGAGCTAGAGAAAAGGTTGGCTGTTACTCTCAGGACTCATTAAAGTACCAGGCGTGGTAAATACAATATGAATGGGATACTGACCTGGCAGAGAGAGGTGCTGTGGGTGCACTAGGGATCTTGCATGCCATGAAGCAATTGCTGTCGTGAGGCAACATTGGCTCTACTTGTAAAGGTGAAGGAGTTCAGGCTTCCCAGTAATGCACCAGTTAGAGGGCTTTTCCTTTGGAATGGGGATGGGATTTCATCTGTTGCACATGGAGGAAAAAGCTGTTGGATGAGGCTCAGTGGAAGTCAAAGCTGAAATGACAAACCAAACCAAACCAAACCAAACCCAGTAACTGCTGTCTGAGTGAAATGGGGAGGGGAAATTGTTAGAGAATAATTCTCAGAAATACCCTCAGCTTTTGCCCTGAGTGCCCACATTTTAGCTTAAAGGAGGCTGCTGGGGATGGTATACGTCCCTCTGCTGGTAAATACCCCGTTTCTATTGGCACAGTCTGCTGGATTTGAGTCAGTATATAGAAAATATTTAGACTGACTTTCACACTTTGAGAAAATAAGTCTTACGCCTCCCTAGCTGTCTTTCATCCATGCAAGAAACCAGCAAACACTTATTTGGTGGATAATTTTGGTAGTGGTGGAAAGAGGGGAGCCTGTGGGTGGTGCGTGGTTTCAAGATCACTGTCTCACTCCCTTGGTTTTACAAATGTACAAATGTTGTACAGCTCCACTTTTTAGCATGTCTATTTGCTATAAAGTCAGGTTGCGGGAGTTGTGGGAAGGAGAGGGAGATGCTTTCAGAAAAGGAAAAAGGGTGGAAACAAGTGGTGCGGGTCGTTCTGAAGCAAAGTGTCAGCAAGAAAGAAGGTGGGTGGAAGAGAGGAATGATTGCCATTAGCCTTCTTTGGTTTCCATTGCAGGCGTGTGCTATCTATTACTAATTTAGCTGTATGAGGGAGCCACAATTTCTTTAAAACATGCCAGGGCTCCGGTCTGTCTCTCAGCTCATAATATCCAAACAACAAATTGGGTCCCAGCTGGGTTGTGTTTATCAGCTTAGGAGGAACTGATTTTCTCCTCCCCAGTCAGGAGGAAAGCGTTGTCTGACAACATGAACTGAGATTGACACTGGCTCAAACTCCCTACAAATGGGCAATTTCAACCATTTGGTTGTCCAGGTACCAATTTCAGCTCTGCAAGCTTTAAATGTGTCTTGCAGTTGGTGGCACGTCCTCATCATCCATCCCACCGGCGGTGTCTATCATCACCTTTTATCCACCACCATCATCTTCTGCATAAGTAATTATGCTTTGACCTCTCTGTCTAGATGCACTGGCTTAAGTGAAAATGACTCTAAGCTGATTTGAATCACGCTTAAACAGACGAGCAGGAAGGCTTGGTTCAAAGAACTAGGTTTAGCCTTTTTTGGTGCTTGTTCTTGCCTATTGTCTTCCAGGTCGATTTTCATGGACTGCTACCTATTAAAGCACACAGTGATTTGTACAGTACTTCCACTAGCCTTGCTATTATGTGTAGGTAAGAATGAGATACTGTATCTAATCACAAGTATTTATTTATCCAATTACATAACATATTTACTTGTGAGGCTATATAACACATAATTTAATTTGTTCTATGAAAATAGTGAGCCTTCCTTACTAGATTTGTGTCAAACTCTCTGAACAGAAATTGGAATTCAAATAAAAAATCACATTACTTTAAAGTATTCTTATTTAACTATTGATAAAATAGCTCAGATGGGCACAGTGTAAATGACAGTAAAATTGGCGTTTACAACAGACCTATTAGACAGAAGGGAATTGGACTGAGAAAAACAAATCGATTTTTTTCTACACATGCTTGAAGGAAAATCTGTGTGTACAGAAGGGATCTACTAATTTAAAAAATCTTGGTCAGTTGATTGGGGGACAAATATTTGCTTTCTCCCTCTGCCTCTCCCCCTGGGGTTGACGTGGGGGCAGATGAGTACCATTCGCTTTGGGACAATGGCTCTCAGTCCCACTGAACTGACCCCCCATGCCATGCTCAGCACTATTTTTCAGCATTGCTTGGGAGGCTCCTGATGCTACGATGTGCACCCACGTTATCATAGAATCATAGAATGGTTTGGGTTGGAAGGGACCACTGAAGCCATCTAGTCCAGTGCCCCTGCAGTGAGCAGAGGCACCTTCAACCACATCCCAGAGCCCCATCCAACCTGACCTTGAATGTTTCCAAGGATGGGGCTTCTCCCACTGCTCTCGGCAATCTGTTTCACCACCCTTGTAGTGAAGAATTTTTTCCTTATGTCCAGCCTGAATCTACGCTCTGTTAGTTTAAGTCCATTACCCCTTATCCTATCGCAGTAAGCCCTACTAAAATGTCCCCATCATTCTTATAAGCCCCCTTCAGGTACTGGAAGGTCGCTATAAGGTCTTCCTCAAGCCTTCTCTTCTCCAGGATGAACAACCCCAACTCCTCAGCCTTTCTTCACAGGAGAGGTGCTGCAGCCCTCTGATCATTTTTGTGGCTGTTCCCAGTGAGGTATAGCTGAGAACTGGGGAAATGGCCCCAGGCCCAACTGCATGAAAATCTGCATGAGAAATTAGTGTCTGAAAAGCAGGTCCTCCTCACCTGTGGCTTAAATGCAAAGCGCTGGATTTTTTTGAAAGCCTCTGTTCTTACAGCTATGGAAGCGCACCCTCCCCCCCTCTTCTGCTGTCACCCCTAACCCTGAGGGCTACAAATGTTTGTGTTTCCAACCCACAGCCACGGCCAACAGCCCTGAGATGCTTGTGGTTCCTGGAGAGCCGTGAGGCAGAAGCTGTTGCCCGCTCCAAGGATTTGTATCTCCTGGCCGAATTCTGGGTCACAGAGGAGCGAGCTTCAAGGCACACGTACCCTGGCCAGGCAGCAGGCAGCCTGCGCCTGCACAAGCTGTCACAGCAGCCCGGCCCGTGGGGAAAGGAGAGGCTATTGATTTCAGGTCTCTTTGGCAAGATAACTATTGATTGGCCCTCTTCCCCCCCCCTTAACTGGTAAGATTTGATATAAATGAGTTGCCATGCAGAGCTCCATAGAAAAGGGTATTATACAATAGGGAAAAGCCAAACCCAAGCATTTGGCTGAGTTTAAGCTGGTTTGTGCCTTTCCAAGCACAACAAAATTAACAGTATTATCTCTGTGTGTGTGCTAGCGCTTTCTGAAGGCTAATGGTGTCAAAACGGCAAAAGAAAACAAAAGCAGGTTTGGAAAGACAGCAGTGTTATCCCTAGAAGAGATTTGTGGTTTAATTTGAATAGCGCCATGTTGGAAAGACTCTGCACTGGATGGAGAGTGAGTTATTCCGAGTGAGGGATTCTCCTGTCCATTTCTGTCTGTAGGAAGAAATTAAGGAGGACAGAGGCAAGGACGCTGCCAGAGAGCAGCATGTGGGGACCTGAGGTTGTTTAGTGGAGAATATTTCCTCACTTTTATTTAAAGCTCTGGGGCATGGGAGATCTCTAACCCTCTGCTCACCACACCTGTCTCAATCTGCCAGGTACATTTAGCTCTTCTCGGACCATAAGCAAACAAGTAAAGCCAATGTAAAATATCCGTGGCAACAGTTTGGTTTCATTCATGGATGCTTTTAGCTGAGAAGGAACGAATGGATGCTGTCTATTCGAATTTCTTGCTGAAACTAGGAATTTCTGGTGAACTGCATCTGGATGATCTTGACTTCTGCAAAATGGAAATGCAGTAGAAACTCTGTTGTTTGCGAAGCCGTAATCAGGTCTGATTTCCCTCCTGATGGGTCCTACTGCAGATTCTCATGACTGACATGAGGCTCCCCCTTGAGCTACAGCAGGTTTAGGGCTCCTGAGCACCAAATTTTATTCTCACTCTCTGGGCTTGCCTTCACTGTCACTTCCATCATCGCTACAACATCAACTACAGCATGACAAATAGGAAGGTGGGATAAATATCCCAAAGCTGCTTTTGGCTTTGAGGCTTGGCAGCCCTTACAATTACTGTGATTTGTGGGGAAGAATCATGAGCTATACAGTGAGAAAAGAACACAACGTAGTACCATTTCAGTGCCAAAAATTCATGGGTTGGCTGACACAAACCTCTCAGCAAGGCAGGAGTGTGAGAGCCACAGAAACCCAAAAATGCAAGAGAAAGCACGATGCTACAGCACTGTCTCTTGGTTAACAGGAACATGATGTTTCTGTAAGTACAGCGCTGGAGCTCTGTTAGAGCATGCCAACCCCAGTCCAAAAGGAATAAACTTGGGTTAAACAGCTGCGAAGCCCAGGTAACCTGAGGTTAACTTCATCTGCAGAGGGTGCCAGGCCGGGTGCTGGTTACTTGGAACCAAGTTAAAATTCGGATGGTGGTGTCTGCTCTGTTAGGCGAGCTCACATGAACTATCCCAAATGAGACACCTTGGGGAGTGGGAATTCTTGTTTTCCCCAGCACTAGTTTCTTTGCCCTGGATCCCTGCTTGCTAAGGACAACTCCCCCCACGTGAGCCGCTACACAGCCATGAGCCCATCAGTGCTTTGGAGCAGTGTCTGTTGTTCATACTTTTGGAATGATAAGCTGCCAAAAATCCTGATAATAGTGTTCTTTGATCATTTCTTTCCCCATCACTCCTCTCATGTCATCTCTGTGGAGAGGTATCTCAAGTGATAAAAGGGTTGTAGGGAGAGATGATATTTCTGATCTGAACAAAGAATGCAGTTGGTAAAAAAGAGGCAGGCTTTGGGCCAAGCCCTCCTCCAAGCTGCCGTGCAGCATGGGGCAGGGATGCTGCCGAGTCGCTGGTGGGACACCAGCATTCCCCGAACTCCTTTGTCTGCTGTTACTGCAGCAGCAGGTCCAACAGAGGGTATTGCCTTTCCCTGCAGATCTGGTCTTACTTTTGAGAGGACAGGAGTGGGTCTGCATGGCACCTCTGTGATCACATATTTAAGAAGGGGAAAAAAAACTGCTGCAAAAACAGAAGTGGGGAGAGGAGTGAGAATATGTGAGAGAAACAACTCCGCAGGCACAAACGTCAGTGAACAAAAAGGGGGAGGAGATGCTCCAGGCTCCCAAGCAGAGATTCCCCTGCAGCCCATGGGGAAGAGGATGGTGAGCAGGCTGTGCCCCTGCAGCCCATGGAGCTCTATGACAGAGCAGATATCCACCTGCAGCCCGTGGAGGACCCCATGCCAGAGCAGGGGGATGCCCGAAAGAGGCTGTGACCCCATAGGAAGTCCACACTGGAGCAGACCCCTGGCAGGACCTGTGGACTTGTGGAAAGAGAAACCCAGGCTGGAGCAGGTTTGCTGGCATTATTTGTGACCCTGTGGGGCACCCAGGCCGGACCAGCCTGTTCCTGAAGGACTGCACCATGTGGAAGAAACCCACACCGGAGCAGGGGAAGAGTGGGAGCAGTCCTCCCCCTGAGGAGGAAGGCGCAGCAGAGACAATGTGTGATGAACTGACCACAAGTCCCATTCCCCATCCCCCTGTGCTGCTGTGGGGGAGTTGGTAAAGAAATTTTGAGTGAAGTTGAGCCCAGGGAGAAGGGACAGGTAGGGGGAAAGTGTCTGCAGAGGGGGGAAAAAATTGGTTTCATTTATCATTTCCCTGTTTTTGCCTGTCTTTGTCCATGACAGTAATTGGTGAGTGATCTTCCTGTCCTTATTTCAACCCATGAGCCCTTCATCATATTTTCCTCACCGTGTCCAGTTGAGGAGGGGAATGATAAGGTGGCTTCATGGGCACGTGGTGCCCAGCCAGGATCAACCCACACCAGGAAGACAGAGGCAGCACCCTACTTTCTCCATCATTCCCGCAGCCGCCCCCGTTCCTGGGACTGGAGGAGCCTGGCTGGGGGCATGAGGTGGCTGGAGACCCACCTTCCTGCTGGGGGCTCTGTGCCAGGACATGCTGCCCTGTTCCCCCTTAAATCGCCTCTGCAAATGCCGTGCCCAAAGCTGAGCAGGTAGGGCTGCCGCCCTGCTGGGGCACTGGCACAGTCTCCTTCTCCAGCATCACAAAACAGCTTCTGGGAGACCAACACTGTTATTTCTTTTCTCCTTTTAAATCTTCCAAACAAGAACTTATGTGCAGCCTAAGCAAAAAGTCCTGAGGCTGCAACTAGCAGAGGAAAGAGCTATAATGACTCTATATGTTTAATGGCAGATCATAAATGACTAGTGATGTGTCAGCTGGAGGTCTTCAGCAGAGCAAGACTTGATCTCGAAATGGTAACTGCCACCCGTTATCTGCAATGAAACAAATGGAAATACTTTTGTGCCTTTGCTTGATGCTTTTTTTATGTTTCAGATTTGGAGATTTTCCCTGTTCCTGTGAAGCAAACTGTGCTGACAAAAAGGAAAATGCCTTGCAGCCAGCTTCTCTGAGGTGACTGGCGCTGCTAGCACAGCCTGCACCCTCCTGGGCTGCTTTCTGGGGCTCGGTCTCAGCTGGGTGCCTGCTGCCCTGCTTCCACTGCTGTCAGGAAAGGTGAGGCCCTAAAGACAGGGACAATCTCCTTCACTTCTCAATCCTTCACCTCTTGCTCCTTCCTAACTCCTTGTGTGGACAGCACAGTCCCGAGGGGACAACACTGGCTGACAGTCCGCTTCAACCAAGCACAGGTACTGGCAATGGCATCTGCTGTAACCTCGGTCAGACTGGTTATCTCTCTTCCCTTTATTTGCCTTCCTGCCTTTGACCTTATCCACCTAGATTTGTGCTTGTAAAGAAAAGAATAATTTCTTACTCTGTGTTTTCTCTTATGCAGTCTGTGGAGTCATACAAACAGCGCATTTCCTGACAAGCTCAGGGGAAAAGATGTAGTTCGGATCAGTCCAGATTGTTTGGTTGGTACAGACCCTCATGCCTTGGAGTTATTTCACCCTTTCTTAAAAAAAAAAAAAAACCCGTCTATATCCAATATAACAACAAAAACATCTGTTTTGAAGAAAAATTAAAATATTTTGGTGCTTTCCCTTTTGCTCTGTCACCGTGAATGCTCTATAAGAGCCATACAAACATCTTGGGCCTTTAGAAACTCATTTCTGGGGTGCTAATTTTGGGGTGGCGTCTATTTGGTGAAGGTCCCTTGCTCAGCAGCTGGCACCAGCTCTCGGCACGGTGCCAAGAGCTCTTCCCAGGTGCAGCTGGAATAGGGTCTGCTTGTGGGAGGTTTTGGGGTTGTGTGGGTCACCCCAGCCTGGCTGTCCCCATACAGCCCCACTGCATGTGCATTATCAGGGCAGAGCTGAAGATGGCAGCAGGAATTTGGTTTCCCTTACTGTATTTTATCTCCTTGGGAAGCGCAGCTGGGAGAGGGAGTACTGTGGAGTGCAAGTGGGGCTGCGATACGGGTTTAATTCCATCGCTCCTGTGGTCACTGCAGAGAAAGGTAAACTTTTCTCCCCTTGCATTTAACCCTACTTCATGCACAAAGAGCACTGAAAAAAACCCAGAAATCTCCATGTAGGTCTTCAACTGAGGTGACGGCCTTTCTAGGGATCCCTGAGCTGGAGCGGGGACCCTGGAGGCTGTACCTGCAAGCTCACGAGGTGCCTGCTCACCTGCACTGCTGCCCGGGGTGACATCTCCATGCTACCTCTGATGGCTCTCAGGAATGGGCACCACGCAGGTTTGCAGTGCACAGCTAGAAAAAGAAAGCAAAAAATCCAAGATAAATATGCATCTTTCATGCCAGATGCCTCGCTTGCAGGGACCGATTGCTGAGGGGCTGGCCGTGGGGAGGGGGCACTGCCAAGAGTCCTGGGCACCGGAGGTTCGCCTGCTCTACCAAACGAGGATTGCAGCATGAAATCTGCCCGTTTTATAGCAGTAGGCAAGAGAGAGATGCCTGGTGCTCTGCCAAGTGTGCAGTCGTGAGCACTTGACTCTCAAGCCAACAAAAGAGAGGCCAAAGAAGACAGCAGGAACTTTATTCTGCATCTTAATTTATAGATGTTTCCCTAATCCTCTCACAGACCTCATCTGTTTGAGAAGTCAGGTTCATATGTCATCTGTAATGTTTCCTTTCAGACAAATAGCAACACAGCATCTGCAATTTCCCTAAGTGTGTTGCACTTTGAAGACGGAGATACATGGGACACTTCAGCATAGCTTGCTTTTAAGTGCTGCAGGATTTTCCTCATCAACATGAAGGCCTATTCACTGTTCAGTGCACGCCAGTATTAGTTTCAGGTTGTTTAGATGCATCAAGAGCAGAAGAGCCTATTGCTCTGGGAAGGCACTGTCAGGTGATGCATTGCCTGGTTCCTCAATAAGAAGGTAGAAATAGAGAGGAAGCCTCAAAAAAAGGATAAAAAAAAGGGAAAAAAATCAACCCCATAAACTTTACATAATTTCCTTGGTTTCATTCATTTTGCTGTAATTTTACACACGTCTTCACATTAAGTGCTTATATTGTCAGAGGAGCACTCAGGATAAGTAATGTCACTCAGCGAGTCACAAATGGAAGCCATGTCAGCTGGTGTTGCAAAATGGATCTATAACTGGCTTTTTCTCCCTCAATTTGAGATGATCTAATTCAATTTCTGTGATTTACAGCTGAGAGGAGGATGCTCGCTGGCCTCCAGCTCCCTCCATGTGCCTGGGCTCGATGTCTTCCCCTCTTCTGAATATCCCGGGTTTTGGAGGTAATTAGTCTTTGAGAGGGCAGTGCTCGTATTTCGTGCCTAAACTGATTTGTACATCCATAACAGGAAGGAGAATTTTTTAACCTGCCCTTGCTGACAGCCCAGGATCGCAAATATCACTCATGCCAGACCTGAATCTGGAGATCATGGTGACACTGCATTTGTAAGAAAAACGAGTGAGGCATTTGGGGTGAGTTATGGAGACCCACAATAATTTATCACCACACCGTGGAGCTGCCTGTGACAGTGACAGTCCCCTGTGCCAGCCCAGGCTGCTGCTGCTTGAAAACCTTCTTTTTGCATGTTTATTTACTCGCTGTAGCTCTGACACAAAACCTCCCGCGTTTGTGGGTTTCCACAAGTTTAGTTGGGCATTGGATCAAAGCTGTGACACATTGAAACAAACCATCTATAAAATCTTACAAGCTACCACTCAGGCAAAGAAAGAATTGGTGTTTAATGTACCATGTCTGATTTAGCAAAAGAGGTGTTGCATCTCAGCATCAAACACAATTGATATTGAGATAACCATGCACATATGGCATGGGGCATGAGAGGAGCTCTGAGAGCTTCCAGGGTAGAAGATGCCACATGAAAGGGAAGATAGTCTTGCATGGTCCACAGACGCTCATGTTGCTGGCTCTGTGAACGGCGCCAGGTAAACGCTGTCCTGACCTCATGAGCCAGGATTTTGGGAAGAAAATACCCAAAGTTGCCTTTGTGCACCCCCTGGCTGCCCACCAAGCCCCGACACTACGCTCCCCTAAAATTTGGGCAAGATTTTCTGCTGGCTTTCAGCAGCGTCAGGACAGACGGACTGGCAGTTCTCTTGAGGCTTCTCAGCACCCTCCTCCCTCACTGCATCATGCTCCAGTCATGAATATATGTATTAGCTACAGAATAGTCTTAAGCAAACATTTATCTTGCAGAGCAATGGCCGTTGTTAAAGACTTCGCGGATGGATGTTTGGAGAAACAAGCTCATTCAAGTGGAGTGCTGGAAATGAGGACGTTCTCACAATAATTTTTTCCTCGGGTTAACAGTTTCCAAATAAGCAGGTGAAATGGTCTGAGGTGATTAAAGCAATAGAGAAGATTAGTTTTGTTATATATAATCACCTTTGCTTCTCTTTTATGTGTGGAGTGATTTTCTCAGCAGGATGCGTTGTCTATTTTAGGGAACGCTAGACTTTTTTTTCCGTCCTTTTTTTTTTTTTAATGTAAATCATCGTTTTAATCTTTTTGTGACAATTTGATAGACTGTAATAGCAATTCTGTTTGGTAGTAGTTTCCCCCCTTCCTTAAGCACTTCTTTGCCTTTAATTGCTTTAATTGTTCTAATTTGAATAAGTCTGGGATCACACCTTGGCTCACGGAAATTCGCTGAGGGTCTATGGTGTTCTACATGGAGCTGCTGCTTCTTCAGACCTCTCTGTCAGCTCTCGTGGGTGAGATGTGGGTGTGGGGGGAAGGTAAAAACCAAAGACAATGCCTGACCACAGCAAAAAGAGGATAGAAAGGCTGGACTTCCTCTAGGATAGGCTACGGCTTCATCTGAACTCTGTTTTGCTATTGGGGGTGGACACCTCCTTCCTCCTGGTTGCTTGCATCTTCTCAAAGCCATGAAGTTTTGGTTGGAAAGGAGGAAACTCTCAAAACACACATTTGTTTTGACCATTGCAACTTCTTCTAAGAGTAGATGCCACGCTGGGGCACTCACTCTGCAGCATTTCCTCTCCCTGGACCTCAGAGGAAGGCACCGATGTAAAATACTTATTTTCAGTGGCACAAAGCAGCAGCAGACTTTTTCAGCGGAGCTGCAGACCCTGAGCTGCCCACTCCACTTCGGATGACAGCCAGAGAGAAGAGAAGAGAAGAGAAAGGCATAATTTGGCGTCCTCATGAATCTTACTGGTGAGCTGAGATGATTTCACCCTGGTAAAATATCTCTCTCCATCAATCTCTGGGCCTCAGTGGGGCATCTTTGCTGAAAGACGCAATGTGGAGAAATGCCTTCATCGACACAGGATGTGTTCATGATAGCGCGTGAGCCGATACAGCCTGTCAGGTACACGACGAGGCGGAGAAGAGATTGAGAAATCATTTCATACAGACCGCTTGGAAAACAGTCCCCAGAGCAGCCTGGATGAGAAAAGCTCCCTTGGGAGCGCTGGGAAATTGGCATTCATCTGTCAGGGATGTCTTTAGGAGAAGGTGGAGATAACTGCAGCTTGCCTCCTGCACTCCCTGGACCTGATGGGAAGACCCACGGATGGGGAAAGGTTCCTTGCATTTGGGATGCTGCCTGGACCAGGAAGCTCTGAAGTTGAGGAGGAGGCAGAGAGGGGAATAGTTTTCAAGGGAATTGTGTCTAGAAGACACAGGACAGCCCAGAGAGGCAGTCCTCCTTGCTCAGCCTCTCTCCCCACGCCTCCCCTGACCCAAAAGCTGCCGAGACTGGGGTGGGAGAATGCTTCTTTGATGAAGACACCACAGAGGCAGTCACCAGCACTGGGGCCACCGCCTGCTTTTATAGAAAAGTTAAGTGTTATTGGGAAATAAAGAAGGAAAATCCTTGATGATTATTGAGGAGGAAGAAAGGTTACAGTAAAAAAAGAATTAAGAGAAAAATAACAACTTGACCATTATTAGGGAGGGAGATATGAAGAGATAAGGAGCCGGGGGCGGGGGGGTGGTAGGAACAAACATCTCGTACAGTACATTAGACTTTGGTGTGGATGTAAGTATAAAATGCTCCACAAGTCCTGTAATTGAGAAAATCCATCAAATGTCCTGACAGCTGTTCCAGCACTTCCAGAAGCGATAAAACTTGAATTTATTTCACTTCTGGAAAGGGGGCAGTATCACCTTCTGGCGGCTTTAATGAAATGCCATAAAATTCGAGGAAAAACTGTGCTGTAAAGTAATAAAAAAGGGCAGTCGGCAGTGAGTTGTTTGCTGAAACACTGTCAGACGGGACGTGGCGGGGTGGACCTGCTCCTAGCAGTCACGACACTCAACCTGCAGGCTCGTGGCAGGGACGCTTTGTGCCTCGGTCACACTCTGCTCAGCCCGTGTGCCTGCGAGCAGCGGGAGCCCAGCCTAGCAAGGCTGGGGCTTGGCCCTGCTGGGAAGGCTTGGAGCTCATGGAACCCGCAGACGCCAAGGCCCAGGCAGGGCTACAGAGGACCTGGAAGGAGCTTGTGTGGCTTCAGCCCACAGCAGAGTGGCCCTGGCACCTGGGTGAGCTCGGAGTGGAGGAGGGCTGCGAGTGTAGGCACCAAGAATATTGTTTTCTTTTGGGGTTTTTGTTTTAACTGTATCATTTAGTGACAGGAGGAAAGGTCAAAACAGTTCCCCTCGTGGTAAATGCTAGGCAGTAAGCGTGTTTTCTTATTTAATTTGTTAATTGAAACAAAATTTGTAATACAACATTTAACTTGTATGAAGACTCACAGATTCTGTAATTTAGCCCTAATTTGTTGGCAGGAGAACACACCTTTTGCATCCATTTTTCTTTTTGGCTCACCCTCGTGTCTCACATAATTGCTGAGATGGTTTCCTTCCATTGCCTAATTTTGTGTAAATGCTGCAGGCATCTTGGGAGCCAGCATTACTACCCCCAGCTGGCAAATATTATGGATCGAGGTAATATGTTTAAACAAGAGTAGGAGAAGAAGTCTAAAAATAGAAGAGAAGGAAGGAACGTTGCTGGCCATGCGGAGGGAACCCTCTCCTCCTCCCTGCTGCTTGCAGGGATCGGGAGCAAGGGGCACCTTGCCTTCCCCCGGAGGGGCACCAGGGAAAAGTGGCTGGGAAAGCAGAGTGAGAGCCATCGATTTGCTCCCAGTTAGGGCTTAGTGATGTAAAATCCTCCATGCCAAACAAAAAGCTCTGGGTGAGGCTGTAAAAACGATCTGGCTAACATGTGCACTGGTCGTTATTAGCGGTAAAACACTGCGTAACGCCGGTTTCTGCTCCATGACCTGCTGTGCTGCTGGCAGCATCTGGCACTCTTGGGCACCTCCTGCAGCTGATGCACTGTTAGGGGACTTTCTGGGGCAGCTGGAAGGGATGGGAAGTCTATACTTTGGTCAGGCTGTGATTTCCAGTAGCTCAGGTGGAGGATGGGAGTCGTGTGGGAACGGGAGCCTGCTGGAGGGGACTCGGATCAAGGGGAGCATCTCATCTCCTTGCCAGCACGCATGAGGTGGGGCCACTCGTGCTCTGCAGCACACCAAGCTCTTTCCACCACAAGCCAGAAAATAAAGACAAAAAAGGTGATCTATGAAAGGATTATGAAATTCCTAAGTGGGCTTGTCTTTCCACATGCACCAGCGTACGTTGGCCAAATCGGGGAGGCTGAGCCCTGCTGATCACCCCTATGCTGTTTATTCTGTGTTCCCAGCCCGACTGCTTGTGATGGTGTTGAAACCAGCAAAGGAATGATCGCCTTCAACTGGCGAGGAGAATTCAGAGCCCTTTTCCCCCAGAGGGTGACAGGCAGTGGGTGGCCTCGGCTCTCTCGCTGCCTGCTAAAAGCCTGCGTGCGTGGGACGGCAGGGCCAGCCCGTGTCGTCTGACCGGCTGTCACTGCTGTTTCCTAGACTGTTCGTGGATAAGAGCTTTCCCACAAGAAGTGCTCCGAGGCAGCCCATGACTTCCAGCAGGAATTGTTTGAGTGTTAGGGAGGGGATTCCCCAAGAGTTTGGTAACTGCATATTAGGGACTGGTACGAAAACACCCTTGGGAATGAGTGGGGCAGAGCTAACCGCTGCCAAGGAACGGCGCTGTGCTGGCACCACAATGGGGGAAAAACCAACCCCTGCCCAGCCATGGGAAAGATCCTTCTGATTAATCTGAAGTCCAGATTTCTGTGTGAAGGTTCCCATGGCAACCAGGCTGCAAAGATTAAAAATTTAAAAATATGAGAGCGATGCTTGTGTGCGAAGTGAATGCGAGAACTCTGGGGCACGTGATATCTCCCTGCTCCGTCGTGGTCCACGCTGGTGTCCTGCAGCCCTGCTGCTGCCACCTCGGCTGGCGAGGCTTCCCCAGCTGCTCCCTGCCTATCGCTCACCCATCGCTCTGCCCATCGGCGTCAATGCCCACAGCCTCGTGGGACAATTCCCCTGTCTCCACACCATTTTCCGCAACAGAAGTTGCGGGGCACAATGATGGCCCCTTTGGGCAGTTGCTTCCATTGCTACGAGGGCTTCTCAGCAAAGAAGTAGGAGGAATGCAGTTTAAGTGAAGGCTAAACCTCTGCCAGGGAAATGGCATTTGCAGATAACTGCAAAGTTGCTCCCAATAATTTGGGGTGGGGAGAGCAGACCGAAGAGCGCTGCTGATTTGCTTTCCTTTTACAGCACTACTGTTGGGAAATGCTGTCTCGTAAGAAGCAAATGCTTTGTGAGAAGCGATCAGTTTAATGATACCTTGATGGAAAGTTTCTAACGCACTAGAAATGAGTAATTTGTTTTGGCCTCCTTGTTTTGTTTCTGACCAAAGTGCGTCCATCGCTTGGGTGGCAGCAGCGCCGCTCACTGCGGTATGATCGTTCTTCTGACACGAACGGTACCTACCCTACAGTAAACCAAAAAATATCACTTACTTCACTGGGAGTTGCACATTTCAAGCTTAAGGTAGTCACTTCTTTTCCCACCGGTCAACATTAATTTATTGACACAGCGACTGAGTGATAGTGGCAATAGTAAAGGAAGGCAGTGCCAGCATCTGGGCATCTGCAGAGCTGTACAGATGGCCTCTCCAGACACAGTGGAGCTTTAACAGCACTACAATTTCAGCTCCTGTCTTTGGAAAAGAGATATCTCATTTCTGAAATCACTGGAAAGTTAGGGAAGTTGAGTTTTTAATGGCACCCACCATACCTATATCCACGTTTAACATTTCAGCCTTGTCTCTAAGGTAAAGAAAATTGAGGCTCATTAGAGCCCTTTTTCTAATTAGCTGCTGCAAACAGATTTTCTTTTATAAATGCCAGAATGCGAAGTTATTTGTGTACCTAATTTCTTTTTATGTTACATTTATTTTTAAGTGTAATTCACTAAGGCTTAACATTTGTAATTCTTGCAGGGGCATTACAACCAACGATGCACATTTATTACAACCCCTTAAATTGCTGCATTTTATTTCCATATGCTTTTGAATTGCTATTGAGCTTGTTTTGTGCTCTTCCCATCGTTAAAGTGTATTTTTTTATTGTACATAAATGGTAAATAATTGATACCTGCCATCTGGTGCTAATCATTCTGCCAGCCCTATGTCTCTACCCTGTCCTTTTAATTTTTGCTAGCTCTCCCCGATCAGTTCTTCCCTTTTCTTTTCAGTTTTTGCTGCATCTTCACCCCTTTCCTCCCTGGAGGTGCTTGCAGAGATACAGTGCTAAGAAATGCACTGCCCTTTGCCTCTGTTAAGCCCCAATCTTCCTCCTCCCCAACATCTTTCAGGGGATGCTCCTCCCTCCCTCCCCACTCAAGCTTCCCTCACCCCCGTGGTCCATCCAGTCCCATTCCACGGAGGCTGCTGGGGCAGCCCTGAGCTGGAGCCGCTGTGCCCCGACGCTGCTGGGCTTTGCTGCATGACTCCTACGGCACCCATGTGCCTCGTTTCTCTTACAAAGGCAGCATCCTTGACAGCGTTTTCTCCCGTGTTAGCATCTGTGTGTACAGACCCGTGTGAGATACGCACCCCGGCTCTGGTGCTGGGTTTCTCTCAGTATGGACTGTCCAGAAAAAAAAGCATATGGGTGTTATGGTACTCAATGGCAGCAAACCTCAAGTTCTGGTGGCTCCAGACAGAAGCAACAAGCCAGAAGCCACAGTGACTTAATGCTGTGACTGCCTCCTGCCCGGTCAAAGAACAAAACTAAGTTCCTGCGACCCCCAAAGTTGCTCAGCGGTGACTTACATGAGCTACATATGCTAAAAAAATGCATTTGCAAAATATTCCATTGACAAAGCCAAAGAAGGGAATCATAGAATCATAGAATCACAGAATCACCAGGTTGGAAAGGACCCACTGGATCATCGAGTCCAACACTCCCTAAACCATGTCCCCAAGCACTTCATCCACCCGTTCCTTAAACACCTCCAGGGAAGGCGACTCGACCACCTCCCTGGGCAGCTGTTCCAGTGCCCCATGACTCTTTCTGTGAAGAATTTTTTTCTGATATCCAACCTGAACCTCCCCTGGCGGAGCTTCAGGCCATTCCCTCTTGTCCTGTCCCCTGTCACTTGGGAGAAGAGGCCAGCTCCCTCCTCTCCACAACCTCCTTTCAGGTAGTTGTAGAGAGTAATAAGGTCTCCCCTCAGCCTCCTCTTCTCCAGGCTAAACAACCCCAGCTCTCTCAGCCGCTCCTCGTAAGCCTTGTTCTCCAGCCCCTTCACCAGCTTCATTGCTCTTCTCTGGACAGAGCTGCCTGCAGTCAGAGCACACTTTCCATGAGTAAAACAATTTCTTTCTCTTAGCTTGAAGTAAATCTTTCCAGACTTGAAAAAGCCCTTTGGGGGCAGATTAGAATCATAGAACAGTTTGGATTAGGAGGGACTGTTGCAGGTCATCTAGTCCGATTCCCCTGCAGTGAACAGGGACATCTTCAACCACACCAGGTTGCTCAGAGCCCCATCCAATCTGGCCTTGAATGTCTCCAGTGATGGGGCATCCACCACCCCTCTGGGCAACCTGTTCAGTGTTTCATCATCCTCAGCATAAAAAATGTGTTCCTTATAGCCAGGCTAAATCTATCCTCTGTTAGTTTCAATACCATGACCCCTTGTTCAGGGCAACAGGCTATCCTAAAAAATCTGTCCCCTTTATTCTTGTAGGCCCCCTTTAAGCACTGGAAGGCTGCAATAAGGTCTTCCCAGAACCTTCTCTCCTCCCAGCTGAACAACCTCAAACTCTCTCAGTCTTTCTTCATAGAAGTGCTCCGTTCCTTTCATAATTTTTGTGGCCCTCCTCTGGACCTGCTCCAAAAAGTCCATGTCTTTCCTGTGCTGAGGGTTCCAGAGCCGGGTACAGTCCTTCCAGATGGGTCACATCAGAGTGGAGAGAAAGAGCAGAATCCCCTTCCTTGACCTGCTGGCCACGCTTCTTTTGATGCAGCCCAGGATACAATTTGCCTTACAGGCTGTGAGTGCCCATCACCAGCTCGTGTCCAGCTTTTCATCCACCGGCACCCCAAGTCCTTCTTGGCTGAGCTGCTCTCTATCTCTTCATTCTCAGTCTGTATTGATCCCAGGGGTTGCCCTGATCCAGCTGCAGGACCGTGCACTTGGCCTCATTGAACCTCATGAGGTTCACACACGCCCACTTCTCCAGCTTGTCCAGGTCCCTCTGGAGGGTATCCTATCCATCAGGTGTGTCAACTGCACCACTCGGCTTGGTGTCATCTGCAAACTGAGAATGCACTTGATCCCCCGTCTATGTCATTGATGAAGACCAAAGTGATGGAGAATTTCTGTCTAAATCGTTAAAAATTCAGCAACGCTCCGAGTGACAAAAAGGAAGGTTTTATGATGGGAAATGCTGGGGAAAATTAGTAGCCAGTGTTATTACCAGCCCAGCCAATAGTAACAGCTTGTGCTGTGCAGAAATGTGACCATCCTTGCTGAGCTAATTGTTGATAAAATCCTAGGAGTTCTAATTAGCCCCAGTGGGACTCCTCATGTTGCTAAACTGAAGCGCGTGCCTCCCTGTTTGCAGAGGGGAGCTGCAGGGCAGGGCGGTGGCGCAGCACCCCCAGGGTGCAGGATGCAACCCGGTGATGCAGACTCCACCGGGCAGCGCTGTCCCCAAAGGAGGAGAGGACGGGGAGTTTTGGGGGTGTTGGTAATACGTGAGTCAGTGGTTCACTAGATCATCTTTAAGGTCCCTTCTATCCCAATCTATTCTAAGTGGCAGGAGAACCAGAAGGAGGTGGGAAAGGCTGTGTGCCAGCACTGGGTCTCAGGTAGCCCGAGCTCTGCAAAGCAGAGGTGGGTCAGAGGCAGAAGCCTTTGCCTCTGAGTACGGAAGACCAGGGATCCTAGGAGACAAGAAATACAAGGAAGGCTAAAGTCATCCCTCCTGATGGCCCCTGCAGTGTGTTTAGTAACGAGCTGAGATCCTTTGCATACTGCCTGTATTTTAGTGCACAGGGGACACTCCTACCCGACGTGCCTTCAGCAGGTAATTCCCAGAGGGATGCAGATTGGCTTTACTCTGTCCCGAACTCCTCTTTTTTTGACAATCTTGCTTCACTGGAGGACCAAGCAATCAATAATTAAAACATGGGATAATTAAACATCTCATGAAAACCCTCTCCGAGTCCTCAAAGTGAAACACATCAGGTCTACACCACTGGTCCTGATTCCGTGACATCCCCTAACCCTAACGGTGATCTGACCACAGCGTCTTGCTGCTGCGGAGGGCTGAAGAGGACAGCCTCTGGGGTCACCAGTCGCTGGCAGCTCCCTCAGGGGCTCTGATGCATTTCCACCATTGGTTGCATCATTTGCATTACGGGTGCGCGTGGAGACACGAGCATGTGTGTGCGTGCCAGCTTTTGCTTGGAAAATGAAGTGGGCTCAGCCACCAGAGACAGGAATCCTTGTGCCGCCTCTCGGCTGTGCAGAGCACCCACCAGACAGGAGCAAGAGTCACTGTGAGATTCCAAAGTCCAGCAAAATCCCATCACAACGGAGGAAGACTAGAGGCATTTTAACTCTTTGCTGCCAGGTAAAAGGCGACCGTAGTACAGGCTGAACCTGTAAGGTGGGCCCTTTTTTATATGTTCATAAATCTAGTGATGACAATAAAATGGCAGTTTTCCTCCAGCAAACACAGACTTTTTCCAGGCATCTAAATGTTAAAACACATCAAGCAGCCTTTGTACCCACAGTGCCCCCTCTCCCTCTGGCAGAGCTGAGCCCCTCTACCCAGGGATGCTTTCCTGGGGACATTCAGGCCTCTGAAACACTCAAACTAAATGACATTCATTAGTCCAGGGGAATTTCTTTAGAGAAAATAAACAAACTGTACTGGAGCCAGGCGCCACCAGAGTGTGATTAATAGCAAGTGGTGGGGTCTGCCCTTGCCAGCGGAGTGGGGGGGAATAAATGCTCTTTCACTCCAAAATGTCTTTGGCACAAGCCTTGGCAGCTCTTTCTAAGCTTTTCCTGAAAAATAGCTGTCTTGTGGGATTAAAAAAGGCTGCTTTGTCAAGAGCTGTGCTTAGAGGAGCAGGTGAAAAGCAACTCTGATGTTTCCAGCTTATCCGAACAAGAAAATTCCTGCGTGTGGCTTTGCCTGGATGCTAATTTTGGCTGCTGGGCCACATCCTCCACAGCTGTCAGACACAAAGGGGAGCAAGCCCACCCGTGTCAGTCCCATCCCTGGGTGAACCCGGGTGTCCAGGAGCTCATCTGCACCGCGCTGCAGCCTCCACATCCCTGCCAGCCATGAGTATCCAAAGAAAAGGCTGCTGCTGCCAAGGCTGCCAGTACCCAGGGCTGCCAACAAGGCTGCAGACACATCCAAATCCCCCCACGCCCCGGTGAGGTTTTGAGGCTGGCAGCGGTACCCACCAGCTTTGCAGTGTGCCATGGTGATGTTCACAGAGGAGGGAACACGGCAGCTCCTGCACCTGAGTATTTTTGCATGTCTGATGGGCTAATTATGATTGATTGACATTCTTGGAGCTTCCGGGTCACTTTGGGGCGAGAGAAGAGCGTAGGAAGATGAATACGTTGACAACTTTTTCACATAATCCTTTCCAACCCACTCATTTTTCAGTCAGCTATGGAATGTGTCCAAATATCTGGGATTTTAATGAAATTAAAAGCAAGCAGACACAAACCCCTTGGAAAAATAAAAGAAAAAACCCACAAATGGCCATTTTCCTCCTCTCCAGTCCCTGTGCTGCACGGCGGGGATGGGTGTCTAAGGGGATCTGATGGTGGTGTGGGGAGGCTTCCCCGGGCAGGGCAGATCTCCCAGCTTCGTGGCGCCATGTGACCACCCTGTTTGGGTGCTCAGATGGTGTTTGGTGTGAGTATCTTCCCCTCCCTCCATGGCCTGCCACCATGGCCTGCAATAACGGGTATTTATACAACTGTCCTCTGCCCACACCAGGAGCTGCATGGCGTCCTCAGTTCTTTTACAAGGAGAGAGCTGGTGTTTTTGCTCCAACACCCTGTGCGCTGAGCTCTCTTAAGCAGTGTTTCAAGAGCCATAGCTGCTGGTGTGTATTTATCCTAAGCCCTGAGCGAAACCCCACTGGGAGCTGCATCTCAGCACACACCGTTCAGGATCCCCAAAAGGCTTCAAGCAGGTTTGTCTCAGTGAAAAAAAAAAAAAAGCTCTTTGTATTAATAAGTAACAATCTACTTCATCTTAACTGAAGTGAAGCACGCAATTTGTATTGCACGTGTTATAAAGATGCAGTTAAAGGTGGTTACAAGGGACAAATAGTTGTGTACTGGATACAATGAGCGTTGACATCACAGAATCACAGAATCACCAGGTTGGAAAGGACCCACTTTCCAAAGGATCATCAAGTCCAACCATTCCTAACACTCCCTAAACCATGTCCCTAAGCACTTCATCCACCCGTTCCTTAAACACCTCCAGGGAAGGCGACTCGACCACCTCCCTGGGCAGCCTGTTCCAGTGCCCCATGACTCTTTCTGTGAAGAATTTTTTTCTGATATCCAACCTGAACCTCCCCTGGCGGAGCTTCAGGCCATTCCCTCTTGTCCTGTCCCCTGTCACTTGGGAGAAGAGGCCAGCTCCCTCCTCTCCACAACCTCCTTTCAGGTAGTTGTAGAGAGCAATAAGGTCTCCCCTCAGCCTCCTCTTCTCCAGGCTAAACAACCCCAGCTCTCTCAGCCGCTCCTCGTAAGACTTGTTCAACATCTACCTCAGCTGCTATAAATGCATTTACACAAGTTTAACCACCGCTGCTGGAGATAATTCTTATATTATATTATGTACAACACAAACTGATGTAGAGTGAATATCTAAGTAGCAAGCCGGATTTTAAATTGGCCTCAAATCTTGACTGGGAATAGCAACCCAAACTGCATGGCTGGAAGGCATCCCTGCATCCTCGCTGTCACGGCTGCTGGCGCTGGGCAGAGCTGGCATGACGATGTCTCCAAAAAGACGCTCCTGTTCCATGCTAATACTGCGAAGGTACAATCCAGACACAGCTGGAGCCCTGGATCCTACAAGATACTCAAATCTCAGCCTGCAAACACGTTCTCTTTGTACTTTCCCTGGGCAGCCTGCTTAGCCTTTAGGCTTCCTGGGTTTTGAATCGACTCTGCCTTTTGAGTGGGAATTCTAAGGAAAAAAACCCAGCAGGTTGAAAGCAAAGGAGCCAGCTGTGCTGACTAACCATTTTGATTTAAAGCAAATGTGGGAAATACCAAGGGGAGAAGCAAAGCCTCTGCTTTGTGAGCAGCGCATCAGCAGTCAGCAGCAGCATGTGCTTAAAATGGAACCCAATACCTGCCGCACTCAGTCTAAGATTATTAATGTTATTTAACCTAAACAAGACTGGACAGGAGGATTTTCCCCCAGAATGGATTAGAGAGTCAGGAGAAAACCAAAATTCAGCAGAAATCCTCTTAGTCATTTTTATTTGGGTTAGATTTTTCGCATCTGAATCTCAGCTGCCAATTTGCATGGATAATCTCAGATTAGCTTTAGTCTACGGTTTATTTTTTTTTTCCTCCCTCCTTAATAAGTGCACTTTTGCAGTGACAAAGGAGATGAGCGATCCTTTAGGAGAACGTCTGTGACATCTAAATAACAATGACAAAAAAAGTCCATTGGAAAATGAGCAGCTCGGCACTTTTAGCTCCCCCCTCCTCACTATGCATTATTCATAGTAGACAACAGGACCAAATGTGTACGCTCCTGCGCAATTACCAGGAGAACATATTCAAAGACATATGCTAGTGCCTCATAGTGAAAGGAGATGTGCAAGTACCCATTATTTACTAAGCACTGTTATAAAATCTGCAAGTTGACTCCAAGGTTGCAGCTTAATTGACTCCCCCTGGTAGCTCTTGTCATCTGTCTAATTCAAGCCATGCTAAAGCATGGTTGTTGTTTTGTGTGCATACAATACGCTGGCTGCTTTGGCACATGCTGGTAGAAAAATGTGATTTGCATCAATTAGCCTTTTTTTATGGCACGAGAGTGGCTGAATGAGGGGGCATCTGAGGAGTATGTAAAACTTCAGTGCTTCACTCAAAGCAAATCATCACCGAGGTCATCTGTGTTATCATCACAGCTGCCTTTGGCCCTGAGCACAGAAGCCTCAATAAGGATCATCTGCTCAGTTTATTGCCTTCTTGAGCCAATAAATATATATCCTGTGAGAAAACCCTTCTGAGGGATTTATTTAAATCAGCCTCCCAAGTTCATCTCTGCAAACTTCCTTCCTCTTCCTCCCACACTCATTCTCTCTGCGTGCTGTAAGCTGCAAGGATCTCTGCAATGATTCCTTCCTGTATCTCCTTCCTAGGCAGGCAGAAACCTTTGCGCACATGGAAATAATTTGCCTCCAGCCACCTAGACCAGTCCAGCTCCTTTTCTCCCCAAAGCACTTTCTTTCCTCGGAGATGCATGACCTTTTATAAACAATGTACTTACAGGTGGTGGCATAGAGGCAATACCAGAAGCATCAGATGAGGGTGCTCTCCTCCATCCCCTTTCACAGTCAAGACAAAGAAATCTTCAGTTATTTATTTCCAATTGAGGTGTTTAACAAGGGTGGTACAACCACTGCCAGAATAAAGAGCCATGCAAGGGATGGGGAGGCTATTGGATAAGTAACAGAGGTAAAAAGCCACTTTCCCCAGTGCCACAAAGCTTCTACGTGCAGGCTCTGAATGTCATAGAATCATAGAATAGTTAAAGATCATCTATTCTAACCCCCCTGCCATGGGCAGGGACATGTCCCACTAGATCAGGCTGCCCAAGGCCCAATGTCCCCAGAAGCTGCCCTGCACCACAGGTGGGGGTGAGGGCTGCACCCCCTGCAGCACCGAAACCCTTCTGCCTGGGCTGGTGCCAGGGACTGTCAGTGAGTGATCCCTGGTGTAGGCAGGGACTCAGCCCTGGAGACCCCGCTTGGATGCTGATCCATTGGGTGGGCAGGAGGGGCATCTATCCCAAAGTGGAGCTTGGGGGGTTTGGTTGAAGTTAATAAATAGGGATAATAAACCTTCCCTGGGCAGGGTGTTCATGCTGGCAGTTATCACTGAAATGAAGGAAAGCAGCAAGGTCTTTGTTGTGCTGCCTGCGCCAGGCATTGGGATGTTTTAGGCAGCTGCTCCAACCAGGAAAGGGCTCTGCAACAGCTCCAGGATCAAACCCATCTGGCTGGAGCTTTCCCATATGCTGCTGAGGGATGTGCTGGGCTGGCCTCGAGGCCGGGAGCTGCAGCAGGGCCAGCAGCAACGCACACACCATGTCATTGCCGCATCTCAGCATGATTTAACAGTGACTTCTCTCTCCTTTATCCTCCTGTTCAGTCTCGCACCAAACAACGTTTCCCGTGGGCTGCCGTCTGCCAGGGCAGCCGTCCTCCGGCACCGCAGAGGCCAGGAAGCCCACAGCACCAGGCTCTCTCCAGGTGGGACCCTGGAGAAAAGCAGCAGCAGCTGACATGCCAAGGATATGCAGGCATGGAAATGCAGTCCCTCTTGCCTTTTAAAGTGTGAGTGCTCCCAAAAAGGAAAGTCAACACTTAAACCGTGTTTTGGGATGACAGCATTGTACTGTTCCTTAGCAAGTCAAATAAAAATGAGAATCTGTATGGAAGCACTCATCCTAATTTTGAGTGAGAACAAAATCAACTCAATGGGCATATTTTAGAGAATTTGTGCAAAAAATACACCCTGTTCTTTAAGAAGCCCTGCTCTCTGCAGTGCTTCGGGAGGTAAAGCATCACTTCCAGCGTCCTAGACCGGGAGGAGCAACAGAAGCCGCGATCTGATGTGCTTTCCACGCAAATCCTTAATGTAGACGTGCTGCAGCACCGCAAAAGGGAATTGACTTTACTGCAAATGAAACAAGGCCTTAAGTGCTTTGTTGAACAGCAGCCGAGCTCTTTGGTAATGAACAACAACAACAAAAGAAATAAAGAAGTAGGCTGTGATAGCTTGATGTGGTTGCAATGGAGTAGCTCTTCCGATGGTTGCTGGCGTGTGAGATGATATGCGAGTACAAGCTATCTCCACATGTTGCTGCAGTCTTTCACCAGAGGATAGCTTAAGAACCTTGAAGACTTGGCAATTAAGAGGACTTCTAATTGAAGCAGAACAATGGTAGGATTTTAATTGCCATGCAGCTCCTCTCCGGAGCATCGTGGTCTAGGAGAAATCCAAGGTTTCTACAAGCAGGTTTACAAGCAGGTTTTGAAAATCTTACTGAATCATTGTCATGCGTGTGCTTTGCCCAAAGAGTGGTTTGCATTGCTGGGGAAGGGCTTAGTAATTCCACAATGTCAGGCTACACATGGGGTTAGAAAATACATGCTGCTTCGATGGGTGACACTTAGCCTGGAAACCATCATGACAGAGGGGAGGGAAACCAGAATCTGCAAGCACCGGGCAATTTAAAATGCATTAAACCGTGTTCTGGAGCCCAGAGTTGAGCCTCCTTAAAACAAATCATTGGCTGCTAATGATTAGGAGCTGGACAGAGCCAGGGAAAACGGGCATTGCAGACACTGGGATGGTGATGGTGTGATGTGCTCCGTGGAGGTGCTGCAGAAGTCCAAGCCACATCAAAGGAACAAACAAACAAATAAACAAAACCAGAAGTCACGATATTCTTTCCCATGACCTGTGCTATCCTTCAGTTTGGCTGTATCGACACAGAGCTCTGCAAGGAAGTGATCATAGAATCATAAAATCGTAGAATCGTAGAATAGTTTGGGTTGGAAGGGACCCTAAAGATCATCCAGTTCCAATCCCCCTGCCCTGGGCAGGGACATCTCCCACCAGACCAGGCTGCCCAAGGCCTCATCCAACCTGGCCTTGAACACCTCCAGGGATGCTAATTTCTCCTGTTGCTGGGAAGAGGAACACTGCGGGTAATGTTTACAGTGATAATAAACGGTTTTAGAGCAGCAGTCTCACTCCACCACAGAGTGACTCTAACACCGCATGGTTGTGGCCCCATCAGGGAAGGAGGGAGGTGCTGAAGTCACTGTCAGCAGTGCAGGTGTCCCCTGTGGTGGGTGCCAGAGCCTGCGCTGTGCAGGAGCCGCTAGCAAATATATGTTGTAATATATTAATACCCTTTTATAATTCCTTTCATTTCCGACAGCCCCAAGACATGCCACCATAGATAATCCTACTGATTAGCCAAATCAAAGGTTTGTGAGCAAAACCTGTGTGCTACTTAGGGAGCTGTGCAATATTAAATCAATGTATTGAAAAAGTACTCTCTACAGCAAGCGCCGCTGATTCACAGCCCCTGTCTGCTTCCCATTTCAAGATAAGTGACATCCAAACAATGGCTATGGTATTGCTTTCCATTGCTAATTATCTGCTGGAAGTCTAAGGCCAGGAGGGGAGGTTTCTGCTGCACAGTCTGTGCAAGACACCAAACCTGGGATGAAGCTGCAAATGTGTTGTAGGAACAAGTCCGCAAAAACTGTTGAACAGGTGCATGGCACAAGAGGGAGAAGAAACACAGAACATCGGATTAAGAATAAAGATCTTTTCCTCTACCCAAAAACCGTATCAGGAATCTTGATCTAAAACCAGCCGAAGACAACCCCCTTGCTGGAAGCTTAGGATTTGCCCCTTATTTGTTCAGAAACCCCCAATGTTAGGTGCTCCTATCTGCAGCTGATTTCCATTGCATGTTTCAAAACTAGGGCTCGGTGCTCCTCGAGAGGCAACAGGCAGCAGTGATGGTGCTGGGGGACGCAGAACCCCACAGGACCCCTGACAGAGCCCTCTCTTTGCAGCTCCCATGAGGAGGCACCACCAGCACCCTTGGTTTCACCCCCCTGGCCCAGCAGCACCGAGGCAGCCTGATGCTCCGCTGTAGGAAGGACCTATTAGATAATTGACTGTATCCCCTGCCAAGGCAGGAGGGAGTCTCCTGACAGAGGCTGTAACAGATATTAAACATACTGCTCTTGATCTCAGCAAAAAAGGCCACTGGAGTAATTTTTTTTTAACCCACTAAGCAAAAGCTTTCTAGCTAATATTAATAGGTTTTATCTGATGAAAACGGTACATTCATCAGGGAAGGGCTTTTCTTTTTTTTCTCCCCCATTAAACTTTCAACGAAATGTTTTAATTTTTTAAGATGTCATTGATTTTTTTTGTAAGCAAAAATGGACATGTTCAAGCAGAAAAAAATCCATTTTGTTGTAAAACAATTCTCATTTAGAAAAACACTCCAACGGTCTAATTTTCAATTTGGTATCATCGCATCCTCCTTATCCTGCTGTTGCATGGGTCAAAACGTTACTGAAGATTGATAAAAGTGCAAAAGAGTGAGCCTGTTTTACCAGTAATTGGAACTTTAATATTATTTTCCAGACAGTCTTGTCTCGCTGCTTTCCTTTTTTTTTTTCCCATCAGCCCAAGAGACTAACGCCCTCAGGCGCGTCGGTGGCAAACCCACTACAGCGAGATGTGTTCCTCTCCCTCTTCCCACTTCTAAATGGCTTTCTCAACCAGACATGGAGTCAGAGCTGTATTTGGGTGAGCAGGCACCAGCACCACCTCTGCAGGTGAGAACTGGCAAGTATTTTCCCTATTATAACTTATCCCCTTGCTGAAACGCTGCCTGTCCCTCGCTCGCAGCCCTCAGCCTTGCCCTGTTCCAGCCTGCCTGGCTTGGGATGAGGAGTAGCGTGGGGGATGCTGTGAGGACCCTGGCAAGGTCCTGCTCCTCCCAGCTTGGAAACATGGGCTCAGCAATAGGGTAAACTGCTCTGTTCACATGGATAATGACACCCACCGGCCTTTTGGGTATTGCAGTGGTCCCTCGGTGCTGGTAAATACTGGCACGGCTGGTGGTGCCAGCGCTGCAGCTTTCAGCCTGTGCACCTTGGGCCTCATGAACCCCAAATTACATGACTAGGGCCGTGTACGCACCAGCCTCCAGCAGCCAGGGCTTCCCACTGCCAGCTCAGCATCTCTGCCTGCAGCCTTGGATGTGTTTTGCTGTCGTCTCTGGTACCAACTGAAGGAAAAGAGGGAAAAGGTGAAAGGCAAGGAAACAGACTCCCGCATTGTTGGTCTCCAAAGGAGGGAGGGAAGCTGCTGCTACAGCCCGCAGGGGCACCGTCTGCCGTGAGTCAGCAACCAGCCAGATTTACTGCCGATTGATTAAATTAACATTTGTTATAAGCCAGGGAAGGGAGGAAGCGGAGGGAGAAGTCCTCTTCACGGCTCTTGAATTATTTATGTCCTGGAAGCCTCCACGCGTGCTTGGGGCAGGCAGCAGCGACACAAGGTGCAGCAGAGACGCAAGGTGCAAGTCCTCGCACAGGGAGACAGCCTGTGCTCCTGCAGGACTGCTTGTCCCCCAACAAATTATAGCAACACAGGGTGCTATGGGGCATGCAACACGCACCACTCCAGAGGGCATTTTCCTCTTGGTATTTTGGCTACGAGACGTTTTTCCAGTAACAGTGTGAAGGATGGAAGTAAAATGCTGCGGTATTTCTAATGTCCTGTACTAAGCCCTCACTGACTGTTGCAGGGGCGAGGGCAGATTTGCATGGGCAAGGGCAGGCAGGGCTGACTTTGCTCTTCTTCCCTGGCAGGGTGCCAGGAGGAGGAAAAAATCCAAAGCTGAATTCCCAAGAATTTGATGTGATTTTTTTTTTTCCTACGTGCTGATAATAAATCTATATGGAGTCCACTGGGTGGATGCTCTTAGATCTCTGAAACCTGCCTCCATGTGCAGCATGTGTGACGCGAGGCGCTGAATCCAGGGCTGGGCTCACGTTGCTCCGTGGAGGCTGTCTGGGCTTGGTGTGTGCCTGGTTGGGAAGGGGAGAAAACACGGTGGCACTGCTGAGAGACAACGCCGGAGCAGGCTGGACCTCCAGGGAGAAAACACCCGTGCAAAGCTGGGTGCGCAAGCTGCTGAGCCAGCAAGGAGTGGGGACCACAAGTCTTTTGTTCTCATGGCTCAGGCTGGGTTCCAGAGCCAGGCAGCCTTGGTACAAGACCAGAGTCCTGACCACTGCGGCCATCTATTTGCAGAGCTGGCAGCTGGCCTGAGTGAGAAATAAGGCAACTCTTCCATTTCTCCTACAGGCTAACATCTGCCGCACAAACACGGTCAGGGTGCATTCCCCTTCCACCAGCTGACCTGCCATAAGGGGACAATGCCACGAGCCACAGGCGAGAACCGTTCTCCCTGCAGGGACGAGGACGCACGGAGTGGTCAGTAGAGCAGAGGGGGGAAAGGAAGAGCACGGCAATAGTGCACCTCCTGTCCTCACCAAGACTGCCTGAAGCCCAGCCACTGCCTGCTCCTTTTCGGGGTCTCACCACACAGCCCGTGCTGGCACATGGGGAGTCGCTGGCCCCTCGTAGCGCTGAGCAGCCCAGCCAGCCCTCCCCAGCCCCAGGCATCAGCAAGACAGCCCGTGCGCCTGTACGGGAGAATAAATTTAGGTATTTAAATTCCTTGTTACAGTCAGCCATCAAATATTCACAGTAACAGATAAACAAGGAGAGGAGGGGCAAGCCTATTGCGTGAGGGCTGGAAAGGGAAATAACTTTTTACAACCGGCCGATTAAGTTATAAATCTAAATACATCCAGGATTTATTTAATGTGCTCTCTGGATGGAAGCACGATGCAGTTGCCGGGGTAAGTCACAGCTGCGAGCAAGGGGAGGAGGTGTGTGGTTTGTCCAGCCATGCGACAGAAGTCCGAAGGTGTAGTAGTTAGAGGAGGGGGCAATAAGTAAGAGAGGAGCCTGATGCTGCCATCAGGGCGTGGCAGCAGGGCTGATACCCAGCAAACCAGGGCACCAGACCAGTCTCTTCCCTCTCGCTGCCCAGCCTCACCTAGCCTGCAGGATGCTATAATCCTACCTGCCAGGAGTTAAGCTGGGGGCTCTGGTTGGTACTGCAGCACAAGATGAAGAAGGTAGCAAAAGCTGAGAGGTGGGCTCAGGCCACTGAGCCCCTTCCCACAGGCCCCTGAAGGGCCATTGCCTGAGGATCATTTCACTGTCTGTCAAGAGGCAAAATCTCTCTCTCCCCAAGTCCTGCTGAGGAAAAACCACCCTGCTGTCCTGGTTTGCAATGGTGTGGCTTGAAATATTCCAGTGAAAGAGCCACATCACTGACATGAAGGGATGAGACGTAGTACCAGGGAGGAATAGCATCCACCGGCACCAGCTGGAAGATGGCAGGGTAGCCTCGGACCCCAACTGCACCGCAGGGGTGGTTTGGGTTTCCCTTCCCCTCCCAGTGGCTGCTCAGCCAGAACTCAGCCTCCTGGAGAGACACCAGCAAGAAGCTGTCTCAGCAGATTTTTAGTTTCCAGAGAGAAGGTGGTGCATGCAGGTAGCTGCCTGCTGTCCTACTCGCTGAGCTGCTGGCAGGCAGTGTCCAGCAGGTACACAGCAGCCCCGAAGGTCATCAGCAAATTTTCACCCATCACTGATAGGAAAGTGGGTGAGTGGGGCGCAAAGGCTGTTCACTCACTGGGCATCCCTTCCCTGAAGCCCTCTCTCCATCCCCGTTTCCCCAGTGGCTGTGGCTGCTGTGGGGCATTGGCCACTGTAGGAGCCCAACAGCAAGGGAAGGGGGAGCTTCTGTGCAAGGATTGTCCCTCAGCCAGGCCAGGATTTTCCTAACCCCCAAAGGCCCAGCCCTGTGAAGGTCAGGGCGTATCTCGGCAGTGCAGCGCATCCGGCACGATGAGCGGATGCATGCATCCCTCTCCCAGCGGCCGGTGCAGATTCCTGGACAATACTGCGTTGTGAAGCTCCACATTTTCTGTGTCCCAGGGAGCAGAGCTGCCCCACAGGGTCGGAGGCATGCCAAGGGGAGTTCAGTCCTGATGAAATTTCCAGTCATATTCTATTTTAATGTTGAGATCCTCCATTTGTTCAGTTCTTAAAGGTGACCCACAAAGGAAAGTACAATTTGGGCTTGTGCCCAGTGTTCGCTTCCCTGTGCTGAATAAAAAGACCTGGAAGTAGATATTTTTATAAAGCTACTTTTTGGCATTAGAAATGTGGATCCTTGCTTTATGTCAAGACTCTGGGGAGGCAAAAGGACTCGCAAATGGTGCAGTTACAAAAATGATACAAATATGAGCTGAGCTGCTGAGAGGTGACCTGAGCAGACTGTTTGCAGTCCAGCCTTTCTGTTTGTTTTATTACTAACATCCACTTAATTTCAACGACCAGCTGACATTTTGGATAAAAAGCCCTTGCTAATGCCTCGGCATCCTTCCTCCCGCGCAGCCTTCCCCTCCCGGTACACTTTCCATGGCCTCCTCCTCCATCTGCTTCAGAAAAACATATTGACTATCACTTCCATCAGCTAAAATGGCAATGAGGAAAAACCTTTAATAGCTTTTCTCCTCCAGGATTTTTGTCATGCAGAAAAGATACCTATGAGACAGCAACTAAAATAAGCAAAACTCCATTCTAACCCCCAGGTGTCCCCAGGTCTGCCCTGGCTGCGTGGGGCTCTTTGCTTTTCCATGAGCCATGGACAAAGTTGAGCGTTGTTGTCCCATGGACACATCCCTTCCTCATCACAGTCAACTGCCCCGTTTTGGGGCAGAGTTGGTGGCTTTCCTCCTGTCGGAGGCTGCTGGTGTGACGCCTGTACATCTTTGTGCAGGCTTTTGTCTCAATTTATGTGCTTGTCCCTGGAGCTGTACCTCTGTCACCTCTGCACAGACACCCTCTCTTCTCACCTTTCTCTCTTTTCCAGAGCTGCTGTAAAGAACTGGGGAAATGTCTGCCTGTAGGTGTACGCCTATACAGTTGACAGTAAAAATACTTAAGGAATTTAATCACTAATAGAAATCCACTCCCCGGGGGGCTGACACCACTTGTTGGTGCACTGAAGTTTTCACCCTGATGCCCCACCTCTTCCAGTCCTTGCGGTCTTGCCAAGGCTACTGCCAGCCCTTCAGTGCTCGCCCCGGGGTTGGGCACGCCAGGGTGCTGGCAGCCAGGAGGAGAGCAGTGGTGCAGGGCTGGGGACGCTGCTGCAGCTCTGCCTCTGCTGAGTCACACCCGGCGGATGCTCCTGCAAATCCCTCTGTTTCCTTCGACACTGGAAAGGTACCAAGAGCATTAGTGTCGCAAGACCAATCTCTGCAAAATAAGACAGCCTGATCCTTGCAGTAGCTCCAGTAACAGCCCATGGCTTCCTTCCCTGATGTCCTCCAGCCACCCGTCTCACACAGGTCAGGCAGCCTCCCTTCAGCATGTGCTGCTTTTCCCATGTTCAAAGCAATATGCTTGGGTCTTCTCCAAAAAAAGCCTCCAGGCCTGGTAAGGTTCTGCCATAGCTATGGCAGAACATACAGATTTGTTCCCCATCCCATGCTTCTGTCTCCAGAAATTACAGTGCTGGCTCCCACCTGTTTGCCCCATCCCGTGGCACTGCCCAGCTGCAGGCATCACCATGTCCATGCTAGGACCAGAGAGACACCGAAATAGCCTTCAGCAACAAAAGAGACTTGGATGTTGGCCTTTGTTCAACCCTTGCAAGCACAGGGGAGGCAAAGGCCAGGAGGGACTGGCCTGCCCTGCAATCCAGAAGGCTCACAGCCCAAGAGGTCTCCTTGCCTTCAACTGCAAACAAGTGATTTATGGCTTCTGTGCCTCTGTTTCCCTGCCTGGGACCCAGACAAGTATCCCTCCTTCTCCAGGCTGCTGTGACGAAGGCTGTTTTTAAAGCCTGAGGTTCCTGGACACTATGGCAACAGGGCCATACAAATACTTTGGGCTGAGCCACCCTTTGTTTGGGGTTTCTGGAGCTCTGGAATGACTGATGAGCTCTCACCAGACCAAAACCATCTCAAGCAGTCTCTGCTGGGGCCAGGCTCCTCTTGACGTCAGTAGGATTTGGACCCGGGCCCATCTTTCAGAGGAGGCGAAGCCAATGCTACTTTTAAATCATGCTGCTTCTGCTGACGGTGGTGAGGACAAAGCAGCGTACAGCTCCACAGTGGATCTCCAGGGACGGAGCTCAACCAAATCCACTGTGTTTAGCTGGCTGGTCCTATCTACCACATTGCCTGCCCCCTAAACCCCAGATCTCCTGGCATGGGCAATGAACCTGGCATGTTCCCTAGTGTGAATGCCTCAACTGTTGCTTGGGAAGACGGGGCTTCTTCTGCCCAACTCCTCAAGCATCACCCATCACCCCTCCATGACTTCCTTTACTGCCACCATGCTCTGCTGACACCTGGAAACCAAGGGAGACAGAGAGTCTGGAGGACCAGCTCCATCTAGCATTCGTGCTGGGGGAGACATCGAGGAGACTAATTGCATGACCCCATGATCCCAAAGACATCTCTGAGGCAAAACTGCAAATGCCAAACAACCACCAGTTCAGGCTGTACCAGTGAGTCTTGCCATCCTGTTGGGCCCCCATGCATCTCCCTCCCAGTCTGAGTCCTTACTGCAGTGTCAGAGAGAAGGTGAAGCTCTGCAGATAGAAAGCAATTCCTTCATTGCCCATTGTGTCTCCTCCCCATCTTGTTCTCCTCGTGCCACGCGCTCCTGGCTCTGGCTCCTGCTCTCCTGTTTTCAGTTTGTACAGGGGCCCCTCTGGGCTTTCCCTCATGCAGAGGCCTCCAGGGACACTGGGCCACCAACCCACCCCCTATGCTGACAGAATCATAGATTCACAGAATGGTTTGGGTTGGAAGGGACCTTAAATATCACCTAATTCCACCCCCCCTGCCCTGGGCAGGGACACCTCCCGCCAGACCAGGCTGCCCAATGCCCCACCCAACCTGGCCTGGAACACCTCCAGGGATGGGGCAGCCACAGCTTCCCTGGGCAACCTGGGCCAGTGCCTCACCACCCTCATGGTGAAGAAATTCCTCCATATGTCTAAATCTGCCCCTCTCCAATTTAAAGCCATTGCCCCTTGTCTTATCACCACAAGCCTTTATAAAGAGCCCCTCTCCAGCTTTCTTGTAGCCCCTTCAGGTCTTGGAAGGCTGCTCTAAGGTCTCCCTGGAGCATACTCTTCTCCAGGCTGAACAACCCCAACTCTCTCAGCCTGTCCTCATAGGGGAGGTTGCAAAGTGCAGAGGGTGTCCAGAAAGGGCCCTGGGCTGCAGTAGGGGGTCCAGCATTGGTGCTCCATGGGAAGGGAACATTCCTCTCCAGGCAAGGCAGCATCCCCGAAGAGGCACATGTCCACATGCCTGGTGTTCACTTTTGCTGTCCCCCAGCAGCGAGCCTGCCTGTCACCCCACTCCTGGAGGCGCTGGGGCTCAGTGCACCCCAGTTCCCCGCTGCAGAGCCCACGCCAGCCACGGTGTGCAGGGACCCATACTGCCTTTCTGTTCTGGCTGTCCTTCCCTGCACAAAGAGAGGGGAAAGGGGCAGGAGGGCATGAAATGCCCATCCAGAGCCTGAATCTGGCCAGGACAGGCACTCCGAGCCGGGCTTCAGGCATGCTCCAAGTGCCCGGGGATGCAGGGAGCGGTGTTTGCCAGCAGCAGTGGTCAGGTAGCCATGGCTTCTCAGCACCCGCTGTCCAGGCTGTTGGCTTTGTCTCTGGGTTTGCCATGTGCCTGGAGTCCTGCTCCAGGCCACAGGTTCCCAGGCAGACTGGCAGTGTAATTAACTGCTAATCTTCCTCCTCCCTGGATTTGTTCAGCTCCGCTAGGTCTCCCAGACACTGCTTCCAGGGATTTCATTGTCTCCCAGCTCCTTCCTGCTCACCCTCTTCCACCCCAGGGCAGCTCTCTGAATCCACCAAAGCTGCTTCTTGTGTCTTACACTAATTTTAACAAAGGCTCTTCCTTACCCTGGGGATTTTGCTAGTGTCTCTGTCAAAGCTGCCTCTGAAAGCATTGCAACTTATGCTCACTAATAATTTAGTGTTTGGCTTCTGCATGGCTTCCTACTGTTCGCCTGGCTCCACTGGTCTCCCTCCTGCTTCACTTGTCTTCTTCCTCACACAGGTTGGGAGCAGGGACCAGTTAATATTTGATTTCCCTCCCAACTGCTGTGTCTGGGATGCAGAGGGCGATCAGCCACAGCCGCCCAAGGAGGAAGCAGGAGCTCCCCTAGAGCTATTCACAGCCCTCCCAGATGTCTCACTTCTCTGCCTTTGTGCCTCGTGCTGTCCAGTCCCCTTGTCCCTCCCTGCTACCCCCCCAAGGTCTGTTCTCCCTGTTGGTAATCCATTATCTACATTTAATGCCTCACTGACGTCCTCCCCTTTGTCTGATGGTGAAACCCAGACCAGATGTGTAGCTTCTTCTGTTACTAATGGCAAATCCGTTTGCAGTAGCTGGTTGGAAAATCAGGAAACTGGTTTCATGAAATAAAAATTGAAACGCTGGACTCATTTTCATTTTGTGGGCCTCACAAAGGAACAGGTTTTGTTTGGTATTATTTCTATCATTGTGAAGAAAATCACTTTTTACAACTGTGGTTCAGAAGATGGGTTCCTAATGTCAATACTCATCCTGCTAAGTGCTTCTTTCGCTGTCCCAGTGCAGTTACTGTTGCTCTCGTGGTCCATTTGCCTTTGAAAAAAAAAAGGGGGAGCAAGAAATGGATGAAAAAAGTGTAAACGTTCTATTAAGTGTTCAGCCCCCAGAAAACTGAGGTCACTGGTAACATTTCCAGAAACACGGCTGCCCTCTGCATGCTAAACAGGCCCTGGAGATGTGTAGATGGGCTCCGGGAAGAGAGTGAAGTGTGGCTCAGAGGAAAGTCTCCAGTTAACCCTCAAACTGTGTTTTTACTACTTAGCATAGCTTCCAGAGTGCTTCTGCAAACTTCTTTGCTGCTATAATAAGGTGTTAGATTGTCCCACTGTGCCACCCCCACGTAAAGCCACCCCCATCCAATTTACTACTGAACTACAGCAGCGCTGGCTGCTGTGCAGCGGCAGAGCTTTACAGCCATAGCAGAGCTAAGGTACCCAAAGAAAGTCCTCAAGCCATGACAGATGGAGCCATGCCACACCTGGCCAGCACCTGAATGGAGACCCTCAAGGTCCAGAGATGCAGATAAGGCATCAGCACGTGCCCCTTTCTGGTAAGCCAACACTAGCATGGCGCTTTGGTGCTGCATTTGGGCTCTGTGTGCTGGGATTTGAATCATCTTCTTCGCTGAGACAGGCAGTAAGAGGAGATCCTGGACTGCAGGAACCCAAAGCACTGCCAGCAAGCTGGGAGAAGAACTGTTCTCTCGACCAAATGCTTATTCCCATCACTACAGATGTGCCTATCTATGTTTTTCGTTCAGATGCAAGCATTCATTTTTGCAGCTAGTCAGACATTCAGTGACAAATGCCAGCCTGAAATGTTTCATCTCCTGTTCAATGAACGGTCATTGAACCAAAAAAAAAAATATCTACAAGGACATGCCTGGGCTCCTGGTGGGTCTGCCCAGAGCCAGCATTTGAGGAGCCTCCCAGATTTACTTGTGACACATTTCCAGCTGAGGGGAAATCTCACTAGTTTTTAAGTCTCAGTCTATTTCAGAAGGACTTCTTGCTTTTAATTTCTGGATATGATGACATATCCTGTGACCTGGGAAGCCTGTGCACCAGCAAACTGAGTTAGACCCGTGGAGGTTCTTGCGCCCTGTAACTTGGGATGAAGAAGTCAAGGAACTCATGTGATACCCCAAAGACTTGAAACAATAAACAGAATATGCAAACTGCAGCTACGCAAAGCAGCAGGAACACATGAGCTGCCCAAGAGATTTAAGCAGAGCTGGTGCAGGAATGGCTTTGGGTTGTGATCAGGAGATGTCCTGGGGAGAGAAGAGCAGGCAGACAGAAGAGTTGTGAGGGATGGCTGGGGGGGAAGCGTGAAAGCAAGCAGCCAAAGGGACTGAAGGAAAGAGATGGAGGGACCATGCGCCAGTGAAAACAGCCCTGGAGTCATCAGCAAAGATATTTTCCCCACATAATTTTTGCCAGGTGCAAGGAAACATTTCTTTGTAAGGTATAGCTCGACAGCAGAGGTGCTTCATTTTGCCACTGTTTTCTCTTCCCAAGGCTTAGAGTCTGCTGGGCACTGTCACTTCAGCTCTCTGCCACCACCAAAGAGAGATGGCCATACAAGGAGAGACTGACCTCAATGAAGCCATGGTTCACTGAACCATACAGCTCTCTTTGATCTAGTATTAGAAAAACTCTGGAAATGGTGACAGCACCTGTCCCTGGCTTTCCCTCTGGAGCTGAAGGCAACAGCAACAAGCACAGTGATAGGAACAACCAGGACAGCCCCTCCTGGGCCTCCCATCCTTCAGTGTGCTCACCTTGGCTCACAGTTTTGTATTCTGCCCTTAAGACGTGTGGGTCTCACAGGGTGAGATGGGCACTGCCGGCTACACAATGTCAGCAGGAGATGCTCTTTGCTCCCCTCTTTTTTTTTCCCCCCTTCCCATGTGTTTTGGGTTCTTTTTCTGGAAGCTTGAGCTGCCGAGGTGCCCTCCCAGTCAGCAGGGGCAGAGCTGTCTGCATGCAGAGGTGCCACTAGCACAGGGCACACACCGGGCACTGCTCCACTGCAGAGTGAAACGAAAGTAGGTCAGGAAACTAGGTTTGGCAGAGCTGAGGACTGGACTTGTCACCTCACTTGCCATCAGCATGAGAACCAAAAACTGCCAGCACCAGCCATTAAGCAGCAAAGGCGGCTGCCAGGATGCCAGGCAGAGAGGGCAGCCCTTGCCCTCCCGGAGCCACCGCACGGTATACAGCTCTGCTGCTGCACCCGCATCTGGCAAAGGCTGAAGATCTCTGCGAGGATGCTTCAGGTCTTGCAGGTTCCCCAGCCACCAGCTGCACTCGCCTGACTGACAACTGAAGCAAACCCGTGAGCGCAGAGTGAAGGCACTAACTGCAAACACCCACCGGCTCCACTAGAGCAGCAGGACAGTGCCTACAGCCAGTGGGATTCTCCTCCACAGAGGGGTCTGCCACCCATCACAGATAGGGGAACAGAAATCACCACACAGGGCTCCCAAATACTTGATTTTGCCCAGTTAGTGAGCCAGAAAATCACCCACCATGCTGCTGTCCCCCCGCAGCAGGATTGCTCCTTCATTTCAGATGCTTTCTGATGGACATGCTGCAGAGCTATCATGTGTGCGTTTCTGTGATGCCCACTCCAAAAGTCCACTAAATATCTGTGGAGCCCAGTACAATGGGCTGTGGGGTGGGACGAGACTTTGCAGGTCAGGGCAGCAGAGAGGATTTCTAATGGGCGAAGATTTCCACCTGGGGTCTGCAGGCAGAAGGGCTGGCATTGGCACACAGCGACTTTCTGGGAAGAGAAGCTACTTGTGATAAATCCCATGTAAGCAACTCAACCCACGCAGATCGTGGTTGTATTTTGGCAAGCAGGGCCCTTCTGCACGAGGTAGGGATCGCAGCAGTGGCTGAGGCTGGGCAGGCAGGAGCAGAACAAAGCCCCTGCTCCCCGCAGCAGCTGGGACAGGCAGCCTGAGAAACACAAACGCAGTGGGCGCACATTGAAACTCCCGTCCCTGGCCGTCCCCCGTCCCGCAGCTCCCCTGGCGCTGCCACCTGTGCAACTTTTCAGGGGCTAAAACTAGTGCCGCTTCCTCCTAGCTCTCCGCTAATTGCTTTAATGCATCCCAAGGCACCCACCCTGCCTTCCTCCCACCAGTGGCTCATCATTTATTCACAGGGCTGAAACCCCCCGAGCAGCATCCTGCTGGCCGTCACGCTGCAGGGGGTTGATGCGGGGTGGCTGGCCGGCCATGGAGAAGGATGACATCATTTTCGTGCCAGGAGTGAGGCACGCGGGGCTGGGGGAAAGGCTTAGCCCACTTATCTTCCAACATACACCTACAATTTTCCCTTTCAATCTCCTTCCAATCTGGCTACTCCCACGTGAGTTACTAATATAGGACACGCAACGGGGCTTCTCCCTGCCTGGCCTATCCTCATCTATTTGACTAATTAGCTCAGTTTCGCTGCGGGGGTGTGGGGGTAGAGAGGGAGAGAGGGGAAGAAAAGAGAGGGGAGGATCCTGTCCAAAATCCACCCTTATGCTCCATCTTCCCCACGCCTAATCTGGTCAAGTGGAGCACGGCTCTACTGACACTGGCCAGTAAGACCCACTGTGAGGCTGGTGCTCGGTGGCTACAATGCCATATCCAATGTCCTGCAAAACTGGGGGGCACACTGGTCCTTCCCACCCTCCTTGCCAAAACTTCTCCTTGCAGCAGCCCTGCGAGGGCTGCCTTGAGGAAATTACAGACCCTGGCGGGCCAGTGAGGCAGGGTGGGAGGGGAGCAAAGAGCAGAGGGGTACCAATTTGTTTTCCTCCTACCCCCACATGCAGCCTGTCCTCATGGCTGGTCAGACAGACAGAGGTGTCTGAGAGATGTCCCCGATGGGAGGCAGTCCTTTGACCTCCCAGCACTGGGACCCACCAGCACCAAAACTAACTGCAGCCAGATCCGCGACACATGAGAAGCTTTATGAGTAGTTTGGCAGGGAATGAGTGGTTAATTACCACGTGCCACCACTGTTAACCTCTGCAAATAAGTCTAATTATCACAGATTAATGAACAGAGCACAAGCACATCCAAGGAGCCATCGCTGAGGGTCTTTCTAGGGCCACATTTCATTATCTTTGTAAGTATTGCCATCCTGCCTCCCCCATTGTCCCCGTCTCCAGCCATGTACCCTACTGATACTCCAGCTGGTCCCCGAGAAGTGTGGCCCCACGGCTCCTGCACTGCTGCACCAGTGGAGACATCCTGGGGGTGCACTGGGGAAGGCTTGAAATCAGACCTGGTGACTCCCAGAGCTCATCCCATAAATGTCGGTGTGTTCTTACAAGGGCTCACACATCGGGGCCATCTCCGTGCATGGTGTGTTATGGGGAGCCCTACGATGTTTGGGTTGTGCCTACCCCAGATGTCCTAGCTCCTGCAGGCAAATAATCAGATGAGATCCTATCATCTAATCTGGGAATCAAACAAACACCAGACATAAGCATGTCATTAGCTCTTGTGGTGGCAGGGAAAAGCTCAAGTGAATCTCACAGGCTGAGAAAGCAGACAAAGGAAAAAGAGATTATGGTTATTGATTTTTTTATTTAAAAGCCCACTCCTCCCCCCTCCCGCACTTTATGAGAGCCCGTGGCTGGGTAGAGGGAAGGCCTGGCACACGCCATGGGATGGGCAGCAGCATGGGTAATCCCCTTTTGGGGCACAGTCATGGGACCATGCTGAAGATGACAGGAGTGGCAGAAGGCTGAAGATGGCACAAGATGCAGCCTCAAAGCAAGGAACATTAATAAATGATAAGATTTTACGATCATGTCAGGGAAGCTTACACTTCCAGCATTAAAATAAATAATGAAACATTTTTTTTTAGCAATTCTGGCTTATTTTCAGCACTTGCTGAATGGCTGATGCTTTGTTATGGTTGCTTACCCAGCACTCAAGAGCATCCTTTCAGATTTGAACCAATTAGCCCACGCTCACCTCAACGAGCTCTGCAAAAACTCATGCACACAACTGCCGTACTGAGGCTCCCGTGCCAGCAAATCAATGGGACCTTTTTTTGTTATCCAGTCTGAATTTAAGAAGTTGTTAGCCCTGTTTTCATGTGGTCTGATGCCAGGAGGGATTCTCACCAGCAGGGAAAGGAAATCTGCATGTGGGGGCAAATTACACTTGCAACTGCCATCTTAACTGCCCCCACAGAAGAGCCCCACTGGCTTTGGCTGTGTCAGGATCGAATGCGTCCCACTGTCTCCTTCATGGTGGTTTTGCTGCACAAATGCATCTCCAGCTTCAACACGCTGTCATAGAGGAGAAACCAGCAGATGCAGAGGAAGCTGAACGGGCAAATGAATGTTAAAATAATTGGAGCAACCATTTCAGACTTGATGAATATGTTGCTCAAATTACAGCTCTGCCTTGAAAACAAAATGAAACAAAAACCTCAATGAATGTAACATTAATTTAATAATAGTGAAACTTGTAAATAATGTAACACTCATTTAGATGGTTCCTCATGCAAGATCTCTGGAGAGGAGAGTGAGGGACTTTGTAATTTTTTGGGGCTGGGATGACACATGTTCTGTAAGACGTGATGTTTTATTCATCAGCTCCCCGAGAGCCAGCAGGGCCGTGGGGCCAGGGCTGAGGCGCTCGCAGGCAGCCCCTAGCCCTGCCACCAGTCACACGTGTGCCTGCTCCTCCTTGCTGGTCCCTTGGGTTTCCCCAGCATAGTCCCCCCTTGCACTTTGGCGCTGTTGGCTCCTCTGGGGCTCTCCCAGCCTGGGGCCTGTCTCCTCCATCCTGTGGACATCTGTGACACCCACACTTCAGACGTCTCTCCTCCCTTCACTGTGGCATTTATTTAAATGTTTCTCTTCTCCTTCACCCTCCACCACAAGGTGGAATGAAATTCACAGAAAAACAAGAAATGCAGTCCAGAGCCAAGCTAGTAATTACCATCAAGTCGAGAGAAAAACAGAGCAGAGATACTCAGTTTGACCCTTTGTCCCTTCCATTTTTTCAAGTTGCCCTTTTTTTACCTCTTTTTACTGCTGTGAGAGCCTATTACCAGCATCTACAACTTCCTTTCACCAAGGACCTCTGGGTTTTTCTCTGTCTGCTTCCTCTGCTTTATTTATTGACATATTCAATAATTCAGAGAAATCTTATTTTAAATGCACAGGGCAGAACTTGCCCCCAGGTTTGAAAAACAAATCCTGTCACGTTTGGCAAACAGCTGCTCACAGAGGGCAGACATCAAATGTATATATCTAAATATGTAAATTCAAAGAATCAATAGATATGGCGTATTCTTTATTTTCATTTTTTATCCGGAAATAAAAGCTTGCGCGTAACATTACCATAATATTGCTGTATTGATTTCCTTGCGGTAAGGAGGATCCTACGCGACGTGCCCCAGGAATAAGCTTACCTCCCGGAGTGAAGGTCAGCCTGCTGCCACAAAGACTATTCTTACACAACCAAAAGCGCTT
Organism: Cuculus canorus; assembly: GCF_017976375.1. NCBI lineage: Eukaryota > Metazoa > Chordata > Aves > Cuculiformes > Cuculidae > Cuculus > Cuculus canorus. The sequence continues at coordinate 28,845,728 of NC_071406.1, read as the reverse complement.
GCTGAAGAGCTGATTTGCAGGGCTGGGCTCTAGTGTGACCATCTTCCTCATTCTCCTCAATCCGCAAGGCACTTAAAGACCAGTTAAGGGAAGCCCTTAAAAACAGGGCTTTCAGTGCAAGTCCATTGGCACCCAAGTGCTTGCCCAGCAAAGACCTAGGGTCTGAACTGTTGACACGGGGGCTGAAGACTGCAGACGGACATCCACCAGTCATTTGCCACCTGTCCATATTGATCCTGTGCACCGAATTTATCCTGTTCCCATATGCTATTAGGAAGGTTATGCCTCCTCTTTTATAGCCTGTAGTATACGTATTTTTAACTTCTCTGGTGCCCATCACATTAACCCGCCTCACAGCTGACCAATGCTCTGCAGACATTACCTGCCATGTAACCATCCTGGTTTGTTTGTAGATAATTGAGAAAGAAATGTAAACACACTGAGATGATTAAGATGTACACAATCTGGGGTGACCAGAAACGGGGAAAAGGAGTGAGCACTATGTATGAAAGAGCAGCCTGTGCTATTTCACACTGACTCATCCAGGACCGTTAGCCTCCAGATGATGCCAAAGGCAAAGAGGCTGCACTGCAAAACCACTAGGCTGTGCCTCTGGGATTTCTACATGCATTATCATTTTCATCTTGCTGCTGTCAGTTATAAAATAAATGTGTACATTGATACAGTAGTGGCAAGCAAGTATGTGTTTTGAAGAGACGTTGGCATTGTCTTATAAATGTCAGCAGCTGAACAACAGCGGGCTCCATCATCTGCCACTGCTTCTATCACTTCCCTTTTATTAAAAATACATATTGACAATAAGAGCTCTGGCTTAAAAAAAAAGAAAGCCCCTCCCTCCCAAGAAGAAAGACCTTGCTCTGCTCTTCTTGGAAAATCTTTAAACGGATGCCCCGTGAAATGACCTTACACATCTCCTCTCCTGTGAATGACACTGAAGTACAGATTTAAAACCATCAGTAAAAAGTGAGGCTCCTGTAAGCGGTTTAACAGTGATGTTTCTCACAGCTGCTGCAGCAGCACATGTTTGAGCTTTCTAAAATACTGCATTTTTTCCAACCTGCCTTGCTCCTGGCCAGGCGGTGCCGTGACGTGCACGCACGTCCGGTCAGTGTGCACAGCTGCCTGGCACACGGCTCCTGCCTTGTCCCTGCAAGTGCTGCAGTGTCACAGGCAGTGGGGACGGACATAGCCCAACACCAATGCCTGATGCTGCTTGATTAAATCCAGGGGTACTGAGTGCAGAGGGCTTTGCTACTTCTGGCACATGGGAGCTGGGCTGGAGCTTTCTCTCACTTCTCTGGGTGCAGGCAGTAAGGAGAGGTCAGAGCTGGGCAGATCTGGAGGGGATTTGTCACAGCTAACCGAAGCACTGCAGGTGACATTGTTACAGCTTTACTATGATACTGGTTTAAATTATTTTTTTCCTTTTTCGGTGTTTGGATTAATTTTTAATTGAAAATTACTTTTCTAAGTAACACAGGAAAGAAAATTTAGAAAAGCATCCCATGAAAGCAAACAGGCTTTATTTCAACAGTCTCAGCCTAAAACCTCACTATTTGAGTTTCTGTCGCTTTTTTACTGCTTTCCTTCATCTGGCGTCTCAAGGAAAGAAGGCCAGTGATGTTTTAGGAGGGAAGCTGACTGTACTCAGCCCACTGGGTACTTCAGACTCCCATGCTATCTTGGCTTTGCAGCAGAGATGCTGTTATACAGACAACGGTTGTGCCTGCAGTTTGCATCCCTTTACACCTCTGCAGCAGAAAACCAGAAAGCTGCAAGTCCCAGCATCTTCACAGAAAGCCCAGAGAAAACAAGTTGTTCAGGAACATGAGCACATGAACATGGCCACATAAATGTCAATCACCGCCAATCCTAAATGTTGGCCATTTGTAAACTATTCAACTGCAAGTCAAATTGTTTTATGGTTTGAGGAGTACTTAATATACTATAAACAGTTTAAACTTAGCATTTCATATTCAGAGTGATTAATGACACCATATTGTATTTAAATTACTAGGAGATACTTCCCCATAATAAACGATGACAATAATATTCACATTAAGTCAATAAAAGGCATCTTCAAAGTGTGATGTATAAATGCCATTTTCACAGCCCAGCGTGAAAGCATCATACGACAAGTTACCAACACTAATAACAGAAACTCTAGCACCCAAAGGCAGATGTTTATGTGAGGCAGAGGCATTGCCCTCTGGCTGGGGAAGCCATACCAGCTTCTAGGTACAACCTGATAAACTCCCACCCAGGAGCTGATGAGATGGGGACTGCAGGCACGTACATCCTGCAGTCATTTCCTAGGCACTACGGCTGATAAGAGCTCCACAACAGGTCACATCAAAGTCTTTCATCCTCTCTCTCTTCAACAACACGAATCCTCATTAACTGAAAAGGGAAATTATTTTTGCTCATACTGTTTTAACCTGTTTCCTTGTACTTGCTTTTTAATTGCTAGCACTTATTTAACTTGAGAGCCCAAGAGCATACTGACTGGAAACAGCTGCTTTTCACAGCCTCACATCTAGAATACAGTTGCATTCCCTGTCAGGAAGTAGAAAACTGAAAACAAATAAATTTCAAATCCAAGAAAATATTTAATTTCAATTAGCAGTGAATTGTTTTGCCTTGACATCTTAATTTAATTTTTTCATTTCACTAAAATAAAGAGACACTTAGTGCTAAGATGTCAAAACAGAACAGCATGTGTAAAAAATTAGATACAGTACCAAATATAATATAGAAAAAGTTAAGGACAAATTAATAGCTGTTATGAATAGTGCATTTATAACTAGCAGAAAATGTAGTAAAATGAGAAGGTGGAGGTAAACACTTTTGCATCATGAAAATGACAATTCTGTCCCTGTCAAAACAAGACATTTCACCATTACCAAAACAAAACAGAAAAGCCCAAATTATTCACTTTGACTTTCCCGTTGAAAGTTATGTTCAGATTGACACATTCTCATAAAATGCCTCAATTTAAAAAAAAAGCTGCATGTTCTTTGGATGAAAATTCACTTCTGCTGGAGACCTTTGCAGCCACTCCTACTGCAGGGCCTGGGAGAGCAGGTGCCTCTGGTCACATTGGGCACCTCTGCCTCTCTAGTTAAGGATTGGAGACCCCCTGCTTGAGACCCACACACTCTCTCCAGTCAGTGGAGGCTGGACTCAACAGTTCCCCCTGTTTCCAAGGTAAAACTTGTCTCCCCTCTGGAAGGGAAAGGAGAAAGGGAAGGAAAAGGGAAAAAGGAGAGGAGAGGAGAGGAGAGGAGAGGAGAGGAGAGGAGAGGAGAGGAGAGGAGAGGAGAGGAGAGGAGAGGAGAGGAGAGGAGAGGAGAGGAGAGGAGAGGAGAGGAGAGGAGAGGAGAGGAGAGGAGAGGAGAGGAGAGGAGAGGAGAGGAGAGGAGAGGAGAGGAGAGGAGAGGAGAGGAGAGGAGAGGAGAGGAGAGGAGAGGAGAGGAGAGGAGAGGAGAGGAGAGGAGAGGAGAGAAGAGGAGAGAAGAGAAGAGAAGAGAAGAGAAGAGAAGAGAAGAGAAGAGAAGAGAAGAGAAGAGAAGAGAAGAGAAGAGAAGAGAAGAGAAGAGAAGAGAAGAGAAGAATAAAACATTTTTCTTTCTTTGCAGGTCAGCTTTAACTCACCCGGTACGAGGATTGCAGGAGAGTGAGGAAATCTCAGAGGGAGCCATTATCCGTAGATCACTGCCCAGGCAGACCATAACAGCCTCTCCGAGCTATTAGAGGCAATTGTTTCAATAAGCATTCGTCCTGCAATCAATGGCAAGACAAATAGGATGCCCCTCCAGACTCCCGCCAGCACAGTGGGGAGGACACAGTCCTCAGGCAGCGTGTTGCAAGGGCACAGGTGCCCCTGGCCTTGCCCCAGTGGTCTGGATGGTGAGGTCCATGTTGGTTCTTGCCCTGCAGCTGGGGCTCGCCTAGCACTGCCTCCCCATGCAGCTGAACTGTTGACTGGTGTTTTTCTGAGGCTGGGTGGCACCTCCACCAATATGCTCTGCAAAGCACTCCTGAGCTACCAGTACCTCGCACCACAACTACACAGCCACAGCCCTGCACTACAGACTGTTTCTGCGCTGTTTTATAAATCCCTGACATTAGGACCAGTGACTTTTATTAAAACAAACACTGAGGCAACTTAGACCTGGCTAAAGACTCCGAGAGAGCTGCCTCCTGGTGCTCCAAGAACCAAGGTCTGCATTGGTCTTGGGGTGACCGTATGGGCTAAGCTAAGAATCAGGTATTGAAACCCTCCAGTGGTGCCTGCTCCTTTCAAGGCTGGGGGACCTTCACCCAGTTTCCTGCAGCCAGTGAGTGCTGCACTCAGGGATGTGCACTGTGTCAGCTATAAGGATCACTGCAAGTAACATCAATGTAATTTTACTGTCTACTCTGCTCTGAATGAGAAAATACCAGCTGCTCCAACAAGCCTGTATTTAAGTTTTCCTCTCCAAAGGCTGCTTTACTTTTTATTCCTAGACTTTTCTACCAGCTTGTCCAAAACAGGAACAAAACATGCATGACAAATACTGGGGCCATGCACCCTGACAAACACTTTGTCCAAGCCCAATTTAAAGTGGAAATTACCGGTAGAAAACAAAGAAACTTCCATAGTTTATCAGTTCTAATCCGATTAATGCTAATAATGTAGATTACTAATAATAGCACGTAGCTCTCTTGAGCACAAATCAAACTTGTACTGCTTACTGTACAACTGAAGAGATGGAGTCAGACATAGCAGTAAAACACAAGTTGAGTCTCCAGGTCAAATCAGGCCATGTCCCGATCATAGTAATCCTTGCTTTTCAAGTTTCATATTATTCATTTCTTGAAACACATGCTCCTACTTAAGCCAATGGGAAATTTGCCATTGACTTCAAAGGGACTTGGAGTGAGCTCCTGCAGCAGTCATTCTCCTTAAGGAAAAGGACTGTGTATCCCCAGTTTTGGCACAGCACACACAATCCTACAGTCACACTTAACACCGCAAGTGCTGGGTCAAAATTTTTGTAGGAATACTCTGCTAACTTTCATCATGAAAAACACAAATGTAATTTGTGCAGAATAAGGTGAATGGGTTCATAAAAATTAAAATATATATATGCATGATCTAGCAGCTCTGCCCAGAAATGGATGACTCAGAGTTTCTTGGGGAGCTCTCTGAAACAGGACTACATGCTTGAAAAATGCAAAAGGGCAGAGGTTCAGCTTCCAGTCAGTCTCCCTGGTGGGTCCCTGGTGAACCAGAGTCTATCCAGGGTGGAGGAGATGAAGGGTGGGAAGCTCATAGCCAGGGCTTTTCCTTCTCATCCAAACAGGGGACTACTCGTTCCCCAGCAAAGCTGTACTGACAGTAAGGATAAGGTAGCGTTGTACATCACCATCCAGGTCATGCAAGACCTTGTGGCTCCCATGTTAAAACCCCAGTGACATCTTCGTGCATTGCCATGGAGAAAAGAGGCAGAGACTGAGGCAGCCTCTGAACCTGCTTGCTTGCTTCTAAGAATCTACAAGAGTTTCTTGAGACACTCATCTCCCTCTTCCTTTGCTCCTCCAAGGCTCTGCCTCTCTATCTCTCAACTCCTGGTTTCAGAAATCGGCAGGGATCCACCAAGCAGGATGGACGTCTGCCCTTTGCTTGGCAAAGCTCTGGCAGGAATGATGCACAGCATCCCTACCCTCAGCCACTCACAAGCCAGCTCTCAGGGCAGGGTGTTGCAGAACAAGACTCAGACCTTCTCAGATACCACTTATCACCCATATGACCTCTTAATTTCTTTCCTCAGAAAGAACAACTTCCCAACTCACCTTCTGCAGGCAACCTCTACTTTATAAAATTATGTCCCCCACTCCTTATAAAATAATCTCATAATATTCCCTGTGGCTTTAATAGTAATAACCAATTACTCACTGTTGGCAGGAATTGCTATGGGTAGAAAGCGCAGGGATGACAAACTGCTGCCCACATTGCTGAGCGCTGCCCCAGAGGAAAAGACAGCTCAGCAGAGCTCCCTCAACTCCCAGTCTTCTCCAGCCACAGAGGGTACTGAGGAAGCAGGTACAATAATGAGCAGGCCAGACCCTGCTCATTAACCTACAATTTGCAGATTTATTCTGGTTTATTCTGGGTTCTGACTTGCTGTGTTGGCCTTGGGCTAAGCTTTGTCTCTCTTGCATTTAACCCATGAACTCTTGTGTGGTGCAACCAACACCCTTGGATGACTGGAGTGCCCTTGGTGCTATCGTCTTTCTACCAGCAGCTAGATATCCATCTGACTCAGCAACACAGCTTGCAACATGGGCTGAACGGGTATGACATGTTCCTCTGAGTGCTGCTCCTGCTATAGATGGAGCCATGTAGATCCTCAAGGGAAATGAAAGCCAAGGAACAAACACTGTGGTTTCAGAGAGCCCGAGGATCACCTCTTCCTCTTGAACAACATCCATTTTCCTTTCAGCACTCCACTGTTGTTGGGCTGAGACCCCAGGAGAGCTCTTTTGTGAGCAATTTTTTTTTTACAGATTGTGCCTGAAGGGCCTTGTTCAAAGATCTGCCTTTGAAAAAGCCAGGTGAGGGCTGAGTTAGGGAAAAGCCCTGGAAGTGCACCTGGTGTTGGCATAGGAAGAAGCTGCCCAAGGGAAAAGATGTTTCCATCTTTTTTTGTACAACACCCGTCCCCAAAGAGATGATCTTCAGAGGTGGAACTGTTATGATACCCAGGTGATGCCCTTGTGTCACACCAGCTGAGTCTGTGTGCAGAGACTCTGGCCCATGGTTCAGTCCGGTTAATTTCTATGAAACCTGGTCAAAGCTGCGGGGAATATGGGTCCTTGTGCCAAACCAGGAATTTTATTCTTCATGCACCTCATGCTGGGGAGCATGAAAAGCAGACGAGGAGCAGCACAGCTGGAAAACCTGCATGCACCCAGCACAACTCGCTATGGCATGTGTGCTCAGAGTCTCAGCTTGCTTGCCTGCACTCCAGCATTTCCTTATTAATTCACATATCTGCACTTGACTGCAAGAGCCACGTCTTCAGCAGCTTCTCATAAGGAACAAGAATAAGAGAGAAACCCCGAGAGGATGTGAAAACAGCACAGTATGAGAGTCTTGCAGCTTCAGCCAAAGACAGGCTTTGCTTTGAATGCACCAGATCTTCATCTGTGAAAAGTCTAGGGAGAAAACCTCAATGACACAGCTCTAGTACCTGCTTTCTGGAGAGCCTCCTCCCTCCCACAGGCACCAAGTGCTGCTAGTGTTTGCTGTGGTGCCACAGAAAAGCTGTCCAGCAAGCCTCCCTTGCTGCAGGTGCTACCTGTGCTGTGATGCCAGCTCTTCTTGAAAGGGCTCTTGCTGGCTAAAGCCAAGACAAACCAACACTTCATCCAGAGTAATGTGTGTAATAACACAAGCCAGTCCCCAGTTGCCATCTGCTGAATCATGCCAGTATCCTCCTATTTTATTGTAAGGTTTCCTATAAATTACCCAAGTGCAATTCAACTCAGTCTTTAAAAGACCACCAACCCAGAGATGCTGCATGAAAATGTGTCTTTCTCATATCTGCTGACAGCTGCACAGCACCTTCCAAGGCTGATGAGACTCCCTCCCAGGCCACTCTACAGCAGCAGCACTGCACTGCCAGCAGCAGCAGCCCAGAAATGTCTACAAAGTGGATGTCTCAGGTGGAAGCCACGAGAGTCCAGGCTGAGCCCGAAACTCAAGAGGTCTTCCTTGCAGCTCCTTATTATTTATTATTTGTACTGTAGAAGTACCTGAGAGCCTACTAATACGATCAGAGACTGTATGTCAGAGGCTGAACGCCAACAGAATAACAATGATAACTGCCCTTGCCAAGAGATTCAGAAACATACAGATCACTTTGGGCAGAATGGAGGACTTTAAGACAGCAGAGGGAGTGGTTAGATCCAGATGGGTTCAGAGCTCTCGATGGGACCCAAAGAAAATCACTTTTCCCACTGGTAACACCGGGGTCGTACCTATCTGCCACTTTGACCCATCACCATAGAGCTCTGTGCACAACTGCAGCGCTCTCCTGGACAGCACTGCTTTCCATTCTGGCTTTGAAATTGTGACACACAGACCAATCCTAATGCAAAGAGCCACAGCCATAGGTTAAAAATGATTACAAGAAATACAAAAACCTTAGGGCACATGAACAAACCAACAGCAGATGAAGATTCCTTCCCCAAAGTGGAAACTGAATCCTGTTACACGCTGAGTGTGCTTGGTGCCTTTTCAGGATGCAGGGTCAGAAGCCTCTAGGCCAGATCCAGATCAGGCCCGCTCAGCTATGATTTCTAACCTTCCCTTGAAGCATCGGGCTTTGTTTGTTCTCTAAGGCCAGAGAACTCAGCTGGATAATGTTTCCACTTCAGGATGGCACATTCTGCAATCCCACCAAATAGCTGCATCTGGCCAGTGATCAACTTGCAAAGTCCACTGAGACTTCTGGATGCCCTAAGCTATGATTATGGGTTAAATCCATTCATCTCCAGTCCTGCAGGTGCTCGTTAGCTGCTCTGCAATTAAACCCATTGCAATGACCACAGGTGACTGATTTGAAAGGGGAGCCAAACGGTGCCTGTTTTTTAGAAAGGAGAGGAGACACAGGAACCTGCTGTGCCACTCTCTGGTGCCCGTTTCTGTAGCTGCAAATCTGGGGAGCAGTTTGTGGCTCACTGGAGGGCAGGAGGCACTTCCACCCACTCAGGCCCAGCACAGAGATGACATCACTCTGGTTCACAATGTGTCCTACCCAGGTAGAACCAAGTGCTGGTAAAGGTGATGGCTATGAACTACAGCCACGCTGCTTCCCATGGTGGAGATGGGAAGGGAAATCACCTCTGCACCCTGGGCTCTTGGTATGCTTTTTCTGGATTGTACCCACCAGAAGGAAGCATGAACTACTCTCTAGGTCACCAAAAAGCCAGTGTAGCAAGGACAGGAGAAGGATGTGGGGCCAACAGTAGAGGCTTTTCTCCAGGAAAACACGGTCTGAGGAGGAGGCAAGAAGTTGGGAGGGTGGGAGGTATCGAACTCAAAGGGGAATGGGGCATGTCTCAGACCTGCAGAGAGATATTTCATGCTAGGAAAGGAAACTGTCTCCTTCAGCTGCTTGATGTCTGTTGGGATTTTGGTTCTCATCAGACACGGACGTGGTAATCATGACAAGTCCTCCACTCCTCCAGCAACAGCTTTATGCACCCTGGAGAGGGTGCAGCTGCAAATCCAAGCACATTCCAGCAGGCTTCTCAGCGCTCTTCCCCTTTGCTCTTCTCAAGGCTTTAAAACCAGCAGCAACCTCAACCCTACCAACCTGCAGGTACAACCTACTACTCTCCAGGAGGAACACTGACTGAAGAACCAACACCTTTGAACATCCTTGTTGCAGGTTTTAAGCACAGGAAGGTTGTATTAGCTGTCTATTCAAGATGGGAAAAGGAAGGATGTAGCTGGCAGCCTAACATGCAGATGCAATAGTAGAAGAAACTGATAACCCAGGCACCTGGCGAAAGTCCTCTACAACTTTTGTTGGCTATGGCAGACACCACAGGCTTTAAAACTGCATCATGAGCTGTGTACAGGAGATCTCAATGTAGCTGTTTCATTGGTAGCAAAGAGACTGTATCCAGTGAAATGTTCAAACTATAAATTGATGTACTACCCAATGCTTACTGGCACCTTGTCACTACTCAGACCAGAGCAATGAAACACAAACCCAACAAGTCCACTGAAAATCAGCCTTCCGTGTCGGTTCCCACTATGCACCCCTCACTATTGCTCCTGGGGGGCAGCAGGGCTCGAGGTATCACAAGGGAAAGCAATCAGAGTGACCAAAATTGTAACTCTCTGCACATCAGTGGCTTGCAGAGAAACAGCCAAGTGCAGGGGGTGATTCCGCTCTCCCAACTTGGACAGGGTAGAAGAGGTTGTTGCCAGAGGTCTGGGGCAAGCAATGAGAAATTCAAGCTCTTCCCAGAAAACAGTGAAGTCACCTCTCCTCTTTCTCTAGATGAGCAGAAAGAACAAGGAAATGTTTTCCTTCCTTTCATTAAGACTAAACTACTCCCATTGCCCCTCAATGCGAAAATTACAACCCCTTCCCCTTTTTCCAGCTGCCAAGACCCAATGGTGCTATTGTGCAACCAGTCATACCTTCCCAACATTTGAGCAAGTAACAGGAATGATGCACCTTCCTGACATTTAAGCAAGTAACAGGAATGATGAAGTTTGGGGTTGTCCTAAAAAAACTCTCTTCCAATCCAGGCCATTCTCTTTACCCCTTACAGGACAAGTCTGTGCTACAGCTGAAATACCCGTCCTTACTTCCTGCAAGTCCAGCCTGCACCCTTTACCTGAATTTCTGTGTAGTCCTCTGTGCCCTTGAGCCCAGCTGCGCAGCAGTGGGGAGGTATTGCTCCTCCTTCATGCCTGATTGCGTTGCTGTCCACGATGGGTGGTGTGGTTGGGCTAGAGCAGGGAAAGTGGCTATCTGCCAAGAGTAAGGTCAGTACAGCCTGGGAAACAAAAGAGCGCTTGGCAGAGATTGTTACCTCTGGGTTAGCATAGGTAGATGCTATCTCAGATTCTGGACCAACAGCACTATATCCAGCGTATCACCACATTAATTTTGTCTAGACTTTTCTACTTCTGCCAAGTGACAACCCATTCTGCTTTCTCAACTGACCTCCAAAGCAGAATATCCAGGACAATAAAAATGCAATGTCTGCCTGGAAACCACCCAGGCAAGCAGCCAGATCTGTAGCCCAGCTCTTCACCTCAAGGCTCACAGCCAAAATGCTGCCCTCAGACACAATTCCTCCTGAAGCCAGCCAGAGCAGCAGACCAGCATCTGCTCATCAGATCTGGCCATCAGTTACAGGGCACAGGCTGGGTTCTTCACTGGTGTAAAGCAGCGGAGCTCCACAACTGAGAGCAACCTTCACCCTGAGGGTGGAAAAGTGGCTGTTCATACAGGACATGTGTTCAGCAGAAAGTTGATTCAAACGAAAGCTCTCAGTAGCAAGCAGAGTTGACTATCACAGCAGAGGAGACTCCTGGGCTGCCTATGTACACGAACCATTGCAATAAAACAAAGCATGAGCAACCCACAGCATGCACAAGCCACGTCTACCCTCACACCAATGTTAAATGGGAGCTTGGACATCAGAGCACTAAACTTTCTACACAATGAAATGGTAGATACACTAAACAAGGCCAGAAGTATAGCACCAAAATGATTTTCAGCCACAGCAGTTACAGAATTTGAAGACAAAAATGTATCTTTAAGTGGCTTGTACCATAAAGCTTCTCTGCTTTTGCCCTCTATTTCCTTGCTTAGGTCAGAAAAAGCCTCTGCATATGCATACGGCCTTGTTCTGACAAGCTCTTCAGGATAAATGCTTTATCAAAAGCTTTTTCTGAAACAGGTATTTCTTGCATAACCCTCTCAGTACAGAAGCTCTGTTACAACACCCAAATGCTGCTGCTTTCCAGTTCTAACCATCTTAGTCCAGTTCTCTCCTCTCCTGTCTTTAAATCTTCCCTTCCCAAGGTGCCCAAGAAAGGTGTTGCTTTGCCAGATTGACGCATGCCATCTTCAAGTGAGCTGCCCCTGGACCATCCAGACCTGCAGGCTCAGGGTCAAAGCTCCCTCCAAAGGTCTCAATAGCTCCCATGAGCCATCCTGCTGCTTCTGCAATGCAAGCACCCAAACAAAAAGTATTTTCTGTAGAGAGGAAATGTTTTAAGAAAACTGCCTATGTCCAGTCTCTCCTGATTAGTGCAGTTATTTCAGCTTCATTTCCCCCTTTCCCCTCTACATTTTGACTCCTCAAACTAGAGACATGGTGCTTATTCTGCTTTATTCTGAAGTTACAGCAGCGTTGCTTGCTAGCACCTACAAGAATTCGGGTTTGATGCAGCCATTACCTGGGCTTTCTTTAAAGATTTATTCTGAGCAGCTTTCTTCAAACACGGCTTTCAAAATTGTTATCATAGATCCAGTCTTGGAAAAGGCAGTTAGTCTTCATCACACAGAAACAAAACATACAACGATCTAATTAGCACTGATGAGTTCTGCTGCCTCATGCTTTCACATCAATTTGAGTAGGACACCTGGGGTGAGACATGTGTGTACGAGTGGCATTACACCAATTTACACCAGCTGCAGCCTGGCCCAGGCACTGCATCTGGTTGCAAAAGGAAGACAATTGTGAGTAGAGACATCTTACTTAAGGCAAGAAAAGTGGGATTTAACTGCTCTAAAACCAGACAGCTTAACAAAGCCTGGCAGCATGTGCTTGCCTCATACTCAGTTCAACTCTTGCGGCTGGCAAGGAACCATAAAAGGGCCAGGGGGATCTTCATCCAGCAGCCAGATATGGCCCTGGCAATGCAGCTGATGGGACTACAGGGCCCTTCAAATTTGAGGGGAACAAAGAGAATGTTATTTCTTCTATTACTGGACACCCCACCCCAATCATCCTGAAACGAACACGCTCAGTTCTGCAATCCTTCCAAAAGCAGAAATGCAACTGCACCCAGTGCCAGAGCAATTTTGGGGAAGCTCTGCACCACACTCACCATTTAAGGTCAAACAGCTCATTAGCCAACCCAAACCAGCACTGGAGAGGACTCTGTTCACAGCAAAGCCTGGTTAAACACCGCAAGAGATGCCTTAATAAGTACAGGAGCGTTTCTGGGGACAGCCTGGCTCAGTGCTGCCCACGCTGAAGGAAGGAATAAATCATTATGTTAAGGGAATGAATTAGCTTAAGCAATAATAATAAGAATCAAATCTTGGCCAGCTTGCAGTAAGAAAGAATGTGATTGTAACAGGAGTTTAGCTTGTTTACTAGCTGAAACAAGCAACAAATCAAGTATTGTGTATCTCAGAAACTTATCTCTGACTGATGTTCCAAGGCCGAAACAAAGAACAAACCTGAGCTCACCAGGAGGACACAATGAGGAACGAGAAAAGATAAAGAGCATCAGAGGATTCTTAAAACACAAAGGAACTGTGATGTACATACAAAGTGGGGTGATAAGATGTGATAATGAGTTCTATGTACGTTTAACCAATATTTCCCAGAATACATACCCAGTGTTTTCTCACAATCTATATGAAAATGTACGTTTAACCAGTTTAAAAGTCCTGCAACCAGCCTCAATGGACAGACACATAAGATGAAATAATTTCCGGTGTGTCCAACATCACATTAAAGAAATACCTGTTTAATAATCAAATTGACATTGAGTTTAGCTTTTCATGGCATCAATGCCTCAGCACAGACACCCAGTGTGTGCTCCTTGCTCAGGGCAATTCCCACTCTCTCCTTCCAACACTCACATCAGTGTTACGGACTAGGGGAAGAGTGGCTGGAAAGCTGCCTGGAGGAGGGGGACCTGGGCGTGCTGGTTGACAGCGATTGAATATGAGCCAGCAGTGTGCCCAGGTGGCCAAGAAGGCCAACGGCATCTTGGCTTGTATCAGGAATGGTGTAACCAGCAGGTCCAGGGAGGTTATTCTCCCTCTGTACTCAGCACTGGTGAGACTGCACCTCGAATCCTGTGTTCAGTTCCGGGCCCTTCACCACAAGGAGGATGTTGAGGCTCTGGAGCGTGTCCAGAGAAGAGCAACAAAGCTGGTGAGGGGGCTGGAGAACAAGTCTTATGAGGAGCGGTTGAGAGAGTTGGGGGTGTTTAGCCTTCAGAAGGCTGAGGGGAGACCTTGTTGCTCTTTACAACTACCTGGAAGGAGATTGTAGAGAGGAGGGAGCTGGGCTCTTCTGCCAAGTGACAGGGGACAGGACAAGGGGGAATGGCCTCAAGCTGCACCAGGGGAGGTTCAGACTGGACATCAGGAAAAAATGTTCACTGAAAGGGTTATCAGGCACTGGCAGAGGCTGCCCAGGGAAGGGGTGGAGTCACCATCCCTGAAGGTATTTAAGACACTGGTAGATGACGTGCTCAAGGACACGGTTTAGTGTCTGATAGGAACGGTTAGACTAGATGTCTTTTCCAACCTAGCGAGTCTATGACTGTATCAGCCACGTGCGTTTCCAACTCATCTGTGACGAAGAACAACACGCTTCTCTCTGCCCCGGCCACCCTCACCCCTGGGCACGCGGTGGCTGCAGCGCCATCCTCCCATTTCCCCCCTCCCAGCGCCCCCGACGCCTCTGAGCGCACCCACACTCCTAAACCACCACTACCCCTGAGCTCTACCTCCGCCGCGCTCCCCTCCGCCCCTTTATATAGCGCCCTAAAAATAGCTCGCCGCGCGCGCGCCGCCTCGCGGGGAGGGGAGGGTAGAGATGGAGGCGGGACATGCCTTCACGACCAATCACCGATACTGGCCACGCCCCCTCGCTCCCCTCGCAGCGCTTCTATTGGTCGATGGCGACGTCAATCACCGCCGCGAGGCCCGCCCCTCCCGCCCAGCCGTTTACCATATATGGTCACGCGCTGGATGCGCGCGGGGGGGTGGGTTGCCGGGGGGGAGAAGGGGGGGTAGCGCTCTTGGCGTGGGAGGGAGAGGGAAGGGAAAGGGAGGGAGAGAGGGAAAAGGGAAGGGGGTCTCCCGAAAATAAAGAGGAGGGGGGGGCTCCGATCACGCGTGGCCGCGGGGAGGGGGGGACACACGGCCACACGTGCCTCGGAGCGCGCCGGCGCCGCTCGCCCTGCCCGGCCCCCGCGCTCTCGCCTTCGCTCCTGCTCGCTCCTTTCTAAAGTGTGACTGAAACAACACAAAGCCAAAGGAACGTTGGATCTATCATTGGTTGATTTTTTTTTTTTCTCCCCTCTCTCCTTTTTTTTTTTTTTAATTTTTTTTTTTCTTTTATGAGCAAAAAAACAACCCCCCCACCCGAGCCAAACACACACAAAAGCAGAAAGAAAGGGTCGTGCTCAGCAGCAGCATGGATGTCTTGGCTAGTTATAGTATATTCCAGGAACTCCAGCTTGTCCACGACACCGGCTACTTCTCAGCTTTGCCATCCTTGGAGGAGAACTGGCAGCAGGTGAACCATTTACGTTACTCCTGTAAATCTCTTAAGCGCAGGCACTCGGTGCGCTGGGGCTGCGTTTCTGACTTTATTTTTTCTTCTTTAATTCAGGGTTGGGCTTTTTTTTTTGTGATGCTTTTTTTTTTTTTTTTTTTTCCGCGTGGGTTTGAATGTCTGTATTTTTTTTTCCATCAGAAACTAAGCAGTCCATTCAAGCCCTTTCTGCCGTCAGTCCTTTCCGAGCACGCCTGGCAGCACCTGAGAGCCAGTTGCCTTCTTCAGGGTTTTGTTTTTGCCATGAATACTGTATTTGTTTTATTTTTGAGCTTAGGGGTTTTTTTTTTGTTGTTGTAGTTGTTTGAAACGAGGCTGATCACTTCCAGCCAGTGCTGACAACTGGCAGCTGGTGGAAACATAATAGATCATTCTTATTTTCAGGTAATTAGTATATACCAATAAAAATAGGAGCTTAAAGCAGAGAGGGAGGGTGAGCAGGTGAGTGGAAGCAGTAGAAAAGCTTTTAGGCTGAATTCTCTAACTGAGGAGTTGACTTATTTTTCATTCTTTTTGTTTTCTTATTTTTTTAGAAGGTGAGGAGACACACTTCTTGCTGTGTCTTAAAACAATGACGCCTTAGGCTGGTTTTAGTAAACCAGTGTATTTTGAGGCACCGTAGGGTTAATATGCCGACAGAATTAGAATGCTTTGAAGGTGGTGATCAAGTATGAGGAATGCACTAAAATGATGACTTGATGATGTCAATAAAAAAGACTGAGGGGAAGAGTAGATTGCGTAGAAAAAGAGTTGTATAAAATGAACTATGAGCCCAAATGCATAGATCTGCAAACAGTTATCAGCTGGGTTACTGAGGGAAAGGGAAAGATGGGATTCCTTGTTATGGCAGGACACTGTGAGACAATCCTCGTTCTTGGTGTGATTTTCTGGCAGAGTTGATACACCAGGTGGAATTCTGGAAACTAGTGTCTCTTTAAAAGAAAAAAAAAATATCCGCTGGTGGGTAGGAATAGTGGAGTGGGATGACATGTGGTGCTAATGCAGTGCACGGACTTGTGGCACTGTGGTGTATGAATAACGAACCACTGGATTTCATCTTGCCAGCTTTCACCTTAGTCTTGGCTAACATAGGTGTGTGTTAGGTCCCCAGTAAGTGACAGCTTGAGATGTTTAATTTTTCCTTAGCAGTGTGTGTGTGAAGAAGAGTGGACCATAGAGCTTTAGGGAATTGCTTGGGCTGTAGTATTGTGGTCCAGCTGGACCAGGGCTGGATCTTTAAACGCTTACCCTAGTAAAATTGTTGTGACTTAAGCCTTATGTACACACATGAGAGGTTTATTGACACCTACAGTGTGAACACATTCAGGATTTAATTTGCAAAATGACCGATGAACTTTGCTTTATCCTCTGAGGGGGAGGGGATTCTTTTTGTTAATATTCAGCTCGCACATCCATGATGGTCGCATCTGCTTTCCTTTTATATTTTAACATGGTAATTAAACTAAGGAGCTTAATATAATTTCAGTTAAAAAATTAATTTCATAGCATTGTTGCTGTTGGCTCAGTTGCATATTCAGTTGCGTATTAGTAAGAGTCCAGACAGTCCAAAGCAAGATAATCTGTTGACATAGCCAGCATGCTTTAGGCAGTGCTGTGTGTGATACTCTGTCTCCTGCTGCTTTCTTTTATGTGTGGAAGAGCAGCAGTTTGTTTTATACAGTACAATGTACCTACCCTTTCCCACTGTTACTATTGCAAAATTTAAACTCTCTCCTGGTTAAACCCCCCCTGATTCTCCACACGTTTGAAAAGAGAACATGAAAATAACTTATTACGTTTTCCCTTATTTCCCCGCAGATCCTTCAGCCAGTGCCTGATGTTTCATAATACATCCTGTATTTATAGTTGTTTTTATTCCCCTGTTGCTGCTCGGACTCTCCTTGCAAACAACGGTCAGCAAAACTGCTGTGTTGGTGGTGGGAGCAGCTGAAGCTGGCTGTACAGAGCATGCTGTTGTGCAGCCTTGGCAGACCCACTGACACAGAGACCCCGATTTTCTTCTTGTCAGTCACTTGCACGTATAGCCAGGTCTTGGGGATTTGTTTATTTTGGGGAAACCGTAGCAGCTTTGGGACAAAGGATGCGTGTGTGTGCATGGGTTTCTTTCTAATGGTGTCCCTTAAAGCTGTCAGGCTGCAGTTGAAACCCCAGGGAAGAGGGCTGACACGATAGTGACTGATACCTGCGGGAAACATCAGAATTGGGAGGCGTCTGCTTTCACTTTGAGTGAAAACACTTGAATGTGTCTTGCCTGTGCTCCCATGAAAGGCTCTGGCGCCATACCCAGTCTCCACAGAGGGTTCAGAGCAGTGCTTCTCCCAGCAGCAAAGCAGCACCCTGGGAGATTGCTGCAGTTTCTTAAAATGGGCAAAGTAGTTGTGTGGGTCAAGAGCAGGCTTTATTACATTGTGACTTCCAGTTGTTTTGTGATTAGCAGCTGCTAGGGCTTGATGTGGAGTTGTTAGTCCATGTTGGTTTCTGCGCCTAGATATCCTGTCTACTGTGATACCATAAAAAATGCACTTGCCCCACTGAAAGTCAGAGCACACCTTATAGTGAAAGTGTTGTCACAGTCCAGTCTTTCTTTTCTCTGGAGTCTGAGCCACACTTTTGTAGCTGCTGGCTGAGGACTACGCAGCTGGGGTAGTTGCTCATGTTTCCGATTGTGAAACACCCGTCACTCACAGAGGGCACTGACAGCACAGGCAAGTTGCTAAATGCTTGCATGCAATCAGCTGATCTTCTCTCCCTTTTTTCCTTCCCAATGCAAGACAAATGTGAACAAGTTAAGTGTCTGTGCTTTTGACAATTGGCATTAGAGTTGAATGCGAGCAACCCAGCAATATGTACAAAACAAACAGATTTTCTGTAGGAAGGGATTGTCATCTGTCCTGTACGTTTCATTTTCAGGAGGGAAAAATACAAACAAAAAACCCCCCTCACTCTGCCTTGGGTGTAATTTACATTGTAGAAGTGGAACTATCTGAAGTGGGAGCTGGCACTGAATCCCTGATGTGTTTCACATTATTTTAAAACACATGTTGGGAAGGGATGGCTTGGGTATTAGGCAGCAAAAGCTTAGCTTCACTATGTTAGCTTTGGGTGTACTCCTTTAGGCAGAAAACTTTTGCGGTCAGGAGGATATTTTCTTGGAGTGAGGAGGTCAGGATCTAACGCGTAATTCATGGCACAACTTAATCAGGAGCAAGGGAACTTTGTTTAGTCTTTGTTTAGCATTTTCAGCAGTGCTGAGCCACTACGGCACTGGAAGAGAGTAAAGGAAGAGGTGGACTCTGTGCATTGGAAAATGTGGCGTTTGCTGTATGTCAGATGGCTTGGTATCTCAGCATCTGTATGTTTCTGCCTGGTGCTTCATCCTGAACTGTCCTAGTTGCTCTCTGTCGCTATGAGCTGACTCTGCAGTTCAAGACTGGGGTGGTGGGAGACTTCAGCACCTGTGTGGTTGCTGCAGTGCGGCCTGAGGACCTCTGGCCACGCGTGTTTTTGCTCAGGGGTAGCTGTCTGTTATGGCATCCCCAAAACTGGAACCAGACTGCTGGGAGAGACAGGTCGAGGCTGAAGAGTGCCTCATTATTCTGCAGGGGAAGGAAGTGGGTAGGACGTGACCATGAGGAGCATAGCCTGTGCAGCTGCACGTGGTCCCACTCTGTGTGTCAGGCGGCAGAGAAGGCAAGAGCAGGGCTGAGAATTGGGAAGGGCTGGAAATGGGGCTTCAGTCTGTTCTTGCTGCTGGACCTTCACAATGGCATTTCGGGGACCATTAAAAGATCAGTGTGCAGAAGGTATCTTTTGTAGTCAGGTATGTTTCATCCTAGGGGTAACATTTCAAACCCTGCCTGTTACCCTTCTCCATAGGCCCCCTTGGAGAACTCTGGACTCCCCATCCTTCTGGGTAGAAACGTTCTCTTCATATTCTGTGGGGGCCATAGGGCAGCTTCTAGCATGGCAATTCACATAATGTCTGAGAACAAAGAGCAGGTAGATGCACAGGGTCACCGTGTGTGTAGCTGATGCAGGTGTATAAAATCAACAGGACTTAGTTGCAAAACTCTGGCTTATTCTAAAAGAGCCAGCCTTTCCCAGGTCTAATTGGCTGGCAGAAGTGGAAATAGCATTATATCATTTGCCTGATAACTGCTGCCTGATAATGTTTCCTCTTTCCTTGTTTGACCCGGTTGCTCTCAGGTGCAGCAAAAAATGATTCTTCCAAGAGAGATGCACATGTCCTGTAAACCGTAGGATCAAGAAAGCCTTTGTTTCACTTTTGCCTCTATCCTAGAGCTTTCTTTGTGTATTTCTTCAAGCGTCAATTTCCCCCTTTGTGAAGTAGCTGACAGTAACCATGCTAAGGCATAGTCTTTGCGGGGCTGGGAGGCTGTTTTGACCCACTTTGGCAAAGGGCTAAGAGATCCTTGTGCTGTGTGAGAGCAGAATATCCCAAGATGACTAATCTAGCAGAACTCTTACATCTTCATGCTGACTTCTGTTTGGCAGACAGGGTCATTTTCAGGCCTATAGGAAAAATTTCCACCGCTACTGGAAAGGAATAAATCACCCTGGAAAACATTCCTGCTTTCCCATCATCTCCATTGTTCTAGTTTAATGGCTTAGTTGGCCACTACTTAAACTGAACCATCTCTTTTAATATTGCTATTTCATCTTGGTTCCAGTCACAGTGTAACACATTTCTTAAGTGCTTATAGTAGTACATCATGCCTCTTGAGAATAACTTGCAGAAATGGTTGACTTCCAAGAACAGCCACATGTGTAACGCAGTGTATTTCAGACTCTGAGCACCGTTCCATTTATACCTGCAGGCTCTCCGCTTGCTCTGTATGTTGAAAGCATGCTCCTATCACCTTACAGAAAGAGACAGAGAAAGAGAGGAAAGACAAACTTGAAACTGTTGTCTCTATTGTTTCATGATTCCTTAATTACAGAATCTGTTGTTGTGGTGATTTCTTGGCATTATGAAAGTGCAGAGCCCCACAGTCCGTGTTACAGATCTTAAATAGCTGATTATGTGTGTGACTCGTGTCAAGTGATTTTGAAATAGATTAAATACCTTTAAGCAAGGCATAATCTTAATGTGGGTATTCAACTAGAAATTATTTTCTCTTATGTTTTTTGGGTGCTCTAACCACTCCTCCCCCAAGCCCATGCATTTCCATATGCCCCACTGAATAAGCAATGCATAGATTAGAGAAGACTAAATAAAAATCATGATATATAGCTAGTCTGCAATGTGATACTTCCGCATGGAAATGGCAGCAGATCTTCGGTTCCAGCCAGTAATTTCACACTTAAGCTCTCCAGGGTGCAGGCAAATGGTATCTTCTGGATATTGTCATTTTTTTTGAGGCCTTGTCAAATGACTCTTCACTGAGAAACATACAGGGTGTTACTTCCCCATTCCGCATTGGGAAATGTGTTATAAGGAAGTGAGAAGGAAGCTGCTTCTGTTTGACTCAATAGCTGCATATGAACAACCTTTATTGCAGTTGTCCTTATAAAACAAAGGGATTTTGCTCACTGGCTGGGCAGCCTTGGTGTTCACTAGATTAAGCAATGGACTAATAGTACACCTCATTTCCTATCAAATTTGTCACATACTTCAGAGGGGAAGAAAAGTTATTCACAGGTTTTGTTATTGGTGGCGGTTTTCCTTTTTGATAGTAAGCCTGAATTCTAGAGAATTAATAAAGGTGTTTTCAAGAATGGTGTTGAGTCCCTCTTACTTCCTTTTGGTTTCTTTGGACTCTCAAGTGCCTCCTTGCCCCTTCCCTTGCGTATTCACCTACTACAATGTCCTCACTGCTTCCAAACTCCCAGCAACACTCAGGAGCTGAAAGTGCCTTTTTTTTGTGGTGTCTTTCAGGCTCAAGTTGCAGGAATCACCCACCTGAATTGCTGAATTTCTTCTTGCCACAGGATGGTCCTTCTTCTACTATGGGTGCTTCTGCTTTGGTCCAAATGAGTCTGGATTCACTTGAATTGCAGGTTTCAGCTGATTCTATGGCAAACAAACAAAACAAGGCAGCCAGGAAGAAAGCCACCCTCCTCCCAAATTTTCCTGAGTAGAGAACAGTTTTGGAGTACAGGTGTGACACAGGTGTATTCACCAGCGTGATGCTCTTGTATTTGAGATGGTCTCAATTTTCTTCCATTGGCTTCAGTCTTGATAGGTGTATTTTGAGTGTCTGAATTTGGCGCTCTCTTGGCTGTGTCTCCTTCCCAGAATTGCCGATTTCGTTAAAAAATCACGTGCCTGGTTCCTGAGACACCAAGATTGTGTTTAAAGTCACAGACTTTTTATTTTTTAATGTGATGTTCTTTTTACTTTCCTTGCTTCTGAGCCACTGAAAATTTGTCTTGTTGTCTTTTATCATCAAAAATAAAACCGTGGCATTTCCAACCACTATTATGGCATTTTGAGAGCTGGCAGTACAGAGATAGGTGTGAATGTCAGAAAAAGCTTACATATTGCTGCATTCACCAGGCTATATTTGCCATCCCTGCGCTTTGAACAGCTGGTGAGGAAGTCTGCCTGGCTGTTCAGGTTGTTAGGCTGCCTGTGAGAGAAGGTTTCATGTCTCATTTCCCTTCTTAGAAGAAATAATTTCAGCCTTTATGCTCAAATATAGTTAGATATTTTGGATTTCATCAGGACACCAAACCTTTGCTTCTCAATTCTTCAGTTACTAGATGAGTTGGCAGCTCTTCCATTCTCATAGGGCTGCTGTGAGGATTCCTGTTGGGGGGTTGCAGTACTTGGGCACTGTGGCTGGGCTAGGAGAGGGTTGTGCTGGGTATGGGGGACAGGCAGCCGGCTGCCGGCCCAGATCCTGCCACCGCAGCCGGCAGGTGCTGAAAGTGCAGGACAGCTCCTGCACAGGGAGCCTTGGGCGGGATGCGGCATCGCTGCTCCGAACTAATGAAAATAAGGATCTGAAAGGTAAGCGTAAATCCCTCCTCTCAGAGCTCTATGTTGTCTGTGAGACAACCTCTATGTAGCACTACTTTGAGCACTTCACTAGGTTTCTAAAAGTGTCGGAATTGGGTGTAGGAATCTTGGGCAAGGAGGCATGGATTTTATTTTTTTTTTCTTCTAAGGTTTAATCTATCAGCTCTGATATATTAAGCTGCTCTGATGCTCCTCATTCCTTTAAAGGAGGTACCCATCCTCTCCCTGTTCTTACGTTTGAAAGATCCTTGCTAATCCAGAGCATTTCTGCTCAATGCAACTGTGTATTCATTACATGCGTTACTGTAGAACTATTAAGATGCATATGGTATACTTTGCAACATACACTAAAGAGCCTGATTAATTTATGCACAGATTGTGTATAAATGCTTGCTGAAGGTCCAGCAGGCACATTCCTTTAAGTGTCATGACAGTTTTGAACGTGGTGCTTATAAATCATGTCTTGCATGTCCTAATCCTCTCGGTTATTTCCCAGCATTGCAGACCAGAGTGCAAAGCTGGGGTTTAAATCATAAGTGGGGGTCAGCATCTCCTACTCCGCAAGGGACAGAGAGGTAGGCAGTGACCTGGGTGTGCTTGTGAGACAGTGTGATTGATGGGGAGGGATGTGAAGGAGAAGGACGGTGGCTTGTGGGAAGCTCTTCTGAGACATTCCAATTAATGTTGTGATTTACAAATCCTGCCCTTAAACCTGCAGCCTCCCAAGGTCAGTTTTAAAGGGACACTGGCGTAGGGTTGATGTTTGACCATGATGGACCTTTGTAAACCAACATGTTCTCACAGAAACTGCAATCAGTGGAAGTATCTCCATCTGTATAATTAAAAAAGCACTGGAAGCAGGGGTTTTGGTTTTTTTTGGACAGGATTGTCTTGCCCACGTGCTGCCTTTGCAGCTCTGACACTGCAGCATTCTTCCTGTGCAACTGAAGTGACTGGAAATCAAAGTGCAAATGACTGTTTGGATTGTGCGGTGAGGAAAAATGCATGTAGTATGACAAGTAAATTAAATTTAAAAAATGCTTTCGCTACTAATAGGCTACTGTGCCACTAGGCATTTGGTTTTAATCCTGACTCTTGAGTGGGCAAAGTTCATTTTCAAGCATAAGGAAAATTCTTGGGTTTGTAAACATTTGCAATTTCTGCTGAGTTGTTTTCACTCCTGCCAGGGAGGGGAATCAGCATTGCGCTGTATTACTTTGTGCTGGTGAGGGTGAAGTAGGGGACTGCCTTTGATTGCCTGCCTTTATTTTCCACCAGGGCTCGGTGGAAAACAAAGGTTCCAGCAAGCAAAGGCCATGGGGAAAATTTTTCCGTGGGTGGAAGAGTAAAAGGAGTGAGAGGTGCTCCTATGTCTTCGTGCTTTTTACACCCAGAATGGGCATTGGCCACTTCACAGACTAAGTTGTGATGTTAGAGACCCAGATTTTAATCATGGCTTTGCTTGATTCATATCTGCCCTTCCAGATTACATCCTGAATGTGTGAAATCTCAGTGGATGACATGGTGGTTCCAAAACCAATACTTTCCAATAAAACAATTCAGGTTGGACAAAAATGTAATTTTTTTGAGAATGTTTGGTAGAAATATTTCAACCAGTTCTACTTCCTAGACATTTTCCTGAAGACCTGGCTGTGTTTTGGTGTCAGACTTCATTTGGCTAACAGCTTCAGCTCTGTTATCAATTTTAGCCTTCCATTTAGCTTATGCCCCTAAAACTTGATTAATTTTTCTCAGCTATTAGCAATTTTGCTAGTAAAAGGTATCAAAACTCTCTGTATCCCTGTGACTCTCTTGCATCTTTTGCGAAATGGAGCTACAACCCTACGTGATGTCCTAAGCAATGTGTGGATACTTCTGGTCTCTCACCTGGGGGCCTGCTCTCCCTCCCTCTGGGCAAGGGTCTGACAAGCATGTTGATGCCTGTGATGCACAGGAACGGTGCAGTCACATGTTTTCTTTGGCTCCTCACAACTGCTGGTCATTCTTCTCTCTCCTCTGTTCAGCTGCTGCCAGTGAGGTGCTGTGCCAATTTGTTGGTGAGGAGTCAGCACACTCATCCTCCCTTGGCAGCTCTGGCTTACTGCTGGGTCTGAGGTGCCCCACATCCTGGGGTGTAGGGTGAGGTGAGGGGCTCAGGGTCTTTGTTTTTTCCCTGTGGCTGCAAAGCAGTTTCTAGGGTGCCAGCTCTGCAGAGATTGCTGTCTGCTTTGAGGTGGTGAAGACTACTAAATAATTCTGGTTTGGGGTTTCGTTTTTTCCTTTTCTTTCTTTTGGCCTCCCCTGTCAGCCTAGAAAATTTATGTTGCTCTGAAGAAAACATTCCACTCATCTGCAAGCTACTAAAGCTGCTGTTTGAGTAGTAAAGTATGGAAAGGAGGGAGAAGGGAGAAGAAGGACAGGAGCTGGTGTTTCATATGGAAAGCATCAGCCCAGAAGTGGCTTTGTTTCCGACACGTGGACAGTGGAGAGGCTGCGTTTGCTGCTCAATAGAAAATCTGTGCCAGCGAGCAGAAACCTCCGTTGTTAGTGACTGGATCAGACAGGGAGAGATGTTGGTGCCTCTTGCTTTTATTTTAAAATTTGTCTGCATTTTAAAATAATAAGGGAGACACAAAGGGCACTGGACTGCCTTGATTTGAGAATACAGCCAGTTTGGCCAAAACAGCTCTTGTCTGTCTCCATCTGACACTGCTGTCCCAGTTTGCTCTGGTGGTGTCACAGCCTTCCCAAGCTGTTCCTAAACTATGCCAGCACCTTAGAGTGGTTGTGAACATCTGAAGGTTGCTGCACATCGAGTTCTTAGCGAGATGTGTATTCCTTCTGTTTGTTTTCGGTTTCTTGCCTTTTGGGATAGCGTAAAGTCACGTTTCCTGTACAATCGGGGAAGCCACGAGCTTGGTTTTGATACTGAGAAAGGTGGCTCTGACATAACCAGAAGCCTCTGAGAGTTTGGGCTTTAAGAAACGTGGGGGTTTCGGCCTAATAGCGAGAGAAAGGGTGCCTCTGTCTTATCATACCAGAGAAAGGAAGCACTTACCATTTTGGAGTTCTCCAGTACTTTGGAAGAAGAGGCAGACTGCTGTAACTGCTGACGTGACCCAGTGAAAGAGCTTGTAAGGTGCTTCTCGTGCAGGTTTTAGAATTTCAGAGTAAGTGAATGTCACCTGGAGGAATTTCTTACTGTCTGCTGCAGGAAAACAGCGTAGACTTCCCTTATTATTATTATGCACATCCCTTAACTTTCCTGTATTTTAAAAGTGAAAAGAAAGATTGTTGTACACAATGCTTGAAACAGAAGGGCCTCTGTGAGTTTTTTTTCTAGAGAGAATGAGTCTTTTGGTGTTTGGTTGTACCGTTAAGGTCAGGAGGAGCTTTGTTGTTTTTCCTTCCATTGATTACAGGATGAAATTGTCCAGACACGGGCTGAAATCTCTGTCTCCAGTGCTTCCCTGGATGAAAATGTTTGCTTGAATCAGTTCCACAGAGCTGGTGTGATTTGGGGATTAAAGAAGCTAATGCAGGGACCTTGCTCTGCTTGGTTCACGTGCCTCCAGGACAGCCTTATCCCATGGCTCCATGCTGTACTTCTGAGTTGGCTGCAAAGCTCATGCTCTTGTCTTCGGGCAGCCCTGATTTTCTGCTCATGCAAGACAGTTTTGTGTGTGTCCGAGAGTGACTCTGCTATTAATCTTCCTTGGATGCTGGGAAATGATTTTCAAAGTACCCCGGTGTAAATACTCTCTACTGAGTGTGCCTCACTCCTCTTGAGCTTTCTGAGCTTTGATGGTTTGTTTAAAACATGGAAAAGACCCATTTTTTTGAGGGAGAACAGAAGAATGCCAGTGCAGAGTTACTGTCTGGTGTCAAAGACTTGGTAATGGGTGACTTCCCAGCACAGTTTCTCAGTGCTGAGAAGAATACCAGCAGGTGCATAGAGCCCTGCAAAGGGTGCACTGGGATATCTTTTTCCAACCTGAGAAATTCATGCTATCTTTCTTTGAAGAACACATTTGAGGGAGAGCAAGGGAAGCATGGCATGGGTGGTTTCTTACTCCCAAATACCTGCACTGCATGTATCTTTTAGAAAATGATGAATACTTGTCTTCTAAGTCTGGAATGCCTGTCGAGCTTGACACTGAGTGGATGACCCAGGTTGAAGATTCCTCCTTACTGGGACTGTCTCACATGGATTATATTCGTGCAGTGACGGCCATACTGGCTGGAAGGCCTGGTAATTCAGTCAGCATTGTGTTTGATCAAGCTGCATGTCCGGCCAGATGATGTTGCACTGTAGTACAAGATACGAATTTCTGTCCCCTTTCCGTTTCTTTATGTTTAAGTGGAAAAGGTCAAGGAAACATTTGACATTGAGTTCTGAATGCTTTTTCTCTTTGTAAATGGGAAGAATAGCACCCATGTCATGTCGGGGATTTTGGATCAGTTCGTGAGTCAGATCCTGGGCTGATGCAAACTGATGCAGATCTGCCAAAGTCACAGGGGAGATATGGAGATTTACACTGGCCCAGTGTCCATGAAAGCACTTGACACCTTGCAGGAGAATGGTCTGTACAAATCTCAGGTCTTGTTAGGATGTGCAGTAAATATCAGGATGTGGGCAGACAGCAGCACACCCATTTTAATGATTTGATTAAAACAATATTGCTTTTTTATGGCTCACATAAATGTATTTCCACTGGTGTCGGCAGGAGGAGATGTTCTCAAGGGCCATAATGAGAGCGTACATTTTTTAAACTGTTGCACAATAGGCCACTAAGTTGTGTTCTAGCTGTATTGGCTTATTTCTCTTTTATAGTGTGTGTGGCCTTAGGCATCCTATAAATACCATTTCTCCCCCCACCTTCAGCTAATAAATAATGGAAACTGTACCAGAAAGAAATTTTCTTTCCATGGAAGAGTAGGAGGTCCTGAGCTGCCCTCTATAAAACAAAGGATGCAACATGATTTGTTTCTTTGGTTTTTCAAATGAAGAAAATATGGGGATGGGAGGGAAAGAGAAGATGTTTCTAAGTGTTAAATGTGCTCTCACCAGCACTGCAAGGTAGGATGATGTCTGGTGTGGGCATTCCTTCCCCCAGGACAGTAATACCCATCTGTGAAATGAAGACAGATGAGAGAGGTTTCTAAGCAGTTTCAGTGCATAGGAAGAAGGAAAGATCCCATTCTGATTTACCCTCAGGCTTTCATATCCAGCAGTGGAAACCAACCTGAAAGTGGGTGTAAATGAGTATCTAAAGGAGCCCTTTATGTAATTCAATGGGCTGTGCTCTCCAAGGGTCAGACTAAGTTATCACAATGGCCCCTTTTGCCCTTAAAATCTGCTTCTCTAAGCAAGTCTTCTTTGAGACCTTTTTGCTCTGTTTTAATGATGTAAAAAAGCTGTAATGCAAATGTGTCATGAAGGGTCCCTTCATGTGCACATATGGGTGGCCAAACGTGTTTCATTTCGAGAATCCCATCGCATGCATACTGTCTGTCAGGTTGGAAATGTCTCAGAGGAGAGATTAAATTTGTGCAGGTGGGATTTCCTCCTATGCTGACTAGAATCAAAAGTGAGTCCATGTCATGTCATGTCACGTCACGGAAAGAGTATGGGGCTACTTCTGACTGCAGCTTGGCCTCTAAGGTTAGGGAAGGGTCACGGAAGACCTTGTGTCCAGCAAAGGGTCTTACTGGCTAATTTGGAAGGCAAACAAGGTTCAAGAGCAGGGTGGTCGTGATGAAAAGGAATTTTCGGTCACTGCCTTCATCCAGCAACAGTAAACTGTGCATAGAAGCACATCTGGTCCAGAAACAAATAAGCTCAGAAATAAGCACTGCTAGATCATGAAACTGTTCTGCTCAAGTGCCATTTTTTATTGTATGCCTCAGTGGTGCTTTCCAATCTCATTTGAAATCCACCTAGCATGAGGCCCTGCTTTCCTTGGAAGCATGTGCCAAAACCTAATTTAGGAGAGGAGTATCTAACAGGCTGTTCTGTCTCCTACCTGAGTCTAATTCCTCCTTCTCCCGTATTCTCTCTCTTCTCCATGGGCCAATCCATTGCTTTCATTGGGTTCGCCCTGCTCATAGCTGCACTGACTGTGATGCTTTTCCCCATCTTTATCTATATTTACTCTTTCAAGTTATCTAAATTTGAAATGAGACCCCTGTTCATTGACCAGAGATGATAATACTGACTGTGGAAAAGACATGATAAATAGTAATAAATGTGCACATCCCTTTCAATTTTGTCATACTTCCATCTTTGTGTACCAGTTTTCCTGTTTATCAGATGCTAAGTCTGTGTCCTCAAAAATGTGTCGGTCTTCTCTGTGTCTTATTTGCTCTAGGGCTCTTTTTAGCCTTACTGGATCTCTGCTTTGTGTTGAGTGTGTGTGTGTTGTGTTGCTGTTTCTTCCATAAGTGCATCAATTTGTCTTTTCCCAAATTTAGTCTCAAGGATTTATTTCCTGCCCTTGTGTAGTTTTCTTTATATGCTGCCTCTCTGCTGCATCACAAAAAAAAAGTTAGCGTTTTCTCCTTAAGCCCTTTCCCCTGCTTTTCTTCACAATGAAAGCTTTTTGTCCTTAGTTTTCAGATTTGTTTTTATTAAGCATGTTTTTATAGTGTGATCTGTGGTCCATCAAAATAAATAGAAACAAAAAAAAGATGCAGAATTTTTGTTTGTTTGTTTAATGAAACGGATCAGACTTCAAACAGGATGAAGTCATATTGATGCCGGTGACTTGACTTGGTGGTAGCTCATTCTGAGTATTGCCTATTGACAGTGAGTCATGGAGAGTCTCAGCATTTTAGAGAGCCTAAAACCACAAAT
Organism: Cuculus canorus; assembly: GCF_017976375.1. NCBI lineage: Eukaryota > Metazoa > Chordata > Aves > Cuculiformes > Cuculidae > Cuculus > Cuculus canorus. The sequence goes on along the minus strand of NC_071406.1, from coordinate 28,816,731 downwards.
GCAACCATGGGATTGAAAATCATGGGGCAATATTAGTATATAGAGAAGAGCAGGGCCTCTGTGAGTTGCTGCCCTTTGTTTGGGAAGCAGTATCTGTGTGCTGGCTAGTCAGTTAGTTGAAGACGACCAGTTTTGTGGTTGATGGGTGTGAGGTGGATGCTGGATCATGGTTAAAGGCCTGTTGAATTTTGGTGCCCACCCAACATACCTCTGTCCTTCTCTTCAGCAAAGGGAACTACTCTGATGTGGGCAGGGAGCAGACCTGCCAGGAACGCTGCGGGGTCAGCAGCGGGGTGCCACTATCAGCTCTCTGGGGAGTCCCCCCATCTGTCACCATCCACTGGGGTAGGTGGCTGTGATGGCTTCAAGCAGGGTGGCTCCCTGCCAACTTGGGTCTGCCACCTTAAAGGAGGATTTGCCAAAGCTGGGAGCCTGCCTGAGCTGGGGGAGCGTTAGCTGCTCTGCACTGCGAGACACTGTTTGATTTGCTTGGCAGGTCACCCCATGCTCTGGACCTTCCTGTTGTGTTTGTCTGCTGTGCTGCTTTTAACCATCTCTGCTCCTTTGTCAGCTTGGGCTGCTCACATGGCAAAGAAATACTTTCCTGGTGTTTCAGAAGATGATTCCCTTTCCTTCCAGTGCGGGAGGGAAGCTGCTCACCCCATAGAAAACAGTGAGGCTGTGCCAGATAGCGTTGAGCTGCACAGGGTAGCTGGGCTCTGCTGGTTTTCACTTGATTCTGCCTCTGTGAAAACTTCTCACAAGAACTTTCTTCTTTCTCCTCTTTATTCAGCAAACTCTTAAGCTGTGGGTATCTGTGCAGAGTTTTTGTATTGAATGCGAGGGCTGTAAACAAACAGGTCCTAAACTATGTGCTGTTGCTAATGATCCTGCAGAGCAGCATGGAAAAAGCCAATGTTTTAGTAGGAATTAAAGAGAAAAAGAAAGGGCCTGCAACAGTGTGGCACCATCCTTATGACTTGATGGTGTGATTGCACTGGTCTACATCCTGAGTGTATCCTCCCATCTAATGACTTCTTGGAAGAGCTGAAAAGGGAGGGCTACACAGAGAATCAGCTGTCCATCCAGATGTTAATTAGTACAAAAGTCAAAGCTGAGAAATAAAATATCAATGAGAAACTTGTGGGAAAGCAGTACACTCTGTGCCTACCTCTGCTTCAGTACCAGGGGCTGTGCCAGCAAATTTGTGCCGTCTAGAGCAGCAAAAAAATCTTTTGCAGTACCCTGCTAAGTCAGAGGACCTGACACCTATACTCGTGGAAGCAAAACTTGCAAGGCGCCTTTCTGAGGCTCAAATTTCCCAACAGCAGTGGCAGAGCTGCTTCAGCAGAGAAAAATATGTACCCTTTCATCAAAGACCCAGAGGTTTGGAGCATTCAGATGTCTGTTTGATTTGACGGCTGGGCTTTGAACAGATAGGATGCTTCACAGCCATTGCCTTTACAGAGCAGGGAAGCTGTAGCGTGCCCATTTTACTGGCTGGGAATCTAGGACACCCAAGCGCTCAGTTGTTGGAGAGAGGAAGTCAAGAGCAAAGCCTGAAAAGGATACCGGCTCCCTGATCTCCGTTTTAATTAAATTCTTTCTGCAATTGTCTTCCCTGGCAGTTTAATGGGTGGAATGTGGTCTAGCAGAGGAATTTTTGGCTGCAAACTTGACAGGAATATTTTTCTGGGCCAGATCCTTGCTTAGTGTAAATTAAGATGATTCCACTAGTTATGATCACGGTGCTAGGGATTTACTCCCTCTGAGAACATGGCCCTGATTTGCAGACAGTGGGCAGTGTCTTATAATTTGTTCTTTTTAATTTTAGTCTGTCTAGACACTCTAGGAGCACCCCTTTCTGGGGGTACTTTGTGCCAGCAGCACTGGAGCAGCACCACGCCTTTCTGGTGAGAAATGCTTAGCAATCACAGTGTGGAGGTGGCCTAGTGTGCTCAAACTCCATATTTCACATCCCTGGTACAGGTTTTGGCTTTGATAGTCTCAGTGGGTTTTGGTGGAGAGATGGCAGAGGGGATACATGGCAGGATTTCTTCCCTGTGGGGGGGGGGTGAGTCTGTCATTTTCCCGTTTTTGACGATGTGTTGACCCAGCTGAGTGCTGGAGAAGGGTGGCTGGTGCTGATGCAGCATTTTTGTGGTAGTTTTCCTTTCCAGCAATGGATGACACACCTCTCTGTGGGTAAGAAGGTCTTCCTCCTGGTTTTAAAGGCCATTAGCTGATCTTGTGTTTATTGTTACAGTCAGTCCTTCCTCCCATGCCATCAGTATTTATCACTCAGCCTTTAGCTTCTCTGCTATGTTTTCTTCCATGCTGACTCACCTGGCATAGGGGTGGTACCTCTGTAGCATAATTCAGACTCATCACGAGGCACACACAGGACCTAGTTTTTTAAAATATGCTGAGATTGTTGGTCATGGTTAAGCAGGTAACTAGCTAGGACTGTTTTGCTTCCCCTTCCATTCTCTTGACAATTTCTGAGTTACTTACCAGGATTGTCTGTCACTGTGTCAGGAGCCAAACACAGGAAGACTATGACTCTGTCTGGGGCTTGAGAGTGGCAGAGGTATTATTAGCATTACTTCTGCTTGAATCCAAATGCACTTAACTGAGCCCCTAATACTTACACTCATTTTATGAAGTTTGCTAATCATGAAGTCTGACCTTCTGTTATTAATCACTTAGATTTATGTGTCTGTACCCAGCCCCTCCAAAAAAAGGAACTTCATGGCTGCAGGAAAAAAAAAGCCTGGAGAATAGGGATCCTAAAGTAATTAAAACCAAAATTTCTTTTTGAGAAAGCTGTAAAGTACACGCTGTTACTGGGATTCCACCTGAGCTTGATCAATAGTAACGAAGCAGACCTCTCCCAAAAAAGCAGCTTGCATGGAAATGGGTAAGAGATTCTTTGTGCAATCTTAATGATTTTGAGAGACATGTTTCCCCTGTGAATTGCTGTGGGAGTTGGCACCCCTTCCCCCACGCTCAGCAGAGGCAAGAACATATGACTGTCCTCACGTAAGGTAGCACAGTGCTAATGCTGCTGTATTGATCAAGTTGGGCAGCTCTGTCACCGGAGACATCTGGGAGGATTTATTCTGTTTCCTAGGGCTGCGCCTTCTTAAGTGCATTGTCCAGTTCTTTCACTAGATGAAGGGTGTGTTGTGCTTTTTGTCTTAGCCTGCAGGAGCAATGCTTTCAAAAGATTTCACAGTGTCCCACCATCCGCTGCCTCTATCTTTTCTGCTATCAGGGCTCCCACCTCACTCCCACTCAGAGCTGTATGTGTCTCAAGTTCAAAAACGTGTTGCGGTGAGATCCAGTTGTTTGCCCTTGGAAAGTGCCTGGAGAAGCAGCCACAGGCTGCTGGAATGTGGATAAACACAGGGTGATGGGGACAGGAGAGGCTTCCTCTTTGCCTAGAAAGTGAGCAAAACATCGGTAAGAAAGCAGCGTAGAAGGAAAAACATGTGCAGGGTGGTTTTGTTTTCCCACTGGCTGATATTCATGACCTTGCTAAAAAGATCAGTCTGCTTCAGAGACTGCACGTGGTCATTTTTAAGTGTAGGGAGAAACTGAATGTAGCTTTTATTTTTCCATCTGATAAATTGCCAATTGCAGGTTTTACTTACAGAACACTCTGAGCAGTATGAGAAGAACACAATCACCTTGATATTATATTTATGAGTAAAAATGGTATGAGGCGAAGAAGGCTCTTAGCTTGCATGTAAAAAAGACTTTTAGTGCAGTTTTTTGCTTCCAGGAATGCACCATTACTTGTGGTGGGGAAGGGACACAGCAGGCTTGACAGGAGGGTTGAAGTACCTAGGGGCACACGGGGGCTTGCAGGAGCAGTTTAACATCATGCTTCTTTGAGAGGTGTCACGATCTTGGTTCGTGGTAGTGATGGGGCATCTGCAGAGCAAGAAATGTTTAGAGACATTTAAGGTGGAGGAAATTGCCTGAACCTTGCTCTGGTGGTGGTTGAAGCATGTCTAGGTGCACCCTCAAAGGAGCCTGTGTGTTTGGAGGTGCTATGTTGTCTTCTGCGGGGGTTCAGGATGGCAACCGAGTCATGAGTTGTGCCTGAAAAATTGTATCCTGAATGCGTAAGCTACCAACAGCAGCAGCTATAGCTAAAGCAGCATGGTTTGAGTGCATTTCTCTCCCTTTCTGAGTCCCAGTTCCTGGATTGCTGGGACTAAAGCAGATCCCTCCAGCAGTGCTGACCACCACAAGGCATTTTGGCTTTCACTTCAGCTCTGATGTCATGCAATTGCTTGGGAAGCACATCCAACTTGGGGAGCAGAGCCGGCCGGAGGCAAAGTGGCAGACTGCTCCCAGGAATGTTCTCTATGAACCAGAGACTCAGCCTGTGGTCTCTCTAGCGGCTCCTCCTCTCCCAGCATAAAGGCTACCTTTGTATGTTTATAACCAAAATAAAATTGCAACTCCTGAAAGCTATAATTTGTACTTGGAGGAACATAATGTTTGTGTTTAGCTGTTGCAGGGGTTGTACCAAAGCATGGTGACAGAGGTCTGGAAGTGTTTGAGATGATGAGAGCTGGCAGCAGACACCGCCTTTGCGGGCTACTAAACCCAGTTTTAGTTAAGCAGTATTGATTATAAACAAAATTCCAGGGAGGTTTGATTGGAGTGTGAGGAAGATGACCCCGCTCCTGCAGTGGGAAAGGCTGTCCTTCCTCAGTTCCTGCTCTTCCCCTTCCCACAAACTGAGCCAAGAGAGCCTTGCTGTGGTCTTCCGAGTCTTGACATTGGAGACTTCCATCCCATCTCAGAAAGACAATAGAGGGAAGGAGTGGTGTACAGCCAGCCCACAAAGGCAGGCTTATCTTGGGAGATGCTGTATAGGCTTAAATAGATGTGGAAAAAGGAAATATAGGGAGAATAGGTCACTTGAGGTAAACTAACTACCTTTTTTTAAATGTCTCAGTTGGAAATATGCCAAATAACGTGTCCACTGTTGGGATTATAATCACTACAATATGTTTCCTCTTTTCCTTGTTGGTAAGTGGGTTTTGTTTTTTTCCATTTCTGGAGAGTGGTTCCCTGCAGTTCCCTGCAGTGCATGTTCAGTAGTGGGCTGGACTTGTCTATGGCGGTTTAACTGGTAAGGCTACAGTGCTCTGAATGTGACATCTTCCGATTCCCAGCATCATCATTTGGGCCTTCTCTTCTCACAGAGAGATGCCTTGTTGAGTTTAATTTGGTTTTACTCAAAGGGGATACCTAAGGATGGGACCAAAAAAAACAAAGAGAGAGAGAGACAGCGCGCTTCTCAGTAATGTGGTGCAGGCGTAAGGGATGCTAAAAGCCTTATCAGCAGAGAGATGCCCTCTTCTGGTATCATCTCTGCAAGTTAGTGGCAAGTGTTGTGTTCAGTGATGTACCTGGAGTTAATTTGGAAAACCTTCCAGTTAGTTTTAAAAGGAAAGATGTCAACATAAACTCAAGGCAGGGTCTGGCAGTTCTGCATGGTATTCTCCAGTTTGTTTCCAGGGATATTTTGCCAGGAGAAACAGAAGGTTTAAGAGAGAGCAGGAAAAGGAACACTGACTTGACTTGACTTAGAGGCTCCTGCCTTTGTAAAGGTTGTTGCTGAGGAGGTGCAGCATGAAGAAACAGTGGAAGGACAGGGTGCTTGTAGGGAACAAAGGCTTAGAAGAACCTCTATGAGGCCCTGAAGTCGGACAGGTTTCTGAGCAGGGCTCAAACGTTCCCATCTCATCCTCTTCCTTCAAGAGTAGAGCTCCTCGTTGCCATTGTTTATGCTGATGCTCCCTCACAGTGCCCAGCCTCTGCTTTTTGCCAGCCTGCTTAGAGTAACAAAATACCACTCTTTGGCCTTTATGCGTTGTAGTCTCTGCAGACTTGGGAGGTACCTATAGAGGGCATTTCTATGAATGATGGCTTATTGTATAGTTAGCTCCTCTACCAAAAGACAGTTTCGCACAGAAACATCTTGAATTAACCATGGTGGGCTGCTCGGATGCTGGGAAGTTCATTGCATCTTCCAGGAATACCAAGACATTGCATTCCTTCTAGGCTATTTTCTGGCTGCTCTGCTATTAATAACTTTGTCCTGAAATAGCACTTTTATATTGCAGCGTATTAAAATCCATAACAACTGGGTGGGTGTCCACAGTCAACAGACCGAAGAAAGTGAGCCAGCGAGAGAGCTGTGGTTGTGTAAATTGGCTCACAGAGGTGTGCTGACTTTGAGCAGCTGGTGATCTGACCTGCCGAGCTTTCTCAAGTCAATAAATGGCATGGCTCTTAATGGGATCTCTCAGCTTCCCATGCTGTGCTGCAGCCGGTAGCCATACAGCCTGCTGGAAACCGTGCTGACACATGACTGATCTCGTGATCCTTTCATGAGGAGTAAGCAGTGACTTGTCCAGTTCTGACAGCACACCTTGAGTTGCTAATGATATCCACAAAAGGCCCTGTCAGATCTCTCTTTTTGTTTGATCTAATTCATTCTGGGGCTACACGTCTCCTTGGGTGTCTGTGGGCAGCTGTCTGGGTTGCTGCTGAGCGGCTGGGCCAATGCTGGCAGGTGCTTTACCAATGTGCTCTAGCAAATTGCTTTTAAAGGGGGCTGTGCTGCTTTTATCAGGGCCCATAGCAGCCCAGGTGGCTGCCGGTCAGATTTGAGGCTGATCAAAATCCCTAGTGGCTAGAGTTTTGGAACAAGCACCTTGGCAGAACAGTGTAGAAAAGAAAAGCAATGGAAAAAACATCCTTGGCTCTAAGGGTGTTTGTGCCCTTTGGAGGGCACCTGGCTTTTGAGTGAGAGGCAAGTTTATCTGCAGTAGGATGTTCAAGTGCAAAGGCTGTTTTTTCTGTGCATAGATGATGAAAACTGACCCAAAAGTGGCAAAACCCATTCGTGTAGACCTCCATATAGACTGCCCAAATTAAAAAAAAAATTTAAAAAAGGAGAAAAAAAGAAACAAATCCAAGTATCAGGACATCTGAAATTGGTGTTGTTTATAAATTCTTTCCCTTTTCCTATTTGGGTCACATTGTTCCTAATAAAGTAGGCAAGATTTGTAACATAAAATAACCATCTCCAGCCCTCAAAGAACATGTCAAATTCTGCTTCATGTAAGCCGCAGAGTTAAATGACGCTAATCAAGAGCAGAATTCCATGGAGTTTGAGTGTTGGCCAGGTCCTCAGCTGATGTAAACAGGAACCATGAAATCAGGGCTGCTCTGTGCTGATTTACCCCAGCTGAGAATCCGGTTGTGCTTCCCGTTGCTTTGTTTCTAGCCAGAGTATTTTTTCTCAGTGAGATGGTGAAACTCAAGTCTGTTGTCTTCTCTTTTCCTTGCCCATACTGGCATATTTATCACAGTAGCACATGCATCTTCTTGCTCTTGTAAGATAATAAATTGCCCAAACAATTTAAAACCCCCCACCATCGAAGCAAAAAAGCTTATGCTCGGACACTTTCTATAGTCATGTTAAAGTTTCAACTTCGGCCGAGCAGCACGCTGCTCTCTGCATAGCTGGAGGCAGGCTTTGGTCCTGTATGTTTATTATCATTTAGAAATGGTATAAATGCTCTTTTATTCTTTTTTGGTTTGACCTTATTCTACAACACATTCCCATCCTTCCTCCTGCTTCCTGTTTCCCAGACAGGTCCCCACCTCTTCCTCTCCACAGCCAAAAAGAACACAAAAGGGAACATACAAAAGGTTTGTTGAGCCATGAGATGTGATAATGAATGGGCATCGTGTACAGGGTAGATGTAGATGCAGTAATCCCAGAGCAAAAATGTTGAACAGGCAAAGTCTAATGAGGAGTTGCATGTTTTTGGGTTAGGAATTCGGTGTTATGTATCCTCTTGTTTAATATGTTTTTAGGTCAGAGCAGAAGAGGTGACTTGCAACCCAGGTCTCTTACGAAATGTAGCATATATTGAGTGTATTGATCACATCTCTTCTCCAGGTTTGATTTAATAAGCTAATTGTGAAAAATTGTGCTTACGAATATGCTGTTGCCTGGGAGTGTGAGAACAGAACTGGTGTATACGTTTGCGTCAGTGGCTGAGGAGGAAATGTTAAGCTATCTCTGGATGTTATGAAACTTTTCTAAAGAGTACCTTTTTTTCATTCATGATCCTATCCAGAGTAATTACAAGGAATCCAATTCTGCTGTGTAACCCCACTGCAATACTTCGTAAGGATGAATCTTAATTGAGGATCGAGACCTAAAATATTGCTCTGCCTTGTATGTTCCACAGCCGTCAGCATTTACTCTTGCATATCCATTTCCTGTGAGAAGTTTACCACACTCTGGGGCATGCTTTGAACCTGATCCTTTGATTTCAGTGGGAGCTGAGACTGGCAATTCAAGGAGCTAATTGTGCATTTTTCCTGTTTATAACGCTAAATTAAAGCTGCTTCCAAACTGGACGGCAACTGGTTAAACACCCAGTTGAAGATGTTTGGGGAAAAGTTTGCAGTGTGGGCCACTGGCCAGCTGACTCAAAGCCATCCAAGGCTGTTATGTAAATAAATTATCTCTTCAGAAAGATTTTGGAACATGCTTATGTTACATGTATATTATTTCTGAAATGGTTATTGTATGGCTACTTGCTGTCTGGCTTGCATGGCAGCGTGCAGGGTATGTGCTGGTGTATGAGCACACGTGGCTTTCATCATACTTTGATACTAACACAATGGACTGCCTGCGCTTTGAATTCTTCATTTGGCTGTCCTTAATCCTTTGCTGATATTGATGCTATTTTTTGTTGTTGTGACTGGTTGCGGATATTTTTTCTATCTTTATTAAACAGTCAGAAACAACAAAAGCCCTCCAAAGCCCTGATTCAGTGTTTGCAGATTTCTTTCATCCTTTTTTTTAATCTAGATGCCTATCAAATTCAGCCATGCTTAGCTGCAGTCCTTTGTTCAATATCTCACAACCAGTGCACTGAAATTCTCTGTGCCTAGAGCCCAAATACCACAGATTTTTAGTGAACAACATTGTCTTGTCTGTATAAAAGAATATTTGTTAGATAAGATGTATTTCATTATCACTAAGTTTGGTAACAAATCTTGATTTTGACTTCATGGTTATAGTTACAGGTTCAGAATTTTTGTGAGTTTTAAGACTTTTGTTTTACTGCCCATTTCTGCTGGTGAAAATTGCTGATTTATGTGAAAGTTGGTTTTGATCCTTTGAGCTTTAAAGGTTGATCGAAGTCTTTGATAACCCTCATAACATCATGCCCCAGAACAACAGGAAAATGGCTTGTTTTTAGTTAAAGGTAGCAATGCTGTCCTTAAAGTACATTCACAGAACTTTTTACATTCGAATGTATCTTTGCTGAATGTGGTTGAGGCTTCTGATTTCAGCATCTTTCATGCTCTGAAGAAAAATGCTGTGGAGAACATCTAGGGAGAAAGCTGTCTGAGTCATGGTACCAGAGCATTTGCCAAGAGTGCTGTTGTGCATGAACAACAGCAAATGGGCTGGTTTGGCTAAATAAATTTCCTTAAAGATACACTCTTTGGGCTGAGACCAAGGGGAAAAATGGGCACAGGCCATTATTATACTGAAGAAAATTGCAAACAGAGGCTTGAGTTCAGTGTAGTGTAGTCAAGAGTTAATAGACTTGTCCATTGCAGACTCTGGTGACTGGTGAGACCCATTCAGACGGCGGTAGCGAGGACTAGGCTGACAGGCGCTTGATGAAGTTACCACAGGAAGACAAGTCTTTGCATATCAAATTATCTTTGCCGACTATGTGTGTGCCTGCTTTTTGCTCTTGGCAAAAGCCTGTTTGTTGAATGTACAGTTAACTCGATTCATTTCATACATACAAGGGATTAATACACGCATGCAATTATTTACTGTGAGTTAGCTGTCATTAAATGTCTTATTGTTGTACCTGAAAAGTGGTTTTATATTTTTTTCAATTAACTGTATAACATGTAGGCGAGATGTGCTGGCACGTGACAAGGACTTTTGTCTTAAATCCTTTGCAATACGGATTATTTGCTATCGCCTGAAACTTTTTCTTACTATTTATTCATTTCATACTGCAGTTTTCCTGTTTTCCCAAGTGTATTTTTTGAAAGTACTTACTTTAATACTAAAGTTCTGTTTATTTTATACTGTCCCAAATGTTAAGCTTCTGATGTGCAGCAGCTTTTTGACAACTAGCAACTGCCCAGTAGAGGTTGCCAAGAGGAAAAGCTGGAGGTTTTGGCAGCTGGGTGGGAACAGATGACAATCTTGGAATAGATGGGCAAGAGTATTGGGTTTTGTTGTTGTTCAGGAAGTAATGAAGGCTTTTGGCAGTAGAAGATGCATCTTTCAAACTTTGTTTTAGGGTTAAGGACAAAAATAGCATGGCATTTCAGGGAAGGCAGGTGAGTTTTGAATCTCTTTTATTCCTCTAACTTCAGGGCTGCCCCACAACATCCTGTTTAATATTTCCTTTTGGCATCAGCAATGGAAGTGCTGCAGTAGCTCAAAGCTCTTGCTGTTCTGCTGAAGAATGAAATACTGACACTGGACCCTGGACCTGGTGCTGCTCTTTGGTCTGAGCTTCAGTGACCTCTGGTGGCACTGACCTTAGGATTATTGTTTTGGGTTGCCTTCAGGTTGAGGATGCCTTCTTTTCCTTTGCAGTCTTGAGACTTCCATGGTTTCTTAAAGTTAAAGGTGAAGCCCTTTTTTTTATGTGGCAGTGGAAAGCAGTGGGGCCATGATGGAGACTGGAATTTGACCTTCACTATTGCATGTGTGATTCTGCTTTGCTCATATAAATTGTGCTGCAAAGAGAATCCTTTCAAGTATTGTAAACAGAGCTGGTAGATCAGACCTGCTTGTCAACCACATTCGACATTTCCATAATCTGTCACAGCCTGATCTAAGTATCCAACTTCTTAATTAGATTTTGGATAACTTCCAAGATCGGTGCTTGATGTCCAATTATATCTGCAGTAAATGGTACTTAGAAGTAACTAGTGCTTCCAGATAAGAACTTCCCATGATCTGCTAGAAGAATTCAAAATCAAGATGTTATAAAATAGCATCAGTAAAACAGAGGAACCCAGTGAACATATTGATAAGGTGTCTTTCTTGACTTTCTGTCCTTAAGTCATTATAAGCGGTTGGACTTTGTTTTACCCTTGACAGAACTTTACTCTTACCATGTTGTCCTGTCTTTAGCTGTGCAAAACACCCAGGAGTTTGCATGCTGTGAAGACTTTGTGGCGTAGGTGGGTGCTTCTGAAGTGACCTGTATATTTTCAAGAGCCACCTCTATGTGTGGGTCAGGTTCGCACAATGTGGTTGCCAGTTGGGACCAGTTCTTTGCAATTCATTGAGCAAATTTAGATTTATACTCTGGGAACTGAGAGTAGATTTTGGGTCATCAATTGGAATTAGGTTCTCCAGAGCTGTCTGGACCTGAACCCAAATGCCAGACTTGTGTCTCTGCAGAGCCCCCGTCTGTCTTTCCCCCATTATTCTCTGAAGGGGAGACAGAGACATTGGATACCTCCACTGTCTGGAGGCTTGGCACACTGATGGCAGTGGTGGTCCAAGTTAGAGCCTTCTTGCTGGTAAGTGATTGAGTCAAACATCAGCATCATGAGTGGGGACTCCAGCTCCTTCGTATCTGGTTTTTAAATGTTCTGGATTACTCTTTAACATGGGCAACTGACAAGCACCCTAAAACTTAGGCTATCTGAGCTGAACTGAGTATCTGCAAGTCTGGAAGGGACTCGAAAGTCTGGGTTTCGTCTTGTTGTTGCAGTAGTAGAAAAACTGTCTTCATGTCTGCTGGCTGCAGAATTGAGCGAGTGCTAAGCTCCACTGAAAATGGTACACGTGTATCACATCTCTGCTATCAGAGGCACATGCTGGGTTTCTCTTGCATTGTATTTCACAGTGGTGAGCATACTCAACGTGTTTGGTAAATAATCTTTATTATCAGTAGATGAGCTTTAGTTGTGCTACAGAGCTAAGAATACAGGTAGATTACAGGTCATACCTTTCTGAATTGACATACTGAACACTGAGTTTCCCTGGATCAGTGCTACTGCAAACTCTGAAAGGACTAATAAGAACTAGGTCCTCAGTGGGCATAGGGCAGCACCACGGTGGCTGTCTGGTACTGTCTGAAAGATCTGGTGCTGCATGTGAAAGTGTTACAGTGTGCAGTTTACATGTATTCTGCTGCTGTGTGTGCCCCAGAGAACTGAGATGGTAGTATAATGTGGTGAGTGAAAAGCTGTTGTGAGTTACCGATGTGTAGGCAGGAAACAGAGAGTGGTTCTTGCATGTGATGGAAATGTGTCTCTGTTGGGAAAGTAAGCCTTGTAATAATATACAAAATTGAAAAAACAGTCTGATACCTTGTCAGAATTCTCCACGTGCCAGCCTGCCATCCTTTTCTATCTGGCTTTCTACAAGTACATGGGGTCTCGCAAAGTCACATCTTATTATTTGTCAGCCATGAATCATCATTTCTTTTAACTGGCTAAATGGAGGGGCAGGGTGCAAGGAGAATGACCTTCGTTAATCAGGGCAGATGGGTTGAAGTAGCAGGTCACTTTTTATCCCTAGCCTGCGAAACTGACTTGACAGCAAACAGCAGTCTTATGGATCGTCTTCTTCTGTTCTTGAAGGGAGTCATCTTCCTCTTCCCATTGCAATTTTTGAAATCTTTATTGTTGTAAATCCTACAGGCACTGAGTAAGAAAGTTTAGTACTCACTAAGTTGCCTGCAACGTAGCAACCAAAGGATAGTCAGTCTTAATGTCTCATGTGACATCAATTACACAGAGCTCCCCTTCTCTTGCATTAGTGGTTAAGGAGAAGCTGGTCGTCCAACAAACTATTGCAAGAGCAGCCTTGGACCGTTTCCTACCATGCTGGTAGTGGAAGTAGGAGATCTACAGGGGTTCGCCATCATCTGAATCCAGAAGTTTGGGTTCATATCTTTGTGGGTAGAGGTCAATATCCTGTTCATCCCACAAAAAATTGGTAGTTTTTGATGTGCTTGCTGGCAAATGACTTTGTGGGAATGGTCTGTTGGGCTAGAGTGGGGACCTTGGTGGTCTGAGCCTGAGTCTTTTCTCCAGGTTAGAGCTCAAGACGAGAGGTGAGCTCACTTGGCCTGAAATTGTCATGCCAGGGCAGGAGTGAAGAAAACAGGCTGGTTTCAAAACCCTGCCTCACCACTCCCTGAGTGATTTGGGCCAGGAAGAGGGAAAGTCGCGTAAGGTACTTGGCAGAAGCTGGGAAGTGCATATGGGGAGAGACGCTTTGTTTCTGCGGGCAATTGCCTACCCTGGCAAATGCAGCAGCAGGTAGGGCCCTAGTGGGGGGTAAAGGAAGGGCTGTAACCATAACCCCTGCCCAGGCTTTGTCTGCCATGCAGATTAGGTGGAGGGCTTTTCTGGCACAGCGTTGCTAGGCTTCTCCCCCTATTGACTTGGTGGAGAGGCTGAGGGGGGCGAGAGGGAGGGACTGCATTATGTTGTTTCTTTGAGTTGTTTTTTCCTCTCCTCTATGGGGAGATGGGCTTGATCCACTGGTTTTGGATTTCAGAGGCAGAAGGCAAGACATGACCAGCTGGTGTCTTGAAATGGCACAGGTGCAATGGCTGCAGGAGGGGGGGAGCCAAGAATAATTACAGGTTTCTGAAGCATCAGGCTTTGCCTGAAAAGGGCTCATCGAGAAACTGCTCTTTATGGAAAATTAATGGTGAAGCTGGAAAAAACTGTCAGGCCCACTATTGTTGTCATGGAGTAGTGATGCCTTAAAGGAGCAGCATCTTCCACTTGCCTCTGCTCCACAGGCAGCCCAGAGATGGTGCACAGCTTTCTGATCCCACAGCAATTGAAATTTCATGTCACTGTCATCAGATTTAATGGCCTTGAGTCCCTGTCTCTTTCTTTTTTTCTTTCCCTTTTCTATACCTAATTTGTGATTACACTTGCTATGTCCCTTGGAAGCCTTTTATTTATTCGGCTTCGAAACCTGTTTCTACCCTACTGGGTGAAGGCTGAGTAGGCCAGAAATCCCAAATTACATGATGTGGGGAATTCACTTATGGTGAGTGGGGTTATTCCTGAAAGACTGTGGAGCATATTTGAAAAGCAGACCCCAAAACCTGTTAGAATTTGCCTGGGGAGAGACCAGATTTCCAGCTAAAGCTATTCCTCGTGGTCCCAGAAATACACTTTAAAAAGAAAACGGAAAGGTTACTTAAGGCAAGAATACTTGTCTCACCTCCAGGCCTGTATGCAAACACATCGTGTATACGGTGTCATGCCTCTGTAAATAAACTACATGTTAAAGTATTGCACGTCCCTGTTGCCATTTTATTGCTTTTTGTCCATGTCCATCTCTACAGCTCAGGTCTATAATCAGCTACTATTTTAATTAGAAACAACAGGTAACTGTCTGGCAAATTCAGTTCTGAACTCTGAAAGTAGTATTCTTGAGTCACCTGAGAGCTCCTAGAGAGCTGCGAGCGGGGCCTCTTTGCACCACTGTTGATGGGACCTTTGTACCTAGGAGTCTCTGTCTCTCCTCTGGTCTTAAGAATTTTTTTGGTTTTGATCCGATGCTGTACTGTGCAGGCTGAGATGTAGTTGGGTCACTGGCTCCCACAGGCTGAATTTTTTTGCCTAAAATCCCTTCCTTAATATCTCTAGAAGTGTCCTCTGAGGAATCGTTTTTAGAGGTTTCTAAAAAGTGTTAGATTGTCTGTTTCTCCAAGTCCTGTAAAATTGCAGTGGTGGAATTAAACCAGCTAGCCTTTCAGGCAGCGAGTAATGAAAAATAGCGCTAATAAACTCCATTAAAAGCTCCTGAAACTACAGCAAATGGTTTTCTATAAACAATAAAAGTTTATAATGTTGGTTATGGAGCACACTGGGCAGCGTGGTGGTGCCTGGAGGCTTTATTTGGCTTAGCTCAGGGCACCTCATATAAGTTATATTCATGTAGGAGTCTTACTCCATCCCTGTGCTGATAATCACTGCTGTGGAGATGCAGGAACGCGTTTTTATGTGGCAGCCTCTTTGACTACATCTTCACCTACTTTGTAATAAGGATTGTGTGTGTTTTTGTGTGCAAGTCTGGTATCCTGTACACATGAAGCTCCATTTGACCAGATTTGCCAAAACCCCTCTGAAACTGACTGCAGGACCATTTTTTTGGTTACGTCTTTCCTTCTCTCAAGTCCTTTAAACAAGCTGTGGTGTCACTGAAAGTTTTTCTCTGTCCCCTATCTTAAAACAGGATGCTTAGAACTGTGTTGCTTTAGGAATAAACTGGGCCCTAGCCAATATTGCTGAGTTAAATTTGGAGTAAAAGTTAATGTTTGTGAAGGAGAAGGAAACAGTTCTAGGGAGAGGTGATTTTTTTGTTTGTACAAGGCCAGGTGGTGGGGCCATTAGGATGGTTTCATATGGAGATGACTGTTGGCCAGATTACATTTAAAGCTGGGAACGGCCTCTGTCTGTGGCTTTCGTGAAAACGTAGTGGATGCCTTCTGGTCGTTGTATTTTCATTTCTACCATAATATCCCCTACTATATGCAAATATTCCCGCACTCTGTCTCAGAGCAGCATCCAACAAGTGCCAGATGCTCATGTCTCCCAAAATATGACCATCTCGTGAGAAGGTGCTGGTGTGCATGAATGCTGTCTCTGAATGGCACTGGACCAGTTGTTTTGCCTTACATGGGACCTGCACTGTAATCTCTCTCTAACAGTGGTTTCTCTCCTTTCCCGTCCTGCAGACATGCCTGGAGTTGGAGCGATACCTTCAGACTGAACCACGGAAGATCACTGAGACCTTTGGTGAGGATTTGGACTGCTTCCTTCATGCCTCCTCAGCCATAGATGCAGAGGATGATATCCGACAGCTAGACCCCATCCTTTTACCAGTGGAGACGAGTACGTGTGACAAAAGCACCAACATGGACATTATCCTCTCACGGGACAAGCTGCTGTCTGAGACGTGCCTCAGCTTGCAGTCCACGAGCTCTTCCACAGAAAGCTACACAGCCGTCAACCAGGCCCAACTCAATGCTGTAACCTCATTAACACCCCCCTCCTCTCCAGAGCTCAGCCGCCACCTTGTAAAAACCTCACAAACTCTCTCAGCAGTGGATGGCACGGTGACATTGAAATTGGTGGCCAAGAAAACTTCACTTAGCTCTGTGAAAGTGGGTGTAGCAACAGCGACTGCGGGGACAATAAAAAGTGGTCAAAGTGACAGTGAACAAGGAGGTACAGGGGCAGAAGCGTCCCCAGAAAACAAGAAGAGGGTTCATCGCTGTCAATTTAATGGGTGCCGGAAGGTTTATACAAAGAGCTCCCACTTAAAGGCTCACCAGAGGACTCATACAGGTATTTGTTGTGTAGGATGCTTCTCTCATCTTGTCCTCCTGCCACCTAATCGTAACCATCTTGTTTTATTCTCATTTAGAAAAGAAAAATAAACCTCCTCAGAAAGTCCAAGTTTCTGTCTGTGAAACAGGGCAGTGGAAAAATATAGTAGGCCAGCAAATTTACCCATTATTCAATAGAACGGAGATGTTCACCGCCTACCATTAACCTGTTGGGGTTTCATATGTCTTACGCAGCTTGCTGCAAAGTAATTATAGAATAGCTAAAGGGATGTAGATGTATCATTCATGCTAAAACTGTGGGCATACCAGTTCGGGTTTTCGGTACTCATTTTCCCAAGACGACTTTAAAAATGTTAATTTTAGTCAAGTGTTAATTGCTTCAAATAGAAAATAGTGTGGGTAGGTTTTTGTTGGCTTTTGTATGGGGTAGAGAGAGAAATGTAGGCCAGATCTGAGATATGTGGTTTAGGAATAACGTGTGCATAAGAGACAACATGTGTAGATGCAGAAGTGTAGGTTAATCGGTGCATATACCCTTGAAATACTCACAGTCTTGGACTTCCCTTAATGATAGGATACAGTGGGAACAAATTAAAGAATGAGATGGAGTTTGAATGGACTGGTGTTGGTAGAGAGGGAATAGGATATGTGGAAAGATGTCGGGCTGGGGTTTTTTTTGGGTAATATTTACTAATCTTGCATATAAGCTCTGCTGTGTAAGCTTCCTGAAGCATATGGAATTGGCTTAGGTTCGGCTGTTCAGGATCCTGAGTCTCCTTTAATTTGTTCAGAGCCCCCAGTAGCTTTTCAGCTGGTATTCATTGGCAGTAATAGCTGTGCAGTTCACTTGTGTTGCTGCTTTGTTCTAAGCTTCACATGTGATGAGAGATGATAAATTCCCATTAGCACTGTCTTATCATGTGATTATTCTTGTTTCCAGAGGGATTGCTGCAATCAGTTTTTTCAATTCTACTGTAAAATGTGTGGTCTCTTGTGATAACTGCACATTTAATTCACGATCTTATTGTGCAGGCAGATTCCTAGAAGCAAGGTTGTTCTTGCACGGTAGAAAACATGTTGGACCAGTGCAGTAAATCAAACAAATGTATGGGTTGTTAAGAAAGCTGCATCCATCAAATACTAGGCAGCCCTGTAAAAGTTACATGGTCTGAAGTATGAATAATATTAAGGCATAAAAGGCATTGGTTTTGATCTCTCTATATGGACTTTTTAGTGCCTTTACTGGGGATTGCCACCTTGGCAGGAGTGACCTCACTTGTGATACAGTGATTTGAAAGCCAGCGAAAGTAGTGCAGTCATTTTAAAATGTGCAGCAGTGTGGTCAGAGGCCCCTTGCAGTGCTGGTGCTGCTGTGATGCTGGCCCGCACAAGCCAAGGCATTCCAGCTGCCAGTGGGGCTCTAAGGAAGGCACAAAAGCAGAGCATGAGAGCCATTGACATGGTGGTCTTGTCTGTTCAGATGTTACTCATGTGTTCTTCCTCAAGCTGGAAGTGTTAGGCCTGATACGGCCCTTCCTGAAGGTAGCCAGGGATGTGACATGGTAGCCTAGAAAGGATGAACTTTTGGAGTTTTTCTGATTTTGTCACCCAGTAGATGGAGATGTAGACAAAGAGTCCTGAGACAGCACTTGCAAAAACATCTCCTCTGTCAACACCTCCACCCTTTGTAGTCAAAATCTCGCAAGATTTTCCATACTTTTGAACCCAGCCTTCCATCTGGTTGTATTTGTATCTGAGGTCAAAACCCTTCCCCTTGATAACATCTGTGTGTGAAATCTCACATTTTACAATTAATCCACGATGAGAATAATTTCTCACTGTCCCTGTGATGTTCGATTGAACAGCCTCAGACTGTACATAGTGCCACTGATACGTGTGTCTGCCCATCCACTGTGGCGAGACAGGCCATCCAGCCTTGCTGGCACATGGTGAGACTGCAGCTGACCAGGGGCAGTGCCCATGCTTGCCACTCCCAGCACCTCACCTCGTGGCTTCAGCTACCCCTCTGCTCTTGCCAGTTAGACTGTCAGTGGTTTAACCAGCCCCTCAGCCCTTAACTAGTTTATGAAAGCGTTGCTGTTTCCAGCCACAAGTCCTAAGCAGATAGCGTTGGCTGTTAGGAAAGCAGGAAGAGGAAAGATAGGAGGGAACACAAACCTGGGTGAGGAGCTCTCCTGTCTTTGCAGCCATATAACCACCCTGCACCCGATCACCTCCAAGCTAAGCATAGCTATGTAGAAAGCATGGTTTGATTTTGCTATGAGGACTGGATGCAGCCTTGTTGTTAAGAAGTGTCTTAGATGCAGAACCTGGAGTAGGTAGGCACCTGGCTCCCATTTTACTCCGTGGAAAGCAAATTGTCTAAATACCTTTGAACATTTACATCTTGGAAGCAATCTGTGTGAATTGAGGGGAGGGGTGTGATAGGATTATTTAACTAGCTTATCTGAGTGCAAAGCACCGTCATTCAGACCCCTTCATCCTGCTTAAGTGCTTTGTTCCCTTAAAAATCACTGACCGTTGAATGTCTCAAATCAGAGCTGGTTAAAATCAAGACATTAAATCTGTTCACACTGACCTCTGCAGTGGGGTTTCTCTGCAGGGAGCTCCAGCCTCCAGTGAAAGAGAGGGACAGAGAGGAGTAGCTGTGAAATTTGGGACTGAATTATGAACGGCAGGGTCACCTCCTTTCCCATGCACGCCTTCAGGGCTAGGGACAAGGAGCCCTTTTCTCCATCCGCGCTTTGTTTTTTTCACGCTGTAAGCTGAGTGTGCTGTGGGTTGCAAATGCGCCCAGCAGTGCCAATGGCTAGTAGCCACTTGGCTTAGTCAGTGTCTGAGCCAGAGGGTCTGAAATGATTGTGAGATATTTTCCTTTGGCTGGTAGCTTGTTAGTATGTCATGTGAGAGCAGTCTGCCAGTGTGGGCTCTGTGTAAAAGGGCGTGAGTGCCCCAGCAGACAAAGAGCTCTCAATGTGGGATTCACAGGCAGGGAGGCAGATGCGGGCTGGTCACCCAGCTTGCATGTGCGAAGCCAACTTGTTGGATCAAAGGGATTTACTGCAGTGCGTGAAAACAAGAAAATCATGAGCTGGGGAGTGGAAGGCAGTGGAAGGAGGTTGCATTCCTTCCGTTCATATGTAAGGCTGACCAGACAGATGCTGGCTGGTGTTCTTCACTGCTGTGTGATGAGCCAGGCTTGGCTGGAGGCAATACAGACTGATAGCAGCTTGCTAGATTGGAGCTGATCTTCTCCCAGGGCTTTACTTCGCTGAGGAGCCCAGAGACAGTCAGACCCTACACTGGTGCTGTACAAGATTCTCTTGTTGCTCTCCCACATCTCATCTGTAAGAAAATCAGATCGGTGCTGTCAGGCCTATCAATGGTTGAACTGGTTATGAAACCACCTTCTGGATGACCTTTGGAGAGGGAAAAACAATCATCTGTGTGGGAGAGAATGTAATCTGGAAGGGAAAGGGAAAAACGTTGTCTGGATGGAATGGGAAATTAAAATATTTGATGGAATTCAAAGTAAGCTGGGGCATCTAAAGCGAAGGGTGTGTAAAAGAGCTAAGAGCAGTGATGGGACTGACTATCGGAGGACAGCGAAGAAGCCACTCAGGGTAGAAATAGTGGCTGGGCCTGTAAATAGGAGGAAAAGGTGAGCTGTAGGTTTGGAAAGGCTGTGTTGCCAATGTGAGAGTGAGGTAAAAATATCTGAAGAAGGAGCCACCAGGACTGGCACGGTAATCCAGCTCTCACACATTCTCTCACACTTATTCATGGAGCAGTCATAAGTGCAAACAATGACATTTTGTCTGTTTTGAGAGACAGATATTTTCATCCAGCCTTTACACATGCATAGAGATGAATTGCCAATGTAATGGAGAGTGGAGAGGAAAGGAATTAGAATGAGCCAAAGACCATGTGTAGTCATCAGTACCTGCTAAATCAGAAAACAGGATATTGCTGGTGAATGTCTGGATGCAAATAAGTGAACTGGCCTGTGACGTATGGAAAGATTAGTCATAGGACGACTCTGTGTCTCTCAGATCAAAGACCTCTGGAAGAGATTCCTATCTCAAGACAAAACCCATTCATATCACTCTTCCTTACAGTAATGTACAGGGGAAGGTATGAGATGGCATGGGTGCTTTCTGGCCAGAGATAAAGCATTGCAAGTAAACTGACCAGGAAATC
Organism: Cuculus canorus; assembly: GCF_017976375.1. NCBI lineage: Eukaryota > Metazoa > Chordata > Aves > Cuculiformes > Cuculidae > Cuculus > Cuculus canorus. The sequence continues at coordinate 28,796,065 of NC_071406.1, read as the reverse complement.
CTTAAGATTTGGCTAGTGATAAAAATGACCCTTAGAGAGTTCTGCTGGGGTTTGCATTTTATGAGTATCAGAGGTTTGGGGTTTTTTTCTTTATCTGTTTAAAAACCAGGATCTGATACAACCTAAGCTCAAGTCTGAGGAACAGCAGTTGGGCACCTCACATCTATGTTTAGGTTTCTAAAGCCTAAAGCAAGTGGGAAATACTGATGTAAATAGATGTTTTAAGTCTACATGCGATCTTAAGATAGCACTTATTTAAGTGCAGTCTGTTTCACATTGTCAGGACATCTTATTTTAAATTATATAGTTCTTTGATCCAAATTGCTGGGTGTAAGTAACTAAAACAAACAAATCCGCCCTGCAGGAAAAAAAATACTACATTTGCAAGAAGACAAGACACTCAGGAGTTTAGAAAGAGCATTAGTGAAAAGGGAGGTTTTTGAGATGGGGTTTAAAACAACAGAGAAGAGCTTTCCCAAAGCGTTGGAGATAGAAAAGGAAACGTCCAGAATTTGGAAATTATTGGAAAAGACTAAATTGAGGAAAGTAGACTGGATGAGTCATAAAGAAGATTAATACAAAGCAAAGGAATAATAAAGAAAATAACAAAATATCTTTGTCAGTCATACCACATGAATGGGAAGCAGCATGCTGTACTGTGTTAGCGTAGTAGCACCTCTGAACAGAATGCCAGTGAAGGCAAAGAAAAAACACATAGCCGAGCACAGCACCAGTTCCAAAGGATGCAAGATTTTGAATAATGACTTAAGGAAAAGCATTTGGGAGGACTGTATAGATGGCCTAGGAGAAGTGGAAGCTAGACTTCCAAGACATTTTGGTGTACAGAGACACACAGCTTCAATAGTGAGTCCTCTGGCTCTGTGTGCAGGGCTGCAACCCAGCAAAGAGACACAAAGGGACATGGAGGATGCTGAAGCTCCAGTTGCAGCAGCTGAAACAGCAGGTGAATTTGCCTCTGGTAAAGATAGCAAGGGAATTGAGGGAGGAGAGCGATGTGAGGAAGACCATAATTCAGGGCTGGACTTGTTTTGGCATATAGTTGCATTGCCAAATTGGCCAGAAGTGTTCTGTTGTGAGGTTGGGTTTTCTGAAGTTTTATGGATAAAAGCATAACAGGAGTTTATCAAAGCTGATTAAAATAAGCCAAACCTGATCGTGAGCTCTTTAAAACTTCCTGGTATTGAAGCCTTTTAGTCATTTGGCAAGTTGGGAGGGGAGTGTTGTGATTTCACTGTGGAAGGCCAAGGCCTCACTTCATTATTGCAGCAAGAGCTTATGCTGAGGAAATGAGCTTTGTGAACCTCCCAGGAGGCAGGGGGACAGCCCTGCCAAGAGCAGCCCTTGCCAGTTAAAACACCAGTGGTGTTCATCCATTGCTTAGTTGCCAGTACCTGAATTCTTAGTCCCTTGTTTCTGCTCCATCGTTTGCCAAATCAATAGCACAGGACAGTCTTACTGGCTGAGTTTGAAAATTTAAATAGGTATTGTTTGTTTGCCGTGTGAGATGATTTTTGGCGCAAGGGAGACCTAGAAAGTGATGTTTGCTGTCTGTTCAGCAGCTGCAGGAGGGAGGCTGCCTTAGTAAGTTACTGGGGAGCCATTGTGAGGTTGCCACCCAGTGTTTTCTTTACACCCATCCACCCAGAGCCCCCGTGAGGCAGCTGATAAGGGTGCAAATGATAGGAACCACAGAGAAAGACTCGGAGAAAAACCCTTCAACTTGTCTTCTGCCGGTTTCTCTTTGTGTTACTGCTGTTGCATTATGGATACAGATGACTGGCTAACAACGAGAAGCTATGATTTTCTTGTCCATTTGTTCAAAACACTGTCACTTCTGAAATATTTGAGGTCACGCAAGGCCTGAATCAGAGATGTATGCTCAGAGGTGGTGTTCTAGGCTAAGGCGGGCTTGCTTGATGAAATGGGCCTGAGCAGACTGGGAGAGATGAAGTGCTCTGGGCCGGAAAAGCCAAATGTTCTCTCTGTTATCTGAAAAGCACATGTCAGGTTAGGCTCTTCCAAAGCACAGGATGGGCATTTGAGTCTGGATCAAATCCAGGGAAGCAGCCAGGAGCCTGGATGGACCTCCCTTAATGCAGAGCCTGAGTTTCACACCCCGTGTTTGCACAGTCTCGCATCCCTGCATACCCATTCACCCCATCCCTGGCGGTGCTCGAGGCCAGACTGGGTGGGGCCTTGGGCAGCCTGATCTAGTGGGACGTGTCCCTGCCCATCACAAGGGGATTGGAACTGGGTGGGCTTTAAGGTACTTTCCAACCCAAACTATTCTATGATTCTATACCAGCAGTAGCAACTTGCAGGCAGGATTGGATGAGATGCAAGGCTATGTGGAAGCTGTCCTACGTACAGCGGAGGTGTCCACGCTTCTACCAAGGGTGGTGGGGTCCTGAACAAAACCATGGGCCCCATGGCATAGATGGTGCCCAGCGTATAGCACAGACCAACTGCGAGTAGGGAGACCACTCAGGCCTGCGTTAGCACAAGAAATAATGACTGAAAAAATGTACTTACGGATAGCTAAAGGGCAAGCTTATGATGCAGAGTGGATTTAATGACTAAAATCACCTCTTTCTGTTTTCCTGGAGTTTAGGAGAACACGTATTTGTGTCTTCAGAAAACTTCTGTCTAGTGCCGCTTTTAAAATCCAGTTGGTTACCACACGTCAAGCAGTGAATGGTAATGTACTGTAGTAGATCAAAATGCATGAGAAATAAGGATGTTAAGTGAGCATAGTTTAAAGACTCATGCTGCCATTTCAGAAAGGGGAGGACAAAATACTGCTTGGAACATGCTTTATCCACAGGTCTCTGAGAGTAACCAAAACCTTTGTGTCACTGCAGAACCTAAATCTTTCTGTTGGTCAGCTTTATACGCGATAAGAAGGCTTAATGATAATTAAAAGCCCTTAAAACATTGTAGGTAAGTTTTCAGTCCCAGCAGTCCCCATTTGTACATGGGCACCCAAATGCTGTGTTGGTCAGATTTGTTCCTGAAAGTGTCTGGCCTTCAAAAGCTGGGGCTGCAAAAACTGAACGCTGAAAAAACATTGGCAGGCCTGCTAGCTAAGCTAACGATGACAAGCATGTGTTTCAAGATAAAAGCTGATCCCCAGCTGAGTTCTGAAAGAAAGGTATCCTCACTGTATGGCAGTGCGCATTCAGAGGCTTAACAGGGATTTATTCCTTCCTCCTGTATGTCTGGACTCTTCCCACCAACAGAGAGAGCTTAATAAATTAGTTGGACAATTTTGCAATGTCATTCTGGCTTTTTATGATGATCATCAGTGATCATTAGTACGCTAGAAGCTTGTATTAGTTCTTGGAAATGAATGTTATAAAAATACAGGCATGCACATCTGCATGTGCTTTTGTTCAGTAGGTAGCTGCAAGGAACTGTATTATGGTTAATTTTGCATAAACTTCCTTTTGGATGTCTTCTTAGTGGTCTTCTGTAACTTTGCAAAGCTTTTCCTTCTACACAGTGAAATTTTCCATATTTGGTCTTTTTCCAGTGTGGTTATTCTTTGTTACTTCAGAAGCTGGAGGAAAAATACTTGGGTTTTAGGAGAATGTGGCGTGTGTGTTGGGAAAGGGCAGGGAGAAAAGAACTGTCCTCAGTGTAAAACGTTTAGCTAAAAACTTGGCCTATGTAATATAAAGAATTCTTTGAGTAGAAGACTTCTATCTGTGAATAATGGTGTGAAAATTATCTTGAACGGACTAAGCTATGATCTGTTGTAAACTGACTTTCATATGTTTGGTAGATGTGGTACAATTTTATAATTAATTCTTTGCAAAACCTGTAGAATCCTAAAGGTGCCTTTTGCAAAATCCAGATGAGGAGACTTCCTAGCTGATAAAACTAATTATCTTTACTTTCTGCCTTGTGTTCTTAAGACCAGGCTGCTTGGTTCACCAAGGTTTGCCCAGCAGCATTGCCAAGACCTTTTTACTGATCCCTGCTCAGCACGAAGCAACAAGGAGCTCCTTCACTGCCAGGCACAGCCTGCAACTTCCAGCCCCAGGAGAGGGAGAAAGCACTGGAGAGGGTGGGATCTCACTCAGAAATATTGTGCGCCTGGCACGGTGTAGATAGCCTTTCCCTGACACCAGGCGCAGCCTTCACTGGGAGAACATGCCTGTTAATTTTTATGCCCAAGCACACGGTTCCCTTTCCACTTCCTTTCCCAAATCAGAACTAATATCTGAATGAATGATTGAATGAGTGAAAGCATCCTGAGTCTTCTTCTGTTTTTGTTGTTGACAAAACTGGGAAACAGAAAGGAATGTATGTTATTCTCTCCTTGTGTTTTATTCCTGTGCTGTCTCTGCCAGTCTGCATAATTTATTTTTCATCATCTTTCTCTGTTTTTTCAGTGGTGAAAGGGAGAAAATGAAGTGACAACATAAATGCTGAAAAACCATCAGTGCTGTAATACTGTAAACAAGCAAAACCCTCACATTCATTAAAAAAAAAAAAAAATGGAGCAAAACCATTTAAAATGTTAGCACTTGGAAGAGGGAGTGTCTGTTCCTCTTAATTTTTTTTCATCAGTTCTAGGCCCTGATACGTGTCTCTGATACACTGCTCTGGATTATGTAAATCTGTGCTATGTCCCATGAAGGGCTCTCTTCATTGTTTACCCTCTGGGATAACTTACAAAAAACCAAAGGCAAAATATATGTTTCAGAGTCCTGGAAAAATCTGACCTGGTGAACTGCTGAATTTTGCTCCTTTTTCATCTGTCCCTTCTGCCACTGCTACCTTGCCTTGCATCTTTGAGCTCACAGAGCTCCATTGAATCTGAAACTAAAAGCCCTTATTAGAGGAGATTTTTTTAAAGTTCTTGCCGCTCCTCTGGGGACTGAAGTAATGGCAGCTTGAAGCAGCAGAGAATGTGTAATTAGGGCAAACAGCGATGCCTCGCATGATGGGGAGAAACAGGAGGAGAGGAGGGGAAGCGCGCAACAGCCCTGCATGCACAGGCTGTTACTAGGAGACCCTGACACGAAATGCATGAGATGCAGGGTGCTAATGGGCCAGCCCGCCGCCTGGGTACCAGCCCAACCTGCTGCACAGCTGCTTCTGCCCTCCCGTTGCCAAGCAACCCCATCCTTAGTTTTTTCTTCTCTCTCTCTCTCTCTTTTTTTTTTTTTTTCTTTTAAACACCCTTCCCTAATCAGGAGGTTTAATTGGGTAGTTTTGTTGCTGGTGTTGCTGCCGGGTGCCCGCCTGGGCCTACTGCCGCTCTGCTGCTGTCCCCAGGGCTTGGGGCTGTGGGAGGATGCACCCGACAATTAGTGGGGCAGAAGTGTGGGTGATGCACCCAGACTGGCGCCAGCATCCGTCCCCCAGCCCTACTCCCCGCCAGCTGGCAGCTTCCTTTGGAGAGGAGCGGCGGAGAAAGAGTTTGAAAGAGGAGCAGTGTTGTGAAAGCTTTATCACTCTCAATGGGAGTCTTGCATAGACCTGGGAAGATAAAACGTTGTGTTCCTCCCCACATTCAGTGCTCGGCATGTATGGCAACAGGCATCCATGAAACGTGTCTTCTTAAGTAGAGTAGGAAATGGAAAATTTCCATTTCTTTGAATGTTGCTACACACTTTGCTTTTTTCAGCTATATGAGTGGGCTTTATGGATGCAAGTTAGGTGCTTGTGTGTGTGTAAGACATAATGCTGCAACAATTCATTTATTTTTGTGTCCTGAGTGGCAGCTACGTGCCAAAGGCTGCCGCCAGCACGGGAGACAAACTTGGATAAGGCCCTTGGGACTAATCCTCAGAGCTTTGAAGCTTGTAGAAAGACTGACTGGACATCAGGTCTGGTTCTTAACCTCTTTTCCCCTATCTCTAATATAGACATGATCAGAACCAACTCTCTATGAGGGCATTGCTGACCTTTTTTAATGAAAGGAACTGTATATCATTCATGGAAATCTACTGCTCTTACACTTGATCATCCCTCCCCGTCTGAAAATAGGTACAACCTTCTCACATTGTGTGTTTCACAATCCTGTCACATTCTTCTTCTGCCCTGTACTGTCTCTTGTCAGCGTTTCTCTTGTGCTTTGTTACCCTTTCAAAGGCTTTTCCATCTTTCCAGCAGGTGGCAAAACTGTGAATAAAATACCTTTTTTTCCTTTCTTTTTTCTCTTTTTGGGTAGCAGGCATTGGTCAACCAGTTAAGCACTGACCACTGCCCCCCCTTACATTCCTTTGTAATAATAAAAATAATAACTGGGCTTTCTATTCTCCCAACAAAAATCAATTAGGAGTATATTGAGGAATGAAAGGCTCAGAGAAGTATCTGAAATTGGTTTTTGTAATTAGTTTTACTGGTTGATGATTTGCACACACATATGCTTGGATGTTAGCATTGATCTCCAGAGGATGTGTGTATTAAATAGCCTGCTCTTCCTTTTTGCTAAAGAAATGAACTTATTAATCTTAAAAAGAGGGTGATATTGTTGTGCACTGAACTGCAGCTGCTCACTAGCTTTTCTGTAACCTTACCAGCAAAGCAGCTGCCTGAGCCGTGTGATGGTAACTTGCTGAATCTAGTGTGAAAGTGGGGATATTTAACAAGCGGTGGGTCTTAGGCTACTGCTTTTCAGTGTTTCATATTTGACACGTGTGTAGGTAACAAGGGAGGACAAGCATGGATGTTAAGGAGACCTGTCTGGTTAGGAGATGTCATTTTTTCAGGAGTCCTTAGAACTGAATGTCCTTTTGTAACATGCTTCCATTAAACATCAGGTAGCTCTTACCATAGGAAGAGAGAAGTGACCAGTAACATTTTCTGTTGTGCCATGTGCTCTGCTGATGTTCAGGTAATTAGAAGAATTATGACTTGGCTTCATTGGTATGCCATGTATGTAGCTTGGAAAGCTCTCAGGGACCCTTGGAGATGAAGAGTGCTACATAAATATAAAATATTGTTAATATGATGTTTCACATTAGGCATCCCATTGTGCTGTGGCAGACTTTGGTAATAAAATGCAAAGCAAATATGAATGCCTGCCTGGCATTTCTCTGCAAGGTGATTTGGGGGGCTGCTTCGCACTGAAAACCCCACTGACTGCTGGCATTTCTGAGTGACTTGCATCTGCACCCACAGCAGCCCTGTGTGCACCAGCCTCTGAAGGAAGCCTTGGGTCATCCTGCAGTTATACCGCTGCTCACTGCAACAGCATGGTCCCAGTCACCAGCCCAGGAACAGGAGGTCCCTAAAGGATTTTTCAAAAAAGGTGGCAAGGAAAGTTATTAAAACACTCTCTTAAAAAGCCAGTGGGACTACTTGATTCTTCGCTTATTTCTTTGTGTGCCTTAGGCCCCCAGACTTCTTTATGGGAAAAATCCAGGCGAGAAATCTTGGATTTAATTCCTTTTTCAGATGTAATTTGTAGTTTCTCTGGTTCTCCAGGAACACCAGTCTTGAAGCAAGCATAGCTAAAGCTGTCTTTCAATACATATGTTTAGACACTGAGTCTTTTAGAAGTAGTTTCATTTTGAATAATTTTTAAATCTCAAATTTTAAAAAAAGAAGGAAATGTTTTGTGTTTCTCTCATGAAACCAATTTTTTTTTGCATCCCGAAACTATGTGTGAATAAATCACAGTAGATGAGAGCACGTGATGATTTTTCAGGGGATGTTTCTGTTGTCTTCCTAAAGACACTTGCATGCTAGTTTTATGTAGCTATGCAACACAATATTAAGGAGCTCTTAAAACATAGTACAACAAATGTCTTATTTGAATCACCTTCAAAATATGCATGCATATTTTGAATTGCAGAATTGGAATTTTTCCCCTCAGTTTTTTTAGGCATTTTTGACTAAATCAGTCATGCTGACTGAAGGAGTCTCATGATGGTACCATACTATAGCACATACAGGTACCAGCAAGGCTTTTGCCTGTGTTTCTCCACTGTACTTCCTAGGTTTGGTCTCTTACTGAAGTTCATTTCAGGAAGGAGGGGGCCGAGACTACTCAATTGTTTTACTAAGTGCACTGTAATCAACATATGTTTGTTCTGTGGTGCTTAAGGTGGTAAAGGGGAGGGATAAGGAAATAGATACAGATGGATAATCGTAGTATGTTTACTCTTAATTCTGTAAAGATACAGGGTGAAACTCGAACCTCAGTGGGCGTTTTTTCAGTGACTTTGATGAAGCCAGGATTCACTGCACAGCACTGCTAGCTCTTGTGATCTTATCATGGATATCCCAAAATCTGGAGTTTTCTCCTTAATGTCCCCACTCTTGAAATCCAGGGAATAGAGAGCAAACTCCTTGATCTGTATTTTGTAATAAACGTAATAACTTGCAGGGCTGCAAACAGAAGTTTAAAATCATGGCCCTAGGTTATCTACAAAGCAGAGGGCAAAAGATCTCTAAATATTATTGTTTTCTTCTTTAAAATCTCATTATTTCTCTGGGAGGCTGGACTCATGACATTTTAACCCTTAGGGCTGGCAATAAATACTGCAGATATGTATTAAGATTTTACATTTTAATGTATAATACGTCTAGTGTCCATTGCATGCTGTAGTTTGTGGTCACAGCAGTGTCCTGAGCTGATCTCGGTTATGCATCTCTGTATACCATGATGTAGTGGTTCCAGTAATCACTCTCTGTTGGAACAGCCACTTTGAAATGTCTGTAGCAAATGCTGCCTTACTCCTTGTACAAAAGAAATATCTGTGGGACCCTGGAGGGTGCCTGCAGGATGTAGGTGGCAAGGACTGGAGGTCTCTGCATGTTGAGAAGAGACAACAGCCCCACTGCTGTGTTTTGTGAGGTAATATTTATTGCGAAGGCTTGTATAGGGTTTACAATCTAAGTGTGCGTTGGAGAGAAAGCCTAATATTCTCTGTTTTGTACCTCGAGAGCAAAGATACAGCTGCCTGCAGTTGAGTTAGGGCTCCCTATACCATCAAAGGAGAGAAACTCTCCTCCAAATCCAGTCTGGTTGGGGTCTGATGCATCACACTTTGCACGTGCCTTTGCCTCTCCATTAACTCGAAAAAGATTCACAAGTGGCTGTTTTGTATGATGGCTTTCAATATCCAAAGATGCGTGAGATGAAATTTGCCAGATCTTCCTGAGGCTCGCATGGAGAGAGAAGTCCCAAGGACCAGTGCAGTGTCTCTGTCACTGAAGCAGCCTGGCTCACTCAGTCATATTTTTCTGGGTGAGTGTTTACCATGGTAGTGTTGCTGTGATTATGCGATTGGCTCTTTCAGATTTTCAGATAATAAATTTTTGGCTTCCAAGAGAAAACTATACCAATCATTTGTTTATTTCTGTAACTAAGTGCCTAATATTTAGAGTCTTGCATTTGTCTTAGTCACCAAAGGAATAGTGACCCAATTTCAGGGCTGCCAAAGTCTGATGGATTTTTGTTATGACTCATAAATTCTAGCTTCACTATTGCATGTTTCTCATGAATTTGCAAAGGTCTTTGTCCTCCAGTTACCAGATTGGGCCAGGCTGGATGGAATAAGGAGGATGGAGGGCAGGGCTCTACTAAAGTGTGCTTTGCTGGTGCTCTCGGAAGAACAGCTAGGTTATGTGAGATGCCATAAACGGAAGTGGAACAGCGAGCCAGTTCCCCAAGCATCCCAGTCTCAGGGTGTGAAAATATACTTCAGGAAGATGAAAATATTAAAATGGGCTGTGGACCACAGGACAGAGCTATGGTGAAGAACGGCTGCTTCACAGAAGTATGCAGTGGATTGGAACCCTAAAAAGTGTATCTGAAGAGCATTTCTTTACCAGTAGCATTTCTGATGAAAAGGTCCTTCTGGATCAGTAGGTTCTGGCACAGTGCTCTGTGTGCTTTCAGGCACGCATAGGCTGCTTCTCAGAGATCCTCAGCAGGCAACTAAGGATGTGTGTACGTGTTTCCTGGTGATCACGAGTCCTCTTTTGAAGCGAGTCTTCTGGTTGCCTCCCATTCACTGTACTTTGGTTGAGCCTGCCCGCAGCGCACACGTGGTTTTGGATGACCTGTCTGCAAGTGTGCAGCTGGTGTGCTTCACCTACAGACAGGCTCAGGCCACAGCACCGGGCTGTGGCTAGCCAGAACTAACACCCTTCAACTGCACATGGTGTGGATCTGCGTCCTGCACACCCAACTGTTTCACTCAGCAGCTCACCTTTACTGCGCTGCGCTGCTCTCTGATACACGTGCTGCCCAAGGAAACTGGAATGTCATCAGTAAGCTTGACATCACTAGGTAGTGGTCTCCACCTCCCAGGTTAAAAATTAGAAAAAGCTGAAAACCATTATTCTAGGTCAATTTCCACAAGCAAATGGTGCATTGTTTTAATACTGGCGTGCATCTCAGAAAACTGCATAATTCACTGCTTGAATGTACGTCTGCATTGCTGGCTGCCTGTCCTTCCCAGGTGCGTTTGTGGCTGTGTGAGAGCTGAACCAGCCAGTGTGGAGCGTGTTCTGAACTGAAACAGACGAGTAGTTAGCAGCTGCATATCTGGGTATTGGCTTCTTTTTGGATGTGCATTGGCTCCTCCCTTGAGTGGATTTGTGTAAATGTGGGCATGTGGATTTGTTTAAGTGCTGCGCGGATCCTTTTGTTGAATAAAGGTGACTTAAGGAGCAGAACCTCCTTCCTGGGAGCGGCTTGCAGGCACGAATTTTAAGTGCGGTTATTAATTTTGAGGAATTAAAGCCTGAAAAAAGTCAGTGTGACACAGCTCTGTGATGTTCCTATTTTTAATTGGATTTTGAAGCTCATAATTAATTTGTTAAAAAGAGGGAGATCCTGGCCCTGTAAAAGTGAGTGGGAGTTTTGCCGTTGCCTTCAGCAGGGGAGAATTTCACCATCTATCCTTTTATTCTCGCTAATCCTCTGCAACAACAGAAGAGCAGCCTGGCATGTGGGAAGGATCCTTCCCATTTCTTCTCCCTGCCATTACTAGTAGTGAAGTAGGAGGGCTCTCCCCCTGTTCTCCATGCCCAGGCTTCCTACATACATGCAGCAAGACGCACCTTCATTTCTTCTTTGGGTAAGGTGAAAGCAGCCATTAAAGCAGCAGTTTGTTCCTAGTCTTCACGTGCAGAGATACAGAGGTTTCCCTTCTCCTGCCCTCTCATGTTTTTCAGTGGCTGCAGGAGGGCAGGAAATCTAACCTCTTCGAGGTCTCTGGGTCAAGGAGCTATCTGACGTGGCTTTAAAGGTCACTGTGCTCCTTTGCATTTACCTTCTGCCACGTGGAGCACAGTGTGCCAGAGTGCTGTCTGGAGCACAAAGAGGTACTGTCTGGCATTTTTACAGAGGAAAAGCATCTGAAAACAGAATTCAGCTCAGGGCTGTGCAAGGCCAGACCAGGGACACTTAAAAGAGGAGCCCCTGCAGCAAGTAGCAGAGATATGAGGCATCCTGTGGGTTTACCAGTAATCATCCTTGGCATTTCTGTCTCTTGTAACCTATATATAGCAGTGTACGTTTTCAAAGCTCTTGACAAATGTTAACAAGCCAAACTCGGCATCAGTTCTAATAGCCCTTGTTTCACAGAAAGGCCAGGATGTTTTTCCTTCACCCTTCTGCTCTGTAGGCGACTGCATCCTTCAGTCTGGCTGTACCTGGCAGATTTGGCTGAGCAGTCTTCTCCTCCGAGTGCTTTGCAACGTGTGTAGCAAACATAGGCTGTGAGGCAGTTTGTCTGCCTTGCTGCCTGCACTCTGAGGCAGGCAGGCACTAGAGAGCGTCAGAGAACCGAGGAAGCTGAATTATCATCGAGGCTTATTTATTGACAGCTATTAAAAATAATACATGAACTGTTCAGACAAAACCCATGCACTGACATTGATGTGACCAGGGATGGGAAATCCCTCTTCTCTGAGAAGGGGAGAGGAGATGCCGTATTCCAGGTAGGATGTCAAGGACCAGGGGGGGAGAGTGCTGCAACTGCAGCTCTAATGTCTGGGGCCAGCACTGGTGACAGTGTTTGAATTACAGTTGAGTAACCAGCTCAGAAACAAGACACCAGCGCTTGGCTCACTAACAAGAAGTTTCTTGCCTTTTTTTTTTTTTTTTCCCCTGAAGAAATCCTACTAAAAGAAAAGAAACAAAGGGCAAGTTTCCAGAGATGACCAGGCAGGCACAATCTAAGTGGGGTGGTGTTATTGTTGGCTCAGTCCATTGTCCTGTGGGCATTTTCCCATGGTGGACTGTGGCACACAACACAGACATCCAGGCTGGCTTTTCTGCATTCACGGACTGAGGGACAAATGAATATTTTGGCAAAGACTCACTGGCTGCTGCCCCCTCTTCATTGCTTCACCCCAGTGAAACCTTTTATTGATGTACTGAGCCAAAGAAATTTCTCAGAGGCCAGTTAAATGGCTCACCTCCCATTAATGTCTCAGGCCACTCTGCTTTTCTCTCTGCAGCAGATGACCACTGTGCAACAGAGCTGCCTGTGTGGTAAGAACTCTGCAGAAACTCACTCACCAGAACCCAGCCTTTTTTTTTTTTTTTTTTTTTTTTTTTTCTCAGTATTTTGATGCTATTCTCTAGCCCTCTTCGCTTTTCTTGCTCTTTTGGCTTCTCTGATTTGTCATCTTGAAATACATAGGTCTCCCATAATCAGATCTCACTCCTTTATTTGCTGAATAGACGTGCTGAACGTAGAAATCTGTGTCTCTGCACCGAGAAATTTGTATGCTGTGGCCAAGTGATTGTTTCATGTGAATGGCATAGAGAGATCATACAGACTGCAACTTCAGTTTGGTCAGGGGTGCCTTTTTCGAGATCACCTTCTTAGCAATTTTAAGAACAAACAAATTAAGTAATAATGCCTTCTGTCTTTATAATTCTCAGCTTAGAAGCTTGGTAGTGAGTGATTTCTTGTCTGCTTTTTATCTCAACTCCCTTCTCTTATAATGCATCCATACGGTGTTGACTGCATGGGGAATAGTGACATGGAGTTTATACGGGAGGAGATGCACTGGAGCTTTTGTTCTGTGAGGACACGATAAATTTGCATGCGCACAAACACATGTCCACTCAATAAGAAAAAGGGAGATATGAGACCTTGAAATTCTTCATCAGGAGGTGTTAATGACTCCGTGGATGTTACACCATGGCAGACTTTGATCCACAGGAAGTGGTTTGCATTAGAAGACAGGTAGATGTGAATGCAGCACAGCAAAATCTCTCCTGTCTTATCGCTGTACCATTTCAGTGCCTTCAGTGGTATGGTTAATATTTTGGGGCAGAATAACAGCAGGTAACGGGGTAGTGCAAAAAGCCTGAAGGACCAGCTGATTTAAGGAAGAAAACATTTCTCCTCTCACACTCACTGTCCTGACACATTGTTTCTTGAACCAAGGAACAGTTTTTGTTGTCAGAAGCAACTAAAGATGACACGGTCCTAGGGGACCACAGGTGCAAAAGCTTGAGGGGAACAGATCCAACTCTGGCCATGGGAGGGGTAAATGGTGACCAGGGTAAAGCGGGCAATGCAGTGGTTCTGGTCACTCAGGAGTGCTGTACACCTGCAGTGTGTTCATGTGTTAGTACAGCCACTCACTGATACCACAGTAATTAATGTGGCAAGGGTAGAGTGAGCTGAAAAGCTCACTGAATATCCGGCGTCAGCCACACAGCAGGACAGCCATTTGGTAATATTTTGAGGGCTTATTTGAAGGGTAATTGACTGGCTTTGTTAGAAATTCTAACTTTGTTAGAAATGGGAAATAAGGTTGTGCAAGAATTTTAGCAGTGGTAAAATTTTGGCTGGCTCCATCGTCAGTGCAATGCATCATAAGCTCGAAGTTGTTTCTATCCCACGCTAGCCATGAATTGTGTGACCTGCCTGAGCGGGACAGAGGTTAAGTGGGAGGACACAGGGCTTGGAAGTTGAGTGCTCAGTAATCCTGCTGCCACGCTGACTATTCTCTCCTCCCCTCTGCAGGTGAGAAGCCTTACAAGTGCTCGTGGGAAGGGTGCGAGTGGCGTTTTGCACGGAGCGACGAGCTCACGAGGCATTACAGAAAGCACACGGGTGCAAAGCCCTTTAAATGCAACCATTGTGACAGGTAATGCAGCCTCCTAACACGGTGTTCAAGCAACATGCAGACGTGAGCAGTGCGGAGCCACCAACTTCTAAGCAGCCTGAGCTATCTCCGTCCCACAGCACAAAGAAATGTGAGACCAGTTGTAGGTCTGACTGAAACCTGCCAGTGTTTGTTGTGGGCACAGGATTCACTGCATAGAGCAGCTCTCGTTAATACTCTAAAAGCAGAGAAGACATCCAGAGGGCACTAGACCTCCTCAGTGATGGACTTCTGGATAAAGCATCTCCATATCCTTACGTCTCCTGGTCCTGTGAGCCTTGTGCCCTCACAAAGGCAGAGCTCCGTCTGTTTTCTGTGCTTCATGGGCTACTCCGAGTGCCAGTGCTGGCTGCCTGCACTTTGGCAGGGCGGGCCTCACAAAACTGATGGGCCTCACAAGTGTATGGGTGTATGATAGGGGAGATGGGGAGCGTGTGTGGGTTTTGTGCCATAAATCTATGGGAAATGTCAAGGAGAAAAGCACTTCTGTACGTTCATTGTATTCTCTTACCACTGAGTCCAAGGCTCCATGTGTCCCCAGATGAAACGGGAGCAAAGGGCTTCATTTTCAAAAGCACAGGAGTGGTTTAGGCACATCTGACAATTCAAGTTTGTGGGGTTTTGTGTAGGATCATTGATCTCTGCACATTCCTGCTAACCTGTGATCTTCTCATACAGTTTTAAATCTTACCCTTGACATCTGTTTGATGTGGGAGATACTCAGCACCTTCTGTGTGGGCCCAGATTTCAAGGCCTGACAGATGCCCAGAGCCAGGGTTCCTGAAGAGCCTGTCACACAGCAGTCCTCCTCTGGGCACTCAGAAATGATAGCCCAGGTTTGCCTGGTAAGCTCAGCACCCAGCACCTCCCAGTGAGAGCCATGGTTGCTGCTGCTCGCTGTCCGCACTACCTTAGCTGCTTGAATGAATGATGAGCTCATCTGAAAGATCTGATCATCCTTGCTTGGTGCTGAGTGGTTTTGAAAGCTGAATTCTTTGAATTGAGAAACAAAACCAAAAGAAAACCCTCTTTGCCATCCCCAGTCCCAATTGATAGAAATTAGGGTGGAGCAAAAGCAATTACCCCTGTAATGACTCTTGACAGCACTGACAGGATCGAACAATGAGCACTTCTCCCCCTCTCACCCCCCTATCTGGAGATTGGCAGTGCCCTGGGTGAAACTTGGAACCACTATTGAGTAATCAAATGATGTGCTTGCATCTGAACATGTTATCCAGCTAATCCTATTTATATATATTTTTAAAAGAGGCTTAAGAAAATTACAGATCTTTTTAATGCAGCACTAAGGTTCTCTGCTCTGATAAGGAAACATTTTGTAATACAATAAAGGCTCTAGGAAGCCTCTGGGTACACCAGGCCAGCAGAGAACATGCGTGGAGAGAGGATGTGTGGGACATAAACAAGGAACCCCATCCTTTTATGGGAAGGAAATTCGATCATTTTCACATCCTGCCTTTCCAAGAGCTTCATCTCCTTAAGTGCTCTTCTCTCCTTGTCTCCCCTTTTCCTGTCCCCCTCCCCCCATGGAGGGCTTCCTTTTGGGTTATCTTTTGGTTTATCCCTGGATTATGTTTTGTTTGCTCAGAGTGAGGGACAGGATAAGCCAAATGGGGACCTTGCATTTCTGCTTTTGTATAAGCATCTCTGTGAAGGGGAGCGGTTTTGTTCTCTGTTTCAAATGTAAGGCATTGCCTTTCTCTTTTCACAAATCATCCATCCTAGCCCCAAAACCACACACACGCACACACAAAGCCCCAGGGTTTCTGTGTCAGGACAGAAAATATTTTTAGCAGAGATCTAAAGCATACAGTCAGTATTCTCAACTCCTCAGTCTCTTTCAGCCCTTTGTTTAGTATTCATTCTTCTGCCTCTACATATCCCTTCCTACCTAGGTTTTTTCTTTGACAGCCAGCTCAGTCACTGCAGTGGAGAGATATATTCCTGCAATTATCTAATGCATTTTCTGTTCTTCAGCTGTATCTGTATATGAAGGAAAAATATTTATTATTTCCTTAATAAGTTAAGAGTTCTGGGGATTGTGCACTGCTAAAGTCCATGCACATACCATCTCCGCGTGGTGGTAGGAGACAAATTTGTCTTTACTCTCCCATTCCGTTGTTGCAAGCTGGCAGAATGACAGTGCCTGTTCTTCTTTTGGCCCACTCTGCCATACCCCTATTTTTCCTTCTTTTCTCATTCATAGGTCTCTCTCCTACCATCTGTTGCAGGTGTCACCTCAAGCAAGCACTGAAACACGTGCCTAAAGCTGTCCTAAAGCCTAAAGTCTATTTAGGCAGACTTTTAATGTTAAAGACACTCCTTACTGAACCAAGGTTACCAGCTGGGGAAGAGTTTCTCTGTATTTGAACTGCTACCCTTTATTGCATTCACCGTTATTGACAGTAGACAATCCCTTAGACATTCTAGCTTACTAAGCTTTAAGGAGTCTTTTGGAGCTACTTTTAAAAACACTGATGTCATACAAAACATATGACTGTTGTTGTTCAGAGGTGAAGGCCATACCTTGGCAATTAGAGCATGAAAGTGGAGATTCAAATAGCAAAGAAGGGGAATATCATGCACACAGTCTGGCTGCAATTCCCTTCCCAGGCTGCTTTCAGATGCGTTTGCTGCTGACCTTCTGGCCGACAGCAAAAGGATTTTAATGTTCTCTATGCACAGGTCAATTTTTTAAAAAAAGAGATACAAAGATGTGATTCTTTTCCGCTGCTGTCCCAGCCCTATCCCACCACCACGAAGTCCACAGATGACGTTGTTAGAGATAGCTGGCAGACTACTCTGGTTTGAGTAGCACCATATGTACTGCAAATGGTATGTGGTTTGGTGGCAGCAGGGGAGAAAGAAGAATCGGCAAAAGTGGTGTAGAAAGTGGTATACAAGTCACTAGTGCCTTCCACACACCAGGGATTTGCTGGTTATTAGCATTTCCCAGGAATTATGCTCTTCAGAAACACAGGGTAGAGTTATATTAGTCACACAGTGCAAGCCCTCAGCCCTCCAAGGTGAATGGGATGATATGGTAGTGGCGCTTGCTTATTTGGCATAAATATGTGCTTAGGGGATAGCAGCTTAGTGCCAGACTGTTGGGGTTTATATTCCTCTATGTATGCATGCTCGCATGCTTGTGCACCTGGTTTCATTTTTTGCAGCAAACTAAGAGCACACTTAGCTGGGACAAACACATCCCATAGTAGAAAATCTACAGCTGATAAGAAAGATGGCTGAGCAATATATTCTCTTCTCATTGCAGTTACCTTCTCTTTCTTCTGCAAAGGCCCCAGTGCTGTGCAGTACTGTGTTGCTAAGGAGATAAAGCAAAAAGAGAAAGGAAGGAATTATGTTTGGGAACAGGGAGTTTATGCATCGCTGTAGGACTTTGAGAATTAGAGTATCTTCCTCCAGCATAAACTGTCCTTTCTAGGAAGAGCTTGAGTAGGGGAGAGATGATGGGGAGGATTGTGATGGGTCCATGTACAATGTGCAAAGCTGGTCTGGAACTGGAAAGGATGTAGAGCAGGGTCTTGTCTAACAGGCAGGACTAGAGACCAGCAAGCTGCTGTTTCTTAGTTCGGGAAGGGGTTTCCCTTGACAGCTTATCTAGTGGAGCCTCTTCCACTGCTGCCTCTAGTTCCTTGAGGAAAATAAAGTTCCCACTGATCAATAGCATTTTTGACAGTGTGATTTAGCTGCAAGATTTTGTAGCAACTGTTTTATTGTTGAAAATAAATGTCTGCATCCACAAGCCTTACAAAGAGATGGAACTAGCCAAATTAGTCAGCAGGAGAATGTGAAGAATTAGTATTGTATTGTTTTATTAGCTATAAATTAGCAAATATGGCACCACTTTATTAGCTATAAAAGTATACTAGCACTGAAAAATATACTGGATCCTAATACTGTGGTTATTGATGTGAAACAGTGTACTGAATCTGTGTTTTTAACAGATCTTGCTGTGCTGTGACTCAGCGTACTTTTTCCTGGGTTGCATCTGTAATAGAGACAATTGGAGAGGAAAAGCTGTACTTGGGTGGTGGTCTTATGACTAGACCTAAACTTGAGTGCCAGCTGGTGCATGTCTTTTTGGAAGCCACTCAAGCTGTTGTTTTGTTTTGGCAGCCCTTGTAGCCAGAGCATGCTGCTTTCTGAGTTTAGACTGATGAGAGATGTTGGTCCAAGGGTATATTTTGGCATCCTAGGGCTGGAAGATTCTAGCTGTGCTGAGCCTACTGTGTTGAAAGCCAAGTGTCCATTGTCAGATTCATGTCTGTCTCACTGTGCTTCATCTAGGAGCATTGAGGAATGCAGCCTCTATCCTATTTTGAAGTCTTTCTTTTTAATTATTTCCACACTGGAGGTATTAACCCCCCTGTAAGCTGCTACAAATCAGTGGAGCAGGGCTATGCTCATTTACGGAAGATGAGTATCTAGTTTTTCTTGTGGAATTCCCCTTCTTATGAAGTTTCTTTGTTTTAAAAACGCATCACTTTATCACTCATCTCTGCATGTAACTGCAGATAAAATGTTTGGGGGGGAATACTGCCAGAGGGACAGAAAAGATCCCCTAACTATTTAAAATCTCTTCATTCTTATAGTTCTTCTCTTTCTCAGCCTTTCTCTGCTAGGGTGTTCATTATCTGAGTGTTTGCTTTTAGACGGAGTGTTCTTTTTTTTCATTCTTTCTGGCTTTTTTTTTTTACTGAGTAGTTCAATTAAAAATCTTATACCTTTTTCTTTCTGAAAAATATGAAATACTTAGCTACTGCTTTTTTGGAAATATATTCAGTGTCTATGTATGAGCTACCCAGATTCTCACAATAAGTCATTTGGATGTTCTTCACACCAGTATTGGTGGCTCTTTTATACTCCTAAATTTGTGGAACAGTGAAAAGGTGTTACAGGCAAGTTGGTTCTGAAAGTAGCTTTTCATTGTGCCCTTGGAGCCTGCAAAACCAAGTTTACTCAAAAGCCACAGATACGTGAGGGTTTGTGTGATAATTATAGTAGATGTTTTTTGCTATTAGTAAAACTAAATTAACCACTGTCTTATGGATTAGGGTAGAAAGAAGGCCAGCCAATACTTGTAGGGAACTTGGAAACCTCTTGGGTTTTAGTGCTCAACTTGAAGTCTCTAGTGGAGCTCTGACGATCAGGCTCCATTTTATGGCTTTAAGGTAGGCAGCCAGAACCACCGCCCACTTGTCCAGCAGAGTGCTCTCTGGTGCCATACATATCTTTAATGACACTGTGATAGTGGGTGTGAATTGAGTTGGTGCTTTCAATCACATTTTTAATGGATATGGAGTCAAAAAAATACTCTTGCTTACTGGCAGTCTTAATAAAATAGGGTATATATAGAACGACAGGGAAGGAAAGCATTTGTCCTCCTGAGAGCTTATTCCCCTGATCACTCTGACAATATCTTGGTGGTGTGAAGTGTCTGAATTTGGGCTGCTGTTCCTGCTGCTGTGAGTGCCCTGCAGCATGTCTACGACAAGGCAGCTGTTCTAGAATAGTAATTCCTGATTAACTCTTTATGGAGTTGCTCTTCTCCAGGAGTAAGCGTGTTTTTATTCTGAGTATTTTAACCCACTTCCCAAGTGGGTTAAGTCATTTCAGAAGAAGGCAATCATAAGCCTTTAGAGAGGGAGTTAATCAAGAATAGATGCTTCATTTCAAATTCGTGCCCTACCTTCTTCTCAATTAACTGCATATTTAGACCAGCCCTGAAACTCAACTAGTCCTCTCGGGTCACTGCTCTAAGTCTGTCTCATCAGCATCCATCTACATGCTCAGAATGTCATTACATTTTCTTAAGAGATTGAGAAAAATGGATTTGTGGATAAAGAACAAAAGTTGAAACATGAAGACCTGGCATTTATTTTTTTCTGGTTTTACCACACTTTTGTGATTTACAATTTCTTTGCCTTCTCTGTCTCTTAATTTTCACTCTTACAGAATAGGCAAAACACCTTGTCTTCTCTCAGCATCCTTCAGGGAGATACCGTTCAGCAGCAGCCACGTATTACCGCCCAAATTCCCAACAGAGAGAACGGGAGACATACGTAGCCTGACGGATTGTCAGCCTCCAAACTCTGAACCAGCTTTCCTTCCAGTTTGAAGTTAGAAATGAGAATTCAGCTTTCAAAACTGGCATTGTATGTCAGTACTTTTTGCAGTTACTGGGCACTTGTGAAAGCTGGTATTTTTTTAAATTGGTGTTGCTGAGTACTTCAGCAAAACTGACTTGTTTTATTTCTTTTTTTTTTTATGCACACGCACACCTATACTAAATATTTGATTTTATAATATGGGTGCATAGATGAGCATTCTTCCCTGGTGTTTGACTCAGTGAAAGAAGGGGGAGGGAAAGGAACAGAGAAAGGAGAAGAATAGTCTGTTTAACTGTGAAGATATTTAGCCACCTGTGTTCACAAAGGCCAATCACACAGGGTTTGGCAATAATCCATAGATAATCTAACGAATGCCTCTAAACCTGGATATGTATTTCCTCCTGGACATAAGGAGGAAGGTGCAGGAACTGTGTTTTCTCAAGTCCTGTATTTATTTCGTTTCCCACTTGCTTTATTTTGCAGGTGTTTTTCCAGGTCTGATCACCTCGCCCTTCACATGAAGAGACACATCTGAATATCAGTCAGCTTGGCATGGATGCCACCTGAGCTAAGCGTTGTGAGATGAAAGTGGGACTCAAGTTACAACGTGCTGCCTTGCAGGAGACGAGAACTTGACCACATGTAATCCTCTGTACAGAGACCACACACTCACACTGTCATGCGCCCAGTTATACTTAAATATATACATCGGTTCTTTACGCCTTGCCCCAGCTGGATGGTAGAAGACGCAGGCGAGGAAGTGGTATAGAGGTGAAGTCAATGAGGAGGAACAATTGCTTACAGTACTTCATCCCTCTTGGATTTTTTCCTCATTTTGCCAGTGGAAATCAAAGAAAATGGAGGAGGCTTCCCTGCAGGTGGACGGCAGTAGGAGGGGCTTATTTAACTTGCTTCTCAGTGCAACTCAATAGGAGAATGTGTCGTCTTGAGGTTGCATATTTGTAGCACTAAAATTCTTTTTAAATAGATGGGGGAAAACAATGACCTAGAAAACCAAATCCCAGTTTGGTAGCCAAAATTAACCTCTTGGTTCATTTGTTCTTTGTCTGAGAATTCCTAATGTTCAATGCGTCAGACTTCTCACAGACAGTTTGACCTGTCTTGGTTTTGTTTCTTCTTCCTAGAACTGAGCTATTGAGATCCTTTTAAGTCAATACCAGTGGCCTTAATGGCAGTAGACTGTGGAGTGACACTTGTGACACAAATATCCTCTTTTTGGCCTGAGTTTATGTAGACTTCACAGAAGACTATATTTTTGTTGATTGTTGTTATTTTAATTTTTGTTTTGGCTATTGCACAACATATGCACTAGGGACTCTGGAAGCTGCTGCCATGATGGCTAAGTGGCCAAGGGATAAGCCCCTGAGAAACAGCACCTAATATCTCTGTATCTCATCTTATTGCCATTTCTAGGACTTCTTGCTTATTTGTCGAACAAAAAAACTGTAAAAGCTTATTTGGAAGCTTAAACATTTTTTTTTCTCTTTTCTCCACAAATGAGTGATCTTCAGAACTCCTTGTCTTCACCTGGATATCGGTCTGGGACTGGCCACACAGGCATGACAACAGGATTCCTTCCACATCGTGTGAGCATGTTAGCCACAACCCACAATGACTTAGTGATGAATTATGTTGCTCTTTCTTGCTGTTCTTGTATTAACCGATTTAAAGCATTAGACTTTTGTTTGTGTAAAGAGCACCTGCAGATGTTTTAATTTAAAGCTAATTTTTTGTTGAGCATCCTAAACACAAAGTAACCCACAAACCAAAAATCCTACTCCAGTATCTGAGTGGGAAATCGAGAACCTCTTCCAAGTACAATGGCTTCATTCAGCATTAGCCTTTTAAAGAAATTATCAAAGTCCTCCTTTTCTATTCATCAAGTTGATCCTGTAGCCCACTTCTACATGAAAAAAATGTAACAATGTGAGCGGTGAAGGAAGGGTTGGATTTTACAAACAGCAGTGAGGCTTTTCCAGATGATTAGTCTAAAGTGTTACTAACCTAAAGGTCCATTTTGGTCTATTGTGTGAACTGTCAAGGAGGAGTAAAGTTCTTATGCTCACCGTTCAGTCCTATTGATAATTTGACTTCGTTGGCTCAAAATGGATTAAGATCTTCATTACAAAAGAAAAACAAAAAAGATGTATCTTGCCATAACTTGCATTTGAAACTATTTGGCACTGGCCAGACTCCAAAGACTGCATTTAGGACCATAAAAGTGGCCTATGCAAGCAGGCAGGTGGTCGTTAGGTTGTATATTTTGTATATTCTGAGACCATCCCTACAAGATGTGTCTAGAAATGAAACAAAATGACGTGTGGTCCACAAATGATTGCTGCTCTTTTATACTGTATTAGCCAACTGCCCTTCTTTGACTGTTTTGACTTGTTGACTGTTAAATATTTCCCTTAATTTGTGTTTTGGGAGGTAAAATTGTACTCTTAGGGAGAAAAAGAACAAAAAAAGAAACTTGATAGATGTTTAAGAGCCGTCACCGGGATCCCTGGCACTTGAATTCTCAGCATTTTGCAACCTTTGCTTCCAGTGAGAGATTTAATTTACTCAAAAGATCCTGTTTTTCCTCACAGTTTTCACAAAACACTGTGACTGTCAACTGAACGCTTTGGGGACAGGGGGAAAATACGATGTCTGGGCCATATAGCATGAAATATGGACCAAAATCTAACCATCTTTTAAGGACAATGGTATAACATTTGTGGTAAGAGCATGAGAGAGAGTAAGAGAGAGTGAAAGAAACGAAAGAAAGAAAGAAAGACAGAGAGAAAGAGAGAGAGAGAACGGAAATTGAGTTTATTCCAAAGATTTAAAACTAACTGTACTCTATATGTGTATGTATATATGCTTCTATATATATGTATACATTTAAAATTTGTGGAGCACTGCTTGCTGACAATCTCGTATTTCTCTACTTCTGTATTTGCATAATTTTTATGGCCATTCCACCCAGCTGTTCCACTGGGACTGAGGGCCCTACAATCCAATTTGTGTTGGAATATATAGAGCATCCTGCCAGATGTCTAACGGGAACTGAAACCTCAGCTGTGTGAAACTGTAGAGCATCCAGTCAGTGCATTAGATTAAGAAAAGGATAAGCAAATCCTAAAATTTCATTACCGTAGTGTCCTAAAATTTCATTACCGTAGTGTCCTAAAATGTGTGCTCTCAAACCCACCACTATGATACTCGTTGGCTGTGAAGCTGCATAAATATCCTCCTTTGACCTCTGAACACACTTGCCTTCAGATGTGCTATTGGTAGTCTATGAACTTTAATTATTAATTAAGTTTAAGTACCAGACTCTTACTTAAAATGGAAAAAATCAAGCAAGACTGTTTATTTACTTCCACTTGTCATTTATGGTCTTGTTGACATCTTATGTGAATATGGCAGAACAAGGCCCCATGGAAAAAAACATGCTGAAATGTCTCATTATTTCATTCTAGAGGCAGGCCTACATCTAAATCATGGATAAAAAACATGAAAAAACATAGAGAAAAGAGGGATAAGAGACTTAATCAGATTTCAGCCTTCTCAGGCACTCTCTGCAGCACGTCTTGAACTCTGAAGCCAAATTTTTGGCTTTGGGACCATGTCTTCTGTTTGTAAAGGGAGATGTTTTTCAGCTGTATACTTGGTATACTCAGTCAGTCTCTGGACTTCAGGTTTTGGGTGTTCATATGCCAGCGTCTTAGTCATTGCTAAAATTTTGAACCATAGCTGGTGTTTGTAGAAGTCTTCATTTTGAAAAGGCATAATTAGTGACACGTTCCAGGATTTGGGTTTTACAATTACAAGTTTTGTTTCTTCACAAATATCTTAAGCTCTGCACTTCAAACTTCTGTGGTCTGCTGCAGCTAGATCTTTTTTAGCCCTCTGTCTCCCTGTGAAAGTTGTACAGTTGTCCTCTGTAAACTATGAGCAGGAACAGACTAGTGAGGAAAGGCTGATCCTCTCTGTAAGACTTCTTGGCAGCAAACCCATAAATAGGTGGTTTGGTAATAGTTGAGGACCGAGTCATCCAGATGTAGAAAGGAGAAGCTTAACCTTGTTTCCCTTATGGGAGTTTTATGCCTATTTGCAAAAGAAAAGCTATTATAAGACAGCAAATATGAGGTTTTGTGAATAGGTAAATAATATTTCGGAGCAGAGCAGTCGGTCAGAACCATGCTGGTGGCAAGAGGCCTTCAGAGGTCATTTTGGCCAGCCTCCAACTAGAGCTGGTTGCTCAGGACCATGTCCAGCCGAGTTTTAAATAATCCCCAGGGATGGAAATTCAACAACCTCTCTGTGCAAGCTGGTCCAATATTTGACTATATTTATGGTATAAAAAAAAGAAAATTAGAGTTAAGTGTTAAGTAGGAATTTTCTGTGTTCCAACTTGTTTTCATTGCCTCTTCCACTGTGCACCTCGAAGAAGAGTCTGGCTTTTTCTCTACGCCTTCTGTTAGGTATTTGTAGACAGCAATAAGATCTACCCTTACCTCAACCCTAAGGTTGAACCATGTCTCCCAGCCTCTCTTCATCCATTGTATGTTCCAGAACCTGATCTCCATGGTGGCTCTCTGCTACAGTTACTCCAATATGTCAATAGTTTTCTTGCAATGGGAAGACCAAAACCAGACAGAATATTCCAGATCAAGACATACTTCATATGTTACAGTGTTGATGTTATTTGTTTATTCCAGATTTTTTCATTATCCAATTAAGCAAGCTATACTGCATGATGAGATTCTATTTTGAAAACTTACAGAAGATCACTTAGAAAGTACTGATACAAAGATTTTTCTAATCAGATTTGCTGAAACTATGTATAAAAATATGCTTATAGAAATATGCTTTCTATACTACCATCTAGAGACCTAACAAACAAAATTGTGTTCTTCCAATATAATTATTGCCGTTTTACCTTAAACTGAAAAAAAAAGTACTGGTTCACTCACACTATCTCAAATACAAGGAAACATGATGCTGTATTTCACTCACTTTTTAGACAAAAACAACACTTCAATACATATTTGTTCTGGGGTTTTTTCCCTTAGGAGATAAAAATCAACCCAAAATATAATGTATTTTATAAAGATCAGTCTAACAGAAAAGGGGATTCCAGAGTATTTTTCATTATTCCAGAGCTGATCTTTTTCTATAGCCAATAGTCAATCTGGAAAACTATATTACCTGGACAAATTGGCAAATGAAGAAAAGAAAGGACGGACTAAAATCCTAGATTCTTTTGACATCTTGGACAAGGCCCTGAGCAGTCTGATCTAACTAAACTGTTTTTTAAACAAAGAGTCGAACTAGATGACCTCCAGAGATACCTTCCAATACTAATTTTTCTGTGTTTCAGTGATTCATTTTACAGCTCTTGACTGATTAAATATGTACTGGGTCTAGTTCTTCCCAGTCTTGTGCTGGCGTGACACACTGTAGAACTGACCTGCAGGATTTCTCTCAAATTCTGATAGTTTCATCCTTATTAAACCTTACAATGCTTCTACCTGAGAAAGCCTTAGGAAATCTTAAAAATCCCAAGCCCCTTAGCAAACCAGTTTGAAGCAATATCGTACCATGAGATGTAGAACAGCTGCAGGGACAAACCAGACATGGAAACAAGTTTGGTAGCCTGGAAGACCTGTGTGGTGTCTTGGTCTTCCCAGGACCTGGGATCTAAGCCAACATATATTTCTTCGAAAGGTGAACACTGATTTTTTTTTATTATTTTTTTTTTTAAATTAATTCTTCTTTTCCGCAGACTTTTTGGAATTGGGTTTACTGTTTTTTCAATCTAGCACATTTTCACTTAATGCATGGAAAGCACTGACAAAACACAGATGAGGAAGAAGAGCCTGAATGCAAGAGGAGCCCCCAGATCCTTGCTTTTGTAACTGTTTTGGAACTTGAGCAATGAAAAGATAACTAATCACTAGGATGTGCTCTAAAATGGAGTTGATCAATATGATAGTTGCAGTGACTGAGTGTATCCTACCTGTGACCTTTCTGGTATCTACAGAATCAGGCTTTCTCCCTCGTTTTTACCTGCCCTGAGACAATTTAGGCTTTTTAGCTGTCTCTAACTCAACGATGGTTCTTCTTATTAAACCTAATTTATTTATCTGTGTACAAAAGAGGTCATAATTAGTGCTTTTGACAAAGCTAGTGAAAATCCAAGTTTAAGTGTTTCCTTTTCTCTGCCAGTTCCCTTAAAATGTGTCAAACCTGTGAAACTCAAAAAACGAAAATGGAGGAGAATTCTGTAAATAATTTGATGTTACTAGGCCAGCACCCACAGGATCAAGGGCTTTTATTCTTGATTTCATTCAGGACTTGGCAAATCCTGTCATTCCACCCAGTAAGACTGGTTTTAAGCTTTCATATCCTGGGTGACGCCTCTAACCTAACGTACTTATGAAATACTTTATGCTGATTTCAGAGAGAATTGCACTCACAAATATCCTCACGTATGAAGAACAAAAATAATGCTTGACAATAACTCAAATATTTAAGTCTGTCTTGAAAAATGAAAATTATTTCCTCCCAAGATGTTACAGCTACTCATTGAGAAGTCTCGACTGTCTTTCATTAGCATCAAATCTATGCCTTCTTGAATGATCATTTCTAGATCAAGTTTGAATATTATTCTTCCTTTTGTCCCATTTGTGTCTCTTTTTATTAATAGTTTAGGGATGACTACTGCAGTTTTTCTCCTCCGCAGCTCTGCACTGGCTTCAGGGGCAAGATTTAGCGATGTAAGAATGGTAGGATCTGGACTACCAGGTACTAAGATCTATCTTCTGAAACTCAGACTTTCCTCCTCCCTTAGAGGAAGAAGTCCAAGTCATACTTGTACTATATAAGTTATATATATAACGGTATAGTTGTATATATAAATTATATACATTAAGAAGTGGAGACGGGGTAGGCTGCCTTTATCACCTCAAGAAATAGGTTCCCCTACCTGGAAACTTTCAAATGCAGGTGTCGTTTTTCAAACAGGGTTTTATAGTTTTCCTTAATGCTTGTTAATAGCATTTTTTTGGTGTAATAATTAAAGTTGGAACTCTTAGCGATTTTCAAAATGAAAGCTTTGATGATTTTTTTTAAGTGCTTTGGTCCTAACTTCTCTATACTGCCAGAAAACAGGTTCTCCACCCTGTCTCTGTGTGGGTGTGGATGTACAACAGCATACTGTGTGTACCCACACAGAAGAGGAAACTGAGCTACTGACTTACAGTTTGTAGTAGCCAACTGTGCCTATTGCTTTGATTTAGGGAGGGCACTTGTTGTTGCCACTGCATTTTAGGAATCATGTCAGCTTCTGTAAGAAAGTTTGGAATGATCCTGGCAAATACCTGTTGCTGTGTACTGGGAATGAGTAGGCTGCAAATCTGGGGACTGGGAGGGGAGGCGGGAAGGGAGGGGGATGAGGGCTTAGCATGAACACACTAAAAGTGAACTAGAATGGACAGAAAGGTGACAATTTTAGCCTTTATTGTTGGGTTCTTGGGGAAGTGAAAAGCTAACGCGCAGTCCCTGGAAGGCCTGATGGCTGAAGGGCTGACCTTTGTATTTTGCAACATACATTTTACCCATTGCTCTGTATTTTAAACCCCAGACCTGTCAGATTCTGGAAGTAGAATCAAAACGTTGGTTTGAACACTACTTTTTTACCAAGGCCATGTCTCTACCAGGGAAGTTGCCCTACCCTAATATACTAGTCTAGTTAAAATAACTTTGTATCTACACCTATTACTCGATTGCCCAGATTGAAGTTGCATTGGCATCCTATGCAGTTAAGCTGAAATGTAAGAAATGCTTCAATTAAGACACCTTTACAGAAAGGTTCTCACACCAACTTAAGCACTTGGTTTTGAAATCACTGCATATAAACCATGACAGCTTTTCTCTTAGAAACAAGGCCTTCGTTTAGCATGTCTGCTCATCTAGTTGAAAAGAAAAAAAAAATAATTCAAGCCGAGATCTTTTTTTTCCTTGCTTTGTAAAGTGGCCTGTTTTGTTTCTTGTCCTTTGAAACCTTTCTTGCTCTCTACTACACATTAGATTTTTGATTTGGGGATTTTTTTTTTTTAGCAACAACAACAAAAAGTATGAATGCTCCCTATTTAAGAAAAAAAAAAACAAAAAACAACAAAACAATATTGCTTGAAGGACTTTCATTTTGCACTATAATTTTTCTTTTACCAGATGTGTCTGACAAGTGCATTTTGGAGATGCCCTCGGTCACGTTCTCTCAGGCCTACTCTGGTATTTCTAATATATCACAGAAGTACCCAATCTTGTAGCCCTCAGTTCTGCCTTTTTTTGACATTTTATTTTTTTTAAGCTTTTTATATCTATATATATATGAATATATTACTTTGTCAGTTTTTTTGCTGTACAAAAAGTCTTAAGATTTAAAAATATTATTTGTATTATATGATGGTGGTATGTTAATGTTACAAAATAATTAATGAAGAAAAAATTTATTTTTGTTACTGGTCTGTTTCATAATTCTTTTTTAAATTGGTATATTGTAAGATATCTATGCAAAAATGTTATGTGACGCATTTTTATTTAAGAATGTAATATGTGTAATAAACAGTAGAATGTGTTTGGCCCGACAGTGTTTAGTGTGCCTTGTATATTATTTCTTTATGAAAATGTCTGTGAACAGTGAAAGGGATTTTGAGTATCAGTTAAGGCTATGGTTCTGTAAACAGTAACTGACATAAAATCTATCACTCCTAAGTGTGCTTTAGCCTGTCAGAATCACATATTAGGATTTAAATGATTCCTCTTTTTTAAAATGTATTTTATAACAGTTCAAGTGTTGCTTATATTCATGCCATATCACATGCTACTTTTGGAAAAGATGCTTAGGAAGGAAGTTCTTATTCTTAAAAGCTGACCAGATTTCCATCTGGCTTGTAATCTTGCTTCTATTGGACTCGGTAACTTCTGTTATTTGACAGTTTACACTGGCTGAAGATTTCAGCCAATATTATTTTTGTAAAAGACACAGAGAACACTTGCATTGCATTTTCCATGCCTAGCTTTAAAACATTTGTCAGTCAATGGTCAAAAAAGGACTAGGCTTCAGCGCTCCTGCGCGCTATGCTGTGCTCCAGCCCGTGCATCAGGCTGTCTCGCAGGAGTGCAGTATTATTCTCTTTCCTCCACCTCGGTCATTTAGCCTCCCTCCTTAATGGCTACAAAATTGCAAGCACAATTGAATCCACCTGGATGCTCAAGTACTAAAAATGTATTTAGGCAGTAAAAACAGTTATTCTGAGCACAGTTACTTTGCAGTGTCATGGCATAAAATGAAATTACTTTTTCAAGATGGGCTAGTATCCCTTTAGGTCTTTGCTGTCTTGGACTCACACTGCAGCGACCTCAACACGCACTGCATATGAACAGTCTGTAGGTCTCATCCAGTGCAGACTGGCCAGCTTTTATTTCTAGGACAACATGCCTCACTATTGGGAAACCTGTTAGGAGTGTTTGTCAGACAGACAGAGGGTAGGATTCCCCTCCTGACATCTGCGTTTGGAAGTCAGATGACCATTCTAACCTACTCATTTATACTCCCTCTGTAGCTACTGAAGAGAGACATATCCAGAGGTGACTCACTCCGTGGGATGAGTTGAATGCAAAAGGAGCTGAGGTGATGTCAAGTATATCTGGAAGGCCACGTGGTAAGTTCCAGTGATACCCATGGCTGCTCTGGTCATTCAGGTTGTACCAGATGTTTGATGATGGACATAATTTGTGGTGTTTGGGTGTACGGTAATGAACGGCTCCTGAGCACTGGAAGAGGGCTCAGCACAGGTCAGAATTCTGGGCTTGTGTTCCAAATGGCTGAAACCACACAGTGCTTTGGCGTGGCAGTGATGTCTTGGTGTTACTCTTGCACAGCGTGAGTGGGTGAGGCAGGCAGTTGTCATAGTTTTGAGCATCCTAGCATGAGATTAGAAGGCCAGGAAAAAAGGTCTCTTTGTTGTAGGTTGAAGTATTTGTATGCTGTAGGTATGAATGGAGCTAGGCATAACAGAATTATTTCTGCAAATAGAATTTTGACTTTATAACTTTTTTTTCTTATAAAGATAAGGTCCAAGTTACTTCACTTTCTTACTTTGTTGAAAACCTCTGGAAGCTTTTAGCATCTCACCCACCTTGAGCTCTAGACAAAGATACTACTAGTATAAATTAATCATCTGCTCTCCAGCTCTGAGAGGGACTTTAGAGCTCTGGGACGTTTTTAAAGGAAACTTTGGGGCAGCACAGTTGGTTCTTCAGCCTGTGTTCAACTGTCATGAGTTGGAGGGAGGATTATCAATTACAGGTAAATATACTAGTTTGTTTTCCAGTAACTTTGAGAAAATCCAGTGCTTAGCTATCATATACTTTCTCTTGGAAGCAAGCAGGTTATTAGTCTATAAGAATAGCTGTCAAATGCTTCCCTGGGTTGGAGGCCAGGGAAAGGAGATACTGTGAATGAACTCCTTCCCTCTGAACTTGTTCAGGTGGTGCACAGTCACACATCTTGGGCAATTCCCACTGTCAGGGTGTGGAGGAAAGAAAAGTATTTTTTTACTTCTAGGGTTAGACTACCTATGAACGTCCTTTTGAGCTCATCATGTGCAAACTCATCATGTGCAGACTTTACGTGACTCTTCAGACATAGCTCCTCCCTTCAAACACATCTCAGCTGAATCCGGAAGGGGCTGAAGAGTCCTTACCCCTTTCTCAGGCTGAAGGAGGCTAAGCAAGCTCAGCACTGTCTAGACGTGACTCTGCAATGTGGCTCTGTGTGGTGGGCAGCTTACTCTGATAGAGGACGATGCCAGATGCATTGGTTTCATCAAGTATCTTTTTTTCCAAGCTACTTGAGCTGAAAAAAAAACCCAAACCAACCCACCAACGCTACTTCCTATGATGGAACTTACAAATGTAGATTTTCCTCCCCTTTTTTTATTTTCATTTTTGGCTTTACCTTACGTTTTCCTGGTGAGATTAAACAATGAGAGCAGAATTAAAAGTGAATGAAAGTAAGGGTTTGCCACCAGAATTACGCCATTTTAGTGCCTTTTTAACAAATATTTATATTAGAATATTCTGGATTTAATTATTTTTTAAAAATATCAATATGTTTTGATATGAAATAAACAGTTTTTCATGAACAGTTTCTGATACTTGGCTAGAAGTCTTTCCAGAGGCCCAGCTACAAGCTAAGTCTGCTAACTGAGAGCTCGTGTGCCTCATAACATACCTCTGTGGTGCTGAGAGCTGACGAGGGCTATTGGAACTACTGCTTCTCCAGGCCTTTTGTCTTCATGGCTTGTCCATTGACTTCAGTTTCCTGGAGATCTTTTGTCTGAAACCGTAAGGGACACATCCTGTTTTCAGAGACCTCATGTACCCCTGCGCGTGGTCTCACATTGTCTGCTTATGTTCTGGCTGATTGATATTCAGTGATGAAGAGGCAGTAAAACTGAGCAAGATAAAACTATGCTGTACATACTGGGTCTTGAGTTTAAAATCCCTCAGGGCTTTGGAGGCATTTCCAAACTCGGTCAAATTTACCTCTGTACGCTGTATTTTCCCTTGAATTATGGGGGATGTAAAATAAACAAAAGGCACCTCAAACAGGTGGGACAGGGTAGTTGTATTTCAATTTCAACTTGAGTTCCCCAAATTATAGAGGGTTTGGACTAGAAACCAGAGTCCTTGTCCGGGTAAACTCCTTCTGGTCCACAATTTCTGATTTGCTGAGGTAATCAGAAGGCACTTTTCCCCTCAGGATCCAGACTGGCTGGAATTAGCACACTGAGGACCAGTACTAATCCTGTAAGTAAAGGGAAGTATGGTCAAATGATACCATTTTAAAAGTATTTGGGGATATTCAGGACGGATCTTTGAGAAACAGGAACTTTCCTGCCCTTCAACAAAAGCCTCTTACCCTTTTGACAGAAAGTTCCAAAATAAATACAAGTTCCTAAAACTCAATGATGAGAAACTTATCCTTATGAAGTGAACATTTTGGTCCCTGAAATACACGTTTCTTTCCACCTCTTTCCTGTGACCCTGAAATACTGTGGCTAGCTGATGGCGCAGAAAGAGATGGTTCTTGGAAGGTAATTTGGAATAGGAAGGAGGGTACAGACCACATGATCAGAATAATGCCCAGTGCTCTGGGAAACCGCAAGAGCTGCCGGAGTGTAACTTAAATATGGTTTGTGAGCTGTGACACACAATAGAAGGTCTCAGCTACAGATCTTTATCTCCACGTTACTCACTTGAGTAGCTCCAAGGCATCACCACAAACACCCTGAAATCCCAAGTAACCATTATTAATAAGCCTTAACTGTTTGTCTTCTGCTTTTCTGAAACTTGTCTTTCAAACATTTCCCTGAGTCTTCTCAGCCCTGTCTGAACATTCTCATCTGTCTCCTTTTTCAGATTTTTAAGCTGCTGGATGACAGTTTCCCTCCTTAGCCCAAGACCATCATCACCCCTTTACATTTAACTGTTTAACTGACGTTTAATGATTTAATTATTATTAAATGATAAATTAAATTTTCTTCCTTTCGAAGGGTCAGTTACAGGGAGCTAAAGTGATCACTGTTCAGGGACCCAAGAAATAAAGCTGTGGCTGGGTCACCGTACCCCTCAGAATATACAAACTAGTGAGTCAGTGTAAGACACTGAAGGGACTTGTCAAGTGTCCTTTCCTTGCTCAGAGCCCTGTTCCTAAAGCTAAGTGCTGTGCCTGGGCCCCCCCACGCCACAGCCTGTGTTGGGAGAGGAGTGGGAAATGGGGAGATGCTCTTCCCCGCACCCCAGAGGACACTCTGCTGCCCTTTGCAGGGACAGGGACCGAGGCAGGGGCTCTTGGGCCACAACACCGCCCTGAGGAGAGGCACGAGGCCCCTCAAAATGTACCTCTCTCCCCTCAAGTGTGCTGGCAGCAGCCAGCCTGTCCCCTTGGACACCTTATGGTATTGGCTGCAGGTGCCAGCCCTGCACAGTGCACCCTGTCTGGCCATGGAGGAGCAAGTGAAGGGAACCGAGGCATGTCCCTGAGCAACTGGAAATGGTGGCAGGCACAGCAGGAGCTTTAAGGTTGAAGGGAAGCATGGAAGGAAATGTTCTCCTCCTGTCTGGTGTTACCTGGCACACAGAAGCTGTGCTGTCACCCTTCTGTCCTCATCCCATACTTTAGTATTTCGGGGTCGCTCTTGCAAAGCTGGCCAGGCTTTCCACTGAGCCATGGGGCTTTCCTTTTCACCGTGCTGGTAACCAAACCATTATAAAATGCTGCCCTGTTCTTTATGGTGGGGATTGCTGTTAACCCATCGTGTGCTTTTCTCTCAGCATTTCTGATGCTGGGTGCCTTCTCTCCCGAGCCATGGCACAGATGAAAACCAGGCACGTAGGGATCCATGGGCTGCATTTTCGTTAGTAAACTCAACAGGGCTGTAGCCCGTCTGTTCATACCGTTAAACTGCTGATATGGCCCTGTCCGACAGCCCCTGCAACACCGCCTGGGTAAGGCTCAGGGCTAGCAGGTGCCCAGTGCAGCCCAGACAGGTGCTGTTTGGGGAGATCACGTGGAGGAAGGTGAGAGATTTCAGTGGTGTGAGACAGAAGCTGTGCTGAGCCAGTCAGCCTCATGGCCAGAGAAGGACCCAGGTGTGTTTACTTGTCCGTAAGAACGCCATCAGCGCTGCCACACCGCACCATTTCCTCCAGCAGCTGCCGTTGGATGGTTTTGATGAACTCAGCTGACTGTGAGGAGAGCAGGATGGGCTCACGGGAGCTGCGTCACTGTGATCAGATGTTGCCTGAGATGAATGGATCTGTGGGGTGAGCAGGTAGCCATGCTGCTCTCTGAACGCCAGCCAGGCTGCTCCAGCTCGGTGCCTCTGATGTCCACCGCAGCGCAGAGGCTTCGAGATGGTGTCTGTGCCAGCAGTAGCCAGGATGGCCACCAGGCTGGGCAGTCCTCCCCCGTCCCCTGCCACTCTCTGTGCTTGGTGGTACCAGGCAGTGGGAGGTAAAGGCATGTCCAGAGGGAAGCGGGCCCGGTTCAGCCCCTGAGCAAAAGACTAGTCAACAAACCCCCGGCTAGTTGCTGCTTGACAAACTTACAGAGGGCTTTTCCCTTTGGTGTTAGTGGGAATTGCATTGTACACATACCAAAGAGAGAATGTGCTCTTACATAACTGTAAATCACCGGCAGTGAGTCACTGTGTCAGGAGGGTTTTGGCCAATTCATTCCTCACTCTTCGGAAGGGCCCTGTTTCCACCCAGGGAAGGACTTGCTTGGAAGAGGGTTGAACAGTTGAAAACCAGACAAAAACTCTGAGAAAATTGCCTGTATGTTTGTGTCAACTTAATAGAGAGACAGACGCTTTGATTTAAATGCCTTCATTGATTTATTTTTTTTTACAGACTAGAAAAGAATGAAGAGGACACTGAAGAAAAAACATGCAAGGTAAACCTCAGCTTGAGTTCGGTTTTAAATAGAGAAAGATGTTCGTGGATCTGTATGGCGAGGAACTGTACCAGGATTTGCAAACACCAGGTTGTACTTATACCACAGCAGCCATTTGAGGTAAATTTAACTAAATATCACCATCTTGCATTGGCTCTTTTTTAGTGATATGAACCTGTTTTTTCTCTGTGTGCTCCTATGTAACACAAGCATGGTATGCCTGTGGAATTCACTTGCTCCATGGCTCTAGCAGACACACAGCAAGGTGTTAACATCTATGTAAGACATTTTGCTTGGGTGATTCTGCTGTGAATAGCTAATGCTGGTTCCCTTTTTCCACAGAGAGAGTAGAGATGGTCCGCTTAATAGAGGTTCAAACATAAGCAATAAGCAGTGGGGGAAGTGGGTTTTTTACCGACAGAAGCCAAGCTCAAGGAGAATGGTTTGAACCATCATTTGTTATTACTGAATTCTGGGCTAAATCCAGATTCTATGAATTTACAGCTGAGTCTGCAAAGGTCTTGAGTTGATTTTGACACCAAGTTGGCAAAGGCATCTCTCCTTAACAAAAGCTAAATCCGTGTAACTGCAGCTGTTGGTTACAGTGCCCTTTGTTATTGAGTACAGCAACCAATTTCCTCTATGGCTTGGAGAGATTTCATTACTTTGCATGTTGATTTTTCTGAAAATAATTTGCAGTAGTTTTGGAAAAATCCATGATTCCCATAGAAGGATTTGACCCTCAGTTGGCTCCATTTTTCATCTGTCAGATTATGATGCCAGTTATCATACAGTGAGATGGGACTGGAAACAGGAAGAATCTGATGGCAAAATCTCTTTCTGCTCCTCACATTTTTAGTTTTGCTTTGTTTGGGGAAAAATTATGGCTGGTGAAAATACTGCATATATCAAGAAAGTTTGTGATTCTTTCTTCACACATATGCCTCTTACCTGACCCAGAAGAACTGTTTGAAATGGAGAAATAAAATAGTCTCTGCACCACTTAAATTCAAGGCTTATTGCTTATAAATGCCTTCAGCTGTGCCAAGCATTGCCAGCTGTGAAGGTGGATACACATCTATTAAAAACTAGACTAACATCTATTTTGTGTGCTGGCAACTGTCAGGGTGAACAAATAATCACCATCAGCACCACTGCCGCTTTATGTGTCGTCCCCCACGTGTGTATGTATTTATACTGAGAATACACACATGTATTTAGGGATACTCGAGTTTTTGTGTTCTGTCCTCACCTTCCTGGTGTACCATAGCACAATCCTTAAGAACATTTTCCTATGCCCACCCCTGTTCTTAAGCGATGTGAGAGGAGGAGATGAGCAAAGTTTTTCCAAGTGTAATAGTAGTATGGTGTTAAGAGAGACCTTGTCTGCAAGCCAGATACTCCTGTGACACTGTAAATCAGTCACTTTGGTCCAAATTCATAGGTGGAATTCAACCCATAATTTTTTTATTGTCCTTGGGAGGCGTTGGCCTCCCAACAACTCCCTGAACTGGGAATGATGACACTCCTTTACCAGACAGGGTTACCTGCATTAATGAAATTATCAGTTTCTAAAGAGACTGACGTCTCTAGTATCACTTGTCTGCTAATGTGTTTATAACACCTTGTTGTTCCTGGTTAATATTGTCTTCAATCAAGTTGTATCCTGTTAAACACCAGCTTCTCCTTAGTTGACTGCCAAACCATGAAGTGGTAGCTTCACTGGCAATGCTGTAATATTCAAATACAGTAGGTGAAAGTACTGCATCACTATGGTTCTCCTCCTTCCTTGTCGTGTGTTCTCTGTTGTATTCACTGTTGGATTTGTATGATGCATCACACAGTGGCTGTGCATGGTCTGGGAAGGACCAAGCACACGCTGGTGAACGGGATGAGTTTTCCATGTCAGTAGGACTGGTTTCTTTTCACATGAAGACACGTAAATTTATGGTAGCATACGTATTTGAGTCTTGGCTGAGGCCATACTGCTGTGTGATGCTAATACATACCTGGTGATGCCAGTGCACCTCTACTCTCCTATCTGGAAATTTGAAGCACTATTAAGAACTCCTGGTCAAAGGTAACTGTGAGGATCAAACATTTTGAAGAGGGGAAGTAACTCCTAAGATTATTACTTTTCAGTAGTAAGCGGATTTTTTGCTGTATCCCTGAATCGCTAAGCCACAAAAGACAAAAATGTACTATGGCTCTGTAAGAAACTGCGACCAGTGCTAATACTCTGTGACTCACTTAGGAAAAGAAAGAAGGTACATATGAAGAAGGCTATATATCCTTTGGAGTGCTTGAGAGCATCAGTCCATACTCCAGTCTCCTCCTGTCTTGGGGAACTGTAGGGTGCAGGCGTTAAAGTTCATCGTCCATAAATACATAGACGAAGAAAAAGGAAATAAGGGTGTTTAGGAAGCAGTTATTCAATCTGATGCTTTTGGAAAGAGAGATCGTCTCCAAAGAGAGGAAGGCATTAAGTTTCAGCGTATCTGAGCAAACAGGTTTTTATAGATCACTCTTCAGGGTTGAATACAGAAAAAAATTCCTTTTTCGGAGAAGTTAACTCTAGCCTGGTTTCTCATCTGAAGACCATTAAAGCTACTAGTTAGGTTTCCAACTTAAACAGAGTTTTTAGACTGCAACCTTAATTCTCTGTCCCGAGTATGGAGATTTTTTTGATTAATGTCAAACTTTTAAAATTTTGTCACACAATAAAATTATTTTAAAACAAACAAACAAACAAACAAACAAACGCCACCAACAGAAGTGCTAAAAGGCAGTTGATCTAATTATAATATTTCTCAGCACCCATTCTTTTGACCCCAAAGATTCCTGCCATGGTTCTGCTCTTCCATATAGTTCTGATTTTAGTAAGAACAGGCGGAGGCATATAGTCAGCGTAGCATTTTCTGTAGGGAACCCATTCATGCCTCAGCGTTAATAACATAGCAAATTAACAATCTTCCCCAAGAACTGCTTCTTTGTGTGATGACAGCCCAGTGTGCCATATTCCCTACAAAACCAGAGTTTATGACTAGTACACTGGTCAGATGTTACACATACGCTCATGTCACAGATTACCAAATGGCTGTAACAATGGAGATATTTTCCAAGCTTTACACAGGTTTTTTCTTGCTGTTTATCTATTTTTTAAAAAAAAAAGTTAATTATCACTCCACCTTGAGCACTTCTTTTTTCTCATTTAAGTGCCCCCAGCCCCCTCCCCACCCGCCAAGCTGTGCGAAAGCTCTCCAGCAAGACCTAAAAACATGTGATATCCTCTTGTATTCGTGTTTCATGTGGAATCTCAAGCTGAGAGAGGCCTCAGGATAGAGCCTTAACTGACAGGGGGACGGCGAGGCAGTCAGGATTGCGTAGGCGTGCAGAACTGAGGAACCGGGGCTGCTCAATATGTTTTTAATGAAACTAATAAATAGAACCATTGAATGAATAGAGCTGATTGACACGGGGAGTTCCTAGTTCCCCCCTACCATCTGCGGCTTTTTCAGTAGCAGAACAGAATACAGAAATTTAAAAGGAAACCAGGACATGTATTTTCAAAGAAATGTTATACAAAATTGCAAGCAAAATGCCAGATAAAAGAAAAATTGTTCTTCTTCTACAAAAAGCCTAACAAAGTTTTCCCTTGTTCTTTCCACAGAAAAGAATCAAACCCTCTCTCACAGTTTCACATTTTCCAGTGAGCCAGTGGAAAGACAAGTAATGGAACATATGAAAAAAATTCAAAGTAGAAATTGTTTTTCATTATCCTTTTCCTGACAGAGAAAAAATTGCTAGGAAAAATCAGCTGTCCCACTGCTTAAAAAAACCAAAACCAATAAAACAAAAGACAAAAAAGAGAGGTGATCTTTGAAATGTCTTGATGATAAAGAAGAAGCTTTTCAAAGGGAAAATGCAGCCCTGATCTAATTATGGAAAGGGGTTTGCAGCCACCCAGCTCTGACCCCATCATACCATGCAGGATCAGGCAGCGCATTGTCAGCACTGGGTAGGATGTGGGTAGTCAAGTCTTCAGGTAAAAGAATGCCTGCATTTCCACATACTTTATTTTCCCCCATTAGTGTGTTGACTATGTATTCAGTTCCAAAAGATGGGAACAGGCATGACGGATGACCTTGAGGAGAACTAAATTGAAATCACAGTGGTGTGTTCTGAAGTAGGGATCTAGGGAGACGAGTTGTTTAAAAATAGGTAGATGGCCAAAAATAAATGCTATCAATGCCTACAGACCACAAGCTTAAAAATAATGACTAGTGAAAGCAGAGTGTATGACAGTGGAAGGAGGACATGACATGATGGGTGTTTCTGAAGAATGGGGGAGTGTCGAAAATCAATGGGATATTATAATACTTACAATAATCTCTAAAGCAAGGACAGGTTAGGTCACAGAGTGAGGGGGAGGAAGAGAATTCTGCAGTCACAAGACAGCATTGGATCTATATAGATAAGATTTTAGTAAGTGAAGGAAACCAGATTGTAAAATATTTATCTACTAATGGTTTGACAAGAAGCAGCTATGTCTTAGGAGTAAATAAAAGGGACCGCGGCATAACAGTGAGCAACCTCCTCTGGGTAAGAACCATGCCAAAGGGTAGCTTGCCAATATTAAAATTTGGAAAGGAGGCATTTTCTTGTTAAAAATACAAAATCAAATAGAGGAGCTAATGAATAAGCCATAGAGCTGTGAGTGAGGATATTCATAGCCTCAGGCCGAGCAAGGAGGGTTTTTCTGAGTAACTCATAGTGATCACAAACCGCGTACTGTAGATGTTAAAGACTAGATCATCTCATGCCTGCTTCCCTGCCTTCCCACCTCACGCCCTAACATTATGCTGAAATATTTTTCGAGATATTCTTCCTTCCACTATTCCCCTTTGTATGTCCTTCACACAAAACTGTTACAGCAACAGTCCAGCTGTTTTCTTGCTGCAATACACAGAAGACTCCCCCACCATTGTACAGAATGCCTCAAAGCATCCCTGAGCTGCTTAACCTTATACCTTGCACATGCTAAAATAAAGAAATATAGTTAAGGGGGGGGGGAAGCACTCCAGAGAGATTTAGGTCAAGTGTATGCACAAGTCTCTGTATGGACAGAGCCTCCAAATCTCCTGCAAAAGTGAAAGAAAAAAAAACCCCAACAACCTAACCTATATATTCATGGTTACAACAAAGATTATTTCTGTTTGAGAAATAATTTGGAGACAGAGCCTGACTTGCAATGACTAATAATCATATTCCATAACTCTGTTAGTCTTGTTGGCTCTCTACTGAATCCCACAAATATTCAAATTAAACCAAAGTGCTTCAGCACAGATTTTCTGTAACTCTCACTTCTCATTCTGAGTCGTAAGTAAATAGGTGTGTGGTGTGCATCATGCCAAGTGGGCAGCAAAGATGAGCTCTGACAAGTGAACTACAAATGCATATTCCAGGGTCTAACTCACTGGGATCAATCAAAGTTTTGTCTTAGCAAAGTGGATCAGAGTTCTCTCTGGGCTAATCTGTTGCAAATGCTTGTGTTATCGATTCTAGGAGGATGAACATTTTTTTCAAGTAGAGAAAGGGGAGTCGGGAAGAAAAGAAATCGTAGTAGAACAAAAAAAAAATTTAATTAATTAAACAACCTCCCTTCCCCTCCCCCCAGGTTCATACTCCTCTTCTTTGTCTAGGGAACCATCTATTTAATCAGGAAGTTTTAATCAGATGAGTGGTTTTTGCAGATACAGGCAATTAGTACATGACATGTCACAGGTTTGGCTGCTCTTCAGGATTTATGCCTCCTACGGATTATGAAGCTGGAAACCTTGTGATAGAATCACCCTCAATGAGTAACCCTTATAAACACATGAGATTATTTTTAAGGAAGTGATTAGACTCCTTTCAGGTATTTTGAGTGAAATACACCCGACCTGAGGTCTCCTGGATCCTAAATCACACTAATAGAGCTGTGCTCCCCGGAGCATATCACAGAATAGTTTGAGTTGGAAGGAACCTTAAAGATCACCCAGTTCCATCCCCCTTGCCATGGGCAGGGATACCTCCCACCAGACCAGGCTGCCCAAGGCCCCATCCAACCTGGCCTTGAACACCTCCAGGGATGGGGCAGCCACAGCTTCCCTGGGCAACCTGGGCCAGTGCCTCACCACTCTTGTGGTGAAGAAATTCTTCCTTATGTGCAGTCTAAATCTGCCACTCTCCAGTTTGTACCCATTCCCCCTCATCCTATCACTACAAGCCTTTTTGAACAGTCCCTCCCCAGCTTTCCCGTAGCCCCTTCGAGTGCTGGAAAGTCACTATAAGATCTCCTCGGAGCCTTCTCTTCTCCAGGCTGAACAACCCCAACTCTCTCAGCCTGTCCTCGTATGGGAGGTGCTCCAGCCCTCTGATCATCTTTGTAGCCTCCTCTGGACCCATTCCAACAGCTCCATATCCTACTTATCCAGACCCAGAACCATGACTGCTGCCAACCCTAGGGTCATATTTCTGTGAAAATCAGAATGATTGCTTTGGCTTTACAGGCAATGCATGCAGGCTCTAAATATCTGATTAAAACACAAGACCTCTTTAATAAAATATTTTAAAAGTATTGGCAACATTTTTTCCACTTTTGCAACAGGTGGAAACATTTTTTGCCATGGTCACAAACACATAAATTTAGATGAGCATTCAAAAGAAGTCCAGGAGACTTACAGAGGGTAGGCATTTGCAGGGCAGTTTTATGTCTTTGTCTTCTGTTTGTTTAGTCTTATTTGCTATTTCCAAGGCTCTTTGGTGCTAATTTATGGTTCTCAAAATCATAGTTAAACGGCTCATTTATAGAAGACAAACATCAATAAAAAAGCCACGTTCAGTCTTATATATGCTTAGTCATCAGGCTTCCAGAGAAACTGAAATGATTCAGAAGTACAGATTCCCATTAAAAAGTTGGGAATGTGCTGTTATTTTTATAACCTCTTCCCCTACCTTATTATTTAAATAAGTACCTCCTACAGTCCCTCACCCACCCACCATATTTAGGAAAGAGGAGAACTTTGCACAGATGTGTTATATATGAAGGGGGAAAAACGAAGAGGAAATGAGAAAGGGGGATGGGAGGAAAGAAAGAAAAAGAAAACAGAAAAGAAGAAGGTGTTCATCTATAGAGCTGCAGAAGAGTGTTTTGTGGAATCAAACCCTATAACCCAAAAATGAGTTATAAAGCAGGTATGTTTATTTCCAGCGCTGGGGTGCAAGGGGGTTCTCCTCCTAGCTTGCACACCGCATAACTTAACCAACAGCTACTTATAGTGTAAAGACATGCATAGTTATAAGCGCCTACTACATATTCATAATTTTCCCCCGCTTCGTATTATAATTAGTTCTGGAAGGTTCTCTCCAGTCTTGCACCTGCGTAGTGCCTCCTGGTGATCGTGGGCCAGGGTCTCCGGGATGAAGTCAGCAGTGTTCCTCAGGATGAACTTTTTTCCCTCTCAAACTGTGCGCAA
Source organism: Cuculus canorus (assembly GCF_017976375.1). Classification (NCBI taxonomy): domain Eukaryota; kingdom Metazoa; phylum Chordata; class Aves; order Cuculiformes; family Cuculidae; genus Cuculus; species Cuculus canorus. The sequence goes on along the minus strand of NC_071406.1, from coordinate 28,753,727 downwards.
GCGCAGTCCTCTCTGGTTGTTTTTGAGACTGCAGATGCTGCATTCCGTCTCCTCGCTTATCAGTAAACTTGTGCAAGCTAGCTCCCGTTATCAGCTTTCAAGGTCTTTACCAATGAACAGCACGAGTTCCGTGAGCATTCCCAACCTCCCCTGCCTGCTTTTGCTCATCAAGAGAAGGCCTGGCCTCTAGTTCAGGAAAGAGTTCTTGTTCTCAAGGAGGTGACTCTGTGCTTGAAGTTAAGCACACTCTTCTGTGTCTTGCAAAACTGGGATATAGGAGGAAACGGTGCTGAGTAGAACATCCTGATTTTATTTCCTAAAACATCTTCTTGTCTTTAAGATCTTGTCACTTCTGTCTGAACCGAGAATTGATAATCTCAGGGCAAAATTGATCTGGGCTCTGGAGCAACTGATTGCCAGCAGGTCAGATGAAGCATATCCTGCACTGAGAACTAATTGGTGGAGTTCTCCAGTTGTTAAGGAGGCTGCTGGGGAGGACTGTCAAACCCAGCATGTGTATTTATGATTTTATTAGTAAAGGGACTGAAATTGAGAACAGATCCTTATTAATTACATTCATCCTCACTTGCAAGTATCTGTGTGCTAGAAAAAAAAATTGGATAGATTCTTATTTATATTCTGGTAGCTGTGGATAGCCGGGTAGAAGGGCCTTCATGTTAGAATCAAGAAAAAAAAATTGCACTGAATTATAAAGTGATATGAATAGCTTTTCTGTAAATGTGAAGCTGACCTCAAGTGTTAGGAGCGCCAGAGTGAAAGAGCAGCATTGTTAGAAAAATAAAGGGGCAGAGGGGCTTAAGTTCAGGCATGTAATTTTTTTTGTAGGCATTCATCATGCAAAAATAGAAGGTAAAAACTTATTAAGGAAAATAAGACTACGTGATACATTAAGACATTTACTCCTGGGTAGGTCAGGAATAGTTCTCCTGAAATGAACAGATTGGTGTAAATCGAGCGTGGAGCAAGACAGGACTTGAGATAACATTTGCTCAAGTACCTCTGTTATTATTGGAAGGGTTGGCGGCTGCAGCCACCTCTATTTGGAGCTGCAGCACCAGAGGATAAAGGGAGAATGTTTGAGAACTAATTAACACGTTACCAGCTGAGTGACTCTCATTATTTTGAAAAGTAAATGCTTCTGTTGATTAAATCTGGACCATTAGCTCTGGTCTGTGATAGAAGAAGTTTCATCAGAAGTTAAAAAAGAGGAAGCAAGGAGCTTTGTGTCCTTGTGAGGGCCATTGAAATAGCTGATCCACTGGGGAATGGCCGGAGAACTTGCAGAGAGCTGAAAACATGAACTTTTATATTTTAATTTGTCCTCTTCAAATGGTGCTGTGAGAGGATGTTACTCTCTTCAGATTATGCAAAGGAAAAACATGACTCACACTGACCAGCGGTTACCAAACAGTCACTTTAATGATAAAACAAATTCCTATTCAGCAGGATCTTGGTAATATTTCATAGAAATCTAAGTTACAGTTCAGAGCACGTAAAAGCTCCTTCTTAGATCCTTAAGACAGATTTTTATCTACTCCAGATGCCTGGAGTTCCTATTCATGAAACTAAATTTCTGTACACATAAAAAGGCTTGTGTAGTGAATTTAGACACCTTCGCGCTTGACTTGCATAAGAATAATCAACTAATTTAAATATGCACTGAAAAGCACATTTTTTTATATACATGGTCAAGTTCTCGCCTGATTATAGAGTAGGATGAAGGAAAAACACTGAAGTTAGCAAAAGAAACATGGGTAACAAAGCTGTCCTTTAAAAACTTCCGGTCCTGTGGTGTGGATTTCTAGATATGAAATATGTGGTCAACCTCCAAGCAACATCTTCTTGACCCATGTCATGGAGCCAACACCATAGCATTTGGATTTTGCAATCTGCTTTTCTTCTGTCTTCTTTCCAAACACATCAGGAGACTCCCTGAGCATTTCATTACCAGAAATCAGAGTGATCTTCTGTCTGCCTTGAGACAGTGCTACACAAAACGCGGTTACCTATGTATTGAATAACCAAAGGACCAACAGGTTCCTCTGAAGTATTACTCCATAGCTATGTGGCTCAGTCACCCTGTCAAAAGAGTCATACTCTGTGTACCACAACTGTCACAATATGGTGAGCAGTGTTTTTCATGAAGTTTGTGATGAAGGCTTTGGGTAAGCTGGCAATTACAGGGTTATCTCCAGCTCCACTGTATTGATTATTGCTCAATTTCTTGTGCTACAGAGAAAATCTATGTGGCATTTCAAAAGTTGAAGCCCCTGGAATAACTCAAAGGCCTCCTTATATATTGCCTAGAGCAGAAAATAATTCCTCTTTCTCGTATAACAAGAAGCCACCATCTGTTTTTCTCCTCATTCTGTCCAATTACACAGTCAGGCTTTGTTTTACCCATTCCAGCAATATAACCTCCACCTCTAAGATGAAAACCTAGGTCTGGGTCATGGTAGCACCAAGAAGAACTAATTAGGGGCAGGGTATCAATTACGCCGGTTGCTGCACAAACTTCTGAAGGAAACTGTCTGTAATAAAGGTGTTGACTTCAGGTTCAAGACAAAGCATGTAAAAGGAGGTTAAAGGGTAAAAGGAGGTGGTGAGTTAGGGGAAGATATGGTTATAGAGAACAGCTTTGAGAATGTAAAATGGGTAAAGATTTTGCCTTTTCTGAACCTAAGGCCCCAGTAATGGGATACCAATAGGACAGGTAAAATTGTGTTTCTTTGAAATACCTTGTCTTGTCTTCTGGCTTTATCAACTGACTAGCAGTTGTTTCCACTGCGAAGTAAAATGAAAAGTGAAAAAAGTTTAGAGTGAGCATACCAGACGCTTTTCATTTGTGTTTAATACGGCACTAGTAGAGCATTATCCCAAATGACTTATACCCTCTCCAATGATGATAGCTCTAGGAAAATGCAAATATTGACACTCCAGTAATGTTTGCCCAGCAATCAGTGAGCGTTATACAGCACTCAGGGCATCTTTGTTGCAGGAATCAATTAGGAAAATGGAGAACTGAGCTTCTCCAATTAGAAGTATATAGTAAATGCTGATATTATGGAAAATATCCACTCTGCAAATTTTTCTGACATTATGTGTTTATCTGCTTCTCAGTCAGTACCATTAGAAATTCCCATTCCCGTGGAACACCTCCCAGTGTCCATGACTTCCATTTTAACATTATAGCCCACATGTGAAAATATTTTGTCACTCTAGATCCACACAGCATCCACCTCTTCTGCTTCCAAAAAGGATCAGTACTGGCTTTATCAGAGAACAAAATCGTGCAGCTGAGAAGGTATTGAAAATATGCTCCCAGGGAATGTTTCCTTCTATTCCCATTAACTACGTGGTGCCCTGACGTGAAAGCTGCAGTCGCTTGTGTCTGCAATGCATGGGATAGAACTTCTTACAGGAGGGATTCAGTGGCCACTCAAAGGGACTCCGTCAGGGACAGATCGTTAGTCTCTTTCTCGTGCTGTTTTCTGATTCTGTTAGCAATCACACATGTTTCAAGATCTAGCATTTTTCCATTACAGCCTCTATAATTTATCACTGCTTCTCCCAGAACAAATATTTGCTGTGGAAAGATGAATCTGATTGGCTTGTTTTTAAGATAGTAGCTTTTTCTTTTCCTTCTTTTCTGATAGCTTCATTATTGGTTTTTGGCAGCTGAGTCACAAGAAGATGTTACACAAAGAGTATTTACAGTATAACGAGGTTCAATGGAGTTGAAAGCTAAAGTTCATTACCCTCACATTTAAGACTATTAGAGCAGAGAGGCTATAGTGAAGCATTGTGTTTGTCATTTGCACAGTGTTTCTGAAAAGCAAACAGCATAGATTTTCCGGACAATTCCTGGCTTCCTTTCTAGCCTCCCAGCTGATTTTCATTTGCGGTGGAGTCCAATACTGCAGAATGGAGATTGATTGAACCATTCAGCACAGTGTCAGCAAGTGTACGTAACCTCTGCTCTGACCATCACCAAAGTTACCAGAATAATGAATCAGAAAGGATTTGAACAAAAGATGGTGTCGGTACCATAGTGACCATGCAGTTGCTAGGGATGTGATTAGCACTCTGATCGCAGGAACGGGAGAGTTAATTGCTATGTCCTCGTTCCATTTCTCTTGGGGAATACCTGTTTGCCAATTCTACAAGACAAAAAACCCTCTGCCTTTTGATTTTACACCATCTGAAGTTAGTACCTGTTTGACCCTGAACATCTCCATTACAAAATCAGAATACATAACTTTTATCCACTAAATGCAGCACGTTCAACGTTAATAACTGCCTTTCCACAACCTTTTTTTGCTGTATTTCCCCCTCCCATGCACAATATGCACTTACTTGCTCACTTCCCTCTGGAAGTTCAAGAGCCGTTTTTTTCTGTAAGTCTGAAATTCACCTATTAAGATGAAGAAGGCTCAGGAAAATGAACTGAAATGTCTAGTGAGAAGAAAAATGGCACTGTAAAGACAGGATGAAAAAAAAAAAAGCTCAGGGTAATAGAGATTGATCACTCAATCTGTCTGTAGCCTCAAATAAAACTGAGTGAATTTAACAGGTTAGGTTACAGTTAAGAAGCTGAGTTGTTTCCGTGGAGATAATATAGCTTCAGATTATCATGGGGAGCCATTTATTTATTTTTGCATTTGTGAGTCATTTAGGCAGTCCCTTTATGCGAGTGAAAATTCGTTTATTTTCCCACTCCCTGCTGTTGTGTGTTATATTAATATCACACTAGTTGAAATAGATGGGCACACTAGAAACTATTTGGTGTTGAATTTGTTTTTCATATTTCTTTTTCTTTTCTTTTTCATCGTCAGGCAGCTATTTTTATAAACCAGTTCAAAAGCCCCCAGGCACTTTTAATACAAGTTTTCCACCAATTTTTTTTTTTTTTTTTTTTAAACACAGGGCTTAACCCTGCAATAACAATTCACAAGGATGCAGGAGCTTACGTAAGTTCTGTGATGTCTTTTATCCCTTTCAGACAAGATGGAGGTGACACTGTATTTCCCTACCTTTCCAAAACAAAGCACTGGGCACTCAGAAGTGGCCCTACTTCCATCTGCTTCTATTTTATTAAAATAAAAGGAAAAAAGCTAGAAGCTGTCAGAAGAGAAGCTAAAGTGAATAGAAAAGGAACATTGCTGTGAGATATACCAGTACCTGTAGTTACAACCACAATTACCATCTCCCCTCCTTTACCAAGGACATTCCTGGTAGTTGCTGCTGCAGATGTGGTTGCCCGTTTCCTCTTTGCAGAACGTAATGGGACACTGATAAATTTTGCCCTTTTTATGCTACCCATAATCCCTTGGAATTATTTCTTCTTTTTTCTGCTCTTCCTATGGCTCCATTTGGATTTTAGTAAAGTGATGGCATTCCAAGCAGAGGTCTGGTACCATGTGATGCTTGTCGCTGTAGGCACATACCCTAATGAGGATACTGAACAGGTTTTTATCTAGAGAGATGCAGCACAACAGGTTTACAAAGGAAATAACTGGACAAAATGCATGTGAAGTGTTCCCAGCTAAGTTGAGCAGTTCCCAGCTGAGGGAGGTGACAGAGGAGACCTCAAAGTCCAGGAGCTGGAGCCAGAAGACCAGACTTTCAAATCTTACTCAGCTCAATCATGTTGAAATGATGGGAGATTAAAGCACTTTTACTGGATGGAGCTGTCCTCCCCTTGATGTGTACCGAGAGTGGAAGCAGTTATCTGTTGGCTCCTGAACTCACATGGGCTGAATTGTGTTACAATTGCTGTCTGTAGCAGAAGCAGGATAGTACTGAAAATAAGATCCTCTTCACCTCCTCAGCCAGCATGACCCAGTTAGCTTGCAGCAGACATTAATCAGGGTGTTTGCTTCTGCCCATGACTGAGCAGCAACCCTGTTTTAGTGCCCCTGGCTTGACTCTTGCTTTGCCCACCATTTGTCTCCCTGTTATGTGTCAGTCTCTCCTCCTGTTGTGTACTATCTAGGTAGCAAGGTACTGCGGAAGAGGCATTGTCTTGGTTTTAAATGTCACTGTTGTGCCTTGTTTAGCATGGCCCTGACCTCTTGGTATAGGTCTTAAGAGCTACAGAAATAGAAATTAATACATAAATCCTTCCCCCTTAACAATAAAGGAAGCAGGTCTGGTCATGACCCCGTGACCCACCCTCTCTAGGAGTCTTCAACCCTAGGCTGTCACTCTGTGATAGAACTAACATATCACCATCTTTTAAATGTGACCTCACCAGCTTCCTCCGTGTGGGAAAGTGCATCTGTCTCTTTGTTCTTTCTTGACCGTATATTTTGGTTCACATACAACCCACCTTATGTCCTTGCCTTTGCCAGTGAGACGGCAGTCATTCTGGAGGGCATTAAGAGTCTATCATTTTGTACATGCTTCAGATAGATGGGTGAAAGTGCCAGCTCTTCCAAAGATACTGTTGGACAGCAGGCAAATGTTATGTAAAGGTGAAGAGCTACATAGACTGCTCTGCTGGCTTAGGCAAACAGATAAAAAGATGTGAGCAAGCTTCCTGGAGAGGGAATCAAATGGACTGGTCACAGGGAGCAAGAGATAAGAACAACAAATTGGAAGAGAAAGCAGGAAATTAGGGATCACAGTACTGGTGTCAGTCCTACCTTCCTCAAAGTCCATGGGAGATGTGTCGATGTCTACAAATAAAAGCAAGATTAAGACATGAGACCTTATCCCCTCATTGTGTGCCACTAGAATTGAACATGCTGGTATTGTCTACTTTCTCAGTCACTTTATTCAGCTGAGGAAACAAGCCTGCTAAAACATGTCTTATGTCTTCCCCAGGAACAAGTCTGCAAGATCTGAGTGTTTTTGATCTAGGACATAATTCTCCTCTGGTATTACCAGCAAAATCAGTGGTATCACCTTATGAGTCATCTTGTACAGCAGCGGGTTTTGAAAGTGTTCCGCTTTCTAATGGCACATATCTTTTAATAAGTCTTTTTCTAAAGTCCTCAGGCTCTAGGAAGCCAATTTATAACACATCTCTTTTTAAATACATTTGTCAGAAACCCACACGTTCAGCATGTCAAGCACAGGACCCTGACATTAAGTTCTTAAACCTGTGGCTGAGATCCTAAAAATACAAACCAGAATTTTCAAGAGGGATGAAATCTAAAGAGCTTTAACTCTGAGTCAAGGAAGTATGTATATGGCCCTTTTGAAAAGCCAGAAAATGACAAGAGGCAGGACTTGTAATGCAGGACTAATTTTTTTAGCCCATGTGAAGTGTTTTACAGCATTTTACACTGGTTGCTCTTTAGCGCTATATCCATCCATTGGAGGACGGGACTAGGGTCCAGGAATTTCCAGCACCTCTTACTGTTGATCGGTTCTCTTGGCTGCAGTTTCACCTTCTATAACTTGAAAAGTGAGGGCAGAGGATAAAAGTGTAAGGGGAAAAGAGGAAATTATTGTGACCAGATTTATGAAGCAGACTGAAATGTCCTGATGAAAACAGGACAGAAAAGCCAGGAGGTATTATGGGCAACATATTCATACTGGACTAGACTGTGCACTAGTAGGTTTGGCAGAGCATCCCCAGGAAAAGGAGTCCCTGAATTTGTTATTATATTTGCACAGGGATGCAAGTATAATGATTGTAGGACTGCACAGTCCTGATGTAATGACAGGGAAATTGCTGCTCTCTTCTAAGAATCTGTCACTTACCCAGCCCTCTGCCCCTTAGTTCATTGACCAGCTGCATTGTTCTGCCAGAGAAACCTCAGTTACTGCCCTGAAAATGTAAAAAAATGAATCTATACTCCCTGGCTTTCAAAGACCAAACTGGCTGTACCTGGGAAATTACTTCCCTGGTAATTCGTTATACTAACAAACCATGTTCCTTCTGTACGGGCAGATTCCAGGAGTCAAGAGCATCCAGCATTTCATAACTTGGGATCACAGTGGCAGCACTGGGCCTTGCTTTTTTTTTTATTATTATTATCCTGGTTTGTTTGTGTTTTTTGTTTGGTTTTTTTTTTCCTGTGACTACCAGTCTCCTAAGCAACAAAATGGTTAGGAATAAAAATAACAACTAGGCTAATAACAAAGCTAGGGGAAATCCCAGCCTGAGTCATTGTAGGAAAGGGAATTAGCAGTCCCTTTGAGCCTTGTGACACTTACTCAACAAAAATGTTAGTCAAGATTATCATCCTGTCACCTAATGAAGGTGTGGGGTATGTTCTTAATGGGTCTTCCTAATTGTAGAAGAAAACTCCTTCCTTGCCTCTCCTACTGCTTGCCTTTGGTAAAGCAGTATTTTAACAACTGAAGAGCGAGATAGTCCTCACTTCAGCAGGAGCTAAATTCACACAGAAACTGGATTTTATCCCCTGATTGGCTTTAAATGCGAAAAAGCCTGGCGTTTCGAAGGGCTTACTCTTGCTTTTCAAGTCACAAATGGGAGCAGAATATGACTCTGTAGTCATCACTTCCACAAGGGGAGCTCCTCTGTAGCTTATAGCTTCCTTACTTCTATAGAGTGGCCGTGTCCATCTGTTCTGTCTGAAGGATGTGGGGGGTTAGGGCTGAGACTTGCTTTAGCTCGAAGCATTTTTGCTGATGTTTTAAGCATATTCCTACAAAACAGAAAGATGTTAAAGTGTTTCTAGAGAGTGCAGTTGTCGGTTCTGAATTGACACTTCCACAGGAAGCTGCAATGCAATAATAAAGTGTTTTGGTTTGTCCGTCTTCCTGTAGGACCAAGGAACTCTCAGAACAACCTTTGGCTGCGCTCAGGTACATCGGCAAACACACACTGATTTACGTAGGTGCCACCCTTGCTCTAAGCACCCTACAGGTTCTTTCCTATTTTGGTGTCTTTCAGCATGTACATTACTTTAAATCGTACGCAGTGTAAGTTAGGTGTTGATATTGGCTCTTATTGTGTGTGACTATGTGGTGCATGACTTCTCAGCATTCAAGCTTGTTTTCTCATCATCCTCTTGTGGTTTGGTTCAGGCCTTTTCATGCTGGCAGCGTGATTGAATCAGCTATGTCTGCTAATCCTCATCATTTTAACAGAAAACAATAATACAGCAGAATTAATGAAGTCTAGTTTCCTCTAAAATTGTGTCCCCACCCACACACAGTCTGTAACCCATTTCTCAATTTCCATCATAAATGTGCCAAAAACCACCCTCAGTTTCCTCTAATCTCTTCTCAGATATGCTTCCCACCTGCTTTTTTTCAAACAAGACCTAATTATTGACCTCATCACACACCCCTTTCCCTCTCAAAGGCACGACCGTGGCATCTATACTCCATTCAGCCACCTTTTTTTTTTTACAGATCTTGTAGGAACTTCTTACTTTAGTGATCTATTTCATGTTGCCAGTTTGACTGAAGTCAGCCAGCTGGTTCACAAGTTATTAAGGAAAGGCCGAGAGACAGACAGTATGATCTCTTAGGCCTTGTTTCTTCAGGAGAAGAGGATAAAACCACAAGGTGATTAGAGCCCGAGTCTTTATGCCAATGCACCTGGGTTTTTACAGGCATCTTTATCCCATAGAACTGGGGATTTTGTTAAGGAGTTCTTGTGTTTAATCCTGCATATTATCTAATTATTATGTTTTAATAACATCCACTGCAGACAATAGAAATGTTTTAGTATAATGGTTAATTTGTCTAGCTGGCTGTGAGAGACTGGGAACAGCATTTATCCAAGGCAACAATTCCCTTCTTTTTAAACAGTCTGGAAGTTTCCAGGGACCTTGTCTGGCTCCTGATTCTCCTCTCCTACTGTTCCTTGTCTCCCAAACCAGCACATGTTGCCAAAAAAAAGTGCCTGCTGCCCAGGGAGTGGATGGCATGTCTTCCTGTTGGGCTGTCAACAGAGTTCTTTAAATTAGTCAGGGATTTGTCGCTGAATGAAAGGAATCTCCCCCAGACATCTTTCAAGTGAATGGTCCCCACAGAATCCCCAACCCAAGTTGCCATGGGAAACAGGGTAAAAAGGTTTTAGAAATCACGCTCTGGTCTCAAGCATGTTAGGATTTACAGTGTCAGATCCAGCATTGCTCAGGCCAGGAGAAGTTTGACTATGGAATCACTCAGAGCAGGATTAAGCCCATTTTCACTTAGCTACCATGGTGACAGAAACCTTAGATATTTCTGAGGCATTGCTGATGTGTTGGACAAGCTTCAAGATTAACTTTGGAATAGTCTATACAGCAAGTTTAACATTGCCATTTAAGTTACAGTGAACTATTTTTTCTCCTAAAATGTATTAAAAAATACATGTATTTGCATCTTGGCCATATATTGTGGTTTTGCAAATTCTTTTGCTTTTCATACAAAAACATGACTGCTTAACAAAGAGGATGATTTCCCTTTAAGCAGCTTTTGTTTCCTCTCTTGTGTTTGGAAAATGCTGCTGTTTTTCAGTGAAGAGCCCTCTGAGACACTCGAGCTTTTTGTGAGGTCAGAACTCCTCACCTGCTCACTGCAGTCTGCTCCTGACCCATCATTCTGTTCATGTTCCTGTTCGGTTTCTATGAAGTGTCTGTTTGTTTTGAAGCTGAGAAAGAGGTGGAGTCAGGAATTTCACAAAGTACCATAGCACCGTGTCAACATTTGGTTTCAGTTGTCTAAGTAGAACCTGCTGTGATTCATACAGAAAGCTAATGTCTCTCCCAAAACAAGTGACGTTTCAGCTGGGTCTATTTCACTCGGATACCTGTTAAACATACTGTTGAGTACTGTTGCAAAAGGTTGAAAACTGAAGGTAAAAGTACCCGGTACAGTTTGAAGAGGTACACAGAAGAGGAGAGCTTGAGACTTAATGACTCAGCTTAGACAACCACTGCCAGAAATGTACCCCAGAGAGCAATCCTAGGAGACAGATAGTCTTCCGTTGGCCTTTTTTGTCATTTTCACCTTCTTTTCATTCTGTATATATCCATGTCCTTTAAATAGAACAGGGCTCCTATTAATCTCTTGATCTGTTCTCCTGGCACACACAATAACAGTCCTATGTGCGGATGAAGCCAGGGTAGCTTTAATGCCTTTTTTTTTCTAAAAAACGTGTCCAAACAGCTTTTGGATTCACTGCTTCTCCACCCCCATCATCCTGCTAGCTCTTCCCATTTCTTTGCTGCTTACATTGCATGACTTTTCTCCCACTTGTGAGATACATGCTTTGTTTTATAACATTTCTCATGCACTAAAAAAAAGTGCTAAGTCAAGCAGTTACCGGGGCTGGAAGATCCAACCTTCCTCCGGTTGGTGCAGCCATCATGTAATACCCATCATGTTAACTTTAAGCATAGATTATTATTACTGAGCTTGTATTACGTTGGCTGTTTGCCCAGCATGTCCTTGATAACTCAGGGTCAGAAAAATGAGTAATGCTCTGGTCCTCTTCGATATGACACAGGATCAGCATGATGAAAGTGCCCTTAGTGTTCAAGAATCTTTTGAATTTGGCACTCCAAATTAAATTAATAAATGGTTTAGATTGCTTCCCATGAATAACTGCTATTAACCCTTATTCCCCTTCTTGCCCCTTCCCAAGACTATTATTGATTCCCAGTTGCTTGGATGCTAAGAATATCCTTGGATAATGTTTGGGGGATTTATGAAATTAATGGGATTCTGTAGGCAGCAGACAAAAGACAGCTGGGTAGATTTCTCCATGCACAAGTATCTTGATACCTTCTCCTGAGGTGGGATCATAGAATCGTGCAATCATAGAATAGTTTGGGTTGGAAGGGACCTTAACGATCTTCTCGTTCCAACCCCCCTGCCATAGGTAGGGACATCTCACTAAATCAGGCTGCCCAAGGCCCCATCCAACCTGGCCTTGAACACCTCCAGGGATGGAGCATCCACAGCTTCTCTTGGCAACCTGTTCCAGTGTCTCACTACTCTCATGGTGAAGAAATTCTTCCTCGTATCAAGTCTAAATCTGCCCCTCTCCAGTTTATACCCATTCCCCCTCATCCTATCACCACAAGCCTTTATGAATAGTCCCTCTCCAGCTTTCCTGTAGGCCCCCTTCAGGATCTCCATCTAGACTTGGAACCATTGACCACTACCCTCTGAATAGGACCATCCAACCAGTTTCTTATCACCAAACAGTCCACCCATCAAATTTATCTCTCTCCAATTTAGAGAGAAGGATGTTGTTGGGGACCGTGTCAAAGCCTTTACAGAAGTCCAGGTAGATCACATGGTTGGTTCACCCGTGTCCACTGCTGCAGTTACCCCATCATAGAAAGCCACTAAGTTGATCATACAGGACTTGCCCCTGGTGAAGCCATGCTGGCTGCCACTAATCACCTCCCTGTCCTCCATGTGCTTTAGCATAGCCTCCAGGAGGATCTGTTCCATTACCTTCTCAGGCACAGAGGAGAGGCTGACAGATCGGTAGTTCTCAGGGTCGTCTTTTCTATGCTTTTTTATCCAGTCACCAGGGACTTCTCCTGATTGCCATGACTTTTCAAATGTCATGGAGAGTGCCTTGGCAACCACATCTGCCAATTCCCTCAGGACTCTGGGATGCATCTCATCAGGTCCCATAGACCTATATGTGTTCAGGTTCCTCAGGTGGTCACGAACCTGATCCTCCTCTACTGTGAGAGGGGCTTTACCCCTCGGGTCACCATCTTGCTGTCCCATGACCCAGGAGGAGTGAGGAGAGCAGTTATCGCTGAAGACTGAGGCAAAAATGTTGTTGAGCACCTCAGCCTTCTCCTCACCTGTTGATACGTGATCCCCATTTCCAACCATCAGTGGGGCTGCATTCTCTTTGACCTTCCTCTTTTGATTGACGTACCTGTAAAAGCCCTCCTTGTTAGTCTTTACTTCCCTTGCCAAGTTCAGCTCCAGCTGCGCCTTGGCCTTGCTGACTTCATCGCTACGCAACCGGGCAGCGTCTCTATACAGCGTCTTGGAGCAATGCCAAACAATGCATTTTGGCTGTGCACTCTTGTGCAATCATTTCCCCAATAGAATTACATTCTCCTGGTGTGGGATGGTTTGTCACTCTGAGCATGACCCTTTTATAACGTTTCCTAGTCAACTGTTTGACACAGAGCTGGCTTTCCCAGATTCCTGCCTCCACATAATGATGATTTTAAATGTTTTTAAAATCACACTGTTCAGGTCAGTGTCACAGGTATCTGGCAAAGCAAACAACAGTGAATTCGGAGACAGTTCCAATGTCAAAGTGTTCAGCCACAAGGGACATTGCTTATCCCAAGGAAGATTAATTTTTCGAGTGGAAGTCAAAGTGTATTTTTTCCACAACCAACCAAAAAAAAACCCAAACCTTCATTTGTTTCTACCTACGTAGCTTGGGGAAAAAATACAAAACAGCTGCAACATGCAAATGTAAAGAGTATGCAGAAACAGTGACTGAAGTGAGAAGGAAGAATTTGGAGCAAAGTGTGATAGATTCACTGGTTTGTGTTTGAAAACTAGAAACACAGACATTAAATACAAACTTACTTTTTGTGTGTTAGACAATGGTGGTGGATGGGGAATCCTTGCTGCAATCAGTGGGCTGACCTGCCCTGGCACTAGCAGTAAATTACATGAAAGCCTGTACTGTGATGTTAGGATGGAAGCTTCTGTTATGTGACTCTGGCAAACAGACTTTTACACCTGATTATTACAGAGCATGCCGCCTACTCGTGTTTCCTTGCTGCCTGGTTATGCTTGTGCTTAGTATCTCCCTCATTAGTTTTAGTCCTTCTTCCATCCTGTGCCCCACTAATCAGAGCTAAATGACACTCGTCACTAATCCTTTTCCTTCTCAGCCCTCGCCCAGGTAAAGCTTTATGGGTGTTTGAGAACAGGAAGTGTTCGTATTTTTAAAACAAGGGCTGTCTCTTTTAGATGCTCATGCAGAAGAAGCTAGAGCTAGGAAAAATGGCATGATTAGTCTGTCTGTCAACTATCCATTTCCTCTTTCCTACTGCTAAAGCCAATGTTACATCTTTGACAGCACAATAAATTTCCAGCATTTTCAAAATTCTCTCACTTCTCCAGGGATTTTTGATTGCAGCTGGTACTACGCAATCTTAACCCTCTCTCCTTAAATGACATGGCCTTCCTTTGAGGCATTCCCACACAGCAGAGTGCAGCTGTGCTGGGATGTACCTTGGGTCACTATACCAAGGTGAATTAAAAGGTGGGACCATGACACTCTATTTGCTCTGTCTGGTTGCCACTGGCTGCCTTGTGAATGGCACACTCAGATTGTTTGCCAGCTTGCAGAAAAGAAGCTGTTTTTATGAATGCCTGATATGCACATAAACAGAGACTGTGAGATCTAGCAAACAGGAGAGAGTGATGACTGGTTGTCATTAAATTATTCCTTTCTATTTTGTACTAGAAAGGATCATCTAGATTTGTTGGAAGGAGGATGCAGGAAATATAAAATGCATTTGAAGAAGATTTTCATTTAGAATAGTTTGCTAATTCTAATGCTCAATTATAACCTCTGTTTATTTTGTATTGGTCTCTTCTCAGCTTAGTAGTAGGAAAAGAAAGCAGCCTTGGCAAACGGATTATGTGGAAAGAAATTGCGAGCCCAGCATGTCTCATCAAAGCAATGGGCTTTGCTGTGTTTTTTTGTGTATGGCTCAACTGGCCATCTCATCTAGTCAAGGAAACCCAGCTCTGGATGAAGCCAAAAGAAGACACAAGGAATGAGACAAAGTTTATCAGGACTATGAATATCTACAGGTTGTAGACTGCAGGAATCCAAGACCAGCTCAGGATATTTTGATTTCCATTCAGAGCCTTTTTGTCTGAAGTACATCCCACGTTATTTTGGGAAAATGGAACTTCTGGCTGGAGAGATTTGGGGTACAAATGTCTGAGTCTTCAGCTGTCATAAATCAATGCATTTCCATCAACAATAATGTCTGGAACACAATGAGAACTTCTTTCTGTGTTTCTGAACAGGTTTGTTCCAGTTAAGACCGCTTCCAAATTTCATACACAATCTAAGATGTTCACGTCTCAGACTTTTATGCTTGGAATAGAATCTGCACAAGAGAATAATGTTTGAGTAGATTCTGAAACATAAGCAGTTAACGAGGAACTAACAACTTGCATTGCAACTGCATCCCCAGACAGGTCAACTGACAGAGGTGTTTTCCTTACTCCCCTCAAAACTAGGTTTTTTTCTCTTCCATCATGTGATGCTCTAAGAAACAAAGATACACATGTTCATTTAATGTGATTGTTCCCTAGTGGTATCTTCACATTCCTTAATGAGGGTAGTGTTGCTAACTTGTTAGGAGCCCGAGGACTGTATCAAATTAACATAGCATGGAGGAAAATTAACAGATAGAGGAGCTTTTTGCATGAAATGGGATGAGATCAGTGACGGCCCTTTCTTCAATCTTTATTTTTGTATTATAGAGAAAACGTTAACAAGAATAATATAGAACACTGTAACTCAGAACTGAGATGCCCTTGTTTTTATTTAATAACCTGAATGACCAAAAGTAATTAATCCTTCAAAATACTAATTATATAATAAAGGATGATTTGAGTGTTTAACCATTAGAAAAAAAAAGAAAGGGGCATGGGTCTTGGAAAAATTATTGGGGACAAATAACATTGAATAAAAGTATCTTTTAGTTTTGCATGATAGTGTTTAGTTTCGTATGCATTTAGAAATGAATAAATTGACAATCACACTGTTGTCTCAGTAGGATGATGCTGTGCTTCTGCAATAAATCAGAATGCAGCTCTTTTCATACTTCATCATAAAGCAAAACCTTGCAAGAGTCAGAGAAAGCAGCAAAGGGCTGTAGGGGAGATGAAGAGAGGCAATAGATTCACAAAGAAGAGTTTCAATAGAGACATCCATACTATGTTTTTCTTTTAAAGTTTTCTTTGCAAAACATGGTCGATAAAGCACACCCTCTGTGCAGTGAGTTTTGGCAGTCATACACATCACTTTTCTACAAGCACAAAGTGTACAGAGAAGGCAGCTCGTTAAACATAGAGCCTGTGTAATGCTTGTGAAGATCAATATGCTGCAGCCTTGGCCTTTTAGTGCTTGGGGCTTGCTTGTGCCATGGTAGTTCCTAAAGGGGGCTGTAAGCACTCATTGCAGGACATCAGTTCTGCAGTGGCAAGGGATGGGGCAAGGCGCTGCTTCCACACAACCTTCATTTGTGGTTTCACCATGCAAAGTGGGTAGGTCATCACTGACAGAGCTAAGGAGCCGTAGTCCAGGCATGGTTCATGAGTGCCAGCAGCAGACATTCTTCTACATAATGGTTATTGCCAAATATCTCTTTTTTTTTTTTTTCTGGTAAAGTCTCTGCTTCTATGATTCTTGAATGCTGGAGGCATACCTTCCCTCATCCTCCTGCCTAGGTGCCATGTGCAGAGGTGTCTTCCCCTACCTGATGGTGTTTCTTACAACAAGAGGAGCTAATGAGGGACTGAACCAGTCCACAGAAATCTGCTAATTGACTTTAGGACGCACCTGGTTATATCTTGTACTGTTAAATGATTTTATCAAATAACACCCAAGATCAGCAAAACCATCTCCATCTCTCTCTATCTTTAGCTGTACAGGCTGTTCAAAGTCTCTGAATCCAGTAAAGAAGCTCTGGTTGGCAGCATTTTTGGAATGGGTTAGTTTTGGAAAGTGCCTGGTGGCAGCCCGAGCTTGCTTGGCTTTGGCAAGGGGAGCGTGTGGGCATCAGTCCCTGGAGGTCATGCCCATCTGCTGCCGGTGGCACTGGGAGCTGCCAGCAAATGGCTATGAAACACTCCCGGTCAAACCCCACTTGTACTTACGGACAGCAAACAGTCATGGGCCAAATGGACTTGCACTGTTTCTTACAATTCCAAAGACACAAAATACAAATACAAATATTGAGACTTATGAGTCACATCTTAAACTAAACATAAGTTTAGAAAGTGATGTTCCTGTGGGGAGAAGTGCTAATTAGCGACACCTTCTGCTACAGAGCCCAGCAACAGACGGGTCTTACTGTAAATGAGTGGTTGGTCTGGAAGGACTATGCTCTGGGGAACCTGCAGGAGTGAGACAGATTTAGCTGCACTGATGGGTAATAATCTGTGGACAAGGAACACAGGAGATTTGTCAACTAACAGAGTAGACAAAATTACAATAAGATATGATTTGGAAAAATAACTGCAAGGCTTTACCTATTTTTGTTCTTTTTATTTTTTTTAACAGTGCCATGGTCAGTGATATGAATCTTTCTCTTAGCAGCATTGGAAGAGAATTGGACTAAGAAATTTTCCAGTTTATGCCACAGTCCTTCTATGAGATCATAGTCAAGTCCCTGAGTCTTGCTGTACTCTATACATTGAAGACAATAATATTTCTGTTCCTTCCATGTCATTTATCTGTGAGTTTTCTGGCAGAAGCTCTTGATCTGCATTTGCCATCAATAACCTTCAAGCAGTCAGGGGGAAAAAAGATTCTCTTCCCAAAGTTGGAAATATTTTGTTGAAATCTTTTGTTAGAACACTTACAATTTTCAAGTGGAATCTTGAAATTTGTGAAGAAAATTGTGCATTTTATACAAAACCTTATTTTTTCAATGGACTCTTCATTTTCTATGAGAAAAAAAATTCTACCTTATCATTTGTAATAGCAGAACCTGATGGATATATTTCTGGGACGCGGGATTCATGCATTCAAAAGGAGATAGCTAGGTCTTCTCTGTTTCAGCCAGTGCCCTGCACCCTCTGCTGATGGCTCTTTTCTTGGCATTTCCTTTTGAGCAGCTCGGGCAGGGGGTTCCTGCTGAATGGTTGAAACTTTTCCTTTCCTCTAGCACTCCAGTGAGCTTCCAGGTTTGCATGGTGATCCCAGGCAGATCCCTCCCAAGGAGAACCACACAACCAGCCCCAGTCCTTCTGCAGAGTCGGCCCCAAAGGATTGAGGTGGTTTGTAAGAAAGGCACCCCTCTGAAAACAGACTTTCTTTATGTACTATGTGGAATGAAATCCTTTAGGAGTCTGACTTCAGAAGAACATTCCAGTCACATAGTTTTGGAAGTGGAGGATGCGAAGAAATCACCCTCTGTTCTGGTCTGTGGAATAGCGCGCCATCCTTATCTTCCTTTTCTATTTCCTATTTGTATTTTTTAAGGATTTGGATGGTTTTTATCTTCACAAACCTCATTGCATCTAAGTGTCGGGGCCCGATGCTCTTGTCTGTCCTGACTCGCTTGCACCAGCTCAGCTCTTCAGCTTTTTTCGCTCTGCTGTGGATGGTAGCCTGATTATTCTATTACCTTTCAATAGCTTTTGAGGCCCTGTGTTTTCTGGTAAATCCCAATATGCCAGTTTAGGGAAGGAAGGTGAGTGTTAAGGAAGGCGTCCAATTTTCTGTAGTGGGAATTGGGGACATTTAAGTTTCACAGGTATCCTACTAATTTCAGCAAGACCCAGGAGTCAGTGGGGTCAGGCAGTTGGGAGAATTGTGATGGAGCAGGACTGCGGCTGGCAGAAGGGCTGCGTAGTCCCAGCTGAGCCCCTGAAACCACGTTCAAGAACCCGGGAGCAATAGTGCTCTGAGTGCTCTGTCGCTGTATGCACTCAAGCTTCTTGCAGAGCCAGTGAGTGAAGCTTGGGAAGCAGCTCTTCATCCTTTCCTCCTTTCCTAAAACACAGCTATCAAAACCACAAGTGGATGCTTGTATTTGTGGGATGAACCTTTATTGAAATACTTGACATTTAGTTCCTCTGCTCATGTAATTTTGTCTTTACAAAAGGACTTCATCGTTTCCATGAGAGTCTCTTGCTGGGTTCCCTGTGTCGGTTTTAAGAACCAGCCCATGTGAGTACAGCGCTCAGGCAGAGGCTCAGGCACAGGCTGCCAGAGGTCAGCATGACAGCCGCTCCCGGGAAGTGCTTCTGATCAACATAGTCTATGATGGTTGTCACAGCCAGCATAGTCTCCTCGCATGTGGGTTGGATTTGGTCAGAGGGCAGGACAAAACCATGAGTACCATTGTCTCGCAGTTCAAACGTGTAGGATAAAGGAATGCCTATCATGTGAGCCCAGTCCCGTGAGGAGCCTGAGTTATTGTCTGCAAGTTTAAAATTAGAGGTGAGATGTATGTATTAAGCACGGTTCTTTGAAAATGCTTCTTGCTGTGGTTAATGCAAGATTATAACAGAATCCCTGAAGTAAGCAGTAACTGTATATCACTGTGACATGGAGAGCAGAGCTTCTAGGGGATCCAATTCATAATTATACTAAAAGTCTTCCATGGCATTTCCTAAGTGAAACAATTCTCCATAAGATGGTATTGTACAATAATGGGACACGAGTTACAGAAATATTGTGGGCTTAGCATATTTCCGTGATTACAGTGGAGTACAAGATGGATTGATTGTTTGTCTCTTCTGGTACTTCATTTCCTACACTGACACTGCCTGAAATTTCTTTGTATATTTGTTTCTAAGCATAATTTTAATCAAGCCTGAAAAATTTCTGGCTACTCCCTGTAATTCTGCCTCGTGAATATTTTTTCTTACCTATTTTACTTATTTACTTTTATTTTCTTTAGTTTCTACTTACTTACACTGACAATTACAAACCCTGGCAAAATGCAGTCAGAGGCAAGGACAGGTTATCTCATCCTTACACTGCATTGCTCATGCAGTAGGTGACTTGCATGACTTCGAGACTGGCACAGACAGACACTGTAAATGTGCAAAAGAAGCCAAAAAAATAGAGCAAACTACTTTCTGTCCTGCGTGACTAGCGTGACATTGCTGAGAAAAGATTTGGTTTACCTGGCAGGCTACAGGGCCCTCTAGTCGTGTACGTAAAGGCTGTCAACTAGTATTAGCCATCACGGTGTGTTTGTGATGTGGCTATGCAGCCTATTAAAAATGAGGCTGAAACCAACATATTTCACACAGAACTGCAAGCAGCTGCCAGGCGATAATGTCTGATAGAGAAACTATGGACCTGATTGGGATTTTAATTTTTGCTTGACTCCGGTGAAGACAAATAAGAGTTTTGCTGCTGACTTCAGCAGGGTCAGGATGATCTATCGCCAATCTCTTCTGTCCCTGTGATGTATGTGTGAGGAATTCATGTAGAGACTAGCTTCTGATCAATGCTTTCTTCTCTCCCACAGTCAGCTTTATAACATACAGTGTTATCTTGTATTCAAATGACCGCTGCTTAGATGTTCCACCGAACCAGCCCATTAAATATTACTCAAAGAGGAAACTCAGCAAAACAGTACTTACTGATGCCTGCGACACAAGAATGACTCTCTTCTTTGAAAAATAGAGCTATCAAAGGGAAATATTAAGAAACTTACACAAAATTGAAGAGGTTGATCCTACTTGATAGCGGGTCCCATACTTTCCCATCAAGGCAGCAGCTGCTTTCTCTGCCACATTCATCTGTAGGTTCAGAATAGGAACAGCATTGTCACCAGTGCCAGTGTATTTGACATTTTTTTTGAGTGGACCAAAATGTTAGTCTCTTTCAGCTTTACATTTACATATGATCAGCTTTAAGTTTTCATATTATCAGTCGAAGACTCTAGGGAAACCCATCACAAACATCTGGGCAAATTGTTCTTGATTTTTTGAATGAAAATTATGTTAAAATTTTAAAATTACTCTGCTATTGGGTAGAGAAGATATTTGCTTTGTTGTAAATCTAGAGGGCTGTATTTTGGAGAAATACATGATATTTCCATAGATTCTGTATCCCACCATGTTTAGAAACTGAGCCATAGATAGACTGAATGAGTTCTCCAATGACTTGTATGAAATTCTAACCCAAGACCCTCATGCTCCTGATTAGTGCTCCGACTACTGGAGTGTTCATAAATAAATGTCAATGAACTGAAAGTTGAACACTCAGAAACTGAGTCACTGAAGTAACCAAGAAGCAACTTCACTCCCATTTTCCCAGGAAGTACATTTGGAATACCGTTTCGGGACACAATTGTGACAACCATGCGTGTAAAATGTGGTGGCATCCTGAAATGCAAACGTATTCCTGTATGCATCAGAGGACTTGGTGCTCTTCTCCACTGCAGTAACCCTGTATGTAATAGTTCCATTTTTCTCATTTAAAATGAAGGATTAGGATTAATTCTGAGACAAATAAACCTTGCTGATACTGCATGCAGTGAGAGTAACTCTGTGATCCAAGCCCTTAAATAAGCCTAACTCCTCTGAGGAAAGGCAGGAGGACACACAGAGTTGTGTCACATACTACTGCCTGCACTTGTTCTCTACAAGTGTAGAAGATTAATGTTTTGCCCTACCAGTTCTTCATTGTTGCTTGGAGGTTTGGTTGTGGAACCATACGGAGTGAGGATGTACTGTCCGTAGGAGTGAATTGTTAAATAGCATGCAATGTCACTCTTCTTTCCTTCGATGAACTGTGCCACAGCTCTTGTTTCAGGCTCTGATTCTGGCCCAGATCCACAGAAGATTTCACTGCTGCAGTTATAAGAGACACCAATACCTGGAGAGAAATACAAAAAGTGAATCAAAGGAGAGACATACAAACACTAGTTCAGAGGGGGGATGGAAATTTACCTTGGAGAGTTAAGGCATGCGTTTATATCGGTAGGGAGACTAGACAGCTCAGTGGGACTTTAACATTTTACTCTGTTGGTAGCAACTAAAATTTGCTACAAGACTGAAATATTTAAAGCACATTTACAGCCTGGCTGCAACACAAACACTCTGACATCGCCACAGTGTACCGCCTGCCAGGGAAGCTTTGGAAGCTCCTTGAAATTCATGGCGAACACTAACACTGGCTGTTAAGTGACTAACTACTAACCTTGCTGCCTAGAGCTGGTGATTGTTCCTGCAGTGGATTAGAGGTGTAGTTACATAAGCAGAAATTTTCTGCTCACAAAAATAAATGCCAGATGAAATTCCATGACTTAATATTTTTACAAACCAGGTTTTTATTTTTACGTTTGTTGATGACAAGAAGATGAATATTCCTTTCTTATAGGACTTCATTTCAAAGAGTAGTTATTACTCTGGCTTTACGCTTGCCTTGCTTATCTGAAACACTTGGAACTTACTGCCCCAGGAGGAATTGAAGTTTCGATTCAGATCTGTCCCGTAGCAGGTACCATTCATATATGGAGATCGGTTTTTCCTCCACAAACGTTCCTAAAGAGAAGTAACTTCAATTACATAAGAACGACTCGATGATCCATAGGGTCTAGTGATAATACGGTGTAAAGACTCCTTTATTTTAGATCTCTGCATGCTCAGCAATGCTTGCATTTAAAGACTGCAACTCTGTGTGCAAGGGTGATAAAGCTTAGTGATAGAACATTTTATCTACTACAGCCAGGCCGTCACATTGCACAAGCGTGTATGAACCTTGGAATGAGCTTCTTGAGCTTTAAGAAAAATAAATATGCTTTTTCTCTTCTAGTCAACTATTTCCATGTTGTCTTGCACTCCTAAGAAAGACTTGGCATTGTGAGGGATATCTCTTGGTCCAAGAGATGATAGCAGAACTTATGCTTGTTTCAGATTCAGGAAAGCGAAAGTTTCTTTGTCAGCTAATCTTGCTGCTGCTCCTTGGTTCCCTGCTATACTCATTGCTATACTCGGTTCTCTGCAGACCTCACTACACTGTCTCTATGAGAGCCGCCTGGCTGAATTACCTGTGCATCCAACTGCAATGTGCGAGATGCCTCAAACCTGCCAGGGAGCAAGCTGGGACACAGCAGGATACGCACAGCAGCAGGCTGAGCCTGTTGGGCCGACCTGAGGTCCTGCATTAGAAGTTGTTTCTACTGGGCTCAGGAGCCTGGAAGCATGATGAGAGTTGCTGAAGACCAACATTTTGCATTATCCTCCATGTCAGAAAAGAGATTATTCGTGCGGGCACACCTATTTCTAAACCAAATAGCCCAATATCTGAGCAATTCTTCTCCTGTCTTGTGCTGCAAACACAGCTTGGAACCATTGGCTACTTGAGATCTCTTGCCAAGAATGACTAACTCCATCAGCCAAGCCTTGAGCTGTCAGCAGGAAAGTAAGACCATCCTCAGAAACCCCAGAGCAATTGATTGTGTGGTTTTGTCCTTCCCTCTTCCCAAGGTTCATGACATTTCCTAGAAATTTTTAGCCCTATAAGCTCAAGTGACTGCTGATTTACCAGAAGAAACAGAACTTCTCTGCCATGAGGGGGTTTGTGTGAGTAATGATTCTGTCACTGCTCTCTGTTTAAATATAATTGCTATGATTGTAGCTAAAATTAACAAAACATAATGTGCGCATCAAACTTTCAAGCTAGTTCCTGGATTTTCACTGCTTACTTTTTCCCAGGAATATATGTAGCCATCAATATTGAGGACTGGCAAGACGTAGAGGTCCAAATTCTGCAGAAATCTCCTTATCTTTGGGTCAGATTCGTAATTTTGAAGAATCTGAAAAGAAAAAGTACAAAGGACTGAGCAGAGAATTGAGAGGTAATCACTGGAAAGGGCTAGTTTAAAAGTATCGTCAGCGCACCACTCACTTCCTGATATCACCATGGATCCCCAGATATCTTGAGATATCTACCTTTCGTGACAGCGTATCCAGTTATAGCGTACTTTACATGGTACAGCCTGGCAGGCATAAAAGCTGCATGATACACCAAGTACTTTGAGTACCCATGCAATATTGTTACACCATATACTAGGGTTGCTTTACTGCAGGGTGACTGTGACTTTGTGATGCAGAGAGGCTTGATCCAAAAGTTTCCAAATGGGAAGTGGAGAGATTGCTATCAAGTTCAGTGGCTTTGGAATCAGTTTGGGTAGAGGAAACAATGTGCCAACAAATGTTGCCCCATATCTCATCTCAAACTGATTTTGACTTAGATCTCCACAGTTTTCTGTCTAATTTTGAAAATCATTTTAGCAGAGAAAGCATAATGCTTGGTCCCGTGATAGAGAGGAGAACTGAATTGTACAATGTGATATGGGTTTTTTATTATCTAAATGGAAAAGAGAGGACTCACTTCTTTCACAAACCACTGGCAGAAAGCTGGAGAGATCCATTCTCTGGCATGGATCCCACAGTCCATCCAAATGATCTTTTTTGTTTTATCTGATGGTTGACTGATCTGAAAGAGTGTAAAAAGGAAAACCAGTTACGTTACAGTAAAGTAGCCTAGTGTAATACAGAAAGAAAAGGATGTGCCTTGATATGCTGTTGACCCATCTGAGATTTTTATTGCTAGACATCATTATGACAAGCTCTCCTTCCTAATAATCCCATCCCTATTGTATCATTACAGTGTCAATAAAACCATTTATTTTTCATTTATATTAGTCATTTACAGGACTGAGTGTTCTTACTTTGACATTCTTCTTTTTCAGAAGGGGAAGCACAAAAAGGCAGAGAATCTAATTTTGCTCAGTGATAGGGACAGATCAAGCAATAACTAACCCAATTATTAAGACTATGGTTTTACTAGAGCATGCAATAATAAATGTCATGGAATACTGCTAGTTTATATGCTGCAAAAGTAATAAAAACAACAAAACAAAACTCTATCCTCACACGCAGCTGTTGCCAAGCTGGTTTCCACTTGATTTGTATTTCTCAACAAGATTTCGGTTGAATTTGTTGTCTTCACTGCATGAGAGCAATAGCAAGATTACGGTAACAAGTTAATATGAAAGTTTTCAAATCTTACTGTACTGTAGATGAGTAAAACCATCTCCTGTTATTTCAGTGAACTGTGATGAGCACTGTCTTAGGGAAGACCTGAATCCTGTCCTCTCCTCTGTATTTTTTTTTGTGAAGGTATCTTCTACTAACTTTAAGAAAGTTCCTTCATTACCTGCAGATAATACATTGGTCGATTCTCGAATGTTCTCCCCAGGTAGTGCTGAGTCACCAACTCTCTGTTGCTCTTCTGGATCTCAGTCATCCACTGATAAATCTGAAAAAGTCACAGAGAACTCTTGGTCCAAAGTGGGAGTCCACAACATTATGCTCTCCCAAAGTGACTAAACCCTGTCCTTAAGTTACTTCTTTCTACAGGTCTCCCACCGTTCACCTCTTCTTCCTCACTGGGATTCCAGAGACCACAGTAGTCATCACACTTCAGATTTGGCTCAGCTCCAAACATACTGTTGCTTAAATGAACAAGTACTAGCACTAATGATAAAGCATAATAGGGTAGAAAGGTAGCAAATCAATAAACTGAATGCCAGAATGTTATTTGCAAAGCAACATGACTGCTTCACACAGAGCTTTTGGGTGCTGGTTAGAAAGGAATTGAGGGTTAAATCAAAATCAATGGAAAATTCATGTTCAATTCAAGCAGGCCAAGATTCTAGACAAAGTGAAAGAACCGATCCTGCAAAGAAGAAAACCAAAAAGAGCTCCACTGACTTCAGCTCAGCTCTCTGTAAGCACAGAGTTGCTTGCTGTGGCATTTACAAAAGAGCAAAATAAAGAAAGCAATCAGACCTGGGTTACTCTTTACCTCTTCCATTGGATGATATTGGGTGTAGACATAACCTTCTGGGACCTGCCTGTGGCTGCTTGTCTCCTTTGGCATGCTCTGATCCACAAGTTCCTGCACATCTGGTATTAGGACTCTGTGACGAGGGGAAAGGTGGAGATGGAAAAGAAAACTAGCAACTACTGCAGAGCTGTCATGGCAAGTACATTGCTTACATCAACAAATGAAAGGATTTGGCCAATTCAGTGGTGGGTTGCCTGACAAATTCATCACCATCAGTGTAATGATTACATCCATGTAAGAGAACATTCAAAATACTGAGATTTTCACTGAGTTTTAACAATAAAGTAATAAGTTTACCATATTTTTAAAAACAATATTTTTTAAAGATTGATGATTTTCTACTAAAGAAAATGTTCAATAACTTTCTTTTCTTCACCACTTCCACTTCTGGGCAAAACTCTAAAATTCCTTTTGGGAAAAGGGGGGAAAAGTAAAAAAAAATCACAGTCAGTCTTTTGTTGTATTTTATGGAGACATTTTCCCTTTGCAAAGACTTCACAAAAGTATTCATTGCAATTTGCAAAAATCAACAAATTCCCTCTTTGCTTCAGAAAGCTCTTCTTAGCACAGATATGATTCCATGATCAAGAAGGTCAATAAACCCTTTTCCTTGGCTTCAGAGGACTTTGGAAGATACTCTGTGCTTTCTCACTGCAATCACCTCCTTGGAACACTTGCAAATCTGCCTTCATTGTAATTACTTGTGATAAGACAATTGCAAAGGCAGCTTAAACACTGTTGATTTTGAAGACTGTAAGTGCTGTTAGGCTATTCTGCTGAGAGAAGCGGTTCTGTAAACTACACCTAAGTAACTTCTAAGAGTAGTTACAGCTGACTTTCACCCTGAGCTTTGATGTTTATTCACATCTGAACTTCAAACTAAAATTTAGGCAGTGCAAATTCCCATGAACTGAAACCACATATGCAAAATGCCTTATCAGAGCTCTGGAGAATTGAAATCCCAGCGTCTGACACAGTCAGAATATTGATGTCCTGATTATAATTTGTCATTTATGTCTCTATCATTATATACCTAGCTGTCATGTTACCTTCCTTGCATGTCAACTGTCTTTTCTAAGGTGGCTCTTGCTTTGAATCCTTCATAAAAACTTTAACTGAAACATTGCTGTACTCATCTCAGCCCCTTTGCAATACAAAGCCAAAACTGCAGCCTGACTATCAAGTCCTCTTTCTTTAGGACCCTATACAAGGTGGATACTGGTCTGGCTACAGTCCACTAATGAGAAAACAAACCCGAAGTTTAAGCTGCTAACTTGAGTTCAGTCTTTAAATTACCACTAGAATCAGTTGAAACCATTAAAAAATTAAGACTCGATATAAATAAGAGGTTAAATATCTTATAGAATGTGGTCTAGGTCCTGAATACCTAAACATGATGCTATATCATTTGTACTGGCTCCCACCTCATCTGTCTCCATCTCTAGTTGTCAGGGCATCACACTTACTACAAAGAAATAGTCTGGCAAGGCGCAGGATGTCAAGATCAGATTTAACTCTAAAGAGCTTCAAAGTGACACCAGTTCTCCTTTAACTTATCTCTTATGGGTAAATGTCAGTGTATGTCCATAGGCCATTTGTCACCAGCCCTGAATGACTGCAGGATTGTTTATATGAAATATTTGTAGCTACTGGTTACCTGCAAAAGTCAGTTCCAAATGGGAATGGGACTGTGTGAAGAATAGACCTTATTTAATCCCATTTGGCTTTATAAACAGTCTTTGTCTCTGGATTAGATCTTCTGATTGGAAGTAGATGTATGGCAGTTAGTGAAGATACATGTCTGGGTAGGTGTGATAAGTCATCATGGTCCATTTACAGCTTATGGCTCCCAGTGGTGTGCGTAGTGGGGACCTGCCACCAGAACCTTTGTCCCAGGGTGAGATGTATCTGTTCGGCTGGATGGTGCCAGGAAATTCTCACCAGCCTGGTGGCGGTGATATAGGGGTAGGAAACTGCAGCTTCGAAGAAAATGGCTCAATATTCACTTTGAAAGGGCCTTTGTCCAAACCAGAGGAGCAACAAAAGACAGGGAAGGGAAAAGGAGAACTACAGAGACTGCTTCTCTGGAGTGACACTGATTAAACCTATGGGATGTTCAAAACGGAGAGAACTCTGTGTTCAAGTATCCATACTTTCCAAGAGCATGCTTTACTCTTGGTTATACCAAGGTTGGCTTCCTGACTGAAAAACTGAGTCATACATCTAAGGATCATCCTCTGCCACTGAGAAGGCAACAGCAGGAAGCAAGGCTGTCTCAGATCCCAGCTTCAGGTTCACAGTCCAGGCTAGTTGGGTGGTGAGTAAATAGGGCACAAGGGAACATGCTTATAAAACTTAAGGTATCCATAGCATCTGCACATTGGGCAGGTCAAGGTAATTTGGAGGCACTTGGAACAAAGGTTGGATCCTATTGCCAGTACTTGCTGACTGGTCATTGGAAAGCACTAGGTCCTTATGTTGTAGGAAGGAAGATTGTTAGAGCCAGTCCTTCCCATCAGGAAATTAGGGGTCGTACTTGTAGGAGATCATGTGCTGATCTAAGCTGTCTTTCACCTCCTGCACCAGAGGGGCTGCGACCCTTATGTGCACATCTTCTCCAGCCCAGATGTCTTCAGGCAGCAGGGGCTTCCACAAATCCAGCTGTGCAGAGAAGAAAGAAATGCAGAAATCTAGCTCTGTTTTCAGAATGAGAAAAATTTAAGATAGAGTAGGTGCATATCAATAAATAGAAGAAATTTTCCTTCAGATTCTCCTCTTATCTATTCTCCAGCCACCTGTTCATAGAGCAGGCTTAGTGTTTCCATTGTCTCAGGTACCGCTGATAAAGAGGAGCACCCTCACAGAGACATGCAAGGAAACTAACTTCTTCCCATCAATTCCTTCAGGTAGTGGAAGGGCAATTCCACCCTACACTAAGAAAGGTTAGATAAAGTTTTTTTCAAGTTTACTTCACCCTTCGTTCCTGTCCAATGTTACACACACATCTGTTTTACAGCCCAAGACCCTTTTGTGCTTTTCAGGCTCGTATGGTTATTCTTACTTACCAGTAAAGTGCTGCAAAGATGCTGAAGATGCTGGACTTGCTGAAATGTTTGTGGCACAGTTTGTAAAACCTGATCTCTGGAAATTCAGCAGAGAAACGAGATCGGTTTTAATGTCTGTTAAAGTATCCATGATTTCATAAATGAAAAGGAGATATTTTGTTATGTAGAAGGAAGACGGAGCATGCAACTGAGTGCTGTTCCAACAAAAACAAGTCTGAGTGATGAATTCCTGATTGTTCTAGTTACAGCTAGGAGTAAGTATTGGGGGGTTTCTGTTGCTAGAACATTACGTTAACTCTGCTTCCTTGCCAGTGGCAAATCCTTATTCACCACACCCACTTCACTGAAGCCAACTGGTCACATGAACCCCGGTGTGTGTTTCTGCCTTTGCAAGGCCAGAACAATATCATTGGTAGTATATAATAAACTATCTATTTGATAAGATGATACTTTACTTTCTCCTGTTTGGGAATTATTCAATTATTCTAGACAGACTTCGTGCTTTCCTGATTTACTTCAGCATGCAAAAGCATTAGATAGCCATGACAAATGAACATTGCAAAGAGCTTGAGATGTTCACAAACTACTTGTCATAAGAACAGCAAATTTATGCCACAAATAGTGGATAGTGTGGTCTCCAGAACTGCATATTCTTACTCAATTCACAGGAAACAAAAAATTCTAGTACAGTATTTATCATTTTGTAGTTCTAGACAAGACACACAGATGAGAGTGGAGAGCGGTGAGGCTCTGGAAAAGCTGTGGCTGCCCCATCCCTGGAGGTGTTCCAGGCCAGGTTGGATGGGGCCTTGGGCAGTCTGGTGGGAGGTGTCCCTGGCCATGGCAGGGGGATTGGAACTGGATGATCTTTAAGGTCCCTTCCAACCCAAACTATTCTATGATATATGACTCTACAATTCTAGGATTCACTCTCACGAGTCCCCATGAAACTTTCCTTTACTGCAGGCTCAGTCTGAAAAAAATAGTGAAAGATTACAAAGAACAAAGTAAAATGGTTGGAAATGCAGAAAAAGCATATCTGTTAAATGAACCCTTTCTGATTATTTTTCTATTTTTTTTTCAATGTTCATTAGGATTCATCTTTCTGGAACTGATGGCAAGTGTGACATGAAATGTTGCCCAGGAAAGTTGTGTCTGCCCCAACCCTGGAGGTGTTCAAGGCCAGGTTGGATGGGGCCTTGGGCAGCCTGGTCTGGTGGGATGTCCCTGCCCACAGAAGGGGGGGGTGGAACTAGAAGATTGTTAAGGTCCCTTCCAACCCAAACTATTCTATGATGCTATGATTTTGATGACTACATTACATTACTTAAAGGTGAGATAGCAGTTATCTACTACTGATATGACAGAATGGGGAACCCCATAAATATTTGAGTTTGTTAGTAACCAATATCTACTGCTTCATAGTCTCCTTCAGTGACTTCACTAGGTTTTGGAGCCCTTACCAGATGGGTACAAAAAAGAGCATCTTACATTTTAAAGCTTTTGTAACAGAAAATCTTGCTGCTAAAGCCTTGTATGTTCTTTTATTAGAGCCATGGTCATTATGGTCATCAATACAATACGCTCTCATCATCTGAACTGCAATTGCTATCGTTTTTGCTTCCAAACACACATGTACAATTATCAGCTTAATATACATGCAAATAGAATTTATGATTCATTTGCATTATCCACTGAAAAATAGAGGGATTTCAGTGTTTTTACATCTCTCTTGAAAATATCACCTTTGCTGACAGAGAAACGTAGAATTTGATAGTTAAAATGGGCTGTTTAATACTGGTTCAGGAGATGCTGTTAGCATATAGGGCCCTCATCCATGGGGCAAAATGATTATATTTGCATTGCTAATGACTTGGTACAACAGCCAATGATATCTTTGTAATAGAACCTTGTAGATGCAGGATAAACATCTTTGCTAGGAGAATAAACATCTCAGCTGCAGTTCAGAGTTTATTCTCTCTAAATGCTTGGGCTTGCTTTGCTCTTTGTCTATCAAGAAGGGAAACAATACCCTGTAATATCTTTCTATCCTCACTGACATTATGTCTTAATTACACCAAATGGAAGAAATGCCAGACAGTCAGATTGCTGCCAGATGGCCAGCTCTTATTTACTGATAAACCTTTTACAATAGCCAGTGTGGAGACAAATCATTTTTAATAGTAAACTAAGATTAGAAAGCACACAGTCATTTGCGGTTATGAACTAGGACTGTCAGTGGAGAAGTGCAAAGTCAGCCCATGTGACCACGTGAGAACAACAGGTTTTTAAGAGCTACAGTTAAGATTTAATCCAAATTAAAGGATTGTTCTCAGCACAAGCTGCATTTCCTTGCATGCTCATAGATCGAATGTTTCGTTTCAGTTGTTGAATAAAGCAAATGACAATGAAAATGGGCTTTACTAGTCACCTCATCTTTGTGCGGGTGCTGCCCATCCAAAGTCACACTGACCGTTCTGTTAAGCACGTTTTTAAATCCCATGCAAGTACTCAGCAGGTTCAGTTCTGGAGAGCAATTAGAAGCAAAAAATAACACCACATTGCCAAGGGTCTGTTGAATCCTATCCCGTGAAACTGTCAGACCCTGACTGCATCCCTGATACAAATCTAGACTAAATATTATCCAAGGCAAATAATGCATCTCAAAGAGAGAAGGAGGGACTCTGTATGCTCTGCCAGGAGCTTTGCCAGAAGAGTTGTTGAACAGGTGTACTACTAGGGAACCTACTTGCAGTAGGTGTTGGTTGGCCTTCTCTCCTTTCAAAATCTGTATTCTGGGTATATAATTAGTCTACAGACATTCAGCACTGGGCTACTTTCTCTGTTTACTTTAGAAAATTTGGTGTATCGAGTTGTATGTGGATAGCTGGCCTCCATGCTATGTTTGCCCCTCTCCTGCAAATCCCAGCTCCTGTAAAGACAGAGTGATTTACCATTTCTTGTAATGTTGAGGATGAGTGAAACCAAATAGTTTAGATAGGCAAACTGCATAATTTTATATCACTCATTTTCTTACAAAGGAGAATTGGGGAAAGAGAACATCAAAACTAGACATTTCGTACCTTTCAAAAATCAGTAATAAAAAGTGTGATAATCTCATTTTCTGAGCACCTCGAGGTGGAGATTGACTAGACCAACTCCATTAGCTTTTTATTGTTATTATTGTTGCAGGTTTCTGAACAGGGGGTCAGTATCTGAGCTGCTTTTGAGACACTATTGTTTTCACATAACCCCATCCGCCTTTCATTAATGGAAATAATTTTGCTCAGTCATCCCTCCTGCTTTATACTCAGAAAAGGCATTTGGTTCCTACAACATCTGATTTCAAAGTTCATTATGAAAGACTCTAAGCCAAATGAATTTCTGCTAATGGAAGCAGCACATCTTGAGATGCATTTGAGAGACATTCTGTGTCACCTATGGATGTGGCCCTATCTTAGTTGGTTTGGATTTGGTTCACTTGTTCTTCATTTCCCATTAATACGTTTTCTTTCCAAATCTTATAAACCTTACAGCTTAGCGAGTCTATGTCCAGGTTTTCAGTTCAAAACTCTTATTATTATTCTTACACAGTTCCTTGGAATTTCACTGCACACATAACTTCACAATAACCCCATTCATACTCACCCATCATATTGCAATTTCAAGCTGGATTTTCCAGAAATTAGCATCCCCAGAGAAAAGATGATCCCAAGAAAAAGCTGCATCTTTGTGCCAAGAACCCAGCCCCAACAGCGCAGGACTAGGGACGAGGCAGATAGAGCTGGACTGCATGTTTTATTTGTACAATTGTAATATGTAACCAGACTTATCCTGGAAGGGAACTTCCCCTCATTGAATCATTAACTCTACTTTTAAACAGCTTCACTTTTTCTTAATTCTCCAAGCTCTCTTAGACACCCCAGGAGATGAACACCTGCAAATAGCAACATTGTCACAAAAGCACTTCTTCTAAAACATTAGAATATTTCTTTTTTTTTTCTATATGCCAGCTTCAAATCTTTGAAAACGTTATGTGACAAAGTTGGGAGTCATTGGAGAAAGCGGTGCTTGCAAGGTCCTTGGCAACCAGTGAAGATTAGCTTGTAAAAACCATAGGGATGGGAAGAACGGGAGAACAGTAGTAAAACAAACTCCATCCTCACTCTCTTCCTTTCCTGTGTTTGTGTCTTTGTTGAATTGCCCAGCCAAAATGAGAACATGAAAGAAACAACCACCATTCCTGTAAAAGGGAAATATGAGGACATCAGAGCTTCATCTAAACAAGTTTCAGTTGGACCAGATCAGTCACTGGCTGCAAACTATCAACTTTATGCTCTAACAAAGAATGTTTCTGTTATATACTCAAAACTTACTTCTGGCTTAGTTCATATATCAAGAGTAAACAGTTAAATTCCTTCCTTAACAGACTACAGTTAGACATAGAGCACAATTTCTTTTCAGAAAGAAATTGTTTCACTCAGCTTCTCTCTTGTGTTAAAGGTATCCCAGTGGATTTTGGGTGAGGAGAATCCAGTAAACCATTTTATTTGTGTACACATGCAATGGACATTAACTCTAGTTACGATATCTTTGTAAACCTTTCTCAGCAAGTATGACGTTCTCTTACATTACTACCAAGGCTATCATCAAGGAAATAGGCAACAGAACTGTCTCAGCATAAAAGAGGAGCAGCTTAACTCAGAGGTGTGTTCTCACAAAGCCAGGCTGCATGAAAGAGAAGATATTCATCTTCATAGATCACACCAGCCCCTTCTCATTTTATTGCCACACATTATTACCTGCTCAACAGCCTGAACCTGAAAACCCACCTGAACCTGGTGAATATTTTCTTCCATGTGGGTATTCAACCCACAGCCACTTCCACAAGAGCTGAGGGGACCCCAGTTTACAAGATTCAAAGTAGCTTCATTTATGAGGAATCAGAGAAATGAACTCGTGCTGGAGAACCGTATTCCACATTGGCACTCAGGACACCTGCTCTGAAAACCTTTGCTATTGCTTCCGTTGTCTCCACCACTGCTATGAGGTAGTCCACTGTTGTGAAGTTTTCTGCAGTGTTGTCTGTGCCCTTTTCCCAGAGCTGCCTTTGAACTGGGGTTCAGTCCCTTAACAGACACTCGAGGTCTAGGAACAAGAAAAATGGAGGCACAGAGGAAAAAAACAAAAGGCTTCATCTTTTTCTTTTTTTTTTTTTTCTCTTGCAAAAGATGTATAAACAAATGGAGCAAGTCATGATATGTGCTAAAATTCAACTCCAGCCCGAAGCTTACACCTTCATGCTGAAAGCAGAAGCTGTTTATTCTGTGGTGGAAACATTACGCCTATGATACCAGATAGTTATGAAGATAGATAGGGTTATTTTGCTTAATGGGCATAGGATTGGGAAGAAATGACAGTTGCTTGCTAGGACTTTGATTCAAATTCCTTTGAAGTCTAGTTGATTTTAATGGGCTTTAGATGAAAGTCCTGTGCAAATAATCATGGACATATCTCCATTTAAAAAGTGGACTTGTTTTGGGACTTCGGCAGATTTGTTCATAAAAGACAATACATAAATATGTACTGCATATTCAGCTTGCAAGCACCACTGATGAATTTAGAATAAAAGCCATTAGAGACATTATTCTGCCACCAATGCAAAAATATCTTGGGACAAACAGTTAACTTCAACAAGCCTATTGCCCTCTTGGGCATAAATAATGTCTCTCTCAGTAATAAAGTCTGTTCTTTGGTCAGGTTCTTACTGGCAGCTGCTTATCTTTCTAGCAAATGTGGAAAGCAGCTTAATCCATTTATTCCCTCCTTGAAAACTTGTGTGCAAGAAGACATGGGATATTCTGGGAGAGAAAAGGTCATAAATATGACACAAATATACCACATGAAACCATGGAGCGCCCTATCTTCCAAACAAGTTTACTTCACAGTTCTTTCATGCTAGAGCTTCAGAGTGTTTTTCAGCATCAGTTTAGCCTTTCAGCTGTCCTGTGAGACAAACAAATATTATTTCCACTATTTAAAAGATTAAGAAAAAAAGGGGGGAAATGTGACTTCCCAAGGTGACATAGAAATGCTGCTGCAGAGACAGGAATAGAATTCAGATCTCCTGACTCCCTGTCTGGTGCTTCCTTAAATATAAGACCATCTGCTCTCCTGCTGGAAGTATAGATACTATATGCTGACTCCCATAAGCTGGCTGCTAAACCTGTTAGTTTATCCTCTTTTTATCCCATACTGATATCATCTCAAGCTAAGCTTTTGGCCTGGAGTCAAAGTGATTTCCAGGGTTTGAATGGTTCGACCTGCTTGTTATTGTTTTAACCTTGTACCACACATATGCTCAGCTATTTGGGACTTATCTGCATACAGTCTGTGTAGCAACAGCCACGAGCTGGAACTGTTTTGTTTAAAGTCTATACTGAAGCATATCACATGTTTTAAACAACTATCATACAGCAGTGAGTTTGATCCTGGTAGCTGCCTGTACCTAGATTTCCTGCTGAGCTGCATGTAGCATTCAAGGACAAATTGCTTATTAAAAAGACAAAAAACTTGTACACTTGTGTGTCTCCACAAACACCAATTTATCATGTTAAGCTTTCCAAGTTCCACAGCTAAATCCTGCACTGATTCCATCTGAACTAAAAACCTAACTAGAAATAGATGGAATTCAACACGATCAACATTTTTTAAAATCATCACCTTGATTCTGAGAAAATCATCCTCCAGTAAATCTCCTTCTCTCATTGCTGCAGAAAACACAGTATGCATCCAGGACAGATTCATCACTCAGTAGGGTCAATACAGTAGCATGCTGACTAATGATGTGCCTTAAATCCTAGTCTTCTGCTCCACTGAAGAAAGGAGCGGGATAATTCAGCTGTTTTACTAAAATATCCTCTGGTTATCTCTGTAGCTTTACTTGGAGGAAGCAGAAAATGAATTGACAGTTCTCTTTCCCGTTGACTTGCCATAGGAGATAAGATATAATATAGGCATGGTCTTTTCCTGTGAGTATTAAAAGGTATTTCTGTCTTCCTGAGCAATGTTCAAAATATTCCAATTCATTCTGCAATATTAAGTATGGTCTTAATTCCGTAGCACATGAATATTCAGCAATACGTTGTGTGGTCTGCAATGAGAATCAGTGTTCCTCTCAGTATGCCGAGTCTTCAGCTTTCACAGCATTGTTAAAGAAAGGGTTTTCTGAAATTCTCTGGAATCTATAGTGACTTGACATTGCCAGCTGTTCTCAAGCCTTATTAGCTCCAGCAGCAATCCTAGCATAAGCAGGAATACACTGGAAGCTGTGCTGAGTTATGACAGTTCTCTTCTAGAGTCATCTTGCTGAGTTTTCTTCTCTCTCTCTCTCTCTCTGAGATTATACTTAAAATGCTGCATGAAATTTACATTTGGGATCTTAAAATAATCTTAAACCAGCAAGAATTCCAGCCAACATAGATTAGAATGACATTACTAGCAAATTTTAAAGTTAGTTCCATTAAGCCAGCCTTAAGTGTCCTGTAGATCATCAATGACATGGGATACCTAAGATTTACCTTAGTGGAACTAATTTGATGATTGGTACATGATCTGGTCATTCCAGGAGATACACTATTGCAGATACTCTCAAAGATTTCCTGGTAGTTTTCACAGCATTTACTTGCATGCATCCTCAGATATTTTCAGCCAAAACTGGAAATATCAGTGTGTTGTGTCAATGCGGGAAATAACATCTGCCTTTTCTCCACAAGCCCCATGATGCAGTTTTCAGACAGCTTTATTGCCAGAGATGAGCCTCAAGCACCCGTTCAGTAAGCAGTTCCTTATGGAAGCAGGCTGAAGCAGGCTGACTAATCTGTATTGGTTTAATTAGGCTGGCAGAGCAGCTTCCTCAAACACCATTTTCTCCCAACAGCAAAGGGGAATGTTGTTAGTGAATTGCCTTTCCTTAATAACGAGTGGCCTGTGGGGTTATTTTTCCTTCACAGACAGCAAAATGTCACTGCTAAAGGACCTCGAGCTATAAGATATAAACTGAAATCAAGACGATATTTATCACCTGTTATGAAAAGGTAAAAAACACTGTTGGTTCAGTTCTAGGAGTTAAGGGTGACCTCCTTTAGCAGGAGTTGTGCCCAGAATCCTGGAGTCTTTATATAGACTCAATTCCTATGGGAAATTTGTCTGCATAAAGTTTATGCAATTCAACTTAAAAAAATGTTAGGAGTATATTTCAGTTGCAATGGCAAAATCGCTGAACCTAAAGTCCACACATACAAGCTTCCCGAAAAATATTGGCCTCGTAGTTTGATCAAAGGAAGGATTCACTTTGCAGACAGTTTTTAATGTGCCCAAATCCACTGTCACAAAGACCAGTTAGATTTTCTCACTCGCCTTCTCCTGCCTTAAAAACTTTCCCTCGTAAGAATACTCGCTGATGACACGATTGGAACTTAAAATTTCAAAGGTATTGCTCTGGGGGGAAAAGGATTTTCAGAAGTGTTTGATCTTATGTTGATGTTCTGAGCAGGCAAGAATTAGGCAAGGATCCTTGATTTGGTGAAGAGACAAAACCTATAAACGTTTAGCTGTCAAAACAGTACGTTGGTTGTTTTAATTAGGCTTTTTAAAGAAGATGTCACATAACATTAAAAGTCTATCTTGTATTTTGAAATGAAATAACTCCCTTTGTAAATAAATAAACTAGTCTTATTTTATTGCAACTAGCAGAACTGTAAAGGATGGCTCATAAGTCTCCGTTATTGCTTAATGGTTACAAAAAAACAAGCTTACTGCACTGTATTCTAGAATAACCAACATTATTTTTAATGAGTTCTATTACAAGCACTAAAATACTTCATGATTAGATACAAATATGCTTGCATATGATTTCTTAGACCCAAACAATATACACTACAGTCATTTTAACTGAAGTAATTAGCTTTTGCAGCTATAAAACATGTTCATATTAACCTTTGGCCTCCGTTCTATCAACAATGGTACACACACTTAGCTTTCTATTTAATACCAGCGTCACTGAGTGCAACAGTATTGCTTGCATTCATGCAGTTGTTCACCGGCAAAATGGAGCATATTCTAAAACAAGAGAGACCCCCTTCTTGCCTCACATACTGCAGCGTAAACGAGGGGTTTAGGCTGCCTTTGTATTTTGTGGAGAATTCCCTGTGTCGAGGAACTGTCTGTTTTGCTGTTAAAGCTGATACCTAACTGCTGAGCCAGCACAAAGGGCAAGTGACAACACGGTATTGGTCTTCAATATGTGTGTTTTAAAAAATAAAATAGTCTTTTATCACGTGAATAACATTTTAGATACGGGCTCCATGCTTGGTCTCTCCTCCCTCTCTAGCTATTGTGTGCAATAACATCTTAAGGTACAAACATATCGTCTCCTCCGTAACAAGCCACTGTGTGTTTCCTTAACCTCGTCTCATCTGTGTCAGCACGCATCAAGACTTCAAATATTCACCATTTACAGCAGCCTCTGTGCAGACGGAGTCTGATCCACCAGCTGTTCCCTGTTGCAGAAGGAGAAAATTGGGCTCACTTAACAGTTCAAGTTTTCACCTTTGAAGTTTTAGAGCTACAATCTCAGCCGCTTTATTTTGCTGTAGTGCCCTGGATTTAATTTAAAGCTGCTGATGAGCCACTCCCACTTTCCCCACACTCCCCACCTTTCTAAAAGGTGGTCGAGTACAGATGACATCTATGTGCAACGGAATCTGCACCACGAAAATCGAGCAGGCAAAGACAGAAAACTGAGCCAAGTGCCCTTTGTGGATCGAATTGATGAGAGTCAACTATGGCACATATTCAGGAGCGACAAGGAGTGTTTGGTAAATTCAGGAGACATAGATAGAGTCCCTCACCTATCGCAGTGAAAAGTGAAAAAAAAGTCTCCTCTTTGTAGAAATTTGCATCTCGCTACAATAAAGCAAGAGCGTATCTGGGTTTTGATGGGTGTCATGGCAACAATGTTAGTGGAGTAGAGCATAGGAGCATTTTCAGAGAGAAGGAACAGGATGAAACAAAAAGCTCACTGGTTATCTGTGGACACAAGGGCTTTTGCTGCAGATCTGAAGACAGATTCTCTTCCCTCTTGCCCTGGGTGGCTATTTATATCTGCCACCACATTCATACTTTCACCTTATACTACAGTTGTCCAGAAATAATGAAAGAGGGGAAAAATCTGCTACAACTAGAAACACAGATCTTAAACGCGGTGCAGAGATCCACTTGCAACACTTGGAAGAGAAGAACGATGCAGAACTACTAAAACCACTATGGTTACTTGCAAAAAACAAACCCACAGGATTACGTGTTCAGTAAAATCTATACTTAAGTACCAGCATTTTAAGAGTATGCATGCAGATAACAACAGAATTACGGCCCTTCTTTTGTTCTGAAATGATTAATTTCAGCACATTTCACGTAGGAGTGAGCACTCCACCATTTCTGAGTGGTATTTTCTACAAAATACCTGCAATTTTTCTTTCATTTGGATATTCTAGTGTCAGTAAAGATGTATTGAACCTGGAACCTCATTCACGCAAGCTTAGGCACTCTGAGATTCATGTACACAGATCACAGCTCAACAGTAACAAATGGTGATGTAACATAATACCTCCTGCAATGGCCAGAGAGGGAAAAATGGCATTAGATGGAAGTCTGAGTATCTTCTTCACTGTAGCAATTGACCAGAGCAGCATCTTTAGGTCTCTGTGTACAAAGCAGTAGTCAACCTCTTGACTATGCAGAAATAGTTGTGATATGTGAGAAACAGATTTTAATCCTCTAATTCCAAACTTCTGGTTTTTTTAGATTCTGATTTCTTAATAAAAATAAAACTCTTGCAATGTACTTTTAGCCCCTCTTTCTCAGTCATGTTTGTATGTCTTGGCCAATTTGAGAACAAGGTGGAAGATTTTGTAAAGAGTTCCTGGATGCTTCTTGTGAATGAAGAGCTGGGATATTTTGTAGCCTGAGAAGGCTGGAGTTAGGGATGAAAAGTGGTTTTAGACACAAGCAAATCCAAGCAGGAGAGAACTACATATCATCAGGTTCTGCAAATCCAGCTGCTTACGGAAACAATTTGTTTTCCCAACCCTCATTGTTCTCATTCTGCTTTACTCCACAAACCTTGTTTCATTTTTGCTCAGATGTTAGTAGTTTATTTAATGTTGGCTGCAAGAACGTTCTTGACCGTTGCAGCCTACGTCTTCCTGCTCTCATTTCAGACCTGTTCACACATCCTGCAATGCTTAACACCATCCTTGGGCAACTGAATTTTGCTGCATAACTTATATTTGTAAATCCTTCTCACAATGTTTTCTTATTGATTGTGTGATTCATGACAATGACCTGAGCTTGTCACCCTTTAATGTGTGGACATCCTTTAGATGACCTGGAGAATTCAAGGGATGAACAGCATATGCGATATTATTCTCAAGGAAAAATTTACAAGATAAGCCATCTTTGTCATGACATTTTACTGTTTTGTAATAAGATAAGATTTATGAATCAAAAACTGTCTCACAGCAAGCAGCATGTAAAAAACAGGAATTATAAAAAACAGTATCTGTTTCTTTGAGATTAGCAGGGCAAATACTTAAGTCCAGTATTTTATAGCTCAGAATGATGGAGAGATTTGTACAGATTTACCTTTTAGACTTACTTTGTGGCTCAGGAATGAAGTATGCTGCCTTCATGCAAGAATCTGGTCAAATACATGGTTGCTCTTTGCACATGAGTCCATGGGTTTTAAGTCATAGCTACATAATTACTGAGCCCTATACTTGCTTTATCTTCTTTTACAAGCCTTCAACTCAGTGAAGATCATCCCCTCCACCAGCAGTTTAGTTTACTTAATGAATTACCTATTTTCACTTTACACGGGGTTGAGAACCTTTTCTATGGATTGGATACACCCTTGAAATACTTCTAGTGCATCCAACACTACAACATACGTCTGGGTTCCAACTGTTAATAAGATACATCCAAGAGTGTGGAAAAAAATTTCCAGCCGCTGCTCTGACAAAGTGTTCCAAGCGTGAATAAAGGTTTCGTGGTTTAACCCCAGGCTGCAACTAAGCCACACACAGCCGCTTGCTGACTCCTGCCCAGTGGGATGGGGGAGAAAATTGAAACGGTGAAAGTGAGAAAATTCATGGATTGAGAAAAAACTTGTGGATTGAGAGATAGACGGTTTAATAGGTAAAGCAAAAGCTGTGCTTGCCTGTGAAGAAAAACAAGGAATTCATTCACTCCTTCTCACCCGCAGGCAGGTGTTCACCCATTGCCGGGAAAGCAGGGCTCCATCTCATCTAACTGGTACTGGGGAAGACATAACACCATCACTCCAAACTCCCCCTCTTCCTTCTTCTTTTTCCCCAAGCTTTACAAGCTGTGCAGACAGCCTGTGGAACTGGATGTCCCATGGGTCAGTTGGGGTCAGCTCTTCTGGCTCTGTCCCCTCCCATCTTCTTGTACAACCTCAGCCCACTCGCTGGCAGAAAAGGCCTTGGCTCTGTGTAAGCACTGCTCAGC
Organism: Cuculus canorus; assembly: GCF_017976375.1. Lineage (NCBI taxonomy): Eukaryota > Metazoa > Chordata > Aves > Cuculiformes > Cuculidae > Cuculus > Cuculus canorus. The sequence continues at coordinate 28,712,501 of NC_071406.1, read as the reverse complement.
AGTAAGGAAAACATCTCTGTATTATCAACACTGTTTCCAGCAGAAATCCCAGACATAGCCTCATATCAGCTACTATAATGAAAACCTACTCTATCCCAGCCAAAACCAGCACAAAAGGTTAGAAACACCTGCTCTGACTCTGCAGGCAGACTGTGGACATGGTAGAGAAAGGTGCAGTGTACACCCTGTTAGCCTCATTGACAGATCAGCTAAAAACATCTGTTTAGTATCTGTTTTGCTTAAAAAGGCTGATCTTGTACCTTTTGCACTGAGCAATCCTTGCAGTGGCAAACCCCACAATTACAGGAGCAAAATAGCTATTGTTGATCTTCATTGTGAGTATCCCTCTAATTTTAATACACGTGATTCAAGAGAGAGGGGAAATGGTATTCTAAATATAGACTGTAATGCACAAAACAGGATTAGATCTCCCTTGCTGCTTGGAACTATGAATCAGTGTAGGTGACATGGTAATGACTTAAATTATTGAGGTAGCATAAAGCAAGATATTTTAACAAGCAAGGTGGTTATTATGACAGACTACTACACTTCCATATTGCTTGTATAAGTTCCCGCCCACTTGTAAGGTATTTAAAATAAAAGAAAAGCTGTTGATTGGCTAATTTAATGTAACATATTATGCCATTTTGTGCCCACTGGTGGCTCATTCTGTCCAGGCAGCTGGCACCCAAGAGGGCAGTATACTTTCCAGCATGATCTTTTCTCCCTGAAGAGATAGGAGCTACGTACTGGCCACTGAGGACCTGACTGCAAAGCTCAAAGCAGAGGAAGCGATCCCTCAGCCCAGATGAGAGCTGCAGCTAACGCTGCATTATCTTGGTTTGCAGGGCTTTGCTTTGAATAGCACATTCTTTCTCAAACACATCTCCAAGCACCTCCCAGCTCTCCAGGACAGAGCACATCAGACATCCTCCAGCACCTGCCGGGACCGAGTCAGTCGGCCAGCTCAGAACATTGGAATATCTCCAACCAGTCCGGTTCACAGACGATGTCTTCTTGAAGATCCAAAAGGCCAGCACAACAAATTTCTCATCAAGTCAAGCAGATGAACTCTGCCTTGGTGTTTTTCACAATTGCATCAAATCTGGTTTTCTGCACGTGCTGCATTTCAGAGACTGAAACGCCGAACAGCTCACTCTGCTTTCAGCTCACTCTGCTTTTTATGCCACATTGCTGGGACAACGTTGCTTTGGCTGTGGTTTCCTTCATAAACATGCACCATATTCCATCTACATGCTCTGCAAAAAGATGAGCAGTGAAATCTTTTTTAAACACATTGTTTCTTTTCACCTGTCTCATCACTGTAATACCTTTTTTAGCTCATCATTGTAATACCTTACCCACGTGTCCACACTACTTCGTAAAGACAAAAGAACCTCGTTCTGTAGCCTGTTAAGTGAAACAAGGGCTCCACCGTGAGGCAGCACAGAGCCTCGTGGCGGTGTTTCCCTTCCTGCCCGTCGAGCTGTGGCTATGGTACCGCTAAACCGTGACTGAAGATCTGATTACACCACAGAAATGAGAAAGCTGGCGTTGGCAAATGTATTTTGAGCACTCCAACGCTATTGCTATGTCTTCAGCAACTCCTGCACAACAAATGGTTTTTACCAGTAAAAGTTACCAAAAACAAATGTTACCAAGACAAAAGAGATGTACCAGTTCTCTCTGCTCCTCCAGCAAGAAGGCCCAAAGCTCCTTTGAACCTCCAGGTCTCTGCCAACATAACCAATTCCACCACTACCTAACGGGTCAGTGGAGGTGCACCACACTATGTAATGAACAAATCTAAGCAGTGCAACCCCTCTTCAAACAGTTGTGGAGACACAAATAGCAGAAACGGAGAGCAAGAATCACCTTATAAAGACATGCCAGAGCCATGTTCTTGTAGCAAAGTATAAAAATCTATTCCAGTAATAGTGACACAAAGGGTTCAAAAGAAAAAGCATACAGCTAATGAACCATTATCAGCCTGAACTTCTGAAAACTGGGTGAGACTGAGCTCTTCAGAAACTTTCCACATAACGTTGCAGCTTTTAATAAACCCCTTAGGCTGAGTTATTTACTGCTTGACCGTCTACAGTTCTACATAAAGAATCCAGGGGATGATAGGGGGAATCCTAGCATGTATTTGTGGGCTAGATTCCAATAGCATTTGAAACAGTCACTTCCTTTCCCTCACTCATCTTGAGAAAAGAGAAAAAATTGACTTGGAGCATGAGGAGGGGAAGAAAAATGATGATAAAATTATTTTAAGAAATTTCAACAGTAATAAATACCAGCATGATTTTGGATTAATTAAATATTTCCTTCCACTAAAGAAAATCCACTCCCACTTCACAAAAGAGAACACCCACTATCAGCAGACACTGTTCACTTTACAAACTTTTCTCAATTTGCAATACTTTGGAGCAGGCAGTTTTCCATAAAGCTGCTTTTCTCTTCCATTAAAACCTAGCATTAACTACATAGGAAAAAGAGAGATCAGGAGACCCCAAACTGTTAGTTTATTTCAATTATTATCCTGCACAGTCACTTCAGAGAAAGAGAAAGCATTTTCTGAATAAATTTTTCCTTTCAAAAATTCAACTGCATCTTCATTTGTCATTTCCTGAAACTTCTTGTTCAGGACCTGGAAGAAATGAAAACAAAAGGGCCCATTAGTCCTATTGTCTTTAGCAAACTGCCCTGTCCCATAAACCAAGCCCTCGGTGACAGTAAAGCCATAGGGAGCCACCGTATTTTGAAAACAATTTGACTTCATTCATTCATCCATTCCTAAAATTCCTAAAAGTCACTGGGAAATGAGCCAAAGTCATGTATGTAGTTTTTTTAGGTAAAAAGCAGTTCAGTGGCTTTATTATTATTTTTCTGAATTACAATTACATTTATTTCACTCTCAATGGTAAGTGGTAGGTTGTCTTCTAGAATTTCTCTGTTCTTTCTCCCTAGTGACATCACCACCACCTTCTAAGCAAAGCTGATACACAATTACCACTCTGGAGAAGACTCTCTGCCTCCTTCAAGGCCTGTTCTACCAACAAACATGCTCATGGCTTGGCTGATATAACAGGACTGAAACAGAATAACAGGACTCTTACCAGAATGACGTGATAACCCAGTTTATTCAGATGCCGGTTCTTCATTGCCAGCTTCCCTTGGGGGTGCATTGTACCCACACAGAAGGCAGAGAGAGGAACAAAGAGAAGAGCCAACCTATAACCAAGAAGAGTAGAGAAGACTCCATTGTACAAATGCAGAATAAGCATTTTTAAAATGATTCAGTGACGTCCCTTAACACTGCAGAACATACAGCTATCTTGTAGGCAAAAATATCAGGACTGCACACATACCATTACCCCTTTCCTCCTCCAGACTTAAGTAATTTAGACCTTCTCTTATCCAAGGTTGACACAAGTACCAAATTTCTGCAGCAGAATTAAGTCCTTAGATCTCCATTCTCCCACGATGAGAAGGAAATAGATTGTTCAAAATTCTACGTTACTTGACAGCTTCTGCATTTACTTTGATCCTTTGCTAACATTCAGAATCAGTTACTTCCTGTCATAAAAACCTACTTAGAAGGGTAAGGAAAGCTGAACACCTTGGAAGCCTGACAGCGAGTTTCTGTTACACAGTTCCGTAGCTCTCCTTTTCCCAAAAAGCAGTTACACAGAAGTCATTTTTTCAAACAAGATTAATTTAATCACCTGAAGTGTGGGTATGATGATCCTTTTTATTCAGATTATCTTTCAGCAGCTGAATTAACTACCATAAAATACTATTGAGATGCACACTTTGAAGACTTAAGAGAACAACTGAATGTTTAACTGGACGCACAAATACTTGGAATTTTAAAACTATAATGTAGTAATTTTTTGGAAGGGATTTCATTCATACTTCAAAAACTGTATCCAATACGAGAGTATCAAAGGTAGGGAGCAGGATGAGTTGTTGCTCTGAACTGGCAGGGCAATTTTTGTCTATTTCAGTGAGCACAGATAACAAGTTAGTTATCTACTTAGCTTCTGGATGGAATACATATAAATAGAACTAGCCTGCTAGAAAAAATACGCAGTCAAAAAAGGTACCTTTGAATGTTCGAGCCAGCATGAACATCTGTTGCTGTTATTGGGAGCACTTCCTTTCTGTCTGAATCCATTCTGATTTCAAAATCTGAAAACAAAACAAAACATTTAACACAGCAAGAGGTTACAATTAATGTTCTCATTTGAACATTGTTCAAATTGTTTTCAAATGAACAGCTCATTTGAAGAAGTTAATAGACACCATCACTGCTGTTTCTAATTGCTGTTCTCTAATAATTTAAATATTACTTATGGCTTTTCCCTCTCTGCAACCAATATAAACAGCAGCAGTTTGCACATCTTCAAAAAAACCCCATTCGTTTATGAAAGCTGTATATACAACTTTATGTGAATGAAATCACAGTTTAAAGAAACTAGTCTTGATCACAGTCTGAAACAACTACTCAAATTTTCCTGTAATCTGATACCTCATTAGAAATATTCCAGAAGAAAATTATTACAAATACAGAAAAATTCTGGGTGGTTCGCAAAAAAATAAGTAACATCAAAATGTAAAAGAAACCAAACGTTATGAAATGATCACCTGTCAAAGGTCTTATCCCATTTCATAAATCAAAGTAGAACCTAAACCTTAGCCAGAGCTTCCGAGGAGAAACAAGTTAGAGAACAACAGGCAGCTGCTGTTCAGCTTTGTTTCTAATGTGATTTAGTAGTAACATGTCAACTCTCTAAAACAGCTGGTCGTATTGGATTTATGCACAACTAACATCTGTTCGCCGATGCCTAACAAGAAGTCCAAAGCAGTTTTGTAAAGGAGAGCAATCATGAAGTTTTAGTAAATTGACTTAAAATACTTCAACAGAAGCATCCTAGAAAGCAGATTCACCAATCAAGAACATAATTTGTTAAAAGATGTGTCTTCAAAGTCCTACACTTTAATCACTTGCACCCTATGCAAATTTGTTACCACCTTATTATTTGGGAGATAATAAACCTTATACTATATTAAAAAGAATATGACAGTAATTTGGCTTCATACCGATATGATATTTATATGGCAGCTGAACATTTTGCAAAAACATGTTCTCGTCTCCCAGGAGTTCTATCAGTGCCTCCTGAGCCTTTCTGAGATTCACAGATACTAATGAGGAGAAATTCTCAGTCAGCACAAATGCAGGCTTCGTGAAGGAAGGGCTATCAAGTTCCATACATGTTTTCACACAGCGAAGCATCGTTTCCTTTGTTTCTTTGTAAGGATCACCTGAAAAAGGATAGAAAAAAATGTTACATCCAGTGTAGCATGTCACAGAATTTTTCATTTTATTATCATTTACAGTCTGTTCCAGCAGGGCAAATGGATTTCAATAAAGGAATTAAAACCCAACTGTTTTTTTCACTGACTATTACTAAGTGTCTTCAATATATTGTTAAATATCACTAATTATAATATTAAAGGCTATGCCTGGGACCCGCCAATTTGTCCGGTCTTTCCCCTCAACAGTACACAGCTCTGTGCATGCTTTCAGTTATGACAGGAGATTTAAGGAGAACACGGAACGAGAGAGTAAACATGAAAACCATTCCCCAAATCCAGACAACTAGAAGGCTATTTATGAGACAAAGAAGGGATATCAGACTTGGCCATAATGTTGAAACTGTATGTTGTAGTTTGAGGTAAATTAGAGTCAATTTTGTGGCTAACTCACTTGCTGTAAGTAACTTCATTCTCACAACCAAGCTAACTGGTAACATTCTCAATCTACAGTGATAACACAGGGCATTGGTATGCAAAAAGGCCAGTGCTTATACTTAACCAAGGCCATCCTCAAGCTGGCAGAAAAGGAGCTGCACCTGTGAGGAGGGGCGAATAGGGCAGGTGACCCTAAACTGACTAACAGAGTATTCTGTCTCATGTAAGTCACAGTCAGTATAAAACTGAGCAAATACAAGGGTCTTGCTCTCTTCTGTAACGGCTGATGCCCAGTGAGGACCTCATCTGCCTGGTTGCTCCCAATCCCAGATCTGTGCATTCCTGAATCGAGTTCAAGTCCAGCTCCCTCCCAGCCGTAGACCCATTCCCTCATGTCTGCTCTGCATTTGTGGTGACATATAGTGATTGAAGGGTGGGCTGGGGGCACAATCTGCATATATTTTATACTTTCTAGTTATTTTCCTTGTTAATATTACCATTATCATTGCATTAAAGCTGTAGTTCTAGTTTCCAACCCCTAAGTCTTTTTCCTCTCATTTCCCTCTCTCCTTTTGCTGTGGGGTGTGGGGGAAGGATTTTGGAGGCTCAGCAGCACAGCTTTAGCTGCCAAATTTGACTGTGTGGGGCTAAACAGTTACACTGCACTTTAAGAGTACTAAACTGCATGAACTTAAGAGAAGCTACAGCTTTAGAGCTTTCAGGTTCAGTCACAGCAGGCTCAACACTAAGACACTGTTTTACTCTACCTGAATTTCTACTCTGCTGAACTACTCTACTGTCGGTAGAGAACTGTAATGTGGAAACCAAATTCTACTACAAACCATTCCAAGTTCGTCATTTTAACTCAGAACACTGAAAAAAACTTGTAGGCATGCTTCCAGGTGCTAAAGCTGGTTTACAAAGGTTAAGACTTCCTGTGTTTTTCAAAACGCTTTAATATCCATCAAAGATAGAACCCCTGGCTCTTACACATTTCTACCATTTCCACAAATCTCATATTTACCTCCTTCCATGTGCACACCTGCTATTAAACTGCTGCCACCATGAGGCCTAAGACAATAAGCCTAATGCCCTAGTGCAGAAACAGATTGTTTAGATCCCCATCACTACATTAGCTTTCTCTTGAGGACTTCGCATTTAATATTAATCATGTTTGCATTCTTTAATTTCTAAACTTTTAACACAATTACAACAAATTACACAGGGAGGCAGACTCTTTTAAAACAAGAGCGTGACAAAGTAAGGCCTGACCTGACAGTAGAAGTTCATCCCTGCTGTCCTTTTCCAGCAGCTCATCAAGTGCACGATGAGGAAGATATCCTAAGATGCAAAGTGAATACACTGCCTTCAGCAGTTCTGTGTTGGAAATCTGAGGGAGGTACTTATTCAAGCAGCTATGAAGAGTCTCAAAAAACCTTTTCCAAAAGCAGAAGAAAAAGTACCTAAATACACAAGTAAGGCTATACAAAATGGATTTTAAAAAAAATACAAGTTAGAAATGTTTATTTATAATCATATGTTGTGTAATCCACCATTAGCTTGTGATTCCTCTTTGAGGATACAGCTAGCTATCCATGGATTTAGTAGCCTGGTCAGACTAGAATCAAGGTCTCATATTTAATTACAGAGAAAACTTCCTATGTAGAAAAAACGTGAAAAGACAGAGCAAATTTACCTTACAGACTAATAAAACAGGACTACTGACTCTTTCACAAGTGAAATAAAATATTAATGTCATACTCTACTCTATAATGACCTCACAACATATTATTAGGCATGATAATGACAACCTACAGATGCTTTTGGTCTCTGGGAACATAGTTGAGTCGTGAATACACTCGGAGAACAATCAAAAGCTCTTTCAAGTTGAGGAATTCAGGGTCTTTTGTCACCTTCTCAGCAAAAATATCCATCAGCTCACTAGGCTGAAAACCAAGCGTCTCGAAGGCAGAAAGAAAATGGATAATCTAAAAGAAAAGATAGTTTTATAAGCTCAGGAAAACCAGCAAAGTGGGTCCTATCTGTTGATTTCACAACAGGCATTTTTAATGAAAGACATTTTTCAAACCATAACACCCTTTTTATTTCTTATTTCTTTATTCATCAACAAATAGAAGAGCATTTTAAAAACTGAAAAGTATCAACTTCATCAGATTGGTATTCCTAAAAAATCTGTTCTCCAAAGATCCAACACAAACATGAAGGAAGGTAAAATGGAAAGCACCAGAAGCTGCTTATTCTACTATTACCACTATTAATTACTTGATCTCAAACTCACCTGTTTTTTGTCCCAAAGGCAGACAGTAGAATGCACATAGTCTGCTAATGCTGAAAATAGTTTTACGTTACGGTACTGGAGACTGTAACAAGCTTCCAGAATGAGAATTAACTGCCGAAATGGAACATCGTGGACATTTTCTGTAGCAGAAGAGTAAAAAAGGACAAATGATACAAAGCAATGGGAGCTGTAGCCTGGAGATGTGGGAACAGTTTGGTTAAGTGCAGCACATAAATCCTGAGAACATGCACTAAAAAGGATGCAGCAAGAAGTACCAAGCAGCTACTCGCTCCGTGTACAGCACCTGGCCTGTGTACGGAGCGTGGTGAATGTTCTATGGGAGAAGCCAGCATACGCCATCAAAGACTGCATCCTAACCCATATGAACAACCGGGATAAATAAAGGCTGTACAAGTATTCTAAACACTCCTGGTTCAATCATGAACGCTATTTCACTGTCTTAACATTTTTTAAGACACAAAAGCATACGTATTTTAAGTGTGAATCAATACATACTGACAACATACACTTAAGAACTGTATTGTAAAGGTATGGAGAGAGGTGAAAGCATTACTTTTCATTTTATATTTTTTCTGGGCTCCAGCATGGTGTCAGTTATTAAGCAGCATTCAATAATTAAATTCAGCTAATCAGGGAAACAGTACGTTTCCTTTAGTTTATCAACTAATCACACTAAACCACCAATCCATTCTGTAAGATGCCCATTTTCAATTCAGATTTGTTTTAAAAGTTTATCTGAAATCTATTTTTTCTTGCTAGAATTCAATTCTTTTCCCTAAGTTCTGCATACAGAAAAATGCGAAGAAAAACATGTAACTCAGGTAAATGTTAAGAACGGCACAGACTACAAGAACTATTTGCTTTGCTTATCAATGGGTAATTTTGTCTTGCCACTTATCAAATGGCTCCATATTGCTATAATATCCTATAAAACAACGACGTTTCCTGAGTTTTAAAAGAAATCAGAAAAGAGAGATGAGACAATAATTAGGAAGAATTTGGCATAATGAAGGGAAATTTAATAAACGTATTTTTTTCTTACCCTGGATCTTTTTACTGCAGGCATTCAGGATTGGAATGGAACAATAATTCATTGCAACAAGAGCCAAAAACACACGCATAGCATTCAGGAAAGTCAGATGGTCTATCTCTTTCAGAATCGCCATCTAAAGTGAATTAGAGTTTATTAAATCCTTCATTCTTCACATGTATTATCACTGCTTTCTGGTGAATACACTTCACCACATTCCTTAGCCTGTTCAAATTTATACAAAAGAAAAAGAAGTAACAAACAGCAAAAGCATAAAGTAAGTACTCTTAATTTCTTAACACACAATTATAGCAGATGAAGTATCCTAGAGTCATGTCACTATGCAAGTTCCCAGCAATCTCTCTTTATATAGATTTTATTTTACAAGAAAAAAGTCTCCGTAAAGCTTATTTCCAAATATTGTGAATATGTATCCTCTACCAACTCTTAAAGAAGTAGCAGCAATATAATTGGCATAGTTGACTTATTTAACAGTTCTCCAATTACTGTTCTCCAATTAGTGCTAGTGTTCCAATTACTGTTCTGGATGCGTGCAAAAGCTGTAAGCCTTCAAAGTGATCTAACAGCACACTGTGTGGCGAATCTTTAAACAAAATGAGGACTAAGGGACAGAAGGTCAGCTCTGATGCCACAGAACAGACTTTATTTATCAAAGCAGTAACTAGATTGATGCAAATGACAGTAAAATTGACACTACAAAGTATACTGACTATTTAAATATTGGTATCTTCCCCCACTTTCTCAAGAAAGCCATTACAAACTCTGACTTCAGAGCTCTTCAGCTCTGCGATAAAAACACTAGCAGGCCCTGTCTGACAGAAGGTATCAAAAAGTGTTCTCAGATTTGGGCATGAAACCCAATACTCCCTGCCATAAAATCTACAGGCTGCTCCCAACCACTGTGTTTCCAGGGGATCTTTCCGATATCTTTCAGAGAAAGACAAGGCCATGAGCTAGGTGGATCCTTCTGGCGCCTCATTTGCATCCACCCTCCAGCACTCTATCATTATTTGACACAGTCCCATCACAGACTAGTTTTCTGTCTTCTGGTCTTCCAGCCACAAGCTGGGCAAGGGAATCGGGGAACAGCCTGTAAGTGCTTCTACGAAATACCACAGCCAACACAAACAAGAGGCAAGGCCACTGCTATTTTACTGCATCAATTTCTTTTGTGCTACCTCCATTGCTTTCTGCCCCCTTTTATGGCAGGATATTCCCAACCTCCAAATCTAAGTTCTTCCTGCAGATATAGCTGGACTATGACTCATACAGCAAATGCTGCTAACCTTTCTGTTATATTTTCTCTCTGAGTATATGGAAAGACACATACAATTTATAAACAATGCAAGATCACAGGCTTTTTGGAAGTAGAAATGAGCCTCCAAATAAATTCACCTCTAATTTCTTTTTCAGAAAGACTGGAGCATCTTTTCCCATGCATCTCATCAGGTTTTGCAGTATAAAGATGTCTTTGATACTCGGAATGCGCTGCTCCACTAGTAACCTAATGAAGAAACACAAAAAAGGTCTTCAGCTAGAGCGAGTAAATGTTTAACAGAGCTTCTGTCATTTCAGCAGAAACAGGTAGGTACCCCCACTCTCCCTGATGTAGTCCCAAGTTAAAGCTGTAATTCCCTGCTCCTCTCTCCGCTCCTTTTCTCCCTAGGTTGGCATAACTCAAATGATTTGGCTGCAGCAGAGATATTTTCCCACATGGAAATAATGATATATGCCTTGTTAACGTTATCCTGATAGATGAGCATTGCTGCTGGTACATTAGCAGCAGGGGCACCTGCCCAGACTGCACAAGTGATGTGCAGACGCAAGTGCTGTCAAGCCTCAAGGCATTCACACTCTTCTGCAGATGAAAAAAAAATTAAAAACAAAAATCACGTTTTGATCATAGAATCATCTGTGTGCAGGCATGTTCTGAAACAGCCAAGAAACTCGGGGGCAGACACAGACAACTCGGTGCAAGTAAGAAAAAAAAAAAAAAGAACAAAAAGCAGTGTTGTGGGCTGCAGGAACAGGAGATACTGTAACACAGAGGGATCATAAGCACAGGATGAAGGACTTGTGCTTTCCCAGCACCTCCTTTTCTGGCTCAGGGGAAGGTATTGCAATTCTTATGTCTGAATTTCCCTTAGATATACCTGCACAGGTATAAAAATATCAAGTGTCACTTTCTAAGGCAGTGCATTGCTCTGAAATTCATGCCTGCAGATATGACTTCCTGCAAATGGGCATGAGCTCCAGGCATCAAGACAGAGAAAGAGCTGTGTGCCTCAGCTTCCAGGAGAACCTGAGTTTTGCCTATCACTAACAAATCCACTTTCTCAAAGCAGCATGTGACATAGGACCCAAAGTACTAATCCATGGCAAGTTCTGTGACAGTCTTAGTAAAAACAGCCTCATGGGAGATTGGTTACCCACAGACATCTCACTGGTCCAGAAAAATATTACTACAGCAAACGAAGATACCCTGACAAAGCACTAGATGCAGAGATAAAGTCTTCTAACTTAAAAAAAGTATATAAATTTCCTGGCTGTTAAACAGCATTTTGCATCATGACAGACCAAAACACTTCAAAAGTAAGCTAGTCTCATTACCTCCTTTCTATAAACAGGTAAAACAGAGGCATAGATATGCGAAGTGACTTGATCAACATCACAAAAAACCCACAGTGGTGGAGCTGCAGTCAGAATATGAATCCCATGCAGAGCACCCTATGCCATCGGAAGCCTTTTTGCTTGAAACTGCAAAGACAATGCCAAAAATCACTGTCTTGCACAGCTGTTATCTCATGCGATCATCCAAGTCCTAAAACCACATTATGTCTTTTATGACCAGACAGTGCCTCAGTGATCTAAAAGACTTTATTTCAAACATTTAAATAAGAAAAACATGTGAAACATGTATTTTTCTCACTGTAAGCCAGCTTGAAGAGCGTTCACGTTCTTGTCTTTATTCAGCCCTGTTAGAGTAGTTGCCAAAACTGAGATACATCGGTTATCAAGTTGATTGAGCTTCTCCTGTTGAAGAGTGTTCACAATGTAGGATTACTTCAGACCAGCAAAAGTTTCAGAGAAGAAAAACAGACCAGTCTTAGTTTCTATCTGCCCTCCTCTCCTTCCCCCCCCCGAAGTCAATTCACAACCTTTAATTCTGCAGTGACCTACAGGGTCTTACATCAGTCAAGTTCAGTTATTTTGAAAAAGTGACTGATTTTTGAGACTTCTCCGGTCTGTTAAATCTGTCTGAAATTAGGCAGTCACTTCCAAAATGAAGGACATTAGAAGCACACACAAATTAACTATTGGAGCCCCGTTTCCATGGTACGTCAGACTAAAGCAGGGACATAACCCAGCTCTCTGATGTTGCGCTGCCAGCCCAGAATTAGCACAGAGATTTCAGCCCAAACTTAAGAGAAGAAGGATTTTGATACTTACTTGGCACACCCTCACCAAAGTCTGGACCAGGAGAGTGTTCTGAGGAACGCCTAGGTTCACTACAGCATGCAGGCTGAACACCAGGTCACCCCGCGTCATCCTGCGGCAGTCCCGCAGCAGGTGCTGACAAAGCTTGACAAAAGCTGGATGCTCAAAGATCAGCTGCCTCTCATAACGCTGCTGGTCTTCGGAGAGGTTTTTGAAGAGCCTCCATACTGTAGTTAAACAGTTTGTGAAGTGCTTAATGGAAACAGCAGACTCTGAAGCCAAGTCCAGTACATCGGATGGGCAGCTACATTTCTGGAGGCTGTTAAAAAATGGTTCACTACGATCCCTCACATGCCTCTCTTTGGAGCTCCCAGAATCATCCCACTTATCAAGTTCCAAGGAGCTCTGGGGATCATGCTCACTCAACAAAGCCTCTGTACTCTTCTCTGGTTGTATTTCAGCACCTATGCTAGAAACATCTATCCTTTGAGACAGAAATTGAACAGATGATCCATACAGAGATGGTAAAATATTTAAAAACGATTTCCTAAAGTTCACATTTTTATGAATGGGCAGATGTAGGGATCCCCTGGAAAAGTGTTTTCTTGTTGTGGCTGAAGATTGGGAAACGAGCACAGAACTGCACCTATGCACGCACCTGACAGTATTTAACAAATAATTTATTTTGTTATTCATTTTGGCTAATGTCTCACACATAGATTCGAAATGCCAACTCAAAGGAAGGGGCCAGGTGAAATCCTACTGGTGGAAACAGTCCTGGAGACACTGTGCAAGATTGCTTATCTGTAAAGACAATTGAAAATCATAGATTAGTTACTGCACTTCCAGTGACTAAAGCAAAATGCCAAATCTATGCACGCCATTTATAAGGAAAAAAGATGCCTGCAAAGCAACTTGTAGAGCAACTTTTACTGGCTCTCCTACGCTTTAGTCAAGCACCTCAACACAACACTGACCCATCCTGGGTGCCTGTGCTTCCCCCTCTCAGCTCTTTGAGCCAGACCCTGCACCAGAGGGAGACCCCTTTCCACCTGCTGCCTCTCTGAGCGAGCCGCCCTCCTGGCATGGCTTGGTGGTCACTGCTGACCTCCGGCCCCTGGCACAGCCAGCACGTCCTCCCTGCTGCCACCCCAGGGCCAGATACATCAGGCAGGGCAAAGCCTCCCTATTTCAGGATCATTTCCTGCAGGTACTGGGGAACACTGCCCAGGGCGATACTGATACCAAAATTGCCAGTAAATAAACTCTCCAAGACTTGTTTTGGAGTTTTAGAAAGTGAGCATCCTTTATCGGGCCTGGGCAATGTAAGAGAGTGACCCCCATTGATCGGGTGCAGCAGAATGTATGAGCTGGAGGCAGAATGTACTTCCCACTCACATTCCAAGTACTCATTTTAATGTTATTACAAACTCTATGTCAGTCAAAACTCTTGCAAATTTTGAGCTTTGGAGACAGCTCTAAACTTGCATTTGAGACACAGAGAGACTGTAAACAGAGGTGACCACAGAAAAAGACACATCTGTTCAACACAGACCATACTGAACGCAGGAAGTTTTCATCTCCAAAAGAAGAGAGTGTAACAATGTCTGGAAAAAAAACTATTTGAAAACAACACGCTGGAAAAAAAAACATGCTGTCAGAGGGATGTAGAATCATAGGATAGTTTGGGTTGGAAGGGATCTTAAAGATCATCCAGTCCCACCCTGCCTGCCATGGGCAGTGAACCTCCCACTAGATCAGGCTGCTCAAGATCCCATCCAACCTGGCCTTGAACAGCTCCAGGGATGGGGCAGCCACAGCTTCCTTGGGCAACCTGGGCCAGTGCCTCACCACCCTCACCATGAAAAATTTCTTCACAATGGCAAGTCTAAATCTTCCCCCTTCCAATTTAAAGCCATTCGCCCTTGTCCTATCACAACAAGCTCTTCTATAAAATCCCTCCCAAACTTTCTGGTAGCTCCTGCAGGTACTGGAAGATCACCATAAGGTCTCCTTGAAGCCCTCCCTTCTCCAGCCTGAACAACCTCAACTCTCTCTGTTTGTCCTCCTAGCAGAGGCGCTCCAGCCCTCGCATTATCTCTGTGACCTTCTCTGGATCAGTTCCCGCAGTTCCATATCCTTGTGTTGGGGGTTCCAGCACCGGACACGGCGCTGCCGGTGGGGTCTTACGGCAGAGGGGCAGGATCCCTCACCCCGGCAGGCCACGGTTGGGCCTCAGGGCTGCGAGCGCACCCCGCCCAACTTTCAGCCACCACAGCTGCCTGGATGAGCCTCACCCCGCCCGAGCTCACATCACAGCACTCCGCGCTCTGTGGCGGCGCCTCTTCTCCTCGCCGGGGCCGCTCCGGGGTCACCGAGCGCTCTTGGAGGAGGAATGCGGCCCCGGCCCCGCCGCGCACTGCCCGCTACCTCACACGAGCCGCCGCCATGACACTCGGCGCAAACTTCCGGCCGGCCCCGAGCGCTCCCGGCGTGCCTCGCGAGGGGGACGGCGCGGGCCGAGGGACAAACCTCCCCGCGTTGCTGCGCGACGGCCCCGCGGCGGCCCGGGGCGCGAATGGCACGGGTGGTGGTGGCGGGTGAGAGCGAAAGGAGACCTTGTTGCGGGCTGCAGCTTCCGCACAAGGGAGGATTGCAGGAGTAGCAGGAGCAGCAGGAGGTGCAGGAGCAAGCGCTGACCTCTTCTCTCTGGGGACCAGTGATGGGACCCGAGGGGATGGCAGGAAGATGTGCCAGAGGAGGGTTAGGTTGGATCAGGAGAAGGTTTTTCGCGCAGAGGGTGGTGGAGCGCTGGGACAGGGAGCCCGAGGAAGCTGTCACAGTGCCAAGCCTGACAGTATTCCAGAAGCGTCTGGACAGTGTCCCCAAACACATGATGTGAGTGTTGGGGGTGTCCTGTGCAGGGAGAGGAACATACGAAGGACGTGGAGCTGTTGGAACGCGTCCAGAGGAGACCACGGAGGTGATCCGAGGGCTGGAGCACCTCTGCCATGAGCACAGGTTGAGAGAGTTGGGCGTGTTCAGCCTGGAGAAGAGGGGGCTCCGGAAAGATCTCATAGCGACCTTCCAGTACCTGAAGGGGCTACAGGAAAGCTGGGAAGGGACTGTTTACAAAGGATTATAGTGATAGGATGAGGGGGAATGGCTTTAAATTGGATAGGGGAAGATTTAGACTAGACATTAGAAAGGAATTCTTCATGGTGAGGGTGGAGAGGCACTGGCACAGGTTGCTGTGGCTGACCCTGTGGCAATGAAGGAGGCACAGACCTCGTAATCTTCTCTAAGAATATTCTTTTAATCAGCACAGCATACAGGAGTCAAGTTAAGAAAGTACTACTGTCTTCTCTCATTCAGGCAGCTATTTATACAGCTCTTCAGTTTTCTGAACTTCAGACAAACAGGATTTTGGTTTTGTCTATTCAACACCCTCGTGACTGTTTTCAGTCATATCTCCAATTCACTTATTCACAGGCAGTTTTTTTCTAGCCTGGCCTTCTCACACATTCAAGATTCGTTATCCTGTGTGTCTTGTTCACACACCTGGTCTTTTTAATAATGTTTATTCTGTTATGCTTGGTACCAGCTTCATGCTTTATCTTAGTCCCAATTAATCTTCCATATATGTGGCATTGCTCCCACATGCCCTATTCCTGGTGGTGTTCAAGGCCAGGTTGGGTGGGGCCTTGGGCAGCCTGGTCTGGTGGGAGGTGTCCCTGCCCATCACTGGAGGGTGATCTTTAAGGTTCCTTCCAACCCAGACCATTCTATGATTCTTTTGGGTCCCTTCCAACTCAGGACATTCTATGATTCTATTCTATGCTTCTATGATTCAGTCCATGTCACAAAATCTTCCCTCTGTGGTGGTGTCACTGTGTTCACAGGCAGGGCAGACTGCCCTCACTATGCCAAAGCTGAGCTCCTGGCTGACTATCTCCAGGCCAACTTGCCACACTTCAGGGTTCACAAGATCACTCAGCACCCTGACAAATGGGAGGTAAGGAATTGTAAGTCAGGGCATTGGTAGATGTCCCAGTGCTCTACAAACAAAGGAATATGCTTATCTGTAGGATGTCTCTATTGGCATTTTGATATGTGGGTAGAGGTGCTGTGGAAGCGGCTTTGGTTGTGAGAGCCAGACAGAGTAAAGGTTTGAATGTTAGGAAAGACCAGCATTCTTGCAAGTCCTGCCACAGAAGGTGGGCACAAAATGAGAGGTAGCTGAAAGCTGCATTTTGTCATTAAGAAGTTCAAGTTTATTGGTTTTTTTTTTTTGCTATGTGTAAATGGCTGCTCAGCCTGTAAATCTTTTGCACGCTGTGATTGCATATGCCTTCAGAGTTGTTACTTGTCAAGAACACTGCTGGCATTCGAGGACTTTGAATTACAAAGGAAGTATGAAATTGAATCTCATGTATTTGTTTACAATGTGGATGAGCCTTTGTGAACACTTTTGTTGTAGACGTGTTGCCATGTCTACACTGTACTTCCCATAAAGAACTGGAAAAATTGCAGTATTACATCATGAGACAGACAGTACTATTATGTTTATGCCTTTTACATTTTGCTTGACACCTCAGCCAAGTAACTCCAACAGTTAAACAAATAGCAATTAACCGCTGCAGCTTACTTACCTTCTGCAGCTAAATAGATTACAGATTCCTCACTGCTTCACGGCATTGCTGTCTTTAATATTGGTGAGACAACTGAGCAAAATTACAGCAGTAAAATCGGGCAGAAGGAAGACCTTTTGCTGAGGTTTCTGAGTGTTTCACCATGCCTTGCTTTGTGTTATTCCATCATCTTGCACACACTGGTACCTGAGTAAGCTGTGAAGCACCTTGTAATTTTGTATTGAGAGGAAATAATAAGAATGTTTATATCTGTAACACTTAGGTGTTATCAAATCTGAAAAAAAAAAGTATTAAACATTTTGGTGGGATGTTTGCATTAGCAGTGGCTTCATGATATTTGTGAAAAGAATGGATGGGAACACACACAGTCTCCTATCGTTTGGAGAGAATTATTGGACCGTGGAGGGAAAGGCCTGCTTCTGGGAGGAGTTGATGATTTTCTGAAATATGCTCAGGTAATGAGCTGCCTGTAATACTATAAATTCATATTTTACATTTTCTTATAAAGCTATTCTTTACTCTTCCTTCAAAAAAATAAAGCCATCCTTTCTAACGTGACTTTGCTGTGTTTGAGTTATCGTTTGATTAGAGAACATCCTTTTTGTTCTTAGCGGTATTACGGCATCACCCCAGTGATGTTGAGTGAGGAAATGTTAGACATCGCTGAGGAAAACCTGCAGGCGCATATTGCAATTGAAAAAGAGGAGGAGGAGATTAAAAGCCTTACCAAGCCTTTGCAAGTCTGGATCACCAGGTGAGAGTAAAAAGAATATCAATGAAGTTTCAATCAGCTTCTGAAGAATGCACTTTTCCCTGTCACAGGTAACAGGTGTAACCAGCTGAAGTTATACATGAATCCCTGTGATTTGCTGAGTTGAATGAGATTCTGCACTCCTCACTAGGGGCATCAGCATATAATTTAGAAATTGTTTCTACTTTTGTTACACTTTGCACCAGTTTAAAAGAGGGGTGTGAGCAGGCAACATTTAGACTTCACACCATCTTAGGGAAAATCAAGTATTTACAAAATAAGCTAGAAATTTTATAGTACAATTATCTTGCATTAAATATTTTCAGAAATAATTAGCTAAGTAAAGAGTCTCTTGCAGTTCTAGCTTTACAAATTTCTGTATTTCTGGTAGTCCTAACAGAATATCTTATTTAAAGAGCCACAATTATTTTAAGTTGCTCTGTTGGTTTTTACAAGACACCGATTTTTAAGTGACACTATTGACTGAAAGATGTAGGATGGAAAAACCTTGAAATGAAAGGAGAACCTAAATGTTTTAATTGTTCACCCATTAAAATGATAGAAAGAGCAATAAAGGATCCAAGCTAACGGTCTATTTAAATGTAATCAAATGCAGAGAAATATCTTTGGGTTTATTTACATAACACTTCCAAACAAGCAGTAGCTAGTTACTAACTATAATTTTTCTATATTCTTCTCTTACCAGTGCATCAGCTCCAGCCTGTTATCAGCTGATCCCTCTGTTGGCAAATGGAGAAGTGTTTGGGATGAACACAGAAATCAGTATCCATTTGCTTGACACTGAGCAGTGTAAGGAAGTCCTTTGTGGTATTGTAATGGAAGCTGAAGACATGGCATTCCCACTCCTCCGCAGTATTTCAGAGCACACTGAAATAGATGAGGCTTTTATTCAAGCCGATATTATAATTGTTCTTGATGATGTCCTCTTAAATTGTGAGGCCCAGCCCTTTGAGAACTACATCAGAGAAGTGAGTGAGATCTGTCAAGTGTATGCTCCCCTGATTGAGAAGAACGCCAAGAGTGGAGTCAGAGTAATTTCATCAGGACAAACCTTTGTAAACCTTAAGGCAATGATGATTATGACATACGGCCCGTCCATTAATCCTGAAAATGTCATTGCCGTTGCAACATCTTGGGAAACTGCAGCTAAAGCCACGCTGGCCAGGAAGCTCCATATGAATGCAGAAGGTAAATATTTATGTGTTGTGGTAGCATTTGAGGAATGCAGTGGATGGGTGCTTTGGAGGGTACATAAGTTGCTGCAGAACACAGTTGATGTGTCTGCAGAAATACAAGCGCTGCAGTGCACGCACTGAATTGCATGGTTTTACAGAATGCCAAGGTGTGACTAGTAGGTGCTACCGCTCCAGAGATAGTCCTTTCTGCTATCTGGATTTGTCTCTGATGCCACAAATGTCAGTTCTTTTGCTAACTCTTGGATGCAGCCCTTCCATCCTGGTGTGTATTTCATGCTGGAAAAAGGACCGAGGTGTGTTGCAGATCAGGAACCAGGACTTAAAGATTGCATTTGCACTCTGCAGTGCATTGTTATTTTTGAAACACACAAACCAGCTGTGAATAAACATCGCACCATACTGCTGTGCAGATAATGAAAGTATAGTAGAACTGTGTGGTAGTATTATTTCTGGGTTATTTAGCTTTCTTCCTCAGATCAGTTTTTGCAGCTTATGTTGGTGTGGTTCTGTGCTGCACAGCAAAGGCGTGCTCCAACACACTGCTCGGCGCTAGGATTCTTTCAGTGTTGCAGGTCCAGGAACTGGTCATCAATGAAGAGTCTAGGTATTTTGGTATAGAAAAGTAAGTTAATAACCTGCTGACAGGTTATTCAGCCTATTTGAGAAATTCTTTTTACACTGAAGGAGATAGATAATTTTTTTTAAATTATTTTTTACTCCTAGGCATTCTGTATTGGTGTGTACAGGATTTTAAAAAGAACATTGCTGTATGTTTGCCATATGATTTATTTTGTTTCTTAACAGCTAGGTGTTTCCTAGATTTTGTCTATTATGTAAAATAACATGATATAAATTGAAGTTCATTTTTCAGCTTGTAATGAGGCTTCATAAGTTATGGAGAACTTTGTTGCAATTTTCAGATCAAATAATTTCTGCTGTCAAAGCAGAATGCTGAATTGAAGAATAATTCATCTTGAAATGGATTTCCGAAGGTTGTCTAGTCCTGCCTGCATTATGAAAGTATTTGTCTCTTCATTAATCTGTGTATTTTCCTCTGTCGCAGGAGTTAAAGACGTGATTGTTTGGGGCAATATTACTGGCTCTAACTACATTGATTTGTCCCATGCAAAACTTTATGGATACGATGGTGCTGTTTGGGGCCCACCTAATTTTCCACGTCCTTTGTTGAATATGATTTATGATAGGTACAGTACAGATTTCTTTTTTTAAGTAAAACTGAATTACTGCTTTTAATCCATATTCATCTGAACCATGTAGTAGACATCAAAAAGGGGTTTTGTTTTCAAGATCTGTTTTTACTGAGTAGCACTGTACATAAAGAAAGCTTAAGTACTCAGTCTGCAAAAGAAGCTGAGAAGTTCCTAGCGCTGTACGTAGTTCTGACTCTCCTGCCAACCTTGTTTATAATTACATTTTCCTACATATTAAGTATGTTTCTTTTTCTTATGTATCATGAGCAGCCTACAAGAAGCAATGAAAGTCCAGATAGAGACTTAGGTGTCTGGTATGCATGAAGGAACTTTGAAATTGAAATAATAATAAACTTGCATCTATATCTTGAAGTACCTGAATTCCCTTGAACATACCGCCTGATTGCACTAAAGTTGTCAGTTTCCAAAAAAAAGACAATTTATTTGTTAACATATGTGAAAAGATCACCTGGCAGCTAGGTAGTTTCCTGTGGAAAGACAAGTATCAAAGAAAGGATGGGTGGAATGAGAGAGCCACATGCCCAAGTCTGCCTATAAGGACCTCCCGCTCTGGTCCAAAGTGGTATTTACTGGACAGCAGACATTTCTTGTGCTATGTGTTCATGTGCTTGTACTGTGTCTAGCACAAAAGAATTATGGTTCATGGCTGCATTCCTACAGAAGATGGTGGTTACTTTAATAACAACAACAACCACCTCAATAATAATCATATAAGTTATGATTTGAGTAAATTATCTTTCATGGATAAGTAGTGCTTGTTGTTACCTTTTGAGCCATTTGCCATTTTTTGTTAGGCTCTTTTCTTTTCTGTCTTTAAGTGCTGTGATTTCAGCAGTGAAGTTTGAGTGAGTTTCAACTTACTCGATTTTCTTCCCTCAGTTTTCTTTTTTTCTTTCCTGTAGAAAACTACTCTTCCTGCAGCCATCTTAGTTTTTTCTTCTTCTTCCCTCCCGCCCTCCTTTTCTTTTTTTGTTGATAGCGAATGGATCCATTCAGAATTTCTATCTGCACAGAGTTCACTGAGTTCCCGGGTCTGTCGCTGTGTAGGAATGTTACCTGCTCATGCCATAGCCACCGTACTGAGATACTGGTATCATGGCTCTCCTCCTGGGGAGATAATTTCTCTGGGAATACTTAGTAAAGGTAAATCTACTTTTGATTCACCTATTCTCTTGTAGCTTTCCCCAGTAGGTATAATGTTATTTTTTAATAAAGATTTTAAATTAATAAAAACTTGTGAAAAAATCGTGATATAATGGGAGGCTCAGAGGTTTTTTTCAGCAAAATAACCTCTAGATCTAAGCAATTTTGCTCTCCAGAGCTTGTGATTTGATACTCAGTTCTTACAAAACTCTCTTAGGTTAATATTATCTTGTTGCAGATTTTGTTTTGGTCTTTCAGTTTAAATGCTTTTCTGGCATATGTGTTTTGTACAAGGACTCTTTATAATTCTGTGGACCAATAAATGGAACATTTTACAACAACCATTTAACTGTTGTATCAAATTTTAAAAAAAAATTCCCGTTTTAAGATGTAACATTGTTACATGTACATCTAACTACAATACAAAATTACAGTAAAAGGAGAACTCTTTAGTCTGTGAACTGTACACTGAAAAAGGCAATATACTTTTTTACTAAGAGCTTACAGTTATAGACTTTACAAGTCTGTAGGACTTAATCTTGACACTGGTGAGGATATGTTTTTTTAAACAGAAATAATATGTTTGGGTCATTTTTTCCCTCTTCTTCAGGTCAGTTTTGCGTTCCTGAAGGGATTGTCTTCTCTATGCCAGTGAGGTTCCAGAATGGCACCTGGAAAGTCATGACAGAATTAGAAATTAATGAAACAACCCAAGAAGCTCTGGGACGCTTAGCCCATGAGATGATTCAGGTGGTGATATCTTGTATCTAATAGCATGCCCATTCTGCCACCTGTGGGTGTGCAGTGATATAACTTTGAATACTGGTACCTTTACCCCAAATGTTAGATGTACAAACTGCACATATGCACTCATGCATGATAAATAGCAGGTATTTATAACTGTAAGGTAGTGTTTATGTATTGAAATGAACAGACAACTGTTCTGTTGCCCAAATTGGAGACAATAAAATAATTTTACCTATGTAAATGTAGAATTTGCGTCCACAGTTCTGCAGTTTGTGTGCAAACCAGAAGTTTTAGCTTTTAATTCCATGTTTATACAGTCTGTGCTCCTGATGTTGATTTTACTTGTGTGTTATGCAGAGTACTTCTGTGCCAGGAGACACAACCTTTTGGGGTCATTATGGCTGTGACTCTGCATGAATAAAGGCTGGATTTTACTAGAGTTGGGGATTTTTCGGAAAATACGAGATCAGTGTTTTCAGTAATTGCATCATGAAATTCTTCTCACTTAGTGAGAAAAAATAATTTAATTTGACTAAATATTAAAATGCTACAAAGACTGATCCCAAATTCTACATTCTGGCTTCAATCAGATGTTGTGGTCTTCAGTCACGCACTTAGAATCACAGAATCATAGAATCATAGAATCACTAGGTTGGAAGGGACCCACTGGTCATCGAGTCCAAGCATTCCTAACACTCCCTAAACCATGCCCCTCAGCACCTCGTCCACCCATCCCTTAAACACCTCCAGGGAAGGTGACTCAACCACCTCCCTGGGCAGCCTATTCCAGCGCCCAGTGACCCTTTCCGTGAAAAATTTTTTCCTGATGTCCAGCCTGAACCTCCCCTGGCAGAGCTTGAGGCCATTCCCCCTTGTCTTGTCCCCTGTCACTTGGGAGAAAAGGCCTCTCCACAACCTCCTTTCAGGTAGTTGTAGAGAGCAATAAGGTCTCCCCTCAGCCTCCTCTTCTCCAGGCTAAACAACCCCAGCTCTCTCAGCCGCTCCTCGTAAGACTTGTTCTCCAGCCCCTTCACCAGCTTCGTTGCTCTTCTCTGGACACGCTCCAGTGCCTCAACATCCTTCTTGTGGTGAGGGGCCCAGAACTGAACACAGTGCTCAAGGTGCGGTCTCACCAGTGCTGAGTACAGAGGGAGAATAACCTCCCTGGCCCTGCTGGTCACGCCGTTTCTGATACAAGCCAAGATGTCATTGACCTTCTTGGCCCCCTAGGCACGTTGCTGGCTCATGTTCAGTTGGCCGTCAACCAACACCCCCAGGTCCTTCTCCTCCAGGCAGCTTTCCAGCCACTCTTCCCCCAGTCTGTAGCACTGCATAGTGTTGTTATGCCCCAAGTGCAGGACCCGGCATTTGGCCTTGTTAAACCTCATGCCATTGGTCTCAGCCCCGCGGTCCAGCCTGTTCAGATCCCTTTGCAGAGCCTCCCTACCCTCCAGCAGAGCCACGCTTCCAGCCAGCTTAGTGTCATCTGCAAACTTGCTGAGCGTGCATTCAGTGCCTTCATCCAGGTCATCGATAAAGGCGTTGAACAGGGCTGGACCCAGTACCGAGCCCTGAGGAACCCCACTTGTAACTGGCCTCCAGCTGGAGTTAAGTCCGTTTACCACCACTCTCTGGGCCCGGCCATCCAAACAGTTTTCAACCCAGGAGAGTGTGCGCCTGTCCAGGCCAGAGGCTGACAGTTTCTGAAGCAGAATGCTGTGAGAAACTGTGTCAAAGGCTTTACTGAAGTCCAAGAAGACTACATCCACAGCCTTTCCCTCATCCAGTAGTCGACTCACTTTGTTATAGAAGGCGATCAGGTTAGTTTGGCAAGACCTGCCTTTCAACCCATGTTGACTGGGCCTGATCACCCGGTTCTCTTGCATGTGCTTCATGATAGCACTCAAGATTAACTGTTCCATGACTTTCCCTGGCACTGAGGTGAGACTGACAGGCCTGTAGTTCCCCAGATCCTCCCTGCAACCCTTCTTATAGATGGGCACAACATCAGCCAGCCTCCAGTCTAGTGGAACTTCCCCAGTCAGCCAGGACCGCTGGAAGATGATGGAAGGGGGTTTGGAAAGGACATCCACCAGCTCCTTTAATACTCTTGGGTGGATCCCATCCGGCCCCATAGACTTGTGGGTGTCTAGCTGGGCAAGCAAGTCTCTAACTGCCTCCTCTTGGATCATTGGAGCCTCATTCTGCCCCTCTAACTCCTGGGTTTGTACACAGGAGGAACAACTTCCCGTACTATTAAAGACTGAGGCAAAGAAGGCATTAAGTACCTCAGCCTGGTCTTCATCCCTTGTCACTGTTGTTCCTTCTGCATCCAATAAGGACTGAATATTCTCCCTCGTCCTCCTTTTCCTGTTAATGTATTTGTAGAAAGATTTTTTATTGTCTTTCACAGACTTAGCCAGTTTGATTTCTAGTTGGGCCTTGGCCCTCCTGATTTTTTCCCTGCACAATCTCTCTTCCTCCCTGTAGTCCACCCAAGATGCCTGTCCCTTCTTCCAAAGCTCATAGATATTCCTCTTCTTTTTGATGCCTCTCAAGATCTCCCTATTCCACCAAGCTGGGTTTTTTCCCCCGCCGGCTCCTTTTCCGGAACATGGGGATGGCTCGCTCCTGAGCTGCTAGGATTTCATTTTTGAAGAGTGCCCAGCACTCGTGGGCTCCCTTGTCCTTAAGGACTGTCTCCCATGGGACATTGCTAACCAGCCTTCTGAACAGGCCAAAGTCTGCCCTCTGGAAGTTTAATGTGACTGTTTTGCTAATCCCCTTCTTCATCTCACCTAGAACTGAAAACCCTACCATCTTATGATCGCTTTGTCTCAGGCGTCCTCCAACCGTCACATCCCCCACAAGGCCTTCTCCATTCACAAACAGCGGGTCCAAGAGGGCGCCCTCCCTTGTCGGCTCACTCACCAGTTGTGTGAGGAAGTTGTCTTCCACGCACTCCAGGAACCTCCTATACTGCTTCCTTTCTGCTGTATTGTACTTCCAGCAGATATCAGGAAGATTGAAGTCTCTCACAAGGACAAGAGGTAGCGATCTAAAGACTATCCTCAGCTGTTTATAGAAGAGCTCATCAGCTGCTTCTTCTTGGCTGGGTGGTCTGGAACAGACTCCCATCACAATGTCTGCCTTCTTGTGGGCTCCTCTGATTTTAACCACAGGCACTCAGTCCCTTCCTCACTGTAATTGAGCTCAAGGGTATATGCAAGGATCACTTGATATGCAAGAATTATTTTAATTTAACATATTTTAGGTTTATGCTAGAAATTACAGTGGGTGAAAAGAATAGGTGATATTAAAACTGCTTTTTTTTTTTTTTTCATTCAGGAAAAGCTCGTTGCACAAAAGGAAATAAAAGAAATGCAACCATATGGAGCTGATAAAATCACTAGCGAAGAACATTTGCATCAAGGTGTGTTTTTCTCCCCATAAAAGATGAGATCAAGTTTTAAGTGAGAGTTTAAGTAATGGATTCTCATTTTGTGTCTCTTCCATTTAAAATGGATATAGTATCCGTCAGGAAGGAACATAAATAGCAAGAGCATGTCTGATGTATCCTGACCACACTTGGGGCATGGTGACAAGAAGGGCAAGCTTGAATGATAGCAGCCTTGTGTTGATGAGTTTCTGTTGTGTCATTCACAGATCATGAATAGAAAAGCTGAGCATAAATAATACATTTAGTGTGACACATCTTATCTTAGGTTATTACTAAATATAAAATCTTTTTAACCCAACTATTATGAGAAAAGCACTTTCACCATATATCCTACTATGTATTTTTAAAGCTATTCTTTACTGTACTTTACTATTCTTTACTATCTAGAAATGATGAATTTAATTTCTAACAAAGTAAAGATTACTGGAACTTGGAACTCAAATTTCTCACCAAATAGTTCATTCAGTATCTTTAGTATATAAGCCAGTCAGAAGAAGAAAAGGTTGAGACACCCAAAGACAATAGGCTAAAAAAAGAGATATTCCTACTTAATATAGACAAGGCAATTTTGGTAAGTGGCAGCCACATCTGCCACTTCTTCCAGTTACAGTAGATGAAAGATCTTTCAGAGGTCCCTCCACTATAAATTATTAAGCCATTTCACTTTGTTAATGACAGGCCAAGTTTATCATGGCTTATTTTTTTTCAATGCACGATATCATATCCCTCTACTCCACTCTGATGAGATCCCACCTGGAGTACTGTGTTGAGCTCTGGAGCCCTCAGCATAGGCCAGACAGCTCCTGTTGGAGCAGGTCCAGAGGAGGGCCACGAAAAATGGTCAGATGAATGGAACACCTCTCCTAGGAAGACAGGCTGAGAAAGTTGAGGTTGTTCAGCCTGAAGAAGAGAAGGCTCTGGGGAGACCTCATTGTGGCCTTTCAATACTTAAAGTGGGCTTTTAAGAAAGATGGGGAAAAACTTTTTAGAATGGCCTGTAGCAATAAGACAAGGGGTAATGGTTTTAAACTAAATGAAGAGAGGTTTAGACTATATATTAGGGAGATTTTTTTTCATGCTGGAGGTAGTGAAACACTGGAATAGGTTGCCCAAAGAAGTGTCAGATGTCCCATCACTGGGACCATTCAACGTCAGATTGGGACTCTAAGCAACCTGATGTGGTTGAAGATGTCCTTGTTCACTAGAGGGGGTTGAACTAGATGGGCTTCAATGGTCCCTTCAAACACAGACCATTCTATGATTCTATGAAACCTTATAAAAGCCTTCAAGTACCTAAAAGGGGCCTACGAGAACAATGGGGACAAACTTTGTAGCAGAGCCTGTTGTGACAGGACAAGGGATAATGTTTTTAAACTAAGACAGGGTGGATTTGGACTGGATATAAGGAAGATATTTTGTACAATGAAGGTGGTAAAACACTGAACAGGTTGCCCAGAGAGGTGCCCCATCCCTGGAAACGTTCAAGGCCAGGCTGGATGGGGCTCTGAGCAACCTGATGTGTTTGAAGATGTCCCTGCTTACTGCAGAGACCGTGGACTAGATGGCCTTCAATGGTCTCTTCCAACTCAAACCATTCTATGATTCTATAAAATTTTGACTGGAAAGCTATAGAAAATTCAGTATCCCTTCCTAATATTTAGGAGCATGTGGGAATGCTATAGGCTACATGATACTGCCATGACAAAACTTGCCTGAATCTTTTTCCCATGCAGAATAAAAACACCACGTCATCTACCAAGTGTTTCTGTGCTGCTTTTCCTACCTGTGCTGTTTTTAGAGTTCGCTGTCCTCCTAAGAGTATAAAAGAAAGAAGAATAATTCATCAAAATAAGAACAGATGAACTTCAAAGGGTGTTTTATTGTTGTTTTCTCACTTTTCCCCTATTCTCAGGATGCCTGCACTTTCCTGGTATTCTAGCTATTTCTTTAGGTCCTACGGTCCTTTTCACTACTTAGTTTTCTTTCTCCTTTCCTTCAAATTCTTTTTACTTTTATATCAGCCCTTACCATACAATGGCATTAAAAGGGAATGCTGAAGAATGGGAAGCTCTTTGGAGCTTGATGCCCAGGGCCTTTAGTGAGTACATGAGCCTTTTGGTATCCGTGCTTGTTTCTCAGGAAAGGTCTACCGACACAACAAGATTTTCTTGATAAATGCAGAATATAGTTATTCCACTAATCATGACCTTGATTAACCCAGGCAGGAGACTCCAATTAGACAGGAGTGTCCTTCCCTGTTTGTTCTCTGCTTTTCTGTAGAGCTATCTCATTCTTCTTGTGGCTGCTTTAATCACCAAGCAGAGGGCTCTTCTACTGCTAGGAGCTGATTAGTATAGCTTACTCTTGTGGTGTTAGTATCAAATGCTGTACTATTCAAGGATTACCTGAGTGCCCTGCTTATCTTCTTGCATGTATAAATATTTTAGAAGGTTGGAAAAAATGTGTACGTTTTTTGGTTTTTTTACAGAGATGGAAACCTTGCCTACTGGCTCGATTTAGCTGGTGTTGTCTGGAGGAAAAAATACTGAAAATTTTCACACTAAAACAATGTTTCCCTTGCTCAAAAGAGCAAACAACAAAGAAAGGATAAATATTCTCATAGCTTTTACAGGATCTTCCTCGTCAAAAACCTGGAAATCTGTAAGCGGAAAAATGTTTCAAAACATCATGAATATAACATTCTTAATCTGGAGACCAAAGCAAAATTCCTAATGGTTTTAATGACTCTAAGATTTTGTTTACATCCAACGACATGTTTCTTCAGACCAATAAACTGTTTCAAAAACATTTTTAAGCGTCTAAATCTTTCATATTAAGACAATTTTGAGTAAGAATGTCACACATAGGGTCGTAGTTTTATAACTCCACATTCTTGTTTCAGATGCAATGAAACACAGTATTTGTGTAAGAATGTATATTCTCAGGCAAAATTCTTTTTTAACACAAATATTGAACTGCTTGCATCATTTTAGTGACAGGATATTTTTTTCTCCATTTCATTAATTTCATAGGGACTACTCATATGTAGAAAGAAAGAGAGAGAGAGAGAAAGAGAGAAAGAAAGAAAGAAAGAAAGAAAGAGAGAAGGAAGGAAGGAAGGAAGGAAGGAAGGAAGGAAGGAAGGAAGGAAGGAAGGAAGGAAGGAAGGAAGGAAGGAAGGAAGGAAGGAAGGAAGATTTTAGGAAAGCTTAAATATAACATATTCAACACTGGTTACAGTTGTAACACGGTTATAGACTTAGTCATCACTAAATTTGGGTTTTCTATAAGTAATAAGTAATTCCTGGTACACGTTTTCTCACAAGTTACCAAGTAATGCCGTGTACATGGGATATTCATAGTGCTGAGGAATCCTACTACCGGCATGTTATAGTAACTGTGGAAAAAATTATGAAAAAGGTCTTTAAGATAAGTGCATGTGTCTTACAAAGGTTGTGTATATATTCTGCATAAACCCTAGTATTTGAGTGTCCTGAAGAGCATGTAAGCTTTCTGGTGCATCTGAACAAGTCTTATTCTAGGACATTACCACTAGGGCTTACTGTTTTTCCTCTGCGTAGTTGCACCAACTGTTCATTACAACACACTGTGCTTTCTGCATTATTGTGCAAGCTTCCACCTAATTTTCAGTCTCTATAGCAACACTGTTTCTCAGCAACTGGGAGATGCTTAGTAAAGGCCCCTTCAATTTAGAAATACTGCACTCCAACCATAAGAAAAAATTGCTTTGAAATAAAGATCAAAGAAGTTTTATCTTTAATAATTCAGGATATTTATTACTAATTAATTAGTGTTCTCTTCTTTGACTGCTTAGACAATTACCTGATACTTTGATCTGGGCCTTTGCCAGGCATTTGTTGTGAACTGCATTCATTTAAAAGCAAAACCTTTAGAACTGTGTCTTGAAGTCAACTATTAAGTGCTATAAAACTACTGGACTCCTCTGGCGATGTCGTCTGACTTCTGGGCCTTTAGTAAGTAGGGAAGAGAAAGGTAAGCACCAATACTATGTTTAAGAGGAGACAACAGTTTTGGTCTTTGAACACATCATAGTATGTTTTCACCCTTCTCAGGAAATGAAAGTAATTGTAGTTTATTTTATGCATATTTAAAATGTTGATCGTATGTTGTCTGATTTCAAAAGAAAGAAGTCATCTGTGATCAAGTCAATTGATCTATCAAGAAATTTCTGCCTTACTTGGTCTGTTTTGCCTTTCTTTGTACTTTAGCTTAATTGGGTGTAACGTCTAAATATGCATTTTATTTGCTACAGTACATATTCTGAGAACCTGTATAGACAAACAAAAGTAATTAAACAAGTTACTTTTCTTGCACATTCCAAGAGGATTCAAGAATAAGGCTACTCTTGTTCTACATATAACAGTACTTGTGTTAAGGGGATTGGAGTTTCTTGTACATTTGTAATTAATGTAATTAATTTAATTTCTTGTACATTTGTAATTAATTTTAGAGTTCATTTTTGTTTGTGGAAGTGTTTTTAATTATTAAAAAAGGGCATATGTAGCTGAAATACAACACACTGACGGATGTCAATGGCGAAGTTTGTTCACATTTGATGTTTTGGCAGGCAAACACTGCTTCTACTTTCATGTGAAGTATATTGTAAAGTAGATGTGCTAACACTGAAGTAGATCCTTTTCTTTTCACGCAAGCACTCCTACTGCAGTCAAGATCTGGACTCTCTAGAGTTTTGGATGTTAAAAATGTACATATGAGAATAATGCCTTTCCTAACTTTTTGGAGGGGAGTTCATGGGTATGGTGTTAGGACGTTGCACAACGACAGCCAGTTTGGTAAAACATATAATATATACTTAATTTTGGGACCATGAATACCCTAATACAAGAGTATAGTATGCTTATTCCTATAGATAATTTAAAGGTTAGACACTACACTGTACTGGGTAGCCTGTCATCTCACAGTAAGTATCAAGTGCTAATAGATTATGCATGCTGTATAATTCTGTGCCATCAGTGGATCTTTCTTATTTGAGTGAGCACATTCTAATAAGTGAGTTCTCATTTCAGTGAGTTTAGCCTGTGTATTTTTACATTCATCCTCTTGCTTTATTTTATATACCTTTGACAGAGAGAAAAAAAGGAGGAAGACATGAGACAAGCTGTGTATTTGTAAGTCTATATTTTAGGTTGCTACATGTAGCTTTCACTAAACACATATCTTTAATTTATTACTTAGAATCTTATGATTTCATTGATTTCTCCACATTGACTTTTCTGTCAAGCTATGTAAGAGTAATTGTGTAAGCAAATTCATATGCCTCTGTAAATGTTCAGCTGAAATGCTATCTTGCAGAACCCAGGGTTGAGTCCAAGCTCTAAACCTTAGTAGGGAAGAAAGCAGAACAGTGAAAAAGAAACATAGTATTTTTTTCTTTCCGAGAAAGACTTCAATAAAAGCTGTGTCATTGCAGTCTTTGATGAAGAAATTATTAAAGCAAACCTGTATCCCATAATTTTAAATATTTCTAGATTTTTTAGACATTGAAACATGAAGTTAGAGCTTTCACCAATCAAAATGACGAGCAGCACATTTACGGTAGACTCAATAATTACAGATGACTGAATGTTTATGCTTCAGAATTGGCCAGTATTCTGCCATGTTTATGACCAATGATCAATGACTTTCAGTGTGAAAAATGTAATAAAGTGAAAGTTTGGGTAAGTTCGGATTTAATAACAAATTTATTGTTTAATTTTTAGATTTCCAATAGATTTTCCAATAGTTTCCAACTACTTAATTTTTATTTCTTCTAGCAAATTTCCTTTTTTCCCCCACTAAAACCTGTATGTGTAGCCTTTGGAGTCTCATGTAGCTTAGGTCTGTTATACCTAGTGTTTCTCAACTGCAATATTAACTGAAAGGTATTTACTATACTGAATTAATAATTGCATTTTTATGTTTAAAAATATAATGTAGTGTAGAGCATTAATGAAATAAATCCTGAGGGGAGACATTCAGTTTCTTGCTATCAAGGACATGATTAGTTTTGCTTTCAGGACTGTATAAAGAAGCAGATGCATGGTTAATGCTTCTTTTTTTCCTTCCAACTGAGTTCAAAAAGAAATAACTTCAGCTCAGCTGAAAACTTTAGTTCAGTTCAAAAATTTTAGAAAATACACTTGTGAGCAATTGCAGTCAATGAATCTTGGGAAGAGTTTAGTGTAAAGGTATGCTGTCTCCAACCTGAGATTACGCACTATGAATTGTGTAGTGATCCTGTCTGTAAACACTGGACAGGTGCTGTTTTCACCCTGTTACAATTTTGCATTTACTGGAGTTACTCCTACTTTATCCTGAGCAGCAAGTATGCAGTTTTCTGGAGTTTCTCTGTACTTGGCACCAGTGCTATTATGTTGGTTTATGCAATTCTGTTTAATTTCACCTCTGAAATGCACCTAGTAAATTATTCAGATTAAAAGGTTTAATTTGAATGGTTCAATAAGCCTTTGTCTAGAAAATGTGGGTTTAAACTTTGGTTTGTTTCATTATAGGATGCCTAATGCCATCTGTTCGTTTCAAATGGATCCAGACTGGCAGGGTAAGGATTTTTCTAGTTTTTTTCTAGCTTTTCTCAAGAGAAATTTCTGTGTATTTGGACAGAAAATAACAAATTGTAGTGCAGTCATACCGTTTTCTGAATCTCTGTGCTGCTACACATAAGTGACAAATTACACAGCTGTGCTATCCTACCTTTATTTTTTCATCTGTCCTGGCACCTTCCCTGCCGTTATCACTTTGCCTTATGGAATAGCCAGGTGCAGAGGCGCATGTTTCCTGATTTATAACATAGGATAAGTTTTTTTCACATAGGACAGGCATGAAGGATGGCCGTACACTTCCTTTTTGAGTGCAAAATAGCAGATACTTCATCTGCTGCATAACAAGTAGTGAAAAAAGGAAAACAAGCAGGTAACCAGCTGGAGGTGTCAGGAAACAATTCACTCTTTTCTATATGTGTAGGAATTCCTTTATCAGCTTCTTAACTAAAGGGCATTTATGAGTCTGGAGGTGAAATTTAACCCACTGCAAAATGATTACATGCTGATTCTGCCCAAAGGAGAAGCTCCATTCCTATGAGAAATGAAATTATTTAGTACCTCTAAGTAGCCTCTCATAAATAATAATCCTAAATTATTTTTTATTTTATTTGGACATTTTTTTCTTTGTCTGCACGCAGAGTGCCCTACTTTGTGACCATATTTTGTGTGTAGGGATGGACTAAGTGGGTGGCAGATGGCTACTAAAACACATTCCCTCCACTTAGATAGTCATCTTGCACAGGGAAGGTGTTTTGGTTGGATTGTGTGCATGTTTCTAGGATTTGTGTTTGGAAACAAGCATTTGGAAGTTTATCCATAGCCTACTGAAAACTGTGGCAGTCTTTCTGTTATTTTCAAAAGAGCTTTGGATCCGTTTACTGAAGAAAGAATACTGCTGATGCCTAGAAGTCAAAACTAATTTTTTACATTGTATGACATGCTACAGTACATCTCCAAATAATATCACAAAATATAATATGACAAGAGCAGGACTAAACAGATGGTGTAGCAGATATTGGCTTATTTCTATATCTTAGGCAGCATCTGGGAACCAGCAGAGCCTGTAATGTGCTGACTGTTACCATTAGTCTGGTACATTTGTTGGAAACCATTGCACACAGATTGGCTTATTTCCAGACTAAACAGGTAGAGAGTTTTGTGAGTTATTTCTACTCAATTATGCATATTTGTTGCTTATCTTTGACCTTAATCAACTGTGAGTAACTCTTCCTCTTCTGTTGTACAGGGAGAAAGAGTCTCTGAGGACAGGAGGAAAATGGATAAATTCCTTTCTAGTTTCTAAAGCTATAGTGAACAAGCTTTTTTTGTCTTGAAGTTCTAGGTGTGTGTGTAAAGCACTGAATATAGATCCTGTTCAGAAGCCCTTACTTCCCACTCAGGAAAATATCCTTTAGTGATGTGAAAGGAACGAGCTGAAATCATGTAAGAATGTGGGATCTAGTCTAGCAGCTGGAATGGGATTAATAAACAGAGATGTCAAAAGCCAATTGCTCTGGTAAATCGCTTGTCTTCTTCTGAGAGAGCTCCAGATGTTGATCTTGACAGAAATTTTGTTTAATGCTTGAAATAATATGCATCCAAAACAATAAACCTGCTGTGCAGACTGACAAACTGTTCCTCTAGAAGGGCATCTGTGACCAGGAAACTGTTTTACTTGAAGAAATATTATTTATTATGACCTTGGCTAAAAGTATGCACAGTGCATATCCTTTTTTCTGGTCCGTGAATAGACTTGGTTCCCAATAGACTCCCAACTTGGTGAGTTCTCTCTGTTAAATACTGTTTATACAATTTGTTGCTTCGCTGGTCGTAATACAACTATTTTCTCCATAAAGTTTTGGGAAAAAAAGAAAATGTTTTTTCAATTTTTCAAAAATTTCCTTCAAGGTATGTGGGTTTTGTTCAAGTCCAGATTTGTTTAGTTTTCTTTACTTTTTTAAAAAAAAACAAACCAGGAACCACTCTATTGTAATTTGTGTTTATTTTTCTTTCACAGAGGCTTTCAGTGATGTTCAGAGCTCCGTCTACAGAACAGCCTTGAAACTACGGTCAATACAAAGTCTGTGCCAGTGTTAGTAGATTAAGAGAATACTGTGCTTTGACAAGGAGAAGAATCTGTAAAAACTTTGTGTTGCTGTCACCATGAGTTATTATGCTACTTTGCTCTCTTATTTTCCACCTGAGAATCTCAAAATCCATCATAAACACTAAGAGCTAGACAGTAGTTCATATACAGATTGATTTTTTTCCTCCTTTTGAATGTCAGTGGAAACACATTAGTAAAATTCTAAAGGCATGGGAGAGTCAAATTATTATTACAATCTGCAACAGCGCTATGTAGGCATCACTGGCAGTTATGAATTTTTATCTGTATATTATTATTATTATCATTAAATGTCAAATTCTCATGCGTTTCTTAGGTGATTATTTATTTGGAATAATCAGAGACCATAAAAATGTGTTAGTAGGCATTATTATTAATACTTTAAGTATTCATAAGAACAAAATTAAATACAATAGGCCAGAACCCTCCTGGCTAGCACTCATTCTCCCTGTCTTCGAAGTGAGTAAGAATTCTGTGCAAGCAAAGAATTACAGAACAAAGCTCTGGTCACCTAGCTCTCTTTGTAATTACCGGATGTAAATTCCATATTGAGCTAGAATGCATGGAAAGCTTGAATTTTCCACCTGAAACAGTCTGTTGCTGAGCACGCACAACATGGCAAGTGAAGTTTTCGGAGTAGCACAGAAAAGATGCCTAGTTTGTTGGCTTTGGCCATGTTTTTCCATTTGGGCATGCTGTTCTATGAATGTACGTAGTCTGATCGCTGCCCTGATATGGTAGATCTGCCTGGTGCTGTGTGTTACGCCATGGAAGTACCAACTCACACAGGTACTGGTTTTCATTAGCCGTGTTGCCTAGTCCTCTGTGTCTCCTCTAGGCACTCATAGCATCTATCCCAGTTACTCCACTCCTCCTTGTACACTGGTGACCGGAATTGCACGTGGATTTCCAGATTGAGAATCACCAGTGTCTCGCAATGTTATTTTCCCTTCTGTGCTGGGAAGATTGTAGATGACACATTCTAGGTTCTCTGCTTCTTTAGCAATGTACAGGCTTTCAATCTGCTACGATCTTTCTCTTCTGGTGCTAATTCTAATAGATAATGCCTTTGAGGTATTAAATGTGACTTTTAAGAAGGTACAGCTCTCTCTTCCCACCGTATTTGTTATTCCATGGCACATGCATAACAGCCTGTGTGCCCCTTACTTGGCCATAGCGTACGCTCCCCTTCTCTTTTTGTATGTGTGCTTGAGGAAAAAGCCTACATCAAAGCACAAATCGTTTCCACAGTCCCAGGTGAGGTTTATTTTGAAGTACTAAATGGTGCCTAGTTTTATACTATCTATACATAGAACGAAAGTTATGTCTATAATTTTGATACGGGTGATCATTTTCCTATTTTCCCTCCCTTCCTAAAATCACATCCAGGTAATTTTAGTTAAGCTGTTCTATGTTAGTCGCACATGTGCTTGCTACGTCCATAAACCCAGCAAGACCTTTCCCAGATTATTTCCTTTCTATGTTGTGTGCTGTTTGAGACTTCATTTTACAGACTTGGCTTAGGTAGGCACTTCTAATAAACAAACATTGGGCTTCCATTCATGAAAAAGCAGGGATCTTCATTCATTTCTCCCTTAATTTTCCCACAGTGGATTTGATTGATGTTTCTCTGATTCGGCACGTCCTATCAAGTGAACAGATCCAGAGGGGAAAGCAGATTTCTCTGAAAGTGCAGCAGATCTCTGGAATGCTGACAGAACTGTTCCAAAGAGTCAGATTGGAAAAACCAGGCCAGGTAGATCCAAGAGCTGCTGAGTTCACCTTGAGCCTGCTGGCTGCCATCTATGACAGGTGAGAGGGAGCACAATTGTAAATCCATCACAAAGTACTACTAGACCAAGTCTATTTCTACCACTCTCCTACCATTTTTGTATGAAACTCCTAATTTTGAGGTATTTGGCTTGGTATACACAAGGGGAATGGTCCAGCTGCAGGAAAATGAGGCATACAGCTTTATCAGAGAAACAATGGTCACATGTTTTCCAAATTAACTGCAAGTCCAGATGTCTGCCAGTCCATACTATCTTTTTCTGTGAACAGCTTTACCGAGAGTAACTCTTCTTTTGACTGCCAAGACATTTTGATACACTCCTGGAAAAGAATGGCAATATCCATGCACAGGTCAAGAATTTGCCAGTCACTTTTCCTTAGTCATTTTTCTCCAGCTTAGAAAGCTCATCAACTGACTATGAAAAAGCTTACCATCTCACAAGTAACCTGATCCACTAGCTCCTATGAACAGCCAACAGTTTCTGGGAATAATAAGAAAGCAGCTTGCAGAGTGTACTTTTCTTATGTATTGTTTGTGAATAATGAATTAATTCACTAAAGGCAGGATTGGTTTTTGATTGTACCAGATTTAAAAGACAAAGGCTAAGTTCATTATAGAATTTATTCTACAGGTAAAATGCATTCTCTTCTACATCAGAGCAAAATTTTTACTGAAACTGAGAGGTAAGTGGTCTGCAGGACTTTTTCTTAAATCACTATTAATTAATAAT
This sequence comes from Cuculus canorus, assembly GCF_017976375.1. NCBI lineage: Eukaryota > Metazoa > Chordata > Aves > Cuculiformes > Cuculidae > Cuculus > Cuculus canorus. Next base: position 28,675,484 of record NC_071406.1, on the reverse strand, counting down.
ACGATCACTAATACTTAAGGTCCCATGTTATGAAATTTTTTGTACTTAAATCAATTAATGCTAAGAATAAACTGCTGCATTACAAAAGAAAGCTGGAAACATCAGGAGTATTTTGTAATTGCTGTGCCCCGTAGGGAAATTATTTAGAAGAATCTTCTTAACAGGACTATCTTGGTCTGTTTTTCTGTTTTGTTTTAGGACAGTTTCATTTTCTTTTTGCTGTAATTTCTTTTTTAAAAAAAAAAAAATGCAGGTTTCTTGCCAGGTATATAGGATAGAAGAATCTTCTCATGATTTTCTTCTAGCAGTGTCTTTTCTGTAGAGTGCTGTTCTCCACTGTCAGCATTGGGAAGTATTTCATGGCAAGAGCACATAAGGGCCGTTCCATGTTTATGTTTATAAATAAACCATCGTAAGGGGGTTTGGATTGTATACTTTAGCTTCAATCTTGGGCTTTTTTTCTGTGAAAGTTCTGGAAAAAATAAATATATAATTAAAAAATCTGGATACTTTTAACTGACAATTTTCTGTGCAGCTCATACTTTAAAGACTGTGTTGCAGCTTTATGCAGTATGCTCTGTAAAAATGCAGCTTATCTAAAGATTCTTAAGGGCAATTTTATGTAATGATAATTTGAAATGCAATACTGCTTTGCAAAACAGATACCTTAAATACAGAACTCCAGGATTTCCTGATTTTTGGTTTCCGGTTCATGTCTGCTTTGTCTTCACACAAAGAAATGTTTTTTGTTTAGGTGGCTAAGTCACAAACTTTGTTCTAAGTTAAACTACATTCTTTATGATCTAAAGATCAAAACTAAAGCCCTATACCTACATATATCCTTTTGATTAAATTGGGTTGCAGTGAAATTAAAGAGAATCAGCCTAAGAGGAGCTCAGTACAGATCTGGAGCCACAGTGAAGCTGCCTGATGATATAATACAAAAGCCAGATTCTAAACCTGCTTTCCCTTCCATGTTTGTGAAGGCTTTCCATAAATGAATGGTAGAATTTTTTCAGGGCATGTATTGTAAATGTAAAAATATATTTTACTTAGAAAAATGAGGTCTTGGAAGGAGATGCCATCTTTTTGGTTTATGATTGCACATTGCCTTTAACAGTTAAGTCTGTAGTTATATTCACTGACAAAGACATAAAATATCACTAAAGTGCGACATCAGTTTTATAGATATAAAAAGTTATGAGTTTTGAGGTTGTCTTTCAACATAGCATTTTATTTTTCCTTTAGATATTTCAGGTTTTACATTCTTGGTGAATCTAGTGTAACTTACTTTGTTTTCCTAGGTCTGGAACAGGTTGTATCAAAACTAGATCAGCTGCAGCTGCCCTAATTGCCCTTTCAGGAGACACTCTGCTGGCTAAATACAAAGGTGGGAAACGTATGATTTTATCCACTGCCTAAAATACTGAACATTGAGAAAATCTCCATTGTCGTTTTTTTACTTCAGAAGAGAATACAGTTCTGCCATGCAAAAAGAAAATTATGTTGACTCCTTAGTTGTAGAGAAAGGCTGATGCAGAAGAATACTTTTCCATCATTGTCCATCGCTATCTTTGCACAGGAGTCTCAGAACAAGTCATAGTAAATTTTAAGATAAGCAGAGCTTAAAAATGAAGGCGAAGTTCTATTTGCCTAGCAGAAAAGAGCAGAAAACACCTAATTTTAAATTTCATTGGATTAGAAACAGTTTTATAGATTTGATCCTGGAAGCTTTTAGAGCTCTTTCAATAATAAAAAAAATGCTTTAGGAATTTTGTGTAACAGATAAAAGTAGCCCAGCACAAATATTTCTGCCTGAATTAAAGGCTTAAAATGGAGAACAAATGGACCAGAAGTGACATATTGACTTCATATTCTGCTGTTATATATTGTGTATTTTCTTCCAAAATACAGTTTGGAATTAACGATTCAAATTTGAATAGGGCATATCTTGTATAAACATATTTAAATATTTTTCTTACAGCCATGAAAATGAACTCATTATTTTCTTTATCCTTAGTTGTCTTAACTGCCAGGAGTAAGGAATTGCCATAATTTTCTTGCTTTCCTTCTTTTTCCTCTGCCTTTAGGAAGAAAGTATTGTTTACAGTAGTTGCTGAACGCATGTTAGACAGCAAATAAAGAGGAACTTTCTTGAGGGATTTATTTGGTAGGCTGTGATCATCATGTAGATACTTTGTGAAGAAGTAGACAGAAGACACTTCAGGCTTTGCCAGTATTCCAGTTTCTTTCCTCTGGTTGTTTTCAGCTTTCTTCCAGTTTTATGCTGTCTCTGATGGGAAGGTGGCTTTGATTACACGTAGTGCCCTGAGAAGCCTACTAACAGACTTAAATCAGGTAATGCTGCTGAAGTGCTGTTATGCAACAGATTCTGTAGGAGTTTCCTAATCTAGAATTAAAAATACATGGTTGGTACATTTTATGTTTGATCACATTATGGGATTGAAGCCAGTAGGGTACTCTGTGGACATGGGGAGCTACCCTGCAAAGTGGGTAAAATAATCAAATTCTGTATTTTTTCTCAGTCAGAGTAGCCCCTCCTGTAAGTGCCTCTGTGCATTCATTTTACCTGAGCATACAGGTCCTGGGAACAGTTGCATACCGCTGTTGCTAAAGCGACTCCAGACTTCATATATCTGTAGTCACTAGAATAGCAGAAACACGCCTTAGTATACAGGTATTTCCAGCTTAACTGATGCTGAAAATGGGATCTGAAAATGACCCCTGGGATGCAAACCCGGTGTCCTCCAGTATTCTAATATAGCAACATAATATATTGATCCCTTTCATTAAGTGAGCTGGAAGCAAAATCATTCTGATGTATACTGAACTATGAAATTGCATACTGATGGTTCGAATATGAACAGCTTTTCTTCAGCACAGTATGTAAAATGGGATTTCTATAGATGCTTCACCATCTGTGTGCTGTCACCATCGCAGCAGAGCATGATGGGAGCATCTGGGTTTTTTTTTTTTATTGAGGTGTGTCTGAGCCTTTCTTCTTGCCGCAGATCCCAGCCATCGTGGGAGAAGGCTGCACTCTGTCTTGTGTGGAAACTGCAACTCACAGCTGTTTCCATGGGGTAAGTGAAATTCTGGTTTTCTGAGAAATTGTTTTGAATGTTGCTGGCTGATTAAACTTGCAAGTGTATCACCTCCGGAGGAGGAAGGCCACAAAAATTATCAGGGGGCGGAAACACCTCTCCTATGAAGAAAGGTTGAGAAAGTTGGGGTTGTTGAGCCTGGAGAAGAGAAGGCTCTGGGGAGACCTTATTGTGGCCTTTCAATGCTTAAAGTGGGCTTCTAAGAAAGATGGGGACAAGCTTTTTAGCAGAGCCTGTTGTGATAGGACAAGGGGTAATGGCTTTAGACTAAAAGAAAGTAGATTATACCAGATGCAAGGAAGACATTTTTCACCATGAGGGTGGTAAAGTGCTGAACAGGTTGCCCAGAGAGGTAGTGGATGTCCCATCCCTGGAAACATTCAGGGTCAGATTGGATGGGGCTCTCAGCAACCTGGTCTGGTTGGCGTCCCTGCTCACTGCAGGGGGCGTGGGCTAGATGGCCTTTAATGGTCCCTTCCAACCCACTCCATTCTACGAGTCTATGATATATCACCCACCACTATCTACTTTTAAGTTGCAGGGCCGTTTGTCAATCTCACAGTACAGGAGAACTTATACTTTTAGAAAAGATGCTCGGTAAGATGCTACTGAAGACTCTTGCATTTATTCCAAATCCTTTGCAACTCAGTAAAATGTTTTATGAATGGAAAATCTGTGCTAGCAGAGTCCAATATCAAAGCTTTTATTATGAATTGTAGATGAGACACCAGTTCTTTTCAAGTGAATGTCTGAACTTGAGACTTGTATTTTTTCCAGGTTCTGAAGTCAGCAATTGTTGAAGAAAAATTCCTGTCTTGGCTGAGATCAGAGCCTGCTGTTCTCCTGTGGCTCCCTACATGTTACAGATTATCAGTCACAGAAGTGGTTTCTCACCAAGCTAGATGTAGAGTCTGCAAAATTTTCCCTATTACGGGCCTCAGGTGTGTCAGTAATTACTGCAGTCTATAACATCCACGTAAATAGTTCTTACCGTTATTTGCCTACCCTACAGGCTCTAACTGCTGTATTAAGCAACAAACTTCAGGCATAATATAGTTCAACAAACAAAATACAGAAAGAGAGAACCATCACAGGCTAGTGCTCATGCCTGCATCCTGTTTCGCTTTAGTTCACTAGCGTAGACATGACTAGGAGACTCGAAGTAAACTGTCAGTTCAGTGGTAAAGCAAATTAAACCCGTGAATCTCATTTCTTAGCTCTTTGTCCCATAATCAGGTGTAGTAATGGGCTAGTTAAGTTATCCACCTTAGCATCTTATTCATGTAAGTAATGATGTAAAATGGTCTAATGGTATAACACAATCTGTTAAATACTGACCAGGATGCTCAGAAAAGCATTATAGTGTTACTCTGTTCTCCCTAAAAATAGGTTTGCAGGTTTAGGTTTTTGCATTTTTAGTTTTTTGCAAAGTTGCAAATCCTACATCATGTGATATTACAATTTCTTGAGAGCAGCAGGTAGTCATAAGCTGGTGTGTAAGAAGCATGTGAAGATGTAACTGCACTCTCAAAAAACAGCATTCTCAAAAAATGGTACTAGAAGAACTGTTTCTTCCTTGGACTGAATATTGATGTAGCAAATAAATAATATCAAAATCATGTGTAGGTTCTGGAGAATAGTCCACTGTCATTGGAACAAAATAACTCCTGTATTCAGAGAATGCTGAGGACAGTCATTATTCAAACAAAGGTGCTTCTAACAGAGGTGCTTCTCTACATTTCAGAACTCAGGGATCTGAATTTCTCAGTAATCAAGCTCACTTACACCAAGTGCTTACTTGTGGGGAAGTAGCTTAATCCTTCTGCTTTCCCTCGCAGGTACCGCTGTCTGAAGTGCCTCAATTTTGACCTTTGCCAAGTCTGCTTTTTCACTGGTCGTCTCAGCAAACCACATAAGAGGTCACATCCTGTTGTGGAACACTGTGTACAGGTAGAGTCCTGTTGTACTGATTCATTCCCTGTTCAGGTTCTTCTTGTAGGCAAGTAGGCAGTAGACTCTTGAATTATGAAATTGTGTGTGTATTTGCCATAATGGCCATGACATATTAGTGTTATTAATCTGGGAACAATGAGTCAGGGAATGGAAAAAAGAGGGCTTCTAACTTTAGAAGGAGTGTTCTGTCCTCAAATAACTGAATAGAGCCATGAAATGTCATAGTGCAAGTCCTCTTCCCAAGGAGTTTTATGGCAAGTTTGCCATTTGCACATCATCCTTAAACCCGTAGAAAGGGTCCTCAGTGTGTCCCAGTGCTCCTTCCTCCCAATTCCAATGCAAACTTATTCAGAAATGAATTCAGCCTAAAGTTGTACCTGTATGAAGTTTCCTCTGTTCCAGAGATTCTCCATTTTGCTGTAAAACTTTTATATGCATTTGCCTCTTGTGATTTAGGGGCACAGTGCAAAGAGGCAGCGTGGGCCCAATGAAGCTCACCTACTTGGGCTCCATTACAGGGGCCACTTATGCTTTTATCACACTAGTGGTGAAGTTCAACACTGAATTTGTGTTTGGAAGATCATCTTCTCCTTTGCACAAGAGATTCCACATCTTGCACACAGCACCAGAGAGGGTTTTTTTTTTGTGTGGCTCTATATAATAGTATCATCTTCTCTTCCAGTAAATGAGTTGAAAAGTACCTATGAAAGTTTCCCTAGTAAGCTGTACTTCACTACCTCCTTCCTGAAATCCTGCACTTGACATGAAAGATATCTACATAGACATTGTCTGCACCAAAACTAGAGAATGTTAGTTAGACTGTTCCTACAGTCACCCTTAGTGTGAGAGAACATTAATCTGTAGCCACTTCATTCCTCTCTTTCTGAAAACCAAACCCCATTAGTAACACTGTGAGGAGCTATATCTGGATGTTCAATATCTGCATTAAAAATGTCAGATCGATGCTCATTCCTCCAAATATTTTTCCTCATAGTCCATCTGTGAAAAAGTAGGAGAATCAAATGGCAGCTGATCTCCTCATTCAGAGATTTCTTATAGAAATTAAAATCAGTGTGAATGAGGGGTGAATGGGAGTATGTGGATGTGGAAGCACCAGAAGGAAGGGCAGGAGGGATATAACAAGGTAGGAGACGGTGCAACCTAAATTAGCTGGTCAGCAAGATCCCAGCACTTCCATACACGCCTTTTCAGGACAACCAGATCAGGAAAACAAAAGGTAGCCTGAAACAAAGGACAGACTGCCATTTGAAGATCTCATCACAAGAGATGATGATGTGAAAGTAACCAACTAGACCTATACCTGTAAGATGCTCAAATGAGGAGACAGAAGATCACAATCACTGCCAGCTCCTGAAGGAACTAAAGAGGCGGTCTGAGAGGAACCCAGAAGGCTTAAGGAGAACTGGCATCTCTTGTCCTCCATGTCACCCTCCACCATCACGTCCATACCATGGGTATTCATACACTTTGGTGTGCGGATGCTGGAAAGACGACTCGGACACCTGTATTTTAGTGCTTGTGAGTGAGAGAATTTGAGTAAGTGGAATCAGTTTTGTCTTAAAATGAAGTCCCCTTCCTCTCCTATACTGTCTGACATTGAGCTTTCCCACATTGTTTTTGCAATATTGCAACTTGATCACTGAACTTAAGTTTCCTTATGAAGCCCTACTCTAACGCTGAACCTGTACATGTTTCATGGCCAAAATCTATACCAAAATTAAAAAGTTAAGCTACTTACTATGACAGATGCAATTTTTATATCCTTTGTGTGGGACAAAAAAGAACCAGTAGGTAAGCTACTTTTCCCATACCTTCCACTCTTAGCGAATGCTGTCCTTGGCTGGGTAAGTTTTCACATTGTCTTTATCAGGGAGTAGGCTGCAGAATGGGGATTGGAAATATCGACACTATTATTCCTTACCATGCTGACACCTTGTGGTAATGTTATTATCATTTTGAGAAATGACTAGGAGGTACCCTGTATGTATTTTCCTGTTAGGGGCTTACCCTGTGTTCTGCAGCAGTCACTTCCTGGGGTGGAATTGCTTCATGTCATTATTTAAAACAGCTACTGAGCTTAATTGTTGTACCTGAGCCTAACACTACTGTGACAAATGGAAGTGTGGTTTTTATGGTATTGTATGAGAGGCGGACATGAAGCACAAAAGGCTGCATCTATTAACACTTCATACAAACTGTTATCAAAGTACTTCTTCCCATTGATCAAGAGGGAACTTAGATACTAGTCATGTAGAATTATTGTTCTAACTGTGAGCTTAATCATTGTAACTGCCACAATCCTGCGTAAGGCATTTTCCAGGCTGCCTGAATTTGGCCCAGGCAGAGTATTTTGCCCACCTAACAGAACTGGAGCCACTCTTGCCAGTGGCACTTCATCATCATCCACCTCAACTCCCTTTCTAGGGTTCAGACAGCAGACATGAGCCTCTTCAGTTGTTGAACAGGTGGACCTTTGCTTTCTCATGTCTTGCCTTTGCCTTGGACTGTGTCTACTTCTGGGCAGCATCTGTTTGAAAACTCACTCCCATCTTTATTATCCCTCATTCCAATAGATGTCAGCAAAAGTGAATGCAAAGCACTTTCTCCGCACCATCAGGAACAACCTGTTTCCAGAGCGCTGCAGAAGAAAGGAGGCTCAGAGAAGGAGGGCTCTGGAGATAGTGGAGAGGCACTCCCCTATTCACAAAAAGATATTGTGAGTTTCTGTTTCTGATGAGTTTATAATCTCTGAACAATGTGTTAGGCTGTGGGATATTGCTTGATTGTGTCCTTTGAGTAGGTGGCTTTTGTTGTGACAGACACTATGTCATGATTTTTCCATTAAGAAGGGAAAGCATAAATGGGAATTTATTGCACATTGTTCTGTAGCTTAATCCTGGTTACGATGCTGACAACCCAATGACCAGTTCTCTTATAAAATATAACATGCTTGCGCCTTCCTTCCCTCCTTCCTTATGTCACGTCTTTCTCTCTGTGCCATTTCTTATGCTCAGTCTAAGGTCAAGCATTGCAAATATTTAGTACCTGCCACAATTCTATGGCTATTTAATCACCTCCTTTGTGACAAATTCATTGGACATTATCCATGAATACTTTCCACATGTAATCCACATTTGTTCACTGTCATTCTACTCAATTTCCACTGAACTGCAGGTCTGTGGGATTACTCACAGTAGTATCTGATCTCACTGTTCCATTTCTTTCAGATCAGTTCTGGTTTTGTGCTTTTAGTTATGTGTAAATTCATTATTGTATTTCCACTGATCACAGTGGTAAATAATGAGCATTGGAGGTGATGTTGTGATTTCCGCTATAGTTCTTCCTTTCTTGCTCTGATATTTTGGTTGATATTTATATGTACAAACTGAAGGGGATTATTATACAGGATAAACTCTACAAACATAAGAAAAGTGAGATTCCTTCCTAACTGTATAAAGACCTAGTCATCTCTTGCATCTCCCATATGTTCTCCAAATGAGGATTCAGTGAGACTGAAACAGGGAAAAAATGGTCACTCCTCCCTAAAAGAATTAAGTTCATCCTTGCATAAAGGAGGAGAAAAATCTGTTTATAAAACTTGATTGTGCTTGTAAGTCCACCATTATGGTTGGACTCAATGATCCAGTGGGTCCTTTCCAACCTGGTGATTCTATGATTCTATGATTCTGTGATTCTAAGTACATTGCTAAAAGAAACTATTTTTTTCTGTACAGTAAGATCAATGGATGATAGTTACTGTGAAACTCACAGACAATACTATTTCAGTGCTTTTCTTTAAGAATGTGGTGAAATGCAAAACATTTTCCATTGCTAATATTTTCCCACTTGTATTCAGCAACAAAAAATGTTTCTTCCGTTTGAAGGCCACTTAATCCTTCTGTGAACAATCAATATTTCTCTGTGATTTTGTGGGATTTTGCTTATCTAATGCATGTGTAGCAGTGAGAGAAAGAAGAATTTGGGGTTGCTGTTAAAGGTGTCACTGTGGGACTGATAGATATCTGGGCTTTTTCTAGCATAGAATGGGCTGAATGCCAGGATATCTGGCCCTTTGCTATATTTTTGTTGTTGAATTTCTGAATATATTTAGCTCTTGGCTAAAGGAAGCAAAAAAGAGAAACAGCAAATTGCACTGATAATATAATAAATGGCTGTAAAGGAGAACCTGTTGATGAGATTCCATTAAAAGAGTGGAATTCGTTTTCAGGAATTTCATTCTTTCAGCCAAAATATACCAACAGGCATAGCTAAACCATAATTCTTGCTTAGTCACAGCTGTCTGTCTACTTACAGTGCATTAGTTTTATTGATCTTTCTGGGTACCCTATAGGGCTTGATCCTTTCTCTACTCATTATATTTCTGTTGGTATACAGTCCCCCTGTAGAAGTCAGTGCTTCACCTCTACCTGGCCCTGAAAACTTATCTTTCCCAGTGGACAGACCTGTCCTGGAGTCATCCAAGTTCATATCTGAAAACAGAACTGTGATGCAGAAGAGAGAGAATAATAGCGAGACACCAGAGCAAGGCAAGACTAAAGCTCAGGTGAGCAAAACACAAAGCTGTAATAGTGATTAAGCTGTGAAGACAACCTACCAAGTTAACTATCTAATTGCCTTTTAATTACCAATGAGAAAGACATTTAATGAGCAGCTTCACCTTTCTGTTAATTTCTCACTTATGGAAAAAAATGTGGAATCTGAAAAATTAGCGAAGCTTGAATTTGATACCCTCCCAAGATTAGTTACTGACTCCTTGATTTCCATGACCTTCAGAAGCATTTGTAAGACTATATGCCCTGTTACTACCCCTCTGCTTCCCCCAAGTTGTCTTAGAGTAGCACATTAAAGACTAGCTAAGACTGGCGTTCTCCCTATTCTGACAGTAAAATATGCCATCATGTCCTCCTACTGCAAGCAAATGTCAAGAAAGGATGTCTTAATTCTTATTAGGCTCAGGCCACTTTTGTCACCATGGCAATAGCAAGAGGACAGAATGGGATAAACCCAGAGTAGTGTCCGCTCCAACTAAAATAGCTCATGAATAAAAGCTCTCCAGTAATCCATTTCCAGGTTCCCTGCCTAGAAACAATGCTAGAGGAGTGGGCAGGACAGTGTAGATAAAAATAAGTACATAGCAGTTTTTTCTTTCTATATTTATTTGAGAGGTTGGTATCTCTGCACATACTCAGAATACAGGGAACACTCGATTGTGTTCAAACCAGTCTGTGTCATCCACTCATCTTGTTCTTTCCAGAGCCAAGGGCGCAGTAACTGAGAAATAGCCTGTGCACGTCAGGTCACTCCTTTGGCTGCTACTCCTGTGCTGCCCTTTGGAAGACCTGCCACTCAGGACTCTGCTGCCCAGCTCAAGGCATAGTCCCAGCCAGCACATATCCATAGGAGGAGTTATCGGGAGACATTGCTGAAGCATATAATTTTGATGGCTGGCATTTATCATTTTAGAAGACAGTGAGACAGGACTTGCATCCCTGTACTGGGAGTCTGTCACATACTTTGCTCTCTTGTTCATTTTTCTCTCTGGGCTGAGAATCCTTTTTGAGCAGTTTTATACTGTTTTCCAATACCTTATTGAGCAGATGATTTCAATGTTGCTTAAAAAGATGCAGACTGTGAGTCCAATGATAGCTTTTAGTGGAATCCATGAGCTTGGAGGTCTTGGGGACCCAGATTATAATTTCCTGGCAGCCCTGATTTCAGTGTAGATCATACCGTGCCTCTAAAGAAGCTACCTGGAAATTGTTTGTTTCCCTGACTTCTGGGCTACTGTCCCCTGCATGGCTCAGGGACTGCTACTTCCATCCAAAGACCAGAGTTTCTCTTCTCTCTTCCACACCCAGTCTGTCTCCCTCCATCTCCTTGTCCCAGAGCAGTTGTGTGATTTGGGAGAAACTGTTAGTAAATCAGAATATTCCATTTTGCAGAAATTCCAGGGAGTGAGGATTTTGATCTAATTTAAAACTACATGCACTTAGAATTTGTCATAGGACAAAGAATTTGTTCTACAGAGCAAATTTTCCAGTGCATTCTAATAGCCATTAGAAATACTTTAATCCATCGGTTGATTGCAATCAGTTAAATAATAAACCTAGTAAATCGGTAAAACAGACCAAATACCAAATACACCATGCCCTCTTATACCAAAATTTGTATAGAAAATGAAATGCTATTGCTGATAAAGTTATGAATAGATACTTTTCTCTTTTTTTTTTTTATTATAGGCAATAGCCTCTTTTGAAGCAGATGTGTTAAAAATGCACAAATCCATCAAAAGCATTCACAGTGAGACCAGGTAAGTAAATGCAGTAGTACAATGACTGACGACTGCTGGGCAATGCTGCTCCAGTGAAGACCTAGAAGACAAATGATTTTCCCATGCTTTAGAAATTTTGAGATTAAAAAAAAAAAAATCCTATCAACTAGGGGTGAATGGTAAAAATTCAGCAATAAAAATTGTAAATGGAAATCACTGGAAAAACAATTTCTGGCAAAGTGAAACATTTTGGTTTGCTTTCGTCAGCATTTCTGCAATTTTTAGTTTACATTTCTAGAAGTCATTTTAAGGGAAAAAATTCACATAAAATTAGCATAATTTTTCAAATTTTTCTTTGAATAAGGTTTAATCAAAACAAATTTCATAATTCTTTCTAAAAAATGCTGTAAGTCAAATAGAGGCTACAGGTTTAATAGAGTACCTATTGGTAAAAATTCCATGACTTAGGCTATCACAGGGTCCCTTCTGATATTCAAACCTTTGACACAATAAAAAATTAATTCCTAAACTATAAATTTATTGGGGTGGATTGTTTGTTGCGGAGGGGTGGTGTATGGGAAATTATGCTTACCTTTTTCTTTCACTTTTGCTTTCCTCTTCTTCCTCGTTGGAATTATATATCAATGTGCTGTAGATACAATCATGTTTGTGACCACTGAAATCAATGGAATTACAGCAAAGTGTAGAATTTGATCCTGAATCTACTCTTTTTATTTCCTTCAGTATATTCAGTTCCCTCTGTTCCTGTTTTGTTTCATTCTGATAAGTCAATGTACAATTGCTACTCCAAATTCACACAAGGGCGCTCCAAGACTAGAGCAAAGCAATTGCAGTGTCATTGTAAGTCTGCGTCCTTATCTCGCTCAATGTTCTCACGGGGGAAAATAAAGAGATAGGGCAAAGATCTTCAGCTTTCCTTCAGATCGTAATAGTCGATAGATATCTGGGAAGCCCGGTCCTGAAGTACTGCACCACTTTCTGACCCAGACCTTATCATATAACTGGGTGAATGAATCTTACTACTCATGGGAAGCTCTTTGTTCTTATTTGTGGACCGACTTCCAGCATTGATGTGCCTGTTCACAGAACCAGGCTCTGAGTTAGTTGAAGGGTGTCAGCGTTTTACAGTAAAGGCTGATTAAATGCTCTTATAAGGGACCACTGTAATATTAATTTTAATTTTAAATTATCTGACTCACTGTCCCATTCAGACAAAACTTGCACAACTCCAGTGAAACTGATGGGGCTCTCACCTCAGATCCAATGCATACCCCAAGGAAAGTGAATCAGATAAACTTCTGGATTTAACTAGGCAAGGGAGATAACTATTTCAGCTGTGTGGAATTAAGCAGTTATATTCGTTACTGTAGTGTTAACAAACTCTTCTGTCTGTCTCCACCTCAGCTGTAGTGAAGACAGATCTGTATCTCTACCCTGACTTCTTAGAGAAATGCCAACAGAGATGTGGGTGGTTGTTTTGTCACACTGTGCTCTGAGTAGGTAATTCTGTATCTCTGGTGTGTGCAGGAGGGTGATGCCTCTCTGCAAAAATCAGAATATCTTTTCAAGGACAAGTGGCCTGTGCAGAAAGTATTGCTATCACCAAACAAGCTGCAGAGTATACCAGGAGCAAGAAAGAACTCAGTTCAAGGGGTAGGAGGTGCTTTTACCCCTTTGTTGCCCAGGGGAAAACGTTGGGAATTTTTGCTGGTCAGGGAGTTGCCATAAGTACTTCTCTTCTAGACAGAGGAACTGCCGTAACATCTCTCCTGTTGCAGCCACCTTTGTGGGAAAGGCAGAACCCCAAGATGCAAGATTCAGCCCAGGCCACAGTTCCTCTCAGCTCACATCTTTCCTCATCTAGAATACTCCTTTTCTTGCTAATTCCATGGATACAGCCCAGTTTCTGAAATACTGGCCTCTAACCCCACAGCTGACAAAATATTCCTTAACTGACGAAGAGAAAAAAAGTTTGTGCCTCAGTGTTTGCTCTTTTCCATGACTGCATGTGTTTGTGTGTATGTGATGTAGCAATATTCCCACCCTCCTGTATCGCTGGCAGGTACATGAAGAAGCAGTTTAACAAATGGAAGGACAAAATGCAATTTCTTCACGACTGCCAGGAAGACAAAAACTACAAAATAGAGGCAAAGCTCCAAAGCCTGAGAACAAGCCATGAAAACCTGCAGATGAAGCTGCAGCAAATGCAGCAAGAAGTAATGGTACAGTGATAAATATATACCAAGAATCTTCGCAGCTGTGGGCAATTACTGAACACTAACTACACCTTTTCCAGCAGACTGGTACCCTTTTACTAGTTCACACGCATTCTGTTTGTCTGCTCAGTCATCTTTGGCTCTTGTCTTCAGAGAAAGCAGACAGGGTCTTTGCATTTTCTTGTCATTCTGTATATATTTAGCACCTAGCACAGATACTCATGTCTGGGATAACAGATACTGCTGCAATGAAGATAATGAGAAGGTATTCCAATAAGAGTGAGAAAATAGTCTCCAACAGAAGTGTTAGATACCTCATTGTTGTCTTTTCTCTAGGGAAGAATCCCATGTTGGCATTGCATAAATAATAAATAATAATAATAAAATACTCTTTTGTAATTCCTAATTGCTGTCTTGTACTGGAATGCAATACAGACCTCTTACAGAAAACATTTTATTTCTTTTCAATTGTATTGACTCTTGTTCATTTTAAGAATCTCTGAGGTTCTAAAAAGGCCCTTATTTCACAGGAATGCATACATATTTGCCACCTGTAGCATTTTCTGCGGTGCTGTTTTTAGAGTGTTCTTCAGGGATCTGCAGCACACAATTGGTCAGCTTTATATCACTTGCACACAGAGTTCCATATGACCTGGCATGTCATAGCTGTGTGTACGCTGCGACACTGGCCTGTCGCACCACGCGGGACTGGCTGCAAACCCAGCGTCCAGTACATGCACAGCCAGCTCAGTGCACCCCAGTTACATCAGACTCAGCATTCATGCAGTGGATGATATTTGCCATCATAGTGCTGTCTAGGATGCTTCAAGCACAATTGTGGCACTGACAATCGACCTAGCTTTGGAATTTCAAATGTTAAAAGGTTTGAGTTGTTTAATATGCGTTTAATATCACATATATTTTTCTCTTAGTTTAATTCTTCTAGAAGAAACATGCAAATTTACTCTTGCAACATTATTATTCCAGCTTCTCAATGGCATTAAAGAATGTAATGTCTTCAGACCGGAATTGTGAAAAGAACGACCAGATGGGTTTGTTCAAACTTAAACAAATATTTTTATTTTATTGCAGGAAAATATTTTCTTTGTGATAAGGATAGGTTTAGTTCACTAGAAATTTTAAAAATTTATTATTATGACACAGAATTATTTTCCTACCTATTTTAGTACTACAAGCAACCCAAAATATCAATTCTTTTCACAGTATAGTTTCTGTCTTTTGTCTCTTGTAGACCATGTTACAGTCACCAGAACATCCTTTTGAACAATGTCAGAATATGATGCCAAAAAATCCACATGTGCCACTGGAAAGGAGAATGGAGAGTGGATTAAATCTTGCCCACATAAGGCCTGCTTCCAGAAGGCGTGAAGACTGGAAATCTTTGAATCCCCCCAACTCAGCAGCTAGAATGCAGTTGCTACAGCCACCTGAGGTTCCCAATGCAGCGGACTTTTTGTTTGCAGAAGACCCATTGGAGTCTGACAGACCTTTTATGGAACAGAATAAAAAGGCAAAAGAAAATCAAACATATCTGCCTGAATTGACAGAAAACTTCCCCAGGGGCATCACGAGGAATACTGTTCTTGCTCCCACTGCCGTGCAGATGCCACTTGATGAGAAGGCATTCAGTGAGGAAGTGGAACTGCAGCAGTTGGTTATGAAACTGCAAGATGCATTGTCTCTGCAGGCCCAGCCAGGTATAAGTTCTCCCTGTTATCTTGACACTGTCTTCTCACCTTCGTACGGTTTATTCTAATAATATTGTTCATAATCACTTAACCCTGAGAGGAAACTCAGAGTCTTGCCTTTGCCCTCCTAGAAGTACTGCAGCTCTATACTGTAAGGTAGAATGTGTTCCTGTAAGGTGGAATATAGCCCATAACACTGGACTAATTTGAAACAGGATGACTCTAAGCACATAAGAGGAAATCAGCCTCAGGAGTCAATTAAGAAGCGAACTTATACTGGTGAGGGCACTGGAGGTCCTCTCTGTTGGCAGTGGCAGTGTAACTATGACTCTAGTCCCTTGCAGACTTCCAGCAGTGCAAAATCCCTTTGTAATCAGTGGTCTGACGCAGCAGAGTTTTGTTCAACACTCAGGATTCCTCACTTTTGGTAATGAGGATGTAATAAGAAAAATAACAGAAGAAGCTGCTGTTTCTATGGAATTATCTTAAATTAGAGATTTGTAAAGAGTTTTTCAGGGCTCTGGCAGTATCCCGATAACTCTGAAAGACTTAAAATCTGTTCTACTTTTCAGCTCAACAGTCTGCTTTGCAGCAGGAGTTCATCTTTACAGCTGAACATGTCTGCAGATCTTTTTCTGACTTCATCAACCAAGTAACTTCACCAGCTTGCAAATGATGGAAACTACTATTCACCTTACAGCTTCAGAACTATTGAAGGTAATTGATGCCATGTCGGACTTTTTTAAAGTGTCTCTGATATTGCATAACAACAACCCAGCATAACAGATTTCTGCATTTACCAGGAACCATAAATAGTGTTAGAGAACAATGTTCCTTTTCTGCTAGTGGTTTCTAGCTCCTGTGCAGTATATGTTGGCCCACCTGACAAGAATGAGTACATCTTCATTAATGTTACACTGGCTTTCACAACTGTGAAACTGGTTTTTTTGTATGAGAGTTGGCTTGAGTCAACTGGTTTCAATGGTGTATTTTCTGTCACATCATTGTTTGTTAGATTGAAGGAAGGAGTAAGTTCCTAACTGTCAGACTGCTCGTTGCTTTATATTTACATATGCGTATTTTTCTAAACTACTGAATTCATATTTAAAGGAAAAAAATGCTTTAAAGATTTGAAGGAGTTTGCTTTAGAAGAGCCTTTCCATTATTGACTAACTTTTCTATTAATATAGAACAGTTCATAAGAATGTAACGTTTTGTATGGAATTATTAATAAGAATGTAATTTTACCTGCAGCATCTAAAATGTGATAAAAGTAATTTCTTCCTTGGTTACTAGTACTTTGTATTTGATGGAATATATCTAAAACTTCCAGAGTATTAAAACCACTTATCAAGCCTGTACAGACACATACAGGCATACACATGCATGTAAGTAAACATATAAGCTGCATTGAAACTTGATGGCTGTAGGCAATTTGCTGTAGGTAGCAGGCTGTACTTGCTGAAGTTGATTACAAAGCATCGATTAGGCAGAATCAGGGAAGCAGGCTGGGATGTGAGGAGAAAGGAAGGTAGCATACAAAAGAAATATTGTATATTGCTTTGATCCATTCGTTCTACAGTCTACCTTCGTTTCTTATAACCATGGGTCAGTGAAAGCCTTAGAAAGAATTAAGATTGTTCTTAGGAGAAAAACAATAGATGCTCACAGCTTTCCTTCCATTTCTTCTTTGCTAGAGTTTCTTAAAGGAGTGCAACTCGGTGACATACATTGGGATAATCTCTGATGGTAGTATCATCAAATGCATATTGTTTTAGTGACAGCAGGTCGAAAGTTGAGATAATGGGTTAAAATGCAGCAAGTTAATGATTTGCATGTTATTGTGAGATGTAGCACTTCTTTGGATTGTTAACTATTTGATAAGTGAAATATGAACTAATGGCCGATTTACTAAATGTGATTTGTCAGCAGTGCAAATGATTGCCTGTTTCTCTCTCTCTTTAGCTATTGATATGCTATGGTCAAGCTTATTCCCTGGAATTGCGCTGTATTGCTTGTTGATAACAGCAAAAGGAAAACATTTTTTTGTTGGTAAAGCACAGAAGTATTTTTAAGATCTGAGAAATGGAAATGATTCAGTACCACTTCAGAGAGAAAAATTATAGATTCAGCAACTTACTATCACTGTCCTGCAAGAGGTACATAAAAAATAGGGAACAAATATGTGCATTTGGGCTAAAAAAAATTTATGATTTAAGAAAATTTGCATACTTTTAAGGATTTTAGTTGAAACACTGAATCTATACCAGCTTTCCAAGAGAGAAAGTACTAGTTTTTACAGGAATATTGAGTTTTGTGTGATTAATAAAAAAAAAGTTTGGTTTGGGTGAAAGCAAAATATTTTAGGAAGCTTTGGGAGAAAGTCAGGTATATTACACATTCTGAAGCTTTGTTTCATGTGTAATCGAGGCTGATGTGATTGAAAAGGTCGGTGAAAAGCATAGGGCTAAAGAAAAGCTGCTCAGCAGAACACTTAATTTTCCACATACATTTTCTAGTATTTTTCAGAACGAATTATAATTATCAACATAAAAGGACTGTCTCTCATTAAAATGGCTAGAAATTTTGTTTTCTGTGGGTAGCACCTCAACCACCTTCTTGAAAGACCTTACACTCTGGTAGTGTTGATAATTATAATTATCAACATAAAAGGACTGTCTCTGTCATTAAAATGGCTAGAAATTTTGTTTTCTGTTGGTAGTACTTCAACCTCCTTCTCGAAAGACCTTACACTCTGGTAGTGATAGTAATGAACATTCCTGGTCCTTTATGCTAGTTTTACTCACAGAAGCCCTTCATTACACATGCTGCAAACACGCAAGAATTACAGCAAATAGTAGTGGTATGCAACTGGAAGCTAAGGAGCAGTTTGTTTCCAGCAAAGGAAGGGTGTAGAGAGGGAAAAGTAAAGAAACTAACTAAGGGAGGAGGACCCCAGAAATCAAATAGCGATGAGGTCACTAGAAAGTGGATACACATATATTATTACACCAACAGAATATAGTTGGAGACAGAAGCTTAGTATTGCTTTTACAATATGCCAAGAGACACAAACAACAATCCAAGGAATGTAACTATTGATTATAGGAAGATATCCATCAGCTCCTGATGAAGCTTTAAATCTCCTTGAGAGTCAGCGCACCCTGATTAAAATTGGTTTGAAACAGTGACAGCCAACCAATGCTGGTTTGGTCCAATGTAACGCGGAACAGGTCTGGAGCACAAACTTTGCCAATAGATATTCCTGAGCCACCATGGACTCTTACTTTATGGCAGTGTGTAAGGACTCAAAGAACTGTTTTCCCATGCTAATAAGCAGTTGTTTAGCTGCTGGGTCCCTATAAGATGAAATAAAAAAATCCCAAGGCCTTTATTTTATTGTTAAACAGTTCAGCTGATAGTTAAGCAACGTCAGTCAGACGTGTTCATCCCATCCTTCTTGTGACATGCTCAAACGGAAAAACAGTAAGCCAGGAACAGTATTTGCAAAAAAACAATCTTAGCTCACCCCAAAATCTGCCATGAATTTTACAGGGCAGAGTGGTAGGAGGTGATATCCTGTCTTTAACATCAGGAACCCTCTTTGGAATTATTCCCGTACAGCAAATCTGCTTGCATCTCATACTCGCAGCACTCGTTTTTTGTTAATGCAGCCACCCTAGAAGATCCCAATGTATAGCGAACAAATCAATAGCAAATATTGGCATCATCTGATTGCATTTTCCTGTGAATTGTTCCGACCTGGATAAAAGCAAGTAAGACCTAAGTTACAAAGTAGAACTGAGCTCTGAGTCCTTCAGAGAGAAGAAATTGCCTGAGTTAGCATTGCCTTTAGAAACTTTATCACTTGCAGGTTTACCTGTAATTAATTGCACCTCCTTTTTTATTTCAGCACAATTAATAACACAGATTGTCTCCTTCACATCAGTAATTTCCAAATGTTCTCTGTAGTGTCACCTATGCTAGAAGTTCGTCTGTTTTCTCAATCTTTCCTCCACACACTAATCCTTTTCTGCCCATTTCCTCAAAGGCCAGATGATGCTCCAGCCTGCTAATTAAGAAGCTTGCTGAAGCAGAGAAGTATTGCAAATTTGTTTAAGCTAAACATCAGCCTGGCCTGTAGTGATCTTTCAGCATTACTGTTACTGTCTGAAGGGAGGAAAATAGCTGCTATAAGCCTTTACCTAGGAGATTCTGTTATTACAGGTAGGACGTATCTAAAGTGGAAACATTTGCCTCTTCCCAAAGTGCCCTGTGGAAGAGCATCTAAGATAAACAGTACCTGTTCAGAATAATCTGTCTCGGTTTATGTTTTCTAGAGTCTGAGGGCATATGGGGACAGGTGACATCTGGTCTACCATACCAGTCCTACTTGGTGAGGCATCCAGCCCTTAACACAGTCTTTGTCAGTTGGTCTTGATGGCCACAGGGACCATGCTTGAAAGACTGTCTCTCTTGGGTCTATACAAAGCTGTGCACAATGGGGCTTTTAGATATATTAATATAATTTAGATAATTAACAACAGTAGTACAGGACTGGGCAGATCTGTTGTACTAGAGCTCTTGTTTCCCTCCCACATGGTAGCAGAGCACTCTCATAGGCTGTGGCTGCAGGCGGACGCATCTGGGGGGTGTTGCTGAGAACACTGAACTGTGTGTTCCTGACTCATCCCACTTTAGTGTTCCCTCTTGTCTTGAACATTTAAGTGGTTTGTTGGATACTTAACTTCAAGCACAAATTCAGGGCCATTGAAGCTCATAGTCCTCTTATAGTTTTATGTCTTCTTTCATAAGATCAGGATTTCACCCAATGGGACTATATTTAAGCTTTATTTTGTTCAGACCCAGTAAACATTTTAAGATTTAATTTACACATTTTGCTACGTGAACCTATTTCTGCAAGTTGAATACCCAGCAAATGAGTTTTTCTTTTGGCATTTGGGAGAAAAAAAGTAAAGCAACCAAATATTGCCACATGCTCAAGGGAAGAATTTTTCAGTGAACAACTAAATGTAGTTGCCCTGGAAAGGTGAATTTTGTAGTTGCATTCAGCCAACCAGGCGATGGAAATATTTCATTTCATCAAAGTGTTACTTGCCCAAAGTTATGTTACCTTACTTTAATACCAAATTGCCTATTAGAGTTATCGATAACAGTCAGAGGAAACGGATTGGTCTACAAAGAAATTGCCAAATAAAAAAAAGAAACAAGTTCAAGTTATCTATGAGAATTCTTTTGATTAAACACTTTCAAAACATGTAACATTTTAAGTGGCATATTTTTAAACTAAAAATTCATGAAGATACTGTAAAAACATGTGAACGCAAACAGAGGAGATGGTAAAACCTGTTAACTCTTTTACTTTCCGTGGAAAACGGAGAATGTTTTTTGATTATATTTTTAATATAAAAATATGTACTAGTTTTCTTTAGCGGGATGATGTCTTTCAGCAGTGGTTGCTTTGTACAAGAGTACAGCTCTGCATACAATAAAGCATCACCATCTCAACTCTAATCCTGTCTTGGAGCCAGCAGAGGTTCTTGGCAACTTCCTGCTCTGTTTTTCTGTTTCTTACTGGAGGATCAGTTATTTCTTGTTTTGGCACCCAAAAGACAATAGTCTAAATAGGTCACGTGCATTATAAAAAGCCTGATGTACACACAGATAGGCAACTGCTTATAAATCATGCAGTTTATTAAGGAGATTGAATTAATTGGTAATTAAAAAAGCCTACAAGTCCAGGTTAATCAGAGATACAGTGCTTATAGTTACAGGCCTTCCTCTTCCATATAAATTAACATCAATGAGGGTTAAAATGCAAAAATTAAAAGAGAAGTAGTTAAAAATAACTACAAATTAAGATCTTGGACTAAATGTGTCATTTTCTCTTTTTCCCTAGCTCTCCAAAGATTCTTCCAAGTAATGTAGATCTACTCTTATGCATATGGATACTTGTTAAATCTTCAAACGAGTCTTTCTTCTTCAGAACTGGCAACTTCTGAATATGAGAAAATATCCCTAAAAAGTGACATGAAAATACATATAAGTAATCAATTTCCAAAAAGCAAAGAGCAGCTGAACACTCAAGTTTCCCACATCCATGCTTCCTCCATCTTTAGCTGCTACTGATCCCCATTTTATCAGCATTGCCCCCAAAGCTCTTGTTTTGGCAATAGCCACATCCCTCCTTTAGCAAGCTGCCTTACAGTGACTTTGATCTTTCCCCCCAGCAGAGACTTTTTCCTTCAGTTTTCCTATAGAACTCTTGCACTTATAGTTAGAGGCAAAGCGCTCACATCTGCTCAGTCTTACGGACCCATCAGCTTGTCCTCAACCTCCTTGCAGAGCAGATGAGATCTCACACACTGTTTAGCAGCCTGAGGAACTATGGGGGCATTTTCTTTGCAGTCACCTCCAAACGCCAGCACATTGGCTTTAATTTTTTTTAGGCACATTTGTCTTCTGAAAACGTAACTGGTTAGCACAGTATTTGTTTATTTGCCAGACCTCAAATCCATAACGCAGCAGTGTTTGTCCCGCTGCCATTCCTGGCACCCCGCAGCCCAGCAGAGCTGGGACAGCGAGTTGTTTCTGTACCTGCCGGTTAGGCCAGGTGCAAGGGCTGATCTCAGCCCCATCACCTACCCCTGCGAGGGAGGTGGGCACCGCTGTGGCCACTCGGAGTGGTGAGCTAGCTGGGAGACTGCTGGGTGAGGAGAAAAGAGGCAGAGAGGGGTTTGTGTTTGCATTCCTCAAGTGGTTATACCGGGGCTCTGTTGTGGGGCCTCTTGTACAAGTTTTCCTTGGGAACATTTGCTGTGAGTACAAAAGCTATGTTTTCCTTGAGCTTCTTAAGTCTTATTTTGGCTCGTTAAGAACTGTTAAAACTATAATGTGTCTAACTCCAGTGTTGTAATACATTGGAAAGGTTTTTATGAAATGTGCTTTTTCATAGTGTTTGGGTTTTGGGGTTTTGTTAGGGGAAAGAAATGAATTACTAAAGATACTTTGGACAGGTAACGGTAAAGGACTCTCCCTACCTGTCTCAGTTTAAAGCTGACTAATGGTTCTCTTTAGGATGGGAGAATGTTGAAATGTTGCTGGGTTAAGTAGGATGTTAGCTGGATTTGTCATTTGTTAGCTGTAGGTTGTCAGAAAGCTCATATACAGCTGTTCTGATTTTGTTATGTTTTTCATGGGTTGGGTAGAGTTTGAAGAGTATCTTCAGACCTGCTAGTAACTACAAACCTGGCAGGACTAGGCTGGTTCAGAAAAGCATGTTCGGACCTGTAAATCTGGACCTGGGCTACTTCTAGCACTGTCTTGCATTCTGAGACAGACTTGTTTTGGAGGAAATTATACGAAAATATAGAAGTGTTTCTTAGGTGTGACGGTGTAGCTCTGTTCAATTCTGAAGTTCTCAGGAAGCTTTACCAAGGACTGCATTAGGTCTTTTTTATTTGGAGGGCTTTTCTGTTTGTTTTGTTGGTTTTTTTTTTTCCTTCTCAGAAAAGCTCAGTTCCTGATACTTCATATTAAGTCTCATGGGACTTATTCTTTCATTCTGAAACCTGACATTGGAATAATAACACCTTAACATCAGCACTTCTGTGCCAAATTCATATCTTTGTCTTGCTTTTTGAACTCAGTTATATGTTTAAGGCACTATAGTGAATGCAGCTTACAGACCACTCCTGATCTACGTTTCTGTTTGCAATTTATAAGAAAATTTAAATTGTGACTATTTAAGAGGAATAAGATGAGAAGGTTCAGCATGGAGTAATAAAGATATTATCAATTGCAGAAGTAACAGTATAAAGAAAATATCTTGTTCTATTATTTGACTTCTAAAACAAGCCTACTGAAAGCTATTCATACCCACCCATGTAGATATGAAGATCATTCAAATGCCGTTAGTGCTGCTCTTTGGGCTAAAAAAACAGGCTTGTACATCTCTTTACACATAAGCTCACACATAAGACACAGTAATTCTATTCCTCATCACTTGCTAGGAGGTGATTTCTATCTACCATCACTAACAATTAATTTCTGCTTTTACTCCCTAAGTAAGGCAGTGGCATCGAGGGTTACAAGATTAAAGCAGCTGGCTTTGTTAAGAGACTGGGAGACTTGGATGAAAGGTTCGATAGCTCCTCAAAAAAAAAAACTTAGGCTGTCACTGCTGTAAGCTGCTTGCTACTGGCTGATGTTAATCAATTGTACAGAGAAACCAGATTAACTGATTACAATTCACAAAACAAAGAGGTAAAAGAATAGGGAAGGGGAGGAATCCTTGTTTGTCCTAAAGTGTGACTACTTTGCAGTATTATCCTAAAATCTCTCTGTATGGGAGTAGATAAAAGTCAGTATTAATCATACTTTGGTTCATACGACCATAATATGGTTCCTCAAAATACATCAGACAGTTAGTCCTAATCTTGACTGGAACAAAAGCTCTTTGTTTAGGAAAATCACAGGGTGATATAGACATGAAGAGCTAGATGTAAATAAAAGATTAAAGGGGAATTTAGACAGTGGCATTCAAAGCTGCAATCCAGAAAACAAAAATTCATCTGGTGCTTTTGCCTGGTGGGCATGTCAGTTTTTTTTGTAGTACTATTGCTTTATGTCTAAAGCTGCATTCCATTTGAACCCAAAAGTGCCTCATTCTGGACAGGACTGAGCAACTTGTTGCCTTTGTCTAAGGCCACCTGAGAACCAGCAGGGCGTTCTGTGCTGTGTGCCATCAGCGTATTTCCGCACAACAAATATCATGGTTGATCTATGGGATAGCTCAGATTCTTTGCAAAGCAGGGTAGGATACACTCCTTGCTTTCAAAATGCAGATGGTGGTTGTTTGGTTCAGAGTTTAGAAACTACCCCTGTGTTTGTGAGTTCTTCAGTCTGACACAACTACTATCTCCTAGCTTAATGACCAGGGTACTCTCTGTAGGTAACGGGGATGAGGACTTCTCAATCCTTCTAATCTCAGGTCCTAGCACGAGCTGGACTGCCAGTGGTGTAGTGTCATTCCTCTCAAACATATGAATAACTAAGGCACTGATCTAGGAAGTGGAGATAAGGGTCTTAAACTTCCCCTCTAAACACTTCACCAACTTATTGGCCCTCCTCTGGACACTCTCCAGTAGCTTGATGTACTTTCTATACTGTGGCGCCCAAAACTGCACACAGTACTCAAGGTGGGGCTGCACCAGTGCGGAGTAGAGCGGGACAATCTCCTCCCTCAGCCAGCTACCAATGCTGTGCTTGATGTACCCTGGGACACGATTAGTCCTCTTGGTTGCCAGGGCACTCTGATGGCTCACGTTCAACTTGCTGTTGACCAGAATCCCCAGATCTCTTTCTGCTGGGCTGCTCTCCAGTCTCTTGCTCCCTAGCCTGTACGTATATCTGGGGTTGCCATGTCCCAGCTGCAAAATCCGGCACTTGCGCTTGTTAAATTTCTCGTGATTGGCAATTGCCCAGCTCTCCAATTTATGTAGATCCATCTGTAGGGCCTCTTTGCCCGGAAGAGCAGTTCTGCGTTCTCCCTGTAGGCCTTACGTGTTATATTGTTGGTGATGGCAGCAGCACTTCTACTTCTCCATCAAATTATAGCACCTTTACCTTTCTGAAAGTGGACGTTCTCCAGGGAAGGATTCATCTGTTGGTAGCAGGATCAGAGCTGAAACCTTGAA
This sequence comes from Cuculus canorus, assembly GCF_017976375.1. NCBI lineage: Eukaryota > Metazoa > Chordata > Aves > Cuculiformes > Cuculidae > Cuculus > Cuculus canorus. Next base: position 28,650,428 of record NC_071406.1, on the reverse strand, counting down.
AGGGACTGAGATACTCTGTATAGTCCTGCTCGGAATGAGGGGGCTAAATGACATGCTAGCTTTTGCAAATCCTGCTCTCGCCTTACCGCGTATGGAGACACTTACATTAAGGGGATCCTGCTCTGGGGCTGGGAACTTGGAGATCAGGAATTGCAGCATTTAGCGTCTTCCTGAAGCTGTGGCTGTGTCTGAAAGCCAGCATGCATCTCCGACTAGATCTGTTTTCATTGTGTGTTGGGCATATTTACCAGTATGAAATGGGAAGTATCTAATTGACTCCTTACCCTTCTGCTGAAAGACTGCTGCTCTGCCCAGCAGCACCAGCGTGACACACTCCTGAGCTGGTGCCCCTCTCAGAGTAAGGAATTCAGAACCAGCCTGTCCATGGCACAACAGGGCTAAAATATCTGATGCGGAAGAGTGTCTGTGTATGCTCAGTTGCTGATCTGCCTTCTTTGTTTGATTCTTCCTATGTTTCACTTTCTGTTGCCCCTTCTCCCCGACATAAAGCTGTCATTAGAGTTCAGGTTATTTGGAGGTCAAATTTTAACTGAGATCACTTTGAACATAAACACAGCTCTGTATTGGATTGGGAGGAGTGGAGCATCATTGTTCAGCACCATTCTCCGTTTCTGTACTATTACCACATAACACAATAAGCCTGTCCTACTAGACTCTAGTCATTGACCATAAGACATGTATTAAAGGAAGAGTAACCTTGGTTTCTCCCTGTGAGCTGAGGACGTAGGATAGCGATCTTCTGTTCAGCTTCTGCTAGCTGCCTTCTCCCTAGGCCGTGGGTTCTGGAGAGCACACAGTCCACATAGATATCCCAGAAGAGCTGAGCCAGGTCCCAGAATAGAGCCCCATGTTTCAAGTTCTCTGATGATTTCAGGAAGATCATGAAGTCCCAAAAGCCACTGACTGAGTCAGAAATGCGAGGCTTCCTCATCTCCAGTAAGACAGCTGAGGAGGATTCCCAACACTGAGGGTCTGCTCGCCCAAGAGCTAGTGGATCAATTTGGTTATGGCAGACAAAAGGTGTGACACAGAACACTCCCATGATAAGCAGAGAGCAGGTGAGTCTCATGTTGCAGTGGATTCTTCCTCTGCTCCCAAGGTCCATTGTGTCACTGCAATGTAACAAAACCAAAAGAAGCTGAAAATCTTCTCACTGTTAGATGCAGGAACAAAGCCCTGGGGCCTTACGTGATATAGAAGGCACTTTAAATATTGGTAACTGTTTCTCTGCTCTTTAAAAACCTGTGTATGCTTTTTTGCATGTAAGAATATAAATACTAGTGGAGTTGCAATACTCTGTGCAGCAGAAGCATGTGTTAAAATTTGTCAATCATCCTCAAATCCATGTGATGAACTTTAAATATGAAGAAGTCCCAGATAAGAAAGTTTTTGGCCTTTCTTAATTTACAGATCCTTAACCTTTTTCAGTAAAAATCCATTCCTTTTTATGGAGTACTTAAGCCCTTAGCTTTCCTCAACATTTAAAAATAGTCTGTAGACTCACAGGGATCTATGGACAGCAGGTGGAAAACTATTTGTTGGAAATGCATTCTGAAAATGAATTAGCAATAGGCTGCATAATCATCCATTGAACAGGAGTGACTGACCTGTTAGAATGCAGAACAGCTCTGAGAAGAGGGTATAGCTATGTTGTCTGAAAAGTCAGATTTGCTACCCAGCATGCAAATACCCAATCTCACACCCCAAGTCAAGACACTGATTTTACTGTAGAGTTGTGCAAGTCTGGGTGCTCTTTCCACAACTCAAGCACACCCGACAGGAGCCTCTGCACTCAATTTATTACAAAATGCAGGTGATTGCAGATTATCTACTACACATGCTCAGTGAGTAGAGGGCCTGCTTCTAGAGGCAAGTTTCTTATGTTTCTCTGCCAAACTGGTAATCTTGATGACAAGGCCTGATTTAATATGTCCTCTTTTGGCAGATTATGAGTGCTTTGATCTTTTACTTAGTACAAGTTCTGCTATTTTACTTCATATTAACAAATGTTAGTCTCTTCTGCTGATTGTTTATCAAGATGTTTAGAACAGTACCTTCTTGAAAGAGCAAAGCCACAGCGTAGCAGCTGTATTGCACAGCACTTATATGCACATATAGAATCATAAAACAGTTTGGGTTGGAAGGGACCATTGAAGGCCATCTACTCCCATCCCCCTGCAGTGAGCAGGAACACCTTCAACCAGATCGGGTTGCTCAGACAGAGCTCCATCCAACCCGACCTTGAATGTTTCCTTAGATGAATCCAGCACCTCTCTGGGCAACCTGTTCAGTGTTTTACCACCCTCGTTGTAAAAACTGTCTTCCTCATATTCAGTCTAAATCTCCCCTTTTTTAGTTTAAAGCCCCTTGTCCTTTCGCAACAGGCCCTGATAAAGTACGCCTCAATCTTTCTTATAAGCCACACTGAAAGGCAGCAATAAGGTCTTCCCAGAGCCCTCTCTTCTCCAGACTGAACAGCCCCAACTCTTTCAGCTCTGTCATAACAGAGGTGCTCCAGCACTCTGGTCGCTTTTGTGGCCCTCTTCTGGACCTGCTCCAACAGGTCCCTGTCTTTCCTGTACTAACATTATAAATATATAAAGTACAGGTGCTTATTGCAGATCACTGTAACAACTGTCTGTTACAATAAAACTCTGAAACTTAAGTAGTGGCTATAGCGGGAGAAATCCTGAGAATGATAACCTTTGGGGGACAGCTGTCTCCATCAGATTTAATTTCTAATAAATGCTTCTGTTGTGCATTTTCTAGTCTGTTTCTAGTATTACATTTCTGATATGCATTAGAAATGTGTAACAGGTTTAGGGGTTTAGTGTAGCTCGTGGAGAACCTCCCATTTGTGGAAATCAGCAACATCCAAGATCAGCTTTTAGGACAAATAATTCTGCCTAATGCATGTGCTGATCTTTTGAGTATTCATACTTTTATGTTTTTGGATTGATTGTTGGAGGGTGTTGTGGGAGGGAGAAGAAACCTCTTTTAATGAGCTTAACTTAATAATCAACTGGCGCTTTTTTGTGTAGAAAGCCTTTTCCAGGAGCGATCATCAAGAGCACAAGCAACATATGTCTATGTGAAGAGAAACACGCAGGGCAGGGTAAGTTTGTGCAGACAGGTGGTGTGTGAAAGCCAGTGCGCAAGACCAGGGAAGGGCAGGCTGCCTGGTGGAACGTATTTCATCGTAGAGCTAAAGGAATTTTCAGAGATTTCAGTCCTGGCAGTATCATTTTTACCAAGCCCCCTATCTGGCTACCTCGTGAGGTTCTGGGAGCATCTTGGAGCTGTGCAGACTTTACACTCTAACTGCTTACTGTCACTATTTAACCTGATTTGGGATCTCATGAGGACAATTGGCTCGAGAACCTTGGATCCAAACCTTGCATTTAATTAATAGAAGAGGAACAGCACAACTCTTTCTGCTCTGCCTCGTGGCGCGCCACTTATGACAGTGGCGGTAGTAACTGGGTTGCCCTCGTGCTGTTCCCAAGATCTCCAAAAGCATCGTTCTTCTGCACCCTACTGCAGGTTTTGATTGCTTTCTCAGAAGCAGACCCAAAGACGTCCTGTGAGTCACTACTCCACACTTGTTTGTGTATCAGAGCCTTTCCACTGGGCAGCAGACACCTGTGCATATATGCCACGCAATATGCACATAACTATCTGTTTACCAAGACTTTTTCAAGGGACATAATTAACTGTGCTTATCAAGCTTCTGGTTTTGAAAACAACTTAGCAGTCTCGCATATGACCGTGGGGAGGAAGAGGGGAAAAAAACCAACAAACATAAAAGTAACACTAAAATTGGCTTTTAAGGATATTTCCATCACTGAGATGGTTTGTACTGATTAGCATCTGAACTGGTTGCTTTGCTTTGTCTGCCCCTCAGCCCCTTTGGAAACTTTCGAAGTTGCAAAACCGGATAAGAGAGGGAGAAGGGTTCTGGATTTGTCAGAGGTGTGGGAAAGGGTGAGCCCTGCGCAGGGCATTGGCCGCTGTGGCGCGAGTGGCACTGCTCAGGGTCAGTAGCAAAGGAAACTAAGACCTTATTCCCTGCTCAGACAGCACTTTGCAGTCAGTCGACTACAACGCTCTTTCTTTTTTTTTCCTGCTGGCTGAGAGCTGAGGGGATGCTCAGGAAACCCCATTTTTCACTACTGTCCTACCTGTGCTTGCGGGAATGCCCGCTTTTAATTCCCTCCCTCCCCCTCCAGTCTTTAGGTCTTTCTGTCCATAAAAGCGAAGCTCGGTAGTGTTATTTATACCTTCTGGCTCTGACTTTTCCCCCTCCCTCCTGGCAATTCCACTCCCTGTGGAGTAAGACCAGCGCCTTACAGGAACTCTACTAAAAAAGTTAATTAGCTGATTTGTTCTCAGAGTTTCGCTGGGCTGGAGCTATCGGTTACATCTCTTGGCTGCATCCCAGACCTCACAGACGCCCAAGCCGGTCCTGGAGCAGCGGCGGTGCGCGGGGGGAGCCCCGGACCGGGGAGCCCCGAGGAGCCCCGCAGTGCTCACCCGCGCTTCCCCTGCGCCTCCTGCCCCACCGCGCTCACCCGCGCCTTTCAGCTGTGCGCGCAGGTCTGCTCCGCCCCTCCCGCCGCGCTCACCTGCGCGCCCGCCGCACACCCGGCCCCGCCGCGCTCACCTGTGCGCTCACCTGTGCGCTCACCTGTGCGCTCACCTGTGCTCTCGGCCGAGCAGGGCGCGCCGGCGGCTCTGGGCGCGCTCCTTAAGAAGCCGGAGCGGGCAGCCCCGCTCGGGTTTTACGTCAGGGCTCGGGGAGAAGCGCCCCCACCCGCGGGTCCCGCCGCTCCCGGACACCCGGCGGCTCCCTCCCTCCCTCCCTCCCTCCCTCCCTCCGTTCCGCCGCCTCCCGCGGGCAGCTTTGTGCGGGGGTGCGGGAAGGAACAGATCCGGAGCTGGGCAAAGATGCAGTCCTCCCCCGCCAAACCCCCCCTCGCCCCCCTCTCTCCTCGGCCCTTCTCCCAACAGCGCTGCAGTCAGGACTCGGGGGGGCAAAAAGCCATTTCCCGCCCGGAGATGAAGTGGGGCTCAGCCTCCACGCATCCTGCTCGCTGTGTTTGGTGCTGGGGGTGCCCCCGGCTCCCAGTGGGACCGTGTGCGGCCCCGCTGAAGCCATCTGCTGCGGGTCTGCCTGTCCTGGGAACCGCGACAGAGACCGACGGGTGACAGTCCCGGCGAGGCCAGCGAAGGCGTGAACTGCAGCGACGGGACCGGGCTCTTCGCCGCAGCTCGATTCACAGGACTTCAGGCAAAGGAGAGAGAGGTGCCTCGGAGGGCTGCGCACCCTCCGAAAGGAGAGGACCTTGGTTATATGAAACAATTATTATGTGGTCTATTATTGTTGCATTTCCTCTCTGTGAGCCTCTTGGCTGCGCTCTCCACTGCACACACTTGGAACAGCTGCAAAACCTCTGTGCACGTTAGGGAAACGGGGCAAGCTAGCTTGGAAGTGGAAGGAAAGCACTGGTGAAAGGGCCGTCTCCTGGTACTTGGAGTGCAGAGAGGGAAGTCTGAGCCCAGTTCTGCAAGTGTCACCTCCTCCTGTGTCCCTGCGCCTGCTGCAGCCCCCCTCTTGCATGTGTAAAGCACAGCGCAAAGAGCAGCGGCTCCAGGAACAGGCTGCTAACCAGCATTGGGCGGAACTTTTTTAACATAAGCTATTTGAAATAAAAGGGAGGCTGAGAACATCCTTTTATTCCTAACTCCGTGTGTTCTGTAGAGCAAATCATGTAGCACTGCTGCCTGTCTGAAGGCAGTGTAGCTGCAGGGGTCCATACCAGCTGGCAGTAGCCCATTCTTTGCAAGACTTTCATTGCTGGCTCCCTTCTGTCTTTGCACTTTGAACCATGATACCTTCTCCATGAAACAGCTGTGCCTCAGTGGGGCCACACTCGTTTATACCAGCTTGAAACACCAATCTTTCTATTCGTCATCTATATCCTTATAATTTACATCCTTTGGTGCATGTAAGTGCAGTCCATGTAAGTGCAGAGGCAGGTTCCATTCCTAACCCGTGATCTTAAGATGTGTCTATAACCATAAACGCTGTTGTTTTCTCCTGATGCTTTATTTCCTCTTCTCAATGAGAAATCTACGTGAAAGTGTATTTTGTGTAAAGAAATGTCACTTTTTAACAAAAGTGAAAGGAACTTTCTTGGTGTGAGAGGACATCTGGCTACAACCAATGCAGATAATAATTTTGTAGGACTTTGGTGGCTTTGCAAATGTTCCATTTATTTCTCCAGAAGTGTAGCATCGGGAATGGGGGAGTAGTGAGCACCAACTGCTCAAACGGGCTTCAGGCAGGACTGAAGAATGCAATGCCTTGTAAAGAGCCTTTGCAACAGGGCAGGTGGAAGCCTATAGTTGCATGTAGGATCTGCAATGGTTCTTCTCCGTGCTATCAAATACACACTATTCCAGTAGACTTTCTTCTCCCTGGTTTTAGCGTGAAAATGACCGTTAAGCATCTTTTCTAGAAGTCCCTTATGGATTCATTGTTAAGAAGTGAGTTTGTTTAATTGAGTCCCCTGTTTGGAAGCACTTTATCTGGTTTTGGATCAAGAATGACAGTGTTTCATTCCTGTCAGAATCCTTCTGGAAGACCCAAGGGTGCTGAACCAGGGGTTCTTAGAGAAATGAGGGAAATACTGCTATTGATAAAATACTTGGCTCCACAAATACTTCCTGAGCCTACTTCACTCTATTCCCTCTGAACCACAGCACTCATATTCTGTTTCTGGGAAAGAGGTTTTTGATAATTGAATTCCTCACCTCAGCCTCCTATTGGAGAAGAAACATAGAAGGACTGGCCATCTCGGTTTTGTGTACTCTCCCTCAGTAAAGCTTTCTGTGCCCTTTTTAGGTTATCAGTAATCTTTCTTTCATTGCACTGCATGATGTATCCCCTGTTCACATCTTCAGTGGGTCTCCACATCTTATGAATGAATTTAATTCACATGAGCTGTAGCTCATATCAGAGTAATTTGCAACAGGATATTTTTATCAAGAAAAATTGGTTCTTTAACTCACAGATGAGAGAGGTTTCATATCATTATGTTATTTCTACCAGAAAAATAACAAAGTCAAATATAAGCAAATGTTAAAATGATCAGGCTATAGGAGTAGGGGATGGGAGGAGAGAAATGTAGGAGGCAATTCATTGGAATTCATATTTTGAATAGAGTAAAGGCATAAACTATGATGTGCAGTGTTGTTTTTTTCCTGCATTTGCTCCCTGCAAAAACCCTGGTGTGGTTTAACGTTGGCAGTTAGTAGGCAGTGGCTTATTAGCTGCGTGAGCTAAGTAAGCATTTGCGTTGAGAGGCAGCAATGTGTGAGGCTCCACACAGCTTGCCTACTCCTTCCATCAGCAGCTGCCCCTCGACCTGGTATTAAGCTTCAGAAAATGATCTGTATGATAAGAGAGACTTGTTTAATAAAAAAAAACACATATATATATTCTTTAGCTGAAAGTTTGTGTTCCAAAAAGATTTGGGTTCCAAATTATCCCAGCTTTGTGTGAAACCTAGCTAAGTAACAGCAAAGGCAAAACTTCCAATTCTCAGAGGAGGGGAAACCCAAAGTTTTAAAATTCATAGTATATAGCAGAGACTTGATTTTACTTCAAAATCTACAAAAGCAAAGTGAGGAATCTTAACTCTCATTGATACCTTTTCAAATTCTCTTTTAAGAAGGAGATTAAACTGTTCTGAAAATTGGCTCCCCGACAAATATAACTAAGAGCTTCTTGGAAATGGAATACTTATGCTTGATCCAAAGTCTGTTTGTAGATATTTTTTATTATTTTTTAAAATGATATTTAGAGGGTTTTGAGACAGAACTCTGAGTGGGCTCAGACTTATGCTACAGCCTAGTACAGAACAATGAAAGCTTCTGAATGCAGAACTTGTTTGAAAAGTAGAGTATCTGTTTCCAAAACACTATTTTTAGCTAGGAAATCATATAGGGTGGTGAGCAGTCTGTATCATATTAGCAGGAGACTGATGTGTTGTATGTGGAAAGAGGCAAAATTGAAAAATTCTTCCCAAAATTATTTGGTCATGCCCATACGCCCATCCGGGATGGCCTGTGTAACTCTCAATAAGTATTCTGTATCAAAGTACTGGCACCAAAACATGGGGTTTTTTACACTTTCGATGTCAAGTCTTCCAATTTTTTTTTTTTCTGATGGATTGAATCTGCAGTCACAAAGTGTTTGATGACCCTGTACTACTCTAAATGGTCCTCTGAATCTATTCTCTGTTGAGAAGTCAGTGGATTTAAGCGACAACTAGTTCCAACTGGTGAGAGGTGTAGTTACTTAAACATAGGAGTCTTCAGTGGTATACACCATTGCTGATGACCTGGAACATCTCCGTGGAGCTAGCAAACGTGACGTGGGACAGGCAGGAGACCAGTATATTTCTGGACCAGGAGCTGGAGCTAGGTCCCTAGGATGTCTTTGGCCTGCACTTGAGAAGTGGGCTCAAGCCCCTGATGACTTACACAAGCTTTGTGGTGCTCTTTCTGCTGTTTTTCTCTGCCAGGGCATACTTCTCTGCTCTGTGGGAGCTCATAGAGTTTGAAAAGTATTGATGAAAACAGTCTTCTGGAGGTCTATAGTTCAAACTTCTGGTTAAAGAACATTAGGTTGTCAGCAGTGGCTGGATTCCTGCTGGAAATTCTTTTTCCTGCTATCTAGCCTGAGTTTCCTAACTTGTGACTAATGCTCTGTATGTCTCTACCAAGAAGATTTCAGCTCTGTTATCATTGCAGATACTTGAAGAGATGTTCTAGATGTTTTTTAGATCACCCCTTAGCTGCCTCTTTAGCAAGAAGCCAAGTTACCTCACCTGTCTTCATGAGGTAGCAGGAGCCCATCTTGGTTGCAACCTGTTGTTTGGCCCTGCGAGGATGTGTACCACCACCACCACTGTCAAGGGACTTCGGTATCCTGCCTAACAGAGCTTCTTAGTGGTTTTGACTTGCCGCTTTCTTTGGTTAAACCTTAACCGGTAACAAGTTGCAATATTCTGGTATTTCTTTCCTGGTGCTGTGCTGTTCTGTCAGGCTGTTCCCCTTGCCTCTATCTTTAGAAGGCAATGTTTTCTTTCCTGTTAAGGTCCTACATCTAGCATGTAAAGTCTAACTTCTCCATTAATTTTTAGACTATTTGAATGTGTAGATTCTTGTGAACACAAGCCGTGTTCTAGACTTATGATCAAATGTTTATGGTATTTGTCTGGAATACCACTGAGTTTTGCCAGTTGCTGCTAACTGGTAATTAGTACTCCGAGAAATGAGTGTACAGATCCTCACTGTGAGCTGGTGCTGCAGTTAGTTATGTTGTATAAGAAAACCAGGCTAAAACCCATCTAATTTTTTACAGGATTTCTAGTTCTTAATCTCTTCTTGATTAATCTCGTGTGAGACATTATTTGTGTGGCATGCAAGCCATGAAGTGTGCTTTGTTTGTTTCCCCACTTGTCATCAAATCAGTCATATTCCTGTTCTGGTTTTCCTCCCAGGTAGCAGATCCCTAGATTCTGGCACTTAGAGGTTTAATTCTTATTGCTACATCTTCTCATCCTGTCTCAGCAGCGTGTACCTTGTTTATTAAGGCCTTTCTGATCACTGGCATCTTTTGGGCTTAGTGTAAATGGTTTTTTTAATCTCTGCAGGTTTCTGCTTCCAACAGGAGGTATGAGGAACTGCAGTTCCTTATTAAAAGAGATCTGTCTTTCTTTTATTAAAGACGTTTTCCTGTTTCTCCTTGTCTACGAGCTGCTGCACGCAAGCAATTCTATCACCAGGGGTGTATTTTCAGTGTTTTCCCAAGACTAAGTTTAAGTGCCATTAGTCAGAAGTTTGAAGTGACTTCATCAATGACATTGATTTAAATTAATCTGTGAAAGAGATAACATTTCTTGTGGCAAATGTACTTAACCTTTGAAAAGATGTTTGCAGCAGGTATTTTACAAGGACAAACAAAGCAACGTTGGTTAGAAAAGTACATGTGACACTGTAAATGCAGATTGCCTCTGTAAAGAAGGTAACTGTGAACCTCCCATATTTCTACCCAGACTGAAACATCCCAAGAAAATAATAAAAATCCCAAACTGATTAATACGGTACCTTACAAGTTTACTCTTTGTGTCCTGTGGGCAGGTTGTCTCACTTAAACAGGTCAGTGCAGTTTTTGGTGAGCTTTCAGAGGAAAATGGTTGTTTCCATGCAAATTCTGATTAGAAGTGTCAGTATGTTGCCATGCATAACCTACCGGCAGGAAAATCTGCCTTAGTGAATGATTTTACTAAGCAAAGTACTACAAACTAAGTTATTTAGTATACTTAGACCAAATGAAACTGTGAGAATTAATCGATAAGTTTTGCTGCAGCTGGTTCTTATGTTTAATTATCTTGTAATAGAAATCTGTCTTGTGTCAAGAGAGAATATGCAGACGATCTCCAGACATGGATGAATAACCCGAAAGCATAAACACTCCTGTGGAGTTGCAAGAATTTATTGATATCCTTAATTGTCTTGTAGGATGTAGTTGTCTTAGCTCAGGAGAGAACCTGAAGGGAGTTTCGAGACGTGGTTGGATAACCTAAGAAAATAAACATTCTTTGAGGACTTACACAGTTCTTTGTCTAAAACTAGTATATATACCTACTGCTTTTGTAAGATGGGATGCCTTTTTAGAAGGGCATCCAATTAGGCACTGAATTGTAAAATAAAAATATTACTGTCTTTGCTTTGAAGACTTTGTCCTTTTCAATATTTTAGCAGTGAATAAGTGTTTCTCACAAAGCCCATACATTTTCAGTAAGGAACAGTGTGAATACTTGCAGAGAGAGCACAGATTTTTATTTATTTTTTTTAAATTGAATTTATTTTATTCTTTCTTTTTCTAATAGCTCAGATCACTCAGCCATTGCAATCCCCATTTTTATTTCACAAATGTACACTTTGAAACCTGTTCTCAAAAGAGATGCTACAAAGGTGATACTAGAGCGGAAATTCTACAGAGTATCTTTAAATCGGAACTTCTGGAGAGACTGTAGCTTCATTTAATAAGTTTTTTTCTCTCCTGTTCTATCTTTAATTAGGCATGCCTAAAGAGCAGTATATTTCATTAAGAATTGTAACTTTTTGGCATGCTTGTGTGTGGGGTTGTCCTGAATGTACTGGCCAACCAACTCTGCCTAAAATCAGAGCTCCCAGGTCACCTTTGGGTAAGATAGTTCCTGTCCTAGAGATCTTGTGTGAAGTGAAAAATACCCAGTCAAATCAGAGAAAGGAAAACTGAAGCAAAATATACTGGGACTTCAATCTTTTACCTGCCTGGGCAGCCCTCTGATCCAACAGCATGCAGTCAGGATCCTGCTGTGTAAGGGAATTGTTTCTCTCTCTCTCTTTCTTTCTTTCTTTCTTTCTTTCTTTCTTTCTTTCTTTCTTTCTTTCTTTCTTTCTTTCTTTCTTTCTTTCTTCCTTCCTTTCTTCCTTCCTTTCTCTTTCTTTCTTTCTTTCTTTCTTTCTTTCTTTCTTTCTTTCTTTCTTTCTTTCTTTCTTTCTTTCTTTCTTCCTTCCTTTCTCTTTCTTTCTTTCTTTCTTTCTTTCTTTCTTTCTTTCTTTCTTTCTTTCTTTCTTTCTTTCTTTCTTTCTTTCTTTCTTTCTTTCTTTCTTTCTTTCTTTCTTTCTTTCTTTCTTTCTTTCTTTCTTTCTTTCTTTCTTTCTTTCTTTCTTTCTTTCTTTCTTTTTCTTCCTGCAAATCTGTTGCAGTTGTGAATCTGGGGTTCAGGGTCTCCTCTTAAACAAAGAACTCACTCTTTAATTTCCTGAAGTATTTCAGTGAATGCCGAGGGCACTATAATAGTCTCAGTTTCTTGGAACTGCTTTCTCATGACACACACGTTCTAGTTGAGCATCAGTTGTCTGTAAACTGTGTTAATAAAACTGTGCTAACAGTATCTGTAAGAGAAGCTTCATAAAGGAAGAAGTCTCGCCGTAGTGATAAAGAGTTCAGATGCGCCCAAAAGGAAACAGGCAGAAAATTACTTACTCCAAAGCAACTAGGCTTGCTTGTGCACTTTGCATCCACCTGATTTCATTGTTGTGCCACCCTTACTTAGAGTGGGGTGTGCTGACAGGGAATGGGTCTGGGGAGGAAATGCATGGTTGGGATATGTCAAATGTCTACATTAGTATATGAATGGAGTCTGGAGGCTTAGACTGTGGTCCCTGTGCTATAAACTTGATGTGAGATTTCTCTTTGAAAGTGCTGATTGAGACTGCTTAAGGCAACCACGAGCACCGCTACAGCAAGTTCCGTGTCATTGTTCTCTAACTGCATAGCTGTCGGCGTGTGCTGGAGCAAACTAGACTGGTGTAAATTGTGGTTTGGGAAGAAGTCTTTGCTAGGCAGATAAACATCTCTGTTTACACAAGCTGAAGACATGAGTGGAAACGTCCTTTCTGTGACTGCACTAAGGCTGATATTCAGGCTTTGCTGAACCGAAGTTGGAGCTTTAGTTGCCCGTAACGCTGCTGCCACGTAGCTCAGCACACCGACCTGTGGAAAGCAGGGCGGGTGTTGCACCAGCACGGTCTGGGCTCTTTGTCTAGACAACAAAAGGTGCCATTCAGCACAGCTCCCATCATCTTTGTGCAAGTGTCATTACGACATTGTCCATCATGAGTCAAAGTGCAGGGTTACAGGGAAATCAGGTGCTGCCGCTAGTGCTGTTTTGTGCTATAACCTCCTGGGTGAGGGGTCTCCCGCTTGAGCAGGGCTGTAGCTCAGTAGCCTGGAAGGAGAGTGTGGGTCACTCCAGCGGGACAAGGAGGGCTCTCTCAGAAAGCAGCGAGGTCCTACACTCCCCCTGCCTCAGAGGAGGCACCAGCACTTTGTCAGCAGCGAAGTTCTCGCACGAGACTGGGAGATGCTCCAGCCGTGACTGGGAGCATTTCAGGTACATTGCCCCAGGTGTGAGCTCATACAAAGGAGATGGGAGGGGAAGAGGGCGTGTTTCTCTCTTGGGTAAGAAAATGTCTCTGCTGTTGCCAGTACTGTGAGTTATTTGGTTGTGCTGCAGCTCCACAAGGCATCCAGGTGTCCTGTCATCTTGATTAGACACTAGAGGAAGATCTGTTCAGTTTTCTGGAATACTAAATGTTCCTTTCTGGAAACAGTAAAGCGTTCATGTATTAGGTTTGTTTCACTGTTCTGTGAATCCACAGCATCTGAGTGTATTGAACTCTCCTCTAAAGAGTGGATACACAGTGGGTATTTAAAAACTCAACCTTGATGCTCCGAAGACCCATCTATGGAAAACGATCCTGAATCAATAAGGTCTGTGCTTATTCTGTTCCAAGGAAAATCATCAAATGTATGTCTTGGATCCAATGTGTGAGGGCAACATCCATAAGGATATTTTCTCTTTAATTAAAGCTTATGTGAACAGCATGATCTCTGCAGTAGCCAGACACTCGTCATTTTTGAGGAAAAAAACCTCTAGTCATGTGAGCTGGAGGTGGGAAACCAGTCAAAACCACTGTTTGCTTGTGTCATTATTTAGCTGGATGCTGTCCGGGTTATACTGTGGAGAAGCAGTGCATGTTTATGTGAAGGAACAATTTCTGGCTGTGGAAGAGGACAAACATGGACCCAAAGCATGTTACCAGTCTCTAATGCAACAAGTGTGCCATAGCTCACACCTTGGTCTTCAGTTAAAAGCAGAGGTTTGATAGTCTGTGCTTCTCTCTGAACATCTCCATACGTTCTGGTTTAACCTAAATTAGAACCAGTTTTCTAACTTCAGCTAAGTCATCTAAGTAACTTCATTTTCTGAAAGTTAATTGCACTCTTTTCAGTGTTTCTCTCTAAAAGTGATAACACTGGTGTGCAGAAAGGCCATTGCTTATTCCTATAATAAATAACCAGGGCCATCCTCAAGCTGGTGGAGTGTCCCAAGTCAGAGACAGTCACCTGGACAGGACAGGTGACCCCAAATTGATGAACAGAGTACTCCATCCCATACATGTCATACTCGGTATAAACTTGAGATATGACAAGTGTCTCACTCCCTTCTTCAATGGCTGATGTCCAGCAAGGATCATGTCTGTTTGCCCCGATCCTGCATCCATGTGTTCCTGAATCCAGTTCCTGGGTCCAGCCTCCCTCCTGCCACTCACCTTGCCTGCCCTGCAGCATCTGTGGTGACATGTAGTCATCAGGGGTTGGGGTGCAATTTCATGTATTTGCATATAATAATAATTATTATTATAATAAATTATTGTTGTTATTATTTCATTAAAGCCGTTTTAGTCTCCAACCCACAAGTCTTTTCCTCTCTCTTCCCTTTCCCCAGGGGGGAGAGGGAAGGGCACTGGGAGCCCAACTGCTCAGTTTTAGCTTATGAAATTGGCCAACCCAGGGCTAAACTGGGACACTGTTATCTGCAGGGCTTCAAGCAGCACACAGCCACAGGCCGTACAGATGAGAAGCTACTGCTTTACAGTCCCAAAAGCTAATTCCAAGCTTATAATGTTTGGTCTGGTGACTAAGGAACCCTGTCAGTGTACGACATATGAACAGTTAAGAGAACTTCTTGACGGGTGCAGTGTTGTGCTTATGAAGTTTGAGACCTGGACTTGAACAAGGACAATTGTTCCAGCTTCTGCCTCTCCACAGTTAAGTGTTACACAGTAGCATGTGTCCTCAAGAGGACCAATTCCTGGATCAGCGCCTTTGGAGTGGGGAGAGGGCAAGGAAAAGGATGGGGCAGACTGCTGGCAGACTGAGGCATTGGTTAAGTCAAGGCCAAGAGCAGCAGCTTCCCCCTGGGTTGTACTGGGCACAGCTGTGTCCTGAAGGCAGAAGCAGGTAAAAAGCACTGTTAGTTCCTTCATGCTTTGAGTCACCAGCTTTGGTGGGGAAATTCTTCTCCTGGCTCCGAAGTGCCACACTAAAGCACGGCCTGTTCTACTACTAGTGATAAAGATGAGCGGTGTTCTGTGACTTATGACAAAACCGAGCTCTTTTAGAAGAAAACTTTAACAGGGACAAATAGACTGACACTCAGCTACTGGATTTCTACAAATGAGAGCATTCTGAATTATGCCGCCTTCAGCAGTTCGCAGTTGCTCAGAAATGCTAGATGTTAAGTGGAAGTGTGTGCTGGTCTGATGTGGAGTCCTTGTACCTGCAGACCATTGCATTGTATGCTCCCACCAAATAACCTAATTCAACAAACCTACAAAAATGTGAAGCTGTGCTGTGCTTGCTGAGGTCTGAACAACGAATTGCTGAGCTGAATTATAGGCTATGCAGCTTTGCGATGATGTTTTTGTGACCTTTTACTTTCAATAGTATTGGTTTGAGCATCACTACTACTAAAATTTCTATTTAGTTAATTTTGTCTTCAAGCTTTCTGAGGGCACTTAACCAGTCATCTCTGTATTTCTGGTGGATGAGTCACATGAAACAATTTTTTCAGCTCTTGCAGGCAGGAATCTGCAGTGAGTGCATTTGGAACAAAGGAGGGTTTTTCAGGTTTGTACAACATGACTTGCTGTTGTGTTGGTTTTGTTCTTTATAGTAAGTGCCCCAGGAAGGCTTCAAAAGCACTTTTAAGGAATCTTTCTAGTAAAATCCAAAGCAGATATGCACTGATCTCTACACTGCTTTACTCATATACTGCAAATGACTGAATTCCTGTTTTAGGACTGTACTATAATTATTGCCAAAGTGTTGCATATTCATATTGAGTTTACAGAGAAATCCTCCTATATTCAAATGACACAAAATAAAAGTGGATGATAGTGTTCCCTAACTCCGCAGTTCTAAATGAGAACATGCTTTCATACACAACCTTGGGAAATATTAAGACAAAAGCATATTTTGTTTCCCCATTTGGAGCTGGAGAAAGCAAAAACTATCAGGAGTTCTGTGGTAACTGTGTCATACATGCATTTGGTTTTTCTAGGTTGGCTTCACTGGAGTTAGTCTGACAAAATAACCCAAAAAGGGAAGCTGAGTTTCATTCAGTAACCCATTAAAATTATGAATATATTATTAGGTTATTATGAGGCCTTCAAATAATTATACCATTTTACACTTTTTGTAATTATATCACCCAGACTTTGGAACTGCCTCAGGCTTCCCTCGACCAACACACACGTAGAGATCCCCTTCAGCTCAGTGAAGCCAGCAGATGGGACTGAAGTGGGCCCAGCAGCCCTCCTGTCCATCTGCTCAGCCCTGAGTGCCGAGGTGCTGAGCTCACACCACTCAGAAAGCCTGCGTGCAATGTCCTCTCACAGACAGAACCTCCCTGTGAGATGGGACACAGCTTGAGAGATCGTCTGTAAAAGAAACTCCAGTGAGTTTCCACTACTGTAACAGTGGTGCTATCTTGAACGCAAAAATTAAATAAAATGGAGAGAATAAATAAGAAAAAAATGATTGAAAATTAAAAGCTACTCCATTCCATGTTCATGAAGTTTTTAATACTCATCTTGCTAAGATGCAGAACAAGGACTATTGAATTTCCATTCATTAGCAGCCAACAAGGTATGAATGAGTATTAACTTCAAACAAAAACTGATTTATAACATCAAGTTGTGCACTTAAAAAATAATTACAAATCATTTTAAAAAGGAAGAGTAACAGTGGAAGCAATAATGAATATAAAACATGACTGATCAGGCTTAAAACATAACTTCAAGTATAGGATGGCATCTCCTCAGACAGTTATCTTAAATTTGTTTGTGCAATATCCACCTTTGCATAGTAAAGAAAAAGTGGTTGAACTCCAGCCTGAAGAAATCTGTTTCTTTGAACATGCACCTATATGCAGCTGTTGATTTGCCTGGCAGGCTTCTCTTTTTGGAGGATCAGATCAAATCAGCGCGATCATGCAGCAAACTGGAATGAGCTTTACCTTTACCACAGTTTCTTGTCCAGGTGAACAGATAAATAACAGAGCAAACGCACAGTGGGTGAAACGGAGGCAAGTGCTGACCAGGGCTGCTTTTGATGCTGCTTTGTAATGAAAAAATGCTAAATGGAGAGGTACTTCCCAAAGCACAGCAGAGACGGGATGTAGAGAGACAGCACCTCCCTGAACCAGTTTTTCAATTGTCTACCAGCACAGAAAGCCCTTCAGCCTGTACCTGCCCTGAGCTGTGTTGTCACTTGCGTTCTGTACACACAGAGCAGAAAGCAGATAGGTTCTTCCACAGACACAGTGGCTGATGAGTGAAGCATAAATTCAGTCAAGAAATTGTAATTCCTATGAAACTGCTGGTGTAAATAAAAAAGTTACTTCAGCACTGAACATATGTACACATTTGGGGACCACTGTGGTCTTATTTAAAACATCACATCACGCACTAACAATGTGGTTTCTGAAATGCTTCTCAGAGGTTTATTACACAGGTAGTTTATGTCTATCCAGTTGATTTTACTCATTTTCATTTTTGGTAACCACCGGTGTTTCTGTCACGGGTTACACCCACTTTGGAAGCGGGACCCTAACAAAGTTGGGGGATTATGTTCCCAAGCAAAGTGCTTCTCCAGGACGATAATACAGTAGCATGTGTTTTTGGTCTGCCATAAAAATATTGTCACTAACTTCATTCTGCTTGAATCCAGGCAGGAATTTTTCAGAACTTGACCTATAATAGAGATGAATGTTGGCAACCTCTGTGCAGCACGTTTAACTCGTAATGTAGTGTTAGTGTAATTAGGTTAAAGCTGTTTAAAAACATCTAATACTAACTGTCAACCAAAATGATACATTGTAGTTCTCTTGTAAGCCTTCCATTATAAGGAATAAAATCAAAATGAGATTTTGTAAGTCACAGGAAATCTGCAGCATTTCCTTACTGTTCTGGCTCTTAAAGCTAACTTGGGAAATGGATTCCGCTGAACAGGGATGGAGTTAACTAGTGTAACTGGACTCTCATCATTACTGGTATCCAACCTTTAGATTAAATCCAAAATTTACAGAAGTTTTTAATTCTGATTCTCAAGATGCAGCAATGATATTTTCAGGTCACTCCACTTACGTGAACTGAATTACTCAAAGTTTTAAATCAAGATGAAAAGACACCTTCTTACCTTTCTCAGGTCAGATGCAGCCAGGCTAGCCCCGTTACTGGGAACAATACTGGTGGCCCATCACTTCTTGGCAAAAATCTGTTTGTACACTAGGTGTATCCAATAGCGATCACAGCACAAAATCCCCTCAAACTACAAGGGATTTCACACACTGTGAAAGTAACCAGCCACCCGTAGCCAAAGGCGATAGTAAATTAATTTTGCATTATACTTTGAAAAGTGAGATGCATCTCAAAGTGATACAGGGAGTGGGTTAGAAATGAGAGTCAACTTTGCAAGCCAGTTTCGGTGGGTGGGCAGAAGGCAAGAGAATAACAAATCATTCCAAGCTTTTAACATTTTTTTGAGTATTTTAAGGCTTATTTAAGTTTTTATTTCACAGGATCTAGACACAAAAAAAAGTAACTGTAGTTTAAAAAAACCCAAAACAATAAAAGCTTGGCACTTCTGTGATCAGTTTGAGAAGGTGTCACTTATCTTACATTGTATTATGGAAAATCTGTATAACAGCCCAAAAAAAGTAATCCAGACTTATAGTCAATACATGGATATGCATTTATACATTTTAATTGTTTTTGGTTTCAAGCATACAAACTTTAGATCACATCTGTTTGGTGTCAGGACTCCCTGCATCTGCATGCTATTTCCTGCCTTTTTTAAGCAAGCCCAGAACATCCGCTGTAAAACATGCTACAGAAAAAAAGGGAGCAAAGAAAACCAAAATCAAACCCAACATCAAAAATAGATTTACATAAAGAATAGAACCTTTTTATATGGAAATCCTTTTCTCTCATATATATATATTTATATATAATCTGTGAAAATGATACGTCAAAATCTTATTTCCATATTTACACTTTTTCCTTCTTGGAAGAATTACACCCATCACTTGATGGCTTCCATACCCAACAGACTCCTGGCCTAGAAGACCAAAACAAGGTGGACAGCGAGCTCGCAGAGCAGAGAACTCTAAAGTCCAGCGGCTGGAAAAGCTATTAGAGCCTGGTATTAGCTTCCCAGTGGTTTGTGTTTACTGGGCTGCAGATTCTGCTTGGGGTCAGCTTGCTTGCTTGGTTGTTTGTTTGTATGTGAGCCATGCAGGTTACCCTTTCAAAATTAGCTCCTCATGCCACTGGAGTTTGATAAGAAAAAGGAAGTCATGCGAACTCAAGTGAAGTTAGAGAACCAGCAGGCTGGGAAAAAAAATCTTCTCCTATTTTGTTATTTTGGAACAGTTCTCTTATTGCACTTGGTCTGTGTGTCTCCTCCTTTGTTGAGGAAAGAAAAAAACCACTTGATTTTGAAACAGTTTGCTTGTAGCACTTGTCAGTTAATTTTAAGAAGAGAAAGGTGAATGGAGGAAGTATTTTGAACTATCTCCAAAAAGGAGAGTCTTCTACCACCTCAAATCCTAATGTCCCAACATTGTGTTTATAGTTACTGTTTCTCATATTCTTCCTTACTGATTTAGTTCCTTACAGCAAAGACATCATACCCAAAATCCAGTAGTGCAAGAAGTGGTTTGAAGCACATTTCTTCAGATAGGGCCTTGCTGACTTGGATCGAACCTTCGTTTTTTGACGTTTCTTCCAGGTTGCATCAGAAGGAGATGAAAAGAGAAACATGCAAGACATTAGTTAGATGTAACAGGAACAAATCCATTGCAAAGGTCATAGTAAAGTAAAAGGCTCACGCTGAGACAACTGAACAAGTACCTTTCCAAGGTGTAACAATGTAAGGAATGTGGCTGCACACTTTCTGTAGCATAGTATTAAGTACTGGTTTCCTTATGCAGTTCAAAGATCATGCTGGCATACAGAATTATTTCTGTAGTACTTCAAGTGGTGCTCTAAACTGCTAGAAACTTTCAGCCCACAATGACACATGTGTTGACTAGGCCAAGAAAGCATGTGTGCACCTAAAGGGAATGAGTCAGAAGTGCCAGTACTGGAAATACATAAGCACACAGAGACTTGAGTTCTCAGAGCAAGGCACGTCTCTGGCTATACTAGAATTTAGTTTACGTATTCCAGTGTGACGAAAAGGCATGTGCCTCTGTGAGCTTTTACCACAACTATTGACCATAACTGCTGTGAATTTTAGATGCAAAATATAGCAAAGACACAGCATTCGAAGGAGACTGGATGGTTTGGTAAATTCTGTGATTAGAATTTAATGTCAGCAGTGGGGAGCAAGCTGGTTGGTAACATCCAGTCTCCTGCGATACTGATGTTCTATGTCAAACAGCAAGACATTAGGAAGCGACAACAAAAGTTGGGTGCAACCTCCCCAGTATCTGGCTTTATGTGGGGCATCAAGCAAGGGGTTCATGCATTTAGTTTTAACATTGGGCATATGCACCGCTACCGCCACCAAACCGACATGCAAAAGGTACAGAACAGGAATTCATATATTCCCTACTGCTACATACCAGCCCTGGGATTTTCTATGTTCTGCAGTCCTGCTAACCTCTACCACTGCTACGGTATTTACAAATATACTATACGCAAGGTTTGCCTGGTGGTTTAAGAGCCTAATGGATGTATGCAAAGGCAACTTTTTTTGAGAAGACCTCCACAGACTGGTAATTCTTAGGTATCCTTTGTTTTGGTTTGTTTGTTTCCTTGGGTACCACTGCCTACGTTTTTGTCAGGTGAATGCTTAAGATTTGCTGGTTTCTAAAAGATCACTGTATTCGCCTTTCAATCATTTCCCCTCTAGAGTACTGTACTAATGCTCCTTTTAGGCTGATGTAACTTCTATGCCTCAATCCATCCTCCTCCCTACTACCGGTAAATTTGCAATGAGCAAATTATTTTTTCAGGCCAACTTGCAGAACTGCACGATAGGAAGTATGAATATCATATAGTCTGGTTCAGTAGGAATTCATACCTGCTCTGCTTCTGTAGGAATTCATACCTGTCTGCTTCTGATTGTTCAGGTAAAGGACGTGTCTGCTTCTCTTCCCTCTAGACCTCACACCCTTAAATACTGTCTAGCATACTTGATTTCAAACACCACGGTAAGCAATTACTCTGTCCCCTTAAAACAAATCATCAATGCAAGTAACTGACGTAATTTGTCCTCCTACTCTAGGGAAGGTATCATATTTCAGTTTGCTTGAAGAGAAAAAGTCATTAACATGTACACTGAATTACATTCTGTTACCTGAGCTCATTTTAATTAAACAAAGAAATGTACTTTTATAAGGCTTAGAACAAGGTACAGAGGACAAATGCTCTGCTTGCTTCCCATTACTGCTCTTGCAACAAAACTCTTTCAACTTTATCCTATCACATCTTTTCTAACCTGATCTCAACCACCATAGTATTCCAGTAAGGACCGTTCAGCTGTACTTTGACTCAGCCAGCACCCATGCTATGGGGCAACAGGCAAAGCCTGCTGTGCCCTTGCAATGCATTCTGTGATCTGTTCAAACCATACATTTACTCATTTCCTAGTTTTATCCAGCAGAAATACACACTTCCAGGAATAAGGCAATAACCAAACTACTGCCTTTCTTCACTTAGGGCATTCTGCTAACAGTGTTGTATAAGAAAGAAATGCCTGAAGAACTAAAAGAACACCTAACTTAAGAGCCTGAAATAATCTCTGAAATATGGAACGTCATGTACAGTGTCAATAAGAGAACACGGTGCACATGCATAAAGCACTAACAAGAGCCTGACCTGCCACATCTCTGCTGCGATTGCAGCAGTGCATAGTTAAGGACTCAGGTGTTACCCTGCAGGAATCTGAACTCTCTTGTAATTCTCTGACCTGGTTTACAAATTCATCAGAAAAACCAACCATTTTCATACTAAAATGAAGATATAAGTCTTACTTAAACCTGCAAATAGAACAAGTCTCTCTCTTACCCAAGAAAAATCCAATAAAAAGGAAACAAGGTGAGTATCAGGGCCTGGATATTTGCACTTCTTTATACCTCTCTATGTATTACAGTAGTACAAGGCTCCTTTCGGGATGCTTCAGCAAAACGATAAGGCAGGGGGCACGAGAGTCCTCTGTGGAAGGACACATAGGAGAATGATGCCGTTTCCTAGTTCTTTTGCTGTTTTATGTGGATGAGGGTCACCCTTCGGTCTGTAATCCAACCAGAAAAAGTGTCCCTAACAAAAACAAAATTAGAGGTGATTCTGAATAAAAAAAGCACACCATGCTACAGCACATCACTGCTTCTCTCACATGGTCATCCCTACAAATGAAAAATACTTCAGGAAAGAAAAACTGGTTTAGAAAAACAGATGGATGAATGTATGAAAAACCTTTCTGCAATCCTCTGCTTTTTTTATTTCCCTGCAATTAGTAATGTGGTTACACAGTATATTACTTGCAAATCTGCGCTTTTGTCTGTGATCACAGAAATACAAAGCTTTTCTGAAGTACTGATTTATCCAAAAGCTTCACTGAAGTATTGATTTATTGATTGCAACTGCTTCAAATAGCTAATGTTTTCATAGACATTCCTAAGGCATGGTTCAAATGCTGAAGTAGTGCTTAAATAAATGACCTTTGGCTACAAAACTGATTAAAAATTAACAAAATGAGAGACTAAAATTAGCAGCTTAAAATAAGGCCCTGACCTACCATTTATTCTAGTAGTTTGTAAAAAAAAAGTGAGAAAAATCTCTCATGTTTGATTCTAATGCTGCTGTTTGCATTGCAATGACTGTTTATAGGTCCACGATGCATGCTTTTTGGAAATACTGGTAAGGGACTGAAACAACCTTCCTCATCAAGTTGCCATTAGCATTCCACTGCCTTATCTTGCAGAAATTTTGGGGGTCTAAACACATCTGTACAGACCAGTTAAAAACTTGGCATCTCTTTGGGCTGAGTCTTTTGTCTATCCATCAATCTTCCATTAAAGGGACAGAAAACCTGCAGCTCTTCAGCTACGAAACAACTAATGGAAGTAGAATTGTGCCTACAATAAACTCTTCTCTGTCACTCACCTCTGAATTCTGAGATGACAAGAATCAGCTTTTCATGTGCATTTTCACATGAATTTTACTAGCATTGCCTCTTAGCAGTGTTACTTTATGACCAGAATTGGTTTAATACCATTAAAGTCAGCAACAAATGCATTTAACAGGCGTATATTTCTGCAGTATCTTTGCAAAAGTAAGTGCATATACGCTAGGGAAAAAAGTGAGCGTGGGCCCAAGACTGTGATTACAACCAATGCACAGAACTACTCTAACAGTAAAATGTGTCCTTCCTACATCAGTCCTATATTAAACTCCATATACTGAAATCTTGCACAGACTTGTTACATCAAAATCGCCTTCATATTTTGTAACTGCCATACTTCTGAACATCACCAAACAAAATTCAGGTAGAAATATGTCTGACTCCCTTACTGCAGTTTAAACACCAACAGCTTTACAACCACTAGAAGAAGCTCAACTGAAGTAAAATCTACTTTCTAACAATGTTTCCATTCACAGCCTTTAACGCTGAACCACCTGAAGTGTGTAATGAGGCTCTATCCCCTCTAAAATTGTCGGTTAACTTTTTTCCTTCCTATTCTGTCCACACTTTAACTTGATTAGAAAATTTAACCTAGGATTCATTCTTGAAACTGGAAGTTGGTGTTGGGTTTTTAACTTTGTTTCTCCAAACTTGCACCAAGCCTTCTTTTACACTTCCCCTCCAACCCTCACCACCCACCACCTCAGTTCATGAACAAAGTTGGCTTAGTTGCAGCTTACGTTTGATATGGACTTGACACCACAGTACCGTATGTTCATATGAACATCTGATAACCTGTGAAACAGAAATCACATCTCCCAGTTTGTAAAACATTAGCTACCTTCTCTCATATTTGCAGAGACTAAACATATCACTTGCTTAAAAAGGAAATGTTAAAATCCTCTATTATCCTCATCTGTCCCTCCAGATATAACTGAAGCAAAGTATCGGAGGGTCCATGTGCTAGCCCTCTTTTGCATACAAGCTGAAAAGCCTGTTCAGTTCCCCTCTGACCCCCAGAAGAAGCATGCACTTCAAGCTGTGAGCTAGGCCAGGCCAGTGTATTTGAGGTTCTGCTACAGAACAAACATTTGTATCTCGCTCTTTTAGGAATAAGAGCTTCAAAAGATGTTTCCAACCAATCCTCTAGAGGGATACCAAGCTTCTACATTTGGGTGAATGAATGACACCAGGATGCAAAGCTGAACCCTTGTAAGAGTCACTAGAGAGATATGGAACACAGAGAAGAAAGAAACAATCAATTAAATATTGTGTTGTTTCAGACAGGGAGGGGTTCTTCTAAAGATCTGTGTTCATGCAAGTTCTCAGTGTAGGCGTTCCCCGTCAGCAGCCAGACTGCTCACACAGCTGCTAGCAGCAGCTGCTGCACTGATGCAAAAAAGCAAAGGTTTTTACGGCACAAAACAGCTTAAAAAGATTCAGAAAAAGAAACTACCTCAAGTTTTTATATTTTAATGACTTGTACTGTGTTTTCAACAACTGACTTTCTGCAACACATTATTTAGGGATGGGTACTTGGGTCTGGAAAGTATGTGAATGGCTAAGTGACAGATGTATGTCTGACAGCAAAAAACTGGTCTGAAACTATAACCAGACACTTATTTTTCCCAGCAGTAACCTACTTTGGTTAATTCCTGTGGAAACTTGCATTATCAGTGTTTCTAATATTATTGCTTTAAATGTGCATGCATTGTTCTCAATAAGTCAAAAACTTTAATAGAACTGTTAACACAAGCCTTCCAGAAAATCTGTCTCTCTTTTTTTAAAAAGCAGATTACAGTGAAGTACATGGGGAAAAAAAAACCCCTCAGATCTTCAACTAACTGAATTTTTAATGTATTGTTTATATGTTTTATTTAGGTTAAAAGACAATTCTTCTGTATTTCTGCATATAGTAGGATATGGTAGGAAAAAACGTAAACATATTAGTTATTAATACAGAATATGTCCAAGTATTACAGAGAGTCTGCGATAAAAAAAAAACATTAGGTACAGAGCAGGGCTTTCCATAGAAGAATTCTTTCAATCCATCAAACTAAAAGAATGCCAGTTCTGCTTATGTTCACATCACATGTGAATCCATCTCTGTCACTGCATATTCTAAAATACACACCTCATTTGAATTTCTACCTTTAAGCATAAATAAAAAATGCATAAATACTAAATTACTTTACTGTTTATAAATATGGAAAATAGAAATCTCTGCCACGTGAGACACAATGTGAAATATATAGGATTGTATTAAAATTACATGTTTAGAGATGCCCCGTAGTAACTTATAACATTGCAGGCTGACCTAGGAGTATTTATTATACAGACAAATGGGTTCGATTTATTTAATTTAGAAGAAGATGTAAGAATAAAAAACAAAAAAAGAAACCAGCATCTCATGGTAAGTCTACCAGCAAGAATTAAAAAGGCTTATGAAGATACCCCCCCAGTGTCCAGGGGAAGCGCAAGGAATGTTACTTTCCTCAGAACAAGCATTTAGACAAAAATGAATGGGGCAGGTACTGGGTCTTTCTGAGAAACACCGATAGTGGTGGGCAGTCCAACAGGAAAACAACTGCCTTATCCAGAAGAAAGCACGGTCTGTTTTCAGCAAAGCTGAAAGAGATTTAGAAATATATTGCTGCTATTTGCACATCTAATTAAGGCCACTGGACACTATGAAAACATAACAGTCCAAATCAGAAGTAAACAGACATTTTCAGGTGATCTTGGATAAATATGACCTGTTCAGTATATTCTAATTTGATGGCCTTGTTAATCAATTAGGGAATAATTTGTTTCCCTGTCAACTAAGACATGGAATATGAATGTAGGCCCTATAAAATATTCTTTGAATTATTATAAAAACCTGATTGAGGAATTATAGCTTATTGTAGTATCACGGCTTAATCTTGATTCACGTTATTGAAAAGAAAGTGACTTGAATACCATGAATGATTAACACTCCATGATTTGTAAGGTTATAAACACTCATTCTAAATTTAGATCCTTTCACCAAATATGGTCCATTCATACAGGTAGGCTTGACACTACAAGAAAATATAAGAATTAAGGACCTTTGTACAAGACTCTCTCGTCTTTAACCGTCGCAAGTAGAATGAATGACTACCGTGTTACTCTCATGGTTATAAAACACATTGAACTAGAACTGGGAGAGAAACGTCTTTAACTTTCAGGAGACACCTGAAGATTTCAAAACGTTCTCTCTAAATTTGTTTTGGTTTTTTTTTTGGAAAAAAAAAAGTGAATTGATTAAAACCAAACAGTATCCACAAGCAAAAGTTAGCTCTAGTACTTCTAAGTCAACTGTGTCAACATCTCTGTTACTGAAAACCACTCAGCTACTGCCACCACTTATGATTTACAAATGAAGTATTTTATTATAAAAATCTTAATCAGTTTGAAAGTATTACTGCATTCAAAGTAAATGCTCCTCTGGACACGTATCTTCTGGGTTTTTTAACCACTGAGGTCAACTTCTGAGAACAACGCTACTAACTAGAGGTGAAAAAAATGCCTCACGCTCCAAGTGTTACAGTGAACTCAAGAAAGTTCCAATTCATTCTTTCATTGTTCTTCAGCTTTGCACCCTGATGACATTTGCTAATTTCAAATCAATTTTCTCTTCTTGTTCAATGCATGAGTAATTCTTTCCTTGTAAAAGCAGTTTGTTATAGTTTGGGTGGGAGAGGAATTACCTTAGAAATCTTGTAGCAGGAACTCAAAATTTAGTGTTGTAAGCAAGAAATAGAAACGCCATAGCCACTGAAGAGAAGACATGCGGCATTGCTTACTTAAAGCCCCATCCTGTCCCCCCAAGGACAATAGCTGCTACCAGGATGGCACCAGCGATGGAGCCTATTATAAGATTGGTGGCACTAGGACCTGTGATAAAGGATTATGGTAAGACAGACATAAGAACCAACCACTTTATTCACATTAAGTGAAGCAACTGAAGGGTAGTCAAACAGTTAAAGGAATATAGACAGCACACAAGGTGATGTCTCTAGACAATTTCATCAAGTCAAACTTACTCTTCTTTAATAGTAAGAATGAATAAAGCCATTGGTCTCCGCATTGTGCTATGTTTACTTCTACCATAGATAAAAATCTAGTATTAGGCAGTAAATTCTAATGTGACTTACTCCATTACCTAGTGAAGGAACCGTCAGCTGAGGACACTAAGATATTTGTGAATAATTCCTTAACTTAAAGCAAAAAGTATGAAAGCTGTGTGTTTTATGCCTACAGCAAATAAGAAAAAAAAATCAAAAAGCCTCTTTTCATGGAGATCCTGAAAGATGTTCGATATTTTCATTTGAGCTGAGAGCACGTAGCTGCACTCAGTCAGAGTCCAGACTCCCTACAGCCACGTCAATGCTAAATGTACAGACAATTGTTTGACAAGAGCAAAGGATTACATAATAAAGAACAGAAGTTGAAATGAAAGCTGTATTCCCATTAAGCTTTCCAAACATCAAAGCACCTCTTCATCATCCTCAAGAAGCCACTTAACAACAAAGTGGGGAAGGGTGAAGCAGGAAAAGAGCAACACAAAGCAGCAGCACAACTTATGTGTGCAATTTTCTGAAGAGGGCAAGAGAACACCTAAATGAGATATTCATAATTGACCCTTAAGTGCTTTATTTACACAGGGTGGAAGAAAACTGACAGTAGGCCTGAGAAACATTTTAATTGCTCTGCATGAAAATTTCCTATTGAGTAGTCTTTGATGTAAAGCTAATTGCATCAGAGCTCAAGACAAAATGAAACCAACCAACAGTTCTTTTGCAGCACGTTGCACACTTTTTATTTAGAGATTTACATGTGCAGGAGCAGCCTTCAAAAACAGTTCTAATCTCCTACCCCAGTTTCCCCAAATCAAGGAATGGCAATTTTCCTATTTTAAATGTTCTGAAATCAAGTTCGGAAAACTGTCAGCCAGCTAACACAAGG
Source organism: Cuculus canorus (assembly GCF_017976375.1). Classification (NCBI taxonomy): domain Eukaryota; kingdom Metazoa; phylum Chordata; class Aves; order Cuculiformes; family Cuculidae; genus Cuculus; species Cuculus canorus. The sequence goes on along the minus strand of NC_071406.1, from coordinate 28,622,251 downwards.
AAGAAAAAGGAGCAGCCAGAGATCAGCAAAGGAAGGAGCAAGGGCAGCTGTAACACCTGAAAGGTTTAGGCTGTTAGGTATGTATCACAAAAGCTTCCACCCATTCCCACAACCTACAAGAAGTACACACCCTAAGTTTTAAAGTTTACTGTAGTCACCTAACTTCACTGCATCCATTACATGTGCCCCATATCAGTGCTTCAGATGATCAGATTAACTAAAAGAAACCCAGGCTTTCAAAATCGCTTCCTGCAATTTCTACACAAAGAGTATTCAAGAATATTAATCAAAGACTTGGACCAAAAAGAAATATAGTGAGCTTCGCAGATATGAGCAGTGCACAAATTTGAGAACAATAATTAAAAGGTAATTTTCCACAGGTTGGAAGAACATATCTTGTTTGGACTTACCTTTAAAGTCACACCTGGCTCAAATGAACAGGAGTGAGCAGGGTGGAGCGTAAATCAGTGCCAGGCCACAACAATTCCCAGTTAAGGTTTACTTTCAACAGCAGCCTACTGAGCTACCATATCTTACTCTGGATTTTATCAAATGATGGCACAAAGCAAGTAATTTATCTGTAATAAATTTAAGGAGCCTTGAAATACTCTAACACTGATTTCTTTCTAGCCATAGAAAGCTATCTTTCCACAAAAGGGGTATAATGACTAACTGAGGGTAATATAGTCATAACTTAGATGACAAAGTAACAAATGGCCACTTTTTTTCATCTCTGGATGTAAATGGATTGATGGACCACAGCCAGTTGTATGAGATTGAACAAGGCTGAGTGCTGGGTCCTGCGCTTCAGTCACAGTAACCCCATGCAGCACTACAGGCTTGGGGAGAGGGGCTGGAAAGCTGCCTGGCAGAAAAGCACCTAAGAGGGTTGGTCAACAGCCAGCTGAACACAAGCCAGGAGCGTGCCCAGGTGGCTAAGAAGGCCAACAGCATCCTGGCTTGTAATGGAAATGGTGTGGCCAGAGGAGTAGGGAAGTGATTGTGCCCTTGTACTCGGCACCAGTGAGGCTGCACCTTGAATCCTGTGTTCAGTTTTGGGCCGCTGAGTACAGGAAAGACATGGAGATGCTGAGGCGTGTCCAGAGAAGGGCAACAAAGTTGGTGAAGAGGCTGGAGAACAAGTGTTATGAGGAGTGGCTGTGGGAACTGGGATTGTTTGGATAGTCTGGAGAAAAGGAGGCTGAGGGGAGACCTTATCAGTCTCTACAACTACCTGAAAGGAGGCAGTAGCGAGGTGGGTGTTGGTCCCTTCTCCCAGGTAACAAGCGACAGGACAAGAGGAAATGGCCTCAAGTTGCACCAGGGGAGGTTTAGACGAGACATCATGAAAAATTACTTCACTGAAACGGTTGTCAAGCACTGGAACAGGCTGTCCGAGGAAGTGGTTGAGTCACCATCCCCTGAAGTATTTAAAAAATGGGTAGATGTGGTGTTTAGGGACATGGTTTAGTGGTGACTTGGCAGTGTTAAGTTAATGGTTGGACTTGATGACTTTAAAGGTCTTTTCCAACCTACACGATTCTGTGATTTTAGTATGAAATCTGGAAATAAACAACTCAGTCATTTTGTCCCCCTTGATTCATAAAATAAATTCACAGAACATTAAGAAACTGAAGTAATTTCAGTATTTTAAATAAAAGTTTGCAATATGCACATGAAGTGGCAAGAAAGGAGGAAGAAGGTCAGACCCCGGCATCAGGTTGTGATGAACACAACCTCCTCCCTGCAGCCACTGATGGTAACAGCTACCAAGGCCTGAAGGGCATTAGAACAGATTTTTGTTCCTCCTGTGCCTTCCTTAAACCAAGCAACAAAAAGTAACAGTGGCCTGCTAAATGTATATTCGTATCTGAAGGAACCAGAGGACAGAGAGAAGACTGATGGGAGCCAGGAGAGAAGAATAAGTCAGGTAAGTGAGCGATAAGAGGAGAGAAAAGATGAAGACAAGCTGTAATTAGAGCAGAAGGATACAGGACCAAGAACAAACAGTTAGGGGACTTGGTCAGAGCTGAGTGGATTAAGAAAGCAGGTAAGGGAAGATAAAAACAGGAGAGTGCAAGGCAGAACATAAGAAAAAGGCAAGTAGTCAACCTGTAGGTAAGTTCTCTGCTCCAGAGCCTGAGTCCCAAACCTCTACATTCTTCACAGTCATCAGTTTTTAGCAAACAGCTGTAAAAGTCACCAGTGTAAAACACCACTCTGATCTTTCTCAAGCAGATGATCTACTACCTTCTTCTACCTGTTTGTCTATTAGTCCTTCTCTGTGAGTGCAAAGGTCTCTCCTATGCTGAGAATGTGAGACGAGTGACATGCAACAGTCCAGTTCAGCAAAAGCTAAGAGACTCTATCTAGGTCTGCAAACTCAGATACATCAAGAGCTGCCTACCAGAAGACTGCCCGTGCTGCCTTAATTAGAACTGGGAAAAGAAATCACACACTGTCTTGTTACGATTCCACCTTTAGAGAGATGGCAATATCACACAACAAGGTCATACACAGCACTAGAAACACAGTGAAGTTCGAAATCTCAGAACAATTCTGTAGTTTGCAAAGCGAATAGGGAAGGAAAAGTGTTCTTGTACAGGCATTCAATGTATATAAATCATAGCCACTATTAAAGCTGAAGTATTGGGCTAACGCTTAAGATTACAGTTTCCTAAAACTATGAAAAGACTATAAAAATTGCTCATATGTATTCTTTATGCATGCATTCTACTTCAGCAGTCTACCACCCTGAGGTAACGGAATCCTAGCAATGGAACAATCACCAGCTTTACTGTAAATCTAGCTGTCTATACTATTACCAGCTTCTACCTCCCTAGGGAGATCGTGTGCCCTATTATTAGACTGAAAGCCCCACAGATTATTGTAATAAACTATTTCTGCATTTTTTTAAATATTCCACATTACTCAGTCTATTTTGCAAAATAATCACAAACGTCCATTTTTTTCCCCCCATTCTTTTTATAATTTGGTGTAATGGAAACATTTAGACATATAATTTTACTGTGACAATGTAAAAATCCACGAACTTATTGTTTTATGCCCCACATTATCCCAGACAGGAGAAGGTTTAACACTGCATGAGCAAACCACATGACACAGACACAGTCAAATTACACGACAAATACGGTCACCACATGACAAAGCTAATGGGGTAATACACAGAGGGGTCGGGTGCATACAGTTACCTCACACACTAGGCACCAAACATAAAACTCAAACTAAGAAAAATGCTTACTCTATTCCCCACCCTGTGCCTCCAAAAATCACCCCCAAGGCCAGAATGGTCCCTGCCACTGCACCTATTAGCCTGTTAGTGGCCATGCTCACTGTGTGGAGGGAAAAGGGAAGATTTTTTAAGGAAATGATCACACATAGGTCTGAAATGAAAAAATGAAATTATTCCTCAAAGGAGTCTTTTATGCTATAACCCACCATTGGACAAACAATTCAAATCTCCTAACAAACCTTTATTTATCAGATACTGCAGCTCTAAAAATTCTGAAATGAGCTAAATTTAATTTTCCTTGAATGCTTGCTAGTATTTCAATGAGAAGTTTTCCTGTAAGTGTAAGACTATTCCTTTTAGCTTGTGATTCTATTATTTATTAAAAAGGGAACATCTTCAACCTACTGTTTATTCAAAACAGCCAAAATGTAAATAAATCACCAATAAAAAAACTTCCTTTTGATCACCAGAAACTTACTGTATCCAATAACATAACTAAGCAAAGCGAAACTGTTTGGAAACAATTCCATCGCGGGAAAAGGAAAAAGCTCAACTTCTTAATCAATTCCTTTTCTAGTTAGTAATATTTTCCTTTGTTTCTGCATTTATCAGTAGGACTCTATCTATCTGCATGACCTAAAGACAGGTAACAGCTTTTAAAAGGAAAAACCCACCCAACAAATGTCCTTCAGGTAACACCCTGGAAATGCCAATATGTTCAGATAGTCCCTCAAGACACTCAGGCCTTATTTTTCATTTTTTTTAAGAGAAATCTTGAGAAAAAACTTCTGTACATTTCCTATGTTAAAGATTAAAAGCTCGACAGATTCATTGAGTCATAACAGACCACAAGCAAACAGCTGAATTCCCTGTCTAATAGGAACTGTTCCAAGGGACAAAAACCTTAGTCTTCATGCTGAAGCAAGTCAGATTTGAAATTATTTTCCTATTTCATAAATATACACATACAAACACACATACACACTGAGACATAAGTTTTATATTAAAAAAACCAATTCCACTAGTCAAACAAAGGCCTAATTCTGAAAATGAAATTGCAAAGGAAGACTCGTGTTTGCATATGGAGTCCTACTGATCTCAAAACTACCACCCAACACTCTAAAGTAATTAGAAGTTTCTACAGTAGCCAAAACCTAACAGCGAGAACTCTGTCTTCCCAGAACTGCTAGCATGCCATGTAGGTCTGCTAGTGCAGGATACCGTTGGTTGCTAAGTTTAGAGTAATTCAAGACTCATGTGTTAGTATCAACATAATGAAGGACCACTAATTTTTAAAATCCTGAAATACAGCGTGGAGCTGAAAGCAACTGATGGGTGACAGAGAGGTCTGAAAAGTGCAGCCAGAGTACCAGCCAAAGGTCCATTACAAATAAGCGGCAATATCTCCTAGCTAGGCATGCTCTAACCGTAGTAAGGAAAATGCCTGGATTTATGGTGTGAAGAATCTGAAATCTACTGGGTGAGTTTTCACATCATGAGTGTTCTGATTCTGAAATGTAACAAAATGTGAATTTAGGGTTAAAGAAAAACAAGCATTTTGGTTTCTGTCTTGCAAACTTGCAAGGATGTTCGATCTTTAGAATACAGAAAACTATGTCTGTATTCTTCTGACATCTTCTCACAAAGGAATTCCTCTATTAGCACACTGAAAGAGATTATAGCAGCTGTCAGTGTTCAGCCTCCTAAATTCACTTCTAGGTGATTCAACATTAATAAATTACTATAACAACATAAGTAAAAACAATCCATCTTTTGAAATCATTGAGCCACCTTGTATAAAAACATAATTCTGCCTTTTTGCAGAGGACTCCATTGAAAAATGCAGTCTGAAACTGATGTCTGTATCTACTAGAAGAAATCCATGCACATGCTATTCTAAGACTTTTCCTAGACTAAATTTCAGCATTGACATACTCATTTCCATAAAGGTATTTCCACTTTGAATTAGATGAGTTAATCTGCATTACAAAAATCTAGCCAAGATTAATGTACCTCCTCTGTTCCCTTTCCTATACATCTTTTTACGGATGAGGGAATTATTTCTTACCTACAGGATTTCAAAACGAGCAATATAGAATTCATGCACTCTCAGTGCCACAACTGTAAATACTGCTGTCCTCACCCACACAAAAAAGAAGTAACCAGCTCTGAAGTGCTGTTCTCCACTATTTTTTTCAAGGCTCTGTAAGCAGCTTTACACCATTAGGAAGGTTTTTATGGAAAATGGAATGACAAGTAGCTTTGTAAGGCAGAGTACAAACCAGACAGCTCTACACTGAACAGTGGTGGGTTCAGGAGTCCAGGAAGCACCTGCACAGATTCCCTAATACAGATCTGGACTGTATTAGAGAGCTTCCTTCATAGTGGTAACTTGTTTTAAGACAATCTCTTCAACAGTTCTTGACAAAGATTACTGGAACCATTCTGCTAAGGGGCAAAAGAATAAAGCACACAAGAGAGAAGTAAAGCCATTCTGGAGGGACACATCGAAATCCCATCCTCCCTTGAAACCCTGGCTATTTTGAAGAGTAATCAGAGTCTGAGCTCTAAGGACTATAGTTTTAAACAAATCTTATCATCTTTCCATCAGCCTTTTATATAGGGGACAGAAGAACCTGGAACTGGGACATAGCAGAAAAAAACCTGTTTGTGTTTCTTAGTTGTTTATCGGGAACTTCATCTGTAAATACATAACACTGGATAAATATAGACTGATGTTAAACAACGTCTTGATGACAGGAAAGACATACAAAAATTGGATAGCACCATCCAAAGACATTCTTTGGCAGAGAATTCAGAGAGAATGTCAAGTGCTTTTATTCCTCTTTGAAAAACCTTTTCAATGAGTTGTTCCCTCAATAGCTCCTCTTTGTATTTATACTTCATATGAATTTGAAATACTTACTAAATACGTAAGAGGAAGCAATAATGATTGTAAGAATAATTTAAGTCCTTAAAATCTTATTTATTTTTCCTCCCATTAAAATGCAATTTCAAGGAAGCAAAGGTTTTCACTAGGGACAATCCATTTTTCCCTTTCTTATGCCACAGCTCTCTGAATTAGCTGGGAACAACTAAGGAAACTGGAAATCTCTAGAAAAACATAAGTACTCAATTATCATATAAATAATAAGAGCCACACTTAGATTCAAAGAAAAATGACAAAGAAAATTATTGTTAAAAATAGAGAATAAGGGATGGAGGAAAAAGTAGAAAGTACACATCATTATCTATTGAAATATTCCCTAAATTTATGTTATAAAAGTAAAAGTTTCATCAGTTCTCAAAGCAGAAAGACCTACTCTATCTACATGAAGTAGAATTTTATGGTCTGGGTCTGAATAGGCCCGTACAATGGCATTCTTTTTCTAAATGCTAATTCTACTACCATGTATCAACAGAAAAAATGTCATAAAGACTTGAAAGAACATCAAAACTGAAATTGCACAAACCCTTGGGTCCTTCATCCTTCTTGCTACCAGTATCCCTGATAGGATCGTCAATACTGCAGTCTGTCCCAGCCCAGGAGAAATTACAAATGCAAGTGGCTTCATTACTACAAACCTGAAAAAGAAAATAAATGACAGCAGTATGGTTTTAACTACATTTTATTAAGTTTATTTAACATGTAATTAGGTACTTAATTAACAGTATAAATCTTATCCATTTATATATTGTGATTTTTTCTTTGAGCCTCTAAATACACTCAGATGTTGTGTAAAGCAGGAGTGTTCCCTAGGGTTCCACAATCGCTTGCACTACACATCTGCATAGGATGTAGAAAAACAAAAGAAATTCTCATTAAAAAATACCCCCTATCTTGACTAGTTACATCTTCACTAACGAACTATCTAGACTTTACGCCTGGACATACAGAAGGAATATAAGCATGTGCATTTGAAAGGTTCAAGACATGGTTGTTTTACAATCTCCAGTTTATAACTTGCACTGATGCAGAAAAATACAGTAGGATTTTCATTGGTTTTGTCAACATTTTTTTCCTAAGCAGCAATGAAGAGCACTTGCTTATCTTCTAGAAACGGAGGAAATACTTCCTAAGTCTACATTTAGTTGAATGACCTCTAACAGGACTTTGGACTCCCTAAAGTGGACAGTACATTTATCAGATACTGGAAAATCTATCCAACTGACAAAACCTAAAATATCAAATCAATGAGAATCACTGGCTATGAACTTTCCCTATGAAAAACAACAGGGAATGTGTTACCGGAAGCATTTACTAAGGAAAAAGTATGATGAGAAATACACACAAAACAAAGAATGGAGTTTTGATTATAAGTATCTGTCCACTGAATCCCACAGTGGAAAGGTTTTGTCAGTATTGGAGTTAAGACATGGAACAGTGAATCTGTTCACCAAAACATACCTAACACCTTAGACAAATGGACTTCCAGGTTGAATAACAGAATATAATGTGCCTGAATGTAAAACAGTACACTTTGCAACTGTTGAAGAAGAATATATCATCTCTGTTGAGGTCAACGGTTTAGAATTTCATTTATTTAAGTCATAAGGGACCAACTTTATAAAGGTGTGAGTATGCAGAAAAAAAATTATCTGAAGATGGCAAGTAGATTTAAATATGGGTAGTACATTGCAGAAGCCTTTACAATAACTGATGTCAAAGCTCTGTCTTGCTAGTAACGAAAGCACCACTTTGGATATAACTGCAGAAATAATTTGACAATTTCCCTTCTAACATTTTATCTATGTTTCACAGAATGGCAGTTTTCCCCTGAATCCAACATTCATGTTTTCAGATCGATTGGTCTTAGGAACGCTTTCAGTGTACTCCACAGGGTACACTAAGATCACGTAGAGCAGAGAGAAATGGAGCAGCTTAGCTGCTAACTCACCCCATGACCAGAACAGACTTTCCCATTAGAACCAATGGGACAGCTGCTTATGTTCAAGGATTGAATTGGCAGGCACTTTTTGTCCAGACACATCATTTGAGGTCCACATGGAGCTCCATCTTCCACATAACCCAGATCTGTATCATCATCTAAAAGAACATGAGCACCACTAGGAGAAATAAGTTTTAAGAGACTATCAGTATTATGACTGGAGTCCTTTGAAAATGTTAAACATGTCAGCGTAGATACTAAAAACCTTTCCCTCATTCAAGCACACGGACAGATTGAACAAAATTATAAAGTTTTTCCGTCTGTTCACAGCACTGACAAAGTGTTCCATTTGTCAGACTAAAGAAAGAAGTCTAGATAATGATTTAAACACTCCAAAAGAGCTCCCTAGGCTTTGGGGTATTTTTTAGTAGTCTTTGATTAGCTGTGCTTTTTTATTTCTTTTCCTTTTTTTTTCCCTTCCATTTTTTTTTCCTTTTTTTTTTTTTTTTTCCCTCCAAATGCTGTGAACTACTATTACTAAAAGAATGCTAAAAAACTAACCTCCTATGTGATGACATCTAAATAGAAATACTAGCGGTATAAGAGAAGAGTTAAGCATCATTGCTCACTCAGGACCTAAACATGTAAGAGTATTCTTAGCATGACAGCAATGTTGCCCATGTCTTTAAGATACAAATCCAGTATTGTGCACAGTGGACTAAAATCCATTTGCCTGCCCTTAAAGTGAACCGTAGCTACACCCTGCCACAATCCTTCACTTTCCACTCTCTCAGCCTTCACTCCCCTACAGATATTTCTCTGAGGATATAAAACTTAAAAACATTATGTTTAATATATGGGTCTTTGGCAATTACAGACTTGACTGCCTACAAAAAAAGGAGGATAATCCACATTTCACCTCTTTAATGTGGAATATTATGCTGCTTAATATTTTTAATTGAAAGAAATACCACTCAGAGTAATAATTTTGCTCTAATATATTAATTACCTAAAAATCATAGAATTTTACTTTTATGTTTATATTAATTCAGTAAGTTCTGACTGAGCAAAACCACGTTGGAATACTGCATTATCTTTTACCTGCAGTCCACTATTCGTCCTTGATGATAAAAAGAATTTGGTGTAATTTCTCCTTGAACTTGACCAACTCGTGGAACTTTAGTAAGATTAGTACAGAGCAAAAAGCCACAGAAAACATCACTGGAAAATGAAAACATATCAAAAAGTTACTGAAATAGTATGAAATAAACTTACAAATAAAAGACTGGCAATGCTGCTGATCACATTAACAACAAGAGACAGAAAAAGTAATCATTCATTCTAATGAACCAGGGAATGTTCACATGAACAAAAAATTCATGTGCTCTAAATACAGTACAGTACAATTAAGAGCTTGAGTCAAATTGTACAAAGCTTCACCGTATGAGGCTAAATGACATTTCACTCTTTCTAACAGCTTGGATGCCATACGTTAATGTGAAGTTTGAATTCTGAATTGAATTTTATTTCCCTTGCAGAACAATAGAACCATAATAACAATTAGCAAGCAGTGTGCATTCCTGAATTTTGGTGAAGAACTTGCTTTATTTGATGTTATTTTATATGTGCAATCTTCAATAGAAGGATATGCCCTTAAAACTTTCATCCCCTACTCCAATTGTCCTAAGTCACAGAAGCAGTTGCATTAATGCTGGAATTTGTATTTATTACAATTGCAAAAATATTGAATGGCCCTTTAGCTAGACCATTTTTCTACATCATCAAGAACCAAGAAAAGCTTTTATACAAAGGTTTTTAACATACATATCACAACAACACTTTTCTCATCAAAGTATAAAAACATCCCTTAAACAACTCCTTTCCCTATGATCCCATCTGAAAAGTGAATCATGCAATAAAAAAAAAAGCCATTTAACAAATATCAAATAGTCAAAGAAGGAAAAGACCATTCTGAGACTGAAATTTTTACATGCATACTTAAAAATTTCAAAACTGTAAGACAATCACAGGAAATTCAAGTCTATCTACTAATGATCGTTAACTTGAAAAGTAAATTTAATCAAATATCCATCTAGTAATGATCACATACAAAGAAATCAGCTATTTTCTCTCTATAGCATCCAAATGTCTGATTGTCCTGTCATGTTTGTAAATCATGAACCTGCGACTTTTTGCTGCCTGGTCCCCGTGCTCCTCTGAAAGAATTAAAGTCACAGTACATTCTTCTGAAAATCTGGAATTCTTTACAAATGTATTGCTGAGCCACCCATGGATTTGTCAGAATGGTATTTTTTCAAGATGCAAACCTTATGTGGGAAAGAACATTCAAAATAATGCAAAATAAACTGCTGAAACATTCATGAGAAAGTAGAGAATATTAAACCAGTACTAATCTATTTAAAATACAAATAATCTGCACCAAGATGAACTTACTGTTTGCTACACTGAATCCAGCGGTCTCCATCTTTTCCACAGTTTCCTTTTTTCGTGCCTTCTGTATTAAGTTTTTCGTAACAAAATTTGTCAGATCCTGAAGACTCTATTGATGAAGAAAGGAAAAAGGAACATACTTTCCACTGGCAACATGAGACCTTTGAAAACCTGCATGATTTATCATAGCAGTTCTCTGCATTTTTTTAATACAAAACATAAATCTAACCACAGGCATATGAACACAACTGGTATTTTCCATAGACCCCAGTTGGAACCTCACAGACTGAACTGCAGTACCTACACATGACTTTTCTAAAAGAATCCTCAATGTTAAAAATTTGCTTTGAACTGTTAAGAAAAGCAATCTCTACAGTGTCTCTATTGCCTTCTGTATTTGACTTTATCTGTGGTCTAATTTTGTTCACTTCATAACACTTGCACATAGATTTAATTTAGTTGCTTTCACTGTAATTATTCCTGATCTGTATTTCAGGAGGTCAAAGACAGTGCATCATAGATTGGACTGGGTTGGGTTGGAAGGGACCTCAAAGATCACACAGTTCCAACCCCCTGCCATGGGCAGGGACACCTTCAACTGGATCAGGCTGCTCAAAGCCCCATCCAACCTGGCCTTGAAGACCTTCAGGGATGGGGGCAGCCACACCTTCCCTGGGCAACTTGTGCCAGTGCCTCACCACTCTCATAGGAAAAAAAATTCTTCCCACTATCTAATCTAAATCTCCCCTCTTACAGCTTAAAACCATTACCCCTCATCCTATCACTGCACTCCCTGATAAAGAGCCCCTCTCCAGCTTTCCCGTAGCCCCTTTAAGTACTGGAAGTTTGCCATAAGGTCTCCCTGGAGCCTTCTCTTCTCCAGGCTGAACAAGCCCAACTCTCTCAGCCTGTCCTCATATGGGAGGTGCTCCAGCCCTCTGAGCATCTTAACGGCCCTTCTCTACGCTCGCTCTAACAGATCCATGTCCTTTCTGTGCTGAGGACTCCAGAACTGAATGTAGTACTCCAGGTGAGGTCTCATCATAGCAGAGTGTGTGTGGGGGAAATCACCTCCCTTGACCCGGTTGTACATATGGTATTTATATGCCATATGTTCTGACACCAACTCAATGTTTACTTTGGGGTTTTTTTCAAAGAGAAAACAATGTTTAACAGAAGCCCATGAAAGAAAAAGAAAAAAGGCACAACAAGCATTTAGAGAAAGATGAAATATTAACGGTAAGTAAGACAGAGTAGTTTCAGTTAAATCATTTGCACAGAAGAAAAGCCAAATATTTTAAAATAAAAGCGTGCAAGATATAAAGAAATTAATTTACAAAACCATCTATTGCCTTTAATATTATCAATAAACGTAAGGTGGCAACATAGAGCTCTTCTCCTAAGTAACAAGTGATAGGACATGAGGAAAGGGCCTCAAGTTGCACCACGGGAGGTTTAGATTAAATATTAGGAAAAATTACTTCACTGGAAGGGTTGTCAAGCACTGGGACAGGCTGACCAGGAAAGTGTTTGAGTCACCATCCCTGGAAGCATTTGAAAGACATGTAGAAGTGGTGCTTAGGGACATACATGGTTAGGTGGTGAACTCAGGAACGTTAGGTTAAGGGTTGGACTCGATGACCTTAAAGGTCTTTTCCAACCTACATAACTCTACGATTCTGTCTCTTTTGAACTATACAAAAAAAATCCTCAAACCTTTTTCCCCACCCCAGTAACACTAACTCAAAGTTTGCTAACATGTCTTCTCACCTAATTTCACCACAACCCAGCATTTGCTGCCCCACCTATGTCTGAAATCACATCACATCAGAATAATCTCACTATCATCACTCCCGAAAAGTCATACAACTAGAAGTTTTACTTGCCAATCAAGCCACAGTTTCTCACTGCAGCCTACTCCACTAAGCAGAAAACTTTAACTTAAAGAGTGGCAAGAACAAATAAATAAAAATATTAAAAATCCAAAACAAAGTCAGGAATGAACCAGAAATAAAACACAGTTAAGGTAGTTAAAGACAACCTACTAGATCCCCAGATATATTTGCACTGATTATCTCTTGTCTTGCATTCACCGTTATAGCAACGACCCTAAACAAAACACAACATGTTAGCAAGTGCGTATTGAACATTATTTCGTTTACTTTCTCCCAACAAATGTCTCATTTTGTTTCCTTCACACACACAGAGGAATGCATCATATTTTTCATTTCATGAATTTGGGCAGATGAAGTACACATTTTGGCCCACATTCTAAAGCTCATTTAGTATCTAATGTATACTGACATTTCAGCAGCTGCTTTATAGGACTCACACACATAGCTGTAAAGAACTTATTACCATGGAGTATAATAAAAGATCTACATATAAAATGTAAAGATACCAAGCAGATTTTACTCAAGCTAGAAATATTTACTATTCATAGAGTGCATAAAGCACAAGCAACATTGAAGTTCAAAGGAAAATCTATGAAGAAATATAGAAAACAGAATTAAAGAAAATATATGAAAACTTGTATTTAGTTAATTTCTATATGGTGATGTGCAGGGATTTTAAATTATTGCATACCTGATTAGAATCACAGGCATACCCATCTTGTTTATGAAGGTTTGGTGGACACTGAAAAAAAATTAAGAACTGTTCTTCATCACATGATCAAAGGATCACATATGGAATTTTCCCAGTTTAAAAGACAATTGCACAGCATATAAAGGCTGCAGGAATCTTTATAGCTACAAATACAAATGAAAAAAATTAACATCTTGAGTCATGGAACACAAGGTTTCATCCTAACTCTCTGTGTATTTCAAGCAGAAATTAAGGAGATGAGGGAAAATAAAAAGCAAAACACATGTTCAGTAACAGCATATTTGGTAGCTAATGCTGGGGCCATGATAGCAACACAGCCACTGCAGTCATTTCAGTTCCACTAACAAAGTAAGTGAGTACCTAGCTGTAGCCTACCTCTGCTTACAGAGCTGTGAGGTTTTTTTATCGTGTTGTCATGTTTTCTTGGCATTGGAAACTATTTTGCTATGAACAAATCATTAGGTCCAGAAACTTCAGATTTTTAAAGTTAGGAGCAGATCATTCCCAAAGCTTTCCCTTATCAGAAAGAGACCTATCAAGATTTGGAAATGGTATGATGCTGCAATATACCATAATAGCCAATACTCGAGGGCAGCCTTTCTAGCTTAAGAAAGCCCTTCTCCCTCCCATTAAGAAAGCTCCATCTACAGAATAAGAGATTTACAATAAAATCTCAGCAATAGCTACTTATCCATAAGTGTGGATGTCTCAGATGATAATATAAGAGGTTACTGTTAACTTACTGGCATCTATATTTACAGCCAATGCCCAGAGAGACATGCAATATATCCTGAATCTTAATTATTCAAAGCTTGATGCAGCAGACGTCTACAGCAGAGTTATGAAGTTCTTCTATAACCTTGAAGCTAAAGACTCCATATTAAAAAGGAGCATATATCACCTACAGTGTCAAAGTTGCTGTGAAAATGGAAAATGTACAGACCGTTGACTATTCAAAAGAACTCAAGTTAAAAATCACCTTTTGGTTGCTGTTTATTCCCATACTTTTGAGTATTAGTGAAATGTTTTCAAGAGAAACACAGCATACCCACAACTTTTAAAACTATCCTACCTGTGCACACTCTTAAAAACCATAACACTTAATACTAAGTCTTACGAGGAGCACCTGAGGGGAGTGCCAACCTTAAATGATTATGTGATTCTATACTCAATTAGTTGTAATTTTCTACAGTTATATTTTAAACTATTTTATTTCATAAAATCCATTATTAACTTTGAATCCACTCACATTTACAGCATGTTCTCAGTGCTTGTGCTATAGATCAGGCAAAGAGTAAAGGGGGGTGTCTGACACAAATACTATAGACAAAACCCCACAAACTTTTAAAAACTATGAAAACTACGGAGGTCATATTTTCAGTGAACTTAGTTTTTTTAGGCTTATGGTAATCTATTCTTACGTTTAAAAAATTGTGTTAAGATTGAAAAATAACCCCCATAGTTATTTGTGGGTATATGAGCTGAGTTTATTAATCTGGATTTCCCTCTTAAAATGAGTGCAAACAAACATCAACAGTGTTAGCAGAGAGCACTTCCAGTCACATACCTGGCCAGAATCTCCAGTGCAGATCTCTGCAATATCACACTCATTCACTGCATATCGACAGTCATACCCTCGTGGGAAAAACTAGAAAATTAAGAATATAGTTCAGGACTAAGATTATGTATAGGCAAAATTAAATGTTCGTGTTTGGAATTACTCCTCATTTTAATACTCCGTAACCAGTATACTCACACATATTTGGGTTTTTTTATTTGGCTAACAACGAAACACCATAATCTCAATACTTATTTCAAAAATGTGTTGAAAAAGATTTCAGTTTCTTAATATTCATTAAGCCCAAAATGAAGTACATAAGTAATACTTAGAAGACTTTGGGCTTTTTTCATCTCTGATAAACAAACACAAATAAAAGGCATTTTTACATGAACACATATCCAATGTGATCTATTCCCTTTAAATCTGGAGCAGTAACTACATTATAGTCCAGAATAACAGTCTTAATCTACGTAAACTGTTCCTTTTCATTCTACATAAAACACATCAAACTACAACAGGCTGCACGTGACTTCCATGAACAACTGGAAAGAGCAACAGATATACCCAGGCAACACTCACAAGGCATGATGTATTACAGCAGGGTCCATCACTACAATGAGCTCCATTAGAAAGAGAGCACTTCTTACAACAGTCTGGATAGCATTCCTGAAGAAAATATTAAGTGACATTGTTAGTTTTCCACTTTAAAGAACTTTTTTCTTCATAATCGTTCCAACAAACTATTGAACAGACAAAATATTCAGTTCAGCACTGATGATTTGAAATTATCAGCTGGAATAATCCTTTGCTATGCTTAAATAACTAAAGTAAAGGGAAAACAGTGACATAAAGGAGATTCACACATTCTGCAGCCTCTTCACAGGTGTGGTTCCCTGTGCCAATGCATGCTGCTTAGTTAAACTGTATTCAAAGCAGAAAAAAAGATTTAGACAACTAATCACAGGTGTAATTATATTTAAATACTAGAAATTGGACTCAAGGCTACGGGGTAGATTTTTGCAAAAACATTCTTGGAATACTTCTACAATAGAGAAGACAACTACAGTCTAATTAGGCTGTCCGAACACAGGCACCTATCTTCAAAGCACAGATAAGGAGTCTGCCACTCCAGGCACGCTATCCAGGAAAAGTGAAGGAGTAAGCAATTTCTACAGTGCAATTCATAAATTGCTGGGAAGCAGCTATGCCTTGTCCTTAGTATGACGGGAAGACTGTTCTGAGGGCACTCCTGCATTTGCACTCATTCTCACTTGAAAAAATGTTTTAACACAGTCATTTAAGTTGTTCCCTAACAATAGACAAAACAAATTCCTTCCCAAACCTTTACTCTTCCCTTACTAATCACATAATTTATCTTAATATATTTTGTAAGAAGAAAGACTTGTGGAGTAATATGTAACTCTACTTGCCATTCGGAAACCGCAATCACATTCTTCTCCTGCTTCTACATATCCATTTCCACACTCAGTAGTTTCAAAGAGCTGAAAGAAAAAAAGCCACCCCCCAAAGTAGGAATAAAACTGCTATGAAATGACTTTTCTGCCACACTCAGCCCACCTCTGCAATGCTTCAGAAACACAGTCTCAGAGAACATATATGCCGTGCTACTGCGATGGGGAAACCAGCACATTTTCCAAGTACTGCTAGTCTGAATTGGTAAGACGTGAAAGACGTGCAGCTAAATCACTTGACAGCTAGCCCTCCAGTATACTGAGCTCAGAAAATTAAACAGAAAACAACTGTCAAGGGGATAACATCTGAACTTAATTCCAATTTCACATTACCTTGCTAAACAGCTATCATTAAAAAACGAAGCTATGTTTTTCTTTCTATCTACTTACTCCTTTCTATCAGAATTCTTACATTCTTATTTTATAAGCAAAGATTGCTAACCTGGGAAGAGGTTAAAAAACACTCTTAATAAGCAAAATATTTCTGGTTAATTGTGCAAGGTGGTGGCCCGCCAAATGACCCAGCACAGGAAACAGAATGGCCTACGAATCTCATGTGGTATTAAATTCTACAAAGACAGCAAGTTTGACACTGTGATTAAATAGAATATTAATACTTTGGATTGACCTTTCATTGCAAAAAGAGCCACATGGAATATTTTTATACTACTCCGCTTTAGAAGAATGTCATGCTAATATTGCCCTAAAAAAACTTATGACCTTGAGAAGTTTTTAGATTAAAAAAAGCAGTGGATGGTACAAGGAAACAATTTTAAATTACAGAGTTTGCTAGATGTACATTTGAAATGAAATGAAATTAAACTAACTTTAAGAACAACCACAAGCTGCTACTGTTGATATGAAGTAAGCTATTGATTTCTAATTCCTTGTGTGGTGACTGGCATTCTTTTTAACAATCTCAGGCAAAAAGTCTAAGAAAAGAGTGTATATGGGGCATGCACTATGACCTCACTTCTGGATTTTTTTTGCAGTACTTCCAGCTTAATAAGCAATGCACTTATGCTGAATGGGGATGTATCTAGCTGTGAAAAATTGACTGCAATATTTGTCATTACTTGGCATGAATAACTGAGGGAAGACAAGTTGCAATCCTTATAAGACTGTTTTTAAACTTACAGGAACGAACAGTCAGCTAATTACAAACAACCTCAACAAAATACCCACACAGACATTTGAATAAATTTGAGAACAGATGGGTGTTTATGAAATTATTACATTTTCATTACAATGTTTAGCAGAGGTGCTGACTACCAAAACATTTATTACCTTTGTTGGCCTGTTGAAAAGGCAGGCACCTCCCCCACGGAGTAAAAATTCTCTGTATTCTGCAATGCTGCATTTGGAGAATTTCCTGGAATGGTATACCCTAAAATGGCAAAGAATTAGCTAAGCAAATGTCTTGAAACACCAACAGTTCCTGGAAGGGGATAGAGGGATGACAAAATTTTTTTAATACTGTAAATCCCAGTTTCTTACAACCACTGTGTGCAACAGCATGTCAGCTCAGACTTATCAAACTATAAAATTAGAACAAAAGAAATAGTTTGTAAACATTCTGCATTTTTACATTTCTATTAGATGGATCTATGCTAAAGGAAACTGTAGTCTTCTAATTTTCTTAAAAATGGGAAACTACATAATGGCTGCTATGCATCCTATCGATTGCATGCATAATCCAGTATTCTCTCAGGTTTGTTTTCCCTCCAGCTCCAGTTTAAAAGACATATTACATTCCAGAACTCTAATTTCATGCCAGCATTTAAAACCATTCACTTAATCTGATCCTGTTAGTAAGGTTAATTTTTAGAGAAAAAGTCATTGTAGCCAAAAGAACAGCTGCATAGGGGTTAGACTGAAAATCCATTCTACCCAAATCACATCTCTGATTTTGGCCCTAAGAATACGCTCAGGACGAGCAGAGAACAAAACACTGTACTACTAATTACAGAACATTTTTTGGCTTCCAAAAATTTTCAGCTCAAGGACCTTCTCAGGAAGACTTAATTTGTCTTATTTCATAATCTTCATCGTATTTTCTCACACAAATTTGTCCAAAATGTTTTAGCATCTACAACATGCCATAGCAAGAAGTTTCACAGCTCAATTACAGACTGGTAGAAGAACAACTTAATCCTGTTTTTTTCTGTCATCTATTTGCTAGTCTCATTTCATGTCTCCCTTGTTCTTACACTGGAAGAAACGGTAATCATTTGCTGTGTTGCTCATATAGACTTTCCTGGTATTTCCTTATCTCCATCTTTTTCTTAACCTGATGAAAACATACTTCATTAGTTATTTCTTCAACAGAAACTGTCTGATATTAGCCATGTTTTGACATTTGGGAATGAGAACTGTTTACACTATTAAAGATGGGGATAACCATGCCTTAAAGGAGGTCCTCCATTCCTTTCCTAGCAGCTCACTGCTACTGAGCTGACATTTCCTCAATGAATTATTTTATACATAAAAAATGCCTTCTGGCACTTATGGAGTTAAGTGAAAAGGCTTTACATTGCAGCTAATTATTCACTCATTTCACTAGTCCTTTTGCAGCTTCTGGGTGACTATCATCTGCTCTTCGAGGGTTTTTTTTTACTGTTTTCTACTGAAGTGATTTTTTCCACAATCTCTTCTACTGCTATTTCTATCCGAGACTGATACTTCGATGTGTTCAGAAGGAAGGTTGTATCTATTCTGATCAATGCCTTACTTCAGATTCCAGAAGCAAAATTAGTGAATAATTTTCTATTGCATGCATACAGAAGCTGGCAATTACAAGTCTACAGGAAAGCTACACAGTACTTCCATTGAAGAACAGATTTCCAAATACCATATAAAGAAACTTCCTGTCCTATTTACAACTAATTTTCTCAAGGATTTTGGCAATCTAACATTCACATTCAGCAAGAACTCTGACAGGAAGTGATTTATAAGACTCAAACCCCTATGTTTCAGAAGCTATCCTTTTCTAATCAATTCCTTACAGCATGACAAAAAGAATCTATGACAGTGTGTGCAGGTACAGGGCAATGATACCTGTTTTCCTCCCATACAGAAGTGCTTTCCCCCAAAGACTTCACTGACCATTTAGCTAAGGATTGAGAGGATTTGCTGAAAACTTCAGGTTTCTACTTTCATTCACCAGAACAGAAGCAGAGAGATCTGTTCACTCAAAACTAGAATTCTAAAGGAATTGAGGGGGAAAAAAAAGGATTAAAATTTAGGAGAAGAATAGAAATAACATTTATGAAAACTGCATTATAACACCTTCAGCTGCATGTAAAAAGTATAACTGGTTTTCTTTAATGAAAAATATACATTTACTTTTCAATCATTCTAAGTATAGCAAAGCACTAGCGAATACACTGCACTGCATTTCAAAATACAAGATTTATGAATAACTTCCTAAAATGTGAATAGCAAAGAGAATGAGTTGCTGGAAATTGAAATCATTGATCTATATGTTTGGGTTGTTCCAATTGTTTCTGTTTCTTTAATTCATTAGCACTAAAACACATGGACAAAACCTAATACATAAATATTTACATCATAATGTAAACTATGAACTCATTCCAGAGCCCTCAATTACTCATAGTTATGACATACCCTGTTTCCTCCATGATGCAACCACCCCAGGATTCAGTGCAGTCACACTCTTCTCAGACAAGACCAAAATACAACAGAAAAGGAGAGCAGTTATAAACATGCTTATAATAAATATAAAGTACTCACTATAAAAATGGACCTCGACTAATTAAACAAAGATTAAATAGCTGCTTAGCTGTACAGATTCTAGTCCTAAAAAAGAAACGAGCCCACTTGAAGAGATACCAATATACTTAATAAAAATGCGGTATTTTCAAATGACCATATGTGCACATTCTTGGACTCAACACAAAGTTTCAGGCAGTACAGAAAGCTAAGAACAGCTGGCAGTGTTCTTCCCTACACGCTCTCAGAACAGGCAGCACAAGGGTATGTGCAGCACAGGGCACAGATGATTAAAGGTGTTTACATTTACTCCTCTCTGAAGTGTGTATAGAACACCCTGAAGGAGAACTGTTACTGGACAGGCCACATTTTTTTCCTTTTGGCATACAATTATTAGTAATAATTGTAATTAGTAATTAGTAATTTTTGGCATACAATAATAGTAATATGTACATCAGCCAATTAAACATTAATTAGAAAAAGTAGTTGAGCGAAAATGGATTTACAGCTTACTTACAGCTATAGCATGTAAGTCAACAGTGACCAAATTCATAAAACAAAAACAGAAGAGCAACATCTTATGGTTGGTAAAACAGAAGTTATAAACTACTGATAAAAATTATTACCAAAACAGTAATATTTTCAAGAAGAAAGATTATCCTAGATACTACAGTAAATCCATACTGTTTTGCCACAGAAAATATTCACAGATTATTTATATGGTTATTTCAGCCCTATGCAGGTCATTCATTAATCTTTCTCTACAAAGGGTATCCAAATAAGTAAACTAAGTTACCATTTTAAAAAAACCTATTTTGCAGTTTAAAAATATTCTGATTTCCAAATATAAACTCTGTTTTACCTATAAACAAAAAATAATGATACAGAAAATACATAACAATTTCCAATTTTACACAATTCATAAGTGCTGCTCTACAAAACAACACTCCCTCAACTTTTCTACATTGTTTCCTAATTCACAGATTTCTGAAGTGATTCCAAAATAAATTCAGCATTATCATTAACACTTCTATAGAAGAATAAAAGAGAGAAAGTTGCCAAATTTCTCACAAGATGTGAGCAGAAAAAATGAACAATTTTCTTCAGCTCCAGAAAGGGCATTCACAGCAGCTTTTATAGCTACATTCTATATGTGTTAAGGTCAGGTCAGTGTAATCTTATAGCTGTGAAGCAACAAGATATATTGAGCAAATGTTACCCTGGACTAGCTTACAGCTCCTTACTGTTTCTTCAAGCATAAATCAGGTATTTTTGTATTTTAAGAAGTCAATGATAGTATAGGTATTACAGATTTCAATATGATAGATAAGAAGTTCTGACTTAAATTACTGGTGTTTTTACCGTTATATCTTTGAATGCTGGTTATGAATCTAACCTTCTGACACAGGACATCACTGAGGTCATTGTAAAATGAGTGCTGAGCTGGTGGCTCTTATTTGGGTTAAATGCAAATTTTCGTGCATGTATTTCCAAAAGCAGCAATTCTTGTTCTACAGTTACAGCAAGTTTGGTATTTGTTTCAAATATTACAAAGGAAGAATTTATACGTTTAGCTAAGGAGGACAAAAAAAAGAGTCCATGTTCATGTACATACTCGGTTTCCTGGCAGCTGGCTCCCATTGTATTCCAAGGTTCTGAGCAAGACTTTGTGCTAGTTCCTGTGCCATGGCCAAAGGGAGGCCATACTGCATTTCAAGAGGTACGCAATTAAAAAAAAAAAAAAAGAAAATGTAAGTTATTGCAGTGAAACTACACTGGCTCATTCTGGCTTACCACATACCTACTACTTCAGTAATTGTGTACAGTCAATCACAATTCTGTGTGCATATAAGGAAAATGAACACAACGAAGTACTTAATGGTAAAAAAACTTTCCTCTCTTAACTTGATGAAATCCCTGTCCACTGGTTATCCTACAGTAAAAAGTCTGTTTGATATCTATGTAATAGTGTTTTGTATAGTATGATTAAACCATGTTAAGATCGGAGATTTTCCTATCAATTTAACACTGCACCAAGGAAAGAATTATTAAAAAGTAGAATCAATACATAGGGACCTTTTTTTTTTCTAGTTTTAATGTCAAAAAATATCAGTAAGAATTACATGTCATCAGCACCTCAGAAAATCAAGCCTTATATAGGGAGAAGACCCAAAATGACGCTCAGTGCTATATTTCAAACACTCCTGTCCAAGATTTTTGGGTCTAAACTTCTGTCAAATATACCAAAAGCCAACTTAAGATGTTACTAGTAGAATAATGCAGACAAGATGAATGCTTTCAAAAAAGAAAAGCACAGTAAGCAGTAGTTAATTGATAATAAAAGAAGGCTGACTGCGAGAATCCTAACTTTTTAATATGCAAGCTATCTTTGATGCCCTGAATACTGAAATATACAAACTGTGAGCTTATAATGTACAGTTTCTATTTTATTTCTATTTATATTTTTAAACATAAAAAATATTACCTCGTTCACTCCTACTCCTCTGGTCACAGAGCAAACCCCTCCGAAGTAACTCAAGCTGCTCCGTTTGTAATGAAATGTCACATTCCTTACAAACCAATAAAGAAAACACAAAACATTGACATTGGGCACCAAGAACTTATTGAAAGATCACACTTCCACACATACTATGACACACGCATTAGTTCTTATCTAACACCAAAAGCAATGACAAGTTTACACACAGAAGACTAACATCAAAAAAGACAACTAGATACAAGCTTTGACAACAGTATTTTTGACTTGTAGATTCACAGTAAGTCCCAACTCACAAACAAATCAAGCAGAAAAACCCAGAGTACCAGATTCCTATGAAAATACAATGATAACGTTTCCTTTAAAATGGTAACAACATATTCCAATTCATATTCTGTCAAGAAGGAACTCTGTCTTGAAACATATCAGTATTGAGAAATTTCTTAATTATACCCTTAATCCAAACCAATTCAAGTTCTAGTTTCATCTCTAAATGACTTCTTGCTCCAAGGAAGCTCAGCTGGAGCAGGCTGCTCAGGGTCATGTTTATTGCCTTTGAAGTATCTCCAAGCATGGACACTTCACAGACTTCCTGGGCAACCTGTTCCAGCATCTGACCACTTTCACAGTGAAAGTTTTTTTTCCCCTTCCTACATATAAATAGAATTGCTGGTATTTCTGTTTGTGTTCGGTATCTTTCACTGTAAAGCACTGAGAAGAGTCGGCAAACTCCTCACCCATATATGCATAAAAGCAATCAAGTAATCAAGAGTGCACGACACCAGTACTTTTCATATCTTACGAAATTAGCATTCTGTTGCAATGCCTGTATTAAGGCAGTACAGCTGTGACAAGAGGCTGGAGGAAATTCTTCATCCCTTATTTTTATCTTCCTTTGCAGAAGATGAATGATAGGAGAATCATATGGACGATATTTGTCACTCTATCTTCATTGTATGTCATGCTGCTGGGAGAAGGCTCAAGGTCTTTACACTACACAGGGTAACACACTCTTCCTCCTCTTTGCTTACAATGCTGTGAAGTAAGAAGCCACTGCTGCTCAAGGTTGATGTTATGCCTAATGTTGCAAGTGGTGCTTCCCCTCAAAATCCATTGTGTCTCAGAAAGCAATTCATTACAACTCTAAAGGAAACGACTCCCATTAACAAATCTTCACTGCAGCTACATGTGTGAATAAATACAGTAACTAGATTGCTCTTGTGGCCACACACAATACTGTCAGCTATGCTTCCTCCTCCTCTTTACTGGGAACGCAATACATTACACAACTGATTAGGAAAACTAAATGTCCTTAAGGGCTCATGAGATTAAAATGTGCGACACTGTCTTCAGTTTGCAAAGTCATTAAAATGTCATTACATGTATATATCAACACGACCATGGCATATACTACAGCCATTAAAAAAAGACCAACATGTTAAAAAATAGATTAAGCCTCCTACGGAAGGCAGATGTTAATTGATGTAGTGACTACCTAGCAAAACAGTAAGCATGAAGCAGCAGATAGACAAACACAGTAGACAGAGAAGTACATAAAAACACAATAGTCTAAACCATGTATAACCGTACATACGAGAGCAGGTGCACAGCATCAGCATGCTGTTTGATGTAGTGCTGTCGATATTTGGAGAAATCATGAAGCATCTGCAGAGGGTCAGGGTGAATATTAATACGATCTCTGTCTGTCCAAGTCTCCACAGCAACAAGAACCACCCTGGTGTTCAGCTGTTCCTTGTATATCTGAGGGCAGAGACAGGACAGGCACAGGAGTAGAACACTGGGTCAAACATGCATAGTTAGCCAGTAAGAGTAAAGCGGAAGGACAAGAGGGATAAAGCAGGAAGGAAACATGGGGAAACAATTAGCTGGTAATGCCTTGGATTTCCTAAAAGTAAATATTCTGATCAACTTCAAATTTATGTTTACAGGACAAAAGAAAATTACTGCTTTTTTTTTTGAGCTGCACCCTTTTCTTTAAAATTCTCGTGTCAAATAATTCACCACCGAGTTTTGCAGAAAACCTGTACAAAACTCAGCAGGGAAGTGTGAAGGGACACTGAGTCTACTCAAACAAGAAGAAAAGAAAGATCTTAAAGACAAAAAAAAACCAAAGCCAATTCTTAAGTAAAGATTAAGTAACTTCTCAGTTCTCCAATATATACAAAATCTAATTCACGTAATGCTTTATTTTCATTTGTAGTATAATCACTTAGTGCTATTCAAGTAATGTGAAAATTAAGAATATTAGATTTTCTATTAATTTTAATGTCACTGTAGCAATAGACAAGGCAATGACAAGCAGGCCCTGATAATTACAAAAGAGCTTTAAAATATCCATTTAAATTTTGTTCTATTCATCACTACTGGAGAATCTGTCCTCTTTTCTCTAAAAACACACCTCTGAAATCTGTATGTACATCAAAAAGAGGAAAATAAAAAATCAAATTTTACCAAAAACCTTGTTGTTTATACGCTTTATGTGAAATTATTCTAAATTTAGTCACAGAAACAAGTATGGTATCTGTGTCTGCCACCCATTTATAATGTACTAATACAGGATTCTGTTTGTTTTTAAGCTGTAAATACAGATTTACAGAGGAGAATTTTTATTCTTACAAGTCTTACGAGGAGCAGCTGAGGGAACTGGGGTTCTTTAGCCTGGAGGCTAAAGAGGAGGCTGAAGAAAGATCTTATTGCTCTCTACAACTACCTGAAAGGAGGTAGCAGAGAGGTGGGTGTTGGTCTCTTCTCCCAAGTGACAGGACAAGAAGGAATGGTGTCAAGCTGCGTCAGCAGAAGTTTAGATTGGGCATTAGGAAAAAATTCTTCATAGAAAGGGTTACTGGGCACTGGCAGAGGCTGCCCAGGGAGGTGATGGAGTCACCTTCTCTGAAGGTGTGTAAAAGGCAGATAGATGAGGTGCTTGGGGCATGACTTAGTAGTACACAGGTATGGTTAGAGTTGCTGATCTCTACAGTCTTTCCAACCTAATGATTCTATGATTCACGCTCTTTTTCTCCCAACAGATCGGTGTATCCATTGCAAACTGTACTCACAGCTTCAACCACTCGTGTTTAAATTTGTTTCAGGAATCTAAACTTGATTAATTCTCATTCTTAAGCAGTGATAGACACTGCAAACTTCTTCAAGTTTGAAATCTTCCCTGCCAAGGGCAAACTCTGGCACTTGCAAGCTTTGGGAAAAATGCCAAGGACAGTTTGGTGGTTTTTTACACATTCATCCCAGCCACTGTTCTGCAGAGGAACTGGAAATGAGTTTCAAAACATAATTTTTAGAGCTTCTCTTTTTTTATCCTGGTTATCTGCTAATGTTAACTTCTTAAATATAGCACTAAATTAACAAAGTCGGTGATACAGTCTTCACAAGAAACACCAATACTTACAGCATCAACAAGGTTTACGACAGACTTTGCAAAATTGTTTGTATATGCATTTGAAGAACGGTGCTTTTTGAACTAAAAGGAGAAGAAAAAGTAGAACACAGTGAAAACTTAAATATTTATTACTAATATTTTATTTTTATGGCAAGAAAGGAAGATTAATATTTTAAGAAAGCGTAAGGGAGACAACTCTAAAAGCTTTCCAGATCACAGCCTGTATCTCATGTTCAAGACTCCCTGGAAGATAAAGGTAGCCATGTCTGCTAGACAGCCTTTCACATCTATAAAAGGAGCATTTAGCCACAAGAGAGATCCTATTTAGAATCAGAGTTCAAATGTTTGAGACAAAATTACAGGTAAACACAAATATTAACATAAACCCCCAAACTGATAGGATGCTGTACCCATTCACATTACCCATTAACATTAACTGATGAGTTGAATTAATTTGCCACATTCCATGATTATAAATATGAGACATGAAGATGAAGCATTTACTACTTGTCTTGAGCAGAGCTCTTTGCAAAGGCACTCCTTCTACTATAGCACCAGACTTTTATGACAAAGTAGCATTAGTTACACTAAAAGTCAAAAAGTAAGAGGGAGTGCATGGTAAAAGTATGTGTTTGAATGTGGAAAGAGGCTGAATATCTTAAGCTCTAACTTCCTTTTTTTTTCCTTCCCTTTCTATAGGCTTAGATGAGCTGTATTACAAATTCTGCTTCCTAATTGTAATTTCATGTCTTTCCTCGTCCTGTCCCACAAGGTGTGTCTGTATCAAGTCAAATTTTCCAAAGATGCTGTTACGGTATCTGAACGTGAATCCATGACTTAACTGTAAGATTATAAACCAAAACTGCATTACACAATATGATTTGCAGGCAGGAAAAAAAAAAAAAATCTTCAAAATTTCTCAGGAAAGGAACACAAAATTGCATAGAACAGACAGGGCAATAAGAGGCCTTGAAACAAGAGGGTCTGACTCTTCTCTCAGCAACTGAGCAGCAATTCTCATCAAGTTAGATAACTGCATTCATAAATCAGATTTACAAAACAGAGAAATTCCTTTTTTCCAGAATTATGCCTGGTGCGAAGGCAAAACTAAAACTGGAAGACGTATATGCTTTTACAATTAAATAACCTGTTTCTCAAGTTGAAAGTCAGAAGAGTGACACACACACTGTGTTATCAGATATAAATCTTCCATCCCTTTGAATTCCAGTTATTTTTGCACAAACAATCTAGTTTTATATAAACGAAATGCCACAGACATAACAAAAAAGTTCACCAAATGATGATGCTCATTCATTTGACTGCAAAAAGAAACTTTTTGCATATGCAGTTATTTACTGTTATGTTCCACACAGCACATCCACAGCAGGTTTTGATACCCAAGGATCCTAAAACATAGATTTGCAGAAACCCACTCTCATGTAACTACTCTCAAAAACCCCCACTTTCAGCTACAGTGCTAGCAGGCACTCAGGATGTACACTGAGTATCCGTATTACAGGACTCTTTGCTCCCTAATACTCCATGATACAAGAACTTGGGGGCAGAGACAGCTTTGTTTTTTTATTTTGAGCCAATCTCAAACTTCCCCAGAAGTCAAAACCATTCTGGGTTTTCATGAAAGCATTTAAATGCCAATATTAATAGTAACATATGACATAATGTGTTTAAACACAGCTCATAAAACAAATTCAGTCACGCAAGGCAGTAAAAAGTGCAACAACCTAGTTAGATATGTTAAGCTGTATCTTTACTGTTACAGGAAAGGACAATTCTGTAAAAATACATAAAACTAACCACTTAGCAACATAATAGGTGAAAGGGCTTAAGATAGTTCTTACAACACAGACCCTAGCAGCAGGAGAAATCTGCCCTCTCCTGGTAAGCAGAAAACTTAAAAGTACATTTACTGAGCTCCTGGATTGGCACGCAGTGTGAATACTTCCTTAAGTATATCCACTTCATTCCTTGAAAAGAATTATTATCCACTTCCAAGTCACTGACAACTCTGAAGCACAAAATCTTGGATGCTTGTGGGCTAAAGTTCTAACAAATGAAGCCTCAGAGGAGACAACAGTTAGTGTCTGTAACAAGTGTGGTGAATAGGATGGTTGTCCTTCAAGCATGTTCATAGTACGACAGGCCAGAGGAAATGGACAGAAATAGAAATATTATCTCTTTATAAGGAATGCCGACCACAGACCGCAGATAAGACAATAAAATGTCTGTAACTTCAGTTACTATACCCTACTCCTGCATAACTGACGTGTGTTTCCTACCAGGTGGCTTTACAAGTGAAAACAGTTGAAGAAATCTCCGTCCTACTCTTTCCACCCATCTGGATTCCCACCCTACTGCTGAATTGACACAGATTAAATATAGGTTATTTTTGCATGGACTGTTTCTATCATTTAGTAAACAGACGAGGGAAGGTTGTATTACCTGTCTATTTGGCACTGGAACAAGTACAAAATATTGTATCCTGTTCTAATATCTGTTATTTCTGGCTCTTTAAAATCATTCTTCAGTGTTGATAGAAGAGCCCACAACAACATAAGGCATTGAAAAAACACGCAGTACAGTGAGAGATGCAAGTAACTGTTACCGAAACGTAAAGTTTATTTTCCTTGCACATAAAATAAGCAGGAATTGTTTCATCAACAGAATTTGATGTTTAAATAAAAAAACAAAACAAAACAAAACAGCCTTGCTCATACAGAAGCAAAGTCATACTAAGAGCTGATGATCCTTATTTGCCTCTTAGTCAATGAGTAGTTGAGAAAGCTAAACAAGACAAGGCACAATTAAACTAAGTGAGAAAATGAGGCATAATCAAGTTGTTTTCAGAGTACTTCGCTGTTGCAACTCATTCTTTGTTACTACAAAACTTTTAAACCTACACTGAGTGGTTTTCCATCACAGGTATCCTGTTGAAATGAAGTCAGACTCAAATTTGTGATGCATGTCAAAAAGTATCTTAAAATAGTCATTCAGGTTTACAAAACTTATTACATCCCATACTCTTCTCCTGATTTTCCATAGGGGTAACGCACAGACACTTTGATAGCTTTACTTTGCATAGTTAGTGAAAGCAGTAACATCTAAATAACAAGTATCAATTGGCTTTATTTTTTCCAGCCATCCATCAAGAGAAAAAGAAAAAAAACACTACGTTTCCCCTGAGCCTTTTTAAAAAAATAAAATCAAATTACAAACACTTTCTGAATTGAACAAATAATTCATCTTGCACATCATTATGAATCCTGTTTTTAAGTGTGGAATAGCCAAGAAGAACATTCAGATAGTTTTGTCTATATGTTTTGCTGCATTAAAATTTAAATTAGTAAAACTAAACTCAAAGAAACAAGTTCTGACCTTTTTGTTTATTACTTTAAGGACAGGATGTAATTTTAAAATGTGTCAGTGGTTTGTGCTGGCCATAAATATTTCCTTGCTCTACTATGTTTGTTATGGGCATATTAAATTAGCCATGTGATACCGAAGTGCTTCAGATGTATTTTGAATATGTAATTGCTGTAGCAAATCTTAGGTAATATTAAGCATTATTAGGTATCTGTGTCTCACAGTACAAATGTTAACAGCTGATGATAAACAAAATATTTAACCCAGAAGTATCTTATGCAGCACAGTGCTGTACATCAATCCACAAATTATAGTCAAAAAGATAACCATTGAATTGATATACCTACCATTTTATGGTCATTGACTATCATGAGTTCCAGATATTTCATTTCTTCAAAGACACCACGAGATACCTGATGGATTAAGGAAATTCTTTGAGAAATCATGAAAATGTAGTGTTTTTCAAAAATAAATGCAGCTGATTTAATAGGATTACCCAAAAATACTATGTAGGGTGTGTAAGTCTGTAAAAACTGGGTCAGAGGTTCAGCTAGGGCAAATAATCATAGCTCCAGTAACTTAGTGAGTTACCACAGACACTGGCTGAGGCTCTGAGTCACATCATTAAAAATA
This sequence comes from Cuculus canorus, assembly GCF_017976375.1. Lineage (NCBI taxonomy): Eukaryota > Metazoa > Chordata > Aves > Cuculiformes > Cuculidae > Cuculus > Cuculus canorus. The sequence continues at coordinate 28,592,360 of NC_071406.1, read as the reverse complement.
TTTAGTCTATTCTTTTTGGTTAAGCACAGAAGCCACCATTCCTTCCCTCCACTCTTATTTTCACAAAGGAGAAAAATATCAAACACTAAAAACTCGTGTACTGTACTTCTCCTCACAAATGTAAAGAGGAAGGAAGTTACTAAAAATGGATCTGCCCTTAAAAAGTATGCTGTGGATTGTGCAACTCAGTGAAGAAATACGGATTAATCTTTAATTCAATTATTCTCCTAACTCTGACACATACGCATGTGCATATCATGAGGACTGTCCTCTTGTGTTTTCTCAATAATCCAGTTCTGGGTGTCCTCATTAGGGTTTTTAATTTAATCATACTACCAAACAAGCCAAATGAAAATAAAGTCAGGTATCTACAAAGTAGTAAGACTTCCTTAAAAATTATATTTATCCTCAAGGAGACTCAAAACCTAAAATTCCCCACCTTCTAAACTCACTTTCACTACTAAACTTCTGTTCAACTCATGTAAAGATTGCTGTCACTTTAGAAAGCTTGTCCAGTTTTCTCCAACTATTCTATTTTTAAAGAATAATCTTCTTGTTTTATCATTTGATAATTGTGTGGTGTAACAAAAATCAAGCTATCAAAAATATTTGTTTTCTAAAGCCTATATTTTCTCAACATTAAAAAAAATCCAAAAATGAGTGGGTTTGTGTTTATAAACGGTCTTAACTCAGGGTCACAGTTCTACTCACTGCTCTCTTTCTTCTCCTTCTCCTCAGCCACTGCAGTTCAGACAGAAACGGCCATTCAGAACTAGATTCAATCTCTGTATAAATTACAATTTAAGAATTTCATGGTATTATTTTCAACTACTTACGTACACTGTCCAAACCAAAAACAGATTAAGATCATCAAAATTAGAAGAACCTTTGATAATGAGAAGTTCATTTTTTAAAACACACAAAATGTAAAATATCTGATATCAAAACTGAAGTAATTTAGAAATCTAAAGTTAGAATTGAAGCATAGAAGGGGAGGTAAAGAGTTTGTAACCTGAGTTTAGAATACGTGTTTTCTTCCTTCTCATGCCCCCAACAACATTATCACTGACTAAATTAAATGATTTGCAGAAGAAAGCTAAATACAGGTCTTCATGGTTGGAAATCTTACTGCTGCTTTTTGACAACTCTAAATTCCATTGCAATAATTGTGAAAAGGTCAGGTTAGTATTTACTTTTCAAGAATTCCAAAATAATCGATAATTTTATAGACTGTTAGCCTAATATTCAAATTTTTCAAGTTATATATACAATTATTTCCAATATTGAAGAACTGATAACATATGCAAAAACATACCAAGGTCCTGCAACTGCTTGGAGGCTTGTGTTCCGTAAGTTCTTTGGATGATATGTGGCCTACTTTTACTTTCCTGATAAGAAAAATACGTGACATTTTCTTCTAATTAATAATTTCAAGTGAAAAGTGAGGCACTTCTGTTAGTATTTACCACTTTATTACTTTTCTATAAAATGCAAGCAACCATAGTACTAATTTGGTATAGTACTAATTTGAAGCAATCTATTTGCAACCCTGAGCAAATCATGGACGCTCTCTGCTTCAACACATTTGCCTACAAAACTGAAATACTGAAATAACACAGATGTGATTAATTAAAAAAAAAAATCTTTTAAATGCCTTAGTGTCAGAGAACACAGGCCCTTTATTCCAATAAATCAAATTAGAGAGTATATATCTAGCTGGAATCTTCCTCCCACAGATGACTACTTATCACAAAAATGTATCTTACTAATTGCAACAAAATGCAGGAAAATAATCAACACACTATCTTTAGGAAGATCATTTCACTCTGTTTTATCTGTGTATTCAATACTTATATAGGAGAAGATTTTTAATGCGTATTTTCTTTGGAAGTCTGACATGCCCCAAATTATCACATTTTGGTATCTTCCCTAGAAGGCAACTATCTTTTCTTCCGTAACACCTCCTCTGCAAAGCCTGACAAAACAAGTAATTCTTTTCAAAGGACAGGATGCTACTGTTTTACAACTTCTATAAGAAACACATAATATACTGAAGGAAAATGTTTCATATTTTTTCTGCAGGGAAAAAAGGAAGAAACGTTTTATATAGCATCTATTAAAGTGAAGATTAATCAAGGTGAACGAACTACATGCTGAAGGCTGTGTCCAAGATATTTATCTAACAAAACAATCAAAAACTCAGACTATGCAAGCTTTATATAGCTGTATTATTTTGATCTTTAGTAGTTCTGAGAAAAATATTCATCTTATCTTTCTTCGCATCATTTAGAATTCCACTTGAATTCTCAGAGTTAGCAGGTTGTATCTCACTTTCGTAACTAGAACTTTTGCCCTACTTCCAGGTTTTACTGAAATATCATACAGAGAGATATCCTGGTTTCTTTTGTCCACCCAAGCAACAAAACAGTTTAGTCAAATTCTCCTCTGCCTACTATACATATATCATTGTATAAATCTCCATGAATTTACTGTATCCATGTTATCAGTTTTCAGCCCTGCAACCTTATGAACAGGTGCTACATCAAAATGCATTACATAGTTTAACACGTGCCATAATGTTGTTCCTGAGGAGACCGAAAAATCTTCTTGGATGTAACATTTTCACACACCTCTACAGTTTCATTTACAGTCCAATTACTGACTGTACGAATGATATTGATTGCTCTGAACATTCATCCAGTTTCTTTCAAAGTGTTGGGAGTCAAAGATCTCGCAGATCTTTCTTCGGACTGTAAATTCAGCTTCACAGTCACTAAAGCATATCTGATCTGCAGCATTACATTATTTGTCACATGCTGCTAAGTACTAGAGTGAGACAAGCTTCAGAGCTGTGATGGAATACATCCTACAGATTGAATGGGATATAAACATTAAGAATTCTCTGTCTCAAAGTTGTAGCATCATTTCACTGAAAATCACTCAAATCTTTGAACCATTCAAGACATAGAAACCCACCTGGTTTTACTACCATCTATGAAACTGAGTCAGTTTTATTAAGAGTTAAATTTTTAGGAGCAGCTTTATTATAATACACATAACACCAAGTACAAAAATAATTATAGTTAGCAAGGCATTTGTGTAAATGCAGTCCTAAATGCTGATTCCACATAGCGATATGTTTGAATAGGTTCAATCCGAAATATTTAAGCTATACAGCAACCACTGACTCAACACATATAAAGTGTAAGATAACCAAATATAATTATCTACTTCATTGAGCTCTTTGCGGAAACATGGTAGGTCCAAGAGCAATCTGATCCAACTATTTAGAGAGGGATGAACAAATCACTTCCGAAGATCCCTTCTGTGAGTTTATAAATCCTTTAGTTCAAGTACTAGAAAAAAACTGATTAACACTTTTTGACAGACTATAACCATTTGCTATGGAAACAGTTTACTCCCAAAATCTAAATGATCAACAATAACTAAGAAATGAAAGACTACAGAAAAGCAAAGAAAAATCTTACACATATCTTGCCTTAAATAAATTGTAATCAAGTGTTTTAAAATACTTTTGGTTATCGCATGCATAAGAGTTTATTCTAATGCTTTTATTTGCTATTTCTTGAGTGCTCTCTTTCCCAAACTAAAATAAAATCAGATAAACTTACTTCAGCGTGGATCAGATCCATCGGTTCTATCAAGTACAAATAAGTACTATCTTCAAACATGCCACTAGAACATGGAGAAACAAAAGTGATATTTAGGATTACATGGCAACTAATCTGATTCCAAGATACAATTTTTGACAAAACAAAACCAAACCTAGGGCTGAAAAATTGATCAATATTAAAATAAATTCCATATATGCTCATTACTACTGCATATGGCTAAAGCTAAGATTTTTTTTAAGAGATTAGGTGTATTCTAATAAACTAACACTGGATGTAATGGCAGTGTAATGATAAAGCACCAAAAAGTGTAAAGATTTGACCTTGGAAAGAGAAAGTCCTAAGACACACATTAGCATGCAGAATATAATCAAAAGCTAAGGTGCACTTAAGAGTAACTGATCCTAGCAAGAACTAATTTCTTCTATTTTTCCCTGGCATAATCTACCAAAAAAGATGCATTTTTCTATTGACTGATAAAATCATACATGAATACTGAGCATGCAAACTGCTAATATACAACTCTTGTTTATCCTTACCATAAGTCACCTGGTGAAATATTTATTTGCACTTATCATATTCAAAAGTGTCATGAGACAGCATCAAGACTTTAATCCCAGTGAAACAAAAAAGAAAAATACTAGTAGTTTGGAATAGCTGGAAATGGCATTTCAAAACATCAAAAATCTGTGGGCCTGGAGAATTTCAGACCCTCACACATGAAGTTAATAGACTTATTTGAAAAATGAGAATGGGCACTTACTGAAGTCCATTACAAGTCGAAAGAGCAACTTTGGAATCCTTGACACCTCTGATATTTCCATGGTAGTAACAATGCTCTCCACCCTAATAATGTTTAAAAAACAAACAGTCTCATATATACGCAAAATTCCTGATTTATTGCCTGTTGCCTAAAGCCAAAGCAAAAAAAGATCTCACACCTTGCATTAGTAATATTTCAGAGAAAGCAGTGATTGCTAAGGTAAATACCACTGACAAGCCTTAATTGTTTATAAGAGAAACACTGTGCCCAGTAAAGACTAAGTTAGATCAGTCTTCAAGCCATATCATGGGTTATTCTTCTGCTGAAGTCACAATATTTTTGATCTTTGAGTGCATTTCTTTGCCGTAAATTGCATCTGTAAAATCTGTAATGCAGGTTACATGAGCACTAAACTATGGCTTGATGTAATTTTAACAGACCTGGAAGACAAGTGATACACTGTTCATTAATCACCTGACATGTAATTGACTTAGATCTGGATTCTACCAATTTTGTCTCACTAAAAGTTGATCAATTAAAATGTTACATCCTTAAACTGTAGGTACCAATATCACTAATGATGAATGAGCTAGAAAGCGAATCCAGCTTAGCAACACTGAAGTGTACAGTTGGATTTACTACATACATCAAAAGGATACTAAAAGTCAACTCTTGATTTTAACTGCATAGAATTCCACAGGGATGCAACCTCAAATTATTCAAAACATGGTAGGATTTTTGTGTTTCTCTAAACAAGTCAGAATTCATGTTTTAGACACGGTCCTGCCTTTTATTTAAAAGATAATATTTAAATTACCTGCAAGTGTATTTAAATGCTAGATGCTTTAAAAAAAAAATAGGCAAACTACATCTGAAGCTGCAATCCAAAACCTCAGTTCTCAAAGGCCATAATCATATGAGGTAAGCATGACCCTCCTGAATGCTGCAGTGCAAGATTTGAACAGTCAGCTACTGCAGGGATTACGCTGAATAGAATTAATGCCAAATGTGCTAGCAAAGGGGGATGCAATGAAACTCTCAGTATAGTCTTCCATCTGTGTCCAAAAGAAGGTAACTCGCAATACATGTGTGTAGGGGGGGTGAACAGGACAAAGCAGGAAACCAAAATATCACAGACAAGAACTGGTACATTAAACCTTACAGTCCTGATGCAGAAAGGCCTTGCTCAGATGCCAGCTGAACTCATGTGAATGCTATACACTTTCCTCTGAACTGAAAAAACAGGTTCCAAGGACCTGCCTGGCTTTCCTCATAGAATGAGCTGAGCTGAGCTCTCCTCTCCTGAAGCAACTAGCTCCTGTCCAAGTTCTCCTTACCATGGGCAAAGAACTTCATGTATGCTCAGAACACACTTAAGACAGAGTCACTAGACAGACCCTCATAAAACAGAGTTGCAGTGTCTTTCTTTTCAAACCATTACATGCCAATGCTCCTCTCTGGCTAACAACTATAGCCCTCATCCCAGGTGTCCCTACTGCTGAACAATTTCCCAGGTGACCCTAGGAGACTCAACTGGTATATCCCCACCTTCTAAAGGTGCTCTGTCTCCAAAGCCATTGGCTAATTTGTGTCAGAGTATCCTATGTGAATAAAGCTAAAGCAGAAAGCACAAAGATTTATCAAGTCAGAAAGAAGGAGCATGATTCTGCACACCATAGGATAGAAAGCTTCTAGGAAGTGATCTTAACAGCAGACTATTACAACTAAAAAATTCAGATGATAAATCCAGAACTATTTTTTTTTTGTCAAAGCATCACCTACTCAAATATAAAAATTAATAGCATTAAAGTAATTTCATGGAGGTCTTTTTAACTCTCCATTTTTTTTTTACTTTCTGTAGTTTCATAATTTGCCATTTTTCTCTATATGCTCTAGTTTTCTTCTATGTAGGAATTTGTGTGATTTAATTTCTTCATGTAATGAAAGCAGAGTTCTACTGCACCGTCAAGAGGTTTGTATTATTTGATTGTAAATAGCTAAATAGGCATAAAACCCTGAAGTGTTTAGAATATTTTTAGGATTACATATTATAGGCAGCCACATGACAAATTATTAAATCCTTTTTATCTATTCTGGTACAGAAATTATTTTATTATTTCTGTCCTTATAGCTGGACAGCAGAATTACTAATCCCTAGAATTCTACAAATTGCTGAGGAATAAATTAATTAGACTCTTAGAGGCTTACAGAACTACTTACTGTGACTAAAGGTAAAATAAACTGGCTTAACAGGAACGGTTCAAGTGGGTAAACAAGAAGTGTATATTTATTTTCTATCAACAGAAACAAACCATCAAGAGCAACATTAACAAACTGTTCAAGCTGTAGATGTTTAGAAAGAAACCAAGAAACATTACTTTGTCTAAAGCATGACTTGGACTTTTCCAAAGAAAAAGGACTAATGAATTTAGAAGCTGTTAAATACCAGAAATTCTGCTGCTACCTGGCAGTGAAGCTAAAATGAGGAAACCAGAACGATACTAACTTACCTTATTTAAGCAGTTGGTCTTTAATGCCTATCCACAATAACCCCAGTGAAACTAAAGATAAAATGTATTCCCAAAAAGTTTTATTAAAAACCCGTAAGCGCGGTTGTCTCTCTGACACATTGCTTGAAAAACGTACCATGTATCATCAAAACATTCAGAACCCTGGTGTCATTTGTAATCTGCTTTCCAACAAGCATATTGGACCTATTCCTTCTGCAATTATTATAACTCAAATAAGTACCAAAAATGTAAATGCTCTTTGTTTAAGTACACACAGCATTATTTCCACTTGGCATCTTCTTTAATGACTCTGAATTAAACTCCTAACAGACTATTGTGCATAACTAAATCTAAGTACTGCACAGCAAGCAATCACTACATATTTACCTTTCCATCAGTGAGAATGCATAAACCATGCTTTTTAACAACTAAATTAATGCTGTCCTACTTACAGTGGAACAATGGGAATAACAAAGAGTCAATAAATATGGTTACAATGCCTGGTCCTCCATGTATACAGTAATTTTATTTATTTATTATTGCCTTTCTCAAACAAGTAGCTTTTAAAGAATTTTTTTAAGATACAAGTCATCTGAGTAAAAATTTGTTATTTGTTCTTCAGCGTTTCCACTCCTGTAACAAACTACTGCTTTCCAGAAAATACAATTCTTTTCTTTAAGACCTCAGTTCTTTACATCTTTATCAGGAAACAATACAATCTTTTACTTACTTAGGTCTACAAAGGATTGTAAGATACTGCAGAAGACCAGGATACAGTCCTTATTTGATCTCCTACACAAACTGTGTATGTATTTTCTGAACTTATAATGAAACCTTTCACAGATTAATGTGGCCTCAGGAGCTCTATTATTGTTTTTAAATAAATCAATGCAGAATATATCCACTAGGAAGTTTGGATCAAGTTACTGCAGCATGCAAAGGTAGTCCATTTGCTGAGTCTAAAGTTCTAACATAATTTTCCAGTCAGATTCATGATTCAGCAACCGCAGTGCTCAATGCTAGTGCTGCAGCTGACAATTGCATGAGCTTGTTTAAGTGCCAGAGGGAACTGTTTTCTTGCATTATTTAGCATTTTTGCCCATTCTGCAGAGTACTGAGTTTTAATGAAACAACAACTTTAGTATGCTACATGAAACTATTTTTCTTCTTCAGTGGAAGAAAACAAAACAGTATATTGCAAAAATTACATTCCACTGTAACTGTTTTAATTTTGCCCTAGTCTGTGATACATTGCTTTATTTGAGATTCTCTATAACAAGGGCAAAATAATAAACTACACATGGACACCTGGTAAAAACAACAGTCCCAACTTTCTGAAAGCATAAATGCAACTTGATGCTTAATCTCCTTCACTCTAAATAGAGATATATTTCACATGTAATAAGTTCAAAACAAACAAGTCTACAAAAGAATTCCTACCAAATATAAGGTAATTGTCAGAAAATGTAGTTTATAACCTTCCTAGGAATCTACCAGTCCTCATTTTGTTCCTACAACAAACAAAAAGACTGATCTGGTTCCCTCCTTACACAGGGCTGAACTGTCTTTCACAACTTTAATCTCTTTGTCCTTGGATCAATAGCCTACAGCACAGAATTCAATTTGGGAGCTAGTTTGGCAAATTAATTGGATGCCAAGCAATATGCGGGTTTTGTAATAACTGAAACCTTAACCTCTGGAGTTCTCTTTCGTTTTCTGTTTCACAACTGTATAATTCTTGCAAAGAAAAGTCGCTGTAAGTCTTTTCGATTAGTTTGGATGTCTTATATTACCATTATCCCTTCCCCTTGCACTTTGTGCTAAGGGTAAGTAAATAATTAACGAAGACTATACTGTCAGTGACTTCAACCCCCCCACATCCTACGTTTTAGAAGACGTTAATTGTTTTGGCAGCATCTGCATCACCTTCACTACCACCACTTACCACCGCCTACCCCTCACCTGACACACCTTTCCTTTCTCATGCAATCCTTCTTGTATTGTTGAGGTATCCGTACAAGATGAGATCACAGTTACATTGTATGTGTGGAAAAAGGTTCCTGGTGCTTTCAAGTCTTGGAAAACTTATTTTCTTTTTTTAACACTGTCCCCCCAGGAAGACATGCTGATATATTTTAAGAGCACAATACCTTAGAATACTTTGGTTTTCCATCTTCATAGTGAATCTCCACATAATTCGAAGATAACAAGTCACTGTCAAAGAAAAGAAAAATCAAGATAAGAAAAATCTGAACATACTTTCTATGGACGTGGGTTTGGTGCTTTTTTTCCTTAGAATGTTCAAACCGTTTTTGCTTTTCCTTGTAAATTAGTTTAAAAAAAAATCAAGTAGCTTGCATCCAGCAAATAGTTTGCTGGTGCACTAAAGTCAAGAGTGTGTTACAGAAGGGGGAATTTCATTCTGCAATCTAAATGCCTGTGCCTGTACTTTAGCTTCACAATTAGATTATCAGCCTTTCAAACATTCAAAAAAATACCAAAAAACCCACAGCTTTAAAATTTTGTTTGCTGCCAATTACTGGTACAGACAAAATGCATGTTTAGTTCATTACTGCCTTAAAATAGGTTTTATATTTTACCTAAAAATTAAAGAGAGTATACATGTAAAGCTGAACAAACACATACGCAATTGTTCTGAAGACAAGTGTATACTTCACCTGTACCTCACTATCACAAGTACTAAAAAACTGTAATGTTCTTGAAAAAAAAACGCAACAAAAAACACTCCCCATATTACCCCTTTTCTTCCTTTCACTTTTTCTTCTCAGATTCTTTTCTCACTCATTTTTTTTCCTAACTCTGGCAAGACATGTTCCTGAAGCATAAAAATTCCCTATATTTTATAACTTACAGTTCAAAATTTTTTTTTAATATAAGATTAGGTAGCCTGTACATATCATCCTGACGTAACTTCAATGCTCCTTTCACCTACCACCTCATTGCCCAGAGAGAGCAAAGCAATTAAATATGTTAACTGGTCCATTATATATGCAGGATAAGCATTTTACTTGATGCGATCCAGAATTCTCAGCACTTTTTAAGCCTCTAAGAGCCTGTACCCTTCCAAATTAAAAAAAAAAAAAAATCCTTAAATGGTCTGATAGTGGTACATATATCAAAACAAAAATAAGATATTGTTGGTAAGAATAAAAATTATCATCATTATGCCAGCCCAGTCTGACAAAACAGCTCTGATGGGAATTCATTTCTAACAACAATTTATGATAATGGGGTATCTCAAGCACAGATTAGGCTATTAGCAATCTTGATAACACTAACTCCAGGACTACTGGCTCATAAAATCAATTCTTCATGCTGCATATATCAGGTACCACACTAATCAGAGAAGATCCTGCAGAAGTCAGTTACCAGCAGTTCTTTTAAAAGTCTTTTTTCATGGCACTGAGAGACCACATTATGTGCACTCTGTGCCTGCAAAATCAACACTAATAGCCATGAATAATTACTGAAGCCTTATCATTTGTCTTAACCTTTACTTTGATAAAAATATATTTACTAATATTGCTAAGCGTAGATTTAAAAATAAATTCAGTTGCATAAAATCATTTTAACTTTCTCTACTTGTATCATAGTAAGCTATACATTTTCTGCAAGAGAATACAAATGTTTTACAAATACTGTGAGTGCTTGACTACAATGCAAACATTCACTTCTTTAACATAGCAAGGTTTGACGCTCCTGAAGAGGATTACATATACAAAACAATTAAACTTCAGAGTGTTGACAGTGTCTTTTTCTTCTTTGCAATTTTCATACTTGCTATGAAGCATAAGGACTGCTGTCCTCAGTCCTTAATGAGATGGTACAAACAAGGCTAGAGGCAACCAGCTTAAGTAGGAAAGTGGAAAATTCTGATTAGATAGAAGTTCAAAAAAACTCACTGAGGAAGGTTAAACACTGGAACTAAGCTCAACTTGAAAGAGCCTTGATCAGATTCGTATTTTTACAGACTGCTTGTATTCACAGAGACCATTTGGTTTCCTCAAACCAACTGCAGGATCAGCATTTATTTACCCATTTCCAAGTCAAGCTCACACTTTCACACCTCCTTTTTTGCCCTCCTCTAGTAACCTTACACGACTGATCTCAGAACTGCTTTCAGTGCTATCCGGTGCTCTTAGCATAGACTTGCAGTAGGTGACATACCACTGTGTCTACTGACTCCCAACTAACCATAGTTTAATCACAGCATTTGTCTCAGATTTATCCCATTTCACATGACATGAAGTGCTCAAAATTTCTTTAGTCTTCCTTTTGCAGAATCTTTCCAGAGTTCAGTGCTTTTCTTGGATTTTGGCTAAACATCTGTGGCAACCTACTTGATTCCTTCATCTGCCAATCTTTTCCATTCTTTAGCTTCTCATTACATCCAGCTGCAAATGGATTCCTGATTCAGGTAATAAATCATGTCCCACATGACAGGGTATCTAACATGACATGTTTATGATTGAATACTCCTGTATTTACAAGTTACAAGCATAAAGCAAGGATGCAGCAGACAGTAGCTTTTCCAATAGATCTTACATTTACACAACCTCTAGGATCAGATGGGCCAATCACCAAAATACTACCACCATGCCTACTAAACCATGTCCCGAAGCACCAGATCTACACATTTAACACTTCCCAGGATGGCAACTCCACCACTTCCCTCGGCAGCCTCTTCCAGTGCTTCACCACTCTTCCAGTAAGGAAATTTTGCCTAATACCCAATCTAAACCTCCCCTAGCACAACTTGAGGCCATTTCCTCTCACCACATTCCTTCCAGAGAAAACAGGGGTCTGCTATTCCTGATACACTTCCTAAATGCCATGTCTACTTTATGAACCATCCTTTTGCCAAATGTAACATAGTATCTACCATTTAAAAGTCGAAGTAGAAAATCTATTACAAGATTACTGTCTTTCACAAACAGGTTCTTATGCTACGCTGTAACAGGGCATTCAATGCTAGTTTCTGATTACTACCATGTTCTTAAGCTTGTCACACATAACCACCCATGTACTGCAATGAGCATTTTTCTCTTAACATCTCCCATAAGGTGGCAAAAATTTTGAACTTTCCATAAAAAAATCAGTCAGCTTCTCCTTAAATTGTACGCCTCTACCTTGGTAAGTACCTGATTTTTGCCAGGTACCTTGTATCACTTATTTCTATTCCAAGTATCTCTCCACACTAGGAAAGATCTGAAACAACACCTTATTTCCAATCATCCAGAACCCCCCTCAATGTACACCACTAATCTGAGACAAACATGATTTTATTCAGGGGAAGAGGGGGAATGGGAGGGGCACAGTATGCTTGCAAGCATTTTCCAGCACAGCTCTGCTAGTACTCACAACCAGTTGCTTCTATAGTAAACCTAACCTCAGTCCTGTCCCTTACATTCATATAAAAATCACTATAAACACATCCATAACTGTGCTGTATTGAAAGGAGACATTTCGAAGCGTAGTCTAGATCGAAAAATTCAGCAAAAATGTCCCACTGCTGCTGCAAAGAAAAAACATAATTTGGGTATGGGAATTTGTTCTACATTTTGCTAAAGCTCCAGGAATAACAACAGCTGTAAAAATAAGCATCAAACAGTTACTGCAAATTTTCCCTGCCAAAGTTTGTACCTGTTATTAATGCTGACAAATCTGACAAAAGAAAGGAGAAATTATTTAAGGAGGAAAAAAAAAAAAAAGAACACTTAACCAAAATAACTTTCATCCAGTTTTTAGAATGTGAAAGACATATACACAGAAGAACAGAAGAGCTCTATAATTTCACCAGTAGAAGTGATGGGCTCCTTTATGCACACTGCATGAACAAGAAAGTCCTGGAACACACTGATTAAGAGCTGATGTAGAAGTGCCTGAGTAATGAGATACAGAAATCATGTGTAAAGTGGGAATCTCCTTATTACACAATAAGTCTTAATTGATTATCAATTACAGAATGCCTAAATTCACCTCTGAAAGGCATCCTGGAATTTCAGAAAATAGATTTGTGCCTCATCTACACTGGACTGTGCTTTGTCACCTCTTGGTTGATTCATTTACATTTTGATTTATCAGAAATCCATCCAGTACATCAAACCCGTTTTTCAATATTACAAGCACCAGAAACAGTGTGAGCTTTAATTGAAACAACTGTCTAAGTCATGACCACATCAGACAAAAGCATATTTAGGCTACTGACACATTAGCACAATACCTTACAACAAACACATCAAAAGGAAAAAAAATAAAAAAAAACAATCTTAGTCTGCTGCATCCTTTTCCATAATTCCTGCCACCCTGCCTTGTTTGTCTTAGGTAATTGGGGCTTCTTTTGGTGATGCTATCCTGCATCACCAGCTCTTCTGAGTTACACCAAGAGATGCAAAATAAGCAGCAAAGGGATATGCCATTCCCAGTAGCTTCTGCTTTTGAAGACAAAGGCCAGCTGTTCAAGCAAGCAGCAGAGGCTTGCTGAAGCACGCACATCAACTTCCCTGGCACACGTTGCACTGCTGCCATTTTCATTAGCAGAAGCCCTGCAGTCTGAAAAGTGGTTTACCTCAGCTGGCAGCTAACTATTCTGATTAAAATAATTTTATTTGGGTATGGAGAAGCTACAAAATAACTAAAAGATGTCTCACACACAAGTAACCAAGTTAGCTTCCAGAAACCTTGAATGCAGCCTGAAGAAAATCAGACTACAGCTGAATTACCTTTCTTGCATACTTCCTAAATTATTATGAGCCACAAACTTCCTCATCCTGCCACACAGAATTTTATAGCAGGCATATTGCCCTAGGTGTGTATTTGCCTGGCCCTGAGCTTGTTGACCCTAACAATCCAGCAAACAAATGGCTGTGGTCACATCTCGGCTGACAGGCATTCAAATCCTGTTCAGAAGGGTAAGATGCACAATCAAATGCAGGATCAACAGTGCAAAGAACAAAGTCTTTTCACTCCACAAGCATGTGGTCTGACAAGAAGACTAAGATTCACAACATCGATGTCTGCATTTTAAAAGGGAAATAGCATGTCCTCTCATTTTGGGGGTGGTGGTGTGTGTTTTGTTGGTTTTATTTTTTTTTTTACAAATTGTTTAAGACGCCTCTTCCCAGAAGGCTCCCAGACCCCATGCAGGATCATACTTCCCAAGCACCCTTACATTAGCACAAAAATACCAAAAAAAAACCTCAGTGGAATTTCAAACAAATTAGCCTATACAGTTTCATACAGTCCCGTTGAAATAAACTCTGCTGTCAATGATTTTATTGATAGCTATTTTATGGAGCACAACTCTACTCACACATTGCACAGCAGGCATAGGGCCATTACTTCAATACCACAGGGGAATCCAAAACTTGAGCACTTGGAAGTCAGGGACTGCAAACATTAATTTTTGTGGCTACAGTTATAAATTCTCCTCTATAAAACATACAGAAACAGACACACCTGCACACTCTTTATTTTATAAATATTTGCTGAAGGGAAGGGGATGATACAAAGAAAAAATATGAAGAGGACTGATCCGTAAGGTTCTAGGACGAATGAAAGAAGCAGAAGACAAGGAGCTGGAAATACTGCCGACAAATATGAGAGACATTGAGCTAAGAGTGCAGTCCCTTTGGTGACAGAAGGATTGGTGCTGGCTCCTACTGTACTCCCAGAAAAGTGAGTAAGTGAGACACTAGACAACGAACACAAAAATGCGCATGCATAACATTATAAAATACACATTTTTATCATAACCTTAGTGACATGATGGAAAAGAATACCTGAAGTGCATCGCATGAAACAGTTACATAAACAAAATACTAACAGAAGACAGAATAACTGAAATATTGCTAATAATTAAAGTTTCTAATTTACAGCTGAACGCAGTAATTGAGAAGGAAGCTTCTTCACACCATTAGGTTTTTGTAATTTTTAAAGAGACACAAAAAAAGCTTTGTTCACACATTACTGTGTCTTGAAAAAACAAGGAGAGGTTTTACTATCTGTCTCTAAGTTGCCTGCATGTGAAATGCCCCTAAGGCAAATAAGAACTTGATAGGTTGCCTCCAGTTCTGGGAGTGGCAAACAAGGCAGTAAAACTGTCATCTACAGCTGAGACACTCTAGAGAAAAAACAAGAATCAAACAGAATCTCAAATAATCCAGTTACTACCCTACTGTTTTTTAAATTAAAAATGTAATCTCCTCTGGGACTATAATTATTAAAGTTAAATTCAACCCTACAGAAACATACACCACAAAGACTACCCAACAATTATAAGCCTTAAACTGATGGATAAAATTGGCTGTAATATGCTGGCTGTAATGCTGCACTTCCCATAAGAGAGTGACTGCTCACAAGAGTCACTTTAATGTCTCAAATCATCAAATGGTTTGGGTTGGAAGGCACTTTAAAGATCATCTGGATCCATTCCCCCCTTCCATGGGCAAGGACACCTCCTACTAGATCAGGTTGCTCAAATTCCCATCCAACCTGGCCTTGAACACCTCCAGGAATGGGGTATCCATGACTTCTCTGGGCAATGAACATACTTAAGTTACGTTATGGTCAAATGTTTGGGCGTGGGGTGAGTGTTCAGTAAGTTACGTTATGGTCAAATGTTTGGGCGTGGGGTGAGTGTTCAGTACATTCCCAAGATGCCAGATTGGTTTTATATGACCTTCTTAATTGAAAAGAAAATCCATTACATGGGCTTCTACAGGGAAAAGAAAGAAAAGCAGAAAAAAAAGGATGGTTTTGGTTTGTGTTTTTTTAACCCCTTCCCCCAAAATCCTGAATTTTAGGCGGGAATTTTCAGCAGGAAGGCAGAGAAGTTTTTGGTTTTGATTCTTACCTTCTGCTTCTGTCCAACTCAAATATCTAATTCCCCATTCTTTCTGCGTGCCTCAGTTACCACAGTCGCAGTGGGGGAAGGCTCTATTGTGGCTCCAGCCCCAGCACTGGAGGAGATGCCTTTATTTAGAAACTGGTGCTAGACCAAATGAAAACAGCCAGACCATATAGCCAGTTTCCCTCATCACTAAAAAAAACAGCAAGTAGTTATTTTAATTCATGCGTTTTAGTACTACACCAGAACATAAAGTCGCTATCTATCTTTAAATGGGATGCAAGAGTTGCCTGCAGAAACACTTGTCCTTCAATAGAGTAGCAACTTAATAGCCTTTTACATATTAGTGGAAGAGAGGTCATTAAAAAGTAACTTGTTAGCACCTCACAGATATTTGTTTATATATGCAATACATAAATGAAAAAAATAAATTGTTCAGATATACTAGGATCATTGATTACTCAAATATATTGTTACAAAAAATTAATTGACAGTGTGGCTTGTGGACAAGAAAATGAATTTACTAAAATTAATGAACACTTAAAGGCTTTTTATATCAATTAAGATTTAAGACAATGCTACATTTCACTTGGTGCGTAAGAAATCTATTGAATTTGTGCAGGCAGTAATAGCTGAATTGTAAAAACTCTAGCTTTTCAAACAGGATTAATCATTACCACACTAGTACCCCATAATCTTCCATTTTTGTATCAAGAGCATTAACTAAAAACATTATTTAATCCACTGCAGATAAGAAAATGTATTCTTTTTTTTTGTAACAAATTACTTCCATAACCTACATATCTGCGATTATTATGCATTGCCATAAATTACATCACACTGAAATATTTGACCAATTTCAGGCTGCAAGTGTAACAAGTATAAAGGTCTGAGCAGCCCACCTCCTTAAAGAGCTCAAAACTAATCTTTTACCTTGGGTAGTCTTGTCAAAAAAAGCTGCCAACAATGACCTTCAGAATAACAAAATACAAGTAATCTAGTTTAAAGGATAAGAAGTTGATTACTCAAAATACATGTAATCTGGTTTAAAGGATAAGATAAAATGAGAAGTTGATTACTCACTCAGACTGTGTACAAGTCTTGGATTTGAATTCTCTGCACACTAGATTCAAGAGGTTTGATGGGCTTATATTTCCTTCAAGCTATTTGTGCTATTGCACTATAGCAAGACAGAAAACAGAGTAAAAATTTATATTAACACGCTCCAGCAACTTCCAGACTGACACCTGTTCTTTTTACAAAATCTTGTCAGTTATTAATATAAGTGAATATCCAATTTTCTTCACCTTCTGATTATAGTACTTGCTGTGGAAAATAAAGAGCAGCTGGAACGTAGAAGGTAACTGACTACACAGATTCCAACAAAGATAAAGAAAACTTAAAACTAGAACCTGTTTGCAGGCAACAATCAGCCTCAGATTTTAGCTTTATATACTTAAAAAATCTTCCTGAAAATATATATATTCAACCTATTCAAGGGTATTCCGCATTTTGAATACGTATTCCACATGCAAATGGATTATTTTGGCCAATAGCACATGACAGCTCAGGTTTGTGGTCCTGTTGTTCTTCTGCCTTTTACTTATGACTACACATTAGTATTACCAGTATGACAAATAAAATTCGTTGTTATCCAGCATAGTAGCAAAACGCAGCATTTTGCTGAACACATAAACGTAACTTGAGATACAAGAACAGGTCTTTTTCCAATAATTGTCTGTGGGTATTTACAATTTATAAAGTTAATAAGTTTTAGGAGTTATGGTTTTAGAGCCCTATGTCAGGTCACAAAGTAGGATAAGTTTTTTAAGTCATTATTTTCTGGAGCAAAATCAGATAGAGGGTCAAAGAACACTTAGGAAGCCAGGCGAAGACACAGTGTATAAAGGAGGAAAACAGTAAGGATACAAGTAAAGGCCTGAACACTCTGCACCTTACATACAGCAAGTAGGAAAATTCTTGATCTCTTTCATTTCTCAATTGCTGATAAAGCAACAACAGTTGGAAGAAAATATGTACATTTACTTCCTTTGTGGACCATTTGTATGGAGCTGGAAAATGTGTAACCCTGCAAGGATACTGGGAATATAAGGCTATTGGGTTTGTGGCGATATCTGGTTAACAGCTATTCAGCATAAGAGACTAATGCAGGAAAAGCAAGCAACATCTAGATAGACAAATAGTCTGTTATTATCTCTGTTAGGTCACTGACGGACAGGTCACCGAAGAAATCACTCGGGTGTAGCCTTGAAGAGGTTCAATCAGAACTTTAGAATAAGACAGAAAGCGGTAAACAATGTTATCATGGGTCTTCTGAGAAAGAACAAACTTATTACAGGATGCCTGCAGAGGCTTGTGGAAATGTGCAAACATTTTTATGGGATGGTCATGGGGAAGGGCCAGAGGTAGAGAAGGTGAATCAGGACAGAATAAGTGTGTAAAAATGGAAAGGAAATGGCATAAAAAGGAGACATTAGTGTGAGCTGCAAGTCACTAGGTTTGTGTGGCTCAGTGCTGCACCTGATCACTGCAGTATGTCCTGTGTTTTTACTGAATCCTATTTGAAGATTTTCTATGTGACTGCTCTCTGTTCTGTACAGGTGTGATTTGCAAGCAGACTTCAGGGTTAGTGAACAACTATGAGGAGACCTGTATCTAGAAAGACCTAAGATTTACACCAGTGACCAAGTAAGAGACCTCAGGCCTAGACACAAAACTCTGATGAAATTAAAAGCCCGTGTTAACGTTTGAATCCATTAACACGGGCACTCTTGTAAATCACGAAAAGGCTGGTGCACATGTTTCACTAGTAAACTTCCAATTCCCATCAGCTGGAGATGAACTTTATCAGGTTGTCTGTATTTTTGTTCACCTGAGTGTTGTTTGTATTTATATGTGGTGCCAGTAAAGGGTATTTTTCGGCTCTAAGATGCTCTGTGTGACCAGTTGTATCCTATGTATAGTAGCATTTTATGAACGTATGCTCAGTCTTTCTGCTGCCACTAGATATAGTTTCCCTTCAGAAATATCATTATTATCCCACTGGAATTACTTTGTGTGGGTCCAGTTCCAACTCTACACCACAGTCTTGCACTACACTATAGTTCTTCTAGACACTAGAGAAGACCCAGTTATTCTGAAGTCTTTTTTCCTCCTTCCTTTCTGTCTGCCACTCCCTTCATACTAACTCACCTCCTGCCAGCCAGCTGCAAGAGTAACCTAACTCCAAATTCATGCATGGATGAAGGAAAATGTTTCCAGCTCACCTTTACAGCAAAGCATCTGATAACTAGTAGCTAAGCACCAAGATGCGCGAATATAACATTCCAGTAAGTTCTAAAGCATCACAGCTTGCTGCTTTGAAAAGCCATTAGATTAAATAAGCTTGTATTTTTCTCCCTAACAAAACTTTCATCACATGACAGTTCAGACCAAAATAAGACCTCATACAGACCTCAAGACCAGAGGAACGCTTTTTTTTTTAAACAGTATTATTTCTGTGAATTTATTTCTCCTTTAAATGTGTTGAAAGGCTCAAGGGCCAGTAGGAAGGGCAAATGCACTATTAAGCAATATTTCACATAATTTTACCTGTCCAATATTATGTATGCTTGTATACTTCTACCGTAAACTTTCTCAGTGTAAACTTTCAATGGCAAAAAACAGTCATTAAAATTTTTAGAAAAAAACAGTTTCATACCTCAGCTGGGGCTATAAATAGACGGAATACAAACAACTAAACCGCCACTGACGTGTACTACAAGTAAGATCTTCTAGATCTGACATCTGAAATTGTTTGTCTTGCTGGGAAAACATGCTAGCTGCACCTTTCAGTATAGCCAAACTGTTAGGATTTCCACCTCATTAGGATCTTCATGATTACAGTGACAATACTATGTTTTCTATATCATTAAAAGGTTAGCCATTCATACAATTATTTACAATATTACTACACAACAACTTAAGCAACTAAAATAAAGCATATGGCAGTTCATCAATGATGAAGTAAAAAAATGCAAAAAGAAAATCCAGACCTTTCAAGCACTACTGGTACAGGAATCTCTCTGTCATTTAGAAAGATAAAATTTTAAATGTGTGTATGCTATGGGTATCAGCAAGAATAATCGCTACCTCACTTAAAACCGCTTAAAATTATTTTGTATCAATCAGCTTGGACAACAGCGTATTCTTCTGCCGATCTTGGGATTTCATGTGCCCTGATCTTATACCATAAGTTAAAGACAACTAAAGCAGGAAAGAAACTTCAAATTATGCACTTACTTATTCAGTGTGAGGTCAAGGATGAATTTGGAGCCAAAGGCCTCAATCTGGAAACTTGCCTGAGCCAGATGTACAGCCTGTAAACATGAACACAGAGGAGCATTATACAGTTTTGCAGACCATTTGAAGTTGTCAAAAGAATCACTGAATTTTATATGCAACAAAGACATGACAAATAACTGTGAAAAACAAAGTTATGGAAGATGTCTTTATTTTCATTAATCTCATAGTCATATGAAAAGCTTCGCCCTTGCACCAAATTTGGATTCAAAAGAATTTGCCTTTTTAAAGGTTAAATGAAGAGAGAGAAGCAAATGATTCTTAAAAAGCATGCTTTCAAATACACACTCATTCCTCAAAAAAGAAGAAAAAAAACAGGTAAGATTCATACACATTTCTATATTTTTTATAAGCAGATGACCACGTAGCAAAAGCTTAAGTAATGTAGTATGCTGTTCTTTTAATTAAGTTACCACATTCATTGACTTTAAAAGGCCTGAAATAAATACAGCATTTGTGATATATGCCTTCAAGTAAGAAAATCATGGAAAGGCTTCTATTACATGCTGTGAAAGCCTCCTTAAAAGTAATCCCTTCATTTAATTAAAGGTTTTTAATTGGCATTGTAACCAAACAATGTACAGACAATTGGTGCTGCTCAACATACAATAAACAAAACCCAGCACCAGCTTGTCTCCCCTAAGGAGTTAACTTTAACTCTCAGGATATTAAATTTTGAGATATATATTTTATTCTCTATTCTTTTCAATACTGTTCTAGCTAAAGCCAAAGACATTGTAAAACATGTTCATCTGTTTTCCAGAAAAATAAGAAGATAAGAGATGATCCAAGAATTTCTTTTTGCGAAGACACTGTTCCAGCAGGGTGGAAAAGATTAGATCTGAATTTCATAGAACATCTTCCCTGATAACGTTCTAGTGAAAACATGCTTACTTACACAATAATTTGATACAGCATTAATAATTACATAAAGCTGGAATACTATGACTAAGCCCTTTAATCAAAAGATAAAAAACCACTATCTTGTATCAAACACCACAATGAAGCTTTCATCATGTCATAAAAAAAAATCGTTAAGCTTGCTTACGGAAAACTTAAATAGTATGAAGGCTAGTTTTTATGGCCTATAAGGCCTAAAACTTTCTTCTCCTTTGGAAATTTTCCCGCAAAGGATAAACCCTTTAGGTTCCTCTTCCATTGCTGTACTATAGAGAGTACCACTGATTTTCATCTTATTTCTCAGCAAAGGTATCAATCATCTTCATATATAATAAATTTAGTTTTCAATAACGATTTCTAAAACTTGCTATAGTGACTAAAAACAGCTGTGCTGCTTCCTGTGTTAGTTTACCATTCTTTGCCCCCAGAATTATCATTTTCCTTTCAACAGTGCCACAACTTCATTGTTGAGCTTCTTTAAAAAAAGCGTGCAGTTGCAAACCATTTTAAAGATCTTTAATATCATTCAACATTCTTTTACCTATAGCCTTTTTTGTTTATTAAAAAAATACAATTACTTCAGCAAGAATTTTAAAAATAGTATTCCTAGGAGATACCTAAAATAATATGGAAGCAAACTAGTATCAAACTTTCTCTCTGTTATACTTTTTTGGTAAATGAATATTAACAGTTGTCTCGACAGCTCACTGAGATAATACTAGCCTGGCAAACTGAGTTTACAGCTTCTCTGAATCACCACAGTGAAACAGTTTAAGTATAAAGACAAACAAGTGATTTGAGGGAGAGAAACTGCAAGGACAAAACCTAGCATATATATACACAAAAAGCAACGAATCTCAATTTAAACGCACATCTAGTATGAAAGGCTTTTCAGCCCCTGCTCCACTTTTTCACAGTGAAACCAAGGAACAGGGGTCACAACGACCTTTTCAAGCATCTGTTAGCGATAAAAACATCATAATGTGATCAACATGCATATGTATTAATTTAAATCAAGGGGAAAAAAGGAAAAAAAAAAACAACCGCACAAAAATTTGTTGCAATTAGTTTTATCCCATGAAGAGTCTCCTTCACATGTACAATTTACCTAAAATTACATGCCTTCATGCATATGCCACAAACAAGACTTCAATATAAACTATCTGGAAAGTTTAAAAGATCACATACTATTCCATTAAGATCATTCTGAAACACCAGAAATGAGAACTGCAGAATATCTTAGAGTTTATATATCAGTTTTTATATATTAGAGTTTTTATCTCAGTTTATATAGATATATTTTTTTTCCAGCTTGATAGTTTTTCAAAATATCTCTTGCTCAAAGATAAACATGGTCATTTTGAGTATATTGCATATTTACACATAAACCATGAAGACTGACTCTTTCTTTTAAGTTAATTATCTACAGACCTATATTCCTACAATACAGTGACATCGAAAAAAGTGACTACCCAGTCAGGACTGACTCAGCGTAGTAGACCATGAACCATGATTACAAGTTATTTTAGAAGCAATACAAACTACCAATGATCCCAAATGCTACACTTAGCCAAGTCGAGTAAAAACTTAACATCAAAAGTGATTATATACTTTTTCCACAGTTAGTTTAGAAATAAAAATTTCAGTTTTATACAAATGCATCATTTCTTTTACTTCTTGTAACAGACTACGCATCACATAAAATGTGTGTTCTTTCAAACACCTTTTAGAACAAGCATCAATGCTAAATAGTCACTAGCAAGAGAGAAATATGCAAGTATTTTGTTTCCCAATTTTATTTTTTCTTCTCATTTTGTCACTATTGTTGCTCTGACTGCCAATATCAAACAAACTAAATAAGCTACACTCTTGAATATACTTCATTCCAAGAAAATACAAGCTATTTAACTGATTAAGAAAATGCTTAAGTGCGAAGGATGACATACCTCAAATAACAAAACATACTTCAAAAGCAACCATGATCTACTGGCCAATGCCTTCAGTTTTCGAAACATGCCATCTCCTAAAACTTCAGCACAAGGCATCACAGATACCCAAAAACTTACATGTACTTTGAAAACAAAACAAACCAAAAACCAAAACCAAAACTGGCTAGTCTCAAGATCAGGAACTTCCAAAAGAGCTATTAAATCCAAAAGACAAGTTCTGGTTTCCAGAAGACCCCAAGCCACAAATCTCTGGAGTATAGGAGACCAGCCTAGGAAGTAGCATCCCCATGACTGTTAGGCCCCCACATCCCTCCTCAGGTCTCTGCTACTGATTGCTCTCAGGGACAGCCAGGCAGATGTCTAGTTTGATCTACTATAGCTTTTCTTTTGTCCAGTCAGTCCCATTCAATGATACACGTATATCACCATTTAAGTTTCTAAGCCATGAACCATGTATTCTTTACCTTCCTCCAGGTAAAAATTATTTAAAGTAACTTGCATTCTCAGTGTACAATATCATAAGATAAAGTTAATCTTGTATGATTAGATATAATATCATTGCTATTTCAAAAAACAATTACATCTGCATATAGAAACACTGCTTGCTATCTGTTACTGTGCCTCTCCCCAAAGATGCAGCCTGTACACATACGCAATCACTGCACAGCAGCTGACACTACTTTGCTGCCTTGCAGTAGGGGATGTTCTCCAAACAACTCAGCTCAAACTATTGTTTACAAAAAGAACACCGGATTTTCAATCCTGGTAGTTTAGCAAAAAACAGTGTCTTGAATCCAAGTGAATGTGAAACACCACTGCTGCAGCAAAATGCAGATATTGTTAAGCCAGTTTAATAACAGATAATCACCTATGAAAGCCATAAAGCAGAAATCAAGTGAAGGTAATGACACTGAAGTATGTAATCATGGAAATTATACTTTTCCTGTAACAAATTAGCACACAAAGCTCCTAGCGAGTTGTTACCAGGTGTTTTAGCCATTACAACTGCCATGTACCACCCTGATGGAAGTGTTTCAAAAACATATCTATGGAAATTGGTTATACAGCTTATCTTTTCACAGTATTCTCTTATCAGCTGCTGTGTAATACAATACCCGAAGTATAATCTGAAATATAGTGTTTGTATGATAGGCACAGAAATATAAACTTAAGCAAGAATATAATACAGATTAGCATATATTTTGAAGAATGTATCTGGGCTAGATACCTTAGTCCACTCTTACCATGTCTTTTCACATGAAAAATATTAAACATTACCTTCTTGTACTACTTGCATACATGCATATGTTCACATATGCACAAGTATTCCTTACTTACATAAAAAGGAGACCAGGTTTTCTTGTAAATGGTTGTCATTTGAAAAGCTCTGCAAAGTTTTCCTGCTCTGACAGCAATCAGCTACTGCAACAGCAAAGCTGCAAAATTACATAAACTTTTTCTGCAGCGAAGGCATACTGATCATATAAAGGAGTGGCACGAAGGATGTTCTCTTGCCCCTAAACCAAATTTTTAGAGAGAGAAAAAAGAAAAAAGTCTTTTTTTCACTGTTCTGGAAGCTCAGATTACTGGCATAATCACTGTAGTAAGAGATGCTTCATGCTGGGGACATTTTAAGAGTGCTACATCTGCTTGTGCAAAGTAGTAGCTCTCAGGCTTTTTTCTAAGCTAAAACTCCACATACACAAAGAATTCCAGTTTCTTTCAAATCAGTCGTTAGCTTACTGTAAGTTTCAAGATAAAAATGGACTAGAAGGCTGCAACTGGAATCTCAGTTCTACTAATCCATGTCACAACTTGAATACAGGCATTGTCTTCACCATTGCACTTGGGCATATTTTATCCATAGTTCACTTTTTCCACTCTTAGGAATTTCATAACCATCATGACCAAATGTAAAGTACTACATTGGTTTTACTTCTTTCACAGTAAAATTATGCCAAATGCAACAATATGCTATCTCTTCAAAACTACTGTTATGTCACAAGTCTTTAAACAAAATAACAGCATTATTTAACTGACTGATAGGACCTATAGGCCTTTTGTTATAGTCTTATAGATAAGACGTCCAAGTGACAAGCTCATTGCTTTTAGAAATCTATTTTTGTATGTAGTTCTGCTGACTAAATACTGGCCAAAGCTGCTTCTCTCATTTCAGTAGCTGAGCAAGGGGTTTCTCACTCCCATTTTGGAATTAGAAACCTAAGTCAGATTTAGATGGGTTTTACACCATTAAAACATGTTTTGATGTAGACCTTCATTCTGATAATAGTACAAGTTTTGCCAGAAATCAATGTGAATTACTGTATATTAGTTCCTTACTCTTCTTATAGCTTGTTTGCCTATCCTCAGAGTCCATACAGAAGCCACCCTTCTTTAGTGTTGGAAAACATCTGCTATGGGGCACATACAGAGAGATAACCTTCTACTATTCACTGGAAATAAAGCATTTCAAACTGACACTGCATATGTAACTGTCACAGCAGCACACAAAATCTCATGCATAAAACATAGAGGATTTCAGAGAAGTTCCTGTTGATTTCTTTCTGGTCTTTAATGACAGAGAGGTTAATTTGATGTACTTTGACCTCAAGCCTTGAAGGCTATTCTTGGAAAGTATTGTTCGCACATGAACAAAAGCTCAGGTCTTCCTCTGAAAACAACTAAATGTTGCTCTTTTAATCCTAGGGGCCAGAGCCCACCATTCAATCCCAACACGTCAATACTTGCCTACATGTCTGTAGCATCATTGGCCTCTAAAATCATACCCTCTTGGGGTGTTTTTTTTTTAAGACTCTATAAAGTAGTGCATGAACACCTTAGACCACTTTCCTGCAGTACTCAGCTTCCCATAAACATTAGAAAATCCATAAACTTCATTTTTTAATTACAGAATAAGGCCTAACAAGTGCAAGCGACTACCTAACACTCAGGAACTGAAACCACTTATAGGTTTCCACTTAAAGACCATGACAGGACCCAGAAATATTCTAAACAGAAAACATTTTAGAAATATCATGACCCACATTTCAGCTGGGAAACCAAGCTGTAGACTTACTTGAGGGGAAAGTGGCATAAGAAAGAGGGCTTCCTACTCCCACAAACTGAACAAGATGTGTTTATGTTGCTACAAATATATTGATAAATACATTAACAACAAAAGGAGGGCCAAGGAGAATTTCCTTCCTTTACTGGAAGCAGGGGGAACAATAGCAACAAAGAATGAGGATAAGGCTGAGGTACTTAATGCCTTCTTCGCCTCAGTCTTTAATAGGAAGGTAACTTATTCTCTGGATACTCAGACTCCTGAGCCAGAAGACGGGGAGAGGGAGCAGAACAAAGCTTCCATGATCCAAGAAGAAATATTTAGAGACCTGCTTGACCAATTGAACATTCTGGTCTATGGGGCCAGATGTGATCCACTAAAGGGAATTAAGAGCTGGCAGAGGTGCTCACCAAACCACTTTCCATCATCTACCAGCAGTCCTGGCTGTCTGGGAAAGTTCCACTTGGCTGGAGGTTGGCAATGTTATACCCATTTACAGGGGTCAGAGTAAGGACCTGGGGAACTCCAGGCCCGTCAGTCTGACCTCAGTGCCAGGGAAGGTCATGGAGCAGGTCATCTTGAGTGCTATTGCACAGCATATGCAAGACAACCACACAATTAGGCCTAGACAACATGGGTTTACGAAAGGCAGGTTCTGTCAAACTAACCTGATCTCCTTCTATGACAAGGTTACCCTCTTAACGGACAAGGGTAAGGCTGTGGATGTAGCCTACCCAGACTTTAGTAAAGCCTGTGACACAGTTTCTCACAGTACTCTGCTCAAGAAACTGGCTGTCATCGGCCTGGACAGGTGCACCTTCTGCTGGGTAAAAGCTGGCTGGATGGCTGGGCCTAAGGAGTGGTGGTAAATGGAGGTAAATCCAGCTGGAGACCCATCACAAGTGTTGATCTGCTTGACGGTAGGGAAGCTCATCAAAGGGATCTGAATAGGCTGGATCAATGGGCTGTGACCAATGGGATGAGGTTCAACAAGGCCAAGCACAGAGTCCTGCTTTTGGGACACAACCCCGAGCAGCACTATAGGCTTTGGAAGGAGTGGCTGGAAAGGTGCCTGGCAGAGAAGGACCTGGGGTTATTGGTCGATAGCCAGCTGAATGTCAGTCAGCAGTGGCCCAGGGGGCCAAGAAGGCCAATAGCACCTCTTACAAGAAGCAGCTGAGGGAACTGGAGTTGTTTAGGCTAGAGAAAAGAAGGCTGAGGGGAGACCTTACCACTGCCTACAGCTATGTGTAAGGAGGTTGAAGAGAGGTCTCTTCTCCCAAGTAAGAAGTACAAGATAGGAGGGAATGGCCTCAAGTTGCACCAGGGGAGATTCACATTAGACATCAGGAGAAATTTCTTCACTAAAAGCGTTATCGGGCACTGGCAGAAGCTGCCCAGGGAGGTGGTTGAGTCACCATCTCTGGATCCATTTAAAAGATGAGCTGACGAGGTGCTCAGGGATCTGGTTTAGCAGTGGACAGGTATGGACTTGATGATCTCACAGGTCCTTTCCAACCAAATGATTCTATGATTCCAAGATAGGAAGACCAATTTCAGTCCTCCTGTTAGTCAGTAGCTACTCAAGACACAGAGTCCAGATAAGCCTTTTGCATTAATATAAATTCAATATAGAATAGAAAAAAAGACGAAGTACACAAAATCATCCATTTCCAAATAGTATAAATTGAAGGTGCATCACAGCAAATTCTGAAAAAAATGTAAAGCCAGCAGAAATACTACGAAGATTCCCCAAGAGTCAAACTCATACACATAAGCCACATGAATTTCATTCCTTATTTTTATCAGTTTACATTACATGGGGATTAAAAGCAAAGACATGGCCTAAGACAGGGAAGGGAAGACAATAATCAAAGCATAGGATTATCCTCTTGATTTTAGTAAGAATTCATGTGATGCCATCTCTCTACAGATTATTAACCATGATCTTTCATATTTCACAAAACAGGCCTGCTTTTTCTTCAATACCACCTCCTTTGCAATGGTCGTGATACAGTTGTTTTCCTTCCATCTTAAGGACGCTTTCCCTCTCAACTATCATATGCTACATACCCAAGTTACATAAAGGTCTTAAACAGCACTGCATCTCAGCCTTTAAAGCAGGGCAACATAGCTGAAAACACAGCATTTAGCCTGGCAGGAATATTTTCTTTATTTAAATGACAAACAGCTGAGCTGAACAGAAGCACCTGGAGTTTTCATCCCAAGAAAAACAGCCCAAAATTAATACATTATTTCCTGGGGTATGGAATTGTCTTCATAGTCAAAACTATCACCACACATTTTTTCCAGTTATTAGGGTCTGCAAAACAATTTTCTGAATACCTTCTTCCTCCCCAAAATTACTCTAACAGCTTAGAATTATGCATGAAGACACTGCTTCTTTATAACTTGTGAGAACTTACAATTCAGTGATCTAAAACCAGTTGGGAACTGTCCAGCAGATACAGTCTTCCTTCCTATGCACATAGGTCAAGGTATTTTCCACTCAAAATTGGGTAAGGTTGCCCCGAGCTGTGTTTCTCTGACAATCCTCTCATCCTGAGATTGCAGTTTGTATTGAGATTTTTTCCTTCTGCTGCCCACCATAAGGACTTGCTCCTAGCTTTTTGTGACAAGTTGTGTACCCTGCAGTCTTCCAGCTTGGTCTTAACAATCTTGTATATGCTGTTTGTGAAAATAAATCAAAGCTATCATCTGGTTCAATAAAGAGATTACCAGTTCGTTCAAACTGTACTTCCATCACCTTGGTTTGGCTATGAGGAAACAGGTATACAGACTTCAGAGTCTTCAAGTGCCTCGGAGATAGACCACTTCACATAGTCAAAACCACGTGAACATTCCTTCTTCTCAAACAGTGAGAAAAGGCTTCTTAAAAGAATAAGAAGGAATGAAAAAGGTTCTACCAGCAGTTTAGAACACATATGCCCTCTCATTATGATGGCATTTCACCAAATTCAAAAGAAGATAAAGAGGATCACTGCTAAGAAACCAACTTCTTATTTAAATTTTTGATTCTCTGGTATGCTGTTTTCTCCTTTGGCCCTTCTTTCTACATACATTTCAGGAAGACCCTTACTTTCAGAAGAGACTTTACAAAATAAAATATTTTAAATCATTTTACATAATTATACTCTTCGATCTTTACCTTTTTCTTCCCACGTGCACACAATTTCCTCTACTCTTCCTCTCTCCTTACAGTGACTCAGCATTTCTGAGGTATTCAGGCCTTAATCCCACAAACTATCCATACAGCTTATATTCTTCTGGCCACTAAAATGAAGTTCCACAGAAGGGGTCTACTGAATAGTATCTATAGTTAAGGAGCATATCAACACCATATGCCTATACATGGTATATTAAGGCTGACAAAAAGATCATCATATTTCTCTTTACTTTTTCCACAAGCTAAAAATCAATCATAAACACAGACTTCTTTCTTTACCTAAGTGTGAAGGTATTTTGGTTATTTCTTTTTATTACCAATGTGGGAGACAGCAAAATCTCAGAAGTAGGATTTATTACAATATAGCCTTTATTTTAATTCTAGGAAATAATAAGAGCAAGTACTAAAAAAATCCCTCCACCCAAAGAAGAGAAAAATCATCCCCCTCACGCATCTTTCACAATCCGGTTGAGATCTGTTTTCTTTATAGGTTGTTTTGCTTTTACATCCTAGGCAAACTCACCTCCCAATTACTGCTCTACAGAAATGACTATAGTGAATGCTAAACAGAGCAAAACAACTGAAATATGTTATTATATTGCTGATAAAATAGGTGTAAGGGCACAAAAATCACTACATGCAAGAAAAGACAAGATGCAAGCTGGTGGGAGGTAAGCCCTCTAAGGTGCTCTGGAAGCAAGACATGCAAAAATGAACCCAGACAAGGAACATAATCAAGCCTTTTCTTCAATTAAATGCACCAAAGCAATACCATTTTCATGCCAAAAGAATGAACCTTTCTGTGGGAAAAACTGCAGCGTTAGCCCTCCCTATGCTTAAAAGGGACACAGCAAGTAGAAAGGAGATCCATTTTACACAATGCTCAGCAGCAAGCATAGCCAAGGAAATCAATATCAATCCTGTCAGCACAGATTCGTGCAGAGCTTTACCCCAACAGGTAGGTAGAGATAAGGTAGGGCACAGGAAGGATAGGCAACAGCAGCAATGTTCTTGTGGGAATGCTGGGTAAGTGAAGAGATTGATGGACATTCTCCTCTGTGGATTCCCAAGAAAAAACACACGTAGAAACATAGAGGAATCGCTATTCCCAAATGCAGGTCTGCAAGCACTTGCAAATCCTCTTCTTCCCATAACCCTTTCCAAAGAGGGGAACAGAAAGTCCCCAGTGTCTGAGTTTATTTAAAAGAGTGAACTCACTCAAGACGGATATTAGATCTGAATGTACTACTCTCTGAAGTAGCTTGAGTTTCCAATAATCAAACATTTTTTCTGTGCCGTTCAAAGCATACTGGTGCATTGAGACACATCCAAAGTCACACACTGGTATCCAGGTTCACTAAGACAGGATGCAACTCTTCGTACCACTGAAACTATACAACTATCTCATCTTTTTTCAAAGATCATACAGTACTTCCATGTTAATTCCACAACTGAAAAAGCACATAATCAACAAAAGCACATATAATGCACAATAAATTCACTTTCTAAAATTTCAAAAGAAACACAATTCAATAGGTAGGAACTCCATTATAGCTAAATTCTTCACTATTATACACACTGATCTGCTTTGCCATCTCCCTTTTCTACCACGACAATATATTCCTATACAAATCATCTTTACCTTCACTTTACCCTTTTAACTTGTGGCAAGAAATTAATTTTTTAAATAAAAATACATAAAACCAGCATGGAATAAAATTAAGGAGTGCCTCCTAAGTGATATAGTTTAGAATAGGTTTACTCCTTCACCAAGTTCTTTGACACAAATGAAGTTTGTTCAATCCCATGCAATTTCAGGAAAAAAAATCCCTACCTGCATCCATACAAAACCAAATACTAGCTCTTGTCATTAAAAATTAATAATGCAGGTATTGTTTGACAAAAACTGGTAACACTTCACTGTGGTCTTCACTGGTCATACATTGGCAGGAAAACAATACTGCATTTACTAGGTAGTGCATGATACATTCAAAGCCAAGGATCTCATGCTCTAAGTTCAGGATTCTAAAGCATCTCCCTATGCAGACATTGCTGCAGTCCAGAGCTATTTTACTCATAGCATTTTGTGATGATCAAAATAAGTCAAGACACTGGAATCTATGCTGATCAGACAAGTCAACTTTGCATAATTCCCATTTGCTTTATGTACAGCTCAGCTTCTGAACCATCCTGAAATTCAAAATAATTATTTTCTAATTAACACAAGGAAATTACATTCTTGTTTAATTACATGTTCCACATCACATTAATGTTCTGAACATTCTGCAGATGAGCCTTTTTTACCCTACCTTGTCATGTTTCTCCTGGTGCCTTGCCCTAGTATCCAGGATATGGTAAGGGGTCTCAGAATCTCTGTTGATGTAATAGATTAGTCTTGAAGGCAGCGTGATTTCTTTCTGGATTGCACTGCTGTAGCTCTCATTTTTACTATTACTGCTTTTATTCTGTTGAAATGCATTCTCTTCATCTGCTAGTACTCCCTCTATACTGCCTGCCGTTTCATTCCAATGCTGGTCTGAGGAAGAAAGATATGCCGGCCATAAATTAG
Source organism: Cuculus canorus (assembly GCF_017976375.1). Lineage (NCBI taxonomy): Eukaryota > Metazoa > Chordata > Aves > Cuculiformes > Cuculidae > Cuculus > Cuculus canorus. The sequence goes on along the minus strand of NC_071406.1, from coordinate 28,560,555 downwards.
ATGGTAGAATGCGTTTGTTTCCATTAAAAAAAGCTACATATTTACCTTGCAATATTCCAATATCTTATTTATCACTCAAGCAAACAAAAAGATAGCTTACTCATTGAGCTAGATCAGATTCATTTTTTACACATAAAGCGGTATCAGAAATAACATTACTTATTTAAGTGCACATACATTTTCATATGCAGTCATGGGTTATAAATATTTTAATGCCTCTGAACCTGTAAGAGGAAAAGAATTTAATAGATATGTAGTTACCCTCTTCATCTTCTTTAATAGCTGTCTTCTCCTCTCTCTCATACACACACACACCAACATACATCTACAAAAGACTAAGAATACTCCCCACGTTCCTAAGACTCTGATTTCAGAGTCCCTGTGCACTGAATGCTAATCAATTCCCTTTATATGATAAGAAGTTTTCTACCTCTCTCAACTTCAACATGAGCCCTTTTCTCCAGTGGCTGCTTTTCATATGAAATCCTGTATCCTTCCTCATTAAAATTTCAAGATGTAGTCAATGAACAGGCAATGTAACAGTAACATCCTGACAGACAAACCAACTGCATTCAGCATTCCATGTCTTCTATAAGCAATCAAACACAAATACTCAGAAAACACACAAAAACCCAACCTGCACAATCAGATTCACTTGGTTCCAAGACAGATGCCAGTGCACACACGAAATCCACCTCAGCCTCTTTCTGTCGCATACCCCACCGGCCTGTTTCTACACGCACCATCCTCTGCCCACCACTCCGCAGCACCGGCTTCAGCAGATCACAGGGGAAAATCTCACATTGCAAAGGTTTTTTGTAAGCACGCAAACCAAGGAAACACGTTCCGAGCCCCGTTCTCCCATATGCTGAGACAGACATGTACAGAAAGTTGGAAGGGGCAGGGGAAGGACTCTTCAGGGGAGATGGATGATATCAGAGTTCATCCCCTAGGGCAGGGAGAACGGGGGATCACACGTACACATATGTGCACACACACACGTACACACACACATATGCAAACACACACACAAGCATGCACACAAATACGTGCACACGCAAACACACATGCACACATACATGTGCACACATGTACACGTATGAACAGACGTGTACACACATGCAGCACATGCATGCACACACGTGTGCAAGCACACGCGGGCATGCACACATGTATGTGCGCGCACATGCATGCACACATACGTGTACACGTGCACACATACACGCATATATGCACATACGCGTGCACAGGCGTGCACACATAAGTGCAAACACACACACGCGCACACACACACGCCTGTGCGCGCACACCTGCAGACACGCACACCCCCGCACACGCCCCCGTACCCACCGCGGGCCGCCGCAGCGGCGCAGGCGGGGCCGAGCAGCACCAGCAGCAGCAGCAGCAGCGGCGGCGGCAGCGGCAGAGGCGGCGGCGGACGCGCGGGGCGGCCGCAGCGGGGCTGCCGCAGGGACAGGCTGCCGGGCGGCTTCATGGCTCATAGCGCCCCGGGGGCGGGGGGAAAGGAAAGGGGCGGCAGGCGGTTCCCCGCAGCGGCTCCCGCCCGTCTGGCCGCTCTCCGCGCCGTGACGGCAGGAGGAGGAGGAGGAGGAGGCGGTGGCTCCCTCAGCGCCGGGGCGGCGCGCGCGCACCTTCCCCGTCAACGCCGGCCCCGCCCCGCCGCCGCGCGCTCCCTGCCGCCGGGCGGGGGCGAGCACGGCGTCCCCCGCGTCCGCGTCCCCGCGCGCGGGTGTCGCACCTGGGGCAGGTAGAGGCGGGGTTTGAGAGGTCCCGGTTGGGGCGAGGAGCAGAACCCACCCCCACCTCCTTTTGCAAATGGTCAACATCGTTTTAGTCATAGAAGTATTAAGGTTGGAAAAGACCGCTGAGATCATATAGTCCGTCTGTCAGCACAAAGCCACCGTGCACACTAAACCATAGAATCATGGAATCATGTATAGAATCACAGAGCCGTAGAACCATAGATTCATGGGATCATAGAGCCATAGATAGAATCATGGAATCATAGACTCATAGAGCCATAGAATGGTTAGGGTTGGAAGGGACCTCAAAGCCCATCCAGTTCCAACCCGCTGCCATGGGCAGGGACACCTCCAGACCAGGCTACCCAAGGCCCCATCCAGCCTGGCCTGGAACACCTCCAGGGATGGGGCAGCCACAGCTTCCCTGGGCAACCTGGGCCAGTGCCTCACCACCCTTGTCATGAAGAACTTCCTCCTAATGTCTAGTCTAAATCTGCCCCTCTCCAGTTGATACCCACTGCCCCTCATCCTATCACTACAAGCCTTTGTAAACAGCTCCTCCCCAGCTTTCTTGTGGCCCGGTACTGGAAGGTTGCTTGAGGTGGCAGGGCTGCACACCCCCTGAAACCCTACAGGGAAGGTGACTCCACCACTTCCCCAGGCCGCCTGTCCAAATGCTTCAGCACTCTTTCCATAAAGAAATTTCTGCTAATATCCAATCTAAATTTCCGGTGCAACTTGAGGCCACTTCCTGTCATCCCATCACTACCTTTTCCAACACTCACCTTGCTACAACCTCCTTTCAAATAGCTGTAGGCAGTGATAAGGCCTCCCCTCAGACTCCTTTTCTCCAGGCTAAACAACCCCAGTTCCCTCAGCCACTCCTCATAAGACTTGTGCTCCAGCGCCTTCACCAGCTCCATTGCCCTTCTCTGGATGCGCTCCAGCCCCTCAATGTAGTGAGGGGCCCAAAACTGAGCACAGGATTGGAGGTGCAGCCTCGCCGGTGCAGAGCACAGGGGCACAATCACTTCCCTGGTCCCACTGGCCACGCTGTTCCTGAAGCTATTGGCCTTCTTGCCCCCCTGGGCACGCTGCTGGCTCTTGTTCAGCTGGTTTTCAGCCAGCACCTCCAGGTCCTTTTCTGCTGGGCAGCTTTCCAGCCCTCCTTCTCCAAGACAGTAGCATTGCGCAGGGTTGAAGAACCTCATGCAGCAAAACTTCAGAGAGCCTTTTAGGGACAGAAAGAGGAAGCCACAGGTGAATTCGCTGCCAGGGAAGCTCTGTACGTGTGCACACAAGGCAAATCAGTCCTTTCACAGCTTGCAGGCCTCCTGTGCTGCAGAGAGCTGCAAGGGGCCCCTCCCATGAACCCTCCTCGCCTCCTGCTCCAAGTGTTGGATTGAGCTTCTGAATCCCCTCTGCTCCCTCCCAACACCACCAACCAACAGATTTGTTCCTTGCATCTCCCCCTTGTTCTCTTCTTTAGTCCCTGTGACCCGTTTGTCCTTACTGACTGCAGCCAACCTGCAGTGAAATGGCTGTGGAGGTGAGAGCTGGTGCAACCGAAGGAGTGTGGGTATATTGACAAAAAAAATGGATGTGTGTGCAATAAACAGAGAGGAGCGCTGCAGCAAGGTACAGGATCCAACTGTGACCTGATGTAAATCCACTTTAGCGCACTGTATGCAGCAGCAGCCAGTCTGGATCACAAACACAAATCTTGGTGCATTTCTGTACGGTGAGGAGCATCTCTCACACTTCAGTCCAGCATGCCTGGGGTGAACCACCAATGTGAAGGATATTTGCAAACATAAAAATAACTTCAAAGAGATATGAGAAGATTAACCTGCTGCTTTGTATCTATTCCACAGCGTCAGGACTCGGAAAAAAATGAAATCTGAGTTCAGAGGCAAGTTTATATATATTGAGATCTTAGGGCACATTTTTCCCAACAGACATCTAATACCCAAGAACAGAAACTTTTATTTTGGCATAGGTCTCACTGCTGAGGAAATAAAGATATTTATCCTTTTTGCCTGGATATTGATTTTTATTTGTCAGGTGATTCCTTCTAATCGGTGTCTGGGTACCGACATGGATTTCCAGAAAGACAGGAATTTAGGAATTTCCTCTGTTTCACGTAATTTTCTGTTTTAGATTGCAGGCTGAATTAATTTTCATTGTTAATTTAGAAAGTATAAGCAGTTTTACAAATCATAACCGTGTAGACTACTTCATAGCGGTAGTGTTATTACTTTTTAAAACAATTAATTCTGAATTCTCCTCCTGGTCAAATCTGTGCTACTTGGAAGCTCAAAATCTAAGCAGACAAGCATACAGAAGTCAGAGCATGGGATGACCAGGTGTGAAAAATTAACAGAAAAGTAACCTCTTAAAGGGTCCTCTGTTGTCTGGGTCTGGGGAGAAAGCCGTACCAGTTTCCTATATAAAAGAAGTCTTCCTCGATGTTCATGTTGCGGAACACTTTCCATGTAGCCCATCTAGCCCAGCTGTTCCTAGTCATTAGCGGCTGCTGGAACATCTCAACCAACAGCAGCTTCTGCTTCTCCCCATAAGCATATAAACAGATCAAAGAACCAATTATGATGGTAGTACATAAGTAAATAAATACAATTTAAAAATTTTTGAGGAGCAAAGAACAGAAGAGTAGAATGACCATAAAATTAAAACCAAAAATCCAGAAACTTTCAACCACATAACAAAAAAATTAGTCTAGCGACAACGAATGCTAAAACCACTTGTCCTCTGAAACTATCAAGTCTTATTTTTACTGTTGAGATTTTGAGGGGAAAAGATAGTGGTTACCTCTTTCTACAAATGTTGTCTTAAGGCAAATATTTTTGCAATTTCCTTTAACTCAAATGTAGAGGTAATCACCCGGATAACCATCTGAAGCAGACATGCCTAGTGTCCCAGTCTCTGATGGATATGTAAATCAAGCCATATTTCATAAACCTGTTACAAATCTTCAGATGGTCATGTACAGTTCACAGAGGATAATCAGCTCAAGATTGAATAGCTGACCAGGAATGACAGCTGCTGCTCTTTTAAACCTGCTTTCATCTTTGAAAGACACTACGAAATAATCCCAGATGGATTGCACTGCAGATGTCTGAAAACAAAATACCAGAACTGTGGATTATCATGGCAGCATCTGTACCAAATGAAAGAAATTGAAACATCTAAGTCAGAGGCACGCAGGAAACTGCTGATAGCCAGTGCTTTAGGACTGGCATGGGAGCAAAGGCAAACTATGCTAGGTGTATGCATACTTCCAGTCTGGGTGTAAATAAAACGTATATCACATCTCCAGATGATTGCCCAGAGATTTTAAATTCCTTCCTCCTTTATCGAGATGGGTGTCAGTGAGCACATGGGATGAAATTTTGCAATGCTACAGTTCAAATCAAATAGGCTCAAATGCAAAACTGCTAATAGCAGTTTTGGCTCTTCATATTGACAACCAGCTGAGAAACGTTAGTCCAAGCTCTGTTAACCTAGTGATAAAGATGCGACCTTCCAACATGATCAAATGCCTTTTAAGATATCTCCTGAAAGAAAGAAAAAAAAAATCAGCTTATCACTTGAATAGGGAAAGTGTCTATATAAAATAAATTTTTAAAGAACTTGCTCCTTACCAAAACTTAAATAATATTGATCTTGCTGAGTGGGCACAGTAAGACTGTGTCCTAGTAGGAAATAAAGAACATTTCTGGATTTCAACAGTAGTCTTTTATCTAACACTTATTTCAGGAATGCATTTAGGTCCTGTAATACATGCACCAGTGGAGTATTCCTGGATATTCCTCACAGGGACAAACTGTTTGTTATTTTAACATACAGAGGAGTATTTCTGTTGCAGATGAAACATGGAGGAGAGAAGTTAAGGCGAAACAAACATGGATGACTAAATTTATCAAAAAGTCTTTGCCAGGATGCCATGAGAACACTGCCTATCAAGTCTACAATAATAATCACCATTACAGAAGAGGAAACTGCAATGTCAGATAGTCAGTTCAACAGGAGGCTAAGCATAGGAAGACTAGCATAGTTACTTTGGCAATAACAGGTGATTCCAGTTGGGCAGATCAGAACCGGCCTCGGGCGGTGAAGGATATAATGCCATATTCTTTACCAAAAGAGTGATCAGGCATTGGAACAGGCTGTCCAGGGAAGTGGTAGAGTCTCCTTCCTTGCAGGTGTTGAAAAACACGTAGCCGCAGCACTTTGTGACATGATTTAGTAGGCGTGGTGGTGTTAGGCTGATGGTGGGACTGGATGAGCTGAGAGGTCTTTTCTAACCATAATGATTCTATGATTTATTCATATTACTGGCAGCCCCACTGTGCTCTGTGCTGTACAGACACAGGACAAAATAACAGATCTGTTAGAGAAATTTCCTTTTGATTTATAATGACAAATAAGTCAGCCAGTTCTGTAAATAACAGAAGGACTATAACAGCTCTAGGAGGGGTACCGAGCACACTGCAGGTCTAAAAAGCAGTAATTACACAGGGAACATTGAACAGCAATAGAATGTCATTAGCAGGCACATAACTAATCCACATAACCTGTAATAAGATGCAAAAGAAGGTAGTAGCCATTCTCTGTTTCTCAGTAGGGAGTTAACAGCTGTGACAAAACTGTTCAGAAAGTTCATGCCACTCAGTTTCCTTACTTTATATCCAATGCAGTGTAAGTATGGAAAATTTATACCTGGAAGAAACCTGGGAATTACAAGGAACAATATCTTGTATTATTAAAACTTTTTTGATTCACATGTTTGAATACTCACAGATTCTCTGTGTTTAGCTGTTATCAAAGAGCTTCTCATTCATTGGTGTGAAAGAGAATATGAAGGGCTGTTAGGGTTTTTTTATATAATGTGACCATCTCTTATTACACATCTCACCGAACAGCCCAGCAGCAACCCAGCACTTGGTCAGAAAAATAAGTATTTTTTCATTTATTCTGTTTCTTTTACGTTTTTAAGCAGCTTTTAGTGACTAGGGGGAAAAAGCATAAATGTCACAGTAACGCAACAAACACGTAATACTGATTCAGGAAACAGAGCTGTGGCTCTAGATTCTTCTGAAGCAAGTGTCACTTCCCAAACTATATTTCTAACAGAACAGGTTTTCCATTACTCTTCACTTTTCCATCTTCTTTATTTCAACTTCATACTCTTCAGAGGAAGAGTTTTTTCCTACTATTTAGGCCAAAGTTCAACAGAACCCTAAATCCAGCTTCCCCCTCCATGTACAATACTGGTACAACATACGATATTTGACATAACACTATTTTAAGCACAGTAATATTATAAAATAGAATACAGTAAAAATGCCCGTTTTCACGCATAAAAATGTCACGCTTTTACCAAGCTCCACGTGCACATTGTTAGCTACTTCTCTCACCTGTAGTACTACATGAATGTAGTACTTTGTAAGTACTATATGTCCCAGAACTACAAGTCAGAATATACATGAAAATTAGGACACACTTGCCAGCCCTTTCCCCTCAACATTGTGAAATGTTAATGTTAAAGTCAAGTGAAGAAAGTAAGATGATAAAAAAGAATGTATCTTACCAATATTCAGCAAAAAGGGGAACAGCTGTACTGCTAATAGCAAATGAGTCAGAGCTTTTATTAATTGCAGTTCAATTTGTACCCAGATGAAACCTAACATCAGTAATCTACTTTTGATTGCAGGAAAAAATTGTTTAGAATAAACCGCACCAGACTGTAATTTTAGAATTGATTCACTGTGTACTCTTGTGTAATTAACTAAGCATTCATAGCCAAAGGATTTAACAAGTTGTTTAGTAGGATTCATCAGCAACATTTAAACAACTGCATGTAAGTCATTGTATATACGATACTGCAGTGAGGTATTTTTGCTGTCAATGGAAATATTATGATACTAAAGGCTCCAATTATTCACCATATTGTCCAATTTATTAATAAGAAATAGAGAAGCAGCAGAAACACTCTGGTCAGTGATGCTATCTAGAACACATTTGTCAGCTGTTCCGATATGGATATACTCAGCAAATAAAACATATGCCACCAGCAGAAAAAAAAATTTGCTTCTCTTCTAATAAGCAAGCACTTCTAACTGTGGCTGTGACATCAGCCTGTTCCTTGCTAGCTCATTTCACTCTTGTAAGTTAAAATGCAAAAAGCAGTGTCAAGAAAGTAAGACGCAGTGGTGGGGGCAATCTTACTTAAATATGTACTTTGATTTCTTTCGAACTAAATATGTGTTCACATCCCAAGGACTTGTCACAGCTGATCAAATCCTCCCAAGTGGTAGGTTCTAAAAAAGCCAGATTGCAACTGTTCCAGTGTGGCTTTCCAAGGGGAACCGTTTCCCTGACCCACTTGTACATGCACAGGGGAGGAAAGGGCTGCAGGGGAGCTCTTGAGTCATCAAGTCCAGCCTCCAGCTACCACCAGCTGTTCCATTACACAGTTCTTTTCATACATTGCATTTTAAAGTAATTGGGGGTTTTGCCGTTCTACTACCATTGGAAGGTTGTTCTGAAAGCTCATTGTTAGAATCACTAAGTAAATCCTCCTACCTCCCAGCTGAAATTTAGTCATAACTAACAGAAACCCATTTGTTCTTGTGCCAGTGCTAGCGTTAATAGCTCGTTCCCCCTGCTGGTAGAAATGACCGGACTGTCGGTGCCTGCAGCATCTAAGCCCAAGTGATGAGTGAAAATTTCATGAGACTGTATTTGAAAATGTTACGGATGTTATCTTCAGCATGGAGATGCCCACAACAGCAAGGACTGCATTAGCTTAAGAAGGCAGAAGGGATATGGCCATGGCAGTACAGCACATGCTTGAGCTACTAAACCTCTCTAGGAAAAGAATCTTAGTAGCTACAGCTACTACTACTTGGAAGCTGGTTCAGTGAACATGCAAATGCAGCATGTAAAGGTGTTATGGTTGCATTTTTTATATTCACCCCAAATAATTAAAAAAATAATTCTTCCTCTAGTAATCCATAGGTCATGACACTGCTGCTCAGGTATGAGACTTCTACACCATCTTGCCTTCTACACAGTCTCGCATTCAGCAGTGACACCTGTGCTGCTACCGCTGCCATCACTCCTGTCATCCTAAGCTATAAAAAGTAAGTAAAAATGCTGAGGAGCAGTAATGTTAGTCAGGTGGGGAAAATCCTGCCATTTCCATAAACTGCAGCTCTATGAGATAGGAAAAGCAAAACAAAACAAAAAAAAAACCCAAAGCAAAAAAAAAGAAACAAAACCCAAAAAAAAAGAAGCTGCTATATCCAATTAAGCATCCTGCCTTTTCTCCACAGATAAACTTGGACCAGTTTCCCTGCTACTTCCTTAACTAGGCATAGGGATGAATCAGACATGAAACACAAATTCCTGAAAGGTTTTTATTTGAGGATGTATCTAGGATTTGGCACTTATTCCTCTAGAGAGCCTAAAATATCTAACCATCATTTCTCTATAGAGATAGTCTGAGTTTTTGAGAAAAATCAGTGCAAAGTATTATCACAGTGTTGCACTGAAGTCCTAGGATGTCCCCAACACATTTAAATTATATTTTTTTGTCACATGAATAACTTCTAGTGTTGGATGTGGACACAGATTGGTGCGTTCCAACTACCAATGCCCCAAAACACCTCCTAGACTGATTTCCTTATGAGTTTGATATACAACCAAAGAACATTCTCGTTCAGCTTCTCCCCACCAATCAGTCTGGACCTATGGATTCCCAGATTTTAAAGATGTCAGTCACAGATTTGGTGATTCTCATGACCCATCTGCCAAAGATAGCATCTGGGAACGTCAACATAATTTTTTTGTACATTGTATCAAAATTGTGCATAGATCCCAGTGTATGCTTTGCATAATTTCTGCTGTTAATTTCTTGAGCAGATTCTGGCTTCCTAAGGAAGCTCCAGTAAATTTTCTCCCAATCCACTGAAAGAATCACAGTCCAATAATATCTTACTAGTTTACTGGACTCAAACTGCCAGTGCCATAATGCAGAAGATACTTCAGGGGATTACTTCTACTTTGTCGGCTTGCCACAAAGGCAAATAAGACCGAACAGTCTTTCCCAATGTAGTCTCTACCCCTCAGTCTTCGTGCTAGTTTTCTGGACAAAAACCTCTAGAGCAAAAAATCCCCTCATGGAAGTGGATACTCCTTTCTCACGCCCACAGAAGTCACACACAGCCTGACCACGTGGATTGTCTTGTTGAGACCCCACACTTGAGGGAGGTGAAATTACGCCCTTTACCCTGCTGCTTCCATTCTTCCTCTCGCCCACATGAACTCACGCTTAGTCACCTTCAGAGATCTTATTATTTCTCTGTATGCATATGTTCCCCATGATTTTCTGGAGTTGCTTATCTGACTGGTTAACTGTAAGTTTAAACACACACTATTATTTGTTGTTACTATGGAAATGTAGCTTTTTTTTTTTTTAAGACATCCTTGGAAATTAAAGCAGCATTATTTTATCCTGCATGGATTGTCTTTGTAGCATATATGATTGAAGAAGGACTAGTTTTTCTATACTAGCCAACAAAGAACATGTTTACTATTCAAAACCCATAATTAAAAAATAACTTTTCATCTGTTATTACTTATGAAACTACTTCTAATGGGCAATTAATTACTTTGCTTTTCTCTCTTAAATTCTATCCATATCTCATGGCTAAGAAATGCTCCAACTTTAACCATCTTTCAGTTTCTCATCCTTCACCCTGCTTTTTACATGTGGGCACCAGAAGCCCCATAAGTAGAGGAGGAAGTCACTTCCTTTCTCAAGACTGTTGCCTTGAGAAACCAAAGACTTCAATGCATAATGATGCCAGAACAATTTCTTGCTGCAGACGAGCTAAAGTGGCACGGCAAAGTTGCTGGCATGCATAAATATGCCAGCTGCTGCTGGAACTGAGATGTCACCAAAAGCAGTTCACACTTCCAATTAAGGTTTAAATGCACCAGCTACCTGATCACAGTTAAAGATTTCCACATAAATATTAAGAAAACCATAGGAATGCGTTAACTTGCAGCAGGAAATATTTGCTTATTGTAAGCAACTCCAGAAAATTAGCTGCTCCTGCTTGTAGTTTAAAGGGACTAATCTGCATTGCAAGCACAAGAATCAAAGTTTAAAAAAATCTCACCTCTGATTAAATTGAGTTTCAGAACAAATCCTCTTCCCATAACAAAGGCACACACAAAGCTCAGATTTTGGGACTGCAAAATAAATAATTTAATTGCAGAAACTTGAATTATTCTTAATTTCTATTGCTGTTCTCACGTGCTGATACGGCATGTGGAGCTTGAAGTGCAAAAGAATGTCTTGAATAGATAAACAAATATGCTTCAACTGGTAGAACTTAGTGGATTGAAGCATTAAACAGCAGGAGAACATGCTCAAAGGTACAAAGCAAATGAACTGCACAGTCCAAAGCACACTCTGACCTCTGCCGACCAAAGACAGTTCGAGGTCCTTCCCAACTGACAGTTTTCTCGATGTCATTTTTTTATATTATTTTAGCCCCATCCCAAAATTTATGTTGCACTCTAGCACAGTTGCATAATCAAGTAAATTTCCTTTTATGAAAGAAATTCTACTGATCACAAAGTGTCTCTTTTTCCCCATTCTGCCTATAGATAAACTGACTTTTCTTGTAGAAGAGAAAACTGCTTCTAAAAAGTCACAACCATCCATTGATTCAGCAACTGTTTAAGCAATACAACAGTCCTTCACCTTCCTTATACCACCTACAATCTTTATGGGAGAAATAACGTTAGCTAAATGGATATGGACAAGGAGCATCACTAATAAATAAACCAAAAATAGTTAGAATGAAAGCAATGCAATCAGGCTTATGCTGTCTCTTTTGCATTATTTTGCATTCTTATAACCATGAGAAACTCATACAATTCTGTTTCTGCTTTAGGAAGGTTGACTACTCAGTACAGTTCAAAATGTCAGCCTGTTTTATGATAGCTAAGGAATCACTGTATTGTGTTGACCCTGATTGTTTTAAACTTGACTTTCCCACACTCCACTCCAATGCCATACCCACAGCAGTGTAGAACAGCACTGGTTACCACCAAGAAGCTACTAAGCTTGAAACCTCTCCCTGGCTTCCAAGTGTGGATGCTGACTAAGACTTTCAGACTTTTCACATTACCTTGGATTCTCTGCGGTTCTGTCTTCAGCAGCATAGTGATTCTAAATCTGCCTTCATTGCTTTTTTAAGGGTTCCTTTGAAAAAGCCAGATTGCTGGGCAGAGTTTACGTGGTACTTCCTCTTTGCTGCTGAGCTATGGGGGAAAATGCCTTCTATTTAGTAATTCCTAGTTCCAAAGCAGCCCTTACAGATATGACCACATAGCAACAGCCCTCAGTCTACTCTTAGAAAGTACATAAAAAGGTTTGAAGTGACATTTAAATGCTGGTTTCTGGAACCCTTTTTTTGTCCCAGAGATATGTGTAAAGGCAATGAATGCTGAGGCAAAACTAGAATCTGTACTTAAGCACTATGTGCTTATCCAGTCAGGCTATAAAATGTTATTTGGCTTATGCGACTTGTCATGCAGTTGAACTGCAGAGCTCAAATTTAAAATATTCATGATTATCCTATCTTCCCCCTCACCCTCTCCAAGAGAGCAGTGGAGAAACAGTCTTACATTTTCAGATGTAACTGTTTTACGGAGGGAACATCTTTTGTTGGGCTGCCAAGCCTGAGTCATCCCTACAGACTCATTTCTAGATGAAGCGTGCACATAGGGCTGACAGCTGATCACAAGCTACCTCCTAACTTCCATAAAGACCTTATAGGTTTTAAAGCAACCTAGTAAAATTAAGACACAGTAACCTTTTCTTTATAGTTGCAAACATTAATAAAATTCTGTGTTGCTGTAGTTATGAAAAGGGAAGACTTTTTTATTCATAAAACTAGGTCACTGAGGAGATAATTTGCTCACACAGTAGGGGAACGCTCCCTGAACATGCAGATAGCGTATTTCCCAGCTTGCTGCTGCAGCTTGGGCTGCTCCATTTGCCTCTCAGCTGCTCTCACCATAGTGGACCTCACAGGACCCTCAGCAGCACTGATGCAGGCCAGAAGTGATGGACCCCCAGAGCTACTCCACCAGTATCACTGTGAGTGAAAATGGGACTTTCTAGTACAAGTGAAAAGAGTCAGTGTAGAAGCTTTAGCAGTTGATATGTTAGAGCACTAAGATGGCAAATAGAGGGAGGTGACAACTTTAACTTCTAAAAAGCTCAGATACTGGGTAAATAATAAACTTCCCTTGGTCTGTTTTTTTTTTTTGGCTGATGTCACCATATCAGCCGGAATGGGTCAGTATTGCCCACATAACCTGTGGGCTGGGAGATACTCCCAGCTGGCTTACTGCCACAGAAGAGATTGAAAGAGCACGGCTGCTGTCTCTCTAGAGGCTGGGTCACCATGTTGCATTCACTTTCTGGGAACAGGCTTGGGCAGGGATGGAAGGGCTTGTTCCATGACAGTTATCTTGACAGAGTAAGTCCCTAGGTAAAAGGCTCCAAGGATGCACAGGGAAAAGCACTAAAGCCTCATGCCCAAGACTTGCAGTGTTTGGGCCTCATTTGCTAGAAATAAAGATAAAGAGGTCCCCAGATGACTAGCTCACTCCCAACAGCCCAAGAGGCTCCCCACCACACGCTTACAAGTAGGTATATGGGTCAGGCATCGAGCTCCTTCTCCATCCCTACTGTCATTTCCAGGCTCTTCTTCGGAGGAAGTCTCATAGCCAGGTGAGGATGCTTCGGCATCTCTCCAAATTCCCTAGCTCCCTGCTTCCAACCAGATCAAGCATCAGCAGTCCCCACAGAAGATCTGCTGTTGCAGCCACGTCACCTTTCACATTCATGACACTGCCGAGTGGCAGGGCAGAGAAGGGCTTGGTGGTAGTAGCCATTAGGTAAGGTCTCTGTTGGAATTGAGGCACCTGTGAACGAGGACTTGGGGTCGGCATTAGAGGTACCTTCCCTCTTTGAACAACTGTGGAAGGATGGGAGCTGTCTGGGTTACTTTCATGGTGGAGTGTCTCAGGTTTCATTGAGCGATTTTCCCATATCAGACAAGCAGCGTTTTTCTCAGTCTCTTTCTGGTTCCTCTGCTGTGATGCTACATTGTCACTTCTATGGAACTGCAAATAATGAGACAAGAAGTGCCAAATGCTCATCCGGTGACCATCATACCACATCTTTCACAGGTGTCAGCTAAGTCAGGGAAAGACACTGAGATCCTTTGCTGCCTCCCCTGAATATTGACTGTTTTGATGGAAGCAACTGTCAGCTCTTCCCACTTACCCTTGCCAAACCCAGCTTCCACCCAGCACAAATCCCTGGTGGGAGTTGATTTAGGTTGACAGCAAGCCCCATTAGCTTTCCAATTGACTTTTGGAGATAGTAGAGATTTCTTACATTTTTTTCATTTTTACAGTAAAGATATCCTCAAGGAATTTACTCAGGGATCTTTCCATTAACTTCCCCAGCAGATATTTCTGCCCCAATGTGAAAGACAGATGAATATCTAGAAGGCTCTTTGCTCAAGGCACAGAGTAATTAGCATACCTTGTGCCAGGAGGGAGAATTAGACTCTCCCCAGCCATCTGCTGAACATGCCCTGCCAATGTCAGAAAGGCATTTTGCTATATAAACTGAAAAATTGTATTGTTTTCACATACAATTTTGAAATGTACTAATTTTCCATTGAAAATAAAATCTGTTTTGTGTAGTGCTAAAAAGGCAAAGTGGAAATGCATCATGGCATAACAAGACAAAGAAAGTGGTGTTATTGAATCTTAAATTTTACTTTGGACACACTGACACTAGTGGAAAAAAATGGGCATGCCATGCAAGTTCTCAGAGATTTCACAGATCACCTCATTATATCCATACTTGTTCAGCAAATACTTACATAATTAACCAGCTGAATAGGAACAAACATGTGAGATTTAAAACAGAGAATTTGAAATTTATTTTGAGAAAGTAATGTTGTGGGGCCTAGAAGGAAAAGATGCCCATGTTCTCCCATCTCGTTTGTTACACCTTTCTTCAACAAAGTTTTTTCAGTTACAACAACGTAGAAGTTGCACTCTGCAGAACGGTAATTTAATTTTCTGGTGGATTTTGATATATTCTTGCATTATGTTTCATGGCAGTCTGGAGCAAAACAGACTTGTATTTTCAGTTGCCTACCAATGAGGACAGAACTCCAGCTGTGGATGGAGCCTATGTTTCTCCTCTCCAGAAACTGTGCTGCCCAAAAGCTGGAAGACATCATTACAGACACTTCTCCATGCCTGACCCTGTTCCAAATCTAGGTTTAGGGATTTAACCTATTCTTTCTTGCCTCATTTAAAAATAACTCAGGCTTCATATTGCAACCATGAATGAACAGCGTATTAGTCTAGTTTTTACAAAAGCCACTCACCTGCCTGCAGTGGCTGCACCTCCGCCACTTCATCAGGCTGCCATGCTGGGGCAGTCCCAGTGCCTTTCTCCTCCTCTGCCCTGGCCAGCCTGGACACACCGGGGGTCTCTCTGCCATCCCGCTGAGGCCTGACCTTCAGGGCTTCTGCCACCGGGGTGGGAGACCCTGTCCCATGAAGAAAGACTGAAAGAGTTAGGTCTTTTCTTCCTGGAGAAGTTCAAGAGGAATCTCATCACAGTATTCCAGTACTTCAAGAGCAGCTACAAAGAGGACAGAGGCTCTCTCTTTACAAGGAGCCACAAGGAGAAGGCAAGGGTACAAGTTGCACTGGAAGAGGTTTCATCTAATCATAAGAAAGAAATGTTCTACAGTGAGAATGATCACTCCTTGGAACAACCTCTGCAGGGATGTGGTGGAGTCTCCGTCACTGAGAATTTTCAAGGTGTGGTTGTGCAGGACACTAGGCTCCCTTTCCCATAAAAGGTTGGATAAGATTATCTTTTGAGGTCCCTTCCAACCTGGGCTATTCTATGGTTCTATGACTGAATTCCTTACATTGCTTTGCTTGTGCGCACAGCTTTTGCTTTAGCTATTGAACTGTCTTTATCTCAACTCAATGAGTTTTCTCCCTTTTAACCATTTGATTCTCACCCCAGTCCCTTTAGGGGAGAAAATGAGTGAGCAGCTGTGTGGAGCTGAGCTGCCTACCAGGGCTAGCCCACCACACACAAGAAAAGGAAATATATTTTAAAGGGGATGGCTTTTCCTTTAAAAGGCATGGCTGCTCAGAGTAATGTACCAAATCCAAGCTGGATTTCTTTGAAGTGTCCCCAGGACAGATCAGTACTGAGAAAAGCTTCAGCCAAAGAACCCAAGGGCAAAGGATTTTCTGGCCACTCTTCCTGCCACACTGCACGCCTGGGCAACTGTTGCTGAGCACAAGTAACAATTTCCTCCTCTTCCTCAATGCCCTGGGAACAACTAGGGACCAAATCAAGATCCACTGGTTTGAGAAAGATGGGCAGAGAGGAAGTAGCTCAAGATTTGAGGCACATCCATTCACGTGCTGCTCGCCACCACGAGAGAATGGCTAAGTGCGCCACTGAGAAAGCATCTAACATGTGGGACAAGCTGCAGAAATAAAGCCTCCACAACAGCCTTGAAATCTCATCACTTCTTGGCTTGCTTTTTTCTGTTTCTTCTTTTTTTTTTCCACCAGAGGTTTGTTTCTGCAGCTGCACACAGTGCTAGCAGCTGCAGCTGTTCGGTTCAGCTCATCTTAAAAAGCATGAAGTTACACAGCTCTAAAAGCCATTGATTGTTCTCCCCCTTTTACACTCCTTGTTCTCAGTGCGCAATATCATGGATCTCATATTCCTATGCTGAGTGACAGAAAGTGCTCTTAGAGAAGAGCTGTCCTGTGGGCAGGGAGAGGCCAGGAGCCACCCAGCCTTCCCCATTGGATCAGGTGGCTCCAGAAGATGGAGCTGCCCGGATCAGCTGTGCATAGAGCTCCAGCAACACAGACTGATGTTGTCCCAGAAGGAAGGACTCCTCTTCCATGCCCTGAGAAGCTGCTCTTGCAGGCTCTGCGGCCCAAATCCAGAGGATTTCTCCGTGCAGCTCCTAATGGCAGTGCGGGTACCTGGGGTGCAAAAGCTTTTTGTCTCCTTTCCTTTGCTCTCCCAGGCTGGCAGAGCAGGTGGTACTTGTGGCCAGGCCACAGGGTATGGGTAAGTCTGGCACTGTTGACAGCTGCTAGAAAGTGGGCACAGCTGGTCACTCTTTCCTGAGGGCTGGGGTTGCTTCTGGGCCTGGGTTTTCCTCCACCATTTCATTCCCACAAAGGAAAGACACACAGATGAGGTGAAGGAGCAGAACTGTTCATTCAGAGGAGAGCATATGGGGATCAGCTCTGCACAGAGCTCCAGCAGCACATACAGACATGGTCTCAGAGGGAAAGCCACCTTCTCTGTGTCCTGTGGAGCTGGGCTTGCAGTACACACAGCCTGTATCCCTCTGCAGCTCTTAGCAGGTATATGGTTCGATTTGCCAGGTTTGAGACTGTGGCGCTGATGTCACCTGTCATGACAGAAAGGAAAAGAGCCAAGGTCAGAGCCCAGGTCTGCCAGGACTCCAGGAACCCCTCCTGCCAGGACTACTCCACTCAGCTCTTCCCACAGCCAGGAGGGAGCAGGGGCACCAAGGTGATCAGTCACGAATACCCCACATTTACCTGGAATCTCTCTCCGCTCTGCCCAAGCAGCCCTTTGTCTGTGCAGGTTGCAGAGCTCTCCCTATCCAGGGTCCTTCCTCCTCCCCACCAGTCCCCGCTGGCATCCCACTCCCCTCACCTACCCTCGAAGATGATCTGCAGCTCTTCCTGCTGACTCCTCAGGTGCTGCCCAGTGAGCCCTAGGAACACACAGCCCATCCCGAACCCTGCTCGCCGCAGCAGCCCAGCTTCCCCCATCAGCACAGCTCCATGCCCTCCTCCCCTTGGCAGGGCACAGCTCACAGTGTTCATCGCTCGTGCTGCCCAAGGGCAGAGGAGGGAGCAGGAGCCCCGTGGGTCGGGGACCATCAGGTGGCTGCAGCTGCAAAGCCACAGGGCCCATTCCTCCTGCTGGTGCGGCAGCCACAACTGGGGCGAGATGCATCCGGGCAGGGAGGGACCCCTGGGGCTTGAGGATCACCAAGAAACCTGACGGCCGCCTCTCGCAGGGACTACTTGGGGCTCTCCAGGTATGGCAGAGACCGGCACAGGATATGGAACTGTTAGAACAGGTCCAGAAGGGGCTGAGAAGATGACCAGAGGAATGGAGCGCCTCTGCTATAAGGACAGGCTGAGAGAGTTGGAGTTGTTCAGCCTAGAGAAGAGAAGGCTCCAGGAAGACCTCATAGCAGCCTTCCAGTACCGTAAGGGGCTCTAGGAAAGCAGGGGAGGGACTTTCTACAAGGGCATGTGGTGATACGATGAGGGGGAATGTCTTTAAATTGGAAGGGGGAAGATTTAGATTAGGGATTAGGATGAAATTCTTCCCTGTAAGGGTGGCGAGGCACTGGCCCAGGTTGCCCAGGGAAGCTGTGGCTGCCCCATCCCTGGAGGTGTTCAAGGCCAGGCTGGATGGGGCCTTGGGCAGCCTGGTCTGGTGGGAGGTGTCTCTGCGCATGGCAGGGGGGTTGGAACTGGATGGGCTTTAAGGTCCTTTCCAACCCAGGCCATTCTATGACTGTATTCACCTGCTCTGCTCCTGCACACTGCCAGGTGGAGAGAGCACAAGGGGTGGAGGTTGGCACAGCCTCTCCCCCTTGGCTGGGTGGTCTCTGCCCGCCCCACTGACCTCCCCTGCAGGACACTCATGACACCCAGCTGGCTGGTGCCAGGCTTTGGAGGGAGCAGAGGGGCTGCTGCTCCCCAGGAAGCTGCAGTGCCACCCTGCAGCCCAAGTCCAGGCGGGCTGGGACTCTCTCCGTGCCCCAGGCTGGGGGAGGGACAATAGCCTGGAGAAGAGCCTGCATGCCCAAGGGAAGGAAGCATGTGGGGTGCAGGCTGGTGGCAATGGGCTGACAGTGGTCAAGGGCACCGCTGCCAGCCCCACACACTGAGCACTGGTGGCAAAGGGTGCAGGCTGGATCTAGAACTGCAGGGCCATCCTTACAAGGCACTTGCCCAACCCCAGTGTCTGCTCACTCTCCAGCAGCTGCCCGAGCTTCTTTGGGAGCTCAGTAACTCGAAGCAGGGTTTCCTGAGAGGTCTGCAGAGCAGCAGAGACTGGGAGATGGCACTGCTGCCCAAAGCACAGGACCCATGTCCCCTGTTCCCAGCTCCTAGTGGGACGATGCAGTAGCTGAGAAATGCGTCCATCAGCAGGTTCAGTGCCCGGGCGGAGGAGTGGGGCAACCCCCATCTAAGGGAGCTGGTGCTGTGGGGCAGCAGGACAGAGATCCCCCAGAGCTGCTGCTCTGGAGCCAAGTTCCAGAGGCTGCTGAAGCCCTCAGTCCATGAGGTCCCAGGACAGGAAGCAGCTGAGACACCTCCTACTGGGGTGCCAGCAGGTCAGAAATCCTCACCTCTGCCATGCCCTTTTCCTCATCGTGCATGTGGAGGAGCAGTGGGAGCAGGCTCTTGCATCTCCAGTGGCTTTTTTCCCACTTCCACTAAAAACTCCATCACATCTCGGAAGAGGTGAATGGAAAGCAGTTGCACGTAGCTGGAATCCTGATGGCAAAGAAGAGGGCAAGACCTCAGCGTCGGCTGCTCCAGACCCACCTGGGCATGGATCTGAAAACCCACAGGGCACAAAGTTTCCAGGCAGCACCCAGCACCTGTGGTGGGGAGCACAAAGCCTTACATTGTCAAAGAAGGACCGGACTCTTTCAGCTCTCAGAGCAATGACGCTGACAATTGGGGTGTCCATGTCCTGGAGCAGACACAGCCCAGGTGAGGATGGCTGCGGGCACCCAGGCTCTGCTGCAGAAGAGGGCATGGGTGGGTTCCTGCTACTGCTCCCCTTCTGGCAGGTCCCAGTATGGATCTGGCAAAGGCCAAGTACCAGGCAGAGCTTAGAGGCTGTGGGAGTGGCAGAAGAACACAGCCAAGGCCCACGTTCCTCAGGCAGGGCCAGCCATGGGACAGGGACTGGTGAGGACACTGATCCTCGTGTCTCTAGCTGCAAGTTGGGGCTGAGGTTGCCCAGTGGATGGAGCCCGGTTGTTGCGAACAGCCCCATTCCCTCTTTCCCTGGGGACAATCATGGGGGATGGCATGAGGCCAAGCATCGGCAGCCACTAGACCTTGCTGAGAATTTGGAATTGGTGGGTAGAAGATACACTGGTAACCTCCAGCCAAATAACAGAGAGCTTGGGAGTAAGGAGTTCCAAACATTTAATATACAACAATCTACCAGCTATATCCCTAGAGGTGGACCTTCCTCCTGCTAGGCCTTCAAGCAAAATGGGACCTCAGTTCTTCTCTACCTGCAGCCCCTAATGCAAATAATAGAAGGAGCAGAAGAGAGGGAAGATGATGCACAGCCTACTGCCAACCCATGTCATGTCAAGGCATAAAACACTTACCAGTAAATTAAGCCTTAAATACCAGCTTTCATGTTGTTTCAATATTCATAGCCTGCTAGCTGGATCCTGATATATGATGAAAACTTACCAAGTGCTGCTGAGCAGCCTCGGCATCCACCAATTTCAGAAGCAGAACACAAAAACCACTGTAAGGACCAAACCTGGATGGAGCTTACATCTAAAAAGAATTTTTTTATCTCTAATTTTTGTAATTCCTTTAAAATCCATACAACAGCTCTGTTATGCTTTGTGGACCTTGTCACAAGTACAAACCTTCACACTGGCACATTTTATAAATAACCAGTGAGTAAGATGCTGTTCTCATTTCTATAAAAACTCCACTACTGATGATAAAAACTGGTTAATAATTTAACAAAGTAATCTGAGTGTTCTAAAAGTAGCACATAGCCGTTTATATTTAAAGCAAGTGCTTAGTTATATGAGATTAATCTACAAGGGAGGACTATTATTTAATAAAGAAAACACTTCAAAAACCATTTGCATGTACTCCTAACATCACCTGCCTATGGGTAACCATAGACTTTCCATTCCTCGTGTTGCCTTCTCTCATGTGTAAAGAATTGCTCTTCTGAGATAAGGCTGCCTACTTACAGACTAAAATATTACTCTAGAAGAGTTAAACACAGTTTAGCCCATATAACCTAGACCTAAACTCCATGACTTCCCCCAAGCCCAACAAAGTCATAAGAAAAGTTGCACCCCTGCAATGCACTTTATTTTCTGAAAATCAGAAAGTATTGGAGGGTTTGTGTTTCTTCTATGGATTCTGGAAGGCTGCCTATCCCCACATTATCAAGGATGTCTATTTATGCTGAATGCCATTCTAACTGATACTTGTTTAAAGTCACTTAGGGCTTGATCCTCATAAATATCTAGCAAAGACTTGAACCAGCATCTGGGCCATTCAGACCTCTAAAAGTCAGTCTGTTTGCATCTTGATTTGAAATGGAAGAAGGTCAAAACTATTGAACATGTTTAGACTGTTTCTCTTAAGCATCTCATCTTGCTTTTCCAACCTTTAAAACAAGCGTAATACCTGTTTATCATTAAGAAATATTTGTAAGGGTAACAACTAACTGGAAATTTTGGAAAATACAAAGAATAAGTGTTATGGCCCGTCCACAACTGACCTGCTCAACAGGGCAGATGAGACAGTTTCTTTTGGTTGTTTGCGTGGTGGCCACAGAAGTGACCACAATCACTTCAGGGATCTACTCAAAATTCCAGTCTTTACTTTGAGCTCTGAAAAGTCAAAATGATTTACAAGGACCTGGCAAAAGGTCGGCTTCCTGCAAAATAGCAGCAGCTCAAATGCAGGCAGTATCACCCTAAAGTGTCGAGGGGAAACTGATGGTGAGAAGAAGCAAGGAAGAGATTGAGGTAAAAGAAATGAGGTAAAAGAAAGAAAAACAGGGACACAACAGAAAAACACTTAACATTAGCTGTAGCAAAGATTCCAAGAACAAACATGGTCCATGGGGCAGAGGGTGTGCAAATGTACTTTGTGGCACTGGCTGTTCATAAATATAGCATTGAACCTTATTAGCATATGAGGCACAGAGAGGCAGGGTCTTGTTGTGCCTGTGCAGTGTCCTTGTTTGGAAGGATCTTGAAGTAGCGCATTCCCTTCTGGAAGGTTCCTGCCCTCACAGTTCAGTCACCACTGCTTGACCTCCCTGGGCGTGCATCTGCAGCAAGGGGCACACACGCTGCCTTGGAGCGAACCGGCCAGTTGCCCACAGCAGCATGGGTGATTCAGCCAACACCAGTGACCCAGCCAGGGTCGGGGCAGCTCCTGCTCCACTCCAAGCAGCACACAGCCCCATGCACGCAGCCCCACACAGAGGCACACACAAATAAATCTACGCTTTCTTTTGCCTTTCACAGTGGAAGGATGGGATGTCATCCAGAGGTACCTGGACAGGCTGGAGAAATGGGCCTGTGAGAACTTCATGAGGTTCAACAAGGCCAAGTGCAAGGTCCTACACCTGATTCCAATATACGGAGGGGGATGATCTGATTGAGAGCAGCCCTGCAGAGAAGGACTTGTGGGTGCTGGTTGGCAAGAAGCTTGACATGAGCCAGCAATATGCACTCACAGCCCAGAAGGTCAACCATATCCTGGGCTGCATCCAAAGAAGCGTAGCCAGCTGGTCAGGGGAGGTGATTCTGCCCCTCTATTCCTCTTTTGTGAGACCCTACCTGGAGTATTGTGTCCGGTACTGGAATCTCCAGTGTAAGAAAGACATGGAGCTGCTGGAACGGGTCCGGAGGAGGGCTACAAGTATGATCCGAGGGCTGGAGCACCTCCCATATGAGGACAGGCTGAGAGAGTTGGGGTTGTTCAGCCTGGAGAAGAGAAAGCTCTGAGTAGACCTTATAGCGACCTTCTGATACCTGAAAGGGCTACAAGAGAGCCCTTTCACGTATCAGAGGGGAGGGACTGTTCACAACGGCTTGTAGTGATAGGACGAGGGGCAATGCATATAAACTGGAGAGGGGCAGATTTAGACTGGACATAAGGAGGAATTTCTTCACGTTGAGAGTGGTGAGGCCCTGGCCCAGGTTGCCCAGGGAAGCTGTGGCTGCCCCATCCCTGGAGGTGTTCAAGGCCAGGTTGGATGGGGCCTTGGGCAGCCTGGTCTGGTGGGATGTCCCTGCCCATTGGCAGGGGGCTGGAACTGGATGGGCTTTAAGGTCCCTTCCAACCCAAACTATTCTATGATTTATATGGGTAGTGCACACCCACATCCTTCACATTTCATCTTGCAGGTAAGCATATAAAAATATTTTTAAATGTTTTATGACTGATACCTATATTTCAAAATTTTAATAATTTATAAGATTCTTTTGTTTAATATATTTGTTTAATATATTTATTCTTATTCTTTGGGCAAGTTAAATTTTATAACCAAATCTATGAATATGAAATACTGAGCTGCTGGCTAGCTAAAAGTGAAGCCTGAAAGAAAAATTACAGTTCCAAGGCATTTTCTACCTTGGTTTATAAATAGATGGCTTTGACATACCACTCACAACAACAAAGCTATAGTTAGCTTGCCTGAGGCAGCTGCGCAGCTGGGAGAGGAATTTACACTGGTAGCCAGACTGTGCAGTCGCCTGTGTTGTGATATGTGCTATCAAAACACCAGTTAAGGACACAGAAGAATTAGCATTTTGGCTCGAGGCAGAGTGATAGGAAGCAATCTTTGGTTTTATGTTGTCCAACATGTAAGCTGTTGAAGAAAAGCAAGTTAAACAGAATCTTAATTGGAAGCAGCAGATAAAAAACTCAAATGCCCCTGACCTTCTTGGGTGTGTTGGTACAAGATTCAGGTGAAAAATAGTGCTTCCTGTAGTTGTTAAGCTTTTTCACTATTCATAAGTGCATAGCAAAATAATTTGTATATTTAAGTGAAATGAATGACACAAATATTCTCAGAGCATGATTGAGGAATGGATACCCCACAGAATGGCACATCCTGCTTGGGGCCAGATCCAGGCTCACGTTGGCACAGGAGGTTTTAGTGTTGACACCAGCTGATCTCAGCTCAATCACACAGATGAATATTCTGCTATACCTGCAGCATTCTGGCTCTGGAACAACACAAAACGTTGAAGATTGCAGCTGGAGCTCAGAAGTAGGTCCCCTTGAACTGATGGAAGCTTACTGGTTATCTCTTAGATTATATGGGCTCTAACTTACTGGATTCACGCCCTCTTGCCCTCCCTGGAGCAGAATAGACATAGTAGTTCTAAAGTTTATTTTGTATTTATTAAATTGATTTATTCAGACTGCAGAATTAGGATCCACATCCAAACTTTCAAAAATCTCATTTACTTCAACATAATAATTTGTTTCAGACCCATCTTTCAGTGAAACACTTCCTACCTGACATTAAGTCCAGTGAATGCACAAATAAGAATGGATAAGACCTTGATGTGACACAGCGAATGCCATAAAACCCTCTATATTCAACTTTTAAATCAAAACCAGTGTCTCCTGCCCCTTTACTTATTACATCTTCCAACATTAGTCTTCAGCACAGTATTTTGCAATCAGAAGAGAAAAATTCTGTTTGACATAATACCAAGGGGCTGAAAAAGTGGCTGTCCTCCCACACTGCTCACAAAATGATCTCTAGACATCTGAGATGCTACATGACCTTCACTTACATCAAATGCATTAAGTTTAAACATTTATTGAAATAAAAATTAAAACCACCACAATGTTTCCTCACAGAAGCATCTACACTTCACATAAAAACGCCATTGGAATTCATCAGAAACAAATTTTTCCTTCCTTGATAGTACAAACTTGTGACTGTGATATAGCCCATAGTCCTCTTCACTTCTAAGTGGTAAAACATGAAAATGAAAGTTAAAAACAAGAGTCTACTTATGCTTGAATGTCACCATTTTGTCTTTCAAATCCACTTGAGCATTTTGTTTGTCAAGACACGGATAAAAGTGCTCTTTAAAACAGTGCTGAAGAAAAAGAAAGGAGGGAAAAAAACCAAAACAAACCCACCACAACTTAAATACTTTATGTAAAATTTCCAGAGGAGTCTGAGTCACTTGCATGCTCATGTCTCTTCTCTCACCCCCTCTTCAGATGTAATTCAATAATTTAGTAAGGTTCATACAAACTGATGACAATGGTGCTCGGATTCACAAGTCACCTTTTTGCAAATGTTAGTTCTTTCTCTTTATGAACTTGAAAGAAATAAACCGCTGATAGGGACATACAACAGTATTCAAACAAAAAGAAAATGGAGAAAAAAAGCACCATCTTAAATTCAGATATAAAAGGAGGGACAAACAATACAAGCTTACACACTAGGAATGTTTGTATAATAACTTCACCTCTCTGATATAAATTTATCAAGATTTTGTTCACAGCAAATTTGGAAGAGATTGCAATGGCAAAATACACTAATCTGTGTAACGTTTAGCTGTTCAATAACTTTTTTAATCTACATAACTATGCTTTACAGAGTAGATATCTCTAAAGCTTAAGAAAGGAGATAAAGTGTAAAAACCCCAGATAATGCCTGGGTTTTTGCACAATGCCACTAGCCTGCTTCGGAGAAAGCAGTGGCAACACAAGCCAGCAAAGGAGGACTGCTTTAACTCCTGTTCCGCCAGCACTTCTCCTCCAAAGCTAGTTAACCTAATTATCAGCAGTGGGGAACAAAGCACAAGTTCCTTACAAACACAGGCAAGACAGAACATAGAAAAGAATCACGCAAAACCAATAGAAAACTCACAGCCCAAACAAGTCCAAAAGAAATAAGGCACAGCGAGTTACCCTGAATACTACATTTGTACAGTACATTAAGTCAAATTAATACTAAGCCAATTAGAACAAAATGTTGGACACAAAGTAAACCAATAAAAAAATCTCAAGCAACAGCAAACAGAGCTAAAAGCAAACAGGAAAAAAAGCCTTGAAAAGAACATACATAGGAACTGGATAGACTTGTAACAAACCTGTAATTGTAGCAAGAAACTATGAAGTTTTAGATTTACAGTCAGTACACTCATATAACTCTAAATATTCTAAAGAGAATGAAGTTTCAGTGCCAGCTGTTCCCCACAGCCACCAAGAACCACGCCAGTGCACGACCAGCAGGCAAAGAAGGTACCGAGCACAAGCTGAAATACAGGAAAGTCTATTTAAACATAGAGATAAAAACCTTTTTAACTATGAGGGTGGTCAGACGTTGGAACACGTTGCCCAGAGAGGCTGTGGAGTGTCCTGTGCTTGGAAACACTCAAAATGCCCAGAGGTGCCTGCCAACCTCAGCCCTTGCTCCAGTTCTGTGAGCTTAGAGGAGACTGTGGCAACACAAAGTTTGCTAAAATACAACTGTTAGATTTTTCTTGTTTACACATACAGTAGAGTGTGAATCCCTTACAGGAAAAATTGCTTGAAAATGGGCTTCCAACCCATTTTTCCCTGTGAACTAAAAAGAATCTTGTTTTCTAACATATCAAGAGTTAGACAAAATAAAGGAAAGTAGAGGAGTTGACCCACTGGCTGCACGAGGAAGCTGGTAAAGCACGTGTAGGCAAGGACTAGAGACAGACAGGGGTGGGTGCTTGGCTCCCCTTCAGAGCTTCCATGAAAAGGGAGAGATGTTTATGAAGGCATAGGCAATAACTACGTAATTATTAAAACTATATTCATGATACAGCCAAATGACATGCATCACACTCTCCTCTGAGAAAATAAAGATGGAGAACGCTGCATTGCAGATGACTTCTTATTTTAAAACGGTGGAGTATGAGGGATAAAAAAAAAAATTTGCTAGGCACAGAAAAAGTGAACATTGTCTAAATGTTGGAAATAAAAATATGTAAAATACAATTTCATTAGTGTGCTGTCTTTTAAGCTCTAAAAACTATTATTCTTACCAATGCATTCCACAGAAACCATCAAACACCAACGTCTAAACCAAGAAAAATACAAAATTAATTAATTCTTGATAATATTGAACACTTAAAGAGTTCTTTACATCCACAAAAAAAGAGTGGTGTATGAACATTAATTGTGGTAGGTGAAAATACTCTGATTTTTACTTCAACAGAATCCTGACACCAGATCCAATCAGAACTACAGTGCGTTGGCAATAGCTCAGGAATTGACAATTTTCTAGAATAGAATGGAAAATGAAAGCACTTAATTTTGGAATTTGATTTTGGAAATCCATAAAATATCTTTTATGAAAATGTCAGTATGTTTATTTTTAATTGTAGGCAGATTGACTCTAACACTATTAAAAAGAAAAGCACAAGTTGTTTGTGTCATCATTTGGGCAACTGATTGATTAGTCATCATTGGATCAGAATTCTAACAGTATTACTGAATTATACTCCTTTCAGTATTTGAAGAAATCTGCTGGTAGCCACATACTGCCTTATAACTTCTCTCTTTAGGCTTCGGAAAGAAGCAGGTGCACAATCGTTGTTATAATCATTTTTCCTCTCTTAGCAGGAGCTGGAAGGATCAAAAGAAACATCACTTAAGATGATTATCCATGTATTAAGCAAATAAAAGTAACATACCAGGAGAAAGAATGATGGAATCTGAGATGAACCACCACAGGGCGTAGTTGGATTTTCACAGCTGCAAAGGTTCAGACAAAACAGAGATAAATACTAAAAAAAAAAGGGCCAAAACTGACTATCCATTGGTCTAGTTCCAGCTTATAATACATCTTTAAGTCTTATACCTCACTTCTAGCCCCTTCTTAATCTTAAAACTTTAGTATAATAAAAAGCAAGTAATGCACATGAATTTCATCCCTAAGGGATGCACCGAGTATCCTGAAGACTACGCCTACGCCCTTCACTGTTAATTCTTACGGCACGATCTCCAGAGCAGC
Source organism: Cuculus canorus (assembly GCF_017976375.1). NCBI lineage: Eukaryota > Metazoa > Chordata > Aves > Cuculiformes > Cuculidae > Cuculus > Cuculus canorus. Next base: position 28,532,775 of record NC_071406.1, on the reverse strand, counting down.
AGACAGTGTGTAAGCTCTGCATGAGCTAGCAAGAGGACATCTTAATTCTGCAGCTTGTTTGGACAATAGTAATAATTACGAAGTAAGCTATAACCAACAATTTCAGTTGCACTGGTGCCAGCATGAATACAACATGACACAGCAAACAGGAAAAGCTGACCAGCTTTAATACTCCACATTTTTACTTAAGGATGTGAGAGATTTAAAAGCCTGTTTATGAATGCTAGTGTTTGGGAAGAAATGTTTTTCAGTTTTCCGTAACAAAGGGGCACTGACATAGAAAAAGCCTAAGTTGAGAATCACTGACACTGTTAAGTCACAAACTGTAATAATTATCTGTGTTCATAGGCTTCATCAGAAGCAATATTTCTACACTTCCAGAAAATCATTATGATTTCCAGGACCACAGAAACACAATGATTTTGAGCATCAAACCACTAATGATAACGAATCCAAAGCCACCTAAATTCATGTTATTATATTTTCATTATAACTCTCAAATATTCCAACTTGAACTGGACCTCCATTATACTTAACACTCTATAAGCATAAATTGTTTATATTTCCCATGAAAGATGCAATTACTAGACTTGAAATTTGATTACAGAATCATGGGGTTTAACTTAATATTTAGATGGTTGAACAATATGTCTTTAATGAATTATTACTTGACAGCACAGTAGTAACTTCATTGAGCCAACTGTATGATACATAGCTATCGTCAAGCAGGGGTTAAAACCTACAAAGCATATCCTGAAATTTTATGACATTGTGGCTTCAAGAAACAATATACCTACGCCTTTCAGCTATTTATTGATCCAAACTGACCCATCTGTGTGCATCAATCCTGCAAAAGATCATGCTGTTTTAAACAGTTGCTGTTACAAACAGCAAATCACTACTAAGTTTAAAGAACAAGGTATTTTACACAGAGTATTCTAATGTTCAAGGTACCTAATACCCCATTTACCAGAAAATATCTTAAAAGTATTTTTGCACACAGACAGATCTGCATGCATTTTAAGATCATAATCAGGATAGACTTGGTCTACGATTATAGAGAAGCCAATCCATTTTGCATAAAGTAAAAAGCCATTTAACATGAGACTTCCAGCCCCTGCACTCATTTAATAAGAGCACATTCTGAATGAAACTGTCCGTGAGTAAGTCCTGCAGGGATCTGGCTTGCCATGTGGTTGGTGCTTCTTGGTTTCCTGCTGTCAAAATGCAGTTAAACATCTAAAATACATCCAGCCCTTTTTCAATGCCATCCTAGGATGTCATTGCTTTAGCTGTCACAGGATGGGATGAATCTTGGGTTCACTGAGGTCAACAAAAAACTTCACTGGGCCAAGATGCAATTCTGAAGAGCTGTTTAAATTACAACTGGTCTTCTTCATAGTAGTTTATTTCATTGCATTCTGTGGTGTTCTTTCCACAAGAAGCTCTAAGATACAGTTTAAAGTTAAATTCCCCTTCAAGAATAAAGAAACTACAAAAAATGCAAATTCAGTCTTTATTAAAACAAGATTTGTTCTGCTGAAGGAATGAATTAACTGCAAAACATAAGCAAACAAGAAACAAAACCTTTGCTTCTGGGCATGCTCAGATCTATGCTACTACAAAGCTTTCTGGAAAAAGATTATCAGGAATGCTGTAATTCATAGCAGATAAATCATTAAAGACAAAAATTCTGGGATTTTAATTGCATTAGCATGTGAGACATTTTACTTTTTTTTATCTTTCCACAAAACATAAACAGTTGAAACACTGCTCTATTTCCAGAATAAGTATGAATTAAGATTACTCCATTCTTAGGCAGAGTTACACTAGGAGAAATGAAAATACAACAGCTAAAGAAATCAAGAATCACCTTCCCACTCCTGTTTTATGCTACTCAGTGAAGTCAGTGGACTCCCAAGCATAGGAGCACATGGAGCTGCTTGTCCTCTACACTCCAGATCAGGACACCATCCACTTGGTTACCTGTCACTCACTCAATTCCAAACAGAATGTCCTGTCCTGTAATTTAGCTCTTCATAACAAGAAAAAACCCACAACTGCTTGACTGAGGAAAAACATGGAAACAATAAATCTGAAATTAAATGAGCTGAAGATACAATGAAAGGACATCCAGTAAAGGCAGTGGACAAGTTTGTAAAATCCTTCTATTTTTACAAACTCATATTGTGCCAAATGACCACAGACAGTAGAGACAGAGAAGCAGGTAGAAAATTACAGCATCAAGCAAGAGCACTGCAAAATACATTACCAATTACACGAATATGAAAATCACAAGAATGGGTATTCTTATTTGGGCACGGATTTAGCATGAAACTTAAATACAAGTTCAGATTCAGTCATAGTCTCATTATGAATACAACTAAATACCTTATTTTATCTGATCCCCAGAGAGGAGCACTTTCGTACTACAATTATGAGAACATTGGATGCAAAAAATCCTATCAGAAAAGGAACTGAAGAACTGCCACGTGCAAGCATCAGACATTCGAAGTTTTGGGGACTTGCTAGTCCATGGTTGGTTGGTACCTGGCACAGTAGGAGTCTGGGTCACACTCAGGGTTCACAAGTAAATAATAAAAATCAAGCTGTTTAGAATGAGATTGTCTTAAAAGGCTGAATATTTTGGGAGGGGAGAGACCTTTTTTTTAGATTATGAACTGTATAAAAATCATGAGTATGAACTTGCAGAAGGTCAAAATTACATATGCAGAGAAGCAGTTATAACATTTTTCTGAACTATTATAAAATATCCTGCATCTAACTCCTGCCAATTAGATTCAGAAAGCATGACTTTATTACTCCTTAATCCAGTTCTCTTTTCTTGCTTCTCTAGATTAAGACACGTGAACACACTGACAAATACGTGTGTCCACAAACATTAAGATACCAAAAAAAACCCTAAAATGCCCCCACCCCCTCAGTCCAACCCAACCAATCCTCCCATCAGTTTCAGTGAGTTATTTCAGCTCTGAAGTTTCCCACTGGTGTAGACTTCACAATCATGTTTTGAAGTTTCAGCCATTCTGCTAACTAAACATCGCTACTCAATAACGGCAGCAGAATCTGTATCATTTATCTGACAGGGAAGCATTTGACTAATTCCTGAAGCTCCCAGAAAAATTTTCTCCTTCATGCACGTGATATTTTGAGTGTCTGCCCTTTTCTATCTTTCACACATATCTTCATCAATTCACTTTCCGAAGCAGTGTCTACGTTTACATTTCCTATCACAGTCTCCCCTCTTTCCTCGCAGTCATTGAGCATGCACAGAAGAGGTTTCTGAACAGTCAGAAGTGAGCCACAGAATAACACCAAGCTTACAGAAAATCTTATTTTGACAGTTAACCACAGAAATGTTTCCAGACTTGTGCCCCAAGTCTTACTTTTTAGAAAAAAAACACTACATTTCATTCTTGTTGCTCTTTTTTTTTTTTTTTAAACGGAAAATATACAGCTACTTACACTTTTATTTAAATATAATACATTTTTCTTTTTAAAATACCCACCCTGAAAAGGGGGTCTATTATTTACAAAAAAAAAAAAAAAAAAAGACAGTACAGACAGTACAGGCTAAAAAATATTAGTCATTCTATGGTACTCAAGATATTTTATTACTCAAGGTTTCAAGGAAAAGTTATGTGCTGGAGAAACACAAGCTTGCAATGGATGAGTATGGAGAACAGTATTTTTGGCTGTAAACAAATACGTCCTAGTGATCTTAAAGTACAGTGTGCATTAAACCTTATTCACAGACAAAACAATTCATGCTCTTCGTGTGTACAGTATTGTGAAAAACAAGATGGAAGAAATTAGATAAGAAAACATTCTTATATCACAAAAATATGTTATAGTGGAACTTATCTATAGAGTTAATTTAAAGCTTTGCTTTAAAACAAACTTTATTTAAAAAACTGCTTTTGCTTTATCTAAAAAATCACCTTTCTATAAAAACCATTCCTTTAAAACTTTACTTTAAAAAATCAGTTTTATATTAGACAAAATATTAAATTATACAGGCACAATTAGTTAAGAGGGCTATAAGAACTCAGATTATAACCCTTCATTTTCCAGTGACTTGCAATATAGTCATAAGACCCTGTGTGTACTGACAACTACAGGAAAATTCATCCATAGAAATCAACTTCTATTTCAAAACTAAAATAAATAATTTAAGAAAAAAATAAAAAATCTGTCAGACCATGTTTCACTTGAAAAGGAACTTGGTTTCCAGCTGGCTTAGGTACTTGCACATCTTTTATTTATCCTGGAAAATACGCACATACGTTAAAAAAATCCCCAAAATATTTTTAACAAGTGGTTTATGATGACTGATTTTACATTTTCTTCAGATGTTGTATATTAAAATACAACATTTCAACGTTCACCTTTATCTCAAGCCAGAACAGTGACCCTTGACACTTCAAAAAATAAATCAAGAATGATTCTGTTTTTTCAAGTGAAAATTCACAGATAATCTGTTCAATGGCAGGGTCTGATCTTTCCTGTGTTTTTCTTGCATTCTGAAAGATGTATTGTACAACTATGGAACTTACAAAGACCTTTAAAGTAAGACAGATTATATAACATACCAAATTCCAGATTTACAAACCAGAGCCCTGATTGTGATTATGCTTAACTATATGCTAAACAATAAAAATGAAAAATTAATCTTGGATTTTATAGCACAGAAGTGTCTGAAAGACTGGGGGTTATGTCTCCTGAACATATTAATAAGCTGTTATGATAATAACTATTAAAAGATAAACTAAAACGAACACTACAGTCCTTTTTTGCCATAAAATCACAGTACAGCATCAGTGGCCAAATATGAATCACTATGGAATATAATTTTAATTCAACTAAATATTTTTTAACATATATTTAAATATCTGTTTAAACAGATATTTTGACTCTAATACATTTAGATGGACACTGCTTTAGGTTTATTTAAATACTTTACTGAACGTTTATAAAGAAAGTTTCAACTACAGTACACAAAAATGTAACCAACAGTACACCAATTAGTATTCATAAAAGCGCAGAAACTCAAGTTTAAGGTTAAAAGTCTAGAGTAACTCACTGCTAGTTGTTCTTACTCCCCACTAAGGAATGTGAAATTCACCAATAAACTTAATCAATAAGCTATTTAAAAAGAAAAAAAACCAAACCCTAAGCCTACATTTCTTTCGGAATTTGAGATTTCACTTTAGCCACCACCATTTGAACGGTGCCCTAGAGAGACATATTTCCCTACCAGCATGGTCCATTATTGCTTGATGAGAGCCCACAGTGATGTTTTGTCCAAAGTAACTGCTTTGGACGTGGTTTCAGGAAATAAAAATCAATATAAAATCACATACAATTATATTTTGCTTCAAGAAAGCACCGAACTGATCTGAATGGTATCATACTGTATTCATTTCAATGCCACTCTATTGGCAAGTATATATTACGTGTTGAAGGAAGTGTGCATATACACAAACACAAAATACATACACAGAATTCAGCCCAGATTAACGCATCTTAATTTAATTTCTAGCATGACAACCGACTTTTTTTGCACTTTAGAATTAGGTGGAAATACAAGAATAGGCACGATTCATATATCTTCTAATTTACCTTATTATAGTGCACTATTATGCACTGATAATACCATAAAAACAATATGATACTATTCAAGCTCATTTTTCTGATGTACAGGTGAAGTCTAGTGAAGATGATTCCAAGTGCTTTTCAACTCCAATGCACAACTTCTGCAGCTTTACACAGTAGAGAAGAGCAATACATTATGTCCCCATATTCCAGGAACAACCGAGTATACAATTGTACTTGTTTCACATTAGACTGGCTTTGCACTTTTGGCAGCTTTAGCAGAAAGGGCGCATTTAGCATCTGCTTTGTCTGTGGCCTCCTTTTGTTCCCTTTCCTCTTCCTCAATCTTTTCCAGGTGCTTGCTATAAAAAAAGTTATTTTGGTAGCTAGCTCTCACCTGGTAGAACAAGACATTTTCGAAGTAATGGTATAGCAGAAGTCCTTCTAGAGGGTTGGTTCACAGTGCTAGGGTGACCCCGATCTCCACTTACTTCCCAGTTCCTGACTTTGGAAGAAGCTCGCTCTGGCTTCTTGGGAAAAGATTCTGATGTAACTTTCTGCCTCTTTTCAGGAATCCCTGTGACAACTGTCGAGTTCAGAAAGGTCCTTTTTGGTTTCCTCCTTGCTTTTAATTTTTTAGCATCAGGCTTTTCTTTCTTAGGGTGCTTTCCCACTGTAGTTTTTCTCGTCTGGCACCTGTGGATGGAGAAAGCAGAAGATTTCTGGGCACGAGGACGAAGTTTCCTTCTCATCCCCTCTTTTTGCTGTTTTTTAGTTCTAGAAGTCTGTTTGCCAGCAGTTGCTCTGTTTCCTCTCCGCCCAACAGCACATCTGACAGATAAAGGTCCTGCAGCCTTTCTGGAAAAAAACGGTTCTTTATTAGTGCCTTCTTTTCTCTTCCACATTGCCTTTGGATTCTCCCTGTCTAACTGCTCACTCCTGATGGGGGTCAGAGGAGTTTTGGTGACCCTCTTAAATGGAGTCAATCTGCCATCTCCTTCTACCGCAGACTGGTGAGAGTTCAAAGGTGAAATGATCAGGTGTTTAAAAGAGCTCTCAACGTGAGCAGATACCAGACAATCTGTTCTTTCTGTGGAATCAGAAGAACCATCTCCCTTTTGACTTGAGGCTGCATGATTCCCTTTACCTGGATCTAGCAGGAAAGATGCTGAAGGTGAACTACAGAAGTCTGACCGACTAAGTGGCTTTGATGGCATGCTTTCTCTCTGTGCATCAGCTTGTTTCCTCGTGTTTGCATCAAAGCTGAGACTTCTGAAAAGCTGTCGAACATGGGAGGGCTTTTTGGCCCTTTCTCCAACTGTACTCTTCGGAGGCATTTTCAGAATTCGATTTGTCAGTGGGTCATAATACTTCAGAGAACACTGTTTGTATTTGTACCTTACAGAGTCCTTGCTGTCTGTGGAGTTACGATTTTTCCTCATTTTAGGAACATCTATAGGTTTACTTTTACATTGTTTTACCTCTGGGCATGAAAGTACATACACCACCGTCTTAGGCTGTACAGGACTCATAATCTTGCTGTAGGATTCAGGAAGTTTAAGGGCACATAGTCTAGTTTTCATGTTTGGAGTTTTTTCGTTCTCTGGCCACATGATGCTGGCTTTCTGATCAGCTGGATCAGATTCCCTTCTAGACATTTTTCTTTTGGCTACAGGGTAGTTCAATAGACTTGTTTGGGTGCCATGGCTGACTTTAACCACCTGGCATCTTGAAGCCAGGCGCCATGTCCTTTTTCTAGGCATTTTAAGAATTTGTGGGTTGCATAGTGTATCTGAGGCTAAACATGGGTCAAGATCAGAGTCACCACTTAAAGCATCATTAAATTCTGGCAGTGCTTTAACTGCTGCACTTTCTTTTCCATTACCCTCAGCAATACTACTCTTCTTTTCATCCTTCCGTCTTTTTTTCTTCATTCTCCTCCCTGTACAGTTGGCTGCAGATTCACTGTCAAAGTGGCAGCGAAAACGACCTTCCCTGAAATCACGCACAAGTTCTTCAATTTTTATATCATCTTCATACATTATTTGAGACCAAGTCTTTCCCACAAAAGAAGGAGGCACATGAGGCAGAGCTGGAAGAACTGGTTCTTCAGTACGAACTACGACATCCTGTTTCACTGCTTCTATTTTCTTTACTGACTCACTTTTTAAAACAGAAGAGAGCTGTGTTCCATAGTCTTTATCCTGCAGACTTATTTGGACCTCTTTTAGGAGTGCTATATCTTTTACAGCTGCCTTGGGCAAGTCTCTTCCTGCCTGAATAGGTGCATCACAGTCAAAACTCATTTCAGAGCCCTCTAAATGAGTATGGTCCAGAAGTGATGAAAAAGTCAAACAGGGATTATTCTCTTCTTTGAAATAGACATCTTCAGATGTCGTTCCATGGCAGTATTTCAAAATAACATCTTCAATAGTTTCATCCACTGAACTTTCATCACCTCTGTTTGCCTTCACGTTTTTGCATCTTGCTAGTTGTGGGGATGTCCCAAGATCTAGGGAGCTGCTGATACCCCCAGTATCCCTGAGACGGAAATCAGACGCCAAAGTTTCATCCTGAGTTTGAAAACCATCTCGTTTTGAGAGAGATTGACCTGAGGTAATACATAAAGAATTGCTGTAGCTGCACATAGGATTCTGACGAGAAACTGAAGAGTGTTTTGGGTGAACCAGCGCTGGAGGAGGATTCAAGCATGAGTTCAATAACATATCACTATTGCGTACCTCCATTCCTTTTTTATCACATCCACTACGTGGAATTAGATTTGATGTTGCCAAATTCCTAACATTTTTCTTAGGATTCACAGAAGAACTATGGATTAAAGGACTGACAGAAAACTGCTGAGATACAGGGCTCACAGTTGTAAGCTGGACTTCATGGCTATGACTTGCAATTTGAGCATCTTTCAGGATGTCCCGTTTCTCACTGCTACAAATGCCCATAGACTGCTGTGACATTCTCAGAACGTGTTCCTGCCCTCTTCTTGGCTTCTGAGTGAATGCTTGTGTTAAAGAAGTTTTCTTTGTGCCCTTATGAGACAGGCATGGAGCAGAAGAGCGTATTTCACCAACAGACTCCTGTTCTTGGCTGGAAATCTCCTGTGTGTTTCTGTTCCCCTTTTTCTCCATCTCTTGTGAGGATGGACCAGCAATCCCAGCAGCCTCTGGAGTGACAGGGAGTGGCATGTCATCATAGGTTGGTCTAAAGGGGAGAGAAAAAAAACTCACTTTATATAAATACTGTAAACATGCTTAAGATTTTTCAATAGTGTTCTTTAAAAAAAACAATAGTGTTCTTTAAAAAAAAAAAAGAGATATAATTGCCTAGAGTACATCACATCTAATGAACAAACTCAAATTACCATCTCTGCTACTTCAGCAGAGATATTCCATTTTAAAAAAGGGTGGAGGGAGAGGTGGGAACATTCCACAAAGCTAGAGGTAATAATTTGGTCATTAGTCTTCAGGCAACCAGCCATTCATACTCACAAGAGTATTGAAGGAGCTGGCGGATGTCCCTTCCAAACCTCTTTCCATCATCTTCCAGCGGTCCTGGCTGACTGGGGAAGTTCCACTGGACTGGAGGCTGGCTAATGTTGTGCCCATCTACAAGAAGGGTTGCAGGGAGGATCCAGGGAACTACAGGCCTGTCAGTCTGACCTCACTGCCAGGGAAAGTCATGGAACAGGTGATCTTGAGTGCTATCATGAAGCACATGCAAGAGAACCGGGTGATCAGGCCCAGTCAACATGGGTTTACAAAGGGCAGATCTTGCCAAACTAACCTGATCACCTTCTATGACAAAATCACTCGACTACTGAATGGGGGAAAGGCTGTGGATGTAGTCTTCTTGGACTTCAGCAAAGCCTTTGACACAGTTTCTCACAGCATTCTGCTTCAGAAACTGTCAGCCTCTGGCCTGGACAGGCACACACTCTCCTGGGTTGAAAACTGGTTGGATGGCCGGGCCCAGAGAGTGGTGGTCAATGGAGTTAACTCCAGCTGGAGGCCAGTTACAAGTGGAGTTCCTCAGGGCTCGGTGCTGGGTCCAGCTCTGTTCAATGTCTTTATCAATGACCTGGATGAAGGCATTGAGTGCACCTCAGCAAGTTTGCGGATGACACTAAGCTGGGAGGAAGTGTGGATCTGCTGGAGGGTAGGGAGGCTCTGCAAAGGGATCTGAACAGGCTGGACTGCTGGGCCGAGACCAATGGCATGAGGTTTAACAAGGCCAAATGCCGGGTCCTGCACTTGGGGCACAACAACCCTATGCAGCGCTACAGACTGGGGGAAGAGTGGCTGGAGAGCTGTACAGAGGAGAAGGATCTGGGGGTAATGGTTGACAGCTGACTGAACATGAGCCAGCAGTGTGCCCAGGTGGCCAAGACGGCCAATGGCATCTTGGCTTGTATCAGAAACGATGTGACCAGCAGGGCCAGGGAGGTTATTCTCCCTCTGTACTTGGCACCGGTGAGACCACACCTTGAGCACTGTGTTCAGTTCTGGGCCCCTCACCACAAGAAGGATGTTGAGGCTCTGGAGCGTGTCCAGAGAAGAGCAATGAAACTGGTGAGGGGGCTGGAGAACAAGTCTTATGAGGAGCGGCTGAGAGAGCTGGGGGTGTTTAGCCTGGAGAAGAGGAGGCTGAGGGGAGACCTTATTACTTTCTACAAATACCTGAAAGGAGGTTGTGGAGAGGAGGGAGCTGGCCTCTTCTCCCAAGTGACTGAGGACAAGACAAGGGGGAATGGCCTGAAACTCCGCCAGGGGAGGTTCAGGTTGGATATCAGAAAAAAATTCTTCACAGAAAGAGTCATTGGACACTGGCAGAGGCTGCCCAGGGAGGTGGTCGAGTCACCTTCCCTGGAGGTGTTTGAGGAACGGGTTGATGAAGTGCTTAGGGACATGGTTCAAGGGAGTGTTAGGAATGGTTGGACTCAATGATCCAGTGGGTCCTTTCCACTGGATCTGGAAATTCTATGATTCTATGATTAAGAATGGCCAAACCATTCTTTTTCCAGGTCTTCACCTTAATTGCTATCAATAGCATTGTATCAAATCCTTAAGTAATAAAAGTGCAGAGACAACACAAAAGCAATGTACCTGGACAACATTTATATAAATACATTCCTTTCTAAATTGTCTTCAGTGTGAAAGTTTCACATCAAATGGGCAAAATTTACTGCTCAGCATCGGAACAGAAATAAGAACTCGCAATACATGCGTTCTACCAACACGTATTTAAAACAAAAGCCAGCTATATTGTACCTGCTGTCATGGTATCTGTGGGGATGATGCTGTAAAACATCCTGCAGGAAACGTTCCATCAAGCTACTGGTACCCATACGATTCCTACAGTAAGTGGTAAAATGTCTGTGCTGGGAGCTGAAAACATGCTGGCAAAAGATAAAACAGATGACTAGTTTAATACTACTGTTAACACACTGGCCTCTTCCTAAAAATTACTTCCCAGGTTAAACATGACACTGTTCCCCAGGTTAAATATTACACTGTTGCTGTGAAAATATTTAAATAAAAAGAGAAATCTTCAGGCTTTTTTACTTTAAGTCAAGATTTTAAGCATGCTTAGGGAGTCTCAAATAATACTAAACATATTGAGACATCTTTCTGAGTTGGAACCTAAATTAGCAGCTCTGACAGCTGCTCACAAATTTCTTGTAATAGTACAAATATTCTAAATGTATCTATAAATTACTATTAAAGTATTCTTAAACTTCATATGAGTAAACATCCTGTAATTCACTCACGTTAAGGAGAATTTTCATAATCACAGAACATTACAATAGGCTTCTACTTTCTAATTAGAAAAGTCTAAAAGACAAGAGGCGGACAGAATTAAAGAACAGAAACCAGTTGATCAAATGTCTTCAGCCTTGGTATCTAACATATTAACTCTAATAGCTTAGGATATATACAGATCTCAAAATTAAAGGCTCAGAAACAAACCAGGTAGATGCAATGCATGGTAGTGTGCCACATCAGAAAAGCAGACTGCAGTAGCCCTGCCACTCCATCAGCATCTTTTTAACAGGTAACAAATAAGAAAGATATCTTCTTCCCAGTAGATACATTGTACAATTCACAAATTGATTATTTTTCATTCAATATTGGTTGTTCAATGTAGAGACTGGTATTTTATAACCTGATAAAGCCTTTTGGTACCCCTTGCTATCTGCTGCTGAATTATGCAGAAACCGCCTCACCTGTTCCAGATTACTGTAGTGTATGTGACAACAGTTGCAGTATCCCTGTCTGTTCTGCACAGTGGATACTCCAGGCCGAGGATGTTCTTGCCCTCTTGCGTGTAAACTGAAAGAAGTAGGTAATATTACCAAGACATTTCAGCAAAAAAAAAATGAGAAAGGTTGGGTTGTTTAATTAATCTTCTTAACATGGAAATTCTAAATATCTATCTTACTATAGAGCTGGAACAAAAGTGTAAGATAAATATTTGTTTCAGAATTGTAATGGCAAATAGGACTACATATTTTAAGGTATTCCCAAGCAAATTTCACTACAGAAAACTTTCTTTAAATGCAGAACAAAGGACAACAGGTAGAAGGCACAGCTAAAACAAATGCTAATTTCAGTCAGCTGAAATCTGGAGAGAATTGTCTCTTCAGAAAAAAGCAGTCATCTTTTCATTCTTCTGGTTTTGAGTATTTTGAAATTCAAAAAATAGACTAAAGACAAAGAAATCTCAACACCCACACATTAGTTTTGGTCACTACAATGCTCCTTCCCCACGGTTTTAATAGTATGTGAGTACAAGACAAGAAAGACTCACATCATACGCTTGATCTGTATTGCACCACTGTCATCCAGTTTGGCTCAGGCTCCGAAGAGGTAAATGCCTGCCCGCAGCTGGGCCAAGAACTCCTCCAGGAAACCCACAAGGAGCAATGTGACACAGTGAACACCAATAAGCTGTGGGTATAATGAGCCTCTTACACAGCTCGATTACATGCAATTTAACTATGAATCAAACACTTTTATCCCATAAATACGACAGCCTAAGTGAGCCTTCTCTGAGCTGTCCCTGCACAGCAGCATGGCTGCACAGCAATGATCTCCCTTCACACTGGGACACCTCTCAAGGGAGACACTTGAAGAAACAAGATCTCTTACCAACGACAGAACGCTTGTGAATGCCATCTGAATCCTCCCTGGACAGCAGCTGGACTGCACGCCAGGCAATTCTCCTCTTTAACAGGGATTAGTTGTTTAGCTTAAATACGTAATATTTTGAATAGAATAAATAATTCAGAGTTATAATATTGTGTGATTTGGTATGCTGTTCGCTTAGCCTTGCTTAGCTTAGCATGAGTAACTAGACTTGCTGAAGCACTAGGCCACAAACTGGGAATTTCCACTCAAAAACTTTCTAAGGCACATAATCTGTTCAGTTAAAACAAGGCCTCCAGAGTCAACCAGAACAGAAAAATTCAGGGCCTTCAAGGATGCAATTCATAAATACCAGCTGCACTAAAACAAGGTAAGGACCTGTCTGAAAAACAGTGAAGGAATACAATAAAGAACAAGAAGATCCCAGACCCAAATATTACTACTGCACCAAACCATTGCATGAGGGGCAGGTAAATAGTCTGTAAGGGTATAAATCCTCAGTGATTTCTTGGTTTGTGTCAGCCTTGTCTCTCCAGAGTTGACCATGATGCTGTATCCCTCTTATAAATTATTTATTTTATAAAATATGATGCCTGAAAATCTGCTTCACAAAACCTCGTATTTGAAATTTGGAGCAAACCCAGACCAGGTACATACACAAAGTGTAAGTGAACTGGGGACAGGGATGATGAAACTTTGAAATCTTAGCTAAGTGACAGAGGGAATTAAGTGTGCACATATGATCCTTTGTGCTATAGGCACATATAATCCTTTAGATATAAGCACACATAACCCAATTTTCCCTTTCTATATTTCCTCCATGCAGTAAGTAATAGCATGACCTCATCATTGAGATCTGTTAAGTCATGCTTTTAACTAAGAGTTTTATCAAAAAAACTCATTCACAACAACCATTACACAAAATAACAGATAAGGCTGAAAACCAGATTCTTCCTATTTTACTAAGCTAGATGCCAGTTAGATCTTCACATAACTTACCTGCTATTGCTGTCCTGTCGCAGAGAGCCTTCAACACCATGTCTTTCAACTCCTATAGAAAAACAAAACAAAACAGAATATCAAAGAGGTAGAATAGTTTTACCTGCAATTAGTTACTTCTCTTACATTGCACTTGCCGTAACTGCTCTTTTAAAGGAAGATAAAAAGTTCAAGAAAGCATGTAGAGAGATCTCCTTTTGTCCTCAAAGTTCATCCAAAAGCCTCCTAAAATAAGCTTTACTCTTTCATGGTTGAGGTGAGGGGGCAATTTTTCTACTGATTAGTCTGGGGTCAGTACTAGGTGATCTGCATTTATGCTGCTACATCTGTGATCACAAAGATAAAATGCAGCATGTCTTAAACAGCTTATTACAGGACAAGGAAATTCTATCTACATGGAAACTCTGTGGATGATTCAGAAGTCAGTTCTTCCATCCATGTCCCATAATGAAATTTAGGAAACTGAAGTATGCAATTGAAACTGTTGTTAATTATTATAGTAACTGCAACAAAAACATATACTTTAAACTACTCACCTTGTGCTGAAGAAGCAGAAACTTCATCAGATGGTTTAAATCTGTCAAACATCTGTAAGTAAAAAATAACTGAGAATAAAAAATAAAAAAACCTAGAGTAAAGCCTATCCCTCAAGTTCACCCTCGAACCCAAGCTCCAAGCTGTTCAGAAGCACCACACTATTTCAGCTGTAGAACAAGACGACTTAAAAGAAGCTGCATTGTAAAAATAAATTTCTGCTCTACTAGGTTACACTAATATTATGCTTAACAATGCACGTTAGCTTTGATAGAAGGGGCTTATTTCTGATCTAATTAACAAAGTCAAATACTATACTTATGAATACAGTTTAGACTCTTAGGTTATCAAGCAATAACCTTGTCAAATTAATTTAATTACTTAATTTCCTAAGTTGCCTTTAAAATAAGGGTGAAAGACTGAGTTATTAAAAACTACACAGACCTAGACCATACAAAATAATTATCCAGGCTGGAAAACTAATCCTTATTGCTCAAAAGACATGCAAACCAATATTGAATCCCAGTTTTTAATTAAAATATGACTACAGCAACATGCAGTTACATGCTTTAGGGTGCCCAAACACAAAGGGCTTCCAAGTTTCCTACAGTCCTTTTACATCATGGAATGCAAGCACACAATCAGCTTTCTAGTACAAACTTAGGAGTCACCAACCTTCTTCATCCACCAAGCCGACTCCAGACTAGCAAACAATAAATGTTGAACAGGAGGCCATTTGCAGTGCAGGACACATATCTTTTCTCATCCCATCTGGCAACAACGAATTTAAAGAGCCTTTTAAAATACAGTTAATAATGCATGTTTTCCATGCCCTAAAGCATGTAATTTTTTCAGTACCACTTCGCAAACACATCAGTCGATAAACGAATAAATCTCTTTTTGAAGTCTGCAGTACATCCCTCCTTTTATTATGGAAATTGTTTTGACAGTCTTTGCTACACAAATGTTAACCATTCCTCTAGAATAACTTTGTTCCTTATCTATTAACATTTTGGATGTTAGCAATCATGAAATTAATTATACAATAACAGAAAACAAATACTTCAATATTAACCAAATTGAAATGAAACTGTTTTTAGCATCATTTCTGAACCTGCTCAGAAAAACAACATTTTATTCTGCTTATGTTACATAAACTAGTTTGATATTGTGCTAATACATTAACTGGAAATCTCACAGTGGGTTGGATATTCAAAGCATTTTATAAATTAATTATTACACAGTCAATGAAGTATTATCATTAGCATTACAGACAGGAAAACAGAAAGGGCACAATAACTTGCACAATCACAGTGAAAGTACCACATCCTGTCTCAAAACTTGGGACTTAGCAATTCTTAGAGCTGCTCTAATCTTGCCACTTCTGTAATTGTGGGATGACAAACTCAGTTTCAAATCACTTTTACTTTCTATCTTTTCTGAAGTGTTTTTACAAGAATCATTCCTTCCTTCTCCTTTACTGTTCTCATATATGTAGAAAAGATGTTCCTGTATGATACTACATACCACTGGGCTTGACACATGTATTTTTGTTTGTTTTCTTTAAAATTTGTTTTGGTCCTTCCCCAGCTGTGTACTGCTCATTTTCTTATAGCAGGGCTGTCATAGCAGTTATGGTCAGAAGGAATATCTTAATAACTCAAGTTAAACCAAACCAACCAAACCAACCAAAACACTCCTAAACAAAACCCTCCAACAAACCAAACCACCCAGCCAAAACACCAGACTCATTCTCCTACTCACAGTGTATCAATTCATGTAATAATAATATTACACACACTCCTTCCCACAAACCTCCAGCTGTTCTTATAAACCTTCATATCAGGCAACCAAGAAAAGCTTTCTGGATTGATCAGCTGATCTTGATCACTCTGTTCTGTATCCTAAAAAGAGCTGGAATCCCCAAAAAAGTGAAGGAAAAATCCACAAGACTCTCTTTTGTGAATGATGCTTTATGGAAAAAAACTTGTTCCACGTGCCTGAAATCAACTTACTGATTTTAGTAAGGTCTTACTATAAACATATATTTTTTTCTTAAGCTAAAGCTACAAATATGGAGTGTAGTAAGAGTGTAGCAACCAGAGAGGAGACTATCCCACTGACAGGGTGGTAAGACAGTCATAGCAGCAGGCACCACAATCTCTCACACCAATCCACTGCCTCAAACCTCAATACACAAATCATAGAATCATAATAGTTGGGGTTGGAAGAGACCTTAAAGCTCATCCAGTTCCAACCCCCCTGCCATGGGCAGGGACACCTCCCACCAGACCAGGCTGCCCAAGGCCCCATCCAGCCCGGCCTTGAACACCTCCAGGGATGGGGCAGCCACAGCTTCCCTGGGCAACCTGGGCCAGTGCCTCGCCACCCTCAGCGTGAAGAAGAATATCTAGTTTCACCTCAGAGATGCCAGATGGTGGCAATCACAGTATATTGGATGATAATTACTACAACAGTTTGTTACTTCCTTATCTCAAGGAATGATTTCAGTGGTGGTGCAGTACCGAGAGTTCATCCAATTCTGGTAGTTACACCCGCAGGACAAGACATAGACTCAAACCAAGCTAGGAGCACAGTAACTTTAAACAGCACAGGACTATAAGAATAATTACACTGCACTGCTCCTGTTTGGATCTCCTGGATGTTTCTACAGTTCAAGAACATACAATGGGCCAGATTTTCTCACTGGAGAAGGGGTGCAATAGGCAAAACTTGTAAAAGCCTGGCTATTGCTGACTAACTAACAGAAAAACATCAGAGGAAGACCTTTCTGAGATATTATGCACAAAGCTGACATGAAAGGAAAGCCTATTCCCCTCATCTCAGTGTTTTACGAGAACATTAATGTACAGAATAAAGAAAAAATCTGAACTCGAACTGTATACAGCTTGCTTACCACCTGAAGGCAAGCTCCAATCACAGGCTAGTAACATAAAGGAAATCTGCTGTGTACATGCCTTAGATGTCACCAAAATCTGGAAAGCCTAACAGCAATCCTTACTTTATCAAAATAGAAACCACAGCTACAAATCCACCGAGGATTTTTCAGATGTCCATGCAAAGCCTGCAAAATTCTAGTTTAGTTAAGATACTTCGAACTGTAAATATCTTAAACTGTTGGATGAACAAAATAGACTATATCTGTACAAGAGGTAGCTTAAACACACATAAAAACAACTGGCTACAGAGTGTTTGATGTGGCAAACTTCTAACCAGGCTACTTCATCTGTCTCTAATGCCAATACTTCTTTATGGTTTTACCGAATTACTCTGTATGCAGTGGCCAGAGGGTGGAAAGCCTCAGACAATCCCATTCAACAGGCGAAATCCACAAAGAGGCAACCAAAAGGCATAAAATGTACACATGAAGAAAAATAATTTCCGACAGTACATGGAGGTGCCAAGGCACCACTGAAACTCTCCAGACAGCGTCATTCCTGCACTGCAGCGGGCAAAATAGAAACAAAAAAGGGGCAAAACGCCCAAAACAGCTCCTGCACAAACACCTCATAAAGTCTCTGCTGAGGTTTTTCCCTCCACCTGAGAGGGTCAGGCAGAGGGAGAATCAAGGAGGGAACTCCCTGTTAAACAAAGCTACCTGTGTCCCAATGGCATCAGCACAACCAGGGAGGCGGCCGCTTACTTCAGGAGCCACTTTTGCCCCTTTCTGTTTATACAAGCCCATTCTCTTGGGGGAGCCCTGCCTTGCACAGCTGCAGGGACAGGATGGGACGAGATGGCACGGGAGAAGACGGATGGGCTCGGATGAGATGGCACGGGACAGGACAGCACGGGATGAGATGGGACAGGACAGGTTGGGATGAGACACCACAGGATGGAACAGCGCAGGATGAGATAGCATGGGACAAGGCGAGACAGGACAAGGCGAGACGAGATAAGACAGGCTGGGATGAGATGGCACAGGACGGGATGGGATGGCACAAGACGGCATGGCACAGGTTGAGACGGGTTGGGATGAGATGGCACAGCATGGGATAGTAAGATGAGATGGGACAAGATGGGGCAGCACGGGTTGGGATCATATGGTATGGTATAGGACAGCACAATATGAGACGGCATGGGACAGCATGGCATGGACAGGATGAGATGGCACAGGCTGGGACAGCACGGGACAAGACAGCATAGGATGAGATGAGATGAGATGAGATGAGATGAGATGAGATGAGATGAGATGAGATGAGATGAGATGAGATGAGATGAGATGGGACAGCACGGGTTGGGAAGAGATGGCACAAGACAGCACAGGACAAGACAAGATGGGAAGAGATGGGACGAGATGAGATGGCATGGGTTGAGATGAGACAGCACAGGACGAGAAGGGGCAAGACGGAACGGGGCCACATGGCACAGGACAGGACAAGAAGAAATCGGACAAGATGGGGCAAGATGGGACGGGACAGGACAGGACAGCACGGGACAGGACTAGATCGGACAAGACAGGAAGGCACAGGATGGGATGAGACAGGACAGCACGAGACAGGACAGCACGGGATGGGATGGGTTGGGATGAGATGGCACGGGATGAGACAGGATGAGGCGGGACCGCACAGGATGAGACAAGATAGGATGGGTTGGGACAAGACGGCAAGAGTCGGGATGAGATGGCACAGGACGAGACGGCACGGGACAAGACGAGATGGGATGGTGTGGGATGAGACAGGACAGCACGGGACGGGATGGTACGGCAGGCGATGGGACGGGATGGCACGGGACAAGGAGGGATGGGACGACATGGGGCAAGACAGGACGAGACAGGATGTCACGGGACGAGACGAGACGGAACGGGTTGGGATGAGATGGCACGGGCCGAGAAGGGACGGGGCGAGAAGGGACGCCCCCCGCCGCGCGCTCGCATCCTCCCGCCGCCCGCCTCGCTGCCCGGCGCCGCCTCACCTCCATCGCTCCCCGTGAGCTCTTCCGTGCCGCGCGGGGTCAAGGGACGCCATCCTCGCTTCCTGCTCCGGGTCGGGGCGGAGGGGCGGGATCTGCCCGGCTCGGGGCTCCGCTGCGACTCGCGGGTTCGAGTCCCGCGGTTGTGGGGCGCGGCTCCAACAGGGCGGGGGCGCCTCCTTCCCTCAGCACCCATCGCGGTTTAGGACACGTCTCTGATGAGTTTCATTCCAACCACTGCGATAGTTTGTTTTTTCTCCTTCCAAACACGTTATTCGATGTGCTCGAGAGCAGGCTGCCGGCTTTATGCTTTCCTTTCTCTCCAAACACACCTCGCTTTGCACAGCTCACCTTGTTCAGGTGGATTTCATCACAAAGTGAAAGGCCTTCGTTTGGCTTGAAATGGTGATTTGTAGGTGGTGAGACGGAATGTCAGCTGCAATGTCTTAAAAAAAACCCAAAACCAAAATAACGACTAAGATAATGAGAACGACCCTTCCTGTCACACCAGGGACGTTGAGATTGACCACCCGGATATGGGTGGAATTGATTTCATCCCCCCTGGGTCTGCAATGAGGTTCCAGGAATGAGGCGTGCTTGTCGCTTCGTGGAAAAATACGACTATTGAAACACCTCTGCGTACATAAAGCTCTCTGAAATCACTGTTCGGTAGGAGCACCCCGAGAACAATGAATCCAGGGTCTTCCCCAGCGCTGTAGAGAGTGTACCTGTCTTAATAGTTAAATTAAACTACTAAGAGTAAGTGTCTTTGTTTCAGACTCAGATGGCATTACTGCCGGATCTGCTTTTCTTCAGAAATGGGTTTACAAACACGACCTAAACTGGGCTGGGGGTTTGAGCCACGTAGAGAGTGCTTCTGCCAAAAGGTTCCCTTTTGTTTTCAGCTGTAGGGTTTCTAACCTTTACCTAATCTCCTGTGGGAAAGCAGCTGTTGCATATTTCTCCAGCTATGCTGAAGTAGCAGGAATTTTTGAGCAATCTGGGCGGGCACAAAGATAATGGACACCCTTCTGTGCACAGGCAGGTGTAGATGCGGGCTCAGATTGTGCAGTGGGGGGGAAAGAATCTTAAATGCACCATAATACGGAAAATTTAAATAGAGGCTGCTGTAAAAAGAGGCTGTTGTGTGATTATGAAACCATAGTTTAGAGATAGCCACCCATGCTGAAGGAATAACACAACACAAATATCAAGTGGCAGAACAGCAGGAAAAGGCTTTTCCTTGGGAGCAGACTACCTTAGTTGCTGTTGAATTCCTTTGATGTGTGCATAGATATGACTATGTTTGCATTGCTAGAAAATAAGTATTTAGTACAGTACTAAAGTTGCCTGGTGATATTTTGTTGCCTAGTATAATGCAGAACGGAGCAAAACTAGAGCTCGTTAAAAAGAAAGGAGGGGAGGAGAATACAACTCTTCAGTTGTTTAGTTATGTATAGCATAATTTTTCTGCCTTTTAAGGCTGAGAGAATCCCCTAATGATTTTATGTTCATTTTAGCTACACTTATTTTATGAGGAGATAACTGAATAAGCTGAGACATCTTGATTTCAATACAAGTATATATGGGGGAACCAGTTACTTCGGTAACATGGAAAGGACTTTTGAATTCAGTGTCGGGCAAGTGAAAACCTAGTTTTGGATGGAAACTTATGGGCAGGGGTGCAGATTTGTAAGAATCAGTCATAACATTTTGCAGAAACAGTATTTCTGCAGAGAAGATTTACATGCGTGAAAGCTTAGGCACGTGCTCAAATTATTACATGCCAGAAGAGCTGCATTGTTTAAACCTGTTCATTTCATCAGTGGCAAACACATTTTGTAACACGTTATCGTAGGCTTAAACAGTTTACCTTTATGGTGGTTTATGGCGGGCTTAGTGAGTTACTGCGGCTCAGCTAACCTTTCATAACTTGTTGAAACAAAGGGAGCTCAGTTACATAGCTGAGGGACTGATGTGTCTTTTCCAGAATGGCTCATGTAAAACAGAAGGCCTTTTTAGCAAAGAGAAGGTTATAGACTGTATCTTATAATGCCAAATAACTTGTCCTTGGAATATTCCTGAATATTTTTGTGAGTACAGAATGTAATTTTTTATCTTTCGGACTGTTACTCAAAGATATCAGAACTCAAGCTTGTGTTGCCAAGTATTTCTTGGCTTTCAACTCTTTCTGTTTTTGTGAACTTGAGGTTGCACCTTCATTCAAGCTCAGGTAAGGTATTGAGAGATACCCCTTTCCCTCAGTCTCCTCTTTCCCGCTAGGAACCTACTCCTCACCTATGTGCATGAATAGTGAAGCAGGGCTGACAAATTTCATTTTCCCTTTTACAAATTCCTCTTCCAGTCCACACATCAGACATTTTTCTCTTTGCTATTGCCTATACTCTATTCAATTGCCATAAACTGTCCAAAACAGCTTTCACTGCTTTGCTTCTGATTTTGATTTGATTTGCTCTGTTTTTTCACTTCTGTTAGCCAAATATATGTCAAGGTTATAGTTACGTAAAACATTAAGAAAAAATGACAGAGGTAAACAAAACTGACAAAGGTTAACAGCAGCTTTTTTCCTCAAAAGAATCTCAAATTCCTTCCAGCAGTTGGGTTCAGATCATAAAGAAAGAATGTGACAGAAGAAAATCAAGGTTAGTAAAACTAGCTGGCAGGAAACTCTTGCCGAGATGTTTAGTTTGTTGCATGCTTGCTTTGTACATTCTAATTTTAAAAGCCTAATTTATCCTTAAGTTGTTGTTTTCATAAATTCTTCAAAGGAGCAGAGCCAAGTGTTGACTGACTGACAGCAGCTGAGGGCTGGGGTTTGAGCCATGCAGAGAGTACTTTTGCCAAGCATCCACAAAACCAGATTGCTAGATCTAGCTTGGATTCTAACAAGCACCACAGCTTTCAAGACAGTCGAATTACATGTGCGGATTTTAGAGCACTTCAGATTCTGAGTAAGCTTGGGAAAGTAAGATCTTTTCAACTTTATAGCAGAATAGATGTTCCACAATGCCTGGCCTTTTAACCTTTAATTAGAAAGAAAAATTACATTAAGAACTGTAAAATTCTCCTAATACAATTTTTTTGTCTTTCTCTGAACAATCTGATGCTGGTTGCTGGCCAGTATCAAATACCAGACTAAATGGAGCAACAATCTGTTCTTCTATGGTATTTCAATTTTTTTTTCTCTTCAGTATCAATTCAGTTATATTTAATAATAATAGTTTTCAAAGTAGAAGAAAATTTGTTATCTGTGTAAAAGGCAAGTGTAATCTCTCAAAATAGAGCTGCTTGTTTTCTTTGGGCTACTTTAATTAGACTGTTTGCTGGGGTTGACAAATTGCATATAAACATGAAATATATAATATGAAAAATATACAGTTCTGAAAAAAAATATGGGCTTTTATTTACTATGGTATGGCACTGGAATCAAATACAAGCCAGAAAGAAACGCAAGTTTTTATTTATTTATTTATTTATTTATTTATTTTAAATTATGGGCATTCTGCTTACTTTCTCATTATCTAAAACCGAACTTTCTTTTTTTTTAACACTAAAAACACTCTAATATATGGGATATTAGCCTAAATCCCCCAAACTTAAAGAATAGTCTGATTTAAAGGTTCTTTTAATTTTTCATTCTCTTGGCAGAACTAAGATTCTTAAGATTAAAAAACTGCAACTTAAATTATTATTTCAATTGCTTAATCATTAAAACAACCAAAAAACTTGGCAGTAATGTTTTAATGGATTCATGACTGGGTTGAAACCAAGGAAGAAGTTTAGAATGCTTTTTAAAACTGAGAGGGTTATTAAAAAAACTCATTTTTTAAATGCATGGACCAAGACACTTTTTAAAAGAAATATTATTTTATTTTCATGTAATCAGGTCTTTCTTATTTAAAAGGTTACTTGAAGTACTTTGCAGTTTGAATCTTTTTGCATATCTTATTAGAAGTAAATCATCCCTAAGTCTTTTCTTATTTGAAGGCCATGCTTATTCTTTGACAAGCTTACGTTTTCAGAGTTGTATGTTTTTCACACTTTCTTATTTTGCACTAAAATTGCACTAAAACCTTAATAATATATTTCTGTATACATGTACTTTGGAGAATACTGAGATTTTTATTATGAAATTGCTGAGCAAAAATCTGAGCTACTCGGGCTGATCCCAGAGCATATTATTATTGCTGTTACAGCTGCTGTTGCTGTTCATTTGCTGGCAGGTCATCCAGAAGGAGCAGGTCATGAGACAACACGAAATTTGTCACTTTAAGCCCTAGGGCTATAAAATGTATCCAAATTCATTGTTTTCAGAAAGTTTCTGGGTGATGCAGAAATGTGCTTAATTACACTAAAATACATACCCTAATACTGCTGCAGTTGTTTTGAATCTGTCAGTTAGCTTAAATTAACATGTTTTTAGGACTTTCTCTTCTAAAGTACAAAAGAAAATGCAAAGAAATTAAATCAGCAGTTGTACGGTTTGTATGCTACAGCTCTAACACTGATTGCATGAATTTTTGTTGACTGGACCAGGACCACCACGCTGTACCTAGGACAACATGGAAAAAACAGGGTCTCGGTGTCCAGATGGCCCTCTGATGGAGCACAGTAGAATTCACTTGAGTTAAAGTAAAGGGGAAACTCCTCTCTGCATCCTTTTCCCATCTGTAACCTGAAAGGGCATCTTTCATCATAAAATGCTAAGTAGTTTGCTGTTACATTCACAGTTATTTCTGGTTTCTGCTAACGATTGTTCAGCCAGTTCATCTCTCTGAAATAACTATGCCTAGTTTTTCTTAGGGAAGTGACACAAAGAAAAGGAGGAGGTCAGGAAGTAGATTGGGGGTTGCCTGTAGGTGACTGCTCATGAATTGCAGGATATTCTTTGACCTTCAGGTCGTGCATGGAATTTTTTTTAGCTTCAAAAATAGAAGTCCTTTGAATTTCTCAGTCCTATTCGCCATTGTTTCATATTTATTTTCAAAAATGACACAGATTTTAAAATTATCTGATTGATATAGTCAGATCAGCCTTTGAAAAATGGCCAAGTTGTCAAGTATAATTGTTCATTACCAAATTACTTAGAAATATACTGTGGCTTCTGAAATGTGCGTGCTGGAAAATGCAGTTGAAAGTTGAAAAGTGACTTCATTTCCCCATGCTGAAGGGAGCTCTAAACACAAGAGCCTTCATCTGTGAAAGGAACAGAAAGACCAATAAGTTGCTGTATTAACCAGAATCAGATAGCATGACTGAAATACACATCTGTGCAGAACAGAATTATTCTCATCTGCATGGCAAAATGTTTTGATTAGCATGTTTCAAACCATGCCTCTTTTTATTATTATAGATATGGTGCAAAATTAATGTGGCTTTCTTAATCAGATGATAATGTGAACTTTGAAATCTTTTAAATAAGTATAGCAGATTACTATTAGTCTTTTCTAGCCTATCTCACTTTCTGTCATACGAGGAACTCCACAGCATTTTTACAGAAGTAAATATAAATTCCCATTACTCAACCGGGGAATAATATATTCTGATACAAAGAGGTAACTCTCAAAGCTTCTTGGACGGTCATCATATCTATTTTTGAAGAATTTTCAAGCTCCCAGAAGTTTAGAACTTGCCTTGACCCCTTGGAATATTCTGTATTAACTTTTTATGGCCATCGATTTCAAAGGAACTGTTCTGTTTTTAAATAGGCACAGATGAACGTAAGATGATCCTGAATGTAAAATATCTCTGCAACTTCTGTGTCTGTAGTGTAATTTATAGGAGTCAGAGAGTCCCAAATCTATATACTATTATGTTGAGTCACTGGATGTTCTGCAGTTAGTTTAAGGTGGAGTCAAAATGTATTCCCAAGGCAGTTAAGTAACCGTTATTTCCGCTGCACTGGCTGTTCTAAAACATAAGAAATTTTTTTAATGTTCCCATGATAAACCACATAAGATATTTCCTTACATCTGAGAGCAAGCAGACTCTCTACCTTGCCTTACTTTGGGAATAATTTAAAGAAAGATTTCTTTATCCTATTCAGGAAAAAAAAGTAGGAAGTAAAACAAGAGAAGTTCTTTTGCGAAGGACAAAACTTAATTTTTGGCTAGGAATGCTGATAAGCAAAAACATCAGCTTTTGGAAGAAACCTCTTTCTCTCATAGGTTGAAAATATAGAGACTTTTTTTCATGGAAGATTTTGAAGATAGAGAAGGTATTTTAAACAAAAAGCCTTTGACATCTGTTTCTTCAAGATTTCAGATACTATTACTGGAACTCTAGTAGTTGTTTGGATCAGAGTTTAGTCTTTCTCTTTCATGTCTCTTTCACATGGCTGGGTAGTCTGTGATCAGAAGCGATCAGAATTCAGTTTCTGGTTTGCACCCAAGCTACATACAATTAATGTAATCCCCTTTGCCTAGTTTCTCATCTTGAAATGGAGAAATGGCTGTTCCCTTCTCCACGACCTCCTTTCTCTTCCCTTGCAGCCTTTACAAGAAATGCTGCAATTGTAGTCTCTCCGTTTATATAAATTCCATATTCAAGTTAATGCTAAGTGTTGAATTAGGAGCACATAGACTTCCTGAAAAAAAAAATAGTTCTAAAGTAACAGGGATTTAAATTAACCTTTATGTGTCTTTATAGAGTTTAAGGAGTAGAACTACAATGAACAAATAAATATTGGGCGGGTAGCTGATTTGGATTTGATTTGCACCAGCTTTGCACTGATATTCAGGAGCCATTCTCCATTGCAAGGAGCTACTGTCCAATTTGAAACCCTTGCCTCTCCGTAAGTCCTAAGGGATGTCAATGATTGGTCAGTATTATAAGGAGTAGCCAGCAGGCTCCACAATTCCACATGTATATAGATGTTTCTCTTAGTTAAGACTTTGAGTAGTCATGCTGTGAAGCATCAACCCTGCTTGGTCTCCCCATGAGTCTGGTATAGGCACCCTGCCTATTAGCATGGATTTCAGGGAGCTGTCCTTCATTTCACATTGACCTTCAGTTTTTCTCCATGTCTTTTACAGGGGATTAGAACTTCTTTTCAATGTCCGTTTTTGCAGTTTGTTAAAGACTAGGGTCTCTCACGGTGAGCACAGCAGCTGAGAGCAATAGTCTAGCTGGGGAACAGTGAGGGACTGAAGCTTGTAATTGTCTCCTCCCTGCTGACCTTCGTTTGTGCATTGTTGTTCATCATGACAGGCTTCAACAACTTAGCTGTTAAGAGATGAATGCAGAATTTGAAACTTAAATACCTCTTGGGTCACTGAATCTTGTTCATTGTATGTAACATGATAAAATCCTGTTTAAACTGTGCATTTGGGATTTTAATCAAAAGACCTATTACATAAAAGACAGATGACTGAATCTCCAGAGTTTATACTTGAGATGGAAAAGAAGATCGCAGTTCTTTGAAAAAAATAGGTGTAGGCAGCTATGTTGGTGATTTAGATCCTGAGTTGATGGAGGCAGCTAAAACCCTGAAGAAGTGTGGCTCGGGTTCAACTTTGTGCTTTGGGTTTCTTTGAACCTAGGCTGGTTAGGCTTTGGGCAGTTTTTGAGACATCTGACTCAATCCATAGGTTGCAAATTAGATGCATAACAGTAAATCCTGTCTTCCCTTTTGAGGGCTTCTCTCGTAAGCCTCTAAGTGACTCATAATTTGTGTGGAGTGAAAAAGTGCAAATTGGTTAATCCCTATAGCAACACTGTATTTCAAGATTGTGAAATACGCAGTGAAGCAGCTATCATTTGCATAGCCTTATTTTTGTTTCTGTATCTCTGTAATTCTCTCTGAAATTATTTTTCCAAACACTGGCATTCTTTTGTGTGGGAGGAGACAGCATTTTGGCTAAAATGGAAAAATACTGTTTTCAAGTTGTCTGTAATCTTTAATACTCAATGATATATCAGAAGGTTTGTTGTTAAGAAAAAAACTCTGAATTTCTACTGTTATCTGAGTAGTAGATATAGTCTCTTATTGCCACATGAATTCAAAATTTGAATAGCTGTGGTTTGAAAGTTGTGTAGAAAATAATTCCTACTTACTTTTTGAAAATGAGGAAAAAATGTAAGTATTAAAGCAAAATCTGTAGCGAAAAAAGGCTATTTCTAATAGTATTTTTTCAGGTATCATTCTTCATAATAAAAAAATCTTTTTATTTCTCTTCCGTGTAAACTTTTCTCTAGTATTCATGATTTAATAGAATGTAACACACTGCTCACTTTGTAGGAGTTAAATGAAGTGGTGCTTTTAAAGGTCATGCTCAAATTTGTATGTATATTCATATATATATATATATTACACACACACACATGCATGTATAGCAATTAATTTCTATACTTGTGTGCTTTGACCTGACTAAAGTAATAGATGAAGGGGTTTGCCTTCAGCAGAATTAATTAATTTCTTCACATTATACATGCAAATCCTCATATTTCTAATATCAGCATAGAAAGAGGATGTGGACCTGCCTAATTGAGCCAAACCTCCCTTCACTGGCTGGTGTGGTTTAAATGTGTCGCTGGAGAATTTTGTCATAGTTGCTGACTATGGTATATTGTGGGCAGTTAAACCACAAGTAAACATTAACAACTTTACCAAAAGGACAGGCATGAATAGTCATTAGTTTCACAGGAAGGGAGGAAATGACCCTTTTCCTGATTGTCAGGTAGTTAAAATCTGTCTTTCCAGAGTGGATTTTAATCGATGAGGTGTTAATTCAAACAGTGAGAACAAAGGAACAGTGGAGTATTTTTTTTAAAAGAACAGAGCTGTAAATAGCTGAATCCTCAAAAGGTAAGTAATTTATTTTTTGTGTTGTTTAGCTGAAATTAATACAGAAAAAAAACCTAAATGTCTTTTGTTTGGCCGTATTTGCAAATTCATGGTTGGTACAACTTAATTTAATTAGTTGAGTTTAGACTGGGGTTTCTGTTAATTCTGAGATTATCTGCACATACTAATAGGCAGTTTGATGATATCCAGTTGTCCCAGCAGTGGGAAATAATTAATAGAACTATGAGGCAATTATTGGTAATGCAGGTAAAGTAAAACTACTTCTGTTGTGTTTATTGCTTTGTATAATTTGTGCTTCAGTTAATAGAGGTCGACTATTTCTGAAGGTTTTCCCCCTGTATTTTTTCCCCTATACTTCCTCTGCCTTTGTTTTGTTTTATAGTTTTAAAAAACCCACAAAGAATGAGAAATGTTTTTAAAACTAATTTGCTTTTCAATAGACTTAGTTTGTTCACTGCTGGACAACCCAGTATCTATTATTTGTATGAAGATGCTCTCCTTTGTTCTTTTTCCATCTGGTATAAAGTCATATTTCTCTGCTCTGCAAGTCCCACATGCACTGTGTTCGTGAATGCATGTCCCTCTTCAGTATAGCTCTGGCATATTGCCATGCTCAATGTAGAGTGGAAGCACGAAGACTTCATTAACTTACCCGTTTGAAAAGGCAAAATACAACTCCCAAGTAGATAAAGGAAAAGACAGGAAACCAAACAAGGTGGGTTGGTTTCTTTTTTCATTAATTTTCTTTCAAGCATATAATTTGCACAAAATTATCTTAAAAGATCACACTCATAAAATGACGTCAATGGTTAATGGGTTGCATAGATGTGTATATTAAAAAGCTATGAAATTTTGGACTCACCATTCCAGTTTTACTGTGTCTAGGCATAGAAGGAACTAAAATAAGGAAGGGTTTAGAGCCCAAGCTTACATTCTTCAGGGACTTAAGATTCCCACTGTGGGTAATCAAAACTGTAGAAGAATAAAATGCTGTACTTAGCTCTGAACAGAAAACAAGCAGAACAAAAGCCTTTCAGTTTAAGTTCAGTTTTGTCTGTAAAATTCTCTTCTCCTTTCTGTCTCCCAGATACATTTTATATGCTGGTTATGCTGTGCAAACTGGGTGATTGCTCACCAGAGCAAAAGTCCCTCTCAACCGAAAAGAAGTAAATATAGGTAGGACAGATAGGTAGAAAGACACATTCTCTTAAATTCAGTAATCTGCTGTTCTTGGGGAGGGGGAATCTCGTCTTCTATGAAAACTTGTCTCCACAAAATGTCTTCTGAGTTCTTAGCAGTTGTGATTTCATATTTGGTACAGTGGTAGGAAGGCTGAGGAAAATTGCTGTGTCAGGTTTAATACTCCCTTGCCTCTGAAGGATGGAGGAGCTGAACTATCATTCCCAATACATGTTAAAGTAGTCCCAAGCCTGCTTTAGTTTATGGTGAAGGAAGCAGCCCCTTAAGGACAATTCCTCACTACCCCAAAACTGCTAGAATCCATAGCACTCTCCAAAATGTTCCCTGCACTGAGAAGGTGAAGAGCATTTGGCAAATGTGTGATTCTACATAACTTGCTGAGGCTTTTTTTCTTTTTGTGTAGAACATTTGTGAGGGTTATCTACCTAGTAATTTCCTCTTTTGTCCTACTGAAATAGTATTGAGCAAGCCCATGAATTAACTGCCTTACAATAACTCGATTTGGCAAAGTACCTAGAGACACAGACTCATGTGCCATTACAAGCAAAAAAACCTTGACTGATCTGCTGTGTAACAGTGGTGTATGCACCCTATCCAATATTTACAAAGAAGAGAACTGTTATTTAAAGAGCTTTTATCAGTGAAGGTTCAACAATCGGTTACCTAGAGAAAACAGTAAACCTTTAAAATGCAGTAAATGAACAAATGTGCAAATTCATGAGGTTCTTGAGTGTGTTCATACTCTTTCCTCAAGCAACTCCCCGTTCATCTCATATGTCATACATTCACAGGAATCATGACCTCCTTTCCTCATGGTCCAGGGACTCTGTGTCCCACTGTAGCATCATCTTCATCCTCCTTTCATTAATAGCTTTTCCCCACTATGTACAAGCTATCATCATTTTAGGTTAGATTGGCAGAGCAGGAAGAGCTGCCACGGAGGAAAACCAAAGCAGGATAGTTTTGCTGGGAGGAGGTTTTGGTTCCTATTAAGAGAATCTGTGGACTGTAAGAGAGATGCTTAAGACTTAGCTTAGCTGAAATTCCAGTTTTGCTGCTTCTCATTAAGCCCTTCCCTCTTCTGTGTCTTTCTTTCTTTCTTTCTTTCTTTCTTTCTTTCTTTCTTTCTTTCTTTCTTTCTTTCTTTCTTTCTTTCTTTCTTTCTTTCCTTCCTTCTTTCTTTCCTTCCTTCTTTCCTTCCTTCCTTCCTTTCTTCCTTCCTTCCTTCCTTCCTTCCTTCCTTCCTTCCTTCCTTCCTTCCTTCCCTCCTTCCCTCCTTCTCTGGAATCAATAGAGCTGGTAACTTGAAAATTTGGCATTTACTAGATTCAATCCGCATTGAACATTTTACATGTTTTGCATTAATGACAGAGGAGTAGTAACTGTTAGGTTATTGCTTCCATTAGAAGATTCGGGTTTTGGTAGAGGTAGACTGACAGACGCTCTGCTGATTTAAAAGGTATGATGAGTGCAGTACCATCAAAGTCACATAAAGCTACGCTACAAAGATACTAGTGGAATAGTGTTTCCATTTTACTGACTGAGAAACTAAGCTACATGGAGATCATGAGACCTGGCCACAAAAACTCAGCAGGCTCTTTACAACTGGGAATCAAGCCAAGTCTCCTAAAGTCCAGTTCAAATTTCTGACCAGTGTTACACTGACAGACAGAGAGAGGCACTGATTAGTGTTCACTCCTCTCTTACATGCAAAAGGAGATTAATCTGCTTATCATAAATACAAAATGAATGTATCTTACCATACAGTTACAAAATGATGCTTTCAGTGAGACTTTTAAAGCATCTTTCTGCCCATTCAATATGCTTTTCTATAAACCAGAGTGCTTACAAAGAAATACTGTTCAACCTCTTCTCTGCATAACAAAAAGCAACCTACAACTATAAGGTCTCTTTCCATTCATCAGCCACCACATCTGTTGCTTGCTTGGACGCTGACCAAAATGATTCATTCACATGTCTAAGATTTATTTTTGGTGAAAACTGGGATTATACAGAAAGCCAATATTAAAAAACTGGGTCTAGAAAACCAAGGGAAGTTAGAAACAACTTCCTCAGCTGAAAACAAACACAGTGTTATATCACTCTGCAGCTTTATTAGAAGGCAGGCAGTAGCCAAGTGAAGCAGCTGGAATCACACTGAAGTCACTCTGAACTCTGCAGATCGTTTCAGTCTTCCTTCTGCTACAGAGCTCACATCCCTAATTTACAGTGCGTTTCGTTTCAAAGAACTAAACAAGGTAGGTTAATCTCTTGGTTATAATTTAAATGTTTCTTTCCCTTCCTTTTAAATAGTGTGTTTCTACAACTACAATACTTGCGGGCAAATCCTGTAAGGCAGGGTAGCATATACTGGCTGAAAGAGAGTCTTGGAAGAAAGGATATGATACTCATTTGTTTCAGAGATTATTTTGAACCACCCCTGCAGCAAGAAAAGATATGAAAGTATGTATGAATTCAATTCTTAATGACTTTTGAATGTGTTTATACACATTTCAAGGATTCTTTTATCTTGTCAGAGAATGATAAGTTACTTTGACTTAAATCTGTTCTCCCCACCTTGTGTGTCAGTTTTAAATTTTTTATTTGCTTAGGGATAGTGTATCTCCCATAGCTATAGTAATTCCCAGAATTTTTAGAAATAACCACATCAGTTCTGATCTGAACAGATTCTAGAACAGAAAATCATTTAAGTAGCAGATTAACAAAATAATTCAGAAGAATTACAGTCCTGCAGAATTAAGGCTTCTGTGATCTGAGCTGGAAGGTGTGTGTGTGTTTGTTCCCTAACCATTGTGGAATAAGGTACAATGTGGATTTAGCTGTTTTTAAGTGCATAGGATCGTGTTTCCTAGGAGGTGACAAGAAGATTTGCAGCCACAAATCACAACCACACAATGAGACAGTGCTGATTCCACCTCCTGTTCAGACCTACTGATAAGTACGTCATTGTCACTGATCACCTTTCTAAATGTGATCCTGCAAAGCAAACAATATCCCAGACCTGTTTTTGTAGGTTTACAGAAGATGTACAGATTGTCTATGAATTAAAATACATTTGCTTTCAAGCTGAATAAAATTGTATTACTGAATCATTTTAAATGTTTATTAATTCATAGTTGGGAGTAAGTGTATGACAGAATAAAGGAATTTTTCAGGCCAGGTTTGTAGAAACTTATTCAGGATTAACTTGCTTATGACAGTTTACTCTCGGTAGCAACATATGATTGGTTTGCCTCAACTGAACTAGAAAATGCAAATATTTTGATGACCCAATTCATTTTTGTTTAATGTCACCACAGCTTCTGCCCAAATTTAAAACATGATCAGGCACTTATGCCAGGCAGACAGGATAGAGGTTTTACCAAGTTTACTTTAATCCTAGGGACTTTATATGTGCTATGAGTGGTATTAGTCCATTTTTATTTCATTTAGAAACTCTTTGAGTGTGGCGTAGTGGAAGTCATTTGACTCTGGAGAACGAATTCAGAGTTTGGATCTACTAATTGCCTTTGTGGAGAGGGATCATAAGTTGAGAATTCTATATAAGGTAGGATCTGACCACAGATTTTTACTGCACTGATGGGGAAAGAGGAAAACTGTTAAGACAGTAAGACAATTTGTATGTACTTCACATTATAAATTAAGAATTTCCTTCTCTGCTGACAACCTAATGAGCAACTTCTGAAACACTATTAGATTTGTGTTTATTTCTGATACGTTGATTCAAGAGGAAAATTATTATTTGTGTTTCCTAATAAAGTCAGTTGCCCTAATGAATTTTCTTCTCCTTATGTTTTTTAAAAGCCTCTTGAAGTTTGTGATCTTTTCTTATATATTAACTTTTTATTAATAACACTGCTCTTCCAAGCACTAAAGAGCTAGTTTTGTACAGGATTGTAGTTTTTTGAATGGTCTTGTTATTTGCTTATTTATTCATTTTATCTTATGGAATGTGCCAACAGTTCAGCTGTCTCTTACTGTGGTGGCTGGTTGTCTGGTTAATTTTCAGTCATTATTTCTGATAATGGTTTGATTCGTGTTCATTCTGTCTGAAACTAGCAGTTTCACAACAGTGCAGGGCTCTGTTGTTGCTGGCTTTACAAAAGATATTTGAGCGGGAGGAACAGTTTCTCATGGCCACTTATCAGAAGAAGGGATTGCTGTGGCTGAATAGGCATTGTGCAAGGGGCAGCCAGTTTGAGGAGGGAAGATAAAACCATGCACAACTCTCCTACTCTTGCTGTTGCTTTTATATTGTGCTTGAGGCTCCTGAGAGAAAAAGAAAAATCATACGTCCTCAAAAGAAGCATATAGTACTTCTAGGGGAGCTCAGCTAATTCTGTGCTCTTTGTTTCTTCGGTATGTTCCAGAGATCTCATGAGGGCTTGGAGACAGGAGCAAAAAGCCTACGGCTGCTTTTTTCCAGAGAGAATTTTTGCTGTCTTTTTGCAGGTCTCCTACACCTGGCCCACCATTTTACTGCTCTGCTATTCTTTAGATGAACTGAACAGACCTGCTGCAGATATAATACCATTTCATTAGTGAGCTCAGAGGGAAACAAACAAAACTTGTTGCTACAAGACAGGTTTGTTTGCAAAAGCTATCTGCTAAAGGGCAGCATTCTAGAAGTCTCCAGCCCTTGCCAGGGACAGTAGCTAGCGGAGTTTGCAGCTTTGTCCTACTTCTCTTCCCCAACCCAAGCTCTCTTGTCCCTTCTTGATACTTCTCAAAGGATGACTTTCAGGAATCACAATGCACAAGTGTGAAGAACTAGTACCTTTACCCTCTATCCACAAAAGATAATTGCCTCTTCGTTCTTTTGGCAAGGTCTGAATTCTGCCTCCAACTCCTTGTGTCTGTTTCTTCTGTTTAGTTGTAAACATACCAGGAGTTGTCTCTCATTATGTGCTTATAGTGCCTAGCGAGGCTTTGATCTGAAAGGTTAAGGCCTTTGGGTACTTTCCCAACCTAAAATACTTGCCTCTTTCAGCAAGTGTGAGACTGGCACAGTTTTATTCTCATTTGAAGCCTATATGAGAGAGAGAGAGAGAAAATGGTGACTAGTAAGTCTTGTACCATCAATGTAATATCACTTTCTGCACTCACATTTCTTCTTTATAGTGATCCTCTTTAACGAGCTCAGCCCCCTCATTTTAATGAGATGTTTTGGGAACATTAAGAACCATTGTCCATTTTAAAAAAATGAGGAACGTTGTCAGGGTCCTAAACTCTTAACTGAGAGTGTTGTGTCATATCTGGTGGAGTCAAGTTCAACATGACATAGAAGTGATTTGTTAAGGTAATGTGCGAAGCCTGTAAAACCAGTATTTCCAAGCTCCTAATTCAGCACCTTAATCATAGGTACCAGCTATGCTTATCAGTGCTAGGGAGTGTTCCCAATGCCATATTAGGGAGATACATAAATATCCAGCCCTCCTGAAATTGTATTAACCATATGAAATTTTCAGTTTTGCAGTAATGCAGGTACTGCTTATCTTAGACATGAACTTCAAGTAAATAAAAGAATTAGTTTTTGTATGAGTGGGAATATTAGAGGAACACACAGAAGTAGACACCCTTAATCTACTGGACACAGTGATCCTAGTGTATTAACTGTGAGTACAAAATAAAGCATCTTATCTTATCAGCTGGAACTTTTTAGTTGTGTACTAGGACTATTTTGGAATTGGATGTTCTGATATACCCATGCAAGAGTATGTGGCAAGAGTAATATAACCATGGCAATTTTGCAGTTGTGCTCGAAGAAGCTGCTGACATAAATTTAATGAGCAGTAGAATAAACCTAGAAGAACAGAGATCAATTTAAAGGGCGGTACATAACCAAGCATGCTGTTAGAAGGGACTGGGAAATTAATATGTAGGATATAAGAAGGCATATTTGAGAGATGAGTTGTATTGCTAATTTTCTCTGGGGCTAGCCCTTAATTCTTGTTAAAAGGACTGTAAGTGTAACAGATTGTAAGCTACTTTCTGCCTGTTATTTCATAGAGATTTTATATCTTTCTGGACAGGGTTGTTTTATTTTTTTTCTGTAATGACCTATTGTTACTCTGCAGTAACTTTAGAATGGCTATTGTCTGATTTGTTCAATTTGCCTTAATCAGTCTGCTGAGACAACAGTTGATAGTCTTAAAGTAATCTCTGTGTTCACTCTTTATTCTCTTCTGTCACTTTGCTGCGTCCATTTAGGAGGGAGTTGTGGTTAAAGCGTGTTTGCTGAAGGAGTATGACCATGTAAAAAACTTGCTCAGAGCTGCATAAGCATGTAATGATCATATGAACATGAATCAAAATCTTTTTTCATCACAAATATATGAAACAGTTGTGAAGTAAAAATTCCATTTAATTTTTTTCATGAAAACCATAAGAAGCTGTGCTTGGTTAGAAATACAAGCATTCATTATCTTATCAGTCCAGTCACTATGAAGCTGAGGCACTTCAAAAATATTAAATCAGGTATTTCCATTACTGTAGGTGTGTAATTATTATGGTGGCTTATAGCCAAGGAAAATACTGTGGTGTTTGTGGAGGAATAGAAAACACGTGAAACTTCCCTGGGACAATACTTCATTAGTGTGCACATCTTACATGCTGCAGACACAGACAGTACGATAGATAGTGTACCTGCTGGGCTTCGTCATCTGGGAGGTGTGCTTAATAGTTCTGAGGTATGTTCTGGGCCTGCAGAGACAGATTAATGTATTAGAGAAGCAAATGGTAGAGATCCAGGTTCCTTCTCTTCAGTGTGGAGAAAACAGATCAGAATCTGCAAGGACTGCCCAGGTAGGTGCTGGCTTTCTCCAACAGAGTGGGCACGGTGGCACAGGGGAGAGCCTCCCTTCAGGAAGGGGAAGGTCTCCCAGAGGTGAAGCTGTGGTTTCTCCACTCCATCATGAGTGAGAGCACAGTGTTAAGTTCAAGAAAGGAGGATAGGACTGTGGTCAATCCACTAGGCAGGGACTCGAGGCTTAGCATTTGGTTTGATCAGAGACTTCCTGTAGGTCATTCTCAGCCTTCTCACTCGAGTTCACTTTCAGTAGGGATTGTGAATACTGAGGTGGTGTGACCAGTTACGTAAATATTTCAGCAGTGCTGACACATACAATATAAAACTATATTTTAATCTGAAGTGGCACTGTTTAGGTAAACTTCTATTTTTATCTACTTGTAAGAATACTTAGATGTTTTTTCGCCAGAAAGGGGCCACTTTTAAGTGTTTCACGGATATGACCTGTCATTTTCTAACGCACTCAGACACATGGTGTGAATTTTGGAGTTGTCATATGCAGGGACAGGAATTGGACTTGATGATCTTTTGGGTCCTTTCCAACTCAGGATGTTTTATGATTCTGTGTTTGTGGTCACATGATAGACATGCAGTGGTTGCATCAACTCCTTGGGCTCAAAAGGAATATTAAAAAATATATTTCTACTTTTAACTGTAGTAGTGGAAGGGAATAGAACAGGAGCCAAGTGCTAACTACAGTTATCAGGTGTCCTCTCTCTTCCCCACATATCCTGAGGACATCAGAGATTTTTTGTCTCCCTTGGGGGTGGAAGTCTTGGTGCTTGGGCTCAGCATGAAAATAAATCACTTTTGATGATACGCAGTTGCTGGTTGCAGACATTTATGAGTTACCTGATTGTGGAAATGGTACCCTGTTTGGTTGCAGCAATTGTCTGGATGATTTGTTGTATTTGGGCCAGACTAGTATAGATACTTTTCCTACTAGAGCAGCACTATTTAGATGTAAAGTTGGGTTTTCCATTTGTTGTTTAATATTTCTGCATTGGCAAAAGAGCTGATCTGAGATCATTACTTTACCAATATGAACTGAGTCTACTCCGTAAGGGTTTGTTAGTCCCACGCTAACACTTACTTGGTGTAAAATGTTATGAGGCTATTATCTGGTCAAATGACTTCAATACCACAGATGAAGTGGTGTGTTATGACTAATAAGGTCATGTTTGGCCTTGCTCAAAGAAAGTTGTTTTTGGCATATATTTTAGGAGATGTTTAGCTAGTACATTGCGTATACATTTCTAACACTGCTTTGCTGAAAGATGTAATGGAGAATGATGGTTGTTTGCGTTCTTGTCTTCTCTGCTAGAACAAATACATCTATATCGTGGCTTGAAAAGGTTTCCAGGCACATATTGCATCTATTACGACCTATTCTAGTTGAATCAGGATGGCTTGCAAAGTCATTTTGTTACCATATGTCTAATGACCATTAAAAGAACAGTCAAGAGACAGGCGTTTGTGGATATGTCTGTGAAACAGAAAACATATACTCAAGCCTTGATTGTGTTTTTGTGTATACTAGCTTAAAATGCTAATTTCTGAGTAGCTTTGTCTGCAGGGCCAGCTTTACGCTTAAATTATAGCATAGCTATGATTTAATTTTGTATTATGGGTGTATTGAGCACTGTCTGCTATAGGAATGTTTCTACATGGTGGTGAGCCGCCTTCTTTGCTTTGTTCTCTTAAGGGAGAAATATGAGTCTATGATAGTTTGTAATCTCACCAGTATTCCTTACAAGTTTTAGAATCTTTTTTTATGTCTTGTGAAATACTTGCTAGAAGTACATGTATACCTCTAACAAACTTGCTCAGACTTCTGTGTGTTGAACTTTACAGGTAAACTCCTGGGTGAATTTCACGCTTCACTCTTTTGAAGACAGATAAATTAAAAATATAGCACCTCAAAAGTTCCAAGAAGTTTTTTAGAGAGCTCTCAAATAATTTCAATATCCAAATTTTCTGAGACACAGTATGACAAGCAGGTTTTAGGTGACCTTTTGAGAAATGAGTTGTTCTCCAACATTTGACCCTTGCAAATGACAAAAGTTAAAGTGAATCAATCAGATTAGCTTTCCTTCAGCCATAGATCATACACATAGAATGTGATATGCTCAGAATTATTCATAAAGACATTGAAAGGAGGGTCTGTGTAATATAGTCCCTCTGTAAAGTTAACTGTTGAGACAGCCAGCTCCGTGAACCATAATTTTCCTATTAAGTCAGGACCAGCTATTGTGACCACTGAAATCAATTTAGCTGGCCAGAGGCTCTGAGCCCTTTTAATCACACTGAACAAATAGATTTGGGGACTACCACTCAAATATTTGTGTTAACCTTCAACTAACATAGACAATTAATAATCTCTTCCCTTGGACTTCTCTGTAAGTTTTGAAAATAACAAGGACCAAATGTGAAAGAGAGATAGGTTGTCTGGGCTGTAGCGCAAACATGCAGCATAAATTACCATTTAAAGTTGGACCCTAACTTGGGTGGTGCTCAGAGAACTTTGAACCCCCAGGAAGACTTTGCATCAAGTGAAGTGAGTGGAAATTGCAACTGTTTTGTTTGTTTTCTCCTATTTTAGGCTGAAAACACAATGTAATTTCATCCCAAAGCCATTGGAGTGACCTCAGGGCTGAGGCGTGGAGAGGTCAAACGTCTTCCCCTGGTTAAACAGGATGCATGTGGCATAGACATGAATAGAGGCCAAAGTACTGGTCTCATGTCATAACCTTAAGGCCATTATTAGTGTGACAAAAGCTGTTCTATTTTAAGCAGATCAAATCATTTGTCTGAGTTGTCATTATGGCTCAACCTTATGAAATACTGTAATGATGGCAGAGAAAATTAGCTCAAGGTATTTGTTGCAAAAAGCTATGAAATGTCAATGGAGATCCAGTTCTGTAGTTCCCTGCTGAAATTCAGAGAAAGATAGTTCATGTAGCACATGATGTAGTCTCTTTCTTACAGTTCTGTGTCCTTATATTTTAGAAATATTTCTTAATGATCTGTATTTCTTAGTAATTCTGTTTTCTATCACAGGATCTAAAAGGCACCAGCCTATGATACTCCTATGAATTCGTTTATTAATTAACTTCTGTTCTACGGAAGGGGACAGGAAATGAAACCTCCCAGTCAAACATTCTGGAAATTCTGAAAAGGCATTTATTTGCTTCGTATTAAGCAACTATATTCATAATAAAGAAACTGAATCAAGGAGGCTCAGTTTTTCAGAGCTGCTCGTGACCTCAGCAGACAGGAACAGACTCAAGTCAAACAACTGCTGAGCATACACTTAACATAGGTTCTTTACTATTAAAAAAAAAAAAAAAGACAGGATGAAGTCTAAACTTGGCTATATTCATCCATATGCAATACAACACTGTTCTGTAACCTGTGGCTGCCCCCAAGTCTTATTGCCAGGCCTCTAACCACACTTTCCTGTTTATTGAAAAGAATTTTCCTCTCTCTGTCTCCTTTTTGCAAGCCCAGAACAGCAGGGACTGAGAAGGTGAACTGCACCAATCCTTCCCTTCCCCCGTTACTAGTTGGCCTGAAAGCCAAGTGGAAGCTGCTTGTTTTCTGTACTGAGCCTCTGTTTGCAGACAGCTCATGAGAATCTTTCCAGTCTGGAAATTAGGCCATTTGTCAAAGATATTACAGGAAATCAGTGACAGAATAAGGAATAGAATTAGTTTTCTTCACTTTTAAGACCTAACCTTGAATTACGAGAGAGTTCTGACTCTGAAAGTTTATTAATAAATAAAATACAAACATATGTATTGGAGGCTATGTGTGTTTCAAGAACACAAAGAAATATCCCTGATGAATGACGGTTAATGGTTATTGCAGAAGGAAAAATCTGGGTCCTTATGGATGTAAACCAGCATAACTCTGCTGAAAATCCCCTTCTGCTTATCTTTTTCAGGGCAGGTCTCCATACTGTGACCTTTTATAGAAATACCTTGTATATGTGAATGTCAGATGTAAAAGTTTCTGGGTTTGTTTAATTGCATAAATTTGTTTTGAAGGCGTAGTTCTGTATATAGGCAAAGATACTTAAAAATTCAGTTATTACCCTAACTGTCCTCTGAAACTGTCCAGATGTAATGCTGTTCCAGATGTTAGTGGTACTGCTCCTTGTTTATATTATTTCTCAGCAGCTGTTAAGCTATTGAAAAAATGACTCAGATGGGTGGTACTGGTATTTGATGCAGAATCTACCCCCAAGGGGCATGTAATTACATAAATGCAGCACAATAAGTATCATTTTATCAGGACAGCAAACCAAATAACATTCCTTCAGCCTGATGTAAATTATGAAGGGCAAATGTTATCATAGCCTCTTGACAGAACAGGCTGTATTAACACTCACTACATTTTTTATAATCAAAAGATATAAAATTACAGATATTTTCCCCTCTCTGTCCATCTACAAATGAGAAATCTAATCCTACTAATGTGTATGTGTATGTGTAGCTTCACTCATGTGAATAATCCTTTCAAAATAAGCAAATTACTTGTTTTGGAGGAAAGGTATGAACATGAATACAACCTTGCTGATGTGGCTCTGCAGGCGGTGTCCTCTGGAGACTCTGCTCCTCTTGTCCTTAGCATGCTAAAATTAATGGAATTAGAGGAATGCATGGCTGGATTGCAAAAGCACAGGCTAAATTTCAGTTTCTGAATGGAGCTAGTGCTCCAAAGTGTACCAGTGAGCTCATCCAGAGTACAGCTAATGGACTGGTCGTATGCTGCTCTGGGGAAGAGTTTTTCTGTGCAGCAGGGTCCAGCTAGGCAATGTAGCTTTAAATGATACCAGAATTTAGCAAAATACTTGTTTTGACCGTGGCAGATGCTTTTGTCAGACTGTGGCCATCCATGTCATGTTGCAGCTTTGACTGTACTGTGGAAATGAACACACAACTTCTGAGTGCTTTTTCCTGCTCAACCTCTGTTTATTATCTGTTTTCCCATTCATTTCTTTTTTCTGGATTTTTCTTTTGGTTTATATTTCACACACACACTTCTATCCCTCCCACACTCTTCCTTTGGAGTTCTAGAAGAAAATTCCTATGTGAACAATCATGTTCTATTTGTAAGTTCCAGAAGCTTTCTTAAAAAAAAACCAAAAAAAAAGAAAAAAAGGAGATTCGTGTTTTCATCTATAGCTCTTACAGAGCTGGGAAGCTTTATTTTCTTTCATCTACTACCTGTTTCTCAGCTCACAAGTAGAGGAATATCACAATTGTATGTAATATACCTGAAATACATTCTGTATGTTTCCTCCTCTACTTCCTTTGCTATGTTAAGGAAATCGAAGACATTGAATGTGTCTGAAAATCAGCATTCCTTGAAAATGAAGATAGATAGATGTTTGAGAGCAATAAACCCAGGAACTTACAATTGCTGGAGAAATCACTGTCTATGATTTTATTAACTGTAATTTGAAGGGTGGGGTGGTAATTTTATAAAAAATGGTTTCCTGACATTTTAACTGCACTTTCTTTGCCTACAGAGCTGCCTAGTGCATCTCTGATAGATACAATCCATAAAACTTGCTTCAAATAGAAACAGACCAGCAAAATACAAAACCCAACTAGAAAAATCACACTGTAGTAAAACTTTGCAGCTGCTCTCCCAGAAATGTATCAGTGATGCTGTGTGCTCAGTGCTCTCAGTTAAGAAATAAATGCAAGGAAAAGAAGTTCCTAAAGATTTCAAGTGTTGCCTTGATTCTATGCTTTCTTAAAATGCCTCTGACCAAAAAGTGATAGATATGTGAAACTAAGTCTATGTTTTGCGTTTTCTTAAGACCAAGAACTTAAAAGGAATTGTAGGTTACTATTTGCAGTGCAGTAAAACACTCCTGTTGACCGATCCATTTCTTTTCTTCCGCAGAAAGCAGCTGTGCAAGATGACATTTGAAGATTTTGAGAACTACTCTTATTTCTATGACCTGTCTGAGGAAGATGAATCACCTCAGTCCTCCCTCAGCATTGCCCATATGATTTCCCTTTCCTTTTACAGTGTGGCATTTCTGCTGGGAGTGCCAGGTAATGCCATCGTCATCTGGTTTATGGGCTTTAAGTGGGATAAATCTGTTTCTACACTCTGGTTCCTCAATCTGGCCATTGCAGATTTCATTTTTGTTCTCTTCCTGCCTCTCTACATTACATACGTGGCAATGGGCTTCCACTGGCCTTTTGGGAAGTGGCTGTGCAAAATGAACTCATTCATCGCACTACTTAATATGTTTGCCAGTGTTTTCTTCCTGACGTTCATCAGCCTTGACCGCTACATCCGCCTAGTCCACCCAGTCTTTTCCTACAAGTATCGGACTGTAAGGAACACCCTGATTCTCAGTGGGATCATTTGGATGTCAGCTGCAGTTATCGGTGGCCCTGCCTTGTACTTTAGAGACACAGCTACAGTTCTCAACAATGTCACCATTTGCTACAACAACTTCCATGTGCATGACAGAGAACTTATTTTGCTGACACATCACATTCTCATTTGGGTGAGGCTTGCATTTGGTTACCTCTTTCCTCTAGTGACCATGGTCATTTGCTACTCACTGCTGATTGTCAAAGTGAAGAGGAGAACTGTACTGACTTCCAGCAGGCTTTTCTGGACCATCATTGCTGTAGTTGTAGCTTTTTTTGTTTGCTGGACACCATATCACATATTCAGCATTGTGGAGCTATCTGCTCACCACGATGAAAATTTGCATGACTTACTGCAGGATGGCATTCCCCTCTCCACTGGTCTTGGTTTCATCAACAGTTGCCTCAATCCAATCCTCTATGTTCTGATTAGCAAAAAATTCCAGGCCCAGGTCAAGACAACAGTTTCTGAAGTGCTAAAATTGGCACTGTGGGAGGTGAGTCGCTCGGGAACTGTCAGCGAGCAGCTGTGGAGCTCGGAGAACACTCATGCGCCTGTGCACTATTGTGAAACTGCTCAGTGACTGCTCTTGTTGCCATCCCTCTCCAAAATAGCTAACTGGAGATTTGGAGATGTTCTTGACTTCACATCTGCCAGTTAGATGTGCATCTTCGCATATACAGTTTTATGTAAACAGCTGGCTTAATTGCACTTGCTGCTTTCCTTGACAAG
This sequence comes from Cuculus canorus, assembly GCF_017976375.1. NCBI lineage: Eukaryota > Metazoa > Chordata > Aves > Cuculiformes > Cuculidae > Cuculus > Cuculus canorus. The sequence goes on along the minus strand of NC_071406.1, from coordinate 28,489,538 downwards.
TTTTTAAAGGACGCATCACTTGGGTGTGGTGTACTTGCAATGCGTGCACAGCCAGAACTGAAAGTGGTCAGCATCAGTAGGATTCCTCTAACTGTGCTTTTTATCAGGAATGTTGCTGTAATCCTGTTGTTTTGTCGCAGTTCCATGCCCCATTGATATCAGAAGAACACATAATAAAAATATTTCACCTTGCCATCGCTGAGAACACTATTGATCTGGGCGTTCTCATCCAAGAGGTCATGGGCATGCATTAATGGGTCATAAGTCTCCTGATTGTCTAGTATTGCATTAAGTAGGCATCACCTGGCTGCATCTCAGCTAAGTGAAGCTCCACTCAGCAGCTGGAGAAGAACCCCAGACCGAGAAAAAGGAATCACCGCCCTCACTTGTCCAAAAAAATGGAAATAAAATCTGTTTTCTCCTAGTGCTCTTCATCTTGAACTCAAAACTAAGACAGGAATGTCTGTGTTTTCTGGTCACTTTTGCTTTTAGCACAATTTGGGTGCAAAATATTGAGCAGAGGTTTGATATAGGTGTCAGACTTATTTGAAATGTGCAAAGAACTAGTGAAAATGTTTATTATGGAAGCTGAGATTAAAGACTTCCTGCCACACTTGTTCTTTTTCTGTGTTTAAACTTCCAGGTTTACGGCTATTGGTTTATCTTTATTGTTCTGTCAAATAAAGGTAAAAAAAAATGTAATTTTGTTTGCCTTAATGCCAGTCTTCTAAAAATGGGCAGAGTGAATTAAACAATATTCTGTTACAAATCTGTAGGCAGATTTGGACTTCTTTGCCAAATGAGAGGCAAGACAGAACATCCAAGAAATAGAGTGCACTCCCAGAAGAAAGATTAAATAGTCCCAATTATGCTGTTTTCTGTTCCAGCATGCTGCTTGCTGTAGAATCACATACACTAAGTGAAGTAGATCAATTTCTAATTCAATACCCCTTAATTAAAAAGTTGGATGTGAGATAAAACTCCAGTTAAAGTAAAAGCACAAGGCTTTGGATAAATCTGAACTGGTTTTTCCCCTGTTATTGGCCTGGATGCATAGACTAAAACTGCCTTTCAGATAACCTACCTAGTTTCTACGGTCTGCCAACACACATAAGTAGCCTTTATACTGTAAATAAGGCCTTACATGTAAATATATTTGCTTTTGTATAATACATATGTGCGTGCATGCATAGGCACATCCAGTATCGCTAGCTATAGGGATACAAACAGTGGGAATGTGGTCTGTAACTGCTTCTTGGGGCTCTGGTTTCAGCGCGTGGGAGAGTCAGACAAGATCAGTGGAATTTCAATGTATTTAGCTTTGGGCTGGAAAGTTGGTACGCAGCGCTCTTTCCTTTGAGTCATTTGCGGCCTGGTACATAGTGACTCATAATATTTTGGCACTGTGCTGCTGAATGTGTCTAAATCAAACATTTTACAGTTTTTGTTCACATGTTCCCTGACATCTTTCTAAGAATGGTGTATTAGTACTACTCTCCTGACTGTGCTCCAAATGAAGTAATAAAATGTTGCTGTTTCCAAAGAGTGGGTTCATTTGCTTTTCTCAGCAGCAAAATGCAGTGACTGTCTGTTCTTAGAATAGCTCCTTCCCAAGGATTTTGGAAGATGAAAGAAACCCTAACCCTTTCTAGTACAGGAATTAAGGTTTATGTCAGCTTTCTTCTTGCATGTCAGCACGTATACAGCTAAATACAGTAAAAAGCTTGATTTTCAAATGGAGGAACACACATTAATTGCATAAATTACCAGAAAGCCTCTCCTGAAGTAGACAACAGATACAAACCAGAATTGAGTGAGGGCAGGTCAGCCCTGGTCTATAGAAATAAGTGGATTAATGACTGTACAATGTAACTACTATGTCATTCACACCACATCAGTTATAGAATTACCTCAAAATCATTTCTGCAAGAGTAAGGGGAGATACCTAAACAAAACAGATAATGCTTTAAAAGTTTATGTTTCCAAAGACTGTCCAAAACAATACCAACAGTTCTACACTGCTTGGACTGAGGAACACTAACTCAACCCACCACAATGGAAAAGAAGTTAGACAAAGGGGATCCGTCTTATCATGCTACCGGATACTATAGAAAAACACTTCATAGGAAATGGCTCTATGATCAAGAATAAAAGCTATTAACATACCCCATAATAGACAGGTTCTGGTTACTTATTTCTATCTGCTTCCTGAACAGATTGTCCTTCTGATGGTTATTATGTAGATGAGTTTGTAACCAATGCTTCTGTTGAAACTCTTTTCCCGATATTCCTGTCTATCACATATTTAAGTTACGGTACTTTTAGCTGATCTTTCTGTTACGGTGTGCACTTGGTACAGAAGTGCCTCATTTACTCCAAGATGCTGATTTTTCACAGGTATAATGGCACAATAATATATCAGCACATATCCAAATACGACACCCCCCCAACATCTTCTAGATACACATGAATTCAGTGGAATCCTCCAGCCCACATGCCTATTTAATTTGTTCCTAGGAAGATCGTGCTCTCTAGCTTTTTGTTGTTGTTACCATGCAGCAGGTTTCCTTCCAGCGGGAGGATGGGGGTGGGGTTAGAAACACAAAAGAAATCCCAACAGCTGAAGAGTTTGTACATGCGTACTGAGTATAAATGAAACACACACACACAGAGAAATCCAGTGTAACAGGCAGATACATGCCTCATAGCGCTGTATTTTGTTAGAGTCTATAAATCAAACCACCTTATCCACTCAGAGCTTTCATTTCAAGATCAAGGGAAGAGATTAAAGGTAAGAAGCACATTGAATGTGAGGAAGAGTGATGGACAAGGATAATAAAAATTACACCTTTTTGTGGCATAATTTTTATTTTTTTTTCTGATGTGGCATTTGCTAATTTCTTGCTGTTAACAGCAGCGTGACAGAATTGCCAGAACTAAGCTACGCAATTTAGCAGAAACGACAGCTAGAGCATTGCCACAGAAAGGGTCTTGTGCATAAATTACACACAGGATGAAGATAGTCCTTTAGGAGTTAAGTTTGTGGAAGGTGGTAACGAATCCTGTGATTATACTTACTTTCAATTCTTTAATCCTGCTTTAAAGCTCTGGCAGGTAGATTTTTTTTTCCCGAGACAAATTATAAACCAAAGCTCTTGCATAATCTGACATTGGCAGACCTTTAAACAAAGAGAAACAGGACCTGCTGTGCCAGATAACCACATGTAGATGCTCTGTGAAAAAAAGAACAAAAAGTTGTTTTAGTTGCTCCTGTCAGGGATCTTCATCTCCGAGTGACCAGCGTGGCACATGAAGGGCTTCCATTCCATGCCACAATTAATTCTCTAACAGAAGGCCTGGAAGCGTGTATTTATCTAGATATGTCACAGTTTTCACAGCTTTTACGTTTGTCTCCATCCTATGGACAGTTCTCAGAAAACAATTTAGTTCCAATTGGCTCCTAGGTTGATTTCGACACTTTTTAAAGACTTAAGAACCTACCAGGAACTAAGCAAGCAGCTCGAACTGGGGTTAATTATGTTACATTAGCATTGCATTTTAATGGCACACCTGGTTTTTGTTGGTTTTAGCCTGGAGCACCCTCCCAGTTCAGTGTATTATCCGCGTGTACGGGCTGTCCTGCGCAGCCCTGCGGGAAGGCGCACGCTGCCCCCTAGCGAGCGGCGAGCTCACAGCGCCCTTCGGGAGGCACCGCCGCGCTCCCCGGTCGGCTCCAGGAACCGGGAACCATCACCACCAGTCCCGGCCACGCTAATTGAGGAGCCCTGGAAAAGACGCGAGATGTGAAGTAGCTTCACTGCAGATGTTTTCAGACCTCGGAGGAAAAGGGCTCCACATCCACACAAATAGATGAGACCACGGCAGACTCAGGTCACACTGCACACCTCCCCGTCATCTCCAGGGGATTGGAGTCCTCCCTCTTGCTCCCAATCGACCTTTATCCCACTCCCCTCAGCGATAGCAGCTTTAGCTTTTAACAAGCCACCATACCTTTGCCTACTCACCCCTCTTATCAAAGAGGAATTCATAGTATTGTGTAACTGCTAAAACAGGTTATTTGCACTCGGCCTGAGCCCTGTGCTTCTCTTAATACTAGCAACCCCCTTTCCAGAGGAGTTACAGAAACTTCCAAAGATGCAACTTCTACCCAAAAATGGAGCAAAGAGCATTTCAGGTGCCTCAAGCCATGTAGAAATGGAATCTGGATTGATGATGAATGTACATTTTCTGTCTTCTCTGCTCACACTCCTGGCTACTACAGCAGGGCATTGGAGCAACCATGAAATTCGGCATCAGCTCCTACCTTACCCATCAACCATATTTTACATCAGAGTTGGATTACACCATGATTTTGAAGCAACCACAAACACAGGCCCAGAATTCTGCAATTACATTTATTCTACATATCAAGACTTAGATCTTATTGAAAGCAGCTACATCCATTGATTGTACATAGTCTTCAAAAGCCGTTATCCTCTCTTCCAGCATGTCTGTCCCAACTTTATCATCTTCCACGACGCACTGGATCTGCAGCTTCTTAATACCATAACCAACTGGTACTAGTTTGGCTGCAAGAAAAAAAAAAAAAAACAACATTTAGCGCTCCTTGATTGATGAATCCCTTAAAAATGCAAACCCAGATTGAACTGACCAAAGTAATTTGCAGGAATACATAAATGATTTGTCCCATGTTAGCCTGCTTGATCAGCAACACAGCATTCATTACAGGAGTGTCACAAAAGGTTTGGTTTTGAGGGTTTTTCCCCCCTTTCAAACTGTTTACTCACTGCATCAGGAACTGCACAGGGAGATGCACAATAGCAGAGCCAAAATTTTAAAGCTTTTAAATCCCGTATTTGAATCTGAACCTGTGCGAATACACCTTTCTGACCATGTCAGCATACCAAACTCCTGCAGTGTTGTAATTCCCACCCTGTTTTAGCTACCTGTATTATCAGAGATCAGCTGACAGTGACAAGCCCACCTATTCACACACCATCTCCCCTCTCCCTGCTTTGAAATTTTCTCCTACTTACAAGATCCCCAGACCAAGCCGTCTGCTTGAATGCTTCGAACACACTCCTCTAGTTTGGCCATGTCTGTCTCATCATCCCAAGGTTTCACATCAAGCAAGATTGATGATTTGGCAACAACAGCTGGTTCTGGGGGAAGAAAATCACCATTAAAAGCTAGGAAATTTTAAAAAACTCATGGAGATACTTGCAAACCAGCTTTTGCAAGAACAACTTTTCTAATTTCATCAACAAGACCTCCCCACAGAGCTGACAGGCCTCTTGTACCAACATATACTTTTACATTACTTAAGCTATGACTATACCAATGTTCAAGATGCAGATACATATATTCTGGGGAGAAAGCCTCATAACAAAACACAGACTAAAGAGCCAACATTGTTTGTTACAGACGAAGTCCTTTTCAGAGGATCTGAGAAGGAGCTTCATGCCATGTAACAGCTAATTTTCCACAGGAGGAATGCTGCAACTGCTACAGTTCTGAACAGTTCCAGACCAGTAGCTGTGGAGGGACTTGTGGACTGCAGCCTTCCCTCTAAACTTTTAAAGAAATTATCTTTTATATAGCAGGCTCAGTCTCTGGGCAAGACAAATGAGTTTCTTAAGCACGACAAAATGTTAAGGTTACCATTTGCTATGGGAAAGGCTAAGCTCACAGCCAATCCCAGTGAAGCCAAGTACTTCCACCTCATTCCAGTCCAATTTACCTATGACAGTTAGTGTTCCTAGCCATCCTGTTCAAATGCATGAAAATTAACCCAAGCATAGAAGATTAGCAAGTTCTTCGTAGACATACTTTTGGACTTCTTTGACTCATACTGGGCCAGACGTTCCTCCCTCAGCTTCTTTGCTTCTTCACTTTCCTGGAAGAGAAATCTGAAGTTACAGAAATGCTCCAAAACCCAACATTTCTAAAGCATTTCCAAATTGACTGGCATCTACTCAGGCAAAAACAAATCATCACATCAGTCAGCCGAAAGATGGTGATTTTTTTGTTTTATTCATCATGTAGCCAGTCAGAGTGTAACTAGACAGTTCACACTGCAGCCACGTTCCTTTCCAACTTGGGAGTTTTTAACCTTTCCAAGTCTTTCTGTTCTGCAAAGGCAACTGATTTTAAGAATTCTGAGTTATCAAGGTCACAAATTCAACTAACTTAAACTAGTTAAGGCAAAAATATGCATACCTGGGTATTTGTAAAATACCCAAATATGATACAAAAAGGTGACAAGTACCTCCTCATCATCAGATCCAAAAAGATCAATGTCATCATCATCTTTGCTATCTGTGGCTGCACCTGTTGTGTCCTCAACATCAGCAGGACCGTATTTCCCCAAGGCCTTCTTCACTCCTGGCAAGCTGAAAAAAAAAAAACCAGATGCTGGGAACCCACTCAAATGTCAACACAAATACTGCCAATTTGTCAGTGAACCTACAAGTGCAATCATAGTAAAAATGCTGTGCTAAAAAAAAAAGTTCTAGTTCTGCTACTTGAAAACAGAACCTCCGCAAAGACAATCCTCAATACTCTTGACATGGTGGCTGAGACCACAGCAAACCCCATGTTTGAAGACTGTTCATCTAAGCTGACATGACCCTGCCCAGTATCACTGCTCCACTTAAGTACATGGACTGTAAAAGCTTTACTGGAAGCACTTATCTGCAATATATTCTGTGCAGGAAGAGTCATCAATTTCTTGTTCTGCTTCCCTAAAAATATTTTTGCTTTGTTTAAAAACTTAATTGTAGCAGAAAACATGTTGTCACAAGGTAACTGATCCCCTGACTTCTGAGTGTCAGCTAACACTTTACTCTGAAAGCTATTTCCCAGCAGGACACGAGGCACCAGAATCCCCAAAATGAATCTTTTTCTATAGTTCATATCATATAGTTTTGTAGTTTTAGAATAAGCTTGCGTTTCTATTGGTACTGCGAACAGCTATTTTAAGAATCAAAAAACTAGCTTTAGTTTTCAGAACTATTAGTTTGAGGGAGTGGACTTCGTGAAGCAGGATTATAACCCCAGATCCCTTCAGAAACACACTCATGACCTGAGCCACCCAACTTTACACAGGTTCCCTTTAAACAGGACTGAGGCACATAGAGAAGGCAGTGTAGCAATACTGACACTACCAATGTTGTACCTTTTTAGACAGGCCTGCAGTCTCCATGGATGTCAATACAGCACCTTTCATGAACACTAAAATCACTAAAAAAAAAAAAATAACATTTGCTTCCATATTTTCTCTTGTTTACAGCTGCTTCTGCATTGCAAGTAAAGAATTTTGTTCTATCTTCCAGTACTAAGAGTGAACAAGCCATTTTATTTATCATCTACATACTGTATATTTATCTTTAAAGACTCCTGCGATACTTTCTAATCCACTTCAACACTGCCTTTATCGGGTCTTACTGGTAAGTAATTTCCAGCTTTCAGCACCCGTGCAAATGGCAGCAACAAAACTCAAGCCTTTCTTATAAGCTTCAGCAGAAATCTCAGCAACTGGATAGAGACGGAAACAGGCTGCCTAAATTCTAAGTGAGAAGCATAGTGTACTGACACAAGAAGTGGGCTCTGCTTCTAGAGCTGGTCCTGTTCCAGCAGCAACACAGAAAGCCACGTGGCACCAATGAAAAAGTTTTGTTCGAACTTGAAAAAACAAACAACACTTTGTAATCTGCGCATATGTATTCCAGCTTTGCCGATGAACCATACCTTGCCTTCTGCTTTTCATACGACTTTATATGATTGTACCACCGAAGAGCATGAAACAAGTCTGCAGGAGGTGGGACACCGACTGCCTCAAAGACTGCTATATCAGCCTGAGAAGGGACGTACCTGCCAAGAACAAGCCCAAGTTAGCCCCACTCCTCGGTGCACGCAGCAAGATTTGAAGCGGCAGTCGCCGAGCAAAGGCGCCCGCCCTGCTGCCGGGCCCAGCGGCGAGTACCACGGGAAAGGTGAGAAGCCGGGCGGGCTCGGCCTCGCCTGGCGGCCCGGGAGCTCGGCGTTCTCCCCCGCTGTGGGGACGGGACCATGCGTGCCTCGAGTTCCCCATGCCGCTCGGCCCCTCACCCCCAGCTCCCATCAGGCCCCATCGCGGCCCATCGCGGCCCGGCCCGGCCGCCCCAAGCCCCCGCACCCCTAGCAGCCCCTCACCCCTCAATATAGCTCTTGTCAGCCAGGAAATCATTGAGGACGCGGAGGCCAGTGGCGGACTTAAGGTCCCCAAAACCCATGAGTGCAGAGCCACCACACTCCCAGCCCGGCCGCCGCGCAAAAAGACCCAATTGCCCCCACGCCACCTTTATATAGCGGCGGTATCCCTCCGCGGGATGGCATGCGCTTGTATCCCTCCGCAGGAATGAGCCACGAAGTAGTTCCTCACGGTTTGGGCGCTCCAGCGCAGCGGACGGGACATCAGCGGTGCGGGGAAGGAGCGGAGCGATAAACGTGAAGGTAAGGATAAAGCACAGGAGGCTTTTCAGCGTTACAAAGGCACTGCAAGATTCCTTGTACCGCCCCCTCCCCCTGCCCTTCAGCAGCCACCAGCGGAAGTTACCGAGGTTGGCCGAAGGAAACGGAAATTGCCTGATGCGTGACGGTGGCCGAGAGGGCGCCAGGAGCTCTCGGGAGCGCTCCGGGGATTGCCGAGTGCCGGCGGAGATTGCCGAGTGCCGGCGGAGATTGCCGAGTGCCGGCGGAGATTGCCGAGTGCCGCCGCTTGGCGGTATTTGACGGAAATCCCCGAAGCTCCGGGTCCCGAAGATTGCCGAGCGCGCCAGTCCCGCAGCGACACCCGGCGCTGCGGGTCCTGTCGCGGCTCCGGGCAGCGGCGGAAAGGCCTGAGGCCGCCGCGATCGAGGCCGTAGTGCAGGCCTGGGCGCCTCCACCGCTCCTCCCGTGCCAGGTAACGGTGAGGCTATGCTGGCCGCCCTCCTCCCGCTGCCCTTGGCGGGTCGGGGCCGGCCGAGGCGCCTCCAAGGTGACCCGGGCGGCGGCGGCGGCGGGGAGCAAGGGGAACGGGGGAGTAGGGGAGTGAGGCACCGGGGGACCGGAGAAGCGGGGGACCGGGAAGCAGGGGGGTGAGGCACCGGGGAGAATAGGGGAGCGGGAAGCAAGGACCGGGGGAGCTGGTGAGCGGGGAGTAAGGACTAGGGGGACGGGGGAGAAAGGGAGCGGGCATCATGGGGAGCAGGGGCACTGGGGGAGACAGGGATCAGGGGACGGGGTGGGTGGGGACTGGGGGAGCTGGGGCCCCGGGAAAGTTGGGGAGAAAGGAGGCGGGGACCGGGGGAGGAAGGGAGCAGGGAGTCGGGGGACCATGGGGAGTCGGGGAGCGGGGGAGCTGAGGAGCAAGGACTGAGGGAGTGGGGTGGACGGGGAAAGCTGGGGAGAAAGGGAGGGGGACTGGGGAGCAGGGCACCGGGGGAGAAAGGGAGGGGGGGACGCGGGGACCGGAGAAGCAGGGACCGGGCGGGCGCTGGGGGGATTGAGGGAGCAGGAGAGGGAGGAACCGGAGAGTCGGGGGGAGCAGCAGGATCAGGGGAGAAAGAGAGTGGGGGACCGGGGTAGTGGGGTCTGGGGGAACAGGAGGACCGGGGCACTGGGGTAGCCGGGGAATACGGAGTGGGGTGGGCGGGGACCAGGTGTTGAGGGCTGGCGGAGGTAGGGGAGCTGAGGAGCAGGGAGCAAGGACTGGGGAGAAAGGGGAGCAAGGGGTAGGGGCACTGGGGGAGCGGGAAGACCGGAGGAGGAGGTAATGGGGGAGCAGGGGGACCGGGGGAGTGGAGGAGCTGGGGGAAGCAGGGGAGCTGGGAGCAAGGACCGGGGGAGCTGTGGGGACTGGGGGAGCAGAGACCAGGGACTGGGGGACCCGAGGACCGGGGGAGTGGGGCTTGGTTCCTGGCTGCAGCCACCCATGTGGTAGTAGTATCCATACTTGCAAATAAAAACCGGCTGTGATGGAGCTGCTGACCCATCTGCGGTGGCTGCTTTTCCTCGGTCCTGTTGCAGAGCCGGTGGTTTGAGCTAGGCTGCAGCTGTTCATTGCTTGTGCGGACTGGTAAAAACTCGGCGCTGTGTTCTCTCTCACCAAAGCACCATGTTTCGACTGCCCGCTGTCCACAGGACCTTGGCTGGGGTCGCCCAGTCCCATAGGGTGTGCGGTAAGGGCCTCCAGTTTGTGCGTGGTGATAAAATTAACCTTTGTGTAGTTGACTTACTGAAGGGGGTGTGTGTGTGCTTTGTTTGTGGTTCTGGCATTGTATGTTATGGTATTTTATAGAACTGGAATTGTATCGGTACTGTGGAACTGTAAGATAAGGAGCGTGGGGTCTGACAGCTCACATGTAACAGTAACTGAAAGTCTGTTTTCCTTTTCCGTGTCTCTCAGGACGTACAACGGCAACAGCAGCCAACAACCAAATAGAGGTGTTTGTGGATGGCCATCCAGTGTTGGTGAACCCAGGAACCACAGTACTACAGGTGTGGGGAGTGGCATGCTGAATTTTTTTGGGACTGTCCATCTTCCTTCTTGGAACTTTGCATTGTATCTTGCAGTTCTTTAGGGGTATATTTACGCACTGTGCTGCAATTTCACATAGCAAAAGTAATTTGGGGAGTTCAGTGTTTGAAAAAGAAGCATCTGCCGTGATTGCCTGAAAGAAGATGCATGCATTTAAATCCTAGCTGCAGAAATTTATGCAATGCAATAACAGGCTGATAAATTCTGGTTGAAAGTCTAGCTCTGAACTCTATGTAACCTGGTAATGTTTAAGAACTTGTTGATTTTCTGTCTTATTAAAGTGGTGTCTCGGGTAACCAAGGGATTGTTGGTTATTAAGTCTTATGATGCAGAATGCTGGTCCTTCGCTGCTTTTATTCTTCTTCATGCATAAGAAGTGGAACCTGGATCTCCCGGCCTGTACTCAGCATTGTTGTTTTTCAGGCCAAAATTTCAAGTAGATCTTTTTCCAGTCTAGATGCTTCTTATGAAGCCATTAAAGGGAACAAGGTGTAGTGAGTTAGAACATTAAAGCACATAAAGATTATTTAAAAACGTATCTCTCATTCTTTGGATGCAGGTTACTAATCTATTTAGGTGTTAGAAATCCCCTGGCAGGAGTCTTAATGTAATATTTTCTTAAATGCTATTTTTCAATAGCTTTTCAGCTTTGCATACATGTGATATTTCTTCATAGAAATCATTGGAAAAAATAGATCTTGTTAGTTCTTTTTTACTGAATCCAGTGGTTCTGGCAGGCATGGCTAGTACTACAGCACAGATCCCATCAGTCATGGGGATTTTACGCAGGAAAGGCCACATTGATCTGCTGTCGTCTCTGTCCTCCTATCTGTTTTTCAGTTGTGTTGTGGAAGAACGTTTCTCAGTTTGGGGTTCTGCTGAAGTTGAAGATTGACTATGTTCCAGTACCTTTACAGACAGTATCAGTGCTGTTGAATTATCATAAGTCTTTATGGCCATTGTTGTTTCCTTTTTTTTTTCAAATTTTCTTCTTTTATGTGCTTTTTTTTTTTAAACAGTATGTGCTTTCTTTAAAAAGTTATTTTTATTGCTAATGTCCTATCTGTTAGATTTCTCTCTATTCTTGAAGAAAAGAATGAAAGAGAGGTCAGTTCTCATTTCCTCAATCAGTTACAAATTTTGGAAAAAATATATTCTCAGTTGATAACCTGATATGTTTCTGCTTGATCAGTATTTTTTATTTATGGTTACTTAAGATGAAAGGTTGAATGCACTGTTTTCATGACCATGAGCACTGTTATTCTTTGAAAAACTGAATAATGTTTTATGACATGGAACTGAAAAGTCTAACTAAAACTTAGTTTTCCTTTGTTTCTTATTCTTATAGGCTTGTGAAAAGGCAGGAATTCAGATACCTCGGTTTTGTTACCATGATCGTCTCTCTGTTGCTGGAAACTGTAGGATGTGTCTTGTGGAAATAGAGAAAGCTCCCAAGGTATTGTGTATGTTTCATAGGAATTACATTTTTTTTCCGGGCTTAGGATCTAGCTTAAATCTTGTAAATAATTGTTTGCGCTATCATTAGCACACAAATTGTTGTCATTCAGCCGCTTGAAGCAGGTTTCTCCCTTCATCCCACTGGAGCACAGTGATTGCCTATTGATCAAAGACAGTTCTCAGGCTCTTATGGGTTATCTTGCTCCTGGACGTAAGCATTTGATAGCTGTGCGTTGTCAGTCAAGTATATTTGTATTTTCTGTAATTCAAACTTCAACGTTTTCAGCTGATATTACAGACATAATAAACTTCAGATACTGTATGAATTCAGCTGTATGATTAGTGTTTGCTGGTTCTAGGTAAGCAGACACTGCAGTTACTTAACAGTTTGTTTTGGTGCGTTATGTACCATTGACATCTATTATGAAATAGCAATTGACTTCAGGATGGAAGGCTGTCTTGAGCAGTGTTAAGACATCTACGTAGATAGTTGAGGCATTCTTTTGTGATTCAGTCTTGGATTACACATTTATATTCACATGTAAAACTGTTTAGTTCATCTCAATTTGAATTCCATAGTTTTATATCTCTGGAAATCTTGGGTTATCACTGAAGATGGAAGTCATGATGATTTATCCTGTGACTTAATTGAAGAGTAGGAGGGATTCATTTTCTGAGCAGGAGCTTTTGTTAATTTTGCAATAATATTGTGAAAAATTTTATTCCAAGACTTTGTATAGGCTTTCTCCAACTAAATGTCTAATAAACGATGCATACTCTGAATTTCAGTTCTAGAGGTTTTCCAGGCCTCTGTTGAATCTCTCTTTGATTTGCCTTTCTTCTGGCTATTAACTACTTGAATTGGAACCCAGAAGTGTAAAATTTTCAACTTCAAAAATAAATCAATCACAACTAATTGACCTTTTTATACAGTAGATAGCTAATAAGCATGGCTTCTAGTGACTTTATTGGATAAATTTTCTTTTTTTTTTTTTCCTTTGCAGATACCTTTTTATTTCTACAACATGTTAAATTAATTAACAGATTTCTATGTAAGAATTTGGAGGGAGGGCGAGGTTGGGGGTTGTGCTCATGTTGAGAAGAAATAAGTTGATTTCACGCTTGCTTTTTATGATGGTTGCAGCCAGTTGCTGCTTGCGCTATGCCAGTTATGAAAGGCTGGAACATACTGACGAACTCTGAGAAGTCCAGGAAAGCCAGGTACCTTTCTTTTAGCCTCTTCTAGCTGACGGGTTGTACTGTCTACTAAATGATGTAAATTTTACATTAATTTCTGAACCCAACAGAGAGGGTGTAATGGAGTTCCTGCTGGCGAATCACCCATTGGACTGTCCTATCTGTGATCAGGGTGGAGAATGTGATTTACAGGTATAACATCAATTAGATTATGTATTAATACTCTTGTCTTGGGTGAAATTGTGCTTTCCAGCAGCCTGGATATGTCTGTTTTCTGTTGTCTGTTCTAGGATCAATCAATGATGTTTGGCAGTGATAGGAGTAGATTTAGAGAGGGAAAACGTGCTGTGGAGGACAAGAACATTGGCCCATTAGTCAAAACAATCATGACTCGGTGTATACAGTGCACTCGATGTATCAGGTAATGACCTTTATTTTTCACTGGAGGTAGTACTGAACAGGTGCATTTATATCAGTTCATGCATGTGAAACACTATGAGAGGCAGTCAGGCTTTTTTATTTCTTTTCTGACTGTACTTCAGAATTTATTTCCAGTAGGGACTGATAGCTGATTTCCCAGAGCTAACAGTCAGCCGTCATGCTAGAAACAGAGAGAGATGACCAAAACATGAAAGAAATCAGAGTTCTACTGGGAGAACTTGTCATGTGTTGATAGTGCCAGAATGGATTTTAAAACATTAAGTGATTTCTGCAGCCACGGTTGCAAGAGTTTAGTCTTGACAGTCTCTAGTATCTGTATCTATGCTGTTCTGCAGACCCGAGATTCAGAACCAGCTAACTTGGGCCAGATGGAAAAGAATCCAATGTACCTGCCTAGTTCTAGAGACTTGTGTGTTAGGACTAGTCTTGGGCTCAAACTGTGAAATTCAGCAAGCACTGAACTGCTCTGATTTTTTTTTTTTTTATTTAACTCCACCTAGTTTTTGTAGCCCCATTTTAATGAAACTCTGCAGATGTATAGTCCTCCACGTGATCGTGCTGACTTATGCATCTAAACAATTATTTAGATTGGTGTATGAACTGAGGCCAATGTTTTATCTTAAGAAAAGTAGATAAGAATTGAAAAGCATGCTATGTTGCTGTTGTACGTTCCAGATTTAGTTTTCATTCTGTTTGCATCTACCAGGTTTGCTAGTGAGATTGCAGGGGTAGATGACTTGGGAACAACCGGAAGAGGAAACGATATGCAAGTTGGTACTTACGTTGAAAAAATGTTCATGTCTGAGTTGTCAGGAAACATTATTGATATCTGCCCAGTTGGTGCTCTTACCTCTAAGCCATATGCCTTCACTGCGCGCCCATGGGAGACAAGGTATGTATCTTAACTCATACTGAAGATGCAACTTTCTCTGTTTGTCATACACTGCGTCTTAGAATATGACTGTCTACGATACCAAGGGTTTTCTCTGATTTTCATTCTCTGCATTTATGTTGTAGACTTTTCCATGGACTGAATCTGAAACAAATTCTGTTACTTGCTCACAGCTCATTCAAGAAAAGGAAGAATGTTATAGTTTGTGTACTGTTCTTCCCTTAATTTAGTCTAAAATGTTTTGGACTTGTGGGTTAAACCTACAGCACTATTTTTATTGTTTTGTTTGTTATGCACTCTGCTGCTTGCATATAGAAAACTGTAAATGGTTTATTTTTCTAAACAGGAAGGTAGAGTCAATTGATGTTCTTGATGCAGTTGGAAGCAACATCGTAGTGAGCACAAGAACTGGAGAAGTGATGAGAATTTTGCCAAGGCTGCATGAAGATATTAATGAGGAATGGATATCTGACAAAACAAGGTGTGTGGGAGGTGTTTATACCCACTTGTGTGTTTATGCACACATTAAAGGCACACTTTGCATAACTAGAAACATGGACAGCACTGACTTCTGGATTCCACTATTAATACTGTGAAGCTATAGCGAAGAGTATTTGCTAAACCAGGTTTTTAATATTATGATTGAAGATACCAAGTTTTCTAATGTTTTCATTTTTTAGCTTTTTTTTTTACAGTAACTTTTTTTTGTATCAGATTTTCTTGCTTGTTTCTCAGAAGGAAAAGTTAAACTGCCAGGAGAAATATTTCCTGCATTTCTCTTTGCTACTCATTGCAAGCTGTTAGGAAACTCAGTCTTAGAAAATATTTAGCATGCACAATTATCTTTGTCTTTGCTCTTTAATTTGTGCTGTTCACTTAGGTTTGCTTATGATGGTCTGAAACGTCAGAGACTTACTCAGCCAATGATCAAAAATGAGAAAGGACTGTTTGCTTATGCCTCATGGGAGGATGTATTAACTCGTGTTGCTCGTGTGGTAAGAACAATTTCCAGTATATATGTTGCATAAAATTAATTTTTTAAGCTGGATATATTACAATGATTAATGTGAAAACAGCTATATAGAAAAAGGCTTTTTTCTTTAAGATTTGAAGGGAGCATTTGGCTTTAATCTATTGTATTAACACATATTTCTGCTTTTGAATATCATTTCCTGTTTCATGGATTAGACCATCTGAAGAACTTTGTCTTACTATGATTTCATTTGGGGCAATGGGAGAGAAATTACTTTTATTTAAATAGGAAACTGAAGTGTTCGTTCAGAAATTTAGGAGGAAGCAACTTTCCTGAATTACTCTGATCTATCTTAAGAGGCCTTCAAATTTATTTAAACTGTGCTATCACTGCTTTTGCTATCAAAGCCATTAATTCAGTATTACTTATATCTGAATTGTGCTTGCCTCAGTGCTTTCTGTGTGGTGATTGATTCTGCTGCTCAAATGAAGTGCTGCATGACTGCTCCGGATTTTGATTAAAAACGTTATGTGGGATACAGTAGAATTGAATAACTGTAATTGAACTTTCCTCAAGGATGTTTTTGCCCATGGTACAGTAGCAGGGTTTATTATGAAAGCTATTGCTTTCCAGATAATACCTTTGAGTTTACTTTACTAGCTGAGCTTGTGTTGTGGAATTTTATTCTGTTGGCTCTGTAGCTTCATTAAAATAAAAGCATTCCCCAGTCTTCCTCTCTTCACTCACACCGAATGAGAACTGGCCACATCTAAGTAATAACTCAAGTGGGAGAGACCTGCATGGAATACAGAGCGCTGCTCTTTGCTTATCATGAGTTCTGAGGGAGTCAAGTTGCTATCTTGCGGAAGTCAGACGCTTGCTGATCAGCTTGTGCTGTTGCAGGCCACCGCTTTTATGGCTGGCTGTGGCACATCCGAATGTAACAAGCTTTTATCTGCACCAAATGGGAATTTATTTCAATGCTTTCTTTTGCTGGTGTTTATAGTTTCTCTCTTTCTCCAGCTACAGGCTGCCAATGGTAAGGAAGTAGCAGCAATTGTAGGAGGACTGGTGGATGCAGAAGCACTAATAGCTCTGAAGGACTTACTGAATCGAGTAAATTCCGATACGCTCTGCACTGAAGAATTTTTCCCTACTGCTGGAGCTGGGTAAGAGTTCAGGCAAAGTTTATCTTTTTGTAATTAGATGTTAATAAACTTTCCAGTCTGCAGATCATCTCATGGTAAGATTTTGAAATGACCTAGGATAGCAGTTGCTGATGCATTAGCAGGTTTTGCTTGAATTTACAATATTAATTTATAGAGAGTATGGATGGAGAGAGAGAGTCTCTACTACAGCAAGGGTTGCACACTTTACTGTATGCTGAGGCTGCTGTAGTTTAAGCCAGTTACACTCTAAGTTGGATCATTTATTCTATGTCTGTTTCTGTTGTGAAAACTATAGTGCAATAATGATCTTGTAAACTGTATAAAAGCAGATGAAGGCTTTGAAGGCTGACAATAACTGTAAATGTAGCAGATGTCCATATTGTAATTCCTTTAATGTTTTGTTGTCTGTGATAGTCATAAAAGAGAAAAGCTCTACTTTTTATTTGGGTTAGTAATTCAGATTGAGAAATCTGTTCTTGCCCTATGTCTTCCTTAGGTGAAAAAATATTTTTAGTTTTTAGCGTCTTTATCGTATCTTCGTTCCTTCCCTTTCCTGAATTCTCATCCTCTTTTCTTTTTCACCTCTCTGTGTTATAGCACAGATTTACGCTCTAACTACCTTCTTAATACCAAGATTGCTGGAGTGGAGGAGGCAGACGTCCTGCTTCTGGTTGGCACCAATCCACGCTTTGAGGCACCGCTTTTTAATGCTAGAATTCGAAAGAGGTTTGTATTCCTCGGTGGTGAATAAGCATGCAAATCCATGTGGATTCAGTTCAATGCTCAGGTGGAGCTGAAGGCAGTAAGTTGAGAGCGTTCATCCAGATGGGACTCACTGGATTTAGTTCACCTTTTAGTAAAGGTGATCTATGTGTAGTTAAAGAGGGTTTCTTCTCCCTGTAGCGTATAGCTATGGTTTGTTCATTCTCACTTTGACATTTTATGTCAGTTCATATATTTTGACATTTGTTCCTTTGTAATGTGACAAACATACCTCAGATTTTTCTCTTATAAAAGTTTGAAGCCTATTCTTAAAAGAATTACTTTCAGCAGAAGCTTGCTGGTTTTTGTATTGTTGTAACAAATGAGACTTCCTGGTTTTAGAAGCAGTCATTAAAGTTCAACTTTTTTTTTTTTTTTTGCAAGTAATGTGGCTTTCCCAAACTTTTGAACATATCTTGTTAAAGTGGAATTAGCTATGTCAGCAGGAGACAAATGAGGTTTGTGGGAGACCTGTCCTTACTGATGCTGAGATCTTTCAAAATACAAAATAGTTGAGTAAAACTCTCTGTTTCTTTGATTTTTATAAAACATTTCCTGTGTTTTCAGCTGGCTTCACAATGACTTGCAAGTGGCCCTTGTTGGATCTCCTGTGAATTTGACCTATACATATGATCATCTAGGAGACTCCCCGCAGATACTCCAGGACATTGCTTCTGGAAAACATGCATTCTGCAAGGTACACCAAGCTTAGGAGTGCCACTGTTAAACTTCAGATGTATTAAACAATCATCTCTTCAAATCTGTCTCTGGGGATTTCAGAAGTACCATGTTGTAAGGGGCTTTTAATCAAATGCAGATTGGAGGTAATGATTAGTGTGCACCAAGTATGTGTGAACTGCTTAATGCATTCAGGTGTGTAAAACTTTGCAGTGCAGGACACTCCTGGAGTATTCATGGTACAAACCAGTGTTTCAGCCACTGCTATTTCCAATTAAATGTCTGGTTATCAAGAGTATAGTCCTACATTGACAGGGTAGTGTACTGCTTATAGCAGTTTCTCCTGGCTTTTTCTTTAACTAAAACAATGACCATTTCAGAACCATGCTTTGCAAGGAAGACTTATGTAGAAATTATAGCACTTATTACATTATCTGCATGAATAGTTGTCTTCAGAGCCTTGGAATGAATTTCTTGATTTTTTTTACTTGCACAGGTCCTTGACCAGGCCAAAAAGCCAATGGTGGTGGTTGGTAGTGCAGCGCTGCAGCGCAGTGATGGAGCAGCTATCCATGCTGCCGTTTCCACCATTTCACAAAGTGCCAGGACTAAAAGTGGTGTTGGTTCTGATTGGAAAGTCATGAACATCCTCCACAGGTTTGCTTCAAAGCTTTTTTTGGGAGCCACTTTCATTCGTGCTGGGCCTACACATTTTATCCACATGTATGGGAGTATAAAACATAGAAGTACAAACTCGCAGAAAATTAAGAAAAATGGGTTCCTTGATCTGGCAAAGTTTTCAGGCTTTCTAAGAGATTTTATTAATCAATTAAATTTAAATGTAGAATTGAAAGTTTAAATTTGGAGGCATAGAATACAACAGAGCGTAGTAACGTACCACAGTGCTCACTAGAACGCACAGCACACCAGTGTCACTTGCTAAATGATTGCTGTTTATGTAGAGGAAGCAAAACAAATGAAGTGGCAGGAGTATTTAAATAATATGGTTTCTTTAACATTGCTTTTACTGTGCAGTTTCTTAGCTGAATAATTAATACAAAAACCTTCAGAGTGTTTCATTTTAGGGCTTTTGATCTTAGTTACTCAGTTTATTGGGATGTTACTCTTTCTAATAGGCAGGCTTCTCTCGGAACAGTCCTTACCCACTCTTACTAAAACTCTTCAGTCAACTTGACAGCTTGTGTAAAGGAAAAGTTATTTCAGCAAACGTAGCAGCACTCAGATTTAGAGACTCAACAAAGTCCTTCTGCCAAAAGTTTCATTGATGTAGAACCAGTATAGCAAGAGTAGGGTTGGGGCCTCTGAAGGATTCTTGAATATAAACTTGAAAGTGAAATATTTAATATCAAAACACTGATGAGTTAGAGAACACTCACAATACATTTTTTACATATGGTTTGGCGATCTTTCATGTTGTTGACTTTCATGTTTTTGGTGCACCATTCTCTCTAGCTAAAGTGTAAAAAGCAACTTACCTTCCTGGAACCTGTGTATCTGACTATGTCAGACAAACATGATTAAGACTGAAGGATCTGTGCACTACAGAGAGAATCTTTTTTCTTTTAAATATGAATGTCAAGTCTGGCACCCGATTATGCAGGATTATGCAAAATTGTTTCTTGGAAAAGAAAAAGGCTGCCAGAAAATGAGAATGGTCATTTTATTCTTTTAAAAGTATTTTTATGTGCGAATAAATGAATAGTGATGAAATAGTGGTCTTAAGTCTTAGATGCTTCAGTATAGCTGATGGTCCAATAACTGGTCTTTGATCTTCCATCTGAATGCCCTAAGCTAAAGGGTCGTTGAGTTCAAATCAAAGCTGAAACGTGAACCTTGATACTCCAAATGACAAGTGTGCTGCCTGCCACTAGGCCCTGACCTGGAATGTCTGCCTTTATTTTGCTATCCCTTATTGAATAGGTGAGAGTCCCCATGAAAATTTCAAATGGCATCAGTTTGCATTTTGACACAACAAACCTTATATTCTGTCAAATACTCTGTCAAAATTTTCAGCTGCCTTTATGCTTAATTTCTGTCCTGTTACTGTTACAGACCTTTTATGTCCCTCCTAAATGTTTAGTCAAAAAAAAGAAGTTAGGTTTGTTCTGATGAGATGGGAAATTCTGAAATACCTTATAGTTATAATGTGTTTGTTCCTACAGGGTTGCAAGCCAGGTAGCTGCTTTGGATCTGGGTTTCAAACCAGGAGTGGAAGCAATTAGGAAAAATCCTCCCAAAGTATTGTATCTTTTGGGAGCAGATTCGGGTTGTATAACTCGTCAGGATTTGCCAAAGGATTGTTTTATCATCTATCAAGGTAATTAGTAATTAGAAAGCCTAAACCTGTAAACCTATCTGAGCTTTTGATAAATTCTAGCCTTTATTTTCTGCCATGAACTGGAATTTCCAACACCTAACTGACATACTGGTTACGTGTTTCTTAGGTAAAGGTGAGAAAATGTTGCTGACTAATAAAGGACTACAAAGCAGTTTAGTCTTCTGCAGCATAGCTTCAAACCTGGCAGGCAAACCAGTGTTGGTTCCTAGCTGTTCTATCATAGTGAAACATGGTCTTATCTTAATTCACTAAGCATTCTTGTTCCGGGGGTCCCCCAAAGCTGAGTGGCTGCAGAGACTGAGCCACCATTTACTACTGCTCGTAGTCCATTCATTCTCCCCAAAGAATTAGGCAAGTGAAACACTGGAGCAGTCAGCCTAATAGGCTTTATGTCACTGATTATGCGAACCATAGAAAATAGGTTTTTTTTGGAAACACAGAAATTCTGTATTGTGTTAGTAAAGCAGTTCTTTTTATTTTGACTTAGTTATGTCTTATGGTTGTAAACTGCTTCCTCCTTCCTTCCATGTACTTAGGACATCATGGAGATGTGGGAGCTCCTATGGCTGATGTTATTCTCCCAGGAGCAGCATATACAGAGAAGGCGGCCACATACGTGAATACTGAGGGTAGGGCCCAGCAGACAAGAGTAGCAGTGACACCTCCTGGGATGGCAAGGGAAGACTGGAAAATCATTAGAGCTGTCTCTGAGGTACTGTTGCTCTTATGAATTGCTTCTAATAGAAGTATGCTGAGAGGTAAAGTTGCCTTTATATTGAAAAATGCTTTCAAAAAAGAGGTACATTTACAGGGAAATATATGACCATAGTCTTAAGAGGTTAATATTTTGTATTGAATCCTTTGTTAATTCTTTGAGTTAAATTGTGTTGTTTCCCTTTTGAGGAGAGCACTGATGTTGTAGCTGCTGTATGCTGCTGGACGTGTAAGGGGTGAAGCTTTGTCTGCAAATTCTGATGATCTTCATGATGTGCTTTAGGGGAGGATGCAGCTTCTTGCTTTTAGTATGAAAACAGCATGAACTGAGGACAGGATCTAGTATCATTAGATAAGGTGAAATGTGTGCTTACTAGTTGCTGGGAAGATGCATTGATAATTGCATCAACTTTGATTGCGTTTGGTAGTAAGCTACGCAAAATACAAATGACATCTGTATGGAAAGAGAAAAGTAATTCCTGTCCTTTCTTTTTTCCTTTTTCACAGCCAACAGGACAGCCTATTTTTTTAATATGGGGGAATCTTAACTGTAGGTATCTGAAGTCCACCAGAATACTATGACTTTGCTTCATTTTGTACATTATAACTGCTTGTGTTTTCAGGAGTGTAGACTTTTCCTGGTTTTACATTAGGTATGTTAATGCATTCGTAATCCCAACCACTGTGTATTAAATCCCCGCTATTTCTTTCTGTGAATCTCTTAGTTGGCTGGCATTACCCTGCCTTATGAGAACCTTGATCAAATACGAAAGCGTCTAGAAGAAGTGTCTCCTAATCTAGTTCGATACGATGATGTGGAAGAGGCGAACTACTTCAGCCAAGCTAATGAATTGTCAAAGGTAACCAAAACTAAAGCATCTGGGCATGATTTAGTGTTATTACATACCTTGATGCTTCTTAAAGAATGGGGCCTTCATATGTAGTACTAAAAGCATTCTTTGACCTGCACTGAATGCAGAATTCACTAAACAAATGCTTTTATAATGACTTTCTTTCATAAAGCTGACTTTTTTTCCTTTCCTGTCACAGTTAGTGAAGCAGCAGCTTCTCACTGACCCTCTTGTTCCACCTCAGCTCACAATAAAAGACTTCTATATGACAGGTACGTATGGTATTGCCTTTCCATTCTGAAATTGGCAATACGTTTTACTTAGCTTTACATTATGAGTCATTTAAAGCTTTCCACTAAGATAGGCTTTGAGTTTTTTGAAGAAACAGAACTTTCCAGTAAAATTATTTGGAATTTGCATAAAGCACAGACTGTTGGACTGTATTTTCAACTAATCAATTTTCTTTATCCTTTTCTTCTGCAGTCCTGTACTAAATCTCTTTTATACTGTGTGTGTGTATAATTTAGAAACTGAACAGTTACAACACTCTGAGATGTGTTTGGATTTTTTTTTCAGATTCAATCAGTAGAGCATCCCAGACGATGGCCAAGTGTGTCAAAGCTGTTGTTGAAGGTGCTCATGCAGTAGATGAGCCTGCCAGCTGCTAGAGGCTAATCAGACTGATACCAACTCCATCCAAGAATTTGTTGCAGCTAAAGCTGTAACTGATATCTTTTTTTCCAAAATCTATTTGTTAGGTCGTTGCATTTTTGTTTTCTTCCTTCACATCCTCATCAGTTCAAATAGTCCCCTAATATTCTAGGACTGTTGTTTGTGAGAGAACGTGTAGCACACAACTTACTGTGCCCAGAGGCAGAGTACATGATGATTGTATACAAATAAATTATAATATCAAACAGTCCATTACCTATGTTAATTCATATAGCTCACGCTTCTTGCATGGAAAGAACTCGGTAAGTAACTCCGACTTAGTAAGTCTTAATTTGCTAGGAACAAGCCTACATGACAAAAATATCACATTGTAACCTTCGAGAGTATCCAGGTATCCTACTTTTAAGCATTGGTGAGAGTGTGAATGCACTATTATTGTAATGTGTCTTCAGAGTCTTTCAGGGACATACCTGGTTTATGTCAGTGTTCAGACCTACCACTATAGATATTTGTGTGTTTCTCCATTTCTGCTGACAAACTACTCATGGAGGAAATAAAAATCATTTTGATGTCATGAAAAAAAAAAAGCAATTTTCACACAGCTATCTCACATTGAACTACTTTAAAAATTTAGCAAAAATATATAGGTCTTTCACTGCACAGAAAAGATCTCTGTGCACTGAGCTTTTTACGGTGAAGTGGGGGAAGGGATTGTGCTTAATGGTTTTTGGTTTAATGGTTTTCTAAAAGCTTTAGAATTACTTCAGAACAGTGACTCTCTCCTCCGTTACGTTGGTTAATGTAAGTTCGGAAGGATAGCTTCCGCTGCAACAGGCTACAGGGTAATAAGGTTTAGAGTAATCCTTCCAGCAATCATGCAAATGGGAACAGTATTATAAAGCCATCGCTTCCAGCTTTATTAAGGAAAAAAAGAAGTTAATTTTCAATGAGGAAAAGCTACAGTTCTCAGTTCTCATACTGAGTACATGAGATTACTGCTGTAGAAGCCTCAGCTTTGTAAAATTCCTTTTTTCTTCCATGCTTGAAAGTTTTCAGTAACAAGCAAGTAATTTTTTTAAAAACTGTTTTCCTTCTACCCAGAGAGAGAACTCTTCCTGGTTATCCTGGTGTAGCCCAGTGTACTTACACTAGCTGATTAAGTCTTAATTTGACTTGGCCTCCTGTCTTCCAGTTACCAACAGGGTTAGTTCTGTTAGTACAAAATAAAGACAACTACTCACTTTACTCAAAGATACTACTGTGCATGTTAATGAGATGTTTTTAATGTTGCAGTTCACAGGGCCCCAGAGTGCCTGTGTCCACATGTGTGACCAAGTACAGCATAAAATCTTTATGTTGCCCTTGTGGAATGTTACTTCTGTAGAAGGAAGAGGGACTTATGGCAGGGACATAGCAAAAAAAGAATGTGTGTGAGAACATATGCCAAAAGCAAGGCAGTTGGCTCTTACCACAGATGGTAGGTTTAAGAGGAAAGGGTGTAGCTGAATCCTACATTCAGTAAAACATTTGGTTCTCAGGTTCTTAGGATGAAAATGTTATTTTTTTTTTCTCTGAAAATCCATGTTGTACAAACACCGGAGAATAATTTCAGCTGTGCAATAAGTCAGTTATTGCTTCTTCATTTCAAAACTGATAAAGGTTCACAAGCTTTAGAGAATTTTATTTGCCTTAAATGGCAGAGCATTATTTAACTCTGGGAGCTCTGGCACATGTTACTTCTTGGTTTTTTTGAAAGCTCTGCATCCTTCTGTTAGTGAGTATAGGAGATCCTTATTTCCAATATAAAATGTCCAGCCCTTATCTTGAAAGACAGAAAGGGCAAGAAGTACATGTGTTGCTGTCTGTCCCGCTTCTACCCTCTTTCTAAGCAGGTGCAGAGTATAGAACTTTTCAGCCAAAATTCATAATAGCAAATAAAGGCTCTCTACAAATCTGACTGTTGGAAACTAGACAGTAAAGAGAATTCTAAATCAGCATTCTTATAAACTGAGTTTGCAGTGGAGCCCTCCTCTTATCTCTTCTGTTTGTTCTGGTGGCTGGACAGTCAGTGCACATGTGGACTTTCACCCAGCCAGCAATAAAAGGATAGTAGGGATCTGCAAAGGAATGGAGGTGATGTGGATTAGAACAGAAATCTACAGAAACAAGGCTATTCCTGCAACTTGGTTCTGTTTATTTTTAAAAAAAAAAAAAAAAAAAAAAAAAGTTAACAGTTAGTTAATTGGTTCTGAAGCTGCATTAAAGCAGAGCACTATGAGAAGTTAGCAGTGAAGAGCTGGGATGATAGGAGATGAACATACACAAAGCGTTGTTCTTGGCTTTTAAAGAAAGTGTTTACTGGTTTGGTGATACGTTGCCTGAGTGGTCAGTTCTGCTGATGCAGCTAACCTCCAAATGCAGTGTTGGTGGGTGGGCAGAGACTTTATTGCAGTTTGTTTTAATGCCAAGACCAGAACTGAAGGAGACTTGCCCCAAATGCAGCCCTAGTACCACCAGCTGGTGGCCAAAGGGCAGAATTTCCCACTGGTTGCATTGCCAGTTATGGTCCAGTAACCCTTCATCTCACTTCTTTCCAGGCACTCCGGCCTGCACAGGCAGCACGAGAGAGTACAGCTATGTGCTTGGGAGAGAGATGGATGCGTTTAGTCATTAATTATCCCCTTCTCTAACACAGCACTGTGTGAACATGGCTCTTAACACACAAGCAATTAACCCCAAACATGGCTTAGATTAAACCTTGCCTTTATGTAGTCTTGTCTTCAACAGACGGTTGTGGGGAGTGGAGAAGGAAAAGGGTGCTAAAACCCTACTAAGCACTTATATTTTCAAGCAAGTTTAGACCAGGTTAATACCAGCAGTCAGATAAAGAAAAACAAACTTTGTCAAAACACTGCAGGCAGATTTAAGCATCTAAGTCTAAACCTGTGATTTTGAAACAAACAATTTTTTTAAAAAAATACGTGTTCAATAGCCACTTCCCTGGAAGCACCAGCATTCCATGGATACATCCCTGCAGTTCCAGAGGGAGACTGCTTTAAATCCTGGGCAATTTAGTGAGCTTCTGCAATAAAAAGAAATGAGACACTGTGGTCCCAGATGGAAGTCAAGTCAAACCGAGGTATATTCTCAGCAAGACTCTGAAACGGCCAACCAAACTAGGCCATTCATAAAAATAGTTGCAATCAACTCAAGGCAGAAAATAAAGTGTCTATAGCATTTCCCCAGGAAGTAAAACCTTTGGGATCAGCGCTTCTTCTGAGGCTGATAAATTCTTGCAAGACAGTGTCTGCTCTCTAGTTGTTTGGGGGATGTGCTGCATATCTACTAACGCTATTGAAGCTGATCAGAAAAGCAGCTCAGGTTCATAGAGCTAAAGAAAAAGCAGAGTGGCAGCCTGGCATCAGCCTTAATCCAAAGAGAAAAGGTAATGAAACCTCATCTCCATCCCCGTCCCCCGGCACCTGCTCATCATAAAATACCCCAAACAAAAGCTAAGCCAAAATATCCTGTCCCAAAACAAGACGGCCTCAATAATGATTTGGTTGTGTTATCCTTTGAATATACAATTAGATGAAGTCACCTTCAATGATGAAGGACTGAAAGATTGACTCTTTCGAGGCAGTGACAGGACATGAACGGAGAAAATGCGAAGAAGCAAACTGATAAAAATACTTAATTCTAACTACTATCATGGGAAAAAAAATAGCATTACTAAGCAGGGAGTTATGGAGAGCACCTAAAAGTGAAGGACTTCACTGACAACTGAAGCAAGGTTTTTTATCAGGAGTATAAGAACAAGTCATGCTCCTCTCTGCTGTGCAAGGCTTTATCCAAAAGACACTTTACTGTAACATATGATAGCTGATGGAATTATGTCAGCCATGTGTCCCAAAGCACCTGGGCACTCCCAGCTCCCCACAGCTGAATACAACAGAGTCATAAGTGATGTACCTTGCAATTCAGACTCTGAGTAATTCCGTCTTCAGCAAAGCCTGCTATGCTAAATACTGTTAATAAATGTTTTCTTCCGGCTACATGCAAGCATCCGTTCATAGTGCCTTAATGCTGAAAAGCCTACTGAGATTTAGAGGCCTCTGTGTAGTAAGACATAATAGCTGGTAGACACATCTTGCTCCTATACCAATACTGAATTTCAAATATCTAATATTTCAAAGAAATAATGTTATTTCTTCTTGTCACCTTCTGCATACCTGTGTCTATGTTTGAAACGGATCAGAGATTAGAACCATGCATGAAAAATAATCTTACCAAGAGCAAAAAGCTTCATATATAACAAATAACTTTCAAAATCCACTGGGATCCAATGACTCTAGCCAGTAATTAAACCTTATGCTTTGATGTTAGTTCAACTCCAGATATTTTTTAAAATAATCCCGTCCTGCATGCTTTTCATTTCTGAATTATCCATCACAGGACATTCCACACCTTTGTTTGAAGCATCTTATACTGGCTTCTCTTAAGTAAAGACTAAAGAGATCACTGATTTGGTCCAGAGAATTCTCATCTTTTCAACTCGCAGTGATGACCAAGCCCTGCTCTAACTTGAACATTAATGAGTTACTGAACTAACAGCAGTAAGAAGGACTGGTGATAAAATGTGTAGCTTCTTAACTGCCACAATTACAGTTAATGAAATATCCACAGACAGAAGCAGATAGTAAAAATACAATAGTATACTAGGAATTCACAGTGGGCTTCCCAGTAAAATGAGACTGTAAAATGGAACAGCATTCTGCTGGGACAGTTTATTTGATTTGTCTTCCATTTAAAGAAGTCTCCACAGATGCCCATCATGTACCCTGGACAACCTTCCCGCAATTAACAGTCTTACTATTTTGTCTTTGCTGAGCTCTAAGAAGACAATGCTATTTATTTAAAGCAGATTGAAATATACATTGATAAAGAACAGATTACTTAGGTCTTAGTTAATTATGATTTTCAGTATAGTTCACTCTCAATTAATTATATTATAATGCAACAGCTAGCATATGTCTGCTCCCAGTTGGTTAAATAATTCTGCAACTATACTCCTACTGAAATCCACAGCAAAATTCCCATTGCTCCAATAAGCTTTAACAAAACCCCTAGGACTCAGGAAAACAAGGCCAGCCATCTGTACTTTGTGTTGCTCCGCTAGCACTTAAGACTTTAAATGAAGTAAAGCAAAGTAACTGTTCTACATACAGTTTGTCCTATACTTTTAGCTGTGATATCTGCCACGTAGGAGTGCACTAAAACATGGGTTTGAAGGAGTTTAGCAGCTGAATTAAGAAACTAAATTTATGCCATAATGTGGGTGTATTTGCTAGAGAAAAATCCTCAGACTGTAGACAGTGTTTTTAGTGTAGGGGGTCTCTGATGTTTGGAAAAGCGGCAAAAATCATGCCTGTTATCACACACACACTACTGCAGCAAACAGGGTAACCAAAACTGAGGTGTGCTAGAGGCAACCACTGCAACAGAATTTCCATGAAAAGAATTGTTGAAAAATAAGAAAAAGCATTTTTCAATAATAGTAA
This sequence comes from Cuculus canorus, assembly GCF_017976375.1. Taxonomy (NCBI): domain Eukaryota; kingdom Metazoa; phylum Chordata; class Aves; order Cuculiformes; family Cuculidae; genus Cuculus; species Cuculus canorus. Next base: position 28,461,229 of record NC_071406.1, on the reverse strand, counting down.
TATGCTGGGCTTTAACGGTTAACTTGACCACAGAACTTATTACAATTAAATAAGCCAATACCACATAAAACAACCGCTCAAGACATTGCTTAGAAGAATGTATCTAATCATAATTCTGGGGTTTATTTTATTTATCACCCTTCTCAGTGTTTTAAATGCCTGAAGACAAGATCTTCTATACAAATGTGGCTCTATATATGAAAGTCTGTACTGAACATCTACACACTTACGAGTTGTTCTTCCCCTTCACAATATTCGCCTGCATTTTAAATAAATTGCTGATCCCTTTCGCAAGCATTTGAAGACATTGCAATGTTTTCCTCACAATGCACGTGTCTTTCAAGGAATAGCACCAGGGCGCTGAAATTATAACACTATTTGCTAAAAACCCCAGGCTCTTCACCACATGCGCAGAGACTAAGTCACGCTCCAGAAATCCCTGAGGTGTGCACTTGGGGTGCATATGACCTTGGGAAAGAGTAGAGGTTCATTTCTTGATACAGCTTTCTCCAGTAACTAGGATACAACCTAAAGTATCTATTCTATTACTTCTATTAGGCTCACAAAGCTTATTCACTGTGTCACTGCCCTCTGTCTCACTATTAATACCAGTGAGACACATGAGCAAAGTATGCCTCATTAACCAGAAACTAGTGATTTAATGAACACTAATGTTCTTTGACTACTCTGTGCTCAAGCGTACAACAAGTTTACTGGCTGGAGTGGTCTGTCCAGGGGTGTCACCACTTTAAAGTCAAGGCAGACCAACCTATTCCATGACTAAACAGAATTTCTGTAATAAAATTCTTCACGTTGTGCAGGGGATGTTTCTTGCCTTGGGTTCACACACTGTCCTCATACAGGGATCTCTGAGTCCAATTTGCCCTCCAACAAAATTTCAGAGTACTGTTCTACTCTATCAAAAGGATGCATCTCCCAACTTAAGAAAACAGTCTTGTCCATAAAAATAAACAAATCTTTTTTTAAAAAACTTCTTCTAATTCCACATTACTAAAGCTAGCAGACTTTGCCCCTTGGGGGGCTTACTGTGTAACGCTGTCAGCAAAACAACTGAAATAATATTTGCAATTTTTAGTAAGTTACTGAAAAGCAGATCCTTTTAATCCTCTTGGGTAAATAAAGAAAGTTTTGTTAAATAAATTCCTCCACCCATAATGTACAGATTCAAATTTCTCTGTTGAATGATTACACAATAGTCCACGTAACTACGATCTAGTGAATATTTCCTCTTTACTTTGTCCTCATTATAAAGATTCACGTTTTTTGTACAAGACAGTAAAAAATATCCCATTTCAGTTTCTTATTCCAAAGCAAACTCAAAACGTTTCTCCCTTCCCTTAGCATTAGGCTTCTGGCTTTGCAATGAACACACATCAAGTGGATCTTGGGATGTCACCAAAATGTGTAATGCTCCTATGATGCATGTTTAAATTTAGGCATGCAAGTAATCCGATTAAAGTCAGTATCTGCGAAGCCAAGCACATAAGCCAAAGAAAGGGTTTAATATTGTTTCTGTGCTCAGGTTCTCAAATGCTTTCATAGCCATTTCTCTAACATGTTGTATCATCTGCATCCCATTTAAAAATAATGCTGATAACCTTCACTGTGCTCTTCAGTTACTCCAGTACCACAGAAAGGCTCAGTATAAACCAGTTTTTCTTGGTATGTCTCTCTTCCTAAAACACTAAACATGTTTAATAGTGCAATAAAGAGAACTTGAATTTTACTGAAGTACTGAATTACAGTTAAAAGCAGGAATTCTCTTGTTTAACATGGTGTCATATACACCACATCACTTAAGTGCCAAAGCTTGAGTTGGGTTCTCTACAGAGCCCTACCGACTTGGTAAGAGTTTTCTTTTGATTCTTCAGACACTTCTGAATTATAAATCAGGCCTGCAAGCACTTGCAAAACTGGGGTCTGAGAACTTGGTCCTTAGTTTATTTAGAATAAAAGAAAATATTAATTTATACTGCATTTGTTGAGTTTCTGAATCCATTGAGACAATCTACTCCTAAGATTTCAAAAAGGGTTTTTTTTCCAATCATGCTACATATAGCCAAATGTAATCCCTCTCATTCTTGTAATGAATTTTTTATATAGGATCCAGAAGTATTCTTTGTTTAAATATCTTACAAAAAGACTAATTATACACCATGCTCTAAAGCACAAAATAATGACTGGTAAAATTATGTAGTACCCTGATTATTGCATTATATACAAAATACAAACTCTTTTAAAACACAATATAGGACCAATATATTTGATTATTTTTTGGTTTTCCAATTTCAAAGCAGAATAACGCATTTAAAAGATTCATAATCCAATACAGAAAAACACCTATGCAGTAACTCCATACAATGCAAAACTCTGGATTATTAAAATATAGTAGGTATACTAACCGTAATTCTAAAAAATTCCTGCGGAACAAAAAATATAGAGTTTTACACAAAGACCAGCTGACTTTTAATTATACTTTAATTCAAACTAATTTATCTAAATTAAAAACCCACTAGAAATGCAAAATCTACACTCAATATAGTAACTAAGCAAACTCACGAAGTACATTTTGGAAAAGATTTGTATCTAAATTCAGAAATAAAATCTTTTGTTGTTTGTTTTTTTTAAGATGACACTAACTGAGTGAAAACAACATATTTCAGATTTGACAGAGGAAGGAAGAAGTTGATAGGATACTAAGCAATTCAGTACCTTCATTCATATGACACTTTAGTCTGACTGCCGTTCAATGAGCCCATACCACCTGCGTAATTTTATAATGGAAAAAACTTAAGTACTTTTTTTTCTTTTTAAATGTTTAGCTCATTAGTTTCCTAACTATTTCCTCTTCCTTCAGGACAAATAAAAAGGCATCCTTCCAGTTCACCTCTGAACAAGGCTGTGCATAATCCTATACCCAGAAACACTATCATAGGTCTGCTGAATACACTGATCAGTGTCTTCACCTATAGATACACCGTAGCATCTCACACTGTTGTGAAAGCATTTGATGTATTTTTTGCAATCTAATAAAAACAACTGCAACAAAGAAAAACGCAGTGACTATTTTATATTGGAAGATACTCTAATATAAATTTATAGCATTTTCTCAACTCTGTAGCCAGGAATAACAGTATTCATAAATATCCAGAACAAAGCCCCAAATCAAAACAGTAACTTAAAACTAGCCAGATTTTAGAAGGCTGCAAAGTACTTTAAAAACATAAAAAGCAAAACTCAACTACTGCCTCCAATTTTTTAGTTATGAACTTATTTTTTTCACATCCCATCACGAAGAGCAGACAATGCTAATTTTATGGCAGATTAACAGAATTTTTCATATATATATATCACAGGTTAGACTCGCATTAAACCCCCCATCACTTCTCTACATAGTCTACTCTAAAACCAAAATGAATATTAAAAAAAGTACCTGTTTTTCCTACCTGTACATTCAGTTTTACTTACAATGCCTTCAGAAAAAGACGTAATGATACAGCTTCGCCAAACTATCCCACATCAATCTGTTGTTCTCCAACAGTACCAGTACCAAAAAAAAGTTAAACAAACTTTCACAATTATACACTAATGTTTAGAACTATCATACAAAGACAAAAAAAAGTTAACAACTTTATAAATTGCAGGAAAATACGAATTAACGTTTACATAAAAATAAATTTGCTAAAACCATATTTTTCCGTACCTTATTATTTTTCCAGAGAGCTGATCTTAACAGGTTTTAAAGAAAATTATTTCTTCAGCCACATGCCTTTGTATTTTAGTTTTATTTAAAATAAAAAGTCACAAAAATGATTAAAAAAAACCCGGTTTTGGCCATTTGGCTCCCTCCCCTAAATTGACACTTTATAAAAACCTTCTGTACTTTTTTTCCCCCTCCCTCTCTCCCTCTCTACTACCTCCAAGATGGTAGGAAAGTTGTTGTTTTGGAGGGCAGAGGAGCCGCTCTCTGATGTTATGTCCTCTCAGTGCCTGTAGTGGTGCTGTAGGAGGCTGCTGGCTCTCGTCTCGAGCAGCCCCAGCAGCCCTGCCTTCTTTGCCGGAGAATATATTCAGGGATTCCCCTTAATAATCACCTACCCTCTCAGCACTTTGTAGTTTTTTTAAAATAATAAAGAGCCCCCTAAAGCTTCCTTCCCACAAAAAGCAGGATCTTCTCAGAGCCAGGGGGGCAGCAGCTCCTCAGCACGGCGCCCGAGCCCATTCCCTAGTCCCTCTGCTGGGGAGGAAACTCCGATCTGTCAGCCCAACAGAGGGAAAGGGGGGAGAGGAGAGAGAGGAGGAAAAAAAAAGCAGCTGGAAAGGTAAGCCAGGCCCGGCCTGCATCCCCGGGCTCGCGTAGCGCGGCGGGCGGCGCGGCGGGAGCGGGGCTGGCGGGGAGGCGGGCTACGCGAGCCCGGGGATCGGCGGGGGCGGTGTAGGCCGCAGCGGGGGGTGCGGGCTGCCGGGACCCGGGGTGGGGGGTCGAGGCTTTCGGGCAGCGATTGCGGCGCCGGAGGGGGGGGTGATGAAGCGGCGGCCCGGCGGGGGAGGCTCGGGGCGCGGCGCCTTCGCCCGGGAGGTGCCGAGAGGGGGAGGCGGAGGGGGGGGCGCGCTAGGCCTCGGCGCGGCGGGAGGCGATGGGGGTGCCGGGGCCTCCCCCATCCCGGCGCTTTATCGCCGAAATCACTTTTAATGAGCGGGGGGGAGGACCCGCGGCCTAGAAAGTTTAGCGTCGTTTTTAGGGCGCGGGGGCCCGTAGCGACACCCCCCCCACCCCCCGCCCGGGGCCGGGTTCGCTGGACAAGTTTATTGGGGAGGGGGCGGTGTTGGGGTGCGGGAGGATCAGAGCGGCCCTCATGCCCCTCAGTGCCCGAACGGGGGGGCCCGAGCCGCCCCCGCCCCGCCGAGTGCCCTCGCAGCCCCGGGCCCCGCGGGACACGGTGGGACGGAGCCCGGGGAGGGATCCCGTCATCGGGGACCCTCGGTGTCCCCTCGGTGTCCCCTCACTGTCCCCTCGCAGCCCCCTCGCTGCCCCACTGGGACATGGTGGGGGTGTTTGCCCCGGTGAGGAGCCGGTGCCCCTCGGGACCAAAAAAAAAAAAAAAAATGACAGGATCGTGGGGTTTTTTTTTGGTTTTTTTTTTTCCAGGGAAAGGAACGTCTGGTAGTTGTGAAGCGAGTCCCCTGGAAAAGCCACCAAGGCGCTTCACCCCGCACAGGTGAAACGGCTCTGGTTCCTATGCGGGAGGTGTCTGGTTGTGGTCTGATGTGCCTTACTGGGTCGTTTTAGCTCAAAATACTGATGGCTTTGTGCAGGTAACCTCCCCTGAGTTTTGGAAGTGACAGTGACGCTTGCCTTAAAGCCTTGTATTATGCTATCTGATTCAAATATGTAGATCTATAGTTAGTTCTAACTTTGTTACTTAACAGAGTACGATGAAGGTTTATTTTAAGGCTGTTCTCAATTTTTGAGGATGAGTAGACTTCAAAAGAAATGTGGCAAATTTAGGGCAAGGCATCACTCCACTGTAGGCGAGTGCCCTCTCCTATGGGCACCCCGGCACTGGCAGTGTTTCACAGCAGCACCCTACTGACCAGGTACCGCTGCTAATCCATGAACCCAAGTGCTTCTGTTTTGCATGAAGCTGTCACAAACTGGTGACATTTTCACAGCCATCTTCAGCCTTTTATGTGATTTATTTTGTAATATATACATGCATCAGACAAGTTTTATTAATTGTAAATCTAAATAATTAACAGAAAGCAACCTGAAATTTACTTAGTGGGAGTTATTTTGATGTTTCAATATTTTCATGGCGGTTGAATAAATGTATAAGTAGGGTCTGGTCCTACAGAGTTGCATGTACCGTGTTCTCACAATACAGCAAATCCTCAGGAGGTACAAATTTATTGTGATACCTTATTGAAAGAAACTTTGATAGCTTGTAACTGCTAAAAGGCTGCTCTGTGAGGAGCTCAACTGCTTTATTTTATTTATTGAGTATTCCCACTGAAGCAAGAATGATATTCCTGTATTGTGTGAAAATAAGCTTGTTTGTCTGTGGCATTGGGGCTAAAAACAAGACTAAAGTATTTTGTTTAACCTCGTCTGCAAGTGCAGGTTATGTGTTATTTGAATAAATGGAAGACTTGGACTCACAGCCTTTTTTTTATTAAAGTACAGACACAAGGTCTGCTGTGTTACATTTAGTTTCTGCCTTCTCTCAGGATCGTGTTTTCGATATTTTGAGATAACATTTTAAAGTGCATTTCTGCGATGGACTAAATGTTCCATTTGTTGCTGTATCTGAAGGCCGCTTTTCTGCAGCTCTGCTCACCCTGGCAAACCTTGGGCCTGTTCATAGACACATTGAAATCGGTGTGCTTCTGTGCAAGCGTGAGAGCCTGTGAGGCTGTGGTTGCAGGACTGGGGCCTGAGACCCTCTGCTCAAATAGAGAAATGCATGTTCAAAGACTTCCAAAGATACAGGGCCTGTCTTGAACCTTAGGTCAGGAATAGCCATGTTTAGGAAAGTTTATTGAAATCTATAAGAATGTGCTCTTTAGCGACAGTTTGGAATCTTCCTACTTAACATCTTTTCTCTTTAGAAATCCTTTGGCTTTTTCTAAAATTCCCAGTGTCTTAAATGTTTGTTGTTTTTCAGGCTTTGGGCTCTCTTCATCATGGTTTCTTTAAATTACTAATTACCAGATAAGTGAATCAGCTGAAATCAGAATTCCCGCTTAAGTTCATTTTTGTAGGAAAACAAAAAGAAGAACATATTCAATTTTGGAACAAAAAGTGTTATTTTCCCTCCTCCTTTTTATGTTTTCTGCTGTTGACTGAAACTTATTTATACGACTGTAAGTTCTCTAGCCATTACTATCATTAGGAATAATACTTAAATTTAATTTTGTATTTATTACATTATATTCTGAAGCATAGTCTATATTACCAGTATTGCCTAAAATATCCTGCTGCTTCTTTGTTAATAAATCGGACGACCTTAAGCAATATAAACTTTTTGCAGAGTTGAAGTAAAAAGCTATCTGAAAAGGCAGAATGAGGACAATGTTGCTGCTTCTATCCGCCCAGGTAGATTTTATCATATGAAAAAAGATAGTCTAGAATATACTTCCAAATGGTAACTAAAAATGTCCAGTAAGATCTTAGCTTATTAAGTACCTTGCTCTATCAGGGTACTTATGTGTGCGTGCAGTACCTTGACTTGTGTGGGGGTTTTCAGAGGTCTTCTTGAGTAAGGATTGTGCTCTAGTTAATAAAAGTGTTCCCTACAGGAACTCTTGTAGTTGACTTTGGTTGCTTCCCAGTGTTTTCTTTCTCAATTGGCATGCTTTTACTGACAAAACAACTCTAGTTTCCAGAATTACAGCAAACTTGGTTTGGTAGCTGAGTGAGTGTAACAGAGAATTGAGCAGTTAGATGACCAGAACTAAGCCAAAGTTACGGTTAGATCTCAAGATGGGGATGGAAGTTACAACTTTGTGGTGTTGATGTCAACCACAATTAGATGTGGTTCAGCTTTCCTTGATAGAAGAGAGCTCTTCACAGAGAGGTACTAGTTGCCTAACGTCTCTTACTATGAAATAGAAAAAAGGAATATTTTTGTTTTTACTAATACTGACTGAAGGGGTTTGCTGTAAGGTAGCTTTACATGACTGTCTCTTTGCAATGATTTTTATGGTCACTGTTCATCTCTTGAGTGGCGAAATTCTGTGTTGCCCAAACGTTTTAAAATCTGTGTATTCACTTTAATCTCAACCAAAGGGTAACACAAGGAATTGTTCATTCTTGGTCAAGTTGAAGAATCAACAAACCTAGTATTTATGCTGTTTGTGTTAGTGGAAAAGCCAAGGTTATTGCAGATCCATATTCCACTTCTGGCCATAAGCCGATGAATTTGGAAGCATATGTAGATAATTGTACCTTACCTGTGAGATGTCATGAACACACCAAGCAATTTAACATGAAATCTGCTCTGGTATTAGCAAATGCAAAACAACACGGTTAAGACCTGTTTAATTGTGGCTTTTGTTTGGATGCAATGCATGAAGCTCTGAGCTCAGTCCTCTTAATTATACATCTTTTAACCACCGACATATAACTGCCTTGCAATTTACAATGCATTTGGGGATTCCATTCCTAAAAGGGTATTACGTACATTGAATATCAAGTTCTGAGCATACGTTTAAGAATGTGTCCAACCAACATAATTTAAAATATTGTAATATTTTCAGCATGATGTTGTCTCGAAATTACCAATTGAGTTTAGGGTCTGTAATTCTTTGAGCTTTCTAGTAGTGACTAGGCCATTAAGCTTGCTGGAGACTACAGATGACGTCAGGTATTACATCAAATGTCTGTATGACATAAAGCTGATACTCAGTATGGTCTAGCAGAGATTTTCCCCTCTCAAAATGTGCTGCTACACTATTTCCCAGCCTCTCCAAGAACTGTTTAACTACTTGGGGAGAGGGTGTGTGGAGTGCAAAGCTACAGCTTTGCTGTCTTGGCGCTGATGTGTGCTGCAAGGGAACTGATTATGCCTGCTTGTGAGTACTAAAAGCAGTGGGAAGCTGGCTTTTTCCTCTGCTTGACAGCAAGTACTGATGGTTGTACAGGTATCTACCTGTGTGTATTTAAGTCTTTCATTTCTCTTTTTACAGTCTCTTTGCAGACCATCTTTGGTTGTCTTATGGACCACCAGTGGCTACACTCAACGGGACAAATAGCTGTGCTCTAAGTGATGGTATCATAGAGCACGGCTTTGCACTGTGTCCTGCCTGTCCTTTCTATAAAGTCTTGCTGGGATGCTAAGTTTGTTGCTCTGCACTTGTTTAGATAGGGCTTTTGCCAGGGGTAGGAGGCGTTTTTCCAGTCAATTGCTTAGGAATAAAAAATGTGTGAAAGGGAGAAATTAATGTGTTATCAAATTACAAATGTTAGTGATAACCTCATAAGAATGTAAGAAATATCTTGCTGGGTTGGATCAGGGGTCGATCCAGCCTAGTCTGTCTTGGGCAGTGGGACTAAGTGGTGCTATTTAGGAAGAGTGTGAAAGCCCATACACTTTTTAATGCTTTCTTCTCTTACTCCTCCAATATCCATATATGTTGAATGAGGAATGGTAGCAGGTACATTACTTATGTCCCCATTATCAATAGAACGTTTTATTGTCTTTTTGAACCTGATGATACTGTCAGCTTTCATAGCCACCTGTGAAGCAAGTTCCAGCAGCTCACTACCTGTGAGTAGTAAAAATGAAGTACTACTTCAATGAGTTTTGAGTCAGTCTCTTGCTAGCTTCATCAAGTACCCCTAGTTCTAATATTCTGTGATATGGTACACAGCTGTTATATGTTCACCTTATCCCCTGCCATGATTTTTTAAACTTCAATCATGTCTAAGGTCATTTGGCAATGGCACGTGTTTTTGAGTTCTCTTCTGTTCTTGTTCATGGACTTGTTACTTCTGACTAGCTCAAAATCTTTTATTTAGAAGCAGTTGTTTAAGGAAAATCCATCTTCCTTGAGAAGCAGTTTTCTCATTCATGGGTTGTGGCTAAAGCCAGTTTGAGAATATGCAGGCATAAATTATGTTTCTGGTGAATGTTTCTACAGCCTCAGTTTAGACTATAAATGCAAAACCCACAACAGCTTTCAGAAAGTTTTGTACCCTGATATTTTTGCAGTGAAGTACAGCTGCTTAAGCGTTTGATTTTTCCAGGGGAAGTCCATGTTTCCGTCATCCTTATGAATCCTGTAGGACAAAAATAATTTCTTCCCCACCCACTATTTAGCTAAGTGTAGTTTCAGTTCTCTTCAGTTAAGCTACATGTGCCTATTCCATGCTTGTGCTACTTTTTGTGTAGCAGCAAAAGGCTCTGTTAAGAACTCCTGCATATTTTCTGCAAAATAAAGTACTGCATCAATTTAAATCAGAATCAGTAGATTCAAAAGTCTTTGCTATTTATATACATATATGGTATGCTATGGAAAAAAAAAGATCTGTTTTTAGGTAAACTACAATTTCAGTCTCTAATCCTGGCAGTGTATAAACATAATGCCATTGTCTTTTGGGGAATCTGTGTGGGAATCTACCAATAAAGATGTAATTGCAAGTCTGAGAAAATTGCTGTAGAGTTTTTTTAATATAACATAGCTGCTAGGTATATTAGCTGTCTTTTTGTTCTTTAGACTATAGTTGCACTAATTGATTCCTATCAGACTTTTTAACACAGTTCGTGTTTGCATGAACTTCTCTTAGTGTATATATAGACCCAAAAATTCATGTTCAAGCTCGTTGTTTCCCCTGAAAATTATTGTTAGTATTTTTGCTTAAATATTTCATGTGGCATTGCACTTATGACCTGTATCTTTTAGACAAGTGAGAAGTAAAATACTATGCCTGCCTTAACACAGTCAAGTTAAATGCAAAAATAAGTCTTAATTATGAGTTAAATCCAAAAATAAGACTAGGGGCACAAGAATAAATCCAGGATTATGGTGACTGGGAGCTCCAGAGCACTTTCTTTGCAGAAGCTTAACGGAGGCAAACCAGGTATGCATTTCTTGCTGTTTACTTTGGAAGTGTTCTGAGGAACTCTTTTTCTTTGGTCTGTTCCTTGATAACCTTCAGAAAAGAAATGTTGCTGGTTTGTGCAAAAGAAAAGGTCATTGATCCACCTAAAATTCTGCAGAGCATGATACTAGTACCTTAAAAGAAGGTGGTAGATAAGACAGAAATGGAGAACAGCATGTGGGTCACCCCAACTGCAAGATACACTTATTCTTTGAAGTTTTTCGTCCTGTCCAGCATGCCACCAAATACAGGCTTTGGTTAACTGTCAACAGAAGGAAACTTAAGAGCAAAGGGCTTTCTGTCAGCTTCATTGTGTGTTTGATATACAATTAGTTAAAATTAATTTGTTTACTTTTACTGCAATAGTAATCGAAGAGGCTGTCTCTCAAACATATGGGACCCAAACTCCAGTCACAACTGTCATATTGGGTGTGTTAACGTGGGATTTATTTTTTTCTTTCATGTTGCTGCTGGATAATACTGAAGCCTGTGTCAGTACCTGTTTTAACAAAGGTGTCTGACAGCGTAACTTGGTTCTTTGCATGCTAAAGAAGAGAGAGTTCCCTCTTCCCAGTCTGTGTTTTTGAAGAGCAGAGTCAACAAAGAACTTTTATGTTCTTAGGACTGATGTGCGGTGAAGGATTGTACTCCAGTGATTAGTTTCACGTGTATGTAGTGTGTGCTTCATATTTTAATGTGCTTCCATGCATTGAGAGGAGTTGGGAAAGGTGATTGGAACTGGATTAGATGTCTGTGCTTGTGCTGTGGCTGTCTGGCATAAACAAAGCACCAGGCCTCTTCTGCTAGGGGTGTGTGCTTGCTTGTATGCATGGAGTGGGAACTGTGTATAAAGAACAAATATGAAATTATCCTTATTAGTGTCAAGTGATAAGTTAGGTCACTTGTGCTAGTTACATTTTGTAGTGCATCTCCGTTCTGTGCTATGTATTCTGCACGTGTGCATATACAACTGTTTGAAGAATTTTAAGTGTTTTTAAGTTTTTGTTAATCTTCTGTCCTTCTGCTTCCGTAGCTAGATATATGCTAGTGAAAGGCCTGGTTTGTGCAGTTCACTGTTAAAGGTGTGACAGGGTGTTCAGTTTTGCCCCAGTGACTCAAAAGTTCCTTTTCTAGATGCCCCAGTGCTATAGTGCTTGTCATTTTCTCAAGGTGCTTTTATAGAATGGAAAGTGAAGGCTTGTACCTTCCCAAGAGAAAACTTTCCTGCAAAGGCTGTGTAGGCTTCCTTCTTGCAATCATGTTTTTGCCATTCCAGGCCTTGGCAACAAGGAAGTTGATTAAGGTGTTAATTTGTACATTTGTCATGTGCCTCTAATTTATTACATATTTCCTGGATATCACCTCTATATATATGTTCCTTTGCTTGGTATATAACATATGAAACTGAACTGAGTACTGAATATACCACGTTCAAAATAGTTTATTTTGGTGCTTCAGGATGACCTTTCTGAATAAAATCTGCCTTTGGCAGGCTAATTTGAGTGTAGCAGAGTAGCTGCAGAATATATGGACTGTTAATTTTATTTGAAGCTACTTTGGGGTCAGGTCTTTTTTTTTGTTTTGTTTTGTTTGTTAGTTTTTTTTCAAGATGATTGCAAAAGACTCCAAGACTCCATAGCGATGGGAAATGAATTTGCACCATAGGAGTCTATTTTAGAGGGGAAAAAAAAAAACCCAGCCTCTTGCTGAAATGACATTTCAGCTCTCCTAGTATTGATGGGATTACTGTCTCTGACATTATTTATGCTCACGTTTACCTGAAAGAAGTACGATAAATTAGGAAGAGCTCTGAAGAACTGTGATGGCCCCAGGAAGGACTGCATGTTAATGCTTGCAGAAGCTAGGGGCAGCTACAAGATTTGACAACTGTTCATCAGGTGTGGTAAAGAAAGCTTCTCTTTTTTTTTTTCTGAGGAAAAAAAAAGTTTTCTTGCACTGCCTGATGAAATTAAAATTTTGCAGAGCAAGAATAGCTGACAGTGGTTTTGTAAGCAAAGATACTTCAAGTAAAACCTGTGCAATCAAATGGGTTAATCATCATTCAGCTTGATTCTTGAAAGCAAATGATCTAATCTGACACTTAACCTTTTTCAGCTTGTAGCTCTTAATCACTTTCTGGTAGATGAGTGGAGTTCTGTTTAATAGGTTTAAGTGTGGTGGCAGTAGATTTTTTTTTTCCCCCAATAATTTCCTTTCGTGGTTTCCAAAGATCTGTGACCACTGATTGAAAAGTATTATGCTAGTGGATTTGGGATGTCAGATGCTAGCTGAACCACAGGTTTCGTGGCTACATCTGGCTACTTATTAAGCAGTAATAATATCTGTTTTATTCTGACTGACTTTGACCTTTTTAATGTTTTCCTTAGACAATCTGCTTCATCTTGATTCGTCATCATTCCAAGATAGTGGTGTCCTTGGGGCTCTCTCTTAACATTGATATGGTACAGAAGATTTAAAATCAGGTATTGTTTTGGATCTCTCTTCCCTGCCAAAATGAAACACACAACTTACAACTGAATGCATCTTTTTTTTTTTAATCTTGTGTGATTTGTCTTAATATTTTGGTTCTTTCAGCTGATGTTCACAAGGAATAGAGTCACGTGATGTATGAAGGCAAACACATACACTTCTCTGAGGTTGACAATAAGCCCTTGTGCTCATATAGCCCCAAACTGTGCAAGCAGAGGCGACTTAACGGCTACGCCTTCTGTATCAGACACGTTCTGGAGGACAAGACTGCCCCCTTCAAGCAATGTGAATATGTGGCCAAGTATAACAGCCAACGCTGCACCAACCCCATCCCCAAATCTGAGGACCGTAGGTGAGTTGTGGCTACCCATCTGCAACGTGAGAAGTGGCTGGGACATAGGCATGAGTTTTCTTTTAAGAGTCTGCCTGGTTTCAGTATGAGGGAGGAACTGGCCCGAGTGGTTTGAATTCCAGGATGTTCCTTTGAGAGTTTTGTTTTAAGACCAGAAAACTTTATTTTATTTTCTGTGGGAGTCAAGTACTTTCAAAGAGGGCAGTAACTTACTCCCAAGGATGTTTTCAGGAGAGTTCATTGGTTTTCTCACATTCACTGTAAACTGTGGATCAAACCTTCTACAGAATACCTCCTGTTCTAATTAATGTGCTTTGTCACTCACAGTACATGCTCTTGAAAAGTCCCGCTTGTTTGGCCAGCTGTGCCAAGAGTATGCTTCCATCTGCTTTTTCAGGACTAACAGTTTAAAATGCTTACCTTCTGGGCTTAAGGAGCAGTGACACTTAGGGATGAATCCAGAATTACAGTTCACTGTAATTGTGTTACTGGCAAGTGTGTGTTGCTGGATATTACTTGATAACAGATGAGCCAGCTGGGAAAGTGCTGTCCACTCACTTTGTTCTTTACTTCCCCCCCTTCTCCCTCTCTCTACCCAAATGAAGATGCATAAGGTGCCCAGGTGCTAAATGCCTTGCAAGAGACAGTGCTGGAAATTGTTAGAAAGCTGGGAGTTCAAACCAGATTTTCTGAATTGCAGCCCATGCTGTACCCACAAGGATGTTCTTCCTTGCTCTTTAAGGCTTCCTGAACACCAATCTAATTGTTGCTTGGGCTGAAGTAGCAGGATTTGTGTAATCTTGGCCGCAGGGTATATATGACTTTGATTTCTCAGAGTCGTTGTTGCTGGTTTTGCCAGTAACACAATATTTAATTAATCTGTCTATTAAATATCTGATGTTTGTTCTGTTAGAAACATTTTTTTAACTTAAAATATAAACAAATATGCCAAAAAAGAATCAAACCACTATTCACTGACCTTTCATGTTATTAGCTACCATTCGCTAACCTTTTGTATTATTAGCAGTGTTCCCACTGCGCCCTACATATAACTTCCTTCTCAGCTCACAGCTCCCTCTCTTGTCTGAAACAACAGTTGGACTGTGCTCTAAATTAACTTGCACTTCACCTGCCATTTCAGTTGAGGAGACTGATGAAGTGAGAAAAAACCATGAATGTTTGTCAAAAGCTGTAAGGCAAATGCTCAAATGGCACAAGATGAATAACTTTAAGCTGTAATTTGACAGTCAGTGACTGTTTCTTTGCTGCTGTACAATTGAGTCTCTTCAGAAATAAGGTTTCAAAAATGATCATGAAAACCGTTAGCGCAAATGGTATGCTGTAATTTCAGATGTGAGAGCTGACTGAGCCAGGGTTGCTGTTTACTGGGGTCATGCTTAGAAACAATCGAAGTAATAGTGCTTAATGACGCTTTTTTAGGTCTCATACGTTCCCATGGTATTTGAGATTTTTCTTTACACCTTGAATTGAGTTCACACTTTGTTCTTTTTGATTTTTCTCAAGTTAAAGTGAAGTGTGGTCATGACATCTGGTGTATGTTATATTAGAATAATTCAGTTGCATGTCGAGTGTCACATTACAGTGCTTGAAGAGGACAGCAGGTGTCTGAAGGAGAAAATAAACTTTTAATTTTAAATGAGAGGATGTGATAGTTTGAAAGAATATTTTAAAAGGCTGCTTCTTGGGGCATAGTTTTATTTTAACAATAAAATTTAATAGATGTTAGTGATGAGACTGTGCCTGCTCTAAACATTTTTTTTTTTTTTTGGCAGGCAAACCTGTATCTGTTTCTTAGGCGATTTTTTTCACACTCTGTTCGATATAAAGATGTTTGCTACGTCTGAGTTCTTTGCTTGTAGCTTCTAATTTTCAGTGTACAAAATTGCTGTCAGATGGTCATTTTGTCACAGTTTTAGACATGTAACTGTACATGATCAGAAGCAGGCTGCATGGTGCTCTGACAGCTATCTTCTTATATACTTTTGAAGATAATAAAAAAACCCCATGTCTTAACAGGATCCGTACACTATATGCCAAAACCTTCATAGTCTGCCCACAGATAATTAAAAACAATTATCACTTGACCCCAGACAAATGAGATGCTACCAGCCACAAAAATGTTTAATATGCTGCCATAACATTAAGGTTCTTATTAACCATTAACATTCTATAAATTAAATCTATTAATAGTACATGACTTCATCGCCTTATTTGAAGTCTAGTTTCTCTGTTCACTATCTTGTTCTTCAAAGAATATATACAGGATGGTGCAGACATAGGTTCTGTATCTGTATTTCCTTTGAATACAACTCCAATTCTTTCTTGTCGACACGTATATATGAAGTTCAACTTAATTTTTAAGTATAGAGTTATTACAACCTGGCTGAGGTAAACACTGCTTTATCTCTAATTCTCCTCTTTCAAGACTGTCTATAAATATTTTGTTGGTAAGCAAGATACTCTCCAGTTTAGCTGGATCTCCCTTTAAATAAGGGACAGAACTCAATACCAGTCTGAGATGTACTGAGAAGTAGAATGCAGTTATAGGTGGAAAACCTTGCTGTTTGGACTTTTACCCACCCAGCGATGTGGGAAACTGTGCAGCTGAAGCCTTCAGAGCCCATCATCACCTTTTATGTGCTTCATGATAGTGATTATTTCAATGAATATCAACCCACCATTCTTACCTTACGCACTGCTTGCATTTGACCTCACCTGCACCAGAAAAAGTGCCTTTGGCACCAAGTAAGGAGGAGGGAAAAAGGTATATTGGGTAATCAATGTGATGCTGTCAGCTGGGAATAACTGACAGATAGGTTATAGACATGAGAAATAGTATCACTAAGACAGGCATCTCAGAACTGGCTCTTGTAGGGCCAGCTTGGCCCTAACACATTTCATGCTTGGAGCTACATGAAAGGTATTGTGCTCCTTGCAGGTACTATTCCAGTATTATCGGTAATGTCTTCTATGGAGCATGAACTACTAATGCCTTCCCTGGCATTACCTCTACTACAAAGAGTTTATTGCCTCAACTCTAGTGTTTATAGACTGATTCCAGCAGAGTCAGTTAACATCTGCACCAGGCTCTGTGGCAATGTGTAAAGTCAGAGCCAGTTTGGGCCGGAGCCAACTAGAAAGCTATCCTGAAACCTGGAGGATGGGAAAGTGGGTCTGTGTGCCTGCCTGCTCTGCATGGGACCAGCTAGGGCCTGGCAAGGCTGAAGTTGAGTCAGTGTTAATAAATTATGACTAACTAAAACTGCCTGCTTGTAGTCTTCTCTACCCAAAGAAGACTTTAAGTGTTCTTCCTAGCTGCTGCTTGCTCCTCCTTTTAGTTCAGCCGGCAAGGTGTATCAGCCTTGGTTATGCTGAAAGACAGCTGGTAGAGCCTAAAGTACTGAGCCAAGTCAATGTGCATTGGAGCCTGCAAGTGCACATGATCTATGTTTTCCTGATGTCGTAGCCTGGCACCTGTGTGTTTGTGTGTAGAGGTGATGCCTGCATAAGGTATTGTTGGCTTTCAGTTGTGCAATATGGCCAGCTGCAAGAGCCAGAGCTTTATTCTCTGCCATATAAAAATGATGCTGTTGGAGTTAAATGAACAAGCAAAACCCTTAATAGCCTAAAACCCAGAGAATGTTAGCGAGCTAATTACCTTTTCATAGATTTATTCACATTTTCTATTTTTGATTTCTCTTTGGTTTTCACAATGAAATCAAAGTAGCCAGTTTTACCTCCTCACTCCTGCACAAGCACAGGATGGTGATATTTAATTCAGAACAATCTGAAGGAAGCATTCAAATTGAGCAAAACTCTCTTTTTATTAGAATAAGAGGGGGAAAAATTCCATTGTGTTTCTCTTGTCTGTTTATTGTTTTTTCTTCTGTCATATTGTAAGTGATGTTGTAACTGATCTCATCGGTCTTGTTTGAAGAAAGCAGTTAAAAAGTGCTTAGTTTTAATTATGGCAATAGTACTGTTGACTTTAAGAGAAGCTTTATTGACCTTTCATTATATGTTTCTTTTTAGAAGTGCATGTCTCAGTATGAATTTACAGTATTCCAGCATATTCTAATATGGACTCCACACATTTGCTGGCTTTCAGCTTGCCTCACTTAGATTTATTTATTACTTACAACTTAATGTAATAATTTGGACAATAATAAGTTGCAGTACTTTTTAGCCTTTTCTGGTTTTTGAATCCTTACAGGTGTGGATCCTTCAAGAAATTACGTGTATGGAGATGGTTAAAGAGCATATGTGGATTCACTTTTTCTTCTTTACCTTTATGGACCCTTTAGAAGCAGTTTACGTGTTGCTTCTTTAGAGGTGGAACAGAAAGTTTAGGAAAATAACTAAACTGAATTGTTAAACTTTTTGGGGGGGGGGGTTGTTTGGTCTTTTCTGTTATTTTTTCTCCATGAAGACCAAGAATAATTTTGTTTTCATCTGTTTGTTCAAGAAAGCATACTTTACTCAGCTTCATACTGATCAGATTTCATACCTTCATGGTGAATTTCCTTATCTTGTCCTTATTCATATCCATGAATACCTTCATGGACATGTCTTTAGCTTGTTCATTAATACCTTGATGTAGACATCACTTTTTCCTCGCATCTTTGTTTTCATCTTAACCTGCAGGTTATAGATGGGATCCTGCAAGGGCAGGTGTTTGATTGCTGGTGGCTTTCTACAGAGGTGGGAGGCCTACCTGTGTGAAACAGGAAAAGGAACAGATCATGGTTCCTACATTTCTATCGCCTGCTTATTTTAATCAGACAAAGATAATTATTTACTTCTTAATATGTTATCTGTGGCGATAAATTGTGACTCTTCTTTTAATTTTTATGATGAACTTTTAAAGACTTTTTTCCTTTTTCTAAATTTTATTACATAACATGACTTTAAAAGCTTCTTCATTTTAGGAGAGCTTAAAATCCATGTTTGTGTGTTGTATGTATACATATTCCTGGCATTGTATAGAAGTTTTCTATCAGCAGATAATTTCTTTTAAACTAGATTTTTGTTTGAAGAACTCACATTTTCTGGCTGCAAATTCCATCACATTAAACTACTGAAACAGAACTGAAGTACTTGTGCTACTTGTTTATTAAGTGCAAATAGTGGCCCTTTTCAGCAGGTATCTCTAGTGAGACTGTCCATATAAGAAACTGCTCCCTGCTACAGTGGGATTAACAAGAATAATGTGTGTGTTCATGAGAATGTTAACTGCTTCCAGTGAAAGGGCAGCCGAAAGAAAGGAATTAGTCTTCAGTGTACTTTTTCTTGGGAGTTTTTTGAATGATCCGAGTTAGTGGCTTGAATTCACTGTTTTATGTATCAGACAGTCCATTTTTTGTTTGCTTGCTTTGTTTTGTTAGTATTTACCCTATCAGAGAGTAAATATTTTGAATGGTTGTGTTTGAATCTTCTAAGAATAATGAATGAAGACTTTATTATGAATAATGAAGACTTAGCATTATGAATTGTCACTTGTATAAGTTTTTGTTTTCTGTTATGCCTTGGGAACACCACAGTCATCTGTTCCACTAGAAGCAGTTGTGTACATTTTTTATAAAACCTCTTGTCTTTTGATCTAAATGCACTTGAGGTATGGGTGTGTGTGAATTTCCCTTTAATGATGTCCGTTTCCTTCAGATTTTACTTAGAAGAGCTTAATAGCTGACTGTTTTTACTTTTCAAAGGTACTGCAACAGCCACCTGCAGGTACTTGGCTTTATACCGAAAAAGGAGAGGAAGAAAAAGAATGATCCCATAGAGGAGGTAAAGGTCAGGCATCAGATGGATGCCATGGCCTTCAGTCTGACAGTGCCCAGCCTCGCCTTGAAGATGCCCAATGGACTGGATGGGATGTCCCTCTCCCCTCCAGGGGCTAGGCTTCCTCTCCACTATCTGGAGGCAGAGTTAGAAGACCCCTTTGCTTTCAACGAGGAGGATGATGACCTAAAGAAAGGGGCAACAGTGAGGAAAAAGTTGCAGAGCAAGTTGGCTCAAAACCGGCAGCGCCAGAGAGAGACAGAGATTTTAAAAGTTCGCCAAGAGCACTTTAGCCCCCTTCCTGCACCTTTGCAGCAGCAGCCTCTGCAGCAGCAGCACTCCCATCTGCCACCTTCATCAGCTTCGTTAAAGCCGACAGGGCTACCGCAGGGCATAGTCTGCAAGTCACCTCAACCTCCGAACACCAGCCTACGAATGCAGGGAGTGGCACCAACCACACACACTATAGCACAAGCCCGGCAGTTGTCAAACAAGAGACCTCTGCCTCTCCTGCCACCCTCTAGGGCTCCTGTCACGGACCCTCCAAGGACTGATCGGGTCCTCATGAAAGCCACAGCCTTCTCTCCACACTCGTCCTGCATGAGCCGGCTACAGAGACTGGTGAAACTGTGCACTCGAAAACAGCAGCTGGACACTGATCTGTTTCCACATTTAGGTGGGTAGATAATAGATGCGCTGCCTGCTTGTTTTTTAACCTCAAACCAAAAGACAAAAGGGGAATGTCTTCCTAGCCCTGTGCTGTGTTTGTGTGTGGTCCTTACAAAATGACCCTGAACTAGATAATCTCTTGGTGTTTTCTTTAGCCCTGTTCTGTACGAAGGGAATGCCTGGACCCATTTTAGGTGGTTTATGGCATTTTGGTTGTTAATTCTTTTTAATGTCCTGTTAACGATTTGAGAAATGAACCTGAGATGTAGAAAGCATTGCTTGGATGATACAGGCATCATACAGAAGGTTTGCAACTTGAGTAGTAAAGGTATCATTAGCTGTACCTACATGAGTGGTCAAGGTGAAATTGAATGTTGAATATGTGACAAGTACACATTATAAAATGAGTGCAAGTAGAAGTTTGGAGATTTGGCCCTTTGTTCTGTGCAGATCCAGATTTCCAGTTGGCTTGACAGGGAAAATTGGAACATAAGGGAATTTTTCTTGACTGGACCTATTCTAGGCTTATACAGAATGTGGATGAACAAAAGCAGGAAGGCAGCACCGTTAGAAGGTAATTGGAGGGATGGAGCTTTGTCTGCATGATAGTGCAGGAATAGTCTCCTCCTTACTTATTATCTAGAAACTATAAGAGTCAACCACTGCTTGTGAAAATGTAAGTAAATGTACCCAACTCTACTGCTATGCTGTGTGCTCTATAAAGCTTTAAAAAGAGTGCTGACTTTGTGCTTTATTTGTCTGGTTACGAATACAGGCCTAGGTACACCTAGCTGTCCTTGTTGTCGCCCTCACCATCCCAAGTTATCTCCTTTTCTGCTTAGTTTTATATTGTACTTTTCTAACCAGTAAAATACTGACAGGGAAAAGGGGATTCCATGTGCAATATTAGAGCAGGAATTTTTTTTTTAAAAAAAAAGACTTCAAATAAATCTGGACCTTCCTCATATAACATTGTATTTAATTGCAAACATCTGTAATTTTTGCTATTTCAATTAACCTTTTTTTTAATTTGCTGTTAAGATCTGCCCTTTGGCACTCATGGGATAGCTTGGCTATTTGTTCAGAACATAATTAGCATCCCATAGAATATCTCCAAAGGACAGTCTTCTTCAGAAAAATGCTTTGATGGTCCTACATATAATGCAGGTCTTTTGAGGAATGGCCTCTCCAGAGGCAATTCTGAGTGCACAAACCCCAATATCTTAGAAAGTGACCTGTGTTTTGAAAGGCTCTAGAAAGATGACTGTGTGTTCAATGTTTTACATTCTCAAGTGGTGTTTGCACTGAAGAGAATACGTTTTCCTAAAAAAGAGGCATAGTAAACTGATGGGATCTATAAATGGGCGGTTACGCAGATGCATAACTGTATGTGTATTCTATGAGATTGTTTTATGTTTGGCAAAGTAACAGAATTTACATATTAATTATGTAAGAGTGGAATATAGATTTGTTATTTGTTCATAATGTGCCTTAATAGTAAAGACTAGTTATGCCAGTTCAGAGAATTTCAGAATTTCTGTTTTATGGTAGAGTAGCACTAGAGGTGACTGTACAGAATGTTTAAAGAGGCAACCAGTTTTACTTGTACCCACTTCAGAACCATGCAATTACGTGTTAATGTTATGGTGGTCTTCAGTGTGACTAAGGCTGAGTCTGGATTAGATCTTGTTCCTTCATTTCTGCAGTGCCCATTAGAAGAAAATAACACAACTTCTGATTTTATATTTAAACTTCGGATAAATAATTTATTACATTAAAAGTATAGCTCTGGCATTTTATCAAATGTCTTAAGATGTCTTAATTTAGTTCAAATGCATTAACCTTAAAAATAGGAACAGAGAATAGAATTTTCAGAATGCTAAATTCCTGAAAAATAGGGTTTCTGATATTTCTGGTTCATGTTAAAGTATTGTTTCTAAATGATGAGAGCACTCCTGACAGTTGTATTCGAAGTGTGAGTGCGTCTTTAACTCTGAAAATAGGTGACCGAGTACTGATGCATTTCCCAAATTCAAAACATCTGACTTCAGCATCATCTCAGATATAGTCATTTAGTTTATTTTTAACAACAGTAAAGTGTTCCTTTACCCTGTCCCCACTGCTGCTCCATTTCTGAGGAACACACAAGAAAGTGAAAAAGAGATAGTGCTGGCTTGTAAATGCAGCTATGGGATTTTATCCCTCCTGCTGCAAGGAATTGGCAAGAATTCCACTGGATGTGGGAAAGAGAGTAGGAAAAACTGCAGAACATGAAACTCCAGATGAAGTGTTCCACCTGAAAACTCACTGGACTCTGTTGTCCTGTTGGCTGTTGTGTTCCATGTTTGTATTTAGGTTAACTAGCTGAGGCTGCTGGTGTACAATAAGTTGATCCTACTGCATCATTATTAAATAAAATCGTGCTGCTTAGTAGAAACGCAGGAGTATTTGCATCTCTCTCTTTAGCTCTCTTTTAACGCTAATGTATGCATTTGACAGGCAATTACAGAGACTGAACAGAGTCTGTTCATGTGTAGCTCTGTAGCTGTCTCTATCTGTGCTGCTCTGTCTTATGGTTTTCCTATTCTCCCTGTGTTCTGGCGCAGAGCAGGGATCGGAATATAAACAGAAATGAAAGTGGCCTATTTAGATCATATAGCATTAAAGATTGCCAAGCAGTCAGTTCTTTGTGGCAGGGGCTTCTCTCTTACCTTGTCTCTAAAGGTTGTGTGTGGTTGGTAGGAAAGCTTGTGATATTTTTAATGTGGGTAAGAAAGCTGGTGATTTTTATTCCAGTGCTTATGGAAAAAGCAACCGATAAGGATTTTTAAAGGGAAACTTAAATTTGACAAAAATCAGTGCATGCTATTCACACACTGTGATAGAGCTGTTACTGTAACTTTTCCTGTGTAATTGAAAATATGTGATTTAATCAAATGTAATTATGTTGGTGACTATAGTACACATTCATCTTTTGTGTCATAGGCTGCTCAGAGACTTACGAGGTGGATACACTTTTCATACAGCTCTCATGTTTTCATTTCCCTTAGGGCTGGATTGGTCTGAAGACAGTGGGGAAGAGTTGGAGGATTCAGAGCAAACCTCCCCTTACCAGGTTGCGTGGTCTATCAGAGAAACCCTTGGCTATGAGAGACATGAGTGAGTATGATTCCTTAGTGTTCATGCTGGCCTCGATTGAATAAATCATGTAAATGTGAGTTTCCCTTCAAGTGGAGTCAGTGGAACCTAAGCACTTTTCCCAGTGCTTTGCTGAAACAAAAGATTGTTTCAAACAATTGTTTCAAACAAAAGAACTCACTTGTTTGTAAGAAACAGCTTGTCGCCTTCTGTCCCAGTTTCTACCTAACTTGGAGACCTTTGTGCAGTCAGCTGTCAGACGGATGCATCAGGAAAGTATTTAAGCTTATTTGTGGAAATTTAATTGAGTTTAGCGGGATTTATTCATGAACTTGAGTGCCTTGCTGAGTAGAGGTATTTTCTGAATTAGAACCAAACGAAGGAGCTGCTGTTCGTTTCTTCTCTTTTCTACTATTTGTGAATAACTTTGTTAGTAAACTTTGTTGCTACATTTTACTCATTAATCTTATTGTAATTGTGCAGGATGTTGTTTTAATGTGTTTTTTTTAAAGGGCATGGCATTCTTTTCATAATTCAGTGTTGACTAAACATCTGTCATATAGCTGGGAGCATTGAAAGGAGGAGGTGTGATTGAAGGGCTAAGCAGAGCAGGTATTATCTGTTGGTGCAGAAAAGCTTGTGGTGTTCTCCGTGTACTGCTAAGTCATGAATCTGAACTTAGAGCAGGATATGATAATATGTCTATTAATGTAACTGTTAAGGGGCAAAGTTAAAGCAAGGCATCCCAGGCATAGTATTGTAACAGAACTGATTCATGTTGACAACAAAAGGCAGTTGGGGTCTCGAAGTTTGTTTGTTGTTTCTATAACGTGATTCTCCTTCAGCATGCAATTGGCCTTTCGATACTCCAGCTCTTTCCAATTTGTTTAATTTGTCAGTATCGCAGTTGGAGTTAATGCTGTTAATGAAACCTTGTTTTGTTGTTAAATGGAAATTCTGAGACTTATCAGAACTTCTTAATGTCTCTAAAGAACAACAGACCTGTATTTCTGTCATCAGGACAGGCACTGGGCTACTAAATACTGAAAGCCTTCAGTGAATCAAAGCTTAGTAGCAGTGTGTAGATTTTTTCTGTTATGATTGACCATTTTTTTAGGACATCAGCAATGAGAGAGAGAGTGAGCTTTCATGAACGTTAGATTTAACTTAAAAGGCATATTTTAAAATAACTGTTTTGGGAAAACATGAACAGACTTTCAGTCCTTTATATCATACCTAATTTTCAAAGCAGATATATCTATTAAATAACTTCGCTTATACTCTTCCCTCTTTGACATTTGATCTGATTCTTCCATAGATCTCTTTTTTGTCAACTTATAAAGGTCATTCCTGTGTGTTTTGTCTTCTATTTGTCTTAACTTCCTTTGTATTCTTCTTACTCTTTTCAAATACTTAGGAAAAATAATACCTCACTTTGACTTTTTCTGTTCTATTCTAGCACTTTATGCACTTCACTTAAGCAATGTCTTAACCAAATCATGCTGAATAAGTTTTTGTATGGCACTGGCTGCTCTTGTACTTCAATCAGCCTGCCTAGTGTTAGCTCTTCAAGAGCTTTCCTAATTTTTTTATGGATAAACATTGATACATTCACTTCAGCCTTGTATAACTTTAACTCCTATTCTGCAAGCTTCTGTAGAGGTTTTCATTACCCTAAATGTTTCTCTTTGACACTTTTAAAATGCGCTATGTGTGCTGCTGAAGATGAATTAGTTCAGACAGTTTCTTGGGTGACTTCATTTGTCAAAATGACTCTGTCTTGCTAATCTGACGGTGCACACTGGTGGCTCCTAACTTAGTCAGCCAGTGACTTGTTATGACTCTGAATTTTGGAGGGTAATTTTACCAGAAAACCAATGGAGATTTCCTGGACTGTTTTGATTGTGAAATCAGATGCCTAAGCCTGTGGGAATTTACTTACCATTTTTCATGATAAGATTAAAACTATTTTTTATCTCTTCATTTATGTCTGAGCTTGTGGTCCCTGTGTGAAAGGGGTAACTCTCCACCAGCTAGCTCCATTCTGCCTCTTTTCATTTGACCCCATGGAAGACAGCAGGATGGATGCTTCTCAGAACAGTACAGAAGAGAAAGCAAACAGTTAATTTCTGCATTACTGGACAGCTTGTACTCAGCATTTCTGGTTAGGTGCTTGTAGGGGGAATCCTCTAACTTTCTGTTGAACTTCTTGTGTAATACTCTTGCTGCTCTTAAACTCTCAAAAATTCGCCAGATTGGTTTAAAATTAATGTCTTATCAGTCATACATTGTTGAGTTTACTTGCCTTTTGGCCCTTTTATCTGTAAAATCCATGTTGTTCTAGTCACCTGTGGAAAGACCAAATGTTTGCTTTTATTACTCTGTCCTTTAATTTCGAAAAATCATTTCCCATGGTCTCAAGATTCCAGGATGCAGTGCTTCAAGGCAGACACAGATGTTTGAACTCACACAGCAGCACAGGAGTTGGCACCAGGCACAGAGCAGGCAGGGCAGCTGGCAGGGAAGGCTGCTGGACTAGGAAGAATTCCTTGTCCAGGACGTGGGAGCAGCAGTTCAGAGGGAACAGGGGCTGTTCCCTGCCACAGATGAGTGAAGCTTCCTCCCCAGATGGTTTGATTACTGGGTCTTGTAGCCTAGAAAGTACTGGAAAATAAATGACTTTAAAACAAAGTAGTTTGTGACTTCGTATGCTGAGATATAGATAAAATGAGTGTTTCAAGTAGTGAATTTGAAAAGAGAGTGTGAGAATTGGAGTCCCTCCTCATCCCAGCTCCCACAAAGGAGCGGATATCAATGCTGTATTGTCAAAGTTGGATTTGATAACTCCCCATAACTGTTACAGAAGAACTAAAGGGAGGAAGGGAATGTTCTTCAAATCCCTCCTTACTGAGGGTTTTGAAGTACAGTTGCTGGTGTGTCTCAGAGTAGAGAGCGTGTTCTCCTGGTTCCCTGATGGTCGCACTACCCTTTTGCTTTCCCTTTCTGCTACTTCGTGCTGGCTTTGTTTACTTCATGAACACTCAGCAATAAGTCCCCTGCTGTTTACACATGACAGTGTTAAAGAGAACGGTTGGGACGAAGCATTTTGGATTATCAAATGGTTTGTGTGCACTTTCAGAAACCTTTTAAAAAATGAAATACCACACGTGAGGTTAAACTTCAGAAGTTAAACATGCAGCTTAAGAAAATAAACTAAATAGAAGTTGGTAAACTTGTTTATAAAAGGGCAATAATAGAAGTACCTTTTGGTTTCAGTACTTGCCTAGCAAAAAACAGGAGGTGTTATTGTGATATTTTTAGGTTTCTTTGAACATATAAATATGTTTTGGTTAAACTTGCTAGTCTGGAAAACAATATGCTACATAGACTTTTAGTAAGTATTGGCCTCAAAATAAGTCCTTGACCATTACAGGCATGAATTCTTTTTACATGTTGTATAAATGTCTTTGAAAGTGATCTTATAAACTGCGGTTCAAAATACTTGAACATACTATGACATTTTTTTGTCTGTTTCAATAGAAGGGCAGTAAAAAAATCTGAAATACGGAGATGTTTGCACTAAAAACACTTTTTCCACCCCAAAGAAACACTTTTTCCCCCTACAGAGTATTCATGTCTTTTCTTAAAGTTAATTTTTAAACATATATAAAATTAAATGAGTATGCCTGCAATTTTGTTTAAAAATCCTTGCCTAGAGCAGTAATGAAATATCTACGACCTTAGACCTAAGTAGATTTAACTGATCCCATGTATGTATTCCTGTTTCCTGTCAACACATTGGAAAGAGGAAAATCTATATTGAATAGCACACAATTAAATTTTTCTAAACAGGCCATTTTTAGTAGTAGGAATTTTTTCCTAAGAAGTCTTAAAAGTGTACTTTCTTTTCATCTTCAATGTGAAAATATTTTAGCCATTACATATTTTAAATATCTTTAATAGGTTGTTGCTGCTAAGCATTTAATTGCAGAGGTTAATTACTTACAATTTATGCTTCTAAAAATAATCTGTAATCTGTTTTAACAAACAAAATACATAGTAAGGTTGACTTTTCATAAAACTATAAAAATGTACAATTGTGTCAAGGCACTGTTTGCTTCCGCGGAGTTTTTGTGGGCAGCCTTGGTGGAGATGCATGCGGTCTGTTAAATTTAGCCTGCGTGTGAATGGAATAACATTTTCCAGAAAGGAAAGTAGATCTTAGTCATATTGCCTTTCAGGGATAGCTACTCTGCTTGTATTTCTGGGTCTTCTTTTTTTTAGTAAAATTCATGGCCGGTGTTTCGCGTCTCTTCTATCATCCGTTAGTTGTGGTCTGCTTTGTTGTGTGCAGGTTTGAATGTCAGCTCCTTCAGTCTTGCTGACCAAGCTCTGCAGTCTGAACCTTGGGAGCTTTTGATTTGCTTCATTTGTTTGGGCTTGTTTTCTTCCCCTTGCCCTTCCTTTGTTTTGCTGCTAGGAAAGCTAGCAAAAAGTTTCTCTGTTCTATAAGGAGAAACTTAAAGGAAAAACTGAACAAAGACTGCTTTGCTTAGATTCAGTGCATGCTTTTTGTTGCTCCATGAACAAACATTCTAGAAACTAGTGCTTGTTGTGGAGGACTTCTGGGTATCTTCATGGACCTTGTTGGTTTAACAAGTCTCAGTGATGATTTTATAACAGAACGTTTTTAATTGAATGTGTTGGCATGGTTTGATGGTCTGGTTGATGTATGCCTGAACATTCAGAAAGCCAAGATAAATGGGAAAAGACTTTCTTAAGCGAACAAATGATTGGATCAGTCCTTCATCTGGCATTTAGCCCTGGCCTGATTTTTCCCACAGTGCCTTTGGTGTTAAATGTGAATTTCTTCTCTTTGGCTGTATTTTAACTCAACTCTGCAGCAAGGGGAAAGCAGTATCAACTTCTGGCTGTGCAAGTGTGCATTTTGGTTTAGGAAGGAAAACACCACCTGGCAGAGTAAGAGGAGTTGGAAAAGGTCAGCAGTTTTGGTACTTGTTAGAATTTGACCATTTTCTCCAGCATGACCTTTCTTCAATAAATTTTCATTACATAGTTCCCCACCCTTATCTTCTCCTTTAATTGCGCTTTGATTTAAGAGTTTGTCTCATATGCTGAGACATTTACAGTAAATAAAGGTTAACAGTATGGATTTTTTTTTCTGAACAGCGGACTCCAGACATTTAAATGTGTCAGATTTGATGATAAATTAATGTAATCTCCAATAATGACATACTAAGAAGAGTAAGTACCTTTACAATTCAAAAGGGATTCCGCTCTTACCATCTCTCAAGCATCCCTGCCTGATTTCAGCCTTTCAATGTTTGTGAAGCTAGAAGATGGTTGCCAACTTAACAATTCTATTAAAATGACAAATTAGTTTCCTTGGAAAAAAAATACTTAAAGCCCATTTGTTTTTATTTTCCCTCCTTCAGGTCCGATGATGACAATGCAGACGACAGGAGTTCCAGGGTGACCAGACTTTGCACTTACTTTCAGCAGAAATACAAGCACCTCTGCCGCCTGGAGCGGGCAGAATCTCGTCAGAAGAAATGCCGGCATACACTCCGGAAAGCCTTGCTGCAGGCGGCCAGCAGAGAGCCGGAGCGTACTGGGCAACTGATACAAGAACTCCGAAGAGCTACGTGTGCTCATACCAGGTTAGATCTTGCCCTGTGACTGCAGTAACCCAGAGCGTGGACAGGGTGGAGATAGGCAGAGCATCCAGCAGCTGAAATGCTGAATTCTGAAGCTGGTAGGCATGCACAACGCAGACAAACCATGACACATACATGCCTGTCAGTGGAGTAAAATAAACGTGGCATATAGCGTGTTCCATGAAAAAAGGCTTTCTCCAGCTTTGTTTTTTAAAATGTAGATTGTTTGTTCAGTGGTATCTGGGGCCAGTTTCTTAAATGTCGCAAAAGAAGTTAGTGGCCTGCTAAAATTTATTGTTATTAATCAATCTGTATATTTTAAATGCCTTTGAATATGTGGTACTTTATTAATTCTGGTTCTAGAAATTTGCGTCTGGTCTGCAGTTCACTGCTTCGATGCAGCTTTCATTTTTCAGACAACTTTCTTTTGAAAAGTCTGTACCTCCTCTTAATTCTCTTCCCGGCAAATCAAACTTGAGCTCATGCTTTTTGTTAGATTAATCTCACATTCAATGAAATGTGGCAGCTGTGGTGGGTTGATGCCACGTGCCCACCATGCCGTGCTATCACTCCCCCTCAGCAGGACAGGGCAGAGAAAATAGAATGAAAGGCTCGTGGGCTGAGATAAAGTCAGGGAGATCACTCACCAATTGCCATCACAGACAAAGCAGACTCAGCTTGGAGAAAAATTAATTAATTACCAATCAAATCAAAGTAGGGTAATGATAAATAAATCCAAATCTTAAAACACCTTTCAGCCACCCCTCTTTTCTTCCTCGGCTCAACTACACTCCTGAGTTCTCTACCTCTTCCCCTACAGTGGTACAGAGGGATGGGAAATGGGGATTATGGTCAGTTCATCACGTGTTATCTCTGCCACTCCTTCCTCCTTAAGGGAAGGACTCCTTATGCTGTTCCCCTGGTCCAGCATGGGTCCGTCCCATCAGAGACAGTCTACCACAAAATTCTCCAACCTGAGTCCTTCCTGTGGACTGCAATTCTTCATGAACTGCTCCCGTATGGGTCCCTTTCTGGTGGTGCAGTCATTCAGGAACAGACTGCTTCAGCCTTGCCCCCCACAGGGTCACAAATAGTACAAATAGTGCCAGCAAACCTGCTCCAGCCTGGGCTCCTCTCTCCATGGGTCCTCAGGTCCTTCCTGTTCTTATCTGGAACCCTTTGAGCCCTGTGTTGGGTGCTGAAAAGGACCGTCATGATTTAACCTCAGCTACACAACCACTTGCTGTCTCCCCCTCAGTGGGTGGGGGGGGAGAATCAGGAGTCTAAAGGTCAGAAAATTTGTGAATTGAGATAAAGAGAGTTTAATAGGTAAAGCAAAAGCTGTGCACACAACCAAAGCAAAACAAGGAATTCAGTCACTAGTTCCCATCGACAGGCAGGTGTTCAGTCACCTCCAGGAAAGCAGGGCTCCGTCATGCATTACCATTAATTCAGAAGACAAAATGCCATCATCCTGAATGTGCCCCTCTTCTTCTCCCAGCTTTATACGCTGAGCACAGTGCCATATAGTGTGGAATATCCCTTTGCTCAGTTGGCATCAGCTGTACTGGCTGTGTCCCCTCCCCTCTTCTTGTGCACGCCCAGATACAGCGGTGGTGTGAGAAGCAGAGATGGCCTTGCCTCTCCGCAGGCTCTGCTCAGCAATAAGGAAAACATCCCTGTGTTATCAACGCTGTTTCCAGCACAAATACAAAACAGCCCCATACCAGGTACTATGAAGAAAATTAACTCTGTCCCATCCAAAACCAGCACAGCAAAAAAATAGCTTCTAACAACTCCGAAGGGGGTAGTTCTTTTTAGATAATGTCAACGTCCCTCCAGCTCTTGCCTTACTGAGAGCTGGTTGATTTATATTTGTGCAGAAACATAGTAAGTCTGAACCCTGGCATTATGTCTGGGGTCTCAGCAGCATCCTCTTGCAGTTGTAGTTTCGCTTTGTAGGATGCATGACTGTGGGGAGCAGGGGGGCTAACATGAGAGGCAGGCTGGAGCAGGGTACTGAGGGTATATCCCAGTTAGAGACTGCTTTTGTTCCTGGACAGTGGGCTGTCGGTTATGACAGTTGGAAGGTTTGTTGTTGAGGAGGTAGAGTGATGCTGGCGAGCTGCTCAGAAGAGTATATTATAGGCACATTACTTGTTCGCAAAGTCACATGAATGTCTCCAAAGTTAAATCTTGCAGAAATTACAAGCTCTTGCTGGTTTTTTCCTATCATTTTTGCTTTTTATTACACAAAAAAGATTAAGTTGTTTGTGGTAGATTGACAGGTATGCCTATCGCCACTGCTCTGGTTAATTTAAGTAACCTCACAGTCTTTTCAGTTATGGAATTTTTCACAGGAGTAATATTGCTAACTAAAACTTTGCTCAGTCGAAGTGCAGTCGATGACAAATGGCTGAAGGAGAACAGTCAGGCTACAGAAAGCTTTCTGTCAACCTAGAAAACAGCGTGTACAGAGGTGAAATTCAGCCCTGGAATCGCCAGCTTTATCTACATGAAGGTGACAAATGCCTCGAGAGTAGGCCAACACCAAGCGAGCTGTGTTATGCTTGCAGTACTCATCCACACTGCTGTCTGGTTGCCTGCTTGCAGCTCAGGCTCAAAGCATTGAGGCTGTGCTGAGGAAGCGCTCAGCTCCGGGCACCTGCTGGTGGATTGGGCTGTAGCACATTGATGAAGGAGAGCTTTTACCCATGTTGAGCACGCTCAGGCTCTGTCCTCCAGAGCTCAGTATAAGTTTGTCTGAGCACGTGCTTGCATGTAAGCTCTGGGGATGCTCGGCATGTTTTGATTTATGAACAGGCTTGGAAGTGCACTTGACTGCCCATGCAGGCATACCCAGTACATTGTATTCTAAAGACTGACCTCATTTAAAGGGTCACCTGTGTTGAGCTCACCTACCGCTGTCCTTGGCTCTCTTGGAGGGTGACGTAATATTTACATGGTAGTAGCACACAGCACCTCTCATTACAAATAAGGTCCTGTGAAATAAACAATAATCCTTTTACTGCAGTCACACCTTCACATGTCATTGACATCTATTCTATATCCCTGTGTAGAGTGTGGTAGTAGTGTGCACCCATCTGGATCATGACACACACCCGTGTGTTATAATTTTTTTACTGTTCCACATTCACTGCAAGACTTGTGCTAAGTAACCACCTGAGACTGGAGTTCTGTCTCTAATTTCTTATGTTGTTTTTTTTTTTTCTTTCAGCACAAGCCAAACGAGGCAGAGAGATGCAGAGCAAACAACCTGTAGTGGGACTTCGAAGGGGGAGCAGTGCACTAACAAGGCCCTTCCATTCACCAGGCATTGTTTTCAGCGTATCCTCTTAATTCTGTTTGGAAGTTGCATTCATGCGTGGAAGGTGTTCTGTTTTAGGGTCTAGGTTTTTGCATTGACAAATACATTTTCACAAAGAAATACCTATTCGTTAGTGTATCATCAACTACCTTGCTTTTAATTTGTCTGTGTGATTTGGGTCTGTAGGCAGTGCAGATGAGTAGTTTGCCACTGGTGGCTATCACAGTCAAATCATTTTACTTTGCAAGCCATATTTAGCAGGTGCAAGAAGGCTTTACAAAAATTATCATCTTTCATGAATGACTTGGTACAAACCATGTGGCTTTCGGCCTTATGGCTTTCCTACAGTTCTTGGTTCTTGTTAGTTCTTCTAACTACCCGTGAAGAGTTTATGGGAACAAGTTTTTACACATAGCGTAAAAAGATGGCTTACACTGACTAGAAGGATGGAAATCTGATACTTTGCAATGTTTAAACAAGCAGAATAGGAGCACTCACAGATTCCACATTCTAGATGAGGAAGAACTCCCAGTGTTGGGAATTTCAAGCAAAGCCTGAAAAGGATGTTAGGAGTCGATGCATGAAGGTTGCAGAAAGGAGGGACTTCATTATATGTGAGGTTTGATTCTGAGGATGATAAACAGACCGACTTCTAACCCGGAATACATAAGAATTCTGCAGACTTTGTCTTTTTTTGTGTTTAGCTGAGGAGTTACTGGTGCTTTGTTGGAGTAACTCCTTTTGTTGAAGTTTGTGGAGTGACTCCTTTTGGGTTTGGTATTTTAAGTGGCTAGAGCTTGTCTGTTCCACTCACTATCAGACTACAGCACCAGTCTTTTTCTTTTGCACATGCCTTGTTTTTCCTGGCTGATTTTTGCAGGTCCCTTAAAAGTCGTATGCAGAGCAGTTCAAACCATCTCTGTGAGTGAACACCATGGTGCGCAGATGTGCTAGGGGTTTGCTTCATGATTCTGATTTTTTATTTTTTATTTTTTTAAAGTTTAAGTGGTCTTGCTTGTTGGTATGCATAGAGCAGGGATTTTGCATTCGTGGCCATTTTTTCCCTCTGCACTTTTTTCTCAGTGGAAACAGTCTCTCCTAAAGTGTTGCAGGCTCTTGGTTGTCACCCATCTGTCCAAGTCTACCATCTGGACTGCTCTGCAGCTTTTCCTTTTTCTTTGTCCTTTCTTTTGTGTTGTAATATTTTCTGAATATACATAGTGATGCTGAAGTCTGAAAACTGTTCAAGATGGAAGAAGTGTTCCTAATGTTGCTTGAAAAAACACAATGAAATATCTGTTTGATTTGCTCTAAGTCTGGAAACATTTTCACTCCTGCAGGGGATTTTTCTGAAGGAAATCTCAGCAAGCTTACGTTTGGATTTACTTGACCTTTCTGTCTGATTGCACATCTTTTTTTCAGAGGAGCAGGAAGGATCTTGAAACTTCTTTGTCTGTGCTCTAAAGATAAATGCCAAGAATGTACCTTAAATGATTGAATTAAGAAATACTCTTTCTTTAATGTTTCAGTATGGATTGTCATTAGTCCGTAAGGAAATAGTCCTGTTGACTACACTGTTCCAACTGCTACTATTGATCTATTGATTAAGACTCCAGGAAAAGGCTTCTTTTTGCTAAGAACTCATTAGTGAAATGGCTGCTTCCATAAAACTATCTCAATATATAATAAAATCATTAGAGATTCTGCATGAATGCAGTTTTTCACTTTAAAAGTTGGATTTGAGCTTTACCTAGCTTTGAACTTGAGTAACAAAGTTAAGGTACTCATTAAAAATAGCATCTATGGACACAGTTGAAGGCTCTGATCTTCATCAGATTGATAAATCAAAGGGCGTTGCTCCATCGTTGCCTTGTGTTATTCCTGATGCAGAATTGCACAGATATCTTATTGAACCGTTCTCAGCAGCTCTTCTCAAGTTGCACAGCCAAGTTTGCAGATGGTCAACAGTGCTCTGTGCCAGTTTTTGACATTACACATCAGACACCTCTGTGTGAAGAACATGCCAAAAAAATGGTAAGTACAAAGCCAAAACTGTAATTATTTGTGTATTGGGACGATCAGGAGTTTTAACCCATCTTTCTATGAAATCTTGGTTGATAACTAGCAAGTTTATGAACGTAAGAGCTTGTTTCATTTTATTTTTCTGAAGAGGGTAAAACTTGCCAAACATTCCCAATTAGTATAAAGTATGTTGTGAAAATCTTTTACATACTTTTAATGATATAATAAAAGTGTACATGAGAACTTCCTTCCCTGGAAGGAATTTGATCTTCTCTTGAACCAAGAAACTGAAATCATTGTGAGAGATCCTGTGGTCATTTTCATTTGTGTCACTGCTGATCCTTGAATCTGAATATAGTATGAGTGTTGTACGAATGTTGCGTCTCAAACAGCCATGGGGCCCAAAATACTTTATAGAGGAAGTGTAGATAGCAATTATGAGCACACAATTAATATTTTTGCTACATTAATTTACCTTTTGGTGACTATTAGAATTTATCTTTAACCTCCTTCAGGGATCATTGTATCTCAGAGGAAGAGCAGTGGCCTATTACAAGTTTGGAGAATGCAGAAATTACTATGATATCATCTGCTCTCCTTTTTTCCCTTGCATCTTCCAGAACAAAACTTTTAGGATAATTCACAAACCCACTTCAGTCTTGCCCCTCCTTCATGGCATTAGATGTAAAACTGCATGTTTTGTTTTGTGGTTGGATTATTGTCAGTTTGTTGGTATAGTTTTTGTCCAGCCAATTATGTAGTTTTCTGGATTAATATGTGGTGGTTTGCACTATACAGGTTTGTACTGGATTTTCTCCCTCTCTCAGGCAATCTTCAGTGTGAATCTCAAGATTTACTTCTGTAACACGTACTATCTCTGATATTCACAGTATGATGGCAACTGAAAACTGATGATAGTTTGATTTATTTTTTAATTGGTCAGTGATTGCTTTTCAAAAGCAAAGAGGCCTTCGTTGTTTAACCAAATCCTTAGCCTACTCTTACATTATTAATTCTGTTTCCTCAGTGCTGTCCCTCCATTATGGCAGTGGACACTTGAGGGTGCTGGCTTCAGCTGCTGCACACTAAGGATATTGTCGCCACTTCATGATGGTGTTCTGTCTTTAGTGCTTGCAGGAATACTGCCGAAGGTTATAGTTTTGCACTGATTTAGTTAGGGTTTGCTGTGATGATTTTTAAAGTGGCACTGCATTATCTCCTATCTAGCATATCTCACAATTTGGTTTATGTGATTTTTGCCCTTAGGATCAGTGAAGAAGGAAACAGCTTAATTTTTGTAACCTTACCTGGGTGTATGTTTGCAGTCTCTCGTGTCTTACATTACATGTTGAATGTCTGTGGAATGTCCAGGGGGAAAAAGCAAGGAAAGTAATAACCGTTCTTAATATGCTCCCATTGTTATTGTTTTATTTCCAAAGGACAATTTCTTGAGAGGGGACAGTTCCCGTAAAGTTCAGCACCAGCAGCAGAGGAAACCCAGGAAAAAAACGAAGCCACCTGCACTTACCAAAAAACATAAGAAGAAGAGAAGGCGAGGCCCACGCCGGCCCCAGAAGCCCATTCCTCCCGCAGTGCCCCAAGGGAACCTCACCATGCCTGCCAGTGTCTCACTGCCAGTAGAGATGCCCCACATACGGTCAGTGGTAGCCCTGCCCAAGTTTGCCCACTGCTACTTTGAATGGTGTCAATGAGCACTGTGTAAAGGTGTGATGCTGCTGTGCTGATCAGCACCTGGAGTAGGGCTAGAAATTCCATCTCTGTGTGACTGTTCAAAAAGATCTTAGAGTGGGTTATTTTAGGTTTGAGCAGTTACCGAGTTTCATGGGTAAAATGTCTTGGTCCTGGTGCCCCATCTTACATATTTAATCAGTGGGCTAAGTGTAAGCTTCCTATGGTACTTTCTAAAAGCATATTTTTCCTGGATGGTAGGGGGGAATAAAAGGGTGTGGGGAAACACCCATTATAGGTGAAAATGCATTTGGAGTTGTTTGAAGGAATCAGAGTTGAATACCCTAGACTAACAGTACTTTCTGTCCAGGAGCCCCTCCACACCAGAGCTGAGTGCCGATGAGCTGCCTGATGATATCGCCAACGAAATCACAGACATTCCACATGACTTGGAATTGAATCAGGAGGACTTTGCAGATGTCCTGCCACGACTGCCTGATGACTTGCAAGATTTTGATTTCTTTGAAGGTACCATTTTATTTTATTTTTATACTAATGTGAACACTGTCAGTGAACTGAAGAAGTGTGTGTTTCTAAAATGCTTGCTTTTCTGCAGAGGTAATAACTTCTAGATGAGAGAGTACATTTGCTCTATTGTTTGTTTATGAGCTCTGAAGTAAAGCAGGCTTTAAGAAGACTTATGTGTGTAGATCTCTGCTTGCTTTTATAATTATTGCTCTGAAAATCCTAATTGGTTTAGTATTTTAATAATTCATTTTGTTTTTTACTGCCTGTCAGTGTTGCAGTTTAATCAAGAGTATTCTCAGTAATGGCATCTTTCTGCCATCGAGTGGGGCTGGAATCACAGTCAGTGTTGGCCTTTGATAAAAAGAAGAAGAGAGTGAGAATAAATCTTTACATACATCTTTTAAATTAGCTTTTGATCAGAACTGTGCCTGAATTCCTGGATTCTAAAGCTCGGTACCTATCACAGATAGCAAAGAAATTAGAAGGACCCAGAGTTACAGTATGTGATTTCTTTGGTCATTTTCTGATATGACATGACATCAGACTGTGTTTGAGTTGAAATTAACCTAAATTTATACTGTGTGAACTTTAGGCCCAGGCTAGATATAACATGGTAAGTAGAAGGGAGTTTGTGGACCATTTGCATTATTGCAGCATTGAAGAAAATCTTATTTAAGCGTCATTAGTTTCAGTCTAATGAGTTTGGGAGGCATCTTGTGCTGTAGTATGTTGAAGAGGAGGGTGGAAAGAGGGAATTCCATTGAAGAGGAAGGAGTAACTTCTCAGTTTTCTTTCCTTGCCTACCTATTGAACGTTGGTTAAGGAAATTTTCAGTGTACTGCAGGCCATTCTGGAAGGTTGTCATACATGGCAGCTCTGTATTGAACTGTCTGTACATCTGTATCCTTAGAGAGCCAATGCCAGGCTCACCTGAGAGGAGCGCGCTAACTTCTGGTGTTCCTGTTTCTGCAGGTAAAAATGGAGATCTCCTTCCGACTACAGAAGAGGCTGAAGAACTGGAACGAGCCCTACAGGCTGTAACTTCTCTTGAGTGCCTGAGTACCATTGGAGTACTTACACAGACAGATGGTGTGCCAGTTCAGGAGCTGTCAGATAGAGGGATGGGGGTGTTCTCTACAGGTGCTGGAGCTCCAGGAATGCAGTCCTTGAGTCGAGAGGTTAACACGGATCTGGGGGAGCTGTTGAATGGGCGTATAGTACATGATAATTTCTCCGGTCTGGAGCTGGATGAGAACTTGCTCCGTTCTGCTACCTTGTCCAACCCACCTACGCCCCTGGCAGGGCAGATCCAGGGGCAATTCTCAGCCCCAGCCAACGTCGGCCTTACTTCTGCCACTCTGATAAGCCAGAGTGGCCTTGGGGAGAGAGCCTTCCCAGGACAGTTTCATGGACTTCATGATGGCAGCCATGCCTCTCAGAGGCCCCACCCTGCCCAGCTGCTGAGCAAGGCAGATGACCTGATCACCTCACGACAGCAATACAGCAGTGACCATTCACACTCCTCACCCCATGGAAGCCATTATGATAGTGAGCATGTGCCGTCTCCCTACAGTGACCATATCACATCCCCTCACACCACATCCTTTTCTGGTGATAACTTGGCAGCTACCTTCTCAGCAGAGATGCCCATGATGGCACAGCACTTGCTCCCAACTCAGCTGGATGTGCCACTTAGCGGGGTGGTCAACCCCAGAACTCACTGGGGAAATCTTCCTGTCAATCTTGGGGACCCCTCTCCGTTTAGCAACCTTCTTGGTGCAGATGGACACCTCCTGTCCACCTCCCTGTCCACACCACCTACCACCTCGCACTCAGAGACCACACAGCCTGCCTTCGCCACTGTGACCCCCAACAGCTCCAGTGTGCTTCCGGGGTTACCGCAGACCAGTTTTAGTGGCATGGGTCCTGCCTCCGCTGAACTCATGGCCTCCACCTCCCCTAAGCAGCAGCTCCCTCAGTTCAGTGCAGCCTTTGGGCACCAGCTGAGCTCCCACAGTGGCATCCCCAAGGACCTGCAGCCCAGCCACAGTTCCATAGCTCCTCCCACGGGCTTTGCAGTGACGGGTGCCACCGCTACCAGTACCAATAACGCATCTGCGCCCTTCACCACCTCCAGCTGAGCTTGTCTGCCTGGCTCTGTGCAGGTAGATGGGGGACCTGTGTTTTGTATCTTTCCTTTTCCCCTTTTTCTTTATTTTTTCTGTCCTCCCTTCCCTTTTTTTAAGAGGGGGTTGAGAAGGAATCCCCTGCTTCAGTACTGACCAGGGTTAGCCCTCCGTGAACCTTGCTGTAGCGTTCACATGTGCTTGTTACGCACCGGTGCTCATTTATTGCAGGCAGGTTCACTGTTCCCCAATAATTCCTTAAGGATACAGCACAGTTACTGGATGTAATTGATCTTGGCAGTAAGACCTAGAAATGGGAAGATACCTCAGATTACTGATGCACGTTACTGTTTCCTAGGGTTCGGATCAGTGCTTGCCATCCCATTAGCATCTGGTAGAAAGTTTTCCAGTGGGCAAAAGTCTCTTGATTTTTTTTTTATTTACTTTTTTTCCCAATGGTAGCATCTGGCATGGAAAACTTGGCTGCACACATTGATTTGAGAGTGGTGCACTGAATTCCTAAAATAAGATCTTGGTTCAAGGATGAGTTTGGCAGTTTCTTAAAATAGTCTCTTGACCTCCTCTGTGTGCACGTGTGGTTGGGGCATTTTGAGTAGCAATTCCTTTTCCTCTTTTGATGAAGATGTGGGAGTTGTCCCCTTCCAAAACTGGTCACTGGTCTTACTGCATGCTGATTTTTATTAATTATTATGATGATTTTTTATTAATTGAGCAGTAAGGTAATTGGTTGACTGGTTGCCCAGAAATCTAAAGGCTGATGCGAGGTTAGTACAGGGGAAAAAAAGAAAGAAAAACGAAAGGACTGAAACGGATCATGGATTAGTGAAGATTCTTGTGCAAAAATTCCCTCCCTTGCTGAATCACTGTGGCCTTGTAGCGTTGATGATTTGCCTTTTCTAGTATGGCTTTGTCCAGAACTCCTCGTCTGACAGGCTGACAGGTATTTCCCAGCCGAAACTGGAAGAATTCAGTTGGTATTCTGCCCATCCACACAAGTCTAGGTCAGACCCTTTGGTAGATTTCAAATGGATAAATTTCTCAAATTATATACAGCTTCTGAGAATTTCTTGGGTAGTTTTCCTTGGGAGCCATAAAGTTGTTTTGACACTCGTAGGTTCTCTGTATGGGAAGCTGAATGTTTGTAAGGAACTAGCAGGTACCTATCAGCAGTCATGGCCAACCAAAAGAGCAAAATAGGACAAATTCGCTAGAGCAAAATAGATAGAATTCCTTCTGTGTTCAGGGCAATTTTGCTTTTGCTGCCCACTGGCTTAAGATAGATTTCAAACTCTTTGGTAGTAATTTCAGTTCTTAAAGAAAGGAGTCTGATAGCTTTTAGATTATTTTTTTAAAAATTTTATTATTTTAATCCAAGAAATAACAGCAGCAGGAATTGTGAGGTGTTTACTTCCATCTCTTTATCAGGAAGGGAAAAAAGGAATTTGCTTGTGACTTTATAGGGCTCAAACTTGCTACTGTACTCTGACTTTGACTGTAAAAAGTAGTTCCTACTTAATATACAAGTCTCTACTCTTCTTGGTTTGCTCCTGAGACGCAGATGAGAGAGAAAATCCCACATTTCAGTCTTTTACTGCAGGAGAGAGATTTCATTCTACCTTACAGTCCGATCTGCATGTATTCTTGTCGAATTCAGGAAATTAAGAGATACCAGGGACATGTAATAGGGAGGCCTAATAAATTGTTTGAGCAAGGGATCATTGAACAAAGTTTAATTGCTATAGAAATTAATTTTGCTATCAGTCAGGTCCACACCAAAATCTCTGACCCAGACCTCTCCTTCCATCTTGCTAAGGAACAGAACTTAAACGGGATAGGTCTTGTGTCTTCTTACTATCGTAGCAATCATACTATCCCTCTTTTCTTGTAAGATTTGTCCTTAAATATAAAGGAGTGTGGATGATACATATGTCCTTTTCTGAAATTGAAAGTGTGTGTGTGGGTGGAGGAAGCAAAAATTATTTTCACACTTCTGTTGTTATGAAGTCCTTATTTCATACTTGGTAAAATAGATCTTAATAATATAAGCTGAATATTTTTTAAGTGGTGATTTAAATATGTTTGTAACATTTAAATGTTTTAAATTCATGTAAAAAGTTGAAAAAAATTGAAGCCTATGGAATCCTGCTTGTGATTGTCCTGCTGATTGAGGAATGCCCAGTGGTATTGTGAAATGAGGCAAATCTGACAATGCATTTATTTATTTTTGTATTATGTTCCCCATACTTTGTTGAGGAGACAACTGTTTGATTTGCAGATTATTTTCATTGTGTCCTTAAACTTTCTTTAATGTGTTTGGATGGCTGGCTGAAAAAGAGTGGAGAACTAGTATACCAAATGGTTAATTCTTCAATCTGCTTGTGTGTTCATGTCATTTTAGAGGATGTTAATTTCTATAAACTGGTTTCAGGACTTTGGTCTTGGAATCGTTCTTATGCCAATCAAACTCTTAACGAAACTGCAGCTAGTGCAGAGTATATTTGCTCCACATCACATTTCTCTTTTTTAGGAAATGCTGGGGGGAAAGGGAGGCGAGGACCTGAGAGCCAAATTCTACTCTCTCACATTGGTATAAGTAACAGAGGAGCTGTTTGGTCTAAGGTCACTGTGAGTTTATACTGGTCTAACTCAGAACAGAACCCAGCTCCTAATCTGAACATTGATTTAGACAGGGAATTTCAAAATCTGTCAAGGTTATACAGGTCCGTAATTCGCATTTTAAATCAATAACCGTTACGTACCTGCATTCTTTAAGGCAGCCTAGGATATCAACTCTCTTCTCCGACTTAGACTTCAATTTTTGCATATCCCTTAATGACTCTTTCCTGAAAAATGACTACATAACATTTTTCAATTAGCAAACTAAGTTTGCAATAAAGCTGCACTTTTAAAAATAAACAGTTTCTATACTTTTGAAATAGGAATCCCTCTGTCCTGTCTGACACGGAGTTCTGAAATGGGCCACCACTCTTGCCTTTTCCTGGTTCTCCTCCTGTTTTTTCACTTTTGCTGATTTCATGGTTACAGCCCACCAAGCAATTACGGGTCTTGATCTTAGCTTTACAAGGTGGATCATTCCAGGTGGGCTTCTACACCCGCACAAGCTGTTGACTTCTGTGAGTCGCTGTCTTACTTTGGATTTGAGAGATCCAATCTGAGAGGTATGTGCAGCCAGCAATTTTTCAAACTTATTGCTCTGGGAAACACTGCAGATCTGGTTAAGGTAGTCCTCGAGGCTGTTATTTTTGTGGTTCCCAAGTAGAATCCATGATCCTGCAAAGGTTTTTGAGTATCATCTCCTCGTATAGCAATTAGCACTCTAATCACCCTTTCACCAAAGAGCCAGTGTAGCAATTTCAGTCCATTGATTTGAGATGGTCGATGCCTGTCGTGCCCTTTCTGTGTTAACAAATGGAATAAAACTAGTTGAACTTAAAAGTTAATTTCTTTACATAAGAGTTGAATTTTAAAGTATTGAAAAAAAAAATAGAATAAAATACCAGTAACATCACTTTCCAGAATAATGGCACCTAAATTAGTCTTTGTACAAAAGTACTTAACACAAGACAAACTTTGACAGTGTACAGAGGCTCATCAGGAAAAACCTCATGGTGGGCTGGTATGTAAAGACACTGTAAAACATGCTTTGACGTTTCCTTTGACTTAGGAAGAATTTATGCCAACTTTGAGGGGAGCCATGTGCACTTAGGTACCTCAGAGTTGATTTGTTCTTTAGCCTTGTAATTTCTATCATGCAAAAGATGCATCATTTTGTCTCTTTCTGCCTACCAGTTCCTCCAGATTATTGCTGAGTTCTTTTGTCTTTAATAGCATGCTTCTCTCTATGGTTGGGCATAAAGGCTTTAAATCAATAATACTGAGAGGTAGCACAGTTGCGGGTCAACCTCAGGCACTGTAGAGAAGATGGCAGCAGCTAGATTTTTCACTTAATTCGATGGGTTAGTGAAATGAGGATTTGCAGTTCTCATTTGGAAAGCAGTGGAAGCCCCAGGAAATTTATCGCCTGCTAGCTAAATATCAGAGATGATACTGGAAGTACAAGTGCAAGGAAAAAGGGAGATGGGTATTTGTTGAAAAATTCAGAAGTTCTGTTGTGAGCTGTTAGAACAGTGTGATGCCACTGGCTTCAGGGGCACGGCCAAGGCGAAGGGCGTAGGGTGAACATGCAAATGAGTAGCAAAATTCAGTTTTAAGCTTCATTTTGCTGTTAACCACATCTAAATACAGTCTGGAATTTAATCTGCTTGCCAGGAAAGAAGAATGTCACAAAGGAGTACAATAAACAGTGAGCAGGTGGCTTCCCTGAGAAGTTGGTGGTTACATGCATGCAAGTCTGCTTCTGAACTCCAGCTCCTCCCTAAGCTCGTGCAGCATGGTGACTGCTGTGCTTCCCTGTAAGCATCGGCAGGGCTCCAGGAGTATTTCTCTGTGTGGTTGTGCTGCAGCGATCTGAATCCAGT
The DNA here is from genome assembly GCF_017976375.1 of Cuculus canorus. NCBI lineage: Eukaryota > Metazoa > Chordata > Aves > Cuculiformes > Cuculidae > Cuculus > Cuculus canorus. Next base: position 28,418,263 of record NC_071406.1, on the reverse strand, counting down.
GCTGAATTCTCTAACAGTATAAGCCTTTGGGCAGAGAGGAGAGAAAAATATTTAGAAGAGTCAGCTGCCTGCAGTTGAATCTTTCTAGGGTGCAGGGACAATGGCAGGAGGTGCTTTCAGCAGACAAACAATAGAAACCTGCAGGGAGGCATTTGTGTGGGTGTCTGGGCAGCTTCCCTGGTAGGATGTTTCGGGTTTGCTTTTGTATTTTTACCATTCTATGTGAGAGGTCTCCTGTGCAAACCTGTTGCAAGGTCTGGTAGTGGAAATACTAACTGAAGGAATCAGCTAATGTGCTGATCAGATCTTTAGGTCTTTCTCGTCTTCTGGTCTCTAGGTCTTTCCTCATCTTTTGAGTAACATTTAATGATGTGGTGTTGTGAGCTGCTTCTCATACCTCCTTTATTTCCTTCCTCTCCACATTCTTCATCATTCTTTCTTTTATTCCGTCATTCTCAGATACTTCTCCGGTATAAGTAATGCCAACCAGTAAGTCTTCCATGGTACTGAGCGAATGTGACTGCTAAATGAAAAGGAGAAGAGACTCCTGTAGTTCATAACATACATTTTGGATGCTAGAATGACAGTGCAATAGATTAAAGCATTTCTCAGAGCTGTGAGTAAGGTGGTGTTTCACAGCATGCTAATATGCCATGAACTAGATGCTGGGGTTACAACATTGATCGTGAGAGTGCACATGGTAGCAGTGAATGTGCAGGTGTTTTTAGCAAGAGTTGCCTTCTCACAGGTTCTTCTTCTTTTGAGAAGTTCATCAGTAGAGAGTCACGAGGAAAAATTTGAATTATTCTTTTCAATACCCCAGGCCCAAATAAAAGTAAGGAGGGTTAGTGGAAAAATCTATGTTTGTGCTTACTAAGCCTAAACTTGGACTTTGAGAGATTTGGTCATGAGAGACCTCAGCTCAATAAAGTGATGTTTTGGTTTTGTCTTTCAAACTAGAAAAAAACACTATTGTTGAGAAAGAGGAGTTTGGTGGAGGAGTTACAAAAGATGTCTTAGAACATTTTTTTCATTCATATCTTCAGCCTTTTTTTAGAAGCAAAAAGCAAACAGTGATAGTTCTGGGAGCTTTTCCCTTTGCTGTTCTGCTACTTCTCATTGTGGTTGGGTTCTTTGCTTTCCCCTATTTTATTCTACTTTCACATACACCTCTAGCTACTGTGGAATAAGGTAACATAATAGAAGTGTGAAAGGAGAAAGTGGTCTTGACGATAGATTGACAGCAATAGTTGGAGAAGACTTTCTTTTTCTGTCTCCTTGAAGTAAGTGTTGGCACCTTTTCCATCTACTCTGGCTGGGAGAATTTAGTTTGGAAGTGAACAGGATGAAAATTGGGCTTTTGACCTTAAAGCAGTACTTAATCGATGTAGAAAAATGCATTTTTCCTACTCCTTCCCCTTGCTAGTTCCCTATACACACACACAGTGAGATGTCCAGAGTACCTGTGTGCCAACTGCATACACATGTTGAACTTGGTCCAGTGAGGCTAATGTTTTACCTGCTTTCTGTTGTTGTCAGCTGGTGCCCACAGAGATGAACTCTGGGTAGCTAATGTTCCCAGATACCCTCTGGAAAACTTTAACTTTGGTGCAGATTGCTCTAATGTAGCTAAGTGCGATGGCGTTGGCTTCTACCTTGGAGTGGACTGATTTACCCTGAAATGGCTCGCTAACCTGCGTCTTAAACAGTGTAGTTGGTTCTGGTGCAAACAGGTTAATTCTGAAGGGATGGACAGTTCGAATCTCATGCAAAATAGCTACATCCTACCAGAAGGGGTTGAACCAGTTTCTCTGAACAGTGATGACCTTCACTGTACAGTTTTGGGTATGTCTCAGGGATTCCTTGTGGAAATAAGGGCAGTTAACAAAAAAAAAAAAAAAAAAAAAAAGTAGTTTTAAAAGTAAATAATAATTTAAGGTAGAGCGTTACCTAAGTGAGAGCACAAGAAGGAGAAATCTTTGTTCAGTTTTATAGTCCATGGTGTCTGGCTTAGGGACTCTTTCTCTTCTCGAGGCTCGAGGCTCTCATCTCAACATACAGAATCTTTTTCATCGCGCTCAGCTTTAAACTTTTTATTTAAAGATACCCTTCCCCAATGAGCTTTCAGAATACTTATTGTAGATTTTAAGAGAAATGGTATATTAATTTATGCTATTAACATCACCTCATAAATTATAAGTTTTATACTAAAGCTGTATTGAGTGTAATGAATTATGTTGCATATGTGTTTTTAATAGCTATAAAATTATATACAAGCTTTTTTTGGAGAAACAAACTAGTGAAGCACCTTTTTACACTGGATCTTTGCCGTGTCAAGGTGTACAGCTATTCTTTGCTACCTTGCAGATATCTATATCTATATATAGATATATATATATAAATAAAATAAAATGGTATCCTGTATCAACAAAGCATAGAACTCTTTTTAACCCTTATATTACTGTTCTATAACTCTTTAAATTTTATTTTGAGTGTTGCATTCTGCAATAATTTATCCGTGGTTTGTACCTACGATTAGAAGTTTAGTTACAGGGTAAATAGATCAAATTAAGAAAATCCAACTACTGTAGCTGGAAGTTGTGAACCAAGTTTGTAAGACCTTTTCTTTTTTTTATATGTATTTATTTCCAGTTAGCTCTGTGAGTTGGAATTTGAAAAGTCCGAACACTAGGAATCTACAGTGTCTTATTCAGGAATTTTTCCCCTCTTTTCCTCACAAAGGAATTCCCACTGTGACTTATAAATAGAATTAGACTGCTTGTGTGCATGTATGTATTATATATACACACAAAAAATATGCATTGGGGGGGATGTATGTGCGATACGAATGTGTATATTGTACGTAGGTCATAGTTTTGTAAAGAGAAAAGTAGTCAAGAGGTGATGGAATGTATTGTAGAAATGTGATTATTTAGTGGGGGGTTGTTATGTCCTCACTGTTGTATAAATAACCGAAACTCTCTACTACATAATCTTCTGTTATAAGGCTAACTCTGATATCATGTCAATTTTACTGTTTTAAAATGACTGCATTGAGCCCTGTTTAAAATGCCATGAAAATACCAAGCTCCCAAAGACAGCCTTTAAATAAAACAAATGGAGGAGGAGGAGGGAGAATGAGTGATATTTTTCAGGAGAAAATGCAAAGGGAAGGTCTGTATTTGTTGGGATGGAGAGGCATGGGAATTGCTGTATCTTTGCGAATTAATACCCGAATCTCCTGTGGTCTGACTTGGAAAATGCTGTCAATCAGTGTACTTGTGTTTTCTAATTAGGTTGTAAGGGGCACTGTTTGTGGGGTGATTTCTGTTCTGTAAAAGGATCTTGTCTTCAAAGTAGATTATTTTCTTTCCTGAGGGTCTTAGTGTGTATTAATTTTGCCCCAAAATTGCTGTTGTGGTGTTGCAGAACAAAATACATTTTCAGTCCAGGGAGTTTTCCCTTGTGCTGTGAAATTTGGAATTTAATTGTAGCCACTTAACATTTTTTTTTTCGTGATTGGAGAAAGAAGATCTCTTTTTAAGAGTTCTCACTTGAAATCGTGAGAAGTCAGAAACATTCTTACAGATTGGCTTACTCTTCATACTGTTCTATTTAGGCTGGAGAAAGTAACCTATTTGTTATTTATTCATACAGTATCACTTTTAAGGATGATGATCCTGGTGACTTTAAAAATCTGTTTAGAAAAGCAGAGCTTCCAGTATTGCACAGACATTTGAATTTTTGAAGGCTTTTTTTTAAAGCATTTGCAAATCAAATCTCTTTTTTTTTTCCTATCCCCCTCCTTATCAGTATGTTGATGCCCCCTTTCCCCCTCCCCGCAATTCGTTTCTGGCACATATGCATACAAGTGAAAGGGCAGCGAGGTGGAAGTTGTCAGAGGCCTTTCCTTCTGCTTATTTGATGGTAGTGGGAGTTAGCAGCATAAATCTTTATGCCTTTATGGGGAAGAGTAGACCCATTTTTGTGTATACCTGTACAGAGAGATATATCTGTATATGAGATGTTGGTAGCACTTTGCTGAATGTGGATTTGCCCTGATGATGTACAATAAATACATACGAACACAATCAATCTAAATCTATAACATGCATACAGATGTATAGATGGAATATACGTTCTATGACACACATGTACATTAGTCATAACATGAGTAAGTGTGTGAACTAAAGAGACTAGCCACATAATGTATGTGTAACAGGTAAGCACTTGTGCCAAACAAGTTTGTTTTAATTCTCTGACGGATTTTGATGACATTAGTGACTGATCTGAGCTTGGTCACCATTGATTTGTGTTACCTCAGCCCTCACAGTGGAGTTTCCTTGGTACGTTTTTTCTTTTATTCTATATTAATACTCGTTGAGGCCTCTTGCAATGCCAACCTCTTCTGCTTCTCTGCTTCATTGCCTCCCTTCCAGCTCCTCCTTGTCCCCCAGCATCTCTACAATTTCTCTTGCTAGCAGCAATCAGCTGTAATGGCCCAATCCGGCTCTACTTACGCATTAGGGAAATTCTCTTGGTGACTGTAGTGGCAGCTGAATCGGGGCCTGAGCACTTGCTTGAGCTTATGCAATTTCCCAGCTATTCAATTATGATTGATTTGTAGATGAACACAAACTTTCTTAGAACCTGATGTAAAGCTTCCTAGCACATTAAAAGGTTAACCCAGCGTTCTGTGTTAGAGTAAATGTTAAAATTGAGAAAAACGCACCCACCGAAAATTATCTTTGGTTTTCAGCCCCAGAGAAGGAAAGGGAGTTTGGTTTGTGTTTCCTGCGATGCAGGCAGTAAGCAGAAGACAGCCCAGTTGCCATCAAACATATCAAGAGGAACACAACTTGTTACATTTTACCATTAAACAGATTTTAAAAGGAGCTGCAGAGTTGACCATTAACATGCTAGCGCTTTGCCTCTCATTGTGCATTGAGTGATCTTGCTTACACAAGTAAATGGTAGTTTTAAGTATTTTATTTTCTGTTTTCTGGCTAAATGGAGCTTCTATATCCTTTTAGCAGAAAGCAGCTTTCGGAAGCCTGCTCAGTCACGTTTAAGCGCTGTTGAAACTCCTGGCTTACTTAGGCTTCAGTTTCAATGGTGAATGCTGCTCCAATTCTGTCATCAAACTGTGCTGCATTCCACGTTTTCAGTATGGATATGGCACGATTTTTCTTGGCCACAATTCAGCCGTGGAATTTTGTCTTCCTTGCATTTCTATTAGAAAAAAGGTAACTGGTGTACTGTTCCATCTGAGCTTTCATGCAATCATACACGAAGATATCTATAATACATATGTTTGGGCGTGTGTATGGGTATTTCTGTGTATTGTGTGTGTATAATACATATTTATACACACACACACATATGTTATGCTCTTTTAGTTTATGTATGTGGAGAAGGTACCTGTTGGTTCTCTCCTGATATATGCTCATGCATACGTATATTAAATATGTATATAGAGTGTAGATGTCCTGCATATACATGTGTATATGTTATAAACCTTGGTTGGCAATTTTTTCCCCCACTTTTTGCAAATTGCTGTCCCTTATGACATATTTTCATTCAAGCGGCATTCTATAGCAGAAGCGGAGAAATGTGTTCTCAAAGTTTTATTTTAAAAAGAAGACTCTTAATTATGTAAAGCCATTTGTAATTGTCCTTTGAATTTTTACTAGAAGGGTTGTTATTTAAAAAAGAAAAAAAAAAAAAGAAAAAAGATAAAAAAACAAAAGCAAGCAGACAAGCCCTTACTCCCACCATCACTTAGATGAACGTAAGAAAGAAATGGAAACACAAGTTTCTAAGTATTTATTTCCTTCCTTCAGGGGGTTCTGAGGCGTACTGTAATCGCATTCTGCCTCATCTCCCCTTTTGCCCTATTATAATTAATGATTCATAGTTTCTTTTGCAGAGCTTTTTCCCTTATTGCTTTACTTCTGTAAGTCATTGTTCACCTCCTACGTTCAATAGTACTGATATTGCTAAGGAGATCTCATGTCCTGTTCTTTTCAGGAGAAATACCAGTGCATCACCATTGTGTTACGTTTTAACATACTTTGTGGAGGATGGATGTTTTCACTGAAGATGCTTATAACAAGTCTTTAACTTACTTAATGTGTGAAGCCTTCATTGGAATTTATCATTTGTTTCTTTCCAGTAAGTTCCTGCAACTGTTTTTTGCTAAGATATTAAGTAGTTCCCTTCTTATTTGATGCCTGAGGTTTTAGGATCTGGATTTATTGTTGTGGGTTTTTTCTGGGGTTATTTTCCTCTCCAGTTCCCCAAGATGTCTATCTGCAAATGGAGCAAAACAGATCCCAACAGAATCCCAACAAAGATCCTTTTTGCAGTTAAGAGTAAATATCTTTATCCTAGATTTAATAAAAGAGAAGATGGCAAATCTAAATGCTTAGAGGGAATGCTGACTCTTTTTAAGGCTGTCTCAGAGAAGTTTGTGTTTGGTGTCATTTTAAAGGTAGCTTGATCATGCTTTGATATCAGAAACAGCCTTGTAACAAAGAGCCTCGTACAGTTGTTTGGCCACTAGAGTTTAAAATGTAAACAAGTTGCAGTGGGAAAGCAAAGGTGAGGCAGTGTATTTTGAAACAGTGAATTGTAGCTTGCAAACATACCTGATTTTGAAGTAACTGCATGGTAGCAAGGATTAGCAGTCTCTTACACCCCTTCCTTCTTCCCTCTCATCTCAACACGTGTTCAGCATACCATACATTGGGAAAACTAAACAACTTACTCCAGAAAAGGTAAATCCACTTAATGACTGCTTAAAGGGAACATACAAACCTGCATTGCCACATCCCGTCTCGGGTATTAGCTGGAAGACTAGCTAATACGCACAAAAAGCCCGGTCCAGGTTGCTTCTGCGGATGTGTTGCTTTCGTAAAGTGCGGGGCATGGGGATGCCAGAGAGGAAAGTTTGCTTCCTACAGGGTCCCCGGCAGCGATAGCAACTCGCTGCTTCTAGTGCTGGAGGCTCAGGAACAGCATTCCAGGGGCAGGTAGGAAAGCTTGTGTTTGTACTTTCCCTTTAAATAGGAAAGGTTGGCTCACATGTTCCTCATATTTCTCAATGAATGTACTGTATTACCATTTAAAAAAACAAAATCAATGAAATGATAATAGATTGGTCTCCTTTTGTTATCTGGTCCTTGTTTAATTTGTTTAAGGGTTTTTGTATACAGAAGTTTACATTTTTATGTATATTTTTCTTGTGTAAAAACTGATGTAATATGTGTATAAAACACTGTATGTATTATCTGTATATAGTGTGACAAAATGATTTTTTTTCTTTCTTTTGGATGTATTAATAAATCTTGCTGTGAAGTAGCTGTGTTTACTATGATTAAACTCTCCTCTTCAAGCCATTTTGCTAAGTCCAAGATGTATGAATATTGCCCAGGTTGAAATCTAATCCATGAAGTGATTTATTTCTTTTATAAGCATATCCTAAGTGCAGTTATTAAACTGTCCTTTGCTTAGATAGCTGTAGAGTCTGATTCTGCCCTTGCTTATTCTATATTGCTTTCTAATAACATTAGCTAATTAGTTTTGCGAACAAACTGGGGTCTTCAGTCTCAGTCCCAATTCCAATTATAGTGCTTTTTAGCTCTGGATCACTAGCCTGGAAAACACATAGTCTTGTTTTCTGTTTTGAGTTGCAGAACTGTACTTGAAATGTACTTGAAATGTACTTAAAATAAGAGGTATAGAATAGAATTTTGTCTTACATGTTAAGTTTTCTGAGATTTAAAAAATATATTCTTGCTTCATCACCAGAATTGGTAAGTTGGGAGTTATGGTGTTATTTTGAGGATTAGCGTGTGAATGAGAAAAGATGGTTGCTGACATACCATGGGGCTCCAGTCAGCTCTTGGGCTGGATCGCGAGGCCAGGGCGGGCATGTGGTGACTACCTGGGTCAGACAGATGCTGCAAATTGCCACTGCCTTCTTCAGACACAGTCAGCTGTGCGCTGGGGAAAAGCGCCCGTTCCTGCCGCTCTGCTGTGACTGGTGCAGACTAGACTGCCTTGGCTGGCACTGACCTTCCTGTGCTGGACTTGCTCTCCGAGAGTGGATTTTCTGCAAAGCTTGAAGGATGTCCTCTGTTTAGAGAGAACTGTGCCTTGGACACTTCACAGTGAGTAGATGGCTGCTGTATCTTCCTCTCACTATTTTCCTTGTGAAGTCTTCCTCTTTGCTTTCCAGCACGAGTGTGCGCTGCAACTGGTGTTTGCTTTGCTAGTCTCCATCCCCAATGTGTTTGAAGTTGTGACTTGCAAGGGAAAAGCAGTCATGTGCTAGGAGGTGAGACCATCTTCCAGGTACTGTTTTTTAACAGCAGTCTCACTTAATGCTGCCCTGATCATTAGAGTAAGTATCAGCAGAGATTGTTGAGAAGGGGATTCAGTAATTTGACTATTCTCAAAGAACAGTGGCCTGGCCGTTCTAGAGAGCACAATTAGAGCAGCGTTTCACAGTGTCTGATTTTAATTCAGGCCACAGGGGAAGTGATGTCAGTGAAAGATGCAGTCTTCCATGCTAACACATGCTGCAAAGGTTTCATGGCAAAGGAAGAGACTAGTTTGTGCTTTAATACCTTGCCTTCCTGGGAGAAGGGAGTACACTGAAAATGCCGCATGCAGACATTTGTCAAGACAGAGTGACGACAGAAAAGATCAGACACTTAAAGGAAACAAAAGGAGAGTGCAGCCACATAAGTTCAGCGCAAAGCAGCTGGAGAAAATCGACCCCAAGCTTGTCCATTGTAGGGAATTTTCAAGGTCAGGGGCACTATAGGGGTAACGGTGATGAGGCATATCTGGGTTGTTATTGACGCAATTCTGGTTGTACGTGTGGATCCTTCAAAGTTGATCCTTCAAAGTGTTCGTTTCTCAGTAGCTCTCAAAGGCAAGATGGTGAGAAGTAGAAGAAATGATTCTTACGGAGAAAATAGTTGTTAAAAATCTGCTTTTAATGAAACAGTAGAAGTAAGTTGCTACTTGGATTTGGAGCCATGATGAGGAGGAAGAAGGTGGAAGTTAGGAAGACTGGGGCTCTTCGCTGAGGATGACTCCCTGGCAGAAGCAGTTGACTAGTCTGGTCCTGACCTGTGCATTCTTCATCATGGGCTTGACGAGAGATGGGTTGAGACTCCTCTGCTGACTAAGGTAGAGAACAACTGCATCACCTGGGTTTTTTTTTCCGTGTTTCCATGAACAACAAAGAAATTCTGCTCTTAGAAAATAATTCCATGTCTCAGTTTGAAACTTTACAAAAGCAACCGATCATGGTTCTAGTATCACATTTCGAAGCACAAATAGGTTTTGTTTGAAGTATCAATTCAGGAAGAATGTGCTATATCTTTGTGTGCTTATGGTTCTCTTGAGCTCCAACAGCAGCTTTCTAATAGTTGGCAATTATTTTCTCAGGAAAGCTCATTTAGTTTGTACTTGGTGAAGCAGACGACACTGTTGCAAGAGTTGCTCTGGTACTTGGTGAAGCAATTGGAAGGAGAAACTTTTATTAAATTTGGAAGCTTGGCTTCCTGCAGCAGTGAAGACAACCTCTCTCTCTTCACATATAGTCACGGGCAATTGTCCCATCAGCAGGAACTAACGGGGGTATCCTCTGCACTCCGTCGCTGGACCCCACACTGCAGCACAGGGCTGGTACTCTGCAGCTGTCAGGACTGAATTGGAGATACAAGACACTTGTTTTAAGGATCTAAGAAGTGATTGCCGTGTTTACTGGCGTGAGGGTCAGCCCGGGAATGACTGCCTTGTTTTACTGCTAGTGCTAATTTATGACCTGGGAAAGGTGCCAGTGAAGACTCTGTACAACTGAATCTTGTGAGGAAACTGAAGTGTTGTGCCAAAAATGTCCCTGAAAGCAAAGTAGCTTTGATGTTCGGATGCATTTGTGTGCTTCTCTAGGGGAACAATGGTGCAAACATCCCATGTTCATGTTCAGTAACTCACTTGACAGATGTCCTCGGCACCAAGAGGCTTGTGTGTCTTGTTCACTCCTTACATCTCGCTCGCGATGTTTGACATAGCCACCAATGTGGAGGAGAGTCCTATTATGTGAACTCAGCCTGACTGTGATGCCTGTTTCTGCCCAGGTTGTGCACCAGCTTCAAGTTCTTGCCTGTTCCAAATTCAAATGATTTGCTTCCATCCTGTGAAACTCTTGTTGGTAGAAAGCCCCTGTATCCAGCTGTCCGAGGGGGCTCTTGCAAATCTGATCTGCGGGGCTCTCTACTGTGATGCCTACCAGGTAGCTGACACAGATTGCACTACTGATACAGGTCCAAATGCTGTCGCATTGATCAATATTTTCTCACAGCTCCTTTGTGTTCTGCAAGCCCACATTTCCTTGGAGGTTGTCATGGATGTCAGCCACTTCCAGCCTCCTCATTGCAGTCAGTTTTGGATGCAGTGGTGGACTTTTCCTGCAGGAGGAAAAAGTGCTGTGGTGAGAGTGAAGGGAGAAGGTCTTCCCAGCTGCGCACTGGTGTTGTGATCCCACATAGTGATCCCAGGGAGGGCTGTAAGGCTTGTGAGGAGCACAGCTAGCAGCTGACATGGCACTCTCTCCATCTATGTAGTCCTTCATCAGAGCATGTGTGTCATATGCTGTACAACAGGGCATGGCTTATGCTAAAAAGAACTTTGCATAGGCAAAAAAATCTTGGTTTCTCGTGGGCTTTAAGTGTGTTGGAGTAGTTCTCTGCAAGCTGTGGCTTTCTTGCGCTGAGGCTTTACCATGTACTGAGAGTGGTGGTGCTCATGAAGAAATGCCTTGGGCCAAAACTCCAGCTGAAGGGGTAGCAGCAACCCTGCCTTAGCCAGCTGGTGCCAAGGCATCAGCAAGAACAGAGAGGTTGATTTATGTCAGATTTTTGCCAGCAGTCTCCCAAAGTTTGATTTCGAGCTGCGAGTCTCAGTTACAACACCACTACATTGGCACCAACGTGGAGTGGGTCCATGTCTGTGCCAGAGGAATTTGTGCAGAACTGGACCATGAAAGTGCTTGTAGATATTACCCAAAGTTACTGTTGTCACCATTTTTACACTGGGCATGTGGCACCTGGTTACAGCTTCCCTGTGTCTCTCCATGGTGATGCTGATCTGTTCCAGTGCTGGGAGAGCTGCCTGAGTCTGGGGGCCTTGAAGTTCTTAGAACAAGTTTTGGACACGTCCTCAAAATAATGCCTTTGTTGGATTTTATTTTCCATTTGCTAATGAAAAGAGTTCTTTGCCATCACCCTATCAGGATGAACCCAATTGGGATGGGGAGAGAGGCTTAAGGGGCGATTCTCTAAGCACTTAGAGGCATATGGATGGGTTAAATCCAAGACACATGAGACATATGGGGTTCTTCTCTGCACATTCCTGCTGCCTGTTGGTGCAGACATTTAAACTTGCTGCCTGAATCAAGATATATAATAGCATCAGCAGAGGATGCCTCCTTGAGCGTGTAGTCTTCTATAATTTGTGCTCTCAGCAGCTTGCGTGCATTTGCTATCGCTGCTTTAGTAAAGAGCTTTTCCAGTCCAGCTGAGTGTTCAAAGTCAGTAAAGCCACTTGACTTATAATCTGAGAGCACTTGGTTGTTTGGTTCCACTCCCACCTCCAACCAGTTTAATGCCTTGTTTAATCCCACAGAATTTAATTTTTCTGTTAACCACCATTGGCTCAGTGGAGCCAGCCAGTTTCTTCTGTTATTAATCTCATTTTTTCTGTTTTCCCTTGGGTCCTACTGTTTAATATAGCTTGGGTTTTTTTCTCCTCCTTCTTTACCCAGTCTTTGCCCATTTTGTGCAATGTTTTTGTCTTGCCTTCTCCATCTCTTTTCCCCTCAGACTGCAACTAAAATTGTTGCTGAAGAGATTCTGGTCAGCAAAATTAGATTCCTGGAACTCAGAATTGTTCCTTGTCAGACCTTATCCTCTTCACTTGACTCCTTTATCTCTACCAGCTCTGCCCAGGTACAAGGCCTTGCTTGGCAGAGGTACTCCTAATACCCCTAATTAAGAAATTAGAATCAGTCAAGGTCTCGCACAAATATCTATGTTGTCTGAGGCAGGCCCTTTCAAAGATGATGGAGATAAAGATCTTGACAAATATTCTCTCTTAGAAAAATTCAGCAGGGCTGCTGCGATATTTCGTATGCCCTGCAAAGCTGGCTGCCTGTAGCAAATTTCCTGCGATGACACGCCAAAAAGATGATGCCTTTATTAGCCAACATTTCCCATGAAAAATGCTTGAAAAGCCAGGAGTCCTGCTCTTATCGGTTCCCGGTTTGCTGTGATGTTGGCTGCTTTCACACAGCCCCGTGCTGTAGGGAGCAGACTGTTTCAATGAAGACCATGCTGTGTCTCTTTGAGTGTGTCTTTGCTTTCGAGTGGGCTTTGCCCACAGGCAGTACTACTGCCGTCTGCCTTTGCCAGGAGACGGAGAGCACAGCTGAGGGGTGGCAGCTTAATGCTTATTCTATTTAATTGAATACTTGCAGGCACTGTTCCTTTATTTCCCCCCACTAACACGAGGTATTTATCCGCAAGCTTTCTATCTGTCTCTTCATGCTTCTTCCTGGATTTTATGACTGGTACTCTTAACCAGTGCCAGAATCTGTATCTGGCTGCTCCAAGATGAGTCCGTAAGAGACAATATATGAATCTTCTAGGGGCTCTAAACACAATCTGAAATGTACAGAAAATCAGTGAGGACATCAGCAGAAAAGAGTAAGTGACTCAATGTGATTTAATCTGTTCAGCATCAGTGGATGACACAAAAAGACACTGTCCTTATCACTCACTTCTGGTGTCTGCATGCATTATGGAAGCCCATCTCATAGGATCTCCATTGTCCCACGCACCTCACCGTCCCGGTGGCACCTGGCAGCACAGCTGGCTTCACCATCGCCTTGCATACTCTTTGCTCCACATCTTCCTCCTTGTCCATGTGCTGCCCAGTGGCTGTCTCCTCTGGTGGACACCCTGCAGGCTATGCTGTCTTTCTTACACCCCAGTGTACTCCAGTAGAACTCAAGCTCTTGCTAGCAGCTCGCTCTGGTCTGCTTTCATCTCTTGTCCAAGGCTCTAGTTTGCAGTCTGTGGAGCTATGACAGACAGTATTTCTCATCCTCTTGCTGCTTTATTAGCCCCCCCAGCCCATATTCCTCACTCTGTCCTATATGGGCAGCCATCCAGTCGTGAGAACTCCTGGCTAGAAAACTGGTAGGATTTAAACATCATGTCCCATCCTTGTTACTCTCTGGTCCTATAATTGAAATGCAGCCTGTGGTGCATAGTTCATAAATACATCAAAACTATAAAAGATAATCCTCTTTTTACTTTGATCGCCTCTAATGCCATAAAAATACAGCCACTCATTCATATAATTCATAATTTGGCCTTGTTTTCCCTCTGCCTTCCATTTTTCCACCAGCTGTTTGGGACTTGATTTGCAGTGGAAGGTGGTGTTTGATGGAGGGGCTACACCGATGAGAGCAAACGCCTTCAACCTCTTGCACTCACAGTATTAAGTTTTATGGTTTTCCCAGTGCTATAAAGCCAACACATCCTATTTTATTTTTCATTTTGGACGTAATTCTGTTTATTTTTCTTGCAAGGTTTTGTACCAAGATAAGCATTCTCAGAGGTTTTTGTTTACTCTGGGAAAATGGCTTGGCAAAGGAAAGTATTACTGTGCAAGGCTTGCATTGTGAAATTGGTTCCTGGCTGTAATTTTTAGGTGAAAGATGCCAGACTGCTTACAATCGAGAATTAAGATTTCTACTTCTATTTTCAAACAGGTAATTTGCTAATTATTTACTCTGGGATTGTTCCTTGCAAATGGCCTGTCTGAGTCCATGGCATACTTATAATAATTCTGCTGTCTTGGTCTATGCAGGAGCAAAGCACCATTCTTGGGTTGGAAGCGGAGAAGGAGGGCACTGGCAAGAGGAGGGCAGCAGTTTGAGGGCTGTCCTGCTCTCCTCTGCAGTTGGCCTGGCTGCCTCCCTGGTGGATGCCTACAGCACGCAATGGTCAGCAGAGACCCATTTATCAAAGGATGTAAGCTAGCTTTAATGCCGTTAACTGTGAAGGTCCATCTGCCCCAGCTGCAGAGCAGAACCTGGGTGGATGTCTGCTGGGTTGCTCTCCAAGTGGACGTGGTCTGCTTGCACCCACACCAATGTGCAGTGGTGGGAGTGTGTCATCATCACAGGTTGAAGTATAGCTAAAGCAAGCCTGCAGTATATTCTTGCTTGAGATTCAAGCTATTTTCTGCAGCCCAAGACTGGAACCTGAAAGCCTTGGTTTTGAGTAATCTTAACAGCTGTGGTTCATATTGAATCTCAGACAGCACCACAACACAAGAGCCACCTGTCAAACTCATTCCCTGATGGCTAGACCTCTCTGTTGGATCAGAAAGCTTCAAATCAAAAGGTTTGAATTTTCTTTTGTCTTCACTGGTGAAAACTTCCTGGCAGTGCGACACAGCTCGCCTGTTCAGTACCCCCAGTGCTGAACTACACCGAAACAGAGCTGTGCCCTCCAGACCAGCACTAGCATCAACGCTTTCCCAACCTATGCCAGGCTGGCAGGGCTGCTTTAAAGGACCTCTGTCACAACTGTGGTCCCCAGCAAGTGCACAGGAACTGCTGAATGTGGTGTCAGGACCTGGGAAGGAGCAAGCAGAGAGAAACCAGGTGGACGGCCAAGGGCAGGACAAAGATGCTGCAGCTTTGGGTGACTTGACCTTCCTGGTCACTCAGCTTCAGTTTTGCATTCCTATTTTTATTTCATTGCACAAACACTGCAAGGAGCAGCGAGCCATGGTAAGAGGTTTTTCAAGACCAGTATTGCCTGACATGCATTGGGTTTATTCCAGAGTGGCCGTACTGGGAGTACAATGACAGCGTGTGAGCTGTGGGGCTGGGGCTGTGCAGGGGGTGCTGAGGAGCATGACGGAGCCCTCGGTTCCAATTGTTCTGTTCAAACCAAGAAATTACATCCTGCAATATGTGGCATAGTCTGTGCAGCAGCTCACACGTGCAGAACTGATGTTCCCCAAGCAGAGTGAGATAAGGGAAAGCGTGGGGAGGTAGAATATCTTTATTACTTTTTTCAAAGGGAGATTCTCTTTCACTTTTCATTTCCTCTTGCGTTTCCTTTCTGTATTTGTGCTTTAACACTAGGTTTGATTCTGTCTTGATAGCATTCAAGTGAAGGCTTACATATTTCATCAGGATTGTCTCTTCTGTTTTCAGGGCTGAAATTCCCAAACAATATGAAGCAGTCACAGCCACGTACGCATCTGGAGTCCTTTCATCTGCTCCTAAGAGGCACTTTCCTCTATTCCTATTCACCCTCATTACTTAATTTCCTAAAGAGGGTACAGCTCTTTAATGCCTGAGTGACGTGTGTCAAAATGTCTTGCTAGGCTCTTCCACTATGTGATAATTCAGTATATCTTTTTTCGAGAGCTGAGGAAATACATTTCCTTCACTTTAGCCCATTACTCTTTAGGAAATTGCTTTTCTTCAATTACCCTGACAACCTGGATTTTGACAGCTCCAGACCCAGTGGGTGAAGCTCCTGCAGTCTTTGCAAACACATTTTTTCCTTGAGACTTCTCTGTCATCTATCATGTCCTTCCTAGAGAGGACCTTTTACATGGGATTTTTCTTACCTGTGCCAATGGAGGCTTAGTGTCAGGGCACGATTTACAATGCTGAACCAGAAGGTTTATTATACAAAAAACTGGTTTTCTGTTCCCTGTCTGACAAGGTAATGCACTGCTTTGCAGGCTCGCAGACATCTCCATAGGTGAACTTGTATTACCCATTCCTGTGCTAATGTAACTTTTATGGCTGAGTTTATAAAAAGAGCCTTCACTTGTGTTGTCTGGAACAGGATCTTAAAGAAAGCATTAGCAAAGATAAACTACAGCGAGCACTCCTCAGCACTTTCTAATCCAAGAGCCACTTAACCTCTCTGGAGGAAAAAACACAGATTATCTCACAGAGAGCTGTCACAAAAGCTTTTGCTTACGACCAAATACAGATGAGCCCAAACTTTGACCATCTGAATGTCACTTTCCTTCCTTTGCTGTACTGTTGCTTTTCCACATAAGGAAGACAAGGCTTCCAACCGCGCACACCTTGTGATCCCTGGGCCACGCTCCCAGGGGAAGCTGGGGGAGCTGGCATAGCCCTTGCTGTGCTGATTTGCACATTAACTCCAGTAACTTCTTGCTGGTCCTTCCCCAGTGCTTTGCGGTGTCCTCTGATATTGTCTCAGTAGGTTCAGGTCCGGAGCGAGGGTGGCCCCATGCTGAGACACCTGGTGTGTGATGCATCTCACAGCTAAATCAGAAATGTCCTGGCTCCTGCATGTGCTTCTTTATGCTATAGGCTGCTAATAGCACCTCTCTACTTCTCAGGGACATCTTGAAGAGAAAGTGTGTGACTGTGAGGAGTTTCCATGCCATATGAAGGAGAAGGCAGCACAGATGGAAATTCAGACCAGTTCATCAGACAAAAACACTGTACCAACATGAGGAACTATTTATACTTAATGAGAATCTTGCATTTGAATCCTAGACCTTAGCAAGCCCATTTTTAATTCAAAACTGTGACACTCCACAGGCATGAGGGTCATGACTCCAAACTGACCCACCTGCCTTTGGGGCTGTCCTGACCCAGTCAGTTGTCTGGCAGTCAATTTGCTGCAGAACTCACATTTGCAAGCAGAGTGATTCTCCTTCATTTTGGTTTCCATCAGCTCTAGGTGACAAGTTGGAGAATGGCAACCCACAGCTCCCCCAGCACTCTCTTGGAAAGTAAGAGGCTCCCCGCTCTTCCTTTTCTTCATACTCCATGAAGAATTGCATGATTCATGGCAAAGTTTCAGATTGCCCCTTTTTTAACCAGCCTTCCATTGGTGAGGCTGGGTAAGATGCATATATTCACTCAAACCCTGAAGACACATGTTGACGTTACTCCCTTCCTAACTGCTGCTCTGAACATGTATCTCATTTTCAGGTGTAATGAACCTCTCTAAGCCTCTCCTTGTTTCATCTTTGACTCTGAACATTTTTTGACAGTTTCCCGTGACAGTCTGATGGGAAAGAAGCTTTGCTCGATGAGTATTGCTTGATGATTGTTTTTTTCCTCTTTTGTGATGAAAAATCTCCTGTTGGTTATTCATCACCTGGCTCTCCTTCAGGAGAGAAGACAGACCAGCTGGTGGCAGCTTCAGCATTAATGGGCTGTCAGGTAAGTGGGTTTTGTGGTCCTTTTAGGGACACAGCAACAGTGCCTGCCTGGCTCTGCAAGTGCCAACAGTTGCTCTGTGCTGCTGGTGTGGCTCTTCTGCAGACTTCACCACCACGCCTTAGTTTGGTTCTGGGGTTTGTAGCTGTTTTGTCGCTGCTTTTAAGGCAGCCTCAAAGCCACAGGTGTGCTCTCCTGTTGACAACTCTTCTGCTTGCAGTTAAAACCCGACACCAAACTGCAGGGGAAATTAATGGCACCTGCAAATTATGTGCACTTAAATACTGAGCAGCTTCATTTGCAAGTACAATCAGGTATTTTGGTGTCTGAGGCCTGTGCCTCGTGCATCTGCATATCTCAAGCATGTAAACAGATGGAATTTGCTCTGCAGACCTGCTCACATTGGTAGGCAAGCATGCTGGTGAGGCTGTGCACAGCACCATGGAGGTGATTCCTTTGTGTGTCCGGCATTGTACATATGATGTTGGTGATCCCTGCCAAAAAAAGCAGCGTCTGCTCTTCCCCTGTCCTCCAGTGGCTTTGGGAACAGCCCTCTGTGTTTCTCTTCAACACACCTGATTATTGCTGGGAAACAGAGACTCACCTTGGACCTCACACCAGGGTACTCTAGACACTGCACCACAGCCACAAGGTGAGATTTAGGTCTAGGACATCTGACCGGCTCTGGCTGAGCCTAATGCAGTCTTGGCCATGCATGAAGAGAACCCACAAGCCCTCGGCCAAGGATGCAGTTTTCTGGAGCCTGACAGTCCCTCTTTGCCTCAGCTTTGCAGAAAGGCAGCATGTGCATGATGCACAAGTGGTTAAATTGAGCAGAGTTGTACCACTTTTCCTCTGTCTGTTGTTTCCCTCCAGCTAATCTCAAGTCATTTTGAAAGCTCATATTTTGATCTCACTGTATACAGAAAACATAACAGCTCCAAACCCTCATTCTGGCAGCACATGGGAACGCCACTGCTGTGCTCACCATCAGCACACACGGCTTTCTGTCATGTCCTGGGGCTTGGGGCAGTGGCCAGAGCTCTCCTGTGATGCTCCCAGACTGGCAGGGACTCAGGCAGCTCCAGTGCCCTTGCAGTCCATCCTTGGTATCTCACACCAGGGAATTTGGGTGGAAGTCGCTCCCTGGTCCCACAAGCCCCTTGTAGACGAGCAACAAAACAGCCTCTGCCTCAAAGAGTGGGGAGAGAGGACTAGCAGGACAAGGAGGGGGTTGCATCACCAGCCAGAGTGGCAGCTTGGTGCAGCTGTACCTGTGGCAGCCTCACACCCTTGTCCGTAGGGCTGGGAGAGGTGCCCGGGGAATTCGTGGGGAAAGGGAAACACTGTTTTTTGAATCCAAAAGGAGTCATCAGGGACTTTGTCTGTGAGGTTGCTCTGTGAGTGGCTGGCAATTCTGGGGGCTCATGGCACTGTCCTGTCTGTCAGGCTCTCCGCTGCCTAGCCAAGAGCCAGAAGTCCCCCGGGACTCAGTGCAGGGGCCAGCAGGGTGCAGGACCAACATTGCTTCTTCAGCATTGCGAACACATGGAAAACAACACATGGCAAATACTAATTTTAATTCTAACGTTTGGTTGCTGTAGCAGCTCTCCACCCTCCATCCCATAGGCTGTTGACACTTCCTCCTGCGGCTGAGGCTGGTCATGTTTCCTGGTTCCCACGGGGCAGCTTTGATGCCCAGTGGTGCGCAGAGCGGCCCTGTGCTTGGCCTGCCAGCTGCCCCCCTCCTCCTGCCCTGGCTTCCTCACTTCTCCGGAAGGGTGGAGGCTGCTGCCTCCTCTGTGCTCTGGCCATGGATGGGGCTGTACAAAGCCTGTGTTCACAGCCTCTCTGCCTGATCCTTGCACTGGGTAAGGGGGAAATGAGTTTCCAACTGCTGAGAAGATGTTGGGCTGGGCATGCGGGTGGGACAGGCAGAGTGAGCTGCCATGGAGGTGGCTGCGTGCAGGACAGGCGGATGATGTCAAATCATTAGACAGGTGAGGAAGCTGTGATCAAACAGAGCAGAATTACCTGCAGGTGCAAAAAAATCAAAGCATGTCAGGGAAAGTGGGAACACAGACGGGATAAAGAGCTCAGCATCAGCCTCCTCTTGGGAAGAGCATCAGGGCAATAATAACTTGCTGGGGCTTTGATTTCTGGTGAATGCCCATGATGTGAGCAATTTGTTGACTGCTGGTGAAAGATTTTGTTGAGGTGAGGAGACCAGGGGGAGAAGCCCACTCTTGTAGGCTCTCTCCAGATAAGGAGCTGTTTGATGCTGTGACACCTCTGCCACTGGAGCAGGGAGAGCTAGTGGGCTGCTCTGCACAGGCAGCACACAAGGTCCTTTATCACTGTTTCTCATTATTATTGTAATAGTTGTTATTATTGTTGTTACTATTATTTGCTATTACGGACACCTGCTAAGACACCCATGCCACTTTTTCTGCCTTCCTAAACGCCAGCACCTATTTTGTTAGCCATGAATCTGTGGGCACATATGTGGCCAAGCCACAGCCTCACCTTGCCTGCATGCATATGGGGGAGCATTCAGAGGCAGCTCCTCACCCTCAGTTCGGGGCCAAGTGTACGGGGCTATGTGTGCACATCCATAAGACAGACTGTTACATCTTAACCTTCTTGCTCTTTCCTCCACACTGCCATGTCCAGAGCTGGCAAAATCCTGTTCTAGTACATGGAGAAATGTGTTTCTCCATATCCTTTCGGATGCCTGATCCTTGGTGTCTCGCAAGGCTGTGGGCCAGGTGCAGTTAT
Organism: Cuculus canorus; assembly: GCF_017976375.1. Classification (NCBI taxonomy): domain Eukaryota; kingdom Metazoa; phylum Chordata; class Aves; order Cuculiformes; family Cuculidae; genus Cuculus; species Cuculus canorus. The sequence continues at coordinate 28,398,162 of NC_071406.1, read as the reverse complement.
GACAAATTCCTGATACATCTGTGGAAAGTCAGAGAAAATATTTTTAAGTGGTGATGTTTTCAGGTGCAGAAAAGCTGACTAAGACCACGTGGCATCCTCTGCACGAGACTCCTAACGTCCTGGAGCTACAAAGGAAATTTGGGAATCAGGAATCCAATGCTCTTCACAGGGAGGGTCAAAGAACATTTACATCCAGTTTCCAGACCACACAGGCAAGGCTGACTGGGTTCAGGCTCTCTTAAAAGCAAGGCAAGACATTTCAGTGACTTGCTGGCCTAGCATCAAGCCTCGGGCCAGGAGAGATGTGTAGGTGGAGGGATCCATGCTTCAGCCTCCATAAAACAAGGTCAGAGCCAACACCGCTGTGGCGGGCGGGCAGCCAGGGCACAGGCAGGAGCACCGCTGGCAAAGCTTTTGCAGACCCTGATTTACACTTGCTGCTGTCTTTTCTGGCACAAAGGTGCATGGAGGAGGTGAGTGATGTATGGATTCAGCCAAATCACAAGGTGGAAGCAGCCAGCCAAGGTCTCCACAGCGCCTGAGGTTGCTGGTGCAGCACCCTGCAAGCTCCGCCGTCAGCCCTCCCCAGTCCCTTTCCAGATGCAGGCACGGCGTGTGGCACTGGCACACAGCGGCAGGAGCACTGCGAGACCACAGGAAAGTCTGGATTGCTGATGAGGCTGTTAGCGCTCTTTCAGTCATCTTAATATACAAGTCCTTATGAGAAGACTCTGGCTTAATCTCAGCTCAACTGGAAAAATGCCGATGACTGGAAATGTCATCAGCTGCCTGTGGGCCAGGCTGGCCCTGAGCTGATAAGGAGCAACGCAGAATAAAAATGTCAACACAAAACTGGAGAAACACAGAAACAGGTTGCATCTCTTCTCCATCTTGCAGGAAGCAGGGCCCCTCTGCTGCCAGCCCTTCCAGCATCTGGACTTCCCCTAAAGTCTCAGCAAGAAACTCTGCTCTCTCTAAAAAAAGGAAAGAAGTAGCTGATCTCAGTGTTGCAGAGAAAAACTGGAAGTCTTGCCCAACAGACTCAAAAAAAAAAGAGGGTAAGTAAACCCAAATTTTGTTGCTTTCTTTAACTTTCTAAGGCAAATCTCACGAAGTCTGTGTTGGAACCTTGTTTTCTTGAAGCTCTGGTAGGCGATGGGGGAAGGAGACCCAGCTAGAAGGAGAGCTAATCCACCTGGAATGTGGGCTTGGAGCACCACCACGGCACTAGGTTTGGGCAGCCCCTCCTCTTACCCCGTGCAAAGTGTGCATGCAGGACCCCATAGGAACACCAAATAGAATCATAGAGTAGTTTGGGTTGGAAGGAACCTTAAAGATCATCTAGTTCCTGCCGCCCTGCCATGGGCAGCGAAGTCCAAGGCCCCTGACACTTCAGCTCTTGGGCAAGATGTAGTGCCAGAAGTAACTACCTAACCTTCCCTCTCTGGCAGAGGGAAAGTGCTAGTTCTCCATAGGGAATGGGGTGCAAAGCTAAAACCTTGTAATTTCCAGAGCAGAACAGTGTCTGAAAATGTCGCCTGGACCTTGAATTTGTCTGCATCGCTTCTCCAAGTTTGGAAAGAAAGTGAAATGTGAAGTGGGTTAGGGGACTCAATTGCACAGCCAGCAGATTACAAGTAACTCATGAAAACAACACGTGATCATTTCCATCTGTGTTTTAGCAAGGAATCCTTGAAAGAATGATAGCCGCCAGAGCAAGGAGAGGCAAAGAGGGATTTGCAAAGGCTGCAGCCGGCATGGGTGCTGGCTTTGTGTCAGGAAAGCGCTAAGGTTTAGGAAGGAGAGAAGATGCACGCCTTCCTCGCCTTGCTGAGTTCCTTGGCCAGACTCTGACGCTGGAACCCGCTCGCTCTGCCCAAGGCACAGGAGCCACCTGGGCCGGTCTCCCCGTGCTTTGCCAGCCCGGCCCTGGCCCCAGCTCGGGGGCAGCCGGGGGGCTGCCGGTGCTCTTTTAGAGGCTGTTCCTGCTCAGTCCATCGCCAGCCCGAACAAACCTCGCCGGCCGAGTTGGGACAGCGCGGGCTCTCACGCCTGTATTTACAGGATCATCTCGGAGATTCAGCTCCGGTTTCACCTTCTCAGCCGGCTCGGGGTTCACAGCGGTGCGGGCGAGACCTGCGTGAGGCGGAGGAGGGCCCGGCAGGACCCGCTCCTGTAGCCGCCCGCTCAGCTCCGGCGCTGCCGGCAGCACTGGGCGCTCCGCGCGGCGCCACCAGGGGGCGCTCGGCGCTCACGCACCGCCCGAGGGCGGCTCGGCTCCGCTCGCGCAATAGAGCTCGGCTCGGCTCGGCTTTGCCTGGCTCGGCTCTGCCCGGCTGGGCTCGGCTGGGCTTTGCTCTGCTTGGCTCTCCCCGGTTCTGTTCAGCTCTGCTCGGCCCGGTTCTGCCCCGTTCTGCCTGACTTGGCTCGGCTCTGCCCCGTTCTGCCCGGCTCCGCTCGGCTCTGCCTGGCTCGGCTCGCCTCCGCCGGGTTTTGCCTGGCTCAGCTCTGCCCGGCTCTGCGCTGCTCTGCCTGGCTCTGCTCGTCTCGTCTCTCCCCGATTCGTCTCGGATCGGCCCTGCCCGGTTCTGCTCGGCTCGGCACATCTCGGCCTGATACAGCGCAACATGGCTCGCCACAGCCTTCCCTCTGCAGCATCTCCCCAGCCGTGCACCACGCCTGCCCCTCGCCTGCTTCCATTTCTCCCAACCCTGGGCAGAGCTGGGGCTGGGGGCAGAGCTGGGGTTGGGGACAGAACTGGGGTTTTGGGGCAGAGCTGGGTTTGGGGGCAGAGCTGGGGTTTAGGGGCAGAGCTGGATTGGGGACAGAGCTGGGTTTTGGGGGCAGAGCTGGGTTTGGGGGCAGAGCTGGGGTTGGGACAGAGCTGGATTGGGGCAGAGCTGGGGTTGGGGCAGAGCTGGGGTTTGGGGGCAGAGCTGGGGTTTGGGGGCAGAGCTGGGGTTGGGGCAGAGCTGGGGTTTGGGGCAGAGCTGGGGTTTGGGGGCAGAGCTGGGGTTTGGGGAGCAACATGAAGGCACACAGAGGGGCGGCCTTGCGGGCACTGAGCTCCTGATGTGTGGATGTACGAGGACAGAGGGAAAGCTTTGCTGGAACTCCTGTTTTTTGAATGGATAATTTAATCAGTGACATTAAGTCTTCCCAATTATTATTTTGCCACGAGTCCTGCCTATTTATTAATTTACTTCATATAAATCCATCAAGCGATTGTCACGCAGCAAGTAAACAAAAACACCCCAGAGTTTTGATGGGACTGCACAAAAGTAATCAAAGAGGTTAATTATCGCTGTTAATTACTTGCTTTGCAGGCTCAGTTGCACACGGCACCGACTGGTGCCCTCGTTGGAAAGCCAGGCCGATGGGGCTAGAGGGAAGCAGAGGCATGGGCAGAGGGACCTGGCAGGGCACTTCTGGAGGGGCTGGTGGCTGGTGTCACTGTGTTTAGGTTGGGACAAGGAGGTTTTGTGGAGGTCCTTGGACACCAGGAGCATCTTTCCCTACCTCCCAGAGTGATTAGCTTAATCAGCCTTGACTTCCTGCTCAATCAGGCTCCTCTGGAGATGCAGTGAGGTTGAAGGGGCTGTGAGGGGCTTCCTCAGGGAAAGAAGAAGGTTCAGAGGCTGGAAAACTTTCCCTGGAGGGAGCCTGAAGGAAGTTTAAACTAATTTAGCATAACAAAGGAAAGGTTAAGAGGTGACTGCATCATCATCTCTTAAGTACTTATTTAGGAGGAAGACTTCTGGGAGCTAAGGGCTGTTTGTTTGGAGGACAAAGGAGTAACAACGTAGGATGAAGAGAGGCAAAAAAAGGGCATCTCCAGTGTTAATGCTTAAGGTTTTGTGCTACTGTGCTAGGGGATGGTAGAGTTTCCATCCTTCAATATCTTTCAATCCAGATTGAAGATCTTTCTAAAAGACATGCCTGGGGTCAGACAGAAATTATGGACTTGTGATTCTGTGGCCTGTGTCTTGCAGGAGTTCATATTAAATGATTTTATCTGATCCTTTGGCCTTAAGATCCATACATCCCTTTGCAATAACTAACAGCTGCCACAAAACCGCTAAGTTCATCTGGTAGTTTTTAGATCACCATGACATGATACACTTTGTTTCTGCCTCACCCCAAAACACCGTCCTTATGTACAGTTGTGGGACCACTGCGCCATTGCAGACAGCAGGGCACCCCTTGAGCCCCTCTTTCCTTTCCCCTCAAATGAGTTTCACTAGTGCAGCGTTTTCCCCATAGTAGTTTTCTGTCCAGGGGTGGCTGAAGACTTGCTGCTGCCCAGTTTGATGAAAGCATGTTTTGTGGTCTGGGCTCTGCTGCTTGCCAAGGACTACTGAGGTATATGGCACCATCTGCAAAGGCATACAGCTTTAATTCTGCTGAGCTCTGCCTGCTCTGAAAAGAAACTGCCACTGGGAATTAATACCTGCTTTTACAGAAAACTTTACAGTTTTGGAAAATGAGTCCTGTCTTACCCCCAAGAAATATTCAGGTTCCTGTTGGCCAAGTCCAAATTTGCCTTATGGGGTCATGAACCTAAAGCTCTCAGCTGCCAAATACTCCTGATTTAAGGCTGCTGCATTGTTTGAATGTCTTCTCCTTGGAATCCTTGAGTCACTCAGCTGAGCGTTGTGTTAACACTTTGAATTTGCTATTCCTCCCTTGAATCGCTATGCTCTGTTGCCCAACCATGCGGTAGTTCCTCAGCTGATGTAAATCAGTTTAGCTCCGCTGCCTTCGCTCTTCTATCACGTACCCTGGCTCACGCCATCTCCTCACAGCCCAGCACCCCGAGGCAGCCACCTCACTTGCCCCCACGGGCCCTGCATAGAAAGGTGAGATTTAGCTAGAGATGCCAGTTAAGCCCAGTTGGCTAGGGCAGAGCTGTGGTGAAGTGGTGCTCTTGTCATCTCAGCCCTGGGGCTAGGACTGGGCTCTCATATCTCCCACCCCTTGGAACAGGCAGGTGACATGTTGCTGTCTGTCAGCCCCCTCAGTGCTGGCGATGTGGAAGATTCGCTCCAGCGAACGTCATGACTAGCAATATGTGAGAATGCAGCATCCCTGTGCTTAGGTCCTTGACTTCAGCAGGCTTCCTGGTGGATTCAGAGTTCCAGTATGACTCAGGGTATTGCAGCATATCCTTTAAGATAACATCTTTTGCTTGCCAACGTGTAGGCTGGCTGCCAAAGGTGGGGGATGAGATCTGTTGTGAGGTTTTTATATGTGCTCATAGTAAATAGATACATGCTAAATTGATTGCACTTGCTTTAATGTTTCTGCTAGGACTTGAAAAAAGGTAAGAAGTCGTCCCCTGTGGCCTGCCTCAAACCACTACCCCACACCGCTTGGTTCCTTGGGTGCTTGCAGCTGCTTGCCACTGCTATAGCCAGCCTGTACCCCAGAAACAACGGCATCGGGATCCAGTTTTTGCAGTGTTGTTTGAGATCCCTCACTGACCCGCTGACCAGGATGCTCTCCTATTCCACATCTGATCATACTGCTAGGTGAGAAAGGTGCTAGTGTCCCTGCTTATGGGTGAAGGGAATTGGGATGCAGCAAGGCAAAGTGACACATGGGTGCCACTCACCGAGGTCAGAGCTGCCCACGGTGGGGACACCCTCCCTGGGTCACCACTTGTCCTGCAGAGCTGAGCAGCATGCTGGGGCAGCTCAGCCCCACCTCGTGCCCTTGGTGCTTGCCTACTTGCAAAACCCTGGGACAGCATCAGTTTTTGATCTACTGCCTCATTGCCAAACCATTAACTTTTCTGGTTTAAAAGCTTAATACAATGCCCTTATTTTGAAGACTGCCAGCTGAGCTGCCTCTGCTTAGAACTATCATTTCCAACTGTTCTCTGGCAAGATGCGTTCTCAAATGATTTGAAAAAAATAATCAAAGTTGTAACCACATCTGTGGCTGCTTTTATCTCTGGGAGCAGGGAAAATTAGCTCAGAGGCTGTGAGGTGCGCTCTGAAATGGAAGTCTTCTCCTGCAGACGGCACAGCTCCTGGTGGTGGAAAGACCAGCCGCTGATGTGGTTCTTGCTGAAATTTCTGGCACTGGTGTTCCATGGCTGAGCGAAAAGAGCAGCCTAAAAGCCACCTGATCTAGACTGTTATCTTAAATCAGCCGTGGGTTGTCTTTATGCACACCATCCAGCTGTGCTGATACATTGGCAGGCTGACCCGGTAAGGGTATCTTTAGTGTTAGTGAGTGGTGTTACTTAAATGCTTCTCTTTTTCTATTACTTCTTCCTAGGCTGCAGTATTGGTCCTCCACCCTTTCCTGGTACAGCTGGCAGAGGAGGGAGCAACACAAATTTTTGTCTTAGCAGAAGAGAATGGCGAAAGTACAGAGTGCATCTGGAGCCATCTCCTGAGCATTGCTCATGAATTAGCGGGCCAAATCGCTGTTAAAAAACCCGCCTCAATGGCATACTAATGAGGTTACACTGGTTTACTGCAGCTGAGGCTCTGTCCCTGTCACCACTAGGAAAAGTTGATCAGGTCCAGTGGATTGCTGACTTCTTTTATGAAGAAGCTATAAAAAGTTCTTTGCTTCTGCTAGTGCTTCTCTCTGGGGAGTTGTTGGCAGAGAGAGGCGAGTCTCTCAGCAATAATACATTTCAAAGTTATTATGCCAGCAGAAAAGAAACATAGGGATTTGAACTTGGTAATATATATATTTTTTTTAAGACAGGACAGAACACTAAAAGGTCCCCCTTCCCCGCTGCCGCACAGACCTCCCAGGTCCACAGGACACCTGGCTTGCTGCACTACGGGATGGCAGCGGCTGCAACCGGGACCTCATTTCAGGTCTAATCCCAGGGGAGGTGACAAGTGTGGCTCTGGATTTTGATGTCTCGGTCCTGCCTATGAGCTGGCTCCTGCACTGGCTGGGAGGGATGGAGATTTGGGCAGAGCCTGCCCAGCCTCTGGGCTTGTCCCTTCTTCTGGCTGCGGACAGATGGGGTCACCTCTCTCCACCTCACTGCTGTAACAAACCCACTAGTCAGGGTGACGCATTTGGGTAGTGAATGGTGCTGCCTGAATCTTTTGCTGTGGTAATAATAGTGCTTTCACCCAGGAAATAAGTGAATTGTCAGCTGAGACCTCCTCTTTTTGTAATGATTAACCCTCCACTAATGATTTGATATAATATTGGGTGACGCTGAGTGCTGCAATATTGATGTTTAATGTGGTCCAACGCAAAAGCTCAGGAAGCAATAAAGATTTACCCTGGCTAATATGTCAGGGCCGGGTTGTCCCTGGGCACTGTACTAGCCCATGGCCTGATGTGTTTGCTGTAGTGTGGCAGCCTCACCAAACAGAAGCTGAATTTCTGGCTAATAATTTAATGAAGCCTTCACTGCATTTCCAGTTACTGGAAAAAGCCATGATTCTTTTTTGCTACATGTTATAAAACCAGCCCTTCATACTCCACTGAGCCAAGGGAGAGCACCTCATCCCTCTATTTGAGCTCACCAGACCTGCAGCAGAGCCTGCCTGGTCCACAGCTACGTGCTAAGGCTGTACAGGCGCTGCGCATGGGGCTGGGAGCCAGCTCCCAAATGGAGAAGGGCAGCAGAGGTAGAGCACCACACCGGGGCACCTACCTGGCCTCCTTGCCCTGCACGCAGCTGAGGTAGATGAAGCTGGTGCAGACCGGCGCCAGAAATAAGGTGGCGTGGGAGGAAAACTTGGAAGGACAAATTACCCCAAGTATTGATTCCCTGGCTGCTTGCAGAGGGATTTCATTTAGCAATACTGCCAATGACATTATGTGCAGGATCTTATCCATGGTAGTTCGGTGGCATTAAGAGAATTACTTTGGCCTAATGAATAGGAATAAGAATATTTCAGCCTCCTCCCTGGAAAGTAATGGTGGATCATCAAGTGTGCAGCCAAGTTCAGATCTAGTCACTTGCCAAGTGAATGCAAATGACAGGTTGTTTTATTTAATGGAGACCATGGTGTGTTGGCCAAAACCGCTGTCTCTTTTTTCTGTAGATTGGTTCCCCCCTCCCTTCTAAATCAGACTTTGTCTCTACTCCTGACTGGCTTTTTTTTTTTTTTTTTAACAAGCAGAAGAGATTTTTGCTGACTCTTGCACTGAAATCTGTCTGTATAGATTGCAACAAACCTCCTCAATCAGCTGTATTTCATACCGCATTAGGGAAGAAAGCAGGAGCCAGTGCAGTGGTGGTCATCACCGCCAGCCTGCAGTGGAGCTGGTGCTCCTTGTCTTCTTTGTCCCAGCTGCATTGATATATATCACTACTGCCCCATCCCACCTAGACCAAAGGGACATCGTGGAGCCCCACACCTTGGCATCGGGCCCTTTGCTGGCATGATGGTGCAAGAGCACCTGGGCTGTGATGCTCTTGGGTTTGGACAACACTTGCTCTTGCAGTGCACCAACACCTTTGCTGTTCATCTGCCACTCAGCCGGGCATTTACCAGCTGCTCCCCTCCAAAGTCCATCCCTCTTCTTCCAGCACAGCCTTTGTGACACTTCCCTAAGCTGCTGCTGTTAACAAGAGGTTTGTGGGGTAAAAGCCCCTGCGAAGGACCAGCCCCTCAGCTGCTGTACATGCACACGGCCCGAATGCCAGGCAGATGCACTGGGCTGCTGAGTCTAGGCGGTGGAAAAACAGGCTGAATTCCCAGCCCAGTGCAGGGTCCAGCAAACAGAGGCCGGGAATGCTCCGGGGAGGGGGGTCCATCTGATCAAGGCCTTAATTTATGCTATGCCTACACTGACTTATTAAACATTTTGAACACAGGCCACGCCTCACCGTGGCTCACAAACTAGATCAGTGTGAGATGAATACTTACCATCAAGAACAAGCGTTTTCAGATGGGCCGTGACATTTTGCTTCATGCAACAGTGATGATTTGTAACAGTCATGGCTGAGAGTGTTTTTTTTCCCTACTCTTTTGTAAAATACAGAAAGTGTTTGCGAAGTAAACTCTGATATTTCAGCTACAGACCAGTCACCTTCCAAATGAAATGGCCGTGGCTGCCCACTGGCAGTTATTCTTTGCATGGAGGCTTTTGCTTAAAGAGCTGGTGGGAGGGGAAGGTTTTGTTTATTTGTTCAGAATCAGGGTTCTTTACTAATTAATTTTTTAGTTGACAGGGAGAACAGGTTTCTACTTTGTTTCGCCAAGTGTTTTGATGTATGTGCAGAGATGTCGTGCGGGATGTGTGTTTGCAAAAGAGTCTGACAGCAAAGATCAAAACTGATTTGTTACATTTGCAGAGAAAGAAGCTCCAAATCCACAAAACAGAGCAGGGAGTGACTAAAGACCCCAGATACTAGCATTTTTGAGCTGAAATTGTGGCTTTAAGCTGGTGACCAAAGTTCTGTTCACCTCGCAGAAGCCATGAATTCATACCAGGTGTCAATCATATCCTGGTGCCCACTCTCAGTCCCAGTCTCTGACCTGCCCTGGACTTCTCCTCTGGGATGAGCCCAAGGGCCTCTCCTGCTCCTAGGCTGGGCAAAGCAGGGGCTGCTGCGTGGTATGGAAATGAGCTGTGCTGGGAGAGATACGAGACAAATCTCTGACCATTTGCACACAAGCTGCAAAATCATGCTGACAATAGGACTGCAAAGCTGCCTTTTGGCTGGAAACATGCCTGGAAAATGTATTTCCCTAGTGGGAACTTCATCAGTTACAAATCCCCGACTGATGTGGTTGAAAGACATGGCAAACACATGACCTGTTACCATGACCTACCAGGCTGAGTCTTGTTTATGTCCTTGTTTAACCCTCTGTGACACCACCCAGAAGTTTCTGCCTCTGAGTGCCGCCAGTGTCAGCCCTTCCTGGTACAAAACCTCCCATCCCCACAGAAATGGACAGATGAAAGCTCCCTGTAGAAGACCTGTCTTGACTGCTGGGAAAGACACATTGGAGAGCGGATGTATGGGAAGGGGAGAGGACCTGGCTGTGTTGCTCCCATGGAGAGCCCAAGAGCAACTGCTTGGTGTGAAGGCTCAGGAGGGCAGTGGCACAAATGCTGCTAGGGGTGGGGCGGGGGATTTTCACCTCTTTTCTGACATGTGACTGCTTCAGAAGGCTGTCAGTCCTCTGTCTCTTTTTCTGCTGCCTGGTCCTTCGCTTGCGGCGTTTGTCCTTTGTGGCAAACTACTGCCAGCGTGGTGTGGCGTCTATGTTGACTTGGATGGAGGTAGGATGGAAGTCCTGCTTGGACTCCACAGCCAAAGCCTGTGCTTTCTGGGCATGGCAGCCTGGCTTTAGGGACCCTCAAAGGCGTGAGCATGACATGGGGACTCTCTGTCCCACCCTGCTGCTTGCAGAAGATGTTCATCTTCACAGGCAGGCAGCAGCAGTGAACTGCCATAGTGAGCCATCTTACCTGTAAGAGGTCTCTAAGAACACAACTCTTCTGGACTGTTTGTCATCTACAGCAACACCATGGCTGTGCCTGAAGTTGGTTCCAGCTGAGCTGCTTTGCCTAAGGTGCACGAAGGTGGATCTGGATGTTTTTGCCTCTCCAAGGAGACAGGGTGCCATGTTCTGATGTTGGCATGAGCCAGCACTGTGCTTGGTGAGTTCTGAAGATATTTTCACACAATTGGGACTGGGAAGAATTGAGGAGTTTTTCTTTCTCTTTTTAAACAATAAACAAGGGCAAAATCCATCTCCTTCCTCTTTTGAAAACAGCTCTTTTTCCTGATGGAGCGATAGATACAGTGAGATTCTCAAAGTCGTAAATCTGCTGCGACTTTATTACCTGCTTGTGTTGGAGATGACGTGAAGAGAACTTCATACAGAGAGAACTCTTGAAAGGTTACAAAGGGAACCAGCAGTCTTCTGAAAATCTTCATCTAGAGAAAACAGACAAGAAAACCCACATAAAAAAAAGCACTTGAGTTGGATGAATAGGTGTCAGGGCTGAATGCAAGTGACACCGGCCACAGGGCACCTTGCTGTGAAAGCGAGCTGAAGCCAGTCCCCGGCATGAGTAGCTCTGGTGCAGGAACCAGCCCGTGGCTGCCCTGCACAGCTGTCACCCCCAACACCAGGCATACAAGGGGCTGTCTGGCACCCCTGCCCTCACACGGATGAGGATCCTGTACTGGTTGGGGGGTGGGTGGGGGTGGCACAGTGGCAGTGTTAAAGCAGAAAGCAGAGCTCAAATGAATTGTTGCTTTTTTCATTTGCCCTCTGGTGAATGTGCTACCATTTCATTTTCCCTAGGACAGGGAAATTGGAAAGAGGCAGCCCAGGGCTCAGACTCTATGCAGGGTTGCTGGATCCACCACAGTACACAGCTCCATGGACAAGGTAATGGCACATCAGCGCCTCACCACATCCCCATCCTGCCCCACCTCCCCTCTGGGCTCTCACAAGGTCACCAGTAGGTGCATGACAGTGAAATGGTTAGAGAAAGAGGCACAGAAAACTACTTTTTAAGCTGGTCAGTAGATGAGCGGGGATCTGACTTAGTTCCCAGGTGAGCTGGTTGCAGCCCTGTGCTTGGTATGGAGCCCTGCCCCAGGGACTGGAAAAAAACCTGGAAAGATCCCATGGACTCCTGAGCAGAATGGCCATTTCTTATTTGGAACAGGTACCTGCTCAACGTGGCTATGGCCAACAAAGCAGCAGGTAAATGAGATGCCCCAGCCCCTGCATCGCTGTGGGGCCAGCCCCAGTGCTGTCAAGGAGCTGCAATTGCCAGATGCAGTGAAAACAGGCTGGAAATAGCGCTGCAAAGTGCAGCCTGCTCCCGGAGTACAATGAGCTGTTGTGCAAGCTCACGTTTGCAGAGTGATGCAATGATGTCTTCATGATGAAATAATGCAAGCTGGCAGTTCTTTTAGTGTTAAAGAGTGAAGCTTAAACCTTTCTCTCCCCATTGCAAGGTGGAAGATAAAAGGAGGAGGTTTACTTGCTTGCTTTCCTGCCCAAAGTAGCCTTTGCTGATACCTCACCCTTGCTGAGCCAGGGAGGCAATCCAGAAAGCGGAGCGGCAAGCGAGGAAAGAGCAGATGACATCTTTAAGCTGTGATCATTGAAGAATATTAACTGATCTCAGGCTTTGTGACTGCCAAAAAGTGATGCTTGAGCAACGTGGCGCCAGGAATCCTGAAGTCACTTTTGTAGGCTTGGAAAATGCAGCTGCTTTGGGATTTCAGCCCAAGACGGCTGTTATTATCCACTGTGTAGAATGAAGCTTCTGTTGGGAGCTTTTACAAAGCCCATCAGTCTTCCCAAATGGTGGTTGTTTTTATCACCTGGCAGTAATGATACTCTCTGGTCCCTTTAATATCCGAGTGTGTTCCCAAAGTGAGACCAGGGAACTCATTTCAGGCTCACCCCCTCCAAGGGAAATGGCTTACAATTTTCTGCCAGGTAGCCCTTACCGTTGTGAGAATGGGCACAGCTCACCTAATAAAACCTTGCTGACAGACACGACCTCCAGGAGGTTTATCTAAGTTGTTTGTTGCAGAGCAGAGCAACATTTATCACAGCTGAAATACGCACCAAGCAGCAATCCTAATGCGTGCAGTGTCTCTGCTGTAATTGATTCGCAGGCAGGACGAATGCCTGGTGGACAGTGCAAGGGGCTCTGTGTACTCTCCCAGCTGAACTGATATAATGGTGTGTGAAATAGTATTGCTGAAGCTAGTAGCTAAAGTCCAGCTTGTGGACTGACTGGCTGTAAAACTGCATTGCCCAAAATATGCCTGTCCCTGCATGTGTTAGCTGGGACACCTGGGCTCTAGTTCAAAAGTAAACACATTAAAAACTGGGTCAAAAGTGATGACTCTTAGCAGTAATGTGCGTGCGGCATTGTATGTGCATTGACTTCCATTTTTTGGTCAATGCGGAGATTTATTGTTCCGCTGAATGATGAAAGGCCTTTTCTAGTTCCTTGGTTTTGGTTGGTAAATGCAGCGGTACCCTTGATGGGAGGCACTGCCACCTGCCATCTGGGACCCACGTGTCCTGACCCTCCCACCCAGAGATGGGGTGAGTATGGGACTGATGCCACTTAAAGCCACAGGGAGTTGTGAATAGTAGGGATGGCTAAAGTTGATGGAGGTGTCTTAGTATGGCACCATGTTTCGTCTCCCATCCTGGCTGTAAAGCAGGGGGTGGCTCTGGGCACCATACTAAGAAATAGCCCTAAATTTTGTCACACATCTGGCATCTCATATGCACAGGTGGGGACAGCTGTGATACTGCCTCCTCATCACTCAGTAACTCGGAGACATGGGGCACAGAGGTGCCTGGAGACACCCCTAAGCAGCCTCCCCCAAAACAAAAGCAGGCTGAGGGACCATGTGGTGGTGAAAGGCTGCTCTGTCTCAGCAAGCTGCTTAATTTCACTGGCTGCACAGGGCTGCTTTGCCATGCATCCTCCCTGCACAGGATCAGGCGGTATTAGAGACTTGATCCTTGGGAGGTGCTGGGGAAACGTCTCACAGTGCGAAACCAGAGGAGCTCAGCCTGTTTAGCTTATTAAAAAGAAGATCAAGAGGTGACTTAATTGTGCTGTGTGAGATACTTTCACGGGGAGAGAAAGGTGGGTATTAAAAGGGCTGTTTAATCTAGGGGAGAAAGGCATTGAACGAGGCTGTGCCTGGAAGCTGAAGCCAGACAAATTCAAATTGGGAATCAAACAGACCTTTTAAAAAGTGAGTGTTAATAATGATTAAACTGCCCAGGAGAGTGGCGCATTCCCTTGCCTTTGATATATTTAGACCCAGACACGATGCATTTCTTTGCCATACACTTTAGCCAAGCAGGAGTTACCAGGGCTGGTACAGGAGTAATTGGATTCCAAACTCAGCCCTGTGTCAGGAAGAGGTCAGGCAAGATGATCTAATGGTCTCTGCTGGCCGCTGGTCCTCCCGCGCCTGGTGGCTGTGATTTGTGTGCCTGCGGCCGGCTGGCTGACAAGAACGCCGCTCTACCAAGAAAAACAGTAGGGAAACACAAAGAACGTGGCTCTGTGTCAGCAGTGACAAGAAGAAGACACGTAAAAACTGACAGATATGTGGGGAGAGTCAAAATATTAGAAAGGAAGGGCTTTTAGCCAGAAAATGGCTTTTACGAAAAAACAGATTAACTCTGTGAACGTTAGCAGATATGCAAATTTTTTTTGTGCATAGCCACCCCTAATTTTTCTCACAATTGCTTAAAAATAAAGTTCTCAACTTTCATATAATCCAGAAAATCAAGGTTTCAATAGGAAAACCTCTGTAGAGGAAAGAAAAGACAGTCCGTATCCCAATTTCAAGTAAGAAGGATATGGTGAAAGGATACCTGAAAATTGCAGTGAGTCCCAGGAGCAGCTCAGGAACAACTGCTCACTTGGCAATGCTGAAGTACATTGTAAACTTATTTTCCTCTTTATTTTTATAAGCCACTCCTGAGAACTGGCAGGTGAGTATGGCTGCAGAGAGGAGCTGCCTTGGGTTGCCCCGTATTGTTTTAATAATGCTGTGATTTGGCAAAACTCATCTCCCAGTCAGTGCCCTCAGTCCTGGCGCTGGCCCTGTGGAACAGCGCATGGGGAGCAGGATTTTGAGGTGAGCACAAAAACGTGGTAGGATGTGCTGAGTCTCAGACACCCCCGGGCTGAGCGATGAGCTCCTTCAGCAAAGGATGGAGCCTGTGGTGGGTTCTTGTGGAGTTGTTGTTCAAGGTGCTTTTCATAATATTTTTTAAAAAATGTGTTTTCTCCCTCTTGCAAATGTTCAAACATCTTTAAAGTGTCTGTGGTGCCAAGCTGCTTCTCGCCCTGTTTTAAGAGAAAATAAGCTTTCTTTAAGGAAAACGAACCACAAAAAGCACAGCAAGCCCAAAGTTAACAGCGAGCAGACCAAAACTAAATTAACACCAGCAAGATTTCAGCTGCCCCTCCAAAATACTGTGTCTCACAGCAAAGGGTCCGGGAAAAGATGGGAGAACAGATTGTTTTAGCTCATCTTTGCAGTATCTCTGCGGCACAGATGAAGCTCAGACTGTGTCCCCTTCCCCTTACCAAGGCTGCAACAGGGATTCCCAGCCCCTAAAAGTGGACAGTTGGAGGTGCAGGCTGGATTAGGAGGTGCAGTGCCATGAGCACCCGTGGGTCCTGTCCTACAGGGGATGCAACTTGGGTCACTACAGCCAGATAGCCTAGAGAAGCATTGTTTACAAAACTGAAGCGTGAGCCCTGAAAAGGATCCTGGCAGTGAGAAAAGGGGAGGAACAGGGAAGGAGAGCTTGGCCCTTCTCCTGAGCCGTACAGATGGAGGTGAGAAAGTGGGAGCATGAGAATTAGGCATTAGCATTAGCTGCGGTGTCACAGCTCCACATGGGTGACATTGGCCAGCTTCAGCAATGGAAAAAGGCAGCTAACAGCGAGTTTGTCTTTGTAACACATAATAGCCAAAACAGCTTGAAAACTATTCATAATTAGAGCGCCGAGAGCAGCCAATGCTACACACACACACACACACACACACACACACACACACAGAGTGAATATTGTCATTAAGTGCTCTTTGGATGACAGTCCCAGCAGTTCATTATCCCCCATCACTGCTTGGGGAGGGTGGAGGAGGAGAGAGAGGGGTGAGATTTTTTTTTAAAGAATGCTTTTTTCCCCCTAAATTAATCTCCAGTGTAAAGCAAAGCAACAAAGGAGCAGTATAAAGACGGCATCCTGCCTCCTCAGTGCCCTCCAAGGGTGAAGCATGAGGCCCTTGCAGGAGCCAGTCAGGAAAATAGGGCACAGATTGATAGGGGAAGGGGATGGCATCATGGAGAGCAGGCCAGCAGCCTGCCTCAGTGGGGCCAAGGGCCTTCTGCAGACCAAGGTTAAGTGGGATTTCACCTGGCACAGGGATCAGCTGCTGTGGATGCGAGTTAAAGGTAGGGCTGCAGTTGCTGCAGTGGTGACGCAGGGAGGGGAAAGGCCAAGCTGAAGGTAAGATGTACCTGCACAAGTGTTGCATAGCTAACAGCAGCCCATGCACCTGTGTGGTGGTTTGTCACACTCGCTCTGCATGGTTGCTGTGGCACAGCATGGCATGGCATGGCACGCAGGATGCCGCTGGGCAAGCAGCCTGCTCTGCTTTGCTCCAGCATCCCACCTCTGCGTTCCAGCGAGCTTACCCCGCATTGAGCCAGGTGTGCAGGAGTTCCAGCAGCATGTAAAAAACCTGCACAGGGGGACCATGACATTCCTGCTGCCACATGTCCCCCTGGGGCAGGGAGCTGGCTGGGGGCACCTGTGTGCCTCATTTGCCACATATGCAGTCCATCATAGGGTGCCCACAGAGCATCTCTGGCTGCCGTGGTGCCTGGAAGCACCTGGGCTTTTACAGCCCTGCAGGCAGTCCATAGCCACTTGACATGGGGCACGTGGGAAGGGGCCAGGTCTTTCTTCCCTTCCTTTTTCTCACAGGAGTATTTTCCATTTAGCCTGCAGCTGGCACTGCAACAGCTAATCACACCCATCCCTGTGTGAACGAGGGAGAGCCCATACAAGGCTATGACCCTTGTTGCACATCCCCAGCACAGGCTTTGCCACTCAGTTCCACCAAAATACAATTCCAGCCTTGACTTCATTTAATTATTTTATTTATTAATTGTATTATTTTCCTTTTTTTTTTTTTAATACTGTTTGTGTGTATGTGTTTTTCTTTTGGAAGTGCAAACAGAAGTTTACTTTTAAGTTTACTTTTAAAACTTTAGCTAATATTTCTGACCCATATTGGGCAGCAGCTCCAGCAGACGGCAGCTCCATCCGCAACATCCATTCACAGCAAGCGATGCACCAAGTGGCAGGAGGAGCATCCAAGTGGAGGATGCTCGTAAGGAGGATGCTGTAACTTCCTCACATGGATGCAGGTGTGTGTCATGGGCTGTGCCTCTGAAACCCCTGCGCTTGTGTAGGGTCTCTCGACATGGGGACTTGCAGGGTAAGGGGACAGCCAGGGGAGTGGATTTCCCAGATCTTGTCCTACAGTGGATCAAATCTCATGGTTACCTGCGCTCAGGGAGGAGGTGCAGGCACTGGGCTAGCAGCGCTACCTGTGTTTGCAGACTGACCCCATGTGTGTACCACCAGGATAGATGGGGGCATCAAGAGACAGTGTTCTATAATTAGCCTCCTCATTTGAAAACGAAGTGCTTGTTTTCTCAGGGACAGCAGTATGGTGCAGCTTGAGTTGCCTGACCAGAAGGTTTCAGGATGTGAAAGTCCCCCTATGCCCAGAGGAGATCTCTGTGCCCTGCTTGCCAGGTCAGAGAAGGCTGGCACCCTACCACCGCCATCCAGATTTGTCAGGGCATCCCTTGGGCATCAGGAGGAACATGGACGGGACTTGTTAAAGCTTGTGCAAATATTTTCCTAGCCTGCCAAGTCACTGTGGCAGCTGCAAGGAGTCACTGTGGCTGTGCTGTTGCTCCATTCCTGTGTTTCATCAGCATTATCTCTCCTTCAGCTCCAATATCTGGGGGAATCATCACTTATTCCCAAGCCAGGATGCTGAATCTCTTCACTTCCAGCAACATCGCTGTGTTCACAACCTTGTCATTATCCCATAGCTGATAATCTCAGGCAGAGATGTTCATTTTTTAAGTCATTGAGCAATGTCCTGTTTTTGACACTGTGGATATCCAGAAATATGTGATACAGTGGCCCTTTCCATCCTCCCAAATCATCTGCCAAACGCTCCACCATTTGACCCAGCCTCACCACCCTGCTTAGCCCTTGAAATAGATCCCGGTTTGGAGCAGCTCTGCTGCAAGTCATGTACCCCTCCTCACGTGCCACAGCATTGCTGCGTGGCAGGGGCTGCAGATTGCTATTTTAATGATTTTATCACTACACCCAAAGCATTACACTGGCTCATCCCCAAGTGTGGCACTGCTCTGTTTTAATGAGCTTTGGAGATTGCATCAGCAGCACGGACCTGGTTGTTTGATGACGGTCAGCGGGGCTAATTAATCTGGTGTGCCCCCAGCGCCCTGTGCCTGCCTGCGGCCCCAGCCGGGGCAATGCCGACAGCGTGGCTGGGCGGGGGCTGAGGCATGGAACTGCCTTAGAAAGTGTGCTTAGAGGGACCTGTTCTTACACAGCTCTCCCCTTTAAATTAAGGCTTACATGATTTCTAATCTCAACATCTAACTTGTTCCTTTGAAAAAAAAAAAAGAAGACTGTGACGGTGTCAAAATGGGACTCTGTGACCTGTTCTACACCACCACTGGGCCCAGGCTAACCTCACTGGTTCCAGTGTCCGCATCTGGCCTCTGCAGAGCTGTCAGGGCGCAGGCTGGGGCTTCCCATCCCATGGAGATGGGCTAATGTACTTTGTACCCCTTCTCGTTCTGAATTCCACAGGCACACAGCCCCACAGGGTTGTCTGTGGGAAAGGTTAAGGGTTCTGCCACCTTTGCCTTTGGCTGCTTCAGCGTGTGTTTCCCTCCTATTTCACCCAGGCCTTTGCTATGCGTTGGTGATGGAGCTGGAAGGAGCTGGTTGGATGGCACCATACTGTTTTGTATATTTTCAGAAAAGCAAGAGTTGACGAGATGGCTTTTCTTTTCCAGGAGGAACATCAGAGCTGAGACTGAGCTTTTCTTTCTCCTCCTTCCCACTAAACCAACACAAACCCAAGTTTTCAGCTGCATCAGCAGTTAAGCACTGCCTGTGTGTCAGAAAGAGCCATGGAAAAAACCCTTTGCTCGATAGAACCAAGCAGACACATCCATCACCCTCCTCAACACAGCTGTCCTGGTGCCTGTTGGTAGGGAAGTGCCTTCCAGGCACTGAGATTTTCTTGCAGTGACAGCAACAAGTAGCGGTGATGTGTCAGCCCCTGGCAGGAGGCAGCACGGCTCTCCTGACTGTCCCCATCCTCATCCAGTGCAAGCCCTGGCTGAAACGGTGCATGTCAGTGTAGGAAATGCCAGGCCTGCTTTTCTATGTGTTTGCAGGTTGTCTCCTCATCCAGCAAAATTAATAAATTGATAAATAAGAATTGCAGGGTAAGACGTGGTGGCAGGGCGCCAGTCCCAGCCCAGCCAATTCATTTGCAGTTCTCGTTAATTTGGGAGGACCTTTGCCCACATTTCCACCATGATCCTGTTCAAAACAAGGCAGACACTTAACTTTATTTTGGGCAATGTTACTCTAATGTGGCTTTTTTCTGCATAGCTCTCTCTTTTATGATAATCAAATGTACTGCCAACTTTTCTCTTGCTACGTACACCAGCGAAGGGAACCAGATGCTTTATGTTTTCCTCTGAAATGTATCTGAATGTTGTTTTTCCTTTAGCATTTTGGAGGAAGGGCTGGCTTACAGACAGCGTTTCATAAATCTGGCCCTTGTTGCACCCTTTTTCCCAAATCAGAGTGGGTCCCATTTGTGTCTTCCAGCTGTATTTGCCGCTGCCCTTGGCACGGTAAGGCCGCAGCCCCCGAGGCATTGCAGGGCTGATCCCTGATCCCATGCCAGCTGTCGTGCTCTCAGTGGGACACGACTACTGCTGGGGACACCCCATGGCGGAGGTCCCAATGATGTGGGGTGGGCAGGTCCATCCCACTGACCTTTTGCACCACAGAGCATCTGTAACCCAGACACATTGTGTAACCCACCACGGCTCTTGGGAAAGCTCTGGGGTCAGCCCAGAGTTACGTGTCACAGGCGTTGACCCCCAGTTCAGGAGTGGGTTGGGCTGCTGACAGGGAGCTGCGTGTGTGGATTTGCCCAGCAAGTGCTGGTTTGCCTCTGGACATGGAGGGGTTTGGCTCCAGCACGCCTGAGGACACTGGGGTTACATGGGGCTCCCTGTGCCCCCCTCATCCTCGATAGACAGTTTAAAGCTTCTGCTCTGCGTGGTAGGGACTGCTCCTCCTTACCTGTCCACGCAGTGTCTAAGTCATTGAAGTTCATTCCAAGAATTCTTGCTGCGCGAGAAAAACAAACTGTCTTGGGCAAGAATGTCAAATTTACCTGTGCCACTGAGGCACTTTTGGCCATTTTATATAATTTCTCTCCTCTAACTCCCGCCGTATTTCTGCTGCTATATTTAGAATCGCTTCTCTGCTTTCAACTCCTTATCTTCTTTAGCTTTGCCTCTCCTTTTCACTCTTTATGCCCTAAAATCTTTTCATCGCCTTTTATTTTTTTTTTGGTCTGATTGGGCTTTATTTCTTCTCCTCTGCCAGATTTATATGAGTTGTCAAGTCCCACAGCCGTTTGTCTCTGCCTGGTGACAGAATTGTGGTCCCCCCACCCAAATCAGATTAATGGCTGTTCTTTAAGGCCCTTTAATATTTTAATGCTCCGACTATAAATTTCATTTTCTTTAAGCTTCAATCCTTCTGTGGGGGCTTCCTGGGGCTGGGTTGGTGGCTGTATCCCCTCCTCCCCAGCATGATTTGCGGTGTGTCGCAGGTGGTGTTTAGGGTGGCTTTGCTCCTGTACGGGAGTGAAGGGCAGAGGAGGGGAGCATAGCAGGAATTCGCTTTTCCTTAAGCTCAAACAATTTTTCAAAACTTGACAGGAATTGACATTTTTTTTTTTTTTTTTGCTTCCAAGCCATGATTTGTTGCAGGCTTGTTGTGCTTTTTATTAAAATGCTCTCATGGAGTGCTTAGAAAGGTTGGCTTTACACAGCCCCAGCTTCCTTCTTTAATAAATGCAGCCTCGGCTTACAGTTCTTCCCTCTGATGTGTCAGCTGGGGGACTCGCTCTCCATCTCAAACAGACCCAGACTGCTTAAATCATCCTTATTTCTCTCAGAGAGAGACAGACTTCTTGCTCTCCAGAACTTTTCACACCCAAAGTTAATAAAACTCCTCCACCGAAAGGGATGGATGTGACACTGTGCTGAGGATTTCATGGCCGAGCGCTGGATTATTGCTGCGCTGTAAAGGGCTCCCTCGTTCTGGTAAACACATCGACTGCCTTCTTAAAATATGAGGTTGACATTCATTTGGCAACAGCTGTCTCTGAAGGCTGCTGGAAGAGCTGCCCCGCTTTGCTGGTGCAGGATACCTTCGGGAAGCGCTTCCCGAGGGGCAGTCTCTGCATTGTCCAACAGAGCTTATCGGGGAGGTGGTGGCATGAGGGAAGAGATGCCGTGTGCCTCTGGTGAAGGCCACTCCACTTGGGACTGTGGCTCAAGAGCTGTGAGGCAGGCTGGGCTTGAGACCAGGTCAGAGTTACTTTCTGTATGAGCCCAAGAGACAAGAAGGGCAAAAGTAGCGCTTGAAGCTTTGATGGCGTTTGTAAAGAAGTCAGTCAACTCTGTTATTAAGCACGAGATTGGCTGCTGATCCAAAGGGTGACAAAGCAGCCCTGCGCTACACCAGGAGGGACCTGATAGGGACTTATCAGCCACATCTGGCACAGCTATTTCCTCTGGGTTTGTAAACATTTAACTGAGGAAATATTAGCAAAGCCTTTTGCAGCAAACAGTCCTGAGCCGCCAGCCCACGCTGGCTCATCCCACAGCCCTCCACCCACGGCTGCAGCACAAGGAAGCAGCACTATATTTCTCCGCTTGATTTTTGGCACTCGGGCCAAGGCGGGGGTAGAGACGCTGAGTGTTTAATTCAGTGCTTTCCATTTTGGATATTAGTGGTGTAACTGAGTTACGATACAGGAGCCTAGAGAGGAGTCATTCCCTCTCAACACATTACGGATTAGTTATTTTCCTATTAAGCTGCTTCAGTCATGGTAAGTTTGTTTCCTTCAATAGGTCACTGCCTGTAAAAGGCAATGAAAGGAAAGCCTAGTCCTGCCTGACCAGTGCAAGGAACAATACGGACCTATTGAATGAAATGCAAGTCCTGTATGGACATGTATGGACCAAAACTCAGGGTCTTCTCTGTACTCACAGCAATAGGGCTCTGCTGAGTGCCCACCAGAGCAGCCAAAGTAAGGCTAAATGGATGTGGTGTGGACTGAGCAGCAGTGGCACTGACTGCAGTGGGGTCTCTAGTGCTCAGCTGAACGGGAATCTGCACTTGGGGGTTCACCATCACCTCTCATGTCCAGGTGAGTTTTTGGCTCACCTGGGATATAAAGCTGTAAAGCGTGAACTAACTCAGTGCAGCTCCAGTAAACAAGGCAATCAAATTTCTCCAGGGAGGGGCAGCAGGGAGCTGCCCTGCAGAGAGAAGGTTGCCTTTATGGGTGCCAGTCATCATGGTCTGAGTGTATGGAGCCTGGCAGGTATGGAGACATAAAGGCAAGGTGTTGAAATGGGCAGTTTCCTCATGATCCCCATGGTGAGGGGATGCAAGCACCAGCCTCCATCCTGCCTGCCAAAGTCACTGTCCATGGCAAAGCCAGCACCAGGTTTCACTCAATCCCCTTGAACAGTTGGTGATAGCACTAGGCTCCAGGAGACAGAGGCGCTCTTCAGAGAGAGATGGAGGAGAGTCAGGCGACGGGAAGCTCCACTTGCACCTGCCTTCAATTAATTAATTACGAATCCACTCATTAGCTCAGCCCCATGGCTCCCCTTCACTGCCAAGCCCCCAGCTGTCCAGAGAGCAAGTCATTATTGGAAAAGATTTTTCCCATTAAACCAGAAAGCAAAGGAATATTTCAAAGAAGAAAGGGTGAGAGAGACAGCAAGCGTGCATGCACAGTCGCAATCAGCTCTCGAGGACATGTTGGAGCAGCTGAATCCCTACCTTGGAGCAGCCCGAGAATGGTGAAATCAATTTAATTGGCCTGCTCAGATGCCGATTACTCTGGTGCAACATGAAATGCTGCTGCTGCTGCCCCACACCCTCGAGCCTCCACTGGCAGCGGGTACCTGAGTGTGCATGGCAAACGCAGCAGGGAAACAGGCACTCCCCGGGTGCCACCCCACCTGGCCAGCCCCAGGGCAGCCCACCCAGATGCAATCCCAGCTTGTGCTGCTAAAAACAACCCCTAAAGATTTCAGTATCACAAAGCGGGTGCCTGCTGCCCCTTCATGCCCAGGTGGCAGCCGCAGCCCAGCGATCAGGCTTTTAACCCAACCAGTGCACACATCTGCTTCACCACCCATTTTTCTATTACCTGCTTTCTGCTCCTCACTTTAGCGGAGGCACCTCTTTAACCACAATGATTTACAGGCGGTGTTACGGCAGGACAGGTCTGACACTGATTGAGTCGCTTATCTGCCGTCTCCGTCCTGCTCACTGACAGCCTCTCCCCCAGGTATCAATCTGCACATCAGTTCTTTATTCCTGGGTGAAGGAAGAGCTGTCAAGGTTGCAGCTACACTGTCATCTTCATCTAAGCTGCCTGCTGCTCTTCATCGCTTAAAGACCCTCTTTAACACACATGCACTTTGGGAGGGGTGCACTATGTTGGAGGTAAGGAGACGGCAGCAAAATTTCATTTGCTTTGGAGATGTCCAGGGCTTGATGGATTTGCTCTCGTTTGTCAGGGTGCCCATAAATAAACAAGAGTTTCCATGCTGTAGATTCAGCCCCACTGTTTCTCCAGCTGGCTCCCTGCAGCCCTGTGCTGGCTCCCGGCTGCCTGGAACCCCTGAGAGATACAAGTCTCCCCCAGGCCAAGGCCATCATCAGGGCAGTGGAACAGAATGGACAGAGGGTGGAGAAGACAAGTGTGTGGGGCTAGGCTTGGTTATGGGGTTTGCTGGGAGTCTCTGCTCCCAGATACCTTGTGACACCCAAAGGTGGGGCTGATGGTGAACTGCAGAGGACTAGGCCATCCGAGTCACTGCCTACCATCACAGGGCTGTGGGACCAGGACAAGGACATGCTGGCACCCAGCACCTGAACCCTGGCTCAGGTGGCTGAGCTGGGACAGTCTGGTCCCCTGCACATCCCCAAGGCTGGCTTGAAGGAGGCAGAGAGGGCGCAGGCTGCTCTGTGCATGGTTCCACCACATCTGAGTCACCTCCAGCCCTGTGTGCAGCTAGAATCCCTACAGTGTCCCGGTCAACCCACATCGCTCCTGGCTGGATGTTACTGTGTTATGTGGTTGCACTGCAAAGCCTCGACTGGACCTTTCTGGTCAAACCCAAGCTTAGTCCTAAATGACGTTTTTCTTAGCCTAAAACCACGCTGGGGATCGGCAGCAGTGCTGGCACGGAGCCCGTGTCAGCATTTGGCTTTGCATACAGGTGCTGCTGTTAGACCAAAGCAGCTTCCAGCCATCCCTGGCTCCAGGAGGGGAGGCCATGTTGGAGTGAGAGGATGCGTGTGAGCACAGGGTCTACATGGCAGCCCCAACTCACCTTGGGGTGACAGACAGCCTGCGGTGACCTCCCCAAGGGGACGGGCAGCATGCAGCAAAGGAGGGTGGTGGGCATGGCCCCCGTGTGCCTCCAGCCGTGCCTCAGTTTCCCTTGGGGGTTCTGGTTGGCCGTTGCCCTCTCAGTTTAGTTTCCTTGGTATTGCTCTGTCATAAACAAAAAAGCCACTGAAACATAATCTCTACCATCATGTTTATTAAATAGTAATTTTAAAAGGTTTTTATACAAATCATATAAACACAGTTTGATTTTTTTTGTTGGTTTTTTTTTTGTGTTTTTTTTTTTACACTGAAGAATCACAGTAAAAGCTCTTTTAAGTCCATAAGTCCTGGCTCAGCCAGTGAACGGTCAAATACCTTGAACTGCAAACCTTGGAGAAGTTCCATTTCTGCATATAATTTCTTAATGGTTTAATTCCCATGGGCACCCCCAGCACCTTCCCACAAAATGAAATCACCCAGCACTACAGCCTGCCCATTAGCAACACATCCATACCATGGGAAAGGTGTGGACGCAAAAGCCTATTTCAGCAACGGCATTAATACCAATTTCTTTTTTTTTTTCATTTTCTGGATTTCACAGAGGGAATTGCAATCAGCAAACCTAATCTATTTGCTGAGAAGGATGCAATGAATTGAATGCTTTTTCCCTGTTGAAGTTACAATCAAACACAGTTTTCTGTAGAACAGTAAAGCACCCAGCAGAGGTAAGTGAGGTATCGGCTTTGCAGCATTATTGGCCTGCTCCCGCCCAGCAAGCGCACACGCGTGGGCCCTGCCCCGTCTGAAGGGGCAAATCGGACACGCAGGGCAGATGCTTTGCTGGGCCCATGCCAAGTTAGTGCCAAGATTGGCAGTACTCTCCTGCCCCAGATCAAGAGATATATTAACACGAGTCAGTCCCACGGAATAAGTCACATACACGATACATACAGAGAATTCACGTGCGTGTGCAAACACACTATTTCTGAATATATGTATATACGAACTCTTCTCTCTGTACGCCTACTAGACACCATAACGTCACCTTTTTAATTATATATTTTCACCTATTGTTTGCCTAAGTCGACTCTTCTACTGAATGGTCCTTTTCTATTCAACCTCCCCCTCACCTGTGATTCGAAGGGGATAAAAATCATCCAGCAGCAGCAGCAATCCAGCTTTGAAACGGTCTAACGGTCTGGTACATTTCCTCTTACTGCCTCTGTTTCTTTTGTGCAGTAAAATAACACCCCTGTGGAACTTGTCCACAAAGAATGCCAAAAGAAATAAGGTGATTTGAAAGGAGAATCTGAGAGACGTTTACTGCCATTTCTGTTGGGCGCACAGTGTGAATTAAAAAAATGAAGGCCTTTTTTGTGTGTGCATCTCTGCGTGCGTGTGTATGAACCGTGGATGTTTTGATGACACAGCTGCTGGTATCTGCTTCCCCAGTAACACGTGCGCCTTTCTTACAGTGGAGAAGTCTTTTTTTCCCCTAAAAACTTACTGTCTGATGGAGCTTTTCATGAATCACTAGACAAATGTTCCTACTCCCACGGCACCAAGGAGCAGCTGTGGCACTGTCCATGCTCATCGCCTTTCCAGATGTTGCTCATCTCCCCACTCACCTGTCCTCCTGCAGGATGTGTTTGCAGGGGCTGTGCAAACTGAGCTTCACAGCACATCACACTTTTGGTGCTCCGCGGGTAATGAGGGGGAAAAAAGTCCATCCCCCAACCCAAACTGTTTGCTAGGCAAAAATGTAAATTCAGGACATGTCAGGTACTTCCAAAGAACCCCTGGAAAAGGAAACCCAATGTGCTGGAAAAGTTTCTTGCTTATATATGTGCAAGCTGATAGGGGTGATCTGTCTACTGAATTGGAAACGAAGGCATTGGTTTGGGGGTCAGCATCTGAACTCCTTCTCTCCATTAAATTGTTTTTCATAACACTCCTCTCCCACAGCAGAGCGCTAAGTGGAGAGGTATCAGCTGCCAGACAATGTAGCCAGACCACTTGAAAGCAGAAGGACCAGACTTCTTCAGCTGGGCTCTACCTGGTAGAGAGCAGTGAAGAAGAGTGTTTTGCTGGGGAAGGATGAAGGCCTCACTTCTTGTTTGATACAGCATTGATCATCAGACGGAGGAAAAATACTTCTTCTAAGGCACTTGTTCAAAGTAAAACAAAACACAGCTCATAAATAAAACTTCAGAGTTTTGCTGCTGGTCAGGAGTAGTGCAGCTTTGCTCTGAAGAGGATACAACAGCAGCTGTTTGGTCCATAGGTGCTGGCAGCGCCAGCTTGCGCCCACCAGCTCCGGGAAGAAGGGGGGTGCTGCAAAGGTGAGTGGGCCAGCAGGTGTCATGTCTGGGAACGTAGGCATGGCTCCCACCACAGCTCCCATCTCCTTCCCTCTTCATTTTCCCTCCCTGGCAATTCGGAGAGGCCTCAGTGCTGTATCTCAAGTCAAAGCCCAAGTGAAGCCCCCTTCCCAAAGCTGTGGCCTGAGCGCTGGGAGCCCGACAGGCTCTGTCTTTTGTTTGCTGCAATTTTCTCATTATAGAAAAAAAAAAAGGGCAGGATCAAGAGGGGTGGGAGATTCAAAGAAAGGCCTTCCCGATGAAGGCCTCAGCTGTCGCAATCCAAGATATGGATTTAATAAATGGCTCTTATTCACAAAACACTTTAAGGCTCTTCAGCTTCTCTCAAAGAGGTGCTTCTAGACATAGAGTTGCCTTTCTATTTCATTTTGTAATAACTTCAAAAAGCGCTGCTGTTACCATTGACACTAAACCCAGCATCCCACCTTTCTCCTCCTACCAGGAGAAGGAAAGTTGCAGGTAACAACACCCTTCTATTTTCAGGACTGGAAACTGCACCTTTGAGGACTTAGCCTGAGGTGCACAAATCCCCACACCAAAACGGTGTCTGGACAGGGTCTAAAATGGACGGGGTCTCTAAGTGTGTGTTTGTGTTATTTCTAAAGATAAGGTGGCTGAAGAAATCCCTCAGCCTTCTCAGCAACCCACTAGAGAAAAGAGGTGGGAAATAAGGATCAACATTTAGTTTCTCACATCCAAAAGGTAAACCAGTCTCCCTTGCCACGTCCCAGCCACTCACATCAGCAGAAAATGAAGATGAACCAACAAACAAGGGCCTCGCCCCCCCCTTACCCAGCAGAGTCTGATTTGCAGGAATGCCTGCTTGGTCCTAGCAGAATGTGACCTGCTGGTGGGACCTAATGGCAGGAGCAGCACCTCCCATTGCTCCTCCTGCCGCTCCTTGTTCCCCATTATGGCATTCAGTTCCCATAGAAAACAGCAAAAAAAGTAACCCCCCCGTCAGCCCACCTCACTGGGTGCAATGCCGAGGGTGAACCCCAGGGCACCTGTCAGGCCTCTGAGCAGCACTTCTGGTGATTCATCTTAACCTTGTGCTTGATGCCATCATACAGCTCGAAATTGTAGTTTTCCAGTGTGGTGGAGCTCCGTGAAGATAGCCCAGCGTATGAGCATGTGCAGTAGAGAAGCAGACCAGCACAGATGGCCCCAAGAAGGACACCAAGAGAGCTCATTGCTATGATGGTTACCAAGATGGGATCCAGAGTGTAGAGCCAGCTTTTTTCTTTGTCCAGCTTTGGGGTCCCTGGAGAGTTAGTAGAGAACAGTGTGTCGTTCCTATCCGATCCAAAGTAATCTGCAGTGAAATGGGCACTTATTATCCAGGAATCGCTTTTTTTTAACCTCCTACCTCTATGCATTTCTTACTTAGAGTTGTGATGGTTTTATAAGAGTATGAGCTCCCCGATGAGTATATCTCAGCAGGATCCGCTAGCGCAGTAATACAAAGTACCAAACAACTAAGAAAGTGAGGTTCCCTAATCCACTTTTACATCTCAGGCTACGTAAATAGCATGCTAGCATTTTACACCCACTGAAACTCTGGCCCTCCAAGTGTCATTGGGTTCAAAACTATGGAAAAATCTGTCCAGCTCCCAGACATAATTTTCTCCATTTACAAGTCAAAATGCCATGCAAGCAGCAATTAATGCTTGAAAGATCAGTTCCACTTGTCCTAACACAAATACAATATATTGACTTTGCAAGGTTGCTGGCTGTTGAAAAAGGAAAAGACGAAAAGAAAACTAATGTCTTGGTCCAGGCACTTAGCCATCACTTGAGTGTGTTCTCAAGCATTTTCTAGATCCTAACCCTGACTAAAGTGGAAGTTTGTGAGTAATTGTAGCATCTGATACTGAAACACAAGCTACCCAGATAAATTGCCTATGTGGCATTTGCATACCAACCTGGATCATCGTTGTCTTCAAAGTCTTGCTCAGAGATTGGAAAGTCATCCTCCATTCTTGGGAAGTTCACTAGAACAACAAAATGGAAAGCACTGTTGGTGTAAAGAGGCCATTTGGAGGCATTATTGCTACTAGTCCCTGGGTTGTGAGACCATGTAGAAGAAAGCAACAGTTGAACTACTGCAAGGCTCTTTCTCATGGAACGAGGAAGAACTCTTCCTCTTCTTTTGAAGATTCTTGCACACTCGAGAGAACAGGATCTGCCCACTACATCACATTTTATGACGACCAAATGACCAGCTTTTAAGAAGAAAAGAGTGAGTGAAAAGCAAAGAAACCAGATAACTTGAATAGTATTAAAATATTGTCATTGGTGCCCGCATAATGACCATAATTCACTATTAACATGCCCATGGGTATTATCCTTACAACTTTGAATAGGATCTTAGTGCCTGTCATTACTTGCCACTAATGGTACATCCATTTAGCACACTCTACTTTTCATCTTTCCCCATACATCTTACTGGACACAGAGCTTCAATGACCCAGTTTCTCTCTGGGTTTCAGATAAATTCATAGTAATTTGAGAAAGTCATGTATCATCATTACATGTTTTAATGCAAAAGATGGTTGAAATTGGGAGAGCTGCAAATGGATGTCCATATCTAGGCATTTATGTTAACATTTCTCTGATCCAAATTCCTTTTAGTGGTGACATTTCTTTTTATTGTTCAGCAGAGATCAAGCACTAGCAACCAAATCACATCCTGTAATCTGAGCAGAAGTTATTTTCTGGTGCAGTCTTCCCAGCATTATCTCTACATATAGTTGCCATGGGTCTTTTTCAGTTTTCCAAAAGAAAATGCCCTTTCATTTCAGTCTGCTTAGAATTTTCAAAACTGACTGTAACTCTGGGTGCTCAACTGAGAAGGCACCTCAAAATGATCAGGAATGCAGAAAGTCAAGGACTACTAGAAAATGCTAGAAGTCATACCCTTGAAATAGCTATAGTTGAAATCCAAGGCTACTTTGCATCTTGTGCAAAATCAGAGATTTTAAAGAAGCTACCTATAAACAATCAAACCCAAAGAATGGCCTAAAAAGCCATGTGCAAAGAAACTATACAAAAACCCTATAAAAGAATATTTGTCCATATCTGCACAGAAATTTAGGACCTGAAAAGACCTCCTGTATTGTCAAATCCACTTTTCTGGTATCATAGACAATGGTATCAGGAAATCCCCATCAGTGACATTTCAAGGTTTACTTCCAGAGCAGAGGGCTCTCCTGAGCGCCACCTTCCACCTGACTGCAGTGATCCTCCATGCTGGTACTAAAGATACCTTCCCAAATACTCATTCTTTGGGCAGAATTGTCTTTTGCCCTCTGCATTCAAAGGATTAAGGGATTTCTTTGAATTTTGCAGTGAACCTGGCAGTAGGAACAGAGAAAACTCAACACTTGCCCCTCCTGACAAAGGAGCTGTGTGCCTAGTTAGCCAGGTAATTAAGCTGACTTTAGGCTGCTGGTAGCTTGTTGAAGAAACATAAGTGCACACCATCTTCTGTAAATCTTCATGTTAGCAGCGAGTTCACATGATTTCTCAGCACTTCCAGAACTGACAGGCCCAGATGGCAACATCTTAGGGCTGGGAGAACTGCCTGAGGGCCTCTTGCAAACATTTAGAGCCGAACATGTGGAAAAATAACTCGCAAAGCAGTTCACACGCGGAGACATCTGCTTTGCTAGTCCTCCATCAGAAGACAAGCAGTGAAATTTGCCATCCGTGTCACCCTAAGGAAACTGCAGGTTGTTTGAAGACAAGCAAAGGTGGAAACTGGACCACGGTCTGCCCAAGAAGCCTGTGCGTGGGGAAGGCTGTTGGAAGTCTTTTGCCTTTCCATATTTTAGCTCCTCTAAATTTTGTGTGAGAACAAGCTAGCAATTTGGTGGGGTTTTTTTATTTCCCAGGGTAGCTGTGAGTGAAAAGCCAGAAAAAACAAAATATTGGTTAATCAACTCTTTCAAAAGAACACCAGTTCTTACAGCCTGAAAGGAAGGAGCGCTGGGAAAACTTGAAAACAGAGCGCATTTATACAAAAAGACCAGCCTAAAATCTATTTACTCTTTTAACGATTTTCTCAATTCCCCATGCTAATATGACTCCAAGTCCTGCTTAAATGGCACCTTCTTCCTCACCCATTCTTCTTCCTCCTCAGACCTGTGGTAGGCCCTCATTCTTCTGTTCCCTGCATGCCATTTCATGCTATCGGATTGCATGTTGTCACGCAGGGCTCTACACTGGCTTGGGAAAAATACAAATTGACATTTCTTTTTCCATACTAGGGCTTCTCAAGTCATTAACAAAATAAGCTCTGGCTGTGTGGCTGTCTGTGGGAATTGAAGCTGGTGGTCTCAGTTCAGTTCCTAGTGGAGATGATTTCCCGTCACAGAAACCAGCCTGCTATTTGTCATCAATTAGGCTCCTTTGTGACAAATATCTGCAATGCTGTCACAAGTGGAGCAGGCCATGCAAAGTGACTTCCTTGGAAAGCAATCTTCAGAAAAGCCCTGCAAGCTACAGAATGGGAGAAACACGCATTGTCTCATGCTGTGGAGTGCTGCTTCCTTCAAGTGCAGCTTTCAGGCATAATTTGTATTTTAAAAGGAAAAACAATATACTGGAGAAGGGTAGACAAGAAAGTTAGGGGCAACTGTATTTAAACAGGAGGAGTGATTTCTCTTGAGTGAAAGGCCCTTTTAAATGTGTGCATGCTGAATGATGGCTACGAGCACCTGGCTGGTCATGCCAAAAAGATGATGTTAGTGATGCTGTTGGAAACGGCTGGATGCCGAGAAAAGGCTGTTATCTGTGAGATCTGAGAGCACTGCCAGCTAAAAGGCTAATTTATGGGACCTGAAAAAAGAAAGATGAGATCCTAATCAAAGACAAGGAGCAACTTAAGTATCGTGTTCTTATGAACTCACATGGAGGGAGAGCAGGAAAGACTTAGTATTTGCAGATATTAAGGAGCTTTAACGTACATCTGTTTTAAAAGAGTAGCAGTGCCAGGAGGGGTTGGGGCAGGGAGGGAGTTACTGGAAGGAGGGGGGCAAGATGTGCTTGATACGTCTTGCCTGGGCGCGTGGGGGAGGCACAAGAGCAGATGAGGTTCTCTGGTGTCTCACCACAGATATACATGTGCCTTTTGTGGGCTCCAAAGCTGCCCAAGGCAGCTCACTTCTGCAAAGCTAATGTCAGTGCATCATATAGACCGGCATGGATTTCCCGGCACCACGCGCACTCAATGCCTGCCTGCCTGCACAGGTTTACCAGCAGTGCCCACTGCCTCAGGCAAAGACCTTTGCAGCAATCCAAGAGCTCAGACATTGCAGAAGACACTCAGTCCCCATTGCTGGAGCCTAGACACATTTCTCCAAGGCCACCATCAAGAAAAAAAATCGTCCAGTTGAACTCCACTGCCTCCTGCCTGGTCTCTCCACCCCGGGGCAGCCAAGTGCTGCTCACTTCCCCCAGAACATCAAGTACCCTCCTACATGCTCATCCCTTGTTCCTGCTGCCACAACATCCACCTTGGCTGGTGCTATCCTGCCCAGCAAAGGCAGCTCCATGGCCGAACAGTGCCCACGAGGGCCTGAAATATTAAAAATAAAATATTAAATATTAAATAAATAAATATTAAAAAGAAAAGACCAGGAAACGGGGTCAGAAATCACCACTCCCTAAGCCTTGGCAGAGAGAGGCAGAGCTGCAGCTCTGCTCTGATTCTCGCTTTTCTCCCTTTGCTCATTCCCAGCCCTTTCCTCTCCACTGTAATAGCGTGACTCCAAAACATATCATTTTGTTTTGACATAGCAAAGCAGCCGCCGTGGCCTCGCCTTGACACCGCTCTGTTTGGCGGTGACGCAGTGCTGCTCCCCTGGCTGGGAGCCCCGGGGACTAGGGGGGGGTGACACCTCCCACCCTTGGTGAAGGGGGAAGCGCTTCTCAAAGCAGCAGCATAGGCACTAGCCAGAAACACTCCTTCTGAATCCCATGTTGCTCTATTTCCAGCTGAAAATTCACCTTTTCCCGACTCCTCCAGAAAGAGAGAACAATTTTAGCTTACAAAAGGGTGAAATCCCTGCCAAATTTCAAATTAAAACAGTGCTTTGGCTACAGCTGAGCACTAAAGAAAGCAAACAAGCAGCCTCTCCCCCAGCCCAGCCACCCTCCACAGTGCGAGAACGCTTGGACCTTATCCTCAGACTGCCTTGGGGCGGCCCCAGCAGCGATGCGCAGCGCATGCCGCGGTACCATCTCCAAACTAAGGGGCACCGAGGAGACTCTCGGGCTTCCCATATGAAGAGGAAGCACAGCTGAGGAGGTGAAGATCCCCACCAAAAGTACTCAGGCAAAATGAAGTGAGGCTGTGTGCTTGGTGCAGAGGCCAGTGTGAACAGGCAGCTATTTCCAGCCCTGGCACTGTCCTCGATACGTGGCACCCTGCCCTCACTACACACATGGCACCTCCCCAACGTGTTCTGCTTTTGCATCTCTTGTTGTCACCAGCACAAAGCCAGGGAAATGGTGGTGTCATTATGCAAGTATATGGCATTACAGTGGCATTATACAGTATGGATTTCCTCTCCCTTAATGCTGGTACCAAGGTAAGAAGCCACTGGTTGGGTTTGGTGCTCCATGCTAGGGTTCACCAGCTCCCAACCAAGCAGCTCCTTGGGGCAAGGGCTGTGTTGCCAGCCCACCGCCGTCACGCAAGGGCTCAGAGCTGGGGGAGAAGCTGGCAGCTCTGCAGCATCCTGATATGTTTATCACCCTCCCCATTGTCGCTGTTTGTTTTTACAGCGGCAATGGCTAACGACACTATCCCTCAAACTGGCAGTCACGCCTGCAATTGCTGCTAAGAGCTGCCAAAGCCACTGATGGAGGAGCTGTGGCAGAAAGCCAAGAGGCTGTCCAATCTCCCTCGGGGCCCTTGCCTTGTGTCTGCGTGCCAAACTCTGCTGCCCTGACATGGGGTAAGCTGGGGCTGGTCCTGATAAAGTCAGCAGGGTTTCACAGGGCAAAAATCCCATCACAGCCCTACACACAATCCTGTTTCTACCTCACTCCCTTCCATTCACTAGCAGATGGATCTCAACCCTGCCCAGGAAAAAGCCAACCTTGCCCTTACAGCCTGAGGGAAACCACTCTTGGTTCCCTGTGCCAAGTGTCATCTTGCAGGCGCTTGCCCTGGCAGGAGGCTGGGCAGGAGGCAGACCCGGCTGTGCATCCAGTCTCCAGGCTTGGTGACCAAGCACTGTGCTTTGCAGCCTGTTTCTGAGCGACCACCCATCTCGGGCATGCTGACATTGCCGGGCAAGGCACAGCACCCCCCTTCCCACTGTACTCTGCTTTGCCCGGCCATTGCTTCCTCTTGCACAACGCTGTTTGCCGGCGACCTTGCCCAGGTGCTTACAGAGAATGCCTGTGGGTCTTCTACCACCAGCCACGTGGAGCTGCTTTCCCTACAACATGGCAGAAACCGCAGAGATAAAGACTCACACCATCATCCCGCATACAGCTCAGGGAACCATGTCTGGATCCTCCCCGTATGCGCAGGAGACAGCAGGCTTCCACCTCTAATGCCACTCACTGAAATACAGAGCACCTACTGCTACCTTAAAAAGTATAGCCTTTTATTGAAGTAGACTCTTAAACGTCTGAAGTTACCTGCAGAAGAAATTGCATCAAAATCACACTAAGCTGTATTTATTTTTTTAAACAAAGTGTGCTAATTTTAGATGCTTTCTTCCCTATGATGGACTGCAGTCTGAGCACCAAACTCTACAGTCAATCCGGCTGCGATGCACATACGGAATAATTAAACCCTGAACGATTCCTCCCTTTTCGTCTGTTTACTTAACAGAATTTTTTTCTTCCTCGTTGGGAAGCCATCAGCCAGTCTCTCCTTCCCTGTTTTTCGCATGTGCATATTTGTTTTGAATTTTGCTTGGACAGTCACTGAAGTGTACAAAATGCAAATTACAAGTGTATGAGATTTGCTGTACGATTAGAGCAAAAAGAAAAAAAAAACCCAAACGTGGCATGGGTCCTCCACTTTGCTTGTGTTTGAACAGCCAAAGCAAGGGATCACATTTGAATTATTTTTTGTGTGGATGGCCTGAATTCCTAGTAAAGCCAAGAAGCTTCATTGCAAAGCTGAACTGCATGCCAGGATAAAGAATATGATAGAAGTAAAATAAATGCAGGAGGGAAAGAAAAACCTCTTAAACTGGCAGCAAAATGTATTTCACATGAAATGTGATGCTGCTGACTCCTCCAAAGGGGTGAAAGGTGCACCTAAGAAGATGGGAAGGACAAATACTGCAGCAAAGGTCCCTGTAACAAGCTGGGAGGACTCAGGTGGAGGGAAGGCAGAAGATATACCCCTTCCCAAACCCTTGGTGCTGGACCACTCATGCACAGCTCCCCTCTGCAGTCTGACACGCAAAGGCTCAGCAAGGATTTTATGGAAGAGGAATGCATTGCCATTTTCATTATCAATTTTGGTAATGGCTTACACTCTTTTCGTAGTGCTTGGGGATGGAGTGTGCAGCTCAGCTGAGCTGGCAGCCGAGCCAGCCCCTGGGTCCCAGGGAAGTCGGATGTCCTGTCCCCCGAGGCCCTGGCTGGAGAAATTCTGCATAATCATATTGAGCAATTTAGCACTTAAGCAAGTTAGTGAAATCCCCAAACAATTCTAAGTGTTGGTCCAGCCACCCAAAACTCCCACTAAGGACTGGTATAAATGTAATGGATCTAAAAGCCGTTATTAATGGCCCAATCCTGAGTGCATCGAGGCACAGTGCACACACCAGCTGTGCCACCAGGAGCTGGGGGTTAACTGTGGGTCTGCATGCAGTAGGAACGGAACGGGACCTTCACTTTCCTAAAGGAGAGAGCTTTGATGCTCCAAAAAGAAACATAAAGCTCTGGAACACCACTTTGCTTCAACCAACAGCGTTCTTGTTAGCAAAGAAAGAAGAAGGAAGAAAAACCCCAGGTATTTGTATAAAAATATCATCATTTTATTACATTCCACACAATACATCTTCAAAGAGTTTCAAATTTCCACAAGATATTTTTCACACACAGGCAAGTGGGCAACGTTGGGGATGTCAGGGCTTGAGGAGTTGGGGAGAAATGGGAATAAAAATCTCAGAGTGACCTTCTGTTTTGTCTTTGGTGATTTTGGTTTGAAAGACAGGGTGCCACATTCTCTTCTCTGACACACCAATGTGCACTTACTAAAGTTCATGGGGGGTGAACCTGGTTGAAGTGAGGGGATTATCTCACCTAGGGTGATTGAACTGACTTCGGAAACGTGACAGTATCATCTGCTGACATGGCCTGGGCTGACCTGAAAATGCAGCAAAGGCATGCCAATATTTTACATCTGTTTTAATTTGCAGCTGGCTGAAGAGTGGGATTTCACATCACAAACCATGCACACCTCAACACCAGTGCTGTGTAATGAGGAGGCTCAGGAAGAAAACTCCCCAGCTCTGGAAGCCCCTCTTTGGGGACCTCTGGGCAGCACTGTCTGCATGGTGACAGGGGCTCCCCCAGGTCCTTCACAGCTCTGCTGGGACAGGCACATCCCTGCCACGCTCAGGGAGCCAGGTGCTGGGGAAAAGCTAACCCACCGCCCCTGATGAGCTCACCATGCCAAATCACCCTGCATGCTTCAGACACTTGCTGATGCAGCTAAGGGGTCCCACTGAAATCTGTTGAGTAAACAACATGAGGAGCTGAAACAGGCTGCAAGAATAAAGGCAGGGAGGATGGCACTCCCATCAGCAGAGATCCCCTGGGGAGAGGGGTCTGCTGCAACAGGGACCAATACCACCCATGCACAGCACCATTTGTGTTTCTGCTTTTTCCTCAGACCAAAAGAAAGCTCAAGACTGCAGGGAATTTAACAGAGCTGCTCGCTTTGATTCATTTTATGCAATATTCATGGGCAAAGGAGGGGTGGGGAGCACTAGCAAGTTTAGGAGGGGGGAGGGAATCTGATCACTCATCACAAATGAACACAAACAAGATGGAGAACCTTGCTTACTGGAGGTACATTTTTTTCCTGCAAACAGATTATAATGATTCAAACCACTTTTGCATGTCATCATTCAGTAATTTATATAAGGCATTTCCACTACAATATGCTGGGCCATTCAACAGTCAGAGGCATGTTGGAGGCTCCATCTCGCCTCCCTGGTTAAAGCAGCAGCCCTAGCTGGGGCCCCCAGGTGCACCTGCTAGGCTTTGCTTGCTAGGTGTCACTGATGCTTTAAGAAGCAGAACATTAGCAAACGCAAAACTAATTGACATTCTAGAAAGTCAACTGGCAATTTTTATGATTCAGCAGCTATGAATCGGGCAGAGGAAAGAAAAACAAACCCAGAATGGGGAATTTTACTTGTCCCTTGAACCTTTCTAGCAGAAAGACAAGGAGCCCTCTCTTCCCTCTCCGTGTAAAAGCAAAACCATCAGCACCCAGAGTGAGGATACTTAGAAAATAAATAAACCTTCAGTCCTCAAAAACTACAGTATTTAGCATCCACCTTAGACCTGCTGAAGTCTATGTGTTACCCTAAGGCTGGCTTTAACAGATACAAACAGAACATTCATTATGAGCTTCTCTGATATAAGGCAACTTTAAATAGATTCACTTGCAGGTGGGGAAGAGGAGGGTTTCTCTCCCCTTCCAAACAATGGCTGTGTTATCATGTTGGCTGCAGAAAGAATAAGATGGAGAGATCTTACTTCTTCATGTCTATGAATCTCTCTGGATTCTTCTAGCCATCTGAGGTGGACATTCCCACTGTCCAGCCTGGCCTCTTCTCACTTTGCACCCAAGACATTAACACTATCAAACAAGAAACCCAGCCAAAGCTAGATAAGGCAACAAAAAAGCATTGCTCTCTTTCCCAAGTAAACAAATCAGGAACTTTACCATAAATGTATCCCAAACCTTCCAGAGGAAAGGTGGGAAAGGAGAAAAAATTAAAAGGAAAAAAAAAAAAGGAAAAGGCATTCCCTGTGCAAGTAACAAGCAAATTAAAAAGGGGCTGTTTCTAAATATACATTCAGTCAGTCAGACGCACATGCTCCCATGCACACTCACATATACTGATTTAGGACACATACGCACGAGACGCACGCATAAGCTTCCAGGCTTGCCATCAAGTTTCCTTGCAGGTTGCCTACTGGGAGGAGAAAAAAACAAACCAAACAAGCCTACCAACAAAAAAATACTCCCCAAACAAACAAACACAACAACAACAAAAAAAACCACCCACCCGACACCCCAATTGTCCTCGAAAAACAATCGAAAGGGAGCATTCACTTCTGAAGTGAAGGGGCGGTGTGTCTCTTCTGGTGATCCAAGAT
Source organism: Cuculus canorus (assembly GCF_017976375.1). NCBI lineage: Eukaryota > Metazoa > Chordata > Aves > Cuculiformes > Cuculidae > Cuculus > Cuculus canorus. The sequence continues at coordinate 28,360,119 of NC_071406.1, read as the reverse complement.
GCAGCATTAGTTTAGAGTTTGTAAAAGATTCGGGGAGGGCTGGGGGGACAGAGATGTTTAAGAGTTCACACGTATGCTAGGTAAGGAAAAAAGTGCAAAACTGAGGCAACGTATTTGAAGTCTTAGTTTCTGTCTGTCTGTCTGTTTTGTGTTTTGTTTGCTCTCATTCCTGTTCGGCTCTCAGCAGCGTGAGCTGGGATCTTGCTCTAGTTTTATGGTTAGAGTGGGCTCCACGGCCACAGGGGCCCCGTTGGCATAGTGAGAGGTTTTGTAGGTGATGGAGTGATCGCTCTTCTTGGCCGCATAGCGGAACCGGTGGTAGTGAAGCACAAGGGCCAGCGCGACGGAGACCAGCACCACAACAGCACCTCCGGCGGCAATAACGTAATACCAGTAGGCTGGGATGGGCTGCACTGACACCGTGTCCACTGTGGGCTCGGTCCCTGGCAGGAGGGTTGCCCCTGGGGAGGAGACACAGAACAGGGTTGCTAGGTGGGAGGCATGCAGATGCACAAAAAGAAACACACATGCTTTCAAAGAGTACAGCACGGAGTAACACCAGGTCCTGGGGCTGCCTCCGGATGCGTGGTATACTCCTGGAGGGGAGCACAGCCTGGTGTTTGCTGAGACCGCATATTCAAGCGCCTTCTTCTTCCCTTTTAATTAATAAGATTGCCTGGATCGCAATACAAATTCCATATGCACACTATTATTACTGTTATTTCTGGCATCAACAAATGTTTTTTTTCCCTTCTTTTTTTTTGGTCTTCTCCAGATCAGCCGCCTGTTTTTGTCTCCACATGGCAGATGTTGTCAAGCAGTGACAAAACACATCACGTCCCTAACTGGAGGAAGAGCGTAATCTCAGATGGCCAAGGAAGTTACCACAGGAGACTGGGAAAGAAATTACAGGGAAAAAACATTTGTTGTTCTTACAGAAATGACAGAGAAGAAGATCTCTGCCTGAAAGTGCTCTGCACACAAATCTGGTCTCACTAGGTGCCCCGTTTACAGATTTGCAGGTTTCCTTATTATTTTTTAAAGCGAGAAAGGATGGTTACAATTATTTATGTGGCACAGGCTCTGAAATTCAATCCCACGCTCAAATAAGGAACTCATGTTCTCTGTAGCTTAAGCAAGCCAACACTATGAATTCATGCCAATAAAGCAAACACACCTAGAGAAAGATGGAAAAGCACCTGCCTCCCACTGCAGGCAGTGCCAAGGCTCAGCCCAGAGATGATAAACCCTTCCTACTCTTGCAGCTGCAGTGTGTTGGGAGGCAGGCATGGCTGCAAGGTGCTGCTTCTTCTTCCTAGGTCATTCCAGGATAGCTCAGCACACATCTGGTGATCAGATGTGCATAGGACCTTACTAGCAGTCTGCAGAAGCATGCGCACACCCGTGCCTTGGGCAGGCACCAAGGAGTGCCAGTGTCTGTACCCATGCTCTTGGCCCAAGGAGCAGCTCTGCACTATTCCTCCTGCACACACTGCTCACACTTCCCCAACCCCACTCCTGGGGTGAGCGGTAAATAACTCAGGAGAGATGTGCCTTTGCACCACATTTATTTGCTCGCTACTTCAAGGGGGACAAAGTCCTCAGGGAAACTCTCTTAGGTGTTAACTCTGCTGCTGGACATACTGACCCCTTCACTCCGCTCACCTTCTCCTCTCACCCCTAGGCTGCTGGTCGGCGCCAGCCCCTGGCTGGGTGCTGGCAAGCAGAACTTTGGGGGCTTCTCAGTTGGTATCAGCATATTGATGAGCTCTGCACTAACCAAACTCCAGCTTGGTTCCCTGAACAGACTCAGAGGATCTGTAGGTGAGGGGCAGAACAAAAGAGCACAGGATGCACTTGGCTTTGCCAGCAGCAAGGGCATCTTGCAGCATGGCCTCTGCCCTCTGCTCCAAACACTGTCCTGCCAGCAGAGCCATTGGATGGCAAATTTGGGATGGTTATGGCTTTTTTTGCTATTGCTGGCACAGGAGATGAGGCCAGTTCCTCTGCCAGTCACAAGGCTTTCCTCCCCATCCTCCAAAAACTGGGCCCCAGGGAGTAAAATAGGAATGAATCCTGGCCTCCAGATGCATAGCTACAACTAAAACCCCTCAATGAACAAGAGAAAAATCCATATAGGCAAGACAAATCCTGCTTTTACAGAGCAGGAGGTTGAGAACCACCCACATATTTGTCATTGTAGGCAAGAAATTCAGATGTCTTGGGAGAAATCTACCTGCCAGACATACTAACCTCGCCCTGCCTCACCCCAGCTGCCTCCTGCCACCAGGAAAAGAGATGGCCCTGTCCTGTTTGCTCTCCGATGGTGCCTGGTGAAGAGAGGTCCAGGCTGCGCTTTGTTTTGGGGGTGGTGAAGGCAGGGAGCGGGCAGCGTTCTGACCTCCTTCTGTACCAATGGGATGAGGTTTAACAAGGCCAAATGCCGGGTCCTGCACTTGGGGCACAACAACCTTATGCAGCGCTACAGACTGGGGGAAGAATGGCTGGAGAGCTGCATGGAAGAGAAGGACCTGGGGGTGCTGGTTGACAGCCGACTGAACATGAGCCAGCAGTGTGCCCAGGTGGCCAAGAAGGCCAACGGCATCTTGGCTTGTATCAGAAATGGGGTCACCAGCAGGTCCAGGGAGGTGATTCTCCCTCTGTACTCAGCACTGGTGAGACTGCACCTCGAATACTGTGTTCAGTTCTGGACCCCTCACCACAAGAAGGATGTTGAGGCTCTGGAGCGTGTTCAGAGAAGAGCAACAAAGCTGGTGAGGGGGCTGGAGAACAAGTCTTACGAGGAGCGGCTGAGAGAGCTGGGGTTGTTTAGCCTGGAGAAGAGGAGGCTGAGGGGAGACCTTATTACTCTCTACAACTACCTGAAAGGAGGTTGTGGAGAGGAGGGAGCTGGGCTCTTCTCCCAAGTGACAGAGGACAGGACAAGAGGGAATGGCCTGAAGCTCCGCCAGGGGAGGTTCAGGTTGGATATCAGAAAAAAATTCTTCACAGTAAGAGTCATTGGGTATTGGAACAGGCTGCCCAGGGAGGTGGTCGAGTCGCCTTCCCTGGAGGTGTTTAAGGAACGGGTGGATGAGGTGCTGAGGGACATGGTTTAGGGCGTGTTAGGAATGGTTGGACTCGATGATCCAATGGGTCCTTTCCAACCTTGTGATTCTGTGATTCTGTACCTCCACTGGCCACCCTGGCACAGGGGAACAGAAACAGCACATTCCCATGCCTTCCTGAACAGTTGCACAAGGGTTTGCAGCGTGGGTAAGTGTGGGTCCCATGGGGACCGCCATCAGCCCCTCACCGGGGTGATCATGTTCAACACCTCTCTGCATTTCACTGATAATCCACTGCTGTCTCCCATCACAGATGCAGCTGGACAAGCCACCCTAAACCTATGTGTCCCACTGCCATTCCTGATGTATCAGCAACGCCTTGGCTGTGCCTGACTGCACCGGAGTGCAGGGATGACCCCCAGGAAGACCACAGGGCTCCTCAGCGCGCAAAGGTTACTCATGTTTACACTTGGTGACAGTCTCTGCTTACATAGCACCTTGCTATGTAAGAGAGATTTACAGGCAAACAGCTTCTCACACCACTGACGTCCACTGTGCCCCAATGATGAAAACCAGGGTGGGGAAAGCGGGGCAGGTGCGAGGGATGCTGACAGCTCCCAAGCCTGTGGGGAAACAGTACTCCTCTCTGAGACACAGAGGGGAAGAAGCAAGCTTCCATGGCCTCCTGACAGCTGTACACTGCCAGTGCAAGGCTGGGAGTACAGAGGGTGGATCTGGCCATAGAGGAAGACGTACCTGCATCCTTTCCCCCTTCCTCATACATCTCTGCCCTCAGCCTGCCTGGGGATGGAGAGAGGCAGTGTGATGTGCCCCAGATGATCCCACTTGTGGGAAGGATCTCTGGGGGATTTCAAAGGTCGCTGTGAGGTTAGGACAATCTCTGCTTGGCTCTGACCCGCTCCAGATGTCCCTGGGCAGCAGTGGGGCTGCAAGTGTGAGGGGTGGTGCAGAGCCCCTCCTCAGCCCCCGCTTCCGCAACTCGCAGCCCTGCTGAGGAGATAGCAGAAGTCTGGAGAGTTCATTTAGCAACTGAAGTCATTAAGGAATCACACTTAGTTGTCTCTAAGCCCTAACGAAGCCAATTCCCAACATTAATGATTGTTCTTCCTTACACTGTCAGCCACTAAATATAGCTGCCCATCCACTCAGCACACAGCACTGATGTTATCTACTCTGTTTTTACTGGCTCTGCTGCTCACTGGAAGTTTTCTCTTCTATCAGTGGAAAAGTTCTCTGCTCAGGGAGATGGAAAAAAAATCCATCTTCTTAACTTAATAATTTTTCCACTCCCTTTTGCCTTCTACCACACACGCGCACACACACACTTGCCCTTCGTCAATTATTCAGTAGGGCTCTCATCTTAATAAAGAAATGCCTTCTGCTGTGGCTGTCAAATTTGTGGGTGCTGCGTTTATGTACAGCTTTGGACATCGGTCAGTGGAAACCTGATTTAAACCCTACAGGGTGCAATACTTCATGTGGGTGTACTGCTGTGCTCACACCTCCCACCTAGCCAGGTACAGCCCCTTCCTCTTCCCAACAGGGAAGATCCTACAGAGACCAGTTTTAGAGCTGTGCAGCAGAAATCAAAATGCAAAAGAAGCAAGAGCAAAAGTAATCTGGGGAAAAACCTTTTCAGAGAGCTTCCTAGACATCTGCCTGACTTGCTCTGCCATTGCTGTGTCACAGCTCGTATTCCTCTCCAAAATCACTGACAGAACTGCTGTGGACAAGCAACACAGATGGACTTCTCATAACAGCACAGATGAAAGTGAGTATTACACTCATTTAATCTGAATGCCACAAAACAGTGTCAGCCTCAACCCTTTAATTGCTACCTGCCATTTCTCCAGGAAGATATCTCTGTCTTAATTTCAGGATACTCAGTGCGTGAGAATACACCAGTCCCAGAGGCAAATTCTCCCTGCGGTTTGTCTCCACACTATTTGGAATGTGTCTCTTATTTTTAGCCTGGTATTTATCTGACTTCTTGCTTCCAGCCACTTGTTATACCTATCCTTTAAGGGTGAGATGTATCAGCTCTCAAATGCAGCACAGTTTAAGCACACTTGACTGGTCTTGTAAGATCCCGACCCAATAACTGAAAGATATTCCACCCACACAATTCTCTCCTTAGTATTTGCCTTGTGATCCTGGAGCCTGAAGGTGCATATTTTCAGCTTTGCTGCAAGCCAGGAAAGGAGGGATTTATTTTTAATGGCTTTATCAGCTCATCATGTAATTGCAGGAGCAGGGGCTACAGAACATCTCAATACTTCTTGCACAGTCTTTCCTCTCCAGCTCCCCTTTTTGTCTCCAGCCAGGGACTTCTTCCCTTCATTTTGCCCTCTCCTTCTGTGAGGCATTTCTGTCTTTCCCTCGTTTTAATTACTATCTTTCTGTCCACAATTTTCGTCTTTGCTTCTTCATCTTTTCCCTCTGCATTCTGATCTTTCCCTGGATACTTCATCCTTCTGTCCCATCTATTCCAGCCCATCAGCCAGGGAAACTTTTACAACCTTTTGCTGCAATCGCTCCCCTGTTGTGAGCAGTGCTAGGGTGTTCTCCAGGGAGTTAGCAATGGGCAGGAGCTCACTGGCATAGGCTGGTGAGCTCCTCTGTGAAGGAGAGGTGTGCTTGCAACAGCACCTGCCCACGGTGCTTAGAGACCTCACTGTGCTGGGCACAGCAAATACTGTCCCTAGCCTCCAGCAGGCCCTGGGGAACAGGATGAGGAAATGAAGGTATGCAGGCAGGAGGTCACGGTAAAGAGGAAAAGAAACATGAGTTAGCAGGACATTGTGATAGACTCAATGTGAGGAACCAGAGGGAGTTGGAGGTTCAAACTGAAGATGATATGCGTTTTACAAGCCCCAAAAGACAACAACAGTGTCAGCAAAACAGACACCAGACCAGGCCCAGGAGAACAGAGTGATGGCATAAGTAAGGGAGGGTTGTGAGGCTTTAACTGTCAGCTGAGAATATCACAGCAGGTTTTCAGAAACACCACAAGCCCGAGTAGCAGATAAATAAGTAGCCTATGAACAAGCAAACCCAAATTCTTAGTTGTAACAGTATGTGTATGTAAGTAAAACACAATGTTAAGCCCTGTGTGCATACCTCCTGTTGGCAATGCTCTGCAGCCTGCCTCACATTCCAGGGATGGAGTCACATGTGTGACTTCAGTCTTTATGTCAACTTTACCACCACAGCTCCCAACACACGTACCTATCACAGACAACTTTGCTCCACATGGAAGCGCAGCTGCTTCTAGGGTAGAGCCCAATGATATCTTAGAGCCCATCAGCAGAGTAGAGGATGGGAAGAGTAAGGACACCGAGTCTGAGTGAAAGTACAGGGCATGTTGATTGAACTGGTAAAACAACTTTCAAAGTTAAGGGAAGTCCCAAGTTTGCTATTCATTGCAACACAACCCCCAGATGCATTCCTGAAGAGGCAGGCAGGAAAACAAAATCAAAAATCGAAACACAAGAAAAAAACTCCAAAAGATTAAATTCATCTTCCCTGCAAAAACAGATGTTTTTTTCCACCCTGGAGCAAGACAAACAGCACCCTCGCTGACTGCTCAAAGAGGAAGGCAGTTTTTCTAAGCTCCTCACCTTTTCTCTGACTCTGTAGGTTTGATCAGAGAAGTGCCGGTTTCTGTCTCCAGGCTAGTATTAAGCTATTAAATGCACCATTTCACCTTGTTTTCCTTTTATTGACTGTCACCTTCAGAGCTCTTCGTGGTAGTTTGTTCTCCCACTTTCCAACTCCCTTTCCCTTTCAGGCAGACAGGCTCCAACCCCCTTTGCCAGCAGGTCAAACACCACAACTGCCAGAGCATCCATAAAGTAGAGAACAACCTTCCCCCACACTAACATAAGTCATTGTCACCTCGTTTCACTTTCAATTGGCTACTTTCTTTTTTTTTAAATTTAAGTCAGTTGGTAACTACACTGTACTCCTCACTCTTCTCATCTTGGGCTCTGCTGCTCTTCAGGAGGCTGGGTGCCTCTTGAAGGCAGGTTTCCTAATGCTATTCAGCCCCAAAACAGTGGGACTTGCCTATTTGCTTGCTCCTTGTCACCTAAGAGGCATCAGAGGGAGCTTTAGCATACGCTTGCCGCTTCACTGCTCAGAACATTTGCTGTTTGGACAAACACACAGAAAACTTTCTTTCAATGTAAAAGCCCATGCCAGCAGAAAGAAACCACTGATAGAAGTGCAGTTTTACCTGGAAAGTAGAAGTTCTCACCTGGAAAAGCTGTGATGGGTTCTGCAAAGGGAAAAAAAACGTAGGATTAGAGAGGGGAACATTACACACAAGGCCGCAGTTCACATTTCTGTTGATTTGCAGTGGAGCAGGTGTGTAGCTATGACTCACAGAAGCCACTTGCTGGGAGCAGCACAGTGTGCTAGCCAACCTCAACCCAACAGGGAGAAACCCTGTCTTAACTGAAGACCAACCAGACACAATAAGCTTCAACTCAAGACAGTAACTTCAGAGAAAAACATATCCGAGATTGAAGGTCATTTGAGTTCAGCTGAATGGCCTCAGTCATCCAAAGACAAAGCCCCACCTGGCCCAGTGATGAAACCCTGAAACCCCCTAAAATTTCCAAGAGCAGTTTTGGTTTCTGGCTCAACTCTGGCATCATTATTCACATGGGAACTGCATTACTTCTGGGCACTGATGCCATGCTCCCCTTCATCTCACAGTGCCAAGAAACAAAGGCAAGTGATACTTTTCTCCTTTCAAGATACTTTGAAGAAGTAATCTATTACAAATTACTGGATCTGAAAAGCAATAATCTGTACTTATTACTGATTACTTTCTTGCAGAAGTAATAGACTTCTGATTATTTTTAGATTACTTCTGCATTATGCCTGTGAGTCACAGAAGCAGACTCTGGCTCTAGTGAGTGCTATGAAATCATCACTCAAGTTCAAAATGCATATAACACATTTGTCAAAGGAAAAAATTATTGTGACTTATTAGTGTTCTTTCATGCTAAAAAGGAATCAGATTACTTCCTAGGATTATATTTGAAAAAACGGCAGCCTGTGCTGGAGTCAGCTACTCTCATGGCTCTGACAGAAAGAAAGCAGCACATCTCTAACGTTTCATTATTATTTTGGTAACAGCAGAAATGACCCATGAGTTATGTTAAAGCTGGGAGTCTTTTCCTAGAAATGATCTGAAACAAACAATCCTTATCAGTTTTAAGATTCCCATTCAATCTTCTACAACAGGACAAATAATTTTGCATAGCAGTTTGGTGTTATTTTTAGGTCTGGCAGCGCTTGAAATGTTATAATTTATTAATGCTTTTGTTTTGAAATATTAAGCTTTGAGTTCACAAGGCCTAAGATACAGTAACACTGGAGCTAGGTGAATCGCTGAGCTCAGAATAAGTTAGATAGGAAATACTACTAGTGTTAATCATCAGTCTTGCTCCTCTTTAATGCCATAAAAGGCAAGGGATTAAAACACCACTACCAGACAGCCTTAAACACAGGGAATTTGACGTATGGAGTATTAGCTCCTTTGGCAGATGGGAGACCAGCGGAGTTCAAAACATGAAAGATAGTGCTCAAGAGCATCTCTGGGGCAGTACCGTTCCTCTGATTTATCATTAATGCTGGTTCCTGCACCATCTTCACCATCATTTGCCTGTACAGGGAAACAAGCAACATGACCAGTCCTTCCCAGACCCAATTTGTCCTGTGTCTCCCCTATGAGATACACCCCTCAGAAGAGAGTGTGTCTGTCCTGCCTTGGTCAGGAAGCACTGGGATTGGTGAGTACATAGGATCAGGATTCCTTGGTTGGGGAGAGGAGAGCAGCTGAATGGGGACTTTCAAAGCCCCAAAGGCAGAAAAGGCTGACTCCATCTGACTTTTTCCACTGACTTCAAGATGGGTCAGACACTTTGCAGGTGTTTAACAGTGAAACATGCCTCCCCGGGATCATGCAGAAGTGCAGGGCCTCAGTACTGTGGGCAGCTCTCAGCACAGATGCCACTAATTGCATACTGCTGGTCCCATCCTCAACTGGGAAGGCTCTTAATCTGCATCTAAGCGAGATGGTGACCAGAGCCATCAGAATGCATGCATGGATACTCTAGCTAGAGGAACAGGGCAGGGCAACAGCTCTGCCAGCAAACTGCTGAAACACTTCTCTCTCTCTCTCTCTCTTTTTTTAAAAAAACTCTCTTTGTCTTTCATATTGAATGAATCCACCTGGCTTGTGGCCTGGTTTGGGGGAACGGTGAATTCTAGGACAAAAAATTTCTTTTGTTATTCCGTTAACATCACTGTAAAACCCTTCTGGTATTTTATTTCTTATTAGAGAACACTCTTTTTGAACTCATTGGCCCCTCTAAGCATGTAATACTGACTGACAGATGGTTTCTTTTGTCCAGCACTTTCTTTTTAAATTTGGTTTATGTCCTTATCACATAGCATAGTCCTTGGTAACCCTCAGCTGCTCGTTCAGCTTTTTGCAGCAGAGACATGCGTTTCCTGCTTCTCACACCAATGCAGAGCTCCCATTCCCCACAGACAAAGTTCCCCTCATTTGTTTCATGGACAATGAAAGTCCCAGCTGAGATCCAGAAAATCCCAGCAACTCAAGCTGGGGAGAAGTGGTGGCCCACTGGCAGCATGCAAGTCAAGGTGCTCCAGCCCCAGCTGCTCCCACCACCATCCCTGACCCCACGACTGGACACAGCACATACCCATGCAGTTCTCCAGTGGGATGTCGGTGCCTAGTCGAATGTCATCGAGGGCGAGCTCTCCTGAGTGGCCGTTGCGTATAAATCCCTCAAACACAATCTACAAGAAATCAGGACAAAAATGTCAATGCTAAGCTGGGAGGCAGAGAGTGGCCGCAGCTCCCAAGGGAGCAGGAGATCTGCTCCTGGCTTTCCCTGCACATCTGCTGATGACAAAACTAGTCCGGCTTCCTTGCCTTGTCTCTGCCACCCTTTCCCCAGAGAAAGGTGCTCTGCAGGGACAGGTTTGGCAGAAAGATCATTACTTGGCCTGGCAGCACTTGGCTTGCAATTTGTTCAATTAAATGTCTTTTGCATGGAATAAAGATTCAGTGAATCAATGTTCAGCATTGATGGCCACACCCCAGCCCTTGCACAAATGATGCAAGTGGCATAAGACTGACTTAGAGCAGCAGCAGATTTGGCCCTTGGTATTAACTGGGCTATGATCAGAAAAAGGAAGAGAAGGACATAGAAAGCACAGCTACATTAACTGTAAAGTGCTGTTCCCATCAACATTACATAAGAAGTATTGAAATGTTAGATGAGAAGGGTCAATTTATTCCTACTTAATCACAGGCAAAATATATTTACAAAAATAAATAGAGTCATTAGCTCTAAGAACTGCTGAGTGGAGAGACTTGCACTATTTACATAATGATGCTGTTATTTAGCTAATGCTGGTATATTCACATTTAATGCACAAAGTAGTCAGCCAGTGCCCATCATTCTTATCTGTAGGCATACTGTGTTTACTGGTATTTTATTAAAAAGCCAAACACACACTTGCAAACTAGTCGTGTGCCTCCGGTACAAAGCTTTCGCTTTCTATCTCCCTGGCTACTCTTCTCAAGGGTCCAAATAATTTCCTAGGGCTATGTGTTTCACAAATCTCCTCTCCCCATTTTAGGTGCCCCCTTTCTCTGGGGTGGCTGCACAGCCCATTCCTACGCCTGCCTGCAAGCAGCCCTCCCTATGCACATGCCTGTGCACAGCATGGAGTGTCAGAACTGCTGGTCCCAAGCACGAGACACCGTCCTACATAGGACGCAGCAGTCTGGAGGGGCCAGTGGCCTGACAGCAGCAGCTCCTTGGGTCGGGGTTGAGGCAGGAGCCAGCCTGAGCAAGGCTTCATGCTGGGGTGGTCATCAAAGCTCTGCCTCAGGCCTGCAAGCGAGTGTTTCCTTCTGCTTTGGAAGGTGCCAGACACTGTGCTGACACTCATTAACATCTGACAACAGCAGCCCTAGCTCCCTGGCAAACAGTGGGCTGCCTGGAAGGGCTAACCATGCCAAAGGCACTCCTAGAAGCAGCAGCCTCTCTGCGGGGTGCTGGCACAGCCATGACACAGAGGGCTCGGGCAGCTGCGGTGAGCAGCTCTTCCACTGATCTCCTGACAGTGGGACTGGGCTGTGGTACCATAGCACTACATCCTGACTTCTGATCTGGTCTAAGGTTTCCAAGAAGAGGATTCACATATGAACCCACATTCCTCCATCCTTCTCCCATGCCAGAGCTTGCAGCCCAGTCTGAAGAACTGCTGTTTGCTGCCTGTGCTTAAGAGCTAGCTGTGCCTGCTCCAAATTTCCCACTTCTGGCTGCAGGGTCTGAGCTGCTCCCTGGAGCTGCCCACCTGCCTCTGGTCAGACTCTGTGAGGGACATAAGCTGGTGAGGGAAACAAAATGAGGAAAAAAAAGAAGGGAAAATATTTGCAAAGTGGGAGATTTGAGGACTATAAAAGGCAACAGGCTGAACAAAGACCCAAGTCTGTGCAGAAGACAGGCACTCTCTGAATAACAAACAGTGTCGTTTAGTTACTATAGTAACTCAAGAAACACAATGAAAACAGCCACATTCCCTTATGATGAATGGGCTCTGGCTCTGAAACACTGAAATAAAGGTGCTGGAGATGCCTGCCTGGCCCAGCACACCTTCCCTGAGCATCTTACCCTGTACTCCATGTCGTAGCTCGGCAAGATGATGCGGCCTTCCCTCCACTCCTCCCCTTGGTCCTCCATGATGACCCAGAGTGGCTTGTGCTCCTGTCTGGCTTCCCGCCAGACCCGCAGCATCACCCCATTGCTGCCCCATGCCTGGTACTGAAAGACCATGCACACAGCACTCCGGGGCAGATAGATGGTGGGACTGATGAGCCGGGCTCGCTGGCCTTCTCTCCTCCCGTTGCTCTGCAGCTGCAGGTAATTCTTCCCATCTGTTCAAAGAGGAAAACACCATTAAATTATTTTCTGCAGCCACTTGCAACAAGTGTCTCACCTTCTGCCAGGTGGCTTTTGGCAGTGTTGGCTAGGCTCCTACAGCCATGCTCTCAGACTGGCGAGGCTCTCACAGTAGCACCCTCCATGTATGCAGCAAGCTGTGCCACCACCGTGCCCTGCACAGCCCAGGCAGGGTGTCGTGGTGCAAGCACACTTCCCTCACCAGCCACCACGGTCTGGTAGGAGACCAGCAGCAAAACCAGAAAGTGGTAAGCCAAAGATCAATATAATTAGAAGTTAAAGACCAGTTATTGTCAGAAGAAATGATGTCCCAATAATGACATTGGTGGAGCTTGTGTTTATTTTGCTGGGAGCTTGCTCAGTGAACAAGCCTGAGATGGGCTTTTCTAACCTCAGTGCTGAAAACTCATCTTCAGGTGGGGATCTCAAGCTGTGCTCATCCTGCTTCTTTTCATTCCCAGTGGTAAATACTCCACAATCAGGGTCTAGTCGACAATTTTGTTTCAAGGATATGCACAACAAAATGAACGCCTGGCTCTCATTTTTTCTGCAATGCAGCAAAACAGCCCCTTAAGCACAGCACAGAGGAAGAACGCCGTCCCAGTGAGTGAACAGGTGACTACTGGGTAGCTGCAAACTTGAAGGCAGCTAAGATACATAGAGCAGGGGATCCACTAGCTTTAAATTGTACCATGCTTTTTGTTAATCCTCAGGGAGGAGATTTGTTACGTTTGACATCCCAGAAGTTCAAGGCTGAGACTGGAATTGGAGATAGTTGATCTGAATACCAATAGCAGCAAAAGTCCACAGTAACAAAACCCTGGGCACAGCTGATTTGGTCTGGAATCAGTGTTTTCCAACCCCTTCTCATGAAAAGCCTCCTCAAGGAGTTCCCCATTTGGAGCTTGGATGCCTGAAGTCCCATAGTACAGACTTAAAGCCAAGCTGATGCGATTCTTACCTGCCCCCGCCCAGGCACAGGGACTGAGTCCCTTGGGTTGCTTCGAGTGCAGTGCCTGAAGTACAAAGTGATACAGACAGGCCAATGACAGATACTGCTGTATTTTGTGTTTCACTCTATAGAAGGATGAACATGCTCTTGCTACACAGTGGGCGTCACTGGTGCTTCACACCAGCACATGCAAGCACTCTTGCAGCCCAGCGAGGTTACCTCTGCCTCAGGACCACACCTAAGGGTCTGTTGCCTCCTTTCCTCATGTCTTAGCCTGCTGTGCTTAATCGGCAAAACTCTGAGCAGCAGCTTGCCTCCTGCTTGCCCCGCTCCCTCTGCGGCTTCACTGCCCACAGCAATGGCAGAAGAGCAGCGTCTGCATGGAGAATGTTTACAAAGTGCACCCAAAACACTTCCAAAACTTTAACCAGAGACCTGAACTTAGAGCCTAGTTCCCAAGCATCAAAAAACGGGTCCCATTCAGAAAACAGCAGCTGATCTCGCTGCCACTTAGCAATCCTGTAACATCCCAGCCCAAGGGAGATGTATCAGTGGTTGCACAGCCACTGGCCCTGCTGCAAGTTTGTCATTGCCAGAGAGCTGGGCTGAAACCAACCACCGTGAGCTACACAGCTTTCTAAAAATAAATTTAGGACAAGACAGGAGAAAGATTTGCCATCACTCCACTCGGATGTATGATCAAAATATTTCAAAAGCGTATCCACTCTGTATGAACTTCCACTGATTTTGCTGCATGAAGGACAAATCTGTCCCTGACCAGCCACACAAAGAAAGAGCATCATTTTCCAGCCATATTTTCCAGCACCTATGAAATGTACTTGGGCCTCTCGGCACTTTATGCCAGCAAACAGTAGCAGAAAAAAAGATGAAAGCATGTTTGCCCACTTCTGCTTGAGTGAATCACTTGAAAAAGTACCATGCCGTTCTCTAATGGAGGAGTGTTCTTGTGATTTACCTCGGAGTGGTAGTGGTGGAGGAGGAGATGTGGGAGATAAACAAGTAGGGAAAGAAAAAAAAGAAATAGAACAAGCTGTACTCCACGCCTAAGGAGCAATAAGGCATAATAAGTCATCAAGGTCTCCTGAATTAAAAATCCTTTTTCTGTAATTCACTACAAGCCTCTTCAAGTAAAAAAGCAACAACAAGAAGAAAAAAACAGCTACAACAAACAAGGTGGAAGAGCAAATCAGACTGCAATCATACAATTATCTCACAGCTGAAATGGTCTCAAAGGCAAATCCTTAGAAAAACACCAGCCAGGCTCAAGAGTGATCAAATCCAGATCCTCAAAGTTCAAGACCAACCTTTGGTACTAGTATCTAGGCATTCCGATTGAGTGCAGAGATGCAAGCCACCCTTGAATCCATCCAAAGCTCACAGCCGACCACAAGGGACCATGTTAATTATGCAGCTGGACATATTCCATGACCCACACCCCTCTCTGCGAGCCAGTAGTCCCAGTGCTGCTGCCTCCACTGCTTCAGCAAAAAAGCCCGTGTCCCTCTGAATCGTGTTCCTCCTGTTAGAGATGGCACTAACCTCTAGTTTGTTCCCATTCCTATCAGGTTGTGAAATCAAAGAAACTCCTGAACCACAGCCAAAACCAATGCCCCCCTTAACCACAGCTTTCAGAGCTGTGGGAGCCCTCTCAAACCTTGCCCAGCACTTTCTAGGGCCCACAAAGCTTTCCAGGACCTGCTGGCAATCCCAAGGGCTGCGGAGAGGCTCAGTTTTTGGGTGATGAACCCATCTACCACCCTGCAAGTGGCAGTGGATTTGGGTACCAGGTGCTTCTCCTCCTGGTAACAGGAGCTTCTGGAACGGAGAGCAGAGTGCAAGTAAACATGATTTCATGTGTTATTTGAAGATGAAATGGCTGGATCACTCTATTGGCTAGCCGGACCTTCTGAAAAGCTCGATGAATTTGCTGAGTGACTGAATAAGTGCACTGTGGAGTTAATTGTTGCCACAGCATGTGGGAGCCTGGTGGTTCCAGTAGTTGCTCTGTTTGAGACAGTAAATGGAAGCCTTTGGCACAGAAAGCACCTGAAAGACTGATTTCCTCAGCTAAAACACTTGAAGGGAGCCTTGCAACGATGAGCTGATCAATTCTTCCAGGATCAGAAATATATTTTAATCTCTTTCCCAGAACTTTGCTTTGCAGCCTCTATTCCAGCTAACACAGCAGCTACACCCCCTACCGAACTGGCACTGGTAGTTCAAAGTGCCAGCTCAAAGAAGCAGGACAAACCTACTCAGGCATTTTAACCTACCACTGTTTTTGCAAGTGATGCTACAGCCTAAATCTCACGGAAGATTTATGGGATCATTTGGATGTAGGGGAGCCAGAGAGGCGTGAACATGCAACCATCCCCAGCCAGACGATGGCAGAGTTGCTTGTACGTGCATGGCAGTGAGCCTCAGACAACTGCCAGGCCTTGCAAACAAACCATCTGGCCAACACGGTTTCCTCTTGGCACATCCATCCCCTCCTGCTAGTGAGCCATCTGAGAGGACATTAGGGGCAGCAGGGGATGAAGCCTCGTGGTTTGCGTCAGGCTTCATCTACAAGCCGCTGCAGCCGCTCCCTCCACAAGGTCAGCCTGCCCGTGCTTGGGTTCTGCACATCTCACCACCTCTCCCAAGCAAAGCATCTTCCCACATCAGTCTCAGCCGGGCAGGATGTACACAAGCAATTACTGAGAGTTCAGATTCCCTCCACATTTCTCCCTTGCTGGATATCATTGACTTACAGCTGCTACTCCTATGTAGATCCCACACTGAATCACCTTCACTTACGTCCCTCCAAAGGTCACGGCACTCTTCTTTGCTGCAGAGCTTGTTTCACAGTGTGTTTTAGTGGCAGCACTACAGCCCAACTGGCAGACACCTCTTGTCTGCCAAATCCCATAGATGACATCCCTGCTCTGGGACCTGACTGCCACCTGCACAGCCTCAAATGCCACTCCTGACTCTGTTGCATCATGGCTGGGGAGACATCCCAGAGGCACCAGGTCCTGCCATCCCTCTGGGGTGAGTGAGCTGGAGGCTGCATCAGCCCTTGCCTTTCCTGGGAGGACGATCAGCTCAGATCCTCTCAGAACTGCAGGGTGCCCTAGCAGCAGAGGGATGGCAGCTGCATGAATATACAGATTGAAATAGGCTGGTTGTTATATTTTTTAATTTTTTTTTTGTAAATCCTACAAATTCACCTCAAAAGGCTGCTGCTGTAATTTCAGTGACAGGCCTCTCCTCAGTGACAGACTTTCATTTATGAAGGGAAATCAATTCTCCGTAAAACTAATATTTATATTATCTAGATCACTACATCTGCTGGAAAATCCCCTCAATTTTGATTATGTGTTAATTAGCCTGCCAAGTCCTTGCCATTTCAGTCTCTAAATCAGTCTGTGAAAGACATAAAACCCACACCTGCCCAGAACCAAGCTCTCCACCTGCTCTCCAGAGCCTTTCTAATGGATGGGCAATTGCATCCTCTCTTAATTAAGCCTCACATCCTCAACAGCAGAGTGCAATTGTGAGTCCCACTGCCTTCCCCTGGGAATGCAGGAGGGCATAGTGTCCCTGACAAACCAAATGCCAATTAGAGCCTGACATTCATGCTAAGTGAGCTGCCTGTCACTGCGCCGTGCCCACGGCCAGCCTGGCAGGCACACCGCATGCCCCCACATGAAAGGGTGTGTGCAGACCCTCCCACACCCAGCGTTTGTGCATGCACAATTAAAGGCATTAACCTTGCCAAGCTGGCACTTCCTCTGTACGCGCTGTGCACGGCAGCTTGCTTGCACGTGCACACGCTTTCTCAAATCGGGCTCTGTGACTCACAGGCTGCTAAGTCACTGCTGCGAACTGATGGAATGATGCATGTGCTAAGATTTGAGAGACGATGTCTTGCTTTCTAGAGAGCAACTCAGCCTAGTTGTATAGGCAATGTGTGTCACCAGTGTTTGGGTCCAAAAAGTGACTAAGGACTCAGAGAGGTGAGCAGCAAATGGGTGAAACCAGAGGAATGGTTTCTCCTCCTCTGCCTCCAGCCCAGCCTAAGTGAGTGGGAGCTTTACTGGCAATGCAGGGACAGATCATGGCTATGCCTGTTCTCTCATGAAAGACAGTATAGACACAAGAAAAACTACTGCCCAACCACAGCCTGGCCTTAGCACAGCCACTTACGCAGCCCAGCCAATGCTCAGCAAACCTCCTGTGACCTGGGTGCTTGGGCAACCCAACTCCACCATGCTGCAATCAGCCAAGGCATGAATGACTTTTTAAGGTTTACTGTCCTTACTGTGCAAATGGGGGTCAGGAGAGCCACGTACAGCTTTGCTGAGAGGCAATCTACACAACACATGGGGGGAGCAGGGAGAGACAAAGCCGAGTATGCGGTCTCCTTTCCACAGAGTCCAGCTGCTCACTCACTGCGCAGAAGTGCTTGACTTTCACACCACCCCACATGCAAAACTCTTTCCTACTTCAAAGGGGACCGGATTGACCCTAGAGGTCAAAATGTGTCCCCAAGGCACAAGCCCTAAGAGGAAGTCTCATGAGAGTAAGTGCAGATCCAGTTCAGTCCAGCCCTCCTCCATTAACACCATGAAAACCTTTCTGCTGGTTTGGACATAGTAGGATCAAGGCCTTCAGGCAGAAGTTCTCATGGATTGCAAGAAAAATATGAAACTTTCCCTTTTAAAGATCCCATGGGAAAAACACAGTAATGGTTAAGGGTCACCAGCTTAAAAACAGCTCAACATTTGTTTTCCTTAAAAAATAAGCTCTTATGAAACTTCACAGCACTACAAACATTCCTCTGCTGGAAAAGCTTTGAAACAAATAAACATTTCCCTGCAGCGCCTGCAACCCCAATGAGCAGCATTTCTCAAAGCCAGTGAGGCCACAGCCCACAACAGAAGCCTTTGCAGCCTAGACCAAGAGCTATGTGGTCAGCAGAGCCGCAAAGTTAAAATTCTTCTTTTTCTGTGTGCGTGTACAGCTGCCAACATCTGAGCAACACAAGGTTCACAATGCTGCCAAGGCTCTGAGTCTAACATCATGCTGACCCAAATGAGAAGTAGCACATGGCAGAGGTGCAGACCCCACAGTGCCCCTCTAGGACCACGAAGTATTTATTTAACTGCAAGAAAAGGGAAGGGGAAAAAAGATGGGCAAGCCACACTGATTCCAGCTTTTCAGTGCTGGTTTATTACTTCAACACCACTGAGAGCAACACAACCACAGCTACTGCTAAGCATAAGATCCAGGATCTTTACAGCCTTCAGGATCAAGACCCCAGTGATATTCAAAGATGGTCAAGTGTTGAGGTGCCCAACTTACCAACCCAGATTTATTTTCAGGTCTTAAGACCTCTATCTTGACACCAGTGGCACACTGCCATTGCGTGTAGAAGGACAGGGGATGAACCTCCTTGAAACCTAAACTTCTTTCTCCTTGAAGCTTGCTAGGTGCAGCTAAGGGTAATCTTTCTACAGATGGGAAGCATCTGAAAATCCATAGAGGGAAAAATTCTGGCGATCTCTCATGGGGGCATGGAAAAAGGAGCAACAGTATTTCTGAGGCTTGCAAAGGGCAAGGTAACAGCTGGAATCATGCTGGGTTTCTGCTGAGGTGGGCACTTTGGGGCCACTTTTACCAACGGGGTCTCCAGATATGTAATGGGAGCCTGCAGGAGAGGACGTGGAGCTAATCCATGGTGTGAAGAGCCCAAGGAACACAGGGCTAAAAAAAGAAATGCAGAGCTGCCTGAAAGAGTATCATGGAAATAAAAATAGTGGAATGAGAGCAGTGGGTTTCTTGTCAGTCTCGAGAAGAAGTTCTCTGCGCCAAAGATGAGGAGGAATTGCATGCAGCACATAAAATGAAGTCGGGAGATATCTGAGGAATTCAGGCTTGTCTCTCAGCAGACTTTTCTAATCAAGTGCCTCACAGAAGATATTTCATCATGGTCATTTCCCACCCACCCCCACCCCCGCAGACTGAGCCAGGGCTCCTCCTTTCATTATTACTTTTTTTCCTTTCAATTTTAATTTTTGTTTTGCCATTTTCAGAAGAAATAGAAACATATCCCACATGGCTCTTAAAGGCACAGAGCAATTCCTTGCTACCGTGGAGCAGCCACGGCCTCTAGCCAGGGCCAGTACCTTTAAATCAGCGTAAATTGGGCTCCAGCAGCTTTGAGTTCCCCTCAGCTTTTGCCCTGCCCCTAAACCAAGCACAGCTGCTCTCCTTCACACAACTGCTCACCCTGGGGTGGGGAATTCACAAGAAAAGACCACCCCGAACAAGGGCTTTTCATTCCTTGCTCCCTAGAGTCTCAGGATGAATTTTCTAAGTAGAAAGAAAGTGCTGGAGGGAGCACGAGGGAAAGGCACGGAAGAATGGAGGAGTGTGAACCAAACAATGCTTCAATTCTGTTCCCGCCAAGAGGCTGGCATTGCCTCTTTTTCATGTTTCTTGAATTGCTTTTAAAAGCTGTGTGGGGAGGAAAAAAGCAAACAGTTGTTTTCCTCTGTGTCATGCTTTCTTATTTTCTAAGAGCAGGACCAAAGTGAGGTGCGGCAGCAATGTCTGTACATGCGAACCCCTTCACAGCCCTGTGCTCCGTGGGCAAGGCAGCGGTACGGCAGCCAGGAGGGTACATCCCTGCTTGACCCAGCCAGAAGGCTGATGTTGGCAATGCCAGCAATCATTCCTCAGCCTGTGCTTGGTGTCTGCTGCTGACTTTTCCACTGACATGGGCATGTCACTTCAGCCCCCTTGAGCTTCCACCTCCTCTCCTTCCTCTGCCTGTACAGCCCATGACTGGCTGGCCGGGGCCTGAGCGCTTCCTGCTCCCCGTCAGTGCTTTCGTGCCTGGTTCAGCACAGCACTGTAAGGGAGAGCTCTCCACGCTGGCACAAAACCAGATCACTGAACTCAGCAGGAAAACATCCTCCCAGCCACAATGATGAGGTTTTGCAATTCATAACTAACTAAGAAAGAGAAGAAAGGGTAGAAGAAGGGTAAAAAACAGAACTGCATGCTGAGCTGTCTGAGGCAGCACCAGCCTCTTCCAGGCAATGCATGCGCGCAAACACACGTGTGCACACATACGACAGTCTTCTAAGAAACTATGGCCAACTAATTGCTGGGAGACTCGAGGGAGAGGAAATGAAATGAAAAATTGAGTTTGAGCTATAAAAATAAGTAATTTTTATCCTACTTGCAGGAGGCTTATATTAATTAAACATTATTACAGCGAATGAGATGGGGAGGGTTATTAAGTCTGGGGCTGGCACTAAGTGTTCTCTCCTGTTGCCTGAGGCTCCACTGAGCTCCAGATATTAATCTTCTAAAGCACTCAAATGCTGAAGAGATAAACACTTGAAATATGAAAATGTTTTTCTCCATAGCAGACACTGTGACCCTATGTCACGCCAAAGAATTTGTCAGATGTCCATATAGGCTGCACTTACGGCATTACTGTGTCTCTTAGAAAAATGCCAAGCACCTCAGGAGCTGAAGAGAGAAATGATGTGTGCATTTGTGTGGGGGTGATTTGTGTGTGAAGATATAGCAGATTCTCCTCTCCCCATATGTTTCTGGAATACATATTTTCCTCTTTAGCACTGCCTACCAGGTGTTGGCTGCACGGCTTTCCAACTGGCTGGCAGCACTGCCAATCTGGCCAGTGCTTCTGCCAGGTGGCTAACAGGTTCGCCCGAATGTTTTCATCTCGAGACTCAACCTTACTGGGGAGGAGGCGGGGAGGAGCCCACAGCATGTACACTGGCTACATGGCATGCAGACACTGGGGTCACCCAGCATCAGAGCAGAGCTGAAGCCAGGTAAGATCAGCCAACTTTCCCTCGGTGAGCCTTGAGTTTCATAAACAACGACTGACAGTGAAGAGAAGTGATGTTATGGTGATGCATTCTACTGTTACAAGGAAACTGGCAAATGTTCTTTGTGCCACCAAGTCAATGAGGGTAAGGAAAAGGCACTAGTCCTGGAGTGCTTTCCAAGATGTGAAGCTGAAGAACTTGATCTATCAACCACGCTGCCAGAGGCAGGCTCCCTTCCAACCCGTGCCAGCACATCGCAGTGAAGTCCTCCATAAATTAGGCTCCGCCACGCACACGCAAATCTTCTGCTTCCAAAGGACAGAAGAGAAGAGCAAAAGTCAAACAGGAAGAAGCTGGCATGTTTCTGTATTCTTAGGGCTTAGATCATCCTTCACTTGGAGAAGGCTGAAATCCAGCCTATGCAAGCCCAGAGTGCAAAATAGCTGAAGAGTATAGGCAATATGAGCAACATATGGGAGAAAGAAATGCATCTCTAACAAAAGAGGAAATGCATTCTGAGGAAAAAGCATTGGGTCCTACAGAGGATGTCTGCATCAGGACGAGGAACAAAGCCACAAATAACCTACAGGGTCACAGGTGATTCAAAGCCCAGTGTCCAATTCAAGGCTATTTCAAGATGATAGTATAATTCAGTGCCAGCGGTCACGGTCCTATAAATAAGTCATGAACCATAATGCAAAGCATCTGAAAGCTTCCCCAAAAGAAAACGTTTAGTTCTGCACAGCATTCACAACTCTGATAGCTGTGAAATAATCAGTCATACCGTTCACACAGAGAAAGACCCATCAGCTCCCTCTTATCTGCTTTGGTATGGTATTAACCATCTTACCAGGCACAGTATCAAGGCTTGGTTCAGAGTTGCCAATCCACATGTTCGTAGGCTGAAAAGACCATGTATAACCCGTTGTCAAATCATGTGACCAACCACAGAGGTCTTCAGGGAGATCAAAGTTGCAGTTGAAGTTTGCAGGGAGACGGAAATCTTATAAAAGGAAATAGAAGCAAAATAAAGTTGGATTAAAAAATTACCTGCCCATGAAGGGTTGCTATTGAAAAACAACCCAAAACTAAAATAGATAGCAAGCCATAAACACTAAAGAAAGCATGAAATCTCACTCATACTGATGCTTTTAACCTATCTCACATTTCGTCAGCTCCCAGGATCAGCTTTAAGTTCTGCATCATCAAAATGCTCACACCATGTCCTGAAGCTAATCCACCAAACTAAGCAAATATAAAAGCAAGTACCAAATGCTTCCAGACTCTAATCAGCACCTTCTCTTCATCCCCTAAGGCGGTCAAATATTAAATGCCTTCTTAAATGTCAGGGAAGAGCGCTTCCTGAGTGCCCTGTGCTCATCAGTTCCTGCTCTGGCTCCAAAAGGAGAATCTCAAGTGCTCCAGAAGCCCAGCTCCTGAGTGACAGATCTAGCCACTTGCACCAGACGGGAGCTGTCTGTCAACGTGGTGAGCTGTCACTCACTGCTTCCTACCTTCTTGCGGAAATGCTACCAGGGGAAACGTGGGGCCACCATGAGCTCAAGCTTTTGGATTCTGAGTGAAAGGAGCCAGCCTCTATTTCTAGCTCCGCTATGGACCCAACACATGGTCTTTGGGCAAGTTATTTAACTTTTCAACTGTGAAACAGGAGCAGAGCTAATTCCCCTGTGTCAACACCCTTAAAAACTCTGGAGAGCCTTCTTGCAGAGACAGCTCTGTGGGGAGGAGGGCACATGCCAGGGACTCCATGTAGCAGCGAGGAGGGAAGCAGCCAGAAGGCACAGAGGCTGCAGAAATGGTCTGAGACCATCCCAAGCACTCAGTGGACACTCATGTCAGAGCCCAATTATAGGCTGGGTTTTTCCTAAGCAAAGAGGAAGTTTTAAATCACAGTGCTCACAAAGTGAGTGATAGCCAGAAGGAGGTGAGTGACTCAAGCAACAGGCATCAGGGAAACTCTTCTGCGAGAGGCAGAGGGCTTTCTTTATATGTTCCTACTTAGAAATAAAACAATGCAGATCATGGATCCTTTTATTCCAATCTAATCTCATACCCTGGAGAGCAGCATTGTTTCTGTTTGGCTGTCATAAATCTGATTGTCCAGAGAAACACACTCATTGTTTATGGAGCACGAGAATGAAAATTGTTGCTAAATCTGAGGGAAGCTGACAAGGAGGCTGGTTCCACGCTCCACGGCATACTCCCCTTGCTCTCTTGCCCTGGACTGCACCCAGTAATTGTGTTATTGCAGAGACTATCACTGGTCTAAATTTCCTCTCAACAGCTTCCCAAGTGCCTTGACGGTAACAGGGTTGCACAGGCTCATCACTGAGGCAAAGCAATGAGAATCAGGCTCTTTGAGCTACTTCTACAACTTGCATTTCCAGAAGTGAACTACAGTAGAATTCCGACGGGCGGCGTCAAAAAGCCAATTAATGTTCTTTTTAAAATTTATTTATTTTAAAACTCATTGTTTTTTTCTCTGGGACTGGAAGCTGAAGTGACAGTAGTCCTAGGAGCTATCTCAAAGGATAGCTTTTCCTCACGAGATTTCTCATTGAAGCCCTTGTGTAAATGCCTCAGCCCAGTGCTGAGGCCCAGGCTCTTCTGTTGTGCTCAAGGCCATGCATGTCCTGCACACTGCCCTGCACAACCAACCCTACACAGCTCTGCCATGCCCTCTCCCCTTCATCTGGCCATTTCACAAGCTTTAGACACTCATATTCCCTTCGCAAGGAGCAGAAGAATATGACATCTGCTTTTACAGGTAGGGATCTAAAGCAGAGAAGATTAGTTTCCCACAGCACTGCCTCTTAACAAGCACAGCATGTAGTCTAAACTAACACTCTTCTACAGTCAAAATAGGCAGGCAAAGCACCAGAGATACCAAACCATTCCCTGTACATCTGAGAGCCATCTAAGAATGAAGGGACAAACTCCTACCTGGAAGTAGTGTTCCCTTCTCTCTGCTGCCCGCACAAGCAGTCCAGACTTTCCTCCAATATTTTAAGCAGCTAATATTAGGGAAGGTGATCCCTAACAGATAGGTGTTCAGGACATCAGCCTTCTTTACATGTTGTGATTTACTCCCACAGTTATGGTCTCTGCAAAACGAGCCCTGCATGCCAGGCAGTCTGAATCTCGTCCCTGAATCACCTGCTGAATATATGACACCCACCCAAGGCGATGTGGAACGGAGGTGACTGAACAGTGCACTAAGTGAGCTTTTTCAGGTCACGTAAGGAAGCTGGGAGAGCAGCTCTTCAAGTCTTGTACCCTAAGGACTGAATTAGCTGCTCTCTCTTGCGCTTGCATCCTTCCTTGATATAACTTATCAGATTTTGGCAGGTTTTGTTTATTTTTTTTATCTTGGCCTATCGCTAATAATATTACTCTAAGTTTTCCAGGAATCAGCCCCATGTGTAGGAGCTAATGGGAAGATAAGAGTATTTCCTTAGCTCTTAACCCACCATTTATTGAGATAAGGATGTGCTGCTCTGATACATACCCTCCTCTTCTCCACAGCCATCACCACACTCAGTTGCCTCTTCATCAGTTGGGTATGGGGTAGTGGGCTCGTCACTCTTCAAAGTGGGCACCAGAGTCTCTGCAGTGGGCTTCGCATCTGAAAAAAAAAAGGAGTAGAGATGCTATTTGCAACAGATAGCACAAAACCCCCATGTATGAGGAAAAAAAGCAAAAAAATCTTTTTCTCATGTTCTTATAATGGCAGGAAGACAGAACAAGAATACCATAAAATTTCCACATGCTAAAAATCTCAGCATAGTTTGAACTTCAAGTGAACTGGCTGTTTCCATATGGGAGTTCCTTTGATTTAGAGTTCCCATGGGACAAGGCTCTTCTCTAGACATATATGCTACTTTTTCTCTTAATTTTTAATCTATACTGGTGTTGGCAATCCACTTTGCTGTCACTACTGGATAAGAGAGATCGCAGGCAGAATGACTTTTTCTTTCATAAAGGCGTATGACACCTTAAGAAAAACACACATACAACATTCACACTAATTGTGCCGATTTATAAAACAAGTCACTCAAACCCACAAATGACATAACCACAAACGGACCCAGAGGATCCCCTAGCACACTCCGGCTGGCTGCAGAAAGCATCTGGTTTCACACTCCAGACTCCTGACTATGCTTTCAAAGGGTCTGTCCAATTTCCCTCTCTTCAACATAGCCCGTTTGAAACAACCTCCAAGCAGGAGTCAGGGGAAATTCAAGCAAGAAAGGAAAGGATATTAAGATCAACAGTAAACGACATTAGGTTCCAGCAGTCTTTCCTTTCACAGGTGCGTTAACTAGAGTGCAGCAGGATTGATTCTTTCCACTTTTAAAAAAAGGCTGCTTTGCTCAGTTACGTGTGATTGCATTTCTTTGTCGGCACCCTTCAGGATATCATTTAATAAAGCCAGAAGCAGGAGGAAATGGCTAAATACATTGAATATTTTCCATAGGCTTCTTTCTGCTCTTTTATTTTCCTGTTATTAAATGTGTTGCACATAAACTCTCAGGGTCTTTTTAGGTTTTTTTTCCGGTGGCTCTCTTTTGTTCAGGATAAAATACCAAATAACCTCAAAGTCTTTTAATTTCTAAGTTCAAATTTGTTACAACCCCATAAAACTCTGAATGCAACCAAGAAGCAAATTGCAAGCAGCCAGGCACAGAAAAATGTCATAAAAAAAAGAAAAAAAGAAAAAAGCAGCAGGTGAAGGCAACATATCAAAAGCTGCAGGTTATTTAGAGCTAGTACTTTTTTTTAGGTTGTTATTCTTGTATATTGAGATTTATAGTTGAAATGTGACAGTGTGGAAGGACCTTGAAAGCCAAGTCCCATACGGGACACAGATGCTGAGCGGATGTAAATCAACAGTGTTGATTGCCCTGGACAAGCCGCAGAAATATATCTTGAAAAATCAGTTACCATGGCAGAGGCGCAACATGATGGTTACAAGAGATAATGAAAATAGCAGAGAGAACAGCGTGATGTGTGAAATGGAAAGTGAAAAAAAAGAGAGGTCTTGCTTGCTCGCTTTCTCTCTCCCTGGTCCAGCAAGTGCCTGTGCAACTGGTGGTAACTGCTGATCAAAATGCAAAGTCACTGAGCAATTGAAACCAGATGTTTGGAACTTCAAAGGAGAGAAAACCAGCTGCTAGTGAACATTCATCAATCTCCACTCTTCAGAGGAAAAATTTTGGCAGGTCTTTGAAAGAATCCAATTGCTGACTGCCTGCTTCCCAATTTTTGAGCTACTAGCCAACTAGTTTGTGAGCCCAGTTGCTGTTAGGCTACCTGTTTGACCCAGCAATTAAGATGTTTGTTGCTGATAAGAAATACAAACAGCTGGGCAGGCTACACATGGGCTTGGCCCTCACTTGAAAATATTTTCAATCAGCTTGTTTTAATCCCTCTCTTTATCTTGTTCCCAAGCAAGTGCAATTGCCTGGGTTTTCACAACCAGTTCTGTAATGTGCCTGGGTCCTCCCAGCAAAGAAGAACCGTGTCTTGGCATTGTGAAGGACTGCTGCATGTAGCCTGTGTGGATTTAACATGCCGATAATGTCATGGACTATCTCTGCTCCCCAGGTTGCATCAGGGACATAAATGCTTTTTATAACATAGTGAATCCACCAGATTACAAGCCCTGCTCTGATTACAAAGTGGAATGCCGGCAGATCAATAAAGCTGCGAATATTTATGACTTGGCAGTTGAGTTTTAAACATTACAATGTGCAAATGATTAGACGGCCACACTGGGAAATGACCATAAAGCACCCTGCCTGGAAAAAACATGGGCTGTTGCTGCTGATATTGAAATAGAACGTGGACATAGCAGTAAAAGAAAATTTGGATCAAAAATAGCACAAGAAGTTGAGGATGCCAATCCTCTCATTCTCTGATTTGGAGGAGTGGAATGAAGGGGCTTACATGTACGTGGTTGGAGGTCGTGTGTGACTGCCTCCCTTTCCAGAACTGATGCAGTACTGTAATGCACCAGCCAGCATTTGTATGCAGAGATCTGGCAGCTGGAGGTGTCTGGGAGCTGCCAGAAGCAGAGATGTGAGAGCTGCCTGACCACTCGTGCACAGTCTCAACTCCTGCTGCTTGCATGAAAGCCACTGTGCCTGCTTCTCCTACAACATCCCCAAAACATTGCAAGATTTAAATCAAGATCTAATCTTGATTTAAAGTTTAGATCATTTACAATGGATTCCCAGTCTAGGGGGAGATTTGCCATTGACTTCAAAGATGACAAATTATCATTATTAATTGTGTGTACATGTGTTCTGTGTTTTGCTGTTGTTTGTAATCCATCTCACAGAACATCACAGGAGGAAAGGGTAGCAAAAGACTCCACAAAAGAGTGGAAAAAAGCTGTGTCTTTTAAGCTTCCTAGAATACGAATCATTACAAGAAAATCCTTTCTACAGATGCGTTTACAAAATGGAAATCATACTTCTTTATCACCGACATCTGGACACCAGATTCACATTTAGTCAGATTATTAAAAAATAAAATAGGGACAGCTAGCCTCTGGCGCTGAAAAGCTAGCACCAGACACAATGAGCTGTTGGGTGCATTTTTGCCTTTTGAGGATGAAACTATGGAGCAATCAATCACCACTGAGCTTCAGAAAGGTCAGAAAGGCACAAACTCTACTGATCCCAGTGAGTGTGTTGAGACAGTTTTCACCTCTGTATTAAAAGTAATGGTGGCTGTAAGGCATAACACTTGTGAAAAACAGGTGGGCAGAAGTGAACAAACTTCCCTGGTTGTAGAGGTGTCACAGAGTTAACTCCCTAACCTTGTCTGCAAAAGGATTTCCACATGGGTTTCAATGAGAGAGGAACAGTTGTTTTTACAGCAAATGCTTATTGTGACAGCTCAAGATACCTGTACTGGGCACTGCACTCGTTTTTTTTGCATGTCTGCTTCTCTTTCTACATTTTCTAACCCATTTGGATTAAAAAGCCCAAAGTAATTTAACAGGGAGCGTGAGAAAATCTGCACAATATCTAGATAAAATATCTGAAAGGAGGAACAAGGGAGTCGGGGACAAAACCTACATGTGGCTCTGTGAAACCTTGGATGTGGGTCCAAACATTGCTGCTACATGTGTGTCAAGGCCAGCTCCTTTCAAGGTGGAAGTAAAAAGATGGGCTTGGGCCACAATGTATGTCCTGCCTTCAGGGCTGCAGTGTCCCTGACAGAGTATGGCCCTGAGGTGGGATAGCAAGGAGAGAAATTAACTTGCACTTTGGTGGTTTAGCACTTGCCACAGCCCTGACGGAGTTGGTAGGCAGACGCACAGGGTCTCCTACCTGTCCAGTCGCAGCCCAACACTTCCAGGCGCATTCCTATTCCCGCTGGGGACCACCTCTCTGGGTACACTCGGACATACTGGGCAGGAACAGGGTCAAACCTCCGGACTTCAGGGATATCATAGTGGATGTTGCCTTCAAAAAGCTACAGAGAGCAAAAGAGAGAGAGAGGAAAGGCAAGTGATGTGTGGATCCCACATGTTCTCCATCAGACTTGATAATTTGGGCCTAGTAGGACACAGCTGCAGTTTGAAATAGTTTAACTGTCCAAATTTAGGCCATCGAGTCCAGCTGAGCAGAAATTGGGCTGTTCCTCCTTAGTTGCAAGAGGACCAGACAGGCTGTTTCTAAGAAACTTGCACAATCTCTCTTGGCCTCTGCTTTATATCCAGGGGTCAGATTCTGATTCAAGCCACACAGGGAAAGCCTGGGGAACTTCCACAAATTTCACATACAAAGAAGATCAGATTTGTCCTTTGGCAAATAAAGAAGCTACTGTATGTTCTAGGATAGTGCAAATGCTCTGTTTTCCTCACAGTCTAAGTATTGCTGCTTTTCAGCTTATGTGCACGAACTCAAGTCTGTGAGGAATAAACAGAGAACTATAAATAGCATCAAGTCTTCTAAGACACATTTGTAGGATCAGGAAAAATTAAAACTTACATGTATTTTTGTAAGCAGATGAGTTTGCATAAAACCAGAAAGAACAGGCAGTAACAGAGAATTCACTTGTTCCTCAAGCCCCCTGCCACTCCCATATTGCTAAGCAGAATGATTACCAGGAACTCCAAGAACATGAAAAAAACACAGGGAATTTCAGGGTCACACCAGTGTTGCAAAAGGGACGTCAGATACAGCAAATTTTCCAAAGAGAAGTTGTGATTTGTCTTCCTCTTTTAGAGATGCAAGCCACAACAGCAAAACCTTTTGCTTCAAAATATGTAATTAGTTTGTGACAAACATAACTGAACACACCAGCTTGTGGGCTCTGACCTGCAGGAGCTGGAAGGAGCAGAAGCTGAAGTCCTCATCCCCAGGTCGGGTCCACAAAATAAGAAATGAAAAGGAAATTGCCATCCCTGGGACAAGGTGAAACCTATACCCTCTAGTACAGCTAGGGAGCAGGATCAGGGGACACAACCTGGGAGTTCATGGTGACAATCCAAACTCTCAAGGTTTCTGTGGGGAGAAACAGCTAATTTCTCAAGATCCCATCAGGCAGACTGAAGATAGCCAAAAATATATCTCATTTTGCAGCTGCTCCAGGCAGTGCCTACCTTGGCTTGCATTGTTTTGGGGTCCTGGATGAAGTCCCAGTCCTTTCCATTCATGCTGTAAGCCACCTTAAACTTCTTCACAAAGGAGCGGGACTCAGTGGTGGTCACACTGTCTCCTCCGCGAGCCCCCTGGATAATGACGCCTTTGATATTCTTTGGGACGCCGAGGTCCACCTGCAGCCACTCTTCCCCAGGCTGGGCTTGGGGGACTCGGGGAAACCAGCCTGAGCGGCTGCTCACCAGGCGGGCCATGCTGGGAGACCAGTCATAGCCTCTGATGGAAGAGGCCGAGATCTGTGAGTCAGGGATGAGGCCAGAAAGCATTCCCAGCAAGCCGGAGCAGGGTGAATCTGCAGGAAAAGGAAAGGGAGTGACCAGCTAGGGAGGCTGAAGGGAACACTTGTGGTTTTCCTTGCATGTTTAAGCTCTGGGCACTAAACCAGCACCAACATTGGGTGCTTAGCCCTTGCCTCCAGGGCCTGTGTGCCTGTTCCCCTAGCATATCCCTTGGTGCTCCCCTTCCATGATGCTCACAGTGTCACCATTCCCATCCCAAGCAGCTGTGGAGGACAGCACCCTACGACAGGCTGTCCAAGAGACAGAGACGAGGGCTGAAGCCAAGGAGAGGAGAGGACCCTTACCGGTGATGCGGCAGCCATACAGCTCCAGCCTCAGGGCAATGCCATTGTGCCAGCTCTGCGGACGGATGCGCACGAAACGTGTGAGCACTGGACTGTGGATCTTGTTGAGAACCACCTCTGTGGCGTCCTCGTTGGCCTGAAATGTCTGCAGGGGAGATGGGGCACAAATATAGTTACACCCTCTTCAGGCAGAAAGAGATAACCAGATCAGCAGTCAAAATAATCTCAACAGGGAAAACCAAGGAGAGGCTTTCTGTGTAGGGCCAGCCTCCAGCCAGGGCAAGCATCCAGGGGCAGGCAGGGAGAGCTGAGCCACCATTAGGACAGCATGGTGGATGGACTGATAAGTCCATCAGCCTAGAGACCCAGGAGCTTGCTGTCCCACTGCCTCTCACAGCACCCTGAGGCACCTCGGACTACCAGGCCACAGCTGCTTCGAACTCACATCCAAACCTAGAACTGCTCCATCATAAAGGGCCACATGTCCCTGAATGCTGTGTGAGATCTTGCCTCCCTTCCACAGGTAAACGGACTGACATCTCGACATGTCCTCACACCAAGGTCCACTTGGAAACAGTATGTGCAAGCAGTGGTATGGGCAGGGAGAATGTTGCCTCTGTCTGGGGTGACGAGCATCTGTCTCAGCCAGCCTCTTGCTCCTGACTCTTCATGGTGCACTCGCAGCACACCACGCAGAGACAGCTTTTTGCAAGAGTTTATGATCCAACATGATATGAAAAGGCTTCTGCCTTACCAGATGGCCATAATCAATAACTACCAGATGGAAGTTAGATCCAGTTCTCCTTCCCATTATTTTAATAGGCTGGATCAGGACTGGATACTTGTGTTTCTGTTTCAGGTTGCATAGTGGGAAGAAAAGAGAAAAAATAGGAAATGTCCAATGTGAGGGCAATTTTCAACACTTTTTCTGCTCCCAGCATAAAACACTAAGTTGACAGACTGAAGCTGCAGGCATTGCCCACTTTCCCTCCACCTGCAATGAGATGTTGGCTGAGCTCTTCTGCAGCCTCCTATCCTTCATATGCCATGCTAAGTAGAGAGGTCCCACTAAGCTGAGAGTGAAGCAAGACAGTTTAATCTCTGGCAAGATACCCCTGTCAGAAGCAAGACTCAAACAATTCAACTGCAGATCACTGTGATCTGGGACAGAAAAAGGAGTGGGGCTGTATCCTGACCTCTCAGCTCAAATAGTGGTTAAGCATTTTATAAGCCTCCCACCGCTCTAGGTGGGCAGACAGCACGTTACTGCTCTTCTCCCATGATCCAGTACGCAGGGTGTGCAGAGGGTGCAGAGAAGGATAGCAGCTGTTCATGGCACCAGAACTAGCTCTGAGCTGTCCTTGCGCATCACCAACCAGCCTGGGAGAGCAGCGATCCTGCCAGGGCAGGGAGCAGGCCACCCTGCAGAGGGCCTTGGCTGCAAATCTGGCTGGTAATTGGGATTTGGGAGTTGATGTGAACTTGAGCAGAAATGCTAATCCAGAGAATATATATCATGCTGCTACAGTTTAGCAACACAGCATGGTTTATGTGTTTTTAATATCCTATTTTATCCTTTCTGACCCCACACTCCATTCTTTTCCTTGCTCAGCAGACACCAAATACCCTTCTTTCCAGCAGGAGGGCTATAAGAAGAGTGGTTACTGTGAAACACTCTCCAGGCATGTGTGTGCAGGTTTGTCTTGCAAACCTGTGGGAACACGAACACACACACACACACACACACACACACACGCGTGCGCGCGCTGAAAGGATACATTTCCACACCACAGCAAAGCTTCCAGCTTTATGTCAACACAGAAGCTGACACACAACACCTTACCTCTGAACCTAACACCGGAGGACAGGAAATATTTATCTGAGCTGGTGCAACTATTTTAGCATGAGGAGTAGCACATCAGGGCAGCCTCAATGTCCCTCTGCCCCAGGGGGCAGCTCCTAAGAGTGGACCCAGCAGACACCCAGGGGCAGCAAGCCTGGGGATGTCTTCTCCTGGCAACCTCTCTTTGTTTCCCACAATAAGCAGTTTGAAGACTTCATGAGCCAAAGGTTGCATATGGACCATCGTGTTTAACAGTCACTGATGAGCTTTGCTGCTCTTTTTGGTTTAACATATTTCCAATTTGTTCTTTTTTAGTTCACTTCGCACATACGAGCATCAGGGGCCAGAATCCAAATTTACACCAGCATAATTTGTTGCTGACTTCTGCAAAGTCAAGCTCGACAGAAAGCAGAAGCAGGACTGAGCCCAAAAACTGTAGCACTACCCACATGCATTGCTGAAAACATCTCTTACACGACCTTAGTCCTAACCACCTGCTTCCAGGGAGAGCAACCTCAATTCTTCAGATCTGGGCCCCAGCAATTTCCTCAGACTAGATCACATTCAACAAGCTACATAACTCTGAATCGGGGCCTTGCCATTCTGGTCTGCCAGTTTACGAGGGCAGAAATGGCACCTCACTTCCAGCTCCACTATCAGTCATTCAAGCAGGATTTGTCTCAGTGAATCTTGCTTCTGAAAAGCCTCATCTGATCATAGGAAGTCATTGCTTTGTACCTTGCAAGCGTAATAGAAAGAGGCCATTTTCAGAGGGCAGGTGCTTAGTGCTGTTAGAGAAGCAGGGTTCTCCCATGTGCCTGGCCTTTCAGCCAAGTGGAAACGCATGTGAGACCGCAGGTCCCAACGCTGAGCAGGGTCTGACCCAGAGTGTACACTTTCTATGCTGACCCCAGAGTCTGAGCATACCGTGGTGGGAGTCCCATTGACTTGAACAGGCTCTACATCCTGCCTCAAATTAGCACTCACGGCATGGGAAGAACTAGCAGGAAAATGTGTGAAATTGGGAGTGCCAAGAAAGCAAAGATTTCTTCCCCCTTACCAAAATAGAACATAGCTATTCCTCCCATCCTATCTGCTTCCCATCCCACTCAGCACATATTTTGAGCCAAGTCTTCGAATGGTGTAAATCAACATATCGCCATCGAAGTATAAGAAGTCACAGTAATTTACACCAGCAGAAAAAAAAAAAAATCTGGCTGTGATCTACAGAGAGAGAGATACACACTCAGCAGAGAGGACGCATGCGCATGCACACGTACACGTGCTGAAGGATGACGGAGCCAGAAGAAGAGTGGGAAAAACATTAATAAATTAAAAGCACCTTCCAAGAATCAGTCAAGGGAACTCATTTTCACTGCTGCACCAAAAAGCTGCCCAGCCCCTCCCCATACACTTGATGTTTAGCTCCATTTTAGTCCAGTCAGCAGGTCTACATATAAAAGTAAATTGATAATCAATGACAGACAACCTGCTCAATTAATTTGATGCAGAAAGCAAGTGGTGGAAGATGATGTCTAGGCTAGAGGAGAACTGGGCAAGCTTTCCATGGATGCATGCATATAGGCTCCACACCAACACTTACAAGTGGTATTTCTGATACATTGGAACCACTGCAGGGTGACAGGGGGATTTCTGAAGTTGCATTAGTTCCAGTGGGTATGGGAATTGTGCCAATGGCGGTTTAGAGTGAAGAGAGTGAAGGACAGGGAGGCAAAAAGCACCATGAAGTTGAAGAGGCAGTGAGTCAGGCAAAGGGCAGGAGGTAACCTCTCTCCAGCTTTATTTATTGTGTTGCTTGGCCACTCCGCAATTTCTTGGGGACCTAAAGAAAGCAGCTGGGGAAGGCAGAGGAGAAGGCCAAGGATGGCAGCAGCCCTGCATTCATCTGTATGTATGTGTCTCTCTGGACCCACTAAATTTACTGCAGGATTATGTTACTCCCATGGAGACAGAACCCTGGAACAGAGCATGCTAACAGGATTAGGGCTTCAGGATTTAGACAGAGAAGCATGAAGGAGAAAAGTAGGAGAGATTATTTTCCTTGTCAGATAGGGAAGTTATAAAATGGGGCATGTTTGATGGTGGGAGAATTCTGGCTCAAGTGGAGGGTGGATAGTTCTGGATTTATTAAATCCAGGAACAAGGCAGTAAAAGAAAAATGATACTTGGCAACACACAATAAAGCACAGCCATTTGGGCAAGGCACAGCGTGCTGGGCTGGGCTTGCCAGTGCCATATCTTTAAGAGGCTCCACTCAGATCTGGGAGTCACCAGGGA
This sequence comes from Cuculus canorus, assembly GCF_017976375.1. Classification (NCBI taxonomy): domain Eukaryota; kingdom Metazoa; phylum Chordata; class Aves; order Cuculiformes; family Cuculidae; genus Cuculus; species Cuculus canorus. The sequence goes on along the minus strand of NC_071406.1, from coordinate 28,325,761 downwards.
CACGAGGAATGGCACTATATTAGCCTGCAAAGCAGATATCAGCCCAGAAGTACAAATCTACAGCCTTGCTAGGAAAGCCAGAGCTGTAATTCTCCCCTGGTACTGCACCGAGCATGAATGCATGGGGCTGCCTTACTGAAAGTCTGACGTCTTTGTCCTGACTGTGAAAGCAGCAGAAGCAGGCTGGGACCTGGGGATGCTTGTAGGCAAACTCTCTGCACTATGATGTCTCTGTGCAGAAGCACTAGTGGTCTTCTGGCTGATCATGTAAGCTTTTCCAGGTTTTCCAGATAGAGAACCCACAGGACTGAAAGCTTTTCTCTCCCTTCCCAGGTGAATGAACACAGGAGACCTCATTAGGAACTGAAAGGACAGAAGAATGCTCCTAAGGCAAGGCAGAAGGATCTCCAGAGTCATTCTCAATATTCCCTGCCAGCACCAAACACCTTTAACACCGCCAGCTCCATGCACAACTGTGACGCTTATCACAGTCCCAACACACCTTAAATCCTGAAACCCATCCCATTCCAAGTCCCTTGTCACACTAGATAACTCCTGTGAACTGAACTCCACAGTTACTAACATGGAGTGGCTCAGACCACATGGGAGCTGGAACCTGAGACCTGGCGAAGAAGGAAGTGGATCAGAGTGGATGAGCATTTTGTTTTCTGATAAAATCCTCATAGTTGAAGCTGTCTGAAAAAAATGTCCAAAACCAAAAGGTCAAATCCGGCCAGGTGCTCTTTTCCTTCCTTAGGTTCAAGAATTAGTTGTTGTTTTCTATAGATAAGATCTCAGTGCAAACACCAGGGGCGCACACCACTGCCGGTGCCTGGAAGATAACCTCTTGGGCCATCGACCCTGGGTGACACAGGCACAGAGGAAGATGCAACAGGGAGGGGAAAAGTCAGAGCAGCCTTTCTGGGGCAGCGGTTGTTTGGCCATGTCCCATGAGGACGCGCTGGGGCGAGTGTGGGCCATGGTCATGGCACTTTCATTCCTGTCTCCTCACTTGGAGGACACACAGGAAAACAGCTCTGCACCTTTGTCCAAATCACTGGGCTAGCCTTTCCCCCTGGTTCCTCACCCCCACACCCTAGCAAGGACAGAGCATCACCTCCTGGGAAGTCTGGGTTGTGCTGGGCTGGCCTTTAAGAGGAGTGGGTTGCCACGCACAAGGAAAGCCCGGCAGGGACGGGGCAGGAAGCAGAAGGTGTGAGTGTGGGGCTTCTCTCCTGCCAGCTGCAGACCTGCCGCTGCCTTCCATTGCCTCTCCACCCCAGAAATGCAGCAGCGCTTGGCATGGAAACAGCCCAGCCAGCCCCGTCTGCTGTGAGCCATATGGACCTTGTTTCCCTCTGCTTCATCCTGCCTTTCCTGTTTCCCTCGCCACTAGTGCCAGTGGCTGGGGACTCAAAGGTGAGTCCTCACATTTCACAGAGAAACACCCTGACCCCAATCTCCTTCAAAGGCCAGAGGGAAGGGAAGTGGGAGGGTGAAAGAGAGGAGGTCAGAGCTCCCCACCGTCTGCATCATCCCCTCTCAACCTCTCCTGCACTCACTGTTTTGCTCCTACTTTAGTTCCCGTTGAAGACTGTAATGTTAGCTGACCCAGCTATAACATGGCAAAGCTTTGCTTTTGGCCCACACAGCTGGCAGAAATTCAGAGCAGTGTTTGATACACTCCATATGCGTATGTGTGCATGTGCATATATATATATATGTGTGTGTGCGTGTGTATATATATGCATATATATATACACACACGTATATATCTGCATAGAGAGAGAGAGGAATAGAGTCCCTGTCTGTTCACCCATTTCCCTCCCTCCTCTCTCCTCATGGCACCAAATCAAGCTGCGGCAGACTTGACAAATCTATTTGGCATGGTTCACTCCACTGTTGCAGCCTGAACCGTGTGGAACATTGCACTGACGCAGGGAGGAATCTACACCTTGAATACAGACATCTGGGAGTTTGCCTAATACAGGAATGGCAGGGATTAACATGGGTGAGGAATTCAGGGCCAGAGACTGCCTGCAACAGGCCCATGAGCGACAGGCTTTGCCCTGGCCCTACTGCAGCTTGACAGCTGGTGGCTGGTCATTCAGCAGGGAGGGACAGCAGTCATATGGGTGCAAGGGATAGGTGAGCCACCAAATAGCAATTACTTAACTTCCAGCACTGGGAGGTATCTGCTAAGTTGAGGCCAGAACATGAGAATGAGGTGAGACTGGAATAAAGGAGTAAAATGGGAGAGGTTTGTTTTTGTCTCTTTCTTATGAAAGATAAGTAGATAAAAGCTGATCGGATTCAAAGGCCAAATCCTGAAATGATGGCAATTCTTGTGGCCATGGAACTGCTTTGGGCTGACAGCAGCCAGGCTTCAAGGTCTTGCTAGAGCAATATAAATTGGTCCAGCAGCACTGCAATCAGCCCTGGTCTCCTGCTGCACCCTGACTGGAGATTCAGTGTCCAGTGCCTGGGACTACAACAACAGTACATCTACTTTCCCTTGTGACTAAAATCACTCTCCAGGCCAGATTTACACCCCAGTTAGACTCAGAAAGGTAAATTTATTGCCACTGGTTATTTTAAACGCTGACCTGTGCATTTGGCCCATCCCTCTGCCCGGTGTGTTGCCAATCTCCCACCTACCTCCGCTTGCAGAAACAGTGAGACTTCAAACTCACTCATTTCTGCAGGGTGCCTGGCATGAAGAGAGATGGCTCAGGTTTACAGAAAGGTCTGACACGGTCGGTGGGCCCTTGTAGAGCGCAGAGCCTCCACATCAGTGCACATCCACCAGATAAGGGTTATATATGAGCTCTGCGATGAGTTGTGGCTCCAGAGCCAGCTCGCCCAACATGAAGGGGAGCCCAGCTACTGACTCTTCTATGGGGTGCTGGGCTGCCCCATGCTTCTATTTCCCTAGCCCTAAAATAGGACTACACCACCTCACTGGCATGTGAAGAGCTGGAAGACACCATATATCAGAGGTATGAGACCCTGTTAGAGGCCTCTGCACAGAGAGAACTCATTCTGGGAAGCAGAGTGAATTTGAACTGTGAGACACACTTGTGGGGAAGGGGAAATCACATGGCCCGGAAGGGAAGGAAATGTTTGGATGAATACTGGACAAGGCAAACTACTGCATTTCAGGCCAACAGCGTCTGTGCCAGCAAATAGAGAGGACAGTTAATGTTAACAGAATTGCTGAGCAAGCAGAAATTGCTGAGATGCGTGGGTGGGGGGAGGAAGAGGTGTGGGATTCCAGCCACTGAGTTCACAGAGAGATTACGGCACATCAACAACGAGGACTTGCGCTATGGCAGCATTGCTGGTGGGCACCACAGAAGAGCAGGGAATGTCTTTCCTGAGATGCCCTTAATCAGGGTAAACCACACGACAAAGCCAAGTGACAGAGCAGGACCAGCTTGGTACAACAGCTGCCTTAACCACCCTCCCCATACGCCAAAGCTCCCATGTGAACCACCTCAAGCTTGCCTCACCTGGCCATGCAGCACCTCCTGCAAGGCTTGGAAGGGCTGAACACCCATATTTACCATCCCTCCTCCTCGCTCGCACTTCTAGAGCCTCCTAGAAACAAGGGGAGAGCATGCAGCAGCTCCCAGGGCTCAATGCACCATTGCTGACCACGTCTGCTAGCACAGATCCCACAGCTCTGGCAGCCTGAGTTCTTCACATTATTTATTGTTTATTTTGTTCTCTGGGATGGTGCGATCCCCTCTTAGGATTTGTGCCCGTTCATTCCCAGGCCTCAGTAACTCCTGAACCACAGTTTCGTGATTGTTAACCCAGCATGCAGACAGGACTACAGTCATAAAAGCTCAATGAATCTTGTATGACAAAACACAGGCTGTGAAAGCATTTTCTCCTTCATTTGCAGTCAAAGAACATACTCTCGCCACCACGAAAGATGCAAGAGCAGCCAGGTTTTCCAAGGAATAGTGTTTCCTCATTGCTGTGCAGAGGAGAAAGGACTATTTCTGCTCAGAGTATCATCAGTCTTTTAGACCTCATAAGAAAAAGTGTCTCTTACAGATTAAACCCTCTGGGCCTGTAAAATCTTTCTGTCATCTTCCCTCCTGTCAGCTGCAAGACTCACCAAGGTGCATGCGAAGAGACAAAAAGGCATTTACCTTGTGGTTTTTCCCATGTCGGTACATCATCCAGTCCTCCCCATTGGTGCTGACCTCCAGCTTGTAGGTACGGACATAGTAGCCATTCTGGGTTTCTCTGGAGATGGCACCCTGTGTAGCAACGGCTGTAAGCACAGTCAGGAATTGGAGGTCCACCTTTCCAGGGGAAAAAGGGACAAGAGAGAGTGGTGACCACCTGAGAGCCTAGCCTGGCTATTTAGCATCTCCCTCTGTCTCTGAAAAATGAGAAGGTGTGAACTCAGTCTGTCTCATTCCATCTGCAGGCACACATTTCAAGAGGCACAAATGCCCCACACTGACTTCAGCAGAATGCTTGCAAATAGGACCATGGGACAAGAGTAATTTAGGATCTTAATGTCTGTCCATATAGAACCATAACAAAGCTTTCTTCCTCCCTCAGACCAAGCAACAAGATCTGCACAGAAGCTCATGTCCATTAAAGCAGGACAGAGGCTGACTTCTTCCATGTACAATAAAAGCATGATGTCCAATTAGCAAGTGCTGCTGTTCTTGGTTTTCCCTATTTTTTTTTTTACAACATGGGTTGAGAAAGGTCAGCAGAGCTGGCTTGGTAGCACTGCCGTGAATGAAGAATGAGATGTCTGGTAGAAGCAATGACATTCACCACCTCTTGTTCCAAGTGCCCTTTAGCAAGCAGTGTCTCACAGCTATGTGACACAGACAGAAGGCCTGTTTGGACAGAGGCTATGGCTTTAACCAGCTCCCAGGGAAAGCCTTTGTTCTATCAGCCCCCCCAACTGCTATTGGGCCGCTCACGCTCCCTGCATCACTGATGAGATAAATATTATTTCAGTTGTTTTTCCACACATCCCCTGGAGACTTTGGTCCTCAGGCCAGTGACAAAGTCGGTGGCCCTTGTAAGTGGCAGTGGTCCCTCAGTCTCTGTCAGTATGCTGGGCAGTCCATCAAGGTTTTGGAGAGAAAGGAGAGCGTAGGAGAGGTACAGCGGGTCGAGTCAGCCCTCGTGCAGGCATGTTAATGGAAGAGCCAGCCTGTCGCATTTTACGGAGGCATTGCAGTTTCCCTGCTGTTCGCTCCCCATAAGCCACAGAGGCAATAAAAAAAAAATCAACAGGCTTTACTGTCAAGAGTCTGTTTACCAATGAGACACTTCATTTGGTGGGGGAACAGGTGAGAGGGCTGGAAAGTGTGCATACCTGGAGGTACTCTTTGTTGCTGTCCACATTGGGGGTCCAGCCATTGTCATCACTGTTGAGTCGGCTCTGTTGAGGGGTCCATCGTCCATCTGAGTAGGTGGAGGAGGCACTGATCTGCATGTTGGAGATCCTGCCAGACTCCATACCCAGTGGCATGTTACACTGGAAGTCTGGAGTGGACATACGTGGAGATCAGTTTACAGTCTCTGTGCTTCCCTCCCAAGTGGAAGGCAGCCCTGAGCTACCCTCCCCACCCGCCCCTGAACTCAGCTGCCTGCTGGAAAGATGAACAGATCTGCATCATCTTTCAGGTTATGTGTGCTAACAGATGGCACTGAAAAATTAAAGATGGAGCAGCTTTAAGTTTGCATGGCCCTCTGAAAACTAATACAGTCCACATCTTTCTCCCTTTTGCTACCTCTTTCCCTCTATACAGTTCTGACACAATTCCGTCTCTTCCCTCCCTCCATCTCCACCAAGATGTCCCAAACACCCTTGCCATAAAGTTCTTCTTGAAGGCTGGAGGTGAAATCTAAGCACTGACAACGCAAAGAGTATGAGCAGGCACAGCGGGAACGTGCTTACTGCCACGCTGCCGACAGGAACATCAAGGCCTGGAATGGGCAAGTCTAAAGGTCTTGTGTGCATGTGAGAGTATAGATGCATGGGTGTATGCGTCTGTGTATATATGCATGTGCTATATGTAGTATTAGGCCCATAGGAATTAACCAGCCAAGAATATGAAAGGCTCTGGTATGCTTTTATGTTTCCTGATTTCTAAGGCTTTAAAAGTCACAATTTGCTCAATCTCATTGCACATCTCATATATTTTATGGCAGCCATCCTGTAAAAACAATAGCAAAGAAAACATTGATAGGAAATACTGCACGGGCCCAAGCGTGCTGCTGCTGTAAACCAATGGGGCTCCACCAAACTCCCTGTGTTTTTAATGTGGCCAAGTCCACCCCAGGCTGAAATGATGGGCCAAGTTAAGATCTCAGTAGCATTTTTAAAGTTTCAATTTACCCCAGCATAAATAAAAACAGGCCTGGTCCTTTAGCTGCTTTTGTGCTTGATTTCTCAAGCTTTGTGAGCCATTAGCATTTTATTTCCCAATATTTTTAAAGAACAGACTAGAAAGAGGATTAAAAAACAAATCAGCGGAGTGTGGATACAGGTAACAGTGAAGAGCTCGTGCTTGTCTGTAACTCTCACAGCCTCAGCAGAATATCTCTAACTCAATCGCAGAGCAAGAGCCTGTAACCTAGCTGCCCTAGTGCTGCACAACCCCTACTCTACTGTGCTCTCCATCATGGGCTTTCAGTGTTGGGTCAGGGACCTATCTCTTTCTCTGGGACTGAGGAGTGTCCTGAAGGCTTCTTCTGTTGTATCACAGGTTCATTCCTAGCAGAGGTCGAGAACTGTAGCTCTGATGTAAAAAATACCATGGGAAAACAGAGTGAATCTTTCTTTGCCCGCAAGCATTATGACAAAGAATCAAAATGCTCTTCATTCTCAAAACACACAACTTACTTCCTCAATTCCACATCAATTTACCTCCCTTAATAAGGGATCTAAAACAAATTTTGGTTTGAAATTCTTTAGCGCTTTAGGCATTTTTTAATTAGACAGCCAAGAAATTCCAGTTTGTAGTTTGGGGCTGTGATTTTTTGGAAAATAGAGAATTTTCCCCTGTGCTTTAATGAATCTGCTGCATCTGCTGGGCTGAAGTCTTCCCCTAAATCCTTTGGGCTAAGCAAGTGAAAAGTCAAAGAAAGGTCAGAAAGTGTGATTTTTACTGATATCTCACTTCTGTGAGAAACAGTGCAACTGCTGTCTGCAATGCCGATGGGGTCTAGTCCCCAAACACACTCCTGCCTATCTCACTCTTGCATGTGCCAAGTGAAAAACTTGGGAAAAAACAAGTGACATGACTCCCTAAGTCATACTCACACGTTTCCAACTTACTTTCTGGTACTTCCTGCTGGATCAAGTAGTACTGAGCAGAGAAACCATCTTTAGCCACTGCCAGGTCAGTGTGGAAGGTGAGTGAGAGGACGCCGGTAGTTGAGCGGATGTCCGATGGCATCTTAGTGCCACAGTACCTGCCTATCAAGGGGCCAACTGCAAAAGAAAGATCAGCAAAGGTAACACCTGCTTTTTCCAGTGGCCTCCTGGGTCACTTGCAGATTAGCACCACTCTGCAGCCATGCCTTATCAGGACCAATTGGGATAAAAGAGAAGATTTGGGGATGGGCTATTTTTCACATCCGCTGGCCTGCTGCCATGCAGTATGCCATGCAGAAACATCCACTGCAGCAGGCGTTGCTCTGCAGTTCCTGGGAAATCCTCCAAACTACCCTGGTTTTGTGTTAGTACAGAGTAGAGAGGTCCCTCCAGCACTGCATGAACCCACTGCCCTTCCCTAATGGAGGACTAGTGGTATCTTGGAGTGTCTCATGTTTTTTTTTCAGATCAGTGGTTACAATAGAGCAGTAATTTGGGGTTTGATACATGCAGCTTTCTGCAGGTGCGCCATCCCCACAGCTGGCCATGGAGTGCTCTGATGGCAGGCTGTATGCTGCAGCCACATGTGAGGTCAGGCACCTTTGGTGCTTAGACACAGACTGCACAGTTTTGGGGCTCTGTGATACATCAAGAGGCTGAGGACAGAAGCGCAGCACCCTGTGGCTTACCCTGAGGGATGCCATCCCAGATGTCCAGCCAGTCGTACTTGCAGTCTCCTTCTCCTGCCTGCAGCGGGTCATGCTCAAGGTCAAAGAGCAGAAAGTGGAGGAGGATTTCTGTCTTTGGCTTGGCTATGATGGTGAAGACGCAGTCCAGGTTGTGTGGATACTTGTCAGGGAAACCTGGAGACTCGATAGTGCCATTGGAGGCAGTGAAGTTTCTGGAGCAGTCCTCCGAGCCTGTAGTGGCAGGAAAAATCCCGAAGCCTTAACAACAATGCAGATTAATGCCAACAGCTTGACACACTGTGGAAACCTAATTTTGAGCTCAGAGGGGCTGCATATTCACAGGAAAATGTCCTGTAACCCAAGAGCTGTATGAATTCCTGCAAGGACCAAGATGATGACTTTCAAAGCTTTCCACAAGTGGAGAGACACAGACTGTGCATTCACTGGAGTGGCAAGCATGGTTCTAAATCCCTCACACAGCTCTGCAAATGTAACCTGTACATCACTGCTGACACCCCAGCCAATTACTCCTAAAACAGGACTAGGAGAGTGATCCTATCCCAAGCCACTGAAAGCCATGGCTATGGTTTGTAGTCCAGCAACCTGCCATGACCCTGACACCAGTGGTGGTGGCCCTGGTGGGGAAGACAGGCCACACCAAGCTGGGCTTCCCCTGCCAGTCCTACCCACTGTCTGCTGTGGCTCCAAACAGTAGCCTGCTGGGAGACCTGTGCGTACCGCCCCAAAGCCTGCGGAGAGGCAGCCAGCACACAGGGGGCTGCTGTACGCGGTCCTCACTGCTGTGGCTGCCACCCACCAGCCATGCTGGCAAAGGGACACAGCAGCTCTAGGTCTGATGGAGAAGCCCCTGTTTGGGGAGGGGGCTGCCTAGGAAGAGGCAGAGAGGAATAACGGGGATGCCATGTCTTTGGAAAATGCTGTCTGCAGGCGCTGGTCTCCTGAAACCTCTTCTCTGGCATGGACATCTGTGCCTCAGTTTCCTCTTGAGAAAATCTGGAAGCACAAATATTTACACAGTGAAAGGGCCTGGGGGAGGGTGCTAATGTCTCCACTGTTAGCTGGAAACCCTTGGACACCCTTAGGAAGCATGTAGCTAGGCTGCAGGTCCCCTCAGTTCCACACAAAGGATGAGGGGCAGCTCCAGCATACGTCCCCGCTCTATTGCCATGCCAAGAGTGGGAATAATGGGGGGTATCTCTGCTTGGAGAAGGAACAGAGCCTTCTTTCTTACAGTCTGAGCTGTCCGCACCAGAAATGCAAGTTATTTCTATCCTTAAGGAAGACCTTTGCATGGTGAGGAGGGCAGACAATGTTGTCTCTTATTTATTGCTGACCTTAGTACTGGCCTCAGCTGTGGCTGGGCCAGCTCCATGCCCCCTCTCAACCAGCCAAGGTGCCTCAGGGTGGCTGGGGAAAGGGGAATTTCTGTCTTATTCATACCACGGTGACTTTGAAACCTCTGTGCTGTGGAGACAGGACAATAGGCAACAGAAATCTGCAGCCTGAAGCTATCAGAGGTGAAAGGGGATGTTAGGCTGCCAGCCACTGCTGCTACTCGGTGTTAGCATTCACAAAGGCTTCTGATTCGGTTTTACTGGGGCACCCTCCTTCTCCTCTTCAAACCCTTCTGCTCCAGCTCTTCCAGGCAGCACAAGCCTTCCTGGGACTAATGTGAGACTTGTTATTCAATTCAGCATTAACCTACAGGAGTCAGGCCAGCAGCTCACACTAATAGCAGGATCTGGGCACTGCATTATGCAGCGCCTAGCTGGAGAGCTACTCAGGAGAAGCTCTTAATTGACTACCTAATGAAGCAGCCAGCTTTTCTGGTGTGAACCTGTGGGGTAAAATACAGAGGCAAAAAATAAGGCCAAACACAAATCACTGCATAATGCTGCAAAGAGGGATAAGAGTGTATGTAGTTCGTTCCTAACTGTTTGAAAGACAAATAAATAGGGAAAATAATACAAGCTCCAAGCTAGGGAGAAAATCAAAGACTAAACTCAGAGTCAGGGGCTGTTGTCCTCTAGAGACAGAAGAGAGACATAACTATGTCACTGCATTAGACAACAACAGATTCCTCCTGTGGGGCTCTTATCACATTTGGCATCTTTGTCTACAGTTTGGCTGATACCAGCAAGCACAATGATCAGGTTTTTTTATAAGGAAGCTACAGATAATCAACGGGAGTCATGCTGGCTTCAGCAGCATGGACCAGCCTGAGAGGAGACTTTGATGCCCGGCGATGGAGAGCTCAGACCAGCTCTGCCAAAGTGACTCACAAAGTGAGCAGCAGGGAGGCTGGACCAGCCAGGGCAGGCGGCTCTTTTGTCAGCCCACAGACCACTAGCTGATGCCCATCAGGGGATTCAAAGACTGGTATGCAGTTGCTTGTATGCAGATTGCTCCTCTCCCACATAGTGATAAGGGAAATTTAGCACAAGGTGTGGAAATAAATACTCAGTTGAGAAGAGCCAGTTTTTAGGTCACCTTTAAGAAAGAAAGAAGCTGCAGCCACGCTGCCTTTACTGATGTGGACAATGACAATCCGATGACCTTTAAAGCTGGTGACACCCTTGCTGGCTGTGCTGACAGCTCAGAAGCAAACTTCGCTCATTCCTGCCTGCAAACAAAAGGCAGTGTTTGCTTGTACTGCGGAGGTGGGCCCGCAGCCAGCACTGCCCACTGCCCTCCTTGGGAGCCCCGCGAGTGGGTGGGCTGGGGCTGCTCCCAGATCACAGGCTCATCCTGCTCCTGTGCCCAAACCTGCCTTGCTGGGCTGGATTTCATGGGCTGTGGCTAGAAGAAAGCATGGCTATATCAGGAGAGGATGGCTGCCTGGGCAAGACGAGAGGGAGTGGCTAAAGGGGCCTAAACATCACTTCAGACTTGAGGGCAGCTCTGCATGGACCTACATAGAGGGCACGAGTTTGGCTCCAACATCTGCTCTCCAGAGCAGCTCTATCTTCCGCTGCCTCCTTGCCAGCAGCAATAAAATCTCGTTTTCCCATGAATTTGGCCCTTTGCTGGTTCCTGTTCAGGCAGACAGGGTTCCTGCTTGGAGTCCCTGCCCACTGCCCATGCTCAGCCCAGCTCAGCCATCTGGAGCATTCCGTATTGCTCTGTGCCTGACTCAGGGCATGGACCCAATGTAAGGACAAGCACAACTCAGTGCAGTCTGCTGGGCTCAGAAGGACTGTAGGTTCAGGGTGAGAGAGGCAGTGGAAGAGGAGATGGGTCAGCAGTCTTCTCACCTGAACATAGGCATTCTTTTCCAGCAAACTCCAAGAGCTGAGTCAACCACTTAAACTCTTTCAGGACTCGTCTGTATCCCAACCATTAACAAAGAGCAGTGGTGAGCTGGCTGCATCACAACCGCTCAGTGGCTGGTTATACAGCCCAAGTAACCAACACTTTCCTCATAGAATCATAGGTTAGGGTTGGAAGGGACCGTAAAGATCATCTAGTTCCAACCCCCCTGTCATGGGCAGGAACATCCCACTAAATCAGGCTGACCAAGGCCCCATCCAACCTGGCCTTGAACATCTCCAGGGATGCGGCACCCACAGCTTCCCTTGACAACCCGTTCCAGCGTCTCACCACTCATAGTGAAGAAATTCTTCCTAATGTCTAGTCTAAATCTGCCTCTCTCCAGTTTATACCCATTCCCCTTGGTCCTATCTCCACAAGCCTTTACCCACCTGAACCTCCAGGCACCTACTGTCCTCACAAGAAATTTGGGGAGTCCCATTCCATCCTCTTGCAGCAGAGACTCTGTATTCACATCTACCTGTGACTGGGTTGCAGGATGCCTGTGCACCTCTGCCCGCTGCACAGCTGGGCCAGGGCCCCTGTGCACTGGTGCTTGTTCTCCCTGCCTTCACTTTGAAGAAGCTGGGTAAGCGACCCTGTTGTGTTCCTTCTTGGTTCTGCACCAGATGCAGGCATTTTTTTTCGTGCTGGATGCGATAACATAAAAGCCATGTGTGTGCTTCATTCCAATGCACCACCAAAGAAATGTGGGTACAGGGCGGGCACCTGCACCCCTGTGCAAAACACGCTATTGTTCCCTTGGCACACAGGCACACCTCTCTCACCTTTGCACACAGAGTGGGTTTTATTTTCTCAAGCCTCCTTCTTCCCAGACACACAATTCTGGCAAATATTTAGACAGAAACACTATTAAAAGGCCTTTGAGCAGCTTTTTCCTTTCCTCAATAATAGTTTGGTATTAAACAGAATTATGAATAGCTCCTCTCATATCTGCCTGGAAAGGCACTGTCTCAGCCCTTGACAGCACTGCTTACAGCAGTCCCTTGAAAATCAGAGCTCCCCATTCACAAACCTCGCTTCCAGGGAGTGAAAACACAGCATCATTGATCAGCCCTGAATTGCAACTCCACAGGAGAGGGAGCTCCATGCTTTCCTAACCCAGCCTAACACAGTCCTAACATACTCCACACATGCCAAGGAGAAAAGATACACGTTTGTAGTAGCCCTTGAATACAAGAGAGCATTTAAGAAGGAGCCCTGCTTTTGATATCACATTGTAATCCAAACACGCACTATCATGCACCACTAACACCTTTACCTGACGTGATGCAAAAGACTTGCTAAAAGTCATACTGAAAAGGTGGCCTAAGACAACTTGTGAAGATCATTGTAGCGAACAGCCTAGGAGACAGGCACTGACTCAGACACTCACCTGTCTTGTAGATCTCGTAGCGCAGGGAGAAACCGGCCCCTTGCCGTGCGTAGTCTGAGGTGAATTTGATATACAGAGAGGGGCCAGAAGAGATGATGGTAGGAGGTGCTATGTTCCCACAGTGCTTGCCCAGCAGGTCTGCCGCTTCACTGTCCCCATCTCGGATCTCAATGTAGTCGTACCTGTGGAGGCAGGTGAAATGGCAGTAAAACCATCTGTCAGGGATATGCTTCAGGATGCCAGAACAAACAGAAAACACTTCTTTATATTTGTATATTTCACAGAACATCTTCCAGACAGGTACTACTGGGATTCTGTCACTCATACCACACCACACACTTCCCAGTGCAGTTTTTCCCTTTTGTCTGTCTGGCTACATTTAAGTCCCTTTCCTTGTAGCTCTTTGCATCATTAACTTATTACAGCCACATCCACTCCAACTTCAGAGCCAATACGCAAAAATTTAGGATACAGCGTGCCTCCATTTCCACAAGACTCCTTCAGCATGGGGGGGAAGCTCAGATACAACTCTCCTAGGGCTGCTCTCCTTCCTTTACCTCCCTCCCTTGTTAATCATAGAATCATAGAATAGTTAGGGTTGGAAGGGACCTTAGATCATCTAGTTCCAACCCCCCTGCCATGGGCAGCAACATCCCACTAAATCAGGCTGACCAAGGCCCCACCCAACCTGGCCTTGAACATCTCCAGGGATGCGGCATCCACAGCTTCCCTTGACAACCCGTTCCAGCGTCTCACCACTCATAGTGAAGAAATTCTTCCTAATGTCTAGCCTAAATCTGCCCCTCTCCAGTTTGTACCCATTCCCTCTCATCCTATCACCACAAGCCTTTATGAATAGTCCCTCTCCAGCTTTCCTGTAGCCCCTTCAGGTACTGGAAGGTCACTATAACGTCTCCTCGGAGCCTTCTCTTCTCCAGGCTGAATAAGCCCAACTCTCTCAGCATGTCCTCGTATGGGAGGTGCTCCAGCCCTCCAATCATCTTTGTAGCCCTCCTCTGGACCCATTCCAACAACTCCATATCCTTTTCATCTTCAGGATTCCAGAACTGGACACAGTATTCTAGATGAGGTCTCGTTAAGCACCATCACGCTGCCTAGCACAGCGCAGTTTTATTCCACTATTGAAGAAGACTCTGGCCAAGCACGCACCAAGCATTAAACGAATAGTCAGTGTTCAATCCACATGAGCAGGCAGCTATTTTGTGCACTGTCTGACACCACATTGGTCCTTTAACAAGTGTGACTGGTACAGATACTTAGCACTTGGATAGTAGTGCTGATCCTCTCCTATTAAGCTCTATCAAAGTTTTCTGTTTATGAAAAGTACCGCATAAGAGCTAGGTGACCACAATCACTACTGCCTGACCTTTGTACATCTCGTAACCACAACTTGCATTAGCTAAACCTCACCTGGCGATGCCCCACTTGCCCCCTGGCATGGCTCCTGGGCCATGCCATGAACTGCCTGGGGGACGAATCTGTACATTTTTTAAGAACTGCCTCCTGGTGCAGAGACAAAAGCTTGTTGCAAAGTCCGGCTGGAAGGTGAAACTCCCACTGACTTCCTTCCTACTTTCTAGGCCATGAATAATGGCAAGGTAGTATCAGCCTCTGTGTGCAGTGAAGAAACGAACAGCTTTTACTTGAACATCTTGTTCTTCAGCTGCCTTCTAACACCCACGCTTCTCCACCCTTCTTCTCCTCTCTGGCCAGGCATGCTGCTATTTACAGTAACTGCCCAACTCTCTTCCACTGTTTATCCACGTTGTATCAACCTATTTGAACAACATGCTACAGCTCTTCTCAGGGGTCAGAGAGAGAAAAAGCATTTCCAGGCTGCCAGGAATCTGCCTTTCTTCTTTGTCACAAGATCTCCTGTTTGGGAATGGAGAGTTGAAAGGAGAAGTAGCTTGCTGGATACAGAATGATCCTCATGTGACTCATTCCTGTTCTGCAAAGCACACATGGGCAGGCAACAACCTCAAAACAAACTTACAGGCACTCAGTGTGTTCCTCCACAAAGAAAGATGGCCCGAATGGCTTTGGTTTCACTCCTTTTTGGGACTAAATCAGGCTGAGTGCCAGAAGCAAAAATGTCTCTAGATAAAATCCTGTCTAAGCTGGACCAAGTACTCAAATAGTTGCCATCACCCAGCCTTTAACTTCATTACAGACTCAATTGGCTTGGCCAAAGTGAACTCCAAGCGGTCTTGAGAAGGAGCAATTGCACAGGAAGATCATTTGGCTTAGCTGGTGGGTGGACACACTGCGATGTAAATGAAGATTTGTTCCCTCTGCTCTCTCCTCAGCTCTGTGTGACTCCCCATCACCTCATGACCCCTTATTACCCTGACACTGTCCAGCCGCACCCTGCATGACCCCACTAATGTCCATCATGTCTGGCTTGATCCCACTGCCTCCCCAGGGAGGAGGAACATAGAGGGCAGTGTTTGTGCTTCTTTTAAGTAGAATTTTTTCCTCCTTGTTTGTCTATTTGTTTAAAGCAGCACTGAGCAAACAGCAGGGACATTTTGTTCTCTAAATAACTACTTGCTCTCAGTGTGCTTGCAGCCCTTCCACATCAGAAGCACACATCTGTGCTGCAGGACTACTGGCTACTATTGAAACCATGAGTATGTGGCAAAAAATTAATTTGGCGAAAACATGAATGCTGGCAAAGCTATTAACGGAGCGGACTGTAAAAGCTGCCATTTGCATGGCACAGGAAGAGGTCAGCTGCATCCCACAGAATCACATCTGTTTTGTGTCCTTATGGGGCTACAACTCGCCAACACAGCACACAGCTTCAACTACTTGACTGTAATCATCACAGCTTCTGCTGTAGCCAACACACCAAACATCCCAGCACTGTCCACATGACTCCTCAAACCACCCAGTGCTGTAGGAGCCCTGGCAATTTCAGAAGCAACTTCTGGATCAAGAAATATTTGCTTAATGAATGGGTGAATAACTTCCAATAATACATACAATTTGAGAATATTGCAATCTGCTCATGGGCAATCTGCAAATGGAAAAATAAACCAATGAATCTAGTAAGTAAATCATCAGGAAATATTTGCCTCTCTGAATTAAACCCTCCTTGGCTTCACCCAAGCATCTAACTGAGCTTTCTCCTACTAGAGCTAATCCTTAATAAATCAGATGTTACAGACAACTAAAAAAGCCTGGGAGGTCAGGGAACCATTTTTGCCAAATGTAAAATGAATATAAATGTCTAAGAGTTTTCTTCCCTTGTTAAAAAAAATCTTGGCCCAAGCCTTCTGCTCCTCACAAGTCAAAACTGTCTCTTCAGGTCATATAAACAGCGTATGAACTGTGAGAGTATTACACTCAGGAGATAACTCCTGCCCAGATGAGCAGGAGCACCTACTTCCTCTCCAAAACAGCAATTAAGCTTTAGGCTTTCAAAATCGAACACCAAAGACGTCCGGTCCAAAATGTGAAACTTTCAAACTTCAGCAAGAACACTGGCTAATCCCTACCACAGACTCTTTTGGCATCATGTGCTTCAGTTGTGTCCATGCCTTGGCTCGCAATCTAACAAACTGATTAACCCTATTCTCCTCATGTTGGGTCACAGGCTATGTAAAACTCTAGTTTGGCAAGATCTTTGCTTCTGTTAAGCCTAAGCATAGTTTCCAGACTTTTTTCTTCCCATGTGAAAAACAAGAAGAAAAATTGAAAGGAAGAAAACCCAACACTGGTGATGCTTTCTACTCTGACCATTTAATTTCTGGATAATTACAGACTAGGGCACATCTGGATGGGACTCATTTATGCAATGATGGCATCCACACTGTCTTGACCAGTGCCCAGCAATTTGCATTTCACTCACATAACCAAATCCATTGTTTCAGTGAATGTGCAACAATATCCTTGTGGGCTGACCTCTCTGGTATTACCTCCACTGGGCAAGCTACCATCTCCAAGCACATTTCATGGCCACTTCTCCCCATTTAGGCATTGCTTCAATGAGCCAACCATAAATATGTGAGGGGATGGTGCAGCATCCGTAACCCACAAGTGTAGTTAATGTATTAACCAATCTTCTTGCAGGGAAGATGACTGCAGTTGGCTGCTCTTCCAGTGGCAGGGAATTTTCAGCTGTTGCTTGAATGAGGAGGCCAGCCAGTTGGTTTGAAACTGCCTCAAACAGAGGTTTCCACCAGGGAGTTTTAAGGCAGAGAGGCAAAGCTCAAGTGTTTTTAACTGCCCAAACAATGGGGGGGTTGAGAAGAGAAGGAAATGCATTGCTTAGATGCTCTTCTTGGAGCTGTTTAACAGAATTAAATGGAAAACATACAATGTTTACGAATATTGCTGCATTTTTATTAAAGATTTTTAGTAGAAAGTGCTTTGCTGATGTTAAGAGAGCTTTTATAAACTAATTATAAAGCACTTCTATTGCCTGTATTACTCATGCTTGCTTGCTTTTTCCTCCCGTCAACCCTCTCTGCTTCAGAGGCTTTCCTTTCTATTTTCCCCAAGTCACTTTGCTGCAAACAAGGCTGCAAGGCACAATAAAAGTAAACAAGCCCCAGTTGCAGTGATGATGAGAAGACCTTTTCAGTCTTTTTCTGTTGTGAAATAGATAATCTGCTCCCTGGCCACTGAGCTGTGCTCTACTCTCCTGGAGGCCAGCACACATCTCCCAGATGCCCACCCAGCCACTGGTGACCTCCAGAAATGCTGCAACCCATCTGGGGAGCAGTACCAGACAGCCTGCACCATTCCTCTAGGTGCTCCTTTCCTGAGGTACACAATTCAGCACAATGCACGGTTTTAGGTCTCATACTGCACCACACATAATCAACAAACCTGTTGCCCCTTAGCCTCAAATCCTAAGAGATGCTGAGTCCTTCCCCACTGAAACCTGCTCCAAGGACATTACAGGGACATTAGCTTAGGATGGAGAGAAACACAAACACTAAATCATAGATACGTGCACCATCATAATGTAAGCCCTCCTGATACATAAACTTGTGCAAGCCTTGCTTCAAAGCCCGTGGAGGGCTGGCTCCCCAGACAAAGCTCTGATCTAGCTGGCAGCTTCTCAGTCTCTTTCCAGAGCTGTGATTTGGAGTAGGTGAGGGCTCACAAGCAGCTTGGCTTGCTTACCAGTGCTTGCCAGGGCCAGAAAGAGTCGCAAGGCTCTAACCTGAACTTCCCCCATGTTTAATTTGGAGCTGTTATTTATAGGCATTTCCACAGGGCTCATGACTGCACCTGGCAAACAGTAATAATAGGATCCTCAGGAGATCCTGGGAGGTGAGAAGACAGAGAGGAGCAGTGGCTGGCCCCAAGGTCACAAAGGAAGTTTGCAGCACAGCCAAGAGTACAAGCCAGCCTTGATTAGACAGATCATATTATATTGGAGGAGCCTGGCCCAGTCAGACAGAGAGACAAATAGGTACTGACTGCCTGCCAGCAGCCCCAGATGTGGGAATGCCCAGTGCTGACCCGAGGCTTTGAGACCTCTGGTCTGCTTGAACCACGTCTTGGTGCCTCAAATACATCTGCTGAGAATAGGAAGTGAAACTGCAATTCTAGTGAAGTTCAGCAGGCATTAATACTCTGCAGGTACCTGGGAAAAGGCATGGGGAAAACTGCTTGGCCACAACGGGAGCTGGTAAATGCAATTGTTCCCTTTGAAAAGGTGGCGAGTGGTTTGTTTCTCAGAAATTGTTATAAAAAGCATCAGTTTTCTTAAACATGCTCTAAGGAAAAGCTGTTTCTTAGAAATGACAGCAGGTGCAGTATAAAGACGGTTAAGAAATGGTGAACCAGCAGCTCTGTGCTTGTTTTGCAATGAAGCGGTGACTAGAATTCATGTCCATTACGCACTAGCTGGCTTCGTTGATTTTTCTGTGTCACCACCCATCTTCATGCTCCTTCATACACTGCTTTCAAACCAAATCCTTATTTCATGGGTGGTTACATTGTGAAAGACAAGAAAACTTTTCTGTGATGTTTATAGAATCTTGAGCAAAAGCAGGACATACCCTTCAAAGGTTAAACTGCTGCAGAAGCTACTGAGGCTTTTAAACAGTATTTTTTTATAGCCATGACAGCAGAAGCGAGCACCTCTGCTGTCTGATGAAACAAGAGCAATGAAGTTTGATCTTAGCTGCCAGCCCTTAATCAGAGTAATTAATTATAAATACAGCAGATGAATTGGATTCTCCTTTGACTTGAACTGGTTTTACAAATGTGTAACTCATCATTTTAGGGGTAATCACTCCTAATTTATCCTGGAGTGGGAAAAGAATCAGTCCTCATAGACACAGATCCGGATATAGATTTGTGCACAGACCTAAAAAGCTTGTATCATATCCAGCTTTAGCCACCTAAACCTCCTCCGCTCTCAGTCGAAGAGGACAACTCATACTCATCTCAGGATGGAATTAATCACTGTTCTCCACTGATGACAGAGGTAGTTTAAATCCCTCTCACTGATTGGACTGGGATTTTAGATGGCTCAATGTAGGAGAGAAGAATCTGGTCTCCATCCACAGCTTGTGGGGCTCGTTTTGCCCATGCTGAGGCAAGAGATGCTCACAGAGCAGGCAGAGCTTGCCCTTGTCTTGCTCTGATGGAAAGAAATTACCCTAGCAACAGCAGAGAGAAATAGGCTAGCATTGCTTTGAATCTGAAGGGATTTCACTGGATTTCAGCGACCGAAAATCTGATGGCAGCAGGGGGAGACAAGGAGACCGAGGCCCAGGGATGGGGGGCATAATTGCTTAGGATTTCTTGGAAGTTTGTTTTGAATCTGTTGCATCCAATTACATCTTGTGTAATCACAGTATTGTGGGGTTTTGCAATCATTCCACTGTGCTTTGGATTATTTTCTTAACTCCTCAAAAATCTGACTAGAATTTCTTAGAAATGAGAAAAATCCAGTCATCCAGTAAAAAAAAAAAAAAAGGGAAAAAAAAAGAGAGAGACAGAGAGGGAGAGAAAATAACCCTATCAGATTGGAAAACATCTTCTAAAATTCCCTGAAGACAAAAAATGAAAACTACAAATAGCCTCTGTTTATACTCCTCGGGTTGTTTTCACCCCTATAGAAGCATCTAAGATGGGAAGTCTTTCAGCAGTTACTGTTAACTCATGTGGGGAAAAAAAAAAGATAGTCAAAATACATCTTGCGAAGGGAAGAATAAAACATAGCTCCAAACTGCTCCTGTGGCAAGTTCTGATTCAGGAGGGAATTTCAGATCCTGGCATGTTGTATGCTGCTGCCCTCCCTGAGAGGGAAGAGCAAAGGCTCCCCCGCGCTTTGCATTTCATCCTCAGGCTGCCTTCCTTCAAGCTGTGTTGCCAGATCGCTGGGGAAAGGCGCGTTGGAGTAGAGAAGTGCTCTCATCTGGGGCATGTCTGGAAAACTGTTCATTATATAAGAAAACAAGATGTGCTAATGTGCACTTTAGGGGGTTTCTACAGGCTGTTGTTCAGGAGTTACACATGGTTGTTTAATTTTATTTCTGTCTCTGAAATGGCCTCTATAAATGCCTCACCCTTCTATCTTTAACTGCAGGGGTCTTTTGTTGCAAGATGACTTTGGTATTCTTTGAGGGGAAAAGATGATGGTGAAACCCAGAATAAAATATATAAAGCATGTTAAGAATAGCCCCCCTTTTCATGGCATTCTGCCTTCTGTTGCTGCTCTAAGGGAACTGAAGCAACTCACAACCTTTTCGTACCTCAAAATGCAGGACACTTGAGAAACTGCATTTGCACTTTCCTCCTTCTGCTACAATCCATCTGTGGAAAAAATTAGACTTTGGTTTCTATGTCATTTTACTGTCACCACTCACAGGCACTTGATCACTAAGAGAAAGAAAAAAATGTATATAATAAAAGATAACAACCACAAGAGGAAAATTTGCTGCTGAAAAGCAGTGGAGCAGGTAGAAGGCAGGGTGCAAATGCTTACTTTGCTTCCTTTGCAGTCGGGGGAACAGATGAACAGGCTCCCTGATGCGATCCAGTGCCCAACAGCCTAGGCAATAGATCGGAGACCAGTTTGGGCCAGGCTGGCCATGGCAGCTGAAGGTCTGGGGAGTGGTTCCAAGAGGAAAACACCCTCCACGAAGTGTAGCAAGGGATGTCCCATCACACCTTGCTGGCACAGTATCCGTTATGGCCTTAGTCACAACATGCCATGAACGAAAGAGCTGGTAATAACTGGGATCAGATGGGAGCTTCGCAGCTTGGCTTTCCACATCACTCATTTGCATTGGCTTTTTTTTTTTTCAGCACAAAACCTAAACAAACACCTCATTAAGCACTAACTGTGTAAAGGATGTTGCAAGAACAGAGCCCTGACCAGCCCATCACTGTGCTCCTGGCTGCCTACATCCCTCGTTAATGATGGATAGTCACCCTGGGACTGGTCCACCACAGGACGGCTTCTTGAACCCACAGTTTCTCAGACACAGACTGTTCACAGCCCAACTCCTGCCTTAGCTGATGCACAAGTAAGCAGAGCTTCGCCGCCAAGGCTGGCCTGCAGCCTCTGCCATTTGGGCACTTCTACAACAACACAACCATGCCAGCTTGTAGTAAAAGTGGTTTCTGAAGCAAACAGCACATTAAAACTACTTGATCCCTCCTTGCTTGCTGTATAGTAGCACAGCATCTCCTAAGTCCTTTTACCCCACTTTCAGCTCAAGAACCATCTTAACAGAGTCTCACCAAGGGTCTGAGCATAATCAGTGCCATGCACACATCATGCCTTCCTGTGTGTTTGCAGCACCAGTGGCCTCCTATGTGAGTCTCGGAGGCAGCAGTCTCTGGGGGTGTGGTAGGTATTAGCCACTTGCAGGGACAGCAAGTCAGAGAGGCAGCCATGCCAAGACGGGTGATGCAGACAAAGATGAGGGAGTGGGCTGCTGCATGAAGCTAGTTGCTACTTTTTCTCCTTAATGCACTCTGGCAACAGCAGGATGGGTGCATCCCTGCTACTCGCGCAAATAAGGGCCCTGCCGCTGCTTTGTTCAGGATTATTTTCTTTGAAGCAACCCTTTGTGTCACCCTCTTGCTCAGCCACGGCAGTGCATCTGCTTTGTCCTGCCAGCTCAGCCATGGAGTGTTTACAAGCCTCCCTCACCCTTCCAGGCTGTGGTTCAGCTCCATTGACACTGAAGGCAACAGACTCCTCTCTCCGCGTGTGATGAATCAATTACTTCCTCTGACACTCTATTACTATAGCCCTTACATCTCCAGATTGCAGATGAAAAGACAGGCTGAGAGGGGGGACAGGGAAGGGGAGAGGTCTCCTGAGGTCTCTTTCAATTGAGTTGTTGGACATCTAAAGAAATCCCCATCTGCCATATTTAAAGACACAGAGAGATGTTTTGCTCCTGAACGGCAGAAAAATCAGAGGGTTTTCACAAAAGAAATCAAATGGGTCAAAAAACTTCCAACAAGATGCAGTGAAGACAGATCAATGGTGAGTCAGTCCCCTCTGCTGATAGAGATCCCAGACCTTGTTCCTGCCCATGATTATCAGCCAAACATCAGCATTACCAAAGACACAACAAGTGAGAGCCAGGCATTACACCTTCCCTTTTCACTGGAAAATAACAATGGAAATGAAACCTCACACCGGCACTAGCTAAAGAGGAAGGAAGCTGAGCATATGCCTCAAACTCTTATGCTGCCAGCAGGATGAGGGTGGGGGGAGGATCCCTACTCCTTGCTGGACATCCGTCAACAACTCCAGTTCTGAGAGTTCCCTGGAGGTTTCTAATACATTGAGCACTTCCCATGCAGACACCCTGCACGCGGCACAGCCTCAGCAAGCATGGGTTTGAGTGCAGGAGCTCTCTCACTGCCAGCAGGCAAGTGCTGCCTGTCTCAGCAAAGAGGGACCCCACATTATAAAACAGGGGGGTGTCCTTCCTCACACCGACCACAGGTATCTTCTGCACCTCTGCAAGAAGTGACATTTGGGGCACCTGGGACATCCACCTTGCCAGTTTTTGTGTTATGTATAACAGGACTAAGTCTTTGGCACAGGATTTCTGCTGTCAGATCCCACTGCTTCAGGCTCTGCTTCTAGCAGTATATTAAACACTAGTATCTCCATATCTGATCCAGTGCTACTTTAAAACCACCACCATAGTACTGGACTGCAATTGCTCAGCTACATTGTATGTAGATGTCCAGAATTCCTTGGGATTCAGGGAGGGAGAAAAAATACAAGAAAAACAAAAGCAGGCTATTCACTTTAATGATCTACTGATCTACTTGCTAAGCCAGCGTAAGGAAGATTTTCTATGGCGTGTTTGAACTGATGTATCAAAGACAGTCACTTAAAACATCCTAGCTGTGATTAGTGGACCATGACTGCTATTAACTTATAAGGAATTCCAGGATCACCAGACTGTGGTTTGCAACGTATTATTACATTACTATTCATCGGTGGTGTGCAGCCGCTTGATTTAAAGAAAACTGAGAACTAGTCTCAGACTGAAAACCAACCTCCCCCCAATTCTTTCAAATAAGCTCTGAGCTGAGCTGGCCAAAAGCAACCAGAAATTTATTCTGTTTTCAGTCTGCTTTTTGCAGTCTGTTATTTTTATTTTCCATTCATATTTAATTGCAGAATTCACACCTGGCCAGAAAAGGCTGGGAATAAACCAATTCCCATCTGCAGCACTCTACTCTGCCACTGCTACGTGGCAGCCTTAGAGGGGAGTGTACAATGCACTGTTGCTGTCTAGACTGGGTTTTATGCCTACAGATGCTCAGGTCTTCTCTTCTTTATAAGGCAGGGATTTTAAAGTGATTTGCCAAAGCAGGAACAGTAAATTAATAGCAGAATAAGCAAAGAACCCAAATCTCACAACTCCCAGCCCTGATACTGCTGGCGAGTCTGCCACTCCCCTGTTACAGCCTGACAATAGGGATACTATCCATTAAAAAGGCTGTGTGTAGCCAAGGCAAACAGTTGTTCATTAAAAGCCTACTCCAGTTCCTATGGAAATGAAGGTAAAACCTCCCGCTGCCTTTACTGGGCTTTGCGTCTGGTCCTTAACATAAAAAGGATGATTTTTTAAATATTATTCTGGCACTCTCCTTACATTCACTAACCCTTTTAACTCCTGAATACAGGCAGCAATTTCATGATATCAAAGAGCACTGCTAACCCCACCATGTGCTACAAAAAAAGTGACCAAGACTCATATCCCAACAGATATTTAGGCTCTCGAGACCCATCTGTTTGGGATGAGCCTCTGTGAATGGTGTCACCTGGTGTGACCCAGTGACCTGGAGCATTGTTGCAAAGACAGCCAAAGGTCTCAGCTTCTTTTCTGAAAGCACAGGCACCTCAATGATGTGGTTATCATCAGGCCATTTCAGTGAGACTGCTCTACTACCGTCCTGTGGATCTGCGCTAAGCGGAATCAGCAAAGACAAAAGGGGCTTAGAGATTGAGTGCAGACTTGCATTGCATGCTCACAAAAGGCACAAGTCTCTGACACTTTTAGCTGGATCCTGAACCCAGTTAGGGGGGAGTCACCGCAGCCAGCCTTGTACTTGCTCCATCCCCAGACACTGTGGGGGACCCACGGATCCTGCTCCCTCCTTCAATGGCCAGAAAGACTGAGTAAGAAGTGAGTATACCACAACCTCCTGCTCCTAGCTAGCAGGAAGGAGAGGGAGAGGTCTCTAACGCTATTGTTCCTAGTGTCACCAGCTGGCCCTCAATTTGTCATCATGCCAGCAGGAAACAAGGTGCAAAACCAGATCTGACTCCTACGCACCGGATATTGGTGAGCCAGTGGGATGTAGGGAGAGTGCCTTCTGGGCGATCACCTTCTGCAGAGCCTGAACTTGGCCCGTGCCTCCAGGCAGAGGCTCTAGGACACGGGGAAGCACAGCCACAGAGTAAGTGCAGCTCTCGCAGCTCTGCAGACAGGCAGCAGAGAAGAGAGATGTGAACAACCTTGAGCTGTTAACTCATGCACTGGTCTAACGCTGTCACAGCTAATCCATTCATTGGTCATTTCAAAAAATGACCTGGGCTTGACGGGAATTATGAACCATACAGCGGATGCTGGACAGAGTTAAAAACAGTGGAAGCTCATTTGAAGACAAGCTGAGCTGCAGTGTCATGTTACCCAGACTGAATTATTTCCTGTAAGTTAGAAATGTTGCTTCTGGCTACCCATGCCACAAGTGTATGAGCAAGCAAATGCCTTCCTTAACATCTCATCTTTGACTTCCCCTCTCTGCAAAGTTAAAGCTTGACTCCCCCAGCGTTGCAGGAGATCAAGTCACCTCCCCTTGCATCCCAGCAAAGAAACTCCTCAAGCCCTGGTGTTCTGTAGTTCTCCAAAAGTATTTCTATTTCTAAGCATTTTCCCAATCTCAAGATGAACTGCATTGCTTCTAAAATGTTTACTAATAAGCTAATTATGCATACATTTTAAAGCATTTACTAAT
Organism: Cuculus canorus; assembly: GCF_017976375.1. Classification (NCBI taxonomy): domain Eukaryota; kingdom Metazoa; phylum Chordata; class Aves; order Cuculiformes; family Cuculidae; genus Cuculus; species Cuculus canorus. The sequence continues at coordinate 28,300,476 of NC_071406.1, read as the reverse complement.
CAGCTGTCCATAATTGCTGCCTTGTCTACTCTTAACCTTCACTGATGGAAGGATGGCTTCTTGCAATGTTATGTTCTTGTTTGAATGAGATGGTCAAGAGCACTACACTGACTCCTGCAGCCACCAGCTGCCTGCCTGTCCATGGGCACTGGGGCTGGCTGCAGCTCCCCCCACCGCCTGAGCAAGGGACTTGGGCCAGTGCCTCTGCTGCTCTCTAGGAAGGATGCAGAGCTCATTTTTTTTCCAGTGCCCAGCTTCCTGGAAGCACAGGAGCTAGCCATGCTACCATAAGAGATCTTCACTGGCTAGGCGAGCCCATGTGCCTCACCCTTTGTACTGTGGCCTGGGAACAAGAGCATCTATCTGTCAGTGTCCCCTCGGCAGGCAGAGCTCTGCATGACAGGTGCTGGAAGCATGGTGTCTTCCTTTGCCAAATCTTGTCCCCCTTTGCCCTTTAGGCTGGGAACAAGGGCATCTCTTGCCATGCCTGCCTGGTGTCCAGCACACACTAGAATGCTGAACTTGGTTCAACTCTCTTGGCACCAACGCTGGCACTTACAAGGCCACAGCGACAACTGCATAAATTTCCTCATCATGCTGGCCCCAGTTCCTGTTTGTGGAATCCCCCAGGGCTTGACATAGGGAGCCAAAGTCAGGAGGAAGAACCTGACTGTGCAGCTCCAGGCTGCCTTAAATTTCCTGGTCCCTGCCTCCAGAAACCTTTTCCAGAATTTGCCATGTGCCACCAGAGGGGGCTGCGAACCATGACAGAGCCCCCCCACATCCTCCCCAGGCAGGGATCCCACCACAGGATCACAACCCAGCTGCAGCATGTGTTGGAAAGGGCTACAGTAAAACCTGCTGCCATGGTCTGATTAGCAGTCAGGCTTTTTTTTTTTTTTTTTAAAATACCGTTTCTCTGATGCAGATGTTATGACTCAGCTGAAAGGTCTTCTTGCAGAAGAAGCACGAGCCCATCCGCTGCAGTCTGGAGGGAGTGTGCCTCTGCTGCGTGTGTACAGCAACACCCCAGCACTCAACGGCAGCTCTGCCCAACCTAATCCTTTGGCAGTCAGCTGAGCGCGGCTGGGGATGGCAGAGTCAGTAGCCAATCTCAGGAGGGAGGTTTTAATGGTCCAAAGAGAAGCCCAGTAGTGCAGGGGAGGCACAAATGGAAAAGGTAGTTATAAATGCAGTGATTCACGCAGAGCCAAGGATTCTGACTTGGATTTTCCAAGCAAGCAGCGCAGATGGAACAAGGAAATGGCAATTAGGAAGGAGTGGACAGCTTGGCTACGTGACTGTGAGAGCCAGAGGACAGCCACCCCATTGAACACGGTTCAGATTGCTCCTGGGATCACAAATAAACCCTGGCATCCACGAGGATACCCAGCTATCGCTATGCCATGCGGGGAATGGAAACATTTTGCCACAGCAGCAGCAGCATGTTCTTTTCCACTGGATGCAAGTTAAGAGAGCAGATACCGATGAAGTGGGGCCATAGTGCCTGAGCAACAGCTGCACTTGCAGCACGGAGAGGAAGAAATGGAGAGCAGAAAGGCTACTACATTATTTCTAAATAGTTCGGCATCGGAGCATCAAACTTTCCTTTTGGCTCTACCATTACTGTTGTAGCTCCACGGCTGCAGGACAGTGCGAACAACTGCCTGGGTCCCACACTCCCTATTACACCTTCCTGCCACAGGGATCCCTGCTGTGCTGGCATATCAACCACAAGAGCCACAACAGAAGGCGGCCAATTTTCTTAACCTGAAGTGCCTTCCCAAAGTAAGGCACTTCCTTGGAGGACAGAAGAAGCACACAGAGAGAGAGAGAGAGAGAGAAAGAGGGAAGGAGAGAGAGAGAGACAGAAACATGTTCTGGGGCTTCAATTACACCAAATTACTCCATTCATGATGGCAGGATGTTTGTGTGTGTAGTTACTTCTTAATTCAGTTGGACAGAGATGAAAAATAAAAGCCCAGATGTGCCTCCAGAAAAACAACATTAACAATCAGCCCTGAGCAGCTGCCCCTGGCTGCCACCTCTGTGTGTCCATCCCCAGCTGATGCTCCCACCTCCAGGCAGGGAGGGCTGGCAGCCGAAGCCACTCTTCACAGCCAGCTCTTGCTCTGGCATCTGGGCAGCACCAGGTACACAGCCCTTTTCCGGCCAGCTGCCCAGCAAGGGGAAATCACTGACCTTTCCACAGAGGTCCCCAGGGTGCCAGGCACCATACAAAACACAGGAGGAAATGCGTTCCGCCCCAAAGGGAAATCTAAAGCAGATACAAGGAAGGCCAGAAAGGACAGAGTAAAACTAAAAAGACTTTTGCAGACATTTTTGTAAGCCTCAGAATGGGCTTTAGGAATGTAAATGTTATGCTTCATGAGGGAGAAACTTTAACCTAATAAGGTAAAATGAAATGTTGAAGGAAGAAGCATCAGAGGAAAGGGTTACGGTGTTTATCCCTGGCAGCTGGAAGCACAGACTAGCCCCGCTCCTGCTCTAAATGCTGTCAGGTAGCAATTCCAGAGTAGAGGGAGCCTTGTCTGTCACAATGGGGTTCATCAGCCTGTCACCTTTGTGTGAATGTGCTCTATATTAATGATGAGATGTCAAAAGAAGGGCTCTGCCCTCAGACTATGTTTCTTTGACACTGAACTCCTGTTCCTATTCAGGTTCCCACCTGCAGCTGCAACGAGGCCTTTGTCTCTTCATAAAACACCCTCTGACACTCAGATGAGATTTATTACTAGATGGTCGTCTATTAGTACTGCTTAATGCCCAAGCATTACAGAGTGTTAATACATGTCTCCTTCTGGTGGGTCGCTTAAAATAAGAAGTCTGCATCCTACCAATTTCTTTCAGGCGGTGTTTATCATGCACTGTTTTCATTCATTTGGTCCTAGAAACCAGTGTCCATTAAGTCTTTTCAAACCCACTACTTTGCAGTGCCGGCTCTGGCGAGCAGGCACTCAAAGTCAGCTTGGCTCAGAGCTCGTATCTGTGGCCAGCAGAAGCCCAAGTGCATTGTGGATGAACACTGTTTCACGTGCACACAAGTGGCATCTGAGGGTATAGAGGTGCAGCCAAACTTCACTTTCTGTAGAGGTTTGAAATTAATACCTGGTTTCTAGGGAGCAATGTTGCTGAAGGAGCTAAACTGAATCAGACACTGACAAACACATGACCATTCTACGTCCCACATGGGGGAACCAAACCCCTCCAACTCAAACCTTTCTGCTTTAACTAAAGGCACTCTGCATGCATGTTCTCACAGAAAGGGAAAGGGTGAGACCACATGGCAGCCACTCAGAAGATGTGCACGGTAAAGTAGAAAGGCAAAGGAACGACATCTCCAGTGTGCAGTCAGCCCCTCCAGCACACACCACTTGCAGCTCAGAATCAGACCCCTCCCAGGCAGCAAAACTTGGCAAAAGTTGTCCAAAGTGCTCAGCGCTAAAGCTGACAATGTCCTACATGTGGAGGAAAATCCAGATTCCCATGCGAGTTTCTGGCTCTCTGACCAACCTGGCTTTGCTTGCCCAAGGCCTCAGAGAGGCAGAAGCTGGAGTGTCTCCTGCCCAGCTCAACCTCTGCCCTGCACACAACGCTGCCCTGTCCAATGCACATACATACTGGATACTGAGCTGACTGCAGACATAGGTCTATATAAAGCTTTTATTACCATGCATTTGGGGTAACTGCATTAGCTGTGAAAAGGCTATACTAGTCAGCCTGTACAAGCAATGATAAAATCTGATAGCAACCATCATTCTTATACACACTGCTGAAGCCTTATGTTCATCCATGCCCACATTAAGCCTTTCCCTGCCTTGTCCCTGCTCTAAACACAGGACTGATCCTGCAAAGTGCTAAACGCCTTGCACACGCAGTGACTTCAGGGAGAGTTCGTGGTGCCCAAAGCTTTATTAGCCCACCTTTTATCTGTAGGGGGTGATGAGATCTCCAGTGACATCAATCAGCACACCTTCATTAGAGTTACAGAAGCTACACTGATTTATGGTAGCTGATGATCCAGCTCTACACTTCATAACCTTCAGTACATCATCAAACCCATGCTGAATTCTTTGTTCTCCACAGGACTGATTCTACAGCCCTATAAATGCTTTCCCTGTCCCTCTGTCCTTTTTGCAAACAGAGTTTCCCCCTCCATATATAATCCCCTTTTAATCAACAGGACCAGCATGTCTGGCAAGACTGCTGTGTCAGGCCTGTTTTAGGAGACCCCAAGCTCCTTCACAGCTCAGGCATCCCTGTAAATGGCTGCGGATTTTAGATTAAACACGTAGGTTTATAAGTCTGTGGAGACCATGTTATTAACTCAGCCTTTTATGGTGCCCTTTGATGCTGTTAATTATTCTTTACTAGCTGTTAATTGTTTTTCCTGGACATCTAGTTTCCGAGTCCCTTCTTAGAAGAAAAGAGAAAAAAACTCGGGTAAAATCAAACCCCTGCTTTAAGAAATGCAACAGAATGAACACTGTGGACAGTCAGATGCAGCCCAAATCGCTCAGAACTCCTAAGTCCCCACGATCTGAGCCTGGGTCTCCATAGAGCTCTCTATGCCATACCTCTGCCTAGTTACATGCCAGAAAATTGCTCTTGCTCTCCCAGCACAATTTAAAAGGACAGCGAGGCCACTTCAACACTGAGAAAAACAAGCTGCCTTTTAAACAAAGTCAAACTCAGGTTGAAAGCCAGTTGGCTCTTGCTTCCAGGTGAAACCAGGCTGAGTTAAGAACCACCAATTCAATGCAGAGTAGGCTCATCCTATGTGTCCAGAGCAGCATCTTATAACCACGCAGCTGGTAGAGACACACCTGCCCAGAAAGGCAGTAAAAGGGAGCTCTATGGAGGCTCAGGATGATACTTGTTTTCATACACAAGGAAGCATGAGGCCCATACCACTAGGCAAAAGCAGAAGGAGGTGACTATGTACTAGAGAGGAAGAGGAAGGCTCTTACTTGCAGTCATGCTTTTCGATTTCAAAGTGAGGGTTGAAGTTGAGGATAATCTTCTGGTTGGACTCAGGGGCGTAGATGACCCACTCACAGTTCTGGTGGGAGGGGTAGTCATTGGGGTACCCTGGGGAGGTGATATACCCAGCATCCTTGGAGTTCAGGCGGCCCCCACATGGCTGAGCTGCAAAGACACAGAAGGGAACAAGACATTGAAATGGGTCCTGAGCATTGATTGTACACAGCTGATCCCTCTAGGCCATGGCTAGGGTTGGTCTGATAAAGGATGTTCTCCAGACTGTTGACATCCATTTGATATTCTAATATTCATCTTAATCTCTGGGCAAAGGCAATTATTCTACAGAACAAACCTACTCCTTTTCCCTTCCACCTCCTGCCACACTTACATACCACATTTCACACAGACCAGAAAAGTGAAATAAATGCTCTTGCCAAGTCAATTACAGAGCCATAAAGTAAGAAGCAGATTGATATCAGATCATCTGGAGCCGCTTTATCTCTTCTTTTGCCTCTTCTGCAAGCTCCTCTGTGACAGTCTCCCACAGCTGCCTCAGGAGACACCAATATTTGGACAAGTACGACCCTCGATACAGCTTCAGAAGTGCAGAAAGGTTTGCTGTTCCCAAGGAAGGAAACTGAGGCATGGTGAGGCTGATGACGAGTCCCGGTCCACCCATGTGGCCAGCGGCAGAGCTGAAGACAGCATCCAGCCCTCCTAGCCTGTAGCCCCATGGCAGGCAGCCCTTCTCCAGTTGCTGTGCTCTCCCTCCCCAAGCCTGCCTGCCCCCACCACCCCATCTCGGCAGATTGGCCTCCCGTCTCCCTAAACCTTTCAAGCTAACCCAGCCACTGGCACTGCAGACCAGATAATCAGCAGTGGTGGTTTTGTGGGGGTAGCCCACAAATGGCTGGCAGCGGCTGCGTGGTAAGCGGAGGAAGCACTCTCAGCTTTGGGTTAGAACAGGCCCTGGAGGGTGATTTCATCTTCAAAAAAACATTTAATCTCATGAATGCTGCAAATCAAATTTATTATTGCATTACTTGCTGGGAGGAAAATCTGCATCACAGGGTCAACTGATAAAGCACTATAAATCCCAACAGAGTCCTTTTCTCCACAGGGTCCCTATTACGTGCCTCTTGCTGCCTGACCCCTCTCCCATCACGCCATCCCAGCACCAGATCCCCACAAGCTGCCATAGCTGTCTCCAGAAGACACTATTGCCTCCTCACACTCAGCTAAATGGGCAAAATCCAGCAAACTCCTAAGCCCCTCCACACAGCAGGCCAGCAGGAACATAGGGTGACCCCTTGGCCCGTGTTGCAGAAAGGCTTTCCCCTCCGTAATGATAAACAGCAGGGTACAACACAGTACCCTTCATACATAGTCCCCACAACAGGACTGTCCCCACAGCCTCAGAGGGCTTCGTTTCCACAGGAGGATGTAGGTCAGCTTTCCCAGAACCCAGATGTGCACACCTTGCGATGGGGTCTGAGGAGTATCCCATGCCCCAAGAGAGCCAAGGCATGGGATGAACATCACCCTCAGTGTGGGAGAGCAACCACATGTCCCACACCTCATCGGCTCTGTGGGCCGAGGGTTTCCACATGGTTCCCCACCACCCTGGCCCTGATGGCTGTGTCTGTTCCTCCTGCAGGAGCACTTGCTGCAAAGCTGTGGGAGCCCCTGGGAGAAGCAAAGCAGTGCAGACTCGTGTGGGCTCAACTCCATGTTGCAGGTCTGGCTCTGTCCCTCTGCCATGGTGTCCAGGAGGCCCCAGGGGTGTCCCCTGCCAAGGTGTCACGAGTGTGCCTGCTCTCAGTGAGGAGATTCCAGTCTACCTTCAAACTGCCCTCTTGCCAGAGCCAATGCAAGCAAGCAGGAGCAATGCAGGACCCCTCATGGCAATGCTTCCTGGAAAACAGCACTTTGAATAAACAACCTGCTGCCTGCACACTTTCTGTACACTGCCTGTATGCTGCTTGCAGAAAATGCACGTGCCCTTAGTGGGAACAGAGGTAACAAGAGGGCCCCTCGTGGGGAAGCCACGCTTCCTTCACCATGAAAAAGCACTCTCTCAGTTTCCCCTGTATTTTTCATGCCCTCTAACATATTCATTCTTCAAAATAACTTTCTTCTCACACACCCAAAAGCATCTCTGCAGCCTTCTTTTTTTTTCTTAAAATAATCCTGTAAGTATCCTGAAAAATATGAGGGGAAAATCACAGCACCACCATGGAAGAGCTGAGAATACCAAAAAAACATCTGGTTTTGTTCCACAGGAGCTTGCTCAACACACAAACATTTACAAACCTATGTTCTTGCACAAATCTCTTCTCTCAGCAAAGCATATTTGCCCACACACGTGTGTACGTGGGGTTGGGGGGGGAGGGAGAGAGAGATGTTCACATGGAAGGAAGAAATTCACGGACTTGTTGACATCAATGTACAAATAGACGTGTAATTCACACTTCACTCATGTACGCACTTTCACACCTTCTCATAAAAATTCACACCTCGTTTGCACACATGTCCACCCCCTCCAGCAAAGAGAAATATTCAAGCTGCAGATTATTTTTCTTGGAAAGGGCAAAGTCTTGAAGCAAAGAAAATACACTCAATCCTTCCACACCTCGTCATCCCCTCCCTGCCTCTCCAGCTTTCACACACATGCTACCCGCTAGGCTGATACCACCAACATCACCCACCGCTCAGGAGCTGCTAGCCCCTTACTCACGCTGGATACTATGAATACTCTGTGAGTCGGTTCAACTCAATCAGTCGGAGGGGAACTGCAATGTGAACAGGGGTGTCAGGCTCCAGCTTGCTCCGGCTGTTCCCTGACAAATGAACTCAAGAGCAGAAATCCAGGTTCATCCTGGTATCAAAAACCTCTCCTTTGCCCTGCGAGTCCATCACAGGCCAGTGGGATCGAGCTAAGCAAAACCCTGGGCTTGACTCTGGTTTCAAGTCAGTTGGTGCCCAAGTTAAACTGCTGGTGCCACTGAGGACAGCCTGAGTGAGAGGGGCCCAGCTCTCTGTGACTGTTGTCTCTGCAGAAAAACAGGACATGCAGAAGAAACCGCTGAGGGGATAGGTGCACCAGCCACAACCCTTGGGTCTTCGGATACCACCAGAAAAACGTCACCATATTTCTGCAGCAGAGAAAGCCTTCCATCTGCAGGAAAGCTTATCTGTGTCTCTCAGAGCAACAAATTTTGTCCTCTCACTCATCCCTCCCTAAGAAGGTCCAGAGAAATTAAGGGGGCTACTTTAAAGCAGTGCTGCCTTGTCAACACGCAGTACCAGCCCACCTGGCGGGCAACAGCGTACCGGGGAAACAAGGGCTTCTTAGGGTTATCTGAAAAGGCAAAATAGTATATTTGTAATTTTTCTGTTGGACTTGTTCTCTTTTGAGTTGCTGGTATCTAGCGGATAAACACCTGCAACAAAAAAAAATCTATCACTGTGCCCACTGAAGGGCTAAAGGTTTGCATCAGCAGCCATGTCAACCACTGGCCTTCCGTATAAAACCAGGCCTGGTTTGTACACAGTACAGGGTCAAGCTTCTACATAAATACGTTTTTTCAAACTGATACATTGAATCCATGCAAAAATAAAAAAAAAATTAAAAGGAAAAAGGTGAGTGGTATGGCTACTGCCCAGGCTGTATGCTTTGGAAGCAAGACATGCTGCACAGCTAATGGATTCACTTAATAAAATTAAAATTAAATTCTGAAGTATAAGCCAAGTCTGCTAGGTGCGTGGGACACCCCATTGCTCAGTAAGCAAAATGCAGGCACTGAAAGCAAACTGCTGGGGCTCCCTCCAGCCTGCATGGTGAAGGGGCCAGAGGAACGCTGTGCTGGTGGCAGGGCCATGGTGGAGCAGCGGCCATGGTGGAGCAGCGGGGCTCCTCAGTGCAGGCTTTGGAGGTTAGCAGGCCCTGGCAGCGTCAGGCCACGCTGTGTTCAGGATGGGAAATCCTTAGATGCTCTCCCTTCGTTGAGGCCCACCACATGACTTACATTATCCCAGCAACCTTCTCCTTGCAGCACCACCCCAACAGGGGTACTACGGGAGAGGATGACAACAACGCCACAGGATGGGAAAAGAAGACCTGGAGAAGCTCGTGAGGGCAGACTCCTGAAAAAGCTGCAGCATATGCCGGGGCAACTCCCAAAGTTTCCCACAGAGATGGTTATCAGCAGCTTAACTCCTCACCCCCTGCAACGGGCAGACCCCTCCTTCCCTGCCCTGATCTGCTGGAGCCATCCAGGCTGATGAAGTCTCCCGCTGCCTCCCCCAGGCTGTAATGAGCAATCATCACTCAGAGGACCCCCAAATAGCAGCCAGGCCCTGGGAACTTCCACCCACCCTTGGGTTTTTTCAGCTCTGTAGCTCATCAGTGCACGATGAAACCTTAGGCTCGGAGCAGAGCATTCTCCTACTTGAATTTCCTGTCTATTAAACCCCTCTGGATTTCCCTCACCCCAAGAGAGCAGGACTCACTGTTATTGTTGGACCTTCAACACAGAAGCTAAAGCCAACTCTGCCTGTAACAAAAATAATCAGCACCAGAGAGGCCCGCTTCACAACACACACACATACTACAGCCTCTCAGAGCTTGTAGCATTCAGTAGTAAACTATGATGTTTTGATCTGCTGGGTTGTTTACTTTGGGGATGCAATTCAGGGGATGCAATTCAGGGCTGCACACAAAACGTAAGGAGTTCTTCTGTTAAAGGCAAGCAGCAGCATTGGTGTCTGTGCCGCTTGGAAGGAGCAGCAAAAGGAGCAAGGGAGAAATCCCACAGTCCCACAGCAGAGGGATACGCTGCCTGGCCGCTTACTTCTCTTCCTCACATGAGGCCCTTACAGTCCAGCTCCACACTCTCATCCAACCAGCACCAAAAATTACTGTGTCTTGGGATTCAGTGCTGGGCAAAAGAGATTTGCCCTGTCAGCTCCTCACAGTGCAGCAAAATATTGGTCCTGGCACAAGTGACCCACTGCTCTCAGAGCTGCTGAACTTGGCACAAGCCCTTGTGCAGCAAACCCTATGTTTCAGTTCCATTACACTCAAACAGCATTTCAAGAAGCAAAGTTTTTCAAGGTCCACGTGCATCCAAGCATTTTGCCAAACACTGGCATGTAGGGGAGGAAAAGATCTTTTCTGCTGAGGATGCATGACCATTAGCATTCCTCCTGCCCCATTCCCCAGGCTGTGGCCAGGGGAGAGAGTTTGGTCATGGTTAACGTGGCAGGGACTCTGACTCCAAACCATATGGCACAACTTTCACATCAGGCAGGGGGACAAATGCAAACTCTCGGATTGTAACGATACAGCTTAGGCACTGGCCAAGGAGAGAGACATATTGCAGGGGAAGCTAATAAGATTAGATATTTTATCCCCAGTAGCATAGATCATTTTAGCAGAGTGTGTTTGCTTTGGATTGCGAGATAAAGCTTCAAAGGCTTCCTGAACAAATTAATGGACAAACACACCCAAACAACACAAAGCACTTACACGCACATTTCACCCCAGAGTAGTACCCGCGTCTTAGGATTTCACACAACCAGGGAAAAAACCCTGAACATTTTATTAAGGACTTTTACCAGTTTAACTAAAATTTCACTTAAAAATAGAGGCACAGCAAAGCAGAATTTAAAGACTGCTTTTGTGATCTGAACTAGGATTTTGTTTGACTCGAAGTGTCTCAAGCCTGTCACAAGACAGGCTCATAAAAACACTGTCTGGGCTTAAGCAAGAAAGGAACGCGCCAATCCATCAGTTGAGGAATGCAGCCGTTTGACCACTTCCTAAGGCAACCAGGGAGGGATGCAATATATTCACTTTATAGCGCTGGACAGCAGTGAGAGGGGAATGCCAGAAAGCATAGCAAATGGAACATTTTAGCTGTGAGCCTTTGCAAAAAGAAAGCATTTAAAATTATTTTTAAATAAGAAGGGAGTGTAAGAGGGAGGAAGAGACAGAAGGAGATTTGAAGATTTCTCATATCTGCACTTTCTTTGCTATGCTAATCCACAGAAGAATTAAATGAAAATCTGAAATAGAGACCTGTTCAAACTTCACCATGGAAAATGAGAGGACCAAATCCTGCATACAAATCCAGGTAATTTGGTTTGGAATCACTGGAATTCAGCAGTTTTCCACACCTGTGGTTCTGGATAGTTGTCTTCCAAGGACTGTCACTGCTTTGCAACACTTGAGTCTGTGGCAATCTTGACCTTTAAAAGTTGCCACTTTAGGGTGCTGGTGGTCCCCCGTCATCCCCCCCCAAACCCTTTTATCTTTGATGACATTTCATATCCTGGTTTTACATGGTGCTGCCTCCACTAACTTAGTTATTTGTCATTTTATATCACAGGCAAATGCAATTCCAATAGGGCAACTGGCTTAATAGTGTTAGTCTTTATATAGATATGTGTGCACACAATTCTCTTGGCTTGCTGAAGAGTGTAATCGGTGGGCCTGGAATTTCAACTCCTGACTATTCCAGTAACAACTCAAGAGAACGCATCAGTGTGTGTGTGCACGTGCAAGGGAGGGGGATAACTGCACACCGAACTTGCAGGAATCACGCCTGTTCCTCCTGCCTCTATGCTGGGCTCCCAAGGGTTTGAAGTATTGTGGAAACACACTGCCATCTCCCAGAAATACATGGCAGTTTCAGACCTTTAAGCTGCAGATCGGGCAGTTTCTGAGGAAACCTCACTGGTAGCACAGACAGGGAAACAAGAGACTCAGGGAAGCTTAAGGGCTCAGAGCAGAGGCAGAAATAAAGCAGAAGCTTCCTGCATGGCTTCCTGTTACCCTACCTATACGCTACACTAGGAAATAATATAGGGATGAAACAATTTGTTGAGCCAGCCCTGTGAATGCTATCAATAACAGGCTGGTTTGAGGGCCATGAAAGAAAAGCAAGAGACATTTCTAGTTCCACACATATAAGCAAAGAACCATGGATTCACCTAGGATTCTGCTCTAAAGAGCTCCAGGCTGGATGAAAACTGTTCAATGCCTCTGAAATACTAATTAGCATTGTTATTACAACAACTCCAAGAAGAAAAAAAGCTTATCTCATCTCTCATCTCTCCCTGCTTGCTCCCAGCTTCTTCACACCTTTTGAGCCCATCTGTCATGGCCTGTTCTTCACAAAAAACAGATCCTGGCTTTCCCCACTGGGCAACGCTGGTTTATTCCTGCCTCTTCCTAAGGCATCTGGCAGAGCTTCTCTGACTTCCGCACCACCCTGGTTTGGTCCTCTCTCCCAGGGGCCCTATTGGAGCCACAGAGCAAAACCCAGTGCCGCTCCTAGCCGGCAGCCACATTGATGGGATGCAATGGGACGGGATGGGAAGGGAAGCAGCTCCTCCGGAGCTACCCAGGCAGAGGCCCCGCTGCAGCTCCCTCTGCACATGCTGCCGAGCAGCAGCAGCAGCTTCAGCCTTTACGATGGCTTGCTCAAATTCAACTACTGCTGAGCCTCACTACTAGTGCCGAAGTTATTACACATTATTACATATTATGGCGAGTGTCTTAAGCACATTGCTTCCTGCTGAGCACATATTCAGCAGTCAAACATAAAGAGAGGATAGCAGGAGCGAGCCTAGGGGTGTGCATAAGGGAGCCGAGGGGCTCTGGGCACACAAGCGAGAGTGCAGGGAAGGGAAAGATGCAGGTGTGTGTGGCAGGCAGCAAGGTGGGGAGGACCAAAGGGGCACTGTGTGTAAAAGAAAAAGTTGAGATTTGTGTGCTTGTGAAGAGAGAAGAACCAGGGAGAGAGTGTGCGTTATGTGTCTACTTGGACAAGGGGCTGGGTTTTCCTCCCTCCTCCTTCCCACAGGCATCCCCTAAAAAACAGCATCCAAACTAGGCTTTCAACAAAACATTAAGCAGAATGAAATGACAGTGTCCTTTTGGCTTCACCATGTTCCTAGGAGGGACATAGAAAAAGGTAGGCATTCAAGACCCAAAGAGCCAGCACTTCACAGCTAGGGGTGACCCACCAGAACAGCTGGGGCAGATGTCTTGCCTTTGTCTCAACTGCATGGGGAGAAATCATGGCAGGTCTCAAAGATCCCGGAGCCCAGCACTTCATCTCTGGAGCCCATTTTGTTTGACTCATCAAGTATGAAGAGAGGAGGAGAAGCATTCAGACAGAAAGTCTCTGCAGCCATCCATCCCTGTAAGTAATACTTCAGGCTATTCTGCATGCCAACTCACTGCTCATACCCCTTTCCCCAACCTGTTTGCGATGAGGCTGCCTCGTCAAGGCTGCAGTCGAGACCCTGGACCCCCAGTGGTACCCTAGCTGTCCTCCCCAGTGCGATCCATGGACACCACTTGCATGTTACAGATTTGAGTTGTGATTTTGAGTGTTTGGCCCTGTGCCTGCCAACCTCGTGCTGTCAAACCTCTGCCTGTGCTTGTGTCTTTTGACTGCGCAGGCATCAAGCCTGGCTCAGGATCTGGCCTTCTGAGATTGCGATTTGGCTCAGGCAGGGAGAAGACTGACCCTTTGATTCTGAGTATGATTAAAACCATGCTACTGTAGCGCTAAGCCGTGTGCAACACTGCTAGCAACAGCCCTGATTTATGTTGTTGCTAGTATTGCGGTTTCCACCAGGGTGTAGACAGGGATTTCGAAAATAGCCCAGCTACCTCTTTGTCTGTGTGTGTAGTATAATTAGATATGTGTCAAAGGGCTGATTCAGAGTGAGGGTAGAGCTGGAAACGTTCACACCCCGCTTCTGCCCCCACCTCCATGCCGACACCATCAGCCCCAGCTTGGGTGTGTGCAGGCACATCAGCTCTCCACACTTCCCAGATTAGACAACTGTATTCCTGAGACCCCATGGGGACACGGTGGCGGTGACTTCACCGCACAATGGAGAGCAAGTTTAGCAGCTTCCAGTTTGCTCTCAGGCTGCTGCAATCTGCCCCCACCATCGTGGCTAAATGCCGACTTCTCCTATTTCGATTTCAGATAGGATCATGGGTCTCAGATATAGACAATTTATTTTCCTAGTACAGCTGGTCTGTCAGAGGTCATATAATTTGGCAGCAATCCCAGTGCTTAAAAATTAATTTTTCCTTATTAATACAACTGAGGGTCCCACAGGATAGGATCCCAGCCTTATCTGAACCTGACAGCTTCCTAAACCCCATGAAGGATGCTTTCTCTTCTCAGGCTATCTGTGGTAGAAGGCCACCATGTCCTGGAGCCTGGCGGCACTGAAGGTTTCTGCTACAAAACCGACCCACCTTCCTGCCCAGAGCAGTAGAGTGCTGGGATGGGGAGCACTGCCTTCTCCAGCCCAGCAAAGTGGGTTGCTTTCTCGTTTTAACCTTCTAAGCCATACATGAGGTACCAAACACGGAGTAAATACCGCGAAAGGGTCTGGGAGGAAGAAGGAGCAGGGCAGGGAGATGGGACGTGCCTTTGTAGATCCCCCTGGGACCAGTATGCCTGCCTGTCACTCCAGACACCACACACCATGATTCTTCTACAGCAGGAAAGTTTGGAAAACAAAATGCAACATCCTAACCCGGGTCAGAGCCCCCCACTGAGCTCGTATCAGTCGTTTTCAGTGATGCTGCTGACAACTGTCTGATTTCTAGGCTAAAAAAGCTTTTGTTCCCAGTAAGAGTCGAGTTAACAGCACAACGGGCAAAAGGCATTACAGTCAGCCCTGCGTGGGTGTGTGTGCATATCTGTATGTGTGCGGCCGTGTGCCTGCTTGGCAGCAATTTGTTTTGGTGTCATCCCCCCCTTGCCACATCTCCTAAGTCATTACTAAAAATACCAGCTTTTAAGCAAACTATTGGAAGGCTTCAAGAGTGAGCTTTGCTCGGAGCTGCATAAACATCGTCTGAACGGCTCAGTACTTGGGTCACTCAAATCTGTTACTTTCTTACTTGATTGCTTATTACAGGAAGATGAAAAACACACAGCCATTCAGCCTTCAGATTTATCTTCCAGGGTCTCCCACCCACTCCCCTCCACGGTTATCTCAGGGTTTGCTTGGCTACATACAAATTGGCAGCTGCACTGTTTATCTCTTACTGTAGAAATACTGCACGAGGGTTTTTCCATGTGGATTATCATATTATTGTCTATTAAAAACATCTCCCCTCTCTACTAACCTCCCTTAGGGAACCTTAAGAGGGACTTTCATAATGGGGAAAGGCTTTCAGATACGCCAGACTGAAACACAAATCCATCTACCCCGGCATGTTTTTCTTACTAGGCAGGCTAATTCACCGGAGCTGAGCGTAGCCTCATCGAGGTTCGCGTCCCGTTGCCCATACCTTTGCTCACTGCGGTAGCAATAAAGTCGTTTGGCCGGGTTTGCAGCACCACAAAAAGGTCTCAGCAAAGAGCCGCTGGTTTCAGCCGCAGGAAGACAACTTCCCCGCTGGCTCCAACACCATGTGATGCTCCGCTTAGCCGGGAAAACCCCGCGTTCAAATAAACATTTCTTACAGCGGCTGAATGGCCTCAGAGACACGGTTGGCTCATAAATCCCTTGCCAGTTAGAAGTTCTGATCCCGAGTCCACTCGAGGATGGAAGGAGGTGCACACACAGGCACATGCTCGGGCTCAGCAGCCACAGGGACCGCAGCCAGGCTGCCCGGAGAACCCTCAGGTTAGAAGAGCACAATGCCCACTCCAGAAGACCAGACACTGCCTCTGCAACAGGGACCATCGAAAAGACTGTTGCGCTCAGCAGGGGCCTCCCAGGACTTTGCTCTTTCTCTTCACTCCATCGAGCGCCTATCCATTTGTTTCCCTATTTAAACAAAAGATGGGATTTTTTCCCCTTTCCTTTATAACCATAAGGAAGGAGGCGATGCCAACCAGCTACCGAATGTACTCGGCGCGTGTCTGCCGGGAACGTCTGCTGCGAAAAAGAGGGACTCACTCCCTCAGGCAGCAGAGCCTCTCGCTTCCCTTTCCAAGGGGGAGCGGGTGGCCGTGCCGCTCCGGGGCAGGCGGAAAGGCACACACATCGTGCCGTGCCACCGAACGCTCCCCGGGACCGGCTGGCTGGGGCACGTCCCGAGGCTCCGGAGAACGGGAACCCCCAGCTCAGCAGCTGCCGGCTTAGCACCACCGAGCTGCCCAGCGGCTCCGGGCTGCTGACCTGACCACACGAGCCCCAGGAGAGCGCTGGAAGGCTGGGGAAGGCATACCTGCTTCCTCCAGCTCCAGGGGAGCACCCTGCTTCTCCCACGAGCCAGACCCAAAGCCAGTGCCCGTGGAGCACCCAGCCTCACTCCACGCTTGCCCCTCTCCTGCCCCTAAGCCGAAGCAGCGCAAGCGCTGGGGCTTCATCCCAGTGCCTCCTGACAGCGCAGCCCGGGCTCTTCGAGGAGGACCAGAAAAACACGCTCGCTCCCCGGCTCCCACCCTGCGCGCCGCTCCCGGGACACCCCGGCGCTGGTACCCGCGGGCAGGCTCTCCCGGGAGTGTCTGCCCCGCAAGCCTCGCCCGCTTCCAGCGCCGCCCGCACGCCTGCCGCCTGCCTTCTCCTTTCCACGCAATTCTCATGTCTCACCTAAAGTTTCACGGGGCTGCAACCAGGGGCTGCGGGCATCCAGATGCGCGTGTCCCAGATAAGGGGTGGTCCCCATCGCCTCCCCCTAAAAACCAGCACGCAACTTCACAGCGCGGCTCCTCGCTTCTCCTCGCTCCGCGTTGGGGCTGCGCCATCCCCGCCGCACGGAGCCCCCACGAACCCGCGCTGCGAGAGCTGCCGATCCCTCATTCATCCCCTCCGCCGTGCCCGAGGCAGGGCAAAGCCTCTCTCGGCCGGGCTCCCCGGGGCATCCCCCGTCCCGGGGCTTACCTGTCTCCGCCGCGCCTCCGGAGCCGGGTAAGCACAGCCCTAGGAATCCCCACGCGAGAAAAAGAATCCTATCCATCCTCGGCGAGAAATTAAAACGCACCCGAGGCCCCGCTTCGCCACCCTGCCCCGGGGCGCGGGCGTCCCACTGGCGACGGGGCGGCGTCCCCCGGGCTGCGGTGCGGAGCGAGCGCCTCTCCCTTAGGGCATCCCCCGGGGCGCGGCGGCGGTGCGGGCTGGGGCGCCGTCTGCGCCTCCTCTCCTTCCCCGGCGGCGCCTCGCAGCCTTTTCAGGCAGGGCGGCATGTGGCTGTCAGCGCCGATCGGCGGCACCGCCCCCCGCCCGCCCGCGCACCGCCCCGCCGCGCCGCGCACCGCCCCGCGGGCACCGGGGCCGCCGGCCGCTCCCCAGCGCGGGGCGCGGAGCGGGGCGCGGAGCGGCGGCACCGCGCGCTGACGGCACCGCGGCGGGGGGAAAAGCCGGCTGGGAGGGTTGCGAGAGAGCTGGGCTGTGCGAAGGGAGACGCGCAGATAGTGTCGGATGGGGGAGCATCAGGACAAGGATTGTCCCTGCTCGTGGGCGCACGCAGCTGCCGGCGCAGACCCAGAAGCGCCGCACCTCGGCCGGAGCGGGAGCGAGCGCTCCCCGCCTTCCTCTGCCCGTGTTGCGGGGTGGCACAAACGCACAGCCTCCCCGGGGCCGCGCGACCAGCCGGTTTTCTCCAAGATTGCCCAGGGAAGCTGTGGTTGCCCCATCCCTGGAGGTGTTCAAGGCCAGGCTGGTAGGAGGTGTCCCTGCCCAGGTCAGGGAGTGGGACTGGATGGGCTTTAAGGTCCGTTCCAACCCAAACTATTCTGTGATTCTAAGATGAACACGACCCAAGAGCAGCACTCCCTTAGTCGCTTTAAGAGCACTCAGAAAGTTCGCCTTTGCACCTGAGAAGGTGGGGAGTCCCTGCCCGGAAGGGAACCACTGGGACCTTGCGTTTACTCGTTCACAGACTGTAACAGGCTTAAAGGCTGGTATGCTGCAAAGTGGCGCCAACGCACACCTCCCTCCAGTTTGGAAGGGGAAATTTAAAAGTATGCAAGTGGAATGAGCCCTAAAACCCCACACCAAAAAGCTACTTGAAAACAAATTCTTTCTGTTGTTGATCTGTCCCCAGATGATATGTTCCAGCTTCTAAATTTACAGCAGACAAAGGGATTAAAACTACTGTTGCCTCAGATTTTTTAAGCTGGTAATTAGTGAAGAGATACTGGCATGTGGCAGGAGTGAGATATATCACTGTGTGGGTGAGAGGGAAAGTACAAACGTTTCACTGGTATTCATTTAGGGTGATGAGACTAATTATTTTGTACTCCACTGTCTATCAGTTACGGGTAGCAGCACCAGCTTATGTCAATGAAATCACGATGTCGACCTGGTTGAGCGCATTCACACA
Source organism: Cuculus canorus (assembly GCF_017976375.1). Classification (NCBI taxonomy): domain Eukaryota; kingdom Metazoa; phylum Chordata; class Aves; order Cuculiformes; family Cuculidae; genus Cuculus; species Cuculus canorus. The sequence goes on along the minus strand of NC_071406.1, from coordinate 28,282,151 downwards.
ACACAAACACACCAAACTCCTCCGAGGCCAGTGGAGGTTCATCGACAGCAACAGATTTGGCCTCACAGATAGGTCTGATATTTTAGCCATTACCCTGAGGGCCGTAGCATCTCCCTTCCTTCTGTGAACTTTGATACCTGACTTTGCATCCTCTGTGGCTCAAATATGTTCCAACACCTGTTGAAGTCAATGCAAAGCCAGTGGCGACTGAGTCTACTGCCTCATTTATTGTATTTTGGTGTGGGATCATGCAACTATTATTTACTACTTGCTTATAGTTAGACTACTATCAAGCTAGCAAAGTGTGATTTTTTTGTGTGTATAAATAGCCCTGGCAAACCATAACACAGATATTGGAGCATAATAAAAACCCATAGTATGAATCATACCTCTCTTGAGATGTGCGTGGAAAAGAAAGAGGTTACCAAACTCTGATCAGAGATGACCCCATCTCACACACCACACAGCACAGGGGAAATTGTCCTCCCGTTACGTTCATAGTTTCCCTTGGTTAAGGTCAATAGAAGAGCCCAAACAGGACCTTGAACTGATATCAGCTCTGATCTGCTACTGAGTGAAGAGAAGATAACCTTAGGAAAATGTTGATGGGAAATGAAGTTATCTGCTATTCCACAGAGGTTTCTGTCAGCTGCTTTCCAATAGGTCTCCACAAATCCAGCCCTGTGTTTAGTGTCAGATCTCCTCTCCATAACACGCTGCTATCAGGAAGGGAAAGGCACAACTAAAATAGCAGGCAGCACTACTGCAATTTCTACCACTACAGGTGTTCAGGACAGGATGATTATAAAGCTGGTGACACCTGCTAGTGCAGCTCAGGTACAAGAGAGTCAAAAATACTTCTTTGGACATTGCTTCTTTGGGAGCATTGGACACTCAGATCCCCTCTCAGGTTTGAAGGAACTGAGCGCAAGGTGATGCTATGCATCTTGAATTTACCTCTGCCTGTCTCCAGGGGCGGCTGCTCTGAGCATTGCTCCACGCCCCAAGCAAGGCTGGACCTCATCAGCTCTCCATGCTGGAGAAGCTCCACTTCTGCCAAAGGGCTCAAGACTCTGCTTTCTGGTTTAGTCTTCCTGTGGGTATTTAAAACCCATGAGTAAGCTCTTGCCAAACCCCATCGGGAACAGCAGCATTTTTCCATATCTGTATGTCAGAAACATTCGCAAACCCTCACTGAAAATGAGACAATATGTAATTTAATGGTACTGTAATATGTAACGTGCCATCTGCAATAAATTTGGTTTAAGGAATTTTGCAGCCCAAGCGTTAGTAAGAGCTGTGATGCAGTGGAATTTCCCCCATCTCTCTCCTCCCCTTCCGCAGAAAGCCTTCGCCTCCTCAAACGCTGCCCAGTTCCTTGCTGCCGACCCAAGGGCCAGCTACCTAGAGCTCTCTGTGGCACTCTGCAGCTCTGCTCTTCTCTCCCTTCAATTCCAGCTCTTTTTCTTTTCTCTTGATCATACAGCCTCATTTATTTTCAATCACGGTTTCCTTTTCTAAAGGAGTCCTTCTCACCCTATGAACTGACCATCAGGAGGTGTCTGTAAAGCAGGAAAACCCCCAGCTTTTTCTTAGAGCCTTTCTCAATCCTGATATAAAAGAAAACAAAACTAAACCCAAGGCATTACATATTCCTGTTACCTTCTCTGGGCTCCAGTGTAGCTGGACAAACAGGGTCTCTCCCCCAGTTTTGTGTCAAAACACACTATTTCCAACACAGAACTTGACAGCTTTCCAGAGAAAACAACACTGCAGGACTGGAATAGGGTTAGGAATGAAAGTGGGGAAAAATGATACGCAGCCTAGATAAAACTATAAGTATTGTCTGTCAGCAGGAGAGCAGAGACTCAAACAGTTTTGGCAGCATACCCGACAAGTGGGAGCACGGGGGCAGACGGTGTGGATTGTCTCCCCAACTCCTCACGGGAGCCAGACTTGTCACTGCAGTTTTCCTCCTCCAGACAGTGCTTTGAGATCCTCGGCTAAAAAGCTTTGAGTGCGTCATATGAAATGTTTTTATTAGTCTTTCAGGTGCATGATTATGAGATCTCGTTTTATAGCCACAAATAGCCAATAATTACCTTAGCATTCCATTAGCCCTAGTCGTCAGCCAGACTATTTGCTCGGGAATTCATCTATATTCGAAATGCAGGTCAATACCCCAACCTGGAGAAAACAGTTCAGCATGTTGCATTCAAGACCATAAACATCCAGTGTAGAGGTGGCTTAATTAGTGTGCTGCCCAGTTAATTTTTCACAGCGAGTACCGTGGCTGCTAACCTGTGGCTGAAAGCTGCGCCTGCCGGCTGAGCCCAGAAGCTGACCCTTTGGTTTTGTGGGTGCTACGGCAGGTCAGTGCTTGCCCACCTGCCCCACTCCTGCCTACCCTATTCCTGTTCACCCCCTCCTAACATGCTCCCCTAACTTTTCCAAGCTGCCAGTCCAACTGCAGGATGGCAGGGAGCTGCTTTCTCCCTTCACCTCTTCTGCTCACAGCTGTTTTGTACAGGAGAAGCATTGCTGGCGTGCAGTGCCTACTCCAGCATTTGCGCTGCCTGCTTGCAGTGTGGCCTGAAGCTCAGGTGGTTGACACACGTCCTGGACCAGTTCCACTCTGCCGTGGTGCCAGGAGCTGGTGGAGGGCTGTGGGAAGAGCTGGGAACAACACCACTGCAAGGGAAACCAGGGAAGTGCTGAGACAGCCTGGAAAGGAGAAATGAAAAGGAAGGAAAAAGGAGAGAAGAGTGGAGAAAGGATGTGGTGAAAGAAACAAAGGGATGGGGATGTTGAAACAGAACAAGGGGACCGGGGAAAATGAATAAATGGCAGAAAACAAGGGAGAGAACAGAGGAAGCAAACTAATGGAGTTAAAACCCATCATAGGATTTGCAGACAGAGGGAGACTGATTCCTCGCACCTCCGGAGGTGCTCAGCTGCAGGAGAGGTGCAAGTGTGCTAGGGGCCTGCTAAGCAGCAGCCTGTGGGGGGTGGGGGGGGGCAGCAGTGCGAGCTCAGGGGAGGAAAGCCCCTGCATCTTCAGACTTAATAAAAAAAAGCTTTCAGACTTCAGCAGGGTGACTAAATTAGGCTGACTATAAAGGTGCTGCATTATTTCTCAATACGGCAGCAGTATGAAAGGAGGCAATAGGTTTCTTTTGAAGCAGCTGCTGTGTAATCCAGGGCTTTCAGGTGTACTTCAACCAAACGCTCTCCTGGCTTCAGCAGGTTAACTTCATTAAAGGCTCCATCTACCGCTTTCATGTTCACTGAAATCCCACTGGGTGGGTACATTAGTCAGGAAACCCCCCACAAGATGATTGCATGCTGTTGTTTGGCACAGTGAATAGACCTAGGAGGGGAAATGGAGGAGGGGAGGGGGTCACACAGTGACCCAGGCAGGAGAGGACAGATCCTCAACCACTGTAACATGCCAATGGGCTTGGCCCTTTGCTAACGGCAGTAGAAGTCACTGCAGCAGAAACCCCAAGCCTGTGGGGAGCCATTCCTCCTGATAAAATTTCTGCAAATAACCTGCTTGGTCCCTCCTTTGCTTTGGTTTCCTCCTCTCCACACAGCCACCGGTGCTGGCGCCCAGCTTGTGAGGAAGACGTTGATCCCCACAGCTTCTCCTCACCTGCAAAGAGGAGACCATAGAGCTGTACAGGTTGCCTGTCCCTCCACCAGACCATGGCAATTCTGTTAGCTTTGCTACTGAAGGCTTTGAATGAGGCTTGAGTTTCTTAACAGTGGGGTGCAGTTAAGACTCTTGAAAAATCAAATAACCTGTTGCTAGTGTGAGGTGACCCAAGTTCTGTGCATTCATCTGCTGAAAACACCCTACATGATGTGCTGATTGTGGTCTCTGCAGGTATTTACCCACAAAGCAACATCTGGTCAACATCACACTGTAGAATCTCCAGTTAGACCATCCTCTAGGTAGGGTTAATAGCAAATTTTCCACAGACTGAATTAAAGGGGTACATTCGTGGACCCCTACCCAGCTACAGTCACAAACGAAGGGCTTCATTTAGAGTCTGCTGAAGCTAGTGAGAGTTCATCCATCACTTTCACTGACATCTGGGTGCAACTCAAGTGGCTGAGCCCTGCAAAGCCAGCATGAAGTCTTTAACTATAAGTGCTGCCATCGACTTCCGCCGGGCTGGCTTCCACCAGAGTGTCATGTAGTAAGCACTTACAGGGTTGTGTGCTCAGTTTTATAAAGGGCTACGCCAGCAATCTTATTAAAACACCTCCTTAAAAATACACAAATTCTTAAACGGACAAGTCATTTAGACCCCCCCTTGCCTGAAACTTGGCAAACAAATTCTTAGGCCAGAAGTGATTTCTTTTTCCTTATAAGCAAAATGCCATTACCGTCCTTTGGCTCTTGTCTTGATAGATCCTGGCAAGAAAAATGCATGTGTATCTTTTAAGGGTCTTTCTCCTTTGCTTATCACGCTTTAGCTTTTGACCTCTCCTCTCCCCCTGTGCCCAGGCGCATTCCGGCGTTGGCTCCGGTGGTGGTACATCGCACAGCCCTCCCAGCAGCTGGAGTTAGACCCTCCCTCCAGCAGATAGCACATTCTTCCGGAGCACTGTCATGGGGGGAGGCCTTGAACTATGAAAGGTTTTCTTTCCCTTTTAATCTTTTATTTTCTTTGATGTTCATTTTGAAATAAATTATTGTGCCTTATTTGTATTACGGTACCTGGCTCTGCAAGGACTGGGACCCCTCTGCTGTCCAAACACAGAGTCAAAGACAGTTCTTGCCTCAAACAGTTTACAGTCTGAAGAGAAAAAACAGACAAAACCAAGAGCCAGATACAATGTGGATGACAAGCCTGTGGATTATTTTTGCATTTAGTTAAGTTGTAAACCGTTGAGGGATAGATTGCTATTTGACTATGCCTGTGCAGTATCAGAGGTAGGAACTTTTGTCTGATGCTGCTGGATACCGAGTTGTTTGGAGATGGGTTTTTATCAGGAAGCGCTTAGGTGCGGATGTCCCAGAAAGTTAGTGATTCCTAAAGGACGCGCTGCTTTTCACCTGACATCACCAAGCATATATCAGTGACCCCAAAAAGGAATCTCATAGCAGAAAAAGCCCTGTATATTCTGCTAATAAAAGACAGATGAGGACCGGAAGGGAACAGATCTAGAGGATCCCAGCCGATGGCTGGAAGCAAGGCTGAGCTGTGTTTTCATCGTAGCCAAACACTCCTGTGTTTTGAGAACATTTCAAACAATGTTTGGCACAATTTATGTACGTGCTTACCTTCCCAAAAATTTCATAGTGCTGCTATGATCTTGCTGGAGACAGCTGTGCTGGGTGTATCAGGCTGAAGATTGTCTTCATAATCCTCGCTTGACATACGTGCACATCTCAAGTCAGACCTTGCATTTATGGCTTCCTAGACAAGAAAACTGTAATCTCAGAGGAGCTCTGTCCTGCTTCCTTTCTCTTTCTGTGAATGCTTCAAGACAGTCATCGCCCTTTTTTTCTGGAGATGGGGCTGCTTCCTTACCTTTGCAGAGTAGCTCTTTTTCCCAAGAGATGTCTTTCCTCTCTTCCTAGGATCTTGCAGAGACCCCTTGATTTTTCAGTGTAACTTCTCATGGATATCAGTGGTGCTAAGGCTGCCTCACAGTCCATAGGATGGCGCTGAGGCCCATGGCTCAAATAACTACCCTGGATGATCCTCCAGGGAACCAGGACCTGCAGAACAATAACCACAGGAAGCTGCCCATTTTCAGGCAGCTCTATGGCAGCGCAGTGTTTTCACTCTTGTGTTCAGCTGCCTTCACAGGACATTAAGAGCATGTGGCCCTACGCAAAATTAGGCTGTTGTTTCTCAGGGGTTCAAGCTTAGGGTTTAGCACTGGGAATTTGCTGAAGTAGAAAGATGCACTAGAATAATGCCTATCAAGCACTCTGAAATGAGAGGTGGGTTTGTGCCGTGCACCCACAGATTAGCAGAATCAGTAGGGTCTTTGGCCTTCCTGAGCCAGGCAAGTGACCCAGGACCCAACCCAGCGGTAGCCTGTGGGCAGTACTGGGACTTTTGCCATCCGTGTTTTGTTTCCACATATGCAAAATGGGACTGCTAATACCTCTTCTCTCCCACCCCTTGTCTGTTTTCTTTGCTTGATTTTGGACTCCTGAATGGTCTTTCCCCATGCACAGCACAGGGGGTCCAGTGGCTACGGAAATAAAAGCAATCCTTAGTTGCAGGTTTTTCTTTTTCCTCGTCAGTGTGCTACGTTTATCAGCATCAACCACGAGTCCAGCACAGTCAGGCTTCCCCTTTCTCTCAGCACCTCAGAGCTTTTGGGTTCACGAATCTTGCTATCAATAATACATGATGCAAAGTTCTACAGAGCTTAAAGTTTTCCATGTGTGTGCTGGAGTTTGATTGTAACTGTGGGTATCATTATCATCAAAGAGATGGAGGAATGGCAGCTTTTAGTTAAACAAATGGAAAGCTGTATTTAGTCTCTTTTGCCACACTGTGATAGGGAAGAATAAAGGCTTTTAAATATATTTTACAGCTGCTGTTTCTTAGGTTTTCTGCCTTACAATAGTCTCTGTGGTTCTGACTGGGAAGTTGTTGCAAAGGCTTTTTGTTTTTAAGCCTCCTATTGAAATAATACATATTAATTGCCTCATTCCTGAGTTTTTTGTTGTGGTGGAAATTTGGATGGGGGTGTGGAGGGATGAGCTGTAAAGCATCAACAGCTGAGAGGGGGTGCCCTGAGTGAGTTATGGGAGAGGAGGCTTACACGACACACTGCTAGCAGAGTGCAAAGGAGAAGAAATATCTTACTGGAAAGTGAGAAGACAACTGGCAGAGAAGCCCTGCCTCTTTGGGGGGAGTAGGATAGAGGCAGAGCTGGGAAAGGAGGAGCCGAAAGTGCTCAGCAAGGAGCTCAGATGGGAGCAGGGACAATGCTAGAAAGGAGCAGCATGAGAGTGTACGCGTTGAAAAGGAAAAAAAAAGCTGGGTTCATCATGCTGCAGCCGCCAAAAGTGAATATTAATGAAACAATTAGCTTTGTGGGCAATGGGACAAATGAATACTGCTTTCCTAGAGGTGCTTAGCGCATGGTTGAATCCATAGGTGTATATGAAAGGTTGAGCCCAGTTTTTCCCTGTTGTGATGGCACTGGCATGGTCTCTCTGTTCTTCTCTCCCCAGCTGTTTTCACAAAGCTTGCAGGAGATTTGTATTTCTGATGAAATTGCCCAGTGGTTCAAAAGTTACTGTGATGGCAGCAGAGAAACACATGGCTATATACCATACATAAGACTCTTCTTTCACTTACAAACGTAAGTTGTAAGCGTGTGTGTATAAATATATATGTATTTTCTAATATTTGCAACACAGTGCTATTCCAAAGAGTTACAGGTAGTTTAGGAAAGCCGTGGTGGTTGCAATTATCTCCATTTTACACGACACAACAGAGTTACTAGACCCATTCTGGGCAGAGTAGAGACCCCCATGTCCCTCATACCACTCATTTCTCTCCTCTGAGCTATAAGAAACATTTTGGCCTTTCACCTGCCAGTGCTGAAAAAATATGGAGGCAGTGGCTTTCTCTTCAAAGTGCTCTAACACATTTGCACTGAAGGTGCCCAAGGAAGGCAACGTGAGCACTCTCCTCTCAGCTTAGTCCCACAGAACAACCAAGGGTCCCACATGTGCCAGTTCTGGGTGGCTATCACCCAGAAGAGACTGGTTACAGCACTGACGCCAAACAGAAGGTGAGCAGAAAAGAAGCCCCATCTGTTAAACACATGAAAGGTGAATTAATGGGAGTTCAAGCCAAGTACTGAAATGTAACTGTGAATCTGAAAGCTTTGTTCCAAAGAAATGAAGTCCCACTTTAAAATAAGTCCAAAAAATTCCCATCCTGCTTCCACTGAAGTCAATGGCAAAATTCCCACTGGTTTAACCAAGAACAGGATCAAGCCACTTCCAGACAGATTTATAGCCAACATATGCTGTAATGCTTCCATACTGCATGTGCTTACTTCTATTTCCAGCCATGTTAAAAAATTATGGCAAATGCCTATGGATTTGTGCATATGAGTTATTGTGCTGCTAATGAGAGGAAGAATTACCCTAACATGGTTTACATGGTCATCCATTGCCAGCACAGATGAAATTGCTGGGTCATTCACTGGCTTCATATTGCTGTTCATCCCATTAGCATTTCCATTAGAATTATTGCAAAATGTAACTCAATTTCTGGGGTTTTTTTTGGTGGATGTGGGGAGGGACACAGGCTGTGTTTGCAATTAGAGCTGCTAAGGAATTAGAACTGAAGCCCTACGCATGCTCTTGTGCCACACTGCAGTCACTAACGGGATACTCCTCTGATGGGACCTCTTCTGCTTAACCAGGGGAGTGGGAGACGCTCTAGGTAATGAAACAAACCAAAATGACTTCTTACAGCTGAAGGCCTCTATGCAGAATGCATGTACGCTCATGCACTAGAAAGCTTTGTCCAATTCATTCCCACATGCCCCCTGCTTTGGGCAGCTGAGTCTGTCCCTCCTAAACATTAAGAAGTTTGCAGTCTAAACCCCACACAGATCTTGTTTTTCAAAAGTGCAGTCAAGAATCAGCAACCAGTGGGTTTCCCAGAAGCCACTGTGTGCCAGTCCCTTCAGTAACAAGGCCCCGTGTTCTCTGCAGCTATCATTACCAGAAAAAAGAAGAAAATAATCTCATGGTTGAAGCCTCCCTCCCCTTGCTCCTCCCACTTGGAAAAAAAACCCATCTATTGTTTTCCTGTAATTGATCAAGCATAAACATTCAGCTCTACGGTTTTATGACTAATCACTCTACTTCTGAGACACGTGTTTGCAGCTATGCAAGGCACCAGCTGCTGTCATTCCAATGGATATTAATTTATATTGTCTCCCGCTCCCGTCCTCCCTGTGCTGACACACAAAGGGATGGGGTGGCGGCGGGAGCTTTAGATGAAGACATCTGCTTGAAAGGCAGACAGTAGCCCACTGCCGAGATTGCACCTGGACTTTCACTGGAAAATCAGGCACACTAGTTGCTTCCTGGCACTGCAGGGTTCGGTACACACACAGGGGTTTGACTACCGCTATTTACTTATTTACATCACTCCAAGGGAAACGAGATGTTTGGACAAAGGGAGGGAGGTAGATTTCAGGAGCAAAACTGAGATGACTGAAATAAAATATCACAGACGTGTGTTGGGGGAGGGAATTGCTGGGGGGAGGGAAGGTGAGGAGGGGGAAGAGGAAAGCTGGAGCATCTAGTTTTGCCTCCTAAAAAGGTTCTTTCCTGGTGTTTGGCTATGCTTCTCTCTGGAGAGCCTGGCAGTTGCCCAGGCTTGTGTGCAGGATGACCCCAGCCACCTGCAGCCATGGGAGGAGGACGTGGAGGAGAAGACAACTTGTTGGTTGTTCCTCTGTGAACAACCCACAAAGAAAGAGAGCACACAACCCTAGTGGCTTGAGCCTGCTGTAGAATCCAAAGTTGGTCTCCCCCTCACTCCTCTGGCCAGTTCCCAATAATGAAACTTAAAAAGTATCACACACAAATTCGCAAGCTCTCTTTATGTGTGATGTGACGGTCACAGCCCTGCACACAGCAGGCACACAGGAGGCTCACAAAGCACTGTGTAGTCTGCCACAGATCTCCTCTGGGAGTGCCACAAGCCACGTCTTGAGCTGGTACCCCCAGGGGAAAGTCTTGTGCACAGGGACATGCAGGGGCCAGAGCACTCTGGTAGAGCAGCCTGTTCTACTAAAGCATTCAGATACCATCTCCCAGATAAAACAAAGATGAGGGCTTGACTATAGGGGATATGAAAGATTTCTTACTCCTAAGAGCAGGGCTGTTTCCCAATCCCTTCACATTCGCTAATCAAATACCAGTGTGACTGGGGTCACATTACATTATGGCTGTCAGCTCTAAGCGCATACTGTATTTTTCATGTCCTGTCCTGGTCTGCTGTGTTGTGCTGCAGTTTCACCCCCAGAGGCAGCACTAGAAGGTTTTTCCTTATTACTGACCTTACAGTTTCGCTTGGGAGCCCTGATCCAGGCTTGGACTATGTGCTGCCACATCCCGTGCAAATGACTAGTGAAAAGTTTACTAAGCAAAGAAGCTGGTTAAGCCGTTGGTCTGTGGGATTTAGTTACGCTAGTAGCAAAGAGCTGAGGGATGGTAACGTGCAGTTCAGATGTGAGGTGCTGTTTGCCCACGTTTCCTGCAGCAATTTTTCAGAGTAAAGGACCATGCTCAAACCAGGGATGTATTTCACCCTTTTAAGACCTAGATGGACACAAAGATTTGGGCTTCTTTTTTATGATGTCAGAGCTAGCAGGATTCCTGAGACAAATCTAAAAATCCTTTCTTGTTATTACATTACATGCCTGAATTCCCAGTGCTGTATACCACATGAAGTCACTTAGCCTCTGTGAGTGGGTATAAAATACTGCTTCTGGTGGAGAATTCATATCTAGACATGTTTTATTTTGCTTTTTGCCCAAGGTAAGTGAGAATGTGGGTGCAGGTTAGAGTTTTTTTCATTAGCTTAAGCTGAACTTATTGATTCTGTTGATAATCGCCTCAGAGACTGTAGTTATGGGAAGGTGATACAAACATCTGTTTTTCCTCCACAAAATTCTCCCTACTCCCTGAGCTTATGGTTTCACTCCTCTACTCTCCTCACAGGTCTCCAGAGAGCTCTGCTTCCCCAAGGATGCACAGGTCACAAGGCAACAGCCATGTGAAATATTAGTGCTCCCTTTACACATACCCCCTCAAATCAGGCAAGATATTTTGGAACAGAAATATTATTTTTAGCATGCCTGTCCCTCTGCAGCAGCCACTGCGAGGAAACAGCTAAGGAACACTGACCGTTGTGCCATTAGACAGTTTTGACCAACTAGTCCCACTGAAATATATGACTCCTCCAAGATGACGTTGGGAAGTAATACATTTTAACAGACGCTCACCACCCCCTTCTTTTCTATAAACAGAGATGACATCTCGAAGGGGCAGGCTGCAGATGGTATTGTTTGTCTCTTAGCGACACACATATCCTAGGTTGAAGTTTCATGGGGAATTGTACCCAGGCCACTGGTAAGTCAATATCTCTGAAGTAGAGTCCATTTAAAGGGTTGCTTTCTAGCAGCACTCTTAGGCAGAGACCTAAGGTCTCACGGCAGATCAGGGAAGAGTCATAGCTTACAATCTCATATTCCCACAAACTCTTCCACTGGATTTCCCAGTTCATTACCCATACTTTCTGTAAAGGTTGTCCACATTCCTAGGATCTCTGAGCCAGATGATACTGGGATGATTTACTGAGGGTGTGAGATGACAAACAGACAGTGGCAAACCTTTCCTTGTGGCCTTAGCTGCTCAGATAGGTTGTAAAAAGCCTGGGGAGTGAGAGAGGCTATGAAGCACGCAGAACAGAAACTTTCACTGATCCAGCCTATTCCACACCTTGTCCACATGGAAATCCTTGCAGAGCACACACATTTATAAAGGCGAAGCAGATTTTTATCTGCTAAACTTCTAAACTCTTAGATACAACATGGGATAAAAAATCTCAGGGCTTGCCCACACATTGATCTGTATTCCTGCACCTATGTAACGCAGCTCTGCATGGAGACCTGCATTTGAAATAACATCTGCTTTTTTTTTTTGCTTACCCTGTTTTTCAGAGTGCCAGTGATTTCTGTGTGCAGCCAATGCTTCCTTCCATGCAGGAGATGAGAAGTGTTTCTCCCTCTTGCAAGGTTTAATTGTGTTGTGCTTGTGTAAAGATCTTGGAGACCTCCAGCCTCTAAATGCCAAGTCATCTCCTTCTTGCTTCCAAGTATTATGATTCTGTGGACCAAATACAAGTTACTTTTACGCGTACTGTAGCTCAGTCCAAGCGAGAGTAAGGGTGCAACTCAGATCTCCAAACCCTTTCTGTGGTGCCTTTGTGCTCTGGGGCTCTCCACAGGAGGGACTCATATAGGTCAAACTATTGGGGTGCTGAGGCTTTGGGGCTGCCTGTCTTGGGAAGGCACAGAACAGCTGTAAAACAGCTAAGCAAAACACTTTTTTCAGCCTCCGTCCAGGACCATCAGTTAATCACAGTATCACCACTTGCCGGCACCACTGAACAGAACCATCCCTTGAAATGCAGCCCAGGCCCCAAGACCCCTCGTCGCAGAGGTGAAGGGGGTCAGCTTGACCCTCCAGGACACAGGAAAACCCCCAAGTGCTTATGACTATGACCAGACTATGCAAGTGCCCAGGAGAGGTGGAAGTGGAAAATGATCCCCTCTGCTCTGCCACCCTTCCCCTGCCTCCCCACTGCTTCAGCATCTCTCCACTTGCACCATGGCAAGAAGGGTGATGAGGGGACATAAGGAGCCTCTTTCCCCAGCTTGCCACAGGCGATACAGGCAAACAAGTGGCAGAAGTCTAGGGCTGTGCTGCGATGCCCAGCACTGCAGGGCCCTGAGTGGATGGGGAGGGGGGGTGGGGGTGGGGGGAGCAGGACCTGCCCAGAGGGGCCCCCGTCTCCCTCCCTTGATGGGGGTAAAGGGCTGTGGAAAAGAGGAGTGGAGGGCTGAGAGGGGCCCAGGCACAATCCCGCAGCAGGAACCTCCTTCTCCTAGTTGGTTTTCAGCCATCTTAGCAGCTCGCATGCTTGACCCTGGCTGATCAAAGCCTCAATAGGACATTGCCCTCATCCTCCTGCCCTGTCCCTGCGGGGGCATCAGTTATTCCTCTTTTGTGTATGAGGCCCTCCTCCTGGGGACCTTGTCTTCCCTCTAATCAAATAATCAGATGTGTTTATTGTTGTGGAAATCATGCCCTCCCCTGAAATGCCTGACCAGCAACAGCTTCCTGGCTTTGTCTGCAGCCGACAGCCTGGATCCCACCTCTCCTCTGGTGTGGCCGGGGGCTGCGCAGGGGCAGCCAGCCGCTCGCTCACGGCATCGGTCCCATGTGTGTCGTGCCTGCACAGGGAGCAAAAATGTGCCCACACCAGAGCTTCTCTCATGCGACCAGCCTTTGTGAGGTGAGAAAAACCCTCCCACGAGGAGGTTTCCATTTGGAGAAGATGCTGTGTCACTGGGACACACAATGGAGGGAGAGGATAACCACAACCATGGTGCTTCCCCTGCTTCCACAGGCTGAGAAGCCTGAAGGCCCTCCTTGTCCACCCACAGTGGCTGTGGGGCATGGCATACCAGCCTATCCCACCTGGGTTTCCCCTGAGGACACTGGCCATGAGTTCTGCTCACTTGTAGTCATCTCATTAACTTTGGCGGAGCTGCCAGCAAGGCATGCTGGCCCCGTGCCCATGGGGCAGCATCTCTGTTGAGGACAGTCGCCTCTGCTGCTGCTTGCCCCTTCTCTGCAGGTGCACCAAGACCAGCCATGCACAGCAGCTCAGCCCTGAGCCACCCCCACACCTTCCTGCAGTCCATTTTTTTTTGGACACATCGCTGCAGGGACCTGCTGCTAAATTTCACAGGCTCTCCAGCTCAGCCAACAGTGTGCTTAATTTGTCTACTGACCCTCCTGCCCCCCCGGACACACATTATATAATGCATATTTTTTAACTCTGATCCCATATCCTGTTAGGAAAAGAAATGTCCTGACTCTACAGCACCAGCCTGAATTTTTTTGGGTGTTTTTTTTTGTCCAGTTCTTTTCCTGTGTTTACACTCCCACAGTGCAGCATTTATTAATCTGAGGATAAGGACAACTTAAAACATCTTAGCTGGAGAAGGCTCGCAGCAGGGGTGAAAGTAAACTGAGCCTGGACCCTGCTTAATCATCAGCCAGTGCTGGCCCGATGCTCCAGCGCAGTCCCTGGCAGCCCTGCCATCCTCCCCTGCACAAGAACCATCTCGGATGCAGCTGGGGGCTGCATGTTTGGTCGCCTGCAGTTGAACCACCATATCTGGAGCCTGCCTGCCTTGCACGGGGACCCACGCAATGCGCCTGGCGTTTGTTGGGCCTATTTTATGTTTTCACACCTATCGGTGTTCTGGCTTGCGAGCCAAGGCTTTGCTACAGGAGGTGTGGGGAGAAGGGCAAGACAGAGGTGATAGGATCAGGCTGAACTAATTGGAAGCAGGTTTTTTTTAAACAAGTAAAGGATTTCTTAAAAATAAAAAGGCTTAGCAAATTAAAGCAGACAAGCAGGTTACTTTGCAGCTACAGGATAACCCTGAACATCCTGGTTATATAAGGTATCAAAACATTCCCCAAAGCAGAGAGCCTTGGGAGCTGCCCTGTGGACTCAGTCCACAGACCCTGCTCTGGTGAGGCTGTTTGCAAAGTGTGTGCTCGTCCTGGGAGCATGGGGACAAGCATGTGTCCCCAGGGCAGCACTGCACCCAGGCTCTCCCAGGATAGGGCAGTGGATGGGTGTATTGTTGGCTTTCTACACCTAAAGCACAAAGCCAGCTGGACTCGACCTCATTGAAGTCAATGAGAAAACAAGTGCCTCTTGTTCAGCATAAACATCCAAGAGAATACATATAACCAAACAGGCAAAACAAAAGCTGCACTCCTTGAAACGCTGCCCCAAACACTGATCACGCTCAGCCACAGGCTCTCATTGTTCTCCCAGAGTCCACAAGGCCAAGGAGGACCCAAAGATCTGTTGGCAGGCAGGTTTCTCTCTCGCCTCTGGGGCCCAGGGAGCACTGGCCAAATCAGTCTCTACTGCTGGCCAAACCCATAACTGATATAAACCACATTGCAGGGTGACTTCGATAATTTGCTGGTATCCCTGAGCCAGACCCTGCCAGGGGAACAGAAAAATCCTAAAGTAGAAACATCATGATAGAGCCCTTGTCATGACAGTGACAACCCAAGCCATGCTTTGGGACTGCTGCTCTGGTCACCACCTTGCTGTCCCCTGTACCCCTCATGCAGGAGACTCTGAGCAGCAACCATCCTGTGCTGAGGAAGCCCAAGTAGGTGGGAACCCCAGCAAGCCCTGCACAGCTGGAGCCATGACTACACTGCCTCCTCTCGCACCTCGTGTCCCCAAGCCATCAAAGTGATGTATATGTTACCCCCATCTGCATGGGGAAGAGGTCCCAAGGCTCCCTGGAGCATCCACATGTAACTCATCTCAGCAAGGGGAAAAGCCACAGCCTCAGTGAAGCCTCATGATTTCCCAACTTTTCCTAATGCTAAACACAGGAAAAAATCCACAGGCGAGAGCCTCAGGAATTCAAAGTCAGTGAATGCTGCCTCTGCTCTCAGGAAACTTGGCCAGAAGTAAACGTGCAGAGGAATGTAACCATTGCAGAAGATGGTGCTTGGCTTTTCAAATCCAAGCCCCTAAATACATTGCACTTTGGCTGTGATTTAGAGTTCTTGCTTTTCTTTTCTGTTTTGTAGCAACGGCAGTCTAACCACTTACGCCCCAGCCTTGTTCCCATCACTGCTCTATCCACTCTGTTCTGCTGTCAAAGTAGTCTGGGGGACTGAGTTGGGAAATGATCCATGTTAAAAACAGCCCAGGAAAGAAAAAACAAGTTGGTCTCTTTTTTTCCCAATAGAAACAGTTACCTTTGTCCTCTCACAGCAATGAAAATCCCTACAACTGGGAAAGGAGAAAGGACATAGAGTGGGGTGGACTAGGAGGGAGTGTTAGGAGGGAGGGATGGGACAGGAAGGGGAGACTGGAAGCATGACTGCGTTAAACACACACTGAACTGAGGCCCCACAGTCCTTTTCTTATATAGAAAGAAAAATGACTGGCCTGGAGGGCTTACTTCCAAGGGAGGGAAGAGAGGAACAAGAAAGAAGGGAAGCAAGGAAAAACATGCTCCATGATAAAGGGGATGTCTGAGAGCCTCAGAAACACCCTTCTTGCACCTAACACTCCCCTTACTTATTTGCAGCTGATTTGGCCTAATCTGAATGCAGAACTGACAACCGGACATGCTAAGAGTGCCTTTGATTTCCTCTGCTTGCTGCAGTAACCAGTAGGCTGTCAAACTGCCTTATATAATGTTAAAGCAGCCCCACAGTTGCTCTAACTTATGCTCTGGCTTCAGTCTGCCTAGACACTCCACTTGCCCTTTCTATCCTGGCCAGGCCAGTGTGCGCAGTGCTGCTGCTCCATGGCCCCGGTGCCTGCCTGCGCGTGCTCACCAACTATGGCAACCCCGGCAAATCCTTTCCACAGCCAGGGCAGGGAGCTCCCTGCACATTCAACCCGCCTTTGCCAATTGTCACTTACAGCGATGTGAACATTAGAGTGATCTGTGGCACACAGAAATGCTGCTCCGTCTGAAAACTTCCTGCTTGTTTCGCTCTGCGTGGCTTAGTCCTGGTCGTTCTGTACATCCATTCTCTCACGAATGAGGTTGTAACGGTTTTTAACACTTTTCTCACCTGCATACCTCGCTGTAACTACTGACTCTCCTTCAGAGAGAGGGAATGGTTAGAAATAAGTTGCAAGAGTAAACTAGCTTTTAGATCAAAAGTAGCAACACCTAAGTATATATGCATGTATGTATGTGCCTGTATGAGGTCTGACACAAAAACCCAAATGGGACTAACTCTATAACTCACAAACCAAGAGTGGGAGGAAAAAGACAAAGAGATGGTTATTGAACATGTTCTAACCTGTCACAGTGAGACAAGGCTGAACTCGATCACTTCACTTAGTATGAGTGCACGTGTTCAAATATATTTCTTACTCTCGGTTGGGAAACGTTGGTGTGCACCAGCCCACACCACTTTGTCTGTGAAGCAGTTTTTAGCTAATACCACCACCACTGGTCTTGAGCACCCACCCTATTCACCATATCTGGCTCCTTGTGATTTCTTCCTCTTCCCAAAGATCAAGCCGGTGCTCAAAGGAACCCCTTTTTTGTCGGTAGATGTGAAAGCAAAAATGATGGAGATCCACAACAGCCTTTCAGAAAATGATCTGTGGAATTGCTTTGAATGTTGGCAGCATTGTATGCAGCTGTGTGTCAACTCAGGAGGGAACTATTTTGAAGATGATTGTAGTTGATTTTCTTAATTTGCTAAATAAAAAGAGTTACAGGCACAGTCTTGGGGTTTTTTGGTATTGAACCTCATATATGTATATCTAGGAAGAAGGAAGGGAGAAGTAAGGGAAGGAAGAAGGGAGGGCTGCTTTATTTACTTTTACTTACTTATAAACCAGTTTCTTCATATTTGCTCTATTTTTTATTCTCTTTTCATTCCTAGAAAAATTGTGGCAGATGAAGCCTCTTAAAATCGTAGCTTGCTGGTTTGAAAATCTAGGTTGCAATTTATCTTTTTTTTTTTCTGTTTTTTTGTACTCTGGATTGAAGGATGTGAAGTATGAAAACTCCAATTTAACAGAACCTAGAGATTAAATCACATTGCGTAGGTAAGGTTTTGGCAGAGAAGCAGACAGTGCTTCCTAACCAGTACCAAGAATTCAGAGAAGAATGGGGTAGGTTTTAATGTAAGTTTACTTCTCTCATAATGAATTTTAATGACAGCTTTCACAACTGCTTCTGTGATTCATAAGAGAAAATTAAAAACCTACACCTTGAAACTTATATGACAATGCTGCTAACATCTTGCAGCTTCTGGCATTATCTTGGAGAACCTTTCAGTCCTGTTTCTATGCCACATTGTTTTCCTCACAAAATGTATTTTAAATATAAAACATTGAATGTTCATTGCTTCTTTATATCATTTTTATTCATTACCTGCTAGAGGCAAAGGGCACGGTTTTATATAGAATCCTCACTGAATGTCTTATTTTGCAATTTTACTCGACTGTACATATTTGCCAATAAATTATTTTCTTTCAGATGCAGATATTCTTCTGGAAAAGTGAGGCAGGGCTGTTTCCTCTGTACTGATTTTTTCTTTTTTTTTTTTTTTTTTTTTTTTCTGCGAGCACAGCCAGCTCGTCTGGCTTGGGTTAGTTTGTCAGGCATATTTTGGGAGGGGTTTGAGAGTTAACTGTATTAAAGACTATACTCACCTTTTCGGCCCCTGAAACCAGTTCAGGATTTTTGTGCCAGCAGCAAAGGAAAAGCTTTGGCACAGGTCAAAGGCTTGTTCTAGACAACCAAAAGGCAGAGATAAAAATCTGTGTCTTTCTTGCAATCTATACTCACAAAGCAACTGACTCCAAAGCCGCTGCAAGTTGTCCCTGTCTGTAAGGACAGTGCAGGCACTGCGCAGGAACACAGGCCCTGGCGGCGGTATGCTTTGACTCCATATCGCTTTCAGGTGCCAGTAAAACTCTTGGTGTTGGTTACCTACGCTCACAAATGGCTCAACGCTTCTCAGCAGTGAAAGCAAAAGTTGTGTTTGAAGGTCAAAACCTAGTGACTTTTCACTTAAATATCTACTATCTTGGAAATTACTTCATCTAACATAACACTCTTGCCTGAATCTTTGTATACTCTGCAACCCATAGCTCTGATCCTACAAAGATTTATGCTTGCACATAATCTGGAGTATGAAGAGTAGTGTCATCATCTTCAGCGAAACGACCCACGTACCTCAAGTTAAGTACCTGTGTAAAACTTCCAAGGAGTCCTAAATCTCTGGCACGATAGTGCTGCAGCTGTCTTGCTGAAATACAGCCTCAGCTGGTTGGCCCTGGTACCTGCTACACGGCCGCAGATCAGCTTGGTTCTTAACAACAGCAAGAGAAAAACTCAACGTTGAGATGAAACTGTCTGTGCAACTTTAGCAACGAACATACAGTTGCCTACGCTGAAATTCACTGAGATGGCAAGGGTCTTCTCTCTTGCTTCTCCTTTCAATCTGGGCTATGGAACCACGACTCCAGCTCTACGACTGAAAACAAGGCAGATTTGAAAGGGAATCAAGTTAAGCCCCATGACGTTTGTTTTCTTTTTATCTACAGGGCAGCGCATGGCGGTCGCAGTTTGTTTTTTTTTTTAAAAAAGTCACTTTACCAACTCTGGTCCGGCCTGATCATGCATATCTTCTAATATCAAATCACACCTAGGACTGAGGATGACTTTGTAGATACAAAAAAGAGAAAAACTCAACATAGAAATACATAACCTTATATAGTCTTAAAGCCTTTATTTTAATGCAAAATAAAACAGGTAAAATTTATATAGCCATATGTAATGAAAAATCAAAATCTTTTGTGTGGTACTAGAAAAAACCTCCGAAATGGTGTGTTGAATTTCTCCCCCAAAACAATCACACATGATTTTTGAATCAGTTTCACTTAAACACAGGGGAATTGTCAGGATCACAAACACCTCTCTCTCTCCTACAATAACAGAATGGTGCCTTGTAAAGCACTCTCTTCTGTGCAGAGATGCAAACAGCGTTTCCGATTTTGCACGTACGGCTTAGAGACTCTGCAGAATAACTGTGACGGAGCACAGGTGTAGAGCGCTTTGGAAGTGCAAAGCAGCCCCTGCTCAGAGTGTCAGGATGTGGCCCTGGCAGAGCAGTCAGTAGGATTCACTCACAGCACCAACTCTCTGATAAACAAATCTGTGATGGCTGGGAGAGAAGGAGGTAGCACAATTTATCTCTAAAAAAATTAGGCAGCCATGTGAAGCTATTTCTAGATCAGGAAGCTGGAGTGAATTGGAATTCAGGGCTGCATGCACTTTTTCAAGGCAAGAGCTTTTCTTTTTTTTTTTTTTTTAATGCTTAGATCTCCTTTTTTTTTTTT
The DNA here is from genome assembly GCF_017976375.1 of Cuculus canorus. NCBI lineage: Eukaryota > Metazoa > Chordata > Aves > Cuculiformes > Cuculidae > Cuculus > Cuculus canorus. Next base: position 28,262,406 of record NC_071406.1, on the reverse strand, counting down.
TTTTTTCCCCCACAAAGGGCAATGGATATTTCTTTAGGCATTCGAGGAGTGCCTAGAGACCTTTGCATCATAATATATCACAGTGGTAGTGTCTGCTCACAGGCCAAGATCATGGCTCGCTAGTGGGTGGTCACTCAGAAAATCCACAGGCTCTTTTTCTATCTCTTAATCTTTCAACTGCTGGGCCCATCTGGCCTCGTGCCAGAGCCAGAAATGCAGGCTGCACGCCACCAGCTCAGGAAATCAAAGCTCCCAGCGTTGCGCGGGAGCGGGCCTTTCTCCCCCTTGTCCTGACTCCTGTTCACACGCACACTTACGGCACGCTGCTCCTGTTGCAAACCCAAGCTCTTCCTTCACACCCGCTGCGTCAGTAACTTTACTGCTGGACTGGCACATTTTGGATGAGGGAGTGTGAGGCAATTACGTGTCAAGAGCATTTCAGACTCAATTTTCCCAAACATATGGACATATGGGGAAAAGAACAACTTGTTACTTAACGGCTCTTTTGGATTTTGCAAGTGTGTATTTTCAACCGTCAGTTGTAGCACCTCGTGAATTCTGCACGATACATATTTTTCCACAATATGGTGCTAAAATCTTACATTTTACACTGCAGAGAAGCTGACTATATATACTGTAGTGACACATTATACTTTTGAAAACACCATACCTCTACCAGATATTAAACCAGCAAATGGCAATTTTCTCCCAGAACAGTGGCACCAGAGATTGATGAGATGCTCTATAATACTTTTTGGTCTTGTTGCCCCAGCTCAGTCAGACTGTTCTTCCTCCTTAGCTCCTCACCTGTAGGATGCATCCATATATTATACTTGTAGCTCTTTTTTCTTTTTTGAAGCTCTGTACTGATCTAACAGCAGAAGCTTCATTTAATAACCTGTGGGGTAAGATTAACAGCTCAGAAGGTGTTCATTTCATCTGTCCACCTCAACCAAGCGGAGATGATGCAGACAAGGGGAGCTGTTAGGGAGAGAATTCAGGTTACAGGGAGACAATCGTGCAGGTCCTTCAAAGGCTATAAATAACTCCGGAGCTGTTTCCATTCCAGGTTTTATTTGGCCCTGGCTCTTGAAATGCTGTAAATAAGTTCTGTTCACTGTGATGTGATGCCATTTGAAGGGTTAGTTGAGAGTGATTTATAAAGGCAGTAGCTTATATTCAGAGCTGTTCTTAATTGTGGCCTGGCTTGATAAAGCCACTGTCGCAAACATATTAGTTTCATTACAACTGGATCAAATGTATCAGGGGTTATATTTCAAGGAGGGAAAGGAAAGTATTTTAATTTGTTTTCACTTCATTTTCAGCGGGCCTTCATAACACCAGCAGCTACCCTGTGGCTGCCAAGTCCTGGCTGAGTATCCTACGGCATCTAAAACTCTCTGAGAGAAGTACAAGGCTGTGTACAGCACGTACATGACAGGCAGAGTTTCCTTAGGGAATATGCCTTATTTATGGAGGGTACCGAGAGACATCCAGCTTTACATCCAACCCTCCCTCTAGAGGTTTTTCCCTCCTACATTACTAGGGAAGAGGGCAGAACAAAATGAACAAGAACTGAATATACTGGCTTCATCGTTGGTTGCAGTCCTCGCCCTCTCTCCCTCCCACCAATGCTTCCTCCTGACTGGATCCAGAGCTGTGCCTGCCCCTGCCCTGGGGAGTCCAGCCCTATAACTGAATTATGGAGATATTCTCTCACCACCCCAAAGCTGTCTTCTCTCCCCTGCCTCTCAGGCCGGCTGGTGGGTAGAGACTGATGTGAATACAAATGCTAAAGCCTGCCGGTCATCTGGGCAGCTGCAAGTGCTCCCCATGACCCAGGGTTACGCCAGCCTTTCACCAGCATTAGCAGCATAGAAAAACTGTTGGCTGGGATTAAACACTGCTTCTCATTAGGGTCATTACTTACTGGCAGTGGCCCCTAGAAAGCAGCAGTGTACAGGTCTACCCTGTTCTGTGCCTTGTGGACCTCTAACAAGCCCTTTACCCAGGGATATCTAGAAAAGGGACAAGCTCCTAGCAGGATAGACCTTCCTGGTAATATTTAATACCTGGGAAGCGACCTATGTGATTTAATCTATTGCATACTGAAGGTGTCAAAAAGACATCAAAGAAATCCTTGTGCTTAATCCTTGGCCCAGTCACAGTCTCTCCCTGATGAGGAGAAGAGCCCAAACAGTTTAATAATGCTACCAAAAGGCAAAAGTTGAGGAATTAAGGACACTTGGAAACTTCACAAAATATGTTCATAGGTGGCAAGACTGTATGTTTCCCTTGTGACAAAATCCTTGAGAGCACTGACAGCCCTGTTGGGCTGGGTGGTACAGGGCCCTGTGGCTGGGACATGCTCACCTCATGCTGGCTGGCTGGCTGCAGAGCAAGCTCAGACTGTGTGGGGCAAAGAGCCATGCCATCAGGTACCTCATGGCCATCCCCCAGGGCTCTGCTGGTCTTCTCTCTGCACCCACACTTTCTCTCTTCCTATGTGCTGCTGCTAAGAACAGCTATTTTCTCTCCCTCCTGGGCCCCAGGGTCTTGAAGCCCTCCCTGTTGCTTACCTTGTCTTTTCTCTCACCTGTTGCTGTGAAAAACCCCTTTCCCTGCTGGCCTCCAGCTGCAGGAACTCGAGTAGTTTGGCACTTGGCACTGTCCTGCTGCTGCCCAAGGCTAAGCTTCCCTTGGGGGACTGAGGGTGGGGGACAGGTGCCTCTGGCCGCGGCAGGCTCGCAAGGGCAGGACATGCCCCTGGCAGGCACTTTGCTGCAAACCCGCTGCAAGAGCAGGTCAGGAAGGGGCTGCCCTGATGGAGCCAAGGCAGCACCTGATACGGTAACTTAATATGAGTTATGGGGTCCCTGCCCATGGTCACCTCCTCAGGCACTGCTCTCAAGCCATCTCCACTGAAAGCCCAAGAGCGACGCTTACTGACAGCAGCTGAGGATCTGATCTTCATTTATGTTAGAGAGTGTGCACTGTATAAAACTAAGGAATGCTTACGAGAACACACATGCATGGCTAGACACACACTTCTCAGGTGGCTGGCTGCTTTGTCCTCTGCCAGCCTGCCAAAGCATGGCAGGTACAGCTTTTTGCCTTACTCCAAGTGTAGTAAGAGGAGAATCTTGCTACACAAACTGCGAAAAATGAAGGCTACACGATAAATGCTGCCACCATCGAAAAAAAAAGAGGAAGACAGAGGCCAGATTACAAATCTGGAGCTGCAGCATCCTTAAAGCACAGAGTTGCTGGTCTGAACATGCCTGGAACATGGCTGCTACCTCTGCAGCAGTCCCTTCTCGACTCACGATCACACACTGGATTACACAAGATCCCCAGCTCTGCACAAAGTCTGTATTGCCTGCTGTGTTCTCAGTTAAAGACTCTACGACAGCACTCTTTAGTAAACTCTGGTGACACCGCTGCCCTTATACAGGCAGCTACATACTGTATACGTGTAACTGGATTCGGTAAATAGCCCTGAGGTGTATTAAGTGTTGCGCTTCATTTCCAGTAGCCACTTTCTATTTTTAAAAGGAAACAAAAAATATTCAACTGCCTGGTACCTCACGCACTCAAAACACATCGTACCTCATGTGGCTTTAGATCACCTGCTAGAAAGCACCTATACTGAGCCCAGCTCAGTGAGAACAACTTCAGGTTTTGCATGCCATTCTTACAGGCAGTTACGCTTGGAAACAACTCTACAAGGACGATGTCCAATGGGATTCCTCCCTGGCTGTGTTGGCAAGTCCAGTGCGTGGCTATACAGCTGCAGTCATGGGGTTCTTCTGCCTGGGATCCTGTTGCCTGTACTGGTACTGGTCTGGACTGGTCCCACGGTGTCGGACAATTTCAGTATAAGCTGGTGCTCGGTGGGACTGAGGTGGGGAAGGTGGCACGTCCTGCCGGAGGGGTCCTTTATGCTGGTTTGCAACAGGCTGGGCTGGGTAGTAGTGAGGGTACCTCAATTCTGCCACTCTTGTGTCTGGTGCACGGATATAGTTCCCCTTAGATTGATGGACAACAGGCTGTCCTCCTTGGTAGTAGGGAAGATCTCTCTCTTTGTATATTACTCGTGGCCTTGTTAAATATTCCAGTGGCTCTGCAGGCCCACGCCTGAGGAGAAAAAACATAATAAAGGACATAAAAAGGCAGCCTACTAGCTCAGTGACACATCATTGTACTCACAATCTACGTTTACTTTGGAAAAGGAAATGCCACCTCAAGCATGACAGGTCCAGATGAATCAAAAGAACTTCTGAAGGATAACAAGCCTCCCACCTGCACGCCACAGAAGTCTGTAACACCCAGGACACTGGAGGAAGGGTCCAGCGCACATCACAACCCTTTTACAATGGGAGAGCACTGAAGCCTTCAGCTCCTAAAGTCAGTCTCCTGTGATCCATTTGCCATAATAGAAACAAAGCTCCTTTAAACAATGCAAGTTTGACTGAATCTTATCTAGCCTGAGGATAAACAGATGAGTTGGGTCTGCAAGTCTGCAAATCCCATAAGCTTTACATGCACGAATATTCACGCTTTCCAAGCCATTTCCCACTATTTTTTCTCCTAACATGTCAGACTGTAATACTTTCCAAACACCACAGTTGGAAAAACTGGAACTCCTAAAAGAAATGCTCAGGATGTCAGGCTGCAATACCTGTGTTTCACGGGCGAGCTGCCAATGGAGATTCAAAAAAAATCCTGTGATCTAGAAGGCCTGATATTGCAACAGCCCTGTACCTTGTTTGTGTCAGTGTGGATCCAACAAGCTGTAGTTCACGTGCAAAGCAACATGTGAACATGTCATCCCTGAGGATGTGCCATGGAGCCCTCTCTATAGCTTTCTGCATCTTAATTCCACGATTTGCACTAATGAAGCACTGGTATTTTTTCTTAGTACAGCTTAACTGTAGTATCTTTTGAAATGGCAAAAATAATTGTTCTCATAGACATGTGACCAGAGCATCCCCAAAAGTTCAACTCAATTAGGAGCTTTTGCCAATCTAATTGCAAATGTCTTTACACTTTGGGCAACACTTCCCATGGACTGCAGAGGAAGCTTCTCTTTGAGTGAGAGCTGAAGGAATACAGCAGGGTTTTGACCCAAAACAGGGGCTGAAACTATAAATCAGTTACACCTGCTCTGTGTCTTTGGGATTGAACTCATCGACTCTTTAAATACTCTTTGCACAGATTTATTAAAAAAGTTATAATTCTGGTACAGCAGATCAGGTGTCCACAATTCATCAGTGCGTCTGTTTTGTTCACACTGAGATTTTACAAGCATGCTCCCCCTTTCTTAATCTGGGCTCCCAGACTCCACTGGAACTTGTTTTGCATGAAGTAAAACAAAACATGTGGTTTTCTGCTGCACTCGTTTAAGCCCATGGGGTAAATCATGGACATAGGCAATGAACAAACATTATCTGCCTTGAAATGAACCTACAATTCTCCCCCTGGAATAACTTAGTGCAAATGTTTCCTGTTTAAAATGGAAAGAGCAAAAGGAAGAATTCCAGGCCTTGGACTTTTAGGACCCTATGCTCCCCAGAGACTTTGTGCTTTAAAAACAGAACATTATAAAAGACAGGCACTCCTGCTTTTTTTTTTTTCCCTCCTCTCTCTCTCTCTCCTGGTGAGACAGTCCAGACAAAGTGCTGAAGGGCCTGAAGCCACCCTCTGAGATACTAAAAGGACTTTTAAACCACATGTATTGAGACAACTGCTGTCTCTGCTCACACACCTACGCCTTGCAACAAAGTCTAATTTCCACAGCAGGCCAATGAGTTGCTCCATATATTTCTGTATGAAGGCTTGTTCGCCAGTCAGTCCCATCACACTCAGCTTTTAACTCCTCTGTGCACAAAAACACACTTCTAATCAGAAAAGGCTTCTGCTATGGTAGGAACTGCTTTGTGTCAAGCAGCAAATCAACATGAACAAATGTCAAACCTGCACCCATCATTCTTTTAATATAAGGATAATGCTCAAAATCCCATATATTAGATTTTATAAGATATCCTCCTTGGCAACAATAATCAATCAAATTCTTGTGGATCACATTAAACAGGAAACCCGATCTAGAATTCACTGAAGAGCAAGGTAGCTTTTGGACAAAGCTCTAACTGCAAAATTTACTTACTCTAAAATAACAAATTCAAGATTAATTGTCACCAGAATGACTTTTAGAATAGGACTGAGTCACCAGCATCATCTACCGAGTCTTCAGCACACAGCTCATCCATCAACTCACACGAGAGGTCTGGATGCTGCAGGATAAAATGGGAATATGTTTTCCGATCCAGCCAAAAGACGTACTTCCAGGAAAGCTCAGGTGTTCCAGTTCTAGGACATAGTGTGACACTGCTGCCACAGAAGATGTGACTGTGCAGAGGGCAGCACATTCAGGTGGCTTTGATCTCGGACTGTGCAGTGAAGATCAGCCAGAACAATCAAAGCACAACCATGCCATACCTGAGGCATGAACCCAAGCTGATCGAGCTTGTGCCATCAGGTTTTCATTGCTGTTACCTATGCTACAAAAACTTAATCCACCATTGGTTCACTTAGAGCTAATGCCATCTCTGGTTGTGTAGACAAACTGCGAAGGAGCGTGTGGGAAGGGCAAAACCTTTCTTTAAAGAGAAGAAAAAAAGAAATATACAAGCTGTTCACTCTCAGCACTAGTTTCCCTTCTGCAAGGGTGAAACACCCGTAAGTGGTACCATTCTCTAGTATCTACCCTAGAGTCAGGGCTTAGCAGCTGGAGAAGACATTGTACACAGAAACAAGGCCTGAATCCACTTCACGTGGATTCTTTAGGAAAGTCAAGGGAAGATAGAAAGTATGTGAGGTTTTTTAGCAGCCTTGGCAATAATACAAGCAGTGATCTAAGCAATGATTATCAGAACTCTCACGAGTAAGACCTTGAGAAACCTGGTAACTGCCCAAAGGCTGCCCCTGTGCAGCATGCCCAGGGGACATTTCATGAAAGATAGCCTCGTGGCTGCACCATGCTCCAGCTCCCTTCCCCCCGTGATCCCAGTGGATGCTATGCATGCAGGTATACAAGCTACAACAACAATTTTCTTCCCTTTTAAGACCAGCATTGCATGCCAAAGCTAAGTTATTTCCTGAGAACTCATTCTTCCACACCCACCAGCCATGCCTGATGACATTTGCTCTTAGGGAGCTGCTCACAGCGCAAACCACCAGCCTGGGGAGTCTCCATGAACCTCTGACATGAACCTCTGTCTCACAAATCTTAAAGTACAGGAAAAAACAGCCCTTCCCTCCCCAGGTGTGTCAAATTAATCATCAGAAAGTCAACCTTTTTAAGGTAGAAGAAACTCCTATAGATACCAGGCTCTGTCTGTAGAAATGCTGTCACTATTGGGAATAAGTCTGGGACACTGGGGGCAGCTCAAGGCAGGAAGAGCAGGGCTCCTTTGAAGAAACACTATTTTCACTTGATAGCTTATGGTGTAAAAGTATATGCTGTTGTTTATCCTTAAAGAAATTGCCATAACAACTCAAACAAACACTATCTACTTGGCAGCCCCTTGTAGATGCTACGCTTGTTTCTGCAAGAAGCAAAACAACCCGCCTTTTCACTGCAGACATTGCCACCTCTGAGGAGGCCCTAATGAAATTCTTCTCCCCTCCCTTGCTGTTTTTGTTGGCTCCTGATGAGTTCAGAGTTCACAGGGCCATATCACACCTCCCAAGTGACCCAAGGTTTGGGGGGTCAAACCAATAACCTCAAGTGGAAAATCAGTGACCCAGGGGAGTGATCAAAAATCCACAAATTGAGTCAAGCAAGTCCAGCCACTCAAAAGGACCAGGCCAGGAGCGCGTGCCCTCAGAGAGGACATGCTGAGTACGAGCTGCTCTGACCGTCAGCTGTTTTCCAGATTTTTGGCCAGTTGTTTGACCTGGAGGTCCGGTGAAATTAATGGCAGGCAGAAGGTAGGGAAGCTGACAAAATATCCTGGGAAGGAACTGGTCTCAGAGCGCAAAAAGTGTTTTTGCTGATAGTTCAGCTCTGCTGGCTCCTACTGGAAGATGCATCACTGATGTGCCTCTAGCTAAAAGCAGAGGCAATAGTACCTGGCTCAAGAAAAGAGTGAAACTGGTGGGACAGTGTGAAATTGCAGTCCTCAAAAACGTCATGGGCGAGGCCCCCCCTTAAAATGTGCATTTTATTGTGAGGAAGTGAAATCTCACCTTCCCCTACAGGGAAATGATGGATCGTACACACAGGTATGTGCAAATCTGTTTGGCCATATCATTTCATGCGCTGCTTAGCAGCTCTACTAAATGATTCACCAGGTAAAAGCTGTGATCCACTTTGAGCTTTAAGAGCACAAAGTAGCTTTGTCCAAACAAAGCAGGTAACTCATGGATGATAGTCAATTAAAGTACATGTGTTATTTTCCTTAAGACAAATAGTCTTAAACAGTTTGTTTTCCTATCCCTGCTTTGTTTACCTTCCAAGTGCAAAGAATATAAAATCTAATATTTTCTGGCTTTGCTGCAGAATTTTTAAGGGCTTCTGAGTTTATGAATCAAAGAATTCAGAATGCTCAAGAAAGGCTTCTTTTATCCAAAATGTTATTTAGTCGTTGAATTTAAACAGGTATCTGTAGGTCTCAAAAAACCTAACTAAAACACTTTTTTGCTTTTTCTGCAGTTCCTTTTTTTTTTTTTTCAACCCCCCCCCCCCCAACCCTCATTTCAGTCTTTCTTCAGTTGTGGAGAGTCCCACAGGGTAGACTGGCCTAAATATGTGATGCTTCAAAACACAACTAGAAAAAAATCATCTCATTTCAGGTTTACTGTGTTTCATTGTTAACCCTCATTTGCAGGCCACCTTTAACATCAGCCATGAGACGCATGCTTGGGTTATCCGAAAGGAAAGGAAAGCAAAATGATGGTCTGGCTGTTCATGCTGTGCCCCATCATGTTATGGGTTTGGATTTCATCATGACAAAGGGTTTTTCTTGCCTCTGTTCTGTAGGGAGAATCACAGAGGTCACCCTCTTAGTACCTGGTAAAAAGCAAGGAAGGGAAAGCTCTCTGCTTACATCACTGTCTCCTTCTTGCTGCTGAGGGAATATTTTGCAAGGGATATAATCTCACATGAAAAACTGCCTTCTTACTTTGTCAGGGAGTACTTCTTGAAATAAACTTCAAAGACAGGCAGAGACTAAGCGGCAAATGGAAAGCCCACATTTGGGTTCAGTCTCTTTCATGTCTAAACAAGAGATACACAGACTCTGGGTGATGGCATCAGGCAGTTCAGGCTGTGATTAAAGAACAGGAGAAAGCAACAAGGTCCTATCTGTGTCCAAATTCTCACTGAAGAACCCTATTGTATGCATCATGATTGCATGGTGTTTGTTCTCAGCTAGGAGGATCTACTTTTAAAGAAGAAAGGAGAAGAAGATGTAAGAATTAAATTATGCAAACAAACAATCTTACAGTATCAAATACATCACACTGTGTCTTTACAAAGCTCTTCTCAACATAACACTAAAAACAACTGACTGAAAAGACCACGTAGGCCCTATCTCTCCAGACACAGTATTAAAAGACACCACAGTGCTGTTTGTAGTCAGTGTCACTAAGAACTTCTGTTGCTTAATATTCAGTGTTCATATAACTTAAAAACCATACTTTTTTTTTAAATCACTGTAAGCTTCAAAAAAATCACTGCATAAGACAGATTCATTAAAGTCTGTCTCTGTATTTTAGTAGGTGAGGTACTCTTAGAACAAATATTCTTTGCCATTTCTGACCAATACTTTCCATAGCCTATGACGGGGTTTGCCTTTAAAGGGCCACAGAAAATCAAATTTAGTATCTTAGTGCTGAGAATGATCTGCAGCACAAGGAAGTGCTCAATGGCTGCTGCCTATGAGAGGCTTGTACCTCTCAGAAGAAGGCTGATGTCTACCAATGTCATACTAACCTCAAACACACCACACACATTATTTATGGGCTGAGCTGGTGGAGGTGCTTTCTTCTCCTGTTCTTTTATCAACAATGCAAGGCTAAAAAAATCAGATAACGTAAACGAATACAATCCCTGGCTCTCATGTAGCACATGCCATGCAAAGAGAGCTGTTTTTAGTTTGAGGACTGTGTTTGGAATTCCTTCAGTGTCAAGTTTCCAGTTACCAGACCCTCATCCCTGGGCCAGGCACGACTGCGGTTGGACTGGATTAGCAGAACACTCTGCAATGTATATTACATAGCTTTGATTTCTAAAGGCTTTGCAGACCCATAAAAATAATGGCCATTTCATGACCTGTGTTACTAGGAAGGGGAAAAAGAGCAGAAAAATATCTTTCTCCCCTTTTTAAAGAATTCATCTTTGTTTTGGATTTGGAGAAGGAGGGATTCATGCAAGTTTGCTTGAAATTGAAGTGAGAATGCATTTCAGATGCAAGGCAGGCAGGTTCGATTCTCTTCCCTCACATGCAGTTTTGTGAAGTTTAACAGTGGCCTTGAGTGGCCTGAACATAAGAGCAGTTTTTCTCTCTCCACAGTATTACAGCTTGGAATATTTAGAAAGAAACAGCAAAAACACCACAATCCTGGAAGGTAAGTGCATAGACATGTTTATATTACTCTGGTTGAGGTTTAGCCATAAAGTGGTTGGAGAACAAAGTCCTTTACTATTTGCAAAGGGCCACATTTTCAGAGACACTGGGCCGCAGCAGCTCCTTGGGCAATTCTTAGCAACTGGAGACTTTTAGATGTCCCACTTGTTCTTACATTCTGGATCAAGCACTAAGTTTAGTCAGATACTAGCTTTCCATGCACATAAGCAGAAACAACTGTAAGACAGGGAAACAGAAGTCTGACAAGTTTAAAACTTTACTATAATATCATGTAAGATTTCTTATGACAGCATGAAAAGTCTAATTTACATGTAAGCAAAGTGTTCTCAATCCCTAACAGAGCAAACTATGTCACAGACTGGTTAACATTGGACTTCAGAGTATCATTTAATTAAACACTCTCCCATCAGCAATAAAGCCATAAAACACTGCGTTGCTCCTTTGCTCCAGCATTAGTTTATTTTCCACAGCAGATCTCAGACCAGCTTCTGGTAATCCCCCATCCTGCAGGCAAAGCTTCCCTTTCTTTCCTTCCCTAAATCCAACCTACAAATACAGGACTGTGATAATCAGGATTAAAACCCCCAAATCAACAGCAACAAAACCCCGAATATACTAGCTGCTGCTCTGTAAATGCCCAATAAGCATTCAAAACAACTACTCCCATAATCCTTCCTACTCAATTCCCCACTTGTTTTGTTCATATGCTCTCAGGCATGGTACATCTCTTCTACCAGGAGGCATGAAATAAAGTAGCACCTATTGAACAAGACATCGCTATTCTGTGATCTCTTCAAGCTTAAAGGGATCTTAAGTAGATTGGTACTTTAAGTAGCGAGTCATTACAACATGTGTCATTTCATATGTTATTCATTATCCAACACAACATAATACCGTGTGAGTCATTAACCTCTTGGCTTTGGTAACCTACTCTCAATGCTAAGCAGTCATGCTTGTTGCTCAGGAACCCCCATGCGCTGTTGGGGAGAGACCTGGATGAGATTTTAAGGTCCCTTTGGTCTTTTGTTTTGCAAATCAGCAGGGGCAGAAAGCTATTCCTATAGACTGAAGCTCTTCCTATAGACTAAAGGAGTTCTTGGCCTTTGGACTCTTGCATCACATTTCTGAGATGACGCTGGCCAAGTGACATCGAAGGGGAGAAAACTTCTTTTCAAAGGTCCTATGCATCTTAGGCCAGCAAGAGAAGCAAACGTTTAGGCTTCTCAGCTGAATTTTACATTTCAACACAGGCTCAAACAAACACAAAGAAGTACAGAACACATGAACTGCCACCACTAGGGTGAGATGCTAAAGTGAAATTTCTCTTATGGTAATATTTGTACTGCATTACTATGCAGTAGCTGCAATGGACATGAGGACCCTACTATCGCTGACATGAGAAGAGCCAGCTACTTCCCTCAACAGCAGGCAAGCAAGGAGAAGGCAGAAACACTCATCAAGACCCCAACCCTGGCCCCAGCGCAGCAGCAGCACAAAAGCCAGAAATACTAACCAGATCCCTTCCCCTCACTCTAACCTCTGCTGCAGATCTCTACTTTTTGGAGGTCATCAGGGTAGAAATTAAAAGACCTGTGGTGGCTCAGGGGAATTTAATTTGATTTAAAAGAAATTCTGTTGCAGTAGTCAAAATCCCTCTTCAAAAGGAAACAAACACACCACTGGGGCTCCAGGAGAGCTCCTCCTTAGCAAGGAAACCACCTCCCTTCCCCTATGCATTCTCAGCACTACTGCCATCCACGCTCTTTTCTAAAGCACTTTCAAAGACACATAAACCCAAATTCTCATTTTTCATGTGAAAAGAATTTAAAGCATGGTGATTATTCAGCTGTGCAATTCAAATGATTTTCAACAAATAACAGAAGTCATTAAAAGAATCTTCCTGAGTAATAACAACCTGGGCCCAGGTTTTCACTACTCAGCCGCTGGGATCTTAACACACTGTCTGATCTTTAGTGGGCTAGTAAAAATCCGTAAGAATTGGTTATTAATGTTATTAAGAAGCTTTTAGGGGTTTTTTGTTTGTTTTGTTTTGATTTTTTTTTTAAAGCATCTCTCATTTAAATTAAAGCATTCCTTGCAGCGTTTTCTCCCATTGCTGTGATGAAGCAATGCTGTCAATTCTGCCTTCAATGGTACAAATTGGGTAGTAAAACCATGCTTCAATAAAAAAGGAAAATGATTTTTGAAACCAACTGTAGCTGGTTATTTTCCCCTCCATTTTGTTTCTTTCTGGGTCCAGATATTCTGTTAAACTCACTGGGATGTGCCGTTCCCTTTCCCCCGTTTGCCACAAAGGCAAAGCTCAAGATCCAGAGGAGAACAATAGGTGTTTTTTGGGGGCGAGAGGGACCTAAAACCAAGCAGTTCTTATTTCTTTCTTCAGGCATTATTTCAGTCCCCATTGTTCCTTTACTGCTCATGTACTGATTTGCTCCTAAACAGCACAAATAGCCTGTAAGTACATCCTCCCCTATATTTTCTTTTGTTATAACCATTCATTTCTATACAGGCATTAGATTATAGATTTCCTGGCTTGCGGCACACCATTAACACTCTGGTAACCACCCCTTTTCCAGCCAGCCATTAAACACCACCTTTAATAATTGAGATTTAAAGGCTCAGGGCATGATAAACAGCTGAAGTTATAACTTTACAGCTGCCTCTACAGAAGTGTGTAAATCTCCAGATTTGGATAGGCAAATCAGTTAATTAGACTTGCATTAAGTCACAAACTTTGCAAGTGCTCTGACAGCAGATGTCCTGAAGTTGAGCTTTAAATAACAAGGGTCAAACCCCTAAATCCCACTGTGCTGGGAGAGACGGAAACGTCCCACCCGGTGCCCAGAGAGCAGTAGCACTGACTGCAGCTGCTGTGACTTGCAGACGGCCGTGAGCACCCTGCGACGGCAGCCTGTTCCAGCTGTGTTTATGCTGGCTTTTTCCTTAAGAGCTTCTACAGTTACACCAACATCAGCGCAGCTGCAGCAAGCAGAGCAACTGCCGAATGGACATGCTCTACCTGCTGCCTGTGGTGGAGACAACCCTTGTTTCACCATCCTGCATTTCCCACCTGCCAGCACCCAGGTTGTTCTTTTGCAGTGGGACCCTGCAAGTTGCAGTGGCTGAACACAGCACCTCCCACTGCCCCTACCTGTGGCTGAGGAAAGGTTAGGTGAATGGCCCTGTGACATTGCTGGCCAGTAAATGTTCAAAGCTGGTGAGATTTGGAGCTGCAGGCCACCAGCCTCTTTAGGGACACGGGTAATAAGAGGTTAACCTTCGGTCCTGAGGCCAAATGCCTGTGCTCCATCTCTGCATGAGTTATCTCCCTGTTGCTGCATTTAAAAATACTGTATGTAATTAACTGTTATCAGGTTGTTAAGCAGTGTGCTGAAGTGTGAACTTATCATTCAATTGTTTCCTTTATTTACAAAGTCTCTGCCATTCTCTGAGGCGGCAGCCAGGGACAGGCTGTTGACTTGCTCAGATGAGGAGAGTTTAGCACACCAGACTCTGGTAGCAGAAGTAGATTCTGGAGAGGTGAGACACAGCCGTGAATCTGCTCGGTTCCTCAAACACCCTCTCAACACACCCTGCAGAATAGCTGTGTGCGGATGAGACACACACGCCACTGCTAGCAAACACATGACTGTAACACTGCTTTGAGACTCAAACCACACAGCACAGAGGAAATGCTCAACACAGCTCCCAGTCGCTGTAACCCAGCCTTACAGACACAGATAGTGTTTTTACTCCTATATATAGCACTAACTTCAATGCCTACAGATATATATACGCTATGAGGTCCATTTGCAGATGAAGATGACATAACTGCTGACTTTCATGCAATTCTGTCCTCAGTTCTTCCCCTTTTCATAGTTGGACTTAGTTTCTTTAAAAACAGCAAATCTGGAAGTCGGTGCACATCATTTTACACCACAGGCTGGAGATAGAAGGACATGACAACAGGGCAAGGTGCCACATTCCCCCCTGCCCTCTCTGCCTCCCTCCACAAGGCCTAGGTTTGGTTTCCTGGAGTCCATGGCTCCTACCACTTTTTTGCCAATTTCCTCTCCTGGCCTGGTTATTGCTCTCTTCTCTGCTTTCTTCCCCAGCAACACCAGCCTTGGCAATGCCAGCAAGGAGCCCAAGATGACAGGAGACATTATTAGACCTATGTGATTTTCTTCAACGCATTTCTGCTCTGAGGCAGCACTATGCATCCATCAAAATCTACTAGTACGGTCCATGGACACGCAGCATCCTTTGCTCTTTGGGAACTGGTGCAATCCTCCATATCCCAGATGTATGTGCATTCCCTCCTACACTTGTAATAGAGGAGATATGTAGCTTCTAAACAAACCTCCTCTTAGCCATCTGCACACCATGCTGCATGCCAGATGACAAGATAAAATTTGCAGCAGCAAAGTTCTTGGAGCACAGCAACCTTTCAGAGAGCAAGCCATAGCCTGTGGCAACAGTTCTGTCAGCTTAGTCATGTACCTAGAACAGAAGACATCAAGATGCTGAAGCTGGAAGAGTGAGCACATAGCAAAAGACAGAAAAAAATGCTTTAAAGATACACCACAACACTGCATCCTTGAGCAATGGGAAAGCTGGGAACTAGTTATACCTTTGAGAGGAGACAGAAGAGCAATTAGAAGATAGGGACAAACCAATATTGAGACAAAGAGAGGCTTTGGACAGTACCATCAGGTATAAACTTTAATTTCTTTTGAACACATGTATACATCACGCACCAAAACTACCATGTGCAGTACAGCCTTACGGGCAAGACATGATGCTGTCAGCAGCTTCAGCTTACATTCGGATGAACACCACCACATCAGAGAGGCACCTCTGCTCCACCCAAGAAGGCTCCTACAGGCCATCAGCAAGGAAAAGAGAAGCAATAGCACTTCCTGATCTGAACTGGGTAAGAGCCTGGCAAAGATTCCAGACAGCATGTCTCAATTTGGCTGGGGGAAAAAAAAAATAAATAAAAACACCCTCTAACTTGAAACAATCTTTTACATAATGAATCAATCAAACAATTATCTTTGCTCTACTATGTTCAAATCAAGGGAATCATCATTGAAAATAACAACCAATTTATATAGCTCATTTAAAGCCACAGTAACTAGGCTGCTGACTCACTAATGAACAATAAAGGTCACTACTACAACATCATTCTAAGTATTTTCAGATTGTGCGGTGTGATAGACTTGAAGTGGCATGTTCATGAAAAAAACATCAAGATACTTTGCAGAGGGAAGTGGAGATGTAAAGAGATTTGTGCTCTGCTTAGACACCAGACTGAGAAGAGGGAATAGCTGGATGTGATGTGGAACTTTGTGTCCCAGACTCATCCGGCCTCAGCCAAAGCCTCTGGATGTCAATGGAAGCATTTCAATGCGCTTTGCATTAGGCTCTTGTATAGGTGAATGGTATCTGAAAGGGGAGGAGAGGGCAGGGAGAGAATGAGACATCTGTATCCTGGAATGAAGTCAGGAAGTTAAGGCCTGACAGCCTTAGACACCAAATAAATAACTCGACTACTAGATTTGGGTTGAAATGCCTCACTCCACATGGAAACATTCCTTTTTCAATTGTGTCTTTCAGGTATTCAGAGAAAAGACTGACCAAAAAGAGCTTAATTTATTTTTCATTTCTTCAGTGTTCGTGATCTAGAGAGGGGTACATAAATGCAATTGGCAAGAAACAAGACATTCTACCAGATGAATAGCACACCTCTGTCACATGGATGCTACATCTTCGATTATTAATAGCACGGCAAATGGGACAATGTAGCAGAGTGTGTCCTAAACTAGAGCATCATGTCTTTTGACTGTTACCAGAACCAGATGCTTCAGAGGAAACTGCAGTTAGTCAGCAATAAGTAGCTTCCATAGGCCTTACAGCATTAAACAACCTCTCTTTGCCTGCCCAGAAGCTAACTCAAAACAAAGCAACTATTGGTCTAAGTCCAGGTTTGCAGAAAGATGCAGGTTTCAGAAACACAAAACACTTGATGGCATGACTCTGCTTACAGATGGTGATATAAAAAAATAAACCCCATAATATTTAACCTGACAGACCTACTATTTGAATCCCATAGGAAAAAAAGCACAACACAGCAGAAAGCCTGTGGTGAGTTAAGAATGCCATCTTTTCCAAATCTCAGTGTTAAATCTTTAATGCTGAGTTGGGTCCCTCTCTAACAAAAAATATGTGTAATTCTGTTTCCAGTAAAATGGGATTTTCTTTAAAAGAACTTTGCAATATTTCAAAGGTCTCTTTTTAAATGATCAAAAAGCAAAAGGGAGAAATTTCGTATCCTATCAAGCAGCTACAATATAAATCACTACTCAAAAATAATATTCCAGTATCTAAGTCAGAAAGGCACAAAGCAGCAACACCATTCCAAGGATGCAAGTTGGTCTCTGTATACTGAAGTCCCTTCAAATACTTATAAAACTTGTGGTATAAAATAGTAAAACCAAAAATGAAACGTCTAAGGAGGAAAAGACCAAGGTTAAGGGTTCTGTATGGATTTTTTTCTCTCACTTTGGGGTTAAAGCGATTTCAGCTGGGACCCAGCATTACAGAGGTAATTATAATTTCCCTTTATATTTTTAGACTGTGTACAAAGAAGGTTAATAATGGACAGCTGAACATTTTCCATTGTCCATTAAAACTGAAATGTTTCTGTTGAAATCTTGGTTAGACCAAGGACTATCACAATAATCTCTGAAAAACAGAGCTTTCTTCAGATGTTTGGTGGTGAGAGAGAAGTAAGAGCTGTCAGCCCTTCACACAAAGAAATCAAACCAAAATGACATTAAGGTTGTTATTTCCTTCAATAATACTAACAAGATTCCAAGTTAAGATCAGTAACAACTCTCTTCAAAGAAAAAGTCAGATTATTCAGTGCATAACCTTTCTTAATATTGTTTACAGGATATTTAACAAAAAAGCATTGCATTAAGGCAACATTAAGAAGGCATTATTTAAACCACACAAAGTGCAGGGACTGAAAAAGTGAATCCTCTAAGTACCACCGACTGCTATTCTTCCTCCATGCTTTACAATGCACGTTTAAGTCCAGGCTTCCTGATAGCTAGGCAAATAATTGCTACTGAAAATCAAAATACAGTCAAGGTAAAGCAGGTGCTTAAGTGCTCTGATGGTTCTGGGCCTAAAAATTCAAGTTGTAAACCCCAAACCAAGTTCAACTAATTGAATATGCCTCTTTCTTTTTTTTTTTTTTTTTTGTAAATTCCATTTTATTTCAAACCAATCTGCTCTGTGCTTTCTACCTTAAAGCACGGTGCAGTCAGAACCACAGCACAGCCCGCATCATCGAGCTGCTTCCACTTGCCATTCCAGAGGGAGCTGCAACACACCATGCGGTTCAGAGATCCTTACAGAAAATGCTCAAAACCAGCACACATATATTCAAGCAGCCTAAATTCAGCCTAATTCCCTAGTCAGTGAGAAACCCAGATGCCTTCAGAGACCCCCACGAAAGCTAATTAGAGGACTACCGGAAGTCAGGTCAGCCAGTAAGAAACAGTATGCACAGCAAAGTCACATAGGATTTCTACGCGAAGCTACTGGGATCCTTAAAGCTTTTAACTGATTTTGGAAATCTTTAATATCTGAACATATAATTGTATAGCGTGTTTGCTGTCAGAGGATCTTTGGAAGAATCACTTCCTTAGTATGTCCTTTCTTCTACTCATTTTATCCCAGCTATTGTTTTGGGTGGTTGGTTTTGGTTCAAGAGCATATTGATAATACCTCTTGAAGGAAGCAAATCAAAGGGAAAAACTGTGACCATACCATGCTTCTAAAAATACTTAATTTTTATACTGAAGACATCTCAGTTCTCAGTTAACAAATATTCCTATTTTTTTAAAGCATAGTATCCCTGATCAAGCCCTAATTCATAACGAAATTGCAAAATGAGGGACCAAAACCCATTGACACATGGGTACGTACAATAGTATGATAACTTCTTGATCCAAGCAAAAAGCCATTCACATGGATTTTCAACTGTGATATCCTGTTGAGATTGGTTTAGCTTGCCAGATTTTGTCATGATCTACAACAGAATGCTCTCAAAGTACTTCCCTTCACCTGGAAAACAAAGGCTATTTTTCTTCTTTAAATGAAGAAAAGTGCCAGCTACTCCATTTCCGAGGAACTCCCTTGGCTCCGGGTTTTACTTGATAACTTGGGCAGGGTTTTGTTCACACTTTTACTACCCTTTCTCTCTGCCCTTGGCTGGAACAGTTGCCAATTTAAAAGGTGCTGTCTCAAACTATCTAAAGCACAGATCCAATCTCCTTGCTGAATTACATCTGGAGTGGAACAAAAATGGTAGATAATTCACTTTCTATTAAAGTTAACACTCTGCTCCTCTTGCTCCCCACATATGTTACACAGTGGATATGTTTGCATGTTCTGCTCTGTTTTTTCAGCTGCTGCAAGCGCATGAGCTGTCAGTTACTCTGTGTGCAGAGAAAGGAGGGTGACTTGAGGAACAGCTTCCAGTTTATGTGACTCCTCACTTCATCATGCTCAAACATTTAAATGAATATTGTTGGGCAAGAGGCTCGAAGCAAACAGATTCCTTAGGTGCTCTCTCCCCCGCCATTTCCCCTTTCATTGAATGGTTAATCAGAGCAGAATAAGTCTTTAAAACTAATATTTATCCAAGCAGCTGTAGGGTCCCATCTGCTCATGCAGAACAGAACACAGAATAGTGGTGACCACATCAATACCAGACAGAAGCCAGCAGAAGGTATGAGTTCTGTCCATATCTCTATAGCCAGATTAAGTTACATTTGACAAAGTTTTCGAGTACAGTAAAGACATAACCATTACCATAAAGATGTGGTTATTAGCTTATGTACTAAGGTACTTAACATATTTCCGAAACAAAGATTGCTGTAAGTCTTGACTAGTGGCTTATGTACTATTTAACACCAACCACACACCTACCAAGTTTTGTTGATGTGTTTCTTGCATATTCATGACATCTTTACCCACGGTAAAGATGCTCAATAGCTTATGCAGATTTTTCCAAATAAGCAACAATGAAAGCGACAGTATCACTGTGCATCTTGTGCTTTGTTTATGCGATACTTCAAAGAACTGTTCTAGTAGAAAATTTCATACAGGTGCTAAGTGATAAAATTAGTGCTAATTTACATAACTATTAAATGCTAGAACAATGCAATCTTTTCCAAGCCTGGAGATGAGGGTAAAGATTCTTAAGAAAGCTGGAATTAATTTTCTTTAACCGGGTACAGCACGATTTTTAGCTCCATGCTTGCTCCTATCAAAGTTACTGGTCCATAACTGGTAGTGATCTGAAGGTTTACAATTCTTCAACCTGCAATTACATTAATTTTTAAGTCCTACTTTTATTTCACTTAAGTGGTAAGATGGGATGAGATGGAGAAGAAAACAGAAAGCAGGCAAAGATATGTTCCTCTTTCTAGGATCTCCAAAATATGGAGAGAGACTACTAACATCGGTAGGCAGAGTTCCTGGGGAAAAAAACAAATATCCTAGTTAGAGTTTATCAAATTACTGCTAGACTGACCCAGACAGCAAGAAATGAAGGAATATGCTCTGACATTTTCATCTGACAGTGATCGCATTTCAGTAAAAATCTACTGCTGACTACAATTGGTATGGACACGTCCATGGACTACAGTGGTTTTGGATGAGCCCCACACTAGCTTCCACAACACTTCTTGCAGAATAAGCTGTTACTCAGCCTGGACCAACACCTCCAAAGAATGACTTTCTAAAATGTCATAGTTGAAGAGCAAAATAAAAGCCTTGGGTGAATATCTGGGCAAAGAAAGTTGGACAAAAACTAGAATTTAGAAGATTTATTTGTGCTTCAGAGACGTCTGTTCAGAGAAATTAAATATGTCACCTACTTATAAAATGGAAGCAGTTTGGCTGCCAATTGTATGAGCTGTGTTGAAACAGCTGCTCTAGCAACTGTTCTTACTATTAAGTTCTTCAGTGATTCTTTTAATCCCAAATTAGATACCTCTTCCCTTTAATCACCAGTTTATATAAAAGCTCTCTCCCCACAAGGCAGGGTTTCACCGAGGATAACAAACAACTGCAGGTCTGCTTAAAGCACTGCCCTTGTGTTTCTCTGTAGCTCCTATCTCCCCCACCCTGTTTCTTATTTCTTGGTGGGTGGCAGCCCGAGTGCTCACGACTCTGTCCCCTATTTGTTTGTAAAAGAACCCAGAACTATATTTGAGTTCTTAAAGATTTCACAGCCTGTCATTACCTTGCAGCATGCAATTAAGGCTGTCCACATACAATTCACTTTCCTACTTTATCATCATAATCTCCTTTCCTCTTTCCTAAATATGTGCATAAGAATACATGTAAGTGACTCACTTTAAAGAGCTCGCTATCACAAGCTTGAAACTTGCTATTGTGATAGTGCAACTTCCTTGTTCTTTTTTTAACGCCTTCTCTGTTTTGGATTTTTTTTTCTTTCCTTTTTTTTTTTTTTCCTGAGCCTGCTTTGAAAAGATTGGATGGAGACAAAGGAATGGCTGGACTATGGAGAACTAACTGTAGTCTGCCTCTGACTGATGGGTGCCATTGCAAAGCTGATGTTTGCTTACTGTTTAGCTGATCCGTGATAGAACATGCAAGAGTTTCATGCACGTTTCTGTGAGAACAGCAGGAAGCTTGCCTAAAAAAATCCCATACCCAATATCCTCCAAAATCATATATATTTACACCTGATGCTGTTGGCTTCCTACATTTCTCCTTTGTTAGCTGTTTTTAAAGTACATTTGCCGACAACCATCTTTCAGCCACACCGCCAGACCTATTTATCAAGAAAAAGCCAAAGCCAAAAACTGCAGCGGAGTTGTCTTATTTTACAAGGCATTTTCTCACAGAAAGAAAAAAAATATTTTCTCACCTTTGCAGCCTAGAGTCCACAATTTTTGATCAGTTCTGAATTATAACCCAACATTTTTATTCCAAATATCCATACCTATAAAGCAGCCAGGCTGAGCTACCCAGCCTGTTGGTCTCCTGAGCAATTTCAATATCCATCTCAACAATGCAATGGATGTATTTGCATTTTGTAGCACACATCTTATTCCCCAGGTTTCACTCAGCACATTACACTGTTGATGCATTCTACGGGATATATGCTTTTGTTTTTTAATTTGATCTTCTCCTTTTTAATTTGCATTCACTTATCTTTTTTCCACAGATCCTTCATCTCAACCTAACCATTTTGTACTGACACTTCTTTCTTTCATTAATATTTTGTTCCCTAACAGTTGTTTTGTTCTTTTACTCACTGGAGGCACAGCTAACACAGCTTTCTTTCCTGAGGCAATTTCTCCACAACTTCATTAAATTTTATAATATTAATTCAAGCCCTTTTGTTCAGATGCAATATTTTCCTCCATCTCCTGTAATTTTAAGCTGAATTTGGTGCCCTTAGTTTGAGTGGGAGGTCCTTCTGCCTGGTTATACACAAAAATCCATACCAGATTCATGTTTTTTGTAAATGTGACACTTGAAAGTATTTTTATTTACTCCGGCTAGTATCTCCTTGCAAAAAGGCTGGCTGTTTAGTTTCAAAATATTAATTGACTTTTAAACTATTCCATATTGCATTAACTTGCTTTTTTCCTATGAGGAGTTGACTGACTTATTAGAGAAATTGACAAACCCCATCCCTGCCTGCCTCCTTCCACACTTCCAAAGTATTCTTCTGGGACATCTGGCTTTTAGTGGTTTTTTCCAAGCTATGTCCCAGTTGTTGCAGACATTTTCTTTGCTCAATTTTCTTTAGTTATTCCCATGGAAATTAGAGAGGTGGCCTGCCAGCCACAATCCATGATTTGATGTCACGAACCTTGACCTTTTTGACTTTCTAAAGTATACTTTTTCAGTATTAAGACTTAATTTGGCTTGGGTAGAGGCATCCTGTTCATTCCAAGTGACATTTCTGTTTTATTAGAAAGCTAGAGGTATGTTTTACAACCAAATCTCTTTGCTTTTGAATTCAACACAGAGATTTCTGTAACTGTGATCCTGTTTACAATTTTCTTCTCTCCTTTCGGCCAAGTCTTAGAGAAAGAAATGAGACAAAAGACCATTTGTTGAAACACCTACAGTACACTGACCCTTTCCTACCTGCTCTGCTTTTAATGCCCAAGACTCTCGCTGCAGATGGTATGCACAGGTTATTGATGAACTCTGCATGTTTTTGGACAGATATGTTTTGACATCTTACACAAAAAAACCTTCAGACTTCACATATGACACTGAGGTGATATGAGTATGACGGCACGCTGCAGCAGAGTATCTGTAACTGAGGCAAAACAGAACAAGTCGCAACAGAGTACTGCCAGCTTTCTTCTGCACCTATGTATAACAACTCTAGTGTCCCACTATGGATTTTGACTCTGTCCTTGTGGAAATACAACGACTTCCCTGACATCTCAGAGACAGTGGACAGCTTCCATAGCAATCGGTTTTATTATCTTGCAGAGTTAAGTAAAGATAGTTAAGCAAATCTTAAACTGTTTGATATTGGATTTAAGCTAATATTTTAACAAGCACATCAGCTTGGTTCCCAAGCTTGTGCTCTAGCATGTAAGAATGATCTTTTTTCCTTTGTTTATAATTTGTCTTGGCTGGTTCATTGCAACATATCTTGGAGATCCTCGAGTAGGATCAGTATTTCCATTAAAACTGATTCTAAACTCATCTGCTAGGACTTAAAACCCAACTAAAACCACACACATATTTCATCTATAATGAGATCACCGCATTGGAATATACAGACAGATAAGATTTTGCAGCATTTTCAATGAAAGTACATCTGTCAAGATAAAAATCATATTTAAAAAGTATCCCTGACTTACTGCTATTACTTCAGATTATTAAAAGAGAAGAGAGTTAAAAATCAAGTATACCATAAAATATACTGTTTGAATATTGTTTATACTTCACATAACTAGGATGATGAAATTAGGCAGGCCACTCATTTTTGCACCCTACTTAGTTTTGATCTTGTATGAGCCTCCAAATTATCAAGTCGTCTTAGTTTTGCAGTTATATCAGGGGAATATTAAAAAAAACCTGTTTAAACTGAAAACTAAAAAATATCACTCACAATTGGTTCTCCAATTTTTTCTCTTTTGATTTTAATCAGTATGAGAAATGGAAGACATACAGACTTTTTTTTTCAGCTAGCTAGAACTACGAAATATTTTCCCATTACCCTGCCCTTCACTGTTTTCCACTACTTTGGATGGAAAATCTGGGCATTACTGAAAATACTGTGTATTATATTATATGCCAAAAGTTGATGGGTTTGCTTTGTAACTGTATATGTCCAGTAACTTGGTTTCACAGACAGACTGACTTTGCTGGTTCTGACTGGGTTGATAACTGATTTAACTGCCATTAAAGTTTTCACACTCCTCTCCTCTGTGCTTCCTTTATGAAAACGTATCTGCAGATGCTCTTTTAACCAGGTGAATGACGCTCCAATTTTGTCAGTGCTACAACGTAGTAATGACATTCCCTGCAGTATCTGCAGTCCACATCAGCATTGCCACCCTCTCTCTGCCATAAAGGGTTAGAAAAAAAGACTTGGGGTTTAAAAAAAAGAAAAAAAGCAAGTTCAGAAAAGTCATGTAGCAAAATCAACTGAAGAGAGGAACAGGGGAAAATTGAGAGGCAAGCTGCTACAAAGAAGTGGCCAGGCTCCAAGAAGGTCCCTGGAAGATAAGTTGGCAGAACAGCAGCACTGTTGTAAGACAGAACATGGTCACTGTGATGATGAGAATCACTGTGTCACTGCACAGCACTTCCCAGTGCAGACAGGTCAACACCAAAAAACAAGCAGGACATCACATCCCTCAACTGATGGCTATAATCATGACTGCATTACTGGCTCAATGCTGCGTAGCATTGTTGGATGCCAAGGAAGAAGGCAAATGAGAAGCGGGACAGGTTTTTTGCAACATGGGATGGAATAAGTTAATTTTGATTTAAAGCAAAAAAATTAATAGTGATTTAAATCAACAAGCAGGGATTTTTGATTTAAATAATTGATTTTAAACCTTGCTTTTTCATCTGTGCTCCTTGGTTAGTCAATTCCCATAGGTCGGGAATGCTCTGACAAGCTGATTTGCAGCTAATTATAGTCTTCAACTAAAATTGTGATTTCTTTTTGTTAACCAGGAGAATACACTATATACATATTTAAGCAATGTCAGTATATTAATTTCAGATTCTGCTAGATGATGGTGAATGATGACTCCCATTTAACAGACCATTAACTTTTTCTTGTGATTTGTGTCAAGTCACTTTCTGATAACTTTTTTGGATTCAATTAAATTCAATAAATCTTGCATTTTGAAATAAACTTATTTACTAAAATAAAGGCAAGAACACTCAAGTGCAAGAAAAAGCTAATGAAACTTGCTAAGTAATCCGTTCCTTCTGTTTGAAGAACCTTATCTGTTCATGACATAGGTGTTACAGAAACTTTGCTTTTGCTTCAAAGAGCTGGAAATGGTTTTGAATCAACTCCAGAGGCTACCTCATAATCTGATCACATAGGGACTCCAGCCCCTTAAGTCAATGCTGTTTTCATGCTCT
The DNA here is from genome assembly GCF_017976375.1 of Cuculus canorus. Lineage (NCBI taxonomy): Eukaryota > Metazoa > Chordata > Aves > Cuculiformes > Cuculidae > Cuculus > Cuculus canorus. The sequence goes on along the minus strand of NC_071406.1, from coordinate 28,237,036 downwards.
ACAGTGTAAGACCTACATGCTCAATCTATTTAATTTATTGAAGGGGAGGCTAAAAGACAGCATAAATGATCATTGTACAGTAATGCTGAAAGGGAGGTATTTTGCTTGGCTCTTAAAATCTAGCAGAAAAAGTATTTACCATAGTATCTAGAAAATGAATTTGGGTAATTTCAGAGTTAGTTAAAAAAAAAACCATTATCTTTTTAAAGAGTAAAATAATTAACCTCTGAAGAATGTAATGAATTCTCCACAATGTGACATTTTAATTCTAGGTTAGATGCTTCTGTAAATTTATTTATAGAAGTAATGTGATGGATCTAAATTGAACTTTAGTTTGATGCAGAAATGTAGGTCTTGGAGGGCTCAGGCAAGGTATTTCTGGCTTCAATACCTAGAAATGGAGCTTTTAGCTACTGCCTTAAGATGCATGGTCAATCTGGAAAGAAGTTTCCAGCATGGCAAGACTATGTGCTGCCACTGTATTGCAAGGCTAGTTCCTTAATACATTTGCAAGTTTCCCACCTCGAAGATTCATGTTACATTTAAGACAGATATTCCTGTGAGTTAATTACCAGTTTGCTCAGCGGTCTCCTCCCAGCCACAGCAACACAGCTGAACTCATCCACACAGCCTGAACTCATTTTCCCATGCTAGCAGTTATTGCCTAATGCTCTTACTGCCTTTTCAGCCCCACCCCTTTTCTTGACAAAAAAAGCATGTTTTTCAGCAATACGAGGATTCCAAAGAAAATCTGGAGTATTAACTTTCCTTCAGAATCAGCATTTCTTACCAAGAAGATGGCTGAGCTTTCTGAACTGCACTAATCATGTCACCAGTGTCCCGTCTCAGTGTCTAACAGTCTGCTTTTGTTCACAGACAGCTTTTCCATCAACACAGAAAAGAACACGTCCTCGAACACAAGATTTCTCCAAACAGGACTGCCATCGGCAAGACTGTGATTTACATTAAGACAGACTTCCATAAAAGCAAGTTCAAAACCAGAACTATGAACAAACAGAGCAGCTTCAGCTGCATATCTGTTCCATAGCTCCATCAGGAAAATATTCTGGATTACCCCAAGAAAACAGGCATTAAAAGGAGTTTAAAAAATGCAAATATTTTTCTGGCTCCTACACCCTTCCCAAAAGACAAAGCTAAGAGGTATAAGAATCAAGCCATTCTTCTCCTAAGCAGAAGGATTTAACATTGCTTAATACTACTACTCAGCTCTACTTAACCGTAGCCCCAGGGCAACATGTAAGTATTGAGTGCAAAGAACTGTATCTCTCTTGCAAAGCTTTCCGTTCTGTCTTTCCCACTTTGCTGCTTTTCTGCAGACAGAGCAGCACAATGCAGTGTGAGATGAAGACCCGCCACTCTCCTGCCACAGCTGCTTATCATCTAATTCAGATATTTGCCTCTGTAGACATTTCCAAACCAAGTCTACAGACTGGCATTATTTTACCTAGAAACTTAACTATCTAACTTAGCCGGCCACTCATTACGCCAGTCACATACAAAGTCTTCCTCCAAAAGATGCTGCCTCTTGTATTCAGCATTTAATTAAACGTAACCTTATACAGGAACAGATCCTCCCTCTACTGAAAGGCAAGCACACTTGGTGCAGCCCAATTCCTCAAATACAGTTGATACACACTTATATCATCTGAATTTAGCCCCTAATACCTAAGCTTAAATTAGCAGTTTCAGGGAAAGACAGAAAAAAACCAAAATGAAAGGGTAAAGCAGCAATGATGCTTCAAAGTTCAGATTTTTACAGCCCAGCAGTAGATATATTCGGATGCTGCTGGCAATCTGAATTCTTCACGCAGGTTGTGTGCCTTTGCATGGGAACAGCATAGTGCCTTAGGGGCACCAGAGTCATAAAGCTATTTGGAAAGAGATCATTCCTCCTCCTTGCCCGGTAGGGAGGAAAACCAAAGCACTCTTACTCAATTTGTCCATGCCCACACACACTGGCATGACTCCTGCTGGCTTCTAGGTAAGCAGAACAATTTCTTTGTGTAGGTCCCAGCTACTATTGACATGGCACAGATCCCCTCCTCTCCCCTCATCCAGTCAAACTGGCTGCAGTCCAAGAGCTTTCCTCTCATTCCTCGTGTTGTGCCACACCAGAGCAGCAGGCAAAGGTCATATCCTCCTGGACTCGAAATAATATTGCAATAAGAATCTGTTTCCCAGCATCAACCACCCTCATCTGAAGCCTTTTTAAGTACCTCTTATTAAATTGGATTTAAATGGCTAAGTATGCAGACAATTATATACCACGTTCATACCAAATGTAGCTCAGTGGTTTGACCAAGGCAAGGACGGGGACAAGATAAGGGCAGAAAATAATGAACTAATACTAGAATGCTGGGAAGAAGAAAGCTGCTTTTTGAGGAAATACTACCTCTGTATTTCTTTCTACCTTCCCATTTCTTTCTCTTATTTTTTTTTTTTAATAATTACAGTAGTATTCATGGATCCTCCACTGAGGATGGGTTGGCATATGGGTGGTTTTTACCTGGATTCCTCTATACTCCTGGGCAGTCAGCCACGAGAACAAAAGAAATCACTCATTTCCATTAGTGGCTGGCAATGAGACTGCATCCCCTTCTTCTGGATTTTGACTTCACTGTAGCAATCTAGTAATTTGTTACTGCCAGGGCCTAATTACTGCAGTAATATGAATCTGCAAAACTTACAAAACTTAAGTATAAAAGGCAGCAGCTGATTGTTGGACTGCAGGCACACCCAAGGCCCGTCTGTCTGAAAGCTCTGCTCCTGCCAGTGTGGAAACCCTCTGGACACGAGGTAATGGCATGGCCTGCGTGCGGTGTTCGGGTCAGGAAAGCCACAGAACCCTGCTGAAGTGCAGGTCATCACACTCTCCAGCATAATCTTCTTAGGCACTGAGAGAAATGACATTCTTCACAATGATCTCTAAAAAACTCATTGAGTGTTTGGATGACTTCCTAAATGGCGAGTCCTAGCCAGCAAAATACTCAAACCAGTCAAAAGAGCTAGAAAGTGATGTTTCCAGCAAGTTAAATGGGAATTTTGGGAAGAACACTGTGAGATTGTGCCCCTGTACTCAGCACTGGTGAGGCTGCACCTTGAATCCCGTGTTCAGTTTTGGGCCAGAAAGGACGTTGAAGGGCTGGAGCACATCCAGAGAAGGGCAACGAAGCTGGCGAAGGGACTGGAGAACAAGTCTTATGAGGAGTGGCTGAGGGAACTGGGGTTGTTTAGCTTAGAGAAGAGGAGGCTGAGGGGAGGCTATATTACTGTCTACAACTACCTGAAAGGAGGCTGTAGCAAGGTGGGTGTTGGTCTTTTCTCCTAAGTAATGAACGATAGGACGAGAGGCAATGACCTCAAGTTGCACCAGGGAAGGTTTAGAGTGGATATTAGGAAAAATTTCTTCATTGAAAGGGTTATCAGGCTGTCCAGGGGAGTGGTTGAGTTCCCATCCCTGGAGGTATTTAAAAAATGGGTAGAAGAGGTGCTCAAGGATTTGTTTTAGCAGTGGACAGGTAGAGATGGACTCAATGACCTCAAAGGTCTTTTCCAACCAAATGATTCTATGAATCTATGATTCATAATCTGACTCAGACAGACCTACTTTTTTAAAAAAACAAACAAACCACAACACAGAAGTGCAAGGTGCAGAGGGGGACAGCACAAACACCCTGGGGACAAGCCAAGGATGCAGAGGGTTTGCAAAGGAGTGGGGTAGAACGAATACACAGACCACTGCTGCATAAAGCAAGGGCATGCCTGCATCTGCAGTGTTGTGCTCAGTTCTGGTCATTTTGCTCGAAAGGAATACCAGTGAAATAAAAAGAAATAGAGGTGATGGAAAATTTCCATTTTATAAAGATTGAAAAAATAAGGTTGATTAGCTTGAAGGGAAAATGAATAAAAGGAGACATGATATAGGAACGCGAAAATTGCTGTAGAGAGTTATACTGGGCACCAATTGCTAATTTATTCTTGTAATTCACAAGGAAGTACTCAACAAAATTGAAGTTTAAAACAGATAAAAGTGAGTGTGCATAATTAAAGTACACGTAACTAACCTGTAAAAATGACTGCTAAAAAGATGATAGGAGACATGAGTGCTGGAGGACTATGAAAAAAGATGGCTGTTTACCCAGGAGAGTAAGGATATCCACAGTCAGTCAGGAAATACATACAGGACACACGGCTGGAAAGCAGGATTCTGTTAGAAAAACCGGTTACTGCACAGGATGAATTTCCAAAACAATGGCCGACACAAATGTCATTTGAAGGCAGTAACTACACTACAGACACATCCTTTGGTTTAGAAACCATGTACATTCCTACAAACATCCAACAATGTCTTGTGAGACAGCTTTTATATATTTGTTTCCAAAAGTAAGATATTCTTTGTATTTTCATCTGGAATTGGACGCAGCATTACATATTTATCAATCAGTCTCCCCAGTGACACTTTTGAATGTAAACAGCTCAGTGAAAAATGAAAGAGAAGCAGAAAGAAACAATTCACTGATTTCCTAAATGCCGGCACTAATTCACAATGAAGAATCTCCTCTTGCTTATAAACAGCTATTTTTGCTTTGCTTTTACAAATTATCTTGCTCGTATGACCAAGAAGTAGACTGAGCAACCTTTCTAAGGCCTTTCCCACCCTTTTAATTCTAAAGGGGAAATGTTCTATATTTTTGTTTTCCTCCCACTGCTTCTCACTATCTCTTCCAGCATCCTCTCACCCCCCTTTCTAGCTTTCTAAATCTTACATTCTACTATTAGAACTCCCTTAGAAACGGGACTGAAATCTCTGAAACACTTCCTTTTTGTTATGCCCCACTGGTTTCAGACTAGAATTACTCTTCATTGAGTTGATAAGGATTAAAAATTAAAAAAAGGCCTCAGAGAATTCACTCTCATTTCCACAGCATTCACTTAAAGCACAGAGATGCTCTACTGGAACAGGACTGCTAGTCAGATGGTCTTTGCAGCAACACTGGGACTTCAGTAGCTGCGGTTGCTGTAGTGGAGGCTTTCCACAGCAGTACTCTGTCAATGCCAGCTAGGATTATATCACTATAAACTCGGTCATTTATGCCCTGCTACGACCTGTTGTAACTCTCGCAGAACCAGCTTCCTCAATGTCATGTTCTCTACCTGTAGATCATGACTCTTATGTAAATGTTCAATGAGAGCACTTCTTTTTTTAAATTCAAAAGTCCAAATTAATAACACAGTTATAAAGATGGCACTAAATCAGTAACAAAAGGTGACAAGTCAAAACTGCAAAATAATCTCTCATGTTGGCACCAGACATCAGTTGTGGGCTGATTTCCCTACCCATCAGAGAGAGGGTGAATCAGTGTCTGTGTACGAGACTCAGTGCTGTACCTGGGTAAGGACGCATACTGCCTTTCCATCCCTTCGAAGTGGAGATTGTATGAGCTCCCGTTTGGACCCTTCCCAGGCACCTGTGGAGAGGAGAGTAATTAGAGATGAAGATCAATTATGCAGCCCAGCTACTAACAATGCATCTCAAAATGGTAAGTAGAGAACACATGATGCTGCAACATGCCAAAATCAACAAAAGAAAGGCAGGGGCTCAAAGAAGCTCCAAATCCCATACATAATCTTAACACTACTGATAAGAAAGCCTTCTGTATCAAAGAATCACTTAGAACAGGTACAACCTTCAGAGCCTATTCCTCATCTGTGTGCTAGTCGGCATAATCTCCCTCCTCCCCTGCCTAGTCTTACTCCTAGAGTTCAGTAGCATGAGAATGTATTCTAATTAAGTAAGCATACCCCTTCTGATTCCAATGGCATAAAAACTTGAGTCAAAGTCATAGGTAGCACCTTAGTACCAAGTTTGCTGTTTTTTTCTCCACTTGTGTGTTTTGTTGAAGTATAAAATGTGATATAAGGAGTCTTTGCTTTCGTTCTTAACACAAAGCCAGAGACTTTCCCTAATGCCACTGCAACGCTAAGTATCCAGCTGGGAGTTAAGTGCATTTATCATGCTCTGGTGCCGTTTCAGAAGTGAAGCATTAGTGCACTCAGTCAAAATGCCAACTCGCTACTTGGTTTGTTTTCAAGATGGCAACTGGAGCTGGCTGGAGAGCACAATTCTATCAGGAAGGCTCCAACTGGGGTACAAAACGGTGAACTTCAATGCTTTTAGCACACAGGAGCTCTCCCAATTTCATTCACTCAATGCCTGCTGATAGCCCAAAGTGTTAAGAGCCTTGTTAAAATGGAGCTATTAGTCTTTTCCTCCATAAATGCAGGAGACTCTGCCTGCCTTCAATGTTTCCTATATTAGTATGGATTCTTATTCCGGTGCTGCTAGAATCAGCAGTTTTATAAAGCAATATACTAAGAGGCCATTTAAAATCCCCTTCCCTTTTACAGATTAATAGCAGAAAGGAAGATTTAATGCCTTTTCAAACATTTTTAACAATTCATTAAAAATAAAAGAATAAATCACACCAAGCTTTCAGCAAATGCCCGATTATAAAAAGAAAAAACAAAAATTAGCATGTTTTTCACATTCTACAGGTTAAAGTACATTTCTGTCAGTCCTGCAATTTATGTATACTATGTCATTTTCACTGAAGAGGTGTAAGAGCTTCTACAACGGGGAAGGTTGCGCACTCAGGTGTAGTAGGTCTTATCTACCTTTACACAGCATTTCTGTGTACCATATACCATCTCTTGTGGAACCATTGCATAAGCCAAATCCCATGCAAAGAGAGGCACTATCTCTCAGAGCTTCTAGACAAGCACAGGAATTATCCTAGACACATACTGCTAGGCACCTTGCCACTCAGTGAACATCCAAGATACTCAAAAGTGAAAAAAATTACTTGGCAGAGGCCTTTTGCTAACTCCCCTTTATGTGGCTCAAAACAAAAAGGGGTCCTCACAGAACTGGCATCCAAAAGAAATAACGACCTTTGATTTGAAATGACCCAAGCTTTAGAAGTGTCTGTCTTTGGACGAGTGAAAAATAACAATTATTGCCCTACATTTCAAAAGGAGGCCAGCAGGCTAAATGGATCATTCATTCATTCATTTTGTCCACCAGAGAAAGTGACATGTAGAGAGAACTTAAAAAGACAAGAGTCACTTAGGCTGAGGGTCACAGCCACCTTGGCTGTTCTTACATTGCTAATTTGATCAGGTTGATAATTTGCCTTAATTCACCAGGTATGTTGGTGAGAGAAGAGCCTCCGCTGTTTTATGAAGAAGAATGAGGAGAAGAGAAATGAATGAACAATTTGGTTCGCTCAGCACAAAAGCCATGTAGTGTATGGTCTACATGCATGGCTGTAGATAGGCTATTAATTATGTGCAGCGGCAAGATGTTTATGAGCTAAAGGATGCGCCTGGTAACTCGCTGCACTTGCAGTCGCCTGCAAGTTTCCTGGTGATCACTCTCACACCTAACGTGAGTATCAGCAATCAGTCAATGTGCAAAAACATGAACAGATTCGGAATGGTGCCAGCATCAAACAGTAATCCCAAAACTTACACCAATCACGAGAAAGTAAAAAATATTTACATTGAGAGGCCTTTTTTCAGCCTGAAAACACCCCTTTTCTGATGGTTTCCTACGAACCGAACAGAAAGCGATACCCCCCACCAGGTCTGTTTGTATATATGATTTGAGAGACAGTTGCCATAGAAACACCCCGGTGGTGGATACACAATTTTGCTAATTTGGATCCATCGAGCGGCTGAGCCCACACCCTATATAAAACCCTCATCGTACTGGAAAAGCATGCTCTGGCTCTACACAGCTAATTAAAGACTCAGCCATTTCTTCTCCTTTCCCTTCTCCATCTGTCCATGCGACAGTAAAAACGGATCATCATTTAGCCACCAGCAAGATGGTGCCCGGAATAAAATACTAACCCAATGAAAAGAGATATTGAGAAAATGGAAACACCGCCTTCGTAGAAGTTATTTTTGTTCCAGACAGAGTCAAAGCAAAGGGTTCCTTGTTGTCTTTTACAACAAACTATGATAAAAATTGTCATGAAAGGTACTAATTAACAAGATCAAATATTCCAGCTTCTCCTCCTTCCCTGAAACAGGATGTATGCAGCTGGCCCTCAGTACAGGTGCAGCAGTTTTAACCGCATAATTAACAATTACAAAACATCTAGGTGAGCAAACAGTAACCTTAATAAAAAGGATTAAAACCTGCAAGTCTTATCAAAGACAAATGGATGCTGACCACAAGGTTACCAGCAAGACAAGGGAGCAGAGAGAAGGTGCATTAATTAGCTGAAACCATATCAGAGGTGGCTGGAAGAGCTTTTAAGACCAACACCTCAATCAGTAAAGAAGGAACACGATAGCAGATGAAGTACACGTTTCACAAATGTACGGTAATGCACAACAGAGCGATCCAAAACATGCTCCTGTATTTTTAGGGTTTAAATTAACGACATCAACTTAAGTAAGAGCCATCATTATGAAGTGATCATCTCTTAGTCTAGAGCGGCCTCAACTAACAAGCAAAACATGAATATGCAAAAATAACGGGGTAGAGATAAACACAGAAACAGCCATCATCCCATCAGCGCAATTAAAAGAGCAGCATGCTTAAATCGAGGAAAGGAAACGCTATCTTTATCAAAAAACAACAACAAACAATTCATGCAACTTAACTCTTGCAGAGTGTGGGTATGGCCAAATCCTCTGCAGAATGGAAAATTAATAAATTGGATATGCATATGAATCAAAATGCCTAGCATCAGGTTAGCAGAAGACAGTAAAGCTTTTAACAGGTTGAAGAGAGGTAGACAGGCAAAGAGTCAGCCATTCCCTGAAAGGGAAAGCAGGCAGAAACCTCTGTACCAGCAGGTTATTCTCCTAATTGTCCCTTTGGGAATCCCAATGAATTCTCTGAATCACATAGCAGTGGCCACACTTGGAGACAGGGTACTAGACCGATGAGCAAAACATCACATCCACATAACTCAGCACCTCCATGGTCAGGACTTTCCGTGTGCCAGAGAATCATTTTTTCTACACAGATAGTAACGCTTTTGTTGTTCCAGTGTCTTTTTTTTTTTAGAAAAAAACAAACCCAATACTTTCTATTAGCAATCAAGGTTTCTGCAGTAAAAACACGTCACTTCACAAAAACCCCTATAACACCCCTGCATCTTAAACAAACCCCTGCCAGTCCTGAGAGGCAGAACCAGGCTGGGAGAAGCGCAGACTGGACACTACTGCGGTCGCTGGATGCTGCTTTCCTCTCTCCAAGTCCACAGCCCTAAGCAGGAGACCATCCTGAAGGGCCAAAAGGCAGAGGACAAAAAATGCAGGCTGGGGTTCTTTCCACTTCCCTGGACAAATGGAATCTACGTTTGCTTGAAGACAGAAAACTGCAGAAAGATTCATAATTTCATGTTTCACACACAGATCCAAAACAGACAGAAAAGGAAAGCAACTGTAATGAAAAAGAGAAAACAAAAGCTGTGCAGGTATCAGTGCAAGCTGTGTCCCTGGCAAATACAGTAACTGCAGGGCACTTTGAGGAGTTTTCCAATACATGGAAGTGATAAGCTAGCAGCAAACATCTCTAATCTACCAATTCTCCCTAAGAAACCTTCCCAGGAAAAGAAAATGAAAAAGGTGATCTGAACATGCACATGCGGATCAAGCCAAATATTTTAGAGCATTCAAATACTTGCAAATAAATCATCAGGCATAAGTAGAGTATACCTGTAAGCAGGTATCTTGAAATAAGCCTAGGATCTGCCCACAGGAAAATTCTGAGGTTTGCAGAGGAACAATTCTTTAAGAGCAGAGAAAACATTTACTTCATCCTGAAGCTTGAGACTATCTTGAAAAGTGTGCAGAAAAGTACAACAGGTTGGTTTTTTTCCAACCGCTGGTTACAGGCTAAAAGACCAGCTGCTAGCAGGAAAGCCTCCCTCGCCCCTTTCAGCCGGATGAAGGTGTTTGGGGTTGGACAGCCATTGCGGTAGGAACAATTAATAACCATAGCAATATTTTTTAAAGTTTAAGATTCATGAAGCCAGAATCAACTTTTTCTAGTGCATTCACACGCAGCTCAGGCTGAGAGCTACCACACTGCAAATGGAAGTCAGAAGCAACTCCCTGCCCATAGCAGCGAGGACATATTCAACAGGGCAGTGTGTTTTTGCCTGCGTGTTCTACCTCCTATCACAAGTCCTCACCTGAGCTACTGCAAGCCCTTGCTCAAGGTCCACCCAGAGTGAAGTCGGCAAGCTGAAGACCCAAGACCTTGGGTAATGCTCATAAAGAATGACACAGAGCCATTTTCAGGGTGGCTGTCCCAGAAAGCCATGGCCACTGTTCCCTCTCCTCCAGGTATTTAATTTAAAGCTGCATATAGAAAACTTGGACCATCTTTGCAGAGATCAGTTTGATAAAAAAATTGTTCAAAGCTTCTTAACAAGCTATAGAAAACACACAGCTCCCAATCAGATGTTTCACACTCTTAAAGACAAATAATACAGAATGGGTGCTGCATACAGGTTCATTCATTTTCCACTTATATGCTGAACAACTCCCTTGCCCTTTTAGTTTTTTCTTTTTAACCCTTTGTCCCCCCCCTTCTGAACAATAAGCCTCCTCCAAACAGTTCAATTATCATTAAGATCAGAAAGAAAAGGAGAACTGTGTGCAGCCCACTAGATAAGTAGCAATAGCATAATTTCATCAAGGCTGATGTGATTTTAGCTACACATTTGTGAACCCAGTGCAAAACCACTGCTGACTCCACTTGAGTCATGCCTGACTTGAAATTATAGGAGATCAGGAAGAGCTTATGAAGATAGGAGTCCTGGGACTCCTAACATTTTGACTTATTCAGTGTGTAACCTCAGGAAAGTCATTTGACTTGCGCATGGTGGTTTTCTCACCGTAAAACATGGTGTGATACTAGTGTTGTATTTTATATGACTGACATGCACTAAAAGACAGACACCATCCCAGGAAGGCTGCAGAGTGAGGCATGTGCTATGCCATCACCCAACTACCTTGAAAATGCCACCCAGTTCTGCTTTTTGCCTGGAAGTGTGTGTATAAACATGGCACACAGTACTGCTGCATTGCTTAGTACATTTTTCAATAGTCTTGTGATCATCTGTTAAAGGACTTGATTCAGATGCTGGTTTGACCTCTGTTCTTAAAGCTCTTCTTTTGTCTGTGAGCGTTTCTAATCACATGGGTTGAGATTCAGCATGCCAAAAAGAGCCGTGGTATAACGGAATTTGCCCTTTAACCTTCAGGTCTCCCCTCTGCTGAGACACAGTTGGGTTTTGTTTTCAATTAAGTGAAAACTGACGAAAAACTGAGAGAGGTAAAAGTGGATTTGCTCCCCACCCCGGTCTCAATGTTTCAAACACAGGTGAAGCACCAAAATTCTCCCATTTAATTTTTTGCATTTCAAGAGTCTGTCTGGTTCTAGGGACTGCAATGAAATTTCAGAGCACGATTTGACTCACTAATACTTTCTTTAGCTGTTAAAACAGAGGTGGGTTATGTGAGGCAGTGAACTGGGTGTTCCATGTGAAATGGAGGAAGTTGATCGAAGGGGTTGTCTTAATTCCTTACTGCTCTGATATTCTAATTATCCTGCCCTCCAAGACCTCCAGCATTGCCACAGAAAACATGTTTTCTTCCATCCAGCTTTTTTATGTTTTGCATCAAAAGGTAAAAATTAAAAATTCTAACAGTGTCCACAATTCAAAAGAATTTTGCGATGTTTTCCTTACATACACAAAGAGGGATGTATTTTGCTTTCCTGGTTTTGCAATGAAAGTTGAAACAGTGATTTTGCGTTATTATAACACTCATCATTTCTCCCTCTAATTTGGATGGTTTTTAATAAAGCTCCATTGATTCCACTGAAAGAAATCCCTCCTGGCAAAAGCAGAACACACACGCTGATTGCTAAATATGCAGCAATTATCATATTCAGCAGCGCACTTTAATATCTTATTTATAGATGTATCTATCTATAATTTGCTTTAATTAAGTTGCATTGATTTTAATGATAGAAGCAGTCCTCAAAGAAGAGTCTAATGTTATATGAGCCCATTGGTCCTGCTCTACCATTGTTTGGATATAAGACGGCACACTTTAATACTTCTTTTTGATATTATTAGTGGTGCTTTTCTTTGCTAACTGGCTGCAATGGCAAACCAAGATGATGTCCCATGGGAAATCTCAAATCTACCTCCACCACTGGAGAGCAAGTGCTTTCAGCTTCCCTGTTACAAACTTGCTCATCAGATAGTTTTCAAGAATAAAGAAGAAAGCAGTAACTTCCCAGCAGGTCCCAAGAAACTTTTGAGCTTCTCTTCCATTTTACAGACATCTTGGGACCGTAATTGTTAGAGGTTCTCAAATCATGGTCTGATGGCTTCAAAGTTTGTTTTGGGTAGTCTGGCAAGTAATTTAAACTGCTTTATTTTCTTGTCAACAGAAAATACATCATAAATTATTTGAGAAGGTGAATCAACAGATGGCTATAGGTGGCTGTTCACACAGCCCAATCACCAAGCCATGATCTCATAGACTCCAACAGTTCTGTCTCTGGGGTCAGTCATCAGGAAAGTTGAGCCCTCTTTTTTTTAAACACACACTCACTTTAAGTATTTTATATTAGTCTGGTTTTGAGATTATTTAAAAAAAAAAAAAACAACCTTGATGCTGTTAGAACTCTAAGTTTGTCAAAAAACACCTTGAAGAACTGAAAGACGGTATTGCTGCACTCCTAGTAGAGTCTCACAGCCTTGGTTTCTGCTGGGTGCTACCACATACCTTGGCCCCAATTCAGGAAAGCATGCTCAATACTGATGAGGGTTGCTTGTTTTAATTTCAATAGCATTTGATTCCTCTTGGAGGCATTCCCAAAGCTGACATACACCTGCATCTCTCATCTCAGTGGCTGTATCTCCTTTTTGGGTGAAAATACACAGGAAAAACATCTATATCTCTGTATCCTGAACACGTCTTCACACATCTGAACACAGCATTCTAGTGATGATGATCTCGGCATCTCTCTCTCTGAAGTAACTCCGTAAGATATTACTGGTTCACATCAATTGAAGATCTATCACAAAGACTACTGAGGTGGCTTTATAATATTACTTATGCAGATCTTAATGTATCATTCACTATTATTATTTTTTTTAAAGTGAAAAATAAATGCTAGCTTTTAAAATCACCATAATTTGGAATATATAAGGACTAATTTTAAAAGAATTGTTCATGTTAAAATGCAAGGGCATAATATCAAAGGAAAAGGACCAAAGTAGCTATGCAAGTACATTTTTCAGTTTCTGGTCATCATTTTTCATTCACTGATTATTGCTTAAGTGTTGATTAATAGTTATGCTCATGCTGCTAGAATGCATTTCCCTCGGGCAAAAAAAACATCCTTGTCTAAAGGAAAAAAGAGATAGTAATCAAACCATCCTTCCCCGTACAAAACACAGATACGCACTCCAGAGTCACTGATGATCTTGGTTTTGCTGGTGAGTAGTTTTGAGAATTTTCACTTAGAAAATCAGCTGTATGCAATCAGAACACTACTTGGTCGGTCAGATTGCTACACAATTAAATGCTCTCCTTCCTCCTCTCTCTCTCTGCACACATATATACATGTATATACTCACATACACACAAATGTACATACTTTCATTGTCCCTTCTCCCTTTGCAATGAACACTAGGAACACTGATAACAGCATTGCTCCACGCTGGAATTAAGCCGGGGCTGATTATCTCAGGATTTACTTTTCCTCCTCAGTAATGCCCTACCTCAAGGAGGTGAAGCTAATGGCTTAGATTTAGAGAGAGCGGAAAATTCTCTATAAAGGCAATAGACTGAGGGAAATACAAACACAGATGGGAACTTTAAAAGGGAAACAGGCTGTTCCCATAACAGTTTAAAAACATGGCAATTGCTCTTAGCTTAGTAGAAAACAAGCTCCCAGCATTTGCTGTATCTTGCAACACTTAAGTAAAAAAATAGCAAAGATGGAGGTGAAGCCAAAACTGCAAAGTGTTTTTGCATAACCCCACAAAAATAATACTCTGCTTTCTGAACCCTAGCTCCATGATCCTCTGATCCCTGGTGCTGCAGGACTATGGTTTCCTGTGACCATGCAAAATGAGATAATTTCCTGGCCTGTGTCGTCTCGGTGGGTGGCTTCTTTTTTTCCATTAGTTGTATAATATGTTTTGGTTAATTCTACCTCTTAATTGTCTTTAATGAGCACCAGATTTGCGACACCCTCACTTGCAAACCTATTCTTAGAGCAGAGGCAAACAGAGGCCCTCGAACTGAGAGCAAAACTTAAAAGCCGCAAAACAAAATAAATCCCAGCACCCATCAGCAGTGATTCTTTCCATCTACAATGGGGCATTTCAGTTGCTGTTCCAGTGAAGGAGGCTGATGTAATTAATCTCTTCCCAGCCACTAGAAAGAAAAACTCAAGTTGTCACTGAGATACATTTGTGATGCAATATACAGCATACATAATACATACATGGGAATACATTTCTAAAGCAGATCTCCTGTAGCTGTTGTACAATGCCGTGCACAGTTCCTGCCCCCCCCCCCCCAAAACCAGTCCTCTGTCTTAGCCCGTTTGAAACTAAGCTGCTTCTTGTTCTTTCCAGGCTTGCATTCTTTGCTTCTCTTCTCACTGTAATTAGTTTACAAGACTACTTATCCAGATGATTACTGCTTTTAAATGACAGTCATCTTTTCTTTTACTCCAGTTCATTGTTGTGTATCATTTTGTCTTGCTATCTGAATACCCAGTTCTCTAAAGCATTTCCTCATTATGTTATCTCCTGATATAAGGTCTTTTTAAATACTTCATGAGAGACACTGTATGAAGTAAATTGAATTGAATTTTCTTTTAAAGTCAGGGGCTTTCAGCATCTTTCTCTAGCTAAGTCAGCAGAGTTCTTGGCACCAGTGCTAGGGTGTAATGGCCATGCTTTGCAGCCCAGCTATAAGTTTGTGTTCTTTTTAGGGAAAATGAAATGACAGTGTCAGTACCTGGAAAGTAAACAGGGAACAGATCAATATTTCCAGTTATGATGAGGATGGCAAAATGAAAACGTTTGTGGTATTTTTGAGGTTTTAAATGCACACATTGTGATAATGCTATTTTGCTGTGTCTACCTACATCTGGTGTTGGTGCTGAATGTCTATGTAGGAGGTATATGTGTGTCTATGTCAGGGAAGGAAAGAGGGAGAGTGGGGCATGGAACTGAATTGCAGAGCAAGTGGTGGAAATAGACAGTGAAAAGCTTCCTGCAGGCAGGCAGCTTCACAGGGGAGAGCAAGCCTTTCATTGTCTATAAAATCACGCCTTGCTGGAGGTCCTCAAGAGTAGAAGGGCTAGTGCCTAGAGGCAGTAAATCTCTCACTGTTGTACTATTACATTCTAAACACTCAGCTACTGTATAAACCAGCACACTGCTTCAAGAGAAGAAAAAGAAGGGAGGAAAATGAACAAAGGGAAGAAGAGGAAGATGGCAATAAAATTGGGAAACAACCCCCTACCACAGTTCTCCCCAAGAATAGTTCACATCAAAGAAAAACAGTAGAGAGTAAATTGTCACGAAATTAAAGTTAACCTCAACTCCTTCCACTGTGATTTGACACCACTATGGAACAGCACGTCCAGAATTTGAATGGTTCGTATGCAGCACAGGGTATTAAATCCAACTTAATCCTGTTAAACATAGATGCCACTAAAGAGAGGTGCTCTTTTAATGGCATCATGACAAAAGCTCTCCATGCTGCAAGTTCAATATGGTTAACAAAAAAAAGAATAAAAATCCCAAACCTGGATTAATACCGAGCAAACAACATCAGCATAAGCAGGCTTAGAGAGAGGAATTGCTTTCCATATGCTATGGCATCAGGTTCCTCCGGATCTTCAGATACCAGTTTGTAAATGTTACAGACATTGTTTCTCCTGCTTGCAACTGCTGTTGGGTGGCGACCTTCTTTGCTTGCCGATACCAATTTAGCAGTTGGTACAGTTTCTCTGTGATTCGGTACTGTCTGTTGTTTGCTGGTACCAGATGGATACCAGATGGGTAACTGTGGGCAATGGTTCCTCTGTGTTCCAGTCCCAAAAATCACTGCCTATAGGGTCAGTCTTGTCAGCTGACTCCTAAATGGCACTTCAAAGCAGCATTCTGAAAAACCTCAACATCTGTTCCTTACTCCTAATGACCTTAAAAAAATGTTGCAGATACACTTTCCTTTAGCCAGGAGTTACTGTGCTTCTGCAGAAAAAATACAACCTTGCAGATGCTGACAGCCATCAAACTCACTCCTCGCTAATGGCAGCTCCAGAAGCCACCACCTCAACTCTGAAAGTCAGCACCGAATGTGAAGTATAATCAATACATTCATTTCTGTGGTAGATCCACAATGTAGGAGTTCAGAGATATTTCAAGGCATTTTTCAAACAGTACTTTCAGCAGTGAAGTAGAAGAACAAGAAAACAAAAAACTTCAAGTGCCTTTGAAAGGCAGCAGGGATACCTGAGGGCCAAACGTAAGGCATGGAGGGAAAGCAAGGGCAGAGAAAGCGATGGAAGAGATCTGTTTGAAGAATTAATTTGTGATTGGTCTTTCAAAATGTTGAGTTAGTAGTCAAACTACAGACAGGAGCTGAAAGGTCAGTTAATGGTTTTGAATACTGCCTACTGCAGTTCCCTCCTATGTTATTCCATATGAATGCTTCTAAGAAAGAGGAAAAAGTTTATTTAGGACAGTATGGGAGCATTTTGGTAAATTCTCCATACATGCTACAGCAGAATACTGTCTACAGAAAAATATAGCTGACATCAAAGCATGTTCCCCACCCCCTGTCTTGCTTCATGGAGAAGTTATGATAAACAGGTTATGTGTTCCCCAAGGTTACCATGGAAACTCATTCTTTTCAGGCCATCATTTGCAAAGGTAAAATTTGCATTAAAATGTGATAGAATTTGATTTTGTGCATGTGTGTGTGAAACTCAAGTGGGGTCATGCTACCACGCAGTATAGCTATTATTTCAAACCCAGGAGCACACGCTTAAGAGGGAGATCTATTAATCCGTGTAAACACCTCGGTGACCAAATTACAGTTTAATTGCTAACTTGACAGGTATCTTCCTAGCAAATTAAGAGAAATACTTTGAAAATTGGCTTAAAATGTAAATGTAAATGCTAACACTGATCCACTGGTGGGTACCACTAGATAGCATTTTGCTAATTTCTCCTATAATCATTCCACAGGAAAGATTGAATTTAGATTGTCAGAATGACTTTCTTTTGATGATGGCAGTCCAGGGATGGAAGGCACACGCATGTATTTCAAATTATAAATTTTCATCTTATCTTGAAGGTGTTATCATCGAATTATGAAGTATAGAATTTAATTTGATATAACCACGCTTACTGCAATACACGAAACTTTCAGATCTCCTCAGAACCCCAAAATGCTCGCTTGGTTTTGAGTCATATCAAAACTTCAAAGTCATAATTTCACTCTAAGTATCTGCTACTCTGACTTTTCTTGAAAATATCTGATGGTGTAAAGCACTCATGCTGTATGGGCCTCCCCTGGGCTCAAGTTCCTTGAGAGCCACTGCTATTATTGGTTGTCACGTGCAGCATTGGTCGTCTTAACACAGGAGCATTATTTGCAATAGTAATTTTGACAGTAATTACTACCAGTCTATCAAGAAAACAGATGAAGTAACTAAACCCAGAAAAATCTTTCAACTGGGGACCAGTCTGCATTTTAGAAGAGATACCAGTATTTGTCCACTTGCCTAGTTGTACGTATTCACAACATTCATGCTGAATTTGACATATTGCTTTATGAAATCTGTGCTACTCTGGGACAATGGATTATTCACATATCATCTGCTTTGAATAGCACGACCCCCTTGGAGCCAGCAGGGCCAGAACTCATATTTCTGCTTGGGAGGCAGACATCCCAATATCACCTGGATTACAGAAGACTCAATATCTCCTATCATGCAGGACTTATGACATACAGTTCAGCCGGAATGGCTCTACTTAATATTGGGCAACATGACACTTAACACAGCAGCCAGGCCATTCGATGAGGAAAAAGCAGCAAAACCACAGACAGCAGTATTTGTCACTCTTGCTTTCTTATTGTTAATAAATACAGTTGCCCAGCAAGTATCTCAACAACACTAAAAAAAAAAAAAAAAAAAAAAAGTGAAAATCAAGCCTTCAGATTAGGTTGCACAGTGCCAGTGTTTATCAGACTCTCTTCTGCATTGGGGAATTCCTGCTTACAAATTCAATTTACTAAAAAAACCCAAGAACATTAAGAAGGTTTAAAAAAACAAATGCAAACAAAAATGATTACTAACTTTTGCAGAACTTCTCAGGCCTCGGCACGCTCAATAGAAGCAACGTGTTCCAGTTGGATCCATATCGAGCAAGTAAGAAGGTGCTAGGGGCTTCTTTTCCCTAGTGTTTTTTAACAGCCAGAGATGAGGTTGAAAGTTGAAAAGAGCTGGCCTTGAGCAGAAAAGCCAAACTCATGAACAGCACCAGCCTTATAGGGTAAATGGATTTCTCTTTTCCCTCATTTTCTACTTCATTTAAATGCAGTCTTGATATTAGATTAGCATCTGCACTACAGACCTTCGACTGGGAACTAATAAAGTTATCCGCCCAATCTCTCCATGTCTGAGTCAGTGACTTTCTTTTTCATTTTAAATAATTATAACAATGTCGCCTGTTTGTTGAGAAAAATAGAGCCTTTATATATTCATAGATAATTGCTTATATCCAGCACCCAGTGATACATTCTAATTACTCTTCACACCTTGGCTGCAAGAAATCTTGACTTTTTAGTGTTTTTAACTGCAAGACAACAATGTAGCCAGAGCACTGACACCCTGACTGCTGAAACTGCACCTCGGATGAAATTTAACAAGCAGTTCTGCAAATGCATTTTGCAGTGAGGAACTTCAGCAAAAGTCAAGAAGACCCAAGGCCTCCACCTCAGATCTTGTGCTGCAATAATGAGAAGTGCTGCATAGATATACAATGGAAGAACTCAATCCAGAAATCAAAAATAATCAAAAGTTCATTATTTCAGTTGGCTCCTGTAACTATAACAAATAAAAGATCTGTACTCTGTAATAGCCTCAATGACATAGTTGTATTGCTTGACCCAGCTTCTTTCAAGCTCGACCTTGTTCTGCACAAGCTGGGCAACTGTTGCTGTTTGCCTCACTGAGGTCATTCTGCTTTCCATTATGTTAAATGGACAAATTTCGCGGCCCTTTGTCAAAGCTGCTATCTGTTCTAGTGGGATGTTATCCCTAGCAGGCAAGGCTAGGCAGTGACCAACATCTTCAGGAAACAGGGTGCTACCTGGGACAAGGGTAGCTAGGCAGCTCTTTGGATCATCAGAATTTTTTCGGGGAGAGATCTCTTTTTAAATCCGCAACACATTGAACAAGTTCATAACCCAGGGAGATTAAGCCGTGAGAATTCAAAAAGAAGTCAACCGTGTCAGCATCTATTTGATAAATGCATCAGAGCCCTGGTAGTAAAGGCAAAAGCTTGTGCCCAGGAAGGGGTCAAGCCTGAGGCCCGCTATCAAGCCTGATCTAATAAATACCTAAGTGCATGCTTAGCTTCAGACATGAATTTCAACGGCATTACCGACTTGTCTTGTGATTAAAAAATGAGGTTTGTCTCAACTGGGGCCCCTTTCCAGAAGTTGAAGCAGGCCTCTTACTAATGGCCTGAGGAAGAGGAGGTCAATTTTAAAAGGAAACCTACTCTTTCCCCATCTTGCAGTCAGACCCACAAGCAGCTGTATTTGATTCTACGGTATGTGGGGCATTGACTTGCTAGGGGTTGGGACCAAGCTGTCACGGAGAAGTACGTATCACTGAGAGTAAGGGAATGTTCAAAGTGAAAAGTAATAGCTTTAGCAACCCCACATATGAAGGGTTGGCGTTAAAACTCAGTCCTCTTCCACCTTCCCCATGTGATGCTGGCCTGAGAAACAGAAGTTTCTGTTAAAGCAGAAGCTTGCCAAAACTGAAGCAAATCACAAAACCCAGCTACTGTGCTACTTGGAACTGCAGTGAAGCCAGATTACAGCCTAGCTATGAAGAGGCTATTTCTGTACCCACCCAGCTGTGCCCCAAAGGATAAAAGCTGCAGAGCTGTGGCTTGTATATGTACACAAATGCAATAACTGTCCAGCATACAATACAGAACAGATTACCTGTTCATAAACTCCTCTCATCAATAATATTACCTCAAGTAATATTATTAATAAAGTCAGAGGCTTGTTTCTTGCCTCCTTAAATATACTGGCAAATTAGGAAAAATATATACAACAGAAAACCTCTAGGGCCCTTCGTATCATATCAGCATGATCTATGGCAGCTGTCATGATCTCCGTGATGCCCACTCAAGTTCTCCGTTAGGGCAACATCAGAGGAACCTCTCCTAACTACAAGGGACATGACCGCTGGCACATGTGTTAATGTGGAATCTTTCAGTGCTGCGAGCCTGCAAGGACGGCCACAGCCCAGCAGAATCACATGTTCTTGTCTTTATTTTCTTCAACTACTTGTACAAAGTATAAGAAATGCTTAGTGTTTGTCTTCTTCAGAAACATCCCCCTGCACTGAAACACAACAAAAAGCAGCCGTGTGATAAGGTACCTTGTGGAATAGATGGCATGATGTATTTCTGGAAATCACATAATATTGTAGCGTATGAACAGTACCAGTAGGCTTTGATAAGACGACATATGGCACCAGAACTGTTTCCCTTGGTAAATAAGAGTGTGTACATAGTGTTAGCATGAAGACACGAGCATTTCAGACTCCCCTCTGGTTCAGATAATCTATGCCAATTTCAACCTTTGTGTGAGTAGGAATGACTCCAAACAAGTTATAAGAGTCACTCTTTATTACTAGTATTAACGGAATTGAATTTGGCTCTCCTTGCATATGCCATTTGGAATAGTCTATTTTTCACATGAGGTTTGGCACGGGTATCTCCAAAATAACTTCCCCTCAAACCTACGCCCAAAAGCCAGGCTGTAAATTTCAAAATCTCTCTGCTTAGTTTAAACAGCTCTTTAGAACACATCGCCATCTGAAACCTTCATCATACAGAGACAAGTAGTGACCATAAAGAGTTCTGCATTGGTAAGTTAATCATTCATCCTAATAAAAAGTTTTACATTCTCAATTAATATTTTAATAACATACACAAATACTTCTCATCCATGGCTTTCAAAGCAGCCACACTCTAAGTAAGTTATTGTCTTTTTTCTTCTCAATCCAATGAGTTCTGCTAATAGTCTGCGGGCTCAGAAAGTATGGAATTCACAGGAGTTTCTGCTATATGGTTTCACATAGTACATAAAGTTGTCAGCTTCTCCCATTGCACTAGAAGACAGGAATGTTATTATTCTAGAAGCTGGAATTTTGGTTTCTAACGATGGTCCAACACAAACGTCTGTGCGTTTTGGGAAACTAACCTATTTGAAATGCAACATCCTGAACCTGGAATTAATTGATCATGAAAAGCACAAACAGCTCCTTATTCATCCTGAAGCAAGCATAGAACCCTTTGACACATTATGGAAAAATAATGCAGTTCTTAACGCTCCTTTTTTTGTTCTGGTTGATTTTTAGGCTTGGATCCCTGCCAGGCACACAATAAAGTACTTGGCCTTTAACACAGACAGGCATGATTCTTCTTTCATAGTCTCAACTGGGAACTGATAAAACTCAGTACATTACAGATTTGTTTCAATCAAAATGTTCACAGCTAGTATCCAGAGACAGGTTTTCTTATATCTTTAGGTTATTTAAACCGCTTGCAAATCTGATCTGCAAATAAGAAAATGACTTTTAGAACCATGTAACACAAGGTTCAGTAGAGTGAAGCTGATGTGGTCATTAACAGGTGAAGAACTATTTGCAGTGTGGCTGGTGTTACACACCCTCTTTGAATGGACATTAAAAATAGATAAAGTTTCAAGGGTTTACTGCCACCCTGAAGGAAAGAATTGATGTTTTAAGTAACTGGATTTGCACAAAGTCTGTAATGAAATCCAAGTAAATCCTCAAATAGATGATTAATTCCTCATTATTTAAATGCCCTTAAATACAAGTGCAGATGCTAACTTCACGGCTTTGTCTTGACAGCTCCCTCTCTATTTCTCATGATCTGTTATTACTCCTGTAACTCTAAAGCCCTGAAAAAGAGTGCCCCATGAAAAAGCCCCCCAGCTCCTAGGGGCACTGAGTAAGCTCTTGCAGCTTATTGCTTACGCAGTTCTCTCAGGTGCTGACTGATACTGCAGTATATGATAATACTACATAAACATATTATGCATCTTTCTGTAGATCTGGGTTAGGTTTGTATAGGAGATGTTCATGAACACTTACGGTTTGACATCCCACTAAGACATGAGTATGTATGCACATGCCTAAACTCTGTCTTCTGCTGATACCTCCCAATACATCCTAGATGTCAGAAAATTTTAGGGCAATCTCGCATTACACTGACGTCAAAAGGCATTCATTTTTCCTAGACAACATTGACATTTATCATCAGCCTGTCCTTTGGTTAACTAGCTGGTTTACTTTAAGCCTTGTGATCCACCCTATAGAACGTGGCTTATCATTTATCCTAGTTATAAACCTGAAAAGGGGGTGGCAGGGAGGAGACCAAAGGATACTAAACTCAACAACAAACCACAGCACAAAGGAACTGGAAAAGAATTTCAAAGGATCTGGCTCTATCGCACAGACAGTGCTATATCCATGTGTCTGTTTATGGAGACACACAAAACCGAATTATTCAGTTACTTACAAAAAGAAAAAGAACAGACTGTGGGGAAGGGAAAGCAGAATGAAGGCGCAAGAGAGCAAAAAAAAAAAATCCATCCAGCAACAGATGAGAAGAACAGAGGAGGATTGGAAGAGGGATGCAAGCTGGAGGAATGAATGATGAGAGAATAGCAAGCCTATTTAAAATGAATTTTTGACCTTATTTTTAAAACATTTATGGATCCCAATTGCCTGTCATGAGATCATTTTCCCTTACAATGCTAGCTTTTCAGCGGGCTCTGCGCTTTAACTTGATTTATCCCACTTTAAAAAAAGTAGATTGTTAGAAATACCCCCTTTACTAGAAATTCTGTCCCATTACAGTGTCAGCTAAAGGCCAATTGTCAATGTCAGCTTTATCAGATAGAAATTTGCCTCATGAGTTCTCAGATACTTTTGTAGGACAAGACCCAGGGTCCATTTCTGAGGCTGTTGATTTGCGATAGGATAGTGTCTTCTCAAATTATTCTCTGCTATTTCCCAACTTATCTGCATGTTTCATGAGATGGTGGGAAGTGATTACAGCAGCTGCTGTACATTAGAAAGACATCTTATAGAAAAGCTGGTTTAGGTAAAACAGCTGACCGACATAAGCACATAAAGAACTAATAGAGTATCTATATAATATAGGGAGACCCAGCATCTCCTTTCCAGCTGCAGTTTCCCTAGTGCCATAACCCGCCGTGGGAAGGAAGAAAACTTATACCAGAAGGTTTTCCTCCTCCTCAGCTGTCTGTCGACTCTTTAAAGAAAAACCTGACATCCTGAAGATCCGAGTAAGTTTTTATTTATTTACAATTATGCAACTAGTCATCAGCACGTCTCTTCACTGATGAGTAAAGGTGGAAAAAATCAGCTGTTGTTCAATCTGCGTTACCACAGTACTGCTGAGGGTCAGCAGCCCGAGGTGGGAAAGACTATGTTGCTTAAAAATATCTTGAGGACTCTCCTGGCAAGATGCTTAGACACATTTGTTTTCTTTTTAATATTTTGATTCTATTTTTGCTTCTTCTTTTCTGTCTGAATGGATTGATGTAACATAAGCATTTTAAGGGTAAAACTACATGTCAGAATAGAAATTTCGGCCAGGAGACGAAAGAGAGCAAGCTGGGGCCACAGTATTTCCCAGATGGAAAGACAGAGCATGTGAAAGCAGGGCCCGATGAATCAATGGATGATACTGTTGCAGCAAAGACACCAGAAGGCCTTGAAATTTGTAAACCACTTCAACAAGAGGAAGTGTGGCAGCAACAAACTTCAGAATATTCAAGCCCTCAAGGTAAATAATTTTTGAGCAGACTGCCTTTCCTCACAACAAAAACATTTAAAAACATTGTGCATTGAAAGGACAAAAACCCCCAATCCCAGTGCCACTAATATTAATCACTTCAAGACTGAGATACTTAAAGCTCCCTTTCAGGTGTTCTGATTAAGGACAACTTGCTTCACAGGAAAAGCAGAGCTTTGGAAATCAGTAATCTCTGGGCATTATATCTAATAGGAAAGGCTTAAAAAGGATTACCTGGAAGAAACCTTTGTGAATCATAGGAAACTACACTGGACCATAAACCTCAGCCTCCTCTGAGGATTAATAAAGCTTTATCAGTTTCAGATAAGAAGTAGAAATCCCTAGGCTGCTGAAGAGGTACCAGTGGCCCAGCCTGGGGCCTCTGTCAGGACACTTAACTTGCCATACAATTTCAACAGAAGGACACATTTTGTGCACATTCTCATTTCAGTTTACAAAGGCTATTCAGAAGAAGAATGGCAGCTACACAGATTACCAAATTTGGGTCATGAAATTTAAGGTGGTAGATTAAAGTTACCTGCTCTATGGAAAGAATTATGTTGCTGAGGGTGACACTTCTGGTAACTGAATCAGAATTATATATAAAATATCTTTTGGGTTAACGAACAAATACATATGATAATTTATGTAAAAGCACCCCTTTTAAGTCTATCTCTTTGTGATTGCAATAAAGACTAGTCTCACATATTTTTTTTTTGGACTACAATCCCAGTCACTGAAGACTTTGCTTCAGCATTCACACTGAGTTTGGAGGACATTAAAACCAACAATGCTATTTCAAACATCAGGTACATTTAGATTCTTAAGATTTTAACATAATCCTGCCTCTTTCTAAACTAAGATTTCAAATTTAGCATAAATTGCGTCTTGTCAAAGCTACATTTTTGAATGCTGGTTGATTATAATTACTTCTAAAGAGACAGAGTCCAGCTCTGAAACCTGCTCAGGTGGAGCTCGAGTGCCACAGTTGTGATCCCGTAGACTATAGCTGTGGCATTTAATGCATTCAGAAGTCCAGGATTCCTGGTTTAGTCTCTGGTTCTACCACAGGTTACTCTTCAGTAGTGAGGCAGACAATACGTCTCTGTGTAGTGTGACTCATAGATGTAAAAAAGGGAATACAGTATGTCGGTAAGAATTCTACAGTGTTGGTAGAATACTTTAAGATCCTTTGATTGGAGAGAAACAAATATTCCACTTTTCACTTTATAAAATCTTACCGAGGATCTATCATGGCCAGATTGCAACTGTCCACTGTGCAAAAGGAAGGGCACGAGCAGACGTGCCTGTATGTCCTTCCTTTCACTTTGCAGCTAAGCACAGCAAGAGCCTGCTTTTCTTAATGCTCTTTCTAACCCAGGGAATCACTGGATGAACTGCCACAGTACCATAAATCCTGCTAAAAAGCCTTGATGCTACCCGATGTGACAAAGTTTGGCAATGGCTGTATAACTTGGGCCTATAGAGAGGAAACTGGGGCATAATCGAACACAGTGAGAAGTTATTTTTAGCCAAGTTTTCATGTCAATGATGTTTTCTTTGGTTGGCTGGCATAAAGGATTTCTCCATTTCTACAACCTCCCCTAAATTCATGCTAAGCTGATACAGGATTTCCAGAAAATACAAACAAATCAGCACCTTCTGCTAACCCTGAGCACTGCAAAAGCACTTTACATCACACTGTGGACCTACCCAGCACTGGTCATAATCCAATGGCTGTGTTCTTCCTTCGTCGTCCTCATAGAACGGTAAGCCTTCTCGCCTGGCCTGATGGTACTCCTTCCGTAACTTCTGGATACGATCAGCATTCCCGCCACCTGTGCAGCCACTGAGAAAAATGAAAAATGCTAAATAAAACTTGTATGTACACACATATCTAACACCTAGCAGGTACCCACATGAGCACACACACAGAATAGCCACACCTGAGACAAATGGATTATAACTGATTCTCCTGACTTGCATAGTGCCCACAGGCCCATATCACCCTTATTTTTGCTTTCTCGTATTAATAAAGCTACTAATTATGAACTTGATCCTTATTTTAAAAAAACGCTGTCCCTGTCTAAAGAACTTAACAATTCCAGTACAAGACAAGAGACAACAGATGGATGCAGACAGATGGGGGAGCACAAGGAAACTTTTAACATTCCTATGAGCAGCTATAAATGGCTATCATATTTTAATAATAATGATGATGATGATGATAAGCTGCCAGAAAAATGTTTCCCTTTTGCTCCCACGCTAAATGTGGAATTTCCCTAAAATTACATTTGTTCAAGGTAAAGAATAGACTATATTCTCAGAGAAGCACAGAAAGAACATTTATCTTATAAAAAAACGTCAGCCACGAAAGTACAGGGGAGGCATGAGAGATGGCAAAGCGCACTATTACATCTCGACACAATTTTCTTAAAATGGTAGTTAAACAGTAATCTACTTGGTAATCCACAAAGACTCACTTGTATGCTGAACTGAATACACCGCAAACTGTCATGGTAAAGCTAGTGGAGTTGCTTAGTTTGTCAAGTTAAACATATGCTTGTCTTTGTGAGTTTTGACCCTGGTGAGCCTCCCAAAAACTTACAGCTGGACTCGTACAACCATGGAAGGTCAGGCTATACCTGAAAGGATTAAAGAAAAAAACCCTAAAAATGCCTAATTAAAAAAAAAATGCAGCCACATTGAAAACGAATAAATTAGAAGTTTCCTGCAGGGTCTCCAGTCAGCACTGGGGTGAATACAGACTTGTATGGCTCAGTACTTGTACTGGCATTCACAGGGAGTTGTTGTTCAATGTATTTGGCTGCTTCTAAACTCAGACCATTGTAATCGCAGCACAGCATCATATATTCTCTTAAATCTGCAGTCTTAACTCTGGCTCACCAACAATGGGCTATTTACAGGAGCACAGCCTCTGTGGAGCACCTTGTCACGCTGCCCTTCACCATGAGCATGCCAGAACACCAAACTGAATTTGGAAAGCACATACAAAAGATCGGACATAAACCTATGAGTTCAGTAATAAGTAGCTTCTCATATCTAACAGCAGGCTAGACTGGTTGGAAATCACTTATCAATGAAGGGGAATTCCACACACAGTGCAAATGCAACTGAACATGCAGCCAGGATTGCAGCATCACTATGTATCCACGAAGAATGAAACACTTAAATTACTTTCTTTCCCTGGATCCTATGTTATCCAGTCCCTCTACTCTAGGAAGTCCCAGAAGTTTCA
Organism: Cuculus canorus; assembly: GCF_017976375.1. Classification (NCBI taxonomy): domain Eukaryota; kingdom Metazoa; phylum Chordata; class Aves; order Cuculiformes; family Cuculidae; genus Cuculus; species Cuculus canorus. Next base: position 28,209,511 of record NC_071406.1, on the reverse strand, counting down.
AGATTCTCTGGCTGACTTACTGAACTCTTCCAGAGCAAATGAAATTTTTCTCACTCTCTGTGAAGATGGTGCAGAAAGCTTGCACAACCCTGTGGACTATTGAGAAAAAAAAAAAAAGTACATTTCCTTTTTCCTTGACTCCTTCCACAGATAAAAGCCTCTATTCCTTGTATGAACTCTTGCCAAATAGTGGAGAGACATTTCCAGTTTGCTAACCACTGGAATTGAGGACTAGCTTAATGGGGGCTATCGCTTAGAACAGTGAAGCTTCGTCTACAGCTCCTGAGCAATACAATACCTGTGAAATCCCCTGACTTTACTTCTGAGTACAGATAAAGCATTTAATTAGGGCTGCTAACATACAGATAACGTGCAAAGTGTCGTTCCTGCTACTCTGCCAATGTTATTACCCAAAGCAGCACTAGCTAAGAGACTGAAATGCTGAAATACAGGCAATGGGTCTAGTTCCATTCCAGCTGATCCGGCTCCCTGCAGCTCTGCAAAATGTATTAGCACCTGCCACGAGTGGCCTAATGGCCACATACCCACTTTTTACCTCCAGGTACTTCAGCTGAAGAGGTAATCTGAAAATATCATACAGGTGGGGTTTTTTTTTCTTTTTAAAATGAAATCTGAGATTTATATTGGAAGAGGCAGTAACAGCAGCCTGTGCTGCACGTCTCCTCTAGGTGCGTTTCCTCCTGCTTAAACCCATCTACCCAGCAAGTGGAAGCAGGAGGAAACGCACCTAGAGGAGACGTGCTGCAGAGACCAGTCTGGTTCTACCTATTAAAAGGCTGTGCCTGACAGTTTTTTCTTTGGTAAACTTCTGCCACGCTGTATTAAAGTACAGACCTTAACCATGAGAGAATGAGTAAGAACGTTTGAATGAAAGATAGCAGCACATGGGAAGTTATCCATCTGGATTAGTGTGAAAACATAAGCATAATCTCTGTGGAAACAAGCAGCTCCGTGAAGTCTGATTTCCTGTGCTTCTCTCCTGTGAGTTCTCTGGTGTCCGATAATGGGATTGAGTTCACACCGCAGCATTTCTCGCCTGCAAGGGCATTCATCTGGGCCTCTCTGGCAGACTGCTTATTTTCACAAAACTTCGTGATCCAAGATCTTTTGAACATTGGATCACCTGTCAAGTCTGGTCAAAAACAGCCAGCAGGTTCAGGTTTTAATAGAAAGGTGGGAGTACAGGTTGGAAGAGGGTGGGTCAGCACATCAGCTTAGTTTTCTCAGGAAACAGTTAAAGGTCCACAGCTTTTTTGCTTTCCTTTTTTTTTTTTTTTCCTCCATCACTGTTTATAGGCACGAATGTAAAAGACATCAGCTTTTGAAAGAGCTGCATATCTAACTCACCATGAAAGTTTTACCCACTCCTGAGTAATGTGAGATGAATATGATGCCCTGTGCAATGCTCATGAAACAGTTCTGAATTTCAAGTTGGCTCCTGACAATTATGTGAATATATGAACCACATTCAAACTCACCAGATGAATTCAATCAGCACTGTGCAAATATCGCATACATAATCTATTAGTTTACCCCAAAGAAACTGAAGCATTGAATTCAAACAGAATGAAGTCATCAGTAATAAAAAAAAAGAAACTGATAAGGCAATATTAAAAAAACCCACCCAACACAATTTTCCAAGATTTGCAGAGAAGATCATACATTGACTGTAAACTATTCTCCCATCTGCCTATAAATACATAATTAAAAAATATTGGTTTGATCAGATAGCAGTTCTCAGACAGGGAAACAGCGGAATACCAGTTCAAATGTTTTGGATGCATAACTATTTATGCTGAAAAGGAACCTCAACTTTCAGAAGAAATATAAAAACAATACTCTAATCAAAATCAATTTATATTAAGGAGACTTACTGAAGCTTTTCACCAAGCCTATTAAGCACATCAGACAGATTTCTTTTACGGTAGCTTTACATTTAATGTAGTGCTCCCTCCTTGAGGACATATAAATATTACAGTCCTCATCATATCTACTTTTTTTGTGCAGAACTCAATTCTCTCACACAGCTCCCTGTGCTACGCGTTCTCCACAGAACTGTGCAACCACCCTACATTAGCCATTGCCCTCCACCATATGTTCCCAGGATCTAATATTTAATCTACTCATGGACTTCGCTGTCACAACAGGACTGTAGGAGAACCATAGACTCTGCATTTTGCAATTGAATTCAGAATGATTTCCTAAAATTATGCTGCATGTAAGGAGACTGATTCAGAAGCAGCTGATACTGAGACAGAGCCTGAAACATTTTGGGGAAGTTTCAAATAATGTCTAGGAGGGGGAAAAAAATCAGAAGAACTTTACAAAGAGCTCAGCAAAGACTCAGACGCTGATTTCGAACAACAGTAACAAACCTGTCCAAAATCCCACACCACAAACAACCTTAATGTAAGTCCAACAGTTCTTTGAATAAGCTGCACACACTGCATGGATTTTTTTTTTTTAAATAGAAAAAATAAAAAATAAATAATCTTATATAAACATTTAAAAGAGGAAAAAACCACACTCCCGTCAGCCATTCTGTAGTTTTGCTAGACACAATCCTTACAAACCAAAGCTTTCTTCTGGCCCGGGAGAAAGCAAAAGCGAAAAGTCTGCCCGATCCTTCTAACCCAGCTGGGGCTGTACTACCAACCAGATAAACACCCACCATAAATCACTGCCTTCTGCCCTCTGCCTGAATCTGTCAGAGGCATATAAGGCTCCACTTTGCACATTGTGACTCTAACGAGGCCTTCTATGAAATAGCCACTCAACCGATACAGTTGGAATAGGCATCTCAGAACAAAAAGGAAACCATACTTTGGCACAGACTTAGCTTCAAGCTATCTCTAATGCTATGTGAAACACAACTGTGAAATTTCACCTTATCATGTCTGCAGGAGATAGATGAGCAAGAATATTATATACACAATATGACAAACAAGATATTTTTTTCATAGAATCAAAACATTGTCAGTATTTAATACACACGGCTCAGGTTCTACACTGTGAGATCTCATCTCAGTTCTTCCTCTGAGTCGCTAATCCAGATTTCAATAATTCAGGTTTAAAATGTCATTTTGTAAATTAGTGACTTCTTACTGCAGCTTTCTAGATAACATAAAATTAAAAACTGGTATTATGTGTACAGAGTAAGATGAACCACTTAAAGCTGTATATAAACAGACATTTGAAGAAGCAATAAACATTTTGTTTCCAGTGGTTTTCCTAAACACATTAATAGTGTATAGAACTGTTTTTGCCAGCTACTTCTTTCAAATCCTGATCTCACCCAGCTGACTGTCAGTCTCTACAACTGGTGCTTCCACATAAAAAAGCAATCAAAAAATTAAAATTATTCTTTTCGTGAATCGTGAATTAACAAACAAATCTAAGACAAAATGTGATTCACAGACTAAAGAGAATGGACAATCTTCCATTCACAATCTGCTATAAAACAAAACTAATTTTACATACTGAAAAGAATACAGCTGTCTACAGAGATACACAGTATAAGGGAGTTCAACAGAGCATGTAAGAATATCTTTCACTTAGGATAAAAAGTTATAACAAATAAATATTACAGTATGTTACTCTCCCAGTTCCAGCCCTTACCTTTCTGCCCTGAAGTACTAAATTGCTATGAGGGTACTTCTGCAATCTCAGTAGTAAGAGGGAATAAAAAGAATGGTGGGAAGTGATAAAAAGAAAATCAATGATAAGAACATAATTCTACAATATTTCAGCTTTCAACTTTGTTAACTAACAAGAGAAAGAGAGCTTAGGAAGAAATGAACATTTGTTGTTTCTGCATGCACTCAAGTAAATGAATGATATTGCAATGAAAGACTTGTTAGAAATACCTTGTTGACATCACTGATACTGCCTTGCAGGCTCAGGAATATCTCAGAGCCAGCCTGGGTTTTGGCTATACATACCCCATGCTGAGGACCCAACTTAAGAATGATGTATTTCTAGTTACTTGGAACCACGCAGTGTCCATAACACTAGCTTTCTTATTGCAGGCAGGAATATACGCTACGTACACACAACTGCCGTCTTTATCAATGGAGAGAGACCCCAGGAGGATAATTGATTGAGAAATCTGTGTGAAGTGACCAGAAGGAAGAATTTGAGCCCAGTTCCATTTAGACAGAGCTACTCTGAGATGATCTGTATAAGTGTGCTTACGTGAGGAGCATTAGACGGATATGTTTCTTTCCACCCATATGTACATAAATATATATAAAGTCAAAAATAGTAAGTAAACTGCAGGAAAACAAACTGCACCGAAGAAGCTATTTTCACTTATTTATTTGAACTTGTATACTCAAGTCCCTGAGTCTCAACTTGCTTTACAATATTTTAAAAGTCATAAATGTGCTTCAGTGGAACATACGCTGTCACCTTTCAATTCTTTAGGCTAACATAAAAGCAGTAGAACCATTTCTGTCCAAAAGGTCAAAGACTCTTAGGGCAGCACATGACTACCATTTGTCTGGATGTAAATTGAGTCCTATTGACCCTGTAACATCACTACTGACCCCTTGACATTAGGAGCTTAGTAGAAAGAAAGATGATAATATTCTTAGGTTCCTACAGACTCATTAGGAAGAAAGAAGGAAAGAGAACCTTGCATGATGTGAATTAGCAGTGTCATTAACCTTTTATTTCCCCAAATAACTCAAAATATGCTTACAGAAGCCTCAAAAGAACAATCTGAATATTGAGACCAACAGACTTGTGTCACCTTCAGTTTTTCCGAACTGTTTCTAAAATATCTCTCACTGGTTCAACATAAAGCATCCTTTCATGATTCCCTCCTTTCACATGACATACAACACCTTTTCCTGTTTGTCACGGCAGATGGCCTAGACATTCAGATGACCATCATTTTTTTCAATCCAGGCCACTTCTAATCTCCATTACTCTCCTTTATAACTTATAGTTGACTACAGCTGGCCAGAAATAATGGGAGGTATAGTCCAATTTGTTGTTTTATGGAAACAAAATTGACACACTGAGGTTTAATTTTGCTGTAACAGCAGATATGGTATGTGCTGCTCTAACAGACACAGGTTATTTACAATCAAGTAGGAAGGAAAGAAAAAAAGGGGACATTTTCTTTCTAGCCAGCTTGTCTTCTTTAGCTCAAAGAAAATATATTTTTTTTTGCTTTTTTTCTTGCTCACGATATTGTGCCTCATCAAGGAAGGCAATCACCACATTTTAACTAATAATAATAAAAAAGATGCCTTGCAGTTCAGGCTGGTTAATGGCAATGTCTGCTTCTGGCATGTGACCAGTTTACTGCTGTCTTGTTGATCTGAGATGTGCACTTGTCTCCGAAGGGCTAGGAAAGCAGGGAGATTAGGGACTCGGCTGCTGACAACAACCAAACTCTCTATAAACAATACACAATGAAAATAATGAAAACCAGATTTTCCTGGTATTTTCAGTAGCCTCTAGACAATGCAACAGTTTCTGGTTTCTTCACTAAAGATGATATCAATTACGTCTTTTATCCATCATGCAGAAGTCACGTGTGAGACATAATCGAGGGCCTTCTCTCCAAGGTAATTTCTTCTGGATTTACACAGCAAAGTACTTAAATTGCCTTTTTTTGGCACTTTGTATTACAACAGGGCTTGGGAGGGGGTATTTTACTTTACTGATGTAAAGCAGCTGGCATATTTACAATAGATAGGTCACATCAACACAGAGCAGATTTTTCAGCCCTCCAAAATCCATTTACAGCAGCTTTAACAATTCAACAAAGCAAATGCTGAATGCTAAACTCTTGTGTGGAAATGTAGCTCTTTCTTAATGGCTATCACACCTGCCTGCAACTGGCAGCTAGCTTTTTTTCCCTTGCAGACTATTGCTTTTTGCACTACAGTTTATTAAATTTATCGCTAAAGCTGAAATAAGTACTTTACAGACTTCCAATGAATTATCCATTCAAGAGTCCCTCAGGAATTTCCTTTAGCATACACAAAGCAAAGGCAGGAGGGAGAGAAGGTGACAATTCAGTGCAGTCTTAATTTCTGTGCTCCCTTGCGAGGTAAGAAGTGAGGATGGAAGAATTCACTCACAGGAGATGCTGCTTGCCCGTGTTCTAAAACGCACTTTGTTGAAAACTACAAAGCCTGGAGTAACTATCCATTTCTTCCTTGAAATTACCTCTCCAAGTTTCAGACTGGAGACTATCTCCTATTCTTCATTACACAGATGTAAATTTATGTCACTGGTAAGAGTGGCAGCGACTAATCCTCTGTGTGGTTTGTTTTTATAATACCTGGCCTAGGTAGAATCCTTAACCTCAACTCAAACCCAAAAAGTCTCTGGGTCTATAATGCTGTTACAGATATAGTTTACATTTTTTTTTTCAAAAAAGGAGTTAATGTATACCACGTGCAAAGCATCAGGGAAAAGCATAGTTCTCACAGCCAAAATGCATCCTTACTGTTACATAAAGTTGGCTTTTTTTGGGTGTTTTTAATGAATGGTCACTATGAGGATAACATTAATCCAGCATTAGGACTTTTACGGGAAAAAAATACAAATGTAATTTATCTTTTTTAACTGTCAGCTGCATTTCTCAAGCTTTAAAGCCTTTAGCTTCCAGCGGCCTTTTGTCTTTCTGCCATGGCAGGAATATCTTGGACAGCTGTAAGAGCTTTGTAAGCTATCTTTCTCAAAATCCATTAGCTAATTCAAGGAACCTAATTAGAGCTGCCATTTTGATGGAGCATACTGAATGCTCTGTATAAACTAGTAACACCATCAATGTTTATTAAAAATTGCAAGAACCAAAGCTCTCAGTTCCATATAAATATTAATGGACAGATACACAATACTTATGGAAATACAGACGGCGGTATGTCCACAGAAATACACACAGGTATACTTACAGTCCAGTGTGACGCATTTATTCACAAAGGCTGAAGTACAGAAGCAAAACCTAGGGACAATTTTACACAAACTGTTGAAAATTGACCGGCTTCCATTTACACTGTCCTCCTGCGCATTAAAGGAAGCAAAGCACACTACAGATGATTTGTTTCTTGTGTTTTTCCTGAGTAGTGTGCTGACAATTTGGAGTGTATTTTGAGCTTACCTCAAGAATGCACTCCAGCTGGAACCATTTTATAGCTCCTCTTAAACCAGCCACTCCAATCACCGTACTTTGCAGACATTTACACATATCCCAGTACTACACTGTTTAAGGGCATCCAATGATTCAGAGGGAATTTGCACTGTATAGCTAAAACTCAAATTTTGCTGCAGACAGCAACAAAATCGGTGAAAGGAGCCAGACATCTGTAACAACATTCTCCTACATTCTACTGCGTAAAAGCCTGACTACAATGAAAAAGCAACTCGTAGACAATGATACAACACATGAAATACTGACCATTCTAAGAATATATCTGAGACCTAATTAGGTTAGGCTGTATAAGCATATGCCTTTGGCTGCAGAAATAAAAAGTTTTCTGACTACTTCACAGCTTCGTTTTTAGCTTGACACTTCATAAATGGAACTGCAGAAAACCTCATATGTTACCATTTCAATCTGACGTACACTTTCATACGCATCTAACAGTGCCTGGATTCTATTTATATGTACAACTAAATATACGTGCACAGAGAAATCATTGGATTTGTTACAGAGAGACAGCACATGTTCTTATTAAGCCACTGGCACATGCAAGGTGAAGCATGTAAGCCTTATAAGGAAAGCATTTAACGTTCCAACTGCAAGCTAAAGAAAAGCAAAACAACAAATGAAGTTATTTCTAATGTATTTTGCCAGTTGCGTGTGCAATGTACAGCAAAATGAAAGCACTGTTGAGCATAGCTGAATGACTTACAACACATGAGGTTTCTCACAGAGGGGAACATAAGCCATAAGTCTCTGGAACATCCTTACTCCAATACAATCATCCAAAGTTCACTTCTGAATATATACTAAAATGACACACAAAGCATTTAACAGATGTTCGAGAAAAACAGGCTTAATTATATTTTCTAGACTGTAGAAGTGCAAGGGGCTAAAAATTTTATGGCAATCTTACCATGGGGACAGCTCTCAAGGTAAATTCATTTTAGTTCTCTGATAGCGCAGTATTTCCAAACTACAATTGAGATCTGAGCAGTTTCACAGGAACACGCTCAAAAGTCAAAACACGAGTTACCACTAGCTTCTCTCAGGAATTAGATATGGCAAACTTAGCTCTTGGTTATTGCTCACAAGAAACCCTGCCAGATGCTGAAGCAGTTGATGGATTTTGCAAAGTTCTGCCACCTTCAAGGCCACCCTGCCTGCCCTTCCAGCAGCCTCCCTCCTCGGGCACCTCTCCCCTGTGCAGCTGGGCTCCTCATAGCACAGTTGTTTTGTTCTCATTCTCAAAGACTAGGGACTGCACATTCCTTCAACTAGCTTTCATCACAAGATCCACATCAACAGCATTAAAAACTTTACAAGCTGAACTGCATTTCAGATAAATATTTCTGAACTCAAGGGCTTAAAGTTAGCAGAGTAACTTTATTACCTTTTACTGTGCAGGCAACGGAAGCTCCTGGACTTCCAGACACGCACAGATTTTCTGGTGCCTTCTTCTTACGGCTGCAGCTCAAATGTGTCTCTGAAATTACTCCCATTTTTCCACTTAGAGAAGTCAAGGCTGACTTTCAGGTGTTTAAGATTGAAGATAAGCACTCATCCTTCTCAGCAATTGTTTAAAAAAACGTTAAATTACAATGGAAATAAACAAAGTAATGGATTCTTCAAGCTACACACAACAATTTCCTGATGTATCTCATCTGGAAGAGGAAGGAGCGAGCCTATCTCTGCATTTGAGTGGGAAGCCCCAGAAATGCTAAAGCAAGCGTCCTGTTTCAGGCCTATCTCCATCTCTACAGAATGACTCTCATATGGTTTCAAATGCCATGTTAAGACACACACCTTACAAATCCTCTTTTATCTGTTTTTGTTTTGCTCCCTTCATTCCCTGTTCTCATCCTGATGTTTGGAAGTCTTTCCCTTTATTCCTTCAGACAACCATGCCAATCGCTTCCATCCATTTATTGGCTTCCCATACAAGCACATCGCCACCCCACGGGCTGTGCCTGTACAGAAACACCTCCCTGATGCTTGTAGGTCAGCATTTCTCCTTCCAGCAGTCCTTGAAATGCATGTCCCAGAAGCAATTCACAAAGCAACCTGCCAGTAACAATGAGGCTGTAGGTGGCTTAGGACACCCAACAGCACCTCTTCCTTTCTGCACTGGTTCAAATGAGTGTGCTTGTGTCTAACACACTAACAGAGCATTAAACTTGCAGTACCAGAAACTCCTCTCTACTCTGAAGCACCCACTTATTGCCCACAACTCTGCACTGACTCAGCTCGCTCCTCCTTTATTCTCCCTATTCTCTGGCTGCTCCAGCAATTCTGCCTCTTCTCCTCTCCTGTTCTTTTCCTGCCCGATCATGGCATTTCTTAGGCTTTTGTATTCAAATCAGCTCACTCTTTCCCTCCCAGGAAGGTAGGGCATTAAGGGCAAGGCGACACTGACCATCCCCCATTCACCTCATCTTTAATTTCTGCACCAGGAATCTCTCTGGTTCCCGCAGCCGGGATAACCTACTACTGGAAAAGTATGTCTAGGCTCTGGCAGCTCAGGACAAGCGCTTTTGGTGAAGTCAGCACCGAAATTTCTATCATATGTGTGGGAAGTACTCTAAATCTTACAACTTAGTCAAATTGTCAATGTTCAAGGGGTGGCAAAAGGCTCAGCCTGGTATAAGACCAGGGTATGTTCCCTTCCTAAATATAAAGCTCTCATTTCCAGCGTATGGAAAGACTACAGCTTCTTATTGAAAGAATCATATGCTTCTAATTTATACTTTTTACAATAACAAAATAACTCCTTGTCTTCTCCCTCCAAGCCTCTGCTCCCCCCCCCAAACAGCTGTCATCATGTTCCATAAAAATTCAGCTTCAGCACACCTCCTACATATGTGTTTTCAAACCAAATGGTTGAAGGCTGGTTATTAACAGGTGGAAACACAGTTTTCCAATAGAAGCCAGGCCAGCAACATCTCTCCCACAGCTGGCACAGTCTGGGTTTGTACGTCTGTCCTCCCCCCCAACCCCACAGGACAGCACGCTCCCTGGTCCAGTGCTGAGCTGCTCATTCCTGAAAGCAGCTTAAAGCTGGTTTCCTCCTGGCATGTGTAGGATGAGCACTCCTGAACAACAACCGCAACACCTTTGAGGTGCAGCTGGTAAGCAGATAGCACTCCTGCATGTGCTCAGGTTTAAACTGTAGTCAGTTTAATGAGAGACCTGAATTGATGAGTGCTACTTCCTTCACTTGTCCATTAAGATAAGTACAGCGCATGGACATTTCAACCCATCAAAGACAAGAAAATGCATTAATTTTGGTTTTCTTAGAGCTGTTAATAAATCTGACACTGTCTGGCAGTTTTCTTCATTTCCTACCATTTGACAGATACTGTGATCACAAGTTACAGAAGATGTTTTTCCTCTGAAATTATCACTCTGGTAATACAAGCCAGAAGGAAACTTTATCAAGATACCAAGAAGCCGGGTATCGTTTTTATTTTTAACTTTATGCAGTTGGTTTGTGAATATCTCAATATGATAAAAAAAATGAATTCCATCCAGTGCCATTAAAATACATACAAGCACATTACAAATGACTATATTATAGCAAATAATCACACTGTGTATTTGTTAGTAAAAGTCAGTATTCCTCTCAGCCTGGCTCTGACTAAGAGCCCTTTACTGTAAGAACTCGTGCAACTATTTTCTGCCACTTTCTCTCAAATTGACATTTGTATGGAATCAAGAAAAATCTTCCTTAATAATTTTTCATTACTAATGGCTTTTTTTGGTATGTGTATTTGGGAGGAGGGAAGGCAAAGGGCAGGAAAAAGCAGCTTTAAGTGCTCTGCAAATGATCCTCCTGAATCTGGGCCTCATAAATCCTATCAAATGTTATATTTCATCAATAGGCTGGAAAAGCTTTTTTCTCTGCAATGATGAAGCCTGGCTTTAGAATTTATGGTTTCATTTTAGAAATGGACTATAAAAGAAGTCTGACTTCGCTGTCTATCAACTGTAGCTGACATTAGCAAGTTAGGTGTGGACTTTCAAAGCATTATATATATATATTATTTATTATGCATGTACATACACACATACAGAGACATATGAGGACATGTATATCACTGTGGGTTTGTGCGTGCATAAGTACACAGCTGGCTTTTTTAAAAATTCTGCGTAAAACACCATTTTCTTCCAATGCCAGAGGATTTGAGATATTCAGCAGATTAGATTGCAAAGTGATAAAAGTGTCCAGACCAGAGTTGGCTTAAAGACCCACAGCAACACAAGCAAATTGCATTTTGCTGCCCAAATGATCGAGATAAAGCAGTTTATTTTATTCTCATTCAGGGGTGGTAAAATGCAATTTGGCAATGGCAGAGCATTTCAGGAGGAGGCAGGGAAGATTTCAATAGGCTGCAGGGGAAAAAAGGAAGGAGGCAGGAAAAGACAAAAAAGTTTTAGGTGGGGGAAGACAGTTAGCAAAAGACTGATGGACTGGGGAAGAGTGGCTGCAGAGCTTCTGCAACTTTCATGCATGGGGAAGGAGGGAGACAGACAGCCTCCCCTGCATCTCTGCAATTCTGTACCTCTACTCTCTTCTACAAACCCACTCCTACATGCTCTCCTGCACTCCCTGGAGAAGGAGAGTGCTGAGAATACAGCTCCTAATCCTATTGCTGCCACCACTGCTGGGAACCATGCGGGTGCCACAGCTGGCCTCTACAAGCCCAAAGGCTTCATCTAGCAGCTGCAGCAGAAGCTTCCTCAGATGGAGATGGAGACAGTCTGTACAAGTTGCCAAAACACTCACTCCTCCTCCCCTCCCTTATCACCAGAGCTGGAGGTCTGCAGCCAGTGACTACTATTAGTTCCCCCTATGCTGAAAAGCAGCCTCAAAACCCAACATTTCTAATAGAAGCATTACTGCTCCCCCAAATCCTCATGCTTGTAAAAGCAAACCATGTTTAAAACAGAAAAACAGATAAATAAAGTGACGTAGCTGCAGCCAGAGAAAGTGAAGCTCCACTCTGTGTAGGGGAGCCCATCTCCCTCCATCCATTACAGAAGAACCTAGTTTCCTGACTCAGACAATTAATAACGAATAATGTGAACATGATCAAAGCCGACAAGTGAATACTACAGAAAAGGTTGGGGGGGAGTGGTTAATGGTAAGTGTACTCTGAGTCAAGACCAAAAACCCAAACCTTTCCTTCCATCACCTCTATTTCATAACTTGAACAAAATGAATAACTAAAAGAACCTGTCACTGATGTTGAGGATGTGTATGTACTGTGCCCTCAGATCACTCCTGAAATATCCTCTTGGGAGGACATTCACCAAGGCTCCCGTTGCCAGCTCCACTGGGGCCAGTGGAGGAGGGCACTGGACCAGTGGGCAGCGCAGGGCAGGACCCCTTCTGCTGGGGCCTCTCCTGACTATTGAGGGGAGTTGGCTCTGCAAACCGTGGTCAGTGATGGCACACGCTACCAATGGATAACCACTCATTTGGTATTATCAAGCAGGGGAGCAGGTAGGAGAAATACCAGGCATCTGCATTCTGCAAATCAAAATGTGTTCTGCTTCTAGTGCTAAGTTTCTAGTGTAAAGATGCAAAATACATCATGACTACACCAGTTTATGGAAATGAGAGGAGCAGAATCTGCCCGTATTTCCACAAAAGGATATTTGAATCAACAAAGGGTAACTTTACCAAACCTTGATCTACAGACAGTGCATCTCGGTAATTCTACATTTTTTACTGAAAGGAGGCATGTAGCAGTGTCACATCACATGAGCAGAAGTTCCTTAAAAGAATAAAATCTCGCAATGTTTCAGATTTACACACTTTAACGTCATTTAACAATGAAGTTCAGGACACTGAAACAATATTGACACAACAATGTTTTCAAACACAAACACTTATCCCACAGCAGATAAGAATGTTTCTAGCAATATATTTTTTCCCCATATTTTTCCTATGTGCTTCTTCTTGAAGATTTCAAAATAATCAGGCAATTCACCTTTCCTTGTAACTTTTGGACTTTTTCAAACCTGAATTAACTCTTCTATACACAAACATCTTTTTGCCAGTCTGTGAAGAAAAGCTCCTGGCACTGTTCAATTTCTTAATTTTTTCCATTTGAAAAATCTTTTCATCTGATTTTCCCCTTGCCCCAAAGGATGCTTTTTTAGTTTGGTTATTCTTCCTTCTTTTCTTGCCTCCTTATTTCCCCACCTCTTTCCTGAGACTCATCTCCAGCCTTCCTTTTTATTACTTTGCTTCAGCTCTTACAAAACTCTGACCTGTTTACAGAGAAAAACCCACATAGCTCAAAGGCTAATGTTTTACTCCTTACTCACCATCCCGTATCTGTCTGCAGTCAGCAGTAACCCGAATTCATCATCATCAATGGATTGTCAGTGACATGCACTGTATTTGTTCAGATAATGGCCCCTTATATTGCCTTTGAAATGAGGGTGTGACGGTTAGTTGGGGTTGTTCTCAAGAGTCAGTAACTGGCTTTGCTGTGGGACAAGTTTGCTTTGTGTTTTGAAGGCAGACCTGCAGAAAAGCAAGCTTTAAATTTCTTCTTTTGGATGGTATTGTGCTCAGAAGGACACACCAGTATTAACATCACCTTCGGATGGAGCAGGCCATTTACTAGCTGGTTTGGAGTGCAGGGGAGGAATAGGCATATGCTGCCTCTGAAAGGTCAGGCAAACACATGAGGGTACAGACCTTTCCGAATTCTGTAGTGAGGGTAGCTAAACAAGGTAGCCTCGCTAACAAGGTGGCCTCACTCCAGCCTTCCAGTCTTTCAAAACTACCTCAGGAACACCTGCAGGCAAAACACCACCGCAACGTCCCCATCAGAGCTGTGGCTCTGCACAGATGCGTAGTGAACAGACAGTCCTGTTCCCACATGCAGCAGAAGGACAGGAACACTAAAAGCAGGTGGGGAAGCGCAAGAGAGTATGGAAACAATACTGGTTCACAGGATGCCTGACAGTGATACTCGGTATTTTGGGAAAGAGGCAAATATAATGTGTCTATACAGACTGCAAAGAATTTCAGAGCTTCTGAGCCTCACGGCTGTTTAAAATCACTACATATGATACACTTCTTTCTTTTTAATTTAAAAGAACTACCAACTTGATAGAGCTACTGGACAAACAGGATCAAATCGCTTTGATGCCTGGTAACTGTGAAAAGCGTGAACGGAATACCTGTGAAAGTGCAGTCTCCAAAATTACTATTTCCAGTGTAGGATAAATGTCTATCCAATTCTCTAGTCCTCAACTATATAAGCTTGCCAACTGAGCACAAATATGGATCACAGTCTCCATTATTGGAGCAGGAGACATGGATATGCTATATGCAGTTCAGTTCTGTACACTTGTCCCACCTGGAAAGAGGAAAGCAAGCCGGCCCACTAAGATCTGGGAGAAGAAGGAGTAAAGATCATTTCCATTTGCCGTATTTTTCAGTAACAGCCAAGGTTTAAAACCCTGTGGATATGCATTACCATTGACTTAAGCACAGTGACCATAGGATTTTTCCTATACTCATTTTTTTTCCATTTGAGTAAATTCTCCATTAATGCACAAAACTACCCTTTTTCCCCCCATCTAATTCACTGTTCCCCATGGGATAGCCATTAAAATTGATTCATGAATACATTACATTTACTGGCAAAAGTGGGAACAGAGAAGCCCCCTCCCCATTATGTCCCTCTCCTGGAGGGAGTTTGAGACACATTGAACAAAGAACCTTCAGATCTTCTGGCATACAGCTTAGAAATCAGAATGTAATTTCCAGTCTGCATCTCTTGCTTCATTACAGAAGATATGGCCCTTAAAATAGGCAATTGGCTTTGACCGGTAATGTTTAAGACTAGCTTTTAGTTTTGTTTTTCTGTAGATTCCACACTGCAACAGAAGGCTTCCTTCCCTCTAGTCCTGCCCCCAACCCCAGCTGCAGCACTGAAGACACCTAAAAGACTCAGGCAGCTGGACAAAATGCAAGACCCTGACTCTCAGCCTTTGCATTTCAGTCCTTTCACTCCTGAACATACATCTGGATTTGACAAAGTCATGCTTATCAGATAGATCAGCAGATAGTCTGCTATCTGTGTTGTGGTGCAGAATTAGGTCAGAAGAGCACTCTGCCAGCTTGTGTTTTGCTGTTTAATCCTGCACAGAATAGTTGTGGAGACAGCGATGAAGGACAACGGATCACACTAACCACATTCTTCACCCCCCATCCCAGTCAATGTTTCAAACTTGGGAAGAAAATGAAATAAAATTATATATTATTGCTATTTGACTGCATATTCAAAGAGCGTAAGCTTATCAGAAATACAACTGAAGCCACAGGATGCAAATCTGTATTATGAAAATACATCATGTTTGAGGGCAAACAAATAAAGTCTGAAGAATGTGAGTTCTCAACTTTTAAGCTGCTGTCCTCTGCAATGCGGTAGCTGGGTCTTTCCAGCTGGCTTTACCGGATGGCCACATTGGCCACTACTGGAATAGCAGTCTGGAAACAAGTGCCCTACAGCCCTGCCTCAGCATCTTAGCTGGAATACAGTCTGAGGCAGCAGTTCTGTACTCACAGTTCAGAGAGATCCCCAGTGCACTTGCTTAAGAATTCCTGAAATTTGTGAAGAGACTAAAACCAAACTTCTAGTCCCATAGAGGTCAGGGAAAATAACAGAACGCTGGTTACTAGCTTTTAAATGTTCATCATTACTACTTACACTAAAACCTTGTTACACTAAAACCAACCTTCCCCACACCAGCAGAAGGTATGAAAATCTGTTTAAAACTAGCATTAAAATAAAAAGGAATTTTCTCCTAAGAAGCAGGTAAGCTCAGCTGCAGAGGATTCCAGCACCTACATACAATTTTTTGTTTCGTGGAGGCTATGCAACCATTCCTCCTCTTACATACAACTGTGCAAATCAGTGTGTTAGTGATGCTTTTGCAAAGAGGGTTTGACAACAATAGAGAGTCCCCAGCCTGCTAAATAAGAAGTGACAACTCCATTTGAAAGCTGTCTCTGGATGTGTTTTATGTGCAGAAATTATCTGTGACAGTTCAGATCAAAATAGAGTTTTCATTTCATGTGGGAGGTAAATGGACGATAGAATGGGTTACTTTAAATGCTGTAGTCTAGTCCAATTAATGTTTCAGACTTTTTTTTTATAGATTTCTTCTGTATTCTATGCTTTAAACTTCGGGGTAAAAAAATATAAAACTCATTTTGTCAATAGCATGATGCAAAGAACAGGCCAAAAGGTAATAAAAGTGGTTAACAAAAACAGTCATGCAGAAGTATGGCAAAAAAAGCTCAAGTTACAGTAATCTGGATGTGAAACTAATAAGTTTAAAACAGAAAAGAAAACATCACTTCATCATTCTTTCAGGGAGAACCAGGCAGGGGAATTGGTTCTGATTTCCCACTTCAATCAACAGAAATTTTGCCACTTTGATGGAAACAGGACTTGCACATCAGCCTTCTTTCTGAGCAGCAGATACAAATCCACACGCCATCATTTGCTTTGCAGATTGTGCAACATAAATTTACAATTTCTAGCTTATGTAACTATACCAATGACACAATTTGTACTTAAAAAAAAGTCAGATCCAAGATATTGCTTTGGCCTCTGATGCAAGGTTGCAGATTTTCATGTTTTCCAGAACATCATACCTGCTGATTCTTTCAAAGATATGTCCCATTAAGTACCAGGCATGCTATGTTACTGGAAATAAGACAGGATACAATATGATAGCATTAATGATTTCATCTGTTTTTGTATCCTTTATTGTACTGCAGCAACCGCTGTGATCTTATAATTTACAGTGACTATCGCGTTACTACCTACATCTACAGAAAATGAAGGATCCACTACCAAATTTATGTGTTTATCTAAATTCAGATGTGAACTGTCACTTTTCTTCCCAGTAAACACACATTCACATTTGTAACCTGCAAATCAATCAGTTGTTTCCTGACCCATTTGAAAGCAATGTGTTTTCTCAAAGGTCTGGAGCCACTGCTGTGTTACTCAAGCACAACAGCGTCTCTCATGCAGAGCTGAAGGGAGCTGTGCACATTCAGTGCCCATAGCTTCCCAAACAGCTTTTGCAAAGTCTATGGGGAAACCTGTAGTTCATACGTTGCTTTTCAGATGTGAGCACTAAGTACTGTTAGGAGAGAAGCAATGGACCCACAGATGAGTGATCTCATCTCAAATAAGGGCCCATGAACCTTACATAATCTATTTTGTTTATGCCACACTTTAAGCAATGCACATTTTGAATATTTTCTGAGAAATAGCATTTTTCTTGGCACAATTTTCATCTTCCACCCACTTGGAAGAGCAGGTGTCTTTATGTATCATTTCTCAACTCTGGGAATAAAGAAAACATTTAGAAAACGTGTTAAAATAATTTTCCTAAAGTCAGGGAACATTAATTTAAGGTTCCACGGTCATTACAGAAGAAGAGACCTCCATTATAAATGCACTAGTAGAAATGCTAACCGAGACAAAGCATTCAGAGCACATGAGACCTCAGTATCTCTACTGGCCAAAGACTGAACACTGATAATCTTATTCCCGGGAGACAGTTTTAACACAAAAGAGAAACTAACACCTATCTATGCACTAGGGTCTTGAAAAGAAAAACAGAACAATGAAGATGCTCAGACATCTGGTGTATTTGCGATAGTGGGCAGAGTGCAGATTAAAGGTGAAAAGGTATGAAGGAATAGTGTTAATCATTTCATAAACCACACAGACATGTAAAAAATACTAGTACTCAGACTAACGAGTCTAAATTTTGGCAGGAATTCTCAAGCACTTACCATGTTTAGATTGATAATCTATTTGCACCGGTGCTCAAAGAAAGAGAATTAGACTTCTGCCTATTCAGTTTTGGAGCCAGAACATGTCACTAAGTGCAAAAGACTTTTCAAGCTCTGTAGAAAAGAGGTCAAAGCATCACCACTGATGCAGACAGTGGTATTTAGAGAGAAAAGGAGGAAAAGATCAATCCCTTCCCCCCAGTCTCCTTTACTCTCCCTCTCTGAAGCAGCCTTGCTTAAACATTGCCATACAAAGGCACAAAATAATTGCCTCCTGTTTGTTTGGTTTTTTTTTTCAAATCAGAGACAGCAGCTGATGTTAAAGGAAGAAAAAGACACCTTATTCAGATGAAGGATTGCAGACTGCCTGCTTGTAATTTGAGTACTAACAATCAATAACAATTAAGAACATGTTTTTCGTTTTGATGCTGTTCCCCAACCCTCCTCCACAACCTCACACCCCTTTGTCATGTTACAGAAGCATCCATAAGCTGGGACTCCAGCCACTGAAGGCCTCCTCTGTTGTTACCCAAGAGCAGAGCAGAAGCAATCCAGGTGCCCTGGTCAGCAGCATACTTACAACATACAAGTGCTCAATTAAAGCAGTCCTTTCAGACAGTTACGGAGCATTATGGCGACTCAGGCATAGACAGCAGTTGCCCTTTCTCTGCCTCACCACAAGACAGACCATGTATTGAACGTGTTTTTGACCCTCTGAAGGTGCATTGTCGCTTACTTTTCAATTGCCTGGTCATGTACACCACTTACATCAGGAACATGTTCTATGCTTAAACTTACATGCCAGTCTCAAATTAATGGTTTTCCATGCATTTTACGTTAATACCATAATGATCATTTGCAGTCGCTTCCCATTTACAAGGCAATAACCATATCCAGGACTAAGTAGGCATCAAAGCCTAAAGGCAAAGTGTTTATAACAGATAAACTCCACAGCTGAAAGACATGCTCTAGTTATTATAATACTGTTTTGAGAAGAAATGCCCTGAAGATACTATTATGCCAAAAAAATTTATTTAAGATTAAAATTTTAAGTGAATGAAGAAATTAAACCATAAATATGGGTCAAAGACTGAACAATAAGATGTTTGAAATGTTAAAACATTAGCTGGTGCTTTCTCATTTCTTCTCACTGCTTACAAATCACTGGAGAGAAGGGACTAACGATCTCCCAGAGTAAGGATTCAACAGAATACTGTGACACTGCAAAACTGTCACAATGACCTACTGGTACACGAGTGGGAAACTGGAGCAAAACAAGCAGAGAAAAAATAAATCAAGACGACATTTATTGCTTTACTAGTATGGTAAATTTATTTAATTTTATCATTTTCTAGAGGTATCTCACACTCACTCTTCTTGCACCTTTTTTAGCATAACTTGTTTTTTGTTTTACTCCAATTCAGCCTGTTGGAATAAAAAAATGAAGGCAGCAAACTGTTTTGCTAGCCATTGAAGAGTATACAATCTTTCATGCAATCACTCTCCACTGCTTTCAGAAAAGGGCCTCCAGACACCAAGGACAAGTTTGTGATAAAAAAAGATAACCAGTGTGGTTATCTGAAGCAACATCATTTTCTCATGTGCCTCTGACCTAACGAAAGACCTCACTTTCTTTCAGATACAGCCCACAACATAGTTTAAGACAAGTTATTTATTTAATTTGCTATGACAGTCTAATGCCACTCTCCACAAAATAGTCACAGTTCTCTTAGATCATCTCAAACCCAATATTGATACCTTGATCAATGTCAACAAGTGCTCTGCTGCCTGCCAGAGAAACTGCTCCTTAGTCACAGTACATGTGGATTCCATATGGTGCCAGGTCTCCTTGTGGGGATGTAAGGATGATCACAGAGGTTCAGAGTGTGTATCAACTTAACTACATCAGAAGACTTGAGCTGATGAAACAATAAAATATTTCTTGGTCTACTATGACCCCTTGGATAATTGTCTGTGCCAATGGACTCGTGATTGTGGATTGAAAAAGCACATTTTAGAGTTTGTCACTGAGTGTATGGTCTGCACAGCTGTCAGACAATCACCACAATTATTCTCCTTTTATTCTCCTTTTATTCATCATCCTGTTGCCTATTAAGCCATTTTCATCACATCACATGAGTCCTCCCAATATTTTTGCTAGCACAATATTGAATGATTTTCAGCTTTTTGAACAACATCAATTCTTACGGTTTTCTGCTGACCAAAAGATCTGGTTCGTGCTTCTGCCTATCAGCAATGTTGCTTACTAAGCGCTTGGGTGACCTTCCACCAATGGCATCTTGACACAAGCAGGGAGCAAGGTCCTGGACTCTTTTTAGGAGCAGTCATTTTACACTGTTATCAGATGCTTGAACCCTACATGAGAAGGGTTCCCATCGACTCATTCTAAGGTCAGATCTGCATCCCTGCTAAATCTTTTTTATCTTATTATGCTGAAAGCTAAGTCACTCAGTGGAACAGAAGAACTAAGATTAGCAGAAAAATCTTAAAGATCTGCCAGTACAAACTCCAGGTAAACTGGGACTGCAGAAAAATCAGTGTAGAAAGAATCTTCTCAGAATATGGCAAGAAAGCCCTACATCCTATGGATGCATAGAGATGACAGCAGTTTCCACTGTAAGGTTTGCACTACACAGTTAAGCTGTATGAGCACCACACAGATCTAAGCACTTTGCCTGGACATGAGCAGTCATGCTAGAAAACTCTATCAGAGTTACGGCATTGTTCCTGGTGGCAGCATAACCTGGCGATGCCGGCAGGTCTAAGGTGTGCCCCACGGCTCTCCCCATGGCAGTCATCTCAACTACCGTAAGAGTTTTTCCTGGCAAACTGGAAACACAATGTACGTCTGTTCTGAGAATATATGAGAATTGTTGCTCAAAGAATCTTAGGACTTATTTATGCTTCTCATTGCTTAATGACAAGGGTGGCTGGGGATTGCTTTACCTGTAGCTCAGAGGAACCTGTCAGCACAGGTCCCACTGACCTTGGATAACCTCAAACAGAAGAGAAGACACCGTAAAAACATTTCTCATGGCTCCAGACAGCTGATGTCCATTTCCCCTGTCACATCTAAGAGTTCCTTCCCCATCTTCATTAGACAGATACCATTGCTGTCTTAATTGGAACTATGCAGCATTTTGAAACAGTCCAGTTGATAGCCCTTTTTCCCTCTCCTCCAAGCTTAATCCTTTGTCCATTACTCCAAGATTTCTGGGTAAGGATTCTTTGACTCCCACTAAACTTTGACTATTTTTTAAAAATAGTTTGACCAAAAGCCACTAATTTATCTCAAGAGGACAGAGCTTGCTGTGAGCTTGTCTCATCCTCTGGAGTCTGAACATAAGGAAGTTCATACAGTCTGTGCTCTTCATGTCCTACTTCTTTCCCCTCAGTTTTTTAATACAGACTTAAAGTCTACCACCAACAAAATCTCATACCCTCATCTACTGGTCAGGTTTACTAAACAAAGATTACCTCTACAAAGAAAAAAAAGAATCCCTTTCTTCTATTTAGCTAGTAGCAAGTAGGAAAAAGCTTGGGAGAGGAATTTTTGAAAGCCATGGTTTTGGACAGAGTGTGAGCTCTCTGAGGTCAGCAATGCAGATCCATCTTACACTGGGCTACCCAGCAGAGCTGGCACAAGGCCAAGTCATCGAGCCTTGCTCTGGAAGTAATTGTGAATCCAGAAGCTTGGAGATGGCAAGGCAAAATGACTGTGTTGGCAAGCTAGGGACAAACCGGCAGAGAGTTAATAAAAAGATTGGGAACTGGGCTGAGAGAAAGGGAAAACAAAAGAAAAACAAACAGTTTCTTGGCAAAGGACTTGCTGGAAAGACAAGCTTCACAACTGTGAGCAGCATAATGACCTTCTGCTTGTTGTTTCTCTTCAATCAGGGAAATGGAACTAGGTTAATATTCATCATTTAACCAGAATTTCAGTACAGAATAAACCTGACAGAAAATATACCTTTTTTTGCCCTTTGCTAGAGCAACTCTGCAAGGCTAATGATGTGGCCAAAGAGATTAATTCTGACAAAAGACCTCCTGGATCAATGATAAGCTGGACATTTTGAAAACCCTGACGTGTATGAAGTAGAACACACTACTGGAGAGCAGTGGGAAAACAATACCACATCAGATTTAAGCATGTCCCTTTCACTTCAATTAAAATAAGATTTAGCAATTTTATTTAAGATTACCAAATTCTCAGGGGAAGTGCATTTCTCTGCCTGTGCTGCTACCAGACAACTATTAATTAGGAAGAAGAAAACACAGCTCACAACACTACATCCATCCATCCATACTGCTTATCCAGTAAGGTATATTTTCTTGTTCAAGGAAAAGATCCTAGTTACATTGCTTGCCTACGAAATGGAAATACCACATACTATTAGCATATATACTTTAAGTATGGAAGCCATTGGCCTATAAACAAGATTCTAACGGTTTCTCTTCTGAACAGTTCTGACTGTTTAATTAATCTTCAGCCATTAACCGTTCATTTAAAATGCCACTTACAAAATCTTAATTTTGTACATTATCAGCTGGTTCACAAATAGCTATCTATGAGCAGAAGTGTAACGATCTTCCTCTCTCTTTCTTGGAGCTTACTGGTCTTGTAGTCAATTCTGGCTTCTTAATTAACCGCACACACAAATTAGCATTTAAAATTAAATGGTGCTTTGTTAAAACAATATTGTGCATTGAAAAGTTAATACATACACACATCATTCTGCTGCTGATTAAAGCAGCAAGGATGAGCTTTGGTCAAACAACATCCTGCATAAGACAGAATTTAGCATCTCTTGCACACACTAGGAAATACACTATGGCAGGAACACATGCAAGGCCATATGATTTCATTCCAGCTGCATGGACGATCTCATTTTGTCTTTATTTGTACATTTAAGAGGCTGACAACACCATCTGCATTTCACTCTTTATCCTCTGGTATGGTCTCATCTTCCAGTAACAGACCTGCTCTTTCTCCAGGGACCTATATTTTGCATTTGCATTTGTGTCCAAACAACTGAAAGAATGGGACGTTACCAATAAATAGGCAGAATTAATGTAAAATAATTCCATGCAATAATATATCACATAAGAAAAGACAGGGCTGGAGGAAAAAAAAAACCACAACCCAAACCTGAATGCATCTGAATGCCTAACAGCTGCCAAAACTCAGGCTCACCAGCATCTGCAGCAGGACAGTCTCAAGGGAGTTGTGGGAGTGCAGTATATAAAATTTTATACATCTGTCAATAAGTGAGGTGATCCAAATGCAAACCCTAGCAGGCAGGATGCACGCAGATTTGTGACTATTCCTGACAGAATTTATTTCTCCTAAAGAATGCATCGCCTCAAACAAGCATGCACGCATTACATGGCAAAACCAGCTCTGCTCTGGTTAGTTTGACAACTCCCTTCTGTTTAGACATGCTCTGAAATGCTCAGGGTCACCTGAGTTCCATGAAATCTGGGGTTTCCATGATAAGTGAACAATAGGACTGGGAAGGATCTGGATGAGGGGTTCCTGGGAAACATAACCTTGAACTCTGATCTGCAAAGTAGTTTTTCCTGAATACTACCAGTATACATTTTTTCCCTATTTATCTGTAGGAAATAAAACCAAGGCTCATTTATACATGTCCCAGGAAGTCCAGGTATTCAACATTTTCCCTAATTATCATAGTGAGTACACAGTAACCATTTATGCTTTCTGAGGAAGAAAACTACAAATAGTATCAGTAGCAGAAAACACAGTACAAGTGTAACTCCAGTGGCACAACCTACGCTCTTGTGAACCTAGTAGCCAAAGAGGTTTCTGGAGCGTCCTGCTCCTGTGAGCAGGATGCCTCCACTGAGAGCCCCCAGGAACCACTGAACCTCTGCTGTACTTGCCAAAGGCAGCTCAAATTTAGCTGTTGTCAAAAATCTATCAGCCAGAAATGACAGTAAACTGCCACACATTAAGGTTCTAGTCTTAACATCATAGGGAACAGTGACCAGGTCACATCCAAGGGTTCAGAAGACCTCGTGTTATGTCTCAGAAAAAATAAATTCCAGAGGAAAATGAGTCAGAGGACAGTCTCAGAAAGTATAGGGTAGTAAAGGACAGGGAAACAGCATAAATGATTTCAGGACACTAAGCTATGTGGTAAGAAAGAGCATATGGCTTGCTCATACTTGCCATGCCTTGTGAATCAAACTATTTCAATGCATGACCATAATTCTCTTTCCAGCGTAACACAAGGTTTAGTGGCAAAGGGTATGCAGACATTACACAGCCTCATTCAATTTCTATCTTGCCTCCACACTATCCATCTTAAAGGATGACTATTCCTGAGTAAAGGACCATCCACTCTTAAAGCAGTCGATTGCTTTTTTGCCACTCAGTGATAAAAGGTGTTGGAGATGGTTGCACAGTGAGCAATGGCAACTGTACTTTGTACTGAGAACAAGAAAACTCCAATTTCTGGCTGACTAGAAATAAAGGGCTAAGTAACATACCAGGGCAACCCTAACTTGCCCGAAGCTTTTTTTGTGCAGCCCTGAAACCCTATGGCCTTGGATTGAGCAGGATAGGAGTGACCTCTATCTGCCCAAAAGACATGCATTTAACGTGGTTTTTAGTAAAAAAGGCTCCATTTGCTAAATTTCAAACCTCTGAACCCTTTCTACTCTCCTCTCAGGCTTACACATAGCTTACATTTGCCATTCGGCTTCACAGGACACACAGAACAATTTGTTCCTTTGATCCCTTCCAGGAAGAGGCGGATTGCTTGATGTCTTTGCTTGGCCCTCTCATGACTCTGGCCAACTCTGAGGGTAGGGTATGAGGGGCAGAGTTAGGGTTGCACAAGAGTATTGGTTTCATTTCCCCATTTTCAACTTTGTATGCTGCTATATTGAACATTCTGGAAGAGTGTAAGTTTCCACAAGGGAACGTTCACCCTGAATAAGGAAGATCTATTTTTCAATTAATTAATTAACATTGCAGAGTATAAGATCTTGTATGGTGGGACCCAATACAGCATCTCCAAACCCAGAGAGCTGGATGAGGCCAGGGTTGTGGACTCCACTCCTATGTAATAAAAGAGTGTTGTTTTTTTAATTAGTATTTTTTAAAAATCTGCAACAAGATACAGCTCTGAATCTATTCTCGTTAAACAAAGGAAAATTGTATCCACTTTTGTCCGAGCAGCACTTTGAAACTCCCCAAGATAAGACATATAAATAAATGGAGAATTATACTTGGCAATGGTTTTGGCATCAGACTTTAAATGTTTCATAGTTCTGTGCTGAGGAAATAAGTTGAGCAAAATCTCTAGAACCTTTCTGGAGATGTACTCGGGGTGTTTGGATATACTTGACAGCACCATGTTCAAGGGAGGAAAAAAGAGGAAATTGCTTATTCAAAACGTGAGAAAGGGTTGCACCATGTGACATGCCTGACATTTAAGTGATAATAGCATTGTACATATGCTCTTTTGGCTTTGGTCTGACACCTAGGCTCTGCCATGGTGCAACTTAGCACTGTCGTTGTACAGCCTTGATGACTAAACTGAGAGAGATGTGACTTACCACTTGTTTCAGGAACATATGGGCCACAGCGCACTCAGCCTCTGCTGCAGGCTGGGGAAATGTACAGCGTCTCAGGCAAAGACCCTGCGAGTTCCCCAGCTGCGCAAGGTGGCTGTGCAGGCTGCACCATCCTTTGCGATGCCATTTGCATTACAGAAAATTGTGGCTAATTAGAAATAAACAGAAAAATGCTTGATTTACAAAGAAATGTGTGATTTTGCCAGCTGATTTTTTTTTTCACTCGCTTTAGCTTAACATTCACAGAATACACTGATCATGCTAATGCTTTTGCTATATTCATTAATAAGGACAATTTACATTTACATAGCACCTCTCTTAGTTAAGAATTCCAAAGCTTTCAGCAAAATATACACAAAAAATTACATCCATTTCACTGAATATAGTCATTGTTGGAATGAAAATCAACAATTGTGAAGAAGTGCAGAAGAACGTTACACAACAGTTGCAAATAAGATAGAAAGCAAGACCCCCAAAAACCCAAAGCAAAAAAACCCTGGAGATGCCAGATGCAAGTGTAGGTAAAGGGGACATTATTATGCAAACAGCGATGTGAAGCAGGTCTCTATGTGCCCTAAGGAGCAGTGTGTGGAGGCACCAAACATACTTCATAACCATTAAAGCAACAGACATCATACATGTGCAGCCTATTGCTTTCCTGCATACTGTGGGAGATAACTCTGAAGTGTGACTGAGCCAAGAAATATGAACCAGGAACACATACATGATGGATTCTGGTGATGAGAAAAGGGAAGGTGAATAAGTGCATGCAGATTGAGAACAGCACTTATCTGGTCACTGAGCTTCTTAATTTACAAATGGCTTACAAATTTTAAAAGGCATTAATTATGTTAATACATTCTTCTGCAAAAATAAAATAAAAATGAACTTCTTGTTTCAAATGATGAGTTTTAATTCTCTATCATAAAGACACATAACTGCAATTCCAAGACTGAAATGAAATCATCTATTCTCTTTATGTTTAAATCCCCCTTCTACCCCAAACCCCATTTACTTCAGTCACCGATCAAGTCTCCCCACACTATATTACAAGTTGCGAGTCAGAGGTGGGAGAAAAAGCCATCCATCTAAAGTAAAATTAATAGCAAAACTTGGAGAGAAAGCATGCACGGGTTGGCAAGACCAAAGCATGAGCTATTACATGACAAATGTGTTGATAAATGTTCAGCCCTGCAAACACAAAATAACTTTGGTTTGGCT
This sequence comes from Cuculus canorus, assembly GCF_017976375.1. Taxonomy (NCBI): domain Eukaryota; kingdom Metazoa; phylum Chordata; class Aves; order Cuculiformes; family Cuculidae; genus Cuculus; species Cuculus canorus. The sequence continues at coordinate 28,182,629 of NC_071406.1, read as the reverse complement.
AATAAGCATCCATTATACCCCTTTCCCATCATTTTGCGGCAGACAAGGTAGTTTTCATACTTGACCCTTGAAAGCAGATTTGTTTTTGTAATTAACTTGTTATCCAGGGATTTTTCTTTCCACGTCTCTTTCTCCTTTCAATACTCTCCCCCTAGCACAGACTGATTTCCTTGCCTGAAGTTGCCACTGTAGTCAACAACTGCTGGCTGAGACCTCACGACTCACTGCATAAATTCACATAAAATTATTCATGTTTGGCACATTTCTGCTGGCGAATAACAACAATCTTTTTGTCTCTGAGACAAAGGAAAGAAAGATTTAAAAAAACAACAAAGGCAGCCTAATAAGAATTCCACATTTCCTCTTTCTTCCTAATCTGGTTAAACAGCCTCTACAAGCCTGAAAAAGTCAACAAAGCAAAGTTGCTGTGACTGTTTGTCTTTCAGTATAGAATCAACACAGATGGAATAGCCTCTCAGCATGACTTTCGATCATGGGCTCAGATATGAGGTCACTTTTCTTGCCTGTTAGATGTTTTGGATTTAGTTTTTCACTGGGTTGTCATGCTACCATCCAATTACAACAAAATCGACACTAAAAGCCAGGATGCCAACACCAAATCTAAACTTGGTTGGGACTTCAATCTAGTCCACATAGCAAGTCAAGAGTTCATTCACTGTAGCTACAACCACAACAGAAGCAATCAAATAAATGAGGTCAGAGGGAAAGACTTGAACGCTTCTTTTTGGTTAATGGAAAAACAATGTATAGACCACACTTCTAAACTGATGACATCTTTAAAATGTAAAGCTCTGTTAAAACTGATAATACAAAGAAACTTTTATGACAATGTATTAGTCCAATTGAGTTACATCAGTGTATATTTACATTTGAAAATTACACAAACCTGAATTTAGACTGCTTCCCACTAGGAATCCTCGGATCTTGGCTTACTGAGTTAGTATAACCTTGGTTTCTGCTCCCTTTGCCATACATAAAACGTTTGTGCAACTTTAAGTGATAATTGCCTCAAGACTTTTCTAGTACAGCAAAGCTTGCTAAAGAGCAAAAAGCTGCGATCACTACAATTTATTTCATCCTCTTCACCCTTATGCAGTAGGGGAAGAGTTAATTATATGGAAGAAGAAAATCAGCAATGTCATTATGTTTTGAAAAATCTCAACTATACAGTATTTAAGTGGAAAAGAGAGATACTTGGCCCATTCCCTGCTGCAAACTTAGATCTATGTCAGAAGTGTTTTATTACTATTTATAACCATGACTCAGTAGACGTTTTTAAAGTACTATGATGCCACAAACTGAAAACACTTCTATGTCTGTGCTTACATATTTCTCCAAAATTAACAAGCACTGTATCACATAGCACAGATTGAGACTATGGGGAGACACTACAGATTGTAATATGAACTCAAAGCGTGAACAATTCCTCAAGTCCCCCATGTCTTGGTCTGTCAGCTCTTCTTTTCACATAAACTACTATATCTTGCCTACACACTCAGACGTTGGTTTGAAAAACGCAACATTGATATATTAATGCCATGGTAGTAATGAAGTCTTTCGTTCTTTTAGCCCCAAATTCCAGAAGTAATCAGTTTGAAAATCATCATAATGGTGGCTACATCATCATCTCAAAGGAATCTCTGTTTTCTTTTAACCCAGGATAAAACTTGACCATCTCTCTTTAATGCTATAAACCTGGAAGCTTGACAGTAAGGATTAAAAATTGCTCTTTCCTTCCCACTTGCTTATTGGAAAGGCTGTGAAAGGCAATCAGTCTTGTAAAGCCACACTTCACAGTCTGCATAAAAATGTTGTGATCCCCCATCCCCTTCCTAACCTAAATGAAAGTGTATAATATCACACAGCTGGGGAAAACTAAACCATAAACATATGCAATGTATCATGCTATCATACAAAACCTGTTACTAATAGGCACTTGATGATCTGCAGGATCGAATGGGATCTGAAAACACAGATTATTTTTGCTGCAGGGTAAGAACTTTTCCCAATTGAAAGAGGGAAAACTACTCTCTCAGCAGTGTCGGAATTGGACTGGAGTCAATTCATTCATTCTGTTTGTGAAATATGGACTTTTCTTTAATGATTTCTGTTTGACTGCTGCCTTGCTCGGGTGCTTTGGGGAGTACTGCTGCAGTGAACCAGGGTTTGGTTAAGAGGAAACCCATGGCTTTCTAGTCAGTACATACAGGGGCTTGGGGCATCTGGACAGCCCCGTCACCTAGCTCCAAGCTCCCTCCCCACTGAGCTATCATGTTTGTAATGCCAGGTGGCAATATTACCTGTCACCAGGAGTCTGTGGGTAGTGCTGCTTGTTTATTTTTGCGTACAGTCCCTCCAAGTGCTCCCTTTCTATTGCTGTGGAAGGAGAATCACGTGGATATACAAAGGTTTCTGCCACTGCTGGTGATGATGGCCGGTAGATGCTTGCTGCTGGATAAGACTCTCGGAAGTGGTTTACTCTGGCATAATTTGGATCCACCTCATCATCATCAATGTCAGGTCCTCCAGTACCAGAAGAATAATCACTCAGGCCTCTCAGCTGCTTTTGCCGTAACTCCTGATGCTTTGCACCAATCCTAATAACGAAAAAGAACAAATATAAGATTGGATCTGCTTCAGCAGCAACCACAGACACTGAATCATCACACAACTTTGGAGCACTAACCCCAAACTCAACTGATTAGATCTTCCAGTACACCGTGGACCTGGTGCCAGATAAAACAAATGATGCATGCAGCAATTTTGTTCTTTATCTCTGGCAATCATTTTTGTAACCAAGGCTCGTCATCATTCCAATGAAAAAAAAAACTAATGCTGAATACAGTGTAGCTTTTTACAAGTGTATGCATAAACACTTACAGTTTTAATTCTCTACCTACCCACCACTCTGCAGTTAACAAACCTAACCCAATCCTGAAACTTTTAATCTAAATTAGCCAGGAAAATTGTTACTGCCCCTTGGTCACTTGACCCACCTCAATTCTCCTAAATACATTAACTTGTGAAAAGTGGATTAAACGTAAACGTAAATGGAGAGATGGCACAGTTGTCTCTAATCAAAGGACCACAGTTAATTTGCTGAAGATTTAATTTTTAAAAAAATTTTATTTTGGCTACTTAAATGTGGAAATCACACCTTATTATTCAGGGGCTAGGGACAAAGTGAAACCACAAAGAAATTAATAGGAACCTGACAGAGATGAATTGATACATATAAGTGAATTAAAGACTATTACTGGCAGTACTCCACTTTGATAAAGCCTTAAGTGGTATTACAAAATGCTGCTGCTAATCAGGGCCATTGTGTAATCTCTTCGGAATAGTAAAAGATATTCAGGTAAATTTCAAACTCAGCTGATATTCAATGATTCAACATTCATGTGGGAGAAAAAAAAATCCTACAGCAGGGCTTTGTAAGCATACAACTTCTGTTAACTGCTCAGCTACTCTTCAACACAGTGTAATTAAATGCACTGAGATGGATCTGGCAGAATGCTGACCACAGTATGTAATAAATATAATTTACAGAAAATAATGTAGCATAGAGGAAAAAAACAAAGGACAGAAGACAGATACAGAGATGCAGTGCCTGACAGAAGAAGTCAACATTTGCTGTTGACTGCATCTGAAGTACAGCAGCACAGAAAGAATGGTATAATTTGTACAACAGGAGAATAAGCAAAAAGAGTCTACCAGACTTGGTTACCCCAGGAAAGCATAATGGCCTCAGGACTGTGCACAGTGAAAAATGAAGATGTTCTGGAGAAAATCTTTAAAAGGCATGGAGAAAATGGTTCCCTAGAGAAACAGATAAGCACATTGGGAGCTTCCAGTCTGACAGACAGGAACTACTAAGTGCAGAATGGGATTCTTACCATTTATTTTGTTTCATTAGAATTGTATAATCAAAATAAATACAAATAATTCGAGGCTAAAAAGGATCACAAATAATTCTATTGAGAACAGTATGTTTTACTACACGTATCATTGAGTACAATAATGTGTATCATGCATGCTTTCCAGTAACACCTCTCCGTTCACTGTGCTAGGACATATCTAGAGGTGATGCCCTTTACAGAGGGATGTGTCTGCATATAATACAATCCTTGAGTCAGGGGGCATGCCCACTACCCATGCTTTGTCTTCCCTCTGTGAAGCAGATGACCTTTCTTCTCTCTAATACTGTGTGCCCAGCCTTGAGTACTGTGTGCACTTTTGGGTGCCTCAATACAAGGAGAACACCAAACTCCTGGAGTGTGTCCAGAGGAGGGAGATTAAGATGGTGAAAGGCCTCAAAGGGGAAGAATTTTGGAGGGGTGGCTGAGGTCACTTGGTTTGTTCAGCTTGGAGAAGAGAAGGTCATTGCAGTCTACACCTTCCTTAAGGCAGGCAGTGGACAGGGGTGCTTATCTCCTCTCTCTGGTGACTAGTGAAAGGACACAAAGAGAGGCAACGAATCATATTCTATGAAATATTTTAATATAAGGACCATGTGAGAGAATATCTCCCTAGTACACTACTTCTGCTTGAGGAAGTTCCTGATCCCAGCTCAGTTAGTTCGTTTTTTCTTCAGATATTATTAAAAATACTCACGTAGACTTAATGTAATCTGCTACAGTAGTTCTTAGAGATGAAAGGATAACGAGAAGAATAAACTACAATCCTTCTATATCCTTAACACCTCTCAGGTTTCTATGCTGAGGCTTCCTAAGAATTTCTCCTTTTTTCTTCTTGGAGCTTCTTTCACTGTAAAATCGCCTCCTCCTCCTGTACCCTTCATGCCACTTCTCTTTTCCTTCAGGTTTTCATGCCACACATACTCTTTATTTAGAATTCAAACACTGGCCTGGGTCAGGACAGGCGCTATGCTCAAGTGCAATCTCACCCAGGGTAAGGCAGTGTTTCCAAGAAGTCACAGACTTCAAAATGAACCTTTGATTCTGCACAATTCTGACCCTATCCACAAGGGAGATTTTATTGGAGAATCTTACAGAGGGCATAGCCTGTTGTCAATATGTGATCAACTCAGTTGGGAAGGCACATATTCTCTCAGTTTAGTATTGATTACACTGGCTCAGCCAGATGATGGCTTCTTGGGACAGTGAGAGTTTAATAGCATTTGCAGAATGATGAGACATACAACTTATTCTCTGTAAAACTAAAGGCGATGCTGGTATAGACCTTGGGAAAAGTCACGCTTTTATTCATAAAGCAATGGACAATGGCACGGGGAGAAAGACAACACTGAGGAGCTGTATATGAAAATAGAAACTAAAAAGCAGTGGTCAGCTTGCATTTCTATCTAAACCACAAAACATTGCTAGCAAATGAGTAATAATTAGAGAGCAGCTGAAACTATGCAAAGCCTTTATACTCCAAGGGTTTGTGAATAAAGATAAAAGACTGTGGAGCAGGGAGTGGTGGAGGAGTCAGTTTGCCTGTGTCCAAGACTGAAACTCCATATCCATCATTCATATAAAGGAATTTGGGGCAAAGTTACCACTAGGTCCATTCATATAAAAACCAGTCACTTCAGGTAGCTCATCGTCTGAGAGCACTCATCCCACTATGAGGACAGGGATGGACTTCCATTGCAAATAAGGCTCCAGACATCAACGAAGCAGCAAGGGAGGCCTATGCTGCTGATTTCCACCTTTTTTACACACAAGGACTTCAAGGGAAACCCTCTTGCAAAAGGATTAATATTTTATATGTCCCACATGGGATTATGCCCGAAATGTAAAACCGAAGGCATTATATCTGTTTGAAAAAAAAAATAAATCACACAAGTAACTGTTAGCTCCTGCACCAAATAAACTCCGCCGGGTTAGTGGTAGCCCTTGCCTCTGATCATCCTGCTCTTCTTCTACTAAAATGCACAAAGCACTATGAGATTGTTGCTGTCTTACAGATTAACTCTGACAAAGCGTCGAATGTCCTTAAACAACTGGGAAACTGTGGAGGCCTTCACCCTCAATTGGTGACCAAAACAGCCCAAGCAAAGACTGGTGCAGGAATATATCATATGAGGTAGAAGTTTCATGGCAGACACAGGTCCATGTAGGATGATATAGGCAGAAAAATGGGAGGATTCTGCATTTCAAGAGATGGTCTTAGCACATGCTAGTGAAGAAGGCACGGCACACAGTCCTGAGAAGAGCCTCAGTAGTTTCTCAGACAATGATAAGTCATAATGTTCTTTGGACCAATACATCACTCATCCTCTAGGTAGTTAAGACTTATTTAGAGCAAGAGTACTGCAGTAAGGCACTCATGTGAATCTGGCTTTCATGTCTGACAGTGAGAGTAATTTCTCCTGTTATCAATACTGGTATATTCTGCACAACAAAAGCTGGAATTAGGTCACCACAATTTTCTTTTGTTCCTGTGAATAAGCCTGGCTTCTTCAACTTTTCCTTCTGCATGCAATCTTCAGTCGCTGCCACTATTATAAGTCAAACCTGCTCAAGAACAATTATTTTCATTTTATATTATACAGACCAGTCAATATTAGGTTTTGTAAAATTCTTCATGATCAATGTTTCATCTTTTCAATATGCTTGTTATAATTGCATTAATATCTCTTGTTCCCTTTTTACTCTTCCACACAAATCTATAAAATTTGCTCAGTTATTTCTTTCATTTCAATCCAAACGTTCAAATACAGGGAAACAAACTATGGGATGAATGTTTTTTCTCTCTATTTACCACTCCTTCTCTTATATTTTTCACTTATATTTCTTAACATTTTTATGCTGTACTTCAGCATTGTGTTTTCACTCAGTTCTAAAGCAATCTTTTCTCTAGCACATCCCTGCTAGGTGCCCAGGAGTTCTTTACTGATATACAAAAAATGAATGTGCTCTTCTTCCACTGCTTTCATTGCTCTGCCAACTCTGCTAAGCAGGCTAATTCTGCTATGTCCCACTCTAGTTGTTTACCATTTCTGCACCTCCCTCTGTGTTTCTCCCTATCTGAAACAACGTCATCTTTACTCCCCGTCTCCATTTCCCCCACCCAAAAAAAATCTTCCAAATCAACACAACTATCTCAGCAAGCAGCTTACAGTACTGCGAACAAACAATTACAACAAGAGAGCCCTAAACTCACAGCACAGGATGGGTCTGATTAAACAACTGGTGCAAATTTGTGACAAAAGATAAAATGTCACTCAGCACCACGATGCTGGCAGTGAAACCAGAGATGAAGAGAGGCACAGGTCACCATCTGAACCATTTAGTGTAGCACTAAAGTTTCTACAAACTTCCTGATAAGGGAAAGGGAAAAGAAAAACTCACACAGAATGAAGGGAAGTTAGATATATTTCCTTTTGGGTATCCCATATCAAACCTCCTTGCTCTCTTCCGCCACCTGAACACCAGGCTCTCCAGTTAAATCACTGCATGACAAATAGATCAACTTCCCTTAGCTGCGTTTCTGTAAAAACACAACCTTTGCACACAAGCAGCCAGAGGACAGGCAACAGAAGTGCCATATCAAGCAATGCCCTCCTTTTCTTTTCCATGACCCACCTTTTTCTCAAGAGCATCCAAACACATGCCCTATCTAATCCTTTCTGTAGCTTTCAAGACCCACTAGCTATCACTAGAAGCTTTCTCTGGAACAAATGATTTCAGAAAAAAAAATATATTTTGATATATCACATAACTTCAATAGAACTATAGGTAACATTTCCCAAGGATGTTGTATGCTATTTGTAGAAGTCAAACGAAGGCAGAATTCTGTCTACCTAATGCACTTCTGGAAGTGGGATGTGGTATTTTGAAAACGCTTCTCTACACTTCCACATACTGTTCAGTAGCGCATCCCCAGAGCTATAAATCACTGAAACACTCTCATTTATCCTTCAAACAATCTTCCTGTCTGACATACCCACACAAATCATCTATGGTGATTTCTCATGTACTAACACATGAAAAGATGCATAAACCTAGAGGGCAGCAGCCATAAAAGGGTTAAAAGCCCAAACAGCTCCTTCCAGCTGCAGCTCAGACACAGGATTGAGTTACTGTGGCTTAACAAGTTATTGTGTTTCTGCTGAGCTACTGTCAATGACCACATATGTATTCGCTGCCTGTGACAAACACAATGTAAAACGCTTTACCCTGACATCAGTGACAGAGACACCGACAGGCAAAAGCTGGCTTAAAAGCCTGCAGAGTGAGCCAGCTGCAGGAAGAGAGATGGACCACCTCAAGAAAACTCCAGAAGAGCCAAGCAGAAGTGACTTCTGGAGCAGACCCAGAAATGCTTTCAGGAATAGAATGACAGAGCTAGAAAAAGCTGTAAGAGATACTCCTCATCTCTTGGCCCACCAGGTGGAAACTGGGTGGGTGGGTTGCAAGTGAGGAACAAGAAAACGATGAATCTTCTCAAACCAGTGCCCTAAGCCTTTATGAAAATTAAAAGGCAGGAATTAGTGTTATCAGCACAATAAATCCAACAGAGGCCAGGATCATTCAAAGCCGTGGAACCCAAAGACTGCCTTCAATGGGGAACAAAGAGCAAGACATTGCACGCAGCACAGCCTGCAGCTTTGGAGGCCCAAGACCAGCCGCAGCTCAAAAGGAGCTTTGCACAGCATCACGTCACAGTCTAACAAGCCATCCCCTTGGATCAGGACAAAATTGGAAGCGGCATGTCCTCCTGACTCTGCTAGCCCCAAACAAGGGACAGGGCACCTGCTGCCTAACATAAGAAGCAACTCAGCAGCACCAACAGCCACTAGACCTGACCACAGCATGAAAACTGCGGGTGGGAAGTTTGGCCCAGGAAAGATTGCAGGCTCTTACCTGGAGAGGTGCCTGCTGCACTTCACATCAGAACTGTTTTGGATAGGGAAAACTGACCAAAATAGACCCATGACAAAAAAGCACAACCTCTTCCAAGGTGATGGAACTCCTCCTCCCTTGCACTCCACATGAGTTCTGTGTCATGCTGTTTCTTCTGACTTCCCAAGGAAAGTGTAAAAGTGATACAACAGCTTTTTGTTTTTTTTCATTTGCCATGCACTGACTGTGTGCTTAGCAATGAGCAGAGCACAGAACAAAGAATGAAATGGTGTGAGCCCCCGAGGTGCCTATATAAGTAGTCAAACACAGGACAGAAAATGCAGTTGCTGACCAAAACAACATATTTCACAAAGGACCCTTGTTTTATACTTTAGATGAATACAACAACATTTCTTGTATGGTGGATTAAAAGGAATAGACTTTGTGGAAATGCAAAGAGGCATCTGAATGAGCAAGATGCTGGCTAAGTCAATGAAAGATGTTCCCCAGGGGAGAAGGATGAATAACACGCAAAGACAAAATGTGTAACAGAAACAGGGCCAAAAGTCTTTTAGGATAACTTCTATTGTGTTCACAATAAGAGAAGCAGAATTAGAACAGGGAAGTGAGTGTGTGTATAATCAGTTTGAGGTATACCTAAACTCTAAAAAGGGACCTGATCCTTTAAGTCTTTTGAGATCATTGAGATGCTAAACATTCTACTCATTTAGTTGTTCCTTGTGAACAGCAGAATAAAAGCTGCTGCAGTGCTTTTTTTCCCCACTCATGTGACTCTCCCTGAGATCTACATATCATAATGATTACTCAATTTATATCTGATTTAGTATCTCCAATACTTCAACTGTGATTTTACATAACATTTCTGCTTTTGTCTCTCATTTACCTAATTCGCACGTATATTGAGTAATGGGTTGTCTAGAGGAAAGCAACCTATTTCTGCAGAAGGTCACTTGGATTTCCATTGGGTTTAATGTTTTAATTCCTTTCTAGCTGCTAGCCAAATATATTTTGGTTAAGTAAAATCTTGTATTTTCATTCATTTACATAATAGTGGACTGAATACATCCTGCCTTCAGATATTCACAAGCCATAATCACTGATGGGAATGGGGATATTTCACTTGCATATCTGAAGAGATAATTTCAGTACAGTGCTTTTAATTTTTTTTTTATTTCATAATCATTTTTCAGACAGGCATGGTCTATAATGACATAAACAATCTTATTCAAATCTGTATCTTTTATTAGGAAAAGACTCATTTGTACTTTTTCAACCATCACCTAGGAAAACTCTAGCGGCAGGCAAGTCTCATAGCTAAAAAAACTCTAAATAAAATAAAAATCCATCTCTTGCCAGTAAATTGAGGACATCTGATATGGACTCATCAAGACTCAAACAATATCTAATTTAGTATTATTTTTCAGGGTATTCTACTGGAGGCATATTTGTCGAAAACATCTTCCACATAAGCTATGCAAGTGTTTCCTCATTCCAGCTCATTCTATTGTGCTGGATTTGAACATCTTCTCCCCCATAATTAGTATCTGTAATTGTAAACAAGAAGAAAAACAGTCTCAGAAATAAAAAAAGCAAGCCACAAATTTAAGGGAGTAAGAGACTGTAACTTGGGCTAAAAAAGATGGATCTTACAACAGCATTAACTGACCCAATGATAAAAAACACCAGGGCTAAACATAAAACATTGCCTGTTCTAGATAACTACCCCATTCTTGTATAACACTGAACTGACAAAAGAAGCTGCCTTTGTAGGGTTGTAAGTAAAGAAATGGAGGAAAGAAAAAGCTAAGAAGGAGATAGAGCTACACTGACCTTAAAATTTAAGATTATGACAAACTGAAGATGAAACGCAGCCCTTTTAATACCACAAAATGAGCAGTGTGAGCTTTAGATAGACAAGACTGAGGTCTTAATGTTTTTCCAGTTATTTCAGAGGTGAGAGGGAGTGATTACCAACAGGATTCTGCCCTCTAAAGAAAATCCTGGCTCTAATGAGGTCAGTGCTTTTTCACCTGCTCCATGAACTTCAATGAGAATAGGATTTTACCTTTGCTGTTAAATCTGAGGAAGTTTTTCCTGTCTCTCTTTTGGCCATGTTAGTTGTTCACTGGGTGAAGCACAGCAGATCACGGAAAGTCAACTACTGGAAAAGTCAACTATATTATATTCTGTATTTTACTACATTACATAATTTTCTTTACTCGCAACTACCCTGTTATTTTTTGAAGTGACAATACCAGAAAAAATAAGGTTGTAAAGAACCCTCTGAAGGTCACCCTGCTCAATCTCCTGCTGAAAGCAAGGCTGACTGCACAGATCAGGTTGCTTAGCCTCCTGTCAACAGGATGTTCCTTGTTTTGTGACAATGTGAACTATAACAGACAGTGGAATGATTCCAGGTTTGTCAAAATTACTTTGGCATCTTTCACCTGAGATGTTCTGATGCCTTTAAGAGCTCCAACCTCCTCTGCAAAACAGTCCTGATTCTGCAGGGCCTTTGCAGACCACAGGTAAGGAGCAGGGCTAGTTCTCAACACTGATTTAAGGGAATTCTCAGGCTGCTGTAATTTGTACTTTTCCGTTAAAAAGATAAGTAGGGTGCTGCGCACATCATACCAGAGTCCCTTTTGATAACACTAGCTCATTCCTGAACAAATAATCATGAAAAGAGAATCAAAATAACAGAATACTCCTAGAAAGCATGATTTAACATTGCTTATATTTTAGTCATTGGGAATTAATGTCAGGAATAGAAACAATGCCAACTGCAAAGGCACAGATTCATCTCTCCAGCTAAGATATCAAAGAAATTATTTCAGAGAAGTTCATCATATAAACAATGAAATATTATACAGTAACTCCAGTATACCTGCAGAGAAACTATGAGGAGACACAGACGTCACTCTATTAACTTATTCATTGTCACTGACTAGCTCAGATATCCAGCAACTGCTGTTGTAGGTTATCAGTCAAAGCCATTGAGGATTGTAACACCTCCTTAAGAAAAACACCACAGACATTGTAATGATCATGGGAAGACACAACATTAATTTAACACCTCATGAATAACCAACATCTACAACCATGTGCAGTAACACAGCCAGGAAGACTGACACCTATTGAGTTCCCCAGGCGTCCTCCTTCAGTGAATGGGTCTTTTTGGAACACTTCCTGTGTAGATACTTGCAGCTTCACTTTGCTAGTGAGACCTCATGAGTTCACACAACCACTTCGACAACTGCACAAACATTACAGCATCATTTGACTGAAATCCCAGTAGTAGAAGGAACAAGCCTAGCTCCATGTGATATGATATTCCATGCACATCTCTTTATCCTACACATATGGCACTGAACCTGGAACCTGTTGGATAGAATCTCTCTATTCAAGAACAAGAACAATCTTCATTTGTTTGTCTGGGATTCACAGGTTGTTTCTAATTAACAATCCCAGATTAGAAAGCAAACCCCAGCTTTGACTAAAGAGACAAAGCTATAAGACTTTTAGTTGTTTTGTTTTAAGCTCACAATGGAGACTTACACACAAAAACTGATTTCCTGCCTATCCCCACGAGTTGTATTCTCATTTTTCCCTCTTGGTAAGGGAGCGAGAACAGGAATTCTGTGCTGTGGCACTACTTCAAAGTGCGTGCCAAAGATTTATGATAGACTGTCATAAATCACATATGGAAGGGCAAGGAATGAAATGCAGCTTCCAAGTAATTTTTATGCCCTTATTGATTTTGGGGTAGGCAAGAGCTGACCTACATTCAGTACCGCATCAAAGAAATCCCTAGGCCAGCTCTGTCTGCCTCCTGGAAAGCGCTCTATTTCCCAGACTGGCTAGTACACTGGCTAGTTTCACTGTATTAGTTTGGCCTGGAAAAGCTTCTAACAGCAGTATTTCTGTTTTATAGCATCATTTTAAAAAACATCAAGTAATAAAACTCTTATATGTACAGAAAAGAACCATGCATTGGCTCACTTATGCAAGAAAGAGCCAGGCCATTGCCATGAGTTGCTCTGACCTTTAGGATGGGCAGGCGGCACAGCTCGTGAAAACTGGTTTCCAGAGCAAAGTGAAAACAGTGCCTTAATGAAGGGCAAACCAAAGAGACTAAAAGGCTTGGATGGGAAACTGAATGCTTAAATTTAGCAGGTACAGCTATGATACTCAGAAAGGTGTTTCTGATACCTGGAATAGCACTGTGATAGTTAAAGAAAAGGGCCAATTCTGTGTGCCATTCTGTTATCCTCATTTCTTAATATTCTTGTGCTAAGACAAGCTGGAATCAACTCTTAGAATAATGTTGTCTTAAAAATGCCTTCCAGTAGTGGATAAGCCACATGAAGGAGCTCAAGAATTGCTATTTGGTTTTAAATGCCACATCACAACCTATGTAAGGTAGGCGAGAGCCATCTACCTCAGCTACTCATAACCAAATACCAACTTCTCAATGTTCAGTGGTAGGCTTTTATTACACATTCTGGTATGCAGAGCAGCAGCAGATCTGAAATGAGAATCATTCAGAATCAATGGGTTGGGATTAATCTGTCCTGCTGTCCAGTGCAAGTGCTGCCACAGTAATAAACAGAAATCTGATAACTTCATACTGTCAGCACAAAATGAAACTATGACCTTGACCTGTGCAACATCACCCAGTAATTTTTTCATAACTTCAACATACCGTACTACACTGCTATGATCTAATAAGAATCTAAAAGTAATTAACTGGAATTTTTGAAAACTGAAGCCTTAATCAAATATGTATTCTTATCAGGGTTGCAAGCCAGCAATAAATTGGGACATTTAAAAAACTGGGATCCAATCCAATCCGTGATCTGATCAGGGTTCAATGGTTATAATAAATTGGGAGTATTAAAACTGGGATCACATCCAACACTTTATTTTGTCTAAACCACAGGACCTAGCTGTGCTGCAAAGTCAGGAATACTCAATGAACAGATATACCATGTTGGATTAACCCTTAATGAATGACGATGCACAAGCTCAGGAGTCCCAAACCCATGTGGTTTAGCACAGGGCTTAATGGTGAGAAGAGCAATTACCAACATTTTATCAGAGATCAATTTGAACTATAAACAGCCATAACAATGCTTTCAGGCTTGGCAGGTAGATAACACAGGCACAAAAGCTACACAGGGTCAGTAACAATGTGTGCTCTAACATGTACTACACATTTAAAAATCATACTTTGATATTTGTAACAGTCTGAGTTTCAACTTATTATTCAAAACAATTTGGCTTTTCTACCATACTGCCATGCATGCAGTTGTTTTCATTTTGATTTCTAGCAACATACAAATTGTTTGTAAGTAAAGATAATGAAACAAATGTTGACAGAAACAAAATGGAGTTTCACTCAAGTATTCGTTCATATATAAGTGATCTCCAAATGTTTTTATTCGTGTAAGATGCATTCCCTTCGTACAGGGAACTTGCAGCTGCAAAATTAAACCTCTGTTTGCCAAATATCAAAAACATATGTATTGATTTTTTTAACGATGGGAACAAGCAACAAGCATCAAAGCTGATAAGACGAGAGAAATGCTTCTCAGCTGCTGGAATGTTTCTGAAAAGTAAAAGAAATCCAGTCTTTAATATAAAACCTCAAACCATTAATTTTACCCAAATTTGAGATTGACTGTAACTTAAGCATCAAGTTCAAACACTTCAAAAGCAAGGGACAGAGGTTCCTTCTACTTCTGCAACACTCTTCTCAAAAATTCAATACTATTAAAAAATATTTCCTCAATTAATTCCAATAAGGACTATGAAACCAAGAGTGTTTTAACATAAAAACAAACTACTCTATGAACAAGTGCGGAGTACTGGTTTTTTTACATAGAGTGCCTCCTTATTCACCAGCTCATATACTTCTTTTTAAAATCACCCTATTTTCAACAAGGCATTTAATTTTGTGAAATTTTATTCTAATGTCAAGAAAACGTTCAACTCTGCAGGAACAGAGACTTTGGTCTCAGCAGGAATATTCCAGTAAAATAATACTAAACAAACAGGAAAAAACAGTTTTCTTTCAACTGATAGTCACTTTATTTGCATTTGAAAGGCAAACAAATTGTTATGTGTAAAACTCAAGTGCCTAATATATTTATCCAGTTTGTTTTACAATTTTTCAAATGTTAGAAAATTAAAAGGCAGCCCCAAACGAGTGGGGGAAAAGACAGAGAAAGGGAGGAAGAAAAATCTTGTTTTGAGGGAAAGAAAAGAAAGGATCTCTTCCAGAATTTAATAATGTAACGAACATCTTGTTAAAATGATAAATTCTGAGTAATTTATACAGAATACACTAAAAATACAGATTTGAGTCAGCTTGATGAAAATAAACCTCAGACATAGCCTTTGCTTTTTCCTTTTATGGGCAGATTCTAGACCTTTGGAGCACATGCTTTATTACAGCCAAACTCTTTGAAGCATGAACAAAATGATGAGTTTATTTAAAATAGGGCCTCAGTTCAATGAACCACTTGACTTGTGTCAGGAAGGACAAACCACCAGCTCAGAGAACTATATCACCAGTTAAGTCAGTCCTCCTTATCTATCTGTGTCAGGAACTTCTGACTTTCTCCAGTCAAGATTCGGTGACAACGCCTTGCTGTGGCGCAAGGAAAGCTAAGAGAGGTACTGGGAGAAGGAAACAGTGAAATTTAGAGGAGGTGCTGAATTCAGATGCAATTGGACACAGATAAGGCTATTACTAAACAAGGACTGCCTAACATCCTAAGTTCCCATTAAGCTCTTGAAGCCTGCGGAAGCAGCTTTATTTGGCAATAAGTACAGGCTTTGAAATAAAGGAGGCCAGGGCCTGAGGTCTGAAACAAATTCCTAGCCTGACAGGGACTTCTTAGAAACCAGGACAAGCAGCTACACTGCCTGCGTGTGACATTTTCCCCTACAGGTCACTTTTTTTTTGTCGTGCTAGATTTTCTCCCTTCTACATCAGCTGTAAACACATAGAGTCAGGCCCCAAGTTTCCCTAACAGCAATTAGCACTATGAGACCTTGATGGGGATTGCTCTGGAATACAAGCAGTAAAAAAATAAAGATGTCAGCATTTCAGTGCAAGATGTGGAGCTGCTTCAGAGAACTGCAGCTACACGGCAGCTCAGAGAGTTGTACTGAAAACTGAGAATAGGATAATGTGGAAGGGAAATAGAAATTACTAGGACAGAGAAATACTAAATTTATTTTCACTTTTTGAGGTTCCAATCTGAAACTTGGCAGCCCTTAAAAAGGGTTGCCAGGCAAATGTATGCTGAGGACCAATGCGCAAGCAAGATCAATCCTTGTGGGAAGCATCTGCACTACCCGGTGAGTGCTGTATACTCTGTCTGTATACGCCTACTAGCTCTAACACATTCTGGATGTGTCAGACTTGTTGCACATGCACTGTATGATTCCTTCTCTGTGCAAGAAGGAAATCCAACCTATTCTGAGCATGATGGACTGATGCTCATGAAGCACAATGACGTACGATCTGATGTTTCCTGTCAGAGCCGGCGTCACTGAGTTTGTACTGCACAGCCAACCCATAATTGTGCAGTGAAAACATCTGACATTTCTGCATGTCTCTATATCTTGTCAAAACTTCTGGAAGAAGGCTCTATCCTTTATAGAAATCCCATCCTTGGAATTTTGTGAAATATTAATTTACCAAAAAACTGCAGAACTCTGAGAGATGGCCTCATCCTGTCAACTAGAAATGCACTTCCTACTGAAGAATATTTCTCAGCTGAGATCTTGGAACAGTATTCTGTTTTTTGGAGAGCTGCCAAGCATATATTGCATGCAAAACCAACATTCAAAACCATGTGAGATCCACAGCTGCTAAGATGCTGAAATGCACTTGATCATTAATCTTGTCACACCCAGCCCAAAAATCAACTGCTCTGACCTCTTCCACTACCATCCAAAACGGACAGCTCAGCCTCTGAAAAAAAACTATTAGATGAAAAATCATACTATCAGTTAGTATGATAGATTGTGAAACATTTAGGCAGTCAGCATTTAAGAAAATTGAAGTTTAGGAAAAAAAAAAAAGACTTTAAGATTATAGTAATTGGATTTAGGATCTGAACAAGAATTAGTTACATATTTAATCTTAGAAAGGTAAAATTAGATGCATGTTTAAGTTAATTCTAAATAGGTTAAATGTTAGAAAAACAATTTGAATTTTATTTAAGCTGTTAAATACAAGATTTGTTCATAGGAATCAGGGGACAAAACACGTTACATTTCTATCAACAGTTTTGTAGTCTGTTCTACTACATCCCTAGTATTTTTACCATATACTCCTTTTACTCTCAACACGAACAGATTTGAAAATATGTCTGTGTTCTAGTAAGCTCCAGTGAAACTTGATTTTATAAATATGAGACCAAGTATTCAGGATTGCAGCTAGTGAAGTCATAGAATTAGAAGATCTATGGTGTGGATGTGCCACAAGGTTTTCTTTGCCAAGATGTGCATTAAAATCTTGGACTTGAATTACGTTATAGAATTACTAAATCTTGGGACAGAGCTATAAAACTTGTCTTTACTGTCTTACCGAGCATCATCACTAGGTGAATAGTCAACAATTAAGCAAAAGGACGGAATTACTTTCAAGTCAGGTAATGTTTCCCTCCACTGATTTAATTGATTTCCCAAACAGTTCTTACCCATATATGAGAACTAGCTTCCTTATATAATTTTCCTCTAGGCAAGATAAAGTCTCCTGTTTTATGATCAACTCAAGAAGCGTTCAATAGTCAGTGTGTAGACAGTCTTATGTGGGCAAACACGTACAGCCATGCTCTTACTTAATTCAGAAAGCTGAAGAGAATAGTTTGTTTTTACAGCTTGTATTGCATTGCTCTTCTCACTCCTTATCTGTATTTTATTTTTATGTTTTTAATTTTAATCCTTCAAATACATAAGATGTATTACCTGATAAAAAAGTGTGACATTTCTATTCCTGTGCATTATAGAAGAAGAATCAAATAAGTGAGTTAAAAATATCATCTTGGTTCATCCACTTCTCAACACACCTGCTGTTCTCCATTTCAGTCACAAACTCTTCCAGGTCAAACCTGAAATCATTACTAGAGAAACCAGAATGATGAAGACACTGAGCTGCCGGTTTCTTATGCAGCCTTACCAAGTTACTGTCAATCAGTGACTGTGATTAAAAAAAACCCCAACATACGACACTAAATAAATATCAAAAACAATTATCTTGTGTCCAATTGGAACGTCAGACCTCTAGACAGAAGGGTTCATTCCTTGCAGCCTGCCAACATTTTAGTAAATGACACTGGCCCTTTAACAGATGGGATACATGCTTCTTAGCTTGCTAGGATCCTAATAAAAGACACTGGCTTCTTTAAAATGAAGGACACATACCTCTCAAATTGCCAGCATCCAAATTGGGAGTCAGCAGTTTAAAATAAAGACACTCACCAATCTGGCAAAATCAAGGACATGGCACAGAAATTTTAAAACAAATGGTATGAAGTTTCTCCTGACACTACTTAACTTAGATGAACTAAATACTTAAGCACTGTAGCAACTGGATCTCTTACTAGCTTTTAAAACAGTAAATATAATCAGCAGACTTCAAGGGTTGTGATTTGGATTTTTTTTCCCCATCAAACCCATTAGCTACCACTTACGTGGCTTACCACACAACGCATGACTCAAATGAAAGCAGGGTGTCTTTCCTGGGCACTGACCAGCACCACAGAGGCTAGCCCACACGGAAAGACCAAGCCTGCCCCACAGGAACCCTATCTGCTTCCATTCCATCATCTAAGAGCAGGATGCTCCATTGAAGGAAAGACGGCTGAAAGCTCTGCCTGTGCCCTGCCAACCCATATTACTACAACTTGCAAAGTTTCATAGCAACAGCAGACATCTCTTGAGAGCCAGCACGAGCTCTTTAACTTTCCTGAAAGCAGTAATTGGAGAGAAACAAAGACCTTCTTCAGCGTATCATGAAGTACATCTGGATGAGTTAGGGAAAGGGAAAGTGGAGTTTGCTGAGCCTTACAAACTGTCCCCAGTTTCTGAAGGACAGACATGGGGGAAAGCAGAAAAGTATAAATTCTCTTTGTCTGGAAAAACAATAAAGTTGCTAAGATTCGGCATGAAAAAGGAGTATTTTACAAACAAGACAGAGAACTGGGCTTATTCACATCAGTTCTTTTCATTTCAGTCTCAGAGCCTTACCTCAGAAATATGCAACTCACAGCTGGCACACACTCAGATTCTTGCCTTGTCCATCTCACTCAACCCACTGCTTTCCAGACCCCTGCCTCTTCAGACTGGTTTAACTATTTGAACTTGCTTTCTTCCTGGTGTCTCTTGACGCACTGACCACTTGTTGACTATATTTTTCTGCAATATGTGGCTAACCAGCAAACGCTGTGCAGAAAAGGATATACCTAACTACAAAAACTACCATTTGATGGCAGAAACAGCTGAAGCCAGAGATCTGAAGTGCTGGAAAACACAGCAGAGTCTGCCAGGAAATAAGGGAAGAATTTTTCACTTTAGAGAAGTAGAGAAAAAATTACTAAGTCAGCTGGTCTTGTGAATGGGCAGAGGTGAAACAGGTTTTGAAGGAACTGATCATCACAAGCCTAGCAGAAGCTGGGATCCGAATAGCAGGTACCACAGTGAAGTGTACAGAAATTGCAGGAGACATCCAAAAAGTTCCTGACATACAGCAAGTCTGACTAGGCCAGGAGAATGACCTAAAGCTCTTCATTGCCTGGACCTGACTGCCAGCGGGCATGGTCTTGGACATCTCCAGCCAGGCCCTCTGTCTGTCCCTTCAAGCAGTCCCTTGCTTTGAAGTTTTTCATACGATGAACAAAGATGCTGCCACCACTTACTCACCTTTCACGCTCATCCTTCATTTTCTCCATCTCCTCCTCTTTCAGTAGGCCTTGCTTTGGATTCCCCTTTTGATCCACCTTCCCACTTTTATCTTCTTTTTTCTTTCCAAATCTGTTTAAAATATCAAGGAAGGAGCCAGGAGGAAATAATTACTAGAAGAAAAAAACAGTACTTATCTATCATAAACCACAAAGTTTAGGCAATCAAAACACTATGAGTTTTCATCACAGTCACTGATTTTTTTCCCACATTGCAACATAAGTTTCCAGTCTTACAGGGGCCAGATACAATAGGAGGGACTGATTAAAAATTCATTTGGATCCTGAATTTTTGAAAGCTATTTCTTAAAACAGAATGTTGAAAAGCCCCACCAAATCTGAAATGCAAGACACTGCAGGGCTGGACTAGTATCAAGGGCACATTGTAAACTGGCTGAAGGTTCTTCTTACCACAGGATAGCTCTCAAAGCAATAGGCAGTGGCAGTGATGTCAGCACCCAGACTGGACCATGTGTTCTGCTCATATCAGTAACCACTGTCTCTCATTCCTGTCTGGACTTAATTTAAGGATTTGTTCTTTGTTCAAATGAGGATGCAATCAGAAAAAGTAAAATCTTGTTACATTCGGAAAGCACAAAACTAGGCAATTCATAACAGCTCTTTTTTAAAGTACTTCTAGTTTTTTTTTTCTACCTAGTAATATAGTATCATGCAATATTTAAGTTGTGAGAGCCCTGCAGAGACCCCAATCACTTCAGGGGTCCCAGTGTTCCATACACTGTACGAATATGCATAACATAAGTCTGCTTTATGCAGCCTATAAAAGGTGAGTGAACCGGGGAGCTACATTTCATTCCTGATGGAGCTAGACAGAATACTGGGGGTCAAGTATGCCAAATATGCTCATGTATTACAGGCCAAAATGTGTAAAAACCCTCAAACATTCTCTCTTCTTCCCCAGTCTGAAATTCACAGTTCTGCAAGAAAGTAAATGATCAGTCTGTCTTTCCATGCAAACTGATGTGTCATTGCTTGCATGACAACAATCTAAAGAAAAGATTTCTTCATTAAACACACCATAATGCAAACTACTGTGACTCAAAACTACAAACTCTTCTGTGAAAGTCTGCAGCATTGCCTCAGTGATCTTTCTTTCACCCTTTTTATTTTTCATGTCAGCCCAAACAGCCTCCAGTGCAACAGCTGAACTACTGTGCATACAGTTAAGCTGTAAATCATTGACTTTAGCTTTCTCCTCTGACCAAAGCAGAAACCTTGCAAATACTCTGTCAGGCTCATAAGGTAATGATCCAATTTTTTGTTTTGTGAATTTAATCAATAATTCTGAGCTTATTGTCAAATTAAGTTCTTAGGGACTCTGTAGCAAGTCTTCCAGACAATAAGATCTTTGTCAGAAAGGGAATGCTGGGCGTGACAGACAGACACGTAGTGTCTGGCGCTAATGAGGAGAATGGCAAATACTGCAGGTAACAACATGAGATGCTTTATCGTGGCTCTGCCATGGACTGTGCTGTGCAGCAGGAAGAGTCATATCTCAGTGCACCGTGTTCTCTGCGTTTTTCTTATGTGTGGCAATAGAGATAGATGGTGTCTTACATTCTCCGAGGGATTCTTTCATCAACATATACATACACCTCCATCTATAAACAATCTTCAGTTGTTTTTTAATGGTCCCTACTCATTTCAGTGCTTCCAGAAAGACAGCAGATATTTTCCATGCTTTTGCTTTTCCTGACTATAGGGCAGCACACTGAATCCAATGCTGCCTCCCGAGTTCTAGCAGTCCTGAGAGACTATGGAGTCACAAACCCTGTCAGAGGGAGGTGGTGGCAGGGAAAGCAGCAGTTGGGAAACACGAGAGAGAGGCAGAGGTTGCACATACAGAATGAGAATATAGAAAGTGAAAAGGGCTCGAAGATACGAGATGACCCAGGTGAAAAGGAAATCCTAGATGAAACCTTGCATATACTGCTCTACAGAGATGTCAAGCAGCCAAACAATAAATTGCCTGGGGATGAGCACCAGCAGGCTGCACCTGAAACACCTCTGCTTTCTAACAATTGCACATGCCGGGAAGGTCTCACGGCAGCTTTCTCAAGAGAGGCTGTATTAGCACTTGCATCGTGGTCATAATCCAACTCTGGTACTTCGTTTATATTCAGTCTGCCTGCTTTTCTCCTACAGTTTCAATTATGGGCTTGTGGAGCCTCATATTCAACTGTAGTACGTATTGATTTTGAAAACATTATTCTTGGGCATTTTGTATTGCTGCAGGGAGTTGAAGTTGGATATGTTGCTTACTCCAGAGAAATGTAAAAAAAAATAATAAATCTTTAACATATATCCCTTTCAAGTCTAGGTATTATTTCTTGCTTACTGGGAAAATACATTTTAAACAAAATAAAGTGACAATTTTGATTGTAATAACTGCCAACATAACAACTTTCAGCAAAAATAGTGCTGTTTGCTGGTAGAGCTGCTCTTGCCATAAAATTGGAAGGTTCTAGTGTAATTATGAATTGGGAATAGTGAGTTGGCCTTGATGAAAACAAGTTTTGTGGGTTTTTTTTTTTTTCATATTTTTGGCTTCAAATGAGATTTGTGCGGCCTTACAGTTTTTACCTCTAACAGTAAGTACAGAGCATATAGCTCAAGGCTAGGGAAATGTTCAGAGTTTTGGCCCCTTTTGCACATTGCTATTCAATAAAAATCCATTCTTTTTTATTATTATTGTAGTATGTTTTTCAGCTCAACAAAAATCTTGCACAAACATTAAAAAATAAAAGAAGCAAAATTTTAACACTGTTAAGAAAAGCAATATAAAGCAGATAACATTAAACCACAAAAAATCTAGTATCATCTCTGTCTCAATTTATACACTACGTCCTAAAAATTATGGTTTGCTCACTGATGTGTCTCAATTGCCACGAGTTTCCGATGATAAAATTAACTTCCACCCATTGTAATTCTGCATGGCTTTGTGTACTACAGGCTTAATGGTTCTCTACGGCTTATAGAAACAGCAACAACAATAAAAGTAAGTGTACTTGCTGCACAACTGGGTTTGATCCTGTTCTCACCAACATCGGTGTGAGGCCCTTCACTGGCTTCAACAAGGACAGGATAAAATCTACTGTCAAAATTATACTATGGAATTAAGCAAATCCATATTAAAATTCTATGAAAACTGAATGGCTTTAGGATTTGAAGTTTCCAGTTCTCTAGACAACAAATAATTGGATTGTGGGAAAATCTGCCTTCCACATTAATACTGTCGACAGAAGAATAAAAACATTAATGAAAAAATGTACGGCACACATTTTTAAATGTCTGTTTTGCTATAGTGTGTACAGCAAAATCCTCTTCAACTTAATATGCCACAGAGCTGGCACTCTGATAACCTTACACAATAAACAGAGAAATATAGATAGACAACCAGAAAACAAATGGATCAGCAGTATACTCGCATTCTGTATTTGTCTATAATCAGTTTATGTCAAATGAAGCCATTTGTAATCACAACAACAGTAAAGAAACAAATCCATATCTCCCTAAGTTGGCTGAGTGACTGCCCCAGTTCTCTGATTATCTTCTGTAAATGCCCTAGGATGTACTGTTAAAGAAGCTAAAGACCTAATAACTTCTGTATACTTTTCAGTTGATAAAATTAATATTCCAACTACTCAGAGCATAGTCCTCCTGTAAACAAAAGTATAAAGAGATTTTCTTTATGCGATCAGACCTTAGAGTGATTCATCCATATGGGAAATACCCATATGCAATAGTTGAAAACATGCTGTGCAAGAGTGAGGGACTATCCTATTTCTATAAATTTCAAAGGAAAATACAGGTGCCCTGCAAATAGCTAACATTTTTCCCCTTAGAAACACTAAATAAATAGTCTCTGAATACCAAATGTGTGTCTTCTTTTTGCAGTATTTATTACCATTCTATTGGCTGTAGCATCAAAACATATATATGCCTCCTTCCAAGGCTTCCAAGGAATAAAAATTAAAACAAACCTTCTATAGGCTTGCTCTGTTATACTTGGGATAAACATCTTACATGCAAGACCCAAAGCTGTGGTCATGGCAACACTTTGCTTCTGTGTGGAGCTGTGAGCTTCCAGATCTCAAATGTGTTGATATTTGCTTCGAGGATTAAAAAGCAGGCACGTCTATAAAGTCCTAGACTTCTAAGCAGAGAAACATCTGGTGGGTGGAACTCTAAGCAGGTTGCTGACTAAATTCAGCAGTTTGGATTTCTTAGTTAATTCAGTTGCCCCATATCAGTAGGTGCCACTGCAGCTAACAGGGTACATAATGGAATTGCAAACATCTGCAAGGAAATAATTCAAGAGGGCATTAGACACACTTAAGCAAGGCACAAAGCCTAACAACGTCAAAATCTTGACATCTCCAGAAATGATCTGTAAAAAAATCAGAGTGATTTGTAACGTACATATAACAAAAGCTCTGGCTCCTAGTCATTTCAGAGAAAATGGCGAAAAATGCTGAGATTATTAAAGCAGCTCCCTTATGAAAGACTAGAAAAAAGCTCTTAAAATTAAATTTAAATGTGAGTAAGAATGAATGACTGAGCAAGAAAGATAAAGATACTAATAAGGTATGATTTTCAGGTCCACACAGGGACTATAAAAACCTTATTAACTGCCACTACTGCCGTGTGTTTTAAGTTATTTTATCACTCAGCTTTACAGCAGAAGAAATACTTTAGAAACAGTGCTGTGCTTTGATTAATCACTTTCATACATACACTTTTACATACTATTAAACACCGCCATAAAGATCTTTAGTGAGTCAGACTTGTTGGCGATTACAGGCCAGGCTCATTTTACATTATGTTAATAACAGCATTAATGAAATACATGTTTTACATTTTTAGTGGCTCTTTAAATACCTAAATACATTTGTTATTAAATGTTTGCTTAATGGACAGAAGTATGCCATTGAGGATTACACCAGCGGGACCAAGAGCTTTGCAACAGCTGAAAAAACTACAGAAAGAACAGAACATATTTTGGTAAAACACGTTTTGACATTTTGAGAAGGAAGCACACACAGCAGAGGCTGGGCAACACTGTTCAAACCTTTACCCATATCCAAGAAGGTGAAAACGCCTCCATGACACAAGTTAAACTTCTGGTAAAGAACAGGTCTGTGAGGGCACCTGCAAGCCAGAACAGGTGAACATCTGTTTTCCTTGCCCCACTGCCATCCCCCTGCTCCCAGTGAGTGGATCCCATTCTTTCTGAGCAGGATTTAGCCTCAGGGACATTAACATGTCCCGATGTACGAAACCTACTGCAGCAAGGTCTCCTCGTGACAAAGCCTTGCTCAGGAGCAGGTTTTGACTCAGTCTCCTTGCTTTGGCAGAGTGCGAGAAAAGCCCTGATAAGATGATGAACACAAAGAGGGACATTTCTCCTGCTCCCTGCTCCCAGGAGAGTAGTGCCTCCAGCTCTGGAGAAAGGGAGAGGAAGGGATAAAATGAGAACACCACCACTGGGCTGGGCAGTGCCGTGTGCAACACCAATACTGCTTATTAAGTAGTAAAGAGATTTTGAAAAATAAGGAAACCCCCCCTCCCCTTTTAACTAGATTTGGTGAGGTTTGTTTGCAGGGAAGAGTCATGTGGTGCCTCCGGGCTTTCCCACCTTCTGGGGCTCACTCCTAGGGCAGCACAAAGCCAGATGCAGGTGGCCAGAACAGCAGCTTCGGTAGTGAACGACAGGGTGGCTTGGGCAATCAAAAATAGCTGCTGTGAAAACGGAAAAATGACCTAACCTCTGATTTATTATATCAATCGAAGTACACGACAATGTGTGCTACAATTATGATTGGTATTTTGCAAATGTAGCTAAACCTCATGAATGCGCGTATTTAGCCATCTTAAATTATTTTGAGAGATAATCAACATTATTGTAATGCTGTGATCGGAATTAAACTGGTTATGGTCAGCAGCAACAGAGGTGGTTATGTAAAAAAATCAAATATAAAGAAATCCACGTTATTAACACTAATATACATTGCCCCTGTTATGTCAACATTAAATGACCAAGTGCCATTTTGTATTTCTTTTCTTTTAGTTTACTGTATCAGGCTGCCGGAGCTAAAGGAAAATGACTGAGCTTCCAGATCCAGTCTAATGGGAGTAAAACTTATCTTTTTAACAAGTCTGATTAAACACAACCTCCCCCCACCCATTTATTTCTTTGATGCCCAAATTAGCATCTTTTCCACAGCATGCTGAATTAATTAGTACAGTGACAAAGAATTAGTCCAGATAAGATCAAAGCTGAAGCCATATTTATCTGGAATTTGAAATTAAGAGCAAAGAGTATTAACCCTCAGCACTTCAAGGAGCTTTCCACATGGCATACTTAGTAAGCCTTCAAGGATTTCATTCAAAATATATCAACATCGCATTTTTTTCCCCACTGAAGTTTAGCTAAAAGAAAAATAAATTCGCCATGAAACCTGATACAATGTGGAACTGCCTTTAATGCACACCCTCTACATGCTACTCATTATGTAACTCGTAGGCATCGGGAGAACAAAGCAAACAAAGCTGAGAAAAGACAGTTAATCACATTTATATTAATGCTTGGATCATCATGTTGTTCACATACTTAAGTGCTAATGAAAGAACTCCCAGCACCAAATTTGAAAAGCTGTTTGCTGTAACACCTCACAGGTAAATAATCTATAGTCTTCAATAGAGAGGGTCACATGGAGAAACTAAATTTCAAACAGAAGCCAAAATTACACAGTGAAGTTCACCCTGAGATTATCAACCATGTGGACAGCAATAAAAGAGAATCTCATTGGTATCATTGCCTCCGATATTATCTGTGTTTCAGTATCAGATAAAAAACTGGAGAGTGTTTGCCATGTGAAATGCAAGAGGTTGCTATTCTGCCTAGAAATTGCAGAACAAAGGCAATCTAAATAATCACCACTGAATATTTTCACCCTAAGCCTTTGAGCCTCATATCTTTATTTTTTTCAAATGTGGAACGTGTGTAACTCATTCTGGTAGTTAGATATTCGGAAATCCTTACCAGTGAGTCAGTTCTGTCCACCTCTACCATATATCAAATATTATTCTGCAGCATATGAAATGACCAAAGACAAGAAACAAGGAACATAACGGTACCCCAAGACTCGAGTCACCCGAGTTAGAAGTAGTTGCTATAAAACCACGAAGTCCATCTACTGAACCAATGGAATGGAATAACTCTCACTGGCTAGTATATAAATAGAGACAATAGAAGGCAGCTATGAAGAGTTATCCTTCATACTTCAAGGAGCTTATTTTTAGAAAACATGCTGAGGTAGTCCGAGTGTTGGAGATTGCGTTTATGAAGAGAGGTCACCACTATTACTATTTGACCAGGAAAATTGTGATGTTGAACAGCAGCTATGTATGTTTCCATGGAATGATGCCTCAGTCATCTGATGGCCATGCTGCTGGTCTTTTTGGTCACCAGTACAAGAATTCTGCATCCCACATTACATACATCAAGAAGGAAAAAACTGCAGTAATAGAGCACAGTTGTGATTTACAGCTTGAGCAGAAGATGGAACAGGTTGATTTACAGTCTATCCAATGCAATAAATCCTGCCTTCTTGTCCACCAGTTTGTGGAATTATCACCCACTCAAGTAAGGAACTATTTGCCTATATTCTTATTTTTCCCTACTTTCACATAGCATCACCCATTTTCCTGTCTTGGTTCCACCCTACAGGCAAGTAATTTCTTCTGAAGTGAACACTAATTCTGTCCCAGACAGTGCACATAAACATAGCCATGCCTACACTGTACGGAGTTTGCAAATGCCAACCCGCCAACCCCAGGGGAACATAATCACATATCTTAGGCATGGTAACTCAATACCAAAAGCAAAGGAAGAAGGCCAGAGTATTAAGCCCTTAACTCCGATTTCTTAATTTCCATGCTTTAGCAAACCATTTTCTCATCTCTCCATTAAAAGAAAAGAAAGAGAAAAGCAAACAGTTAGGCTAGCTACTATTTTTTTTTTCAGGAATGTGTTATTGCCTGCCATGCAGGGAAAAAATAATGCCAGTTCTGACTGAACTTATTCCTCTATGGTTCAGTCAGTAAGACAAAGCAGGAGACAGACTCCTTGTGCAGTCTGCAGATGTTGCCAGCTGCCCCTTCGGAACTACTTGCTGATTTTGTGGTTTTCTCAGATGGTGGATTAGGAAATTCTGCAGTCAAGTGACAGCCAGCATGCCCCAGTGTCCCACCACCACCTCCAGCCCTCACAAGGTAACCAAGAAGCACTTGAAGGTGGTATAGGGAAAAGACCAACAGATGGGAGATAAAAGATGGCTCTTTGGGTACCAAACTTGACAAGAGCAGGCTGCTGAGTTTTTTTCTTCTCTGTTTCATGCTTTCTCCCCATTTCCTTTGCCTCTCTTTCCCCTGCTACTAGCCACACAACCCCAGAATTCACTGAAGTATAAACTACCCATGTGTGGATAGTATGTGTATGTATTATGCATGTTTAGAAAGGGAAGGACTTTTCAGTTCTCATATTGTAACTCTCATGGTATTTGGTGCTTTTCTTAACATTTTAGCGCCTGAGGCACTATATGAGAATCTCCACTTGCACTACAAAATTTTTTGCTCAGTCCTCTTGGCTATGGAAAAACAACGCACAACTGTGACATTATCAGAACTCTAGATATAAAAATCGTGAGGTAGATTAAATACATGACATTTGCAAAACAAAACTGAAAACCTGTTACATTTGCACTCAGAGCCCTGATACTTCGAGGTGTCAGACTTGCTAATCACCTCACCACTGCAGTATTCACCTTCTCAACCAAACCACCTGCCTTCCTCTCTTTACATCCCACAGCGAGGATTTGTTAGGGCTTATCTGACTTTCATGAAGTGAAATTGCTCATTGCAGGTTCCAAAGAGATCTCCAGGAAAAACACGGCCCTTGGAAAACAGCAGGAATACAGAGGACTCCCCTAGGTTTCCATCGAGATAACAGCCCCGCCTTCACCGAAGTTCCATTCTCAATGGGAATTCAGTGACTCTCTAACAATCAATTAATGTTGAGGAGATATCACACTCATTCTACAAATGAAGAAACTGAGGCATGAAGTGTAAAAATGACTTTTCTAGTTCAAAAGGTCCTGTTATTTTTCTCTGCTAATCACCTCAAAGCTATGATTACATTATCACTGCATACCTACCTGCCTCATTTCCCAGTTTGCCATGATGCTTTTCCCCCTTGACTATTACCCCCCATCTCATTTAAGTTCTCCCCTTTTTCATTTCCTTCTTCTCTCCTAATACAGTCGCATTCCCTCTCCTTGCTCCACACTCCTTTCATATGCTCTCCTGCTGCACTGCTACAGAAATACCTCTTCCTGGAGATTTCTGCTGTAGACTGCACAAAAGAGATGTGTCTTGGGGAAGAGCACTCGTGCCTCCGAGACACTGCACAGCTATATGCAGTAGAGACATGCAGAGATCTCTACAGTAGCTGAGCTACCAAAACCAGTCTTCACTCTTTCTCAGTGGGATGCATTAGCCTGTATTTGAGCTCTGCACTTCTCAGGGTGCTTGAGAAACTCTGAACTAAAAGACAGTACACAGTGAAGAGACTTTCTATCAGGAGATTTACGAGATGGAGAGAAATAGTACTTGCACAGGAAAGGGAGGTTGTAAAGGCAAAGAGAAAACCTAAGATGGCTTGTTTGTAGGTTCCACAATGAACTTCTTAGGGTAAAGCATCACAAATTCCACCTCTGTGCCTCTACTATAGCTGACATTTTTACAAGGCAGTAACATTCGTAACAACACCAAAATAAGAATGGACTTATATATACTGTATTTTGAAAGGTGTGTTTTGGCATAACAAACAATAGATAGTTTTATATTTTTAAACTGTCAAAATCAGTCCTTCTGATAAATAATACCTTCCGTCCCTGGCCTTGGCTATTGTACATTACTAATTAGAGATAGTAGTTTGTGCTTAACATCCTTCCCTACAGACTTATTATTAGCTTGTACGTTCTTTTCAGTAGAATCGTGCTAATGGTAAGGTCTGCTGGAGGCCAATTGCATGAAGCCACTGGGAGGAGAAATCTGTTTGCCTGTCAAAACAGTGGCTATCAATTAGAACTGTAAATGTGATTCCTTTAAGTGTCTTGGATGGTAGCAGAGATTTCCAATGATGGATTAAGGGGCTAAATCACTTTCATATTGTACTAAAGGAAGCTTTCGGACAAACAGCTGTCCACATGAAACAAATTTAGCACTGTTTTTGAGCATGTTCTGGACTAGTTTGACCTGCCAAAATTCCCTTTGTTATTTTCCCAGGAACTCCAGCTTTAGAGCATCTTATGTGGCATGCTGACAAACGTGATACTAGATTATTCTATGGTTTTCTTATGAAAGATTTGGACTGCTATAGCAACAGAAGAAATATTAATAAAGTTCCTGAAAGACACAGTGATCAACAAAGAATCAGTGAAATGATGCAATTCCACCGTTCAATAATGTGGGGTGCAGTCCTGGCACACAGATAGCAACTCCCCCTCTGATGCAAGCACCCAGCATCAGTAAGAGTTGTGTGGACATACTGATGGGAGTATGTTTCCCTGTATTTTGTAAGAAATTAACATCACTCACTTGGGGACTGAAGGAGGCATTGTCTGTCACTCCCAGGCAGCCTCTCTGCCAGTTAATTAAGAAAAAACCTCTGCCACACATCTCAAGAGAAAGCTCTTCCTTTTTCTTCTTGGTACAACAAAACTGTCACAAAGCAAAACGTCAGGAGTGGGAGCTAAGAAATGGCGATGATCAGGGCAGATGATCTTCAGCCTGTCTTTGCCAAGATCTCTTGCCACTATGTTTGAGTGGATTTTGAAAATAGGTACAAGAAATCAAATTGATTTGTTATAGCTGAGTTTGAGCTTCAAGAATGATTTAAGAAAGTATTTTCAACTCTCACACATCGTGGCTTTTGGTTACTGGGCATTCTCAGCAAAGGTAACCTAGATGGCATCTATTAAAAACAGTCAGCAAGACTGCTAACCCTCCAGGACTCCATTGCTAATTTCATGCCAAGAGAGCGACCAATTAAAACAGGAAAAAACAAAGGACTCCACCATACTCACAAAATGTGGCTCTGGCAGCTGAAGGACAAGGGTTCAGGATAGTTAAGGTTTCATCCAGTTGCTACACAACAGGCTCTCTCATCAGGCTGGGAAACTACACTGGACATATTAAAAACCTTTCCTCAGTGCCACTTTATAAATAAAGGATAAATATGAGAACTAAGTGACTGAAATTTTTAGGCAGTTACATGAACTACACGGCTCTGTCCCGTCTGCTTTCAATAGTATTGCTCATGATCTATGTGCCAGAAACTTTCTTTGTAAGATTTCAGTGAAGACCTGGCAATCAATTCTGTTTCTTGACTCTTAAAAGCAGTGATTCTGGAGCAATCAGATAAAGAAATAGATTTTTCTGGATGAAGTCACAGAAAATTGCTACAATAGTGCTTAAAACCATGAATTACTTTTATTTTGCTATCTATTACAACCACATAGCTGGAAGTTGCACAAGTAACAAACAGCCCAGATTATCAAAACTTTTTTCTCCTTGCATATTTCATGCCTTTCACATATTGACTGCTTGCCACAGATGTTTGTACACTATTTTTAGAAGAACTATTTGTTACTGGTGTTTATATTGCCAGCCTGTTAATTTATGAGTGACAATGTAGGGAAAAATCCCTCTGCTTTCTTGTTCAGATACAGTGATGCTTTGTTCACCACACAAAGGCTGGGACTTCTTTTCTCACCACTCCCACAGCTCCATGTCCTAAGGTTATATTCACTCATCCAACTATCTGCAATACTAAACCACTGATGCTTATTTTACCTATTGACCAAAATAAGCACAGATACCCTACAAATTCTGCATGTTATCATCTCTGCATAAAAAAAAAAGTGAGCCTGAAAAAGAACTTAGTTATGAAGGTGATAAAACAAATATTAAATTAAAAGGCCATAGCAGCATAGAAGGTTGAAGAACACAGATGAAGTCCGTCACTCATTTCATTAAAACGTCTGCCACAGGAGATGCCACAGGAGAAAACAGTATCACCGCATGAATAAAAACTAAATGGTGTGGATAAAGAGCTACTCTAGAGTGTGTAGTCAGTCAATGAACTCAAATCTTTTTTGACTTCAAACTGCACTTGATTCAACCACAATTTCTCCTGAATGTATTAGTTATTAGCTGTTGTCCATCAAATAATTTGTAGGGAAAAACTCTGGCACACAGGTTACCTATGAACTGAAAACAATCAGTATTCATTCCAATGAACATTCTGCTCATTCATCATTACCTGCAACTGATCCCATGCATTATTTCTACTTCTTAACTTAATAACTCATTGTTTAAAAACTACCTTCTCAAGCAGAGGGGAGGAGAAGCCAGTCTGCACTTCTTGAACAACAAGTTTTGGCCACCGGCCCAAAAATTTACAGCATAAAAAACCTCCACAACTGTACGAACACAAATTTCACCACACAAGTGCTCACAGTTGATGAATTACGTTTAGCTGAAAGTATTTCATCTGTAAAACAAACTAGAGACTCAACTGCGAAACAACTTAAGCATCTGCATTTCCATTTCTTTGGCTGTATCATTGCCTTCTATCATGGGAAAGAGTGAAGGGTGCCTAATTTATCAACCATATACCACTCAGCACTTGATTGCTCTATAGCACTACTTCTTTTCACTTATTAGACATAACATGTTAAACAGATTTTTTGTCTTGATAATTGAGTGGTCTTTGTACTCCCATATTATTGTTGTGCACTGAGACAACTGCACCAAAACGTAGAGAATTTTAGCCGAAGCTGCATTGCCAACTTATAGTGCCACAATGCCGTTATTTTGTCATGGTCTTTCAACTAAAACACCCACTTGCCTGGCCTCAATTTTGGTTTTCTTCTCATGTGGGGAAATGGAACCCTTTCTACCTCTTTCCCTCTCGTCATACAATTTCCTGCCATCTTCTAACTTGTACATAGCTGTTCACTGTCTTTTCTCCAACAGCTGCTGCACAGACAAGTATCACTACAAATACAGCCTAGTGATCCTTGGAAAAGAGGAGCAATGGGATATAGAAATCATGGTCAAATCCAAGGCCCTGCATTTCAATAACTGCAAAGCTGTACACCTGGAAAAAACATTCCAAGTCCACTGGCAATAGCTGGAATTAACAATTACATCTTTTGTGCTGTTAGACACACTTCCTCTAGCAATTAGCTGGGATATTGTCTAAATAAGCAAGTAGTAAAAGCCAGTTAATGCCCCAGCGCTGCTATTGGAAATCTTTAACAAAAATCGCTAGTATTTAACTGATTGGGTAAAATTTGTTTCCAAATAGGGGCCTTTCATGTCATGCGGAGGATATTGAGAATTTTGTCTTCTATAATGTGGCTATTATTGTTTGAAACTGAAATGAAAAGAGAAAGGTAAGGAAATGGAGATACCTAAAGGTTCCCATCAAAATATCCAGAAGGTGAAATGGAAAGTCCGAGAAGCAAAATGCCTGGAATAAGGGAAAAAAGCAAACAATAGATATAACTGCCCTAAGGTGCAAAAAATTTCGTTTTTGTTGATTCGAATACAAAAGAACTCAGATGCGATACTTAGACTTGCGCAAAAGAAGACAAGGAAAACATGCATGTGGGACAAATATCAAATATTTGTGTGAATTCCAAAGAGGAGGAAGAAAACACTAATATGGAGACAGATGCCCAATATCACTAATGCGTCCATGCGTTAAATACCTTGACCTGCAAGTTAGTTCTATTTCTGTTACACACACTTTTAAAAAAGATATTTAGTGGACACCACATTCCTTGTTTTATCGCCACAACTAGTCAAAACCAAATATACATTGAGGCCTGAACAATACCCTAGCTGGGAAATTCCTTCTCTTCTTTCCAGTAGTTACTCTTCTGAATTTGAGCATGGCCTAGGAGAGTGAGCACAGGCTTTCTGTGTCCTTGTGCTTTCAATCACAGCATGTCCTAAGGAATGCTAATTTTCCTGAGGCAGTGACAAAGGAGAAAGGTCTATTTCATTCTAGCCCATCTTTTTAATTCCCTGAGTTGATGCAGTGTTTACTGTGTAATGGAACAGCTGCTTGGAACAAATGCAAACACTGTGCTTGTCCTGTTGTTTTCAAGTTATCGCACCAGAGTAACTCCATGTCTTCTTTCAACAAAAGATATCTCTCCAGTGCATTATTTTCCCAAATATCAAACAGAGAAAACTGGCTGAAAATAATCTCAATGCAACTTCATCAAGACATGGAAAAGTCCTTCTAAAAGCAAAATCATTAAGATAAAACAGGAGAGGCCTCTTATCAATATTAAATAGTAACTTAAACACAGATTTAAACATGGCCAGATCATTTATGCTATTAATGACCTAATTTTTTTAACTAATCTTTATCATATCCCTTAATGTTCCAGAAATAAAGCAAGCTCTTAGACCCTTCTTTGCTGAACCATAACCCTTTCCAAGAAACTGATGTGTTCATCCTTTTCTGAGCTTTACACCTAACCCCAAATCAGGACACAAAGACAACTCGGGCATCCTTACTTGCGAGATGAAGAATTTTAAGTCCTATTTGATTACTTTTATTCCTGGACTTCACCATTAGTCTCTGGACCCTTTGACAGCCAGTAAGAAGCTCTGTTCTTTGAGCTCTCCTTTCAGATCCAAACCATAATCTTTTATTAAAACTGACTCACACAAACCTTTGTTGTGTCTAAGCCACATCACTGCAACACATCCTTGCCCTTGCACAGCTTCTACAGAAGTCTGTTGGCATAGAGCCGAGCTTCTTTTCTTACTCCTGTTGTTGCATGTGCTCTTCAGGCTACCGGCAGCTGTTTCAGGCTTAGAGCACAGCTGTCCACCAGGATGCTTTTCACTTGATACCTGTTCATCATGCCAAGATCAGCTGGGATCCTTCACTTTGAGACGGACTGCAACATTTTCCTACTTGAGGACCAATGTCTGTGAAAAGTACTGAACTTGGAGACCTGTCAGGTCCAGAGTTCAGTGATGTTCAGAGAAGAACATTTTCTTCAACTTTTTAATTCGTATTTTTGTTTATGTGGCATAAGACAGGAGACAAGGGATACGATGCAGATTGATACTACAGTCAGAAAGCATATCACAGTGACTATGAAGAGGTTTAAAGCTTTCTAAAACTGTATTTGATGAGCTACACGACAAGGTAAGTGCTTTAAAATAGCACTAATTTAAAAGTGGAAGCCCCATTATTTCCTGGAAACTCATCCAATGCTAAGACAAAAAAGAAGGATGAATTCCATTGGATAGCTCAGTGTCAACAAGGAACTAGTCTGGCTTCTCTCATGAATTCACCATCACGTAAACTGCGTGATCTCTCTATCAACAGAACAGAAGTTTAATCCATGTAAATAAGTTAATGTATCAACTTCTACAGCTCTCTAAAGCTCATTAAAGCCTGAAAAACTAGAAAACTTGATGCTTTCAACAGGCTTTTGACACCAGTGTGAAACACGGCCCTCTCCCTACTCCTTAATTTTTCTTTTATAGGGTGATTTCCAAAGGCACAAAATTTGGTCTTCCCAAAGCTGCAGAAGCTGTCAGTTCTCCCCACTGTCCCATACAATTTTTAAGCTTTTGCACCAAAGCAAGAATGAATTTTCTCCTGCAACATCTTAGAAGAGCGATGATTAGGAAAACACTGGCACTTCTGATCTGGTAAGGATAGGACCTTACAGCAACAGACTCTTCTGTGCCAGAGAAGATGCCTCACCAGCAAGGCAGCATAAAAAAGCACAAGAATAGATGTCGGAAACCTCTTCAGCTGCCTGGATCCTCACAGCTCTGACTTCCTCCTGTTTCTGCCTGTCACCCTTTCCCAAAGCAAATTAAAAAAAAAAAAAAGAAAAAAGAAAACAACACAGCTGCAGTGCTCAATAATGTCCAGCAAGCCTTCTGATCACTTGAAGAATGTGACAGCACATAGGGTTGGGAGAGAGACAAAGTCTAGAGCTCCAGTTGGAGTGTGGCAGCATAGGGGCTACCAAAGAAACAGTAGGCTGCCAACAGAATCTTTCCCTGAGAACTTGTTCTCCTGGGCAAAGACTGGAGGTCTTGGGCTAAAGCTAAGGTTGAGGTAACAAGCTGTATTAGCAATATGAGATAAGCAAATTTTCAGCTATGCTGTCTGTGTACTGCTAAAAGGTTACTTTCCCCACACACTCTTTATCAACAAAAATAGGTCAGCATTGGAACAAGCGGAAAAAATCAGAATAAACAAGACTATTTTGATCTGACATTAATTGTATAGTAGAGCTTGTTTCGTGCAATGAGCAAATTGTGCATGCCAAAGTTGAAGAAAAGTGAATATAACATAGTCAGAACATTTTTGTTCCCATCTACTTTTAATTCAAGAAATTCTTAGAAATTCTCATCTGAAGTCTTAAAAAGACACATGCAAGATCATATCTTGTACATTAACATACTGAAAAAGGATGTTGCAAGGCTGCTGCCCAATCTTCTTTTTCAGCATCCCTCTTCTAGGCAGAATGAGTTCACAGTAGAAATGTCATCACCTCACTTTTATTCAATGCCAAAAATGTACCTACGGAAACCTAAAATTCCATAGTGCTCTGTTTGATGGTGAAGTAGAGCAGGCAGAATCACAGAATTATTTAGGTTGGAGAAGACCTTTATGACCATTGAGTCCAACCCTTAACCTAGCATGCATATGACTATATTCCATAAATCTAGCCTAGCTAGTATTTTTTACTGTTAACTCATTGGTGGTTTAGATCTGTCGAGAGCTGTAGAGACTCAGCTGCAGTTGGATAAAGAGGTCAGCACTAGCCACTGCTGAAGATCTCTCTTCAAATGCTGTCCCAGGAACCTATTTCTTCGAGCTGCCTCAGGTATCACTGTGCTTCGCTACTGCCACAGTTGCAAAAAGCCTCATCCTGATCTTTCCTATCCCTATAATACCAGTATCTCCTCCTTTACATCCCAACTCTGCAGCCAGTAGCACTCATGAAGTCCTCTTATTCATACTGAAGCTTGCATTAAGTACTTGACCTTCCCTTCAAAGGATTCAAACAACCAACTGCCTGACAAATATCTCAAGTCGGTCTGCATTGCGCCAGTCAATACATGGCTCAGCACCCCAAAAATGGGGCTGGCACAGCAGCATTTGCATGAGTGTGAAACAAGCACACAGAAGCACGCAGCGTGGCTCTAGCCAGTGACCAGTGCTGTCAGCTCCAATCAACAGAGGATACACAGGCACCATAAAACAAGCAGTGCACACGCAGCTCAGCTGCAAACATGTCCTTTCTCAACTCCCTCCCGAGTATAAACCAAACCAGCTAGCCCAAAGGAAGCTCTGGGGAGATAACAACTAGATAGTTACCACTTGCAAGTGTCAGAAATTTAAAGTGTTACTCACTTCTGCTCCTCTAATTAAGAGTCAGTGACTACTGAAATTATAATCTCCCTTGACCCTCACAGATGCACAACACAACGAGGCAACAGAAACAGGAGTGATGGGAAGCCAACTGTGGTGTCCCCCACGGCTGGGACCCGCTTGCGGGCTGGAGGCGCTGCAGGAAGCCTCTCCTGACCTTCTCCAGCCAGGCTCCCACCACCACAGTACAGAGCAGCCAGCAACCTGGGAATCAGGAGTCCTCTGTGGGGAAGAACTAGCACTTCTCACAGGTATATATGTAAATGTTTTCCTACTTAGCTATAAATATATTTAAATATGCACATAATCATACTGAGATGTAAATACCCCACATTTTGCAATACACACTTATTTAAATATGTACATACTTAAATAATAATCCTAAGTAGGAGACTAACTTCCCTCTTTTTCTCATCAATGTGAGTCCAACTCAGTTCCTGATGAAACAAACAGGAATTCGTAAATCGTCTTCACTGAGCATTAGATTAAGCCTCAGAAGTCCCCCACAGCTCCTCCTGTACATACGCTACCAAAATTCTCTAACAGCTCAGTATTTCCCAAGGCCATATACTACAATGATCAGTTCAGACAAGGGAATATCAGGACACAGAAGCCTTGTGAAAAGAGAGGTCTGGGAGCTTCAAGCTAGTGAGAGATTTCCTCCTGTGCTCCTTTCAGCATGTATTTTTTCATCAGATAAATATAAATAAGTAGCACGACAGTTGTTTAGTGAGCAGCTTAGGGACATATTGTTCCCACTGTCCTAATTTTCCTGACACAATTGGTAAATTTAGACATCTAATTAACAGTCTGTGCCATTTATCAGGTTATTCATTGCTGGCTTTTTTTTTAAGGCCATCAGTTAAGCTTTCCCCACCTTAGACATATTCTCCATCTCCAGCCTGAGTCCTAGGCCTCTCACAGAGTAATTATTTATGCATCTAACACTCCCCATTTTGTTTATATGGGCTTTACACAGCCCCAGGGAGATGAACTAAGGTCATTTCTACAGCTAGTTTCAAAGTAACACTTTAACACTAGTATATGTGGGATGGAGCAGACCCAAGCAGGAAGAAGAACAGTAGAATTTGCAGTTCATCTCTTAAGAGTCAGCTGGGATACAGAGTTATCCAGTAAGAGCCATATTACAAAATATCTACATATTTGTTGACAATTTTGATAATTATATTTCCCACTCTTACTTTGTAGGCTTTGCAGTTCTATGTTTAAAAATGCACATTTTCCCTTTGTTCCTTTATCCTCTTTTGTGCTAGTAGCTCTTATCTCTCACATATAAGATTTTCCATAGTGAAGTATTTAACCCTAGCGGTGACGCTGTTTGATTTCAAGTCCTTTTTATCACAGAAGGAGCAAACGAAATTAGAAATATTCAAATAAAAAGGAAGATCTTTTACAAGTTCATCGCCACACATAGATACAAAAGCAGCTTGTAATGCTACGACAGGTACACAAGTTTTTTGTTTGCTAAGTAGTCTTTGACCAGCTCAATGCGGCAGGTCTGCATTAATGTGAATCCTCTTTAAAAGCAGTGCCTTTTTCACTACTTCTTTAAAAAAGAATAACAAACATAGCATATGAATTATACCCTCTCACACAATCTCTGCACACGGGTAGGGCAAAGTGGGACTTCTAGTTTATGCTTAGCTAAATAAAATACAGCTAACTGTGCATGTGCATCAAATTTCTATAATGCTATTCCATTCTGGAAAAGGTAAATGCAGTGTGAAAAATGAAAGTCCCAAGAGAAAAACTAGGTTCTCTTCACCCTTGTTTTTCGCTCCTACCTAGATCGTCCAGATAATTGTCAGAAAACTACCACCGGAAGCAAGGAAAGGAAGGAAAAACTGCAGAAGTATCTATTCACACCTGCTCAGATGAGACACAACACATTTCTTTTTTTCTGTCAGTAGTAACAAC
Source organism: Cuculus canorus (assembly GCF_017976375.1). Classification (NCBI taxonomy): domain Eukaryota; kingdom Metazoa; phylum Chordata; class Aves; order Cuculiformes; family Cuculidae; genus Cuculus; species Cuculus canorus. The sequence continues at coordinate 28,143,276 of NC_071406.1, read as the reverse complement.
CCAACTAAAGCCACACTGGTAATTACTGTCAGGGTCATGCCTTGACCACGTGAAACACATATACAGAAATGCAGGACACTGAAAATCAAAAAAAGTCTGCAATAATGTTTGGAGGCAAAGACAACCCATAACATTAGGCAGTGCAAAGAAAACATTGCTACACCTTTCTTTTGGCACAGGTACTTTAAACAACCAGTTTTTAGGGTGTGGTTGCTGTTTGCTTCCACTACTTCGATGAAGAAGATGGGGTGCACAGCCCCATGTAGAATTAGAAGGAAGATTCTGAAAAAGCTTTGTAAGGGGTTAGAAACCCTGTAGTTAAAAATGCTGTCTAACATCAATCTAACATCAAATAAGAAAGGCCTCCACTTACACCTCTCAGCAGCTCATGTGAAGAAGTCTGACCTTACTGAACGCAGCTTCACAGGAGCCCAACACTTCTTCTCTCCTGGGTCCCAGAGCCTTGGAAGGAGCCGCACAGGGTGGTCCTGGAGCGGTCTGTTGGGAAGCTGCCCAAGGGAGTCAGGAGAAAACCCAACAAGCCTCCTCTGTTGCTCTGCTCTGCTGCTCTGAGGCAGCTGCTGACTGCTGGGAGAAGCCAGGGCCACCAGGGTCCTTAAATCCTCAACAGCCGACCACTTTGAGGACTCCAGGCTCTTTGGGAAACGATCTCATTGTCAAGGTTGGGTGGTCAGGGAAATTAAATTGAGTTTTCAAAAAATCACTAATGCTTTTCAGTACCTTCCTCATTGCTCCCTGAAATATCTTTAGCTGGGTTCCAATTTTTGTATCCTGCCTGGAGATGAAATGAGGGGCTCTTGAACATAATTTAGTAATAATACACTGGGCAAGACATGAGTTTTAAGGTTTTCTGCTTCGATTCTTTTGGCAGCTCTTTCACGCCATGGACAGATTTCTACAGGAAAAGCAGTAACCCAAGTTTACTGCAATTGCACGCATGCTTGGAATATAGTCTGGCTGATAAAAAGAAATTTGCAGCATTTCCTATGAAGATATTCGCGTCAGAGATCATCACAGAACTCCAGAAATTCAGGTCACAGAGAGTTTATTATTCTGAAAGGGATTCAAAACATTAGGATTCAAAATACAAAAAGCATCTTACAAATTTAAGCAGAAGGTTGTGACCAGTGGCTAGTGAAAACCTACAAAATGTCTGTGAATAGAATAATTATTACTGGTTTCCAAGGCGAAAGCTACCACCTTTGACTGAAGAGTAACAACTAACTTGGGTTAGCAGAAACCTTGATTGAAACCATTATGTTTCACTCACTCTCCGTGGTTGATCATGCCTAGGGAGACTTCCTTCATTATATAAAGCGTGGAGGAGATAAATGGAACAAAAATCTCTAGGATAGTTAGGTCAGATGACATACACCACAGTGACACATTTTCCTCTATGAAGCCAGAAATTTCCAGTCCTCAGACGTGATAGATTTGTCAAGTTTACTTTTCAGGGAGAAAAGAAAGGTGCTGTTATAGTCCTGGCTAACCTTTGTAGAAACCCTTAATTCACAGAACAAGCGTGGAATCTTGTCTGGGAAAAGCTGATCTCCTGCTTCATGCCTTGAAGCTACTACATGCCTTAAGTACCCCGGCAAGATTTTGAATCAGACAATGAGGATGAAACAGAGGAAGAGTGTCGCTTGGGGCACAGGGAGGGAAAGAGGGGGATGAGAACTGCAGATGGGAACATTTGTACGTTCCACTTTTACAGTCCAAATAAGTCTAAAATCCAAAGCAACTATGCTGCTCCGATGTAATTAAGTGCTTCACTGATGTGAAAAACCTTTCTTTATGAGACACAGCAGAGTACAGAAGAAGGTTGCCTCTGAATGGCCACTCCAAAAAAACACGCTAATCAAAGACATTTGCCAGCCTTATCAAATACAGATGCACAAAGTTAGGGGTTGGAGAGCATCTCTGTTAGCAACAAAAATTGGCTGTGTGTCTTGAGTGGATTCAAGTACCTTATAACAGAATTCAGCTCTTCATCACACAAAATCTTAAATAGATCTGGAGGTTTTCAAAGTCCAAACACATAGAATAATGTTGAACACATGTCTGTCTTCAGTGCAGTTTTAACTCAAGCTCAAGTATTTAATAAACTAATCCAGACTAGTGCTCTGTGGTACATGAGAAACGAGTACAAAAGTATTGACCTCAGTGGTGGAGGGGGAAATGCAAAAGTTGAAGAAGATCCAGCTGCATTTTACCTGAAAAGAAATGCCCAGCTTCCACAGCTGCTTGTTAAGATCTTAACAATTTTGTAGAACTACAAGCATGTTCCAAAATCTTAGGAGGTGCAGCATTTACATCCATGCTAACAAAACTGGCTTTTTTCTCTGGAAAAGAAAACTATAAACACAATTTTCTAAAACCCACCATGGAAAAGACTTCATTCCATGTTATCTGTGAGGAATTAAATATGGTTACCCAGAGCACAAAACATAACTCAAAAGTAACAGGCTCTGTGATAAATTAAGATGTGCCTTTCATAGTTCATAGTGCATTCCTGTCACATTAAGGCACTTTCAGCTACCACGCCAACCTAGAGACTGATTGGACTATTTTTTTCAATAACTGAAGGGATTTTATGCCAACATTTATATTCCAAACAGTTATTGTTAAATCTCATTGAGGATATTTTTCTGAATGTTAAAATGAAAAGAAAAAACAGATTTATGATTAAGCTTTACTGACTACGTTAAACTTTGGAGCAACGCTACAAAGCAAGAGAAACAGGAATCGTATATGCAACTGACTTGTGTATTTGGAAAGAAGGAAAAATTACACCACTATAAATGGTAAAAAGTAAATGGATTTTTAAAAGATCTGGGTTTTGACTGTTAGTCTAAGATATTTTCAAAAACCCAGATAATTCTTCTTTCTATTTTTTAAACATTAATGACACAGAGAGATGCAATGACGACGATATCTATTATGAACTCTAAAATCTGACCAACTACTCAAGCCTCATTTCCTAAAAGGGGATCAAGAATCTTTTCTGTGTAAAATAAGTTGTGACTGAACGTACAACCAGGAACCTAAGCGTTTTAGCTTGGTTGCAGGTCACATCTTCTCACAGCTTAAGGTCTCTTAATCCATTGACCAATAAAATCCTGTTGCTAAGGATCTTGTCTGTATCAGTCTGCTTTGTAAAGCAACTGCATAGCAAAACAACACGGCTGTCTCTTCCTCTTCTCACCATTTAATATAAGCCTGCAGAAAGTTAACAGAAAAACAAACAAAACCAAAACCCCTCAAACCGTAACAATCCCCCCCCCCCCGCCCCCAAACCCCATAACACTAGACAGCTAGACTCATCCAATGACCAGCAACTGGAGTCTTTCCTGACCTCTGAACTGCACTACCACATCTCCCCTGCTGCCTCAGAACGGTTTGCCTTTTACCTTGGGCAGGGATGGGAAGCTCCCACCTGCCCTGGCCCTTATGTGGGAAGATGTTAGTCCCAGATGTGAGCCTGGACACACACCATCAGTCAAGACACCCTCAAGGTCTACAAAGTGGCAGTGGCGGAGTCCATCCTCAAATGGTAATGTTGCTATCCCTGCAGAAAGGTTTCCTTGCTCAGACACCAGGCCAGAACTGCTGCCAGCCTCCTGGTACCATAACAGCCTGAATATCCAAGAACTCCACTGAATGCCGCTACCTCTCAGCACTATTTTATTAATATATAATCCATCTTAAGTACTTACTCAGATGTTGCAATAAATAACTGTTGCTTATAAAATTGTATACTGATATTTTTTATTATAATTATTACAACACTCCCCTCAAGATAGAGTAGCTAAAACTTAGATGTGATTGAAAACCAAAACATAATGTAAAACTTATCAGGAGATTTTTTTGCTTTTCAGCCCACTTCCTAATATCCACTAAGAAATTCAGCCGCCTGACCTATGCTGCCCAAGTTCCCTAAACTAATACTTGAGAGAGGCAAATAAACAACATAAAACAGTAAAGCTAAAGAGATTACCAATTTCTCTCTTATTTCCTGCTGATCATTGCCAGACTGTTTCTGCCCCAAAGTGCAGGCTTCATTATTAAAGATGGACAGAATACAAGTATATTCAGCGGAGGCCGGCTGTTCAGGAAATAGCTATAATTTGGTAAATAGCATAATAAACACTTGAGCATCCTTGATGCAATGGGTAATGAGCCAGTGCAGTCATAAGTATGTACATAACAATGTTAAGATTATACTGTATTTCACATTATATATCTACACACACACTCATGTAGAGATGTCCATATAATATTTTAACTATTATATTTGTCTCCTGACATAAATTTATTCCTTTTCCCTCTGAACTCGACTAGTCACTTATAAAAGAAAGAAACATTTTACTTTCATTCTCTGCTCTTTCTCTTCCATTTTACTTCTACTATACCTACATAAACCAACAGAAGCTTTTGTTCATCATGGCAACCGAACGCATTACACTCTGAAGCACCAGAGATCCTGGAACTAAATGCAATCTCACAGCAAGTCATCAGCACGTCTATAGCCCATGCAGTGGAAGGCGATTTAAATCCCCAGTCTGTTCTTCTTGCCACCATGGAGAATAATGACAAACCATAGCATATCCCATTCATCTAACAGCTGAGAGGGTAATGAATTACAGAGGTATTTCAGTCACTCATTATTAAAAGATCACAACATTAAAAATGAAGATTTTTTTTTTTTTAAAGGCAAATGATCACATTTTCATATAATGTGAGGGGAAAAAGTATACAGGATTATTGATTCCCAGCCACATCGTAAGGGCCATCTTCTAACAAAGCCCTCAAATTGAATTAGGTTTGAAGTTTGCACTTCTCTAGCCTGAAACTCAATCCCAGTCCATACTGTTTTACTCCAAATGCCGAAAATATGTAGAAGTCTCAAGAATTTCTTGCTCTTTTTCTCTGAAAGCATTACGTATTTTTAGTGAAACTGCAAATGCTCACCGTCAATTTTGCCCAATACCACTCTTAGCCAGGATTTAAACAAAAACACAAACAAAGAAAACCCAGGAACACCCGTGCCCCAAACCAGTCTACATAGCATGGTGCAAAATAAAAAAACCCCTACAACTAACTGGAACAAAGTCTCTACATTACATACTGGGCTTTTAAGTCTATGCAGCCTACGATTCCAAGTGAAATAGCAGTGGCTTCATTTCATAGAATTACTAGGTTGGAAAAGACCTCTTAGATCATTGAGTCCAACTATTTCAGAACAAATTTGTTAAGTTTTAGTACTAAAAAAAAAAGTTCTTTATTGAACAAGTATCAAGCCAGTTCTTCCATCCAAGGGATCTGCTTTCCCTTGACTTTTCAGGTTAATTCAGTGGCAGATTAAATACATACATAACTGAAACCACTCCGTATGTACTACGGGTAAATGCGTGTTTCCACTGGAGACTACTCAATCATTAGATCCAGGACTCAGCATCATCTAATATAAAGAGACTTTTTAATACAGAACATCTGCAGCCTTTCTATTGGCTCCATCTAAATGTCTACCTGGGGTCAATTAGAAAATACCTCAAAAGTTTGATTCATAACCTTTTCACTTTCCCCGATAAATTTCCGCTATTTGCAGGGCAGGAATTTGGGGGTAGGGAGAGGTAGGAGGAGAGAGGAAGGTCTGTAAGAAAAATTAGGTTGTCAGAAAACGTCAGTAGTCACAGCAAATCTTCTGTAAATGGCTTTTCAGAGTCTGTTTCACTTTACTTATAGCTCAACAATAACAAGCATAATGCCAACTTTCATTTTGGAAACAAGCTGAGAAGGGCATCTATGTTTGGGAAACAAATCACAATTGGTTAAGACAAAGGGAAGCCCAGCATCAGGACTTCAATGAGGCAAACTGTGGAGACAGTACCTTCTTGGTTGGCATGGGCAGGGAAATCTGGAAAGCTACTGCTGTAGGGCTCAAAGGAGAGGAATTAAAAATGATTATTTTATCTCTAATTGTATTTCTTTTGTTCATTCATTCACATTTTATGATGGACGTCTTTGTAGTGACTGGGAAGGGCTACTGGAGGGTGGCTGTACTCTTGCGGTCCCTTACTCAACAGGATGGGACACTATAGTCACTCTGAACACAGGATGGGGGCAAAGGCAGTCCAGAGAGGAGATCGCTATTGGGGAAGCTCTTAAACCAGCATTCTCCTCCTCTTTAAAGGAAGAAGACACACAGCATCAGCTCCACTTTTAACAAAATAAGAGGCACAAAGCAGGGCAATGATTTCCCTTGATTTTCACATTTAGTATTCCCTGTCCACTCCTGGAAAGTTGCCATTATTCTTTATTCCTCATTTTCATCCCATTACCTTTCAGCGGAATCTGCTGAGTAGCTTTCATATGACTCCATCTATTAGCCCATGATATTGGGTCTTCCTTTAATCAGGCTTCTTGCTTTCCTTGGAACACTTTTGGTGTCACACCAAACCCTACCAGATCCTCATGGGCTGCAGCAGTGACCGGGCTGGCCATCACCATCTGTTCCTCATAGCTGTGAGTCAGTGTCTTATCAGAAGTTTATTATTACTACTATATACATTTTTGGATCATGAGTTGATTTCACTTAAAAGTTCTTTTTAGCTCTGCTCCACGTTCTAATAATGTCACAGGCCAGATTTTTAGAATTAATAGTAGCAATGACTATACAAAAGAGGTCACATTTTTTCAGTCACATCATGCAGACATTTTTATGATACTAAAACTTGGGTTCAGTAATCACTATGGTCCTTTTCCTAAAGCACTATAAAAGGCCATTTTTCTTTTCTAGGATGGTAGATTGTACAAAGCAAGCCAACAGTAGAGGTTCGGAAAGCAATTTTTCTGTGTTTTTCAGTAATGTCACAAACTGATTTTTTTAAATTGTCAAGTTTCCTTGTATTTTCATAATAAGCTATTAGCGATTTTAAACAAAGCAACTCTTCAGATTAAGACCCATCTTAGTCCTTCTTAAAAGGTTCTAAAAATGAAAGTGAGAATAAAAATTAAGTATTTTTAAACCATCCAACTTTCTTTTTTTCCAGAATTATCCCATGAGGGAACTGTTCTGAAACTGTTGCCTAAACCCAGACAAGATATTTTATGAAAAATCTAAAAATTCTCAGTGACAAAAAAACCTGTTTCCTCCTTTACCCAACACTGAGTGCTACATGGCAGAAATAGTACTTCACACATCTGCTTCCTCTGGGAATTCAGCCATATATTATTAAGGAAATAAAATTAGTTTTTCTCACTCTCTACTCCCTTTAGCCCTAAACAACCAGCAAAGCTAATAGACAAAAACTTGAATTTTATTCTTTTTCATGAATTACAAGGGTAAATTCCATCTAGAATTATTCCTGTGAAACACAAGTCTTGGAAGAATAGGATTATAAAGATGCGGTTTAAGGGAGAATTTGGTCTCTGAAATCTTTTTATTCCAGTGAGAATAAATGAGTAGCAGAAATATCTTTACATTTAGACTATAGTTTTCAGGATTGTCAGTTAAAAGTTATTTCTGAAGAAAAAAAGTAATCTGATATTGAGTTACTGAAAGAAATACAGAACCTCAAGATACCATTTTTAGGTTCACTATTCAGGGAAGAAGCTCTGTTTCAAGCTAGGATCTCCCCAACAAGTCTGAAAAAACATTCATCAACTGAGATCTACACAGAACTGGGACTAGAGTTAATTCTCCTACACCTTTACAGCCCAAGGGAAATAGGCGTTATTCATGACTTTACACTGGCTCACTTCAACGGCACAGCTGTACGTACCTGGAACACTCTGTGGGGGTCTCACCCAGTACAAGACTTCCAGCAAGTTCAGCAAGCTTTGACTTGGGCCTGAAAAAGTTTGCCACAAAGCCACTATGCATTTGTATATCTGTGGTTTAAGACCAATCCCTATCTCTTTGAAACATCTGCTATTTCTTAGTTCAGAAAGACTGACAGGCTCCTGGATGCTCTCTGCTATTTCAAAATAACTGTTGGTTATTCAGGTTCCCCAAACCCTTCCTTCTGATCTCCCTGCTCTGCCTCAGAATTTCTGTTTCATTTTCTGCAATCAGGTCTGATCGCTTGTGCAGCTGACCCCTATTCCTTCCACTGTCACCATGAAACAATAAACGCTTTTACCCTCAATCTCATCACCGGTCATGCAAATTTAGTCGGAGCTTCTGGCATATTTTGGTGTCATTTCACTGTACAAAGGATAGCTATGCTTCAAAAGAAGCAGGTTATAAAACCTAACCTGCTTGTTAGGGTGCTCGCTCAGCTTGCTTTGTCTGGTGTTTCAGAACCGCTACAGCGTACTGACTTCATTAAAGTTTTGTTTTTTCAAAAGACCAACACAATTATTACAATTCCAACTTCCAAAATTGACAGACACTGAACCAAAACTGCTGTATAAAAGGTCTGTAATGATCTTTCTCTGCTCAACCAAATGGATTGTCATCTGTGTTGATTCAATGCAACTTGTCTGGGCCATTCAATACAATTGATCACAAGATGCTTTTATAGAGCATTTGGTTATCCTTCAAATTTGGTACCCAGGGGTCCTGGAAAATGCCCACAGCTTGAGCTGTTCTTCAGTGAATACCTCTCTCTGTGTAGCTGACAGTGAAATTAGTAAAATTGGTTTTTTTCTTATTGTGATCCTAAAATTCCCTGTACGCATCCAGATACATTTTGTTTAAGCCTCACTGTCTCATTCTTGATAGCAACATCTACTTGGTGATTTTAATTAAATCTCATGGCTTCAATTATCTGTATGCAGACACTACACCAATTTAAGTTGCTTTTTAGGTCGGTTTTCTCCTCCTTCCTGATGTTTTATTTCTGTCTCCCTCTCTTCTGTTTGGTCAGCCTTTGAAATTGAGTCCTTGAGAAGGCTACCACCCACAATTTGGGTGTATAGTTTTTTTAATTATTGTTTTTTAAAGCCCATTTTAAGCCTATATTTAAAAACAGAGTGAAGACTTCATACTGCAGTGCTTCATATACAATCTTCTCCTTTTAGCTCCTAAGTTAGTATGACATTTTAAGCTACCAATTTAATTTTGTATTTTTTCCTCCTCCTATGATCACTGCTATATATAAAAATTCCTCTGATTTATAAGACAGACTTCTCTTTCAAATTTTATATTTTTTTCAGGCTTGTTTTAGGTCTGTATCTGCCTTGCATGGTGGAAATTAAACAGAAACCTAGATGTTCAATGTAATTTTCCATCTAGCTTTGTGGAAACTTAAGGATGGAACTGGTCTAAACAGTGCAGGACAGCATGAAATGTTAGCTCCCCAAGACAAGGATTTCTCTCTGCAGAAGAGAGCGGTCCCAGTTTAAATCTGTCCGGCATTTTCTAAACACAAAACATAAGATTCCTCACAAAGAAATCTGCTCAAGTTAATGAAAGCCCAAAGTCACCAAGCTGTGATCTACCTGGAACAGCTACACTAGAACCTTCTATTGAACTTTAATGATTGTGCAAAGACATTACAATATTAACGTAATAAATACAGCATCAAAGCCAACAGAAACCAATGCTATCACAAGCAAACAGCCTCACGAGAGAGACCTAACCTTTGACCAGTAAATTTGATCTATTATAGGCAATTTGTGTCCCACGGTACTCAGTGAATGGCTGATGTGCACAAAATAAACAAAGACTGAGGAAGACAATAAACTGACAGCCAGGATCAGCAAATGGTCTTGGTATCCTATGAAGCCATTAATACAACACTCTCTTTAACATGCTTTTCTCCAGACACGGGCTGTTTCAACATGTTTGACTGCTCTGTGTCCTTGAGAAGATCAGTGAAATATATAGTGATGTGAGGAGACTATTCCACTGTAAAGAAGCTCCTTTTAGGTTACGCAACCCTTAAGAACCTCATTGTTCCCTTCCCCTAGAATAGTTACAGTACTCAAACATGTAAACCCACCATCTCCTCTCTTAACCTTTTGCTGTTCTCATTATAGAGACAGAAATAGCCCGTGAAAGAAAGAGACCCAGCCTTTACTTGATATTCTGGAAATTAATTATACAATACTTTAAAAGATTGATGCACTAATCCACCAGTTCCATAAAAATACAGGTAACGTTTTAAAACAGCAAAAGGCAGAGAAATCTGAGTTTCCACATTATGCATGAATTATACACACATACAATCTAATCACATAACAAACACTTCTTGAAAGTTACCTATGTACTTCGATTTTAGCTCCACAGCTTTTTTAGTATAGTGCGAATGCATTGTATTAATAAAGATGTAGAGCAAAGAAGACAGAAGTATATATAATACAGCTATAGATTTTTGCTTTGCTTTGCTGGATTGAGGCCTCATGAAGTTATTAAACTGCTGAGGTGAATCTTACCTATTTAGTTATTCTGAACCTCAATCCTCACCTCTTTCTTTTTCTTTTTTTCTACTCTGGATCATTGGTTACTTCTCTTTTATTTCTCCTTTTTTTTTTTTTTTTTTTAATCTTCCCTAGTGAAAGATCATCTTGTCTGTTCTCCACTTGCAATTGCATACAAGTGCATGGACAGCAGATTATGCTATAATGTAAGTTTTCTGCAGCAGGTCTAGGGACAGTAGTGATCTTTCTTCCCACTATGACAGGAACATTGTCTTTCAATTTCCTTAAACTCTAGCCTAACCCCAAAAAAGATTAAACTCATTCTCTCCGATCTGAATATCCCCATAAGATGGAGGAAACCGGTATTTAAGCCAGAATAAGTGTTATGGATGAACTAAATAAGTGTACTGCTATCAGAGTATTTTTGTTATCACACTTTAAACTGCCTAAAACTTGCTGTGGTTCTAATTAGACCACTAGAGCACACATTTCCTATGAGTTTGCCTTCCTTTCTCCCCTGCAAGCATGCGGAAACATGTAAATCTTTGTAAAACACTTAAATATCTGTACAACACAGATTTTTCAATAGTAATTTCCATGCAGGAGATGCAATAAACCCAAATTTGCTTTATGGCAGCACTGGGGACTAATGCCACTTATCCACTCAGAATTAGCAAGCTTGCATACCAAATCAGTTTTCACCACTCACTGGGTGCAACATACTTCACAGGCAAATCAACAAAGTGTGCAGTTTACAGAGAATCAGCACCACGGGATTTACAGGTCTCATTGTGGTCATGCAGAATGTTGTCAACATTCATGCTACGGATATATAAATACAACTTCTACTTTGTAATTACTGAAATTAGCAAAGTTCTCACATGTAGGAGCAAAGTAGCTAACACTATTGCTACAGGCAGAGAGAATTCAAAGCAGATCCACACCTGGAAAGTTCCCTACATGTCTTCCCAACCCATTTCAGCCCAGAGCTCCTGGAGCTTTGCCTGAGCCTACCGACAGCACCTTTCATTGCTGCAGATGACTGATGGGTTGGGAACCGACAAATGACAACCAAACTAAAATAGCCTGAATAGGAATTCATTAAGAAAAAAATGAGGCGGAGGTCTTCCGAGATGAAGAGGTACATTAACCTACTGCAGCACTTACATCCATAATAATCTGCTTTTTTAAATGAAAGAAATACCTGATAATTTCTTTTTGAGTAATTGAGATCAAGTCACTCACTCTCCAGTGTATACATATATTTTCTAGTCATAATAAAAATGATATGCAGCTGTATAGTGGAATTTTCTTTTCAAGAGCAGCGCATTTTTGGTTTTGTGCAATCTTCACATTTTGACAAAGTTTTTATATTAAGAATTGTATTTTAGAGTGCAGACCACAACAACACAAGCAAAACAAAAATCAGCAATTTAAAAGCAGGTATTGCTAAGAAGACTAAACGAGTGAAAGTGAGCTTCCTTGACAGTCCTTCACTACCTGTTAGAGAGGCTGAACAATTCAAGAGCACGTGAATGGAAACATGCACATCCAAATGCAGAAGAGGATATGGAGAGCATATTTGGAGGGGGAAAAAAAAGGAATGCTAACTTCTTTGAATTGTTTATTTCCTCAATCTAATTTTAATTAAAAACAGAACATTAGGATGTCTGTTAAACTAAGCTATTGTAATAAAGATTTCCACATTAGAGGACAAAAAGCTAAACAAAAAGACGACAGAGGTAGAATGAACAGTGCCTGACTCATTAGGGTTCTTCAGCTAGAAAGAAAATAGCACACAACAGTGGTGGCCTTCCGTCACCAGAAAATAGCTTTACAATTCTATTTACACATTATTACCAATCCACCTGATAATCCAGGGTTAGTGTGAGGCCAGGTATTCACTATTTTCAAATAAGAGACAACGAATGGCACAGGCATAGAGTTTATTGCTGCAAACCTAATACTGATGTTAAATGCTGAAGAACTATAGCGGATGCTTAGTGGCCTGTGTAACTTGTACCACATGGATACAGACAATTTTTCACCGTGTGAGTCAACCTTTTAGACTTTAATTGTTTTTTTTTTTCTAAATTCCTAAAGTACCGGTGATGTATCCCAGAGTTTATGTAACACAAACACAGGGATGACAGTTTTTTTCATGTCAGCATTTGGCTAACATTTTATATTTGCCCTGGTTCTTTTTCACTTGTTCTTTACTGTTCTCTTCAACAATAAAAAAAAAAGGGGACAAAAATGGGAAGCTGCAAGAAGAGAAAGTGAAAATGGAGAAGATACCTTCATTTCCACCACTCAGAATTATTCAAAGACTTCTAAAGAGTAAGATCAAATTCTCTCAAATGCCCCAGGTCCGAGCCAAGGCCCTACAGAGGTAATTTTCACCGAATGACAGAAGCAATCAGGGGAAGGTTCTTTAGATTTAAATATTTCTGTGAGGGGAACACTCAATAGCATAATTAACTCCTATGGTAAATGTCATATAGCATTGAGAAATCAGAGCAGTCGCTCCTCATGACAAGGGGCAGAGCAACATCCACACACGGCACAGCCCAAACAAACTCTGCTAGAGTTATCAGTCAAGGCTCTGCACAAGCTGGGTGTCATCTAGGAGAAGAGAGAGCTGGGGTTGCAGAGCAGGGTAGAGAGGAGGAGAAAGTAAGAAGGGCAGAAACGTGGTGACAAACAAGCATCATCACAGGATGGCGGGCTGGAAGTGACAAGAAAACGGAGCTAACTCCTGAAGCTAACAGCGGAATGAGCAGGATCAACCCTGCACCTTTGCATTCACATCCTAGTAGATCCCATAAAAATGAGGAGAGGTGGAGGTGGAATGGGACACAGCAAAATGTGGTGCAGAGCAGGAAGCTGTAAAGACCTTTTCTTACCGCTGGTGGATAGAGATAGAAGGCAGGAGCTGGGGTGGAAAGGATATTAAGCCTTATTTGATCACTCATTTAGTGCTGTCATAGTTATACACGTTAGGGAAGTTCCAAAGCAGAGGCAAATCTCAGAGAAGTTGAAGGGCTATATAAAATACCTTCCACCCAGACATGCTGTAACATGTTGCAGTTGGTGCTGAGACAAGCTGGCTGGGATGCGTTCATGGATGCTCAAAGCAATGTGTTACCACTCTGGTCTGTTAATGCGGACCTAACTGGAAAGAAGACAAAGTTGGTGCTGTGCTGACAAAGGCAGGTGAGAGTATCGGAGCAAGGATCCAACAATGTGATCCACAAGAGAGACTGACACAATCTGGAAGCCACAGAAGCCAAAGCAGAAAGGGAAGAAACTTCTTTTGTGTGGTCTGATCACGCGTGTTGTGTAAGAAGACAGTAAATTTTAGACACTGCTCCACCGAGTGGGTTTAAGGTTCACTAAAAGATGACATCCCACGTAGGGGCTTTTGTGAAAGGGGGAAGATGCTGCGATCTTCCAAGATGACAAAGTAAGGAAATAAGAACAATCTGAAGCAGAAAAAATGAGTTTGCCTGCCTTAAATTTGAAATGACAAATCAAATTTTTCTAGCAAGAAGACATAAAATCAGGGTAAAAGATAGAAGGTCAACTATAATTCTGAAGCACTGTCTTCCAACCCCCCTTTCTGAAGGTAAGAGTAACTGTAGGCAGGAGGTAGTACAGGGTGGAGGAGGAAATTCTAGCTTGGCAGCACAGGCACTATCAGTAGGAAGAAGGGGTAAGGGCAAGCAACCCAGTATTCTGTCAAACAGTTCTCAGTAACAGTGCAAGAGCAGAAGGTTGAACTTGCAAGCAAACTGGGTTAGGCTAGCTTCATAAAGAGAATAGACCAAAATTTGCTAAAAATTGATGGGAAGGTAAGAAATAATGGACAAGGTTACAAAAAGAATGGAGTTACTATGCGGAAATAAGAGAACGGGCAACAGGAGCTTAACAAATGAGAAAAATGGCAATAACTTGAAAAAAAGCAAAAGAAAAGACAGTAAGAAGAGCTCAGAGAAAGAATGAAGAAGCCTAGGGATTAGAGGACAATTACTTCAAGAAAAATCATACAAAAGTTTACTACTATTTGATTTTCATATTCTTAGGAAAAAACCCCTATTTGCATGCTGTAATTTACAGGAGCAGCCAGACTAGCTTTTAAACACATTTATTTTTAACAGATTTAGCTGAATACTGAACATATAAAACAGGGAAATCCTATTATTTTTATTTTGTAAAAGCACAGAAGATAACCTGTGTATAACGACAACAATGCTCAGAGCAGTCGAGTTGACCAGTGTAACACAAGAAATCAGTCGTGGAGCAGGCACGTGAAACAAAGCCTCTCACAGACTATTGTCCTATCTCCTAAACTATCTCTTGTCCATTTTCTTTCAAAAAATCCTGTGTGGAAAAGAAGAGGGAAGAAAGAGACTGGGTGGTTCGAAGGGGTCACCTTTTTCTGAAGCTAGCATACTTCATATGCTCTGAAATTGTGACTACCCCAAAAGGAGCTCAGTTCCTTTTATATGTCAGCAAAACAAAAGGTCAAGCTATTGAAATATTGGTCAGGTCTGACTTTCTTCTATTAAAAACAAATAGAGACACATTTTTTAAAATAATAGTTAAATAAATGGCTACATGTCTGCAATCATTTCAACTTAAAATGTCAACTGGATTTGAGATACCATGTGCATTTAATCAATGACTCTGCATTATAATATAAATATTACTTTGGTTTGACTGCTTTGTCTGGCATAAATCATAATTCAGTGAGTACATTTCATTTTCTCTACAGATGGCTGTTAATGACAATACCTATTAAACTGGCACCTGCCAGCACTTTGGAGTTAAGAAACCTGTCAGGAGCCCCCTTCTGTATAATTTCTCTGTTGATTGTTGCCTCTCCCCTCAGCGTCCCCCATTTCCCAAGTTCACTTTATGAGAACTACTGAAACAGAAAATCAGCAAAACTGCTGTGTTTTTTTTGTCTCAAGGTAGAACTCATGCCCTGCACTGTATTCCTGAGCAAAATATGTATTTATTAGTTAAAATGCAGCTCAGGAAACCTTAATTCAAATTCTTGTGGGCATGACTTTAAAGCCTCAAGGATCTTCGACCATAATGCATCTGTACTACATAAAGAAAAACCCAATGTATCATAACTCATATGGAAAATTTGGAATTCAAGTTTTATCCTCAGATAAGTGATGGATTTTAGAACAAGCAAAAGCCAACTACAGTGGATGAAGGATAAACACGCTGCCACAGTGTTCAGTATTCACCAAGAATGCACTTTACTTTCTAGGCGTACTTTTGCAGAAGGCATTTCTTGAGAGAGAGGAGACAGACACTTAGAAATATGCCACCTCCAGAAAAGACTTAGAGTTTATTTCTATTTAAGCACGTGTGGCATGCACAAATGTCAATACCAAACGGGATGTCCACTTTTCAGTGTTCATGTCACAGAATTTATTGCATAAATTAATCCTTTCAGACAAAGCATACTGCTTTTCTCTCTCTCTCTTTTCCCTTTTCTTTTCTTTTCTTTTCTTTTCTTTTCTTTTCTTTTCTTTTCTTTTCTTTTCTTTTCTTTTTCTTCATAATGACTTGAATAATGAAAATTTGACTGGAAGTGAACATGCAACTGTTTCACAAAAAGCATGCTCCTTGCAAACAGTTTGTGATTTCTGTTCCTTTTAAGTAGTCACAGGGAACTTTCTGCTCTGATCTGTTAAGTAAATATAAATCTTGTTATCCAAGTTCAGTAATGAGAGTGAGGGGTCTATTCTTCTTCACTACACTTGCATACATCTAACATTAATGAGATTTATGCATGCATATTAAGAGGAGAACAGATGCTTAATTAAACAAATAAGCCTTCAGTAGGCAGTCCACATGATCATTTTTAGTACAAAACCCTCTCATTTTCCGTTTTAGTCTGACTATGAATTCAGCCAAGGAGGAATCAATACAGTGGAGGAAAAGATGATACATGTAAACGGAAGTGTTTGTCTTTTTTTCTTTTAAAATAATTGACAAACTCAAGATATGTTAAATTGATTAGGCACCTCCTCTCTCTCATGTTTTTGTGCTCTTTAAAGAAACAGGAGTTTTATTTACTAGTTTACCTATTTGAAAAAGGGGAGTTTTATTAGGCAAAAGGAAATCAAGGCCTCTAAAGAGCTTATCTGTCTCATTAACTGATGCTGTCTATCAAATACGCAGTCATGATCCATCTCAGATAATTTTGATATTGAGGACAAAAAAAAATCTAAAATAACTTTAGCCTAAATAAAGCATAATTTAATCTAGTCTTCTTCTGTTTTTTAGTTTATCCATGTCCATACTGATTTCCAGCATATGTACATACCTATAAATATATTAAGAAGTTCTATATGCTGTCTCTCTCCAGCAAGTCACATTTTTATTATTTGTTCTTTCTTCATTATACTGCTAAATTTTCTTCTACAATGCTCAACTTCTCAGTGCAGCACAGAGCAGAAAAAAATCTTTCCACAAGCTATCATAACGCTGAACTTAATGGAAGTCAGTATCTGTATATTATGCTATCTACTCTGCAATACCATTACAGGCTCAACAGTGCTAGTTGTAAAGAGTATCATTTTGCGCACAAGGCCTATAATAGTAATAATGAAAAAAGGGTCATTTCTGTCTTCCAACTAGAATGAAAAATTAAAATCACTAAGGCACTTAGCTCAAAGGAAAATTGGCAAATTAAGGGGACAAAAAATAAAATATTCATGGCTCATATTGTGAAATGGAAGGTAAATAATTTAAGATGAACTGTTATGTGGGAAAGTGCACTCTTTCAGAAGAGGAAAAAGCAAATATAACAAATACACACATATATATATCTGTTTCCTGGGCTTGCAGTTACATGTGTATATGCACAAATCTGCAAGTCATGGTTGATGTACCATATTTGTAAGGGATAGACCTTTTCTAATTCTGATAATATTTGCTGACAAGAGTTAATTCGCTTAACAATTAGTTAAGCTGACAAGAGTTACCTTACATAAAGAAGGCTGTTTGGTTTTATTCCCCCAGAATCCAGCCTAGCAATAAAGATTGAATGAGAGGGTGTCCTCCCACTGCACTCCATTTCAGCAAAACTCTTTACTCTGAGTCACCAATTACATACGTGCTGTTAGATTTTTATACCACAAAAAAAATTATTACTTCAGCCTACTGGTCTCTGCCTGCGGAGCTAACTATTAAAATGCCATTGGTGTGGCTGCAGTCCATTAGCTAACTTACCTTCATACCCATAAAGCTGAAAGGGCTGCCCAGAATTTTTACAATCGCTATCTGGAAAAGGTAGTGAATGAGCCTTGGACTTATTTTTATTATACACCAGGACTGTAACAAGTGCTATGGGATTAGGATACAGAGCAGCACCACACAGCAGAGGTCACATTTCCCTGGTGATTTAAAGGTTCAGCCTTTCTCCAGCTTAATTTAGAAACCAACATAAAGTCTACCTGCGTTAGAAAAGAATATTTCTATAGTATTTCAAAGCATGACAATTAAATAATTACAGATCACAAATTTAAAAACTAGAGTTCATCACCCAGCAAACTGAAGAATATATTTTTTTTTAATTAACCTCTTGGTTAGATCAGCATTGCATTCCCAGTGCTAAGTGATAATACATTTTGCATAACTACAGATTTCTAATGCCCTGCATCAAAGAGTTAATTAACTCTTCCAAACAGCCTACACAGCCATGTCACAAGGCTTTTGACAGTTCTGAACTGAAGACACCACATACCACCTTTATTCAAAGGCACAAATATGCCATTTCACTACAGTATTGCTCATGAAAATACAAAACACCTTCAAAAAGAAGTACAGGGAAGCTCATTTGAGGTCCACCAGTTTCCTCAAAATTCACTGAGCCCTGAAAGAACCAGTAAGCTCAATGTAGGACAAGGATGAACCACAAATTTAATGTGGTATTCCATAATCTTTCCGCTGTTACGTATCTGCATAGAAGTGAGTATTATTTCTGTTCCAAAAGAGTTTCAGCATGGCTGCTAAGCACTGGCTTTTTTAGTCACATACACTGTATACATTCAGTCACAACTCCAATAATCAAAGTATTTAATGTAGTTTTCTGATATACAATATCAATTTACTTTGCCGTCTGTTGTCTAACAGTGGGTTATTTAGTGAGCTATGATGGTGCGATGTGCCAGAAAATATAAAAAAATAAAATATAATGCTCGCTTAGCTGATGTTACATACAAGCAGTTAACAGAATCAACTTCTGTTGTCCTCTCAACAGCACATACGCATATCCAGTACTCAGGCAATATATGCATCAGAACGAACCAAACAAGAAAACACAAAAACTGTGCACTCTGCACCACAGTAAAATAGCAGTTTGGATTATAGAGACTTAACTAATCAGTAATAACCAGTGTCATCTGCATTTCAAATCTCCAGTATATTAACCTACTTTGCTCCAAGTGTCACATTCATTAAAATGCTCCAGCCAAGATTTCCAGTTAATTCTGGGTAAAAAGGGACTTTTTAAAAGAACAATGATCACAAAAAAACAATGATTACAAACGCATGATTTCTTGATGGCCTCCCTGAATCACAGTCACCTAAATAAAGCTTCAATCCAGGAAAAGCATAGCAGGAAAGCAATCATTTTTTTTTTTTTTTTTTGTATGTGTAAAAAAAGACCAGGAACTACAAGTAAATAGCAGCTGAGCAACAGATGAGGCACTAAGTGAAATCTGTTAGCAACTGCTAACAGCTTTGCTATTTTCTGTTGTTAAATTAAAAAAAAAAAAGTAAAAAAACCCAATGCAGTAGCAATTCCAATATGTTCAAAAATCTCAGATGCAAAAGACTAAAGCTCAACGCTTCTTGTGCTACAGAGAAACACATGGGTTTGGTTTTAATATCTGGAAATTCTTTGTTATTGATAAGGCAGAGGCAAGCAAATTCACATGTACATACTATCAACATAAAACTTGTTATAGCTATATATATATGTGACTCAGCAAGTGCAGCGCATAACCCCCACCATAGGCAAGTGTGACTTTGCCAGGAGCTGCTTTAGCTTCAAATTCTGCTTTCCTTTATCCTTAACACCTGATCCACCGTCGTTTGCCAGGAAGTATATGTGTCTTCATTAGAAGTGAGGTTTCTGGCAAGATCTCAGAAATATTTTCATTGTCCTGGTGCTGGAGCTTTCATCACAGATGATCATCTCCTGCATGTCTCTACCCAATCTTGACCCTGGTTCAGCGAGTCTGTTTTCCTGTTTGGATGCATCTATATAGCAAGCTCATGCTGAAATAAGCTGAACAAAGCAGCCCACAAATCACAATCAGTACAAATGTAATAGCATTAGAGTCCCAGCTCACCATATGATCAATTAGTTACACGGCTGCAGTCACTGGATTAAAAAAATCCACGGCATTGCCCAGTCCCAGGCAGCTATCCTCTTCCCACTCTTGCTAGCTGCTTTCTCAACTTCTTTTCTCTTGGGTCTTTCTCTCCTATTTGTCTAGCAGGGGCTCTGTTCCTTGTTCCCCATTTTGTTGGTCTCCCACATGCGGGATCACAGTACAACCACTACCATATCTACAAAAGGCACAGTACAGATTTCCTTCTCCATCCAACTTTCTGCTCCCTTATGGTGCTTACAATTCTCATGCCTCCTACGACAGGTTCCCCTTCCAATTTAAACTCAGCATGCCAAAAACTGAGCCTAAATACTTCTCCCTACTTCCTTCTCTCAAGCTATCAAGAATTAGCAGTCACCTTGCCTGCTGCAGAAGCTCACAACTTTGTCGTCTTCAGCTTCTCTCTTTCCATCCACAGATGTTCTACCAATAAAACATGCCAGTTTCATCTCCACTATGTCATAAAAAATCTGGCTGTTTCTTTCCATACATGCTGCTAAAATACTTGATCATTCAAACCTTCTTACTGCAGTCTCCTCCTCTCGAGCCCTCCTGACATTCAGTCCTCATTCTTCACACCACTGCAAAACTCCAGTTTCAAAAATACCTCTTGAATCTAGTATTTCATCAGCATTTTACTCCTTTTAAGTTCCCCTAAAGAGTTCCCTATTATTTCTTTTAAAAACATTCGGATTAATTTTTTTTTCTTTTTTTTTTTTTTTACCTGTCATCCACAGCAGTTTCTCCCCGAAAAAAAATACCAGTCTGGTTTTGCTCAGCAGGACTTATGGCCCCCAGTTCTTTTGTAAACTCACATTGTTTGCTTTTGCTTAATCTTTACAGTTCATCACCCTTCTTCCACTTATATCATGGCTGGGATTCCCTAGGACTCTCACCTTCTAAGGAAGGAATTTCTTTTCAAGAACAATTTTAAAATTTTTGGAATAAACATTGATGAGGACACAGAAACTCTAAAAACCTCCCAGCTGAACTGTTAGCTCTTACACACAACTCCTTCTCTGTTCGTTATAACCTGTTGCTTCCACCCTTGTAGCTTTGTAGAGATTTTTCAATGGTGTGGGATAGAAATTCCCATTCTGTGCTGCCATACAGATAAATAAACATTATTAACAATTACTGTCTGCTCAGAAAACTATCAATCTAAATAAAAAGCAACGTTATGAAAAGAACAGATGTATAAAGCTTGGTACAATCAAAATGTGAAATACATTCTGAAAAAGAGAATCACTAAGAATAGTAACTTATTGTTC
Organism: Cuculus canorus; assembly: GCF_017976375.1. Taxonomy (NCBI): domain Eukaryota; kingdom Metazoa; phylum Chordata; class Aves; order Cuculiformes; family Cuculidae; genus Cuculus; species Cuculus canorus. The sequence goes on along the minus strand of NC_071406.1, from coordinate 28,122,188 downwards.
CCAGCTTTACATATTGATCATTATCAGGTTTTTTTGTCAACTACAATTGCTTGTTTTGGGTTCTGATGTCATTTCATGTTCTTTCTGGCTCAGGCATCACAACCTGTAAGACTTTGCACTTCAAACTTTCAATCTCCCAGTGATACATGAAACAGAATACTTATGCTTATGTCAGACCTTTGTGTCACTCCTCTCCTCTTCCAACAGCCCTATTCATACCAAAAAGTTAGAAAGAAGAATGAAAATAGATGTAAAGCGTAAGATACACAAGAGAGTTGTTGAAGTCACCCTCCTAATTATTCGGTGTTTTGACTACTGTTCCATGTTAAGCCCTATTTCTTTAAACGGCATGAACACAAACGCACGTGCAAAGCACAGACGTGAGTATGTGCCTTCTCAGCATTCCTAAAGGGCCTCATTTGAATGCAGACTGGTATACCCACTCACCTTCATCTTACGAACACTAATGTTGAAATCATGGAAATTTGGCACATAAGTATGCCTGTATTTTTTGACAAGTGTTCAAAAGTTACTAAGACAATGATGAGGATTTCTATAGATGATAGATAAAAGAATATCAAATGGAAGAAAAGCTAAAGCCTTCCATGTCCATATAACACAAGCCATTTGACTTCAGAGGACATATCAACAAAAAGCTGCGATGCAAGTTCATGTATCACTGTCCTAACGAACATCATTGTAAGTGAATGATCTTGCAGTAGAATTTCTTACATTACTGTTTAAATGAATCTTTGCCTAAGCAAAGGTTGTGGCTTTTGCAGGTATCTGGCTTGTCTACAATACAGCATGCTAAGAAACACAAATAGCCTCCTAAAGTTAACATTCAGTGTTTGGTGCCAAGTAACCACACGATCATACAGTCTAATTTCCCTCAGATGATCATGAAGTATCACTCATGTACCCTATATTAATTGCAAGATCTACTTACATGAAAACACTTTAACTGTCAATAGAATAAATAGGTGGTAGAGGCAGGGGCGCTACCAACCAGAGTGCCTGCAGCACCGAAGGCTCCAGCAATAGCAAGGAAATGGCCCGAAGACCTTGGGTCTAATCTCTGATTCTAAAGATGTAAAACCAACCAATAACCACAGAAGAAATCAAAACACTTCCATGCTGGGCAGGGAGGACAGTGAGCTTTTGACCATTGCAGGCAACAGCTTAAGCTGTGGAGCAAAGATTTTATCACAGCTAGTGGTTTTCAGCAACTGCAAACGTTACTAGACTGTTTACAGTAACACGAGCAGTCTTGCTCTCCCCAAAGCTTATAAGGGAAGCAGATAAGAAAGGGAAGAGAAGGCGAAGGTCTGAGCGTGGGAGTGGGTCATATATTACTCAGAAATATCCCCCAAAAAGCCTCCCCCACCAACACAGGCTTGTTTTTCGCCTGAAACCTTGAATCTTTTCTGACATATGGGAATGAATTTCAAAGGCATAAAAAGACATTTTGTCTGCCAAATGTCTTCTGCCTCAGCTACAAGTTTGGTGTAAAAGTATAAACTGCTTTCTTTTTAAATAACATAAACATTATTTTGAGTCCAAGTGAAATAATTTTCCCAGTACTTTCATTTATGAGAGTATCAGTTTTTTCCTAAGTTATAATGAGAATGGATGGCTATTTTGTTTTATAAAATACTGTACCTCAACATGACACCAAAGCCTTTCTTCTTTTTCTTTTCTGGATCTTCATTTTCTTCCTTCCTTTTCTTCTCTTTCATTTTAGATTTGCCTTTCTCCTTTTTCTTCTCTTTTTCTCTATTTTTTTTGTCTTTTTTTGCTTTAGTTTCTGCATCTTCTATTTCAGGGTTCCCTGGAGAGAAAGATTCCATGTTCTGAGCTTCTTGACCAGAGTGAGAGCTCTTATCAGAGCAACCATCTGCACAGAATGAAAAAGAAACAGTGAGGATGGCCAGGGACCACCAAAATGCACGACAGTACAGCACGAGCATCTATAAAGTGCTCAAATGACTCACAAAACTTACTCATTTAATTGAGTAAGTTAAAAAGCATACTAAATATATCTAGTGAATTCAAGCAGATTTCTATTGTAAATCAAATAGAGTTACTGTAGTGACTTGTTTTCTAGTTATTATTCCTGATAAAATAATCCTGACATGACAAAACACCATTCTATTTAAAATCTAGCTTGTTAACCTCCATCAGCTTGAGAAAACTGACATGCAGGGATGCAAACATTGAGAGCTTACTTCAACAACAGATTCTGGCAACTGACACAACCAACTTACGTAACAAAATTATTTTATTCACTCCCTGGGATCCTTCTATTGTAATGGCTGAACAAGAAATACATAAACTGTTCTGTCTGGCTGCAGAAGAGCTGTGTTGTTTCTATTTGAGGGGCTCAGGTTCCAAGCACAGTTTTATGCTTCGTGCTGAAGGAGACATATTTACAGACTGGGGTCTATAAGCCCGTAGTGACAGAATGAGCAGCAGGGTGCTATCAATACACTCTGCGTTGTCTATAGCAGGAAACAAATTTCCTGGTTGGAGAAGAGGGAATTGTAGACAGCTCTGTAAAACAAGCAAGATAATTTTTAATGTAATCTGAAGAAGACAGCTGCTTCTTGAAGTTGAAAAATATAATTATTTAAGGATTGAGTTCTAAATCCTCCAACACACCCTTGCCCCAATGGAGATCAGTGAAAGACTTTACGCTAAACCCAGTCAAGGTTGGAAGGCACACTGCAAAAACAGCTCTATTCAGTGGAAGACATGAGCAGCTTTTCAAATATAATCGTCAATTGGACTAAATCACTTGCTTCTGTGCTTTATTGAGTTGGCCCTCAGCAGTGTCAAGTGAAGGTGGCTCTTTCAATAACTGCCATTAGCAACATACCCTCCTCTCCATCTTCAGGTCCATCGTAAGATTTGTCAATGGCAGCTCGGAAACTCTCGTTACATCCCCGACCACGGACCACATGAGGCCGGGGTCTGTGAAAAGGGAGTTCATTCTTTCTAACTTCAGCCACAGCAGTCTGCAGACTCTCAAGAGAACTGGATTTCTTCAGCCCCAGAGTAGGACCAAAATCTTTGCCAGAAGAGTCTGGAAAACAAATAGTTAAGTTTTTATACCTAAAACCACACAGAGAAATGAAACTAGTCAGACAGATACATTTAATTGTGCACTTTATTACTTGGGGCCTTGGAAATAGTATGCAATCAATGTGATTTGTTCTAAAGATAACATCCAGGTTAAATCTAGTTCGGTAGATACCCCCATTTGACTTGGAGGGAATGGCATATAATTTACAGAACTGACAATAACGATAGGCAATAGCTGGCTTGCTTTGTGTCTCTTTAAAGCCTGCACCAGTGGTAAAGATGAGGTTGCTTCTTCCCTGAGAGCAACGTCCAACTAGACAGTGCTAACATTCTCAAGAACGCTGTCATTAAACTCACAAAACCAAACAATGCTACATAACAAGACTTTTGTTTTTTAGAATGAGTCAGGTTGTATGAATGGTTGATATTTTCAAACACATTTCTCCTGTGGGAAGATATTATTAGTTTTCTCACAGTTTTATCCAACCTTTTTCTTCAAGTTGGAATTGATGTTATGGTATCATCATACACAGCAGGTTTTTCAAGAAACAAATATTTCCAGCTTAACATGAACGACGTTGCTGCCTTTTCATTTTTTTTATAGGAATAAGAAAGCACTCTATACAAAACAGATCAAATATGTTCTCAATTCTCCCACACCTTTCCTCTCTCTAAATGCCTGACTATCTGAGCTTAGAAAGGCTCTGTTTTGTGGTTGGCAGCATTAGTGTTTATTAGTATATATATAATGATAGTAAAATGGGTAAAGAAAAAAGTTCAATGAATATATGTGCATACTAATCAATGAAGAAATTCACAGCTTAATTTGAAAGCTTTGTAGCATCTACCTAGTTTTTATATGTCAGAACACAAATGTGACATAGAGACACTGAGGAAGTGACTTTGCCTTGCAATACGCATTCTGTCATTGAGAACGCAAATGCTTTAGTTTTCAACTTTTAAATTATACTAATGCGAGCAACAGAGGAATATAAAAACAGAAGACCTTCACATATACTGCTATGCCTGAAGAGACTCAAGAATCATAGAAAAGACAGATACGTTAGCATTAAGTGCTGTGATTTTGCAGTCCTAGATTGCAGGTATTTCTGAACTAAAACAGTGTGATCAGTGAACTGCTGAAAGGAAAAAAGCTAAGAATTGGCACCAAATAGAGACTCATCGGTAGTGTATACATAAAGCAATTTACACTTCCATTACCTGCAGACTGATATGTAGCTGAGAATAAGGTGGGGGAGATGGGATGCATGTGTGGAGGCAAACAAGTTTAAGGGAAGCCTGGCTGCTTCTCATACAGTACAGCCTTCTGTTCGCTAATCGCTATTCTGGACACTACTACTTATTGCTGAATTAGCAAGTGTTAAAATGAAGTTAGAGCAATGACTTGCATACAATACAAAGGTGCTTAAAATCACTAAAAACTTGTCTGTTACAAAGAGGCACTGGTGCCTTTCTTGGGTTGAGAATGAGCAGAACCAAGGGAAGCGTAATTGCTGTAAAAGGTGGCAAAGTGAAAGCCACTCTGATCAGCAGAGGAAAAGGTTTCTTGCTTTCCAGATAGAAAATAGCTTTGATGGGTTGCTTTTGCAGAAGATAGGGCTCAGCGGTGATTCTGGCAGAGCACACTGGCTGCTGCAGCCCAGGGAACGCAGAGCTCTCAGCCAGGCTGCACCACAGCCTAAGCCGAGGGCTGCCTGGGCCAGGGGCGTCAGCCGCCACCGCTGTGGGCAGCGCGCACACGGGGCGTGTGGTCCGCACACAGACTGCAGAGCCTCCCAGGAGCAGTATCCGCTGGGGGATGCTTTCAAGGCGGGTATCGCATCTGCAAGGTAGCGATGACCACAGCCGCACCTCCAGAAAATGACAGTGCCGTCACTGAGAAGGGCCACCACTACATTAAATTAGTGCCCTTTTTACCCTACCTGGGTAAAAAAGTCTCAGGTTAAATGCTGGTTAAAGCCTGCCTTATATAAACCTAAATCAATGACTCAGACTGGAAGACTACTCTCAATATATGAAGGCCATCCCGAAAAAAATCCAAGCCAACACCTAAGGCCTGGAGTGACACCCAGACGTCACCCATGCCGGATGCAAGCTGTCCACTCAGCCCCGCTGCCGCTTGCCCTGCACACACCGGGATACTGCTTTTAGGCAACTGGTCACACATTACGTAGTTCAGTCAGAGTCGCCAAGAAAAGGTTCTTTGTCCAATATTTGCCTTAACCAATTGCATGGGAAACACAGAGTTGTTGGTGAAGTATGTTTCTTTCTGTATATATAGGGTATTTTACTATTTCATCCTAACGTGAAAGAATCCCATAGGAATTAATGATTGTCATAACTAGCAATAACTTCCTGGCTTTTGATATTTTAAGGACAACACAGTGACTTTCATGTAGTATTTTCAGTTTGCTACTAAGAAGAGGAAAAAAGAATGGAACACTCTCCAGCTACCACATAAATTCAGAACAACGCTACTTTGGAAAACCGAATGGTCACTTCATTGCCTCATGTCAACAAGTAATGTGTCACCTTAAAGGACAGTATAAAATGGTAAAGATTAACTGTATTTCTCCCTCACTGGTGAGGAAAGTTACATTTCATCTGTGATCTTCCTATGTTCTACCTTCTAAAAGGTATCGTCATTTACCAAAAAACTTACTAATAACCTTTAGTAACAAAGTAGTATCATGCATATATTTGGCCCTTTCTAAGACTGTAATAATTTAGTCTGAAATTTCACTGGCAACATTGCAAATTTCTCACTATTACATCAAAATCCACTTGTGAAGCAGCATCTGAACCCCAGTGAAAAATAATTGATTTTTTTTCTTATTGATGACAATATTAGCAATGGAACCTCATTAAGAAGGAAACCATTTAGCCAAGGAGCTCATATCCTTAGCTTTCTCACCAGGGTTTCAGTGAAAAAGTCATATATCTGCAATTCAGCTTTTATTCTTTTTTTCTTTCATTGTAAGGCCGTACCAACCACGCATTGGTGCACACCTACAGGCAACAGGAGTTGAAGAGCTTCCTTCAGCAGGGAGACAAGTCCCCCCGCTTTCACAGCCAGCATCTATTACTGATTGCTTTGCAGAGAAATGCACAAGACTCTGCAAGGACCAAGAACCAGATGCCAGCTATTTCCCCTCTGTTGCCCCCACCCAGTACCTTTTCCATTTCTGCACACCTTTAGGACTCCTGTAAGCCTGAAAACAGGATTTTTTTTCTCATGGGTAATAAAAACCAAAACCCAAAACAATAAAAAAATCCCTCTTATCTTTTCTAAATTTTTAACAGCTTTTTTGGGGAGGCAGGTTGTAGTGTGTGTATACATATCCAGCCCTACCCAGACTTTGAATACAATAATATAGTTCAGCAATACGAAACGTAATTGTTCATTGTGTAAAAATGTTTCTTTTTATGGATTTTGAATTCTTGAGCTCCCATTTTACTGCTTCTTGTAGTACAATAATAAAAAGTCAACTGAAGCACCCACTATTTTTTTTTTATAAATGGTGAATTACTTGATGCATCTCTACTGAATTTATGAGACAAAACAACTGACATCATTACCAGCCTACAAGCGGCTGAAACCAAGTTGCTGGTTGCTAGATTATATTTGTAAATGTTCACCCTTTAACTGAAAGATGGTATGACACACATCTTAATTTTCTGCTCAGTGCCAACATAGCTACCACAGTTGTTTTTTTTCTTAATGTACTAGTAAAAGTAAACCTGCTCTGTTCTTTTCTTACTATTATTATTAGTTTTGGGTACTTTCAGGCTTGGTTTTTTTTCCCACATCTGCACATTCCTTTCTTTTTATAGCCCACCAGAAGGAAACATGCCAAAAGCAAGATGTCAGTCATGAATGAAAGGGGAATAAATGACACAACATTGTGGGCAATGCAAGCCACCCCAAAGGCACACATAGAAAATGTGGAACTGAAGAGAAGCCATGAATCACTGCCACTCTAAATGAAATACTACTCATAAGACACCCTAAATATTTTATACATTTATTGTTAATTTTACTTTTTAGATAATGATTTTTCTTGAAAATTGAAACTATATGATTATGCTTAAAGGATAATACTTACAGGAAGGTATTTGGGTATGTGGCTTTACTATTTACATTTGGAAAGACATAGTGAGGTAAAAAACAGGTATGAAGAAAAGAAGAAGGGAAAGTGTCACTGAGACTGAGAAGCTAGAATAAACACGACATTATAATAGATTATAAGTAGTCTGCCTCTGTATTTACCGAAGCCCTAAATTCCTGGTTCCTACTGCACTGCACATGATGGAGGTGGCGTGTGTTACTAGGGAAGAGAAAATGGTTATGAAAACAATGAATCTTCTACCCTGTCGGTGCTGGGATGCTGGAGATAGCATGTGAGGGCTTTTAGCAGGCAAACAACTGTTCATGAAACATCAAGGCCAACTTGGTGAGATCTGCCAACAGCTTCTCGGGAAGAGGCTACAACCCAGTGCCTGTTCTGCTTTGGACCTAAATTTTGAGTAACATTCGTGACGCACAACTTGGCCTCACTGAACTTGGGCCAATCCCAATCTAACTGCTTGCTCTATGGTAATCTCTTCTTTAAAGGAATTGGGGAATTTTTAAAATATCTTTTGATACATGTATGTTCCCATGACTTTCAAAATACAATCAATTCATTGATCACATAAACGGGTTTTATTTTGCGCAGATTAATGCATCGCTAACCTTACATTGCCCCTGCAGAGGTGAAGATAGTAAGCAGGGTGTCAGAAACACCCCAACTTTTGTTCAAGAAGGGAAAAGCCAGGGTTCTGTAGTACAGAATCAAACTAAAGAAGCACCAGGCTGGTAAAATAGGCTCCTCAGCAAAATTTAATCAAAATATACCCCTACCATAGGGAAACCTTTTGTACGAGAATGAACCAAATCTGTTATCCAAGTGAAAGATAACCAAATATACAAAAGGCAAGACATAGCCAGTAAAACTCGAATTCTTTACTCTCCCCTTAGCTCCTTTTGAAAACTTACTCCTAAATAAAGTGGAAACTGAGAACGTCTTTTTTAATAAGCTTAAGGTTAAAAGATAAAACATTTGTCATTATTACCAATCTCCATGTGCCATAAACATCACAGAACAGGTGAACAGACACAGTTCTTACCCAGAGGGTTGCAACATCATCTCATGACTTAATTTAATTCAGATTCAATTCTTTCTGAACCATTTTGTTTAATGTAGTTTCATTTATTTATAGTAGGATTCATAGTATGCACAACTGCAAAGGAGTTATTCCTTTCACTTATATTTTTATATTGAGATAGCTCCTCAATCATCAATCGATTCAATGCAGAGAATGATTTACAAAGGAGGAATTTGAGAGTCGTTGTATCATTTAATAGGACATTTCTGTAGAATAACCTTAGATCATACTGTAGCCTTTTCTTCAACACTAATTTATACAGGTAGCATATGAAGGGCTGGATAAAAAGCAAGAGAAAAAAATAAATCACTATCTTCCACTCGTGTATTAAAGACAACATGTATCGTTTTGCTCATTTTATACCTCAAACTAAGCATTACAAATTAGAAGCAGGGATACTGAAAACAGAACAACCCCATATCCAACAGACAAAGAAGTATCCACGAAAGAGAAATCAAAGCATGGCAGAATTTAACAAGTTCTCTGATTAAAAAAAGCCAGGTAACAGTCTTCAGATTCATAGATATTTCAATCTATTTTACTACAGATAATGATTGCATAGCCCATACACGCACTAACTGCGATTGCAACTATAAATAATGACAGTTCACAATTTGTAGCCCAGAAAGCACACCGAGTTTTAGCAAGCTGACGAGGAAAGGCTTGCAATAAGGCTGTCATTAGGCAAGAAGGAAAAAGCACTGCTGCCATCTTAAAAACGTAGGCTGGTGTTGCTGTTTTCTATTGTCTTATCACTAACAAACAACAACCCTGCAAAAGAAGGTGTTACTATTTCAACAAAAACAATATCTATAGCACTGAATGTCTCAAAAATGTTAATGAGTTTCACAATGTAACAATATTAAAGCTAAGAATTAAGAGCAAAAGATGTTCAAGCAAAAGTACTCCAAGAAAGCGCACACGCATTGCTAGGTTAGTCCTGAATGTTGGACAACTTGTAGCCAAGCCTGTCTTTGCATAAAAGAACGTCTGACGTTATCTATTGAAATTAATTAATTTTCTTCATTTGGTCACACAAGTTCCACCTCTCGCATAAACTTCCACTCCACAGTATAGCTCTGCACCCAGTGAAAAGATTTCCTAGGCATTTGAATTCCTACTCCTCCAGCAGGCTCGTGTTCTCTCTAGTTGGTGCGAAATGAAGCACTTGCCCTTCAAACAGGTCCCAGTATAAATTAAGCTACCTGACCTTCTCCAAAGCAGGAGCTTTCTCCTCAAGGCTATTTATGTATATCATAAATTTTAGATTTAGATATAGCTGTTACAACCTGCTACAGGAAAAAAGCTACAGGAAAAGTAATGCAGATAGGGAAAAGTCCAGTTTTCAGAAAATATGATCCCTCGGTGATTTCAGGCACTTGTAAATTGATTGGTCTGGAATTGAGTAGTAGTAGAAAAATTCCAGTGCCCTGTGATTGCTTTACTTCTACTTCCATACCCACCCTCTGATAAGGTCAAACATTTCAATCTGGCTGTAAAAGACCAGGAAATGTGACCCTTTCTCAGATTAATTGATATAAATTACACTTCTCAAACTAAACCAACATTTTTGTTCTCAGGCCAAAGTTTAACACAGAGTGAGAGTCTCTGCACTACTATTTAAACAAAGTCACTTTTAATAGTATGAGGCTAACATCTAGAGTGTTGCCTTTGACCTCTGGGACAGAGGAGAAAACTTCTTCAGCAGCTGAACAGCAGAGAGCAAGCCAATACTCATGTTGAAATACATGGTTATGATCTATTTTCTTAAGTCTATTTTGAAATAAGCTGAATTATTACTCAATTGTAGCCACCAAGCCTGAAATAACACTTTTAAAAATTACTTGAACAGAAGTAATGGATTAAAAGGATCCAAAAAGTTCACGTTAAGCTTTCTGTTTTCATTACTAATTCAAAGATTTTTTGCAAGCAACTACAGAAAGAAATTATCACATATCAATAATTTCACTCATAATCATTTTCTATTTTAAAGAGTTGTATGTCATTTCTTTCATCAGGCTTTGGCCTAGGCACATTTACTATATAAACACCCATATAAGCTGCATGTTAGAGATTGCATTAAGTGTCATTCAGGGATTAATCAAAGCCACTGCAACAACAAGGAAGATGATTATTGTAAAAGAAAAGCCAAGCTAAGACAACAATATAAAACACCATTCAATTTCACCAAATTAACTTGCAATTAGAACAAAAATTATATAAACTACTTCCATCGTGTGAGCTTTTCCTCATCTGTGAACTAAAAGGCTAAAGGAAAAAAGCTACATTGTTAAAAAATAATCTGGAAAAATGATAACTTTTGCTAATAATGCCACTGGTTTTGTACACCTGCTCACATTCTGATCAGCAAATCCTACATGCCTGAGACATTTACAAGCTCTATTCATCGCTAACCCCCCCAAACTGCCCAACAGCCGCTCTAATTTAAGATGCGCTATATATTGTTGCCATGGGTGACACATGAACATGGAGTAACGCAAAGCTCTGCTAATAAAAAGGCTTTCACAGCATTTCAGTCCTTGCTCATAAGTAACATTAAAATTTATGGCTTTTAAAATACTGGATCTGAGAGAGGTCAGTTTAAATGGCTGCTCCTAATAAAAGGAATCAATATGCCACAGCATCTGAAGCAGCCAGCAAACTAAATAAACACTTCATCCAAATCCACTTGGCCCTGAATTAAAAGAACATAAAATACTGTATTTATTTTGTTTGCCCTCTACCAGTCCGTGGTTTGCATCGCTACATCCACTAGAATTCTACACAGAGCAAGCAACAAACATGTTGGCCAAGTAGCAATTAAACTGTATGTCAAGGCTAGGAGCAATTAACTGGGCATTAACCTTATCAGGGAACCACTTCTGGATTAGCCAACTACAAACAGGCAAACATCTCAGTCTGGGAAGATTCTGAAACGTGTATTTACAAAAGCTTCAGAGGACTCAGACTTTCTGTCTCAGGCACACACAGAGTAAATGAGCCATCTCCAATAATTACCCTTTATTCATAAACCCTGAACAAAACCAGAATCACATTTTCCAGCGATTAGTGTGTCCTTTAGCAAAGAAATGCAGGACAGTTTGCTCCCTACTAAGCTTCAAAATAAAGCAGACCAAAAGAAGTAGCAAACTCATATCTTTTGCACCTAATTGACACTTGGTTCAGTTTATAGATTGATTTCCAGACGGAGGTATGAAAATCTATTTTCATCTGTGTACTTGTGTACATGCTTAAACAGAAAGGGCACAGGTTAATTTTCAGTTTAAGAAATTAATGCACATTTTGCTTGAAGTTGTCAGCAGATAACCTGTAAAAAAGCTACTTATACACCTGTAATCAATTTATCTATATATACACACACACAGAGGCCATTCACAAAGGGATGCATATTTTGAAATTGCTTGGTTTATGACTTTAATAACGTTTGCCTTGAAACAGTTTTTGAAAAGCTGATGTCAAAATCCAGCTCTTGGGAATACGCAAAATTTTGTCAAACCTACCATTAACTAAGAGAAATGGTTATCTGGCACAGCTCTGACTCAAAATCCCTACAGAATGTGAAAGGATTATGTAGGTTTTTAGCAAAAGTCCTAAGCAAAGGTTGCTTTTTATTTCCTAGTGAGATTTTTAAGATCATTTGAATGCTTGAAAATTTGATAACAGTGTTTTATTACAGTTTCCTCACAGCTGAATCCATAGTCGTAGTGATACTGAGTCTTTAACCTACCTTTATTTTACATACTTGAATTTTTTTTTTTTTCTTTCTTCCTTAAACTATACTCTGTACTGAAATTTCTTTGACTGGTCTCATTCCAGAGGTGAGGATTGTTTTAGAAAAACAAAAAACGCCAATAATACACCTTCCTTTTGCCATATCTGAATAACTGAGGAATGGGATTAAGTACATTCTTCCAAGCAGGCAACACCTTTTTTCCCCCCCCTTATTCACCAGTAACTCAAAAAGGACTGAAAGGAAACCTTTCAAGCTCTGCATGCAAGTAAGCTGTAAACTAGGTCTTTCACTACAGTTTCTAGGGAAGGGAAGTTTAAATTTCCATGTCTTATTTCCTCTAGCATTAGCTGGATATGGGTAAACTTGGCCATGTATTTGTCCCTTAAGTACAGGAATGGAAATATGTAAGCACTTCTGTAGGTATGTAAGCACACAAAGATATTCCACACACATTTTCAGTAATTACAATGATCCTATCTACTGACACACCAGAAGCTAGAAATGAACATTCACACATGTTCCTAAGCCTCTGTGTTTAAATAAGTTGCAAAGTTCAATAAGAAACTCAAGAAGGCAGAGGGTCATGTGAGCAGAGAGAACATAAGTAAAATAAAGACTTGAGTACTGAGAACAATTATTTTGTGGGTCTTAAAAAATGAAAAGTATTTTCGGGGCTTTCTTCCACAAAACTGACTCCTTAGAAAAATAACGTCCAATGCATGGAACACATGGCAAAGGATTTTCCTCCTAAACAGGATTTTGCTAAACTGTTTTGTAGCGTGCAAAGATGCAGACTCGCAGCCAATGACATTTGGCTATCTTCTAGGTTTTAACAGGCATGATTCTCAACTGATTACAATGCCAGCCTTGCTTATAAACAAAGTCAAAATACTACTTTAGTTATCCTGGTTAACTCTGAGACCTAGTCGATATGATTTACTGCTTTAAATTTTACATTTGCTTGGCCATGTATAGTAAAACTCTTCCGTAAGAGGTTTGACGCTCCCTTGCTAGTATATGTCATGATGTGTTATTTTAATGAAAACGCTATTTTTGAAAAGAAACTGGCAAGGCTGTGAATGAGATATCAAATAAAGCTGGTTTCACAAATCTGTATTTTTTTGGAAAAGTCATTACATTCTTAGGTGTTTAACAAATACGCATCTAGCCTTTAATATCCCCCATGGGAAAGTGAACCTCCCAGATCTCTAAGTTTTGTTTCCCCTGCTGCAACTTTTACTATCCTGAAGATGTTATTTATTCTATTAGTTTCCCAGTTATGTGTTTAGGATCTTTTGGCTATGCAGTTTTGCATTCCTGCAATGGGTTTAAATGGCAAATTAGAAAAGCTAACAGAATCACTGCACGGAACAACTTAGAATACGATTTAACTATAGCAGCAAATCAATATAAAGTTTTCTTGAGATTTTCTTACCCATTTTTCTTAGCTATGTACAAAGGACGCTACCGTGTTCCTTTTCAGTTCCCCAGTAAATGAAGAGTTGACACAAACATGTAGGTTCAAAAGGGGAGAAAGAGTAATTCCAGTTCTTGGCAACATCCCATATCAACAAACAGAGGTATTTCTGGAAAAGTTAGTAAAAGCACTATCCTAAATTACAATCAAAAATTCCAAATTGTTCCTGGTTTAACAGGACTGTAAGCAACAGCCACAGCAATACTGCAACCAAGGTAACTTGATCACAAGTTAAGCACAACCAAATGACATTTTAATAGAGACAAATCCAAGATGGCTTATCTTAGAAAAATAAAGGTTTCCTCTAAGCTAGGACTTAATATTATTGGAAAACACGACTCTGCTCAGTGACTCCATACACACTTGAAGCACGAACCAGTCTATCAACAAGTAGATTGGGAGGCACTTGGATAACCAGACTTTTAATCATCCATATCAGAAAAATGATACAGCGCAATGGGTCAGGTGCCAAACTTGGTGCCCAACTTGATCTACTTCAGCTACTTTTGGATGAAATTTCAAAATCTGATATTACAAAGGCAACTGTTCTACAGGAAAATGCAGTTATTTCAAATAGACAGCAATCCAATCAAAATACCTCAGTACAATGAAATATCCTAAATTAATACTGTACTGCAATCTTCACCTAGAACAAGGTCCTAAGCAACTGATAGCAACTGCAACTTTAGGAATATTACTCGAAAATCAAATTCTAAGTATGCTCAGACTAACAGGGACTCCAGAACTGGAACAGGTAGGTTCATTTCCAACTTGGTTCAAGCCTGGGGATCAAATCCTCAGCTGGAGTAAATCAACACTTTTCACTGTATACTAAAGTATCTGTCTTTTGATTGTTGTAGTCTACGGGCACCATACTTTGGCATTACAGATACCTGCCTACAGATAGTCAGACATTAACTCGCTTCACGTTAAGTTATAGCACACCTGTCAGATGTTAGTAAGTTCAGCCTGTTTTACTTAGTTAAGGAATAAAAGGTCTCGAAAAAAAAGCAATCGCTTTAGAAGTATAAAGAGCACAAAGATGCATCATCATAGATTACAAGTAGTTTTGAAATACAACTTCATGCTTGAAGCAGATTATCATGTGAGCTTTCTGTGACACAAGCACCTCTGCTAACTGCAGCTCGCAGGAGCATTTTGTCAAATTGTCACATTTTCCTCAGGTTATTTCTTTTCTTGTGCGTGTATGTGGTGAGTGCAGTCCAGACAAAAACCAGAACTCACTGATCTATATTACAGTAAATTTTCACTCTGTTCTTTTTCTAGTTCTATGGCATTTAAAAAAATTAGCAAGTATTTACATATTTTTAAAAGAACACTTTCCAAGTAATGTGTTTTGATTTGTTGTTTTTCTTATTTTAAGTAATGTTTTTCTCCCCTGCTGATGTTTTGCTGGGTTTTTCGTTAAAATTGATGGAATCCATCCAAAAAATTCTGGACGGCGCTAACTTCTGAAACACTGATCTGCAGATCCTTAATTACAGCTTTAGTTTTGCTTGAGACTGACAGCTAAGTTTCATAGGGCCTGACCTGTAGCCAGAACACCTTCATGAAGACAAAGTAATTGTAGTAATGTGCAAAGCAGGAGTTATCATTGATCATCAACCAAGCAAAAAAGAAATCTGTGTACAAAGAAACGCATAGCACAAATAAATAAAATGTATTTTTGTTAACCCTTTTCTGTTATCCTAATTTGAGAGTTAGCAGGTACAACGTTTTCGATTCTAATGCGATATTGTACATGACATGTTGCCATTTAATACCCTGAATAGTTTGCAAGAATAAATATCTTCCTTTCTAGTAATCTCATTATGAACTTTATATCTGGTTTATTTAATACTTAAAGGACAGGGCATCAATCTCTCTTTGCCCTCGAAATCCAGATATTTTCCATAAACACACAGTTTACTTACACATGAAGGCAGATATATTTGGCTACGTATATATATACACGGTCATAGAAAATACAGATATAACAATTCATTATTTGCAACTATGTCAATTCTCAGCCACATTTCTAAATGCTATGACAATATAAAATTAGATACTACTATTTGCATTACTAGCCTTTCAGTAGATTTTAGACCTAAATAATGAGCAACACTAATATACTTGAAATTATAAGCTTTGGCACCAACTACAATAAAAGCAAGTCTCGTAAACATTAAGAACAAACGTGCAAAAACATTTTGAAAAATTTCAATCTATTAAGTAGGTCTGCCAGATTTCTCCAGCAATATCAAAACATTTGTTTTGCTTTTTTACAGTAGCTAGTGCTGCAGTTCAGCTTTTTCAACTTGACCAACTATATAAGAGCTCACATTCAATGATTACCTTACATTAAATCTTAAACCACCTTTACGATTATGCTAACTTTTTGTTTCTTCTGTATCAACTTGCATCCATATTTTTCCCTGTATCATATTTTTTGTCAAATATTTTTGCCTTTTTTAGTCTTTCTCTCACCATGGACCAGGATTTTCTCTGCATTAAGAGGAAAATTTGGTTAATTTGTGAAACACATGCCATTCCATTTCCTCAAGAAGATAATGCAAAACAAGAAATACTGTAGCTTGGTATAGACTTATGGCAATCAATTACTACAATATTTGTATAATTCTTACAATGAAATTCTTCACGCATATTATCACACAGTTTTTCAAAGCTGCTCAGCAGCTTCTTCCCTCAACCCATGTCAATCCTCGTATTGGACAGTGACACATACTATGGAATTTACTTCAAACCAGAAAACTAAAATCAGATTTTGAAACACGGAGGTTGATTTTATTAGAATAAAAAATGTAATGATTCTACCATATGCTTAATTGGCTCCCCTGTGAAAAAGCTGTCCCACAGAAAGGAGCAGAAAACTACTAGTTGGGTTCATATCTTGCTGTAAGAGAAAAAGAAACTAGCGAATAATCAATCATAATTTCTTTTCACAGCAACAACCCTCATAAACATTTATGCAAATAATTTTTTTTTTTTTTTGAGGATACTAAGAGTTTACCTGTGTTCAAAGGGAAGCAAGAACACTCAAGAGAAACAAAATCTACTGAAGATCAGCAGATAAACAGAAACTATTCCTGCCTTCAGTCTTTAAGTCCATGAATATTTCAAGGCAAGAAGAGTCCCTGGAGAATAAGATATAAACTTGTCATGTCTTTGTATTTCTCATTAGGCATTAACATTTGGTGATATCAGAAAGAGGACACAGGCTATACAGAGTTTCTGTCTGATTCAGTATGACCACTGTTATCATCTTGGGATGCTTTACAGATGAAAAGTGTCCAGCACAACAAACAGATCCCCCCCCTCGAAATACAAATGACACTGCTTCCTGTTCCTTCTAATTCTGCATCACCTGTGTTATGAAAGCACACATGGCCTTGCTAATCATGGCCCCAAACCTTACCGAACTTGGTGATGTATCAACTCAAAACAGAATAATATTCACTACTTCAATAATTTTTGATCAAGACTCCCAGTACAATATGGGCTCTCTTGACTGACAAGGCTATAGACCTCTGCTTCTGCAGTGATTTATTTACAATTTGTCAACACTGTGTAAAGAACAGTTCATCTGCTACATTCCCTTTATGCTCCCATGCCTCAGATGTTTTCTATTTTAGCAGAAAAAACAGATGTTTTGGCACAATATTAATTTACTCAGATTTCACATTCAGATTGAATCTGAATTGTTAAGATAAGTACAGTATTTCAAATGAATGTTGCAAGCATCAGCCCATAAAAGAGCTAATAAAAAGTTCCTCCCTCATCTTTTAAAGACTACCTTAGTGGTTCACTTCTTCTAAACAACAATATAGAAGAGCTGAGCACAGAATTTCCTTGTGTTCTCTTAAACTATTTCTGCTGTTTATTTCAAGTGAGTTCCTACAGAATGGCTCCTTCTCACTTAGATGCTGTCTACAGAATGGGTTAATTTCCCCCAAAATTATTTATAAAAAAAACCCAAAGCTATTAAATCTCTTTTACCAGAGAAGCCCTCTGATTTGGAGTTGGTATTTTGTGGCAGCTTTAATACAGTCTTATTGCTGACTCTGTTACTCTTCAATATCTGTGCCGTTAACTCTTAGAGAAGATATAAATATTTGTGTATGCTAAAGGAAATTACAAACTTACTGCCTTCTAGTTCATTTAGTTTGAATGAATCAGCTACTTGAGTAAGAACTAATATTGAGATTGCTTTATACAATGCTTGTTAAATTTTAATAATTAGGTTTTCTTAGTCCGATTCAGCAATTAAATTACTTAACTGAAGACTACAGCCAACTGATTTGTATGAAGGTACTAAGAAGTTCTTGAAGAACAACCCCTTACCAAAGATAACAAACATGTGAAAGCTCAAATTGAAAAAGCATAATTCAGTACCAATCATTCTAGTGTTGCTGGACTTTTTGGTTTTAATTGATTCTATTTACTTGAGCAGGCATTCTTAATTTCCATTTTCTAAAAATCACTACCAAAATAGGCACTCTGTTCTGCTAATATAAATTACAGGGCAAGCGAAAACTCTTCATGCACCATAAGTGTAACTCATCATTAGACTGGAAGAACTGTCACATCTGCTACTTTAGCTGTAAAAACTTCCTTAAAAATGTCTAAGCTCCCTTCTTTCAATTTGGATCATGAAGCATTTGCTGTAACAAGACAGAAGGAAAGAGGTAGAGCTTTTAATGTCAAGTCATATGGGTCTGAGAGGAGTTACTGTTGCAGTAAATGCAGTATTGCATTTATTGTTGCAAAGATCTGAGCAACACTGAAACGAGAGGGACTACCTACAAGGTAAGAAACTGCTCAAAACAAACAAGTCCTGGGTTTGCTTTACATTTGATCAATTGTACTGTTTCTTGTACTCTGTCTAGGTGAGTACCAGAAGAGTCTTGCATCTCCAGTTGACATGAAGTACTAAACATAAAGAGGCTGTCAAAGCCTCATCAAGACTCCCCTATAAAAACCCCCACAATCTACAAAAAAACCTGGCAGAAAACATGGAAAGGAGGTTGTTTGGATTGACATATATGGTGCTACAAAACTAGGGTTTTTCTCATCATAGAGAAATAAATGAACACGTTATTTTGGCTTGAAGCAATCAAGGATATAGTCACATCTCTTATCACTAATAACATTCTCAACCTACAAGTACTTTTTTGGTGGCTTCAGTATCTTGCAGCGTGAAGGAGCAGTATCAGAGACATGTAAGCTAATCACAAACACATACCACTGACTGGTGAGTGCTCCAGTCAGAATTTTAAGGTTACTGTGTGCTCTTCCAATAGGGGAAGAAGAAGAGTAGAAAAGGGAATGTAGGAAAGCAGAGAGACTACATAGGGATAGGATATTATAAAATATTAAGTATTTGCTCTTGGAAAATGAATGCTTTAAGGTTTTGGCTTCAATCTTGTGCGCTATAATGTGTGGCCCTCCATTCTATTTATAATAGCTAAGATATTTAGTCTTTTTATACTGCTACTCCATATTGTTCCGATCCAGAGGTTTAAGCCAGTACTACCTCCCTAAAGTTGAAGTGATTATTTAAAGCTTACATGGTTTATAGACCACAGCAGGATCTTTCTACATAGTGTTTGCTATATTAATAAATATTTTGTTTTGTCTACACATGCAGTAATACTGTATCTGCTACATACTAAATAAAATGCATAATTTATTTGCATTTTCCTAGCTGATTTTCTGAAAAGGCTCATAAAATTATAATGCAAGTGGTTTAAGGAACAGGCTATGTATTAAAATTATATTTTAAAAATGACCTTAAAAGAGTAACATTAACATTGCACAGTAAAGCACTTAGGCTTGGAGAATGCAACAGCAGAGGTGTCCACCGTTAACTTATCTCTATGCACTCATTGTAGCAGACTTTCATTTTATGTCCCAAATACATTACAACAACTTTATTTACAAAACTCTAGCTTCCTCTTTCAGGAAATACCTACAAATACTTTCTTTCACGCGTATAGCAATTACCACCCATTCTTACTCAACACACACTTTGATATCTGCTCTGACATCAGCATTCAACAGTCCTTCACACATCTTTCTCTGAAACACCTTAGACAGTAGTAAGGGTTTTTTTCAATAAACACTAATGATGTTGTTTTAAGACAAATGTACTATTTAGGCCTCAGAGACAAGGAACTGAAACAGAAGGATGAAGATCAATTCAGGTTCCCATTTTAAGATTCTCAAGGCCTGATTCTCCCTGCCCTCCAGTTCCCCTCCTGAATACCTAATATCTAGCATTTCCCGGGCTCCCAGCACCACTGCCACTGACTTTCGTTGCGGCCTGAATACAATCAGCCCTTCTGCAGATCAGCACACGTGCAGGTCAGGCTCAGCAAGGTGAAGAACCCACTATCTCATTGCACGGGGTTTAAAGACACCTCCTTGTCTGCAGCAGTTGTGAGGTACAGGCAGAGCTAGAAAATAATTCGAGCAGCATTTAATGGCTAGGAAACAGAAACGATGCTTCTTTTTCCCTGAGATGCTTTCAACTTAATAGATGAGGCAAGGATTGGGCCTTACACAACAGCCTGTAATAAATACCCTTATGTAAATCCCTCTTGTGCTCTTAAAGACTTTGGGAAGAATTAGATTTTCATTATAGTCTCACACCATCCGCCAAACGGGTCTGGGTTGCCTTTGCAGACATCCTTACAGCTAGCGTTGCCTACTTCAGACACCTCAAACCTTCAAACTGACGCTCTTTTCATAGAGTTCGTATGTAGTTTCCTGGGTGTGGGGTTTTTTTTCTTCTATTTGTTTGGTTTTGTTTGTTTTAAAGAATAGCAGGGTTTTCTTTACTGCAAGGCTGGCTGCCACCCTTTTTCTTTCCAATGTGGTTTCCAGATCCACTGTCCTAGATTAGAGTAAGCTTAGGCTCCTCCTCCCTCTCAGTTATGTTACCCTTTCCCTCACTGCATCTTCTCACCTAGTCACAAGCTCAGTCTCCCTTTCCCCCTCATCCTCAGCATCCTTTTCTAGCTTCCCCACACCCCCCCAGCTTGCTCGCTTCCCAGCCATATATTCTCACCTTTTCCTCTCCTAAACAAAAAACAAGCATCAGAGTTATTTTAGGAGACAGTAAAAGAACAATCCCTGTCAAAAAACACAAATAAAACCTATGCTGCAATTGACATTTGAACGGAAACAGCTGAGGTTTCACAGCATCTGTAATGGGACGTGTCAGGCGTGACACGGAACAGGTGATAACCTACTGACCACTGCACACTATACCCAGACTTGATACACAAAAAGAGAAAAGAAACAGCAAACCATGAGTAAAGGAGAGCAAAGTTTTTCTCTGAGACTTAATGATTTACCCATATTTCCTACAGGAGGGCAGAAAAAGAACGATTGTAAGAAATATTTTTTCTCCTTTTTTTAAATGTATTTGCTATTTTACTATAAATGCAGACTGAGAATTCTTCTTTGCAGCTATTTTGTGATGTACATTTCAGTAATAAGCAGTGAGTTACTCGATGCAACAACTGACAAAATTTAGTCCTGTACATAATGCTCATTCTTTTTTGTATCTTTAAAATTAAAATCAATGTACTATTTTTTAGAAAACAAATTAAAGTCTAGAAGCTTTGACTGAACAATTCTGTCGTTTTGCTTTCAGAATTAGGCATCTGAGCAGATTATAAAGCAATAAAAAAAGCGGCCTCCGAATAACTACACTATATTGGATTTCTCTTTTATAACATCTCTGTTTGTCAACAGCAGTATTACAACTGGCAACCAAAAAAACCAAACCCTTTTTCTGAATGCAGGAATTTATGCCAACTGCAGATAGGAACAAAAATTGTAATTACATGAAAAACCCAAACAAATCAATGCCAGATCCTCCGTTCTGGTCCTTCTGCACAGAAAAGCTTGAAAACCACCATAGCAAGTTAAAAGAGGTTTTTTGTTTGCAACCTTTGTAACTGCAATCACCCTTCAGTAATGGATGCGAACCTCTAGTGCCAAGTTCTAGTTCTGTCCTGCATGTCCCTCCATTTGCCAGGTCCAAATATAACTATGCTAAATCTGCTAAAGTCCTTGAAAATCTAGAGGTGAAGCTTTCAGGTCACAAATTTGCTTCCCTCCCAGAAGGATATCCAATCCACAAAAGTTTCTTTTAGATCTAAGAGCCAGCTTGAAGAGGAGGGAAAGATTAAAGAAAAGATTTTCACAACAGAAGATTCATAACTAAAAGGGCAGGAATTACAGAATCACAGAATCACAGGGTTGGAAAGGACCCACTGGATCATCGAGTCCAACCATTCTTAACATTCCCTAAATCATGTCCCTCAGCACTTCATCCACCCGTTCCTTAAACACCTCCAGGGAAGGCGACTCCACCACCTCCCTGGGCAGCCTGTTCCAGTACCCAATGACTCTTACTGTGAAGAATTTTTTTCTGATATCCAACCTGAACCTCCCCTGACGGAGCTTCAGGCCATTCCCTCTTGTCCTGTCCCCTGTCACTTGGGAGAAGAGGCCAGCTCCCTCCTCTCCACAATCTCCTTTCAGGTAGTTGTAGAGAGTAATAAGGTCTCCCCTCAGCCTCCTCTTCTCCAGGCTAAACAACCCCAGCTCTCTCAGCCGCTCCTCGTAAGACTTGTTCTCCAGCCCCTTCACCAGCTTCATTGCTCTTCTCTGGACACGCTCCAGAGCCTCAACATCCTTCTTGTGGTGAGGGGCCCACATTAGATACAGCATAGCCTCAGTATAGATGTCAGACTCCTTGGCGGGAAAAACAAATCTGCATTTAAGTTTCTTTGTCTAACAAAATCAAACAAGAATAAATAAGTTTGGTCTCAGTCAATATGGATTTTCCGTACACTGAGAGGATTAAGATACCAATCATCATACTTATTACTTGTAGACAAAACCAAAAGGATTGGAAAGTACACCACTGCATGAAAGACTAAATTAAAGCCAAGGGTAAGTTTCATCTATCAAGACATCAGGCAGAAAAAAGTATAAACACTAGAGAAGCTGGGATGTTTTGCTGCCATTGCCCAAAGTACTGCTGGTAGTCGATGGTAACTCATGGAAATGATTTCTATACTTCTATGAAATGCTTTCCATTTGGGTTGCCAGTGATGTGTACAGAAAAACTCTCTCATTCTGCTCTTAGGTCAGAAAAAAGCATTTTAGTAAGACACTTAATTAGGGATGATATTCTGGGTACTTTTGGAGTGCTGTGTACGTAAGTGCTAAGTAGCATTGCTGTATTGAAAGACCCACTACAAATAATGCTGTTTCATGAGACATACAAATAGCAATGTAATTCTTTTCTTCAAAGCTAATTTCTGAACCATATTGTTCTGCACAGTTTTTATTACGCAAAGATGTGTATTAATAAACAGTGCCAGCAACCCATTTAATATAATGAAACCTTCTTTCAAATGTTACGAAAGGCAAACACTATACAAGATACTATTCCAGGAGTGAGCTGGACTAGAAATATCAATTACTGGTAGCTATCTTCAAAATCCTTATTGACATGGCAACATGATGGGACTTCAAAATAAAAAACGAAGGAGAAGAATCATTCCAAGTAGAGAATTATAAATGCTTCCCTGTCTATATTCGAGGCTCAGAAGGTCACTTAACTGGCAAATACACAGTACTACAAAATGAAAACCCAAACCCACAAAACCAAAACCAATTAACCAAAACCACAACAGTTAAATCTTCTGTGGGGCTACGTGATTTTTAACTTCCGGTCAACTAGTTTTAAAAAAGGAAAGTGTCCCCTTCCCCTCTCCATCCAGTAGCTCATTTAGTTCAGTGCTCTTCTTTCTACATGTCATAACTTCATATTCCAAAATGTAAGTTAGAGGGCCAGATGTAGTATCTGGGAAGTTTGCCAAATTCATTAACTCCTTGGCACCAATGACTTCAGGATACACATTGCCAACACTGAATATTATGCCCAGCAAAAACCCAGCTCCTGGAGGGAAAGGATTAATAAAATGAGGCATTCGGCAGTGGCTGTTGATCTCTTTGGTCACAACAAGCAACTAAAAGAACCACAGTAGCTGCCAACATTGCTCACAGCCAACTTTCAGTACCTAGTACTCTGAAGGTCTTTCCTGAACATCTGCAGATCATTCACCACAAAGCTTGACAAATGTGCAGATACTGCTTGAAGAAACATGAAACCAACAGTCAGAGGAAGGACTCAAAGGAAGGCTGTGACTCCAGTTCAAACAGCAGAGGATGGCAAATGTTACCCAGGGGTGTTAGGAGGATACCAGCACTTTCTCCTCAATTACAGAAGATGCAGTCTGAGGGAACTCATTTTGCTTGCTGAAATGGATGCAGTCTGGCTATCACCACCTCAAGGGCTGATACTGAAGAGTCTTACAAGGCCCTAGAAACGCAGAGACCTGATGGATCAGGACTTGCTGTTTTCAGTTTTCTTCTTAGAGCCAAGGGAGGATCTCCATGAAGGAAACCAGCTTACGATCAGTCATACAGGCACTTTCATGAGCCATCTGTTCAGGCACCATCACCAGAGCAGCTTTCCGATTTAAATATCAACATAAAGCAAGAGGTCTCCAGGAATTTAAACATAAACTTGTTTTGCTGGCTGATGCACCATACTTTGAATCTCCACAGTTTCAATAAAAAGCACACCAAATTCTTTATGTTCTTCAAACTTACTATTTCTTATTCTTTCATTAGGGTTAATGCCAGCTTTCTTGTTTTTCCACCATTTCCAACCACTTCAAACTTAGTAATAATTCTTAATAGGCATGATATACCAGAATCCAGAGATGCCAAGATCTCAAATCCTAATAATGAGTTCTACAGAATTGCAGTATCTATTACCCAGTGTGAAATTCTGCACTAACATAGTTACACTGCTTCTGCTTTCAGAGAAAGCTTTATTTCTGTGTGATATAACACTCCTCACATAGATACTTCCAACATATTTACAAGCTCTCTGACCCTCATGTCAGAAACAACCTGGAATACGAGGTAGTAGAAAGCTCCAACTCCAAGCAGAAACCGATTTCAAAGACATGAAATGTGGCAGGCTCAGCACAGTCACAGAAAAAAGTATCACCGGGTCTCAGGCAGAGAATGCATGCCCCAAACAGCCTACAGCTGATACCTCATGCCAGCCTCGCACCATTTACTAGAGAGAGTATTCCAGTGTGCAACAGTCTTCTGCAGGCATGCCTCTCCTACAGTCCACTGCAAGGTGGACACATTTCAAATACTAGCAGGGCTTATAATAAGTGGACACATTCATTATAACTATTAAAAATCTGCATTTCATACTACTTAAACGTTCTGGAGTTTTTAAATACTCCCTTGACTTGCTTCACTGGATTCTGCACAGCACAACATTCAGCAATATTGACTGGGGGAGAAATAGCAACTATGCAGTGTGAACATCAAAACACGCCCTCCAAGCCTCAGTTAATATAACACGATGCTCAGAATCACTTCAGGAAATTAAAGAGAAAAAAAAGGAAGTAGAAGAGATATGAATATATGAGTATCTTGGCTGGAAAAAATTCTTGTGTGTTGGATTCCTTTTTTCTTCCTAGTCACTTCTCCCACTTCTGTATCGTAAGGGAGCTTTAACGTTGGGTGACTGCTGAGCATGAAATTTCCCAGGTCACATTAAACAAAGTTCCTGCCCTATTCTATGCTCTTGGAGCGAATAATACTCCCCAAGGCAAAAGGCTGTTGGTTTGCAGTCCCTGGATGCCAACAATTCATACAAGGTAATGTATAATTCCCATATTGCTGAGATGTGACGGGAAAGAAGTAAATCTCTCACCTCTATCATTAATTTTTGAAGACTGCAGTTTGGATATCTGCCAGACCTGGCCTTCTCCTCTGAGAAAAGGCCATCATTACTGCCTTGCAGACTTTCTACTCCAAGTTTACTCACATGTAAAAATGAGGCAGTCCTAACACCCAGAATCACTCTCCAGCATCTCGCTCTAATAAACTTAAATGTTGCAGCTTTAGCAGGCATATCCCTGGCTACACTTTCACAGGAGCCCTCTGTATAGTTCCTATCTGCAGAAACTCTTAAGTTTCTGTTTCATGGGGGACAAATTGAAATATCTGTCTTCGGTGTGCTTCTACCCCTCACAGAGAGGTCCAAGTTGGTCAGGACTTTAGGGTATACGTACATGCATTTTTGTTCTTAAAGTGGGTCTATGGAAAGGGTTTTGCTGTTGAAGCTGGGGTTGTTGTACTACACCTCCATAGTATGGAAAATGCGTCACATTTGCTGGGTGAGGCAGAGTGAAATAAAAGTTTCTGCTCAACTTATGCTTTTACAGGGTCATTTGTTCTCTGGTTCAGCAGCTTTCTGTGATCAGCTGGACTGAAAGAAACCCTACCCAGTGTCTGTGGTTCTTAAGGAAAATTGTCCTTTCTGTCTGAGCTGCCTGTTCACTCCATCTGGCATTTACAAAAGCTTCTCCCTGCTTGTCAAACTCAAATGCTCCCAAGGACTGCTCAATCTTCTCTCACTCGTTAGGACAGGACCATACCCAAAGGGCAGCAGCCCGAACAAAGCTAAAAGATAGCCATAGGCCTTTAACAGCAAGTAACACCACAGAGTCAAAAATTCACAAACCCAAGTTCCTCTAGCCATTAAAAAAACCTCTCAGAAACTCACTTTCAGTTTAGTCTTCAGGACAAGAAATAGAGACTCAAACTTGCTCCCCCCCACTTCCTTTCTTTCAACACAAAGACATCTCTGAAGATCCACAAATCTTCTTTCATCCACACTTTCTCCCTCAGATGTGTCTGTCTACCCCCTCCACCCCAGTCAACTTACTTCAGTTCAGGCTGATCCCAGGATCAAAACCTATCAGTTACAAAATTCTTCTTCTCTTCTCCTGAACTTCCTTTTTCTTGCTCCCTTGGCTAAATCAGAAGAATACCATTCTTCTTTTCGTGGAATTACTTTTTTTTCTGCTAAGTTAGCTCCCCCACAACAGTTCATCACTGAATTCTAATGGTGGCAGAGAGAGAAAGGCAGCAGAAACATGTGGCTAGACATTTATGAATACAAGGGTACAATGGGATCCTCCTCTTAAGGAACAGGAAAACATTAAATGAATTATACTGTGTTATAAAACCTCAGTTGCAGACCCCTGAATTTCCATTCGTGCTGCAGTTGGTCTATGTTCAGCTCTGCTCTAGATCCTAAGTCTCACACAAGAACATTGAGGGAAACTGGTTTCTCCTTCAAGTTTGTTATTGTTCTCAGCAGATCAGATCTATTCACTTTAATGAATATAGTTCAAAGGAAGATCAGTGGTCCCTGCTCTGCCATATCTTGATACAATGCACGCTAAGAGTTAGTCACAGAACACAAAGAATTCATAAAATCAAAGTGAATAAGTGATTTAAGAAAAGATTCTTGCAATTCAAGGATGAGACAGCAGGGATGCTCTTCAGTTCGCAGAGGTTTATTGCCATTTTTTATTCCCTGCTCCTGCCCCTGGGAAAGTGATTTTATACATGGCAAGTAAAAGTCTTTAAAAAAAAATAAAAATCAATTCAAGTTTGCTATGTGAATTTAATAAGGATATGGTTTGACATGGCATATAAGGTTATTTAATAGAAAGCTGCCTTTGAAAGTCACAGTTGTCACCTCCATCCACTTGCCAAGTTCCTCTTCTATCAGCATGTAAGCTTGTCTCCCCCAAATGAGTGGCTGAAGGAGATGAACCCACCAGTATTCACTTCTTTCTTGTTTTAGTATTTAGTTGGTTTAGCTTTCCAACCTTGTTACCTGGCAAGCTGTGGGACTGGAATAAAAGAAGTAACGGGAAGCAGGCAGTTGCAGATAGGAGGTATGGTGACCAAGGTTGCCTTCTCAGGCAGAAGCAAGCCTTTAGGATCAACATCATAACATCGAACTGCACCCTTAAGCGAGGGATTTTTATCAACAGATGACTTTCTCAAGACCTAACAAAAAAGGGTCACAACAATCATCATCACACAGCTAATAAAGTCTCCAAAAACAAGAAAAAAAAAGCTGCCAAAGAAATAGATACAGCTGTTGAGTTCCTGGGAGCACAACATTATTCTTCTCGGTGGAAAAATGAGAACATTTTCCCTCCATAGAGGAGAACCATCTAATTAGGTTATCTGTGAGAGCTGTTTATCGGCTACATAGGCCATACGCAGACAAGAGGGACCACGAGCTTGGCATTCAGAAGAGATTTTGACCAACAATCTGATTTTCACTCAAATTCAATGATACTGCAAGTTCTGTTAATTTATAATAATGGTTTGAAGCACAGGAGCTGATAAGTGTCCAGCCTTCCTTTTCCTGAGTCAGTGAAAAATCAAGCTTCTCATGCAGAAACAGATACAGTTTGATAGTGGAGGGAGGGGGTGAGGGTGGGAAGAGAAAGATTGCTGCATCAGCCCCATTTTTAATAGCCTCTTAAAAATAATCAGTATGTGGAATGTCTAGTTTGAGATTCTCTTGCTCAAAAGAAAAAAAATTAGAACTTGACAGCAGTTCTAATTTTGTTCTCATCTTGTTTCAATACACTCTCTTATCTATGACAGGTTTAAATCCATGAAGTTCCAAGAGACAAATGAAAGTTTTTCCAACTAAACATTCATACTTTATATTTAGCACTCTAAATACTAGATGAAATTAAAAGAGCATTTTTCTCAAATCTAATTCTTAAGAGCCAGCTTATGAAAGCTGGAGGCTCAGGATTCATTCCTACAGATTTCCAGACTTTGAACATTAAGCAAAAATTCCGCAACCCAGCAGTTCAATATTGTGCTGTCCTATCCCACAAGCTTGGTCACAGCATAGTTTTGGTTCTTGTTCAACTATGCAGTGTTAAACAAGCTGCTTTGCCAAGTCTAAGCAACGTAGATAGTTAGAGCTAACCATAACATGGAAGCCATTATACACATTAAAAAAAGAAACCTAACCTTAAAAAAATAAAGTCCACTAACAAAAGGGTAGTAAAGCCACACTGGCATAGAGTCCTAAGTTAATGTATCGTCCCAGTTTCACTAGACAAGCTGTGTTTGAAGATAAGAAAAGAAGAACAGTAGACAGAGCTTCAATGAAAGCTAAGCACTACAACTTTTGGACCAGAAATCATTATAAACCCCAATAATTTAACAGATTTAATGTAACGTCTTTGACTTTAGACCTTACAAGACATAGTACAGAAGAAAACATTAACTCCCATAAGTGATCTCCAGGAAAAAGGAAACTTATGTTTTGTTTCTTGGCTGCATGAGTTGATAAAGATTCCCAGATGACAACAATTTATTTGGAAGTATATGGTTGAAGAAGCACCTTGTTTGGAGAATCATAATTCAAGTTGTTGATGATGACAATGATGAGGATGATACCACCACTTGAAAAAAATCATCCAGGGGAAAAGAGCCCAAAGTGAAGGTAACAGTAAAAGAACGAAAATCTTGCAAAAATATTCCCAGCAGTAAAGCATCAAACTTTAACCATTGCTTAATGATTCAAGGCTCAGAGGCATGGGCTATGGGTAATACGGTGTGCTGAAGTGTCATAGAAAGACACTTGCGTTTGGTTTTGTGTCACTCAAACAGAAACAACACAAAGCACTACACTGGCTGAACTAAGGGAAAATCACCCTGCACAGCTCCCAGTGCCACCACAGTTTGCTTGCCTCCAGTAGCCAAGATGTACAGGTTGGGTTAGGCACCTTCGTATTGATTACTAAGGTATACTGCAGTTTGCAAGACAGGCAATTCCTCTTCACACTTGCAAGAATGATTGACGCAGCCAAGTATTACACTCTTATTATCAAGGAGAAATAAAAAGAGCTAAAATCAACTTATGTCTTCTCTCACAGATGCAGACAAGTGTCAGATTCTATATGCCACATGCTTTCAGTTAGATAGTGGCAAGGTTCTTGTTTGGACAGGCACTTCACTTGCATACACCAGGCAGCTCAGCCATTTACATGAGTCTTTCCTGCTGTGGATCTAGTTACTATATAAATTCTTATCAACTCCATACTGAACCGAATGTCCCCTTTGAAAAGCTCAGCTTTAATGACATCTACAGTAATGAGAAGGCTTCTTTAACAAAATTATGAGATCTGGCACGAAGAGAGGAGAACAACACTTCCATATGCACCTCTTCAACATAATTGTGTTACCTGCCAATCAAAAGGAAAACACAAGTCACACTTGCTACAATGGCCTCGGTCTCAAGCAAGTCTAGCAGCTCCACTAAGCTTTCTGTAATCCTTCCTAACCCCCCTATTAACCCTTAACAATATCCTTGACTAAAGAAAAGCCTTTTGTGAGACATAAGCATGCATAAACCACAGGATTCTCTTGGTGTTCCAACAGCTCAGCCTTTGCACAGTTCCTCCAGTTGAAAAAAAATTAAAATTCTCCATGTCTGCCTGCTCTTCCAAGTCTAAACTCAAATTGCAGCAAGTTTAGTTTAGCCATTATCCATACTTTTACCAGAAAAAAACTTTAATAAACTGGATTCTGCCTGCACCAGATCCTATTTTGCGTCTGCAAAATACTAAGCTGGACCTCTTAAAAATCATAGGTTATGTTTGTATTTGCAAAGTCTGCAGTGGCTGGGCACACTTGAGTTTACTGAAATGTAATCATCTACACTATAAAAGTGTTGTAACAGCTCTTCTGTTCTCACAAACACTCCCTAGAAATGGTTTGGGAGTCTGGATAGAGCAGGCACAGCTTCCATCGGCAATCTGATGCCATCTTACACAAGAAGCTTACAGCACAGATGGAGATCATCCTGTGCCATGCAACTTTAAACCCAAAGAGGACATTTCAATTACACTTATAGAAATGCAACCTTAGCATCTTATAGATTTAATGTCACCTACCAACGCAACCATGGCTTTCATACAGGCTGAAGAGCCTTCCCTGGAGGTAGCGACGAATCTCCATCTGTTGCACTTTCCATACCCTATACCAGAGGATCATACAAAATCTACCAATAAACCTATTTTTTCAAACACTTTTGTGTCCTAAACCATAATCTTAATCCTCATCCTAGCCCTAATGAAACCTCAGGAAAATTTATTCAATGCAGAATACATTCTGGAGTTAATGGATGCATAGATACAACAAGACCTTTAATCTACCTTATTCCAAACTTTCAGTCCCAATCTGAATTCTAGTTTAACCACAACTCAGATACCCATAAACGAAGCAGTACAGACTGGAGGTCTACCACACGTGTCAGCACTCAAACCTCAAAGGCCTGACCTTGCAGGATTTAGCTGTACACCTGTCTATTCAAGACTTCTTTCCCAGAACACTAATCCTGCCCATAGGTTGAACAGCAACCCGGTAACTGCACCGTAAGCAAAATTAATGATAAGGGGCAGAACCTGACCAGAAGCATTCTTCAAACTATCCTAATGGGCCTTTTCCTACTCAGGTCCTTACTCTACCTCTTGCCATATAGCACTAACTCAACTGCAGCTTGGGAACAGGGCTACCCCTGTGTATCAGTTAATCTTGCCAGTGCTAATATATAGCCCAGTCACATGTTCCTCACATAGCAGCCAGAAAAAAAATAAGATCTTCACCTCATCTTGTCTCAAAACTGTCTCGAAACATAACCCCAGCCAAAAGCATAGTCTAGTGACATTAAAATAAAAATAGGAAAGCTTTTTTGCCCATTTTGCTAATTAATATGTCAGAGCTCATAAAGAAAGACTCATCAGCTTTTCTCCAGCACTGCATCATCTGAAAGAGCTGTGTCAGCAGAGACTTCAGCAGACAGTCAATACGTACTAAAAGTGTTCTAAGCAGTAAATCAGAACACACAAAAAGTGAATTTCAGAATAAAATAAAAATAGCTGCAAAGAATTCAGTACTCAATTTCAGTATTTGATATAAAACAGGCTATATCTGATGTAAAATAGTCTTGCCCTTCCTTACAAAGGGTTTCCTCCTAGCTGTCCTGGAATTGCTTTTCTAAAAGCCTAAGAATTAATAAAAAATTGAGCTCAAGTTTGCCGATTTTCCATCTTGGTCAATTTTCAGGGATCTTCTCTGCTTTATGATAGAGAGACAACTTGTCTGCTTGTCCAACTCATAGCTGGAATTTAGTTTAGAGAATGCAGATGCACCATTTCTGAGCACAAAGGAAGCTCAGAGGATTCAGAGAAGATGCCTCACACTCGCATTCTGAACTCTGGTCTTTTCCAGAAAAGGCCAAGCAGGCTGCACCAACACAGTCCTCCAGTGCTTTTGCTAATGGCACTGTGGAAAACATTTGTGGCACAAAGAACATCTGTAAACACCATTGGAGTCTCCCATCTGTCAGGGTGAAGGACGGGCCAGCCATGAGAACCAAAAATCACAGATGCATTTCAGCGAGGGTGAAATATGGACACAAGTATGCTTACGAGCTCAGGATGTGTTCAAACATACTTGAAAAATCAAAACTACTTTTAATGGAAAAAACCCAAACCAAATCTAAACCCACAACAACAGAACTGCTTTTTGTGGTTGCAATATATAAAAAACCAGAAAGATGGGGCTGCAGCTACAGATCCTTCTAATGCCTTGGTCTTCCAGAATTGACAAAACACTTTTTGAAATGCATACTCACTACTAACCACTGCTGCTGCTCAGTAACACGTAACATGCAAGAGATACAACAGTTATACCAAAAGCTGAGAGTAAACGCTAGAAGCACCACCAGCCCAAAAGGAACAGAAAGGATATTTCCCTAGAGAGAATTACTCAACTGTGTATTTCATAGAAGTCATGTTGAAGGAGAGAAGGGATAATTGCATTGATTGTTAGTAGGTGATAATTAATTCTGCAGAGAAATATGTTTAATTTCCTGAAGTCTGGAATAGGATGGAAACTCTTCCTTCTGTAATGAGAAAATAAATGTTTTGCTCCCAGCACAAGAAATTGTAATGTCTCCCTTAGCATGTTCTTAAAAATGGTACCTATAGGAAGCAGCAAAATGAACAGTGTTGAGAGTTCTGTGATGTGACTGAATGCCAGCAAGATCTGTATATGGTATATAATACCAAAAAGCATACAGTAAAAAAGGATCAGAGAAAAAAAGCCTTGTGTTCTTCAACAAACCTTTGAAATAAATATTGGAATGAAACAATGACAAAAACTGAAACTGTTGCTTGATTCTCTTTATGACCAGTTAGGAAGTGAAACACAGAGGGGAGAAACATTTTTCAGCAGTAATTGAACAGTATTTAAAGTGGACAGAACCAAGAAAAGTAATTTACCCTCCAAACTTCTCAGAAGTTAAGTAGCTTCTTTTGTTCTGAGGAGGAAACAAAGGAACACAGGTTCCAGAGGTTGTACCTATTCTTTATGTGATCTGTTGACCACCAATTTTAGTCTAGGAAAAAAGATGTCAGGTGCATGCAAGAGGTCTATGGAAGATAAGTAAAGCAAAGAAGATGAAGTTTAATAACCATAGCTCCACATTTTCATAAAAAAATTTGTAGGTGTCTTCAAAGAGAAAAAATTTCAAAGAGAGTTTTTAAAATCTTGAAGTGTGCAGAAGAAAGATCAAATGCTGCTAAAAGTGATATTATAAAGTTTAATGTACCAGTAATAACAGATTGCCAAAGAGTTATGATCTCACCGGGTTTCCTTCCAATATCCTTTGATAGCAGTGAATTCCACTGATCTTTGGAAAACTGCATTATGTTGCAATGTTCGTAATAATTTTTCTGCACAAGAAGAAACTCAAGGGCAGCATCCCTAGTTTCTTCAAATTGACAAGTTAATTTCTTTGAAGGTATCACATTCCCTAAACAAAAACTTAAAAGAATTTCTTCTCCTCATAAATGATAATATTACAAGACATGAAGTACTCCTTGATTCAGAAAGAGAATCCAAGAAGTTCACAGACTTAGGAAAGATGCCAGAGAAATTTAAAAAGAATTTGTCTAAGTTCAGGAAAAGGTCTTCAGATAAAGGAAATCCACACCAGAGAACTATAGGACACCCAGCTGCACAGACAAGAAATACCACAAACAATCCAGAATCTCATAGCGGACCTTCCTTTACATGAATCCAGACTTTTAGTTTTATCAAAGAAATGGAAAAAGGCAACATGCAATCACACTAAAAAGGGGAAGCCTGAAACTTAAGTGTTTTCTACTATCAGAAGAGATGAGATTGCTGAATAACTTCAGCTTTCTAGAAAGTTTAAGGTTTCTTACGTCAGCTTATACACAGCTTGTGAAAAACCACAATCTTATGTGACATTTCCTTCAAAGTTCTTATAATGGCCTGAAAAGTTTAAGAAAACATGAGTTATTTCTACTGCACAAGCATACTGAAAGGAAAAGGATCCTTTTTGTTCAGTCTGTAGAAATTTTTATTGTTATCTTCAATATTCCTGGTAACGTAAGTGGAACTTGGAACAAGAAGAAAGAACAAGAAATATTTCTATTTCTCAAAATGTACACCGTTTAAGTTCCCACACTCCACAAGACATGCTGCGTTTGCCTCTGCTTGAAAGGCATTTTCTTCAGTTTACACCACCTGTACTGAAAAAAAGAAAAAGTTACAGCTCTTCCTGCAAATGACTTGGCTACATCAGTGCCTGGCAAAGAACAGTCCCTAATTCATCACCGTACAAGTTGGAGTCAGTGCATACAAAGTAATGCCTTAATTTGCAATTCTTTTAGTCACCGTAGTTGCTGTAAGCTCATTTCATTTACTTCCCATACTACTTTCAAGTTGCTGACTTTCCTGCAAAATAGGAGAACAGCTTACCTGATTTGTGTCCGGCCAACAAACCAACTTTGCTTTCATCTGCCACTGGAGGAATAAAAGAAAAGACACAAAGATCAGAAACTTATTTAAATTCACAAGCCTTGCAAATACTGTCATATTACTTCAGATACATAACATCTTAAATCTTTAAATAATAATAGTTTGTAAAAAGTCTTTTTTTACCTAATCCACCTGGAGCGTTTCAATGTCCAAAGATCTGAATCAAAGCCCACTGAAACCACTAAAAGGACTACCAGCCATCCTTGTGGGTTACAGATCAGGACCTCAGCATTTACACGCTCAAAACTGAGTTGTCAGAAGAGCAATTGCATTTGTAAATAACTCATCTTGCCAGACAAATTACAGGGCATAGGAGAGTTGTAACATTTTCAGATCAAAGAGCTCAACTGGCAAAAAGAATCCAGATGTGGAAACCTTCCCATCTGCAAGACATTTCAGTGACTCACAGGACCCTCTGCAGACAATAAGGTCTCCCAAAAAACGATCATTTGTTTTTTTCTATACTATGGTATATTTTGTTTCATCTGTAAACCATTCCTTTCTAGTATTGCACATCATCTTATGAAGACAGACGCTTACAGTAGCAACAGTTTGCAGACAAACTAGTGGAGGAGCAAATTCTGAATGTAACAAAAATTGTACTTTTTCTTCAGTAACTTTCCTTCAGTCTATTATCATATATCTCAAGAAACTAATTAAAACAGTCTCCCAGAGGGCTGAGGGGAAGAACCAATCACCATTTCTTAAAATGAATTCTATGCAAAGAAATGGTGCTAATGTAACGTTAGGGATGATAAAACAAGTACAGGAAATGAATGTTAGGGTTGAAAGCTTATCCTTCAACCCTGCCTGCCCAAGCACTCCCTTATATTATGCCTTAAAATGTGATCTCTTTATACGATAAAATAAACTGTCAAGTCATACCAAAAACACTATAAATGGGCATTTACAGAAGCTTTGCATAGTGGTCATCATAAAAAGTTTACATACAGTATTATCTGCAATGATACAGGAATGTGCTATTTTTGACCCATGAAAGAGCAGTATGGTAGTTATTGACACCTAGGAGCTGCTGCTGGGAAAAGAATCACAGTAAGTGTTTTCTTACACTCTTTCCTTATTTCACTTTCAGGGAATCAGCAACAGATCCAGGACTAGGATTCACAACTGGAACCATGAATCCACAACTGAGCACTGTGGACTTGATCTAAGAGGTCTTTTCCAACCTAGTGATTCTACGATCTCTTTTCCACATTTGTAACCTGATTGTCATCTGATTATCAGCAAAATTACATAGTGTAGTTCTACTGTGAGATGCAGATACTGCTGTTTGAAATGCTATGCAGAGATGCTGCAAAACAAGAGAGCAGGGAGGCTGGTCAAAATTAGAAGTGCAACCAAAATCCAGGGCAGTTCTGTACTCCTTGTCCTTTAACCTTTCTTGCAGTTTTTTTCTAGCCCTTAGAAATGACAACTATTTAGCTCCTTGCTATGCAGTTTGATCATATTATGCAAAATGACCAGACAAGTATTTGCTATAAGGATAGTTCAGACTTGTTTTCCCCCTCTCTCCCTCCCAAATTTACCTTTAAGAAACAACAACCCTTGAAAATTCTAGTCCCAAAGGTTAGTGTTTTGACAAGTTATGACTGTGTGAAAACAAGGGATTATAATGGAAACTGATTTGCAACCTTAATTATAGCAGTCACTAATGGCAACCACTGTAATATATGATAATTACTTGGAGCAGGTTATGTTATAGTACATACAAGCTTTAAAAAAATAGATACCAAGGTTCACAGCACTTTGTAAAAACTATGCTGATAACTTGGTTTGCCTGAAACTAAGTTTTAAATTATTAAAAGGGATAAATCCATTTAACTTAATCATACTTTACACACTAGCTTCACACACAAAAATTAGATTTTAATACTGGAGGGAAAAAAGGAAGAATAAAATGATTAGAAAATGAAAAATAATCTTACCAGAATACAAAGTTTGCATTATGAGTTTAAGCATACACACCAAAACTGGGAAATGCAAAAATTAAAGTTTTATATCAAAGTTTGAGCGAAGTATGTGTGCCCCTCCATGGGGTAATTTTCATTTCATGAGTTATTATGCTTAGGTAGTGACTCCTAGGCTGGCCATCCTTCACTAGACTGAATAGGCATGGCACAGCCAAGGCTGCTGGATAGACCAATCCGGTTGGAACAGAAAAGAAGGAAAAGGCTAGCAGGAGATAAATACTTTGTATGCGAAAGTTGAAGACTTTGTAACTGAAGATTTGGTTTAGGAAGTATGCAAGATGTCCTGTTCCACAAAATAGCATTTGAAAACACTGCTCTACATGATATTAAAAATTCATGCAACCATTCATTTGCGACAAATGTAGTATTTCTCTGGCTATCTTCCTTGGCTTTTGAAAAATAACAAGAGCTAAGTGGAAATTTCTTTTCCAAGATTCTACTAGTGTATTTACTAGGCCTATCTTTGCAGGAAAGCCCATGAAAGATTTTAAATGGGGGAAAAAAAAATACTGTCTGCTCTTAAAACTCAAATGAAAAAAATCTGATCATTTTTATATTGCAACATCAAAAAGTAATGATGTTGTATCTAACTTTGAAAAATTTCAGCTCAAGAGCATCAGATTTGGGAAAGTGCAGTGCCAGACAGGAATATATCAGGAAAATATTTCTAACAACATTTCAATGGCAACCGTTTTCATGAGGACCGTAGAAGTGCCATGTATTCTTGAGCTAGAATTCTTAAACGCGAAACATTTTAAAAAATGAAACCACCTAATCTGGAGACTGTAAACACAAAACTCAAACAAGAGTCTGGGAAGGATCAATGCAAGGGAGTAAATATGGTAACAATTGAGAAGAAACTTCTCCTTAACTTCTAAAATAAAGAAATACTTCACATTTTGAAATGTCCCTGGAATTCCAGAGGACGTTATGGTCTTGAAGTTATTTATGTTTCTCAGTGTAAAATACACCAGCTCTTTTAAAACAGCATCTATAATTTAGGAACCGCATTTTCACCACAGAAGCCAGGTATATATTTGCTGTCAATACTCAAAGTAATTGCTAAGATAAGAGTGACAGAAGTTCAACAGCTGTTTAATAAAAGCATGGACATCTGAGGCAGTAGCAAGACCACAATTCTGAAACATGGAATATTACCAATACAAACAAATCTTTCCAGCTAATAGCATACAATCACAAATGGTAAAAAACCCAACTGTCCATACCATGAATAGTCAGACGCATTAAGATTTCCTATGCTAAAAATCTCTGGAGCGCTGCTTTGCTTTAAGAAAATAAGTCGTATTATTCAGCAACAGCAAAGCACTCACCAATGCATTCATGTCCTTAATCTCTTGCTTGCTATTTGTGTATTCTACTCAAGATAACCAAGGGAGCCATTTTATTTGAGTTGCATGATTTTTAATGGGTTAGTAGACAACAGGCCTTATGTACGGCCTCAAAGTTTGTGTCAAAATACAGTTCAGGTTTACTTAAAGGTCAACTAAGGTTTAGAGAAGCACCAATCAATGCAGCTGCCAATTGTGATAACTAATTTCCCTCCTTTTGCCCAGTTCAATCACTGTACCATTATAACATTTTTTCCCAAAACAAGGACTTACTACTGTTCACAAGATACAGGGTAGTACCATTCAACTTGGTGCCTCTTTTCTGAGGGATCAGTTTCATTCACTGAATAAGAACTACTTAAAAACCTCTAAACATGTAAAAGTCACTTGCATTTCTGCTGGACAAACTAACACGTACCTTTGAAGACCAGCTGTAATTCTGCACTCCGAAAAGAAGCAAACAAGGATCAAGATTACAATTAATGAGAAAGAATAAGAAGAGAAATTGAAACACCAAAAAAAAAAAATCCTTCAAGACAAATCTCCCAATACATTTATTAGTCTATAGGAAGCCAAATATAAAATTTCTTATTATATATAATCAATTAACAAGAGCTCTATTCCCAAACCACATACACAAATTATACTTCCGTGCTTTTTAGAATCCATCAGGTCCTATGGTATAGACACTCGAAAATAAAGCAAAGCTACAAACTGCTCACTGTTTTTTTCTGATGAACTGCATCCTTACCCAGCCCTTTCATCATAATGAAGCACTGCATCATCAATTAATTTTAGTCAATGATAGAGCCAATGACATAATTCTCCTGCCATTTTTATTTTCTTGGCAAAGTGTTTCCCCATCTAGGAGCAGCATAAATCACTCAGAGAAATGGTGTCAAATGCTGGCTCACAACTATCACTTAGAAAGTGCTGCTTGCTATTCTAGGTTTGCCCTGTAGTACTGCCTATCAAGACCAAAGGCTTTTACACAGAAATCTACAGGAACAATACAATTGTGTGTATTAGGAAGAGTAAACTTGCATTGTCTTAAAATATTTTCCTTCAATAATTCCCCCCCTCTCCTCTCCAGTGACAGTGAAACGTCACAGAAGGGGACCATCTCTCCTCTTCTGAGGTCACCTGGTCCCCCACCTGCTACTTATTCTTGAAGGATTACGAGTCCCTGACAGATTTCTGTTTACTTCAACGCTAAAAAGCAGTGACACTAGCAAAAAAGCTTGCACAAGGGCTAAGGATAAATTATACTCATGCAGTAAAAAAGGAAAACCTTTTCCAAAATGGCATCTAACGCAACTTTTGAGATGCCCTGTTCAGCACATTCAAAGACAGGAACAAATCACATCCAGATCAACATTCTGGACTCTCTTTCTCACTGTACAAAGTTTTTCTTTAATTAGATTTTTCAGAACAATTTTGTTAGAACTGATTTAATACCTCAGTTGTATTCAGAGAAGAACCCCAAGGGACACATCTTGTGTGTCAGCATACAAGAATGAAAATACCTAGGCTTGTATTCACTATTGCTACTACTTGCTGTTGAAGAACCATCCGTGCAGTTGATGCTGTCTTCTGGACACATTTACCTTTAAATGGAAGGTTTCTCATGGCAGAATATAACATTGTTTTACAATTTCCCAGCCAGCGTGATATAAATTCTTTCACTTTTTTCTAGTAGCACAACAACTACTAACTCCTGAAGGTTACACTGCTAATTGAGGCCATCACGGCTTCTTTTACACTTTTAGTCTTCTTTAGTCCTCTCTCACCCCTAGTTCCAAAAAAACTGTACCAGGCTAAAACTGATCCAACTCCCCCGCTACACATCTCTCGCATGTCATTAACACTTCTTGCAGACTCCTGGGGTTAAACCACAAGTTCCTAATCTAATCTGCCATTCACTGCCTGAAAACATTGATAGGGAGCAGATTTCAGACAAAGTGTAATGAATAGATTTACAATAAATTGTACTTAAAAGTTACTTCGTTATCATCTGTACTTTCTTTCTCATAGTAACTATACGTTAAATTAATTGCTATTTCCTCCCTGTAACACTTTAATAATTTAAGTGCATTAACAGCCCAACTCACTTCAAACTTGCACTAAAGCAGTGTAAGAAACTACCACCTCAATCATGTGTTACCATTTTCTCAGCTCTCTCACCATCAGAGTTGGTAGGATGCTCCCACTCTGCCCCACCGGAAGCCTCTTTGAATCTCAGAACATGTCTACAAAACCAGTCGAAAATGCTGCTATTCCCCCCCCGCTACTTTTGCCTTTGTATCATGGCTCACCTTCCTCTCAATTGCAGCAACACAGATTTGGTGTAAAATTGAGTAACGTAATTGGCCTTGTTAAAAGCCTTTCTGTTCACACAGAATAAACCTAATTTCAGTCTCATTTCAATTCAATTCACATTACCCTATCACTTAATAAATGATTTTGTTTCATTCCCTACTTAAAGATCTTACAAACAGAAATTTGAAAGTCATTTAAACTAAGAAAGCTACATTGTGTTCATTTCTAATTCTGCAGAGTGGCCTCAGAAAATGTACATCTAATCGGACAGGACTAGAAAGTTACTCATGACATAAGCAAGAGTAATTTTAAAATCCGTCTTGACCCTTGACCCCAAAGACAATCACAGCCATAAGAAGTACTTTTTCCCAAACCCGTGACACTTTGTTCTTGAAAAGTCTTGCTCTTCAAGAGATGATTAGTTAAATTACTGTTACAAGCCTGTAACACTGAAAAGTCTGTTAGAATTCACAGCCATCTTCTTCTCCATTTCCTCATTAATGCTCTAATGAACTTAAATGGCTCCTAAATGCAGTTCTGAAGTTGGTTTCAACCCAAAGTGGCCTGACAAATGTATTCCATACATACAACGTGGTTAACAAAATAGTAATTTTAAAATACGAAACCACTTTTTGTCCCACTAATACCATAATTCTCACTAGGGACCTCCCAAAACATATTCTTTTAATTGTATCTGAATCAAAACAGTTTAAGTTGAAGAGTAATCTCCATTAGCTCCTAATTTGTTTAAGTTGTGAGATATTTATTTCAATATCCAAAAATATATTCGGAATAATCTGGTTCAGAGCAAACCACGAATTAGCTGTAGCACCTTGACTGCATTTTCACATCCTTCTGGATGTGAAACACTGGTTTCTCTTCATTTTGAGATGTTTTAACAGTATGAACTGTAATCGAATGCACTTCTTCACTAACAAAGAAGTTCGCATTTAGTTAAATATTGACTTCCTTGCAGAATACTCCATACCTTGCATATTCATTTCCTAATTATTCCTAAACACACAAGTTGGCCAATATCTTTAATACATATGCCCCAAGGTTAAGAGACTCCGAGTACGTCTAATGATGTTTTAGAAAACGATATTTCACTCACATTTAAAATGAAGCAAAGCACATTTCTATTTCTTCAGGCTGTTGTGCTTGATCAGTTAAAATATACGGGGTTTTGCTTCACATGGGCAAAGAAAGGGGGAGCTGAGCAGTACCTTGGGATAGTGGTCATGGACTATTATACCAACATCCTCAAATATAAATCTACGCAGTACTTTGCCTGAATTGATACAAAACAAAATTGCTATATACTCATATGATTCAATTTCATGTTGCTTCAGGTTAAAACAAGCCACACTTTCATGTGTTTGAATACAATTCCCATGGCTGTAGTTTTTACACTACATTTATGCATAGCCTAAATCACTCCTCTGCATAAAGGTTTATGGAAAATAAGGGTGTTGGACATAAATAATAAAACACCTTCTTTCCATTCTTTTTCTTACAGCACAGATTTTCACCTTCCAGAACAGCATTAAAAAAAAAAAATCATACTGCCATTCATTGTCTGCAAAAATTACCTTTTTAATACAGTTAAAAAAGACAAAAGCCACTACTGAAAATGGACTCTGATGAATTAATACAAATAAATTCTTCTCTAGACAAGTGTGGTAATGTATGGAAAAAATATGTGTGTCTAGAAGGTTGTTAGAGGACAGAGAAAATTATCTCTCCAATGACTTGTATGGAAGCCATTGAGGATTTCTTCATTTTCTATCTATTCATCTGCTGTCAAGTTTCAAAAAGTGTACCACTTCAGTGGCAAGGGACAAATCAACATTTATTTCTAGCATTTCTGAATATGTTTTGCTTATTTTTAACACTGAGCTATAAGCACAAGTGCAAACTTGGCATGCAGTCTAAGTCAGACTTTGGTCGGCCCTGCACGTATTACTGAAACCACACTATGAGGAGACTCTTTTCTTTGCCAACATATTCAAACACTGTCATCCATAACAAAAAAATTTATGCAATTGAGTGGATGTGTCAAGTGCCAGGATCAGTAGAGGGAAAGGAGTGGCTGTGCTCTTTTGTCAACAGCAGTTCAAAATAAAAGCAGACAGAGCAAAGAAAAGATGTACCATAAGACACAAGGTATGAACTCTACCAGTGATCCAGAAAGCGCTGTCATTATCTCAACACTGGAGCAGGGAAGAACATTAGGACTTATCGCTGACATGGAACTAATCTGTACCCTATTGCTGGGAATGAAGCTGTAAATTTTGAGAAGTCTTTGACCACTGTGTAAATGAAGGACGCTACAGCAGGGAGTCACCCTGCCTCCATGCGCTTTGCAAAAGGTTCTGCTCATGGCTGCAAAACCAAAGAAATTATCACAGTA
Source organism: Cuculus canorus (assembly GCF_017976375.1). Taxonomy (NCBI): domain Eukaryota; kingdom Metazoa; phylum Chordata; class Aves; order Cuculiformes; family Cuculidae; genus Cuculus; species Cuculus canorus. The sequence goes on along the minus strand of NC_071406.1, from coordinate 28,079,680 downwards.
CCACTGTAGTTGCCTTTATGTGTTTGATTTTTTTTAATTCCTACAACGTAAACTCAGTATCTCGCACATGCCACAGATTTTTACTTTGTTGGGTTCTTTTTTAAGTAGGTTCAAGCAAAAACTAATGTACAAAAAAATGGAGTTCTTCAAACACAGACAATGCTGGTTTTGGATTCACGCTACTCATGAATTTAGAAGTTAAGATCAGTGTCTGTTCACACAACTCACAGCACATGCATAGAGCCCTGCCTAAAAAACTCGGTGGCAGTGGTTCACACTCTCTGCTCCTGTCCAGCCATCCAATCAAGAACACAGAAGTGCACCAAGAGTCAATAAACTACACCATATTTGCCCTGCTGGCAAGTAATCTACAGCTTTTGCTGCAAGTGCCAAGTTCCTTTCATTGCAAGACTTACTCTGCAGAGTGACAATGACAAACTGACACAACATGTTAGCAGTGCTGAACACTTTCTGATTGCTCATCCTTATTTCCTGATATTATTCCCTGTGTAAATTAATTTATAGTTCTTATAATTATTATTTTGTAAATACAATTGGAGAACAGATTAAGCACTCAAAGGTTTCTGGGCCTAAAATGTATAAAACTGAAAAGGTAAACATCAATGTTAAATGGGTTCCACTGTGAAACTATGTAATTAAAGACCAGTCTTCACTTAACAGATTCACTTTTTGTGTATTTATCAACTCTCATCAAAGCTAGAAAGACCCTTACTATACAATTTCATTAGCTCCCTAATTTAATGAATTCACTGTTTTCTCATAAGGTACACAATCTGTAGAAATATTTGGATTCTTGGGTCTCTTGTGTTTAAAATGTTCTGTTATCTGCCTTTGATGGTCCTTCTGATGGTGATGCCACTGTGTAATCCATGCCTTTGTAATCTTATAATTAGGCAATGGATGCATTATATGCATTTCAAAGTAAAGTGGAATGTTTCCTAAGTGAATAGCAATACAGATTTTACATTTATGCCCTGTACTACACCAATTCTGTTGTCTACTGAGTTTACGATGTTGTTCTGGACTAGAGACACAGGTGATTTCTGGACCTTGTAACCTGAAAGGCCGGTTATGTCTTCCCAGATCTGTGGAGACACCCGATTCAGAGACAACTTAGTTTAAAAGGAAAGAATCCGCATCCAAGTCCCATTTTAAAGTCTAAGAGCTCTCCTTCTAGACTCCAATTCTGTGAATTTTCTCTTCATCACGTTAGGTTTATTTTTGAAGGAAGTGGCAGAACTTGAGAACAAAAGAAAAGCAGTAAGCAGCAGTGTCCATGGCTACTGGAAAAAGAGGACCCAACAGTTATATAACCATTTTCAGACAGGGGACACCTTCTCTCCGTTACCAAATGCTCTGCACAGTTCCTCTGCAGTGCTCTGCAGGTTGGGGTGGGAAGTTACTATGGGTCATGATTGCAGTTAAGTAATGAGCAAAATATAAAAAGAAACTAGGAAATAACCTTCCTTCCCCAAAAATCCACTTTAGAGTGTGCACTGTATGAATGCTCTATTTGGAAACAGTTTTATATACAAATAAATGCAATTTTATTTCCATTAGAAGCATTCTATGCAAAAAACGTGCACAGTAGCGGCAGAGAAAGGGGTGAGAATATGTGAGAGAAAAAAACCAGTTACTTAAGATTTTCTTGTTTCTTCTCCTTTTACCCTTCCAGCCTGAAACTCCTGTTTAAGATCTTTCAAAAGGTGGAAAGTCAAACATGGTACTTCACTGCTTGCTAGAGAAGAACTGCAAAAGTTCCTAGCTTTCATCTTCTCTATTTGCCAAGCTATGTGCAAGCAATTTTACTTTGTCTTTTATTATATAAAATCACAAGATGGGTGTGGTTCTGTCATAGTCCCTCCAGTTCTTTAAATAACTATCTCAGGTAAAGAGATTTATCTTCATATCACTGTACATGAGAAAGACAAAGCATTAGTGCCTCCAATCAGACTGATTATCACTTTTGGGTTTCACCTTCAGAGCAGAAGGGGCATGTTAAAACAATGAGCAACAATTTTTGAACAATCTTAAAGACATTTTCATACCTAATTTGTATTTTATTTTTTGCATGTGATTTTATTTTAGTTTTTAACCACTACGATTTAATGACTTATATACATTACCAAAGCATTGGGTTTGGGTGTTAAGAACAGACTGCTTACACAGATTTGAATCTCTCAATATAAGTGAATACAGACCAGGGCAAAAGGAAGTACAAGCTACCTGGCAGTTCTGAATATGCTCTCAAGCGCAGAATTTTCTATTCCTGCTTGTAAACATTCTTTCTACTTCTGTGGGAGCTGTAGGTAAACCTTTCCAAAAGGTTTTCTAGTATACTACATGCAATATATGTTTTGGCTCAAGTCTATAAACTCATTCCTCTGTTGAGTATTTCTATTCTTAAAAAAAAATTATCTATATGTCAAAAAGGTGGAACTGAACTGCAAAAGGATTAATTTCTGGTCTAGTCATGCAGTAGCTTTAAAATTTTGCCTTAAGAAGTCCCTTAGAATGTTTTTTTATCCATTCTTATCATGCATTAATAACTACTTGAATTCCCTTACACTCCATTAGAGAAGTACACACATTTTAGGTTACATTAAAATATTGCATTAGGATGACAATAAAAATCAACGACACAAAAACAAAAGACCAATGTGCAGCATTTCAGGAATTAAAAAATCAGCACCACTATATTGGGTTGCGTGTCAAGGCTTCGGTAGCAGGGGATGGCAGGGGTGGCTTCTGTGAGAAGCTGCCCCTAAGTCTGACAGAGCCAACGGCAGTCGGCTCCAAGACCTACCCACTGCTGGCCAAAGCTGATCCCTTGAGCACCAGAGGTAGCACCTCTGTGATCACATATTCAAGGGCAAAAAGCGTGCACAGTAGCAGAAGAGAAAGGAGTGAGAACATGTGAGAGAAAAAAGCCTGCAGGCACCATTTTCAGTGAAGGAGAGGGAGGTGTTGTTGCAGGTGCTGGAGCAGAGATTCCCCTGCAGCCCATGGGGAAGACCATGGTGAGGCAGACTGTGCCCCTGCAGCCCATGGAGCTCTATGACAGAGCAGATATCCACCCACAGCCCTTGGAGGACTCCATGCCAGAGCAGGGGGATGCCCGAAGGAGGCTGTGACCCCGTAGGAAGTCCACACTGGAGCAGACCCCTGGCAGGACCTGTGGACCCATGAAGATAGGAGCCCATGCTGGAGTAGGTTTGCTGGCAGGACTTCCGACCCTGTGGGAGGGCCAGGATAGAGCAGTCTGTTCCTGAAGGACTGGACCCTGTGGAAGGGACCCACACAGAAGCAGTTCATGAAGAACGGCAGCCCCTGGGAAGAACACATAGGAAAACTTCATGGACGACTGTTTCCTATGGGAGGCACCCACAGTGGAGAAGGGGAAGAGTGTGAGCAGTCCTTCCCCTGGAGGAGGAAGGAGCAACAGAGACAACGTGGGATGAACTGACCACAATGCCCACTCCCCATCTCCCTGCGATGCTGGAGTGTGAGAATTTGAGAGGGAAGCTGAATTCAGGAAGAAGGGAGGGGTGAGAGGATGGCGTTTCAAGATTTGTTTTTATTTGTCATTATCCTATTCTGATTGGATTGGTAATAAACTAAATTAATTTTTTCCCAAGTAGAGTCTGTTTTGCCCATGATGGCAACTGGTGAGCGATCTCCCTGTCCTTATCCTTATCTTGACCCACGAACCTTTCATTATATTTTCTCTCCCTTGCCCAGCTGAGGAGAAGTGTTACAGAGGAGCTTTGGTGGGCATGTGGCATCCAGACAGGGTCCAGACACTGCAACCAACAAAAAGTTATCTGGAAACTGTATGTGAAATTAACTGATTATTTTCTTCTAATGGTGTACAAAATCTGATCCAACAAAACACACAAGTTTATGATTAAGGACATCCTAAGGGTAGGTATCAAAACTATTCCATCGAAACTTGAATGCGAAAACAATAAAGAATGGCTGACAAAAAGAATTAAAACGAAAAAGAAAAGCTTATTCAGTATTCTTTGAGGCTTAAGAACTTCGAGAATTTTTCCTTGAACTCTCATTAAAACATGACTCGGTTTTCATAACCCTTCAATCTTCCACCTGCAAATGCTTTCCTAGTACTAAAAAGACCATTTACTTTCTGCTTCACCCACCCTGCAAGATTTTCTGCACAGCATTGATAGGTAGAGGACCATAACCTTACCACTCTTCAAGCATTTATAAAGATCTTCTGCAACACTTTGATTGCTTGTGTTTGTCATTGTCAATGAAGAAATACACAACTTGTCTTAGGGAAATTAGCCTTTGTCCAGTGTATTTTTGCAATCATTTATATTCCATAAGAAAATGACTTTTGTTATTGCTGTTTTGCTACATTTTTTAGAAATATATAACTTGTACAGCAATTCTTTCCGCTCATTTTGACAAAAGCTCCCTCATTTCTGCAGCTAAGATTTCAATACAATGGATAGAATGCCCTTTAAAGAAAAAAGAAATCCAACCCTTTCTTCAGCTTCAATTAAAAGGGTACTTGCAATTAGATGCTGCAGGAGGCAGACCATTGTCCCCATCACTGCAGTTCCTCTGCAGAACTTAGTCCCTGATGTTTGTGCTAAAGAAACAAAAGCAAAAAACAGAGACGGTGCAGATGCTGAGGCTAAAAAGTGTCACCCCATCCCATCTTACCCAGATCCATGCTTTTCGAGGCTTTCAGATTAATTGATTCAGACTGCTTGGCTGGTGTCAAAGATCTGAAGTTGATGTGCTGATCTGTTAAATGCACTGCTGAATTTATGATGGGGCTGCAGTTAAAAAAAAAGACATGTAAAATATTTAGGCACCAGTTCAAAACACCAGCGAGCTAAACTAAAGCACGCACAACATACATGTGTTTCTCCCTCCAGTTGCTCGCGGCTATGCATTTTCAAATCAGTTATTGATTCTCAACTTTCTTTTGTGAGACTTAACACCTCCAGTCACTTGTTTTTCATCATGGATGCAAATATAGATGTAAATGCTTAGCGATAATTGCTTTTACACAATTCATATTTTATTTAGCAGAAGAAAAGAGGAACATACTAGCACCTGCTTCCCCCCCCCCCCCTTTGCTAGTTCTGTTTAACAATTGCTTTCCAAATAACATGACATAGAAAGTTGGAAGAATACTGTCAATGTACCTGGCTCAATTCTACTTCATTTGCTAATACAAACCTATTTTGCAGCTTTGCATCACTCCAGCAGAGGCCGGAGCCTGGAGTTCTTGTGGAGGGTGCCACCGAAGAATTCCAAAGTATCATGGCTTGGTCTTTTTGTTTTGTTCTGTAGTTATTTTACTTCAAGTTAGGCAAATATCTAAAGCTTTCAAATTTTCCCTGAGTGAAACTCGGAGTAACTTTCACCCATGAGGAACTGAAACACCTCACTGCAATGCATCTGAAATCTTCCCTGATTCTTTACAATTAGAAACAAAATTTAATTTTTTTTAAAATACTATGAAGCCAAAAAGCAGTTCCAAAATTAAATACATTTACTTCAAAGCTCTTTAATCAAAAGGTTTGGTCTCACTGTGTCAAAACACTTTCTAGAGTTCTTTTGCTGAAATGCGTTTCAATGGAATCAGTGTGATTTGACACAGCAACTCAACTTCAACAGACCTCAAGTTCCAAAAGGAAAACCAATACAACACTGGAAAAACATCAGGGTGGGAGAGAGGGCAAGTTCATCATCATTTTCATGTATCATTATCATATAAGAAAATGTTTTTGCTCCCAGCTTGTTGAAAAATTAGGAGAAGATTCTACCAAACAACTGCTGTTGAGAATTTAATGGGGAGTTCCACTAGTCTACGCAGACCTCTGTTTATCTACCATGTCATACATACCTGCCTCGGACACCAGAAATTATGAAATTACACTACTGAAATGAATTTATGTTAGTAAAAAAAAAAAAATAATTCGAGGCTCTTCATTGTATTAAGGATTCAAAGTGTTATATAACATATAACCTTTGATACCATAAGTCATTTAAAGAGCAGTTTCTAATCACATCCATGCACACAAGGATGGAATCATGGCTAAGTTTTTAGCTGAAATGCACACTTTCCTAATATCACTGTGATAAAACAGTCGCATGACTATCAAAACTGCGAATACACACAAAATGAGTAACAAGTGCTCAACATTGAATTTGCAGCGTTAGAAGTATGAGAGGTTGAAATGATGCTTTGATTTCTGCACTTCCAAATTTCCATGTTTACTAAGGACATTAAAGCTTGAAGCCACTATTAAGCACACCAGCTTTGACAAAAGGTATTCTTAAACTATCTGAAAAATCTATACAACAAATTTATAACTGGTAAAGTGTCCATTATTTTTTCCCCAATACATTTCAATGTTCAAACTTCCTGAAGTTTCATTTTGTAACCTCAGGAGTGTCTTTGGCTGACATGCTGCATAAGAAGATTCAGTTTCCTAAAAACTGAATTTGGCTGAGACTTTTAAGGATTTAGGAGACTTCAGGCACTGCATCTAAACATAGCACCCATTGGTACAGTTTTAAATCCACTTTTTTGTGGGCTTGTCTTTTGTTTTTTTTTGGTTTTTGTTTGTTTGTTTTTAAGTGGGATTATGTTTTGGGATTCTTTTTGTTTTACTGCACACATGCTGGATATTGTCATCCATATGTTATACGGGTAGCAGGCATATTGCAGCTTACGAACAACTGAAACGAACAACGCATTAAATGTCAAAATAACATTCCCATCTTACATTAAAAGATCATTCAGGTGACTGTAAAAACAGTGGTACAAACTTATACAAAATAAAAAAGCTATTTTAAAATCAGTTAGAACTACTATCACAATTATTCAGGCAACTAGGGTTGAAACAATTAATAGCCAAAGTCCAACCTGTGATTATGATCCTCATTCAGCAGATCCTCACTGGGATGTGGTGGGAGAGGTGGAGGGGTTTCGTTTTCACTATTGCCACGATCAGACACTGGCAACTCTGAAATAATATTTTAAAAGAGGTAAAATAAGCAGCAGAAACAAGTACATTACACCAGTTCACTGATCAATGACTGGACTGGAAGGCCTCAAGCAATCCTAAAGTGAGTCACAAATTATTCAAATCCCTAAACTAACTAAATTAGAATTAAAAACACACCAAGCAGAAAATATACCCCTTGGGATTTCCTGAAGAGCTGATTTCCAGATTTGCATATGCATAACTAAAGATAAATATAGACAAACTTTGTGCTTATAGTGAAGTTGAGTGCAGTGCACAATTTGCTTTACTCCATTTGAGTGGATTTTCACTTCTACATAGCTGCGGCCTAACTGATTGTAGGTTCATGCTTTCATTCCCTTTGATGGGGAGTATTTACCACCTTTCATGTACAGAAGAGAACCACAATCTCAGCAAAGAGTTCAGAAGATGAAAACATTTTCTTTTTCTGTGGCAAGAGAAGTCAGAGACGTTTCTGAATTACAGTCTTCATTTTGGTAATTCCTTCTTTACCTTTACAAAAGGCATTCAGCTCACACCAGAAAATTACTTTGGACCAGGAAAAACATGAACTACTCAATTAAACCATTCAGTGGTTTGTTAAGCAACACCATTACATACCTGCAGTATGTAATATAACTGCTGTGTCTGCTCTGTAGGCCAGTTTATCCCGTAAACTCCCCTCTCAATCTAAAGGCCTAATCTTATAAAAGGTCCCTGCATTTTTCAATGCAGGACATGTTTCACCCCTTCAAAACTTAACAGGAAACACTGACAGTAATTCTTGGGTTTCAATGGCAAGTAAGCGATTTAACAACTCTGCCACGCCACACTCACCACCTGTTCTGTTGTGCTGAACATTGCTTATCTTTCTGCAGAATCCTGTGTAGAAGTACTGATCTAACTTAAGAGGAAAACTGTTTACAGGAAGGCGATCAAGCCAGACAGCAGTACATTATATTTATTAGATAAGAGTGCTGAGATAATTCCCCAGAAGCAAATTAAAAAAAAAAAACTCCAACAGAAAAAACCTATTAGCTCAATAACCCTATAAAACTCCTGTTTGCTGGATAGGCTTCTGAAGATCAGAAAGATAAGAAACAGTTCGAACCAAGTATCTGAGGGAAAGTGAGAACGTCATCAGAAGAAAGCAATGGTGAGCAGATGAGGTGAAACATTATAACAAGATCCTAAAAAATAAGGATTATGAGTCTGATGAAAAAAACAGGTAGCTACCTAGCATATATACACACTGGCTTCTTGATCACATTATTTCAGGTCGCGATTTAAGGACAGGAAACAGATGAGAAGTAAACGGCAAGTTCTCACAATAAAAAGAATTTAGAACAAAGGGAAGCTCACATAGTTGAATTCAATTAAATATTTGAACAATAAATGAGAAGATTAAAAGATTTCCTCATGCAAAAACACTCAGAACTACCGAAAATAAGCAGACTACGAAGCTCTGCGTGAAGCCTGCAGGATATCAAGTACATAGGAAATGCAGGTGAAATTCCCTGTCAGTGACTGCAAAGCAATAAACACAGGAGTAGGGGAAAACTCTTGACACATATAAAAAGGCTACTACTTTAGCAATTGCCACTCTGGAACAAGACAATAGCAAAGCACTGGATTGTTCTTTGAATATACGATTAGTGAAGTCAAAAGGAAACAGACATTCAGAGCCTTAAAAAAGTCTGAACATCTAAAACTTAGACTTAGTGGCGTGTCTAGTTTTTAAATAGCACATAAGGTTTCTTGGCATCTGAAAGATGTTCAGCAACACGTGGAAATGGTGGCAAGGGTAGTTGGACACACAGAGAAACATTCCAACAAGGAACACTGATTAAGATTCTTTGATTTAGAATAAGAAGCAATAAAAGAGGATACAAGAGGAGTCTAGGAAACTGTAAAAGCTATGGATAAGGTAAAAAAAAAGCTCTCACTGACTGTCTCATACACACTAACTAGAAGGCACACAGTGAACAATCAAGTAGCACACGTATGACAAATACGAAGTAGCATATTTTCCTGTACAATTAATTCATGGAACTCATTGCCTTGAGGATGTTTTGGAAAGCATTTTTTAAAAAATAAATATTAAGAAAAGGACTAGAAGTTAGAGAGGTATCAATGGCACGGTGGTCCAAACAGAACCTCTAAATTCACTGACTACCCAGCGCAGGAAATAGATACCTGATGGAAGAGAGAAGGGGAATAAATAAATCACACCACACCCTACAGCGTGGCTTATCCTCTGATAGCCACAGCTAGAGAAAACGAGCACATCACCTAGTTATATTAACTCTGATACACGGTAATTGATATGTAATTTCACAAAGGCTGTTTTGTGACTTTCACTACACAAATGGTACACAAAGAAAAATGTCAGACTTCCTGAGTGAATTGGAAATGAAGTAATCACAAGGGACTACAGCTCCCAGCAAAATGGGAGCAGGAGCAAAAGAGTCAGAGCATTTAACCTAAGAGGGAGTCACTGTCTCCATGTTCTAGACCTCAGGAAATGATCTCAACAGATTCAGAGTGATCAGAGGAAGAGCTAAGCCATTAAACAAAAACTGAATGTTCATATATTAAACAGTTCGGTAGAATAAATAATCGAGTCTGTCTGTAAGATATATATAATGTTTACAAGTAAAATTTCACTACTTAATTTTCTCTCTTGACATTATCACACAAGTATAAAAACAGAGATGCTTGTACAAACAAAGACTTGTCAAGTCTATGGTAGTGGTGAGAGTTTATGATTATTCTACTATTTAACCAGAGAGATGACAGCATTTCCCCTATAACCATATATAACGTAAGGTTATAAGAAATACATAAGAACCTCTAATGAAACACATTCCAGTAATCTTTCAACACCAGAAATGTAAAGCTGCTGGCACTGAAGTATCATTTCTCAAAGAGGTTGTTCTAAAAAACACTGAATCTGTGCAACAGCTTGGCAGAAAAAGAAGTGAGGACCTGAAGGCAGCAAGTATTATTCATGCAAAAAACAGAACAAACGCTGGCATTTTAATATTGGATCAGTATCCCCTCCCCCATTATTTAAATATCCACAGGCAAGACAAAATGCAATGTTTTGGCTATAACCACTTTTCCCCAGACATTTTTTTTCTTGCTCATGTATAATAAAAAAGACTCTTAAAGCAGACAGCGATATTAGCAGGCCAAGCTTCAGTGTATTTTTGCTGAGCTTTTATAAGAATTTTATTGGTAAGGGCAGTGAACGATACTGGAAATAACTTATTGGAAAACATTAATTGAGAAAGTGAAGTTTTATTAAATTTAATACAGCTCCTGTCATTAAATTCTTACATTAGATCCTGTATTATGTTAAAAATCTCTTCCATTTTTAATTATTCTTCGTAAAAATGTACCATCCAGACTTTTACATCCAAGATCTGGATAGCAGACCATAAAAGTGTACAAGGGACTGCTCCTGCCTGTCACAAGCAGCTCATCATATCTGTGATTCACATCCTTAAACAGACACATGAGCTGAAGTTCCTGCGTTATATGAGCTGAAGTTCCTAACTGAGTTAAATGAGGGCTGTGCATAGTTGTAGCATTTGGCCTTTAGAGACGCCTTGAAGTACTAAGGACAAAACTCTATTAAAAAAAATGCAAAAAAACTTTTGATTGGAAATAAGAGAGAGGTTCATATGGAAAGCAGAATGAATACTAGCTTGATAATAATTAATACTATGACTTCAAAATTAGAGAAATATTTCTACAATATGCAGGACTACTGTAAGCCTGCAAAGTATGTTTCAGCAAAGAATTTTCAGAGGGGAGCCCTACTGCAGTCACTCTGCTGCTGAAAGTGTCTGTGCAGTTCTCCATTAAAATCATTTAAATTTAACTCACAAAATGCCAAATCCTCAACAGAAATTGGAACACAATGATACTTCTAATTAAGTGCTAGAAAATTCTTTTTAATATGTCATCTGCTTACTGCAATTACAAACTGCTCCCACCAGGTCATAACTGGGAAGCCCCAACCACACCGAATGCTCCCTGACAATACCCCTCAGCTGCACCCCAGAGCATCCTTTCCACACCCTCTACACATGCTCTTCTGAGGCCATCACATTGTTTTGCTATACTGCCTTCTTATTATCACCACTCTTTAATTAAAAACATTGGAACAATTGAAATATTTCAAAATTCCGAACAATTTCAAAATATTGAAAACAATTTTTACGAATGAACTGTAAAACAGTCACCCTGATTTTTGGATTGCAGTTGGAGAATACTTATCTGAAAGTACAGCTCTTCCACATACTTTATTTTAAACTTTATTGAAGTGACAAGTTTCCTTTTGCCATTCACTTATATCAATGGCTCCAGATCAGTTGCTTATATGTTTTTAAAGGAAGTGTTTAAAGGTACTTGCTGCTTTTTGATCCTTTGACAATGGCTAACTCTATGCAGGCTAGTTCTAAGGATGACTCTTTTCTCCTGTAACTACAGAATCAGTGTAAACTCTATACAGGAGAAATATAAGGTAGATTTAAACAAAAAGACCTGATCTACGAATATTTACAATGCTTGAGTCTATATATAATTCTTCACCTGGAGTCACATTGTCAAAATACTGAAGTCAAACCAAATATTTACTCCTAAATTATACGGGAGTTTCTCTTGAGCTTTACAAATTTGGTTAAAATTACCCCACACAATCAGTGCAGCAGCCTATGAAGTTACTTTTTGCAGGCCACCCAGATTCCACAGTCATCTAGGGAAGTGGGAAAAACCATGCATAATTCAACTGCAGCAAATATTTCTTTTCCTACTGGAAGGCATTTAAGTACGTGCTTGGCTTGAAGGATGAGAGCACACTTAAAAGGATAAGGGTCAAGACCATCTCAAATACTTAAACATTTCAAATAATTACTATCTTGCTGAGCGGTCAGGTGCAAACTGGACAGATAGTACAATATGCCACCAGAAATGAAAGAAGACAGCAAAATAATTGGTATTAAAAGCTCTTACTTGAATGCTTATATATGCTTATACATGTAGGTTTTATTTGTAAAATGTAAACAACTACCTAATTTTTTAAAATTAGTTCATTAATATAATTCCAATTTGTAAATTAAGGGAATGTTTCTAACCTTCGAAGAAATTTTAACCTAATTTTAGCCCAGAGGAAGCAAGTGTACTTCATGAAAATCAGACTTTAATATAAACTCATTTAGCTTATAAGAACCTACAAGAATTTGATGCAAAAATCATTGTGTTCATTAAGGATATATAGAAAATAAACATTTTGACAACATATATTTTGCACTCATCATTTGTTTTTTTATCCAACCTTACGTGTTGGGGCAGCGAGCTAGAAACTGTTACTTAAACTGGAATTTGTGCCAGGAATCTAATTCACAACTTCTGAGTCAGCTCTCCCACCCTCGCTGGATCTTCAAGCCTCAAAGTAACAGTGTGCACTTACTCTAATTAACTGCTTTTCTAGTGGCTGTGGATTTCAAAAAACCAAAACACAAAGCACTTTCTTTTAGCACAGAAAAGGATATCTACAGACTACCTTTTATTCTTTCCTGAGGACCAGATGTTACAAATTGCTGAAGAATAGAATCATTGCGCCGGGAAGCTGCTGCGAAGTTATGACTCCCGTCAAAGGCTGATTTTTGAAAGACTCCCTGGTCTGCGCGTTCCTAAGGGAAAAACATAACCACACATTGAAAAAAACCCCCAATAATTCAATGTTCAACAACGCAGAAGATCAGCCATCACTAGAGACAGTGCACAACATAGTGTAATGTGTTCGCTGTACATTGTTTTCTTTCGAATGAGGAAAGGTACCTTCACGATTACTGTCTGGTTTTGCTGACCATGAAACTAAAACAATATCTTAGCATTAACAATCATTAAGAATGATGCACAAAAACGAAGACTGGTTTGTTTTTTTTATGACCCACAACTGGCTTCATTCAAAATTCTCCATCTGGGAGGGCAGCTTGTGACATTGTCAACACAAGAATACAGGCAATGCCAATGGTATTTTTCTGCCAGCCAGCTGGTTCCCTTCTCTCAGAGACTGAGTGCATATGTTCTGCTGATCACACGCTAGAGCAGTTTTGCAAGTAAGGAGTTACACCAAACTCCCAAACGCAGGTCTTCTGGCTAGCAGCTAAACAAACTCCTGTCACACCTCTAGTCAGCTTTGCTTTTGAGACATTTCTCCCCACCCCTACATGCCATATCGTCTAATTTATTCTCCTGAGCAGTTGCTCCAAAATAAAACTGGGGGAAAAAAATAGAAATCACAGTTTCTAAAACTGGGACAGACCCAAAAAGATGTTTCTGCACTTGTTATTCAGGAAAAACAGAAAACCCACACAGGGGAATATTATGGCTAGTTTTCAAAATAACCTTTACAGTTTCTGTGATTTTTCAGAAGGGACCTCCAACTGGCTTCTCTTTGTAAAGTGCATGTTCATCATGCCAGCAAATGTTACACTAAATATATAATTTCTTAAGTTTCATAGTCACATCTACAGAAGAAATGTACGTATCTAACCCATATAATTTATTTGTAAAATGATACAAAAAGTTTAACACATTGGCAAGTGATTGCCAGCAAACCAAAGCAGAAGAAAGGCCAGAGTGTTACATTACCCTGCAACTTGCCATTCAAGCTTAATTATTATTATTAATAATAATAATTGTATAATAAAAATACTAGTAAATTATTAGTAAAATAATAATAATAAAATTTTTAAAATGTACCTCAGAGCACAAATCAATGCTGAGATGCTTACGGTGACAATCTGGCTACAAATGTAGTCTTAGTGGACAAGCAAGCCACAACATTCTTTCCTCCTCAGTGCAGCATTAACCATTTGAAAATGCTCTTTAAAACCTCCGTACAGAAATGCCCACACCACACAGCCACTGACAATTATGCTTCTTCTTGTTACTGGAAATCCTCTACCTTACATATGCTTCCTTAGGTCGCGATGGCCACATTTACTACTTTCCCCTGTATACTGCTAGCTAAATTAAGCTTTGCAACATCCAGACTACTACTACATTGGAGACCATTCCCAGTGGGACAGGGAACCTTAAATTAACAGCAACAACAGATCTGCTTTTCCAGCTTCTTGATAAATGACAATCAATATCCCAACAACTGATCACTAACCAGCCCAATTAGAGTATTCAGTGTATAAAACATAGCTGTCATGGAAGACCTCCATTAGTGTCCTGACCAATAAAAACAATAATGCATTTCTAAAAGTATTGTCCTTCTATCAAGCTGACATGCAGTACTTGGGAAGTTGTTTTGGGGAAAGGAAAGAATAGGCAACAACCTACTTCTGCTACGGTCTGCAGACTCAAATGGAATTACAATTGAACCTAAAAGACTACCCTATAAAAATTAATTCCTGACTAAAATGAATTTGATTCAATCAAGACCTCATTATGCATTCTTCATAAGGCACGAGTCAAGATGGTTTACCTTTTTCATACATCTGGATAACACACAAAACTAAACGCTTAACTGTAACAGGCAGCCTCATACTTTTATTAGGTCAATCTGATACTTGATTGGAAGATTTTTAAAACACTTTGGCTTTTGTTAAATGAATAAAACTTGCAGCAATGAGTTTTATTTGAAGATGAGCTTGCTTTCTTACATCACAAGAGTACATAATAAATATAACATATAACTTATAGTTCTTCCTTACAGCATAATGCTAAGTCATATAGAAAAGGAATGCAAAAATGTCTTTTTCTCTAGCACACTCCAGAATTGCTACTGAATACTTTTCATATTTTCCTGAAACGGCTGACATCAGTGAGGTGCAAAGTGCCCTCCCAACAAAGGCAGAGCATAATATTCAGAAAGTAATATACTTCTAAATCTATTTCTCCAACAATCAATGATGGTAGTCAATCAAATAGAAAATTATCAGGAAAATATTAAGAGTTAATTACATTAAAAAATCTGCATTCTCTCCTCCCTCTAATATTTTATGCAAATATATCCACAAATATAATTGGTTTTAACATTTTAAAATGTTCCAGCAATGCTTATTAAATAAAATGCTTGAAATTATCTCAGAAGTCTGTAATAGGATTTATTACAACCTCTTATACCACAACTCCACTTGCATGTGTTTTTATTTTAAGGAACTGTACGGGTGTTGAAAACCTACCACAATATTTACTCAAGGGTCAAAATTAAAACTGAGGTGAGTAGTAAGGGCAGCCAGTAGACACACATACATATTATCTACACAAAGACGAAGAAAGAGCGTGCATGTGTGCACGCATGCATGAGAGGGAGCAAGAGAGATTAAAAACCCAATCCTTCTCAATAAGAAGCAACTGGCAAACAGCAATTTATATGAGGTCTAGAAAACGTAACTGTCAACATTTCCTTCTTGTCTTATTTTAAGCAAGAGAAGCAAGTTTGATATTAAACAACTCAGGACAGGACCAGAACACCAAAAGAAAAAAAATGTGAATTAAAATAGTAATGAAAATGAAAAAGCAAGAGCAAAGTAGAATCCAAGTCACACTAAGACATTAAGCTCACTGATCATGACAATAAATGAAGTCAGAAGAATTCAACTCATCTGTATGCCTGGTGTTGCCCTGAGGAGGTAGCAGACAGTCAAAACTACATAAACACATTAATCCTTAATTAACCCTTTTTGGGCCACATTTGCTTTTGTTCTAACGCTTGTCAAATTAAAATAAGAAGCAACTTTTAGCCTGGCCTTAACAGGAACAGGAGGCATCAGCCAAAACCGCTGTGGGAATCCTGACTCCAGGAAGTCACGCGCTCATTCTGCCAGAAGGAGTTCTCCAACCAAGACTTTGGCCATCGTCTCTTGTATGCAAAAACAATGGGACTGGAAAGACATTTAACTAAATGTATTTATTGCTTCACCTCTGTTTGCATCTCTAGTCGTCGGAGAACTACCAGCTGGATCCTCCCACGAATGTTCCCCTCCATGGACATGGAGCGCCTCAGTGTTTCCATAGCCTCATGATTTGACTTGCCCAGAAGTGACTCTCCATTTACTGCAACAAGCTGATCATTTGCTCGCAAACGACCGTCCTACAAGCATGAAATAAAAAAATTTAAAAAATTTAGAATCATTAAGTAGAGGTGCTACACACAGTAAAGCAAGATGCAGACAATCAGATGTTGCTTTCTAGAATTTCAGAAGCAAGAGACTGCTTAGTAACAGATCTTTAAAAAGAAAAATTCTTGAGTCCATTAATTGACCATTTTTCCCCTCCATTTACTACATTTTGGGAAGAGTTCATAGGGCAATTACAAACAGAATTACATGCACATGCTGCAGGTTTTGTTGCATGTACAATTTAATTTGAATCACTTCTACAAACAAAACAGGAAAAGGCACTTTTGGTTAGTTAAAAGGACCCACATCATTGCTGTTAGTATCTGCAATGCAACCGCGAAGGGAGTACAGCAATGTATTTTCCATGCATTACTGCTATTAGCATCTTGTAAAAAAATAGCTCCAAAATTTTTGACTTATAGCCTCACTAGTGTCTATATTGTCACAATTACCATGTCACTACATGGGGCAATGTTTTCAGTTCAGAATGTTTATTAAGACTTAAGCATCCTTATTTTAATGAATGCTGTCCATATATTTCAACATCCAAACCCGCTGGCAATAACAAAATTAGGGTTGAGCAATATCAAATAGCCTATGCTACAAATAAAGTAATTCAGTGTCATTGACGAGGTTAACTGACATTTGTGGGTGTAAAATTGTGGACACTGCTCTTCTGTGACTTAGGAGTCCTACTGCTGTAGTTATTATTATCTGTGATTTATTTCTTTTCACACGTGCTGAGGATTTTTCTCTTTTTAACAAGAAAATAAGGTCTATTTAATTGAGAGACAAGATTTTCTTTTAAAACTTGTTCATAATCATCAGGTTGGCATCAGACCTCAAATAAAAGGAAGAGAAAGTAAGAAGCCAAAGACTTCCAATATAGAAAGGCAGCAAAGAAAGAATAGCAGGGAAAGAATTTGCATAGAAATACATTGCTTGGTTCAAATGAATCTGATTCATTCATAGGCTCATTACATACTCTTCACAAGGCACTCGTCCGAACTGTTTACTTATTTCACACATCTGAGTAATCCAAAATATATATACTTTTCAACTTTTATTTTTTCTATCACTAAGATGTTCAATTAACTATTCTGCTATTGATGCCAAGTCTAAGGCATTTGTGCTCAAGAGAGTTACAGTAGCTGTGACAAAGCCAGCTTTCTTCAGCGTTATTTTTGTTGGAACTGCATATCATCATTACCACAGCAGAGCATCACTAGCAAGAGGTGCCACGGAGCTGTAGAAGAACAGCATATCCCAGAATCCAAAATAAACTGGGAAAGACAAGAAAAAGGAAAGATAGAATTGGGAGTTAAGTCACTTACTGAAGGAAAATTAAGAGAAACAAAACATTTCTGGGGAGGGTATGGGAATGGGGGACAGGAAACAGTAATGCCATTTGGAAAAGATACTGCAGCCTCTCCTACCTCTCTGCTGAGTATTTCATGCCAACATATATTCACATACAGCCAAAATCAATACCCACCCACCCTCTACATACAAAATGATGCCATCACACATGCTAAAGTTTAGGGAAAGAAGAGTTAACATTGTTGAACATGGAGTTTTATTATTTGCACATGTTGCAATTCCTTTGTGTTCTATCAAAATTGGCTGAAAAGAATGGAGCCATTCACAGCAATAGCAGTTTAAGGAAAAAAGATTTTATTTTTCTGAGTTTCTGTAAGACTTTGAAAAGTTTATGGGTCCCCATGTCCTCCTCCTGTGGTCCCACAAGTTCTTGGAATTTTTTTTTTTTTCCCTTTCTGTGGATAAACAACCATGTATACAAATCTGTTAAAGCTGCTTACTAAAATATATACAAATACAACCTCAAACGCATCCTGTCACGACTACATCTCTTGACTATGCAACTGTCCTGAACACAATCTTTATTTTCAAATGAAGCACTGCAGCCTCAGAAAGCTCTGAATTGGCCTGATTTTTTATTTGCCTTGCAATATTTTGTATATCTTTGTTTCTATTTTAATAGCGTCTGTCCATAAAGAACTTCTTTTGATGCATCTCCACTCTTCCCACTCTGTTAACACGCTCTACCTGAATGCAAAATTCAACTTGAATTCAACACCTCACCTATGACCGGAGAAAAAAGGTGTGCATGCTTCATAAATGCTGATCAACCTCACTTGTTAAGTCACTTGTACAAGGTAGACTGGAAGACAGCTGAACATTGTTTTCACACATGCTCAGGTAGAAGTTATTTCACAGGAAAAGCTTTTGTTATTTTAAAGACTGGGGAAAACAATTTAAAAAAAACCCAATTTCTTAACAGTTTCCAAACCCAGATTTTCACATCACTGGTGTTATGGCCTGGTTTAGAAGCCTGAACTGCAAGACAATCTGCTTGGCTCCAAACAAGCTAAATGTTGTTTTAACACGATTTTCCTTTCATCTCTGAAGGTAGGTTTCTTTGTGGCTTCCGAGTAGAAAAACAACATTTGGCATTTCAGCAAAACAGTTTTCGATGCCATGTTTGAAACTGCAAGTGAGGTACTGTAATAAAGGGTGAAGTTACTGTTCCGTTGCTTACTCACAAAATGTTGGGTTTTTAATGGAGACTCGCAGCAAGGGGTAGAACCTGCCACCGCTTGGCTACCACATTCAGGCAGACAGCCACAAGACTCTCACGCTTTTTACAGTAAAGCAGGGAGATAGAGGGCCATGTTCTTCACAGACTTAGGTTTTTAATCAAAGCACACCTTGTTATTTCCTTTATTCCATCAATAACACTTATCTCAAAAGGTATTCCTTGACGGCATTTATTGGAATAATGCGATTTCCCCACCCACTGCACACAACAAACAATGTTCACTGCAACAGCACTCGGAAGCCCCATGGAGGTTCAAGATACATCGTGTCTGATGCAAACAAATGCACACACAGAAAATATCTGATTATTCCTAATAATGGCTCTGCTGCATTTCAGCTGCAGTAGACAGCAAGTACCTGGTCATCAGGAATGCATCACAAGTGAAAAGCCAAGATCTCTCGAGATGAACAAGGCTGAAATCCCTAAAGTTATGGGGAAAGATGATGCATTTAAACTCAGTCAAATGTCAGTTTTCTTCACGTGAAAGGCTCTGCGTAATTACACATATCAACTGTTCTAGTAACCTCTTTATCTTAAGGACAAGAAAAAACAGACAGTTCAAAAATTACAAAAGGAGGTTAAGAACAGACATAACAGTTCAATCAGCAAATGCAATTGTGATTATTCCTGCAGGATACAGTGTTAGAAAACCAAATAAGAACATTAGGGCATTTTTACTTCATTTGCTTTTGTAGAAAGAGCAGTAAATAAGCCCCAGGTTTTACTATAGCATGTATGATGCAAGATACATTGATATTTTCTACACTGTCTAGCTAGGAGAAAAAAACCTAAAGTATAGCACCAAAGACTTGCATTTTCCGTAATTATTTTTTTTTTTAACAACTACCATAGTTGCCTTTCTTCAGGCCTTTGGTTCAGATCAATAATGGATAACCATAACCAACCAAAATCGTCTCACACACGCAACTCTTCATTCTCAAAAACACACCTGTGAGAGAAATCTAATGTACCAAAGACTACATATAGCATTACAAGGACTGAGCATTTACTTCAGCAGTGAAACAAACATCTTGAAGTTCCATGTATTACATGTCTTCTGAAGACAAACGGTGACTGTATAGATAAGGGGATAGACATCCCCCTTATATTAGCACGATATAAAAAAATCGGACTAATTTTAACCTCTAAATGCAGAATTGAGAAATAGCAACAGAATTCTCATGTCAGTGAGCATTATGATTTCCTCCTGTGCTATTTTTCAAAAAAACCTTTGCACATACAGAAGAAAATGTACACATCTGAATCCATAATACTCCACTTCAGAGAATATGAGAAAATGCTCTGTTTCCAAATGTTCCAGTTGGAAAGAAAGGCTTTTTATTTAAACAATTGATACAAGATGACATTTAAAATAAAGACAATAAGGGTATCTTTAAATATTTATGCACGAATGTGCACATACATTTTAACTTGATACAAGAAATTTTATTAATTGTTAATACCCACTGATTATGTTTTGTTTTCTGTAAAGGTCATTAGACAGGAGAAAGACAGCTGTTCTCCATGCATATGCAACAGTAAACTGTGGTTCTTAAGACACTGCCAAAATGACTGCATTCTGTGAGTACTTGTATAAAACACATAGGAAAGATTCTCTGAATAGTTCTGGGTGAAGCCAGAGCCTCAGCTACTTTCTCATCTGCTCTGGAGCCTACACTCAGATCCATCACTGCAAGTGCTAATTAGTGAAAGGGTAATTCTGAGGGTGCAGAGAGAATAGGTCACAGGACCACGGGTTATCACAAGACAAAACCATTTCCAGTCGCGGTGATTAACTGCCAGTCGCACACAAGTCCTGCTTTATTAGTCTGCCGACCCTCAAGCCAAAATTAACCACTCTGGAGTGAGGAACTATGCAAAAATAGAATGGTAAACATACAGAGCTAGAAAGGATTGTGTTATGTGCCTGTGCTGTGACAAGTCAGGTAGCCTGCCCACTAATGCTACTGGAAGATGGCTGCACAGGCTGAGCTATTCAAACAAGGAGTTCAGTTATGACAATGTACACCGTCATTGAAACCAGTGTGGGGACAATTACTCAGGGAACACATAGTTGGAAAAGCAAGGACAACTGCCTAATTTTCACAGTAAAATGATTCATAATCTGTAGCAGATGTGCACATAAACTGAGTTTATCCAGCTCTAATTTGGCCAATCATGCCTAAACTAATTTCTGATATACAGCAGGTAGATAAGCTTTCTCATAGAGCAGCCAGATGAGCTTACTCACCGGTCATTCAGCCCCAGGTTAACCACGGACAGTGTTCTGAACCGCAAGTAGCAGACCCAGCTACACTGAGAAGTTCCCAGCTTGGAAATAACTGGGAACCAGGAGAGGTAAATAATAGAAGGAGGGAAACATTAAACATTCACACCAAAGCTAAATCCTTGATTATTGCTATTTACCAGCTACTGTAAATAGACGATCATGAAAGTTTTAATGCTGTGAATTGTCTTACTCAGCAGGCTGGTGTCAGTAGAGGAATTTACATAAACTGAATTAAAAGGTATTTTTACAGAAAAAAGAACTGCGAGGAATTGCTGCGACAACACAAGAGAAGAAAATTACATTATGGATGTACAACAGTTAAACATACTAGCCCGGAAAGATTAAGGCTTTTGTTTCTAATTTCAAGGAAGTTATCTTTTTCAAGTTTCATTTGGGGAAAAAAATGCAGTCAACAGATTTCCTGAAGATTAGGAAATAATTCAAATACTTTTTAATCATAAAAATGTACAACAGCCCTTGCATAGTCCTTAGAGGGCACAGAACAATTCATAATACTGTCATTTGCCAATTTAATACCACCAATTCAGTCCAACTCAGGAACGATTGGCAACTTCTGTAAAATTGATGACAGCCTCAGCAAAGTTGCATTTTTGCTACAATGGTAAAAAACTATTTCAAATTAAAAAAAAGAAATAATTTTGATGAGCTAGCTTTTTATTTACAGCACAAATGAAATGCACAATCCTTAACGTGACAGAATTGCAGTTTCTAAAAGCAAAGGAGTTTGTCTTTTGATTGCTTCCTATGGTTTGACTGTATCAATTTGAGAGGACCAAAAGTGCAGATACGCTCCAAATGAGATATCAAGCTTCACTGTCGCTGAACCTAGCAGCATGCAAACTTTTCCATGCACTTCTGTGGTCTGTGGGGAAGCTGGGAGGCAGCCTCTTCCTGTACACACATCCTTAGCCTTCCTTCCCTTCCCCGTTTCCTCTACCATCCAAATGCCCCCCAAATTTCCATCAATTCGCTTTTATTGTGGCAAACCCTACCACACACACCACACCAGAATCTTGGGACAAAACATTAGTAGGTTTGCAGTTCAGCTAACGTAATGAATAACAAACAGGTATTTGTTCCTAGAATACTTATCAAGTGAGATTCAGTACTCAACACAGAAATGTCAGAATTCTAATGCAGTCATCGTCATATGTGTTTCTTCTATACCTTAAAAGCAGCTCCTCCATGAATAACTGATTTGATGAAAATCCCCAGATCAGCTCCAGTCTCCCGAGATTTGTTGCCTTTTAAGCTCACACCAAGTCCAGCAGAACCAGAATCATTCAGAGGAATCTCAAAGGTCAGCTGCTCAGTGGTTTCTGGAGAAAGAATACTGCAGTTTGGTTCTCCTTTCTGTTGGAGAAAACAAAAATGAAAACATGGGTTTAAAGTGGGTAGAGAAAATGCATAAACTAGTCGTTACTGGGGATTGGACTAGGTGATCTTTAAAGGTTCCTCTCAATCCAAACCACCCTAAACGAAACCAAATCATTCTATGATCCATAGGTTCTTATGATAAGAAATAGTCCTCTTTTCCAGAAAGTAGCTTAAGAAAGCAGCCTTATAACCAACAATGCATTTAGCTGACATTTTGTCACCTGATATGGCTTATAACGTTATTTTTAATGATACCTAGGAATGACTAAATAGAAGGTAAAATAGCTTAGTTCCACATGATATAAAACTGATGTTGCAGCAGAATATAACAGACATTTATCTTAAACACAGCTGCATTAAAAATGTAAGCCATAAAACTCTCAACATCTTTACACACAGCTCACGAACTGTAATGATAGTTGCACTGTTAAATCCCATTCTCCTCTGAAAATTGAGTTTCATCCTTAAAAAATTATCCTTCCCTTAAACCTGTCTACAGAGGGAAGTTGGTGTAACAAAAGCAAGGGTGAGAATTGAAAAAGCAGTAACTCATTCTGCACTTTCTCCCTATGTTCATACTTTTATTCCATAGAGGTTTGGGGCATTTTCCTTCTAGTATGGGTTTATCCCAAGATTTTCCTTGGATTAGGCTGCTGTTTACAATATCGCCAGTCAAGTATCCATAGCAAAGGAAGGTCAGAAAGAACTTTCTTTTACTGTACCCTGTATCTGCAGTTTTGTAGGGTTGTTTGTTCGTTTGGGTTTTTTATAAGGAGGTTAGAATCATGAAATGAAACAAAATCATATTCAAGCTTAAAATATTCATACTGGCACTCTACAGAAATAAAACCAGAACAAGGAGACCTACTATGGAAGATATTAGTAGAAAAGGTCTTATGCATCACACCTGGTTTTATTCCACCCTTCCTTCTCCACAGAACTCCAAGACAATTAATCAGCTCAAGTTCCTTATTATTTGGTCATTTTCTACTCTTTGTAACAGTAGCATTAAAAGAGTAAAAGGAAAAAATTATGAAAACGGAACACGCAGACAAGTCCAAGTTGGAAAAGATTACTAGGGGCTGCTTTCAAGGGTGTCGAAGTCATATGGATAATTATCAAGCAGAGTCTACACGCAAGGAGGAGCATACTAGCTGGGCCAATCCTCCTTTTCTTCATGTAAGAAGGAAGCTGCAATACCCACAGTATCAATGCAATTGTCAGCAAAGGTGCCAGCAGTACAGATGTTTTCTCAGCAGCCAGAGCGGTCCCATATATTCATCTATTATGTTGTCTGATCAGAAAGAAGCACAACCACAAAACTAAGAGCAGAAATTAATATCCTGAAGCAACAAAAAAATTAGAAACAGTAACCACTAAGTATACTTTCATTTATTTCAGATGCCCTTTCACTGATGAGAAGCAGCTACAGGCTAGGGAGGAATCACGTGAGCCAGAAAGCTGGGACTACAAACCTCAATCTCAGTACGCACACCATGCTCAAATTCTTCCTGGAATGTTACTGTGTGACGATAAGCCACCACAATTTGCTGAACTGCCAAATATAAATTGACATAGCAATGACACTGACAATGCCGGCACTCGCCTCCAGTACCTGTGTTACTCATTTGTGCCTTTGTCTTTGTTCATTAGAAGCAGACATTTCTCAGTTACAAATGTGTCAGTTTTATTTCTTAGCTGTGGATACAGACATGCTGAATGACATCACGCAAACCCTACAATTCATAGTTATTACTGTGAACAACGCTGAACGATAATTTGTAAACACTCCTGTTCTGACTTCCTTCAAAAGAACCAGTGTAAAGAAAAAAAAAAATATTACTGGCTTTCTAACCTAAGCATTTTGCACTTAACTTTCTTTTCTATCTTTTGTTTTCCAAAATACAAATGTTCCTGTCAGATGATTCAGAAGTCTTAGATCAGAACTCTACTCAAATGGCACATTCTGTCCAGATTTGGCCAGAAGACATTTTTCTCAAGGTCCCAAACATGTGATGTCTCCTGCGGCCCTTTGGGACAGACTACTTTGTATCACTTTGCCAACCTCCAGGGCAAGCAGATCCTGCGTGCTGCTGCTGTTCTTCCACTACAATCCATGACACCTGCATCAGACTCTCAGTAGGTCAATACCGCAGTTTTGCCTTTCCCAGTATCACAAGGAAAGCAGTGATGGAGGTTGCTACCACTGAGCATAAAAGTTTCCATTGCCCGTGCCTACCTCCACCACAGCAGTCACAAATTGCTTTTTTACCTCAACATGAGCATGGATTTAAAGTAAAACTGAATTTGGTGACATTCAGATCAGTTTTTAGTGAGGAGGGCTTAAGGCAGGCCCTGCACAAAGGCTATTATTCTGCAAAAAAAAGCTTCCAAGGAAAAGGTAGCACAGTATTTTTGCAAAGAAAAAAGCATGTATTCTTTTGTTAGCTTCTTTCTCAGGAGCATCTTACCAGCTTCACTTTAAGCTCCAAGATCGACATTAATTCCAGGCTCATGCATTTGTAACACAAACTTGCAAAAAGAACAAAGACAAAAGGATCTATGCGCATCCCTCAAGCCAATATATGAAAATAAACCAGGCAGATGAGACTGCTTAAAATGAGTCAAGTGCTCTAATCAACACCATTCTCACTTCTATCATCGCTCTTCGCACTGCCCCACTTGTGACACCGATGACAAGGCTGCAGTCCCCCTGAGCCATGCCCAAGGCTTTGGCAGCGTTGGGAGCAGGTGTGGCTGTAGGAGGCAGGATGCCATCCACATCCCCACAGCACAGGCACAGGATCCACAGCAGCACTGTGCTCTGCTCTAGGCTTCAAAAAAGAATCTGGATCGATTCCAAAGGACAGCAATCTAACCACCTCTTTTAACTTGCAAGAAAGCCTAACAGGGGACACAATAATAGGCTTCAAAACACTTCAGTTACCATTTTTTCCCTTTTTTTTTCTAGCAAATGATTTTTGCCATAAGAAATATCTCACATAGCAGGCAAGGAAATGCCAGTAAGTCTCGAAGAAAACCTTTGCCCTCAATACCTGGGGAAAAAAGACTAACTAGGTTGTCACTAGAACTCTCCGACTATGAACTTACAGTATTACATGTAGTTTTTCAGTATAACTTAGTCCAATTTTAGATTCTGATACAAATAAAGTGCTAAGAGCAGAGTAATAAAGAAAAGAGAGTTGTCTCACGTTCTGTATTTCCCAGCTTCCTTTAACATTAGTACATTAGTTCTTGTTGAGTAACCTACCAGATCACTGCCTTCACCCCTGGATGCATTACCTATCAGATAATAAGAGGTATTCAGCAGGACACCAGACAAATACAGTAAATTTTTGTCAGTATTTTGTTTCTGCTGCTTTCCTTAGTAACTAATTTGGAATATTTTTGACTACCGTTTTCCTTGCCACAATTCTCTGGAAAACAGATAATTTCATCATACCAAAACCATAGTAAATTTAATTCAAGTTTAAAAAACATCTGCTTTTACCTATTACTGGAGAACTCTTCATTCTTCCTTAAGTCATTCACAAGTGCTTCTTGTTCAACATAGTCTAATTATTCTAAAAATCTCTCCTTTTCATTATTTAACTTAAGTGACTGCTTTATTTGGGCAAGTGAATTTCATGAGGGATGGTCCTTCCTCCTGCAATATGCAGGTATGAAAATGAAATGCTGCTAGTGACCCACAGAGCTGGATTCCCACTGCTTCCAGTTCCCTGACTTTGCTAAAACATCAACACTTCACAATACAGCAACCACCACCAGATGAATTATGGTCGGGTAAAGGAATTCCTCTCCAATGCACTAAACTTTGAATTCTATTAGAAATACTTCTTACCACAAGATATCCTAGAATCTGAATTCACTCAGGCGCAGAATGAATGAAATGAGTTGCAACAAAAATATGTTTCTAGCTCAGGAAAAACTTACAGCTTAATGCTATAAATTACCCAGCCAACAACCGTATCATGTATTTTCCATGACAAATGTATCACTCCTCAGCACTTCGGGAATTAAATGACAGTATATCACTGAAGATATTCCCCGCTGCAGACATAGGTAACTCACTCAATGGTACTATGATAAGTGATATCCACGTAAGTCAAATTCCAGATAGCCAAGTGATGAGACCTCAAGATGGCTAGAGCTTAGAGATGGCCCGGCCTGCACTTTCCCTTTTCAGATGAGTACACTGAAGCCAGCAAAAGGGATTTTAAGCTCTTAAGTATTATTAAAGCATACCTGACAGTGAAACAGCTTAAAGTTTAAAAAAAAAAAAAAAGAAGACCTGAAAAGCCACTCTCCACTGCTTACTATGTCCTTGTGGGGCAGGTCCTTCCTTCAGCATTGCTATATCTTTGCCTGCCAGCTTTCAGTGGCTTACTTAGTCCTGAACAGTCCTCTCTAGATATGCACATTTCCCTTCCTAGTCCTCTCTACAGTCTGGCGATATTTGTTCCCTACTGTTTATAGGAGTCTGCCACACTCAGCTCCTGCTGCAAAGCTCCCTCCTGGTTGGACCATCCAACACCCTAGATAGTTCCTGAGGTCTCTCAACTGTTCGGGGAAGACAATGATCTCTCTTTCTCCAGATGGTTCCTCCTGGACTGGAAGGCAGCAGTCAGAAGTCAAAGAGGCAATCTTTCCCCTCGCTGAGCAGACTCAACTGTTAAACAGAACGGAGCAAACAATCAAGCAGGTACCATCCATCACAAGGGAAATCAGGACAGGAATGTTTTAATCTACAGATACCTGCATGGAACTTCAGTAAAATCAATCCTGACATTTGCTGAATCACCACAAACCAGACAAAAACGTTCAGAAGAGTATAGATGAAGGTGAGAGAATACAGAGTTTGCGAGATTTCAGAGCAGAAAGCCCTAATAATATGTACTAAATAACATTCAGAAATACAGATTGAAAACCTTCATTTAAGAGTCTCAGTATACATACAATTAATTGATCTTCTATCAATTATTTTATTTAAGTTTTAGAAGCACATCTATACCTCAGGTCTCTGATTTCTTAATTAAAGGGCCATAATAAAGGACTCTTAAAACAACCTAAAATTTTACTGGTGCATAATTAAATTTCACCAACAATTTAAGAACGGATAGGATATACTTTTAGCCTTCTCTTATTTCCACAACACACAAAAACTGCTCAGTCACCAGTACAAACGTAACTGCAACCTTTGAAAAAAGTACTGTGCATTGTATTCTTTCCCTTTCCACAAAGTCCATGGTTATAGCTTCTCAATATTGTGTCAATCCTCTGTCTACCATGGGACACCACTTTCAATTAGTCCTTTTATTTAATCTTACAACGTCTGTTCTCAATGACCATGGCGCTTTTGATCTGTGGATTTATGATAATCTAATGCATATCTCTCACTGGAAAGGTTGCCTTATTTATCCCTATTGTTCTTTTCCCAAAAGAGATGCTTACAAAAAAAATTAGCTCCCACTTAAGCCAGGAAGGAAATCGCATTTGTTTAACACAACAAGAGACCTTTCAGTACCTGTTTGATGCCCTTGACCAACACGCTATTATAGTGTCTCAATATGCTGGCTGCCCCTTGCCTGGCTGCTCATTTCTGATAAGAGATGCCAACTCCCTGGAGTGCCATTCAGAGCTGAGAGCAAAAGGCAAGAGACCCAGGAGGGTTATTTTCAAAGGCTTATGAAGGAAATAAGACATCTACATGCTTTTGCAATTATTTTCTGCAAAAACCCGTGAAAGTTAAAGAGCAGCATTTAAATTGTGGCACCACATAACTATTATTGGCAGAAAAG
Organism: Cuculus canorus; assembly: GCF_017976375.1. Classification (NCBI taxonomy): domain Eukaryota; kingdom Metazoa; phylum Chordata; class Aves; order Cuculiformes; family Cuculidae; genus Cuculus; species Cuculus canorus. The sequence goes on along the minus strand of NC_071406.1, from coordinate 28,051,370 downwards.
CTTGAAAAGAAGATACCTCCTTATTTGCACTATTCTCTATGTTCTTCCCAAGAGCTCAGCCACAATTAAGAAATACTTTGCTGACAGCTCAGTCATTCACTTACTATAAAATCTTCACTGTATTTTGCAATAGATATACAGTAATGCTCTTGAAAATAATACTTGAAGGTAATGCACTGCTGTAATCTTGTCACAATCTAGTAAATAACTGAAGTCATTGCCTCACGTATTCATCTTTGGAATTTCTGACAGTTGCTTTTATATTGGCTTCTTTGAAATCATCTGCATTCTGTACTGCAATAAAAGCTAAACGGTCACTAATGCAACACCCTGCTAAGACAAAAAAAAAGCCAATAGCAAATCCATGGAGATAGATTATACCGTAACTTGGATACCTTTTACAGTAACACAGTACACTACAAATTTGTGTTATATTAGATAGAATGGTTCTGGTTTGAATTATGTAGACTCTCTGAAATTAGAGCTTTGAAAACTGACAAAACTATATCCAGCTCTTCATCCAAGGCTGATACATCGCATTTCACAGTTCACCACTTGATGTCACAGGATGCTTCAAAAACGGAGAACTGCCATTTTGCTTGACATGCCTATTCGAGATCCCATAGCAAGTTTTGCCCAAGGAAAAGGTTTGTTCTTGCAAGAGAGTTTTATAATTCTGTAGGGCACTGCTCTTCCACTTTTAAAATGCACTCTCACTTAAACTTTTAAGTTACGTAACTGTAGGAAATAACGGGAGAAAAAAGTTCACTCCTTATTTAAGGTATGCCTCACTGTGAAAATAACCATTTTCATCCCACATATGGGGTTATAGCCATGTGCTTAAGCACACTACTGAGCTGTAGCCTTATGCAGTTAATATACTTTGCCACTTAGATCCTAAAATCTTATCACTTATGAAGATGGAAGACTGCACGGTACTTTCAGGGCGAATTTAGGATTGCTGTTACAGTATATTTTCAGAATATATTCCAGGCAAACAGGTCATGACACTGTGATGTAAAAATCCGACTCTCTTACTCGATGTACTGGTTACTGTTCTAAAGGGATGGTAAACAACGCAATTAGAAGTGTATAAGTCATATAAGTCTTATGTTTACTTCAAACACCATATGCACATATTTTACATTAAGACAGGCCAGGAAAACCTTCTTCACGGACTCCAAGGCACAGACTCAAAATTTTCATGTGGTATAGGGAATAAATGTGGTGATCCTTGTAAATGGCAAGGTACTACACTTGCCAGAAAGATTTAGGAATTGCACAAATACTTTGCTTTTATTAAATGCAAATATATAAACCTGGATAAATGCATCTAAAATGTATGGAGACTCAATTTCTGCCAAAAGCTAGATTCTGTATGTCTCTGTTCTGATGTTTATGTACTCCTGATTTCATAGATCGAAGTGGGCTGCCAAACAATTCTGCATAACATCAGAGCTGAGATTGACGCTTTCAAGTAAAAAATGTTCATTTTGCAATGCTGAGGTAGGGCTGCTCAATTTTGGGCAATAATCTTGTAAGCAAATACAATATCTCATGGTGCAAGTAACGTTCTGCTATTCTCCTCTTACTTGTTTCTGCTCTAAGTTTCTCTTTACCAGCAGGCAGCGCACCATCAGAGGTTCTTGCAGGCATCAAGTGTTAGATCAGAGCTTTCAGACTACCCTTTTAAGGTTTACCGTACTTGCTAGAAAATAGGAAGAGTGGGGTCTGAAAGACAAATCATTGCTGGATCATAACACTCTGGTGGGCTTCACAGAGAAAGCAATAGGTAGACCAGATACAATAATGCCTCTGCAGCCTTGAAAAAGCTGACTAACACCATCACATGGAAAAGCACAGTAAACACGTTTGCTGTGTTGGCACTTCACAGCACATGAGAGCTCATTCTACTGTTGCAAAATTGTTGGATCTAGTTTAGATTAAAAAAATCAAACACTTCTTAAAGATACGTAAATTATTCAAGCATTTTATTCCTGTCTGGTAAGTTAGGGAGTCTCACCAAAAGACAGGATAAATAAAGGGATACGTTTGCCATACCTTCTCTTCACCATAACAGAGAAGACTGTCATGTTCCTTCATGGCTTTTGTAAAAAAGTACAGTAACTAATTAACAAACCTCAGTGCATAGTTTCCACTATTCTACGCTGTAATCATCTTCTGAAATACGTAATGAAAGCTGAAAACCTTTGAGGGGCTGCACTACATAAGGTTTTCACTCTGCAATAATACATTTGTGTAGACAAAACCTACACTCATTTCTCAACTACTGTAGATAAAGAGAACCTACAAGCCTCAAATTAAACACTTTTCTTCAAAAGTTCTTGGAAAAAACCAGGACTTTTAAACATCTACAGAGTTTATAAAGTTATTCAAGATGAAAGGCGTCATGTGTATTCATAACAGCCTTCTCTTCATAAAGCACAACAATTCAAGAGCTGAATCTTGTCTACGTTGTTAAATCCAATATATGTATATTGACTGTTTTCTAGCGGACTCTTCTCCTGTTGAACGGAGGTAGCACAACAGACAATTGCTAATTGCTGGAATAATTTTGTTATGGAAATTATTTGACCATCTCCAGTTAAATGAACAGTGGCACAATCAGTCTGATCTACAAGAACAGGTCAAAAAAAAACCCAGACTGAAATTTCACCTGAAATTACTTCCTGCACATAAAAAGGTAAGAAAGAACTAAAAGGAACTAATAGAAGTTAAGCTATGAATATTAAAACAAAGAAGAAAACACTTCAGGCAAACAAGAAGTTCTCCTTCAGGCATACAAGTTCAAGGTAGTGGAAGGAATTAACCAGGGGAAGATTAAAACATAAAAGTGAATCACAAATGGTAAGCAGAAAAAATCCTTAATTGAACTTGCCTCTCATCCTGCTTCCTTCTATCTTGTATAGCATATGTGTAAAAAAAGACTCAAAGATCAATTGCTACATTATACGCATTAATGTTCATTTAGTCATTGCTATAAAAATGCTGGTTTGTTCCCTTTCCTCTCTCATTCTTCAGGAATCATGGAATACACTAAGAAACCATAGAAATAGTGATTACTGTTGAAACTGTTAAGTCAAAGCTATCTTTAAAACAAAAAAGAAAGCTTATGTAAAACTTCCACTATGTGTGTGCTCCAACTTAAAGAAAAATGCATCAAAATATTTTTGGTGCTCTATTATTTCTGGCAATTGCAGAACAAACACATTCCTCTGGCTATGTACATCATATCAGTTATCCTGCAGGCTCATGAAAAATAACAAGAATAAAGAATTGCATAGGTTCATGGCACAGAATGGGTTACACCAGAGCTGTTTTCATTCAAGTACCTTCGCTTGTTTTACCAATGCAGGGATAAAGAAAGAGAAGGGAGAGTAAGTGATCTTTATATCATTATTAAAAAAAATGGCACCTTCAGATCACACATTTTTCCTGGAGAAAAAACAAGATGAAACAAATACACATGATCAAAACATTGTATTTTCAAAACACAATAGAACGACAGCCAGTTTGATGTGTACCCATTTACTTCGCTAAGAGCTGAAAAATCCAAACGTGTTCAGTTAAGCCAGTTTCTTCGTAATACTCACCATCCTTCAGAAAACAATCCATGTTTTAAAACCCCAATGCACCTTAAAGAATGCAGAAGAATGCACTAATGACTGGACACTCTGTGATAACTAAGTGAATCAAAATCTTCTCCTGATTTTTGGAAACAGGTCCTTACGCAGCAGCTGGCATGAATTACTAGGAACATTTGGCTAACTGGATAATAAGGACAAAAGCCATGGCTGGTCCAAATTCTACTTGACAGTTCTGCTTCAAAAAAAAGAAAAAAAAATCTCATTAGAACCTTCTTTTCTTTTTTTTTTAAAGCAGCAACAACACCATAAAGACTGGTGTTTCTATTTTTTTCCCTCATTATGTCCAAACAATGTAATGGTAAAACCCTCAGATGTTGCATAGGCCGGTGTAACTGAAGCCCCAGTGCCCCTTACTCTAATAACGGCTGTTGGCAACACCGATTCACCCTCACTCACACCACATCTCACTCCTAGGGTGTGTGGTAAAGGTTTCCTACTCTGAATATATTTCTCCACTTGCCAGCAATTCACTGGCACAGATCACAGTAAGAAACCCTCCAAACTCTCCTCCCATCTAGTTTACTGAAGAGAAAATACTCGTGAGACCAGTAGCTTTCTCCAAACTGCAGCTTTGTTATGAGGTAAAGTCAAATTCTATTATTACAGATCTATGCAAACAAATGCCACCCGCTGTTACTTTGTTATATTATCTGCTGGGTGCCCATGCAGCTAGCAAATTCTTTCCAGAAATCAATGTAGGAACCCAGATCGAGTGGGGCAACATGGTCAGAAGTGTCTGGTGCATGGTGTCTATCAGGTCCAAGTTCCAGAGGCATTCTTGCCACAAGAATCTGTGGGGAGTATGCGCCTTTACTAGGCAGTCCTTTCTCCTTTTCCTTTCAACAGGTAACAGGGAATCTAAAGAAAACAGCTTCTCAGATCACAGTCCCTGGAGAACCACTCAAATCAAGAACAAGTCTGATATAAAGCAATTACCCTATTATTGCCAGGCATTAACAAAACCCCCGAGTATTAAGATAAAGTCCGCATACATGTTACATAGCATTCAGTTACAGCTGTCCTTGAAAAATATTGGATTATCCACTGCCTTTCCTAACAAAACCAAACATTTAAAGTGCTGGGTTTTTTCTCCTCTTTGATCAAAACAGCTCTGTAACTTTTGAGGTAGCAATGGATTAGTCCAATGTAATATTATGGCTAAAGCTAAAAATAAACAAAAAAGCTAAACCAATTTTAATTTATTTTTTTTAATCTTTGCTGAGATTGTTCTCAGACATCTTGCAAATTCTAACAAGCATCATGTTAGTATCAACATCTGGTAGCTTAGTGGTATGATACCCCACACTTTTGCTGTGAGCTACCAAACAGATGTTGCTGAAAGGCTTTTTAATTTAGAAGGGCTGGTTGCATAAAATTATCTAACATATTTCAGTAACTCACATTTGTATTACGTTGTACTTGATTGGGATAACAAGAAACACAGAACAGTTTTAGAATTCACATATCATCACCATTACAGTGAGAGACATCACTTGTGCATCATTCTTTCACAGAGACAGCAATCTAAGTGAAGGTCAAGCTAGCAGGATAAATGTGGCTACTTTCTGGATTTCAATCATGCCAGTCATAAGTAAGTCACCTTTTGAAAGGTACTTAATCCTTGCTGTAGGGGATAGAATTTAATAGCAGGCAATTGTGGCAGGTAAAAATTATAAACAGCCTTAAGATTCTTCCAGCCTTTTATGCCCACAGAGTGCTAGAGTGATTTCCAAGAGAACTGGTACTATGACAATAAAGAATAATGTTGTGGAAACAGGAGAGAGAAAAGAAGAATACATGTTTTTTAAAAAAGTATATTTTTGAAGTAATGTGTTTTATAACTAAAAAAAAAAAGCACAGGAAAAAGCTGTTAATGGGTAGCCTTTTCAAAAAATAAGCTCTTATTTAGAAGAGCTGCTGGAAAAACAGAAATACTAAATATAATAGATAATTTAGTAGTTTCAGACTTAGAAATCTCCCCCCAATCCACAGAGACACTGACTCTACCGCTCAGGACTTACTGAATAGCATTATAATGACCAGCTTTGGTTCTCTAGGAATCCCTGACAATTACAGAGCTGAAAACATTCTGCCGTTATCGTTCTTGAAGATTACTTAGTAAAAAAAGGAAAACGAAAACAAAAATAAATTTATTAGGATACTTTGCAATTGCTTTACTACAGGATAAATGTGCACCAGTGGCACAAGAAGAAAGGCTCGCCTAAGAGAATCTGAACTCCCCTCCATCTTCTTATTCTACCACAGGCAACAGACACCCTTGCCCTCAACAACATTCAACTGGTAATGAGGAAACAAGAGGAAAACTGTCAGCAATGTTTTGTGAGGAAACATAATGGAAGATTTCTGTAGAAGATCTTGCTAACAGTCTAAAGCAAAAAGAAAAGCAAGGAGGCGGCACCTTAAGAAAAGAATGAAGGTGGTTTGTGTTCTTTAAGGAGGTAAAATGAGACAAAAGCAGGAAATGCTGTCCTTCCTTTATCCTAAGAAGTTCTTAAAGAAAGGTCAAGTATAGCCATCAATCAAGATAAGGAAGAGGCAACCAAAGAGATGACCTTCTTTGAGGAGAAACAAGTATGTATCAGATAGCACTTTTACACTGATGTAGTCCTCCTCTATGCTACAGAAAAGAGAACAGTTTCATGCCAGCGCTTAAAAAAAAAAGTGAACACTAAGCACTTGAGATAGAACAAAATTGGACATGTAAGAGCCTATTAAATCAAAGACTAGGAGCCAAGGAAAAGCTTGCTTCCGAAATGTGTGAGGAGTGCACTGGAATTCTATTCCTTACCACTCCTGCAGCTTGGCACCTGGCTTAGGAGATGCACCTCCTGGGGGAAGCCCCCCTCCCTAGTTTGTTACCAATAAACTGTGGGAGTAATTACTTCTAGTTTAAAGTTTGTCACTCCTCTGAAAGAGCACAATAAATTTTTTTCATGTCTGACGTCACAATTACACAATTCATTGATAATATTCCCCTGTAAGTTCTGCTTTATAATGTCATTTTGGGGATGAAATATCAAATTGCATGGAATAGCATCTAACGTAAACAAAATAAAATATCCACAAACACCAAAAATAAGTATTAATACAAGCTTTATACAGTTACCCTTCACCAGCTTTCTCAGCCAAAACCAGTTCATTTTTATTTCTTGGGCTAGTTTTAAAGCATGGAATTGTTTCAATATCACTCTTTAGGAAAACATAAGTTTACCAGCTCTCGAGGTAGAAAGGCCTCCTCCTGACGAGCCACAATCAGACAGACAGTTTCCCCTTGCTTTGTGCTCCTCAGCATAGCAACAAGTTCTTCCTGAGTCCTACCAGTGATGTCCCGTCCATTCACCTACGAGACATAGAAGGTGTCGGATTTGTGAGTATGACTGTCTTTTGTCATTCTCCCCTCACCTAACACAGGTGGCATTCAGTGACTAAAAGCAAAGAAGGATTAGATCCCATAATTTCCTCCCCCCCCCCCAAAGCACTTAACCTTTTTTCCCCTCATTTTCACCATCTGCTAAAGCAGGTCTGTAGTACCTACACACCTTGCAGGGGGGTTGTGAGGCTTAATTAGTTTGCAAAGCACTTTAAGGTCCAAAAGTACAGCAACAAAGCCTAAGTATTATTAAAACTGTTTACCTTAAGAGCTTTTTCAGGTTATTAAGTAGAACTAGCCCATTAGACAATGAGATGGTAATTCACAAGATAGCTGGAAATTTTAAACAGACTGATTTGAGCAAAATTGCCTTAAAATGAGCATTGAACCACCTCAATGTTAATCAGATTTTTTTTTGACATGGCTGAAGAGGCAATACATGTTTTATTTCTGAACTGATATATTTATCTGCTTTAAGAACAAGAAGTTATCAGATCCCCCTTATGCAATATCTTATGGACCCTTGTGAAAAGCACCTTTTTCCAAATGGCAGTGTTGTTGACAAACATTACAAAAGCCATGAGATTTGTTCGTTTTTATTGGTTTGGTTTCTTTTTTAAAAACCAACATCAAGAATTTTAATTCCATACATCAGTAGCTCATATAAGGAAATAAAACACTTGGGCCCAAACCAGCAATCAATACTCAGCAATGCAAATGCAATAGGTGATTGTCCTAACCTCCAGGATTCTGTCTCCTGACTGCAAACGACCATCTTTTACTGCTGCACCTTTTGGTAAAATATTCTTCACAAAAATCGGACCAGGACCATGTACTGACGAATCTCTGGTAACCACAGTGAAACCAAGTCCTTCTGGACCTAGAAGGACAGATAAAGAAACCCCAATATAAATTTCAACAAGCAAACAATGATCATTAAACTTAAGTAAACAATGTTAGTAAGACATCATAGACACTCATTCAGGTTAGCTCTTAAAAAAAGAAAGCAAACAAAAAGCTGTAGAAACGAGTCTGCATGATCTAGAGAAGAATTCAAACGATGTTGAGAACACATGCTCAAATCCTCCTGTAACAGCTACAGCTGGAAATACTGTTGGATGGTCCACATTAACACAAAAAAAGCAAGAACTCTCCTTTTAGAGCATTAACCGTTCCTCTAGGTGATTTTAGTATCAGCCTTCAAATTAATGCCCATAGTCTCTGAAATATAACAGAGCAATCAGAACTGTTTATTTATGAGCATAAATATGATTTAGCAGGTTTTACTGAAAATTAGTGGAAAGTGTAAAACGTCACATGATTTGGATGCAAAAACTGCTGACTACATACTGTTCAGAAAGGAGAAGTGATACTGCAAAGCTTCCATTAGCGAAGCCGTTCATTGCTTGGGAATAAACAACCTCAAGTGTTAATAGATAAACGCTTTAACAAATAATTAGGGAGTAAAATCAATATTAGCAGGTATTGCTTATAAGCCACCAAAATCTCCCAGGAATAGCAGGGTCCATATAAATCTTTTTATATTGAGCAGGATCGCTCTCCATGCGATAGTTTTCAGAGATATCAAGCCATGTGAAAAGTTTACAGAGATATCATGGTGTCAGTATCACATTCTTATTTGTTTTAAAAATATAAATTACTGTTTCAAAATCAAAAGCATGACATCTGAAATGGGGAAAATTCTGAAGCAGGTTTTGTTAACACAAAGCTAAAGAGTTCACTAGTAAAAATGAATGATTTAAGTTAAGAAATAACCTAAATTAAGAAATGACATCTTGATTACATTCATTATGTGCTAAAAGAACAAAGACACAGTTTTTAAAAGGGCCACTTCTAGCATCAAATTTAACCCTCAGCCAAATCAGAGAAAGAAATTAAACAGAAAATATAAATGCTAATTGGGATATGCTTAAGCGCATTTTACCACATGTGCATAAACCTGCTACTCCATGCAAAGACAGACATCTGCACAGAGCACGACTAAAGAAATATACACAGAATTTGGCCTGCTGACAGCTGGACAAATACATATGCAAAGAAAAGGTCTACAGAAAATAAAAACGGGAAAGAGAGGTAAATCTGTGGTAAACTTCTTGGGTACAATGAACAGAACAGAGTATATTTTTAAACATATCTGTAAAAGAATGTTGTCACAATTAGTAGATACTAAAAAAAAAAACAAACCCAAAATCAAAAAACCACAAAGGTCACCAGCAGACAGTTTACAGTTTTATTTGGTACTTGCAAAAGGCTGAAACATCTCTTAATAGCTCATGTTGCAAATGAAATACCTTCTACACAATCAGTAACTGAGATGTTCTAAAAATCAGTAAATCCAGATAACGCGCATCCAAGATTTACAAGAAAGCTGATCACTAAGAACATTACTGTTAACATTCCTATACCTTCTGGATGTTTTGGAACTTTTAAAACTGTAATTAACTTGTATGTATTTTTAAATGTCACTAGTTCAGTTTAAACTTAAGGTATCAATATAGAGAACGTGATACAGGATCAATCAAATCAGCCCTAAAGACTTACCTTTTTTCAGGTCTATCTTTATTTTTTTTGCATTTCTTTTATTGCCAAAGCCCATAAGGGGAGACAGTGAGGGAGAAGACAACTTTCTACTCAGACATGGGAGGTTGGGGCTCTTAGCTTGTTGTAGCGTTGCTTGTACACCTGCCTCCAAGTTGCTTGCTCCAGAGACATTAATTGTTTTCAGAGCAGGTTTTGGATGAAGAGGTGGTGGAATCTTTGTTTTTGGAACTCCTTCTTCGTTATCCACAAAACAAAGAGGAGCAATAGCAGATTTCTCATATTGTTCTCGATTATATGGAGGAAGGACTTCCAAGATGACACTTTGAAACTTCATTGCCTGACGGAAGATGTCCTGAGCCCTTCAAAAGAAAGGTATTAAAGTTCACATAACAAATTGGAATATTTGGGCAAAGTTTGAAGTTAAGAATAAGACAAAGACAGAGAACAAGACAAAAATTTATCTTAAACGTGAAGAAATAACCTTACCTTCACATCCACAGTGTCCTTTTTCTAAAAAAGTACACATGAAATCTGATTTTCAAACTACATTATTTCCTTACATTTCAAGGAAGAGCATCTACCAGGATTCTTAGACTTCTATGAAAACACATCATCCAGAATAAACTAATGAACATAGCTCTTCATGTGGAGCCTCAGGAAGGGAAGTTCTGATGGCAAAGCTCATCAAAAGACTCCTGAAGTTATAGCCTCACAGTTTTTTCAACTGCTTGTTATATGTATTCTTTTTGGCATAGAGGCACACCGAGCACTTATGACCAATTGATCGAGTGGATGCATCCAGTATGAGCAAGCTCAAGACCTAATGGATACTGCCGTGGGAAAGAGCCATCTTGGCTACACTAAACATATGTGCACCAGGAGTCAGAATAACTGCATTTATTGACACGAGACCATTCCAGAAGAGAAATGTCAAACTTGGTAGCAGGGAGAGTGTTGTAGGAAGGTATTCTTCCAGCACCACCCTTAAGGATGAGGGTTTCAGAACTGTAGCGGCACTGTCTCAGTGCATCTGCATGGGCTATAGGTTACCTGCTCACATATAGCCTGTGACGGTTTTCAAGGACAGACCTTACACCAACTGTAGATACCGTGGCATGCTCCCAGCATAAGGATATAAAGTCTTAACCCGGTGGCTTTCACACCCCATCTTCATCCTTGAAAGTAGCCATTTGGCCGTATGTTACAAGGTGATTTAATAACTCCGTTTCAGGAAATGAATATTTTAAATACATGAAGGGGAAAATATAAGATCTCCTTCAAACAAAAAATAGTGGAAGCAACACAAGACATCCTATGGGAAAGCCTAAATGCAGTCTTCAGGGGCAAAGCAACTGGCTGCACATCAAAGAGAAAAAATAATGGATGGAGAAATTTACATTTCTTGAGACCCCAAATGCATACTTTAAAGAAATAAGAGAGTGAATAAAGGAGGGGGCAACACAACTCTGCAACACAACCGAATGTAATTAAGCAGATTAACACCAAACGAAAAAGCAGACCAACAGTCCCAATATATAAAACTATTATAAACATGGGAATACAGAAAGTAGGCTGCTGCTATTACAGCTGTAGAAGCAGCACTCATCAGGAGCAATACTAGAAAGTCTCTGCTGAAAATGGAAAGAGACAGTATGTAACAGTTTCTGCTAAGTGTTAAAACAGCTTTTACAAGGGTTATGAAGAAATGTCAATTTGAAACTAGCAAACAGATTTTCCTCTCAAAGGAGAATTCGATGACTATTTCTGGGTCAACAGTCGTTGGGATGATACTTCGTGACATCCATTACAATTATTGTATTTCTCTAACGTGGACCTCTGACAGGTTCGAACAGTTATGTCGTGCCAGCTGAAAGCTAAAAGGCATTTTCACTGAGACTACTTTCAAGCCGGAAGGCTGCTTTCTTTAGCCATTCTCAGTAGCCAGGGAATGGAGGCAACGCAGAAGGCTACTCTGGAAGGCAGTTCTGCCGAAGAAAACAATGGGACATGGGACCAGGCTAAAGCTTGTCCAAAATATTCGTCCCAGCCCCTAAATGGATGTTGAGTCCTCACTGCCTGCAGTTTTTCTCCTCAGATCCAAAGCCACTTCAACCACACTACTTGTTACTGTAACACAAAGTGATTTAGACCAACTAAATTAGGCTCTGCTTTGCATCACCTTCGAATCACTTTTCTCTTTCATTCTTCCAAAGAAGAGATAGTCTAACAAGACCGACCTCTTTCAACTAACCGTCTTTGTAAATATCCCCTCCAACTCGCAAAACTGACACAAACTTTGGAGAAATGAAGTGCCCTGCATTTCTCATTTTGAAGGGAAGCCTTATGGAGAACTGGAGAGTTCATTGCACATTTCTAACTGTCACAAAATCTATTAACCTTAGAGAAATATGTGGAGTCCTTCACTCTACATACATCTCATGGGCTTCAAGCCTCTGAAGACCCAGTTATGTTCTGAAGAGGATACAAAGAAACAAAGAAATTTGTAAAGAAAAGATCACATACAACTTTGAAAAGAGAGGGTTTGATTGAGCCAAAATCTCATTTGAGATACATCTTTAACTACAAATATGCAGATGAGGCAACGAACTTTTTAATACGATAGCAAAATTGACATTCTGATGAAGTTGATATCTTACGTAGGAACTTTCCATGGGTAGAAGATAATGACATGTACTACAACACAGCAGAATATATTTATCACCAAATACACAGAAATGAGTAACTCAAAAAGCTATCAGGAGGCAAAAAGGATAGCCTCAGAAACCTGTACTGGTTTTATGAAAACCTATTTTGCAAATATTTATTCCTAACAATGAAATTATTTATTTGATTTTAGCAGAAACCTTGAACATTTGGCTTACTGTTTAGAAAGTTAAGCCTCAACTCCCTTGAGATCCCAATAGAGTTTTGTTACATTATAAGCCATCACTCAGCTGTCTAAACATATGGATTAAAAAGTAAAAACAAATTACTATTTAATCACTACAGTAAATACCTGTGAAATTTGAGAGGCTATTCTTTTGTGCAACAATGCCACATAAATTCACAACCGATCAAAGCAACTGTTACTTAAAATAATTTGAGAGACAATAAATGTCAACAGATTTTTAATAAAAGTCATAAGACATGAGACTTACCATTCAGCTCAAGTAATCACAGTTAGACAGTACTAGTGTTTTTAAAAAAAATGTTCAAAAACCTACAGTACCAAAAAAATAATAATTTCATTTGCAAAATAACATTATAAAACATGCTGTAATGTTGACTCGTTCTGAAGGTCTTGCAAGGAACAAATTACAAAGAAAGAGAAAATAACAGAAGGATTACAAAGCGAAGATAACTATTAAAAAAACTTAATGCTATTTAGATTATAGAATCACAGAATCACAAGGTTGGAAAGGACCCATTGGATCATCGAGTCCAACCATTCCTAACACTCCCTAAACCATGTCCCTCAGCACTTCATCCACCCGTTCCTTAAACACCTCCAGGGAAGGCGACTCGACCACCTCCCTGGGCAGCCTGTTCCAGTACCCAATGACTCTTACTGTGAAGAATTTTTTTCTGATATCCAACCTGAACCTCCCCTGACGGAGCTTCAGGCCATGAAGCCATACATACAGGCCATACATACAATTATGTATGCTCAATAGGTTCATTAAGACTACAAGAAGGTTCCTCTCCTAAAATTTCACCTTATTTGGAGGTTTCAGAAAGAAAACTTAAATGTTTCGGACAGGCATCAATTTTAGAGGCATTTTATCTGAAATAAATAATAATCTCTTTGCATGAATCACTTAATAAACACAGTATTGTATAAAATCCTGGCTAGTTAAATTAAACCAGAACTTACTGTGCAAAGGTTTTATCTGTAAGGTCCACATGGTTAATCTTCACAATGCATTCATTCTCATGGAAAAGCCCATCACGCCTAGATCTGCTATTTTCTTCAATACCACGGATGAAGAGTCCCAGCATCCTAAAATGCAGAAGAAAAAGTGAAAGCTATTCTTATTCTGCTGGTATTAATTCTTAGCAACAAAAAACAGATATTCATAATTACTTTGTATGAGATGAGATAGAGTAGACCATTATGAAGTACTTAACCTAGAAAAAGGATTTCCAGCTTGCTCTTTAACTAAAAAGGAGGGTATTGCAAGCAACACCAAGAAAAATTGCTAGGCACTAAAGCATACAACTTGCTAGAACTTCAGGAAATATTAAGTCCTGTGGGTCATACCTGAAGATACAGAAGAAAACTACTGGATCTCCCTATCCAGTTAAAAACTTGAAAGTAGCTTATGCAATATTTGCCACTAAGTACAATTGCATTGCTCCAATGAAAAGCACAAACAGATCAGAACTAATTTTCAACTTAACTATAATAAACTAAATGGGTGTTAGAATAAGTTAAAAAATAACCATTATTTCTACATTTGAAAAGTCTCTGAAACTTTTCAGTTGCCAAAGTCCGTTAATGATAGTAACGCTATTTATTTATGTGACAGGAGAGCAGCAGAACACTTAAACCTAAGGTGTTTATTACCAGGTTCTTTGCAAATAGAAAGCTGAGGCGCAGCACACAAGCTTCTGGCAATGCATTAAGTGAAAAAGTGTAAGTGGTGCAAAATTCCAGAATGGCTAACTCTGCTGGAGTGCTCAGCTACTTCTGACCTACCTGAAGCATCTCCAATATTGCAGACTACAACTCAACATAGATATATCCAATGATACCAGTATAAAGTCCAAAAAACCTGACAACTTCATGTTTATGAAGACCTTTTATAATCAAGTTTTATCCATTAAATTTCCATACCACATCAGCAAAGACAAATGACCTTTAGAGACCATTTTCTATTGGTTATTCTCCATAAAATATTAATGTGCAATTTCCAATGTGCCAGCACTCCAATCACAAAACAGAAGTCTTGCGTTTTTTCTCAGATTTACGACTGCCCCTCATATTTAAGTCCATTCAACAGATTCACAGCACACTGTTAACTATTTCAAATGACACTAAACTCACTAAACTCTGATTTTATATTTACTGAATTTTTTTTTAATTTATATTTATGTCATCAATATATTTCATTTGAAACCTTGGTTCCTACTGAATGTTAGTACTTCAAAACATTTAACAGAAAAAATAGATTTATATCTATCGCACAAAGATTCTCTTGCGACCTATGTTACCCTTCACCAGAGGACTGAAAAGGGCAGCAGTGGTGAATGGCCGCAGCCCTGCTAACAACCAATCAGTGGCAATCTAAAAACTAACCACTAAGAACTAATGAAATACAATAATGTTAAGACGCAAACCAATAAAAATAGAAAATAAAGTACAAATCAAGTTGGTTGCTCACTAATCCTGTTGTGCTTAGATGATGCATCCATACAGAGCAATACGATTACCCAACTTCTTTGAAACTCGCTGTATGTGCTGCAGTACCTGAATGAGTGGCTTGAGTTCCCTGTGCTGTGGCAGCTTAAACGCATTGCTCCATTACTTTTTTGTACAGTCTCAATTTTAGCATTATTTTAAAGCGCTATTAAATTTTAATTTCCTTTTTTAATGATATCTAAGTGCAAAAGAAAGGGGAAAACGATTTGCATTAGTTTTGTAGCTCCTGTATAAACTAAGATTTTGTAAATTAATACAATGTTTTAACTACCTCTAGAAAAAATTTTCCTCTGCAGCAGTGCTAGGCTAAAGCCAGTTTTGCCTTATTAGAAGATAACTTTACAACTTAAATACCAGACCAGGGCAGTCATGGCCAGCACACCCTCATAAATTGCATCGTGTCATTAACATAAATAAAAGATGTTCTTCTGCACTTTCTCAAGTTATGAGTTAAAATTTATACACTAATCTCAGGCCTGATTAAATAAGAGGGACAAGCAATTTAAGTCACTCTAGTGCTTTTACAAAGATATCAGTAAGGTTCTGCCAAGGATCATTAAAATTTCAAGACAACTGTCTAAACAAGCAGTCCATCTGTCCAAATCCCCTCTCCTACAAGGGATCGTCCAAAGCTTTTATCAATGAGGACATATTAACATGCACAGAATGCAGACCAAGAACTCTACTCCTTCTCCATGGAACTTTTTCAAAGCTGCACCAAACACAGTGATAATTCAGTGCAGAACTCTATGACAGTCACAGTAATTATTGATTTTAAGAACTCGCAATTCCAGCACAATTTTTACCTAATGATCTTGAAATGCAGTGTGTACACTACAACCTTTGGGGCATTCTTATAACAAAGAATTAACGTCTCCGTGTCCCAGTGGGGTAACAAGCACAAGTGCCTAGACAGGCAGCCTGCAAAGCCAAGGACACAACTCAGGCCTCCTACAGCTCTCATCGAAGAACAAGTTTCTTCTAGAGACAGTGCCAACATTCTTCCAGGCAGCAGGTAGACATCTATTTTCCCTTTTGGTAAATAAAACACTCTGAATGATTTTGAGTCCACTTCCAGACTCAGAGCTTGCTGAGAAAACATTTACACATGCAGACCTTTACAAGGCAACTTAATCCTTCACATTCTCCATACTACATGAAAGTTGACAAGTAAAGAAGCATTTAACAATTAAACAATTTTAACTTTCACAGTAATTGTCTTTGTTGGAAGCAGCCCTTTTACTATGAAGTAGTGTCATTGTGGCATTGGCAACTTCCCGTCTCTTACTGAAGGCTGCCAGTGTCAAATTAACTCTCTGGCTGAGCTGCCGCATGTCAAATTTCAGCCTAGAATTTATTTATTCTTTTTTTTTTTTTTTTTTTTCATCTGGGTTACATAGCTTGGAAAATAGTTATAATGAAAATGCTGACAGAATCTTAACTACAGTACATCAATATAAGCACGCTGCTATAATAGGCTTTTGTGATCTCAAGAGACTACGTTAAATCATTTATAATTAAAGTAATTGTGTTACAAGAAAGAAAAGTTCATGGTATAGTGCACATTTTATAAATGCTATACAAACCAAATCTGAAAGGTGGCTTGAAAAGTATGACCAGGCTAGCAATTTATTTACTTATTTATTTTAACTTTTCTTGCCTTGTATGTCACTAAGGAAGGGCCAATGCAGAGAAATCCAACAACTACTCCAAACAAAAAAAATCCACACACAGCTAAAACCAAACCCCACACAAAACACCACAATAAAACCCACCCCTCCAGTATGATATTGTTTTACAGAGGGTCTTAAACAGAGGCAATTAAAAGGGCATATATGAACACAGGGGTTGGTATTTTCTTGTAAGTAATTTAGACTAGAAAATATTTTGGTAACGTAAAACAATGTCACAGACCCATTTTCTTTTAAGCATTTCTTTACCTCATGATTAAATAGTAGGTATTTTAAGAGAACCATGACCATAATCCTTTTGCTAATATACATCCTGAGCAAGGCAGAAAATATCTTACCTTCCACTCAAAGATGAAAAAAAGGGCACTACATGTATTCCCAAGGGTCCACCTTCCCCAGAAATCTCCACTGTTTTCGTCATTTCACTAAAAAAGAGCACAGGGAAACACAACTCGTACTTTTTCACAGAATTCTCTATGTTAAAAAAAAATAATTCCCGATTGATCAGATACAAGAAAGGATAGAAAAAATAATTGACTCAGTGATCATTAATATATAAAAATACAATGAAATGTTAAATGGCTATCGAATTCTTTCAGTTTTATAGACCAGCATTTGTGTACTTTGAAAGGGAATGACATCAAATATTGAACATTTTCCTAAGTCAGTCCTTAAGCAAATTAGGAAATTAATTAAAAAAAGGTTATTCTAAATGTTCTTAATTTAAGCTCCACATGAGCTGCTTCGGTCCATCTCCCCATGCGGACACATTATAAACATGAAAAATCACACATGAAGGACATCAACTAATCAAATCATATATAAATATCTGAGTTTCTGCCCTCAGTTGCATAGAAATTCAAAGAACAATACAAAGAACAAGACAAATTGCAATCAAAAGTGCAACTCAGCTCATTTTATCAGGAAGTTTCCTTCCTCAAACACCATTATCAAAACTTCTATATTTAATCTCTGACAGGTTTTTGCTGTTTCATGGCTATGTGCTGTTTCATTTCCTGCTGAGTATTTTACATGGCCAGTCTTGCAGTGACCTTAACTCTATTCTGGGTGTTCATAATTTGAAAAGGAAGGTATCTGAATTAGCTGGAATGTAAAAAATAAATAAATAAATAAATAAAATCTTCTGTAACACCACCTCCCTATAAATCATTCTGGATACCATCAGCACTCCAAGTAGTGGCCAGTGGACAAGTACTGGGTATTTCCATTTATGTTTGAACACGCTAACACATTCAAGCTATAAGAAGTAGCTCTACATTTGCATACCCATCCCCCATACATATCCCACCCTCCCCTCCAAATGATTTTTCCCTAGTACAATGATTCCCTCTAGGATCAGCTGCCTGATCTCACCGACCCATGGTCTTCTGATCGTTTGAGCTGATGCAAGAATCTCCGGAAATCAGAGGTATAAAGGAGGAATCTGTGACCACCTTCAAAGTGGCAACACGCAATTACACCAGATTAGATACAGCATAAAAACCCCACGGCACAGCTAAGTCCTGTCACAAGGAGGACAACTACTAAAAGCGATCCTAGACGACTCCAGGCATTGTTTTCGAATAATGTAGGAATATTTTGTTGTTGTCACGAATCTTTACCCAGTTGCATAACGATTAATCAGAAGCAACTTGCTCTAAATACAATAATTCTTAACTTGGTGAGCTGAATGGGCTTTAAGACTAGAAAATAAGTTTACATAATTTTCTTTTGTTTTGGGGGTGGGATGGCAGCAATTGTTTGTTGGGAGTTTCGGGGAGGTTTTTTTTCATAAATTATTCTTCCAGAAAGACTGGCACCGAAATTAATTAATATCACATAAAAATTAAATGGACAGACCCTGAAAAACAAATCACCACTAATCACAACATAACAGACTTTCACATTACTATATTTATAACACAGGCACAATCAACAGGCATTTCTATTTGCTGATTTTTTGTTTCCTGTATTTCCCCCTCTTCATGAATCAAACAGGGAATCCTGACAAGATCTTCCTGTAAATTTTTTTAGAAAACATTTTTTCTAGTGAAATTGATTAGAAAAGCCAATCAGAGTGCTAAGCAAAACCTCAAAAATGCATGCATAGGAAATCAACTCTTCTTTTAGTTCCATCTTCTACTTCCTCCAATTCTCTTCACGGACAAAAGAATAATTAAAGGGCTACTTTATTGTCTTTTGAACATCTACAGAATCAAAACGTATGAGTAAATTAAGTAGCCAAATCCTACAGATCCAGAAAATAATAAAAAGTAGTAAATGGGCTTTCATTTCTACAGGGAAAATTTAAATAAGTTACAGCTGTCCCCAGATAACCCTGTGCTGCTCAAGGACTCCAGGGAAGAGTTGTCTTCCTAGGCAAGTGTAAAACAGAGCTGACATTTTTTGAGGCCTATCAGGACAGACAGGTTAGCTGTCATATTAAATCAATGCACTTACAGTTATAAGTAGGCTCAAAGCCAAAGAAAACATACAAGTTTATTTTTAAACCTAACATGAAATCTACACACTAAGAAAAATAGGTTTCTTTGTGAAAACAGCCCACACGTACGTTGTGTATTACTTTTTTAAAACATTGTGGTACATCCCAAATTTATGCATGTACTAAAGCACTAAATATCCGTAACAGCACTCTCTTTATACATACATACATATATATAAAGGTACTTTAGAATTATATTTTTAATCAGAAATTAGTTGGAATGACTTTTCATTCTCTGACAAATGTGTTTCTTAGTTACATCTGAGAAGAAACTACTCCTCACAACAGCTTTAACAGATCTTTGCGGACATATTTTTATATAACACCTATGAAAGCCCAACAACAAAATAATTAAAAAGCAGAAAAGCAGGATATCTGAGCTTTCCTTTTCTTTTTTTTTTTTTTTTTTTTTATTTAGGAACCTGAAAGATTAAAGACTCAAAAATTTTACACAATTCACTCACACTGTCTATCTTCTAGCAGGTTTAATCTGCCCACAAGAACAGCTTGAATTCCAGCAGCGTACTACTCCACACTGGCTTACAGTTTATACTGTACTGTGGATTGTATGCAGGAATTAGACACAGCTGATGAGATCCCAAACAGGATGAACCTGAAAAAACCTAGTTATTAACCTTCAGGCATGAGGGACACCAAGGTGCTGAGAACCTTCAGTTTGACGGTCAAACTGAAAAAACGGGTAGGAAAATGCAGAACGGCTTTCCACTGCTGGTTGATCACTGCGATACTGACAACAGAGAGGATAATTTATGGATTTTCTGCAACATTCCACACATTTAACAAAGAAACAAATCCCCCAAACAGGAGAAAGTTAAATTCCAAAAGCTAGTAACTTACTAGTCATCTACTCCTATTTTAAATCTTCCCTATACATCCTAAGTACATTTTGCAGTAAAATGAAAACCAATTCTGGGCTACCGAGTCAGTATAAAAGACCTGGAGTCCAATTGCAAGCTGGGGGTGAGAGGCTGGGAGCATCGCTGAGGAATGCACTGAGGGTGCCTCAGCATGAGATGCTGCTGGTATCTCTTGCGTATTCCTCAAGGAGCAGACAGAGCTCTTACCTCAGAAAATATCGTCCTTGCTGAGTTCACAACCCAATTTCTACAGAATACATACAGATATATTCTTACAGCAATCAAAACAAGTGAACTTTTAAAAACCATTTCTCGGTGACATTTATCAAAACTGCAGGGTTCACCCCAACTAGGAGCACTGCACTCAGAGAGCACTGCACTCGGACCTCTGCAGATGCATGCTGCCATCGCCCTTCCCCTCGCTGCACTAACGGTACCTCAGTGGTCCTAGTGTAGAACTAACACCTGCCTAGCGTGACCCAACTGTGGCATCCAAGACCACACTCACTCTATCATTGATTTTTAACCTGAAGAAACTGTCATCATTTACTATGTAAATTCTTCATCGCTTGGTGTTTATTGATTTCTACCAGATTCTTTCCAGTCTACCACATTTGTCAGAAAGGCTTGCCATGCATATTATTTAAAACATTGATGAGTACAGTTTAGCAAAGAGAATGATAGAGAACATGTACGCGCGTATGTAGTTAGTATGCGGAGCAGTCCATTTGTAACAAGATTTAAACACTGTGCTGCACATTACGTGGTGCATATTCAGTGGTGAATCAGCCTGATCTTCAGATTGGCAGCGCCCTTGCTGTCAAATACTACAGCTTCCTCTCCTGCAAACTCTATCAAGAATTAGCTTTTTGTTAGTTATGCAATAGGAAAAGATTTGTTAGCTAACAGCTTCTCGGCAAACGATCCAGTAATACTGAAAATCCAATCTCAACCACTGGGCACACAGATGCTTAAAAGGTGCTCTGCAGAAATAAAACGAGTTTCACAGTAGGATCTGGTTTTCTAAGGCACTTTGACCTTCCTAAATCACAACTGCTGGGAGGAATCTTCATGGGATTTCTCTGGGAGAATGCAGTAGATGCAGCCTACAGTGATTAATTGTTTTGCAGCCTACTGAAGACAGCACCTTGGAAAAAGCTACTTTCTGCATGGGTTGCCGGGCAAAACTTGTCATCATGTGTATGTCACAAGAATCTACTGCCTGAGTAAACACAGATCAAGTGCTTATCATTCCAATGGCATATAATTTTACCATTTTAGTCTTATTCAACACTCGCACCTAAGTCTTCAACCCAGGCACAACACGATGAAGCAACAACCTTTGAATAGATCACTGAATTCCTTGATTGTTTTTAAGAAAAGGTACAGATTAGTAAGCTGCTGTGTCTGAAAAAAAGATCTCTTTGCACAGCATGTCAACGTTTCCCTTGCGAACAGAAAAGCACAGCTGATATTCTGAACATGCTTTGTAGCATTTTTATTGACTACAGCCAAGTAAAAGAAAAAGGAAATGTCACACAGATGTGGAGAGCTCACAGATGAAGTTATTGAGCTGCACTTCCTTGCTTCTTCGTCACTTGTGCCTCCAGCCCCACCAGCCAATGCTGCCATTCTGGGGAGGAGAGCATCCATGAACAAGGGCTGCTGACATTTGGTAGAGAGCACAGGTCTACAGGTGATGTCAAGCTACTAAAGAGAATTTTGGAAAGGAAGCATGCACAGATTCACCCAAATAAAAACAGTGAGGACTCCATCCACGTACTTCTTTCACATATTAGAACAGTACAGTCCGTGATGGTAATCAAGTATCTGCACCTCTTCATGCAGAGAGGCTTCCAGAGTAGCCAGCTCAACTAAAGCTGTCAGCACATATCCCACCCACCTCCTACATCTTTTCAACAATTTTTCTTCCCTCTTTCAAACCCGATGCTCAAAGCTCTGAAAAAAATGTCTTGGAAGCCCTGAAGAAAAAAACTGGAGCTCAGGATGTTAGTGTGAATACACTTAAATGACGAAAACCTTAGCAATACCTAAATATGGATGGAGATCGCCCTACAAGGAGAAGACGAAGCAATTGAACACGGAGAGTCAAGAAGGAGCTTTCCAGGCACACTTAAGAGAACTGCTCTCTGTCTTTTAGAAGAGACAGGCATGTTTCAGCTGCTCCGTTCTACACAGAAGTAAACAAACTAGTCACTAAGTTTTAATGCTTAATATGAAATAATGTTAAAATCTCCCAGTTTCAGGTTTCAAGAGGTAACCCAATCACCCTCTCCTATCTAAAATGCATTAATCTAGTACAGACACTACTGTAATCCAGACCTTTTTCCCCCCACTAAATTTAGTCAGTTCTCACAAGATTAACTGTTTAAAGGTTTAGAGAGAAACCTGACAGCCTGCAGGCACCAGCTTTTTGTGTCTTTCCTTAAATCAAGTTGCTCCACTTCTGTGTTGTTAGACTAATGAAAGACACAGAAGGTTAAAAAAAAAAGTAAAATACAGAGAAGGAAAAATTGCTGCAGTTACGCGTTAATTATGTATCTACAGTGCTTAAACCATGGAACTGACCCTGACCTCTGCTAGAAAGAAATGGGAAGACCGCAAAACAGAACATAATGAAAACACGTAATGAATTATCTATGCATAAATTACCCTTTGAGTTCCAACTAATTCACTGCTATTAAGCTAACATTCACTTCCAAGCAGATTCATGTTTACTATTTCTTAACATGTAATTTTTACTAAGAAAAGCAAGGTTTCCAAAAACAGTATTAGTGTGTAGTGTGCTAAGGGATTCAACGTTAAAAGTTGTGACAAATTTATACCTGACTTCCATAAAGTATCAAGACCCTCCTGTTTGTTTAAAGATTTTTCAATTCTAGTACAGAAAATGAAAGGAAGCAATGAAAAAATACCAAATGTTATACTCTGATGGCATTAGCTCAGCCTCTTTTATTCTGTATATCAGCTTTACTAGCGAATCCAAAATAAAAATAAACACCTTTACACATTTCAAGAGGATTGCAATTAGTCCCGGTTTTATTTATTCCATTAGAAATCGTGCAAATGACCCAATGTTTCAAGACTCTGCTCTAGCAAAGTTCAGCTTTCAAAAGGTCATATTAAAATCTTCAGACTCCTGAGGGATACAGTCCTGAAAAGTTTCCCAGTACTTTTACAGTGAAATGTTTTAAGAGAATCCAGGCAAAGAAACTTCCTTCCTATTAGCTTCTGAGTAGAGAAGCTAGAAGTCCTCCACACCGCTACTCATTTAATTTATCCAACATGCAACTAATTTTGCCTACTTAAATCAGTGAAGTGCAAACGGAATAGTTTTCCTACTTGAGTGAGAACTATAAAACAAGCCAAGTCTGAAGTCTTTAGCTTCGACTGACTAGGCTTCACAATCATAAAATATTAATCGTTGTATTCTTATTTTCTGCCACCCTCTGACACATTATTGGCTGCGGTTAGAGAAGGGACACTGACCTCAGCGAGGCCGGTGCTCTGATGAGAAGCCTCAGATAATTTTCTTAGGTGACCAGCTGCTATTTTGCTTAAGTGCTATAGGTCATAATGATTACCAAACTCAGTGACAGGAAAGGATATTTTCTAGTGAAAACAGCAGGGACAACAGTGGTTTTCTTCTTTCTTCCATAGTATGGAATAGGTCACAATTAGGCTGAAATATTGGCTTCATTAACACAACTTAAAAAGGCTTATTTAAATGAAGGCTTAAGGTATCTTTTCTTAACGGTCCTTCATGGCCTAACATCTTTGAAATATAACAAGAAAGATACCTGCACAAATGAGTTATAAATAATACTTTCTTTCGGAAAGAACAGTGTAAAAGAAGTCAAATTAGATATTAAGATGCTAGTTTTACTGCTTGTGGAAAAAAATAGTTCTATTATTTAATACTATTTTATTAATAAAATCTTCTTATATTCAATCAAATTAAGATACCAGTAAGACAGATAGATAGTCTCTAGTGACTCATTATTTTCCTTTATAAACCTATTTCTCTTAATGAAAAAACTTCTATGAAAAGAGTTTAAAAAAACATTTTCACTCTTAAGGAAAAAAACACACAAGAATAAAAATCACTGCCTTAAAATTTAAATTCTTTGACTTTCGAAATTCCAGTGACTTCCACAGAAACACCAACTAACTTTGCTTCACAAAATAATGTGTTCTGGATTCCTCCTAAGTTCACTACTCAAAAAAAAAAAGGAATATACTACAAATATCTGAATATAATTCACAATTTCAAGGGAAAAAAGTCTCCTCAGGACACAGGAAGCACAAGCAAGGTATGTTTTGGTACAATTGTTTTACTGGGACTCTGCATTTAAAGAAACACTGTTCCTTTGTCTTTATTTTGGTTTTTTTGCAGTTGTGTTTTGTTGGGGTTATTTTTCACCAATGTTTCTCCTTAATGCACTGATTTCAACCCAGATTAAGACAATTCATTTTATCTTTAAAAAGTTACAACCAATGCAGAAAGGTTCTTGGGAATACCTTGTTCTGGCCAGCCTTCCCTCTGCTCCCCATCTGCTCAACACTTTGATGCTCAGGCATCAATTGGGTGGGTCCCAATCTATATTCTTTATCACTTTTCCTTCCATACTCCTGAGACAGTTTGCTGAATTCAACAGAAGTCCTAAGAGATCTACAGAAATCTAGATTTATTATCGACTGTTTTGTGACATGCCAGAGAAGACCTGGTCACAGAGGTTCTTCTCAATGTTAATGTTTCAAATGTCCACCAAAATCAGGTTATGAAGATTAAAAACCAATGAACACCCCATCTTTCTTCTGAAGAATTCCAAGGGCAAGAAATGACTTGTTTAACTTGATAAACAATAACGTGTTCTCAGAAAATTCCTAAGAGGACTTAGATGATCCAAAACACCCTTGTAAAAGCCTAAGGACAACAGTAAATGCGAGCACAGCATACACAGAGCTTGATTAATCCCCATTACAAATTAATGGATCAAGAAACAAATGAGTGCATATATTGGGTGATGCATAATAATTGCCTCAGGCGAAACAAGATGTAGAAGTCTTTAGCAATATTGCACAAAGAGAAAATAAGCATTAGGAACTAAACTAAGTTCTATAACTGCATGAGGAACGCTAATCGGCCAGTGTGTAACTTACAGGCAGGTGCAGAGGAAGCTGGAAGCGCACTCCAATGCTTTTTCATGATGAGACCATTCTAAAAATATGTATCAGTACCAGCAGACAAGAGAAGAAACTACAAAACGACATACAAAGTAGGTGACAAGGAGGCCTCCACGAGGAAAGAAAAATGCAAACAGACAGATGAGTAGAAAAGCACAACCTTAACACGATGGAAATGTTTCCCACTAAAAAAATGAAATGATGAATCAAACAAGAAAAATTAATAAATTAACTCTCTTGTATGGAAAATACTATTTTTCGACATGTTCTAAAAGGAAAGGTGATCCTTGTACCAAAATCCTGGCACGGCCCAGAAGACCACCAAGGTTAGAGTCTCTGTTCTTGTGAACTTTCCTAAAGGTTTTGTGTATATCATTTCATGCCTCTTTCCCAGACACCAGGTAGTTAAAATGGGAATATTAATACTTGTTTTTTCTCAAGTGTTTATCAGGATAAATGCTTTAAGATTAAGGCATGCAGATATTGTTTTGTTTAATGTTTTTTATTTTATACTGTTTTGACAATAAGCTGCAGAATTATGGCAAATGATTATTTGCTACCATCAAAATCGAAACAAATGACTTTTTGACATTTTAGCTGTGATGCAGAAGTTTGCTGAGTAACACTTCTAAATTTTATTATACAATGTGCTACGACACCACTACAGTTCTGCAAGAAACACAACACACTGGACAAAGGATCGAATTCCTTTGCCAACTCAAAACAGTGACTTCAGCACAACCTGAATAACCAGACAAAACTGAAATTTAAGCTTATGGCGGGAACAGGAGAATAGCAGCATGGAAACATTTTGCTCTAAATTTGCCAGATCAAATTCTCCGTTAGCACCACTGAGGATCTGATTGACCTAATTTGTGACACTGTATTGCACCGTGACTTGTTAATTTTGGTGGAACCTGCAAAATTACTATTTCCATTACATTTCGGCCATTTAGAATGTTCCCTGTGACTGCAGGAACAACAGACTCTGAGGCTCATTATTAAATCTCTTATGAATACCAGTTTCCTCGTGCTTAACCTATGCAGCTCTCAAACCTTACTGTACTGGCTTCCAATGCAGATCACATATTTATCCAAATTTCACTCAGAATTCATACTTGTCAAAATAAAAGTTATTTCTCAAACAGTCGGTGTGACCACAACCACCTCCTGGGACACAACAACCCCCTGCAGCGCTACAGGCTTGAGGAAGAGGGGCTGGAAAGGTGCCTGGCAGAGAGGACCTGGAGGTGTTGGTGGACAGGAGCTAAACGTGAGCCAGCAGTGTGCACGGATGGCCAAGAAGGACAATAGCATCTTAGCTTGTATCAGAAATGGCGTGGCCAGCAGGTCCAGGGAAGTGATTGTGCCCCGGCACTCAGCGCTGGTCAAGCAGGACCTCAAATAGCGTGTTCAGTTTTGGGCCCTTCACTACAACAAAGACATTGAGGCTCTGGAGAGTGTCCAGAGAAGAGCAAGGAAGCTGGTGAAGGGGCTGGAGCACAAGTCTTACGAGGAACAGATGAGGGAACTGGGGTTATTTAGCCTAGAGAAGAGGAGGCTAAGAGGAGACCTTATCACTGTCTACAACTGCCTGAAAGGAGGTTGTAGAGAGGTGGGTGTTGGCCTCTTCTCCTAAGAGGTAGGTGATAGGACAAGCGGAAATGGCCTCAAGTTGCGCCAGGAGAGGTAGAAATTGGACATTAGGAAAAATTTCTTCACTGAAAGGATTATCAGGCACTGGCAGAGGCTGCCCAGGGAGGTGGTTGAGTCACCATCCCTGGAGGTATTTAAAAGATGTGTAGGTTAAGTGCTTAAGGATATGATTTAGTAGCGGACAGATATGGTTGGGCTTGACGATCTCGAAGGTCTTTTCCAACCTAGGCATTCTATGAATTTATGATTCAGTTTGAGGACCCCTGTCCATCTCTGGTTTATATATTAAGAGAGGAAAAGGATGCACTCCATCTGGCTACTCTAGTGAGGCAACGTACAGAGAAATATTGAAAATACTGGGTAGAGTTTTCACAATGTATAAACATAGATATAAAATCTACTACAGGAGACAGTAAAGTAATAACCTTACCACTCAAAAACAGAGGTGACGTTTTAATTGAAAAAAAAAATAATTTCAGGATTATATGGTTCAGCTGACTGGTTATTTATTGAGAGATAACACTACCTGAGAACATCCTCTATGTTAAGACATTAAATACCTGCAGGACTCAGTAGAAAGCAAAAACATTGACTATACAAGAGCAGCATATTTCCCTTTAGCCTTACACTACAAACTCTCCAATAAAAATCATCCATATTCATCAATGAGGGTAATTAATGTGCCAATATGTCCTTCACTATGTGAATCTAGTGCATTTTTAGGATGGGTAAGGGATAAGGAAGAAGGGATCATGACAACAATGAGCACAATGGAGATTTAGAGGTGCAGACAGAACGAGAAGTCAGCCTTGCATGTTGATGAACCACACTTGAGTCAGCACCAAACAGAAGATGTTCCTACCTGACAGGGAGCCGGGCCTTCTGAGCCAACAGCAGTTCTGTGGGTCCAGTGAGGTTCATCTCCCCATCCTGAAAGGATGCCTGGGAAGTGCCCTATCAAGAGATTTCAAAGCACATTTTGAAACTACATACATATTTATGCATATATAACAATGGCTGTATTTATATTTTGGAGTGAATGTTCGGAAGATAAAACAAATAATAAGTAACATTATCCCACTAACAGTGAGAACCAAGAGACCCCTTCTGTACGCAGTGTACATGACACAGGACTAAAGAGAAAGAGAATAGTATCTTAAGTCCTGGTCTTCATGGCAGGTCTCCACCATGCTTCCACTGGAGAACCTCATGGCATCGCTTTCTTGCCTACCCATCTAACCTGAATGTCACCCTTTCCCATTCTCAGCCATCTCCTTTCTCACAATGGATTCCACAGAGCTTGGATAAACCAAGGGCTTTTTTTCTGCTCTTTCTCTCCCTTAGCAGCATTTATCTGGTAAAGACATTTTCACAATAACTGCGCAGAAAAAAATTATGTAACCATTTGGCCGGACACAAAAGTTCAGCGCACACAGGGACCTAACATTAATGCTGAAGTTCTTGAAAACTATTATTTAACTTTCTTTCGATGATCCTTGGACTCTTAATGTTTGCATTTTTTCCATACTGGGAGAAGGAAAGAGGTACCAATGAGATAAGACCCCTGTCAGCAGGTGATATATTAGCTTTAATGTACTGTACTTCATTGTGACCCTTATGGCAATAATGTAAACAGAGGAAAAATCCGTAACAAAGACCTTTGTTGGAGAGGTCACTTCTGCCAACTCTGCAACAGGAATATAGCTGGAAGACATAAATCTTCAGCTGTCAACACACTAAGAGAATTCAATTCAGAGTTTGATCTTAACTAGATAAAGCCTAAAGTTAATCATTATTTTTTTGTTGTTGCAGTGATACAGTTTTCCAGTGTATGTACTTGCCACATCAAGATGTCTCAAAGCAAAAGGTAGCAGTGTTATAAATTATTTCCAAAGAACAAAGCCAACTAGGTAAGTAATTTAATTTTCAATAAAAGCTCTACACTGTATATTAAAACTTTCTATTTCTCTCAAAGGATGGCTCTACTTAGAAGGATGGCTTCAAATGTTTGGTGTTTTCAGATTTGTAAAACTTATTTTCAGGTTATAAGTATCAAGAGTGCAGGGGCAAGAGTGGGTTGCTCTGTGTTTTAAAAAACAATGCAAACAAACAACAAGCCATGCAAACAAAACCTTGGAATATAAATCAAGTCGGATCCCGTTTTGGCTCAGACACTGCTTTTGAAGCCTATAATATTGGTAGCAATACTCAGGGCATGACTGATAACCTGCTACTCATGCCTCAGAACTGTTTTGCTATTTAAAGCCTCCCTTGCAGTCTACACAAGTCTGCATAAGTGACGTTATTTCTGGGCTTTTAGTTACTGTTGTTCTTGCCGTAGTGAGGTTACATCCATACTTGCCCTTCTTCTCCACTTCCTCGGGAAACACATCTTACAGTGATGACAAATACTGATGTTCAGAACACAACCTCATCTCATGTTTCTGTTGACTGATACACAGGTTTTAAATCACAAGGAACCACTTTTTGATCAACAAGACTAATCTCATATTGAGAATTTTAGCGACAACATTGGGAAGGGCACAGCTACACTCCAAAATAAGAGGTTCTTGCAAAAAGATGGCAACCTTCCTTTTTCTACTAAAGACCAGAACAGCAAAAAGCACCCTGAAACTGGATAACAGGGTTATCATAGATATTAGGGGTATCAAACCTTCAGTAGAGGTCTTCAGAAACAGATTTAAAATCACATCACAACTGTTTCAAGGTGTGTTAATTCCAGTACCAGAAAGCAATGGTCCAGCCTTCTAGGGTGCCTGATAGTCCCACGTTTCAATCATTCCAGAAGATGAAACTTCTGTGAGGAATTAAGAGGATGAAGTGTGGAATTCATAACTGTAATTACAGCTTGCTTTTTGTTTTTTTGAAGAGTAAAAGCTCCTAAAGCGACCCTCTCCAGAGCTGGACAGAAGCATGCTGAGGGACTTCATAAAAGCCACAGCGGGAAGTTCAGTATCACAGCCCCATCCTCCACCGCTTGTTTTAATTTGAAGGCATATAGTGCTCACACAGACCACAGATTATCACTTGCTGAAGGCAGTAAACACAACGTCAGATACATTTACAGTTTTAACTGATCAGGCAAACTTGACTCATAACAATGAAATTATAATTGAGCTCTCTGAGAATGACATTAGAGCTCCAGTCATGTAACAATCACTACAAATGGGACAAATTCCTTCTGCACTTCAGCATTTCATTAGAAGCTCAGCAAATTTAAACAGATCATCTCCTGCCCAACTAGCAGAATGATAGCAAACCAACAATGCACAAGTAGAGACACTATTAGAAGACAATGATCCAATACACACAAAAATTCTCAATCTCTTATTCCTATTTTAAAGATTGATTGTCAGTTTTTCACTAATAACAGAATTAATGACACTGACTGCCAAAACCTGACTCAAATTCAGCTGACAGTATAATAGATTTACAGTGACAGCAACAGAATTGCAGTTTTCACTTAGGAAACAGGAATGAAATGCAAAATGGTTTGGTGAAAACAAAAGCCAAGAAAGCATCCGCATCTAAGAACAGTGGAAGTTTTATCATTTACTTACATAGGGATAATTTGAATCAGGCAATTTTTCTTAATGCTGCAAAACGCAGAAGAGAGGGAACCTATCAAACAATAGACCTTTGCAAATAACTGTAAGCCAAATGCTTGAAAAAGTCTCATATTCATTATGTGACAGCATTCAAATTAGGTAAACTGGTATGTTTAACAGCAGAAAGAGTAACAGAGTGCACGCCACTAACATTCTGTACTCTATGAACATGCACATTCTTCTCAATTCCACAGTCAGCATGCACATCTACCACCCCCAGCAACAAATATGCTGGAATCAGTTATGGGTCTTACTCAGCATAGAGAGTGCAAGAAATTATCTATTTTTTCTTTAATTTTTTAAAATACTCATTTAAAAACAAAAACACAAAACATCTGGGGAAAGAAAGCAATAGTAGTAGTTTTCCACAGAGTTTTCAATAGAGTTTGTTTGAAACAAAGGGTACAGCTCCACGCAGGTAACACAGCAGATGCTGCCCTGATAGCCAGACTACAGACCAACTCCGTTGCTCTGTATTCTCACCATCATCACAACCCAGAAACCCTGGGTTTTCTTATCTTTAAAAAAAACTGCACTGGCTTCATTTTCTAACTAAACTGTGATGGTAGCATAGTTTTGCATTATTTTAGCTAAAAAGAACACTTTTATCGAGGTTCTCCTGCAGTAAAATTTTGCACATTTGCTCAAGAATGGACTACAGCACCTACACCTGTAAGACACTGATGCCATCAGTGGACATCAAAGGGCTTTAAATGACCTCAGAATACTCTTAAAACAAGTAGTGAGTTTGTAGGTAGTATAACATCGCAAATATACCACTTTTAGGAAACCTATGTTGCAAAAAATTCTCTTCCAGTCGGGAAAAAAAATCTTATTAAATGATAACTGACATGAGACAAATCTCAGAACTCGATAAATTGAGAGAACAGAAAGTCTACATAAAAAATTGAGAAAATCCCAAGTGCAGGGTATACTTGGATAATAAAATGGTCGTCAAACACAATCTTGAAGGAAATAAATAAGATTTAATAATAAGAAATACGCATGGTATCTACTCAAATTAGGACTGAAGCAGCTCGGTATCCATAGGGGAAAGTATCTTTAAGTGAAATTTTCTTTTGATGACTAAGATAAAAGTGAAAATGCATGTCTGAAGTTCCAGTTTACTACTGTATTCCCTGAGGGCATCAGCTTTTTAAAACAAAGGAAAAGCATCCAAACCCTAAAGCAGAAGGTCAGGGAGCAGGGCGGCAGGCTGCAGAGCTCCCTCTCCCTACTTGGCCAACAGTAAACCTTCTTCCAAGAAGGTTCAGTGGGAGTTCAGATCCTACCAACAAAGCAAACAATCAGATGCAAGGAAACCTGGGGGTGAGAGGGATGCTTAGTTTACAAATGCAGGAAATGTCTCATCTACTACTCTCATAACAGACAATTTTAACTACCATATTTAAAAACTGAACATTTTTAGTAACACTTTCAGGATCACGTGAGCATTTCTGACAGCCAGAATTAGTTTAAAAAGCCATAGCACTATTTTTAGCTTTAAAAATCATCACTTTCATAAATATTCCCAAATCAATTAGTCAGTGTTACAAAGTGAAGGTGTTTACCTTTACCTACAGTAACAAATGAAACAGCTGGCATTGTATATGAAAGACAATCCCCAAGACCGCACAGCTCAAGGAATGCACATAAAGGTGCTTCTTCATTCAGCAATAATACAGCCAAGCACAGGTTAACATATGATAGCCCTGTTTGAAGCAAAGTTCTCAATGTAACGCCCAGCACTTAGATAGAGGGCTATTTCAAGTTCTGGCCAGTTGTACGTGTCTGTGCCTCAGAAAGGCTTCAGTACAGGACACACCACGAGCCGTGTCTGAGTGTGCGCTTCTGAAAGGGCTAAGATACCTCATTTAACCACAATAATCAGTGCCCTTCATTATGATACTCTCGGCACCATCAAACTGTTAAAAGAAAAATGCAGCATACCACAAGTTTTTCAAATGTTTTAGACTTAAAATCAATATCTAGATTTCTCTGTTTGGCCTTGAAGCTGTGGACCTAAAACCTACCCTAAGAAAACAGTTAATCTACCTTTATTACTTACAAAGCACAGAATTGGGCTATCTCAAGGCCAGGGAACACTGTGACAAGTGAAATGCTATCAGTCAGTAGAAACCTGTTCTTCAAACACCTTTGCGGAACAAAAAAGTTTGTAACTGGGTAAAAGCATTGATATCAGCAGCTCTGAACAGGTTAAGCATTACACATTGTACAATATCAACTTTCAATGCATTACACAAAACTCTAAGCATTCAAATATTAGATATGAAAATAAACTTGGTGTCATTATCTGTTTCATCTGCTTAACTAACCTTTCATTACCAAGCTAACACCAGCTCATCTTCCTGCCCATGTCTTCATCTAACACCCAACCCACTTCCTTATAGATATTTAAGAATGGTTTAGCGTAGCAAAAGAACAGATAACAATGCCTCAAAATATTTTCCAGATTAATTTTGTTATTTTAACATATAACTTTCCTTTTTTTTCCTTCTAAATAAGCATAATGAAATACCAAACATATCCTTTTAAAACCAAATCATAACAGAAAATTGAGTTAAGTTGCCCAGTATGCTCTTGTACATTTACAGAGCTTGACCAAGAGGACGCTGATCAGACATGCAAGCTGTCATAATTAAATGAGTGTATTTATAACCACAACTAATTTACCTCAATTAGAAAGTTCCTAGTCATGTAACATCCTCACACTATAACGACTGTCAATAAGTCAAGGCTGTAAAATAATGCAAAGAAAGCTAATAAAATGCTATGAAACTGAAGGAAAAAGTAGTACTGTTTGTTATTGCATATTTCTTACTTTTCCAGTGGTCTGCTCATTTTAAATCTCTCTGCCTCCACAAAAACGCGATAAGTATTTTTAAACAGCTTACAATAGTTCCATTTCACTTACTGATTAAACTACATCATCCTCTCAACTATTCAGAATGAAATTAATTTGAAATGGATAATTGATGCAATTGTGCAGTATCTACAGATGCAATTAATCACTTGCTGAAGATGATTTTTAGGCAGGCAACAAATATCAAAATAAGAATCATACTGCTTGTTTCAATACTGCCAATTGAAATATATTTGACCAGACTGGTAAAAGATATTTTTCAACATAAGAATAGCTGTATATCTTCAGATAATTTTAATAATATGTAAGAGGATTCATGTTTAATTAGCACAGCAGAAAGAGAAGCCATGATATAGTATGGCTTTTAACAATTACATAAGTGCTTCAGGAACCACAACAGCAACATTTTCCCCTCACGGTTACCAGTGCATTTCTTGAATATTGTAGTTAGCTGTGGTCTTGGCACTTAGAAAGACATTTTAAATCATGGGCATAAATAGACAATCTCTTAGAAGTCAGTCTGGAGTAAGGAAGTATTCCCCGAATTGTTTGCTAACAATGCTCAACTGAGGGTTATCATATTACCATTGAACAATATACACCATATTGTTCAATGGAAAAATCAAGCTGGCTAAAACGCCCTTCCTCAGCAGGTCCAAATGTTCCACGGGACTTCGCAGTGAAACAGATTAAGAGCAACTGTATCACATGTGCAGTCCAACTGAAGTACTTACTCAGTATCACTGTGAAAAGTGGGACAGGAACATCCTGTGTGCACACAAATATTTTCAAAATTATTGCCCTAGCCTTAGCTCAGAGGCCAACGACTTCTGTCAAAAGAATATGAGGGCAAATTCTCAATAGTAAACAGGACGCTCTCACACCGAGAAGCCAAAGGGAAGAGTAACACAGGGTTAAGCACGGGAGGCAATGTCTTCTACTCTCCTAATTAGCACTGGTCCAGAGTCAGCAGGCACATCACAGCCCCTGCCTTCTACAAGGGCAGGATCCTGTTAGTATCAAACACAGCTCCCGAGGGAACGCAGGAGTCAGCAGGAACCAAAACCAGAGGAGCCTCAGTTCTCCAGGGACACAAGCTACGTCGGCCAGTTTCTCACCTCTAAAATCCCACTGAGCATTTCTGGAAACATTGAATCTCTACACGTAAAACACACCTTGCCAATACCAACCTTCAAGATGTTCTCTCTGACTCTTTCTGCTCTACCTACTCCCAACTTGGTTTGAGCCTTAAACATTAAAAAATCTAGCAGATGAGCACTCTCTGCATGGGAACAGCAAAGCTCTGCTTCTTGAAGCCCTACACAAACAGTAAGCTCTCTGTTTTTAAGAACAGCAAAGACTGTTCCAGGCCTAGAGATCAAAACTGTTACCTATAATTTTGGTCATAAAACACTCAGAGAGGCCTCAGCTGAAACACTAACACTGAGAAAAAAAAATTACTGGTTGTAACAGTACTGCAGTTCACACCTTTCTTGGCAGTGGTTTTGCATGGGAAGGAAGAGGTGCAGCCTAACTGCGCCCAAGTACTTCCATTTGTGAAGGGCTCAGAGGAAAAGAAAAATGGAAAAACTGCTCCAGTTGAAAGTCTCCAGAAATAGCTTTCCTGCATATAAAATTTGGAGTTAAGCCCAATATTTTAAGAATTTACAGGGGAAGGTGTGAGCAGTGTCTTTCCCAAAGCAGTAGAAAGCTGTTTTTAAAAGCATTGATAGCATATTGATAAATATTTGGACTTAGCACCTCTACTGGCCAAGAACCAATTCCTGACGTAAAAGGAAATGTTTCAGTGTTCCCACCACACACCACTAAACAACTACTGGAAACGTTAAGTAGCACAGTACATGTTTGCAGCTTTTAGGAGCTGTCAGTAGTGGATTAATTACTGAAAGGGTGGAGTAACTGGCCAGCCATATGCCAACACCAACCAAAAAAATTACTGGAAATACAATTAATATGGTAAGTGTCAGCAATTTTTAAAAGCTGTCAATTTTGGAATAATTACTGAAACAGTGGCGTAACCGGCCAGCCATGTGACCACTGGCACCTTTAAAACAGAGGATACATTTATTAGCCCTCTCCCCCATTTATCAAGCTGATCTTAACTGTCACTCTCAATCATGTAGGCATTCAAATGTACATATGCTATTGAATGCTTCTGGAGGAGTTTTCATGATGGAAAACACATTAGGATTCTATAGGGTGTACAGAATTTTAGAAAGTGAATCTCTACCTTTTATAACTAGAAAACACCAGGCTGTCTAGTATCAGAAAAAGAAACCCAACCAAAACAGTTTACCAATACCTCAGAAAGTGTTAAAGTCAAAGTATAGCTCTCCTCTTGATGAAAACTTATTAACAGGAGAAAGTATAAGCGAAATTAGGTAACGAACATTACTGACTTAAATATCTTTTTACTGTTTCTAAATGTGTCTACATGGCCATTCGAAGACATACGCAAGTTCTCTGCCTGCACTGCAAACCAACTGGACACTCCAAAGCAGTATCAGGAGGCCAGTATGACCGAGCCAGTATTGTCTGCATCTCAGCAAGATTATTAATTTCAGCCCACCCATGCTAAAAGCAAAAAGATTCTGACTGATCTGAAGCACGGCAACTCTTGTGCCTATGTGTTAGATATCATGTAGATAAATCTTGAGATTCTGCTAGGATATTAGCATTTTATTTACGTTTTAGTGTTTTAATTATAATACATTTTAAGGACTGTTGCTAAATCTACTGCCCAAAAATCCACAGGTAGTCTTTTATTTACAGAGAACATTTACCAGTGCTATCAGCAATACAAGGAAGTGAAGAAGCAGTGTTTCCAAGCTAAAGCTTGTGATTTCTTCTGATCATCCACTTGGAGATAAAAACCTGTGTTCAAAGAAACCGCGTACCCTTTGGACATCTGAGTCACTATATAAATTATTTGTAAGCATTCCCATGGCAACAAGTATAATTTAAAAAGTGCACTATCATTAGCTCTACAAATACACACTAATCCCTTCTCTTGGTTGGAAACTGCCATTGAGCAATTAATATTGCAAAAATAGGAGAGTAATTCATCTCTTTACAAGAAGATGCATCACTTTTGCTTAGACCAAGAGAACATCAGCATCATCTTCCCTAGCTTGACTCATTTTAAGTCTCCAAGATCTTTAATTGGCAGAACTTTTTACAAGAGATTTGCAAACTACAAATCTGTATTTCAACTCCTTTCTTATCTGTGCAAAAGGAACTGGTTGAATTTCTTTTTACAAGTAAACAAAAAATCTCTGAAACCTCTATACATTACATCAGGATAATTTCTTCATGAAAATGTTTCTTAGTGAGCATCAAAATTTTATCCAGACACACTTATGTATGCTGCCACATCACATTTTCTCCCAGAAACAGAACTTGGATTTAACTCACACAACATAAAACGACTAATTCTGAACACGTGGGGAAAACAAAGAAACAAAACCACCAAATGAAATGCTAATACAAAAAAAAAAAGTGTTAAAAATGGAATTGCACGACAGAATCAAAATTTTCGGCCTTTGATACACCAATATGCCCACAATATTATCTGAAAGGCTGCTAAAGAGCGTGTATTATTTAAAAGCAGAACATGCAAATGATACTTTAGCCCCGCATCTTTATTCCTCACAATAAATCCTCTCCTGAATCTTCAGCACCACCACCAGTGGGAGTGAACAATGATTTCCAAAATCTAAAAAACACACCCATTTTCAAGATTACAAAGGGACCTCTCTAGAGACTGTATTTGACATTTTGCTGCTGTCTTTATGAATGGAGCCTACAATGTGATGCCTTAAACAAGGCTGGCTGGTCAACAGGAATCCACAGTTCTGTTCATTCTGTAACAGCAAGGAAAACCAAATTGTTACCATCCACCAGCCTGTGAAGTTCCACTCACGGTGTGAGCCAAAGTTAAGCTTTGTCTTAGATCAGAAATCTCACTCCTGGCCCACCTCTCCTCGCAGCAAACAGAGCTGTGTGGTGGAACGCGGCGGCTGGCCGAGGCACCGCTCCCTTCCTCCTGGTCTGGGTGTGCCACTTACGGTGTAGTACTCTCTGTTTTCCTCAGTGTACAACATACGTTAGTAATTGCCAGTTATGCTGCTGCTATTGCTCATATGGGATTATCATAGTGAAGCAACAGCACTGATTAATCAATTAGCATGGATTCATTAGAGAAGAGATGAAAGATAGGGCAATGTAATTGTGTTTACTGAACAATGGATGACAGTGTGCTTAGAGCCCAGGATTTCTAATAATACACAGCCACCTAGCATGACATATACATAACATTATGAATATTTAGAACATTCTCTCTGCAGAACTAGAGAGACAACAGAGTGTGACTGTGTGTGCAAGTAACGCTGAAGCCTGAAGAATGTGCAGAGGGGAGAGAGCACAAGACAGATGGTGCAGTCAGATGAATATTTTAGCTTTGACTAAATCTTTGTAGAACAGCTACATCAATTCCTAAAGTCCAGTATGCACAGGCACGTCTGCACAATACAGTGGCCAACAGTACAAAAGCTCAAAAAAAGTTATCACAGAAGCATTATTACCCAAGCCACGTTAAGCAGAACAGGAAAAAAACTTGCCAGCTTTTCTAATTAAATACTGACAGAACCCACTCTCTATGAAATAAATAGAAGCATATAGAGTATCTAGAAACATTTTCTCCAGATGTGTGAGGTGCACATCTTCACTGCTTGCCCTTGTCAAAGGCTGGACACTGAACTGATGAGCACTTAAAGAACACAAATACCAAACTCCCACACACATCTCACATTTCAATATATGATCCTCGTTACGCAGTGATGCAATGGCCAAGGACCCCTTCTTCTGTCTAATACTGGTATGCAGACTAGCCAGTAACACCTACAGGTATCAAAAACTGAGACAGAAATGAATTTCTTAAAAAATATGGTGCAGTCAAGAGGTATTAAAATACAGCTTCTTCTACACTCTGTTTGAAAGGATAAAGACTAAACGAGAATGTAAAAGGTTATAGAGGAAATGCTTTGCTAAAAAGCTAATGTATAAAACATATCCACCATACTTCATGAAATCAGAAATCTTCACGTAAATCAAAGATTTACGTGGGTCCCACGAGAGACCGAATCTAAAGCACAACAAGGATTTGAATGCTCCGAGAGACCCACTCATCCAGTGTTTTCCCAGGATACTTGCACAACGTGCCAGGAAACCACAGTTTGTAATTAGTGTAGAGCTTCCTCAGCTTGGAATGCAGCCCCTGAACACAAAGTAGTAAAAATTACATTGCCTGTTTAGATTAAAGGCACTTTCATTCCTGATGGGAGTTAAGTATTCCCCCTTAACTTTCTGGGCTGCAAATTTATTTACTTTTCAGAAGAGTCAGGCACCGAGTTAATGAAAGCCTTATCAGCATGCTTCAGTCTAAGACGCTTTCTGGTAACAGTCAGGGCATCATCCTGTGGATATCTGATATTTAATCACTTTCTTCATACTTTAAGAGACATTAAATTCTCAAAGTACTTTTACAATATCTTTTATATATGTGCATATGTATAAATTTGTGTGTGTGTATATATATATATACATACATACACGCATGTTTTCTTTTATATATGAGTTGCAGGTGAAGTTCTTCCAAAACCATATCTGTTCACAAAGCTCCTATGGAAGTCTCACAACATTATCTCCATACAGGAATGAATTACTTCTCTTAGAAATCTTACTTTCTCCTGGGCTCTGGGCATTCTCCAAACAAAATTACCAAGCTTAGTTCTCAACAAAACCTCCCAACACTGTGGCCAGGGAGCCATCACGATGGCCTAAGGAAAAAAAACAACACAAATTGGTCTTGCCAAGCTTCTATTTGACAGGTAAACTCCAGACTTACAGTTGCTCCTAAATTTCTCTTTTGGCATACTTTAAACACAACTCTAAGAGAGAACTTGTCAGAGGAAAAACAGGCCATCAGTCTTGACATTTCTAAGGGACTATGAGAACATCTTAATCCGGACAGCATCAAACAAGTGAATAAGGGTTAATATGTTGTCTGT
Source organism: Cuculus canorus (assembly GCF_017976375.1). Classification (NCBI taxonomy): domain Eukaryota; kingdom Metazoa; phylum Chordata; class Aves; order Cuculiformes; family Cuculidae; genus Cuculus; species Cuculus canorus. The sequence continues at coordinate 28,011,789 of NC_071406.1, read as the reverse complement.
CTGCATCTCTTCAAGGAATTGAGAGCTGCCTGCATCCAAATGGAAGAACACACACTGCCCTACATAAAGCCCTTGATCTTGATCCCAATACTCAATGGAAATTAAGGAAACTGTGTAGCATTTTAATTTTGTACAACCGTATATAAAACCTTATTTTAGGATCTGAAGTTACAGGCACAGTGTTACAGTGGATATTATTAAATTTGAGTTGACTCCTGTAAGCCAAGACATTACTATCCCTGGCTTATCTTAAACCTAGCAGGCAATTTAAACTAGAGACGGATCACCTGAGAGTATATTGTTATTTCCAACAAATCCTTATGAATCGTAATGGTATTTTCAACCTCTCCCAGGATTTTTAAAAGTCATCAGAAAATAACCTTTCATAAAATGATCTGGTTTCATGTTAATTATTAACTCTACATCTTGAAATAACAGCACTAGTTAGTAAATAATCTGACAGCACTAAAAATTGCAGCGAAGAAAACAGGATTTATCACATGGGTGAAAGAAAGCTGGGTGTACAAAATATCTTATGCACAGATGCATTGGCATATTCATTGGGAATAAAATAGAAAAGCAATAATAGAGTGATAGAGATGAATTAAGCTCAGGATATTATAATGAACACAGATTTACCTACTGATCAGATTACCGGGAGGGGGGCGCACACGGGCACCTTAACAGTTAAAGCTCTCACAACCATGATTATTATTTTTTTAATCATTTAAAGAAAATCAGCAAAGTACATCACATGGGTAATGCCATTTTCACATTATAAAGTTATATTTATTGACAAAAACTGCTTTTTTAAGGCTACAGGGGGACTTAATTGCACTACAGTTGTTGACTAACAGCAGCATCTTTAATTGCAAGAACAAAGGTCAGAAAACACATTGCTGTTGCTTCGGTAAGCACGACAGGTGACATGAACAAACTAGCAGTTCTCCAAAAGACAGAAAACAGCATGAGCTATCAATTCCCCTAGTTCTTGCGTGTGTTCCTAGTCAAAGATACCTGTTTCAATTCAACCTCTATTTTCTTGCTTTTGAGAAAAATGAGAAAATGTTCCATGAGAAGTATCCATAATAAAAAGGTCTTCAGGTAGAAATTCCCAATTTTTGTTTATTCCTATTCTCATTTATATCAACTATTTCCTAGAAACGAAGTATCCCAGAGGCATGCTTAGGATGTAAGTGTTTGCCACAAAGTGGAAGGAAATAGCTAGTCTACCTCCTCACATGCTTTTATGTAATCATTTCAGAACCGCCACAGAAGATGCTCAAGCTGGTTTCAGATATGTAGAGAAACCACACACTGGGCCAAAATAATTCCCTTGTTTCCAGTTCCTCAGAACTCTGAAACCAGAAGTATGGCACCAAATTGCAAAGTACATCAAGTCCCAAACTGCTGTTAGTATGTGTCAGCTCAACACTACTACTACTTCCTTTCACAGTTAAGTCTTAACCAAAGCAAATCACATCAGAGCACTTCAGTGCATTACTCTGCACAATAATTAACCCAACAGGATGTTGCTCATGTTTGCAGATGTGCAGCTTCCATTTCAGTACTCTATTCAACTCTGGAGATTTTTAGAAACATTTTGAGTAGACAGAAAAGACGATGCTTTCTTTCTGCTTTTTAGGCTAAGAAACTCAAAATTTACACACTGTTAGCACTGACAAGATGCCTGACCGTGTTTAGCAAGACTGTAAAACTGAAACCTTTGCTTTACATACCTCTAGTTTCAGCTGTACCACCATCTCCAAGACTGCTGCTTTATTATGGTTCACTAAATTAAAGTACTCAACTAGCATCGTACTCCATACCTGCCTCGGACTGAGCTGTTTGCTTTTTGTTACCTATTCAAGTCAGTTTGTCTCGGACAATTGTACCAAACAGAAGAATGTAAAGCAAACTGTAGTGAAAGAGTCATCGGGCATTGGAACAGGCTGCCCAGGGAGGTGGTCGAGTCACCTTCCCTGTAGGTGTTTAAGGAATGGGTTGATGAAGTGCTTAGGGATATGGTTTAAGGGAGTGTTAGGAATGGCTGGACTCGATGATCCAGTTGGGTCCTTTCCAACCTGGTGATTCTATGATTCTATGAAAGGCTGTTTCATAAGCCGACCCACAGGCAACACAGTGAAGGTGCTCTTGGAAACAACGCAGCTAACAGTTGCACTTTTTGTTTGTGCAACTTACAGGATCATCCAGACCTCTCCCCTGACTTCTAGAATGCATCTCTCCTGCCGTTCATCCCTCCCAAACTGCAAACAACCTGCTTCAGATCTCCTCAGTTTTACAATTCTGTAAAGGTTGAGGTCAGTTAAGACTGTGCTTGTGAAGATGCACAAAGCAGAGACAAGGTTCAGTACACCCAAGTACTTTATGATGCTTCTGAGCTAAGGGATATGAAGCGAGATTGACTGAAGCAGCAGTATTTCCTTAACTTACAAATTCCTTGATTCTAAGAAATGTGTTGACAGAAAATCTAAGCAACCTTAACAGTAGTTTATTTTTATGTATGTGAATTATTTAAGCTTTAAAACTTCAGTACAATATGCTTAGATACAACGCACAGTACAACTTTATTTACCAGTGAAATATTTCAAATATTATTACTTATGAATAAACCAAACATGAATTATCTAGGTCTGATTATAATTAGAAATACTCCATAAGCAGAAATGCTGGAAGACATGCTGTGGGCAAAAGGGTGGATTGGTTTTTGTAGGATTTTTTGTTTGTCTGACTAAGAAATCAACATTATCTATGCCAAATTCACTGAAATTTCTTATTTAGAAAAGGAAATTTGTTAACTTTTTTTGTACACTGAAGCCTCTTATGCCCACACATTGACAAATAAAGCTTTTTCTGAAGGCTTTATACTGCATTATAAAAATACAAAGCAATGCAAGCTGCTAGACTTTGCTTGCATCTTTCTTCTATTGAGCACTTCTAATCTGCGTATTTAATGGCTCCACTTCACTGTGATGTGTTCTAGGTACTGAAAAGTTGTTATATTTTCTTCTAGAAAAAAAAAGGGTAGAAAGGAAAGTTTCCATGAGTTACTCTGTGAAGGAAAGAACAAGGCAGACTTCCTAAAGAAAGGCCTCTCACTAAGACATGAACTTTATCAAATTCAAAAGCAATGAAAGGAAGCATTCACTGCTTTCTTCTGAAAATGAGCTTAATAGTCTCGCACCCCTGAAACATGGTACATCCTGCAGGCACAAGCAATACATCCTAGACAAAAGCTGCTCCCCACAGAAAAGAGGCTCATGAAGGGAATGGCATTTTTACAAGTATCTGTGCAGGGCTTTAAATTTCAACAAAAATCCCAGTGAATTCGATTTAATATTTTAATAGGAAGTACTAGATAAACAAAACAAAACAATGGAGTAACAGGATAATACTGGCCTGTGTTGCTAAACTAATGCACTGGTGCGCTTCACGGTACCCAGAACTTCCCCAACAGACGTTCACTCGGGTACAACGGTGACAGAGTGGTCAGGCCTGGGGAGCTGAACTCTAGCTCAAAAACCAGTCTGAACTGTTCATCTCCCTCAAGTGCAAACTGCCTACAGCACAGTGCAGTGAGCACAACAGGAGTCCAGGTTCTAAGAGGAACAGAGAAGAGGCTTTCTATCTGTTACATCCTCTCCCAGCAAATAACCCTTTCCTGTTTAAATGCTTATAAATTTCAATAGGTTTAGTTAGCAAATCCTCACTGGAACGAACTTAAAGGGGAACCTGAGCAGAACAACTTTAGGGATAATTACCCTTGATCCGGACTGAAAATTTGTTTCCTTCCTTTGTGTAAGAATCCCCACTGCTGTATCCAATTCCAACAGCTACAAGCACCATCAAGAGCCCAGAATGCAAATTGAAATAAAGTTTGAAAAGTTCTCTCTTTTTTTTACCTCATGCCTGAATTGCCTTACATCTTTGTAACAACCAAAAACAAACTGTTTAACATATGAAAGCAAATATTATTTCTGCTGTTATGGTTATCTGGACATCTGATAGCCTCAGGCAACCCAAAGGGGCCTCAACAATAACAGCGCAACTTAAAAGTCAAAGGGCAGATACCTTTGAAGTAAGAGATGACACAAACAGTAACGGACCTTGCAGTTTGGTCTGATGGAAAGAACCCGAAAATTTCAGAGTGTTTTTCATTCAACCTCATAAGTTTCTTGGAGGCAGAACAGACACATTTGATCACCAACGGTGCCAAATGCCAAAAAACCTAACAGAAAAACACTCTTCCCACAAATCCCTCAACAGATCTATAAATTCCTTAAGTATTTTTAGAACTTCATAAAAAAGTAACTGTGAAGATTGTTTACTGTCTTCATTGGGAAATTTTTTGGAGTCCACAAACCAAAAAAAGTGAAGCCACAAACCATACTCCAGATTATAAACTGGTTGGCATTTCTGACATTGGCAGAGACAATGACTTCTCCTTTTATTTTAGTGAAAGGACAGAAAACTCTTGGGGTTTTTGTTTTTCATAGAGATAAAACCAACATGTACCAAGGACTGCTGCTGGCTTTTCTCCTGGATTTACTTCAGATTTATTTATAGCAGTGCTTTCTACCTTTATCTGCAAATGTCACAATTGAGCTAGTGACTTTATATAGTTTCTTGGTTTAATAACTATGGTAGATATAGCACATGTTCTCCCTCTGCCCCTCTCTGAAAATAAACAAAACTAATCAGAGTCTAAAAACTAGTTTATATCTCACTCTTCATAAGCAAATAGAAAGAGTTGGGCACAGTTAACCTAATTTTCACCTGTTTCTGCTTACTGCATATACAGTAACTCAATTTAGATCGATTGGCTAGCGTTTGCAGACTTACTACAGTGGCACAGGGGTACTACATCCATTCAGCTTATTTTTAAAAAAGATAAACCGAGATGAAATGTTGTTCGTGCTCCTTTTTAATTTTTAGTTCTTTGTTTATCTCTTCAGTTCAAAGCACTTCCAATACGAGGCACAGTTTCAGTGTGACAACTTCGTAAAATTAAAATAGGAAAAGTGTGCCAGCATCAATCTGCTTTACACTGGAAAACACAACAGCCTTGAGAGAGAAATGACGACTTATGAGAGCAAGGCATAATGAACCCAGAAGTGCTATCTGCAGTAGGAAAAACATCTTAGACTGGAGGCTGAACACTCCCGACACAATTTGTCTTCCTCAATAGGAGCCGCCTGTTCCCTGGTTGCAGGGTACAGTCACGTTTGACTCCAAAAGCAGGGGAAAACTATCAATATGAATCCCTACAATTCTGTTAGCTAGCATTTCGTATTTGACTTGAAGCTCCTAAAAGTCCAAATTATAAAACATCCAGCACAGACTAAGGCTGAGCCTGCAGGCAGCTTCCTTCCCCCGCCTGTGGCCAGCTCAACTGGCTCCCAATTCAAAAAAAACCCAACCCTCACGGCAGGACAAGCTCGTTACTGAATGTCTCTGTCTAAGAGGGAGGTCAGAGCAGGCTGGGACTGATCCAGGCAGTATCAGTAAAAAGCAAGGGTAGGTGCCCGAGTAGTTGAGCCCTTCTCTAGTGTCAATGCTGCTGGAAAATAAACGTTATTCTCTAGTGAGCTGTGTTCTCAAATGCCCTTGCACAGACATCCTTCCGTTACTTTATCCAGTCCTTCATCTGTTCACAATGTATTTGTATTAGTTATGCTAAAATATATTGTTAGCAAAGGGCACCGCCGGAACATACACACTTTGTGCCAATAAGGGAGTATGCTATACATACCAATAACTGGGTAGTATCACTTTATACTTTCCAAAGACACTCTTTCCCTCTAAATAGAATTTCCGGTAGGCACAAAGCAGAGACATTTTTGTGTCTTCTGCTTCAAAAAAAAAAATTTGTCTTTCCTTGAAGAACTGGCGATTGCTATGAACCTGCCTTCCAATTTTAAGTTGTATCATTTTACTTACTAGACATTTATGAAAAGCATAGACTGTTTATTTATGTGGCAAAACAAACAGGTTATAAATTGCATATATCAAATAAAAGTATTTTCTCATTTGGTTTTTGCAGTGCAAGCTAAACAGAGTTGCCAATGAGCCCTAAATGTGCAGGCTTCTTTGTTACAGAATGAAATGCTAGCAGCGGTGAAACTGAAAGCTAGACCTGAAATAATGTTACTAATCAAGTAAGTATTTCTGAGGTAGTTATCATCAATCACATGAATATATAATAATATGTAGTAAATTCTAAATATTGAATCATTTCAACAAAAAATAAATCTCTGTAAATCTAGAATCTGCATGTTAGACCTGCACTTAACAGGCAACCAGCATCAGAAACTACAGAAAAGTAATTTTAACAGAACTAGCATCAATAATTTGATGTTTTATACACGTATAGTATTATAAAAACATATCAGAGGCAGCAGATTAATTTCTCAAAACTGTTATAATCTGTTGGCATAATGCCATACTTAAAAAAAATATTATTTACAAGTGCATGCATCTGGTTCTAATGAACTAACTTTACCTGGTAATATCAGTGTTTGTATGGTTGATGACACTAACACAACAGCATCATCAATGTGCCTGTCAAAACAGCCATTTGAAAATGACAACTACACATAAACTAGACATTGAAAGGTAAAAAGGCAGAAAATCACAGCTGGGCATTAAGCAATCATTTGGTTCAGTGTTTTGTAAACCCAAGGATAGCTTTGTTATTATTAATAGGGTAATCCCTAATCTAAAAGTATCTCTACTGTTGACAATTTCTTGCTGTGTTCTGAGATGCTTTAAAGAGAAAAACATACACCCAAGATTCTCTTTTGTGTATTAATTAGACTATTAATTTGACCATAACACAGTATCCATCTCAAAACATCCTGGCTAGCAATGCTTGGATCTATGAGCAGGAATCTAGATAATTCCTCTTTTCTCCTGCACAACAGGATGGAGTGTTTTCCTATACTTAACCAAGTCATCAAGCATGGAGAGAATGGCCAGAAGACTGAAGTGGAACTAACTTCTTTTTTCCCCAATTCTGCTGTCTAGAAGTTTACAGAGTAACTTCTAAATAATAAAAATATTGTGTAGAAACTTTTCTGGCCCATTCTGACTCTCTCTACTCCTCTGAGCCTCCCTGGCAGGAACTCGAGAAGAACTTGTAATACAAGCTTAGAGCCTTTTGCACTTCTTCCACCAGGAGCAGAACTTCCTGATTCTAGATGCTCTTACCTCTATACAGCCGACCACGCCAATCACCAGTAATTTCATTATACCTTTTGTAGGATATTCTTTACTCAGATGTACAACATCACTGAATTAACTCTCTCAAACGGAAATCTGAGAGCATCCAAGGCGGCACATAGTATGCCTGAAGGAAGCACTGGCCTTCTTGCATACCAATGCCCCGTATTATCACTTTAGAGAAGAACACTGTCTCGAAAACCATGTTAGCTTGCAGAGAATGAAGTTACTTACAGCAAGTGAATTAGTCATAATACTGACTCTAATTTACCTCAAACTACAACAGTAGCATGCATTAGCCACGCTGGTTTCACAGCTGGTCTTTGTGCCACAGGATTTTCATTAACACCGTTAATTAGGGAAAACCACACCTTCGCAGAAGCACACAAACATCTGATGCCTCAGCAGCTGTGGCGGAAGCCTCTCAGGTCTGAGGAAAACGTTCCAATGTTCTTTAAAACCAAAAATATGGTTAAGGCACTAATTCTTTGGCTAAAGAGAATATCGATATAGGAAATTCTGAGAAACAAATAGATTTGTCACTAAGAATGGCAGCATTTCACAAGCTTTATTTATTTATTTATTTTTAAGATTAAACATCCATACTTTGGCTACATCTTTTGAAACAAAATTGAAGGGAATATCTTCCTTCCTGCTGATATAAAGAACTTTTTCTTCTTTGTGACTTAAAATCCATTTAATCTGTGGGGATTTGTTCCCTGGCCTCTCTTCTTTTTAACACACTTGCAACTTCTCATAGAAGTGTTTCATAAAGTTCTGCTTGGAATATGCCTTTTCTGCATCAGAAACAGAATTCATTTGGGCTTTTATGAAAAGTGTCAAAAGATGAAGGTGATGAAGAATAACTGGTCCTTGCTCAGTAGTGCTGCTCACAGAACTTACTTTACCCCAAAACAATATATTTCTGTGATAGGACCAGGGGGAATGGGTATAAACTGGAGAGGGGCGGATTTACACTAGACATAGGCTTCCAAGGGAAGTTGTGGATGCCCCATGGAGGTGTTCAAGGCCAGGTTGGATGGGGCCTTGGGCAGCCTGGTCTGGTGGGATGTCCCTGCCCATGGCAGGGGGGGTGGAAGTAGATGATCTTTAAGGTCCCTTCTAACCCAAACTATTCTATGATTCTATGATTTCTGTTTGATTTCCATTGTGTTGCTTGAAGGACAGAAAGATTTCTACAAATCATTTAAGAAAGGGAGGTGTGGAGATGGAAGTGAACTCCAGATTTGGGGAAATTTCTTTGACATGAAGCTGTTGAAAAGAAGGGGTTTCCTTTTGTTTCTGTAAAGCTGACACATATTCCATGAAACTGATTGTACTTCGTAATTCCAGAAAAGCACAAGAAAGGAAAAGGAGGCGGCCAATTTATCTCCACAGGTTTTAAATCCATAATCCTCTCAGATGCACCGCTATTAGGTCAAAGGAGCAAGCATGCTACAAGAAACATGGCAGCTCTTTTATTTAAGTCCAAGTTCATGTCATTCCAAGCCAGCTGCTAAACAGACAGCAGTGTGAATGCCAACACCGAGAATAATTCTGCAAACTCTAGACACACTCTCAGCCCAGTGCAGTTCAAATATAGTAAATATGTTACTATGAGCATCCCTTGGGACTGATGCAAAGAAGAAAGACGTGTCACTTGAATTTTAGAGAGAAGCTTGGGAATCCACATATTCTAATTGAAATCTATACATTTCAGAAAAGTTCTACTGCTTAGGCTATGACAAAAAGTCATATTAGACTTACAGGTCAGAAGAAACCATTGCGATTACTGACAAAAATCAAAGGTGATATGTTCACACAAAATCTTGAGCCTCTCTCGATCACCTTTACCATTTCAGTCTGTACTCAGTGGTCTGAGTTTATTATTTCCAACTCTAACCTTTGAGACACCTGCAACGCCAAAAGCACACAGATGCACTAAAATATCCCTCCCTTCATTCCAGTTGTCATTATAAGAAATCGCTTCATAGGTATGGAGTAAATCAGGGCCTGCCATAAAAAAAACCCTGTATATACAAGTTTTAAAGAGCATGATGTTATTATTACAACTCAAAAAAATGTACATCCAGATTAGCTCAGACACCAACTACATAGGAGAATGAATCCCCGGATAAGGTCTCTCCAATGGGATGGGTACTTTAGCATGTATGGGGCCTCTAAACAAAAAAACAAAACAAAACAAAACAAAAAACCCCACCTCCTTTGAGTGTGAATAACTATCAATCCTGTCAGAGAAACAAAGCCACAGATATCATTTTCAGAGGCACCAAAACATTGAGAACAACAAGAACAGAGTTCCATACATCAGCACACTGCAAGATGACATATTAAAAAAATCCAAAATGCGATTTTTCCTAATGTCACAGCAACATATGGGTCTAAGAATCAAAGACTTCTGCCATTATTCCCAGTTGTCTACTGGATTGCCATGTTTCTGGAAAATGCCATTAATTTAGCAGTAAGCATTTCAGCAGGACACTGACTGAGAATCTATTTTTTTTAGCTAAATGTTTCTAGAGCTTGACAGTAAATGATATGCATGAGCCATGCTGACTGTCATCTTCCACTTTCTATCTGACTGTCAGACACACAAGAAACTTGCTACTGTTTGATTCCAATTTCAGCGCCATGAGCCTGTTGCATAAGCTGCCTGCTAAAAGCTGTTCCAGATGGAATGGCAGTAGGACCCCAAAGATGTAGCTGTAGAGATGTATGTGTCAACAGCATTGAAAGCATGACCTTTTTTCCAGTTTCTTTTTTGTGTCAGCAGTTCTTACTTCCATGCTATAATTTTTCCAGTTTCTTTATAAGATAGGCCACGCGGGAAAAAGAGAGAGCTTAAGTCTCTCAGCCGTCTTCCATCGCCTGCAATCACATCTACCTGACTACACAAAGCAGAGGACAGGAGAGGAAGGCTTATAAACAACCAGGTAGCTTCAAAATGATGGCAAGGCCCAAAATTTGTTTTAAAAAGGAAACAAAACCCAGTTCCATACTAACCTAAGTTCCAGGAAACCTTTGACGGTTCTGATAACAGTCACTTTCATGAATAGTCAGTAAACAGCCTGCACACTTCTCATTGGAAAGATACTTTAGAAAGCAACACAACAGTGAATAACTTGTTTTACCTATCATATCACTTCTACTGATAATTTATATACTATATTAACATCATGGAACATTCATTATCAGCTCCTATTGAAATAAATCACAAGAAGTCTACTGATTATTCTCAAATAAAAATATGTAAATTACAACCACCGCTCATCTTAACTAATACAGGTAAAACAATATAATTTCTCTGATACGTAGACTATGCAAGGAACACAAAGAGGACTTTGACCCCCATCCCTTTGTACCATCAAAAGAGATTTCCACAGTGCACTTCTGTCCTTTTTCAGATGATCAAGTCAGCATTCTGAAGTATTACGACTATTTCATTTCCATTTCTTAGTTTTTCCTCTACAATATTAAGTAATTACCTTCTGATATAGAATGCTACAATACACAGTACAAGGAAAGAGGAAAAAAAAAAAGCAGTGCAGGGTTGAAAAGCAACAGAAAGAATCGAGAGGGAATGGCTTTTGTTAATTTGACAGCCCTCAGCTAGCTGCATAGTTGGATTTAAAAAAGGTTCTTTAAGAACAACAGCTTTTCATGGTGTAAGAGTGCCACACAGCTCTGGTTCCTGCAGTGCCTCACACCAACAACTTCAAAACTAACTCGCTGCAGATGGCCCTATGATCATCTAATCAGACATCAAAAGCAATACACTGACAAGCTCCTGTGCTGATTAAGAGTGTTCTATATATGTTCCACAGCATAAACAGACGCACAGTAATTGCTTTAAAAATGGATTCACCTACATCAGAATTCCCTTTTAAACACCTCAAACTGTTCGGAACTCCCCAGCTGAATGACATAAAATTCTTTTAAATCTCCCCAGATCTTCTGTTCAGTTCCACACAGCAGAACTTCAAGAGCAGGAGTTAAATTATTTATAGGAAAACTTTTAGTAGAAAAAATTAAATGCCTTCTAGAATTTTAAAAAACCCTTGCTATTCTGAATGACAGTGTGAGACCGCTCCACCCCAGAAAACCAGTCTTGCCTCTACCCATTGAAATACCTAAGATGTGTTTCCATCTCTACTTTATTTGTTGTCTAATTATTATACATCAACAAGCACTGGATTTAAAGCATTAGAACCATCCTTCCAGCACCGCTAGTTCCTGAAGATTTACTGCATTTCTCCCAGTACTTGGTTTCCTTCTCATAGCCCATCTCCTGGTGGACTTAAAGGAAGCCTGTAAGAATGACAGGGACAAGCTTTTTAGCAGGGCCTGTTGTGAAAGAGAGTAGATTTGGACTAGATATAAGGAAGACATCTTTTACAATGAGGGTGTTGAAACACCGGAACCGAGTGTTGCCCAGAGATGTGGTAGATGCCTCATCCCTGGAAACATTCAAGGCCAGGTTGGACGGGGCTCTGAGCAACCTGACCTGGTTGAAGACCACAGAATCATAGAATGGTTTGGGTTGGAAGGGACCAAGAACGTCATCTAGTTGCTGCAGTGAGCAGCGACATCTTCAACTCAAAGGTTGGCGTTCTGGGCTGCAAGCACACATTCCCAGCTTGCATCCAGCTTCTCATCTACCAGGACCACAAGGTCCTTCTCCTCAGGGCTGCTTTCACTCTCTTAATCTCCTAGCCTGTATCAACACTGAGGGTTGCCCTCAACCAGGACCTTACACTTCACCTTGTTGAATTTTCACAAGCCCACTTTTCCAGCTTGTCAAAGTCCCTCTGGATGGCATCCCATCCCTCAGGGGTGTCAATCTCACCACTCAGCTTGCTGTCATCCACAAATTTGTTGAGGGTATACCCGATCCTATCATCTATGTCAAGATCTTCCTGCTCACTGCAAGGGGGTTGAACTAGATGGCCTTTCAGGGTCTTTTCTACACAAATAATTCTACAATTCTACCACATAACTACAGGAGAATTTCACAACTGAAATTCTAACCCATGCAAAGGGACCAGAAATTAAAACTACTTGATTTAGCCAAGGTGAGTAATTATACTTGACAAACCTTCTATCTTCTACAATGAGGCAGATAATAAAACCCTCATGGCAGTGCAGTCTCTTCACTCAAGCCTTCGCAGGAACCCACCAAATCAACCCAAGTTACAGACTCTACAGCACAACTCCATCACTGTGCCAAAAAGACCTTTTCTGCCCTGTCCTGTTTTAAATATCCTGACAAGATGATGCGATATTTCTGCCTTTTATTTTAATAATAAAATGCCCACACATTTTGAAAGTACTATTGGTAATCTTTATCTCAAAGCCAAGCTCTGACCATAGCATATCTTTATGTTTACATATGTACATAAAATAACACGTAAACGGAACACATATTGGAGCTGCATCCTTACAAATGCTCACATTATGCTAATCTGTAGGCACTTAATCAGGAAGGCTAATACATTGCAAACACAATTAATGGCCAGAAGAACCAGAGGACGTTTTGACCCTTTTTAACAAGAGCTTGAAACATAAAAATGTTCTGATTATATATGAGCCTTATCCAAAATTGCAAATTATATGTCCACAATGCATAAAATACAGTCAATTTCAAGTCACGTCTAGGTAAAGATTGAAACTGTACTGAGCCACTGGAACAGCTCTTCAATTGATCCAGCATCTCATTGTACCTTTAAATATGGATAAATGCAATTTAATCACCCATTCCTATTGATTAACTCCAAGTTAACCTAAGTATTCATCGAGGAAACACACAACTACAAAAGAAAAGAAAGTCATGCAGAATGTAGCATCCCCATAATAATCAGCACGTTAACAAGAGGGGGGTGAAACCTTTGTCCCACCAGAATTAATGCAAAATTCCCATCAACTTAAATAGGACCACAATTCTCTATCAAAAAGTCATGACAGATCAAGTCTTAAGATAGTAGAGGAGTCTGTCCCTGGCCAAAACCAGTGATAAGCAAAAGTAGTAGCTCCAGAAAGGAAAGTTCAGGTGTTTTATTATACCTTAGCAATTACTACCTGGATGAACTGGACTGAGGAAAGCAGCAAAGTGTATTCAGCTCCCTTAAAAGTTAAAAAACCCCAAACAAACGGAACACCACAGTTTGGGCTTTCTGCCTTGTTGCACTTCATCTTTATCACAGTGGAGCTTAAGTAGAGGCATCCAGCTAGGAATTTCCACATTGGTACAGAGAACCTGAAATTGTAGCTCCTCTCAGCAAGCTGGGGACAAGTATTGAACAAGTGTTAAGTGGCCAAAGAATGCTTCTTCTCATAGAGCGTGGCATGACTCCAGGGGAATCCCTGGTGGAAGACTTCATGCCCACCGCTAACCCCCCTTTCTGAAGCCAGGCCATTCACTGCCAAAAAGCAGCTGGACCAGCACTTGGCTACTGCTGTGGCAAAGCCATGGCCACCAATTTTTTCAGAGAAGTGTATTAAAGCAATCATGCTTTCCTGAGGTCCACTATGGAGACCTGGGGAGGGAAATTTCCTTTTCCAAAAGCCTGGCCAGGGCTCTATGATCACAACCAGACAGAAAAGCTTAACAGTTGCCTTCATAAGTTAACAAATTCATTAACAAAACCCATTTCTTCAATAACAAATTCAGATGTTTGTTATCGCTATTTTTCCCTGATTATAGAGTCTATATTTTTCAGCAGCAGCTATCACGATAAGAAAGGAGAGGTCTGGATGAAAAAAGAAACTCAAATTTTGTACCATCTGTTAAATGACTTCCAGTCTGAGAGAACAGATGCTGGACTTCACTATCAGTTTTTGATTGATCTAGAAGCATTTTGTTAATTGGGGCTAAAACGACAGCCAAGACAAAAGTAGTGTCATAGAAAATATGAAAGAATAACTCAAATTATTCTGAAACTACCTGCTCACTCAAAGATTTGTAATTTTGGTAATCATCCTATGGCATGGGAAATAAAAGCCTTCTTTTGAATGAATGGGACATCTGAAAAAGAGAACCCATGCTCTGATGAGATTCTATAAATACTGTGAATGGCTCAAATGGCTCATCAGTGTCATCCAGTTCACCTGAACTGGACAACAATTTTCTTTTCTTACATCACTGTGTGTCTGCTGTTTTATTTTATGCCATGCTCGCTGTCTGTCTGTCTGCACTCTCCCAGAGACAAATCTGTGCTAGCTTCAGAGATTCATTTGACAATAATCTCTCTAAAATCTGATCAACTACTGGCCTACCAGTACGAAGCGTACAAGAAAGCATACAGTGTAAGTATAAGTATTTCTACATAAAATCAAACTGCCAGTTCTACATGTGCCAAACACCAAAATGCCAAGAGTGCCAAAACAATTAAGCTAATTATGGAAGTCAGTTTCAATTACAAAATGATTGCTAACATAATTGTGGCATAAATACAGAGACTTAATTTTTACTACATGCACACTGAAAATCATTTCATCTAACTTGCATGTAACTGCAAGAAAACAGTATAATGTGAAAAAAATGCACATTTGTGATAAAGGAAACTCAGAATTAATTGTAAACATCCAGCAGACGTACAGATATACAGAACAAATGAATTTGCTCTAAATACTGCTTTAACACAGTAAAGAAAAGAAAGAGCACAGCTACATTCAAAATGCAGCGTTCAGTTGTTTGTGCCACATTTTTCCATTTGTCAGATATCGATTCCTCTCTGTGTTTTAAAACAATCTGTACCTAATTTAACCTATGTTATTTAAGCTTTCCATGCTTCCCAAAACATTATGCCAAAGCATATTTCAGTATGACTGACGATGAGATATTTAGAAGTGGTTCTGTTGCAAAAATAAGAGCTGGTGTAATGTATTTTGCTGTAACAGATTTTCACTTTAACAATAAAAACTTTCAACCTTCTGGGCCTTTTTTCCCCCTACTTACATGACATCTTAAAAAAAATCTGAGCGCCTTCTCCACTGTCATCTGTCCAGCTCTGACTGTTAGCCCTGCCGCTGACAGAGGAATGCTCTGTATTTTAAGAATCGAGAATTCCTTTAGGCCTAAAGGATTCTTGTGTACAGATGCAAGTCAGTGAAACATGGTGAGGGTTTAGACTCCAAACATAATCGCAGTACCCACAATGGTATAAATGCACTTGTTACCATTAACGCATACTTTAAAAAAAACAAAACAGCAAAAACCTATCTTTCTCTCCTTAATGGTCAAAAATAAAGCATCTGAAACATGTCCTGAAATGTAATAATTTTATCATTTTTCCACTTTTTTTTTTTCTCAATTTCCATGGTTATAAAATACTAGAGGGCAGCATACTGACGTGCTCACTTCACACATTTATCAACTTAGCAAAGAAAGTAAGTTCTGCGCTGTTAACCATGAATTCTTCCTTGTACTTTCATTTATCAGACTAAGTATTTTATTAATACATAAGTGCTTGCAGTAAACATCAAAAAAAAAGCTCTCAGCTCAAAACAGGTCTGAAAAGTTACATGGGACTTCCTCAAGGTTCAGCCCCCTGTAAGAACGTAATGAACTTGGAGAGTCATTAGCACTTGTAAAATCGCACCACAAATAACACAAACCATTGCAGAATAAGATGCACGATACATATTTAGACACACACATATCTGGCCATGCAAAGAGAAACAGTAAACAGTCAACTAAAATCCCACGTTGGCCTTCAGAATTACAGAGCTAAGACTGAGACTACTAAAATGAGGAGACTGGGGGTTTCTGAGCGTTCTATGTTTTGAAACAAAACAATGATAGATTGGTTTATACAACTGGGGACCGGGAGTGCACTGCAACACTGCATAGGGAAGCTAAAGGGGAAAAGGAATAAATCACACAAGCAACTGAAAGCAGGCGCAACTGTGCCATCGTTTAAGCCAGCATTCATTTGGCATAAAGAAGTGCACAAGCAGACCCACAAGAGCTTTCTAGGCAAACAACACGTCTGTGAAAAAGCTCTGTTCTGCTTGAAACACTTACGCATCTCAGCTGACATTCAGAGATTCCAACAAATACCATTTTTTTGAAAAGTAACATAGGAACACCTTCCTCCCTTACAGACACAAAGCTTCAGGCTTTAAAATTGCTAAGTGAAAAATGCGTGACCAAGTGTGACCAAGACAGTATCGCTTTTGAAGACTGCAGAAAGGGTGCAATAACGCCTGACAATGAGTTACTGCACCCTCAGTAACTGTCTTTGCACTAATATTTGGTAATAGCTACGTTGAAAACAAATTTGTTCTCAAAAGGGAAGAGTCAGGTTGTAAAGTAGAAAGGTTAGAGAAAGAATAGACAATGCAGGATAATAGTAGGGTGCCAAAGGAAGACAGAAATGCCATGAGGAAACAAGGGAAGTGAAAAAGGGTGCAAGACCAGTGCAGCATATTAAAAGCGGAGTAGATCTTTTTTTCACCAAGTAATGGTAAAGTGGACATAATGATACTGAACAAATAAACAACCGCTAGAAGTTCAGCTCATGTTCCTGTGCCTTATGTCACTATTGAGCTTTAAGTAAATCTCTTATTTTGAAAAAAAAGGACCACTGTTAATTGACTGTATCATCTAAAATAACCATTTTGTCCAGAGGAAATTCTCTCCTTTACAGAAAATGAGTACGATGCACTTTGGTGTAGATTCAATCCATACATAGCTTATAAATCTGCTATACACCACCAGGTAAGAACAGGATTTGCCCTAAGAAAAAGGTAGGTTACATGACACCTACTGCTGCAACATGCTTGAGACTGTGGTCACTGGGATGAGAAGCACTCAGGTGGAAGTCGTCAGGTGGGCCCAAAGCTGGATCACTGCTCCTTCGTACTAGAAGCGGTGTGCCTAAGAGACAAAATAAAAGAGCAACAGTTCAAGGGGACTACAGGACCATAAGGTAAAGTTATTTGTGATTTAACTAAGTGAGGTGTACAGCACTTAAATATACATTTACCTGTGGCAATACCCACCTGGTACAGTACTAGATATGATGGGTTTGTGCCATTTAGTACTTACTAGGCTAAAGAAATGAGAACATTTTAAGCTGTTACACAGACCTTCACCCATGAACTGCTAAATTAGTTGAAAACTGCAAGCAAACAGGAGAAAAGGGCACCTTTCTCAAGAAAAACAAAGGAGTTACTACATGTATCTGTGATCACATGTACCATCAAGTTCTGATAGGGAAATCATATGCTCAATCTAAGGAATAACTGTGAATGCAGAAAGAACTGGTCTGCTTACAACTAGGACTGGTTACTTAACTGAAACAAAATATGGTCTAAAGCCTTCTAGTCCACACTAAGGACAGTTCTCACTGCGCTGTTCTCCTTTAATCCACCAAACTGGGATCTCACAATCTCATTTTCAACTATTTCTTACTTTCTCTTGGTGTATGTCTAAAACCCATCCTGACGAACTGTTGCCTCGCCCACATGAATTATACAAGCCCACATTTAACCCATATGGAAGGTCACTTTGAATACGATGGTGTGCCTATACACACACACATGGTCATGAATTTCATAAGCTCACAAGATACAGCAGTTCATCACCACTACCTTTCTGCCATCTCAACCTGAGGCATATAAATGACAGATCAGGCACAGGTTTTTGGGTACAGAGGCAGCTGAAGGATAAATGGGTAACTCTCTACATCAACTTTCATTTAGTATCTAACATGCCGTGGGCTGGTTCTGCAGAGACAGCCTAAACAAGGAAATAAAGAGGAGAGGGGGGAGAGGTTTTTATTCACAGCACATCTGCCTCCCACTACTGACTGCCAGGATTCCCAGGGAAGAGACATAAGCAGTTGCAATTGTTTCAGGAATCTCTGATCAGACTCAGCAACTATTCACGTCTGTTCAGGTGCTGTCTGGGAATAACCTCAATCACCAGTCAGCAGCTTCTAGCGACACTGCCGTCCAGTTAGCAGAATATGCTATAACATGCTTGTTGCAAAACTTCCAGGTGGGGCAAGAGGGAAAACATCTTCAGAAACAGAAGAAAGGAACTTCCCACATTATCCAAAATGAAGTTAAATAAAAATAACTTTTTCCAAGTCTTTCCAAAATAATTTATTCATTGGCAAACCAAAAAAAATGAAGAGAACATTGGTCTAAGACAATAATTTTTCAAATGTTGCAAGTGAGTGAAAATAAGATTCTCACTGACAGTTATATTAATTACAGTATTGATGGCAGCTATAATTACTAGATCTATAATAGGAGTTTGAACGTGCAACAGTTTCCTCATTAGAGAGTTGCTAACAAAGCTGAAGTGACTGCAGCCATTCACCCTAAGCACAACTTTGTAATTATAGCTGGAATAAATACCAGCACCTGATGCTGAGGAACAATCAGAGAATCCAATGCTCTTACCCCTCCCTCACAGCAAGCCGCAGTCTTTATAGGCAAGTTACCCCTTCCATCTCCATTTACACAGGAAAACAGAAATAAGAGCCAAAGAAAGACTTAAACATCTGTTCTGCCATTCAGGGAATGCTCAAAAATCAAAAGGTGAATATTGTTATTTGTTTTAAGTGATTTATCATCTTGATACCAAGAGCTATGCATGTTTTTAAAAGGAGATCCTGAAGAAAGGGATTGATGACCAAATGTATCTGTTCGGTGCACTTTTCCAAAGGTATCAGTAGGTCAAAAGGAAACAACTCTCTCCACTCAAATATTCCTATTCTTCACATGGTGCTGAAGAGAATTATTTTCCCACCTCTAAGTACATTTGATAAGAAGGTGTATAAAAGCTAAAGCCAAAGATTTGTGTATTTTTAAGTTACTCCTCTCTTTAAGATAAATATTCATTCCTTAAAATATTTTTCCCATGTACAGCCAAAATGTTTCTGGTGACCTGTATCCAATTTTCAGTCTCCCTTCAATACAACAGCTTGAAAACAGATGCTGAGACACTTTTGTATGATTCAGCATAATTTAGTCTCCAACTCCTCTTGACAAAAATACGAACAGTACAGAGAAACACTCTAGCTGAAATACCAGAAAGCCCTTTGCAGTCATACTTTTAACCTGTAGAACTTCCACAACTCAATAAAAGCCATATTCCAAATTCAAATTAAAACATACTGTTGCCTATGTTCCTGAAGGCTATCATTCCAGGCCCTTTTCTTGTTTTTGTCCTCCTTTTTCCATGGTGAGAAATCAACAGTAATGCAAAGAGGGTAAAAATTCCTCACAATCAACCAAAAAAGGCCAAAGACAGGGTGGGGAAATAAAAAAAAATCACCTATATCAAGCTCATTCCTTTTCCCAAATGCAACACTGAAATTAGATCTCTTCTTTTCCTGACCTGCCATTTACAACCAACTCCTCATTTCTCTCTCGTTCCTCTGGCTGAGGGAAAGATGAAGTCACCCATCACTGTGACTGCTGGGAGACAAGACCCGCATTTGTTCCAGGGCCTCCCAGCTGGTCCATTCACACAATGCTTGTATAGTAACACGAGACCATACTTCAGTACTTCTGTCTGCTGCCTGCATTGACTGCTGCAAGGTGCCGGATTTACCACATCCCTCCTGAATTCTGAAGTACCATAGAATCGTTAAGGTCGGAAAAGACCTCAAAGATCAATATGATGTGTAGGTAGGTGTCACATTGGCAAGCCTCCAGTCATCTAGAATCTCCCCTGTTAATCAGAACTGCTAATAAAGGACAGGCTGGCTTGGCAAGGTCCTCCACCAGCTCCCCTGGTACTCTCGAGTGGATCCCATCTGGTTCCATAGACTTGTGAACATCCAGGTGGTGTAGCAGGTCATTAACTGCTTCCTGTCCCCTATGTCCTGTCTTCTAACTTAGAGGGCTGAATGCCCTGGGGACAACTGCTGGCTACTAAAGACTGAGGCAAAGAAGGCATTAAGCAGTGGAAACCTTCCCCCTCTCCACACCCAATTAAGGATAGAGATTCTCCTTGGCTCTCCTTTTGCTGTTAATGTATTTGTAAAAACATTGTTTTGTTATCTCTTACAGCAGTGGCCAGATCAAGTTCTAACTGGGCTTCTGCCCTTCGAATTTTCTCTCCGCACGGCGGCCTCCTTCATTTGCATTGTGCCATCGTAATTCAGAGAAACTCAAGCTAAATGACATTACCCAATTCTCAATTTACAGCTGTCTGAACTTTGAGAAGAAAAAAAAAAAACAGTTTGCAGAAGCAGCAGGATTATAAAGAATATTGTTTTCCAATTTGGGAAGATGCCCTTGCAGCTATTTGCCTTTTTTTTTAATTTTATTCCTGCAAATTCTTGCTTATTGCCATGGGGCTATGAAATTTATGGTGCTTGTCTGGAATGCTTCCCTCCCTACTTACATAAAAAACAACTGGACTCTTCAACCATTGTCTGCAATGCTTTCTCTTTTCCCTGGAATTGTTATAAATTTTAGGGTCCTACAGATAATTTTCTTGTTGAAGAGAAAACTAGAGGCTATTATATTGATGTTTTTAAATATATTTACTGACGCATAACATCATTTCTTGTACAGAGATATTACAAGTCGTAACATCTCTGTGAACCAAGTCTGTGGCAGTCTTTAGCTAAAATTATCCACCACAGACCCTCTGGCCTTTATTGTTTTACATGCACACACCACAAAGACACTGCAGCACAAAAACAATTTTTGTTAGACAAAAGTAAATGGAAACAGAATGCCCTCCCTAATAGAGGAAAACAAATGGCAAGCAGGAAGATCAGATGAAAGGTTTGAGAAGAAGCATACTCTCCCTCTTTGTGGGGAGAATCCTTTATTCTCTTTCAGAAGACAGCAATTCTCTGTGGCTCCCCAAGCTAATCGACTCTCCTCCATCCCCTCTCATCTCTTCTGCAGCTCAGGCTGCTCTCTGCCATAAGAACACCCTCGCTGCCACTCAGCGCCTCTCCAGCCTGTGCTTCTCCCACAGGCTCCTTTCTTGTTTCAGCCTCTCCCTGTCTCTTCTGCACTGCACACGCAGGGCTCTTGAAAGCCAAGCACGCTCCTTTGCACTCTGGAAGAGAGAAACCTCAGATCCCAGTGCCCAGGACTCAACCTGACTCAGGAGTCAGCCCATGACCATTATACATACAGATCTCCATGATATTTGAAGACACTCTCCATGATATTTGAAAAGTCATGGCAATCAGGGGAAGTCCTTGGTGACTGGAATAAGGGTAACATAGTGCCCATTTTTCAGAAGGGTAGAAAAGATGACCCTGGCAACTACCGACCTGTCAGCCTCACCTCTGTGCCTGTAAAGATCATGGATCCTCCTAGAAGCTATGCAAAAGCACAAGGAGGACACGGAGGTGATTAGTGGCAGCCAGCATGGCTTCACCAGGGGCAAGTCCTGTCTGACCAACCTAGTGGCTTTCTATGATGGGATAACTGCAGCAGTGGACACGGGTAAACCAACAGATGTGATCTATCTACACTTCTGTAAAGCCTTTAGCACGGTCTCCCACAACATCCTTCTCTCTAAGTTGGAGAGGCATGGATTCGATGGGTGGACCATTCAGTGGACAAGAAATTGGTTGGATGGTCGTATTTAGAGAGCAGGGGTCAATGGCTCAATGTCCAGATGGAGATCCATGACAAGTGGTGTCCCTCAGGAGTCCATACTGGGATCAGGGCTGCTTAGTATCTTCATCAATGATATAGACAGCGAGATTGAGCGCACCCTCAGCAAGTTTGAGGGTGACACCAAGCTGAGTGGTGCAGTTGCCACACCGGAAGGACGGGATGTCATCCAGAGGGACCTGGGACAGGCTGGAGAAGTGGGCCTGTGAGAACCTCATGAGGTTCAACAAGGCCAAGTGCAAGGTCCTACACCTGGGTCGGGGCAATACGCAGTTTCAATACAGGACAGGGGATGATATGATTGAGAGCAGCCCTGCAGAGAAGGACTTGGTGGTGCTGGTTGATGAGAAGCTTGACATGAACCAGCAATGAGCCCACAGCAGTGAGCAATGAGCCAGCTCACAGCACAGAAGGCCAACCATATCCTGGGCTGCATCAAAAGAAGTGTGGCCAGCAGGTCAAGGGAGGTGATTCTGCACCTCTACTCTGCTCTTATGAGAGCCCACCTGGACTGCCGTGTCCAGTTCTAGAATCCTCAACATAAGGAGGATATGGAACTGCTGAAACAGGTCTAGAGGAAGGCCCCAAAGTTGATCAGAGGGCTGGAGCACCTCTCATATGAGGACAGGCTGAGAGAATTGGGGCTGTTCAGCTTAGAGAAGAGAAGGCTCAAGGGAGACCTTATAGTGACCTTCCAGTACCTGAAGGGGGCCTACAAGAAAGATGGGGAAGGACTTTTTACCAAGGCATATAGTGATAGGATGAGGGGGAATGGCCATAAAAATTGCAGAAAGGAAGATTTAAATTAGACATAAGGAAGAAATTCTTCACAATGAGGGTGGTGAGGCACTGACACAGGTTGCCCAGGGAAGCTGTGGATGACCCACCCCTGCAAGGGTTCAAGGCCAGGTTCATGGGGCCTTGGGCAGCCTGATCCAGTGGGAGATGCCCCTGCCCATGGCAGGGAGGTTGGAACTGGATGATCTTTAAGGTCCATTCCAACCCAAACCAATCCATGACTCCACGATCTCTAATTTGTTCATCACTGTCTTCCTTAGACACGCATAAATATAATGAAAAACCATCACCGATACCATTTATTACAGACATGCTATAGACAATTATAAACATTTACTTAAAAGATTTTCTTCTATCAGGAAATGGAATGTTGCCTTTTTCCTTACGGCTTTTCTTTTGTCATAATGTGCTTCCACGTTATTCTACTCATGCTATCACATTTGTGCTCAACATTTATAACAAATAGTGTAAGCTCAAGAAGAAAACTCATCTTTTCCCCGAATGATGAGGCACAGAAAAACTCCTTTCTGTGTACCTAGGTGATCATACAGGCACATTATTTACAAGCACTACTGTCTTGTGCCAAAGTAGCACTTGTATTTTAACTAAGGAACTCAATTTGAAAAGCTAGTTGTTTTCATCTTGCTGCACTGCGTCAGTAATTTACAGACAACAGAAGTTCAAACACATGCCCATGACTAAAATTTTTCTCATGATTACAGCTTTTAACCTCAATCACTTCAGGGTGTATGTCTTCATTTCTTCCTTCTTTCAAAATCTGCCCAGAATACTCTCTATTATGGTACCATAGCACCTGCTCAGCACATGTGGATGGTTCAGCCTTACTCTCAATTCTCATCAGTTTTGTCAAAGAGTGCCTAAGTCTTGCGGTTCTCCTTTCTTAAAGAAAATGCTGTACACTTGAGTTTAAAGCCATGTAGATTGACCTTTTCCTGGAATCACCGTCAAAAACTAGTATTTACACAGATTCACGGTTAACAGTGTATTTTCCCTGAACTTTTATGTTTTGGAAATATTTTTTCTTAACCGCAAATATGGTTGAAACAAGCATATGGTAGAAACCACACTTAAATTTAAATTGGTTACATTAGAAAAAAGAAAGACAGAAGAGAAGTTCTGCCATTTGTGCACAATTAAAAACTGAAAACTTACATCAACACAATGGCAAAAGAAACATCTCCATGCCAGTTATAATCCTTTTTTTTTTTTTTTTTAATTCCAACAGAAAGCTGTACACAGACGTTAACGTTTATCTGGAATAAGAGTGTGCTCTGCCTCACACCCTCTGGTGGATCAAAAATCAGCTTCTGAGGTTAGCAGGGGATTGACTAACAAGAAGCAATGGGCTTAAGAACACTGTGCAACCTCAGAGAAATAACGTGAGGTTTGCAGTTCAGGATTCAAACGTGGTCAGGGGAACTTTGGAGCTCCAACCGTTCCCCCTGGGCTCCCTCTAAACTCATCAGGGTTTTTAGGCTAAAAGTTCTGATATCAACTTTGATGCCTAAATTCACACAGCTGAGAATCACTGGGGCTGACCACTACCACAAAAAGCAACGATTCCAACCCCTAAATTTCACTCTTTTGCTCTTAAGCCTCCTTGTTCAGTAAAGCACAATTCACCTCCAGGCTGAAATCCTTTTACTCTTTGGGATTTAGTTTGCAGGTTGCTGTTATAGGGCCAGATCCAGGCAACTGCTAAGAAAACCAGAGTTTATCACTCATGAGCATTTTCACCAGTCTGTGCTGCCTACAGCATTGCCAAATTCTATATTAAAAATTGATTCAAGCAATTGAGTGCAAACATCGATAGGACTTTTTGGTAAGATGACAGGTAAGGCACATAGGAAAGACGAGCATTGCTGCTGCATCAGGGGCAACTAAATATTATGAGGCTGCTTGGTTGGTTTGTTTTTCCAGGTAACACAGAAATACTATTTTAGAGAATAAGAGATATACTCGGACAGAATGCCTTAAGTGGACAGAAACAGATTTACAATAGATCACCTACACAGTTAAAGTCATAATTTTAAATTCTGGTCCTGCTTATAAAAACGCTGACCATGATGGGGAAAATGCCGTCCATCAAATGTGTATCAAACTGTCAACTGTTAAAGGCCATATCAATGACAATTACTCTGCTGCTTGCTTCCAAATTACACTTGCCTGGACAGACAGTTTATTTTCTAAGCTGCACATTCCTCAAAACATTTTTTTTAGAGCTCCTTCTGAGCAAATCACAACAAAGTTTCCAGTCAGAGTAGAAACAAAACACCATAAATACTATATGCATACACACACAATTGTGAAACTGCACTTCAGCATAGATGGTTCTTGGCTGGAAGATCTCTGAACAGACACAATAAAAACAACCACCTTTTAAATCAAAAAGTCAGAATGACTTTTGAATTGGTCCTATCATGAAGCAGTTCAGGCACTGGAAACAAAATATTGCAAGCAGGGTATTAATTTATATTTAAATATAGGAAAGGCCTATATATATATGCCTATTTTTCTTTTTATCAGAGAAATTTCACGTTAACAGGCATGCCGAGAGTTCTGCTGGTCAGCGCTTTTTGAGAGCACTGAGCAATTAGCGTGGGTAAATTTGGTCACTGTCAGATTTATTGCTTACCACCACCTGAGGCACCATATAATGGTTTTGCCATGTACTTAAAATGTAGCTGACATTAGCTTGTACGTTCCCCCTCGTGATAGGGCTGCACCACTTTCGTTTTATTTATAAAATATGTAAGGCTCTGCCGATGTGACTTTTATGTTTAAAGCTAACTCAAATTGCTCATAATAGCACCTATCAATACAATTTCAGATCTGCAGCTCTCTGTTCTTTCCAAAGTACACACTGCACTTTTTAAATTCCCATGGATACAAGATTAGATTAACGAACTAGGATGATGTAACAGTTAAGACAATCGACTTAAATCTATAAACCGATGAAAATCCATTTTCAACAAGCTCTCCCTTTTACATATTAACCCAGTGCAGAACAACATATTTCCTTGTCACTCTAAATCAGGGGTACTTTCCTCACAAAGAAAATTAAAAGCAATTGCCCACAAGTAAAACCCGGTAAAGGCTTTAAGCAGAGATTGTTTTGAGGTGGTGCCATATATTTCGAAAGAATAGTTTTCTCTGATTGCATGTGCCATAACATATTAAGTTAGATTTCACTGACGAAGCATATGAACTGTTCTCACAGTTTTTATGACCGGAATGAAATGCCTTTGTAGTGTTGTCATTGTCAGGATATTTGGTGCCTAACAAAATGACTATGGAATATTTACACTTACAGCTTTTGGAGTTTCAAAGACAGGCATATAAGAATCGTCTGTGTACATTATTTCACTAATAAAGTTAACATAGATCCCATTTTCAGGATCAAAATCTACATCCATATGAAAACACCATCTCTGGTCTTAGGGCACCAGGTTACGTGTGTACGCACAGAAGATGTGCAAGTAATGCTGCTACTTTCTCCCTGTTTCAAAATTTCTCTAAGGAAAGTTTACAGTTGAAGGACAGGAGTTCAGTTTGGATCTTAACCGGGTATTCTTCTCTTACACTTAATGCCACAATACACATCAGTTCTAGAGTAATCTCAGGATCTTCTCACTTGTATTGACACAGTGCTCAAATTTTCAGCTTCTCAAGAGACAGGGAGCACACAGAGTTACTGGAGTACTGGGAGAACCATGACTCTGCTCCAAAGGGTTTTGGCTGGAGGTACCACATTGGCAGAGGGAGATGAGGCAGAGTGGAAGGAGCTGCAGCCGAATCCTCTGGCGCAAGGATTAATCACCTTGCTCACAAGAAGGAGTTGTGTTATTTTTCCCCAACCCAAGCTCTAGCAAAATGTGCAGCTCCTATCCTGGCCGGGCAGGCTGATTAAGAGCTTTTTGAGAACCCACTGGCTGTTGCCAACAAGAATCAGCACTCTCCTCCACAGGTGAGGCTTTCTCTTTCAAAGTTGTCCAGATGAAACAACTTTGCGAATCATCCCATCCTCGTGCCCCCATTGAGCGATACACGGCCTCCAACTCCCAGCTTCAGACACAATATTAAAAACTAGAACAGCTTCAAACATTTTAGGCTTTTAAGTATCATTTGGGAAAAAATAATAATTTGTGTTATATTAGAATTTCTCAACATCCTCACGCAAAGTTTTTTTGTTTGAGGAGGGTGAGGTTTTGTTTTGGGGTTTTTTTTAAATGTAATCTCTTTCAAATGGGATTCAGATATCAATGGAAACTAAACTTTAGACATACTTAAAAATACCAGTCGTCTTAGTCATCCAGTGTGATGGACACAGCAAATGGCATTCATTTCATTGAACAGACTGGGTTTTTTTAAGCAGCATAATATCTGTAGTTACTGAATCTAAATCAATCATTTTAGGCTAATATATCCTATAAGATTATAGGACTAATAGATCTCAGACTCTCGCACCTCATTTTTATTCACAGATTGAAAGGTGAAAATAAGCATTTCTTCTATTTCAATTCCCAGCCCATTTCTCAACTTCAAATGAATTATTTAATGAACTGTACTAGCTGAATAAACTGACAAAAAGAAAATATTCTGCACACCTGCAAAAGAGGCCATGCTGCCAAAAGCTGGTTTAGCACTTCAGCTAACATCAGTTACAGGTGCTTATGCTGTCACTTTTCCACAGTTCATTGGTTTAATTGTCTTTAAGACTTTGGCAGCTGAACTGTACAACTTGAATATCGCTTTGGTCGCATTTTATTGCTAGTAGTAAAATACATTTTTTAAAATATTTTAATGGTATTTCAAAGGAGCATCACAAATTGCAACATTAGTATAGTTTTCTGGTCATATTTAAATATTATATTTAAAATTTAAAACAGTGTTTTATATATCCGATCTAAATTAAGAATCTGTTCTGTTTTGACCTTTCCTTAAAAAAATAACTCCTGTTATGATTATTTTCTATTCTGGTCATGATAAAGTAGTTTCAGTCTCAGATTTCAAACTTCTTCCTGCCAATTTTAAACAACATTCAGATTACAAGTGCGAAACCTCCTGAACTTGAAAGAAACTTTTTGGGAGGTTTCAAGGAATGATAAGAACGTAAGGGCAGCCATGCTGGGTTCTCCTCACCCTTTATCCTGCATCTAACAGTGGTAGCAAACACTCAGGGAGAGGGCATAACCGCAGAGTGGTGTATCCTACCCAGCTTGCAAAACATAAGGTCTACAAGACGGCTGAACTGGAGTGGCACGTAGACCACCACATCTTATCAGTCACTGATGAGCCACCTCCTGTCAATTTGTCTAACCCGAGTGGCACTCACTGATTTTTGGCCTGTAACACTGAATTACACAGTTTAGCTAAACGCTTCGTGAAAACATTAGTTCTGAGTTGTTCTGCTTTGTGATCTGTTAAAAAAAAGTTTTGTTCAAGACTCATATGAGGAGCAAAGTGAATAATCATTCCCTAACATTTAAAATGGCAAGATGACTATTCCTATAGGAAAGTTAAAAAAGGACTCAACTACTAAGGGCCATTTGCAGACTCCCTCTTACTAAGTAATGAGTTACAAAGAAAGCAAAACACAGATCAACAGCCAGTGTGTCTATGGGAAAATTGTGCAACATATTGGGAGAGAGGTGCGTCTTTTGCCAACTACATTCAGGAGTAGTAAATACACAACTCTCCATGTTACTTGGCTGAGATTCTCAATATCTGTTGGGAGAAACAGTCAAAATATGAAACAACGCTTCAAAGTAAAGAGATAAAAAAATTAACTATCAGCTAAGGCTCCTGAAAGGGTAAATTAAATAGAAAGTAATGAGAAAGAACTACATGGCAATGGGCAAACTGACTGAATCATTTAACTGTTAGGTCTAACTTCTCTAATGATGACTTTCATAAAGATGGGTTCATCTGTCATCTGTATACTGAACGTATTCGTATGGAACCAAAGAGTAAACAATTTTTAGCAAACAAACATAGCAAAAAATCAGCCAAGCTTAGCAGGCTCACATCCTTTATCTTACCTAGCACTGGAGTCTGCTGATAGAGACTGCAGTACAGCCTTCCAAAACCTTCCATTGCAAGTATCTGGCTTACAAAGTGTGTTTGTCTTTTTTTCCTTTTTTTTAAGGGATACTACCTTGGAAGCCTGCCACGCATCATTACAATATACAAACACTCACAAAAGCAGCAACATCACAAAATTAGTAAAATAGACAAAAATCTTAGGAAAAACATTGACATCGAATAAAGTGTGTCAAAAACCAGTGCAGACTATCTGCAAAAAAAAATAGTTGCAGACTATTATTTTGTAAGAGAATTTCCTTCATCATTCCAAGTCCCACCTATCACCATCCCCCAAAACCTTCCCTGAGGCAATAAAAGGCTGGAAATTAACATCTCCACTAGAGAGCTACTGCAGGAAAGCATGTAACTTGTGATGGCAAAATATTTTTCTCCCTATTTAACATATTTTCATAGGGATACCCCATTGCCCCAAGGTAAGGCAGGTAAAATCAAGTGCAAAAGGAACAGAGACAAGGGGAATAATTAATGAGTCTATTTTTGGGGAAATCAGAGGCAGAGGGGCTATTAAAAAGAAAAGGGATTCTTTGGTAATCAACTATGCACATAAATTTATTACCTAAGCTACTACTCAGTTCTAGGGTACAGGGAAAGGAAGGAGAGACTGGCTTGTTTTCTAAATGGGCAACCCAGAGGCAGAGAAACACTTGAACTTTTAAAAAATATATCTTTACAGAAAGCATTGCCGTATTCTTCTGCCACAATACAAAGATAAACTTTAGCTATGCTGGTACAAAGCTCATTTCCATGAGTCAAGGACAACCAAATAATATCAAGCTTAAGTCATGAGGTCAAAATATACCAAGCCTGCATTCTGACTGAAATGAGAAGTTATCTTCAAACCTTTAGCTTGCCTGAGAACAGAAACCATCTGTTTTAGGAACACAAGTAGACTTTAATTAATCATCACAATTCTTTAAAACCAGATTAAACTGAATGCTGCAGAGGAGAAAAATCTATCAAGCACAGTGTCATCCTTACAACAGCTATGACAAACAGCACAGAACAACATTTGATATTACTACTATGAGAGCAGCCTTCTGGTGCAGAGAAAGAGAATAAAGTCATATTTGCTTATGGAAATACGCAGTATTGCCTCAAACCACAGAAGGCAATATGTGCTTTTATAATGCATTTTTTTTGAAACTTACCCATTTCAAAATGTTAATTTTCCCTGAATCATACAGGAGAAAATTATGATATGCATGTAGTACACACACTGTACTGACAAACACCGGAATCCCCTGCCAATAAACTGACATTGCAAGATTAAGATGAACACGATAGCTTTTATGTAAGAAAAAGTGTCTTTCTGACTTACTCTGACACAGCATGTATGCTGTACACAACCATCAGCAACACTGTTTATCAAATGAAGAGTTTCAGTTCATATCTCTTTTCATAATTTAAAAAAAACCATAATCATGTAGCTTCCTCTGTATTTAAAAATACGCTGTCTGCGTATCCATAGTATCTCAAAACCAGCTTGAAAGAGGACTAACCAAATATATGCTGTTTCAAATGCCCCTAAGCCTACTTGCAATGCTTCTACTTCAAAGCAGACAAGAAAGAAAAGGAATTCTTTCCAGGCTCTGAAGTTTGAGCACAGAAACAGACAACATCCGTACCCTGAAGGTAACAATTTCAGCCCTGTCAGGCCTATCAAGGGAGAAACTTCCAAAGACTCCTGGAATAAACCTTGCCTTCAATTCCTTCGGACTTCAAACTAAGACACTGTCAATGGAAGCATCTCTGTTGACTGGCTTAGAAACTCAAACACACAGGGCCATTCAAACTAAATGGGTGTTTTGAACAATCCCACAAAGCACAATTTAAACTACAGCAAGTCTCAAAACACAGGATTATATTAAACCAATTAAACCCTCTATCTGAAGTCCCTGAAACACCTTCAAAGAAATTCCAAAAAAGTGCAAGTAAGGTTCCCCAAACATTCAAAAGACAGTGTCTCAACACCAACAGCGCACCAAAAAGTAAAATCAGAAGTTTGTAGGCTATACTGTCACTATCCTGTACCAGACCTACTGAGGGCTGGAACATTCCCACGCAGCAATCTCTGTTTTCAGGAAACAAATGTCCACTGTGAAGACAAAACATAAAATGTCTAGAAATTAAAGAACTGGCTGTTCAAAAGCACAAGTGCCTCAATGTAGCTTGAAATTCAACTCTCATTGCCATTCATAAGCTTATTTTAGGAGAGAGACTGTCATCAACCATTCCAACCACCATTTTTACCCAAGCTTCCTACCAACTTCCCTACAACACTGATCAGGGGGGCGTGCGTATGTGTACGTGTATATATAAGAGAAAGCTTCTCAGAGATTTTTTTATAAAGCAAAAGCATGCAAATTTTGAAATAACAAAGTATGTCCTTTCTGTGAGAATAGCAAGACACTTGCCATACTTTGCAGTGAGAGCTCCCAAAGGGAGTAGTTAAACTCCTACAGTTTACAAGATAATTTTATAATCTGCTAACCGTAACTGTTATAAGCAATTATTTCTTTATCTAGCCTCAATTTTAACTAAATGCTAATAAAGTCATAAATCCATTAAAAAGGTAAATTTTATTGTAATAGCCAACAATCAAAGTAACCTAAGGCTTCCCTTAATGCTCACACACAGAAAACAGCTTCAGGAATCTTCAACCTAATTCCCAAAGAAAGGGAGAAAGAAGAAAATATAATTAAAACAACAAAAAAAACACCATCACGGAGATATCTACACTCACCTGACTTTTTTCCCCTACCTCAGTATTCAGAAGGGACAATTATTACCGAATACTGTCTGTCTTCCCCCAGGCAAAATCATGACTCCTTAATGCCAAGAAGAGGAGCGAAAGAAAAGCAACAACTAAGTTTGTGTGCACTTGACCATCCTCTATCAAATAAAGCAAACAGTGCGGCAGTCACAAAGGCATTTCCAGCTCAAACTGACACCTACCTTTGTTGCAGCAAGGCAGGTGTCTGTCTCTTCTCCCAAGTGACAAGCAGTGGGGCAAGAGGAAATGGCCTTAAGTTGCGCCAGCCAAAGTTTAGATTGGATACAAGGAAATATTACTTCACCGAAATGGTTGTCAAACTTGGACACAGGCTGCCCAGGGAAGTGGTGGAGTCACTGTCCTGGAGGTATTTAAAAGATGTGTAGATGTGGTGCTCAGGGACATGGTGTAGTGGTGGAGCTGGCAGTATTAGGTTAAGGGCTGAACTTCATGATTTTAAAGGTCTCTTCCAAATTAAACAATTCTGTGAGTCTATAAAATGGATCCTCCATAAATAAATTAGTATCCTCTCTCTTGCCAATAGTGATTGAAAATGAAAAAAACCAAAATCTGACATCACAAAAAAAAAACCTGAAAAGCTAAACCTCTTAATCCTCCTTTCTTTTTCAGCTACCTACCATGCCAGGAAAACCACTGGAAAAGAAGACTAAACTATTGGGTGCAAAAGGAAACCAGAAGAGCCAGCAGTGCACTTATGGGTGCACAGAAAATGGCAAGACGGCTTCTGAGGGCCAACACAACTACAAACCTTAACAACTCTGACAGTTTGGCTCATTTAGTGAAAAGCCTTATAAGAAACTGAAAACGCTCCTACTAAAACCAAAGCATTTGTACTGGCACCCTGTATACTTGAGAAGTTATGACACAGCAATGCTTTTTAAAAAAAACACAGAACATTTCTGAAATGGCAATGCCTCATATTCTGTGGGAACAGCTAGCTTGCAGCTGGAGCTAATGATCACCCAGAGCACTACTTATACAGTAGTGGTCTGTGAAGAAGCACACTTTCATGGACACGAGCTTAGCAATAGCCTGCAGGCCTCTGCTTAAAACACCATAGAATCATAGAATGTTTGGGTTGGAAGGGACCTTAAAGATCACCCAGTTCCAACACCCTGCCATGGCCTTGAACACCTCCCACTGGATCAGGTTGCTCAAAGCCTCATCCAACCTGGCCTTGAACACCTTCCGGGATGGGGCTTCCATGACTTCTCTGGGCAACCTGTTCCAATATCTCATCATCCTCACAGCAAAAGAAAATTATCGCACTATCTAATCCAAATCTTCCCTCTTTCAGTTTAAAATTGTTCCCCTCTCTCCTATCACTGCAGTCCCTGATTAAGGGTACCTCCCCAGCTTTTCTGTAGCTCTCTTTAAGTACTGGAAGGCTGCTCTAAGGTCTCCCTGGAACCCTCTCTCCTCTAGGCTGAGCAACTCCATCTCTCTCAGCCTATCCTCCTAGAGGAGGTGCCCCAGTTCTGTAATACCTTTCTTGCAATCATCACCTCCTCTGCACTCACTCTAACAGATCCATGTCCTTCCTGTGCTGAGGACTCCAGAACTGATTACAGGACTCTAGGTGAGGTCTTACCAGAGCACAGTAGAGGGGCAGAATCACCTCCCCGCTCTAACTCCTGGCCACACTTCTTTTGATGCGGCCTAGAATATCGTTGGCCTTCTGGGCTGCAAGCGCACCGTGCCAACTTACACTGAGCTTCTCATCCACCAGCACCCCCAAGACCTTCTCTGCAGGGCTGTTCTTAATCCATCCTCTGCCCAGCCTGTATTTGCGCTTGGGGTTGCCACAACCCAGGTGCAGGACTGTGCACCTGTCCTTGCTAAATTTCATAAGGTTTGCACAGACTCATCCGTCGAGCCTGTCAAGGTCCCTCTGGATGGCATTTCTTCCCTCCAGAGTGTAGACCGCATCACACAGCATGGTGTCATCAGCAAACTTGCACTCAATCCCCCAGTCCATGCCCGCGACATGCTGTCTGTAAACACCACGGTCCCAATACCAACCCCTCAGGAATGCCACTCATCACTGGTCTCCACTTTGACATTGAGCCATTGACCACAACTCTACACGTGACTATCCAGCCAACTCCTTATCCACCGAGTGGTCCATCCATGAAATCCATGTTTCTCCAATTCAGAGATCAGAATGTCATAGAGGACAGTGTCAAATGCTTTGCAGAAGTCCAGGTAGATGATGTCAGTTGCTCTTCCCTTATCCACCAAAGCTGTAGCCCCAACATAGAAGGCCATCAAATTTGCCAAGCATGATTTGCCCTTGGTAAAGCTATGCTGGCTGTCACCAATGACCTCCTTATTTTGCATGTGCCTTAGCAGAGTTTCCAGGAGGATCTGCTTCATGATCTTGCCAGGCACAGAGGTGAGACTGACCAGCCTGTAGGCCTCCAAGTCTTTCTTTTTTAAAAATGGGAGTTACGTTTCCTCTTTTCCAGTTGGTGGGAACTTCACTGGACTGCCACAACTCCTCAAATATGATGGATAGTGGCTTAGCAACTTTATCCATCATTTCCCTTAGGGCCCACGAATGCATCTCATTAGGTCCCATGGGCTTGTGCACCTTCAGATTCCTTAGATGGTCTCACATCTGATCTGTTCCTACAGTGGGTGGTCCTTTGACCTCCCAGCCCCTGCTTTCCCTTCTGCAACTTGGGTGGCGTGGCTTGAGCCCTTGCCAGTGAATACTGAGGCAAAAAAGCTCTTGAGTACCTCAACCTTCTCCATATCCTGGGCAGCCAGGTCTACTGTTTCCTTCCAGATAGGCCCTAGTCTTCCTTTTATCATGGATGCACCAGTTTCATGCGAACATTACTACTAGGGGTACCCATTTATTTGGAAAAGACTTATTAAAAACCTTTAGTCTGAAGTTGGTAAACATCTAAACTAAAACATTTTGAAAATATTTCAGGAGGTTCACATCGATGTACACATAGCCCATTAGCTGATACCATAAAGTCGTGTTTTAACACTCCACATTGCTAGTTCACTTTTAATAAATCCAACAATAAAGATGTATGCATTCAAAACCCTCAAATTATTATCTGAAACACCCTAGACAGGACTCTTTGCATATACTGTTAATTTCTCCAATACACATAACCCCATCGATCATGGGCTCTCTAAAGCTGTAAACACACCACACAAGAGTGTCAACCACTGCCCCAGCAAAACTATCTTTAAGATGAGAGAACGGCTGTTTAACCATACATCAGCAACAAAGCAGTAGTTTTGAACAGGGAAGAAGGGCAATCAGTCAATAAGGTCCACAAAAGTAAGCACCTGCTCTGCAAAGCCTCAGATACCACCTCTGGTCAAAAAGAAACATTAAGACATAACATATGCAAACCCCCCAAACCAACCAACCAACACACACATTCAACAGAAATCAGTGCTAGTTAACCCAATAACTACTCTATCACCCACATGCAAGGCTCTCCAAATGTTTCCTCTTTCCAAACCCTCGTTACCTTACTAACTGTTGCATCGATTAATGTATTTGCACACAGTTTGCCAAAAATCCAACATAATACATTTTGCTGTTACAAAGATAATGATCAACAGTGACTAGACAAAACATACTCGATTAGAAAGCAAAAATCATCACCCATGAAGAATAAAGAAAATGTTTCTTAAACAACTTTGATATACCAATTTTAAAGAAATATTATAGCATCACAATTTATCCATTCAAAATAATTCTGTCTGATTATGTGAGCTCAGACCAAAGGAGGTCCAAGAACACTACAGACCAGAATCAAAACATTAGAGATAATGTCTAATCCCAGAGAGCATCAAGTTCTTATGGAAACAACGGGAAACCTGGGTTTCTACATAAAACCACAGATCTGGTTTCAAAAAATACAAAACATCCAACAGAAATTAACTGGCAAAATTGTTCCACAATCTGACAATTTATATAATGGATTCCCTGCATTTTGACCCCAAAGGCATTCTGCGAAGTACTCTAGAAGGTAAGCACATGGCAGTTCTGGCAGCAGCAGTACCATGGAATGCAAACTTGCTCACTATGTATATATGTAATCACATCCTTGCTCCCTTTTTAGAATTATTATTATTTATTTCTGCTAGCAAGTATAAGTCAACTCAATAATTGGCCAGGAAGCCAGAATACTGTGGTTCATGCATCAATGATATTGATGCAACCAAAGCATTTTGTGTTTCTTCATTTGCTTTTCAATTTGCCTCTAGTGTAAACAGGGACATAATTTAAGGTCCGGGGACTTGAACAGGAAAGATAAAGGCAAAAATATGAGTCTAAGGAACTGTAATCCATGATGTAAAATCCAGGAAAGTAAACAATTAAATTTCAGGGTGCAGACTGAGTTTATAGGACTGACAGGCAGAATCATTTACCTTGTAAAAGAAAACAACCCGTAAGAGAACCATTGAGACAAACATGTTATAATTATACTTTATATTTGAAGAAGGAAGCACACATTTTAACTTCAAATATATATTAGTATCGCACTGAAGGTGAAACAGAATCCTTATTGGCTGCTCTTCTCTTTATATTTCATCTCCTTTACACTCAATAGTGCAAGGATTCCACATACGCTATGAAAATTTAACTACCTGGTAGCTCAAGAGCTCCGGCATTTAACTGGTTTATATAAAATTGTGTGAGGTTGAAATACTCTTTCTCTTCAACCCTTAGCTTACACACAACAGTATGCTAGATAAACCACTTGGAATGATTTTATTTTAAAATACGGCTCAGAAGCATATGAAGAGCAATCTACACCTTATGAAACACGCTAAAATGTGTTTACACTGTGTTACATAAAAATATACAATAAAGTGACAAACCATTCAACTATTGAACCTTTAGCCACAAATGTTTCTATAGCTCCCACTTACCAAAACCACAGCTCAAATAGATACAAGTTATGGCAGGAATAAGTCTTCCCCCACGATTTTTAGGTATGAGGAATTCATAGGTGCCATTAAATACAGAAAGAGATTTTTCTAGATTCTAAATTATAGAAAGAAAATGAAATGATTCATTAACAAGAAATTTGAATCTAAAATTTTTCACGCAGCTTAAATTTCAGTTTTTTCTACATCAAGCATAAAAATGAGCACAGACTTCCATCAGAAGTTGTTACACAACCTCATCTAGTGAGCTTTATTAGAAATTTTATTTCAGCTTATTGTTTTTGTTAATCAGCCTTTTCCTTTTAAAATGCAAAATAAATAGACAAGTGAGCATTCAGTTTCTGAAGTCATAATCACACTATACTGTGACAGTAGCACATAAGAGGCAGGTAGTATTTCTACCCTTATCTCACCCGTTTACACTCAGAAATTTCATTGGACATCCTTCAGAGTGCCGGCAGTACTCAAGAATATGGGGCAAACTGGATGATGAGCTCTGGTGGAATGCAGAGAAGCCTCTTCTGAGTATTATTCATTTGCTAAATGCTTTACAGGCAGACAGTAAGAGGATTCACCTTCAATTTGTTTTTGAAAGCTTTTAGAGCTGGTACCTAGGTGACAGTTTAGCCTGCTTTCAATCCAAAAAAGTATTTCAAACTGCTTTGTGTTCAACACACAAGACTTCGGCTCTTTATAATTGGAAACCAGTGTCTGAACCCTGGGCCTTCCAGGCACACTGAGACAACACAGGGGACCAGACTTGCAGCACTTCACGTAGCACCCTCTGATATGAGGGAATTAAGGAGAAGCCTCTACTAATCACAGTCTGCTCTCCTGAAAGTCAGATAGGCAAATAGACTCTGCTGTGCAACTTCTTCAAAGGCAGAGAACTGAATTGTTGGCAGCCAGGATCTTCTCTTTTCTACCTCCCACCCCCAAACCAGGGCACGGAGGCTCAGGAAAACCATACAAGTATTTGCACAGAGCAGTTTTACACTCATTGTGCTCAGATGCCTCAAGAAAAACGCTGGGTTTTTTTTCAATGACTTTGTTATTTGAAAATACTTTGCATTGGTTTCATCTCTTCTGCTTTCAGAAGACTACAATGAAGGACTGTCAGCAACCTACCCAGTCAAAGAAAGGAGAAAAAAAGAGAGCCCAGCTGTATGGATGGGCATAACATACAGCAGGATACAAGGCTCAGGTGCAAATCTGCCACGCTTAGTTGCAGTTTTCAGTATCAATTGTTCCCAAGCCCAACTTAGATCTTTATAATTGTCTTCACTGAATCATTATGCAAACAATGGGGTGCTGAAAAAGTCTTTAAGTTTTTTTTAATCTATAAATATAAATTGAACTACAGACATACTAGAGGAAAAAGAAATAAGAAAGTACTACATATTGATAAAAAACTAAAATAATAACACGCAAGACATACATACCCAGTTTTAGGGCAGAAGGAGTCACTTCAATCTCACCACCGATCGGCTGAAAGGCAGCCAGCTGAGCCGCTACCTCAGTCTCAAATGAGTCTGGGCTATTTCTCTCTGTCAAATTTCCATTGGTGCCATCAGTCTTCTGGTGAGTTTCTTGCTCATCATAAACAGCAATCAGCTATCAAAACAAAAGATAATACAGTCTGTGTATTTAAAGTATTCCCAAACATCACTTTAAAAAACACAAAAACAAACAACAAAACAAATATCCTTCATCAGGACTACAAAACCAATCTTCTTTCAGAACCACTAACAGTAAACACACAGACTCAGGAAAGCACCTACATTTGTATTTAAATACATTGACTTCAGTATGACTTAAGTATATACTGACATGATTTTCCGAGTTAGCATGCTAATGTTAGTGAATATTTTACATTGCTCCAAAACATTTAGGGCTGAACATGGTTAAAAACACAGAACAGCATTTAAGTCTTGGGGGTGGAAGCTGTTATTATTTATAAAATTTTAGTACTACCAACTGACAGACTGCACAGAAGTAACACAATCATGGAAGCTGTGCTGAGTGAGCAGGTAAATGTTTTATTTATAAGTACATAGTAATTACATTCCAAGGACAAGATATATCCGTCGCAGTGACAGAGCACAGAGCTTCACTCATTACCCAACCTACGTCTCTGTAAGGATAGAATAGCCTTGGTCTATCCCAGTACACATGCACACACAGGTCTGTACCCATCCCGTATCTATCACCTCCTCCCACTCTCTCCTGCAGGCTTACACCAGACAATAGGTCTGAGAACTGTCCCTCAAGCACCCACCCTTCCATGACTTCAGGCACAGGAAGGTCAAGACTAAGCAACAACAAACAGCAAAGTCTGCTGGCCAAACTCACATTAACATTGACATGAAAATGATAAAAAAAGACACCAGAAAAATCATTTTTTGCCTCAGCTAACCTGGCCTTCCACAAGGATCTTCCTTCTGGTCCCTACTAATACAAAGGGATCAGACAGTGTGCATGCAGCTTCATCAACAAGTGACTCAGATCCATGTGGCTGGATACAAACTGCGATACAGTTCCAGGAAAACAGTTATCCATGTTATAGTTCTGGGAAAACAAAAAAAATATTAATTCCCAATGAATCTAAACAAATTAGAAGACTTCCTGTTCTCAATCGATGGGACACTTTGAAACCCTTGAGCCCTCTCCAAGAGGAGAGGAGGTAACAGCAGCAGTTCCAGCACTGTTCCAACAGGGCATAGTACTCATGCAATACAGTGACAAGCACTTTGCCCAGCAACCGCAGTACAAGATAGCTTTACCTTAGGGCACTCATTTATTTCATTTTTTTTTCTGATCTCCTGAGGATTATCTTAAAGTTTTTCTTAGCTAATCCTGAAAAGGACTGCTACACACACAACTGGTTAGGCAATGTCAACATATATACAGAGACAAGTTTAAAGTACTGATTTACTACTTCATCTCTCTCTCTCTGTTATTTTTAGGTATGAACAGATAAAAATATTAGTACATCAAATCTCCTCTGACACTTCTAAGACACGTGTCAAAAATTATAACCTATGCTAAATAGTATACAGAAATAAAGAGACAAACATTTTAAGGAACTCATTTGCC
This sequence comes from Cuculus canorus, assembly GCF_017976375.1. NCBI lineage: Eukaryota > Metazoa > Chordata > Aves > Cuculiformes > Cuculidae > Cuculus > Cuculus canorus. The sequence continues at coordinate 27,972,176 of NC_071406.1, read as the reverse complement.
TAAGGGAAGAATGTGTGAGAGGGAAAAGAAAACAAAAATGAAAAGAAAAATCCTGAAGTGCTCCTAAAGAAGAACTGACATTTTCAGGTCTTCCATTCATTTATAATTTGGTTGCTAGAAATACGTCAGCTCATATTTACCAATGCATATTTCAGAAACACACAAATCCCCTTAAATAATTAGGTAGAAAACCTGCTCTCCTTTTCTATATGAAGCCCATTTCCTTTCCGTAGCCACAGAAACAGCTCTTATAACATACAATCTGTTTTTTATTTGTACAAAGCACATAGGAAGAATTAATGCCAGTAACAATGACAACTATCTCTGTACCTTATTTCTGCATTGCAGGAAAACCACCCAGGTGTTCATGCTGTATTTATCACCCTGCCATCGCTGTGCCCCACAACTACAGACAGCCCAAAATGCTGCATTAGAGCAGCATCAGGTCATGGCAATTTTCTCCAGTACCAAGAAAATAAACCCTGTAGTGTCTTTTGTTTGTTTCTAAAGTGAATATTCATGTCAGCACTATTATAGAAGTCCATCATGATTCAAGAAGTTCCATGACTGTTATCCACCAAAAGGTTTGCTTTCTCAACCTCACTTTCACTGTGGAAACCTAATTTTTAAGGAGATTGTTAGTAACAAAGAGGAAATTTGAGACCATGTGGGACCATGGCACTGAAACCACTTTAGATAATAGAATCATAGAATGGTTTGAGTTAGAAGGGATCTTAAAGGTCATCTAACGATAGAAGAATTGGAACCCCCCCATGCGATGGGGAGGACACCTCTCACTAGACCAGGCTGCTCAAGGCTCCATCCAGCCTGGCCTTCAACACTTTGAGGGATGGTGCAACAGAACTTCCCTGGGCAACCTGCGCCAGTGCCTCACCACCTTCATCGTGAAGAAATTCCTCCTTATGTCTAGTCTAAACCTTCCCTTCTCCAATTTATAGCCACTCCCCCTAGTCCTATCACTACATGCCTTTGTAATAGTAGGATACGAAGTTCACTTGAGTATTTGCAATATAGGATACAGTAAACGGAGCTTGGCTGTGATTTGTTGGGAATAAACAAGTCTTCAGCTGGACCAAGTTGAGTTTCCCCATAGTTTCACACCCTAACATATTAAATGCTATATTACATTCTAATACTCCAGATTTGCTGCCCTGGGATGTCAAAAGTAGGGATTGGCTCAAAATAATAGACAAAATTATGGAAAAAAAACTAGCAAGAACTGTTAAACGGAAACACACAAGCTGTACCTCAGATTCAAACCCCCCCCCAAAAAAAAACCCACAATGTAGGTAAAAACCAGATGGAAAACAGAACACTGACATTTTAGTTACCCTACTTCTATCTGCTACCTTCAAGCGTTTTCCACTGGTCACTGACAGAGCCCAGAGCAGCAGTCTGGCCCTGCACAGACGCTCCTGCAGGCTCACATACACGATGTTATTGCATACTTAGCTTTCTAAACACTGTAGGTTTCCCGTATTCCCCTGAAGTTGGAATGAAACTTCCGCAGAAATGATAACAGGAAAGGCAAAGTGCGTTATGGCTACACCTCAATGCTACTGGCTGAATGGGACCAGTGCCACCGCTCCTACCCCCAGTGCTCTGTCCTCTGGGGCAAGTGCCCACGGCCCATGGTCAGCGGGTCAGGTACCCAATTCTGCTCTCGAAGGGGTGCTGGGTGCCCAGGCCCATCAGGAAGAACAGGGGCCCCAGGGAGCAGGCAAGCGTTGCCTGTGCAACCACGCGGCACAGACTCAGCAGGAATCCAGCTGGCGCTGCTGCAGTGGGCGGCACGGCCACCCTCCCTGGGAGCCAGGGCTCCCCTCCCATCAGTTGCTTCTGCCGAGGGCCATGGGAGTTCTGTGTGCCCTCAGCTCAACTTATGGCTGATGTGTTCAAATGACCAAATGGACAGAGTCTTGGACATTAGAGAATGACTGACCTGCAGAGGGGTCTAGGTGATAGTTTTGCAAGAGCACCTGATCTGCAGAGGGTCCAGGTTAAAATAAATTTTTGATTGAACAACTTTGACGAGTCATGGCTCCACAGAGGATCCTCAAAGCACCTGCTGTAGTGCTGGGTGACACTTCCCAAGAACTAACAGGTTACAAGTCAAACAACTGCCTTGGTAGCTGGTCAGAAATGAGCTGGTTTCAGGGAAAGCGATATTCAGAAATCACTGTGTCTAAAAGCAGATAACCCCCCCAGGATATCACCTATGTAGTTATATGGAAGGATTGTAAATGGTTTGAAAAGTCTATCAACTCCAGTTGCATTCCCCTATTGAGAAGGTTTGGTAGGCATGAACGCTCACACAGCTCTCACACCAGAGTCAGGAGAAAGGCACCTCCACTACCCGTTTTCCCAGTTCCCACTTTATCCACACCAGCGCTCCATTTCCATTCCCCATGCTGGAGCGGGCAGGGCAGAGGTGGAAGGTGACAGCAGGTGAACTCCTGCAGTACAGCCTGGCAAATGGCTGCAAGACAACTTCTCGGAGCTAAACCAAAAGGCCTCGCGCTCATCTGAAAGTTGGGAAGTTTCTTAGGGCTGTCATTCCTCAAGCGAATTTAATGAAAAGCCTGCAGTTCCTTAGTCTACACCTAGGTACTGTTTTGACAGATTAAAAAAAACAAGGAAAATTTATTTCTTTACAGTATGGAAAATACCATGAGTGACGTAACATAATCCAGATTTAAACTCCCATTTTTTAGAGAGTGTGGAAAGAAGAAACCTCCAGAATTGCCTGAGGAGGTAGCAAAGACCAAGGAAATGAGCAGCCACTTGTCTTCTAAAATATTTTATTCAGGAGAGAACTCCTTGAGACCATAGTTGCAGGAGCACCTTATCGGTAGCAATTCTAACATTATAAATACACTGCTAATCAATGAATGCATTACAAATATCAGCTTCGGCCTTTCAAAGGGAATGAACACAATTAAGGTTATGTAAATTAACTATACAAAAATAATTGTAGCAATTGACTTCTTATTCCAGTATGGAAAATTCTTTAATTGGAATGGACAGCAAATCTCCTCTGATAGAAAAGAACTTCAAGAGACATTATGAAATCACTCACAAACATATCATGAAAACAACAACATTGTTTGCAGCACTAATTTTTTCCTTACCATTTCAATATTTGTAAGCATTGAGGATTCAGTAGGTTGGTTGTTTTTTTTTTGAAAACACACCACAATATTACTGTAGACACTTGTAAACTGTACAAGTTATGCTAGTACTCTGTTGTGGTTTTGTACACTTGCTGTACTTAAGCCTTTTTTCAAGGTTATCTGAAGAACATACATGAACACCTACTGTAACACATATCTATGTATTTCTACATAGGTAAAATTATTCTAACAGAACAGTTGCAATCTCTATTAACAACTTACGAGTTACTGAGACAGTCAAGAAATTACCAAAACTCAGCACTTATCTGTCATTTTTGATTATTAAACTCCTCCCTACTTACACTGATGCAGTCACAACTTAAGGTGGAAAATCAGGAACAGTACTATTTTACTAGCATTTTTGTTGTTCATAAATGGAAAATTCATTAAAAGGCAAATGAGAAAATTTTAACTTTGTATGGTGTCCTATGGTGCAGCTCTTTCAAGATTTTTCTGCTAATTCATTTGCAAAGCTTGTAGAAAATTAAAACAACATTATGTAAAAATTAAGTAACCACATTTCCAAGCAGACAGGGCAACACACACCCATTGGACTAAGATCAACCCTCATATACAGAAAGGTGGGTAAACACCAACAGTGGGCAATGATGTTACAGAGTGAAAAGGGAACCACTGGCCACCAAGATACAAAAAAAGTAATCATAGAATCACTAGGTTGGAAAGGACCCACTGGGTCATCCAGTCCAACCATTTCTAACACTCCCGAAATCGTGCCACTCAGCACCTCATCCACCCGTCCCTTAAATACCCCCAGGGAAGGTGACTCCACCCCCTCCCTGGGCAGCCTCTGCCAGTGTCCAATGACCCTTTCTGTGAAAATTTTTTTCCTGATGTCCAGCCTGAACCTCCCCTGGCAGAGCTTGAGGCCATTCCCCCTTGTCCTGTCCCCTATCACTAGGGAGAAAAGGCCAGCATCCTCCTCTCCACAACCTCCTTTCAGGTAGTTGTAGGGAGCAATAAGGTCTCCCCTCAGCCTCCTCTTCTCCAGGCTAAACAACCCCAGCTCTCTCAGCCGCTCCTCATAAGACTTGTTCTCCAGCCCCCTCAACAGCTTTGTTCCTCTTCCCTGGACACGCTCCAGAGCCTCAACATCCTTCTTGTGGTGAGGGGGTCCAGAACTGAACACAGTGCTCAAGGTGCGGTCTCACCAGTGCCAAGTACAGAGGGAGAATAACCTCCCTGGACCTGCTGGTCACGCCGTTTCTGATACAAGCCAAGATGCCGTTGGCCATCTTGGCCCCCTGGGCATACTGCTGGCTCATGTTCAGTCACTGTCAACCAACACCCCCAGGACTTCTCCTCTGTACAGCTCTCCAGCCACTCTTCCCCCAGTTTGTAGCACTGCGTAGGGTTGTTGTGCCCCAAGTGCAGGACCCGGCATTTGGCCTTGTTAAACCTCATGCCATTGGTCTCGGCCCAGCAGTCCAGCCTGTTCAGATCCCTTTGCAGAGCCTCCCTACCCTCCAGCAGATCCACACTTCCTCCCAGCTTAGTGTCATCTGCAAACTTGCTGAGGGTGCACTCGATGCCTTCATCCAGGTCATTGATAAAGACATTGAACAGGGCTGGACCCAGTACTGAGCCCTGAGGAACTCCACTTGTGACTGGCCTCCAGCTGGAGTTAACTCCATTGACCACCACTCTCTGGGCCCGGCCATCCAACCAGTTTTCAACCCAGGAGAGCGTGCGCCTGTCCAGGCCAGAGGCTGACAGTTTCTGAAGCAAAAAAGTAATGTAATGTTGTATTTAAAAATCCCCACTAGACGAGTTGCTCCCATGTCCCTGTTCCCATGTGAAACGCTACATTTTCGAGGGGCCGTCACTGGCTGCAGCCTCAGCTGCAGAATCCTGTTCAAGCACACGGCTCATACGCGTACCCCGCAGCCACGTCTCACTGTGCACTGGGATATACAACATGCACACAAGAAACAGTAGAAAGAAATCCTTCCGAATTAAAATCGCAACAGTTCTGTTTTACTGCTTGCTAATTAAGCTTAATTAAATATAAACAATTTTGTGGAGTTTCAGAATTACAAAGGAAAACATCCCCACCTTTGAACAAACAGCAGAACTTGACAGATCTTGCTTTAAGCTGCTTGTCTGTTAAACCAGAAACAGCTGACTTTCCATTGCCCTCTACACCATTTTAAATAAAAGGTTTCATAATTATTTCTCTTCAAACTATGCTTTTGACAACTAGATTACTGTTAATAAGGTTAAACCCTGTATATTTCACTAGCTTTTCTGTACTGAATTAGAAAACAGACACCACTATTTCCTTTCTGACCCCAAACACCAGGCATGTACACAAGGTATTAAGGAAAAAATAGCAAAATAAAAGCTTGCTTGCAATTAAATTAATCAGCTTTCAATTACTGTCAGGATAAAACCACTAAGAGAAGTTCTCAGTCACAGGCTAGCATCAGCAAGAGATTGAAAAGATGCAATTTTCAACAGCTGGAATGATATATTCAAAACCACAAAAAGGAATTAGATGCTCAACTTGTATTAAATTTGTTATTCAAGTTGGATGGAAATTTTTCCTCTTAATTTCTTCACATTCAAAACTTTATTTACATTCTCCTCTCACGACAGACAACAAAAGGTAGTAAAACTGTCATTTTTTAAGACATGTTTATTCCCTGTCCGTGACTTCAGCTGCTCATTTAAGAGAAAAGTCTGTGGGTTTTTTTAGCCTTTATCTATACTTCTGAGAGCCAGTGCTCCTCTGGGAGTGATTATCAGTTACTTATACAGTGACAAGGCAAAAACATTCCCCATTTTTGGGGTCAGTTGCTAAAGACTTTCCATACAAAGCACTCGCATTTCAATGAAGAGCTTGGTGACTATCTCATCCAAATTTGTGAAGTAAGGAGAACTTCATGAAGTAAGGAGAAGCAATAGCTCAAGCTACAGCAGAAAATGGAGTTCACCACAGTACCCCATTACTTTTCTCCCCGATCTCACACTTTAGGATCTGTAGGATTTAATATCGTATTTATCCACGTACATACATTACAAAGAGGCAGAAAACATCCTGTGTTTCTCTGTGTAACACACTAATACCAAAATACAGCAAAGTTCAAAATAAAACTTTAAAAAAAATTAAATGGATCTAAACAACCTCAATTCTTCCCAGGTCCTTACACCTCCAAACAACCAAAGACAGATGGAGAAAGGTGACAGCTAACAGCAGCCTTCATAGCACCAGTGTATAAAGGGGAAAAGGATCCTTCCATCTTTTATATTTTTTCTCCTTCCTTTCAGCAAGGTTATGTGTTTGACCAGGTCAGTTCTTTACCCCAGCCACCTAAGACACTCAAGCACCAGCGCCAACACAAGATAAAGGCAAAGTTACCTCTTTAGCCAGCAGTTTGCAGTAGGCCACCTTCAGTTCAAAATCTGCCACCTGTTTTGAGGCTGCTGGGGCCTGACTGCCCTTTCCCCAGCCCCTGCTTTCTACTGCTCCTTCACACAAGTCCTACAACTTGCTAGATCCACGGTGAATCAGTTCAGGGAAAAGCAATGTTCCATCCTCCAGCTGTTTCAGCTCCATGAACCACGTAACCCAAATTTCTGTCAACCCATCAGTGAGCTAACATCTCATTAGACAACCATTGCCTGTAACCTTGCAGTAGTGACATATCTCTCCCTTCTTGAACGAAGGCAGGCATTTGGGCTCCCACTTCCATGATGTCCTGTGCACATGTGTCATGAAGCCTGAACGCAACAGCACGAACGACATTTCTGCAGTTCCCTCAAGGAATTCATCTTCCTAAGAGAAACTCTTCTATGGGTACAGGTTATACTTTTAACTTATGCCCACAAGGGGACAAGAACATATTAGATCCACAGCAAGAAAATCAAGAATTAAGTACACCGTATATTTAAAAAGCTTCATAAAGCCAATGTGGAAGTTCTCAGAACTCCACAAACTCATTAATGAAAAATCAGATTTTATATATTACTTACGAAAGACTCCTGTTCAAATGGTTAAAAGATGAAAGACTGGTAACAGTGTGACATAAACAGAACTAAGGTAATTAGGGTACCTCAAAAATGGATGAAAGTGTTATTTAATTTTTCAATTTAAAACTTTCCCGGAGCTCTACAGCCTTTCTTCAACGTTCTTTCAAGGTATTCTTCTGGCATATACTGATAAGTGTTTGAAATGGTATTCTTGCATAATAGTTTGCCTTGGAATTCCTTTAACTTAAAATAAAGGCTGTCAAGGAAAAATACCAATATACACACCATATGGCAGCCTTCCTTTACACCTACATACAAAAACAAATTACAGCTACATTACATGAAAGCTACGATGATTAGCTTGTCTTGTTTACCTACATGCCAAAACTACACACACCAAAGTATCTTCCCAGAGACCACCTGACACTTTTGCTACCTTCATTATTCAGATTTCTTTTGGTATTGCCTAACAGTAGCCAAGAACAGAACCCTACTGCAAAAAGTACAAACACTGGTAGCCTCTGCTCTCAAAATCTTTCAAGGATACAAGGAAAACAGGAAAAGGAAGAGAAGCAGCAAGCCTGGAGAGACCAGACCCAGTCCAAGTCCAGCTCTTTCTGATGGAAGGGAAAGGAGTGTGCTGGTGGCAGGGACGGATCCTTACCCAAGAGAAACTGCAGTTGTTTTGGCACGACCCAAGGGACAGAGGAGGGGACAAAACAGAGAACCAAGGGTGAAATGAGGCTAGGACTGGCAGAGCCCTGCAGGGTTTATTTCACTTTAAAAGCACAGGTTGACTACAGGTCCTCAATACTGCCAAATACTTCATCTGCTTGTATTTTACCATAAAAGAGCACCATGGCAAGAGCTGATACTTTAAATAATCATTTTCTTCATAAATTAAGCTGGTATTTTCAAATTATCACTAAGCTGTAAAAGTTTGTCCAAGCAGTGAGATACCAATTGTTTCCACTGTGATCAACAGGCCTAAAAAAACCCAGATGACCCATGGATGATTCATGTTGCATTGCTATGGGTACTTTTAATTTGTAACTTCTCACATTGCTATTATCAGTAGAATTATGCTGTGCTATTTTAGTAATGCACAGAGTATGAGAAAATGCATCATAGTCGCATTATCAGTAGAACTGGGCTGTGACACCGTAGTTGTGGCTTCTTCAGTGTGCGCAGGATGTAAGGGGAGAGGGACATCGTGGAGCTGGGCAGCAGTCCCTGCCCTCATGGACAGTGCATGATCACCACTGTGACCGGCCATCAACACTCCGGCTGACCAATCCACAGGAACATAAACACTGTGTGAAAAGACAGGAACAATACAGGAACGCTGCATCTCAACAGCCCCTCAGTTCAAAGGTAAAAGATACCAACCACTTTCCCTTATCTCCTTTCCTGGGCTCTGGCCAGGCTCCAGAGGGGTGGGGAGGGCAATGGGGCAGCTGAGACCAGAGATTCCTCGGGGTTTTTTTTAGAATTATGTAAATCGTTTATTTAACAATATAAAAGCCAGACCCTCTTGCAGTCACTTTGGAGTCCTCACCTGTGAATGGATGCACTGTGTAGGATCTCCTAATTGTCCAGGGCAGGTTTTCAGAATTCCTGGCTGCAACTAGGGGCTCCCCACCCACTGCAGATCTGGATGATTGTCATAGGGCAATTAGTGATGTATCTTTCTTGATTACTATGCTTATTCTCTCATAGTAATGATTAGATGCATTATACTTGTTGTTAATAACCAATAATCATTTGTTACCTTTTCTTATTTTAATAATTTAAGTAAAATTTGTTTTTACATAGTATTGAAGAGTTTGGGCCTTTGCTGCCGATTGCACTCCGTGGTAAAACAACATTTCAACCAGAATATCTACTTCCCAAGAAATCTGGAGCTTCTCTTCTTGCCCATCACTTACTATATCTAAAAGAGAATGAGTTGGAAGCTGCGCCTGTGCTGTGGCACTACTGGTGACCCAGTGGCAGTTGTTTGCTGAAGAGCTGCACTGACTGAGCCTCCTTGAATTCACCAGATTCGTGGTTACTGACATCACAGCCATGAAAAGGGGTTCAAACTTACTTCTGGGAGATCAAAACTTCTGGTCTGCTTTATTACTACAAGTCTTGCATTTAGCCGTTTGGGTACCTAACTAAATTTATGAACTCGAGTTTGCAGATCTCTAAGAGTTTCTTAACAGCTTGTTGTAATTTCTCTTGTGCCTTTTGTTGGGATTTTTTGGGGTGTGTGGGTTTGGTTTTTTTTTTTTAATTGCTATGGGAGATCCTCAACTGTTCTACAAAGGTAAAAAAACTGTACTAAGCAATTATGTCCAAGAAAACCTTTTATGCATGCTTTTCAGAGTCTAGCTATTGTTTTTGCATCTGTGATCAAACAAAAAGATATCGTTATCTTCCTGCTATTTCCCTGTAGCTGAAACGGCAAGTTTCACGGTTGTTTTTTTTTCTTTTTTTGAAAGGTCATGGCTGAAAAAAAAAAAAAATCTACCTGATTGATGAGACCTTGCATGGCTTCCTCCTGTCCAACCTCTCCCTCTGTGGGCACACGTGACTGTACTTCAAACAATGCAGCTGATTGGGTACTTAACAGTGATATTTGTGGCAAAGTTTGATGAGCCCTTCAAGCATGACTGAGATGTAATTTTTTAAGCCACTTAGTAACTACTTGAGAGCTGTTATGGAGATCCATAGTAACAATACAGACATTCCTTGAGGGTTGGCTCTGGGTAGCTTCCCCGGCTGATATAAACGCTGGTGCTGAAATGTCAAGGATTTACAATTATGACGGTGGCTGCATGAAACACATAAAACAAGCCTTATTAGGGTTGATTGAAGTAAATATACCAAAGGACATTCCTCCTTTCTTCTGTAAAAGATTCATGTTCAATGCTATTTGTAGCCTGTCACCCTCATTATGTTTTCATGTGAAATAGCTTCCGAGTTGTGCAAGATAACAAATGCCCTTTGTTTTTATTCTTCCTCTATCCAAATGAAGAAACAAATGGAAGGTGGACTGTAAAATGCAAGACTGATTATTTCCTTTCTGTTTACCTCGAAACTGAGTACTTTCACCAAGATGGACTTTACAGAACATGAGCTTATTGCAGAGTCTATTTAAAATGGCACTATAAAAATGTAGATACTAATATCAAAGACTGTGTTGCTTACTAGAACCGTGCTTGTCAAATGCACTTATTGTAATCAGTCACTGAAAAGGAAAAAATTACTGTGCCCTGGTATCTGAAATACGACAGTTTATCCTTAGAAAAGAAAGTAACATCTTAGTTATTATACTGTGAGTACGCATCAATAAATGTTCACTTTCATAATATGAACTACAGTAACTCCACATTATGAATTATCTTATATTATAATAGTACTTTAAAGCTAAATTAACAGCTTAGTCCAATTCCATTGACAAGCTTCCTATGGAACACACCATAAAACAAGCCAGTAAAAACACAAAACCCACTTCTTGAAAGAACAAGTATCTCTGTTGAATAGAGAACCCACATTAACACTGGATATTCCAAGCCACGCATGGCGAAGTGAGACAACAAAAGGGGAGCTCAACCTGCTCCCAATTCTTACCGCTGCACAAAGCGCTCCCGCAGCCCCCTCCTACTTGAGCATCTTTCCTGTCAGAAGTATTCAGCAGACCCTTCCAACAAACTGCATTGACATCTTCTCCCCACCTTCTCACCCGTTTCTGAATGCTTTCAAAGTCCTGGAAAAGCTGATGGGTTGTAAAAATCCTGCCTGTTGGGCAGTCCTGATTTAAGGTACAAAGAAATGTTTAAGTGGGCTGCTGGTGAGCATTCTGTGACAGACAAAACTGCAAGAAGAAACTGAGCAGCTCTTGGACTCGAAAGCTTCTTCACTGCTGGGGCTTTTTAACAAGGTTTCTAAGGAACCCAAAGTGGGAACAAACAAGCATCGATCCAGCCAGGACCGACTCATGTGTTAGGTGGTACTAGGCACGTGGATTCACACTTGGTAGCACCCATAAAACCCTCAGTTCTCCTTTCCAGTAGTTCTCTTCCCACTCCACTCACACCCTGTATGTATCTTTCAGCCCATCCACACGTGTGTTTTCAGCCCCTCCAGACACGTTTTTGGACTCTCCTAAATCGTCATTAACTGTTTTTGATCACTATGATGCCATTCAGGGTGGGTGAAACATTGCACAGCTTTGTATAAAGGTGGCAGAAGATGGGGAAGCAAGAGAGAGGCCGCACCCTGCTAGCTTTCCCATTCCGGTCACATCTGATCTGAATGTAGGAGCTCATAAGGCTGAAAAAGAGCTGGGGAAAGCAAATTTAGGAGCCAACCAAAACCTCCCCTGCCTGCTCTGCTTGCAGCCCTTCTTAACTACAAATGCTTGTAGAAAACATTGGCCTTAAGTACACCGCCAGATGTACTTCCAGTACTGACAATTTTTACTCTTCCAGTGTCTCAACTGCATATAGTGAATACAAAATTTAAGGAAGCAGAGTCCTTCCCATGGAAGCTTGTTAACCTTCGGGTTATACAGACACGTGAAAATCCTCGGAAATTTAAACCAAACCATGGCGAAGAGACATTACACCATTTCAGTAAGATTAGAGGATATAATTGAAATTCTTAGGAACCTGCATAGCTCTTCATACTCTCGGCAATCATTTACAATGTTAAAAAGCACATTGTATTTCTAACTAAGCATTCCAACTTTCATATCTTTTCCAGATTCCGGTTCAATAAGTAGGGACTAAGGAACAAATTAGGTTGGAAGGGACCTCTGGAAATCACTGGTCTAGTCCTTCACTCAAAGTAGAGTCACACTGGCACTTAGCTCAAACTTTAAAGCTGGCTCGGGTTGCTCAGAACCCAACCCAGTTTTGCGCATGTCCAAGGATAAAGATTTGACAAGTCTCTGAGCACCTGTTCCAATGTTTGACCATCCTCATAGTTTAAAAAAAAAAAACCAAAACAAACAGCTTTTTAATTTCTGTGGGAGTGTTCCTCATGACCACTTAATGTCCATTATCTTGTCTTCTCACTGCAGACTTTCAGCAAGGTAGAGTGGAGCCTTCTCCACAGTCTCCCATTAAGCAGTTGTAGACAGCAATAAGATCTGCTTTATCCCATGCAGTTCACTCACCCTCTCTGCTTGTGTCACGTGTTCAATCCTTGATTTTGTTGGTTACTCTGTGCTGAGCCTGCCCCAAGTACGTCAGTGTTTTTCTTGCACAAAGGAGACCAAAACCGGACTCAACAGTCTAGCTGCAGCCTCACAAGCGTCAGATGGAGAGGTGGAATCACTTCCCTGGACTTAATGGCTACACTCCTGTTAACCAGATGAATGCGCATTTAGCCTTCTTCTCTGTAAAGCCGGTAAAAACCCAGATCAACTCCTACCAAGTCACTCCGTTTTCCCTTTCTCACTGATTTGACAGTAAACACAGTGCAAAAATAAGTTTTTGCTTTGGCCACAGTTACTCAAAGACAGCACATGAATTATGTGTTTGTTTTAAAATGGCTTCGATCTTTTTAGAGGACATTATGGGATGGAGAAATGGAACTTCAGAAGAAAAAAAGCAAGCACAAGAAAATACTTGAATTGTAAAACCCATCAGAAAGTGTAAAACCATCTGCACAGCATAACACACACAACAACTTTCATTAGTACCGACAGGCTTGATAAATCTTGGGATGTTGCCACACGTCATACAATTCTCACGTTGTGTTTCTGCCTGTGCAAAAAAAACATTTCAGTATTTACAACTGCCAAGAGTCCTATTCTTACTGATGCCTGGTTGAGTGAGACTGCATTATTTGCCCTGCCTCTGACAGTTTATATGTCAGGCTCTAGAAAGGCAAAAGTAAGCTTACAAAACTGGCTGTCACCTTGATGAGGAAAGGCCTGCCCCTAATGATAAACTAATGCTATCAGCCTCTACTAGGCTGTTATTAATTCTGTCAATAAACAGTATTCTTAGGGGAGTTCTAGTGCGATATCATAATGCATACATATTCCCTTGAAAATAACAGAAAACAAACATCTTTTGCCTTCCATACAGTGACCTCATTTTCAGAAGGGTCACAACCCTTTATGCTTTAGCAGCAGAAGGTGGCTGACCCTGGTCTTGGGCAACCACGTCCCTAAAGAACGCTCCTAATGTCATGTTCTTTTTATGCATAAAAATTGAGACAGAGAAGAACAGAAGAAGGGGGGATAGGAGGGAATTTTAACAGAAGTGGCATAAAAATCCTCAGAATGTATTTAGCAATTGGCTAGCTCACATAGCTTGCTTATCTTACTCATTAATACAAGACTACAGAGCCAATCATTGTCCCTCACACAAGAACTAAGTTGTCTCTATTTTTTTTTCAAATGCAAATGTGTTTAAGAAGTCTACAACAACTAAAGAAGAAACCTACAAAGTTATGCTTGCTCTCTCAGAAGATCAGCAACCACAAAACTGTGAAACACTTAAACTTTAAAAGAAGCGTGCTGGTTCCAGACACTGCAGTTCCAGAAATATACGTTCTCAAATGTACTACCAGAACAGAAGGACTAAAAAAAATATTTTGACTTGACATCTTAATGCACCATTACCATTAAAACAATGAAACTAAAAGTAAAATTTCCAGAGATAGTCACAGCTCTGGCAATAACAAAACACCCTTCAGTGACAATTGCTCATTTCAGCAATCAGTTCATTACAGACATCCTACTGCTGCTTTGCTCATTATACTCCTTAAAGGAATGATCTACATGTTATAAATTTCAGTCATTTTTTACCCTAGCATTAGCTGCCCACAGCATAATTTCAGAGTTAAGTTTCTTAGTAAATAAATTAAATGCTGACATGACGTTAAAGATCCACAGCAAAATTAAATGCTATTTTAAGGTTTTCCAACCCAGAGTTAGAATTCAGAATACAATTGAGAAACTGTTACTTGCAATGTTAGTAGCAGCTGTGTAAGCATACATGTGTGTTACGCATCCTTTGGACATGAATGCGTTCGCAAGCAAACAAGATCTCACCCTTCTACTACCCATGCATTGATACTTGTTATTCAAATATGAACACATCCTACTAGAACAGGATATACAAGAAAAAATAACCACCATTCAAAATATTGTAACACTAGGAATGTTCTTGCCCTTCCACAACAGCATAGAATCCAAAAAAAAAAAAAGAAAAAAAAACAAAGTACATTTTCCGTAAGTGATATTTAAATTGTTAGACGGATTTTGACAAGATCCTAGTTTCCAAGGTTGAATTCCAATGCGTTCTTAATTGCAGTGTTGGACATTTACTTTATGCAGATTTTTGTAACATTTAGATATGAAAACGCACGCTGCAAGTCTGACCTCTGAACAATGATTAAAATTATCTTAACATTTCCTAAGGAGCCCATCTTCTGTAAGAAAAGCACTGACAGAAAAGGAAATTTTTCTTTTGCACTCAATATACTGCAAAATACTGAGCATGGTTCCTTACCTGCACTAATTAAACTAAAACTTATTAGATAATAAAAAACACTGAATAATCATACAATGGTTTGCAGTGGAAGGGACCTTAAAGCCCATCCAGTTCCAACCCCCCTGCCATGGGCAGGGACACCTCCCACCAGACCAGGCTGCCCAAGGCCCCATCCAGCCTGGCCTTGAACACCTCCAGGGATGGGGCAGACACAGCTTCCCTGGGCAACCTGGGCCAGTGCCTCACCACCTTCATGGTGAAGAATTCCCTCTTAATGTCTAATCCAAATCTTCCCCTCTTCAATTTAAAGCCATTCCCCCTTGTCCTATCACTAGCGTGCCCTTGTAAACAGTCCCTCCCCAGCTTTTCTGGAGCCCCTTCAGGTACTGGAAGGCTGCTGTAAGGTCCTCCTGGAGTCTTCTCTTCTCCAGGCTGAACAACCCCAACTCTGTCAGCCCATCCTTGTACGGGAGGTGCTCCAGCCCTCAGATCATCTTTGAGACCCTCCTTTGGACCCGTTCCAACAGTTCCATATCCTTCTTCTGTTGGGGATACATTTAACCAAGAATATAAGACTATATTTAACCAAGAAGTTGAATTCAATTAACAGATTCTTATTACTCTGAAATATTGTTTTAACGTGACCCAAAGCTTTCCTTTTAGAAAAAAAAAAAAACAACCAAACTTCATGGTTAGGGCATAGTTTAATTTTGATTATAGTAGTTTGAATATTCTGCAAAACAGTGATATGTCTTGGGAACAAATGACTTCAGACCACTCAGATCATTACTCAGAAATTTCAAATGTGATTTTTTCAGAGAGAAGCTTGTTCATCCATTTTCCACTCCTCATTAAAAATGATAAAGGGACCTATTAGAAAGCAAAGCTTTTTTAATAGAAAAAACTCAAAGTGAATGATATACCAGGCTCCAGTTTCAAAAGTAAGTTAAACTACTCTATAAACAACACAAGGGGAGAGGAATAAAATATTTACAGCTAATAGAAAAGTTTCCCAAAATATTTCAGTTGTCCTGAATCTTCAAAATTCTTTATCCTTAAGATCATGAAGAGTCATCAAAACGGAAGCCCCACAACTAGCCAAGCTGTTAGCCTCCTCCAGAAAAAAATACATGTTTATTCTTGGATATATCTGTACTGAGGTCTCACCAGACCCTGTAGAAGGGAATTTGTGTTTTCCCAGCTTTGCTACTAGTACTTGAATGGATTCACAGTAGAATCATATGTGCCTTCCTCGCTGTCACATCACCTCGTTACTTGGGGAAGGACTGTTTACAAAGCCTTGTAGTGAAAGGACGAAAGGCAATGGGTATAAACTGGAGAGGGAAAGATTTAGACTAGACTTAAGGAGGAATTTTGATGAGAGTGGCGAGGCACTGGCCCAGGTTGTCCAGGGAAGCTATGGCTGCCCCATCCCTGGCGGTGTTCAAGGCCAGGTTGGATGGGGCCTTGAGCAGCCTGGTCTGGTGGGACGTGTCCCTGCCCATGGCAGAGGGTTGGAACTGGATGGGCTTTAAGGTCCCTTCCAATCTGAACTATTCTATGATTCTATGATTATTCTCACGGTCCGAACTATATGAACGTTCAAGTTGGTAGAGAATGCTAACAACATCGATTCAGTTCTTTGCCTACTTTGACAGAAGATTAATAATACCCTATTATGAGTTATATTCTTGCTCCTCTGAATCCCCAGGCGTATGGCTTTCCATTCTTCTGAGGCTACATCACACCAGGTAAGCCTCACGTCCATAACCGCACACTCTTTGACGCTTCTTAGGCTTTACAAAACCCAAGAAGGTAAAGAATCTATGAAGAAAAATTCCAGACAAGGTAACAAATACATTCATGCTGCCTTATGCCTAAGGATTCATCTTTATCCTCCAGTCAAAGTACTTTCTTTCCAAGAGATGAAGAGTGTTCTTTAACATTTATCTGATATCAAGTCGGAGAGGTCCCTACTCAGTGTAAGCTTTCTATTAGTAATTCAGCAGGCACATACACTGCACAACTTGACACTGGACTTCGGAAAGGTCCCCAAAAATAACCTCACTCTTGATTTAAAGATCCGGGTGCCTAAACTACTTTAAAAACAATCAAATCACAACAACAACAAAACCCCCAACCTAACCCACCACACACAAACCAAAACCAAAACAACACACGGAACACATTCTGCAGCAATGAATGGGAGCCACAGCTGGGGAACAGAAAACAACAGAATTGCACTACTCTTTCTAGATATTAAGAGGCAGAGGAGAACCTGCCAAATATCTATTGCATGGGATAGCAAAACAGAAGTAATTGATCATTGTGTGTGGATGAAAGACTGGCTTTTCTTCCTTACAGTTCTATTTGAACTCAGAATTAATTTTAAATCAGTTAGGCTAACACAAATCAAACACAAAGACATTATAAAATACGTGACAAGGGGTACACACTCTAAACAGCACTTCTGGCCAAATTTGTGGCAAAAATCTATTTTCACTCTTTGCCTTCTAAACATGTTGTTCAGGTTACCTGGAAAACATATATAGTTTTTAACAAAAATAAAATACGCAGAGCTGTGCTTCCAGTCTGTGGATCCTTTCCTGTGCCAGTAGTCTACTAATAACTAATTAGTTCTTGGCTTCTGGACCTACAGGGCTTTAGTACCGGGAAGAGGCAAGAACAGCCACTCCATCATCTTCCCCGGGCTCCAGCCGGAAGTGAGTGCAATAATTATCAGAAGGCACCTGCTAGCTCTTTCTCCCCTTCCATGCTTTCTAACTCTATCAAGAAACTCTACAGCTTGTGTTGACCCAGCAGAACTCATATTCTTTGCCTGTCACCCCACTCCACCAGGATAATAATCTGATCTACTCTTCAACCACAGCCTGGCAGCATGGAAGAGAGGTAAGATGCCGCGTGATTTAAGACATAATGTAAATCAAACTAAAAAAAGTAGCAGGATTCCACAGCCAATTCCTACCCTCCACAGGACTGCTCACAAGCAGCATGTTCCTGTGAAACATTTTAAGGAAACTCAAACAACTGAAAAGGGGAAAGCCTAGAGCTAACCACATGGAGCTAGAGGTTCTTGAAGAGATAAAAAGACGAGCTCCTGACAGCATAGCTGCTGCTTCTTGGCAAAGAGTCTATTGTCATTTCAGTTTATCTGGGCAATTGAATTCAACAACAAGTTCATTCAAAATGAAAAATCAGCTGAGAACTGAGAAGCAGGGAAGCTTACTGGTTTTACTTTCTCACAGCCTCTGAATAAAAAGCTAAGTGCAAGAGCTGAGCACCGTCAGCTCCCAGACCCTGAAAGACTCCTCGAGGTCTCATCTACTCTACCAGCTGCATAGTCCATAATGCATCATCTACAAACCGCTTCTGTTCAATATATCAGCTTTAAATGGAAAACTCTTCAACACACGTCCAGAGTGTTTCCCATTTTTTCTTAACTGAAATTCATTATAGTTCTCTGCAGATTTAATTGAACTGCAATTACTAAAACTAGCTTGACACAAGCCATGAAGAAGAAATTAATATTCTACTAAATAAGAACTGTCACTCAACATTTCCTAAGCTAAATGTAAAAATTAAGAGACTGAATAAATGTATGCTAAGTATCATTGCATAAATATGCATATAATGCATTCTTCTCTTCATAAAAGTGTTAAATTTAATGTAAAGACATTTAATTGCACATCAACATTTTAGTTGCGATCAATCACTGAAAATCAATGATTCTTTCAAGTAAATGTAGAAATATATTTAATTCAAATCCTATTACTTTAAATACATTTTTTGTTTACTTTTCAGTCACTCAGACTTCAGTCAGTTCGCTATCCAGGTAGGAAATGGGATCTCAGAACGTAACACCACTAACTACAAAAACATATTTTCCCTTCTGCAATCAACACAGTTGTTATGCTGACAGTGAAAACAATTGGAGACCCAAATTTCTCATCCACAAGTGCATCAACTCAGGGTTTACCCACACTCAATTTCTTTACTGAAGTTTTTTTTTATGCCATTAAAATATTCCAATCCCATTAGCATGCAAATATAAAGGGGTAGAAAGAGCACACATAATACCATTAACAGCCAAAGATTTCTTGGTCCCCATTATCAGATCTTAATCCTCAAATTAACTGATGTTTTATTAAAAAAAAAAAAAGAAGAAATCCATTAGCAGCTGCATTAAAAGTGAACAAAAAAGGCAACAACTGCTGATGTTATTATGCACCTAACCCTTTTTGAAAGTTTCAGTATCCAAGAGCATCAAACACTCATTGTTTCAACTTCCATTTCACAGGAGGGATGTAAGTACGCACTACTGACAGGGTTTCCCCCCACCTCGCTATTTTTAGCAAGCTCTGAAAACCACACAGTCATTTTTAGCAACCCTCTAGATGGTTCCCTTCACCGTCTTTTAAAGCCATGATGTGGTACTTTTAGGAGGGGAGAAGAGAAACAGCATTTTTGCATGCAGGGAGCATAGTTTGTTTCAACTGCACTGAGGCGGCAGGTGCCAGCCACGAGCAGGCACCTGGGAAGTTCTCAGCTACCTGCCCTGGTGTGCCCTGTACCATGAGAAGGCTTTTAGGTGTCCCTCTCTACTGCACATGATGGTACGTGATCCTGTTAGTGGGAAAAGTCCAAGTAGCCTGCTGTTTCATATAGAACAGAGAATACAAAGCTAACACTAGTTATGAGCACACAAAAATCACTTTTCTACCCTAGGGGTGACTTTATTCCTAAATTAACATGAGTGAATGAAAAGTAGAACCTGTGTGCTAAACAAATATTCAACACAACTTGTATTCTCTCTTCTACAAATCCACAAGTCCAAGATTCTCGGAATCAGTACTATGTAAACAGAAATTGTGTAAATTCACAGCACGCCACTGTTGCAGGCACGTTCCCACTCCTGCAGGAGTCTACCATTACACTGCCTCATCTTGGACGTGTGTTGACCAACTTGATTAGTCTACAAATCTCCCTCGAAACACCATTAGAATTGGCCTAAGATGTACTGACCCATTCACTCACGTCACAGGTTCACCAATACTCACCAGGTAACTCCACTAGTATTTCCTCAGGTAGTGTTAAAAACAGAAGTCGCATCATCTGGGTTTCTAATGGAGGGAGATTTACCTACATTGCTGGTACTTTCTTACATGCCTTACGATTGTGAAGCCTGCTGACCAGTTACAGCCCCTCTGAAAAGTTTGGCACTCCCCCTATTCTTGCACAGATGTTCACATTACCAATTAATCATCACCACAGGGAGCTTCAGCACAGAGGCTAAGGGTTGAATATACTCACTTCAATCTTGCTCTGGAACTCTTTCAATATCTTCCAAAACAAAAGGAAATTTAAGTAAAAAAATAACTCAAATATATTATTTAGCATTATGAATTGCCCTCATGAATAATCATGATGTAAACTCATTTTAAAGTACCCAAAAAATTCCAGTTCTAGCTCCACAATGATTACATAGATTCAGATGCCTTTAACAAGGTAAACTGATAATCTATGATAAGCTAAGAAATTTAAAGCATACACCACTACTATTAGAGCACCTTACTTAGAAACAACTAAAACCAGCAACACTGCTAGTAAACAGGAATTACAATGTATTTCCTTATTTTCTTAAAGCAACATTTTTATCTTTTTTAAAATCTACTTTAATGTACAACAAAACAAAGAATTTCTCCATATTCTCAGCGGATGATATATCAATGTCACTAATTAAACATTTTCTATTTCCAGAAACAAAAAATACAGAAAGCTACATTCCGATTCCTTCATTTTAAGTAAATTACCTAAATCCTATACTCCCAGCTGACAAACTGCATTGGTTTCATTAAGTGTATTTGTTGCTAGCAGCACATTCTATCTAATACACTCACAACGGAAGGCCACAAAAATAATCAAATATAAAAAGTGCACTCTGTGTGTGTATATGCACCTATATGCGTATGTATATATTTAAGGAACACTTCTGAACTATTGCAGAACTATCATTCCTACTTTGTAAACAGACATAAAGGCTTAATGAAGCTGATCTACCCAAGACAGTACAGGATATCCATGACAACCCTGGAGTCAAGCTTGCTTTCCTTCAAGTCCAAGTTACTACTACAACCATGTAATTATCTTTTTTTCCCTTAACAGCATTTTTCATCAATAGTTCAAGCACTTTACAAAATCTTGATCTTAATTTTACGTACAGAAGAAGTGATGCACTAGATGAGATCACTTACACACGACTGCCCACGAAGCCAATGAAACACCACTCTGTGTGCGAGCAGATAGGGCACAACAGCCCCGTGTGTCAATCTTGGCACTGCAAAAGAGCAGTAAGGAATTTTAACCTCTTCTTTTTTAAAGAAATAACCTTCAATTTCATCATCCAGTAGATTTCAAGCACAAGTGAGCAGAATTCACATAAAGAGAAAGGCATTCGAAATTAGAAGTGTTTTTATTCAAGGTTTCAGGTGAACCTTCATTTGAGCTCTTAAGGAATAAATGGAACTGCACCGTTTTAATAAGTAACATTGTTAGAAACCTCACCATGTAATTACTCGCACTTTTATTACTTGCTGAAATGCTTTATTAGCAGCTTTTATGTCTCTACGGAGACATGCAAATATCATTAAGCAGAATCCATGTGCTCACCATAAAGCATATTTCCAGCTTGGGATTTTTTTGTTTGTGTGGGAACAGAATTCCCATACCAAGAGATAGGAAGTTTAGAACTGCTGATTCACGCTGCAGAAGCTCTTACTCCCAACATCAGTACATGCTCTGAAATACACACAGCTGCAAGGCTTGTATGCAGAAAGCGGTGTTAGAAAAAAAACATCTTCAACTGTCCGTGTGGCTGACAAGCGTGCAATAGTCTCATTTTTTTCAGAAAACACACATTTCAGAATTCATCTGTTTTATGACAGATCAACACTACATCTTTTCCCAAATTTCCTACTTAAGTGCAGTCCTACAAAGAGGGAATAAGTTTCAACAGCCTATGAAGCAGGTAGGTCTTTCCCAAGCCCTCATCACTGTTTCTAAAAAGTAGCAAAAGAGCAGAGAGCAGTACTTCAGAGTAGACAAAAACATGCAGAAACCACAGAAAACGCATAATTCAGTAAGCAATGCTAACAAAAATGCATGACGAAACTCTTAATAGGCACTATAGGGACCTAAATTTCAAGGTCTTCACATCCTCTAGAGACACTCACTTTGTGAGAGAAGCATTTCAAAACACAATAAGCATTAACAGGTAACAGGAGAAAGCACATCATGAAGTTTCAGTATGGTTTAGGTAGAAGTGTTGCAAACCAACCTTTGTAGGAATTAAGAGTTGAACCACCCTACAGCATCCTTCAGCTTTCAGTAACAGAGACAACTGGAACTTCCAGAAATTTTAAATATTTGTGACTCATTTAATAACAGCATCTTTTGAAAACTGTAGATATATTAAAAAACAAGAAGTTAACAAATTCCAAACCACAAGTAACTGAAAGACATGAACGATCACATTAAAAGTAGGCATATGTAAAAAACATCCCACAATATTAAAAAAAAATATATATAGCCAGTATTGGAGGAGGAGGGCACAGAAATAGAAGTATCTCTCATATTTTGATCAGAGAAGGAATTAAATCATAAATGACACCTTTCTAATGAACCAGAACTGATTACATTTTTTTTTTATGAAAAGGTATGCAAAAATCAACAAATAAAATGCGAAAGAGCTTTGTAAAGATCAGTAGTTGAGCCTCAATGTTATCTACTGCACATCTGCCACACCACATTATCTTACTACTCAAGCATCATTTTTGCATTTCAATGCAGTAGCTCCATCAGATTAATGCCCAAGACATTTCAGCTGTGTTTCAAGTAAATAAGTGGACATACAGGAATATTATGCATGGCCTGTATCATTGACATTAAGCAAAGAAAATGTGATTAGCACCAAATTGCATCTGACAGGGGAATCAGAAAGCTGTCAAACACAATGACATGGATTCAGTATTTAGAAGGTAAAAGGGGAATAAAGAAGCTGGCCAGTCTGGCATGGAGACAGCAATAAAACACAACAGCTATGATAAATTAATTCATTTACTTATGAAAAATTAGAGGCTTCCACATGCAGCTCTCATTTATAATCTTGTCAATCTGGCAGAGTAAATAAAAAGCCTATACAATGCACAGTGGGAGGGGAGGAAAAGAAACAAAAGAGGGGTAAAAGAAAAAACAGATTTTTGCATTTAATCTAACAGAATAATTTCTTACATTAAATCACATAGATCAAGCCTTTGATAGGAATGACTAATGCAGGGACACATCATAGCAGTGGTTACTGTGTTTACTAGAGATGCGCAGTGTTAAAACAACAGGAAGGTTGAGATCAAATGCTCAGAAGCCATATAAAACAAAATGAATTTTATACACGCAAGAGATGCTATTACTATGTCTATCAAAAGGATACCAGAAAGAGTTATGGAGGGGGAAGTGGAAGTAAATTTAAAGGACCAGACTCTGGGACAAGAACCAGCCCCAGACGGAAGTGATGTTCACGTAACCACTAACCGGCGTGGCTGTTGACAGCAGCTGGCCTTGGAAATGCTTTTCAGGAAAATAAGATCTACAGCATACTGTGGCTCAGTCTCTGCAGTGCTTTCCAGGATGTTCTCTCTAGACCACCAGGTAGACCCAGCAGCTAATACTTTAATAGCAATATGGCTACAGTAATTTCCTCAATGGAGATCGTTGTTATAATCATAGAATCCATAGAATGGTTTGGCTTGGAAAGGACCTTAAAGATCATGCAGCTCCAACCCCCACCATGGCCAGGGACAGCTTCCACTGGATCAGGTTGCTCAAAGCCTCATCCAATCTGTCCTTGAACACCTCCAGGGATGTGGCATCCACCACTTCTCCAGCCAACCTGTGCCAGTGCCTCACCACCCTCACAGTAAATAATTTATTCCCAATATGTAATCTAAATCTTCCCTCTTTCAGTTTAAAAACATTCCCCTGTGTCCTATTACTGCACTCCCTGATTAAAGGCAGCTCCCCAGCTTTTCTGTAACCCTCTTTAAGCACTGGAAGGCTACTCTAAAGTCTCCCTGCAACCTTCTCTTCTCTAGGCTGACCAACTCTGACACACTCAGCCTGTCCTCATATGGGAGATGCTCCAGCCCTCCAATCAACTTTGTGGTCCTCTTCTGGACTCGCTTCAACAGATCCATGTCCATGTGCTGAGGACTCCAGAACTGAACACAGTACTGCAGGTGGGGTCTCACAACAGCGCAGTAGAGGGGCAGAATCACCTCCCTCAATCTGCTGGCCCTGCTTCTTTTGTGCAGCCCAAGATATGGTTGGCCTTCTGGGCCGCAAGTGCATATAAAGTGATCAGAGAAATATTTGCCTTGCCGAAGACTATTTCGATGGCCACCATGTCTGGCAATTCTCAGTAGGTGAGTTCAAACCAGAAAATACATTTCCTGGTAATGAAAGAAAGTTAACCACATCTTAACAGAATGGCACAAAACTCCACCGTGAAAATGTAGTTGTCTGTGAGCAGCAGCAAGGGCAACTGTTAATACCAGCACACAGGGTACATTTTCACCTTCTGGCATTCCACATTTTGACTGATCACTATAGATCCATTAATGTCCAATTTATTCTTAGATACGTACCTTGGCTATAAGGTATTTAAGGGTACAGTCAGTTCATAGGTACTTCTGAATACTGGAAAGATTGTTCCAAAACGCAGAGAAAATGGAATTGACCCTGCCACTTGTCAGACATTACTTTGCAGCAGTCTGAAAGGACTCCAGGAGATCAGAAAGCCACCATGCCCAAGAAATAGGTTACAAGTTGATGCCTACTCCAAAAAGCCTGCATCAAAAGACAAGCCAGTCACTAGCAGCATTCTTCCACCATTTACTACACATCCAGTTTATATGGGAATGATAGACCAGGACGGATGAGACACCTTGTTGATTAGCACCAAGAAGTCTGTTTGCAGCACACATTCTGTGGCAAAGCTGGAAACTTAGCCCATATCATTTAAGACCAGGACTGATGGCTCACTCAAAACCACCCTTCCTGCTCTCCAGTGTAATTCAATCTACTTAACAATTCTATTTTGGTTTTATCACAAAGTGTGTGGAGTGGTGGAAGAAATAGTGAAGAAGGGAAGTCTCACCTCTAAACCAATGAACACACCAGCAGAGGCACGTCTGCACCACAGCAGTGGTTCTCCCAGCCTCTTGACCAGCACCAGTGCTACCGACTGCATCCCAACCTCCACAGAGTTAAAAAAACTAGTAGTTTTACAGGGCTATTTTGAAATCTCGGAGATACTTTAGAACAGATACTTTCTAGTTCACTTTGGAGAAGCAACTGCAATAAACCTCTTCCCAGAACACAATTAGCCCTGAAGATTTTGAATTTTGTACCTTTGCCACATACCGCTCAACACTGGGGCTTTTTAATATACATTATTTTAACTAAAATACTTTCATTTTGGTCTACAAATTAAGTACTTCATAACCAATTCAATATATACAATTCAATGCACACACAGATACTGCTTGACACATCCTGCTGCAAATGCACACGCTGTAAGTGCTGGAAGGCTGGCAGGGGTTTACCTGTGAATTTCTGCAAGATTCTGATTTTATTGCCCCACCTAAACTGAAGCACACAGCCCTCACGCTGGTGGAGCCAGCCCTCCCAATCCAGGCTGCCCCCTGGCTAAAGGAAGACAACCAACGCCAATACGGCTATCGCTTAAACCCTGCAGTGGAAGAGAGGGAAGCAGCGCTGGTGGCACAACTGACCTTCTGCTCCTATTTAAAGGCCTAGTGACAAATTATATGTTATTGAAGCAAAGCATATGAATTTTCCCAGTGTGCTGCATCTTCCAAACAAAACCACACCAGTCCTCTAACATTCCTACAGGG
Source organism: Cuculus canorus (assembly GCF_017976375.1). Taxonomy (NCBI): domain Eukaryota; kingdom Metazoa; phylum Chordata; class Aves; order Cuculiformes; family Cuculidae; genus Cuculus; species Cuculus canorus. Next base: position 27,946,505 of record NC_071406.1, on the reverse strand, counting down.
GAACATTTGCTATGTTATAACCTGTAAATAATGTGGTTTCTGCTTCTGGTTTGTTTAAACAACATAAAAAGGCAAACAGTAAGGTTTTAAGATTAGTCAGTATTTCAGGTTCTCTGCCTGGTTTTGGCCTGCTTTGCTTTTCTGAATTTTACCTACCCTTTAGACTGCAACCAACCTTCCAGTACTTCCCGATACCAACATTCCCTGCCCAGGAGAGGGCAGAAACAACCCTGAGGAAGCCATAGCTCCGGTTACTGAAGAGCACTTATGAACTCACCACTCAGCCTTTACTCGGTCAAATTCACAGCCATATCCTCAAATGAATTTTTAATTTTTCATATCCGATTTTTAGAAAGCTTCAAGAGAGGCAATTTAAAAGGCTGCACAGTCCATGGTATGCATCAGTGGCAACACAACCAGAGGAAAAAACAGAATTATTTAAGTGACCTCTACAGCTGAAATCTTAACATCTAATTCCAAATTTTCATCCAATTTCAAGCCTCAAATAATACAAAACGTGCATATATACAAGTATACATGGCCTACATGAACTCAGGGTATAACCAGAGGAGGCAGGCAGGAAGGAAAAAGCCTGATTTAACTGTGACATGGAAGTTACATGAAATACTCAGTGCCTGGCAAAATCCCTGTACAAGATAAAGCCTGTTAATGATAAGCTACTTCACACCACTTAACTGCCCTTTTAAAGCATGTTAGAAGTACACTCTTCAGCATAAATACCTTTTTATTTTGACACTACCTATTATGCTGTGGAAATGTCATATTACAGCTCACAACTATGCCATAATCGCCCGGCTCACGATTAAACCTGTGGTACTGTACCCTGGAGCAGAGCTGCTTTTAAGAAATACAGATAAAGACAACAAAACATCTAACTGAACAAGTATGTTAAAAAATGCCTTCTCTTAAAACACCTATAGCTACAACTGCAGGAAGGTACAGACCAGCTAATTGCACAGTCCTGCTGTCACTGAGAATTTCGCGGTTGGTCAGGATACAAAGCATGACCAGCTGTAACATTTCATTTAAGCATTTGCTGCTGAATCAGAACAGATTTTTGTAAAACATTTTCCTCTTATCTTTTCATCTGCACCATTGCAAGAGAGTAGCTTCAGCCCACAGGGTTTAGACAAGCAGCAGATCATAGACACTATGGTAATGCTGGAACAAGCACTTTGGAGCAGATAAGACAGGACTGGAATTAACCATTCTTTACTTCTTTTCGCCTTCTATCCTTCTAATCTTCTACTTCACTCTCTGAGTACTTCCCTGGTCCATTTCAGTTGTTAAGAAACTGCTATGAGCTTTTTATCTTCCTTTGAGATTTCAGAAGAGGCGCTCATATTAAGCTCAGCTGCAAAAAAGTACTAAATTGCAGTCCAGGTCATTTATTGTCATTCCTAATCCGCAACTTCAAGTAACTGCAGCAAATATTTAAGTATTTCAAAATATTTAAATCTGAAAACTTTGTAAAACCCCAAACCAGCACAGACTGGGGCCCAGGTCCTACAGTACTGGCTTGTTCAATTAAATATGGGGAATCGTCCTAGCTTCTATATCAAAACCTGCTGAAAATCACAGCTTTGCAGAGCACTGCCAGCACCACTCCAGCACAAAGGTCAGTGTAATTCACAGTAAGGGTGTAGCACAGCTGAGTCCATTCCCATACAAAGTACATCTCAAGACACAGGTCCAGGGAGGTTATTCTCCCTCTGTAATCGGCACTGGTGAGACCACACCTTGAGTACTGTGTTCAGTTCTGGCCCCTCACCACAAGAAGGATGTTGAGGCTCTGGAGTGTGTCCAGAGAAGAGCAATGAAGCTGGAGAAGCGGCTGAGAGAGCTGGGGGTGTTTAGCCTGGAGGAGGCTGAGGGGAAACCTTATTGCTCTCTACAACTACCTGAAAGGAGGTAGTGGAGAGGAGGATGCTGGCCTCTTCTCCCAAGTGACAGAGGACAGGACAAGAGGGAATGGCCTGAAGCTCCGCTAGGGGAGGTTCAGGCTGGATATCAAAAAAAAATTCTTCACGGAAAGAGTCATTGGGCACTGGCAGAGGCTGCCCAGGGAGGTGGTGGAGTCGCCTTCCCTGGAGGTGTTTAAGGAATGGGTGGATGAAGTGCTTGGGGACATGGTTTAAGGGAGTGTTAGGAATGGTTGGACTCGATGATCAATGGGTCCTTTCCAACCTGGTGATTCTATGATTCTATGATCTCACCCTTGTCTGCAGGCAAGAAGCACACTGGAAGATGACTTTCTGGACAGGAGACCGGACTCTTGCTGCTCACCCAGGAAGCAAAGCAGAGCTGCATGCGAGCGCTGCTCACTGATGCCGTAAGACTGCATGTGCAGCATTCCCAGTGCCACAAACATGCACATGGGGGCTTGAGTTACAACTTGCATTTGAAGTCCTTTGAGGGCAGAAAGGACTAATGGCACCACAATGACTCCAGACATTTTTAGCCTTATCTCAGGGCCAACCCAAAATAAGCATCTCTGTATGCATCTGAGTAGCCACTATCTACCCCTCCCCATCAAAGACAGCACCCACCATCTTCCCTCACATTTCTTCAGCACCTCAAGTCACAACGTTATTAAATAGATGCCATTGATGTGGCACGAGAAAAAGAAAGCAGGGAGATGATGTGCCTGTGAAGCCGTAAGTCAGCATAATCATGGGTGATTATATGGAAGAGTAAAAGAACAAAATCATTTCAGCTTCAAGGCAAGTTTGGAAGATAATAAATGCCTGCTACTCTAGAAGTTAAAGATGTAACACGGGCTCAGTGGGGTATGAACACTGTGCCATACAATCTTTTCTTGCAGAAATCACACTTAAGGTACAGAACAATGCTTTATCCTTTTGTATCTGATGATATCTGAATTCTGAGGCAGCAATGAGATCATTCATTTAAGAAAAAACATTCCAGAAGAAACATTACAAAGTATTAGCTGCTTCCTCATGGGGCATTGAGGGCAGGTCTACACCACAGAGGGTGATGAGGTGTGGCAGAGGGAAGTATGCTCCTTCTCCTCTGATCCTGCCAGCTCAGGACCAGGATGGCGGGGATCAACAGCCTGCCTTGGCCAAACAATGACTGCCACTCTCCACATAAAGAGTGCCAGGTGCCTACTGCTGCACCTCCACTCCATTTATTTCACAAATTAGTGAGCCTAAAGGAAGCTCATGTATAACAGCGTTGTTTCAAAATGAGAAGCATGATGAGGTGAGCAAGACAATAAGTAAATAAATAAAAAAATCCAACAAATCTATTAGTGCGCTGCCCTAAATAGTCTCTTACCTTTTGCCATAGCTGGAGCTATCCCCTTTATTCCCTGCTCCTCACTCCCACGTCAGCAGCAAGCACTGCAGCTGGCCCAGTGCAGTAAGAAAAACAACACAAACTCAGCAAGGAGGTGCTTATTTAATACACAAGGCTTCCGCGACTGCTGAACACCCCATTTTCTCCAGTTTTACTTCCAGTTTTTATCATTATGGTATCACAGGTGACCCGCACAGATGAATCAGTTTGCTTTCAACACGAACGCCTTAAAATTCTCATGCACTTCCAGCAAAAGAATTCAGAACTTATTTTCCTTAAGAAACACAACCTGACAGATCTTTTTTAAAAAGTACTAATACAAAATTAATGACAACAAAAATTTTCATCTCACCTCATTTGCAAACTTTTCTTTATCTAAAATAAGTTATTAGCTAAATAATGACTGCCATAAAGTATAATTCCACTTCACAAATCTGGAATAGAAAAATATTTCCCAAACACATTCAGTTACTAAAAATCCTTTAAATAGACAGCTTTATCAAAAGTTATCCTTAATACAATATAGCTACCATAAAATATATTGAAGTAACTTCTTTCAGTGGCGTTTAGAATACTTGATTAAAAATAAAAACCCAGAGAAAACACTACACATTTCCCCATCCTGCTCCCCACAAGAAGGAACATCTTCTCCATCAGCAATCGGACACGGATTCATACTGGGGTTCAGAGTGATGACAAACAGAACGCTAGGAACAATGCATGTTGGAAAATCCTCTTAGCAAAAGCACATCATTTTATCTGTCATGCGTCCTTTAATGAGTCCTACTTAATAATTCTCAACTCCAAGAAAAGAATGAAGAAGAAATAAAGATCCATAGAGGAATCAGATACCACAAAGGAGCCAAGGCCCATCTTTCTCTCCTTTAAAACTCTCAGGCTTTTCTCTGTGCTTGTGCAATATGTCTGATGTCAACACCTTAACAGATACTTCCCCAACCCCTCAAGTAGTCGCTTTCTGCTTTACTGCCTACTGCTGAAGTCAATGACAGACTATATTGTATTACCTACACTAACAATTGCAGGAGTCAAAACACCAATACGAACAGTTCATGAACACTTACTACCTCGTGAATATAACTGTAGAACAGGGGCTCCTGAGAAGACAGCGGGCACCCACAACCTTTGGATAAGGTTTTCAACCCTTCTTACCGCATTCACTGCAAGAAGCTGAAAATTCTTACAAAACAGATTGTCCTAATGGGCAATATTGGTTTATTTACCAAAATGGAAGCATTATTGTAAAATCCTTGAAGTTATCTATATACTCTTTGAAAAACATTATTATAATTTATCAAGAAAAAACACTGGCCAAAGCATCGGTTATTTTCAGCTTTAGATAGAGACCAAGGGCACAGCCAAGATGCATCTGAGAAATCACACAAAACACCTGAGATGTATTAAATTGTCAAATTAAAAAAAAAACCTCTGGTACTTTAACAGTTTTCTGTCAATTAAAAATTGTTGAAAAACACACTGAACATATTGTAATGCAGATGAATCACTTCAGTATCTAAGGCAGTTTTGCTTATTTATTCTGAGCAAGTATAATTCCACTTCTTAATCAATTAACACACTCCGAGTCTGTACCACTTAGGTAAAGCTACACATTCTGTTGCAGGTTACTTATTTCAAGGGTTTCAGGAAATTGTTCCTTTAGAACTCACTGGAGATCTGAGAAATTAGGAAGAGTTTAAAAAACAAATCTGTCAACAGCAGTTTCTATAGAAACAAATACCAAACCTGCAGTAATAGGGTGAGGGGGTTGTTTAGTGGACTGTGAGAATTCTGTAAAAAAAAAAAAAAATTAAAAAAATATGAGTTAACAGGGTCCTATAAATCACTACTTCTCAAAAGAGAAACCAGTATCCAAAGAGTTTATTTTGCCTTCCACTGAAACTCAAGAAGCTAAACAAATGCACCTTTAAATATAAAACCCAAAACCTTTCATAGAGACAACTGTTCACATACCAAATACAGGATGCATGTTTGGCCTTAGATTTAAAAAAAACCCACAACCTGGTAATCCAGGCCAAATAAAATACAGAAATGGTTTGTCAGCTTTATCCTACAATAGCGAGAACCATTTTTTGCTCTTTATTGCCAATAATGATCAGACGCACCTAATGCTTCACGAGCCTCTTGAAAGATCATACAAGAACGTAAATCACACATGATCACAAACTGTCTTCTCCAAATCCCTCTTCCCCAGCTCTCCCTTCCATCCTCACGTGTGGAGCTGAGCCTCCACAGGCGCCGGCAGAGATCTCACATCTGGGCGGCTCGTGAGAAGCGGCGCTCAGCCAACAGAACCACAGCAGCAAGAGAGCTCATGAAACAACCCGCCAGCACCAGCCCTGCAAGCTGCAATCACAACAAACCATTTAAGGCAGCCCATAAAGAATTAACACATCCATCTGTTTTAGTTTAGAAATTTGATTTTTCAAACCTAAATAGCTAAACAAAGCCTAAACCCCATATTAGCTCCCACCAAATACAGTATCTCACCAACAAGAACAACATCTCAACTTTATTTTACATCATAAACTTGCACACCAGTGTAAGCTTCAGTGAAAAAGGAGCTGGCAGCAGGAGAACCTGGTTAATAAAGCCATTGGTGAATCCGCAGAAAAGTTCCCTCGTACTCAGATTTTCCTTTCAGCACATTAATAGGCTTAAGCAGAATTATTTAAAAGCAAACAGACAAAGAAAATGTTGGTTTAGAAGGTACCCAGGCAACAAAAACTAATAGACCTATGCCAAGCAAGACCCACCCAGTAATGGAGTATGCAGTACTTCATTAGTTCTTTGTACAGGACAAAAATCTGCTCTGGAACAAAGACTAATCACACTATCTCAAGAAAATCTGACAAAGTGACACATAAAATATGCATTAGATCAATTATAAAAAGCTTATCTTTTTAGTAATGAAAATTATCACTCATCAAATAAAAATGTATCAAGTATTTTAGCTTTAAGGAAGCCCATACACCACAAGACCAAAATTTGTCATAGGGGATGATACACAACCATCAAAAAAAATTTACAATATCTGGGTGGGAAAACCGTGAGTTAATGGAGAAACTGAATTTTCACTATTTAAAAGGGGACACAAACATTCTGCTACGACATCTGTTCGTAGGTTCTACTGCAGCAGAAAACTACCAGAATTTTAGCTGTCAAAACAAATCCTCAAATAAAGAAAGAAGGAGGAAGTAAGTGCTGAACAATTACACACTTCCAGCACCACACGTCTAGCATTTAGTCAGAAAAAAAAGCATGCAAGAAGCATGGATGCAGCCTTAACACTCAGCCAAATGCCAGAAGGATTACCAAATTGGAAAAGCACTCAGACACACACCCATTTTTACAACAATTTACTGAGATCTACAAAAAAAAAACTGGAATCAGACTCATGAGTTACTTATCTCTGCCATGGCATCTAAACATGGGTTCAAAGGTATGAACAAAATCTCTTTGCTCTAGACACAACTCACAACACAGAATGCTCACTTACATGGGTTCAATCTCTTCTGACTTCAAACACCAAAACCAACATGATGATGTTGAACAGTGATTACAGTGCAACCAAGAGACACTTCCACTGCAGCATGGTACAGGATGGCACAGGAGGGCACCTTTAAAACCATTCAGGATACTGTTCAACTTAAGACAGCTTTACTTACCTAAGCCCATAAGCCACATGAAAAGCAATTATTTCCCATTCACAGGATTTAACCTTTAGTTTTTCAACAGTCCTTCTCAGTTTCATTTTTACATTCTCTATTGTAATCACCTCTTCAATTAGTTTGGGAAATTGCTATGTGTTACAGCATTCATTCTTCGATGGTAGATTTTTCAAAAGTTCACTTTTAATAACATAATGCCCTCACTGAGCAATTTATACCAGTTTTAACAAGTGGCTTTAAGTGGAGAAAACTGGAAAAAAGCACTTGCAAGAATGCCACAACATGAAGTGAACTGGGACATAAGCTGCTTAACCAGCATTTGATGTACTAATAACTACTGAGCTAGCGTGCAGATCACAAACATATCCCATGCCCATTCAAGCACCTGACATTACAAAAGCCAGCGCTATCTCAATGTCTTTGAAGATGGTTACAAAAGACCAGTTTGAGAAGAATCCTGCCGACTACAGCTTTATATCAATTTTTAAATTTCAACAGGTGGTGTTCCTGCCACGAGCTGACCTGACCTGACTTTCAAAGCAGGCAAGGGCATCACTGCAGCAGGTACCAGTACCACTGAAGGGTTCGGAGATTAGAGAGTCTAGATGCAAACAAGCAACAGTTTTGAAAGCTGAGTCTATATTCTCAGCCTAAAAGCAAAGCAGAAAACAGAAGCAGCATCTAGATTTTCAAAATCCCCTTTGAATCTCTCTTTTGAGGTGTTACAAAGAATATTTTAAAAAGGAAACTGGAAACTGTCACAAATTTAACTGAAGTGAATAGTGCGTATTGGAAACACCGGTTTTCAGAGTCTGCTCGTAAGGACAAGATCCCAAAGACACCTTAAGAACTGCAGAAGGCACCTGAGGGATGCAGCACCGAGGTGCACCAACGTCTTTGTGGGCACGTGACCAACCAGATCATTTTGAAATGTATTTTTTTCTTCCATAAGACAAAGGAAACAGTCATTGAAGGAACAGAGTACCAGAGTACATATTTTAGAAACCAAATATTTTCTGATCATATGAATGCTGGACTCCTTTGTGTGCATACATATTGCTTCATACTTCTGCTATGGAACTGAAAATTCAGTACTGTCACGTTGTAAATCCCCAGCAATGCCTACAGACAGCAGCTACCACTGCATGTGTAAACAGGTGCAAAACAGTGCATATTTTTCCATATTTTATGAAATATATTTCAGAGTATTAATGCAGGTGGGTAAATCAAACTCCTCTCCTCCCTCACAAACAGAATTCGACACCAGACGGCTAGCACAAATTAGGTTATGATCCTATCCAAAATGTTTCACATTAAGAAAGGAATATTCCCCACAGTGCTTCATTTTTTGTATAACTGAACTATACTAAGCAGACAGGGAAGAATGCTTTTCTGTTTAACCGATCAAATTAAACAAGGAAATTCACACTGAAAATAATAACTTTGAAAAGTGTAACAGCTACTCCTTTTTGCTCTACCACACAACACACTTACTTGCCTACAAAAGAGGGAAATTTCCAATTGAGACGCTCTGCTTCTCGACCTTGAATACAGAAAGACCAGTCATTAGAAAGAAAGCTTATTTAATTTTGAAACCATTTTACATTCACAAAGGTCTGAAGTGTTGGACTTAACCAGTGGGGTTTTTTTTTCCACCTTCCATGTAACTGTCAATTCAGAAAATATCCAGCTTCCAGGGCCAGTCCTGCAGCTTGTGGCCTGCCGCTTCTTCCCCCTACCCCTCTCTCACTCATAGCATTCTAAGAGTGAATCACAGACCATTCGAAGTCAGAAGAGATCCATAAGGAGTTTTAGTCTACATCACTTGTTCACGTTGCTCAAAAGCTGGTGATACTGGGAGCACACCAAAACAGACTCTACGCAGTAGACAACGAGCTACTTTCAGGAATGAGACTTGGCCATTCCTGTGCAGAGTCCAGCTTTGCAAGCAGTGGAGGAAGCCTTCCAGCGCACAGAACACCGACAGCAGGTAGCTGGCACCAGCCCTGCTCTTGCAGGTGGGAGCAGCCGAGGCACTGGATACTGGAGGAAGCCACTGCCAGAAGTTTGTGAGTTGTGACAATTTCTGGACTTGAACCAAGAAAGCAAGCGGCTAACACACTGGATCTTGCTTTAAAGATGTATCTTAGTCTTTCAGCAATATCTTTATTTCCAAGTAAAGTTTCTGTTCCAACAGATTGCCACGTAGGCAGAGGCCCGCGCAGAGCCCCCACCGCCCAGCTGCCCCCAGGAAGGCGCGGCAGCAGCTCACCCTGCAATCCTCCTGGCAGAGCGAGCACCATGCAAGAGGTCAGGTGCCCGTGTTCAGCCATGGTTCGAGCCTCAAACATCTTCTCAAGACATACCATAAGCAATCAAGGGGCTTGCACCGAAACAGATACCGCATAATGATGGTTTCTGAATGAGGGAATCCTGACCTAAGAACTTTCTTCCTTAGGTAGTTGCCACACAGCATCCTGCTTCCTCTTCGCCATAATTTCCTTCCAGCCATCTACTCATATCAGGTAGACAGAAATGCACGCCATACTAATATTTACATACATCTTTTAAGTTACATTACAGAAAAGGAATAATTCTCCATCAGATCAAATTACACAAAGATCAAGATTTTAATAATAGATGTAGACAAACTTATTATAATATTACAAGAAGTGTTTGTTTTCACGACTAATAATACTGCAATACTTCACTGTGTCATAATTGACTCAACGTAAGACAGCCCAAGGAAAAAAAAATTCATATCTATCTCAGGGAAATAAACTGTATATTTCAAAAAACAATTGAAACGATTTGTGCCAGCCCATCTGACTGCCACCTCCAACACAAAGTCAAACAATCCATAACTTGCTGTGAAATGTGGCTGAAAAATAACTTAGCTTAAAAATCTGCTGTATTTCCTATTTTCATTATAAAGACCTTTCACACAGCCCATGCAACATTTGTGTTTACAGAGCCTGGGTGCTCATACTACAAAACATCAATAAAATCTGTGTTCATATTATCTCCATACTAATCAGATCGATCACTTCTGATATATTGCCCTGTCACACCACTGTAATACTAATCAAACAAATGGAGCTGTAGGGAGATGAAGCTGATATATAGGTATTTAACACTGCTTTTTTTCTTCTTTTTTTTTTTTTGAATGCTCATGGGCTCCACTGCCACAGGAATTAACAGAACTGCCAGCAAATCACAAGCACTACACAAGCAACGCTGCACAGTTTTATTAGGGACCATCAAATAAGAATATGATCCAGGACAGTACAACAAAACCGACCTTGACTGAGAAATGAGGCTAGTGGTCTCGCTTCACTTCCAAGAGGCAATTGGAGCATAGTGTGAGAGAACACCCCAAGAGCGCCTTAGGGCAACCGCAGTACACTGAGCAACAGCCATTCGCCTGGTCAATCCTTACAGAACTTTTGAGAAAGACATACAGAGATAACCTTGCAATTAAAAGTGTCTTCGTAAACATTACAGCTCTGCAAATTTTTATTACCCTAAGACTCTTTCACAGTTAATCACTGTCTACTGCGGTATTCCTGTACAAAGAAATTAAACTTTAAGTAATCATTATCTTTTGAATTCTCTTTCATCTCTAGAAGCAACCAACATAATTCCTAGAGCTCTATTAATCTCATTTACAGCTAGTAAACCAAGATATAAACTATATCTATCACTAAGGCATACTTTATATATTACAGAGCTGTTAAAAGCATTCCAGTTCATTTTTAGGCCTATTATTTAATGAAGTCATACTCCAACTTAATAGATAGTGCCCAAAACTAGACTAGGAGAAATTCTTTTCAGTGACCCAAAGTGGACTGATACAGATAGCAGAAAATGTAAATTTAAAGTTCTTTTCAAATGCTCTCTGACACGGCTTAGATTTTTTTCTTCTGGAAATAATTTTTTTTAATAGATTATTCTTTTCAAAGTTTTTTTTTTTTTTTTCAAACACAGAGTTCTTTGTAACAAAATCAAAACTTAACACAGCATTTTCTGACCTTTGACATCCACCCTTCTTTGAGACACCAGGAATGAAAAAGGGGTGAATTCTAACCACTGGCATTCTCCAAATGGTCCAACAGTACAAGTCACAGAGGACTAACAGTCTGCTAGCCCACAATGGCATGGAAATAGGATATTCCATGCCTAGACCAAACAACTTTCATGAAGATAACACCTAGACAGGCAGACGTTTTTCTTGTAGAGTTAACGTTGGAGGCTCTATGCACACAGAGGAGTCTCTTCAAGCAGAGCGCCTTTCTGACCAAGAGGGCCAAGACAGGCAGCTCTATACCTATGGCACAGACATTTCAGTCCTCTCTGATATGATGACCAGCACATCTACCACTTGACCAGAGCTGACAGCAAACCCCATCACATAAGAAAATGATTAAGGGAAGGCTTATGATGATACAGAAAGGAGCAGAAGGGAGTTGCTGGCCACCACAACTCATCTGGCCAACAACTCATGCAAGTCCTGGGAAAGCAGGGAACAAACCGTATGGTGAATGACTTGTTTTGGTGGACTGCATTCCACTGGAAAGTGAGTACAGCAGATGTTCCATATACATCACAAAAGCTGCTTCTTTAAATAAAAATGCAGCAAGACGGGAAAGGAAAGATAATAGAATACTGCTTAAAAAACCCTACCATCTATAGACAGAGCCATAAAAATTTAACATGTTTACTGTACTGAATACTTGATATCACTCAAGAAAACAAAATACAACTATTTTTTAGAAGTATAGTGCCATTGCAGAAGTATTATTACTAATTTCAAAGCAGCTGACTTACTCCATCTTTATCCTCTCCTCAAAAAAAAAAAACCTGAACAGAAATAAAACTTAGAAAAAAATCTGGCTGGTTTCACTGCTGCTTAATTTAAATACAGTATGATAACAAAAATCCAGAGGATTATTCAGAAGCTACAAAGGCTAAACTTGATTTCTTAAGACATATCCACAGAAACTGTTAATTTAAAACCTAGACTGTGTTTCTGATTTTATACATAAATGCTTCAAAATTGCTGGAGAAATAAATAAACTACAGCCAGGCACTTATTCATTTGGGGCAGAGGCATAAAAAACCTCCTGAATACTCTCAGGCCTTCCAGAGCAGTAACAGAGAAACTGTTCAGATGACGACAATATGTATGCCTGAATTCATAAATCCTTTCAGAAAAGAGCTGATGAAACCCAACTGCACACCATCAAATATCTGTTTCATAAAATCAGAAGGGTCACAGTTCTGCGGTCAACTTCACAGCCCAGGTTCACACATCTGATTCCCAGGTAAAGAACCAGACAGATGTGCTGCAAAAAAGCCTGTAGAGGAGGAAGGAATGATGAAAATGCACTGCCAAGGTGGCTGCATGCCTCACATAAAGAATTAGAAGTACATATATATAAATGTGGGGAAATTCTGCCATGCTGGATTATGTTTTAGTGGTGTGTTTCCGCTTCTTCCCTTCCCTTTATTTTTAATACTGATCACTTGAATATAATGAGACATTTGCTGCTCAGGCATTGATCTTCTTCTGCTGCTTATTCCTCACCTAATATCTCAGCCTACCACTGCACCATAATTAGGGCCATGGAGATGATTACGTTCACAGTCATTAGGACTAGAACTGGGCACAACCTGACATTTTCCATTAAGCAGGGGGGAGATGCAGGGAGGTTTTCTCACGTGAGTCTTCTCAGTTCTGCCTTCCCACACACAAAGCCTTCCACTGCCCACCCCACTTCGTTTTGAATCTTTCCTCAGTTATACTCCAAAGCACAGATTAAGTCAAATTTGTTTTAAGATCATTAAACAGGGCCCGAGTTTCAGGTTCACAGGGAAATTAAGCAAGTTTCTTCTAGCTCCACTGTGCAAGTTGAACACCACTCTAATCGTGCTGTCAAACTGCAAATTGTGAACTCTTAATAAATAGAGACCTGTTTCCATGCAAATTTTACTAGTAATAAAAAGATAGGAAGAAAAATATGTCAGCAGAATTGTTCCTGTAAGCAAAATGTTTTTCAAACGCTTTCATGAGTTGTCAGCAGCTCTAAGTAGAAACAGTTACCAGGGTGAAGTATTACAGCAGCAGTTGAAAGTTTTCAGTCAAATGTTCTACTGGAGACCAATACAGCAGAAAGCAAAAGGTAACAGCTAGAAACACAGCCACAACGGTCTCCACGGCAAGATTTATACAAAAGCTACACTTACACGTGAATGGCTTTATTCTTATTAAACCACATAAACTGGGGGTGGAAGGGAGAGCATTTACAAAGACAATGCAGAGAGAGAGCATGCCTTCATCCATACAAATCACCTACACTGCCACTTCCAAGTTCCACAGGACACAGCAAAGAGCAACATATTTCCAACGCCAGTTCTTAACATGTTCACAGAGCATTACAAAAAAGGGCCGGGACTACAGGAAAATAAGCATGCTCTTGGAAGACAAGGACAAGACTGTCACAGAAGATTCTCAATGAAATTCTTCTACATTAATTTGCCCGTCACCACAAGAAAAGGTAAGATGAGGATGGCATAGCACCCAAACGTCTGGTAAAACACAACTGAAATAATGATGCTCTTCATTTTTCACTTTCTAATATAATCTGCAGGATGCAGAACAGACAAAACATTGCACAAGTTGATGCAATACCCTAAGAATAACTTTGCTTTTACACGGAATTAATAACAAGTTCTAACTCAACTAAGAACTTTTTGAACAATTGAGCTATAGATCACCAAGTGAGACCCAGGGAGCCTGCAAGTCTCAGGGCTCCAGGCTGCTCTATAAAATGGCAGTAAAGAAAGCATTTACCTACTGCACAGGGGTGCTGTGACAATTAATTAATGTTTGTAAAGTGCACTGAAGCTGAAAATTACTAGATACTGTGCTAAATATTAATTACCAGGAATACAACACTGTACTGGAGTTGTCGTAGTGCTCTCATTGTAAACTCTGCTCACTGAACAAGCTGAAGAAAGTTCCCAGTACCAAGCAGAGGTGATCACCTTCTGAACAGACACTCGAACACGTGCGGTTCACAGGCTGCCTGTGGCACCCAACCAGCCACGCTGTTAGGTACCATTCCGCACACACACACTCACGTACGTGTACACAGCACACTGGATTTATTTCTGGCAGTAATCATGTAGACAGCTTATGCATACAAAGAGTCTGGCCACAGTTTCCCATCTGCATGTTGCTTAAAGCCGCTATAACACTTTGAAGAATGCAAAGGCAGGTTTTGAGTATTCAGTAACTACAGACCCCAACAGCTATTGCAGCAGCCAGAACTCCCACATAGTTCAGACCCTCTCTGTACAGATGTTTTGGGAAAGAAGCTCACTTTTTACAGACACCATAGTTCTAAATCCAGTGGAAAATGCCTTATATCATAGTTTTACAGCTTCATCATCTTTTTCCTTTGTGACACATGGCTCTTCAAAAGGGATTAAAACAAATACAATTCAAACAATGAAAGAAATGGCATCTTTTAAGCAGATAACACATGAGAGAAAATCAGCAAGAGATGCATTCCGTGTGGAATTATAAATTCTGTTAAAGTAGCAGCATTTTGCATTGTCATCTGTTTAGAGTGTTTTAAACAAAATGAGTTCAAGGGGAAGACAAGGAACGCCCCTGTTCTGGGCTGGTAGTTGCCACGTGCTGCATGGGGAATGCAGATGAAGATACTCGACAAATCTGAAAACTCTAATCAATACCAGATCCATCTCATTATGTCTTCCTCACTGAAGGGAACGCTACAACCTGTTTGCTCTCAGCCAGCCACAGGCATACGTATGATCAATAACTCGCAATGATATGAGGTCAACTCATGCAAAAATACTTCCAGTATGGTTCAAAAAACCACTTAACCATTCTTGTTAAGTAAGTGAACAGCCTATTTTGCTTCTAGCTCAGTCACTGAGATGTTTTGTTTTTTTTAAATAAGAACAAGATAATAAAACATTAATTCAATGTGTCAGAAGAAGGATGTCATAAGAAGCATATCAATACAGAGAAATATTTGCAGCACATGTGCTTTAAAGTAATTGCAGGATGCTGGCTCTGCTCCTAAGTAATTATTACATCAGTTATCGTATTCCCTATAGAGTTATGCAAATTTATTTATTTATTTTAAAGATAACTTGCCCAAAGGAAAGTAACTGGTATGCAGCTACACATTAGCTGTAAGTTTTGAAAAAAACAATGATCTTCTCTTGGGTGCTTGTAAAAAATGCCTTTTTGCCCTCTTCTAATAACCTTGCATGGAACACCTGGGCAACCACTCAAAGGAGATGGAGGCACAGAAGGTCCAAGTACACAGATGTCCTACAGCTACATTACACATCTAGATCTCCTCTAAGTCTGTTCCTCACAATAACAACACCAGCCTTCATTTTCACACCGTTCTGGACGCCTTGTACTAAAGTAGCAAGGGAGCATTCAGGAAAAAAAAAAACAACCAAACATGTAAACTGGAAGTCATACAGAAGGGAAAAGGCAGCGAGTGGTTTGGTAAAGGGAGGCAATAGCTCACACCCTTCCTTTCCACAGAGGAAAGGAATTATCTCCAGCTGGGATTTTCTACTTCACATAAAAAATGAAACACATCCAAATAGTTACACAATCACAACATCTTTTCCTATTAAGGCAAAGAAAACACTGCAGAGTTGAAATGACTGTTGTAAGCACACAGACTTGTTATTCCCTCTGCAAACCAAGATCCTGCTCAACATCAGTATGTGTCCAATTAACCATGCACTGTGCCTGGCCTTTGTACAGGGCTGGCAGAGATCCTCCCCTAACTCATCTGGTACTGGCAACCAAGAAGCCCAGTGGCAGTCACATCTTAGAGCTCAGGTTCCCAAGCCTCAGGATACACATCAGCCTCTGAGCAGATATCTCATCCTCTATCTTTTAAAACTTAGTAGGGGAAGCTCTTCAGCACAGAGACTCAGATAATCTGAGAGTGCATTATGGTTCTATCAGGATTTCATGGTACACCAGGATATCTACTAGTGGAAGGTGGTCTTCCCAGTCTTTTGACAAGCCAGTGATCCTTCCTTCTGGAGAGACACTGCAGGGAGAAACCTCTTCCCTTACTTAAAGCAATCTGGTTATCCACTCACTCCACTAGATTTCCGTTCACTTGCCCCTCCTGAATGCCCTCATAAAAGATGCATTTAACCAAACTATGAAACAGAACAAAGGGGTTCTCATATGCATTTGAACAACACGCAGTGCCACCGAATAGGGGATCCAACACTGCTAACATTCAAATACCAGAAACTACCGGCCAGTATTCATAAGGGATAACATTTGAGGTTTTAAAAGCTATATGTAATTCAATAGTTTTTACATTCATTTTAAGACGTTTCACCAAAGATAGGAAGTCTTTTAGAGTCCCACCCAGTTCCTCCCTGTCATAAGAGACAGAAGGGAGTCTTTTACTTGGGGGGTTGCCAGCCCTCAAAACACATTAGTGTATATCTCACAATAATTGATCTTATCTTCAAACTGCAGCTGTAGGATGGATTTTAGGAGATGGGAATTTCAGCCTTGACTTGAAGGAAGTTTGTCACTTTTTGCAGTCTGCAGAAATGTTTCCAATCAGGAGGGTACTCCATGAACCAGCAAAATTATAAATAATTAAAAATAATAATTAAAAATAATAATAAATAAAATAATTAAAAATAAAGACACTACTTTACTCTTATTTTAAGTATCACTTAAAAGCAAATCAATTTCATGACCAAGGGAGGGATTCATTGCTGAAAACAGAAAAGTGTAGATGACAGAACACTTTATGAGGACGGAAGACAGAGTGACAGAGGGACACAGATGTATCTATGTACACACATGCTAGAAAGACTTTAGAAGATTTCTTCATCTCTAAAAGAAATATACAGCTCAAATAACCATAGTGACAATGAAGCCTGACAGTAGGAGTATACAAAATAAAAGCTAACTATTAATAAAGTATCATTAACTCTTCCTCTGAGAATCTTCTCAGCTCTAAACAGCACGTTATCACTACATTAATATAGGAGTACTCATGCAGTAGTAAATCACTTTGCTGATTATCTATTTTAATCTGTTCTCTATTATTTCTCTTCCATAATGGAAACAAATAGCCAGTGAACAAATTCCAATTTTCTTCTTTCCGAGCCTTAGAATTTGGAGAAAAACAAGCTCGAGTGTCTTGTTAAAATGATACAATGAATTCCTCTCATCAATAGACTGCTACCCACTTACACCCTTCATGTACACACCACCCAAGTCCCTATCAGCACTTCAACCTTTTTGCTTTTTCAGACAATGCAATGACCAGCTGTGCTCCTCTAAAGTATCTTGGAAAGCTATCCGACATCCTAGCTCAAATTTCTCTCCAGCTTGAAGACAGCTTGCTAAAAACCAAATCCGAGTATAAATGGGACAGAAGACACACGGATGTATAAAATCGCAAGCTTAGTTTTTCCTCCTTTCTCAGCCAAGTGCCATTTAAGAGATCACTAAAGAAGTGAGGAAATATAGGTTTACAACGTTTACATTTCTTTGTATTTTGCGGCCAAACCACATATCTGCCCAGGTTCTGCTGTTAGAAAACAGAGTGGCTCAAGCTTCCTTATAGCACACAGTCACTACCACTCCAGAGGAGGGCTTTCTGCTGGTGCTCTACTTCACACACACTCCCTTTGCAAGAGAAGCTTGCTAAATTGCAGCTTTTCAGCTCTATACTATTCAAAACGGACTTTGAGGCAATGAATGATTTAACAATGGGAGGAGAGGGATCAAAGTAAAGCACAAGAACTCTGGTGCAGAAAGGAAACGGGGAAAATAGCATTATGGTGTAGATGACAAGTGAACACACAGAGCTTCGTGGGCCTGTTAAGATGGCTTACACACTTGAGATATTTCAATTTTAATGACAGGAAGACTTTTGCATGGACAAGATTTAAGATCCTTTTAAACACCCAATGTGCTACATTGATAAAGCTGAGGCAGTTTACAGAATATTTTTATTTGGTTTTATTTTCATCTAACTTGTCTTTTAAGCATATGGAGAAGCCTCCCCATCATGACTGTAAGGCCCAACAGAAAAGCCCAAGGCTAAAATCCAAACACACTGAAGTCTACTACAAGGTATTAAAACAATCATCCTGTCAAAGTCTCTGCTGTAGAGCTGTACCTCTGCAAATTGAGGACAAACCTTGGAACTCGAGTTTTTTGTACTGGTGTGCACATACTGTCTTTTCTCAACAACCAACAAAAATCCTAATTGAATTTGCTGTGTTTTGCTATTTTTAACATGAGAGAACAGCATTTTGTAGTGTTAGCAGACAGTACTTCCTCTCCTTCTTTACAAATAACTAAATTACAATTTTGGGCTCAACGAAAATTACAAGAGCAGGTTTAGAACATGCACTCTTACACACAGATGTGAACAGGGCAGGAACTACAGAAGACAGAGTCAGCACCCGGCAATTACTGCTTTCTAATCACATTGAAGCACTCATTTATTATAAAGGAAAAGGGACTATAAATGTTTTTTTCTTAAAACACTGATCCCATCGCACATTTCTTTGATAATAAATTCCTTGTATCATCTTTCCTAAGACAGAAAAGCTTCACAGAACCACCTTCAACAGGAAGGAACAAGAGGTCATAAGATGAGTCCTAATGACTATGTCAAGCTTTTGAAAAATCGGGCTGAAGTCAGTTACCTGTAACCACACCTGGCAAATCCTCAGAGCTCAAAAGACCGAGGTGCCTGAAGAACACACAGGCTTCCACAAGCCCCACTGCTGCTCCCTCCCATGACGAAAATATAAAATCATATTTAGGTGCTTAAACAGAGAATCTGGTGGTTAACTTCAGCAAGCCATGTTCTAAGGGCTTGGCCAGTCTTACTACGGAAGGTGCACTTTGAGTACTTCAAAAGGCATCAAACAATACATGCACGGAGTTATACACCCCATAATCATTGGCTATTCCAGAGCTTTAGCTACCACTGCTATAGATGATCCATATCAACTGCTTTATAAACCTAGCATTTAAAATGTGATGTAAGATCTCTGCCTAAAGAAACCAACTCTTCGAGGGACCCTTTCAGAGTACCTAATTTACCAGTCTAACACAAGCACTTACAGATCGAAAAACGTACTCACTGTCCTGTGGATGCAAATACTTGTTCCAAAGAGACACCAACTAAGTGCATTTTGAAGCAGTTACTCACTATAAATAACAGCAAATAATGTCCATTCATTTCAGAGGTTCCTGACTGTCTCCAATCCAACACATACAGTCTACGAAGTATCCTGCTGCTCTGGCTCCTATCCTTGTACTTGGGTCAGAAAGACAGAGCTACAACAGACCAACTAAAATCTCATCTAAACAGTCACAGAACCAGTACACCTGAGCACAACCCAACACACCTCGGCAGCACAGCCTGCCACGACAATCTACAACAACCTACAAGAGGCTCAGATTCCTAACACTTCCACCATAGAAAATTCAGATGTTATTTGCGGTTATGGATCTAACTATCAAGTATAAAAGATTCTTTGAAACATGCTGGCATGTATTGCCACGTTGAATCTACACCTGAGCTTCCCGGAGGATTTTTATTCAGAAAACAGGAGACTAGGAAACTTCTCATATATGTACAAAGTTGCAGTAGAACATTGAGCCAAATCAAGGAAAAGAAACTTATACACTGAAGTGGCACTGTGTCACAATATTGTATTTGCATACAACAACCAACCAATACACAGCAATGATGTATAAACTATAATAATGTAATGTTTGAATACACTGCTACAGAAGTTGGTTAAATTTCTTTAAGGTTTTTTGTTTTATACTCCATCATTGTAAATACTTAAACTAATAGACTGGCTTTAAAGTGGGATATGAAATCTCTACAGATGAAAACGTGTAGCTTCAATCAAGACTGAAAACACATAATAAGAATACTGTACATTATGAGACAAATTAATCACTATTTACATAACATTACAAACACCGTACTGCAAAAATAGGGAGAAAGAATTGTTTGATTAGGACCAAGATTAAAAACAAGATCTCAGAATGCTGGCTTTTGCTCAGCGCCCTATTACACAATGTCTTACGCACCTCCAAGCACCACCTGCCCAAGAGTATTTCATGCCTATAAAACACAAACAGTGTGTTGCCACAGGGCAGCAGAGTCAGGATAAATTCATTAGATGCTGCACGCAAGTGAACACTTAAGAAATTCAGAAACAAGAACAATTGATCCAGATGAGCAATTCCTGTCTTCTTGAGCAACTAACACCACCAACTTAATATTCCAGATGAGCATACAGATAAGGATGTCAGTGCTGATGGTCTAATGCCAGTAGACCTAACTGAAGACTGGAGCTGAGCTACCTCATTCGGGATGGTCACTTCCAGGGCTGATGAGCATCACCTGGAAAAGATAAAACTTTGCACTACCATTCCCTGGGGTGCTGCCTGTTTTCTACAGATAGACATTCAGCCTTCAGCCTGTCAAGATAACATCTTTTGCAGTATTCAAACCACATAAATTTGGAACACAGAAAGCAGCTTTCTGTCCCTTTGCAAAGGACGTGCAGTCCACATACCTGTCCCTCACCAAATCAAAATGACAGTCAAAATTAAAAATAAGGAGGAATAAGAGAATTTTGAGAGCTTAAGCAGTCTGCAAAATAACCAATTGATTTCAGTGGTGTTTGAAAGCTTAATAAATTGTGGTGCTCACCATCGTCATTATCTGTATACGCTGACAGTAAGGACCTGAGCAATCCAGTTATGAGTATCCAAAACAGTAATTTATTGCAATTAACTACTGCAAAGGTGACCTTTATTAAACTATCATACCAATACACTGTATTCCTACTTTAGCCATAAATGCAACTTTTAACATCTCATGTTATTTTCCTCTACTTCATGCTTTGGCATCACAAAGCAAGAACACAGTTATGACAAGGAGAGGAAATAACGGGGAAAGCATACTTACAAGTTAACACATCTGGGTGCTACTAAAAATAGGCTGTTAGTTACTGCATCCCCATACATGTGCAGGACACAGATAATCATATAAGCTACACTGACCCTTACATGATTACAAGATCTTCAGCAGATTCATCAGATCAGTTGCATTCACAACCTATTCCACTACCATCGACAGCTTTACGCACAATGCCTTCATGGTAATTCAGCTGCCAACTTTAATAATACTTTAATTCCCCAGAGAAGCAAATTTCAGATGAGAATTTGTGCCTTTCAAGTAGGGTGCCCTTTGGCTACAGCACACCTACTTACCAGGACCCAGTTAAATAGCGCTTCTTCACTTACTGAGCATTTATGGGTTACAACATGTGCTTACTCATCATAACTCTTCAGCAGACAAAGCCAGCCCAAAGTGAAATACAGAAACAAGAGAACTTGGAAGAAGAGTCCTTAGCACTGTACTTATTTACAGAAGATCTTATAGCTCCATCTAGCTCCACACGCTGGAAATCACTGGGACATCTAAGAAACTGCAACCTACAGTTCAAGAAGTCTCGGCCATGACATGCACAGAATGACATGGGATAACAGCAGCTGGAGATATACTAGTTCTTGACAGGCAGTAGTGATAATTTTTAAAGGTAAATTATTTGACCACTTTTCTATCTATTCTCCATTGTGACCACCTTCTTCTCAGCTACGCAGTTCATTTAGTGGAATGAGTGCCCTGTCAACATAGGAAACAAAGGGGTCCGGACCACCTACGTTCTGATCTAAAACACCTCTCATTGCCTCACTATTTGACATGCATTAGAGCCACAAACTGTCACCAGAGATAAGCAGTGGTAAGACATCCCCTGAGAACCTACTGACACAGGAACAAAGAGATGCATGCGGCTAACCACAGGCATGAGACACTGCTTAAAGTAGTTGCAGCCTGCAATAGCAAGGAGAGGTGCCAACCAGTCCTAGAAGTCACTTTCAGGGTAGGATACATGACTGCAACGTATATCTGCTCAATACAGTTAAACCAATGGGTAAAGAATCACTGATATCGGGACAAAACACGAGTAAGGCAAACACCAAATCATTAATCTCCTCCATCTGTGAAAGAAGGCAAACTCTTTCACAGCTAAAATAATTCACAACCCCTGTGCCTTACCTAAAGTAGTACCATTTTGATTCTTTGGAGTGAAAACACGTGCAACTCTTGAACACTTAAATAAGAATCTTTATAAAATACATTCTGTCAATATTTTTTCTCAGTTTACGTTGTTGTTTATTTAATTAACAGCATAAATTCAAGTCTAGGCTTTCCCATTAAAGATTCTTCAACAAGTCATGACAGTGTGCACTTGTATCAAATTTTCTTGCCACAGGGAAAACTATATCCATTACAAATCCAGACCTCCAATCTGATATCAGGATAAAATACTAAATAAGATTACCTCGACTAAAAAAAAGGAAAAGAACTCTGCTAATTTTCAGTAGGACACACTGCAGGTAACTGGACTTTGCCAACTACACATGAAACAAAATGCAACAAGCTCTACGGACTACACAGATGGAAATTAAATCTCTACCTTTAATGATATGTGAAATCTCAACTCTTTTCTTTCTGCATTTTTGCACAAATCTTCCTAAAATTTCCCACTTTGTAATTACTATTAAATCATAACAAAAGAAGAAACCAAATTATTGGAAAAAATACACCAACATCTTTCATGACAATTCCTGCTATTTCCTTAGATTATCAAAATCAGTTTCTATGGCCTCCTATAATGACAATTTATTTAGGATTCTCCATCAGTAGCATATTTCAATATTCTCCCACTCCTCCTTGTGCAACAGATCACTGAATGATCATGAAACAGCAGCACAGCAACATGTTACCAATGTTATTTAGGAAGTTCAATGCCTTTAAAAAAGGGAAATCCCCAGGAGTACTTTGAAATTCACATAGACATTTTTTTTTTGTTTTGGTGTGGAATTGTTTTTTTGTTTTACTGTGGTTTTGTGTAGGTGGTTTTGTTGCTGGGTTTCTTGGGGGAAAGGGGTGTAGCTTTTTTTGTTGCTGTGTTGTTTTCATAGTGTTGTTTGTGGAGTTTTCTGTTTTGTTTGTTGGGAGTTTGGGGGTTTTGGCTTGGGTTTGGTTTTTTTTTTGTTTTAATAAATGCACACTGAGAACACAGCACAACAAAAAAAAGTGTAGGCTGCAGAAAAATGTCAGGATGCTGGGGAGGGGAGATCCTCTCGGGCCAGTAGAGCCTCTTGCCTTATCTCAGAAAAAGAACTCTACCTGAAAAGTAATGAGAATACAAACCTTCTTGCATGGGCAATTGAAACTTAATACCTCTCTACGGTATGTTTATGAAATGTTTTCACAAAGAGGAAGGACACTGCGAGATCTGAGTCTTCCTTCAACAAAAGAAATAGAAACCTTCATAAATTCTGAGAATGAGCTTGTAAAGCTCACAACAAATACCCGCATGAGAACTCTTCAATGTCCAAGGAGCTGGCGCCTTTATCAAAATAGGCCGGGCTAAACAACAACAGCTTGACCAAGACAAGGCCACTGCCGGAACAAG
This sequence comes from Cuculus canorus, assembly GCF_017976375.1. Taxonomy (NCBI): domain Eukaryota; kingdom Metazoa; phylum Chordata; class Aves; order Cuculiformes; family Cuculidae; genus Cuculus; species Cuculus canorus. The sequence continues at coordinate 27,922,815 of NC_071406.1, read as the reverse complement.
ACCATTTTCGGTGCTATATGAAGCACACCAAAATATCACAGTGGGAACCTAAAAGCACCTCGGTGGGATCATTTCATCTTTGTCTCAGTTTTCAGAAATTCTTAACACCAATCAGAACAGTTTATTCTGTGGTACCAGCCCAAGAAAAATTAAGAAAAACTAAAGATCTATTGAAAATTAAGTCTGTTTTATACCCAAAATTGTAACCAGGCTTCTGTAATAAGATACTGTTAGCAGTAGTAGTGTTCTCAGCCACAGGACAAGGAAACAGAGAAACCTGACCCCATATTTCCAATATGTATTTGCACCCTTTGGAATAAAAGCAGCAAACAAATTAAACCGAAATCTGATATTCCAAAAATTCTGATCTTTGATCATGTACCTCAGAGCCAATTACAGAATTGGCTGTACTACACATTCAGTTGTAAAAATCTTAAATGAAACAAAATGCTCTGAATAAATTTCATTTTCCACAGTCATCAATACTGAAAACAAATACAACTTTCTTTTCAGTCTGAACGACACCAGAAGCTACCTCAAGACCATCATACTCTCACCTTGCAGAATGAGACATGTCCTTCCATACAATATCATCTCCTTTTTTTTCTGGAACTCTAGAATGACATCTACAGACTGGGCTTTCAGCCTTCTTCCCTTGCAGGATCACACCTATCTTAGCTAAGCTACTGCTTGGCACCATACAGAGCCAAAGGTACCAGAAAAACACCCCAGTGCTTTGAGGACTGTCTTTTTTGCTTAGCATCAGAAATGTTAAGCATCATACATTGATTAAAATGTCAATATTTATTGAATGTCAGATCTGATAAGTTAGTTTTTTCTTATCTGTTAGCACAGAAAAAAAGAACACTCATCACTTGTGGTAACATAAAACGTCAGCACAGATCTGCTGTACAGCAAAACCTAATGGGACCCAGCTAGAAGATCACAAGATAAATAAGGGAAGACGCACACACAATCCTATTGTTTTCTTAATCCCAAGAGAAGTTCTTTGAAGGACAGAGTCACTACCAAAAGCAATCCCTTATTTGCTAAAGCCTTCTAACACTCTGGCCATGTTTGCATTTCAAGGACCAAAACAATAGCTGCAGAGAACAAGCCATGTAAGAATCCTCCTATGCAGAAGGGATTCACAAGTGACCAAGTGCATACCACTGAAAAAGCATCACAAAAGATAGTTTTCCCCTTCTGCTAACGTCAGAAGGATGGGGGAACAGCCCCAAAAACCGATGTGACAACATCACTCAATAAACCGTCACCACTTTTTATTGATAAAGAACATTTCTATTCAAGATCTACAATAAACATTTTCCCGTTACAATTCTCTTAAATTCCTGTTCCTATTCTCATTACTCTTTCCACATTGCATGAATTGCAAGAGCACAAGTTCCTTGTTTCAGTAAAATCCATCCATTTCTTCAATATATCCTCCAGCAATTTGCCCCCCACTCCACAGCATCTTGTAGCAGCGTTTCCTTCTGTCAGTGCTCTCTGCTATTCTCTTGTAGTTCACCATTTTCACCCCAGACCACGCTGACCCTCTCCTTCACCTCAGCACAGCCTAAAAACCTGCAGAGGTTAGAGCATTGTTCAAACACAGCCTAGATCAAATAGTACATTAGTTATTTCTGAATTAAAAAAACACCAAATCCACACCACACCACCACAATGAAGAGAGACGATGCTCATTGAAAATCCTGAAGTTTTTAATAATGACAAAGATCTCAAAATTATTTAAAAAACATTTTTTTGTTTTGACTAAATTGATTTGACTAAAACTACTGCTGATGTTTAATGTACATGTTACTAAAACAAGTAACTTTTACTTAAGAATTAACTAGACACTGACACACCATAAATCCTGATTTAGGCTTGGCCGTGTTAGTCTTCAATAATAATCTACTTAAAATTCCTGTCTTTAAACGAACAAGGGCTGCATTACAGGCTTATAGCAAGGCTAAGCTTGAGAAGTTCTATTAATATCCTCCTGAAGGCTACCAGGAAATTCCTCAAAGCAAGCAAATTTTTGGCTTTGCTGTGGATTATGCTCTAGGGTAGTTTGTTTCAGCTCCCATAATACAACGAGTTTATCTCATGTCTGCATCAGCAGCCGGACTCCTTTTGGGGCTCATCAGCTGAGATGCTCATCAGGAGTCACAGAATAAGTTAACAGTAAAATCTGGAATGTTGCCATGTTCACTCTCCATATCCCCCACATAAATTAAGTTTTAACTGACTGTCAAGCTTCTGATTAATTTGAGAGAAATAACAGTTTTATCTGTCTGAATTCCAGATACTCAAGAGCACAACTGAAGCCCTTAGAAAAAAATGTGGTAATCTGTTATAATGGATCCATGATAACTGTGTCTCCACACAGTTAATGCAGTAACACATTTTGAGAGTGTGAATGGGTAGGAGTAAAATCAGATTCATCTTCTTTAATGCAATCTTTTGCATTTTTCTTTCCTATGCTTCTACGTCACAATTGTGACACTTGGAATTTTAAACAAATTGCTACAGATGTGCAACTCTAAATGAACAGGAAAACTAATGTACAAATCTACTGCTATGTAAAAATAAACATACCTTTATTCTTAATTGCTCAGGTCACAGCCTGAATCTTAGTTACTGAAAAATAGCTCCAGAACAATTTATTTCAGTAGGATTATTGGCAAAGTTCAGAGCAACCAGAGAATGATCTCAAAAGCCTGTAAATAAAACAATTGAACACAGCTTAACAGTGCCTGTCATCTCAGCTGGACTGTGGAGACACCTTAGTGAGCAATTCAATAGCTATTTTAAGAGGTCCAATTCAGTGAACCCACGATTGTAATTGTTCTGCTATCCAGACAGGATGTTTGCAACTATTTCAAACAGAGGAATGGTTGTTGAAGCATTGTGAGGGAGAGAAATGAGTGTCCTCAAATAAAATTACATTTATTTCTACTAAGTGGTGTTTCCAAAGTTCAGTTGAACAGCTGCCCGCATCCAGTGACCGAAGCCAGCTTTCAGCCACACACCCAGTACAACACATTCAGCTCGGAGGTTGGGAGGTGGGTTGTTGTTTTGGAGTTGGTTTTTTTTGACTTGTTTGCTTTTTTAACTAAATACTACCTTAACTGCTTGGGTCCATCCGATGTTAAAGAGCTCAGGTTCATGACATAGTCTGTTTGATAAAACACCTCCTAGACTGCTAGTCACTGAAGTCATACAACCTGTAGCAGACTTTTCCATATTTTTTTTCCCCCAGGAATAAAATCATACTGGCACTATACTAAAAATTTGTCCAGGTTTCTTTGTTCTGAAAAACAAGAATATAATGGTGATACAGTAATTACGTACCTAATGCAACAAACCCACTGCTAGAGACTACAGGCCTTAGCTACTTAAGTTGTCTAGATTTCCTAAAGCATATTCAACTTGTCCACTGAGCCCTATTTCAAAAACATTTTTGCAACAGTATTAAAATACACAATATATATAATAAGCTAGTTTTAGATACACTAAAATGATACCAAATTTACCTAGGAGATGAAATATTCTGCAGTTGTTTTACTATTTGGAATTCTATCTTTTCCAGTTAGAAACCAAGAACTGCAATCAAAATGAAGATTTTTCATGCTACAGCAGCAGGCTAAGTACGCTGACGAAGTTTGTTCTTACTCAGTAAAAGCAGAGTTAACCAATCTGTGTTATAAATGCATTAAAAGTTCCCCAAATAAATGACAATTTGAACACCATACACAGCTGATCTATAATCTGATTGAAAACCAGGACTCATCAGTAGTTGCATGTATCCACTACTTCATAGAATCATAGAATTGCCAGGTTGGAAAAGACCTTTGAGATCATCAAGTCCAACTGTACCCCTGTACCTGTCCACTACTAAATCATATCCCCAAGCACTTCATCTAACCACCTTTTAAATACCTCCAGGGATGGTGACTCAACCACCTCCCTGGGCAGCCTCTGCCAGTGCCTGATAACCCTTTCAGTGAAGAAATTTTTCCTAGTGTCCAATCTCAACCTCCCCTGGCATAACCTGAGGCCATTTCCTCTCGTCCTATCACCTACCACTTCGGAGAAGAGACCAACACCCACCTCTCTACAACCTCCTTTCTCGTGTTTGTAGGCAGTGATAAGGTCTCTTCTCAGCCTCCTTCTCTCCAGACTAAACAACCCCAGTTCCCTCATCTGTTCCTCATAAGACTTGTGCTCCAGATCTTTCACCAGTTTTGATGCCCTTCTCTGGACACGCTCCAGCACCTCAATGTCTTTCTTGTAGTGAGGAGTCCAAAACTGAACACAGGATTTGAGGTGCAGCCTCACCATTGCTGCGTACAGGGGCAGAATCACTTCCCTGGTCCCGCTGGCCACACCGTTTCTGATAGAAGCCAAGATGCCATTGGCCTTCTTGGTCACACTGCTGACTCACGTCCAGCCGCTGTCCATCAACGCCCCCAGATCCTTCTCTGCCAGGCACCTTTCCAGCCACTCCTCCCCAAGCCTGTAGCGCTGCAGGGGGTTGTTGTGTCCCGAGTGCAGGACTTGGCCTTGTTAAACCTCATACATAGGGGTCTCAGCCCATTGATGCAGCCTGTTCAGATCCCTTTGCAGAGCTTCCCCTACCCTCAAGCAGATCAACACTTCCACGCACCTTAGTGTCATTTACAAACTTGCTAAGGATACATTCAATCAACATCCACATTGCACAGGCGAAACTGCCAAACACATCTTACCAGTATACATACCTTTCTGTTAAAAGAAATACTCTGCTAAAATTTCTTCTACCTGTTTTTTTAAATACTTTTTTTTTAATTCAAAGTTAGTGTTTTCTTCCTGGAATAACGACAGGGAGAACACCTGATGTTTAAAAGTGGGAGTTACCTCCCTTATATTTCTATTTCAAAAATTCTGTTCAATTTAAGATACGTCCAAGTAGTTATCATTTATTCCTTGTTCAACACTGCTTTCTTAGGTACAGTCCTTAGGGAAGCTGTTGATTAAACCATCTTAACGTATCTGTTAAATTCTCAGTGCATTTGTTCTACTGGGAAGCAGTTACACAGAAAACACTGCAAGAAAGCATCTCTGATATCCCTTTAAGCTAAATGTATATTTTATAGTTAATAACAATAAGAATTGTTAACAAATGCCCTTTTTTTCAGTAACATTTATGTCATCATAAGCATAAGCAAGTGTCAGAAAAACTTAAGATTTTCCTGCTTTGAGTCTCTAAGCTTCTACGTCAAATCCAAATTCTGAATATCTGAAGCAGCTTCAATACTAGATAAAGCTTCACTATCCTCTCAAGAAAAATAAAACATATATCCATAGTTGTTCTACCATCAGAATTACACTCCTGACTGTTGAGGTGGGAGATGGTGTGGAAGAAACCCTACAAAAGTTGAATACTATATGCATTTGATCTCTCTTCCTTCTACACCATCTCATGAATTTTGCAAATGTAATGCAACAGAATAATTTACCACAGAAAAGGACAATCTCTTCTACTTGACAAATATAAGAAAGCAATCATTTTCAAAACAACCACCCAACAACTCTGGAATCCAGTTGGGAGTGGGCGTGTGTGGAAAAACCGACAGAATGAGTATTTTCCCCACAATCTGAAGGAAATCCAAGGGATGCGTTTTATCAACATCTTTCACTGCTTGCTTTACTCCAGGTAACTTTTCTCCAGGCAGGCACATTTCCCAAGACATGGAGACCATCTGCTTGACACTGCTTTTCTTTCTTCTGCTTCTGACCTTTGATTTAGAAACCAAAACATTTTTCAGATTAAGGAATTAGACTATAGGACAGTCTTCAGTTGCTGGGAAGCTACCATTAGTCTCAGTTAGAAGCATAAAACAAGACAGCGCAGGAGTATTTGTACAGGGCCTTTTTCTTCTCTAATCAAAAGCTCTGTATAAAAACTAGTTTGGGGATGTAAAAGGTATGGAAGCTGGTAACAGCTTAAAGCAAGAGCCCCCCAACCATTCTGCCAAAAGTTCACATTGCTTCACCTCTACTACCACATGTTGCTAATAGACCTTAAACCCCACCATTTTTATTAAGAAAGGAACAAAAGTTTTCCAAAAGGTAATTCTGTTTCACAATGGAAGATTTATCTTGCATAGGTATGGGACAACTTGGAACTGACTGGTACCCAAGGCATCAAGTCAACGCTCCAAAGAACACCAGTGCCAAGGCATAGGTCAGGAGCCGCAACAGACGGACCACTGTCCCTAAACCAGCTTTCCTCAGAGAATCACAGGAGAGCAGATGTGGCGAACAGAATACAGTCTTGAAACCATGGAATAACCCTTGAACCCTGCTTTCACTTTGCTTTCCAGCCTTTCCTTCCTGGACTTCTGGTACCAGAGTCTCTGACCAACTGCCACCAGCAACATAATGCGTGTAATGATGGGGCATCCTTTTCAATAATGAAAAGCACCCCTTACCTCAACAGTTTTGTACAACATTCCTTGGTGAATTTATCAAACTGAAGCCCTGTTAAGCAAACAACTGCTGATGCAGACTCAGGGGAAAAAAAGCACAGTACAACTGCTGGTCAAGGAACTTGTAAACATTGCAGTTACAGGACAATATAAAAATTTATATATCTAATTTCAGCAGGTGAAACTCTTCATCTCATTCTTTCTTAACACATCCTTCATTCTGCTTTTTTAAAGTAATATTTGTGAGTGAGACTTAATTGCTTCACTTAGATTCATCCAGGATGTTCACGCTGCAATTAAATTACATGCACAACTTATTTAAGTTAGCACTTAAAAATGGAACAATTAGAACTTTTATACAATTAAGAATTAGGATCCTCTAGGGGACTGTCTGTCTGCAAAATTACTACTTGTTCCTGTTACATTAAGGCACAAGCCAAAGGCAAATTGACTTTGCCTTCTGGGAAATGTAATGATCCCCAGAAATTCTCTGCTTAGAGTTAAGTCAATTGTCATTCATTAATTCCTTATTCCTGAAAAGAGGTTCTGCTCCAGTTTCACCTTTCTCTATGCTGCTCTTACTATTCTTTAATGACAAGTTAATTCTCAAGATTTCAGTTTTAAAAACAATGTGCATGGATGGGTGAGAGTGCTCCAAAGATTTGCGAGGTTCAAACAATTTCATATTAAAAGTGACTTTTTATGGCATTTCACTGGAGAAGGCGCTACACACAGTTTGTAAGGGAGCAACTACAGTTCCTTTGCTTTTACTTTTTAAGAATTGCAATCATAAAAACAAATCACCCTGTTAATGGAGCTTTGCAAACTGAATACGAACACCACAAACTGTAGGGGCAGTGATGTCAACTAAAGGCAGCACTAACACCAAAGGACAGACCCGGCTGCAAGTTTGAGAAAACCAGCTCAATAGAGTGCTCAGGAATTCCCTGAGCTTCCACACAGTTTCAATTTTGAGTGCTGTCTTCCTTCATTGTTGCCAGCTTATTATTTTCATAACCACTCTGCTTTATCAATGGTTAGAAGAATAAAGAAATCTAGTTCAGGTTCACTGTCTACTGAGCTGTGTTTCTGTCAGACTGTCAAAAAGAATGTCAAATGTAATGGGAGACAGAAAGCGCACCAGGAACGCTTACACAGGAGAAACTGAACTGAAATTTCCGATTCATTTCACATACGAATCCTTTTATTCAAAGCCAACCTAATCAAAAACTGTTTCAAAACTGAGCTTAGTGCCACATTTTAAGATTGCAGGTTCTATTCCAACTTTTCAAAGCAACATCATTAAAAAGGAACTAAATCATTTCATAATTTCTCTTTCTAGCAACTGCATGGTAAAAATAACAGGAATTACCTGGCAACAAAGCTGCTATGGAAATGCACTTTCTCTTCACAACCCAAGATCACAAAAGCCATTTCATCCTACTGATAACTTGTCTTTCTGACTTCCAAGCAGATTTTGGAGTTGGAAAATGAGATGTAGAAAGATATTTGAAAGGTGCTGGACATGCCTCGTCTCACTAGCACCACTACAATGCGTTCTACTGAGTTAGCTGAAATAATAACTTTTAAAGTTCCATCTTAAAATTCAGTTAGCACTGAAATGAGCTTCTAATTCTACACTGAGTAGATCCGAATTATATACAGGACATTTCAGAAGCTGTGGGGAGATTATTTCAGGCTAAAAGCGTAATTACAGGCAGATTAGAAAAACTGTAATGATACTCAAAAAATTGCCTCCTCTTTTTAACCCAACTTTCTTCTATGGCAATTCAGCAGCTCAGGCTTTCAGCATGTGCTGCAAAGGGACCTCGTGTTGCATGAACTGCTCTCAAGCCCAGGATCCAGGACTTAATGCACACAGATCCAAGAGACCCCACACCACTAGCTGTCCCTGAGCCAGCCTTCCCTCTAGTTTCACACAGAAGCAATAGTTAGAAACTCCCCCACATACACACACCCACAACACTGTTCTGAGCTATGAACCTTGAAAGCAGAATCCTCTATGAGACTATTGCTTCTCTTTAAGCAACTATACAGTTCTTATTGAACCAATAATATTGGAAGAAATTTTGAGACTTAAATGTGTAAGAGGCCTTCTTAAAGAGTTTTAAAGAACCTTTATTAAATCTTAAATTACATTAAACTAAAAAAAAGAATCTGTAATTTACAATATCCAACATTATTCCTTTTAGATCTGCCCAAATTATTGCTTTTTTTTTAAGTATTTGCTTGTCTCAGCTAAAAAGAAAGGAATTTCAGTCTAATAATATAAAACTCATACTGATGAAAGGTTCAATCACTAAAAAGTACTTGATGATAGCTTCAAGCTCCACTACTGCTGGAGATCCTCAATATTCTAACATCCATCACACAGCCCAGAACTTAGCCTCAGGCAAGAGCACTGTAACAGCCACAAAGTTCTGACATCTAACTAAGGTTAAGCAACTTCACATCACACCCTGTTGTATGCAGATCACTAACCTGGTCTCATCTTCCCCTGCAAACAACGTCTGATACCAGCGTTTCCAAGCACACTCACTCTCAAGCCTCTAACGCATCCTATCACTATCTTATTTTATCCATTTTTATTGTTCTAGCACTAGAACAATAAAACTAGAACAATATTGTTCTAGTTTCTTCTCCATTTAACACCACCACAGGCTTATCCCGTTTGTTTTTTCTTTTTGGACAGTCTAGGACTAAAATGGGCATCAAACCAAGTAGCCTGTACACAGTGTTGCCAAGTTACCCATGTAAATCCTAGTATCATGTGGTTGCATTATCCCCACATGTGCAGAGAAAATGCGCTTTTTCAAAGCAGGGATTTATCCATTTGGTGAACAACTACTCTCAAATGAACAGCAAGAGCAAAAACACAGCCCTTTGCATCACATTCTTCACCTGATCTCAAGATCTTGAGTTTGCTAGCCGGGTTGGTTTATTCTTTTTAACTTTCCATCAGCAATCCATCATACAATTTAAAAGAACTTTCTACACAACTGTCAATAAACTGCACTCTCTCAAGCATAATAATTCAATTCTGTCCACTTAAAATATAATTTCAGTTTGCTTTTTAAAGGAAAAAAGGCAAACCAATTAGATTTACTTTTAATTCCGCAGCATATGAGACAGACGAGCTTTCAGTCAACACTGTCAACATATTTAAAAATTAAGTAGCCACCCAGAGGTTCCGACTCTTGTTCTGTAACTCTAGAGATGAAGTTTAAAAGGCCATGAGAAAAATAAATGCTCAATTTAAATTTCTGAATTATGATGACCATGGCAAGGAATCTCTCTGTAACCCTCACGACACACCATAAAACTTTTTGAAGTAATAATTCTTAAGTATTTTCAGTCTTCGCAGTGAGTTATTCAGATATTAAATTTCCTGTGAAATTAACATGACCTCTGGAAATGCACCTTAAATTATATCACTTCACTTATTTAAATTCCATATACTTCACTATACTTTATGCATTATTCCTAACAACTTCAGAATATTAGGAAGTTAATTTCTAAAATTACTCTATTTTATTATTAATGTTGCTCCACTAAAATCAAAGGAATTTAAGTGGAATTAAGATTCTCTGTACAGCTTCCTAACTCTCTGACTGGACAGCAGCTGAAGTTAATCTAAGGCTATTCTTTTATTTCAATTAGTCTGGCAGCCCAGAAGGCAGGAGAGAGCTGCCTACCTGAAGCCAGGCACGGAACTTAGAGCAATTCTGTCTTGGCAAACAGCAGCCACAGTCACACATGTTCTCCCAGATCTTCTAGAAAGTTGAGAGTTCACCCACGGAAGCCTGGCTACATATCCAGGCAGTATCTTTCGAAATCTATTTCTATTAAGGTATCAGCTCCCCTTTAGCCTCCTAAAACTTAAAAAAAAATAAAATAAAAATCCTATCTCAATTCATACAAACAACATAAGAAAACTCACGAGTACAGCTACGTTAGCTGTACACCAGACGTACCACTGCCACAGACTGTCAGGCTCATACAAACCACATGTGCACGTTGAGGCTACTGCTTGCACTAGTGGCATCCTGCAGCTACAACGGCACTGATAAATCTGCTTACATTTCCCAAGGTAAAAATTACAATGCCATCAGATCTTAAAATCATCCATATTGAAAATATCCAATTCTGAGTACAAGTCTTCAGCAGAAGCATCACAGTGAAATCTAACGGTAAAAGCTAAAACAAGATAATGAATTCAGAAGCAACAAGAATTGCAGGCTTAAGTGCACCCACATTGAATAAAAGTGGCTTAACTCACACATAACACCCTACAAATATTTCTGCTGGATAAAGACAGAAATTTGGAATTTCAAGAAGTTATAGAGTGAGTTTTGAAGCTGCTAATGGCCATGCAAGGTTTATTCAATCTCACCCAAATAGCACTCACAGTTCAGCTTCAGACTACTTTTTATAGTTGCCTGTTCCATAACACAGGCACTGAGTAAAAGCAAAAATTCAAGTAATTGCTTCATTAAGACATTCAAGGAACATTCAGAAACACAGCGAAGTTTAATAGAAATCACTTTTTGATCTTCCATTTCTTTTGAAAGCACAATTGATTCACTGAGATCATGGTTTACTTTTTCCTCGCCAAGCTCACCATATATATAGCAAGTCTAAACTCAAATAGCTGGAAACTGACTTAACATACAGCTAAAAAAAAAAAGAAAAAAATCTGTCCGGGTAATAATATGACACAGAGCTAGAGAAGGGATCTCACCAAGACATCCACTATTTAATTCTATTTATTGCCTCACGTAACAGTAAAGGACTTGCCTACCCACACTCCAATCCTATTGCCTCCTGTGCAGCACTGCTGGTCTTCCTAAATCAATTTTCATCCCTCACTGAGTCTTAAACTCATGCTCTTCACTGAAGCATTTAATTCAATGCAAGTGTTAACCCTGATCCAGAGGGAGTGGGGCAGCAGGGGAAGGGAAAAGCATCCCTAGTAAAGCATCAGGTTACTTATCAGTCAAAGAAAAAGAAGAAGCTCGTAACACAAGAAAGTGCACTGGTGTTCTGAGAAATCTATTTCCTTACTAACTCCCTACACTACAAACACACACACCAGGAAGGTATGCACAAATGGATTCTGACAGATCACAAAGCTTTCCTACCACCTAACAAAAGGGATATTAATTCGTTATTTTTTCCTCATTCGGTTTTTCTGCCATTGTCCTTGGGGCAGCATCATTTGAGATGACAAAATATAACAGAAAAACACATTCCTGGCAATTTAAACACTGGATATTTTAATGCTACAGAGTGAAACACAGGGCAGACTACTTAACTGCTACAGCTCTTAGAAGAGAATCTGTCTTTCATTTAAAAAAAAAAAAAAAGAAGAAAGAAAAAAAGTCCTGCACTGCAACAGTAAATTCGTTGGTGGCACAAAAATCTATCAGTTCTGAGTAGATACAGTCCTCTGGCAAAAAAATGCTGCTGGTAGGAGTAGATAACACACTATCGAGGCTTCCAATTTGAGAACACTCTTAATAACACTGTTTCAAGAAGCTTTTGTTACAAATATGAGATACACATAAAACACACAACCAGGATCCTGAACAGGAAAAAGTACAGACTGATGAGATTAACCAAGTACTTCTTGTTAACGTTATTTAAATGACTTTCATATATTGGTAAAGAAAATGTGATGACTGAACAAGAAAAAGCAAAAAGCCATAAGCAGTGAGGAGGACCATTACGTGTACTTGCAAGCTACTCTTCCAACAGGAATTGCTGATGTAAAATACATCATGCCCTTACTAACACAGACATCAACCACCCCGATCTTCAGCATTGCACTCCCAGGAAAGCCAAATGCGCAACAGTTGGAAACAAGGCATAAAAGCAGCCTCAAGTGTTAGAAAAAGTTTAAGACACATCCTACTTTTCCCTTTTTTTTTTTTTTGTTGTTGCTTTCCCATAGTTTTTCAAAATCTAGTATCGTTTTGATACTTGCATTTGCAAGCTCTTCAGTCAAAGTCTAAGGAGCCAGGGGTTGACAAGCACCCGTGAATTCCCCATTCGCTCTGATCTAGCAAAGCATACGTTCACCCACTCTGGAAGTGCACAGACAATAGTAAGAGACAATGGGCTTTACAGGAAACACCACACATGCTGAGGAGCATAAGAAAGAAACTTAGCTTGCCCCTCAACAGCTGGAAATAAACGTGCACCAGCTTCCACGTGCTATCAGATACACACAGTCCTAACTTGATCCTCACCCATGCTACCAAGAAAAGGCAAACAGGCTGCAGTTGTACAGAAGAACGACAATGGCAATTCTAACTATGTAAAAATAATCACAATAAAAGGGGAGGAAGCTGCAAACTGAATATTTTCCCTATGATGGTACATCTAAAAATCCCACATCAGGATACAAAGGCATCAGACAGACAACAATAAAAAGATATTTTCTGTTTTCAGGTACATTTCATAAATCATATAAAGTAAAACAGGTCTAACGTTTACTGCATCTGAATTTCTACAACTGCTTACTGTGCTAAACTTTGGAATTGATGGAATTTCAATGCATTTCCTTTCATACTGTGATCACAGATCCATAGAAGCCACCGGACAAGAACAGCAGCTCTCTGGAAACCTGCACCTCTGTTACAGATGTTTTCATTGCAGAACCTGTAGCCTGTTAAAACTGAACACGGTCAGGAAGAAAAGCCTGGTGACTGGCAAGACAAAAAAAGAACATAGTTTAAATATGGACACTTTTTCTTCTTTTAAACTGACTTTATGAGCTAATTCCCCATAGGAGAGCAGGGTCCTTTCATCTACTACAGCAGACACATCCAGGATCAACCTTAGCTCCTCGGGTTTCAATAACCAATCACAGCGAGAGGCCAAAGAGCCACATGCTAAAAGCACAGATTTCAACAGACTCCTTCAAAACTCTATAAGGATGTATTAAAACCTAGTTCTTAAGAAAAAAAAATTCAACATTGTCACTGGTGCTCTGTCATCTTAGATTTTTCTCTTAAGATGTAAGAACATTACAGTGAAATTACTTAAATAAAAATATTTGTGAATATTCAAAGATGTCAAGCAATGCTAAAGAAGCAACATAGACATGGTACAGAAAAAGAATATATTCAAAGACAGTATGAAGCTACAAATAAGATTTACAGTCTAAAACGTACCATTTGTCAAACTGACAGCCTAAAGTAGCTCACTTGCAACAACTGATGCATATTGCATAAAAAGCCAGAATATTAAAAACCAGCAAAGAGCCAAACAATAAATTACAATGTATCTGTAGATCATGCTTTTCCTCTTTTATCAAAACACGCTATCTGTTATGCTTTCTCCCACCCCTTACAACAACGTGTTAGAAATAACATCTGCACATGTTAAGGACCAACCAGATGATTAACTGCAACTGGGGGGAAGAGTTAAAAAGAAAAGACAACAACAAGAAACTGGTGTTTCATTTCCGATCCCAATGGTATTTTGCTACTCTGTTGAAAGGATGGCCAGCCTTCGAGGAACTGCACAAAGCACTCAACCACCACATTTTATATACCTTAGTTATGATACTGAACATACTGGAGTCCAATACCAATTTACTGGTCAAATTACACTTTTGAGCTAAGGCTGCCGATTTAATATAAATAAATATAAGCCTATAAATATTAGTAATATTTAAAGAAAAACTAGTAGAAGCAAGTATCATAGTATCAATGTAATTAAAAGGAAGGCAGGGGGAAAGAGCACAGATTTTCAGTCCTGAACGCAAGAACTATGCCGGATTCTTCTACAATGAATATCTAAAGACAAATGAGAGAGAGAGAAAGAAAGGAAAGCCCATAGTCTTAATAGAAATTCCAGGTTATAAACATAAGAACAGACAATCACAACTTGTTCCTAAGTATTCCTTAGCTGCTGCTTTTCCTGTGAGTTGAAGATACATGTGAAATTGGCTATGAGGAAAAGTGTGCCGCTAATAAGGCTGATTCAAATTAGGAGACTACCAGCTATCAGAATGAACCTGTTTTCATGCTGGTTATCGGCTTATTTGGTCAACGCGACAGAAACCTCCTAACCTTTTAAAGGTAGTAAGAATATTCTCAGAAATAATTTCACAATTAACTAAAAGTATGAGGTGAGTTTCTTTCAGAGAATTATGACTTTAGGGCTAGAAAACTTCCTCGTCTCGGGATTCGCGTGTTCTTTATGTGGGGCAGGATTTAACTTTGCTTGCACTGGGGGAAGCCATGTCCCCAGTGCAGGCAGAGTCCCAAAAGGCCTGTAAAGCTGAGTGCCACAATACAGATTTCTGGTTTGATTACAAGTGAAAGAATAGTGCATTTCCTAACTCTATTGCTAACAGGCCAGAGGTGAGGCTGCCAATTTGGCTATTCTGGGAGGTGAAGGGGACAACACACCAGAGTTGTTGGTTTGTTTGAAACACCTATCACTGAGGTACAACGCTCCCTCTTTCCTCCTAAGCCTTTACGCTCCCCTTTGCTCTGCAATCTCCATGAAGTGTCAGTATTGAGACCTGCCAGCTCTGCTTGAATTCAAAAGAAAAACATCTGTTGTCTAAACTGGCGAGTTCTTATCAAAACTCTTCCAAGTTCTTGACAATGCAGTATTTAGTTATTATTTAAATGCCTCCACATTGACCTGTCAGCATTTTTATGCCAATACTTACACAATACAAATTACACTATAATTAAAATGTTAGTCATTGGTCTTAATACCTTTAAATGTTAGGGTGAATTATACTTCGAACCCTGAACTGTATGAACTGTGATAAGGCCCCACTCCAACACCCTCCTTTCTTCACACCGTAGATTTACTTGAAGGAGAAAATTATTCTTCATGCAGAGCACTAACACCAGGGAACTGCTTTTATTTAAAAGCAAGGAAGCATGACCCTGAACTCATTTTGTCTCGTGCAAATATGTCACTGGACAGAAAAACTGTATTACTAAATAATTATAGGAGGCAGCATAAAAGTGTAAAGTCTCTCGCTCAAGCTCCCCTATCCGAGGTAGGGGGGAAATCATGGAAGCTATAAAGGTAGCAAAAGAAACATTTTTAAAGCTTTTTTTTGTCCTCAAGATACATTCCCGAATGCACTTGCTTCTACTATGAGTTTTTTTTTAATAACATTGCATGATCATATGATAATGAAAATCTTTTGCACAGCTCACACTTAAACACAATGCATTTTAAACAAAACAAAGACCTTAAAAGTGTTTACTGTTGGCTTTTTTTAAAATATAGGTACACTCAAACACTTGAAAAACATTTGGCCATGAAGTCCTCCGAAATTGCAAAAATTTTCTACTTGAGAATGATCCAGTTATCTAATCAATATCCTGAATCTGGTCTGGTAAATCAGATGAAATTGTCATTTATAATCTACCAAACAAAAGTGACATACGATGAAGTCTATTTTGAACAAGTTCATTAATTCTCAAGCATTATTCACCCCTATTTTGACTAGGTGGAATTCCATTATCCTTAGAAGTATCTTTAACCTGTTTGCCATTCATCCTGTTACGAAGAAATTCAAATGCACACAATTGACCACAACGTTTGACAGTGAGGAAGAACATTAACATCAGTCAGAGCTGTCTGTTGTGCCCTCCCAACAAGTAAAACAGTCAATTCTCACCTACACATCAATTCTATATATCAAATGTATACAATGCAGAACAGGGTTTTATACCAGTTTTAAACACACATGGAATTTCATTTGCCCAGGTGAATCACTGTTTAGCAACCACAATCTCCTGCACGATGAACACTTACTATATTTCCCACACCATGTGCTTATTCCAACTACACAGAGAAGTCTGAAAAAACATTCCAGGACATCATTAACATCAGACTGCCTGCACTAGTTCTAAATATTACTGTATCTCAGTAACAGTAAGCACGGATCATTGCTTTGTTCACATTTATTAAAGTCCTACAGAATTACTTCTTTAAACTTGCATTTACTTCCAAGAAATAAACAACCACTTCAGATAGTTACTAGTAAAACTAATAACCCAAATATATGGAAAGTGAAAGCTGCATGAAGTGCAAACTGCACCTAAACCAACGAAATATGAAATTCATCCCCTTAAATTTCATTAAAGCATCTACACATTGCCAAGACTGCTTGTGTGAGGAGGAGGTTTTCCCATTAACCTCCAAGCTTTCCTTCTCCAAATGAATGATGCCAGCTTTCTCCTCACCATATCAGCACCTCTTCTCCTCTAGTTTTACTGCTTGGAATCAAGTCTTTATTGTTCAGATCTGAATGTCTTGCGCCACACTCCAACCAAGTGAACTAAGTTTCATCATCTCCAGTCTCATCCTAAAACACTTGTCTGCATCACACATTTGCATTTAACACCACACAATTCGAAGACAGAATCCGAGCAATGGAGTACTTTATTAGAAGAAATATCAGAACTACATTAAGAAACCAATATAAGCACTTCTGCGTCTCATCAGTATTGTTATATACTTACAGTTACACAAACATGTCAGTAAACCACCTCTCTCACCCCAAAAGTGCTGAATATGTAAGTTATATATTGTAGAAGTTAACAAAGAAAAATAGTACATGGCAAAAACAGTAAATTCAAGATTAAGTTAAAAATAAGGAGGGAAAGAACTAGCTTGTGAGAAATAGGACATTTTCACATGATATAGAAACTCGTTAACAGTGTTCTTCATTTATTTCCAACAGATAATTATATACATATAAAATTTCTAACCCAGTTCTACATCTGTTCAGTAACTAAATTCTTCTTGAACAACACTTAGTTTCCCATAAACCGGAATTTATATGGACACAAATCTACTCATTACATTGTTTTTGACAGCTAATTATTTAACAGTTAAGTTTTTCTTAACAGACCATGAACTTATTTTGTCAGAAGTCCAAGACTGAACGGCACTGCACTAAATAACTACAAGAAGGGATAAAATCATACCTGTGGCATCATGGTGGGTGGAAAAAAAGAAAAAAAAAAAGTCTGGGCAGTTTCTTAACAAACACTACATGTATGAACTCTATTCCAAGGTAGCAGTGAATTTAAAACAATGCTGCATGAAGACTATGTCAGCACAATATCAGCTTGACACAATGACAACAGTATTTCCAAACAAGGTCCAAGTAAAGCCCATTGGGTTTAAAATATGATGCTTTTCCTTGTTTTTAATGAAGGGGAAAGACAAGCTCTCACATTTCACATATGAAAGCATGTCCACAGCAGCCTAAAGCATCGCAGGAGACTACATTTGGTTGCAATTCAAGGGATGATGTCTAATATACACTTAGAGCTTATCTTATATAGTCTGTCACGTCCAGCTTTTTCAGTTAGGGAATCCAGTTATCATACAGCCATTTTAGCTCAGTCACAATATGAAGTGCAACTATTTAAAGCTGCTTCTAAGTAGGAAAGCCTGGAAGAAATCCTTGCGGGTGTGGAAGCAATCCTGTGTTTCACTCTCAACGCTCAGGGATGCTGTGTTGGAACACACAAGTCTTTCAAAGAGCACAGAGCAGCATTCAATGTTTCTGCATTAAAAACGACCTCAAAATGTTTTCCTCCATGGAGCAGAAAGAAAGACTAACAAAATTAAACTTGCCATGTATCAAGCCATAAGCCAATACTTTATAAGAAGACAACTCCTCATTACAGCAGGAATCAGGGAAAGTGGCCAACCCACCCCTGAACCAAACTATGCGTTAGCCACAATGGTCTGAGACATGATCTTTCTTCTTCACACAGGATGGCTACTTCTCACTCCATCTGATTTGGAAGAAGCAGAGGTGCTATACTGAAGCTGTAATATCCACCCTTCACTTGATATTTATCTGCAGGGCAGAAAATAATTGGATGTCACACCTACTAACTCAATATCATTCTGCTAATTATTCTTCACTGATATTTTTTTCTTTGTCTCCCCTCACCACTGCATTTTGAATAGGATTAATGAAATCACTGCTGAAATTATTTTGAAGACTATTGATCACATACAGACAGTAACTACCTCCTCAGTCTTCCTTCAGAAAAAAAAAAAAAAAAACAGGAAAAAAACCCCAGATCAA
The DNA here is from genome assembly GCF_017976375.1 of Cuculus canorus. NCBI lineage: Eukaryota > Metazoa > Chordata > Aves > Cuculiformes > Cuculidae > Cuculus > Cuculus canorus. The sequence goes on along the minus strand of NC_071406.1, from coordinate 27,904,215 downwards.
GTTGACAGATTTATGTTGTAGTCTCCAAAGAATAAGCTCTAAGATTTATCTCAATATCTAAGTCTTTACTTTAAAATAGCCCAAGACATGGTTATTGCATTGTTACACCACTGCAAAGAACCAGCAAGCGATACAAACCATCAAAGAGCCTACTTCAATTCAAGAAAGCCAGTTCTTGTTTCTACACCATGTGTTTCCTCAGTGCTGCACAGGTTTCTCCATAAGGCAGGTTTTTGTTCTTGTTCCTCACGGTGGATCTCCGAAAGGCTCGCAAAGGGTGAGTGCCAAAATCTTCCATATCTTTTTTCTGTTATTTAGAAAATATACTTACAGGAAAATATATTTATTGCTAACATTCTATGCCAAATATGTATTGGATTCAAGTTTGTAGAAGCAAGAATATGATTATTCTGCCAGTTAACCTGACGCAAAGGCTGAACTGGGAGCACAGCATAGAGTGTAACAAAGAGAAGATAAATGGTTGTTGGTTGTTTTTTCTCTTGTTTAGTTTTAAAGACAAGTTTTACAGAGAGTCGTAACATGATAAATCTTTACACAATTCTAATGACAGTCCAATGCCTAAATGCTATAGAACATTAAACGCACATACACACGACTACTAATCAACTGATGTAAGCCTCAGCCCCAGAAGGAACGGAAGGCACAAACCCCAGCAAAATCAGTAGCAATACTGTATTAAAGCCTTCAGCTGAGTATGTGGATATTCATGAGGGCAGATTCAACAGTGAAAAAGTGCATAAGAAATCAGTCACACGATACCACAAGTTAGCACACACAAAACAAAACATCCATGCAATGACAGATAACACCCAGAGATTTGTAATTACGATATGCCGTTATCCTTCAGAAGCAGATGAAAGGTCAGCAGGATGAAAGGCTCCCAGGTGGCCTCTGCTGGCTGCTGCACTTTAGTTTAGGGAGTCTCTGAGCACACAGAGCTGCATGTGAGCTGTGCAGAACACAGGAGAGGGCAGGCAGCTGGCACAGACTCCCCTGCTCCCCTTTCCCCTGTCCTCACAGAGACTCCCCTATGAGCCTTCCCAAGGAAAGCAGAGAGAACATACACAAATAGGCTTTGGACTGGCACAAAATCTTTCCTTCAGCACCAGTAGGATTCCAGAGTATTTGGCGTTACCCAGAAAGACACTAAGGGCTGCTGACCTGAAAACAAACATGGGCACAACAGAGAATGGGATCTGCGGAACTGCTCTACCAGCCCCCTTCACATTCTGCCACGCTCCGTATTTATATATTCACTGCTTTTAAGCCCCTTCACTAGTCCAGTTTCCATTGTAACAAAAGCATAGCTTTCAAGACTTGCAGTTCTGATAGATAAATTCCCTTTAAACTGCTGGCAGAATGATGAAAACTAATATTACCTGCAAACTTCGGCGAACTCAGCATCTCATCACACATTTATACCCGTTCCAGTTATTAAACATCACCATGAGATTAATGTCTGCATAAGAATTAAGTTTGTCTCCCTCAACCTCAGTTCAAGGCGGTACCCAGGTTAAGGCCAAGCAGGCACCAGCTGAAGGGAGGCTCTCTCAGGGAACCAGTGGCAGCCTGCCAGAAAATACCTGCAGACCCAACAACCCACAATATACTATACAATACAGACAGGGAGAAGAATAGAAAAAACAAAACAATGACAGCGTTAATTACCTGAACAGCTCAATGACTCACAAGTGGGACAACATTTATGCTACATTAACATAGGCATTTCTTCCCACTGGCTAATTTCAGTGTTTTGATCCTGCCATAAGAAAAAGCGTAACTTCTACCCACTGGCTTTGCCTCCATATCCCAGTTACTCTCAAGCACAGAGGATGGTCTTATCCAACTCCATTGATCTGGTCTAGAGCATGATGGTTTGCAATTTCTTTAAAAACGGCACCACTACTGAAATGGCTTCTTTTTTCTCTCAACTAGGGCAAAATCCATCCTAGCACCTTTAAGCAGCATCTTTGTATCCTACTAGTACATTATGGTAGCTATTTCATGGCTCCAGCAACACAGGACACCTTGGGATTACCATATCATATTTGCTCTGTTCATATAACCCAAAACCCAATCTCCCCACATTGGCCTGTGCCATTTGTATCCTTAAACGGTAAGAAGATGTTTGAATACTCTCACCCTGCAAATCAGGTTTCCTTCTGCTCTTCAAAAAAATTAAAATAATTTAAGTCACGAAGTACTGAGTTAAAATTCTCTTCCAAAACACAACTTGACATCAACTCAGTTATCGCCTTACCTGTACAAACACTCAGTTCCCATTGCCAAGCCTGCTGTACCTACAGGCCTCCACAATGTTCAATGGCCACAGTCCCATTTGACATTCATTCCCTTCTCCTTTTATTTCAGACACACTTGAACCAAACTGTTTTGCAAACTGAGACAGAACTTCTTTAGTACCTCGTTTACCAGCGTAAGTCAGTCTAATATTAAGAAATTTTATATATTAAAAATAAACTAAAAAAAAATTGAAGACATTTTATTTGCCATTTAACAAATTTCACTCTTAAATTGTGAATCTGGTAGAAAGGGCATTGTATACAACAGCTTCAGTAAACATGCAACTTAATTGGGTCTTCTTAGTGTTGTCTAGTAACTCATACAAGTACTCTTGAAAAGCATGGGAGAAATCTTGTGAAAATCAATCATCCATTTATCTTATTGTTACTCAAAGTTAAATAACCAGAATACTAGTCTTACAATCATTCTCCATTTTAAATGCAAAAATTATTAGCCGTTGACGCTGGACAGCTTTCTTAAAAAATATGAACACCATAATTTAAGCTAATAACTACTGCTGCCGAGGTTTCTATAGATATCCACAAAAGGGTCACAGCTCTCTGAAATACATGCAGTCTCTAATAATATAAGCTCCACCATAGTACGCTGACACCCTTTAATGATTAATCAGGCTAAGACCAAGTTGCCGGTAAAGCACAGAATCCAACAATACACTCCTTAACTACTGAAGCAGCAAACAACACAACTTCAGGTTTAGAGCTAAAACTGTGACTTTAGGTTGCATCTTTGCACTCTGGAAAGAGAAGAGCTCCAGGAGCCTCCCAGTCAGTCCCAGACCACAGCAGTCACCATCACAGCAGAGTTCCCACCATGGCACCCCTAGGCTGGGTGACAGCACTTGTTCTCCCACCTTTCCTCTCCCACTTCTCCATGGTGTGTGGGAGCTTGCATGAGCCTCCCTGGAAGTTCCCTGATGAGATGACAAGCAAAAATAGTAGCTCTACTGTGTACAGCAGTTGGCAACAAACTGCAAGACTATGTAGAAATCTAAGTGTATTGGCAGAAAAAGTAAGAGACAAAAATCCATCAACAAATCTAACAAATTAAAACAAAACACAATGCACTTATACCTCTCTCAATTGCTCCTCTCATGTCAGCATTTTTTAATTTTCTGTTTCTTTTTTAGGTTTGGTTTGTTTTTTACTTTGTTCTGAACTGCACAACATGGGGAATAAAACAGAAAGGTAACTACCATTAATCCCTTCCAGATATTCTATGTTGATATTTGCTTAGGAAAGGAATGGAAAAGTGTTTTGTCAGATTTTAAAAGTTTTTAAGATTTTAAAAAGTTTTTTTAAATCTGAGAAAACATTTTAAGGTCATGCCATGTAAAGAAGTAATATTACCATGAATGTTGGTGAGTGATTCCTTTATTCTCACCATGCCTCGTGTGAGTAAGAGAGCACTTTTCACCTCCAAAACAAACGCAATCACATTCATGATATAACTGAACTTATTCGTGTGCTAGTAACTACCCCTTGTTTCTCCACGAGATAAGAACTTCCATCCCACTGAACAGGCTTTACCGTCACACATGCCAAACTTCAGTGGATATGGGGAGCAGTCTGACCACTGAATATAAATTATAGATGCAGCTATATACATTTACAGACACAGGAATATATTTGAATATGTAACAGAGATACAAAATGTATTATTACAACTACATATTTTAATAGATAATTATATCTTATTGTTTTAGATATATTCTGTTATCTTTGGTAATATTAAATATAATATAATACATACCTGATATCCTATATATTATACCTCTGCATATATCTAATATAATGTATTATATAATCATAGATTGGTACTTTTTATATATATTGAGACATATTAGTGAAAATATATTTTTGTATTACATATATGCGTTTATACCTTATGCCTATTACACCTAATATCAATTTTATACAGATGTGTCTGTAGGAGGAATTGCTGCAAGTGAAGCATGCTTTCATTTTTCTGTTCCGATCCTAGAAATATAATTATAGAGATGCAGAGAACAAAAATAAAGGCAAGAACTGAAACAGGTGCCCAATATGTACATAACATTCATAAACTGCAGGATTGGAAAGGAATGCTGACTGCAGTGAAGCTCCACGTACCTGTTGCTGGATATTGGACTTTCGGCTTCTCACATCTCCAGCAATGCCATCAGGTCAAGGCCGAGTGAACTATGAAGTTCTGATTGGGGAGGGAGTGGGAGGCTTGTTTGTTTGGGTTTTGTGGGGTTGGGAGGAAGGTGTTGCTTTGTTTTAGGTGCTGGAGGTTTTGCAGTCTGTGTTTTCTTTTGTATTTTTACAAGAGCAGCTTCAATAAGTACTAGGGGGTTTTTTTTTCATCTATTTCTTAAGCTGAAAGAACACAGACGAAGTCAAACAGCTGAAAACACAACAAAACTTTTAACCTGACAATACTACACCAATTTTGAAGCCAACAATAGTTAATTAATTCATTTCTTAAATCCTCTGGGATGAAGAGATAGCTTGTCTTTGCCTATGAATTGCTCTAAATATTAATTTTTTGCTTGCCTACTGGGACTAAATCAAACACAGTTAAAATGGTTACTGTGGTTACAGCTGTGGATCATGAAAAAAACCCAGAAAAGTTATTTAACCCTCAAAATACAAATGAAAAGCCTGCAGAAAACAGCAAAGCACTACTGGCATTTACACAAACAAAAATACAGATTCACATTTTATGCAATTTCATCAAAACAACGCTGGTGATTCCAAATTCTGGACAGGCTCAATTTTTTTCCTGCCAATACTTACAAAATGCAAAACATTCATAAATTTTCTTTCAGAACATGGCCAAAATATATTACTAAATCTTCATTACAACCACAATAAAACAGGGGAAAAAGAAAAGTTTTACTAACTAGCAAGGCAGAGGAAGAACAATGTCAAAATGGTTACACGTTCCAGAAAAGGTGGAGGAGGGCACCAGGGTGGGGGACACGGAACACGTGATAGATGCACTTTTGAAGTTAAATTGCTAAGTGGACAATAGTATTAGTACAGTTTCCAAGCGAAATTGTATCGAAATTATTTGGTCACAACAAAGGTCCACCTGAATAGTTCTGCACATTAAAGGGCTTTGCACAAACAGCACTGAAGGATAAAGCAGAAACCCAGGGCTCTGAAGAGAGGTATATAAAAAGCCCCCAAAATGAACAACCTTAAAATAGTCACTTTTAAATCAAGCAGCAGAATTTAATAGTCTGTAACAAACTGTAATTAACCATTAAGCCACACTTTACGGTGATATGAGAATAAGTGATTCCCTGGCAAGTTTCCTGGCAGCAACACTGGCAACATCCTCCCTGCAGCTTCCGCAAGGCACACACACTGCCACACTGAGCCACAGAGCCTCGAAAGCTGCTGAAGTGGTAGTAAACCCAACAAAACAAAAACAAAGGATGAGAAAAAAAAATGAGGTCATTTTGAAATTAAAGGATGAAATGAATAAATACTACAACTATTTAAATAGCCATTGCAGCAAAGACACATAATGGAGGCTGGGTTCTATCATGCACAGACAACACTCTGCTACTCCTTGCAAGGAGAACGGCTGCTCTCGCCTACAAATCCTACCTAATCCTAGTTAGTTACTTCACAATAAATCTATTTTACACTATTTCATTTTTTATCTGTTGCAAAGGTTTTGCTCAACAAAAAGATTACAAATCACAACTTTGTAATAAAGTGTAAAAATTATGCGGAGCTAATATTGTAAAGTGGCTTTTTTTAAGTTAGAATTTTCACGTTTTCCGTTATGTGTTTTTGCTTTAATTAGCACAGTTCAAGAAGTGGAAAAACATCATCCGCTGCTTCTCATAGTGGATTGTGTTAATGAAATCATCATGTTTACTACTTCAGGAAAAAGTTGGAGGACCAGGAACCTAACAGCCATACAGGAAGCATTAAATAAACCCAAACACACATACAAGGAATTTTCCCAAAAATGTTAAAGGCATCTATTGCATTCTTATCCCAAGGATATTAGAATGGCAGTCCCTTTTCCCACTTGTCTGTATAGAGTACGAGTTTCAGCTATCATGCATCTGTAGTTGGGCTAGCTTGTCAGATTAACCTTACAGTTTCCATGTGCATATGGAATAAAGCCGTCCAGGGAAGAACAGATACTTCGGTAAACTCCAAGCTTTCTAAATTACATGCATCATCAGTCATGAAATGCTGGAGCCACAGACAGCTGTCTGCAAACAACCTGTCCTCTGATTTGAATAGAGGCTTGCCCAGCTCTTGTGAAAACTCAGCCTTTCCCTGTAAGCAATAATCCAAGCATGCTGTCTAATGTCTGCTTCTGGTTTAGGATCACAACATAGTCTGATGCATCATGAAGCTTAAAAAATTATCAGCCTGCTCTCAGAAGTTTACCTGCCTCATTAGTCTTTATCTTTTTGCTCTGCAAACGAGCAATGACAAAAGAAATTAAATGCAAGATATAGAGGCTGTGGAATTAAGACATCGAGCCCACATTTTTTGTTGCCCGATTATATTGAGAACATGCTACTCATCTCTGTGTAGCTTTGTTGCCAACACCAACATGCTTGTTTTGAAGAGGAGCCTGCCTTCTCTTTTACTACCGTCTGAAAAGGTACATAAAGCAAATATTGGATATTGAAATACAATCCAATAAATTATTTCTAGTTTGACAGTTTGAAGAGAGGAACAGATCCAGATGTCTTTCATAAAGCAATACAGAAACAATTCTAAATCCCAATAACATCTATCTCCCTGCAAACTCCGTCTCACTGCATTGTTACATTTAAATCATTGTCTTTTCCATCTGCCTAAGTAGCATTTGAAATTATTCCAAGATAAGATCTGGTGTTTTCAACCAACTTGCAAAGTTCTGGGTCCCTTTGTGTCAGGACGTGTCATGCATTTTATAGAAAGGAAAGGAAAATACGTAAATCACTTGAGATACTGTGACTTTTTACTCTCAAGTTCACTATTGTCTATGTAAATAATGCCTAGGGATAACACTAATATTAAATTGTTCACACCACAGCAATATCTACTATCCTTACACAGCAGACGTGAACTACAACACTTGTCAGCCTGTTGAAGTGCCATTAACCAGCATATCTCCAAAGAAGGGCAGAGAGATGTATTCATTTTAGACTAGATATGTTACAGACATTGAACTATTTCTTTCATCATTAGTTTTTCTGCTGCTTCGGGACAACTGTCAAGAGTTCTTTCCAGCTCCCACTATTTCTTCTAGAAGTAAATATAACCTCTCAGTGCTCTTATTTTCAACAGAAATGGAAGTCCATGAAAAATCTGAAAATATAAAGGAGAACACTACTCATGTCATTTTGAAGCAGCTCAGCAGCAGAACGGGTAGAGAAGATGAGACTATGTGCAATGTGGCTTTCTGGTCCATCATTAGCGTAAGAGATTCACTGCATTACAATAGGCAAAACAAATCTCACATTTCCTTATTCTTCATCCACTAACACTGTACTTCAAAGCCCTACGCACAAAAAAAAAAGTTTCCTATGGAATAGTTATGGTCCATTCAGTAGGAAATATTTCATGTGTAAAACACATGAACTCCACATCCCACTTCCTCTGCAAGGAATTAGAGAAAAACATGATTTCAGTGCAAGCAAACCTGCAGCTCCAGGTTATCCAAGAGTAAAGTCCTTTCTACTATATTAATATATTTTTAATACAAATACAATATGGGACATTTCCAGGATTTTCAAGAGATTTTTCAAAAGGTAGCGACATCCTACATGAAACACAAAAACCACCAACTGCCTAGTCTCACAGGGCTACTTAATCGAAAAGGAAGATATTGGAACAAAACTATTTTGAAGCATTAGTTACACAATTGCCAACTCATTAATCCACTGCTGCAAGAAGCTTGGTCTAAAACAGTTTCCTACTGGGCCTTCCTTTATGATAAAATTTAATTAATTGTAAGCAACCTCACACAGAGTGCACACACACACGCTCACAGAGAGGTATGCTAAACAAAGAAGAGCAAAATTCACACTCCAGCAATTTCAGACAAGCAGGACCAAAGGTCACAAAACATCACGCCCTCCTCTGGGACAGTCAAAAAACACTAAATAACTTTGGCTCAACATCTTAAGATGCTCACTCAAGACAAGTAGGAGATTTAGCATGAGAACAATATAACAGAAGAGCTTTTAAAATTCACTTCATCTTATTTAAAATATGATCCCAGGATTTAATACTTGGATGTTATAAGTACCTGAAATTCAGTTAACAGCAATTTCTGGTTTCATGATATTTGACATCACTGGGATTTCAAGGCTCTACAAGAATAAACTGCTGACTTGTAGCATAGTAATAACAGTCTTACAGTTAAATGAGTCCAACGCTCGTCATCCATCAAGTGTTTTAAGCCACTTGATCTATAAACTAAATCAGTGAAGGTTGTATAAACCAAAATGATTTTCTTTAAGCAAGTGTTCTTCAGTCACGTATCTGCATACGCACTCTGATAAGCTAGATAGTATCTTTGGGAGTGAACATGAAAAGAAAAGAGCAAACTACTCAATGAAGTCACCAGGAGACAGGGACACTAAACAGGTAACAGTAGACAACATTAGAATGCAGTGCTTTTAGCAAGCCAGCCAACTCTTCCATGTGAAGGCAGTCTGCTGCCCTCTATCATAAACAGAATTTCCCAAGGCTACAATTAAGCCCAACACCTACTAGAAAGGCCAGAGCTATGAACTACTACTTCACTGGTAATTTCTAAAGCTCGTGAGAATTAATTTGAAGGATGAAATTAATTATGAGCAACCCAAACATCAGTTAGCTTCTGTACAGAAGAGATCAAAGACCTTCATTAGCTCCCTCATTTCCCTTGAAAGTTTGAGAGAAATCTCTTTGGCAAATAACCCAAGTTCAGCATAACACACATCTGCTTCAGTAACAAACTCCAATTAAGGGTCAAAAGTTCCTCCTGGCAACACTTGCAGTCTGGGACATATTACAAGTGCTGAGTGGACAGATTAGCCACCTGGCTCAAGCCAATAGCACCTGATAACCCAATGCCAGGAAGAGAGATCGACTCAGGAATCTAAGAGAATGAGGAAGATAAAGATACTTCTGATTCAAAGGAACTTGACATGCATCTCTTTTCAGTGGCAACACTTGCTTCCTCTGATCTGCAGATGAAAGAAAAGCATATATATGGAAAGAAGGGAAATCCACAAGGAAGCAGAAAAAAAACTGAATCCCCATAAACAATTTTCTTTAAGCATCTTTAAGCATTTACTCAAATTAGATGGTCCCGCAAAAAACTACTCCATTCTCCAGGCTTGGCAACACAGTGGCAACTCTAAAACAAAATGTGCTCGCTCTGTCATATGAGACAGGGAAGATACTAGTTCAAATTCAGAAGAAAAGCTTAATATGACAGCATAGCAATGCTCCACAAGGTGAACTGCAGTCCAAAGAAATCAATGTTGTTGCTGCGCTGTTTGTGGTTTATATGTTTGGTTGTGGGATTGGATTTTTTTCAATTGAAAAAGTGCAGGCAAGACAGCGTTCCTGCAACACATCCAAGCAGGACAACAGCTTCCTACATTACCAATAACATATCAACTGATAAAACAGACTTGTGTTTCCCTCTTTACCCACTGAAGCATTACAACAATGGAAAATCCATTCTCACTGCTGCACGGCTAATGGGAGGAAAAAACATTGTCTCCCTGACAATTTAAGACTGCTTTAGAATTCTCCGAAGGCGTTTGCTGCTGATGGCACCAATTCTGATACTTAACACTTTGTCTACAAATTAGGAGAAAAGTAAGTATTAATATTTGCCTCCAGCTAATTGCCCAGCTCATTTCATGTGACACGGGAAAATGAGCTCTAGGGAAGTTACCATGTAGTTTTGAAGTTTACATGAACTTCTCACATGTCAAAACCAGCTACAGAATTAGAAAAGCTTTTTCATTTTGGTAACCTTGACTACAGAGAAGTTGAGGTATAACCCCCCAAGACAGCTCTATATTCCTCATAGTTAGCAAACAAGCAGAATGTTTTCAAGCTCTCAGAATTTTGCCCCGTGGATGATGGTTGCCCATTACAATTTGCATTATTTGAGGACTGAAGTAAGAGTGAAAAAGCTACTCTCAATGACTATTTCTTTTTGCAGACATTCATATTAAGTCTGTGTAGCAAAAACATTCTGCGCATTCTAATCTTGCAGGCAGTGACATTCAGATCACCAGGAACCTTGTGACAGGCCAGCTATAACAAAAGAGAAAGCAGGGAGACACAGACGAAGGACAGGCCATGCAGGAGAAACACTGAACCTGGTGTTCTGCTCTGGGAACAACACAAGAAACTCTCTTCCATCCTTAGAGGACAGAGCGGAGAGATAATATTTTTAACAAGAGTGCTTCAGTTAATATTTCAACGCAACTTTAGTAGTTTTGTCTGATCAGTTGGTTCCCCTGTTCGTGGGAGAAGCAAGGAAGCGATGAGACTATTTCAAAGTCCCAAAGATGTTATCTGATACACCAAAACCCAAAATAAAATTTGAAATAATGAGGTTTGGGCAGAGAGTCCTTCAGGTAAACATCGTGATAATTATCACTGAGACTCAATTCTCAGACTTGAATGGTACTGCTGCTAAAGAGTGGATGGATAGGGTAAGTAATTTCCATAGTAAGTACACATCTGTGCCACTACTGAGAAAAGAATTAAGTCATAAAAGCCTGAAAGTGATTATCCTACAAACAGATACAAAGGTCTATGGCAGACTTATAAGCCCCTGGATTTTATGAATACTTCCTATCCTACATGTTAACCTGAAGACACCCAAGTGATTTTCTTTTTTTTGCCTTCAGTGGAATTCGGTAAAGCAGAGAAAGGTTGTTTAACCCACTGCTTTCTAGCGGAGCCAGGCAACTGTTATAAAGGAGTACAGTTTTGGAGCTAACAACAAATGTCTTTATCACACGGAAGCATCTCCTCTATCCCAGAAAGGAAATTTTCAACTAGAGTATTTGGGAGCTAAGAAAAAACACCAGTTTTGCCAATTCTTACTCCCCATGGAAGATGAATTTAACCACACCTTCTTCAGCCCAGGAAGAGCAAAATTTATTTCAAGAAAAAAAAAAGTCTACATCTTGACACAAAATTATTTGTGCTTACACCTTTAATTTCTACCAAGAAAAAAGAACACATACAAGACAATTCACTACTTCGCCCAGTTCACCACCTCAAAACTGAAAAACCTTCAATGAGCATAAGGCAACCAAACACCAGCTGACAAGAAGACACCACAAAAGAACTTCTCATATGAAAAATAAAGTCTCTCTTCCACTCTCCATGTGCACTGCTCTCCCAGTTCTCTTGCTCACTCCTGTCCTTAGAAGTAACATTACTTAACAGATATTTTCACTATTATTGAATTCTAACTAAATATTATAATAAACTGTTTGCTATTTAATTTCTAGAGTTAAATGTTTCAACGATAGGTACTTTTCTGTCGTGTATTCTTACATAAGAAAATAAAGAAAATTTATAACAAATATATGTAATATTATCATCCCTACTATGGAGAAAAGCATTGCTGAACTCACCAGGAATTTCATTATTCACATATTGTTCCCACAGTAGAAAACCCTCCATGTTGCCACATTTAACACTGCAGCAGTCTTTTTGCATATGTCCTCCAATCTGCATCAAGTTTTCCACACCTATCCTGAAAAGTGTTTGGAAAACTGGGTCTGTTAAGAAGGAATTCCTTCCTTTCTGAACACACACCCTTTTTTCAGATCTCCATTCCATCACAGACAAGACAGACACATGGAAAAAAAATGAAAACTACATTTGTGCCTATAATAAACTCTAAAACTCTTATATTGTGGCTTTCCTTTGAACATTCAGAGATACAAAAGTTGGAGAGCAAATGAAAATGAAAAATCAGAGTGATAAACCTGGACCCCTGAACAAAGCATGTACGTTGGGCTGGAGGCGTTTTACAGACAGGTATTCTCTGAATCTTTCATTCTTAATGCTGAAGCACAGTAGCAGTCCAGGATGCTTTCAGGGAAGTGGAACAGACCAGAGTTTAATTAAAACCTTGATCTATCAACACGTTTTATTCACACTACAATCCCTACTCAAGGAGGCCCATGTAACCTAATCATAATCTTCTAATCTGGTAAATGTTTTGTTTGCACTGAAGAGATAAGTAAGCAGCCACAAAATATACCAATCAAATCTAACACCCTACACCTTACCAAAAGTTAATTGAAAGGCTTTGTGTTCTTCCTGTCTTCTCTTGTTCTTTCTAATCTTCCTGATGGAAATGTCCAAATACAACGGTATTCCTTAAGCTGTTCTCTCCTTAGAGCAGCACTACATACAGTACACATTGCATGGATAACATTTTCACACACCTCCAGGAATACTGAGGTTATAACAGTTTTCATATGTAACTTTGCATGAAGTTTAAATAAAAGTTACATTCTTGACTGATCACAGGTGTTGCTTCTAGACGCTTGTGTAACTTGATAAAAAAGGAAACAAAACAGCATTATTTTCCCATTTTGTTAAGGGATGCTGGTTCTTAAGAGGGAGAAAAACGAAGAATTTGCCATACAAATGTACCTAAGATGACAGAGTAAGGAACAGTACAGAAAAGACTTCATACATCAGAAACAGAAGCCATTCCTAACTGATCATTTCTATTTTAGACATGACCTCCATGTGACTTACCGTGAACTTACAAGACAGAAGGGTAAAATCAGCATTTTTAAACACCATTCTCAAGATGAAGGTGAACGTCAAGACTCACATCAAGAACTACGGCATATTAAGAAAACTGTATATCTTAAAACACATGGCATAAAACAGACGTTTTCCCTAAAAAGAGAGAGATACCAGTACAAATCAATCATACATGGGTTCTACCACCTTCTCCCTTCAACAAGCTTTGATTTTCATTTCACAGTAAGATATGCACTCTCCCATACTTCTGTTGTCTGAAACACTCCTGATTTTTGTTATACGTGCTTAACACCACAGCCTGCTGTCAGCAGAAATCAAGACAGAATAGAGCAAGTTGTGCCTTCTGCAAGCCGGCTGCGTCTCAAAATAAGTTATTGTGACATGCCTCACGTGATAATTTTTTTTTTGCCTTCTCTTAAACTGGCTTATGTGCAAAATTAGACTGATGTTTAAACAGTGTCAGGCTGTCAGAGGGAGAAAACGACAGTGCTAGTGTGACATGAAACATGACAAGAAGAAAGATTAATCACTTACTCGAAAGTGAAAAGTTGAACACAAAACGCATAACCATGTGTCTCAAATTTGTTACAGCAGGTGAAAGACTGAATGCTGATCTCAAAATATGCTTCATAAATTCCAGTTAAATGAAAAAAAAATAGTTTATTATAACAATAAACATACTTTGAAAACAAAGATGATGGAGATGAAGGTAAAAAGTTCCTTAGGGCAAGCACATTTGCTTTGGGGTTAAAGTTTACGTATGTACACCTGAAACAAGTTAGCTTCCTATGCAGCACTGGAAAAGAATCTTCAAACAGGAACCATTCTACTGAGAAAAAAAGGAGGGGATAAGAATTCAGCTGTAAATAAAGCCAAAAATAAAGTCACAGTTACAAAGTATTTAAACTGTTTATTTCACAACAGCTTTAATACAGCAAGATATACACCTAAATATCTTTCACCTCCATTTCCATCATAGTTCCGTTTCTTCCGGAAATGCGTCCTACCATTGGGCACCTTCTGGAATGACTGCTCAGGTTTTGTGGAAGTGGGTCATGTGTTAGTTCACTTCCTAGACATGTCTGAAGACTGAAAAGATTAGTCAGTATTGCTGTTAGAAACAAAAAAGGAAAAAAAGGAAATGTAAACTAATTAGCATTAAATGTATCCATAATAATGTGGTAGGCGACAACCTCAATGTTATGATTGAGGATTTTCAATTCTTGAAGTGATAGGATATTTTGTTCCTAACTGCAGCACACCTGAATTCTCTACTGGACTGAAAGGTATAAAAGCATGGAAATAGCAGGTGATTTACTCAAAACCAATGCAGTAGAAGCCAATACAAAAATATTTCCCCTTTTAACAGAAGGTTCTCTCCTCCCTGGGCCCAAGCATATCTAACAGTCCCTGTATGTGCTCTGTAGTTAAACTGCTCTCTGAAAAATTGTTCCCTAGCAAACCCTTTTCCCTCTCACACATTTCAACCCAATTAAAGACAAGAAAGATTAGTGTGAAAGAGACAGTTAATTTTAGAAAATTTATGCATAAACCCAAATGTGTTTAATCACTTCACTATTTCCCCACATGCAGGAAAATAATTTTTAAGTAGGCTGTAAAACAGTGTTTTAAAAAGTAAAATCAATGACAGGAGCAGTCCAGTACAGAGCTATCAAGTGGATATCAAATTATAATTCAGCTTCTTAAACACTCGTTCCATTTTTCATCAGATTTTTAAAGAAAACCACAAAATATACTCAAAATTGTTCACTTACTTGTTTAATCATAAGGACATTATAAAACTCACAGACACAATGAAACTCTCCTGTCTCTCTCTCCCTGTCCTTTTCCCTTCTCCCAAGAAAGGGCAACAGAATTCAACACTGTGCTTAAGATAAAACAAGAAAAGCCTTGGTTAAGTTTGCTCGTTGCCTATACCGGTACAATGCAGCCATTTCTCAGCCTACAAGGACCCTGCAAGGGGAACACAGCAGAGGAGTCAAAGCTAAAGGACGTACAGAAACCTTGTTGCTCCTTCAGACTCCTAAAACCAGACCAAAACCTGTGTACTTACAAAAGTGTTCAAAGATTAATTTTTTCAGTTGCTTGGTTTTACTCCAACCAACGCACACAGTACCCAACACAGCATCGCTGGGTCAGAAAGCACATCACAGAAGACTTAAAATTTTACAGCTTTAGAATCACTCAACAGAGAGTTGGGAGTTTTCACTCGTTTTATTCTAGGAAAGTAAGAAAGAAAATAAGAGCAAAAAGAAGACAACAGGCAAGCACACATAAAAAAAATGTATTTTAAATAAGTTTTTTTGAGCCCGACATTGGCTACCTGAGATTTGAAGGCTACACATGTTTTAGAGTTCATATGGAATCTAATGCATAAATGTTAAAATTCCTATGTTATTTGTACCTAGAGAACTCCACATAAACTATACCAGTTTAATTACCTATTTTCTTGCAATCAAAATAATACATGCCGTATATTTTTGTACATATAAACCTAGGCAATTTTTTTAAGTTGCCTCAACACCATAGAAAAGAAAAAAAAAGAGAACCTTAACAATTGTTTAACATATAAATAACCAGGCTTAAATTACTGGGAACAGAGAGTTAAAGCAGTTGGAGGCCCACTCTTCAGCCATGTATCATCAAGATAATACTACAGAAATTCATGTTTTTTATAAATCTCCTCTCATCCTTTCTCACCTCACTACCAAAAATACTTCAGGAGCCCTTTATTAGCACATTCACTTACAACACAGCTCTTAAAAATTTTGCAAGTCATGTTGTGCACCACTTCTTTCAAATTTGATCCAGAACACAGGAATCAATGCGCGCCCAACAACAATGTATTTAACATCTAAGGGAAAAGTACCATGTGCTGAGGTACAACGCACAGCACAAGCAGGGGGCCAAAATCAAATAATACACAGACATCGTCTAGAGGCATGACAAAACAGGACCAAGTGATTTAGTGTTCAAAAAGGATCACATCTAGGAATCAAAAGTTTTCCACTCATCTTATTAAAAAAAAAAAAAATCACTTTTGAAAAAAAATCATACGTTGACTTAGATTTTTCTCCAAATGTTTCAGAATTTTTCAAATACAAATTACCTATTCATGTGTCATTTAAAAAGTTAGTTCTGCTTCTTCAGTTCCATTCTTAGTTGAAGCAGATATTTTCAACTGAGCATACAGCACAAACTCCAACCGATATGTAATTACACAGGAGTTATACTCTAAGCTACTGCAGACTGCTTATCATTCTCCACAACACTGAAGTTCATCCAGACAGAGGAATGAAGATATGCTGCCTTCTACAGAATCTGGTCCAAAAAACAATAAAAGAAAAACCTATCTAAAAAAAAAAAAAGTATGTGATCACACTATTTAACTGCTAAGTTTGTTTACATTTTGCACTGCTGAAAGCCAGTGCGTACAGTAACAAACAACTGAACAATATAGAAATTCATTAAAAAGTTTTTTTGTAATTAACAACTGGGAAGAGCAGATCAATAATTAATAGAAACGGCAATTTTTGTACAAGTTAAAATACGTCATAGTCTCACTGTAAAAAAGCTTTGTTACAAATTTCTCAATGCTAGCATGCTAACAAAACACCTGCTGTTACAAATAATAAGTCCTAGACAACTCCAAACCAATCATTTTCTTCCTCCTCCTGAAAATATTTAATTGCTTTAAAAGTCCAAGCGTTCAACATGCTGAGTATTATTCTACCACTTAACCGGGTTTTCAAGTTTTCTTTCAGAGAATTTTCTTTTTGGATACACTACGTGTACAAAACCATTTAAAGATACAACGCAGCGTGCATCTGCCACCAGTACGACATTGTCGGTAACACAGTGCGCTAATGACTGAAAGGGGCAAGAAGCGCAGTTTCACCAGCGCTCAAATACCACACATCAGGTTACAAAAGAGGGGAGAGAACATGTGAGCGGCAAACAGCTGGAAAAGAAGAAATGATGGCCCAGACCATCCACAAGACACACAAAGCAACAGCACAAGCCTTGTCAGACCCTGCGCTCACACAGTTTTTACAAGGGGACTTGATTACACGATCAGCAGCAAAACTGACGGAGTTCAAAGACTTACAATGACAGACTGATGTACTCCAGTGACATCTGTACTCTGACTTCAGATTTACAAGATAGCAAAACCTTGCCACAATGATTAGCACTGCTAATTACCCAGTATCATGCCACTACCAACAAAAGGCCCCACTGCCCGCTGCTCCGTGACAGGGAGAACAGCTGAAGACCCAACAATAATACACAGTACTGCCCACACCCACCTTAAGGATCTGCAGGCCTTGGAGAGAAAGCAGAGAATCTCTCTGCAGTGAAGGTGATAATGAGAAGAGAGATGATGTCCCAGTGGCACCAGGCATTGCAGTCTCTGTGGTATCTTTGCGTAACAGATGCAGAAGGCAGGGCCAGGCTAGGCACAGGGAGGCTCGTTCTCACCCAAACACAACTCCAAGAAATCATACGTATCACCTGTGCGAGCCATTTAACAGCATATTGCTTAAGTTGTTTCAGCATCAGAGATTTAAACACTATGGCTTACCATGCCACTAGATAATTCATTCTCTTCGCTAAAGGTGTAAAAGGGCCAGTAGGCTTGCTCCTTTGCAAGCCAGCTAAAAGCCCACTCTTTGGCCAGGCAACTGAAGTCCACAAAGCAGTGACTCCCACTTTCCTGACTGTAAACTGCTTCTGTCTTCTCCACTCTCCACAAGGCACCTTATCTCTCTCATGGCTTCTGTCCTACAGAGATTTTGCTCCCTGGTTTACAACTGTCAGCAGACCGTCAGCTCCAGAACAATTGATAACTGATGTTTAGATCTTCCATTATTTCTTGAGCGCACACAGATTACAGTGCCAAGTATCCCAAAGTTAGAATCTGAAAAGTGCTACCAGCAAAAACACAAACACACAAAGATGCTTTCCAGCTGAGAGCCAGTGTATGGTACTGATTTAAAGCCTTGTTCGCAGAACATGAACCTGGAGCCTCCCTTTACTATAAGCAGGAATGCATAATGGAAAAGGACTCCAGCACACAAATCTCACAGCCCAGCAGCTGTATTTGTGGCTGACCTTCTCCACGCACAGTAAATTTTACTGCTACAAACACTTCTGATCTGGCTGTGGCCATTTTCAAGTACTGTCTGCCTCTTGCAATTCATCCAGCTCTACACCTACAGTCTTCCATAAAGAACAGGTGATGAGGTTTAATAAAGCTGTTGTTTGTGAAGTGCCAAAAAAAGATATTTAAGATGTTCCTTATGTGCTCCAGTACTTTGCCAAAATAAAGCAATCTCCTCTGAAACTTGGCAATCTCAGCTTGCATAAGCAGTTGTTTGCCATTCTGACAGAGCCTCTCAGACTTTGTGTTAGACTTTATTAAAGAAATTGTCTTGTCTGCAATATGTTCATGCAACCAACTATCTTGTATCTCTTTCCTGGCAAGACAGCTGCTGGAAACAAGGGAATTAACATTAAAAAAAAAAAAAAAGGAATAAGAAACATGGTTTCACCTTCAGAAATAGGAACAGTTCTCTGGAAAGCATGATTCAAAGGGATTCAGCAATGGTAAGGTAAGACCAGTCAAAGAGTCTACAGCCTAAATACATCTTGTTATCTATTACCTCAAACAGTTCTTTGCTAAATTCTCAACATTTCAGAGGAGCTATTGGCAGTGAAGAACATAGAATACATCGGATTTCAATACATTATAGTTTTCCTACATTTGATCTGAGACTGTCTGTACTCATGTCAATCACTTCTACACACTGAGTCATGGCACATTTAGCTTCTCTTCTTTAACCCAAGATTAGCTAAGAGAAAGGAGAGATCTACCTCCATCCCTAAGTGGTAGGGATATTCTACTCACTACCCACTTTACACAAGTCAAAGCTCTGTAACTGGTTATTAATTTCCAATAGAAAGTCCAGCAAATTGTTCAGGTATCTGCCAGAACAAGCCCTATTCAGCCCTGCTTGTAAGTGCCCCCCACTAGAACCACAGGTCTCACTCTGACTGAGGCCCCAGGGTCCGCCCTAGCGGGCTGCCAGGTCCAGATGCTGTACACTACCATTACTGCTTCTGTACACTGAAAAGTATCGATTCCAGTTACACATTAAAAGTAGCCTTTCAGAACAGGTTAAAACGTGTAAAGAAGATAATTCCACATCCACAGGTTTTTCCCTGAGACTAAAACTACACTTTCCGTCAAGTGGAAGTACTCCTACTAGTCTCCTCTACGCAGTAGTCTACACACTCTAGACCACAACCACTGGGCGGGTGGCAAGTGGAAGTCACAGCGCTGCCAACTATTAAAAGGTTGCCTGAAACCTCACAGCTTAAAAAAGTAAAACACTGTTGGGAGTAGCTGCATATTTTTTGACAGGTTTCAACTGCTTGGGATAAGGGTTTGGGTTTTAGTGGTATTTAAGCATCTAAGTGCATCTGCGCCCCATTTTTTTTTCTTGGTATTGTTTTAAACAAACTTGTTCAACTGATACAGAAGCTCTTACCTAAGCAACTCAGATATAAATTAAAAAGAAGGAATGGGAGCTAGGTCAGATAGGAAGGATAATGTGCAGTCTTGACAGAGACAAGTGAGAGCACATAAAGATCACAGAGGGCTAAAAGATGGTTTTGTTTTTCTTGGGAGATGAGCAATCTACTGGTTTTACTCTCATATGTTCACACTTCCAGAACAATATAGTAGAAATAAACAGTTCATCACCTTTAACAGATAGTTCGATTTTCTCAGTATCGGATACAATCAATAACGTATCTTCCTTGAACTGGATAAAACTGTTTTCCACTGCTTGAAAGCGTACTGCAGAATACATTCACCAGGCAACTATGACAATGTTTATAGTGTGTTTGCAGTACCATTCTAGGTTAGTGGGTTTTTTTGTTTCTTAAGAGTAAGCAACATACATACATACTTCTTAAAGAGTAAGGGGAAAAGCCAAGTAGTGGGAGTCCCAGTAACACCCACTGCTCACAGTGCAATCAAATGTTAACACAAGATGAAGATCCAACAGATACTGTTTGTTAGTTTTCCTGAATTCCACCTTATATGATTTGAAGATATTGAAAGAATGTTTATATTCTCAGCTATCCTCCAAAGAGTGGCTAGTGTTATTAATTACACAGCCAACAGGAAAAGGAATAGTTGGAAGCATTTATTAATGCAGTTTACACGTTTGTGACAATTTTAAAAAGGATTGAATTACCTCTTCTACTAAATTTTAGTTTTAAGGCAATAAATAAGCCAGA
Organism: Cuculus canorus; assembly: GCF_017976375.1. Lineage (NCBI taxonomy): Eukaryota > Metazoa > Chordata > Aves > Cuculiformes > Cuculidae > Cuculus > Cuculus canorus. The sequence continues at coordinate 27,883,777 of NC_071406.1, read as the reverse complement.
AAAAAAGCAATTCTGACTTGAATTTTCAAGAGGGTTTGACAGTACGTGATTCTATCAGGATTAATACAAGGATAAGCAGGAGTACATCTAGGACTAAATTATGTGCCATGCCTTGGCTACCAGGAAGGCTGTGGACATAGCCATCCTCATCCTCTCCTCTTCTACTATGAGACTACCAGTCAAGTAGGTCTGCTACAACATTGGTGCACGTAAGCTTTAAAGCCCTATTCTATTACCAGAATATAGTTAAAGCAGCTCACAAACACCTTAAAGATAATGTTTATAATGATCCAGGTCATTCTGAAGCTTTTGACATAACTCTCCCAGTGCCTACTGACAGATATATATAATTTTGGTTTTGGAAACAGCCACTGATCAGTTAAGTATCACAGCACGAGGATATTCTTTTCAGTCAGCCTACAGTCTCTACTTCCAGCTCTTATACTACTTTTGAAACCTCCAAATTGTAGAATTATTCATATCCTCATTAGTTTAATGAAGAAAAGCTGGAGTTCGAAATGCTGCAATTATCAGGTTTTCCTCTTCTGTACGTGGGCAACCATGAAGTTTTCTACACTTTGAAGCAGCACGGCTAATCAGCATAGCTACAAAACCCTTTGTGCTGCACTATAATCCATCTCCACGCAATTTTTTTTTTTTGTCCAAGTAAGTGAAAACAAACTCTTCATTTTTACTTCACGAAAGAGCTTGTTGGCTGCAAACCTTCATTTAGATGAAGTCGTATATAAAGTTACGAAACAAAACCATCCTAACACATCTAACCCTAAACACACACCTAATGGTAAAACACCCCTGAAGAGCTGTCCCTCCAAGGCAGGATGAGAGGAGATATCCAAGAGGTTTATTCTCCCAGGGAGCAGAGGGCTCCAACACCAGCAACCTGGGTTACAAGAGTAACATCCCAGAGTAGGAAGGTGCATGAAGTGGTACAGGACGGTCCTTAGAAATCTTAATTGAACATGTAACAATTATTTACTCACATATTCCCCGCCAGCAACAAACAAATGGAATTTCTTTGAACAGAAGACAGTGACAAAAATTATGACTGTGAAACAGCAACAAAATCTCTGAAACTCGTGAGCTACTCCAGCAAAGAGGGCTCAGATCGACAAAGTAGGACCATCTTTCACTTCTCTCACTGCTCTAATTTCCCTATGACACATTTTGTCCCATTCTAGTGTATTATTGTCTAATAACACAATTTGAAACTAATGTTCTTCCCATAGTGGTTGCAAGTAAAAAACAAGAGTATCAACTCCTTATAAACTTCATGAACATCAGCAGCAACACCTTCCCCTCACCCAGAACAACTGCCACTCCTCACCTCTCTTGGCAGGCACAGAACCCACAGAAGGAACTACTTCAGGAAATTGTTCCGGTTCAAAAAAAAGTTTTATATTCACGTCAGACTAGTTAAATGCAGATCAGTTCCCGCAGAGTTCAACAGGCAAGAGCAGCAGGACTGGGTGGAGACAGACAACACTCTCTTCCGAAAGCAAGTGCACACTTCAGTCAGCTCAAGGCTGCTGCAAACCCATAGCCAAAGCAAAACTGTAACTAAGAAACATTCCTTGGCTTTTAGTGGCCCTACTGGAAGTAAAACCTTCTTATGCTGAAGTTAAATCCCCTTTTCCAGAGACACGGGCCACCTACCAGGCTATATAAGCACAGCTGTACACAACCGCTGCCATCTTCTCTTTGACAAGGGAAGAGAGGAGAGCATTCTAAATTGCTCACAGGGAAATAGGAACACGAATCACTCAAGGACAGTAGGGAGACCTATCTCTCAAGTCAGTTTTGTGAGGGCTGGAAGGAGAAGGGAAGGTTTATGAAGAAGGGATTCCGAGCAGAAAAACTGCTTATCTTTGTGGGATTTAGTCTTCACAAAAGCAACAAAAAAAAAAATACCTTTTAGAGGGGAAAAAAAAAAACCCCTTTGCTGAAGTGTACTTCATAGTTGATTTCTTAGATTAATTGTTACTGCCTCCAAATTAATGTACTTTTCACTTTGTGTTTATACACGAGACCCAACAGAATTCTAGCTATGAAGCTATTACTTGACTTGTCATTAAGTGAATGCTGCTACTGTACAGAATAACAAACACTACCATACAGAATAACAAAACAGAAGCCGTCATCTAAAAGGAGAACTTAAAATTCTCCATCCCTTTATTCATCAGTTACTATAACCCATTTGCAGGGAGACAGAAGTAAGAACTACAGTTCTGTACAAGGATTATAAATAAAGTCATATAAATGACTTTATAAATTTATTTATAAATAAATAAAGCTAGCTTTAGCTTCATATAGATCTGATACCTTGTAACTAAGTTCACCTCACATGGTGATCAAAGCTCCTCACATAAAACATTACATGCCTACCTTCAGCAGTTTAGCTTCAATGTCACAAATGGACAGTAAAGTATCTTAAGACACCTGGTTCCTGTTGCTGCATTGTTTGTTCATCTATCATTATTCCATACGGAGCATTAGGAACTTCTCGGTCATATGTTCTTTTTTCCTTACAGCTTTGATTGCTATGGGGTAGATATTAGATATAAATGAAAGTTTGGGGAAACCTTCCTTAAAAGGCCAAACATAAAATGATGGAAGAAAAAACACGCCATCTAAGAAAAACTTTTCAGAAGTGTTAATATAAAATGCATTAGCAACATATGAAAGACTCCTCAGATTTTAAACACGTAAAACATTAAGATCAGGAAAATCTCAGTACTCTGAAATTCAGTTCTTTGATTTCTTATCAGCCAGTGATCTCTGTGCAGTCCCAGGAAGGCAAGCTTGAAAGCATCGCTAATATGACCTAGGTCAAGACAAACCTAACAGTTTAAGCTTAGAACTTCAATTAATAAATGAGGGCATTTCTTCAGCAAAAGAAGAAGTCTTAATCTTCTCCAATGGAGGTTCTTCCAAGAAAGTGATTAGCAACTTGACTGCATGATCTACCATGGTGTATTTTATTATCCTCCTAAGAACATACCTTAAAGTTAAAGCCACACTGGAAGCAGCATACTTTTTTAAAAAATCGACTACTTACTATAATTATTACAGCCTGATAAATAATCATCATTGGTCATCAGGCAGCTGAACATCACACAGACCCATTCGCTCGCTACCCCTCCACAACGAAGGGAGAGCGAATCAGAAAAAAGTAAAACTCACAGGTAGAGATAAAAACAATTTAACAGGACAGAAAATTAAGAGAAAATAATAATGATAAAAGAATATATGAAACAAGTGATGCACAATGCAATTGCTCATCACCCACTGACTGATACTCAGCAAGTTCATGAGCAGCAGCTGCTGCCCTGGGCCAACAGCTCCCAGTTTTATTGTTCCGCACAATGCCACATGGTATGAATATCTCTTGGGTCAGTTGGGTTCAGCTGTCCTGGCTTCATCCCCTCCCAGCTTCTTGCACACTCCCAGCCCACTCACTGGCAGGGGAGTCTGAAAAGTTCTTGGCACTGCATAAGCACTGCTTAGCAACAACACATTGGTGTGTTAACAACATTATTCTCATCCTAAATCCAAAACACAGTACTATACCAGCTACTAGGAAGAAAATTAACTGTATCCTAGCTAAAAACAGGACAATCACATAAGAGTAGAACTCGAGTTCATCAAAAAGTTAACTCTTATTTAATTTCAAAAAGCAAGGAAGACATTAAATTGTTTTGTTTAGAGGAGGAGAGTAAAATGATAAAACAAACCTATGGATTTAAAATGAGCTACTTTTAATTAGTAAATCACACATCGTGTGAAAAAAACACAACCCTGTAAAAACAGAGGTATAAGGCCATGTACTATTTTTATGCTGTCCTAGAAAGCCACATAATGCACATATGCATACCTGACTACTTTTTAAGCATTTTTATTCTAAGTTTTTCCTATTGCTTGTCTTCAACTCAGTTTTCAAGATGCAACAGAAAAAGCATCCACAAACAAAACTTAATTTAAAAAAATAAATTTTTAGGATTACCCTTTGCAACATATTGTTTGCAATTGGCATTCCTTGCCATTTTTCTACAGTAAGACAAATATATTTTAAACACATGTGAAGTAAAGGCTAGTTTTCATTCCCCAAGACTCAGCTGTAGTTATCAAGCATTTCTTTACCAGACATTTTATTTTTATTCTCCAGTTTCCTCCGGCACAGGAAGCCAGGGTAAAATTGACCAAGGAGCCTTAACTGAACAACCTAGAGGCAGTCTACAAGCATTAATTTTCTTCCTCCAGTTCTAGCATTCTCTCACAAAGAAATAACAGCACAAGACAACCTCTCAGAACTCTGCATTTTCGTGGTGCAGTTGCTCTCTGGCTGCAAGGCTTCACCTACAGTAATAGCAGAGAGCAGTGAAGTTCACAGTTGCACTTGTACTGCACAGCCTGGTCTTCCTCCACAAACCCACACTTCCGATACTCAGAAAGGTGCACCCTCACTGCAAACTCAGGCTGTCAACTACTGCACCTGCTGTTTCTGAGACAAGATGCTTCCTTCTCTCCTGCAGGCGCTGCCCTTGGCACAAAGGCAAGCGCGCTCCAAAATCTTTTTGAAGTCTCCTTTGCTCTTCACACCAATTCTTTCCCACTCTTCCAAAATGGTTATAAGAGAGAAATTTCAGTGATCCTTCAGATTCAGATATCCCATGTTAATTCCCAAACTTGAGTGATTTGCAGAATCTCTCGTATTTTCAGATAATGCTGTGAAATCCTGAAAGCTGCAAACTCTTCAAACCGGAGGAAAATATTGTCGACTTCCCTTCTTTCACGTAGCCACCTTTCAGTTATATGAATAGACAGTTCTTCCACTAGAAAATAGGAGTGTGGGCACAAGCTAAACCCCAACAGAAAAAAATATGCAGACATTGAGAGACATGTAAATACAATAAGAAGCATTATCCACTACTCAACAACAAAAGTGGACTTGAAGTGTCTGGTGTCCTCCTGTGGTCAGTAAGATTTGCCACACGAACCTAACATTAAGATAGCCTTTAGACACTCCCCAACAACCCCCCCCTCCAAAAGTCATCTATGTTTTTAAAAAGAATGGTTCTCATTTCTGCCTCTCATGCATCCACTGTGGCTACTGTTGCAAAATGACCAATAAACAGGAGTAGTCAATAGTCAATCCCTCCATCACTCACCTCCTCCTTCTTGCAGTCAGCTATTCTTCCTCAGCTTTGACTTCTGGACTACCTGGCTTATTTCCTTACAGGGAAGGAAACTTTAAAAGCAAGGATGCAATTAAATGTCTTAAGAGAGTCTGGTATAGAAAAGCAAGCATCAGACTACCAGTATTAGAACAGTAAGACAACAGCTCTAACAGCTTCATCAGTATAATAAAAAAAATTAAAAAAAAACCAAACAAACTGGTGCGTGTGGAGCCAGCATTGAATGGATTCAGTTAAGGGCTTAGAGGATGTGGAAGCACAGCAAATACGTTCTCATGCCAGAAAGTTCAGAATATTTTAACATTATTTCTTTTTTTTTTTTTTTCAGCTAGGCTACTTATTCCTGGATGTCATTCTTAAAAAAAAAAAAATGCATTCAGAAAAGTGTTATAATTCAATTTTTTTAACAATCATTTTTGTTTGGCTAATTAGATGAAATTCAACTACATAGAAACAGCATTATAGCTTGACCCTCAAATGTCTAATCATGCATATAAGATTTACTTTTTTTTTTTACTTAAATTGTTGAACTATTGTTCCATCTGTCTTTGAAGAAAGGGAAGAAAACTAAAAGCCCTCAAGACTTGAGTCTTCACATTACTGCAATTTAATTTTTATATTAATGTCATTTTCGCAGAATGATAACAGGATGAACAACAGAAAAGCATTAACACTGAAGAGAAGCAGGTTAAAAACATGGCCAGCCTTCTGGTTCTTTCCAGAAGATACTTACTTCTAAATTCCTAAAAGGATGAAGGCAAGTTCTCATATTCATACATGTTCTCAAAAAGAACATAATGCATATCACTCACTTGGCAAACATTAAGGTGTGTGCTCACATGCACTTAAGCATCAACACATACATACAAGTATTCGTTACATCAAGGGAAAACATTCAGAAGGAATAAGCATCTTCCACTGGGTTATGCTTAGACAAAGAGACATTAAGGAACTTGTCATCAGGACATTTGAACACCCATTCAATCCACCCACCATTTGCCACGAGATGCACTTAGAATGACCTCCCTCCTTCCATCCCCCTCACTGTTTAAGGAACAAACTCAAATAGCTTCAGTTGTCCAACCACCAATTAGCTACAGTTCTTAGTGCTCAGATAACAAAACACATTTTCAGGTCAAAGAAAGCGTCATGGTTATACTGCTGAAAACTAGCCAAAAGCCCAGTGACCCAGGTCCCAAATCTTCTGCCTGCTGCATTACTAGTCTTATTTAAAATGCCAAAACACAAATCAGATAATAGAGGGATCAATAGAAAATGAAATTGGAAAAGCACAAGTTTCAGATTTGCATATATCTTGCATAAAAAGGATTTTACCTCCAAAATCCCACTCTTAGCATTTAAATAGGCAATCTTATTCCAAAACTATCATGAATCTTATTAGTGTCAACAGATTCACTGTCACAATTAATTCACTTTTTAAAATCCGAGGAATATAATGGAAAAACTCTGGTAGTTACAGATAGTCAGAGAAAAAGTTCACAGTTCAATGTTCAGACCTTACACAGGAAAAACTAAGCATTTGGAGTCCATCTGGTAAGAATCTTTATAACCATGTTTTTACTTTTAAAGTAGGTAGAGCTGAAATAAGTAACCCTTGTAATGTGTTCCAAGACAATATCTATTTTAAGAAAAATTACATTATACAGCCCTAAATATATAAAAGCTTACAAAATAGGAGGCTAATTTATGCATACAGGCACCGTGCTATGGCTCTAAATCTATAAAACTGAATTTTCATTAATAAGCTAAGTAACATTTGACCAGGTGTCTGTTCTTAAAGCTATGAACTTAGCTTGAAGCACATTGCTAGACCTTACGTTTATTACAAGAATGCTTCCAGTAACCAGAAGCACGATAGTGTAATTGCACACCCCGGAATGTAATACCACACTTTAAAAATGGTTATTTTAATGATTACGCTAATGAGTTCTGAATTTCCAACCTATGTGCATACAGTTTCATAATTACACAGCTTGAAATCCTCATCAGCAAATCCAAGTGCTCCTGAAATCCAAATCATTTTATAATCTTGAATAATGCATGGCACCTCTGCAGCAACAAATTAAAACAAATTTCATAAAAATGCAAAGCCTCATAATCTGTATTCTAAAAGAAACTGCATTACTGAAATAAAGTGTTGCTTAGTAAGTACTAACGATGGTGATTTTTTTTTGTTTTCCCTTTGATACTCACAGTTCAGATCCCACTTCAAAAATAAACAGACTAATTCCTATGAAAATATCTATACATATATGTACACACACACACATATATATGGTGGCTTCCAGCACACCCTATTACACTAAAGTGAAATCAGACATCTGTTTCTTAAACAAGCACTGGCTCAAAATGGCATAAAACCTTTTCTTCCCGAAAAAACATGAAACATTTTTTTAAAAACAGGCTGCAGCTTGACTGCCCTGCATGCTACTTCATCAACAGCAAAACCAAACTCCATCTTAATTTATCAAAGGGAAGCAAATCAAGGTCTATGTTTTTTCCATCACAATGCCCTCCCTACCCCCAATGACTCTGTCCGTTTTTAAACTACAGGTAAAGCCTAGATAAACTCAACACAAGTTGTTAGCAAACCTTGGCACCAGCTTTTTGAATAAGTTAAAAAGCCCGTGCCTCAGGATGAGGGGAAAAACCATCATCACAGACAATGCAAAAGGACAGATACTCTGTTTTCATCTAGGATTTTCTTGTGCCTCTCATCTCTTCTCTATATTTTAAGGGCTGAAAAGGATAAAGGTAATCTTTAAAATATGCTATTCCTAACACTTCCTCGGGGACACATGATGCATAGCTAATTATCAGACAGCTAAAAATACTGACACTGGGACTCCCTGATAGAACAGAAGTTAAGTGAATGTTTTATTCACAGTAGTGTTGTTTTGTCTGTCTTCATTGCTAAGAACTAGCTAAGAAAATTTAAGTAAAATACTGTCAGCAGTAACTATTTCATATCCAAATAACTTTCATAATGGGAATTTACAACTGAAACTTACTACAAATTATTTATACAAGGAAGAAACAGAATACTCTGAATCTAACAGATAAGAACACTCTGCCATGCCTTTGGAGGTTGTAATCACTTCATTCAGAATAAAAGTTAAATCAATTTTCACTTTTACCAATTTAGGGTTTGAAAGAAGAATGAATTATTAGTTATCCTTTTTTTAAATCAAATTTTAAGATTTCCACTCATCTGTACAATCTCATTACTGCAACCACAAAATATGAATGCAGAAGCAGTAAGGAAGAGTAACAGAGAAAAATATCTACATGCATTCTGGCAGAGATATTAACCACAGCCTGAAAATTATACTTAAAAAAACCCAAATGTTAAAACCCAATCAAAGAACAACAGCCCTTGCATACATTTGATGCATTTCTGCAACTTAATTTTTCCCAACTTGAACATACCAGGCTTTTGATCTACTAATCCCCATTTTACCTCATTAGCACCAAGGAACTAAACATAAGAATTGGCTTCCTCCGGACAACAGGCATTCAAGCTTACAGAAGTGTGACCAAGACTCTGCCAGAAACACTAAGTGTCAAGAGTTTGCAGGGTGTTTGCGGAAGCCAGTTTAACAGCGAAAGCACACACATTAAAACAATAACTTCGCCATGGTATTAATCAAATAAAAGTCATAAAACTTGGCATATCACAAAAAAGCCTAGTCCAGAGCAACATTCACCATCTACAGATAAAAATGCTGGTTTTTTTTTCCTTTGAGACATGCCTTCTTTGGTGCAGATCGTATGAAAGACACAGAACATCTGAGTTCTAACAGACCAATTCAGACTATCCTGTGTCCATTGAACATCTAAAATGTTACCTCCACTTTAGAAAAAACATCATTAAATTGCATTTTTTGCTCCCAGGCATCTCTCACATACTTATTCTTTATAGTGAAAGTATTTTTAAAAGCAAAAAAAAAAACCTCTCCAGGGAAAACCTGACTAATATGCAACAACTTGTAGAGCAGTGTACATGAAAAAAAAAAACAACAAACACTGCAGCATGTACTTCAATAGTTACAGCCGAGAATTTTTACCCAAGACTTACATATCTGGCTTTGTTTTTCCTAAACAAGTGTAATATACTGTTGTACAAACTGAAAAAGACAAATCTGCATCCTGCATTCCAGTTATCAGAAAGTTACAAAACCCTAGGGAAAATACAAGAAAGTTCAATTAAACAGAAGTCCAGAGCTCAAACCACGTTTCTCTAACTTAACTATGCATTACTTGCATGGATCACATTTTTGAGAATCAACCTGTACAACAAGGAGATCCATAAAGCATGACGTTTTCAGGCTCTGCTGACACACTGGAAGGTAATTTAAACAAGCCAGCATCAAGGCCTCTGCTGCTGATTCACAGGGGAAATTTATAAAACCACTATGCTGTGACTCTCTGTTAAAGCAAACTCCCTCAGAATTCCACAGCTTTCTGTTTATTCTTCAAACTACTGAGATACTCCTGCCCACTTCCCTTGTCATTTGATTTCATTTTACCATTTTTCAGCCTGCTAGTATAAATCATTTTCCTTACCTCAGATAACCTTCAGCCACACTGCTTCTACTTACCTAAAGCTTACTCTAGATCCGATTTCCCTCTCCATTTCATGAGGAATTTGATGGTTGGAGTGAACAGAAACTGTTCAAAGGTAGAATCACTTCCATATAATTTAATTTCAATGAACACTGCGCATCAGAATGTGCCATCATTTCCACAGTGGTAAAAACCCTGAAGGTCTTCAGAGCCAAACCCAGGTCAGAAAATAACTTCTGTATAAGTGCTATACCCAACCAGCACACCCAGTGACTAAACCTACCTGGAAACAATGCAAAACTTCAGAATTTGCCGACAGAAAAAACATGCCTATCACATACCTAGAGAGACATTTTCCCATGTACAGTTACACCAATCTTGAAATTTACATCCGCTTCTGAATCCAAATATTCGTGGTTTTGCCCGAACTGCTCCAAACCAGCCTCACACTCTGAACACCATCACTGAAACTAAAAATACTTGCGAACACCTTTGTCTGAAGTACGGTTTAAGAGAGCTACTCAGCATCCTCTACAATAACATCTTCAGCAGATCTTCAGCTTCTTGTCAGGAGCACGCATGGGCCCAATAACCGTTTTGAACAGCCAGCAGATGATTGCTGTAGCACTTTGGAGACCTTCCAGGAGACATGTTTTCTCAATACTGCATTTCTGCTGGTAGTGAACCGACAAGGAAGAATTCATTTATTTCACTGTTTAACGTTTCATTAAATGCTTAGCTAAGAAAAATATCTGAGCTACACTTAATTCATACCATTTATTTGATGTCATCATTGGAAACACTTAAATGATGGTTACAGTCCCTACAAATCTTGAAACAATGTCACCGTTTCAGCATTTCATTGATGTCGCTCTGTGTCCTTCAAAAGCTTCTGCTGCTGTTAAAAACCACAAGTGACCTATATTTAACAAGGGAGTAAAAAGAGTAAAAACTCTTTCTAAGATCATTTTGGCATCCTGCTGTTTCAGTATCAGTGCAATCACATACCCTTTTTTCCTCCCACTGTTGTAAAAAAATAAAACAACAACTAAATGAACTGCAACACAAAACCCACAGAACACCCTCACCGCATGCTTGTAACAGCAGTGGAACTGCTAAAACACAAACCTCTGGAGAGGTTAAACCTACACCACCTTCTAGGATGACAAGCAAGATCTTTTGCCAGCACCACTAGTCAGGAAATAGTACCTTTGGGTGTTTAAGAGCTTTGTTGGCCAAACTGCAGATACTGCAAAGGCAATCTTACAAAAACAAACACACACACCTCTCACCCGACAGCAAACCATCACACTCTACTTGAGAGGGGCTCTGCTGGTAACACCATACCAGTAAACATGTGTTGCTTGCATTTAATCCTGTCAAAACACGAACATATGTTAGATAGGTTACACAGAGACTGCATTTTCTCTGCAGACTTTTAAAGGAATTCAGAGAGCAGAACTGTTCTGATCCAAGAAGTAAACACTTCAAATTATTCCTATAACCTAAGCAAGTTTTAACTCATTAACACAGGGCTTCATTATGTCTTTAGTCTCCCTGGGTGTTTGTTGAACATTTGAAAACAGGACTCCATATAAAATCAGAGGGAAACCTGGACAAGTACATTGCTTATGCATTTAAGACAGGTGCCAAGCATGGGCTTCCATGCACACAATGATATAAAGGGAAATGTTTTGTACTCATCTTCTGCACAGCAGAGACGTTTCCTTTGGGCATTTTCTTCCTCAAGGAAAAAGGTCATTTCTAACAATAACAGATCTGTTAAGTTCAGGATTCCACTTACAGTTTCAACACTTAAAAAGTGGACAATTTTAATAGCATGTTTTTATTCAAATTACAAAATTTGGGTTCCTTTATTAATGAGATCCATTAACTAGATCCACAGAAACCACTCACTTGGATAACTCCATGAAAACAAACTATTTTAAAACTATTCAACACCAGCTCCGAAACCCAATTTAGGCCACAGATTATTGCTGAGGTGGCAGCAGCAAAGGGGGCTCTCGTCATACAAAATTTCCAAAGCATTTTCACGTAACATGTGTTGCCAAGCATATAATACTAATGTAGAACTAGTTTATATGCAAATAGAACAAGCCACCCTCTCCAACACATAACTGTGCAGTTGACAGCAATTAATATGATCCACTGCACTATCTGCTGAATTGTGATTAATTTCGAGTAGAAGAAGAAACCACGACATTGACATAAGTAGAGCTCAAAATCATTCCCACTTCCAATAACGTGCATTGTGCACCCCAGTGCCATCATTTCACAATGTTGGAAACTGACCATTTATTCCATCTTTGTTTCCTCTCAATTATTTACTGACCCACAGCAGCACTTGCTGCTTACCTCATGTTCAGTTGTGCCTCCTTAGCAGTCTATTGTTAAGCACTGTCAAAAGCTTTTGAAATCCCAGATAAATTATATCTGATAGCCCTCTCCGATTCACTGTTTTGTTGCCACAGTGAAAGAATTTCAATAGATTAGCAAGCACGTTTTCCTTTGAAAAAACGGTGCTAATTTACTGCTATCAAAGTACGATCTAGAGCAGATTAACCCTTAAAAAAGCATCCGCTATTTTCTTCTGCCACTAAAGAAGAGCTTGATTGTCAGCAATGCCAAACACACCTTTGGTTAAAGCACTGAAGTTAAGTGCAACATTTATTATATAGAGTGACTGATTTCGTGAGAGACTGTATTACTGGCTTGGATGCATAGGAAAGGATGACGAGGACAAGGGAGCAACAAAGCTGTGGCCAATTCATTTATCACGCATACAGATAAGCATAACCAAAGAGAATCATTGCACAGATAAATGTACCAAAATAATCTTTCATTTATTTAGGGACTTAATTACATATCAGGTCAATTTCATCTCAGTATCTCCTCCCCTTTTTGCAAAGCTTGAAAGATCCCATAAGCCAACATTCTTAGTGTGAACAGCACATGTAGAGGTTCAAAGGCTAACAAGACCACAAGAAAACAATTTAAAGTATTTGTAAGCTTTTTATAGGACTGTTTCTTTGTTGTCAGATCACACCAAGCATTGTAAGTAGGTAGTATGGATAGGTCCTTACACATTCTGTAAAGGGGCTACGGTCCAATCCCACTCTCAAATAAAAGAATTCTTTGACCTGCCAACCCTCAGCTCCCTCACATGATTACATGATTCTCCCATAGTTTAATTAAATGACTCCATTTGTCACTGCAGCTGCTTCTGTTCAGTAAGTCTTACTTATTGCTGTTTCGCCAATGCCTTCTGAATACGAGAAGATGGCAGTGATGCAGCACATGTAATTGAGACACCAACAGAAGGGAAAGTTCGCAGTATTCTTAAACCACCTCAGACCATTTCATGCAGTAAGATCCCAGATTTCCAGTGTTTTTTTCCACCCAAGGCAGCCTGAGAACTATGGAGACAGGCCTAGTGCTGTAATGACAGATGCTTAAACTTAAAGAGTTGTGCGTGAACCAGAAGCTTTATTAGCAACACATACTCAGAGGCACCCACCAATGAAGTACAGCAAAGGCTTTGGCAATAACTTAAAAACTGGATGGTAACTCAAATATTCAGCAAACTACAGCTCATATTTGCCCAAGTGTTCCTGTATCGACATTTCAGACAGAGGAGCCCGAGTGGACATGTTAATTTTTATTAACCAATGCCACTAGTAATGCATTTCCATTTGATGCATTATCTCATTTTAGGATATCTTATGCTTATGGTCTCATCCTTTATATACAGCTGTGCCAATCCTCAAAACCCTGTCCTTAGTCTCCAAACACTACTAGAAATAAGTCTTAGGGTGTTTTAAGCACACATTCAGTAAATACGGACAAGCAGGAAACACAAGTTTGACAAAAGGAACACATACCAAACAGAGCTCCATCGTTTTTAAGAATTCCCACATAAACCACCATAAAATGACACTGAAGCACACCTCAGACAGTTTACTGAGGTACTGAGAAAAAGCATCTCATTAATCACAAGCAAAACGTTGCACTCTGTAACAAGTCATTGCGCAATCCACAGCACACAAACTACCATTTCTGTTCACAATACACAAAATCATTTTTGAAGTCACCAAACACATGGTACTATAAATAGACAAAGCTACTGGTCTGACAGTACAGGCACAGTCCATATTTTTATCTTCAGTTTCAAGTCCCTAGATATATTTTTCCTCTGATTTAATGAAGAACAAAAATAAGAAGGAAGAAACTACCACAGTATTATAAATTCTACTCCTCCTCTTCTATGCTGAAATAAGTCACCAATTAGTCTCCCAAAACTAAATTTTCCTGACAATTACAAAAATGTTAAAAAGAGCTTCTTTGCAGCTACTACTTCTCTACTCAGAAAGGATATGTATCTTACTGGAACTTAAAAGTTAGATTCACAGCTTTCAACACTAATAACTGGCCTACTTTAGACTTTCAGTAGCAAATCATAGGAACTCCTCCTGAAATTTAACAGAGTTGAGGCAACTGTTCTTGTCATCACAGGATTTGTGTTTATTTTGTCGCACATATTCAGCCATGACACTTAAGCGATTCTAGTAAACTTAATTCTAAGCATAGGAAGAGATTATAAAAGATATTTTAAGCAGCTTGTGTTGCAAAACTCACATTCCTTCACCACTCATTTTCATATAGCAATAAAAGCAACACAGAACTGCTTGAAAAGGTTAAGTCCTAAATCAACCACTAGGCTCCTCTGATTACCTTCATTGTTTTGGTTATGCTTTTTTTCTCCTTCCCTGTTCTACTCCAGAAAGAGAGCTATAGCACCAATGGGCAGACGTGTTTAACTTAGTAATATTTAACACCCACATCACCTGCCAGATGTCCAAGAAATGAGAAAGTGGAATCAATTATTTGAGAAGCAAAATGAAGAATTAGTGTTTTCATCCAAGTTCTACCTTATCTTTGTCTTCCACAACATCTGCCAGTACATCATCCGGGTCCAGGATTCCTCCATCTGTATACTCCAGGTGGTGAATATTTACCCAGGAAGCTGGATCCTGTAAGACAGACACAAGACTTCTCAACTTAACCTTGCATGGTTTTAACACCATCAGACATACAATAGCTTTGTCTCCCAACTGCTTCCCACCCATTTCCCTCTCCAATAGCGAGGTAGAAGCTTGGAAACAGACACATAACAAAACACCACCTATAAAGCACCGTGCAAAAGATCTTTAAAGTGTGCATTTCCATTGCCTTTTCAGTCTTTACTTAAGTTAAATAGGGAATAAAAATAAAATTAAACTTTTTTCTTTTTGCAATAGTTTATAGTTGGAGTATTTGGGTTATCATCAGCACACGTAGATATATATATATAGATATATGAATATGTACCACTCCCGACAGTTCGGGAGAGAAGGGGTGTATATGTGTATTTCTATATATAAAACACCCATCATTTCTTGCTCTAAGGAGGAAAGTCAGGCTACTATAGAAAAAAACACAAACCAACAAGCAAATAGAATAAATAAATAAATCCCTGTTTGTTTTCACAAATAAATGCTCTGAAACTCCAGTGCAGCGTTGCGTATCATATTAAGATGGATCATGTTAATTTTCCAAAACTAATGCTTTCCTCATATTTTTAACTACTTCACTTCAATAACTGGGGGCTTAGCCATGGTTCCAGTGACCCTGAAGTCAAAAGGCTCAGAGCACACTACTCAACAGCAAATTCTCCTCAACATGAAATACAAATCAGCGAGCAGTCTATAACCACTCCTGCCAAACCTAGCAGCTACCCATGTAAACATAACTTCCAAGAGGGACGAGCTAAGTGGTAGTTATGTTGCAACTGCCTTAGTTAACATTTGAACATTCATCCCATTGGGCCAGCTACTGTGGTTTAACAAGCGCATGGCAGCTCATCAAGTCCTTTTTCATCATTGCTGAGCAGTGCTTACACAGAGACAAGGCCTCTTCTGCTTCTCACACCATCCTCCCAGCGAGAAGTCATCAGGAGGGGACACAGCTGGGACAGCTGACCCCAAGTGACCCAAGGGATATTCCATACCAGAGACCACTGTACTCAGCATATAAAGCTGGGTAGAAGCAGGGGAAGGCAGAGTTTTATGTGCAGCTTGTGTTTTACCTATTATTTATCTCAGCCCATGAGTTTTATCACTTGTATCCTTAAGATTCTCCTCCGCAGGTCACTAGGCAAGGAATGAGCAAGCAGCTGTGTGGGACTGAGCTGCCTTAGGTTAACCCACAGCCTTTTTAACCCCTTGCACTTATTTGAGGGTTAAGTATATCTAAGGCACAGCATGGCTAAATGACAACCACCCAATCAGGCACATAAAAGTATCACTGTTTGTAGCATATCTATTCAAACTGTAGTTTACAGTTATTTCATGTTGCATTGAAACCACTCATCTGTGAAATAGCAAATGTTTGTTCATTCTAGGTATCAGGTCTTCAAAATTACAAAACTTCAATCAATTAACATGCTTTGGGCTCTGTGAAGTGATGAAGTGTAGACATAGTTGTCTTGCAGCTCAAGGCTCCATTTGAAAGCCTATGGTTTAAGTGTTTTCACTACAAAATTCTAGGAAGAAAAGGCAGAGAAGAAACGTACCTCTCTGCAAGAAGCAAGCATGTTAAGATAGATCAAAATTTACCTAATGCAGAAACCTTGTGAAAGAGTGTCACTTGGCCCTACCAATAAACTTACAAAATAGGATTCTCTCAAACTGGAATGTGTCAGTAGCTACAGAGGTTCTTCCTGAATCTTTTAACTAATGCCATCGCAAAATGTTGCCAAAGTTAGTAACACTAAAACAGTATACTTGAAAGCCACTCCTATAAATCAGAAACTTCTGCTGCTAACATTTTTGTCTGAAGACGTATTAAAACCTGTTATACCTATTATGCTGTTTAAGTGTCCTGTAGACACAATAAAGCTGATGTGAAAAAATAGACAGCTGATTGCAATATTTCACTTTCAGTGATCGCTTCTATTTGTGATTCAGTAGCTGTACCAACCCAGATGTGACATTGAAAAAGAAACAGAAAAAAGGAGTGTAAAAGCTCTATTGTCCCACAGAATGCATCAAGTTGGCAGGAAACTCAAGACACCCAGACACCCTAAACTACACAAAACTTAGGGAATTCCTAACCTTCCTTTACTTTGGGCCACAACACATACAGTAATTTAATGGTTTTGTTAGTGCCCACACCAGGAGAAAGTAGTCTCAAAATCAGTCTGAAAGAACTGAAGATGCCATTCCTCACCAATCTTTTGAGGCAAGGGGGACCAATGTTAAATTCTTTAAAATAAAGGAATAAAAATTCACACTGAAATACGAGAACTAAAGCAGAACAGGATTCACATAGTTTTCTTAGCAAAAAAAAAATTCTTAACAGTTTAGGTACTGCTCCCCACACTACGACTCAGGCACACATAATGTGAAGCCACTACTATGACTTTTTGATCTCAAGGACACACCAATTAAAATAACCACCAGCAACTACAGCAACATTCAACACTTGCTGTTTCAGGAATACTACTGTGAAACTGGCTTCTATTAACTTAAACGGAACTTCATCCCTATTAGTTTAAAAAGGAGCTACTAAGCAGAGGGAGGAGGGAGGGAGAGAGGAAGACGAGAGAGAGAGAGAGAAGAGGGAAAGAGATGCTTTTTATAGACTTGCTTGATGAAGCAAATAGTAACTACTGCTAGATAGCCTAGGTGGAAGAAATCCCCTCTGCACGGTCAGAAGTAACAAAAATTCATCTAACCGGCAAAATCATAGGCATTCCAAAGAGATTTTGAAGGCAGAGAACGTTTTCTGTTCTTTGGATGAACTCCAAACACTGCCACGCACAGGATACAAAGTGTCTACACAGAAAACACCTAAAATCTATGTAGCAATTTCTTCTGTGCTTCTTTACTCCCACCAAGAGTTCAGACAGCTCCAATAAACAACACGCCAGTATTTTAGGTAGCTCACCATATAAAACAAGCCACCGACTACCAGCAAATACAAGAGTTTAGTATCTGAAGCCCCAAAGAGCATTTCACCCACACAATGAGTACAGGACGGACAGTAACAGCCGGAAAAATGAATGTGCGTGCGTATAAATGCATACACACAGCCACGCTTTGCATGTTACTTAGAGCTCAAGAGGAGTAGAAAAGTCTGAAAAATAACTGTGGCACATCCAAGATAGAATTATCATCAGAGAAACTGAAACCTTTCTTAGAAAGGGATGGCCTTACTTTTAAGCTTCACATGTGTTAGTGAGACACAACAAACACAAAGAGTGTCAAGAACACCTCAGGTTTCCATGTATTCCAAAATCACTAGGCAAGACACTGCATTTCAAAAGTAACAGGGTGACTTTACAAAGTACTCCCTGGAGTTCCTGCAAAAGAGCCAGCCTAGATTCTGCTCCTACAGCACTTTCTGAAAGGTCTGGAAGTCAGAGCCCAGTAACATCAGTAACAAGCGATAGGCTCTTGCAACATTACACCTGTGAAGGGCTGATCCCTGCTTGCACGCATCTGCCTCAATGAAATAACACTTCTCACCTGTTGAAAGCAGAAAATGCTGGATTTTGAAGTTTATTAACAATACATTCTTGCTCAGGGAAGGAATTGATTAAGGATATATTTACTGAAAAGGCAGTTGCTGAGAAAACTACCAAATATAAAGCAAAACACAAACAACTGTGTGCTTTTGATCTCAAGGACAAAATGCTAGGATAAGTATTTTGGGGTTTTGTTTGCTTTGTTTTTTTTGTCATTGTTGTTGTTGTTTTAAATGAGAGGTTAAAGCCCTCTTCTAGTGAGTGACAGAGCCTATAACGATTCCTCCCAGTATCTTTGTAACCATCATCAATGGAATCTCATGTGCTCAAGAAGAACTACTTAGTTTTGAAAAACAAAAGAATGAGTTTCTCATAACCATAAAACACTAACCACAGCCTAGAGGCTCTGCGCAGCATTCAGGTATGGTCACTGTCTCTGTGTGCTCCCTAAATGCTCTCCTGGCCGCAGGGTCCTTTAGAAGAAAGCACATCTACATGTTTTCTTCAAAATGGTTCCAAAAAATCCCAAGAGCATGACTGCAGAGAAGTTCTCTTAGAGCATGGCATACAACCCTTACGCAGGAGTTTAGCAGAGCTATACAACAGAAACACCTCAATATGTAAAGAGAAAGTATGAATAAGCAACCTGCTATAATACATACCAGCACTTCCAAAATGAATATTGAACAGTTACTCTAATGTGCATTTTACCTTAGGGTGCAAGTCATGTTTCTGTTTAACATCAAGCCACTTAAAAGCTGTTTACCATCATTTCCTTTATGTGTGGGAGAACACTTTAGGAATTACTATGCAAATATTTACCAAATGTTCAATTAAAGCCAGGTCACATGAATGCAAAAGTGCGATGTAGGCAGAGAAGTGACATAAATTTTAAGAAGTGGGTTTTACATTCATGTCAAGCAGAACCCTAACTTAACTGCTGCCACCTAATGCAACACCTTCAGTGTTCAAATAGTCTAAAATACGTTCAAGAATTCTTCTATGCATTTCTTTTCAAACACTTATTCAAGTGAAAGATCAACCAGTCTGTAATTAAAATACATTCCCATTTATTGTTAGTTTTTTATATACATCCATAGCCACATTGTATCAAACCCCTGGAGAACCATCTTGATTCCTTTTGCTTCAAACTCAAAGCAGGGAAGTGTCAGCCTACTTTTCTGACAACTAAACAACATCCTTTATAAATATTGCAGTTCATATAGTGCATTTTAGACTGTTAATAAGGGAACCCTAACAAGTTTAAGTACACTTCACTGGCTCATCAATAAAACAAACAACAACACAATGCTTTCACAGTTCATTATTGCTTGGTGCTGTCATTTGTTCTGCTGTGCAGAATGCATAAAATTAACTGCAACCTCTATCCTGGAATATTTAATTTAAATATAGTAAAGATGGGACATCCTGATAAGTTCAGAAACAGGAATGACTTAGTAAGACTCCTCCCACAATCGCTTCTCAGGCAGATATTTTAGAAGCACCTCCACACCATTACTTCACTAGAACAGACTTCAATGAAATAACTCCTGAAAAATGATGTATTTAAAAAATGGAAACCATGTGCTCGTTGGGATGCAATGATTTCTACATACATTTTAAAGCTACATGATGTAGTATTGCCCACAGCCAAAGAGCACCAAGTATTAGTTACTTGCCAACCCACAGTATGCAGAACAGTACAAAAAGGGAGTTGGAGAGGAACAGATGTGTGACATTTGTCACAGCCTCAAACTTCATTTCTAAATCCTTCTGAAAATTTATTGTGAAATTAGAACACCATTTTGCGTTGTTTTTACCATAATCATCTCCAAAAAAGCCTTAAGTGGTACTTCTAGTCAGATTGCTACCTGGGCTGCCACCATTAGCTGTAGTAAAGGTGAGACTCTGTTGTAGGGGAATATGAATACTGAGTTCCCAAAATCAAGAGCTGATCAGGAAGCAAATGTTTGCATACTACATACTGTCACTGCAGTTGTTAAATATTCCTCAGTCACAGCAGAGGGATTTCTCAAGAAAGATCTGGAGCTGAATGGTTAGGTCTCAGCAACAACACAAGGTACACACACATAAACGTCCTTACACAACCTAAGAGTAACTCTAATAAAGTATCACACTGCGTCCATCCGGCAGGCAAAGAACTACATTCACACATGCAAAGACAGTTGAAGTAGTAAAACAGTATCACCTCTGTAACAATACTGTATGTTGAGATGATATTTTTAAGGAATAAAAGTTAACATAAGAAGCTTCTCAAAACAGTAAGACAAAGAGAGTTCTGCACAACAATAAAGTCTGTTGCAGACCATTACTGAATTCACAGGTCTTAGCACTGACCAGACACAAATAAGCCTCCCTCTATGAAGCCAACTGACTATAAACTAGGTCTTTTCACAAACTTCCAAAACCAGGGAAAAAAGTAACATTTATGCTTCACTACTCAGGAAGCTTCCAGAGTTTAGTTTGCATTACAATATAACAGAGCAAGTTACAAACCCATATTCCTATGTCTCAATGTTGAAAATAAATTCTTAAGTGGAATTAATTACATATAGTTCTACTGCAGAGAATTAAACAAGATGTTTTTAATAATTTCTAGTTAGAAATTCAAAAGCAGCAGAAACTACCATGAAATCTTGAAGATAAATACAATGAACAGAAACGCAACAGCCCAGTGAGACAGCAAAAAAAAAAAAAAAAAAAAAATTCCTCATGTATTGTATAGTATTGTTCTTCACCAAAACTCTGAATCTGCTTCCATGAGAAGAGAAAATGCTTTAAGGGGTTAGAGAGAAGACAAAATTTCTTTACAGCCTTCTACCAGTTGAAGTGACAATCACTCATGTCAATAATATGCAAGAAAAATATCTATACTGATTCAAGCTTCTGAGTACATACCATACACAGTTCCTCACTTTTAACAGTAAATTTAACGGGGCAGACTAACAAGCTGCTACCAAAATGGAACTTTACAACCCTTTCCACAATATTCACAAACAGCATGGGCTCTTTACCCAAAAACCCCCACAATATTGGAAGCGACATCATTTTGAGCAGTAGTTTCATCTGTCAGCTTCCTATCAGGAAGTCATCTAGCAATCAAGAGACTGCTGAAGCACTCTTACCTGAGCAAGAGCTGCTCTCTCCTCCCCTTTCCTTTTCTGCAAGAGGTCCAATTAAACAAACCACTGTAGAAAACACTTTTGAAGTTACTGGCTATATCAAATGCCTAACACATTTAAATACCTAGCTGAAGTCATCACAAAGATCTTACACATTTCATCAGGTTAGGACAGGACACCACTGCCTGCTACATGAGGGCCTCCTATGAGTTTTTGCCTAACACTAACTCAAGCCATCACCTCAAGGAAATTAAAAGAATACTAGATTACAACATGACTATGGAGCAAGGTATCATCCTATCACACTAGCAGCCAACTCCTACCTAAAACTTCTCCTTAGTATGCCTCCCTTATTAATTCAGTGTGCTGAACTGTTTCGAAGCTAGACTCTCAAAACCAAAAAGTAAATTTCTGCATGCATGAGGAATATGCGGGAAATAAGAAACTGAAGAATCCTTAAATCAGTACCTCTTTAAAAAAGCAAGGTGTTACCTGCAAATGAACTTCACCAATGATCTTTTCAACAGGATTAAAAACACCAACCATAAAAATG
The DNA here is from genome assembly GCF_017976375.1 of Cuculus canorus. Classification (NCBI taxonomy): domain Eukaryota; kingdom Metazoa; phylum Chordata; class Aves; order Cuculiformes; family Cuculidae; genus Cuculus; species Cuculus canorus. The sequence continues at coordinate 27,861,694 of NC_071406.1, read as the reverse complement.
TGAGCCTCTCAAAAAGAATTTTGAACTTTTAACTTTGGTGTTTATTGGAGGACACATTTGATCAGTTTGTGCGTGACTTATGTCAGCTTACATGTCCTGATTTCAATACAGAAAATAAAATGAGAGATCACAGGAAGTAAAGCCAGTCTAAATAACAGATACACGATGCTTTGTTTCTGGCCAAAACACACTTTGATTTTCAGAGAGTTTAAGAGATTTTCTTCATGCAGTAAGACAAAACAGAAGAAGAAATTTTACTCCTTCAAAGAGGTATAAATTAAACATTCAAGTGTAGGCTGAAACAAAATTTTTCTCAAAACAACACAATTTGCCCTAGCGTTTTTAAGATTTGCCTTTAGACTGGAACAGAGGGAGCCTGTCCATGTAAACAAGCAAATTAAAAAAATTAGAAAAATCTCATTCCATGTACTTTCACGCACACAAAATGTTTAAGTTCATTTATACTATTTTTCAAGACTAGTTGTGAAAACTTAACCTTCCCCCATTTTTTTTATTAAATCATCACTGGATGCACTATTCACAAATGGTCCAATTATGAAATAGGGAAGAAGCCCTAGAAAAAAATAAAGTTTTACATAAGGTCACTATGAAATACATGATTTTAAAAGTTTCTGTCTTTGAAGGTGCTAAAAACCTGATGTCAAAATGGGAACTCTAATCAGATCAGGTCAGTATACAAACAGATTTATCTTTGTCACCAAGATTGGTTTTATCGCAGTACATCAGCAGTTTTTGCGAAGTCTGCTCACATCATTTTCCTTGCTGGCTCTTAGGGATCAGAGTGGAAAGAGCAGAACAAACAAACAAGGCCAACCAAACAATTCATGCATAAGGCCTGTGGAGTACCGCAGCCTCCTGACAGAAGAAATGTTAACCATCTGGGAAAGGACAGAGAAATCTTCCCTTGTTTTTCTTTGAAGTCAGGGGGACTGCTGAGTGAAGGCAGACAGACAACAACCAGAAAACACAGTTTCTTTTTAGCCTTTGGAATGAGACTAAGGCAGAGTAAGCACAATTCACCATCAGATTTACACTCAACTGAACAGTCAAAAAAAACCTCTAGTCAATCTCTAGTAACCAGAGGGCTTAGAATATTTCTTGATCTTTAGCCATCTTCAAATTATTATGGTCTGAGAAACTGAAAGGACTAGGTAGGACAATAACTACGAGCTAAAACACAACAGCCTGAGCAAGGACTGATCATCACTTCTGTCTCCTTCAGATATCGTCCTCACACCACCTAATAGCAAACTTTTGTTTTAGATGAATGAAACTCATCCTTCTCCGTTCTTCTTCTTCCTTGTTCCTTCTCTGGTTCATTTGCATATATAATTAATGCATTCTGCTTTTCTTAAGTAGATGGAAAACCAAGCATTCACAAGTTATAAGAACCACCTCCTTACAGCAAGCCAGGCGCTTCCATCTTTCTTGGGCAGTCTCTTGAGGTGAAGATGCTCACCACACACAACCTGACACACGGGTTATACACATGCCATCATCACCTCAGTATCATTTCTTTTGAGTTTTTTAAGTATCCCAGTTCACATTTTAAGACAATGAACCTGTGCTCTGAGCTCCTGGAAGACAAATAGAATGCAAACTCACAGCAAGTTCTTCAGACAGGTTGTAGAGCACAGCAAAGGGGGCACTGTGAATAGATTCCTCCATCTGAGTCACATGATACCTGTTCTTGGTGGCCTACAGCACGCAGACGGACAGTGAATGTCTTCTGTCCCTCACAGACAATGTTTGCAAAGAGGGACTAGAACATTTTTTTCTCTGTAGCCATCTTTAAATGGTTACACTTTGAGAAATGAATAGGACTGTGTACTAATACACAGAAAGTCTTTTCAATTTTCACAAGAAAAGGTAGTTGTTCATCTCACCTAGTGAACTCCACTGTTGCTGAAGAGCAGAAAAAAGAGAAAGCTGGTTTATCCTGGCAATTGAATAAGCAAAGGAAAAGAATACCCATCCCCCACATTAGGCCTGAGAAGGAAAAAGGAAAAAAACTGCAGGAATATCCCTACCATGGAATTCCCAACAGTCAGAGCATAGATATAAAATCCAAAGTGACACAGAACTTAAAACTGGACTCAAACTTTGATTTGCAGCACTGAAACCCTTCAAAACTAAGAGCATTCTGATTTTATACTGAATCTGAATGAGACCTACTCTGAATGTGGCCCACTATCTGCACATTATCTGAATAATATAAGATTCAGAGAATACATCAGCAGAAGCATCATGCAGCGCACCTTTACATCACAGTCCAACTTTTAACATTTTTGAAGTGTATTTCAGTGAAGAACAAGTACGCAAAACCAGTATGAAAAACAAGTATGCAGAACAGGCAATGATAGTTGGACACGCAATCAGATGAAGGACCACACACTGCAGTTTATGCCAGGGTTTGAATTGAAGATAACATGAATGCAAGTGCAAACTGATCTTTGATAATAAACTAAGAATATCCTTTAGCTCATCAAGCCCATTAGGATAGATTGTTTCAACAACGCAGAAACACAAAAGGCTCAGCCCTACGTAACTTAACACAACAGCTCTGGAACAAAGCTCCAAGTAAAACAACATTTTAAGCTTTATTTTTCATATCCTAAGTTCTTCACATCAAGTATTTGATACAATATTCAGAGTAGCATTGTTATGCTAATAAGTAAACTGCTACACAGCTACAAGCACCTGACAAATAATCAATTAGCATTGTTAGGCTTTTTTTCAGTATCTGAAAGTAACACTGGGAAGGGGGGGTTGAGGGACAAGTCATGATTTCTTAAAATCCAACTTAAAGTGAGCACACAGAACTATAAAGCTACTCCTTCATATTGCCACCCATTTTTCACACAGAAATGAGGAAAAAACTAACAACTCAAGAAAATAAGAAAGGCATGTGTACAGCACTACTGTACTTCAAAAGCAAAGTGCTGGTTAAGTAAGTGAACACCACCATTATTCCGTCAAGTAAAACTGGAGATACTTTAAAATCAAACCATTGAATACAGCTACAGGTAACAAAAACACAGGCTTGCTGTAAATTCATATAACTCAGTTTGTACTGAAGATCTAGACAAAAAAATATAAATGGCTCAGCATCTCCAATAGGAGCAGCCTCCACTTCAGTCCTGCATCTAAGAACTATCCAAGATTATTTTCTTTACAATTGCTAGGGCCTTCCTTTGATAAAGAGACTAACGTAGCTGCCACTCAGACAGAACTGCTTATCAGAAGCAGCTGGGAGTTTCAAATGTGATTGAGTAACAACAGACACCAAACTCCCACAAAACAGAATATAAATGCCTGTAAGACAATGCAGATCAGGTATGCTGAAATCCTGTAAAACCTTATGACGTAAGCTGAGCTTCAGACAAAGTTCAAGTAAGAAAAAACAGTAGTAAATATAGAACTATATCCTTAATTCCACACAGAATGCCATTACACATTTTTTGGAAGTAAAAAATTCTCCCTCAATTGTATGGAAGTATTTCTCTTATTTCAGACAACAGTAGGACTTCCTTGCTGCAGTGCCACCCATTTCTCCTGCATGGATCAACCATCAAGCAGAGGTTGAGGAGGAATTTTGCCAGAAGGCTGGCAGACTCACACCATCAGTAAGGCCACCCAGATCCCTGACCACCACTCCCTTCTCACACTTCCAAGGCTGGTGAATGGCAGCAAAGGCACCGCTTCCCACCAGAGCCATTTCCCCATCATCCCTCTGCAGCTCTCTCCACACTCCGACGACCCACTAGCAGTTACAGTTCGTTGCCATCTTGAGAGAAGTGTTAGGTGTGGATTTGAGGTCTTTTTCCTCACTCAGAAGACAAAGAAAATACACAATTTTTCACAGTACCTTTGGTCACAGAGCTCCAAAACAGAGCCATAATGGACAACTGCAGGCCTCAGCGCGAGAGACACAGAGACAGTCATGGTAGTCTTCAGCACACAAAATATTAGAAGTATTGAGGATGTAAGCAGAGCCTCTCTGAGGCAGAATTAAGCATATTACAAGAGGAAAAAAAGAGAGAGTGTAAGGGTGTCCAAAGTAATAGATTAAGGCTTGGATATATGAGGAGGGAAATAAGGATTTTCATTCATGCAGGTATTGGAGCAAGGTGTGTACTGATGAAGCTGTTATATGCCACTTTTTTCTCACATGAAACACTAAATTAACCAGCAGCCCTCCCACCTTTATTTCTAGTAACAAAAATGACCGGGTCAAGAGTGTTCTGAAGGCACAACTAACAGGCAAGCACTGCTCAACTCCATCAAGATTCGCTGTTTGAAAGAATATGAGCAGGAAGTTTAAAAACTAATAAAAATATTTACCAGCATAATATTACACCATGGGAATTATTATATAACCTCTCTTCTACTTTGTGTTATAGTAATAAAATTTATATTATCACATTACAATATCGCTAAATTTTAGTATTTGACTTTTGACATACAGCAAATACACCAGGTAAACAGCCCAAGTGATCTCTACCTCTATTCACACTGGCAGAGTCAAGTGACAGAACTGGATAAAATCCAAACAAGGCCAATTCTCTTACTCTTGAGGTCAATTGCCACCTTCATCTGACTGAAAACGCGGTATATGCCTGAATTAACGCATTATAAAAACTTCACACCATATGCCTAACCACATCTCATGAAGTGGGTTTCGGTCAGATAGAAGAAATAGAGAATGAGGTTACTGAAATTCAATGGCAATAGTGCACAGAAGGGTCCCCCTGCCCTGCCCCTTTATCCTGGAGCACAAAAAGAACTGCTTTCTCCTGCTCCTCCAAGTATCTTCAGGAAAACTGAGCCACAAAAAAAGTTGGGAAGGAACTCAGAGATTTGAAAGAAAAGAGGATGTAGCAAAGCAGAATAACAGTCAGAGCAAAAATCCAAACAAACAGCTAAGTAGAGCATTCAGCTTAAACATGGAGAATGACACCTGAGGCATGTATTCTAGTTACTGTTTTGTGGCAGCCTTCTCCGACCCTCTGACCAGGAATTCCTTTCCAAAGCTTGCAGGAGGACCACATGGAAACTTTCCTTACACAATTTTAATCCAGTCTGTACAACCCTACAAGAAACTACAAATGAAACGGCTGGTAAGCACATTTGATTAAATGCTGTAACTGCATATATTTTGTAACAGTCCTGAGATGCCATTACAACTTTCTTTTTCTTTTGTAGATTGATGCCATCCATCAATCATACAGATGAGTCCAATTTACTTTTCAGTCTGCTACCTCATTCATTCTTTCAGGGCTCCACAACTGTATCCACATACACTGGTTTCACATATTATGCCACGCCCAAGCACCCACAAAAGTAAGATTTCAATGTAAAATTAAACAAAGACCTATTGGAAATTCTGACAGCAAACGGGACATAACATAGCCATTACTCACAAGAATGCTCAAGGCTAACCAGGTTACAGGAATGCTTTATCACAACACACTCTCAATAGGACTTCCAGTGTAAGTTACCTTCTCATTAACAGAGGTGATTACATCTTAGTCTCTCAACTCTCACACAGAAATACCACTAGAGAGCCAGTTGCTGATGAGTTCAGCCACAAGATGCTGGAGGCTTTCCAGTGAAGTAATTGGATCTACTGTCACTGAATTTTATCACTACATACAATGTCTGAAAAAGGAAACCAGCACAGGCAATGAAGCAGTTGATTCTCTTTTTTAAATGGCTACTAAGTAAGGAAACAGCCATTGTCAGTTAATAGAAAAAATGATAACATCAGAATTTGATGGTATAATGGTCACGTAAGGTAAATGATTTGGCCTCCTGCAGAACCTGCAACAGCTTTGGCTGCATTATTAGAGGTGTCACTTACACTAACTATGAAGTTCGTCTCCAAAACAAAAAGCAACAAGACGAAATCCTGAAAATTCATTAAGTGGGCTTTAGCAAGATTACAACAGTATTCAACAGTTTGAGCATTAAATTGAAGCTCACATCATTGAGTACTGACACACATATTTATGAAAACCATCATGCAGAAAGTGTGATTCACACTCATAGTTTAAAAACAAAATCTAGCTTTTGTTTTCCTTCCCACTTAATAGAAATTCCTTCCCATAAAGCCTCCTCTACTAAACTTTCTCTCTAGACCGTAGAAAAACTTTTTACTAACAAAAGCCAGTAGTATGAAACTTATCATGCACAAGATGTTTCAAAACCAAAACAACAACATTTGCATGATGTTAGTAGTCCACTACAACCTATTTCAAAACAACTGCCATGACACAGCGATGCAAAGTCAAGATCTGCGCTGTCAAGCCTGCCTATGAACACTAACGTCCAGGATTTTGCTATACCATCAAGTTGTGGGTTTTCTTCTCCAAAACCCCTGTTGATAAGCCAAATAGTTAATCTCTAAACATACAATGCATAAAAGGGATAATTTCAAACCAGAAAAATGGAAGACACTTATAATCACCACAGCATTCACATTTGAGTGACAGCTGAACATAACGACACATCAAGCACTCAGCCATCTGGAAAGAAGCTGGTATTTTTTTCATATTGTCTATTCTCAAACCTTTAAGACAAGAGTCAGAGGTTGACCACGACTTGCATTTAGCGAGATGCTCATTTCATATCTACAGCCATTAATGAACTGCAGTAGGAACAATAAGCCAGACTCCTCCACTTTCATTGAATTCAAAAGATGGTTGTGTCATATCAAGACAAATAACGTATGTACACTGCCAGATGTATGGTGCATTTGAAACATCTGAAGCTATTAAAAGAAGACCTACCTTATGTTCTCCTAGTATTTCAATATGGCTTACTTAATAAAACGATTACAGCAATGAATATGAATTTTGTTCTTACAGACAAGAAAGAATACGATGGCAACATACATAACTGCAAAATTCACAATATCTGAAAAACCACAACTAAAGTGGGTATCCAGCTTCTATCAGTAGTTAAATGGAGGTGAAAATTGTTGCAGCAAAACAAACAAAAAAAAAAACCCACATATTGCAAGTACAGCTAGCAGAGTCCTGGGTTGATGAGAGCGAGAAGGATGAGATGGTCCAATGTTCGCACTTCATTTTTAATGCTACATGAAAGGTGCAATAAGAGAAGGCACACTGCATGTACAAAGGCAACCTATCTACTCCTTTTGGTTTTTGACTTGCTGCAATTACTCCCCACAACACACAAAATCTAATTTTAATGGAAGACGGCCTAAACCAACATTTTTCCACACTTGAGGTTTAAGGGGTCTACACAGAATCACATAATAGTTTGGGTTGGAAGGGACCTTAAAGATCATTTAGTTCCTACCCCCCTGTGATGGGCAGGAAACATGCATACTCCCATCTGATCCATCCTACAAGTGGAATTATCTGAAAAGGGTAAGAGCTTAGAGCAACTTTGTTCTGTTGTCAGTTTTGCAAAGTAATTGGATTGAATAAAACGGCAATCACAACTAAGAAAAAAATCCTCAGAAGTAATAAATTTAAAATGCACAGGCCATGAGTGTTCTTTTCAAGCATCTCTGAGTTGAGTATTTTGAGGAAAAATCAGGTTTTAATTTTGCTATTTGTAAAGCCAGTGGAGTGGTTTCTATGAGGGTTTTTCAGGTAAAGTCAGTATCTCCCATCAGTCAGCAGCTGAATGAGAGCTATCCAACTAACTGCTCCTCAAACACCAAAACAGAAGGCTTCTCTGGATTTCCAAGCGCTAATCTTCTTGCCTACGGTACAGGAGTCATTATTTATCATTGACAGAACAGGCCCTAATGACAGATTATTTCTTCTTTCCCTCACGTACGAACATTTACTTTCCACCACCCCCTCAGAAAAAATTAAAAAAATCCATCTTCCTTTTCCAAGGCAGTCAAAACAAAGCCTGCAGCATAACTACTATGAAAAGGCTGGTCTTTCTCTATGCACAATGTGAAAGTGCAACTGAACTGTCCCCTTTTTGTGGCCCAACACAAATATTTCACATTTCCAGCTCTTCAGGGAGTTTTCTTCTTGTAGCTTATAATGCCAGGAACTCCTGCAACATTTGTTCAGAACACATTCATTACAGCCAGTGTGGGGGGAAATTAATTGTGAATTGGCAGCAGTTAGGTTTTTCAAACCTAATTCTGTGGGAGCTTAGCATGTTAACCCCCTTCAGTCCTTGAAAAATTTCAGCAAGACTTTCTATCCCATGCAAGATATGGGAAGATTCAATTCAAAGGAGCAATCTCCTTTTCAAGCTTCTGTTCTTTGGGCAGACACAGAAAAGGTTGAGATGCCAGAAGCAGAAGACGACAGCCAAATTGCCAACATTAGCTAGAAACACCCATGGCATATATGTTAAATAAAGCAACTGCTAGAAACAGACTTGTGAAAAATATGTCGATTAAGTACATCAGATGTTAGTATATCATTGTAATCTATCCTACATGAGGGGAAGGAGGAGGACAACCTAGAAAAAGACACAGACAACTTCTACGGAAAAATCTCTAGAGTCAATAACCTAAAGAACATACAATTTAAGTCAATGAGTCAAAGTAAAGTATGTCACATCTTTGGCAGACTAGAGCAGACCAGGTATTTCCTCAAATTTAGATGTCCTTAATATAAAGTAAACCAGCTTACAAAAATAATCCAATAGATTGCTAAAACCCCTTTACTGTGGCCAATTATTTAACTTATTAGCAAAAAAGTTATACTCTAACAAAAACCACTCTTCTAGCCAACAACTCTTCAACTCAGCATGAGTGGGAGGATATGGTTTGGACGTAAACTGCATTTTCATAGACTTTACTATATGAGGGCACTTGATTGATGCAATAAGGTATTTGCCTCATTTTTTTCCTGCAAACTTAACAAATACTCTTTTTTTTTCTTCCTAAATGCAAGCCCTCTGGAGTCTTTACTCAGCAAAACAAACTTCTGGTTTACATAAAGGCTTTCATGTAGACGAAATCAAATTTCAAGTAAAAAAAGTAATAAAATTAATAAGAACTTCTTCAAAGAAATAAATTAAGTAGTGAATGAAATACAAAGATTATTTATTCTCAAATTAGAAACTTGTTTCAGTTAAAAATAAAGGTATGATGCAGTATGATCACTGAATTTACTGAAGACAAAGTATGATGCAGGCTAGAGGATCAACAGAGGAGGTTACCCACTTGGTTTCATTCTGGATAGAATCATAGAATGGTTTAGGTCGGAAGTGACCATGAAGGTCAGCTACCCCACTCCCAGGGCAGTGAGCAGGGACGTCTTTAAACAGATCAGGTTGCTCAGAGCCTCATACAACCTGACCTTGAATGTTTCCAGGGATGGGGTAAGTACCATCTCTATAGCCAACCTGTTTCAGTGCTTCACTACCCTCAGCGAAAAAAATTTCTTCCTAATATTAATCTAAACTTCTCTTTTAGTTTAAAACCACTACCCCTTGTCCTACTACTATAGGCCCTGCTAAAGAGTTTTTCCCCCCACTTTCTGTATAAGCCCCCTTTAAGTACTGAAATGCCACAATAAGGTCTCCCCAGAGTCTTCTCCAAGCTGAACAACCCCAACTTTCTCAGCCTGTCTTCATAGGGCAGGTGTTCCAGACCTCTGACCATTTTCATGGCGCTCCTCTGGACTCGTTCCAATAGGTCTTTTCCTGTGCTGAAAGCTCTGGAGCTGAAGGCAACATTCCAGGAGGGGTCTCACCTTAGCAGAGTCTCTCAACAGAGATGGGGGAGAACCACCTCCCTCAACCTTCTAGACACACTTCTTTTGATGTGGCCCTGGACATGGTCTTCTGGGCTGCAAGCACAGTTTGCTGGCTCACGTCCACCAGGACCCCCAGGTCCTTCTCTGCAAGGCTGCAGTCAATCTCTTCATCTCCCATCCTGCCTCAATACGGAGCATTGCCTCAATCCAGAGCGTTGCCTCAATCCAGGCACATGGCCTTGCACTTCACCTTGTTGAACCTCATGAGGTTTTCACAAGCCCACTTTTCAAGTCCAACAAGGTCCCTCTAGATGGCATCCCATCCCTCAGGGGTGTCAACCTCACCACTCAGCTTGATGTCATCCACAAACTGGCTGATGGCACACTCAATCCCATCATCCATATTATGGAGGATGATATTTAACAACACTAGTCCCAGAACAGATCCCTGAGGGACACTGCTTGTCACTGATCTCCAGATTGAGGAGTAGTTTTCATTACACAACTGCATCGGCCTTTCTACCCGAGAAAGGCAAAAGGTATGACTAAGCCTTTCAAGGCTCAAACTGCTGCAAAATGGCAAGCTCGCCTTGATCAGATGTGTAGGACCTCTGAATTACTTCTACTTTTAGAAGAGCTACAGTCAAATCATCACTAGTGGCCTTGTTTGTTTCTTTCCCTACTTCTCCATGACTGTATTTCTGTCCTACCTTCATGGTGTTTAGGATAAAGCCAAAAAAAACTCTGAGATGAGAACTCTCCACCAAAGCCCTTACACACCTAGTTAAGAAAGCTTTGCAGAAAAGGTAACAGTTGGCTGAATGGAGAATTTCAATAGCTGCTCAACCAGGGATTCACAGGATAGACGTTGTGCAACTGACCTCTAGGCAGGAGTAGACAATACGTGCAATTCCAACAAGCTACGGAAGAATAAGTTAGTTGAGTTCCAAGTCACGTATTTTCTTCCATACTCATAAAACTCATGACTTACAAAAGGTCTGTATCCAAATTACTCCACAGCCAACACTTTCCCTAACAGCAACCTGAAGTTTATTTTCTGGTTTCATTTCTGGCTTGCGCTTGGAAATAAAAAAGTTGGGAAGCAGAGGATATCAGTGGAAAGCTTTGTAACACTCAAAATACTCTCCATCAAATTCATCACCAAATGATTATCAGAAGGCATTACACCGTAGTCAGTGTAGGTGAAAGCCACAGCAAGCAAACTGTGCCACTAAAAACCAAATTCAACAAAAAATGCCTGACCTACAGGAACTGAAGCAAATGGCACCTACATTCAGTAAGTTAGGCTCTTTAAAACGTAGAAAAATAGTGGAATTTTATCCCAAGCCCTCTACATGAAATTCTGGCCTCATCACCATTAATGACATCGAGCACTTTAAGACTAACAAAACCAGGCAAAAGACTAGGAAAGACTAAATGCCCTTCAAACTTCTTGTTTGAGGAGGCGTTACCTCTCTATGGACATCACCAGAATTTATAAAGATGCATTTAATTTAAGTCTCCCTACCCCACAGGCATACCAGCCAAGAGAACAGCTGCAGAGCAGCACACACATCTTTTCAACCAGCCACCTTCTGTAGCAGATGAAGACCACCATCTATTTACTGAACAGACAGAACCTTCTAATGGCAGCTTTCAGGGAAATGTGAAAACACCAACTGCTTAACCACCGTCCTCTCACAGGAAATGGGAAGGCATAAACCCATGCCCAAATTAAAAGAATGAATCCTCAGCTATAGGATGGTCTACAGGTGAGTGCTGAAGGTTCATTCCAGAGTTCAGACATAGGACAAATCCACCCCACAGAGGGGATTAACCCACCAGGATTTATGGCTTGTCTCTCCTTCAAAGGTCCAAATAGACACACTCAAGATTCTAACCTCTCTGGAGCTGGAACTACCCCTAGCTGACCTGTACACTGACCCCCAAATTTAAAGAAACATGAGATTACTACATAAAGCATTTATTTTATCCTCTCAGAAAATCTTAACTCAGATATTCAAGTTTGCCAATAAAGATCAGCTCAGCTGTTGGTGGACTGATGAAAACAAGACTGTATCTTCTACAACATTCTGAAGGTCTTCTTAGGTTTTATGGAAGAGAGGCAAACAAAAGAATTGATGAGTCAAAGGAAAAAATAAAACTACACAATCTTCCAGGAATGCAGGTCTCAGAGTTTCTTTGGATTGGATCAAATTCTCCTTTAGACTAAGCACTCCACTTTCTTCTTCTGATTGAGAAATTACTGCATTTTTGTAAAGGAAAATGATAGGGAGGGTGCATGCTAAGATTCACCAAGAGCTAGCATTTTGCTAGGAATCTAAAAAACATTCTATCAGATAAGCTGTACTGCAAAACCATCTGGCTTAATGGGGTCTCATCTTTTAAGTCAAATCCCTTAACAGAAAAAAAGAGCCCAAACAGAGCCAGCTGTTAGCCCCTACCCATCAGACAGAATTCTGTGATTCCAAATATCAGTCTTTGTTAGACTACAATCACTCATCTTCCTCCCCGTCTGCCATTCATACAAATGGGATCCTTATTACTAGCTGTAAGGAGCATGTTCATTCATGCATTCTACAGTTTTCTTATTCACATAAGTAATAACCAACAAACAAAAGTACTGAAGAAAGAGGTCTCACAGCACCAATAAATGCTGCCAGTGCATCCTCATGAAACCAATAAGCAACTTGCCTAAACCTCCAAAATCAGTAGCACTCCCAAGAGCAAATCTAAGCACTGGAGTAGTACTATGGCACCTGCCAAAACAAAGCAAAATCATCAGTTCTGAACGGATGTACTGCAGGCATAAAAATTACAGGCTTATACTTGAAAGTAAGACAGAATTTGACGACATTAAAACATTACAACAGTTCACTTAATAGAGGTGTCTGTAGCACAATCAGTAGGCGTAAGAAATACACATTTAGAGAACTAAGTCTTACATTTTTGTTCTTTAATGTGAGGATAACAGTCCAACAGTCCTATCCAGTGCAATATGCAATTTCTTACAATACAAAGTTTATTTACAAGTAAATTACTGAAGTAATCCCACGTAATAGTACTGATGATCAGACTTCTAGAACTAGCACAGCAAGACATAACCCAGGGGGAACAAAAAGCTTTTATTAAGGAAGATACTACAGAAGTACTGCATAGTTTTCTTTTAGAAAAGTTCTTGTAACAAGCAGATTTTCTAAATTTTTCATATAAGCAACTCATTTAGTTTATCAGTGTTTCTAGGGCACTATCCAGCCAGTGGAATTTAGAAGTCGACTTGTATCAACAAGCCATTCACACAAGCCCATCATTTCTGTATTAGTCAGTTCCCCAACATAAAACGGGCACATCTTTATGCATAAGACTCAAAAATACAAAGCAGAATCTGTTTCCAACAATACTAATTGCTCAAAACCTTTAGCATTATCATATTCATTAAGGATGAAACACAGGCATTAATAGGGGACTAGAGGGAGTTTTCAATAATGAAGCAATAGGTCTTCACGCCTAGGAAAGCTGCAGTTATGACATTAGCGTCATTAGGAAAGCCTAAAGAATGTTCTGCTCCACAGGGGAGGAAATCTGCTGCTTCAGTAGCAGGATGCGAGACACCGCACACTATGGTGCAATTCAGCTGACGTATCATACTGAACAAGTAAGGAAGAAAGTACAATTGCATAACATGAGCCATTATTCCCAAATAACTGTATCTGTTTAAAACAAAACCAGGAAGTTTTCAAGAAAACAGCAATAGAACACAAGCTTCCATTTTCAAATTCTTAGGAGAAGAAACACTAGAGCTGCATTTCACCTCCCAGCTCCATCCTATGCCAGGAAGAACTTATTTTTTTTACCATTAAGACTATCATACTACACTTTGCTTCCCAAGCTAGAAATAAACACACAAAAAACTCTTTTTGGGGTTTAAATTCCTTCTTCATAAAGTCATACAAGACGACTTGGAGATCATCCTCAGCCAAGCAAAGAACAGGAAGTAGTCACTGCTTAGAACCGCACACTGCTCTTCAGTGGCTTCCCTCTATGACTGATCTAACACTTGGTTATTACTAAATCTTTGGTGTCTCTCAAGTACTAACAAACTGGGTAATACTCAGAACTTGATAAGTATGATCTGGGAGACAAAAATGAAAACTTTGTATTACCACATAGACTGAAGTCTGACCTGCAGTATTTCCAGGATGAGTTATTCTCATTTTGCCTACTGAATTTCCAGCAGTTTTATCCAGCTCTACCCTTCACCTGAGCAACCCTGAAACACAGTAACATCATTAACTTAATGGTCAGCCAAAAGCTGAAGTTCCTGGCAGAAGTCTGCTTCTTAATAAGACCAGGATCCAAACGTTTCTTTTTCAGCTTACATAAGTACACGGTGTCCTATAAGACATTTTGTAGGACAAGTCTGCCAAAGCCCAATGGCAGGTTTTCTATCTGGATTGTAAACACCTGTTAGAAATACAAAAGGAGACTGGAAATCTACCCAAATCTCACTACATCGACACTAGCAGCTATGATGCAGCACAGCAGCAGCAATTTTATGCAAAAGTGATGAAAAAAAGCAGGTTCCTTTTAACTCTTAATTTTTCTGGATCACTGTAAAAGTGATTCTGAAAATTCTCTGAGAAACCCAAACTCCTATAAATTGAGAGCTATTTCCAGTCTCAATGAAATATTGCTATCGGTGTTATTAAGTCAATAACTGAGCTTGCTTATAGAAGTTTCTATATCATTTGTGCCCTTTTCTTTACTCCTCTCACTTACATGGTCCGCTTTTCTCCACAGAAATCAGTTACCCATAAACTCATACAGCAGTAATGGAAAAGCAGCGTATCAAGTTATGTTCTTTTATTGTAGTAAGATATCATTGTAGACAAACCTGAAGGCTGAATGCAGAAGTGATAATTAAGCTGTTCATTGAAACACATCAGTTTCCAAGATAATGTGAAAGCTCACTAACATACTGTAGCTGATGGGGAAATAATCAGACAAATATGGGAATGCATAGTTAAAATAATTGCTAGCAAAGAAGAACTTAAAAACAGAGCTTAGTTCTGGTAAAACAAAGGTTATGGATTAAGCCCATCCCCTTTAGAGCATAAAATAAAATAAGCTTTTTAAGATTTTAAGACAAACTGAGATACAGGAAAAACAAACATGAAAACAGAAAACCCATCACCACAAAACATATCCCCTCCTGCCAAAAAACTATCCCAAAACTGGACACCAGGTCCAAGACAAAAGTGACACAAGCAGAACTGTACTACTCTGCCTTTATAAAGGAAAAAGTACTTAAAATTCACATAAAACAAAAAATATTCATAAAAAAGGATTTCTTTCAAAACTTTCCACATATATCTTCTGAAGAAATCTGCTTTTGTAAGCATTTTTTTGCAAGCATAGAGTTTGGAGTCAAAATAAATTGTCATTTTCCCTACCCCCAATGTTTTTAGAGAAACTACAAGAACATTTAGTTCTCCTCCTGCTTGTTGGCTGATTTACAACAGCAATACATAATTCCAGAAACTAATTGTCATGTTGTGGAGCAAGTAAGAACAGAAAGAAAGCGGAAAAAGTATTTTATTAGTAGAAATCAGCAACTAATACAGACAAGTCAACGGGCAGCATTAGTTCTCTAAATGTATCTAATTTGGGGAAGACCACTGATACAACCCAAACACACCATTATTTTTGCTCTAATCAAAAACGTACCATTCTTGAATCAATTCAGTAGCTATATTATTGCCTCCTACTCAGTCTGACTGCCAATTAAAATTACCATTACCATTCCAGCATCAACTGCTGGCCTCTGTACATTCTCATCAGTGGAAGCACACACTCTAGTACCCATAATAACTGGAGATCAAGTCCCTATAAGGTGGTACAACTAGTATTTGATTGCCTGTGTCAGCATCCTCAAAGGGAGGCCCACAAAGACTGTGAAAGTGAGCCACTCAAGAATTCAACTCTGCTTAAAATGACAAATTAGAAACTGATATTTAAATGAAGAATTGCAGTGCTTATTAATTTTGCTACACAGCTCCCAGGTCCCACCCATTCAACTGGCTTCTATGAACAAGACTTCAGACAAAGTAGTCACTTCAAGCAAGTCAGCTGGGTAAGTGCCATGCATGCAAACATGACTAAATTGATACACAGATGATAAACACCACCTTCCCATCTCCAGCTCCTCCAGAGAGATAAAGAACATCTGGAGCAGCAAGATGTTTTTACACATTTTTTCCTGGGAAATGTTTCACTGCAGCTTAAAGAGAAGTCATTGATGATTTCACTTGCTAGTCTCATAGCCATCCTTTTCCCTGGGCAGACATCACTTTCTGTAGCAACAGAATTAAAGGCCTCTGAGTTAGCAGACTGGCATCTCCAGCTGAACCCAGGGCTTCACTATAAAGCCGCTAATTCAAGTATTGACTCCTGCTTGGAGGGAGAGGCATTTCAAAAGGGAGAAGTATGACCACAATAGACATCCACCTTGAATGCATTTAAACCCATATACATGGAGGAATTGCTTTCAACAGGACTGTGTAGATCCAGACACCACCACAAGGGCATATGGAACCCTTCAGTGCTTGTCCAGAACGCCTTTTTCTCCCTCTCTCAAACACACACCCAGGAGGAAAAAAAAAAAAAAAAAAACAAAAAAAAAACCATAAACAAACAAACGGTTTCTCACAATTCACTGGAAAACAATCAACAAGCTACCTTGTCTTCCATCTAAGGGCTATGCCTTATAGCCACAGAGAAGCAAACACAGGAACAACAGGCACAGTAACTCAAGTATTTTGCAGTACATCTGCTCTCGCTCAAGCAAAGATTCTTAAATACAACAGATAACATGCAAGTGCTCCCCAAGGCACCGAAAATACAGAGTTACAAGAAATACTACAAGACTGGGCTGACAATAAGGAATCATTAATCCAACTGGAGCTACCTGTCAGCAGAAAGCCTTAAACACACACACACACACTACTGAACAGCAACAAAAGCAGATTCCAAGTCACAATAAAGTTCCACCAGGCTTCATTTCACTGAAACAAGTTACTTTGAGATGACAGTCACCACCCTGAAAATTTACAATTCTCACAAAGCAACTGATCAATTGTTTTCTTAAATATTTAAGACTACTGACATCATGAAATCTCAGAGCACAGAAATCTTAGTTGATAATGCAATACAGACAAGTCGGGAAGTCCAGTTCTTTGTACCCCCCAGTGAACAAGACAGCAGCTGCCCATTCAGAACCACAACAGTAACTCTAAGCCCTCAGCTCACCAAAAGATAACCACTGTCTGATTTTTCAGCTGAAACAGCAGCCCAGTATTAACAGAGCAATGGAGCCTTCATGACCAACCCTTGCCAACACAGCCCAGACAAGAAACCAAGTCAAACTTGCTAAGAAAACTCAGCAGGCTATAATAAACAACTGCCTGCAGAGTCCTCAGCTATTTACCAAGGCTCAGAGAAATGAGAGACATAGTCATTTACTGCATCAATTTCCTCTCATTACAAGTATAAAGAAGTGCTGAGTACTTTAAATCAATTAAAAATGTTGCTATTTTTATACATAGAAATTCAAATATTTTACAATACACATGAATTAATATTCTAATCAAATACATTCCCTTTTACCAGACAAGTGACTGCAGCATAACAGCAAAACCAGGCTTATAGAACAACTCCAAAGCACAGAGTCTCTCACACAGAATGCTGCGTTATTTGACAGCATAACTAATAAAAATTTCCAAAAGCTTGTATTCTTTTTCATTCCCATTTTCATTTCCCATTCTGCAACTATCAAAGATATTCCTTGGGTCAATATTCCCCTCTTCCCCAAATACTTCAGGCAGTTCAACAATACCACTTTCCACTTTGTTATTTTGAAAGATTGTAACACTTGAAAAAAATCATATAAAGAACACTTAGCATGCCAACAGCTAGATCAGCATTCTGCCACAGGGAGCATTCCAAACACTCCAAATATTTTGAAAAGACAAACAAATCTTAAGTTATCTTTAACATAAACCTGTTTACATACCCACACCTCTCAGCAGATTTTAGCTGCTGATCATCTTGCAGTAATCCCACTCTATACAAGGTTCTACAACTTTGTGAAGAAAGTTTATTTGACAAAGACACGATAGAAGGAAAACAGTAAATTAGACTGGAGAAAAGCTTTCAACAAGGTAATAAAAGTAATTGTTTGTGACTTCTGAATGATCTATTTTACCAACGCCAAGTTTTCTCTCAGGAAAAAGCACTAACTCCAAGTGATGCTTGACAAGATAAGAGGAGATTTATCTATTTATCTTTTGGGCTAGTTCCACTGCAAGCCACATAGACTAAAAACTAACTAATCAAAGAACTGCAAGAGAATAGTTTAAGTTTCCAATGCACAGAGGGAGCAAAAGTCATAAAACTTCCTATAGTTACTTGAACGAAAACCAGTTCTGTATTTTTCAGGTCCATAGGTTGCTTCCCCCACCCTGCCTCTTTACACATCACTGTACAAGCTCTGAATTGCTACTACCCAAGGTGATCACGAATTTTTTAATAAACTGGCTTGTATCCACTTGGTTCATCTACAATGTGGAACAGGAAACTCAATACTTGTACAAGGAAATAGAATGAAAGTTGCATTTGAAAAGGCAAGAAGTACAACAAGGTCAGAAGCATGAACTCTGGCCTCTGGCTGACCTCTAGAGAAGGCCGGATGATTTTGACCTCGCACTGAAGCAGGCATAGGAGATGACTGCTTAGCACTAAAATAGTTTTCTTTAAGTATTACCCAAATAGTGAACTGGGTACAAAATCATGAGAAAGTATTTGGACTCTAGTACCTCTTAAATGTCTGGAATTCATCTGAATCTTTCTCAAGTTGCTGGAATTCCTCTCCTATGAATTGCTTATTGAGCCTCCTAGAACAGTCAGGGCCTCACCTAGAATCGCCAACATCCTTCTACTCCTTTCTAAAGGAGCCACAAAAAAAAAAAGAGAAAAGAAGGAAAGGCATTTGAAGTATTTATCAAAAACTTTGTAGGCCACATTTCAGCCATAGTCATGAGACTAAATCTGATGTCATCACACCTACAAATCAAAGCTGAAATCAAATTTTAAATTTCTAAGTTTAACTGAGCTGAAAGTAATTCCGTTTCTGATAAACTGTGCTCTCGAACAGAGACAACAGACCTATTTTAGCACTCTGAACCATACATCAGTGCAAAAGATTTCACCAACTACTGGCCACAACAGCACCAAAGAAGTCGATAAACATTCTGCAGTTATTACACACATGCAATAGCCATTAGAAAACAGACTTTTCCATACAAAATATTTGTCAACCTCCATGTATCCTAAGGCAGGGTTAAATCATGGCACTTAGGAACAGTAGCATGGTGACCACTACAACCTCTACCACAGAGCAGTCTCAGCTGCTCACGACCATTGAACATATCAGTAGCAAGTTTCTCTCAAATAAACCTGCAAGAACAAAAACTCTGCTTCCAGTTTTGCTCTCAGGATATCAAACAACTGACTGCACGCAGAAGAAACACGAGCACAGGGCACGAAACAGACCCCAGAAGGCGCAGGCTGTACTTTACAGTCAGATGTCCTAGGAGGATGGACTCTCCTACAAGCCTTTCATTCAGGGCTTGCAACTGGCCCCTCTTTCACAAAGCGGTATCTGCAACACTGGGCCTTTCATCAACATTAAACAGAATCCCAGTAGCCCTCAGTACCTGCCTCTCAGAGGAAAAAGTATTTTTATGCGCAATTAAGTACAACCTAAGGAAAACTCACGCTCCTGTCACGGAAAGGAGTCACCTACCCACGCGGAGCGCAGCGCTCCGAGCAGCTGATGCCACAGGAGACGGGCTTTAAGGGAAACAACACAAGTTACGTTCGCGTCTGTGCCGAGTTTGCCGAGCGACACCGGGACGGGCAGAAGCACCGACACCCCCGGGACGGGCACGGGAGGCACCGGGGCAGGGGAGGCCCCGGCGGCCCCGGGACGGGCAGCGGAGGCCCCGTCCCCGTCGCTCACCTTGCGGTGCGCGCGGCGGTAGCGCTGCAGGGCCTGCTGGGTGAGGTCCCGCACGCGGAGCCGCCCGTCGCGGCAGGGCACCACGATGCCGGTCCGGCCGAAGCACACGGTCACTTTCATCTCAGCGCGCCGCCATGCCCGCCGAGCAGGTGCGCGGCTCCCGGCAGGTGCGCGCCGAGCCCCGGGGCCGCGCCGGCAGCGAGGCCGCGGCCTCCCCGCCCTTCCGCCGCGCGGGCCCCGCGCCCGCCCCGCCCCTGCCCGCCCGGCGCTGCGGGAGGCGGGGGGCGCGGGGCGGCCGGCGCGGGGCAGGCCCTGCCGGCACCGCCTTAAAGGCGCCGCGGAGCCGCGCGCTGCGCCACCCGGGCAGGAGCGCCCGCACAGCAGCATCCGAGCAGCAGCTCCCACGTGGGCGGCACCCGGGCAGTAGAAGAGAATCATGGAATGGTTTGGGTTGGAAGGGACCTCAAAACCCGTCCAGTTCCAACCCGCTGCCCTGGGCAGGGACACCTCCCACCAGACCAGGCTGCCCAAGGCCCCGTCCAACCCGGCCTTGAACACCGCCAGGGATGGGGCAGCCACAGCCTCCCTGGGCAACCTGGGCCAGTGCCTCACTGCTCTCACGGTGAAGAAATTCTTCAGCAGCACCCATGCTATGGCACCTGCACAGCAGCACCTGCACAGCAGCACTCACGCAGACTGCACCCAGGCAGTAGCACCTATGCTGCAGAACCCACACAACAGCACCCACACAGCAGCACCCACACAGTGGCACCCAGGCAGCTGCACTCTGCCCAGCCCTCGGGAACAGTGACTGGCACAACATGGGGACTGGTAACAGCTCATCGCAGGGCACCCTGCTGTTATGCCCAGTGCTCCAAGGGGACAACGGGCTAGGGTGACCCCCAGGCATCCCAGTGAGCACAGTGGTGCCCAGCCTGCACCACACAGCTCCATCGTCACAGAAAGTGCAGCCAGAGAGAGTTAAGGTGCAGTACCCTGTGCTATGGTGCAATGAGCAGGGCCACAGCATGGCCCTTGCCCCACCAGGCAGTGAAACACAAACACATAAGAACTGTAAAGTGTCCTGAGTTGGAAGGGACCCACAAGGATCAAGTTCAACTCCTGTTCCTGCATAGGAGAACCTCAAAATGCACACCATGTGTCTGAGGGCCTTGTTCAAATGCTTCTTGAATACTGTCAGGCTTGGCACCATGATTGCTTCCCTGTGGAGCTCTTCCAGTGCTCCACTACCCTCTGTGTGAAGAACCTTTTCCTAATCCAACCTAAACCTCCCCTGGCACATCTTCCTGCCATTCCCTATCATTGTCTATGAGTCCTATCATTGGCTCCCAGAGAGAAGAGGTCAACGCCTGCTCCTCCCATACCCTTCAGCATGCAGCATGGCAAAGTCACGCTCCCTGCATGATACGATGCTGGGCTCTGCAGTGCTCTCCAAACACATGCTGCTCTGCAAAGTATATTTTTCTGTACTGCACCGTATCGAGTAGTGCCCCTGCGTTTTTACCTACCACCAGATCATGTACAACGTAATGCGAATTCATGGGACAGCCTGACAGCACAGGTCGGTCTACACACAGAGATGGGTATCACTGAAAATCACCACAAAGCAAAGCAAAGGCAACATAAAAATACTGCTAAACCACAGCATGACATCATACAGCACAAGGGGACTATAGCTACAGTAAAAATAAATGCCCCACCAACCCAGATTAATATTCAAAAAGGCAGCCCACACCCTGTGCTGTATGACATAACCAACTGATAGTACCAGAGAGGTTGCAATGGAAGTGAGCCAAAACAGCCTAGGCTGGAGGCTAAAGTGAGGAGTGAAGTCTGAGGATGAGATGGGTCTGGAGCCACAGAAAAGCCAGCAAGTGGAAAGTTTATGCTGGTTCCATAAGAGCAGGCACAGGCAGAATGGGGGACTGCTGAGGTGGTAAACATTTCCTCTTTTCCTATTTAAATCTGGATATGTCTGCCACCAGCCTGCAGCATTTCAGAGCAAACCACAGGGAAATAATCTATTAAACCACATATAGAACTGCTTTCCCTGGGTATGTACGTGTGTTTGCATGTTCAAGCACACAAATGTGCACCCCATATGCTTTGAACCAGAAAAAAAATAACTTTTTTTTTTCCAAAGCAAAGAAGCAATGAAAAGGAACAGGAGTATTCTGTTGCTTTGAGAAATCCCGTGGGCAAGGTAGTACAGCTTGCAGGCCAGGAACCCTCCCAGGGTAGGGTGGGCAGCGCTGGATATGCAACGGACACCTGAAAGGTTTCCTAGAGTCAGCCCATGTGGCCGTCCCAAACCTATCGCTGGTTTCCTGGGGCCTTGGTCAGCCTCAAGCCAGCTCACTGCTGGCTCCCGGTAGTGGAGCAGGTCCTGACAGTTTCTCAGGGGTCAGCGCCCCTGCAAAGCATTCATCAGAGTAAATCATTATTCTTCCTAACTGCTGAAGGGACCAGCAGGTCAGCTAAGCTATAGAAATCACTCACATTAAAAATAACCAAGGGGTTATTTTTAATGTGAGGAAGAGGAAAGGGAAGACGTGGTAAAACATCTTCCAGTGATCCCATAAACTGGGTTTGTTAAAAGGGAGCTGCAGGTGTACTCGGGGCAAGGAGGCAAAAGCTCCTCACAACCTGCCTTTGCTCTTGAGAAATGATAAGGGGGAGCAGTCCCACACAGCAGCCTCAGAGCTGAGTCAGTGGGAGCAGGAGGCAGGAGGAGTTCAAGGCATTCCTCTATCTCAGCTGGCGACATGCCAGTGGGAAGCCCCGAGTCCCTGTGCTTATATGGCTTTGGCTACAGATTACAGGGGTTTTTACGTTAATAATTGACTGTGAACATAAAGGCTTCTCTCTCTCTGTTTCTCTGTCCCTTTCCTCATCTCTCTGTTTATGAGCAAGGTCTGACATATTCAGGAAAAAAATGTATGATTTTTTTTTTCTCAAGTTCTGAAAAGTGCAGGTGATAGGCATGGTAACAAGTGGGATGGAGCTTGTTGACACAGATAGTGCCTTGTGTCAGAACTGATACATCTGGAAAAAATGAAACAATTTTGGCCCCAACTCCATATCTGAAGCGTAAGCACCAGGTTCTAAAGTGTCTATGGTTACAATATAAGGACCTATAAGTTATTTCAGAAAGGAAGAAAAGTGGGGTTTTTTTAAAGTGCGTGACAACTATCGTACAGAAACTGAGGTTGTATTTAATTATCACACATCAGCGAGGGGGAGGGAGGAAGCTTTGCAGAGGAATCACCAGCATGTTTACTGTCTGATAGTGTTTGTTTGAAAGTTATGGATGGTATTGCAAATAAGACATTGTTGAGTTCTGGGTGCACTACATGTTTGTTTAGGCTGAAACAATTTGAAAGTCTTTGAAGCCAGATGGTAACAATTAACACCTACGTAGGAAGGCTTTACCTGTAACTATCTCTGGGACTTCAGTCTGCACAACCTTCTGAAAAGAAACCCTTCACTTGATCAGAGAGCTGCCCATGATGTTTTTATTCCTGGGCCGGGAGCGAGAAGGACACAGCACTTCTTTCCAAAACTAAGTTCCTCCAATGCAGCTAACAGTGTGGCAAGAAAAGCTGTTATACTGCACAACAGAGAGGCCAAGTATGGGAGGACCAAGAGTGTTGAACAAGAATTCCCATAAAACACTTTAAGAAACAGCCCGAGTTGCAATAGGGTGAAAGAGAGCTGAAAGTAATTTTTGCTTCTCAGATCTCTGTATCATTTGCTCCTGTGTGGGATCAATAGGAATTATGACAAAAAAAAAAAAAAAACCAAAACTTTCCTGGAAAAGAAAACCGCACCATCATTTGAGAGCTGAAGGCCTCCAAATCCCAAAGCAGCTGCAGAGTCACATATGCCTCTTCTTGCTGGGCACACAAACCTTCTAAGAATCAGGTCATCAGAATCACACTTATGCTCACTTTAAACTTACTTAGAGTAAAACACAACAATTTTTAAAACTGGCTAATAATGAGGTCATCGTTTTACTATACTGTTGTGCATTGAAGAGAGGCTGCCTGCTTGATCCTTTTGCAGAAATCTAAACCATATTTTATTCTAAGGAGATCACCATCCAGCTAATGCTGTAAGCAGTGTAAACTAGTTTTGCCCCCCAGTGGAGGACTTCTGCTCCCTCCCTGCCCCAGCTGTCTGTCCCCATCCATTCATTTTCACGTGCCAGCACACACAGTTGCGAGTCTGTGCATTGAGACACTGTGGAAATTAATTTTTTTGCCAGATTAGCATTCAGCCAAATCAGTTCTGCAGAAACCAGAAAATCAGTAGAAATCAGAACTCAGTTCTGTAATGGGGTTTAAAGCCTGTGGCTGGCCCAGCACAGGGCACGGCACAGCAAGACAGCACCCTTTTTCTTTTGGTTCATGCCAGCTTACAGTGCTTGGCAGTCAGCCCAGTTATGAGCTTCAGACATGAACACACATACATGTCCATGAGATAATATTCCTAACATTCACGTATCAGTTTCACAAGAGGGGATGAGCAGATTTAACAGTTCATTGTCACAGAAGGATATGACTGTTGTCTTCTTCCCCTCCGTCGTGGTTTAACCCCAGCCAGCAACTCAGCCCCACACAGCTGCTCACTCACTCCCCACCGGTGGGATACAGCAGAGATTCAAGAGGGTAAAAGTGACAAAAATTGTGGACTGAAAGAAAGAGAGATTAATAGGTAAAGCAACAACAGCTCATGCAACCAAAGCAAAACAATGAATTCATTCACTGCCTCCCATCGGCAGGCAGGTGTTCGGCTGTCTCCAGGAAAGCAGGACTCCATCACACCTAATTGTTACCTGGAAATACAAAATGCCATCACTCTGAATGTGCCCCCCCTTCCTTCTTCCTCCCTGAGCTTTATGTTCTGAGCATGATGTCCTGTGGTATGGAATATCCATTGGGTCAGGTAGGGTCAACTGTTCTGGCTGTGTCTCCTTCCAGCTTCCTGTGCACCCCCAGCCTACTCGCTGGTGGTGAGAAGCAGAAAAAGCTTTTGCTCTGTGTTAGCACTGCTCGGCAACAATGAAAACATCCCTGTGTTATCAACACTGTTTCCAGCACAAAACCAAAACATCCCCATACCATCTACTATGAAGAAAATTAACTCTGTCCCAGTCAAAAGCAGCACACCTCGCATTGCCCTTTCCCACCAGATGCTTCTTTGATATCTCCATATGCCATTTCAGCTCATCATTCTGGTTAAAAACTAACACAAAAAAAAAAGGGAAGGATTGTTTTCTGCTTTGTCGGCAAGCTAGGGCTGTTTGGGAAAGGATCTGACACATCCCAGAGCAGGCTGCAGGGCAAGAGCAGGGCCATGCAGCTGGGAGCAGGAAGATGAATGGACAAGACCTCCTCTTTCATAAACCCCAATAAGGCATCTGCCCAAAAGACTGCCTCAGCTAATCTATTGCACTTTCCATGTTGCTTTATACTACAGTTGACTTGTCAGACATCCCCTCTGTCTCCATCCATGCAGGGTGCAGGCTGTCAGGACCATCCACTCTGTTCCCAAGCTCTTGAGCATCAAACCAAAAACTCTACAGCCACAACACAAGGTGCTGACCAGGCATAAGGTCACTTTACACCATCATCTTCTCTTGTGCTAGGTCAGCACTCTGCATAAAAGAGTAGAGCTTCCCTCTCATGCGCGCTGTTTCATGAGACAGCACTACGGTCTCCGTGCCTTACCCAGGCCACATTGGTGCTGCTGAGCGTCTCCTGCTGTGCAGACGCTGTACCAGTAAAGCAGCCCTGCCAGCACCCCTGCCCTCCCTCCCGGCCTTTCCCACTGTGGTATTGCATTAGCACAGCATCAGCCAGAGGACTGGAATTTAAACCTTCTGAATTCATACTTTTCTAAGTTGAATGGCTCTTACAGTTTCTGCATTATAACACGAAATTGCAATTAGGATAACCACTACTTTGCTTTTATATTTATGAGGCTTTATCTAAAGATCCCAAAACCGTCAGCAAATGTCAGTGAAGATTCACAAGTATTGTGCTAGCAGACGTGGGCTGGTTAAGCAACTTGCCTAAAATCACAAAGGAATTCTTCCTAATTTTGCAGCTAACAAGACAACACAAGTTCTGACCTTTAATTTTTGGCTCTGAGCACTGCCTCTTCCCTACACTGTCACCCGTTAGGCATTTAACCATTGCGCATCAGTAGCCAGGGCCGCCAAAGAAGATGCTCTCAGAGCACTTTTGGTTCAGCCTCTTTCCTACCATTAATAAACCATGTAAAATGAATACAGTTAATCTGAGTTCAGGTACATTCCAAAAGTCCTAAAAGAGCATTAAGGGGTTATTATTACATGGACATTTTGTTCCTGAGCTTCAGAGGAGAATGGGTTTGGGAATAAAGTTGAACCAGATGAAAAGAAAAGAAAGAACTTTATCATTTCAATCAATCTGATAACCCCTGGAGACCTGATTTGTGATTTTTCTAACTTTGTTTTTGTTAACGCAGTGAAATATATTTGCTTGCTACTTTCTGAATGTTGTTACCAGTAAACTCTTCAATTACTAAAGGCAAAAAAGGTTATAATTCCTGCTGTTTATATTTTGCATTTCTCCCAGCTTGGATAATGAAAATCAATAAAACCACTTTCACTGCCAAGTCTCAGTGGTACAATGTTGTTGAATAAAGGGAGAGAAAACTAACAAACATTCTTTGGAAATGAAGTAGAATTTTTGAAAATACAACATAAAAAGACCTGTTTACAATCTATAGAAAATCAGATTCTTGCAAAAGTTTAACTTGAACCTAATTTAAAGTTGAAATAATAAATAAAGTTAAGTACTTGTGAGACAGACTTGCAAAGCCAGGTGATCCTCAGTTTCTGTTAACGATGCCACCCTTCTTTCTTGGATCTTCTTTCTGCTCACATCAATATATTCATTGAGCTCAACAAAGACATTTTTTTTAATATCTATGTCCTATAATGATCTGAAAGAAGAGCGTGCTTGAATAGCCAGTACTATACCCTCTGCAATGTCAAAATAAAAGTGTGGAACCAGATGGGAGAAATGCAGTTACAGTTAGTCCAGGTGGGATCCCATCTCTCCTTCCCCTTCTGGATGGGAAAGGGTCCCTTCTCCCTGCTGCCGTTCCAAGAAAGGTAAGGGAGGGCTGGCAGAGGCCCCTTATCATCTGGGGAAGCCAGCCAGGCTGTAACAGCCAGCATCCAGGCAACAACTTGTGCATCCTCCCACCTTCTACTGGCATCATGTATCTCTGTCAATATCTGCACGCCTGTAAAATAAAAAGCTGAGTGCACAAGAGCTGAACGCTGGGGCCAAACCCCACCCTGCAGCCTGGAAAGGAATGTTTTACTCACAATCGACTAATGATTTGTTTACAGTTAATTAAGCATAAGAGCTGTTGATAACAAGCTCTATTTACAGTGTGGGCAGGAGATAGCTCTGTCTAAATAGGTCCAAAGGATTTTAACATTCTTAAAAGTTTGGCAGGTACTGAAATTAGTCCCTCAAAACAACCAAAGATACATTCAGAGAAATCCAGAAGGGAAGGAAGATACATAAACAGAGCCCCAGGGGAGATTTATATATAAAAGTTACATGTTTAAAGATTACTTTAAAATGGTCCTCAGCCACAAAATTATGTAAACATCTTAGTGATAATATCACTAGGACTTAGTGAAAGAGAGAGAAAGAAAAGCCTTTTGAAGCTAACTTAAAAGCAGAGGTGGATACAATCCCAGATTTCTTTTTTTTATTTCTGTTCACATATCTCAAAAAACCTTACTCACAGTTGTTTTCAGTTTGATTTCTGAAGTCTGCTTCTCTCTGACCTCAACCTCATTTTATATGTAGGGTGATTTTGTGGTCCATGACCAACACTAAGGTCCCATTTAACACTTCGCCAGCATTATGTTCTTGTCCCATATGTGATGAAACTCAGCCAGGAATGACTTCTGTGCCAGGGTAGGAGGATGTTTCCCCAGGACATCCAGGAAGGGACCAAGGTGCCCTTCTGCTCTGTAACGGCATGGAAAGACGCAGCACTTTGTGGAAGAGATTTCTTGTGTTAGCAAATATTACCAGGCAGTGAGATGACAGAGAGCCTGCCCAGCCCTGGGCTCTCCCTGATTCTCCATAGTAAGGCTACACCACGAACTGGAGGGCTCTTCATTAACTCTCTGATAATGTCAGCTGCATGCTATCACCTGGGATTTGGTCTGAACCGCCCCTCCACAAAGATCTTGTTCATGTCCAGTAGCTCAATGTATAAACAGGGTACATGGTAAATTCAGGTTTTGCAGAGTACATAGGCTGCCTACCCTGAAAATCAGTCAGGGTTAACTTTTTATTCACGGGCATTTTTGGACAAAAATCTTTAGTGGTTATACGTGAGGAGTTCTGTTGAGCTGGAGAGGAAAAGGAAACTTCTGCGCTTTCACTACACCATTGACTGAGAAGATTCAGGTTAAGATTGCAGTGGCTGATTAGTTCTGATACAGAGCATGGTGTGTTAAATACATATTTTAGAGCCCATGTCCATGGGATGCTCTCATGCCAGATGACAGCTTTGTAGTGGTGATTTGCTCTCCTGGCCACAAGGCTGGATACTGCCACCCTTCCTCAGGACCATCCTGCTGGCTCCTGAGGGTGGCCGGCAGCTGCTGCACAGCAAAACCCTACACCTGCTTACCGAGCTGAGCAACTGGGATGTTACTGACTCTCTGTTCTTACCACCCTAAGGCTACTCCCGTAGCAATGCAATTTATTCATTTCTCCTTGCTCAAAGCTGCACCTAAGGGCACAATATGGCCTTTGATTATCTGAGAGAAAAAAGCAAGTTTTCAAGAGCCACCACTGGTTTCTATTTAATAGTATGTCATTTCCAGAGTCTGTTTACTTCTAGCTGTTAGCACTGATTCCTTTTGCTTTGGGTTTTATTAGTTGTTTTGTTTGTAGCCATTGTTTATGGCTGCTAACAGCAACATTTATATATATAAATACATATAAAATGCACATGTTTTTATATATAATATATGTAATTATATATAATTTTAATTAATATATCTGATTTTAAAATGTCTACAGCTGAATCTGCAGGTTTTTAAAAAGGTTCTCACCAAATCTGTTTTATGTTTACTTTCTTTTGCCTTTTCCCTTTCTTCCTCCCAGGCAATTTTATACTGTCCAGTAGTATGAGTTACAGATGCTAAAAGTTTTTACCCATTCATTCCCCAAAGCTGAAGGGTTTGCTGTAAACATGGAAAAGCTGTGGGCTCCCAGGCCAGAGCAGGAGGGGGGTGAACTCAAAGAAAGAGGAGATTTCTTTCCCCGAGGTCACAAATCAATCTCTCTAGCAACACGGCAGGGAGGAGAGAGGGCTCGGTGGAAAGAGATGCTGTGCCTGCTGCCATCTGCATTACCTTCAGCAGCTGAAGGAGGAGGGGTGTAAGTGGCTGTTCCCTTCCCTTGACCACAAAGGATCTGCTTAAAATGGATGCCAGAAGGAGGATTAGAGCAGAGCCCTCCCTCCTCTCCTTTGTTCAGGAGGAAGAAGGGAGCATAAACCCTTGGATGCTAGGGTCTGGGCTCACCTAATAGTCCCAGTCTACTCCTATTTGCCTTCCCCTGGTACTTCGCCATAGCTATTGAAAAGGATTGCTTGATGTTCCAGGAATGGTGTTGTGCTTCACAGGAATATTGGAGTCTCTAGGCTGCTCCATAAATTGTACTCTGCTTATGAGACAGTGCCTACAAAGCTATCTGGGTCAGGCATGCTAAGCACCCCGCCTTTCCTTTAATGTTTTACCATGGACACTCCCTCACATGATCCTTTTTCCAGACGGTCCCTAATCCTTGAATGCATTCAAAATCCTCCAGCTATGATTTCTTGATCTCCTCAACGACAGATATTTTTCTTTACTGCATACAGGACACAGTGTGCTTTCTGCTTCTACACCACTTTGCAGTGTTTCCCAACTGTATTTCAAAATCTTCATTCTTTTCCACTGTATTCGAGCTTTCACACCTAAGACAGTGGCTGAACATCAGTGAGCCAAGTCAATGGCACATCAGTTTGACTTGAGGTAACTGACACACCTTTCCAAGAAGCAATTCATTAATCCAGGTGTTTTCTCCAGATGTTTCTGGAATAATCCCAAATGCACTGAAAGGAATCTCTAAACAGCAAAGTTCTCACTCTCTACCATCGTAACGACCTTCTGCTGATGAAACTTCAGCTTCCTATTAGCCACTTTTCTGCTCGCCCCCACTTTTTTTATCCCAGTGCAGGACTCCTACAGCCCAAGCACTCTCAATCCCTTCACTACAGCTATGGAAACGGTGGCCTCAGCGCAGGGATTTGAGCTGCCTCTGAAGCGTGGGGATCAGCTTCCTCTGCCTCCAGCTGGGCTCTGGTAACCAGCACGGACATGCCTTTCTGACTCTGCAGTGCAGTACTCCCTGTTGAGCTCCTTGCCCTCAGCTGGGGCCCCAGTTGAGGTGTCAGCCTGTTATCATAAGTACTAAAACAAGAGCTACTGATATAGTTCATGCTCTTAGGGCTGGTTTTGGATGGAAAATGACCTGTAGGCAGAAGAGGCCTTTTCCAGCCATCATGTTCAGTGCTTTGAATGACAGATAAATCTTCCTATTAAAAGTTTTCCTATCAATAGTTAAAACTTTCCCTTATCTTCTCTCGGGATAGGATTTGGCCCTGAGCATGTACAACTACTCAGCATTCTGGCTGCAAAGTGTGTTTTGTTGCTATTTGTGTGGTATCCAATATCCTGTCTTATGTATTCTTACCTCCTTCCCCTTTGCTTTCCAAGGTGCCCAGTAACGTATTCTCCTAACAAATGTATAATTATTTAGTTATTGCACCATTTTACGATTGCATTGTTGGTAATTGCTCAATATTGCAAGTGATTTATTAGTAATTGCAGAGTCTTTTGGATCTGTCTACAGCAGGAGAACAAATAGCACTTCGCATCAAAGTCTTTAAGAGGGACTTTTCTCTAATGATCTTTTTTTAACTATCTTTCCTACTGAAGCCCTGAGTGATGAAGTTTCTTTCTCTCTTTAAACAATAGCTCAAAGTTTCACTCCTGCCCTGCAGTGGAAAAATTACATCAGTCTTTGAATAGGGTTTTATTCTGTAGTCCAGCTATCACCTTCTTGTAGTTTCATCTGCTTCTAATGGGATTTTACTCTGGTGATATATATTCAGACTGCATAACTCTTCAGCCACTCAAATTCTTCTTAGAGCTTTTTGAAAATAATTAAACCGCAAGCAATTTTCAAATATTTCCGTCATTTCGGCTTCCCGTACTGACTTCAGTGGGGATTCACAGGTAGAACAGACAAGAATTTTACTTCCCTCTCATTAATACCTGCCTTCTGGTCACACCTTGCCAGCCTTTGTGTAAAACCCTCAGTCATTTTATCACACCCTTCCTCCTAAGGGATTTCTCAGCTTTCCACTAGCTATAGCAACAAACTCAGGCCGCCTAGCCCTGGCTGTGTGGCAAACAGGAAAAGATTTTCGAGCTCCAATTGGAGTGCTCAGCACCGTGCCCTGCGTTTCCTTTGCCTGCTGTGGTTTCTCCCTGCTACTCGTGCCTGCTGGGAGCCCAGCTCTGACTTCCCCCACCTGTGAACACAGAGCCAGCAGTCAAGACAAACTCTCTTATCTGCTCAACAGTGTACATTCAGTGTCTCTGCAGTTACTTCCACCCTAACCTCACGGCCCCCTCTCCCAAGCCTTTCGGCATGGGCTGTCAGCTAGTACAGACAACACTGAAGAGGCCACCCAAGCCAACCACATTCCCAAACAGTTGTGCCTCTTATGGAAGGTATGAGGAGCACAGGGACACCATGTAATGTCCCATCACCAGGGTTTATGCCATACTTAACAGGCATGCAATGCCCAGGGCTTGATTTCAACCTGCAACACAGACTTCTTGCCATGCTGGAAGAACCCTATCTTGAAGGTTGTGAGCTGGACAGAAGAAATTAACCCTTCACTAATCAGACGGCTGTGCAGCAATTCTGTATTTCTCCTGATTGGTCAGTGCGGTTGGCTTCAGCAAAGCACATAAGTACGGGGACAGAAAAAAAGAGGAGAAACTTCAGCCGTGTCTGGTAAGTACCTGAGGACTTTTTGGGACCTAAATAAACAGTTCTCTTTTCTGACCTATTGGGCACCAGTCCACAGTCTGACATCTGTCTGTAGCTGCACATTCAGGGATTTCTTGAGCCATTGCAACCGTAGGACTAGCAAGTACCTAATATACCATCTACATAATCCCACAGCTGTAAACAAATAGATCCAAGACATAAATCTTTCCCCCTTTTTCTAGTAACAAACAGATCTTTCTTTTGCTAGGGAAGAAAAGCGTTTCCTACTGAAGTCATTGGCTTCAAACGGGAAACAGGTTTGTCCCGGACTCTTGCAAAATTTCCTTTGCAGAGGTTCCCACACTGCTAAGTCACTACATGTCTGCTGGGGACAAACCTGCCGTAAGTCAGCTTCTGCAAGACTTAAGGCAGGCAGCTCAAGTGTTGTCACACAACACTGGAGGCAAGGGACCAAAACCAGACCCTTGGGAAAAGAGGAGAAAAGAAAGGAGAGGAGAAAACAAAACAACGGTACTCCACAAAGCAAACCTATCATGCAGTTTATTAAATGTTTACATTTGAGCCAAATGAAATTTTACTTTGCTATTATTTAATCAGGATGCGAATGGGGAATCTGAAATTTGGGGGTAAAGTGCAAGTAATGTTCTTGTTCGCTACATGCAAAGCCAAAGGGATTTTCAGAAAATAATTTAAGATTGTATCTGCTCAGAGAATGTTAAATATTTACTGAGTGCTGGATCGGCTTAAAAAACAGAAAAAACAACCCTTATGGTTCTAGTCAATGCAAACCTTGTGCCAGAGGCCATAATATTGATATTTAAAATAAGACACACTGTTTAATAATAAATAATATTTTTCAGCTGTAATTATTTTGCCCCAACATGTTTACACACATTGCAGAGATCAATAAGGATCAAAAATATAAGCTTACATATGATTTAGTTTTATTACATTGAAACAGCAATTAAGGGACATGGCAATTTATGCAGCTATTTAGTGCGATCCATTAACATTACAATCTCCAGTTTCTCTTCTTTAATCTCACAAGGGAGGAGCCTGGTTCTCAGAAACCTCAAAGCCACATACCCTGGCCAAAGTTTGGGGAGAACAGGCACATATCTGTCACTTCCCCAAAGTAGCTAAATTTGGGTTTCCTTGAAGCTTGAAAATCTCAGTGATTTCTCCCTGTGATAAGAACATTACCTTGAAAAACTCAGCAGTTAAAGCCTGCACACGCTCTCCTTTGCTGATATCTGTGCACATATTTACAAACACAGAGGGGAAGTTTTTATGTTGGCATTAAGAACAGCTTCTCACCCCTCCAGAACTCGTATTAAATGGATGGCAGAATGCTCTTTTTGCCCTCTGCTAGGCTTTGGAAATGAAAAACACCCACTAATTCCATAAGGAAAAAAGCAAACAAACAAACAAACACATGCTGATTTCCGTTGCTTGCTGTTTCAACAGCTCATTTGTATTTTTAAAAATAGATTATGATCTGGTCATACTAATTTTGCTTATATTTAGATTCATCTTTAAATAACTTTGAACACTGAATAATCATTATTAATACTATGAAATAATGTTATTGGTGTTTTTAGATGCTTTTCAATTAATGCAACAAAGCATGAAATTTCTTATTTTTGCTGTAACTGGCCCATGAAATCTTTCGCTCTTTGTCCCTGATTTCTGTAGTATGGATTTTTCATTGCAAGGTTAACAGTTTTTCATCCGTTTCCATACAGTTTTCTGCAGCAGTTGCACTTCTGGCCCTGAAGTTAATTTCATGGTCACATAAAGTCTATTTCTGCAAGGTCTAGGTGCTTTTGGTAAGGGGCTGAACATCTTCCTGCTGGCAGGACGATTAGGGAGGGCTTTTACATGGTAGAATCTAGGAGTAATTTGGGGAGAAGTTTTGATGGTGTTTCGCAGCATCTCCACAGGAAGGCATCGCAGCTGCACTGCCTGGGCAAGGACTGATAGGAGCCAACAGAAAAGGGTGTGCCCAAGAGCTGCCACCATCTTTGCAATGCCCCGCTTCTACTCAAAGAACCTCCTCACCTCAGGTCTTGAATCAAAGCTGCTTCTTTCAGCTGCCAAATTACTTTCCTACCACTCTGCCCCCCAGTTTGTTTTCCCAGGCCATGAGGGCAAAGTGTGAGATGGGCCTGGCTACGGGTAGGGCAGGTCTGAGGTAGTGCTGCCTGCACCATCCCGATCTGCAGTACCCACCCACAAAGGATTCATCCCAGGTAAAAGGTTGGGTACATTGGTTGAGTGCCAACACCCTCTGCCTCCTCCCCTCCATGCGGCTAAAATCACGCAGCCTCCCAGCTCCCAGGCTGCCTCTGCAATGCTTGTAATTAGAAACATCTTTTAGCTTCAAAAGTGAATCCTCTAGTGTAGAAACCACTGGTAGAGACCAAACAGAGGCAAAGCCTCTGTTGCCAATTTGGGAGTGGGAAACACCCTCCAGCCAAGAGCCAGCTCCTCCGGCAGCCTCCAGCCAGCTGCGGGGCTCAGGTAATGATTTGCATTCATGTGAGTGCAGCAAGGATGGCAGTTGAGGCAGCAGAGACACACGCGGGGCTTTCTTCACTTCCCCCCACAGGACTTTAAGGAGACTGACCTGGTTTTATTTGAACTTTCCAAGCTGACAGCAAGAAATCAGCTTGGGAGAGGCCCAAAGCATGGAAAATTCCAGCTCCGTTTGCAGTTTTATTTAAGTTCAGACAGTTCGGGAGCACAGGATTCTTTTTTCACTGAAAATTTTGCAACTTCAGTTACAACAGCTGTTACCAGGCAACCAACATAAATGCGAACAGTTTGAGCCAATGGAGTACAGTTTATTTGAGTTGCTTGGTGCCCAAATACCAGAATCATGAGAGCAGCATTAAATGGATAAATAAATAGTGCAGGAGAGGCCAGGAGTCACAATGAGAAATGGGTAAAAAAGAAGGAAGCTTGACTGCCATAGGTGATACAAGGTAGGAAACCAAAGCTGGTGTATAATATAGCAGGAACAGGAAGGGCAGGAGACGTGGAGGTCAGAAAGCAGCAAAAAAAACTTGGCAAGGAATGAGAGCCCGGAGAAGATGCTAAGCCAAGCTGTGTACAGCAGCCTGGGGCAAAGGTCTTTTGTCCCAGCTTTCTCCCCTGCTTTTCCCCAATTTCCTGAGACAGCAGAATGTTGCTGTGTTCAACTCTGCTGAGAGAAAGCTTATCTGGAGCACATGACACGGGCAATGGATATTAGAGCCGAACACTGCAACACTGCAGAAATCCCTCCCTCGGCCATTTTCCTCAGACCTGGGATCTCATAGTGCCTGGAGGCTGTGGAGGGAGTGGTGCGATGGGAGAAATGTTTAGGGTTACAGCTATGGGTTGGACATACCAGAGACAGGTACAATTTAATATTTGAGGACAGTGTTACTTGAACGCAGCATCATGCTTTGGATGCCCACGTTTCAAAATGGCTATTAAAACCCACAGAGGCTTTAGAAGAGAGCTCAGAAGAACTTCTGCAATTAAAAAAAAAACTGTATTGTCATCAGGGACCACCTAAACTCATTACACTGAAGAGGCTGGACCATGGTGGTCTAGCACCTATGTGGCAAAGACAGAAGAGACAGCTCCTTAACTGAGCTGGGAAAAAGTGTAACAGGATCCAGTTACCCATGAAATGCCAATAAAATAAAATAATGATTTCTCCATTAAACTTCAACTCTCTTAATGGAATACATTACAGCAAAGTCAGTTTTGTGTAAGAAACCTGTAGGTGTCGTATTAGGAGGTTTCTCATGCGGTGCTTCACCATAGGGAGTACACTTCAGAGACTGATGACATTATTTAATTATGCCAACGTGTCACTGTTCTCTGAATTACCTGAACAGGGTATTAATGCTCTGCCTCCCTGCTTAGGAAGTTACGCATGGGAAACGGCACAGTTCAGAGCACAAGGACAACTGCAAACAAACATTTTTAGCAGCACTGCGTAAAAAAAGGGGGTTGATGAGCAATGACTAAGCGCATAACCAGTTAGAATGCAATGATTAGAGATTTAGAAGCAATACATAAAAAGGTCAAAACCACATTTTATATTCTGGGCGGGGCAAAATGTGAGAGATAGAGAACCTCTCTATAATATCTTTTCAGGTTTTTTAGCAACAATTGACACATGCTATGGAAGTGATTTAGGCTTTTTGAATTTATCTGACAGTTTTACAGGGAAACGTGTTTCCAGTCATTAAGATTTTTGAGGTAGTTGTATAATGCCAGTCAGATAATTTATGGTCTTTCGATTTTTTTGTTGAAATTTGGATTGGCTCAGCTGGATTTGTAATAAAACATTTTAAATAATTTAAAACCACCCACTTGAATATTTTAAATCAGGTTTGTTTGTTTTTTTTTTTTTTATAAAGAATGTCCTGATTAATGACTCACACACTACAAGCTTTAATAGATTTCTTAGCACTTTTCCATACTGGATGCTGTGTTCTCAAGAGATCTTTGGGAAGAAAAGCTTAACCACAAAGTTGTCCTGACGTACATGGTTTGTGAATAATTTGGGTCTTGAATCCTAGAGAGTCTCTGGAAGAAAGGTACTACTACAAATTTGATATTTTTATTGAAGTTACTATAGGAAACCATGCCAGAAAAGTAGTACTGGTCAGTACTACGCAGTCTCAGGAGCTGTAACCTCATTGCTAAGATTTAAAGGGAAATTTCTATTCAGATATGTCCATTTCCATAGCAGGGAGTTCAGTGCTGTAATCATCTGCCCCATCTGTTCTCCCTTTGGATTCATTATAGCATTTAGAACCATGTCTTCTTTTATTACTTCTTGCATTTCTGGTAGAGGCAAAAGCTTATGAAACCACAGGGATAGCTTTGAAAATGAAGTACTCTTTTGCGATTGATGGTACGTAGTGTTCCTGATCCAGTGAGTATAATTGAAATATCGTCAAGTTACTTTCTTTCCTTGAGTTAGTTGCAGTATTATGGTCCTAACCTCACAGCTAATGTAAACTTTTCCCTTGTTGGCTGGCAAGCTCAACTTAAGACAGAACTGCAAATGGCCAAAACTAAATCTCATGATACTTAATACCATGCGTAAAGCCCAGCAGATGGAGTCAGCTTACACACAAACATTTCAGTTTTTATTAAAGAAACAAGCAAGCAACACCTGCAAGTATTAAGGCCAAACAATTCTTAAATCATGTATTTTTACTGTGGTATAGAGGCTCAGGGTCTAAAAGAATGTATTTCCTTTTTATAAATTTGAATTTTAGGACATTTTCCATTTCTCGGGATCATCTTGTTCGACTTCAGAGTTGTAGCATTCTTTCGCTTGGCTGCAGGCTTTCTGGCTTGCTCTTTATTTTTCTGTACCTTGTGCATTTGTTTCAAGAGAGTCATCATTTCAAGAAATTCAGGCAAAATAATGACTTACTATAGAAAGTGGAGGTTTATAAATAAGTTGATCTATTCATGCATGCCTAGTTGACAACTAAAGGCTTTGCTGTGGAATAGCATAACAGAACAACACCAGCAGCAGTGCACTTGCGTGTGCCTCCTCTGTCAACAGCTAGAGTCAACCTGAGCCAAGCTACGTGCCCCTTCTCACCCTTCCTCAGCTCTGGCCCTATAGTAAAGGTCAATGAGAGTTACGTCTCTGTAACTGTAATGTAAATAAGGCTCAGTTCATCTGAAATGAAGCAAAACCTGTCACCTCTTTTCCGACAGACTTGTGTAGAATTCGTGATTCCCAGAAGAGTTGCATCTGTACAGGACACCGCTTCTGTGGGCGAGGACCCTTCCACCTCTGCTCTCCTGGCCTCGCTTAGCTCTCACACCTCATCTCTAAACAGCGTGGGCCCTGGGCCTGATCTTCCTACAGGCCTTGCTCTAGCCAAGTTTTCATTAGCTTCAGCATGGGCGTCAGAAACTGTTCTGCTGTAACAAAAATCAGCAGCGTTGTTTTTTGAAGCCTCTTAACTTTGAAGCTAATTACAACTCTGTCCCCTCAGAGCATGCTCCAGTTTAAAACAAAGAAAAGCGGGCTGCTCCGGAAACCCATGGATTATGGACCCCAGCGCTGCTTGGGCTGTGGCTACAGTGCGCTGCAGCAGGGAGACAGCCAGGGCCCAGTGCACGAGGTGGCAATCAGCTGCGAGAAGGGCTGTGACTGAGCTGTGCCCGCACTCCCCCCTTGCCAGGTGAACCACATTTGCATGTGTTGTTTTCCTGTGTGTTTGCATACAAATGAGAGTAGAGCACCTAAGCTGAGCCCAGCACAGTTAGTATTTATACAAATTCAGGCCTCTCTCTGCTTTTGCCTGTGGGGCCACTTCCAGGCTCCCTCAGAGGCAAATGAAGAAATCCATGAGTAAAAAAAGACTGCTCCCATGCCCATTTCTACAGATGCCCCAAGGTCACACTGAGACTTCTGAGGAACAGCTAGGAACGCATCTCACACCCAGGTGACACACGCAGACTGAGCCAAAAGAAGAAGTTTGTTTGGTGCACAGATGGACTTCCTGCTTTTTGGAGAATTCCATGTGAACACAGCGATTATTTTCCAAATTCAGCCTTGGTTCTGGACCCTCTGCATTGCGACACATTCACACTGCCCTGAAAGGCTGACAGCACTTGTCCTGCATTTTCCCATATATTAGAATGTCATCACTTGTGGTTAAGAGCTTCGGGGACATGTTGAATTACTTTTCTGATATTATCTTTACAGTTTTTCAAGAGCTTAGCATATTCCGGACATTAATCTTCTGTGCTGTCTTGAGGCAACGTGACCAGAAAATGCTTTGTCAGCTAAGGTTGTGACCAAAATACCAGGCATTACTTAAAAAAAACCAATAAAAACTAAGCACCCCCTCTAAAATTCTTCTTTGCCCTATACGTTTAGTGAACCTTGTAGTTTAGCCACAACACTCTGTAGTCTTTACAGACATCTGGCAGAAGCCATTGCAGTCTAAGCACCACACCACTTGCAGAAGTGACTCACTTTCACCAAAATAGGGCATCTATGGTAAGTTCATGAAGATGGACACAGGAAACAGTTTCCAGAAAACCCTCCTGTGCCGGCTACCCTGTCTTGCAATACACAGGATAGCTTTCAGGAGCAGGGAACATTCCAGAAGGACTGACAGCAGCAGTGGGTACTCAGTGGTTCTCAAATTCAGGCCCCACCTTGCTCCTGCCTCCCCAGTCTGGGCTCAGGCAGCCCTGGCTCTGCAGAGCACCTCTAACAGCAGTGCCAGGGCAGTGATGGCTGGACTGGTGGCAGGACCACTCCACTCAGAGAAGGCAGGAGATGAAATGCTGGGTGTGTATTAGCTGACACCACCTTGCATCTCCGCTTCTGTTTGAGTGTGGAGCTGCAGCAGTGGCAGCAGAGGAGTGGGCACACAAATGATTCCACAGCTTGTATTCCTTGGGCTTTAGGTTCTTACAGGGAGACAGCAGAAGGTGGGGGCTTGTTAAATTACCCCAGTATAAAAGCCAAGCCTCAGCAGGAGTGACCTAAACATGCATCTTGCTCCCACTGTTTTTAGTGCTTCATATATCAACAGAGATATTGACAGTTCCTAAATCCTTCACACTGAGGACAACAAACATGAGGCATGTGATCAGCCAAGCGGAAAGGAGCAATTCTGAAGATTAACAGTCAAATCTGGCAGTCCTTCAACACCCATACTCTATCAAAACTCCTATCAAAATCAATACGTTTTTTAAATGAGGGCTCAATCATACTATTGCTCAGAGTAAGGGGGCAGCTTATTATCACACTCCTGGAGCAGCCAGGAGTTGCTGTAAAGGCCCTGATGCTAGTCGTTACCTAGAGATGTGAAGCTCATGCATGTCAAACTCTTGGGCATGCATACTCATGGTGTCCTTCTGTTAGAGTAAAAGCTTGGTATCATAAGCCTATGTGCTTACAGGCTTGTCCTAAGGGTCAGAAAGCAGGAAGCATCCCTTTTGCCTATCTTGGCTGTAAGATGCAAGACTCTGTTTGATATAGCAGTACCAGCTGGGTTTGCCCACACTCACAACCAACCTATGTTACTACCTGCAGCCCAGGAAAGCGATGCTCAAGGCTAACAGGGCTTCATGCTTCCTAGTCCATCCATGCAAAGCACCATGTGACCTAGTTCCAAGGGAGCAAATGCAGGTTCAGGGCCCTGAGCGCTCCCCGATGATTCACAGATCATTTTCCATGTTTCCTCAGGTGAGAGGGATTATCTCTGAATGGCATGTAACAAAATGCTCTATTCATCGACTATGTTAATGCACAGTGAATGAGGATTGCCATCTTAGACAGTGATTGCCACAGAAATGGTGTCAAAAGCAGCATTTCAGTGGGAAAAGCGAGAGAGACTCTTTGTGGAATAAGCCCAGGGAGATCAGTACAGTCAGCACCGAAGATCCCAGAAAAGCAGCTGTACTCAGTGAGAAGAGGAAAGCTACGGCATTTTTCCAGAGATGCACACAAGAATCTCTCTACTCATCTAAATCACCTGGGTAAGAAACTGTTAATTTGATATCCAAAGTTTTGGGTTAGAATAATGTAGTTCAGTGGAGAATAGCTGTCTTAGGAAATAATCCTTGTCAGTGAAATGCAATTGTAGGGGTAATTTCCAGTAAGAAAATGATCTGTGCAATTTTGCTAGTGTCACACCCAAACCTGAAGTAGCCAAGGCAATGTCAGGTGCTAAGCCAACTGCAGGGGTGTTTTCACTTAGACCTTGACTCTGAACACCTCCTGGAAAGAGAATATAGCCACGAAGTCAACCATCTGGTAACGTGCACAGAGAGCTTTGAAATCAGAAGAAAAAGGTAGACAGTAAACAGGGGAAACGTCAGAGAAGTGAGTAGCACAAGCAAGAGTGACACCCACCTCCTGAGAATGCATCTGTTCCCTCTCATGTGCAGGGTGTACATTGTTCCAGGTTTGTGGTTCCCAAATCTGGCTTTTACATGCTTTAATGTTTTAGCAACTGAGTGACCCCACAGGTATCTCTGCCAACAATTACAAAGCAAGGCATCCCTTCCCTGCTAGGAACTTGGTGTGTCTAGGACACTGCTATTCCCAAGGATAAAATGGAATCACTGGGCAAATACCAGATGTGATATAACTTTGTTTTAATGTTTTCTTTAACATCCCTGAAACACACAGTGCAGGCTTTGCTTCAACAATACGGTAAAAGCACAGGCATTCAGCATGTATAATTTAGAGGCTGAGGTTTTGGCCTCCGGGGCCTTGCTTAGCTGATGATAATCCACTTGACAGGTTGATTTTTTCCCTAAATGATTCAGCATATCACATCCTTTTTGTCCTGCTTATTCAAGAAGAAAATATCTAAGTGAAATGAATAGCTTGCAGGGCGAGCGCAAAACAACTGGGTTTGGTTCCCTCACAAAGTTTAGTGAGCATGCTTGGGGCTGGCAGCCCTGCAAGAAGGTTGCTTCCAGGTGTGCTTACTTCACCCAGCATGGCAGTGCCCTGCCTCTCTTTCCCGTGACCATGTGGCCAGTTACATGTGTACACACATCAGGATGCAGCTCGAGCCACATGGATACATCTAGCGGCTTCCCATACAGACGGTGCAGAGGGTAGGCTGTAAACAGCTGGAGTAGTTCATATGCCCTATTGCCTGCTGTTTGGCTGTGTCTAGAGAAGAAAGAACGTACAGCCAGCTCCAGCTCAGCAGGGGAACTGCTCGCACCGTCCAAATTCAGCCCAGGAGCCTTGGATCTGTCACTCCTGAGCTGGCGCATTTCTCACAGTGAGCCCTGTGCCTTGATGTCCACGCAGATTAAACCTTTTGCAAAACTAACATTTCAAGAAAAAATACGTGTCTCTCCTTCCTGCCCCATCCCAGAAGACCAATGTAGAAATACCTGTGCTGAGCAGCTCTCAGCACAAAGGTGTGTGCCCCCAAGTGGCCTCATCCCACCGAAAGCAACTCAGCCACTTTGAAGCCTGAGGCTCCTGGGATCCCAGCTTTGGCATTCTATTTTTGCAAACACTGGTTTCTAGGCTGTGTTTAATAATTCCCGTTAGATCTATCTCCACAGGTGACCCAGATTTGGAAAGCCTCTTTGTTTCATATTGCTATGCACATATTTAAAGATGGGCTTAATGGTTTTCTCAGATCAAGGCCACACCAAACAATTTTCTTATTGAAGAAGGAATGATTGCCTGCATTTGAAGTAGTTGTGTACGTCACACAAGGCTTGTAAACAAGGTGCAAATTCATCTAGGGATTCTCTCAGTTAATGCTCAACCATTTAAAATGTACATCTGACACAGACAGGTTTTTTCAAAAAAATCCCCGTTAGAGCAGACATGCAACACCAAAGGCTTCAGTCTGTCTCATGTGATTCCTCATGCCTTGACAGCAACAGAATAAAGGGACAACACAGAATCTTCTTTGCATGGCAGATTGTTCCTCATAGCCACAGAGACCCCAGTTTTGTCACGTTTCTTACAGTTTTAGACAACTGTGGCAGACTGAAGTGTCACCTACAAGAACTGGAGCAGGGTTAGCTGTGTGCTGTTGCCTTAGTATAAATGTAAAGTCAAATCTGGATATTTCACATACAGCTTACTCTTTGAACTAAATGGATGGTTCTTCCTCTCACCTCATATTCCTTGTTACATAGCAGTACAACTGTGCTCCAGATTCTTTCCCTCCATATGATATTTCAGTTAAGACTTCTTACCTGGCCTTTTCTTAACTAGGTGTGGGTAGGAGCCCTTACAAATTCCTGAAAATAGTACATGTGAAAATCTAAACAGCTAATATTCATGTCAAAATATTGCTACACCCGATGCTCATCTTTCCAAGGGTGCACCAAGGTAGCTATCAGATAAGCACCAGAGTGACAAGTGGCTGCAGGGTGTGTTTTGGCAAGAAGAGTGATCTGTTAGTCAAGTTGAGAAAGGAGCAGTAGAGAGCATCAGAACAGAGGGCTTTGCAATTCTACTAATAAATTGTGAAGTAGCCGAAAGTGTAACTTCACCTTCACAACCTCCATTTATTTTTATTTTTGCAAATTAACAGAAAGTATGCCACAAATAACACCTGATGAGAGCAGAGGCGGAGAAGGGGAAGTTGGGACAAGGAAAGGATGCAATTTTGTTCTCCCTTTTACAAAAGGATGCAAATGATGCAGAATGTATTCCCTTCTTTACCAGAAAAGCTTAGATACCTGAAGTCCCACATCCCAGGGACAGAACTGCTGTTGGAGGAGATCGTTTGTCTGCATAGACCTTTTTCCAGTGATATTTTTTATTAGATTCAGTTGAAAAAATACTCTGTGGGACAAGCCCCAGGCACATGCTCTAACCAAGAGGCTGTGGAATCATCCTCTACATGAAATACTTCAGCAGTCCCAGGTACAAAGCACAGCTGCAATCCCATGAGAAGGGACTGAGTCCATGTTCCAAGTACTTATAGCACAGTTAGAAAACTCAACTGGAAGAAGTTCCTGCTTAAAGTTTGCCGGTTCTGAGTATGATTTGAATCGGTCTCTTCACATTCAGAGAAGGGTTCT
Organism: Cuculus canorus; assembly: GCF_017976375.1. Classification (NCBI taxonomy): domain Eukaryota; kingdom Metazoa; phylum Chordata; class Aves; order Cuculiformes; family Cuculidae; genus Cuculus; species Cuculus canorus. The sequence goes on along the minus strand of NC_071406.1, from coordinate 27,818,108 downwards.
TAAATCCTGAGCTACTAAACAACAGGAGATTAACACCAACACTGCAGCCTCAGACAGTTTTCTGAATCTCAGTATTTGACAGATTTTGTATTTTAATTGTACTAAGCAAAATTTTGCAGAAGGGAAAAGAAATAATTTTTGCTAAGCAGGACAATAAGTCTGATCTAAACCAATTCAAAAAAGTGGATGACAAAATTAAACAAAAATCAATTATTCATCTGGCGTTAATCATGAGGACATTTTTTGAGCTCATCATTTTCTACAGTTACAGTGTTCTGATAAATTTACAGGTGCAAATTTAACTGTCTAAATCAGCATCCTGATCCTTTGTCATGACCACAGAGTTGCTGAGAATGCTGAAATTCCTTTGGAAAATTGGATTAGATTCAAGGACTTAAAATATGGGAATGTTAGCATATAACTAACCCTGAAAATATTAGCCTACAGGAATAAACACTGCATTTATGTGCTTCTTTGCACTTTTATTCGAAACAAAGCCATTTTTCCATGTGCATCTTTTGGCTAACTCTGAATATTCCACAGTGAGAACCTGGAGGGTAATGTGCAGAAAGGGAGGAATGAATATGTTATGGCTGTCCTTATGAGTCTTGGGTTCAAAACCACAATCACTTACGCTTATCGATGCCAAGAAGCTTACAAAAGACATTTCAGATTGCAACAATTCACTGCAAAATTGAAAACATATTCATTTGACTCCACCCCAAACAAGATAATAAAATAAAAACTTCAAATGCAAAAGCTCTAGGAAACGTGATACACGGCCTCTTGCAGCCTCATGCATGAAATACTTCTATTCACCCCTGACCTACTCAGGCAAAACTGAGAATAACTGGGACATTTTGATCTATCTGAGGGCAGGGCTTAAACTTTGGACTGCAAACTGAGTTTCTGAAGCTATTCCTAAATAAACTATGGCATTTTATTGAATTGAGCTGCATGAGCATGAAGCTAGATGAATTCAGCATAGAGCAACACCAACTGCATCTTTACTAATTCTCTCCAGAATGCTGCAGTCAGGGAACAGTTTACACTAATCTATGGTTTGGGATAATTTAATATTACTGCTGTTTCTACTTCAAAGAGAGTGTAGGTAAAATAAAATAGTTTTATTTTTCTTAAATTACAGTTCTTTCTCTGTAATTTACATGTACCTTCTCATTCTACTAAGGAAATTTGAGTTAACATCACTCCCGAATTGTAACACATAAATCAGGATCTAGTCCTAAGAGCAAGACCTAACACACTAATAAGTTTCTTTTTACCTAGAGGCATTCCTTCTCTGTTTTAATAACACAAAATGGAATGACTACATGGCTACAGAGCAAGGAAGGAAACCTTTTTGTAGATATGAAAAACGACAAAGGATACTTTTAAGAAAAAAATAGTTAAAATTTCATACTACTTTCTGCTATTTCACAGCACATGCCCTTAGCTGGACTATGGAACAAAGTAAATAAAATATGAAACTTACTTTGTATTATTATACAATATTTCACCTCAGGAACTCTTAAAGAAGTTCAGCAGTGACACAATGTCTTTGTGGCACTGGTAAGTATTACTGTCCTTAGGATGCAGAGTGTCAACTTGAGAAACACCCTAAGGCTAAGTATCTCTCCTGTACTGAAATGGCTCCGTCCAGAGAGTCAGCTGCAAAAGTGCTTGGCTACCCATTTTTCTCCAATTTATGGCAACATGAGAACACTCAATTAGCCATACACCCCCCCCCCCAAATAATAATAACACTAATAATACTAACACTAATAATGATGACAATAATAATAGTTCCACCATGAGGTAACCATAGTTTTCAACTGTTAGGTTATTTTTACAACAGTTTTGTTTAAACTTTTGACCATTTAACTATAATTTTAACTAATAATGAACTAAAATATATATTTTTTGAAGAGTTTAAAGATACCTAATGATCACTTTTTTCCAGTCTTCCTCTTTAAAAACTGCACTCCCAGTGATGGACATGGACAGATCCAGGGTTAGGACAGTCCGCTTTTCCTCCTGTAGCCTGTGGTAGCTGCTGGCCCTCAAGGCCAGCCCCAGCCCCACATGTGTGGACCCATGGCCAGAAGGAAGAAGCTCTGCACTGGGGTGTGCAGCTTTACAAGAGAATCCCCCAGCACCCACAGCAAGAGGGTGGGTGGGTAAGTGAGCCAAAATGAGGGTAATGTACGGGGAGTGACGAGTCCTTTGGAGGCACACTGCTCCTATATTTCATACCTTGTCACGGCTCTTTGGACAGTTCCTCAATATCCATGAGAATTTTGCCTCAGGGACTATGAGGGAAGGTAGGAATTGACTCTAATTCACAGCCATGTTTTATTTGCAATGCTCTGAAATGAAATTGTAGAGAGTCACAGTGTATAAGGCCAAGGAGACTTCAACAAATACCTAATCCGACCTCCCACGTAATCAAACAATTCCTGCAGTGGGTATCTTCCCCCAGCAATACACAAACTGTGCAACTTTCATAAAAAGAGCTATATTGTGCATCTTTTCTTTCAAGACAGACTGAAGGCAGACAGATTATGGATGTAGGCCTCAGAAATCTCCACAGGCTAATTCTTACTTAAGAAAAAAGTAAAGAAAAAATGCTACCAAGCAGATCAGAATGGCATCACTCTTCACTGTTAAATGAGGAAGGAGCAAGAAAGACCAAAATTGTCAAACCAGTTGCCTCTTAGTTCCAGGCAGATGCTTTATAGCTTCCTTGCACTTTGGCAACCCTTGTATGGCTTGTTATGTTAATTGCTCTTAATTGAATTCTATGAGTGGCGATGCGAGGAAAGCGCTTACTGCATACAATTGAGTTAACATGCTCTGCAGGTCTTTCAGATGTGACCAGATATTGTATCTTTTCCTGTTGTTCCCATCTATAAACTTTAGGTTATCCATCAGTGCCAAAGCAGATAGGTCTTTAATGTAGTCTGTGTGGAATCAGATGTTCCTATTTCCTACTAGCCTCAAAGTGACCCTGAGGCCAATGGCAGCCAGGCTGCAGTCACTCCCGATGGCACTCTTTCATCTAATAACCCCCAACACACGAAATACCAGACTGAAGTGTCGCTGATGTTCAACCAACTGCTCTCCAATGTTACTGCAGAAACAGGTCAAGTAATATCCCCCTGGATGTGCTAGTTCATTGATTTTCTCCTCCCTCTACCTGCAAACACTGCGTGGGCAAAATATACCTGATAGAAAAGACCCTCTTCTATCTGAGAGAGCCGTGCTGGCTAACCCACACTGCCTGTGCCTCTCAGGTTCACTCCTCAAACCTGTTCCAAGCCCAATTTCAAACTCATTGGATGAAGAAATTGGAAGAACAGAAATCATGCATTATCTTGGCTCAGAGCACAGGCCAAAACTGCCTTCCATGTAATTTGGACAGCAGGGCACAGGAAGGCTGGGCGTGCTGCAGCCTTGCTGCCAGCTTCTTTGTCCTTGTGGGCACTGGCAAACTATGTATGAATTATTCTGGGTTCACTACAGCAAAACATGGTCTAGAATTGAGCATATTTGAGTGTATGTTGCAAACATCACCAGCTACATGTAATAAACGGGCAGTTAAAGCATTAAAGTACGCAGCAGCCAGTAGAGGCTGTTTTCTTAATACGAGTTCACCTTTTCCAGATTTCAGCTTCACGCCTGGTTTTGAAAAGCTTGGCTTTTATTTCTTCAGAACCTTAGAATGTCACAGGGATGAAATAAACCAAAACCCTGTAAAAACAATGAAACTAGAGATGGGGGTGTATTCTATAGCAAGTTGACCCATGAGGAAAAAGTGAAATTGGGGGAAAAATAAGAAACTATGGAGTGCTTATGCAGTCAAGTGAATGTTTTCCTGGGATCTTAAAAAAACCCTTAGTAATAAATGACAACTCTCGTCCCACAGCAAAGCAATAATTTAAAACTAAATTTACATTGTAATTAGTCTTTCAAAAATGCAAGGAACTTCAATATAGATGTCCATTAATAATCTCACTGCTGTCGGGAAGCCTGTTCCACCCACACATGCTGCTTAATTAAACTCAGAGTTCCACATTCATACAAACATGGTTATGAAGAACAGGTGGTTCCTAATTTGAAGGTAATGGATAAGTGGATCTCAGTAGAACTTTAGAGCCTAAGATTATATCATTTAATGTTTTTCTTGTACCTTTGAAGATTTTATTTTAAGCTCATTTTTGTTTTTCTCCTACAGGCATGACATAGCATATCTGTAACAGAACACAGTGTATGTTTGTCTTCTACTAAAATGACACAGATCACTTTCAGAGCCCTTAAAACTGCTTAAAATTAACTCAACAGTTAACCTGTAATGTGCTGCATTTTGATGTGACCACAGAACTATTTTCACTTACACATGTATAGCAGATAAGAGCTTGAACATTTGGAAAGTGTTAAATCTTTCTTCTTCTTCCTGTGGCTTAAGAAACTTGAATTTCCAAAGACAGACCTGCTAGAATCACTTTCTGACACAAAATGAGCCTAAGAAACGTCTTTGAGGTGGATCTCAAGGAAAGATGCGAGGACAGTTTCCTATCCTTATGAGGCCTGAATAACCTCTTCCCACACAGACTGGCCATTTGCAAGACAAGCTCCAGTTCTGACAAAAGCCTGTGTGCTGCAGATGATAAATGTAGCGATGGGAAGGCTTGTGTACAGCAAGGGTCTCTGAGGCTGCTTGCAGCTGGCAAGTCCCCTGCTGGTCTGCAGGATATTGAGAGCATCCTCAAAAGAAGCGGTAAAATTTCACCTGACTGGTGGGAGAGCTTTGTACTGTCAGAGGAGTAGGGGAGGGGAAGAGAGAGGGATCTGGAAAAAACAGAGGTGGCCAACAAACAAAAGAAGTCCACAGTCTTTGTGCCGTCCTGCCAGACTTATAGTCCACCATCACTCTGCTCTGTAGAGATACCCAGGTGGTGGAAACCCCCCCCTACAGCACTCTCAGGATTGCTCCCAGAATTTTGGTGGTTCCCACATGTGCTGTCACAGTGTTGTATAAAGGCAGGCAGGGAGCTCAGGTCTTGGGCTGCAGCAGTTCTGCTGAGTCAGGCTCCATCTGAGTTAGCTCTGGACAGAATCACTGTCCCTTAATTAATTAAGATTCAGTCTAATTAATTAACCACCTGGGTTGATAATGTTCACAGGCTGCACAATGTTTATAGGGAGTTTATATCTAGAGAAAGCACAGAGACCTGGAGAAACAGATCAGATTAGAGGGAGTTTTATGGCCACCTGCAATTTTCAAAGTACTTTATGTGGGGTTTCACTATCCTCAGCTCAAGCTCCTGAAATGCCAGAAAAAAACAAGGCAGGGAAGAGCTGTATCTGGGACTCAGGTGTCCTGACACCATATTTACCTGATAAAAATCACTTCTTTTGAGCTGGGGCCTTTCATTGTGGAGAATAATTTCAGAATTTCTGGTGCTGCAGAAAGCCAAGCTGCATCTTGATACAAGGGGATGGCAGTAGTAAGTTCTAAACTCAGTGTATAGGATTTGGAGGTTCTCTTGGAAGGCTCAAAAGGGAAGAGGATGGCTGAGACAGCTCCCAGACTTCACTCAGAAAAACATCACTTCTGCATTTTCAGCTGTACAAACTGCAATGACTAATTCCAAACAATGAAGCATTTAAAGACAGAGACTATCTATAGCAGAAACAAATGGGTCTTTTATACCCAATTCTAACAGCCATTTAAAAAGAAAATATAATCACAGCATAATCAATGGAGTGAGTAATATATACTGGTTGAGTGATGAACGGCTCTCTCAGGAAGAAAGGATATTTTTGTGTATGATTTCTGACAGCTAAGGTAGCTGTAAGACACAGCCTGAAATAAACAGCTGTTTTATATTATGAAAGCTGGATGATTCAAGTCGTGCAGGCAAAGACAGAGCAAACCACACCTCCACAGTTCATAGTATCATGGAAAAGACCTCTAAGATCATCCAGTCCAACCATCAGCCCATCATCACCGTGCCTACTAAACCATGTCATAAAGTGCCACACCTATAGGTTTTTCAAACCCCTCCAGGTAAGGAGACTCTATTATTTCCCTGGGCAGCCTGTTCCAATGCTTCACCACTCTTCCAGTAAAGAAATTTTACCCAATGTACAATCTAAACCTCCCCTGATGCAACTTGAGGCCATTTCCTCTCATCCTGTCACTCCTTACTTGGGAGAAGGTTTATTCACTAGCCTACTGCTTCTTTTGTTAAACACTGTTCTAACTCCCACTGTTACTGAGCGACTTCTATATTTTAGTAAAACTTCACTACAGGGCTATTTTAAGTAGAAAGGACAAAGAGGTTAAACAGTGGTGTTACAGGTTACTGCCTGTCAGCCGTCAGAGTGCAAAGTGGTAGTCTGAATGACTGCGCTAAGTTGCATCGCTTTGCACAGCTTAGGCTGAAGTACCCTCCTTCGGCACGGGCAGGGCTAGAGGTGCACACCAACCATGCCTGCAGCTTAGCAACAGGTGAGGATGCCATCTCAGATGCGTCCAAGCCAACTTCAGAGGCATTGCTGATTTTTGTGCGATTTGCATTTATTTAGTGGAATATTCAGATAAAATAATTTGTCATATTGAATAAAAGGCTGCTCAGTTATCTAGCTGCATCTTGAGCGAGTGGAGAACAGATAGTCCAAAGGAACCACACACACATGCGTGTGTGCAGTATGCTCTGATTGGGGCAGTCCGGGACAAAAGGAGATATTTTCTGTGATTGTGCTCTATCTCAGTTAAATGAAAGGTTGTTGGAAGTTTTAAAGGCTATTTTTTTCCTGCGGAGGAAAGGCTGTACTCATAGGTATTTTTCCTACTATTTATTCACAGCCTTTGAAGCAAGCACTATCTGTTACATTTCAAGAATATTGAGGTCTTTATCACCAACAGAGTCCCATGTCTAGTCTGTGGCCTACATTATACTCCTACATCATCCATATTTTTAACAATTAAATAATCTCATATTATACAGCAGTCAGAAGACAGATAAAAATATAACAGTTAATACTAGTACAGCAGATGTTGTGTATTCATACTCCACCATCAAACTAGAAGCGTATGGTAAATGAATCAAGAACAGATTGTCTCCTTTCTCTTAAATAAGCTGTATGCCCATCAGGTGATCTCTATTCTCTGCTCCTTTATTCCTCCTTACACAGCTCTATTCCTTCTAATAGTCTGCCTCATGTTTTTCTCCTAGTTTTGTTCCTCCTTTCTGTGTAGTAGCACAATAGGGCTGGCTGGAAAGCTCCAATTCAGTTAGGCAGGAATAAACAGAATCAAATGAGATGTTTGGGTTTGCGAGATCTCTTAAGCCTGTTGTGTTGTTTGTGGGTAAAGACATGTCTGCCACTGTCAGTCTCCTCTTTCTAAGCAGGGCTTTAACATTCCTCTGGAGTGCAAAAGCCTCATGCTCAAGTCCACAACTCAGTGCAAGCAATAAGCCTATTCAAGGAAGTGAAGAGTTCAAAACCTGTGAGACTGGAAATGGTGTTTATCTGCTTTTCTTTTTGGCCAGGTCTCCAAACAGTGCTAATAAAGCCTCAGAGAAAAGTTTGTGCACTCAGAAGTTCATCAGCCCCTCCCCATCAGCATAGAACTGTAGAATCATAGAACAGTTTGGGCTGGAAGGGACCACTGAGGCTATCTAGTCCAATGTCCCTGCAGTAAGCAGGGATATCTTCAACTTGATCAGGTTTTCAAAGCACCATCCAGCCTGGCCTTGAATATTCCTAGCGACGGGGCCTCCGCTGCCTCCCTCGGCAACCTGTTCCAGTGTTCCACCACCCTCATTGTAAAAAATGTCTTCCTATATTAATTCTAAATCTCTCCTCTCTCAGTTTGAAACCATTACCCCTTGTCCTGTTGCAACAGGTCCTGCTCAAAAGTTTGTCCTTGTCATTCATGTAAGTCGCCTTTAAGTACTTAACTGCCGCAATAAGGTCTCCCTGGAGCCTTCTCTTCTACAGGCTGAACAGCCCCAACTCAGCCTGTCTACACAGGGGAGGTCTTCCAGCTCTCTGATCATCTCTGCAGCCTCCTCTGGACCCGCTCCAACAAGTCCATGCCTTTCCTATGCTGAGGCCTCCAGAGCTAGATGCGGTATTTCAGGTGAGGTCTCATCAGAGCAGAGTAGAGGGGCAGAATCACTTCCCTCGACGTGCTTGTAGTGCTTCTTTTGATGCAGCCCAGGATACTGTGGGCCTTCTGGGCTGTGAGTGCACACTGATGGCTCATGTGCAGCTTGTCATCCAACAGTACGCCCTAGCCCTTTTCCACAGAGATATTCTCAATCCCTTCATCCCTCAGCCTGTATTGATACCAGGGATTGCCCTGACCAAGCTGCAGGACCTTGCACTTGAACGTTGCAGGACCTTGTTGAACCTCATGAGATTCACATGGGCCCACTTCTCAAGCCTGTTCAGGTCCCTCTGGATGGCATCTCTTCCCGCAGGTGTGTCAGCTGCAGCACTCAGACTGGTGACATCCACAAACTTGCTGAGTGTGCACTCAATCCCACTGTCTATGTCGTTGAAGATATCAAGCAGTACTGCTCCCTGTACAGCCCCCTGAGGGACACCACTTGTTACAGTCTCCACTGGGACATCAAGCCATTATACCCTCTGGATGTGACCATCCAACCAATTCCTGATCCACTGAACAGTCCGCTCATCAAATCCACTCTATCCAATTAAGAGAGGAGCATATTGGTTCATTTTGCAGAAGTCAGCACCTCCACCTGCAAGATTTCTCACTCACTTGTGGTATGACCAAGTCTAAACTCCCCCTCATGCATTTCATTACTTTGCTGACTTTAATCCTGTTGAACACAAGGTATGAGTCCTCCTTGCTCTCCTATACTTACATTCCTATTGATTCTTCCTTCTCATCGAGTCTTTGTAGGAGTACACACATCTCCCTCAGGCCTATGTGCCCCAGTCCAACAAATGTCTGACTTCATGCTTAAACACTACCCTGAACAGAAACACTTTCTTGAGTAGGGGCCTCATATCGGAACAGTTTCAGCTTCTGGTCCAACAGGCTCTCTTCTCTCCCTCAGAGCTCTCTTTCATCTAAGTGCTGATTTTATAAAGCTTTCTGCAATCAATTTCCTCCTCAATGTCATCTCCACTTCCTCCTTTATTTAAACTGTTGCCCTCTTTTTTTGCTTCTGTCAGATTGAGAGTGCGTGCACTGTGACCAACTTTGCATGCTTTGAGGCACTAATAATGTATCATTACATGTAATCAGAGAAAGTTCAAGAGGCAGTTCAAACATGGGGGGCTGGAACCAGTCCATCTTCAGATGTGCAGAGCATGCCATACAATTTGAGATAAAAGGAAAATCTGTAAATAAACTGTTAAACTATGTAGTGGAAAAAGCAAGGGGAAAGCCATGGTATTAACTTTCTATTAATACCATATATATTGTGGGAATAGAGAAGGGAAAGTGGATCTGAAGTTTCCAGTTTCTCCAGGTAGCATTGTGTCACTGAAGATTTTGCATGGGACTATTGCATAATGGGAAAAGCTTCTGCTTGCAAGACATTCCGGCAGCAGCCAGCAAGAAAGGCACGTCGTGTAGCTTTCACCTCCCCTGCCAGATTCCCTGTTATTATTTTAGGAGGGCGCAATTACAGGCTCACCATTTTCAAAGATTTTTGAAAAATGCTCCATTGATTAGATTTTACAAACTGCCTAGAAAAAGAACTCCAGAATTGATGGCAGGCTGACACACTCTATATTAGTTTGTTCACAAAACCTCTTTGTAACTGTCAGCATGTGGACCTCACGGCTGTAGGATACACTGTCAGTTTCTTGGAAAGATGGAAGAATGTTGCCAATTCATTTTTCTCTGTCCAACATTTTGTTTATTATTGAGCCTGTATGCACCCTAACAGCTGTCTCCTGTGCCAGCACTACTGTAACAATAACCATATTTGTATTTCACTTGCCAGCTAAGTTTGCACCACCCTTGCTCTAGCACTGCCTTGTTCATGGCAGTATGTGCTTAACGAATGAGCATAATTAGCTGGAAGGTGTCTCAGCAGGCTGGTTAGGTGGCAGCACACTAAATTGCTATATAAAACATAAAGGTAAATGACTCCTACACCTGGAGCTGGTGATAAATAAGCTTGACACAGTTGCTTGTGTCTTATCATGTCAGTTTGAGTTCACTACGCCGCTGGCTGGAAGTTTGGAGAAGCCGTCTAGGTGCCCAACATCCTGCATCCCTGGCCTTTGGCTCATGTGCCTGTGGGCTGAGTTCCTTAAGCAATGGTAGGAGCTTGTAAGGATATCAGAGACTCAAAATCTTTGTTAAGGTGCTTCCTTTCCCCATAGCAGATTCCCGAGAGTGGAGCAGACACCGGGTCTTCAACAATTACAGCTCATACTCTGGCACTGAAAACAAATCTCTTTTTGTTGATGCTTCCAGGTGAGAGGCTGCAAGGAGCAGCCTAGGGACCACTGCACACTGCCAAACCCGCCACATAGGCAGTGGCCCCTGGGTGGGACAGGAGACTTGGGGAATAACCATCATTCTCTCTGGAGCCAGAGGTACCAGAGTTCCTGTGGTGCTGATGATACTGGAAAATGAAGGTGCAAAAAGGAAGACATTGACTAAGAGCAAGAGGGGTGCACCTTAGCTAGAGGCAATCTTCCTGGTAAAGGAAAGGCACCATGAAAAAAATGAAAATGAAAACCTGGACAATACTTTGAAACGTTAGAACTGGCAAAACAGGCATTGGGACGTCTTCATTCTGGTTAAAGACAAAATAGAGCTGAAATGGAACCAAAGCCTGGGCATCTCTTTCTGTGAGTACTTCAGTGAAGATCTGTATTTCGCAGGGCAGGACTGTACCTGGGTTGTTGCAAGTTTCTGGGCACATGAAGTTGTGTTCATACGTCTTTAGTGCTGCTCAACTTGGACAGTTTATTTGGGGCTGGGAGGTCCAGGTGAGGGAGTTACTGCAACATCCTATGAAAGAACAGTGTGGATGGGCATGTTGGCTTACAGATATGTCAGACCATTCCCAGGGTTGCTGTGCCCCCACACACGCCATGGGGGAACGAGCTGGATTATGCTTTGCATCTTGCAGAGTCAATCACATCCATATTCTTGGGTCTTTGTTACGAATAATGTTGTAATAAGCATAAAGAATGCAGCTTGCAGATTGAGATCCAAGGATGAATTTGCAGTACTGACAGCTGGAGAAATCATCTCTTGATTTATAATCAGAGGAAATTTGATACAGGAGTCACTGTGAGAGGATAAATGTGTCATTTTTAGAGTCGCTTTGACTATAACCCTACTTTAATTGCAGAAAATACAAAATAAGTGCCAAATGGAAGTATGAGAAGCAATTTTTTCTCTTCATTACTGACACAAAATAAGCCATGAGCTTATCCTTTCAGACTCTGTAAATTCAAAACACTCTCTACATTTTAAGCCCTATTTCCCTAGAATGAGAAGTAAAACATATCTGCATATTGTTACAGTTAAAAAGCTGTAGGAAAAAATCTTTCTTTTCTATAAGTAAGATTGATATGCATTTTCCACTAAAACTTAATTTCAAATGAGAATATAAATTATAATTCTTTATGGCTGCCATGCAATAGGAGCTTGAATATTTTTAATCAGTATGGACATATTTCACATTGTTCAGGACAGAAAAAAGAAGCCCAGAGCATCTAACAATACTCTTACTACATAGCAGTCCTTCCAACTATATTTTGGCAACTCCAGCTTGCAGAAATCAAGTAACCATAGTGTCCAGTCATACTCTGAGATCAAATGCAGTTTGAATGACCACAGCTAAAACAACTTTCTTTGGTACCATTCAGGGAACATACCTTTATTTCAAGACTTTTTCTTTTTAACAAAAAGCTGCTGCTTCTTACCTCTGCAAGGGAATTCAAACACAGAAACTATATCTTTGGTAATAAACTTTAAGATACTATCTTGACTACTCAAGTTTTAGACTTGTTTGGATTTAGAAAATTGGAAGCATATGGATCAATTAAGAATGAATTAATGTGACATTCCAGCATGAAAGAGATGCTTGGAAACCAATTGCAAAATAATCAGTTTTAAATGTCACAGAAGTTTAAAATGGCTCATAAAAGTACCAGTGGTGAAACCTGGCCTTCGATGAAGTCAATGAGAGCTTTAAAACCAGCTTCAGTTAGGGCCAGGTTTTCAACCCCAAATATTTTGACTTCACAGTACATTTGCTGTGGCTGGAACAGCAGACCTCCAGGGAAAGGATTCAGCAATCATGGCACTGTTGCCTCTTTAAGATGAAACTTTCTTCAGGCGACTTGGAACCTCAAAATTGCAGAAAACCTGCACTTCATATATATGTGTGTGTTCTCCAACATCCTCTGGCCATCCCTTTCCTCCTCATTTTAACTCACTTTTTGCAATCTTGTCCTCAAGGAAGCTCTGAAAATATAAACACACATTTGTACCTTAAGCATTGCAGACAGTCTCATGAAGGCCAAACACATCAGTTAATCATACATGCTCTTCTGTCTTCCCAACCCACCTTTCCCCACTTGTCTCTACTCCACTTTCTTTCCTGACATTCTAATTGAGGGCTTTAAACTGTTAAGTCTTCAGGATATAAATTATATCATCTTGCATGTTTGTACATTGCCAAGCACAAGACTAGTAACTGCTCACCTTTGCTGGCAATCCTATGACACCTTTTGTAAGAGGGTGGAAGCTCTGGAGGTCTAATTAAATTTCAGAGTGGGTGATCACATTATGCTTTCTAAATTCCTACTGCTTATCCAAATTCTTCCCGTAGTTACAACCTGATACAATATCTCTTCACTTCCCACTCCAGCATGCTGTGTACTGTGATTGTGTGCTTTTAAACAGTGCCTGCAGTCCTTCACAGAGCTCCGTTTCATTAGTGGCTAACATATATTCCATCTGTACGGTTTGCAATATGAAACACACAGCTCCGTGTGACTGTATATATATTTGTGAGAGAGATATTTTATTAATATGAATTTCTTTAAAACATCGCATAAGACACTGATTCTTAAACTATGCTCCGTGGAGCACTTGTGGATGGCACATTATGAGCTGGTATGTCACATGGTGCTCATTTGCTCCTTGTTTCCAGCTGCTAAATTGCACTGTGACACTGTTAAATATACGTTAAATACTTTCCTAATGTTACTTAAGCAAGTAAATTGCTTCCATTGCCTGAAGGAAATTCTGCAATTACATGGAGGAGGGAAAGAAGGGAAAGGACCATCATCAAGAATCTCTCTGGTTATTGTGATCCACACCATAGCAGATTCCTGCTCTCAGACAGAAAAACTACCCAGCTGTAACAGCATTTCAGGCACTGTTTAGGACCGGGTCCCACTAGCCACGCTGTGTTTCAGGCCAGACCTCTGAAAAGACCCACCTCTTTGCTTCGCTTTTTTTATCAGACATCCAAAGCTTTTCAGGTTGCTGGGCACTTGATCATAATTAAGTCTCTTCAGGAGAAGGGATCAAGATGGATTGACGTAGACTGAGGTATACAAAGTGATGGGTCACCTGGAAACCTCGGGGAGTGCAAGTGGGTGTGATCTACACTGACTCTCTACGAGGACAAAGACTCATCATGTTAGAGTGCCCTGTGGAGCTGAAGCCCTAGGCTGTGCCCAGTGCCCAGAAAGCAAACTACAAAATTGCAACCTGTTTATTTAATAAATCTGAGCATTTCCAAGAGCTGCTGCTACATTCCATATGCCATTTATTTTCTTCTTTTTTTCCCCCTCTCCCTCTCTCTCTTTTTTATTTTTTCTCCCAAGCAAACCAACACAAAATAAAATTAGACTTGCAGTTCACGCTCTGCTTAGGTAGCTGTGACCCTAAGCATAACATGGAAAATGTTGACTAAAAATGTAGTAAGTGAAAGCACTTTGAGAACACACACCCACCCCTTTTACCCCTCCATTTATATAAGGACCAATCAGAGGCAGAAAGCAAGGGGCTTATTGCTACTATCCAGTCTATCTTCTTTGTGGACATAAGCCTATGCAAACAGCATGTTTGTTAGACAACTACAAACACATGTGTGTGTATGCAGTTGAGGATGGACATGCCATGGCAGCCAGACTAACCGTGTGCCACATGTGCTTGGGCAGCACTCAGCAGATTTGATTGCTTTTGGGAGGCCTGTGCTGCTCTCTGCTTGCATTAGCGTCAAAACATGTAATAGGCTGTTCAGAGTAGCTGCAGAAGTTCTTGGGTTTAGCTTTCTGTTTCTAAGTGAGCAGTTGGGGTTTGTGTCCTGTTACAGAAGAAGGACCACAGATCAGTAACACGAATATTTGAAACTTGTACACTTCCACTCTCATTATGGTGTTTGTCACAAAGATGAATTAATGTTGTGCCATTTTCAGTTCTCATTACAATCTTTGTCATGAGATGAAATATTAGACTCTTAAAGTCTCTATGAATCATAGCAGCATGCTCTACTATGTTGACCTTTTCAATATTCTGTATTTGGACTGGCTGGCATTTCCTTTCCTCTTCCCCTTGTAACAGCCACACTAAACTTGTGAGTGGGCTGCGCTGGGCTCACCAATGAAAATGCAGAATACTGATGAAGTCAGCTTTGCATAGGCATGTCTACGTTTTGAGCAATTCATTGCAGAATTTGAATTCTACTTACAATGCAAAGGGGGAGACCAAAAAAATGGGCCCATGGAAAGCCTTACTTGCTGCTTCTGTAAAGCATAGACACAGATACAATGAAAAAAAACCTCCTGGATAGTTGTAGTAAAGAAAAACAACAAAAACCCAAGCCCACATCTACCAGACACTGTTTGCAAAAAAAACCCAACCCAAAATAGGTCACAAATCTGTTGTTAAATGGCCTGAAAATTGTCCTCAGACTTCTTCTTTTATTTTCCAGTGCTGAGTGCGGAATTTCCTGCTTACCTCACACTGATGATATAATCACCACACAACCGAAGGCTGGGCTGGGGCATTGTGGAGCAGCTCTCCAGTGTTCTCTAAAAGTTCCTTGTTAAAATCAGTTTATATCAGATTGTTCGTATGATACCCAGCATCTTTGTGGAGAACACTGGAAATTATTCCCTCTCTGAGTTGTCACAGAGAAAGGCAAACAGTTCAGATGACAGTCGACATAATAGCTCAAGACACACTGCTATAATCTCCATTTGTATCCCCATTTTCATTATAAATATGTATTTCACCCCAGCTGTCAAGTGACAAGACAAATAGGTGACTAATAATTCTGTGTGTGCTGGAGGGCATTTTAACCCAGGCAGATTGCTGAGGGCCCATGGGCCAGTGCCTGGGCAAACCCAGCCCAAGCGCAGGAACATGACTGGCTCCAGGGGAGGCTATGTTGTGTGTTCCCAGAGCCACAGGCTGTGACATGCAAACAAGAGCCCTCTCAGAGAGGCTGAAATACTCTGGCCGCACAGAGGAGTGGGGCTGCATCATTTCTGGTGAAGGGTTAAGCAGCAATCTTGGGCCCATCCTCATGTAGGAGGCAGGCACAGCCACTGTCCCAGGGCTGTGAGAGAAAGACCCAACATGACCCAGCATATGGAACTCTGGCATCTTAACTCTGTCTTAGAACACGTCCGAGTTCTGTGTGCTGCTCCTGTAGTTAAACATCGTGCATGCTATGGATCTGAGACCACTCTTAACTGCCTATGGTTTCTGGTCCATTTGTCACATTTACAGGGATCAAAAACCTTTAAAAGACAGGAAGATTTACTTATTGAACTTAAAATCTGTGAGCTTGCAAAAAACAACTATTTTAGAACATTCTGCGAAATAAAAAGTTAAATGGGTTGGAAAATGTGTCATTTCAGTCCTTGTGAGGAATCATAGCGGCAAGCAAGAAAGGAGTCCATTGCATCTCCAAGAGCACGGGGCACAGGCTGGTATGTACAGCTGACTTGAGTGGTGTTTGACTTCTAAACACCTCGGGGCACCCACTGCCAGACCGCTATCTCACATTTGCCCTCCTGGGACACCCTCTCCATTGTGGACCTGTCAGACTTTATTTTTATAGAGCTGAAATAAGTTTCATACAATTCAGAGTCATAAATGTGTGAAATAATTCATACATTTCAGAGTCTTCCCAGAAATGCCACAAATCCAAAAGGGATGCTTTCAAAATAAAGCCTTAGAATAAATATATTGGTTTAATGCAATATCTTACATACAAATGCGTAATGAGTTCACTCACCGCTGAGGAGAGCACTGATCAGGACAGGCTGAAGCACCTCAGCATGCATGTAATAACAGCCAGGCTACCCTCTCTGAAAAGCAGGAAGCACTCACCTGCCGGAAGACATACATATAAACCCAACCCCTCCCCTCAGGATGGTCCATGCCTACAAGCCACAGATTCTTTTATGTGGATAACATAAAATCATGTGGATAACATAAAATCATGTGGATAATGGCTGCCTGCAACCCCCTCCGTGCTCCTGGAAGCCTCCCACCCCAGCAGAGGGCACAGAGCGAGATTGCTCCTTCCTGCAGGCTGTCACCCTCCCCCGGGGGCACATTCAGTCTCACACTAGAACCCAATGCTCATGGTATGGAAATTTTAAACTTATTTCCTGAGCTCAGTGGAGAACTACTTTTGAAGTCGCTCCTCCAGCTGGCATTCAGGGCACTGACAAAAAGCTCTGGAACATCTGGAAGGGAACACCAGCCTCTGCTTCACCATTTCATTTCTTGGTTCAGTACTGCCACACGGCCTTGGTTCCTGGTGCTCTGACAGCACACATTCCCTTCTGCCAACCCTACTGTGGACTGCTATTGTATATTAAGAAAGAACTGGAAGACGATAACTTCTTACACCAGCCCAGCTGACCAAGGTGATTCACAGCATTTTCTTCTTCCAGCTGAGATCTGCACACTGCTAGCAGAATGCAGAAATGGTACAAAGCAATGCAGTCAGATACCTTCACAGAAGGTGGGACTGCAGCTCCTAGGTGCAGGCCCAACCTGTCTCAGAGTTTTCGTGTTAGTTGCTGTCTGTGAAATAGTTATGTCAATATACCCCCTCCTGTGGATGAATTCGTACAATTCAGATACCTTTCAGAGGCAATGTATTCCCCTTTCTCCTTGGGAAAGGGTTCCTGTGGGATAGGTACATTGATAAATCCATATACTCCCCCAGCTGGAATCCTTATCAGTTCACATGTATGAGCCTGGCTTTGAGAACATGGACATTTCTTGTGCTGGTGTCTGTGACCACTTCTGCCTCCTAAAGGCGTCACTGGCTGGGCTCCTTAGCGGCCGTTGCTATTCCCAGGGCTGGGCTAAGAAGCTGGGGACATTGGTTTCTGAGAGGATTCATTGACACACATGGCGCAGTTAAATGCTTAAACAATACATCAACATTATGCATAGGAAAGCAGTCCCAGCCTCCAGCTGTCAAAGCAGAGCTGAGTGCTGCTCCCTGGTAGCTCTAGAGATCGGTTTACAGAAGTTCCCTCAACACAGAGAAAGGCACTGTCTTCCTTACCCATACATAGATATAAGAAAAGCTGAGATCCTCCTCTACCTATAGGTCTGGCAATGCTACCAAGGGGCTCACACAAGGTCCCTCCAGCTCTTCAGCAATGTTTTATTTAAAATCCAAACACACAGCTCAGTGCAGTGCTAGCTGTGAAGTAATTCTTCCCCCTTAAGCAAGCTCTGTCGGTGTTTTCCCTGTTTTGTGGTAACAGACCCGAAGATATAAACAACTTCATGGCACACTCTAGGTTAGTCGGTGCCAGTCAGTAAGAGCCCCCCTCCGAGAAGACACTACAGAAAGGAATACTTCTAATTTAAATTCCTTGTAAGTGCTAGAGACATTTAAAGCATTAATCAGCAATTAATACAAATAAGAAACTCAATCTCTCACATCATTAATACTAATTGTGCTTTATAGTTGCATTTTCTGAGTAAGATGACAGGCAACATGCATATGGAGGAGGCTGCTTGACAGAGGTGCAGAAATGGGAGGCAGCTAATTTGAAGGAGAAAGTAAACTGTGAGACATGTTTTAAAAGGCCTTTGGTTTCCTTGGGCAGGGGGGTTGTTTTTAAAAAAAGATGGAATTGGGCCCACAGGAAGTTCAGGAGCTCAGGTGAAAGTGCCAGGCAGTGGGTGTCTCGGGTGCTGGGCAGCTGCTACCAATGTGTGGTGGTTGGTGTGTGCTGTGGGGCAGCTCCTGCAGCTACGGGCGTTTGCTACCTGTGGGACTCAGACCCTGTGTGTCTCCAGTTGGACACCAAGCAATTGGAGAAACTTGGGGAAAAGCTGAGTTCAACTTTTGCCACAAAGAATGTGACTCTGGTGACTCTGAGGGCATCAGTGACAATGCTGAGGGTAACTGAACTGAAGTGGGGTCAGTATTTTCTCATCTCGCCTCCTCAGCAATAGATTTCCTGTCCTGCATGGTGGAGTTTCCCACATATCACACATCCCTGTAGAAAAAGCTGCTGCCTTTCACTGGAAAGGTGAGGATTTTCTCTCTTCAGTATGTTTACACTTGAGTGATGAGTAGGACAATGACTGCAGGAAAAATCAATCTAGTATTAAAGTGCTTGCTGACAAGTTTGCTGTATCCAGAGAATTGGGAGGCAATTTCTACCTAAAGCAAACAAAACACACACTACATATGTCATTTACACCATTTTCTCAGATTAGGACTATTATGAAGCACATACCATCACACCTTGATGTTGTTATTGGCTCTCACTTTACCCCTTGCACTTAGTATCATAGTATCATAGTATAGTTAGGGTTGGAAGGGACCTTAAAGATCATGTAGTTCCAACCTCCCTGCCATGGGAAGGGACATCCCACCAAACCAGGCTGACCAAGGCCCCATCCAACCTGGCCTTGAACACCTGATGGAGCATCCACAACCTCCCCGGGCAACCTGTGCCAGTGTCTCACCACTCTCATGGTGAAGAAATTCTTCCTAATCTGCAGTCTAAATCTGCCCCTCTCCAGTTTATACTCATTCCCCCTGGTCCTTCCCCCACAAGCCTTTATGAACAGCTTTTCTCCAGCTTTCCTGTAGGCCCCCTCCAGGTACTGGAAGGTCGCTATGAGATCTCCTCTGAGCCTTCTCTTCTCCAGGCTGAACAGGCCCAACTCTCTCAGCCTGTCCTTATAGGGAAGGTGCTCCAGCCCTCCAATCATCTTTGCAGCCCTCCTCTGGACCCGTTCCAACAGCTCCATATCCTTCTTATGTTGAGGATTCCAGAACTGGACACGGTACTCCAGATGAGGTCTCACAAGAGAGGAATAGAGGGGCAGAATCACTTCCTTCGACCTGCTGGCCACGCTTCTTTTGATGTAGCCCAGGATACGGTTGGCCTTCTGGGCTGTGAGCGCACATTGCCGGCTCATGTCAAGCTTCTCATCAATCAACACCCCCAAGTCCTTCTCTGCAGGGCTGCTCTCAAGCACATTGTCCCCCATTGTGCACTGAAAACGGGGATTGCCCCGACCCAGGTGCAGGACCTTGCACTTGGCCTTGTTGAACCTCATGAGGTTCTCACAGGCCCACTTCTCCAGCCTGTCCAGGTCCCTCTGGATGACATCCCATCCTTCCGGTGTGGCAACTACACCACTCAGCTTGGTGTCACCCGCAAACTTGCTGAGAGTGTACTTGTTCTTGCTGTCAATATCATTGATAAAGATACTGAACAGCACCGGTCCCAGTACGGACCCCTGAGGGACACCACTTGTCACGGATCTCCATCTGGACTTTGAGCCATTGACCACTCCTCTCTGAATATGACCACCCAACCAGTTTCTCATCCATCTTACCCTCCACCCATCAAATCCATATCTCTCCAATTTAGAGAGAAGGATGTTGTGGGGGACTCTGTCAAAGGCTTTAGAGAAGTCTAGATAGATCACATCCGTCGGATTATCGATGTCCACTGCTGCGGTTACATCATCATAGAAAGCCACCAAGTTGGTCAGACAGGATTTGCTTCTCATGTAGTTGTTAAATGCTCCTGCACTGGTCAGGTGCATCACAAGTTATGCAACTTCTAAGCAAAGACGAGAAGATCCAGGGCTTACATCAATGCATAATATGCATAAAACCTCAGCATACTAGTAAAAAGCAACCTGAAATAAGCTTATGACAAATGCTTTCTGTCTGGATTCCCTTTTGCTTCCTTTGGCCTGGCTCCAGCTGTTTGTCCTGACAGGATCAGCCTTCATTCGGAAAAGCCAGCAAAAGCTGGAGAGTCATCAGATAGGTTGTCTCTGTCCTGTCTAGTGCTGTGCTGAATTATACTGGTGAGGCTACGGAAGCATTTGGTTTTATTTATTTTACTCCAACATGGGATTCTGTTCCGACCTGGATTAGCAGTGGCAGAGCATCTTACCTATAAGCTCTTGAAAGATAGCCCTACACAAACATATTTCAAGTTCACCTGTGGTCTCTGGCCTCCCTGTGCAAAGGAAAGATACTCTTTGCATCATGAATAAATCCTAAAGAACAACACAAGAAGGAAGGCTTTTTGCCAATCAGTAAAATACAGCTGGCCCAGATAAGGGGGAAGGAGAAAGGAAGCTCATCACATCTCACTGTTGGCAAACACTGTGTTCAGCAGCGATGACTCAAAGAGCACCTCATGTGAACAGACTCTGTCCTACACCACGACTGTGCTTAACCCTCAGAGTGACAACACTGCTGCCAGGTCAGTGAAGAGCCAGAGCAGGACACCTGAACAACCTTACACTGCAGCGTCCCGTGCTGAAGCGCAGCAAAGGGCACAGAGCTCTCTTGCAGAATGTAAAAGCTGTGGTTCCACAGCACAGCTGTGCTCTGCTGCTCGCAGCGGCCCTGCAGAAGACTGTGAGCATTTCAGCCTCAGAGAAATTCTGTACATAGCTTAAGGCAATGGATATCATGCTGGCAAGAAGTAGCAAGGCTTCTTATTCTTGGCTCTGTCACTGACCTGCTGTGTGACCTCAGGCAAATCACTTCACTTCTGTGTGCCTCTTCTACTTCCCTTCTTTCATCTGTTTGACTGCAAGCTTTGGGAGAGGGATCGTCTCTTACGATGAGAATGCAGCACCAGCCCCAGGAGAGCTTTAATCTCTGTTGGGACTCTGAGGCACAATACAAAACCTACAGCTATTCTGTAGTCCTTACTGTCTACACTGCCATTTCACACAAAAGTGTTGCAGAGTGGTCAAAATGGGCCATTACTCCAAGGTTTGCCATGTCAGCACTTCTCAGATGAACCCGCATGTACCCTGGTACCCTGTCTACAGAGCAGGCAAAGTGTGAGCCTAATAGACCTTCTATATTTTCATTTTGCTTATTGACTGTATATGAAAAGTGAGATTACGAATGGGGCTGCTCTGCCTTGAAGATGTGCTTTGAATGCGCTTTTCTACAAGGAAACAGCCATGCTATAAGAAGGCTTCTTCTATGTATTACCATGCAAAACGCCAAAGGAGTATGTACTTTCATAACCGTATCTTCGAAATGACTTAACAAATGGGTAAGGAACAGTGTTAGTACTGTTAATATGATGGAAACACCTCAAATTTACAAGTACAGTACAGATATACAGGCCACGGAAAGATCTGACTGGTAGATATCTTTATGGGATTTCATTGGCTGTAGAAGAAGCACATTCATGACAAGTAGAGTTCTGGCCATAAATATGAATGAATGGATGTCTCTGTGTGTAGACAGGGAAGAAACACGACTGAAGACAATGTGCCAAAAGGGAAGTAAAAAATAAGGATTCCCCAGGCCAAGTAATCCAGTTTATACCTGGACCTGTTGCTTCCCAGATGTTTTAAATCACAGAATCATAGAATTGTTTGAGTTGGGAGGTACCTTAAAGATCACTCAGTTCAAATACCCTTCTGTGGGCAGGAACACCTTCCACTGGATCAGCTGCTCAAAAGCCTTATGCAACTTGGCCCTGAACACTTCCAGGTATGGGGCACCTATGACTTCTCTGGGTAACCTGTCACCACCCTCATTGTGTAATACTTAATTCATTGCAAAGCCATTGTTAAAATCCCATCATCTTTAAGCATTCATCGGTACTTCACCTTTCTTCCAGTTTTCCAGAGCAAGGAATGTGGTAGATCTCCTGAGAACACACCTTTAGGATCTGGAGCTGATGGAAAAAACAAGCCATCCCCAGGCATCCTGGATCAGCCCTATGATACATAAAACACTCTCCTTGAAGTACCTCCCAGGAAAGAATAACTTTCTCCTTTGTTACTGCATGCTTTGTGTAAATTCAATACAAATTACCCTTGTTAAAACTGTAAAGCAGCTTTGGGCTTTGGTAGAACCTGTAAAGAACAGCTGTCAGCAAGGACAGCAGCTCATGTTATCACATAGCACAATGCTCTGCACCGTTATCATTTTGCAAGATGCACTGCTTCCTGTTGTCCCATTCCTGAAGGTGCTTTCTGGCTTTATCTCCCTCTGTTGTGACACCTTTTGTCTTTGCACCAGTGGTGCAAAACTAAAGAGACCTCTGAACGAGGGAGCAGTTTTGCTCTCCTTCAATGGAGCGATATGCCAGGCTTTTCAGCTGAAAAATAAAATATAGACATGTTTTTGAATCCCCTTTTGTTTTTCCTAAGTTTTACAACCTTACTTATCTGTAAATAAAATCGTCATTTTTTTTTTCATAGCACACTGCATAAATACAACTTCACGCATCTGGGAAGCTGACAGCTGCCCTATGAGATAGAGCATGACAGTTTAAAATCAAGGAATCAATCATTGAGATATAGCACCTGGATGCCATTTCCACCAGGATGTATTGCAGGATACAGGAGCTCGCTATTTGAGATATGCCATCATAACTCTGATAGATTAAAGCACCACATCCAGGAAACAATTGTGCAAGAAAAAAATGGTGTCATAGATCTGCCAGGTTACAGCAGAGACTCCAGGAGCCAACCAGGGGAAGGCAGGGCTGTATCTCTGCTCCCAGAAGCTACCAGAACAGCCTGATGACAGTTCTGTTCTCAAACAGCCCCATTATGACCTAATTAGCATACATGAATTGCAGATTTAAAGCATTAAAGTGATGTACAAATCATTAATTTTTTGTCAAATCCATGTCAGCCTTGTGTATGCCTTCCTATTTTAATGTTGCATGACAGTGAAAAGAAGTCTAATCCTCTGTATATAAAGAGGAGAGATGTGGTGTAGCTGATATAATGAGATCTATTTAAACACTGGATGTTTTGCAGCTTTGAGTGTATCTGCTTGGAGAAGAAAAAAAATGCCGTTTGTCGCATTAGGGTTAATTGTGAAAGGATGTAAATATATTCAAAGCCCCAAGGGCAGTTCTACATGTTGTCTGTATGAAAGAGAAGATATAAAACTTGTTTTCCATCAAAACTTCTTTTTAGTTTTGCGACAAATAAAAAGATCCAGATGCTTACACAAGATGGATCTGATTTTCAGATGAGATGAGTGTCTACATCTCCTCTTGAAGTCAACAAGAGCTCTGAGCAGTGAGAAAAATCAAGCCCTTACTTTCAAAACTAAGCCTGAGCTATATTCTCAGGAATTACAAGAAAAAAATCAAAGAGATAACAAAATCAAGCCCATATTGACTCCAATGCACGTAGAGAATTATTGCAAACAGGGAAGGTGACTGCTTTAAAGTGGGATCTCCTAAATTATGTGCTGCACAGTGTCACTGGGAATAATAGAATCACCTGCAGGCTGTGGCTGTCTGCCTCCCTGAGCCACCACAAACAGTTTGTGTTTCGGGATGGGTTTTCACGGCCACATAGGTTGACTACTTTCTTGCTGTCCCATTTCATAACCTCCCCTTGCTTTCCCTCCTTAGCTTTAAAAGAGCTCTTGCACCTTACACTCAGAACAGACGATATAGCCCCTGTTCTAAGCTGAGAGCACTATTTAACATCATTGGGCAAACCCTCTTGCCATCTGATTGAAGTGTCATCCAAGTTCCCTTTCACCGAGCCAATTATTCCTCCTCAACAAGTGGCATTTCACAGGCATGACCAAACAGCACATTTCTACTTGCATATTAGACTAATTGAAATCCAGATGCAAGAACAGCAAAGTCTTCTTTGACTGTCTATTCCATCTCTCACACAGCCTGGCCTGGGGGCTGACTGAATTCCAGGGAGTTGCACAGGAGGGAGGTAAGAGCCTTGGCAGCTATGTTCAGGTGTTCTATGCATCAGAAGAGAAGCATACTTCTGACAATGCACAGAGCTCCAGATGCTGTCTGTGATTTTCACAAAAGATAATATAGCCAGGCATCCAGTTCCAATCCATTTTCCATGAGTACTGGACCTCTCATCCCTATGCCCCCTTGAAATTGCCTACGATCCCAAACCAGCAGGTTTGGTCAAGGCGTGTGTGTGAGTGTCTTTGTTTTTGATCTGTGTGTTTCTGCAGTCGACAGCACTCCTGGGCAGATGATTTCTCTTACAGTTCACTAGAATGACTTTCCCAGCAGCAAATAATCAGCAGTGTAGCTCATCTTTTCTGACAGGAGTTGAGCACAGAGATGGCTCTCCTCAGGCTGGCAAAAAAAGGATATAGAGGAATGAAAGTGCCATTGAGAAATGTGTTGAACTGAGAGGCAGCCTGTGTCAGCTCCACACCTGGACAGATGCTCAGCACTTACCTCTTGAGTGCTATTTCACTCGTTCAGATGTCTGGCCACTAGCCCACCATCCCTGCGTGACTTACGTAGACAGCCTCAGATTATTATCATTGTCTTTGTGTTCTGGAAAAATAAAGAAACTCATAATTTAAATGTACCATTATCTTTCTACATGGAAATGCTACACATATACAAAAAGACATAAGAATGGCTTCCAAGGGCACTTCCCCATATTCATATATTCATATGTTGGACTGGGCTTAAGAAAAAAAGACAGCAGAGAATTTCATTAATTATTTTTGTCAATATTTTAGGAATCCTAAAAAGAACAGGTTCTCTGACTTGGGAAGAGCCTTGATGTGTTGATAAGGAACCAGCCATCAGCACATGGGGTCCTCATGCTTTATGTAATTTTTTCTGGTTTCATAAAGGACATGGTGGGTATGTTACAGGGACACATGGACACTCTCTTTCAGCATAAGAGTATTTATTACCAGCCATGGGGTAAGGAGCAAGGGAGTAGGTGAAAGGCTACAGTAGGAACCAAGACTAGAAGGGAAACCTTTGGATTCATTTACTCTTCAAGTCTTGTGAGAATCTGGGGAGCCTCTGAACACAGTGCAATTTCCAACATCTTTCCACATTTGCTGTGCTAGAAGGTTATTAGATAAATGGCTGGTAAAATAGGGAGTGTTTTGGTAAGGGATGTGTTTTATGGAACAACGTTTAGAGCTTATTCAAAGTGAAAGATTTTATTTTGTATAGGAACACTCTCTTCCCCGTGACATTGATGTGTTCCGGTTCATTTGCAGTCTGCATGCTGGCACTGTGCTTTAAAGTGAAAGGAGGAAATAGAAACTGCAGAAATTCAGAGACTGTAGGGAGAGCAGAGGCCATCTCTGAGCAGAGCCAGCAATCAGCAGCAGGCATAACTCCAAGAGTTGAAACTAAAGAAGTCTCAAGGTCCTCATGAAATTAATCCCTGTGTGGCGTGCCAAGGCAACCAGGCAAATGTATTTGTGAAAGCCTCCCTGCAGCCCTCGAGGGACTGTGGGAGCATGCAGGGCTTGTTCTGGCCTTCTTTCACAACCTGGAGTGCAGGGGAATGCAGTGGCAGGGACTGTCTCCCTGAAGAGACAACAGCTTTAAAGTGGCTTGGCAGAATGCAAATTCACTTCTAGGCCATGCTTTGGCCTTACTCCTGCTGCTAAGGACAAGATGCTTGGCCTCTGCACAGCAGTGGCTTTATTGTTGCAGTGGCTTTATTGTTGCTAGCTGAATTCCTTGCCTTGCTCATTGTTTTCTTCTCTGCACTTGCCCACACAGAGCACTGGACAGGATCTTCCTGTAACCTGATGGAGCAGCTCAAGGCCTTGCAGCCTCTTGGATTTCAGACCTGACCTGCACCTACTCCAAAAGTTCTCTGGAGATGACTCCTTGGCTGGTTCTCATGGAGCTATGGGAGTGTCCACTTATGAAGCAGCAAAATCTCCAGGGATTTCTTTAATTTCATTAACTTGGTGGTTGACGTAATACCTCCTACAGTAGCTGATATGTTGATCTTGTCCCTGTGCTCGTGGATGAAAGAGAGGAGCATAAGATCTCCATTTCATCCCAGAGCTCAGACAGGCTAGCCCTGCACAGCACTCTGTTAGTGATCTTCAAAAGGCATTATTTATAAAAGTAGCTTTCTGGGACGCTGTTCAATCCATGCCCATTATCCATGCAAATTCCTCAAGCTGTATCGGGTTAGATAGCTGCTGGTATCATAGCTGGAAAACCAACCAACCTGCAGAAACATTTCCTTAGCTCTTTATTTAGCACAATGAGGTCAGGATTAGTCAGTCAAGGCGTTGGATTAGTGCTATTGGTAGCCATGGCAATTTCTGTTTGTGTGACAATCCATGTCACCTTTCCCATTAAAATTCAGTTTAAAACACCTATGAGAATCCCATAGCTCCCTCTGAATCCCAGGAATATCACATTGCGTCACTCAAGCTAGACTAAATCCAAACACATCTGAAGCTTTATTCAAATAAGCCGAAACCCCAGCAAGTCCAATTAAAGAAGAAAAACACTGAAAGCCTCAGAAATAGGCCGTGTGCATTCAAACTCTGATCTGGGTCTTGCTGTGATTTATTGCATTTGTAGGTCTTGTAGTTCCCTTAAATGAATAAGGGGATTGTTCCTTCCGATTCCACTTCACTGAGTAGTTAAGTCTCGAAGACCAAGCTTTCACCTGAAGAGAGGTGAAAATTTCTGGTGAGGTCATCTCCGTGGCTGCTGCACAAGGCCAGACCACCAATCCTGGCAACTCAGTTTGCTCATATCCAATTCCGAGTTCCACGTTCAGATGTGCAGATACAAATCAGACTTTTCCTCAACTCAAGCCTGTCAAGTTCTTCCACATTTTGCATAGTCACCAACCAATTATTATAACTGTGCTGCCAGAATTACTGTTGTGGGGGTGGAATTTGGACAAGCTGTGCTTGCTGGCTGTTAACTGCTTAAGTATGGAAGTAGAATAGGAGATGATGTCTTTCTGCCCAGCCTCTGGTTCTCCACTCTGTGCTTACTGACCTCTGCCTGAAGGGCAGTAACAAGCGGCCGGCACCTTGAACTGCTGTGGCTGTTTGCAGCCAACCCCACATGGCTGCATCCTTTTACAGCCAGTGCTAGAGAGAGAAAAAAATTTGGAATTCTTGCTCCCCTGCTTCCATTGGGAATTACTGCCTTAACTCAGCGTGAGAGGCCTCTGCTTCTAAGCCCTGCCCAACCAAAAGATCTCTATTTTGGAATGCATCGAGTACCTCCTGCTAAAGCTCTTCATACAGTAGCTTCTTTAAAAGATTGGAAGCAAACTAATAGGATTGGCTTGATCAAAGTGAGTAATAAGCAAATATGGCAACAGGCATTTTTATTCCATTATTTTGTGTGTCATAATATGCCAGTTTTCTACACTGGGCCTCTCTTAAGGAAGCAAATGTTCAGCATGGTAAATATTTCTGTGTGGATGCATATCCATTAAAATCTAAACTAAGCTTAAACATTTGTTATCTACCCCTGAGTTGTATCTTAGGTCAGCAGAAGAGGAAGGCCTGAAAAATGAGCTTTGGACACTATTTTCTCTTCCTTCTGAAACACTTCTGTTCAGAAGATGTTGGATTGTAGCATTTAGCAATGCAGTAGTTCCATAATAATAAAATAAAATAAAATAAAATAAAATAAAATAAAATAAAATAAAATAAAATATAACCAGGCATAAAAGAGATTTGTGCACATGAATACTGAAATGATTTCACACCTGAGCTAAGTACTTGTTTTTCCATGGCAAAGAATCAAAAGATGTTGAGGATCCACAAATGCCACTGTGGCCACTCAGCTCTTTGGAAACCCCTACCAATTTTGCCTGGGCAAGGATCACCTCCAGCAGCTCAGCCTGAGGCAAACCAGGGCATTCAAAAAAAGCCCAGTGCCATTCCTAGAAACTACGGCAGATTTACTCCTAGATGTGAAATCACAAATAAATTCTTCAGGCTTTCAGAGGTGTCCCTTTCACACAGAGCCCACTCACTTCTCACACACAGCCTGCATCTGCCACTCTGCAATTTGCTCTTGTTTTATGCCTTGAACTTCATTTTGCCACCACTGTGTCCATAGCCAGCCTTCACTTCTGTGGGCTGAGCATTTTGTCATGTTGTGCAATTGCACATAAACCCCTTCTCCTCTAGATCTTCTGATAAGATGATTTTTGTAGTTCTGTTGCTAGAAAAGTCTTACACTCAACTGTAACCTAAATAAAACAATTTTCTTGCCATCAAATATTTAAACCCACTGTGCTGGCATGGACTCAAAGGGAGGGAGTGAAATATGGCTGAGAAAAAAAATGGGGAAACCAAAAATCTTTATCCTACAGACACTTCCATCAATAACTTAAATTATGCAGCTGTCCTCAAATAGCTCAGGCTCAGAAACAGCACAGCTCTCAGATACAGAGAGGAGCTGATGAAAATACATTCATTTGAAAATACAATTTCTTTGTATCTTCCCAGATACTTTCTGAAGCCTAGGACCGTCTGAACCACGGTGAGAGGTTACAGAGCCGTGAATGGTTTTTCTTAAATTGCATGTGAGGTAGTGGGGAAGTTGATATGTTATGTACTCAAATGAAAGGCTTTTTTTGAAACTGAGCTCAAGTGAACTGCAAATTCAAATCAGCAGGGTGCCAGTGCCCTCGGTGCTTCCTGCCTCTGTCCTTAAGAACACAGAGTCAAAGACTTCCAGCAGAGACATACGAACATCATCTTCTCACTGCCTCCTGCACTAGCAAGGGATGGTGCCTAGTTGCAAAACCAGTGCATGACTTTGCAGGGTGCCGGGATCCTCCTCAGGCATCTCCCTCCTCCAGGGCAGCCGCAGCTGCTGCCCAGGGCCGTGGCTGTCAGCGGTTCCTCAGGCCTGCCATGTCCATGCAGAAGCCATTGGGACACATTAGCTCAAGTTCTCAAGCTGCTCGACTACCATGATGCCTGAGGGTTTTTGCTGTTTAGCGTGCCAACCAAGGGACAGAAAGAGAGCACCAAATGTCATAAGTCTTCTAAAACAATTGCAAAGGCTGAGAATACAAAGGGGGAATATAGATGCAGCTCCCAGAGACAGAGGTGAAGGGATGAAAGAAAACCCATGCTTTGCCTTCCAGTGTTTTGTCAAAGAAATTGATGTTGGACATACAAAATTGCGCACCGTTCTGGGTTTAGCTGTGTGATTCGGTAGCTTTTTTTAGTGATGCCATATGCACAGTCTGAAAACGAGAGGACTGGAAAAGCTACAGGAACAGTGTTTATTTTTCATGCGGGGGGGGGAGGCATCCCTAGATATTTTTAGCGGAGCTGGGTAAATTATGCTATTGTATACTGAAAATAGACAGGACGTTGTATGCACAGTCTTAATCTGAAGGGTCTGTTGAGGCTTCTTATTTGCAGAAAGCTTTACTTCTTCAAGGAAAAATTAGTCTGTTTAAAGGGAAATGGGAAAATCTCACCTATCACCATCCACAGGTGGAACCTGTCCAGACAGCTTCACTGGCAAATGCATTTTGGCTGTTACACCCCTACTTTGGTGACACAAAGCAGATGTAAGAGTTGATGGCAGCTTTGCGTCACCAGAATAGTACAACAGCCCTGTGCCCACGCCAGTGCCCAGGGCGGCAAGCCTGGCATTCAGTGCACACAAAATAATGATTGGAAAATTAATTTACCAATGAGAAACTATGCAAACTCTTTTCATCCTGGCATTATTAATATCTGCGTAGTTATCAGACTGCAAATAAGTTTGAATCAAACGCAACAGCACTTTATGAAAATAGAGTGTATACATCAATGTACATTGTGTATAATTGGTGCCATTTGAAATGATGAAGTGCTACTAACTGATCTTCATAAAATAATACTTTGCATTTATATAGTGCCTTCCATCTGAGATCTCAGAGCACTTTGCAAACATTACTGAGTTAACTCTCTCTGAGCCCTGTGCATTCACCATTGCTCTCCTCAGTTTACAGACATGGAAAGCAAAGGCAAAGATTTCTTAAGACGAAGATCTTAAGAGGGAACTGGGGCTCTAAGGGCAGGCACTTCCCGTCCCATAAAAAAACCCACCACAATTCTTTTTTTTCAACAGAAGCTGTAAGCTTTCAGCACCTCTGAAAATCAAGCTACTTGGGTTGCTTTTTTGGATGCAAACACCCAATTTAGCTTAAATGATTCCTTCTAAGTCCTCCGGGAAACGTGTAGGAGAACTGACAGAAAGGATGCAGAAAGCTTGGCTGAGGGCCCTGTGCTTTGGCTGACTGTTCGCTGCACACTGCCTGACCACTGCGACAACAGCTAGTGAAACTTTGGGGAATCTTGCTTGGTCTTCTCATGCTTCCCCCGCCCCCCACATTTAGCAGCAGAAAAATAAAAGCAAAAGGCATCTGCAGCTTGCCAGAGGATTGTCAGATCCACTTCAAGGGCACAAGAGCCCAGGACCTATGGGCAACAGCAAGGTAGAGAGTCCCAACTTCAGCGGATTTCTGAAAAACTTCTGAAACCAGTTCAAATAAAATTAAATAATCTAGTCAAATTAATTAATCTGGCTAAACATTCTCCCTGAAGAAACCATCACACTGATCTTGGATGGTCTGACAAAACAAGGCCAGACACCTGCTTGGCGGGTATAAGGCTGGGTATGGTACAAGCAGCTGGAGGAGAGCTGGAGAGGCACCAAGCCCTTAATCTGGGTAAAATGTAGCCAAGGCAGTACATTCAGATTCACAAAGAAATTGGGATTTTGCCTTCAGGGCTGCATTCAGACAGATGTCAATGTCCCGACTTCATGCCTCCCTATGGTATAGTGCCTTACTCAGATCACTGGAAGCTTTTGAGAGGTGTCTCTCTCTCTCGTCAAACTGGGTCAAGAACATAAAGTGATGCTCTGATACCAGAATACACTCCTGAGACTTCGAGGAGGCCTGTGGCTGGATTCTCCTCTGTTCCCTGGCACTGATGTTGCCATGACTGCAGGGAGCCGATACCCACCACATCCCGCAAGAGCAGAGCTCTTTGCTGGGTGTTTGCACTCTCTGTCCGGGGCTTGAAGGCAGGCAGAGAGACAAGCAGGCAGGCGGATGCTGGTTAGACCTCCAAAGGAAAGGGCCAGGTGCATCACCTGGTGAATGGTAGTTACCGTTAATCTGCAGCATTGCAGGGGCACATCAGCCTCAGCAAGGAATGATTCCCCTCCATTTACTCCAGGGTAAAGATAAATGGTGGTACTCCAGAGATAGCATGTACACTCACATGGGCAATCAAGGAATAAAAGCCAATGAAGCAAAGTGAATGACAAAAAAACATAGAGTATTACTACTTGACATGTTCCTTTCTACCCAGCATTAGCAACAGAGCCTGCCACTCCATTTTGTCATGGGATCTAATGCACTGATCTGTGTTTCATCGCTGATTAGAGATTTTGGCTTGTGTTTTTCTTCTATCTTTCTCCCCACTACTGTCTTTTTTTCTTTTAAGACAATGCATTCTTTCCCTTATTTCTCAGTTTATTGTTTGAGAGAAACATTTGCTAAGAAAATGTGAAATACATTAGAATGCTTTGCAGAGCTGCCAAGAGGTCAAAGGTCTGGAATAAAAATGATGTTGAAACAATAATTAATTAGCTGACATTCTCTTAGAAAATTTGCTCTGGGAAAAGCTATGGTAAATCAAGACAACAGACAAAGTGACAGAAAAATGAGTAATGAGGGAAAGAGGGATAGGAAGAAAGAAAATCCGTATGGGTAAATTTATTCTCTTTTGAAAATGATCTGATCTTTCTCAGGCATTGTCCTGGCCCCCAAACAACAATCTTCACCAATAAATAATTTAAAGCTGTTTTCAGTGACTCAGCCACAAAATGTTCCATCCTGAATAAATTCTATTTACTGCATGCAAAACCAATTAACATACTTCCAATGCATTTATAGGACTTCTGGTCTGCAGAGGCCATCTGTTTAAGGGAACTTCTGGAATAGCGGTATCATCTCCACAGCAGGACTACCAAGAGGCCTGAAATCTGCACGATGCTCTATCTGCAGCTGTATGGATGATTCAGGAGCTGCTTGGGAAAAAAAGAATTTGTGCTACTCACTGGGCAAATATGT
Organism: Cuculus canorus; assembly: GCF_017976375.1. NCBI lineage: Eukaryota > Metazoa > Chordata > Aves > Cuculiformes > Cuculidae > Cuculus > Cuculus canorus. The sequence continues at coordinate 27,785,704 of NC_071406.1, read as the reverse complement.
CATCTCTGCCTACACAAGGAACCTTCCTAAACCTTTTGTCCTAAATCACCTGTTACTTTATAACATATTCCCAGGCACCTGCCAAAGCTCTGTGGGAATGCATTTGCCTTCCATATGCTTTCCTTGGAAATCTGCCTCACCTGTCTTCATCGTCTGGGCACCCCTACCAGGACAGGCTGGCAGGTTCTTGCAATCAGTAAATGTACTGGCGGAAAAAAAGAGAGAAATGGTGTTCATCCTGTAACTGTTGACTGAATTGGAATAAATTCCAGACCTAGTAAGGTTCCTGCCTCAGAGATCTGTCCAGATCTGCATGGTGTATGTGGTGATTAACCAGGACTTAAGAGCAACAGAAGGAAGGGAAGCAAAGGATAGGACCATCAGCCCAAGTGCTAGTCCCAGGATATTCTGAAAGCCACTGACTGCGTATCCTCCACAACAGCATACTGTTCATTGCCCAGCCTGAACCTGGAGAGGAATGGGAGAAGAGTACAGCAGTCTTTTGATGGCAGTATCCTCTTTCACTGCTGCTGCCCCAAGGCTGAACTGCCACCTACCAACTGGTAAGCAAGACTGGTAGCAGTCAGCAGCAGAGATGAGTTCCCAAGTAATGGTGGATTCATATTTGTCTGTGCCTAGGGAACTATTCAAGGGCACGTTTTTCCCCTGCCAAGGAAAGCAGAAGAGTGGCACGAATTATCTGGCTCCATCCTATTCAAATCCTCCAGCTTTCCTTGGAAGTGGAAAGCTCAGCAGCTGTTTGAGAGACCCTGAGGATGTTTGACCGACATGCTTATTTATAAACTTCTTCTATGCTTTGTGACAGCAAATAGATGTAAAAATGCCATTCTGTGGAAGCAAAGCAAGGAATAGATACACTTGGAAAACGCTCTGCATGGATATACAAAAACCTGCTGTGATTTGAAAGCTTAGATGTGCCCTAACATACTGCAATTATTAAGCCCCAGGTATTAGGGAAATCACATCTGTCTGTGTTGCACAGCTGAATTAGCCAGGCTGGTCTCATTATCCAATAAAGAGGCAGCTTTCATGTATTTCTCAGATTTATACGTGTGGTGATACTTAGAAGCAAGTTGTCAAAAGCATTTTTTCCAAAGCTGGTGTTTAGAGCTAATACAAAGTACACAGGGGAAAAAATAATCCAGATTTTGTAGGTCTAAAGGATGAGATTTGCAAAGCAACCTCAGGGCTTTCTGCCATCCTCTTCCTATTCAGGATGAATGTATGAATTGGAGAACGCAGCAAGAGCTTGAACTTCTTCAGATTATGGAGATGATCCCCCATCTTAGCTCAAAGAAGATTCCTGCAGAAGACAAGGGGACTTCTGTATGGATTAGGGGTGCAGAACTAAGCTGACATGTTGGTTGCATACGTGGGTTTAGGTTTCGGTATCCTCCTTACGGCAACTGCAGCTTTTCTCTCTCTCTCCCCATTAGGACTCCCAAAAGAATCCTGTTTGCACTTGAGTAAATATTCTGCTCCCGTCTTCATTTTTACACGAGCGTTCTACTTTGTGCTAGCAGCATGCTACGGTAGCAATACTCTGGGGATGCTGCTCTAATAGATTCACAAGGTTGACTTGTTTAAGTGGGATTTCATTGTATTACACAGAGGATTTTTTCCTAAGGATGTGATTATTCCAGGACTGATCCTACTGCTGTGATATGACCACTTTTGGCACTGTGCATGCATGGCGCGGAATTAGTCTTCTGGCACCGTATAAAATGACTTAGACATGTTGCCTTACTTATTAGCATGTGGTACTGCAGATCGTTTTACAAAGGCAACAGCTGCAACCATTACTCCTACAGTTATGCCATAATTTGGTATGTCAAACACCTCTACATAGTGCAGGCAAGAGGAACATTTATTCGTCTCACTTGTCAATACATTTATTTCCATCTTATTATGCTTTTCCTTTTGCAGTAGTAGAACAATCCACTCTCTCCATACAGCTAGCTTTCCTAGGAGCTCGTGAGAAGATGCGAAAGGAAAGGCACTCAGGAGCTGTGGAGATTAGCATGTTGCAAGACCCTATGCAGAATGGACTAATACAAATTAACACGAGCACCATTGCTATCACCACCATGACAAGTAAGTCAGATATTCTGTGTACAGCACAATCATTTACCGCAATCATTTGCCATTTGCTTCATCTTCAGGAAGCCAGGATCTCCGAGTATTCAGCTCTGCACAGAGGCTGGGGACAGACTCAGCAGAGGCTGCATGTTCAGTCCCTCAGAGGGTACCCTGCTTGTGGCTGATCTTCCCAACCAGCTCGCTCTGAACCATGGCAAGTCACTCCAAGGAAAAGAGTGCATCAGCTCCAGCATATACAAACCCTGACTTGCCCTGGGCAGGATGGCTGCAATTCAAACAGGAACAGTGTACTCACAATGAGGGCGGTGAGCCACTGGCACATGTTGCCCAGGGAAGCTGTGGATGACCCCTCCCTGGAAGTGTTCAGGGCCAAGTTGGATGGGGCCTTGAGCAGCCTGGTCTGGTGGGAGTCGTCCCTGTTCACAGCAGGGCAGTTGGAACTGGATGCTTAAGGTCCCTTCCAACCCAAACCATTCTATGATTCTATGATTCTGATTCTATGATTCCATGACACAGGCAAAAATAGGGAGCTCTGGATCATAGGACTTTCTTTAGGAGTCCAAATATGTTGAGTGAATTCAGGGACCTGAGCTAGCCACCTCTCTGGCATTTACACCCTGCCCTTAGCCTTTCTCACAGTACCTTCTGCCCTGCAGCACAAACTACCCAGAAGACAGGCTTGCTGAGTGAAGGATAACCAGCTGGTAAAAGAACTCTAAGATGATATAAAGCTTTCCTCTGCCTTTCCATACACTCAGATACTTGCAGGAGGTTGAAGACAACCTGTTTCTCGGTGAGTTCATGCTGCCTTGTTCTTCTGCAACAGGTTGGCCTCACCTCCGTCCCAGCTGTTCATGGCTTTTTCCCCACTGATGATGATCAGCACACAAAGTTCAGCTAGATGAGCTTTCTGTGGGAGCAGACTCTAGTCAGCACTGGAAAAATGCAGCCAAAGCAGCCTGTTTTGGCCTAAATGGGCAAGGACCATGCACAGAAGACGCCCATCAGCAGACTCAAGGAGTTAGATTGTGTTATAGCAGTTATGAGGAGCAGCTGGGGTCTGCCCCAAGGTGGCTGCTGCGAGAAAAGACTGTTTTCAAGCCACCCTGCCTGGGAAGGAAGCTGCCTCAAAATCTCATCTAGTGAACTGCTGCAAGAGACAAACATATTGTGACTTTGGAGCTGCTGTTGAGAGGAGAAGGATTCTGCCTTAAGCCCTCTTGCAGCTAGCCCAGCATAAATCAGTTCAAACTGGCATTTTGCAGCAGTCCTGTCCCTTCAACCCCCTCCTCCTCCACATGACTTATCAATTTGCTTTGAAAGAAGGAAGAAGGAGGGGAGATGGGGGTGGCGGAAGGGAATCCAGACTGCAACCTGCAGCAGCTGACATTTTTATTGTCTTTTAATTAAATCAGCCTCATACACAAGGGCACATGCAAATTCCCCTGTGTGCCCTTCTCCTTCTCTTCCTCTTAAAAACTTATTAAGGAAGAGGACTGCAATTAAACTAGGAATGCAAGGTTGCCTCTCCTACTTTCAGGCTGTCCTCTGCACATCTTTGCCTTGACAAAAGGTCACTACAGAGCACTACAACATATCTATGTCTGCCTTTCGTCCTGTTGTCAAAATGCAACAACAGAAATCCTGTATGAGTCTCCTTTTCCTCTGCAGACAATGTGCAAGTAGGGAGGGGAGCAGTTTTTGCTTTCGGACATCTCACTTTCTTTTCCGGTTTGATAACAGCCTGAATTACCTCTGAACCCACAGATTCCCTGGAAGCTGCGGCTGAAGTAAGAGTGACTGCATTTGTGTTGTAGTGTCCTCTGATGAATAGCAAAGCCCAGCAGGGAAGCAAGGACAGAAGCTGATGCCCACCTTACTTATCTTTTCTAGACTAGACCTGAACCGTAGCTGGGATCCTGGCTGCAAGAACCATCTTACTCCAATGCTTCATGGGCTGCTGTTTGCTTCAACACATTTTCCTTGTAGGTTCAAGGGCCTCCAAGTGTATAAAAGCCTCCCCTTGCTCTACACAAGTAAATAGGGTCCCTGAGATCCACCTCTGCAAAAAGAGGAAAGCTCCATCCACACAGACTCTGCAGAGGGCATCCCCCAAGAGCTGTTAGTGACCTCCTCTTTGGAGGTAAGTTAGAGCAGTAGTTTTGTTAAAACCAGGCCTAGGACCATAGTGATAGAAGTGTAAGCCCTTAGCTAATTTTGTGAGGAACATACACAAATATGCATGTGCATGTTTGTGGATTTCTTTATGCATCTTGGCTACCATGACACATCTGGCTTGTAATCTTACCCATGCTATTGTCTCATGGAGATTCTTGTGGGGCTGGACCAAGAGAATAACTTCATCCAGTCCCCTTTGTAGGTAGTTCATAGCAAGACTGCTCTCTTTCAGCAGGTGTTGCTCCTGCACAAAGGAGAAGAGTAGCCAGAGGCAGAAGAGAAGGATGCTAGCACTGACCTCCAAGGAAGCCCAGTACAGTTGATAGAAAGTCCTTGAAATCATCTGTCAGCATTTTTCTTTTCCCACCAGGGATCTCTGGGGAGAAGGCATGGGGTTGCTGCCTCAGCTCTGAGAGACGCTCTCCTGCCTGCCCTCCAGAAGCACTTGAGGGCCAGGTGAATTTATTTGCTATTGGATCATTTTTCCTTGCAGATCTGACAGCTCATAATACCTCTGGTGCCTGACAGCCCTGCTCTTCTCCAATTGATAAATAATCTCTTTCTGATCTGAGCAACCAAGGAACATCTTGAGCTTGTCACACTGGAGAAGATCCATCAGTCTCTTGTGCCACAAGTGAGGTGTTTGAAAAATGCTGTTTGTGCAGCCATTCTAGGGTATTAATTCCTGGCATCTCACTTGTATTTTGATTGTTTCTCAAAGAACAACAACATGTTTTAACTCTTTGCAAATGAAGCAGCGTTCTGTTGTTATGGTAACTCAAGTTCTAAAAATAATGTAAAGAAAAGACCACCTTTAATTGATATCACAAGAAGTTGTTATGGTAACTGGAATTTTAAAAGTAACTAGGTTAAACTCAATTTCTTTTTATCCAGAGCTTTGCATAAACAAATTCTGATTAAAATATCACGTTTAATTTAATCAGTTAATTAATGCCACTAAATGTCATTTATCTTGTAACTCTCATTTATATTCAATGCAAAATCACCTAACTTGCTGAGTTCTAACTGTTCAGGCATCAATCCGGTATTTCCGAATAGGATGACTGTATGACTTACTTTTGGTCACGGAGTAGTTAAAAATTAATGCACACAAGGGGCATAGTTTTTTCCTCAGTAGCACAAGAGTAATGCCATCCTGCTGTGGAAGTCCAGTGTGTGCTGTAGGAATGAATGCACATGCTCTGCTGACTTCTGTATCTCTCCAAAGCCAGTAACTTTCAAAGCCTTCTCTACTGTCTGTCTCTCTTCTCCTTTGCAGCATACAGACTTTCTGTCTCTGCATCCTCTCCCTCCAGGTCGTCTCACCTTTCTGTCCAAATCACTCTTTCCTCCCTCCTCTGTCAGATCTGGCAAATCATTTCCCACCCTAACCCCCCAAACCGGCAGTGATACTTCCTCCACTGCAGGTGCATTTTCCTCTTTCAAGAGCTGCCTGTCACTCTATTGTACAGTCTCTGCCATTTGCATCAGTTATATTCCCTTTGCTCGCTCCTGTACTCTTTGAGTGTCCCGGACTGTCCCATGGGTTCTTCCAGTGTGCCCAGAGTTACTGCAGCCAAGCCCGGCCTTCTGCCCATTCTGCCGGCAGGTACCTTTGTAACTTCCTTGTACCTTTTCTACCAAATTTAATCTCCTTGTCCTTGCTATCCACAACTGTATCTCCTGGTTACCTCTCAATTCTCTCCTAATTTTTCAAGGATTAATAGAGTGAAAGACCAGGAAAAGCTTGTGGCCTTAGCCTAAGAGGCCACAGAACTTCATCCAGGAATTTCCATGTTGAACCTATAACTTCTGTTTGAATGATTAGTGTGTCTTTTACAAAGGCACCTAGACTTGATTAAAAGACTGCAACTAATGGAGAACCCACTACATCCCTAGATAGCTTGACCTGAAGATTTAACCCTCCCCATTAAAAATAAATGCATCATATCTTTCATCCAAATGTGGCTAGCCTCAGCTGGCAGCCCTCAGACCTCTCTATGGACTTTAACGTTTGAACAGTTCACCTCAAGGAAAAAAATTACTGTGGGTCAGCTTCCCAGTGGCAGTCACCCCTATTCATGCTTTCACCTACAGCAAACTGCAATAATGGTGAGGTGATTTATTAAGGAAGCCTGTCTCCCAGGTAAGAGGGGTAAACACACACTTGCAGAGAGGGGAGAAACAGCTCTTGCAGCGCAGCTTGTATAAGGTAACCTATTTTTCTTAGTACTTTGTCTGTGTGTTGTCCTTTCTGCTGCAGCTTCTTTCCCAGATGGAACACTAGTGTCAGAAATTTCCTCATGGCATTGATGCTTATACATCTCAGTCAAATTATTTCTTAACCTTCTTTTGGATAAGCTGGAAAAGATTTGTAAGAGCTTTTTAAGTATCTCATTGCAAGACAAGATTTCCTGGGCCAGAAACCATTTTTTCATTTCTTTTTGCACAGCTTTTCCAGTTTTCTACATTCTTTCTGGATGTCAGAGCATGAGCACTGGACACAGAACTCAGCAGATCCATCGGCAACCCCAGATGAAGAAGTGACATCATTCCCTCCTGAGAACTGCTAAATCCCTTTGTTTACTTGCCCAAGGATTGCATCAGCCCCCATAGCAGCAGCTTCACACTGGGAATTCACATTCATTTGTTCATCCAAAATAGCTCCTACCTGTTTTCCACGATTCCTGCTTTCTAGTTCTCAGTCTGAAACTGAAAATACAACCTGCATTCTCAATTTGTGTATATGTGACCTTCCCAGTGGCTGTGTGTGTACAACAGCTTTCTAAAAGAATTCAGCTTACCAAGCAATCCAGATCTTGCCGTAGGAATACTCTGTCCTTATTAGCATCACTTATCATGCCAGACATGTTTATTTAATCTGCGAAGTTTACCAGCAGTGCCACCTTCTTACACTTGAGTTGTGACTTCGTCTGCATTTGCCTCCAAGCCTTCAACCTTGTCTCCTTCTCTGCTGTTAAATCTCTGGCTTTCTAAACCACAACTCCAAAGCAACAACTTCCCACAAGCATCAAGCCTGCCTCCAGAGCATTGCAAGCAAATCATAAGAATGAAAAATCCCCATTAAAAAAGAAATCTCAGAAATTACTGGTTAAGAGAAACACATGGAAAACTGCCCTAACACATCCCAGGGTTCTGCATCCAGTCTTTAATCAGTGTGTGGCTGTACTCGAAACTGTTTGAGTCAGGTCCCTGTGTTGCAAAGCTCCTTGCATCCAGTTAATGCTATCAGCGTATTGCCATAAATCATACTAACAGCGAATGCACATGCAGCGTGTGGCTTGTAAGTGTAAGCATGTAAAAACCTATGAATCAATCTATTTGCCTTTTTTGATGTACTGTAATCAATCTATAAACCAAGACTGGAAAAGATTGTGTTTTGTTCTCATGAGATGAAAAATTCTCCAAGTGCCAGTGGTTTCATATCAAATGCTTCTCCAAAAATTAAGCTTTTAATTTAATCGACATGAGTTGAAAAAAAAAACTTTCTCCCTCACAGCTGTGAGATAGAGCGAAACAGATTTTACATCACATATTAAAAAAAGCAAATAACCAAACAAAAAGACTACCTTGTAGTCCCTTTAAATGTTTGACTGCCATCCATGACACAATTTGCTGTGAGTGTCCTGATTAGCTCCCTCACTAAAATGAACAGTTCTAAATTTTCGGCAACATCTCTGCTCCCAGCTAATGTTGGATCTGATATTTTACTTTCCCTCTATGTACGATCTTCAGCTGGTATGAGTGGTGTTACCTGCTTAGAGTAGAATATTATAGCCTATGACATTCACTGAATAGCTGAGAGAAGGATGGTAACAGGAGTCTTGCAAATTTACACACCATTATTGTTATTGTGGAGTTTGTGTAGAAGCCACATCTCTTAAAAATTGGCCTCAAATCCTCAGTCATTGGATTTATGGGGAGGAAATTTCTTGTGTGAATTGACAGGGAAAGAGTCACCAAATATTATTGGTTAACAACAATGAGTAAACAGCTTGGAAGATTACAGATCACCAGATTTACTAAGAGCTCCAGCTAAAGTCCCATATCTTCTACCACACACCCAGAGTGTCTATTCTTAGATAAACCTTATGAGTTTAAAAAATGCAGATGATTTTTAATATTTCGTGTTTGAGGTATACCTAACAAAGCAACTGATCAGAATATGCAATCCATTCTCTAAACAGTAATCAGGTTTACAGAACATATTAATCATTTAACATAGTCAGGACTGGAATTAACCTTTTTCCCATAGAAGCTGTTAAGAACCTTCCCCTTTATCTTTTTCACAGAAGTTTCATGGTTTTGGCAAAAAATCAACCCCTGAGTATTTGCATTCTAAAATACCTCTTTGACATTTGTGGTTTAAAATCACCCACTCCCTTCTTCTCCACCGTTTTGACACCACGGCTGTATCCCAAGTCTCATGGTGTTCTGCCACCACCTTTCCTGCTGATCCTGCTGGGGGGATATGTCTCTGCTGCTGTTACAAGCATGATCCCTGCTCAGGGTGAGCAAGAGAACAACAGGTTTGGTGTGGGGCATCACATCACAATTTTAGAATCAAGACAATTGGGACTTGCTCATACACTTCTGTTTGACAAATAACAGTTAATTTCTGTTGAGAGCAGATACCTTTTGGCTTTGTTTGAATGTAATTTTATTTCATAAAGGTATTTTCAGGGCAGATTCGTGGAGGAGCTCTGGTAGTTATCACATGAAAATTTGATTAATGCTGTTAGAACACTAAGGTCTCCTTCCCGAGGAACCCAAGTCATGGAAGTATGTGATGAGGCATGTATGAACCTGACACATGGGACTCTGGTACCCACAGAAACAGTTTGCTGACTCAGTGCTGTAGCTGAAATTTCTAACTTACAGACATTAAGTGTCTCTTCATAATAGAGTGTAGAAATAGTTACTATACATTTTTCCCAGTCCACATAGGGAGAAGTTTGAAGCTCTGACCTTGTCTGAGATTTTCTACATCAGAAAAAATACTTGGAAGCATAGATCCAACTGAATGAAACTGCAGCTGGGTCTAAGCTTGTGTACAGCCACTGACGTTACCAGGGGCAAAACAACTGGAGGACAGGCAGGGGAAGCCAGAAATTGCTCAGCTGAATCCTCTCCAGACCATGTTTGACAAGTTATTTGTCTTCTTCTTTTACAGGTCTTTCTTGCCAAGGAAGTGGGGGAGAAAACTTTCCTGTTGAATGAACAATTTTGAATGAGCAAGATCAGTCTACAAAGATGAAAACACAACCCTGTCTTGCTAAATGAAAAAAAAAATAATACGATAAATTAGGTTAGCTCTTCAAAAGCTTTTCTAACTCCAGGAGAAGCAATGGGGCTTAATTCCATCTGCTGCTCACTCCCCTCTCAGGAGGTGAACTTCTGTTGGCCACCACACCAAGAGCCTCCACACCAGACAAAGCCTACGTCTTCAGAATTGACATGCATAGATGTCTGCGTGGCTGCTGCATCCACAGGCAACCCACAGCTTCTGAGTCTTTTTCAAATCAGTTGGATGATGGTACAAAATCCCTTCTTCCCTGTGCCATCATCTGCTGCCCATCAGCCAGCATGTGGAATGAGGACTAGCTGAGCTTCTGGGCTCTTTGTCTGTAATCCATTCCCTCTGCAGGGCCAAATACACTCTGTAACACCACTGTCTGAGGCAGTGCTAGGTCTGCCTCTTGAACATATGCACATACCCACAGAAGCCATGGGTACACTGGGAATGTGACTTCCTTTGGGACCCCAAAAAGTATCTAGAAAGTGCATACTAAATTAGATATCATAATACCTAATAATAATACATATGATTTTTTTGCAACCAGGTATTCCAGATTATTCTTTCCAAAAATATCAAGGTTAAAAAGATTCGATTCTGCTGTAGTTGGGCTTCCAGATTCCCAGGGAACCAGCCAGTCCTCACCAAACATCACAGCTCTACTCAGGACTTTCTGCCCAGCAATGGATTTCTAATTCAGTTCTATTCTGTCGAGAAAAGGTTCACAAAGTTCAAGGTAGACAGAGTGCAGCTCCTGGGCAAACACTAGAAGCGTATGTGCTGGCTTCCTCAGACCAGAAGCAAACCTAGGGCAAACTTCCCTGCAAAACTGACTTGAGAGTCCTTCTGGGTTTTGATTAAACTGATCTGTCTCTTCCTTTCCTTCACTGCTAGTTTCCAGCCAGCTTCCAACCCAATTGCAAATGTCTGAAGGAAAAATAACTCCTTCTATTTACAGGGAGTATTGCAAGCAAGAGAAGCATGAAGTTACATAAAGGATTTTCACTCCTTCAGAAATGAATAATGAGCAAGATGAGCTGCCCAACAGAAAGAATTGCCCTTGATTCAGTGGATTAATTTGCTCGATAGCATGAAATAAGACAATTTAAGGGAAATTAGAATTAATATAAAACATTTGTCTTCAGACACGGTTAAACAATAACATGGAAGAGCACGACAGTCAATAGGGTGTACAACAAGGTTTAGATTGTAATACTGCAGCCATTTTAAGAAAGGATTTGATGCCAAATATTGTATATATACTTCTTATTACAACACAGTTGCCCTACTGCTAGTGGATAACTATACAACCTTGTTATAGAGTGGCAGACTGACAAACACACTTGCTTCTGCTTACTATTTTACCTAACCTATCAGTAGCATTTCCCTTAGAGTAGCACCCAGGAAGACAGGTCATTGACTGGATCACTGTTTTGCAAGGTGCTACACAAACACAGACTACAAAGACCGCCCTTGCCTTTGGATAGTTTACAGTCTGCTGTCTCTTCTTGCTGTGCCACAAAGTGCTGCTTCTGATGAGGAATGTCCACAGAACCTCTTCATTCTTCCTCAGCATGTTTCTTCCTGCTGCTGATTTTTACATTGTTGTATTATGAGAGATAAATCCCTGTATGTCACAGGTCTCCTCTCCTTTTCTGAGTCACTTTTTCTTTCTGCTTTGCACCTGCTCTGTCACCTGGCCAGAGGATGACGCTCTCTGACTGACTTGCATCCGCAGTGCAGTGGAAATAAAGCTCCAGGGTCTCCAGTGATGTGCAAGTTCGCATTCCCATGCACGGACAGGTGATCTGAATCCATAACTAGCCCTGGCAGCAATGTGTGACAGATTGCCTTAAGTGCAATTTTACCATGGTACACAGTGCTACTAACATTATAAGCTGCTCTTTGGCCACTGTGAGCATGGCAGAACTGCCAGCATGGCCTCCTCCTGTGCAGATTAAGTCAGGAGATAAATCACCATGGGTGGGCTCTATACACTGCCTACATTTTTGAAGTTCTGCTGCCTAGCAAGTGGTTGTCCCTGGGTATATTACCAGCAATATTTATGTATGGATGGACATGCTCCCCATAAATGTTATTGTTCATGGTTAAGTGGGTAAGTGTCACAGACAACAACAAAGAAATCTAGCTAAAAGGATGACTCAACCTATTCACGTTCCTGATGTCTGGGACTCCGCATCTTAGTGAAATGGCTCTGTGATGGCTCACAGAGTGAGAAAGAACAGGAAAGGAAATCTACTGCATTTCTTCTAGCTGTAGCTCATATCCAGCACTTCAGCAGCAGGTGAATTCCTGGTCATGCACTGCACCAAGGGCTGCGTTCAAGAAGGACTTAACACCATGCCCAGAAGAGCTAACCTGGATGGTTCAGGTGACTGTGGCAGTCCATGGATCAGGCCTTGAATGGGAAGAGATATCATTTACGGCTCCTTGATACCATCACGGACACCTTGTTTGAATGCAGCTACAGAGAAAGCAAGAGGTTGGTCACTGCCTGCTGCCCACATTCCCATGTTACTCATGGTGGCCTGAGAGAGCTGGTCAGAGGAGAGCTGCAGGCTTGGCTCTTTCTATTACTGAAGTGCTCTGTGACAGCCATGACACCATGTGTTACACAGCCCTTGTGAACTCTCAGCAGGACAAGGGAGCAGCCAGTCCCTCATGGCAGCTTGGATCACGACTCCAGGCGGCAGGGATTTCTCCTCACTCACTTGGTCTTTTACACGCTAAACATCTGATGTCCTGGGGGTTACAACTCAGCTCAGCACAATAGAAAGGGGGCAAACCTCTTCTGGGAGAGAAAGGACCTGGGGATGTAAGCATACACCCTTCCCTCCACTGCTAAATGAAAGCAGTCCCCAGATCCAGCCTAGTATGACAGGGAGGCAGCGGAGAGATGTGATCCAAGCTTGGAGAGGGTTAAGAACAACTGACCTAAGGCTGCTACTGGCTGTGCTTTGCTCTCCCAGCTGGGAGAACACAGTCAGCAAAGAGAATTTTAAACTTCATTTTCTCTGTCTACAGGTGCCTGTCTTCCAGTATTAGTCTAGGGAACTGCACACCAATTACCTCATATATTCACTGAAAGTGCAGTACAATACAACTTATTGTTATATAGTGTCCTTGATAGAAAGCCCCATGAAATGCTTGACAGTACTATCGGGTCCATAAAAGTGTGCGTGATCATGAATACATGTGAGGGTTCAGTCCCTTGCTCTTGATTCCTATTCTCTGCTGGAAACCACTCTGTTACAATTCTTTCAATTTCAACACTGAGAGGAGGTGGAGGAAGGGAATATCACAGCTCTGTGTCACTGTACGAGGACACAGAAGGGCCATCCTGCTAGTGATGAGATAAATGGACCCAAGGGACACACACAGACATGCAAATACGGAGGCATGAACACTGACTCATAGCTGACCACCACAGGTGACTGGTCTGACCCTCGGCACCACTAGGGCTACCAACGTGAGAAGCTGTGTGCTTGTTGCTGCAGCAGAAGGGACTGGATTTTCCATGGCAGTGCTTTGGCTCAGTCACACGCACTGTACCCAAGCAGCTTAATCTAATCTCTGCAGCACTTGGCAAATGAAGAACATAATGTCATATCATGAATCACCTGTTTTCTCCAGCACTGAGCCCACAGAAAAAAAAGATTTTGCTTTCCAAAGTTCAAATTATTTATAATCATTTGACTAAACCCTTTTCTGAAAGACACAATAAAACGTCAGTGTTGTGCCTTTATCACGAGGCAGCTGGGGCTGGATTCTAACAGCCAACTGTGAGGCTGAAGAGAAGCTTAGCTGCCTAATGCAGCATCTATGCTCAAAAAATCCATGAGAGATACATGGTGTGCCTGACTCCCGGGGCTGCTGGTATTTGAGTCTCTGTACAGTCACTGCAGAGGAACAGGCATGAAAACTAACAGGCTGTGAGAGGACCACTCCTCAGCACAGACAAAGCAGCCCACCAAGAAGAGGCCACTCAGCTACTGGGGACCCATGCATGCCAGGGGACACTTGTGGCAGGTAGCAGAAGTTAGGGCAAGGCAAGGGAATGTCTTTGCCCTTCCCACCCAGTGACCAGCTCCCCTACCTCATCCTAGCCATAAAGTTTAAAAGAATCCAGTAGGTGACATCTGGTGACTTGTGAGGGGCAGTTTCCACTCTGGGTCTTCTAGAAACCATTCAAGTCCCAAGGAAAATGTCAGCCAAAGCATTTGTTTCTGTGGCAGTTAGTATGGCTGCATTGACACCCATGTACTGCGGCTCAGACTCAGGATATTCCTTAGGTTTGAAGGAATATTTTGCAGAAATGACACAGGTGAATATTTTAGAAAAAGTACTCAAAGACTTTGATTTCTTCTTAATAGGCTGATCTCCCTTACAACACTTGAATTTTCTTTGCAAAGCACAGACAGAAAAATCCCACACTTAATTAGGCACGATTTTCATTAAAGCCCTATAGCAAATCAAAAAAAGAAAGAAAAGACAAGAAAGCTAGAACCTCAATGATTTACCCATAACTAAACTTCACACATTATTATCCACACAAATAGGCAGCCATCTCTAAAATGTTTTAACAAGCAGTTGTTAATGAACAATATTGCAGAGCACTGACAAATCTAAAGAAGAATAATCTGATGGTATTTCAAAGGAAATCACACTTCTCTTTGTTATGTGATGCTCTGCCTAGGCTAGGAGCCCTTGCTGCCAGATGTCCAGAGAGAGGATCTGCCTTGAGGATCTTCTAAAACCTAAGCCATGCAAAGCATTATCTGTGCTTCAGTGACTGAGAGGTGAAGAAGGGAAGGGTGTTTGATGAGTTTGATGAGTTTTTTTTTTTTTCAGGGGAAAAAAAAAGGGAGTGAAAATATATTCAGGTTGACATTAGATATCAAACACTAGTGAACAGAAGAGTGGAAGAAATTTTCATAGAACCACAGAATCAGGTAGGTTGGAAAAGACCTTTAAAATCATCGAGTCCAACCCTTAACCTAACAGTGCTAATTCCACCACTAAACCATGTCCAGGGATGGTGATCCAACCATTTTCCTGGGCAGCCTGTTCCAGTGCTTGATAAACCTTTGGTGAAGAAATTTTTCCTAATATCCAATCTAAACCTTCCCTGGTGCAACTTGAGGCCATTTCCTCCTATCCTATCACCGGTCACTTGGGAGAAGAGACCAATACCTGCCTGTCTACAACCTCCTTTCACATAGTTGTAGAGAGCAAACAACCCCAGTTCCCTCATCTGCTCCTCATAAGACTTATGCTCCAGACCCTCCACCAGCTTTGCTGCCCTTCTCTGGACATGCTCCAGCACCTCAATGTTGTTCTTGTACTGTGGGGCCCAAAACAACACAGGATTCAAGGTTTGGCCTCACCAGTGCTGAGTACAGGAAGACAATCACTTCCTGGTCCTGCTGGCGACACCATTTCTGATACAAGCCAGGATGCTGTTGGCTGCCTTGGCCACCTGAGCACACTGCTGGTTCATGTTCAGCCGGCTGTCAGCTGGTCCTTTTCTGCCAGGCAGCTTTCCAGCCCCTCTTCCCCAAGCCTGTTGTGCTGCATACGGTTGTTATGTCCGAAGTGCAGGACCCAGCACTTGGCCTTGTCAAGCCATTTTGCCTCAGCCCATTTATCCAGCCCGTCCAGATCCCTTTGCAGAGCTTCCCTGCCCTCAAGCAGATCAACACTCCTGCCCAACTTGGTGTTGTCTGCAAACTTACTAAAGGCGCACTCGATCCCCTCATCAGATCATTGATAATGATATTAAACAGAACCAGCACCAACACTGAGCCCTGGGGAACACCACTGTGGGCGGCCTCCAAGTGGATTTAACTCCCTTCACCACAACTCTTTTGGTCTGGCCATCCAGCCAATTTTTAAACCACGGAAGAGGTCACCCACCCAAGTCATGAGCAGTTTTCCAGAATGCTGTGGGAATCTGCATCAAAGGCTTTACTAAAGTCCAGACAGACAACACCCACAGCCCTTCCCTCATCCACTAAGCAGGTCACCTGGTCATAAGAGATCAGGTTGGTCAAGCAGGACCTCCCTTTCATAAACCCAGGCTGACTGAGCTTGATCCCCTGTTTGTCCTGTACACGCTGCATGATGACATTCAAGATGGTCTGCTCAATAAACACCAAGGTCAGGAGGCACTCTGCAGTGTTGTTTGAGTGGCTTGGAGGATGGTTTGCTGGGTGATGGAGCCCTCTCACTGTTTCTGTGGCTGCTGAGACTGTTTTCAACAGTTCTCAGCTGAGCAACCGCCTCAACTTCACCATGAAAAAAGCAAGGTTAAATTCTAATACGTGTCCAGTGCCCTTTCATTTCATTCACCTGGTGCTGATAATTGGAAAATGAATATTACACAGGCAGCAGAGGGTGTCTGCAGTGGGTTGGATATAATCAACATCCCTGTGCATGTCCAAATTAGTCGTGTCTTATTTTAATTCTGGTAGTATTTCTGTTTAGAGCCAGCTCATTACAGGGATCTATTCAAAGGCTGGAGACTACATCCAAAATGAAAGTAGTAAAAAAGGAAAAAAAAAAAAAGAGCATAACGTGCTGGCTTTTCACCTCCCTGTGCTTCTTTCCCTATGAAATTAACAGCAAAGGATTTTTAAAGCACCACACGTAGGCATTCCTGCTATCAAAACTGTCTTGCTGTTGAGAATCAGGCTCTGAGCGCAGTTGCATTGAGGTGACTCCCACTGCCAGATCGATAGCTGGCAGCGCTCCTCGGCAAAGGCGCTGACAGCAGTGTTGCAACCTGCCACTCCGAGCACTCAGCATCCTGATTCTCTGCCGCATGCGACCATGGGAAGCACTGGGAGTGGGGAACATGGGGAGCAGCACAGTGGATTCCTCTCTTCCCCCATTTCTGGCCCACCTTGTTTACATGTGCTGAGGATCAACAGGTATTTCAAAATGTCGGGAGCAGGAAAAGACAAAGCAGGAGAGAGACTTAGATCCCGCCTGTCTCTCCGTTATAATGTATTTATGTGAGAATGGGAGGGGGGACTTGGAGCATCACTTTGTATCTGCTTCGAAATACTTTTTTTTTTCCCCCATAAACACAAAGACTTCAGGAGGAGAATACTAAACAGAACAGAGAAATGACACGACATTTATCCAGGTTTTGTTAAGTAACTAGCTAGATTCCTCAGTGATCAATCTTTCCCCTTCAATTAACAGCCATAAATTTCTGGTAAAATATTCTAAACAACACTGGACCTTCTTCTTACTTTACATTATTTATGCAGCATGTTTGTTATTCTTGTCCGTAAAGCAACTTTACATATTATGTCTCGTTTCTCAGTCAGAAAAACAACTTGCCACTGCAGAAAGAGCTCAGCAGCGTTGTCTCTGCCCGAGCCCTGCCGTGCGATGCGCACACACACACTGCCCCTTAGAGGTGGCATCCAGTCATGGCCACAGGGAAAAAAATCACAACTATCGAGGTATGTTTTCATTGCAACGCGTTTATGTGATTTCGACCAGCTGGCTGCTTACCAGAAAGAGAGGCTGATATTTTCCCTTTAGAATGAATGTCTATACTTTGACCCCAGACAAGCAGTGCAAATCTGGCCTGGCTCCTTTGATTTCAACACTGATTTTTGCAGCGGATATATCTGATGTCAGGTTCCTGACCCCAGCTCTTTTTCCTGAACATTCTGGCACGTAAAAATAAAGAATCACAACCGCAGCCACCGTGTCTTTCCAGAGGCTGCTGGACATGGCCACACTTGGAATACAAGAAACTCTGTAGTGACTGGAGGCAAACTGACATGTTGCCACCCAACTTAACAAATGAGTACAGCAATGACGAGGAAGGAAAGTGCAGGCTAAGTCTACCTCTTCATCCACTGCTGCAACAGCCACCGACCCCATTACTACTCTGCTCTGTGCTTCCCTGCTCACTGGAGATGCTACCTCAGCGAGGCAATGGGCATCCTCCTGGAAAGCACAGCAGTAACAGCCCAGCCAGGCCTTGGCCACCTCAGGGGACACTGTCTTATGTCAAGTGCTTCTCTGTCTCCTGCCCTGATAGAATAATAAAGAAAATCTGTCCCATTCTTTTCATCAGCAGCTGCCTCTGCCCTCCCAAGCCAGGCAGGGTAGCACAAAGATAGACATGGGAGGAAGCGAAACACAGCAAGTGCTTTCTTGTGTCCATCTGCCTGATCTGTCACTAATTTCTCTAGCTAGGAATTTACATTAAGCAAGTCCATGTTATGTGTCTCCTGTGCAGGGCTGGAGGTGGGGAATGAGCAGTAAACTGTGTACGACACAAAGCCATCATGTAAGCATGCTGGGAAATGAGGCATTTAATTTAAAATGAGCAGAACCAGGACCTCCGGGCTGGCAAGGATCACAAACCATTCCCCAGCAGGAGCTAGCACAGCATCAAGTCATGGGATGGACTTAGCCCTGAAATTTCAGCCTGTTCTTTCTCCCTGGCCAGGAGAAAGTAGACATGGAGCAGAGGGTTGGGGCCACTCTTGCAAAGAAAGACTCCACAAACATGACTTGCCCCTTTCCCCAGTTCATCCCTTCTTTTGATTCTTTAAAAAGACTCCAGATGCTAGGTGAAGCATCAATGCTTGCATGTTTTATGACCTTCAGCTGCACTCTAAGCAAATTGAATGGCCTCCAAGGCAGCAGATCTTCAGGAGTGAGACAACTCTTTCTCTGGGCTTGGGGGCTCAAGTAGCAAGTGGTGTGAAATGAAATGGGGAGAATATCTGGGGCCAGAGTGATCCATCATAAAGTCATGATTTAAGAGCTGGAGAAAAAACATGGGTTTGGCCCTGCTGTGGCTGGAGGGAGGACAGGTCTGCTGAGAAACAGGAGATAGACTATAAACCAACCAGGAACAGAGAAGACCTGGCCCAGCTCTGCTCTGGAAGGCAGGAGATGGGATAGGAAACTGGGGTGTATTCTGTTCTGTTAGGGCTGTCCACATTGAGACTGGGGCCACTTAGGGTAGGGAAAAGTACAATTCCAGCAGGGTGGGATACAGGCCCTTCAGCAATACAAGCCAATGTCCTTGTTCTATAAATTAAAATAACATTTTGCAAACCATTACTGGAAATGCTCTGCCTGGCTTCGGTGGGAGGAAGCAGGACTCAGTAATTCCCATCTGACATTCCCTTTTAGCTCGTGACCAAGATCAACCTACAAAGGGAAGACCCAGCCAGACATTAAAAAGACAGGAGGTGTGTGCATGGCTTTGTACAGGAAGAGGCAGTTACAAAAATGTTATGTTCCCTGTGGGATAAACTTGCTACATGAGATTTTAATAACTAATTAGATTCTTGGAGACTGGCCCTCTACACAAAATTAATCAACAGTGCTAGAGACAGAGGTGAAAAGAGAAGGCCTCTCCACAACCACTCCCTTTCCCGGTGGGGATGGTCACGTCCATTATGCCTGCAGCTGGATCAAACTGCAGGCCAATGTGGCCGAGGATGTCCAGAGCCTGGAGGTCAGCAGACCAGTCAGTGCCAAAATAGGTTTCTCTGTACTTGTAACAAAAGCCTTGATCACATCTTCCCTTATCCCATTACTCTCTTTGCTTTTCCTGTTCTCCCATTAAACATGCCTTTCTTCCTGTGGAGGTGTGCTGTGGCAGAAACCTTGCCCACACACACACGTCTTCAACATAGGCCTGAGGTTTTTGAGGAGGATATGCAAACTGTCACCATGCATATCTCTCAACAGACTTCCACACTGACCTTGCGCAGTCCTTCATCAGCCTGAACAGAGCCAGGAATGTTTCCTGGGCTGCTTCTTCTGAGTGCCAAGGATATGCCATTTGCATGTAACTGACTATGAAGAAGAGGGAGAGCTCACCCTTTCCCTCAGGCTGCACACGCATGTCTCTTTGAAGGCAGTGCAGTAGCATGTCCACAGTAGGCTTGAGAAGGAAAAGCTGCCAAGCACTGGGCATGGATTGAAAGAACCAAGACACTGACCCAAGCCCCTGCTTGCCCAGGCAACACCCTCCCCTAAACACATCAAGCCATTTTAAAAGGACAGATATATTTTCCAGTACACACTATGAGGATGCAGAATGTACTAATACACGAGCGACCATCCAAACCCTCTCCATGACAATAGCAGCTGCAAAATTTTTATTGTGGCTTGCAGGGAAGTGCCTGGATGCAAAGAACCCTCAAAGCTCCCTGTGAGGCTGTGCTGGCCACACCCTGCTCCCTGGCCTTCCTCTTCCTCCTCCTCCTGGGGAGAACAATGGGGCTTTGTCAGCACTAGGAGGAGGGAGCACTAGCAAAGCACAATGGCCTTTTTCATCCTAGCTTCAAGGCATTTGTGGTTGGAAAAAAGAAATGCATTCATCTTGTAAGAGCAGGGAATATCTATGTTAGAATTGGGCTTTGCTCAGAATTCTGAATTTGACTTCCATGGAATACATCTGAACATAGACAACATTCTAGTCAAAATATTTAGCATACCTCTCTCGCTTTGCTTCAGCTCATTTTGAGATCCTGAGCTTATGCCTTTACCTACATGTTAATTGCAGTGGTGATCTAACTTCTAACATCTTTAATGTCCTTCCTAGCTTGGGGAACATATTCCAGCCATCAGGAAGACATGTGGAAGCACAGGCTTGCTTATTGCAACAAACTCATCTTTAATCCTTGGGGTCCATTTAGCCAGGAAGGAGTTAACATCCACACCTCTCAGTGAACAAATTGGCTCATCCAGGAAAAAAGAAATCCCAGAAAATTGGATGTCAGTAGATTATCCTTCTTCAGATCCATGTATTAGTGTGCTTGGAGAGGGTATCCAAGTGGAAAAGAATGTAATATCATTGTATGTGTAGAGAGAGCCTTCACCTCCACTCCAGCTCAATTACACATTTTTCTTATCACAGGCATCACATGATGACTACCCTCACACCTTTCTTCCCTTAAGCCTATTATTGCATTTTTATAAATTCTGGAAAGCCTCTTGAAATTGCAAACTTTCTTGCTGCAATGGATCATATGTTGGCTACATCATTTTGTTTCCTCGGTTCTCCCTCCTCTGCTCTTCCATGTCACTTCCTTATTTCATTGGTACCCTCTATCGTGATCAAGACAATGCAACTTCCATCTTCCCTTCAATTTCTCCATGACACACACACACACAGATGTCCACCTACACCTTAAGGCCAAACTCCTCTCCCAGATTCTCTTATGCCAGCCTAGAGCAAGTGCCACAGGCTCAAATACCCAAGGAGCCAAGGAAATGACTGGGGACTTACTGTAGGCTGAGGGAAAGTTTGGAGTGCAGAGAGAAACAAGGAACCAGCTGGTGCCAGCAGTGCCTTGAGTGCCTGATGCTTCCCCACAGACAAAAATGTGCAATCAAAGCCAGGGTAGCTGAATGACAATGGCTGCAGTGCCTGCTCTTTAAGTTAATACAAGTCTTGTGGCAGTGTGACATTTTTTCTCAGAGCCCTGGCCTCAAGTTCCAAGGGTTTGTCTGACATTTTCCATTAGCTCTTTCTGCTGTGGGCTTTTTTTGTTTTTTTCATTCCTTATTTGAACATCTTCCCCCCCCCCCCCATCTTTATCCTTCAGAGTTATGGAAGAAAGCTTGAAAACAAGAACTAAAGAAATCCAGATTGGAAAATAGAAGTTGATTAACATTAGAAGAGGATCTCCAGCAGACTGAGGGATGTGACTACCTCCCCTCTTCTCAGCACTGATGAGACCAAAGCTGTGCCCAGTTCTAGACTCCCCAGCAGAGAGACATGAACATACTGGAGTGAGGCCATCAAAGGGACAAAAAGATAGCAGAGGAATCAGAGCATCTGCTGTATGAGGAGTGGCTGAGAGAGCTGGGGTTATTTAGCCTGGAGAAGAGAAGGCACAGGGGGACTTTACCAGTGTGGATAAACTCCAGAGAGGTCAGGGAGTAAGCGACACAGATCCTTACTCTTCCCAGCAGTGCCCAGTGGCAGAAGAGGCAGTAGGCACAAACTGAAATACAGGAAATTTCATTTAAACATAAGCAAAAACTTATTCTTCTGTGAGGGTGACTGAGCACTGCCACAGGCTGCCAGAGAGGCTGTGGGGTCTGCATCCTAGTAGAGAGACAAAACCTTACTGGATATAGCCTGGAGCAGCCCGCTCCAGCTGACCGTGTCTTCAGCAAATGGTGGGACCAGGTGATATCAGGTGATGCCTTCCAGCCCTTCTGTGATGTTGTGATTCTCCAACAGAAATATGTTTTTAAATGTTAATTTCTATATCTAAATTAATTTAAAATTCTAGGAAGGGAGCTGATTCATTCTTTTTCAGGACCAATGTTGGCAATATTATGTTATATTTTCCTTGAGCTCCAGACCTCCCACTTAAGTAGGCACAAGCTCTGGGACCAGCTCTGGCCGTACACTGAACAGTATGTTAGACCGTCACCTACAACGGCTTCTCATGTGCGAGGTGTGAACACCACGTTAACCAAGCACAGATGAAGCTGAAGCGTCACCATTGCACTATGCAGCACCTGAGTAGTTTCCAGTGTGTCTTCTGTAATTGCTCATTTGAACAAGCACACGTGAAACTGAACCTAGAGGTGGAAAATAGTGAAAATATTAGGAGTTCTAGATGTGAATTCATTTGAAGATTGTTTCAGAGATTTGCAGGAGGATTTTTATCAGACTACTCAACTTTTAAAGCTTTTAAATTTCATTTCTTAAAGTCTGATAAGACGAATCAGTAGCTGTACTTACTCCCTTTCTTTCTTTCTTTCTCCTGTTTGCCGCCAACAGAGATTGAAGAAACACACTTTCCTGTTATAAAACAAAAAATTAAAAGCAGTAATAAGCCTATAGAATTATTGCAGAAAATCCCAGACTTTCCTCTTCTTTTTGACTAAAGCTGACCATCTCACATCACAGATACAAACTCTTTAAAAAAGAGAAAGCAGTAGAAAGTGGTTTGAGATGTTTAGGTTGTTAGGAGTCCAGTGCAGAGAGCTTAATATTTATGAATTGTAATGATATTGCACAAGTTATGAGTAATTGTGGAACTTAATCCCGTATTGAGTATTTGATTCAAAAGAGAGGGGATGCTTTTCATTAAATAAGTACATAAACCTACAAAATCAGCAGTGCCGACTGATTTGTAGCTCAGTTTTCTGTGTGCCTATTCTGAAACACTTGAAAGGAGTCTGATTCTGGGGAGATGCTGAGGACTGCTCCTCTGAAAAACTGTCTCTGAGCGATGCAACCGAAGTGCAAGGATCAGACCGATTCATCAGGTGGAGAATCCTGCCCACAGTACAGTAAGCATTGCCAGGGGAATGGTCCCTTAACTCCTTTATTGACTGAATTACTGCAGAAGAATACTTCTCCCTCCAGACACAGGCTGGGTTATAATTTGCTCAGACTTGAAATTGCATTTTGAAAAATATTCTAAAAAAGGATAAGGATGGAATATATTCTAGTTCCGAGAAATTCAATATCGAGTGGACAGCTGTGATTATTATTTGACTCTTAGCAATTAACTATTGTTATACACTGCAACTAATTAACAAAAATGCCAAGTGCTCATGGAAGGAAAAGAAATTAGATTTTTTTTTCTTTATTTAACTGACCATTTTTCTTTTTGTACTTGATCTCAAGTTTGAGTAACATGACCAAGATAATCTGTCTTAAGACTTTTCAAGCACAAGGGATGCCTGTGCACTCAGATATATTCTAATCTTGCTACAGGCACCTCAGTACTTCACTGTGGAATTGAGTGGAGTACCTTGAAGAGAAACTGATGCCATCAGGTAAAGTCAATCAGATTCTCAAGAAAGAAGCTCAGGCAGGCTGCCATGCTCAGGTTCCTGTAGCCACTCTCCACTGAAGTCACAAGCATCTTGGAAAAGAGGGACATTTCTCAACATCTGTAATGTACCAACTATCCTGTTGGTGCTCAGTAAACAAATAATTAGAATAACAAATGCTATTGTCTCTAAATATAATTTTCCACAAAGCTTACAGAGATGCCATCTGCTCTGTAAGGTGGAAAGCTGGAGCCTATAAAAACTCCTGTGTATGCTTAATTTTACACCCTCAAGCAGCCCCAGGGACCATTCAAGCACATAAAATTGAGCAGATATGTAAACATTTGCAGAGCTACAGCTCCATAATTGGTAATTTTGCAGCTACTGTATTTTTCAAGGATCTGGAAAGAAGTTGTGCAGCAAAAGGTTCCTTGAGGGTCAACAGAAATGAGCTGTGGGCAGCTCATCTCCACTTTTATTCTAGTGCTCAGCTTAATTTGGCTGTCTCTGAAACTCGCCCAGTTTGCAGTGGAAGGATGGCACATTACCAGCACTTTGGCATCCGAGAGACAGCGGAACATATCTCACTCCTGCTCAGAGCTGGAAGTGAAAACAGAGTGTGAGGAATCCAAAAGGAAGTTGTTGAATGCATGGCAGATGTTGTTACATTTGGCCTAGCAGTACTCCATGTGGCAGTCACACGAGTGGTGATCTTAGCCAGAGAGGTTAATAGGGATGGGCAGTCCCGTGTGAGGGTTTTCTTTCAAATGACAGTGGAACAAATGTTATAAGTGAACAAATAACAGCAGGAATAACAACAACAGCAAATTTAAATAAGGGGAAGAAAAGCTCAGAAATAATGGCTGGGAAGATACAACATCAACAGCCAAGAAGATACATAAAACCAAGATGAACATTTCATGGTAAAGTGGGCTGAAAGAGACATCTTAAGGCCACCCTATGTACTTCCATCCCATTTCTCTGAGCTTTGACTGGCACCCATGTCTCCTACAGACAAATGCAGTGTGAGGGAGTGATACACACTGGTATGAATCATGAATTTCTAGGCCATCATTTATAACAGGAGCTATGCCTGAACAAAGGTGCATTACTCACACACTGAAGATGATTTATGTGGTTCTTATGTAGCTGTTGGGCTTTAATTATTCACTTGATTATCAATAAAAAATAAGCAGTGAGCAGTACAGAATGTTAACATGTCTGAAAGGGGCATGCAGCCACTTGTGTGAAACAAATGTGCACACGCACAGAGGCATTTCTGTCCTATCAGTGCCAGGTATGAGGATAAATTCACAAGCAGGATTAACACGTTGCTTTTGTTCTTCTTCCCTATTCCCTCCTCACCCGTTAACAAACAAAACCTGCCAACCTGTTCATCAGCTCCATGATGGCAAACAACTGTTTCAGCAAAACACGTGCCAAATATCCATTGATATTGGCTGAAATTCAATATGATGAAATGAATTGATGCTGGCGTCCCATTTAGTGCAATGCAATATCTGATCAATAGCAAGTAATTGGACATCATTTTGCATAGGATAGAAAGCTGGGGCTGTTACATCACTCTGAGTTATGGATCATATTAATCACTGCCTAACTGTTTCATCAATGTAATTTCTTTTCATCAACATGCTGTGGCATTTAGAACGTTGGACATAAAACCTCTATACTGTATTAACTTGAAATTAAAAGCTGTGCAGCCCAATGAAATGGAACATCGTTACCAGGGGTGTGAATACTGTTCTCACATAGTAGTGCAAAATTATACAATTGGCACCTTTAACAAGCAGAGCGAAGCAACAGGGAAAAAAAAAATCAAACATCAAGAACTCATCTGGACTGGGGGAATATGCACTCATATAAGCTTTACCTTTAGTAATGCAATCAATGCAAGATCAGGAGGGAGAAAAATCCACATTTCTTTACAGCTTTTGCTAGTTCACAAGTGTTTGCCAGTTGTGAAACTACTGAGGATTTATTAACGGGGCAGATCTAACAAATGACAAGGTTTGGTGTCTCTGTCCCACTTTCTAGCATGGAAATATATGCAACGCTTTCAGTGATCACTGAGATTCCTGTTGCTCACACTATGCTCTTTCTTTCGGTTTTCGTCAAGCCTCTTTTTGTACTGCACCAGAGGTACTTTTGTGGAGGTTGGTACCACTGCCTACTACCAGGTGACTCAAAGCCATTCCCATCACACACTAGCAGAAATCTTTGCTTAGCTTTTGGCAGAGAAGGAAAGCCTTTAGGAAAGTCATTCAGAGAACTAGTGCTATTGGCTCTGCCACAACCAGAGAAGAGAGATGGCTTCAGCCAGACAATGGAACAGTCCTGCTCTGCGTAACCAAAAAGCTTTCTGTGAGGTACACTTCAGACACAAATTTGGGCAACTAACTGCACAGGCTGTCACTCCACCACTGAACTGACACCTCCTAACATCAGCTGTGGTTTTCAGCAAGATGATCACAGAAAACTCAAAAGTAATCCTTTACCTCCTCAGTACAGATATTCACCCAGGCAAATCCCAGATCCATGCTGGGGAAAGACATAGGCATACATATCTTCCCACTCCCTGGTTTCTGGGGAAAATAAACTGGGAAAAGCAACTAAAAAGGTATTTAGGACAGACCCTCGACTTTCAGGCCATAAGCACAGAGTGCCGAGCTTATGTCTTGCCCAGAGGCCGAATGTCTAAGCCCATAGATAAAGCCGGCAGAGAACAGCCTCAAGTCCCCACTATAATTACACCAAAAGGCAATGGGATTGTGTCGTGCCTGAAGACAGAACAAGAAGGCAAGTCAACAGCAAAAAAACCCCTGACAACTGGATCTTATTCTCAGAGCACCTGCATTTCCCACTGATAGCAGAGCTGTGGGTGCCTGGCACGTCTTAAAATGTAACCAGCTTATTCATCCTGTCTTAGGTGAGAGCATTTTCTCTGTTCTCTGTTTGGTGTGAAGCCTGTTGGGAAAGACAGGATGAGAGCAGATAATAATAACAGTATTTCAACATCTCCAGCTCATAGTTTCTTCCCATATTTGGTGATTGTTTTCTTTAAGCTTCGAACTCTGGGTCTGTGGGAATCTTAGCTGTCTCTTAAAAAAATGCTGTCTGCACCTTTTGATGAGATAGGAAAACCTGAAAACCTGTCCTCCAACAGTACTGAAAACTTATAAACCTAAAAAAAAAGAACCTCAAGTGTGCATTACTCTTAAACATCTGCATTTTTAACAGTGACCTCACGATTTTTAAGGAAGTCTTATTATTAGGATTTGAGTGCTAGAAAAAAATGACTGAGGTTTGTAGTTTGGATAAAGTCCCCAAAGGAATATTTGTAAATGCTCCTGATCAGAAAAAAACTTGGGATTATGGCAAAATGGCTTTTATGGGAATTTTTTTTGTGCTTCATCCTCCCAGCTGCTACAGTCTCAGTTCAGGGGTGGAGGCAAAAGGGAGAAAGAAATTTCTTTTATTTCCATTCCTGCTATGGAAAATCCTTCCTTACATGATTAAATTTAAGTATGTGCCAAGATCCTATTAGAACTTGGCTTCATATTTCAAGTTTCTCAATAGGAATGTTTTATTTATGTGAAGCCAAAGAAAATGGTGTGACTGTACTTCTGCTTTCAGATGCTGGATTTCTAAAGAAACCCTGGAAGGGAGTATGTGAGTCCACCTTCATTTTGGTTTTAGCTAAAGATGTTAGAATCTCACCTTAATGGTGAGTTAAGGCATTAATTTCCTCTGCCCTCAGTGGGAAACCTATACAGTGTTGTATACAATAGGAACTGGTCTCCTACTGAAGCCACACCAGCAATTTCTTCATTGAATGTACACATGAGACATTTTAGAACTATTTCAAGATCAGACAGTGCCTGTGCAGACAAAAGCACAGGGCTGCAGGGGGAAATAGCACAGGGGTTTTTTTGCAATGTGGCTGCTTCAGAGGTTTAAGCATCCCTGGCAAAATCTTCCAGTCTCCCCTCTCTGCGGCTGATGCTGGCTGTTTGTGCTGTTAATGGTACAGGCTAAATATGTAAATGTGTGCCTGTGGTTTGCAGGTTTTTACATATTGTGCCATTAAAGCTTAAAGTGATCCTGCAGCCACTCTTTAGGGAGTGCTCCTTCTGAGCTAAGTCCATTGTAGTCACTGTCACAACGCAAATCATCTGTGCACGCACATGCACTTACACAGCATGCACTTCACTCTTCCGCTTCCCATTGCTGCCAGTAGCACCAGTAACTCTCTACTGGTACCTATCTGTTGGTGCATTGTAATGGAGAGCTAATCATGGCATGAGCAGAGTGGGAACACCCCCCTTTAAGCCCCACAGGAAGTCAACTGTGATTGCTTTGCAGCTCCACCTCCTTGGTTCAAACTCCTGTTCCCTCTCAGTCTCCGCTTCCTTTAATCTAAATTGAGAGCTATTCAGAGTGCAAAGACATTTGCTCTTTGTCTATGGAAAATAACCCCCCATAGCCCCTTTTGTCTGTTCATGTCACTCAGATGATCAACCACATCCTCTCTTCAGTGACAGGTCCCCAAGATGCACCTATTTGCTACTGCTCTGTTGGCTTACTCCTGCATTTGTAAGAATGACTTATTTTAGCAACTAATAATACTAACAGCCAGACAAAGATAGGGCCAAAAAAATGTAAAACCACTTACAGAAGGGAAATGAAGACACTGGGTTATCTTAAAAGGTGAGAGTCCACTACTAAATGCATTGATGCTGGGGTTACCTGGCAGAAAAGGTCAAGATGTAATTATGATGGGTGCGCTGAGTGCATTGTATCCCTGACGCATGAAAATCTTTTAGGTCAAAGTATTTTAGCAGTCCCCAAGTCAGATTAAAACTCTTTGAGAGCCAAAAAAGCAAAGTAAATTGTAAGGTCCTACTTATGGGATGATGCTCAAATATTCTGCAGGTAGAACACACCATGGAGCTCAGGAGCAAGAATGTGGTGTCTTGAGATCTCCTCCTCTTTGCAGGGTGGATTTACTGAGGAGCAGGTGGGCAGTGGTGCTACTGTGTGCTCAGCTCCTCACATATAGATGCCATTATTATTTCATCCCACCAAATTCTTAGACACCTAAGAGTAGATGTCAATGCATCGAAGACTACTGTGTTGTTTGTGTATTACACTCATTCTCTGTATATAAAATGAGGGTTACATACTGTATTATGATATTTATATAGCACTCATTAGCAGGGCATTTGAGCTTCATACAAACCCAGACTTTTTTTCCCCAACAACCAACTAAATCATTTTTACAGGCATATAGAGAACTCACAAGCTCCTGTAATTATTGTCACGTTGCCTCTGTCATTCTCTTGGTCATGTTCAGGAGCACAATTCACTTCCTCTGGTATTAATGAGTAATAAATAATTCATACAAAAAATAAAAAAGACACCTAACAAAAGAGACACAGGCATACTTCATGTGGTGACTGCATTATACAGTCTGCGATGTCGTTTTCTCTGATAAAGCCATGTAGAATTTAAGAGAAAATGATAACCTTTCCTTACATTTAGAACATCCTATAGAATAGAATACAATTAACATCTTTGTCAAATAATATAATCTGGTAGGATGGCTTGAAAAGGTTACAGAAGACAGCATTCTATTTCAATTTCAGAATAGAGTACTGTTATACTTCTATAGACTCTTATGGGTTTCATCCCTCTTAACTTCTGCAGGACTCTCCCAAGAGGGTTTGCGCATGAGATGAGAAGAATGGTGGGAGAAAAATTACTGTAGAGAGACCAGAAAATGTCTGGCCTAAATTTACTACCAAAAGCTGTCTTGGGAGGCTTAAACATAGTGGGACTATTCATCTTCATGATAGAGGCATCAGGTGTGTTCAGAAGAAGGTTAATGGTGGTAAAACCAGGAAAACAACAGGAGAGTACCCAGCAGATACACCATTTAACTGATTTATCTGCTAACAGCGATAGGTGGAGTACAAAGTTCCTGGCTGCTGCAATTGCCTTGCAGCTGCAGCAGAGGCAGCGGCCGACCAGACAATCCGTGGAGTTTCCAGACTGGTGTTTTTCAAAACCTATGAAAAGCTCCTTTACCCAAGGGGTTCAGAGGAAGCACCAGGTCCTTACACAACAGGCAACGAGAATTACTTTGAGCAAAGCAGGGATCAGACATCTTTGTTCAGTTAACACGTATCTATCCAAAGTACATGGGACCTTTCAGTTGTGTTCTACACAGAAGAATGGCATGGTGGCGTGCCATGAACACTCTCCATGCCCACACATACCAAGCCCTTCCCACTCAACTGCTTTTCACACCAGAACTGTTCTGAGTGTATCCCCACATAAAAGGTAAAATGTGATTTCGAGTTTTTCTGTGGCTGCTCAGCTTTATTGTTGTTTCTCAAGACAGTGGCAGAAAGAAACAGTAAATAATTATTGTTGTTCATTCTCCTATCAGCTGATACTGAAGGGATTTGATTATGGTCTAAGCTCTAAAAGGGATTCTGTGTTAGTGGAAAGAGGGGGCTTCAATGCAGTTAGGCAAGAGCGGGAAGTGAATGGTTGGTTGGTGTTAGAACACAAATACTGTTTATGTTCTGTTAGATAAACACAAAAGTTAAAAACAATCCCTTGAAAAACACCTCAATGCTAAGACTGCAAACTCACACACAGACAGGAGATGTCAGAACCTTAATTAACCCCCCTGTGTGCATGCATTAGCTCATTGCATGAGCATATATTATTTTTCCCCAGAGGGTCAGAGTCTCACAATGCAGGGGACAGACAAGATCCACTGCATAAGAAGCTGTTCAATACTTTCCTTTCTCCTCTCTGTTTGTGTGGTCCCAGGCTTATTTACTGAACACTACTTGCTTCATGCTGAAGGTAGGCTTACTCATCTTATCGTGGACATTCTTGTCACATTCCTGACTTTAGCAGGGATGGACCTCAAATAAACAAACACACTTGTTTCTCCTGTGTAAAAGGATTGCTTGGTATTATCTCCATTTACCTGAGGAGATCGCTGCTGAAAAATTTCTGTTAGATTTTCCATTGCTCTGCCTGAAACAGTTAAAAAGGCAAATAAAATACAGTTTTGCCATAAGGAGAGCCGTTCAGTTTTAGTAAGTGGTGCTATCAATTCTATGTAAGTTTTGCATTTCCATCCTAACCAGTGTAAGTGCAGATAACCTCATTATTCCTAAGAATTAACTCGTTTTCAGAATCCTACTGACTCCTTTAACTAATTGACCATTGTGAGATGAACCCCAACAACAGCCTTGCCTTACTCTACCACAGAATAAGAATTCAGATGACCTAGAAGGAAGTCCTTTGCACCAGGAATGTTGACTTTCTTCAACTTTTGTCACCGATTTCCTTGCCACACTAACTCATCTCATTACATCTCCCAGTGTAATTTTCATGACATTGCTTCAGGATTTCTATTTTGGAAATATCTTTTACAAGTGAAAAAGTATTTTTTCCTTTATTTTTAAACTCCAACAGTTTTTAGAAACACCTGTCACTGTTTCCATCGCTCCAATCAGTGAGCAGTGCGGGTGTCTCTCTCAGTGGGAGCTGACAATTTGATGATACTTCATCAACGCGGGATTCCTGCTGAGAAGTAGATTGAGACAAAGGAAAAGCCTCTCACTGTTGAAACAAATAAGGAATAAGATTTTATAAGTTAGGTAAGTTCAATTTCTTCTTTTTTCCAAGTAATTTTGCATGTGTGTGTAGTGGCATTAACACTGGCCAGTTCATTCCCATTTCTGTCTCGCAACGGCACAGGCATTAATGCTGTCAACAAAATGATAGCCCTCAGAAAAAAACAGCGGGCTGGGATTCAAGAGCAGGACTAAAACGCTGGCCACCTGAAAACCTCAGGTAAGTTTTCTTTAAGGTCTCAATTCACTGAAGAATACAAGCCTAGAACAACAATTCTTTAATCAGAAAGTTATCCTTGTACTTGGTGGTATGCGTGTTTTCAAAGTGTCAGGAAAGACAGATATACTTCTAAAAAATAATGAAAGAGGACCTTAAATTCCACATAAAGCATGTGTTAGTTCTGGAAAGCAAGGAATGTAAGAATACAGGGGAAAAGAGTTGTGGGGGAGTGAAAATCCAGCCTCCCTTATATCTGTTGGAGATGATAAATAAAGTGGAACGTTCCCACTTGTTCTTTGGGACAGAATGTCCTCTTGCCTCCTAGACTGCTCACAGTGAAGAAGGTCACAGCCTCTCTGAAGGTTTACAAAATAATTGGTGCATGAGTGCCCGGCAACAAGATGCCCAGACTCAGGCCACATTAAGAATAACTGATTAATGGAAATTGTTGTTTGAAATCCTCCTTATCATTTGGTGCAATGGGCTTCTCTTTTCTTGCGTTATGGATAACTGGGGCCCTGTGAAGTTGCATAGGTGAGAGATTGAAGACCACCTGCTGCCATTATCTGGGCAGTAAGGAATAAGTAAGATGAATGGTAGGTGTTTAGTCGACACATAGTGCTGCCGGGTTACAGGAAGTGTGTTATGAGTGCTCTTAGGATGACAGGAGTGCTGTTTGCACCCAAAACCACAGGGGATTAACTGGGTCCAGTTCCTCTTTCCTACTGGGACAGTTTCTGTCCCTTTGGTCAGGCATTGGGCAGCCCTCAATAACCAGGACTAAGCCAATACATTTCACGGATGAAAAGCTGCCTCTTTGGAAATTCAGATACCACTGGGGCTGAAGGAGTTAAAACTTTATCAGGAATGACACCTGCCCACTTCTGGCCAGACTGTGAGCAGCCCTTCCTGGGACATTCAAAGGCACATTGCAAAGAGGATGCAAAAAGTCTTTCTCCTCTAAATGTGCTCTCTCCTTTATTCCTCTCCTTATCTCTGAGGCCCAGGAACTACTAACCCCTCATGTTCCCACTCATTTCAATAACCTCAAGTAAAAGTGAGGTAGAGGTAGTTTCCTTCCAGTCAGAAGCTCAATGCATGCTGTATTTATTCTGCAGGCAGGTAGTCTTTCAGAAGACCATGGGTGAACATTGTAGCACCATCAACATTAGTTTTGGTGCATGGAAGAAACCTGCCTTTCAACTTAGTGGCATTGGTGCCTGGATCTTGCTAATCCATAGCCCACTCGTCTCCTGCATGTTTCTGTAGCTTTGCTGTATTCCCTCAGTTCCTCCTTGGATGCCAAGTCCTGAACAGCCCACAGTACAAGTCACAGCTTGTGATGTCCAGCTGACTTTTACTGTCATAAACAGGCTGATATTTGTTTAATTTAGTGAAATAAATGCCTCTCCTAGCTGTTTGGAAAGCAAATTCTTCCTTACCCTCCAGCTGGTATTTGCTGTATTTGAGTGAGCCTGGTAAAAGCGCTTGGGTCATGATTTAATGCTGCTAAGTTTGTGCAGAACCGACAAGCCTTTCTTAAGGTCTCAGTGTTTTTTAAGCCAAGGAACTGCTCTTTTCCCTGATGAAGCTCTCTAGTGCCTTAACAGCATTGCACATGACAGAGCTTCAAACAGGGACAGCAAGCAAACAATGTATTACCTGCAGCAACAGGTACTGCTGAGCATAATATATATTGATGCAGTACCTTCCTGAGCTTTCTGAAGTTCCACACAACAGGGTCACATGGCATGTCTTTTTTTGTTATTTACTAACAATGAACTGCTTGTGGCTTTGCTTGCAGAGTGCTACTGAATGCCAGGGGCAGTGTGTCTGTTCTTTTCCATAGGTCTTGCTATAATCCTTGTCCTGATGTGAAAAATTTGGACTTCACTGTAAGCATGCATTGACACAGCTCTATTGATATCCAGGCTGGATGATTCTAGAGAGACTATTTACAATTCCAGTGCTTTTGAGCACAATGATGGTCTTGCCATTGCTTTCAGCAGCAGGAGCAAGTCCAAGCCCTCAGACAAGCTGCAGAGATACAAGGTTAATATGAGTGGTGGTTAAATGTGTGGAAGCTTCCAAAGAGGACTGAGACCTAAAGTATCAAATTTTTTGCCTTTTCCCACCTAGCTCCACATACCACAAGCACAGTTAATAGAAACACGTCTGCTTTAGGATGTAGTACATATTTCCTTCTTTCATGATTTATATATGGCTAACAATTTCTCTTCCATGATGCCAAGTGACAGAGGACAGGACAAGAGGGAATGGCCTGAAGCTCCGTCAGGGGAGGTTCAGGTTGGATATCAGAAAAAAATTCTTCACAGTAAGAGTCATTGGGTACTGGAACAGGCTGCCCAGGGAGGTGGTCCAGTCGCCTTCCCTGGAGGTGTTTAAGGAACGGGTGGATGAAGTGCTGAGGGACATGGTTTAGGGAGTGTTAGGAATGGTTGGACTCGATGATCCAATGGGTCCTTTCCAACCTTGTGATTCTGTGATTCTAAGGAAATCAGACTGATGGCTGGTGCTACACTATACTGTCTGCTTTAAAAAAAAAATGAATCTGCTGCAGGACCAAGTTTTATTTTTCTGCTTATAGTTGCCCTTATCCCATGCATATTCCCATGTTCCCTGTGTGCTCTTCTTCCTACTTTTGTCTCCCCATTTCCCCTTCATTTCAGTGCCTCTTATATCTTATGGACTCTTTGATCACGTGCCTAAGTCAAAGAGATTTATTCCAAACGATTGCTTTCATTCACAGTCCTCCGTTCATGTTAGGGGAGAACTGGACATAAAGAAATAACAAATTAACTGAAGGGGAGTCATTTCTAGGCACTGCCTCAAAACCAGTAAGGTCACAAGCTTTGCCATGTTGGAACACAAACAAGAAGTCCAATATATGGCTTCTGGGGTGCCAGCTACCTCAGAGAATCTGGAGACAGGTGAAGTCAGCACCCACAGTGTTCAAACTGAATGAGTACCCAGACATACAAGATAGAAAATTGTTATTTCCTTTTACCTTTCTATGTAGCGTTTTCACACTATGAACCAAGAGTTGGGAAGACCCAGAACACTGTGTGAGCTTGCTTGAGAGTGATGAAATCACTCTGCCCTTTCATTTTAACAATTTTTCATTTAGGCAGTACAATGAGTGCATACATGAACCGGCATCAATATTTATGCAAAGATATGTGTTGTCTGTATGTGAAACATTATACAGCTTAATTAAGATGACTTCCTCATGAAGACCTCTTTCTGGAAATGAGTACAGCCTGCTGGGTATCCCAGCTGTTAAATGAAAAACATGCTAGAAGGCCACCACAACTCTGGCCAATATTTAACAACTCACTGTGCCCCCAGGATATAACTCTGATGAATATTCTAGAGAGTCCACTGGTGCTATGTTTGACAGTAAATCATGCTTCGATTATTCCATCTTATAGCCCACTGCAGCACAGGGCACATGCTTTGCCAGCAGCTGCTATCAGCATACTTGGAATTCTTGACCAAGATCATTGAAAGCCCAATATGAGAACAAAAATCTACAAATTATTTCCACAGCATGCTAAAGTTAAGACAGTAGGCTGTAAAATAAAGAGAAATCTCTCTATTAGATAGAGCTGTCTCAGAGTCACTTCTTCCTTTAGAAATCACGATCTACACGCTTTCATAAATCGATGAAAGGATTTTGACCATTAAACTTAATTGATACTGAATTTAAAGGCACAAACTTAAATCATTTTGCCATTTTCTTTGACAATTAGTTGTTGGCATTGCATTTCTCTCCAACAGTCTACGAAGCAAAAAATCACAAGTACTGAGGAAGCATGATTAACATGTACAAAAGATGAAGCACTGTGAGAAGTGACATCTGGGGCAATGCAAAAGACGTTTCAAGGAGTGTAAACAGGCAGAAGTAAAAACAGAAAATAAAACCTGACTTTTAAGTAAAATCAGCAACAACTTGGATTTATATAGTGCTCCATATGTTCCAGACGAATAACACCCAAGGGGTTTTAGAGTGAAGTAAGGTAAAAAGCATGCCTGAGGCGAGAAAGTAAGAAAATAATTAAGTTTCTTGAAAAGGTTTTCAGCTTTGAGTAGGTGCAATTCTTCCTTTTAGATGGCTGTTGGTAATGGTGCTGAGGTGCTGTGGTTTTACATAATTGGCTTTGGATGGGAGCCATGCTGCAGTGAAAGAGCAAAGACTGCTTGTTGTTGAAATGCTCATTCTATTTATTTTTTTTTAACGTAATGCTGCAGCAGAATTATGATTGAGTAGAAAAAACTAGCTTGGAAGAATGAAATCATTCAGCTCTTTGGAAATGCCATTGAGTCAGTTATGGAAGAAAATGGGTCTTGAGCTGGAGAGAAAAGGAAGCACTGCACAACGTGGACAGTTTTTTTCCCCTGGTTTTCTGTTTTTTTACCCCACCTCCCATTTATAGAGGAGTAGACTAAGAAAATGGTTCTTGATGGTTGTGTCTTGTCTTTTTTACTAATTAAAATAACTATGTTGTAATATCTATAAAAACAAAGGACTGTCAGTAACAAAAATAAATACAGCACAAAGTAAACAGCTGTCCAACAGTCTTGAGCATGAATCACAAACACAAGTGAGGCATGTTTTGTCTTTTTACAGAATGAAGAGTTGCAGAAATATGGTACAAAATGGAGTCATTCCTTTTCTACCATTCACCAAGTACTGCTCACCACAACAGCAGAGCGCTGAACAGAGATGTCCATATGCTACCCCTATTCATTTCTCTAGAAGACAAGTCCATGCATGCTTGAATCTCTGTTTTCCACCATGGTTTTATATTTTTCCCTGGAGAAAAGTTCAGGTGGATAAGTGTTTGGGATGTGAATATTTTCCTAGCCAGAAGTTCTCATTAGTGCTGCTGCTGTGAACCCCCACCCCGGCTTTCTGACACAAAATCCATGCTCAGACACAGGGCCGCTAGTCCTGCAGGCCTGTATGGCTTGAACTTCAAACACAGGCCTCGGAAGAAAACTTAGATTTTTCAGACTGTTGTGGGATTCCCAGAACAGTGAAACTGGCAACCATTTCACTTGCTGTGTAAGTGCCAACAGCAGGACAGTTACAGCTTATTAAAGCAGTCACCATCTTCATCGTCACTTGGATTTACCAGCTGTATTGTCCTGCAGGACCCTTTGAGAATCATGGTCTTACTGGGCTACAGTTTTTTATAGATAGCCAGAAGATACAGATCATTTTTCAAAGAGATACAGATTTATGCTTGTAAGAGGTTGTCAAATGTCTTCTGTCTTGCAAACAGCATCGATAGCCGGTACTCACTCTGCTCAGCTGGCTCAAGGGCGCTTCCTGATTTGGAAGAAGAAAACTTGCCAGCTTTTGAAATTAATATTTTATTATTACCGGTATCTTACTTTTTAATCCTTCGCTATGTGGATATCATGACCCTCATCAAAAAGGAAACCAGAAGTGAAGCACACACTGCCAACAGTCTGCTAGAAAAGGATTCTTGGCTAAAATTTTCAAAGCTGCTCAAAAGGATTTCCTGCTGACTTCAGTCCTGTAAATCCACCCTTTGTTGCACAAGGATAAAGGAGAGGCTACTCACCCACATCAACATTTATTTAGCTTTATGGCCAACTTACATTTTTCTTTAAACTGGGGAATCTTAGGCCCAGAGCTTCCTTCATAGTGATGACCCAGTCTGCTGACTGAGCCTTTATAGCAGAGTTAGAATGAGGTTAAAAGACCCTATACATGACCCACTGTATAGCAGCCACCTGCAGATTGCCACAATCCATGGAGCTGATCTGACGGACTGAGCTGTGCACCGTAATCCAGCTCTTAATGTCACAGAAAATTTATTTACCATCAGCAGCCATCCATCACGTGGAACAGACAGCAAAAGGCATTTGAATTGAGTTTTGATTTCTTATACACAACAATCAACAGAGGGAGAGTCATAATACTAGTTATAGAATCATAGAGTCATAGAATCATAGAGTCATAGAATCATAGAATAGTTTAGGTTGGAAGGGACCTCAAAGCCCATCCAGTTCCAACCCCCTTGCCATGGGCAGGGACACATCCCACCAGACCAGGCTGCCCAAGGCCCCATCCAACCTGACCTTGAACACCTCCAGGGATGGGGCAGCCACAGCTTCCCTGGGCAACCTATGCCAGTGCCTCACCACTCTCATGGTGAAGAAATTCCTCCTTATGTCTAGTCTAAATCTGCCCCTCTGCAGTTTATACCCACTGCCCCTGGTCCTATCACTACAAGCCTTTATAAACAGTCCCTCTCCAGCTTTCTTGTAGCCCCTTTCAGGTACTGGAAGGTTGCTGTAAGATCTCCCTGGAGCCTTCTCTTCTCCAGGCTGAACAAGCCCAACGCTCTCAGCCTGTCCTTGTATGGGATGCGCTTCAGCTTGTGGTGTTTATAGTTATTCCACAGGTGGAACAGATAGTAAGGTCGGTCAGAGCTAGGGTTTTGTTATGAACTGGCAGACTTACTGTTGCCTGTTTTACCTCTGTAAAGTACTTCTGCTGAGTCTTAGACGCTAAATATTTCCATTAACATTTCTGGAAGCTACTGCTAAGTTACTGGTTCTGAATAGGATGTAAATGATGCAAAAAGATTGTTCCTCAGGGCCACGAAGAGTTAAGACACAGGCAGTCTTGAAAAGATCAACACAGATGAACAAAGTGCGGGGGAAAATGGTAACTCAGATTTATGTTACAATCGTATTTTTGCTTCACTAATGAAGCCCTAGGAAACACATGAGAATCTTGTTCTAGTCCCCGTCAACTCTGGGCAGTGTATCAGACTCCTAAGGCTGCTTATGATGCTGTGCTTAAAACAGAATGGGACTCCTCTAATAACAAAGAGCCTAAAGCAAGGGGACATTAGTTAAAGTGCACCGTGACACTATTAAAGATGCAACAAAAATTGCCACAAAAAACTGCAACTTCCAATAGTCCGTAGGCTTTAAATCAAAGGCCAGTACGCCCTCCCAAGAACATAATCCCCATGCTGCCCGCTCCTTAAGCTTGCCGAAAGAGAAGCAGTGGTATGATGTTGCAATAACTGACAAGAAGGTAACACCAATGCATAAAGAACTGCCATATACAGACTGTCCTATAAAATGGAAACCCTGACAGTCTCTTTTTGTCCTGAGTGCACTCAGTATTGTAAGTATCCCCAGTACTCACTCTCTCTCTTTTCTGAGTCATACAGAGGCTATGTTTCTTAAAGTTTTGTCTTTGCTAGAGCATGCTGTCACAGTGACTGCAGTCAGCTTTCTCTTCGTTGTTTCACTGCATGGTAAGCAAGGATAAAACACATCCTCCTTTACACAAAGGAACATTTTTCTCTCTTCTGCTTGCACTGTGACTCTGTCCACTCCCAGTGACAATGCTTAATGCAAACCAAGAGAAATATAATTCTTGCAGTCTCCTCTCCCTCCATCACGTTTTCCCATTGCAGTTACCTGAGCTGTGGGAGTAGTTGTGGAGAAATGGAGATGACTTGTGCTCTTCTTCTGTTCTAGCCAGCAGCAAACTGGCAGTAATCTCTTCCTCCTATGGAGATAAAGAGAGATAATTAAGATAAACTAGACCTGCTGTTGTGCTCCCTGCTGGGAGGTATTAAGAATGAAGACATGCTGGCCTATTTCAAAAGACTTGTGAGGCACAGATCAGCTTTGCCATTTGGAAAGGGAGCAGAGGCTTTTGATGTGTTTTACTTAGGACAACACAACAAAATTATTTTACGTTTCTTCCCCTTTGTGCAGGGCTCAGTGACTGGACAAAGTGTTGAACTTACAAACTGATATTTGTGTGCTGAAACTGGACATCATGGAAATGCTACTTTAGTACCTGTGCAAGGAACAAATCCCACATTATGTTAAATGCATTAGGGAAGGCTGAATAGTGTAAAACTTCCTTCCATTTTCCACGCTTGCTCCTTGGCAGATGTGATAGTGCAGGGTTTTAAAGTACTTAACAATCTGCATTTAAATATAAAAAAAGGAAAAGCCATGTACAAAGAAAAACACAAACATGTTCAGAATGCCCACCACCAGCAACAGCTTGGCATTTGCCAGTACTTAAAGGTTATGTCTGTCATGTTTAGATGTGGCATAAAGTCTTACACCCTTTCCCAAGTAATTGGACATCATACTGATAGCTAAAATTGAATGTGTTATGAACAGCTCTCCCATAGAACAGGGCTTATTGACAGACAGTGCTTGGAGAGAAGGCCTGATTTTATGCATGAACATGTCATGCTGGAATAATTATGCAACTGCTTGCTTTCCTTCTGCAGTACTTTGTGAAATCCCACAATGGTTTCTGGAAATTCGTACCTCCTTCTGGTTTTGTGTAAACACAACTGCTGTAGTTAACAAGGGGCAATAAATTATTGAGGTGAATTCAACATATAACCAACAATAGAGAATGGAATAATTATATGTATAAAATTGACTTGCACTGAAGGTGTATGAAAGTGATTTCAGCCTACACACCTTTTGTAAACAGCAACAAATGCAAAATTGACTCTTGCTGGGAAATCTATGGTCATTAGTTTCCTTCTCCTACTTTGTTGGCT
This sequence comes from Cuculus canorus, assembly GCF_017976375.1. Lineage (NCBI taxonomy): Eukaryota > Metazoa > Chordata > Aves > Cuculiformes > Cuculidae > Cuculus > Cuculus canorus. Next base: position 27,745,750 of record NC_071406.1, on the reverse strand, counting down.
GACTGACTGATAGACGGGTGCAAAAACTGAAGTAGGATTTTACCTCTGTCTAAGTGTGACTTGCAGGGTTTTTTTTTCTTTTATTTCATGCCAAGTTTAACCAGTGTGAAATATCCCATTTTAGTCTAAAATAAGAAATCCTTCTGGATCATTGCTGAAAATCATTGACAGCTGACTATAATCTTGCTCTCACCTGAACATACTGACTGAAAACTTATGGTTAAGGGAAGGAAAATGTTGGGATAGAGAGGACATCTCTTGAGCTGAAAATAGCTGGATGCTGGGAGGGTGGTATTAGGGGGATGAAAAAGTATCCTTATGCTTTCTCTGTTCCTATTCTCCCCAGGCATCTGTTCACTGTCACAGTTTTATGTATTTTGCTTTTTTTTTTTTTTACACTGGCACACAATGTTCATGCCTATGTTCCACATTTGGAAATGCATATTTCAAACAGCAATACAAAAAGTATCCATGAAGAATGTATAATCTCTGAAAAAAACTGACAGCATTCTTGCTACCGTTTCATTTCTAAATACAAAACTGACTGCCATATTGCTGCTTCTGTTTGTGTCGTGAGAAAAGTTCACTTTTTGTGTGAGTGGCATGAATGACAGTCTCCCTATTTTGATTTCTTTGTCATTTAGGATTCTTAAGCTTGCAAACCTCCTAAAGAAAGATGCAGTGAGCACAGAGCTGTCTTGTGACATTCAGTTTAGGATAGAGCTGAGTTTCTGAGACAGTTATGTCAGAGTGGAAGCACTTCAGTTGTTGCATGTGTGGGTCAAATCAGGTCCATGATCCATTCTGTGTCTGTAGCTGCCCTGGCTGCCTATGCCTTTCTCTGGGGAGAGAGAAGTCTCCACTGTTAATTTCTAGCTGTCATGCCATATCAATTGCTTGTTTACAGAAATATACATTACAGTGAATACCCTGGCTCTTCGATTTGGGAAAGACAAATGTTTTCGCTAATCAGGACTTATCAATGGTAAATTCCCTTCCTTCACCCATTTCAATAGGCAGGTTTCTCACATTGGTGCTCATAGAGAGGTTCTCTTCTCTCAGAGGGCTTGCTACTGCTTTTGACCAGGCTTTCTGCTGGTCCATTTATCCCTCTGGTCCAAGTGGCATGCTAGGCTTGCCACTTCATATTTTTCTGCTTTTGAGAAGGCAGCATGTTCCTGCGCCCCCTTTCTGTGCAGTTGTTTTGCTGCATCGTCTGTGCCCTTGCTAGCTCCAGTATAAGCTGAGCCCTTCTACCAGCCCTGCCAAGGCTAGGTCTGACAGCACTGGATGGATTTTTGGGCTGGACCACAAAGGTTGATCTTATATCCCCGTGACGTAGCATGTATCAGAAAGACTGTCTGGTTCCCATGATGTCTTGATGCCCCAGGCAGGATGCCCAAAGTGGGGTATTTCTTCTGCTGTCAGTCTGATTTAGCTGGCCTTCTTTCCTTCCCCTCCTGCAGTTCACTCCTTTGGGTGCTCTCCAGTGTGGCTGGCACTAGGAGCGGTACTGCCAGAACACAGCTGCTTCAAGTGGAGGAAAACCACATCCCTGTACAGCTGCAGCTCACACAGCAAATGCAGATTACTGTGCTGTCAGACACAGTAGAGAAAGTCGTGAATGCGCATGGTCTGTACCGATTTTCAGTCATCTGCTCCCTGCTAAGGTGCCCAAACAGCTCTGGGGTGGCAGGACTGGAATACCCCTTAGCGCTGTGTTTCATGGTTCTGACCACATTTTCCTCACCCACAGCCTCTACTTCCTTGTTTTCAGAAGTTTGCATTTAGTCACTCCCTGATTCAGGGGCTGGAGAGGCTACAGAGCAGGTTTGACTCCAGCTGTGGGCTGCTTTGGCTCAGGGCTCTGGTGGGACCGTCCCCAGAGGGAAGCAATTCCTTCAAGAGTCTGAGCCTGGAGCCAGCTTCCCAAACATTGCTCAGTATTCAAACCCGCCGAATTTGCAGCTCAGTCAGACTCAGAATATGTAAGACCACAGGAGTGAGCCTGTTCTCACACAGTTTCCAACCAAGGAGGGGCAAGCAGGTCTTTAGACTGAACCTCTAAAATAACAGGGCATTCACTTGAGCTCCCCTTGGGGTAATCGCTTGCTGCCCTGCCTTCAGTATTCTGCCATGTGAGACACTCCTAGTAGCGGAAGCAAAACAAGGTAATGCTTGTTCTCTCCTTTTCCCGTTAATTTTGAAGCATTGCTACCACTTTTCATGCATTCGTTTTTTTCCTTTGCTTTTCCTATTTGTATTTACTCAGCAGCCACCAAAGCATATCCATTTTTGAAGAGAGCTTAAATAAATGCTGTTAGTTGATGACTATCAATCCTGCACAAACGCTTGCATAAGAAGATAAGTTTTTTCAAAGCTGTTTGCTTAGGAGTAGATGGATGTTCTAATGGTGTGTTTATTGAACAGTGATTTATCTGTTGCAATTATTTGGCCTTTAAGGCTGGTGATATTATATTAGTAGATTTGATCCTTGCCAACACCTGGATCCCTCTTTGCAATTAGCAAAGTGATACACTGTCTGCCACTCTGCGGCTCGCCTCCTCCCCCTCTACCACTTCTAAACAAACGGTTGAGAGAAGCAAATCTCATCGTGAAAGCAAGAAAACAAAATGTTGATCAGTACCTGCTTCTGAATTTAAAGGGAAGGATGGATTACTCAAAGAGAAGGCAAGAAAACTTTCCTTATGTCAACAAATAATTCATGATGTGTGTCTATGGGCATCCAGCAACTCTATTATTGCAGCAGTGTGACAAATATTGTGAAGGGGACAGCAAATGGGACATATCATTCTACTGTCTTGACAAAGATTATAACAAGAATGGGAAATGGGACAAATGTAACTCATTCTGGAGACAGTCCCAGAGCTGTAATCTCATTTGTTCTTTTGTGTGAATTATACAGCAGTGCAGAGGATGGGAATATGATTTTCACCATGTTGTATATTTTAATCACTTTTCTTTGCTACTAAACAAATAACTCATCGTGAAATGCTGATATATGAGGAATATTAGTTTTTGAACTATGAACTAAATGAAGAGAAGAAGGCTATAATGTAAGAGTTCTGCCAGTTGCATTAAAATTCAATAAAGGTCAAATTCAGCTCAGGTTTAAACATATATAACTCCTGCAGATTTCTGAGAATTGTCTTCCGTGTCCCAGAGTGGAGCTGGAACCATGCCCTTGCCTTCTTGAGCCTGAGCTTGAGACTCTTGGAGATCATTCCAGAGCTGGAACCCATGAAAAATGAGTGGCTGGTTGGTGGAAAGCCTTGAGCTGGAAGCTATGGTGGAAAAAATTATGATCACTAAGTCCCATTGGACCTAGTTCTTCTGGCAAGAAGAGAAGGCAGCTTGACTGTTGTTTATGCCAACAACTGATTTGGATGCTGTTTGGTGTGGAAAGGCAACATCTGAAGCTTCCTAAGGAGTTTAATCCAAGGCTGAAATCCTAGAGTAATCCATTCTGTAGTAGAAGACAGCTAGAAATCTCACTAAATTGCTAGTGGTTTTCCAGGCTTTGACTCCTCGATGAGAGGGACTTCTGTGAAAGTCTGTATTAGAGAGATGAAAAACTAGCTAATTATTTGTGTGCTAAGTTATTTTCAGAGTAGCTTACTGTCTTTCTGAAACTCCTTTGATTGTATAAAATCCTTTAGGTTTCTTCTGCATGCTTAGTGTGCCATTCTGCATCAGACTGAAGAATGCATTTCCCCTTCTTCCATATTGTGTTGCTCCTTGTAACTCTAAAGCACCAAGAGAAGGTGAAGGGCTGATGTAACCACCCATGAATTAGGCTGTTATGACAGCCAGCAAGAGCAGAGACAACCTGGGCCCTGAATTTATGTAAATGAAATTTCCATGTTCCAGGTGCCTAGAGGGCTTGAAGTGACAAATGATCTTTCATGAAGGTAGATGAGAATATCAGGACTTCCCTGGTGGGCAAGCAGTCATGGCATAAGTAGGAGTGCAGGAAACAAAGTTTTGATTTTGAATCTCAAGTGTGTTGTGATGACAATGCAAGCCATGGAGTGGGGTGTGTTAATGATGGATTAGTGCATATAAGCAACCGAGGAACAGCCCGGGATCTTTGTGTGAATATAGGAGGTTCGTGTGTGTTTAGAGCAAGGAGTTACCTCTGAAAGCCTTATGAACTGAAAGTCAGCTCTGCCTCTCCTGTAGGACTGCGGACAAAATATACCAAGTCTTAGTTTTACTTGTGGTTCAAATCTGGTTTTAACTTTTAGAACCAGATTCTTAGAATGAGTTAAACATAATTGTGCGCTCTGTGCCAATGCTTCTGCACAAACTCGGCCTACGCTGTAAATTACATTGAACTGTGCATCCAGCTTCCCCTGCCTGGCTCACTGGAGCACTGTCAGGGTTAGCTGATTAATGCTGTAAACTGGTTAGTTCTTGTTCAAAATTACTGGGTAGCAGTAATTTTGGACATGCTCAAGTTCTTCTGGAGATCCCAGGTTATACTTCGATTTCATCAATTTTCTGAGTGAGCTGCTGCAATTAGGCCAGCAAAGGAAAGACGAGAAAGACTTTTGCTTTCAAGTTGAAAAGCCTGGGGAGACAACAGACTGTATTAAGGCTGGTCATCTTCTCCAGAGTACAAAACCCAACCTATTTTGGTTTTGTATTTTGAATTAATAGGAAGGATTTAGGTTAGCAGAAATGTTCCATTGGACACAAATGTTATATCAAACTGTCCTTTCAGGTAAAGAAGACATGGCCAATGTTCAGAGTCTGAAACACCATGGTGAGCTGAGAGTAACATGAGTGAAGTAAGAGGGTTTATTTAGGATTTATGGTCGTTCTAGGTCAGGCCAAAATTTATTAGTCTAGGACTGTAATTCCTTTGAGTCCTGGCTGGCCTCCAAGCTGCAGTGATCTCAGTTTTTCAGAGGACAGATTTGAAAGTAATTAAATCACAAATAATGAAATATTAAATTTCTCTTATTTAAAGGAAAAAAACAAAAGAAAACAAAAATAAAACCCTTCACTAGCACAGCTACCACAAGATGCACCTCTCCATGCTACATAATAGCTGTAGCTGCTGGACCCCATCGAGCCCGTACAGCCAGACTAACCTGGGATGGAAGAAGCTGCCACAGTGCTAACCCTTCACAATGGCAATAACTTTGTGTCTTAGCTGTCAGGCATGAGGGGCTTGGATATAATGTCTGAGATAACCAGGGCTAATTTTTGGCTATCAGAGCAGAAGGTTACTTTTCCCTTCAAGAAATGCTGAGGAAAAGATCATGCATTAGAATAATGAACCTGGCAATGACCTGTCATCGTGTCCGTGGGCCCAAGGGAGACAATAGTGAAAAAAGGTGACATAGCAGAGACCTCATTTTGTATTTGGGTTTATCCTAGTCTGAATTTCAAGTCATCTGATTTCACAGTCTGGCTTAAGACCGGACTCCAGAGAACAACAGCTCAGCATAACACTACTAATGCTTTCGGCTTTGTCATACCTACCAAAATAGGTCCTCCATCGGCTCTGTTGAAGGATCTATAGGCTCTTCACATCTCTGCTAAGCAGCCTACCCAAATGCTCACTGCTGCTTCTCCTCTGTCCTCAACTCAAAGGAGAATGCACAGATCAGAAAGGTCAAACATAAAGAAAGGAGGAAGGTCCAAACCCAGGTTCCTTTTCAGGAGCCAGAAGAAAGTAGTTTCTGCACTGGGAAGTGCTGATTTCACTCTCTAAAGCCTTTGTGTTTGATGTTGAAAGGATTTGGAGATTGCACAGATTTAACAGTCTTTTCTCCCTTCCTCGCTTTCTGCTCCAGCCTGCTTTTGGTCACTTTCATTCATCTGTCCATGGCTGGCTGCCTGGATTAATTTCTTTGTTGAATACATTTCCTTGTGTTAACAACATATGTGACAAATAAGTAATGTGACTCATCAAAAGGCAGGAGAATGCAATGTTCCAGCTACTGAAGGAGGTTTAGAATTCAGCAACTCGCCACCTTTGTGTCATTCCTAAAACGCTGTAAAATGTAAACAGACGGATCTAAAAGGAGATGCAGGAATATAAACTTGTCCAGAACTCTGCTTGTTTTCATTCTCAGCTTAAATAAGTAAACTGTAATGAAGTCTACTGACACAATTTTGGCAGTTTTATTTTACTTTTCCTCTGAGGCCTGGTAAACATTTCCTCAAGATCTGGGGTTAAAAATATTTATTCATTTCAACACACACCTTTAAAAAGTTTCAATCACTTTAGTCACAGTTTGTGCAAATACAGTTGGGTTTTCCCTCTTTTATTATGAAAACCTTCTGAAAAGAGTATTCAGAGCTGATATTAATTGCTCGCGAAGGATGCTGAAGTATATTTTTGTGTAAATCACCTGTGCAGCCTAAATGGTCAGTCACTCTTCCAACTACAGATGGGAAAAACTCTGATTTTCAGAGGTAAGGGAGAATGCCAGGTGAGCTGGGCTGATGCCAGTCCTGTGAGTATTATTTTTCCTTGTTTTACACACCACAGCTCCTGGTTACATGCAACAAGTATCTTGCAAAAATTCAGTTCCTACCCTGCAGGTTTTAAAGGTACCCAGCCAGTGTACTTCTCCAAGGATCTAGTGCGCTCAGACACGCCACAGAGAGTTGTGTTAACCTCACGAGGCAGTAAGGAAGGGGGAGAGCCTTTTCCTGCCTTGCCCCCTATTTTGTGTCTCTGACTTCATCACAGTCTCACCCTTTTTTCCTTGCTACAAAAACTACCATGAGGCCCACAAGTATATAAATTACCTTGGGAAAAAGCAGGAGGAATTCTTAACTGGGCTTCCCTGTCAAACACAGCACTCCAGCAAGAAAAAAAACCAGTCTACTGAGTCTCTCACAGTTTTCTTCTGGGGACCTGCTCGTACCTATGTCCACTAGAGAACCTGATTCCTGAAACAGAGATTCTTCTTTGACATGGGCTACAGAAATGGTTTCGGGGTTCGCTGAGCTCAGCTGTGATACACAGTGACAGACTTCCTAACTGTAGCTGGGCAAGCTGCAGACAGACTGTCATTTCATCATTTTTGGACAGAGATCCCCCCTTTAACACTTAAGTATTATCCACATACTGGCATTCTGGCAAGCCTGTGTTCATGCTAATCTGTTAGGATGGTCCTGTTCCCACTTATAATGTGGCACAGTATGTCAGCTTCAACCAGTCAAGGATGCCAACCTCAGTTGGATTGTGAATAGCCTGCAGAAGAGCCTCCTGCTGGTGGAAGAAGTGCCAAATCAGACCACATGCTCTCTCATTGGGATGCACTGAGCCCAGAGCTGCTTCAATATCAATTATGGAGGGAGTAACACCCTTTTTCAGAAAAGAATGCATTAACTCTTCCATTTCATGTGCTCTGTCTCTCCTGTTCAATTTCCATATGTTATTTCTGGGGTTTACCTGTGTAAAAAGAAGATTTCCTTCCTCCCTGACAACTCAGAGAAGGTCAGATATGGCTGTTCAGATTATGAGGCCCAACTATGACTGTTGTTGACCTTGAAGTTGTCTCATTCTATCAAACCATTTACCATTAAGACAACAGTAGTGGGTGCTGCACAGACACTGATTCCAAAGACAATCTTTGGCCCCAGCGAGATTACTGTCTAACCGCTCAATGGCCCTCTGCAGATCTCTGGGCATCCCATGCTCCTGCGGATCTTCGGTCCCCGCAGAGTGCTGGTGAGTAGGTAAGAGATATACTCTGCTGCATGTATCCCTCTGACCAGGAGTTGCAGGAATTGCCAGGATTCACAAGTGCGGAGTTATTCAGGACAGAAGAGCTCCTGGAACAGTTATTTTCTAATCAAGATGATCTCTACAGCAGGCTCTGCATAAGTAAGAATATCATACTTATCAAACTAAATGTGGCCCCCCAGCCTCAGCATAACATCTCATCAACAATCTTGCATCGGTGCTGAACTATAACTTGTTTTTCTCACGGTTGCTTCTGCCTTCCCATCAATGATACTGTTTGTCCTTTGTGTAAGCACCATCCTCTCCTTTAAATGATATGAAAGGGTAACAATATACCACCAGCTAAAATGGTTGCCTTTCCACACTCGCTCTCCACAGGAACTCTTTAATCAGCAATGTCAGCCATGGACAGAAATCTCATAGTTGAGAGATAACAGTTATTTGCTGGCAACTTCTTGTATGATAAGCCCCACAACTGCGTGATTACACACCTTCTCAAATAACACAGAAAAATGCTGCACCACGTTTCCAATAGCACATGTTGCAGCATCTGGAAGCTGCATAAGAATTTTGTCAAGATTTTTTCTCCTTCTGTTTATTTTTTCATTGCTCTCAAATCTGAGTGTAATTTTGACACTCTTGAGCTATCCACCACTTCTCTGCAATGAAAGGCTCTATAAAGAGGACGAAGTCAATACTATAGGCAAAGTGCAACTGATTAATGGGAGAGGGTTTCTGCCGTAACTAGGCGGCTTAAGGTCACAGTTAAACAATTTTTCATAGCTGCGTCATCCACTGAATTGCACTTGCATGGTTGCACTGCTAGTTGAAAGGGAAATGAGCAAGTAGATGTTAGTTGAGTAAATTATTAAAATATATAAGACGGAGCAAAGCTATTTCTATGAAAACCCTGCTAATGAAAAGAAACAATGCCTTTGCAGCAGTGAAATTAGTTTAAAGTGAAGAAGGGAACAAATAACATTTCTAAACCCTGACAGTCTGTGCCTAACGTGTAGGGGAGAGATCTGTGAAGTAATAAGTCTGAGTTAGTCTGAGTCCCTCTGAATACTGTTCCTACGATGCTGTCTGGATAGTGCAGGTTTATAACTAGGTCAAAGTATTTGGGCTGATTTAAATGTGGATCTTTCAGCTATTCTCAGGGTTCAGACCAACCCAGTGTACATCTTCAGGCTTCTTTCAGTGAGACAAAGTTCCGGGACATATAACGGGAAGAAACATCTGACATGTTGGTGCATACTCCCAGTTACTGGGTCTTACTGTCATGGGCTGTCATGCTGGGCAGCTACTGGGCACGTACTTGTGTGCAGCAGACCATCTGCCTTTTCTCCAGTGTAACTGTGCATGCTGGGTACAGCAGTCTGGAGAACCAAACGACCTCAAGGATCACAGAGTGAGGAGAGAAGCCACCATACTGTTTAGTCAGCCACTAAAGACAAGAAAAACAGTGGGGAAGAAAAGTGCCAGATGATAGGATTCAGAAGTCAATCCTGCATTTCACGTGTAAGACCTGATGGACCTGGACTTCAGGTCTGCAGCAGTCTGAGGTATTCTTGAGGCTTTTATCCCAGTCACAGTACTTTGTGATATTTATGTCACATTTAATAGGTGGGTATTGTGGGCTGAAGCCTTGCATGGACAGATTTTAAATTATTTTGGCCAAAATTTTTAGAGCCTTTCTGTTTTTGTATCCAAATCTGAGGTTGTTTTCAAACAGGGGTAATCAAGTCCAAACATCCTTTTGTTCTTAAGCTGTCATGACCAAAATAGGGCAGGATTTGTGGTTGTTTTGCTGGACATTTGTGTCAGGGAAAATGAGTGTAACCTGAGATTCTTAGTATTGGGTTGCATTTAAATGAGGAGAAAGCCATCTAGATTATTCTTTCTCACTTCCCTCCTGTCTGATACTTGTTTTTATCTTGCAATAGCAACAGCAGACATTGCTTTTGTACTTGCATTAGGAGTGAGACAGACTTCCTAGCCCGCTGAATTCCATGGATTTGTTTGCATAGGTGGAAAAGAAATAGACAATATTAATAGAACTTAGATGCTCTCACCTCCCTCTTACTTCCTCCCTGAAATTGAAGGCAGTCATCTCCTTCTCTTCCCCTTAAGACTCTTTGACTCTTCCTTCTCCATTGCCTTGGTTTCTCTCCTCTTTCCTTCTCTCAAGCTAAATGCTGTGCAACAACCTCAGGAAGGACCATGTGTTATTTCTGATGTTTATAGCACAATTGGCTATGCTAATGCTTCCTGTATAAGCTGAAATTGGGCACTTCTCCAAGACAGTACGTAATGCAAACACAACCTGAAAACTTTTTCAATAGCCCCAACTAGAATGTGACTTTCTCTCTCTCCAAAGGTTGTTCCTTAGGGATCTTCATGTGCAGTTTTCAGGTTGTAGGCTACAGGTAGCTTAGAAGGAAAATATGTCTGGAGATTGCCTGTGGAGATTAAAAACGTCGTTTCTGGCTTCAGCCAGCCACTATTCTTTATAAGTCTTTTTGAAACAGTAAATCTGCATTTATTCATATCGGGTGAAGTAAGCAGCTGGCACTTTCTGATTCCAAGACAAACAGATCCTGTGGATTTTGCTGGCTGAAAAGAAGTTAATACTCCAGAAGTGGAAATCCACATGGGTCCCAACAATGAGACTTGTTATCAGCCAAGCAACAAGATTTCAAGTGTACTGTGTGTTTGGCTGGCAGATTCTGAGCTCATCCAGTGACATCAGGCTAGTGCTCACGTGCATGGATTTATTTCAGACCAGCTATCTGGGATCAAAATTTGACCTACTGACATCTGGCTAGGCAAGTATTTCTCCTCCTTTCCATATACAGCTCCTCATTGTCTTATGCTGTTTCATGTACCAGATATTAATCTTCACAATACAATTTTCAGAAGTTTTCCTTCAGGAGGATACTTGCCCATAGCACTTTATTTTGAAGCACTATATGAGATCAGAAAATAAGAAACTCAATAAGAAAAACATGTGCTTGGCACATACCTTGCAGTTTCTAATAACAATTTTCCTTTAAAAAAATCCTATGATAACAGAAACTCTCCACTACCAAGCACTAGTTGTTTAATAAATAAGACTTAAAATGTAATGGAAATATACATAATTTCTCAGTTTCTCGTGCTGCCTTTCCATCTGTTTGCCTCTTGTCTCCTGAAGGACAATATTTTTGCCTTATTTGAACAATGCTCAAACTTCTGTAACTTGGTTGGGAATTGCTAGTGTTATGTAACATCAATTAAAAATTATTATATTGCAGTGTATGGTCTGATTAATGTTTATGACTCTCAGAGGGAAAGGCTGAATTCCTACAGAAGAGCTTTCAAGTTGATTCTCACTAATTCCACAGAAAATCGAATAGCTAATGCTGCTCCTCAAGCCGACATCTAGGGGAGTTATACGAGTTTGGAAATGAGGTGGAAAGTAGCCTGGGAATAGTCTTCTGGTTCTATGCTGGTCAATATATGTCATCCTCTGCATTAGCATGGTGTGATTAGGACCTTTTATGAGGGCAACTTATGGGGAGAACTGGTCTGTCATTCATGGAAGCATTAGGCCAACAAATGTAGTCGGAGAGCAGGGCTTCTCTTTGCCAGAGAAACCACTCAAACCACTTGGTATTCACAAGAAGAGCTGTATTTTCTTTGCATCTTATTTGGTGTCTCTAGTGGGTAGTTTCCAGAGCAGCATGGTGTAGCAGAAAGAGTTGTCTCATTAAAAATGTTGACATTAAAAGTGTCCCTATTTTGCTTGGGCAACACACAATTCCTCAAGTACAAGACATGTTTTGTCTTCAGGTGCTGTCAGCGTTCCTGGGACTATGCATTAAATATGTGTTAATAATGCATAAGTCTTTCACAGAACAGGCTATTTGAGGTTCCTGAAAGTCGTGGTGGCAGTGTTGCTACTGCCATGAAAACTGAACAATTTTCCTATTTCTATGAAAATGGTGAGGACATGTGCTGAACTAGAAAGCAAGCTACCAGCTAGCTTCTTTACCTCTCTCTGTAGTTTGCTGCTGGATGGCTTGCCTGATTTGCAGTGCCACGGCTGGCAGCCTGCAGGTTTGCCCAAAGAGGCGTGAGCTAACCAGAGTGGTGAACTCGTTCTGCTACAAGCGTTGTGATGTGCTGTGGAGCAGTCAGCAGATAAATAACCTGAGCAGGGTTATATCAGTAATTCATGTAACATGCAGGAGTACTTCTGGAACAGCACTCCATGTACTTATTTGCCCAGGAATCTGGAACCAATAGGCCTTCAGTCATAGCAATATATATTGTAAATAGTGATCTAAGCTAGCTGGGGATGTTAGCAATTGCCTACAAGAGTGACCATCTTGGGCTGTGGCACATGTTCCTTCTTCCCTCCCATGTTTCCTGTTCTTCCAGTGTGACAAGGTATGTCTCTTTCTGCTTCCAAGCCTCCAGTGGAAAATCTACTACACCTGCCTGCTGGCATTGCCTTCCCCAAATGAGCTGGAAGAGCAGCACTCTTGTGTGTGTGCCCTCCAATTGGTTCCAGATTAAACCAGCTGGTTTTGCTCAGCTCAGCTGACAAGAGTGGTGTGAGCACCATGGCACAGTCTGTGGGGATCAGGGAGCAGGGAACCACACTACCCCTGTGGCAGAGTTGTCAAGTGCCTTTCCGACAAGAGTGTGGGGTGACAGCTACCTGGGGCATTTAATGCTTCCACCTTGGAAAGAATGGTGATTGCTGGACCATGCTGGAAAGCTGAAATGAGCTGCAGCAGACTCCTCTTTTAGCTATCGGGCTTCTTTGCTACTCAGTGAAGGTAGGAAGGGTGGTAGGATTGCCGGTGAATGGTCCATTAGGTGTCACTTGCCCCAGATGAGCTGTGTGAGTCCCTGGCTGAGGACAATGAAAGCATCTGAGAAGCACTCTCACCCCTTCTCCTTCCATCCCACCTCCTTGCAACTCTGTCTTCTACAACACATCATGGTTGCTGATAAAACCACTGTCGTTGCCCATCTTAAACTCTTATACAGGAATGGGTAGGGAGCCCTGATCATAGGCAGGGAATGATGACCTCCTTAGACACGCTCTGCCCAACTCGCTGCCTCTTTGTACTAAGTAGATTTCTCTGTATTTGAGGACTCCACTGCACAGGATTTGCCCTGCAGCCCAGCCTGTGACCAGAAGAGCTGTTTTTTTCAATGTGACAGCCTTCTTCTGTTGCCACTGCTTCTGTGTTGACATATGTCAGATAAGGGAGCTCACTATCTTCTTTCAATAGCCTTTTGTGGCTCTCCTACCTCTTTTTGTTGTGAAAAAGTTCCCTAAATCCATTTCACTTCATCTGCCTGCAAGAAAGCATCTTGCTTTAACCCTCTGCTGGCTTTTTATCAATGTGCGGGCTCAGTACCGAGTGGTTCCTCTTCATGGAAGTGGCAGCTGTGTCCCGCCTTGTGGGTCCGTCTATTGCTGCACTGGTCTGTGCCTTTCTATGATATGCTTTCTGAATCCCACTTTCCTGGCACTTACGGCTCAATTTGTGCAGAGTGGAATTACACCAAGGCCTGTGAGTGAGAGATGCAACAGCAGAAGGCAAAGCTGGGAGTAGTGGGAGCAGGTGTCTGGCACCTCATAGAGTTGGAGCTAGTTCCCTGACATTTAGAAGGGATAATGGCTGTGCTGTTCCATGCCAAGAATTGGGAGCATGGGATTTATCCAGCCTATGCCCACCTACTTTCTGCATGTGGACATTTGTTCTCCCACCCACCTAATTAGGAAAATAGAGTGTAGAAAATGAAGGGGCGGATTTGTTATTTTGTTGTGGCTGTTTGAAAGCAAAGTTTGCTTTGCAGCCTCCTATTACAGTCCATGGAGGGACAGCATTGTCTCCAAACCTGGCATTAGTGTTGGCTTCCTCAGGAAGTCTAACGGGAGGCAAAGCTATGCCACAGACTATCACTGCAGCAGAAGAAATGATCAGAATAACTGGAACAAGCCTCATCCTGAAAGTGAATCCTTGGGAGAGGATGGCTTTTGGAGCCCAGCAGAAATAACCTCCGAGTAAGCAGGGAAAATCAACACTTTGGTGTATATTTCAATAAACAGAAATAATTCTCAAAAATCAGTTTCTAATAATCCCTGCTGCAGTCCAGTTAATATTTAGAATTCAACTTGAGAAAGTAACTTTGTATTCCTTTAGCCATTTCCCTTTACCCAGTAGTTTCTTGGTTGGCTTATTATGTTTTGGTCCCAGATAATTTGCTGTATAATGGTAGGACATTCAGCATGGTTAGAGAGTGCCCAGGGAAAATCCATTGCCATAATTCACCCAGTGAGCCATTATCTTGTTTCATTCACTGTCAGGTAACTTGTTACGGGACACAAGCAAATAGTAAATAGTGGGTTTATTTCACCCAAGAATTCTTCATCTATCAGGATCACAGGATCACAGGAAGAGGAAGCTGGAAGGGATGCTGAGAAGGCCATGTCTCACCTAGGGCAGAATTTGCTGGAGCTACCTCATTACTGGCAGATGTCAGTCTAATTTACTGAGTAACTTCAGCAGAACAGGATGAGAGACGTCTACCTGGTGAAAACCACTAGTACATGACAGAATGCAGATCAATCCCTTCTCAGCCAGAGGAGTAGCCCCCTTCCTTCAGTGCCCCTTCATATAGAAATGTGCCTTGCCTAACAGGCAATGGGGTATTTAGAGGTGGGATGCCTTTGGATCCTCCTCTATGTTTGTAGGTTCAGAGAAGCCACAACTTCTTAACCTAGCATATAAAACACTCAGCAGTGAGCTGGATTTTAACCCTTGCTCCCATCACTAACTAGTTTTTGAGGAATGACTTCCCAAAACTGAGATGAGTTCACTAACTGTTGTTCAGGGACTGTTAGACTGGAGACTGCCTCTTCTACCACCCCTGTGAATATAAACCTTCATCTCTTTTGCTTTTTTTACAAGTCCTCAAAACCAAAATATCTCATTTTGGTTGACATGGGACAATTGCTCCACACAAAGGAAGGAGGATGGCTTTAAAAACAAAGGCCAAAATATCTCATTTTGGTTGACATGGGACACTTGCTCCACACAAAGAAAGGAGGATGGGTTTAAAAACAAAGGCTTTGGTTCAATCCAAATAAAATAAATTATTTATGCTTTTTTTTCTGGTTCAGCAGCTGAGCTGAAAAATCACTACTTGCAAGCCCTTGAAAACTGCTGGCTGTCCCACTAAATTTGTGTCAAGTGGTTGCTCCAGCTCCTCTTCCTACTCATGATCTTAGAGCTGATCTTGTCACAGCAAGTGTCTCATCTGCTTGCAGCCTTGCAGAGTTATCCTGGTTTAGTCATCAGCAAGGCGAAGAAGAGGTAACCTCACTCATCTCTGCTGATAATCTAGAGGGCTTGTGACAGAGCATGCATCATAACCTCTCAGCTTAGTCACCTCTAGACTGTTATTATGAACCCAGAGGCTGTTTTTTTTCCCCTGCTGAAAGCACAGTTATGTCGAGCGCTGGCAGTTTGGCTGTCAGCATCTCTTCCTCAGGAGCTATCTTCCAAACCTCAGCACGTGGGGCAGAAGCCACCAGGGTGTGGGTGAAAGAATTGTTCCTGAAGTATATAGTACATAACTATACTCCTATAACAGCTAAGACACAAAGCCACAAAGACGCAAGCATTTACAGCATTCACAAACCTGACTGAGGTACCTGGATTCTCTCTGCAGTACCCACAGCATCTCAGAGAGCGATTCACAAAAGCCAGCATGCTGAGATGGATATAAAGTGGCACACCTTTCTAGAACAGAGATACGGCATTTGACACTGTCAAATGAGACATCTGCCCATTTAGGCTGCTCTTTCTTGACAGTTGGGGCATAAGCTTTTCTTTTTCAGAGTACTCTACTTCCAAAACACTTCTCACCTAGTCTGATCATATTCCTCACCAACAACCAGACTTCCTGAGGAGATTTGAACACATATCACAAATAGGGTATGAGTTCTAATGGTGAAGGTGTGTGTCAACAAGAGGTGTCAGTTCCCTCTGTGGGAGCTGCCAGAGAACACAATTGGGAGCAGGGATTTTACTTGGCAAGTGAGTGGGAGACCTGGATTCAGCTCTTTTCAAGTCTGTCAGTTGTATTTTTTCCAACAACTTCTTAAATAGGAAGTCTTAATTTAAAGTCTTTGATGAAAGAACAGGAACCTGTATCTGCTGTCTCTCAAGGGACTCCCCTATCCTTTTGATCACATTCTCTCACAGCAATCCTATAGTTTCGCCAAGAGCCTTTTCCTGGAATTAGCCTGATGGTTAAGTTTGTTCCACCAGGGAGCTAAGATCCTGACACCTCTCAAACAAGGGAGGGAGCTGAATCCAGATCCTCCACAACCTGTGTTAGTGTTTTGAACACGAAGAAACACTTTATTTTTTGCCCATGTAAGAGGAAGGCAACTTACAGCTACAATTTCTGTGGAGCTGGTCCTGGAATAAACCACAGGAGTGCTCTGGGGTGCTAGTGGGGGTGATGAAAAAGGAGTATCAGGAGCCTGGGGAGAGTAACACAGAGGGACTTCAGGTGCTCAATCAGCACATTAAGTCTGTTTGGGGATCTAGGCCTGGGGGATTTTCTTTCACAGTCAACAGGGAATGCACAACTCCTGCTGGATCCCAGCCAAGGAAGTAGAGCTTTGAATTTATGCTGAAGAGACCTTTCTTGGAGACATGAGCAACAAGGAGCTTAGCATGGGTGCAAAGCCTGCCTGTGGCTTGCCAAATAGTTTGAACTGAAGGATGGCACAGTAGAAGGCCTTTTGTAATGTTCATCTTCCACCCTTTTCTGAGATTAAATCCAGCCTGCATTAAATTTGTTGGCAGCGGTTTCCCACTTAGCAATAATCAGACCATATTGGGACAAAATATTCAAAATATGTAGCAATGTGGGACTTGGGAAAGTATCAGCATAAAATTATGCCTTCCAGGATAGAAAACCAATGGATGTGCTGGAGCTGAAAAGCATGATTTTTAATGAATGAGACCCTGGCTACATTCTTTTGTTTGGCATTAGCCTGCCAAAGAGTATAACTTGTCTTAATATCTTTTTTGAAGTGATTCAGTGAAATTTCTAGCTTTTGGATTAAAAGAGTCATTAATAAATCAGGCTATAAGAGTCTGAGTGAATGTAACCAGCTCCTACTGAATATGTGCTGAATAAAGCAGATGTGATGCTTGGGTAATTGGCAAACAAGCCACCTGTTGATTTTTCTTGTCAGCATTGTTGCTACCTGGGGTACAATTCCAGTCAAGGAGAAAATTAGGGTTCTTTTAATTAAAACAATTCGTGCAACATCATTTCACTTAAAACTGTCCATGGCTTTTTAAAGAAGATTAAAAACAGTCTAATCAGGTCTTGATTTGGGTCCTAAAACAGGAGGAAAGAAGCAAACAACCAAAGGGAGTTTCACAGTGCATATGTGAGAGAGCTAAAATATAGGTGCTAGCCTTGGCAGCGGAAGTTAATGAGCAGTCTGATACTCCAGAGTGGTTCTGTATCTCCAGCTGTAATTGCGTGAGTGTTAAAAGCTGTTTCTCTCTACTGAGCCTAGGGTGTGGATCTGTGTTTCCCTTAAGTCTTCTTGAAATAACAGCTGTAATCAGCAGCACCCAATTCCAGCCAATTAGATCCTTGCTTACATGGGCTCAGACACTTTCTATAGCCACAGCCTAGAGAATGATACAAACCAGGTGGAACTAAAGGAATGTTTGGCCTTTATGTAAATCTAACGCTGTTCCCTAAGTTCGTGGCAGAATGTAGTTTTGAACAAGTTTGCAGACAACTTTCTGGAAAGAACAGTGATATTGTGTGTGCGAGCAGCTTTCTTAACTCCAACCCGTTTTACAAACGATACACACAACATAGCAGCTGCAGCTACTGCCTCGCTATAGCTACCCTGTAGTGGAGTGAAGTGGTTACCTGACCACGCTAGCAGCTTGATTTTAGGAAGGAAGCAGAAAACGCAACTGAGTACCAGTTAAAAAAGTAGGCCATAATGAGATAAGAAATCAGGATGCAGTGATCAGCACTTCTGTCCTGCAGTGTGGAATGCTGCCAGCTTGAATTCAATGATCCCTCAATCGATGAAAGAGTGAGAATCCTGAATACCAAATCCACAGGAACCATGAATATATTTGTTAGATGTTCTCAACCAGTAGGGGAAGCAGGTGGGAATATGAAAACAGAATTACTCATAGCATCTAAAGTAAGAATACTTCAAACACCACTTAGCATCTAGTCTAGACAAAGATAGGCATGTTTAAAATGGTCTTATCTGCTTGTGGTTAACCACAGTTGTGGGTTTTCCCAGTGTACATCCATTTGCAGTTTTGATGGGTCTGGAAGGTCTCTTTATAAAGAGAGTGCAGCTTGAGGAAGGAAAACTTGCCAAGGAAAATAATGATCAATACTCATTGATATGCCTAAATAATACCCAGGCCCTGCAACAGAAAGGGAGGGGATTTTTTCTTGTTCTCCCATTCTTGTAGAATGGATTTGAGCAGGCTGGGATGGTCCTTCAAGGAGTAAGTACTGGGAGGAGCAGAATTGTCTCTTTGGAGACTGCAATTGCTTTTAAACACTGACATCATGGGAAGGGGAAGTATGTGAAATGGACAGACATAAGAAAAAGTAAAGCAATGAAGTGGAAGACGACAGAAGAATGGAAAGAGACATCCAGGCAAAAGAAAAGTCGAAGCTGGCAAACTGCAGGCGCCTGAACTCCCTTACACAGAGAAAATAGAAACAAATCAAATCCTCCCTTCTGCTGCCCCTTGTAATTTTCCAGAAATCTTCTATAATTTTCCCTGGAGTCCCACGCTGACAGCTGGCAGATGCTGAATGAGAGAGGGTCCCCAGAATGAGTGATGGCAAGGTCACAGCTGGAATGTCTGCGAAGGTACTGAGGTAGTGAATCACAAGCAACTTTTGCTGCCACATAGTGGCAGAAAGAAAAGCTGCCATATGACAGTGACTCCTTTGTAGTCCTGGTCAAAAGACGATGCCTTTTTAAAATTTGTGTTGTTCTCTAGTGTGTTAATTCTAGGAGGTTAAAGTCATGGCTGAAGAGAAAAGGTGAAGCAATACAGTTCCTGCAGTCTTGATTTAGTGTGCAAGTCACTCATAAACCACGTAACACTCCTATGCCATAGGTTTATCAACAAGTGCTGTTAAGAAGGTGCTTAAAAGCTTGTATTTCAGAGGCTGTGTATGAATAGTACCTCTCACTGCTGTGGTTGCTATAGTAAATCCTTTTTCTTAATTGAATGCTACAGTAAATAATACTTTAAAACTGGAGAGGAAAATAAAAAGGAAAAAACTCCATTAGGAGTTCCATGAGCCACTTGAAATTACTGCTCCTTTTTCATGTTTTGCAAGCATGGAACACCTTCTGCAGTGGCTTATAGAATAGCAACACCTGTATAATTTTGATGCCTTCTCTGCATAATTTCTTGTCCCTCAAATCTCACTCAAATCTTTGCAGCACTTGATGTGGTTCAAAGCACCTCTGTCAATAAGGGAAAGAGTAACTACTGGGACTAAAATTAGCTGTTGTTTTCTTAAAATTACGTATATTTCAGATCAAATTTTGGAGAAGAAGTTGCAAAACTTTCAAATGATCCTTGAAATGATCCATGCTGTAACTGCTGCCAGTGGAATTACACTGAAGAGAATTAGTCCAATCTTTCCCTTGGTGTTAAACTGTTAAACTGGAATAATCCATAAGCACTGCAATTAGAGAGCTCACTCACGCTGATGGCAGCCTTACAGTATCACAGATAATGCTGCCCAGGAGAGAAAATACAAGCCATATAGAGAAACCATCAGGGGATGTGAG
Source organism: Cuculus canorus (assembly GCF_017976375.1). Taxonomy (NCBI): domain Eukaryota; kingdom Metazoa; phylum Chordata; class Aves; order Cuculiformes; family Cuculidae; genus Cuculus; species Cuculus canorus. The sequence continues at coordinate 27,726,113 of NC_071406.1, read as the reverse complement.
GGGAGAGTGAAGAGATAGAAGTTGGTGAGCTGCTAAGAACTGCAGCAGTTCCTTATTCCCTGTGGGTAGAGAGGAGGAGGATGAATCTTGAAGGAGAGGTGAGCTCTTTGGGGGCTAAAACAAACATCATACATCATGATAAACACCTGTGAGGCAGAAGACTTACAGGCCACTGAGGGGAAACAGAAGGAGCAGACAGGTTAATAGGAGATTATGCTATCATACAGTAGCAAAGCAGTGAGAGATTGAATGATACATGAAATGCTGGGTTCAGAATTACTAGCATGAGGCCAACAATATTGTATTTAAAGCACTTGAGTGTTAGTAAGCTGATTTGGGTTTATTTTATAGTTTAATCAGACTCCATGTTTGTCCTTCGTCCTCTGCCTTACCTTCCCACCTGTGTATTGGGGTATGCTTTCTTCTTTTGCAAGGCTCTTGACCAAGGCAAACACAACCATTTGTGAGTTGTTCAGATGCTGTGGCAACATGGATCATAGACAGAAGATATCTTTTGTAGACTACTGCTCACTCAAGGAACAGAAGACATGTTTATTCCTCACCAGCAAAGACGCTTCTTATGGAGCTGCATTCTCATTAGCAGACAACATCTGTTTCTTCTTGTAATTAGCTCATAGTTCAATAGGTAGCTCCAGTCTCTTTCACACCTGGACTACAATCAACGTGGAAATCACAGAAGCACATGTCTCTCCCCTCCCCACTTTAAAGCAGTCTGAGTTACACACATTGTTAAACACCTAATAGACAACAACTGTGTTTTAGATCTCTCCAGCACATGTGTGAAATGAATTCTTTTCTTTTCTTTTTTTTTTTTTTTTTTTTTTTCCTCGATGGGCTTCAGTTCCAAATGCGCTCTGGCTTCTCGGGCTTCGGTATTAGCCTCAACCCACCGGTCATGGATTAGGCCATAAAGAACTGTTTCCAGCCACCTGCACAATAGTAAGGGGAAGTCAGTGAGGGCTGCTGGAGGGGGAAGCGTGCACCAGCTGGCCCTGCTCCCGAGGCATTATGACTAGATTCTTTGGGGTAGAAGGGTGTGAGGTGTCAGGTCATTTCCTGCCAGGTTTGCTCTGAATGGGAGGGGGATGTGTAATTGCGCTGTCTCCCTGTACCATTAGTGTCAAGACTCATTAGGAACCCAATCTACTCAGTGGCGGTAGGCATACAAAAGAAAGAACTAGCCAAAGTCTGCAGACTGCAGTGCAGGAGTTGGTAGAGGAAGCAATTGTAAAATTCCCGTCTGGGTAATTAGAGTCAGCAGGGAATCAGATTGGCTACAGCAGGGCTTTCATTTTTCCCCTTGCTGTTTTAACAGGATTGGCAGGTGCTGCTTTATTCCAGGGGTGAGGTGATGTGCCTGTGTCATAATTCACAATGAGAAATGATCATCAATTTGCTGCCATGCTCCTGGGGTGAGCTGAGCAGGCAAACTGTGATTACTGTTGTTATTAGTACCTTCTTAGCATAGAGCAGTAAGCTGGTTGCGGGCAGTGGTCTCTGGAAAGGGTGGGATCTGTGAACACAAAAGCATGTTTCTGGCAGCTTGGCTACATTTGGAAAATTTGGGATTATTGGCTATTTCATGCCCTTTACACTGGGATCTATTTTTTAGTGGTTGAAAAGATGTGAGTGACTTGGAAAATTTATCTCATGCTTAAAAATTGCCAGCATACCGGCACGCTTTATGAACAGGACAATTTAACAGAGTTACAAAACAGTAAAACAAAATGGACCCTCTTTCTTTGAATGTGCCATTTTCTACTTATCTGTTTGCTTAGTCAGAGAAGCAAAGAGTCATAGGCAAGCTATTCTGTCTGAATGTGATGCAGTTTAAGGCCTGGATCGAGATGTTGTGAAGTCAGCAGACAGATCCACGTTGACTTCTCTGGTTTCTGGCTCAGACCAGTGGGCTTGCATGCTCTGATAGTTGACACGATAGTTATAAGGTAAAACAGTAAGGGATATGCTAAGAAGCATGGCTTCTGGGAAGAAAGGTTTTCTTAACACAGCATTTGATCCATGAAAGTTCTGGGACAGAGTTTTCCATAACAAACTGGCAACATTTACCAGTCAAAATGGGATTCTCTCAACAGCATTGCTTAGCTGAATTCTACATCTAAGACTCACATCATCTTCTTTCTAGCTCCATCCATCAATAGTCAAATGAAAGATTAAGGAATTAAAACTTTGCAGAAAAAATTGTTGATGATTCACAAGCTAGCATAAAATGCAGTTAGCTTCTCTTCTCTGCAACTGGTGCTAAGCTGGTGCTAAGCTCTTGGGTTTTCATTAAAGGGTGCAAGACTTATTCCCAACCATTGGCAGAAAAAACCTTATTGTAGGCAGTGAACTCCTTTCCTGAGTAAAACATTCAGGATTGAATCCATAAGGAGGAAATAAATACAATGGCAAGCCATGCTCTTTTCTAGGTACTCTTTGGTAAAATGTTGGACAGGAAACAATATTCCTGTCCAGGGAAAAATGGCAACATTGTGAAAAAAAGTTTTGTTCCCCATGAAGCAAAGCCGAGTCCTATCAAGGTGTATTTTATAGAAAATATTAAAGAGAAATTAAAATATTATCCTGAAGACCTAGAGTTTGGACCCTTGTTGGAGGTGTGGGTGACCTGTTGTGTCCTTGAGTTTCCCGTGTTCTGGGACAGTATTCTGCTGGCCAAGCTGTCCTGAGGTCCTTCTTTGGGCTCTGGCCAGAGTTTCCTAAACGTAAGGTGGAACTATGTCTTACTGAAGGCCTAATAAAGCCAGCATGTACCAATGAAAAGAGCAATTTCATCTAAAAGGATGGGGGGGGGGGGGGGGAAAGAAGAGATCCCTGCCAGCTCTAACCTTCAGACTGCAGCTACGTTTTAATAACCTATTTGGAATGCAAACAATAAGAGATGTGTGTTTCCTTTGGTGCCTTTTTCTTTGGGCCTCTGCGCGTCTCTTCAGCATGTTGGGTCACTGGCAGAATAAGAAACTAATATAAGAAATTTAGCCCTTTTCTTCATCTTCAGGTTCTTGGTTGGAATGAATTAAGCTCAGATATATAAGCTGCTTAGACCTTCCAAGCACTGTAGATTAAATGATGGCAATAGAAGCTTTTCTAGCTCTTGACTTTTATAGCTAAGCGTCTCTCTTTCAAGTCAGAGCTGAGAGTCCATACAGATCTACGTGTTACTGCAAATTATTTCTGAGGCCTATTTGGGCTGTTGGCTGTGCATGGTAACTTGGAGTTTCACTGAGACTGTCCTACCAAGGAAAAAATTTCATTGCTGCTTATCCCTTATACCCCCCTCTTACTTAATTGACAGCTACTTCTGTCAAAACAAGGCTGAACCTCTTCCTTCCTACCCCTCACCCATCCTTGGCGGCTCCTCTGTCTAGATGGCTTTAAATATGATTTGGGATTTGAGTGTTATTTGGATTAACTCATTAGTGGGGCTCCGTTCTGGCAAGCCTGCTAATCTGTGGCAGTGGTGCATAGCACTGTGACAATATTACACTGAAAATGAGAAATCTAATGAGATTAGCATTTTATGCATTCAGACAGGGCCTGGGTATTTGAATGGTCTGCAGACACTTGGTATGAATCACAGTAGACCTGGGAGGAGACAAAGTGACTCGACTGTAACACAGCACCCAAACACATAGAAAGGAGATTGCAATACTACACAGAAGCATCAGTAGCTTGGTTGTGGGGAACAGAAATGTCTCTGTCCCTGTCAGCTGGCTTTGTCTCAAAAGCATTCTCACATATGCTCAACAGATCCATTTCTTTACCAGGGATGGAGGAGGGCTCATCTATGTCCAGGTGTTCACCTTGCAAGTTAGTCCTGCCCTTACTAATGGTCATGGGGGAAGGTTTTAGAGGTTGCTTTCATGCGAAAGAAGGCTGCTGACCCCCAAATTGTTTTTAAATCACACAGGCATTCAGTGCAAGATATGTTTGTTAATGTGTGTGACTACCAGACTGCTCCATTTAAAAATTATACCTACAAGATCGGTTGCCTGGACAAATTCCAGTTGCACTTTTCCCTCTCAAAGGCATTGTTGTTTTTACTTCAGGTTTAAACAGCAAAAATAATGAGCCAATTTCTCCAGCCTCCTTTTCATAGAATCACACAATCATAGAATAGTTTGGGTTAGAAGGTACCTTAAAGATCATCCAGTTCCAACGTCCCTTCAATGGACACGTCCCAGTAGATCAGGCCATCCAAGGCCCCATCCACAATTTCCCTGGGCAACCTGATCCAGTGCTTCACCATGCTCATTATAAAGTAATTCCTCCTTATGTCTAGTCTAAATTTTCCTCTTTCCAATTTATATCCATTCCCCCTTGTCCTGTCACCAGACGCCTTTGTAAAAAGTCCCTCTCCAGCTTTCGTGTAGGCTCCTTCAGGTACTGAAAGGTTGCTATAAGGTCTCCTCAGAGCCTTCTCTTCTCTAGGTTGAACAACCCCACTCTCTCAGCCTGTCCTCGTATGGGAGGTGCTCCAGCCCTGTGATCATCCACGCAACCCTCCTCTGGACATGTCCCAACAGCTCCATATCCTTCTTATGTTGAGGATTCCAGAACTGGACACAATACTCCAGATGAGGTCTCAGTAGAGAGGAATAGAGGGGCAGAATCACTTCCCTCGCCCTGCTGGCCACGCTTCTTTTGATGCAGCCCAGGATACACTTGGCCTGGGCTGCAAGTGCACATTGCCAGCTCATATAGAACTTGTTATCAATCAGCACCCCCAAGTCCTTCTCTGCAGGACTGCTCTTGATCATTTCATCCCCCGTCCTGTACTGAAACCATCAATTGCCCTGACCCAGGTGTGAGACCTTGTACTTGGCCTTGTTGAACCTCATGAGGTTCACACAGGCCCACTTCTCCAGCTTGTCCAGGTCCCTCTGGATGACATCCTGTCCTTTTGTTGCCAGAAGAGCTCTGCCTGTTTCTTAGTTACACCTAGTAGTGCAAGGCAGTCCCCGATGCTGGGTGCATGGGCTTCTCCTGCTCTGCCACCCAACTAAAGTGTTGGTAGCCTTTTGTAGGTGACAAGGAGACAACTCTGGGAGAGGCTGCAAAATGATGCACCAGGGCTGGGAGTCACAACTAAGTGCTGTCCTAGCCTGCCACCCAGTGCTGGTTTCCAGCGCTCAGAGCTGCTGATGTGCTCCAGCACTGCAGCTGGTACCTGGCATGTTCTGCACTGGTTCTTCCTGGACACTGTTGGAATATTCCTTCCCGAGTTACTGAAACAGATATCCAGGTCCTGTTAGAAATAAGCAACGTCCAAAAATGGGCTGCCTTTGGAGAAGTGTAACAACTTCTTCAAATTCCTTCTTGAGTGCTGTGAGTTCAATGAGTAGGCAATGGCTCCTAGGTGTTGTGCACTCAAGCAGGTGATGGGCTAGCACAGCTTCTGGTTGTACTGAGCCTTAAGCAAGAAGGGAAGGCTATTATTTCTGGTCTTGTTTTACCACAACAGTTTAGGAATGTTCAGAGCTGCACAATCTCTCAGCATGGTGATGGATCTAAGCCAAATACATCCACAAATTGATGCTGAAATTGGCAATAGTTCCCAAACTTGGATCAGTGAAGTCTTCGTAAAAACCAGCTAACAGAGCTGGGCAGAGCTGATAATTCCTAAAGATACCATAAAACTCCTTAAATCCCAGAGTAGAAGGGGAAGAAGGAATATTTGTTTGTGAAAGCAAGAACAGTTAACAGCGCTGCAGGGCTGGGCTGTTCCAGGGAGAAGATAGAAGATGGTGATGCACATGACAGGCTTCGTTCACATGGCTCACCACGTCCACAAAACCATCCTCCTATTGCAAGGCTAAAAGTGCTGCTGGGAGAAAAGATGTTATTTTACAAGTTCTTTTAACATAAAATCTGGGGTACATAATTTAGGGAATTGCTTTGATTTTTTTAAGGGGCTAGTTTTTTGTTTAGTTGGATTTTTTGTTAAAGAAAGTTATCTGTAATTGACTAATTGAGTAGTGTCACTGGCAAACCAGAAATGGTATGTGCAACTGAGAGGGCTAATTGGGTAAATGAGGTAAAAATCGGGCACCATCTTAGAAACTACAGTTTGTCTGACTTAATAAGCAATAGCCAGTTGTTGTTCATAATGAAATGGACTGAAGCTGCCACACCAGTGTTTTATCGGCTAAAGAATTTAATAGAACAGCAGCCTTTGTGACTATGGCCTGACATTCAGGCTTGACAATGCTGCCTGGATTTATCTAGGTGACCAGATATATTGAGCTTTCACTCTGCTGCGTGGGGGGTGGTGGAGGGGATGAGCGGTCATTTTTCTTTAAGTAGTGAGATAGTTTTTGCTGCCAACTGAAAAGAATGGGGCAGAGAAGAAAGAATGTGATGAGCTGCCCTTGTTTTACAGTGTGTGGGGTGCAGAGAGCGAATATAGAAGAAGATAAAAACCAAATGTGTATTTACTCTGAAGGGTGCTTAAACGCCATTAATATGTATTGTAAAACTTTAAATGCTCTGTTATTCAAGCATTGTATTAAGTAGAAGGAAAAAACCCCACTGCTACTGATTTGCATTTTGTTATTAATTCAGAGTAAAAGAGGAAAAATTGTCAGCAAGGTGCCTTAGTGAATCTTTATATAATAGTAACAATTTATGTATGGGAAGCAAATACTAAAAAAAATGAGTAAAATGAATAGAAACGTAATTCAGAGCAGCACTAGCACTTCATCTTCCTGTAATGATACGGGCAAAGCCTGAATTCCAACACTCTGCAGTGAATTATGGGACATGGTAGAGCTTGCAGGACTGCAGAAATAAAACATGATCAGTTATAATGTCCCATTAGGAAAGGTGATGTAATGAATTCTTCTTTCATGGCCTAGCAATGACACATTTCATTCGCTAGGTTATTTACCCCCTGGATAAAATTCATAGTCTCTCTCATAATATGAAAATATCTCCTTAAATACATTTGTGAGGGAATCTCATTAGAAGGTTTTGCTGAATGTATTTTTTATAAAAGTAGTAAAGGCAGTGAGCTCCATCAACAGCAAGGCTGGACTGGGAGTCAGAATACCTGGGTTATAATCCTGACTCTGCTGCCATATGAGGCGGGGTGAGTGCTCTCAGCTGCTGAGACTCTTTCCTGTGACTCTCCCGATTCCATCTGTCACAGGTCAGCTGGCGTGGTAGACTCACTTATTTAAGCCACCTAAGCCAACCCAGCTCCTTCTGGGTGAAATGTGTTGGAGCCACTTAGCTTGTTTGGCAAGGAGGTAATCTTCAGTGGGAGAGATGCTGCACGGCTGTGGAGAGGCCTGAGCAGTACTAGCTACAGACAGGAGAGGACAGATGTCCAGAGCTGTCAGATACTGACTTGTCAAGACAGGAAAGAGCAGAATGCATGCCTGAACTCAGCTAGGATTTCTGGATGCTCCAGCAAACCTGCTACTGATGTGGTTGTTTACTTTTGGCTCAGTGCATAGGTTGAGATGTTATGAAGAAGACTGGCCTCATGGGCTAAGTTTGGAGCTACTTACACATGAAAAAATTGCTCTTCAGTGGCTTGGCTGACTCTCACGTTTTTCTGGACTCAGGAAGCAAGAGCGAACAAGATGCTTTTCAGTGGAGAGAACTGCTTTTAAACGAAAGCTATTTTAATTTTGTCTTTTTATAAATCCTGAAAGGAGGCTTGAGAATTCTTAAAAAGCTCACCTGAAAACACAGTTGGCTTGCTGGATTAAAAAAACACATACAAATCACCCCAGAACAGGCCTTGCAATTTCTCATACTTTGTAGCATATCTGTCTCTACTAACAGGTATCTGCTAGCACATCTCTTCAGGTCTGTAAATATTCAAGATTTGGCTTTAATGAAAAATTCTGCCTCTATATAAAGAAAAGGTAGTAGTTTATATGCAAATGTTACAGTGCTATCTTTTTAGTTATCTTAGTTTTTTAAAAAAATCAAACCATGGCCTTCAGTCCTATTTAAATGCAATAAAATAAAAAAATCACTTTCTCTCCAGAGATCCAAAAAGCTGAATATATTTTCCTAGCTGATTGATGCTTTTCCATTTATTTTTAAATGTAATTTTCCCCGGGTAAGGAATTGTTCTCTTGAATGTCAAGAAGGAAATATTTCCCAAATCATAGGCTTGGATTGGCTGGCTTGAGCTTAATGAGATAGCTCTGTTGAGAGGGGGTAGGCTGGGGAACCAGGGAACGGAGTGATTTGTCACGCTGGTTTTCCAGCCATTGCTAAAGAGCTGCTTTGTAATGCCAGCCTGCCAAATCTTCTGGCCACAATCAAATTACTCCCTCCGCATGCACACACATCCACACCCTCGCCCTTTAGATCTATCACTGACAGAATAGTTATTAAACAAAAACTCGGCCCAGGGAATTATTAATCGCCAGGCTTCATTTCTTTATCAAATGTTGTGGCCCGGAGGGAGAGCTCTTTAAGCTTTCAGAAAGACCGTAGCGCATTAATCACTAGAGGGAAGCAGGGTGCGGGCTTGGCATTTGTAATACTTGTCAGATCAGAAATAGGAGATACAGAGATCAAAAGAGATGTTTACGACTTGGAGGCGAAAGGGTTTCACTTCTCTTGTTCTTTATGTCCTCTTTTTTTTTAATGGTTTTTGGGGGGATTTTGCTTTTGGTTTTGCTCTGCTGGTCTTGTCCCAGAGCTCACATTGACTCCATTGCTATACCTCTGGCCCACACACTGTCCAGGAAGAGAAAGGCCATGAGTTATGGTTGCAGCTTCGTGTGTATGCAGTAGCAAAGCAGTGGTCATGGACCTTGAGTGCCAGCCTGTTGTAGCACTGCACTTGTCCATGTGCTAAGAAGATCAGTCCTGAAAAACATGCCTGACTTCTTGCAAATCTAATTCTGGATTCACTACAAACACACACACACACTTTAAAAACAATTACAACAATCACAATGGTTCCAGACCATATACATAGCAGATTAAGCCAAGACTGTAGGCTGCTTGTGGCTGGAAGCACTTACCCTCTGATTAGTCAAGGCATTAATTAACATTGACCTTGTTCACTCTAATCCTGAGACCTTCAGCCCCTGTAGTATGTGAGGAGGTTGTTATTCCTGGCAGGATACCTTGTGAGGTAATGTAAGCTGCTGTTCAGTTGACATGTTTTCTTCATAAAGGGCTGGTGTATCAGCTGAAGCAAGTACCCTTTATTGTAACGCTTCAGCAACACTGCACTTTGCATTCCTGCTTCTTACTCTATCACCTGAAGACGTTCTTCAAATTGCTAACGTTGAGAGGTGGGTTTGCTAGTACAAGTAATTCCTGCTTGTACACATCATCTTTTCTGCTGCAGAAAACTCCCTAATTTCTTACTAATACCTTAGCTTGAAATACATAAAAATTTCAGCATATATTGTATAGATAGGACCACTTCCAATATGACCTGGAACTAATTATCAAAACAGCCTGCTTCTTCAAAATAATACATATCTATATAAAATATTAATTTAGAGAAAGTGTATGAAATCCATGAGAGTGTGAGTGGGTAAAATCAACTTAGAGAATTTGTAAATAAATCCCAGCTTCCCTTCTCATAAGACTGATCACACCGTGAGTTTTGATGCGCTAATTTCCTATCAGAGCTATCCAGGGGTTTGGCTGCAGTGAGAGAGCTGCAGGTATCTAGGTACCTGTCTTGCAGGAGTACTTGAAGGAAAAAAAACCAGATCTTTAATTCTGTGGTGTATACTAGAGGATCCCAAGTTCATTGGAGAGCGGCTGTGTGTTAACATGCATTTATACTGTGTCTGGCGCACAGCCTGGTTTCGTACAGCCCTGCTGTTAGCTGGAGCCTCTAGGCATTAGTGTAATATAAATATTCTGGAAGAATAATAGGGCTATTTGTGGCTCTTGAGGGCAGCTAATATAGCTGGTATGCAGCATGTTTTTCAAGCCTTCATCTCTTATTTTTCCAAGCACCCAGCAAGAGAAGTAACAAACTACCGTTTCTGTGCATAGATAGACGGAACAAGAGGAGGGATGTATCACATCAAATGGAGTTTGAGAGAGCCACAAAACACTTTTTGCATGTTGTCCCCACACTGTAATAAGATATTTGCATTGTGATGATCTATCAATATGTGAGACGATCTGTCTTCTTGGGAATCTCATGTTTAGCAAGGCAGTTCCCAACTCAGATGCTCACTTTTAAAGGGATTTTGTCTGTACAAGTGAAAACAGGAGCCAGTTCTTTGGGATCTCCAGAGCAATATATGTAGAATAAAGCACTAAAAAACTTAAATGACCTACAATTCCACAGGCAAACAATTCAAATGATTAGTTGTACTCCTGAGTATATCATCATACACTGAAAAGCGTATCAGCACACCGCTGTGAATAACTACAAGGCAGTCTTTCTAATGAAGAGCATAGCAAAAGAGATTGTATGGGTTAAGAACTATACTAAGTGAGTCTGGTTTGCCCATCAAGAAAACCCTGAAACCTCTGTGTACTTATTGTTAATTGAATCCAGCACTAAAGGAATTGCTCCTATGTCATTAAATGGGTTATCCCCCATATGATACCTTTTTTTGGCTATTTTTTAGAAGAAGTGGAAGAGGCAGTATGCTGAGTGTGTTGTGTCACTATTTTTATTCCTAGTTTATAATCTTGTGAGAAAGAGCATGTGGATGTCGTAATCCTCTAACTCCTGAAATATGCTCTGATGAATGGATTTTGCTGTGTTTACCAAGGAATATTGCAGGCAGTACTTGGAGAATCTCAGAATTAGTGGGTTTAGTAGGAAGTATTAGAAGAGAAACTCTGCATACTAAGTTCCATCAAATATGTTTTCCCACTTTTCTGTAAGGAGCTATAGGTGCATTTCTTCATGAGGGAAGGTAGTCAGGGATTACATGCCTCTTAACAGTTCAGCAAACTAGTAGATTCCAGGAAGCTTTGAAGCTTAAACATGTATTTCATCATGAATGTCTTCAATTAACAATGTTTTGCTTCCTTTATCTCTGTCCTACTTTGCTTTGTATCTGCAGAACCTAACAGGTTCCTTGGATTTAGGGCTTTCCTTGCATCAGATTACCTCAGCCCAGCTGCTCAGCCATGACTGTCCTCAGGCTGTATCTTGTTCCTCGACAGCTGAGCTGAGGCAATTTCTCTTTTTTCAGTGCAGACTATGTGACCTCAAATGTCACTACTATTACTGAATGATAAGATCTTGCACACGAGCTGTTAGTCTTGAATAGCTGATACATACGGGGCACTCAGACAGGCTCAGAAATTTCAACAGCAGTGGGATCTGCATTTTTCAGGTGAGAATGTGGCATGGGCCTGTGAGGTGGAAACAGTGGGCAGGTGGCTGAGGATAAGGAATTAGAGAAGCCTCAGGGCTGGAAAACAGACAATTTGATCCCAAAGTATTTTTTGAATAAAATTCATGAGCACTGAAACAAGATTTTGTCACATCCTGCACTGCATGTTTAACGGTAGTGCCTGATATGTCTCTATACAGGCTTAGCAGCAGACTCAGAACAGCCTTCCTAGTGTCTACAACAAAACTGTCTGCCTTATATTAATCAGTTACTGGTAGAACCAGCCTTAAGTTGTGTTTAGAAGCAGGGTTATGACCAGATTTTTCTGCTTCCAGTGCTTTGATTTCAGTGTAGGTCTCTGGCATCAAACCTAAATCATTAATCCTAATGACAGCCATTGTCAGTCATTTCACTGAGTTTATTTTTCCTCTCAGAAGACCTAGATTTTATATTCATCGATATGAATATATTCCTATGCATATATATTTATATGTTTAGTATATATTATAGATATAAATAAATATGTATAAACTGATTCTAAAGCATGAGTTTCTTCACAGTTGAGAAAAATACCTAAAGATACTGCTATACTTAAAGATGCTGCTGTGACACAGTGGTAATATTCTGCTGTTCCTTTCAATAGAAATATGCTGTTAGGAATAATTACCAATGTTAATTCCTTCTATTCCTGCCTGTTAATTGTGTTATGGTAACACTTAGCAGTCCAACTGGAGACTGAATCCTTCCTATAGTTAGTGCTACAGGGAGATATAGCTAGACAGTGCTCACCCTGCAATGCAAACAAGGGTTGGCAGAGGACAGAGGAAGGAAGAGATCCATTAGAGTCACCGAGGAGGTGAACAAAAGTCAGAAACAATCCTCCCTGGGACAAGGTTTGCTCTACTGCAGCCATAGACCACTACTGCCACTGTGGTACACAGCTCTTTTTCTACTTGTTTGGTGTGACACCTAGGAGCCACAGTAGGATCTTAATGTGTTCCATTATCATTTCTGTGTTGCCACTGATTTATCTTCAGCAACTGTGAGACTGTATGTAAAGGCTGGGCTCTACATTACATCAGCTGTGAACAAAGTGAAGTGCTGCTGAGCACATGCCAAGAAGCTGTCTTGCACAATATCACAGAAAAAAAGGGTGGGGAAGCATTCCTGGGTACTCAGGTAATCAGAACAGGGTCTTCCCCTACCTGCCCTGCCCGTTACTGAAGAATGATAGAGTCTACCAGACCCTTGCATTCAATCCATTTCACTGCTCTCCCATTCCTAGTGTTAGGAAATTATACTCCTCTATTTAACTTCCCTTGGCTTCAAGTTGAGATATTACTGCTTGTCATACCTACCTACTCTTTTTTCCCCTCTTTATAACTATTTTGTTATCTTGACTCCCTTCAGCTTGGTTTTTTTTTTTTTGTCTACTTAACAAATGCTATTCCTTTGCTTTTCCCTTACGCGCATATGTTTTAGCTCCGTGCTTATTCTTACCACCCTACTATGGAACAGTTCCAGGTGAGTACATTATTTTTGACCTCTTGCTAATACTACGTAGCTGTGAACTGGGACTGAGGGAGGGAGCAAGAATCTTATTTGAGATAAATCATTGATACAAAATTTTGCAAAAAAGGGTAGTGGGGAGAAGGGAAGGAAAGCAAAAGTGGGAGAAAGTGACCAGAGACCTCCTCTAAGTCCCAAGTTTCAGGGTAGTTTGTTGATGTGAGGTCAGAGGATTTAGCACTGAGAAGTGCAAAACAATACACTTTGGAAAGTACTATTTAAACTACACATAAGTATGTATGTACGTACATGCAGGGATTATGTTCTACTCAGCTGCAACCTCTCTGGGGGAAAAAAAAGGATGTCAATGGAGACATCACTGTGTGCAGAGCTGGTAATAAAAAAGAAGAGCAAAAGTGTCAGATTGTGTGAAAGAGGGAATAAGAATAATGTAGAACATACTAAAGTAGGATTACATCGATTGGTGTCACAGCTCCAACTAAACTTAGTCCATTCAGTCCTGGTTGCTTCATTTCTAAATGGCCATTGCAGACACCAAGCCAGACAAGAGTCCAACAAAATTATTAAGAGACAGCATGGAGGAATGGGAGACTCTATGCCAGATGAAGTTAAAAAAAGACTAGGATGACTTAATTTGAAAAGTGCAAAGTAATAGAGAAGATAAGAGACGAGAGATAATGAATTCCATTCTGTCCCATGGCCTAAATGCAAGTCAGCTCTTGATGAAATAAAAAGGCACAAATTTAATATGGATCAAAGGAAATTTTGTTCTCAGTGCAGCATAATGGCCAGAAATCTTGGCTTGACTTTTGTGTGCCTGGCACAATTCAATGCAAGACAGAAGTACAGCAGTATTTTTAAGGCATTTCTGGATCCTTTCTGATAAGAGGACTGTTGCTCTGTGTTCAGGGTCAGGTCTTCTGCTGCAGGACAGCAGGGTGGATATTAAAAGGGTCATTTGGGTGGCCAGTGTGCCCATACCACTCAGGACTGAGCCCTTACTGACCACTCCAGTACTGCTGCTACAGAAGTGCTGAGGTCTTCATTAATTTCAGCTGCAGATAAACCTGCTTTGCAGTGTCACTCCTGGTTAGATTCACAGTGCCCCTCCCCAGCTGTAGGTTTCTAGCACTCTTCAATGTGTCTGAGCAACCTCAGTTGAGTAAACAGATCTTTCAAGGGAAGCACTTTTTCATGTTGTGTTTTATGTAGAGATAAACAGCATTTTTCACCTTTTGTTATTGTCTAAACAATGTAAGCACAAATATTGCCAAGGATCACAATGCCTATTGTATCTTGGGAATAAATTATCCATCAAGAATAAAACAGAGGTAGAGCAGAGAAAAAATTCCTCCTAGTTGCATCTCTTACTTAAGTTATGACTTAGAAAAACTGCCTCCCCTTAAGGAAATCTGTGTAGCTCCATGTGGCCAATTTCTCCAGCTATTTATCTTGATTCAGCTAATGTGGTTAGTATCCAGAATATGCCAGCTGGTTTGAGAAAAGCTGGGGTCAAGGAAATAAAACTTGAGATTATACTAGTTCAAAGTAGAGGAGAATTAAAATCAAGAGAAATTTGGTAGAGTTCCTTGAAGTGTCTCCATTTCCATTTACACTAGTCATCTTGGGAGCATCTCTCTAAAGCTACCTGATAGGACTTTGGTTCTTAGGTTTTAATAAGGGTCAAGAAAGGATTCTCTAAATTAGGGCTCCTGGTAGAAGGAAATCTAAGAACTTTCCATGTTTGTTGAAAGAGAAGAAGACTAGGAAGGAATTAACTCTCTAAGTTCTGGCTTTCTGACCATCTATGATACTCTGCCAGAATTCAGCGCTAATTACTTCATGAACAGAAGGGATAACACTGTACCGTCTGCCAGTGGAAGCAGGCACTGGTCCTTCCTTGTGCATCCTGGACATCCCCATGGAGAAAGGCACCAAGCCTTTATTAACATAAGCATGGCTGGTTCTATCACCATGACCTTGTCTATGTGTGGAAATTACTGGGCAGTGACCAAGAGTGTGAATTTGAATCCCATCAGCAAAGCTGCACCAATGCAAGCATTCAGAGGGCTCTTACTTCACACAAAAGCATATACTATACCTTGAGCACCAGGAGAGGAGATACTGCAAACTAGGTTGTAAGCACTAAATTTAGAGTTGTGAATGTAACATGTCTGTGCAGAGCTCCGTTTCTCTCGATAGGCAGGAAAGGGCAACTTGGGGAATATCTGCAGAGGAACTCATATGCCAGTTGTCAGAGTGGCCTGGCTGAGTGGAGGAGGGACAACTGCAGATGTGACAGGGCATCATATGAATGTGTTAAGAAATAAAGAAGGAAGACATTTTAATTAATTCTGGACTTTCTACTCCAATTGTAAGACCACTTTTATGTGTTGTAAGGGAACCAAGTGTGAGGCAGAACCAGGAATAGTGGGTTTCTTTACCAAGAAAGGTACAGGCTGTTGATAAATTTGAAGAGCTTGGTGGCACAGGGAAGAAAGAGATTTAGGTAGTGAAAATACCAGGTATTTTAGAATACGTGTATGTAGAAACTCTCTACATTCAGATGCTCAAATCTGCTAAGAAAGAGCCTGAAAGAGCCTTATTTAAATGCCTGTAGAAAGAGGAAAAAGGTTGAATTGTATTGCTGAAAAAACAGACTAGGGCCTTAAAGCTGTGCTTCATAGAGGGAACACGGATGGAACAGCATTTCTGAGAAAAGAATAATTCAAAATGTCATCCATAGGAACTTAGACTATTAGAGGAAAGCATTTTAAGGAAAAAACAGTCAAAGTGCAGTATCAGAGAATGAATGGAGTTCTGGGTTTAATAGACAGTGGGGTTATTCAGGTAAACATGTATAGGTTATAAAGGGGCCATGGCAGTAACAATAACTGATGTTAAACAACAAAACAATGCCAGCGTATAAATTAGATTTTACATCTGCAGATGGCAGGTACAAAGGAGTGTGCATCTGGTTGCTCATGAAAATGCATTTATATGTTGGTAGATAAATTAACTTTCATAATGGTACGACACGCTTAAAACTCAAAGTTTAGAATAGGGATTGGGCTTTGAAATAATTTTAATTGAAGTTACTAGACTTTCAAAAGTACACAGTATCAGGCAGACACTGTTTTTAAATGTTGTTCAGTCAGCCTTGCTCCAAAAGTCTTTGTGCACTTTTTAACACAGCCCCCATAACTACTTACAATTGAGTGAGGTGATTCCCTCTGGATCACAAATCAAATTGCAATGGCAGAACTGGGATCAAGGCAGAAGAATCAAAACTCTCAGTGCTCCTCATTCCTGCCACTAGATCTAACTCCTGCCTCCACACTTCAGCACAGTACAGCCTTCATTAGGAAAAAACACTTTAAACAAACAGATGAAGTGCACATAATATTTTTACTCCTCAAAATCTGGAATACTATATGCCATTAACACTGAGTCATTGAAATTGCTCCAAAATGAAATATTATAGTGTGTTTTGCCAATGCCTTGAAAGTCTTTGTGTTAAGGTTTCAACAAGAGAAACCAAAACTCCAAACCTGGAATTTCCAGGCTAGGCATCACATTTCAGTCCTAATGCACAGGAAATATCAAAGTATTATGAGCCATCATGTCCACACAGAGAGGCAGATAAAAGTCTAAAGTCGACAAAGATCAGACTGCAAATAGGATACACATTTAACTGAAGATAATTAACCACTGGAACAGATGGTAAAGGGATGTGGTAAATTAATCACCCAGAGTCTTTAAATCAAGATTGGATGTCCTTCTTTCTAAAAGAGATGGCACAGTTCAGCTATAAATTATTGGGCTTGATGGTGGTATCACTGGGTGAAATGCTCTGGACTGTGTCATATGCAGGGGGTCAGAGTTGATGAGCATAATGATCCATCCCTCCAGACCTTGCTATCCATGAATACATTATATTAGCTTGAAAAGTTTTATATTTTAACAAAGCAGTTACAGACTGTTAGGTTCACAGTGTGCAGCTTTAGAAGTTTCTAAATACGCTTTCATTCTGTGTTATAAAAGGTCTGAATTAATCTTGTTAATATTGTTTAAAAGCATGCAAGTGTAAAATATGAACATGCTTTGTTTTTAACACATTGATTCCCATATCTTGGTAAAACTAAAAATGGTCTTGAAGCAAACACTGATTGTGTATTCCCTCACATGTTCACTGCTCCAGCCCTTGGGCAAGTAAGTGATGGTAAATTTTCTTCTCTCCCTCTTTCTTTCCCTCTCTTGAGCAATGTGAAGCAAGTGATGTGTCCTAGTGTAAACAGGGCCTTGTCATAGTGGAATGTCTCCACTTCTGATTGCTTGCACAGTTGTGTGACAGAGGACTACTCCAACGCTCAAGGCTGTCGCGAAACTGTGGACTACCGCTCCCTAGTCCACTCCTTTCCACCAAAGTACCAGCCTGCTTTGTGATAGTTCTTATTTGTCTCTTCACAGTGTTAGGTAAATGAATATGCTTTTAGTATTTTTCAGGTGAGACATGTGGGCTGGGATTCAGGTGCATGAACATGGGTATCTATTGGCTTAGATGCTCTTCACATCCTGCCTGGACTTCAGCTGCTGCTGAGAAGGGTGTGGGTCTCCAGCAGCACAGTCTTCTGGAACAGTAGCTGGAAACTAGATAGAATAGCTAAGGCCAAGAGGAGGGGTACTAAATGCCTGTGTTATTGCACTGAATCACTCCTCAAATGTTTTTGGTCACTAAAAATCCCAGTGAGCTCTCAGTGAGTCCTAAGCAACTGACCTAATTGGGCTGTAATTTGGAACACTACTGCCACCTGAACCTCATTCCCACAGTTTATTTGCTTACAATAGCTTTTACTTCCAGTTCTGAACTGTGGTGCTGAACTGTTGTATGCAGTTGCTGAATTTCAGAGTACATTTATCTGTGCTGATGCTTCCTGATAGATATATTGTTTTGTAAAATGTTTCGGAATCATTTCTTAATGTATCTTCAACTTTTAAGATCCTAAAGCACTCTGTGACAGTTATATACAGAAAATACTGGGTTCTCTTCTCTTGTTACAGGACAAGGTTTTCAAGACCTGATTAATGATGTTGGGGGTCTTTAGTTTCTAATACTCAACTTTTCACTAGACAGCTGAGGAGTTATTCAAGGAGAGACTGCTGAGCCCTTTATGAGTCCTGAGCTGAACACTCCATGGTAGAAACACCCCCAAATTATCAATTGCTTCATAGAAATCTTGGTCCTAGTGAATTTTCATTGTTATTCCATGCACATGTTAACATCTTCTGTGATTATGAGAAACAGCCTTGCATGTCTACAAGGCAGTTTTCAGTCAAGCACCAGGGAAATAACATTTTGAATATTGAGCTTCCTAATGCTGCTTAAATTAAATCAGTTTCTTTTCTTTCCTTTCTCTTTTCTTAATTCTGATTGACCCTCTGTGCTCATTTGAATTACATTATTTTTCTGTCTTCATCAATTCTCAAATTTTATAGTCCCTTGGTTAGAAAATCATAAACATTCAGCTCCTCTCATATATAACCAAGATTAAAACTCAGTATATAAATCTGGCAGCAAAGTGGTATTTTGCCCACCCTTTAATTGAAGATATATTTCTTCTGTAATAACTGAACAATAATGAATCATTTTCACTTTTTCAATACCCACGTAAATATGTAAACCAAAACTACAACAATTAGGTTTGCTGACAGCTGGCTATTGCACTTAACCCAGGTTATACCTGTTAACAAATGTAGCTCCTGATTCCTGCCACGTTACTAGAAGTAGTTCTGTTTCACTTGTATTACAATTAGAAGTTGTACAATAGAGCACTCAGCAAGAAAGGCCATTAAGTCAACCTATGTCCATGGTATATGTGTAGTGCCTGCGATCTCTTGCTTAGGTACATAATGATCTGATCTCTCCTGTACTACTACAAGCACATTTATTTTCTGAATCCCACACATACTACTATGCACGCAGCTGTGTTCAGCTTTGTGGAGGATCCCACAGTCTGTCTAGGGAGATATGTGGATATATAAGCCTACTTATTGCAGGTGATGCATGGATGTGCTGTAAAGGATGCTGTGTTCAAGCTCCCTGCACACCACTTGAAAGCACAGCTTTGCTAACTAAGGATAAACTTATCTCATCCGCCCACACATTTTCAAGGCTATTGCTGGCTGCAGCCCTTAGGACCCGTGAGAAGGAATGAAATCAAAGCCACAGAGCCTTGCACAGAGTTTACTTTGGGCTCCATTTTGTTGATGACAACCAACAGGGTTACAGCATGGCTCCTTGTGCAGCCCTGGGAGAGAGTCACTAGGCCTAACACTCTGTAGGGCTTCAGGGCCAAAGGTCTCCCATCTTTGCCTGTAATTGTCTAAGCATCACAATCTGTACAGGTTGTGGGTTATAAGTAAACGGTATATGGGTCTGTGACACCCATCCAGACTTCATATACATGTATAGCTGATGGCCTTTTTTCTAAACAGTCCTCTTTTGAGAGTCTGCATTAGCAGATCTCTGCACAGCAGTCTGTTTTCTTGGACTTCAGTTTCCTAGGGCTGCTTTTTGCTAATTCTCCCCTAGTTCTCTCCTTCCAAACTGCACTTTCTCTCACAAAAATTCCTCAGTAAGCTCTATTCTCTAACCCACTTCAGATCCTAACAGGATGGGTTTCACCTAGAAAAACAAGACGCTTTGTCACTTGTCCCACTTTAAAGTGCTTTACGCAGCACTCTTGTTCCATAGTACGCATTAAGTACCTTTTACATTCCCTGCTGCACCTGCGTCTCTCTTTTTGCCCTCAGCCAGTTGGGAAGCTGTATCCATTTCCCTCTAACACACAGAGGAACCTACATGCACAGAGTCTGGTCTTGCTGTTTGGTAGTTCCACCACAAAGCCTTTCACTTTAGGTTAGATGAGATGACCAAAGGGCTTGGTGGGCTCATACTCTCTGTTTTCACCCACTCAGTCCCCTTTTTAAAATTCAGTACTCCAAAGAGAAAAGACAGCTGATTGAAGCTAATATCTGTTTCATCTAATTTTGGGGTACAGACTCTTAGTCCGCTGAATAAGCTTGGATGGCCTAAGTTCTAAAGTGAGCGCTTTCAGAACCAGAGCTTTCCTACAAATAAAAAAAAATAAAAATAAATTACAGTTCCATGGTTGCTAAAAAAAAGGAAAAGAAATTTTATGAATTTACTGTGTTTTCAAGCCTAGATCTACAGGAAGAGGTACTATCTTGTACTGAGTCACATAATGTAGCAATGAAAAAAATAGGCAAGGTCTTGGACACAAAAGTGTTTTCTGAATATGCAGGCAGTCTGACTTGTATTTGAGCTGAAATTCCATTTGCACTGAGTATTTAGTGTGTTAATTCTCCACCTTCACAATGTCGTATTAGCTTCAGCAGGAACTGGTTAATGTTAGTGACTGGAAGTTGTTGCAAAGAGAGAAAAATGCAGATCAGGGTGGTGGAGGGGCTGGAAATTCAGGAAACAGAAAATAGAGGATGAAACAGTAACTGGGCCCAATCACAGCAGTTCAACAAGGGGAAGCTGTTTCCCTTCCAAATTGGGTCAATAGTGAGGTAACCAATTAATAAATAATAGAAGCGCCACGGAACAGCCAACTTTCCACCTTTTGCAAACCTACAGTCAATATGGGAGAAGGTTTGTAGGAAGTAAAGAGCCTTTGATTTATTCATGCAAAGACCATGATTAGAATTAAATTCACTTCAAGGAATTTAGAATCCTAGAACAGAATCACTGGGTTGGAAAAGACCACTAGGATCATCAAGTCCAACCATTCCTATCAACCACTAAACCATGTCTCTGGGCACCTCATCTACCTGTCTTTTAAATACCCCCAGGGATGGTGACTCCACCACCGCCCTGGGCAGCCTCTGCCAGTGCCCAATGACCCCTTCTGTGAAAAATTTTTTTCTAATGTCCAGCCTGAACCTCCCCTGGCCGAGCTTCAGGCCATTCCCCCTTATTCTGTCCTCTGTCACTTGGGAGAAGAGGCCAGCTCCCTCCTCTCCACAACCTCCATTTAGGTAGTTGTAGAGAGTAATAAGGTCTCCCCTCAGCCTCCTCTTCTCCAGGCTAAACAACCCCAGCTCTCTCAGCCGCTCCTCGTAAGACTTGTTCTCCAGCCCCTTCACCAGCTTCGTTGCTCTTCTCTGGACACGCTCCAGAGCCTCAACATCCTTCTTGTGGTGAGGGGTCCAGAACTGAACACAGTTTTCGAGGTGCGGTCTCACCAGTGCTGAGTACAGAGGGAGAATTACCTCCCTGGACCTGCTGGTGACCCCATTTCTGATACAAGCCAAGATGCCGTTGGCCTTCTTGGCCACCTGGGCATACTGCTGGCTCATGTTCAGTCGGCTGCCAATCAACACCCCCAGGTCCTTCTCCTCCAGGCAGCTTTCCAGCCATTCTTCCCCCAGTCTGTAGCACTGCATGGGGTTGTTGTGCCCCAAGTGCAGGACCCGGCATTTGGCCTTGTTAAACCTCATGCCATTGGTCTCAGCCCAGCGGTCCAGCCTGTTCAGATCCCTTTGAAGAGCCTGCCTACCCTCCAGCAGATTGACACTTCCACCCAACTTAGTGTCATCTGCAAACTTCCTAAGGGTGCATTAGACCCCCTCATCCAAGTCGTTGATAAAGACATTGAACAGGACTGGACCCAGCATTGAGCCCTGGAGGACACCACTTGTGACTGGCTTCCAGCTGGAGTTAACTCTTACCACCATTCTTTGGGCCTGGCCATCCAACCAGTATTCCACCCAGGAGAGTGCTCAGTTCTCTTACAGCTTTGCGCTGGATACATGGAAAAATCTTTTGAAGTTTGGTATGAAAAAAACAGTCCTTTTCTTCACTGCAGTTAGTAACTGCCAGATCTGCATTACAACAGTGAGGTCCAGTGAGTGTGGG
Organism: Cuculus canorus; assembly: GCF_017976375.1. Taxonomy (NCBI): domain Eukaryota; kingdom Metazoa; phylum Chordata; class Aves; order Cuculiformes; family Cuculidae; genus Cuculus; species Cuculus canorus. The sequence continues at coordinate 27,704,300 of NC_071406.1, read as the reverse complement.
GTGCTGTCAATCAAGTTTTATTCCTAGCTGTGCCATGAGTCATCGCTAGGAGATAATAATTTTTGCTACTTGCTGTTGTCGTCTGAGCAAGTGCTGTGAAACAGCATTGCAGTTGTTTATCCTGTAGTTAGGAATAGGAGTAATGGGAATAGCATGCTTACATTTTGGTGCCAAATGGCCAGGGGAAAAGAATATGTTTGAAATACATGAATTTCAAGGGTTATATGTGAACCACGGACCAGTAACTTGAGACCTGGGAAGCTACAGTTAATTAGCTACACTAATGCACACCTTTTATATGACTTGTGGTGAGTTGGTTAATAAGCTTTAAATTTAAGACATTTGCATTTACACACCTTATGGAGCTGTTAAGAGTATAATTCATGAAAGGTTTGAGGTACCCAGAAGATGGTATTAGGAGTGTCAGCTCAATGCCTGCAGCACATACATTCATTGTGGGCTGAGATAAGCTACCTCTGTGCTCATTATCCTGGCAGTACAGAGTAAAGCTATAAGAGGAGGTAAGGACCAGGCTACCAACTGCAGTGTTTATGAGTATTCATACCCACCCAAGAACATTTACGCCATTGTGTTTAGGGACAGGTGTCTTGAAATGCACAGGAAGGGACAAAGCAAGGACAACTAGCTACTAAATAAAATCTGGATCTAGGCTGAGCCTTCATTTCAAGTTACTACATTGAAGTGGTACCCCTTTGCAGGACAGCAATTTGAAATGAGCACTTTTGTCTCCGACCTTGGATTGCTCAGGACAACACTGAAGCATTATGTATGGAGTAAACAATGTATATTAAAGTCACTTGTATTATTCTTGTACTGCTGTGTGGAGATCCTGTGTATATGTGTGCAAGTAGCATTTTGTAAGTGTAGGAAAAAACAAATCCAAATTTGTCTTTGTAGCTTTCCCCCTTGGCTTCTGGATAATCAGGACCTTTGTATATTTTCCCCCTTTGCAATACCCCAAGATGCAACTCCCTCTGGGAGTTCCCTAATCTGTGTATCAGTGGCAATCCTATAATCCCATATAATTGTATTAGTCTCAATAGCAGATTAGCTCCAAGTGCCCCTACAGACAAGGAGCTGTCAGCTCTGCTATTGTTTCCCACTTAATGTGATTCCAGACAGCAAAGAAGAAAAGCAGCTGAGAGCCCTCTGTCTCACATTACAGCCTACAGTTTCTAAACCAATTAAGAAAAAGGGATTTATAGTCAACTGGATTAAGGGCTCTGTTTATATTATCCCATATTTCTTTTTATAATACTTTCCATTTTCTATCTAGCCTTGTAATCAACTACCCTTTTCTCTGCCTTTTGAAACACCCATCCGTGTCCTTACCTATCCGTTTACCAATCCATCTCACATGTAGGATTTCAGCCATCTGTGTGGTTAACGTCACCAGCCTGCTTTACTGCATATTTATTTAGTGGACACATGGTGTATGAAGCATACCAAGTAATGCTGAGATTAAAACCGATGCCTGCTTTCAGATCAGTTTCAAGATGACCTCACTAACGTAAGTGCATTTGTGAGAGTGTTCAGGCAAGTCTCTCTGTTCTGCTAGCTAAAAAACGTTCTACCACCATCCTCATCAGAGCCAAATAACGCTGGTATATGAACAGCAAGATAGTCAATCATTATTAAGCAGGAAAATGGTACCTATAAAACCTTGCAGCAGGGAAGAAGTAAAATGAGACTCGAAGCACCATGTTAACAAGGCGAAAGATCATCTTGCCAGTTTGGTCCTTGATCTAGTCAACTAATTAGCAGATCAAGGATAGAATCCGACACCTTGCTTTCACAGAGGTGTTCCTTTTGCTGTGACAAGAGGTGATGTTTGCTGGAGGATGTGGGCTAAAACACTGCTTCACCTGAGAACAAGCATCAGCAATCAATAGGCTGGGATCTGATGGCCACTATGGTTTGTGCTTTTAAAAATACATACAAAAAGCCATGCAAAACCTACCAACAGTAATTGTTTGCTTTTATTTGACCAAAGTAAACAAATGAAATAAAGTTAACACAATCCATATTGCCCCAAATATCTCTCTTATCATGCTACAGGGTAAATCAGCTTGTACTCCTAATTCAGCATAAATTCGTACTAAGGAACACTAACACATTCAGGTGACTGTGATTTTAAGTGCTTTCCTAGATGGAAGTTGCCCAGTGAATACCTTGCTTTATGATTTGTTCTTATGACAAAATTATTTTGGGGCTGTCTTTTCTCTGAATGGAGATTCTTTTCTTATTGAATATAATTTCTCAAAAATATTTTTTCACAATCAGCTCAATATTTAAACAGGTTTAAATTTTAAATCTCACTGTACAAATCCACTTAGATTTTTAAATTACAGTAATACTTCACCAGGTTTCATTTTTAAGGCAATGCAATATGTATAATTCATTCCATGAATCTTAGATAAGGTTGATGTTCTGATACATTGCAATTTGCTGCCTTGCAATGAAGCTTTACAGCTAAGGTGAGTTCTTCCACTTCAGGCTATGGGTTTATTACAGATGGCTTTAAAAGAAATAGGAATGAAAAATGAGAAATAAAGTGTTCCAGTAGCTGGAGAGCTCCACAACCAATGGCTCTTTTAGCACTTGTGCTTGTTCATAGAATGCTTATGGCAAAGTACTGCTCCACCTCACAGTTTCCCTGGGGCAAGGAGACTCTTTCACTGACTAAGTTGCTTTCATCACACCTTTGAACCAGATGTGTTCATGGGAAAGCTCCAGGAAAAGGATAAACTGAGACTGTGAAAGGATTGATGATGGCCAAAAGATTAAAGCAAATAGGCAAAAGTTTTCAAAAGCAATGATTAGTTTTCAGTACTTTAACAGTTAGGACCCAAATGTAATGCATTTAAAGACGGGCCTTCTTTTCAGTATAGTATTTCTTGCTCCTAAAGCCAAACCAGTAAGAAAAAGATGGAAGCGCTTGAGTTCCTAATCAGACCATGGGCTAAGTATGTGAGGACACCACAAGCCTAGCTACTGTTAAGTGTCTTCTACAGCTCTTTCCTGATTGCTGCTGCAGCACTGACCCAGTGAGTACCATTAGATGGTTTGCTTAAGTTTCCCAGTATCCTAGTAACAACAAGACCCCCTTTGATAACCAGTCAGCAAGGAAAATTACTCAGGCCGAGCACCTAAAAATGGAGACACCCCAAAAAACAAATTAATCCTGACCCTGGACCAGCTGGATGCTGCTTGTATGACAGCAGTTGATTCAGAAGCCAGATGGCAAATGAACCTTATATTGTTATATGATGATGGAAAATCATTCAAGATCCAGATGGAGCTGGATTGCCAGTTTGACAGTCTTAATGCAGGCTACTTAGCACCTATTCTCCAACAGCGGAGTAGTTGCCTTCAATGCTCAGAAAGATTTTTACAGCAGTATGAGTTTGTACTCTGTGATGGCCTAAGGGCATAAGAAGGTGTTAGTGTTGAGGTGGACAGTTGCCAACACTTCAGCATTATTCATGCTGTGGAGCCTTGGTTCTGGTCTGCCCTGGCAGAGCTGTTACAATCAGCACTGGTGCTAGCTACATTTTTGCTGGTAAACATTCACAAGATTTATTAGCGTAGACAGAAGTTGTAAGCATAGCTTCTAAAGCTTTCAGGCAGTAGCAATCTGGAAAAATTGATGTTTACACAGAAATCCTGTACCGTTTATAATTTGAAGATGCTGCTGCCATGGTGTATTTCTGTCAGCTTGCCCAGAATCAAATCTCTTAGTGATAACCATGGAGGGATAGGAACATCCAACTCATCATGGGGAGGTGAAATCAATTGAATACAGAAATACTTGGTTGGCAAAGAAAGGATAGGTTTTGGAGGGATTATTAAAGTGATTTTCTGTACTCACTTTCAAAGCTATTACTGGAAACACTCATTTTTTTCTGTATTTCTGTGCTTTTTTTAATGAAGATCACTTGAACATTTCCAAAATGAGCATCTGTTTGGAAGATTTTGCTCTTACCTTATTTTTCTTAAAAGGTTTTTGTAGAAAAAAGCATTTGTGGCACAGTGACACTAAACCAGGCATGACCAACATCTCAAAAACAGCAAAGGGACATTTAGTACAATTTTACAAGAGACGTAGGTGTGATTTTTAAAAGCTATGTTTCAGATTTACTTTTTTTGTATAAGGAAAGCCTGAAAGATTGTATATATTTTTAAGAATGAGCTGATCTTCTTTATGACAGGAACACGAAGACTGGCAGCTCTGGTTTCCTCTAGCTTTGTAGAAAGCCTTGAAGCATGTTTACTGTTGCATCTGTACTGAACCTTTAGCACTAAAAGTCAGTGGTTTTATGAGAACAAAACAAATGGCAAATAGTTCCAAACAAACTGAGGATAAACCTCATCGCCTGCTGACTGTTCAACTTCCAGTCTTGGGGTTTTTGTACTGTGATGATTTTAGTAACTTCAGTAATCCTACAGTTTTCCTGGGATGACAATACCTGAAATTTTAACCTTTTAAAAAACCTGTGGTTGGAGGTAGGGATACTCTTTAAAGAAAGCAAACAGACCCATCTCCTATATCATAAGAAAAAACACAAAGCCACATCACTCAGCGTTTAGTCTAACTCCTATAGCCTAGTAACTCATCAAATAAACCTCCTTGATAAAACAGTTGTTTATTAGTTCCCTTCCTTTGTTTACTGCCTAAGAGTCCCTCTCTGCATGCTATTTCCGAGAAACTCACCTCTTATCCGTCTCCTCTTAAGTAAAAATAGGAAGATTGATAATGCTCATGTTGCAAACGGCATAAGATTAAAAACTATTTAAATATCTTTGTATATAATGAAGAGCATAGGAGAACTTCTGCTGGTACTGTTTTTTCAGAGAATCTCTGGTTTCAACTCCTTTTCTAAGTAATCTACTAATTATTAGATCCTATTGGCAAAGAAGTAAATTAAATGTATCTAGAAGGCTTTTGGACAAGGTAGAGTTCTTTGCTGTGAAATAGTCTACTCTAGTGGTAAGATCAACATAATGAATTAAGAAAATGAACCTGAAATGCAAACCCCAAACTTATTACCTAGTAACCAGAGTGTGAACAAGTTAGTCCTGAGAAAAACACTCACAGCTTACTTTCTATGTTGAGTAATGTTGCTAACCCACTGATGTCTATTTAATAATATTCTTCCTTACATATACTGTGTGTGTTCTCCTGACTGCAAAATTTTTCTAGAGAGTATTTAAACTTTTTGAACACATATAAATTAAATTTTATACATTAGGTCTAATAGTTACTATAAAATCTGTAGGTAATAAAAACCAGACAACCCTAAAAGCAGTTTTTTTACCTTGATTGTGATGAAGTTACAACTTGCCTTTGTGATTAATCTTTTATAGATTGTAAAGTATACAGAATATATGCCATATGAACCCACAAAAAATACCACATAGTAGCAATATAATAAGTATCACCAGAAAAAAATTAGCAGTAAATTATTTCCTGTTAACTAGTAAATGCCACAAACATCCACCTTATACATAAGTCCTGCTACATATTTCAGGGCATACTGTCAAGTAATTTGGGGATATGGATTGGATTTGGGGAATAAAGGAATGTAAAACACAAAGTGTCGGGCAATCCATATCTGAAGACTCATAGGAGATTTTAATATGTGTTTTAGTTGTATTTTCTATTTAAATTATTCTAAAAATACTGCATTTGTGTTTGCAAAACCTTATGCTAGTACAAAAGAATGAGAAAGTGCAATGGACTATGAAGAGGTGAAGCTCTGTTGTCTAAATTAAAAAAAAAAGAAACAGCAGTGCAGGAGAAGAGCATAGGCAGTGAGCAGCTTCTTGAATGCTTTCAGTGCCCTGGCTTTTCGCTGGCTATTCTAAGATGGCTGTGATTGATAGAATAGATTTTAAGTAATAAATGGATACAAATAATGTTCCAATTACATTAATGCAAATAAATGTACTCAAAAATTAAGTTACATAAAGAGATATGCCTCAAGATTTCATCTTTACCATGACTTTCATTCCTATATCTCTCTCATTGGTCAGATCATTCAAAGTACAAATACATTCAGTAGCGGGTTTCCTAATATGTAGGGATGTATATTGGCTGATTTGCCTAGACCTGTTTGTCTAGTAAGCATAAGAGTCTTGCCCAAATGTACAGGAATTTAGAAGTGCATTAGTTTTATGCATTTCTAAAAAGTTCAGTCCTTGAAGATATCCGGACACGAGCTTGAACAGGCAAAATCTGCCAACTTTCAAGTTTGCTCTTGCTGGTTCTCCAGGCTTTGTCTGCACCTGAGAACCCAGTGAGAAACCAAGGGGCATGAAACCTGATCCTGCAAACACTCACTTGCTGGGAGAAGCAATGTCAAATACTCTGGGATGATTCAGCAGATGTTAAACTGCATTTTTCTCAGGTCTGTGCGTTCAAAGGACCCTTTCCCAAAATTATTTCCACTGCTGCACTTAAGACATCCCACTGTGTCTGTATTTTTTCTTGTACCTAGGAGACAGTACAAGACCTGGTCAGACAAGGTCTGGGGAGGAAGCAAGACAAACGCAGACTTACCATGCTTGCAGGCCTCTCGCCACCCTCAGCTCCATACTTTGCCATTCCTCTGGGCATTTCACAGAAAGAAAGATGCATCTCAGCTGTCAAATGTGCGAGGAAGCCACAGTGCCTGTCCCATTGCAGGGGCTCTCACTCTGCTGGAGGACTTCAGCACGGAGTCACCTCTGTGTGTGGCATCTTGCAGGGTATGGGTCACAGCAAGGGCCTGCAGCAAGGGTGATGTCTGCAGCCGGACAAAGCACCATTGTGTGAAAGTCTCTCGCTCACAGTCAGGCACAGCCCCGACATCGTGGCTGCTAGGATTTCCCATGTTGTGTACCATTATAATCACATAGAGAGCCGGGATGGCAGTGGACTCAAATCAGGCAGTATGTTCCCCCTGACACCACAGAGTATTGCTGTGGCCCAGGCTGAGCCTGCAAGATCAGCCCCCGCAGGCGCATCTTGCACAGTGAAGAAGGTTCTGGGTGCCCTGGTCATTTGGCTGCAGCTGTCTCTCTGTACCTCTGCTGCCCCATCTGCTCCTCAGGCTGTTCCAAACTAGCTCAGGGATGCTATCCAGGGCTCTGCATCGGGAACTGCCACCCTGACTTGCCCTGCACCCAGTCTCGCTGCCACCCAAAGCCTCTGTGGGCAGCAGAGACTTCAGGAGACACTGCCACCCCCCACCTTTCGTTAGACTGGCTGCTTCGCCTGCTCTGCTGCCCAGTCCTGCCACCATTTCTCTCAAGATGCCCCATCTCCACACTGGGCACAGGCACACGGTCCGTGGGGCAGCCACGCAACTCGGGGTGCCCAGGCAAGGATTCCGTCCTGTCCCCAGAGGCGTGGTTGGGAAATGCCCGGCACCACAGACAGGCAGCTCAGCCTGTGGAAATGGAGAAACGGCTGTGCTGAGATGGGATCAGTGCCGTGCTGAGGAGATGGAGCTTGTGCCATGCTGAGGAGATGAAGCCCATGCTGTGCTGAGGAGATGGGATCAGTGCTGTGTCGAGAAGATGGAGCCTGATCTGTGCTGAGGAGATGGAGCCTGATCTGTGCTGAGGAGATGGAGCCTGATCTGTGCTGAGGAGATGGGCTCCGTGCTGTGCTGAGGAGATGAAGCCTGATCTGTGTTGAGGAGATGGAGCCTGATCTGTGCTGAGGAGATGTGATCAGTGCTGCACTGAGGAGATGGTGCCTGTGCCTGCTGAGGAGATGGAGCCAGTGCTGTGCTGAGGAAATGGCTGCCTGTGCCTGCTGAGGAGATGGCTGTTGGGCCCTGCCAAAGAGATGGGCGCTGCCTCACTGGGGACCTGAATGCAGATGCATCTCCTTTGAGGAGATGGCCGCTGGTGCTGGGTAGCTGATGGTGCAGCAGGAGGCCAGGTAACTAACTCCTGGGTGTGTGGCAGCCTCAGAAGGCCCCATGGTGGCTGTCCTCCTCTTTGGGGGTCCTTCACCAGTAAAGCTGATCCACACAAGCTGTTTGTGTTCAACCCATTGACAAAATGGAGAGAAGCTTGTGTTGTTTTGCTGTGGGTTTAAACAGTCCATTTTAATACCATTACAAATCCTTCACCAAGCAATAAGCAACTATACCAAGAAAAGCGCTGGAGCCACCACAGCCTACATAAACCAGAAGGCATAGGAAAATCTGTGGTGACAAGCCATGCTGAACAGAAATGCCTTCTCAACCAGGGCTGCTTTCTTCAGATTGTGATTTACGGAAAGTGGATGAATTATTTGAAATAATTAACTTATTTAATGAATTCAGTTTCATACTCACTTTTCAAATTGTCATTAATATGCTCAGAGTTTTGTAAACATACTTGCAATTATTTCAGAAGTGGCTGATAAGAGTTGTCACCCAATACATTTCTCATTAATTGTTTGTTGCTCTGCTTTGAAAGCAGATGGTTGTACTATACCTGTGTGCTTGATTGCCCAAGTTTTACGGCTTTACCCCTGAGGTCCTGGGCCCCCTTTTCAGCTTGTTGCCTGAGCAGTTATTCCACGAATAGTCATGTGAATACGATATATTCACATACACATGGATATAAGCCATGCTTGAGCATTTTGAACATACTTTTCTTTTTAGCTATAAAGTAGCTAGTGTGAATATTTGAAGAATAACACAAGAGTATCTGGATGGAACTATCACTAAAAATAAGCCATTGTTTTCAAACACATATGCTCCCCATCATTTAAGTAATACAGAGGCACTAGATACTTGATCCTTCTCTGTTCAGAAATAATACTTAAGAGTGTTAAATAGATGTAATTCTACCATTCAACAATGTGATCCAAATACTTTTCATTAATGTAATAACAAAAACCAGAATAGACACTGTGGAGGTTCTCCTTCTGCCAGTACTGGAAAGTTCTGCACATGGCTCAATGGGAGTGGAGAGCATGCTGTAGACCCCATTGCTTACCCTCCGTGGGCAAATAGCATTAATCTGTATGTCAGAAGGCATCCTATAATTTTAGGGGAGCTGCTTTTTTCATTACACTCTGCCTTCGTCATAATTTGTGTGTTTATATATATAAATAAAAAACAGACAATTCCTTTCCACTAACTGTAGCTCCCAGGTTACATATATATTTTTCATACCCACTTCCTTTCCCAAACACTTTTGCTATCAGAAATTAAAAGCATATGAATTCAAAAGCATCTCGGAGAAGCAGCCAAAAAACAGGTCATAGGCACACTCAGATGCTGGAGTTTCTATTACCACTGTTGTTTGAATCAAGGAGATAAAAATCTCACTGAGTGGCTTTGCCTTCTCCAACTTCAAACAATGCTGTTAAAACATAGCACAATTCTTAGGATTCCTGAGCAAAGCAATGTTGCATCTCCTTCCTCTGCATTAACTCTTCTCTTCAAAGTCCTGGAGTCTTCGGGGTGTGGTATCTTATTTTACTGGTTTATGACAAAGATAAAGGGGTTATGTTGTTGGAGTTAAATATCACTTAAGAACTTCAAAGCTGCTCCTTTGAGAGGAGAGTCTTCGACTTTACATCTGGGTGGAGGACACACATGGAAAGGGTTACCATGAGAAAGAGTCTTTCCCAGCTGCTGCCTGTCTTAAATTACTGTAGCAGCAGCAGCCACAGTTACTTACTTATGCCAAACATTGTTTTTTGGCATATTTCAGCTTGCTCAGTTCCTTGCAGGAATTCCCACAAGGGTGGAAGGGATTTCCAGCTTGTTGAAGCTTCTTTTATACAGTTTGAGATCGTTCTGGCAGTTTCTGTAGTTTATGTCAAGACTGGAAAATGGAATCTTCCAAAGTCAACAGCCATATTAAGTATGAAAAAGGAATTGCCTGAGCTTGTGTAAACAGTTGTCTTCACACTTCTTTTTCAGAAATGACAGATACCTGCCTTTTGCATCAGATTTTTGTGTGGCTTAAACAATGGGTAGTCATTGTTTTTGAATGAAAGTCTCTTTCATTTATTGTTATTATTTTGTCAACTAATAATTTTGGATTTTTCTTAACTTCAGCCTTGCTGTTTTTCACAAGCTCACAAGACAAGTAGGACAAAAAAGAAAAGCCCAAGCCCAGCTCCTCCTCATTCTAACAGCTTAGCAATGAAAATGGGTTTTAATTATATTCAGCTCCTGCACAAAAGGCTTAGTCACTCAAAGTTAATAAGGTGTAATGGCTTCCCGCCCCACAGAGTGCTCAACCTGCTGTGCAGCTCCTGCTCTAAGGCAGCCGTGTGACGGACAGAGTGGGGAAAGGCAGCAGCAAGAGCAGGTCTGAGAATAATTGTTAGCAGATCTGAGCACTCTCACTTGCTCGTTTGAAAACAACCAGGGCCCCTTTATCAGCACTCAGGAAAATGTCTCAAAAAAGCGGGCTCCTGCTCCAAACAATTATTAGCACCATGTCTTCATTATGTTAGCTGTAATGACAGTTACAGCTCCCTTTGATCTGCTGGTGCATGGCCTGGCCTGTCGGATGACACCAACCTGCAGCTGGATGCCTAAGTAGGAAACAATCTACTCCATGATCCCTAAAGACTTGCTAGTCTAGTTAGGATCAAAACCTGAACAGAACGAGGCAGGTTCCCTCCAGTGTTTTGGACTCTTGCTGGGGTGGTTCTATAGCTCTGCCTGCTCACTGCAAGCCAAGCGCAGCCCAGAAGAGACCTGGTCGAGAAAGAGGCACAGCCAGCAGTTGCCCATGGCAACTGTAATCCCACAGTTCTGCTAGTTTGCTCTCCCTGCTGATGGCTCCTGCTTTTGTTGCAAGCGGGTTGGGGAGATGGGAATGTCTTTTATTGCCATATGAAGAGAAATGAGGATGGCAGAATGGGCTCTCCTTGCTACAGTACTTGCTGCCCCACCTTCTGTGTAGCCAGCAGCAGTGGAAACAGCAAACACAGCTGTCCAGGATTTATTCTGCCTGGCTTTACTGCCCACCTCGGCTGCCTGAGAGCACCCCAGCCCCTACTGCTGACCTTGGGTTGGGAAGGTTCAATTTCACCTGTGTTACAAGGAAGCCTTGAGTTGGCTCTCCACTTGGCTGTTTGATGAGCTGGGTTTCCTTCTAGTCTGAATACCTGACCTGAAATCTAGTTAAATTGAAATTGTCTGACTAGTCTCTCACTTTCACTCTTAATCCTTAAAGGAAGCAGGAGGAAATTACTTTTAGTCAGGGATTGCTGTGGGAAGTTCTTTTGGCTGGAATCCAGAAAGCCAGACTAGATAATCAGGGTAAAACTGTTAGAAATCTATGAAACATTATGATGGAGGTGCTGGAAATGGGTTACAGTTAAATCCTGGATAAGTCTATTCCTTTTTTTAATTTTCTCTTTCATTTTTTGCTAAGTAAACCCTTTCTTGATTATAGTAAATGCCTTCTTAAGAGATCAAAAGAATTATTTTAAAGGACACTGCTTACTCACAAAATTCATTATGGTAATGCTCCATCATACTTTGCCAAGCTGCTCTCACTTTCATCTGCTGCTGTGGCCTTTTGTCTGTTTCTGCTGTTAATCTACATTTTGTTAGTGTCAGGGTTTTTTTCAGCTTTTGCACCTTTGTTTTATTCAGTATGGTAGTAACCCTATAGAATTACACAATCAACTTTCTAAGTTGATTTCAGTTTAAGGTTTTAAAAATCCTCCATTATGAAAAAAATAAGGAACTTTTAATTAATTATTGATATGGATATTTACTTTTTTTTAAATCCAATAGTGTAATATAATAAATGTTGTTTCCTTTAGTGCAGTGTGCTATTCTTATATGTGAGCGGGGATTTATTTGTATATTTTAATGGCTTTGGCTTATTTCGATAGGGAGTGTTGTGGTAATTTGTTCTTGTCAAACAGTTTGGGTCGTGTTATGTGACATGTTCCGTATGAGTCAAATTTGACAAAAGCCTTTTCCTTCAATATCTTCACAAATTACAGGTTTTCATTGTCAGATCACTTTTATTCTAATTTATTTTTAGTGGATGTTAGTACTTAAGAATGGCAGTGAGATTGACAGCCCTAGACACTCCTGCTTAGTAAGAGAAAAGGACCTTGATAGAATAGATGTTATTCAACAGACAGCTTGAAATATTATGCAATGACAAAAATCAATAAGAAACTGTAATTCCTGACTATGAACTACACCCAAAGGACAGCTTAGGTCACAGAGGTGTGAGAAGGGTACTGTAGCTTAAAAGAAAGAAATGGCTCTGAGTAAACGAGATAAAATTTTAGTGAAGTGCATGCAGTGGTCTATGTGGATAGAAATCTCTCACAGTGTGATTAGAGGTGGACTAACAGGTTTGTGCAAACAGCTTGTTTCTCAATAAGTAGATACTGCATGCACGCTGCTAAGGGAGATCTCCAAGAAATAAGTCAGTGAAGCAGTAATAACAGGGGAATTGCAACCAAACATAAATGAACTATTTGGGTATGACGAAAGGACTGGGGTTTAGAGCAGCAGTTTCCCAGGGTGTGAGGCAGTTGCTCCTGATAGGTTTTTCAAGAGGAGGGGTGACTCTAATTAACACAAAACTCTTCTAATGGGAGTTTATTTAAGAAGGAACACAGGAACCACTAAGTAAAAACCCCACAATAAGTTGGAGTTCAGTGTCCATTAGGATACCAACAGCTTACTACTTGGCATTTAATTTTTTAAGAAGGGAATTTCAAGAAATAGACAATAACAGTCAGGAAAAGACCTTTCACATAAAGAAAGATCTGGCTGAAGAGTCAAATTGCCATGGAGGAGCAAAATGTGAGAGAGCAAATGAAGTTGTGTTGGCAAACATGGAGCAGAACATGTGTGATGCTGCTTTTCCCTCTCACTGCTGTGTCTGCCCAGGATGGGTGACCAGAAATGAACAGAGAGTTCTGCATACCCGTAATTTATAGAGTGGCATTTCTAAGACATTTTTTTTAATGCCCTGTTTCTTGTTCATCATTAATGTTCCTTTCTCTTTTTTTTCCTTTTTTTTTTTTTTGAGCAATGACCAGATGTTTTCCACTGAGATTGTCTCAAAGATATCTTCTTTTTTTATTTTCTTTTTTTTTCCAGAGTACTTACAGCTAATTTAGGACCCAGCTGTCTTGTTAAGCAGCCAAGATCCTAATGTGACAGAACCAAAATGTGCATGAGGTTCAAATCCTTTTTTCCAATTTCAAGCTAACTCACTTGAAAAAAGCATTACTGATGGCTGACCAGAGTACAGGGATAGGCTAGTCTCACTTTCCCATCATGTAAGGGGAGTTATTCCAATGTAAGCACATTCTTAAGTCCAACAAGTTCTTTGACTCCAGGAAGAAATTGAGATGTTCTGGAAAGTCACAGCTACGGGAACATGGGAGATGAAAAGGCTTTCTAGCAACTCAGCATCCCACCAGGATGAGCTAGTATTTTGGAATTATTTCAGTATTCTGGTAGACCAGGTTTATTTGTGGTCTGGACTACATTTTGTTGGTTTTGTAGGCATACGTATCTTTAGAAGCCTATGGACATTTTCAGCCACAAAGGGCCTGAAGTAGTGCTTGTTTAGATCTTTGTAATAAAGAACATGAATTTCATGAAGCTTTTCCCTTCTCATTCCTCATTTTTTCCATTATGAACTTTCAGTTGAATTTTGTGCCTGAGGGGCTCATGTGTGGGTTACACAATAGACTTTTGCCACAGTTATGCTTTTTGGAGAAATCATTGTTGACAACATTACCTCGTAACATATTTCAGCCAAAACTTTACCAGCCATTCGAGCTTGTTTAATAAGCGTGATCTATAGCTGGATGATTTCTAATTTTAATACACATTGTATATTATGTTATGTTATGTATACAATTATATTTCCATGTGTAGTAAAGATATAACTTTATAGAAAGCAACAGATCGGGCTTTTTTTTTAAAGATATGTAACATTGAGGAGAGGAACAACTAGATGGTATTTAAATGTGCTCTGCTCTTTTTCATGCCAATCATATCCAGTATGACTTATTTGGGAACACGGCTTTACATACCTACATCACTGCCTCAGTCCTGGGAGTAAGTTTAAGGATCTGGTGTTCACATTATCCAGATTTCTGGAGTACATATCTCTGCAGTGCTACATACATCACATTGTTTCATAAGACACACTGTAAAATCCTTTTGCTTGCTTTCAGCAGGCCTGCTTATATGTGCAGGCTGTAAAGGAGAATGCTGGGGGAAAAAAAACAATGCAACATTAAAACAGATCTGGAGGAGTTTGGGGGGAAGGAAGACCACAGGGTAAATGCTGTGATAACAGTGCTACTGTAACTTCTGCCTAAGTCAAGGGGTAAATAAGTATTTTAGGCCTCAGCTTTGAAAGACACAGGAGTGTTCTGTGCTCACTCTTTCCCTTTGGTTGGCTTTCAGTCTTTAGAAGTGCCTAATCGCTATACTCTATGACTTAATGACCTTTTAGACTGTCTGCAAATGGGCTTTTGCATCTGTGGTGCATCCTTTTCTATCTGTACTTGTGTTGACACATAAGTTGATGGGCTACTCCTCATCAGCTCTTCAGGGAAGATACTTTCCTGTGTAAACTGCTGGTGAAGCTGCTGCTGTGAGTGCTTCCTGTCACATTTTGGTTGAAAAGAAGGTGGCTGTAAAAGCCTGTCATTTAAGCTGTGTTGGTTGACCTGGTGAGCTTTGACTGATGTCATTCAGGGCATGCTCATGTGAGCAGCTCAGTTTACCTACCTGAACTGGAGAAGATAGTACTGCTTTGCAGGAGGCATGTTTGGGAAGTACAGGTGGGAAAGGTGAACTGTGGCTTCCTCAGCTACCATTCTAAGAGGACCTTTTTGTTTTGGGACTTTTCCTTGATGCACACATCTAAGCTAAAAAAAAATATTGGTGAAGGGAGGGCAGGGGTAAAATGAGGTGCTATATTCTCACACAGACCACATATCTGCATGGTAAAGTCTCAAGGCTCATTTACTCTGTTTCCTGTCCAAAGCAGAAGCTGTTAAGTATGAGTCCAAGCAAGGCAGCGTGGGTGTGTGCCTGCTGCATTTGGCTCCCTGGCAAACCACTGGCTACAGTGTGCTGCAGGCAGCTCTAGCACTACAGCTCTTTGTCATTTTGTTGAAAAGGTAGTGGCTGGAAAATCAGTAGTTTTAGTATGCATGCCACTATCTCCAGTATTGGGCACTGACCCTCTTTATTGTTACTGGTAAAATTAATTTGATGCTACAGTCATACATGGCAGATCTCCAGCTCTCTGCTTATCTTGGGGTGGGAGGGAGGGACTGCCTTTTCTTTATATAAAAAGAGGACTGGATACTCTCCAGGTGGAAAGGAAAACCCTCTTGTGACCACTGCAGAACTGTAGATGAACCTACTTGCTTCTGAAGGAAGAAGCTAACTGTAAATGCAGCAAAGCAGAGACAGGATAAATAAATCATAGATTATAATGAGGGACATCCCCTTTCCTCTCTTTGACAAATATAATATTTCAGCATCTATGTTCAACCATAAAAAGCATTTATGCTTCTCCTATGCATACTAAATAGGAACTGTCTGGCTTATGTGTCTCTTAGAGTCAGAGAACTGATATATCCCTGCTCATGCAATTCTGATTTCTTACCGAGCAATACAATGTATTAGAAAATATGCCAAGAAGGATGTATCTAGGTGGAGAGACTGAAGCACTTATTTTGCCCCAAGTCACAACACCACTTGGGAAAAATATTCTGTCATCAGGATTTATCTGCATTTGTGACTAATGGAGTTGACAGCTTCTTCTTGTTTTCCTGTGTGATGGCTGTTTTTTAAACTCACAAGAAGTTTGGAAAATTAGGCATCATGGCAGGAGATTTATTTCTTCTTTTCTTGCAAGCTATTGCACATAGGTACTTGGAGGGAGACTGCTGCTTTGGGCTGGCAGGGGACGGGGGAACGTCTTCCTGCCCAAATATCCAGAGGAAGGTCTTATCATGAAAAGCTAGCGGAAATGCAGAAGTTCTGTTCTCCACTTTACTCCAGACTTCAGAGTGAGTTCAAGCAAGGACACATCTGTTATTTTCTTTCTCTGGTTCTTTCTTGTGCAGTGACCTTAGAGGGCTAATGTTGGTTATTAAAGGCACTGAATATGTTAGATTAATCTCCATGTGCAAAGCATTTCAGGGCTCTTTATTTGCCTGTTCCCTCATGTTGGCTTATAGGAGAGGGCTCACAACACAGGTCTATGGCTGAGGTAGTGGACCATGCCCAGTTACATTCCAACAGGGATGGTGTGGTGCTAAACCATAGGCAGGTAGTGGATCTTGTAGTGGGGCTCACCATGTAATCTCATGTATTCTTCAGCAGGTCAGAGGGGAGGCCAATCCAGAGAGGCACATGAGGCCCTAGATAGAGACAAGCTCTGGTATGGTGATGAAGAGTGTCTCAGGCACTTAGAGCAGGTGGGACCTGCTTTGTCTTATGTTGTAGCACAGGAGAGCCAAGAAGTTCTGCTCTTGATTTCAACCCTAGTGCACCAAGGCTGTTTAGATACCCAGGTAGCCACAGTAATGCACAGACAGCATGAATTCCTGTACGTGTACTCTATGTCAAGCAGCAGTTAGAAACTTGCATCCCAACAAACCTCTTTTCGGACAAATGGCCAGGGAAGCCTTTGAGATTTTGGGTGAAGGAAAAAAAAACAAAATCAGAGGAGATACAAGGCATCACTGGACTTTTGTTATCCTATGTTCTGTTTAATTCCAGCTCAAGCATTGTGGATGGTAAATGGCAAATTGAACACAGAGCTGTAGTTATGCAGCAACATATGTATTCCTTGCCCTTGCTCCAGCTCCCTGCCTCCTCTATTCCTTTCTGCCTGACCAATGAACATGCTTTCAGGTGTGAAGTGCTTTGTTTCAACATCAGTGCTTGTCCCCAAAGATGATCTCTTGTCATATTTGGCCTTGATCTCTCATTCAGTATTTCCTAAAAAAAAAAAGAAATGGAAGCTTCTAAAATGCTTTTTTGAATAATGCTGAGTGGCGATTTAAGAAGGAAAGATAGATTTTAGAGGAAAGATAAGAGGGAAACACCATTTTCTTCAGCACTTCTTTGAATAATGCTGAGTGGTGATTTAAGAAGGAAAGAGATTTTAGAGGAAAGACTGGGGGGGGGGAACAGCATTTTCTTCCAGTGTTAAGTGATGCTTCTATATTTTAATGTCTTCTCAAGTCAGGCAGTTGTTGTTGCTTGGTCCCAGCTGGACGTTAATTCCTACTGGGAATGCCTCATGGCAGTGCTCAGAGTGTTCTGAAGCTGAATTTGTAATTGTGAATCAGAGCAGATCCATTCCCTTTCCCTTCTGCAGTGAAATTTGGTTTCTGTTACAGACTTGAATATCCCCCAATGTTACTAACAGCATTAAAACATCAGAGCCAGCCAGATACCAGAAACCAGTACTACACAGTATGGTAGCCAGAGTTTAGCTAGAAACGTTAAACTAAGAGAAGTGCAAAGAAGAAAGCTCAAAACAGCTAAAAGTCTCTTCTTCATTTGGTTGGTCTTGTAGCTGTGGCCATGAGGGCTTTCTTGTCCTTGCGAATATTAAGCCAAATATTTCTCCTTTATTTTAAACTGTGGCCTGCTGCACTTTTGTCCCACTCCTACTCCTCTACTACTTGTTCTTGCTTAGCCATGAAGCCCCAGTTCATTCAGGAGTGAACCATAGAAAGTGCCCATTCCTTTTGGGAAGTGAAATTTTTATGTTCTGTGATAATTATGACCATTTTCTGGCCTACTCAGGCTAGGAAGTGCTTTCATATTGATTTCAAAGGAGCCATGATTTAGGCTTCTTTTATACTAGAATGGATGATGTCTGCTTCCACTTTAAACTGATGACATTTGTGACTTCCGAAGCTCATATTCAATATTAAGGATTTTATTATCTGGTCAGTACTGCATTAAAATAACTGAGAAAGCTAAACTCTAGAATAGAATTCTTCTCAGGCAGATTTAGCTTATATTTCTCTTCCCAGTGCACAAAGCACGGTCCACTAAGCTTTTGAATATCAAAGCATGAGGCACTGGTGTCTGCCATTTAAAAGCAGCTGTTCCCATAGGGGAGTGAGGGAGTGGTGGACAGTAGCGTTGGGATCAGATGTGCTGTCATGCTAATGGTTTGAATTTGCAGCATGGTGCTGCTTAACAGCCTGCAGAGAAGCTCTAGCCTATGGTCCCTTGAGAGTATTTGGAGGAGAGAAGTCGGGGGGGGGGGAGCAGAGTATAAACAAGCCCTGTTGGAAGTAAGCATAAAAGTCAAACAAAATGGACCAAGCTTTATAGTTAAAGACTATGCAAACTGTACCCTTGAATAATGCAAGACAGGGCATTATCCTTAGCCTGTCACTGAGAATGTTGCGTTGCAGTCATCTCCAAGAAAAGACTGTTTGCATTAATTTCAATAGTAGGCTTTATAGGGCAAGCTCATCTGCCACTGGATTTTTAACTCTCAAAAGCCTAACAAAAATAAAATTAAAAAAGACCACAGACTCATCTGCCCCTTCTGTTCTTTTTCCCTGAAGTTTGCCTTTACGATGATGATGAAATTGCATTCCACACCAGGTAGCAAACCCTTCAAAAATTTGTATCTTCCCTCAAATGGTTCCATTTTTCCCAAATGTGCTAGAGACATTGTCTCTACATCTATAATACTACATCCGTAGTAATTATCTTTACAGGTCAATTATTAAAAGAGAAATTAAAATATTACATTTAAAACATGATACAGGAGCTTGGCTGCTGGTTTTTCTTTTACTACTATTTCTCTGCAGAACGCTTTTGGCACCAATTGACACAGGAACTGCATTGCACCAGACAGGGAAATTATCTTCCCCTATTTTGATGCCAGAGGGAAGATAACCTCAAAGCAAAGAGTTCTCTCTAGATTTGTGGGCTTTCAGAGAGGGAACAGCACCCTGTGGCACATGGCTGATTATGGTACCCAGGGCTAGTAATCTGAATAGTCAAGTCATTTACTCCTACTGGCCTGCATGAATGTTCTACCTATTTAGGAAGAGTAAGAGAATGGATGTAGGTAACTGTTCTTGCTTTAGTGAAAGGGCTTAAAAGAAGATGTGAATTTCCACCTATTAGATATTGGAACAGTTTAATAATATCCACATATCAAACCTCATGAGGTTTTTTTTAAAGAATCCCTTTGAGCTTGTAGGTTAGTAATATGTGACTAGTATATTTCTGCAAGATCCATGCTAGCAAGTAAGCTCTTTGGGGGAAGTAGTTCACCTGTTAGTTCATTTCTCTTGCAAAATTGACATTAACATGCATTATTGTGAGATAAATACTTCAGCACATCATATAAGAAGCTGTTGAAAAAGGTACCAACTGGCATCCTTAAGCTTCTGCACAAGTGGAGGAACGCAACATAAGGAAGAAATTGGGTCCTCAAGGTGCCTTTCAAGGCTGATTGAGAAACTAACTTGACAAAGAATCTCCTGAAATCTTGTTTTCTGCTTTGCTCTGCTCCTCTCCTGGGTCCTGGGATAATTTGTAATTCAAGCTTGGAAAGAATCCTATGCTATTTCCTTCAGACTTATTCCTTCCACATGTGAAATCTGGTAATTTAAACACCTCATCTCCTTTCATAACTGAGGCAGGAAAAAATAGCCAATGATCGCTGATTGAATCCATATTTCCACAAAGTTCCAGTTGTTTTGTTTGATGTTTAAGAAATAAAATTCAATGAAAGCTGTTAAAGGAATAAGTACACTTTTTAAAAAATACCGATGGTTGTGGCAAATGAATCTGTACTAATCTAGACTTGCAAATAAATCCCTCAAAACCTACTGGCCCCATTCCTGGGGTGTGATATCGACCAATGAATTTGAAGCCAGAGACAGGTTTACTAGTAAGTGCTGGTTCAGCTTCACAGAGTGGGAAGCAGCTCAGAATGAGTGATGATGTATTTTGGCTTAAGGCTTTAAGAAGAGCACAGGATAAAATTGAAAATAAGCTCCATTACCTAATTACTTTGGGCTCAGTGAGAATTGAGGATGCTCAGTATCTTGGAGTAGTATTTTTCAAACTTTCAGGAGTTGAGCTCTTCCTCACTATAGCCAATCATGCATCTCCTGTGCTGCCTCATGTGGTTAAGGACCTAACTGTACTTCTAATCTTAGCAGTGCTACACTCCACAATTCTTACACGCTGAGGACTGTAAAGAAACTAACAATGGTGGAATTAAAGGCACCACAGTTCATATCTGAACTGGCTTACTTTGAAGTGAAAAGAGCAGATCATGCATCTCAGAGCTGGTATTTCAGACTCTTTGCAAACTCTAGCAGGAAATGAATTTATTAAGTTATGTTTTCACAGTTGTGGGTTTTTTTTCTCCATGAACAAAAGAGTTACAGGAAAAAGAAGAATGCTGAGACTGAAAAATCTGAGGAAGGCCTGACCATTCTTTACATCTTCCTTGAGAAATGACAGCCACATGACAAACTGTTTGCAAACTGCATAATATTCTTGATTTTTAAACTGCTTCCACTTTACACACAGACAACATCTCTAACTTCAGAAACTTGTATCCCATTCTGAGGATGATTTTACATTGTGAGTGCTGTCGCTGAGGTGCAGAAAAGTGAACAGAGCAGCAGAGCTTTTCCCCATGAAGTTAAAGTTTGCATTTCCTAGTATCCCACCCAGATTTTTTAAGCAATATATTTGTTGACCAGAGACTTTTTGAAACCAGAAGGGACGCTGGCTCATTCTATACAGATTGTTGAAATCATGAAAATGCCGTAATTGCAGCCACATTGTAGAAGACAAATGGGTAACACTGGGGACCTGAATTTCAGCCCTCTTCCTATGGCACGTTTCCTGCAGCAATTCCCAACTGAGCTATAAGAGGAAGAACAAGATGCTTTTTCCTGCATCAGCAAAGCCATTTTATGTATGCAAACTCCCAGGTTTAAAACTATCCATTTTTCAGCTGTTGTCAGTTGAAGTGGAAGGCGCATATTCCACCCTGCCATGAGGTTTTCCCTTCCTTTTCCACACTTAAAACTGTACTTTCTCGGACTTGTTCTGGAACGGAATACAACAGCAGAAGTACTAAGTGCATCCCACTCTGTAAAGCAATTCTAAATGATTTCTGCCTAAACACAAACCAACTGTCAAAACCAACTCTCCAGACACATTTAGTCAATGTGCAACAGACTGGTATTGTGTGGTAAAGCTCAATGCCTGCCCTGGGGGAGGTAGAAAGACTGACTGCTTATGTACAGTGAGATGAACATCTATGCAGTGCTCAGGGCAGCTGCACACTGCTCATTTCTGTGGTAACACTTTGGCAGAACAAGCAGAGAGAAGTGGTGTGTTGGCACAACCCTTCTTCCTGAAGTCCCAAGGCAGCCCATGGGGAGGGTGTCTGTGACACTGAAGCCTTGGAATGAAACTAAATAGATGTGGAGTTCTTTCCTGACTTGCACAAAACTGGGCATGTCTAGCACAAGATTTGAAGAGTGGTTCATAGTTATCCTCAGTTCTTCCCTAAAATGCAAAAGGTCTTTTGCTAACCACTAACAAGACCACATTATATGCTGCACATTCTGCTTGGTTAGGCAGCTGCCTGGCTCTGAGGCGGAGTGCTGCTGGGTCACTAGGGATGTCAGCATCCCTCTGCAGATCCTGGCCTCAGCTCCTCTCTGTTAAGTGTCATCTCTGTAAAACAGAGAGAATTTTTCCCTGTTTGCCAGGGCTGCAGGGAGGGTTTCTTTTGCCTGCAGGAGGTGATTACTAATAAGCTTGTTAGGAAGTATGCAGTGTCCTTGTACCCAAGGCTCTTACAAAGCCAGAGTGAACACGGTTTTCCATGTATTCCATCCACATAGAGAGGATACCCAGAAAAACCTGGAAGTGATAGTCCTCAGCAACAGGAAAGGAGGCAAAACTTATTCCACTAAACTGAGCTGAAGGAAATAAATTTATTAGAGAGAATGTGAGTCCAGCTGGCACGTTGTTTACCATTTTAAAAACTTTGTCTGCTTTACTTCCCTGAGAAATTACTGGTTTTAAATGGGTGAAAATTTTGCAGTAGAATTGGAGATCTCAGCTCTTAGAACAGTCTTTCTAATGAGCTGTTTAACCAATACAAAGTTCAGTCTACCTGATGTATGTCAAATGCAGAGCCTGTTTAACTTTTCCTTAATTGTGACAGAAACTTGGAGGCAAGAAATAGTCATGGCTGAAAAGTTACCAAATCACAGTTCATTGCGATGAAGCTTCAACTCTGCCACAGATGCTGTAGCTGTATGGATATCCTCTTATAACAGATAAGAGAAGAAAATGCTTTCTAATAACAAAGAAATAAAAACATTCCTTGTACTGAAGCCTGACCACACTGACCTTTATGCAATGCATTATTGACAATTTCATTAGCATTTATTTAAACCTAATTTCCCAGAGCAGAACATGACAGAAAGTAAGAAACATTCATTTCAATTGTAAAACCTTTCACTTTAATGCATCTCTGAATTAATTGGGCACAGTCTTCATATGAAGTGAAATAAATGGGCTGATAATTGATTAGGACCTCAGGGAACAATGAGATCTGATTGGCTAGGAAAAGAGAAGTGATCTATAAAAGGTCAGGATTTTTTCAAATCACTTTTTTAATAAAGCATGTTGATGAAGAAATTATCTGCAAGACTTAGATGAAACATTCTGATTTGATATATGACTTCTGTGAAAGTGAAAATTGGATGCAATGCAACTTAATTCTTGGAAAAGTAGAGATCCCTTTTGAAAGAGGTGAGTCCTCCTCTGAGTCCCAATATTGGGCTTTGTTGTGCTCTGTAGCCCGGTGTGGCTCTTCTTATCTTACCTTCCGTATTTTTGTCAAAAGAGGTCTGCCAGGTCTCCCTCTCTGCTGATAGGCTTTTGGTTGATTTTCTGCCTTGCCTGGCATGAACACTGCTTTTCCCTTCTAAACTCTCCTCTCCCCTCCAGCTCTCCCTTTAGTTGAGAGGCTGGGATGAGCAGACGGGGATGTTAATGCTTGTGGTGAGGCTGATGGTCCCACCTTCATCTATGGCCAGAACATTCGCTTTTAGAGCAAGCCCCCCTCCTCTTAGCTGGACTGTTCAGTCGGTCCTCAATCCATATCGTTCTCCCATCTGCACTTTTAGAGTGCTGTGCCCTTTCTCCACAGTCTTGCACTGACACGTCACCACAGCAATTCTTGTCAATATGGGAGTATTACAAGTTTCCAGCTCAGTGAAAATTTTTCACTGTTCTCACCACTTTTACTATGTCACCAGAGGATGGTGTTTCTTCTTCTTGTGCTCCTGGTTCAAGTGTCTGTCTCAAGTTGACTAATTATTGGTCCATCTTGATCTTCCCACAAGCCTCTGCCTCTCTATGAACAGATCCAAAAAGCACTTGCCATGCTTTGTGGCTGGTTAAATGAATTAGAGCACACCACTCTGGGGCATCTCTTCCTTGGGCTGGATCAGTACAGCGGTAAGAAAATGCTGATCCTTACCTGATGGACAGCCTCCCTGTCATCCATGAAGGGGCTGCTCAAAACACTACATCTCTGGGAAGCCTTCCAGTGCTGATGACCACATACCCACAGCAAATGCTTATTTGGCTCCTCTTTGTTTTTTAATGGTATGTATTGCACACTTGCTGTAATGTTTTATCAGCACTCAGGAGGAGGTACAAGGCTTTCACTGGATGAACAGAGAGCCTCATCTGGCTCCTGGAAAAGTCTAGTTTTCGCAGGAGAGTTAACTATGTTGTTAGTGCTGTCATCCTTATCTTAGCAGAAGGTGATCTCATTGCAGAGCTCTCTTCTTCAAAGTATTAAACTGTTGAAAAGTACTTGGATATTGTCATTTTTCTGCAGTGTTAGTTATCAGACTCTGAGAGATTTGAAACCTCTCACGTCTGTTTGTAGAAGTGTCATAAAGACTGATTGCATTTAATGACATATCCAAATTGGAATCCCAATTTCAACCTTGTAGGTGTTGCAGATTCTAGCCCATCAGGGAAGTGATCATCCACCTGTACTCTCACTGGTGAGGCTGCACATCAAATTGTGTGTTCGGTTTTGGGTTCCTCACTACAAGAAAGACATTGAGGTGCTGGAGTGTATCCAGAGAATGGCAACAAAGCTGGTAAAGGGTCTGGAGCACAAGTCTTATGAGGAGCGGCTGAGGGAACTGGAGTCGTTCAGAATAGAGAAGAGGAGCCTTATTGCGCTCTACAACTACGTGGAAGGAGGTTGTAGCGAGGTGGCTATTGGTCTCTTCTCCCGAGTAGCAAGTGATGGGATGAGAGGAAATGGCCTCAAGTTGCACCAGGGGAGGCTCAGATTGGATATTAGGAAAAATTTCTTCACCAAAATGTTTGTCAAAGATTGGAACAGTCTGCTCAAGGAAGTGGTTGAGTCACCATCCCTGGAAGTATTTAAAAGATGTGTGGATATTGTGCTTGGGAACATGGTTTAGTGGTGGATTTGGCAGTGCTAGTGGTTGGACTCCGTATTCTTAAGGGTCTTTCCCAACATTCTGAGTCTATGATCCTGAATCTTACTTGAATGCCTTACGCTTGTAGAGACCCACATTCACAGGACAAACTGCTGCATTCCTTGAAGATATTAGCTGCTTAGAGCCCCAGAGGAGAACAGGAGATGTGCCCATGCCTGTTCATACCAGCCCCTGAGTGCAGAACAGTCCGCTGTTGGTTGTCAAGCCAATAAAGTAGAGTGTGAACTTGGAGTGAGGGAGTCATGGGCATGTGGCATGGAGATGAGAGCCTTCTGCCACCACTGCAGGGTGCACCATCCAGAAAAAATATGTACCATAATTCACCTGGATGAGCCCTTGTGTTTTGGCTGTTTGCCCATTTTTGTTCTGCACGAATTCCTTTTTCTGGCCCCTGATGAACCCTCAATTTCCTGGCTTTCTTAGCCTTTGGGCACTGATTTCTATTGTTTCAGTGACTGCTAAACAAAAGGACATTAAGCATTTCTCTCCCTCACCTGAAAGGAATGTGGTTCCAGCTCCAGAGCTTTAGTGGGAGCTTTAGTGGCTTAGGGCTTGCAGGAGCTCAGGCCCCATTATACAGCACCTTCCTGTGGCACACTTTCTCCAGGAGTTCTGCATTGCACATTCTCTTTCTGAAACTTCTTTATCAGAAAATCAAAGCTCTCTTTTTCTAATATTTAAGTTTCAAAAATACATGATTCCTGGGATGGGGGGGCTTTCTAAGCAAAACTAGGCCATGAAAGCAAAAAATTCCTCTATATTTCTAGATATTGAAGAGGTGTCCTAGCTGGTGATTTGTAGGGCATGTTTCAAGGCACCAGTTTGGAGAGATGCACATGGCTGCAGCTCTGTGCTTTCTTCCTCCTTCATTGGTAGGTTCAGCAGTAAGCTGGTGCCTCCCTTATGACACAAGGGAGGCAGAGGTAAAACGCAAAACGTATTTGTCACCTCTGGAAAGCTGCAGATTAAGGTAGTCTGGCTCAAGGAAAGGGCCCACTGGCCTATGATGGCTGCTTGATAAAATCTAGGCATTCCCTATGAGTTAAACTGATAGTGCTACTGTTAAACTGATAGCCTCTTCCCCTTCCCTATAGCCAACTGAGAAATAGATACAGAAGTTTAATTGCTGAAATTGTGTATGACTCTTTCATTCTCTCTTCCTCCCAGCTTTTAGTATCTATATTTGTCCAGAAAAAAGAACAGTATCTGTGTTGGCCAGAAGGCATAATAACCTTTACACTAGGCAAAGTGCAGTCAGTCTCTGTGTAAATGGGGACCTGACACACATGGGCTTATATGAACAAGACAAAAGAGAACCAACGAAAAAACCTTTCTGTATTTTTTGACTGAAAGGATCCTAAACTCACCTAGAAACCATAGCAACCCACAGGACTGCAGTGCTGTGTATATTACCCACACGTGGTGTTCATCCAGCTCTGAAGTCAACCTTCAGAAGCCAGAAGCCCTTATGGAAACCACATCTATTTCAAATTACATGTAGCAGGTTGACTCCAGCTGGGAGTTCGAGGAAATGAAGTTTGCACCCTATGCAAGATGGGCTTGGACTGTTGAAGTGGAACTAGCTATGTTCAGCAGCAAGGCTTTGGGATAGGGACCTTACAGCTGTGAGTTCAAAGTTGGACTCTTCCCTGCTCTGCCTTACCTCATCTTATGCATCCCTGCCCACATCACCTGTTTGCCTGTTTATGAAGCAGCTTGAGAACTGCTGAACATTATAGCTCAGGCTGTTAAGGAAAACCAAAGTCACTGCCAGGAGTTTGTACATATTCAGGTCAACATTACCTGTAGTCAGAGCAGGAACCCCCAGGAGAGAGAGAGTGGAAGACTGAGAACTTCTAGACAGCTCTCCCAGATAGAGTAGTCCCAAGGGATCCACAGCCCCCTTAGCTGTGAAATGAGAGAGGTGTGTAACTGAAAAAAAAGGAGAAAAAAAAGATGGTAATAGAAACAAGCAACATTTGGAGTTTCTGTCCTGTGGAAAACTTCAGCATTTCAGGACATTTTGTTCCTGCTTAGGACAAAATGATGACATCTTAACTACTGCTTTTATAGAGAATAGAAATTCTACTGAAAAAAAAAGAAAGAAAATGTTGAGCTATTTAATTTTGGGTTTTCCAAATTAAAAATAGGGGCTTCTAATTTTGTGTCTGATACAGCCAGTGTTTTCTTCTAGAAACTTCTTTCATTTGGTACAAACTGCATTTCTTTTCTCCCTTTTCTCCCTTTTCTCCCTTTTCTCTCCTCCCCTGCCCTCCTCTCTCTTCTTTCTGCAGATGTGTAACCACTAAGCTGTGTTTTGTATGGCCCATTTTGTACTAGAGTGATCTCAAACACCAACCTGAGGAGCTGGTTGAAAGCTCTGCCAAACATTTCCACAGCTCTTAGATTTGCTTTTAAAGTCTTCTAGTCAAGTCTTAACTAAGCTTAGTCCACGTTATAAGATCTGAGAAGATCACATCTTGCAACAATATAACTTCAGGCATGAAACACAAGTGTACTGATATGTAAGTCATATTCAGAACTACTCTCATACATCACAGGTTGAGATTCTGTCCTGTTCCTTTCAATAGCACCTTAGAAGTGCTGCTACACCAGAGGAATGTAATAAGATGCTGTGCCTAACAAGAGCGTGGGAAAAGGGTTGAAATTTGGTGTACAGGTGCATGCCTGCTCCTCTCTCATGAAAAACAAGGGCTAAAATGCAGTATCCAAAAGGCAATTGGATTATTCTTTTGTTATTCTAAGCTAGAAACAACTCTGACCTTCCTGTCTTGCAACACTGGCTGTAAACACAAGGATTCATTCTCACTTAGACCTGTGCAAATAGGGTGTAAGTTCTTAATGCAGTACAATAATGTTTGCTTTCATTTTGCACTTTGCAGGCAGGAGACTACTTGTGAGAAGTGTACTGTCGAAGAATTAAATCCCCCCTGGCTACATTACAGATTAGGAAGCACAAAAAACTCTTGTGCTTTTGAACTTGGAGATGAAGTTGATCCAGTTTGGCACTTTCTTTTCAGTATGAATATGTAGTCCAACTCCCTTATGTAAGGCATTTTTTACCTAAATCTATGTTTTTCTTTGAAGATATTTCATAGAACATTCTTCAAAACCTTCAGTGCTGGTGATTTGATAACCTCCTTGGGAAATCTAGACTTATGGTACACTCCCACTAGCATTTTTAACAATCAACCTAGTGTTTGTGCTAATTTCAGTCTATTACAGCTCATCCTGCCTGCCATCAGTGGGAAAGCAAACTCATCCCTTTCTCTCTGAAACTGTTCTTTCTGTATTTCAGGACTCAGCACAGCTCCCCTCCAGGTTATCTTCACCACACCAAGCAACACTAGTTTTTGCAGTCTTTATGCTGTTGTTTCTTATCAATCTGTTTTTGTCTCCCAGTTGGTCTTAATCTCTTTTAAATAGGTGTTGCTCCAGTGGAGACCTTAATAATAGTTTGAAAACATTATTTCATAGGATGTGCAAACTGTGCGCTTGTTCGTACAGGATGATCTGTGCCTGCTTCTTTTTTTATTTTTTCATACAGAGATGCCATGGTGCTGTCAACTCATGTTCAGCTTGTGATCTTTTTGTACAGAACTGCTAACTAACCTTGTTCTGTACTTGTACAGCTGATTGTTGCCGCATGTGCTTTGTACTGTTTGCAGATTTGCAAATCTATCATATAGGTCCCAGTGAGAACATTGGTACATCTTTTTCATTTTCATAGTGAACGATTTTCCAACCAAGTCTGCACTGCCTGACCCTTAGAGTACTTTTGTCTGGCCCACATTTCCCTATCTTCTTTTTCAAAGCATCGTGTCAGTGTCAAAAAACTTACGGAATGAAGACGTGACATTTTGTCCTAAAGCTATTCCCCTGTCAAAAGAGGAAGTTAGACTGGTTTAATGTGGTATCTTTGTGACAAATCCATGTTGGCTATTATTCATCTTTTATTTTCTTCTAGATAGTTAAGTAACTTCTTTATTTGTTCCAACACTTTCCCAGGAATTGGATTTTAGCTCTGTTACTTCTAGACTCCTCCTCCTTTCCATCTATTTTAGTTAGTTAGTTAGTTAGTCAGTCAGATAGTCAGTTGGATAGTTAGTTAGTTAGTTGGTTAATTAGTTAGTTAGTTACAGGCATTCCTCCTGCCATTTTGCAGTTTTCTGAAGCCTTACCCTTCCTTTGGGGAGTCTCTGAGCTCAGGCAATTCTCTAAATATCCTGGGATTTCATTAAGCCCAGCTGATCTGAAAATATTTGAATTACCCTACTACTCTGTACTGCGGCCTCAGCATATGTTCAGGACTTTGTCATTCTAAGTGTTGGGCACAAGTAATAAAGATAGTTCTTTCACTAAGGACCTGATTAGCTGTACATACGGATAAGCGAGGCTAAGCAGAAGCCTCTGGCTAGACAGAAGGCAGGTTAAACAATGAAGTGTTCTTCATTAGCTTGAAAGATTAAAGTGTCGACTTACGCATGGTCTGGCTGTTATCAAACGTTTTGCAGGCATTCCAGCAGGGGGGGATTTTACAGCAGGAGTCAAAAGAGGACAGTGTTTTAACTGGCCTGCCTTTCCATGCAGATCTTTTCTAAAGCAATAGAAGTGGCAGATTGACAAAGGAACAAATGGTAAAGAAGAAATCACCTGGACTGCTAGGCTGGCCACTGTGTGCAGAGCTGGAAGCACAAGTCATCAGCTGAGTTAAAGCTGTTAAAACAGGTGTGGAACATAAGGATGGGCCTCCTGCCACGTGTTGTCATCTGCCAGCTGGGGTCCACTGGTGTGTTTTGGTGGTGTGTCACTGGCAGGTGCTTTCACCCAGCAGCTCTGTCCTGGAGCCCACTCAGATGACCTCCCATCATGGTGCTGTAGCCCTGGGTAGGTGGTGTGAGTGCAGCTGAGCCATGGCTTGACTGAAACCTTATTTTGCCTTCTGTTTTCTCCCTTATTTGGCATAGGATTAAGCTGGACAGTTTTGCATGAAGGGGTTAGTGTGTTTCAATTTAGTCTAGGTGCATTTGCATTCTGATCTGTCTTGTGCTTGGCTGCAACTGCTGTCAGCCCATCAGCCCAGTTTGGCACTGATAGGAGGGCTGCAAGCTTCTGAATGTCTAGTGTTATTGTGGCCAAGGCAGGGTAATGGGATGCATGTCCTGGTGGGAGAGGTGACCTGGGCACAGAAGAAAGAGGAGGCTGTGAGAGGTCATTGGCCAAAGGTCTTTCTAACTCAGAGGCTTTGGAGAGCTCTGGGTCCTGAGCAGAGGTAAGTCACTTAATGGTTCAGAGATATCATTCCTGGCTGCTGGAACAGCTGAATTCATATTGGCCCAAAGTGGCTACAGACTAGATACCCCAGCCTTTTTCTCCTGATACACCTAAGACTGTTCTTGGAAATTATTATTTTAAAGGTTGATTAATGACCTGTGAGCCGTAGGGGGTAATTAGTCTGCTTATCACCAGGTTCAGCAACGCCACTGGCCACTCAGATTGCTCTCAATGGTAGCCCTTTTACCTCCATAATATAAACTGGCATTAAGGAATACTGTCAATGCTGTGATGCTCCAGTTAAGCTCAGCCTTGCCAAACGACATGTTCTCCTACACATCATGGGCTCTTCACTGTAGAGATTGTTTCTGCATTGGGCAGCTTCATTAATTCAGTCATTGCATCTTGATGTATAATGAGAGAGAAAAGTGCACTGGCTGAAGTTTTAATCCTACTGCCCAGAAGTTTTAAATAAATAACATAAAAATAATGAAGAAAGCCCTCTGGCCCATGTGTTGTGCAGGGCCCCAGCAGAGCCAGTTGGCTGCATTTGCCAGACTGCGGCTGAACTCTGCTGCAGGTGTTCTCTGTCATGACGACACATGTTTGAACCAGGCGCCCTGTGAAATCCAAAAAAGTGCACTTCCTCTGCTTTGTCAGCACGGCTCCCCTTTGCCTGCAAGGTTTTTCAAAAGCATGAGGGAAATGACTCACCCAGCAGAATGTGGGAATTATCCTGTTTAGACGCTCTGCTTTATCCTGTCAGAAATGCACGATGAAAAACCCTAGTCACAGGAGACCAAAGGGGTTCCCACATAACTGACAGACACCAACTGTTTGAGAGCACTCAGATCCTGTTATCGAGAGGAGCCTGACCCCTGTGCTGCACTCCATTTATCATCATTTTAATACAATTGGAAGTCTTTTCAAAAGTATCCATGTTCTTTCATCCTTTTCCCACTTTCTCTTACCCTAAATGTTCTCTTCTTTTCTACTTTTTAAAATTTTTTTGTTTACTTTCATACTCCCTGCCCTCCCAAGTATTATTTGTTCTTTTAACTTGGAAAAGGATAAATTTTTAGAGATGATCCGAGGCCAAAACCTCTCTGTTAAAGCAGTATAAGGAGAAGATTATTTCACCAAAATCAATGGAGTTAGTCCAGATTTAGCTGTTGAACTGGGCAGAATTCAGCTGGCTAAGTCACTTTTCTTTTTTTTCCTTTTTAATCTTCAAAGAGATTCTGAAAGCTGCCAGACAGCTACTGAAAAGAGTTTACTCATACAAGCTAAGGCCCACATTTCTTCATCTCCTGTTTGTCATTAAGGTAGTAAGTGTTACTCTGTCAGGTATTTTATACTCAGTGTGAGATGGTTCTTACTCGTGAGATCTAAACCTTTCTTCATGAAGACATTTACCTGCCTGAGCACTTTTTAAGCACTCGGGGAGATTACTTGTGCATTTAACTTCCTGTATCTGCCTAAATCCATTCTGAATCTGTGTCCAAAAGAGTCAGGGAAAAAAATACCATTGCCATTTATGTTTTATGGGAAGAAGGATGATTGTGAATGATTCTGTCCCTTGAAAACAGAATCTTTCTGTTGATATGTTGGCACAGTCCTTCTGACTGCTTCACTTGCCCTAAGTGGGACCTTAGTCAGGATCTGGCCATGATGACACATTAGGCTGTGGCTGTGGAGTCTGATTTATTTTTGAGGTCCCCACTTAGCACATGGAGAGTCTGTGCTCTTCACTGTAGAGATTGTTTCTGCATTGGGCAGCTTCATTAAGCAGACTGTGAAAGGTGCGTGGAGTCTTTCTTTCTGCTGCCCAGCTAGCAGGTGATGCTCACATGCTTGTCCTGTGCCTTGGAGCCAGAAAAACTCCTATGATGTCTCTGGGTGCAGCTGCGGGAAGGTGAGGAAGAGCTGCTGACACCTGCATTCAGAGCAGGAGGCTTGAGGGACTGTAGCACAAGTGCCTGCTAAGTGGGAACTCCTGGGGTACAGATAGGTCTCTAGAGTATGTGGCTACTGTTCTGCCTAGTTCTGTGAATACTCTGAATTAGTTATAATGCAGCAAATACACTGGAGGAATAGGAAGGAGGTTGAAGTTTTCAAATTATTTTAAATTTTTGTTAGGGAAAAATAATCAGCTGATGAAATTCCTCAGAGATCAGAAACAGAAAGAGCACCCTTGAGCTCAGAAATTGTGTACTGGCTGACCATTGCATAGGGCTACATGAAACATCTTGGTTTTCATGGTGTTGAACGCTAGTCACGCTTTGCCATTGTACGAGCTCTGATACTATCGGGATCCATCAGTGTGTCTGCAGTATTACTAGAAAGCTGTTGACACTAACCTCATGACTTCTGAAAACAAAACAAAGGCCAAATAGTTTTACCTTGGTTTTATGTCAGTATGCTTTAAGTATTTTATCTGAGTGATAACTGCTACTGCCAATGACAACAAAAAAAAAAAAAAAAAAAAGAACAACAATAAGTAAGCTGAGGCATAGGAAGGGCTGAGGTCTAGTTCTGGCTATGCCATGGAGTGCATTACCCCTGAAGGCGCATTGAAGCTGAGCTCTTTGGCTAGCTCTGGCTTTTCCTGAGCATTCCTGTCTCTTCTCACCCTTTGGTGCCAGTGAAGGTTGGCTGCATTGAGGATCTGTGATACCTCAGCTATTTGCACTTGCTGGCACCACCTTTTGCTCTGCCAGTGCATGGTGTGATTTGAAGTGTCAAAGCACAGAGCCTTTGTCTGTGGGTAAAGGTGCAGGAGAGCCAGAGGAAGTGCAGTGCTCCTGGGGCTCACTGTCTTCCTCTGTAGGGAAGGAATTGCATAGGAGCAGCTGTACCATATTTAAAACATAATTATTTTGGAGGTTAATTGAGTAAAAACATAAATTGTGGAAAGAACTGTGGTTTTGTGATGATGAAAGAATTACAAGTCTTTCACAGCTTAACCAAGCCATCCTTCAACATTCTCACCTTCAGATTTTGAAAACTGGTTTTGGAAAATTTCTCTCCTCTCCTCTCCTCTCCTCTCCTCTCCTCTCCTCTCCTCTCCTCTCCTCTCCTCTCCTCTCCTCTCCTCTCCTCTCCTCTCCTCTCCTCTCCTCTCCTCTCCTCTCCTCTCCTCTCCTCTCCTCTCCTCTCCTCTCCTCTCCTCTCCTCTCCTCTCCTCTCCTCTCCTCTCCTCTCCTCTCCCCTCCCAACAATTTCCTTTAGTCTGGAATGTGATTCACACGAACCAATTGCAGCAATATTTGGGGTTTTCTACTGGTTCTGGGTTTCTGTTCATTGTTTATCATGAAATTATTCAAATTCCCTGTAAACTGGGATGGAGAACTTTGTGTAAGTCTCCCAGTTCAGTGTTTGTGTTGGGAAAGGAAAGATGGTGGCAAAAATAAGGCTAAAACACCAAGTATGAGCAGTGAGTAGGAAAGGGTGTTGGTGTAGATTGCAAAACAGAGGCAAATGAGAGGACAAGGAAGTTCACAACCACTTCCACTCATGATTATGGGAAGACTGAACTTTCCTCTCTAGTTCCTGTCCTTATCTTTTCCTAGCTGAAACAAAGGTAATTTCAGTATTTTTTTTTTTATGTTCATGCTGTTAAAAAATCAAACCCATAGGTTTAACTACCCACTGTGCATGAAACAACACTGCAAGTTTGCCAAAGCCATCTGTAGAGGGAGGTGTATCTCTGCTGAGCTAGAGCATCCCTACACTCCTCCTTATGCCTCTGTGTTTAGGTCAGGTTCTCCTCTTATCTATTTACTTATTTCACAGTTTACACCAGATAGCTCCTCTAAAATTCTATGAGTCAGCACCTAACACAGGTCAAAAAAAAATGTAGATCTACAACAAGGATCATCTCCATTCAGCTCATTTTTTTCCAGGTGGGGAAAACTCACAGATTACACACCATCTCTAAAGCGTTGCAAACATAGTTGTGGATTTGTATGGTAAATATTTTGCCTTGCAGGGACATAACAACTGTCACTTATGTGAGTACATTCTTAGTCTGTAATACAAAGGGAAAGCTTGAATTATTTATTCTAGCAGAGTTTAAATTATTTTCATGCAAACTTTTCTGAATAGATAAGATTGAGAATATATTGCCCATTCAAGTAATGTTAGTAGACATGTATAATTTAGAAGCCCTAAGCCCACAAAATTCATGAAAAGTGTCAAGTGTCACATGAAACTAAATATTGATCTGACTCTGAAAAATGGTTGGTAAAGCTGGAGACTTGATCAGGAGACCAGTTTATTGTTTGCATTTGCTGTCTTTTCTGACAAAAATACCTTGCATTGCTTGATTTTCCCATTAGCACTGCAGCATCAGAACAGCTAGGGAAAAGGATTGCCTCCAATTCCTTCCCCTGCCTGACATGCAGGATATTCTTGACAGTTCATTGTCATTTTAGCACCGGTGCAAATCTACATCATAAACTGCAGGCAGTGCAGTGCATCTCCCTGTGCTTTACTGAGGCTGTCACTGGAGCTGTAAAGCTTTTCTTGCTTGCCTGGATGCTAAACAGAACCTGAGGAATCCAGGATGACTCTCTGACCCCAGACTCAGTTTGCAGCGCTGGTGGCTGTGAGGAAACCCATGCAGTTGCTGCTCCACCCAGAAACTGAACAGGTCTCTTACCCAAAAATAGGCCTAGAGCCCCATGCTGTAACTTTACCAAACGCTTCTACAGCTTCCCTTGCTAAGTACGTCTTTTAGAAGGCTTCTTGGGAGACAAAAGGGAATAATTCTTAATAAGTAATTCATTTAACAATTCTCTTTTTTTCCTATTCAGAAACAGTTGTGAAATTCTCATATTGATTCATTATTTGAAATTATTTTCCAGTGAGTTCATGGAAAAATACTAAGCTTTTAGCTTGTGTCAGCTGGAGATGTTAGAATTAACTATGCCTTCACACTGTGAAGCATGTACCTGACAGAAGTTGAATTGCATAACTTGAGCTATACAAACAATAATATGCTTAATAACGTGCAAATGTTGAAGTACGGAACATTTTATTTAGGCAGTTTACGTTAGTTCTATGAATCACCTAATCAAACCTGGGAAAAATAATCACATCCTTTTGGTGGCTGACAAGTTATGATTTGGATTTTAGCTGGGATGAGAGTTTAATAACGCATATTGAAAGCATGGCTGTAGCTGTCAAGTATGTGCTGGTTACAGCAGTGTAGGATACTTCTGGGACTTCCTGGGCACCTCAGGGCTTGGGGGTTTGTTGTTTTGTTTTAGCTTTTTTTTTTTATTTACTTTTTCTTTTTTATTAATCTAAAGCATTAGGACTGTGCATAGCAGTGATGTTATAAAGGAGAATGTATTCTCAACCCACCTCTAGCTTTAACCAAATTTTTCATCAGGGAATTCATTAGAATTTATGCACACTGGGAGCAATAAAAGAGTTTTATTTTGTGGGGTTTTTCTCATGATCATAACTCAGAAAAACTGCAGAATGCGTTTGCTGGTCTATTTAGTAAGGGCATACTTTACCATCAGTGCTCGGGGAGTTTGTAACTTTCATGAAGTATCATAAGTAGCTCCCAGAGGGGTTGTATAAGGTTTGGTTTTGTTTCTTATTTCAGTGTGAACACTGTGTACCTGAGAATTTATTGAAGTTATAAGAGTTACCTGGATAAACTGGAGAGTTTTTTCAATAAACTATATTTTTCTGCTCATGGTAACTATCTTGCTGCTGACCAGTGCTTACAACTTTTTAAGCTAAGCTAACATGGTCCCAGTTTCCTCACTAGCTATCAGGCAGGTATTCAAGCTGGAATCTTTCCCATGGTTGATGTAGACTGACAGCCAAGCCCACAAAAACTGTGGGAATAAGAACTTTAATACACCGTAACTGAGGTTGCCAGAGATGCTGAGTGTCAAGAGCACAATGTTGCTTTCAGTGAAATTTGCACCTGCTTATACCAGATTTGCACCTCTCTCCAGCAAAGAGGCAGAGGATGTGGCTAAGCTTCCAGTTGCAGAGCTCTGTGGTATGTTGCTGCTCCCGTCTGCTGGGAAGACGCTACGAGTAGGTCCCAATGAGCAGACCAAAACATGAACCAGACGTCCCAGCTGCTTTGTAATGGCCTTGATAATTCA
This sequence comes from Cuculus canorus, assembly GCF_017976375.1. NCBI lineage: Eukaryota > Metazoa > Chordata > Aves > Cuculiformes > Cuculidae > Cuculus > Cuculus canorus. The sequence continues at coordinate 27,668,288 of NC_071406.1, read as the reverse complement.
CGTTAAGGTGAACTACTTACTCGAAATCCAGTCACTCGCTACATCATGTTGTTCCTACAGTTTTGCTTACAGGCTGATGTAGTGCAAATACAATGCCAGGTACGGGACTCAGTGCTGGGGGACTCCCTGTGCTTCCAGACTAGCCGATCGCTCCTCTTTTTACTGCTATTGAATCATCAATGTATCTGATATAACAGAAGCAGGGAAGCTCGTTTACCATTTTTGGGGTGAGTCTACACATTTGCTTTGCTATCTGGGGTGAGCCATTGGGCTAGAAGACTTCTGTGCATGTATCATCTGATCACATCTTCTTGGGGGGGTTATTTCAGTCTCTAATACTGCTGTTGCAAACTCGCTCCACTACAGACTGTCTTGAGAGCCTCAAAGTTTTCCTAAAAGCCTCTGCATCCACACAGCCCAGGCTTGCCTAGCAGGTGCCATGCCCATCTGTGGTGTGCATTACACAGATGATATTACTATCAGGGGTAGTGTTTACACATGACTGTTATTAAAGGGCTATTCAGAAGAGGATCCTGTTGTCCTTACTACTCGCTTCTTTTTGTTTTGTCCAACCTGTTCACTTTGTATATCAGGGATGCATATTCAAGGTTTTCTTCTTAGAGGGCCCTTCTAATACCCAGTGTACAGACTCGGAACTCTTCAGTCTAGAGATGGCTTTCACATCCCCCACCTGGGAGCAGAGTCAGGCCTAAGCCACTGCAGAGCTGGCTCCTTTCCACACTGTCTCCTATTAGCCTGTCTGAAGGAGCCACTCTTATCCAGCTGAGATTATTTATCCTGTGGGATCTGCTTATTGCAGTAAACCTTGAAGAGGAAGGAAGTGACTCTAGCAGAGCTGTGGTAGTACATTGCTCTATATGGCATTTCCCTTGTGGTACTCTCAGACCTATCCTGGACCATATGGCATATAAAATTAATGCAAGACCTCCTGCCCTCTAAAGGTTTGAGGGTCTGTTGAGGCTTGCACCTGTGCATTCTGCTAGGTGTCAGATGCATTGCTTTAAAGACATAAAGCTCACTGAATTCTTTGCTATCAGAATGGCTATTTTTCTGTCATCACTTACTCTGTTGAACAAATCCCGCAGGGTAGGTCATCCTCCCAATTGAGAAATCTGCTTGAGAACGAAACGGTGGCTCTGAGGCACCTAAAGGAGCTTCTCCTTGCGTCAGGGAGCAGGAGTGTCAATTCTGAGGTAAAAATAGATAACTGCCAGGACCTGAGCAGGCCAAGGGACTCTGCTGGCTTAATATAGAGACTGGCATCTGGCCTACTATAAATAATGCCATTGCCCCCGTTTGCCCATCCTGTTTGTTAAGCTTTTCCAATATTGTCATGACATCATTCATTCCTCCTTCACTGAAAAGCAATGGGCGCCTGGCAGACAGCAACTCATTCCTCAGGAGGTTCCATGGTTATCACAGAGAGAAGTGGTACTTCTCTTATGACTGTAATTCTCATGTGCCATGTCTCAGAAACAAGACTCTCCTGGTACTGTTTGCTGCTCTGTCCCTCCAGGCACTGCAGAGCTGTCTTAGGTCAGGTGCAGTGACATTTTGTCTGTCTCTGGTGCCTTCTTGAACACCAGTTGTTGTATCTGCCCTTTGCTCTCCCGTGGACCCTTAGCTGAAACTAGAGAAGTATCTTACTTCCTAAGTCCCATAGGTGGCCTAAAAGGACCAGAGCATGTCCCTGCCATTTCTCTGTGTTACAGCATGGTGGTTTTTTGCAGGTATGTACATGTTTAAAGAAGTCATGGAGCTATGGCTCTTGCTCAGCTCTGAAATACTCTGAAAAACACCACTCTTGGTGTGCCTGTCGTATTTTTCCTGACCAACTGTGAAGCACAAGATGCATAGAAGTCAGGAGGTTAAACTCATTCGTCTGAGATTTCATTTTACCTTGGCACCTCATGTGTGCCTCTCTACTTTTCACTTTTGGGCAGAAATGGAGGGCTTCTGATCAAGGCTAAAAGTAGGCTATTTTCCTGTCCATGAAAGTGAGTATTTTCTATTTTGGTTTTGGTTTTTTTTTTTTAAACCAGCAAACCCAAATTGACGAGGTGAGTTTGGGTTAAGGAGTCCAGGGCAAGAGCTGAGACTTTGTAAAGATGCATTATAATGAAAGGATCTCTCTAGCCTTTCAGATTAGGATGAGAAAGGAAAAGAGGCAGTTTATATTTGTCAGTCTAGCTAACACCGCATTGAGGTCTTCCTATCCAATTTTCTTACATGTGGTGAAGGAGCAAAGGGAATTAATGGGTACACCTTGTATGAGCATGTTGCTTTAACATGGTCCCATAAAATTAACAACCTTATCAGAATAAGAGATCTATCACCCCCCTCCCATGGCCAGAAAATGAAATGAGACTTTGGGTTTCAATAATAAGGTGGTATCTAAGGGCAGCGTTTTGGGCTGAGATAAAGCAAGCCCACACTGCCTGAGCAGAGACACCAGCCGCTATAAGAAGTTGCCAAACCACACAGCTGCAGCAAAGGCTGGGAGCCCCATTTCTGTCAGTGTGCCTTAGTAAGGGGTTGCTGGTGGCTCTTGTGGGGAGTGAGAATGCGAGTCACTGCCTTGCGGTTCTGTGTCTGTTCCTCTGCTCCTGAGCTCCTGTTCACTATGCCACAACCTCTCAGTGTTTTTTTCTGCATTACTCTGTCTACAGCAATGTCATGTTATGAGATGTGCACTTTGTATCTGCTGATGTCAGCATGAAGAGAAGGAAAACATCTTTTCGCTTAAAATGTTGTAAATCAGACCAGTAAACCAGACTATACATTATGCTTTTGTTACTGAGAGTTAAATTACAAGGAAATGAATGGTGGATAATAATTCCCCGTGTCACCGAATTCTCCAATTCTCAGCAAAACAGTGTCTCACACAAGCAGATTTACAGTGCCATCCCATCGCTATGGAAGAGGCGCTCTCTAGTGGCTTTTTGTCTGAAAAATTGCTGCTGGGTGGTGGCAGAACAGCTCAAAATAGACTCATCTAAATGCAGAGAAGGTGATTATGACAGGAAGTTGTATTCAGATAAGCCATGTTATCCCAGTCCAAGATTTGTTTTGGTGAAATAATATATTCCCAGATAGTCTAAGGGTTCTTTTTTATTTATTGAAGGCATTATTAGTTAAAATGTGAGCTCATGTTTATCATGTTTGCAGCCTTATTCCATCAAGGATGAAATGGTAACTACTAATTCCATTTTAAAAAGTAACGTTTATTTTGGTTCCAAATTGTATTTGGTGATCAGCACCCCTAGGGCTGTACTTTGTGCAGATGAGTCTGGTATTGGAAGACGAATGTGCAGTGCCCGTTGCCTGCTAGAGACTTAACAACCGAGTTTGAATAGATGACTAAAGAAAAGCTTGGCAACGGACAGAAACGAGCCCATATTTACAAGCCTCAGGTGGCTGTTTCTGTGTGCACAATGTGTACAAGAATGCGTACAGCCATGTTTAACTAATCCTCTCTTTCATGCCAGATTTATAGATACCTACAGCCAATGTTGTCAAAAGGAATCTTAAAAAAAAACACCAAGAATCAACCATCTGGGACTGTCCCTGCTGTATGGGAGCTAAGAAAGTGGGATCCTCCATGTACAAGTCATTCTTTTGGGTAGGAAAGGCGCCCAAGAAAAGGGTTTCATTTGCAGCATTACCACCCCTCCCCACACTGCTTCATCTCCCTGCAGAATCAGGCTCTTTGCAGCTCAGGGAGGGATGTGACTGCAGGAGAAGGTGAGGCAGAGGCAGGGAGGCATGCATGTCCCATCTTTTAAATCTCCTCAGCTTGAGTCTAGATGGCGTCTGCACAGTCAGGAAACTTTTTCTGATACTGGTCCTATGGGGAGGATGATGACAAAGAGAAGCAAAGAGAAGGGTTTGACCGGGAAGAAAGGCCAGTACAGAAGTTTTGAGGCTTTGAAGGGATGGTCTTTCTCCCTGAGGAGTCCCTTAGGATCTACTAGTTTTAGGCAGTAAGCCTTACAGCCTGCTCTGCCAGGAGAGTTCAGATAAGGGCTTCATATGTTTTGGGCAAGATGTGAAGGATATAAGCTGGTTTGTGGTTGCTAACACAGGGGGGTATTTGCTCAGCCCCTCTGAATTCAGTAAGATCTCAACACTTGCAAGCTGAGAAAATTTCTGCTAAGGATACCTAACTTTCAGGCTGAGTCAACAGGAGCGCTATCCCTCTCCCATCTGCTGACCCTCCTCAGTTTCAGTTTCTAACTGAATGCTAAAAAATTACACTGCTTCAGAGCTCTTTTGTGAAACATGGTGGCTGTGTCATAATTTGACTTTTGGAGCTGTGGGCTTGAGAAACTGGCTTCCAAGAATACACCGTTCTTCCACACTCGGAAAACTCAATATCCATGTCATGCACTTATAAGCATGCGATTCTAGCTCTATGGTTAACAAAATGATACCTTTAGAGACAACCAGTCAAGGCACAAAAACTACCACACGTTCACCTTGGCAAAACATTTTAGGACCTCGACTCACAAACACAATACTGACGTAGTTACTAGTTCTGTTAGTAACCACTCCTGAGTGGTGTTGCTGCCTGTGGAACTGCATGTGAAACACCACCTGTAATGCCCAGTTTTGCAGCTCAGTGTTAATAACAAGATGGTTTTTGTGTGTTTAGGACGTGGCACGTACACTGCAGCACTTTTGATGCAGTTCCATTTTTATAGTTCTGCTGCCCCAGTCAAGGGGGAGGAAGAGGTATGTGCAAGGTGGGTCTGAAGGGCTGCTGCTCTTCAGATTTAATTTAGTCCTTCCAGGAATCAACACCCTTCACTGTGCTATCTTGGCTATTGGAGCATCCAGAAAGTAAGAGCGCAGGAAGATGTAATCAGGGCACTTTGTTGTCTAAGTATCTGTTTTTTCCATTTTACAAAAATGCACACATTGATAATATGAGGAAATGAGAGATTAAAGGATGGTGATGTATGAAGAAGTGATTATAGGAGCTTCTAAGCAGAGTGAGAGATGGCTTTTCATTTGAAAACCTTTTTTCCCCTCTAATAAACATGGTAAAACATAATATTGCATTAAAAAACTAATGTGTGTGGCACTTTTATTTAATGGGAAGGAAGGAAGGAAGGAAGGAAGGAAGGAAGGAAGGAAGGAAGGAAGGAAGGAAGGAAGGAAGGAAGGAAGGAAAGAGAGAGAAAGAGGGAGAAAGAGAAAGGGAGAAAGAGAGAAAGAGAGAGAGAAAGAGAGAGAGAAAGAAAGAGAGAGAGAAAGAAGAAAGAAAGAAAGAAAGAAAGAAAGAAAGAAAGAAAGAAAGAAAGAAAGAAAGAAAGAAAAAGAAAGAAAGAAAAAGAAAGAGAGAAAGAAAGAGAAAGAATGCTTTGTTTCTCAGAGGCACCATATGTACCACATGCTGCAGTTGCTATGGTAATTATTCACATTTTATTGAATAGCACTGCAAGGGGTTATATAGAAATGAATCTGACTGGCCAAAGTGCTTGTTAGAATGAACACGTCCAGTTATGCATAAAAAACCTCCATGAAGCACTCAAGTAAAATAAATATGTGAGGGAGGGAGGAAGGGAGGGAGGGAGGGAGGAAGAGGAGAGGGGAAAACTTCTATAAAGCTAAGACCAACACAGTAACAAACCATCTTTTTCCCACAATGGAAGCTGGCATTCCATGAGCCTTCTTGCAAAAGAAAAACTAGCAAACTAACTTGAATTTACTTAAGTTATTAGCAGACAAAACATGAATTAATTTCTGCACAAAAATACTAGCGGGGAGCCAAGCTTGAGGCTCCAGTAGGACTTGAAGGGTTAACTTTGATTTGGCAGCTTTGGCTATATTTATACTCTTCTTGTCCGTAGTTTGGTCAGACAAAGGGGCCTCTCATTTTAGTTCTTCCATGCTTTAAGACTGGCTTTTGAAGGGGATCACTCATCTCCTGAGCTGACTGAAATCCTGTGAGTGAATCACCTGTGAGATAACAACTTCCGAGATTTCAGAGCTGGCCAAAGCCAATATGGCTTGAAGTCACAGCCTGAATGTGATCTACAACTGAATGAAAATACTTCGGTGTTTCTCTGACAGATAACATTGTCATTAGAGGAGCTAGCTGTGCAAGAAATATTCCTAGGCAATGTAAATAAATTAACAGGAATTAATTTAGCTAATTAATTTGATTGCTGTAAATTGATAAAACTTTACCAAACACATAAATCATGTCTGCATATTTTCTATAAGGAGGTGATTAGTGTACCTTCCTGTCAGAGGCATAGATAAACCACAAGATCTTATTATACCTAAATCTAAAGAAATGTACTCTTCCAGTGTCTCAAGTGAAATGATGTCCTTGGAGTCCTTTTAGGTAAAGGCATGTCTGCATAGAATGGCATTTGCAGTGACTGAATTTTGTAGACCTGAGAAGGACGTAATTAGGAAGGCTACTTACAGATCTGTAGATACTAATATTCTGACAAACTTTGGCCGCACAGTTTCTGGACAATTACTATCAACTAGAACTCTGCCGTGGTTTGCTGGGTCTCTGGAGAGTCACCAGTCGTTTGGGTGCTGACGTCAAATGAGTACTTTGTGGAATCGGGGCCCTGTGTCATAGTGTCGCTGGTGGGGTGAAGGTTAGCTGGAGATTTAAACAGTATTAAAGCAATGCTATTGACTTAGCAAGCTCTGCTGGAGCAGGGTCATCTTTTAGTGCTGTACTTGGATTGCGGCTATTATAGTGGGACTGTGGTGTGTGAGTGGGTTCTGGAGGGGATGAGTCTTGTGTCTCTTCAGTAAGCAACATGGTTAGTGTAATCTAGTGTCTGCTAGTTAAACTTGCAGGTGGCCCCAAACATGGTGGCTTGCAGTTACATTGCTCAGCAGGCAGAGAATTCAAAAAGATACTTCCAGTTTGGAAATGTGATCTAGAAAACAGTAGAGTTAAATTCTGTAAGAACAAGGTATAAACGTCTGTATTTTATTAGGAGTAATCTATTGCAGAAATGTCAGACGGAGAACATCATATGATGATGTTACATACACATGTATATAATTGTCTATAAATCAGGGACAACACTTTTTTGCTGTATTTAGTACTTGAACTAAGTATTCAGTTCTTAGTACTATAATTCAAGGTATGGATTGCCTGTCTGGGGAGCAGAGATGACTGACAGCAACCACCAGAAATTCAGAAAACATGGTTAGTGAAGACAGACCATATAACTTATGGTTGTTCAGTCTACCAGAAGGTACTTGCAGGAGATGCAATAAATCTACAAGCAGACAAAAAGCTTGCTTCAAAGAAAAGGGAAGAATCTATTTTCCTTACCTACAAACAGAGATAAAGAGAAGCAATGGGCTTAAATGGAGCATGAGATTTAAGTCATGAGTAGGAGAATTTTTTGCATTGTATGGCTAGTGGAAGACAGGGTAAAGCCAGAGGTTTCTTGCTGCCTGTGAGGCATAGAATGGGTGATTTTCCTTGGAGAAAGGAGGAAACAAAGTCATCTTCAGAGGTCTTCATGCTCCACTTCCCATGATTATAAATAAATCCTCATAAATCCATTACACATAATATGTACAATGACTCACAATTATATTAATTGAAGTTAAAAACTTGCACCGGGACCAGGCGTTTGATTCAAATTCTTTATGGGCCGAGTTGTTTCTTTGAAAGAGTCTCTTAAGGAATTAAGAAAATCCCCATACAGTAAAGTAGAACTTGGGAAAAAGTAGAGAACAATTCTCTAAGACACAGTGTATGCCAAACAGGAGTCCAGCTAGGTTGGCTTAATTTAAGAAGAATTGTATATACACTCTTTCCCCCAGAAAGAAGCTTGTCTTTAACTGAACATGAATATGAATGACATTGAATTCAACTACCTTGTAGATGTTAAGGTAAGCCTCTTTGCCTTGGGAAAGAGGCTCTGCACAGGCTGTGAGAGGAGTAGCTGGGTATAGATGGAAGCCGTTGCCCCATGTCTGGTAGCCCAGTTTTTCAGATGAGAAGAAAGGTTGTCTGAAATGTAAAGAAAGAGGACTTCCACGGTTGCTCTGCACTTTGCAGCCTGCTCTGTGCTAGGACACTCTTGCCCTCTTCATACGAAACAGTGGGAGTGAATGTCCAGGGAGAATCTCTCTGTTTCTTCTCCCACTGCAATGTTTTCTTACGAGCTTAGGCCATGGTTTGCCCTCAAGTATTAGCTTCATCCACATGAAGCAGCTGGCCTAGCCTGGGACTTGGTTAGTTGCATGGCAGTGTCCAGATAAGGCACCCAGCTAAGGGAGGATGGAGGTGAAGCCCCGCTGTGAGGTCTCCCAGGCAGCAGATGTCATCTCATGTCACTGAGTGGACTCTTCTGGTTATCAGGGAAGGTGCTTTAAGAAGCTGTCCTCAGGCATGTCTTAACATCTAGGACTCTTCTGGCTCAAGTGTTTTGTGCTTGTTTGAGATTGGATTTCACAGTTGTTTTCTCTCCCTGTTCAGAGCTTTCTTTTTGTGCTACAGAGGAGGAGTGTTTTGTCTGAGCATGGGATTTGGTCTGCCACCTTTGGAAAGCCATCTCCCAGAAAGATCGTGTGAGATTCAGCAAGCAACTCCTGCAGCCTGAGACAGAGATGCTTTTTTAGCTGGCAGACAGGGAGCTTCTTTTGCCTGCAAGTCTGTGTCCATCTCCTCACCAACTCCCACTAATTATATCAGCTTGTCTTTCACCCATCTTCCAGCCGCTCCTTTTCAATGCCCACATCTGTGACTACCAATTAACACAACAGCAAGCCGGCACAGTGCTACTAGTCAACCCCCTGTAGCAATAATGGCATTCAAATACTATTTTGACCTGAATGAATTCTCTTTGTTGGACAGTTACAGCCTTATGGAGGCTATAATTACAACAGCAGCCTTAGTTCTGCAGATCTAATTTAGCAGTGATGTACTGAGAACAAACAGGATTATGAAGCAGTGCGTATGCCCAAATATTCACCACTTAGATCGTTTAAAAATCGTTAAGGAAACATTACAGCTGAAGCTAAAATGTACAATGTGTGATTACGTGCTCCTTGCTAACAGCAAAGCTTGTCACTTGCTATGGGAAGCAGGCAGCACAAGAGCAGAATTTATTTTTGAGCAGCATGTGACACAAATAGCAATCTTTGGGGATTCTGCCATTAAAAACATCACCAGAGGCTCGGCTGCAATGTGAAGGACTTGGTGAAGCGATGTTTTGAGAAGTGATTGTAGTTTAGCACATAAAATATTTAGATAAGGCACTAAAGATGTTGGGATCACCTTCCCAGAAACGCAGAGGGCACCTGACAATGCATTATTAACAGCTTAGGAGTTCAGTGGTGACAGGGCAGGAGAGCAGAATCAAGAGGAATGGAAAGCTTATGTTGAGTAAAGAGATTTTGTAGGAAGCAAACCAAAGCCTGGGCCTGGAGGGTAGCAATGGCAAAGAAAGCTTGTGACTTAAAGGAAAGGATGCCTAGCCATTACTATAGCAATAAAGAGAGCCTGGGAGGCATATTCAAGTTGCTGAGGGCAGAAATGTCAGAGAAAAGGATGCCTGAGGGGAGCTGAGAGGCTCAAGGAATGGACAAATTAAATGAGAATTCAGCATAGATTGGCAACTTCTTACCTTTTCTTGCAACCAAGTAATTATAGCCCTGAGAAGGCCAACTTGAAAGTTTAGGGTAGGCCTAGTGTGTTGCTGAGTACCTGTCTCCCAAACGTGGGCTGTAGTTAGCTTGCTCCCTGGGAGCTCTTCCTCAGGAATAGACATCGAGTACTTTCTCCCTACTCTACAAAAGCCCTCAAGTGTTGGTTTGGAGCAATAGTAGCCTACTCAGCAGTAGCATAAAATAGCCAGTTAAGTACCCCAGTTGATGAGTGCTAGAGACTGTACAGAATCACAGAATCACAGAATCACAGAATCACCAGGTTGGAAAGGACCCACTGGATCATCGAGTCCAACCATTCCTAACACTACCTAAACCATGTCCCTAAGCACTTCATCCACCCGTTCCTTAAACACTTCCAGGGAAGGCGACTCGACCACCTCCCTGGGCAGCCTGTTCCAGTGCCCAATGACTCTTTCTGTGAAGAATTCTTTTCTGATATCCAACCTGAACCTCCCCTGGTGGAGCTTCAGGCCACTCCCTCTTGTCCTGTCCCCTGTCACTTGGGAGAAGAGGCCAGCTCCCTCCTCTCCACAACCTCCTTTTAGGTAGTTGTAGAGAGTAATAAGGTCTCCCCTCAGCCTCCTCTTCTCCAGGCTAAACAACCCCAGCTCTCTCAGCCGCTCCTCGTAAGACTTGTTCTCCAGCCCCCTCACCAGCTTCGTTGCTCTTCTCTGGACACGCTCCAGAGCCTCAACATCCTTCTTGTGGTGAGGGGTCCAGAACTGAAGACAGTATTCGAGGTGCGGTCTCACCAGTGCCGAGTACAGAGGGAGAATAACCTCCCTGGACATGCTGGTGACCCCATTTCTGATACAAGCCAAGATGCCGTTGGCCTTCTTGGCCACCTGGGCACACTGCTGGCTCATGTTCAGTCGGCTGTCAACCAGCACCCCCAGGTCCTTCTCTTCCATGCAGCTCTCCAGCCATTCTTCCCCCAGTCTGTAGCGCTGCATAGGGTTGTTGTGCCCCAAGTGCAGGACCCGGCATTTGGTCTTGTTAAACCTCATGCCATTGGTCTTGGCCCAGCAGTCCAGCCTGTTCAGATCCCTTTGCAGAGCCTCCCTACCCTCCAGCAGATCCACACTTCCTCCCAGCTTAGTGTCATCTGCAAACTTGCTGAGGTTGCACTCAATGCCTTCATCCAGGTCATTGATAAAGACATTGAACAGAGCTGGACCCAGCACCGAGCCCTGAGGAACTCCACTTGTAACTGGCCTCCAGCTGGAGTTAACTCTATTGACCATCACTCTCTGGGCCCGGCCATCCAACCAGTTTTCAACCCAGGAGAGTGTGCGCCTGTCCAGGCCAGAGGCTGACAGTTTCTGAAGCAGAAAGGAGAGTCACTAATGCTGAATCACTTTTGTGATTCCCAGTAGGACCCTCGCATAGCAGGACTGAGCCAAGATCCCTGCACTCTTGCTTTTCGGTGTGCCAGTGTGTGGATGGGGACCTATGCTTGACGGCTGCCGACTAGCAGCCTCCCTGCACACTAGATGTACTTCAAAAATTAAATCTCTGTTCTAATTTCCCAAGTCTGTCTGAATGAATGGCTTTCTCAGGAAAGACTTCATGAGTTTTTTATGGAGCTTGTGTAGTTTGAAAGCTAGTGACCTGGAGACATGCAATATATTTTTGATTAAGTTAAGCTAACCTCTACAATCAGAATGGAAAGGACAGAGAAGAAAACACAACTCTTTTGTGCTTTTAAAAGGAAATTAAAATCTTTAAAGCTTCTTGAACACATAAACTGAACTGAAATGCAAATCAGTAACTATTTTTTGAAAGGTTCTATGGAGAACCTATGTCTTCCACTATTGCTTAAATGCAGGGACCTTAATAAGAAGTACAGGAAGTTAGGCAGATTTTAACTTTGTAGTTTTGAGTGTCAGATCTTTCAGAGCCAATGTTTTGTACATATGACATCGTGCCCTTCTGTTATTATTGCCAAATTCTTTCATGACTTGAGCTGGAGAAGCACATTTAAGGGGAAGGTTGTATATTTTCACACCGCTTTATTGCAGGGAAATCAAATACAACTCAGTGTAGATATGACTGGCAGAAGGGAGGAATAGGATGGAGAACTAAGTGGAGGGAGAGAGAGAGATGTGGAGAGTTGTTTTTTACCCCCAATTTCTGGTTTATATCCACAAGCATACTAATAAAATAGTATTTTATTTTAAGGTTACCAGGAATAAAACATTCTCAAATTTTTGGATTATCCAAAAAGAAGAGATTAAAGTCTTTAGGCTCTGTATTCTAGAATTGAAATACTTTTAAAATCGCTTGGAAAATTAATACAATAAATGTCCATGTCATGCACATTTTCTGAGCGTATGCTCAACTCTCTCACTCAGGTCACTTATGAAATAAAATATGAGCCTGGACAGATTAGTGCTAGGTAATCCCTTCAAGTATCCCTCCAGCTGGGGAGAGATCCACTAACAGTGTGTATTCTTTGTGAGTGATTTTAACCAGACAAGTACTCATCTTACAGTGGTCTCTTCAAAGCTCTGTTTCTGTAGTTATCTGGAGCAGCCTCAGAGGCCACCACAGTACATGCTTCTCCTGGATCCTGTCAAAAAGTGATGACTGTTACACTGTTCTGAGTGGGCATTGACGGCAAAAGATGCCATTTGTACTGCTTTGTGCAAAGGATGTTTCAGTGATGGAGATGAGAAACTATGAGAGTCAGCATGAAACCTTGACTGAGCAGGAAAGGTTGAGAGACGCTGTGCTGAACAATATGTGTAGGCTGGTTGGAGTACTGAGGGAAAGATCTCAGCCATAGACACCACTTCGACCAGGGGCAGGCTAATATTCAGAGCAATTGAACACAGGGAAGTAAAAGGGTCTTGAAGTACAGGGAGATGCAAACACTTATTCAAAAAAAAGTTGAAATTAAATAGATTCTGGAAATACAATGCTTTAAATACAAGTTGACAACACATTCTGACACTTTAGAAGTAAATTAATTTCAGGTATGGATAGTGATCTTAGGCAGGATAGATAGCAAGCAACTTCCTTCAAAAAAAAGGAAAAAATAAGGAGAGAGCATTGTTCTTAAAATGCAGTTCTGTTTTAAACAAACATTCCTCTTCTTTTTTTTTTTTTATTTTTGTATAGTTGAAACTAGTTTGTCAAAGTCCTTCATAGAAGCTTAGAGTTTGGAGCCACCTGAAATACCTTTTCTTTGGCAAAATGAACTTTTGTTGAAGTTGATTTAACTTGATTTGACTTCAGCCTTCAACTACAAGTGGGGACTTCCATAAGCTTAATGATACAGGGGAAAAGGAGGAGTTGTAAGACAGCGGGGTGTTGAGATGGAAGATAACATAGTGGGAGAGATAACAAAAATAGTAAGAAGTTTTTAATGTTGAGAAAGTGTAAGAAGGAGTGTATGAGGGCACATGTGGTAAGTATATGTGAGGGGCCTGATGAGTAGAACAGATAATACCTTTCTCTATGTGGAGAAAGGTACAGGAAGGCAGGGCAATCGAGCAGCTAAAGCAACAGAGAAGATCTGTAGATGCAGCGAGAATCCTTTCCTCTCATCTCTCTTATTAATTTTTTTATGCTTTCTCGTGCCCCACGCGCTCCAGGAATCAGTGAGGCTCCTTTTCTTTCCCTCTTCATGAACAGTTCATTTTGCTTCTCGCAGCAAAACTGGCTCCAAGTGTAATTATTTCCTGGTGTCTCTGTGCACTTACCTATGCCTCCCAGCAGGGCCCTGTGCTTGGCTCAGACTCCCTTGCTCTCCTTCTCCCCCCATGCAATGTGGCTTCCTATAAGAAAATTTCCTGAGAGGTTTTTAAAGTTCCCTGCTCGGTGGGTTTCTTCTTTAAGGCCTCAAGGTTTCATGACAACACACTCACCTTTGCCTTCAGAGCAGTTTACGCTGGCTCTGCTCTTTTCTTTTTGGATATTCTTTTATTCAAACAACTCCTGCAATATGTATCATTTCAATTACCCTGGAGGTTTACACAGTGCTTACAATGAACTGAGCTGCGCTTCCAACTTCTGCCCATTATATTCTGACAAAGAAGCCCAGAGGCAGGGCTGTGTGACTGGTGAACAGTGTGTGAGGCAGGGTTCAAAGGGAAGGAGCTTACATAATAGTGACTCATAACTCTTTTCCCATTACCATGGTCTAGTTCTGTCTTTTAATATTGAAATTCAAGCTGCAATCAGGGGCTGAGAGACTTCATTTTAGAAGAGGTTTTTGCTAAAGGTAATACGAGAAATGTAAATTGGCTGTTTGTTTGTTTATGCTCCTGGACAGTAAGAACACAGGGAATTGTTATTCCAAGCATTCACTAAATTAATTGAAGATTTCTTTGTATAGAAATTTGTTTAACTGAAGATTATCCAACATGCAAAGGACTGCTTCATGGGAACTTCTATATCTACAGGGCTTTTTGTTTGTTTCAGTGCTTGCCAGCTCCTCAGCCCTTGTCCCTTCCTCATCAAAGTCCTAATCATAACAGCCCTAAAAGCCTGGGAAACTGCCCATTGTAACCAAAGGTTCCATCCATTATCTAAAACCATAGGAATAAAATTTGCTTACTATGGAGAAACTGGTACTGTCCCCTATGACTGACATTCCCTAAGAAAAGAAAATGCATTGCACACAGACAGAACATCTCCTGCTTTTAGAAATGAGGATTCCCCAGATGGATGCTTTGAAAGTAATTTAATGGTACCCTACTCATTACATTCATGAGTGTGTGCAGTCTGGTAGCATCTTGCAGGCACACCTGGCCAGGAGAGAGGATTGTATTATAAATGCCTAAAAAAAAGGATCTCCCTTTCCTTTCTCTCTTCCCCTTCTGCATGTACTAAGCTAATTACTTAATTTTTAAAACAGGGAAAGCTCTTCTCTCTTAATCCTTCACATGCCTCCCATCTCTCTGGTTTGAACTTTGAGTGCTATGTGCTTTGACTGTGAAACAACAGGGTAAAAAGCTCATGTTCACTTTTCAGTTGGAATTTCAAGGCTGGGTTTTTTTCCTTACCCAGCTTTCAGCTGTTAGTTGAGGGTCAAACCACTGTAGACAAAAGCTTTCAAACTTCAGAAGACCTAATTCAGCAAGATTGGCTCAGATACCGATGGCAGAGAGGTCTGACTGTGGTTAAGGATGACAGTGCAGATACAAACACGTTAATGGATGCAGCGCGCACCTTCTGACACCTCACTTGGTCAGGACTGTATTCTTGTCACCTTGGATGGTCATTCCCCTAGATATCAGGGATTTTGGCAGAGGGTCCTGCTTCTCTGATTACAGCTGAGCTGTCGAAAGGAAAGTAGGATAGGTACAGACTGAAGTGACTATTTTTGCCTTGAAAGAATAATAGTTTTTTAGATGATTTTTTTTAGATGTCTGAAGTCTTTTTTTTTCTCCATGTGCTAGTGCTAACTTATTGATAACTTCACCTGGGGTGGGATAGACCACTACGTCCTTACAAAAAACCTGCCTCTTCGAAATGATATTTTTGGGAAGAGCAGCAGGAGCAGTAGCAGCCAGCACAGCAATAGCGGGTGCGCCAATATTGTTCTGGAAAAGCATTATTGCTTCTCTACTAACGCTTGCATGCCATGTTTTGCACAGCTTGAATGGACAGAGAAGAATTAATACTTTTTATTTAATTAAAAAGCTCCTGAAGTACTAAACAAATTCAGCAAGCAGCTTTTCCTTAACTCCAGAATGAGTCATTATTATTGGTGATATTTTTGTGAGGACTCAAAGCTCTGCTGAATTTAGGATCTATCAGGAGTTGAAGGGGATTTTATGGCTTATACATTCCCTTAGCACAGGACAGCTAACAATCCTGACATTTGGAAGGTTCATTTTCCAATCCATGTCTACGTTTGACTGTCCCTCCTGTGTAGGAGAGGACTGCCAACACCATTTTAGGCTGTTGCTGGCCATCGTAGTTCTGTGGTAGAGAATGTCTGTCTCCCATACTGACAGACATTTAGATTGAATTGCACATACACAACTATTATTTGTTATTGCTTTTCCCACCAATTACTTGTCAACATTCTGTCCACCGTCAACCCAGCCTTTCAATCAATCCTTCATTGTTCTTTTACTTTTTTCTTGGACTGGAGAGTTTGAAAGTGCACAAACTGCAAAACCAAGAAGCTGAAATGACAATCCTTTAGTTCTAAAAGCTGTAACTACCGGTAGCATCTTTTGATGTATACTCTCTTAGTGAGTAAACACCTACTTAGCAGTGCTAGGAAAATATGTATCCTTAGCTACATTTTGCAGCCAAACAAATCTATCCCTTATTGGTCCTCCTTGGCATGCTTCCTGTAGTGTTGATCTGCTTACAGAATTCACCATACTCTCACAGACAGCATTTCCCCTGTTTGCTATACATGCTTCATTGACACAACTAGATACCTAAGTACAGTACCCTTTGCTGCTGCCTTTCTGCTCTTTCTTCTTCAGATCACATAGAACCCATCAGTCAGAAACTCTAAAATTACTTGCTCTGTGAAGTGAATTCTTTAAAGCCCTTCAAATATCCAGTGTAGGAAAACTCTTTCCTTTATCCCATTTAAGATTACAACCAAAAAAAAAAAAAAAAAGGCAGTACCTTCCTTGCAAATATAATAGTTATTAATAATTAATTAATACTAATTAATAGTTATAGCAGATAAAATTCCAATGATGGGCTTTTTTTTTTTCTAGAGGAAGTGCAGGGAAGGTAATTGCTGAGGAGATCAACAAGTGAGTAGTAGAAGACCAACAGCTCCTACAAAAGTTTGTCGTGCTTAAGGAAGGGAGTAAAATACACATTCTAACACTGGCATACTTTGGAGCTACCAGAAATGCTAGTCTGCATCAGTGATTTGCCACTTGTGAGGAGAGGTCCCTCTCCTGACACTGTGTCAAATAAAACCTTTGCAGCTCAGCAGTTTCATCTCAGTTTGGCGACTTTCACCAATATGTAAAGGCTGCATCTGAGACATGTTTGAAGCAGAGCCGTTTGGATTATGTCTAAGTTCCAAGGCACTCAATATTAACTTTTATAAGAGCAATATATTTATATATTCAATATATTAATATTACTGGCTTTTATTTGTTATTTTTATACTCATTGAGACATGAGGAGGCTGATTAGAGCCAGTGGCCCAAAACCGTATGTCAATAAAATATCAGAAAGGAGTTGTAAAGCATACCCTGCCTGAATACTTTGAAAATCTTTGGCGAGAAGGTTCATACTGCTTCAGAAAGAAGAACTCTTGTGTTCCTAGCTTCTTACATCAACTCCTTATAAACTGCGTAAGAGCAATTCACAAGACATGATGAAAAGAACAAAGAGGCAGAACAGCAGGATTTGCCCCAAGTCAGACATCTACATGTGAGCAAAGAGAGGCTATAAAGTAACACTGCCCAATCATACGCTGATAAGAGAACTACAGAAAAAGGAGGCAGTAACATGAAGCTTTGTAAGCTTTAGAGAACACAGTTTACAGCAAACATGTACGACAACATATGTTTTAAAGCATTTTATCAGCGTCTAACTTCCTTTATGTTGCTGTTCTTCATATTTTGCTGAAACCCTGAGTCATCCGGGTTCTCTGCACACTTTCCTGCTCCCGTGGATAAAAGTGGTGTCAGCTTTGCCACTGACACCAGAAGTGGTTCCTACACTTGGGACTTTCTCCCAGTGATTTGTTCACTTCAGCACTTGCACGTATAGGCCTGTGAGCCATTCATTTGGGCACTCAGCCTGCTGCTGCTGCTAAAGCCGTTGACAAAGCTCTTTTTGACCTGCACTGCTGCTGCACCACCCTCACAGAGGACTCGTATGATAGTTCTTATCCTTCTGCCTTCTCAGCTGCACACAGAAACACAACGGCAGCAGGTAGAGCCTCTCCCCAGCAAAGGAGAAAGGGTTATATCTTAGACAAAGCTGAAAGGAAAGTAAAAAAATATTTCAAACATCCCTAATTTCTGCCCCTATCATGTTCCCAGTGCCAAAATAACGCCACTCTGCACTACAGCAGACTTTTCAGGGATTCATTTACTTATACTACTCTGGAAGTGCTTATTTTGCTGAGTCAATACTAGACCACACAGATGCAACTATATATTTATCAGATTTCATTGTCCTTTTTGTGGATTTAATCACATATTTGGTCATGTCCTACATTCTTAGCCTCCCAAACACTTTCTACGTGCTCATCAGGCAGAAGAGCTTCCTATAGGTTCCTGCAGGAACTACTGGGCTCTGAGTTGTGCTGATCTCTTTTGATCGATGTGGTTGCTGGATGGCCTCAACTAAGCTTTTTAACAGCTCATTTGGAATGAAAAACACAATTAGCATGTGCTGTGTTCCCTAAACACAGTTTTCATCAAACTAAGGGATAACAAATTATTTTCTCTATCTCAATGATGAGGTTATCACAAAAAAAACAACATACTGCTGCACTTCTTCCCTATCTTCCAAGAAGAAGTAGAGAATAAGAAAAGGGGGGGTGGGAGGAGTTGAAGTCAGAGTGGTTTGGGGGTCTTTTTGCCTTAGTCTGTCCTCAAATATCATTCACCACATTGGTGAAGAACCTGCATACGACCTCAGTGCAATCTGCACTACTGCTGCTGCACACTCACAGAATTACCTCCTTAAAATGCTTGTAAATGTGGTATTTCCTGATTTCCAAAAGACCTTGAAAGCACTAGATCATGCCTCAGCCATACAGAGAGGTTTCTTATCCTATGAATTAACCAAGATGGGGTGCAACTCCATCCTTTTTTACAGTGGGAGAGGGAAGGAAGAAGGCGGCTAAAGCTTTGGAACTAGTGACTTCAATATTCTAAAATGGGAAAGGCTGGTGCAATATTGTTTATTTTAACTAAAGGTATCTCCATGGCCCTTATCACTGCAGCATCTGAGCAGAGGCCAAAACTCCACTTTCCTGTCAAGGCTGGAAACAGACAACTGAGGGATAAGTGTCTGGTGAGTGGATGCAGCTGGAGTTTGTTAACCTGTGGGGCCCACTGAAGTGTGCAAAAGGAGGAAGAGGAAAGGAGTGGGCAGTGGGGGAAAGGGTTGAGTGTAGTTCAGGAAGGAGTTTGGTGCTGTCCTTGGGTCCTGGCACAAATGGCATTTTTATCTCTAAGAGGCAGGAGGATCTTTTGCTTTGGCCCTTTAGACCTTTTGCATCTGTTTCTGACACAGGCTGTTTCTCACCCATCAGCAGTTCCCCCAGTCCTGCTACATTCACCTTGAAGAACAAGGAGCCCTGGGAGAGCTGGTCTGTGCCTTAGGAGGAAGTCGAGATCTAAAACTGGGTGTCCTTGGTTTGCCAGGTAGCTTGGCTTCTCCAAGCAGAGTATCAATAAGAGTATTTCCCTCAGCATCTCCTCAGGCTCAGTCAAGAAGGAGTTATTCTGTCCCACAAAGTCTGTGAAGTGACTGAGGAAGTGGTAGGCACGAAGCTAGTTTAGCAAAGGAGTTTGTGTTAATTTCTTTCTGGAAGAACAAGCACCCTTCTCCCTGCCTGGCAACTTACTTGAGACCCTGTTTGCTCTGTCCCTTACAGTCCTGTGCGAAGATCCCAGCTTTCAACAGGAATAGTCTCTTCCTCATGTAGTTTTCAGGAAGAGCCAGGGCAATTTGGCTTCCATCTCCTCTTCTTGGAATGCTGCAGTCTTTTTCTCCTGAGAGGTCTCTCTCTGCATGGTTTCCTGGCCTGAAAGGAGTCCATGTTCCATGTTGCCAACGTTGGATTTCTCAGTGGAAAAGGCTATTGTTGTGAGTAGTCTTGAAATTGTTTCACAGAAATAGCTAATCCAGGCCTTGACTCTTACATGACAGCTTTCTGCCAGCTGCTGTTTTTATAATCACCTTGAGTAGTCTCATTTTCTTGCAACTTTCCTCCTGTAAACTAATTGGCTGTCTTGCCTTGATTTGGATGGTGAAGACCTGCTTAGTATGTGTGCCTTTCCTAACTTACAGTTTCCATCACTGGGGCTTTCTGGAAGGAAATAAATTGTCATATATACCAGCAGTAGATGAGTAGAAATTTTTCTGAATTAAAAAAGATATTGAGTGGCCTTTAAATGCCACTAAAGAGAGGTCCTGCTATGTGGTTAATAGAGATTTGTTGGGTAGGGAGGGAGAAAATAGAGAGACGTGAGTTGAGTTCCTGTGTCAGGGAGTCATAACACCTCTGTGGGCCTTAGCTTGCTTTTATAGAATGAAGACACAGTTTTCTTCTACTCTGTTTAGATTGCATGGTTATGTTGTCAGTGCTTTGAATCAGGGACTGCAGGCATTTATGTACAGGCATGTAATAGCCCCTGGTTCAGGATCTTAGTACAACATTGCCGCAAAAGAGATAATGTGAGAGGCTGTCACGGGAGGAAAAGATCCATTTCACTGTGATATTTGCAGCTTCTCTGAATGTGCCTACCACAACCCTATAGACAAAAAAACCAGTCTTATGATGACTTAGCCAAGTCTCATTCCTACAGCCTGCCCTTGGGCATCTTGAAAATGCTTTAGGCTTTGGGGGTCACTTCGTCAAAGAGAATAAAAAATAATGCCGTGTGATTCCAGTGACCAGTGATGCTATGAAAGTGCTGAATTTTCAAGAGGTAACTGAGGCAGTTTGCCACAGATTTATAGGCTGAAATTGGTTTTGTACAAAAAAAAAGTATATTCTGTATATTTCTTACTAGATTAGAAGGAAGACTAAACCCACCAAAATCAGTTACATACCACAAAGTATGTGAAGTCACAAAGTCTGATTTTTACACTTAATAAATATAATAATGTTGGCAGTGTTTCATGTTTGGTTTATCTCAAGTAAAGAATTAACTGTCCACCAGCAGCTTTGCAGTGTGAGTTGGGAGCTGGTTTGAAAATTGGGACTCTGGGCTAGGTACAACAAAGGCTCCACAACTTCTGAGTAATTGGGGCACAGCTACCAGTATTTCAGTATTTTTCATGATATCCATTATTTAAAGTATCTTTCTTTGTAGAAAACACAAAACAGTGTCCATAATACACAGTTTGGGGTTTTTTTTAAAGCAGTGTCTGTCAAAAGCCATTCTGCCTTTGTCGTAACCCTGAGACCTCACTCACCCTTCTGCTCACAAAACCATCAAAACTGGCCAGCCCCATGGTCTTGGCTCTGAGAGAAAGCAAAGGGGAAAAGACGACTGAACTGTACAGAGTAACTTTTCCCCTGGTACCCCCTCCTGTATCTGTGATCAGTGGCTTGAGGAGAGTGTAGCAGGGCCTATGGCTGAGCTCCCCCTTCAGGACCCTCATTCCACACTGTTACCATCTGGTAGGCTTGTTTAATTAACTGGGGAAGGTTTGGCATTTTATTACCTACCCTTTCTGCTTTATCCTTTGTGTTTTCTTGGCATTGTCAGTCACGTCTAATGACATTTTCAAATCCAAGCCACCTATTTTCTAGAAAAAATTTTCTCCAAAACAATGGCAATCTCAAGAGCATTTTGAAATAAAAAAGGTAGCAGTTCCTTCTCCTATAAATGAAGCTTACTTTTTTCCCTATGGTGTTCATTTGCTCTTGCAGGGAGTTACACATATTTAATTGTTTATTTCTCTGTCTTAGATGCTTTTTTGTTTGTTTTTTCTTACTATCCTGATCAGTTCTGTGTATTTCAAATCAGACAATGTTTCTGGGTTTGATTTTTGGTCTCGGTCTACAGATATTTCCTCCTGCCCAGCCTCAGCCTGGGATGTAGAAAATGCAGCTGGCAAGAGAAGCCATCCTCCCGTGGGCAAGATAAGTGCAGAAGATAATACAATGAAAGCCATGCTCAGTATGACTTTCAGTGTGGAGTGGATGATTGCTTTGTAGCTTACTTCTCCATAGGCTTCTCCCTGTGCCCACTTAATTTTCCTTTTCTTGGACACATGTCCGGGGAACATTGTCTGATATTCCAGAGACTGGTCTTTGAACAGCTGCCAGCCACTCCTCTGAGTACTGCCTGGGCTTCCTTGTGCTTTCTGAAAAACGAATACCAAACAGTTAACAGAAGGATCAAAATCACTCAGTGCTTTTGGAATCCCTGAGAGGAATCTGTCTGGTACTCAGACACATCCCAAGGCTGGCTGGCTCATTCTTTTCTTTCTTTACTTCTTTCTCTTCTCATTCAGTCCAATCTCTCTGTGTTTCACAAAGGATTGTTCTGCCGCACCCACCCAACAAGCCCATATCAAGCTTTACACAAGCTGATCAACACTTGATTACATTTTTGCCATCTCTGATAAATGGCTGCTGGGACAGAGCAGGCAGGACAGCGCCACAGTTATAGGGAGTAACGGCATCAGTAGACAGGACCATATGATGCAGGAACAAAGACCTTGAGGTGGACTTGGCACAAACAGCAGCAAATGTGAGAGATGTTTTTCCAGTGAACTCTATGTTGGGCTGTTGCATTTTGAGCTCACTATACCTGCTTGGGAGCAAGGGGTCCATTTCTGGGTATGCATGAGAGGGAGAGATTGTGCTAGGCTACTACAAGTACAAAAGCTCAAATGATTTTTCTCACACCTAGCCATGCCTAGGGTACTTTGTTCTGGGCCCAGCAGAGCTATGCGTATACCTATGCAAACTGCGGAGTGCGTGGGTGATCATGGCTGGACACAGACTTCTTTACTTACGTGAAGAAGGGACTTGACAGGAGGCAATTGCTCTGGGCTGCTGCAGAGCTGGTAGTGTCAAAAGACATTTGCTTTGGCTCAGGGCTGGAGAAGAATGGAGACTGGGCACCCAGGGAGTGTGCAGGAGTACATGCAGAGGTTTGGTCTGTACTACCTCTGTAGACTTGACCTAAATGGACTTGCAGGCTACCTGAACAACCAGAGAATCCCACTAAGCATGTTTTCCATGTAGAAGCACATCTTAAAGCACTGTCCTCTCTGAACCTTGCCTCAGTCTTTCTCCTTCAGGTAGCAGTTTTAGGAAAACCACTTAAGTAAGTTTTCCCTTGCTAAAGGAGTGGATAGATGTATTCTGATGGCACTTTGGTACTTTTGGTTTGACCAGGACTTCTCACAGATGGCAGTTTAAGGTGAGAGGGAATATAACAGCTGTGTGAAATGCTGGCAGCATTGTCCACAAAACTTTCAGACTCGTTTGTTTAAGAGGAAAGACCTAACTCATCACAAACTTAGGCCAAGATTGTTAGTTGTCATTTTGCTCCCTCATGCTGCTTTGTGAGCAGTGAATTGTGCTTGGTTGGCTGTTTCAGATGTAAAGCCTGCTGAGTTTCTTCCTGGAACATCCCGGCACAGTAAACAAGGGAAAGCAGAGGCAAAGCTTTTCCTGTGCAGCCAGCTGGAGTGCCTGTGCTTTCTCACTTCTTGGTGCATTCTTACCCTTGACCCCGGTGTGCTATCCAGTTCCCTCTGTGTCAGGCTCTCCTGAAAGCTGTCATTTCCTCTCCTGACAGGCAGCAGGAAGATGAGAAAGCTGTTGGGCAACCTTTGCTCTGCGAGTACTGGAGGGTTATTAACAAAGCATGCCTGACAGGCAGAGTTTAGGAAATACTGATAACATCGGGAAGAGGGAGGAAAGTAAACAGTTCAGTAGCTCAGGGTGTGTTTGTCATTTTAAAATTGGCCCAGGCTAGCAACTTCATAAGTTTTTCTTTCCTTTGCGGGGTTACTGTCCCAGACTTGGTGCTGCATATGAGGTCACATCATTTCCACTAGCAGTTGTAAGGGATTCAACACCTTTAGCTGGAACTCTGTTCTGAACCAGTCCAAAAGAGAATTTTTGGCTTGGTTTCAGCACCACACAGGAGAGTAAGATGATCCCACTTATTCAGTCCTGAGATGTGAGGGTATGGCAAAAGGGAAGAGTCTGTATTTCCACTACTTCATAGCCACTGCAAGGAGAAGCTACCTATTTTACAAAGGAATCCAAGCCAGGAGTAGAACTTGTATCACTGACTTCCGCTAAGCTGGCTTTGTAAAAGCCAGCTAGGACATGTAGCTAGGAACTATGAAATCCCATCCTCTGGGCAGTCTGCAGCTCAGCTTTTGATATAGGCTTTTTCTAATTATCATTGACAGGCAGATTGAGGGTAAGATTATACATTTGAGTTCTTGTTTTTTCTCTTCCCTCCCCTTCTTCATATCATGTGTCAGCTCTAGTTTCCAAATACATTTCCACATCAAAGCACTAAATTTCATCCATCATGAGCACATTTGTGCAAGTCCTAATAAAATAACCCTGCTGCCATGTCTCTCTGGGAAGGTGGAGACTCCAGTCGTAATGTAACATGACAATGGAAACACCGTGAGGCTGGGTAGTGAGATTATATCTTTTCCATTTGTGCAGTAACTGTTGTTTAGTAGGGCTTGTCAGTCTGTCAGATAAAGGCACACAGCCATCTATGAAGAATTATTAATGAAGATTCAGACATTTTTTCTGCTGGAAACGGATCACTTCACTCTTCATCTCACTGACTTTTTACATTAGAAATCTAAAAATAGCCCTGAGTTTATAGGGAAAGACCTTCAATATCTGGCAGCTTTTGCCTTTCCTTTCCTGTAGTCCATTCCCCAGAGGAAGGTTAAATACACAAATCCTTTTTCTAATGGTTTGAGCTGAGCATTTCAGAGTCATAAACGTAAATATAAGGTGTGCATCTTCGTCTGTTAAGCACATTCAGTCCACCAAGTCCCCTTATCATCCAAACAGAAAGCAAGGACCAAAAAAAATCCCTCCAGCCTCTGATAATTTACACTCTTGAGGTAAAGGCAGGTTAAGAAAAATTAGTACTAATGACACCAACTTGAATAAACTTGATATTGCCAATGCTGTACAGCTTTCCCCACTTCTGCCTGCCTATGTAGCTCAGCTCCTTTCAAAGCAGCTCTCCTCTTGCAAATCTGGGCCATGCTGGAGCAATCTCTTTCCCTTGCACCAGGATGCGATGGGGGTGCCAGTGACTGGAGAAGCATGCACAGGGCAAAGAATGTTACACAGACAGCTGTCTGCTAATGACCCATATTATTGCTTTATGACTTCGTAAACTCATTTCTACACATGACCTTGACAGGGCTTGCCTTCTGGCTTTTCAAATTAAATGGCTCAAACCCAGAAATATTATTGTCTTTTAAGGTGGGTTTTTTGCTTCCTCTTACCCACAACATAGAGGGTCTAGAAGCTATTTAGATCCCCAGAACTTCTGGATTTCTGATGCCAAGGGAGAAAGTTTGTGTAGCTGTTTATAGCATCTTTCCATTTTTCAAGAGGATGATAGTGAAATACTCAGCTGGTGTGGATGAGCTGCCCTTTCCAGTGGACGGGTGCCAAAGGCACCAGAATAGGTGCACAACACAATGCCACCTGCATAAAGAGGCAGTGAAGCTGCCTATATACACATATACATGCACACACATATGTCCGGTTCTGAGACCACATTAGAAATGGGGGATTAGTTTTCCTCCCTTACTTCCTGGAGGATAGGATGGAACTCATGTCCACATGCACAGCCGTCAGGTGTGCCTCTCAGTGCAGGGGGCGAAGCTTGCAGTGCAAGGGCCATCACTTCGAAATCCCAAGAAGGGGAAATAAATCAGACTCTTCTCTCCGCCAAAGAATCTGAATGTGGTTCCACACAATTTAACGTAACTAACTGATTCTCTTGGATGTACTGGGGCTGCATTCAGTACTTAGTACTTTCCAAAACCAAACCGAGTCAACAGTGTGGAGCAAAACAAAAATACAAAAAGTTCATATGTAGTCACCAGATAAAAATTTGTAAATACCAGCAGAAATGAGGAGTTAATGGGTCCCATGTGTGGCAGCCAACCTGGGCTTTATAAGATTTTCCATGAGGTTTCTGAAAAAAATTCTATAGCAGCAAATCAGATAAAAAAATCCATTTTCTTGTTAAACTGGACAGCTAACATTCATGCTGCATTTTCTTCCATAGCTAAGTCTAAAAATACAGGCTAACAAACTCAAACAGGATTCCCACTCCTTAAAAAAAAAAAACAGATGACAGCCTGTAGTATTCCTGAGCAGTAAGATACTTAGATACTTACAGCTTTAATCAGCTTCTCAGGAAGATGAGATCTGAAATAGTTCAGAAAATATTTGCCTTTTAATGCATCATGTGGATATGTAAGCTTTTACAGTCTTCCTAGATATTTTTCTATTAATCTGTTGCAGTTAGACCATGTGCCTTTCTTCTTGTACAGTGTAAATATAGCTCACGTTAATTTGATGGACTCAGTGATGTCTTCAGCAGACATTCCAGTGTTGCCAGACCACTGGTGTTTAATCCGTAGTGGGATGGAAATGCATTGTATTGGACCATACAAAGCCTGAGGAGGCTAGGTTTGGTTTAATATTTCCCTGTTCATTTTAAGTGTGTTCTGAACAGCAGGGGTAAGAAATATTATTGTTTTCATGTCCTGACATCAATTCTACCAGAAAGGTCAAACCACTGGAATTCTGTTTATCATTGCACAGGAGAAGGATCAAGAGACTAGGTCTGAAACCAAAAGACAGCACATTTCTCCCAGTGATTACTTGGAGTGCAGATGTGCTGACGGATTTTGTGTGTGTGATTTTAAGGGCTTAGGCTGGTAGATGTGGTATTTGGGGAATTTTGAGCTAGAACTCCTGACAAAGAATGTTTCCCAAAGCAAACAAGTAACAAAACCACGACAGGCTCAAGCAGCATCTCTGTCTCTTGATATCCATGCAGCTTGTATGCTGGAATTCAGAAGACTGTCTCTTTCTTGGCCATTTCCATGTTTTCTTTATAACACAGCCTTGGTTAGGAGGGCTCTTCAGATCTTCCTCACATTCCCCCAGGAAAGCTCAACAAGTGTAGAACCCTGCAAACTACCCCAGGACAGAGAATTGTTGTTCCTTTGAGACCACTTTGTAGAGCCTGTTTAACACTTGGAGGGGACCTTTAGCGTCTATAGAGGTGAGACGTTTCAAAGGTATCAATAGACAACTTGCCACACAATCATATCCCCAGTTTCTTCCAACTCTGAAATTCTGGGTAGCTTCATTCATTTCTGTAGCCTCCTACATGATCTTCAGGTGGAAAGTGCACAAGAAGTGTGAAGTGTTACTGCTGAAGAAAAAGTCAATAAGAAAGATGAAGAATGCAGCAAAGTGTGAGGGGAAACTGTAGGTGTTTCTGTGGGAGATATTTGGTTGAGTTACCCAATATTACAGCCTGAGATGACCTTGGAGATTTATCTGTTCTGGCTTTCCCAGAACAATAAAGATCTGGGCAATTAAGAGCAGCCTACAGCTCTGTTAGAGGGTAGACAGACGGAAAGACAGAAAGAGAAGTTCTGGGGGGTAAGAGATGCCACGATGATTAGCAAATCTGCATAATCCTGTGAGACAGTACTCCATAAAAATCACAAGGACAGCCAGGAAGGCTAGCGTGAAGTTGTGTCAATGGGTGATGTAGCAAGAAGATATGAGCATGAGTCTCCCATATCTTGCAGTCCTGTGAGGGGTGCACCAAAGGGCATGTTTGTCACACCTCCTGGCCAAGCCATGTGGTGAATTCAGTGAGCATGGGAAAGAGCTCAGAGTCTGAGGCCAAGGGAACAGCAGTGTGTTTTTGGTGGAAGAAAAGCTGAATATCAAAATTAAGGGACTGCATTAGTATGCCAGAATGAGCAGTTTATTCACGCCTTTTGAACTGCTCTGGGACTGTAGGAAGAGCAGGTTTCTCCTGTGGCAGGTTCAGTTCACTGAAGTGGCATGGAGCACTGAGTGCTGTAGATGATTGGAAAGACCATGTGGTGAAACACTGAGGAGCAAATTTAGGCAGGGATCAGGCTCAAAGCCAAACACGGTGGGTGCAGTTTCGTAGGATGCATTCCACAACACTGCAAAATGCAAATACTGTGTGAGCAACCAAATGCAGCCTCCCACTGGAGTGTGTGTGAAGGAGTTTCTGGTACTGCCAGCAGTGGTGGGATGATGAGCCACCTCATATCAATGCAACCTTGAACCCTGAGCTAGAGTCTCCAGTTGAGCCTTGGGAAAGCTTCTCCTGATGGACATGCTTTTTTGAGTTCCCCAGTCTGGGATAGGCTTTGGTATTCCTCCAAACACTCTAAGTCAGTATAGATGATTTCTTCTGTGCCAAAGACACTTCCCCTCTCTCATAAACATGGCTGCTCCTCAGGAACATGGGACTGGTCTGGACATTTCTAACCCTCTCTGAATTGGCAGCCAAGAGAGTTTCCTTTCTCTAATAAACCCCTTGGCCAGCTTACTCTTGGCCAGCCATCACAGCTAATCCAAGTCTCTGCTAATTGATCTGTTCTTTAATTATTCAGTGAGTCCAGCAGACTGTCTGTACAGAGGGGGAAGAAAAGCTAAAGGAAATTGTTCTTTGGTTGGTGTTTTGTTTGTTTATTTGTTTGTTTCAGGCTTGTTTTGTTTGAGTTTTCCGTGGACAATAGCCAGATCTTTGTCCAAGGCTGGCTGTATGTGAACAGGGCACCATCAAGACTAAACAACCCCCATTGTTAGCCTTCTGTCACTATCCCTTGGCACACAGGTCCAGCTTGGAAGCAGAGAGAACAGATGCTGAAAATGAAATTTGCAGGCTGACAAGGATACAGGAAGATCACTGTATAAAAAAATTGTTTCCTGGATGATCACAGCCAGTGGACAGAGAAGCCAATGCACTGTAAGTGGAAGAAGACAGTCTTCAGCATTTATCTGTTCAGCCTTTACCGCATTTGTGTTCCTGCCATATCCTGTTACCTCTTCATTTGCAGTGATTCTGGAGACTATCCTTGACTGCAAAATCTTTGACAGAGGCTCAGGGACTGGGCACAATGTCTCTCAACATTTGTTATTGCATCTTGGTTCATCTTTGTGGATCAGCTTTTTTGTCTGAGCTTTCTTCAGAGCTAAAATATTTTCCTGGTGTTTCAATCATGCTTCCTACTTTCTCAAGAGTCTTAATTAGTTCCTTCTATTGCAAAATTCAGTGGTTTTGTTCTCCCCTACTACTCACACACAGGCCTGCCTCAGTGTAGCCCTTTAGCACACCTGATATCATGGTAGGCATGGTACATCAGCTTTGGTCTTCCAGCACAACCTCATCTGTAGGACTGTATAGATTACAGCCAAATGCAAGGGGGAAGTAGAGTTGGTAGGGTGCTCAGCACTGCACAAGAGTGTAGAAATGGTTGTCTTTGGCTGGGTGTCGAACAAAACCCAGTATTTCAGAGGGCTGTATAAGGTCTTTAGAGGTCTGGATTGGAGGATGGAAAGCAGGCTAAAGCATGCAGCCAGAAGCTGTGCTGTCCCACTGAACATATTGTCAGCTCTTGTATGTAACCAAGAACCTGTTAGGCAGTGGAGACAGATACGGAAAATGCTGGAGGAGAACAGGCTCTGTGCATCTCTCTACAGAGCAGCATGTGCTTTCGTGCTGGTGGACTAATGCCATATCGATACCAGACAAGCTCCAGATGTGGAGCAGCCCAAGGCCAGTGGGGGAGGAGGTTGAAATGTAGGACATGCGAAGAGTCAGTATGATCCACCGAGATAATGCAGAAGTTCTGTCTGACATCTGAAATGATGTAACCAGGAAAAGATAAGGCTCTCCCAAGGAGGAGAGACAATAATTGTTTTTTAGCATAACAGATCAGAGATTAGGCACTCCCGTCTGTAATCTGCCATGCTGGAAACAGTAGCTTCCTGTGCCGATGCTAAATATTTAAATTGAAGACTGCAACTGTCCACAACATCCTCCTCCATTTATCACTAGAGAGAAAGGATTGAATTTCCATCCAGCTTAAGTTAATTTTGAACTTGGAAACACTGCTACTTCTTTCTTCTTTCTCTGATCATTTCCTTATAGATGAAGGCAGGAGACTGGGTAAAGCAAACCAGAAGGAGCAGCAGAGGCTCTGTCAGCTGGGGACACCCAGGGGAGCACTGATTTAGGAGGGCTTGCTGCTGACCTCCTGGGAGAGCTTGTAGTGATGGCTGTAGTGTCCTACTTTCTGAAGTAGAGAAGGAAAAGAGAACTGGAGACAGTGACTAGCAAGCAGAACTCCTTTTCTTCTCACATACCTTCACTCCAGTTTTGTTTTCTCTCGAAGCGCTATTACTGAGCAGGGTGCTATATGACATTCGGCATGGTATGTGAAGAAAAAGAGCCAGGGAGCTGTGAATAAAAAGTAGTTAGCCTGTTTTGTTTTTTCCCCACCCTGAGGAAGCAAGCAGAGCTTTGGTCTGCTTTTACATCTGCTTCATGTGTGCTTCACAGACCCCATACCCAGAGACATGTTGCAATCCTACCTCCTTCTAACACACCAGCACATGTACCGGCATAATAGCATAAGCAAAGAATTGGGTTATTTTCTCTCTGTGTGGTGGATTTATTCCCCCCCTACTGTTCCCCACAAGCCTTCCCACCCTTTCGCCCCCCTTTGGCAGGCCCCTTACCCTTGTACTCTGGAAAAACAGTAGTAGCTAACATTTGTGCCTTTGGCAATAAAACCACAGGCCTCGCAAACCCCACATGGCAAAAAGACATTTCCATTCCAATCCCACTTTTAAATTAAACTGTAATGAAAAATCAGCAGTGGCAGCTGGGACCAGAGACAGTGATTGTCTCGAGGAACAAAAAAGGGGAAGGAGGAGGAGAGAGGGAGAGACTGCAAGGAAAGCTCAGCCTGGTAATAAAGCAGCTGGTAAACCTTCAAGTAAAAAATTTGAAAACCAAGTCTAGCAGAGAGGGAAGTAAGGCTGGCAGCCCTCGCCCTGAGATCCATTCCCAGTGGGAGCTGCACAGGCTGTGCTGATACCTGGGGGGAACCTGTGGCACCCCAGGACAGAGCGCAGCCACCATCCCAAGGGACAGTTGTCCTAGCTCCATCCCAGGGAGGATGGATCACAGGGAGGCGCCACCACTGTTCCTGAGCAGTAACACACATGAGCTTCACCTGCCTCTCCAGATGTACACAGGCAGCCATGAAGTGCAGAACCAGTGGGTAATTGGGTAACACTGCTCCAGGAGTTTTGGTAGGTTTTTCAATGAGAAATGGAAAGTTAGCCATCAAAACTCTCGGGCTTGTTTTTCATGCACTGGTTCTTCAAGAAGACAAAGTTTTCTTTGGCAAGCAGGCACTTTATTTTGTTCCTGTGGGAGGCTAAAGCAAGAAAGATAGACCAACTCTGAGAGGGATGTGGGACTGCCATGTGAAATTCATTTGAGGGATTGTTTTTTTTCTTAACGCATACAGCAATTCAGCCAAAGACCCGACTTACATTTTCCTGGCATACCTTAAAGAGACACTCCCAAGTGTACAGCTCTACATATCGTCCTCGTCCACAAAATTATAACATCCATGAACTAAAAATAAATAGATATACTTCCGTTTTTCTCAGTTGCTAATATTGTTTTATTTCATTAATGCTGCATGAGACTAAAGGATAAAAAGGAGAAACTACTTGCTCTAAAAATTTGCAGTGATAGAAAAGAGGCCTGAGAGTGGATGCACAAGTGCAAAGGAGCGCAGGGACGCTTCAAAGGTCACATAGTACATGAATAACATTTCTAAGAAAAGAACCAAGGTCTCCAGGGAGTCAATTCAGTGCCCAATGCACAGGACTACACAGGTTTTCCATAGCCTCTGCCTGTCCCGGGCCCTAAAGTAGATCTGATGAGGTGACATTGAAAGTTTTGCGATACTCCCATGCAGTGCGGGTAAGTGCCTAGTTCATCTGAGTAGACACAAGTGTGCTCATAAGTTAGGTGACTGTGCACTGCAAATAACCATGCAGGCTCACACTGCTCACTTGCCTATATAGTTTTGCAGTCAGCACTCACAAGTGCAGGACCTACACATCTACACTTACTCTACCAAGTCTGAATACAGTCTTGGTGTCAGTTGTATTTTAGTCATGCTACTTATAGGCTGTAGGAAGAAGTGCTAATCCAAAACAAATTTATAGTTTTGTTGATTTTTAATCTTTAACAGTATCCAGAAGATAAATGAGCTGCTAGCTAGTTCTCTTCAGATCATCTGTAAGATACATGGTCAAACCAGTACCTGAAATTAAGATCTTGATCCAAGTTCCTCAAAAATAGGTGCTTCAGTCCTTTGGAAGTCCCAGAATAGTAAGCACCTGACTATTCAAAGCCTAAATTTCCAGCTGAACGCACCACAAGCTTTTTCAGTGAAGTCATACTCTTAGGTATTTAAAAATCAGGCCAGTTATAGTTGCATCTAAATAAGAATTTAGAACCCACATTTAGTTCAGAGGAACTCTGCACCTATTCAGAAAAATCTCAGTATCTCTCTGTGCCACAGTTATACCAGGTGATAGTGACTGCAGTATGTGTGTCTACCTGTAGAACTCACTTCTATGTATGTGGCAAATAAGAGTGTGTTGTTCTATATTTTTGTGATTGCTTGCAAAAAGGTGTTTGGGTTATTTTGTTATAGGATAAGGGAATTAGATACCCAGCTTCATTCCCTGGCAGTCTTTAAGGGGAAGAAGAGAGAAAAATTGAGGTGAGATTTCAGAACATCCCACCCCTGATCTCCATCACAAGACACACACAAGCAAACCTCTGTTCACCCATTATACTCTTCCTGGCCTTGTGTGCATACAGAGGGTGTGATGTGAGTAAGGACAGTCCTGCTAAACAGTGTTTTGGCCACTTGGCTGAAATGCCTATAGTGTAGACGCTTCCTTCAGCTCTGAGTGAGCCTCTGGTGTTGCAGATCACTTGGAAGTGCATGTAAGAATTTAGATGTTTGTGAACACCTGATCTGAATGATCCCACCCTCTTGGGACTTTCAACACACTGGACAGGCTTTCCTCAAAAGCTAATTTCCTCATGGGATTTTTAGTAAATCTCAAAGTCTCACCTGTCTTTGCTTCTTTACTCAAATAACTTGTTTTGGCCTTCATGTTACTGTTGCTGTGCTTACAGTTGTGGAGGAGGGAAGAGTGAGACATTCAATCGAGACCACAGCTATATTTCACAGCTGCCTTTTTCCCCACTGTTTGTTTGCTTTCTGTATGAGCCATGTTAGGATATTTGCATGATAATGGGCTTTTGGAGGTGCTGTTGGATGAGACTGGGTCCTCTTTGTTTGTATAGTGGTTTGAGTCTTTCACAGTTGTGCACTGGTCAGAGACCAAAATTCTGCCGTCTGTTCTGTGCTAGTGATTTCCACTGACTCCTAAACAATGCCGAACCCTGGGAGCTGCCTATGGCTGTGTGTGTCTGGGAGCAGAGCTTGAAACTCCATCAATGACTTGCTAATTCTGTACAAAGCTGTAAGCAAAGCAGTCTCAGAATTCAAAATAAAGTCCTGTGAAGACTTGAGAGAGAAACAATCTGTATTGTTGCTACTTCAGTGAACTTTCACTTTTCAAACGCAGAAATGGTTATTGAGACCAACTCTGAGAGACCATAACTGGTTCCTTATAATTATTTTCTGTTGTGGAACCTCTGTAAAAAAAGAAATAGTGTGAAATTTATCTGTGAAAGGTTTCAGAGGGTTTACAGGCCCTGAACCATATCAAAGTGGTTTCTGACCTGAATTCCCAAGTTATTTAAATTACAGAAGGTCACATCTGACTCTGTGTTACTTAAAAGATCTGGTGGGCAAAGCTTTTTATGCTATGGAAACAACATAGTGCACATACAAACATTCTGGTATCTTTTGATCTGTGCATAGGGCACAGAAAGCAGCCCAGCTGTGAACTAGAAGGACATAGAACAGGAATAAACTTGGGTCTGTTTGTAGTTCTGTCAAATCCAGTGGCAAATGTCCCATCAATTTTTCAAAGATCAAGTTCAAGCCGCCATGAGCAGATAATACTCAAGCAATGGGGTGGGTAAGAAATATAGCGCGGAAAGTAAAGTCTGGAACTGTGTTCCATGGAAGGGCACCATTAGAAATAGGCTTAGGATCTCAAAGTGCTGTGGGCTTTCTGATCCATGCCCAAAACAGGGACCACCTCTCTTAAAACATTCCTCCGCATGAGAGAATCATACATTTGTAGCACAGACATTGAAGAAGGCACAATCGTGAAAATTTGTTCTGACCTACTAGAATCAATTTTATAGATCTTTTATTGGTTCAATTGGTTGGCATATCCTTACATAGCATAGAAAAAGCCCTTTTGTCTCCAAAGCTGGCACTGCAATGAATTGGTTATTAAGCTGGAAAAGAAAGACTGTGCCTAAATCTCACGGACTGCTCCTGGCCTGTCGTCTGGGGTAGATGAAAGCAGCCCCTACCCTAAAACTTCTGTTGCCACTGCTGACACAGTCAGTGCTCTCAGAAAATCAGGGAATCACAGAATGGCTGAGGTTGAAAGGGACCTCTGGAAGTCATCAGGTCCAAACTCCCGGCTCAAACAAACAGGGCTGTCTGGAGCAGGATATGTCCAGACAGCTTCTGAGTATCTCCAAAGATGGAGTCTCCAAAAAACTCCCTGGACAACTTGTGCCAGTGCTCAGTCATCCTCACAGTAAAGAACTGTTTCCTGATGTTCAGAGGGAATCTCTTATGTCACGGTTTGTGCCCATTGTCTCTGATCCTGTTGCTGGGTACCAATGAAAAGAGCCTGGCTCCAACCACTTTGCACTGTCCCTTCAAGTACTTACGTACTTTGATAAGATCCCTCTGCCATTTTGCCAGGCTGAGCAGTCCCAGCTCTCTCAGCCTCTCCTCACAGGAGAGATGCTCCAGTCCATCAGCTTTGGCCATTCATTGGAGACTGTCCAGTATATCCATGTCTCTCCAACCCAGGGAGATCAGAACAGGATACACTGCTCCAGATGCGGCCCCACCAGTGCTGAGTGGAGGGGAAGGATCGCCTCCACCCACCTGCAGGCAACACTTTGCTTCAGGCAGCCCAGGATGCCGCTAGCTTTCTTCGCTTCAAGGGCACACTGCTGGCTTACGGTCAACTTGGTGTCCACCAGGACCCCCAGGTCCTTTGCTGCTGAGCTGCTTTCCAGTTGAGTAGTCCCCAAGAAAAATGCTGACTCTTTCCGTAGGAAAGTTGGTTTTCTTGGAGCATTGTTCTTTGAAAGCCAAAGCCCCATTCTCCCCTACCCACAAGTATGTTGGGACTGGTTGCTTTTGCTGAAAACTGCCAAAAGAATTCAGCTGATATTTTGCTGGAGACAGTTGTCTCTTGATTGGGGAGGGAAGTCAGATGGTATTTTAGGAGCTCAGAAATTAGCTCGTGTTCCTGCAAATCCAGCAGATAACAGCTTTCTCAGTGCCATTCACACAGCTGTAGGGGAGAATATTAAAAAAAACTTTCAAATTCTATTTATTAAACTTGCTAGAAAACTTGTCGGGGGGGAGGGGTCCGAACAGCCTTCAGCAACTCCATTCCTCAGCTTATGTGAGATGCCATGGTAGCAAAAGAAATGTCTGCAGCTTTACTGGAGGAAGTGAAGTGTTAGAGTAATAGAATTAGGACTCCTGACTCATTCTGTCACTGCCTCAGACTGTTTGTGAGCAGCTCTCACCTGAGCAGGTCCAATGACACTGCTGCCTGACTCATTCAAGTAATCAAAATGACTGAAAGCCCAATTTGACCTGAGTTTATCTGACACCGATGTGTGATAACAACACCTGGCTGTCTTGCATATAGCCAGTGATTCTGGTTAGTTAACTGTTTTGAGATCTTTTGAGAACAAGAACTCTGTAATTACAAAGAGGTTGTATTTTAGCTAGCCTTCACCAACAAGTTCTTTGTAAAATACAATTTTAATTGCTTTTCACAAAAGATATCTTCCCTCCACCTTGAAAATCAAAAAGATTAAAAATCTCTCACATTCTTCCTTATTCTTCAAGAAAATTCAGCTCCATTTTTGAAGCTGCTTTAAGTGAACAACAACAGAAAACATTCATAATTTTCTCAGCCAACTTTCTAGAAACCCAAAATATAGGTCTCAGCTTCTAAGACTCTTGATCTTCTATTTCACAAGTCATTTCAAGTTAATATCAAATGCTAACTCACTGGCAGGGTTTCTTCTTCTTTTTTTTTTTTTTTTTTTTTTTATTTCCCAGCTATATATAAAATGCATCTATTTCATTCCCTTTGGACTGATGATCATCATTTATCCATTTTCTTTATCTGAGAGGAAGGGGAGGATATAATTTGACAGAAACAGTAATCTGCTTGAGAAAGTCAAAGGCTGTTTGATATTAATACACAGAATGATTAATCAAAGAAAGAGCAGTCCTCCAGTAATAAGCAAAGGATGAGGTCATTAGCTGGGTAGCAGAGACCAGGCAGCTCTTAAGGATATGCACTGGGGTCAAGAGTGAATAAGGGAACTGTAGGAGTTTTCAGTCCTTTAGAACATGGTAATGGCCTTACTGGGTTAGATCAAAGATCCCTCTAGCTCTGCAGCCTGTTTCTGACACTGTCCAGTAGCAGTCATTGAGGGCAACAGGATAGCAAAAGGGGAGAGTGCACAGTACTCCTTCCCTACTATGTACCTTTTCCACAGTTAATAGGTTAGGGACTGCTTAAGTGTATAAATCGTTATGTTTAAAATCCGCTCTGGGTGTATTGGCCATGAAAGCATCCAATGATTTTTCAATCCATCTCTCCTTTCAGCTTCCACCAATAATGAGTGGCAATAAACTGCACAGTGTCACTGGGCACAGCATGAAGTAGAAGCCATAGTGCAATCCCATCAGTGATGCCGTCATCCAGGCCTAAGAAACATCAGAGGCAGGAAGCACTCAGTGCTTCTTTAGTTCATATCTTCAGTGTCTGCTGTGTACCGAGAGTGTGTCTGCCTCCCCACAGACCTGCCACTACAAGCTCACAAACAGCTCTTGTGTTCCAGCAATTGGTGAGTGCTGCAGGCCTTGTTTTTACAGCATACTGGTGCTTCCAAATCAGTGTCTGAAGGAGATTGGCAGGAGAATGAATGCAGGAGGTGGCTGCTCAAGAACAGGAGCAGTGTCCAGAGAGGAAAGTACAGAAGGTGATGGGAAACAGAAGGACTGGGTGATATAAAAGATGTGAACCAGAAAGCTGCAAACAGTTTTGAATGATCTGCTGTTTTTATCCTTGGCCTGATTAAAGTCTTGTTTTAATGTAGAACAGAGTAATACAGTATGGGTTGTGAGCAGCAAGCCGAGATCTTCAGAGCTCTAGAGGTTTGGTAGATACCAGATCAGTCAATCTGTGGGTGATATCTCCTCTCTGCAGGGGGTTTCACCACTCGTGTGGTGTGGACTGGAGAGCAGGTTGGCTCCTTGTCCTGCAGAGCACTGTCAGACATGAGAATGAGTCCTTACTCCAAAGATGATGAGGGCCCTTGGATGTTGCTCCTGTCTGGACTTAGACTATCTGCAAGGATTTGAATCCTGCAGCAGGGTCTACCCAGGCACTGAAATGAGTGAAACTCTGTGCAGATGCAGGAATTGACCCACTTAGATCCAGCCACAGGAACAGGGGCCCTTCTGGGTCAGAGATGAGTTGCAGATAAATGTGCCTTCACAGGCCCAGGGTTCACATCTCAGCTGTGTTGCACGTGCAAGGCAAGAGCTGAATACATCCAAGTCACCTAGAAGCCCCCCTCCCTTTCTGCTTCATATATTAAACACAAAGCAGATTTCATCTCTAATAAATAATTCTTATAAGTCAAAACAACAAGCGCGTTTGTTCCACGTATTTTTGGCTTTGCCAGTTGTTTAAATCTCGGGTCCCTGACACTGCTTAGATCTATGATAAAGGCAGACAGCAAGAACTTTATCGTGCCCTGATAGGGCTGGTTTTTGTCAGCATGCTCTCTCCTTTGTCACCAGCTTTAGAAGGCAAAAAGCTACAAACAATTCATGGGGAAATAGCTGAAGCTCGTTCTGCCAAATCAAGAAAATAAAAACCACAAAAGAATAAAAAATGGAAAATACCCTTGAAACCCACTGAGGCAGTGACTCCATGATGAGGGGTACCGAGCCTTGAAGTGACTCAGCCTTTTACATGATCAGGCCAAAGAACAGCTTGTCTGTTTTGCACGGGAGAACAAACACCTGCCTAAATCCTGCACAAGGCCTGGAGACATTTTTTTGCATCTCTCCCCCCTTCCTCAGATATATACACTAGGTTCCACCTGATGGCGAGGGAGATACTAGCATCTTCTGTTCACCTAGGTCATATCACCAGTTCCCTTCCCCTTCAATTCTATGGTACTTTGTGAGGGCAGGAGCCATTTTCTTCCTGTCTTCTGCAAGAGTCATAGAATCATAGAACTGTAGAATGCTTTGGCTTGGAAGGGACCTTACAGATCACCCAGCTCCAAACCCCCTGCCATGGGCAGGGACACTTTCCACCGCATCAGGTTGCTCAAAGCCTCATCCAGCTTGGTCTTGAACACCCCCAGGGACCACCCACAACTTGTCTGGACAACCTCTTCCAGTGTCTCACCACCAGCACACAGAGCCTTTTTTTCTGTAACCTCATCTTTTCTGTTACCCTCAGAACACCAAGAGGAAAAGACACCTATCCTGGTCCTGCCAGGTGTATTTTCCAGTGCTGTAGGTAATAGAAAGGCAAGCCTTGGATCAGGATCACTCCGCTGTTTGCTAGGAATCCCGTAACTGTTTGCCCTGATTAAGACCTCATGTTCTCCATTTACTGAGGAGTGAGCCAGCAGGATGTAGCACACACTACCTAACAGCAACTCCTATAGATATCAGAGGAGCACTGTGAAATTCCTGCAGGTACCTGGTCCATCTGGATTGCTCCAGTGATTGCACTTTTTGCTAGATTTAGAGAGACAGATCACATTTTTCCCTAGTTCAAAGGAGAAGTTTCTGAAGGAAGGGGTAAAGGACTAACAGCTACTTTTTTCACTTGTTTCTAGTCTGTAGAGTCCTCCTTGGGCTCACAGCACCATTTTACCTGACAGGCCCCATTTCTCTATGTTGATGGAGTAATTCTGACTTTTCTTGCATTCTTCCTGTGGTGCATTGAGAGCTTCTGTTGCGCAGGCAGCAAGCCTGCATTTTGAAGTATTTGGACCTAATAACTAAGGGAGACCTGTGCTTGGTTTGCATCTACTGAAGTAGAAGGTGGTTTTACAAATTCAGCCCTAAATGACTAATGTATTCTGGGTATTAGGCATACTGTGCCTCCCAGTGGCAGGGGTTCTGTTTCCACGTAACTGCCTGGTAGACATTACGGAGGGAGGAGCTTCAGGTTTTAAAAATGATTTGGAGCCTGTTGAGGCTTTTTTTTTTGACACTGTAGTAGAAAGGTGGTTTGGAGGCACTGCTTTTGTAGTGGAGAAAGGATTTGCTTGTTCTTTCATCTCTTTTCTCTGAACAGCATTGATGTGATGTGAAAGTTTGGATTCCCAGCTCTTCACCTCAGACAACCGTTGAAAGCGATCAGTGCTACAGCCCTGCAGTTGAATAGGACTTCTATAAAAAGACGGCTTATTTTCCTTATACAGAAGACACAGGGCGGTGGTGTGTGCTCCATTCCTAGCCTTACTCATGCTCTGTAGGTACATGCAGGCAAGTCACCCAGCACCTGGGTTTTACTTTGGTTTTTTTCGCCAAAACTGTATCTGAGAGAAATGCTATGAGATCAGAATCACACTCGCAGCTTCTACCATCAAATTACTAAACACAACAGGCCAGTTTCGTCATTGTATGTGCAAATACCTAATTTGTGCTTGCAGTCTCGTCTCTTGTTTCTATGCAATGAGGTGCACACAATTTAGAAACCCAGGCCTCTTTAAAAAAATAAACAAAACCTGCTACTACTGGTAGATTGGTAAGGCAGTTACTCCGTGTCTATTAAAAAAAGGAGGTGGGGGGAAATAAAGTACATTCTTGAAGGGAGGTGATGAAGTTCAATTTCTTCATATTTGATAATTATCTTTAGGTGGCAAAGAAAAAAATACGTTAAGACACATACAGTGTTTGACTAAAAGTAGAATTTGCCAAGAACATGACGTACTGAAAATGACTGTAGCTGTTATAATGCCATCAGCCAGGGTAGCTGTGAAGGATTTGATTTTATGTCTCTGCGTTTAATTTCATCATGATTTTTAAAAATTCCCAGAGAGTGTTGCAGCTGCTCCGGCATTAACAGCCTCGAAATAGAAATGTGTTACTTAGCACGATACAGCTGCAGAGGAGAAAAAAATATTCCCTGAACAAGCCCCATTTAGATTGATTAATCTACCAAGATGGTTATTCGTATTTTAAATTCATGTTGTTTAAACTCAAATCTGTTTGCCTCCCAGCCATTTTATTTAGGTATATCTTTCCTACGGTGGTAACAATTTCCAGATTTGCATAAAAAATGAACACTGCCCAAGCAGCTCCTGCCACTTGCTGGCTTCTACTTGTTTCAGTATCACAGACTGAGCCACTGAGATTGCTCTCTTGAGGCTCTTTATCCACAATGATGTAAATAACTGTTCCTCCTACTTTGCCCTTTCTGTAGATGCTTCCATCATCTTTGGCCTTCCCTAGGTACAGGGAGGTTTCGTACCATCGTTACTGGAGGTTGGAAAAACACACAGTGTATTTGCCCATGTCCAGGTATGTAAGACCTAGGGGAATGATAGGAGAAGTTCAGGAGTTCCCAGATTGATTAGCACCTGCTCCAGCACCGCTGTTAGAGAGCACATTTCTACTCCCTTTGCTTCCAGTGCCATAAAACCATTGCTATGTCATGAATTTAGTAGAGTCCTTTTGTGTATGGGTCTCGCATTACAAAATCCTGTCTGTAGCTCAGACTCTCTTGCTGCACCTTGGATAAGCACAAGGGAAGCTCTTTAACCACTGTTATCAGAAAAATAGGAGTCTCAGAGAGGGGTGGCCGATTTTTCTTGTCTCAATAGCTGCTAATGATGTAGGTGAGAGCCACATGAGACTTGCTGTGAACTGAGAGACAAGGGGAGAGAACCCCTTTGCCTGCCAGGCAGGCTGAGGCAGGGTGCTGGTCCCTGCTCAGGTAGTGGCTGGGCTCAGTGGTCCCTGCTAACTCTGCACTCCTCTCAGGCAGTTCCCCCGGGAACCCTCCTTGCCTGCCCCACATCTAGAGGGGCCAATAAGGACAACTCTAAGCAGACTTAAAGGTGCCTGACTCAGCTGCCATCCTTACCCCATGGCTCCATTGAGTCTTTCTCCCAGCTACACATAGGAGCTGGCTCTTCACGAATGAGGATATGGTAGGAATCTTGCTGGGAGAAACTGAATTTTGACATTAGTCGTGGCTGTAACCCCACACAGGCTTTCTTTCACATAAGGTATTGGTGAGATATGGTTAGGCAAGGAAAGAAACGAATAGGAGAAAGCATCCCTGAAAACATCAGCCCATGTCAAGCTGGGAAGAATTTTCCTTCTGACAGGTATTGTGAGAATTCTCACTCCATACCGCTTCCATCCCAAAGAAGATGAGAGGAACATGACTCCTGAAAAACCCTTTGCTACCACAGGCATGTTCCTGGAAGCACAGCATGAGAGCAGGCAGTCCCAAGCCCCAATGTTTCAGACCTCCTGACATGCTCCGATATCCAGGGGATTTCCTCCTGCAGTCTGTAATATTAATGGGTTTTGGAGAACTGTTATCCTTTCTACTCCTGTGAGACCATTGAATTTATAGGAAACTCAGAAAACAGGAAATCTGTGGCATTTCTCAGCTCTCTCACATTTTTCGTGCTGATGGTATAATCCCATTTTCATGATCTAGAGAGAGATACATCTTTTGGTCAACTGATTATCATGTAGCATTTTATACTACTCACGTCGTTGACTCCTACAAACGTGCATTATGCAGCCAAGCATGCTTTACCTCCAGCATACCACATACCCAGCTGGATTAATATTTTATTTCTTATTTAAAAAGAGCTGCCCAAGGTTATCTTATCCTGTCAGACCATACATTTCCCCCTCTCTAAATAATTCCTTTGCCCTCACATTGTTTCAACTTTTTATTTAGCAGCTCTCCATTTCTCTCCCAGCTAATTTATTCCTAAAAGAGTCTCCTCAGTCCTTTTAGTTTGTCTGTTCTTTGTTGATGACATTCATGCACCCTAGCTCAAGCAGGCTACAGCAGCTTTTTCTTCTTCTCCCAGAAGCTGCCTGCAGTACTTTAATAAGTCCTATAATCTTCTTTTTTTTTGTAAAGGATGCAGATTCAGTTTACCTAACCTTTCTAAAAACTGCTGTGTGTCTAAGTCATCTCTGTTGCCCTCTGGTACTTTTCCATAATATCCTTCTTTCATAAGATGACCAGAAAGGCATAAAGCATCTCAGATGTGACCTCACATGTACTTAACCAATACTATAATAATTTCCTGTGACTTATAATTGATACCGCAATATTAACGTTTCCCAGGATTTTGCAGAGTGGAGAGGTTACATTCCTTTTTCCTTGAGGCTTCCCCCACACCCACACTTCCAAGCTGTCTCTCTGTCATACTGTCTTCCTCTGTCTCATAAAGCAAGCCTTTGGAATCATGCTTCTCTTTAACATTTCTGCATTGCCTGGTAGGCACCCCTCTTAGACAAGTACAGCTGTCAGCATCCACATATCCAGCTCCATGTTAAAGGGTTAATGTTACCAGGATCTTTTTGCATTTATCCCTGTTCCCCATGAGTTTGAATGTTTCCAGACCTCAATGCTGCCTGTGCACTAAATTAGCTATTTGCTATTATTGACAGTCTCTTTGGACGGGAGATGATCTGGGTCTCTTTCTTCTGAAGCAGGTATTGGATCTGACTGGTGGGGACCTAAGAGCACAGTTGCTCTAACAGTAAGGAAAGGAATGTCTGGAAAAAGAATGAGAAATTACTGAGTTTCAGCAGTTCAATGAGAAGTAAACCCATGCTTGATGCTTTCTATAAAGTGCAAGGAATTCCTGACCACTCACCTCCCAGCAAACCACATACTTCAAAGGATAAATCTGGCTCTTTTAGCTAGAAAATATATTACATTTTTTTTGAGTGACTCTGCTTTTTTTCAAGCCTGAGAGAATGATTTTATAAAGATAAAGAGTAGAATCAATGGCCTAGTACCATTCACTCCCACAGGTATTAAACCAGGTATCTCTAGCCTCAGCATTCTTGAAGGCAAATTTCAACATGGATAAAGGGAATCCCTTTCAGTTTTACAAAGCAATTGTGCATATTTATCTAGACACTCCAGACTGTAGGCTCCAAGTGCTATTAACCTACAAGGCACCCACTTGTGTGTATACATAATGTGCTTTTCTGGCTTTCCTACTTGAACAGTAAGTACACAACTATGCATCTGTACACACAGTCTCCCTATATTCATTTAATTACATCCCTCGAGTAGACATTAAAGCAAGTATGTTGCTTGTTTTGTAAAAAGCAGCCTGGCTGACTGGCTTAAGAGGTACTGACTGAGATTTTGTTCTTACGCAGCGTATATGACAGTGCTACAACCAGGTCACAGGTCTACAGCACATACACAGGTGAAAATATGATTTGTGCAGAACGTGATTGCAGCTCCCAGTCCACAATCACTTCATCCTGAAGTGTACTTGTTATATTATTATCAGGAGGCCTGAGGTGGCAGGGTGAAAAAGGACACTGGAAAAATGACCTGGGATCTATTCAGACAAAGGAGAATGTGCTAATTAATTTCACTGGAGCTCTGTGATTCTCTTAGA
The DNA here is from genome assembly GCF_017976375.1 of Cuculus canorus. Classification (NCBI taxonomy): domain Eukaryota; kingdom Metazoa; phylum Chordata; class Aves; order Cuculiformes; family Cuculidae; genus Cuculus; species Cuculus canorus. The sequence continues at coordinate 27,624,909 of NC_071406.1, read as the reverse complement.
CGTACTTTGATGACTACTCCAAACCACACAAACATAGCTGTAGCTAAGCAGGAATCCAGGGATTCCAGTCACTATTCCACATTGCAGAGTGGCTGAGGTTGGAGACTGATAGTCCACCTTGCCTGCTCAAAGCAGGCTATTCAGGACTGTCCCATCACACTCCTAGTGAAAACATTTTTTCTTTGTTTAAACTGAATTTCCTATACTTTCATTTCTGACCACTCGGCCTGCCACTGGGCACCACTAAGACAGCTCAGTCTCTGTCTTCTTTACTTCCCCCAGTGGATATTTATACACACTTGTAGATCCCTCTGAAATTTCTCTTCTCTGAGCTAAATAATCTTAGCTCTCTCAGCCTCTCCTTGTACAGCAGAAGCTCTGATCCCTTTACCATTTTTGTGGCCCCGTCTCAAGGTAGAGGAGTTGTTCTGGTGGCAGCATCTGCCACATGCTTTGCTGGGATCTCCTCCGAGCAGGTGAAGGAGTGAGCACCTACTGAATGCACACAGGGGAAACGTAAACTAGGTCTCCTTAGTTTCCCTCAGTGGATGGGAGCAAACTGCAGTTGCTCTGTGCTTGTCAGTTCCTGAACTAATTTTCTGATTAGCGCAACCAGTTTGATTCGCTGAACTTTTGGTTAATCCTCAGTTATGCTTTATTCAGGGATGACTCAAGCTAAAACTATGCACATTTTTCTACCTATATTTCTGGAGGTCGAAGACTATTCCTCAAACCTTGGCTGCCTCAGATGAATGAATGCCCTTTCCCTACACTCAGTCCTTGGCTGGCCTAGAGGACTATCCTTGTGGAGATAGGACTGAGGGAAATGGGTATAAACTGGAGAGGGGCAGATTTACACTAGACATTAGGAAGATTTTCTTCACAATGAGAGTGGTGAGACACTGGCACAGGTTGCCCAGGGAGGTTGTGGATGCCGCATCCCTGGAGGTGTTCAAGGCCAGGTTGGATGAGGTCTTGGACAGTCTGATCTAGTGGGATGTCCCTGCCCATGGCAGGGGGTTGGAATTAGATGATCTTTAAGGCCCCTTCCAACCCTAACTATTCTATGATTCCTTGATTCTATGATTCTATGACATATCTGCAGTGACCCTATCTGAGCAACAGGCAGACTGGTTCAGAGTTAGTTTCCTAGTGGTATTCAGCACACTCATGAGACAATGTTTTTGTGGATTTTTTTCAGTTCTCTCTGTAACTACCTGTCTCTGACTCTTTAAAATTGGATTTTTTTCTCATTAATTAAGTTCTGTGGCCTTTATGAGAAAATTGAAGGAATATTATCTTTTTAAACCAAATTGGTATTTTAAAGGTCTAATAAGTAAATGTATGATTTCAAAATTAAACATGATATTTCATCTTTGTCTGCTACGCTCGTTAAATATTTAATTACATTCCAGGCTGAGATGAATCAGTGGTTGGGAGGAGGGAACGTGAGTTGTTCTTGCAGCCAAAGAAGTCTTCTATTCTAAACCTAAAAGTTTTGTCAGGACAGCGAGCCTTCAAAGACCAACCACATGACCACTGCTATTGAAGAAAGAGTGAATCATAACTCATGAGTTCACTCCACCTTCAGCTGAACCTTGTCTTCGCTTTACCCTCTTCTAGGTCTGGCCTAAGGAAACAGGGGAAGGGGCTGACTGTAGCACTGCCATGTGTACAAAAGACTTCCTCTGATCTCTAGGGACCTCCAGGCCCAGTTGACCCAATGCACGACTGGTTTTTTCTCTTCTTCAGGAAGCACAGAGTGAGATTTTCATTTACTCAGCCATGTGGTGCCAGAATTTAGTGTATTCAGATGGTTCTTCCTCATCTTTCTCATTCCCTGGTTTTGGAACTCCTCCTGTCTGCTGGTGTCTGTCTGGTCCACTCCACAGTTTTTCATTTTTATATTCTTCCTCCTGTGATGCCAGGCAAAGTAGGCTTCCCCTAGTGCTGCCTGCATGCGCTGTAGCTCCTCACTACTTGGAGGCTGGGAGCACATACCATATATTAAAAAATCTGTGGTCTCAGGAGTGCCCAGTTAGTATGAAGCAGGCCTTTGTGAAACAGTGTCATAGCAAATATCTCTTTCTTTTCAAATCGCCTACCATTTGTTCATGTCCAAAATGTATGAGTATGAAATAAAGACCATCATTAACTCTCTCTCTAACTACATTATGCATAGTCATAATTAGATGAGACTCCACTTGAAACTAGATAGGAATTCTCTTATTATAGAAGGCTGATTTCAATTCAAATTCTATTCCTGGTTGATTTAGACCTATTAAGAATATCGTGTGCCAACCTTATTCTTCAGTGCAAACAGTTTGCCTCTAACAATCTCTTGATATACAGCAATCTGCTCTACCCTTTTCTCCAGACCTATTCCAGTCTGAAACTCTGCCTTGAATACATTTGGCCTGTGTTCCAACCCAAATCTCAGGACTTGTCTGATTATATAAATGCTTCCTTATTTTCCTTGGAAAACTTTCACTCAGGACTTCTTAGGATTTTGCTTGCCTTTTTAATGGCCATATTACACTGCTGGCTCATAGTCATTTGATGATCAAATAATATACCTAGGTTTTTTCCTTCTTAGACACTTCCAACTATCGAGCCAAGCCTTACTGTAGGATTTTTGTTAGTAGTCTCTAAATGTGTGACTTCACACTGCTTAGCTTATTTCATTTCTGATTTTCGAGTTCTTCCCACTTGATACAGTGATAGTCTTTTCTTTTTACTGACAATGCCTCTCAGCTTTGTGCAACTGTTATTCACTTCTGCATACACCAGCTCTTCTTGCAAGGGTCATCAAAATACAGAAGACACAGAATGAGATCGGTTTCAATACCAGCTGCTGAGGGCTGACACTGAAGAACCTCCCACCAGAAATGTCTCCTGCACAGAGACACAACTGCCTCATTCCCTTTAAGAAGTTCTCACAAGTTCTTACAATTTTAAAGCTGTCTGATTTCTTTAGTTAAACTCCTGTCTTTCTTTATTGCATCACATTAAATGCATTATTGAAGCCCAATTACTAAAAAGATCATTGCCTTGAAAAGTAAAACCCGATGTTGCATTTTCTTTTAACTTCATGTCAATAGCTTTTCACTCTAAAATACATTCTAAAATAACTTTGCATACCATAAAGGTCAGAGTAGCATATTTCTGTACTCTAAAAATGAGAAGTACCTAAAGTGTGCAGTTGGTTAGCTACATATTCACATTATATATTGTTTATTATCTAGATGCAATGTCAGCACTTACCAAGTAAGAATGAATTCCGTGTGCTAGAGTTATGACTGTCATCTCGATAAAGTAACAGAAACAGGCAGAATAAGCTGGTATTAAATGCTAAATCATACGGCAGCTCATGAGCTCACCTTTCACCTTTGGGAAGCTGGATTTAATAGAAATCCATTGCAGGGAGAAAAATATGACCTCAGTTCAGCCCTTCTGCAGTTCTGCACACTCCAGACAACTGGTGGTGCGTGTTGGCAGGGGAGGCATGCCAAAGGCAGTCAGTAAGCTCTTGCAGGTGCTGCAGCTTGCACTGGGCTGCTCTCTTTGAGGCCTCTGATATTAGGGCCTGTCTGACCTCCTGGTGTTTAAAAGAAGACACTGATGTTGTACCCCACTAGCCCAGGCTCTAGGAAGGGGCGAGGTGAGAGTTTTTGACTATGCGAGGAAGTCAGTTTACAAGCAGGGAAAATTCAGCCTCACTTTATCCATATATACCCCAGCCCAGATATGGGTGGGCAGCCCAGCTGCTGTTGGCCTTGCTCTCGGGTGACCAGCAGGGTGGCTTGAAGAGTAGGGGCTGAGGGAGGCAGGGGGACGCAGAGTCAGGTGGCTTTCCCCCCTCTTCTCACTCCATACTTCAGGCGGTTGGGGACACTTGTCATATCCACCTGTGAGCTGTGTCAGAACTACAGCAGAGAGGGAAGAGCTATCAGGGCTGAGCGTGCCATTCAGGTTTTGAGAAAGAAAATATCCACATATAGTAGGAGCTGCTACAAGGAAAGAGCTATGCAACTTCATTTGCCTCGCATACGTGCTGGGGAAATACACAGAGACAGCAGCAATACTGGATACGCCTCACAGATCACTTTTACCGTTTCCTTCCCACCCCACCTCCTTCCATCATATTCTCTACAGAGGTTCTGCACCCAACTGATCCTGAGGAATGGCCAATCTCCTCCGCTCTGTCCTCACACAGCCAGCCCTGACAACCTTGCCTGTCTCAGTCAGCCCTGCTGTCTATCGGCTCCAGTTTGATCACTGGTAGTGTGGCCTGCAGTTATCCTTACAGCCAAGCGACCTGCCCAGCCATTTCATGTTCTTTCTTTTCTGAACTTCATTGTTCTTCTGAGCATGTTGCCTGACTTCATGAAGTGCCCTCTCCCTTTCTGCCTTAGTTATTCTAAGTATCAATCACTCCACAACCACCTTTGCTACTATTAACCTTCTTCCTGTCTTCCAAATCAAAACCTATTTCTCACTTCCATATGTCAACACCAGTAACAAGCATCAATTAAATGTCTTTCATTTTTAAAGCACGCAGCCTTACTACCCTTGCTTATATCTTAATGCTTCCCATATGCTTCTCATCAGACTCTAAATTCCTCTGTTTGCTTCCTCTGAGAAGTCATTCTTCATTATAATAAGTTGCCCCAAGTAAATTTATTCATCATCTTTTTCTATGACAGCCACGTTCTTTCACTATGGGAAATTAAACACTGTACCATATGGCCAGAGCAGCAAACTTTAGTACTCACTTGCTCAATTGTTTTAACACTTTGCCGCCTTCGTACAACAGTCTGTTTGCCACTAGTGTGTCAGGCTTCCGCCTGACATATGCATTAGACACGTTAATGGGAAGGAGGAAATTAAGTGAAGTTGACAATGTGAGGAAAGAGCAGTATGATCCCATTAAGTTCCAAAAATTCACTATTTCTACTATTTTTCACCGGGTTGGGGGAGAAAAAGCCCCTTAAACTAATTCCTCCGAACACACTACATCATTAGCCTGCTGTGCCACCATATGACACCTCTCAAAATCAGAACAATGTGAGAATTCAGAAGTCTGGGGACAGCATACACATGGCTCCACTGTGCATCCCTTTTGTGAGCCTCGTGCTGTCATTAGCTTTACTTTTCATGCTGCAGTTGTTCCCCAAGCCATGCTAGGTTCTGTCTTGTTAATGACAAACCATCAACTACTGCTAGAAGCTTAATTTTCTTCATGTTTGTCTTAAGAATTTGGCTCTCCTGACAAAGCCTTTTTGATACACGTAGCAAATTTCATTTAATAGTATAGGAGGAATACAGACTTCTTTCCCTGGAGTCTTTTCTAATGTTGTCTTCTTGAATATCCTTGTTAGATATATAAGGATCTCTTCTCAGGAGACAAAAGAAAAATAAAAAGCCCTGGGTTTTAAGACAGCTACTTGCTTCCACAAATGTATTTTATTTCATTGCAGTAACATGTAATTCTTTTGCTTCGGTCATTATCTATCTGTGGGCCAAATGTCAAGCTAGAAGAAGACACCCATGCTTCTACAGTGAATAGAATTATATCTGTATATGCCAGGGCTGAATTTAGCCCTTCTCTCCAGATTTCCTCCTTCTCATTTATTGAATTTCTACTTTGGTCAGGCGGCTAGGAGAAAATTGGTACTTCCAAGTATGCCATGTTTCTATTCCTGTTTCTGATCTACAGCTGGTAGTGATGTAAGAGCCAAGCAGCCCCTTGCTGATGACAGTCATGATGCTTGTGTGTGACTCCTTGCCCCCTCATACAAGAGGCAACGTGACTCACTGCCAGCTGAGCTGTATCCCACTGAGGCTCTGCAGGTGAGTTTCCTTGGAGTTCCTTTCAGTGGAGCACAAGCTGCTGAATGGAGCTGCTGGGTGGGTTTGTGTAACACCTTCAGATTTCCCTGTACCTGCTGCAACTCCAGCTCCCAGCAATCTGGTATTGCCTCAGGACAGAGGATGAACTTTTGGATAGCCATTCATCCACAGCCTGGGGACAGTTGTGTGTACAGTCGGGGACAGCCTCAGCAAGGTAGCCATGCCAGTGGCCACAGAAACAATTTTTCAGAGAGAGGGAAAGATTATTAAGTCAATGTGGCATGTGACTCGTGTGCCAGTGCTACCTCTACTCTGTCAAATATCCAACACGGATTTTGCTCAAAAAATTGTGTTCTGAAATTGTAAAGTTTTGAAATTGTTGAACTTTTACAAAACTTCATTGATTTGAAGCTCTTCTGAGCATGAAAAAAAATAGTTTTACCAGCATTATTCATGTATCAGATAATACATGGGTTTGCATTTTATCAGCTCAGTGTTATCCAGCGAGGGCTGAATATGACTACACTATTATTCCTGCTGTTGTTGCAAGTTAAGCATTGACAATGTTCTCAGCAGTTTATTTAAGAGAAAAAAGATGTAAGAATACAGCAAAAAGGCATTTTGCGTCCAGCACAGGGCTGCAGAAGGAAGGAACTGTGAATAACCTGTGATCTTAAGGAAAAATCGATGACAACCTCTCAAAGCTCAAGACTGGTTTTCAAGGCTATTGCTAGGGGGGGGGAACTAGAAATGTGTCTGCTATCCTGGACTTCCAGGCAGATGTGGGCAGCTGTTCAAATGGCAGAAGTCCACAGAGTCCATTTGGGCTCTGTTTGTGTAAAAGCACCTGCTTTTGCCAAGCTTGCTATAAGTTTAGAGCTCTGCTCATCTAACATAAAATAACAGTATCCAAGGATCTCCATTACATTTCTTCTTTCTGGATCCAATATTCGGCAATGGTGTGTAGAAACGAATAAAATTAACTCCGCAAATAAAATTAATAATAAGTAATAAAATGAAGCCCTTCAAAAGTACTTCCTGTATTTCAAGTAGTGATGATTCCATTCTGTGCAAGATTTCCTTTATGCTGGTTTCTCTATTATATCTGTTACTCAGTGTGCAGAGTTTCTGCACTTTACATGAAGATAGATTTTGGAGCACAAAGAAGCACAGGATTGGGAAGGTCATCTATTGCATCCCTCAGCCCGAAGGAAGGAAGCATTATAGTTATGCCATTTTTGACCCCCTGTAAGGGAGACTGTTCAATCTTCCTACTCAATCTATTCTGTGCTTTATATCCTTAGAAAGAGAGAACTCTTCCCGGTATCTTACCTAGGTTTGCCACGCAACAATTTCAATCTATCCCTTCTCATTATATCCACCATGAGGAAACACATTATCCCTCTCATTTGTGAAGAAGACTTTTATGTAGTGGAATACTGTTATCACATCCTCTCCAAATCTCTTTTAGAATAAGAAATCCCAATTTATTTCATCTTTCCCTGTAAATCACATGTTCATAGACAACTGATCATTCTTGATTCTCTCCTTTGGGCTCTCTTCAACTGGTCTGTGTCTTTCTAAAAGCCCTTTCCTATCATTCCTGAAAGACTTGATGAGACCTTCACTTGAAGAAGTCAGGGAATAAGATTTTCCTTCAAGTGCTCTCCACGGAGAAGTGAAAAGGCTGCTAAATGGGCTCATATAGCTCTTCTCAAATTTAAAGTATAACCCTCTATGAACAGCATTGGTATAGTGAAAAAGAAGAAATTATACAGCTCTGGAGTGTATTAATTCACCTGCACAATGAACTGACATTACAACAAAATAGGAATCTAAAGACATTTCTGAGTGAGTCAACATGAATACACATCCACATGAAATTAAATTAGTCCATTGCCTGTGTGCCACTAAATAGTCAGTCAAATAGCAGAGAAAAGGTGAATCAGAGAGTTAATGCAATCACTGCTGGTAGGGCAGCTCTGAATGGCATCGCTTTGCTAGCCATTGCGGAAATGCACAGGGCATGGTAGACATTGCCCTGAAGAGCAAACAGCCTAAACAGGAAGGGCGAGCAGTGGCAGGAGATGTTACACTTCGCAAGTGAGAGAACCAAAACTTGGCAAAGGAACTGATCTGCTCGGTGGTGTTGTGGCAAAGAAGAAGCTGATACTCACATTCCTGAGCTCTCCTTTTGCCATGTCCTTGGGGCATTCTTCCTTACCATGAATGAATCTCTGGCCAGTCCTTGCAGTTTTGCAAAGTGCTATCTTTATAGATTTATGACTTTGGAGAGATTCAAAATAAGTTTTCTTCCCAGAATCTGATGATGTATAATGACCACATAGGAGTGACATTTTCCACGAAGGACAGCAAAGAAATGTTGTGCAATACCTACGTGTACAATCTTTCTTTAATCTTCTCTGGCTTTAAAGATACTGAGTTGTCAATGGGCAGGCTGTGACATTACTTACAAAGCTGAGAACATCTCCTTCTCCTCTGCACTCTTAGCCTATACCTGTACCAGTCATTTGGCATGAGATCCAATTTCTATTGATTTAAATCATATAATCGTAGAATGGTTTGGGTTGGAAGGGACATGACCCAGTTCCAAATCCCCTGCCATGGGCAGGGACACCTTCCACTGGATCAGGTTGCTCAAAACCTCATCCAACCTGGCCTTGAACACCCCCAGGGAGGGGGCATCCACAATTTCTCTAAGCAAACTGTTCCAGTGCCTCACCACCAGCACACAGAGCCTTTTTTCTGTACCCTCATCTTTTCTGTCACCTTCAGAACACTGAGAGGAAAAGACACCTATCCTGGTCCTGCCAGGTGTATTTTCCAGTGCCGTAGGTAATAGAAAGGCAAGCCTTGGATCAGGATCACTCTGCTGTTTGCTAAGAATCCCATAACTGTTTGCCCTGATTAAGACCTCATGTTCTCCATTTACTGAGTGGCGAACCAGCAAGATGTGATGGGACAGTGTCAAATGTTCTGCATTGGTGTCAAATGGATCAAGAAGGTTCTTCTTGGGCTGTAGTACAGCTCTAGGAGAGAAGGATTGTGAATCAGAGGTTTTGATACTTGAATATCGTGAGTTTTCTGATAGAAAGGTTTTGAATGGCTTTTTGTGGGAGTGTCACCTGGCGCTGTGAGGAGTTTCTTCATTGCAGTGGGGGTCTTTTGAGCTGTTTTTCCTCTCTCCTTTTCCACCCTAGGGTCAACAGCTTAAACATTGCAGATGCTAAGGATTTTCCATCCCCAGTGTCTCTAAGTTATTTACAGCAATCTGTCTGGAAGCAGCCTTGCCCTGGGAAGGAGGAAGACCTGAGTAGCCACAAATGCTGCAAGCAAGTTCCCTTGTATGCTCTAAAAGCTTATAGCTTCTTGCCCAAGTGGCTCAAGGTCTCCAGGAGGCATCCAGCTGGCCCATGCTCACTCTTAGGAAGGAAAAGGAAGCAAGGTCACCATGAAGCCCACTAGGGATTCCTGAAATTTGTTCTCCTGCCGTGAGGTCTTCAGAAATAATCACCTTCCCTCTGTTTGTTCACAAAACTGTTGTCTTCTTTAAGAAGGCGTTCTTATTTGAAATTAAAACCTGAAAATATTTCACTGTTTGATTGTGGTTTAGCTAGCTCCTTGCAGGCTTCCCAAGAAACCTGATAGGCACAATTCGGGGGTGGGGTGGGGTGGTACTAGGAACACTTAGAGTAGGGGCCCTTCTCCACAATGAAGAAATCATGACTGAACTGCAGCCAGAGAGTGAGACTGGCTGCTAAATTGGAGCTGCAAAGCTCCGAATCGCCCAGCATGGGCCTACTCTCTCTCCCTTGCTCCTCATTTCCCTGCCATCTCTACATCTCCTAACCCTCACATTTCCCCAGCTCCTAGAGTTTGCACAACAAAAGTTAAACCCCTCGGGTTTTAGCAGTTGCAATTTGAGACAGGGCCAGACATATTTTCACAGGCTTTTCCATGCTAGCGGTTTGCACTGTATTCCCTCTGAGCATAATTTACATAGGGAGGAAATGAATCTTGCAAAATAAGTCTTCGTGTGTTTAGATGCTGCTCAGTTCAGTTACCATTGCTTATGGTTGCAGAGAGTCGGGCATTTAAAAGTGCAGCATCTCATAGTCACTTCATCCAAACAAAGCACCAGTACAAGAAAACTCCAACTAAATCTGAGAAGCCAGAAAACGCCCACTGCAGTCAGATTCCACAGTGCACTCTTGTTCACTCTTGTTCTACCAACGAGGAAACTTTTCTTTTTTTTTCTTATTATTTTTCTCTCTAATGCCATATGTACAGCTTGAGGCTGTATTGGAACGTATAAATCTCATGTGAACCACAAAGCATTAAGCCACCATTATCTTTATAATTTCATTATCTCAGTTCCTACCCTAAAACATTTAAAACTAATTGAGCACCTGAGGTTTTCCTGTGAAGTTTATTTCCTAAACATTACTGAAGTAATTTTGATAAAGCCCAAATGTGCAAAATCAGCACTTCCTAAACCAGACTGATTTATTAAAGTAGAATTTTTTTTTATTAATAGCATCCAAATGCCAAATAGTTCTTTCCTTTTATGTTTCCATCCTGTATATTTTAGTTGATTTCCAAGAACAACTACTTAACTTGCATGAAGTTGTGCCAGTTTTTCTACCTTCCATAAGATCACTTTAAGATGTTTGCCAGTTTGTGCTTTTTAACTATGAATTTACACTGTCTCTTGGTGTTTTCTTTGTCTTGATTTAAACCGTTCGGCTTTCCCTGTTCTTGATGTAACAGCCTGCCTCTGATACTTCATTTACGCTACTAATGGTTCCCAAATGTTCTCATGGCTACATTTTTCATAGTATCATAGTATAGTTAGGGTTGGAAGGGACCTTAAAGATCATCTAGTTCCAACCCTCCCGCCATGGGCAGGGACATCCCACCAAATCAGGCTGCCCAAGGCCTCATCCAACCTGGCCTTGAAGACCTCCGGGGATGGAGCATCCACAACCTCCCTGGGCAACCTGTTCCTGTGTCTCACCACTCTCATGGTGAAGAAATTCTTCCTAATGTCCAGCCTAAATCTGTCCCTCTCCAGTTTATACCCGTTTCCCCTGGTCCTGTCTCCACAAGCCTTTATGAATAGCCTCTCTCCAGCTATCCTGTAGGCCCCTTTCAGGTACTGGAAGGTTGCTATAAGAAAGGTCGCTATATTTCAGTAGAAATATATTTTATATTCTTGATGACGTTCATAGCATAGAAGACTTGTAAGCACAGATCGGACTAAATGACCATTATATTCCTTCCCAACACGTAAAATCTGTAAAACAGTTTCACATGCATACAGGTTGCTTTGTCATTACAGATGAAGTTCTTCCTTATTTCCTTTTCCAGCCTCAGGATATTACAATGATGTTGGATCCAGCTGCAAAAGTTGGACTAGAATTTAAGTTTGGTAGTTTTCATTTGGCAGGTTATAAAGGCACAAGCTGTTATTTTTTCCAGAATAAAGAAAGACATTCATGCTTCCAGCATCAAGCAGCTTTGCTTTTATTTAAAGAAAAATATAGGAAGAGAGATGGAATGATCAGTGGTTTCCAGACTTTTGGTGTTTTGTACAGGTAGGACCAACATTAAACATAATGGCCACTAGCAAAGCAACAATGAGGGAAGCTGGTTTACAAGTGCAAATGTGGTAACTAAACTGAGAAGTAACAAACTCTCACTCCCAATTTCAAATTCAAGTTGGTGAGCTCGGATCTAAAGCTGAGCTCAGACTTTTATCTGACAAAGAGTTGAATGTGTTGTTTTCCCAATACAATAAATTGAAGTCGTCATACAAAAGACAGAAATTTTCAGACTTCATCCTGCTGGGTTACTCCTCCAAGGAGTTCTGCTGAGGTCACTGAAACTTCAGTTCAAGATGATTAGGAAGGATTAGGCCTATTAGATCACCAGGTCTTTGAACTGGCCATGACAATGGGCTTTGTCAGCGGTTTTACATGTATTATCAGATTTTAAGCAAAGAAAACAAAACTGGAACAGGTAATCAGTGAAAAAATTAGTCTTTCTCCTTTTTAAAATAAATCACCAGCAGTTACCATAGTAACTGCTACGAGAAGAGCATTTCGACTGTCTTTATTATGAACAGCAAAGTAAAATACTCTCTTTTCTTGGAAGAGCTAAGAAACGTTCATCCAAAACAATGTATTAGTTAGTCATTGCTTACATACCAATTCACCTCTAAGACATGGATGGACAGGAGGTGGATCAGCTCCTCTCCAGGGGTCAGCAGAAAACTGCAAAGCCAGAGCGTGATTTCTTGTCCAAGTTAGTCAGACTGATTAGAAAGGAGAATGACGTAGCGGACCTGAAGGTTGCCCTTCTTTGTTACCTCTTAAAGAGATTTCTGCTAGTCAGATGTGGTGTGTAGGAGAGCTGAGCCTGTCCTGTTGTCAGAGCTCTCCAGCTGAAACCAGTTCCTCAAACTAGTTCTTAACTGGAGAAAGACTCTCAGCCATTATCATGTCTCCTACACTGACAACAGTTGCTTCCCTTTTCCTCTAACCCTGGGATCACTATCCTTATTTTTCTGTCCTGTCTGCTTAGAAGAATGTATTAAATTGTTTGGGGTGCCACGGCCATGGACCCAAGCCAGGTGAGTAGCAGTCAGCACAGCAGCAGGGCCTCTCCCCAGGCTGGAGCAGGTGTCAAAGTCACTCCGTGCTAGAGTAGAAAAACAGACTGAAGGCAAGGGAGCTGCAGTCTAAACAACAGAAAACTGACACGCCTCGACTCACGTTGATGAGACCTGACACTGCAGTCTGAGGTATGGGATTGAGGCTGGGTTGGGAGGAGGTTTATATTAACCTCCCTCCCCACAAAATGCAGGCCAGCTCCCTCACCTCCCCAGGAGCTCTCACCATATTGTTTCCACTGCTAAATCCACCAATGCTGTTTCCAGTTCAGTTTGACTGACACAAATCATGGGGCTTCCACCGCTGCTCTGCTGAGACTACTTGCAGTTTCCCAGGCATTTCTCCTGAAAATCACCTAGATGATCTTATTCCAGTTTCTAGAGGACAGCTAGCTACACTCATGAAGACTATGAGCATCAGTGTGATTGCTACCCAAAGTACAGTCAGCAAGGACGTCCAAAGAGTGACTAAGTGAAAAGACTCAGCTACTCTGCTGTTCCTTAAAGTAAATGCTGCCAGTCAGGTCAGCAGAGGAAAGATAATTCCAGAAAGCACAGTCTGCCACTTCTATGCTCAGATAAATGTGAAGATAAAAATCAGGCACACCGGGATCCTCAGCTGTTATGACAAAGTCAAAAGAAGTAGCACTATCTTGATTCGCATATCTGAGAAACCTGTGTCTTTGGTTTTTAATAAATTCCCATCAGAACCTGTTGGACCATTTTAAACTATTTCTCTAGCCTTTCTGTAGATGGACACTTGCCTCCTTGGAGCCTTATACCTTCTTAAAGTGAAAGGAAATCCATACCAAGTATAGCGAAGTATCCTTTAGTCATCGATTGGCCAAACTTTTTAAGCTGAGGTCCTTTTTTTGTCTCTTGTCATAAATCAGTCGTTTCAGCCCACTTATCAGGTTTGTTGCTGCTCTTCTAATTCCATCCAATTTGCCAACATCTGCCTGGCTCTGAGGTGTCTTGTAAAAATGGCAGTGTGTGCTGGCTCCTTGCTTTGGTACCACCCTAAATTCCCACATTGGTTGTTACTGTGCATGGAAAATTTGAATATTTAACAGGCAAAAGGAGAGTGAGAGAGACAAAGAATATGCAGTGGAGGTGTTCTGTGTGGAGCCCAAGTGAAATGTTAACTTTGTTTATCATTTGTTTATGTCAGAAAAAAATATTTAGGCTATACGGTTTTCAGTTGAGGCTGGCAAAAATAGGTTTTCAGGAAACCTGTCACAGAGGAGTTATTGTAAAAAGGGTACAATCAACATAGAATTGGGGGTTTTTTTAATGGTTGATGAGGGCTTGATACAGTTATACATATTTACTGTCATGTATTTCTGCGTGTGCAGTGGAATGCAAGGCATGCTCATAGAAACAGATAACAATTTTCATTGAGAGGAACCTTTGGAGATATCTGATCTAATTTCCCTCTCAAAGCAGGACCATCTTCAAATTATGCCAGCTTTCTCAGAGCCTTGATGTTCACACTGCAAACATTTGCTAAATCTCTTTGGAATAAGCAATCACAGCTTTCTTGACAGAGGCCATTGCAGGTTTCCAGGTCTGGGATGGACCCTGGGAAGCTGAATCCAGTGCATTATGAAGCATTAACCCATAGAACTCAACCAGTAAGTGCTCCACTAATAATAACCTTCGATACATGCTAAGAAGATGTCCTAAATCCAAGAAGAAAATACCATTATTGCACCAGACAGCCATCAAATCTCATACTTTAGGTCTTCCAGGGTGCTTTTTAACTCTTTTGCCACAGTAACAAATATGTGTGAGTGCACAAGTGCTTTATTGGAATAGATGTACATTACCAGGAAGAGAAGTCAATGAGTGGGGTGATTCTGACTGTTGAACGTGGATACTGCTCCTCCATTTCAAGCAGCCCCATGGGCTGATATGTGATCAGAGCCATAGAGGACACCTGAGGTTACTTTGTGCCATCTCAGGAGCTAGCTACCACTTCTGAGCCCAAGGGTGTCAGAAACATCTTGGGTCACTTATGTGAAACTTGCCAATCTCTCAGTTCCTTCAAAGATTCTCTCTTTTTTTACTTTTGTGATCTGAAAGTTCAGTTCAGGGGAAGCTGTTTAAGAACGTGATCTGACACCATGTTACTAGGGCTGACTGGGGAGGCAGACCTGGATTCAGTTCTGTCTGGTCAGATTTCATGAAAAAATATTTCAGAAACTTGCCAGAGCAGAAGATAAAAGCTGATGTCAAAAGAGACAGCATGTTCTCTCCCACTTTTTCTTTTGATGATGTAAGTCCTGGTCGTTTAATAGTGGTGGTAGTTAAGCAGGAAAGTTTTCTGTAGTTAACTGTTTGCAGTGACAGATATTAATTAGTTTTACTTCGACAGCAATTCTTCAGTAATAGCTTTTCAATGGCAATTCCTATTTGACTGATTTATAAGACCTCTTTACCCTCTATTAAGAGACAAGTTAAACTTAAACTTAAATCTTAATACTCATAATCAGGGCTTGGACGAAATACTATAGACTTCAGACTTTTAAATTTTAATTATGAGTGCATTTAATAGTCATGAAAGTGAACAGCTAATTGCTTTGGTTTGAACTAGACACAATGCATGTTCTGTACAGGCTTCATCTTGTAGTTCAGCCAGTGCACCTCAACTCTCAATCCTGTTAATCCAACCTTGCATTTTTTTGCAGTGGGACAGCCAGTTTGTCAGTGTATTTTATGAGCTACACAAAAAGAGGAGCAAGGCTAGGATCACCAAATTCTTTCTGTATCCAAAAGTAGGCTTTGAGCTTACAGCTGCAGGAGGGAACTGCTTATGTAATAGCCCATTGTTCAGCAGCAACCTTTTTCTTCTGCAGCTGAAACCTAACATAGGTGAAATTAAGTGCTTCTCCATAAAACTAGTAATTTTTAAGTTTGTTTTTTTTAAAGCATTATTATTCCCAATAATATTTTTAGTGTTGTATACATTTTTAAATATTTTATGTCTCTTTCTGGATCAATATTCTATAAAACATATGTCAGTTTTTCATATTCTTTATTTTTTCTTCTTTGGAAATTGGGTGCACTTGGATGTGATAATAACTTCCAGATTGCTGTACCCAGAATTAATGGCCAGAGTATTGAAAAGCTTGCCATAGATGTTAATAATCTTTTTTTGTGCTAGTTTTGTTACTTCCATCTGTTACCACAGGAAGGACAACTTGGTAATAAACCCTGTTTATACCTTCACCACAAAACAAGAGAGAGGAAATGAGATGTCAGCAAAAATGCATAGTGCGATACAATCATGTGCAGCGGCATTTTTTGTGACTTAAAGACTCTCACAGATATTTTGTTATTAATGCCCATATCTCTGAAGAGTTTGGGATAGTTGCAACAGGGTAAGTTCGTGCAGGCTGCCACTCTTCAAGAGCTACGATGTCCACTGGGAACGAGGTCATCTCTGTTGTGTTGATTTACACTCTAATGCAGTTTGAACTTCATCTTCAGGCTGAGATAGGACTAAATTTTACAACACAGAGAAGCTAACACATGCTTTGATTTGAAAATCTGTATCCAAATGGTGTACTTGTGATCACAAAATGTCCATATTTTCATCAGTTGATCCAAATTTGCAAGTCAGCCATCCTAGTGGCCCTGCTGGCACAAAATCGAAATTCTGTTCTCAGTCTGAAAAGGTCTGGGCTTTATTCCAGAACTGAGCAAGAGATCAATACACTCCATGACTACCCTCTATACATGCTCACACTGGGGATAACTGAGCCCCAACAGACACCCACCCTCCCTTATTCCTATCTTACAAGCTCAGCTGGATTCTCCAGAGCTCTGAAACCACATGCAGGTGGCTCCTATTTTTAGTGGTATCTACACAATGACTCTCATGCTGTGTGTGAGACAGAAAATCCCACACCTCTCTGATACAATGAGCTTAGTCTTCTGATGGGTTTCTGAACACGCTGTGCTGAGAGGAAGCAGCTGAGCAGCTGCAAGACTTCAGGTACTTTTGTGGGAAGGAGTGAGAGATGGCGAATATGGGACATCTTGCTTGTCCTGCAGTAGGGTATAGGAGTTTTTACCATAGTGTTAGCAAAGCAGGCCTTGCCCCCAAGGCTAAAACAACCCACACTGGAGACCTCTTTCGAAAAACATCTTAGGTCTGGTGTGAAGTAACTTGTCAAAAGTAAAGCGCACTTTTCACATGGCTTTTTTAAAGGTTATTGATAGGAGTTTCAAGACCACACTTCAGTCTGATGATATCTTCTGATAGTGGCTTCTGTCATTGTTCTTGGTACCATGTACAGATTCTGTACTTGCCTGTAAATCTTTCCTCTCTCCAAGAAGGCACAGTGTGGAAAACGCAAAGCTCGTGTACGGGCCAACCTAGGTGTACTAGCAGGCCCATGAAATACTCTCTGCTAAATGTGACCTTGCAATTGTTAAGTGCTTCCTCAAAACACCCACGGGACCACAGAGATTTTAACTATCCAGGTTACTATCCTGGTCAAACCCTCTCCTCATCCCAGTGACTTACAGCGGATCATAACAGGTCAGTCCTCAGTGGTCCAAGCTCATGAGTCAGAAAAATGCAAGGCCTTTGGTGTATTAACCAGAGCTGCATCTCTTTCCTGTGTCATCTGGATGTACTGCAACATTTGAAAAGCCCTCAAATGTATTTTTTAAAACAGTGTGGAATTGAAAAGAAAAAATCTTCCCGTGACATATTCCAACAGCACTTAAAACTTCCATTAATATGAATGAATCCAGCACATAATCTGCTGCTGAGTCAAAACCTCCAGCACTGTACTCCAGCTGCATTAAAAGCTGTATTTCCATTAATGTAAACAATGAATGTAGCATGTAATATATTGCTAAATCAGAATTTATGCAACAGGTTAGTTAAGAGGCTACAGACAACTCCTATAACTCAAATATCTGAAGCCTGACCTAATCCTATAGCCACTGCAATTAAAAAGCCAGCAGTAGATTTGAAAATCATGTCTGTCTGTGGAGGAAAATCGATTTCTCTAAATGGTGATGTGGACAGGAAGTGAAGAGGTTTGAAAATTGGCTCTGAAAGTAAAACAGTCACCTCCTTGATAAATCAGGCTACTATTGCAGTCTGTTCTGTTGAGAAGGTAACAGATTTAGTATTTTTATTTGAATGTTTAGTACCATCCTATTTTCTTCTTTAAGAAAAAGTACAATAGAAAGTACAACAAAAGTTTGAGAAAAATACAAGAAGTTTGAGAAAAATACAAGAATTTTGAGAAAAATACAAGAAGTATACAATTTTGAGAAAAATACAAGAGGAAGTACAATAATGTGTCCAGGTTGTTCAAAAATTGCCTTGAGACTCTCTCCAATGGAACTGTGTTCTTCTCGGACTGTCTGTGTTTCTTCCCCATATATTTCGTCATTTAGGGAAAATCCTTACCTTGTGAGGTTTATTTCCTAATTTGTAAAGATGACTACGCTCTTCAGCAAGGCACTGATAGGAGTTAGAGGAATTCTCAGAGATCCCAGCAGCTCCCTCCAGTTCAAGATATGTAAGAAAATCAGGAGGCAGCAGCTCAGTTTGTGAGAGGCAGAGATCCAGCATGGCTAACAGGTTCCCTGGGTGGGAGACCATTTCAGACTCACAGGAAGTAAGGGGTAGTACAGGAATTCCCCTTGCTTCAAACTGGGACCTACATTTGCAAATTGTCTTCCCATGTAACAGCTATTGCCTTGGAGGGGGGAAAGAAGGGCCTCAGATGCTTTGGTTTAGACACTTCCTTCCTCTCTCTTTCTCTCTTTCAGCAAAGTGCTGCCAGTGGTGACGCGTACCCGCATTGTTCCTCCCATGAGTTGGCAATATATAATTCTGCCTGAAGTTATCCCTTACAATTTCACTTCTACTCTGATGAGCCAAGGTTTTACTAACAGGTTTATTGCCAAGCGTGATATCTTGGGAATTAGCATTAGTCCATCTCTGTCTTTATTATCAGCCTTGTTCTTTCAGACCCACTCCACAGCATTCCTTGCTATTTATTTTTTCTTTTTGTTATCATTCTACATAATCCACTACATGTTTTACATTTCTTTTTTATTCTTACCAATCCAAAATGCTTTATCATTCCTTTAATATTAGCAGTCTTCTTCCATACAGAGGTTTAATTTTAGTGAATCTTGGCCTTCTCAAAAATCCTTAGGCATCCTCAATCAAAGGAAGATGAGGATATGCAGTCTCTTGCAGGATCAGATCCAGACATGAGAGGAACTTGTATGCTCTCTAGATGTATTAAACTAATTACTTTGACTTCCATATACTCATTGTGGGTTCAAAGGCCAACAACCGGGCATCCTATCTGAGAATTTCAAGAGAGACGGCTGAGCACAGGAGAGCCTGGGAGCAGGTTTCAATTATTTTATTAGACAAAGGGTTAAGAGTCATGCCTGGGAGGAGATGAGTGTTTCTTGACATGAGATTTAGAGCGTAGCAAGGAGGACTTGAGGGCTTTTGATCTGGCATCTTTCTCAAGCGTTATCTCACTTCTTTTAAAAAGACAAAGGGAAAAGAAGAAAGGATGGAAACATCTCCTAGGCAGGAGATTTTCTAATGAATTCTGACACCAAGAAGAGCTTATGAAACACTTGTGTAGTTACAGGTATCGAATCCTGGGGCAAACAAAAATTCATGCTAAAATGATAAAGAGTCCTGATACTGGACTCTTTATGGAAAGCGATGGATCAGGAAAGAAGTTTCCATATTTTGGACAAGCTTATGTATAAAGAATTATGGCCTGGAAAGGCCATTAAGAAAATAACTGTAGTAAAACTGTGAATCAATTATGGAAGAATATCTGAAATACGACTCTAGTTTATAGATGCTTTCAAGCAATAAAGTGTGATGAGTTAATTCTCTTATGCTTATTTCTAGAGCTGCAGAGATGAGATTAGAACTTGAAGATTCCTGGCACCTTGTGCATGCTGAGTCCACAGACAATTTAACTTCTACAGCACTTACTGTGCCAATACATACATCTTGGTAAGTTTTCTATCATTACTGTTCCAGACTTCTCTTTCCCTACTTTACATATTTTTAGTCTCCCAGCCTGAACCCCAAATAACTGCTGTGGAAGAAAAGCTTTTTCTGAAAACCTCTAATTTAACACAGTTTCCAAAATATTGAGCCTAACTGGCTATCTGATCTGTGACACCCCATAGAGTGAGCCTAGGACAGATGCCTGTTCCTATTATATCTTTCTATGCAGCTTGGGATGTCAGTAGTCATTTCAACAAAGTTGTCTGCTTTAGCCTTAAAAACAGGCAGTGGAACAGTTTAATGTGAATTTTAAAATGCATGAAAAAATAGTAGAGCAGCTACTATAACTTCCAGTAGATTTTATTCAAAGTTGCTTTCAGAGCAAAAGCTACAAGAGTCATTTCAAGAAATAAAATACACCTCAATAGAGAAGAGGTCTGTGAAAAAAAACGTAGAAGGGCGGGCTAGATTCAAACAACACTTTCATACTTGGAACAAAAAATGGTAAATACAATCCAGTGTATTCTGCAAATGCTCCCAATATGACTCAGTACGTCCATGAGTAGGTGTAACTAGAGTATGATAACAATTCAGCTCTATTCCTGCCGCCTACACTGCTGCATTATTTGAATATTATAGATTTGTTAGAGGCTTTTGTCTCTCTGACGTTATTCCCCCTCCTGCTCATAAGATAGGGAAATATCCCTTCTCACAAGTAAGTAGGTGTTAAGCCTGACAGAGAAAATGAGGCTGTTTGATGCTCTGGATTATGTGCACGCCTAGCTGGAAATGCACTGGTGTGGTCTGCCCATCACTGCCCATACCTGTGGGGCTGATTACATGACCTGCGTACGGCGAAGCTAGAAGTCAATCCAGAAACTGAACTTTCTGAGTCAGAGCTGAAGTCTCCTTGCAGAACTGATTTTCTAAATAATCTATTTGTTTCTAACAGAACTAAGACCTTTGCCTAGTCCTGTGAGGAGAAACACTAGAGTTTGGTCTCTGTGCAATAAATACACAGTCCTGAAAGGCATTCCTTTATGGATATTAGGAAAAGCAGAGCTTTGAAAAGCCCAGGAAAGCTTCTTTTGAGGCCTTCCCCTCAAAGACTTATGTTTGCTGTCTCTGTGTTCCTTACAGCATTAAACATTAAACTTTCCTTACTGAGTTTCCCTACTGAGACCTTTGTATGATGCAAACAGTGAGGACATGATGGCTACTCCTCTACCATAAAACATTAAGCGTTACCTTTTTCTTTTTATACCATTGCTATGCTTGTTAAAATTGGATATATTCATTCTTTGACTGTTCAGTGCAATTTCATGTTCAATATGTGTCAAAGTGGGATAGAATCCATGGACTGCTACACACATAAAAGTTCGATTTTTTCTTCCTTTATTTTATGTTATACTTAAAACTGAAATGTTCTGGAAGCTCAGTCGCAATAAGTAAAATAAAAATGTTTCATTCCAAGAATATTGGAATGGGATGTTTGGACAATACCAAAAGTACCCTCCCTTCTCCCTTTTGTTTGGTTGCTAAAACAAATTTAAGCCAAACTGATGCAGTTTGGTGAAGGGCATTATTTTGCTTAATGGAGTTGCATCTTCTGGATAGCAAATGGTTCTGCTGGCACTTCAAGCTGCATTTCTCAGCAGGTTTTCTGCATGCAGCATCTACATTAGGGCCCCTGCAGGGTGGTGAATTTGAGAGGTTTGTAGATATGCTCTAGTCCTTTTTCTAATCAACTTTTTAAGGTGCACCAATTTGTACTGTTCCCTCTTTCTATGCAGCCTCTAGACATCCATTTTGATAAGTGATGATAGCATTAAAAGTTGTGGTTGTTATAGCTCTGCCTCCATGAGAACAGTGGAGGGTTGGGAACATGAGGATATACAAGTGCACTCCTGAGCCAGACCAATGGTCTGTCATTCAGTGTCTTCTCTCCAAGGATGGCAGTAAAAGCAGTTGTTTATGGAGACAATGCAAGTTTGGACGTAGACTACAGTCCATACCTCTCATACTCCCTGAGCATCAAAATCATTCAGTTGGATTGTTAGAGAATATAATCCTGCCCAGAGTTTTCACGTTCTGCCTGCATCTGTTGTCCATGAATTTGTCTGAAACTTTTTTTGCACCTGCTTCCATGCTTGCTTCCACAGCCTCCTCTGGCAGCAGGAGCCAGAAATTTACTACACATTTTGTAAAAAAGCACTTTCTTTGATCTGTTTTAACCCAGTCCCCTACTGGTTTGAAGAAGAGCCTTGGGTTGTCAAGTTGTCCGACTTTATGAAAACATTTCTGCCTTTACCTGAGGAGGTGCTGTGTGCAGATAGTGGAGGAGGAGAGAGGAAGAAAGTGCATTACACAGGTTTCTTACAATTACCTGATCACAAAGTTGTGTAAAGATACATTCATTATTACTTAAGTAAACTAGAGCTCTAGCAGAAGCCAGAGTAACCCTTTTGGCTGCTGTGTCCTGCCCTTGAAGCCCATCATTTACAAATTCCAGAAAAAGTGAACTGAATTACGGGTTTAAATGCGGGCATTCTCTGCTGGCAAGAGAGTGTGTGGGCTCTCTACCTTGCACAGGAGACTTGTCTGGTACTTAGCCTACATTTTTCTTTCTTTAGAATGATTTTTGTATTTGTAAGCATAAACCCATAGACCACACTAAGTAATGAATTACCTTGCTTGATTTTCATTTTCTCCACCTGTTTATCTTGTCTCACTCCCTCATAGCTGCCACTGTGTCAGGTTATGCAGCATAAGGGCTTTTTTTAGCTTGTTCACTATTCAGTAGGTTCTCCCTGTCCTATGGCAATTTTAGTTGTGATTTTACTTCACTCTGATTTCCCTGAATAAGATTTGTCTGTCGTCTGTCTCGTATGTTTCATTTCAAGAGACATTTGTTGCTTGGTATTTCTCAGCTCTTTCACTAGTTTCTCTTGAAGTCCATGAAGGTTTATAATTCCAGAGTACCTTTGTTTTTAGCCTCACTGCTTTAAGTGGGGGCCAAGAAACAAAAGGGAGAAATACAAACAAATATGTGCCTGTGATCTACCATGTCCTGTTAATGGCTTTATGCAACTATCTCCTATTAGAAGCTTCATGTGGCTGTCACCAGAGATGTTTCTGAATCAAACCCTTGGAATTAAAATTGTGGAGCCGCGGGGGAGGGCGGGGGGGGGGGCGGCGGGAAAGGAGTTGCTCCAGATCTGAAACCTGCAGCTACCTTCGAGGCACATGTTGCGTTGTGAAATAAAATCTCTCAAAGGATGCAGTGTTGGTGCCCTCTTGTGGGGAGAAAAGAGAGATACGAGGTGAAAAAAAACCTGACACGTCAGTGGGACATTTAAAGCACGGTAGAATTGGATTATTTTGGCAAGGGGTGGAGGTGGGGAGTTAACTCATCTATGCCAAAAGACTTAGTTCAAGGATTTATTGATGGATCCCGAAAGGGAGTTGGTCAAAGGAGCCTTCGAAGATCGCCCAGGGCAGGTCTATCTGCCCCCCAGCTGATGTGTGGCTTGGCATGGTGGAGCACAGCCAGAAGATGCTGTGTCTGAGCCACCGCAGGCAGCATGTTGTCCCCTTCAGAGAGCCAAATCCCACCTCAGCCGTGGGGCAGCTGCCGTCATCTGGGCTCCTGGGTCCTGGTCCTTGGCTTGGGTCCAGCTCAGCACTGGTGAGGCTGAAGGTTTGCAAAGGGGCTCAGAGCCCTCTGACGCTCATTTCTTTGGATTCCACTGTGAGGTGCAGAGAGGCCTTGCATTTCATCAGCTCACATGGGTCACCTCCAAAAGGGGACTGCATCCCTGTTTGTTTTATCTATATAATCCCTGTTCATGGCAACTTGTGCCTGCATCTGTGTTCTAGTTTTTCAAGAACCCTTTTGATTATGGAAAAGAGTCCATAAAATGTAACAGAAAGTGCAGTTCTCTCTGTATTTCAGTGCAATGTATTTCTCATTCTTTTTACCATAAGCTAAGGGCCCATGGTGTGTTTGTTGTCAATCGGTTTGCTACCTTTTTATGAAAGCATGAGCACAGACTGCTGTAGTACAGGAAAACAGCTAGGTTCTTTACTCGAGATGCCAAGTTTTCATAGGCTAACCTGCAGTTAGTCATATCCTAGCAACTTACCTAAGGCACCTCCGGTTTCTTTCAGCAGTTAATAGTTTTCCTTTTAGCTGTTTGAAGAAAATGCCTGTGGATGGTGAACAAATTCTTGGTGCAAGAGTTTGTCTATGGTAATATATAGAAAAAGGTAGTTGCATCTACCTGAGGTAAGAGGCTGTTAGATTCCACTTTCTTTAAGCACAGAAATTTGTGAGCCAGCAGAATCCAGCATTAAAATACATCAATGGGATAAAGAACAGCCTTATTGCATCAACACTAAATAGTGAACAAGTCATAAACCTAAATCTAAAGGCTTCTCACAGGCTTGATGTTTTAAGATTTCCCTCAAAGCTTTTTTCTGACTTCAAAGTTTCTTGAAGATTTCCAAACCCTGGCTTAGTTCATTTGCAGGTGACAACTAATCTTCTTTAGGCATGTCCCAGTCTCCCTATTTCAAGTTCAGTAAACTGACAAGGAATTCTTTTTAAGCAGGGGCATGAAACCTACTGCAGACTTGGCTAGATTTCAAGGTTACTTACCATTGTTCACAAGCAATATCTGTACTGTATGACCAGCCTTCAGTGTAGTGGCAAGGAATTTGATATTATAGTTCCTAAACAGCTATAAGTAGTAGCCAAAGTATTTAAAGTAGAAGCTAGGTATGTCTGTCATGCAAGTAAATAGAGAATGCCATTTCTTTAACACAGAGGCAAAGAATTCTTCGTGCAGGTGTCGTGGCAAATGACATATGACATTTCAATAACCAATTGCTATATTTTTTAGCCCCGTAGTAAAGGCCCAGTTTAAGAAGGGAGACTCCAACAGGCACTCAAGGACCCCCACTGTGAAATGGAATGACAGGGGAAGAAGGAAGCAGGCAAACTATCATGCTACTGTCAAATCTTCCAGCCCCATCTTTTGATCTTGGAGGCATTGTTTTCTCCCTAGTCCTTCTTTTTTACTTTCAGTAGCGCTTATTCTGCAGTAAGGACAGAGGGGCAAATCTGGCCTGCCCTTTCTATCTCTGTACTTTTCTGTGGGATGAGTTCTGCTACAAACTTTTTTCCAAGGCTGGTCACCTTCTTGGCATCCAGTTTGTTCAAGCCATCTGCATTTCATTATCAATTATATACAGTCCTTCCTTGAAGCATTTCACTACAAATGTCAAAGTCTTGTAGCATCCTTATCTGTAGAGTGATGTGTGTCAAATCTGCCTTATCACAATCTGCCACCAGGGTTTTTACATGTGCAACTTTCATTATAGTTGACAAGAGTGATATATGCAAATCTAGCACATAGCAAGCAAAAAAATGTCTTCTTTTAAAATAATCTGACTTGTGGAAGTACCCTCAGTATATTGCAGTGAAACAAAGGCAAGATTGAAGCAGCAGTAGCTATTAACAGTCAAACATGTTAAGCCAAAATTAAGACTACTAAATCTGCTGTACGAAGTTAGGTCTGTCCACGGTCCATCATGGGCCGACCAAGATAATTGTCCATAATTTCAGGGTTCAGATTACTAGATGGAAAAGCCAACAGCCACAATGGAGGGCAGCAGCTATATTGTTTCATGAGATGTTACATGTCAAAACATGAAAAAGACAATCAGAGGAACTCCAGGAAAGGACCTAGTGAAAATTTGAACCAGTAGGCAAAATTTTGCACACTACCTCAGTGGTAGTGAGCTTGATTGAGTTTGTCACCAAACACTCACTCAGAACTGATGTGCCACGCAGTACTCTGGCCACAGGAATGCTTTTACTGGCAAAGCAAGAAAAATTATGCAACAAGGGACAACTTATATTGTTCATGTCCATTGGAGACTGTGAAACTATCAAGTTAGTTGCTGACTAAAAGCTTCCAAATTTGTAGTCGGCTTAGACTGAAACGATGAAAGTGGTGTCGGTCTGGTGCTACATATGTGGGAGTACATCAATGCACAGTCTGAATTTACAGGATATGAGGCAGCAAGCAGTTAGGTATCAGCAAACAGAATTAGGACAGGAGCTCTAATCTGTTATAACTATGAATTGTTTGGCTCTTTTCCAAGGCTTTGTAGACACTAATTTTCTTTCTGGGTTCAGTTCCCATAAACTTCCTGTTCCTCTCAGGCAAGTTTCAGAGACAGATTCTGAGCTTCATTTAGTCCTTTGTCAATTCAAAATAATTCAGTTGAGACTAACACATGGCAGTTGTTCAAAACTATCCTAAATAACTCCAAAAGGGCGTGCAAGGTTCTTCATTTCTTCATCTGTAAAAAGAGGAAGGATGCTTCTTTCACCTTCCATTTCGCACGTTTGGTATTGCAGCAGAAACAGATTTACTGCACGTATAGTGGTGAAATCTTAGTTGGAGTCTCTGTCTGCTAATAAAATACAAGCAATAGATCAGTAGTCACAAGAGGGTTGAGCAAGTTTTTCAAAGTACAGTCCTGGATTCCAAGCACTATGAGAGCAGAGAGCCGTGTAGCCCTGGCATATGTGCAGTTATTCAAAAGGGAACCTGACAAGAAATATTTACCCACAGAAATGAAGGTATGGGGTTTTAATTCTGAAAATGATCAACTAGCAAAATAAACTTTCAAAAGAAGTGGTGGGATTTCTGTGTTTCTTGATGGTTTTAAATAATCCTGCAGATGTATTCCTGGATGTTATATTTTAATCAAACAAACCTTCTTGTCTTCCAAGCAGAGATAGGCTAGAGAAATTCTATCTTCCATCTGTCTAAAGAAATAAAATCAAGTAAGTTAGTGTGTTAAATCTTTCAAGGTTGGGGTTTTTTTCCGATCACAGTGGTGTTCCCCAGGACTCAGTGTTGGAGCCAGTTCTGTTTAATGTCGTTATCAATGATCTAGATGAGGGTATTGAGTGCTCCCTCAGTAAGTTAGCAGGTGACACTAAGTTTGGTGGGAGTGTTGATCTGTTTGAGGGACAGAAGGCTCTGCAGAGGGATCTGGACAGGCTGGATCAATGAGCTGAGTATGGGCCTCAAACAGTATGGGCTTAAAAAAAGCCAAGTACAGGTCCTGCACTTGGGACACAACCCCATGCAGCACTACAGGCTTGAAGAAGAGTGGCTGGAAAGCTGCCTGGCAGAGAAGGAGCTGTGGGTGCTGGTTGAACTGGGTTCAGCTGACTGAGCATGAGCCACCAGTGTGCCCAGGTGGCCAAGAAGGACAACAGCATCCTGATCTGAAACAGAAATTGTGTGGCCAGCAGGAGTAGGGAAGGGATTGTCCACATGTACTTAGCACTGCTGAGGCCACACTTCAAATACTGTTTTCAGTTTTGGGCCTCTTACTACAAGAAAGACTTGGAGGTACTGGATCGTGTTCAGAGAAGTGCAATGAAGCTGGTGAAGGGTCTGGAGCAGAAGTGTTGTGAGGAGCAGCTGAAGAAACTGGGGTTGTGTAGCCTGGAGAGGAAGAAGCTGAGGGGAGACTGTATTGCTCTTTACAACTGCCTGAAAGGAAGTTGTAGCAAGGTGGGTGTTGGTCTCTTCTCCCAAGTAACGAGTGATAGGAAATGGTCTCAAGAAGCACCAGGGGAGGTTTAGATTGGATAGTAGGAAATATTACTTCACTGACAGGGTTGCCAAGCACTGGCACAGGCTGCCCAGAGAAGTGGTTGAGTCACCATCCCTGGAGGTGTTTAAAAGATATGTAGATGTGGTGCTTGGGGATGGTTGAGTGGTGAACTTGAACTTGGCAGTGTTAGGTTTATGGTTAGACTCAATGACCTTAAAGATCTTTCCAACTTAAATGATTCTATGAATCTAAGTTTCTCAGATCTAAACAGAGGAAATAAAACATAATGGAGACTCAGAATGAAGAACCTACAAGAACCTGCCAAAGGCCACGCAGTAAATTGCTCCAGAGTAAGAGCAATGTAGTGGTTTTATTTCCAACAGACACATTTTTAATAATAAATGTATAGTGAGACCAGTGCAATCCCATTCTTACTACCAGTGTGTGCTCCTAGCTCTCCCTTAATACATAATAAAATGCACGAGCAAAGACACTTTTCAGTTAAGAGTTCAGGCTGTATACTGTTTGAAAGGAAGTAACCTGAATTCAACAACACATTTGAGTAGTTTATAAATCTATTCATTCGAACATCTCAGAATCTTTCAAACATCTCAGAAAAATTACCTTAGAAGTACTGTCTAAATCTTCTTTACTGTTTAGCCATATTTTTAGGGTGATAAACACATATGAGCAAATTTCAGAATCATTTCTCTCAAATGGATATTTAAATCTTCAAAGTCCCGTTTCCTAAGAGGAAAGGTGACTACATTTTCAAAATCAAAATTGGGACCCTTTTACATTGACATGATTTAGGAGTGTGAAATGCTCCTATGAAAGAGAGAGGTGCTTCTTGTAAAAAATGAGTATACCGGGCATATAGCAAATCCTTAGATGTAGCAGTGTCATATACTTTTTATCTGAATAAGTATTTCCAATAGCTTAAGGTCTGATTCAAGGTTTTCTCTAAGCACTGAAAAGTTCTACTAACATTTACTCTCTGAAAAAAAAACAACTTAATGAGGGCTCTGCTCACCTGCTTTTTCTCTTGCTTCCAAGCAGTGTTATCACACCAGAGACCCATTCCTCCAGTTGGTTTATCCTGTGATAAAGACAGAACATCATGTCTCGGGTAAACATGATGTAGCTATTTATTTAAAAGAAGCTTGATGTAATAAAATGAGATGTAAATGATTTTTTTTTCCTGTGTAGTGGGAATACACCACACAGAATATGGGCTTGTACCAACAATAAATTTCTGAGCATGCAGGTATTTTAATAAAGAACTGCATATGTTGAATTATACCGTAGTTCAAGAATGGTACTGTTAATTTGGGCAGCATGATCTCAGTTTTAAGGTTATCAGAACCTGGCATGTAAAGTTGTTATTTCTGAGGAAGATAGGAGGAAAGCTATAGAGTGAAAGAGGTTATTGTATATTCTTTGTGGATTTGAGAGTTCTTTGTTTAATTTTCCCTATGTTGTTTCTATGGAAAACTATGATCAGTTGGCTGATTTTGTCAACATCTTTAATTGTGAACAGTAAACTATAAAATATGTTATTTTAAAATTATTCAGGTTTGCAAAATTCAAGTTGTTTAGTTTTTTTCTCAAACAGTAATCCTTGTGCTCTGTTTATGAACCAGTCTGGGTTCAAATTATTTGTGCTCACATATGGCATTTCTCATTGGTGTTTGTCAGTGAATGATTCTTTATGCAAGGACCTCCTGAGTAACAGGAAAAGACAGAGCTATGACTAACGTGGTTTTGTTTTAGTATTCTCCAGAAGAAGCTTGGGTGAGTCTGAGATCAGAAGTTAGAAAATAGTAGGTTAGTGAGAGTTTTCTTTCTTTCTGTAGCCAGACTTGCAGGATTTCTTGGAGCTGTTGAGATGAAAGCAGGTTCTAAGTAGCTGGAATTAGGGAGTGGGGTAGACAGTAGACAAGTGGTAAAATAAGAGCTTAATTGCCCTCCTTTTCCATAGCACATGTTTTTAAGGAACAGACTCTTTGAAGACCATCTGCTCTGTCTCACAGTCCCCTTCGAGGCAGACAGGTCTCAGGAGGGGACATGACTTTGCAGGTCTTTGGTTGCAAGCTATAACACGTGAAAGGTCTGCTTCATAAGCCTGGCTCCGATCTATGGGGCTGGCCACAGAGCTGAACATGAAATACTTAACAAGTCATACATAAAGGAGCCATCAACTACATCTGGCTGAGAGAAGCTGTTCTGTGCATGTTCTAAGTTATGTAGTGAGTCTTGTTCTGGGTGATTTGATAGTGATATTTAAGAAGCTACATCTGCATTTTTTAAGTTATGATACGTTTTAAATTGTAAAATCGATAAGTTGACAGGAACTGAAGGATAAAGTTTTCTGAGGGAGACAGAAGGTTGCCTCGTGGCTAACACCAGCTCTACAGAGTAAATCATAGAATCATAGAATCACTAGGCTGGAAGGGACCCACTGGGTCATCGAGTCCAACCATTCCTAACACTCCCTAAACCATGCCCCTCAGTACCCGTCCACCCGTCCCTTAAACACCTCCAGGGAAGGTGACTCCACCACCTCCCCAGGCAGCCTCTGCCAGTGCCCAATGACCCTTTCCATGAAAAATTTTTTCCTGATGTCAAGTCTGAACCTCCCTTGGTGGAGCTTGAGGCCATTCCCCCTAACGGGCATTACATTTCAGTATAAAATTTTTCAAGGCCCAGTTATACTTCTAGAACCAAATTCTGGAACAGTGAAAAATAGACAGAAAAGGCACAGTAAAGTATCTTTTGTGAGTTACTCATCACAGTACTTGATGGCTGTGTATTTTAGTTCTTGCAGACTGCTGTTACGTAGGAGCATTTTAGGTTACCGCAAAGCACCATTCTACACAGTAATCAAATTGCCTAATTCTGTGATATTTCAGGTGTGTTTGTCATGTCATTACATCCCACCTGGAGGTAGGAGAAGATGCTGTAGGAAAACAGGAATCAAAAGAACAGCAAGTACTGACCCAAGAGATACGAGAGGAAGCAGTATAAAATGACAAAGGCAAGATGCAACAATGGAGGCAGAAAGCATGGGGGTGGCGTGGCAGGGAGGTTGGTGCAGGGAATATGTCACAAAATCTGGATGTCATGTCGTGCACACAGGCCAGTCAGGGAAGTACCTTTGTACAAAATTAGCATGGCAAGGAAGTGATGAGAAAGAAATTTCCCAGCTGGTCCTGCTAATGAGTCTTATCTCTGATCTTGAAGGGCTTAAAGCAGTTTACTTTCCATGCTTGTGTAACCATTTGTGCTAGTAAATCAGAAGTGTGTGCTCCATATCCTGTTACCTTCAGATCTGCCTCAATAGCCACAAGCTGTGTAATGCCAAGAGATGTGCCTCCATCTTAAAAAGAAAAAGAAACCCTGAAAGTCTTTTGATCTAAATTGAATCTCATTCAAGTCTGTATAAACCCTTATGTCTGTGGCACACAACACGCGTTTCGTGGCCTTGTTCCATTGCATTCACACTGATGTCCTGTGGTTTCCTTGTCATTTTTTGCAATCAAGTCACAAGAAATATATTATTGTCTACCTTGTTCTGATAATCTCAATACCACATTTTCCTGTTGCACAAACATCTTTTTTCAGGGTGATTTGATCTAGAAGTTTAAACCCAGCAGACAGGAAACAAAATGTGAAGGTTTTTTAAGCATCCTATTTCACTGCACTTAAGAGCTTGTTCTAACTGCTACATCCAGAATTTAAGTGTTGGGATCAAAGCAGGGTAAAGGAATGATGTCAGGAATTAGAACATATCTCCTTACAGCTCTGACACCATCAGTATACTCCAGAAGATACAGTGCTCCCACTCAAGAAAATTTCTAGTAACTCCATGGTGGGTGGGTGGGCTACCACGTTGGACTTGGTTTTAGGCTTGAACCTAGACTTTTACATATTCATTTTCACTCTGCTCTTCTCCTTGCACGTGAAGAGGGCTGGCACACTTATGCTCTAGGGCTATAAACAATACAAAAGTACCTTGCTCAAGCCATGTGGTTCAAGAACTGGAGGCTGTTCTGGGGCACAGCTGAGAGAGGCAGAAAAGCCACAGTCAGAGGCACTTGCCTGCTGCCAGTTTGCATCTCCTCAGTATGGAGAGGTCACTTAGCTCCTGGGCATGGTCACTGCACCATTTTTCACTTCTCCCAGTTAGAAAAAGTGACAGATTGTCACAGCTAAAAAACAATATCCATTAATTGTCCCACAAGAGGGACAAGATGAGTTAAATCAGAAGCAACACTATCATGCAACTCTTTTGATGAGTTTTGCCTGTTTGCTGGAGGTAGCATTGATGTCACTGAAATAATGACTCAGTTTCCCTATTTCTTGAGTCACCTGCACTGAAACTGGCAACATGTGTGCCAGTAAAACCTATTTCAACTTCAGTTTTTAGTGATGAGAGCACGTTCCCCCTTCCCTCACTCTGAATCTAGATTTAGATTGTCACATAATAAAATTGAATTATGAGCCTTCCTGAGAAGAGAATCTAGACCAAGACTCCAGGTCTTACTCCATATAAAGCCTTATATAAATCCATAAAGCCATATAAATCCAAGGCAGCACATCCACTACAGCAGCTGTCTCCCTATTTCAGCTTTCTGGTCTGAAGGCAAGGTCCAGATCCTGCCCCTAAACCTCACACTCGCTTGAAGGCAAAAGCCACCTGCTCTGTTAATGGGTGCTTTCCAGTACCTGAGGGAATGAGGTGGGCTGTGCCTTACATCACGTTCCTCCCGGGTGTGTCATATTAAGTGCAAGGTACAATCCTGCTCCATAGGCGAGAGCACATTTGCAGGTGACTTTGGTTTGCTGTGGGCTGGATTCTGGTGAGCTCAATCTGTGCTTCTGGGATCCGGGCATTAGGGTGGTGCAGGAGGCTGGTCGCCAACTCAGCTGACTCTTTCTTTGATCAGATGGAAATCAAGGTATATGTCTCCTAAACAGCACACGGTATTTCCCTCAGTGACCTAAATTACAAGTGCACATGTGAGAGGAGAAACCAATTACCTTTGAAAGTAGCAAGTAGGAATGGGGAGACACAGGTATAGTTGAGCTAAATCTTCTACAGCTGTGAGTAGGGGTACATTCTGAGTCCAGCCTGCCCTCAAGCAACCAGCTGAATTCCTTCAGACAGCAGCACTGAAACCAGCCTCTAATCACTGCCAGTAACACCTGACAGCAGGACTAGAAATCCTTTGTCTCTGCTCTGGGCTCTATTTTCTGCTACTGCCTTAGAGCTACCAGGTCTTAAACCTTCTTCTAAAGTCCTTTGCTACGGGAGTGGGAAAGAGGGAAAGAAAATAAGAAGGGAAGGGCCTTTATTTTACTAAAGGATTTTATGCGAGTTTGTTAGAAATCAAAAGAGTCTTGAAGAAGATTATTAACAGATGTAGGGTAGGCCAATGGCATTTTTGAAGCAGTTACTAGACTGCAGAGAATAAGGTGACAAATAAAGATTACTAGAGAAGAGCATTTACTCTTTTCACCTTCAAAAATTATAAAAAGTCAACTACAAACTTGGGCAGAGTTTACATGCTTTAAATCACTACAGTTGTAAAAGGAGTAAAGGCAACAGGGAACATGATCTGTGTTCGACCATTGTGAGACAGGTTAGTTTTCCATATTGATGATGTGTTGTTGCAAGAGTAAACAGCACGTGAAGTGGCTGGGGTGGCACGCTGAATTCAGCAGTTGGATGGAAGTCTCGGAAGTGTGTGATGTTTGAACAGAGATGCTTTCAGGAGACAGTATAAGTGATGAGAGCTTTTACTCCAATCTGTACAGCAAAGCCTGTGCTGGAGTTTGCCCATAAATCATGAGCTTGGGTTTTACAATCCCATCAGTTAAATCCTTGAATCTCTCACATTCTTGGGAAGAGGATTTAGTGGAAATACACTATCCCTACAACTGGAACAACATCTCTGAAGAAACTGCTTTTCAGATGTCCTGAGAGAGGTGAAAGATGGGCATAATTTATGTTGCACTGCTAGTACTCATCCCTTCGGGAATTTTTCTTACACATGAGCAAAGGTAGGACAGGTAGGCTACCTGAGATACTGCTGACCAGTGAACAGATGGCTGGAAAGAAAATCTCTAACAGTGCTTAAATGTCTTCCAGGGATGGTAAACTAGCCCTTATTTTAAGTAGTTCTGCTGAGGGGCTGCTCATGAATTCCTCTTCACCACAGAGGTTCACAAAGCATCTATCTGGTATGTGTACATGGACATTGTAGAGCAATGGCCTGTGAGGGACTTTCTGTATGTGGGCGGTGCTGCATATCTCTACAAGGAAAGAACAAAGTGTTTATTCCTTAACGTAGGACAATTTGGATTAAGTTCCTGTGAGTTATGTTGACACCATTGTCAGAGAAATAAGGGAAAATAAAGCCATAACAACATTCCTTTTTGATAAAGCAAAAGTCCAGCTAAATCCTACATCATCAGAAAGCCTTTGGGTTTTGAATAAGAATAGTTATTTGTTGTGGTCAAAGTTATGAAGATCCTTCTATCTGTTAGAACTATTGCATGATAAGTCCTTCATCACATTCCTGATCTGCTGTGATGAATGAGTATATGTAGGGCATGTATCTGACAGCCTGTCTCAAAAAGCTGTACCCTTTTTGAGAAAAAGCCTAGAGATTGCCAAGCCTTGTGTAACGGTAGGACATTTTTAATAAGGTGGATTCTGTCTTCTCAGGGAAGTGTTTGTGTCTGATGCATACCAAGAAAAGGAATCTTTAATGAAAAATAATTCAGTTCCTATTACACATGTCAATGAATCATATAATGGTTAGGGTTGGAAGGGACCTTAGAGATCATCTAGTTCCAACCCCCCTGCCATGGGCAGGGACATCCTACTGAATCAGGATGCCCAAGGCCCCATCCAGTTTATGTCCTCATAAACCATTTAGAAGCAAGGTCAATACACATGGGGCCACCATTTATGAGGAAGACATAGCTGAGAAAAAAGTTGAGAAAATTTCCCATAGGTGATAGAGACTTATGTTAAATGTGGCTCTCGTTCACTGTGGCTTTGAAGCATGTGTCAAAATCTGAGCTAGAACTGTTTCAACTCTTACTCATCCACATTAGAAAAGCCTCTATCTCCATAAAGGTCCCTCCTGTGCTGCTTATTAGCAACTTTTTACTGCCGATGATGGTATTCATTACATGGATTTAAAATATGACCAGTCGCCCACCAGATATATTCCAAACAGCATTCACTGATTAAAGAAGGGAACTTGAGTGCAGAAATTCACTTTGCAAGGTTTCAGAGTGACCACCCCTGTTAACAGGCTCACGCAGGGAGTTTTTTAGAAGACTATAGGTGCAAACTGTAGGACAAAGTGGCTTGCCAGGAATATGGACACTGCTCAGCTCACTTGCATTTTATGAAGATACTTAAATATAAAGACATTCTTAGACATGTTTTCCTCAAACTGGATCTCTGGTGATTTGCTCATCCCTGAGCCTTCCATTGCTAGAGTATGTTTAAATTGACAAATCTCATTAAACAATGCTTCAGTATGTGATGCAAAAACATCGCTGAGTCCATCCAGTGGTTCCAGAACAGCAAGGGCAGAGATCTTTGGAGTGGTACTTGGCAAGATCACACTCCTCCTGCTCTGAAAGAGACAACATTAAGTTTCTTTTATCCATGTCATTTGGCTTAGGCTGTGCTAGGCATTTAAAAAATGTGGAGTAAGACTTGGCTTTACCATGTTCATATAAACCTGCCTTTACTGCAGAGCTGTCATTTCAGGCAAATGTGATTTTCAGTGTGATTCTGGTATTTTCTCCTTTGAGGAGAAGGCCTTAATTCCTACAGCTGGTGGCTGAATACCAGGTGTGGTATAGTTTTTTTAACCTACCTATTGCTTAGTCAAAAGGTTATTAGCCCCATACATCTCCCAGCTGTTTCTCCCCACCCTCTTTTTTTTAAAGCCTTTTGTTACCCACACCTTTTATGTGCTTGCCCATCTTTTTCAGAAGGCCAGTTGGTGACTTGTTGGTTATTTTAAGGCACTGAGGGCTTTTCTAGGACTGTGACTGCTATATTTTCTAAGGAGAACTTGAACAGATTTATTCTCCACCAGGTGCAGAACTGGGCAAGAAATTCTAAGAAAGACACGTTTCCCTTCACCCTCATGATATCTACTCCTGTGGCAGGCTCAGCTTGAAGAAGAGGTTGCTACCAGCCTATCTTGATTCATATCCAGTTGACTTCTATTCCCAAGGTAAGTGACTGCCAACCTGCGGAAGAAAGACCTGAAACCAAAAACCTTGGGGACAGAATAATTTAACTGTCACATATCCTATTCCTTGTTGAATCCTGAGTAGTCTCTGAAAAGAATTTGACAGACCTGGTTTCATTTGCCTCACCAAGGTTCGGAGTCTGCCTTTGATCTTGGGTTTTTTCATAAAGATCTGTGCACTTTGTCTTTAGGTTTGTAGGTCAGTTTTTCACTCAAGTGAAGATATTTTGGCTAAGTGCATGGCAGTCAGATTCCTGTGCTGGATGTATTTGCAGAGGCACTTGCATTTTCACCACTTCCACAAGCTGAGTCTATCTAACTATCTGCAATAGTTGTACTTATTTTGGGCTGGGAAACAATCAAGCACCATTAATGGCAATAGCCAAGCCTTCTACAAAAGAGATGAGAGAATATTTGCAGAGCAATTCTTCAGACAAAGGTTGCCAACTATTGTAATATCACAGAGTATTTTCAAGTAATGCTTGGGATTATCCATCCTCTTTTCCCATGTTTTCTGGGTGCTGTGAGAACAACAGGAAATTGATAATTCCATTTTTAGTCAGTGGAGGGGATAGATTTAGCCATTTTGGTGATAACACTCTTGTCAAACCATTTTCTTAGTCTGCATAAAGGCTTGTATTTTGTATTTGACTTTCCCTCAGACTTGACTTTCTCACAAAAAGAAGCAGTTACCTCTTTGTCTTTAGGATTCTCCCCCTGAGGACCTAGCTGCACTCCAGAACAAGCTCCTTTGAACTGCCCAAATCAAGGAATTTTCCTGAGTAGCACAGCTTAGAGCAAACCTCTATATAGGCCTTTCCTCAACAGCTTGTACCTATACTTTTTCCATCTTGCCAAAAAAATCTCTAAATAATTGGTCTGTCAGGAGCTCATCCGTGAGTTCACTTGAATTATCACTCAGGAAAGAGTTTTGTTTTCTTTGACACCTCAGATATCACCAAATCTGTGTCACTACTGAGGTACAAACTTTGCAACTGGTCTGACAAGTTGCATCATCCCAAATTAGCATAAGCAGCAATAAACCAGACTATGAAATACATTTGTATAAGTAAAGTATGCAGCAGTGTATGTCTTTGGCATGTTTTGAAGAGATGTCTCTTAACTCCCTTTCAATGTGATACAGTCATGTGATGAAACTATGTATTCTGGAGAAAACTGACATCAGAAGAATTTACTTGCATATTTCACAATGCTGAATTTGGTGAGGATTTTTTTTTTCACTGCACTGAAAATTAAACTGTTCGATTGTTTGTTGTTCAGTGGACTTCACCAGTTTCCTTTGCTGGCATTAATGTACTCCTCTCTGGCTGAAGGTATTAACATACCCCTTTTCTTTTCCAAGGGTTGTATACTGTGTGAGAAATCCTGAGGTCTGAGATGGAGTTTTTTCATAACGAGAAAGACGAAGTTACATTTCTTTTCAAAGTGACAAATCTTGTAGATTTTTAGCTATCCCGTAACCTTTGCTCTGATTCCCCAGGAGGGCCATTTCCTCACTGTTTTCTGATGTCTTCTATTGTATATGTGCTAGAGAGGGAACATAAGTTTGCTGCCTACTCTGACAAATGACATGAAGGAGAAAAGCCTTCTCAGAAGACATGTTTTAACTTTAGCAACTCCAGATTGATTTGAGAGAGTGTGAAAATTATGATGATTGATTCTGAGATATCCAGGAAGGAGGGTATAGGTTGGTAAAATCATAATAATGGATTTCTTTGTTCGGTTTGGGCTTGTAATAAAAGCATGTGCATTGATTGTTTCCCTGAAAAAGAATATCCCTAGGGGCCAGAGGACACAATAGTTGGGTTTTTCTTTAAAAGAAGCCACAGGCTCCCTGTCAAATTCTAGAATTCACAAATCATCCACACAATGCGCTTTAGGGATGCAGAGATACATAAAAATAATCTGTGCCTTGTTCTGGTCAGAAGAAAATTATATGTTGGTCTCATTAGGAAGTATCACTCTGGTTTGCAGTAACAGGTAACAAAGGGCTGGGGGAAGGAACCTATTAAATTCAAAGGCCATGAGTTTCCCAATAACAACTGCATCACCATCTAAAGCAAAGGCCCTCCTTTAACTCCATCCTTCAATGCATGACAATTCTCAGTGTTATCTTTCTGTGTGATATACAACAGTCGCTGTATTGATGGAGTTGAATACATTTGTCCATCTGTGATATTGCCTGGGGGAAAGTACTGTGTTTCAGGTCTTTAAAAATATAAATCTGTCCCTACCCATGTGGAGACAGCAGGGCTGGGTGATGGTGAAGCTCTGAATACTGCTTCTCAATCCAGAAATATTTCTTCTCCTTCATAACAAAGGATTTCTCCATCAGTGATGTGATCTCTTCCCTGTTGAGGAATCAGGCCCACCCCAAAATACAAGCATCCTGCTGGCAGCAATTAAGAACTGTGTTCTGCCTATAAGACACTGATAATAATGATTTCCTTATCATTTGTAACCCTAGCACACACAGAAGTGGCATCTATACTGAAGTTTTCAACCATCATTCAACCCAGTTCTCAGAACTCAAACCCGCATATGTGTCTAGGCAATTTTCAGAACAACAAAACTGTCTACAAGTAGGACATCTCAAAGGCCACTCTGTGCTGTCTGCATCCCTCTCAGCCAGACAAGGAGATACCAGCAACCATGGCTATAGTTGTGTAGTATCTGCTGTTATTCACTGGCTGTGCTCACTGAGGAGATCTTTCACATCTGAGCATCATATTAAAGATGAAACACTCCTGGACTATGTTGAAGTGCTACACATTAAAACCCAAACAAGCAGACCTTTATTTCATTGGGAAAAAACAGCTCAATATTGACCTGCACAGAGTTTTGAAATTACTTGATTTTACTGGGCATTTACTCTTTTTTTACCAGATTATCCCAATTTGTTATTTTTGATCATTCCTATAACTGTGCACCGTCACATCTCCAGTTAGCATAACAGACATAGGGATGATTGCAAAACACAGACGACTGACTGTGTTGTCCAAAGTCCACTAGAGACCTTCTCTTTTTATGGGTGAGAATATTACAGGGCATTGAGTCAGTTATACTGCTCCCTCACTTCCCACTGCTCAGATCGTTCCTGCAGGGTTAGTTGGTTCTGAATAGTGGGGGCACCTGCTCTGTCTTTCTTCCAGGAGAGCACCCCTGCCGTAAGAGACTCACTGCTTTCTGTGACTGCATCCATGGAGGGACCCACAACTGGAAAACTAATACTTCAGGATGCCAGGAAATAGCTGGAGCAGAAGTAACCCATTGCATATAAGCCTGAATATAATTATGGGAGACCCAAATACATCTTGGGCCCCAAAATATATTAGAGTGCTCTGAACCCACTTGTCATTGCAGAGGGGAGGGCCTGTGCCACAGCGCTCCTTGTCTCATATGATGGGGACCTTGTCATGACAGCTATGCCTCCGCTGCTATGAAAAACAGACATATCTCAGGAGGGAGGGAACAAAGTTGTCTTGTTCAGCTTTCAGCTTAGCTCAGCACTAGGGCTAGCAGTGTCTATGAGCTGAAAGAGGAAAAGAGTGGTGATCCCAAGAAGCACAACAGTTCTAGGTGGGCCTTGCTTCTCTGCTAGCAGATTCAGGAGCTTGATTTCTGCTTTGCCTCCTGTTTGCTCTAGTTTCAGATGTCTATGGGAGTCACTGAAATCATAGAATCACCAGGTTGGAAAAGACCAACCAACCAAAAGACTCTTGGATCATTGAGTCCAACCATAATCCTTCATCGTGCAGCTTGAATTTTTGCTAGGGAATTCCTTATCCAAGGCGAGAGTACAGAGCTGTGAAACAGAAGAGAGGAATTTGCTGTGTGCTATTTGGGGTCTTCTGAGTTCCTAATGGAAGCTCACAAGGTCTTTGCTGATTGTGATGAGGAAGCAACCCTTTAGTTCTCGACAGTACCTGTGTTGTCTCTGCCTGAAGTAAGTGAGTTCTAGTTCCCCGTGATATACCCATCACAGTTTGTACTTTGTGGTAAACAGGTTTTGACACACAGTTGTTTGTAGTCAAAAGGTCAAGACTATAGCTGGATGTCAGTGCCCTGCTTGCTCACATGTACTGAGGGTACACTCACTGTGGCTTCACAGCACACTCAGAGGCAGCACCTCAGGGGACACCTCCATGGCTTCTGCCTTCCAGCCAAGTATGCACTGCTCTTTTACAGCTGGGTGGGCTGGGAGCAGATGGAGTTCAAAAGATGTGTAGGGATGGGGAAGGCTTTTATGATTTTATTCTCTTTGTAGTGTGTACTGGAAGTCCTGAAAGGAGGGGTCAGGGCCTTGTACACACATGGCATAAACCTTACTTACTCAGCTGTGGAACCTTCAAATTAAAGGCATAAAACAAATATGGTGGAGCTGGAGGGGAAGAATGAAACATACAGCAGATAGATCAAAATTGTGAGAAATATCATTTAGCTTCTTCAATTATTCTTTAGGAAAAAAGTGAGGATATATGTGTATTTATTTGGCAACATGATAGGCTTATAAGAAAGTGTGCATCAATTCTATGCTCCTCAGAAACACTCCTGCGTATTTGACAGTTTAAGTTATTTGATCATCAAAGTCTCAATGGGCTTAGAGAAAACACAACTTTCAAAAAGAGATTTAGTTTGTAGGGTTTCAGTTCCTGGAAGATATGTGGTTAATCATTCATTTCCATTTTACTAATTTTATCTTGGTAATATTGAAATTAATATTCTCAAAATACAGCCAACCTTGAGAAAATATTCTGACCTTGTTGCTTCCCTCAAGATGAATCATGCTGAAGTTGCTGATTTTGTCCCCAGGCTGTCATGAGAAGCTGTCTAGGTTTGTTCAGAAGGCAGACTGCTAGTACCAGTGTACGCTTGCTTTGAATACAAGCAAGGAGAGAGTGCTGTCTCCTAGCAGATTTGCCTGCTCTGTGTGTTTAGGGTTGTATATGCGTAGTTTCATTATGAGAACATTTCACTGCGGAGCAGTGGCACGCTGCAAAATGCTTTTATGGCTGATCTCACCAGCTGAACTTCCAGACTCGCATTGCTGTTATTTTCATTTACTGCAGTTTATGAGCATCATTATCTGCGATATGTGTTGGAGTGCTGCATAAAGATCCTAAGCATTGCTCTGTGTGTGTTCAGTGGTCTCTCCTAGAGTTACCAACAGGTGAAGTTGTCAGCAAACCGTGCTGTAGGCCCAGATCCATGAGTACAGAATCAGAGTCCATCGGCTTTTCATGTTCTTTGCATTGTTTTCCACCCCTTTTTGATGTAGCAGAGGGAACTATGTCTTAGAAGTCTGTGATGGGAGAGGGGCTGCCATCAGAGACTGTTTCCTGCCACTTTCAACACTCTGAGAAATCCTCAAAGTTCACAACACCCAGTTTAGTCTCAGGCTACTTACTGTGCTGAATTCTATTGCTGGTAGCCTGAGAAATCTGTGGCCCTGACAAAATTTGAAGAGCCAGAGAAGGTCTGTGAACAAAGCTAGTCCTGATTGTCCATACCTTATGCAGGACCCCAGGGAGCTGCCTTGAAGCAAAGGACCCAGGGACCTCTGAGGACAGTAGGAGAGACTTCAGTAGGAGTTTTATCTTAGCAAAGCTAGAACTGACATGCAGAGTTGTCAGCAGTGACCACTTAGGAACCATAGAAAAACAGCTTGAGTCTCCATTTTATTTGAGTTCATTTTACATAAGTTGCCTGTGCAAATAAAGGGATTGAATTTGGCTCAAATCTTTAAGCAAACTTAATGAAAACCACAGAGCTTTATCAAATTTTTGATGACAGCGGAAGCATGTCATGAAAGGACTGTGAAATTTGCACTGTTTTGATGTCAAATCAAAAGTAGCAGAATGTGGCAGAAGTATTTACGGATTAACTGTATTTTTAAGCGAATGTGACCTGAATCTCAATCTTGGTTAAGAAAGTCCAGGTCATTTTACTTTTGCATAGCTTGAAGTTTCAATAAAGTTTGTCCATACAGTTTATACTGTGAAATAAAGTGGCTTCACAAAGCGTTCTTTGCATAACAGTTCTACAAAGGAATGTTTGACCTCTCTTCATCCATTTAACCTTTTATCATTTTCTTTTCCCTTCCTCTCTTCAACGGACCCAGTTCAGTTGACAGGCCTTGAGCAAACCTTCCCTAAAGTGCAGACAGAGGGTAGGTAGGTCTCATCTCTTCTACTCTGCTTCCTGTATGAGTAGAGTTACATGCAAAGCCCTTTTTCCTCTTCCTTCTCTCCAGAACTGTGGAAGACACACCATGAGCAGAGGCTTCTGCAGGGGAGGAAATTAGGCAGCTGTATCACAGGATTCCAGGGGGGAATTCTGCAACCCAAAGGAGTGGGGTAGTGGAT
The DNA here is from genome assembly GCF_017976375.1 of Cuculus canorus. Classification (NCBI taxonomy): domain Eukaryota; kingdom Metazoa; phylum Chordata; class Aves; order Cuculiformes; family Cuculidae; genus Cuculus; species Cuculus canorus. Next base: position 27,583,011 of record NC_071406.1, on the reverse strand, counting down.
GGAGGAGAAAGACTCCTCTTGTTCCTCTTACATGTGACTGAAACCTCAAAGCTCCTTTTGCTAGTCATACCCCTCAAAATCCAGGGTCTCTTTCCTCTTCCCTCATTGCACTCAAACCTCACTGCCAGCTTGAATTTTGCCTGTATGTTTGAGGGGCAGTACCTGGGAGTAGCTCTAAACATGTTTGATAGTTTCCTTATAGTAGTATCTGTTTGTGACACAGGAGACACTGGTAGTGTGTGAGACACTAGACAGGGATGTATAAAATGGTTGAAAAAAATGTTCCAAATTTCTAAACTCTTATTGCTGTTCCCTTGCCCTTGGCAGCTATGGATCACCATCTGCCTGTAGGCACAGAAAGTAGCCAGCGTCCAGCTGCTAAATGCCTCAGTAAGGTGATTTGTAATTGTATTAGTGGCATGTGGCTTACCCAATGCAGGGTATTTTACTGAGCATCCTCCTGCATGTTTGACAGGAAGGGGTAGTCCAAACATCTTGTAAGAGGCTGACAATTCACTGAAGAAGAATGTGGGAGAAACTTTGTAGTCCACTTAGTCACTGCAGTCACCTGAGGAGGGACAAGTCGTAGTTCTGATTCTAAATCTATTGTGATACTTTATCCCTGAATTTTTCAAATGAAGTTCATTAGCAGTCTCTGGGATAGTACTGTGAGGGTGCAACCATTAGGTTGCAGGGACATGCTTCATGCCTTCTCCAACTCTGTGACCTCCTGCAGTGAATCCCCTGGTGAAGTGCTGCCTCCAGGCTCTTGGGGTATGATAACACAGTACTTCAGTCAGCTTTAGCATCCGCTGTGAAGCCAAACAGCTGTACGTTGGGTTGGAGAAGGCTGAGTGTTCCAGTTTCTTCACTCTTTTGTTGGTCTAAGATCACACAGGACATTATTAGCTCACCAGAGAATGAACAATGTTCTAGGTATGTGTCCTAACCACTTTAAATGGTCTTTTCCACCTTAAATCCATTCATCCTGTGCCAGTACTTCTGAATTCCACTGCTGGGGTCTGGCTTCAGTGATCTACTGTATTCAGGCAAAGGAATTACACTTTTCTGCTAATAGATTCTTAGGGCAAGATCTTCGGATGCCTCAAGGTGCCTTAGATCCAGTCGGATCCTTTGTGAATCATGCAGTAGTGTTTGAACGCCTGAAAAATGACCTTTGTTGCTCTTGTTCTAGACCCATATTCTTCGTCTATATTTGCTAGCACCACAGAAAGCAGAGAAAGTGTAGCTTAAAAATGACTAAGAAGTGGTTCCATGTGGTGTGATGCTCTGGTTTAGCTATCAAAGTGATCTAACTGAATGTCTACATTTAAAAAAAAAAAAAATCCACTGCATACATTTGATTCCACTACTTTAGCTGTAACAATGTTTCTCTGCATATTTTTCTCAATAGCTGTTGTTTTTCATGGTGTCTAACTAACTGAACACGTTTTTTTTTTCGTGGAAATGGAAATGGGTCACCATCCCTGGAACAGAGTTCAGGTCTCTGAAAGACACTTTGGCTAGCTGTAGCTATAGAAGGACTGCATGTTTTAGTCAGCCCCTTGAGTAAAAAATATGACTTTTTAGAAGCAAAGATACTTATTGTTCTGGCTGTATGCCTTAGGAGTTGTTTATTTTAGTCTACTGTACTCCATGGAAGTTACTGCCTCGCTAAGGTTTCGTAACACAACTTGGTGGATAACAGGTATCTTTTCTGGAAGCTACCTGTCCTCACAGGTGATGTCTGCAATCTTTTATTGCAAATAAGGATCACATCGTGGTTGTGAGGTATTGCAGCTCCCCAGATCTTATATCCTTTAATTTAGTTAAGCTTCCCTACAACCCACACGTCCCTCTAATGTGAGCATGGCAACCTCTTTAATTTCTGTCTCGTGACCACTGTAGAACCAAGCAAGGACTTCTGCTGTGCATCTCCCCCGAGCTTCTCCTTTCTGCACAGGTGAGCTACTGTAGAATCCTACTACCAGCAGTTCGATGCTCCAGAGCCCTTCCCATGGTGTAGGAGGGAAAGTCCTGGCTGGGCCTCTGAAATACAGGTCTAAAGAGGAGGCAAGGCATGATTTCCAGATTTCCATGGAGCTGTGGTTGCATCTGAACAGCAGGGACAGGGAAAAGGGGTGGAAATACAAGCATCGATATATCTCAGTTTCACAAGAGCAGCAGTGCTAAGCCCTGATTCTGCTTTGACTTTCATGAGACTCTGTTGTCCCTTTGTCTCATGGACACAGTCCTGCCTGGCTGTGTGGTAGCCCCATACCAGCCTGATCAACACGAGGATCCATAGATGGAGGATCAACATAGGCACTTCTGATGGCACTCAGCGAGCTGCTTACTACAATATCCCCTGTTTCACACAGGCCCAAAAGAGCCTTAATGAGTAAATCCTGTAATTTATTTTTTTTTGTCTTGCAAAGCGAAAATTATTCAATTGAATAGTCAAACACCAGTACCTTGCATTTTGTGGGGAAAGTAGCCAGCAAAAGGTCTCAGAATCCCAGTTTTGAGCTTTCTCCTTTGGTTTGGTAGCCTGAGATATGATAGTGTTAAAAACTAGAACTTTGAAGTTAACAAAATACTCGTACTAAGGGAAAATGGCCCACAACATTTCTTAGTGTCATTTCATTCCCAGTGTTATATATTAGGTACAAAATTGCAATCTTGAAGGTATTTATTAAACTCCAAGAGCATTCATATTTGGGTTCATAATTCTGGCTGGAAAGATAAGCTTGCAAAATAGATATTGAGGTTTGGATTTCAAACTATCTCCAGATATGCAGGTGTTCAAGTTATGACATTCTTGTCATCCATCCTTCCTTAAATTTCAGAGTAGCCGTAGTTGTCATCCTTAACATCTTCCACCTGTTCACGTTAGATCATCATTTTTAGCAAGGTTCAGTTTGCTCAAGTTGTAGATTTTTATTTAAGGTCTCAACCTTCAAGGAGATTGTGAGTAGTTTTTTGCCTGTGATGCAGGCAGTGATGGAACATGAGCCTTCCAAAAGCTTTATCATAATGATTGTACATCATTTATCTCTCTGGAGTAGAAAGTATGTATTTTTTACTACCTTGTTCAGACTTCCATCATTTTTCCTCTATCCAGCAGCATCTCAAGGCAAACATCAAGTTTCTCCTTCTTTCAGAAACTCTTAATTCTTTGAATTACCTTCTTAGCTTGGTGAAAGATTCTGGGGCATAGGACTCTCCACTGCTACACAGGATTATGCATCCACTGTTCTCAGAGGCAGTAAATGTTCACTGTTTTCACCAGTAATTTTCAAAAGTAATTATTTTCAAAGGCAATAATTTAATCAATACTTTTTAAAATGGTGACATCAGTGTATTTATGGATGTAGAGAGGAGAGTTTTGTTTGTGGGGAGGTCAAATAATTCAGCAAAGGCTGTGTGGCAGAACAGGCGAGAATGTAATGTTACCCAACACACCAGGGTGCTCCTCTACACCCCTCCCTAGGAGCTGGTTTTCTAAGCAGGGCACTGGCTGTAAAACTGACAGTCCCCACTTCATTTTATGCTTTAGTCATTTCCCCGTTGTTTAATGTCACAGTGAACGGTTTGCACCTTCTCTTCGCAACACTCCTGTGTATTTATGTGTTTATTGAGGAAACCCCTGTTCTTGACACACCAGCTTATGTCCTCTTCATGCCTGACAGTCCCTGTTCACCCTGTCAAATTTGAAACTAGCCTTTTGTTTGCCAGAAAAGTAGGTTGTGTATCGTTCATAATAGTGTCCTCTGACTGGTATTACTTGTTTCAATTAATTAATTACAGAGAGCCTCAGAATCAACACACTGCTCTGCTTCCAGCAGCCAAACAGTGTCTGAAAACATATCTAGGCTGGATTACTGGTCAGTCATTTATGGTCAGTTTTGAGGGATTTCACAAGAAGCATGAAGGTTTGATCTTTTCTTTCATATCTGAAGGCTCTGAGCAATTTGAGGCAGGTCAAGAACCCACTGGGGAAGTGGTAAAGGTTTCCTGTCAAACCACAAGAGGAAGATAATTGCAGTGCAGAGTCCGTGAATGCACTGGCCTTATGGACCGTGTTGTATTTATGCTGCAAGACACGTGAACAGGAGAGATTGTGCATCCTAGTTTAGGGACTGGTAGTGCAGGTTTGAACTGATTTAAAGAACAATTGCAGTCTTGAAAATAATGTATTCTTCTGTCAGTAAAAGAATTCTTATTTAATTAAAGAAGAAGAGCCTGAAGGTGTGAATGGCAAAGATGTATTGATAACAAACTTACAAAAAATACAGATGCACATACTTGAGGTACAGTGTCACAGTGAAGTCTCTGCTGTGCTTTCACAGGTTTTGTTCCCCTGCTGTCCCACAGCTTCGTGCAGGAGAGCACTCTGCACTCTCCTAGTGTGGAGCTAAGGAGTTTGACAGTGAATATGGGGATGAATTGATAGCATCAGACTAAATTACCCCTAACAAAAGCTCATGTGCAATACACCGACAGTGCTTCATGGCTGTGCCACAAGCATTGGCATTGGAGGTAGACTTTTTTTTTTTTTTTGTCCCCAGTGGAAAGTTTATCGTAAAGGAGACTGTAGAAAATGAAAGTTCCCTCTGTAGTAGCACTACAGGAATCTACTCTCAAGCAAACCCACTACATTTTCTTCATCTAAAAGCTGACATCTTTAACACTTTTTTAGCACTTTGTGTGTAAGTCAGTATATCGGGCAGTGTGCCACTTGAGACACAAGGCTAGAGCAAAACAGGTCTCAGAGCAGTACTAAAGTAGGTGCGTCATGACTGAGCACAGGACCATCACGAGAGTTCAGGGAAGATGAGAAAGGTGAGGAAATGCTGATTTCCCATTGTCCAGGTTCAAGTAGCTGGAAACCTCTGCTGCCAGAATTTCTATGCCACAAGCAACTTATACCTGGAATAGGAATGGAAAATTAGTTACATGCAACTCCCATATATCTGAGTCGGTCTAAATTCTGATTCTATTCTGTATGCCAAACTGCTTCTGTCTATTATGCTAAGTACTAAGTACTTGCGGAGTTCCTCATTCTCTACAGATTATTCGCCCTTAGCTAGTAATACTCAGTAAAACTAACAAATCACTTTCCCAGAGACATTTTGGATACTGGGCATTATCTGAAGAATCTGGGTGGAACAGTTTCACTTCTCTTCCTCAAGCATAAGGTCATTAATTTGCACTGATATGAAGCAGTTGCATTTCTAGAAACCAGCCCACCATTCTGATTCAAAAGCTTTCCAGACATTTTGCTTTCCATTTCTTCTTCCTTCTACATGACAGCATGAACCCCATAACAAGCTCTTGTAACAATCTCACCCACCCAGCCAGCCAGCCTAGAATCAATGGGAGATGCAGTAAGCAGCCCTTTCCCTCCTACAGAAAGCCTTGCAACAGATAGAAGCAGAGGTACAAGCCCAACTAGTCTCAATACAACCTCAGATTCTTGTTTTTTTAGCTGCATTCACTGCTGCCATGGGCATGTATTCACTGTTGTACTCATGGGAGTTGGATTCACACTGCCGATTCTGCAAACAGATTAAAAATGCCATGAATTTAATTTGTGGTCACTAACCTCTGCCACTCCTGCCTTTGTTCTTTAAGTAGGGCAGTAACTCTGACTATTTTCAGTGGGAATATTATAGTCAGAATAGACAGGACCTCATGTGCAAAACTTGGAATAAAACAAACTGAAAATGAAAAATACACAGTCCAAAAGAATAACTAATGTCCATGGTCTCCTTTCTTTCCTGAGCCAGCTGGTTCTTTGTTTAAATGGCTTTGCTAGAGAACAGAGCTGGAATTGCTCCACTGATGATTTGTTTCTCCTTCTTGAAGAAAACAATCAGGTGAATTGCTTACCAAAGTAATTTTGCTGACCTGTGCAGCATTTCTCCTCTCCTTTGATTCCCAGACTTTAAATCAATAGACAATTCTGTCTTAGAAAAATTAAATCTGAGGTGCTGTCAGCAATGACTGAATTCCAGTGGTAAATTAACAACTCAGTCCGTTTGTCAAAAAACATATCGCATGTAGAGTGAGTATGTGCCTGTCTCACCCTCTAAATCTCATTAAATCAAGTTCCCCATCCATGACCTTTGGACAGAGGGTTGCACAGAATCCATAGACTTGCTTACCTTGTTCTTTAAGCAACAGGATACAACATAGCAGATACAGAAAATCATGGCAAACATGATCAGGCCAATAATAATCCATGACATGAGTCCTAGTGAAAAACAGTCTTCCTTATCTGAGATGGAGAGACAAAAAATGTCATTACTGATAGTTAGCATTTTACCCCTAGAGATAACTTTTCAAGTTCTTTCCCCTCTTCCCTTCATATTAATAATATAGGGAAAGTGAGCTCTGGAGAATTATTTGCCTAAGGTGAAAAGCCACCTTAGAAAAGTGTTTTCAGCAGGAAGCAGAACATTGCAGTTTTCCAGAAGGTGAGGTGAAACTCTTGATGCACAGGGCTAAAAGTGTAGACTGAAAAGAAACAAAGCCAGGCTTGACAGTGTGATGGTATTTCAGATCTGAGCAAGACTAAAGTTTGCATCCAGTGAGTACCACGGGTGATTTAAAGGACAGCCTGATGCAAAGAAGGGCAGACTTTGGCAGTCATGTTTTGATAGGAAGGCAAGCTAAGGGACACGAAATTACCCTTGCCCAGATCTGGGAGTAAATATGGTAGGGCATGAAACATCTGGCAATAGCTATGAGAATCTGGCTAGCCCTACAAAAGGGAAATGGAGAGCTTTAGGAAATACTGCAGACAAAATGGATGTCACATCTTGATTCTGAGAAGATGTTTTAAGTTCAGAGAGGGCTGAGAGATAATTTGACTCAACCACATAATCTTAGCCTTTGCATTTCTGTTTCTGTCTTTGCTTAGTCCTGGTGTTGAGAGATAGGAAAAGATATTATAGGAAGGGAAGGACAACAGGCCGTACCATGTTGCAACTGAACTATATGGAGAATCAAGAAGGGGCATGAGCAAAACCACTACTAACTCTCTTAGCATAATATACCAAATTGCTACTGAGTGAAAATCAATTAAAAAATTAAAGCCTGTGCAGTGATTCTTCCAAATTGAGTCCAAGCCCTTCTCAGTAAAAGGCAGTTGTGGGACTCTTCTGCCCTAAGAAGGCTCTAAAGCTGAAGCCCTGCTTCAGAGTGGTAAGTGCCATATTCTTCACATCAGTGTGACATCGTAGTTCCATAGACCACTACTAGCACAGATATCGGACAGCTGATTTATTTTTTTTTATTCTATGCATGTGATGATGGCTCACAGAATGGATTTTTTTTTTTCCCCTTAGCTGGAAATAATCCAATATTTTTATCCAGCAACTTGGAAAATGGACAATGAGAAATTTCTGCTGCAGGCAAAGGTGGAACTACAGTACTCCAGAATATGTAGTCTAGCTAGTTTGGGTGCCCCCAACAATATGCAGAGCTCAGCATGGTGTGCAAAACCTGCCCAAGAAGATGAATAAATACCAAGAAGCCACGCTGAGCAGTTTGCCAACACAGCTCTTCTGTTACCAGGCCCGTGCTAAGTAATGTTAAGCTGCCTTGGAAATACCTGTGCAAATTCTTGTCACATTTTTTCACTGCTGCATAGCCATGCCCAATGTCTACTTATCGCTAAACCGAAGTGAGAGGAGAAGAAAACAAACTTACCTTGGATGTACAAATAGGTTTCTTTCAGCCGGCATTCTATATATGGAGGGGGTAAGAAGATCTCCAGGCAGTAAGTGTAAATGTCGATATGTTTTCTTTCCAGATTTTTAAGAATGAAAGTGGTGCTGCTATTTGAATGCTCCGTCTGACAGTAGGTGACATTACTCTTGGGGAAATCTTTCTCCTCACTCAAATGGAGTGCACAGATCTCCTTCTTTTTATGCCCTTTGAAGAGGGTCATGCTGAATTCACTTACGTTTTGGGGGTTGGGGAATGTGAACCTAAAGTTTCCATTTTCAAATTCCACCATCACCTGAGGGTCAGAGACACCAGGCTGATCTGAACACATGAAAACAATAAGAGCAGTCACTCACACAGCAATGAAAAGAATCCCTAAAATGTTAAGAGACTCATTTAAACAAAGCAAGTGAACCATGTGTTGAAACCTAAGGCATGCAAGTACTCAGAGTAGTTTGTCTGTGGAAAGCAGTTTGTACGATGAGATACCAGTGCATCGTTCTAGTCGTGTCAGACATTACCGAGAAAATAAATGGGATAAGACCTGGCCTGTTATCTGCCATAAGGCTGAAGAGGTCACTGTTAGCACTGGATCGGTTAAGTTCCTTGGTAATGTTTAAAACTACCATTGGACCAAACACTACATGGAGATAAAATCCCTGCCTCAGACTGATTCTCCTAAGAATAGGAGAATCAAGGTGGGACAGAGATGATAATTATCTCTAGTTCATATTCCATAATCTGCATCCTAATGATGTAGCTGAAAACTTAAAATGGGATGTGAGCCCAAAACTCCCATGTAAGTGCCTTAACCACAATATCTATCTTCCCTTTCTAGAATAGATACTGGATGAGGTCTGACATAAAGTTCAAATGTAATGATAATACTTAGATGGCTACAGCACCTCTATCACTGACATATTGTGAGGAATAGAGGACAAATGTCACTTTGTGCATGCACCCATATGCAATCCAAAAATCGCACTTGACCTTCCCAAAAGCTGTCTGAAAACCTCTCAGATGTAGTATATATATCTCATTTTGCAAAGTTATTGGAGAAGAAAAAGAGAATAAACTGACCAAGGACCTCCTTCTACCTCATGGTTCGACTTTGTAAAGTCAGCAACTCCTTCAGCCAAAAATGTGTTAAAGTGCACTGTAGGAAAAGGACGTTTTTTTCTTCAAGGGAAGTATTGTCTGATCTAGAAAGGCATTTAAAAACAGAAATCAAATTATGCAAATGTACCTTACCTACATTTTTGCATGGACTTGATGAGCAGCTATCAGCTCCTGAAAAATACAAAATTGTTTCCTCCTTAAAATTCAACAACAGAAATGCAGGAACAGGGGCTGAGCGATGCAATGTTAAGATGCTGAAGTTATTTTCTAATTTGTGTCATTAGCCTGCCAGATCCTGTCTGTGCTACACTATAAAATCATATGATGAGATAAAAGCATGAAATATAAAAATCAAAGTAGAAAGAAAATTCATTGAGCAAAAATTAATATCGATCACACAGATAGCATTTACAAACTCTTAAAACACTTCTGCAAAGTAACAGGTGCACTTCATAAATAGAAGTTGATATGAAAGTAAAATTTCCCCCAGAATACTGAGGAAATCTGCCCTCAAATAAGAGAGTATAGTTTTGATTTCTCATGAATCCAGAGTTTGCAACAAAAGTGTTACTTTCGGTCTATGTTCATTCTGTTTCCCCCAGTGCTCACCAGTGCATCAAAACATCTTATGGCATATCCAGAATGAATATTCGGAAGATGCTCCAATACATACAGCAAGAAACCATTTGAGCCATGCATACATATTTGTTCCCTTTTCAACAGCAACTTTTCTGCTTCATGACTATTAGAGTGCACTCAGTCCATTGCACACAGGCAGCCTCTGTTACAGCAGACAGGTACATTTCTAACAATTGTTCTGGCTTTGTTTGTTAAGCGGCTGCCTCCATCACCACCCACTGAGAGTTGAATTTCCTGGCTAGGTTGATGGCACGTACTGCATTGAAATGGTTTGTACTTCAGTACTGACAGCGTAGCACAGCCTGATAGTGCTTCATTTGGAATTCTTTTTGCAGCATCCTAAAACTAAAGGTACAAATGGGTACATAGACAAGAAGGAAAAAAGCCTGTATCTGCTTTTCCTGTTCTCTGGTAGCTTGAGTAAGTTCTTCAGAGGCCACTTAGAATGAAATTTACTCTGCATGAGGATTTTGTGATGCTAAGGAAATACGGAGCAAATACTTAAAGACTTTGATGCACCATCCCATTCTTCTTACTGCTACATGGCAGTCTAGATCCACACAGAGCAGGTCCTCAACTGCACTAGGTATTGCACTGATTACACAGCATCTTTCTTCCCAAGGCACCTGTTATGTTTGACATCCAGCCTGTGTATGCACAGAACAGATTATTCTCATCTGGGTACCTTTGTAGCTCTCAGCTCTTCTCGATGGTGGCAGTCTTTTAGTCGCCATGCTTTTTCCTTCTTTGAATTTGTGCTCCCCAATTACCACCATCATTGAGGCCATTGAAGTGACTGATCCACATTTAAAATATTTTTAGTGTGCAACATAAGCTAACAGACTTTTGGAATACACTTTGTGATACTCAGTTGAAAAGCAATAGAAACTGTTATCCCTTTTTGACTGATTTACCCTCTTCCTAGTTATCACACTCTTCCTGGCTTACTGTGTGCAGTCAGCACCCTTCTCTAATTCAGCACCGGTTCTAATATCTGTACTTCTCTCAGGACTGTTACTTAAGTTTGTGATAACAGACAAGGTATTTGCCATCTTGTACCAGCAGTATGAATACAAGAGAGACAAAACACACAGCTCACCAACCCACAGTGAAATCGAGATCGAGATACACTGAAGGCACAGATACAGTAAGTTCAAGCCCTCGCAATGGTACATAGTGTGACAAGATGAAAGCAAAGGTCGAATGAATAACTAGTTCTTGATGATCACTTGGATGACAGTGAAAGAAAACAGCATCTAGGACAACAGCCTTTGAAATAAAGGTCTTGTAAAATACTCTGTAGTCTGATGGGCTGTAGTTTGTTAATATATACCTTCAACATTAGGCCTAGCAGCAGGCAAATTATTAGGGAAGGGAATTAAAACCCAAGTGTATTGATATAGCAGCAGCTAGGGAGCATGGCAAATATGTAAACTGACCCGATACGTTTTAGAAGCACCCACCTGTGGCTGAGACCTCTACATTTGTCACTGGCCATCTGAGAGGACAGACAGATGCTGACACTATCGGGACAACTGCAGGACTACGCAGTGCCACATTTCCCCAGTGGCCCAGAGGAGCGTGGAGCCACCCTACTCTGAGTGCTAAGGCAACACCATCAAATTTAATTTCTCTGTTTTCCTCTAAGAATTGTTTACTTTTGCTGTGAGCTAATGAAATCTCCCTTTCATAGGGAGTAGTTTAAAATGTTTGTCAGAGATCATGGTTTTAATACTTGTTTATAATGGAAAAGGGCAGAGAGAGGTCATTCTCAGAGCATGTAGTTCATGTGACCTTGTGGCAAGCTGAAAGGTTGTTTTGTACCCTCTCAGGCCCAGAAGCCTCAACTGCCTGTTTTCAGAAAAGACTCAGTAATGTATTTCTCTGAATGAGCGTTTTGGTAAATGTGATGCATTTAGTGTTCCTCTGAAACAAGTGACCACACAGAGTAATGTGCTTAGCAGAATATAAGGGGAGGACGTTTTAAATTTATTTAATTTGATTAACAGAGATTAATAGTGCCTGAGATTAAAACACAAAATTGTCTATGTGGATGACAACAATGGGTGAGAGCTGATTGGATTTTCAACTCGCTACCTATTCCGCATCAGCTCCTAATGTGAGTGCTCTCACTGCATACTAAAAGGTGGCTTATTCCTCTCTCCCTGTGCCTAACTGCTGTTCTCCTGTGCCCACGAGTACCGTTTTGTTCCTAAGGTAATTCTATGAACCTGTAACACTCTATGGTGAATGGCAAGACACGTTTAGAATGTTATTTGCCAAGCTACAGTCAGAATAAATGTACATCTAGTGAGATGGGAGGTAGAAAACTAGGGTTTAAACATCTACTCACTAAACCTCCCTGAAAATACCTAAAAATACGTGACTAAAAGAAGACATCATAGTATTGTTGGAAATGAATCTCGCTGGTTCAGTAGTAAAAATGCTTAGACTTGGCCTTCAGGTTTCTTTTTGGTATTTTTCATTAAAAATGGTAATTCAATTGCATATGAGGGGGTTGAGACAAGAGGAATCAAATCTTTCATTCGTTTCATAGCAGTGTCACACTGTGGAGTTGTGTAGAGTTGTTCCTGGCTCACCTCGTGTGAAGAAGGATGTCAAGACAAATATTGTGGTTCAGATGTGAATCCAAGAGATGAACATGTATATGAAAGTAACATCTTGCCATCTTAAACTATGAAACTGTGTGTGTAAATTCCATGTATATGTGTTTTTACAGTCATGTACATTTCTGTCTCCATCTCATCTTTACTGAAGTGGCAAAGCACTTTGGCAGAAGTTTGGTCATTTCCACGGCAGTGTGCTTAGACACTGAGGCCAATGAAACGCAGGTTATTTTCATTTTTATGGGACTGCAATTCTGAGCTTTCTGGTTGCTCTTTGGTATGAATGCTATTCACAAATACCACCAATCCATCACACATTTTGGTCCTAGCAGAAGCTTAAAACCCTATTTTGATTAGTTTTAAAACTTGGGGTTTAGAGTGGGAGGATAGAATACTCTTGCTTGGTTTTCTTGCTGTTTGTCTGTCCCACCTCTCAGAAAACCAATTAGCTGATAAAAAGCACAGTAATAATTCTACTCAGGTGTGATTGCCTCTGAAGATAAGCAAGGAGAGTGCAGACCGTGCCTTTAAAACAAACACGTTTGTTTTGTTAATACTAAATGCATAATGAAACTGCAGTTTTTAAAGTTGCTATAGCTTTGACCTTTCAAGGCACTCTGAAAGATGACACTTCAAATTCAGTGTCATTAGTCATATGCCTAAAACTAACATGTCCCTATCTTTCAAGAATCAAGGATTAAGAGAGGAAATCAGTGCTTCTGGGCAAAGTAAGTAAGGGCCAGAATTACTCTAGAAAGCCATCTAGAATCAGAATTATTTCTGTGGTACAACATATGTATTGGAATACAGAAACTCTTATAAAATATGCCAGTAACACAACAGCCATTGTTGATAGCATTTCAGGCACTTCTAAGAAATTACCAGGATTTGATCCTGGATTGACAATAGGAGATCTGTGGGTGCACAGTGATAATGCTCTGCAAATATTGGTGTGCAAAAACTCATGTGCAAAGTTTCATAGCAAGGGCCTCAAATACCTTGTAATCCTATAGCTCTGTACTCCAAAATCCCATTGCCTGTGTTCCACTACAGGCACCAGAGAGGATCCAAGCTCTTAAAAGCAATTTCTTTATCACGATTAGGTTATCAGATCATAAACCACATACACACACATGTATCACTTTCTGTGACCTATTTACTTTAAAAAAAAAAAAATCCATAGAACACAAATAGGGCTTGCTAATCACTAAGTCAAAAAAAAAAGCAGCCTGTTTCTTGGCACGCAGAATGACCTTTTAGATAGCTCCAGCCACATGCAAAAGCATGCTGGTCAAGTATACCTGCTAAACTGACCAGCTGAGAAATATTTAACAAAATTTATGGGATTTTTTGTTAGTAGATTTAAGAACAACTTTTCAAGGTGTAAAAGAGCATCTCATGTCCCCTTAGAGATACTGATCACAACTCTTCTTTCCTGTGATTTCATCCATCTTTTCAATCTATCTAAAAACTCCAAATACTATCACTGCATTACTTAACCTTCAGAAGGCTATCTCCATTACCTAAAGAGTTGGAAACTGTTTTTGTTTAAATTAAAAGTTAAATTCTGTATGAAACCTCAGGAGTACTCATATTCTACAGGGAGACTTGAAACCTATCCTTTAGCACTAGAATTTCAGAAGAAAATGTATTCAATAGCCCTTGGCATAACCTTCAAAGGATGTTTAGATGGTGCTTAGTAACTGTGCGCACTAAATCCCAGGTCTTGCTTATACGACACATCATATCAAACCCTTGGACAGTATATGTATGAAAAAAATGACTCTTCTTAACCTGATATCATCTGTATTTCCATCCTGACTCAGTAATATGTGGGTTTCAGAGAGGCTACAAATAAACGTGAGATCTGGGATTTTGCTTTGTGTAGCTGTGTTAAAACACCAAAGCTTGTAAAACGTTACATCCATGTTTATGGCTGGACTGTGATCAGTGCTGTCACCGTGCGCCTTCTCAAACACAGCATTAGGAATGCTATGCTTCCTTTTAAGTTCATCTGTGTTTCAAGGCTGCACAAAAATGATCTCATCCACTCTTCCATACCATATGCATCTTGCACAGTATAAAAATTCCCTGCCCAAAAAAGAGCAGGTTTAATATCAATAATTTGGCTTCTCTTTATTAAGAGAATTCACCATCATATTGCTGTAAGACCTCATGTCCGGCAAGGGAGGCTGGCTGAGGCACTGCAGTCTAAACAGCTAGAGGATAACATTGAGCAGATAAGCTGAAGAATATAAACAATGAAACCTTTCAGTTTCAGAGCAAATGCCCCATGCTGGCAGGAATTCTCTTCCCAGCAACTCTAGTAATATTAAATTTGAGCACAGTCTTTTTGCAGCTGTTTTACTTTATTACCTCTGCTCCTCCAACCCCTTGCTATCATGCCTCATTTACTGTCTCCCATCATTGGGTGGGCTAAATTCCATAGAGACATCTACTGCAAGGAGAATAATCCAAAATGCTACTCACCATACAGGACTTCAAACAGAAAGCAGAGGACACAGACAGTTACAGCAACCAACTTCATGCTTGCCTGACACAGACGCACTAGACTTCTGTCTAATGTGAAGATGGGGAGGAATTAATGGGTAGAAAAGGAAGTGGTTTGTGGGCAATGGGGGAAATTATATGACAGTCAGAAGGACTTTTTAACTTAACCCCTGACTACGTTATAGCTCTGTCAGCATTAGCTGTCGCCCACACCTGTGGAGTAAGCTGTTGGGGTTTTTTTTCTGCCTCATGTGTTGATATTACAGACAGGAAGATGAAAGGTTTTCTGACATTACATTTCACGTTCACTTGTGCAAGGACTTTTTCTGGTTAAATCCATCACGGTAGAGGCTACTGTCATCTACACACACTGCAGATGACACACTTCCTGCAGATGACCCATAGTCCTCTCATTCCTTGAATTAGCTTACAATGCACACACATTTACACCTGGCAGCCTGGTTTCTCCCCAACAGTTTTGGCTGATCTTAGGTAACTGATCATGTTGCTCTGTGTGGGAACCATTCCTGAGTAGGCTATGCGTCTCTCATGTGTCCCCATCCTGGAATTCATTGGAAGAATGTGTCCAAATTGTAGAAGGATCTCCTCAGCCCTGTGAATTCTTGGAGGCTCACTCCAGCATAAGACTTCCAACCCTAGAGGGTTGCTCTGTTAGGACATGAGAAACTTCACAGAACTCTGAGAGAGAAGGAAATCTGACCCAGCCCCCCGGGGCTACAGGTCAAGAGTTTCCCTTCTTTCCTTTCTCTGCTCTTGTGCAGTACACTCTGTTGTGACCTGCTATCCATCTGTATTCAGGGAACGTTTTAGGACACTTTGGGATAACATGTTCTAAAATGATTTGGAACTGGCTATTTATTTATGCCTATAATACTAATTTTAGTGCAGGTAACATGCTGGAAAAGCAGCTTCTAAATCATATTTAATATATTAGCTGCAGTTAGCATTCCTGATTGCACAAAAGGAAAACACAAAGGACAAATTGTGGTGCCTGACAGACCCTCCTGGGACTGAGTCCTTGTAATGGTCATGCAGTGGTACCAAATAAATTCTGAATAACAGGGCTGGGTTACAGATTCACTCCTGCTTCGTACCATGTGAATAAATCTTCATGTGTTGGTTTACTCTTCCTCAAAAAGCGAATTAATTTCTTTCACTACTACTGCTAAAGAACTGTTCATGTGGACACTGGCAGAGAGTTTTACTCTCTTCAAAACTTTGCATAGTCCTGCAAAACTTTGCACTTTGTTCAATTAAAACCAGAGCTAAGTCACAGTTTCATCTAAATTTTCAGCTCACGTCTCTGGAGCCAAACTTAAGTAACTCTAACCAGAGAACATTTCTGCGGTATATTTTTGGTTCTGAAGCTCAAGAGTAATATATGGAGGTTCAAGAAATGAAAAAGCTGAAAAAGACACATCTGACTCCTGAGGTTTGTCTATGAATTTAGGACCCATGTTGGAATCTACTGAGGTTCCATGTAGCACCATCTTTCCCATCCCCTGCAACAACTTATGGGAAGTGCTGAGACAACAGAACAGCCCTCCGCTGGGACAGGACCTTTATGGCCCTCCAAGTAAGCATAAGGCAAGCAGCCAGAAAGGCTTGTAGTAAAAAGAGCTGCTGCTACAAAGTTGATGGAGGAAGAGAAACCTGTGTAAAGTACACCCATCCACAGCTCTGGGAGAGTGTGCTGACAACACAGCGAGGACTGAGGCCCTGCTGAAACCCCACTGGCTGGGAAGGGCAATAAACTTGTAGAGGAATGTACTCTTTGAGCAAAGTTCTAGTTATTTTTTGTGAAAACAAACTTTTAAACAAATTGGTATTATTAGGGTTAGAAAGTGTGTGATCTTCCTTAAAAATGTAAAAATTTTGCCAGGAAGGTAATTTGGACAGAAAAGAGATTTTCTTTTTTTACAGAATATAGTTATTTTGGAGCCACTTACTCCTCCTCTCTGCGCTCTGTGTCCTTATCAGTTATACTAATGTAGAGATGATTAATACGCATCTAGTTCCCTCCTGGGTAAGAACAACTACCAGCATAGATTGGTTGGCATAGATCTTGCTACAACAATTGGAGCAAGTCCCACTATCCAGTAAACAGTTTGTATTTGTCCTCTGTTTCTCCTGTTAATATAGCCTCAAGTCCAGAATTACCCCTTCTCCTTTTCTCCTTCCTAGCACGTGGAATTGCTGGAACACACTATTCCCTTTATTTCCAAAGAGTCCAGCCCAGGGCACACTTTGGGGTATGTTTGGCAGCATTCTGAAGTTTGATGATAAGACAGTGATTTCTTTTGCTGGTCAAGTGTATTTGATGATGAGACAGCAGAGCCTTGGGCACTCACAGTGTATGTTCACAGGCTAGGAGACACAAAGTGAGTGTGAGGGATTCTTGCCTTCTAGTCCCGCACCAGAGACTCCTCTGTTGCCCTTCAATCTTTCTGTCTTTGCCTCCCTCCTCTGTCAGTGCTTTCCTACTTCACAAAGACATTGTAACTGCAATTTGGAAATGTTTCTTGAAAATACTACGGTTGGTTACGGTTAACCACCTGGGACAAGCAGTCTGTTTCCACAACAAGCTTCCTATAACTGCAACTATTTTTGCTCACAAACACGTGTTTCCTTTTTCCATCCTCACTCATTTCTCTTCTCTTGATTCTCACTCTGTCATCCACATATGCCTCTCAGAGCCCACTTCTTTCCTCTTCTAACCTGACCCTACCCTGTGTCCCTGTCTACCTTTCTCCTCAAGCAGAGGCTCCCCTTCAGCATGTGCCGTAACTCCTCTCTGGAATGTAGTTTCTGCTTTCCCCAAGCTCCATTCTTTCTTACCCATGTCTCACCTCAACACCACCCTACAGTGATGAACTCCTTTTTGTCCTATCATCTCGCTTCCAACTTGCCTTCACTGGCTATTAACAATCTGGCAAATCCTTACAGGCAATTTATGTAATTTAAAAATGTATCCAATGATACACCCAGTTTCAGAGATTAACAGGCTTGCTCATTGCTTGGTCCATACGCTAGAGTCTTCTACCATGCAGTCTTCAATGCTTCTCCCTTCTAACACCAAGCGACTCAGAAAACAACACCTGTGCTGCTTCCCTAAGGAGACTGATTCACAGCAAAAATTTTCCTGTCATGTACAATGTACAATTTTCTTTGCTTTGTTTAACCACGTAACTCTTACCACACTTACTGTTATCACCCTAAATAATGTCTGTGTTAGCAAAATGGTTTGTATCCCTTTGTTTGCCATGGAAAAAACTACATTGAAGTAGCTTGCTTTGTCTCACAGCAGCTTTCCACGTCTGCATGTGGATGATGAGCAGTTGCCCACAGCAATATAAAATATTCTCTCAATAAAATGTTTTGTGATTCTCTCTGCAGAGGCTGTTACAGTGTCCACACAAATTATATTCTGTTGTCTCCTGCTGCTTCTCATTCTTTGCTTCAATATCTGGCCTATGTTCTCATGACGCCAGGTCATTCCCTCAGGGCTTGAGCAGAAAGCTTCCACACTCATGCATTTTCGTTTCCTGTCCACTTAATTGAGAAGGGAAACAATGACTTTCACTGTGCTATTTTAAGGTTCTGTGAAGGCTTTAAATCCTACTTCCTATCTGCATCACTCCCCATTAGGTGAGTAAACAAGCTTCAGTCATTCAGGATGTAGGGATTTCAGCCTGAAACGCAGCTCATGTGCTCCCTCATTTGTTCTTTTGCTCCCTTTGCTGTTAGGTAGTCCTGATCTCTCCCACAGGGCCTGGGGCACACTGTAATACTCTCTCCAGGTGCCAGTGAAGGATACTAGGGGTCAGCTCAGTGGCAGGGCAAACACCTCTCTGCAGAGCAGATCTAATGAGATAACTCCCTTTGGGGTGTGAGTGCGTGTGGCTTTGCTGCTTGGTACAAGCTCGGGTACCCCATGAATCTTTTTTCCTTTTGATGATGATGCTTGAGAATATCTCATTGTCATTGACAATGCAAGGGCATTGACCTATAAATTCAGTCAAGAGTCGCTAAGTGGCAAATTGACTAGCCAGGCTGCCCAGCCCAGTGCTAGATGTCCCATCCCTGGAAATGTTCAAGGCCAGGTTGGATGACTCTGAGCAACCTATCGAGTTGAAGATGTCCTTGCTCACTGCAGTGGGGTTGGACGTGATGACCTTCAATGGTCCTTCAAACTGTTCTATGAACTTAAATGCCACTTCAGATCCTGTGACTAATGTTTAGGACTGGCTCGCTCAAGGCACTGAGAGCTATCTAGGCAGAAGACTGTCTCCATCCAGTCTCAGCAGCTGCTGTGCCTCTGTGTGTCCAGTCCTTTGCAATACAGTTAACTAAACAGGTACCTAGCCACTTCTCCTGAACACAGAGTGTGGATAGGAATGCAACAATGAAGGGCATGTGCATATGCTGGTGTGTGACCTACTGGATGGCAGTAGAAGGTTTACTGTCTTGAATAACAACAAAGACAACAACCATGTTGATACCCTTAAAGATGCACTGTGAAGAGGACTGGGATCAGTAGGTACATTTCAATGGCGTAGGCCTGAGTATGCAGGAGGTACTTAGGAGAATACCAGGGTTGTAAGCAGCTTGGGTTCATGGGCTATGCTCCAGATAAAGGAGGATAACTTCTGAAGCCCTTGTAGTTCCCATATGGCCAACAGCTCCACTTTTATCTAGAATCAGAAAGGTAACCATGAAAGCTATTCTCATTTTGGACTTGAATTTGTCTTTTGGTGAAACAGTGAGAAATTCAACACATTCTGCAAAATTTTCACACATCAACTCTTTTAAAGCTCATAGTATGGTGGGGACTCCTGTTATGTGGTTATCTGGTCAGCTGCCTTGGAGGAGTTAGGACTGAAAGAGGCATATACTGCGGTGGTACCTGGGGTTTGTGGTGTGATTTTTATCTCGGCATTGTTGTACTCACTTTTTAAAATTAAACTTTTGCTACTACTGCATTGACAGTGTAAGAAAGGGGAACTTTCTCCAAACAGAAACAGCCCTCAAAGGTGTGATGCGTTCTTGCAGATAAGGGATAAATCAAATGTCATGCTGAAAATTGCAAAGGCAGGTGAGGCAGCACAACCCTGGCTTGGACTTCCAGAAACACTGGTGTGGCTTAGGAAACACATGCAACTGTTCCCAGCTGACTGAAGTGCTTTTGGAAAGCCTGTCTTCCAAATGATTTCAGTCCAGGCTTTGCTGTTGCTGTTAGCAGTTAACTGGAGCTAGGCTTACACAGCTGAGGCCTCGGTGGATTTGGAGAAGTATAAACAAGGAAATCACAGCTTTCCTAGTAACTAAGTCTCTGCTATTTTGTGCCTGCCATTCAGGATTTTACAGGTTACTGCCTTGGGAACAAATTGCTGTCTACACGTAGGCCAGAGCTAAAGGCAGCATTCCCACCTGCAGAGTTTGCTCCCTCATGCTCAAGGCTTGGTCCAGCCACACTCCTCCTTTGAGTGCCAGAAGAAGGACAACAAAGCCGGGCACACAGCACTGCTGTGTCACTCCTGTGGGGTGGGCTCAGTGAAGGGCTTCTTTCCCTTTTGGCAGGAGATGCTTCTGAGAGCTCCCTTCAGCCTCAACCAGCCTGGGCACTGTGGCACGGCGGGAGTGGCAGTGGGGATCAGCAGCAGGAGTGGAGGCGCCTGGTGGACAGCAGTGGCCTGATACAAAAGGGAAATACTATTACCAAAAGTGGAATATTTTGATTTAGGCTAAAGTAGAGTTCAGCTTTCATCCAAGTAACTGTATTTTTTGAAAGTTAGACAGAATGTGTCTCTGATAGCATGTTTATTTATCTAATAGATTAACACAGACGTGTGGGCTGCTGTCACCACTACCATTTGCAGTCTCTCCGCACCTCAAATGCAAGGTCAGGCAGAGCTGGAGCCACGTCCAAGTTATCAGAGTTGACTGTCTTGAATCATGGAATCACAGAATGGTTTGGGGTTACAAGAGACATTAAAACTCATCCAGTTCCAACCCCCTGCCATGGGCAGGGACACCTCCCACCAGACCAGGCTGCTCAAAGCCTCATCCAACCTGGCCTTGAACACCTCCAGGGATGGGGCAGCCACAGCTTCCCTGGGCAACCTGGGCCAGTGCCTCGCCACCCTCATGGTGAAGGAATTCCTCCTTATGTCTAGTCTAAATCTGCCCCTCTGCAGTTTACACTCATTAATGTTCATACTAACATTAAAATCAGTCCTTTGACAGTGACGGGATACGCACAGGATCTTTGGGGCAATGCACATGCGCATGAGCGAGGGACACGCGCCGTAACCGCCTGCAGCCCCGCGGCTCGCGGCCCTCGGGGCTGCCCCGCCCTGCGCTCCCGGGCAGAGGTCGCCAGGGGGCGCTGCCGCCCCGCGCTCCGCCCGGCCGGGCCCCAGGGAAAGGAGCGGGGGGAAGGCGGGCGCGCCGCGCTCGTGCCGCGGGTGACCTCGGGCGGCGCCTCCGCCTGCCCTGCCTGAAGGGGCTGCTGCGGTGGCGCTGCTCCGGTGGCGTTTGAGAGTCCTCACAGACACGGGGCTTTATGTTTAAAAGGACTCTTTTTTAATGAGAAAGAAATTCTGAAACGTGCACAGCAGAGACCGCTGCATTTGTCCGTCTCCGTTTCTCCATGCCTGCGCAGAGGGACGGGGCAGATAGCCAGGGGTTTGAATAGCTGAGAATGGGAGCTCTGGTCTTCCAGCATTTAGAATTACTTAGTTGGGAAAGACCTTTGAGATCCTCAATCCCAACCATACTTGTCCACCACTAAACCATGTCCCCAAGGACTACGTACACCCATCTTTCAAACTTCTCCAGGGATGGTGACTCAACCACCTTCCCGGGCAGCCTGTGTTGGTGCCCAATAACTCTTTCAGTAAAGAAAGTGTTCCCCTGGCTCAACTTGAGGCCCTCTCATCCTATCACCTGTCACTTGGGAGAAGAGACCAGCACCCACCTCGCTACAACCTCCTTTCAGGCAGTTGTAGACAGTGATAAGGTCTCCCCTCAGCCTCCTCTTCACTAGGCTAAACAAACCCAATTCCCTCAGCCGCTCCTCATAATGTGCTCCAGCCCCTTCACCAGCTTCATTTCCCTTCTCTGGATGCGCTCCAGCCCCTCAATGTTTTTCTTGTAGTGAGGGGCCCAAAACTGAACACACTATTTGAGGTGCGGCCTCACCAGTGCTGAGTGCAGGGGCACAATCACTTCCTTGATCTGCTGGCCACGCTATTTCTGATACAGGGCAAGATTTGAACACTGTTCATCTGCACTTGCTACTTTGAATGAGAAATAAGAAGCCATAAGAACAATCAATCCTTCCAGGAAAAAAAAGGCCAGGAAAAAAAACAAGAGGCAAAGGATTTTGAATAGAATTCACTTCTTTCTTTGTGTCACTGTGTTTCATTCTAATTGTTAGCAGCCCCTCCTTCAGGGAGGGTTGCTGGTTCCAGCCAAAGGCCAGGTTGGCTTGTTAGAAAAATCGTGATTACCCCCATCCAGAGCAGAGAGACTTCGGATCGGAAGGTCCCTCCCTGATACAGTCAGTAACAATTTACTGAGTCCAGTTATATTGATGAAGCTGTTGAAATCAAAGCAATTAACTGGTAAGATAACACATAAGCTTACTCTTGATCAGCATGGCTTGTGTGGCCACGTAGGCTCTGGAAACATGTACATGCAAAACACGTTAAAGAAAGTGGGTGGTACTGACCTGCATGTGTTAAACTGGGAAAAGGGATAACATTCTCATCTAAGGGCACACATCTCAACACATCCTCAAGCAAATGAGGAAGAGGATCATACTAATACCTTATCCTGGCATTGGTACAAAGTCTAGGATATCAAAGAATTTCAGAGCAAAATGAATTCTGTCACAGCAAACCTGAGTTCTGGATCCTGGCCAGAAAGAGTTCCCTGTGGCCACACAGAGGCTCCAGTGATCAAAGGCATCATCTGCTTCTCCAATTTGCTCAGCAGACCCAGAGTCTGTAGCACAAGCAGAGCATTTACACTATGTTGCCCAGGGTTTGCCCTGCCTGTGTGGAGAGAAGACTCAGCCTCTGCCTAAGCGTTAGGGTGGATGGTGCCTCTGATTGGACTGCCATCCTTCAGGTAAGGTAACTTGGCTAGAAACCCCTGCAGGGTGTGAAGGTTGTTTCATCCCTGTACAAGCAGCTGCATAATCTGTGGCTGAGGGGCAGCTGAAAGGACCGTTGGATGCAAAAGAGCAGGGAATCACAGGAAGGAACTGCAAGTGTGTGGCTCATGCAGACTTGGAGACACCATAGTAAAGAGGAAAGGAGGATGGCGATCCCTCCAGGAAAGCTGAAGGAACCTCTCAGAGGCCAGACGGAACTCAGAAGAGTTTGCTGCCATTCAGAAAGTCTCTGAGTTAACCAACACTAATCCTGAGAGCAAATACCTGCCTGCAAGAATGCAGCAGACAGGATGGGACTTGACTATAAACCCTTCCAATGTGGTTAGTATTTGGCTTAGACTATTTTTAATCCAGTGAGGCACAGCTTAAAAGCCTTTGGTGTTCTTTGGAAGCTTATTGTAAGGGAGGGTTCTAGGCACCCCTCTTGCAGCCAGTTTCGATGCTGTCACCACACAAAAAAAAAAGAATTTGCAATAAAAATTAAACTGATGGTGAGCAAAAAATAGAAATCAGATATCTATATTCTCTAGAAAACATAAGAGATTGAAATGACTACTGTAAAACATCACTTTAACCACAATGGTCACGTTACAGATCACCATGGGATGTTCTGGTGAATTGGCCTTTGTCACATAAAGACTCCAGATTTCCTCACTGAAGCTCCCAGCCTGCATGTATCTCCATGCTTGTAAGAAACAGGCATAGCTACTTTGTAAGAATAATTTGTACAACTTCTTAATTGCTGAACCTGGACCTTCAAGATGATGTTCTTCCTCATCTTGAGGGCCTTCCACAGCCACACATTACCACATCAAATCAGCTTGATAATCAGGGACTTCACCCTGCGAGTGTAACCAGAAGAAACTGCAGTGCATGCAAGTTCTAAGAGTTAATATAGCCAAGACACAGCATTCACAGCAAAAGCAACCAGCACTGCAGCTGCCCAGCTCCCAACCTGGTTAGCTGTCCTGCTGTGTCTAGTGCACACTCTATACAGCTTGGGGTGAACACATTCAAACCTGCTCTTAACTGGATCACAGAGCAAGCCTGAATGCAGGAAGTGTCTAGTTACATTCAGGCAGGCTCTGCAGTAGCTAATATACCCTGGCTCTCAGAACAAAACCTCCATGAGCTCTGCTCAGTCTAAGCTGTTCCCACCTACTAGTAAGTTAACCCAGATGGATGTATAGACATCATACAGGAATGTGCAGCACCTCCCTGCTGCCTGTGACTGACTGCTGGCAAACTTGAAACAACAGTCTTTTCACACTTGGTCTCTGTGATCTCAGCTCTGTGGTTGTTGGTCATTAGAAGTGAATGCTTGCTCAGGGATCTTTTGTTGTTCTAGCCAAAGTGCCCCTTCAGTTTTGGGTCTGTGGCCTCATGCAATTTTGACTGAGCCACAGCAAAGCACACCCATACCCAGAGGAGAAGTCAAACAGCATGCTGGAGCCTGCTGCAGTACAGTGAAGCTGCAGATTTTGTTTGCCTGTTTTGTTTGTACAGATACTACAGAATCCTGTTTTTTCTGTGTCCTAATCGTCATCATCTGAGTTATGAAGACGTCAACCCAAGAAAAAGTCCTCAACCTGCAAATTTTTGCATGTTAGGAGAGTCTTTCGGGATAGCATTACCATATGTTTTCCCTGTTAGCACTAAGCACCCACTGTTGGATACTTACTGAGAGGCAAGATACTTGACCTATGATTTTTTTGTTCTCATGTGGTACAGCAAGCCCTTACATTTACACTCTCCTGAATCGTTTAGATGGGTATCAGAAAAGGTGAAAGTTGGTGTTTCTCTGTTCTCACTGTGTTGATGCTAAATATTAACATTACTTTAGTTTCTGGGGCTAATCATAACACTGTTCCCAAACCTAACTGCAGAATTCCTCAGGAATCCCCTTCTGGCCCCACCGCCTTGGTTTGCTGCCAGGCCAGGAACTGAGATATGTCTCATCAGATAGCCCAGGAAAATATGGTGTGATAAATCTCAGTTTTCTCTCCATAGATCTGTTTATAGAGCAGCTGCTCATTTCATTGTTTCAGGTCACCACTGAAAAGTCACACACGTACATCTTCTCTTTAATTCAAAGCCATCTCTTTTTGCTGTTTGCCCTGTTGCGTTGCCAGAATTCTTTATCACTTGTCAGTCTGCTATACTCTGTCGGCAGCAGAGGCAAGGTGTGGCCATTGGGAAGCCTTAGCAATGAGGTTGTGTTCAGTACATACCATAGAGAGCAGCATCGCAGCTGATACTTGGTTTTGTTAGCTGGACTATCCTCCCTTTGACAAAAGTGGGCTTTCAGGTGCTGCTGTGTACATTTTCAAAGGTACTGTTGGATGTGATTATGTTCCTATTGGTTATCCCAAAACTTTTTTAAGGTACTGACTTAGGGGATGCTTGTTGTGGCCAAGGAATTTTTAAGCACTGCATGTTTTGTTCATGCTCACAGTATGATGGGGAGTGTACAAATTTATTACTTCTTATGACAGGGGTCTTACTGCACGTTCAATCAACAGTATAGGAATCTTTAGTTACCAAGTCATTGTTTCATGTTATATTGATTAAGACACATAGCTCTGTAGGCCATTGTTTTATTTTCTTCTGTGCTAGATAAGAAAAAAAAGGTGCAACAAAAAGAAGTAAGCCAGTTGCATGACTTTGCTTCTCATTGGGTTGCTGTGGTTACACTATATTTTCTAGTGACATCAGTGAGGGCTCTGTAATGCTTGCATGATGGACTGTTTTGGTGCCTCTTTTGCTTGAAGAAAAAGAAGATAGTTGAAGAGGAAAAATTAATTTGGCCATTTGCATCTTTCCTTCTAGTTACATTTTCATAACTAGATGATTAGAGTTAGTGGTTTATGGAGGAGCAAGTGATGATTTTTTATTTGCTTTGTATAATGTAGCCATAAAACATTCTAGTTCAGATGGAAGCTTAAATATTTTTCCACTAAGAAAAGAAATATTTCATTGTTTCCAACCTTTGAAAACTACCTCACGTATCACCATTTATCTGTCTAGGTTTTTCTACTGTTTTCAAAGTTATTTGAGTTTTTTCAAGTTCTTCCATTTTTTCTGTAATATGGAACAGCTGATCATCCTTGTTTACCTAGACTCAAAGTCCGTGGGGTTTCAAAAAGTGACAGGATAAATCCATGGAAGAGGAATCCCTCACAGTTGTTAAATACAAAGGCACTGCTTTTTTAAGTTCCTGAGCTGCTGGTAAGGGAGGGCTGGGGCGGTATTTTAGGATGGCTTCATAGCATGCTTTTCTTAATTTTATACTCTTCCCTGTTATCCCCCCTGAAGGGGCTTCAAAGAAAGCTCGGGAGGTACTATACACAAAGGCTTGTAGTGACAGGACTACAGGCAATGGGTATAAACTGGAGAGGGGCAGATTTAGACTAGACATAAGGAGGAATTTCTTCAGTATGAGAGTGGTGAGGCACTGACACAGGTTGCTCAGGGAAGTTGTGGCTGCCCCATCCCTGGAGGTGTTCAAGGCCAGGTTGGGTGGGGACTTGGGCAGCCTGGTCTGGTGGGAGGTGTCCCTGCCCATGGCAGGGGGTTGGAACTGGATGTTACTTTAAGGTCCCTTCCAACCCAAATTCTGTGAGTCTATGAGTCTATGATTCTATGATCTGCTCTAGGTCACTGTTGGAAAGTGGACTATGGGTGGAGTGCATCATTTGTCTGACCTTCTATGGGCTCAGTTATATTCTTAGGCTCTCATTGTGCTGACTACAACAGCAAACTGCAATTTTGTTTCATGAATAACATCAAAGCCTAGAGAAGTGCAATAGCCTGCATATTGTTTGAAGGTCATAGGATCGAGCTGGAAAGCCTTTCAGGTGGGCTTGTTACTTTACAGGGAAAAGGTGCTACTTTGAGGTGGTTGTGTAGGTCAACAACTGCAGGTTCTCTGACTGACTTGCTATTTCCATTGCCAGACAGACAGGTCACCCATGTAACAGTCTCCTGCAACACAACTCATGGTGGGAGCAATCAGATGGGCTCAATACAGACAAAGGAAGCAAGCAGCCTTGAAAAAAACTGTCACAAAACTCTGTGAGCAGCCTGCAGACTGCGTGTTTAAAGCGAGTGATGTCTTGTCTCCTAAGTGGTTAACTGGCTAATTATACATGAAAGTCAATCAAGGGCCATTCTTGATTGTTCTCCAGGTACCCAGCCCTCTGAGCTGGAAGACAGGGATGGGGACCAGAATGAAATCTCCATAATCCATGGGGAAATGGTTAGTGACCTAATACACCACTTAGACACACACTAGCCTATGATGCCAGATGGGATTTACCCAGAGGTACTGAGGGAGCTGGCAGAACAGCTCACCAAGCCACTCACCACCATTTTTCCACAGTCCTGGCTAACCAGGGGGGTCTCAGTTGACTGGAGGCTAGCAAAAGTGACACTCACATACAAGAAAGACCGGAAGGAGGATCCAGGAAATCACAAGCCTATCAGCCTGACCGTAGTGCAGGGGAAGGTTGTGGAGCAGACCATCTTGAGTACCATCACACAGCATGTACAGGACAACCAGGGATTCGGGCCCAGTCAGCCTGGGCTTGTGAAAGGCATGTCCTGCTGGACCAACCTGATCTCCTGTGGATGTTATCTACCTAGACTTTGGTAAAGTCTTTGACGCAGTTTCGCAGAGCGTTCCCCTAGAGAAGCTGGCTAAAAAACTTTGCTGGATAAAAAACTGGCTGGATGGCCAGGACCAAAGAGTTGTGGTGAGTGCAGTTAAATCCAGTTCTAGGCCAGACACAAGTGGTGTTCTCCAGGGCTCAGTGGTGAGGCCAGTTCTCTTTAATATCGTTATCAATGGTCTGGATGACAGGATTGAGGTCCTCTCAGTAAAGTTTGCAGATGACTCAAAATTGGGCACGAGTCTTGCTGCTCGAGGGCAGGAAGGCTCTGCAAAGGGATCTGGACTGGCTGGATCAGTGGGCTGAGGCCAACCGTATGGGGCTCAACAAGGCCGAGTACGGCTCCTGCACATGAGTCACAACAACCCCATGCAACGCTACAGGCTTGGGGAAGAGTGGCAGGGAAGAATGGATGGAAAGCTGCCTGACAGAAAAGGACCTGTGGGTGCTGGCTGACAGTTAGCAGTGTGCTTAGGTGGCCAAGGCAGCCAACAGCATCCTGGCTTGTATCAGAAATGGTGTGGCCAGCAGAACCACGAAGTGATTGTCCTCCTGTACTTGGCCCTGGTGAAGGTGCTCCTTGAATGCTGTGTTCGGGTTTGGGCCCCTCATTATGAAAAAGACATTGAGCTGCTGGACTGCATCCAGAGGAAAGCAACAAAGCTGGTGAAGGGTCTGAAGTAAAAGTAGTATGAGGAGCAGCAGAGGGAACTGGGGCTGTTTAGTCTGAAGAACAGGAGGCTGAGGGGAGATCTTATCACTCTGTGCAAGTACCTGAAAAGAGACTGTAGTGAGGTTTGCTTTGGTCTCTTCTCTCAAGTAACAAGTGATAGGACAAGAGGCAGTGGCCTCAAGCTGCACCAGGAGAAGTTTAGACTGGACATCAGGAAAAAATCTTCACCAAAAGGATTGTCAGGCACTGGCAGAGGCTGCCCAGGGAAGTGGTTGAGTCACTGTCCCTGGAGGTATTTAAAAGATGTGTAGATATGGTTCTTTGGGACATGGTTTAGTGGTGGACTTGGCAGTGTTAGGTTAATGATTGGACTTGGTCATCTTAAAAGTCTTTTCCAACCTAAATGACTGTATGATGCTATGATTTCATGGGGTTGGGGACTGTTTAGCCTCAGGAACGGAATGCTCAGGGGGCATCGTATGAATGTGTGTGAATACCTGATGGGGGTTGTAAAGAGGACAGAGTCAGGCGTTTCTTATTGGTGCCCAGTGACACAAGAAGCAACATGAGAAATTCCATTTAAATATAAGAAATTTTTTTTTATTGAGGGCAGTCAAACATGGGCACAGCAGCTGCCACCGCTTTGAGCAGTGGCGTTGGACAATGCAATCTTCAGAAATGCTTTTCCATACCAACCATCCCATGATTCTCCATGCCTTTGTTCCAGGTAGTCTGTTGTGGCATTCTCACATTCTTTGTGATGTGTCTGTATAAGATTTAGGCCTCATCCTGACTGACCCTTTCCAACAGAAACACCGAAGAGGAAGACCTTTCTGCTTCACCACCTAGGAATTCAGAGGTGGAAATCACCTTTTCTATAGCTGCTGAAGCATCTTTTAACATCACTGCTACCTGTGTTTCATGCCTTCTATGTATGATCTCGAATCATGCTTGCAGACACTGCAAAGCAGGTACTATTGTATTAGTACTTATTTATATTATACCCTTATTGATTATTGTAAATAATAATGTTACTATATATAAAATAGATTAAAGCATTACTGCTGCTGTGTCGTCCTACCAGAGTGTCTTTTGCTATTCCTACAGCCAGTGAGTTAAGTGACTGTCTTATTTTGTATCTGTGGAAGTAAGAAATAGAAACTCACAATGAAAAAAATTGCTGGAGATTTATTTTGCAACAGCAACGATCTTTTGATTCACTCAGAGATGTGGCCATAGAGAGGCCTGTAAAGCCCAGAGTACTCACAAAGGCATGAAACTAAAAATTTAAAAATAACTATTGGGAAAAAGAAGGAATCTACAGGGATAAACTTAAGACTCATTAAAACCTGAATTTAAAAAGCGTGGAAGACAAGGTTTTTGATTGGTGACAATGGATACCTATGTCCAGCCTCTCTTGCTGTTGGCTCTGTCCCAGAGAGAGTTAACTGCAGCAGGGCTCAGAGCCAAGGGCACAGTCTGATACATAGTCTGCCAGTTTCAGAAAGGTGAGCAATGGTGTCTCATGCTTAAATACCTACAAACAGTACAAATAAAGAAGCATGACTGCAGTACATATGTGACTTGGAGAAGGAAAAGGCATTTAAACACAGTATTACCAGCATAAATAAAAAAACTCCAGCTGGAAATGGATTCAAACATCTAATCCTTGGTAAGGAGCAGCACTGAAATCGGTAGCATGAGTTACATATGAGTTTTTCAGATTGGAGATCTTTCTTGCGTAAGAAAGAATGCTGCTTGTACATTTTGAACCTTATACCATCCATTTCTTCTGTCTTAAAGATCTACTGAGTAAAGGATGTTTAAGCTTCTCAAAATTGTTGAAAACAATGATTGCTAGTTCTGTTGTGAGACACAGACTTACAGTACTCATCAGTGAACCTGCTGCTTATCTGTGCTGTGACAGGACAGTGCTGTTAATGTCATGCCCTCTTTAGCAGTCTCTAACTCAACAAAAAAATAAATCATTACAATGTTTGCTATTAGACTTGTGAAGTTTCAAGATAAGAATTTCTCAATCTGTATCTGTGCAAAATTGTGATTTTTCACAGGATTTCAGTAACAATAAGGAAGGCCTGCCTGAACCTTGAAAGTTTTCCACTGAAAGGGCAGAGAGTGTGAGCACTCTCCTAGGATAGTCAGTGGTGGAGGCATATTCCTGCCTTTGATGTGGGATCAGGCAGCAGCAATCTGTGTGTCTCACTTCCCAGCCGTGTACCACAGCCTTCAGGCACGCGGTTCTTCTCGCTCTTGTCTCTGGCACCGAACAGCTAGTCTAACCTTGGCCTAAGGAAGGTTTTGTCAGAAGTGGTTTGATTGCTACACGCCTGTGCGCACAGAGGCGCAGAGATTTTTAAACAAATGTCGTTCTCTGTATGAACTTTGCAGCCAATTCTTATTCTGTGAGGGTGGCTAATAAGACCAACTCACCCAGCACTGGGCAGTGGCAGCCGTGTACTTGTGCATATCCAAATAAACAAATTAGGGCAGGAACTAAAGGGGAAATCTGCATGGTTTGTAAAATGTCTCTATTTGAGATTTTCCTGGGGTGTTTAAATGCTTTGCAATTGCAAAAATGCCGTGGTAGCTCTAGTGATCACTTTATTATCAGAGCATCGGTTTCACCTGGAACTGAAAGCAGCATTTCAGCAAAACAGGGAAATATTTTCTAGCAAGTAGACAGAAACTGGCAACACTTCATTTCTGAGATAATTCATGGGTTTTCTTTCAGAACAGAGTTAATTTATTTCTGAATAAGTGACAGGTTTTTTTCAAGAGTTTTTATTATAATGAAGTGTGGGTTTAAGTAACCTGGGAAGCCTTCAGGCATGCTTAATATAGAGCTTTGCATATTGCTTATGCATATTTCTATATTACTGTATTTAATTGTACCTGTTTCATAGGTTTAAATCCTAATTCTACTTTCCTGCACTACCTGCTTCATACATACGCTTCCCATATAACAAGCTTTTTCCAGCTTCTGCTCCTCCAGTGCTGTTGCAGGGACACCTTTCTGCAGCACTTAAACATTTCACTAAACTGTACCCTGTTGATACTATTATGGTGCATAAAATTTTGTGATTTATTCCTGAGCTTATAGCCACATAAATGAGCTTTTAGTGTGAATCTCAGTAGTTACCTACAAGTGTAAATGTTCAAAGCCATATACTCACCTCCAGGACAATAAAATTTATAAAGTAAAGAAAGGATTAAGTTAAAAGGAAGCGGGGAAGATCTAGTTGGGTCTGACTGGAAGCATCTGAAGTTCTATTTGTCATAATAGTGAATTGCACTTGGAATCACATAATGGTAGCTATAATACCTAAAACACAAAAAGAATTATAATCTGAAAGAAAAGGTTGACTCGTCATTGAAAAATAATTGTACCTTCATTACCCACTCAATGTTATAATTAACAAAAAACACTTCTGTTTTTACTCTAAGATAAGAAAGGAAGAACAACACAATAGTTTCTGCCACATTTGCCCTTTTGTGATATTAATGTTTATTATCCTTTTTTTCTTTACATATTTGACACTCACATACATAATTTATGTTCTTTTGCAAAGATTACTTATGAGAATAGCTTATGTGAATAACTGGGTTTAGATTCATTGTTCAACCTGAAAAGAATCTGAAATTTTTATAAACTGGGAAGCTGATAAAAATAATTTTATATTTGGCAAGCAGATTTTTTATAATAAATTCTATATAGTTAAAGCAAATTTTAAAGTCAAATTCTGTTTTGAAAAATTTGAAGTATTACATTTTGAAATACCAACTTATTTCCCTTTTTTTCAGAATCTTTCTATACACAAATATTTGCCAAAATAGCTCTAAACAAAATGTTTAATACAAGCAGTTTATCAGTGGAAGAGGATATTCAACTCATCTGGAGCAGACCCAGGTGCTGAGTGTTTCCTGTTCCACATGTTGGGAAGTTAACAAGAAAGGCATCTATGTTGCCGCATTCAAACTGACTTTTGGGGATAGAATCATTTTAAAAGGTGCCGCATTTAGAGATGACATTCGTGCTTTGTGCAGTCAGGCTGACTTCCTCTTGCTTCTTTCAGACTCTTCCTTTTACAGCCTGACTTTCATTCAGGTGTTTTGCAGGTTGTCACCCTCCTCTACATGTCATCCCCCTACTGAATAAGACATAGCCTGCATCCCCTCCTACCTACTTCACATATTCATTGGACAAGACACTAGCAGTCTGATTCTGTGGAGCACCTGGAATTGAAAAGCTAAAGAGGAGAAAGAAAACACATATCTGTACTTAGCATCATGACCATAGAGCAAATGCTTAAGGTGCATTTCTGACTGAGGCAGCTGAAAACTGAGAGTGAAATGACTCTGTCCACTCCCACGAAAGAACCACAACTTCCTTATGACCAGTGGTAGTAGAACAATTGCTGTATCTAATAAAGCTATATTGAAGCCTAGTCTTTCTTAATCATAAAACATAAAGTAAATACAAGAGAAACAATAATGGAAGTTAATCTGAAAATTACAGTATAAATTATGACGTTAATATGAAGAATTTTTACACCGGATATGCGCCTGTGGCTTACACAGGGGAGGGGGAGCACCGTGAGTTCGGAAACTATTGGTAAAATTAATATAATGTTATATTATTGCACAGAGAGATGAAGAGAGAAAGGAGCTTAAAAGATGTTCCATCTTAATGAGAAAGTACTATAAAAAGAAGACTAGTCAAATAGACATAAAATAAAATATGGTATAATGAATTAGCTTGGCATTATAAGAGAAAGGAAAATATTATTAATTTGTGAAGCAGACAGTCATCTTTGCTACAGAATTAAAAGTGAGAGAGCTCTTATAAATGCTACCCACACGGTGTAACACCTCACCAAAGCTCAACTATGAAACCAATTTATTCTGCTGATTACTGCTGTTCTTGCCATCTTTCCTGCATGTAAAACATTGTCAGCCAGTTACGAAGCTATCAAATGTTTCCAGAGTGTCACTTACCAGAAGGATTTGATAATTTACAGAGAAATGAACTGGTTTGCTTTCTGATTTTGATTAAGTACTGCTAACATACCATGTTTTGTGACAGTTTCAAATGCAGATTATTTTTGGTTCTTGTTTCTCTGCCAAGATTTCTGTGATTTTCGTCCAGCTCATTACATCTAAATTTTTAATCTGTGTGATACAAGTTGAATAGAGCAGGTTTTGTGTTTCCATAGTACCGCCTAACACTGTTTCTAGCGCAGGTGAAGAGAAGACCTATTTTTAACCACCTATTTGTTGTATTTGTTTGGGTTCAAATGAAGTAAAAAGATGACAATAGCAGGAACTCGAGACTGTGTCTAGCAGCTCAGAAGGCCAACTCTGAAAATATACAAGAAGAGAAATCTTAGAGTTTCTACTGTTCAGACACCTCAGCTTTCCCCATACAGCAGCACAGAAAGAGAGGTCTCTGCAGTGCAGCTGCAGGCCAACAGCAACCAGCTTTCAATGGCAATTTTCACAGGAAGGAAGGAGGTTGAGCTATTTCTTATAGTTTATGACGATGCAATTGCCCAGCACCATGTACCATGGAAGCTGGTGCACACCAATCCCTTCACAATCCACTCCAGAGGGTGGCTTTCTAGTTTGCACAAAGGTAAGCAGTACTGTTGCTGGCCCCATTCGCAGTGGTACAAGGAAACTACAAATCCCCAAGCAGAATCTCTAAAAGCAGGACTAAAGTGTAGCAAATTAACAATAACCCATTTCATGTAGAGCAGGTTTCATTTATTGCCTGTGTGTACTGAATTTTAGGAGTCTCTGGGGTCTGGCTAAGAAACGTAGACTATTTTCTCAGTGTAGATGTTTTTATTGATGTAAAACCAGCAATTCTGTATTTTTTTCTGTCAGTAATGATCCTTTCTTTCAGAGCTCTCAGCCCCAACATTAAAGTTCATTTTCCATAGAAAACCCACATCCTAGGCACTGATCGTAGCTGGGAAGAATCAAGCATCCTGCTGCTGCTCATTCCCAGTTTCAAAACAACTGCTCAATTACTGGGCAGAGTATGAATGCTGATAAACCCCACCCAAGACACAGCATAGTCCAGACTCTTGTTACCCTGTGTTTCAAGCTCTCCCAGTTTTGTCACGTATCCTGTTACAGGAAGTGGTCTTCTTGAAGTGCTACCTATTGGAATCAGGGAATTATCTGAGAAATTCCATTTTCCTTAAAAACAAGGTCTTGATTTTTGTTTAAAAAAAACCAAAAAACCTAATCCCAGCTACTCCAGAAACAGTGCAATGACAAAAGAAATATATCTCAAAATGTTCTTTTTTTAGTCAAGGTCATAGCAGTCAGGTTACCTGACATGGTTTCTCAGGACTGTGCCATGATTTTCCTGTACTCTGCACACAACTCTCGGCAGCTATAGCTGCACAGATACTGCCAATGCTGACTTTAAGGGCTGCCCTACATGTAAACACTTCATAATGAAAGCAAAGAGTCATCAATACGTTATTTTTCATTTTGAGTGGTTAGTATTTCATTAATTGCTGAACTGGCTGTATTACAGCTAATAAGATTCACTTTCTTATTATCAGTTCTGCTGGTGAAAAAAGAAGTATTACATAGCAAGTTTGCAAGAAAATTGCATGCCTGTAAATATTGTGCTGTGTTCAATTCTTTAATCCTAATTTTGACTGCATATTTTTATTTTCAATTTGTAATATACTTACATTGAAAAGTGCTTCTATCGTACCGCCTCTGCTGCAGGAAGCTTGCCTGTTGCTGCTCCTGTGAACAAAAGTAACTTGAAAAGTTTGGGACCTCATATGTATCATGTGGGTGTTTGAACAGAACAGAAGTGGGGCTGTCTAGAAATGTCCCACCCAGAACAGCAAATGAAGCAGATCAAACCAAACATTTTCAAGTACTA
Organism: Cuculus canorus; assembly: GCF_017976375.1. NCBI lineage: Eukaryota > Metazoa > Chordata > Aves > Cuculiformes > Cuculidae > Cuculus > Cuculus canorus. The sequence goes on along the minus strand of NC_071406.1, from coordinate 27,547,898 downwards.
CTTTTTCAAAACAACAGCCAGAAAAGTGTGAAGAAGAAATACCATCAGTGAAGAAACTGAGAACTTTTTGTTCAACTGTAACTTTGTAACCACTAAAAAACATTCATTAATATATAAAACTATGACTGTGGTTAAGACAACTGACTATGGAAATAGAAAGAGATCTCCATTTTAAAAGTTATAAAAGGAAGGAAGTGTGAAAATTTGAGTAGTTAATAATGTACTTCATGGACACATCTGCCATGTCACATCAGCAGGAGTTATTAATGATTCCCAATGAAGGTTTGTCCCCTTCCTTCCTCTGTCCACTAGTAAACAACAACTCTTTTTAAACTGACTACGGGGACAGTTTTTACAACCCCTTCCTATTGTTGCTAAGATCTTTTTTATCAGTAACTGTTATTTGTGCAAACAAACCACAGTTCCTCACCATTCCTCTTTGATATATAAATATAAAAGTGCTCTTACATAAGACTGCACTATTTTCAGTTACAAAAAAAACATTCACGCAAAACGATGACAAAGCCATGTAAGTGCTGAATGTCTGTGTGTAGAAGTACAGGAATAATTACGCCCAAGTGCTGCTCAGGAATCTGCAGGATCAGCAGAGTATGGCAGTGCGTATTTGAAATTCTTTCCTCATTCTCTGCAGCTTCTGGATTTCACCTCTTCCCACACCTCCCTCCCAGCTGTAAGCCTGCATTCAAAATTTAGGTTACCCTCCCAGGGACTGTAGAAGCCCCACAACCTATATGTGGTAGAAGCTCAAAATACCATTTTTCTGTTCAAGCAAGCATGCAGTTTACAAATGTCCAGAATAATTTGGGTTTAGTAATGCATAAAACCATCTGCTAAACACCCACCTTCTTTGGTTTGGGTTTCATTATATCAACCTTGGCTACATCATCCGATTCCTATTCATGTCTCTCCTAGAGTCAGCTTTTTAGTCATGGTTCAGACTGTTCCCATCGCAGGGAAAGCTGATGCATTTTCTGGTTTATTTTTTAGAGCTCACTCGTCGGCAACAGCTTTTGTTTAGAGAAAGGAGGAAGACAGATGTATCTTACCTTCTAGTCCTGCTTCGCACACATACTCATACTCTTTGAGCTGCAAAGCTTGAAGTCAGTACTCAGCAATTCTATCAAACAGGTTAGGAGTCACCTGGCCAATGCAAATGTTGGTTATTGAAAACTAGAAATTAGGCCCAGGGGAATCTTGAGCAAAGCTCAGGATGTCAGGAAGGATAGGAATAGGTCAATAAAAGAATGCTTTTGCATAGCCTAGAGGTCTTTTATTACTTTTTTTTTAATTTGGTAAAGACCTGCGGAGAGCAGAATGAATGGATTTTCCCTACAGACCTCAAGGCCTGACTGAGTAGTGAGTTCAGATTCACATGTTCCTCTAATAGTGGGGAATCTGAATGTTGCACAGGAAAATCTCTAATGCTGAAATGATTAATTACTCATTGCCTACTTATCGAGTAGCCAGGTGGGACACTGTTTCTACATGTTTTTCTGTATCAGCTAGGACTCTCATAAGTGAAAATGGCAAGGACAAAAATAGTTCAGATAAAAAAAGTGGATGAAAATGAAAGTAGAATATTGGTAGGTGGGGGGTGTTGTAGGCATATGCCATTGTCTTTGATGCAGACAAGTATACCCATGAATACGCACTCAGATGCAGCCAGAAATTTACTATCTCCATTTCTCAAATGAGCCGACGTTATCTCCTGACTGGGTGAAGGGCACATCTGAAGAAGCTCTTCCTGAACCTCAACAAGCAATATAGTCTTATTATTTGGCTGTACGGGTAAGATACTCAGTTTTGTTTTTAAACTTGTTGTTCTAATGAGAAGAGTTCTGAGACCGAATCCTTTCACATTCTTCCCAGAAGGAGTCAGAACTTCCTCTTTATTGCATTTTCTGGGATGCAAACTGATCCAGAGTTTGCACCTTTCATATCGGTACTGCTGTGATCTGACAGAAAACTGCATCTGAGTTGCATATGTCAAATTTTTTTGAGTGCTGATCACGGCAAGACACTCTCCAATTACCAGGGAAAAGCAGAGAGCTCAAGGTCCTGGAGGGCTGCCCAGGGCACCAGGGCAATGGAAATTCCCGGAGGTCTGGGCTCTGCACTCCTCAGAGCTAGCTGCTACATGGGCCATATGGAGATATGTATAAATATCATCTCTGCGGGCACTTAGGCCCCACTCATCTCTGTAGTGCCAGATATAAATTACAAGAGTATCATTGTCAAGAAAATCTGAACTGAAATCCTGCTTTGATCTTCACTGCTACATCTGCTGGTTTGAGTGCACCTATTGCCCTGCCAGAAAATTAAAATGGGAAGCCTGGCTTGCAACAAAAAAGTTCATGTGTACTTGTATGACATTAAGCTCAAGGAAGGCTGATGCATTAGTTGGGAAAGACAGAGAAAATTAAGCACTACAGAAATAAGAGAAGGTTGTAAAAAGTAGCTATTGAGGATGAAGATAAGTTCAGAGAAGCCAGAGAATATGGACAAAGTCATTTCCAACAGGATGAGTAATAAACATCATACCAGGAATTATTTAACTGCAGGAACAAACAGAAAATGCTGCTCTTGCCATATGTGAGATGAGAGTTTCCTCTCTGCTCTTCCATAACCTTCACTATTCAGGTCCTTTAGCAGCCTGCAGCTTATTTAGGGCAAAATTCTTCACTGGTCATTACAGGCTGAATGTCTCAAGGAAACGCAAGTGTATTGAGAGAGATTAGTCCAGGTGGATGCACAAGGCCTACTCATGATCGGCTTAGCTGCCAGAAGCGAAGGGGATTTGCAACATACACAGGTTCTACAGTGATACAGGTTCACAGCCAGCTGTGGCCACAGGTCATGAGGTTGTCGATACACATCCAAAGAATCTCTTCTAAGGGATAAACTTATAAAATCATTTACTTGAGCTGCTTTAGATTGCTTAAGAAAAGTGAGTTCTTGGTCCCAGTGTGTAGGAATTGTCAAGGAAAAGAAAAAGAAGAAACAGCTGATTCCTGATTAGGAGTCAAACTCGTGATTCAGGGTATAGCTAAGCTACTGTTTGCAGTGGTGGCAAAAAAAAAAAATAATACCCTGGATAATTATTCCTTCTTTGCCAGGGTAAATTTACTGTAAGACTTTACAGTTTGTACAAGTGGATGTGTGGATCAAATCTATTTTTACCAGTCATGAAACACTTTTCTCTAAGCAGGTTGCATTTGAACAGGCAGAAAATCAGTCATTTTGCAGTGACATCAGTTGTACGATCTTTGACCATTTATTAGCCCCAAAAGAGCAGGTTAGCGGAAAATCCCAAACTGATGTCAGAATACTAGAATGCCTTCAGAAAAAGGATATGTCATCAAATGCTGCTTTTACTTAATGTGCTACAATTGTAGGCCAACACTGGGAGAGCAGTTAGCACCTGCAAACACTGGCAGATTGTGAATGTGAATGTTTATTTGTACAGCTGGAGGTGGTGCCAGATGGAGGGGCAACAGGGGAAAAGTGAACCAAAAGAGCAATTAGATTTGGGAGCTGCTGCCACTGCAGGAATATGGCAAAGAGGGCTGTGGGGTTTGGGCTGACAGTTGTGGAGCCAAGCCAGTGCATTCACAGCTGTGAAACAGAGAGGCACGCTGCCAAGTTTCTGGGTTGCAAGGTGAAATTTTGATAGCAAAGTCTCAAAGTAGAGGGTGATAGCTGAAAATGCTGAAATTAAAGTTTTAAGCTCCAGCAGCTTTGTGAGTCGGCTAGCATTTAGTGAGTGAGAGTGTCAGAGGTGCAAAGAAAACAGGATTTGAAATTAGGACTAGCTTTTTGTATAAGTATGTACAGGTGATGCCATCAAAGTCATTACAGCTACCTTCTGCAGACTTTGCTGGAAGTGAAAATGTGATTGGTAGCATCTTGGCAGATTTTAATGGTGGCTCCCGAGGAGGAGAGCTGAGAAAGTAGCTGTTAGCATGAGCACGCAGGCTCCCTCAGAAGAGCAAAACACGGGGTCAGAGGGGAAAGGTTCATCTTGTCATCGCTGCTTTCTAGCATGTAGCCACTTCCTGTTTCTTCTGAGAGTGGTGAATAAGAAATGAACTTGAATTTGGGCAAAGCGACAAGGTTTTTATTGAATGGTATGTAACTAATAAACAAGATTATACACTGTTGGTATTTTCATGGAAAATAGTCAAACACAGCAACATACTTCTGCCTTTTGGATAGATGCTAATTTAGCATTTGTAAAATGCAAGGCCCCAGCAGAGCTGGAACATCCTCCCAGCAGCAGCCTAAGAGAGCTCCTGCTGGGCAGCTTTCCTCTCTCCAACCGAGCTGTCTGCACCGGCTCAGATATTGTTGATGTTAACTCCAGCACTGCACTGCTGGGACACAATGCCAGTGAGAGGAGCTGAGGTCAAGCTTTTTAGAGCAGCAGCATTATCGGTACCAGCTTATGGTGATGCCTCTGTGGAAGCGCAGAGCACTAATGCCAGAAATGGGACCAATAAATAGCAATGCAGGGAAACAAGTCAACATTCCTTTGTATGTTAGTGTGCTCTTCTGCCACTGCCCCCCAGACCTACAGCATTCGCCTTGCAGTGATACACAAGCCTCTGTCATAATAGTGTTTGGATTTCAGTTGATCAGTAGGCATGGTGAAATTTGGCAATAAGATGCTAAGCTGCAACAGCAATAGCTCTTAATGCTGTACATATATATATATATATATGTATGTATACATAGAGAGACTACATATTGGTACAATACAACTCAGAGAATCAATGGCCTAATGTAGCCATTTCTACATGACAGGGTTAACCTTGAAATATTAATGCATAAACTATTTACTCTCCTTCAAACCACAGATGTTACAAAGAATATTCTCTCTCCTTCCCACACTTAATTTTATTTCTTTAACTTAAGTGAATTAGCAGACTCTCCATCCCAGCTAGGAAATGGTTCCTCCCTTTCCCTGTTTCAGTTAACAGTGATGTGGAATGGAATCACTTTTTTCTCTAGCTTTTCAGAAGGCATTTTCACATAGACTCCAGCAGTAAGACATCGTCTTCTCTTTATCTATAAAATATGGGAAAACAGTAAAATAAACAAGTGATCACAGCATAATCATTGATGAGCATTTTTCAGAGAAAACTCATGGATTTTCTGCCTTCACTGAGCAGAAGGTACCCTAGACAACTTTCCCTATCACCCCTCTTTGCAGAAGATCTATTGAGACCTTTTGAGGGAGAATTGGGAGTTACAGTCACCAATTAGAAAAAAAAAAAAGATTCCTGACATTCATGTAGCCCTTTGAAGGTGCTCCTGTTGCAGAGTTCAGTATTGGTTAAAAACTAGGAGTGTTCACATTGGTCAGTTTCATTTAGCTTCTAAAGACAAGGGCAAAATGAAAAATGTGGACAGGGACACTTTGGTTTTAAGCTTTGGCGTCAGGTTTGTTTGTAACAGAGTGTTAGTACTCCAGACTCCCATGGAAAGTGGCAACATAGGCTTACATATCGCATGCCTTTGTCTTTGTGCAGATATTTGTAGCTGTGAAGTTTAAAATGCTGTAAATTACAATTTCCCCACATTACAAGGTGAATTGTAATTTAAATTTGCTTTGCACAGAGGTGAGTGGTGATAAGAGGAAAGATCAGAGTGTGGGATTTTGTATGAATCAGTTGTGAAATCAGAGTACAGATAAAGGCTGTTGCCTTTGATTCCCAAAGCATCTGGAATTCCAATTTGTTTTAATATACAAACCTAAGCTGTAAGTCAGTCCAGTTGATGCAAGATGACTGCTTCTCATACTCTGGCAACACAAATGAGCTATAAACAAATCTAAATGGCAGCTCCAGCAAGTTCTCTTATTTTGCATTATTCTAACAGCATTGCACCAGTAAAAAAGAGTATCTCAGTGTGTTTGCTCTCAGTGTTCTTCCATGTTCACACTTCCTCCTCCTTGTCTTCATCACACAAAGGGGTGTTATTAGCAGGATGGGGCTAAGTTGATGGGACTTACCGCTTTGCCCACAAGAATGGCTGAGATGATGATGCTGTAAAGGAAAAATCCTGAGGCAGTAGCTCCTAATATCCAGAGATATATGGCAGTGTCTGGACAAGGTTCTGGATCTAAAACATGATATCACACAAGTCATGTCACATATGAACCTCAAAAGAAAGCCCCTGGAGTCAGTAAGTTAGCCTCCACATTGCTTTTCTCTATCCCAGGATACTACCAGGCTTGAGCTCTGAGTCCCTGCCCACTCACCCTCCAATGAATATAGGCTTAGAAGAACATACCCTTACATTATTTCTGTACTTACATGTCTAACTGTCTGCACATGCGTACAATATATGGTATTGCTTATGCTGTCAAACACCCATACATTTCTAAATACATTGCATGGCTGGGTATCTCCCTGCTTTAGGTGTGCGCAGGGAGACCTGGAAGGAGTAAAAGCTGATCATGGTTCTCAGAGGTTGAATCAGTGTTCAGCCTTACTTCTTACAAATGAAAATTTGAAGACCTTTGAGACATAATAGCAACTCTCTTAACCTGGGAATATCACAGTACTGTGATGGCTTACCCATGACATAGAGATGTGTCCCATTCCCCTTGTTCATAAAGTAGGGTGGAGGGTACATCCGCTCCATCTTGCAGATGTAAAGACCAGTATCATTGACTTGCAGGCCAGTGAGGGTGAGGGTCACGTTGTTTCGGCTAGGGCTGACATGGCACTGAATGACCTCTTCCACACTGAACATCTTAAACTCTGATGTGTAGGTTGAAGCACAAATCTCAGTGAACTGGTCGCCCGTCTGTTTAAGAAGAGTCACTCGAATTTCCTGTGCATTCCCAATGTGCTTGTATTTACACACCAAGCTGGCGACTCCTTGCCTGTTGGCCAGCACCATTGCTGGTTGAGTCACTTCCATCACTATAAAGAGGTAAAGAACATAAAGGTAAGTAAACTGTCAAGAAGTTATCTGCAGTCTTTTACTTGAAACTTCATAATAGCAGGGGAGTCCTACCACTTCCTATTATTTGTGGGTAAATCACAGAAATGATGCTCAATCCTTCTGAAACAAGGACTCCAAGACCACAATTCACATAGGCATTGCATTAATACACTTTAAAAAGCTATAGAAGTGCTTTGATTACTATAAATTATATCCTAAATCTTCACAACCATTTGTTGTTTAAATGGTAGGTAATTTGTCTCACTTACTGGAGTAGAGATCTGCGTGTTTCAGTTTCCCTAAACACAAGCTTCTTAATATATATGAGAGCCAAAAAAAAAAAATAAACTTCAGATGGTAAATCTGAAATTTGAAATTTGAAATTAGGCATTTGAAGCACAGTTTCTGCCTGATAAAAGTAAGCATGTTGACATTTAAAAATAAACAGGTTGACATCCTGTATGGAACATGGACCAGAACCAGCAGGGTAACAGTAAAACTGAATGGAAAACCTGTTTGCATATTTTTTTGTTTATGAACTTCTTGCACCTCATTTTTAAGCACTCATTCCTTAGCCACAGTACAGCAACAGTATATACCACAAGACACAGTATAACAACACATAACAAAGCCTGGTAAATACAATGCAAAAAATCATTACAAATCTTCAATGGATACTCGTGTGCCCTATCCATGCCCACTGGCTGCTTTTTCCAGCCTCTGTACTCTATGCTGCTACATAATGGGAAGGCACTGACTTTACTGACGACTCAGTACTACTTGTTCAATTAATTTTCTATCAGTCTGATTTTGGGCAGGACTTATCTTCTTCTGTTCTGCAGTGCAAGAATTTGGGACAAAGAGGAGTAGAATTCCTCCATCCATTCAAACCTCTATATTCACGTTATCAGCTGCCAACAACTTCACTGATGGGGCCTGGGTTTTCAAAATCTTTCTTCTTTCTTGAGCTGCGCTGAATTCTGCCCACCCTCTCTACAGATGCTACCGCTCTAGGGTCTCTGTCTGGTTTTCCAGTTACCCCACAGTGCCCCAAGTCCCTTTTCCCAGACTGTGCGACAGACCCTGCCATCTCCTTCTCCCTGTCGTACCCAGTCCCTCTGCTGCAAAAATGTGAAAACAAGAAAATGTAGGCACTCCCAGCTACTTTGTCTCTTTCATCTACCCACCTTCGGCAATGGCAGTGGCTGTGCAGAGAAAGCCCACGGTGACCAATATTGAGAGCATTCCTGCGCTGGAACAGATGCTGAAGGGGCTGATGGTGGCTGATTCCTTCAGACTTGATACAAACTGGAACTCTTAGGGCTGGAAAAAAGGGTGACACCTTTCAGGATACTGAATCTTCGAAGTGTTTGAACCCACACAGTGTGCGTATATATATAGCTTTGATCCCAGATGCTGTACCTGAAAGTAATATTAAGCTTTGTTTTGGTTTTACGAGAAAGGAAGTAGTGGGTTTGATTACTACGTGCACAGTTAACCTCAAACAGCATGAACAAAAACAACTATTCAGCAGATGGAAAATACATATTCAATCTGAAACTGCCATCCATTCTGCTTTAAGAATTGGGGGAGGAAAAGTAATCATCCAATAGAGCAGTTCAGATTCTGTGGTGCTGCCAGCTTGCACAATCGTAGCACTTAATGTTTTAATAATCACCACATATTTAGTACTAGGACAACAAAAAGAGAACTATGTGTCTGCCTAGTGGGGCAAAGTGAATCAGTGAGAGCTAGCTTTTTTATGGAGGACTTCCCTCCACCCTCAATTTCTTTGCTTGCTTTAATGTTAATGGTTTTGAAGTTTAGAAATCACTGCCCCCTTCAAAATACTGATTAAACTTGTGATTACTTTATCTTTTCATGTACACATATCATAACACAGCTTCTTTAGGCTACGCTGTTTCCAAGAAAAAATTATTTATCTAGGTTTACAGCTAGTGACTTCCATATCTATACAGTACTTTCCCTACCTACAGACTTTACTGTCGAAGTACCTTGAGATCAACAGATGAAAAACATTGCAGAAGCTTTGATTATTGCTTTCTCTGCTTAAAGCACATGCATCATTTCAGATCTCAACTAAACAGTTTTCGTCCATTGGCTTTTGAAAAGTCATGAAAGGTCTGAAAAGCATTTTGCTGTCATATCCATGAATCATTGCCTTAAGAATTTAATAAAAATGAAGTTACACTTCAGTTACACTGAAGGTCATCAATCTTTTTTTCCCACTCTTTGAGAAGTTCTTTTGCAAGTTGCTTCATCATTTATTTATATAGATCTAGTAGATTGCAAAGACCTATTTTTGGACTGTGACCTAGAAAAATTAACAGCATTAGCTCTTGAACAGTAGCCTGCCCAGTCCAGAGATATAGGATAAATATTTGATCTTGAAATTACATAAATACCTAATGATATAAATAAATTTACTGCTTCCATGCTTGGGTAATGCAACAATCATTTGTAATGACAGACTCATAGTCAGTTTGATCTTAACCAGCATTCAAAACAGAACTGGTGAGAAATAAAAATATGACTATGGGAACATGAAAAACTGAACCCTAATAATGAGTCAGACCCATATTATATGACTGGTTAGACAAGTTTAAGTCAATTTTAATATTAAATTTAATATTAAATAAATGCTATTGCAACATCATCTATCAGAATATCAGTGAGATTTATGCCATGATATTACCAGCCTGACATTTTCATATCCAGAGTAGTAACCAAATTACCTGTCCTATGTATCTTTTGGGGTTGTTTTTTGTATGCAATTAAACAAATGATGCATTTGAGCCTCATCGATCAAAACGTTATCTCCTGATAATTGATTGACACTGCAGATTGATGTTGGAATTAACCACTAAACACTTGCAAAGGGTTGCCATGTAGAACTCAGTGCTCACTGCCCCACATGTCTACAGTACCTTGCACAGCTAGAGAGAAAGCTAGTGCTCTGCTACTGCTCTCTCTGGCAATGGAGACGGCTCTGGCAAACACTGTGTTTCCAGTGGCACTCATCTGGTTTCCTGGCTGTTTTGATCTTAGGGTGCCTTTTCAGAATAACCGCTTTTTACTTTTTACCTTTGTTCTTTCTTAAAAGCCTCATGTTATGATGGCTGCTCTTCTAAGTAAGGCACAATATGTCTCCCTGTGGAGCTTCTTGAAGTCATCTCTGTCTTCATAGCCAGGGCAGCCTAAGATCAACCCAGGGTATACCCCTTCCAGTGGACACAGATCACTTCACTTTGCTCTATCCTTGATAATCAAGGATTGGATCTCAAGCTAACCTATGCATATTGAAAATGGATGATGTAGTAAAATAGAGATCTTGTTCCAAATAAGATCTCTCCTTCGCTGCTCCCATTCTTCCTAGCTCATCTATGACATGGATCAAGGTATTGGTAACAATGAGTTCGTCCCAAAAATAAGATCTACAAGAGTCACTGGGGATGCTTTTTCTCTCTGATCTGTCCCTCTTCTAACTACTCTTCAGCTGATAAAGAGTCTCTTGACTTCTGCTTGGTCCACTTTCCCTGTGTATCACAGCCATGCTTTGTGGGCTACAGCTGTAGGACTTATCATCCCTAGTTACTGCACCTCCTTGTCTATGTAGTCTGGTATCTTCCTGTACTGACCACCTCATCTTTAGGACTTTTTTTCTTCCACTCATTCCCAATAATGGGAATCCAACATATGGCCTATGGCCAAGGCAAGGGAATGTGTAAAAGAGGAGCCCTCCTTCTGGCTTTGAGATTCAGAAGGTTTTTAAGGAAGGATATTTCTCAGGCTGTCTCAGACGGCCTGCACTTTGCGCTTGCTGTGTCCAAAAGCTCAGCACAAGATAAATCTTTCCTGTAATGCATATACTTATATTATAATACTTTTTGTTCTTAATCTCTTTTAATCAAGTGCTCTTTGATATTAATCCCCAGGACACAGGAAACCTTTGTACTCTACATATTCTACCATAGCAAAGTTGTCAGAGCAGGGGAGGGGACTGAAGTCCTTGCAGAACTAAGCAGCAGAGTCTTAAACTGAGGAATCAATACAGGAGTAGTTTGAATCTCACAGCCTCTTTGAACTTAGCTCAGAGAGGGACACACAATTTACACTGAGAGCTGGACTACACTACTGCAATTAGTCACTTTGCTAGTAAGTTAAATAATTAGGTTTCTCGTGTAAGTTTCTTTCTCATTTGGGGTCAGTCGCTCACATTTTAGTGATTTGAATTGCTTTCCTTCACTGAACACTTGTTAGGGCAAACCTTCCTGCTGACATACTGTCAGAGTTCCCATTGCAATATATTATTATATGAAACATTATTTTCACACACTAAAGCTTGTCTCATGCTGCCTGTGCTTTTTTCTTCTGTAACAGGAACTTACTTGGTGAATTGCTTGAGATGTAATGGAGAGAAGAAGAGCTTTTCATTTGCATAAGAATCTAGTTTCAGGATATTTTGTTAGTCTCAGAATGTGAGATCATGGCTTATTATGTTAAACACGTCACATTTTTACCATGTTAATTTGCCACAAACCTACTGGGGTTTTGAAATGCACTGTCATTTGAAAAAAAAAAAAAAATCCAGACCCCGAAGTGGTATGGCTGAAGAAAAAATCTTTTCTACAAAACAATAGGTAAAGAGAAAAGGAAATAACACAGTGACTGGAAATATATTGTTTCATTACCATTAAAGGACTAAAACCTGGTTAGTGTAAGTAAAGGCCTAGACATGACCAAGTTTGGTGGATCTGTTTGGCTCTTGAAGGAACCACAATTCACATCACAAAACTGCTGATTTTTAAGTCTTTCAGAAATGTGGCCGTTCTTTCAGCTTCTAACCTGGATTTACAGATGCTGCTCTCTGCTCCTAAGCCTGTGCCCTCAGTCCAGCCTCAGCAGAGGCAGGGATGACACTAGGTGAGGAATTCTCTATCCAGTATTTCTCAGCGCACACGGGATTGGTCTTCTTGTGTACTTCTGCTGACCAGCAGATTGTCTAGAAGGATTTGAATTGTGGGTGGATGTGCGAACAGCCTTTTTCCTTGTTTTACAGTTGTTGGTATTTCCTCTTTAAAGTCTAGACTTCATTTTCCGTACTGTAAAGTTATTTATCCAGCAGGCTTTCCTGAAATTCAGAGCATCTAGAGTTATCTAACACAGAGGGAAAATTGCCTCCCATCTTTTCATGATAACAGTTCTCAGTTAGGTTTGGAGGTCTACACTGTACCCTTTTCCTGGCTGGGTTTGCTACGTGTCATCTGTAACAGTCCATTTGTGCCCCAGTAGCAACCAGGATCCCTGCCCGTGTGAACGTATTGCCCCTCCCTGTGCCCCAGCGACTTACAGCAGAAATGCAAGTTCTGAGACTGTATGTAAAGAAATATAGACAGAAATAAGAGGAAATAAAGAGACAGGTCTGAGAAGCAACACAGACAAAAGGTCTTTACACATAAGATTCCTTACTCTTCTCCAGTTTCCTGTGAGGGCTGGGGCAAAGAAGAGATTTTAGGAGGAATTTGAACACAGGCCCTGAAGTATCTGTGAAGATGTTTAAAGACTTAACTTTAAGGAAGGAACTTTCCAAAACAGAGCATCACAAATCTCTTGTTCAAAGCCCAGACACTTGGGAGTGAACACAGAATACAGCAGACTCCTTCATCCCAGAATGAACACTGAAAGCTCATCTATTTTCAGAAATAAGCAATAAGGAACAAAAGGAACCCCCTAAGTCTAAAAATAAAGCAGTTAAATATCCCTCATGAACAACTGCGGCCATAGAGACATGCAGAAGTGCTGGAGAAAGGTTTTACTTCTGCTTCTGAAAAGTCATGAAAAGTCATGGCAATCAGGAGAAGTCTCTGGTGACTGGAAGAAGGGTAACATTGTCCCCATTTTTTAAAAGGGTAGAAAAGTTGACCGTGGGAACTACCAACCTGTCAGCCTCACCTCTGCGCCTGGGAAGATCATGGAACAGATCGTCCTAGAAGCTATGCTAAAGCACATGGAGGACAGGCAGAGAGAGTTGGGCTTGTGCAGCCAGGAGAAGAGAAGGCTTTGGGGAGACTTTATGGCGGCCTTCCTGTACCTGAAGGGGGCTACAAGAAAGCTGGGGAGGGGCTTTTTACAAAGGCATCTAGTGACAGAAAGAGGGACAATGGCTATAAATTGGAAAGAGGAAGATTTGGACTAGACCTAGGGAAGAAATTCTTCACGGTGAGGGTGGTGAGCCACTGGCCCAGGTTGCCCAGGGAAGCTGTGGCTGCCCCATCCCTGGAGGTGTTCAGGGCCAGGTTGGATGGGGCCTTGGGCAGCCTGGTCTGGTGGGAGGTGTCCCTGTCCATGGCAGGGGGTTGGAACTGCATAAACTTTAAGGTCACTTCCAACTTGAACCATTCTACGATTCTATGATTCTGTTTATTTCTTAAAGCACTGCAAAAAGAAAAACCAGGAAAAGGCAGATGTATTTCTCATAGTCTCTGGCTCTGACCGTATGGCAGTTTGCATTTAACAAGGGACATAAGAATTAATCATTTTAAAGCTTTGCTGAAGACATGTGAGAAGTGCTATTCTTCACAAAAATGAGATGCATAAGAAATATTTTTAAAGGATAGTGATGAGGAGCATAATTCACCTGTGGCATATGGCTCAAGAACCTACTTCCAGTTTTCACAGGATGAATTAAGACCTTGATTTTTAGGAAAAAAAAATAATTATGGCATTTCCAAGTAGAAGATCAAAGCAGAACTCCTGGAAAACCTAGAATTAGACCTTTATATTTAATGTCTATAAAGCAAAGGACTGAAAGAAGTTCACATCAAGGAGATAGTGCTCCAGCACAATGGACATGCAGAGAAGCCAGGTATTTGAAAGACTGGACACCTGACAAGGAAAGACATTTCCCTAAGCTGACAGTGGGAAGATCTTTTCAAATCCAAGGGATGGCACAGAGCACATTCTAAAGCACCTCTTTGAATTGGTGACAAACGGGTAATGAAGATCACCTTTGTTCACCAGTTACAGTCTGGAGGCCATTTCTGAAGAGTGAATGACAGCTGATAGTTAGACTGGGATGGGCTGGGAAATGGTATTAAATTAAATTCAATTAAATGAAGAAAGGAAACTCAGTAATATAACAGAAGGGGGAAGCCAGCAGACAGACAAAAAGAGAATGGCAAGGTATTCAAACTGACAGTTTGACAGTAACATTTTGAATACAAAGCAGCGAGCCAAAGCTTGCCAAGGCCAGGGAAGAGAATGTTTCAGCAGCTGAGGTAACCAGTGATCATGGGCTAAGGCTTCTAAAGGTGTTCTGTCACCTTCAACCATATCCACACTGGGTCTGATTTGCCTGTGTAGGGATTGGATCTCAGAACTACAGCACAGGTATGCATCTCTTCCCAGAGGCACACAGAGTCTGGGAACAGAAGCCACAAGCCTTGGACATTGTAGGGAAACAGCTTCTGTTTGGAAATCTCAGAGGGCTCTTGATGAGATGGATATAGGAAAATGAGAATACCAAGAGAGGAAAGGATGTTTGGGGCAGAAATATGGGTAGTTGGATCAGTGAAGGGTGCATGTACCTTTTCAGTGCTCTCAGATATCACTGTCAGGCTGTAAATGAAGTGTATTCCCAGACAAAACCTGCCCAGAAGTCACTTCCAAATGAGACAACATTTTAGTAAAGACCAGATAGTTCAGCACCTTAATCCCCATCAATAGTGCTCTTTAAATTTGCATGACAGAGCAAGGTGGTATGGAAACACCACACTAAGGGATGAGGACCATTTCAGAACTTCTCCTTGCTGTAACCTTGCCTCACTTTTCTGCTTCCCACTTGCCTCTTTCCTTGCAGATTTATCTACAAAATGCCTGGAACGAATAGTGGCTTTATTACAGATTGTTTATTCAGAGCTTGTCAGAGAAACTCTTCCTGGGAATCATGTCTAAAAACTGTAGGGTTGATGGATAGAAGGAATGTGCTAGAGCAGTTAGCTTTTGGTCCATGGACCTCCACAGGTTAATGGAAGTTTGCAGTTATGTATGCAGAGCTTGTGAATTTGCATTAGAATATGTATTAAATCATAGACTGGAGGGTCTGGAAAACAAAGATAAGAAATTTCTGGCAGAGAGTTGTAGAATAAATCCCAGTCTTTGCAAGAATCTTCTCGATTTTGAAGTGTAGCAGTTGCAAAAAAAATTGTGTCCCCATAACCCGGATGTCTCTACAAATGGGATGCTGGACCCAAGTGCTATGTTTCTGGCTGGCATCACATGAGTCAGCAAACTAAAAGCAGGTCCTATACCTTCCAAAAATGTATCAGCTGCAGGATCTGTTGTTCAACTCACTCTTCTCTGCATAATCTTATCTCACGTACAAAGCCTTACTCTTGCATTAGTGATAACTCCAGCTCCCTTTGTCTTCTCTAGTTTACAAAGTACTTGAAAACACATTTTTAGGACTTAGAAATTCCCCTTTCCCAAAGTCCCTACCAGGGCTAAGCATGAAAACAAAATCCTGAACTGTCAGAAAGGCCAGATGTGCAAGGGAAGCCTGAGTCTTTCATTAGCCAAAGCGATAGCTTGAAAAAGCTGACGAGCCTCTACCTCTCTGTTCAGAACCTCTTTCTTACTATTCCTGTTGACAAAGACCTATTAGAACTCCCTACAAGTTTTATCTTCTTGTATTCTTAAATAATCACATCTATAGCAGCTCTAAGAATATTAACTTGAATATGTCAGTGTGGCCAGCTTGCTATGATGGTTATTTGAGTTAAGCACTGATTAATGCCTGTTATAAACCCTCGGATTCCAGTGAGCATCCAGCTAATGTACTTCTTCTGCAAAGGGATCTGGACAGGCTGGACTGCGGGGCTGAGACCAATGGCATGAGGTTTAACGAGGCCAAATGCTGGATCCTGCACTTGGGGCACAACAACCCCATGCAGTGCAGGAGAAGTCTGGCTAGAAAGCTGCCTGAAGGAGAAGGACCTGGAGGTGTTGGTTGACAGCCGATTGAACATGAGCCAGCAGTGTGCCCAGGTGGCCGAGAAGGCCAATGGCATCTTGATTTGTATCAGAAAGCGTGCAGCCAGCAGGGCCAGGGAGGTTATTCTGCCCCTGGAATGGGACTGGTGAGACTGCACCTCAATCCTGTGTTCAGTTCTGGGCCCCTCACCACAAGGAGGATGTTGAGGCTCTGGAGTGTGTCCAGAGAAGAGCAATGAAGCTGGTGAGGGGGCTGGAGAACAAGTCTTATGAGGAGTGGCTGAGAGAGCTGGGGGTGTTTAGCCTTGAAAAGAGGAGGCTGAAGACCTTATTGCTCTCTACAACTACCTGAAAGGAGGTTGTGGAGAGGAGGATGCTGGCCTCTTCTCCCAAGTGACTGAGGACAGGACAAGGGGGAATGGCCTGAAGTTTTGCCAGGGGAGGTTCAGGCTGGATATCAGGAAAAAAATTTTCACTGAAAGGGTCATTGGGCACTGGCAGAGGCTGCCCAGGGAGGGGGTGGAGTCACCTTCCCTGGAGGGGTTTAAGGGACGGGTGGATGAGGTGCTGAGGGGCATGGTTTAGGGAGTGTTAGGAATGCTTGGACTCGATGATCCAGCGGGTGCTTTCCAACCTGGTGATTCTATGATTCTTCACAACTCCAGCTGCCTCCTCCCACTATCATCACCTGAAAAGCAGCTAGGAAATCCTACATTTTAAAATTCATATCCAGTACCCTAATGCATTCCTAATGTTCTGGCTACAGAGATAACAGATACCAGAAAGTATGACAGCCGGCAGTTTGGTTGGCATGGGTGCTAGACATGAAGGGAAGAATCCAGAAGGTTTGCAAATGTGTTTCTAAGGGAGAAAGAAGTTACAAAACTGGGCTGCAAAGTCAATAAAAAGGGATAAAAAGGAGGATGGGCTTGTGGGTAACACACCACTTGGGGAATTTTTGTTTTAGATAGCAGTGAGATTATATCTGGTGCATACAACAAAAACAAATGTGTTGGATGGGGTCCAATGAAAATGAAGCCCTATGCAAAATAGAAGGAAATGTTTTCAATTTTACAATTTTGATGAAATTTTGAAGGAAAGGGGGAAATTTTGAGAAAATGCATGTACATCTTTTCCTAAATGTTTTTTCGACATCTTTCATTTTTAAATCATCAGATCTTTTGCAAAGAAAACAAAGGTGACTTACACACTAGCAAAACCTAATTTCTTCTTTTTTTCTGCCTAGAACCAGTACTGGGTGAAATGAGAAAAATGCAAAGGGAACTCTTTGTAGCAAAAGGAACTGCAGTTTAGCAGAGCTTTCTTGAGAAAGTTTCACTTCCTAAGGTTTTCTGCTATGTTTGCTCATTTAAATGGCCATCGTATTAACCCACTTTTTTATGATTTTCAAATGTCAGCAACCAACTTAAGCCTTTTTAAAGAAGTGTAAAGCAGAAGACCTGGTTCCCATTACTCTAAGGACCTGACTACATCAACAAATTTTGCTGCCACAGCCTTGTAAGTGGCGTTGCCGCAGTGTTACCTGCCTGTTTCATCAGCCTATATTGGGCTATTGCCAGAGGTCAAGATCCAGTGAAAATACACGGTATTTCTGTACCAAGGTCTTTGGGCTAGAGGGGTTAGCCAGGTCTCCCTTCATGCCCATTCCTCCTTCCTTCAGTAGCTACAGAGCTACAGCACTGCTCATTCCTGACTTGAAGGGGGTTTAACTACAAAAGCTACAAGAACGCTTTTGTTGTTTCTTCTTTAGTACTGGGTCTTGAAACAGAGTATTTTAATTTGCAAGCTATTTAATAGTATGCTGCGTATTAGATCTTAACACACTGAGAAGGCGAATACAGGCTGTGGAGAGAGTGCAGCTATCATTTCTGTCTGTGACTTTGCAGGGACTGATTAATGATTTGTTGAGTTCCTGGGTCACTGAGGAGCTGGAGACACATGGAGCTGAAGGCTCTGGAGTCTTGAGAAGTCTGGATTTGCATGATAAACTGTTGAGCCTGGGAATGGGGCTTTTGTTTTTTAAAAGAATTTCTGCAGACAAAAGTTCAGGGTAAGAGATATTAATATATTTCAGGATGGCCAGTACAATCCTGTTCTTTAATAGAAAGAAAAAACACCTTCAAAATTTCAAATTAAATAGTTCTCAATGTTTTTCAAGTTAAATGATATTATTTTTCTTGTTCAAAGAACATTTACTTTCAAGAATTCCTATTATTTTTATGTTCAAACTATATTTAATAACCAGCATCAAAATGAAGCATTAACATTTTTTTGGAGCAAATGTCTCATCTGAAGCTTTCAAATTATTAATCGTTTTGCATTTCAATTCACACAAAAAATATATCAATTTTTTCCTTTCAGTTTGGCTGAAATGAGTCCTCTTCACTTTCCAAATTTGCCAATGAAACAAAAAAAATTTAATTATTCATCGAGTTCCAATGAATGCCCTTCATAAAACTTCTGAATTATGCAAACTAATCACCTTCTGGGAAATAAGTATAGATCATTTTATGGTACAAGCTTGCAATGTGACTCAATGCCTCTTCACTTGCACTCTATAACCACCTTCACTCATCTGATTCTTCAGATTTTTGCCTTGTCTATGGTTTTTAGCTCATTTCCCCCCAATTGCCACCATCGATATTCTCTAGATTTTCTTTGCTTACAACAAAATTTTACCTTTAAAGATATCTTTTCTTTATCTTTCAAGATATCAACTGCTACCATCCTGTGAGGCAAACATTGCTGGGAGGACAGAAATGATTGAATGACTTGGCTCATGAGGTTACTTATAAAACTTGTGGCTGCTCTGATGGGGTCAGCAGAAAGGGGGAGGCGCAGCCCCTCGCCCCTGTTGTACCCATGGCACCCCAGCAAGCACGAGCCCAGGGAGGGCTGGGGTGGCAGGGGCAGCTGCCAGCTGCTCTTGCTCAGAACCTCTAGCAGAGCAGGCGTCCTTGTTTGGCACAGGGAAGAAGGGATTCTCTTCACAGCGGTCTGTCCTTGCAGGTGGACCTGTAGAGAAAACAAACACTGGGAGGCACAACAGAAATAAGACATAGAAGCTCAAATTGAGGGGCCAAAAGCAGAGAGGGGGAGAAAGAAGCTTTAATCTCCCTCTCCTCTTGCAGCCACCGTCCTTCTCTGTGCTCTGTGACTGCAAATGCTGCACAAGTGAGCATGGTGGGAAACACGGGCTGCCAGCCTCCTCCTCAGTCAGCAGACAGTCTCTTGAAGTGAATCACAGTCTCTCTCCCTGACAGGCTCTGTGAAGCAGGACCCCAGCCTCCTTAACCCACATAATACCAAGCCCTTCAGCTGGCCCAAAAGAGGGACACACTTGCCTCTTGCTTTTAGTACTGCAGCTGGCAATTTGCACAAGAAGTGTTGTGCTGCATTCTCTTCCCTGAACTTCTCACTCATGTTTGGAGCCAGTGGGGCCCTGGGGTGGTGTCCTGGGTGTCCCAACTGAGCACCCATCCTTCTCTTCGCACTAAAATGGACATTGGGCACATAACACCGTGCACATGGTAATCCATTTACTCTATGCTTTTAAGGATTGACTACATCTTTAGCTGACCTGCATGTGCTGTTCTTGGGATCCACTTTGGTATCTTGATTAAGTGCCCATAGTTTCTTCAAGGCTGGCTTAACAGCAAATGTCATAAAGGCCACAGCCAGGGTTTATACACTCCAAACTCTGTGGATGCCTACTATAGTTGTTTGCATAATTGTTGGCCATTTTTCCCCCTTGATAGCTGAAAGTTTTCTACAAGAGTGGCTGCCTACAGTGACCATCAACCATTTAGCAGGAAAAGGAGGGCAGATACCTAGGCATTTTTTTATCAAGGATAGATGGGTTCTTTAATCCCAGTGTCACCAAGAGCTCCAGTCCTTGCAGAGCAGGCAAGAGAAGGGCTAAGCTGATGACATCTTGTCTGAGCTGTTTGTGCTTGTTTCAGGGACATTGTGAAGCCCAGATAATCAACATATCTTTGTGAGAAATCACATTTCATGTGGCTTGACTCCTAGTGAAGACACTCAAAAACTTTGTCCTTGTACTCTCTCGCTGCAGGCTGCCGGCAGCTCTAATTTGCCTTGGCAATCATCAGCCTTCACACAGAAATTCTCCTCAGGGAGCAGCACTGTTTACCAGTCACAGGAACACCTCTGCTGTTACACGGTGGGCACACGTTCAGTGGAGGCAGTGCTGTGCTGCTCCTGAGCTGCTAAAAGATTCCTGTTGTGAC
Organism: Cuculus canorus; assembly: GCF_017976375.1. Lineage (NCBI taxonomy): Eukaryota > Metazoa > Chordata > Aves > Cuculiformes > Cuculidae > Cuculus > Cuculus canorus. The sequence goes on along the minus strand of NC_071406.1, from coordinate 27,527,640 downwards.
AGAAACCTCACATAAGGCAGCACTAAGCCTTCCCTGCCAAGGGAGGACTGGCCTGCAGTGAGTCCAACAGTTAGGTGTGTGCCACTGCCAGGGCTCAGCACTCACTCTTAAGCTAAAGCAGCTGTCACCCTTCCACCTCAGCATTCCTCTCAGGCAGGCCAAAACTGCCATCTTCTAATCAATTAAACTTGTGGCGGTTTACTGTATTTATTACTGTGATCCCAGTGAGAAGACACTGCACGTTGCCTGAATTATCTCATCACACAAAGAAAAAGGGAGGGCTCCTGTCTTGAGGGCATCATTTCACTGGCAGCCTGACCCTGTGGAAGAGCGACTGCTACCAAAATGGGCAGGATCATTCCCTGCCCCTAAGAATCCCTTTTCCTGTGGCTCTCCCTCCCTCATAATAGTACTACCATTTGTGCAGCTATGCAAGCTAAATACTTTCCCTGCTCCAGTTCATCCCACAGCCAAATTAATGCCCATGCCCCCTCAGAGGAGTGGAGCTGGAGGCCAGAGGGGCTCTTTGGATGGCGCTGCCTTTTCTTGGCGATGCTGACTGATATCAGGTAAAGTGGATCATGAAAATGTGTCCTAAAACACTACCTGGCACAAAACTCTCCTGACAGTTAAGACAGGACTGGAGAATACCTCAAGGTTTTCTCTTCAACCATGAACATTTTGTTTAGGTTTAAATCTTCCTGAGTCTTGACTTTCTAGCACACCATATATAGTATATTTAATGTATAGTGAAGATAACTAAATCCTAAACATGTGATCTGTGATAGAGCTGAGCTGTGTGTGCAGTAACAGCTCAGGGAATAAATCAGTGGAATGAAACTTTGAAATTGAGGTTCGTTTCTGCACAGATGCCTAGAGAGCTACTTGAGATTTACTCAGCTTTGGCCTCAAAGGCCCCAAGCAATGACTGCAGTAGTAAAGTCTATCAAAATGCCACATTTGCTCTGATAAAATGGGCCGAAGTAGGGGCTGATTGAACAATTGCTGTGAGAAATATCAGCTATATTGAATTTGGACAGAGGAATGTCTTCCAGAGAGAGATACACACAGAACCCTCCAGAGACAGACATTCATGGCAGGGGAGTGTGATGGAATTAAACCAGGGTTGAGGATAAGGCAAATCTGAGCACATCAAGAATCTCCAGAGAGGGAGCTCCGGGAAAAGGTGTCCTGAGTGTCCAGAATTTCATTGCAGCTCTCCGAGTTTATAAGGTAGATCCTGCTGGATCAGTCACAGCCATAGGAATGAGGGAGACCTGAGGAACTCTGCCACATGCCTGCGTGAGCAGCAGACACTGCCTTGGGTGTTTGCCATAAGGTACTTGCTTTTGGAATGAATGGCTCAGGGCTTCAGGAATATCCTGGCTGCACCCACACTCATTCTCCAGCAGCTGTGCCTGAGTGTTGTAAGGTATTTAAATTCAAAGATCAAGTGTTAGCTACCAGCTCACTGTGCTGGCAGGAGGGCAGCCAGCACATTACTCCAGGGTGGGGGTGACCCAGCAGGCACCCTCGTGAAAGGCCCACAGAGGCAGCTTCCCAGTACCAGCTCCAGTTAAGCAGTTTGGGTGCAGGCACACGGCTTTGGAGGCTGAGAGCTTTTCCCGGGAGTGTTTCTGGACCCATTTGATTTACCAACAGACACATACATGGTCATACAACCCAAAGCAAGATTTAGCCCCAGGAAAATTATTCAAAGGGAACTGTTTTACAAGCTCTCTGAGCAGATGTTCCTGTAACTCTGGGCCTTGGCACCCTGAGGCTTTGTAAGTAAATCACGAGGTTCCCCCCTTCTAGGAATAAGATGCCTTTTGCATTAAAGTGTAGGCCTCAAATCTTAAAAGCATTGCCAGCTTCTCCCTTTTTAAATACACCCACAGGCAGATGCTTCACATTCATGGTATGGTCATCCTCCCCACTGCTTTAGGGCCAGGTTCTGCAATCTTGTATCTGGTCCTTGTAAATGGGGCGGTGATTGCCATTGTAACCAGAAATGACAGTTGTTGACCACTGCAACTTGCCAGCCCAAAAGAAGAGGGAAAATAAAAGGAGATGGGAGTGAATCTGTTTAATTTCTTTAAGTTCAGCATCCTCTCAAAATATTTAAGTAGCCAAGTAGGTAAAGACTCTGCTATAAACTGATGACAAAAAAATAACCTAAATACAAGTAAAAAATGAACTGAGTGCACAGTGATATTTTTATCAGACCTCTACAGTAGATGGGCAGAGCAATATATAGCCTTTCGCCTTTCCCCTTTGGCAAGAGTGTTATGTGGTATATTCTTAGAAAAGCATCTGCCATGCCTTCCTGAAGAATTCATTTCTCGCAAGCCCTCCGCTTTTTCAGTTTAAGAAGTGTGGGTTTGCATGAAGCGTCTTTGTAAAACAGGTCTACCACAGCCAAATGTCATTTGGCATATGATATTCTCAGAACCAGCAATACCGCGCCCTAGGCAGGATGACGAAATATTGAGCGTAACTGTGAAACATGCATGAGCCAAGTCTTTCCTTTCGTACCGTCCTCAGCACTACTGGTCTTTGCTTTAATGCTGAATGGTGTCTCACACAGTTGGGTGCCTCTGTCAGATGTCCTCAGGAATGGAGTATGTTCCCTGCTTTTTCTACTCTCTATTGCTTGCGGTCACATCGGGCAGAGCACAGCTGAAAGCTCAGCACCATTCTGGAGGTGACAGACCCATTTGCACTGAGGTCTGGTTGCAGATTCATCGGGCCCCAGACAAGACACACAAGGTAGATTATGGCAGTCACTGCATGAGATAAGGAAAAAGCAGTATCAATATCACAGGGGTCCAGTCCAGAGCTTGATCAATCCAGTCCTTCAAGTTTGTTCCTCGTTGCACAGTCACTACAGCACAATTCCCCTCTCAGAAGGCAAGGCATTGCAGGTGGAGCATCCTGGCAGCTATTCTGGTGGGAGTTAAAAAAACAGTGGAGGTCCTTTGGATTTCTTTGTTCAGAACCTAATTCTCCTACCAGGGAATATTCCACCATCACCATGCACTGCTCAGTGCTGCTATCATCAGCATAATTCTTACCAGGTTGAAAGAGAATCACTGCATGTAGATACGAGGGGAGAAGACAAAAATTTACCAGTAGTTTGGAAATTTATGGGGAATGTGGAGGAATATATCGTGCTCACCTGGGATGGAGTCATGCTTTGTATTGCACAGGTTTCAGCTGGGAAGCACAAGTTTAAAACAGAAATAGCTGACTAGATCAAGGAAAGCTTGTTGCTGGGTTGTATGCCATCGGGCTTTGTTTACTTACTGAGACAGGTGAACACAATGGAGTCAACAGAGTTGTGAGAACGGTGGTGGACCTCCCAGACCCTTCAGTTCTCTCATTTTGCTTTCATAGAGAGAAAGAATCAGCAAACAGGCCCCCAACCTTTTTTTCCCCTCCCCACATCCTCTCATGTGGGAACTGTCCAAGCCAGACCCTGGGGAAACCTCTGGCCACTGCTTGCAAGAACATTTGTTACTTTCAGAAATGCATTGAATTCCTCAGGACTCTGGGGAGAGGCTGAACGAGGTTTCAGGAGAAGAGGCATCTCCGAAGTCTTTTTCCCACATACAGTTTTCCTGGGCTCAGCTCACAAACTGCCCACACTGGACAGAGGACTGCAGCCTGTTGTGTGGCAGCACGCCAGTGTCAGCAGGTTGTCAGAAGGGATCTAGCATTCCCCTCCAGCTACATGACCTGCACCTCTCATTCTTGCAGCAGTGCAGTTGGATGCATGGCCCAAAACTGAGGTGAAGCACATCTCAAAATCTGGAGGGTGCTGCCCCGGTGCTGTACGTGCACAGCACCATGGTCTGCCCTCTCCCCTGCACACCAGAGCTCTGCTGTGATGCTTTTGGGGGGATAAAGGGAAGGGAACGCAGCACAATCATAGAATCATAGAATGGCCATTGGTTGGAAGGGACCTTACAGATCATCTCAAAATAGCAGTGTCTTTTGGAGCTGCTGAATGAGATGGATTTATCCGCAGAGGGGCTGTAGATGTGTGTGGGGACACTGCCTTCTTTGAAGATAGCTCCCTTAACTCTGACAAAGAATAAAGAAGTTCTGGCCTGCTTTCCCTAACTTTGAGACTGGCGCTGGATTTACAGGGGATGGGGGTGTGACTGCAGGTTTCTGTGCATTTTGGGTGCTGCTGAAATTGAGTGCTTTTCCATGAACACATTCGCAAGCAGGCCTACAGCAAACAGGAATCTGCTCACTGGGCAGCTCGGACCAAAAAACATCATCTCTTCCACCACATAGGAGCCCTTCTTGTGTAATACCCATGACTCAAAAGCTCCTGTGCGAGAATGAACCATTTTTTTTCAGTCCAGGGACAGCACTGAAGTACTGTACAAACTTTACAAGTTTAAAAACAGGGAAACAGTTTGCAGAGTTTTTAAATGTCATTTTAGGCATTTAAAATCATGCTGACTTGCACACCTGTGTCCCAGTTAGGAAAGCAATTGAATGTCAAAGTGTTTGGGCACACACAGTGATTTATTTAAATCAATGATAGTTGCCTTTTTGTTCTGAAAGAAAGGCATAGGTGTGCATTATATTTCAGGATCATATTCTGTATTTCCGCATTTCCTCTTTTATTATTAGTTGTTCCTTTTAATTCTTGATTAATTTATTTCCTTCTGATTTATTTATTTATCTCCTCCTAGCTCATAGACCATGTACAGAAGCTTAGTTTGTTTTATTATTGTGCAGGTTTGGGCTGAGGTTATAAGTTTATATATTTTTAACAAAAATACGCCAACCCTGTATCAGTTTCTACCTTTTGGGTTTTTTATCAGGTTGCTTAGCCTTTGCATCTAAAAAAAGCTCACGTGTGTATTGCAAAACCCCACTGTGTCTGAATTTTTAACACACATCCTCTCTACCGTAATTAGCAACCTCACTCTGCACACTGCTGAGTCATCATCCAAATATTCCCATTTTCATCTATTTTTTCATCATGGTCAAGTCAGACTGTGAATGTAAATGATTCCTGAATACTGAGTAGGTATCATTTTTACCTGAAATGATTAAAGCTTCAAGGATTAGAATCTCCCTGTGTTCAAGGAGAAAAGCTGAATTTCTGTGCAACCAAGTGAAAACTGAAAGACTAAATAGAAGTGTTGCTTGTGCCTTCCCCACTGTGAGACAATTACTCCAGGCAACACCTCGGGCTCATTGGAGTATTGTAGCTCTTAGACGATAGCTGGGCTTTGATGACCGGTGTACTTGCATCCCCCAAATAACTGTGTATGAGTTACTGTGCCACTGACATGGTTAGCTCAGCAGTCATGGTATGGAGGCAGTGAGTTTTGTGAGGTCATTTGAGCTAAGTAGCTCTGTGGCAGTTGTCTGCTTCTGTGAAGCTCTCGAACCTATGAAACCTTCTAAGTCTTTTTCTCTTAGTAAGCACTCAAGCCCACAGAGCTTTTCTCTTCTCTGAGGGCTTGCATGTAGCCGGTGTCACTTATTCCATCTCTGAAGTCTTTGAAAGTGTTGAGCCCAACCACACCAGCCTGTGTGGAAAGCTGGATCAGGATTTTCTTGCTGTGCATTTGTGGCACAGCTTTGCTCAAACCAGCAGCAGATGACCTTCAAGAAGCAGAATCACAGAATCATAGAATCACTAGGTTGGGAAGGACCCATTGGGTCATTGAGTCCAACCATTCCTAACAATCCCTAAACCATGCCCCTCAGCACCTCATCCACCCGTCCCTTAAACACCTCCAGGGAAGGTGACTCCACCACCTCCCTGGGCAGCCTGTTCCAGTACCCAATGACCCTTTCAATGAAAAATTTTTTCCTGATGTCCAGCCTGAACCTCCCCTGGCGGAGCTTGAGGCATTCCCCCTTGTCTTGTCTCCTGTCACTTGGGAGAAAAGGCCAGCTCCCTCCTCTCCACAACTTCCTTTCAGGTAGTTGTAGAGAGCAATAAGGTCTCCCCTCAGCCTCCTCTTCTCCAGGCTGAACAACCCCAGCTCTCTCAGCCACTTCTCGTAAGACTTGTTCTCCAGCCCCCCCACCAGCTTCGTTGCTCTTCTCTGGACACACTCGAGAGCCTCAACATCCTTCTTGTGGTGAGGGTCCCAGGACTAAACACAATATTTGAGGTGAGTACTCAAGGTGCAGTCTCACCAGTGCCGAGTACAGAGGGAGAATTACCTCCCTGGACCTGCTGGTCACACCATTTCTGATACAAGTCAAGGTGCTATTGGCCTTCTTGGCCACTTGGGCACATTGCTGGCTCATGTTCAGTCAGCAACCTGTTTTCCTGGACTTGTCTTCTAACTGATCAGAGGAAACACTTGGACTTAGCTAGGTAGGAGTTAAGTGTGGTGGATGAGGTTGGGCCCATATTAATTGGCACATTTCAGTGGGTCAGAGCCAGAGAGCAGAGTCCCGTTGCTGGCAGCAGTGCGACGTTATGTCAGAATATCATTGACAGCACAGCAAGCTCTGGCTACAGCTCATTTGTTTAGATGGCAATGAAAAATTAGGGCAGCATCAGTCCTTCTAGAAAGTTCATTTCAATGTCTCAAAATTTTAAAATAATTGCCTGTTTTATGCCTGTGTAAATGCTCACAAAACTGGCTGTTGGGTCTAGCAAGGAGTTGTGTTAAATGAATACATATCCATTGTAACACAGAGAATGTATTGCTGGAGTTATAAAATGGATTATCCAACAGGAAATTTTAGTTGAGGTGCTAACTATCCTATCCTGTTTTAAAATACATTTCTGTTAACACCTTCTTTCCGTACTACAGTGATGTGTTTGTTCTTATTGTCTCTTGATAGTCTGGCACACAGACGAACAAGTGTCAGAATAATTTAAAAAGTCAAGTCATAAAAGGGGGTGAAGAATTTCCGTTCTCAAAATAGCAGTGTCTTTTGAAGCTGCTGAACGAGATGGATTTATTCGCAGAGGGGATGTGGAGGGACACTGCTTCTTTGAAGATAGCTCCCTTAACTCTGACAAAGAATAAAGAAGTCTGCATTGGAAGGTTTACTCCTCTAATCTGTTTTCTGCACCATGTTGACCAGTCTTTCTTAGGCAAAAGTCACTCCAGACTTGAAGCAGGTGAGTCTTCTTTCTGCAAAGAGTTGGTTAATCATAGAATCATAGAATGGTTTGGAGTTGGAAGAGACCTTAAAGATCATCCAGTTCCAACCCCCCTGCTATGGGCAGGGACACCTCCCACCAGACCAGGTTGCTCAAGGCCCCATCCAGCCTGACCTTCAACACCTCCAGGGATGGGTCCTGTAATTGAGAGACGGGACACAGCCTGATGCAAGCAAGATATCGATTTTATTGTATTCTTAACATATATTTATACTAGTTATAAGTGACTTACAAGCGACGCGTTTCACGCTGATTGGTTATAGTCCATTGCTGTATAAGCTAATATTTGGCATTGCTGCATAGCTACAGATATCTACTCTTTTTGCAGGTCGTTAGCTTCTTTAGACAGTAACAAGGTTTCCTCCTATCTAGATGGATGTTGTGCCATTTGCACGTAACCCACATAGCTGTTACTCCTTGCTCTTCTTTTCTTGAGGGGAGTTCTTGTTTTTAGCTTATCCAAGGTCTGTGGCCGAGCTTATCCAAGGTCTGTGGCCGACAAGTTCCAACACATCCCCCTTAAACAATCTTTCTGTACTTTGGGTTTTTCCACTGCCTTCCTGGGCAACCTGTGCCAGTGCCTCACCACCCTCATAGTGAAGAAATTCCTCCTTATGTCTAGTCTAAATCTGCCCCTCTCCAGTTTATGCCCGTTGCCCCTCGACCTATCACTACAAGCCTTTGTAAACAGTCCCTCCCTAGCTTTCCTGCAGTCCCTTCAGGTACTCAAAGGCTGCTCTAAGGTCTCCCTGGAGCCTTCTCTTTTCCAGGCTGAACAGCTCCAACTCTCTCAGCCAGTCCTCGTAGCAGATGTTCTCCAGCCCTCTTATCATTTTCAAGGCCCTCATCTGGACCCATTCCAGTAGTTCCATATCCTTCTTATACTGAGGATTCAGAACTGGACACAATACTTCATGTGGGGTCTCACATGAGCTGAGTAATGAATTTAAGCTGAAAGAGGGTAGATTTAGATTAGATATTAGGAAGAAATATTTTACAGTGAGGGTGGTGAGGCACTGGCACAGGTTACCCAGAGAGGCTGTGGATGCCCCATCCCTGGATGTGTTCAATACCAGATTGGATGGGGCCTCTGAGTAAACTGAACCAGTGGAAGATGCTCTTTCCCATGGCAGGGGCATTGGAACTGGATGATCTTTAAGATCCCTTCCAACCCAAACCATTCTATGATTCTATGAAATCCTCTACTTACTGGAGATGTCAGAAGTTAAACAAGATGAACCCCACTTCTTCAGGCTGTCGGTCACTGGCCGTGAATGTGGACTCACTGTAGTAAGTGTAAAGTATGGATCTACATAAAAATGACTGACATTCGGGTCATTTTAACCATGTGGACTGGAAACTCACAATCATAACATTTTTGTGAATTAATAAAGCAACCAGGATAGCGGGGAAATGGGTCTCTGCAGAGTTCTGATTAGAGAAACGTTCAATCTGATATGAATGAAAGAACTGAGTTCAGGGAAGATCATGGAGATGTAACATTAAGTCAGAGGCTGAACTGTCTGTAGGGCAAACTATTAATGAATACAAGGTGTCCAGGTGTAAAGACAGCTGTTCAATTTATATTATGTGATGATAGTATAATGAAATAGAGAAACAAAGGAAATACATTCCCTCCTGTGAAATTTATTAAGTATTTGTGCTCCTTCACTGAGGACTCTTTCCCCCTTTTCATTTTTTGCTGCAACAAATTGTTTTAATCTTCCACCGGAGTGTTACTTTATTGTGCACCAGAGGAGGGAGATACATGCCCACAAACCTTCTGAGAAACACATTTACAGGAAGTGAAAAACACACAAGCAATTCTTTCTGCCCCACTCCACTCTCTTTGTGGAGTGTAAGCACTTACTCTCTTTCACACCTGTTAAAGAGCTTAGTTTGGGATTAAACTAATGCTTAACGTTGAAAATGTTGAGGGCTACATAGTGATCATCACATGGTCTTCACCAGGTGCTGCAATGCAGGAATATTATCTGAGGAAATCATAGCCCCTGAGTGCCATACACAAATAACAATTGCTGCTGTTCTAGCATGTCCATCTTTTTAATTGCCTCCCTGGCAGATGGATTCTGCACAGGGTCTCATTTTCTCACTCCAGGCTGCCTTTGGTTTTTTGTGCTTTCTAATCAGACAATTCAGTTTGGTTTGCAGAGACATCACACTGCATAGACATAGACATATGCACCACTAAAAGATCTCGTGGGGGAGTTTCTGCAGTGTTGGAGCTGCTCCATACTGGTTACTTAACTCTTCATAACCTAAAAACTCAATAGAAAAGGAGATAGACTTTACACAGGTAAGGGCTGCCATTTCACCTTTGAGATAATGAAGAAACTTTCACTTTCTTTCCATCCTTGCCATGTGAAAGAAATAAAAGGTTGACAGTCAGGCTTTCCATTTAGATAAAAGATTCAAGATGTCTCCTAAAATACTATTATAAGTAAGGGCTTCTGCAAACTTTTTGCAACATCATTTGCAACATTATTTGCTTTATTCAGCAGGGAAAAGATAAGATCATCTGACATTTTTGCCTCATATGGGGTTCTTTCAAAGTGTATGGAGAACTCAAAGGCTTTTAAAAGAATTCATGTCCTAAAAACATAATGGATTATTTAGGTTGCATGCATAGTTCAGTCTTGTAGTGCCTGAATTAGTCTCTGTACATCTGGTGGCTCAGAATCACTTTCAGATACTTGCCTCTGGGGAGCAGAAATCCCATATTGATTTGTGGTTGCGTTGCTTCACAGTATCCGATTCCTTGAAGAGCTTCTGTTTGCCCTTCTTTTGCTTATTTGTAGCAGAAGGTCGTTTTGAATGTGGAGCTGTTCTTTGTGTGTCTCTCTTCACAGTGAGACTTTTCACTTTTTCAGGACCCAGGCTGTTGCCAAGTGGACAGTTAAGTTTCTTCTGAGGTTTTGCAGGAACTCTTTATCACATGGCTGTCCTCTCTGTGCACCAAACCACATCAAGAGGGCTTTGCTTTAGGAACAGATTTGAGGGGAAAAGAACGATTAGCCTGTGCTTATATTTCTGTTTAAGTCCTTCAAGCCAGCTTATGAGTTGCCATACTGTTTCCCTAGGGAATGAGATTCCTGCTCTAATGTAGAGGTATCTCTTCTTACAGCTGATTTCATCAGTGGGATTCAGTATTTGCTAAACAAATACCAATGTATGCTGATATTGCAAAGAGGGCACAGTACTTGTGCTTTCATTCAGTATCAATTTCCCTGTTGGTTAATACTTGCAAGTACAGCTGGAACCTGGAGGGCAATGGGTTGTAAGATGACAAATTTGTTTTGATCCAAGGAAGGGAGGGTTCCTTTGAAATAAAGTTTTTGGTAATAGAACATCAGTGTTGAAATCTAAATTAGCATGATCCAATTGCCAAGGCTTCCTCACGGCAGGAGGAGTTCATTAAGTAGCAATCCCTTATCCTGAGCAGTCTCAGCTTTGAGAGAATGAGTAACAACATGAGCTGGAGTCTACAGTGCATAATGCCATTAGTTTTATTACTCCTTTTTACAGCTTGCAGTAAAGAGAGCTGTTGCAATTAATGAATGAAGTGGATACAATGCTGCAGTCAAGGTCAGGGTGAAGCATAAAATGCAGAGCCCAGTTCTGCCACAGTCACATGCTGGTGGGAGAAAGCACCTTGGTTTCTCAGGAAAGGAAAATGAGATCAGCTCAGGTCTCCCTTTCAGTGCAAAGAAATCTCTCCCTCACGTGCGTCTGATGACATCCTACCCAAGCTCTCCATGAACGATTGATGGAACAGAGAGGAAGCTAATGAAAGTGTCAGTAGCCCGTAAAGAGAAACTGTTCAACCAGTTAGCCAGAAACTAGAGACACTCCTCTGCAGATCGCTGGCTATGGGAGATCATGTGTGCTGTTATTAAAAAAAAAAAAAAAGATAGCTCCAGTTCCAAATTTCATACTCTTGAACCATTGTAAATCCAAACAGTCGCTTGTCTAGCAGAGAGATGTAGAATGTTTTCCTCTTATCAAGCATTAAACTGGAACTCGACTGAAAACAAAGCCAGCTAAGCCTCTAAGGCAGCAACTATATTTTCCTTTTTTTTCGTTCCTTTTTCTTTCATTATACACCCAATTTAAAAGCCTACAGGCACACATGCCAATCACATTACAAGTCCTTACATTTTCTTGTATTCTATTTCCCAATTAACAAACACTCTTCTGTTTTGTTGTTATCCTCTAAACTCTTCAGGGCATGGAAGATCCCTTTTCAGTTTCTACAGTGTGAAAAAATAGATCTTTGATTATTGCTGTAATATAAATGCATATTTGTGATGACAATGATTGCAGTTGCAGAAAATGGAAATCATAAAGCTCCTGTTAAAGGCCATGAGATGATTGCTAGCTAATGATAGAAACACGTTTCTTTCACTAGTCCATCACGAAGGCTTTTTATCTCCCACTGGAGTGGCTAGACTTGTTGGAAGCAAGACACCATTGCCAGATGGAGCATAGGCCTGTGTGTTTATGTTCTGAGGCAAAAAGCATGTGGAAAGAAAGCCTCAAGAGTTCTGGGTCCCAAAGGATGAGGCAAGAGAGTTAGTAAGATCTGCTTTGCAATAGAGCTGACTAATGCATTCAAATAGCAAGTTTCTTCAGGCATGGGGGTTTTTTTCTGTTGGAGATGGCCACACTTTGCCACCCAGAGAACAGGGCAACCAGCAGTCACTGAGCGGCCTGGAGTATTTGTGCAAGGACACTCAGCAAATCTGGAGAAATAGAAAAGCATGCTGGCATAACTGTAAAAGAAATGTTATACACTCACAAAGCATGTGCATGTATTTGTCCCCTCTCAATCACATACACATATTCACCCTGGGGAAAAGCATTTTCAGTATGTTCTGATCTGAGGGACTGGGGTGGGGCTAGAGAAGCATAAAAGAACTTCTGCCCTTTGATACACACTTACTTGTCTTCTGGCTTGTGTATGTGTGCTTGAAATGCTCTCCATTCCTCTTCCTTATATCACCCCCGGTACTGTGATGTTGCAAAGTTGTTGTGAGTCAAGCATCAGCAATTCCTTCTGGAGATGGAACTGCTTCTGAGCAGTGCTGTGCTTGAACAGAGTGTGAGGGGATTACCTGTGGTTTCTGGGTTGTGAAATGAGAGATATTGCTTACAGAGCTCTCTGTTGATACTGCTTTCTTGGCTTCCCTTTGATGGTGACTTGTGTAGCCATATCAATAAGTGATGAAGTGAAAAATAAGATCTGGTAAGACCACAGCTCTGATGGCCAGATGTGTTCCAAATGGTAAATAAGAGGCCCATCAGAAAGGAAGTTAAATGTGTGGAAGGAAGAGAACAAGAACATCTATGAGTTTCTTTCCCAACCTTTGCAACTTCACAGGGTTTTTTTAATACTTCTGTCTCCATGGCTTTTAGTGCTGAAATTTGTTGAGGAAGGGACAAGGATCTGATATAACACCTTCTAAAGTTATCACTGTAATTGGTATACAATATGAGGAACTGGACCAGGATTTGTGGTCCCAGGTACTGTACAAAAGTAGAGTGACCAGTAACACCCAGCCCATGTCACTTGCAGTCTCAATAAGGAAGATACATAGGAAGTGTCAATGGAAGCTCAGTGGCAGCACTGAGCATAAAGCCTATCTGTCACTGCGTCTACACTACAATGCTTGAGCCAAGCCTTTCTCATGATACCTCAGCCTAGTGGCTTTTGGTCACCAAATTGCTGAGTTGTAGGGGCAGAAGGTGTCTTTGACCAGCTTCTTGTCTACCCAAAGATTCGAAGAGCTTCAGGACATCTGCAGGAAGAGATGAAGAAATAGACTTCAGTCTGTTCTAGAGAGTGGCAGGTTATATAGCAGGTTAACACACATAATAGTTTATATTATTTAATGTTTTGGTTAGGCATGTCTTTATTTTTGCTGTACATGAATATGCTTGCAATCCATGCAAGAATAAATTGCAGGCTAATTTATGCTTGGCATGCAAAGCAAGTTCCACCGTCTGCATAGGGAATACGTGCTGAGGATGCCCTGTCAATACCCTGGCAATCTTCAAGAGGAATAAAAAATTTCAGTCAGTCTGTATCTCCTGCTCCCAAGCCAGACACACCACCTTAATTTGCCTCCTTGCTGTGTAATGAGGTATATTCCTGATCTTCCTAATGAGCAATGGGACAAATGATCTTCACAACTGCTAAGCTTCATATGTGTGCACGAGGACCATGCCTCTGCTTCCTCCTGTGTTTCTTTTTTTCATTTTTAATCTTCTCAGGCAGGGACTGGCACATCACTCCTGTGTGTGTCATGTGTATAGTCTGTGGATACCACACGTACAACTTCCAGCTCAGCATAGTGCCAACCCAAGTGCCTTCCAGATGATACCCTAGCAGGGATGAAACATGGAGAGACCAGGCAGGATGAGCCCACTGTCTCCAGCTGAGGGAGGAGGGACATTTGAGTGCAACCCAGTGTTCACAGTGATGATGAGTCACCCAGGTATGCACAGTAACTACAGCGGTGGTTCTTCCAACACCCTCAACATCCTTTGCACTGTCTTTTGGTTTCCTGTTCCCAGCACAAAAACTGTTTGTCTAAAGCAAGTTAAATCTGTTGCTTCCCCGCATTTCCCTCCTGCCTTGGATCATTTATTATTTTGCTGTGCCTTTGCAGTCTATATGCATCTGAATGGATGTCCTTTATATACTAAACTTGGAGAGATTGTAGTGTGAAATCACTCCTAACCAATCTGAGAGTGATACTCAGCTGCTAGTGCTCATGCCATTGAACAAGAGGCAGCACTGGACTGATCAGTGCCTCAAATTGCACAGGTCTTTGGTTCTGATATTTTTCTTGTGCCATTCTCTGGTTAGAAGTGCTAAACATTTATTTGTTGACCCAGATTTCAACCCAGCATTTACATGAGGGAAGAAGACACTCCCACACGTGCAACTTCCTCACACAACTAATAATGCTAACATCAACTGGATTCCTCCCCTCAGTAAACGGACACAAGAACTTGTTGTTTGCAAGAACAAGGAATTAAACATTATTCACCAAGCATTCATTATGGCAGCTATCGAGAACAAGTGAGTTTAATTTTCGTAACAATGTCTGTTTACTGGGAGAGGTGAATGTCAAAATTTGCACTTGGATGAGAAGGATTAGTCAGGTCCTTGGTTTGCTTGGGCTATAGCTGGGGCACAAGAACAGTGAAATATGCCTTCTTGCTTGATGATTAGAACAGCTGTACCAAAACCACAGGGAATCCACTCTCTGATCTGCAATTGAAAAGGGATAATCATCAGTGTTGTCACTGGGCTTGGGAGAGTCTCATGGATGTATCTTAAATCCAGGGCTAGAGCAAATTACAGCAAATTTGGAGGTGGAGGAAATCTTATATTTAAATAAAGATACTCAGAATTTATAATTTTTCATTTTTCTTGTACTTTTTATATCTCAGAGGCTGGTGAGTTGACCCAGGCAAGTCAGCACACAGCCAAGTCAAACATCATTAATCTAGAGGTATCTCAGACCCAATGATCTTACTGTGCATGATGTGCAATCTAAGACACATATATGCTCACTATTTTTTTATTTTATTTTATTTTTACATATATACATAATGACAGGGAACAAAGACAGAAGCTTGCATCCGTGCTTGTACAGTTGTTTGCATGTCTGTATGTAAAGTATCCCTCAGTAGTTCCAATGTAGAAGATGCCTTTCCCTTAAATCTTTCTTAAAATAGTGACTTCTATGCAATGTATGCAGCAAGCAGTGTTTAACTGAGAGCAGAGATTCACTCTGTGTCACAGAAACAAAAATGCAAGCCCAGAAGAACCTACGTCTTGTAGACAGACACTAACACTTGTGCAGTGGGTAGTGAGACAGGGCTTCCTGTTTCTGCCAGCATCCCTTCAAGAGCAGCCCAAACAAAATGTTCTTCTGTAAATTGATTGCATGGCAATAGCTTTTCTAGTTGCAAATCCCCTTAGTTCAGCAGATGGGAGGAGAGGGGAGGGAAAAATCAAACTCCATGCCCTGAGAGCCCGGCTATCTTAGTGATTTACAAATGACCTCAGTGATCTGCAATCATTCTGAGCACTTGATATTGCTCAAGTCCCTCTGTCTCACTCTTTCTTCCATCTATCTCAGCATAGTTAAAACTAAGGAAATCCAAGAGACTAAATTCAGTGCTGGAGATTAGTGACGGGAAGGAAACTAGATATGCATGAATTAAACAAGACCATTTACCTCCTCTGATCTGCAGATGTTTTTCTCTCAGAAATGCAACTTCTTTTTTTGCAGGTGACACCCACACATCTCCTTCACTTACTGGTGATGATAATAAAGGAGATAAACAACTGGAGCTCATGCAGTTAGACTTAATCTTTGTATGTCATCGTCACCAAGCAAAGCCACAGCAATAGGAAAACAGCAGTGTTTGCTGCTACTCATTTCTAACCGACATTTCTTCACCAAGTTGCTCAAGTAACTTATGGACTCTTTGAACTTCATTTGGTGCCTGCTCTTTCACAGTGTGTGAGTACTGCCATGCAGTGCTGAGTTCCTATACCCTGCGCCTCTACTTCGGTCCTCATTTTGCCTCGCTGCTTCAGTGGTTTGAAAACAGATTGCAGGCCTACAAAAGAAATGCCTTAATAAAAAAATTTTTTAAAGGGTAACAAGAAAGAAAACCTGATTTAAAAACCTTATACTTCAGATTAAATGTAGGATTTGTAAGTAGGTAATCCTTTTGTTTATAAAGGAGAAAAAAGCAGAAATAAGGGTATTTTAGAAATCTTTTTTTGGTAAAGTGTGTATGCGTGATTATTTTGACTTAAATCTCAGGAAATAACCACAGAACCTTCATCCATCCAAAAGCTGCTTTTATTGGAGGAAATTCACTGGAGCTGCAGCCCAAACTAATGTGTTCCTCTAGCTGTTGGAGACAAGCTCTAGAGTCACTTAACTCTGCTTTTCCTGCAGTCAGCCATTAATCCATCCTGCCTTTCCAGCTTGCTGTGGTTTACATGGTCATTGCCCTTTGAATACAGCTTGCTGCTTTCACCTCAAGAGTGTCCTGGAACTCAACAGTTGCCAAAGTCCATGCACAGGACCTAACCTAGCTTTCACCATCAATGCAGCTAGTTGCTCATTGATGCATAGCAGCCTATGCAGTAAAGAGTACTTCTTCAGGCAAGAAGAATTAGCATATTTTTAGTACTGCTACTTCTAGTATACAGCCAGGGAGAGGCAGAAGTCTTCTTTGTGTAGTGCATCCTGCAGCTGGTTTGTTCATTTCCATTCCCTGAGGGACTGTTTCAGAGTTTTGGTGAAGTGTTTTTTTCTCCTTTAACCCCTTTTGCTTCTCCCATCCTTAGTGGCAGATTGCTCCATCACAGGCCTGAACTTGAAAGAAGCGTCAACTTTGTGTGCAGGGACAGAAGTTAGTCTCTTGCTGTCCAATTCTGTGTCTTCACAGTCTCATAGGTTTTTGTTGCTGTTAAGGTAAAATGTTGGCATTACTTCAGCATTCTGATAATGAGAAAAAGAGCTCCATGGATTAATGCTCCCAAAGGTGACATTCTACTCTGGACTTCAGCCTCTGTTCCTGTGCATCAGGAGCTGATGATCTATGCACACAAACAATTTCCTCTCTCCAGCCAGTTTTGATTTGGCTGGGGAAAGCAGAGAAGCTG
The DNA here is from genome assembly GCF_017976375.1 of Cuculus canorus. Lineage (NCBI taxonomy): Eukaryota > Metazoa > Chordata > Aves > Cuculiformes > Cuculidae > Cuculus > Cuculus canorus. Next base: position 27,510,748 of record NC_071406.1, on the reverse strand, counting down.
GGGAAGAAATGCAGGCAGCGTGCTTCACCGTTTCTATCAGGAGAAACAAAAATTAGCCCTCATCTTGACCAGTGGTGTTTGAAGAAAATGAGTTCATTCTGAGTCACAAAAGAGTCATCTAATTTAACAGAGCAGTGACAAGGCTGTTGGGCATTAACTTAGCTGTTACGTAAGTTAGCCTGGTTGACGATTGTGTCCTGTTGCATATCTCCATTTGAGCGGCTTGAGATGTCACTTGGACTCTACCTGCAGTGCCATCCAAGTGAGTGTCCACTCTGACAACGCCTGGAGCCTCCTGCTGCAGCTCAGCACTCGCTGCAAGTGAGCCAACCAGCATCGCTGCGCAGCGGGTGCTCAGCCTGGAAGGCAAAGGCGCTGTAGGCAAGGAAAAAACTGCAATTGTCATTAAAAAGCCGGTCTGGTCACACAAGGGGGCAGAAGAGAGACCGAAGAGGAAAGCTTCCTCCTGGTATTTCCTGCCTTTGATTTCTTGATTTGCAAACGGTTCTCTTTTCTTTTAAGGTACTTTAGTATGTAATTTCTGAAGCTTCTTTATTTTAGAGCAAAAAAACATTGTAAAGAGGCTAATTGAGCCTTCTACCCGGTTGAAACCACTATGTTACAAATAGCTTATTTACATCTTTGTTTTTGCTGGTTAGAGAGTAGTCTTTCCTAACTGAAAAACTACAGTTGTTTCAGCCCATGAGAACATTTCAACCTGATCCGGAATAGTTCCCTTGGAGGAATAAAAGGCCAGTGAGTAAAAGGAATATTGTGGCAACAACGATATAAAGGAAAACATTGGCGCTTGAAAATTCCTCATCATTTCAATGGTCAGATGAAATAGATGGAGTCAACTACCCAGAGCTGAAATGTTCCTGGTAAGTTTATAGGTCCCAAAAATAAAGTTACATTTAGCTTTTATTAACAGGGGGGAAAAAATAAAAGGATAAAAAAAATAAGAACCAGTGCCTTGATCCTGGAGATCCCGTAAAACAACCCCAAAACTCACCATGAATTTGAGACCCTTGAACATTTTGACTCTTTGCAAATGGGTTTGTATGAAACTGGCAGCCTCCTAATACCAAAACGGCCGCATCAGACTATCTGCACGCCGCTGGGGCTGGAACGGTGACAGACTGTAATGTGATGCTCTAACAAAAGCACCTACTTGTGAAAAACAATCCATTTGCACCGAGATAAGCAACCTGTAATGTTTCCCTCTCACAGCCGCTTACAGGCACTGGCTTTGGCTGCAAATCACTGTCTAGTGCTGCTTTCAGTCTTTCCCACTCTTTATTGGATCTTAACAAAGCTGATCTTGTACTCATTACCCTAACCTGTTTCCTGGTTAGCGTGAGCAACTAACAAAATCATGTCTTGGTCTGTGATTCATTTTGAATAAAATATTTTCCAGTCACACAGCAAAAGCCTTGATGAAAGTGGAAAGATTTGATCTTTAGCACTGAAGCCTTTCTTTCTGTGCTCCTGTAACTCAAACTTTTTGTGCCATGTTGTTTATTAGTACCAAACTTACCATCAGTTGCTGAAGTTGCTTCTACTGTCAGGGTAAGCTGTAGGCATAATGAACTTGGCAATACCCAGAAGACTGCTATGCAAAGGAAATGAAACATACAGAAATTGAATGCACTATGTGAAGCACGTGGCACGTGGGACTCCCATGTGGTTGGCCGGCACAAATGAAAAATCTCAAGAAGATGGGAAAAATCAAAGGAATTAAAGACACCAAATCCTTCAAACAGAAAACAAGTACCTATCAATCACTACAAGGCTATAGTCTCTGATGGTAACTCCTTGCCCCAAAATGAAGAGATATGTGGTATACAAGGCAGTCTTTGTGAAGCAAATAACTAGTCAGGGGTACATGTGGAAAGCTGCACAATGGTATTCGAGATTAACAAATTGGGATAGGCTCCTGAACTGCTGAGTATGGCATAGAAATGAAAGTAAAATAGATAAGCAAAGAAGTAAGATGTGATGTTCTTTGTCAGACATAGAGGATTCATGTTTTTAGCTGCAGAAGAAAGAAGAGACATTTTGGAAAATCTTATACAGGAGGAGGAGGATATTGGAATTTGTGGGATTCAAAACAGGAGGAACGGCTGAGATTTTTGGCTTTAGCAAAGCCTGACAATCCCAATAGTGAAGGTTCAATGTACTGCAAAGATAGCACAGGCTGCCTCCTCAGCATTTATCTCCTAGGGACTTGGTTCCTGGAAGTACAGAAGGGCCAGGCTGTTTCTCTGTGCTGTGCTGGAGACGTGCTGGAGACATGCAGGACAGGAATTGGCGTGCAGGGGGCTGGAGCTGCACAACCCTTGGTTGGCCCTTTGCAACATGTTGATTGCCTTTCATATATGATGACTGCAGATCAGATGTTCATTTGACACTGCGATCCAAAAGCGAGGGAAGGGAGGATGAAAATCTAAATCACTGTTTGGCAGGATTGTGTTTGCATTTGAATTAAGACCTGTGTGCAAGGCAGAAAACTCTACTGATCTCTTGCTATCCTCCATGAGGGCCAGTTTCCAAATTTGGAGCAGCAACAGAGGGAAGTTTCTCTTGACATCATCCTGTAAACAGCATATAGACTCCAAAGACAGGGCCAGGGAGGGCCAGGGCTGTCCTGGCATGTTGTGCATTGCCTAAAACCAGGTGGAATAAATTAGGATTGCTCTGTCATATATGCTAATCCACATATGCAGAGACAGACTCCAGGCTTAACTGACTTGCTTCTCTGCAAACGCTTTCTTTTAGTCTCATACAGTGGTGGTATTTACTAATATCTTATCTCCAACAGTCTGTAATTCATGTCCCTACAGTGCTTTGCTGTAACAGCAATGTCCATTTTTATACAGTGCTGAGGCCTCCCCTGTCCTTGTTCTCCTCATTTTTGTTTTTATTCATTAGGGATATTTCCCTGTCTCTCCCTTTCTTTTTGGTCAGTCAAGTGAATTAATACTTCTTCCAGATGTTCTAGGACTTACTTTCCAGTGCCATGTCCTGAGAGCTATCAGTATGTTTTAAATATGGAAATTACAAAAGTGTTGGGGGGAGGAAAGCAAATTATACCAACATTTGCTTTAGAAAGTAATCCTCTCCTCTGCTAGCCTCAGGCCCAATGCATATTCAGGATTTAATTTACTGTATCTATTTGATAATTTTTGAAGGGGATTACAAAATGTATTACAAAACTCCAAGGAATATAGACATAATGAAATAGATACATCTATATCCAAGTATACATACATAAACACAGTTTAAACAAAGAACATTTACCTTGTTTTATGCTTTTGATATCTCTTTGTCATCTCACCTTGCCTTTGCACTACAAGATGTGATTTTTCACAGCGTATTGTAATCAGAGCATGTGTTAATGTTGCGTTATACAATGACGACACCGGTAGAAGGCAGGGAGCATGGCGAGCCAGTGTCGTACCCTGAGGGACGACTGTGCCCAGCCTGCTGTTCTCTGCCAGGAGTGTCTGGACGCCATTGGCACTGGATCATCCACTTCTCTGCTCCAAGTGAGAAGGAAGGTGGCAAGGCATTAGCATACCCCCCAGCCAGTGCCAGCAAGGAGGGACCATGCAGGGACTGCCATCGGTCTTGCCTGGCTTCCCCCTCTCTGCCCCCTGCAAGTAGTCCTTGCTGCCTTAACTGTAGGACAAAGGCTCAGAAAAAGGCTTTTCAGGAAAAGAGAGTAAAAAATGTATGTGGAGAAATCTCAGCCTTGGGGACTTTGTGCATGTGGTGAGGGGAAAAGGGAAGTAATAAGTAAAAAGACTTTGTTTTGAGGTTCTTCAACTGAATTACAAGCTTTGGGGTTTGCTGAACTGACCCAGAGCAAAGCTTTCAAGGCCTGTTCAGTCCAAGACAGTGGTCCCACGCCAAATATACAGCACTACCTGATGGCAGTGGGCGCTCAGGCCTCACTTGCTGTTGCCACTGGGGGGTCTGTGCTCTGCCCTGGCAGATCTCTGCCTGCCTGGGAATACAACTGGCGACTCACTGCTGCCCAGATGTGGCACAGCATCCTCCAGGAACACAGTTTGCGGCGACATGACTCAGGATGAATGGTTTGGGACCCAAACCATTGGGAGGTGGTTGAGTCCCCATCCCTGGAGGTATTCAAAAGATGGGTAGATGAGGTGCTCAGGGACATGGTTTAGTGGCAGATAGGAATGGTTGGACTTGATGACCCAAGAGGTCTTTTCCAACCTGGTGATCTATGATTCTATGATCTCTACTTTTTTTTTTTAATGTCCCCTCAAAGAGAGAAAGAATCTTCTTGTCACAGTTTGGAGGAAAGTAAATGTTGTACAATCCCAATTTTATTTCAAGGTGGGAATATGTATTTATTTTTCCTTTAATTGTTTATTCAGTAGTCCCTATAAAATAAACCTCATCTCCTCAGTATGAAAAGAGATTTTATGCTAAGACGACCCCAATTACAGTTTAGGATGTCTTGTAAATGTAAACATGCTTAAGTGAAGGAGTGAAGCAGGTTTCGCTGAAGACTTTGACTACTCCAGCATGAAGCGTTCCTGAAGAACATCTTTAGATAGAAAGGTAACCTCCAGCCAACCCAAAGATCCTCAAAGTGCCCAGAGTAGTCCTTTTGGGCAGCTAAGCACTTGCAGATCCAATTCACAAAGGTGGGAATGAAGGACCCTCTCATATCCCAAAAACTGGGTACTTAAGAGAAAAAAATCAAGTGATCTTCAGTTGCTCATAACTGGACCCAGATTTTTGAAACAGATCTGGTACAACCTAGATGCCAGAAGCTGTGCTTGAGTTTTCGGAAGAACTCAGCAGAATGCCTTTTGGATAGAAACAAAAATTCAGAAATGATAATAAAGCTGTCTTCAAAATCTGACCTTTGCGTCTTCTAATGCTTCCCATATGACTTTGTTCCCTCACTGCAGCAGGCGAACAAATGGAGTTCTTCATGACAGCAACAGATATTTCTTCCTTTCCTGCTTGTATTGATTTTGTCTTCAGGTTGATTACTTAGCCGTTCTGTAGAGTTGCTTGGTCATGACTTCAAATGGCCTTACAAACATTTACAAAGCATCCAACATAAGTTGAACGTTTAGTAGTTTTCTATCAGCTTGGTTTCTCCTGGTGGCCCGTTTGTGCCACAACCTAGTAGCTTGGCTGCCTTCTGGCTGACTTTTCCCTCTTTCTTTCAAGCACGTTTTGAACTTCAAATTGTGCCCTGGATTTGTAGGGGAGAAAAGATGACTTTTTTTACATCTTGCCATACTTAAAAAGAACAGGGGTTTCTGGGGATTAGACATACAGGAGACGATATTAAGGGATAAACATAAGGCAGCAGTTATTGGGAAAGGTCAGAGGTTCTGGTTCCCCCAACAGCTGAGCAACACCACAAGTGTTAGGAGACCAGCTCTAAGGTATGATGCCATCTTTCTGTCCTACCCACTGACAACCCTCAACATAAGTTGTATCTCATTTTCAGCTGTTATCAAGAACAATCCTTTTTTATTCTCTCCCTTTTTATGCTTGGTTGGTTGGTTGGTTGGTTTTTCTTTTTTTTAGTACATTATATCAAACTTTAGCCAATACTTGCTATGGTGTAGGTATCCATGACCAATAATGACAAACATGATGAGAAAATGAGAGGCTGTCCTTCCATGTCCGAGAACAAGTAACTGCCTAGAAGCACACGAGACTCCTGGTAGATCAGCTGGTAGGTATCACGGCTGCCAGGACCGATACGCGGTGTAGTCCCGTGTTGGTGCATAGGATGGGTAACCCTTGTTCTTCTGGTGTGGTGGATGCCGGGGAGTCATGTTCATGTAGTCACTCTGATGGTACACATTCTTTTTGGATTTTTGCTGTGTGAGAAGGGGGAAGAGAAGTGTGAAAACATTTCTGACATTAGTCTATCTCACCTGGGATGAATATTTGAGAAGGGATCCTTTCAGAAGAGGGGGTTTAACTTTTAATAAGATCTGATAAAAGTTAATAATGGATTTGATTGATTTTTCCTTGTTTGAATTAATAAATTGTCTCACCCAGCTCTCACATTAACTGCTGACAGTTCTGGCCCTAGGTCCTGATTCAAGCAGGCATATTTATAAGGTAGTCGCAGGTTTAAATACATTTACAGAAGAATTAGAACACATGTTCTCATAAAATAATTCACCCAACCTGAATGTAAGCCTCCAGCTTATCTGCTGAGAGATTTACAGTGTTAGTTCTCCAGATAAAGGAATGCTGCAAACTAAGGATACAAACTGATGCCTTTAACCATCAATTCTCAGCTGTGGAATGACTCAGCAGAAGCGATACAGGCTGAGCAGTGAAGCCTGTCCTCATTTATTAGGAGGAAAAAAGAAATTAACTCAAACAGAATAAGAACAGGAAAAATCAGCCCTGGCTATGTGTATCGTGGTTTGGGTATCACTTAGAGCAGGAACCCACAATGTGTGTGTTGTTCTGAGCATTCCTTCAAGGGCCAAAAAAATCAGAGCTGATGTTAATCTTTTATCTGTCTCACTTTCTTGGCCTCAAAAGCCTCGTTTCCACTGTTGCATTCCTGCCTTATAGTGCCCTAGTGAGACAAAGGAGGCATTGCCTCTTTCAGAAATAAGAGTAGCAGGAGACAGGTGAAGTAATTTTTCTATAATCACAGAGGAAGTTTGTGGCTACAGCAGCATTTGAACCTCTGACTGCTGCAGGCTGTGCACAAGGTTGGTGGTTTTGTGTAGCTTAAGGCTTTATTGATAAGGGGCTAGGTAAAGTGCTTCCATGCTTTTTTCTTAATACTGGTTATACCTTCTTTTGCAAGCTCCTTTTTACTGGCATTTCCTTCCTAGGTACATAAATATTCGCATATGCTGCAGTTATACTTGTGATGCTGTGAAACTGGAGGGGTTTGCGTTAGAAAATCTGATGGCTGAATTATGCTGTACTTGCGGAGTGGGGCCGTTACTATGAAACATTTTAAGCTTTTTTGTATTAATATTCTATTCATGCAAAGTATTGAACATAAGTTAGATACCGCTTAAGACAGGCACTGTGATCAATGCATGTGAATAATTAGATAATAAAGCTTTATCTGTATGTGTTCATTTCAATAGCATAGGATTTTTAATTCATCTAAGAGGAAATTTTGCATGGGAGAAAGACATTTTGCTGGTGAGAGTGAATGCTGGACTGTTAATAGTTCAAAGACTGCTACCTTCAGAGAGGAAAACAGTTTTCCTCCAGGGAAGGCAGAACTGTATGAAAATAGACAAATCTTTAGCTGCTTTCATGAACTCAAGTGAAACAGGCTTGCCATGTCTGTCAAGTATCATATTTTAGGACCCTTTTTTTATAGTTCACGATGTCTACTAGGCAGCAATATTTACATTCAGCAACACTCTAAATAATACATCCACACTCAGAGTACATACAGTCAGAATCCCACCAATAGCAATAACAGCAGGTAGAACGGATGCAGCCAGCAGCACACAGCGCAGTGCAGCCTCATCACTGCTGCTGGGGGTAGGCATGTTAGCAGCAAGGTGCGTGGCCATTAGGTACCGAACAAACGTAGCAGAGAGAAAATGGTTCAGGTTCTAAACTGAAGATTTGAAGCTACAGTACCTCATCAGGCCCAGGCACTGTAGCACAGCGCTGTAACCCCAGCAGCTGCCTGCTGTAGCCCTCTCAGCTGCCCTGGGAGTCAGCCTCTACAAGAAGGCACAAAGAAGGACCACGTAACCTGCCTTTACATTTTCCTATGGCAATGCCCCAGTTAATTGTTTTCCATTGGAAATAGCCACATATTGAGTGAGTGTATTTTTGTGAAATGCTTGACAGCTCTTAAGCTTTAGCTAGCAGTGAGAGCGTGTTCTGTACACACACAACTTTTAACTTGTCAGGGACTCCAGGCCCTTTATGCAGGCTACCGCGTAATGTGGTGAAAATCACTGTAATGACAAAGATACAGGGGAAAGGCAGAGTGCAAGGAACAGAGTTCTCTACAGTCATTGTTCAAGTTTTTCCCACATGAAGTAAAAAATGTAAATCAGCTCTGGAAGAACATGATCCTAAGACTTGTCTAGGAAAACATCCTTCTGCTGCTTCTGTATCATGCCTCACTCTCTTTACTCCAGCAAGCAGAACTGCATGGGACCTGGGCCAGCCAACTCTCCAGAGAGATTAGAAAGCAAAAATACGAGCCATAAGACTGTCTCAGCTTTCTTAGTGTTAATGGACAGAGGCAGATGAGGGACTACTGAGATCACAGTGCTCCTATTCCCTTGCAGTCAAGCTGTTAGAAAGAGTGGGTGCTCAAGGGAATTGCTGGATAGGCACAAGACATCAGTGCAGATGGTCTTGGGCCAGATGACGGTTCCCTAGACATTGTTTTACTGTAGGTGAGCTCCTTCTGTCAGTATTAGCTCAAAGGGTTTTACCAGGAATGCTTGTAGTGCTAGATTTTCCAGACAGGGACAATTGGCAGAGGTAGAGGCAGTGTCCCGGTGTTGCTGGTGTGCAGGGTACTGCCAGCATTACGGCATTACTGTTTGCTTTAGGACTCTGCTGCAGAGACCCGACTGCCCACCTGGAGAGCATCTGGTGTTTCAACTCTTTTAGGACATAGCATGGGTGGGCACAGACAGCTGGGGTGAAGAAACACTGTGATCCTGAAATGAGGGGTATCGGTGAGTTAATGGGAAACGTGCCAACTGTAGCCTGAGAAATGAACTAGGGACAAGGAGTATACAGAGCAAAGAAAATAGTTTCTTACCCAATAGATAATAAAAACTGCGGTTATTAGCATGCTGTAGAAAGTAAGAACTCCAATCACTGCCACCATAATCCACAATGGAATTGCAGGCTGAGGCTCTTGCATTTGGATGGGTGTCTCTTTAAGGGAAAGAAAAATGAAAACTTTAAGTACATGGAAGCAAAATCCTCAATCTCTGCCTATTTATTACTTGCTCCAGTGCACCATTTGTGTTAATCATCATTTTAAGATTGTTTAGTTTTACCAGGCAACCTAATATTTTTTATTTGTTTTTAAGGAAACAAACTGTCTCGAGCCATCAGGTAGGGACTGTGTATAGGGAAGATGCTGGCCTACAGAGGTTCCTCATTTTACCTTTCACATGAATGACGGTCCCATTGCTCTTCTCATTGTAGACATATGGGGGTGGATACATGGCCTCGATTTTGCAGAAGTAGATATCAGTTTGGCTGGCACTCATATTCCAAAGATTGAAGATGACTTTGTTTTTGTCATGAATCCCCTCACAGTTGAATTCTTTATTTGAATTACGGCTAATTTTGGTTGTGTTCCATGAAACAAAGCAAACTTCAACTGCACTGTCTGTTCCTTTGTGCAGCGAAGCTCGAAATTCCTTCCCTGTTCCATTGTATGTGTAGTTGCAGACTAGAGTTGCAGTTTTGTTAGCTACGATGAGCAAAGGATGTTGAGCCACTAAAATCTTGTTTTCTGAAAGGGAGGGAAGGAGAGAAAGTGAGAAAAACACTTGTTTATGAAATACAGTATGAGGCTTCAGAACCACACGTCCTCCTGTGCAACCCTTCTCCATATCTCTTCTCCTGTGCTGACACTCCCTACTAGGGAGGACCTAACCACCAAGCTGCAGAAGCACTTTCTCACAGGAGCTCTTGTTGCAACAATCCCCCTCTATATAAACAATTACACAGTCACTAGGGGAGACTGTGAGGTCAAGACTGTTTTTCTTCAGAGTCAGTATACGAGTACAGAAAGTGTCCTGTGTGATCAGGGCTCAGAAATCTACTCTGCATATGTGTGCATGAGTGTATGTGTAAGACCACCTTGGTCCATCCTTTCCTTAGCAAGCAGATTCACAAGGGACTTTATAGAGTGAAAATACTGTGATTTAAAGGTTTTATTTAACAGTGAGATAAGGAAATATTATTTATATGCTTGCTTTTTAATCCAAGAACATACCTGAAGAGTTTGCACGTGGAATTTGCTGCACCATTTCAAGGTTTGGACCTTGGATTATGCACACTAAAAAGCATGAATTGCTATCATTATAGTGTAAAATAAGTAATTTCTCTAGCTAGCAGCTGTAGTAGATTCTTAATCTCTCAAAGGACTAAGAGCCTGACTAATTTGACACTGCGCTGGCACTTAGCACTTGAATGGCCTGCAAAAAACCCACATCACATAAAGATATAACTTGATTTGGATTGACCAGACTGATACATAAACAGGAAATGTTTTCTGACATGTAGACCTCTGTGCTACTATCTGCCGAACAACAAAACACTGCGAGGACTATGCAGAAAGACAACTGCTTCTAAGAAAAATCATCCTGTACCAATAAGGCCCTGCTTTTCAAATGACAACCCATAAGTAAAAGAAAGGGAGTTTTGGCTTTTAAGCTAGGAAATTGCCAGAATTAAGGATATCCCTTTTGTGTGTGTGTATGACTGCGTAAGTCTTCATACAAGCTCAACTCATGTGAGGTCTTAGCAGCCTTTTATAGATGCCTGAGAATTGCTGTGGTTGTGAGAATGACAATTGTATCTGTTGTCCTCAAAAATCTTCTACAAAAGCTATATTCTTTCTACTCAATAGATGTGACAAAAAACCTAGTAAGGGAAATGGAGTGGGAAGGAGGCCAGATCAAGAATGTCCAAAAAACAAGTATTTCACCGTGTTTAACAGTATTTAGGACCAAGTAGTTATGTTTAATGTGTTCACGTCTGCATAAGAAGATGGAATACCCCAACAGCTTGAATACCCCAACATACTCCTTCAGGATAAATGTTATCCAAGGAGTATAGTAAACACAGAGATGCATGAGATGGCCAGGACTAGTGGTAGGCAGTAAAAGCAACCCACACCTAGTAGGTTCTCCAGTTACCAGCCCAACCCATGAAACTGCTGAAGTTGTTCATTTTCTCACTGAACATCTTGTTTACCAGCCCTTTCTTCTCATGAAAGTAGGAAGACACGAGATAGGGAGTGCTCTATGGCACATCTTTAGCAAAGAAAGATTACAGTCCATCCTCCTTTAGTCTCTTTGTTCAACATAGTAAAGCATGCGGGGTGGAGCAGAGCTTGTCACAGCTCTGAAATGCCACGTTTGCGGGGAACCCAAACACTGAAACTTTTTGTTTTGATGAAGGGTGAGCATTTCCAGGCTTTCCAGCAGAAAGAGACACGGATCTTGGAATCCTGGAACTGAGGGACAGATTAGTAACAGACAAGGCAGGTATCTACTCAAGATCCTGCCTGTGGTCATCGCAATGAAGACGTTTCAGCAAAACATTTCCGTTTCATCAAATCAGCATTTTCCAACAAAAGCTCTAGCGTACGCTTATAAGGTGTTTTAGTAAGGGGTGTGGTTTGGATTCCACTGCTTCATACAAGCTATTTCATCGTATTTTTGTTGTCCAGAAAACTGATCTTTGGCCCAAGTGACAACATACAAGTCTGCGGTAGAATTGTTCTACATTTAGCACAGCAGAATGCTACACATCTCACTTGAGACAGAGCTATTCTTCTGATTTTCCCCGCAGCGATGCCCACCACTACAACCCTGATTGTCACAAGGACTGAAAACACCTTCAGAAGAGACCTATTCTGTCTCAGAGTTTACAACCAGAATAGGCATCCTGGAAAGACACTTGCAGAAGCATTACACTTCAGAATAATGCTTGCCTGTTTTTCACTGCAAGTAATTACAGAAAACTAATGGATGTTCATTACTCAGACTGATCACATTTTTGCTATGGCCAGAGGAAAGACAAAGAACACTGAAAATGTCATTACTGAGCGACTGCCTTCAAACGTTATTTAGACTCATGCGCAGACCTCAATGACTTACCCTCACCTTTTACTGTTGCCAGTAAATCTGAATTCCTTGTGTATGGTACATAGCTTCATGCCTTGATTTCCACTATTTAACTACAGCTTTGGACTGTTTATGTCCTTGCCATGATATTGTCCTAATTGGCATCCAGTCTTTTTTGATACACCCACCGAAAAGAGTGAGTTCCTTCAACTTATTTCTACCTTATTTCTACTTCTGCTGTATTAGTACAAATCTAAATTGATTGAGGGAGATCTTTTGGTTTTCATTTATAGGAACTAATTAGCACCATCTGAATCAGTTGGGCTACAATGCCAGCAGAGGCAAGGCAGGCTCACCTCAGAGGCATGTTATACAGGCCAAACTGTCATCCTCTTCCTTCAGGATTGGATTTTTTAGTAGAAGAAGGCCCATCATGCCAAAATATGTGTTAGTTTCACAGGGAAGCAAGAGTAAGGCCAAATATCCCTTACTTCACTTGTGATCTGGATAGGATTTGATTATATGCTTAATATGATCTGGACCATTCTGAGCAGACATAGGCTGAGGCTGCTTTTGCCCTTAGAGAGATGTTTTTTCTGTGTCACTTTGGATTTGTTGAAATGGTGAAAGTCTGAAACATTTAGTATGTGTTTCCATTAGTGTATGCTTTCCCCTAAATAAGGTTATAATTGCTATTTCCAGGGCTATGTTCAGTCATGCTGTATAGTAACAAATATCTATATCTTTGCCTTATCCAGCCAAGAAAAAGTCAGTTATGAAAAATCATTGTCTACCATTACAAAAAGCAATGAATTCTGAAAGTGTAAAATCACTTAAGGCAGTTTGTACAGGCTGCAAGCTTTCTCACGATCTTAAGATATATATGCAATGGTGTGCAAGATCTCTAAATGTTTGTTAAGCTGTTTTATAACTTATTTGTCATGCTAGACAGTTGTTAAAATTATATATGGGGTTTTTTTTGCAATGTGAAAAAAAAATGCCTCCCATATATAATATCTGCAAAATACTGACTCTGATCATGAACCCGTAATGCAAGCAAAACTTCATTGAAGTTTTTTTCTTTCTTTCTTATTTGCCAAGAAAGTGAAATAGAGATAACAAAGTATGGAAAATAACTATTTTAAGGTGTTTTTTTTCCAGAACTTTCCATGAATCATCATCAATTATTGGAAAAAATATTCTGCTAGAAATATTTTGTACTCTCCTTTTTACCTTTTCCATGCCAGTTGACTTCAAGGAGCTATTTGCCAGAGCAAGGAATCTGGGATAAGTTGGGATTTCTGTAAGCACAGTAAAGAAATCGCCAGCTATCCTCTAGGGGTGATAGGGGAAAACCTGAAAGGCATTTATTTAATCCACAAACAGAAAGACACACAGCTATGTTGTAAACAAAGCTATTCCATTTTTGCTGTTGCTGGTGTGTTGTTGAATTACCTTTACTCTTCTTCCAAGAGTCTTTCTCTTTTACTATGCTTTTAGGTCACCCAGCTGTGTGTATTACATGCAGGTGGAGGGACTTGCCCCTTCTAGCTGTTATAGGCTGGCTTTCTGCTGGTCTTCCCTACTTTAGCGTGACTGCTGCAGGAAGCGTACTACTTCATGAACGCAGGTGACATTGGCTTTACTCAAACCCACCGTGAACATGGGGGGGTTCTTGTCAGTTTGTGATTTATTTTTTTTAAACAAGAATTTCTTGATGACATCCTAATCTCTGCTAACCGTGCCTCTTACACCTTATGGTATTCTGGTAACCTTAGTGGGTTAGAGGTTGATTTTAACACCCAGAGACCAAAAACCAGAAGGTTATGTGGGTAGTAGAACGACAAGGTCGTTTGTGGTACACTGCAGTGGGAACCCACTTGTTATTTATTTCACAAAATACATGGGACAAGCAACTTGATCTAGCTGCCTCTCTGACCAACCACAGCAATGTAATTATTTAGCCAACAAAACCTAGGAGGGAGGACAAACTTCGTAAACATTAGTGTTTCCACAAAGGAAAATGAACAAACTGATCTTTTAAGCTCCTTTCCATGATTCAAATTCGACCCAGAGCACTTGCTGGTACGGTCTGACAACAACAGAACAGGATAAAATCTGTTGTCTTCCCCAAAACAGAATACCTGAGATCTATAACACACTGTGTGGCTTTAAGGAAGTCCTCCGGGGTTTTGACCTGCCTTAATGTTTTGCATGTATTAAAGATCAATCATCTCAATTGAAATGAAGAGGTAGAGAAAAGGTATGGGAAAAAGGTGAGAGCCCTGAGAAGCAAGTGACCTCGCGCTTCTCTAAGCAGTTGAACAGTCTCAGTGAAGCTATTGGAGAAACTCAAATTCTTCATGCAAAGCAAGTATATAAATGTCTATAGAGTCATGCTGTAACCCCCATGTCCAATAACCACACACTGTATTTTATTTTGCTGCAATTCAAAAGCATTGCTTAAAAGCTGTTTGTACCTCATGGAAATGTTTTTACAACTGTTAACCCACTGCTGATACTTATCCCCTCCTGAAATAATAGTTATGATATTGCAAACACAGAATTATAAACATGGGAAAAGAACAAGGAAGAAAAACTTAAGATCTCTTAAAGAAATGTAGATCATGGTGCCATGCAAATTACAATGCCTTCATTGAGGAAAAGAATCATAGAAAAATAAGGCAGAAACAAGGAAAAAAATGAATTCAAATGTATCTCTCTCATATTAGAAAGAGCTGCTCTGTAAAGATGAGAGGTTTTCTACTGGGAAACAGAGTTTTGTTCCTATCTGTAACTTTCCTGTAAGATACAGAACACTGAATTTGGAGAAGACCCGATAAAAACAGTTCACAGGCTGGTGGTTTGAAAAATTGTCTGTCTCAAGATTATCCTGGCAAAAGCCATCATCCCTTGCTTTGCTTTGCATTTTGATGGACCAATTGGAAAGACATGTTAACTCTGAACATATGAACACATGAGCAAGACAGCACCAAGACAAAATACCCTTAGCCACAACAACTGAAGATTCAGTTGTGAGCTGAAAGTTCCCTGCTTACTGTTGGGTGGTTGAACTAGGTGACCTGTAAAGGTCCTTTCCAACCCAAACCATTCTATGATTCATAAAGGTTCACTAAGACTCAGGATTTCAAAATCACAAGAAGACAATTTTTGCTGCTGAAGATCTTTTAAAAAAGACACTAGTGAGTATCAATAAACTGCTCAGCAATACAAAAATCAGAAATGCAGCAATTCCCATCCTGCTGTGTTTGAGCTCAGTATGCAGCTCTCCTTTACGCTGCTTCTGTGAGGATGAGCGTGGGCTCAGCTCTGCAGCCCATCACACCAAGCTGGGCCATGGAACTTCACGCAAGGAGACTTTGGAGTGGTGGAGAGGCTGCCCTAAGAGCGGCACTGGCACCAGGTCTGCTCAGCTCCTCCAGCCCCCAGGAGAAGGCACTTGTGAGCAAAATTTGTAAAGCTGGAGGAAAGGTGAAGTAACTCTCCTGTATCTATGCATGCATCTTCCAAATGCATCTAAAGACAAGTCAAAATAAAGGAAAAATTAAACTGCTTGGGTCTTATCTTGGAAGGGTACTTGTGGCAGAAAATAACCAGCCTCTTGGCTACATCAAGTTGATCCATGTGCAGCCTTAGTAGCACGCTCTGTCTCTCCCCTTTCATCCAAACACAGAAAAACTTGTGCAAAATTAATTCAAAGCTATACTAGACCTTCTCCCCCCTGATGATCAAAGTGAGGAAAAATAGCAGAAAGGATTGAAATGGGGGAAGGGGGGTGTTACCTGTTACATCAGCAGTGGGGATGAAGCAGAGCACGGCGAGGATCCCCAGGAGCATGGTGCTAATGGTGGGCCCAATGGCTTGTCCCCACCCCTTCGAGGCACTGCCACGTCTCCCAGGGCCCCGGGCCACCAGCCTTTCTTCCCCGCGGGGCCAGGCTGCACCCTCACTTGCTCACACAACTTCTCTCCTCCCTCTGCAGCGCATGATGCACAGCCAAGTGAAACCACTGTAATGGCAAGGCTTGAACAGGAAGTTAATTGTTTGATGAGTGTTGCCTTAGGAAATTGCCTCTGCAAAGCTCAGTAACACCTAAAAGGTAGTGCAAGCCCGTCCTCCAAAATAGGGGCTCTCATTTGTGTATTGCAAGACATGGGTTTGTGTTTCGGGTTCTGCAGGATTACTCTGGTCAAATGGATTTCCCTAGAGGTGCAGTGCGTTTTCTTTAGTAGGAATACATGCAGATGTACGCTGTGCCCATCATCAAGGAAGAAGCAAACAGCAGTTTCCAAGTTCCTAGTGGCCAAACATGGCCCCTGAGGAAGTTGTGTGCTCAGTAAAGTTCCATCTCTCCTCACTCCTAGGAGAAGAAACCTTCCTCTTTGGCCCGCCAGCTTGCTTCTACCTGCCTTGCCAGCCCCTGAGAACATTGACGTGTTTTGGCAGTAAGTGATCTATTTGTTCATTTTTCTGCACCTACTTGCTGCCTAAATGCAGAGCAAGGAGTGCAATAGTGAACTGCTATACCTTCCCTTTCTGCATAAAATCCCAAGTTATAAATGAGCGTAACTTTAATCCATTTGACATCCAAATAAGGGCAGCAGGAAGCAAGCATGCTTCTGTGCTTTCACTAGAGGTCTTCCTGTTTAAAGTTTTTGTCTTGGACTCACCTGGGAAACGTTCACTCTTTGTCCTGCAAGTTTAATGTTCCCTTGAAACAGCAGGATTGTGAGAGCCAGATAATGGCATTTATAATTGTGAGGAACTTCTGTTGTTAACTATTTACTGTTGTCAGCCAAAATAGGAATATTTAACTGTATCAATGCCTGTCATTATCTGTGATTTATCTGAGATAAAAGGAGAGGTGTTTCACAGCCAAACTTTGAAGAAATTGGGCTCTTGTAGAAAGGAATGAAGAGCCATGAACTTTTCCTTTTCCCTTAGTATGAAAGGTTTTAGGCCCTGTTTTATCAGAAATTATGTATGCAATCTAAAAGCAGCTTTAGCGGTATATCTATTTGCAGTCTAAGAAAGTTTACAACATTCTTTTCTTTTGCAGTCGGTGTAAGTTGCCTGCGATATTGAAAGTCTGGGAATTTGTCTGTACTTATAAAGGAGAAAAAAAGTCAGACACTCTCTTTCTTAGCCCACTTGTGGTTTCTAGCTAAATACCCTGAAACCTTTTTTTAGGCACGTGAGTGTACCTGAAATAGCCTCAGCTTAACTCGAACTGAGAATCCCCCAACAAAGTTACAAAATTCAGTATCTTTTTGCTGAACTGCCCTCCCTAGGAGATGAATAATTCTGTTGTCACAACTGAATGTACATAACGTTTACAGAGCCTGCTGCATGCTTCTACATTCTGGATGTCAGATCCTTTCTGTATTGGGGATGCAGATTGGAAATGTACAGAGTGCATTCTCCCCTCACCACAGAATTAGCAGAGTATATTGCAGAGAAAGAGCTACTGCTACTCATTTCACTGGCATGTGTTGGCAAAGAGGCACCATTCAGATGGAAACCTGACTGTGGTGACAGTCGTGTAGGGAGAGACTGCGCTAGGAACATCACTTAAAAACCCAAGGGGGACAGCGTGCACTTTCTTCAGTGCGGTTGTGGACCCATTTATTCCCTTCCATCCCTTACTGCTCTTCATGTGTCTCTCCCATGGTGAGGACAAAGGCACTGCTTGCAAACAGGGACTGGACTGGTGGAACAGAGGAGAGGGAAGAGGGGTCACAGGGGAATAATCCCCTGTGGCACTGGAGATCAAGCTGTGATGTATCATTTCTCCCTGTGCTGATGAACAGTAGTACCAGTATTGCCCTTTCCAGAGCCTTTGGTCCTTCAGTCATGATTTTAGTTTTGCCTAATGGTTTCCTCTTTGATCCCTCGAGTAAGGAAGAGCTTTTTTTTTTTTTTTTTTAAAAAGAAATAGCTCTTGGCTCATCTGCGCTTCTTCGTTTTATAGGATTTTAAAAGGGCACAAATCATCATTGTGTTCCCGAGGGTATGGCTTCTTTCCTTTTCCAAATTGCAGCTCTTGCTCTGATTTAAACAGTTCGTTTCCGATCACTTAGATACTTGACTTTGTCACATCATGCGTATGATCCTTTTCTCTTGCCAACATTATCAGGAGGGTAGAGGAAGAAGATACAGCTTTCGGCAAGCCATCTTGCACTTGGAACAAATCACATAGAAATTCACCTAGGAAAAAAAAAAGCTGAAAACGTCCCTCAATAAGCCCTCACTCATAATTTTTCATTATTCTCCCATCTCTCTGGGTATCTCTCCCTCTATACCCTGAGCATTGCCTGAGGGCGTTCTGCAGTAGTGTTAATTCAGACACCATTCACTCCTATTCTTACCCCATCTTCCATTCAGATTTAAGTCTCTTGAGCCTCTCTGTTTGCTGGCAGACAGGCTCTGCTTGCTGTCACAGCAATGGAAATCCAGACTAACAGTGTAGTTTCAGTGGAGGTAGAGCTGTGAGAGCACTGAAAGAGCTGAAAATACAATTTGGCCACGTTCGGGAAAAAAGAAGGTTTCCATACCATCATAAAATATCCGAAATTGGAGTCCAAGAGAAATAAATGAGAAGTTTGTAAATGAGATTTCAGGGTATACAAGAATCTAGACTATGGGCTTGGGCTTTTTACTCATCACAGTATGTAAATAAAATAACGGTCCAGGTATTTGATCATAGATTTTCATGCCTACAGTAAGAAAACCAAGAACTGACAGGAGCCGTGACCTGAGTTTGGGAGAAATGGTGATAGGATCTGGTATGGTTCCTCGGAGGATTATCTGAATATCTTTAGAAGAGTCCCAGGAAATCCCAAGCAGGCTGCCAGTTCTCCTTTATGTCAAAGAATGAGGAAGTAATGACCCAGGTATCCTGATCAGCTGTTAAAGTCAAGAAAGAGATTCCAAATTTGTTGTGGTTAAACAAATGGGCTGTTTAGAAGGTAATTTTAAAATAAATGAAGTCTCCCTGTCTCCCTTCAATCAGTGGGAGCTGTATAGTGCCATCATGGTTCCCAGCACATACTCCTTTTCTCAGGGAAACAAAAATATAGATGCACACTAGGAGAGCAATGACAACAATGAACTATCATTCACTTATTCCTAATGGGAGAAGAGTAAGTCACTAGAATTCCCATTTGACTACTATAGACAATTAATTTTTAAGTCCCTGGGCTATCCTGCAACTCCATACAAAGATTAAATTTAACAGTCGTTTGAAAGAATCTTCCTCTGTCTTCCCCGACATGAAGATTTGTAATACAGACCTGGAGTGCACAGCCTAGGTAGGCTTTTCTGCTTGTTCTGCATGCTTGCACATTGTCAGCTGCTAGAGCAAATGCTCACTTTCCTACAGCTGCAAATCTTAAAACATCTTTGTTCCTCTGTTGCTGCTGCAAGTAATGATTTGCTATGAATAGTGCTATGCATACTTGGCACAGATGGAAGGCTGATTCTTTCACATCTTTATTACAGAGAGAAGGTGCTCTAACTGACTGCTGTAGAGATGCAGAAGTGGGGTGACAGAAAGAGTTTAACAAATAGTGGTGTTATTTCTAACTAGAGGGACAAGGAATGATCTATGTTATTCACCCTCTACTGTGTCCAGGGAGCTAACCTTAAGGAATTATACTGCATTTGTCATCTGAAGCTCTTCATAAAGTTACATGTCGTTCTCTTCACTTTGCAGATGGGAATGCAATCACAGCAAGGTGAAGAGATGTGTCAAAGGATATACCTCAGGTTAGTGGCAGAGCTAGGAACATCTACAAGTAGCCCTATGCTCTCTAGCTTCCTAGATCTGATCGGCTTTCTGATGGCTTCCATTCTCTATTGCCGCTTCCATTGAATTTTCACTGTATTGTGAATCCTTTTGCACTTTTTCTTCTGTAAACCCAGATGCCTTCATACAAGTCCAACCACCACACTTTTAAGGGAAAATCAATATACTCCTTCAGAGGGAAATTTAAGGTTTTCTGTCCATTAAAGTATTAACTGATGTCTGGTACCTAGGAACATTCCAGGACCAGAGCATAATATGACATGTCACAGTGGAAAGTGAGGTTTCTTTTTTGGAAAAATGTGAAATTTTTGTTTCCAGCCCTCAAGACAGCAGCTCATAAAGGCGTCGCTAATGTAAGACTAAGCACTACCATCAAACACATACAAATTTGAGTGAGAGCTTGAGTGAAGCCTTCCCTGTTTGGGGACAGAAATGTTTCCCTGACAGGCTGATTATTTTTAATGTCAATAGCTGGAAGCTGTTCCTTAGTGTTTGTTGGGAAAGGGGGAGGAGTTCATGCATGTATATTCCTGACTCTTTTCAAGTTAAAAATCTCATCCAAGTTCAACGTTATAACTGTTTCTTCTGGCTGTACCTATTCCTGGTTTGCACTGTTAGAACAAATCTCAAAGGGGGTGGATTAAAGGAATGGCTCAAAGCCACATGATTAACTCTATCTACACCTGTCTGTAGTACGATATATGGCTGCTGATTCATTAGCAGTTAAGGTGTTTAGGTAGGAACACCTACCTAAATAAAAAATCAAGTCACAGATGAGTGCATATATGCTAAATGTTCTGCAATAACAGACTTTTCAGATCAAGGTTAGAAAGATAATAATGTCCATTGACTGCACCACCTGCTCCTTGTTTCTCCTGGGTAGAAAAGTTGAATGAGATCCCTGCGTATTACCATTCAAGTTGATGAAATTGTTCCAGTTTACTTCAGCTAAGGCTCTGATGCTTGGGACTGGTAAAGCAAATAGACCCTGGAAAAATAACCCTTAGCTCTTCTCAGCCCCTGAGAGCTACTGCCAGGCAGCCAGGGGGAGCTGGGCTAGCTCATCCAATTCTGCAGTGAATGACAGGCTGCTGATCTGTCTTTCGTAAGGAGAGGGATGTGGGAAAAGTTGGAAAACAGCGAGTAAGGGCAAGAAGGATATGGCGTCAAAGTAGTGGTATCCTATATATGAAGGGATCCAGGATGCCTCTTTCTTTAAGACAGAGAGAATTTCTTTTGCTCTCTTTATTTGCTGAAGCCAAAAGATATGAATGAGCACTGCAGAAATACTGCAAGGAATTTTAAAAAAGAGGAAACATCTTCAACAGAACTTAAGGCATAGAGAAATTCAGAATTCAGTTTTGTGCAAAAAGACAGCTTTCAGACCTGGCCGTCTACTGCTTGTCCAAAAAAGTTACATAGAACCATAAATATCAATAACAAGATTTTTGTCAGGTAGGGCTGTGTTTTCCTATCTGAGGACAAGGTGGAGTGTCAGGGTCTAGGACGGCTCTCTGTGGGGATAAGTCCAACCCTATGCCTGACATTGACCCTAAGTCTAACTTTGACACTAAGCCTAAGCCTAACGCTAATGAAACTCTAATGACTCCCTGCAGAGACTTGTCCCTGCTGGAGAGATGTCCCTTCCTGAGAGTGTTGGGGTCCTGCCAGGTCTGAGCGTCTGTAGAGGGCTGCTGTGGAAGGGAAGGTTTCTGGGGCTGTGCTCAACAGCACTTGCATAGAGCAGGAGTCCAGGCCTGGGAGGTAGACATCCAATAGGTGCTGCCTGGAGTTGGCTGGTCTGCCAACTGTGCCAGCATTTCCTTTTGGAGAGAAATGATTGCAAAATCATTTCTGCAAAAAGCAGCACGTGACTATAACGGATAATCAGGAAACCAGAACTCTGGGGTGAAATAAGAATGAAATCAAACTGGCAGTGTAGGCACTTGAGTCACTTGGCAAACGCTGCCCATAGTAAGGGAATGCAGTAGCTGGCATTTCCAGGGAATTGTCTGCATTGCCTTTATTTGCAGAGAACAATTTACATAGCCTGTATTTACCTGTAAACCCTTAGCTAGAGAAAGCACTTCCACCTCCCCAGGCTTAGTACAGAGTATTAGGTTTTAAGGCCGCCGTGAGCTGACCGATTTTTAAAAGCTTTAACTCTTTCACTTCCTCATTGTTCTGTTACTTTTTATCTCTCCTAAACGCTACATTTTATAAAGACGGTATTCATGCTGACAGCGTGGTGCATATGTGGTAAAGCACCATCCATTTACAGATATTCCCATTTACACAAACTTGGAAGGAAGCATTACTCATGTTTATGAACAATTGCAACTAGAATAGAGCACTCCATACAATGAGTGCCGCTTTGAGGAAGTGTCGGAGGGGCTGCCCAGCGACCTTGCCTGTACAATGGAATATATTCTTTGCAATTACTTCATTCTGAGTAGCCCTCACAGGAAATAATTATTTTGGTAAACACTAACACACTCTAACTTGTAGGATAAGCATTTCCAAATTGTTCCTCTCCCTGAAGACAGTGGCTTCTTTAAGCCTAGGCAAACCTTGCTTATGTCCAAATTCAACAACTTACTGCCTGAGAAGTGCCCTATTCTTAGATTATGGTGTTGCCAATGCCAGCCCACAGAGTTTTCTGCCAAAATACTATGAGAAACAGACTTTTCATTGTATTTCTGCCACTTCTAAAAAAAATACTGAGTCATAGCACACTGGAAATGTTTGTGCTGGGCTGCATAGGAAAACATCATGAAATATATCAGAAAGAGTTTTAAATATTTCCACACAGGAACTAGGGACCAAAATTCCTGATTCTTGACTCTGAGAAGTGCCTAAAGCAGGAGGAAGTCCTTTTCAAGTCACAGTGGGAAGCATCTGCTTACTCATTTGGATATACATGTAAATTCTGGAAAGTACTCACTTATTTTATAATGGACTTTTTCTTAGAAAAGAAATCCAGCTTTTATTCAATATGTCAGCATTCCTTTAAACAGGAATTTGCAAATAAGCATTTTGCTGTTTATAAAGGTCTTGGTGGGTTCAGAGGATAGGAGTCCTTGCTGGTTTAAAGAGGAGGAGAAAAAATCACACGGTGGTTCATTAGAAGTCACATCCACAAAAGACACACAAAAAAATTCCATGCTTTATTTCAGAGGTGTCCACCCTGTCTGCAGCTGCAAGATATGAAGTCCCTTAGGGAGCTACCTGAGCGTTTAGGTGTCTCACCTGGTGTATCTTGGACATGGAGCCAAAAAGCATCGGTACCCCAGACATGCCAATGGCATGAAAAGGCACAGACATATCCCTCATCGCATGAACCAACAGGTGTGTGCACAGCCTGTTAATGTGAATGGGCATTTTAAGAATCATAGAATCATATAATTGTTTAGGTTGAAAAAGAACTTTAATATCATCAAGTCCAATCATTAACCTAACACTGCAAAGTTCACCACTAAACCATGTCCCCAAGCACCACATCTACATATCTTTTAAAGACCTCCAAGGATGGTGACTCAGCCACTTCCCCTGGGCAGCCTCTGCCAGTGCTTGACAACCCTCTCAGTGAAGAAATTTTTTCCTAATATCCAATCTAAACCTCCCCTGGTACAACTTGATGTCATTGCCTCTCGTCTTATTGCTTATTACTTAGGAGGAGAGACCAACACTCACCTCTCTACAACCTCCTTTCAGGTAGTTATAGAGAGCAATTAAGTCTCCCCTCAGCCCCATTTCCCTCAGCTGCTCCTCACAACACTTGTGCTCCAGATCATTCACCAGTGTCATTCCCTTCTCTGGATGTGCTCCAGCATTTCCATATCTTTCTTCTAGTGAGGGACCCAAAACCAAACACAAGATTTGAGGTGCAGCCTCACCACCACCACCAAGTACAGGGTGACAATCACTTCCTTAGTCCTGCTGTTCACACCTTTCTGATACAAACCAGAATGCTGTTGGCCTTCTTGGCCACCTGGGCACACTGCTGGCTCATGTTCAGCCAGCTGTCAGCCAGCACTAGCACTGAGCGGCTTTCCAGCCACTCTTCCCCAAACCTGTAGTGCTGCATGTGGTTGTTATGTCCCAAACGTAGGACCCAGCACTCAGCCTGTGAACGCCATATGGTTTGCCTCAGGTCATCGATCCAGCCTGTCCAGATCTCTCTGCACAGCCTTCCTACCCTTGAGCAGATCAACACTCCTGCCCAATTTGGTGTCCACCATTTCTCTGTGATGGCAATTATATCATAGATCTCCTGCTGCACAACGTCTTCCAGCTCCTCCTGCGCGTTGCCTGTGCTGTGTGCATTGGTGTAGATGCACTTCAGTTGGGCTGTTGATCCCACCACCGTTTATGGGGGAGAAGCCCTAATTCCTAAGTGATCATTCTCAGGCACTTCAGCGGTTTCTAACAAAGTAATAAACTTTGCATCTTTACTGCCATATGAATCTCCATCCCCTGCCTCTACTCAGACAGGAGACCAAAGGACCTCACTAGCACACTGTCACTCCAACACTGGTATGCTGCCCTCAGACTTCTCTCCAGTGAGCCTGGGGTTTTACCCCTTTCCCCCTTCAAATCTAGTTTAAAGCTCTTTGAATGAGCCCTGCTAACTCCTGTGCAAAGATCCTTTTGCCACTTTGAGACCGGCACATCCCACCTGTTGCCTGCAGGACTATTGTGGTGTAAATCAACCCATGACCAAGTTAGCCAAAATTCTGCCGATGACAGCAGGCTCACACAGATAATCCCAAAACTGATAACCAAACAACTTGTGCTGGAACTATCTAGGAAACTGGTATCTGAGCCAGTAGACAACTACTAGGATTAGAAAGCTGGGTACATGGGCTTCCGCTTCACATTTCTGCTGTCTCATGTACATATGGATTAATTTATAATAAAAACAGAATAATTTCATCTTTTCCTATACACAAAGTTTGACCCTGAAGAGGTCCTGCTACATATTGCTTATTGCAGCTGTCTGGATAATCTTTCAGATGATATTAAAACACAATCACGTTTTAATATCTCACTAAGCTTTGGAGGTTATTTAAAGCATTGTAAAAGCTCTGGTTTTGCTGATTTCAGGGCAGTCTGAGGGTTTATAAAAATTAAAGTACATTTTTCTGGCCAAGTCTGCTAGGGTTTTGTGATAAAATTGGAGTTCATAATTAAATTTCTGACTTTTTACTTTTATGCTTCAGAAACATGAAGATTTTTTGGTGTCATTTTTCCTTGGCTTCAGTAGATTGTTTTTGATGACTCTGCTAGCTCTAGTTCTCCCTCTTAAGGTATTTGCACACACTTTGTATTAAGGAATATTCTCACAAGTCTCCCAAGTGTCCATATGGCATATCAAAAACACAGTCAATTCAATCCTCTTTTCAAAACTGTAAGTAGTTTTGTAAATGTTTTTTAGAAAACAAATCATTCTATATAACATTTCCCCTCTTCAGTCGAATTTCACTTTGTTAGTATTAGTCAAATTTCCATGATCAGTTGCACGTGGGTTTTGTGTTATATGTAATATCCTTGGAAGTTTTCACAGAGCAATGCTGCAGAATAAAATACAAATTAGTTAACAACAGATCTTTTGGAACTAGAAGGAAGTGATTTGTGACTGTTCTTATGATTAGATCTCACTCCTGGATTCCAAGGTTCATGTTTATTTAAGTTGTTAATTTAGTAATTTATTTATGAGTCCTAAATATTTTGTAAACTATTTTTAACACAGATTAGTAATTATCTGGAAGATGATAATTATCTGTTCAGTAACTGGTACACTTCATTATTTTCCTATTTTAAAAGTTGTAGTTTCTCTGTCGGAAACAATGGCATGTGAATTGGGCAACCAGCCATGGGGGTAAAAAATAAACTAGGCATTTTCAAAGACATTGGTCTGCAGACAACTCATCAATTGAAATATATTTGTATAAACCATGTGGTGAATATTTACAATTACTCCTACAAACACAGTAGTCAGGATGTCAAGTCACAAGTAGGAAAAAATGGACTAAATTTAGGGAATCGCTTATTACTGTAAACAATGCATTCAGCTCTGGGTTTGGGAAAATTGCATCGCACTAAGAAAGCTAATAGAAATGGATTCCTCTTTTTCTGAATGCCTAGAGGGAATTAACAGTGTGAGGTCAGTAAACCTGTGTAAAGAAGGTAAATATCTTTGATTATATCAGGGAAACTGTTTGAATATCGCTTTGATATTTCAACATGTCTCCTTGGCTCTTCCTTTCACCCCCGGGGATAGGTTGGTTGTGCTAGGTTTCATTTGTTCTTTAGCTTAAAACAATGCGTGTAGCCTAAGCTAATATCAGAGCATTAGAGCCAACATCAGTTCTGGACAGGCAGAAGCCTACAAAGGTGTGGGGAGCAAGAGGCAGCACAGGAGCACTGGAATTCTTGCTGTAGCGTGGCTGTAAGCACTGGCAGGAAGTGAGAAGAGCACACACCATATACAAGTCAGGTATGAAGAGGCAGTCTAAGGTGAAGTATATTGTTCAGTTGTCATCAGCTGAAGTGGTGAAGTATTGCTTTAAGTTTAAGACAGCAGTACAGATTTCAAAGCAGAAGAAACGACTCCACAGTCAATATCCAGGTTGCATCTGTGCTAGAAATGCCTGTTTGTTACTGTCTCATCCACTGAAAGAGATTGGGAAGCAGCTGGGAGACAGCAAACCATCTCGGGCCCAGGTTGCTGTGGCTGGGTATGTGCGAGTTTTAGAAAACCCATTTCATACTCATCTCTTCCAAACAGCACCCACCTCTGTTAACCTCCACGACAGGGAAACCTCATCTGTTGCTGAGCAGCATTTGAGCTCATTGCATCTTGCTGAGATCAACATGTCTCACGGATCTAGGGAGTCACGGGCTCTTAAATGAAAACCGATAACTCCAAAGAGCAGCCTATGTAGCTGCTATCTGCCTGCACTGCAGAGTATTCCTCCATCCATCCTCTCCCAACAGTGGGCACTGTGCCTTCCCGAGCCTATTTTGACCTGACAGAAAAGTCCACAAGTGTATATTTCCTCGCCCAAAACTATGCCAGTTTGTTTGAATAGTAGTATAATCGTGTACAAAACACTGCATGACATTTGCCACTTTTTAAAAAAGGCCAGCATTTGGACGCTTTGGCCAGACTGAAATCCTGGCCCCAGAAAAGTCACTGAGAGTTTTGCCCTGGATTTCGCTGGGCCAGCATTTCATACCAGCGCATTATTTGACCTATTGAATTCTGTTAGGCTGGTAAGCCTGGGCTGCAGACTGTGCAATAAGACTTTCTCCTCACATTTTGGTTTCTGCTAAACTCCACCATGGTCAGAAATCTTATAAAGCCTTTTGGCTTTTTTTTTTTCCCCACTAGGAATAACTGGCTAATCCTGTTTCTAGTTCTGGACAGAACGTGAAAGCAAGGCAAGAGATGTATGCATTCTTCAGTTAATGTAAAGCTGCAAATTCTAGCTCTAGGTCTGTGCTCCCTAGTATTTGCATGTGTTCAGGTTTTGTGAGACATATAAGCTATACACTGTGGTATGCGTACGTGGCTACATCACACTTTAGGAGTGATGCTGGAAGGATGTAGCTTAACTTGTTGATTTGCTGTTTCATTTGTGGTTACGCTGTCAGCATCACTATTGTTCAAGTAAGACAGACACCGGCTGAATTTTGATGACTTCCAGGCATATAATCTCACATGCTGTAGGCGTAGGAACCAGCTAAAAGGGTTGAGATCAGTTTCTAATCCAAATGATTAAGAACTTGAAAAATATGCTGTTAGTCTCTTGAAACTCTAAGGCCTAAAGCCTTTTAAGTGTGCCCTCTCACCACAGAGCACACGCACAAGTCTCTTATTTGTCATCTAAATTTTCAAAGCCCGCTTTGCTATTGTATAGCAGGTGTGTTCAACTGGAATACAATTTCAGAAGGATACAGTTGTGGTACACTGTGGGAAGCTGGCATGGGTGATTTGTACATGCATTTTAATGAATGTAGCTAAAAACCCATGGAGACGGTTGTACGTGTCCCAGCAAGGCCAAATATGTCTGGCAGTGACATAATCAGCTGTCTCTATAGCATTTGTGATATGAGCCTGTTTTCTCCTGATTGGGACTAGAAGCACAAGAGATTTTATAAGCTGGAGGTGTTACCAATTCTTGAAAACTTTCACAAAGCACTCTATGAACCTTGCATCAGATACCAAGCACAGATAAGAAAGCTCGAGAGGCACGTGCGCTGTAATACAGTCTGGCAGAAAATGTCTCTACAATAAGGCTAAAGAAAGAGGAGGCCTAAAGGTCTTCTTGCTGTACAGTTACAATGCTGACCTTGTGGTCAAAATAATAAAACCACAGCTAAACTCTTAGTTTCCAGAGTAGCTATATGCTTCCAGCTTCCCTGGTCTTCCTTCAGAAATTGAAGGAGAAGGAAGACAGTAAAATAAAGAGTATAGACCTCAAGAAGTCATATTGTAAAACATTTGGAGATTTGGGTGGGAAGATCCTGCTCTGGGCAAATGTAAGAGAAAGGCTGCTAAGAAAGATAGGTGTTAAGGAACTAGAGGATTTCTGAGGATGAGTATACAATCATGGCACTAGCATATAGGAGTGAAACAAAAGCAAGACCACAAAATGAAGTAACAGGAGTAAATTCCATGAAGGGTAGCAAGAAACACTTCTGCAGGTACTCTCAGACTAAAACAAATCCCAGGGAAATGTCTGTTTACTGAATAGAAATGGGAAATGTTAGTGAGAAAGCCGTATGCTGTTTTTGTCTCGGGGGTTTCAGGAGCCAGCTGCCAGCAGGTAGCCAACACAACCGACACCACAGCAAAGCAGTATCATCTGCACCTAGGATAAGGAGACAATGGGTTGGAAAGGGCATGAAGAAGCCAACAATGTTCAAATTAACTGACTTTGATGAATTATAGCCTAGAATACTTGGAGAATTACCCGATGAAAGTTCAGAACTGTCTGTGTTTCTGTCAAGAAAGGTGAGATATCAAAGAAGGCAAGAGGGCAAAGGTAATACTTCTCTTTAAAAAAGAGAAAAAGAAGAGTCACAGCATTATAAAGAGATCAGCTTATTTCAGTTCCTGCAAAAATACTGGAAAAATTACTCAAGCCATTATTCATAAGTACTTAGGGGAAAAAAAAACTTGGTTTTCTGAAGAACAGACCTTGTCAAGTCATCTAATTTCATCATTTGATGAGGTAATCCTTACCATGCTGACAGAGTGAAGCAGTAAGTGCCATATATCTTGATTTTAATTAGGCTTTTGGCAGAGCTTTGTGTAAGTAAGGAAGAGAAATATGGCCAGATGAAAAGTGAGTATCAAACTGATTGGAAACAAGACTCAGTAGTTTCAGACAATTTGCTGTCAAAATAGAAAGATAAACTGAGCTTCTTGGTTCCAGGTTCCCCAGGAGTCTGGCTTGGCAGTGTTCATTACTTTCATTAACAACTTGGATGATTAATATTGTCTGCTTTTTAAATCTCCACGCAGTCCTGGAATAGAGGGACTGCAGGCACGTTGAGGGATACGATTCGAATTGTAAAAACTGAACAAACTGTAGAACTGGTCTTATGCAAGAACTGTAAAGTACAAGATTCACTAACCATGCAGGAGCAGACTGCAGCGTGAGTATGCAGTGAGGAACAGGTAGGACTGCAACTCTGCAGAAGAAAAAAGGAATATCTGTGAGGATTTGTTCATGGATCACAGGCTGAATCACTAATATCACGAAGAAGGCAAACATCACCCTGCACAAACTGGGAGACAGGACTGAAAGTTACGTGAAGTTGTTCTTCAGCTTGATGCTACATCAGTAATGCCTTAGCAAGAGTAGACAGTGGTCGCTGGTTCACTGTGTAGCCAGAAAGTTGTGCCCAGCTGGAAGGAGGTGAGAGGAGCACAGCAGGATTAGTCGGAAGTCTGGAAAGGACTTAAGGGTGAGTGTTCACTCAAAGAAGAGGGGACTGAGTGGAGAATAGCAATTATTGAATACACAAAACACTGCTGCAAAGAGGAAGGAAATCATGTGTCCTCCATGCCTGTCATAGGCAAGGCGAGTAGTGATGAGATTGCACTGCAGCAAGCAAGACTTCAGCATTAGGAAGAGCTTTCTAAAGGCAAGAGTACCCGAGCAGAGCAGCAGACTGCCCACTGGTTTCCATCTTTAGTACTGGAGGCTTCTACGAACTTTTAGGTATCCATCTTGAGTGGTTTAGATGGTACACGAGTCCTGCTTAGGATCAAGATCCCCTCATGCACTTTTTTCTACAGCCACTGGAAAGTGAGCCGATAAAGTAGTTGTAAAGCTTTGTGAATCTTTTGTAGGTGAAGTCTCTTCACCTTGCTGTAAGATCATAAATGTAAGGAGAATATTTGTGCACAGCATCCTGCCACCTGTGGAACAAATGACCTGTTTTTCTTTGAAACACTTCCCGTAAAAGGAGGTTCATTGACTGTCTTGTAAAATTAACATACTACGCATCAC
Source organism: Cuculus canorus (assembly GCF_017976375.1). Lineage (NCBI taxonomy): Eukaryota > Metazoa > Chordata > Aves > Cuculiformes > Cuculidae > Cuculus > Cuculus canorus. The sequence goes on along the minus strand of NC_071406.1, from coordinate 27,480,548 downwards.
GCAGAGTTCTGAGCATCATAGCACTTGCTCGCTGGCTTGTCGAACCAATGCATGTTTTCAGTAGGGACTGCTCTCAATTTTGGAATCTTTTAGTTAAGAACAATAACCTATCCAAGGAAGGAAACCCTGCTAAAATATGTGGTCAGGTTGATGGTGGTCCTCCAATAAAATTATACACCCTTTTACCACCAAATCATGCATTAATATTCCCATGAGTTGCTGTGGTATTCAGCAAGTTAGTATATATTTAATATAAATCAAATGGCAATTGGCAGACACCAAAAAGGGCAAGTTTACTAGCCAAACATTGCTTGTTCACAGACACTCAAGCTCATGCATCTGGAAGTTTCTTTTATGGGAAAAAGCTTTATTTGAAGATTTCCAGCGCTACTGGGTTTCAGTTCCATAAAATCCAGTAAAACAGCTGTTGTGGTATTTTGTGTTCTTCCCGCTTGCAGCCACAGCTGAGACTGGGGTGTGTGCATACTAGCACAGAGATGTGAGGCATCTTGCATTGCTGCATTCAGCCAAGTCACCCTGAAGAGGAGGCTGGCCAATGGCCTCACCGTCACTGACACATTGAGTGTCCCTTCTGAACGGCACTTCTTCCTGGAAAAAGAGACACTACCTGAAGTAATTTATGTCTTATTATAGGTAGCGCTTATTCAGAAAAAGATCCCTACCCTAGCCCAAGAGGCTGACTTAAACTCTCACGTAACCTGTGACAGGAAGCTCTAAGAACAGAGATAAAAATAGCCTTGGAAAGTCGGACAACTCCAGCTATTTATGATTTAATGTTCTAGCAGGGTTCACTCTGCTTCCTTCTGCACCCAGTGGTTTCCTAAATGTACTCCTACATTTTGCCCAGACTGCAGGTTGTTAAAATCTTCAGCTTAGTTCTGTGGTCCCTACTTCTCCTGCAGCTGGTAATATCTTGCAGCAGAATCTGCCCTTCTCCAAGACCACAGGCCTGGAAGACTTCTGAGAAGTTTCTTGGGAAGATGCCTGGGTTGTGTGACCACACATGATACATAAGGCACTACAGTTGTCGTCTTCATTATAATATGCATCCTGCTCTTCTTTGTGGGCTAGACAGCACCACTTCTTTGATCGTCTCCATTCGTCTCTTTCTTTTCTAATCCCTTCTGCCTTTGTGCCATGAGGTCCTTTTTTCCAGCCACTCCCTTGACTCTCTCCTTTCCTGTATACAGATCTTATTTGCCTCATACTCTTTCCTCTAGACTTTGCAGAGGCCCTTAGAAAAGTTATGCAACTCCACCAGTTTCTGTGGTTTCTTTTGCAAAGGACAGCCTGTCCCCGAGTCCAGCCAAACCCTCACAGATGTTTATTCAAACTGCCAAACTTCTAGAGGTTTGCCCACTTGATTTCTAGCTAGTGTGGTGGAGTTGTTTGCAGAAAGCTATGGTAACGGAGGAAAACACTGCTGTGTCATTTCATGGTATGGAAAAGTCTGAGGAACTGGGCCTGAAAGTCTCAGGGGTCTTCTTCATGCTCTCTTCTTCCATTTCTCATAACCCCTCAGGTAACGATGTTTCTGTGTCAAGAACTGGCCGGCCCAGAGGAACACAATCTGTGCTGGGTCACCTAGATATTATTGCAATACAAGCAGTAGAACACATAAATATAATCATAGGTAGCAAATGTGTTTTAGCTATTCTGCAACTTCTGAAAATGATGTGGGAACAACATCAGCCAATGGCAGTATCGAAGAAGATTTTCCTGTGTCACTAATGTGAAGAAAATAATGTTATATCTGCAAGGCGTAAATGAAATACCATTCAGGGGCTTATACGTACAAAATTATTTAATCAAATGCCTTTAAAAGAATGGGATCGTGCTACTACGATGAAAATAAAAATCTCATAAAGGATAATTTCAATCCTTCCTGTCTTTTTGGTACTGCACCAAAGAACAGCAACAACAGAGGAATGAACGCTTGTCAGAGTGCTGTCGTGTTCCATGCACTTACTCAACTCTCCTCTGATGTGTGCAGCAGGGATCTTCAGGGTACTATTTTCTGCCAGTCTTGAATCGAATACAGTGTGATCTTTTCTCAGTATTCAATGCTACCTCTGAGTGTACTGATGTATCACGCGCCAGTCTCGTTGTTTGCTTGGTGCAATTGCAGATCCATGCAGCAAGAGAGTCCCTTAGGCTTTTCAGCTCCTCAGTGATTTGAGTAACAGCACCACAACACCAAAGAACATATCCTTTAATGCTGTGAACACAGACCATTCTTTGTATGTCTTTAGTCTCTTTCTTATTGTCAGTTAAAGTTTGTGGAATTCTAGCCCAATTTGGAGCCGCAGAATTTTATTTATAAGAGACAAATACACACTGCTTAGAAAACCTGCCCTGTACTGTATTTTCCCTAATTAAAAGCAGATAACATGACAAAAACTTGTTTTTTGCAATGAGTTTATTACAAAGATTCAACTCCTTCTTTATTTTTTCTAGGCAGATTGCTTCTCTGTACAAATTATGTCTATCAGTTTCCTGTAACATCTCATTAGTGAATCTGATAATTCATGTTGCCATTAGACAGCAAGGGATCCTAGCTTAGAGGTTCACCTGCTTGCAGGACTATAACAAGCATCGAGCTTGAAGGTATGAATGTCTCTGAGCAGCAAAAAAGGACTGTTTTCTAATCTGCAGCTCACAGAACAAGCATAAGGGTACATACAGCTTAGCGTCAGGATGGGGCTTTGGAAAAGGGCAGATTTTCAGAAGTCACTGATGCATGAGTCTTCATTTTGTTGGCTGCTACCTGAACATATCTGACTGTGCATTTTCTCTTTAATGTAAATGATCCTCAAATGCCTGTCTGCCTACCATAGATTAGTTCTGATTTGAAAATGAATCTGACCCATCCCCCAGCAAATCTTCGGACATTGTGTTTCTGTACAACTGGAAATCCCCCATGAGGTCGTATAAACTCAGGAATAATAACAAGTAATAGCCATGGCTTGATGAGGGGTGGCAATTCTGCTCTGGGGAGATATCTCATGGATGTGGCTGTTTTGGTAGCTTAGCCTTGTGCTGATTCTCTTCCCTTCACATGTGTTGGTCTCTATCTTGTTGTATATATTCATAGACAAAACCAGGAACTGCTTCAGTGTGGGAAGGAAGGCTGGCATCAAACAAAATGCCTGGACTGGCCTCCTACGCCAGCCTGGCCACAACTCTTCTTTCCTGTGGAATGAGGCAACAAGCAGGTCTGTCTCTACCCCTGTATGAATAGCAGTTCTTTGGCGTATCTCTGAGCTGGAGCATTGCTTATGAAGTATTGGTGTCCTGTTTAATTTGTTGTTTCGATTGCTGAGTGCAATACACTGCTCGCTAAGGGAACTCTGCAATTAAGGGGAATCTAATATGTATTTTTTAAAGTACCACTGTAAGAGGCTAGAAATCATGACCCAGAACACACATGCATTCAGACAAATAGGCCTTAAATACCAGAGGTAGAAAACCAAACAAAACCAAAGAGAAAAGTAGGAGGTCTCTCTTTTTTTCCATTCTTTTAGTTACTGTCACTAGTCCTCACCTAAGACCCACCACCTAGAGGAGGCAAATGTTTTCGGTCTCACCCTGCATTTGAGACTAATGCCTTCCAACCAAACTAACAGTACAGGCGATGCAGCTGTGTCCTGGAATTCAAAGATATCTCAGTAAGGAGCACATACCAGTCTCTGTGAAGGGCCTCGTTTCAGATCAGAAGTAAATAGCCTGTGTCACACAAACCTGCTCAGTGACCCAACCCTGGAAAACTTGACTGGATTTTTTTTTCCTTACTCATGAAAGGTCAGACTTGTCTAAAGTCGCCTTCTTTTTATTAGGCTTTAAATTGGTGAATTGAACCCAGAAGACAGACTTTAAGCATTAGCCAGTGAAAACACATGCATTTTTTTCATTTTAGAAATATGTCTAGAGAGTAGCCTTTCCTGTTTAGCATTGAAGAATTATATTTCAGGAATAGGTGATCTCTGCTGCCATGTCTTCATTCAAACAACATATAAACAACAATTTTTTCAAGCGTATTTGTTGTTTCTTTCTGTTGTAATTTAACATCTTTTTTTAAACCCTCTAGAAGCTTTTGCTACAGATAAAAAAGCTCATCCTTTGCTGCTGTGTTCTTCATGTAGAATCACCTTTATCAGAGTGCAAAACACATATGTATATTTATTTATTTATTTTTCTATATAAATATCTCATTGATTGAAGTAAGAAAGGTCCAGGTCAACAAACATGCACTAACTCTCCTCTCCCAACTCCATTTCCTGAAATCCTTCCCCTGCTGGGAACAAGAATAGACTCAAGGACTCCTACTCTAGCAGCGCAACAAGGAAGAAAACTAATTTGCCATTTATACTACACTTACTATGTAATACCTCAGGTAATTATCTTTTCCTATCTATGTATATACTATTTTAGGTACATACGTACAAAATCTAAGGCAAGCATCGCTCAGATCTTGTTGATGCTGTGTGGCTTTCAACTTCTTGAATATCTAAGGGAAGAAGGATGAGTTTGTGGTTAAAGTACAAGTCTAGGAGTCAAGAGGTCTGGATTCTATTTCTGTGCTGTGCCACAGACTTCCTGTACGCCCTTGAACCACGCACGTGACCTCTTTGCATTTTTATACCCCGTCTACTAAATGGGGAATAATCGTTGCTTCATGTATACTGCTGCTGTGAGGCTTCATTCATGCTTCTCTGAAAGTGTTTCAGGTTCCTCAGAAGAAAAGCACTTCAGAAATAAAGGCTCATCTCAGTTTTAATGTTGTCTGAAATGTCTAGCTTAAATGTAACCTCACCCAAAGGGAATGGTATTTGTAAATGTCATCCTTATAATGAAAAACCTGTTCTTTTTTTTCTGCCCCCCCACTTCCTCCTCTTCTTTCTTTTCCAACGAGCTGCAGCATTGTTAAAATACCTCCTCAGCGTTTGGAATACCCAGCTGATTGCAGACCTGGGTGTGAGGTTTGTTTCATGTGGAGATGTGCATGCACTTAACGTTGCAACATTCCTTTCTCTGTCTCTGAGCAGGCAAATGGCTCTGCAGAAAGAATGGAGTGTATCTGTATTTGATTTAAACAGGCATTCAGAACGGGCTGGGCATTTCAGGGAAATAATTGGTCTTTAGTTTCATTTAAAACAAAGAGTTTCCCAGACTCTGACATTTCTGAGGGCTTTTTAATCATCTTTTGAGGGTTTCTGAAGGTGCAGAGATGAGATGCTATGCTGCTGTTGGACATGAGTGTTTCAGTTAGCGAATAATTGCTAAATGATCCATTACTGAATCAGCATAATAAAAAATCACAGTGTTTGCAAATGTGGAGGAGAAAATGGAGTGCTTTGTGGGAGCCGGATGTGTTGTCAAGGCCTGATAAATAACCAGAAGTGCTTATTATTGGTATAACTGTTTAATGAGAGCCATCTTTGTGCTAAGGTCAACTCAATCAAATTGTGACCCTGCCCAAAAGCTCCATCAGCTTTAAGGCTGGGCAAGGACAGTAGAGACTCATGTGAGTTGTGAAGTCCAGGTCCTAATTTTGAGTGCAACGGCTTGTGTGTGCTGTACATCCTAAGGACAGAATTCTGTCACCCTCACAGTGACTACTCAATGCTAACCTCATGGACTAAAAGCTGGTGGTGAAAAGGGTGATCCTGCTGATCTGCTGCACGGCACCCGAGGAGCAAGAATAGCTTCAGAGTATGTGTGGGAGAGGAAGATCTTTGCACCCAGAACACAGTGCATCCTGACTGCTCTGGAAAGCCTGACTAGCCTGCAGGCCCATTACAGTGATGCACTGATGAAGTCACTGTATAATTGCCCACCTATTCCCCTGAAGCTTCATTGCGCACGGCTTAGGAAAGGGGTCCTTGCATTTAATCTGCATATATACAGAGGGCAGTATTTTAAAAAGCCAATCAGTTCCCTGAGCTATGTGAGATAACCACTGATTTTCAAATTTGTAAAAACCACCTGCAGAATAAGAGGATGAGTGCTGACACACTCAGTGTATTTTGAGCGAGAAGCATTGCTGTAAATGCTTTGTCAAGGAGAGGTTGTCAAGTGGAATAAGCATAAAGTAGAGGTAGAAGTTTGGTATGTGGAGAAGAGAGAACAAGCAAGTTGCTACCAACTTAGCACTGATGTTAAAATAGGCTTGACGTTGTTTGGAAGACCTGGGTGAGCCTTCATTGGGAACGAGAAAGGAAAAACAGAGGAGCAAGGTTTGAAACATTCAGAACCTTGAAAACAAGTAGAGGAAGTTGGAGCTGGCTGCAAAGGGGGAGGGAGCAGGAAGCCAGTATTAAGAGAGGGCGCAAACTTACTGTGAGGGTGCCAAGGTGTGACAAGTTCAGGGTCTCTTATTCCACTGCATCAGGGGGCAAGAAACAGCTTTTGCTGTTTCATGTGAGGGTAGGCCAAATATCAGATGAGGAATCTTTACCTACCGCCAATCTCCTCCTTTCCTCTTGTCAATTAGCAACAAGAGGGGGTGAGGCACTTAGATTATGCATTCTGTGGACATTGGCTGTCAGAGCTGCAGCCCTCTCACCATGTAGTGTTTTCAGGGAATGGAGGGCTCTGTTATCAGTGAGTTTAGGAAGCTGCTTAAATCCGTGGGGAATTTGTTATAAGGCCAAATGGATAAATTTGTGGTATTTGGCCTGCCATAAATTGTCTCACACTGAATATTTTCATTTCTCAAACCAACAGACTTGGGAGAGCCTGGGAAAGCAGCGATATCAGAAAAACTATGTGTCCCTCCTACACCTTCAGTACATTCTCCTCATTACCACAAACTGTCCCCAGGAACACTTGATCTGAATTAACTACAAGCTCTGCAATATTTTAAGGATCTCTTTAGGCCATTTCCTGCCCTCCCTATGCTCCCTTACTTGGGCAGATATCCCAGTGAAGGTCCATAGGAGTTTTGCTTGAGACATCTGTTCAGATTTCCGTTTCTGCTTTCCTCTTTTCAGCCAGTGTTTTGCTCCTTTCCTCTAAATCCTTGTTAATTCTCCCTTTGCTGCTTAGTGCAAAGTTCGAAGAGGAAATTGCTAGATGATACTAAGAGAGGAGAAAAAGAAACCTGTCAGAAAGAAACAACGAATGCCAGGAATAATGGGAGAGATTGGAAGCCTGGTCAAAATTAATTTCCTAATGCCTCCCAGCAGCGCTGGATGCAGACGGTTTGGTGGGTACAGTTTGGGTTCAGCTATCCCATTTTTTGTCCCACCAAACACATCTCTTTTGCTTGCAGTTGTAATTACAAGGTCAGCGCTGGTTTAATTAATGTGATGGAAAAGGCAATCAACAAATTGCCTTTGGCAGCTGCCCTTTGTATGACTTCAGGTCTGAGAAAGTTTGATATTAAAACAAAGCTAGGCAGGAATTAGATTTCTGTAGGTCTGAGCTACCTCTGAGCTACCTCCTGAGTGTCATCTCATAAGGCACCTATGCCTTTGTGTATCACCGACTCACTACGTTAACTCAGTAGGTTAAGAAAGAAATGGCAGACAAAATGAAAATACACTTCTTTCTTATTGATGGTTTGAACCACCCAGAGAAACCTGCTTTTCTTCTCAGAGAAGACACATTGCACCACTTCAGCCAGGAAGCCGGTGAAAGTCGCAGATGTAGCTATGCATATTTCTTTGCTGTGATGAGCTGACATGTCATTGTGTAGATGTGAAAATGGCCATGTACATGCTTTTTTTTCTTATTTAAACACAATTAGCAGCTGCTTGATTTTATTTCCTAAGATGAGCTTTGGTTTGTTTTCTTTTTCAATTTCAACATGAGAAATTCCAACCTAACTTCTTGTCGCAAATATTCTGTTTCATGTTTGTCTTGCAAAGTAAATGTTGCTTAAATATTTTAGGGATTCGATTGCTTTGCTTAAGAATTTCAGTCTCCATGACAACCCTTCTGTGCGTTGTGATACCTTTGTTGAACACCATGGAACTGACTATTATTTATTTAAATCTATGTAACATTTAGCAATGGAGATGCAAAAGGAAATGGAATCAAAAGAAAAATACCAAAAAAGCTAATTTGCATCATTTTCTTTGAAAATAATTTTCAAAACGAGCACATCATTTACTTTATGGAAAGACTGGTCATGTCAAAAATGCCTGATATTTTCTCAAAATCCACTTCTGGGATCATTCTTTATCTCCGCACTACATCCTGATGCAGAATTTGGCCTTCAGTGTCATCTCCATTAGTGTTCTGTAAAAGCAACTTAACTTCATGTTGAAAGTGTATCCCAAGCATTATGTAATTTTTTTCCTAGGCATCCAAATTGACTCCTCCTACACTGCAAAAAACAGAACGCAGTTCTTACCTGGGATGATGGATGATCATCTGCCACGAGATGGAAGGTGTGGCAGGGTCACACAGTTCTGTGAATCTTAAAAAAGGTCCCATACTTCCATCATTTGGAAACTTTAGTTATGCATATAATACCCTGTGTATGGAATTTCAGTTCCAGGAGCTATAGCTGTATTTGCTTTCTAATAAAAAAATACAACTTAAAGTAATTTGGGTAGATGTTTTCTACTCTGTTCTGAGACACTCTTCTACATTTCTGCCTTTATCTTTCTTCCAGTTGCTGTCCTATTCTAACTCAATTTTCTAGTTCATAACCGCTTCATATATGGAGTAGCTAACTTGTACATTTATTTGCTGCCATCGTGCTCTTCCAGGTGTCAGACTTCTGCCAGCTGTCATTTACGTGAGTTCTTTGTGAATAAAGATTCTGACAAGGATGTTTCTCAAAGAGCAGTTTGATTTCTGTGTTCATCTGTAGATGCATCAAAACAAGGTCTTATTTTTACATAATGTTAAACGTCAGGGTCTTTTTAAATCAGATCATGCACAAGTGGTTAACGTTGGCCATGCCATATCACCAGTCTCTGCTGAGGAGTTTGCTGTGTAACACGTTAGTGCTTCCATACCTCTGCAGAGCAGCAGTAACAGCTGAAAACTCCATCTGTCTCCTCTGCTCCTGTGTCACACTGGAACTTTCTCAGAGAAATGAGGAGCAAGGAACTGCGTGTGATCCAGACATTTTGACAAGATATCCATATGGCAGTTTTGTTTGGTATTAAAAGTATCATTTATCGGAGAAACCTTTCCCTTGTCCGTGTGTGTGTGTGTGTGTGTGTGTGTCCCCGGTTTGAAAATAAAGGCACATTTAGAGCCTAAAACTGCATGCTGAATCCATAAGCGTAAACACTATCCATGCTGATGTATTCTGTGTTCTAACCCACCCTTTTATTCTTAATACCTAATGTTGTTTCATCATACCACCTAAGGTGCAGCCCCAGAAGTCTCCCACGCTCTTCTGATTCTGTCTTGATTTCTAAAGCCACTCAGCTCTGTCTCCCCCTATTCGTCAAGCACTGTAGTGCCCTGTTACGAGAGAACACCTATGATCTACAGAGTTAATGACTTCAGGTTGTACTACATTGAATATAAAAGCAATGTAATTAGGCCACCTTCTGGCTGAATCTGATTTAGTCTTTGACTCGGAAGAGACAGGGAAGATGAGTGCGTGTACATACTAGTGATTATTGCAAAGAACAGACGCTGCCGAACACAGTTTTCAAAGTTCTGCTGCCTCCTTTCTCCTTTCTTTTAGCTGTTTCTTTGTTGTACTTGGACTACGTATTGAAAAGTGTGATGTAATACGATATAGCACTTAGGACAAGCAGGGTGATTATAAATGGCTCTCACCTCACTTATGCATCCTACAGATGTTCCTACATGAGATTTGGTTATTCCTGATTCTATAATTTGATTTTAATGGCTAGATACCATTGGAGCACTCAAGTCCTGCAGACAATAGTGTCCTTTTACGTTCAGAAACATCTGTTAGCTAAGCACTGTTGTATAGCCTGAGCTCCAAATGGGCAGATCCGTGTTTCAACACAGAATTTTATACCAACCTGGCAGACAGCATTCTCAGAAGAAACAGAGTCTAATATGTCTTTTCTCATTTACTAGAGCTCTTTTCTTTCCCCTGTCCTTCATGTTTTTAGTTCATCTACTACTTTTAGGGATATGAAGTTTGAGAGCCTTTTCTAAGGGCTTAATGCAGCCTGAGGACCAAATGTGTCATTCAAATAATGATGCTCTACTGTTCCTTTGATGCGCAGGATAGAACTGCCACCACTCAGAGCAATATTTTGGGCTGTCACTATTTGATCAGAGGATTTGGACTGGATTTGCCAGTGTTAATGCTTTTAGGGTGGATGACTCCTTTGCTTTAAAAGAGCTTTCCAGTAACCGAGGGCAACATATAACATCTCTGAAATCTCTGTATTCACACAGTAGTGAACTCTCCATGGCAGTGCACTTCAGACACCCTCCAGGGAAGAAACAGGTTACAAAGCTCATTGGCACATCCCTCGTTTTCCTCTTCTAATTTGTGCTCCTTCCAGTTCGGTCTTGTTTCTGTAGATTTCTATGGCTCTCCATATTTCTCAGCTTAGGCAACAAAGCCTTGAACTCAAACCCAGCTAACAAAGAGGGTTTACTCGTAGCCATAGGCTATAAGGAATACATTTTAAAGATGCCGGAGTTCTTTGGGGTTGGAACCACAGTACTCTTGTGTCAGCTGAGTCTGTTTTGTACCTTAAGTGCTGTACAATAAAGTCTTTATAAAACAGCATATCACATGTACTATTAATGCTTGCAGATTAAAACAGCTTCGAGGCAGCAAAACTGTTGCATGCAGAAAAATCAGGCAGACGCTCAAATTTGGAGCTTAAATTAATTCTTTATAAGGGAGCTGCAACTGTTAAGGCAGCTTTAAACAAATATCTTACACAGGTTTGAAAATTAAATTCGCAGCAATTGTTCCCACCCTGCATTTGGCTTTGAGGGCAAGTGCTTTTATTTTAGGCCTGAAGAAAATTTGCCTGGGTTTCCAATTATATTGGTGTAATAAAAGTCATCACTGCTCCTTAAAAACACTGCCTCCATAGTGTGTAGTTAGGTCATAACAAAGCCAATACCATGTGTGCTTGGAACGCAGCCATGTAACACTATTCTTTGTGTTCAGAGTATCTGCTGCAAAACAGCAACAGCTACAGCTTTAGGAGGAAGTTAGCAAGTACTGAGAAGGATCATTTGTTTCTGATAAACCAGCCAGCTGCTCACTTACTTTTCGAGTAAATCACCACATACAGTTACCAGATTTCTGGCCTGCTCGGAGTATTTATGAAAAGAATAATTGGACTCACAAACTTTATTATTTATCTTCTTAACCATTAGTTATTGTAGATCGAACTGTCTGAAATATAGTTTCCAAACAAAAGTATGTGTTTGCTGGAGCTAATTCTGAAAGCTGTTGTTGATACAAAGAGTCAACAGATTTAACTTCCCTGCCATTGTGCTTAAAATCCTTTCATATCACTGGCTCTCTGTATTGAAAAATAAATTTCTTCTCACTGCGCAATAGGTAGGTACATTTGGCAAGCAAGATACACTATGAGCTCTACAAAGTTTAAAACACAGGAGTAGGATTCTCCAGAAGAAGAAGCCTCTTTGCAAAATTGCATTTCCATTATGTCACATTAGAACAGAGCTTTGTGTTTGTTGCCACTACATATTGTTTTGCCTCTGACTGTCACCATCATACAGTCCACGGACACTTCCCAAAATATCAAGATTCAGTATTTTTCCCTGCTTCTCAACAGGTTAAATCAGCCTCGTTCCACTCGCCTTCCTGAGACAAAAGCTATTTCATCCATGGCCGTCATACATTTCCCAGATAACATTTTAATGTAGTCCCACCAGTCACAGCTTTCATAAACTTGATTTACTGTCAGGTTTATTGACCTCACTTTGCAAGGCTTTGCCTCCCTTCGTAACAGCTGTGAACATGTTGCCATAACAGCAGTTTGCCTTCTGTACATCAGCAATTTGCCCTTTCGTGTCCTGAAATCTCCAGGGAAACCCTGGTGGTGTTAATCTTTAATTCCTGGGAACCTACTTCATACTCACAACATGCTGGGCATCTTAATAAAAATTTAACTAAGGAAATAATTTAGGGTGACTGCACATTGTTCACGAAATCACCAAGACTGCAAAGGGTATTTTCCAAGCAAAATTTTTATTGAGAGTAATATTCTTGGTCTCCAAATGAGTAGGGATTTAAAATACACATGAAAGTACATTTAGAGAGTATATTTAGTACATATAGTGTCACCTTTGACTAGTTTGCTAATTCCAGTCTAGACCTTCATATTCTCCCGTATCAATAGGTGTCTATTCCACATGTCCATTGGAATCATGAGAGACTGAGATCTCTGCAGCTGTACAGCCACCCAAGAGCTAATTGGATCAGTATGTATTTGTAAACTCCTCCTGTAGATGTAGAAGTGGCAATAGGAGCCTACTACATATGCAGGGATATAGAGAGCTGGCAGCTAGGGAACAAAAGGAAATGGAATTGCAAGGGGCAGGAGGAAGTGACTAAGAACCGTAGCAGAGGTGAGATCACACTAGTACACAGGCTGAGCAGCAGAAGCACAGAAAGGCAAACACAAAGGTGTAGAGGGGTGTGGGAAGTCCATGGGATGTACAGAAGCAGAAGGCAGAGAAAAATCTTATGGCTTAAATAATTTTTATTTTTGAAAAGCACTTCTGCTTGTTGAAAGTTTTAGGCAAAGAAAGCCAAGGCAAAGATGCAAAAATATGTAGACAAAGGAAAAAAAATGACTGAAGTAGTCACCGGTGATGCCAGTAGACAGTGCAATTAAGTAGCTTCTGTGTAAAAAGAAAAAGGAAAAAAATAATAACTGGACACCAGGGACAAAATGCCACCTCCAGTGGTGTCTTTGGCAAACATCTCTCTTTCTGAAGGGAGGCCATGATTTTTGTCCTAGCCGACCAAAATTAATCAAACCAAGATAAAGTACAGACATTAGTATTCTGTGGGAATCAACAGGAAGAAGCTTGCAAATGAAGGCTTAGTGCCAACCACAGTGGAAGAAAGATTGAATGGCTAGTGACAGAGCGAGGGGCAGGCACAACCTAGGCAGCCGCCTCACTAACTGCAGTTTCCTGCCTTCTGCTTGCTCTGTGCACCAGTGCGCTCAGCCGCCCTTCAGCAGAACTTCCCAAACTTCTCTTCTGTTGCTCCTTTATCAGCATTTTGATAAGCTGTCTTATTGGCACTCCTGAACTGAGGAGTGTGCCATGAAGTGCCTCCTTCCATCTTACTGAAAGTCACAGCCTTCCTGTACTCTGGAATTAGCAGATGAACTTTCAGAGGCCAATTATAAGAAATATCTTGGGAGTGTATGAAAGCCACTTCTTCTTATCCAAGCTCTTAGCCCGGCCCTGATGTCCTGTGACATGTACATAGCAGGACTACTTATGAGAGCGGAATGTCTCCTGGTTTGGTTTGCAGGGTAATACATTCTAGGACGATAATATTTGACTGGGTTGTGTAAGAGGTTTGTGGCTGAAAAATAAAAATCTTAAATTATTCACATTCTGTCAGGGAAAAAAAGCCATATACTAATGGGTGATTATGCATATTTTATCATCAAGTTGTAGAAGTGAGCTATTAAACTGTATAGAATTCTTGCAAGTCCTTGTTTTATAGATTAGTTTTACAAAGCCTTTTTGTGCTCCTGCTGAACATAAACAGTCTCTCATATCTCCACCTACTGCACCAAGTATTCTCCTGATTAATTCATGAAGTTGGTTCTATTCAGAAGGAACTAGGGAGAAGAAATTCATTTTTAAGCCCTCTCCTAGCTTTGGCAGAGCAAGCTATCTCTGTTCAAGTCAGAAAAGCAGATTCCTTGATCATTTTCATTCAACATAGTGTGCATTGTTCTTTCAGTGGCATCATGTCTGGTCATCTGTCTTTGCAAGGAACACACAGTAGTGAACATAGTGGTAGCTCTCAGAGATTATGATGCGAGAATGGAGGAAGCATCAGGAAAAAATCACCTTCACTTGAGGCTTTATCCACAATTAGATGAAATCCCAAACCTCAGCTCTTTGCAGCCGGGGGGGGCACTGGCACCCCTTAGTACACTGGTTACCAAGAACCAACCAGGGCACCTTGCAGAGGCAAGTTCTGTAGACTCTCCTAGACAAAACTAGTCACCCACAGCCATGCCCTGACTGCGGGGAAGGATAAGCATTCAGTAGGGAGTTTTATAGCCTCTCCTGGGCAGGTGGGTAGAGCAATATGGCAAACTGAGCTTCCTGGGTAGTCATCACTCTGGCCTCTCTTGAATTTTGCTTCAAAGTCCCTCCACCTCAGAGCATGTTGGGTGACTGAAGGTTAATGCTCGGTAGCACTGAGACTTCAAGGGTGGAGTGGCAAAAGCAGAAAACTTCCCCGGGAGCAAGGACAGCTGCTTCACAGCCACTTTATGACCAAATATAACACCATCTCAAATAGGTGTTCCTTTATCTGTGGATGTCTTCCAGAACCCAGAGCAAGGGATGCTCCATGACTAGTACATTGTTTTCACTTTTACAAACCAAATTATTACAGGCTGAGCCTGGCTGGCCACAGGCATGCAACAGCGCCAGAACAGTAATCCCAGAGTTTCTGACAAACCCACTGTAGGGAAGTATCAGCAGAAATTAAGGGAAAGCCCAGTCTCCTGAGGCTTTGCAGGCTCCAATTGCTGGCTGGCTCGCAGAAGACTGAGTATTGTGCTCAGCCAAACACTTGTTGGAATTTCATTCCTAATTGGCTGACAGCTCTTGGAAAACCTCTATCTGAAGAACAAGATGGGAAAACAGTCCCTAAAACAGATTTTTGGGTGTACCTCACTATGTATGTCTGTTTTTCTAATACGCTATATGCATAATACAGCAGCAGGCCATTAGGGTAAGCAGTGTTGCTTTGGGAAATATCTGGGTAACAAAATTTTGATGTCTTTCTATTATATACAGTCTGACAGGAACAAGGGGAAGACAAAGAAATGTTGGTTCAAGCTCCAGGTGTTGTGCTTTTGCCAAGACACCCATTTCTGTAACGAACTAGGTATCTATCCTCTTGCAGCTATGAGCTAGGCTTACTGAGTGTGTTCAGAGTTTGGTTTAAGGCAGATGTCATCCTGCTAAATTAAGGAGGCATTTAAAAAGAAATTGCATGACAGTATTATTAGTATTGTTATCCTTTCCCCCCAGAGGCCCCAGGTGCTCTTAATTCTCAACAGAGTGCTAAATACTCAATTCCTTCAGAAGAATCTGACACATAAAGGTTAAGTATGTTCAATTCATCACTTTTGGCAATGTATCTTTAACTCAGGTGTCAGCTGGAATGGTTCTTGCCACTGTCTCTTCTGTGGTTCCCTTAAAATCCGACTAGATACCATAGCAACAGCTGGATCACATGCTCCTCTGGTGTGCTCCCTAGAAGCAGATGTGAACAATGCTGGCTAAAAAAGTCCAGCAAGTGTTGGGCAGGGAAAAGACTGAATGCAGCCTCTACATTTTATTTGGAATAACTCTCAGCAAAGGCTTTTTTTAGATCACAGGTAAATCCAGATCTGCAGGCAAAACAGATTCAGGTTACTTCCTTGCTTAATAAAAAGACCACAATTGTAGGTGACATTTTACAGCCGTTTTCTCCTCATCCTCTCTAACAGTTTCTTGGAAGCCTGAGGCTGAAACAGGTTTCCGTATTCAAATGTGTTTGCAGTGCCTGAATGAATACTATCTCTGTTTTATTGATGGGTTATTCCTGCTGTTAAATTGATTAAACTCTTTGGCATTTTTTTGAATCTTCACCCCAAAGAAGGAATTCAGAACTATTCATATGTCAATTGAATGCTCTTTATTCAGTTGTTCTCTAATTATTTTTCATGCCTGTGGCACACAGTTACAGTGACGCAGGTCAGTCTGGCTTAATAACTACGTCATTCTTTTGTAAATCACAGAGTAAAGCTTTTCACATGTCAAGTGAACATTTAATAATGCCATAGCATAGAGGAAGTGTTTATAATCCTTATCCTTGACTAATGTGGAAAATCTGTGCACAGCCTTATTTATGTTCATATTTAGGCAAGCAAAAAATAATAATTCTCTCTTTTAATCTGATTTCTGCTTCCAAGCATCTCCCATAAATTCCTCCCATATAACACTAAAGCATATGCAGTTGCAGCTGTGTCATACTCCCTAGGTTCAAAACCAAATTGCAATGCATAGAATCTGCAGCTATGTCAGACATTGTGTAATCAATTTATACTTTAATTATGAGTTCTTACAAGGACAAATAAATCATACCTCAATGCACCCTGATGGAAGGACTGAAACCCCAAACAGGGTAAGAAATTATTAAATTTATTCCCTTATGCAACAAGATGGAGGGTTTGTAAGAAATCAGTGCTAAAGCTTCTGATGAAAATCCTAAGTAGATTCTGTGATTTGTAAAATATGAAGTGGCTCTGAAATTGCAGATGCCTGTGGAGGTCTTAGACTAATACTTGTTTATCGTGTCTGCATCAATTTAGATGCAAAACCTTAAAGGATCTAATTATTTTCCTTCTCTTTTATGAAGTCTCTTTTCATTGCATACCATTAAGTTAGAAATCCAGGAAGGAAATCTGAAGTAGTTATGTCTGCTGCTGATTTTAGTGTGCTCTTCTTTCTAAAGGTTAATGAACCTGTGTGTGTGTTCCTCACAACAGGTTAACTCCTGCCACCTCCTTGGTAGTGTTACAAGAAATTTTTGGTGATTACTGGCAATGCTCACTGGTAAGGTCAGAGCGAGGGAAACAGCCTCCAGCGAGGTGACAGCCCCTGCTCCAAAGGCTGAGATCACTGCATTCCAAGCTGCCTGACAGGAACTTACATGCATGGCTTCCATAGGTCTGGAGCAGGTCCTGAGCTGTGTAAGAAGGCACCAGTGCTTAAACAGTGTGGGCACAAATGGTGGAAGGAACACGGTATATTAATAGCATCATAGTGTTTATTTGGTGGGGTAGACGCAGTTTTAGATGGGACCATATTTGACATTTGCAGAGTCGATGTCTGAGCCGCACGTGTCTCCGGGAGAATGAGGCACAAATGGAAGAGAGCATCCAGGCAGGTAAAGAGAAGACACCAAAGGCACAGAGTACCCCGAAGCTCAGAGCAGCTTGTGCGTTACTGGTCTCCTCCTCAACTGGCTGTCACTGCCAAAGGCTGTTGTGAAGCTCCTCATGAGCATGCGGTCTGGCAGGTGGCCCACACCGTCTGGCCTCAGGACAAATCCTCCAGGCCAGGTGGACCAAAGGTGCTTGTCCTACCCCTTTTGGGAACACACAAATCTATAGTTTCCAGACTGCTGGTTCAGCATTTCTCATGGGAACAACTGTTGAGGCTGAAACACAACAGTGCTTTAAGAAAAACTAGCCCAGTTCAAGCTAGGAAGATGAGGGAGAGTGACTGTTTGTCCCTGTCCGTCCTGTCAACAGGTTCCCTGCCAAACCATCCAGCTCCAGGAAGGAGAGAGGCACAGGCCTATAAATTGATATTGCATTTAAATGGTTACAGGCTCTTCACCTTCGGCCTGATTGCAGCTGACTTGAGGAAAAGCAAGCCTAGAAATCTAGTTCTGTCAAAGGGGTTGCTGAACAACGGGACTAGTTAAACCAGCTAAATTAGAAATTAATGGGCATTGCCCTGGGTATGGTGCCATGAGTGAAAAGAAATAGGCAAGTAATCATCATCAGCTCCTATAAGGATGAATTGCATGTAGATAGACAGATTTGAAGTCAGGAATTACAATTGTGCTTAGAAGTGGTAACAGTATACTTTATTGTTTTATTTGTAGTCATTGTGCACAAGCGTTTTTGCTCAAAACTCCTAGGCAGACCATGAATGTTATGTTTATGAAAGGACAAAATCATTCTTAAAGCATAACCATAAACACAAAGAGATTGTTTCATCTCAGATCTGTTTACTGACCTTTCACCACCAGAAAATGCTGTTTTATTGCAGTCTGTGGCAAGAGAAATTCCAGGGAATGGTAACGTGTGCAATCAACAGAGGGTCAGCATTGCAGCTAGTATAAATCAGGGTAGATACATCAACTGAGTGTCTGGCCCCAAGAATGTAAAATAAGATCTGCTCTGCAGAATGAGACCACTGTTACCGAGGATCGCATGACTGGCCTTTTTGTATGGTTAAAATTCACAGTTAATAGGATTTTGCTATTAGTGAATTTGATCTGATACTGTGCTTTATTTTATTGCAGAGCAGCCTGGCAGATATTTAGCATCAACAAAGCAAAAACTGTGAGAGCATTTCTTGTTTATTGCAAACTTTTCCTAAGTGTAGTATTGCTCCCCACTAAGCAGGAGCTCTGGGCGCGGAAGCCGGCGAGTGGCTGGGCTGCAGGCAGCACCGCAGGGCGACCGTGGGCAGCCACGCTTACTCTGTAGAGGATGCCCTGGGGTTGAGGCTGCCAATTCAGCTCTGACACTGTCACCGTGACACTCCTCATAAATGTTGAAATGCAAATCAGAAAAACCATGCTGCACTGCTTTATTCCTTGATGAATACTTAAAATAGAAATATTCTGACCTATTTTTTTTAATCTGTTCCTGTCTTGATATTTCTATGTAGAAAAAAGCTAGGTGTCACTCTTCACAGCAGCCCTGTTCTCAAAGATTTAGAGCTGGATTCAGCCCAGCAGCCCTACGCCAGGGAATATCCACCCAGCCATGCTGAGAGCAGGGGTCATTTGACAATGGCTCAGAGCAACCCTTTTCAAGCCTTGAACAGCACAACAACTCAAATAATACTCACTGCCTGCTTTGCTCTTTTCATGCTCTCTCCTAGCTTGGCACTGCAATAATAAAAAGCCTCTTCAGAAGATAATGCATGCTCTGTGTCGCTCACCCTTCCTGTAATTTACAGGACCTAAGGACACTAGTAAGGTCCAAGAATAACAGGCATTTCTGCTGTATTCTAAGATACCTTGGCAAAGTCTTCTGATAGATTAGAAGAAAAAGTAAACAGTTTAATGCAGTCCCCAGGCAGCATCCCCCGTGTCTGGCATTGAATGCAGATGAGGCCAGTCTTGAAGAAGGCTTTGCCTGTAGAGTGGCTGGTGCCTCTGTGCCTCAGGGCAGCAGTGCAGAGAAGGCAAACCTTGTGGAGACAAATGCTTGAGTCCTGCCCAGGCTGCAGGGAGGGTCAGTGCTCAGCTGGGCAAGAGCCTGTCCCTGGAGCACCCTCCGTGCTGGCTCTGGGTGGGCGGTGGGCACAGCTCTCTCCTCATGTAACTGCCTGAGCACTGGCTACAGCATCCAGCAGAGCACAGCATCTCTCGTGTTTTACAGAGCCTCTGTTCTCACTCCCACCAGCTGCTGCATCCCCACACACACACTGCTTTCCTTCTTTCTCTTACGGAAGGACAAGCCTTTCCTGCTACCTCCTCTCACAAACAGTGGAAAATTGACAGGCCAACACCATAACAGGTCATGACAAGATGTGAGATTTTCTCCCGACTGAAGTTCTTTACCTCTGTCTCTGAGGTGTTTATGGAAGGAAAGCTGTCTTTTCCTGGTACCTCGTACAATAAGGTGACAACCTGGACTGTCATTACAGAGCAGATGTTTTCAAGAGCAGCTGGGAAAAAATAATTAGTAGAAGTATAAGCAATCCTGCACTGTCTGTTCCTCAGCAAGAGAGGCCTTAGGCTTTGGCTGCCTGAGCAGCAAGATGAAAATGTGGTGTAGTCTGAGAGATCTATTACACTAACCTGAACTTAGCTTGCAGCACAATTTGATCATTCAGCTCATTCATAACACCCATCTTTGAGCTCACGTTCTTCTCAGTTAATGCCTTCTGCTCCTCCTCGGTACCAGCATGGGTAAAACAGAGGCCTTTTGGAGGGGAAAACAGGTTATTAATCTGCTGTGCAGACTGTCGTAGCTGGACTTGGAGTGGCAGCTCCTTGCCAGAATGCATTTTGGTTTGCTCTTCATGGGTTGCAGCTGTTCCTAAGCAAACTTTTATCTCCTTCTCTTATTTGCATAGCAGACTGCAAACTTTTCAGGCTACTTCAAATAAGTCTGGCTGAAAATGAAATCCTTGCCACCCAGAGGTCTGTCATTTGGCAAGCAAAAAACATCATTGCTAATGTATTAGAAGAAATAATAAATCTTCCACCCTCTGTGTCTTACAGCTATCCTGGGTCTGTGCAGCTCACGGCTGTTTTTCAGGAGGGAGACAGATTTATGTAGAGAACTAATGTGCATGTAAATCTCTTCCCATATATGCTGCCTCCTCCTGTGCTGAATCTTGGCCTTTGTAAGAACTGTCATAACATCCAGAACTTTTTAGCATTGATTGAAGAGACTGTCCGCCGTGAAGCCACTCCTCTGTTGGCTCTCTCTGAATGGAGGAAGGAATAAAAACTAATTCAGAGAGATCATTACAATCAGTAACAGATTCATACTGATCAGATTCAGAAACATTCATACTGGAAGCCTGCAGTCCATTCCTCTCTCTGCGAAACTCCTGTTACATACATTGACAGAAGAGGAGCACTTCTTTATCTATGTGGGATCTTCCAGACAGAGGTCCTTATAATAGTGCCAGACTCTCATCTCACCCATTTGAATATTGTCCCCCGTCTTGAGAAGAAATCTGACATTGCCGTAAAGACTTGTTGCTGTCCCATAGACAAGTGAGTATCTGCTCCAAGTTTATGCTCACGTTTCAGGTTTCAGAACAGATTATGAGTGCTAAGAGGAGCACCCTCATGATAGAACACAGCTTTAGCAAAAAAAATGGGAAGCTTACCGACCCCCATGAGGATACAAATGCAGAAACTACCAGACAAACTGCCTTAATCTGGTGGTTACCTTCAGCCTGGATGTAATCCTGCATGATTTCACCCTGCCCATCACTTTGTTTTAGGGGGCTGCTCCTCCCTTGTTCCTGTAAAAGTAGAGAGGGGAAGGACTGGATCTGTCTCCTACTGCCTGTACAGACCGCAGCTTCTCAAACCAGGAGCTGGTTCATACCAGAGTTCATGAGCAGAAGGCCCATATACACTGACCATGAAAGAGGATGCACCTGAAAGCATGTTCATCTTCCAGGAAGACCATGGAAATCTAGGATTGCTCAGTGACTTTTGTATTGGGTGTTCAGAAAGGATGACAACAGGTGAGAGATGTAGTTCAACGTGGCTGCGATTTCTTTAGCTCCAACCTTGAAGAAGTTGTCCATTCATAGAAGGGTACCGTTCCTCCCTCACATGCACCGATTCAGGGGATAAAATTTCTTTCAGTACAACAGGACCTGTTGCCTGACTACTTTGCCAGAGAGGTTGCTTCAGTGCTGAATGAATCCAAATGCAGAGCTCACCCAGACTAAGACCTTGAATGCAATTTTCCTTTAATTTTCAAGAAAGAGTCAAAGAGTTGACCTGTTATCTTGTGAGCACATCCCAAGAATAGCAAAAACCAGCAGCTGGCTCACCAGCCTCTAGCACTGTCAAATCAGAAACTATGCCCAACTTTAAACTGACTGCAAATTAGTCTGGATCTCAGACCAAACAGTATGCTGTGTCTCAAACACCAAAGCAAGAGAGCAGGTTTGCCTGCCAGAAACAATTTAACCCGGTGTGACCTGCATACTGTACAGCATCCGCTGATTTAAACATGGCAAGGCAAAGTAGCTGGCAACAAAAATTAAGATGCCAGGATTAAGATAGGGCACAGAAGAGTCTTCTTCAGCTTCTTGCTTCATACTGCACCAAAAAGAGAAAGGGAGGAGAGATACCTTTTTTCTTCTTCTTCTTTTTTTTTTTTTTAACACAGCATTATATAGAAAAAACTAATCCCTTTCATTTAGCAAATCCATTTTGTCTCTTGGAGGGTTAAATCCTGCTTGCCTCAAACAAATGAGTAATCCAATTGCCTTCCATGTGACAACTCCCAAAAGGCAAACAGGATTTGACTCCCTCCAGAATGTGGTACACAGATTTTGTGAATGAGCTATTTGAAACATTGGACACTTTGTGTGCTAGCTTTGGTGCTGCCCTATAAACCCACGATGACTGTGTCAGCCAGCTTTCCTTGTGTTGAAGGTCTAAAGGGCTTCCCATGGCTCTAAATTTAAACTAGGGCCTCTCTGCAAATCATAAATGTGACTGGGTTGGGTTTGTGAGATGGAGAGAAGAGGGAGGAGAAGGAAGCACTCTCTCTGAAAGCAGCAGTTAGAGCCAGTTTACTTTTACTGGATCTTTTAATTTCTTGAGAACCATGTAATCTCCTGGGACTCTTGCAGAACTGTAAGCTCTGTATCTCTAACACAAAAAAAGCAAGAGTGATTGAGCCACATTATAGAAACTTTTCCAGGTTGCTGGTACCAGGTGCTTTCCCATCTTCTCATTGACTGAATTTCTGTGTTCTTACTAAGCCTTCTCACAAGAAAGCAGACATTTGAGCTTGCAGTTTGTCTCACATTTGCTACTGACAGTGCAGACTGTTTTCAGAGTAGCCTGAATTTCTTTTCTTTGACACCTCCAATTACTTCACAAAAGATTCTTAATTAGACTACTCCCAGCACCTATCTACAACACTTGTACCACTGCAGAAGGGAGTTCCCTTGACAAAAACATTCACGCTGGCAGGAACCCATGTCAAGAACATCGTCAATAGTCCATATGCATGAAATCCATCCAGGCACAATATCTTCCAGTGATCTAACTTTGAGATCTGAAAGCCTATGGAAAGTCACCCACTGGCTCTTTAAAAAGGCAGATATGTAGAGGCACTGAGTCCAAATAGCAAGAAAGAAAAGAGAAAATGGCAACAAATAATGTGCCAAATACATTGTATGTTGATTTAACTGTGTCCAAAACCAGACTTTGTGCCATCAGACAGAACTTGCTTGTCTTTACGTCCTCTGTAGTTGATCTGATTGCTCAAATCACAGACTCCCAGTGCCCTGTATCCCCTAAGAGGTAGCAAGGCTTAAGCGACTAGCATTTTTAGAGGAATATTTAAATATTTGTTTTATTTTTTTCCTTTTGTGAAATAAAGCTTACAGAAGGAGAGGGGGAGTGAAGAAATTTGTTATCTAAGCAATGAGGATAGGGAGTTCTGATTAGGCTTCTACTCTGGGCTGCAAAATAAATAATCAAAGAAAATGAAGATGCAGGTGCATATACCGGGACTAAACAAGGCTCTAGGTTTTGTTTCCTCAACACTTCTTCCCTGATAATACAGATAGTGTTGTGGGACTCATCTGTGCTATGGTAACCAAACTATACAACACCACCATATGCAGAACGTCTCACCAGAAGAGGCCTATTCGAAACTGGCCTAGTAACTTTTAATGTCTTCTGCTCCTTATAAAATTCAAGTATTGTATCTCAAAGAAAAGTCTTTGTATTCAGAACAAGCCTCAAAACAAAATGCTGGATGTGAGTACCTCCTGTCTGCTGCAGCAGGTTTGATTTGGGATCACTTTGGAGCAAGGGACTCTGTAGTCCAGTGCTCCTTCCCAGACCATGAGGATGACAGCAACAACAGCCCTCTGTCAGGAGAAGAGCACTGCGGCCAATTTTGTGTCCTGCCCATGGCAGAATAAATGCTGGAAACTTAGGGCAAGTTTGCAAGCTGTGCCATTCTCTCAAGAGAGGTTTCACAGGCAGGACTATGTAATCCATGACTATCTGAAGAGGAAAACCATTGCACACTTTCTTAAATTACTTACAAGGACTTCAATTTCAGTAATATTATAGCTTTTACTTTGGTAAACATGAAACAGATGCCCACGTCTTCAAAGAGCAAATATGGAAAATACAGAAATCATCCATGAGCTAATTTGCTCTTTTTCCCAACTAAGATGATAGTTCCCTGAAGTCTATTTTCCTAAGGTTTTTTTTTCTCCAGTCTAGTCAAGTGTCCTAATTAATAGGTCTCAGTAGAAAAAAAAGCAAACAGAAAATTAAAATAATCCAAGGCTCATGGTGTGATCTGAAGTGCTTACCAGTTCCACTGTGTGAATTTGCTTCCCAACAGCGTGTGGAAGCCCCGAGACCTTGGCTTCAGCAGGGGTTGTGTCTCCATAGAGGTGGGGCTGTGGGAAAATGAAGCTATATGAAGCTGTACGAACTTCATCTGTGTGAGGATACTTTACGGGAAATTACTGCCTCAAATCTTGTTCATTGGAACTAAGTATTCCAAATCCCCTAGTTAGCCCTACAGATCTTTTTCTTTAATCTTATAAAAACATTTAAAATCTGCATCTTAAAGGTCATAAAAGACAAAACAGTGCTCAGCTTCCCTCCCCTGAAATCCTGCTGATGTAAATTGGAGTGAGATACTGGGCTGAAGTTGATTTAAAGGGACAGGAATGGGGCAGAAGTTTTGGAGTTACAACCAAGACTGTCTCAGGGTTAAAAACTTTTGCTTTCAGATCTTGCAGTGCCATATGGGAAGAGCGAAACACAGTTGTAACCATGAACAAGCTAGTCATCCAGCAGGCTGCACTTACAGAAGTTTCGATCCAGTAGAAAACTACTGATCTTTTTTTCTGTGAAAAATAAAAAACAGAGGTAAATGTTTCAGCAAAGATTTCCCTCTTTTCAACAAATACCAGTCTAGAAGTACTTCTTTTTTTTCCAATGTCAACTGCCAGTAGGTGCCATAAACACCTACAAGAACAAATACATTTAGAGGAAAAAAACCAAGCTTTTTCCTTTCCAGATAACTGTTTGAAGAAAGACAGCTTAACCCTGTTTGACCTGCGTTTATTCAGGGTGTCTCTGCCACTTCAGCAGCTTGATCCACATAAAAAGGACCTTGGTTTTGCAATGGTTTGATAGATTTTCCAGGACACAAATGAGCCTGATTTTGAGGGAGGACTGATGCGATTTGTGCCTGGGGAAGCTGACTTGCAGTTCGTTAACCCTAGTTGCAGCTGTTGAAGTCTGTTGTGCCAAAATAATGAAATGCAGCCCTGATTTTCTTTCTTCTGGGTCAGGTCTTGACAGCAAGTGACGTTCTCAGCTCTGAGAGCAGCTGTGGTCACTGGCTCTCAGAGAATTAGGCTCTCTGTCTCCTATGGAAAGTCTTTGGTCTGTCATGGCTGTTGCTTTGATTTTCTAGTGATGTGTATTTTTATACACGTCTGTAAAAACAAACATTACCCTACTGCAACCCAGATCCCTTTCGATCCCTTGTCAACAATGTCAAGCCAATGTTACACTCAAGCCCAGGAATGACTCATTTTTCACAACTGTGGTCTTCTGAGAACATTACAAAGGCAGCAGCGGAAATGGTTTAGTTCAGAAGTATTTCCTGCATCACTATCAGTGGCTTATTTTTCCTGGGTCTTCATTTCCTTTGATTTTTCCAGTGGTTTGGGTGTTCTATATTTAGCCAGTTCACTGAAGCACACGTGGAGAAATGAACTAAGTGCTTGTACAAAAGATTTTCCCCTGACTTTCTGCCTTCACCATAGAACTCCCTGTGATTTGATTGTGTTGTCACTCCCACTCATCTCTGCTGAATACAGCTGTATAAGATTTTAGCAGCACACATCACATTTTTAATTCACAGTGTGCCTCTCCCTCAAACGAGAAGCAGATGTCATCTCTGCCAGGGTGACTCAGCATATGAAGAACTGCAATCACAGCCCAGCAGCCCATGCTCAATAATCTGACCCATTTACTTTAAAGTCAGTCAAATCTAAATGCCAGACATTAGATTAAGGTGCCAGTGGGTGGGGATTGGAATGAGCCTAGGAGAGGTGAAGGAAGGGACAGACGGTGTCCCTGAACTTCCACAGGCAAGCACCACAATAGGGAGCAACGCAGCACGGGGGCTCGGATCCCCCTGCAGTGCTGAATTCTAGCCCACCCAAACAAAAATATCAGGCAAAGGTACTACTGCAGTTGAAGGAGGAGAGAGAGATATGCAAGGGCAGAGCAGGGGAGCATGTATGAGCCTGCCTTCTGTTGCAGGAAGTATAAGAGAAGGTAAAAGGACTGGTTTCACAGGTGGCTCAGAGACCATGGCCCGCGGGCAGTAGAAGCTCTCAGGAAGAAGTAGCTCACTTTATCTCCAGCAATATTTTGAGAGGGAGAAGACAGGACACTACTGTGCACAGGCTTTGGCATATGAACAAAAGACATTAGGTAGCCAGCAATTAATCCACCGAAAAGGCGGATTCCCTGCCTTTGTAACAACAGATTTTCATTTCCAAGGGGCCAAGATCTCTGAAGGGATAAGAGATTAACAATCTAATACTTCCTCATCTGCCTGATCAAGTGGAATTTTCCAGCACTGCTTATCAGGGTCCAAACTTGTTTTTTGTAGGACTGTAATGTCTTTACAAGGTCATGTTCGGTGGCTGAGCCTCAACAAGGGCCTTCCTGTATGTGTGAAGATATCATGGATTTTAGTATTTTTATTGGAAGCTGCTGGTTATTTACAGGCCTACTACAAGGAAACTGGATTAGTGCTGCTTTCTTCATGTATATGACTAAATTGTCATATGCTTGTTGTATTTTCCTTCAGAGCAGAAGATCTCCATGGATCTCTAAGCTAAACCCTTCCCTGCAAAAAGTTTTCTTTATTTAGACATGAAGACTAAAACAATAAATGATTCAGTGGTTTTCCCGAGTTCACACTATAATTGGGAACCCATTTCAAGTCTCTGATGAAAGAAAGTAGGTTTTATGGTTGAATCTATTGGCAGGAATCCTTCACTCTTTATATGACCTAGAAGTTACATTACAACTATATACTTCTATGTGCTCCTCTTTTTCTTTAAAGCAATCAGGATGAGTTCTAAATTTACAGTAATTGTGTTTAGAAGAATTAATGGCTGAGGTGAAATGCCCAGGAGTTCCTGGAGGAGGGAGAGCGTAGAGAATTTGCAGGTTCTGTTCTCCAGTCAAAAGGCTTTTTTTCTCCCCTAGTAATGTGACTCCAGTTTCAGGGGTTTCTTTTTTTAGGAGCAAAAGCTCCTGGATTACTTTCCCCTGAAACCACTTATGGAGATCTCTGCAAGTCCTGGTGGCTTTGACTGTACAGCGTTGCAATGTGTGAGTGAGAAGACGCGGAGGCAGCTGGCATTCATTCCAGAAATACGTGGGCACTGGACTTTGCCAGGGCCACGCCTGGGAATGTCTCAGCTCTTCCACTGCAGGGATGCAGAAACACAGACTGTTTCTTCCTTACAGCTGGTTAGTTCAATCTGGCAAACTCACCTAACTTTCTTCTTGGAAGAGTTTTGCACTTTGAAGGTCCTTACCCTTCAAAGGTGTCTGGGGCTTCGTGCAGTCTCAGTCAGAGAGTGCTCTGGAAAAGGTGGACTGTTGGCCATGATGTACGTGACAAAAAGTCATCCACAAAGAGGGTTTTAATTTCAAAATGCCACATCACGTGCATTATGAAATGATATAAAAAGCTACAGCTGCTCTGCTAATAATTCTCCACATGCCTTAAAATGAAACACTTTATGAACGTGCTATCTTCCTTAGACACTCTTTATCATGATTTCCTAGCAGCCTCAAGCCGGTTGCATTGTCACAACAATAAATGAAGTGTCCATCTTGCTGTCACTTCCACACAGATATCTCTTATGAACACTAGCAGCCTCTGAAGTCAACTAAACCACTTGCATGCATAAAAATGTTTGCAATGAAATTTCAAGGGTCACTCCCAGCTTTCATTTTGTTTTATTATGTTTCACAGATATATACCTTCAACCATTTCCCAGTCCTTATCTAGAAAGCATCCGCCCCTCTAGTTACACGGGGAGGAGTAAAGAAAAGAGCAAACTACAACATGCAGGCACTTTAAAGTCAGGGAACAATGCTCTCTGCCGAGAAACACATACACACAGCCTGCTGCCCATAAGGAGCTGGATGAAAAGACTAAAGCAGCACAGAGGAAACAAATAAAACTGAGAAAGCCAGCTGTGTCTTCAGGCATAGCTTCAATTGTCATGTCTACTGTAGTATAGAAGATACACCTTATTTTCATTAGTCATGCTGAGGATGGAGTTAAACTGAGCCACCAGACAGTGTCTTTAGATCCTGACTGCACTCCCCAAACAGAACACGCAACGAATGCATTAAACAGTTCTACTTGAACAGCGCAGCCGTTCAAAGTGTGCAGTGTGAGTGCACTGTTGTTTCCTTGCCTGGTTTGACACAGGTCTAATGCCTGAACCTATATCATCAGGGACTGGAAGGGATCTTAGCTACCACCTACGCCTTCCAAACAGTATATAAAGATGACTGAGGACAAGACGTGTGTCAGGGATTTAAGCTGCCATTCAGTTCGTTGGAACTTGAGACCCTTAAGGAAGAGCAGAATGAAAATGATCTGTATTAATTCAGTAGTATACCACAAACCCACTTTGAATGTGAGTTGTGTTGTAGCTAATCAATATTTAATGTTGCAGTGAGTGCTTCTTGGTTTCAGAAATACAATCTTAAAGGTACAAAGCACTCTAAGGTTCAAAAATAATCTTTACATGTCCTGCAAAGATAAATGGGGGATGTTTGCATTGGATTGATACTGTGATGCAGGACATGAGACAATGCTCTGTTGTCTTATACTTAAAAAAATATCTTCTCCCTCACCAGAACAGGAATAATTCTCATTCGAAAGGAACAAGCTTATCCCTATTTTAAGGTGGAAAAAAAAGTGAATCAGCCCACAGATTCCATTTTCTTCAAAAGGCAAATTCCTGTATTTATCTCTGAAGTTTTCACACCCAGTTGATCTGCTGGGGAATAAACTGTACAGCAGTCATTAGGCCCATATGAACTGATCACATGAATACATAATTAGCAAGTAATTTTCTGGAGATTCCATATGGCTCCAATCATATCATTACTAACAGCAGCACATCACATCATCCAATAAAAGCAAATCAAGTCCTGACCTTTTTCTAGCGTACATGTTCTGACAATAACAGATACTAATTTTGGTTAGAAATAGGTTTGTGGTGTAATTTATGGCCCAGCTTATTCTTCTTTCTTAGGAGTGAATGTTGTCTTTGGTGATCTTGGTGGTGGTGTCCAATACTGTCTGCTGTGGCTGACAGTAACATAAACAGAGCCAACACGATCACCAGCTTAGTCTTACAACTGAGTAAGAGTCTGGCATCTTCCCAGTTCAAATAATGGTGCACTGGCTGCAGGGCCCAGGAAAAAAAATGCAAATATTTCAGCTGTGCAGACAGCTATACAAATAGCAGAGCAGACAAGGCAGCCTCATCTGGGGAGACAAAAGATGTTTGTGATGACCTCCTTCCTTGAAGTAAAACCTTACCCTGGCTCATTGTCACAAGTTCCTCTCCTCTGTGAATGTGCACAAAGGGCAATGCACTCTATTTGCCACTTGGCAGCATGACAAAAGGCTGGAGAGGACATTCTGTGGTCAGCTTTTGCAGTGTCCTGTCTATATGCCTCCTCTGTGTGTGTGTGTGTGTGTGTGTGTGCACGCGTGCGCATGTGTGCGTGTGTGTGTGTGTGTGTGTGTGTGTGTGTTCGTTCAGGGTGCCTGGGGCTGGCTGAGCACACAAGGCAGCAAAGGCCAATCCAAGCCACCACATTTTCTGCCATTCCATGTCTGCTCCTCCACGGGCATGTGTTTGCCATGTGTTTGCTCTATCGCCATGTGGTGCTCTGCTTTTCTTACCTCTCATATTTTTTTGAGGGAGCACAGAACTTTGTGAGGAAAAGTGGAAGCTGCCTCCTCTCTGCTGAATGTCCAATATGTTGGCCATTCTCCCCTTTTTGGCACAACAGCCTTGGACGTTGGGTCGTGATAGAGGTTTCTGTGCCCATTTCTATCTATCAGATGCGGCACAATGAGCAGTCTCAGCTGAGATATTTTTGGCTGACAGTGTCCCAACACACTGTGCGTTGTGCAACCCACTTGGCTTTGCTTCTAACCACAGAAATTAACAAAATCCATACCATGCTTCTTGCCTGTCAGGACTCTGCATTAATCTCTCATTCGGGAGACAGGCTATGTGACAGAGATGATTAATCCTCACCACAGATAACACTTCCTGTCTTTAAATAGTTTTGGTAGATAAATAACTTCTATAATGAAACATTATCCCACAATGGGGTTTTGGTCTAAGCCAGGAACTTTTGAGTTTCAATTCTGGCTTTCAGACAAAATCACTTTGTGGATAAAAGTAAGGAGAAGCCTGGTTTTTTTCACAGAGAGGGTACATCCGCAGCTTTTTTTCACACTCCTCAGGAGTTCCA
The DNA here is from genome assembly GCF_017976375.1 of Cuculus canorus. NCBI lineage: Eukaryota > Metazoa > Chordata > Aves > Cuculiformes > Cuculidae > Cuculus > Cuculus canorus. Next base: position 27,450,271 of record NC_071406.1, on the reverse strand, counting down.
GCACTTCAGCATCTCCAAATGCAACTGTGGTTCTCTGGCCACTTCTTTTGATAGTCATAGAGTTTTCCCTGCAGATGTGTTGAAAGGACAAATTACTCAATGTCAGAAAGATTTCTGAAGACACAGGTCATGGCTTGAGGCAGATTACAGTCACACGCAGTGCTCAGAGGTTGCTCTAGGGATCCTCTGTTGTCATCGTGGTCCCCACTGCTATTCAGTCTTGACCTGGAAAATGTACACAGCAGAACTCATTCTTGAACCTGGTTCACACATACATTCACTATTGCTCACAGGTAAGATCTGGCCCAAAGCCCCTTAAAATCAGCAAGAGTCTTTCCTAATGTAAGTGCGTTCATACAGGATGCGTGAACCCCAGCCTTCCTCACTTGTGGATAGCACAGTGTAATCTAACACACAGCTGTCTTCTGAGAGCATGTTTACACAACTGAGGAAGTCTTGGCCGTTAGAAGATAAAGGACTTTTTACCATGGGCAACATGCAAATGGTATTTAAAAATAACACTCAAGCTCCTGCAATCTCCATGCAGTTCTTTCCACTTAAATCCTTTTTCAAACCACACAGAAATACAGCACGCCTTCTAGAGACCTTCTTCAATTCCCTTCCATCAGACAAACCAGGAAGAAATGGCTGCTACTACCAGGTCTTAGAGCTGGGGGGAAATAAATGGAAACAGAAAATGCTGTGTGTAGAAATCTCATGCTTTCCAGGACTTTTAAAAATAAGGAGCAGTGATGAGATAAATTCTTTGAAAGAGCTTGAATTTGTTCAAGGGACTTTCTCTTTTGTAACATGTTAAATAAATGGGCTACATGCTGGTCGTTCGTACTAAAGATAGCTGTGCAGATGCAGGAGCAACACTGAGCCTCCAGAACACTGCGATTGCAATTTTAGCTTTAAACTAACTACAGAGGACAATTTCTACATCACCATGGCTGTGCTGCTGCTGCTGCTAAGACCCCAGCTAGCTGCACACCACTGTAGAAACTCACTTAAATGCCTTAACAGGGGCCAAAATATCAAGCAAAGGCTGGGATTCGACATCCATACAGGCTGGCAGCTATAAGCAGAGCTGTATATGATGCTCTGATTAATGTTTGAAGTAATTATCCATTATTCTTTCGTAACAGTGAGAGAATAGACTTTAACATATGGCGGTGATTGGCAAAGTAGTGCTGTGGCTACTAGCATTCTCTTTTAATGTACCATGCAACTAACAAGAAAATGAAGCCAGGTTCCATCCTGTCACACAATGATTATTCTTGATACAAATACAAGCACAAGGATCTTGACTGGAGGGAAGTGGTCCTTGATCCTTCTTCAGAGTAAAGTGGAAACGAAGACCCAGTACTTCTCCCTCTGTTCCCTCCAGAGGAGCCAGTCACTATAGTAATAGTTAACCAGAAATGTGGATTGGCTTAAAGAGACGTTGGTCTCTTTACCCACCTCGCTATAACCTCCTTTCAGGTAGCTGTAGAGAGCACTAAGGTCTCCTTCAGCCTCCTCTCCTCCAGACAATATTTTGAAAAAAATTGTATTCAAACACGGTTTTGCTTGTGAAAATGCTGACTACTGGGGCTCATGCCCCTGAAGAACATTTTTGTCAGAAGGGTTTCCAAGGAGAGTTCTCAAATCAAATTTCTCTGCTACAGACCTAGGCTACAACTAAGGTATCTCAGCATATGGGTAATGTTCCTGGAGCGGGGGGGAGGTCAAGCATCAGAATCATTTGTCTTAGCTGAAACCTCTGCCATTAGATCAGACATCCTACTTCAAAATAGGCTTAAGATATTCTGGCTTAATATTTTAATTCTAGGAGATGAAATTTAAGTTCCAAATGTCATATTTAAACTCCTAAATATAAGTGGCCTCATTTTCCAGGGTGTTAAGCATATGCGATGCCTGTTGATTTCAATGAGAAATGTGGGTGCCTGCCAACCATTCTGGAAAAACAGGCCGTTTTATTTAGTCTCTGACACATAGATTCCTAACTTTAAGCAGACAGGTTTGAGAACTTTTCTGGATTCATGCAGTTCTTCATCAGCTTTAGCAGAAAATAATTTCTGTTAAGAAGTATCCATGGCCTACTCTCTTCCAGCCCTGTTTTGCATGATGTTGTTAAGTATTCATTTAAGGCTGATTTTGCAGAAGCAAACAACAAAACCACATCCATTTAAAATATTCCTTTTTATTTTTTATACAGAATAAATAATTTCATAAACATTTTAAAAAACGTTCCTTACAGAGAGAATGACCTCATTTTTATACAGCAATTACTACTTAGAAGGGAATTTGTGCTGCAGAACTGTCCTCTTTAGTACAGATGACATACTTCAGTGGGAAAGGCAAAGTTAAATACATAGCAAACTTAAATACATACACTTGATTCCAGCCATATTTGGACTGTATCACAAACTAAATAAAGCTAGAAAATTAAAAAATAAGCACCATTTCTCAACTCTAATCTAGATTTATTGTGATGCTTGTTCAGAAAGGAATAGAAATGCTACAGAAGAAGACAACATGCCAGGTTTATGCTAGATTGAATCTGCCAACTGTTCAAACACATCAACCTACTGGAGGGACAACTAATACAAAGGAAAACAAATATGCTTCAACCCGCATAGCTTACACTGGTTCAGTATTAGTTGCAGTGACCAAAATACTTTCCTCTTAGGACACTCTTGTATATGTTAGAGTTATAAATGCTGCCAAAATTTCCTTTCTTTATTCATGTAATAGTAAGACTTTCAGCAGCCTTAACCCTAGTCTTAAACTTTCAGAGAGAATTAGCAGCATGTGTTGCTTGCACGTATCTCCTTGTCATCAGTGGATTCTTTAGTTTCAAAGGAGGCAACAAATATATCAACACTTAGGGAGCCATTTGAATCTATAAGTCTTAACTTGGGAAACATTTATGGAAGGTTGCAAATAGTCTGAACTTTCACACTAGAGTGGATGTTACAGACTAAGATCAACATGGGCTCGACAGAAACAGAAAATGAGTTAGACACACTTTTCAGAGAACAAGGGTAAGACAGTGAGGGGGCAGGTGAGGTTAGGAAAGGTTTTGAAGACCTCAGAGTGTAGCTGAGGGAGAATTTGTCTCTGAATTATTTTGAAAGAAGGACATTTGTTGCCAAGGGATAGGTCTGAGCTTCAACACGTCTTACCTATACTGGCCTGCACACAATGTTCTGACCAGGAGTAATTCAGGCTCTACTTACTTTCTCCTTTGGAAGAGAAGTTATGCTTCTTCCCTTAGCATGCCCCAGGGTTCCTGCGAGTCCACTGTGAGGTGTCAAAAGGTGGATCTGCACAGGAGCAGTCATATGAGCAGGGAGAAGGCAGCAACAGTCCTGCTATCAGCTGATTAACACAAGGCACTACCACGTTACTCACTGAAAGGGATATCCGGAACTGTAGTGATGTGGTCTTGGCCTGCTAAGGATCTGGTTGGAATTTGACACTTGTATTTAGTGGCAAGATTTCTATTTAGCTAGCTAAAATTGCTTTCAGTGGTGTAAGAATAGCACAGAACAGATCATATTCCTCTTTTCCTAACTTTCCAGACACAATACAATGTTTTAAACACAGGTGTTGGGCTCAGTCCCCTGTCTTTGACAGTGTATGTAACAAACCCATGACATAGTCATAGCTGAATCCTTAGTAAACCCATACAATAAACATATCCAAGCAAACAAAAGACAAAGAACATATGGGGTGCTGCTGAGGCGGATTTCTGTTTGGTTGCAAAACAAAAAACAAAGTGAGCACCACTATAAACTATTTAAAGGAGATACAGCTGTAACCATCACCACTCCCCCAGCCTGGCCCAGCTGCACAGACACTACCCACCACCATTTTTCAGCTGTGGCAAAGGAGAGCATCTGAAGAAACAGCAGCTGCGTGAAGAGCCTTGCTACAACCTCCTGCAGCCACAAAGGGCTCGGCACTGCCCACCAAGCCACTGCTCCGCAGCCCCAGCAGAGTGCAGGATATCTGCAGCAGATGTGCAGCCCAGCTTAGAGCGCCATGTCCCAGACCACCGGCACAGGACAACCTGCCCCATGGGCAGACCCGCAGCTGCAGCCTCGGCGTCTTTTCTAGAGAGACTGGAGCACAGACGGTTGCCTTGAATGTTCTCCAATGCTTTTGTAAATCAGCAGGAGTAACTCCCTGGAAAGACCAGGCTTCTTTTGTACCATTTCTTGTTTGTATTGCAACAGAACACATGCTTCTGCGCAAAAATTTTGTCCTGGTGGAAGAAGATGGATGGGTCTATTTTCCTGGAACTGCTGAAGCAGCCCTGGAGGAACTACCCCTCTGCCTGGGTAGCTCAGTCACTGGGCCGCTCCAGTCTGGCCACTTTAACCAGACCAACTGTCTGCTGCGTCCGGAGGCATCAGGCATACTGCTTGCATGCTGGCCATTAGGGCAACAGATCTCTGCTACAGCTGATACAGCCTGGATCCATGGGATTTGCTGCCTGGTGCTTGAGTCAGTATTGCCATCCCAGGCAGCAGTAGGGGTGTGGTAACCAGATCCTGTCTCTGCTCTCAGTGTTGTTTTATGCTAGATATGCACACATACGTAACACGGCACCTACATCTTGCTGAAGAGCTGACAGTCAGTTTTGACGCAATGTAACAGGTAGAAGAATATCCAGCGGAGGAAATGGGAGAGGAAGGACAAGAATAGCAAAGATAAAAACAGACAGTTGCACACGTTGATTTTGTGCACTGCAAGCATTGCCAGATTGCTGTTTCAAGACACTTGTACTCTCACTGGTTGCTCTGATGGCATTATCAGCTTTACAGATGTCAAAATGCAGTACACATGGAAGAGGCTTGTAAGGCACCATGCAGTGTATTCATATATTTGTCCAGGGGGGTTATTTTAGGGCACAAAGGAGAAGGCAGCTTGTACTACAGAAAAGAGGGCCAGCGGAAGAAGAAATGGCTGGACTTTGGTATGTTTCACAAGGATTTGAAGCTTACGTGAAGAGGGTCTACTGGGCAAACTGGTTAATGTGAATGGACCTCTGGGAGGATCTGGAGGAAGCAGCAAGACTGTGGGACACCCTAGCATACAAACGTCTCTAGAAAGAAAAGTGCCATCAAGATTACTTCCAAATTGTGCTCTGAAAGAACCCACTGAGGTTGCTAAACATGAACTGGCTCCCCTAACTAAATGCATAGGCATAGTTGCTGGGGAACAACGGGCTCTCTCCTTAGAAGGTGTTTTCCTCACTGTGATATACAGTTTGCTACTGGTTGGTATATACAATAGATCTTGCAAGTTTTTTGTATCTGTTTTAAGACTAGTTGTCAAGTAAATAATCAAGAAAATCATGGGGTTTAAGTCTAACATCATAAATAACTTTTTGAAGTAAATTTATAGATTTTTCTGGCTGAAAATCTGTCACTTCAGCATAGGCTTATGAGCTTTCCAGTCACATTTATAAAAAGGCATTTAATAAGAAGGCAGCATCTAGTGATGACTGTAGTCTGACTTACAGAAAAACTACCTGCCACAATATGATGATGAGTCAAAAGACATCACCAGGTCCTCTCTTTCTCTACATGTACATATTGATACAGTACAAGTGAAAAATGAGTTTCAAGATTCTAAGAAAAAACAAAGTGCCTTTCACCTAGACAATATAGCTTTGCAGGATTTCCCTCATAACCAATGCCAACCTGTGAAACTTTATGCCTGTCAATTCCTACCTCAGAAAGCTTCTCCACACAGACTCGGGAGTAATCCTCTAATAAGCAATATAACTGTGGGAGAGTACGAAGGAGGGGGATTTTATTTCCAGCTTTCTTAACACCATATGTTCACTTAATCCCACTCTTCATTTAGTTAAAAGCAATCCCTGAGTACTTCAGTAGAAATTACATGCAAACACACAGTGTGTGTGTGGGTGTACCTGTCTATAGCACAGCACATGTGTCTTTTAGACTGAGAGAAATCACACCGATAGCTAAGGCAGTGGAATTTTCCTAAATGCTCCTAAGTCACCTACCTCAAAAGTACATACGGAGATTCAAGAAGGAAATTTTCTCTGAAAGAATTACTAATGAGGATTGCTTGGATTTTTGCCCATCAAATCTTGAATAAAGATATTCAAATTATTCCTAAGTGCCATTTAGGTTTTTCTACCTCATCGCTAAAATTATTCAAAAAATCATGACAGCTCTCTGATAAGTCCAGAAACATCACACAAACCATGTAAAACATGCGGAAATGTTTATTTTCCACTTCTCACTTTAAATAAATTAAAAGTTTCAAAATACAATGAGAAAAAGCTGACATTTACTGTTGAAAAATCTCCTGCCCATTCATCTACAGCTGTTCAACAGAGAATCTGAAACTTCCCACAACTATTTTCAGTCGTTCACTAGTTAAGAAACAACTGCACCAGTTCAAACTACTTCTTTAAAAAATGTGACAAGTCCAGCCAATGTCACTTAAGTGGTCAAGACAGAAATTCCAGTAAATCCTGATGTATGATTTAAAAGGCATATGTCAAATATTTCACAAATGACAGAGAAAAAATAGTTCTGCTCTGTAAACATTTGGTACAGTTAAATGACAAAGAACTTCTGGAGAAAGCTGTACTTTCTACGCAGTCTCACAACTTGATTGTTGCCAGCTGGCTCCTGAAAAAAAGGGAAAGTCCACTTGAGAAAGTCACTATTCAGAACAAGATCCGAGGACAAGACATGGCGGAAGATGGCTGGGGAAGAACAGTTAAGAGTAACTGGAAAAACAAGCAGCAGTGCCAGCACTGAGCATACCAGAGGTGTATGTCTGCCCCTGCAGCTCCAGAAACTGGACTATGTTGCTGCAGTACATACAGACAAAGCTTCCCCCTGCAATTATGACCCGTGCATAAATGAGTTTGACTGAATTTAAAATATTTTGCTTTATAAAGAAAGGAAGCTAAATGTAGTATATTGGATTTTCACAGTGCAAAAATTCTGTTCTATCTCAGACAGTGGTGTGACTGATAACTCTATATTATTGCACATTCATAAAACCACTTATACTTTAATAATTATTAAATTAGAGCTAGCAGGTAATTATTCTGTAATGATGATTAACTGCATATAAAGTGTTTGGTATTAAAGGATAGACACTTTCAACATTACATTAAAATGCCCTTTTTCTAACTCAGTAAGCAAAAGACATCATTTCTGAAGTGAGATGAAATAGAACCTTTTCAGCATAAAATAAGAAATGCTGTCATGGAGGAAGTAAAAACAGTAGGTTAAAAGTAATCTGAAAGGTAAATAACTACATGTTACTTCTTTTATGCCTTGCCCTGTAATGGTTACATGGATAATATGAACTCCCAAGACCTTTTGAGAAGTGCTTTCCAGCCCGACCCAGAGAAATGCCTGATCTAGACCCCTGGATTATGCTGGGATTCTTCCAGTTTGATATCAAGCAGAGCCATTATGCCTAGAGACTCAGTAAGGACATGTCAAAACAGTCATTCCAAGAAAAGAACTTTTCATCCGAACTACAAGAAAAATATGAGCTGTCAAGTAGAAGCAGAAACAAACCCACTTTCTTTTTCCACCGCACTCTGCCACTCACCTCCCTTAGTATTTTAAGCATATTGTGGACCTGGTCTTTTTTATTTAAAACGATGGTTCTCATGACTGCAAGACTTCCGGTAATTATGTGCCAGAACTTCATAATTCTTATGAATGAGTAATCTCAAAATTTTCAGAGGCATCACTCAAAGAAAGCAAACATAATCCAAGCTGTGTTTATTTGCATATTTGTTTTCAAAGTTGTTGCCATAGCTTCGGTGTCTGTTTTTAGACCATCCTTACCATGTAGTGACTTCTCCAAAAACCGACCATAACACAGCCAATGTCCTCCACATTAGCATTTGTTTACACCATCCCCCTTGCTGTTGTTGGCACCTCATTCCAGTCCAAGTTACCTTTTTTTTCCCCCCTATGCTGATGGACCTTTTCCATTTTATATTCACCACTGAGATTTTTTTTCTCTTCCTTTAAAATGTACGGTCAGATAGAAAAGTATTGGCTCTCTTGCCTCCAAGAAGATGATGGAAAACCTTGTTTTATGAATGGCCAGTGCAACTGCTGTGATTGGGACCCACAGCTACATTATTTTCCCTTGTAATCACACTAAGTCAGATGATGGAAAAAGAAAAGCAGCTAGAGTATTAATAGATCTTGGGGGTGTGCTTAAGGCCTGTAACTGCACTGCGGAAAGCCACTCATCTGCTTCTCAGTAAGGATTTCTAGACAGAGCAGCATTTTACATTATTTTGTTCTTAAGGATATAAAAATATATACATTCTAATTGCACCTTGGAGAAGGAAAATTAATAAAGACAGTTGCGCCATTCCTCATTAGTGGAAATGCCCCACAGTTAGCCTGCTTCAGGCACTTTCAATATCACTGAATCCCTTGGGTGGGATTTTCCAAAGCGCCAGCATTAGCTCGGCCCTACTCCCATTAAAATCAATTACTGACTTCAGCCTGGGAGGAGAGTCCAGAGTCCCTGTGGTGCCCGGTATGTTGGCAGATCCTAATCTTTGTGTGTGCTGTTGCTTTGCTATGTTTATGTGCATGGATGCACAGGTGCTCAGATACATTCACTAGGGCCAGGATTTTCCTCAGAGGACCTAAAAAAGAACCAGAAAGTCAGCTGTGTGGAATAAAGAGTAATGGAGGGTAATAGAAGCCATGGAGGAAAGGGGAACTTCATGTAAGAGGAAACTTCATCAAGTGTCTAATGAAGTCAGTTAATTGCAGCCTCTATGCCCCAATTCACAGAGCGAAACGTTCCAGAACACATTTTCAGTACTACTTCACACAGTATATTTTCTATCTATGGAATCCAATTGCCACAGGCAATCATCAAGGCAAAGAGTTTAGTAGAATTAAAAAAAGGATTTAGGAAGCTTTGTGAGCAAAGACATTTGTAGCTGCATGTGCTATATTACAGCAATGCAGGGGACAAATGAGCTTCCTGCTGCAGCAGCATAAGCTGATTGCTTTGAGGGTCAAGAAGAAATGTTTTCTTGCCATGTGTCAACCCTGCTGATTTATTGGGATGTGTGATGTTTTAACTAAAAGGAGTAATAATAATAATGAATGCTATAGGTAGATTGTTTTCCAGTCTGTGTTGTGGTAATGCTGCCACCTCCATAAAAGGAGCATCAGTCGATAAATCTGCGGTGAAGAGCAGTCTCCCAAGCAAGGGTCTGGTTTGGCACTGATGAGAGCAGAATTCAGACCCTGGCTATGAACAAGACTGTCTTTCTGACTGTGGGGAGGTAGCTTACTCTCTCCATGCTTTAAATCATCATGTGAGAAACGGGAAGACAGTACTTCCCTAGTTCTCAGAGGAAGAACGAAGGGCAAGTGCATAAGGAAGAGAGTGGCCATATTTTCATTCACAGCCATTCTGTGCTTTGGATTCAGAGATGTCATCCCACTGTAAGTCAGGGTACTTCAGACGGAATTAGTCAAGATTTTCCTGATTTACACTGATGGAAATGAGTTAAGAAAATGGTGTTTTCATTCCACTGTTTGTGGTGCTCCAATGTTTGAACTTGTTCCCACGTGCAAATAGCAGCAGCCTTGCCTGAGAACAGTAGCCCTGGGAAAGCTTAGCGGTCTTAACCTAGAATAGGGGTGTCTCTGCAATGGATTATGTATAGTGCTGCCTGGCTTGAAACTCCAGAAGCTCTTGTCCCAGTCTGCATTCCTAATACAGGCTACTGTTGTCATTACACCTGTTGCTTCAAGGACAGATCCTCTTCAAGATCTTGTTTTTTACTCTGAACAGTAGATGAAGTCTGAGAAAAGGCATGTCTAACGTATAGGCTGAATTATTTATGTTAATGGGTATGGGTGCTATACCTGTTGCTAAGAAATGCTGTAATACTTTGTCATAACTCCCATTTGGAAATGCCATTATAGCTAACTGAGCAGCAATAGATACAGTATAGGTCAAGGAAGCTACTAATGCACAGGAAAGGCTTTTTAACGATTTTGTTAACTTTGCAGTTAGCAAAAAAAAATTGATAAAGCAGCAGGTGGAAATAGACTGCTCTTCTCCTTGTTAGAGCTGGCAGGGTCACAGGCACTCAAAGTTCTATGATGGGATAGCTGCATATAGAGAGATGCACACAAATATATATAGTTTTGATTGATAGATCCTGGATCAGACCCAGCTGGTCTTCATCATAATGTGAAATTTCTACTGCACAAGTCTTTGAGCTTTCTTGGTCCAACAAAGCAGTCAAGATGGGCGTTGTCAGGTTTATAAATTTTGAACTCTCTCATATTTCCAGCTTTTGCCTAGTGTATCCTTTATGGAAATTCCCCCAACTGCCTAATGATACATAACCTTTGGGGGGTTTATGTTTTCTTTTTCAGAGTTATTTAAATACAGAAAATAAACCTTCGAAGGAGTCAAAGTTAAGCTCAGCTGCCAGGGCTGCTTAGCTGCACTCGAGACTGATAGACAACATTTAGGGAGAAGGAAGCTTCAATAGGCATGGAATTACCAAACCGATAAAAACGATGCTCCATTTTATACCTTCTTATTTGGAAGCAGATATACATTTAAATTGACTTTTTCACTTACTCAAAAGGCTTAACAATTTTTATCGTTTCATTAGCTGTTACTTTTACTGGCAGATGTATGACTAAATCCCCTGTACCACTCTGAAGATCTTTCCCAATGTCTACTGCAAGTATGCACCATTTCCCTGGCCTGGGGGATGATTTTACATTAGTAATAATTAGACAGTAGTTCTGTAGGATACCCACAGATCCAGCCTGGTCCTCAAGCTTAAAATGGTCTGGCTCTGATCTCTGGCCTGCATTAACTGTGTTGTCTTTTGTCTGCTTAGGCTCAGGGCGACTTAGCAAGTTTGATATAAAGGAATAACATTTCTAGGTGCCAAAAAGCAGAGTTTGCCTTAGTCAGCTGCAGCCTCTTTTCCCTTTTGATACAATTTCATAGTTGAGTGTGTTAAGTTTTGCACACTTCATGGCCAGGCAGCCCCAGAGTATTGAATGCGACTTAGCAGCACATCTGTGCTGGGTCAGATGTAGCTGGAGCTGCCACAGAGCTGTGGAACGGCATGGCACGCTCAAGTAGCTCCTTGTACTGCCCATGCGCTCACTGTGCTTACTCCATGAATCTTGAATCTGCCCCTGAGGAAGGTGTTGTCATTCTAATCCGTTTAGGGTCACGGAGGTTCACCAGCAAAGTGTGGTGGGATTAATACAACCTAGAGACGCTCTCTAAACCTGCTGATAACATCAGCGCCACAGCCCGCTGCCAGTCCACTCTCACTGCTGGTACTGAGCAAGTGCAGAGAGAGCAGCACTGAAAATTGAAGCACTTAACAATTTTTTATTAAATAAAGTAGCCCAGACATATATTAATTCTGGATCTTTCCCACAAACTTCGAAGCAGTGCAGTAGTAGTGGTCTAGTATTTTGGATGGTTGGATTAAAATTATTTTATTCACAATTCCCGACGGCTGCTGGAATCTCCCGGTGCTGAACGCACGTCGTTTTATTCCACATTGAAAAATTTTAAAAGAAATTCAGAGTTGCCATTGAAACTGCCCGCTATTTCCGCACCCATAACTTTGATCTCATTTTGTCTGGGATATTGTTTGTCGTCAATATTTTATTATGTTGTCCAAAATTTGGAAGTGATTATATGCTGAGGCTAATGTATATAGCAAAGATTTTTTTTTAAATACATTAGAATTATAGGTGTGCGCTTCGACTTTCAAACGACTCAGTTGTATGCCCACATGCAAATCATTCTCTCCGCAAAACCACTTGTATTTCAAAAGCTGCTTTTTCATGTTGCTTTTGACCCAGCTCATATCCTCGCCGGTGAATTTGTATTTACAGAAGCAAGAAAACTGCCGTGATTTTGCATAGCTGTTCTCGTTCATGGAAAATGTACGGCAACCACCGCACTTCAGCCAACTGAAGGCGTCCCCGTGCCCCGCACTCCGGGATCACCCGCGGCACACCCGCCCGCCGCAGGGTCCCCGTTGCCGGCGATCCCCCCAGCTCCCGGCCACCCTGGGGACCCCCAGCCTGGGGTGCGAGGGGGGGCGTGCCCGGCGCCGGAAGTGCCGCGGGGGCGCGGGCGCGGCGCGCGGGCGGAGCCGGGGGCGCGCGCGGCGGAAACGCGGGAGGGGGAGGAAGGGAGCGGCGGGAGCGGCGGCACCGCGGGCGGAGCAGAGCGAGAGGCAGCGCGCCCGCCGCCGAGCCCCGGCTGCCGAGGGGCTGCGCGCCGAGGTGAGCGGCGGCGCCGCGGAGGCAGACGGGCGGGGGGCGGTGGCGCTCCCCCCACCCTTTTTCCTGGGGCTCACCCTCCCTTTCCCTGCGGTTCCTCCCTCCCCCCCTTTTTTCCCAGCGCTTCTTCCCCCCCTTTTTTTTCCCCAGCACTTACCCTCTTTTTCCCCGGCTCTTTCTCCTCCTTCCCTTTTCCCGGCGCTTCCCCTCCCTTCCCTTTTTTCCCGCTGCTTCTTTCCCCTTTTTCCCGTTGCTTCCTCCCCCTCCCCCTTTTTTTTTCCCCCGGCTCTTGCCCGCGCTCTCCCTTTTTTCCCGGCGCTACCCCCCCGTTTTCCCGGCTCTTGCTTCCCCCCGTTCCCTTTTTTCCCCAGGGCTTCTCTCCCCTTCCCTTTTCCCCGGCGCTCCCCCCTCCTTTTTTCCCAGCCCTCCGCCCGTGTTCCCGGCGCCGCTCCTGGGGTCTGCGGTGCTGGTGGCGATGCGGGTGGGGGGTTTCCATCCGTCCCCGTGCAGGGCGAGCCTCGGGAGCGGCAGGGATGCGGGAGGGATGCAGCGTGTGGCATGCGGACAATGTCAGCTCGGGAGCGTCTCCACCCTGTGGAGCTGCGGGCGAGTCCCCTCACGGGCTCCTGCCACCCGGCGACAGAACGCGCTCCAATCCCCCTTCCCTGGTGCGGAAAGGAAGGGTTGGTGTGCATTGTTCCTCCCAGCGTTTGTTAAAAAGAAAGACCCGGGAGCTTTTAGGCTTTTGAGCCGTAGGAGCCGGTGAGGGCGGGCGGGTCTGGGAAGAGCCTCGCAGGCAGGGCTGGCGGCTGCAGTGGTTTTCCCGAAGACGGGGGGAGAGCGGTCCATTGGATTTTTCTGCTTGGGGATTGTCAGTAGTGGTGGGAGGGAAAGGAGGAGTGTCTGCACACAGGAGCGTCACGTCAGCTGCGTGGAATTCATAGAGGTGTGCTGATCTTCCTTCTGCAGCGATGCCGGTTGTCTTATGGCAGTGACTTACCTGTTCGTTTTGGAAGGTTTTATTTCCTTTTGGTTTTTTAGCTTGCGTGGTGGAAAAATCACCTGTACATTTGGGTGCTATCTTTGCGATTTGTCATTTTTACTACTGTTTCAAGGCTTTTTATGCTTTTACGTGGTTATAGGTATTCAGAAGGGAACAAACAGCAGTATGTGTCATATAATCCTCCCTTACTGGAGGAGGACAGGTACCCTGGGTTTGGCCTGAGTATGGTATTTCATATGGCTGATATCTCTGCGTTGCCATTCATGTGATGGAAGGATGGGGAACTACTGTTTTATGAGGCTGTAGAATCACATCTACTTGCTCTCAAAGAAATTGCCTCTTTTTGCCTGTCCGCCGCTCATGCCCCTGCCCTGCAGACCAGGGACATATTAGCTTTTAAACCACCTTTGAACAGAAAATGAACTCAGAAGTTTATTATGAATGAGTGTACATGTTCGTTGAGACAATATGTCTAAGTTGGACAATGTTCCAATTTTACTGTCTGTTTAATCAGATTTTGCTGCTCTGAAGTTTCCTATTAAAGTAGAAGAACAGAAAAATCATTTGCTAAATCATCTTGAAGAGCAAAAGTGTAGGTCGTAAATTCCACTTCCAGGGGATACTTCACGCATAAATTACGTAAAGGTGTAGATGTGTTCATGTTTAATGTGCCTGTATCCTTCTCGGGTGGATATGGTGAATAGTGGAATATAGAGTTTTTTTCTGTACCTAAACTGGTATGTAGTTTTTTGTATCAATAGGTGACACTCAAATTATCTTACAAAAATCCACAGTGGGGAAGCTTTTTGCCTTTATAGAACAAGGAGGTAAGTGGCACTTAGGAGTTAGTTTATTACCCTTCTACAAATTTAATTTTCAGAGAGATTTCCTTGAAATGGCTTGGGTTTTAGACTTGCGCAACAACCAGTGAAGAGTCTCTCTACCACTGTTTCTCTGGCTGATCATGGGACTACAGGGAGAATAGTATTGCTGAGATAAGCCATAGATCAGGAAAGCAATGTACTTTACAAGCTGTCCTCGAAAGAACATAAAAAATATTGTGAAAACAAATTATGTATAATCTTGAGTCTGCGTTCTTTGAGTAAGATCTTGAGACCACTGCCTTCAGGTTTGAATTTAGAATATTTTTTTCCAGAGTAGTACATTGACATAAACTGGTCTGGACTTCCTGTATATTGCAGTGCTTTACCTTTCGTAATAAGGTAAAGCCATGGTGCAGAGAGCAGTTCTTGGCTAAAGGAATGTATGAGGCTGCTGTGGTAAATTTTGTAGGTAGTGGTTCAACATGATTGATCTTGAGAGGCTTTATATTTCAAGAGATTGTGTCAGTCTTGTGAGTATTAGAATGTGTGGATATCACTTCGTTTCTCCCTTCCCCTAAACCACTGGGTTTTTTTAGCTGTAAAGCCATTGTGTTGATTCGTTATTTGAATTTTCACAGACTTTCAACATGTGCTTCTGTATCTTTTTCTTCTGCATCAAGATTTTTAATAAAATCAGCTAGCTTTTCTAGCCAGAAATAGTTACTACTTTGTACAATTAATTGAACATTTTTTATGCTGTATTAATCTGATTTTTACTGGTCATACAATTTGCCTTCCTTCTTCGAATGTCTTTCAGCCACTGGGGGAGGTGGAAATCTGTCAAACTGGGACAGAGTTAAATCTGAGTGACTAAGCCAGTTAGGCAAATACTAAGAAGAATAGTGCTGAAGATCCCAGCCATTGAGTAATCTACATCACGTTCGCAATAGTAGAAAAATCCAAGTCTCTTCTGTTACAAATGAAGCCAAAGATTGCAGAATAATCGCGCTGCCTTTTCTGTTATGTTAAACAATAGTTTTACTGCTGAATTTTCAAGTAGAACTGAAATAATATGCTTCACGTCTTCCCTTTAACATCTGTTGATACCGAAGGCCCTGCTGATGAAATCTAGAACTTGTTACAGGCATTGAAAATGTCCAGCTTGTATTTCAGTGCCCAACAATAAGCCAAACAGTGATGGATGCTTATGTAGTGATATTTCACACATTCTGGCAGTTTCAGAGAAAGGAAAACGTATGTTGATTTACAGCTGAATCAAGCAATCTTGGACAAATAAGCCTTATAAAAATAGGCATTCCAGATGTGTGTTATTGTTAAGGTTTTATAATGTGCAGAAATGACATCAGGATGCTGAGCAGTCACATTTAACATGTTAAGGTTGTTTAAGGCAATGTAACTGTTACAAAACCAAAGTTGTCCTATTGAATAAGTCCTTTTAAGAATTCAAAAAATGCCTTTATCATAATGGGCAGTTACAGGTTTTGAGTGAGTATACATGTTGAACGCTCTCCACCTTTTGGAATGTCTACAAGGTTGGGGAATGCCAGTGAAGAAACTTGCACTGTGGTTGCCTGTTATTGTTGTTCTTCCGATTGGTAAGGGTTTTTAGTTTCTTCTTTTTAATCCGCGAGCGTTATTATCAGTTAAAAGCTGTGGTCATTGAAAATGGCGTGTTGTTTTCAAGAGGTTAATGCTAGAAATCAGTCCCATTAAGTGCATCCTTGTGAGAAAGACAAGTAAAACTCCTTGATGATTCAGGTCGCTGGTAATCATAGAATCACCAGATTGGAAAAGACCTCTTGGACCATTGAGTCCAACCATTCCTATCTGCCGCTAAACCATGTCCCTGAGCACCTCGTCTACCCATCTCTTAAATACCATCCAGGGATGGTGACCGAACTACCTCCCTGGGCAGCCTCTGCCAGTGCCCAATGTCCCTTTCTGTGAAAATTTTTTTTCTGATACCCAGTCTGAAAAAATCTTCATGGTTGAAAATATTGCAAAGACTAAGAAAAGTATCTGCAGCAGACACTTTATGCAGCTGGATCCAGATACATTGGCTGATATTTTTTAATTTCAAGTAAGTTAAAGTAATTTGTCTATTTTGTCCTAAGTAGTAATTTTAATTCTTTGCTAGGACAGGCTGTAGTTGAAGTGTTTAATGTAAGATGCTATATAGAATAATATTTTTGTTGAGCTTGCTTTTTTTTATATACATCTGTGAATTAAAAGCACTTGAAATGTCTTCTGTGAGCTATCACTCTGTTAGAAATTGTATGGAGCAAGATGACGTGCATGAGAGTTTGAAGCTGGCCCAAGGTTAAATATTAGGAAAATTCTTTGTCACCGTCTTATTTCATAATGAGTTAGTTGAGTTCTGTAGAGAGGACGAGGGGAAGAGGAGGAGTTCCAGAGCTACTATAAAAATAGTTTTAAAACTTTTTTGTCATAGAACATAGTTTTTGCCTGTTACTGTCTTAGAAATTCATCAGATTAATTTAAATAGATGAAGATTCAATTGTCTTTCTGATTACTTTGCCTCTGGTCTGTCTTTCTAGAAGACCAGTGTGTAAGTGAAGGTTTTTATACAAAAATACTACAGTGAGTCTGGTGAGGGAATTACTGTACACAATAGCAAAACTGTTATGATGTATTTACTTTTCTTGAATAAATATTTTTAAAGTGCTCAAGAACTCAAGTTGTGCTGATGAAAATGCACTGATGTTACATAGAGCAAATGGTAAACTGAATGAGGGTTGTTCTCATCTTGTGTGAAAATTGTCTTAAATATCATTCCTTATTGGAGTGTTAAGCTGTTCCAATTGTTGTATTTGATGTCTGCTGAAACAGTCTCGCTCTGTGTAAGGGTGTCAGTACTCGGTCAGTCGAAATGTTTAAAATAACAAGTTGTGCTCATGTGCTAAAACAGTGCTCTTTTGCTTAAGCTACGAATAGCACGAATCCCAGCCACCTTACTGTTTCCCACTGCTTATTACAGCTTAATAACTGATTTCTAGCAGATCAGGATTAGAAAGAAATAGGATGAAGAAGTGATGTAATTTTGCAGTTATGTGACTCTCATCACGTTATTACTTGTGTCAGTATTGGGTTATCATCTAAAAAAGGTCCAGGAGACGTGGAATATGGAACCTGACCATTACTCTCAAATGTTTGTATGAAGTGGGAAAATATGCTAAATAAAATGTATACAGAAAGGGGCGGGGGGGAACTAATTGACATCCTTCGTCATCTCTGATAACTTTACTCTTCAGAAGGCTTTTGAAGTAGTTTCACAGGGACTGGCAGGAACTCTTCATGTGATAGTGAGAGTTCAAGTCCGCTGTCTGTCTGGCATAGGGTCCTTTGCTTCTTCCAGTGCTGGGGTTATCTCATCTTTTCCTTCCCTTTTCCAAAAAACTTAGCCGTTTGCTGTATTCATAGGATTTGCAGGATTCTTGGCCTAATTTTTTTGTCCTTATACGGGGTTAAAGGAAAACAAATGATGTATATGCATAGTCTGGTTAGAGTTGAGACGTGCAATACAGGTACTTCTCATAGTTTTTAATTGTTGCCTTCATGGCAGGAAGGCCATGGTAGGAAGGAAGAGCTTAATAGTTTGCTCCCTAAAGAAAAGCAAGTAGCACTTTTCACTTTCCAATGATACAGGAATAGACTTCATCTTGATGCAAATTGTCATTGTTATCAGTTTCCTGCTTTCAGAACAGCCATCTTTAGCATAGTAAAGGTAGTTCAGTCTATGTGATTATAGTCTTAATGCCTGAACTTGGTTACAGAGTCCTGGTAAAAGCACTCCCCCATCTAAAACTGTTGTCAAGCAAGTACTATCTGGTTCTGCTCTACCATCGTGTATCAGTGACTTGTAAAAGCTGCAGATTCTTCGGGGAGGAACTGCAAACTCTTCAGGAACTACTCTGTGCAAATTTTATTTTATTTTCTGAAATCGTTAGTCATCTTAAAGCAAAAATGTTTTCAGAAGTGTCCAATAGACTTAATTACAATCCTTACTGAAAATGTAATTGGTAAATTTGCATCATATGCTTGTAAAATAGGATTTCAAAGGCTGTGTCATTGAACAGCATTAGAAGTGCAAATAATGAATATGTATCAAGCATTTATGATAAAATAATTACGTCCGAAACAGTTGAGTTCTTCTCTGGTATCACCTTTGCAGCTAAATCTTTTCAATATGCATCATAAAATTGCCTGCTGAGTTAAGTGCAACATTAGAAGTTGAGTGAGTTACTGCATACTGTGAAAAACGCTACCTTTGCAGCATGGAATTCATAAAGGTGTTCTGGCATAGAATTGTTTTTCTTTTTGGAACTTACAGGTTGTGCTAAGACAGTTTTGCCCCAAATGTGTTGTTCCAATTGGTGATGAAAAAATATTTAGTGGGTTTTTAATGTCTCTGGATTTATTTTAAATCGCTTCACTGATTATTATGATGAAATATCTGTGTCTAAAATGTCTATTTGATTGGTTTAATCACTGAGAAAGTGTACCAAAACTGACAGGTTTTCCGTTCTGTCAGATGGCTTGTATATTTGTAGCGGTACTCTTGCATTTATTTCTGAAGCTGCTGAATTGATCCTTGGGATATATGATAGGTGAAAAAACAAATGTTTAGGACGTAACAGGTTGTATACACACACACTTGCTGGCTTTTCTTCTCTCCTCTTTCCATTTCTTCATGATGAGGTGTCACTGATAGGCTTCATTATGGATGTTACAGAAGATAGCATTAGCAAAACAAATTTACAGGTTGTTTGGAGGAAGTAAAGTTGTTCCGTGTGTTGTTTATAAACTTCTTCCAGTCATTAGTCTCTGGGCACATGCATTTGCTGTGCCTGGAGTTGCCCCAGGTTTGCAGTTCTCCCTGCCTGCATCGCTTACAGCGCTGACCCAGTCTCAAGAACTTTGTTCTACTCAGTGGTTTTTCTAGTTGATCCCTTAATGAAATGGTATTAATAGGAGCAACAAAGAAGCAATCGAGATTAGAGACAACTTCCTTTTCCCTTCTGTTTTTTCCTGGTGGGAATATCCTTTAGGTCTTATTTAGCTTTAGTGATCACAAAACTGTTGTTGTGTTACCAGTTTCTTCTTTTTAAGAGTACTTTCAAGATTTAATGCATGTAAATTCTGTGATCCACAGCATGCCAAATTGCTAAAATTGAAGGAAGGGGTGATGAGTTGCAGTAAAGGATTCTACCTTTGCGGAGCTCTTGAGAGCAGGAGAGAAGCTACATTCTTGTATATGCCTTCCTGCACCATGATTATATAGCTTTTCAAAATTAAAGGTTCTGTTATCTCTAGGATGTAAAAGCATTTTTAAAATAAACTCCCTCTGGACTGCTGTTTGCATCTTATGAGAAGTAAAACGTATCTGTCCAGGATTTCTGAATCTGCCATAGGAAATGCTTTGCACCATGACGCTGTGAATGAATTAGTTTTCATATCCAGATGACAAATGTTAT
This sequence comes from Cuculus canorus, assembly GCF_017976375.1. Lineage (NCBI taxonomy): Eukaryota > Metazoa > Chordata > Aves > Cuculiformes > Cuculidae > Cuculus > Cuculus canorus. Next base: position 27,430,575 of record NC_071406.1, on the reverse strand, counting down.
TTATACTTAATTTAGGCAAGGTGATTTACAAAACTGGAATGGCTTCTAGCCCAGTATTGGAGACAGTAAGTTTTCAAGATGTTTTCAAACATCTCATGAATGAGACTGATTTTCACAGCTTAATGATGATCTTCCAAAGGTGAAATTGGCATGGGAAGCTTAATAGTTTTGCAGAAATATTGTACTTGCATACTGATTGCCTTAATTTTGATCCTGTGTTTTTTTTCTGCTTGTGTCTGAGCTCATTGCTCCTCTTCTTTATGGTTTAGAACAAGAAATATTGAATTAGGTGGGAAGAGAAGTATTCTCAAAGAAATGTGAAACTGTTTCATTATGACTTTGACAATGTTCCCTCAGGTTTTCTGGGAAACCTGTGTTGGCTGGGAATATGCAAAGATAAAGGCTAAAGTTCTTTAGTTTTTATTAACGCTGAAACTTTGTGTCTTCAAGGACCAGACACACTATCTGAAAATGAATAGCACGTCTACTCTAGCTATGTTCAGAAGCACAGACAGTGTTCACCGCCCAGGGAGGTTCCTCACAATTGTTCTGTGGGAGGCAAATTACTGATGGATTGTGCTTTGACTTAAAATAAAGCCTCAGCCTTTGCTGTTGCGCTGCTGGCTGTTCTTAGGCAGTTTGCTGCTCATGTATGGTTGTTTTCAGTTTCATCCTGACTTGCCTAGTTCATGCCTGTATAGTGATGAGGCATCTTGCATAGGATTTTTGATTCCATGCCAGAAGCCAAGCATTCCAAGCTCTCTTTATTTATCCTTAGTGATTTTGCTTCCTGCTTCTCTCCGTGCTAGAATGATCACCGTGATCTTGTTGCACCATTGAAGACTGAGTTAATCATTGTTGGAATCTGTCTTTCTTTAATACATCAGTGCAAGTTTGGACTCCCCAGGTGTCTCTAATCATTCTTCTTTACAGGTGCTTAAAGACCTTTTATACAAATGTGTTTTATAGTACATTAAAAAAAATCCCACAGTGAAAGAAAGAACAGTGAAAGTTGTTCTGAGCCTTTATAGAAAAATGCTTTACAGACCTCTGTTCTCCAAGGAAGTTGTCACTTATCTCTTTAATGCATGACTTAATAAAATGACCTTTTACTTGGACATGTAGTTCGGAGTGGCTTTGAGGAAAAACATGTGTGATTGCATGCTATTCCCAGAAAAGCTCTCTGCAATTTTTTTTGTGCATGTCAGTAACCAATGTTTCTAGTAGTTTTGGACTTTATTTGACAGTAGTTGAATCTGAGGGTTTAAAAAAAAAAAAAGCATTTATATCTGTTTAAATAGTCACATTTTATTAGGGGGAAGAGGAGGGTAAGCCATTCATTTTCACTCACGACTGACTTTGCAAGGTAGTAACACTGACTAAAACTGGTGAATTCCTTTGGCCATCTCTGAGCACATTACAGGTCAGCAGAACAACTCTGCCTGAAGCTAGGTAACAGAAGATTGCTTTTTATTTCACCTCTATTTAGGTATGTCTATCATTAAGTAACTTAGTGATATTCTAGCCTTTCAATTTCACTGAATTAAATAATATTTCTCAGACTGGTGTCAATACTGAGAATAAATTCCTACCAAGGGAGGAAGGAAAGGAATTATTTTCCTAAATAAATGTTCAATTGTTCTGGATTAGAGACATCAGAAATTCTTTCTAAGAAGCACAGCAGAAGTGAGAAGTCTCATTTTCAGCAATTACATGGAAGGAGAAAGAGGGCCCCATAGAAAAGCCTGGATGTTGTCGTCCCTTCTGGCAGCTGGCAGAGCGTAAAATTGAAGCAATAGGGAATTGAGAGAAATTTTTAGGTGGAACCTTATATAGCCACATCACAGTTCTTGTAGTGAAATGTGTGGTATCTTTGTGAAGACTGCTCTGTATTAACTAAACTGCAATTGATACTGCAACATACAGCTTAACTTCTTGTGCTTGCTGTCTTAGTGGAAATCAAGAGACTTTCTTGGTAAAAACAGAAAACAGCCCTCCAAGCTCAAGTGCTTGCTATTAGCTTGACTGAAACTTTCTATTTTGTTATTGCTTATTCCTCTTTAGCTTGAATTTATGCAAAAAAAAAATCCTTCAGAAGGTCCTAAAAAATGATTTAACAGGAAGCCCTTGGAATTAGTTACTACTATTATGTAATGACAAATTTTAAGTTCTCTTTTACCAGCTGGAATGGAATATTCCTGGAATGACTAGTGTGCGTTGCGGGGTTGAAAGTCCAGTGTAGAACAAACAAATGCAAGCTGTGCACTTTAAACTTCAGTGGGGTTTCATTTCTGAAACATGATGACCTGAGTGTTTCCCTTTTTGAAAAGAGGTGTCACTTAATCTTCGTTCTTCTGAATTACCAGGTAGTTAACTTCCTGTGTGACACTTGTAAATATATTGACATGGATAGACTGTTACAACAAGTCATTTTGTGAATGATTTTTGTGTCCTTTTTTTTTTTTTTTGTGGTCCTAGGTCATTCAAAATTTTATGAGGTTTGTGTGGCCTTTAGAGATGCATAGTATAGCAAAAAACATTGTCACTTGACACAAATTACTTTGATTTAATGTGCAGGCTGTCTGCTGTCATTGTCATAAAAAGTTTAAATTGAACTGCTGTTGCTTGCTTTCTGGTGTGAAGACTGATCTAAGTGCAGTATGTAAGGCATGTTATTGTATTGTCTGTGACTTTAAAAATTATTCCTTATATATAATACCTTCTGATGATCAATGTTTTCCACTAATTCTTGTAAAGTGTATACTTACTTATTTTGAAGATGACAGCGTGTGTTATGTCCCTGTATAACGTGACCACAGGCCAAGCTCATGTCTTTGTAAGCTGTAAGGTAGAAGGTGCATTAGCATTTGAGAAATGAGAAGTGAACATGAAAACAGTAATAAAACAGGTGTAAAGTGAAACTGGGGAATGTGCTTTAGAGCAATGCCTTCCATAGACTTTATTTAGTTTCGTGATTTTGTAGAGCATAATAAAACTCCTACATTCTGAACTTGGATTCCACCTCTCCATTTTTTCTTTTTAAACTGAAGAATGCTGCTTTGCTGGGGAAATGAAGGTCCAGTGAAAGAAGCCCTTAGTTTACTTAGTATTTCTTTAGTAATTTCCGAAGTTCTGCTTGCATCCATAATGTGATTAGTAACGTTTCATGGGAGTGGGGCGATAGCAGTGGTCTGGTCCTGTGTGTCGGGAATTGTCTATGTAGTTACATGGAACTGGTTTGAACACATGGTTTGAGGCTTGTGTTTCAACAGTAGTAAATAGTGATGATCTTCCTGTCACTAGGTGTGCATGCAGTAGCCTGGTGTTTAATGGAATACAGATGGATGACTGTGTAGTTTTTGTGGTTTTGTTGCCACTATGCTTAATGTATTTTATAGATCACGTTTAGAAAATCTGTAACTAACTATGAGCTTTTTCTTTCCAGAGATGAGAAATTGTATCCATTACTCTGCATTCTGTAAAAAATTGATTTGTGCCTCCCGTGTATTGCTGATCTTTTATAGTGTCTTGAGGAATAGGACATTATTTTATAAAAAGGAAGCTAGGTCTGCCACAAAGGAAGCATTATATTATGGATTAAATACTGTCCTTGTCATCTTTGAACCACACTTTTTCTGCTGTCTTGTTACGTGCATGTTTTTTCTTTATACAGTCTTCCAGTTCTATAGTTGAGTTGCAGTAGTTTTTAAAGTTGAATGTGTGGCTCTGTTGTCCTCTTCCTATGTATTGGTCTTGGAATGTTTGCTTCTGAAATGCTTCTTGATGTGATACTGAATGGGTAGAAAAATCTTTTTTTTCTGTGCTCATTTCCTTCCTGTACTTGGGCTTATGTTTGCATGTGTGCTCTTAAGTTTTCTTAAGATGGGGAACACCATTCTTGCCAAAGTGCACGTGGGGGGAGGTGAATAGCATAGTTAGCTACGTTTGCCCTGTGCTTTGTGCATATTCTCCTCATCTGGGAGAAATTCTTTAGATGATGCACAAGAATTGAAAAAGGAGCTGAGAACTTGCTCTCTGTGACTTGCTTGCATTTTAAAAAAAATATATAAAATGTCAGGAATAATAGAGCTGGAAGGAGGTACTGTTAGAATTGACAGCACAGAAGGCGGTGAATGATTCCATGGATGGATTGCTCCTTTAATTGTTTTCTTCTGAGAGAAGGTTGTGATGTCAGATGAAGAGTTGAGACAAGGAATAAACAAGGTCTTAGGATGCACCCCATTTTCATACAGGTATTTATTCATAAATGATGTTGAGGGACATGCTGTGGCTTGTAAGATCTGGAGATCAAACAGCTCAATTACAAGTGGTTACACTGATAGAGACAGTGACACAGAAATAGTGCTAACAGCCAGGCTTGGATTCCTGGTAGACATTCTCAGCAGTATTGCCACAGGAGCACAGCCAGCCAGTTCCCTTAATAAGTGTGCAGGTCCACTGGCAGCTCTGACCCAACAGCTGCGAGTGATGTTATGGCATACTAGCACCTCGCTGTTGAGTCATTCACTGCTGATCATTCTAGCTACTGTCCATAAGGGATTTTGGCTATTTTCTTGACTAACATTTCCACATGGACCTTGATGACCAATCTTTCAAGAAGTGGTTAATCCACTGACTTTGCACTGATTACAGCTTTGTCAGGCTTTTGCTAAATTGCTGTATATTCAGCCAACATCAGAATGTGAAGTTAAGATTTTTGAATACTGTTGAACAATAAAAGGAGAACATAACAATATGACCCATATCTTCGATTTTCTCCAAGTTCAGAAAACTGAATTGTTTGTACGACTTCCTTCAATATGATGGGGAAATTGCCTGGGTAATTGCTTCGTTATTTATTGTATTTATATGTATCATCTGTCAAAGCGTGTTGCAGGATTTCTGTGGAATGCAAAAGAACATTTTCAGTGGAATGCCAAATCCAACTCCAAAACCTAACTATGTTCTGTATGGAAATGTTCTAAAGACATATTTATCGAGACTTAAGTATTTAAGGACTCTTAGTAATGGACTATGTTGGTAATACTGCCTGTCTCTTGTCTACTGCTTTGTTGTGTGAGCAAGTGTGTGAAAGGTATACTGGTATAAATAAAATCAAAATTTCTTCCCTTTCTGACTTTCTGATCTCTCTAAAATGGCTTCAGCTAGAAGGTGATAGCAGTAAGTACTAGGAATCCATCCTTGGCCCATGTGACCGGCAGTGTTCAGCACTTCAGCAAACAGCAGTGTGTGGAAATCTTTCCCAACTTTCTTCCACTGATTTTTGAGCTTGTTTTTCTTTTTCCTGTGGAAGTTGGACTTTTCTCTTTTGCTTTTCTTTACTTGAAAAGATATGGGGCGGGGTGGGGGTGTCTTATGGTTTGGTGTTTTTATTGGTGTTCATGGTTTTTAGTTTGTTTTTTTTGCTTGCGTTTGGTTTTTTTTGGAGGGGGGAGGAGGCTATTGGTGGTGGGGAAGATATTTTGGTTTTATTTTATTAAGAAAAAGCTTTATGAGGTTTTTTCTTCCACTCTTTGACTTGTAAAATTAAAATTTAAATGGCATACTCTTTAGTATGTGTATAACATTGTCTAATCCCAAATATTGGGATTGTAAGTCTAGTATTTCCTGAGTTTTTAACGCTGTTTCTTCTTTCTGCTATCACTTCCTCCTGGAGAAAGACTAACTAGTTTCCTTCAGATGAATCAGAACTTAGATTTTCTGACTTTGTATATACATGTTGCTTGGATTGTCTGCTGGACCCTGCAGATGGCTTTAGTCTTAATGTTCTTCTTATGGCTGGAAGGAGAGGTCTTCTGACTCCTTTCAGTATTCAATTATGAGAGGGGTATGGTGATATGTTTATTCTTATGTGGGAGCTTTGTATCAAGAAATCTACAGTGCCATAGCAAAGTGTTTGGAATTAGTCACTTCAGCAGTTTTAAAGGTTTTTTCAGGACTTGACAGTGGGAAAAATCTAATTTATGAAAATGAATTTTATTAATAAAAAAAGTAGAATTTTTACAATGCTTTGTTAATATGTTTAATTCTTATATAGCATGAGCTGTGAACTGAGCTTGTTCATGATTTCTGTGTTTAGACACGACATTAGCTAGTTTTTGTTTGGGTTTTTTTTTAATGTCCTGAGGTTATTTTGGATACGGCATCTGAAATATTTTGCTTAGTAGCTTCAACAAGTACACAGGACTTTCTAAATTTTTGGTTTGTACTTTAGTGAATGTTTGAGTTGTCCTTAACCTGATCTAAAATCTGATTTTTTTTTTTTTTTTGTCCCACCCCAGCCTGCAAAATCAATTTGGCAAAAACTTTCTTGATGTTCCGATTTATACAAACATACGTGGAGATCAAATGCACCAGAAATGCTCAGGGATGGTTAAGTCTAGATATGTAGCTCAGATATTGGTGGATATTTTTATTTTTTATGGGATTTTTTTTATTTGACCTTGTCATGAAATGCAGCCACTGACCATCCGAGATGGGACCACAGCTAGCAACAATTTATTCTAAAATCTGGGTATCCGTAGAGTTTGTAGAGAATTTCTGTTTGTACAGAATGTTGCTGTAGCTTGCCACACGTAGTTACAGAATGGTGAAGGTTGTTAAGTGGTGGCAACGTTACTGGAAGGGTCACCTAAAAGCTTTTAGGGTTTCGAGAAGAGGATCCCATAGTGCATGTTCACTTTCTCTTTAAAGGGAGGGCACTCGGCCTCAAGGAGATGTCCATGGTGGGCATCCCAGGCACCAGGACGACCTCGTTTCACAGGCTCACTGCTCCAAAGGGGATATGTTGGTACCCAGTGGATCAGGGCTTGTCATCCTATGTGGTCACGCTGACTCTTCCTGGTTGGAGTGGTCTCTGAGGCAATGTCAGGGTAGGGTTGGTCTCTCAGGTTCCATATCATCTGCACCGTGCCTCAGGCCAACTCGCTCTTGGGTGCAGGTGCACTACTCTCAGGCTTGTCTGAATACTGTTGCTTTAAATTATGTCAAATCCTTTCAGGCGCTGGGTCACAGACAATATAATTCAGTCTTTTATTCTTCTTCTAATGCATCTATGTACAATGAAAATTCGGGTGCCTTATCTGTCTTGGGGAGGACTCTGCAACTTTCTCTATTACTTTATCTTAAATGCCCAAAGCTACCTTCTCTCCTTTATGCTTAGAACCAACCAGTTTGTCTTTTATCAGATTGCAGTGTGAAAACCCATTTTTCTCATTAAACTTCTTCATCCAAAGTCTAGTATGGCAGCCCCATTATATCACCAGACATCTTCCTGGAAAGCACTTCCTGATGGAAGTGTTCTTGCATGCTATGCTGCAATGAGCATGAAAAAGCACTGAGCATTTTCTGAAAAATGTTTTACTGAAGCTAGACTACCTTGTTTTAAAATTGGATTCCTTTCTTCGTTGGTTTTGCTGATATGTCATACTAGTTGAAAAATCTAGAGTTTAACCTTGCCTTATTTTTTCCATCATTTAAGAAGTTCCTTGTTTGTTTTGATGGCCAGGAACTAGACAGTTTATTTACAGGTTTAGGTCTGCTTTTACTATTGATTAGAAGGAGAGGGGATATTAATGTTAGGGGATTCCTTGACAAAAGAACTGCATTCCTAGCAACAGGACCATGACCTCTACCCATCCCTCTGCACACTTTACAGTTAGTCAAGTGAATTACTTGCTGTGATGTAAGTGAACAAGATGAGATGTCCTCACCTGTACAAAAGTGCTTTAAGATGCTTCCTGTGAATGAAGAGGAGGGGAAAAAAAAGCAGAGGTGATGATTTAATAGTAAGAGTTTTAATACCTCATCTTTCAGACAGAATGACCTCTCTAACTCTGAAGGAAAAAGGGCGAAGTCCATCAGCGGTATAGATTTCAGGACCTCCAAAGAAGAAGCTCTGTTTCATTCCAGTTGTCTTCTCCTGCTGATGGAAACAGATATGTGGCAGTATGAAATGCAACATTCCTTTACAGTCTGGTCATAGTCATAGCAGAACTTATTCATAAATAAGTGCGCATAAGGAATGTAGTTATACATGTTAGTAGTTATACGTTACCTTTACTGCAGAGATGTGTTGAGATGCAGGGAGAATGTGAAGAAAGCTTCCAGTGGAATGAAATTTATAACTCTGCAAAAATTATTTCTTTTTTTGGCTTGTAAGGCTCTTCTGATTTGTCATAAGCTGGCAGTGTGTGGTATGCTAGGCTGTAGCTCCTGTCAGCAATACTTTATAAATCCTATGGAAAGATAAGTTGCAAGCAACTTGCCCGAGTGGATATTCAGAGGTCTGAAGGAAGATAGAAAATCAACAGAAGCCATGACATAATTTATTTTTTTTAAGCTCCATTGTAAGTCTTTTCATGGTGATGTTTTTTTATTTAATTCAAGTTGAGATAGAGAGCTAAGATTCAAGGCTAATAATCTTTTCTACAAAAAATGAAACAAACAAAAAAAAAAACTTATGTCCTATTCACACCTCAGTGTTAGCAATCCAAGGAAGTGAGACTGTAGGGTAATGGAATGTTCTATAGACTTCTGCATCTGCATGCATGTTTTCATAGTGCAATAGACTTGGAACTTGGAAATTATTTTGCTTTTAAATATCAAGGTGCCAGTGAATTGAGACTTAGTGTAGTGTGGCTTTTAAACTGATCGCTGTCACCTACATTTTACACAGCTACTTTTACTGCTTTGTGGCTCATTTTGGCTACAGCAGACTAATGCAGATCAGTTCTTTCTTGCCAACCCTTGTCCTTAACAAGATGTGACATTGGTCCAAGTAATTACCATTTCTAATGTCACAAATGACATTCCTTATACAGTGTGGTCAACTTAGTACAGCTGCTTTAGCAGTACAAATAATCGTGGTACACATTCCACTTTTAGTGTTGTATTCATCTGGCTCAGTCCTTAGAGAGGCCTTTATAGTAAAGAAGATATTTTTGAGGAAAGAAAAATAATTGTTCTTTTGGGATGTTCAGAAAAAAAACTTCACTCTAAGGCTTGCCAAATTGTTACACAGCTGTTAAGATGATATAATGTTTTTTTGTTTGACTGAGGTTGTAAATACGAACTTCCTTCCTCCTGCATCTATAATTAATCTAGCTGTATGCAAAATTTGTGACAAATCCCTTCCAAATTTCTGTTGAGGGAGAGTACTTTTGAAATTCTTACAAACTTCAGGATGCGGTTTATATTTGCTTATGAAACGGGTGACCTAATTTTCTGTGAACTAGATATAACCTCCTCCCCTGGTCCTGCCAAAATAATGTATGTCTAGGATGAGAGTTTGTCCTTGTTTTATGGAGCAGAAAAATACTCATCTCTGAGAATTCTTGACTGCAATAGCCTTAATCCTGGGAGGATTTCACTGTGGTTTAGTTGCAATAGAGCGTACTTAGTCAGAGGTCAAAAATAGGCTCAGAATGGACAGTAGGTTCTGTTTTGTTGTGTTGTCAGGTATTCCTGCATTTGTTGTGAGCCATGTTTCCTTCTGCTTTCCAAATTATATTGAAGGAAATGATAGCACTGGTGATCAGCCTTGTGGACGCAGGCTTAAGTATTTTGGAAGGAAACTGAGACTGGCTGCAGCAATCCTGTAAACTCTGGTAGTATTTTGCCTTAGGAAGGCTATGGGTCTTTGAGCGTGATGCAGTCAGTATGTGTTATGGTATAAGCTTGGTTCTAACCCTGTTTTTCCAATTTTTAGTCCTTAAAAATTGCTTGTAACTGTTTTCATGCATTTTTATCTTCTGTTGGAAAAAAGAGGTAATGTATGTTGATTAATAAAATAATACATCTATGAAAGGTTTGGTTTTTTAAACAATATTGTAGCAATACATCTGTATAAGCTGGGGATTTGTTGTTGGTTTAAACAATATTTTGGTAGAATCATTACATTTGCAGCAGGGGAAGGTAAATTAATTAAAATACCTGACTAGTTGAGGAAAGTAATCTATAAGTTAGTCTTCTTGCAAAGGTTTCCATTTTTCCATTGAATTTAGGAAAGAATTGCTCTCAATGGTTTCTGATATTATGATGTGATGGCAGATGAGGCAGGAATGTTTGTTTCTTGGCAAAATGTTGCTTACTTGAACTTTTCTAAAGTTTGTGGGTTTTATTCTAAGTTATATAACAGAATAATAAAAAATACAGTATACGTTTTGTGATAACCTCTAGAGTGAGACTCTGCTTTCAGTGACTACAAGGTGTTTGTGCAGAGTATCATGAGCAACCATAGCCACGGCTGAGTGTGTACTTGGCTGATACCTTTGTTTGAGTACTGAGCTCTGTACACCTGCTAAACCCCAAAATTTCCAAGTTGTCATCTGAGTTAGGGAGACCTTGAGAGTGTACTACTGAGAAGTCTGTGCTAGACAAGGACAATGGGAAGTGGTCATTCTTCCTTGTCCCAAAAACAGAATACAAGATCTGTTTTGAAAAAGAAAATTTCAGACTCCAAAAAGCAAAAATTGTCTGTAGTTACAATTAGGCTCTATTTAATAAGTTAGAGTTAAGGTATAAAGAGGCCTACAGCAGAGTATTATTGTAAGTACTCTTTACACTAAGTAAGGGTTAAGCAGAAAGCGTATTCTGAAAGCATCATTTCAGAGGAATTTTGCAGTCTTGACTGGTGATGTGGGAAGATGATGAGAAAATTCTTAGTTTGCCCGAGTTACTCCAGGCTTGGCTTGGCACTGTCATGTCTGGTCATTACACAGAATTTTGTGAGCCTTTAGTATTTATTGCTTGGAATTGAGTGGGTTTTTTTCCCCCTAGATAAAGTATACCCGAGTATTCTTATGAAATAATTTGAGTCCATGTGTTTCTGAAAATGCTGTGGTATGACACTACCATTCATGCTAGTATCTTTTGAGGCTTTGGGAAAAAAAATAAATCCAGAATTCCAAAACACAGATGTAGATACTGTAGTATGGAAGACTGTGAAGGAATGTTGGAGGAAGGGTGCTCTGTTGAGTGCCTGAAGCTGGTCACTCCATTTCTCATTCTCATCACTCGCAGCAGTTGTAAACAATCAGCTGTGTGCTGGTCGTGCCAGAAAATTGTACCTAATTCATCTGAATTAAGCTGTATACAAACTTTGAAACAAATCTGAGAGGCAACCTACATCATCGATTAGTTAGTTTGCTTCAGACCGTGAAAAACTTGAAGTGACTTTAACTTTGTGGAACTGGTAGTAAAATGCATTGAGTCCCAACTATGTGCTCCTCGCAGGACTAAGTAAAACTAAATCATATGACTTAAGAGCATCATTCAGACGCCCCTTGAACTCTGACAGGCTTGGTGGTGTGACCACTTCTGTGGTAAGCCTGTTCCAGTGACCGATCAACCTCTCAGTGAAGAACATAGTCTAATGTCCAATCTGAACTTCCCCTGATGCAGCTTTGTGCCGCTTCTTCATATGATTTCATGTAGCAAAGGAGGATTTACTTCTCGAAAAATAAGGTCTTGTTTGTTCCTGATGATTTGGGGAAACTGCTACAAATACAGAGGTGTTATGGTGTAGGGTCTTCCTTTCAAATTTTACTTTTTAGTGGAATTTGTGTTGCAACAAGTATTCATCTGTACCTTTCTGTCATGATCTATGATGCATTTTGATAGATCTATATCTTTGCTCATGCACAAACATTTCGATGTTATAAATACCTACAGACCACTCTGGTGAATAAGTGACTTACATTGTCAAGAGAGTTTGCTTTTACTCTTTTATAAATAATATATTTAATTTTATATATATATATATTTACAAGCACGGATGTACTTGCATGTATTGCCTTTGGGCTGGTTCTGAGATCACCAATTACATGGATATATGCAAGATCCTGTGCTTCGTTTCCAGGAATGTTTGACCAGTGCTTGTAAGTATTAAATGAAGAAGTGTAACAGGCAACACACCATGTCTGTATTTAGCTTCTAATTTGAAAGCTCTCTGTAATGGCATGGGCATGCTGTGTTTGCGTATCTTGTGCCTCAGTGCTACAGAGTTAAAACTGGATGTTTTCTGAATTCAGAACTTTTAATTTATCTATGGGTGGTAATGCTCTACATTTATTTTTTTTCCAAATTGTTCTAGCATACTCTTAAATGTCATCTTCTCTAGGGCTTACCTAGCATCTCAGAAGCACTAAAGCATTAAATGCTTGAAATGAAAATATGTTTGTAGCTAAAGTAATTTATTAAGGTGTCATTTTGTTGATTTGGTAAAACTGATCCAATTTTAATATAAGTAAGTACAAATGCAATAAAATTATAACTGCTTTTCCATATTTTGCATATTTGTTTGCATATGCCCTACACTAGGTAGCATTTGAAGTTTTCTCACTACTAACTGGGAAGGGAGCCTTTTCTGTTATGAACTTAAGAACATAAGCCAAGTGTTTGAATTTCTTATAGTACACCCTGTGAGCTAGAAGTGGAGTTTCTAGATGCAGGTGAATTGTTAGCGGTGACCTGTCTGCTGCCAAAAAGAGGAGGTCCCCCTTGTTGCTCTCCATCTCTTCTCCCATCTGTCTGATATGAACCCGAAAGAATCTGTTGGCTCTAGTATGTATCCAAGGGGTAATCTGTTTCTGCTTGCCAACACAGCAGAAAGATTATTTTTGATGTTTGGAATGTTGACTCAGTTTTCTGGTGGTTTAGAACGTTGAGTGGGTTCAGTGCTGTTTCAGAGCAAAGGCCTGGTGGACGGAGGGGAAAGAGAGTCCTTCCTGTTCTTGTCAACAATGAGGAATTAGGCTGGCTCAAGCTTTGATGTGTAAGTTGTTTTAAACTGTAGGACTAGGAGCTTTAAAAAAGGAAAAGAAAAAGTAATCAGGAAAGCTTGTAGAGACATTTTCCCAAAATCTCCTTTGGAAAGGACTACAGAAATTTGGCTGTGGAACAGAGAGAAAGAGGACTTTACAGTTTTGTTGCTTTTGAGCCCATTTTCAGTGTTTTCTAAATGCAAAGAAGACATCCACACAAAATGTATTGGTTTTTTTTTAATATCCTGCAGCGCTTACATGCCAATAATAATAATAAATTGCCTAAATTTCTGAAATGCTTTGCTAAAAATAAGTGTGTATAGATTTATTGAGCCGATATAGATGTAGGTGCATTTGATAAATGAGTTGTTCATGCAGGGTAATGCAGCTAGGAGGTGGGCTGCCCCTTTCACAGCAGCGTGTTACTGAGAATAGGTCCAATTGAAAGATTTGGTATTGGGAGTATCTTGGCATTTTGATGCTCAGCTTCTTCATCGGAGCAGGCGGTATATTTATCCCAGGAGAAGATAGGAAGGAAGAGGGAGGAAGCGTGTGCTGCGTCCCCTCCTTTCCTATGTGGCTGAAACTGTTGGTTACATATAGCCCAGTGTGTGCTTGTAGGTGAATTCCTTTCTGAAGGGGCAAGCACAAGTGATCTGCCTCCTTGCTTATTATGCAACCTGCTCCCAACTTCGCTTTTTCTGGGCAACTTCAGTGTGGTCTAGGAATTATTTTGCAAGTCATTCTCTTGTCTGTCATGAGAAATATGTAAGCTGAGTTCACCTATGTCTTACATACTAAGTAGCACATTCCAAATAAATCCAGTGTGGTGGAGGAAAGGCTCTGTGGCAGCCAGGAAGGATGACAGTCAAAGGGCAGTTGCTGTCAAAACAAATAATCCTGTGTTTCGCTCCTAAGATTCTATGGGAAGGTGCTGTGTAGTGAAGCCATCCTGTAAAGTACCATTCTTCTTAACTTCTTAAAAGGTATTGGGACCTTTGATGTTCACAGTGTAGTTGTGACAGGAGGGTATCTGTCCCCCAGACTGATGATGGAGTATCTCATTTCTGGCCTTATGAACTTGTGTTTCTTAACATGAAAGTAAGACTACTGGAAGGTATTTTTTCTGTCAGTGTGATCCTTGCTAAGAAGCCTTGGTGTTTAAAAAGGATCATTCACCTTTTGTATTTTAAAAAATAGTTGCATGGAAAAAAGTTGCATTGTTACTTTCAGATGGCTTTAAAACTAACCAGAAATTCTGTCAGATCTGAAATTGTGATTTTAAAAAAATTTTTTGTAAAATTCAAAATTATTTTAGGCAGCCTTGGGTGTTCTTTTTTCTCATCTTCTGATTCTCTCACCTTTGTTTATCAATTTAGCATGGCACAAACTTAGGTGACAGACAAGAATAATTGAGTATTAAGTTATAAAACTTCCAAGACTGTTCGTAAGCAAAATGTAATGCGAAATATAATGCACAGTATATTTGTGTCTGTGTGTATAATAGCTACCATCAGCCACCTGCTTAGGGTTAGCCTTCACTGAATTAAAAAACTCAATAGTTTAAAAATTTGAGGGCAGGTAGTTTTAATCAAGAAACACTTTGGAGAAATTCTTGAAAATTCTGTTCATGAATGGTGATATGGATGGAGTCTGACTCGATTTTTTTTTTTTTTTTCTTCCTCCCCATGGTTGCGGTAGCAAAGCACTCTGCTGTCTTTAGTTTTCATGCAAGAAGAGTTCTGTTCACAAAGCTACCAAGTGTGGTGGCAGCAGACTTTATGGTAGTTGTTTATGTGACTCAGGTGCTGAGCTGTTTAGAGAAGGCCTCTACACCTTAGGATCTGAGCAGTGTTTCTTAGTAATGCTGGCTTAATCCCATGAATTTAAATCCTTCTGTTTGAAGGCCTTCTTTAACAAGCCCCAGCTGTCAGCCTTGTCTTCCATGCTTGTCCTACTGTATAGAAAATTCATGTTCACTTCCTCAGTGCCATGACTCACACCATCTTTTTCCTTTTTGTTATGGATGATGAGTTTCTTATTTTTCAAGAATGTGTGCTTTAAAACGTTGATTTGGTGTTAAATATTTACATTTGGTCTTAATCTCTACAATTAAATTCTAAAGGTAAAATCCTTTTGGTATGCATCAGTTGGTACTTAACTGACTTTTAGACTGCTCTAACCTTTGACATAACAAAGCTTTTCTATGTTGAGGCTGTTTTCTTGCTTTGGGTGCTTTTTTTCCCCGGGAGTGGAGTCCAGAAATGGTGTGTTTCCCTCTCTTCCCTCCCTGCCTCACTCTCTGCTGCAAAGATTTATTTAGAAATTAAAATAATGCAGCTTTTCAGTATGAACATCTCTTTAGACCACATCTTAAATATATAAAATGATTTTTAAAAAATATTTCTGGTGAGTTTCATGAGGCTTGTAAACTAGAGATTGAGGTCAGTGCTCAGTAGGCAAAGCTTAGATTCCTGTTAGCAATCTGTGACAGATTTCATAGCTTTAGACCTCAAATTGTTGATACTGGTTATTATGTGGACTTCTTAGTTTAAGATAATTAAACCACCCTTCCAGAGAAAGGATGTTGAATTGACAGTAGAAGCAAAATCCCAAGTGAAGAGAGTAATAAAAAAAAAAAATGTAGGGACAAATATTGTCAGTTTTCTCCATTTTGTTTTTAGAAAATTTGGAGAAAGTTTTCCAGTGACTTTCTGCTAAAATGGCAAATAAGAATTAAGTTGTATATTCAGCCTTTATCAGTGATGATCATGTCTTTCTGTATCTGCTCAAAGACTTTCTCCTCTTTAGCAATTTGTGCAGGCTTTACTAGAGAGTAGTGGTGGTGGAACTGTTACAGGCTTTGGCGCTCTGCTTAACCAGATTTCTCACAGAAGTTACATTGTGGATTGAGATCGTTTCTGAAATGGCTTCTCTATTGCTTTTTGAAGAGGAAAAAGACCATGTGCAGAGAAGAGTTGTGCAAGTGTAGGACTTTCCTCAAGGGCTTTTTTTTTTTTTTTTCCTTTTGCTAGTCAAAATACTGCTTGGATTCTTCCAGTGTCAACAAGGAAGTCTGAGTTGCAGTTTATGCAGCAGGGGGGTGGTTTTGTCATACTGTTGCATGTGAGGTTTATGGGAACCTGAAATTGTGCCTCTTCACCTGCAAGACCCAAGAGAAGATGTTGATAAAGTAAACCTCTCAGAGCAGTGGCTCTCCTGCGGTTGTGAGATGCATAAACACATTTTTCCACCTACATTGTGCAGAATTTGTCTGTACAGTTTCCTTGTCATGCCGCATAGTTGCTCCTAAGTGTCTTTGAGCTGCAAGGGTCTTGTCAGCCCATGTGCCTCACCTCACTACCCAAGTGAGCAGTGTGGGTTTACTGCCAAATGATCCTCTTGCCTTTCCTGTCATAGCAAACTGCCCCGTTTCTGCTAACTTCCAACCTTTCTTTCCGTCTTGACTGGTAGCATTCATTTCTGTTCAGTGTCCTACATCAGTCCTTCTCCTAGACTCACAAGGCTCTCCTCTGTGCAATCCTTCCGAGCCTCCCACGAGACACAGCTTTTCCATGGAAAAACCCCCTCTCCTTACATAGTACTTTGTTCTTTTCTGGTAAGATCGCGGTGCAGTACTGTACATCCTCTTTTTCCTCCACCAAAGTGGCTCTCCTTGTCTGCGTCATACCACCATAGACATCCTGCTGGGTAGAGGTTGGTGATGAAAATAAGTGGGGATAGAGAAGGGGTTTATGCTCCTGCTTGCAGTTTGCAATGAAGTTGGAGGATGAAGGTTGACTGGGAATTTGAATACTTAACTCTGATCCCATTAGCGGCTTTAAATGTCAAATTAGTTGAGCCAGGGTAGCCTGTAGATATGTTTCTGTTTGTTTTAAGCCAGTGGTGGTGGTGGTGGCAATGTTCTTTTCCTAGGTGTGTTAGGGTTTAAAGTAGATACGGTGTCTTCTCAATGGAATATACTTTTTCCTTCATTGATAATGTTTCAGCCAAAATATTGTTTCGCTACTCATCCTTCAAATGCTTTAAAAAAAAAAAAAGGATATTTCTTAAGGTTATGCCATTCTGTAATGGCTGACTATAAACAACAAAATGTGTTGGCTCACAAATGCTAGAATGAAACACCTATGTACTTCATGTGTACCAAACATTCATTCATGGGGATGAGGTTTCTGTAAAATGTACGTTTCTGAGGTGTGATTTTTGTTGTCTGTTTTGGGTTTTTTTCTTGAGATGGTAGTTCCAACTGTAGCAAAATGCAGCTTTTTGCTTTTCAAATTTAGTGTAAAGAATATATACCCAGATATGAAAGCTTATATAAAGCAACATGTGAAGAATGTTGTTTGTTATCATAGCTAAAGCACTACTCTTCCACTTTTTGAACCATGGCACGTAGGCTGTCACTAGGTCCTTGTTGAAAGGGGTTTGGCAACTTCTTCTGAGTCTAGACAGTACCCACATCATACACACTGCCCGTGTCTGGTGTGGTATCTTAAGTAAGCATTGGCATAACGGTTATTTTTAACCTTTGAGAAGGTCCTTTGAGTGAAAATTTGTGTTTAACTGTACTAAAGCATAGAGTAGCTCATAGTCGTACAAGGAAATACTCTCACCTGCATGGTAGTTTGACCTATGACCCAAAAGATTTTTTTCACACCTTTCTTCTCCTGGTTGATATAATCCTTCATATATACCATTTTCTATAAATACTGCTAAGATGTCTGGCTTTTACAGATATTTGGCAGTTATTTAGTTTATTTTGCTTTCTAATTGTTGAGAGACAGCTTCGTATGTGTGTAATAATGAATGTCTGAATGTTTATTCCTGATGGAAAAAGACCCTGTACAGACATAATAGACCAGTCTGCAGAGGGATGTGAATTGTATGGTGACTTGTTGGTAAGTGCTTCTTCCCAAGTGTAGGGTGAGGCTAAAAGTGCTGCTGTTAGCCTGGTCGTTGTTATTACTGGGCTGCGGCTACAAGAATATTTGGATATTTCCTGGGCTCTATACGTAAGGCCAAATATTTTAACAAATTAATCGCTATTTATAGAACTATAGAATGGTTTGGGTTGGAAGAGACCTTTAAAGGTTATCTGGTTCCACCTCCCTGCAATAAGCGGGGACATCTGCAACCAGATCAGGTTGCTCAGGGCCCCATCCAGCATGACCTTGAATGACTTCTAGTGCTCCTCCGGATTGAAGAGAAGATCGACAGGGCAGTGTGGCAGACTGGGACCTGTGGAGCTGTCGTTCGGGGAGTGGCCAGAATGGCCACTGTGCACAGCACCTGTGCACTGGCTGGTCTCACCTGTTTCTGTTGCATTATTAAATTAGTGCTTAGTTTAGCATTGGTAGTAAAGTGGTTTCCTTTAAATATGGCTGACAAGTGTTTTTCAGTGCCTGTTATGTTTAACTGTGGATGTATGCAAAGCAATTCTTTCATGCTGTGTCTCTCCTCACGTATTGTTTGAGATGTCCCCTCCTGCAGTCTGCACATACCTTGCAGTTCCATGTGTCTTGGTTCAGTCACCTGCAGATCCTGAATTAAGAAATGTCGTTTGCTAGGTTTCCTTACCAGCTGCGCTAAGATGGAAGTACTTTTTTTTGCATTGCCTGCAAATAGAATCATAGAATCATGAGGTTGAAAAAGGCCTCTTGGATCATCGAGTCCAACCATTCCTATCAACCACTAAAACACGTCCCTGAGCACCTCATCTGCCTGTCTTTTAAACACCTCCAGGGATGGTGACTCAGCCATCTTCCTGGGCAGCCTCTGCCAGTGCCCAGTAACCCTTTCTGTGAAAATTTTTTTTTCTGATGCCCAGCCTGAACCTCCCCTGGCGGAGCTTGAGGCCATTCCCCCCTGTCCTGTCCCCTGTCGCTTGGGAGAAGAGGCCAGCTCCCTCCTCTCTACAGCTTCCTTTCAGGTGGTTGTAGAGAGAAATAAGGTCTCCCCTCAGCCTCCTCTTCTGAAGGCTAACTACCTCAGGTCCCTCAGCTTCATCGCTCTTCTCTGGACATGATCCAGAGCCTCAACATCCTCCTTGTAGCGAGGCGCCCAGAACTGAGCACAGTATTCGAGGTGCGGTCTCGCCATGCCGAGTCCAGGGGCAGAATAACCTCCCTGGCCCTGCTGGTCATGCCATTTCTGATACAAGCCAAGATGCCATTGGCCTTCTTGGCCACCTGGGCACACTGCTGGCTCATGTTCAGTCGCTGTCGACCAACACCCCCAGGTCCTTCTCCAGGCAGCTTTCTAGCCAGACTTACCCTAGTCTGTAGCACTGCATGGGATCGTTGTGCCCCCAGTGCAGGACCCGGCATTTGGTCTTGTTAAACCTCATGCCGTAGTCTCAGCCCCGGGGTCCAGCCTGTTCAGATCCTTTTGAAGAGCCTCCCTGCCCTCCAGCAGATTGACGCTTCCACGCAGTTTAGTGTTGTCTGCAAACTTTCTAAGGGTGCATTCGATCCCCTCATCCAGGTCATTAATAAAGACATTGAACGTGACTGGACCCAGCACTGAGCCCTGGGGGTCTCTGCTTGTGACCGGCCTCCAGCTGGAGTTAAACTTCATTTACCACAACTCTTTAGGCCCGGCCATCCAACCAGTTTTCTGCCCAGGAGAGTGTGCGCCTGTCCAGGCCAGAAGCTCACAGTTTCCTAAGCAGAATGCTGTGAGAAACTCTGTCAAAGGCTTTACTGAAGTCCAAGAAGACTACATCCACAGCCTTTCCCTCATCCAGTAGTCGAGTCACTTTGTCATAGAAGGCAATCAGGTTAGTTTGGCAAGACCTGCCTTTCATGAATCCATGTTAACTGGGCCTCATCACCCGGTTCTCTTGCATGTGCTTCATGATAGCACTCAAGATCACCTGTCCCATGACTTTCGTCGGCACTGACAGGCCTGTAGTTTCCTGGATCTTCCCTCTGACCCATCTTGTTAGAACATCAGCCAGCCTCCAGTGAAGTGAAACTTCTCCAGTCAGACAGGACTGCTGGAAGATGATGGAAAGGGGTTTGGCAAGCAATACTCTTGGGTGGATCCCATCCGGCCCCATAGACTTGTGAGTGTCTAATTGGCCAGGCAAGTCTCTAACCACTTCCTTTTGGATCATAGGAGCTTCGTTCTGCTCCTCTAGCTCTTGGGTATGTACACACAGGGAACAACTTTCCTTACTATTAAAGACTGAGGCAAAGAAAGCATTAAGTACCTCAGCTTTGTCCTCATCCTTTGTCACAGTTGTTCCCTTTGCATCCAATAAGGACTGAATATTCTCCCTGGTCCTCCTATTTATAGAAAGATTTTTTTATTATCTTTCACCGATTTGGCCAATCTGATCTCTAGTTGGGCTTTAGTCCTCCACATTTTTCCTCTGCATGATCTCATTTCCTCCCTGTAGTCCACCCAAGAGGCCTGTCCGTTCTTCCAAAGTTCGTAGACACTCCTCTTCTTTTTGATGTCCACTCATATCTCCCTGCTCAACCAAGCTATTTTTTTTCCCCCAATGGCTCATTTTCCAGCACATGGGGACAGCTTGCTTCTGTGCTGCCAGGATTTCCTTCTTGAAGAGAAGGATTCCCTTGCCCTTAAGGACTGTCTCCCACGGGACTTTATCAACCAGTCTTATGAACAGTCCAAAGTCTGCCCTCTACAAGTTTAATGTGGCTGTTCTGCTAAGCCCCTCCTAACCTCACCTAGAACTGAGAATTTTACCATCTCATGATCACTTTGCCCCAGGCATCCTCCAACTGTCACATCCCACACAAGGCCTTCTGTGTTCACAAGCAGCAGGTCCAGGAGGGCGCCTTCACTTGTCGGCTCATTCACCAGTTGTGTGAGGAAGTTGTCATCCACTCACTCCAGGAATCTCCTAGACTGCTTCCTCTCCGCTGTATTGTACCTCCAGCAGACATCGGATAGATTGAAGTTTCCCACAGAGACAGAGCTAGCGATCTTGAGACTTCTCCCGGTAGTTTATAGAAGAGCTCGTCAGCTTCTTCTTGGCTGGGCGGTCTATAACAGACTCCCATCACAATATCTGCCTTCTTGTGGTCTCCTGATTTTTACCCACAGATACTCAATCCTGTCATTGCCATAATTGAGCTTAAGGGTATCAAAGCCCTCTCTAACATAGAGGGCTACCTCACCACGTCTCCTACCTTTCTGGTCCCACCTGAAGAGATTATAGCCTGCCATAGTAGCACTCCAGTTATACGAGTTATCCCACCATGTTTCTGTGATGGCAACTATGTCATAGTCTCCTTGCCCTACAACAGCTTCCAGTTCCTCATGTTTATTGCCCATGCTGTGTTCATTGGTGTAAATGCACTTCAACTGGGCTGATAATTCCTCCACTCTCATAAAGGGGATAGCGTTCATTCCCAAATGACTGGTACTTGGATTATCTAACCCATCAGTGCCAATTACATATTTTCTGCCACTAGATGTACTTGGCCCCACTTGTTCTGAGTTGATATACTGGAGGTCCTCACCAGTACGCCATTCCTTGGGCACTGGAGTGCCATTTCCAGGTTCACTCCTGACTAGCCTGGCTTCATCCCCCTCCCCCTTCACATCTAGTTTAAAGCTCTATTAATGAGCCCTCCTAGATTTTTGGTGAGGATTTTTGTACCCCTAGGAGACAAGTGTGCCCCATCCCTGGTAAGGAAGCCTGGAGGTGCGTAGGCTGGTCCATGATCAAAAAAACCTCACAGCAGGTTTGGAGCCAGGTATTAATTGACTGCTTTTTCTTTATCTCTCCCTATTCATTCCTTGTTGTTGGAATGGAAATAAATACTACTTTTGCCTTGGAGCCCTTCACCATTCTCCCCAGAACCCTGAAGTCCCTCTTAATTGCCCTCAGCTTCCTCCTCTGGATATCATTATTGCCTATTTGGAACACCAGCAGAGGGTAATAATCTGTAGATTTTACCAGGGAAGGAAGCTTTCTTATGATGTCTTTCACAGAGGCTCCAGGCAGGCAGCAGACCTCCCTGTGGAGTGGGTCCGGTCTGCAGATAGGGCCCTCTGTTCCCTTCAGAAGGGAATCCCCCAAGACAATAACTTCTCTTTTTTTCAGAGGTTGTTTTGATGTTCATTTGAGGATGTTTCTAGGCTGTGGGAGCCATCCTCCTCGTCTGTGGAGATTGATTCCACTTCATATTTATTTTGCAAGGGAGCCTGGGAGTTTGTTGTCTGAATGAGGACTACAGGCTTTCTGCGCCTGGCAGGAACTTACTGCCATTCCCCATCTCTTTTCTCCTGTTTTACAGCTGGTGGATGGGTAGTTCACAACTGCGCTTGCTCTGACTGCCTGCTTAGTTTGTGAGAGGGGGCGTAGGCTTTTGCTCCACTGATCTACCTCCCTCTCACGCTCCCTGGTGGTCCTCAGTCTAGTTACTTCCTCCCTTAGCTCTGCCACCAAGCGGAGGAGTTCCCCCACCCAAGCACAGCTTCCAGAAGTTGAAGTCAGTACTGGTGGTGTGAGTCAGTATGGGAAGGGGGCACTCCCTGCAGCCCAGCGTCTGGGTGGCTGCATGTACCCACTGAGGCTCTGTCTGGGTGGCTGCATCAGTCCTGGCTGCTGCAGCACTTGGAGCAGCTTTAATTTTGTGCCGGTTGGCCACCATGGTCCTCAGTCTCTTCCATCTGGCCTCCAGCCCCTCTCTTTGCTCTCCCTGCTTGTCCTGCCCGCTCGAACTGCCACTCAAACTGCCCTGGTTTTCTAACACACCCCGCACTTCTATAGAATCAGTTTTCTTTGTATTCCTTGCCTTTGCCCTTGACTGTAAAATGGGAATCTTCCTTCCTTCAGTCTTCCAACATTTCTGGTGTAGTTTTGATGATAAATGCATACAAAGATGTTAAAGACTTGCATTCTTACTTGAATCGTTAAGCCCTTGGGAAGTTTCAGTAAAAGTTCAGACTTTGGAGTTCTTCATTTCCTTTCCTGAAGGTTTTATGTAAGCTTTAATGGAGTTTTAGGCTGGCTGATTGGTATGTGAGAGTCCACTGTGTCGTTAGAGTATCTGCACTTCTGGGTCTCTCCTCTACTTCCTTTGTGTATTCTGGGATCAAAAGGATTGCCTACATTGCCCTTAGTGTTTCTTCTATCACTTGCAGCTGTGTATTAGGATAATGTAATTGAATTGAATATTATGCTTCAGGACTTAAGTGAGTTGCCTGCTGTAATGGGATGTGTTTGTCTTCTCCCTGTGCTGCTACACACTTCCTCCCTTCCTTCACAATTAATGAAAAATGTAGGGATGTTATGTTTTCCTGGAATGTGTGGCCATAGCTAGAATTGGGAAAGCAGAGCAAGGAGCCCAGTGGTCTGAGGTAGGGAATCCTCATTCAGAGATGCTTGCATAGTCTGTATTGCTGTGTACTGCAACTGGTTGGAGTGGTGGCTAGAGCTGGCTGAAATCTGTTCCACCTCTATCCCTAAAACGGGCAAGAAATGTCTGAGGGCTTTCTTTTTTTTCCTAATCTGTATGGTCCAAGAATAGCTTCTTAGTGAGAGGCATGTGAAATTTACTTTCCTTACTAATTTTTCACTTATTGTAGAGGCTCCATCCCCCTTCAGCCCGTGTGCAAGTGTGAACTTGAGGATTTGTAGGAAGGATTCTTCTGAAAGAAAGACTCGGGGCTGAAATAGGGGAGCTTGCTGCGAGTCATTTGTGGTTCTTCAGCGGGTAGGAAGGAGATGCTTTTTCATGATAATTTGCTCAAGCAAAATGTGCCATTGATCTGAAAGCCTCTGAAACAGATGGACCTCATACTGTATTTTTGTCCTTTTAAAATACTGTCATGAGCATCTTCAAAGGATATGTTATCTGAAGTCAAGCATAAATAAGCTCCTTAAAACTTTGAATTTGTACATCCTCAAATTTTGTATTAAGGCTTGATTGTGAAACTGGTTTTTGGCAGATAGCTGTTCTGTGTCAAGGTTGCAGTTGCTCTAAGGTATTTTTTTTGTTTGTAATACAAAATGCATCCTTTGTCTACTTCTTACTAATATTTTAAAGATGAGTTATGTGAAAAAAAAAATTACATACGCTTCTCAAGTTTACTGCATTAAAGTTAGTTCTGCCTCATTTTACGCATCAACTTATTAGTGTTTATTATTCTTTTTTTGGACATTGTTCCCAACCTAAAACTGAATGGGGAGAGATGCCACAGTAGTGTTTGTGTTACAATAATTGCTAAATGAATATTCTGGAAAAGTGTAGCTAATGTATGTTCTTAAGTACATCTCTCTGCCTACTGAAGGCAAGCTGTAGTTTAATATGGATTTAAAACTATAGATTTTCATAGCTTTCATAATCTTTTTTCACGCTGAAAATTCCCTCAGCTAGCAAGACCAAGATACTGGCTCCCACAACTGAGTGTCAATTGTTTTAGAGAACACCTATGTTTCATCCTTTGCTTGAAAAATATTTTGGCTAAGGCAAGTTCCATTTTTATCATCTCTGGCTGAGCATTTTTTTTTTAGAGCTGTCTTCAGGTTGTCTTCAGAAAGAATTTGCTGTGAGATATGATGTAATCTAGTACTCTCTTTTTATGGGGATTAATTTAATGTCCACTTGGGTGCTCTGGCTGGAATCTTGGTTCAGGAAATGGGACACAATGGTTGATAAAGCCCCTTCTTTTCAAGGCAACATCTGTTTGGCTAAATGCAAGACAGGCACTGAAATATAGTGAAAGGAATAAAGGTTTTACTGTGTGCCTTCTCAGCAGCACAAATTCCAGATGCAATTAGATAGATTCTTCAGTAGACATTTCAGTAATTTTAGTGTGTCTCCTGCCTTGCAGGAAGAAATGTATTTTTAAATGTGTTCTGATATACAAGGGGGTCTATGAGACTGATTTTTGAAATATAAAATGTTACACTGCAATTATGGAAAGCTAGAGTCAATATAAATAATACAAGTAATACAAAGACAGCTCGAGTGATGATTAGAAACCGCTCTCATGGAATATAGGGTGGACTTCTGATTGATCCATTCGCATTTTGACTCTCTCTTTAAGCTTTCAAAAAAAAAAGGGGATAGGCAGTTTTGCTGTGGCACATCAGAAGTATTTCCCATTGTCTGTTAGAAATAGAGATGATAGAGTAAACATTCTAGTATCTTCCATTTGTGTATGTCAGGTAATTGTGGATGCTTGTGTCAACTGAAGTTAGGAGGAGTGTACAAGTTTTGGTTAAATACAAAGGGAGTCGATAGCTGCAGTGGATGCGGGTATGGAGCATTGTTTTTCTACTTCTTAGTGCTGTTAGCCAAAAAGCTTAATTCTTTCATGTGTCTGTTGTCTCTGGAGAGTACTGTGTTGTCATATCTGTTCTTAACCCACTGCCTGATTCGTTCTAAAGATTTGGTGCTGAATCTGTGAAAGACCAAGGAGTAGCTGTTGTATGCTTGACCTTCCTGGTTAGAATAGACAGCCTATTACAATCTGAAAGGCATAACAGTGCTCTCACGAGTACCACTGAGTTTGAGAAAACCTGTATTTACTGTGTACAACACTAATGTACTTTGGGGGATTCCAGGAACAGTGAGACAGTTTGCTTTGATGTTACCATCTGATAGCTGATTAAGACTTTTTTTTTTTCTTATTCCTGTTGCTTTTTCAAACATTTCTCATTAGCAGTTGCTAAAATCTGTGCAAGTCATGCATTCACTTGTGTTGCTATAAATATTTATATTGTAAACTTATAATGTAAAGAAAATATTTTTAAGAGCTCAATGGAAAGGTTGTTGTTTGGGCTTTGAAAATAAAAACAGCTAGAGGCAAAGGCAAGTTCTTGTACAGGCATGTGCTTAATTTTAGGAGTAGTGTTGGAAACATACTGTATATGTTTGACTGAATAACTGGTGCTTTCAGCAGCTATTAATTGCTTTTTTAATTGAGTCTCTAGCCTGTCTGCAATTCAAAACATATATTTTCAGACACAAAGATTTATTTCACTTGGTTTCAAAGATACATTCTTGCATGTCACAGAGAGAGGGAGTATTGTGAGCTGTCCAGTTTTGCACCTCCCAGCTAAACCTGAGAATAAGAACTTGCAGTGAGGATGCCTGGTTTTCAGACTTGCTGCGGTCCAGACCAAGTGCCTAATATAAAGTAAAAGACTTTAAAATTAAATATACTCAAACTGAACATTGCTTTTTAAACTTTTTCTGTAACCATTTGTCTTCCTTCTCTCAGTTGCTTTGAATAAGTCTTGTACATTTCATGTTCTGCTCTTGACTTCCTATGTTTGAAGAACAGGATTTATCACTAAAGTCCAGTGCCCTATTTGAACTTTGAAGAATGGCTTAGAGAACTCAAGGTGCAGACACATTTGTTCTTTTCTCTTTGCCAACCCTATTTCCGAATTGCTACTAGTTAGTTTATTTTAAGAAATAACTGAAGAATTAAAGAAAGTCAGTTTTCCAAAGTATTACTGAGTCCCTTCCTTCTTTGATAGTCGCAATGCAGTTGTTTGATGAGACAAACTAATCTGAATTTTTCTTTTTGATAATGTGTTGATGTAAAGAAAACATCCTTCATGAGTTGCTCAAAGAAGAACAGGAAACGGGAAACTTGAATCAAAGGTTGTCACATTCCTTAATAATACAGTGACCCAGTATTGAAATACATTAGTAACTATGAATGCTTTATGCACCTTAATTATATCTTCAGTCTATTGATGTGTGATTAGCTGCAACTCTTTCTTGGATCCTACATTGAGACAGGTAGATATTGTGGTCCAGGACCTCAAGAGGTCACCCACAGTATTTCTGCGTATGTGAACCTCCCCATGTGTGCAAAATCATGGATTGAATATTTTTCCCTTTTAAAGCTGTATTGCATAAATAGGTTTACTTGTTTAACTGGTACAAAAGAGCACACAGACATTACTTGACTTTTAAAATGTGGCAACAGATGCTATAGTTGTATAATAGATGAATGCAGAATTTTAACTATTAAAAATATTGTCTGAGTAATTTCAGAAACATATGAGGTTATTGGTTATAAAAGGTCTCTTTGCTTTTACTGAAGTGGCTGAAGCTTTATCTTTTATCAGGCGTTCAGTGTGTTTTCACCACGTTGTGTGCCTACAAGCCTGGAAAACTATTGCCTGAAGCATCATTTTAAAAAAACAAAAACAAAACTCGAAGTTGGCACAGGTTATTATATTGCAGGAGGCTTTCATTTGGCGTAAGACTTCTGTTTGGGATGTTTTGGGTTTGAATTTTTTGGCTGACAGATTTGTACCTCATGTTTTGAATTTGAGAGGCGTTGGAATGTCTGTGTGCTGTAGGAGCCTTGGGATGTATTCAGCTCATACCTGTGCTGTTTGAAGCTCAAAACCAAATGTGCTTTTGTTCAGGTTTTCATCTAGATTACTTTTCACTTCAACTGGGTTATAGGACACTGGATAATGCACAAGGAATTTCCCATAAGTTTCTAATCCTCCTCCAGACCCCTTTTTCAGGAGTAGCTAAGTTCATAATATTTTGTACTCATGAAGAAGAAACATGGAAATACTGAAGCGAAGTAGCTGCACAGTATTGTTGGCTTAGTGTGCTGCAGTATTAAATTCAAAGGAGTTAGTGTCACTTGCTATAAGACTTGTTGCTGAAACCATTCTGGATTTGACTGGTCCCTGTCCTGTGGACAGAGTATTAGTATGAAACAAATAATTTATGTACTCAAACAACCTTTCACTATTTACTTCAAGAAAATCTGTAGAAACGGATGTGAGCTTTGGCTGTCAATTTTGTGAAAGCATTTCAAGGTTTTCTTTTTTGGTGTGAGTAACCTCATTTCTTTAAGCAGTCAGGTGATCAAGTATTAGAGGTGAAAACAGGCTAGAATCTTGTGTTTATATCTGCACACTATGCTTATGTGCTCATACCATATACTACTGTAGTGTTCTGTCATATACTTCTTAAACAGAAATGGATACTGTCGGGATGACACATGGTGTTCACAAATGGAAGATCTCTGACTTCCAAACCAGCTCCAAACAGAGTATATTTTCCAAACTGGAGTGCGCTATATACGCTTTTGGTTCCTGAGGCTAGATTTTTGAGATCCAGTTGTTTGTTCAGATGGTGTTTTGAACGTTTCTGTATTGCCTACTACATCCCTAGAACAGATTTGTTACAAATGCCATAGTTGTTTTTAGGAAGAAAATCCTTAGTTCTGTAACAAGCACGAGCTTGTGGAAGCTTGTGTTCAAACAGTAGGAAAGGATGAGGGTGAGAACGTCAGTTGCCTGAAAGAAAGATGATTTGTTTGCTGTTTAGGGTTTTATGCTGTCAGTTGCTTTGAACATACTTAAACATCTCTAGTTCAAAATGCTTATTATAGTGCTTCTGAAATTACGATGAATAAACACATTCTTGTTGCTGACCCTTTAAGCACATTGGCGTTTCCAGTTGGATTCGGAATTCTATTTTTGTTTCTCTGATAATCTTTCCATCATTAATTAAGTGCGGTGTAGACAAATCCTGTGAACTGATTCTTTTACGAGTACTTTTTTCAGTGCAGAGTGTTTTCATTATAAGGAAATATTGTTAACGTAATAAAATTTCCTAGTGCCTTGAACTGGGCTCAAGGCAGCAACTACTGTCTCAAAGTGCAAGTCTGCAGAATGGGGTCTTGGTGAAAGACCCTTCTGACCATAAAGTATCTTCATCCCAAAGATCAGCTGTTGCTTTCTGATGACAGCAGTTTGTCAGTTTCTAAATTCTATGGTAGTGTCTTTTCTTGAAAATGTCAAAATATTATATATGAAGGATTGTTCTTGAGCTTTTCATCTTTCCTTATCTGTTCTGAGACCCCATCTCATGCTTGTCCTGGCATACTAAGAGCTACAATGGCTTGCTTTTAAGAATCATCTTGGAATAGTAAATGCTTCTTTTTTCTAAAATATTGGTAAGTTTTTTTTCCCTTACAGTGAGGTTAAAGTAGTAGATTACGATTATATGTTGCAGCTGGTGACTTCTAATGAAAGCTTTAGTAACTTTTCATAAAATAGTGTTTGAATACTGCGCTTCGTGCATTTAGAGATGAAAAAACCTAATGAACTGGTTTGGAAACTAGACAGTTGACTTACAGCAATTACGGGGTCTGCCTGTTTAAAGCACATTTTGAACAGATGAAGTTGATTGATGTCATCCGTAGTGGTTGATGAAACAGTACATAGACTACACTTGAATACAGAAGACTATACCATATTGGTACCTCACTTTATCTAGGTATCCCAGAATGATACTGCTCATTTAGAAGGTGTGATAACTCCCAGTTTGGTCATGATTTGCTGAAGTATGGTTCCTGTTTGCTGTGATCAGCAACACTGAGAAAGAAAATGGCTTTAAAAAGGAAAATGTCAAGCTTTTTAATTGAAATGTGAAGTCTTTTTGAGTTGTTACTGGTTTTTCTTACTCGAAAAGGTCAGATACCGTTATCTGAGCATTCGCTTCTGCCTTAATTTATTGCATTAATCCTTTAATTAATGTCCTTTCAGAGATCTCATTTGAGTAGTGGCCCTTGTGCTAGGAGAGATCCCTTTTACAAAACTAACAAGTTAATGTTAGCTGTTTCCCAAGTGAGACACTGTCGTCTGTGTGCCTTTTGCAAGCAAACGTTGACAGGCTCATAGGAAATGCAG
This sequence comes from Cuculus canorus, assembly GCF_017976375.1. Lineage (NCBI taxonomy): Eukaryota > Metazoa > Chordata > Aves > Cuculiformes > Cuculidae > Cuculus > Cuculus canorus. The sequence continues at coordinate 27,401,100 of NC_071406.1, read as the reverse complement.
TTGACGTTAGGAAGCTTGGGTGGGGACTACAAGGAGCTGGCAAATACTACAGCATTTAGTGCCAGACTTTCCGACACAACAGTACTTCACTTGTAGAAGTTTTCTTTAGGCTGCTAATTCTGACTTCAGAGTAACTGGAACTAAAGCAGTGTCGCCAATGCCAAGTTGAAATAGCTAAAGCAACAGTTTAGGGGAAATTTAGAATGCTGGTTTCCTTCCACAGCTTATTTCCTCAGAAATATTAGTAAAAAAAGCAAATTCCTCTCTTAATGAAAGGATGAGTTATGAACACTGCCATAGAACGAATGCACAGCAAAACAAGTCCTATTTAACTCTAGAGTAAGTGGCAAAACCAGCTCAAATTGGGAAAGGCGGGCTGTGTAATGTGTCTGTACTGGGCTCTATCTGTTTTATATCACAGTTTCCATTTATTTGGCCAGTTCATAGTCATACCTCCTAAGGCACGCTTTTAATAGCTTCCCTTAGCTTTCAAATAAAAATTCTTTACTTCAGTGTATCTAGACATTGAGAAATGCTGTGTTGTTAAATGCAAACAATTGTAGCAGTTTGACCTTGTCACCTTAAGTGTGATGTGTTTTGTCTTGAATTTACAATATTTCTCGTCCATGTAAAAGCCTAAGGAGTAGTAAAGCAGTGCTTTAAAGGGGTGTGAAAGTGGAATCTGGCTTCTGTTTGTTTTGCAGAAGTTGAGGCAGAGTATGAGTTGCTGCTCTCCTGCTGTCTCCATTTCTTTCCATGGAGGAGGGCTTTCAGGTGACATAATGGAGAGGAATCTTACAGAGGGATGCATGCCTGACCTATAGAACATAAAACCTCGTGTGGCCTTTGTGGAAGGATACAGCACTCTTGCATAAGCATATTGGCATTCTTTGGATTTCAGTATAACTTGGATCGTCTTATAGTTTATGAAGAGCTTCCTTTCCTTCTCTGGAGTGCTAGAAGTACTTTACAGGACTCAAAACAAGTATTGGAAGAAATGAGATTCAGGGCGTGATTTTAGTCTGTTCAGTGTTTGCTCAGTGCAGTATGCCATGCCAGATTAGCTTTAATATTATTGCCCCTTTTTAGGTGCACCACTGCATTGTGCTTTCTCACGAAAGTAAAATATCAGTAGGAGACTGAAGTGGCCTTGCCTAGAGCAACTGGATGGCAGTGTCTTGCATCTGTGGGAGGCGGTGACTTCTGCTGACCTGAGAATTGTAGATCGTCTCTAAAGACTCCTGTGCCCTAATAACTTTATCAAAGTGAAATGTAAGCAGTATATAAATAGAAGGAAAGGCTGCTATTAAATCATGGAGGATTTTTGCATGAGCTGTTGTCATATAAAGTCAAAACCACATTAAACAGTTTTTCACTGAGAATACCTTTATTGTCTTTTGTAACATCTCCCATCAGTTCAGTTCTGCAGGACTGTGATGTCTTTCAGATCAAGATTTGTCTTTTCCTGAAAGCTAGCATTTAGAAAGTTTCCTTTCAAATCTTCAAGATGTAAACTGGTGTTTTCTGAAAACTACAGATAGTAGCAAATCACTGTAGCTCTGACTTAGCCAAATCAAGCAGTAGAGCACACTGTGAGTATTCTTTGTTTAGCTCTTGATGGCAATCTGTTCTCACTCTAAACATTCTGTAGCACATCTCTAGAGTTTACTATCCTGTACAGACTGATCTCTCCCAAATTGTTGCCTATGTTGTTTCTCCCCACAAGTACATAAATTTTCATTCTGAACCAGATCCTGGGTTTGACAATGTAGATGTACCCAGGAAAGGATGTGTGTTAGATTCATATCAGGGGCTTGGAGGACATATTTGGGGAAGAGAACAGATGCTTGTTTAGTAAAAGATTAATTTCCTTTGACGTGATAACAGATAACCTTTGGAGAATGTTAAGTATTTATCTTGGTCACTCAAATTTGTTGAATGAAGGTAGCTGTAACGGTGACTCTTTGCTTCCAGGGAGGAGTTTCTTTGTTAGGCAAAAATTGTGCAGTATCACTGAAGTCATATGGACAGTGTCCAAGATTTAAACTGTCTCATGGGATGCATTGCTGGCATTCTCTGTGGCCTGTTTAAGCATTTCTGTTTACAGATGTGTAGAGTCAGCTATTTGCAGTGCAGTGAGACTGCGCTTTCCTGTACATTGAATGGTGTTGCTTAACTGTGGTCAGCTAAATTCCTTGGATAAGAGTTGAATTTTTGTAATGTAAAGACTTTGCCAACAATAGCTGGCAATGAATGCACGTGCAGGGCTAGCATGAAATAATTTCTGGTGGTGTATTAAATGCTGTGGAATCTGTTCTTTATCTTTTTGTGCATAGTACTGACAAAAGTGAGCTGCAGGAATGGCTTTGCAATTGCCCATTGCAGCTTTCAACTCATTCATTACTTCTGAGCTGGATATCAAACTGTGACTATATGCAATGTTTATAAAGCTTATGGACAGACATGCTTTGACTTGAGAATGCTGTTTCAGAAACCTGGTAGCTGACACCAGTTTTCTTAGGCACTTATACTATTGGAGTATCAACCTTTTTATTTTTTTCAGATGGAGCAATTATCAGATGAAGAACTTGACCATGGTGCAGAAGAAGATAGTGATAAGGAAGATCAGGATCTGGACAAGATGTTTGGGGCCTGGCTTGGGGAACTGGACAAACTTACACAGGTTAGGGAGATTTCAATGAACTCACAGAATAATCCTTTTTAGGTACTAAATGTTTCTTTTCAGTTGGGCGCTAACTACTTAGCACTGCGGCTTGCAGCATGGTAGGCTGTAGCATGTGACCAGCTCAGTACTCTATTTTAAAAGTTTCTAAATGGGCTTGGTTTCCCCATCTTAAAGTTGTTAAATTAATTTTTCACAACCTGCTAGTTTGTTCCCAAAGGGTACGATTCCTGCTGAAGACTGTGGAATTGATATTTTGTCCTCATGTATATAGAGAAACACTGACTTTAGCTGGCTAGAGGTAAGCTATCTCCCCAAACCTATGGTTGGACATTGTCCATCTGTGATGGCATTTTTTTATTTCACCTGAACAGCAATAAGGAACAAGAAATGGTGAATGTTGCCACTGATGACATGGTAGGGTGCCCTGATAAACCCTAGAGGGCTCACCATTATTCTGAAGTACTCTTTCTGCATCCAAGGGGCACCTGATAGGACATCATCTTCTGGCACTTCTTTCTAGTGTTTCTCCTTTCCTTCACAAGCAGATCTTGCATTTTGCATGATATGCCAGGCTGTTGGAGTGACAGGCTGTTTCTTTGTCACCACCTACGATGTTTTTTTCAGCCATGTGAGCTGACCCTCCTGAATAATGTATTTAATCATCTCTGTCTTTATCACAGGCTTAAGCAAAGGTTTGAGACCTCAGGTTTTAGTAAGCTAGAGAAGAGGCAGCTTTTCCTATCTTTCTTACCCAAAGACTGAAGGAAAATTGAGCCAAGTGTGACAGCATTTAAAATTCAGGCTCATCTCTGTTATCTTCTGGTTAAATCTCTACCTGTAAGATCTAAATGTAGATAGCAGTGAAGGGGAAAATTATATTTTTTTTTTTTTTCTGAATATGTGCATGCAGCACCATAAAGAATCGTGTGTTTGGGGATTAATAGAAGACAGTGAAAGAAATCTGTATATTGTAATTCTTGTTGGGTTTTTAACTTCCTATGATGGATTTTCAATAAGTGGGACCTGTTTTGAAGGCTTGGGCTCTGTAAATTACCCTAAGTGAGGATCTTCACAGAGGAGCACAATTGGTAGCTGATTTTAGGCCTTTTGTTCTCTGCCTCATTTTTTTCAGTTATGAGCAACCCAAAAACTAAAGGAATACTTTACTTGGGGCTTAGCTACACTGCTGACAGATAGGCTTTATGGTGACGCTTAAATTTGTGTGCCGATCCATGCAAAATTCTTAAAACCTACTAGCAGATAGTTAAGGGGAGGAGCCACATGGTTTGTTTCTTAATTTCATATTGCTGTACAACAGTCTGCAACTTCGCCTGAGGGTTGCCAGTCTGTCTTTTATGACTACTGAGAAATGACATTTCCCTCCAAACTTTGAATGACCTGATATGGTTTTGTATAAACAAGTTAATCCAGTTAGTTGTGTCTCAGTTCATTTGTTTGGAAAGTGATAATGTCTTGATGCAGCTGTCCCAGTGAAGTCCCAATAAAGGGGATTGATTAGAGCTAATGAGCTCCAAAGTGCGGTCTCCTCTAGGCTCAGCATTTGTTGCTGTTTATCAGTTGGACTCTACGAGCGGTAGGAGGAAGGAGGTTTTGTCCTTGAGTTCCTTGAACTTTAACTTCCTTTTTAAATTTCCTAAATGTTTATTTGGGGGCAGTTGAAAGTAAGACCCAGACCCCTTTTGAATGAAAGTGCTTTCTAAAAGTTTTGTAATTAAGATGCCCAGGAGATCATTTGAATTCACTTTGCCTTCTTTAACTATTGGTCTAATGAAAGCATTATAAAATGTAGTCACAAAATTTTCAGCACTTGTGAGCGATGTTTGGCACTGATGCAGAGTGCGTTAACGCTCATCCTGCTCTAGTTATGCTGCACCGTGGTGCAGGTTACTTGAAGGAAATCTTCCCTTGCTTCTCATGATCATTCAGCTTTTGGTGGTGTTGGAATTGTCAGCAGTTCTCCAAACTGGTAGTTTAGTATCCTGATGTGTTATGTAGAATGTACTCTGATAATAGTGAGAGCATATCACATGTTTCTGAGGATGTGAAATAATTAATATTAAAATAAAATAACACATTTTACATGCTTTTAACCTGAATATATTTGCTTTACAAGAAATCCTTTGTGGCAGTCTATGGGTTCAGCCTGAAGGAATGAGCCCTAACTTGCCTCTTCTGTCTCTAGTTTCACTGCTTCCTCTAGGGTTATAAATGGATATTTGTTTTTATTTTAATTTTTTCAGCTGTTCTGTGTGGGACAAGCTGCATCAGAGGTAGTAGAGGTGAGGGGTTTTCCTACCTGATCGGAGACAAGGCTACAACACTAGCTTTTCATTAAGTAATCATTGACTTTATTAGAAAGTCATTTTTTTATTTTTTTTATTTTTTTTTTTTTTTAGTTCAAGCCAAACTGAGGAGAGAAGGGAGTTCAGCAAAAATAAACATTAGGGAAAAAAATAGTGCAGTTGATTGTCAACAAAATCCTGAATAAAGATGTAGAAAATGGAAATAAAAAAGCTTAGGTGAGAAACTTTGTTTTGCTAGAGCTCGAAGATACTTTTCTTTCAGACAAGCCTATCTTCAGGAAAGCTTTATGACTACAAGCACTGCTTAAATTCAAACCCTCTGCAGGCCTGCTGAGCCTCAGCAACAGCAACAGCTAGATTCCCCATGTAACACTTGTCACTCCAAGGGCAGCAGCTCCAGACCCTATCGTGCACCTCTTTGGGTCATCAGCTGGATCATAGTGCCCTGCTGCTTACTAATTACAAAAATGCTGGTATTTATTATACTGTTATGCCCGTATTAACCTTCATAACAATTAAATGTATCAGGTAGAAAGAGGTCTTTTTCCCCCTCCCAACTTGTATTAGCTTTTTATTTAAAAAATTATCCTACATAAACTGGCTGGGGTTTGCTTTGAGAATTTAACGTTTTTCACAGGTTTATGGAGAAAAATGTTTGAATTTAGCCGATTTAAAATCCTTTTTAATAAATTATTTCATTGAATGTTTTTGTGTGCTTATGCCGTGACTCTGCCTATGTGTTATGATGCATTTCTTAGGGTACCATAGTTTGACTGTGTTCAGGTGCTTGTGACAGTTGTTACAGAAAAGCAAGCTGTCTGTGCTTGAAAATGAGCTAGTGTGTAACACGACTTAAAAATGCATTTGAAGTGTGCTTCAGTTTGATTCTAATTAAAACAGAATCTCTTTTACATCTTTCCCCCATTGAATATCTGAAGCTAAATCTCTGTGGTAGGGTGACATAAGTTCTCAGTTCTAAAGCACGAAAATCCCAGAAGTTTTTAAAAAATTTCTTGTAGAGAAAATGAATTTTCATTCATCTCGAAGATTTGCTTGTCCAGTGTCTTGTCAAACTTTTATTCTGCCCTTTTTCTTCTCTTTTTTTCCAGAGTTTAGATACAGACAAGCCCGTCGCACCAGTGAAGAGATCACCTCTCCGTCAGGAAACTAATCTTGCCAACTTCTCGTATCGCTTCTCCATGTACAATTTGAATGGTTTGTTGAATTGTTCACCCCCTCAAATATTAGTTTAGTGAAAAACCCTCTTCCAGCTATAAATGAGAACATGGTAAAACGTAAGAGCATTTAAACACACTTTGGGCTGTGAGAACATGTTTGCTGAAGGCATTACTTTCTGATGGCACAGAATTTTGAGCATCCTATAGCTGTATTTTTTTTGTAGGATCTAGTAGCTGATAATTGTCGTCCAGTGTTTGTACAGAAATACACGCTCTGGGACCTGATTTTGTGGAAGCGTGAATTTATGTATTTATGTATGAAAGCAGGAAGAAAGAGCATCTTGTTTCATGGGACAGGATGTGGGAATATAGCTACAGAATGCTTTCATGTTTAACAAAAATCTTGGCTTTCATTTCCTTGAAATAGCTTCCCTGATTGTAATACAGGAAGTCTTCACTTTAAAAGCTTGAGTATGTGTATAGTATTTTGTGGGGTTTTTTTAAAGCAGTGTCACATACCTTTCATTGCTTTAGCGGAAAATGCTTAGCAAAACTCCTACACTTCTTTAAAAAAGTTGAGGCAAGATATTATATGAATGTGGTTTTAGATTCTGTTCACAGGATCTGAACATTCATAGATTTTGTCTGTCAGCAAATGTATTTGACCTAAATAGTTGGGGTTTTTTAACTGCTCTCAGACCAGTCAAGAGTAGTAGTGCAATTAAATTTAGTGCTTAGTGAGCAGAGGTTTTGCAGTACGGATGGGAAAAGAAAATACCTCTTCTTTTGTTCCTTTATCCTAACTGTTAAATTTGTTAGTGCAAAGTGAAGAGTTTCACAGACAAATGAATTGACTCAGTGTTTACTGAAAACTCTTGTTTGTTGCAGAAGCCCTGAATCAGGGGGAGACTGTGGATCTAGATGCCCTCATGGCTGATCTCTGTTCCATAGAGCAGGAGCTCAGCAGCATTGGGTCTCATTCAGCAAACAATGCTGCAGTGAAACGCCTTGCCGCAGAACCCAAAGCTCCAAAACCACCTGCTAGCCGACCTTCTACTAAGCACAGCAGCATGAAAGGAATATCCTCCTCATCTGGTAAGGTGTCTAAACCATCACATGCCAACGTATCTTTGGATGACATCACTGCGCAGTTAGAGAAGGCCTCTTTGAGCATGGATGAGGCAGCTCAACAGTCTGTTGCAGAAGACACCAAACCAGTAGTTACTGCTCAGCACAGGAGGACAGCATCTGCTGGCACAGTGAGTGATGCAGAGGTGCGCTCAATCAGTAATTCATCCCGTTCCAGCATAACTTCTGCAGCTTCCAGCATGGACTCCTTGGATATCGATAAGGTGACGAGACCTCAGGAACTGGACTTAACGTCACAAGGGCAACCAGTCACTGAGGTAGAGTGTCATTAATTCAAGATTTTTTTTGTTTGGTTAGGGTTTTTTTCTGCAAACTTTTTCAGCTCTCCACTCCTTCCCCCATCTCTCATGATACTCCTAGCTAAGTATTTTCAGTGCAAAGAATCTTTTTAAAGAATGTGTACTACTATTTATTTTTTAAGGGCTTTCTCCATCTCTTCCTCCTCCTAAACCAGTCATGGGTTTTAGTGTTTTATAGTACCTGTTTCTGTTCTAAGTAAATCTCATATATTATTTTTAATTTAAATCTGAGGAGTGCACAGCAGTGTAAAAAAGAAAACACAGCTGATGAGTACATTCCTGTTCCAGTACACTTAATGACTGATACATGTGGAACAATTTGAGTGCCTGTCTGGAGCTATACTATACCAGTAATTTGCTGCTAATTAATATTTTTGCTCAATGTATGACAGGGAGAACTCTGAAGCAGTGCACAACACAAACAACTGGGCTAGCGTACAGCAGTAGCAGATGTTCATTTGGGATTTTGGTGCCTTGGTGTTGCTTAATCATAGAGGAAACTTATCAGTAAAATCACAGCCAGTTTGGGGAATGATGAAAGTGCTGGTGTCCTGGGTGAGGAAGTGGGAGAAATGCTGTGGTGAATTTCAACAACTTAAATGAAAAGCTGTCTTGTAGAGATATTCTCCAAAACAGAAATCTGGCAATCGTACTACTAAATCAGTCAGTTGTACTAATATGTGTGTTCTCTTTTATGGGCAAAAACTGGAACAAGCTGAGTTTATTCTAATCAATAATTAACACTGATTTGAATGAGCTGTGCTGAAAGCATGCTTCTACCCATCTGCACAAAAGTTCATCTGATGTAATGAATGATGTAGGCTTGTCAGTCTAATGATCAACTCATTGAGTTCACACTTAGATTTAAATCTTGGTTTAAAATGGTGAGTAATGAATGAGTGACAGTTTAGGTAAACTTTCTCTTTGTATAAGAAGTTGGTTTAACAGTGTTTTTATTCATGTTGACTGAGGCAAAACAGATAGATAGAAAAGTATATAAGAATGTATCCTTTTCTCTTTGGAAAGTGAAAATGCAAACCTTTGTATTATTGCTATAGGCCTAAGAGTTGGAGCCAGCCTGTGACAATCATTGATTATGTTGTTAATTGCTTGACAATCATTTTCTTTGTGTGGTATAACAAGGTTTATTTTTGTTTTTTGAATCTTTCTTATTCTTGCTGAAATTTCCCCTTCCCTCCTTTTTTTTTAATGTGGAAAGTTAGGCAATATTGCATTTTTATCTCTCCTTAGGCTAAATTGCTTCTGTAACTTGCTGTCATGGTTTAGCCCTGGCCTGGACAGTTTTGGCAGCTGAAACCGTGGAGTTGGGCACCCAAATCCCGCCTTACCTGCAGGGACAGGGAAAGGGGACAGGAAAGTGAGAGGAATAAGATTTGCAGGTTGGAATCTAAAACTACAGCTTTAATGAAATAATAATAATAATAATGAAAATAATTAGTAAGTAATAATATATATGGATATATGAGTTTGTGCCTGCACTCCACCTGTTGATGACTATACATCACCACAAATACTGCAGAGCAGACCTTAGAGAATGGGTCCACGGTTAGGAGGGAGCTGGGGTTAGGAATTGGGTTCAGGAACACGCAGATCCGGGATCAGGAGCAAAGAGACAGATGAGGTCCTTGCTGTGTGTTGGCCATCACAGAAGAGAGCAGGACCCACATGGTCTCTCATTTTTATACCAAGTATGACATGTCTTGGAAGGAATACTCTGTTGGACAGTTTGGGGTCACCTATCCTTTCCTGCAGCTGCCGTGGCCCCTTTTTCACTGGTTCAAGGATGGCCTTGGTTACTATAGGAATAAGTGTAAGTGATGGCCTTTCTGCATACCACTGTGCTACGTTATCACTGCTAGACAGAAACTGGTAAGTTTTCAGAAAGTTACTTAGATGAGACTCAGAGTCAGAAAACTGGCTCTAATTTGGTTCAAACCACAGCACCTGCACTGCACAACAAGAACTTGAATTTTGCATTTCTTAATTTTTTTTAATTGCAAGATTTTTCTGCAGTTGCTTTTGTAGATCCCCTTTAGATCTTGGCCTCTCTTTCTTCAGGAGTGATATGCTTGAGGCGTTAGTAGATTGCCCGTGTCTCCCACATTTTTCAAGTCTTCGTGTGGCTTGAGTAATCAACAAACCACCTCCTGCGCTTCAGTAACTTCATGTTGGTAAATCAAGAGAGAGGTCAAGAAATTGTTTTGTCTTCACAGAAAGCTCATCCATATTGTTGCAAATGTTGTGGTTGCTTTCTTGGTTGCTTTCTGAGCTCTTAGCCCCTGACTGCAAGGCTCAAAATTGCCCGCAAAAGCCTTTCTAACAGAGACATGCGAGTGCTGCCATTGTAAACCCAACGATTGCTTCTCGTGAGAATGTGGCTACTGTTTCTGTGCCGAGATAAGTTGATAGAAATGATTTCTTTGAAGAAGGTAACCAGAAAATGTTCGTAATTTGAGAGCCGAATTCTGTTCTCCTCTTGATAGCAGAAACCTCTACATTTATGAACAGTGCTGCTTTGGTTTTGCCCTATCTGGTTTTTTTAATTGTAGTAAATCTTCTCATCACTGGTGAAAGGAAAAGGGGAAATCACATTTGTTTTAAGTTTGTGACAGATTCTGTGGTGGTGGTTAAATTAAATTCACCTTATTAATGAGCAGAAACCCAAGGATTCCTTGGCAGAATCATTGTGTATTAACAAAGGAGTTTATTTCCTTTTTTGTTTATTTAGTGCCCGAGAACTACTGTTTAGGTTTGTTAATCTTCATGGCTAGATTGTGAACTAATTTTTTTTACTAGAATGGCTCCCACTCACACAGTTGACTCGATGGTGCTGTTTCTAATAAAGGACATCCCTCTGAAGAGTGGCCTTTGAAGGCGACCATGTGCTCCTGTAGTAAAAAAAAAAAAAAAACCAAACAGTTTTTATGCAGAAATTGGGAGAGGCTGTCATTTCATGGCCATAGCAGATCTCTGTGGAGATTTGTTATTCTCACATAGTACTTTAAGTTAGCTCTTTTCTTTTCACCTGTCTTCCTTTGGATTGTCTGTAGTTGAGCTGACCTTTAAAAATTTTTTTGCTGCTATGGCTCTTATGAAAGAGGTCAGTGACTTGGCAGCTCTGCCCTTTTGACCGATCCTTTCAGTTCTCTCCAGGCAGTATAGGGACTTTAAAAAGTCATCCTTTCTTCCACAGTTTTCTTTTATTGGCATCACAAGAGGAAGAGTACAATGTTAAGTAAAATGGAAGACTGTTTTTATAGGAGGAAATGCTGGTCTAAAAAAAGGGAATTAAGCTTTGCAGTTATTAACTTCAGTATTCTATCTTAAAAAGATAATATTGATGTGTATTTAAGAGTTCACTGACCTGGAAACATAGGCAAGTCCTGTAAACACTGCTGTGCATTGGCCACTGAAAGTGTGTATGGTCTGGAATACTTTGTGACTGATAATAGTGACAAAACTTGGGGAAAGAGGCTGAAATTCCATAGCCACTAAGAATGGGAGGACGTGCCTTCCTCTCTCTTATCCATTGTCCCATCTTTGGCCCTTACTGATACTTAACACACCAAAGTTTACCACTTTTTCCTGCAGCTCAATTCTGTGTTATTTGGGTGAGTTGCATAGGCTCAAAGGAGACTGATGTGTGCTGGTGTGCAGTGGGGCAGGAGTAGCCAAGAACTGGAGGCGAGAAGGGAGAGCAGGAATACACCCGTTGGTGGTAGTGGATTAGTCTCATTTTGTTGCCTGAGCAATTGGACAGGCACCTTAGTGTTGTCATCTTCCTCCTAGCCGTTTGTGCTTTAGGAACTTCCTGGGGTTGAAGATACATCAGTATCATGACAGATGATAGCTCTTATATCAGATGATAGATATTGGCCAGGACCATCCTTGTTCTCATTCTGAATTTGTCTCTATGCCACTTTCAGGAGAGTTGACTGGAATTCCCAGAGAAATCACAGTTTTATTAGTTGTCATCATGATTTGTTTAATTTTCTCTCTTTCTTAGCAATTCTCAACACTGTCTCTTTGGATTGTCTCTATGAACATTAATATCTTCAAGGACTGTTGTTTTGTAGTCTCGCGATCTCATCGTGGCGTTACTGAGTGTCATTTGTCTGCACTTACGTTCTTGTCTTTGGTCTCCTCTAAGCATTGCTGAATAAGAAAAGTTGTTTCTAGCCCAAACTCCCATGATTTTTGCTAAATTGAATTGAATTGTCTTTCACTAAATTACTTCCCAAATCCTTGCTTGAACTGTATTCTTACTTAAATTGGTAGACTACTTTGTCTTCTGTGCTTTTAGTTGTGTAATGAGTGGCATACACTTTAAATCTTGGTTTCTACATGTGGGATACTTTACTTGAGTGTAGACGGAATGAGTGATGTAATAGCGTGAGTAAAGGCAGGGGAAATGATGACTAACTTGTCCCTTCCACCCACCCATATTACCTTTTTCCTTTCTTCCTTCGATTCCTCTGCCACTAAGAAATTGTTCGTATATTTAGTGAGCTGTGCCAGAGCAATAGGAGAAGAAAGTACTGAGGAGAGAACAGAGAATTGCGTTGACCGGTGAAAGGGTCCATTCATGGACAGTCATTGTTACTGCCCCACATGTACTCAAAGAAGAGGTTGCAGATAAGTGTGAAGTCTACCATCTGGTCTGGCACAGTACAGCATGACCCCCCCTCCTCCCAGCATGAAGGAGTTCCAGTTTGCATGGCTGAGAGATTCTGACTTACATACCGACGTATCATTTAGCAATTGATAATGCTGTGTGTTGGGTTTGGAGTTTGTTAGTTTGTTTTCACTTGAACCCACCCTGCAAATGGTGAAAATCGTGACAGGAGACTGCCACTGAATTTAAAATTGCAGGTTCTTTGCTTCACTTGGCAGAGAAGGTGGTGTATAAACTTTAATGTTTCTTTTAGGGAAGTCAAGGAAGCTTTAAGGGTATGATAATTCGCAATAGTTGTAATGTAGACTCGGCACACACAGATAAATCTCTATTGGCTAATAACTCCTGTGGGATAAGGTGGAAAACTTGAAAAGGGTGTAAGGGAACACTAAGTTTGTGCCCATAGAAATTTTGAGTTGATTCTTGTATGGATGTGTTGTCATTAAAATACTTGTTACACAGTAGCATAACACAGAAGCTTTTCTACCTTTTAAAAATTTCTGTAGGTCATGTTTTATGTGTCTTTACTAAATGGTACATTGTATGAAAATGCTGTTAACTGTTTCTGTATGCAGAGAAATCAATCCTTAATATATATAGTCTTTGGTAGACAACAGTATCTTAAAATAGAGTTGGATTGCTGAACCTCACATGCTATTTGTAGGTGATTTAAAGAACAGGTGTGGACTATTTTAGCTCTTGGAGGAATAGAGCATTATTGGCTCTTGTTTTTGGGAAGTTTAAAGTTTGAGTAGTTTTCCGTATGTTCCATGTTTTGTGTGGTTAGCAGATGCTAAGGATGTTCGTTTCCCATTTGAGAGTAGTTGCAGATATGCATCAAACAAGGCATGGCAGACAGTTGTTTGTGTTTATTCTGAAGACTTAAAAAAAAATGTTTTCATTTTCTGCCAGTTCTATTACGTTTTTAGTTTTATACAGAAAGTGTATTCTGGAATGTTTCCAGTTATCCTTTTCCTAAGCTGAAAATGGTCAATGGAAAGACTTAATTTGAAACACAATTAGACTATCTCTTCCTCTTTCCTTTTTTTCCAAACATTAGTAACAAAGTATTTTTTAATAAGTCAGCAGTAAAGGAAACCTGTGTGAATCTGTCACCTCGAAGCATTACTTTGGTTTCCAGTTTTGTTGGCATACAAAGCGTGAGCCGTCCAGTTTTGAAATGTTCTTGAAGTGCGTGTAAAATGACTCTTCACTTGTCAGGTTTTTTGAAGGATTTCAAATCATCCTCTGAGATAAACATATCAGTTTATGAAACATAAACAATATTTAAGTATTTTGGTAATCATTTGTGCTTGGCTCTTCATCATGAAGTTTATGCAATGACAGTAAAGCAGCTTTCATCATGTGATGCTCTAGAACCCAAACATTACTAATGCACTCTTCCCATCACCTGCAAAAGTAGCACCTAATTTGTTCTTCCACGTTATATTTATGGAATCTGCAAAGCACATGATAGGAAGGGGATTTTTTTTCTTTTCTAAGAATTTTGAATTGGAATCCAAGGGAGACATTCAGAAATTTTAAAGTACTGTGTATGCATGGAATGGTAGCTTTTAAAAATTTGAATATATAAATTTAAAATAAATGAAAGGAAATGAGGACCTAAATATTTACTTTATATTGGTATGTCTTGATTCTCCCATCAGCATTTCAGACTTGTTTAATTGCTATGAATTTAAAATATACCCTGTGACTTTTTTGAACATAGGAGGTTCCCAATTAAAGTGTAGCAGGAACTGTAAAACATGTAAGAATATATTTATCTTCTGAGATAGCCTGTCAGCTTTACCTCGCACAGATGAGTAAGCTTACAAGTTCCCTCCCTGGAGGGAGTAGGAAAATGGACAGTATGATACATGTCTTGTTTGACACAGCTGGCTGGCAAAGCTGGTGACAACTACAAAATTAGGGTATATTTTTTTTACCTTAAATATGAACACTAAAAGCATTGTCTTTGCCTAAATGCTGTTCTCTCTAGTAGCTCTGTGAAATTGGAGTCTTTTTTGGACAAGCAACTGAATGATTCACTCTGCTATCCCAAATGCATTTAGCTGCAATTAAAACTGCTTCTTCAGAAAAGTTCCTGGTAGCCCCTTGCACAGTGAGCTGTCTCCAACAGTGTCAGAACCCACCTGTGGTGTGCTTGTCCTTTTTCCCATTGCGTTCTTCTGGAGACACCGGCAGTTGGTGGTTTCTATTCTCTAGCTGTTCGGACTTTTTCAGATGAAGACACATGGTTCAGGGTTCATCAGCCTTCACTTTCTAGTCACAGTAGACTCTGCCTCTTACAAAAAAAAGGATGTGAGCTGGTGCAGTGGTTGTCGGCTGAGCTGTTACCCACTTAGAATTGTTAGTCCATTCTGTGTATGCATGTGCACTGTTTTGATCAGTAATGTGGAGCAGCTGCCATTGCTGATGGAAGCTGTCTGCAGTCCAGTCCCCTTTTTTATCCTTCTAGCTTCTCCTCATGCCTCTTTACACGGGCTAATTAGAGAAGTCACTATCACAGACTTCATTAGGGTTTGAATTCGGTGCTGTGTAAATAACCACGTTAAAGTAAATCTTGCTGCTTTCATGCCAGTTCCACAGCACTTCAGAAAAATACTTGTGTTTATGATGGGATTTCTAGAGGAAAAAAAAAATACGTTACTGATACATACAAGCTAAGAGAACGGTCGCTTAGAGGTTGGAACTCTTACTAGGTTTCGTCTGCAAGAGCCAAAATACCATAGATCAATGACCAAGTAAACCTACGCAACATACCTCTTGGAGGAAGCAGCCTTGGACCAAGCCGCTGGTCCTGAGTTGAGAAATGAGAATTCCTGCCTTATGATGTTACCAGATCTTGTCAAAAGCATTGGAGGGAGTTGTATGATTTGATTGCAGTTTCCAGTGAAGTTATCACTCTACAAGTTGTGATTAATTAATGGAGCCTTTAAAACAGCCAGTTACTTTGTAGGTACACCAGTCCACTTAAAACCAAGACAAATTCTTTTACTTTTTCTAATTTTCATCTATATAGATTAGGGAAGAGAAATGCTGCATCTGTAGGAAATTCGCAACAGATTACTTGTTTGTCTTTACTTTAGGTTGCCAAAAATCAAATTTGGAACAGATGACAAAAATTAAGAACACAGCAACTGATTGTGGAACATTAAAGTCTTAAGAGGAGAAAAGAATTTATGCAGTTTTCTTCAGCTGCATACACTTCTGACTTATAGGACAAAAACTAGAGTTTGTCAGGTTTGTAAAGGAGTTTGCACCCAGAAAATGGGACTCTGTGTTCCCAGGGAACAACAGAGAACTGACCTATCAGCTGTGTCAGTTTTACACATGTAGATTAGTGTTTAGTCAGTCACAGTACAATAAAAGTTGTTTGCAAATACAAATTTACAGCCTTGGTTACAGTTTCTCCTTGGACATTTGCTAGTCTCATGTTTGTAGAAGTTATTTAAGACTTTAGACCACCCCCATCAGTGGTTAGCTTTTTGAGTGCAGGCTTATTTTTTTTTTTGTATGGCTTATCTGCTTATGAAAAGGTAGATTTGTGACTTTTAACTCCCCAACTGTGTGTACCCATTCTCTTCTAGTGATTGATCTTTGGATGATTTGATGTCTGTAGTCTTTTTTTTAGGACTCGTTCATCGTTTAGGAGTCAACGTGTATAAGCAAATGTTACTTAATAGAGTTACTATTCAGTGTAAAAGGCAGCAGACTCAAAAACCCCAAAGCTAATCATATTCTTATTCCTTAGGCTTCTTAGCTGCTTTGATGTCTTGTTTTCTGTGCTGCAGGTAGAGGCCTTCACAGGATAAAGTACCTGATAATCATACTCTAATGTGATTACGGATGAATAAAATTAATAAATCTTCCTAAAGTCTATGGGTTTTTTTCTTCCTTCTTTAGTCTTCCACTTAATTAATCTCTTTCCAAAAATGTCGAATGTGATCTGTTCTGTGAAATTAAACTCTATCTTATTTATTTCCTGGGGTTTTGTTTTGGTTTTGGTTTTTTTTTGAGGGGAGGGTGGTGGCACGGGAATTCTACTGCTTGGAACCTCCTCCTTGCAGATAAACTTCATTTGGGACTTCTTGTTTGGTTTATGCTAGTTTAGCTCCGTGCTGCTGAAGTGGGCAGTCTTGCCCCGTCTTGTATTGACAGTAGTCTTTGTGCAGCTGCCTAGTGATTGGGATCAGCTTGTGGTCTCTGAAAAATAATCCTTCTGAATTAGTTGTTCGTTGATCCACTGGACCACATAGTCAAAGTCACTCCTGTCCATGTAAGAGATGTGAGAGCATATGATTGGGGGAAGGTCAGGACTGCTTCTTCCTTGTGGCAGTTTAGTCTTAAATTTCTTAAAACTAGTAGCGAAACTAAGTGTGAACTGCAGTGTTTACTAACTTTTGCAGTCCTTTCTGTCCTGCTAAGGGCAGAACTAGTATTTGGCACGGATGCATCACAACTTGACTGGGGAGGTACATGGACTAGCGAACAGTGCAACTTCTGCACACTGTGCAGCTATATCTTAGCATGTCTGTGGGCAATTCAGATTTCTTAAATTGCAACAAATTTAGATTTCTGATTATTATGGGTTTGTTTGTTGTGGGGTTTTTTTTTTGAAAAGTTGTGAAGTTGAACACGTAAGAGTTAGGAAATTCTGGTTGCTTGTAGTGAAATGGAGTTGTGTGTGCTCCAGAAGGAGGGTTGACCACAGAATAATAGCTCCAGATTCTCTCTTCCTGTGTCTGGCTTCAAAAAGCTCTACAGCAGCCGGGCGTTGCAGTCTTAAGAAGGCTGATGTACTCCCCAGCGTGGAACCAAGCATTCTCAAACTTGGCCAGTCTTTTGTCCAAGGTTAGTGGTGTGCAGTCCATTTGAAGGGCTGGGCAGCAGTATGTGAGAAGGATGCAGCTTTGAGTTTTTTCAATTGTGATGCTCCAGACTTTACTGTGAATTTACAGACTACAATTTTAATTCTAAAGGCTTATACTAAGACAAATTTGGGTGATTCCCCATGGAACGTCACAAAACAAGTCTTTGTGGATGCCCCTGCCAGTGATATATTTGATGGTCAGAGTTCAGAAGTCTTTAAAAACAGATATATTTTAAATGAGATGTGCCTTCCTTTCCTATCTTGGAAATACTTCATCTAGAGTAAATGACTAGTAGTCATCCTATAACAGTAACCCATCCTGGAAAATTTCAGTCTTAGTGGTTATAGCTTGGCAAAATTTTTATAAGCAATTGAAAACATATGGAAGTATCAAGAAGCTCCTTTATCTAATGCTGCTGCTTCTGTTAAGTGTCTGTTTTCCTTTTCGGAGGCTTTGAAGCCATAATCCCTTTGGCATCTGTAAACCTTAACTGTGTAGCTTGGTGACCCAAATTAGCATCCCTGAAACAAATGCTTCTGTACCTTTGAAGGAAAAGGAGCAAGTATTGGATGACATTCTGGAAATCTTAAGGACTCTGCTTTTTAGGAGCATAATATCCAATTTTTGTTCCCTTAATTTCCTACTACCATGAACAGTTTGTCTGGAGCCACAAATGTCTTCCCCTTCATCCCCCCTTCACTTACTGAAGATTATGGAAGTACAGAAATACTTGCTCTACATCTCTTTTTAAATGAATTGCAGTATGAGGGCGCTCAGAGATCTAAAATAGTATGACTAGCTGGAAATAAGATAAATCTTTACTAAATAGACATTGTTCTTATATGTGCTTAGTAATTGTCCCCAGAGTTATGTTATTTACTGGTATGGAAGGATTGACATGGGAAGCAGATGTGTTTATGTAAAGTGACAGTAGGGCTTTGTCTCTTTATAGTGGTAGAGAATTTAACTCTTGGTTATTGACTTAGCAATCAAGTGGTCGTGCAGAGAGGATGTTACCTGGCTTTATTTCTGATTTGTTTTGACAAAGGTAGAAAAAAATATGTTGTGTGTGCCTGTAGATGTTTTACTGCAGTGCTATATCAGAGATTACTGACTGTTTCCCCTCTTTACTGTTGTCAAAATCATACTTGTATCCTATGTCCTTTTCCTTTCCCTTAGGAGAGAGCCTGAATTTCCTCTTGTCTTGAAGTCATTGATCATTTGACAATGAGAAATGTGGATGACGAGCACTGCAACTTCTTAATCTAGTTTTGTTTCCCTTGCTTGCATTAATTGTCATCACTGCTTCTTTCTTCCCCCTTCTGTGCAATAATAAAGCCTTTTTTCTCCTCCCTTTCCCTTATTCTCCTTTTGCATCCTTCCCTCCCCATTTTCCTATGTTTTTACTGTTTCTATGGGACATTCCATCAATCAAGCATCCCATTAACTTTCCAGAAGAGGAAGCCGAATTGACTCCTGTAAGTTATTACATGATTATATGGCTTCTGTTTATGCCAATAGTTGTGTCACATTTGTCTGCAACAGAAACGTCACATTAGTGACTTGAGTTTAATTTGTTAGCATTCCAACAGTGCGGTAAGTTAACCATGTATATCATTACAGTCAAGCTTTTTAATCGTCTTTTAGTTGATCATTGCCTATTTTCTAGGTATTAATTGGACAAGGCTACTTAAAATATACTTAATTTTTTTTTATGAAACATGATTACTCTTGGCAATCATAGACTCATAGAACAGAATAGAATCCTAGAATCATTTACGTTGGAAAAGGTATTTAAGATCGTGAAGTCCAACCATCAACCTAGCACTGCGAAGTTCACCGCTAGACCATGTCCCCAAGCACCACATCTACGCGTCTTTTAAATACCTCCAGGGATGATGACTCAACCACTTCCCTGGGCAGCTTGTGCTTGACAACCCTTTTGGTCAAGTAATATTTCCTAACGTCCAATCAAAACCTCCTCTGGTGCGGCTTGAGGCCGTTCCCTCTCTTCCCATCACTTCTTACTTGGAAGAAGAGACCAGCACCAACCTCACTACAACCTCCTTTCAGGTAGTTGTAGAGGGAGATAAGGTCTCCCATCAGACTGCTTGTCTCAAGGCTGGACAGTCCCCATTGCAAAGGAAAAGAGAAAATGCATTTTTAATTAGATGTTCATAATTATGTATTGTGTGTGCTTATACATTCCATATGAATACATAATCTCAAAGAGTTTGCAACTGAAAATTTCAGTTCTCCTATCCCATCTCTGTCCCCCTTTGGGACAAAATTACAAGAATTTTTTAAACTGTTTTTAATTCTTGAGTTCACTTTTGAAAATACTGGATTCTGATTTTTTAAACTGAAATCCAAAGACCTCAGTGTACTGATATAATTGAAATGGAACTTGCAATAGTTATCTTGTCAACAAAGTTTGCAAGCATATAGCTCTCTGTTGGCCACTGCTTACTCAATTTCCCTCACTTTAGTTTATTTCTTAGACACAGAAGGAGGCTTTTTAAAAAGATTTTTCTGGTATTTCCCAACTGTCAAATGAAATCCAAAATAGTGGCACAAGAGTGCCACCAGCTGGTTTAATTATGTGTGTGTGTGTGTGTTAAGTTGCTGAAGAGTTTTGCAAGAAACGTGGCAAGATATTTACATATGCAAGTCCTCACAGTCTTGTCGTTGTTATGTGGTGTTTTGGCTTTTCCTTTCTTAATGTGCTGAGGTAAGTTATTCTGTTGTACATATCTTGAATGAATTATGTCTTGGAACCTACAGGTAATATTTAACCAGAAAGGAATTTTTTTTTTCTCTTCCCACACAGTTTTTGTCCACGATTTATAAGTTGACAGGGTAAAGAGCATATTTGGCACCTCTCATACTGCTTTGTACTGTTGTTAAATCCTATATGTGTTATGAGTCCTTACCTTAAAGGAATTGGATACAAGTCTGTCTCTTAGCGATGAGGTTACATCTTTCTAAATTTGTCTCACTTCTGTACTAACCAATAATCGGGTGTGTAACAAGGCAATGGATCAGGGTTTGATATGGAAGCGATTGTCAAGATTTTGCAAAAATACGCAAATAGAACTGAGGAAATGAGGCAATGTGTATAGTGCCTTACTTGTGGTGCGCTGCGGTTGCAAGATGGGCTACACCGCCCGCATCCTTCAGTACCTAACTAGGCAGCTTGGTTTGGTTTTGTTTTCTTTTTCAAACTGACTTTGCATCCTTAGACCCAGAACCTCAAGAGTTAAAACAAGCCACTGAACTTCCTATAAAGGAACTGACATGAATAATAGGGGAGAACATCTTGAGCTTTTGGCCATATAGAGGAATACTTATTGTTTAAGTATATTGCAAACAGTTATATTTGGAAAATCTGGAATGTATTTTCATTTTCCTGATAGTCCATCTGTTCTTTGCTGTTTAGCAAACATGGTTTGTAGGTGTTGGATTGGTGATGATGGGTGTAAAAAATGTCTCAGCATTGTGAAAACTTTCTGGCATAATTATCTACTTTGTGTTTAAGAGGAGTAGCTTTGGAGTTCTCTGAAAACACTGTAAAATGCAATATCCAGCACCTGGCCCGTGAACTTCTGGTATTTAGGCCTGAGGATAATGGATGTTGCATTCCTGCCTTCAAAGAAAGAGCATAGGAAATCTCTGAAGTCCAAAATGTAATTTGGAACAAGACTGTGTTCCATGTTTTTATAAAAATCAAGGCTTGCTGGTTTTGCTGTGAACTACACATGAAAACTATTTATTTTTTTCTGCTAGCAGCATCTAGAACTTTTAAATGTTAATTTTAATTTTACTCAAATCGAGTTTTCTCTTTTGTGATTATCCATACCAACTAAAGTTCATTATGGAAATATTAGTAGGCTTATTGATGTACTTTTTTTTAGTTTTGCTATTTTGATCGTAATATCCCATTTTTAATGTAAAAATGTTTCTCTTCTTTATTCTTTCATGCACAGTTCTTTTGTCATCCCTTAAGAAAGGTGTACATTTTGTTTTATAGAAAGTTAATGTTCTGATAAGCATATCTTTTCTAGTATTTTGAGGACTTTTCAATTATTATGGTAGTTATGGTAGTTGTGTTAGAGTTATGGTAGAAAATAGTCCAAAACAGTTGTCATCGCAATGTCTGCTTACACTTCTTGTATGAAATGAATTAAAAACCTTCTTTTCACTATTTTTTCTTTCCATATCTTTGAAGTAAATTGAGTTTCTGAAACTTAGGTCAGAGTCTGCTCTGTTATGAGGAAGCACTAAGGTGTAATCGAATCCTTTTTATGTACTGTGTGAAAAAGCTGTCCCCAAAAGAAGCGAATTTTGTCATGAAAAGAAGTTGCAAGAATATTCAATACCTGATAGTAGCCTTCACGTTTGTGGCGTTTAGGGAATGAAGAGTATCTTTTGAAGGTGATAAATAAACTTAATGAGGTTCATTCTCTGACATGGCCAAGGTTGCTGTTGGAAAGTCATGTAGCACGGTTTACATCCACAGGTTCTTCACTTAAACAGTTTCTGTAGATGTGTGAATTACATGATTTGATGATGTAACAGGGAAAAAAGTTTCTTAGTGCCTCTTAAAAATCCTCTTAAAGCCCCATCACATTTCTCTTCCTGGCTGCTCACCAGGCTATGGTATTTTGAGTTCTGCCTGAGCAGTAGTGATGTTAGATTGAGTGGGAATCCTAAGTGGAGTCTGGCCGTTTGTTTATCATTTAAAATATTAGAAGTGTTGGGTTTAAAATTCTTCTATTGACAGAGTGGTTTTTAGATCCCCTTTTAGTTGAAAGTATTAACATTTGCTAGTGCCACTTAAGTGATCTTTTTCTACATATAACGGAAATAACTTTGGGAAGATTTTTCATTTGTACTGCATTTGCTTTAGTCATTTTATTGAGAAAGCTATCCTATACATAAAAAAATACAGCTTTAAATATCCTCAAGCAGAAGTAGAGAAGTCCAGCTAGCTTTGGACTGTGCATAAAATGATTTGGGTTCGCACCTTTAGTTAAGTGCTGGCCTAGAAATATGGCATCTTTCACAGAATTTGGTAAGCGGCATAGGCATCAAGTCTTTGACTCTGTGTTATTCATGTTGAATAAGCTTCACTGATTAGTTTAGTGAATTAAATAGCCTTCCAACACTAGCATACAACCTAGCCATGCTTATAATAGATAATATATAAGATAATAATCTTATAATGTCATGCATAGTATAAAGAACTGGACACTCTTGCCTTCTTTGAAACTCTTGTCAAATCTTGATACTTTCATGATGTTTCAAACTACTTTTACTTTCCAAGGATATGTTGGTATTCTGGTTGCCTCATGATTTAAAAAAAAAAATTAAAATGAAATTACCCATTATGAGATGTGATGGCTTTGTACTGTGGAAGCAGTTGGCTTACTGCAGAAGGGTAGAAAAATGCGTGGCACTGGAGGGATGGGACATAGTACTTTTTGTAATTGGAATTGGTTTTATATCCTGAATGAACCGAAGACGATGCACTGGAGGAGAGACTCCTTTTTTTTTCTCAGGACGTGAGTTCTCATTGCTATGATGGGAGTAGGTGGAGGGAGAACAGATGCTTTTCATGGTGAAGGAATAGAAATGTCTAGAAAAAGCTATAATTCTTAGAACTTAGGCTTTCCTGTTAGAATGTGCAGAAGCAGCAAAGTATCTTTTGGATATCTGCAGTACTGCAGGATGTGTTATGCACAAAAGGTATCTGGCAAAGAACCATTGCCTTTCTGCTTCTGGACGGATCTATCCAGTGCAAATTCACAGAGGTAGTTTTCATCAAACTGTTATTTCACCTTTTACTGGCCAATACCTGTTCCCATGAAATCCCATCATTCTCAATTTCCAAAATAGCTTCATTGTGGTTATCTGTTTTCCTATTTTTCTGTAGGTCTGGAAAGCAGTATTAGCAAAGTCATCTGCAGTGATTATTATCTTGTAAGAAATATAGGGCATTCCCATTTCTGAATACAAAAAACATTCATGAGTGGAGCAAAGTTCCCCTGTACTTAAATACGAAATTGCAACAACCAAAGTGACCAATGATAGGAAGAAGTTTTAAATGGTCTGCCTTGAGCTTCTCTGTAGGAGAAATATTCTCCATCAAATAGTATTTTCTTTAAGGAGAGATTCAGTGTCCTGTCCTTAACCTGACCCTGTTGTTGACTGATAGGCTGAGGAGAGAAGGTGGTTAAACCCTTAGAAAGAGGCTACAAATGTACATCGTAATGTTCTTTCTAATGCAGTGTTCCATTCTCCAAGCAAAAGTGATCCGTATTGATTGGAGTCCATGATGCCTGACAAGAACTCTGTGACTCTTCAAAAGAATTTCCTTGACCTTATCTTTGTATTTTTATGTATATTTTTCAGCTTTGGATTCAACCAACTAATTTCTTCTAGAAGTTTTGTAGTAGTATGTTGTAATGAGACCATTCTAAACTGACTTCATGTGATTAGAGCATCTGTGTAGGAAAGGCTACCATTTGGAGTAAAAATGCACCTAGCAGAAATGATAAAAGCAGGATCAGTCTGCCTTCAGGTCAAGCAAAGCTATGTTATTCTCCAGCAATGTTAGCATCGTGTCAGGCTTGCTCAGACCACATAAATGAGCTGTTCTGTAATTATAGCCTTTCCTAAGTATCACTGAAGTTGCTGGAAATCCTGCGTACGTAGAAAAAGCAGAATATATTAGTTCATTGATCCCAAAGGATGAGATTATGTACAATAGGAAACTAATCTGAGAATTCTCTATAGCTGTAAATGATGCACAGGACCTTTTAATTTTACAGGTCCTGCATCACAAAGCTGTCATCGGTGTGTGCTTGAGGTGTGAAAAATCTGTCACTGGGCAGCACTGTTGTGCTTCTAAAACATGTTGTATAGACACAGCTGATAATTAATCTGCAGGCTGAAAAAAATCTTCAGTCTGTAGCGTAACCTATGTCTGTATTAGCGGCTAAGTACCAGATGGAGCTTGGGCTGGAGCCTGGGTTTTATTTCAGATGCTATGTACAGTCTTTTCTGAGCTGTAATTTTTAAAGCCTGCTAGACAGCCGTAATTACTCATCCCAGCATGTGGCAGTCGCATTGGGTAAATTCCCTCTGCAGAAACTGTATTCACCGAACTATTTGATGCTGCCTTGCATGAAGTTGTAGACGTAGTCTCTTCTTTTTTTTTTCAGGAGGCAGTATCTTATTGTAGCTCTGAAAAAGAGCCAGGAGTTCTGTGCTGCTTAATATTAAACCAGACTATAGTAGCTTGTTCAGTTGACATGCCTTGTTCTATATAGCGTTGGGCCAATCGACACAAGTAGAGCTGAGACAGATGCAGGCACATGGAACAATTTGCCATATAGTGGTGGTACACAAAAGATGCTCTTGTGAAGTGCCGTAGTATTCGCCTAATTTCCGTAGCAGAGTTATGACTACTTGGCTCTACAAATTCCTGTGGGCTGCTTCTTTTGTTGCTCCTCTCTAGCAGATGTTGGAGAAGATAATCACTGTGTTAACAGTCATGAATTGATTTTTACCTTTTGAAAAGTTCTCCTGTACTGGTTGCTACTCATCTTGCTTCCTGTTTTAAACAGATTAAAGTATATTTTATGTTAATTTGTCTTCTGAGAGAAATACAGGGATTTACATTTAACTTCTTGGACTGTAGAAGAGAAAGAGACACAAGTAGTTTTTTAAAAAAAATGAAAAAAAAAGAAGAAAATTAATTTTAAGTCAGATTTGGATTATTATTATTATTACATTCACATGTTTTTTTCTATAACTGGGGAAGCAGCAGCCAGTGTAGGAAGCATGAAACCAGTTCCTTGTCTCCAGGATGACCAAGTTATAGTGGCATAATGTTTGTGTAATGGAAGTAGAATGTTCAGATTGAGAAGACAGGACAGTATTTTGAAAAAGATTGTAAGTGCATGTTTTCTTACTTTTGTACTTCTAAATGTATTTAAAAATAAGATGTCTCTTGCAGAAAAGAAACCATTAGCAGGTAAGCAAAACTTTTCTTAAATCTGTTGTGTGACATTTTGTACAGGGGAAGATTAAAATAGTATCCTCTATTAGCACTACTGCTTTTGTTCCAGTGTGTTAGGCTCATAGTATTTGGGAATGTTCATTCTTTATGGGAGGGAAATAAAGGGATGACGTAGGTTTTGGGGTTTTTTCCTTAAACTCTGCTTTATCTTCTGTAATCAAGAGACTATAAAATTACTATACTGACTTCTTTTGACTTATGTTCTTTCTCTTTCTTTCTGCACAAGCACTCCTATTTGGACAGGGAAACCTCCCTCCTTCTGAGAAACATTGCAGGAAAGCCTTCTCATTTGCTGACCAAGGTGATGCTTCTTCTTTCCACCTGTATGTGACTATTTCTATGTAGAAAGAATGCTTTTAGTGTGTGCTGTGCTCCTCTCCCCCTTACCCTTTCCAGGAACTTATGCATTTACTTACATGATTTTTCTGATTGTCCAAGGTGCTTTTAAAGGCTGAATTTTATTGTTTGTTTCTGCAGATTTATCAAGGTATTCAAGTACTTAGCAAATCCTTATTAGCTAAGGCTGGCAGGTGAAATGCTTTAGTTGGAAAGGAAACGTACTAAGCTAGAACTGCTTTTGTTTCTGTTCTCATTCAGTAGTTTAAAAAAATTAAAAAGTTCACAACTGCGGAAAATATGTGGGAGAACTCAGTATTGTTAAAAGGCAAGTAGTATCCTTAAAATAACTTCACTTGCTGTATTAAAGATGATCTGCAGTAAGCAATGAATTTTTTTGATTTTTTTTTTTTTTTTACATTTTGAATGCTGTCTTGATATAATGTGGGGGGAGTATCCTAGTAAGACAGTGGTCTGAGGAGTCAGGTACATAAAAATCCTGATGATAAATTCATTTTGCTTACAGGAAAGAGGTCAGTGGTGTAGTAAGAGAACACAAATAGTTATTCAGTTTATTGAGAATCACATATACATATTTCCTTTTGAAACTAGAGTAGGAAGGATGGAGCAAGCTATAAATGATGAAGAAAAAAAACAGGCTGGGATGAAGAACATAGAGCTTTATGTTTTTGAGAGAGCTTTGAAAGCTCGGTAACTGAGGTCTCAGTTATGTCTATTGGTCCTACTTACTGCAAACCACTCCTTGGGTTATTTTTCTAAAATAGACACTCTAGAGGAGAAATCTCAGTCAAGCCTGAAGTGAAAAAATGTACCTTGGTGCCCTCAGAACAATGAGGATAATGTTTGGTGAGCATAAGTAGTCTATATTGTCCAATAAGAGTTTAGAACTAGTTTACTGCTTTTTCTTAAATACCTTAACGTTCTCAAGATGCTCAGCATGCATCTTAATAAAAAATTTTTAGGCTGTTTTTCCAGAGGAGTATGAACAGCCAAAGCAAAGTAATTTTCTGCTCTTGTGATTGTTTTGCTTAAATTTTAAGTCCATACCTCTCTCCTTTTTTCCCATGTCGGTTCCTTGTGTCTGCAGCCCCAACAAGGCCACCAAACCAGCAAACCATGCTTGATTGCAAATAGATTAACAAGCGGCTGTGGCACAAACAGAAACCATAATTTTCTTTTTCATCTGCATATGTTTTCACATCTTTCCTTCTGCTTATTTATATATGGGGTTACTGTTGGTTACTTTATAACCTCAATAAGAAAAAGGCATAAAATATTGAAGTCCATTGCGTTATATGACCCTGAAATACGTCATATCGGTGTTTCTAATAGATGCCTGATGTTAAATGTTTGTATTTATAAATCTTTGTCTTGGCTTGTTAGACTTTGTAGCCCTTTGATTCAGGTGCTTATGTCTTGCTGATGGGTAACGTTTTGCTGTTAGTTCAGCTTAGGACTTTCTCAGTACAGCTGTACCCTTTACTTCTGACAACTGAGTAGACAGTCCCAATGTGGATACGAACCTGTTCTCTTCTGACCTCATGGAGAGAGAGAAATATCTTTAGTACAATGATGAAATGGAAGTCCAATTTGCTGCTTAGATCTCTTCAGCTTGCTGTAACATTAGATAAGCCCCAATATGGGAGAGGCAGTCCCAAGAAATGGAGCTTTTCAATTGCAGCAAGGTGTTAGACCAGTTAACTGTAGGATCATGTTGTAGTTTCCTGCTAGAGTCTCATGTGTTCAACTACTTCTTATTGTTTCTTGTTTTCCTCCCCTTTTTTGGTCTGTCTACTTTTTGTATTGAGACTGGAGACACTTTGGGGGAATGGTAATACCATTTTTGTCCACTGGTAATATAACTAATTGTGAAAATTCTAGTCATGGACCTCTGCATTGCAAATATGCACAAATACAGTTCCTGTTGCAGCCCAGGGTAGATCCCCTCACAGAAAAGGGTCTGTTCATTGTAGTGGTCTCTTAGTTTTTAAATGTAATTATGTGTTATTTTTCATACAGCATTCAAACCTTTTTTTTTTTTTTTTAAAACAAAAAGAAGTGAAGTACGTTACTGAATATTGAAAATAAAGCCTTTCATGTCAAATATGCAGGCTGGTTTCCCTGTAGGAATGGAATTAAGCCATCAAATGAATACTGAATACTAATCTTATGGCTGTGAAATATTATCATACAAATAATTTTGGAATAATATTCAGGCTCAAATATATCCCAGTTTAGGGCATGAAAATAGGAAATAAAAATGTAACATGCCGGATTTTATAGTTACCGTTTCTTCTACCATTCTGAGGCATGTGAAGTTGAAACTACCTTCAGGAAGCCAGAAGATGGTGATTTAATGATGTAATGCTTCAGATATGTATGTCAGCATGTGGAGAAAAGGAATCACGTTATGCCTTCTCTTTACAAATATCTAGTACTTCATTCTTTTCTTGTTGACCTGAAAAGCAAAATGAATGTTGATTGCCCTGGTTTGTAGGTTTTGGTTACTTCACACTGTAATCCCTTCAGACCTTTGAATTATTTGTGAAGCTGGCTTCGTGCATCTTAGGTCAATTCCATTCAGATGTACTCATTCTTGAATGAAGCATCTGTTTGAGATTTTTTTTGTTAATGCAGTTTTAAAATACAGCAATTGATTTCTAACCTGCACAGGATGTAAACACAGTCTGAAAACTCCAGCCTCCTACAGCCAGTTTGAGGAAGTAGTGATGGCCACATTTGGAAACCACAAAAAGCATGTGGGTGGTTAGTAGTAGGGATTTGTGCAATGCTGAAAACTATAAGTCTTTCTACAATAAACTTCTGTGTACTAATCCACTGTGATTACTGTGATGTTCCTGTGTAGTTTTAATGCCACCTTTGTCTTGCAATGAATTGTAATAAGCCATTGTGGATACACTGTTAGACAAACACTCTATGTTCTCAAACTTGTGTTTCTGCCCTCTTCCACATATCAATCCTTTTGTCCAGATAAAACTTCTTACCAGTCAGTCCTAGTGCCTCATCTGCTATGTTGTTGTCTTCTTTCCACTCTCAGGCTTCCTTACTGTGCATTCTGAGGCCTGTTCTCCCTTCTAGTTTGGTTTGTTGTTTGGGTTTTTTTCTTTCCTCTTTCTTGCTTTTTCCTGGTCCTAAACCTAGTACCTTTTCCAATGTAACTATTTGTCTTGGGTAGCCCCAGTGAGAAGCCTGACTTGGAGCTCTTACAATACATGTCGTATTTGGAGGCAGGCAGGAAGATAAGTGGTGAGACGCTGGGACAGGTTGCCAGAGAAGTCATGGCTGCCCCGTCGCTGGAGGTGTTCAAGGCCAGGTTGGATGAGGCTTTGAGCAACGTCATCCAGTGGGATGTGTCCCTGGCTATGGCAGGGAGGTTGGGACTGGGTGATATTTATGGTCCCTTCCAACCCAAACTATTCTGTGATTGTTTTTTAGGGTAGGAGTGTTCTACCCCTACCCTGACCACCTCCATCCTGAAAAGTTGTATCAAGAGATGCAGAAGCACTGCTGTTAATTTTCACTCATTTAACTTTCCTCTTCCAGTGCTGATCACGTGGACATTTGCTCTCGTGTTCCTTTTTTTAAAAATACATAATAAATGAAAATGACCAGCAGAAATAACTTCATTAATGTGATTCATGTTCTGATTGATGCATATTAAACATTGGGCTAACAATGATGTCTTGAAGTTCTGAGGAATTAGGTACAAATTGAGATGTTAATATGGTGTTCTCTGGCAACAGGAACATCTATTTCCATAAAAATTCTGTAGGAAGGAGAGTCCTTCCAAAACCTGAAGCTGGGCTGTGACTGGGGAAATAAGTACTGGGTATCTGCTTCTTGTCCTTCAGAAGCAATGCTACTTATGTATTTAGTTATCTTCTTATTTGCATACAAAGGAAAGCTTCAGAGAAAAATTGCAAATATTCAACATAAAAAAAATTTTCTTTTATGCATCTTGTGATCAGTGTATCTACCCTGATAGCATAAGTGAAATACTGACTTTGTTACCTATCTCTCATCATTTAATTGCTAGCTCTCCTAAATACTGTAACCTTTAAATGACTTTCTTGCCCCTTTTTTCCCATTCTGCCTGTGATGTCTGTAGGAGGTATCAGTTAAAGACACTTTTAAAATATGCACTGAAACAAAAAATAAAACCCTGACCTAGAGCTGTAAGGCATAAAATTATTTAAGCAAGTTCAGCTCTGTCATGGTATGCATCTTGCATATTAAATGTTAAAACACAACTGGAATATCTTTAACTGCACATTTAACTGGGAATGGGCAGGAAACTGTGATTATTGTTATATTAAGGAAATATTAACTTCAGAAATTTTGGGGTTATTTTTTCCAGTTTTCCAGTATAGGCTAAAATTATTGAAAACTGAGTTTTAGTATAAAAATACACAGAAAAAGTCTTTAAGACCATTGTGTTGCAGGGCTGTACCCTTTCAATTTCAGCTCACAATATGTTAGGATGGTTTGGATGAACAAGTTCTTAATAGAAGTATGCTGCCAAACATTCTTTACATCAAGTGTGATGTTTTCCATAACCAAAAGCAATCTCAGCCTGAAGCTTTAAAATGCAAGTATAATGATGCTCCCAAAGTCATCCTTTTAAAGGGAGGGATTTATGTGGCAGTTTTATAGAGATGTGTACTGCTACTGAAAGAATACCCTTTCCTGTCAGGAGTGGAAATGACACTCCGTTATGGTTCATGTTTTTACGTAGAAGGTCTATGCGTGCATCTCCTTTATGCTTTTCCATAGTTTGTATGTGACAGTAGAGGCAGTCTTTTCAAGGAGTGGATTGTGCTGAATCTCGATACTGTGTTCACTTTCAACCACATCAGCCCCGTGACTGAGTTGTTCGTGGCCAGCGCCGCGCTGCGACTGCTGTAACGGAGAAGCAGTGCTGTGCAGGGGAGGCAAATTGGTCAGCTGTACCAGGGATTTGCATTGGGATATGATACTTGGGAAACTGTGACCTTGGCAGCAGTTCGGCGATTTATGTGCTTGTTTATGACCCTTTGGCAACCGGACTGGCATTGTTGTTACTGGAAGGATTTACTAGCAAAGGCGAAATAAATACTGAAGTTAAATGTGATTGGACTGTATATCCTGACACTGTTAGTTTATGATGTTGGATACATTACAGTTGCCATCAGGTACTTTTGCCTCCTGTCACCATTCTCCATGCACAATGACAAACGTTGTTAGCTTGGTACAAGATGATGGATTGCACATGCTTCCTCCCTTTGAGGCGTTTCCACATACACGGGAGGAGAGAACCTGTGTTTCTCTGAAGGGGATGTGGCTGGCTGTTTCTTGGCCATTAGCAGAGAAATAGGATACGTTGTTACAAGTTTTGAAGCCTTCTCTAGTTACTCAATTACTTTATTTAGGAATACAAACTAGATAGTTTATCCTTCTGTGCCAGTGAAACATCATTTGTCATATCTACAATGATCAATAGTGTCCTGAGTGCTGATTAAAAGCAAAACTTGAATAACTTAAAATCCTCGACTAATACGTGCTTGTTTCCGTGTCCCCTGTGCATTTCCAGTAAGTAGATCTCAGACCTCTTTTTGTAATTTGTTGCTAGTTGAAACCTGTTCTTTATTTTTTATAATGGTAATTCTGGGGTTTTCTTTAAATTTAAACTGATATTATTAAATTCTAGTAAGGTGTAAGAAACCCCGAGCTCTAGACCACATTAAAATTGAGTAGGAAGTGAAAAGTGGTTGGTTGTGGTAAAATAGTAAATCCTCAAAATATTTTTTGGTCTGTGTATTATTTATTAATAATAATAAATAATTATCACTGTATTGCACAGTTGTATGGAGAAGTGGTATGCAAAAATTGGCTGCTTGACTTTAGTGAAAAGCAAAACTAAATAAGCTATTGACCTTTCTACAGCAATAAAAGTTTATGGTTGGGTTAATGAACATCTTTTTTAAACCATAAATTACAGTGTCTCCAGATATGTTGTAAACTAAAAGTCTTTTGCTAATGCTGATTTCATAATACACAGATGCATTACATAATTTTTAAAAAATTAAGAGTATTTAGAACCTTGGGGTGCTGTGATAACTTATTTCTACAGATGGAAATGGTTAATGTTAAGGAAGACTATTTTAGAATTCTAGATGTGTTTTTACATTTAAATGATTCTAGGTATCATGGCACTGTTTATTTTGAATATCATGCTAATTTGATGTAACTTTTCTAAGCTATATGACACCATCGTTACAGTGAATAAAAAGCCATAATTCCCTGTAGATTAATAAAAACCTGCTTTCCTAGGTAATTGACTTCACGGATAATGTTTAGAGCTCAAATTATTTCTACTCATGTCAACTTACTGTTCGTTTTACTGAAAAGAATTATGTTTCCCACAAGGCAGCCTATTGTCCTGTCCAGCTGATGTTTTTTCCAGTGCATAGTATGGTCACAGGTGTAAGGGAGCAAAAGCTGTTGAGTACAATAAGTGGAGTACCCTTTAGCATGTGATAGGAATATTAGTAATTCACTGAGAAGTGGAAAACTTAAACTCTGTGGTTTTCAGGATAGCTGAATCTTGACTTTTACAGAAACAGCAACCATCTAAACTCATGGTAAAGAAACCACAAGTTACATTCATGCAGGAAAGCGATGCAGAGCTAAATGTCAGTGGCACACTGAGTGGTGTTGCAATGGGCCATTGCTACTTCTGATCTGAGGAAAGGCTTAAATTTTCCTTTCTAAAGAGTTTTAATATGTTGGAGGGGATTTGTTTGTCAATTTATTCAATAGGTTTGTTTATCATTCTAGAGATTTTTAAATAATTAATGTTGCTTTTAGATACTAGGCCTAACGACCATCCACAATTTAAGATTTCTAAAATCTGAAACTTGCATATAGCATCTTGCAAAGAATGGTTGCTTGTTTAGCTGCATATTTCAAATCCACTTTCAACAGAAACATCAATAACGTTGGGAAATTAAAAATGTTATTGCTACTTTTACAATATACAGATTGCTTTAGCATCAGCAGATAGAACACATTTTTTAAATGCATTTCTGTTTGTAAAACAATAGATTACTTACAGGAGCATCAAAGAAAAGAATGCTTATTTGTTTTGTGTGTCCTAAAATACTTAAAGCAAGGAGAAATGCAGTCTCAATTCAGTAAAGATAAAGGGAGTATCCAAGCTACTTATTGCAAATGGATTTAGTAGTTTAAAATCTTCCAAACCAATGCGTGTAGTGTGGAATCCTATTTACAGGATTTGTTTTCCATGCTTTCTCTGTGCAGTAAATTCTTATATTTCTCACTGTGCTACTTATGGTTTAATTATATAAGTATATTTTAGTTGATCAACCAAAAATTTATTTGGTGTACTCAGATTGCATACTCCTGTTGAACATGTATTGTCCAAATCTATGTCTGTAAACATATAAATGCTAAAAATATTTGGCAATAATGCACAAGGCTACTTACAAGATAGAGGAACAGAGAAATGCCAAATTTGTCTATACAAAATGTATATGTCCAGTATGCTCTTCTGAACATAAAGGCAGGTGTAGTTCTAAATGTTAGATGTATTTAGTAACTCTTTTTGTCTTAAAAAATAAGTCTTCACCATCACTAAGGAATAGTTAAGGATTTATAGGTGGGTGAATCAGCATTTCTGTTCATGTTTTAAAGCCTGGTAACTTCAAAATTAAATCTGCTAAAACCAAACTGAAGTTTGTGTTAACTGGAATTCTGTGTCCCCTCTAGGAGGAACAGGCTGCTAAACTCAAAGCTGAGAAGATTAGGGTTGCATTAGAGAAGATTAAAGAAGCACAAGTGAAAAAGGTAAATTATTTATACTGCTTTATGAAAACTCTATTTCATACTATTCACCTGGAAAATGCAGGCAAATTTCTTCTTGTTGATGTCTGTTACCCTTAAGTTGTCCTAAATAACATAGGAATACTGTACTGTTCTGATCCTGAGTAATAATGGACTTTCTCATCTAGACTGGACCTAATCAAGGAAATCATAGCGTATGGCAGCACATTCCCTTTTTCTTAAAGAGAAGCTTATTTTGCAGGCAGTGCACGTTAAGAAGACATTGCCAACTTCCACCATGAGCTGAAATGAAAGTCCAGGCTTCTGAGATTGTCTTTGTTTATTGAGCAGTCACACATTTAAAATTTGTGTCTGTTTTCCTTACACACCTATTGGCATTATGTGTAGCAGGATTTTCCAGTGATAAATGGAAAACAAGCATTTCGGACTGCAAACAGGGATTACCAAGTAGAGAAAGTCTACTGACATTACTTGATGTACTATCAAAGAATATGAATGAAGTGTTTCCTCGACATTTAGCTTTTTTATTTTGCATTTGGGTTTTTTTCAGTGGCTTGAAATGCGTTTTAAATTTAGTGTTTATCAAAAGCTGGAAAACTGTCTTGGCTGGAAGATGGGAGTTAAGAAGCTGACCAGTATATTAAAACTAGTATGTTTTAACTTTCCCAGCTGAACAAGGTGTGAAAAAGGAATCTTAGCAATTAGCAAGAAGGAATCTATTAAGTTTCTTGATTGATTAAAAACATGGCTGCATTTTTCTTCCTAGACAGTGACCTCTTTAAGGTGCCTATGAAAAGCTGTTGTGTTTTAAAAGCAGTTTTCTTTCACACTAATGCTTCATGCACCTCAAAAAAAAAAAAGAAAGTTTAGCATACATATATTATTTACATAATCAGCATTTTTAGAAAATGTGTACAAGTGGGCAGAAACCTTGAACGGCAAATCTGAAAAATTCTGATTTATGTAAGTTTGTGCAGAACTCTGTATCTGTGTTTCTTTCTCCTGGACATGTGAGACAAATTGCCACAAATACAGTTTACTAATCAAAACAGGACACTGGGAGGAGCAATTTTTTTTTTTCTCCCTAACACAGAAGTAAAACGCCTTGCCATAGTACTGGGAAGGCCTTTATTTACTCTTTTGTACTAAAGGAGAACAGTATCTTGTTAAGTGTCCATAATACAAATAAATAACCATAATTTAAAGCTTTTTACATTTTGAGGGAGTATTTTGTTTGAACTTTTATGTTATTTTAAGGACATCTTGGAAAAAGAAACTAGGTCTTAAAAACATGTTTTTATTTGAAATGTGGGAAATAATCCTCCTTCTTTTCGTGATTTTTTGCTTAATAGTTGGTGATCAGAGTCCATATGTCTGATGACAGCTCAAAAACAATGATGGTAGATGAGAGGCAGACCGTGAGACAAGTATTAGACAATCTGTTGGACAAATCACATTGTGGTTACAGTTTAGACTGGTCATTGGTGGAAACCATCTCTGAATTGCAAATGGGTGAGTGATAATTATGAACATTTATAGTTCTTGTCTGTTGCTGTAATACTTGTCTATATCTGTGTCCTCAGAATGATTTAAATTCTTGTCTTAGTAATGTTCATCATCCCTTCGTTCGTGTAGTAAATGTTCATCATGAATGACGTTTTTCAGAATGATCTGGGAATGTTTTCTGCTTTCATAATAAAAACATGTCTAACTTCTAAGGTGTGTGATAGAGGAATTTTACTGATATTTAGTCACTGACCCTCTTGGTTTCAGTGTGTTCCTCACAGAAGGAGGTGGTAAGGGATAAAAATCTTACCATGAATCTTCCTTTTTGCAAATAGTATTTTGTACTTCTATGAACTATCTGAGACTTATTATGTTTTAATTACAAAACTATGTGTAATAATAGGAACATTCGTTATATGCAGTTTTACATGCTTATAGGTACATATATACTCAGTGAGTAAGTTGTTTTGTGTCCGAGTTCAGTTATTGTTGTACTTATAATAACAGTTGATACATTTTGAAAGCCATCCAGTTTCATTAATGAGGCTGCAGGCAATTTAAGCTTTTGTAAAGTCCTCTGAAGTTTTTTTAGATTTATTCTTCTGTTAGGTAGCACCTTTACTTTCTTGGAAGACAGTATTGTGTTACTGTTAGAGCTTGATGGAAATCATGAGTTGTAACTTGAAAGATCTCACTGAGACCTCAGTAATGTTGTGTTGTCATCTCAAATTTTAATTCTTTCCGTACAGGGGACATTTTATTGCATTTGCTCTGCCTAGTATTCTTAATTACAAAGATGTTGAGATGTCATCTGTCATCTCAGTCTTCATTAATGGTAGCTCCCAGGTCTGGATGCAACCAGGGCCACATGCCCTCTGTAAAAATGTAGTGCGATTTATTTTGTGGAAAAAACATATTCTGCATTCCGATGCAATTGAAAAGTCAAGCGAGCACCAAAGGATTCGGAAAGAAATATTTGCTGACATGGCACAGTGTGGCCTATGTGGAGAGGGAAAACAAATTGCAGAAAACAGGATTCTACATCAGTGTCTTTGAAAGGAGGAGAGAATTGGTCTAGTGGCTTCCCAAAGATGTATACTTCCTTATTTATTTTAGAATAATTATTTTTAAATACTTCTATACCATTTCAGTAATTTTTCCTCTTTTTTTTCTTCCTCTCTTCTCCTTTGCCTGCTTTCAGTATCTTCTGCTAGTGATAGCTATCTCAACAGAGTCAAAGCTGAGAGCTCTTAGAGACATTGTTGATACATCATTTATCCAGCAAGATAGATTGTAAGAAATGTACAGGGTCAGTTTACGTACTTCACCATACTCCCACTAGCCATGTGTAGTCTGCATTTCAGAAGCATTTTGTTTTCCTTCTGATTATTGTCTATTACTTTTTCCATAGTCTAGAAGTGAGGTAGTGATTAGGGATGTAGAAACAATTTTTTTGCTGAAAAAGCTGCCTAAAGTGTCTCCAGCGATTGTGTGGACCACAGTATATGTAAATGTGATAACCTTATTTGTACTCACAACGTCTTGTGACTCTGCTGTGTTCACGGTCAAGGCCAGGTTGGATGGGCCTTGGGTGGCCTGGTCTGGTGGGAGGTGTCCCTGCCCATGGCGGGGGGTGTTGGAACTGAATGATCTTTAGGGTCCCTTCCAAGCCAAACTATTCTATGGTTCTGTGAGGGATGGTAGGCTTTGTCAGGTAGAAAAAAAGAAAAACACTACATATATTGATGGAAAGGAGAGTGTTGAATTGAGTGTATGTCTAAAATTAGATGAGGCACATCTGAAAGTTGTCTAAGTTCTTTTAGTTTCTTAGTATAAAGTTCTTCCCTGTTTTAGTAGACCTTGAACTCTGTTTTCTCTACGTGTGTACCTTGTCTCCTAGATATGACTCCAGAGTAGTGTCTGTCACAAAATATGACAGATTCGAAGGTATTTGCTCTTTTTTCCTTGCTGCAGAAAGGATCTTTGAAGATCATGAAAATTTAGTTGAAAACCTTCTGAACTGGACAAGAGATAGTCAAAACAAACTAATGTTCGTGGAACGTATAGAGAAATACGCACTTTTCAAAAATCCCCAGGTAAGCCCGACATTTATGTTGAATGTGTGTGACACATGCATGCCTGATTGCATTTTCTTTCCTTTTTCGGTGGCATTCATTTCCATACTTCTATTTCGATACGTGTGTGTGTATTAAAATGTCAGGGAGCTTCACATTTTGGTGCTGTGTACTTCCACATCGTGGTTGGCACAAAATCAAGTCCCTAGCAGAAAAGCATGAGTTGAAGCAATGTGTTTGTTAATGTGGTTTTGGTTAATTTTAATGGTGATGAAAGCAAGCAGTTTCATGGCATTTACACCAATACTTTGTGCTTCAAGTATATAAATATGCGAGAAAGGTGTTGACAGATATAGCTAACGTTAGTGCCTCTCCACTGTGCATTCTTGCGTTGCTAGCAAGAAGGGGAAGAGAAAATTAAAGAGAATAGCTCCTCCTTGGTCAAATGGCAAGTGAAGAGAAGAGAACGTGTCGCTCCCTGTGGAAACTGGGACCTGCCTCTGTTCACTTGCGTTTCCTGTTCCCTAATAGGAAACTTCTCTCTCAAATGGCGTCTGAGGCCTCTGTTCTCTCAAACGGTAGCTACAGATTTGATATCCAGCAGCAGTTCAGTAAAAGAAAAGAAGGTGGCTCTTTCAAG
Source organism: Cuculus canorus (assembly GCF_017976375.1). Taxonomy (NCBI): domain Eukaryota; kingdom Metazoa; phylum Chordata; class Aves; order Cuculiformes; family Cuculidae; genus Cuculus; species Cuculus canorus. The sequence goes on along the minus strand of NC_071406.1, from coordinate 27,363,346 downwards.
AACTTGAATTTAAAAGAATGGGATATTATAACACTTGATCTCTCTCAAAACTCTTCCCTAGTACATTCCCTTTTGGGGTCATAGGTTATTTTTCTATCTGTATGGCATCTATGTGGCAATTTCCTGGATTTATGAAACTGAGGATCAGTTTTGCATGCTCATCTTTTGGGACACCATCAGTGTACTTGATTTTTTTATTAACCAAGAATTGAAAACCAGGTCTCATTCAAGTGCTTTGCTAGGAAGCAGCAAAAGCCTAGAATTCTTTTTAAAAGCATGTGGCTGATACGTGTGCTATCAGTACATATGGTAGGCACTGTCAACACGAATGAGGTACTGGCCTAAATCAAATATTTCTCCTTGATGTAAAATATTTAACAGGCTAAAGTTTGTGAATATTAGAGTATTTTTCCAGTATAAGAGCTTGAGGTAAGGAAGTGGAAGATTTTCATTGTACCAGTCCTATTGAAGATGGAGAAGAGTATAAAACTTCTTAATAAGTAAGATACAGTATGCATAGTTAGGTTCCTTTTAAGAAGACAAGTAGTGTTTAGTAGTTCTTCATGAAAAATGAATATTTTTATTTGGGAAAACTGTCAGGGCAAGGTGGGAAAAAGTACATTGCTTCTGTGTGCACTTCTTTGAACACATAAATAATGGCAGTATATACGGAGTTTAAAGATCTCCTGGTTTTTTTTAATATTTTTATTGTGGGATTTTCAAGTTTATAGTACTTTTATTTCTGGATGTGTTGTGCCGGGCCGCTGTGTGTTTTGTGGAAAGCCAGGACAACATTCTTATGAGACTGTTACTTCAGATTACAGAATGGACTGATTGATATTTCTGGAAAAAGCAGTTATAACTTACTTCTATGTATTGTTTAGCAGTCTGGCAGATCATTTGAATTGGACTAGAAAGTTTTGTTCGATTAATGTATTGTTCTTAGATAATAGCTGGGTTTTTTTCTTACTGATGGATCCTTGAGAAATGTAATTTGGCTTGATTTCGTAATGCCTATAGAAATATCAAGCTTTCTCTTGTTACAGAACTATCTTCTGGGGAAGAAAGAAACCTCTGAGATGGCCGACAGAAATAAAGAAGTGCTGCTAGAGGTAACAAAGCAAAAAGGACGTAGTGTCATTTCAGAGTTTGAAGCTAAACACTAAAAGGTTGTGGCAATTGAAATTGATGGATGGAGCTGAATTTAATTCGGGAACAACTGTGAATGGAACGTGTTATATTTGAGATCGGCGGCTATTTTGACGTTGCCCTGTTTCAGATACAATCAGTTAATAAAAATGTGTCTTTATTTTGTTTAATAACTAAAATACCATATGCAGTGATAATCAAAATGAGGTACCTGTAACTGTGGCTAAAACTAGCTTAAATTTGCAGAACTGTTCCCTGTTTTATTGACATGAGGTGGTAGAGATTTCTTTACTAGTGCCCTCCACAAAACTAGTATTCTCTACAAAATTCTGTAGCATTGTTTCAGTAACTGGTCTATGTTAATATTTTCAATTTTCTTAATAAGCAAGGTATTTAAAATTGTTTTAATTTCATTTTAAAATTAAAAAAATATAGCAGAAGACTAAGTCGATTAGTATGAAACACATTAAATCCTTCACAGAACTAAGGACAACAAAAAAAAGTGTGGAGCAAGTAAAGCAAATGGTCAACAGCCTCCATGAGCTGAAGACTGACTGATCTTGTGACATTTATGTAGAGACATACCCATGCTGAAGTGTCATAGCTTCCAATAATAATAATTATTATTAATTCAATAGTTACACAAAAGTAAATATTTTGAGTATTTCCTTTGAATTTTATTTAATACAGTTTAACTTGTAAGCATCATTTGTGTGCTTTTAGAATATTATTAATATACTTTAAATAAGCGGTCATGTGAATACAGTGGATCAAAAAGATGCCTGAAGCTGTGACATGTGGAGGGTTGTAATTCTGTCTAATGCTTTCTGTATTCCAGGATTACTTGTAAATCTCTGTGCTGCATATTAATCTGGAGTGTATTTAAAGCATTTGTTTTCCTGTGCTAGCTCTTTATAAATAGAACCTCAACAGAAGCTGTAGTGTTGGCAGTTAGTAGCAACCAAGAACTTATGAATGGATTATAGCTGTATCTGGTGGAAATGTAATTAGGTTCAGTGTCTACTTAGACTTGTGAGCCTAAATCTGTAAGGTGACCTTGTGACTATAAAGCCAGTAAAACCATTGGGTGATCCTTTACTGATAAGTAGTTGTTAGAAAATCTTTACAGTAGCTGCTAATATTTTGTTTGTCATTGTAAGATGAAGCAAAGATGCTATTATGTTGTCTGAACGGCCTTGCAGCTTCTGTGGTTGATTTCTAATTCGTATTACTGCACGAACAAAAGAGCTGTCCCTGTTATGTATGCATTCCTTAGATAAAGGATTTCAGAATTTCAGTCGTTAAGAACAAACCACTGCATGCTGTATGTTCTGTCTCTTTCTCCCTTCCTAAACCATGTGCTTATTGGCAGGAATGTTTCTGTGGAAGTTCTGTAACTGTGCCAGAGATTGAGGGAGTTTTGTGGCTCAAAGAGGATGGTAAGAAGTCTTGGAAGAAACGTTACTTTCTTCTTCGAGCTTCTGGAATCTACTATGTCCCTAAGGGGAAGGCAAAGGTACGCTATTGTAAAGCAATTTCCCTGAATTGTTTATTGCTGGTGACTCATGCACACAAGAGTCAGCCTTAAATTTTGGCTTAGCTGTGCCTTGCGTTGGTGCCACATCTCTTAATTAACCATGCAGCTTTATCATGGAAATATTGTGTAAATTACTGTGATAGCACTTGATGTAAAGGGTGTAACCCCAAATTAAAAATACGAGAAGGCAAAGGTCTGCTTTTTGAATGAGCTCAAAAACACTGTGTGGAGTTAAAAGGCTGTCTTTTCTCCAGCAGAATTCAGATGAAGGACCAAACTGCACTACAAATGCCACAAATTGTAAAATAACAGACCAACTCCACAATCAGTCTGCATAATTTTATTGGGTTTAGTTTATATACATGGGATTCTTTCCAAACCAATTTGTGCTGTGTTTTGAAACTGGTAAAACTAATACCATTTCTTCAGTGCTACTTACTGCTGTTCTGTGTTTATCAGTAATGAAAAGTAAAGAGAAAGTTGCTTCAAATGCATTTTAGCACCAGCTGTGAGTTCAGTTTGTCCAGGAATCCATTAGTCTTGACACCATCACCTGATTCCCAGTACAGGAAGTCCACTTCCCACACAGCTGGCCCTGAAAAGGAAATCTCTGTCAGCACATCAGCTCCCTTTAGAGCTAAATACATCTCAGATGTTCTCTCCACGGCCTTTTTTGTTTGTTGAAACCATCTACATGCAAGATAGCCTGTCGAAATTCTGTGCCCTGCGATCACTGCCAAACATCATTTGACTTATGCTCATGGTCGCACTGGAATTCAGACACCTTGATTATTGCCAAGATGAAATGTGACCAGCAGCTGTTAAAAGTTCCCATTCAACTAATCCTACTTAGTTCCTCTTGAATTAGCACTAGTAACCCAGTATAAAATGTTGTCAAAAGGCAAAACGCAGACAAAACACAAAAAAATAGACTGAATTTGGAAAAGGATATCCTGGTTAAAAATGAGCATCTCATGCAAGAGTTTATGCATGGCTGTATCTCCCTCTTGTACTTGTTTTCAGATCAGATTGAAACTAATGTTAGACCTTATATTAGTAATGGATTTAGCACTAAACTGATTTTGTCAGTGCATGTGGTTTTCTTATAAAGATTTTTGTAAAGCAGCATTTTTGTATTTCATAGGTCTCGCGGGATCTCGTGTGCTTTCTACAGCTAGATCATGTCAATGTTTATTATGGACAGGACTATCGGAACAAATACAAAGCACCTACAGACTATTGTTTAGTGCTAAAGGTAACTTGTGAATTGTTTTAAAAATTCTCATACTGAAAAAAGCAGTTAAAGAGCTTGAAACATTTCCACAGTAATCGTAATCATTTGTAATAACTACACTTCCTAATTGTGAGCAAGAGCTGATTAACACAATATTAATCTTGGGTGCAATTAGAATACACATCCTATAGTAATAATCAAATAGAATACACATCCAATAGTAATATAACAATTGGAAAACTTAGCCTGTCAGTTTCAGAGTGAATATCTAAATTGTTTTCATTCTGCACGTGAAAAATCTAAATTTCTGTAAGTTACGGTGACAATGAGGAAGCTGTGCTTAAGTGCATTTTCTGTGGAGTTGTTGTAGTGAACCTCCTTGGCCAAAATGCAGTTTTAAAAAAAGGGGGAAATGCCTTGTGGGGACTAGTGCAGAGAGAAGAAATGGCTGTGAATTGCTTTCTTCCTCATCAAGCTGACAGATTTCCTCCTCTTGTCAGAAGATCTGTGTGCATTGCATGGTGGGGGAGGAAAAAAGATCACAGAAAACAACAGAAGGTTGGCTTTGTGGGATTGAGCTAGCAGTCTAGGTTTCTCCGACAGTGCCCTTTCTTTGTGAGTTGCTTAGGGAAGAATTAGAAATGCAGGACAGTCTTGTAGAAATACTTCCACAGCATACTTTTTCAGCCTTTAGAAACTCAGGGAGCTGAGAAGTGGATCTCTGCTATTTAATATACATGGGTGCATTCTTTCTCGTTGAGTATGCCCTGTCTCTTTCAGGATTTCAAGAAACTTGTAGAATACTGCTGCAGTTGGGCACACCTCTTATGCTCTTTACTTGTTCTGAGCCGTCAGTTGCTTTCCATTTCATTTTCCCGTGGTTCTTGTATAGGAAGTGAACATTTTGTGAGCAGTCGTTGCCAGTTCTCCATGCCCCTCATGACTTTGTAAACATTGTAATACTGCTCTGGATTGTCTTACTACTAGCTGATGAGTCCCAGTCTAAGTGTTCATCATGTTCTAAAACATAACACTAAACTCTTTCTGTCCATTGGTAACTCTGTACCTTACAACATCTCCGGTTCAATAGGATAATACCCCTTGAAAGGCTAATTTCAGGGAGTTGCTGTCTTCTCAGAGTATAGCACCAGAATTGTGTAGAAATTGGTGTTAGAGAGGTAAGTCTACCTGTATTGCCCAGTCTGTGGGGAAGAGGATGCTGAAGAGGAAGAAACTTCTGAATATAAAGGACAGGTAGAAAGAACAAGTAGAAAAAAATAGCATGACATCAGTTCATGGATTTGTCTTTATATGTTTGCTTCCTTTGTTTATCTTGATCCCTTACTGTGCAAGACAGATACTCTGCTATTGTTAAGTATAACATTTGTATGCTAACATATCATATTAGCTCCTTGGTCCTAAATGTTAGATTTCTGAGAGGTTCTTTTATTTCCAGATAGCCAAACTTTTTAACAAGTCCAGGGAAAAAAATAGCTTGTTCATGAAGTAATTTTTTTGTGCTTTTTAGAAATATACATTTCTTTCTTGACTGCTGAATTGATAAATACAGCGCCTTTTCTTTTTTTCTACATGCATATAGGAGCAGCAATTATTTTAGATTATAGCCTGCATCAGTAGGGTGGGGACCTTGAAGGCCTTACAAACTGCAAATGGAATTGTGTTTAACTGCACGTCATTTGCAAAGTACCTCACTCAAGCCATACAAAAGCAGAGAAGAATAATGTTTTTCTCTCCAGTTTGTTTTGGTGTGTGAGGAAGTTGAGATATTAGTTACCTCCCTCAGATGGTGAGTTAGTCCATAGAGCAGAAAGGAGAAAAGCTGAGATTGTTCTGACTGCTTTGCTTGACTGTTTGAAGATTTCTAAAGAGCCTTAGAGGCACAGAAGACTGATAGGTAGGTAGAAATGAAAAATACTAAAACACTGAAAGATTCACCCTTTCTCAGTGTCTCAAACCTGAAGTCCGTACATGTTGGACACACTGCCAATCTGTGTCTGAAGCAAACCCCATTGCAACTTCAAACTCATACTCTCAAACGTTTTTAAGTGGGTTTGACTACTGCTGAAGAGCTTCCAGCATTAAGTTTGCCTGCATAGATGTCAGCAGATGACTGGCTTTCCTTGCATTCTTAGCTATTAAAATATTGATGAGGATTAACAATTTTTCTGCAGCATCCTCAGATCCAGAAGAAATCCCAGTATATCAAGTATCTTTGCTGCGATGATGTAAGAACTCTACACCAATGGATCAACGGCATCCGCATTGCTAAGGTAACCTTCTAGGCAGTCTGGCACTGTTGTCATGAATTGTTGTCATCTGTTTGAAACCATTTACAGTTACATAGCAAAATACATGCTAAATCTGGCTTTCCTCTGTTTAACGCTTCTGACCATGAACTGTACAGTCTTCTTACATCTTACATTCCTTTGTGAAATCATTAGGCTTTTTTATGATAGTTCAGTAATTGGGCCCTTTCTTCTGTTTCTGCTGCACCTCTTCTTGTCACACTACAAAATTCTGACATCACGGTCTGTAAGAAAGACTCTTTTGTTTCTCTTGGGGGGAGTTGGAGGGGGAAGATGGAATAGAGAAGCCAGAGGTGAAGCTTGACAATCTGAAAAGGGTACACAGCCTATACAGTTGTTCAATTTGTTTGTCATTTTGCTTAGTATGGGAAGCAACTATACATGAACTATCAGGAAGCTTTGAAGAGAACAGAATCGGCGTATGACTGGACTTCCCTGTCTAGCTCCAGTATCAAGTCAGGCTCCAGCTCATCTAGTTTGCCAGGTAATGTGATCTGTGTCTGTGATCTGTCTCGTAATAGAAAGATTTAATTACCTTTTTTTCATCTGCTATATGAAGACATCCAAAGAACAATGTCCTTTGGTGGGATAGCATGTTTAACAAATGTGACCAATAAATGTCACGTGCAGTTGCATTATAAGCACTCTGACTCTACTTTTGCATTCAGAAAGATATGCTAACTGTTTCTTAACTTTCTTCTAAACAGAATCTCAGTCGAACCATTCTAATCAGTCTGACAGTGGAGTTTCTGACACCCAGCCAGCTGGACATGTCCGTTCTCAAAGTATTGTCAGCTCCATGTTCTCTGAGGCCTGGAAACGAGGCACTCAACTGGAGGAATCCAGCAAGGTAACAAGAAGACTTTAGTTTGAGAGCCAACGCCCAACAAAATGTACAAGACAGAGTGATAGCTCTTCTGCCTCTGTCCTAAGTGGGATTTCTTCTCTTTTTTTTTTTTACTCTGTTATTGACAAACACTGCCATATAATTGTTTTTTTCAGGAATCACTCTTTCAGCAAATCTAGCCCTGAAACCTTCTGTTTTTCCTTTTGTTTCTGTGCACAGAAGCCCTCTGTTCTTTGAAGGCATGATACAGCCCTTCTCATAGAATCCTATAAACTAATGTTGAATAAAGACAAAATTAAAAGATCAGCTGTTAAGAAGTTGAATGAAATTCTTTCACTAAGATCTTTCTCCAGTTAACAAGCCACATCTTCTCATTGTAAAGATGTGAATAACTGAGACCTGAAGGCAGGTATATCTATTGTAAGAAGTACTCTGGTAGTTTTTACTCAAATGTTTTCTCTTACATTTGGTGGAAATGGAAACAGTAACCCTAGATATGGTCAAAGCAGAAGTACTAAAATTGCCAGCAGTTGTGGATTGAGGCAGATGTAGTATCTCCTGTTGCTGGTAGAGTGTTATAAGTGATTTTAACCTATTGAAGTCTGGGACTCAGGTCTATTGTGGTTTAGTTACTTTTCTTTCTGTCATAGTTGACTGGTGTAGTCCCTGTGGTGAATACTTCCGAACACGATAGAATTGCCACTTGGTCTGGTTTGTTGTCAGGCTGAAAGGAATTTCCAGGCCCTGAACAGCAATGATGTTGGTATTAACTGCAGCAGTTACATGTGGAAGTACATTGGCAGGATGCTTCAAGCTAAAGAAGCAGGCATTCTGAAACTAAAACCACAGGTTGCTACCCCTGACATTGGTGCATTAGATAAATAACTAAAACTAAGATACAACATTACATTTTCAAATAAGAACGCACATGTGTCACAATGTGAAAACTGACGTGGCTGCATTCTTTGGAATTTATAACTTTTCTGTAGTGCCTGATGACTTGGAAATTGTTTGATCCTAGTAATAATACAGTATGATTCTAGTAGTCATATAGTACTCAGCCCAGGAATGTAGCTTGCTAAATTGTGATCCCAGTGTTTCTACTGCATGAGTGCAACCCCTGGTGCATGTTCATCAGCTGATGGCTTGTGTATGTATTCAGGGTGCGTCATTTCTGCAGTATCAAGACAGATGCAAAAGATAGGGCATGAGTCTGTCTAGCATGTGTCTGAGAGAGATGATAGGGTACTGCTGGGAGAACTGTAATGGTATTGTTTCCTAAAATTCTGAGTTTGATGTGAAAATCTTTTTGCTACACTTCCTGTGAGCTTTTAGACAGAAGTTTGACGTTTACCACAGTGAGATCGCTGTTGTACTTAACAAATCCATAGTGCGGCTGGCGGTTGCTCATTTAAATAAACCCCAAGAATTTTTGTTATCTAATTAAAGCAATTTTAAAAATAAAATATTCAGACTGTTCCCTGCTGAAGGCCATCCATGTCTCAAGATTTCATCAACTGGACATTTCTATGCACAAATCCAGGAAAAGGTGTATTTCTTTTCCTCGTGCATAACACAAGCGAGTGAATTGCCCTAAAACGTCCAAAGAATCTAAATTAAAGGAGCCATGTAAAATTATAGTTTGAAGCCATGCAAAAAAAAGTGTGAGTAAACTGGTGACAAATTTACCTTCAGTGAAACTACAGTACATACTTTTTAATCCTGTGCAGGTCTGGCCTAAGGGACTTAACTAATCCGATTGGCAGTCGAAGATGTTAAACTGTGTGGCAAGAAAGGGAACAACAGTGGTGGAAAAAATGGTGATTTACATTAGAAGGTAGCTGGAGTGGCAGTGGTACCGAGACAAGCTACTTTAGGCAGATTGTTCTCCAAAGAGTTATTTCAGAGGTGGTTATTGCACAGTGCTTTGGTGGCAAAGCTGGCTTGGGGAGTTCATACAGGCAAGTTGCTGCAAGTGGCAAAATTAATGGAGCATGTCCCTTGCCCTTCCACAACCATGCATTCCTGCCTTGTCACCCTTGTCTCATCCCCCTCAGCAAGCAGAGCAGAACAGAGCATGCTTGGGCTCGGCAGGGAGATTACGCTGAGGCTGGCCAGCTAGCCAGGGTGTTGTTCTAGGCAGGCAATGGCTAACTGCTCAGCAGGTTAAAAATGGGTGAGTTCTGCCTGCTTTTCCCTCATTTATCAGATGCCAGTAACTTCACAATGTCTTGAATTTGAAACATTGACATTTCTAGTGGTCTGTCCTATTTGGCTGAAATTTGCTCACTGATCCAGAAGCAACCAGCATAGGAAAATAGATGGCAAACATTTCAATTGCAAAAGCTTGGCTTTATTAGGAAAAGCTACTAAAAAAAAAAAAAAAAACTTTTGCTTTTAAAAGGTGATACTATTATTTTTATAGCATTTCTAGGAGTTGCAGATAGTCATTAAGATGCACATTACAAATACTAATTGATAGTAATAATTTTTCCAGACAGAAAGAAGGACACCACATAGTAACAAGGACAATGATCTGCCTCAGAGTTCTTCTGTAAAGAAAATATCACTTGAGTATGTTTCTGGTTGTGGATATTTAATTTGATTCTGTGGAGAGAGGCGGGACTCCTTTTCCCGAGATGCACAGTATTAATTTCTGTTTTCTGAGTGTTTAATTTGCTTACTGTGGAAATTACTGTCTTCAATGGATACGAGGAAAGTTCCTCTCTGTTTCAAATATATTTAAGATTAAAAACCCACCTTTCCCAAAATGCAGGTAATCTATCCACTTCGTATTTTGAAAGATTGCTGTATGCCTAAAGAGTACTTTGTTTGTTGACGTTCTTCACAGTTGGGTGGTGAAGATTTCATCATGGCTCATTCTGCTTGTTAGATTTTGAACACATTATTTCAGATGGGATGCTACAACGACAGACATAAAAGTTTGTGCTCACCGAGTGTGCTTTAAGTGACAAATTCAAGATTTTCCAAGGTCTTGCCCTTCAGGGACAGCTGTTCTGTTACGCCTTGGTCTCCCTCTCTATCTGTTTTATGCTGCTTTTATTTTTCCTGTTGCCTTTTGCTGTCTCAGGTGTCAAAAGTGAAGCTCAGCACAGCTAAGGTCATCACACCCGTGGTGCCTTATACAGGGCACAATTAAGGTCAGGTGGTTCTACTTGAAAATTCATTAACCTGGGTGATTGGGAGAGTGGTAATTTACAGACTAACACTTGCAAGAGATCAAGATTTCTCTCCTGTTTTGTTTTGTGTACACCTTGATTTAGCTCCAGAACTCTTGCCTTCCAGACCCAATGTGACAGGTAGAGGCACAGCCCCTGTGTGTTGCAAATCACTGTTTGTTGTTTCTGACTCTAATCCTTTTGGTGTTCTGTGCATAGAGAAACTCTGTGCGCCTGTGTTTAGATCAAAGCAATGTTCAAACTGTTTATGCAGTGCAAATGAGCGTAATTGGGCTAACGCGTGGCAAGGTACCTAATAAGAAGCAAAGGTACACTAGAGGGGTCAGTTCCTGTGTTGGTATTGCATTTCTAATGCATGTTTCTGTGCTGAGCGCTGTGACATTCACACCTTGGCTTGGAGCCAAACCACTTAGGAAAATGTTTATAAATTTGAGGAATATAATTGCTTTTAATTTTTAACAGGGATGTAGGCTTACAATTTTTGAGAAACAATTTAATGAGCAAAACCCAGCAAGTAGACTAAAACATTGCCTGCTGCCTTCCCAGTGCTCCTCCCCTTAGCTTTTCCCTCTCTTCTTTTTCTGCTTAACAGAGTGGTTGCATGTCTAGCTTTTCTTTCCCCAGCTAACTTTCTCTTGCAGATGTCTATAAACATTTCCTTCTGGGGAAGTTTTTCAGGAAACCTCAGTTCTCCCTCTTTTTCCTTGTGTTTTTTTTTTTCTTCCCCCTTACTGCTCTTGGATATCAGAATATGTGGAGTGGAAGGATCTCAGAGTATTCCTGCAGAGCCCTTCACGTGTTTCAGAGCAGTTCAGTATTTCTGCATTTTTGTAAGAGCAAACTGCGTAAGGCCTGAGCTAACCAATGTAAAGGCTGGACACCAGCTCTGGGAGGCCACGTGTGGTTTGACTCTGATCGTACTGAGCTGAGGAGATGTCCACAGCGTCTCTTCTCTGCCCAGTGTCCTCTGCCATGGCCTGTGGTGCCCTGGGGAGTCACCATACTGGTGCTGGCTTTGCGTCACCACTCTGCCCAGCAGAGAACCGGTGATTCTCGTGGGTACAGCTGCCTGCCCCACAGAAGGGAGAAGACCGATGTGTTTTCTTCCTGACGTTCAGCCTCGCTTGGAGCAGACCTGGCTCCACTGGTTCTTGCCAGCTCCCTCCCTGCCTGCCGGCTCGCACCGCTGCGTCCGGGCTGTCGGTGGACGGAGTTGTCTCTCGCTGTGTTGTTTTGCTAATACTTCCTGCATGCTGTAATCTGCTACTTAATTTTTAATGACAGGCACATTTAGACCTTGACTTTATAATCTCTTTGTCTCCCTCCCCCCTCCCTCTCTTCTCTCCTTTTTCTTCTCCTCCCTTTCCACTGTCACTAAAAATCCCTTCCCCGTAGGCCCGCACGGAGCCCGCAGCTCGGCCCTTCGTGTCTGTGGCACCGCCCGTGTCCCCACAAACCAAAGTGGCGACCCCGTACGCTGCCTCACAGCCTTCGCCCCCGCTGCCCCCGCCTCCCCCACCTCCCCCGCCACCCCCCCCACCCCCACCGCCGCCGCCACCCCCGCTGCCCAGCCAGGCAGCCTCGTCCGCCGGCTCTCCCGCTGCCATGTTTGTCAAGTACAGCACCATCACCCGGCTGCAGAACGCTGCCCAGCACGGCGGGCCTTTCTCCAAAGCTCCTGCTGCCCAGCAGCCGCCCCCAGCGAAGCCCCAGATACCAGTGCCCCCCAACGGGGCCGTGCCGCCTCCCCCACCGCCGCCGCCACCCCCGACGCCGGGCTCGGCCATGGCACAGCTGAAGCCGGCACCATGTGCCCCCTCTGTGCCACAGTTCACGCCACCACCGCCACCCCCCAAAATCCATCAGGTTCAACCAAATATGAGCCAGGCCGCTGCCACCTCCTCGTTGCCACCGCCTCCCCCTCCCGTGCCGGCCCCGATCCCGCCCCAGGCACCCCCAAAGCCTGTCATGGCAGCTCTGCCCCCGCAGCCTAGTGGGAAGGCAGCGTCACCAGGGGTCACGCATGCCACCCCTCCTCTGCCAGCTCCCCCGCCGCTTGCAATGAAGAAACAGCCAAGCGTCACCTCTCCCCAGGTGCCCCCGCTGCCCCCAGCCCCTCCCGGCCCAACTCCCCCCCCAACGTTCCCAAAGCAGCAGAGCTTCTCTGTGAAGCCTCCTCCGTCTCCCCAGTCCCCAGTGCCATCGGTGGTGAAACAGATAGTTAGCCAGTTCCCACCTCCTCCCACCCCACCTGCCGCTGAGCCCCAGCCTCTGAAACCCCTTCCACTGAGTGTGGCTCCACAGTCACCTCCAGCAGTGAAGGCCAAGCCTAAATGGCAGCCCGCTTCTGCTCCCTCACCAGATTTTCCTCCTCCTCCACCAGAGAGCAGCTTAGTGTTTCCTCCTCCACCTTCTTCCCCAGCTTCCTCTGCAGGTTCTCCCCCCCCTGACAAATCAGGGTCTCCAGTCAAAAAGACCAGCAAGACATCAAGCCCTGGAGGGAAGAAACCACCTCCAACACCTCAGCGAAACTCCAGCATCAAGTCCACCAGCTCCACTGAGTACCACGAGTCCAAGAGACCTTCAGTGGACCGCCTTGTCAGCAAATTTGCACACACCCCAGAGCCGTCAGGGTCTTCTTGCAAGGAGTCATCGCCTCCTGCAGCCCCTCCAAAGCCAGGAAAGCTCAACCTTTCTGGGGTGAGCCTGCCCATTGTCCTTCCACAAGGAGGGATCCTGGCCAAGGCTCCCGTTCCAGGTGTGTCTGGGAAGGAACCTGTGGTCGAATTCCCTTCACCACCATCCGATTCAGACTTTCCGCCACCACCACCTGAAATAGATCTTCCGCTCCCGCCAGTTGAGATCCCATCCGTGTTTTCAGGCAGCACCTCCCCAAAAGTTGCTGTTGTCAATCCCCAACCTCAGGCATGGTCAAAACCATCTGTGAAAAAAGCCCCGCCACCCACGCGTCCCAAGAGGAACGACAGCACTCGACTGACACAGGCAGAGGTCGCAGAGCCACCGGGGTCCGCTGGCCCTCAAGTGCCCACTTCTCCCAAGTCCAGCCTTAGCGTTCAGCCAGGGTTCCTGGCAGACCTCAACCGGACGCTGCAGCGGAAATCCATCACCCGGCACGGCTCCCTGTCCTCTGCGCGGATATCCAGAACAGAGCCCACGGCCACCATGGATGACATGGCCCTGCCTCCGCCTCCGCCAGAGCTGCTGGCTGACCAGCAGAAGACAACCAGTTTCGGGGGTGGTCATATATCCGGCTATGCAACGTTACGGAGGGGGCCACCTCCTGCGCCTCCCAAAAGGGATCAGAACACCAAGCTGTCACGGGACTGGTAGTCGGTCCTCAGTGGCTGGTGCTCTCCGTGACTTGTGGGCCGCTCTGTGATTGGCCAACCTGTAATCTGGTGCACTTGGAGAGAATGTGGGCACGTGGATGATAGTCCCATCAAAAGAGGTGATCTCCAACTGTAGTTAAGGCTAAATGTAAAGACTTTCCCCTTCCATGGCGAGGCCAAAAAAGCTGAGGGTTGGGGGTGTTGGTATTTTATCGGGAAAGGTGGGTAGAGAGGCATTGACTTAGCATTTCAGTTTCTTTTACCCTTCATATGGATTGGACCAAAACCCGTTTTCTTACTTTTTCTGCATTTAGGGAAGGAGGGGAAATGATTTTTGTAGTGTCTGTCCATGTGAGACATGTTTGTGCATGTATTATAAGTGTAGGTATATAATATATTGTGATATATTTCGTCGCAATTATAGAAGATAACCAGAATGTTTTTGTAGAACCGTATTTATTGTTTCAGTCACTATATTATCTGGAATCGGGCTCTGTAAGTATGCAAATTGTACCACAAAGATGAAGATGTAGGGCGCACTTTAAAGAAAGAAAGATTTAAACCCCTCGCCCCAGACCTCTTGTCAGGTGGTGGCGGGTGAGCGGTGCAGAGCTGAGGTGTTCTGCTGGTAACTGTTCCTTGTCCATGGATTGAAAAGTACCGATGCAACATACCGAAACATTCTGGTCATAATACTACTGAAAATGAGTATGTTCAGAGAAAGAACATAGATTTTATATATAGTGGGCTGGAGTGAAATATATTTATACTATAAAGAGCCTCCCCCTCCCTTCCAAATAGTTTAAAAATATTGATTGCTACAAATTATTTCAAAGATATTTGTCCATGCATATGAAGCATAAATATATATTATTCCAATCCGTTATCCATTCTAACTTTATAGTAGGCTCAATCATTTGTTTCTGTGGCTCAAGATGAATATATTTGTGTTAACCTGTTCTGAAAGCTGCCAGGACTCTTGCAACCAATGCCGAACCGCAAGGCTGATGCACACCGATCCATCACTTATATGTAATTCTTTCCCTGAAGGATCAGGTAAGTGTCTGTAGAGCGCTTTATGTTTTCCCACATATGGAGCATACGGTCTGACTGCCTCTGGGCCTGATAAAGATGTGTTATCTTTACAAAAACTAATGTCTGGAAATGTCTAAAAAAAGCGTTGTTTGTAATCCGTTAGAAACTATCAGGAAATGTTCCCTTCTAGAAAGAGAACAGAGTGGCGGTTTCAGGCCAAGCACAGTGGGAATTATCTCTTCTTTGACCTGCCAGACACTGGGAACAGAGCTTAGCCCTGCTGATTATGAAGTTGCACTTCTGGCAGTCAAGGGAGAAAACTGGAAAAAATGACAACCCTGAGAGGCAATAAACATTTGCTAATAATTTAATTTAAGGGCCCATACGAGTAGGAAAGAGTCTGTCATATTCGGTTTGGGTTTCTTGTTTGCCACTGATTCACAGCCCATCCATCACCAGATCAAGCACTTAAGTCCGTTTCGTGCCACCATTGTAGTCCTACGCACCTGTTTGGGCACGATAAGGTAGCGTGGTTAGCGTAAGCGATCTTACCTACCCCCCCGTGTCCATTACAGGGTTGCAGGGTGCAGCCTCTGTAAAGTAACTGAAATACTTGGGGCTGTACCCGCCCTATCGGCTGTTACAGCTTCCCGCATCGCCGGGGGTACTGGCGGGGCTCGGATGACAAAGGAGTTTACTGTTATTTTACCTTTTCTCCAAAAGCAAATTTTACACGTTTTCCTTCTCCCAAAGAATGAAACGAAGTAGCTTGACAGTATCCTCAAATGTGTAAAAAAAGATGTAAACTAATCTCTTACCAGAGTAATTCAGGCTGATAGATTTATGAAATATTGTGACAGTGTCCCCCATCCCTTTTTTTATAAAATGTTTTTTAAAAAATCCAAATTATAAAATAAATGTCTCTGAATAATTTATGAATAAGAAAAAAGCTTTGCTAATTAGAGGGGGGAAATGACACATCTATAATGATGTAGTTTTAAATAAGCGCATCATGAAAAGAGAAAAATTAACGGTGCTGTCTCTGCTGACCTGTTTCCTATGATTTTTTTAAAAATCTGTTTCAGCACCTCTGGAAATTGTTTTAATATTTCAGACTAGTTTTTTTGAGCAATAAGAGTAAATACCATTGTGTGCATTTTTAAAGCACTACTATGGACAGGCACTTTTTTGTACCTTTCAAATTATTCACAAAGTTTTGTTTCTACTATTTTTGTGCATATAAAGTGTCCTTAAAAGCATTTGCATTGTTGATTTTAAGCATGTTCGGTGTAGCTGGCGAATAACTTCACAGGACAGCTGTGAAGCTGCGCCGTGACTCATGGGTGCTGTAATTTCCAACATTGTTCCTCCCGCTGCTCGGCACCGCGTGCAGCTCCTGGACTCACATCCACCAGCGGAGCAAAAAGCGCACAGGTCCAGTGGGAAACTCCCTCAGCTGTTGTTGAGGACAGGGAAGCGGCACGTTCTCCCACTCCCTGGCAAAGGTACACCTGCACTGATGCAGCGTGTGCTCCCAGATGAGAGCAGTCAGGAAAGTCTGCTTGCCCATCTGTTTTTCTTTTCCCTCAAGACGGCTCCACTGGTGTGTGTCAGTTCCAGCCCTTTTTCTTTCATTCATTCGGTGTGGGTACCTCTGGGCTTTGGACTCAGCACAGCAATGTTTTGAGTGCAATTTCTTCAGAGGCATTTGAGCTTTGTTCTCATTTTCTTGTGCTGAAGTCCATTCACCCAGTATTTCTCCCCAGACGATGAATCCATGCTTACCTCTGCGGGCTGCTACGCGGCTTGCTGGGAGACAGAAATTTAAACCTTAAAGTTCGCAGCAAAAAGAATAAGTGTCAGCACAGGTGGCACTCTGTGTTCCTTCTCTTACAACTTGCTGCCTCAGCCAGGAGTGATACAGAAATGCAGCGAGTGGCTGCCACCGACTTTCTGTCAGCTGAGCGCTGAAGTGCGGTTCAGACAACCTGGTTGCCTTTTCAGCATGTGAGACCCCTCCTTGTAACTTCTCCAATGTGTTTACTGGCTTTGTAACAGTAAATGTTTATGCCTTATTTGCAAGTAAGTTATTTTAACCCATGAGCACCGACCGGTCTCATAATTGCACCGTTAGACTTACTTAAATCAGAAAACCAAGGGGCCAGATCTCAGACATGGAGCAAGAAGCTTCCTGCTACAAACATGGGCTGTAATCATTTTGGTGCTATTAAAATGAACGTGTGAGAGCTCAGCTTTCACACTGTGGACACAAAGACAGCAGATGGCTTCCTAAAACACAAAGAGTATAGCTGGAGTTGTGTTACTTGATGCCTTTGACACTTGTTAGGGCAGGTGTTGGGGAAAGCCCCGCTCCTGCCGGGGCACCTGAGGGCACAGGTTGCATTTGTTAGTCTGCTCCAGGTTTGGTCATTTCCTCTTTGCCACACACAGCAGCAGCAGCAGCAGCAGCAGCAGCATCCACCACGAAGCAGTGGGGTCCCTCCTGTTCAGCCAGGTTTCTCCATGCCTGCAGCACAGGTGTGAAAAGCAGGGAACTGGTCTTCTAGGACACTTTCATTGCAGTTCGTGTCCCAGGAGTTGCTTTGGAAGGGGAAATGGGTCTCTCCCATCAACACTGACCTTAGAGCCGGGGGGGGGTTGCTTTTTAAAATTCTCTCTCCTCTAAGCAAGCTGTAGGTCACGTTTGAGGGGGATTTGCTGGGGGGATGTTTAGGCTTTCAAAATCTCTGGCTGGGGAAGGATTTGGGGTACAAGTCTCTCAGTAAAATAATTCTATTGTTTTCTATGGGAGATGAAAGCCCTGCCTTGCCCTGTGCAGTGGTTTCTCCTGTGGCAAAGCACCACTGACCTGGTGCACAACCTCGAAGCCAAAGACAACCTTTCCTGACCCAAATCTGCAGTTTCTTGCAGGGCAGCAGTGACTGACCGATGCATCAGGGAAACAAAGCAAAGGTACCTGAATCCTTTTGGGTTTGGGTCTGATGGGAGAGGGAGCAGCTTTTCCAACAAGTGCAGTTTAAGATTTCCTGTTCTTGACTCGCACATTTAAAGGTGTTATAATTTCAACTGTCTCTGCCCTCAGGCAGCCAGGTAACTCAGATCAGCTTCAAGTGCAGCCAGTTTTTTTCCTGTGAGTTAAAATTTTTTCCACGGTTCAAGAACCAAAAGTGCCGTTTCAACACCAGAAGGATAAAAGAATTTTTCTGCCTCTTAGAGAAAACTGTGTAGAACTTACTTGTTTTACTTCAGTGGTACCATTGCAGGTAAAATTGTTTCGTATTCAAAATTAGATTGTAAGTGGGTCTTACTATGAGTATTGAGTCAAACAGAGTCACGCTAAAGTCAGCTGCACTCTGGGAAAGCGATACAATTTCCTGACAGCAGGTAGCGAGAACGCAGCCAGAACATGGGCGTTTGGGGCTTGGGGGTTTTCTCCTTTTTTCATTGTTAAGGTGTGGATTCCATACTTGTTCAAGCATCGCTCCTCGCTTGGAGGTGACAGGAAGTCACAGAAGGAAGGGGGAGGAGAGGTTTTCCTAAATGCCCATTTGTGGTTCCTGGTGTTCAGCTTTGCATTCCCTCACACAGTGGGAGCAGACTCCGACCCAGAGAGGATTTAACACTACAGGGGATAGTTTCTCTTAGAGGTTTTTGTATTGTGCTGGTGGGGTTTAAGCTACTTATAATTAAGCTTGTCTAAAGTTGAATAATTTCCCCTTCCGAATTCTTCTCCCCCTTCAACTAAAAAAAAGCCCATGAAGACTGACAAAACCAGTGTTGAGGCGTCAGCACTCACCCATCCTCTGATCCAGTGAGGCACAGGCTTGGCCTAGATTTGAGGAGTTTAAGACACTAAAACTGCAAATGAGGCAACAACATATGCTTATCCCTCACGATGAAAGTAATGTAAATAAGGTAAATTAATTGCCACTAACATAGGAAAAACGGTGATTTGGGTTGATGGCTTTGGTGTGCTGAGGCGCTTGGCCCAGCGAGGTGAGTTGTGTACATCACACGTGTGTGTCTTGGGTGAGGAGAGTTAGAGAGCAGGAAGGAGCGCTGCCTCCACAATCCCTCCCAGCAGGGGTTTAGTGAGGGGACAGAGGACGAAGAAATTTGAGTAACTGACTTAGGAACCCCCCCTTATTTAAATGCTTAAAGGTGGCTCGTCTTTTAGGTGACTTAGGAATGGAACTGGTTGTTCCCTGCAGTGGAAAACAGTTTCCTGCCACCTTTCCCAAGATGCCAAAGATGCATTCAGAGCTCAGTTCCAGGCACACAGCTGTGCTTGCACCAGGAGCTGAAGTTTGGCAAGAGACCAGGGCTGCCTCTGTGAGATGTCGTGCATCTCTTGCAAGCGCTGATAACTGGGCACACATCTGCGAGGGCTGGAGCAAAAGGCAGCTTAGCAAACAAACCTGTGTCCAACGCTACTCGCTGCGGATTTGGTGCAGCAGCAGAAAGCTTGTACTTCTAAAACAAAAGCTAACGACTTTGCCACAAGTTGTAATTTCAAATCTAAGGTCTCCTTCTAGTGGACTATGTGGACCAGAAATTAACTGGAGCAGCAGTTTGGTTTATGGCTTACGCTAATTGTTAGCAGCCACGAGTGATATTCTGTGTAATACTGGGGATGCAAATGTAAGAAAAAAGTGTCATTGCAATGATGAGTTGTCTGGGCAGCAAACGTGTGCCGAGTGCTGTAAATACATTCATGTTTACTGCTTTAAAAAGAAAATTGCACATTTTATCTTTCAATGGGATTGCCTCCCCTCTTCTTCCCTTTCCAAAAAGAAAAATCAAAGCTCTTTTAGACTGATAGCTTCAGGTTGGGGGGAGCTTTGCCATATTATAAATATATATAAATATATGTATAAATATACTTTTTTAAGCATGGGAGAGGACAAAAAAATACATTATAGAGTACCCAATATAGAACATTATACAATGGAATATGCACAATTCAATAAAGATGTAGTTAAATTTAATAATTTGTTTTAATCCTCTGTCTTGCCCTTTCTTTTGTCATGAGTTCAGAACCCAGATTGTGTTCTCAGGGCACCCATGGGTTCCCCTCCGTAGGGCTCAGCTATTTGACAGCCTTACAGGTTACATTTATATATGCTCACTCTCAATAAAATCGCTTTTCATTGTTCCTTTGCACAGTTCTTTCCCGTGGGTCAGAGCTGGCTGTACAGGTAACACGGTGCACACCAGTTACAAGTCTAAAGAGGAACCCGGTGTGAAGGCTCACCTTTTCCACCTGCCTCCTCAGGCGTGCAGGGTCCCGTACTACTCTGCTCACGCAACAACCGCTGACACCTGGTAAGTGTTGCTGTGGGCCCGCTCTGGGCGCGCTGTAGGGAGTTGGGCTCCACTCACCTCCTGAGCTGTGCTCACAGGGTGGCCCTGCATCAGGCACCAGCTTTGACAGCAGAGATGTGAGGCAGCACAGTAGTGGTGGTTACAGGAAACGCGCAGTCCCACAGAAGTTGAGGAGCTGCTGCCAGCTCATACCTTTGCTGGGGGAGGTGCCGTGCGCAGGGCTCCTCTGGGAGGGGGCTCCTGCATGCACAAGCAACTCGCCCTGTCCTCCCGCTGTAGAAGGCTGTAGCCAAAGACAAGGAATGTGACGCAGCAGTGGCACGCTCAGGGAACACAGGGCGTGTGCTTTGTTCTTTTTATTTAGGGTTCGTAACAAGAGGGTTTAGTACACAGCAACAGTTAATTCCAAGTACAATAAAAAAAATTTAAAAATTGGGTTTTGCACTCACTGAAAGGTGGTTCAAATGGCACACACAAGAAAACGTTACTGGTGGCATACAGCTTCCCAGAGTCCTGTGGGCTCGGTCATTTACAGTGGGCTCTGCACTCATCCACTGCATCAGCAGCGCCAAAAGCAAAGCACAGCGTGCTTCTCCTCTGACTGCAAACCAAAGGTGGCGGGGGATCTGCTTTCAGAAAAAAGTGCATGGACAAAATCCATGTTAGACACTGACATTTCCAGAGTTCATAGAAACTACTTGTCCATGCAAGTTGCAAAAGACACTTTTTCAAATGTGAAAAGAAGCACTTGTTCTTTACAAAAAAATCTCAGACATGTCAGCACTTTAGCAAGGCGCCGTAATGGAGATGAGTTTGTACATAGCTCTTCCTCAGTAGTTAGTAGCAGTAGGATTCTTCTGAGTTTTTAAGAGAAACAAATGTACTGCACACGTTTCAGCAGAGTCACCACGATGGTGTTCAGCAGGATGCTGGGTGTAGGCTCACCTCTGGACAACAGGCTGCTGCTGAGTTTACTGTTCTGTAATAAGTAAACGTGCTAATAAAATTAATATGTTTAGTACTAAAGAAAAAACACATCCTGCATGGGCAGGAGATGATTGCACAGGAGACACAGGTGGGTTTTTTTGAATGAGAGCAGCAGAACACCATGGTTTGTGAATTATTCTTTCTAGAAACCTTGGCCGCATCAAGCTTTCAGCAGACTTCCCATGGACATGAGGTGGGGGTCCCACTATTCTTGCAGTTCCAAAATCAAAAGTAGATCAATAGGACTGTTGCCACAGACTGACTTCAGCTACTGGGCGGGGAGAAGGGGAAGCGGAAGCAAAGCACAAACTTTCTTGCACTATTCTGACCTCTGTATAATGCCATTTTATCCACAAAATGTGACAGTGCCTAATACTGCTTGGTGCAAAAAGGTGGGGAAGGTGAATATACCTGTAAAGCACAATAAATCCTTGAACGTGGCACCTCACAAACTATAGCCCATCATCCAGCTGCAAGTGCTTCATTTACAGCACCATCTTCTCTAGGGCTATAAATACTTGCTGTAGTGAATGCAACAGTTTGTCACTGCCGCTATTGTCAACATAGGAACTGAAGTCTCTGGGGTCTGTAATGCTTCCTGAAATGCTACAGTGCTCAGCCAGTCACGCTGACTCTCTATGCAAGTACTGCTCCGAACAGGAGCCACGGCAACATGGTCTTTCCAACAGCATCCTGGAACAGCATCCAACAAGTTGTTCTGCAGAGAACAAACACCTGTTTCACAAGATGTCCTGTCGTCCCTCCAGGAGGAGAAGCCCTGTAAATACTACCCCACATAAAGACTCATCCTTGCAGAAAGGAAAACATGGAAGTTTTGCTTTATTCCTGAAGCCCAGAGACATAAATTATAAAAAGAAAGCTCATTTCTGGCAGAGGAACATCTGCAGTGCTTGCTAGGAACTGGTGGAAGTTGCTGGAAGAGCACAGCATGAAGTCACCTTCAAGCACAGGTAGGAGACACTACAGAATCACAATAGTTTGTATCCTTGCACAGCCCTCCTCCGCCTCTAGTCAACACCACATGCATAAACACCAGGCAGGCAGCCAATCCTCTGCCAGAAAAGGAGCACTGGTCTTGCTGCTGCCTCACTTTCTTTTCACGATCAACTGAAACACCCAAGATAAAAGAAGTGTAACTTCAGGAGCTGCATCACTGCCAACCTCAACTTCAGCTGTCACCAAGAACCTTCAGCAGCAAAGAAAGAAAATGCCCAGGTACAGTTCAAACTAGCAGCTATCTCCAGCTACTTTCAGAAACGCCCAACTTAACTAACTGCAAGGCCTAGCTGAGTCCCAGGAACATGGTTTGCCTCTTGTTAACAAAAAGCAAGCTCTGCCATCTGCACTGGGGCCATGCTACACTTGTCCTCCAGTGGAAGCAATGGCTCTCCAGTGCACCAGTGTCTGCCTCTGTGTAACCAGTCAGGCCAGCAAGTCTTCAGGCATTGTTTTGGCTCGCTGCTGCCTACTCCAGCCAGTGGGTGCACTATTGGGACACTCGAGTGCAAAATTTGCTCCTGCTCTGCTCAGCCCTCTGCTGCCACAGCCAGGGAGAAACAAAGAACATTAATCCATCATAGGGGGAAAGGGGGAAAAAAAAGCGGGGGGGGGGGGAATATAACAAGCAAGACACATGCAACCTCAGCCATCCCTCAGTCTAGAAAGAAGGCACCAGAAAAATAACCTGCTTGGGCACTAGATGGGGCCAGACTCAGTCAGACCTCTCATGCAGAGATGTGGCAGAGGCTGCTGTAGTTAATAGCTTTGTCCCTTGGACCAAAAGCAAAAGAGAATATCTCTGATGCAGCAAACCAAGGCAAAATACACCACTAGAGGATGCTGACCAATTTCTGTGCACAGTGACAACACCTGGCTGGGCTAAGGCAGCTCTCACAAAAGCAGAAACATTCATTTAGGCCATACCACACTGTGGGCTATTCTGAAGTGTCTCCTTCCCCTCCTTCCCCGTCCCCCATCCCCCAAGTCTCTTTCATGCCTACACACTGCTGATTCAACAGTCTGTGCTGCTGAACACCTTCAGCTGTGGCATGAGAATTCATTGAAGAGATGCTGTGCACCTGTTGGAAATACTGAGGTGTTTCTCTGTTCTCCTCGCCCCTTCCATACTCCACCCCCTTTTTAAAGCAAACACTTAAATTAAAATGGGGGGGATATTTGTTTTGGAGAAGGAGAAGTACAAGGGACAAAACTGGAAACACAACCCTCACTGACTTTACTAGCATGCAATCTATGTAACATTAATATACAAAGCCTATTTACCTTGGCCTGGTCGATGACCATTACATCCCATCATCCCCAAACAAGCCACAGAATGAAAGTCTGTACAAAATAAAAAATACGCATAAAACTCAACAAATTTCTTTACATTAGTACTGCGTAATAAAGCATAAAACCAGCAGGAGGTGAACCAAAAATTCCATCCACAGCAGCTCTTGCAGGATAAACAATTCCACGTGCTATGAGCAGGGACCCTAACCCCTGGCTCATCAGAACAAAGCCAGTTCTTTAAGGAGCTTCACACATTCCACTTTCAAGGTTTTGAGGCCTCATCTGTGCTGAGCTCTGGCAAGCATTCAGCACTTCCCAGAGTTCACACTGCTCTGTCCTCCCAACACAGAAATCTTGCAAGATGAACCACCAGCTGAATGAAGGACACAGCTGTGTATCACACACGGTGTAAGTACACGCTATCCTCACTCACCCGTCAGAAGCATTCAAGCGCATGCGCTTACACAGACTGAGTTAAAGACACATCTCACTAATGCATGACCTCCCAGCTGGAGCATGGGTGCACAGGAAGTGAGGTTCAGCTCTCATTTAGTAACTCATTCAAATGCCATAACTTGAAGCATTTGAGCTCTGCGTGCTCAGTCTTTACCACAAACACTCTCAGGGCAAGAAAAACTGAAAAGCTCCTGGAAAGCACAGCTACTCTGCAAGCACCAAAGGCTTGTGTAATACTGCTGTTCCATCACTGGGGCCACCAGCCAGGCTGCAAGCACCATGTCCTTGTGCAAAAAGTGTAGACCCGCCTTCTGACGCTAGAAACAGTCCTTCCTGTGACTGCACAACCAGTGGTTCCTAGGATTGCTCCCAGAGAACTGATAGGCTGAGGGAACTGAACATGGCTGCTTCTGTTAGTCTGACTGTGAGACAGAAATTTTCACAGAGGAAGGTAGAAGGGTATCTGTTCTGGCTAACACTTATCCCAAACAATAATGCTGTCAACTTCCAGAAAGACCACAGTGTCTTGGCTACACAGCTGTGGACCGAGCAGGGGAGAAAGTAACTTCTGCCTTTGTACCGGTTTCTTCTAAGCTGTACCTCCTGCAGGCTTCAAGCAAACTAGTTCCTTCTGCACTATCACAGGAGTTAATGCACTCTTCAGCAAGCTCACAGCAGGTGCTCAAATCCATCCCAGTCCCACAAACACAACTCACATGTTTGTTTCCTCCTTCCCCCTCGAGCAGCTATGGCACATCCCTGCCCAGGTGTGCACCAAACCTCCACCTCCATCCTGATATTGCACTAATTACCAAGCCAGTGGATTGAGTCAACAACCCGTATCACTACCTACACCATCACAAACCCCACCCCAGCACTGCTCTCCTGCGCACAGCTCTGTTTTACACAAAGGCCTCAGAAGAGAGCTGCGGCACTGTCTCGCTTTGACAGACTAGTGCCAGTATCAGCTGGAACTTGGCCAGGCAACAGTCAAAACTTGTCCAGGAGGATGCCCATACAGGGGTTTGCTCAATTTGCAGGCTAACGGGACTGCAACAGGAGCTTTAATCAGTTCACTCTGTTAATGCATAACATTTACCCAAAGATACCCTTTAGTCCTTCCTAAGGGCAGACTAGTACAGCCATCACTTAACACGGATCTGCTAAGCAGAATCACTGAGCAGCATTTTTAACTGAGACTAAAAAGCAAACTCAACACAAGGGGCTACACAGCCTTCACTTTGTATTTCTCCACCCCAGATCCACCACTACAGCTCGAAGTATCTATTTCTTTATAACAACAATGGAGGGGGCTGGGGGAAGAGATAGGACTACTACTAGTTACTGCTTGGATTTCCATGGGAAACCAGTACACACAACAGCCCTTTTTACTTCCACTGAAGAGATTTTTGGCAACAGACACGAAGACGACAATTGCCGTTTATCCTGCCTCTGCAAAGGGCTCTCACAGTACATATGCAAATCTAGTCATCAAGTACAAAATAGCCGATTTTACAATACCTGATTGGATTTTTAAGATTATATTGTGCATAAGACTAAAGCTGGGGGTAAGTTTCTCTAGTGCAAGCAGGCGTGAGCAGATGTGAACCACAGATCACAGCCCCTAGAGTTTATCCTCAGACCCCAGGAGGACCTGTAAACTTTGTTTCGCCTTCACCATCAACGGCATCTGTGAGTTCTGTTTAAACCAGCAGCACCCATGGCAAGTAGCTCGCTGCGGAGAGGAGCACATTTACATCAGTGCAGAACACAAAAAAAAAAAATCTGTGGCATTCAAAAGATGAGGGAACAGGGGTGGGGGTCCTCTGGGCTGCAGCCATCTTAATTGTCTAAACGGAAAGGTGAGCGAATGAAAGCCAGCTCTGTGTGCCCGTGTCAGCCTACATGTGCAGAGCAGCTGCAGAAGTGTTTATGCTAAAGATGTATCCAGCTATCTGGAAGTCAGTTACAGGAATGGCTCTGTGCAGAAATCCCAATGCTTTCTAGCACACAACTGTTCTTCCAGCTGCACAGGAGTGTAAGTGTAGAAACAGGAGGGATGTCCACCAGCCAGTAACCCTTCATCGCAAGCTTTCAGGACATCCCAAGCGCCAGGCACTGCTGCCAACAGTAGTACCGTGAGGTCACGCAGGATTCCTGAAGCAGATCCCAAAGCCTGTCAGAAGAAGTCAGAATTCAACTGAAGTATCAGCTACTCAATGAGTTTGTTACATCTGAATGGGTCTGCTCAGTGAAATGTCAGATGGGCTTCTGCTGGCAGCCGGAAGAGCCATTTGTTCAAACAACTCAAATCACTATTGTTTAGAATGACCAAAAAAAAAAAGAAAAAAAAAAAAAAAAGAGTGGTTGTTATAGTTCTCCTTCATTCAGTCACACTGGATGGGGGCCCCCAGAGGCTGGTGGAGATGTGGGAAGCCCTGACAGCTCCTGCAGCAGGAGATGCAGTATTCCGTCCTCTAGTCTTCACTCTGAGTAATGCATGATTGACTCCACATAGTTCCCTGGGAAAAGCCCAGTCACTCCATTCATGACCCCCTCATACCAGCCGTCATCATTTTTCTTAATGACATAAATGATGGCACCTTCCTGAAACGAGAGCTCATCTTCTTTGTCCTTTGTGTAGTCGTAGATCGCCACCACTAGGAAAGAACAGAGCGTGACTGTTAGGAGAGGTACATGAAGGAAGAATAAAATCAATCTACCTCCTACAAAGTTCCCTACATTCCAGGCAATCTCTGAGAACTGCACTGCCCCCTCACCTCTATACCTGCTAAGAATGACCTGTGAAGAGGGGCAGTTTCTTCCAAACCCTTTTATAAAAGCTCATGATTTGACAAACATGAGCCAGGACTACTTTTATATCTTCACTATTTCCAGATCCACTAGAGGAAAAGTTTACAAATTGGTAACGAAAATTTACCTTTTCGGTGTGGAACAATACAAGGAGATGGATGTCCCCATGGCTATGACCACTCAGACCTACTCCAAGATTCATATATTAGATATATGTGCAAAGCAAGATCTCTGCACAGCTAAAAGCCAGCAGGAACACATGCAAGAAGAAGTAATAAGAGTTGCCTTCAGATCACAGTAGGAATGAGCCAAGACTAATGCCCCAGATTTCCATCTACCTCAGCCACCTCCACATTTAAATCTGTCAAATGCGTATGTGCAGTCCCAGTAGCTAGAAGTCACTTCCAGGGTGCCAAGGTGGGTGAATCCCAGCTAGAAGCTAGGGAGATGCAAGGTGGTTCTCTGAAACAAAATCTATGTTTATATCAGGACATGCTTCTTACAGCTGCAGAATATTTTACTAGGGATACGGAAGCTGTTAGGAAAGTCAAAGAAAGTAGACAAACCATTGGTAAATATTAAAGAGACCACTGTCCTGAAATGGCAGAAAATAGACATCAGCTTGATATGTTTTTCCTTCTCAGTCCTATCATTATGCTTTCCAAACAGAAAATTAGCTATGCTGGACTCTGAATACCTTAGAGCATCAGTCTGCGTTGAGCACTTGGCAATGAAACATGCTGTGCTGCCGCTGAAGCAAAATGGATGTTGGACAGTAATCCTAAAATGTTGTACTGGGGATAGAAAGAAAAGACATCCTAAACTAAAGCAAGGAGGCAAACATAACGGCATGTGTATATGAGCACAGTGATGAACTAAACTCATCATTCTTTTCAAAATAGGTAATTTCATTTTGACGGAGCACAGAATTCAATATAAATATTTACTACGGAAACCTGGATCCAGAAGAGGTTATAGAGTGAAAGATACAAATCAATCCTAGTGGAAAACCACAGTATGTACAGAGATTTTTTTTTTTTTTCCCCAAAAAGTAAATCTCCCAACGGGAGACTTGTATCATTTGACCAGAGCATATTCAAAAAACAGGTGTTACTGGCTCCACACTTATGCCAGCACAGTTGTTAAGTAACTCGCTCTAACTAGTTTTAGACATTATTCTAAGGAAACAAAACACAAATGGAAAAATGAATACTTATAGCTTGAAAAACAGAAATCGCTATACGAACACAATATATTCAATTTAAGTCCTTCAAAATTCTTTTTAACTGTCTTGTATATCTAGGTGTTCATCTAAAACACACTTCCTCTTAGAGTCGCTGTACTATTGTTCCTCATTCTCTTTATAATAATAATAGTCCAAGGATCACTGTAACTTCCAATTCCTTTCTTTCTCCTTTTTTATAGTGTACTCTCGTCCCTTGTGATACTGAATGGATTCATTATTTCATGCTCACAAGTAGGAAACTCTTCCCTAAGTTTGTGATGAGAATTCACTTCTTGTTAAGCCCCTTATAAAATTACCTGAAGCCTGGTTTTGTTTTCACATCACCACTGCTCCTTGCATTTTCCTTTTGTACCGGCAATGTTCCTTTCTCTGAAAGACTATTTAATCCTTCTGTCTGTAGTCCCACCAGTTCAAGCTGTGAGCCTGTCACACAGAGTTACCAGGAGCCTGGGCCAGTATTGCAAAAAAGGCTCCAGATGAGACAGGAAGCAGCAGTACTGACTCAGGATGTGGCATCCTTCCCTGCGAGGCAGAGCCAGGGCCTCTTTCAGTTTCTATCTGAACTTGTTTCAATGCGGATATGAAAAACAGAATTACTCATTTAGGTTGATATTTTTCCAATCAGTGACCTTTGGTTCTTCAACAATTGCAGAGTTTGGATGAACTCTGTTACATCAAACTGACCACGAATGTAGGCCACACTGATGATCCAACCGAAGTCTGACAGCTCTGACCACATACTTTCTCTGCGCGGTATGAAGGCAATTTTTCCTTCTGGATACTCATTTCTGTTTGTCTGATTTGCAAACCCTCCCAAGCCACGCACCAGACACACAGCTCAAAGGAAAACTGCAGCACGCTTTCCTGGACACTACTGGATGGCTGTTGCCAGTGGTAGTTGTCCTCAAGTTCAACATCCCCAGTAATTGTATCCTACTAAGGGTTCCAGCTGCAGGTTAGAGCATGACTCAGTGTTAAATATACCTCCCACATTGTATGACACCTCTATAGAACAGGACCATACTGAAGAGCAATACATATTTGACATCTTCTTGATGTCCCACAGTTTCTCCAGTCTCACTTGCAAAGATTATCTACACTAACCATATTAGAAATGCTTTCACGTGAACTTAAAGAAGTGAACAGTCATACCAAAAGAACAAATCCTAGGAACTGCTATTCTACTTACTGAGGTTAACAGTATTTGAACAGCCATTTCCTTCCAACAGTTTTGTTTGCTTTGAATCACATGGCACAGAATACTATTTATAGGAACTTAAGGAGTTGCCATAGGAATAATTATTTTGCAGAAGATAAAGCATTATTTGTTCATAGCAGGATAAACATACCCATTCTTTGAGTATGAAAGTCCTCTTTTAGTGTAGGGCTTTTCATTAACTTTAAAGCTTGTTTGCAATGGGGGAAAAAAAAAAAATCACAACCAAGCATTTCTCTTCCAACTCCAGCAAAGCAGTAAAATCTCAAGGTGTGGGCTAAATATAAGTAGAGTTATTCATATAACTACAACAGAATCCAGACTTACGCCAATATCTCATTTTTTCTGGTATCCTAAAACTATTATTTAACAGTTCTTCATATATTGTAAGTACTTTAATTTTTTGTTACTTCCATGACTGTTGCTAAGAACAGACCAATCTTTTAGATGTTTTAGACACTAGTTTTCAAAATACAGGTCAAAATTATGGTTTGCTCTCCAGCTTATCTTTACAGACTCCTGTTACAGTTTTGCTATCCCATGTGATTTTCCCTGTAAATACGAAAACACAAGTGCCTGGAGAGACAAAACAGGTCTGGGCATACATGCACCTGTACAACTTATTTCAGTTCAGAAGCTCAGAGAAGTCAGACAGAAATGCAGATCAGAACTATGTGCTGTAATTCAAATGTCATTATTTCTTCAATTAGAAAGTTCTTTTCCCAGGCCACATGCCACATGATTTAGTGGTTTCTCTTCCCCACAAATACACACATACACACACCCTTTGCATTAGTATGAGACACTATGAACAGGAAATGCACATCGGGGTCCCCTTTTTTTTTCTCTTTTACTCCTAGCTGACATGCCACTGAGGATTTGCTGAGGACCAGGTGGCAGGAATAACAGAAACATAACAAAGATAGTGTTATGAATGTAGAATTGGACTAAAGACTGTTTTATGCCTGGAAAAACACAGAAAAAAAATTCTTCACGCTCAGTCTCCTATCAAAGAGAAACATGGCTGCAATCTTCATCCAGCACAAAATACATCAACCACAATGAAGCTGAGCAGATCCTGTGTGTTCTCAGTACTCAGAAAAGAGGAATCCTTTCAATGTAGCATGTCCAGTATTTGTTGACATGACCTGTAGCGGCATTAATGAGAAGGAATTTGCCCTCCTCCTCCAAAGAAAGAAATGCAACGTGAAGAACCCCACGCCACTCCAAAATCTGATTTTGTGAAGCCAGGCAACCAATATCAATAATCAGGAACACTCTCCAAACTACACAATGAGAGAAGTACTTTGTATATGAGATCCATTTTTTTTCTCTGTCCTCTCTCATTGGAAATAAGCTTTCCTGACAAGAATATGCTGAAGCAATTTTTAATCAAAGTGCTTGTGTGCATCAACAGAATAATAGTGACACTTACTGTTAATTGGGGGTGTGGAGAGATCAATAGATAGAGAGAGTAATGCTAAAACCCTGTGAGTCAGCCACTTTGTCTGACAAATGGTCTCAGCTTGTCAACAAAGTCAGATACTTCTTTGCACTAAACACTTACACTAGCTACACAGAGGGTGAAGGAACAACAAAAAAAACTCCCACATATTCCTCCATCTCCCTCAAGAATAGAAGTATTTTCTTTGGGCTAGAGTTGGGAGAAAGTGCCTCTTCCAACTTCTTTTTTTTTTTTCCCCTCCCCTCAAGTCCAGCACCGCATTTACCTGTGTGGTAAATGTGGTTTTTTCCCTGATGCAGCCTGAATATGTCTAACAGTCAATCCACTGAGACACCTGGTTGCTTTGCAACACTAAATTTTATATCACTCTTCACTAAGAGGCACATGACTTTGTTTCATAAGAGAGCACCACCAGGCAACAGAGGTTTTCATATTCAACTGCCCTGAAGCCATTTACCTCCTCAGTTTATTTTTATCTGTAGTTTTACTACAGTGTGTTTCCGCACAACTGCTTCAGAAATGGCAAACATCTAGATGCAGCTACACAGTAATGCTTCGGTCAGGCTTTATCCAGCGCTTTATAGCTGTCCTACACCAATGCAGTATTGCACCTTCCAGAGCCCCAAACACACAATGCAGAGCTTCTCCAGATGCACCCACGTGTTCAAAGTTCAAGCGCAATTACTGTACTGATCCATTAATTTTTGATCTCATACAAGTTTGACGGCAGGAGCTTATACAAAATGTTGTTACAAACACAACCCTACCATCTCTGCTAGCTCTAAACCTACCCTTTTCTAAGTAGGTCCTCGGTGCCCAAGGAGGGTCCTCTTCAGCATATGGATCACTGTACTCCACCACAGCTGCTTCCTCCTCTTCATAATCCTCTGGAGGTGGGGGTGGAGGTGGAGATTCATCGAACACTGGCTCATCCACAGGCGGTGGAGGGGGAGGAGCATCTGAAACTGAAAATAAACAGTAGTATAACCCTGAAAATGTCTCTAAAACCATGGTGGCAGGTTGAAGTAAGACTACCTATCCCAATTAGTTGCACTGGTACCAATGGAAATACACTAGAGACAATAAAATTCAGATAAGGAAGGATGAGGTTCCTCCAGTAAAATTATTTCCTTTTCCCTCCCTTCACAATTTCAGACAAACTTGCAGAGGCAGCAGAAGGCAGAATTCTGGCTATGTTCAGACAAATCTTTCATCCACTCAAAACAAAAGTCACATCCAGCAATAAATGATAGCACGAGGAAGCAGCAAACTTACTGTTTTCTTGAACTCTGGCCACAAATCCCATTAGTGGTAACTGTGGAGTTACCTGTAGGATGGAGGGGGGAGGAGGAGCAAGGGATGCTGCCACAGAAATTAAAAAGAGAGAGGCATTCAGTTAGAAACACAACAAAGCAGCAAACAGGAAAGTAGACATCACCACCACTCAGACAGCGTAGCAGTCTGCCAAGAAGCTGAAATAAAAAGGCTGACATTTAAGGAAAAACAGCTCAGGTGGTTTAGGCATATTCCCAAATCTTTACTTCAAGGAGATTTCTCTATTTTTAATATATCCGACCCAGCTCTTTTTCATAAGATTAAGAATCCATTCTGAAGTATTCTTCTAATCTGCCCACGAGATTCCCTAAATTGAAGTTAATTACTACAGCAATATAGCACTTTATGAAAGGACCTAACTAATAAATACATCAAGAGGATCTCTGCCCCTAATCTTCCACCTTTCAGATTATATTGATACTTATAGAGGTGACTTCTGTAACAGCACCCACAAATCCTTAGTAATGAAAAGAGATCTAACTAGTTTTCTTCAAAATACAGGCCAAATATTTAAAAAAAAAACAAAAACAAAAAAAAACCCCAAAAACCCCACATCAAATCAGGTGGTTATTTTAGGTGAAGAGAAAAATATGCCTTTCAGAACTGAGCATACTTGGAAGACACGGGACTTCTGACCTCACTGGTAGAACAAAGCACACTGTGCTTCTGCCAGACAACAGGGCCCACTCCAGATGTGCTCACACCTGATTTTGCAGATCACTGCACTGAATTCCAAACCACCCTTTTACTGGTACCAGAAGAGTTGTCTTTGTACAATACATCTGAATTCACATTTAAAGAACATACTATCAGCCAGCTGCAAATGTTATAACACTAAACTGTGGTTTAAACCAGGAATGAAAGTTTCAGTTATCTGGTTAAGTAAAAAAATAGTTAACCAGTTTTATCTAGGTTTAGTATCACTTTGCAAGATAACACAGTAATATTCTTTAAGCAAGTTACAAGATTATTTTTCAGAAAGCACACCTCAGGAAAAGCACAACTAAATAACTGCCTTGCTAGTAGCGGCATACAAAATCATTTAGTCACGTCCAAAAGAGTGACGGAAAAAAGTCTATACTTTATGTACCAGCACATTTATTTGGCTTGCAGAACAGAACTAAAATAAATTTCAGACCAATTCCAGAAGAGGTAAGAAAACTGCCAGGTATTGTGTAGTATTTTTCAGTATTAATTCACATCATCAGAGCAAATTAAAAGAACTCCAGGGCATTTAACAAGTATGTCTCAATTTCTTCTGTTTGCTTATTTTAGTAACTATTACCTAAAGTCCTTTCAACTTCTTCTGTCACTCACATTCACTTTCCTTTCCCAATCACACACCCCAACAAACAAACAGAGCAACTAGCCCTTTTGTTGCAAAAACATCCTTGTACCTCCATACAAAGCAAGCTCCATCATCTCACTATTTAATTTATATTTCTAGACAAAAACTGAAATAATATATAATTACAGCTTCTTTGATTGGAATGCATGACCTCCGAGAGTATTTTAGTCCTTCAAGTATAACCACAGTAGCTGGAAAAAGATTTGCTCTTGCATTTTTTCAAACCAGGAAAAGGGAACTTGAATTCAAAGCCCACTGAAATGCAGTAATATTCATGAATTCGGCATTCTTGTGCAACTATGAAGCCCCTGCGTTTTCAATTACATATGCCATAAAAATGTTCAGTTTCAAAATGCTTCCTCTATTCAACATCATATGGATTCATACAATCCTATCATATAAGACTAGCTTCCATCTTCTAGATCCCTTCAGTGTATTCTGTTCATGTCCTATATATATATTTCTTTGAAAGAAATAACGAGGCTTTCCACATAGTAAAATAAATCACTCTAGACAAGTACTCAACACAAATACAAAAAAATCCATTAGTTTAGTTTGGGTTGTGTAGTTTAATCACAATGGTGATGCTAACGCTACCTGACATCACTCCTTGTTTATCCTAACCATTCATTTTGTGCTTCAGTCTACGCACAGTGCAGGGACTATCCTATTACACTGTCTCCATATGATAATTAATGACCCTAAGTAGTTCTGGCCTTTGGGAGCCAATACAATAAATACTTTATTAATAATGACTTTGCATTTTATAAAGTGTATCAGAAGAACTTTACTATGCCTCTGCTATCTCAAAAAATGAGATACACATCAGCTTAAGTGTTCCCTTCCACCTTCTTTCCATGTAGATCATCAGTAGATGAAGAGTTCATCTACAGAGCTGCTGTAAATTAATTCAGAAATGCTCAAGTGCACCTTCCACCAGATTGCTGCAGCCTGGTAAGAATTCGGCTATACAAATAGTGTGTGGTACAGACCACCATTTAATTCTTGCCCAGTTACTCCCACAGAGCTTTTAGGCTCTGCTGAATTCTACAGTCTTAGATATAGTTATCTAAGGCTGTAAAGCTAAAATACTTGCTAGGTGGCATGGCCAGCAAGAGTAGCTTTGGGACAGACACATGTCGAGATCCTTTGGGGTCTGTGTTTCTTAATATTTTCTTTTCAGCTGTTGAAAAGATCTAAGTATGAACTAGAAATTATATCACCTTAGAAGTGGCATTCAAAAAAACAGAGCAGGGCATGTATTTTTCATCTTTCTGTGAACTGAATGACAAAAATGACTATGCCAACACCCTAAAAAAATGCAAGTGGAAAAAACTGTACTGCTTTATTTCCAAATAGCTTGCAAAGAAGAACAAGCCATAACTGGCAAACTCCTCTGCCTGTTATAAGGCCTCTTTCACCTCTTAAGTTTGTGTTTTCTCCCTCTCTTCAGGAATGCCGAGAAGCAATTGTGGCCCATCCTGCCACTACTAACTCTGCTGCTTACACACACAACAGCCCCTCAGTTCTTAGGGTCTTCATCAATGATGCATGCTTGAGCATCCTCTCCTTTCACGGTACAAGCCAAAAACTAAAACTGCTAATAAATTCTGTATTCTGCTAGGTATATATAAAAATGTCTCTTACTAAACTGCTTGTTTATGTTGTATCAAGTAAGCCACTGTAATTGAAGCCTGTTGTTTCTGATTTAGAGCTCAAGTGACTAATCAGCATAACCATTATCTTTGAGTTGTGGTTATGTAACATTTTTGAAGCATTTTCTATGATTACCTACTAACAATGCAATAGTAGCTTGCAGAGAATTATCCCTTTGCTAAAGAAGAAATGCATAGCAGTTGTCAGAAACCCTCTTTATTGCAAAAGTAATCCTGAAAGGCTTCTTTTATTTCTATCACCCTTTCCTTCCTGCCTATTCCCCTTCAGCCTTCAATGCGCACATAAAGGACTAATAAACACCACCTATTTCAGACAGTGGGCTGCAATTCAGTCATACAACCTCCTCCACCCCTCAGTCCCCAACAGTGCCATTGGTTTCCTTCTCAAGCTAAATATACATATCTCTTTGCAGGGTAGCTCACAAGAAGTAATATTTCAACCTCATCAAATCCCTTAAATGCTGATTGCAGCATCTGACCCAATTCCAAGTTCAGTGCTCAATTTCAAAAAGAAACAACAACAAAACAACAACATCCCCACACACCACAACAATAACAGAACACAAATGCATTGTAGTGCTTGCTGGTAACAGGACATTTCCTAATAAGAAGGCTTCAACATGTCCCTGCGTTTTTCTGTAGCTCTGTCAAACAAAGACGGTTTCCCCTGCTCTGGTATCAAAACCTTCACATCACATCAGAAGCACAGAGAAAAGACTCCGTGCATAAAAAGCTACTGTGCTCTGCCTGACACACAGGACACACCACTCCTTGTTAATATCTCATCCTGTTTTTTAAGACAGGTTGCCCATTAAAATACCATCACCTGTGGACTTAGCAGATGACACAGCTCCTTTGCATCCCATACCAAACACCACTGATGTCTCCAAGGTGTCTAATGCTTACCCTTGTATAACAACTGCAATTCCTTGAACTGTCCATTAATCAGAAGGAAAAAGCATATGAGATAAAGACTGAGTAATGAAGAATCAGTGTCCTGGTGGAAAATCAAATACACACCTCACACCAAAGTAGGTATATGACATACAGTGTAGTAAAGGTCTAAAGCTTATCTAACAGGGATTGTGAGATCAAAAGTAATTTATTTGGCAACAAAGCTAGTATGGTTTTAAGCTGTTGCCACAATGGAAGCTGAACACTTTGTACCTGGACTGCAGCTTTGGCATGGCTACCAGCAACATGCTGGAAGTTACCTGAGACTAACTTCAAGATCTGCAACCAAGTCAGAACATCAACATTTCAGAGATCGGAAGGCCACTCCACTCAACACTGCGTTGAACTCAACAGAGCAGGAAAACTTTTTTACCTGGGTTCTGGTTATAAAATGGTCCTCCATTCATCTGGTTTTGAAGGCTGGTCTGTGATGTGATCGAAGGAGGACGCCGATATGGCAAAGATCCCCCTATTGTTGGGGGTGTGTGTCGAGATGCAGGCCTGTTCATGCTGTAGAACTGAACTGGGTGACCTAGGTTAGAAAGACAAATGTTTTGGTAAAGAGAAGAATGATGCTTCTTTCCAATGCGTCTGTCTCCCTGTTAATTAATACACTGGTAGAAATTGGTGGGCGTTGGAGAGAAAGGAGGAGAGGAGAAACAGAGGTAAAGGATCCTTAAGGACCAAACACTACAACCTCAAAAACAGTGCACTATTCAGTCTTTTCAAATACTTTATTTCAAGGAAGCCATACAAGCAACCTCACTAATAGCACAGGAAAAAAAAGATCTTAAAAACAGTAAGTAACCTGAAATTTCTCTTATAAAATACTGAATGTTAATTTATAGTCATTAAAATCTTAACCTCTCCTTGATTTTGACTTGTCAAAAATACAGAGGCAACATGGCTTAAGAACTGGGGTACTGAGAGTGCATCAAAAATGGAAAAGTGATTAAGGCCCCATATGACACAGCTCATCTTCTGAACATGAAAGTAGTTTTGAGATCAGGATCATCTTCAGAAGCTTCTACTCGTAGTCATGGGTTCTAGTGTACGGATTTTCTAATTCTGTATGAACCACAGCACCTTAAACTAAATATGATTTCAGGAATTCTTCTGACACCTGATGAAATTCTTACTAAATGGAACAAGAACATAAACATGCAAACCAATTCACATGGTTGTGATCAGCCTTCACTGTAACAAAAACTAATAAAGCACATAGGCAGCTATATACAAATTGGCTGTCTGAAGGAGATCTTTACAATGCAGAAGTAACTCCTCATCAAAAGGTGATACAGAACAGTGTTATGGTTAGTAAGTACTATATGCTGCAACTTCAGCATATGAGAAAATGAGAACTGTATGGTAAGCATTAAAAAAAGCAACTTGCAAAGCATACCGTACCATCTATTAAAACAAAATGCTTTCGTACTGTTTTCCACAACAAAGCCTTATATTTTACCTGACAGTAAACACAAAAAAATTTGCCCTTTATATCAGTTCACTGGAGGGAGAGTTGTCACTTGAAACCATTGAAAAGGCAAGTAATACAAATTATACTTCACTAGATGCATTTTTTTTTATTCCATTATTGGAAGAAGACCCAGAACTATCGGTGCCAATTCCCCCAAACATAATTATTCTATGAGATTATCAGTATCCAAACCACAATGACAATCTAATAAACTCTATAAATGTAAAAAATAATAAAAATATAAAAATAAACTACTTCTATTTATAATAACACACCCTGAGTTTCCTACTATAACCAATACCTTATAGTTATGCTGTAGCAGATACATTCTAGTTATATTTTTTTTAAAAGTAATTTCAAAACCCACGGCTTCTGAAGCAACTTTGAAAAGCCTCGGTCTCTGATCACGCCTGGGTTCATCTGCCCACCAGCGGGAGCAGACACTCACCTGTAGAGGGTGTGGAAGAAACAGCAGGGGGAGTTGGAGAGGTGAAGCCATCAGCAAGGGGCTGCGCTCCTGCAGCAGCAGCAGCATCTGGGGCAGCAGAGGAAGGGGCAGGAGGAGTGGGGGCAGGAGCAGAGGTAGCAGGAAGGGGAGAAGTGCCAGCCGAGCCAGCAGGGGCTAAGTGAAGAGAGGAGGAAGAGGTGGAGTTAATAAGGAGATATGTTAGCAAGGATTAGAGAAAGCCTTTGACTGTTCAGTGTTAGCTATTTATTAGATGGATAGTAGTTCAGAGTGCACGAGATGAGAGAAAAATGGTGTTGTTAAAGAAAGGCTCATTCCTATGTAGACGGTAAATGAGAGTCAAGCAAATCCACTTCTTTCCAGGTCCAAAGGGAACAACCCAGAACTTTTCACTGAAAGCCATTACTTTTGAAAGATGTCTTTATACCTTATTATTTATGCTTTGATCTGTAGCATGGTTGCCTTTAGCTTTTGTACAAATTAGAAAAAATACACTACTTTGGTTCAGAAGCTTAAGTATTTCAGATCATACTGCAAGCCAACTACGCACTTTTCTTCACTGAAAGGGCTGAGCAAAGGAAAAAGGAGTACTAATATCACTTCTTATTTTTGGAAAGACTGGGGTGATTACATTGAACAAGTGTCTTTTTGTGACAACTCAGGCAGGCTTGCATTAATGTACAAAAGATTTACTCTGTGCAAGCCTCTCATTTCATCTAATCTTCTAAAAGCATGCTTCTACATATGTGCTTGAAGAGCCAAGGAAAAAACATTTATTTGCTTAAGAGGACAAGGAAGAAGATCCTCGCAGCTCACTGAGAAAAGTTGTTGTGTCCTACCTAGTCACATGCAAGAAGCCAGGCAAAAAATTGTGACAAGCTAATATATAAAAGAAGCACTAGAGCACATCAGGCACTTCCAGAAAAGACACTACTTGATTCTAACTCACACTATCAACAGCAAGCAATTGTCAAGGCTTGTACATTTCTAGACAACGGACTTCAAGACTCCTCTTGAGGTGTACTCAGCAACTGTTTTTAGAAGACCTGCAAATGCTAAAGGTTAATGCTGAGTCAGAAAGAACAACAGCAAGTTTCCATTTACCTGGATAGACACTGGGAGGAGATGGTGTGGGAACAGCAATAGGAACACCCACACTTCCACTTCCACTGTTCTCTCGACTGCTGCTTCGACTACTTGGGTGGCTTCCTCCACTACTCCCACTGCTGCTGTAAGAAAGTAACCCTGGGTATGAATATGCTGCTGTGCTTGCTGGAACATCACATGCGTCACACAGCACCTTTCTAATTCACAGAAGTAACAGGGAACAATAGAAAATAAACAAGAAAATAATATACGCTTATATAAAGTTTAGTTTTCCTAAAAATCTCCATTTTGACTACAATAGGTATTTCAGTTAGTCTTAGTATACTTGCCCAAAAATGAAACACTTTGAGAACTTTGTTCTGAATCACATCTTTCCAATATTGTCAAACCCCAAATAAGCAAATACAGACATTTTTCCTATAACTTATAAAACAGGTAGACTCTAATTTATACACTTTCACACAAGATACCTGAAATCTGGAAACTAAAAGATAGTGAAGAAAAAGTTAAATTTTGTTATACTTTTAAGTCCACCCATTCAGCCACCCCTCAGGTACTTGGGAAGTTTAAAAACCAAAAATTTCAAGGAAGCATTTAGACCCGTCACATCATGAAACTTATTATCCTAGAGAAAAGGCTAGCCTTCTACAGAACCTTTGGTAATACAGTTCGGCTTTATTCTGTGTTTGAAGCTATTGGTATCCTCAAAATACAATGCTCTTTTTCAGCTACTCAATCTACAGACATCAAAGACTCTTCAAACAAAACTGTGAACTATAAGCCCACTATGCAGTCCTTCAACATTCAGAAGGCAAGTTATGTACAAAGTCTCTTCCCAGTTTTGTAAGCATTTCATAATATCATCACTTACCTACTTGAAAGACTTCACAATTTTAGCAATTTATTAAGTATTATAACTAAGTGATAGCACTAAAATTAAGGTTGCTAAGGGATTAAGTGAACAATCTTGATGTGATTCGCTATTCTGTTTTTATTAGAGTGCACTCCTGCCATAACAAATGACATTCCCAGTCCATATAATGAATTAGCAAGCTTCACTGTAGAGATGCAGATGGATGTGGTATTTACTGTAGCATTTTTTGTCCATATGCTAAACACAATACTAACCACACTTTGTACAGGACTACAAGGAATACCTGTATGTGCGATTCCTCTGATTCACAGAAGCTGTTCTAACAGGGCTCTGTTGTGAGGGAGCCATATTGCGCGTTGGGCTAGGCACATAGTCATTTGGTACCACCGGAGGACGTACTGGCTCCAATGTACGATAGGGAGAGTGACGCCTACACAAGGACAAGCATATTTCAGAAGCAAATTGAGATAATACCAACAAAAATAAAGATTTTTTTTTTCATTCTTTGAAAGATAGCTACATACTGGTCAGTAAATGCAGCTAAAAAAAATGTTTCTCTGTAAGTCTGCAGTATCTACTTTGAAGGATGACAAAAAACAACTCAGGATATTCGTCGTGTACTTCAGTCTCCAGATGTTTTTCCTGTTCATAAACTGTGTTGCACATACCATTCTTGTTTTAAATGTAATCCACATATTGTTTTAAAAGTAAAGCTCCATGGTCTGTATGTATATACATCATCACATTCCAACATTCATCCCAGTTATAACACCCTTTCCTAAGGTCAAAGTCAAGTTTATAGACTTAATAGGAAAGCACTTCTATCACACAGAGCACAAAAAATTAATGAACAGTGCCACATACTAATTTTCCAGTTGTTTAGCACCACCTGTCAAAGCCACACACTTAATGACCTTTTACTCTAAAGCACATCATTGCAAATGTTCTGATGTGATAAAAAGGTTCCTGTTGGGAAAGGCTGGTAATGCCCACCGTCTTCTGACAGAACTGTTCTAAATGACATATAAGACACCACTAGGGTGACAAGATGTGGATATAACATCTCTTGGCCTTTTGCAAACAGTTAAAACAAAAACACCACCACCAGAAACCACCACCAAACAAAAAAAAAATCCACACTACAGAAGAAGAAAAAATCTTTGCTTTTTTCCCTTTTGTTCACCAAAGCCATTTACACATTTGGTAACTGCACTTACCCAATAGTTCCTTTTCCTGACATTGGTGGACTTGGTGGCTTCTGGGTGGGTGGTGTTGTACGAGGCAGCCCACCCATCTTCATATTCTGTGTGCTGACCTGCATGAAAGAACGGGGAGAAAAACGGCCTTCACTAAGCTCAGCTTCTAGGGGGAGAGACACTGAGATGCCTTTATCAATTAACTCTAGGTAGGGAAGGTCTAAATAAACAAAAAAATTGAGAGGCCATGCATTTTATATGCAATTTCCACTCTGCTAGAAGTCAAGTCAAGAGTTGTGCTCAAAGGACTCTTTATTACATTGGGTTTTTTTAAATTGTATCTATGGAAAGTGAATTTGCCTTTAGGCTATCGCATAAACATTAAACCGCTGACAACACAGACACTGTATTTAACTTGGTTAAACCTCCCAGTCACCTTTTGAGATAAGAACAGTTATTTCAGGTTGCACTACTGAAAAATTGCAAAAAAAAGTTGCAAAAATATTTTTGAATACTCTTCAAAAATACTAAGGTTTATCTAAAAGGCCAAAAATTAATTTAATTCATACCAATATGAAAAAGTCAAAGTAATCTCCAAATATGATCCATTAATGTTTCAATGTTTTCACAGTACGATATCAATTTTTTAAGATAATACTTATTATAAGTATTATTTGTGTATATGTAAACACAGAGAGAAAGCTATGTGGAGAAAAATACAAAGATGAAGGGTTTTCCCCACCAAATCTGTAGCAATTCAATCTCTAAGAATTGATAAATACATGGCTGGTGTGAAAAATATTTGGCAGTGATGTGATGCGATGCCATTGTGGTTGTCTCCTCCCTCTCTTTCAGGTTAAAATACTAATGAAATAACTTTTATGTAAAAGAGTTTACCTTCTTCATCTGCATTCTTGACTGAATGGTAAATCTAGGAATCATAAAGAATTGTTACCAATGTAGGCATTAGCTTGTCTGTAAACTTCCAGCCAAGCTTAATTCTCTCGATGCATGCACCCTTACAGGAATCATGGGTTACTTGTGAGTCTCTGTTAATATACAGCATTGATTTATGAATGCTCAAACTATCGCTTAGACACAGAGATATTCAAACACTAAAACAAGTACGTTGAAATCCCTTTGTCTGTTGTTTCTGTCATGCTCTGTTTCACATTTCCAAAATGTAAGTCCTGCTTACTGCCCCACTTCCCATATAAAGAACGTACAATGACATTAGGAGTATTTGGAAACATCATTAAAGGCAAATTGCTCCTTCAAATTTTGACAACAGCGTGCTTAAAACCCTGACAATGTCTAGATTTGTGAATTTATAAATATCAAGAACAGTGTGAAGAGTAATAGGCAGTATTCTAATCCACTGAAATTTGATTCTCTAGCTCTGAACAATCCCAGGGCTGTCACATTTTCAATTTGCTGGAAGGAAAAGAAAACCAAGTGTTGGAAGGGGGTTTTTTGTTAGATTCAAAAAATGGACGTTTGGATTTTGTTGTGCAAGAGTGCTCCATAATATCAATTTAAGACAAAATTCTTTCGCACAGCATTATAAAGTCCTTTAAGCCAACTCTAAGCAACAAGAAATCTAAAGTTAATTCAGATAAGGGATGAGGTAAGCACTGAACTACAACTACTTGAAGGAAAGAGGGAGAGTGTAAAATGAAGTATATTTTATTCTATACACGGAACATTAAGAAATAGCACAA
Source organism: Cuculus canorus (assembly GCF_017976375.1). NCBI lineage: Eukaryota > Metazoa > Chordata > Aves > Cuculiformes > Cuculidae > Cuculus > Cuculus canorus. The sequence continues at coordinate 27,320,673 of NC_071406.1, read as the reverse complement.
AATCTGAAATATTTTTAAAGTTGCAGCACCCCCTGTATTTCCTCTTTCATTTGAGAAGCCTGTTTCACACACCTACCTATCTGAGTTGTCCAAAAAAACCACAAACAAACAAAGAAAAAACCCCATCTTAACTCAACACTCACTGCATTGTCACTCGCTACATTTCACACAGACAATTAAGTCTAGTGGGGCGGGGTGTTTGTATGTCTTTAGATGACAAACTTAGACCAATCTGTGTTTCCCTGAATAATTCATTCATATGATTTAAATGGCTACATTACTGTATTTACCAGATGATGTAACCACTAGCTATCACTTTATAGTTAACATAAAATAGCATACATTTAACCATAAAGAATCTTATTATTCATATGCAATCATTGCAGGAACAAAAAATAAGATTTAGGCTTCCACTGAGCTAAAGCTACATGAAAGGAAAGGACAGTAGAAGAGGAGGATGCAGTGACATCACACAGTATATAGTAAGAAGTGGAAGTAATACTTGTCTGAGTAGTGCAAAACTCCAGCAAACACAGCAAAGTAACTAGCACTCACTGGAGTTGACACGGGATGGGAAGAAAACTTTAGAATATGTAGCCAAAGAAAAAGTGATCCTTTTTCAGCCAACACACTTTCAGTCACAAATTCATTATTAAGAATGACTACACTGAAAAAATGGGGAAATGCACTGACAGTAAGCTTGGTCTCAGGCTCTTTGTAATGACTTTTCAACATTGAAATAGAAATATTGAAGGACCAAGTAATTAAAGTTTACAGGGCTGTCTTCAAATCTGATAGGACTGATGGCTATAAGATTAGCCACTCTAAGTTATACAACCCTACCTGAGTTATTCTCTCTGACTTTAAGCCAAATAATCACAGAAGAGAATTGAAGGATATTAAATTATTCCAACAATTCTAATCAAAATGGACAGATCTATGAAAATAACATCACTCAACACACCAAAAAAAAAAAGTTACAGACTGCCTTGAAGAGGGGGGGGGAAAAGAAGAAAACTTAAAACTATACAAGTTGCAGCTTAAGTTGAGATACAAAAATTGTAACATTTCCAACTGTCCCCTTCTATGATAAATTCTACTAGAAGGGGAAAAAAAAAAAAAGAGGAAAAAAAAAAAGGAAGCCATTAACGCCCCTCTTTTGCAGAACTTTACTCTTTGGCCTTTTCAATTTTGCACGTATTCTTGTAAAAGTAGCTTCCACACACAAATCCTCATCTATACACATTCCTCTTACAAACTTCTAAAATTTGGAGCAACCACCAAACTCAAGATCACATTTTCCTTTGCTATCAAGTTTCGAAAAATACATTTTCTGGAGTAAGTTGGAATTTGAGAGAAGTCCCACTGTTTCTGATGACATTTCCCCTAGCTCTGCACAGCTGCAACTATCCAGGCGCAACTGGTTTAATTAGAGGGTAAAAGCAGAGGAATGCATCTGTCTGTTGGTGGTTGGTTTGACTGCAGGACCCCACGGATCTGTGGTTGCGTTCTACCTAACCGCTTGCAAATTCTTTTAGGAAACTGTGTCAAAACAGACCCTGCAACCAAAAACACAAAGGAGTATCTGCCTTCGCTCACAACTGCTACACCAGCTAACGGCTGTGCTAAAAAAAAAAAAAAAAAAGGCAGTAATGATTGGGCCAAAAAGCTCAGGAAAAAACCCAGCTGACCGTTCTAAAGGCAGGAACACACCTCTGTGAACAGACAAGCAGTGCACAGACTACACAGAATGCATGCAGGGATTTTTCCAGCTCATTTTTTCCCTCTTCCCACAGAAGCAAAGAGGTAGAAAATACTATGAACTGAAATTAAATGGAGAAACACAAAACAATTGTAGGGAGATTCTGGATAAGCTTTTTTGTTTTCACTAGATACCTTGCAGAAGCTTTTTATACGTAAATTAGCAAGCACTTGCACTACAGAAGAAAATGCTATAACTCCTGCCAGCAGTGGAGCTGGACTTTGAAGTTTTGGTGAGGAAGAAACTGCATAAACAAATATCCTTGGTAAGTAACACATTCTGGAGGATGCTCTGAGATCCAGCTCCGCAGCAGGAGCCATAAAATGAACTGTAAAGAAATGGACCTCTATGGACCATTCTGTTTTAAATTAGTACAACAGTATTTGATCCAACATTTTCTCTGTTGAGCTACAACATCAGTTTTAGAAAGGTAACCTCTGATGACTTCACAATACGATACAGGACTGACTAGAGCCTTTAGGAAATTATAGTCTTAAGTTTAATTTTCTGAATAATTAAAACTTATTTCTCCAATTCTGTTTTTTGGCAACTAGCTTTTCATAGATTCCAGTTGTTAAATAACCTTATTCTGGCGCAAGATATGACTGAGTTTCCTTTACAGTTACATTTCTATAAACGTTTGACAGATTGAGCTTCTTTAGCATTCCACTGTATGAAAGACATCTGTAGTGAAACAAAATGGTTAAAACTGAGAAATCCTGCAGTTGATTCAATTCACTTCTTGGGAACGCTTTCATGAGCAAAAAAACTCATCGAACAAGAAGTGGAGAAATACATAGTTGGTCAGACACAAGGGGTGCTCATCAGACGTGCAAAAACTATTCGTGCTAATGCACTGTGTATTTACATGGCTGTAAGGCACTCACCTGCAACAAAGATGTCAATCCACATTTTCACTCTTCTAAAGAACTTCTCATTGTCAGTTCAGTTACCAAGAAAAAAGTGTTGGGGTTTTTTTTTTTTTCAAAAATCCCGAATACCAGATATTCCACACAATCAACCTCTGGAGGACCTACTTTCTAAAGCGGAAGTTAGACTCAGCCTAGAAATTTTTAAGTGGTGTTTTATGGCCAAATCAGATTTTCTACAACTTCCAGGGTGTCAAAAGAATCATCTTTTGCCCAAAACCGAATAAGAAAAAGCACCCCATCAGTGATGTTCCGTGGATTATATTCAGGAATTTCACGCAGCTACCTATCCTTCTTGAGCAATTTTATACTTGACTCCAGCAAAAACAACCTAAGGCTGAATTAAAACTGCCTTCCATCACTTTGCTTTATCTTGCTAACATTATGGAGAGGACAAACAGATTTTTGGCCTTGCTACCTAAAAGTAAATTCCTCTTCAGGCTGTGCTCAGCCACTCGAATACTTACTCTTCATGTCTAACTACACCATATGCTTGTCAGTTGATTAACCACTTGATATGGAAGTTAAATATCTAAATTTAAATCCTGTCATGGCAAATGACCACAAGCAGAAGCTTCAGCAAGTGAGTTTACTTGTATCTACCACATCCACCTATGTAAAGTAATTGAAGAATCAAGTCTGGTAAATACAAAAAGGCTTGAATAATGTCAGTTTCAATTGATTTGTTGATAGTAGGTGCTACAGATACTCCACTGCCTTGTAAGTGGAATTTTCCTCAAATTCTGTTTAAATTTTAGGCTTAAGCTACCCAGAAACAAGCATAGTTAGCCCTGCTACAGTCAGTCTGTTTAATATTGTAACAGTTAGCTAAGACAAGGTTTCTTTGCAGTCATGAAAAATAAACGCAGAGTGAAGGAAATTATTATTCACACGGAACTAGGGTTAGTAGCCGCCTTTGAGCTGTCTTCTTTCAGGCTGATGCATAGTGACTATGCGTAGTGGCAATGAGAAGTTGATTGACATATTGTTATTACGCATATCAGATTTCTGACCAGGTACATACGGTAAAAATACAGAATATAGTAAAAAAAAAATAAATATTTTAACTGGCATTAACACAAAAAAAAATGTTACCTTCATTCCAAACTTATAAATAGAAAAAAATAATTTTCTCTCTAAAAAGCTGAAGAAATTCTTCCTGCTAGCGCAGATGATGCGCGGATACGGCTGCTTACACACAAGCTATAATTACACAGTTTTAAAATATTTTTTAGGATGGTCATTACTTGTCTGTAACTGCAACTGCAAAAAGCAAAGAAAACTGAGTTTGCCAGTTGTTTAAGATCACTGAGAAAACCACCATCCAGTATGAACTGCGCCCAGGATAAGGCATATCCAGCATTAGAAGAATCCATTTGGTATACACAGGCGGAGCCAGGAAGGAAATATACTTTGCGATTCTCAAAAAAGCATTTAAGCACAATGTGACTTGAAATACTGTACCTCATACACTCATGTAAAAATAAATTTCAAATGATATGGCAGAAATCTCTCATTTTACATTTTACATTGTGATTGGATGTGCTATGTACGCTGTATACCATACTAAAAGTACCATCTGGCCAATTCCATAGGGACATCACTGGGATAGCTGGTTTTACAGGCAATTTTTTTCAGGAATGTGTACAGGTTTCTTTTAGCTTTTCTAGTTATGGAAAATACTTAGTCATTAAAAATATTTCACATGAACTTGGAACTTCATTTAATGAATATACTCCTACTAAATATTAACATTCTATGTTCTGAAATACAGTTCCCTCTTTAAAACCGTGGTGGCTGCTACCAAAAAACTTTCATTCCTCCCTCTCTTCCCAAACCAGCAGCACTTCAGGAGGATGAAGATATCACAATACTCAGTAAAGGCAACAACCTATTCATTAATTAACATACTACAAACTCCAACATGGTATCATGCAACTTCATTTAAGTGCTTGTCTAATGATTTGATTCTTTTTATTGTGACTTCTGCAGCCGCTATAGCTTCTAATATTTAAACCTCTAAGATCCTTGAGAATTTGACATACTTTAGTCTAAGTTCTTTTTATGCACTATACATTTAATATTTGACTACATAAATCACTTAGCTTGCCATTTATGGGTTATTAAATATTTCATAAAACTATTACATTTGTGACAATTCCCATATGAGAGTGCCTTTCACTGTTTAAATAGTTCTAACAGTTTCTGAAAAAAATAAGGATACTGCAACTTTAAAAAAAATATACAGATTTGAATTTGTTACACACCTTTGGAGCCCATTATCTGAGCAATCTCACACTGAAAAATTAAACCCAACCAAATTATAAATTACACCGTATATAGGATAAAAAGAATATTACACAGGGGGAGGCTCATATTCAGCCGCTATCTGTTCACTGTATCTTTTTGTCTACACAACATTAGCACATTTCTCCCTTGTAAATGATGCAGTAGATATGCTGAAGGCAGTCAATATTTAGCCACAAAGCTTTAAAATGAACTGTTTCAGCTTCATTATGTAAACACATCAATTGCTATCACAAAATGTTTATCTGCAATAAAATAATTCAACAGAATGTGTGGTATACAGAAGGGAGAGCGGGTGTTCTTTTGAAAAATCAGTAACACTTATGTCAATCATCTCCCCGTGTGTAATAGTCTCAGAAGAATAAGAATGGAAATCCAGCCCTGGGGTTTCTTACCTTAAATCTAAGCAACCACTTAATGCATAAATGGAGCAAATAAAAGAGGTAAGGAAAAAAAGCATTGAAAGGTTAGTTGGAACTTCAGGATATGAAGAGAAAGGAAACAGAAAGAAAAAAGTTAAGCATTCAGCATTAACAAAATAATGTATCAGTAGATCGTAGAAAGAGTGATTAAAGCAGAATGTGTCATGGACAAAAGATTTTCGAACTGAAACTTTTAATATACATTTATCACAAAGCCGTTACATTATTAACACCTTAAAATTAATGCTCAAATGCTTGTATGCTGTTTACTCAATTTCTTACAGTGCTAACAAAAAGCTGGGTTCTTCCAGAATGGAACACAACATCTAGATGGATCGCCTTCCGAGACCAATTTATCTAAGCTGTCAAAGAACAGCCTTATCAATACCCTGTTACATGAATTAGCATATTTACAACTTGCTGAAACAGAAGCCTCTAGAATACTAAGCTAATAAATTTTCTTTCCTAGTCAGTGCTGTTAGTTAACTCTTAACCTGATGCCACAAGATCTCTCTTGAACAAAGATCAAGAGCAAATCATACGTCTTGTAAAAAACACAGTGATCTATATGGACACCGCACCACATTATCAGTGTTTTCTAAACTATATATTAAGACATTAGCCAATACGAAAATTTTGGTTTAGAGCCTAAGTGCTGGCTTTTTGACATTAAGTCCTACATCTTATTAGCACAATACTATGTATTTTCTTTCCTCACGTTAATTTTTTTCTAAAATTCTAGTGCTTCCATTTGAATATCATTTGGTCTGTTTTCAGTTCAGCTAATCTAAACATATAGCCATATTTCTTACACTTTCTGTAACACCAAAGATTAAATATGCAAAACCTCGGCACTGGAGCATCCAGAGTGATTACTCTTGTTTCATCCATTTAGATCATAAATACACCCTAATGTATTAAGAAAATCTGATTTACTGGAAAATCTCCTCTCTTTGAGTTTAAAATTCCACAGATCTATTAACCAAAACTGTTCTCTCCTTCATACACTTACACTGGAAAACAAGGTTCCCCTGTACTGGCCAGACTGAGTGACCAGTTAGAGGGTCCTTGAGCTGAGGCCTTTTCCTCAGTGCCACTGCCTGATAATTACAGTGCCTTAGTACACACTTTGAATGGATCAAACTTCTCCCGCTCCCCTCATCCACTTGATCCTCATCCACTTGATTGAAGAATTCTTTAGAGGGAAGAACAGATTGGAAGAGTTTGTAACCCAAGAAACATTTGAAAAAACTGAAAGCAAGTCTCTTTCAGACAGAAGGTTCTTTAGATTTTTGCAGCATTATAGCTTCGGGGAGGGAAGATGAGTAGGGACTGCTGGAATGATATAGAGAAATTCTCTTCCATCTATTACAAAACCATATTGCAGAGCAGCTTTTCCTGAAAATTGTATCCATGGATGCTTCGAATTTCTGAATGGAAGGCATAGGTGCTCAAGTGCCTATATGACTCCTCTCAACATGGCATACTGGATTTCTTGGCAAAGGATGATCCCTTTTACTCCTGCATTATTCTCTGTCCAGTCTGCCATCTTTCTCAGGGGCTGCAATGAATGCCTGCTGCATTTGCTACTTGACTGTCCTGATCATGCATAATTCTAAAGTCCAAGTACTAGAGGGAAAGCCCAATAGCAGAAAGAGGACAAAAAATGCAGACTGAGGTACCCTGATGCTAACTGGAACTTTAATGCTATTTATGCAATAACTGAATACTTATTTGAAGGGAAAGACGCCACAGCTTGTCACTGAAGAGCTATAAAAATGCAAATTGAAAGCTCCTACCCCTTTTCTTTTTTTGTCTTTGTTCTCCAGCTGGAGATCTAGTAAACTAATCTGCAATTACACAGGCAGAACAAAACCAATAGGTTCATAACCACAACTGGTAACTATCTTGCCATCAGCAAAAGAGTGGTTCTTTCTGCTGTGTTGAATGGAGAATCAATCTGGCTGAAACACATGTATGGATCTTAAGGATAGCATGATTTCAAGTTCTCTGCTTACTGTTTCACAAGTACACAATGCTTTTTCATTTTCTAGACATAGTACATTGTAAAGTCTATCTGTAAGATGCGTCGAGCGTATCACAAGCCTAACAAATGGATGCAAATACATATTGGAGTCCTCATCCATTTGATGAACTACGTTCTTTCAGAAGAATGTAATTCATTGCATCATGGTGAGCATGTTTCTGCTACATTGAGGCAAGTGGGATACCAATTATAAGGGTTGAGAGACAATGCTAAATAAGACTGTGCTGCAGAGCAATTACAAACCATTCTTTAATGAGTTCTAAAATAACCTCCTTGAAACAGAAGTGATCATTAAAATACTAGCATAGGTAATTCTACAGGTTAATATGCTCCATCCATATCTAGAAGAAGTTGTGCTGACCTGCATAAATTTGGAATTTATAAGAATTAGCAGTAGATTTTAACACAAGACTAATAATAATCTCCTGGTCAAAACTGTAGTGAATAATGCTGGCATTTTTTGGCTTGTTTTGGTTTCCAAATCAGGCTTAAAGAGTCATTTGTCTTTTTAAAATCTGTTCAGAGTTACAAACTGAGGTTGACTCTTTTCATAAGAAATGGGGAAAAAGACTTTCTCTTAACAAACAGGATTCTGAGAAGACTTTGAGTAAAACTGGTTGGAAAAGATATTCAAGTCCAACTGTTCAGAATTTGAATTAAGAGTTTGGTAAGACAACCTATTGCCATTTAAATGGCTATCCAAGCAGATAGTTCAAGTTGAACAACATAGATAACCTAATCCGGTTAGTGTCAAGTAAAAGAAATTCTGGTGTACTTTGACTGGAAGAAGCATCTTACGTTACTGCTACTTAGCAGGCTTACAGATTTGTTAGTTTGTCATGTAAAAACGACACTGCTTTGTGTTATTTACCTTTCTTCTCCTCAAACTTTAACACTGTCAGTGTTCTCATTTCCACGTTTGTTTTCCTGGCAGCACAAGTTAACAATGAGCTCACATCTGCTAAGACTGCATTGACATTCAGGGTGTCCTTTTAAAAATGCATATCTAATGTCACACATGATATTACTGCTGTTGTATGCACTGATCTAACGTTTGCATACAACAGCCATCAGTTGTGTCTCAGTCTGATCTTTGCCCTGAACTTCCTCGTTTTTTCCTAGTCTTAAAAGGAAGAACCAGCTGGCTTCAAACTTGACAGCAACACACTCATTCTGAAACCCATCATGGCACATAAGTTGTAGAGAGCTCACTTTAACAAAGCACATCACAGGATATGGGTATAACTGACTGACAGAAAAAAAGGGAGCACACAATATTTCTTATGCAAACCCTTAGTTCAGGTGATCTTCAAAGTAAACCAGTGGCAATTACAGCTGAATGATACTTTGAGGGGCTATTTCAGGCAGAAAAATGACAGTCATTAGCCCTTCTGCACCCAGGAATATCCCTGGTAATCAATACAAAGAATGAGAGCAGCTCACACAGGTGGGTAGTCAGAAACATTTTAAAAGGTGAGACTCAGTCCTGAATATCCTCAGAAACAGATTCAGTGGGCTCACAAGGTTTAGAAATACCAGAGCAAGGAAATGGGAAGAGGCAACTGCAAACTGGACAAGACTCCTTTTATGTTTACAGATACAGTGGCCAGGTAAGGAGAAACTGGTATATTACCATGAAAAACATCAGGTTATTTTGAAAATATACAAAGACAATGTATTTGCAGTTTGGCTGTTTTAACGGTGTTACCTACCTTCACTCCATGTCCAATATCATCTAGAATTGTATAATCAATAGGTTTCCTGATGTAGCGAACTGGTCGCTCCAAGTTAGCTGGTGCAATGATTTTGTGAGTTCTTGAGGTGTTTTTGTTTGTAGTCAAGATACCAATTTCTCTTCTAGCAACTTTTTCTTTGTGAATGTCCACCGTCTACAAAAGACGCAGTGTATTTACTAACAGTGGTATGCATTTGAACACAGTCAGTATAAAAAAAAATGAATCAGTTCCAACGTTCGAAGATCTTTGTATATTGTGCTAAACATATCGCCACATATACTTATTACATCATCTTTGTTAAATTTACTGCTGAACTTGCCATCTCTAAACCCACACTAATACCTACAGGTACTATGGGCTTTCTGTTACTCTCATTCTTTACAGTTCGGCAAAATTTCTTTTCCTTTTCATTCTTAGCAGTTCCCATTAATTTACTGACACGATTCCTTCCATTATTATTTTTAATTTCACAATTGCTTTGTAAGCTTGTCTTTGAAAGAGCCTCAAACTAGATGAAGTGTATGCAGATCTTCCCAAACCTTAACTTCTGTGACCTGAAAAACAAACCACAAGCAGGTTTTCTTACACTATAAAACAGTTTGCTAAACTATGACTGGATTCACATGACAGAGTAAACTTCCACTCAGACAAATTGCCAAGCTATTTCAGTCATTACAAATAACTAAGAAAAAAGCAATGATCAGATTTTAGAAGGTCTTGGTACCAATTTATCCAAAATGAAGCCAGTGTTAAGCCCAGTGCCTTCACATAGAAAGCCTAAGGCAAACACTGAAAATCCCTGCCTCCACACACTACAATGAGTAACACAGGAGAATCTCTGGTGTAAGACAAAGCCCTGCTGAAAAATCATTGCCTAAAAATACGTTCTCAAATCTTGTTTGGTAACAAGACTAGGAAGAAGTACTGAAAAGTCCCTCTCTCTAGGAAAATACAATCTCTTAAATCATAGTGCATCAACTACATGCATCACTTGAAAATAATTCCTTGCTCGCAAAACAGCTTTCCTTGCCATGGTTGTGAACAAATATTTTATCTACAGGCTAGAAAACATAAGAAAACAGCCAGAATTGCCATCATTAGGATTTCTAAACACTCGCAGGATTTCTTGCTACTACTTCAGTGATCACGAATGGCACAAGAATGACTTTTCACAGCAGGCTCTGTAGTAACTAAGAACAGGTACAAATGAGAACTCGTTATCACAACACATTTTACTTTAATTTTCCTTTTTCCCCATGGACAGAGATTGCGGCAATGGGCTTGGTGACTGTTTCAGCCTGTTCATGCTACTGATAGCAGAAGAAGCAAAATGGACCCTACATTACCTTGTGCAATCATCACAATCTTTAAAATTACTTTTTAAAAAAAAAAAAAACACTTCAAAGCAGCTCTTTCTTCACATTCTTTCCAGAGAAGAATTTCCACAAATACCAGGGACATTAAATGGAAGCTTAAATTACTATCTATCATCTGTTATTTCCCTAGCAACATATTTTCAAGATCTGTTAACTTCACTAAAATTAAGCCCTGAATACAGCTTTGTCATGCACATCTCTGCCACCTCTAGTATAACCTGCTAAAACTTTAAGGATTCTACTAAAGCTGCACAACTATTTATTAAAAGAAAGCTACAGAAAACCAAATTATTCATGGTCAAAATCCATTGGCAACTCTCTCTCTTTGGAAAGCTCGAGTTCATTGAGCAATGATCTGAAATTTAATAGGAGTAATTAAACTATCTGGGACACATCTTCCACCACCCTCAGAAAACTCACTCAGATTTGGCCAATATATAAACTCTGCAGAAATCCACAGTTCATACAAGCTTAACAGAACTACATCTATTTCTATGATTACTTAACAACTAAACCACTCTCCAACCCATTTCCCAAAAGACCTTCCTGAAGCTCCCTGTGATAATCAGGTCTATATACCATCCTGAAGTACAACAGTGCAGAGCACACCTTCACAGCTCTTAGGATATTATTGATTGTACAAGCATCACTGCAAACAGAGCACAAAAACACGTTCCGGGTCACAGTACCAAACGTGCATCACTCCACATCAAGGTAAGATTCAATATTTTATCTTCCACCTGTGGTGGAAAAATCTTCTCTGCACCAGACCTTTGCTTTTGCAGCACAGTGGAAGCAAAAGTTCTGGAAGAAGTAGCAGTCATACCAAAGAGAACATCTACAGAGTCATCCCCTGCTAAGGCTGGCTATAAACTCTTCAGGCAGGACAGGCGAGGAAGGAGAGGCAGTGTGGTAGCTCTCTGTATTAGTGAGTGTTTTGACACCCTAGGGCTTAATGGTGATGATGATAGAGTTGAGTGTCTATACGTAAAAATCAGCAGAACACCTAACAAGGCAGATATTGCGGCGGGAGTCTGCTATAGACCACCCAGCCAGGAAGAAGAAGCTGAAGAGTTATTATACAAGCAAGTGGGAAAAGTTTTGTCATCACTAGCCCTTGTCCTTGTGGGAGACTTCAACTTGCCAGATGTCTGCTGGAAGCATAATACAGAAGAGAGGAAACAGTCTAGGAAGTTCCTCAAGTGTGTGGAAGATGACTTCCTAACACAGCTGATGAGTGAGCCAACCAGAGAAGGTGCCCCACTGGACCTGCTGTTTCTGAACAGAGAAGGCTTTGTGGGAGATGTGACAGCTGGAAGACACTTGGGTCATAGCTACCACCAGATGATAGAATTCTCAGTGCTAGAAGCAAGGATGGGGGTCAGTAGAACAGCCACCTTGGACTCCCAGAGGGCAGACTTTGGACTGTTCAGAAGGCTGGTTGATTAAGTTCCACGGAAGACATACTCCTTAAGGACAAAGGAGCCCAAGAGGACTGGATGCCCTTAAGAAGGAAATCCTGGTGGCGCAGGCAATCCTCATGTGCCGGATAATGAGCTGGCAGGGAAGAAGACCAGCTTGGCTCAGCAGACAGATCTGGGTGGATATCAGGAAAAAGAGGAAAGAATACGAGCTTTGGAAGAAGGGGCAGGCATTTCAGGAGGATTACACGGATGAAGCAAGATCATGTTGAGAGAAAAATCAGAAAGACTAAAGGCCAACTAGAACTTAGACTGGCCAATTCTGTGAAAGATAATGAAAAGTGTTTCTACAAATATATTAACTACTAAAGGAGGGCCAAGAAGAATCTCCATCCTTTCTTTACTGGACACAGGGGATACAATAGTGACAAAAGATGAGGATACGGTTGAGATACTTAATGCCTTCTTTGCCTCAGCCTTTAATAGTAAGGTAAGACGTTCTCTGAGTACTCAGCCTCATAAGCCAGAGACAGGGAGGAAGAGCAGAACAAAGCTCCCATGATCCATGAGGAAACGGTTAGAGACCTGCTCAGCTAACTGGACATTCACAAAGTCTATGAAGCCAGATGGGATTCACCTGAAGCTGTTAAGAGAGCCAGCAGAGGTGCTTGACAAACCCCTTTCAATCATCTTCCAGCAGTCCTGGCTGACTGGGGAAGTTCCACTTACCTGGAGACCAGTAAATGTCACGTCCATTTACAAGAAGCGCCGGAGAGAGGATCCAGGAAACCTCAGGCCTGTCAGTCTGACCTCGGTGCCAGGGAAGGTTATGGAACAGGTGATCTTGAGTGCTATCACAGAGCACATGCAAGGTAACTGGGTGATCAGGCCCAGTCAACACAGATTCATGAAAGGCAGGTCCTGCCAAACTAACCTGATCGCCTTCTATGACAAGGTGACCCTTAATGGATGAGGGAAATTATGTGGATATAGTGTACTTGGACTTCAGTAAAGCCTTTGACACCATTCCTCCCAGCATTCTGCTGGAGAAACTGGCTGCACTGGCGTGGAAAGGCGGACCCTCTCCTGAGTAAAAAGCGGTTGGATGGCTGGGCCCAAAGAGTTGTGGTAAATGGAATTAACTCTAGCTGGGGCCAGTCACAAGTGGTGTCCCCCACGGCTCAGTGCTGGGTCGAGTTCTGTTCCATATCTTTATCAATGATCTGGATGAAGGGATTGAACGTACCCTTAGTTAAGTTCATGGATGACACTAAGCTCAGAGGAAGCGTACATCTGCTTGAGAGTAGGGAGGCTCTACAAAGCAATCTGCACAGGTTGGATCAATGTATTGAGGCCAACAGTATGAGGCTTAACAAGGCCAAGTTCAGAGTCCCGCACTTGGGACACATCAAACCCATGCAGCGCTACAGGTGTGGGGCAGAGCAGCTGGAAAGCTGCCTTACAGAGAAAGACCTACAGGTGTTTGTTGACAGAAAACTAAACATGAGCTAGCAATGTGCCCGGGTGGCCAAGAAAGACAAGAGCATCTTGGCTTGTATCAGAAACAGCATGGACAGCAGGACCAGGGAAGTGATTGTGCCTCTGTACTCAGCACTGCTGAGGCCACACTTCAAATAGGGTGCTGAGTTTTGTTCAGCTCCTACAACAGGAGCGGCTGAGGGAACTGCGGTTGTTTAGCCTGGAGAAGAAGAGGCTGAGGGGAGATCTCATCACTGTTTACAACTACCTGAAAGGAGGTTGTAGAGACGTGGGTGTTGGTCTCTTCTCCGAAGCGACAGGCAATAGGACGAGAGGAAATGGCCTCAAGTTGTGCCATGGAAGCTAAGATTGGACATTAGGAAAAATTTCTTCACAGAAAAGGGTCATCAGGCACTGGCTCAGGCTGCCAGGGAGGTGGTTGAGCCACCATCACTGGAGGATGTTTCAAATGTACCGAAACATCAAAATCTTATGAATCTGAATCTGGTCATTCAAGACTAGTTTATGCTTTGGAAACTACAATCTCAGAGCCTTAATTTCAAACTACAAATCAGAAAGTAATTGTGCAAAGTTGGCAAGATTATTTCTTCCTTTCTCTGTATTTCAAGTTACTCCCTTAACTTTAAAGATTTTTTTTTTAGTATTTTCTTATGCAATTATCTACAAATACAACATGAGTTCAGATATTTAATGTACATATTATTGTAGTGATGGTATATTTGCACTGTAAAAACTTGTTTACATAAATGAAAAGCGTGGCGTTTTAACTGTTCGTAGGAGTTGTGAGTACAACTGGTTTCCTTAAGGCCTATGGTGATCAGTGGGGCATGACTACAGTGACAAACAGAACTGCATAAAATCTAATAAAAACTTGAAGTATATCTAATGGGAATTCTCTTGCATGATGATTCAGAACATCTCTTTTACCTTGAAGAGCTACAGAATGACCAAGAGTATAAAAATGGTACCTAATTCTGGCACATACTCCTAAAATTGTATTGAAAAGCACTTTGCTGGCAGTTTTTTCAAAAATGTAATTTTCTTCCTTAGTAGACTACTGAAGTCATAAGATCTTAAGACACCTATAAAACAGCAGAAAGAACACTCAGGTACCTGAAAGGAACATAGATTAACTGACTCGTAAAGAAAATTAAAACACTTATCCTCGACACACAGGTAATTATTATAGCCTCCAGTACCAGCATAAACCCCTTAAGTGAGACAGGCGAATGCTAGCAAAATGTTTATTCAGCAGTTCAGAAACTTCTGCTGGGAAGTTTATGGGGTTAGAGCTGGACTAACAAAACATTTGGCCTGGAAAGTCTGTAGGGAAAAGCAGGTGGAACACACCGTGCCCTTCTGTAACTTAAAACACTTGTCTAACAAAAAATTTCAGACTCCTGACAACATTATTACACATTTTTTTCCCCCACAGCTCCACTACCTATGGCAAAAGCTTTTTAATTACAGTTTGTTAGAGGTTCAGCTCATTACTATCATCTCTTCATATGCTTTCCAAGATGCCTGCAATAAGCCAAGGGATAGCTTAGGGGGAAAAACACATAAACCACTGCATTTTTTCTATTAGGAATTTTCTGACATTTTTGAAACATCAAGTTTCCATACTGAATTCAATAAAACCAGCCTCAAGATCTCTAAAGATCAAAATAGAAAAAAACCAAAACACATTAAATCATTTCTGGGATTCCAAAGTTAACAGTATTTACCACTTCAAAGTCACCAAACTTTTAGTTTTGAGAAATATTCTCTTCTACCTGTAAGTGAAATGTCTTGAAGTGTTAAGTAGTATAAGAAGTATTTAACTACTTCTGCTGGTTTTGGCTGGACTGAGTTAATTTTCTTCATAGTAGATGGTAGGGGGTTGTGTTCTGGATTTGTGCTGCAAACAGCGTTGATAATACAGGGATGTTTTCATTATTGCTGAGCAGTGCTTACACACAGCCAAGGCCTTTTCCGCTTCTCGCACCACTCCACCAGCAAGTGGGCCAAGAGTGCACAAGAAGTCAGAAGGGAACACAGCTGGAACAGCTGACCCCAAGTGATCCAAGGGATATTCCACACCAGAGGCTACTGTGCTCAGCGCATAAAGCTGGGGGGAAGCTGGCAGGGGGCATGCGCTGCTCAGGGACTGGCTGGACATCAGTCAGCTGATGGTGAGCATTTATTTTCTAAAACAGATAGAATTTAAACAAACTAATTGGAAATTACCTTGAAAACTGGATTATCACTTTAAAATCAGTAACTGTCTAATTTTGACAGGTTACAAATGTGATATTAATTGCCTCAACTCAAGTTGTATGTAATTTATACACAAAGAAAGAGATCACAATGATACAAGAATGCTGAAAAGCCACTTGCTCCATAAACAGGTAATATATACTGTGGAAAACTAAACTTGCATTACCATTTTTTAAGAAGTCTGGGTATTCTTGTACCTTGCAAAAATAATACAACTGAAAGTGGTTAGAAGTCTTTACTGACTTATCAATAGAAGGTCCAGGTGAACACATGCTGTTCAAGTTCAAGTCTGCAGTCCATTCAATACCTGTTCTCACAGCCAATATCACAAGGGTCAGATTCTCTAAGAAAAGGATGAAGCAGATTTCTCCGTCATGCAGTGCCACTGAAGATAACTCATCACCATCACTCATCTTTGTGATAACATGGTGGTTTATATAATTAGCATTAAAGAAGAGTTTTAAAGATGACCTTGCTAACTATGAGTATTCCATAGCTAAACCTGAAAAATACTTCTCATTATGCAAATATTAAAACCTGAAAAACTGCCAGATGAAAGAACTTGGACATGGGTAACATATCACAGTGTCTGATAACTTCAAAACTTTAACACATTTTTTTAACAAGTATAATTATTTATACAGATGATCTGTATTTCGGATTTAAATTTTCAGCCAAATATGAAACACTGCCTATCAGCTGGTTGTGGACAAGTTTCAAGAAGGCAAATAAGAATAGATTCATCAGCTTTCAGATCAAATCAGACTAATCTCACATTTGAAACCAACGGGATTTAATCAGTTGCATAAAAAGAATTTCAAGAGTAACAATTTCCTTATTCAGGACCTATATATAATCTGAAAAACCACAAATGATTATCAGCATCCTTTTCAGCTCTTTGATTAAGCTGGCATCTAGAAGGAAACACGGAAAATGCTATAAATTGTCAATCTATCAATGAACAGGGAACTAGAATATTTTATCTTTTAAAGTTAATCACTTGTCTTTCAGTTTGAGCTACAGTTGAACAAAACAAGTACTTTTTAAAAAGTTTTATTACTGAAAGCCAAATTATTTTACTGCTTTCTTTTGAGAATATAGGGAATTTCAGATCAGAATTAAAAGCAGTATTGCACATTCAGATATCATAATTGGCATTAGTTTTTTCTGAACTTCAATACCAATACCAACTGACAAAAGCATTAATGCAATAATGCACTGTGAGCAGCTGGTAATTACTAGCCTGTTTTCTGTTCTACATTACTGATATCATTTCAAGACAGACTGAAATTGTAATCTGGCAATCAGGTATTATAGCACAAGGCATTTTAAGTGGTACTAGAAACAGCTGACTGAACTTTACACTCAACGTAAAAAAAGATAGAGGAAGTCTGCTGCAGGTTAGTCTTGTTATAGGAGAAGTATAGTCAAATTTCCTGAAAAGAAGTTATTACACAAACTGTGACAAACTAGATTAATTTTTTAAAGAAAAATAACCACTGAAATTAAAACAACCGATATAACCATCTACAACACCGGTAGCACGGGATGAAGCCATTTCTGAACATACTGAATTCAACTTAATATTAAGTTCCTTAGATCAACATACTTCATGTATGAAGTATCCAAAATTCAAGTACTGTCTGCTTCTATGATATAATTTTTTGCATGAAGATTTGGGGAGCATCCTACACATGGATAATGCAGTCAAAAATAATAATTAAAAAATTTTTAAAAACACGCTCCATTTTCAATTTTACACTGATATGTAGAAAAAATAAACTTTGTCTTGTTTTTTCAAATGCAACCTATGAATTTTGGCAGATACATCTTCATTAGGTGTTGGATGCTGACAATTTAGTGCTCTATTTTAAAAATCTAAGCTATGGCCCTTTCCCCAAAAAACACTTCACAGAAACTGTGTGACAAAATGAACTTTCCACATCTATCAAATGGAAAAACCCAGTGAACTCCTAGTATTTTTATTCACATACTGTCTTTTGCATCAGGCTCTCAAAGAGTTGAAATAACTGTCAGCCGGCACTGGCCTGTCAAGAAGCTCATACATAAAACATACACAGGTATTTATACACACACATATTTATACACACACGGAGGCATATACACACATACACAGCATCAATGTAGCACATATACATTCACACGCACACAGAGCAATTTGTAGCATTTTCTGGGAAAAAGAAAAATGAATTGACTTGTCCATGGATTAACAACAAGCATGCGGAGGAAGAAATGAAAGTTCTCAGCTTACTTTTGAGGATGCAGTTGCACGAGATAACTGAGGCAATCCAATAGCACACTACCCCCAGAAGGGAAAATCCTTCCCACCCTTTGCACCTGATCTGGAATTCACTTGACCCCTCAGTTACCCACTTCAGCCCGTTAAGCTAACATAAAATTAGCCACCTCTTCACTGGCTCAAACCGCTACTAGCTCAGCAACGCTTTCAGTAACTTCCAAGTTAACAGATCAGCTCAATTTGCTTACTTCCTACCTTACACAGCTCCTATTTTCAAATGTCTTTCTAATACCACATTATTATTTATTTTAATTTATTATATTATCACATGGAGCTTAAGAAACCCTAGCAGCAGAAATGCATTGGTCAAATTATTACATAAGTACTACAAATATCACACAAAATATTCAATAAGGATGCCAACCAACTCTCCAGTAACAGAAAAACAGAAAGAGCTGTATCATCGCTCTTAATTTATCTTTTAATTCAACATTAGCATGTAAACGTCCAATAAATCTATCAAGCATCCTCAGCCATTCTGGCAGTCAAAATTCTGCCATCAGTGCGGTGATGGGACATGGGTTCCTAATAATACTAGCTTAATTTATTACTGCTCAGAAAAACTGCAAACAATGGCATTTCTGCAGCCATACACAAACATGAAACATTAATTTTGCCTTCTGTTCATGTCATTGCAAAGTACATTTTATTAAGAAAAGCCAGGAGAAACTATTTTTGTCATCTATGCTTTTGTGATAAGATGCCAGTATTATAGCAACAGAAAAAGTAAAAATATGACAAGTAGTGTTTTCTACCACTCATTTCATATTTCTTTCTTTTAAGTGCCTGTAGCCAATAAATACAGTAAAGTACAGTAAGCCACCAAACAGGAATTGGAAAGCTTAATCTGTCCCTTAACATAATATCCTGAGTTTTCCATTAGCAATGTTTCTCTGCTTTTCACTTATGCCGAATGGACCCTTCCCCAAACGCTAAGCTGGCCAAGAATAATAAATTTAATCTCTTAATATATGTGAAATGCTCACACTAACACAAAACACATAATGAGGTCCATTCCCAGAATTAATAAGAAGAAATGCATCTTTCTGTTTTAAATGCAATTATTTTTCTCATTCACAAAATAACAGAGGCAATCTAATTCAAGAACAAAGAGAAGAACAAAAAATCGGGAAAAGTGTCTCACTTGTGAAATATGGTTGATGGAAGATTCCATGCGTCGAAGTTGGGATGCCTGGATATCCAGCATTTGGAGAACATTGTTGGCCAAAGTGTTGATCAGATAGGCTACGCTTGCTAATGACTGCGTTGTGTAGGCTTTGGTTTCTTCCAGGGCTCGCTGCTTATCTGCTGACTAAAAGCAGAAATAAAAGGTTTATTTAGTAGAGTCTCTCACAGAAAGATTCTTGGAATTAACTCCTTTTGCCTGTCTTTAAAGCACAAAGAATTACACAAGTCAAACTAATTCTGCTTCAAAGTCACCATTTTTCCTCCTTCCTGTTCATTCCACGAAAGATACTAACCTTGTATTTTAAGATTTTCTATACTTTACAGAAGGAATTAAGCTGGTATGGAACATGCTCGCCTTCCCTGACACATTTAAAGTGTAAATTTTTATACTGTATTTTAGCAAAACCTTTAAAAGTGTTTACATTCTTTAGCTCTTCTAAATTTTATACTACTTAAAACTATTTAGTTCTTCTAAATTTTGTACCTCAATTAGATTCCATAACAGCCTGCAAGGATCTGCCATATACCACATTCCTCACTCTCCCAATTATTTAGACCTCATTAATACCACAAATGGTCGTTCACAGTGAATGAACCATAATTAGTCCCTTAAAATGGTAGCTGAATAAAATGTGAGAGGAATCATTTCTATAAAGAACAAGTCCATGTTTTCTTTTCAAACACCTTTTATGCTTTTTCACACTGTCAGTATTTTATTCTATCAAGAATTAGCATGATCCATTTTTCTAGTAGTGGAGCACTGAAAATATTTAGGTTATCAAGCCAGAAGACATCCATTAGAAGTTTAAAAACACAGATTTCTTCCCCATGCAGCAGACAATACCAGACCAAGAAACAGAAGGAATCAAAAATTTTAGGAGACAGTTTCTCAGAGCATAGCATGATGGCAATCCCCACAAGAGCATGCTTGTAAAGGCTGCCTTATATGCAGCTATAAAGAACTTAAATAAATGCTATCCCCTTAACTGCCACCATCCCCAGACTCCATTTAAGAACTCTTGACTTCTAGCCAACTGGACAGTATGTCTTCTGTATAAAAGAGCTCCAAGTATAGGTTAAGAACTCCCAAATGAAGGAATAGAGAGCTCTTTGCCTCTACTCTCACACCGTTGGCTTATAAAAGCCAACTCCTTCCCCATCAACTACTTATAACCTCAAATATCAGTACAGCAGGCATACATACTACCAGACACTTTCACAGCTATTCAAACAATTTCTGAATGGCAATAATAAAAATGACCAAAAGCCTGTCAGTTTTGCTCTGCAGCTGCTGCTGAAGTCTATTTATAGAAGCAGAAACTGCTGATTTACATTAGCAAACTGTACATCCAGAACAGCTGAGTATAAGCCAGCAAACACAATATTTCTTCATTAATATCCAAAGTATTTCAGAACAAAAGGAAAACAATCTATCATTTTAGAAATTAAGAGCCTCTGCTATAGTTTTACTGCTTAAAGGACAAACATGAAAACATGCTCAGAGCTAGTCCTTTCACTGATGTAACCTAAACTAGCTAAATAGCTAAATTCAAGTCACCCTCATTTACACCAGTTCAAACCAACAAGAAACTGGCTTTTCAATGTTCAGACACATTAAAAATTTCATGAAACAACAGTCCTATAAACACATTCGGAACCATGTTCCAAACTGCCTTTTGATTGAGAGGTCTAGTTTGTATATTGGCTGATAACCTGAACAACGCATTTGCTCTGCATGCCTTTACACAGAGCTCAAAATTCTATGAAGCAAATTCCCCTTACACCTGGCACAGCAAAATTAAAGTTGCTCAAACCTAGCAATGATTTTAGACAACTAAATGGTACACTGATAACTACCTGAGTATGGAACTACGGAACTAGAGGGATTTCTCCAAACAAGATAATGATTTCAAGTTATCATTAAACCAAATTCAAATATAACCCTCATCAGACTAAGATCTGATACTCTGATCTTCAGAACACCAAAATACCAGCCAGTGTATATACAGTATACCTGACTGTAAGGCAAGCAAAAAGTTATTTCAATACCTACACTTAGCAAAATTCTGTATAGAAAGATAAAGAAACTAATTTGGCCCTAATCAAATTGATAGCCCATGTATAGCAGTTTCAGTAACCTGGGAATCCTGTTTCTATGTATAATATTGAAAACAAGAAACATATTCTGCTATGTTCATTATAACAAAACAAAGACCTGTTACTGTAAATAATTAAGGGTATTAAGCAGAGTCCTTCAAGACCTTCAGTTCTCAGAAACATTGCACTCAGCACAATCAAGAATCAGTAGCATGTTTTCAGTGCCCCAACCTAAATTAAATGCCACAAAACAGACCATTGAATATCCTCCATCTTAAAGTTTTCAATTATCTGGAACACTCACACATATAAATTTCTGGCTTATCTATAAGGTAAATGGATATCAGAACACTGGATATATACATACATGTGTATATTGAATATGTATATGATATATAGCATACACACACCGCTCTTAGGGAAGCGATGCTTCCAACTAATAGATCAGGCTTGATCTGTACTTTTTTTTTTTTTAATGGTCACAGAATTTAAGAAATCAAAGCCCCTGTTTGACAAATAAGTCTTCTACAGCACTGCCAACACAGGCAGCCTCTCAGTCCTAGTCCTAACACATCCATTCAGTTGTGACAGCACTGTATTTGTAGGGCTACATGGTGGATGGAGTACCTAATCTAGTTTACAAATAACCTAAGAAACAAATGGTTCTTTTAAACTCCAATCAATTCCACTCTCTTCCTCACCATGCAAACTTACAAGCATTTGCCCTGGCAAAACTAAACAGATGCCACAAAGGAGGAGCAAATCAAGTTTGCTGAACTATGGTTTGAGCATCTTATGGAGACTCAGTCTATAGTTTCATCAGCAGTACCTGTGAAAGAAGTCCCCAACACAAACTATACACTCTCTTCGCTGTAGCGAATTAGACTAGGAGGCGAGTTCCAAATGAAAATTATCCAATCCATAAACTACATTATAAGTTTTCCTCAATCAAACCACTGCATAACCACAGAAACACAAGGAAGCGCACAATCAAGAACGCAGAGGTAAGAAATATTCGAGGTGCTCTGCTTGCTAGAGAAAAGGAACAAGTGCTGGAAAGCAGACATCGGTCCACTACCTACAATTTTTTTTCACAAGACCTGTGAAATTTGTGCTGCATTTGTTTCCCATGATATTTTTTCAGTAACCGTGTTAAGAACACTGCTGTGTCTCCACCTCTTAAATTTTCAGCTTCAACTTTCAAACAATGTTAAGAAGATACTTGAGCATCACAGCTGGATCATCTTCACAGCCTTAAAAAGGTAAAATGTTTGGATCATTGATGTCTTCTGTGCCCATGTTATCCAACTTACACGCAGCAGCTTGGCATCTATCTATTTATCGTTTTTCCACACATCGGTGGTCCACAGAGTCACAGAGCAGCATCCTTTTTCTCCTGCTCTCAGCAGTAAAGTGAGAGCACCTTTTTAACTAAAGAACTCATCTGATGCTCCTGCCAGCCACACAGGGTGAGGATGGTATCAGCTATGACTGCAAAAGGCTGCCTCTGCTGCAGAAGAAAGTGTCAACCTACACACCCAAACACAGCAGCAGCCATGGTTCTGCCCACCTTCCCCCCTGGAGAAAAGTTTATATTTGTAGGAAGCATCCACTACTAAAACAGTTCTTTTGCCTCCTCCAGAAAACAAAGCAAAACAAAACTATAGATGGAAATAATTCACAGGATGGATCCAGTCTGAGAGGCACAACATAGACTACAGTGCCAACTGTATACAGAGCTGGGGCCTATTGATTTTATACATAACAGGAGGAGGTCAAATTCATTCAAGTCAGCTACGAATGCACAGACTTCAAGTTCAGTGAGAAAAGGCATGTATTGCATACACAATGCAATAGTATATGCAGAATTATTAAGTTTCCACTTCCACATCCCAGTTCAAACAAAGAATGACACTAAGACTAACAACAGCTCAGGAATGATGATACCTGAAAATATTTCTCTTTTTGTATTAGATTGTATAACTCAGATTGTTAACATTAGAAAGGATGTGGAATTCAACCTGCACTAAGTGCAAAGATGACTATTTTTCACATCAGGAGCCTAGGAATCACTTTGCCCAGCCACTCTGAAACTGCTGTCTACCACTATATTACTAGATTGGAATAAGAAATGGCCTGGACTGCTGACAATACAAAACATCCTTTGCTTTAGGACTTCTCAATGTTTCTTCTCCTGCCTAGGGAAATACAAACTTTTGTTACTATACATGCAATATAAAAACAAATTACAAAGAATAAAGAAGTATACTGAATGGAGAATGTGGAGCAGATGAGAGAATAAAACATGCAGTAAAGTATGCAAAATGCCAAAACAAGTCAGCTATATGAATGGTAAAAGGAAACCTTACATGCATGTGGAGCACAGAAAGTAGCACTAGAAAGGAACTGAGAATTTCATGCATTGTCTCCCCACAAAGTGACATCAGCCAGAACAGAGTGATAAAGACTGTTATGCCACTATCAAGAGCTTCAACAATTTTGTACAAAAAGACATCTATTAATGCAGAAATAAATTCTACAACAAATTATGGAGGCAATATGAACACTATAGTAAGATTTATTGAGTATCAACACACCTAGATGAAAGAAGAAATTACACCAAACGCTAAAAATGCTACCAAGCTCAAAGAAAATTAAGGACTTCAGGGACAGCAGCATGCTAAAAAAGAAAAATACAGTGCTTATGAATTAGGAAGAGAATTAAGAAAGGTCTAAAAGTGGTGCATAAAAGGAAGCACTACTGGCTGCTGGCAGTTTACTCGGGTTTTGTAGCTGCATTTATTTCTGAAAAAAAAAAAATATTACTTAACCACTAGTCATCATGAACTCAGAAGTTCAACATTTTCAGCTGGGCTAACAAAACTTATACAACAAATTCTATTAGATGAGTTAAAAGGTCTGGGCCTGTGAGTTGATAAAGAAACTGTATTTCTTATTACAGAAGATTAACACACACGTTGTTGCCTTTAATATCAATATGACAAAAAAATAATCTTCCAATATTAATACTTGTGTTGAATTGGGGGTGGGAGAGCACTTTTTATTCCTGAGCTACCACTCACAACTAGCCTAAACCAAAAAATCTCCTAGAAAACAAGAGAGCTGTGAATGGAAAAATCTTAATTCATACTCAATTCAACGCTTCAGTGTACAATGCATTTACACAGTGATACCTAGGTGTCAAAGTGGAAACTTAAACAGTTTGACGTGTGACTGACTACACTGAAGTGTGTCTAGAACCTAATACCCACTTCCTCAACATGTACAGCATCTCCTGCTATTGTTCAAAACTGCAGTTTAGTGAACAAAACTCATATTTACTATATGAGACAGAAAAAGTGAAATTTTAAGAATGAGACAGAAGACTAGTTTCATTTAATCAATATAGCAGTTATTTCCTTTGATTACTGTTAATACAAATGAAAGCAGCCATTTGTCTTAAGACCAGCAAACAAAATCCCTCAGGTTTCTGCTGAGGTTGCATCAGCTTCAAGAAGCCTCAAGAACAAAAGCTGCATGCTACGGAGTTCAACAAGCTTGCATTATTCAGTATGAAATGTGCCCAAACTGCGATACTGACAAAGCACACTTCAGTTTTCCTGTGAAAAATAGAAGACTGAGCTCTTATATCATCCTTTGCATTTTAATTGTTGCTGAATTCCTTGAACTTACCAATAGCTTCATGCATAATTAGATATTTTACACACATTTATTCAACTGCACAGATGGTATTTACTTAGCCCATCCAAGTACTTTTCTGAGGTCCTTTTGCAAGCTAGAAAAAAAATTACTGAAAAGGAAACTGAGCATCATTAATCCAATAATTATGCCAAAATCATGCCAAAACGTTATATAACTGCCAGTGAAAAATACAATAGCTTTCAGTTTTAAACAAACTACCTCATTAAATACTTACTTGCTAAAGAATATACCTTACTCCAGAACTGCTCCTTCCCGGCATGAAAAACATGTACCATCCAATTCTTAAGTAGTTGATCTATAACATGCACGTGAAACAAGCATGAAAATATCAGAAGCAACCACTGACAGAAGGAAATGATATCTCCCATAGCTCCTGAAAAAAAAAATTCCATAGAACCAGCAGAAAACCCCAAGATTTCCCTTTCAAATGTGCAGGAAGGGTCCATGTATCCTATTAGTACCTCAAACACAAGGGGAAACCCAGATTACTTGGTTTAACCTTGGTTTAACCAGAACTCCCAAGTACTTGGAGTTGGCGGTAGATTCTTCTGGCTTTCTGTGATATGTATTAATATAATCTCTTAACTATTCATCTCCACAAGGAAATTTTTCTCTACATTAATTTCCAACTCATATAATTATTGCCATTATCACTATCTTAGGAAGAGGAAGGGCTAGCTTGATTGCTGTGTGACCCTACTCAAATGTATACACATTTATCTTAAAATTAAGGAGAGCTGGTATCTAAAAGAATACACAAGCAGCAAAATCACTGAGACCACAAAACAGGGGAAGCAACAAGATTAATGGGACTGGTGATCTGGTGTGTAACTTAGTATAGATGTTCGCTCTAGACTTTGGAGACACAATATTTTTACTTCACAATAATTTTAACATGATCTTACCTGGACAGCTAAGTATAATTAAAGTAACCTGCTAGACAACTCTCTGTCCCATCTGTGAAGAATGAATCATGGTAATCTGCTAGTGATATGACTCCTTTTTTATTAGTGAACTACTCTGAGAAGTGAGAACACACAGTGCAAGAATCGGCACTACAATGCAATTTCAGCTGTGGGTGGACCAGCCAAGCACAGAGGTTTTAGTCAAGCACCTAGACCATCCCACGTTACAAACATCTGTCAAACTGAAAAGTATATTTCTTCACAGTTGTATCCAAAGTCTCTACCCAACATCCAAATGAAAGCATTTAACTCGCTGTTCACACAAAGTGCTTTTAAAATTTAAACACCTTTAAATCTTAGGTTACTGAAGTAAACTCTTCTGAATACAACTCAAAAGAAATGGGATTAGGATTACTGTCATAGTACTGTGACTTCTGTACATTCTAAATCTAATCAAACACATCACCTTTCGAATTGAGACCACACTGTAATCTATGCACAGCAATCAAGATAGCTGTATAAAGAACTTCAGCATTTAGGTCAAACAATCATTACAGAAGATACCAGTTTTAGAGTTAAGAATGCATTAAAACTATCAACAGTATTTATAATTCAAACAAAGCTCAAAGAGAAAGACATAAATGAGATATTTAAAAAGAAAAAACATTTCCAAATGCAAGATTAATTGCATTTATCTTATTCCACAGATATGACTATAAATAAGGTTATTTCCATTTTAATAATTATTATTATAATTTAGCTTAATTTATCTGCGTACTAATAACAAGCATGCCAGCTGAGAAATATACTCTTAGTACTGATACCTTCATAAAGTCTTCGATATCAGGCTGTTTGGTCTTTCATATTATTAAAAAAAACGTAATGATGCACTTGTCACTACAATTTCTTAATCATAAACGTGACTTCCTAACTTTTAAGCCAGCTGAAACTCAGCATCAATGATCCGCTGCATTAAATTGAAATCCTTTTGGCATTGAAGTAGATTCATTTGGTATTTTCATTTCAAAATTAACAGCAAGGAAAGCTATCTTTCAAAGAAATGCATGTGAAACCTAACCTCTTAAATCAAACAGCAACCTTCTGCATTCGGGGTTGTCAGTGAGGGCAAAACTAACCCACTGGTTTGAAATCTACAACAAAAATACCAGCCTACTGCACCCAAAAGAAAAAGATAACAAATGATAACTGTGGACAAGCACAGCTTTCCTGACATCTAATCACTTGCACCACTGTTTTCATACTGCTGGTATCATTGCCACAAATCTGTTTCCCTGAACTATCACCAGGATCAAACTTTTTACTTATTTCCATACATTCACAAGCACAGGTGACCAGTTTTCACATGCAAATATCCCGCTCTCCAAAACTGGCAAGTTCCTATTCTTTGAAATTAGAGCAAAAGTCCCATTTACACAAATACACACAAAAATAAATCTCAGGGCATGTTGTATTCAGATAAACCTACTGGACAAGGTAATAATAAAGTCTGTTGAACGCACAAATAATATAGTTCACAACAACTGAACTGAAACTGAACAAGAAACTGAACAGCATGATAACATCCAAATGTGTCTGCATCTGAAATGTAATTAACATGTAGTTATATAAATAGTTATTCATCACTGCTTTACGGCATCAGATCTTGCTTGAGGAGAAGTGAGAGCAAGCTATTTCCCACGAGCATTTAAGACTCACTGCTCATTCTGTTAATCAATGCAGGCTTCACCTCACTCTGTTAGCAATTCTGCAGTAACACAGTTGAGAGAAGTGGATCCTTTCCTAGTTCATACAACAACATAATTATTCCTAGAGTTCCAAATTGGGACAATTTGGGCTTTAAAATCAGTACAAAACCAACATATCTGTGGCCATAAGAGCCTACACCAATACAAATACAATGAATGAAGAACTTCAGAAACAGCAAAGATCCACAGGCTTAACTATACTATTTCATTTATCTGCTGTTCTTCATTCACCATGAATGCTTAAATGTGTGGAGTTTTCATTGAGTGTACAAGGAAAAGTCACTGATTAATTCAATTCAACTCAAATTTGATTTTACCGCTACCTGATAAAAATAAAACAAGTCATGGTGACATTTGAAAAAGTGACTTTTCAGATGCAAAGTGGCCTTTAGAATTTAGAACAAACTATAATTATATAGTAATTACATTCTGCTGTAAAAAAAAAAATGTTATTTGAATCAATTGTTTGCTCCTTAACAATATCAGATGAACAGATTTTCTCCCTCTCAAGAAATCTAACAAAATCTACCATTTCTAAGAAAGAATGTCTATTTCAGCTTCCCAAAACACTATCCAGTTACAGGGGTTTATGTAACATCTGAGTTATTTCACAACTTTGCCAGTTTCTTCCTTCCACTATAAAATCTCAATTCAATTCATTACCCATCAACGACTGAGGCCAACTAATGGCTTTAATTTAGAACCACAGGCAGCTATCTGTGGCAACAGAAGCAGGTTCTGCTTCCAAGTGTCCACTGCCAGATATTACAACCTCATAGCAAGAAAAGCTAAGTAGGACATGCAGCCATGTCATCCACACACCACACTTTACAGCCTAATATACTAATGCAATTAGTCAGTTGGCAGGACAGCTTGTAATTGCAGCATATATGTAGAAGACAGACATCTTATTCAGCCTATAGCTCCCAAAAGAGAGGCAGGCAAATACCGAGAAGACGCTGACACTGGTTACTGCAAACACATTGGGCTGCCACTGAGCTGTGTTGCAGTCCCATTTCACCAGGCACTGTAAAAAGCAGTAAGCTAATTTTATCATTCTAGAAGTTATTATATTTAAATCAACTACCTTTGACAACTATGGCTAAAGAAAGCCTGAGGAGAAAATCAAGTGGCACTGCTACCAGGTAACAGGAGCGGTAATTTCAAAGACAGCAGACAGAGGAGAGGGCTTAAACTAACCGGGGGCAGGAATTTGTATAATCACTCTTCCATTTCTAAGAAATAACCACACTTGCATTATACAAATCCCTTCACAGTGATCGGTTAACTCTAAATTTGAAATTATTCTTACTTCGCGCTTTTTAAAGCTGCTGTCAATTCAGATGTTCTGAGAGGAACACACTGCCTTCAGATTCACACCCACAAACTGAGAGAACAAAAGGAAATTCTTTTATTTTGTATAATAAAGTAGAAATCAAAATAAGAAACCTTCACACAACAGTTGCAACATTCACAGTCCTCTAGGAGGCAACAAAACCATTGGCCTAGAGATTTATGCTCAAATTAGCAAGGCCTGAGAGAGCTGCACTGGCAGCTAATCAGTTCTAAAGCACAGAACTAAAACAAACCAGAAGAGGCTTCCCTGCCTTTCCCCATAAAAGGTTTCCCAATCTCTTTTTTTCTTTTGCTTTTAAACAAACAAGCAGGACAACCTCTCATGACTATTGTAGAACCATCTAAAGGCCAAAGTCTCAGGCTCCTCCAATGCTACATCATCACATATGCCAGTCATATCACCAAAACTGCACATTTGCACCCCATTACACGACCAGACACAAATATACTTGTCTGACTATGAAAAATCACGACAGTCCACACAACTCATTGGCCTTCTTCCTTGGAAGGGCTTGCCAGAAAGAGAACAGAAGCAAACAGGTCGATTTGTTCTTGATATCCACGTTCAGCCTGCTGAAAGCTGACCTCTGTTGTATTACCCATGTGCTGAAGGTGGTGGTAACGTTTGATGATACTCAGCCATAACTGAACCAAAGATGAAGTCTAACTAAACAAACTACCATGATCAACAGAAGTGAAAAAGTTAATAAAAGTTCTCTCCAAAAACTGCTAAGCAAAACAAGTGCCTTCTCATTCAACATATTTGTTTCTTATGTGCCCCAAGAGCTCTATCTGCTAAGTTTTCTGGCAAAGAATGTTTTCACAGCCTTTAGCTCCTGCTACCATAGTGCTGGACAAAACACAATATCGGCAGAGTGAGGATGGGATTCTAGCCTCTTATGCAGAGCCTGTCAGCCAAACTCCATTCTGTTCTGCACTCCTTGAGTAACTAGTGAAAACTGCATAAATATAAGTCATGTCCTCAAGAGAGGAGTCACAGCCTAATTCCCAAGGGTAGACTGCTAGAAATAAGAGGTTTTCAGAAGTTTATCCATGTTTGTTCATGTTTGTAATAGAGTTGTCAACACAAAAAAACCCAGAAGGTTGCAAGAGGCTTTTCTAGTTAACTAGACTCAAACTTGGTTATGCTGCTACAACTTAAGAACCTCAGAAAATAAGCAGAAAAAAATACTTTTCTGCAGGTATTGTAATTAGTAGTTATTCTTTTTTTCCCAGTTTAATCAGCAGTTTTGGACCATTTACTTCAAAATCAGAAGTAAACCTTCTGACAACTGCATGTAGCTCAAGAATGGAAAGCAAAGTCACTATATTCAACCTGCACCACATAACATAACACCACAGCAGCAAGTTTTCTGTAATTATTTCCAGCAAGATCTGCACTTTACACATACATTTTCCTAAGCAAGGCCTACTTTCACACTAATTGGAGTGCTTCTTGCCCAGAAAGAGACTATTCTATGCCAGTGGTATCTCAATTTTTTAAAGCAGCATGGGGATATTTTACATGCATAAAAGTATGTACATTTAATCACCTATATAAAATACAGTGCAACTGTAATACACTCATCTCCACACTATGTAAATACCATTTCTTTCTGCAAATTAGCTAATTACTTCTTTTAAGAAGTATAAAAGTGGCATAAAAAATAATACCCTTGATTTAAAAAATCCAACTTGGGCAAAGGTTTTCTCCACATACAGCAATTCTTCCATTCCCTAGACTGGAAAACACTACGATTGTATTGCAGGTCGCGCAGCCATTTCAAAATGTCTCTCTAGCAACATACAGAGTTTTCTGTCTGCTAAAGAAAAGCCACAACTTGAAACACAATCTGCCAGCAGTAAGGGTCTTCCTGCTTAGCTACAAAGGGCCATGGTTCAGAACATCAAGTCAGGATGAGCCTGAAGAAACAATAATTTTCTGAAAAATATTTCAGAACAGTATCAAGGATTTCATACATCAAATGTTTAAGACTGCTGTCTTAAAGCAAAGTGTTGGCATTACCTGACAGTCAAAATAATGGAACTGGACACCTCAAAAGTTTCTATAAATTCTACATGGTTGTTTTTACTCATTCACCCAAAGAAAACAGATTATGTGCCAATTACCATCTTTGAATCATGAGCACAGGTTAATAAATTTAAGTGAACATGACTGACCCTGTGAGAATAACAGGAGAGCTTCTATTTCTAAAAAGTTTGCGTTCCCTTAGTAACTCCTGTATCAACCAAAACACATTTTATTTAAAGCCATGGAACATCATTTATTTTTTTCCTCCAATCAATATTTATAGAGCAGGA
Organism: Cuculus canorus; assembly: GCF_017976375.1. Taxonomy (NCBI): domain Eukaryota; kingdom Metazoa; phylum Chordata; class Aves; order Cuculiformes; family Cuculidae; genus Cuculus; species Cuculus canorus. The sequence continues at coordinate 27,289,237 of NC_071406.1, read as the reverse complement.
AGAATTCACATGGACAGACAAGACACCATCTGTCACAGACTTCATGGTAGAAATTAAAAATGTACTGCTATTTTTCCCCTACACAGCCACACCCAGAGTAGCCCAATTAAACTTAAACTCAAAACTTTCATTAAGTAAAGCAATCTATTACTAACCTCACCTAACAAAATTCCTACTAATGAACTCTTTCAGATGCGATAGTCTTAAAAGTCCATTGTCTCAAATAGGGAAAACAATGCCTTCTTGGTATGTAACCTCAATAAGGTCACAAATATTTCAGTGGAAGAGTAACTTTAATCACACAGTTAAGAATTATTACGCTGCTCCCACAGCAGTTCTGTACTGCATTACAGGATAAGAAGCCTTACCTTTGTGTTCATATTCACCTTAATTATGACACAGAATGAGCCTCAAACTTCGCTTATTCACTCAATTTCATCAAGGTTCTTGTTCTGACACTTCTTGTGACAATGAAGAGCTCAGAATAGAAGCATTAGAGAGGTGTAAAATAAGAACATTTCAAATGCTGAATGCCTTTTCTATGTCACAAAAGGTTCTCTTGCCTCATATCCTTTAAATTTTTTTTTATTCATTCAAGTTGTCCTAACAGACTGTTACAACTGTATATTCAGCAAATTCTACTACCATCAGAAAAAAAAGGCTTTTCCCTGTACTGTAACGTTATGCACAAATGATCTTCTCGTTTGACAAGACATCTTTAAATAATATCACCTCCATACCTACGTAGCTATGGCAATACATAAAACTACCCTGGAGAGTTTCACAACATGAATGACAGAGAGGCTTTAAGACAGGGATGCCCAGAGAAAGCAAGAATTCTCAAGCTGCTTCTTAGACATGTAATTCTCTTCTTCATTTCGCAGAATGCCCCGCAAACTGCATAACCTGCAATCTTCCACCTTCCTAGACACAGGCTTTTTTGTAACACTCATCATCTTCCAGTTATCCTACTCAACAGCTTGTCCATTTAACACAGGAAATATTATACCACCCTTTCCCCCCCCCTTCACAGGATGAAACATACGCAAAAAGTTCTTGAAGGACTGTCTTCAAACACAGCCTTAAGTGCATATGAAATCTAGATCAAAATGTCCTTGAAAAGAGGCTCCTTCCACTCTGTTGGTAAACAAAAGCAATACTTACCATGATCTGTAAAGTATGAGATCTAGAGATGAAAAGCATCACATAAGAGTCATGTTATTTAAACCCAAAAGAATTAGGTAGAAGCAGCTCACTGCTCACGTTGTAATTTCATTTGTGCAAAGGCATGTAATGAAAAGAATGGCACCTGTCAGTTTAGTCAAAAAAAAAAAAAAAGAGAAAAAAAATAACACAGCTTGACAAACTAACGCAATATTTACAAAAAACTGAATAATCTTCACATTTCAATTCCCACTGCTTAACACCTCCATCTCCAACAGAACCTAAACAACAAATACCATTTTCAGAATTTTGGCTTTCAGAGCTGCCCTGGGAATTTCATTTGATATAGCATTTACCATGGGATAATGCCAAGGGGCCTTAGAACGAAGGTCAAATCAGTTCCAAAAATACCACAAGACGACTATCATTGCTCCACCTCAGAAAAAAGGAAAAAGGGGGGGGGGGGGGGAATTTTTGGTCCCCTTATCAGAAGGAGAACATAAGTCATATCCATTTAGTAACTCTGCAACAGAATCCCCAAACCAAACTTCAGATCTAGAATTAGTCTTTTATCTATAGAACATCTTTCTTCCTCAAATGATAAAACACATCACACTGCTTATAGAAAAAGACAGGTCCACAGAAACACCTACTGCTGCATCGTTATGCAGCCTCAAGGCTGGCATGGAAGAAAATGCTGCTTGGGTTTAGGTTTGGGGTTTTTTGGTATAATTAATTCAAAATTAAAAGAAAATTTCCTTAAGTATGTTTTTCATTTTTACAATGTTACACAGAAAATCTGATTGAGATTACACACTGAATATCAAAAAGTTGAGTGTGCTGCTTATAAAAGAAGCTTAATTTACTAAGAAACAATACTTGTAACCTCCAGCAGGAGCAAAGAAATCTCTCATTCTTCTCTGGATCCTTAACACTAGACACAGCTAAAGAAAACGGTAAGAAAATCTCAAGGAAGGTGAAATAGAAGGCAAATATAATAATTTGTTCATAATAAGAAAATAAGCAAAGGCGAAATCCCCTTCTTTTTACAGTACTTTTAAGAACAGCCTTTTCAGAAGACAAGTTGATAACTGGCACTATGTTCCCCACCTGGCCATTTCATGAAAAAAAATCTTTTTTATAAATGTATAAATTGTTAAATACTTTAAACCTCAGCCTTAATTATCCATCTGTTGATCAAGTGAGACAAAACATAAGAGGCTGTCTTGCATAACACATGCAGTTTATAAACCTTACTTAAATGAGGGGTCTTAATATGCTCCAAATGCTTACAATAGATTCATTACAATGAAAATTTTTGTTTTCAAGAATGTCTTCATTACCTATACAAATGAGAAAAACAAAAGCTATACTTTTATCCCTCTCTCTTGCTCCAGTCATCGCAACTGAAGCAAGCCCTATTGTGTATTATATATCAAATAAAATTATTAAAATAAATTTATAGACCTCATATGTATTTATAAAAAAAACCTAAAATTTACGCTTTAATCAGATCACCACATGGTAATGGTTTACAATAGTTCTATTAACTCCTCTGAACAAGTGGTTATAGAAGTATCCTCAGTTTGGAGATGGTTTAGTCAGACAACTATAACAGATACTCAAGAGTCCACAGATAACTTTTTACCTTCTATTGTCCACACTGACTGATTTATGCAGAAACACATACAGTCAGAAAGAAGTTCTTTCTTTCGGGAAAGGACTGCTCTTATGACAGCACATTGAGAGCCTGATAAAAAAGGCTGCAAAAACAACATCCTTCCTAGTTTAGGCTGACCACACACTACTTTCTCATACAGAGATTGCTCCTCAGAGCTTCTGTATGCTCAATCATTCTTCCCCTTCTGGGAGAGAGTATCATTTTCCTAAGGACATGAAGACAAACAGGCCTAAATCTTTGAAGATAATTTGATATCACCAACAGCTGGACAAAGTGAGAAAACTGAGAAGCGTATCAGAAAACACTGCAGATTGACTTATCGTAACTAACAAATGTAACACCACAGTTTTATACTTCTCTACAACTCCATCCATTCCAGTTGTCTAGTTACTAGCCATAGTGGGGAAACTCAATTAATTTCACCAGCACCATTTCAGCATTTACGTATATACTCCACCACATAAACACCTTAAGTCCTCTTTCCCTCAAATGAAATTTATCTTACTAGACATGAGGAACTTGACACATTAATTCCCACTCCTTGGAAGGCCAAGCCAACACCCATCTGTGCAGTAAGCACTTCAAAGGATATAAGCTCTAAAACTATGATATTAAACACAAGCAATATCCTCAATCCTCCATTGAAATAGATTACAGTGGACAATACAAAACACTTCATGTAATGGGCATAAGACTCCATCATGGACAAATTAAGAACAAATGCAAAGCAAAATATTTTTTTAGAATACCATTAAATCCTGAGTCTTAACTCACAGAAAAATTCCACAGATTATGGGAAGTAGCATTATCCATAAAATTAAATCTAGTACCTGTGTACTTCACCCAAGAAAAGAAGAAAACCAGTGCACACAGTTCATACTCTTCACAACTTTATTTGCACAGTCTTATAAATTATAACTTCTCTGTCAAAAATAGCAGTCCCTTTTCTGAGGTTCTGCTCATACAAGCATTTTTCAGTCTTCCTGACATCTTTCACCACCTCAGCCTCCTATTTTGCTGTTAGCAGTGCAGGGGATAAGAGGCTGGCTTTTGTTTTTACTATTTCTCATTTTAGATTTATTTATGAATCATGAAAATTACTGTAAGCCTTCAATAATGGTGTGGTATCTTCAGTATTCTGTCATATAAAAAGGTTTTCCTCCTTTCAGCTAAATACTTAGTGCTTTTGACCTCACACACTCTCCAGACAGATAAACGTTAACTGATTCAAGACATCCATTTAATTTGGGTACATATCTATATTTCCCACAAGTTGCAGCAAAACCTGTGGTTTTTATCCAATAAAAAAAAAAGTATGTAGACATCAAACTTCTGCACTCTGCAGCAAACATTCTGCCTCATATAAAACTATAAACACGCTCCACTTCTCATGCCAATTTACAAACTTATCACTTAGTTAAAAAATTAGTGAATTACAAACTTTGCAATATCTAACACCTCCCAAACTTAGTTTAAAAGGTGACTTCTTGAAATAATTGGGAATTTCCACTATATACATATATGTTTCCAGTAAACACATGCTATTTAATAATAATTATTAAAGCAAATCAAGACAAATTAATGCACTTCGAATTCATACTAGACTACCGAGTAATAAATGGCTTTGTAATTCTGTTTGTTAAACAGACAACGTTTTCTCTTTGAAAAGAGATCAGACTCAAAAACACCATTTCAGCTATGTTTATATATCCCTATCCGGTAAGAACAGCGGTACCAAGAACGGACTTTCATTGTTCTACAAGACAGACTATACAGAAAGACAAGCACTAACACTGCTTTCAGAAGTCACGTATTACCTAAAGGTTATATGACATGACTTTTTCGTGTTTAACAACTGTCTGCCCCTAACACAGTTTTCGTGGGGTGGGGGAGCAAAACCAACACCTGACATTTTCACTATTAACCTTCAGGCCCAAAGAGCAGCACAGCTACTGCACAAAAGCTTGAAATAACCAAGGCTCATAGCCAGTATCTGGAAGAACTTCTCTCTTATCTTAGAACAGTCAATATAACAGCTCACTGCTCTTGGGAAGGACAGCCCCACTCCTTCCCTATTTCATTTCCCCCGCCTCCCTTGCATCAAACTCCCACCATCACTGAGCAAAGGCAACAAAGCTTTTCTTGTCCCAGTTAGTTTTATGTTGGTTAAGCTAACTGAACTGGCTTACAAGCAATTAGGTAAGTGCTGGTCCCAGGACAAGGATACAGGTAGAACTAGAAGCAGAAAGATGTTAGACCAGCTCAGCAATCTTGCCCCTGAACAGCACCAAAGCCTAATACTTGCAGCTTTTGACAGCCACTGCTTTATTTCCAGACACCTTCTATTCCAAAGATTTCTAGGTGAGTAACAGAAGAATTTATGCACTTAGCAATTTTAAATGCAAGTTTTTAAATGTACAAAACCAGTGTTTTTCAGGATGGTCCAGCAGGCAGCCCATTCCACCACAACACTTCAATACCAGACAAGCCTGCTAGGGCAGGCCTTCATAAATCCCAATCTGAATGTCACTTAGTATTCCTGCACCCAGCACAAAATCTAGAGCCACTGCCAGAGCCAGTTGGTAATGCGCTGAACACAGAGAAAATTGCTATCTGCCCTCCATTGCTGGAAAGATTGAGGCAGTCTTCTAGTACACTCAATCCCCTCAGAGAAACTTTATATTTAACACCAACAAGCAAGTAAATAGGTTTGTCAAACCTACATCTCATATGACACTCAAAAGTGAAAATTCCTAATTTTTATTCCACATAGCTACGATACAAAGATTTTCTTCAACTCTAATATTCAAATTTAAACCACTTTTTTTTCCTTCCTTGAAGCCAGTGAACCCGTTTAGATTAACAGTAAACCCCAAAATCTCACAGAAATTCTTGCAAGATTTATACTAATCCTCTACCAAAAAGAATAATCACACAATCACAGAATAGCTTAGGTTGGAAAAGACTTTTAAGATCATCAAGTCAAATCGTTAACTCTGCCAAGTGCACCACTAATCCACGTCCTCAAGCACCACATCTGCATGTCACCTCCAGGGATGGTGACTCAACCACCTCCCTGGGCAGCCTGGTTTCAGGGCTTGATAAACCTTTCTGTGAAGAAATTTTTCTTAATATCCAATCTGAACCTCTCCTGGTGCAACTTGAGGCCATTTCCTCTCATCCTATCACTCACTAGTTGGGAGAAGACACCAATACCAACCTCGCTACAACCTCCTTTCAACCAGTTGCAGAGAGCAATAAGGTCTCCCCTAGTCTCCTCTTCTCCAGGCTAAACAGCCCCAGTTTCCCCAGCCACTCCTCATAACACTTGTTCTCCAGACCTTTCACCAACTTCACTGCTCTTCTCTGCACATGCCACAGCACCTCTGTGTCTTTCTTATACTGAGGGGCCCAAAACTGAACACAGCATTCAAGGTGCAGCCTCACCAGCACCAAGTACAGAGGGACAATTACTTCCCTACCCTTGCTGGCCACACTATTTACGTTACACACCAGGAAGCTTTTGGCTGCCTTGGCCACCTGAGCACACTGCTGACTCATGTTCAGCCAGCTGTCAACCAGCACCCCAGGTCCTTTTCCAGTGAGCAGCTTTCCAGCCCCTCTTCTCCAAGCCTATAGCATTGTATGCCATTGTTGTGTCCCAAGTGCAGGACCTGTACTCGCCCTTGTTAAGCCCCATACAGCTGGCCTCAGCCCATGGATCCAGCCCATCCAGATCCCTTCAGAGAACCTTCCTGCCCTTGAGCAGACCAACACTCCTGCCCAACCTGGTGTTGTTTGCAAATTTACTGAGGGTGCACTTGACCTCCTTGTCCAGATCATTGATAACGATATTAAAGAGGACTGGCCTCATCACTGAGCTTTGGGGAACACCACTTGTGACCAGCCTCCAACTGGATTTAACTCCATTCACCACAACTCTTTGGGCCTGGCCATCCAGCCAGTTTTTAACCCAGCCAAGCATGCACCCACCATGACATGAGCAGCAAGTTTTTCCAGGAGAATGCTGTGGGAATCTGTATCAAAGGCTTCACTAAAGTCTAGATACATAACATCCACAGCCTTTCCCTCATCCACTAAGCAGGTCATCTGGTCATAGAAGAGGATCAGGTTCGTTAAGTAGAACCTGCCTTTCATAAACCCAGGCTGACTGGGCCTGAGCCCCCGGTTGTCCTGCACGTAATATGTGATGGCATTCAAGATGTTCTGTTCCATAACCCTCCCCTGCTTTGTAATGATACTTATCAACCTCCCAATGATTTGCCCATAAAACATCAAAACTCAGGATCTTCAGCTTGTTTTATCATTTATTTCTGACAGAAATCAAAAATATGACAGATAGTAACAAAATCATAAGAAAACGGTAGCTCATAGTTTCTCTGAGGCTTGTCTATTTGTTCCTGTAAATATCAGTTTGAAAACTGAAAAGAATCATTTTGATAATGACAGCATGCAGGTTGAAATAAGCATCTTCAAACAAGAGCATCTCAGGCTTCCCTAAAATCTGTTGATAGTATCAGCTAAAATAGCAATTAAATAGCCATGATCTGATCTGCTAAGAGTATAGTTTTAAAAACTTTATATGATCCATAGCATAAATCAGTTTTGACAAATCAGCAACTAGCTCAAATATAGTCAAAAGACTCCAAAGTTATTCCCAAGAATTTTGACACAGTTCACATACATTAAAGCAGTAAAGTCCACCACAAAGTTACAAAATACCCTAAAAAAAAAAACATTCGCAGTCCTTAAGCTCAAGGAAAAATAATCAATTTGAGAGTTCATTACAAAACTAGCCTCAGCTGCATGTATAACCAACATATATAGGCTACTAAAACTCTAAAGCAAATATTTGTTCCTCACCCTGCAATTCACTGAGTATAGAACAACCTCATCAAGATAACAATAAAACGAGCACTTATATTTCAAACTGAAAGATTATTAAGGATATATATTATAATGACATCTACTGGGAAATAAACTATAGGAAAAGTGAAGAGCATAGAGACAGTCTGGAGTTCAGAGCATATTTGTTGTACTTCAGAAACAGAAAATTCAGATTTCTCACCAAAATAGGCACAAGTCATCTACAAGACTGTATTCGTTCATTCACTTTGAGAAAAAATTGCCAACCTAACCTGTGAAAAACCTGAAAAGAGGAAATGCAACTAAATTCCATGTGCTGTGATTACATGCTTCACTTACTGACATGCAGCTTTGCTTCATAAAGAGGAGACCTTATTGCTCTCGAGAACCACCTAAAAGGAGGTTGCAGAGAGGTGGGTGTTGGTCTCTTCGCCCAAGTGACAGGTGATAGGACAAGAGGGAATGGCCTCAAGTTGCGCCAGGAGAAGTTTAGCTTGGACATTAGGAAAACTTTCTTCACAAAAACGGTTATCAAGCACTGGAACAGGCTGCTCAGGGAGGTGGTTGAGTCACCATCCCTGGAGGTGTTTAAAAGGCAGGTAGAAGAGGTGCTTGGGGACACAATTTAGTAGTAGACAGGTATGGTTGGAAGTGACGATCTCCAAGGCCTTTTCCAACCTAATGATTCTATGATTCTGAGTAGCCTGATGACTAAAGTTGCAAGTACCAGTAACCAACAAAACTTACAGAACTTTGATTACTAAGCAAGAGGTTAATTTCAGGTGCACAATTAAGTGTGAAAACATAATATTTGAAAACAAAATCCAAGAAAAATGGGCCAGCTAAGTCTAGACCTAGAGTCTCTGAAAATGTGCTGCAAAACATCTTAAATCAATGTTTTCTTCTGCAATAAAATATTCTGCTGAACATAACAGAGTAAGATTTCACTTGCTTAAAGCACTGACTAGAGAAGCTCTTGCCTCACATGGTGCACCACAGTGGTACACCACTTCCTGCCTTAAAAGCTACAGCACCAAGCCACAAAGATTAATGACTGCAAATGCAAGCAAAACATGAGCACCAGACAATAAATTTTAGAGAGCTTATTAACTGGAGGAAAAAGAAGCTTGTTACTCTGAATTACAGACCAATATTATTCAGTAACCACTATCTGAAAATAAACTATAGAAGGGAACAACTAGACTGTCACTCGTAACTAAAATTTAGGGTTAGAACACTTAGTTTATATTAGCACCTTGCATATTTAAAAACTTAATTTTCATACTTATACATGCAGTATTACCACCAGCAACTCTCATTATCACTAATAAAATGGCTCATGCTATGTCTACATCCACTCAATATAGAATCAATCCAACTCTTCCTGAACTCCAGGTTGAACTTATGACATTGTTAAATGCATTAATTTAGCTTTCCTGGCAAAACACAGAATAGTTAATGTGAAGGAAAAGTAGATTGGTTGAGCGATAAATACCAACTTTACCAGCTACATTGACTGACTTAAAAGGAAACAGACAAGATGGTCCTATACCTAGATTATGCTTGATAATGTATTTAAGACAGAGGAAAAACTACTGCAAAGCTGCTGTGAGAGAAAGGAGTGAGAAAAATGTGGGAGAAACAACCCTGAAGACATCAAGGTCATAGAAGGAGGAGGGGGAGGAAGTCCTCCAGGAGCCAGAGCAGAAATTCACCTGCAGGCCATGGAGAAGACTATGGTGACACAGGTTGTCTCCCTGAAGCCGAGAGAAGACCAATATGGAACAGACACCCACCTGCTGCAGGAGAAGCCCATGATGCAGCAGGGCGATTTGCCCTGAAAGAAGCTGCAGCCCATGTAGAGCCCACACCAAGTAGGCTCCTGGCAGGAGCTGTGGCCTATTGAAAGGGGTTCACGCAGAAGCAGGTTTTCCAGCAAGAACTATTGCTTGTGGAAGACCCATGCTGAAGTAGTCTGTTCCTTCAGGACTGTCCCTGCTGGGAAGGACCCACGCTGTCACGGTTCTGGAAGAACTGCAGCCTGTGGGAAGAACCTGCGATGGAGCACTTTTTGAAGGACTCTGTCCCATGGGAGGGACACCATGCTGGGGAAGGGGAAGAGTGTGAGGAGGACTGAGCATCAGAGACTAAGTGTTATGAACTGACTGCAACCTCTATTCCCCATCCCCCTGCACCACTCAGGAAGAGGAGGTTGAAGTGTTGTGAACAAAGGAGTGAAGTCAAGCCTGGGAAGAAGAGACGGGGGAGAAATGGTTTTGGTTCTGACTATCCTACTCTATTTCTAATAAATTAAGTAAATAATTATAAATTAACACACTATTATGAATTAAATTAATATTCCCCAAGTCAAGTCTGTTTTGCCCATGACAGTAATCAGTGAGTGATGCCCCTGTCCTTATCTCAACTCACTAGGTTGTTGGGTTCTTTTTCTTACTTTCTCTCATTGTTCTCCTTGAGGATGGAGTGAGAAAGCAGGTTGGTGGGCACTTGGCAGACAGTCAAGGTTAACCCACCTACAGCATACTATTACAACTTTAAAATTGCACAGGTTTTATGAAGTCCTACCACAGCTTGGCGGCAGACCAGCTACACCAGTGTATTCATCCACTGCACTAAGGAGTAAGATACTATAGCATATTGTTCATATATACATTGTTGCTGTTTTACTAGTTTCGTACTATTTTAAAATAATTCAACTTGTCAGCATCTTCCTGAAATTCTGGACTAATATTCACTGGAACTAATCAATATCCACTTTCATGCCTGCAGAACAAGCATTCCATCAATGGTAAGCTTAATCACCTCTTCACTGGAGCTGGATTATGAAAGAAACAGGCTTAAGGAGCAGAAGGGTTGAAAACAACTTTTCTCCAATATTCACATTTCTGATGGTTAAGTAGATTCTACAAATCTAACTCAGTTGCCTTTGTAAACATGATATCATTCTTCAGTAAAGAGAGCAGAGATCTTTCTTGAACTTGATTTTAAACCATAATACCTGCAATTCCCAATATACATACACAAGTTATATATCGGCACCAGTCTTTACAAGCAACTCCACAGAACTTTCACATTGCATTACTAAAGCTGTAACCAACAAGTTATTATTTGTAAAGGACTACCATTTCTGTAATCTAAAACTAGTATGCTAATAGATACCTCATTCTATTGCTCAGCCTACTGGAAGATACTTCCAAATCTACAGCTATTTGATTTTGCTTAAAAGGTCTAAAAACAACTATTAAGCTCATCAATCTATGGACTGTAGTAAAATTACTGAGAAACAAGTAGTTTTATTTAAATAAACACAAAGGTGAAAACTACCTGCAGGAGCTGAAAGACGGTACTTCTAATAACCAGAAGGATGGAGTATTAAGAATAAGAATAAAAATCCCTTCCCACCCTTCCCCTCTCCAGAAGGCTCTTTCTCTATATAAAACGCAATACAGTCATGGCAACCCGAAGACTATGAAAAGAGGCTCACTCTTCCTTTTCAGTCTCTAGACCTAACAAGTAGAACATAAAAATCTCAAAAAACTAAGAAATACAGAGCCTTTTTTGAGAATCTGGACAACACAGCACAGAGAAATCCTACGCTCCTTCTGAAAGCTGAGCAGGGCACAGAGGCTTGGCTTTTTACTCAGTTCTGCATGCTAACTTTGGTGGCAGGTTTTCCCCCCAACCCCAAATCTGTTCCAGATTTGGCTGAAATGCCTACATCTGGTAATTTTTTCTGACTCTTTCAATGAGTTAACAGACACAAGCATTCAGTTACTCTATAAAGCTCCATGCACAGCACAAAATGAAAAGTTGATTTTTTAAAAGAGCAATGATCATGAGAAACAAAAAAAGATTATTCCAGAATAGATTTATACAAGGCAAGCTCAAAGAAAGTAGATAGGCCAAGATAGGGTTGCAATTTCTGTTTGCATACCAGTAAAAACACCTGCAAATTGCGTAATTGCTTGGTTTTGCTACTTACACCATCATAACTAAAAATTTCCTTTAGGATACTCCTGAACAAAAATAAAGCAGGAATACGAAAATGTTGTAAACGCAGCGCACTATCCAGTATAACTATTCTTTGCTTTTTTTATGAAAGACACAGAAAAATCACTGCAGACTGCAAATAATTTTTTTTACAATATCAAGTACATGAGATAATCAAATTTTATAGAATTGTTCTGTTGCACCACTTAGACTGAGACTGAACTTGGAACCAGCGGACATGGCACTAGTGCATAAAGCACTGAACGGACAGTATAAAATTTAACCTGTGACTGACATTGTGCCACATACCACAAAATCTTCCTTCTAAATAAAAATCTTCCCCTTCTCTATAAGTAGTAAGATGTACAAATAACTGTATGATTTCCCCAAGTTTTTAGAAGAGTAAGGCCTTTTTGACAAGTATTTGATTTCTGTAGGAACATAAGCAGATTGCAGTTCTGCATTTATGCTTAAAATTGAATTATCATCATTATTATTATTAAAAATAGAATCATAATCACATAAAACCTATTAAACTAATTGCTGCAGTATACAAATTGAAACTGTACTTTAAGCTTTTCTTCTACTAATTCATTTTCCTATTCAATGGAGTAGTGTCTCTTGAAAAATACATCACCTTACTAGGTAATAATTTGGCTGGAGGGCTGGGAGACCGACTGACTTACATGGTGGGAAAATTTAAAAAGTACAACCACTGGTGAAGAAAAATGAATGAAAAAACTTCTTGCCTAAAGAGTAGTCTCTCGTCTTTCAGTGCTGCAGGTCCACCTATTGCGAATTTGCTGCATTTCCTATAATTTTCCACAAAATTTTAAGCTGATGAGCTCCGACGTACTACTGTATCACAAAATCAAGGGAAGGATAACAATTTCTGTGATTTTCCCCCTTGCTAGAGTAATGGAGCTCACCAAGTATCCATCATAATTTGGATAAACACTAACAAAATTTTAAACAATGGATTTTTCATTTCATAAGCAGAAGGCAAATGAGCTGCACTCACTACAATTCTACTACTATAAGCTAGCAATTTCGACATGTAAGAGATTACAGTTTCGATTATTTTGAAGTTGCTATGATGCTACTACAGGGGGAAGGAGAAAAAACTCACGTCCACCTTAGCAATGAACCTCAAATTCTCTATTAAACTGATCTACGCTTCCAGTGACTTTTGCAATAATTTTTGTACTTGGTAAGAAAACCTTAAAGCACCAACTGGTACAAAAAGAAAAGGGAGTGGCTTGTACACCAACAAATGCAGGCCAATGTAATGTCTTCAATACCCTCATCACCACACTGCCTATCATCCTGCAGATAAAGCTCAGATCTCAGTGGCATTCTGAGCCTCCTCTAGGAGATCTCAAGAATATCCACACCAAAGCCTTCTGTCAACAGTGACACACCAAAGGATTGCAGTAAAATTAGTTCATCTTCACTACACGACTCTCTGGACAATTACTCTTCCACACATTTCTGAGCAGTCACAAGCCCATCTTTGCCACAAAATCCAAGGCTACTCTTTTGAATGTAATTTGGACTTAACTGGACATAAAAGCTTTAGAATAATAATTACTATTAGAAGCAAAATCACCAATATCCAACTAACTGAAAGTTCATTTACCTTTTCCTGCTCTTGCAGAGAAGAAAATATCAGCTTTGCATAGAGATCCTGGGCAGGACTTTGTATAGCTCTGGTACCACAAAGGTGGGATGGGTTTTCCAACAGATTTCTTTCTAGGACACTCACATCACTAAATCCAGAATCCACTCACGCTGGACCTCTTTCTCTACAATAATCTCACTCTTTGGTCTCTCAGCCAATTCCAAGGGCCAATGCATATCACGTGGCTGATGACCTCCATTCCCCACTTGTTTAAAATTTAAACATGTTCAAGCTGTGACCCACAACGCACCTCATAGTCAACATTCCCAACCCAATTCCATTCTTTCATTCACAACTCCCGCTTAGAGCTCTCTGTCATCATGATGCTTGGATAAATTGCCAACAGTAGGGGTGTTGCTGTTTGGTGGCCAGGATCCATCAGGCTGACCAAGACTGCCTCATTCTTTTCCTTCACTCACCATCTGTCTGCGTCCATTTCCTATTATCTTAAGACTGTCCTTGTGGACCGTATGCTCTCTGGGGCAGTAACCATCTTTTTTTTGTTCTCTATTTATTCAAAACAGTATGGAGTCCTCTGTAGTTTTTTTAAAACAATAGAAGCAGAGCTGCTCAACACAGATTGCATAAACTTCAGTTTGCATGAACACAAAACAGGTCAGAGAAAGAACAAAAAAAACCCAAACTACATCCAGTTATTCCTTCCAAGACTTCTCTCCCCTGTATTCCAGAAAGATCAGTTTCTCAGTTTTCAAAAAAGCATATATTTAAATACATGTATGTCAGGCTATGACTGTAAGAATCATTTCAATGTATTTCTCTTAAAGAACTTAAGTCACTCTAATTCAACATAAGAACAGTTGTTACATAATGAAATATATCTATATAATTTCACTGTAATTGATATGTTTTGTAAATGACCCAAAACATGCAAAGTCTTCCCTCTGAAGGACAGCTAGCTGGTCACTCAACAATTGAAAAGAAACACTCAGAGCTTTCTCACAGGGATATTTTAAGTATTCTGTGTCACTGGTTAATATTCTCTCTCTCGTTTTCATCAACAGAACCATCTCACCACAGATCTCTCCCTGCTTGCTCTCTGGAAACACACAAGCAGTCTCCACTTACAGGACTGAAAGCAAAAATAAATCTTGCATCCTCTGTACTTATCTCAACATTGACACCACAAACTCAAGTCCCCCTCCTCTCTTTCCTAGACACTCAAACCCTTCTTAGTGATGACCCACACTAACAAGAGTCCTATCCTTTTGTTTGTTTGTTTTAGGGGGAACTCCATTTTGCCTCTCTTCCTAATAAAAAGAGAAAGAAAGGAGAAGAAAAAAAAAAAAAGTACTGACACCAGCCCGGCTTCAGAGTGGTCACCACAAAAATCACACGCTGCGGTAGCACCCTGCGCTCCATGTCTACCCCCTAATTCCACACCATCTCTAACACATCGGGCTTTCATCCAGCACCCACCACTCGGTAGGTGCCCATCCTATTGGATACCGCAGTCCTGCTTGGGAAGGGAAAGGCAAACTGGCAGGCATATCCCAACCAAACCGTGTCATCGTGCTCTGCATTAACGGGCGCAAACACCGGATTCACAGGAGCCTCGTGTCTCCTCGGTTTAACGCATCAGCTCCGCTCTGTCAGCAAAGGAGAGCGCGAGGTGGGAAAGGAACGAAAAGGAGAGACAGAGACAGAATCTGAAATGAGCGCAGGCACGCTCGGGAGGTGGAAGGAATTTAATTCAGAAATCAATTAAATATTTAGACGCCTCGTCACGCCGGGGCACCTCGCTCTGTAGCGAACCCTCCACCGCGCAGGCTGCGGCGGCCGCCGGGCTCCCTCCCTTCACCGGGGCACTGGCACCGGGTGGGGAGATGGCCCCGTGGAAACGGCGGTGGAGGAGAGGAGGAGAGGGAGGGAGGGAGGGGAAAGGGGGGAGAGGAGGGAGGGAAAGGGGGAGAGGGAATGAGGGAGGGAAGGAAAGGGGGAGAGGGAAGGAGAGGGAAAGGAGGAGCGGGAGGGAGAGAGAAACCGTTCAAGCGCAGTGAGGGGAGAAACCGTTAGGCAGGGGGCCGTTAGCAGGGGGTATCGGACCGCTGGGAGGTTGGCGCGAGGCGGGGGGACCGTGAGGGGTGTGAGGGGAGGGGGCGCGAGGCGGGGGGGTGGACGCCCGTCAGCCCGCGCCCCGCCCCGCGCACCTGGATGTAGTTGGTCTCGCAGTACTCGGCCACCCGCTCCAGGTTCGTGTAGCTGTCGAACAGGGCCCGGCGCCCCCCCGGGATCTCCTCCTCCAGCAGCATCTGCAGCTCCGCCATCTTCACATCCTCTCACCCCGTCCGTCCGTCTGTCCGTCCCTCCCCCTCGCCCCCCTCCCACCCTCCGCCCACCTCCGCGCGCGCTCGCGCTCGCACCCCCACCCCCCCCACCCCCCGGCGCTGCCCGGGCCCGGCCTCGCGCCGCGGGCAGGGAGCGCGCGCACACACCACCACCCCCCCCTCCGCTGCCGGGGCGGTGCGAGGCCGGGACACGCCCCCCCGCGCGCCACGCCCACTTCCGGTCCGGCGCGCGTGAGTCCTGCGCTAAGCCCGAGTGGCGGGGAGGGAGTGGGAGCGCTGAGCTTATTCCCCAATGCCTCCAAGGGCCAGCGCCAAGCTTAGCGCCTGCTTGCCTTGTAGGCAGCCCTGGCATTGCTTTGCATTCGTTTACTCAACGGCCTTCTGCTGGTAGTGCTCTCCTGAGAGCGCAGGTCCAGCGCCGCAGCTGCTGATCTCACGGCAAGCTTTGTCTTCAAACGGTGTGAGCGAGAGTCTGACCCTCGCGGCTTTGGTGTAGCCCCTGCTCAGCTCTTCTGATGGGCGGAGGAAGAACAAAGTGTTTCTTTGGTGTAGGCTCTGTCTGAAGAGCTGCTTGAGGGTAGGGAGACTCCGCAAAGGGATCTGAACAGGCTGGACTGGGGGGCTGAGACCAGTGGCATGAGGTTTAACAAGACCAAATGCCGGGAACTGCACTGGGGGCACAACAACCCCATGCAGTGCTACAGACTGGGGGAAGAGTGGCTAGAAAGCTGCCTGGAGGAGAAGGACCTGGGGGTGTTGATTGACAGTGACTGAACATGAGCCAGCAGTGTGCCCAGGTGGCCAAGAAGGCCAGTGGCATCTTGGCTTGTATCAGAAACAGCATGGCCAGCAGGGCCAAGGAGGTTATTCTGCCTCTGGACTTGCCACTGGTGAGACCGCACCTTGAGTACTGTGTTCAGTTCTGGGCCCCTCACCACAAGAAGGATGTTGAGGCTCTGGAGCGTGTCCAGAGAAGAGCAACAAAGCTGGTGAGGGGCTGGAGAATGAGCCTTATGAGGAGCAGCTGAGGGAACTGGGGCTGGTTAGCCTTGAGAAGAGCAGGCTGAGGGGAGACCTTATTGCTCTCTACAACTACCTGAGAGGAGGTTATAGAGGTGTGGCTGCTGGCCTTTTCTCCCAAGTGACAGGAGACCGGACAAGGGGGAATGGCCTCAAACTCTGCCAGGGCAGGTTCAGACTGGATATCAGGAAAAAAATTTTCACTGAAATGGCCATCGAGCACTGGCAGAGGCTGCACAAGGAGGGGGTGGAGTCCCCATCCCTGGAGGTGCTTAAAAGACGGGTAGATGAGGTGCTCAAGGACGTAGTTTAGTGGCAGACAGGAATGGTTGGACTCGATACAAGAGGTCTTTTCCAACCTAGTGATTCTATGATTCTATTGAACGGAGGCTAGAGGAAGGGTAAATTCTCAGCTGCCAAGGAGTCAGCTTTTCAGCTTTAATAGCGAAGTGGATAGTGAAGGGTCAGCAAAAACAGAGAGGACAGGCTCAAACTGAAGCCATGAGTCAGGACGTCTGTTTGAGCAGTTCCTGGCTTTAATGCTGCCTTCCCTTATGGCCCAGGCAAGTCCATCAGGAACTTTACAGTTAGGATGTGAAAATAGTCCACTGTTAGAGGAATGTGGAAGGCTTTCCCACTGAATTCCTTCACCTCAACTTTCTCCCTGAAAACCAAAACCAAATCAGCCCTCCCAGCAGAAGTGTCTCAGCTTTCTCTAGGGGAGCTCATTTCTCTCTTTGAAATCAATTGCAGCTGTGATTACTTGCCTCACGTTCTTATGTGGCTCCCGAGAGCCTCTGCTGCCTCTGTAGAGCAGTCCTGGGATATCTGACATCTCTTACATACTCTGATACAACAGCCTGGTGTTTTCCCAGTCTTGGTGTTACGGAGAAGATTCAGTGCTGCAGTCCTTGCACACCAACTATAGGAACAATTGTTCTTGTGCGTTGAAAGCTATTGCAAAGATATCCAGCTGGATGTGCTTGGCCTCCAGGTGACTTCTAGAATTACAAACAGATTGCAAACACCGTGTGGGGTCAGCAACAAACAGGTAGTCTTTGAGCCAGTTCTTTTAAGTTTCCTCCCTTGAAAGAAAAATGAGATAGAAACCCCTGCCCTGAGGGATGTCTGCCTGGAGACATTTCCTCTTAGCTTGCTTGGTTCTCCCATGTGACAGATGAGTCAGGCACAGTGTTGGTTACACTGCTTTAAAAACCTTCATGTGCAAAGCACTTCTCTCCCATTTTTAAATGTGGGCCAAAATTCACAACTTCAACTACATGATTCTATGTTTTAATTTTTCTACAGGCAGTTTAAATGCCAAGGGTAATTCATATTTAATTGTAGTAGTCTTAACACCTCGAAAAGGCTTAAGAATCACAAAACACCCTGCTAGAGTCACCCCACCACGATGTGCGTGGGGAGGAGTGACTGCTCAAGAGTACCCGTACTCTGTCACCCAGCACCCACACGCCAGCATAGGGCTGAGCCAGCTTAGTGTCAGGCCACCTGCAGCTCTTTGCAACAAATACTGGCATGCCCTGCCCTAAAATGACAAGGACCAAGGTGTGAGTCTTGCACAGACTCACTCTGGGTGCCCACTACCCCCAAAGTTTATAAACCATAAGTTATACATCCAAAAATACTGATTTTAATATAGTTAAAGAATAAGCCTCTGCTGACTGCTAATGTTCTTTTTGAGACAGTCAATCTGAGCCTTTACTGCAAGGCCTCTGGGAAGAAAAGCCAACTAGATCAGCTCACAAAGGGCTGCTGTAGCATATGGAGCTCCAGGCCTTGTCCCGGGTCTCCAACAATCAGCCATGGCCAGGTCTCCACCTTACCCTAGGGCCTGCAGCAGGCACCTTTGCACTTTGGTAATTGGCCCCACGCTCCCTCCTCTGCAGTAGCTTCAGCTTAGACTCTGCTCATGTCACATCTGCTGCTGCTGCAGCTCCAGGGGTTGCTGCCACCCACGCTCGCAGGATTCTTCACATTTGTGCCAGGCTGGAGGCAGGCTGAGGCTTTCCTTCTCTCTTCATTCTCTGCTTCATTCTCTGCTTCTCAGGTGTGAAGTCAAACTGTCATATAGCAACTCCCCAGGAAACCTGTATGATCTTTCTCTTGGCAAATGGAGAAAGCTGTCAAGATGTAAAGTGGAAGGTTCTCCAGAGATGCTATTGGGAATTTTAAGTTGGATTAGCAGCACCAGACTGTAGGGAGGGGAGACCGTTCATTGTGTCATCTTCTCCCTGTGCTTTTGGGTGCCACCAGGGCCTGCTTTCAGTCGAAACCTGTGAGAGCCTGTCTGCTCTTAGATCTGCACTCAGCATCAGCAAACCTTCTTTCAGGGAGCTTCCTCCTGCGGGTCAGGCACCTCTCGACTTCTCAGTGGCCCTGACAATGATTTTTAGTGTGTAAGAAAAAGCATTCTCTGAAATATTTGCACACAGCTGTTCACCAGAGTAGCTGAGGTAACCTGTCTGCATAATTAGGTGCTTGTTATCACAGCATGTTTACACTTTAATAGGGTACTCTTTCGCGGATTTAGATTTAAATATGAAGAGCCCTCCTGTCAGAATAATGGCCATCCTATAATCCTCTGTACACATACAAAAAATAATTAGGAATAGCGTTTAAATTTGACCAACTGAATGCAACAACCACTTCCCTAAGTTTGCATAAATGATTTCCCATCTGTTAAGTGATGTGCTAAACTGATTTTAAGATTATAAACTCCCTCAGCCCTAATTACAGCATTAGATACCTTGGATTTTCCAACTTTTTTTTAATCCTTTTGTGCAAGATTTTCCCATGTTATCAATATCAAGACTGGAAAGCAAACATATTTTCTACCTAAACGTGCTGTTCAAACAGCCACCAGAATATAGAAAGGCAAGCATCTAGCGGGAGACTCCAAATTGAAGGTGGAGATCCAAAAGCAGAGGAAGACCACTATTCTTCCAAATTCTCTTGCATACGTTAGGTTTATACCTCTGCCAATCACCCAAAGGAGTCCCCTGCTCACAAAAGCTGGCACAGACAAGCAGATCCTTTGGTCATGTGCGATCTTGCAGCTGGGCATTTTATGTGTGTCCCACGTACGACAGTTTGAATTAGCAATTCTTAATTAAAGCAAAAATGGCATAGCTCAAAGTCACCACAGTAAGAAATCACAATTAAAAGCCTCTTCCATTTTCTTTGCCCTACAGAAAATTGAACAGCACAATCACCACATCTGGGTATGTGAGAAAACATCCCATTTAGACAGATGACCAGGTCAGATCTCTGACAGATCCTGCTGCAGGTTTTCAGTTCACTTGTGTAAATAACTCTGCTCTAGTTTTATGAGGTTCCTTTTTCCGAGCATTTTTCCCTTTTTTTTTTTTCCACATTTTGTAAACAGTAGAAATAAGAGCAAAAAATCTCTGAGCTTGCTGCATCACATGGAGCTGAGCAGATTTGCAGGTGGATAAAGGACAAAAAACTCGGACACCAAACACAGGCTCATACATACTGATCCATACGTAGGCCCATGCTCTTTAGCCAGCAGGTAATGTTAACTGGAGGGAGGAGGGAGGGAAGATTGGAGGACTGAAGAAAGTAGTCTGTAACTGAAGTATGTATATGTAGCTTCACTTCCTCAACAAAGACAAAGTCATGCCATCCTGCTCGCTTCACGTAGCGTCTGGATCTGCCTCTGGCTGGATGGCAGATCTTTGCCAGTCTCATAATCTAAAGCACCTGAAGCAAAGAACTGTAAATAAACTCCCACAGCTATTCCAGAATGCCAGGAGTAGCCTCCTGGCACAAAATGCAGCTCATACATGTCCAATGCAGCAACAAATGGTGTTGGAATCCGAGGTGACTTCAACACTCAACCTCCAGTCCTCCCCGTAAAACAGCATTAAACCCCCACACACACACATTCTCCTCCTGCTTCATGAGACATTCAACAGTTTGCTGAGTGATCAAGATGGTAACAACAGATAACCTCTCAGCTTCTGAAAATCTTCACCTGGGTAAAGTGCTTGCTGCTTGCTGCACAAAGGGAAAGAGAAGTGACCCATGGGGCAGTTTACATCTCATGTAAGTGTTTGCCCTGTTCAGTCCCCCTTCAAACAGGGGCAGTGCATGACTGACACCTGGTACCTCACAACACCTCTAGAGAGGGGCAGGACATGTGCAGGGGTTAAGACTATCTGTTCTAGGACATCTCATTCCAAATAACAAGCTTTTTTTTCTCTTGAACTTTATTTCAACACAGCACTGTCTGAGAAGGACAGAACTAGTACAAGAGGAGAAACTCTCCAAGGGAGGAAGAGGTCAAGATAAATAGGAAAAATAATGATCTCTGGCAGTTCAGACTTTAAAAGAAAACAGGCAACAAATGATCTCAAAGAGGTGCCAGCACAAAGCAGAGCCGCTCATCAGTTTCCCTTCAAAGGTTCAAACGACAAAGCACTTGGGGGGGGGAGGGGGAGGTGGAAAGAACCGCTCTAATTTGTTTTTCTTTCCAGCCACTATTCCTTCTCAAAGATGCCAAACTAGACCAACTCCAAGTCCTTTCCCACCCTGTCTTGACGTTTGTGGCATCTCCCAAGGTCTGATATGGCTGCTGAGACAGACCCTGAAGGGTGGATAGTGGAGTTAATGGTCCGCTAAGGCATATGGGAAAATTCATTCTCTCTCAACTATTGATTCCAGCTCACTACAGGCTGGAGCAGATGTTACTGGTCTACTTACACTTTTTCCACATTTTCAAGTTTGCTCTGCAGCTACGACAGTTAGAGCCAGTTTGTTTCTTCCTGTATGTAATTGAAATTCAGATTTTTAGGCACAAAACTCATGAAACTTGCCCCCTGGAGCTTTTTAAATTCTGTCCTGTTTATAATCATGCTTTTACCACATAAACCACTTTAAAAACTTTTTTGCAGCACTGCATGTTCTTAGGAGCCACCAAACAAAGGTTTGTTGTTCCTGGAATTAGCATAACTCCCTTGAATGGAAAGGATAATAAATCACATCTGTGAAGTCATCTTTCCTCCTTCCATCACACATCTGGTCAAGTAATCCCCTTTCACGAGGCTCTGAAGGACGCTCCTCTTGCACAGCTTCTGTTCTGTATCACACTCTGCATCTCGCTCCTCTTAACTGCTCTGTCCTCCCACTTGGCTAACACAAGGGAGAATTTCAGCCCTTTCTCTCACCCACAGCTATTTTTGACAGCATGGTAACAGCACAGATCTCAATGATGCAGTACTGCCTAACAGGAGATGGAGACTGATGGCTCCCCATCAGTCGCAGCAGCTTCACCCACCTCAGCCTGAATCTGGCTTGACAGAATATTTATGCACAGAGGCAGCCAGGCCTCCCTGCGCTGTCTCCTCCACGAGGAAGCTTAAAGGACTCATTTGTTTCAAAGGCAAAGACATTTCTGAATCATATGAGGGAACTTTTAGCAGGGAAGTTGGAGCGTAAGCTGTACCCATCCTGCTACAAACTAGTTAAAGTCACAACCTCTGTACCCTGAAATATAAGATAGGACCCAAATGACCAACTATCATGTGTCAGTACACAAGGATTGGTTTGTCTCAAACAGGTATAAGAATTCTTTTTTCCCCATTTTTGTCTCTTTAGAACTTGGTTTTCCAGGGAGCACAATGGAGCAAGATGTTCACACCCATCAATTCAACTGGCAAGGTATTTAACCTATTCTGAAGCTGCCAGCCTCAGCTAACATGCTTCTGGTGGGTTGGGGCTGAGCTGGGTGTGCAGTTGGGGTGTACAGCAGCTTGTGATGTTGGTTTCAAGAGCCCCTATCAAACTACTGCTTCCCCAGATAGGGAATGGGATTGCTGCAGAAGTCATCCCTAGTATGGGGCAAGAGGTGAAAGCCACAGGTTGGTCACACTTCACCTAATGGAATCTGGGGTTGAGCTGTCACTAATGGATAAATAAAGCTGAGCTCTGCTGTTCAAAGTAATCATACAAGTCTGCGCAGACCCCTGGCCTCTCATGGAGGTTTATTTGAATCAGAAACACCAAAGCAATTCATCCTCTCTAAACAGTTTCATTCCCTGCTCTGCGTGCTCACTACCCATGGAGCCCAGATATGCATTAGTTCTCCTCCTTCCCACTCTGCGTTTTTCTGCAGTTTGTATTCGCTAAATATAATCTGACAGCTTACTTTCTCAGGTCCACAGCCTCAACACCCATGCATTGCTTCTCTGTGCCAGAAACTCTATTTTACAAGTCAAGCTGTAGTCCCCCTCCCAGCTCATCTTCCATGAGGAATGAGCACTTCCTCTTGTCCTCTCCCTTTTTACACCCTTCACTGTTGTTGGAAAGGGCTCACACAGCCATTCTTGGTAGCACATTGCTCAAAAATTTAGCAGCCTCAGAGACATACAATCAAGAGTTAACTGTTCTGGCTGGTTTTGCAAATGCCAGGTAGCCCTCAGCTCTAATCGTTTTGTCCACTTCCACTACTTCCAGTTTTGGCTTAATTCAAAATCTCTTTGAAGCCATCACACATGTATCACTTCATTGCATAAGGGAGTTTTCAGACCCAAGTAGTATCTTACAATTCTTCAATAACTTTCTGCCTCACCAACTTCAAAAAGTGCCATATTCCTCCAATGTGCACTCACTGAAATGTCATTGAGATCTGCCTTCTAGTTGTATCACCTGACCTATTGTGCACCTAATATCAAGGACCTCTTATTTATTCCAGAATAATCTGGTCCTTCTCAGTATATGTGACACCTCCAGCCAAAGGACTCATTTAGCCACTTGACAGCTGAAGTCCTTGATTGAGAAACCCACAGTTCATTAAGATAGCAAATGTTAAGTACATACATGGTTAGGAGAAAAAGTCTGGCTATCATCTCTAATATGTAGGAAGAGCAGCAAACATATACAGCTGGTGTACTTTTGTTCCTCTGCTGCCAATCTGATTTTTCAAGCTGTTTTTATACAAAGGAAAAAGCAGAATGGAGAAATCCTGATCTTAAAAAAAATGGCTGGGAGCTCAGTGAATTCAGCATCTCTTAGGATAAAATACCCGCAGAAGCCTTCCGCCTCCCCTGCCTCCTCAGGAACCAGCAGTATTTCTCACAGCTTTCCATTAACTACTTTTATTATCTGAACGTCTGCCCACATGAGTAATTGAGTGAGTCACATCAGCAAAAGACTTGGTCGAGTTTTATGAGGAGGCTGCACTGTAATTTTTTTTTTTTTTTAAATCACAGTTTAAATTACAGAACAAGGATTTTTAGCTGTGGTGACAAGACCAGTGCTGCAGTAGTGGGAGAAATAAACAGAGCTGATAAGGATTTCCAGTTCTTGAGGGTAATTGAGAAAATGTGATTGTTCAGATCAGTTCACCACAATGGAACAGTACAGCTCTAAAATATATAAAGGCTAATGCAGGATGTACGGTTGCAGTTTTTTCACCTTTACTATGTAGAAGTCACCATCAAGCTTCCTCAAGTACAAAAGAGGTTTGCTATGAACTTTAGTGTATACATAGCAACAGGCCCTACCTAGTTATCACTGCTGGGATATGAAACCAGAGGTCTGATCCAACAAACCCTCTACAGTTTCCTTTTTCTTTGCATTATGGCAATATTAGACTTACAAAGACATCTAGGCATTTAAATAGTCAAGTAAGTGCTTAATGGGATATTCAAAATCCAAACACCTAAATGGCTCCAGAAATTTGGTTTCTAATGATTGAAAGCCACAACTAAGATTTAAGTGCAACTGTGCTAGGCCAATGTAAGTCAGTAGTATTCAATGCAATCACACTGCATAAATAATAGCCACAGTCATACAAAGGTTTGCAGGCCCAGGCCCATGCTCGAGGTTAATTTAGAGCTGTCTGTTAGCAGGCAATCAATTTGCTCCTTCCATTTACAAGAACAATAACATCAAATCAAGGGGCAGGCTCTGGCAAATCGGATATGAATTCTGCATGGTGGAAGGACTAAGTGCTTCAAACACCCTCGCTGTTCCCAAAGATCTTGCTCACCAATGAATGTGAGGTGGCTGCAACTATTTGTCCAGTTGGTTTCCCATCATATGTAATGGTGTATTCTTGCAGGCATCCCTGTCAGCTCCCATTATCTCACATGGCTCACTCCTCTCCTCCCAAGGCACCTTTCCTCCATTCAGACTGCTGGAAGAACTTGCAAAAGACAGCCACCTCAGAGCCTGGGTGTGTTCAGAAGCTAATACGGCCACACTGGGGGCTATCTCCTTTCTCCTTAAGCAAGACAGTGGGAGGTGGTAGCCACGCTGTCAGAAGGTACAGCTTTTGGGCCTGGAAACTGTGTTTGTGGAAGTTTAGAGCTATGTGATAATGCTCACAGATGTTGTAACAAGGCAGCAGTTTTTCACTTTCTGGAACAACTGCTATCCACCCATGGTGCCCTGAACACCATTACTGTACCAGGCTGACTTTGAAACACCCAAAGATGGAGACAGCTTGTGAGGTACTGGATACTGAAGGCAGCTAAGCAGGGGCAGAAGTTGCTGCATTTCTGTTAATAGTGTATTGCAGAGTTACTGCAACTCCTGAGGTTCAGCTGCAAGGCAAGTGCATGGAGCTGGAGCATCCGGGTGCGGCACAAAATACCAGAGGCCTTAAAGGAAGGGATGGAATAAACATGACATATATGATCAGTAACTCACAACTAAAAGCCCCGCATGAGCAAGTCAGTTGCTTTTCAGTCCAAGAAACTACAAAGCCAGAATATGCATTTTCATGTTAATGCTGACGTCAGGGCATGAATACTATTCCCAGAATTAAAAATAATGTATCTGACAGAAGTGCATTCCAGTAAAGGATCCAACAGTTACATAAAAAGTGCAGCTTTCTTCTACGCTGCTGCTAGGCTTTACCAATGAAGATGTACAAGCTGACAAGGTGCCCTAGCTAGATCTGAGCCTTACTTTTTCTGCACCAGGTTCTCAGCCAATATGAAACAATGCTACCAAGTATGAATTGCAACAGTTTGACAATGAACTTCACTTTTTCAGACATCTTTATTTGCTTCCTCTCCCTCACACAAAAAGATAAATGGCCAAATACAACTTGTTGGTTTTGTTCTTATTATTCCAACATATTTTTGTTCCTTTCCTGGATTCATGGCCTCAGGAAATTTGGTCACAGCAAGAGCCTTAATGGGTGAATAGCACCTTCTCTTTTATATATGACTAATCATTCTCCTTCAGCCTCCCCTCCCCAAGGCTCCTGAACACAAAGTACTTGTACGAACCATCTACTCTATTGCTGAAACACAGCCCCCGAGGCAGCAGGTACACAGAACGGCTGGAGCATCTCATTCCATCAGTTAAATTAAAGAACTGAATCCAGCTGATGGCTGGGCCCTGCAAGCTCTCTTTTATAGAGGACACCCAGAGCTTCTGCCATAAAGCTCTGAAGGGGTAGATGATCGCTTTACCCTTGCTGCAGTGTCTGAGTCATTACTGAGTTGGAAGTGACTGTTAAAAAAAACAACAAAAAAAAAAGCGCCTTTTTTTGGTGAGACTAGAAAACTGGCAGCCAAGCAGGCACAGCACTGGATGTCTCATTGCCAGCCTTGTGACAGAGCTGACCTGTCTGGATGCCAGCAGGAAGGTGCATGCCCGTGAGTCGCTCAGCACTGCAGAGAATCTCGAGGGGTTCGGAGACAGCCCCACTACTGATGCTCCATGTAAAGAGCAAATATTTCCTGCGTAATAGTGTTACTGGGGCACCACTTGCCAACCTGCAGTCATGTTTCACTGTCATTGAGGTGACAGAGATGCTCATCAGGGACACATTTTACCTGGCTCCTCTACCCTTTCAGTTCTGCATCCACTCACCTTTGGCCAAGACAAAAGGCCTCAGCTACTTTATCACCATTACTATCTTATCTCTATGTCAATTATAATTAAGATTTTGCTCCAAGTTACAAGGGTTTTAATGTGGAATCCTGCAAGAGTTGTCCTTACAACTTTTTACTGGCCTAGCATTGATCTACTTCAACTATTTTTCCCATTAAAAAGATGATCAAGTGCTTGTGCCAGAGATGTTGGTGCAGATACAGAGTTATAACTGATGCTTTTTGCCTCCTGGAGGCAAGGGTTTTCTTTACAGGAGCATTAACAACACAGCAATCACACAACTTTATATATATTTTACATTTATCTTGAGTTCAGGCTCCTCTGGAAAAGAAATAGCAATGACCTGAAAAGTAGGGAAAAAAAATTATTTCCACTCCAGCCCTCCTCCAACTCTTTTTGTGGGAAACACAACTGTGTTTTGAATGCTAAAATTCACACAGATTTAAAAATACTTATCTTCAAGGAATGTTGCCATAGAAACCCTTATCTTCTCTCCTTCCCCACCCTCCATATGTGAGGAACATTTTCTTTATCTATTTTTTTCCTGCATGTGGTAGTTCCTCTTTTCCGTCTGCTAACACCAAAATCCTGGCATTGAAAGCTAAGAGATGTCAAACAGGCCTTTTGTTTAGTTGAAAAGTGATTGCTAAAAAACAGTCCTGAGCTCAACAAGAGAGAGATGCCAAGATGGGTACATACTCTTGAGATACAGAGAAAGATGCCTGGAATATTTTCCAGCAATTCCTGCTTCGGACAAATAGTAAGACATAGCAAGAGCTGCCACAGTGATTACAACAGTTCCACTTCCTGGTGGCATAACCCATGAGTGATGAAGATTTTCTTTCTCATTAGAAGCCTTTTTCTGGGGAAGCAGGTGAAGTCCTGTATGCTCTAAGTGTTTTCATGAAGGTACTGCTCTACCCCATTTCTTTTGCCGCAAAGCCACAAGAGGATCTGGGCACAGAAAGGAAGCCAATAAAGTAGACTTCATTCTGCTGATCAGGATATATCTATACCCAAGGGTCAATGTTAGGGACTCTTTTCTGCAGCCTTAACAGAAACCTTGGGAAGGTCATACATGGCCCTACTGAGGAGTGAGACTCTACAGATATCTCCTGCTGTCAGTGCGAACATGCACAGTACCCGACAGAGTGAGAAGGCAATGCTACTTACCTTCAACTTCACACTAACAAAATGTTCACAAACAAACTATGCAGGTGAGATAGATGTATTGTTTTCCCAGTTCAGATTGCCGGCAGCCCCAGGTTCATATAACTGCACAGCTAATGGGGGAGCTGGCAGCAGAGCTGCCCAAAGTCTTAAATCAGCAGACATCCACTATGCCCAACAACCAATGCCTTGTTTTGCAGCAAGCAGGACAGAAGTTGCCAAGACCATCCTTTCCATTTAATGATGGAAAATAAAACATACTGCCCTCAACTATGTGCTGCATGCCACAGCCATTACCAGGAGTCCTTAGACTGCTGGGAATAGAAGGATATTGCTAATTCGCAATAATGGTTTTATATGCAACCCAGGTTAATTAAAATCCAGAGGCAACACCATTCACGGATATTTTGGAGGTAGTGGGAGACTAGCTCAATAAGCTGTCTGCTCTGCTCACAGTTATGTTAACAACTGTCTCATCAGTTGCCACCGGTACAAGGGGCAAAAGAACAATGCATTTTCAGCCAGAAGTAGCCATGGCAATCAACTAGTGGTGGCCCAGCTGCTCCTGGCATCTGCACTGGCTGCCTGCTTCCGAGAGCAGCAGGTTGTAGAGGCACAGAGATATATTTAGCTTACTAACTTCCATGAGTTTATAGCCCTCTGTAGAAGCTTGCTATACAGTAAAAGTCAAAGGAATTAAATAACTTTTCTAGATGCTTTTCAAAACCATCATGTGGAATTGGTGAAGTCGCTTTCTGGTGTAGAGCATGAATATGAGGCATAAAAAGCAATAATTCCCTGTATTACAGAAGCAACCTCCCCCTCTTGGCTTTGTTCCCTAAACTAAGGCATTTTTTTCTCCACAGGTTGCAATGCTTCCCCATATCGCCAGTGTTCCAGCCAGAAGGGATCTCTGGGCCTTAGACGTGCCTTTGGTGTGTGGGTCTGAGCAGCAGGACTGACAAAACGCTATTCTCTATTGACTGGACTCCTGAGGTTGGCTATCTGCTACAGTGTGCAGGCGCTGACTCAGGCTTTTCCGCAGGCTGGCATTTAACAATGCTTTGGCTGTGATCTTGTGACACATCTAGTGTAGGCTCCGTATGCCCTGTCATCCTTTTTTCCCCACAAAATCTGTAGGAATGTAACAATGTTAAGTTTCATACCCTGATCCCTGTCAAATGCAGTGGATTTGGCCCACGGACTCCAAAGTTACTTCTTGCGAGAAGAGGAAGGGGAAAACGGCCAAACATAAGAGAGGCCCATGCTCTACGAACGGAAGTCTTCCTTAGGAAATCAGGCCAAAAAAGAACTAGCTGATAGTGCATGCCAGACAAAGGTTGAAGGGAGAAATGGGACAAAAAACAGTATTTCAAGCTTCTAAACAAAATAGATCAAAACTTTACAAGAAAGCTCTGATCCATGAACATTTCCATACAAAAAGGGGGTCTGCTGCACAAGAACAGGATCCAAAGCTGGGCTCATGAGCGTTGCACTAAATGTTGAGTTAGGCAGTTTGAAATGACTGACACACATGAAATGAGGAATGGAAACATACAGACTTGAGCAAACAATATGGCCATGACCTCAGTGTCACTGCATAAGAAATGCTTGAGAGCGCCTTACTAACCTCCTTTCCCTCCACACTCAAACACATTTCCTTATTGATGAGTCAGGGTGTTTTTTTTGACAGCAGTTTTGAGCAAATACAAACTAATCATTGGCTTTCTCCAACACTTTAGCCATGTTCCTCTCTCATATCAGGCATGGATTCTTGCACCACTGTTGGTTACTGGTAGAGACTGAGAGCAGCCTTATAAGATGTACAAACTGACAGAAAATTCTTAAGAAATCTTATGGAACTAATCCCACTTTTGATTCCTCTTACTGGGGAAGAACTGTTGCAAGGTAGTTGGCCTGTACAGCTCCAGCAAGGCAGGAATAACGTAACAGCAATCTGGGCAATTACTCTTGGGAAGCTTTTCTGATGCCTGAAAGCTTCATTCCTACCACATGGCTACACAAAAGTGTATCGTGGCTACACAAAAGTGTATCGTAGCTACTCAATTATATGACAGTCAGCTATTCCTTGTCCAGTTCTTAGCAGGAACAGGCCTATTCTGTGATTTTTTTTCCAAAGGTGGCAATAACTTAGCCCCCATTTTGCGTCCTCTGCACAACAAGAACGCTTCACAGTAAAATCCTTTACCATACTGATTTCTCGAGGTTTAGGAAACATCTGCGACCTTCAAGAAAAACAGTCCTTTTTGCATAAGCAGTGAAGCAAAGCCTAACACGAATTGCCATCTGGGGACACAACCAACCTTCAGTTAAATGGAGGTCAGATTAGCAAGAGCTTTCTTGCAGTTCATTATAAAAATCAATGCAAAAGAGGCAGCAAGCTGGACTGTGCAACCCTCCTTTTTCTGCCCAGCAGACAAAAAGCAGTAGAACAGCACCTCTGGCTCACCTCTCCCCCAACATGAACTGCACTGGAGGGGGAATGTGAATCCCTACAGCTGCACCAAAAGCTGAGCTGACACATTAAACCCAAGAGCAGAATTTTCTTTGTCTGGTGCCCACAGAGGCTGGCATCAGAAGTTAACCCCATACAAGCAGACAGGACGGCATTCAGGCTAGCATTTGGCAGCAACACAAGAGCCAAAACATTTTTACAAGAGCAACAGACTTCCTGACCTGGAAGGTGCCAGGGAAAGGAACAGTGTCTGTAGAAACCGGAATTGAAGCTACCAGGTATAATTCCCTATGTAAAGTGTGCCCTGTCTGCAGAGGCAGTAGAATGTAGCTCTAATGGGAGCCACTCGCTTCTGGTGTGCTTTGTGGTGCATTGGTAGCTGTGTGCAAAAGCAGCTCAAGCAGACACAGCTGCAGGCTGAGCAGGAACTCACAGCTTTTGGGTGGGAGGGGGGCTAGGAACTGGAACTAACAGGCAACTCAGGTTTATAGGGAAAAGACTTAGAAAGATCAGGTAAAGGGTGATCCTCTGGAAAAGGTGGGGGAGGGAGAGAGAAACAACCTGAAAATTATGTGATGACACTTACTCCGATGAGACAAAGGGTTAAAAGGTTCCTGCCTCACAAGCCATTCACCTGGGCTTTGGAAAATCTTCCAGGAGCTGGCCTATGATGGCCAAAAGAGAAAGAAAGAAGCAGGGGAAAGCAGGTCAACGTAGCATTCGATGTGTTTTGGCTGCCACCCATTTCAGAGGAGCAAAAACATACTTTGAAAGGCTTTTAAGCACAGTGTTAATATGGAGCCCCATAAAAATAGCACCCTCCCTTTGCAGTATTTGCATGACCGGTCTCATGCTGACCCAGTGCTGAATGAACTGCAAGCATCTGTCATCAATTTCTGATGCTGATGAGATTAGACATTGCCCTCAGAACTATCAAGACAGAGAATCCCTTTTCTCAAGGCTTTGTTCTGTGGTTTTATTTAACTTCATTATTACAGATGCTTCTGTTTTCTCAGGGGCCAAACCAATTGCATTGCTCTTGGTTTACTACCATTTCTAAGTCATCCTTTTGCTTGCAACTCCACAGCATGGCAAGATTAAACAGAAGAGATCTGGTGGTGCAATTCCCACCCCACTTTATTTCTCTCTTCCTCTCTCTCTCTCTCACGCACACACTCACACATACTTGTCACAAGATATAATCTGCTCTTCTTGACAGCTATAGCTCAAGGGAAGGAACGACACTTGGAATAAAAATACCTATATAGAGAGAAAGGTTTTGTCCTTGTGTCCCTAAATTCTTATCTGGCTAAGATCCATGAAGAAGCATTCCACTGGACTGAAGAGGCAATCTTACCCAGTTCTAGCTGCTGTTGGAAAGGGGTTGGATTAACCAGAGATCTGTTTTTTTGACTAGCTGGCACCCCACACAGTTCATACATAAACCACTGCAAGGTTTTGTTGCCTCCTTTCCAATGGTTTGACCAGAGATCCAAAAGCAAATGTAAAAACAACATACAGATTAAATCTACTTTAATAGGACTACTGGTTGAGTTAGAAAAAGCATCCAAGAGAGATATGTGGTTAAGAATGTGGAAGGTACCAAAATTTGGATGTATAACTTCTTGGCTAAGTCAGTGCGGTGCCAGCATGATCTGCTCTAAGACCCTTGCTCAGGATTTCACTGCTGGCATTGTTAGCACATTGGTTTGCTTGTTCTTAGCTTCTCTTAGACACTGTTATCCAGGCTTCCTCCTTTGGTGAGGTTACCAGCTCATATTGGGTCTCCATGACTTGTCCTTTCACTGGGTGGAGATACAGTTTCCTTACCAGGACACTCAGCAGAATTGTAGCCACCATATAGGCAAACCTGAAGGAAGAGGCAGGAGAAAATAATAAAAACCTTGCTAGGAAGTAAATCTGCTAAAGGACAACTGCCAGCTTGGACAGATTGTCTCAGCAGTAACTCTCTCCTGTCTGCCACAGAGACTCACAAAGACCACCTTCCCTGTACTCACCTCAACTCTGGGCACTCCTGGCTTCCTGAAAAGCCCAACAAGGACAGGTTCTTCATGGCTAATTCCTCATTGAATCTCTCTGGGTCAAACCTATGAAAGACAAAATGCACTGAGGCTTTCTGTGCGGGCAAAGGATCCTTTCCCTGGACATGTGTGTGCACACATACACGAGCATGTGTGGCAACAATGTACAGAATCTCACTCATCTGCTTTCTCTAAATCATGCTGGGCAATTCCACACAGATATATGAAGGCAGTTGTGCATCCACTCCATCTATGTTCCCAACCAGTCAGCTGCATCACAGCTTGGTCAAAATGCTGATAAACTAAGTTAGTGTGACACTAATATGCATTACCTCTCAGCAGTGGGTATTAGGCTTGAGTGCACAGCTGAGCAGATGCTACTACTTGCCCTCTATTCCCCTCCAGGGTGCACACACTCTGATTTGTCTTCCTTTCTTTCTGCCTGTGTCCCTTCCTCTATCACTTCCAAAAGTATTATTTTTCCCTTTTCTCCTTGCCCCTCACCCTTCTCTCAAAGCAGCTGGTGTGTGCCTGGGTATGTGCTGGAGGAGGGAAGCTGGTGACTCATTCGAGTGAGAAAAGTGGTTTCCAGCATTAGGATGGTGGAGGCTGCAAGAAAACTATTATCCAGGGCTGGCATGAGTTAAAACAAGATTCCCATAATCAACTAACCCCAGGGAGACTAATAAAATATCATTCAATTTGATGTTAAAAAAACCCAAACAACAAACAGGATATCTGATAGATGGAAAGCAGTTCTCTTTCACTTTCAGCTAAATATCTCTGCTTACACTTCAAGCCTTTGGCTCCTTGCCTAAATATCCAAGCTCTGCTTCTACCAAGATGAAAAGGCATGCGGGTGCTGACCCTTAATAAAAGCAGCAAGCATCAAACTTAGATTCCCCCTGAACTGAAGTTGTAAACTACAAATGTTGTAATAGGAAAGAAAATGCAGCTGCCTAGCAAAACAACAGGGGGCACAGACAGCCATGCACAGTGTTTTTGTACAGTAGGTAGCAGAAAGGATCACAAAGAACTGATCTCTGTCATAGAACTACACAACTAGCTCAGGCTAAACCTGAACCTCAGCCACCTTCTCCTTGGAACAAACACACTGTGTTCATAGCAGTCCTCATTATCTCTCTCACAAGGCTTCAGCAAACCCTTCCTAAACACATCCTATCCTAATGGGCAATCCCTGCCAAGATGTTTGTAGATTGGTGCATTGATGTCCGACCTTTTATAAGAGCTACACTTGCAGGAGAGGACAAGTGTTATTCTAAAAGCTGTATTATTTCTCCTAAATCTCATCTGTCCGTTATCTCTGTCTAGAATAACTGACCCATTTTTTTCCAGCCCAAGTGAAGTAAGTCATGTTAATATTTGCCACCTGGAGGCCACAGGAAGCTACAGCAATTTTTTTCTTTAACCTCCAAAATACTGGCCTGGATCCAGTTTTGTTTTCATAGATAGAAGTAATGAGGTAGCATTTCCCTTCCCCCTGAAAAAAAAACACTTCAGACTGATGTTTCCTCCCTTACATCGTTGTTTCATGATGACAAGCAGTGATTCCAAAGCCAATCAAATCACTACTTCTTTCTCACAGAAAACCTTAAAATGAATTTACCAGAGAAGCTGTGTGCGTGTATGTGCATGCACAAAAAAAAAGTGATATTAAACTCTAACACACACACACGCACACTGGAGCATGGGAGGATCATGACTTGAGTTGTCCCAAAATGCCACTCGTGGAGACAAACAAACCAAACCAAAACTGATTTTCTTACAGACTCCTTTTCATCGCCAAAATCTGCTAAATGTAGGCCCTGCAGCCAAACAGACTGTGTTTTAAGATCTAAAGAATATTAATTAGAAAAAGGAATCATTTGCAATTAAGTTCTTGATTCTACATACTTGTATGGTGATAGCCATGATGAACGATCCTGCAGCATCACACCAAGAGCGTAAAGCACAAGTGTCTGCAAAGAAGATTAGAAAATGTATGTCACAGCAGAAAGAAATGCACAATTAAAGATACTTCTGGACAGTCCTGCTGGTTGAAAACTACTCTGTAGACTATTCATATTTATAAGGTGGATTAAAAAGATAATATGCTATATTAATCTACAGATTTATCTAATCCATGCCTAGATGTTAGGATTTTAACTTCTAAGGCCAATGCTGCAATTGGTGGTTAGAGAGGCTCTGGTCCCATTCCTCTATTCTTGCTGGCATGTACACATAGGCTACTTTATTCTCTGCAATGGAAAGTACCACACTGTGTGGGAAATACGAGTGATACAATCAGAGTGGAAATCATGCACAAGTGAGCCCACAGGCCCCTCCAAAAGACGATACATCCTGACATCAGGGTAGACCCTGAACTGGAAGCATATCTGCTCAGGAAAAAAACATGAATTCCAAGAGCTTCCCACAGAGGAACTGCAGGGCAAACTTTAAGCTGAACTACACTTTCAGACAACAGAGCAGCTGCTCAGGTTCAACAGTGTCAGAAGAAATGATCTTCCTGCCTCACCTCTCCGTGGGAAGAAGAGGAAACTGTAAATTCCCCTCCAGGAAAGCACAGTGGCCTAGTGGCCCTACCTCCTTGGGAATAATATGTTGGTCGATTCTCCCCTCCAGCTCCTGCAGCTGTGCAGCAATGGGAGTAAGCTTTGCTGTTCGCACTGTCTCACAAAGGACTTGCCGACAGTATCTGTAACAAGTAAGACTTGGTTAGTTTAATCCTCCCAGGGAGAAAATTGTCCTCCTGGAGCTGTCTCAAGTCACCCTGAAGCGCTTCATTTTTCTCACGTGTAATTGGTCCCTTCCCCACTGTCTTTGCAAGAAATATTAAATCTCATTATCAGCTTTTAGGGAAGGTTATAGAAATCTCTCTTCACCACACTGTTTTCAGATTTGAAACCAAACTAACTCTGTTAAAAAAGCATAAACACACTAGCCTGGATGTCTCACCTATACAAGGAGCAGCAAGAAACCCACATACTCGGTACTCCCTTACTGAAACTCTAACATGTTGCACACAAAAAACAGGCACGCTGTTGATCAGACTTCCATGCTTTCTCTCTAAGTATGTCTAACATTAATCCAACCATTAAAATGACTGACTACTTCCACTTTTGGAAAACTAGGACAGAAATAAAACAAGACAATAAACAAAAATTTTGGCCTGGCAGCTGCGCACTGATTCTGTGCTTTCCTCTGCCAGTGACCCAAAAGGGTTTCCTAAAGACATCCTGAAAACAGCAGCTTGATCCCTATGTCTGAAGCCCTACAGCAGTTTCTCTCTGTGCTGCAAGTCATCCTGTGGTTTGAACACTTCTTGAAAGAAAAAAAGAAAAGCAACAACTTTTGGATGCCTTCTCCTGGCCCAGTGTAGGCTGGGCATCAGGCTCTAGCACATGAAGCCTCTGTCTGCTCACCACGAGAAAACCTTCTTCTGCAGTTCCTTCCATGGGACCCACCTGAGCTGCTCTAGTTTTTCATGTGTAATTGGTCCCTTCCCCAGAACACGGTCCATCTCCTTGTAGAGATTCTGCTGAACATCTTCTGAGGTTGTCAGGAAATAGACTGCCCATGTACACACTGGGGAAGAAATCAAGAGAAGACCAAACCCCAAAAATTCAATGCTTTTCAAACTGCATTCAGTTTTCTTACTTCCTGTATTTGCAACCTTCCTTTTTGACCCAGCAAACAGTCACCTCTGTTCACAGCAGGCTGTACCGATTCTGCATTTGTGGCAGGAATAGAGGCTGAACTCCTGTCTAACAAGAGACCCTGCAAGCTGAAACTCTCTTTCCAGTGCTATGATGCACTTAGGAAGCTGTGCAGGAGACTGAGCTGTTTAGCCTCACAGCTCTAGGAAAGGGACTGCGCAGCCCAGCAAACCCTGGTGAACCAGTGTTAGACCAACCACACAAATGAAAGGCTGGTTTGTCCAAAGTATCAGAAAATTCCCTTATTTTGAGGGCTTCCCCAAGGTATCTCAGGTGAGTGCTCCAAAGAGCCAACACCTGGGGCTCCTGACAGGGTGGAACAAGAACAGTGCAGCTCTCTGCAGCAGGTTGGCCAGCACTTGTCTTTCTTACTCTGTTTTGTGAGGTACTTGAGATATCTTCAACAGCAGAGTGCAAAGGAAACCTTGCATAAGAAATAACTGTGTAGGATGCAGTTTCCCTAAAGCTACAAAGAAATATTTCTACACTCAAAACCGTCTATTCATAAGAATGGAATCCTTGAGGAGTCAAGCCCCTTAAAATGACAGTCTTCCTGGAGTACTTGGGGAGAACATTCTCAGGGGACAGTATTATCACAGTTGCTAAATTTACCTTCCACATTCTTTAACACCCAGCTGCACCTGGGAGATTTTCTTTGGAGTCGCAGCCCCATTGGCTAAGGATTGAAAATCATTCTGCCATCATAAAAGATTTTACACAGCTCCAGTTTGTATTTTTATTTGTTTTTTGTTCCATAACCTTTGCATAAACCCAGAGCAGCTCGTCTGAAAGTCATCCACACATGGAACACGCCTATACTTCAGAAATTCAAAGCGGCCAGTCAGATTCCAGCACTCTGCTATAATATCCTTCCCATAGGCCAGAACCTGTTTTACAACAGGACCCTTGTGGCTTACATTTTTTGGTGCTTTTTCACCAAATTTAGCATCAGTTCCCTGGGGTTAGAGCACAAGTAAAAAGTAATGGGAAGAAATTCTAAGGTTCACCAAAAGACTGGGAAGACTGTCAAATACAGCTTAGTTTAAACTCACTACCTATAAGGATGTGATGAGACCCCTCTGTAAAATTAGCTGCTTTTACACGTTAGCTCTGGAGAAACAGAATGATGAATACATTTTTTTGTTAGCCTAGAATAAGTCTCATGTCATCACACAGCTTCAGACAGCTGAGCCTGAGGATAGAAAGTTACCCAAAATCTGTACTTACAGTTAGCAGTAATTATGCATCCTGCCAAGGAGAAAATCATAGTATCTTCCAGAATCTACGAAATATTATAAAAATTATTTCAGAATTAAGTTCATAAGGCTGTAAAGATAAGAAAGAAGGGGCATACTCTCACTCAAGTGCATGAAATCCCATTAGTACAGAGAGCAGGAAATACATCTAGAAGGCAGACTGAACTCTGAACAGAACTTCCGCTGGAATGGCACGAGACACACTTCTGGTTTATAAAAATAGCAACAAAGCAGTGGCAAGGAAAGCTATGAACTCTAATGCAATTAAACGCCCTAGGAATGGAAAAAAAAAAGAACAAGAAACCCTGCTTGATTAAGGAATCTGACCTGAGATAGGAAAACTTAACTTACTAATAGGCTACAATGTAATGAGCTAGTAATAGCAGAAGTCCATTACTATGTAATAAGGGCTGCACAGACCTGCTGGTCACTCAGGCTCCCCTGCAGCAAGGTGTCTATAAAGACGTGCCTGTTGAATGATCTGCCTCGGCGCTCCTTTATCACTTTCCTTAAGGTGGATTCCATCTCCATCAGAGCTTTGGAAGTAAACAGAAGTGTTTATTTTAAAACCTGGTCATCCTGAGTGCTGCAGAGAAGCAAATCCATCTCCCCAAGTAGATTTTCAGACCAGCTGTCCCTGCTGGGCTCACTTACAGAAGCAGCCTCTGTTACATGTTACTGTCCATTTGGAGGGCAGTATCTCCAATTCAGTTGAAAATGTTGGAACCAGGTAAGACACGTTGCCTACAAAGAGCCACCCGTACAGGTATAACTGAGAAACGTACTATGTGAGCCGAAATCACATAAAAGGGAAGTCAAATAACAGTTAGCTAGTTAATTAGCACCCATAAAAACGTTTGAGCCGGAAAACGCTAGTTGCATGGCCTGTAGAGTTATGATTAGTGAATCATTACAGCACCTCCAGCCACTGATGGTCTCCCTTTTGCCAGGGGTTCTACAAGCACGGTGCAAGAGGATGGCTCCGTGCTAAAGCGTCTGCATAGAAGACAGAGAGAGGAAGGTGGGGAAAACGTGGGAGGTTTTGGCACAGTCCACATGTCTGAAGCTATTTGGGTGCCTAACTTCTCAAAGCTGTTGTGGGAACTGCGGAGAGTTAGATGCCATTGGCTGTCTTATTTAAATGACCTACTCATGACTAGAGAGAAGTTGGATCTGAAGCTCAATTTACTAAGGCCAAATTCAGCCCTCTTGTCTTAGAACTATCCTTCCTCTCCACATAGGACAGCCAGCAACACTAAAACACCCGGCCACACTGTCTGGAGTTTGCGAAATTGTGTCCTAATGTATCATCTTACTACAACTCTGGAGTTGTCCTGATCAAGTGCCCATGGGAGACGTCTGTTTTAACAGGGCAGTAGCTGTCCTCGGGTTCTGAAGCCCACAGAATCAGCAAAATAAAGAACTGGATTCCAAGGATTTACAAGCAAATTCTTAGTTCTAGACACAAACCACTTTTGTTTACCATCTTATCAATCAATACTGAAAAGCTTTAACTATTAACAACAAAAAACATAGCATAATTGAAAAATAAAATAACTTACTGTGAAATATATGAGAAATAAAAACACTGCCATAACAGACCTGAAAATCGTGTTACCTTGTAACAGCACTTCAGCGGTTATCACATGGAAGGCATCCATCAAAGCAGCATCTCTGTGCTTGTGTCCTTTAGCCTGTGAGTGACTGTTAGGCAGCACATTCACCAAACAGTGCATGATAATAACAACCACACAGGCCACACCAAGTGGCTTTATCTGTCTCCACCTAGCACAGTTGCCTGCCTCCAAGAGAGGCTAAAAGTGGACCCTATGAAACAGAACAGGAAGGGAGCAAGCACACCCTGATACTTCCCAGGATCCTCTATCAGCCTCCAGATTGGAAAGACCCTAGAACTAGATCTGGAATTAGAGTTCTAGTCCTACAAACTTCTTGTGCGAGAGCAGGCTTGTCACTAATTCAAAAAAAGTGATCCTGTATGAGAGTAAGGAGGACACATCTGGTAGCTTATGGTGCGATGAACAACTCTGCAGAAAAGCTAAGACAGCTGGGCAAATTAAGTGCTTCCATCTGCTAATCAACTCTAAGTATTAATCTGACTGTAATTTTCAGAGGATCCTACCATCTTCATAGAGCTTCTTCCTAGTCATGTTCTTGTCGAGGGACCCATCCAAGAAGCCTTTCCCAATTTCTGACCAGATCTGAAAGAAGGACAGAGAGAAGATGACCATCACTCACTGCAGGCCGAGACTGCTGGGACTCCTCTATTCTTCCCTATTCAGAAATATAAGAACACCAAATACAATGAAGGAACCATGGCCCATTCCAGATATTACATCTATGATTGCTGAAACTGAGTTGAAATGAAACAACTCTAATTACCACCATAGAGGAAAAGGCATGGCAATCTTGAATGGGAGATGGATCTATTCCTTTCCCACCCTGTCACCAGAAGATTTAACGCCCCCAGATGTGGACACAGCTTGGAATCTCCTCAGAGTCTCCTTTCTCCACTATGTCATAGAGCCTTCAGAAGATCTTTGAAAAGGAGAAGTTCCATTGGCATTCCCAGTGGAGTTTAAATGACTTAGGTACCAAACACGTCTCAGCTGCCATTTGATCTGCGTTCTCAATCCTCACAGACCCTTTAGAAATACCTTAGACTAATGACAACAGGATCAGCAGTAGGATCTTTCTGATAGCTGCCGCCTGGAACAATTGAACCCTCAAGCTCTTAAGCTTAATGTTAGCTTAATGTTAAAATCTCAGCAGTAGCTTGCACTAAATCGTACACAGACACAAGCTATCTGTTGTGGTTGTGGAAAAATATAATAGATTTCCTGGCTCTTCATGATACTCACTGCGTCATGGTGCCTGCGGAATCGGATGACTTCCCGGTCATCTTCAAAGCTGCTGCCCATAGCTGTCTGCGTGACAGACTTCATGGCAAAGCCCAGCATGTGCTGGCAGAGTGGCACGTGTTGTGCCTCAGGGAGTGAGAGCCATTTGGCTAGCAACTCTTCTGACAGCTTGAGAGGGAAGGAACCATTAGTTGGCAGTAATATCAGCAGCTTATTTACCAAACATACCCTGGAGACATTCCCACCCAATTCCTGAGGCAGACCACACAGCTATGGCATGAAGTTACACGCTTCACCATGTCTTCTTCCATTGTTAACAGTAACATTTTAGCCTCAAATCTTCTGCCCCTTCCCAAGGTTTTCCCCCGACAAGGCAGCCTTGTCCTCCTTTCCTGTTCCCTCTGTCACAAAAGAAACCTTAAAACCTTTAATACTGGTAGTTCCAGGCTGGGAAAATAGACCATATTCTGGCTGCTGGACTGAGTCAACAACACAGTTCTTCACCTGTTTATGGTCCCAACAGCTGGTCCTTTGCTTCTCCCTTCTATCCTGGGAAATAAATCTAGGATCCAGATGCTCCAGTATCTCCAAGCTCAGCCCTTCCCCCACCCCACTGGAGTTAAGAGAAACCAAATATTCACGTTGTGCCTGAACAGGCAGAGGCTGTTCACTGCCTCAGATGCTTACAGTTCTAGCACTAATTTGAATGCAGCTCCTTTATCCTAGTGATCACTCTCACTAAACTTTCCCCTGTGAGCCACACAGGGTTTCTCTGCTCTACAAAGGCAGTTACGCACCTTCTGGATGAGAGCGAAGTTACTTTGCAAGGACTCGGTCACACCATTTTCATATAGCTTTCTCCTCATGTGGCTCCCTCCTGTATCCCCATTCAAGATGGACTGGTACCTCAAGAGGGATTTCAGCATTGTCTCAAATGGATCCACTGAAAGCAAATAAAGAAAACACCACCCAAAAGTCAGGCAGTCACACCACACAGGGATAATGAAAACAGCAACCTCTTCAATGGGGTGCTACTACTTCTGCACAGTGAGCGTGGAAGGGCTCATTCCCTCAGAAACTTTGCCGTGTCAAGCTTCTGCTGCTCAGTGTGGACTGGAACCTCGTATAGTCTATTCTATGTGGCAAGGTACTATGCCGTGATCAGCTCCCCTGCAGAAGTTGCCTGCTGGCTCTGCCAAGTAGCTCTTTAGTAATAATACCTTGGAAGCTTGTTCCCAGCTTGCCAGTTGTTAGCTGGTTGTGCATTAACTTAGTGACAACGAGCTTGGCCTGCTCCTTCCCCTTCTCATCCAGCCTGATCTGCAGCCCCTCTAGCATATTCCCCCTGGACATCTGGTGCACCCTCCTGCCCTGACCATGGCTAGGCACTCAAGACATATCAGCCTGCATAAAAGACTTAGCCAGAGGTTTCTCTCTGCAATCCTTACCTTGCTTCACAGCCCCAGCAAACCTCATTTGACACCCTACTGCTCCTGCATGATTTCTCTTGCGTGCACGGAGTTCCCTGCTGATCAGCTCTTCCCAAAGTAACACCTACCTCTCTCAGTCAGGGCACTTCCAGCAGAGAGGCTCTTACAGAAAAGAGTATCCCACTAAGCTACAGATTGCTTTCGACTCCTAATCATCTTAACTTCCATCTTCCTTAAGCAGACACTCACAACAGTGTATAAACTAGACAAAAACACACATTCTCCATTTTCCATACCCATGTTTCACTTCAGTTATATTTTTAACGCTGAATTTCACCACCTGGGGCCTCTACTTAAAAAATTTGCTAAAGTATATTCGGTGTCAATGCAAAACCATGCAATAAAGCATGGCACATGCTTTTCCCTTTCTGCAAACTCTTCTGCTGGTCTTGCAGAACTTGCAGAATCTTTAAGGAACTACTTGGAAGCAGCAGTTGGGTTTTTTTCAAGAGGGATATTTTCACTGTTTACCACAGTCTGTTATTTTTCCCAGAGGAAAAGTGAAAACTCTGAGGCATCAGAAAACATC
The DNA here is from genome assembly GCF_017976375.1 of Cuculus canorus. Taxonomy (NCBI): domain Eukaryota; kingdom Metazoa; phylum Chordata; class Aves; order Cuculiformes; family Cuculidae; genus Cuculus; species Cuculus canorus. Next base: position 27,247,014 of record NC_071406.1, on the reverse strand, counting down.
ACGGCTGGGCTAGACACACACAACTGTACCAGCTGTGGATGCACCTAGGATTCCCAGCAGAGATCAGGGCCACATTGTTCTACTGGAAAAACATACAAGAGACAATTCTCACCTGCAGAGGTCTTACTACCTAATAACACAAAAGCAGGGGCCAGAGGCTTTTCTCTCACATCATTTCCCTTCCAATGTTTTTAAGCTCTGCATCTCATCCTTTTTCCTGCTTTGAATGACAAGTAAGTGCATGTGTCTTTTGGCACAGCAGATGGTACCTGCAGCTCTACATGTAGAGCAGGCTGTTATGTGACTCAACCTGCTGCTGACAATTCCTCCTCCGAGGTACTTTGCCATGGAGTGGCTGCTGCTGTTCATGCCATGGTTCCCTGCTGGCAGGCCCTGGCAGAGCTAGGCACAGTACTGTGGTAGTCAGAAAGACGCATAGCTGGTGGTAAAGCCCACACAGCAAATCCGGAGTCATTTAGAGAAACCAGAAGATGTTGCAGAAACCGCAAAGTTCTCCTGGTATATATGAAAGAAAACTGCTGGATCAGCCAAGGGCTCAAATTTTTTCTCTCCCCTGTCCCTAGTGCAGACTGGCAGTCCAATGCCACTGGTACACTCAGGACTGCAGAGCCCAGGCTGTCCCTTGCTGAAGGCTGGGCCTGCCTCGCAGTATTTGGGAACGGCTATTTCTCCACTAGCTATGGGAGGTGAGTGACTTCACAAGGCACAAACTGCCTCTCGGAGACAGCTCTGTCCTGTCAGCACTCCCATAGACTCCCTCCTTTCTCCTTGTCCTACTTGCAAGGAAATCTCCCTCATCCCAAGAACCTCAGAGTGCTGTCCTGGACTTGTAAAGTGCAAGTAAAGATGGAGAAAAGACCCAACCTCGGATAGCTGAGACAGATTCCAATTAGAACTGAACATCAGAGATGGAAAGGGCCTCTGAAGATGCACAATACAAAGTCACACAGAGCAGCAATGAAGCTGTCCTGCTCAAGCAGGCCAGGACCTATAGCTCCATCTCCCACATTCAATGTGCTTCAAGATTGTTGTCTCAGCCCAAAAGGTGACATCAACTCATGGGAGTTTTCCAAGCGGGTCTCTGAATCCAATGCTCCTGGTAATCCTGCACTAGTCCACCCTCAACACGTCTACACCCTTTGTAGGCCCAGACTACTTCCTCAGAGTCTCTCAAAGGAATCACAGTGTCAGCAGCAAAGTTTTACCTCCTTTGAATTCTCCTTGCAAATTAATCTCAACCAAGCTTTAAGAAAGCTTGACCATGAAAATGTACCAACTACAAGCACTGCTTTAAACGTCAGAAAAAACAGTCTCCTGGCATGGGAAACCCGTTAATAACTATGAATGCAATTAGCCCAACTTCAAGGCACTCATAAGAGATGCACTATCAGCACTCTCTCTTTCTCTCTCCAAGAAGTTTGGCCTTACCCATGAAACACACAAGGTAAAAGGAACCCTTCTATGCTACTCGGAGCCAAACGCTCTACACCTCAAACCTGGAAACCAACAAGCAGACACCAACAAAGAGCAGCTCTGGCCTCAGGTACACCAGCAGACTAAGAAGGAGTCACACAGCAAGGGTTTTCAGGTGGCATTAGACAGTCAGGAGTTGAGATATAACCCAGTCCACAGTAGGCTGTCTCCTGTCCCACAGCACTGTGTGCGCAGCAGAAACACAGGCAAGGCTAAGTCTCCCACAAAACTGCAAGATGCCCAGAGCCAGTGGGTGGCTGAGAGCAGCCTAACACCTATTCCCACTCACCAGGAAGAGGTATGGGAACTGATTTGCTACAGCTGCTTGGCTACTACATGTAATTTATACCTCAAAGCTCCAGGGAAAACAATCAGTAAGATTCCTCACCTCTAATACAGTTTTGAGCACTTCTGACAAGCATCAGTGCTATAAGGAAGGCACTGATACAACTAACACTGCTGCTTAGTCAGGTCTAACTTCAGATCATGAGAACTCTCTTTCTTAAGAATGCTGCTGCTGCTGCCTTTAAAAGGATCCTCCCATAAGATCTTTCTTCTGCTGGGCTGACCACGCTTTATCTGGTTCCTCCTGCACAACAGGCTCCCCAGTCCTCCAAGAGCACCAGCAGCCCATCTTTGCATTTGCTTAATTCAAAATCATGCCCGAGTACAGAGATCAGACCAGTGCACAGGATTCCAGGTCTGGCTCACGATCGTCTTGTGCAATAGGCCAGATGCCTTCCTCTCTTTACAGAAAATACATGACAATACATACTTTTGTTTTTTCATGTCATCCTGTAGGCAACTAATACATCCTGCTCTGGCCCCTACCATTCCTATTTCTGCTCCCTCAGCCCTCAGGGGTACCCAGCTCCTTGCTCTGATGCTCTACTTCCCTGTGTTGACAAGGGGTCCCAGTGCAATACCATCAGGACAGGCTGCTAACATAAGTGGGAGTATTTCAACCCCCCAACCTTGCATTTCTATTTCTCATCCAGCCTTGCTCATTCTTTCACTTCTCGTACCCCATTACCTCCAGTTTCAGTGATGACCTAGGCAGTGTCCAAGCAAATGCTGAACTGAAACCATGACATAAACAGAATTCTATCACTTTCCTTGTCTAGAACTTTTTTCCTATTTATCCTGTCCTTGAAAAATATGTCTAGCCTTTGACCCAGCAGGATGTTAGACTAGTCTGTAAGTGCTGGGACCACTTTTCCTACACTGAAGCCCAGGCACTGTATTTGTTTCTCTCCAGTACTTGGGTACCCCCAAACTCAGTACACAGTGCTGAGAACTTGCCTGCTCAGGGGCCTGTCACCACCTCTCTGAGCTCTGAGAAAGTGTCTGCTAATTTCTCCCAAACACACTTGAGTGCATTCAGATACTTCAGGGTGGGTTTCCACCTTCTGGAGTGCCATTTCTATTACCGTGTCTTGCTGATCTTTGTCAACTCCCACTCCTTTCCCAAATCATCACCACTTTTTTTGAGTTTGCAATGCAACTATACAAGTAGCTTACCCATCGCGACCCCAGCGTGAAGTGATGCCAAGATATCTGCCTGTGCCTAAAGACAGCCTGCAGGATCAGGTCAGAGGTGTGCAACCACCACCATTCAACCTTACAAGAGGAGAACTGGAAAAACAAGAGGTTAAACCCAAACGCCAACCGAGATATCTTATTGTTTATGATAACCTTAGGAAGCAAAACACCCACCTAAGAGACACCGTAAATCAAAATATCCTCCCAGGACTAAGAGGGACAACTCAACCACCAGCAGCACTGAGCACTTACAAATCTGGAAGATGACTAGAGGTTTTCAGCACAAAATTCTACATGCCAAAGAAAAATAGAAGTTAAACAACTTCTTCAAATAATACTTTAAAAACCTCCACAGTGAACCGCACAAGGGAACTATCACAAACTAGCACAGTCCTTTTCAGACTTAATTTAGCACATTACTCCTCTTAAATTGTATTTCAAGCTGCTTTTATGATAAAGCGTATGTCAAGTTGCTATAGGATCTTTGCCTTGCTGTTTCAAATGACTAATAAGCATGATGCTTCCCATAAACATTTGCCTGTAGGGAGATGGTAAAAGACACAAGCACACTAATTTATTGATGACTACTGGACAGCAACAACTCTTCATCACGAATGTTCAAGTCCAATAAGCAGGACCAAAGACACACCTAAACCACCACGTCAGTCTCAAACTAAGTATAATTTTCTTTCTCCTTTGAATGAAACCCTGGCTTCTTTTGACGCAGGATGCTCAGCAAGGCCAGAAGGAACAAACGGACTCAAAGACAAAGCAAAGGACACTTACACAATCGGTTGGGGTTAATATGTTGTTTCAGGAGATCAATTGAGCCAAGGCTGACAACAAGACGCCTTCCAAACCAGAAGGAGACCAGGGGGCCATATTTCTCATGAAGGTTGACCAGGAACTCGTGCAAACTGCCGCTTGCAATGATATCTGGCAGGTTGCCATCTCTGAGGAACACAAAGCAGATATTTGGTCACGAACAGCATCCACTGCCAAGGCTGAACTGGATTGATGCAGAGATGGAAAGCACTTACTTTTCATTGGTTGGAGTCAGCCCAGGGATACCTGATGCTTGCCTAGACGCCTAGAGAGTAAACGGAATCATAGAATTATAGATTCATAGAATCACCAGGTTATAAAAGACCTCTTAGATCATCAAGTACAATCATTCCTGTCTGCCAGTAAAACATGTCCCTGAACACCTCATCCACCTGTTTTTTAAACACCTCCAGGGATGGTGACTCCACCCCCTCCCTGGGCAGCCTCTGCCACTGCCCCATGACCCTTTCTGTGAAAATTTTTTCCTGATGTCCAGTCTGAACCTCCCCTGGCAGAGCTTGAGGCCATTCCCCCTTGTCCTGTCTCCTATCACTTGGGAGAAGAGGCCACCTCTCCACAACCTCCTTTCAGGTAGTTGTAGAGAGCAATAAGGTCTCCCCTCAGCCTCCTCTTCTCCAGGCTAAACACCCCCAGCTCTCTCAGCCGCTCCTCGTCGGGCTCGTTCTCCAGCCCCCTCACGCATACAGCCTCCTCGAACCTCGCTTTTACGCGCTCCCAGGGCAGAGCCGCCCTTCCCCCGGGCACAAAGGCTGAACCAGAGCTGGATCCCCCCCGCCTCAGCCCCGCTGCGGCTCCCGGGCCGAGGGGGTCCCGGGCAGCCTCACCGGGCACAGGTGCAGCACGGCGCCCACCAGCAGTAGCAGGAAGGTGACGGCGAAGATGGCGAAGTCCAGCATGGCCGGGCGGGGCAGGAAGGGGCGGCTCCGCCTTGCCCAGAGCGCCGGGAGAGGGGGCAGGAGGCTCCCGGGGCGCGGGGGGAGGGTGATTGCACCGGGAAGCGGAGCCTTAGAGGCCTCCGGAAGGAATCCGGTCGCAAACGCTTCTAATCCCTTCGGGGAGGAAGTTTTTGTTCCTGGCTACGACGTGGCATCTTTTTATCCTCCTTCATCACGTCTTTTGCCGCGCGTCTTAAACCTCCGCTCAGCCCCGCGGCTGCTGGCGTCGCCGGGAGCGTGTGGGGGGCGGTGCTCAGAGCAGCGGTCAGTGGGAGTGATGGAGATCTGCGACAGTGGTGTCCCTCGGGGGCCCGTACTGGGAACAGGGCTGTTTAGTAGCTTCATCAATGATATTGACAGCGAGAGCGAGTGCACCCTCAGCAAGTTTGCATATAACACCAAGCCGAGTGGTGTAGTTGCCGCACTGAAAGGACGGGATATCATCTAGAGGGACCTGGACAAGTTGGAGAAATGGGCCAGTGTGAACTTCAGAAGGTTCAACAAGGCCGAGTGTAAGGTCTTACACCTGGGTCCGGGCAATCCTCGTTTTCAGTACACAACGGGGGACGTGCTTGAGAGCAGCCCTGCAGAGAAGGACTTGGGGGTGTTGGTCAATGAGAAGCTTGACATGAGCCATCAGTGTGCGCTCACAGCCCAGAAGGCCAACCGTATCCTGGGCTACATCAAAAGAAGCGTGGCCAGCAGGTCGAGGGAGGAGATTCTGCCCTTCTATTCCTCTCTTGTGAGACCTCATCTGGAGTGCTGTGTCCAGTTCTGGAATCCTCAACATAAGGAAGATATGGAGCTGTTGGGACAGGTCCAGAGGAGGCTACAAAGAGGATCAGGGGGCTGGAGCACTTTCCCTATGACGACAGGCTGAGAGGGTTGGGGTTGTTTGCCTGAAGAAGAGAAGGCTCAGGGATCTTATAGCGACCTGCCAGTACCTAGAGGGGCTACAAGAAAGCTGGGGAGGGGCTGTTCACAAAGGCTTGTAGTGATAGCCCCAGGGGCAGTGGGTATATACTGGAGCGGGGCAGATTTAGACTAGACATAAGGAAGAATTTCTTCACCACGAGAGCAGTGAGACACTGGCACAGGTTGCCCAGGGAAGTTGTGGCTGCCCCATCCTCGAGGTGTTGAAGGTCAGGTTGGATGGGGCCTTGGGCAGCCTGATCTAATGGGACATATCTCTGCTCATGGCAGGGTGGTTGGAACTAGATGATCTTTAAGGTCCCTTCCAACCCTAACTATTCTATGATTTCTGTAACCCTGACACCAGCCAGAGATTTCCATGATCAACAGCACCCGCGTTTTGCCTTGAGTGAAGATCTTTCCACAGCGTCTCACAGCAACACCCCCATCTGTTATCTGTCACTGTTCAGGATAACTTTGGACCTCTTACAGCCTTAATAACTAGTACTCGCTCCCTGGGCAGCACACTTTGCTCCTTGTCTGGCAAAAAGATAGCCACTATCAAATGCTCGTGTTCTTCTGGCTCTCCAGGCACCTCCTGTGCTTGGTGAATAGCACATTGAGCCTCCTGAGTCTGTAAAGGCTTCAATTAAAACTGGTGGTGAAAGCATGTTAATTAAGCTGGACTTTTCCTGCAGGAGGCAGGAACACATTTCGTCTCCTGAAAGCTCTCTGCAGCAACGGTCTGATAGAGGAGATCAGTTCTTGAGGTAAAAACTACGGGACTTATGCCAAGTCTGAATGGCAGGATCTCATGCATAAGCTTTTGTTCAGATAAATCAAATATTGAGCCATCTCATGCAACCTGGTGAACCGAAATCTGCAGCCAAATAAAGCTGTTATTAGTCATTGAAACCTGAAAAAGTTAAGGTCAGCAATCTGTCTTTCTAGGGCAGTTTCTCAGATGCAGGACTGCAAAACCTTGAGGTGTACAATGCTGTGTAATACCATAGAAGCCCCTCAATGTGAAATACCAATGAAGAGCAGTGCAGGATTTAGTCAATGGCCGGAAACCTTATTATTTCATCTTGAGATGTCCACTTTGTATCTTGTTAATAAATATAGATGTGTTCAAGTTGCAGGTTGTCTGCTAATAAACCGACAGGAAAGTTAGATCCATACATGTCTTTTGGACAATGTTGATATTGAAAAGAGTATAATTACCTTGGGTACCTCCTTGATCTGGAACTGAGAGGTTTGAGTGCCACCAAGCCCTTCCAGTCAGCAGCTCCATTCTGGCTGCCTGCTCAAAGGCACTCCAAAGATACGCCATCCATGGAGGAGAACAGAAGCAAGGTGTTCCCCTAGCAATGTGAAACTACAAATTACTTCAGGCAGATTTGTGCAAGCACAGTGTGTTGGAAAAGACCACCTGCCTAGAAGAAAGGTTAGCTATGCTGTCTTAATATATAGAAATTCAATTCCTTTTGTGGTAAGAAGAGCCAGAGAATGGTTTAAGTCCCAGTAAAGTCTAGATAACTATTTGGTTATACCAGCACTAGTTCTCTCAAGATAGCTTTATTTTCACAAATTCTTCAGCATTATCCACACGCTTGCACGTTTGTGGAATCCTTCCTTCCATGTCGAGCATCAGACATAGGCCTATGTATATAGTAGTAATACCTAAACTAGTACTGAACTGGCTAATCATGGTACTGGTAAGCTGATGGCGTGGCAACATTGTGTTCTGCTTCAAATGCTCTGCTCTCTTCAGAAGCTAGTTTTAAAAGCTAGTTCAGATATCCCTGTAACTGCAGTGTAGACAAGTCTCTCCTCTCTCACCAGTGAAGTCCAATATATGCACTGACACTCTTGTAAGTTCTCTCTCATGGTGGGGTCACAGAGTTGTCAATACAGGACATTCAACAGCTAGTTTTCTGACAGTCATGACACATACAAACTATTGCCCAACTCAAAACCTGAATTCTTGTTCTTCTGCTTTTCACCTGTAAAGTTAGCAGTGAGAAGAGCTAGAAAGACTTAGATGGATTCGATTGCCGAGTCTCTAAGACTGATAAAAGATGCTATAAGATGCAGCTTCCAGTTGTGATACTTACATACTAATTATTGCTTTTGTCTTTCAGGATGGGCTTACGTGGGATCCAATGCAGGAACTAACATCGCTACCATCAGCAACAACACTATCAATGAGGTACCACTCGTTTATCCACCTTTCCTGTAGGCCTTGGATTTAGCTCCTTTTAATATTAACTGCCACTACGTTAAAAGCACTCACACGGGTGTAAATAAAGCATGCCAGAGCTGACACAGTAACAGCGGTGTAACAAGTGTGCATTTGTGGGGCCTTACAAAGCTACAGAATGCCTAACAGCTGCTCCCCTGAGCATTTGGAAATGCCAGCGAGCAAGTAACATTTTACTCCCTCCTAAAGCTTTTCTTTGAGTGGGAAGAGGAGTTGGCAACAATATTACTGAGGTGGAACAAAGTGGTTTTTTTTCACAACAGAAGCTTTGCAATGTCTGAAATATTGTTGCTTCATACCTGGTGAGGAATTGGGGTGGGAAGGGGAATGAGAAACTTGGAATGTTAAGATGCAAGGCAGTCTGCTTCTGGAAAGCTGTGCCATAGTCTCTTTGGCCTGCTGCTTGAGACCTAACTTAAATATGCATTAAGAAGCTTAAAAATCTAAACGTCTGAAGGAACCATTAGAACTGGGAGATCTTGAGGTAGCATGCAAACCCATTATGCAAGGTAATGCCTAGGCACTAGTGTCCCCGCAGAAAATGCGCCCTCTAAATTCCAGTACTGAGCAAGCACATGTACTAGTACAGCTGAAAGGAAAACACCTTGACCATCAAGAACAAAGACTGACATCTCTGCTGTATGGTGGAGCTGGTTAATAATAATAGTAATAATAATAATGGAGCTAATTCCACTATGAGCAGATTCTGTGGTGCATCTTTTAACAGCCCAAATACTTTCCTCCTTGAAATGAAAATTTCTTCATGGTTAGGTATTCATTTAATCAGCTTACCTCTAAATAAGCAGGCATTCTTTCCCCTATAAATAACTTTTGCTATTTCTCCTAGAGGAGGCTGGAAGCTCAGTGCTGTACCAAGTCCCTGCTGTGCTCCTGCGTTTCCTTACCAACAAATCCTTCTGGTTTGATTTCTCTAATAATGTTGCTCAGTTCAGCAGCAAACCCTCAGGAAACACAGCAGAGCTGTTCACAGGAGGAGATTCCTCAGTGTAATACCTACTTGAGGAGAAAGAAGCAGACAGGTTATCAGTGGGAATCCACAGTTCACTACCCTCTTTCACAAAGGTGGCATCTCAGGCATTTGTTTCCACAACCTTTCTCAGTGCTCTTGTTCTCAGGGTGAGCACAAAGATACAATTTTATTTATTCTTTTTTCTTAAAAAAAGCTGTTTTAATTGAGTAGAAGCAGGTTTTAAGGCTTATTAGGGTTGAGATTGCACTAATTCTGTTTCAGCAATTTACAGCAATTGCTGCTGCTGCTGAAGGGTAAAATATATATCTATTAAAGTCAATCCTGTCACTTCCTTCAATACACGAGTTCAATGGAAGTATTCTGCCTGAGGGGAAGTGCCTGCTTTGTTTAATGTTATGAAATTGCTCCGTGTCATGCTAAGTGGATAGCTCCAAGTCCTACCTTACTGCCTGGGCAGGTGAATCTACACTCACAGGAGACAAGAGAGGAAACAATTCGTCAATATCATGAAGAACCAAACATCCCTTCAGTTCTGGTGAGTAGTTAAATTCCCAGCCAGGACACTTATGGCTGTAGCACAGCAAACATTTTAAATGCATTCTTGCTAGCTTGCAATGCAGTTCCCCTGCCTGACAAGCTGTAAAGAACTGTGGCATGAAAGGCTAGTTATAGTCTTCCTTTCAACCTTGGATTTTGCTTATTTGCAAGAAACGGGTTAGAACAAATTAAATGCATTCTGCCCATTAGATGCTTGGAGTCCTGCTGCCAAACACTATATTTGAGGCAGCTCTGCTTTCCCCAGTCACCAGCCACCAGTCATGTTGTATCTTGGGGGTGGTATGCATGCAGACGATAAGATACCTCCCCTTAATATTTTTGCAGATATTCTGTTTTATTCTCTACATTTCTGAATTTGCTCATTCAGTATTTCTACAATTACAGAATGTCTATCTGGGGAAGCAAGATCTCTGTGTTTCCTGCCCTTGTGTTTGAGCTAGGAGCATAAAGTTTGTGCTTTAACAAACCCAGCTGGCTGTTGGTTGGCCCAGATTAGATCAAAGAATGGTGGTACTGGAAACAATTGTGGAGAAAACATTTTCCTTTTCTCCTTAGTTTTCTCCTCCTTTAAAGAGGAAAAATAAAATAAACAAGAAAAACAGTTTCTATAACAAGATAACTTACCTAATTTTGTCTTGGCATCTGTGTTGGAAATAGGTGAGCAAGAAAGGCTTGTTTATAGTCATTGTGGGATGCACTAAGGCTGATCTACTTGTGACAAGCATTCCAGCCTTTCAGATACATTGAAAATAACATTAAAATGTTTCCAGCTAAGTTAGGGCTTGAGGGAAGGAGTGATGCTGCTAGTGGAAGGAGACAAAGCCACCTTGCAAGGTGCGACGAAAGCATGTCTGTTTGTGAGGTAAATGCTTCATTTGAATGGATTCCTTCTTCACATTCAGAGGAAAAGACACTTCTATCAGATTCCTGGCACATGCTGCCCATCCCCAACATTAGAAATTACTTAATCCCTTGCTTACATTTCTCCTTGGGGAAGACAGGAGTATTGCTTTATGCTCCAAAGGAGCACACAGTACAGCAGCAGTCTAAGGAAAGTCCAGCTTACCCAGTAAGTGCTATGGCACTGCATCCACGGACGCTTATGTTTCTGAACTATGGTTACCGTTCACGGAAACCGCCCCAGTTGTCAGTTCTGTTGTTGAAGGCCAGGGGAATGCCAGTTTGGCTCTAATGTGTTGAACATCAGAACAAGGGAACTCACGTCTTTAGTCATATGAAAATTAAGAAATCTAATATGTATGTCTCATGATGCAGGCAAAGAAGGCAATCAAGTCTCTGCTGTTATGAATAAGGATGCCTTGTTCTATCCCTAGTTACAGATAGAAGCACAGTAGTTCTAGCTTCTGTTAAAGCTCACAGCGTGGTTTGTCTTGTTTACAGGGGTGAAAAAACAACTGAACATGAGCTTGGCACAGATTTCAGTTTACTCCTGGTTGACAGTAATCTCCAGAACCTGTAGCCTTGCATATTCTGCAGCAAAAGTAACTATATGGGAAGACAATGAAGAGGAAGGAAAGAGATGCTTCGAGTCCCATGGTGGGTGTAGAACCTTACCTTTATATCTTTATTATCTTTTCCTTCCCAGCAAAAAGACAATTTTTATTGCAATACTCAAGTAATCATAGCTGTTCTTAGTCTGAAAGGGTCTGTACATTCCATGTATGCACTTAGATTCCTTCCACATGAAAAAAAGTTACTTTAAACACAACTGAGACAGGACACCCAAGTCAGTTGTTCCTGCTAACTAGCTTTACCTGCTAAATGAAGGAATTGCTCATTTAGTGTACTCCCACACTATTAGTTCTGGTTTTGTACTATAAATAAAGAGAGAAGTTACGCATTCAATTACTTTTATTTGCTTCAGATCTGTGTTAAATATATACAATGCTAATTATGTACAAAATTGTGCAGGTTAAAAATTGTCAGGTTACAAACTTGCAAATCCTAGAAAAGTGCAAAATTTTAAAACATTTTCCACCATGCTGTACAGAAAAAAAAATTCCATCATTAGCCAATATACACACTCTTAAAACTTATTGATCAAAACAAAATAAGACATACAGTATTCTCTTAAAGCGCCCAGAGGGGAAAAAGATATTGCACAGAAGACTGACAGCAAGTTCATTACAGTGCCTGAAGGCTCATTTTTTAAAGTAGGCATTTCCAACGCTCGTCAGACCTAACACTTAACTCTTAAAAAAGGCATTTTTTGGCATTTAAAAATCCATTTGTAATCATGTAATTGCACAATCTGTAGGAATTATCAGAAGATATGGTAATTGTAAGGCCTTTGTTTCCACACCCTCATTAGCTTTACTAAAAATTCATCAAGCAAACTGAGTAGCATCACAGCTTCCACCAACCAACTGCCCAAAGGGAGGTAAATCTTACAAGCAGCATTTCTCTAATCTTATATTAAGCTACTCCTGCATAGTGAAGGATTGAATTGGAACACATATTGCAAGTTTTCCTTGAATGTTTTTTTCTCTCATGGCTTTCTTTAAGCAACAGCTCACAGCTACGTGTGACTAAAGCGGTATCGTCAGGTGGAAGAGTAAGTTTATTTTAAAAAGTTACTTCAAGGTAAAAAATATGGCTCCCTTAAGAGGAAAATACTGACTAGATAGGATGCTAAATGAACCAGTGGCCTCTAAGTTCAGTTATATCTATTATATATATGGCTGGACATTTAATATTTCAATCTCAAAGCACCTTAGCAGCTTTAAACCTTAACCTATACTGACAACTGTGCTTCTGGGATAGAAGACATATTATGAAATTGTGTCTTTGCTGAGAGTAATCACAGACCTAAGCTCTGGAAATACTTGCCAAAGTTCACAAGTCTGGTAGGCAAAAGTAAAAAGAATACCCAACTCAAGGAACCATCTCCTGAAGAAAAGAACTGAAATATCCATTTGATCTGAGCCATTTGGGTAAACGGCAACTAAAAGAAAAGACACCAGTTTTCTTCCACATATGCTCAGCAAAGAGGTGAATTAAAACTGAACAAAGGGTACCTTTCATTAAACACAACAGCTCCTCACGTACAGGGTGTTCAAGACAGCAGTAAGATGAACCGCACTCGACTCAAACTGTGCAGGTGTGCTGTGCTGCCACTCGGAGGCAGTTCTGCATTCAGGCATCCAATGACTACAATACTGAAGAAAGGGACAACAGTATTTGCCCTTTTTTCTTTTTAACTGCAGTAGCTTTTCAGAAAATCCTTGCTTCCTTTACAAGTATGTGCTTACAAGGGCAACTAGTAACAATAAGGTGAATTTGACTCCTGGGAATGGAAGTAAAGACATTCCAAACACTTCAGATGAGTCTAACATTGGTATACAATGAACCCACATGTGTATGACTGCACAAAAACTATTACTTTCACCAAAAGAAGACTACTAGCCAGTGCCACGTTTATAGCTGAAACTGAAATAGCTTTTAAACCAAAACTTACGAAAACCCCATTCTAGAAATCACTGAATTACATGCTTGAATTTCAACCCAATTGAATAGTGGGTGCTTTCACCTAACACTATTTATTAGGTCAGGCCTTAGGTCCACATTAGGATATGCATTTTTATGTGCATTTTTTTTAAAGTCTTTGAAAGCTAAAAACTATATTCACAGCACCTCACTTCAGCATCTAATCTGCCCAGCAAGGTGCCTTTAACAGTGTAAGGAAGGAGTACCTTCAGGTGCCAATACAGAGCAAGTATCTATACAGACTCTCAATGTGGCAGCAGAGGGAGGTTGACACCTCCTCTGCTCCCCTCCCTGGCTCTAAAGCCCCCTACCATACCATAATCCATATACAGACACACATTTTCAACTAAATACACATACACAGTAAATGTTTTGTGAAGCATTTGGTTCCTGTATGTATATTTTCTAATTATTTTGTTAATTGAGATAGGGAAAGACTTGCAGAGCAAACAGGGAGGAGTGAGACCTTGTCTAGGGAAGTAAGGTATAGAGCTCCCATCGACTAAGAAAAGAATTAAAAGACCTACTTAATTATTGTGCATTACAAATAAAAACAGATTTGTCATTCCTGCAGGACTACCTTAAAGCAGACTGATTTAAGACCATTACCAGACCCATACAGAATTTTTACAGCACAGAAACTTAGTTCTTTGCACTTCATTTAAAGGACACAGAAATAAAACTTTGAAGAGGATCCTTATAAAGAAGCAAATTGAGTAGACTATTTGAAGCCTGTAAATATTTTGATAAAGCTGTTTTGTGATATTGTTCATGATCTAAGGCATTCTGGGGAGAAAAGCTTGTATACAAGTGTTGCAGATGAGCAAAACAATTGTAATGTGTATTGCTTGTTTTTTGTTTTTTTTTTTTAAATCATAACGGGCTTCCTAAAACCTGATTTCCACAATGTGTATCAACCATCAGGAGAAGTGCAGTTAGTTTAAGATTGTGATTACTTTTTTGTGCTGGTGTTGGTAAAGCAGTGGATGATAGAAGACTTGGTTTTTAGATACCCTATGAGTAGTAGATAACAAGAATACTGAAATAGAATAATTTCATAAGACAGATACTAATTTGAATAGCAAGCATTTCACTTTCTGAATGCTCGTATAGTACAAAACCTGCACAGACTAGATGAGATTCTTCACTGTAGATAAAAAGACAACCAAACATACTATCAAGAACTATAAATAAATTGATGAGAAATTTAACAAACTTTTAGCTTAAATAAAGGAGAGATGTCTTCTAAATATTCTTTGGTATGCAAGTTCAAAACTACTAGCTCAATGTACTGGGAACTCAATGCCACTAAGCACCTGATCTCATTTACATAAAGATATGAAAAGAGAGTCAGTTTTCAGTTTCTTTTAGATATGTATATTTACATTCCTACTTAATTACTCAGCTTAAGAGATAAACATATCTTAAACTCCAATAAATATTCACTAGGGTTGTTCCAAAAATTAAATGTAAGAAGATACCACCAAGATCTTGACAAATGTAGTGTAACAAAATAACCACCACTTAAGCCTTCTTAATTCTGAATACCTAATAAGAATTCTCTCATCTCACAGCTTTATTTTTTATGCTTAAATAAACAGTAGTTCAAAAATAAAGGAGAATCTTATTTCACCAACTCTATGAGAAAAACTAAATGATCCTAAGCTTTTGAGAAGAATCAAGAATTATGAAAGCCAGTTCACTAATTCACAGTGTGTAACAGACAGCAATTCGACCAACCCAAACAGCTGATCACAAAATTTCAAATTTTTTCAAAGAAGTTAAATTTCAAATCTTTTTCAAAGTAGTTAAAAACAAAAGAAACAACATACCAGAAGACCACCTGCATCTTTTATTTAAAGCTGGTTTTAGAAAAAGGCAGACCTTCAAACTTATGGGGATCGTTCCAGAAGGCCTCTCGGAAGAACGCTAAGCAGGTGATGGTGTATACAACTCCTATCCTCAAGATCCAGATGGAAGATCAAAAGGCAATGGATGTCGCCATTCTGCACAGAGCGAGAAGCAGCTCACAGTTCATCCGGCCCCTTCCTCATTCTGCTGCTGCTGCTTGTGCAGAGCAGAAGCCTCAAGTCTGACAGCCCAAGAATTGTCTGCATTCAAACCTTTCCTAGATATTTGTGAAGATCACCTAACGCTTGTGATGCATGGAAATGACAGTACTCAAAGATCAAAGCCCTCCACCACGTACTCTTTCATCCGCCATTACTGCAACTACATTATATTTTACTTAAACTGACACAGTGTACTCAGTATTCTTTAATACTACACTATTAAACACGTGAATTCCACTGTTGTATAAACATACCTAATCCACAGTAGGACATTTTCAAACCCTTATGTGAACCTCTCTTTGCAAGTGACAAACCCCTCCCCATGTTCTCATCTACCACCACAACAGATCTATCTCTTCAATTTTTCTGCTTGATTCTGCTAGCCCAAAACATCGTAATTCCCTGACCCTTATCCTGAAAGTAAACACTTACCTTCGTGTATTCATTTAAATAGAACACGTGCATACTTGTAAAAAACATCAACTCAATGCCCCAAGTGAGTTTTTCTCAACTTCCCGTAACACAGAAAAATCTTACATTCTGAGCTGAAATTCTTCTACACTACTCTTGAAAGAGTTCCCCCAAAATCCCTTCTTCATGAAATCATAACGGACAAACATACTTCATATTCTCATATACACACCTCGTACTTCCAGAGTATCCTCAGTATTCTTACTGGATAGGTAAATGACAAAAAATGGTATTTTTCACTTTTCCATAGCTTATTTGAAAACGTGGGATTTTTTCCATACATAGAGTCTGAAAAAGCTCACACTGCTCTACTTGTGGAAATTTAATGCTATCTTGGCAAATGACTCAAGGAAATAATTCTTATTTTCCCTAACTTCCCAGATGATCTTGTCTGTCACAGTGATTAGTTAGAATATTGCAACTATGCATAGACCCACTTGTTCACTAGTCTGATTTATTATATTGTTTATAAAAGTTAAGAAAAAACAACGCGCTTTTGTTTTAACACAGCACAGTAATCAGTCATTAAGATGGAATTTCCCCCTCCCCCACCCCAGTAAGGAAATCGAGGAGGAAAAAGCAGTTTTAATGAGATTAATGGTACTTGTAAAGATTATCCTTTGCGGGACACAGGAGGTATTACTACTCTACAAAGTTAATAAATATTGTGCTAAAAGTTAATGAAATGAGATTCTACATTATAGAGTTCCTCAGGTAGTTCAACAGCTCCCCAGCCACAGGGGATATATGATAATATTTATAGGAGATACAATGCACATTCATATTCTTAAATAAATAATAATAAGAAGAAAAGCAATGGTTGAGGGAAGAAAGGGGTAGCCAAAAGGGAACATACTAGTTAACAATCACTTATAGCTCTGCCTGACATCTATACTCCCCTTACCCCATGACATTTTCTCATTTTAATAGACATACATACATGTATATACATAGATATATACACAAACACACACACATATATACACATGCACACATACCTTTGCACACTTATCCAAAACCTCATATTTTTCCCCTCAGCACCAGGCTTTTCTAATAGTATGGGGTTTATCATTTAAATCAATAACATCAATTACATAAATGTCAGAACGAGAGGAAAATACACACCCTTTTATCATCCCATAACACTAAAACAACCAAAAAAAAATCAGTAAGGGCTTTTCTAAATTACAGCATACAATCCAAACTATTTTGTTGGATATAGTGCACTTAAGGATCTGGTATTTTCTTTTTCCAGGTCTTAAACATATCTTGAAAATGGACACATTATCTGCTTCCCTGCTTGTTTTTACAGGAAAAAATATATGGCTAACAACAGCTTAGGTGAACACCAAGCCAAGAATCAAACAGATGCTATTAAATCAAACTGTGCTGCAATGTTGTTTAAATGATTTCACAGTGGAAATTTATCTGTTTCTAGGATTTGCCTTAATGATGAAGCAGATTGATCTTCAACCGATATAAATACCAATTCTTCCTCTGTGTTCAAGATACATAATATATTATGGGATTTTTTTTGTGTGTGCCTTAACCTACTTAGCAATATAAATAATTTTCAGCAGCAAGTATATCCTACCTCCTTCAGCTCTTTCAACACCTTCAACTCCTTTGAAGTTATTCATGTCTGCACTTTAAACAAGTTCTGATAATCAAGTAGTACAACACAGATGTTCCTTGCAGAACAGCCTAAAACTGGAACTACATAAAAGAAGATAGCAATAGCCATTTACAGGAACAAATTGCAATAAATTGTTCACTGGGCTAAAAAACATATTGAGAAAGTCATAACGATCAGTTATCCCAATTTTGAATCAAACCGCTTCAACTGCTGGAATTCTAATTTACTGCTGCGGAATTACAATGCTGTCAAATCAAAACCAAATATCTTCTTTGTGATCAAGGAGCATCTGGCCCTATTAAGCTTTAAATCAAATATACTACTTATCTTAAGTCTCAATGAGCAAGTTTGGGTTTGGAGGTTTGGGTTGCTGTGTTTGCTTGGGTTTTTTTAGCTTTGTGGCTTTTTATGCCACACAGTTTTAGCAGCTATTTAGAGAAGGATTCTGCTGGGACCAAGTCAACGGTTCACAAAAAATATGCAAGCAAGCTAACTAACTTGCATGAATACATATGCTTATTACTATACCTCTACCAAAGGTTCATCTTCAACAGACTTAAGGATCAAGCCCCTGAAAGTTGAGATATACATTTAAAGTGACCAAAAGATTGAACATGTTTCTGGAATCCATGAGAGAAGACAGAAGCAGCAATCACTTGGAATCTTGAGTGTTATATTCAGTCTCTCCTGATGAAATCTGGCTGAGCCGTTTGCTTGATCCCCACAGCTTTCGGGAAAGCTGACCTGAGCGCATCTGTGTAAAAGTAATGTAGAGAAACAAAAGGAGGGGGAAGGGATAAGGTGGATAAATTAAAAAGGAATTCAGACACTGATTCTGGTGAAATGCAGACATTACAATGTACCGCATAAACAAAATTACACCAACAAAAATTGTTTGAAAACAAACCAAGAGTTACACTTGGGGATGATTCTTGGGACTGACAAAAAAACAACAGACAAAACACTAATCAGAGTCTTCTCCAATTTCAAACAGTTAAAAGGACATTACCAAGTATGCATTACTCAATACTCAACCTACTTCAAATGGCTTAGAAACAGCGTTTAGATTGCTATTTTGATAGGAAGGAAAAGAGGTGAATGTCAAGCAAAAAAACAATGAAATTAGAAGAAAGAACATTTTATTTTAGAGATTTAAAACAGAAATTGTTAGAAGTAAAAAAGAAAAGGTAGTCAAATCGCAGGGCAGTGATGGCAGAATGAAAGAAAGAGAGAGGTTGTCTCCTGGTATCAAATTTACACAATCTTCCAAAGATTCTGAGTGACGTGCTCAGAGTAGAATTTAAATCAGAAATAATTCTGTTGAATATTCCATAAGTGAAGACAAGTAACAAGCAACCAGAGGCCATAGTAAATCCAGCATCTGGTAGGTCCGCAATCTGACAACAATTTGTAAGAAACTGTTTTAATTTACCCTAAGTACAAGGCTTATAACTGGCCAGCAGTGATCATGTGGCAGCTGATTAGTTTAAGAAATCCCTTGC
The DNA here is from genome assembly GCF_017976375.1 of Cuculus canorus. NCBI lineage: Eukaryota > Metazoa > Chordata > Aves > Cuculiformes > Cuculidae > Cuculus > Cuculus canorus. Next base: position 27,228,285 of record NC_071406.1, on the reverse strand, counting down.
AGTTTAATAAACAAGACATATGCCTTAACAGCACAGTTGGAGAGCAGTTCCCAGCAGTTAGTGCTAAGAATCAAGCGTGCTTAAGACCTGGATCATCACAGCAGCAGTGTTCTAGAAAAGGCACAGTGCTGACAGGGATTAAGACTAAGAGATGACAAGCTGACAAGACCCCCAGACTTCCGCAACATCCCAAGCAGCTAAGTAATTGTTAAAAAGACAGAACATGTATTATATTTCACTTTGTACTGGATACTGTCAATACAGAAACAGTAAGGGTCAATCTTAATACCCAAGCAGCATTTCACTTTGTAGACCAGAAGGTTGGTCTCTCCCTTTATCCTAAGGATCAGTATCGCCACCAAAAGCCAGAACTACAACACTGTATAAGGATAAAACTCTAGTACTTAATATATTCCTTTCAAACTACACAAATCCATCAATAAATAAATATCCCACATACACACACTTTTCAAATAGATTGATTGATGCCTAGAAAAAATAGAAAACTAGAAAATCTGGGACTATGTTGTTCATCTGAACTATAAACAGAAATGCCTGGAAAAAAGTAATTGGAAAACCTCTACATTCATAAAAGGAATCCAGTCTTTGAAACAACACTTCCTCCACAGCTAGAAAAATAGATATGATTAAGAACTGGGGAAAAAAGCAAATAAAAAACTTTTGGTTTAATGAAATACAGAAGTTTCATCCTACATAAGACCTTTTCTGTGGAACAGGAAGCTTAGAAGTGACACTAACTTTAAAACTGCTGTTACAAACATATGTTTAACCACATCACAAGCAGCTCTTTGTCAGTTCTACAGGAGAAAAAAAAGCTGTCTGACTGGAAGTCAGTGGAAATCTCCCCTCCCCATGCTCTGCAAGCAATATCAGACTACCATTGCATGAAGTGTGTTTCAAATATTAAACTACGTATCTCCTGGCTAAAATATTTTAAAATACTGGCAAACAAAGTCGCTCTGTTTTCACAATTAAAATATAGAATTAAATTAAGACAGTTTTCTGGCATGTACTAAAGGTCATGCAAAAGTGATAATCACATTTTCAAATAAATACACTGCAGCACAATGGAGATTGGTTTATAAAGAGAAGCAGATTTAAGCTACCTAAAGTACTTTGAAAGTCATGACAAGAAGTACTTAAAGCGAAAAATGTTTTCCACAAGAAAAATTTGGCATAGCTAGTTGATGGATGGATGCTCTGTATTTGATATTGCATATGCAGCACCAACAAATTTATATTCACCATGTGGAGCACAGAGCATAAAGGGAACCAACACAAGAGATTCTTTGTGCACTGCAATTAGAGACTTTAAACAGAAAGAAGTAATAATTCCACCCCCCCATGTCAGTCAATGCATATTAAAAGATATCTGAGAGAAACCATAAAAAATAAAGTATGTAGCTTGCTCTCTTTCGTTTCCAATTTTCTTCTGGGAAGTTATTTCATCAAGAGGCGGCTGACAACACTACCGTGTTGAGAAAAGGTTAGCTACTATGACTTTGCTTATTCAGATGAGAGTGAAAGTCTGGAAGTTAGTCCAACTGAGCTTTCCATCTGTGATCCCTATATACCTTTGATTCTTAATGAGAAATTTCAGTAGAGCAGTCTCAGAAGTTATTTCTTTCCCACTGAAAACTGAAACTTGCTCTTAAGTTTACCCTGCCACAGAGGAGACCTCTTGCTCAACTGGAAAGCAGAAATAAGTGAACTTCCCACTGTTCGGTAGAAAAAGTTCTTGATGGTGGGTTTTACCTCTGCTGGCTTGCCAACACCAACGATGATCAACTTGCCATCCTCCAAGCCAACAAGGATGTGGCTATACTCTTTGGTGACAGAAATGCAATGAATCGGCAGTCGCATGGCTAAGGGGGAGATGCTCAGACTTAGGCTGAAATGAAAAACCACAAAGAAATCACATTGTGTGTTTGTTTGCGCATATTGCAAAAAAAATAAATAAATCACACTGCATCTGAAACTGCTGTCCACAGGATGCACTACAGAACAATTTCTCAAGGATCCAACTTGCAATTTCCGTTATTATAAACTCCTAAGAAACAATCTAATCATAACCCAGAATAGAGCTCCAATAACAAGAAAAGGCATGGGTGGGCAAGTCAGTAAATTAAGATGTTTTCACTGAAGAACAGTAACATTAGTCCCACAACTGCCTAAGTGACAAGAATCACTCCCATTCTGAGGAGCAATGGAGCCCTACAGAGCATGGCAGTAAGTGTAGTTTAAAACTCAGTGCAGAACTTGATCCTGCATTGGCCAAGTTGCCAATGACCAATCAGACATGGTCACAATCACAACTTGCAGATGTTAAACACAGCTCTTGCAAAACTGTCAGTTCTAGGTGTATAACTGGGATAAATACCTAGGAACAAAGAGGGCTGGTACAACTTCTATTTTTCTTTTCTTCCTATCTTAGTTCCCTCCCAAAAGTGTTTCAGGAATACAGAAAAAAGCAATGGCTACCACGCTCAAGCACCAGGCAAAGCCCATGTTACACAGCCATTTCTCAATAAGCCTTTTTATCTGTATCTCAATAATCAACTAGTGATGATGGTATGTTACCTGTAGAGATCCCGTATGGAAAGAAATCCCTGTAAGCTGCCCATCACGATAAACTCGCCAGTCACACACATATCTGACACTTCCTCCTTCAGAGTCTCAGAACCCAGGTATTTTCCATTGACGGAATAGAGATGCAATGCATTCTTATCCTGAAGAGATCAAAAATAAATCTGTCACAAAGGGCTGACTGGATTAAGAATGTATAATTTGTATCGTTAGCTCACTAGCAGGGCAAGTTAGCTCACTAGCTAACTTGGGCAATAACCCATGGATAATACTGCTGACAACTGTCTCCTTGTTGAATGACAGAAGAGTACCAAGCCTACGTGCAATCTGTATGTATATGAGGTCCTGTATAGAAATTTCTTGTTGAAGCTATTCCTTGTTGCCTCTTAATGTAATATGGCATGGTCTTACCTACCCATCTAATCAATTCCAGATTTTCTGGAAACATCCATGGATTTACTATTCAGGTCCCTGGTTTATAACAGCTTTTGTCAAGGAAAAAGAAGGAGAGCATTCTTCAGCCTTGCTAGACTCTCCCTCCCCACCACTCCAAACTGAAAAGCAGAAGGAAATGGGTATATTTCCACAGAACTAGATTTAAAAGCCTTTTCTGGACAAGGCAATAAATTCTCAATGGATTAAAGACACAGCTAACACAGTCATCTTAAGTTCTTCCAGCCTGATAATTGCCCTGGTCTCTTCTTTCCCCACCTTCCCAATGCAGGTAGCATGCCCACATCTGATAAATTTGTCTTTGCAGAAATTCCCCATGCTTGTAACTGCTCTACCCTTATTAAAGTAACTGCACAGCTACTCAATAGACAGAATAAGGAGCACTGCGAACCTTGTAGCTGTCTCTCCAATACAAAAGTAAGAAACATCAGTGTAGTCACTGGGCATCTTGCACCCAGAACTTACTGCGCTCCCCTCATAAGCCTATTTCTGTGCACAGCAGAACTTGTTTCCCCTAGTTCTCCTTTTCAAAGCAGCTCTCCTAGGAAGAGCCATTAATGCACAACTGGGCATCTTCCTTGCAGGATTTCAGAGATTTTCATGAAACTTGCAGAGCACAGTATGTCTTTGATTTATCTTTTAAACAAATTTCACTCAAATTGGCTAGCAAAATAAAAGAAATAAGGAAAGAGACACAGTATACTCAAAAAGCCTCATCACTTTAGGAAATAAGGATAAAGTTAGGTACATTTATGATTGAAGTCTTCAGTGAAAGAAACAGAGGTACTCCATGAACACACGTACCTTAAGAGTAGTCTTCCCTTCTATGCTGGTGTGAACAACTATATGGCCTTCCCAGGACACAGCCAGATTGGGAACAGTCAGCAGGAGAGAACTCTCAGAAGGTGGTCGCAAAGTCCTCACGTACTGACCTTTCCGAATAGTGCGGACAATAACAGTCCCATCCTGCAGCGACCAAGTTTAGGTGAGTCGTTACTCAGGAGGTAAGTTAGTGCAACACACAGAAAGAGTATTCAAATACAGAGGGAATATTTTGAAAGCACTCAAGTCCTTAACTGGAGGTCAAGACTCCTCAACATTAGGAACTCTATGCAAAGAATCCTTCCCCTCAAGGCCATGTACTTCAGACATATGAAAAAACAAATTCAAACAAGGCAAGACAGCAAGGATAGGCAAAAAAATCACTCATTTCATGTCACATAAGTGGACATTATGTACAGCACAGAGTTAAAGTTCAGCAGCCTGCCAGTGCAGTACAGTAAGGCAGAGCATGAGTAAACTGCACAGAGCTTTCAAGGTTAAGGAAACGGTGAAGAAACTGTCACAGAACTGTTTCTGTGAGAAACTTAACATCTCCAAAATTCACACACGTTACAGCTCATCTGTGCAGAATTACACAACATGGTAGCTGAGGCCTATGCTATGTAGAGCAGTTTGAGACAGCCTGATGTAAGCAGACAGCAAAGGAGATGGCACATATGTTCTTGATCCGCCAGACTGAAGAAAAAATATCATTAGTCAGGTTTTTTGTATTATTCTTAATTGAATTCAAATGTGCACTGTGGTTTGAGTAGAGCAGAGACAAAGAAGGGAAAAAGGATGCGGATGCTTACCCTGGATCCCGACACTGCCATATCCAGTTCAGTGCTGATGCCAACACTCGAAACTTCATCAGTATGCCCATAAAGGATCTGTAATGGCTTAGGTGACAGGCCTACAGGTACTCCTCCCTGAGAGTAACAAAAAGTGCAATGACATATTCTCTTGCAGCTGAGGGACAAACAAAAAATAAATTTCTGGTTTCTTCAGTATCAGTTGTGTGAGATTTTTACTTGACGTGGGCCAAACTCAAAGGCATGACTCACCCATTCCAATTCAAACTTACTGCCTTTTATACCAGCAGCCCTATCTACTGAAATCACAAGAATGAATAAATGTACAGTTGCTATATGGATGTGAAAGACAGAGTTACTTTGCTGACTTGTTTCTATCCCTGCAGGTGTGCAATAACCCCAATGAGAAGTCCTAACAGGAGCTGTTTGCCTACCCATCCACCCATTTTTTCTTCACTTGTGTATCTGGGCTTGTTCAGTTCTTGCACTTCACTGGAATTAAGCACTATCTTCACAGCAAAGCTTGAAGAAGCTGAAAGCTATTTTGCTTAAAAATACAGCAACTCTGTTTCATTTTCTAAAAGAAAAAATCCTCTGTAACTACCAGTATATGCAAAGGAAATCTTGCAATAATGCTTATTTAAAACAGTAATTTTCCAGGATGTCAAAACTATTTATTGCAGGGTGCCAAAACTAATTAGTACTTCTGTTCTAGTGAGTTTACTGTCTGCATATGCAAACCTATTCTCAAACCTGATGTAAGGCAAGACCTGGGCTTAAAGAAAAGGTACAGCAAATAGTTCTGCAGAGGACTCTCTATTCTCATTTCTGCGACAGAGAATTTGACTCTATGTTCTCATTTCTTTGATAGAAATCTGAAAGCAAGTACACACATGTATCACACAACCACTTGGATTGTGCGAAAGCACAAGACCAATATAAAGAATTCTAATACACCAGTGTAAATCCAGGTAACAGACTAGTGTTGTCTTTGCTAGCTCCTAATGAAGTCGTCAGAGGAAATAAAGCTAAAATGCACAGTGAACAGCAGCCTAAAAATGTAAAAGTTCTCACTACAAACGTTGTTCTAACCAATTCTGGTAGTCTCAAGCAGTGCCTCTCTTCCATTCTTCCATCCGTGCAATAGGGGTTAATATTTGCCTACCCCAAAAATAATCTATGACATCTTTAAAAGTGCCTCTAAAATACGGTACTTCCTCTATGGAGTAACTATTGTGTGTAGCGAATATTTCAAACACGGAAGACAACAGGAGTAATAAAACTACTAAGCTGATTGATTTTATTGGACCACCTTTCCTGCAAACCTGAAAGAAAGAAAATCAATAAACCAGGACAGCAAAACAGAGAAGGATAAAGAAACATTCAGAGACCGCTTCTCAGAATATGCCTAAATAACCCACCTGCTGAATTATTTGCCATATCATACAGGTAGTATCTCTGGAGCCTGAAATTAAATGAATTCCACAGTAGTCTATTGCCAAGCAAGTCACGATATCTAGATAAAGGAAAGAAACCAGGGAGTTATCACATAGATATTTAAGAATAATTTCCCATAGAGTGACAATATGCATGCACTATGTGAGCAATGTACTCTCATTTGCTCCACTGCGATAAGGACTGATAAGATTGTATTAAACAATGAAGTCATTCTACAGCCTGCTGGACCAACCTGACTTAATCAGCTTTGCCACCTAAAAACAGCGGTTAAGCCTTATTTTGAAATTACATTAAACCATCACTACAATGTCGAAAACTTCATACTCACGTACATATGTATAAACATGGCTCAAGTATTCTTCTGTTCTTATGCTATCGTTCCTTAACAACTGCTAGGCTTGTCCGCCCAAGTGCACTGGCTATAATTCTTTCCCGAACAGCCAAACATCAAGGTACAATACATAAACCTTTTTATTTCACAAAGTTACTAACCCATGTGCCTGATGTGCTGTCCAATCAGCTTGCCTTTTGTAAGGGATGTCACTCTGATGCTATTGTCCCAGTGTCCTCCACTAAAGAGCAGTTTTGCATCATGGGATACTGCAAACAACTTAGAGGTGATCTCCAGCCCTGGTGCAAAAGGACCGCTCATGTTGCGTTGTGTTCTGTAAGCAAATAATAAGCAATTACGAGTAACCTTAGATAAAATAGATGTATTTTGCACTTCCTATATCCTTAAAAATTAATAACACATTCAATTTACAGAAGAAGCTATTTCTAAAGTAAAAAACAGGTGAAATTCTGGCCCCTGGCATCCATAGTAAAATTCTCACTGCCATCAGCAATTCGAAGCAAGATTCCACCTTAGATATTTTCAGTCTTATATGCAATTTGATTCTGTATGGATAACTCCTGTCCCTACTAAGTAATGTAACATTCAAGAAAAAAAAAAGAAGTTTCTAAAAACAACAGACACAAACCCACCATTACACCTGTGCTATAGTGTAATAACATATGAAGACTGCCCATCTCAGATTCCAATATGAGATTTTACGATCAATAATTAGAAAAGAAGTTAGATGTAGCTCTAAGAACGAAGAACTTTGAAATGCCACTTACATAACTCCTTATTAGAACAGTATACAGACCAGAGGTAATATTATTGAATACTATAAGATTAATTCTTCGGTGAAAACAGCCAATGAAATCAGTCCAATCTACTGACTGTTGAACAATTACTGTATTTTATTACTATCAATGAATTCATCTGCACTTCTCTGTAATTTGCTTACTTGGGATTTGTCACTGTGGTATCTTTGATGAAAGTAAAATAGTTGGAGATATTTTTATCATAAGGCAGCCAACCATGAGTTCCAATAACGCAGTTCAGACTTGCTGTTACCTAAAAGAGTTTGACAGAAAAATCCGTGAAGTCCAGAGGTGTATTTTCCGCTTGCCTTTGATGGTATGGGACCTTGCATAAAATCCAGCACAGGCTTCATGAGAATTTACCACAAAACACCCCCTCTCCAAACACCCCACTACCCAGAAATGAGGAAAAAGGGCCCGCTCAGGTAAGTTAAGCCTCATGCAGTGCATATTACCACGTTAGGATGATTTATTGGTTACAGAAGTTGAAGGGGGTGGGGTGCATGACACAAAAAAAGCCAACCAACCCCTCTCAAACATTTCATTACAATCCAATCATTTAGTTTAAGCAACTTCTTTTCTTTGAAATGGCAAACAATAGTTAACATATTAGCACAGGAAGTTTTTTAAGAAAATTGTACTACAGTTGTGTTTCAGAGAAAGAAAGGAATCTAAATATTCAAGGTTATTTTCATCAGATACTTAGAAAGCACAAACTAAGAAGTTTAGACATGTTCGAATTCCAAATAACATATGCATATACCAGACTAAAATAGGACAGTAAGTCTGACTTACAAAATAGGAACACTGGTAAAGAATAATAAACATAATGATACTATTAATAACTTAGTCTTTGATCAGCCAAAGCTGGGCTGCATTGCATTAGGAAATTGATTGCTACCACAGAAGTAGATGAAGTGGGCAACCTACCATACACCTTACTACAACTCCTCCTCATGCCTCACCAGCTTTTAAACACCGTTAAACAAATCAGCCTAGCTTCTCTTCAAGAGACAAACATTTAACTTAAGCTGACTTAAATGACAGGTTAAAGGAACACATTTGAACAGGAACAGTTAAGAAGTGTTTCTTTACAAGCTGTAAGAAAAAAATACACCTACTTGACTGTCTGCAGTCTAAGAATAGTATTGAATCATGCAACTCACCAAGATTTCCGGACTTCCCTGAGAAATAAAGGAACGTGACTGATTCCTGGGGACAACAGCTTTGACAATGGGCACACCATCACTGATTCCCTGAAAGAAAGGACATGGTTTTGGTCTGCTTATATCCAAGACCTTGAGGACAAATCTAGAACCTGTACAGAGTAAAACCCTAACCCTCCGGAATCAAATGTCAGACTAGTACAGTACTCTAAGGCACTGGCACACACATTTTCAGTTCATGCAGGTATGCTTTGTCAGAAACAGCAGAAACAGAACCTTATCTTGTCCTGAACAAGTGAGTTTAGCTATCAAGTTAAGCGAGTCCTCTGATATCACCACTGATGTTCTTCGCTTTCTTGGTGTGGTGCCTAACTTAAACTAAGATCCAGGCAAGCAGCCGGCAGATAGAAATTGATGGGATTCAAACTCTATGAAGTTGACTGAAGAGACAGTGTTCATTTTACACACACAGCATTTTAAACTATTTTCTTTGAATAGGAAGCAAGTTTATTTTCATCTACCTCTATGAAGAATGACTTCAGTTCAGTGAGGTGTTGGAAGAGATTCAGAGTAGAGGTATCGCTTTTAGTTAGTCTTTGCACTACCTCTTCTGCTGAAAGCCTTTGCGGATGGGGCTCCTAGGAAACAATATTTGAAGAAATATCAAATTGGACAAACATATCAATTTGTTCCAAGTCACATAAGACACTCAATCTTATTGGTAATCAATGAGAAAACAGACTCTTAAACGTCTAATTACTTCAAGTAAATTAATTTCTTTTCAAAATGGTATGTAAATATCTGTCAGTGTGACCTTTACAAATCGTACTGTGGCAAAGACTTAACATGCCTAAAATTACAAAGCATTACGTTACACACCACTACTTTTCATTTTTTCAGAAGTCCTTTTGTAATCAGTTGGATTTACTGACAAAGGTCTGATTGAGAGGGAACAAAGAGCATTACCTTTAACAGTTGACAGGGAGTTTGTCCAAAATTATTTATCATCCCTTCTAATGCTTTCCTTTCTTTCTCATCTGTTAAAGCATCCAAATCCACAGCCCCTGGACCACAACCAGAATGACGAAGGGCAGAAAAAGGAAAAAACATAATCCAAACAATTTATTGAGAACCTAATATGATCAACAAATGTGGCGAAACTGAAATGAATTGCAGCATTATCACCCTTTGCCCCAGGAAAGCCTCCAAACAATGCCTCCATATAAACTATGATCTGAGAACCCCACCTGGCACATGGAATTTTAGATGTATCTGTAAATAAACGAATTTACAGGCTTTTGTCTTATCAAATTAATTTCATACACTTCATGCACGCAGTAAATTGCACACAAAAGCCACCCAAAAATGGCCTTTGGAATTAACAAAGTAACATTTGTCTCCAATATTTGTTGGTTTTAAGCAACTTGCCTTGACTTCTAAACCACAAGAAACCTCCTCCCACAAATGCTTTTAAGCAAACAAGTGAGAAACTAACAAAAACCTCCAAACACTTTTAGAAACAAAACACAAGCAACTGGAACAGCTCCACTTGAAAAAACTTAATTAACATTTCCAGTTCACAATATCTGAACAAAGCATCAAATATTCTGGTTATCTGATAAATTACAAGTTATGCTGCCATATTTAATCTCTTGCCATACCATATGCTATTGTACAGCAAGGTCACAAATCAAGTGTTTCCTAATACTGAAAATGCTCAAGTCTGATGACAATGACAAGAAAGCACATTGCTTTGTACCTTCATAAGTACAATAATAGAACACATTGAGTGCCTCCACTGCAGCTGGTCCTCTCTGCTTGTAGCCGAAAATCAAATCTATCCATTCATGAAGATGAGCAGAAACATACTCAGATTCCTAGAAGGAAAAATGCTTTTGTAAGAATAAGAAATGTACAGCTCCCTCTTGTGAGGGCTGTTCTTTTCTGTGAATGAGATTTAATTCCTAAACTACGCGTATCCACAAACTAGGTCTATAAGAACATGTAGGGCAGAAGCATAGGAATATCAATATGTGTTAAGGGCAGTAATTGCCAGGTAAGAAGAAAAAAAATCAATACAGTGAAGCAGCACATCCAGATTACTGAAATGCAACTGTGCACCAAAAGGTAAGCTGCTGGTTCCCTAGTATCATATGGAATAATCTATAAAAAGCAAGTGCAGTTTTATCACCTGCATCCACCTAATTCTGCATTTTATCTCCTAGGGCAGCAAACTCCCAAATGATAACTCTTTCCTCTCTTTGTTTTAAGCATTTTATTGACACACACAGTGCGTTTAACTTAAAGTTCTCATGGTACTTGTAATGTCAAATGCAACCACAACTCTAGTTTGAATGTAATCTCAGTGTTTTACAGTCAAGCCAAAGTGACAATGCGTAGGTATACTTTATTGTTACTTCACACACATGAACATCACCTTACCAGAGCCTTCCTGTGTTTATAAATGAAGTCTTCTGGGGAGTGGGCCCATTTGGGGAGAACAACATCGTTTACTACCTCTTTGGATATTTGAAGCTGACCCAAGTTAAAACCTAGTGAAAAATTCAAAGAATTTTAAGAATAACTACAAAAATATTTCAAATATCTTTATTTCTCACTAAAGATTAAAAAGCATACTTTTCTCAATGCAAGGGAAGGATATAGAAACATTCTTTATGTAAATCCCCAATAACACTATCACTGACATAGGACGCCAAGTTCTGCTCTGAATGTTTAAAATGTTAAATTATACACGATGACAATCGTCCAAGGCACCTTAGTTACTTCAAAGTTGAAGCCTCAACCTTAAAATCAGCATTAATCATTTACATTTATCTGTAAGCCTATCTGCACTTGCTTTGTTTTACCAGAATTGAATCCAAAACAATTTCATAATGAAATTACTCATAGGCTTAAATGACTGTAGAATCAAGGCTTTCAGGAAGCTTTAAATCCCACCAGCTTTGCCAGCTTTGATTAGAACAACTTTAAATACTGGAATGATTTTTGAAAGCATGACTTGGCTGTTTCCAGTTTTTTAACTTAGAACTCGAGTAGATTGTAGCTAGCAAGCTCAATTAGCAGCAGCAGCAGCACCACAAACATTCAGATCCATTTCTAATTTGTCTAATAGAAACAATTCCCTATGCAACAAATATGAATTAAGAAATGTCTAGGAGTCTCATATGGGAATGTAGGACGCTGTCTTTCTAATCAGCATTATGTATGAGTGAAACAGCTTTTTTTTTTTTTCCTTTTTCCTTCTTCTGATGTGTACCAAAACTTACAGGGCTCTAAAACCAGGTGGCCCAACGTGGCATTGGAAGATAAAGAGTAACAAGCAGAAAATACACTGGCTGTGGGAACAAATAAAGGAACTCACACGTGAAGATGTCCACTCTATCACTCAATGGACCCAGTAACAAGACGACTAATTAATCTGTACTAACTTTTGCTATTTAATTAATACTATTTCTAACTTCTTCAAACATCCAAATGAACATCTGTGATATTTAGGCAAAACCCAGTATTTTTAACCATCCTTAAGCCCAGAGTCCAAATTTTAAACAATGGTTAGGCTGCTGCTTAACACAACTGGTGTCTTCATTAAAGAGTCAAAAGCCAGCATGATGACTGAAGTAATTTCTACAAGCACACTGTAAAGCTTAAATAAGAAATGTTTCACAACACCCACAAATGGTTGTAACAATTCTTTTCTGAAGAATACAAGAACAGTTTTCTATGAGAATATTCCGAGCAGTCAGTTTACCATTTTGATTTTCCAGGAACTCTGGGAAGTAGAAGAACTCTGGGATAAGTTCCTTGACATCATTGGGGTTGTCCATGAGTGCCTGCCAGGTAGCAGGAATAGAGTGGAACTGCCTGTCAGCACAATCAAATCTGTGGATCAGAAAACTCAGGTTAGACTTTGATCATTCCCTCAGAAAAATGGTCAAGAACGAAAATAAAGGTACTGGTCATTTACTCGCAGCATACCTGCCACTTTGCAGTTGAATATGAAGTGTTGTGAAAGGTTCTACCCGAATGAGATAATGCATGACACCAGCAGCATTTGAGTAATGTGTCCCATAGTGAAATTTGTCAATTATCCCTAGGGGATCCTCGAAATTCTCGTATCTAAAAAAAATAAAAATAAAACTGAGTACTCCATCTGACGTGGATTTTACTTATAGGAGGCAAGGATCCTAAAGAAACAAATCACAGCAGCCTATGTGAGAAAATACATTGAGTTGTATCTAACCTGAGGATTCCAATTCTGACTTAGAAAGTCAGGAAAAGATTGAAATGTACACCACATGAGGCCTTTGCATACCTGTTCTTATGCTCTTCCGTAGGCATTTGCTATTAGCTGCTAGAAACTGGGTAAAGGGTAAGACAGGCCAGATTTAGCATGACTTTATACAACCAACAAAACCCCCCACATCATTAAGCTGAATCTTTGTTACTGAAGGAACTTGTGACAGTTTCCTACAAGATTTGTAAGAAAAAAATTAAAAAGTGTGTGTGTGCGTGATTGTGTCAGGAGGCAGAAAAGATTTTAATGCTCGCGCTCATGTCCTTTTCTGCTGACAAACTCCCTTCACAGTACTATGCCACCATCTGGCTGATGTATTCCTCAGTGTCACAAGGCAAGCAAGAGGAAAAATAGACAAACATACTGCTGCAGAACTAATTTCATTACAGTCAGGGACAGAGCCTAATCATTCAGAAAAAAATCACCATGTTCCAGGTTTTCAGAAGAAAGCTTGTTTTGGAAGACGTCTGACAAGTGTAGTCAGGTATGCACACTAGCATAAAAGGAAAGATCACTACACCAATGCACGTACACTAAGTATTTGTCATTCCTACCTACAATGGGGTTGCTGGATGTCACTGAGTTATATTTTATTTCAAAGATAATATATGCTTGAAAAAGAGCAGGAAATAGATTTAGCATCAACGCTACCTCTCAGCACAGGCAGCTCAACCCATCAGTATGATTTCACATACTTGGTCTTGAAGCAGAAGTGGGTTACAGTATGTCTCTTCAAGCTGCTGGGCCATTAAATTAAGTGTTTCTATATCCTTTCAGGTTTTTATCTCCACATCTGAGAAACAACTGAAAATTTACAACAGTACATTTTGCCCTTTAAGTGCTGCACAGGCTAACTAATGCGAATGCAGCACCGACAACAAACCAACAATCTTTGCAAGGGCATCTCTGATGTTACAGAACCAGATTTTAAAAATTGCACTGTCACACTTTATTTATAAATTGTGTTATTAGTCTGGAGAATCAGAAAAGAGAAAAATATAACTGAGTGTTCAAATACATACTTCTCTTTCACAGCCTTCGCATTCTTTTCATTGACCACCCCTATGGGTTTGGAAAGATCCCTAAAGACTGCAGGATTATTCAGGTCCAGTTCTTCTGAAGTATAATCTTGTAAAATCCAGGGAAACTAAAAAAAAACAGAGTGGGAAAACAAACTGAGATTAAAGATCCATCTTTCAAAATAGAAAAAAAAAACCATATCTTTTACAAAAATTTAGAAATTAATTTTCTTAATTACCACGGGATATTGAGCGAGGTCATTGTAAGTTCGTCCTGCCATTGTGTTGAGTTGAATAAGGTAGTCAAAGTTGGATATTTCTCTATTCACCCACTTCTGAAGGACCCCAAAAAAAGATACAATGAAGTTATTAGATCAAAGATACCACTAATGGAAATTACATGTCTTGTCAGAATTTATCTGCCAGTGAATAGTATTGCCAAGTGAAAGGCACAAGACTAAGAATGGTACGGAAGTCCAAATTTAATTTTTCCTAATAACGTTGATTTTCCCTTTGATTCAGTGACTCTGCTACCTACATTTCATCGAAATCATGTCCCTGATTGATGCCAGTACTATTTTAAATACAGGGCAGCAGACAGCTAGCAGCCTCAGAATAAAAAAAGGAGAAGAAAAACAGAAAAAAAAGAAACAAAAAAAAAGGCAGGTAAGCAGGCACTGAGAAAAGAGGGAACAGAACCTGGAAATACATTGGACTTACAAGGTCAAAACTTATTTATAAATTTTTTTCCCACTGGTTCCTGGTACAGGAATTTGTGAACTAACATCATCGTTGTGCCTTTGCTCTGCTATTATATTTTAAACCAAAGAACCGATAGAACTGTGTTCAGAAGGGCTCAGAATCTGTATGTAGTGTGATGGACATTTCATTACAGAAGAGAGTTTCTCTACAAAATATACAACATGATAGCTTTTATCGTCAGGGAAACAAAGAAGTTCCAATATTTTAAAAGTCATTTGTAAAGATACCTCCCACAGAGAAAATAATAATTGTGGCATAAAGAGATGGAAGAAAAAATATATGTACTACCTTTAAGAATTTATCCATTTTTAGGGTAATACAGACATTTTGAAGTTTTCCTTTTAGACCAGTATTACTAATTCCCTTAGGACCATTTTACTTCACATGGGTCTTGTTGAAAGCTACCTCATGAAAAGGTGGCAAGGAAAATTATTTGCACAGGCAGTGAAACAAATTCTAAAATGTGCACTCAAGATCACTGACTAAAACCAGAACGAAGTCTGCTACATGCTTTCCATTCTTGTTTGAGCAATCATCAAAATCACAGGGACAGAGCCTGGCTGTGTCCCTTTACCTGAGCGAATGTAAACATAAAACACAACAATTTTAAAAACAAGCACGTGCAAGTTTAGGGGCCAAGACTGAGGGCATGGAAGTTGGCAATTGCAATCTAAACACTGTGAGGAAAAAAGTTAAATCAGTAGTCCAGGATCTTCCAGGACTCATTCGAGAAGCACAGGAATGCTCTAGACCATGTTATACTGAAGTCTTATACCTGCATCAAACCTGAAGCTTTAAAAAGTTCCTGCGGAGACCTGGTCCCAGAAATATTTGGAGAACGCAGCGACAATATTTTACTATATACTTTGTTTCGGACCTGTTCGAAAACAGCATTAATAAAAAAAATTATTTCAGATATTGAAGCTGACAAGTAAACAACTCCTCTGCTAATAAAAATGCGTAATACATGGAACACAGTTACACTTGTAAACACTTCTACTTCTTGCTCTGTAAAGTGTCTGAACCTGGATGAACGTGACACCCTTCAGTTACAGGATATAAAGGCAACATATGTTATGAAGTGATTTTGTGTGTGTAGATGCTACACAGAAAATCATTATTGCTACAGACGTCTTCTAGGAAATACTGCTGCTGTTCAAATAAAATTACACTAACGTCTTCCCTACAAAACTACTGCAAAGGTTTATTTTCTTAAAAAAACCCACAAATAACGTTTTATTGGAGCTATTAATAAACTGACATACTATGGCAGTCTGTAACTCACCCCAAGTTCTGATATGTACGTTAGTTTCACATGCAAAGGTTCACTGACATTATTCAGTGGAAAAAGTTTACTAATCCTAAATCACGGAAACAGAAGTAGCAATGACTTCCAGTGTTGCTGTAAAACAGAAAGTCTCCTTTGCTTTGAAATTAATTTGCTCAGAATATTTAAAAAGATGCGTGGGCTTCAAGATATTTAAAGTACTATTGATGTAATTTCCATATCATAGCAGAGAGACAAACTATACACAAGGAAAAGGAAGAATCGTGGTTTAGCCATCTTTTCACAATAAACCAGTTTCTAGATGCCAGACCAAGGTTTTCACAGACTGCAGTTTAGTTTCCCATAAAGGTTCTCTCTAGCAAACCTTTCGCTACTAGTGTTATGGTATTATGAAAGACACCAGACTCAAACTAGACACAAGCAGTGAACTTAAACTCGACATTTGTGCCAATTATATAAATCAAGGGAATTTGAGAAACTCATACCTCCTTATTGAAGTTGAGGAAATAGTTGGTTTGATCTGTAAGGAAGATCTCCAAAGCTGACCTCCTCAGGTTGTACCGACGCAGATGTATCTCTCGAATTTGAGAAAGGTGCCACTTGAAATCAAAACCTATGCCTAAGAACAGCACTTTGATTATTGACTTGGAATATATATAAAAAATGTCATATAGATATAATGCAGTATCGTTTCCAGTCAACCCAGAGTTAGTCCTAGAGAAGGCAAATTTTGTATGTGGCTTCATTAACAATTTTGCTAGGAAAATATTTACTTCAGCTATTGTTCTGCTGAGAGAAAGAAACAGCAGGAAATATCTGATGGAGTGTAGAATTAAGGTTTGCTTTCTGATCAAAGACACATTATAAATGTAGTCTGTTGACAAAAAATAAGACTCAAATCCCTTTACTTTCTTAAACCGGCTCAAATAGAAGCTTTCATGTTTACACTTCCCAAAAGGTCACATTCTTGATATACTGCTTTTGAAAATTTATCATTATTCAAACATTTCAGATCACTGTTTTCATATTATTGGAAGTTCACTAAATTAATATAGACAATTAATGTTTACATACTACTTTTTAATCATTATTTACTACTACTTTTTAATTGATGTACGAGTGAAACTTTATCAGCAGGGAGAACAGAGAGGTGCCATTTAATTAGAGATAACATTTTTTAATCAGCAAATTTAATTAATTTTTAAAAATAAGTTAATTTCTTAAGAAATACTAAGAATACTATATCAATTTATAACCTCGTCAAGTACAGTTCCAGAATCTTGGTTCTGAAAAGATCAGCCAGTCGCTGGCCACCAAGTACAATATAAATTTTAAGTACAGATCCACAACTTCTCTCTTCACAAGTAGTTTGACACTTATTCTCAGAAAAATAAAACTCAGCCTACTAAAACCAGAACGATGAATTGCACTGAAAAGAAAGTGACATGCTCACCTTCCTCTTTTTCAAAGCTACCATCAAAGAAATAGATGTGCTGGGTTGTGACCTCCAGCCTGCCAGGTATCACATCAATTACTGTAATGAGTTCACAGTCTTCAGACAATATTAGCTTTTCCTTTTGACTTTGCTCTTCCTTCTCATCCCTACAAAAATACCACTAAGTGTTACAGGGTTAGGTAGACCACATAGTTGCTTAGATATTTCGTAAACAGTTCAGAAAAGATTAAAATTTAAATGGCATTATCAGTATAATACAAATGATTGTATGAAGCTACTTCCACCAGCAGTCTGATATTTCTGGCTAGACTACCAAACATCATTTCACATCATTTCTCTCCAGGCTCAACATTTCATCTCAAGCACAAGAGATCTGACCTCTCCTCAAGTATGAAAACATGAGGCTGTATTTCCCTTTCTTAAGTGCTTAAATTCTCCGGCCCAGAGCAGAGCTGAGTCCTGGTCCATGTGACTAAAGTTACCTTCAGAAATATTTTAAGTAATGTTTACTCAGAAGTCTATTGATACAGCACATTACAAGCAAGCATTTAATAACCTTTAAGGTACAAGAAAATGCATCAGTATCACTCATAGAAGTGCCACATCTCTACTGAACTTCAATAGCATAGACACACAGATGCACGCAGGTCATGACACGTCCAGTTACTGGAGTGAAACATTTGCTCCCCCCCCCCGCCCTTTTTTTTTTAAAGTCACACAAGTGACATGAAGGAAGCAGAGCAGGTCTGCTCTCTGGAATGCTCTTAAACACAAAGGACTCTCTAGCAGATTAATGCCAACCAACCAAACATCCATGCTATGCACCTGGTGGTATCTACAGGCAAGAGCCAGTTCCAGTCCGGTGTATGCCCTTACAGGGCAGACCACCTCCTGAGAATTATACCCAGTGTACATAGCAGAAAAGTTTTAACAATTCGGTAGCTTCGGCTTCAGACCAACTACAAGCAGGGAATCACAAACAGATCCTCACAAACATCTGCTCCACCTCTTTTCCCTGGGGCTCCTAATGTCTCATTGTTGAGAACAGCAACTTTTCTGCATTCAAAACTACTACAAAGCCCTGAATTGGATTGTTAAAGCCAGACGAAAAAGGAGGGAAGCTTTGTATGCTAACTAGCAGTTGTTTCTCACTTGTTATCCCTAGCACAGAAACAAATTTCATCTGTTCCGTTCTGCTGTACTTACAAATTGGAACTGGCTGTTGTGTCTTCTTCTGGTAGTTCAAGAACATCATCTTCAAAGTCACTCACTTTCACCTGCTTTACCACCTCCAAAAGCAGAGACTCACTAGAGGGCTGTGTTGGGTGCACACCTATCATAAACAGACATTTCAGTTCAGAAAATATTTTGCTACAATACTTTTGGAAAGCTAATCCACTGAATGTATCTTCTACTGTTGAATGTTGGTTTTAACCAAGTAAAAAGCAACCAGACTTCTTTTGGGGACCAGTACAACGTTAAAAATACTCCTTGAACTACACTGACCTATCTGTCAAATCTTAACAGTATAAATGGAAGACATTAACACATCAGAAAATTTTGCACTGCATTCCAATGTGGACATTTCCAATAAAACATTTTGCAGTGTTCTGCCAGACATCACTAAAGCATACAGATTTCATGGAAACACTGCAGTTGGTTTTTGCTTACTTGGGTTTACAAGAGTTTTTTAGTTTGAGTCTTAATATACAATACACCTAACTTAAGGAACAGTTGATGCCACTAACTCAGCCATTTGGCATGCTTCTGAACCAAGCACCACTTGTGTTACACATTTTACTATACAAGAAAAAGAAAAATCAAGAATTAAGAATCTACCACGCACTGATTCTTAAATACAAAGAGTGAAGTCCAAGAATCCCAAGTGAATTAGCAAATAAAATACAACTTCACCTAAATTATCTCTCAGGTCACTAGCATCCTGATGGGAGTTGAAGTTGTAATTCTGCACTAGTTTTAGTCTCATACGTGAAAAATTCTCCACATTTGAAAGTTTCCAGTGAATAGGACGCTGTTTCCTAGGAAAACAAAAATGTTCACAAAAGAAGTTAAAAGACGGTAAAGACCTATATGAATGAACTGATTAAAAAAAATACAAAAGTCTTGATTACCAAGTATGTTGCCCCTTTTCTAACAGAGTCACCAATCTGTACTGTCTCCCAAAAAGTTTTTGCAATCCCTTCATAACTAATTTTTATTTGCCACTCAGCAAGAAAATCTAGTATCCAGATAATTAGCTCAGTGCTACACTTCAAACTTTGTGTTTTGATGATTAAATACAGAGAGCATTATAAAAGATGCATTCAACATGAAATTCACATCTTGAGGTTGGTTATCAGGGTCAATAAGAAAGAGTAAGTTAGTCATTTTAAGCATCACACACAATTTGATTTCAGAACTTCACTCTTACATGTCAGACCAAGGACCACGTTCAGAGAGCAAGTAAAGCTGGGCTGCTCTCCACTGTCTCAGAGTAGCTGTGTGCTGACTCTGAAGTTGCTTTAGCATACTGTTGTACCGCAGATTTTCCAGTCGAGCCTTTCTCCTGAATGGTTCCACAAAATGCTCCTGAAAAATCATTAAAAATAAATCTAGCACTGACATAACTTTGACCTTTGAAATCACAGTTGTTTGCCTTGCAAGATTTCTCATAAATTATGAAGGAACAAAAGAGTTTAGCAGTAAAAACTTCTGAAAATTTAAGGTAATACTTTGAAGAGCTTAGTACTGGAAGAAATGGCACCAAACTTTGACTTAAAGATCAGCTGAATCAGTTGTTAATGCTAAATCCATATGAAAGCAATTTTTCATCTTCAGAAAAGTAAGTATGGGAAATCCTATTATATCAGGCAGAATTTTTCTTGACATTCTGGTCTTCTAGAATGTGACTCCCAGTATATCCCTTCAGCTACTTAAATAAAAAAAGACTTACTATAAGGATCGTTATTAAGAAGGCAAGTGAAAACAAGAGAAATGTAACATAGCTACGGTATTTGCTGTAATTACCAGTTAATTCTAAAGTTTAAACTAAGTCAGGACTTTATACAGAAAAGTCAGTTCAGGAACACATTTTCCACACATTAAATAGGAACTATTTACCATTTAAAAGGCTTTCATTGTATCGAAAAAAACCCCAAACCACACTGAACCATTTCATAATGGAGGATATGTTTCGATAATTCAAAATATCAGTCAGTGTAAAAGAATATGTGGCTTATAGCTCAGCATAGTTCGAGGTTGCTGTACTATGAGAACAGCCTGCTATCCTGAAATAGCTTACAGTAAGACTCTTAAAGAGAGAATTAAAAAGCATATCCTACAAGAGTACATAGTCACACCACCCATAAAATCTTAAAACGATCAACCTGCCTGCAATCACTTGAATTGGATCATCCTGAAACTCAATTACTCCGTCTTTTAGAAGACATCTCCTGAGATAGTTCTAAGAGAAACATGCACTCACTCAAAATGCTTACCTGAAATTTAAGCTTACTTTCTCCTCTCTCCCGGTCTCGCTTGTGCATATTCACCATAAATGCTTCATAACAGTCTTTCCAATAAAGTGCCATCTGCTCATGATCATGTCTGAACGAGTTCTCTTCATACTGCTTCATATTTGGAATAATCTGGTTCCACCAAAACAAAAAACGGAATGTGAATTCTGAATGAACTCCTCTATAAAAAGATATATAAAGAGGGCGGAAATGGTACAAAAAATTCACTACTTACATATTTGTCAATATAAACTTGCCACTCATCAGAGCTGCAGTAGTCTTGAAAGTCCTCAAAGAAAGATGGGCTGCCATTGGTAGGAGGCAACGAAGGGAGATGCAGGTTCATGAAAAGAAGTTCATAAATCTTGGATACCAATGTTCGAACAAGAGGAATCAAAAATGAGTAAGTTTCTGTCTTTTCTTTAATTGATCTACTCAATATGCCTTCCAGCTTCCCCAGGAGGTAGCATGCTTCAGGCTGGCTCTCAATTACTTTGGTCTGAAGGAGGGTGTTTAATTTGGCTGCTGCCATAGCACAGACCTACACAACAAAAAATTATTGCAATCATCAAAATAGTAATTTTGAGCACTTATCTTCCTAGCACATATTCTAGCTGTATCCCAGGGAGCCCAAAGACACACATGCATCAAATATAGGCAGTAAACACTTACTCATCCTGTGATGACCAAACCCGAATCAGCCGCAACCCCAAAGTCACACAGCTCCATTAAGACAATCCCATACCTAAAGTAACAATCCTGGTTTTACCAAAGGGCTCACACTACAGCCACAGCTCTGCTAACTTTGCTCCAAACACTGATTTGGCAGAACAGTGCAGGTTCATGTGCATTTTATGTATGTAAACTTGAAACCGCTAAGAAATTTATTTTATGGTAGAAACAAAAAGGCATGATCAGAACCACTATCTTACGGCCTCTAGTGTCTATGTAGTCCCACCTTCAAGCAGCTCACCCTCTACCTCTCTCTAATGCTCAGGAGACGCACACTGATAGGACTCTAAACTAAATTTGGAAATGGTAAGAACCAATAAAATATCTCCCCTACAGAAGGATGAAGTTTTACCAGTCTGCTCACTGATAGGAGCAGCTCCCCCATAAACCACAACAGTTACATCAAACATGCACTTAAAACACGGTACCACTTGCAGGAATTCGCAACAAACCTGTAAGTTATCTTGTGCAATGAACCCAAGGAGCAACTGGACCTGCACCTGTGAAAGCCTGGTTGCTTCTAGGCCAGCAGAGTACCAGACTGACAGGCTATCCATGAGAGTTACGAGTTCTTCCAAGATCTATCGCAAAACCAGAATATTGGCATGAAATAAAACAAACAACAGGGACTCCAGCTGGAGACATAATAATTTCAAAAAGCTGAAGAAGAGGCTGTGTTCACATGTCTAAGTTAACCAAACCCAGGAAATTATCCCAGAATACTGTAGCTAAACCAGTAGTTTGAAACAATTCCTGACTACAAACGTCTGTCTAGCCCAGTACGTTAACTCAACTATCTCCCGTGAATAATGCCAAAATAAGCATATATTATATATGCTTATGTTTTTCCTATAATTTAACTCCAGTAAAATGCCATTTCCTTAGAAAAGTTAGAGAGTCCAAGAGCAGGACTACTATGATTTAACAGACATTATTATTAATAGCATAGATATGACAATTTGCAATTTCTGGGTTCAGTATATACAGGATTTTATTTTATTCTTTTGCTTTGTATTTTAAATAATTTGAGTGTAATGCTAATATAGTTTACCAGCAACAGCAAAATGCACAGTGCCCTAAGAAGGAAAACAACGCTTCTTTCATGAATATCTGATTTAGTGAAATGCTAGAAACTTCTTAAAAACCGTTCATGTATTTTAAAGAAAGTTTGTAAAAAAAGAAAAATCATGTTAGGAGGCACTGCTTTCTGTTAGTATTTCAATACTAGAAGTCATACAAACCCTGTGAACAGTAGGCATTCACAAGGTAAATGGCATATTTCACTATCCAGACATGTTTGCTTAAAACTGATATAATTTGATCCGTTCCCTGATAACTCACGCAAATGTAAAATCATTATCTTCTTCAGCTCCAGAATCGTATAAATGCTTCTGTGGCAGACTGAAAGCTGTCCTGCTTAGAATATTAAGGTGCTTTAAATTCTCCCCAGTGAAAGACAAATTATGGAAGTACTGTTATTTTCAATTCAGAATTGGCAATAAGTGCAACTCTCATTGCTCTGAAGTTCAGAACCCATTTCTAATTAGATTTCAATTTCACAAAGCTAGATCACAACAGAAGGCAAAGCTTTTATCAAGAAGAGGTTTTTTTAAAAACCCATTAAAAGCTTAAAGATTAAGCTATATTTACTTAGAAGCAGGGAGCTTGGAGAGCAGCTTTGAAATTACTACACTGAAGATTCTTGTCTTTAAAAAAAAAAAAGTAGCCTTTAAAAACCTGATTTTTTTAAAGGATTTATCAGGACACAGTGGTGGTTTCCATATAATACCTCTCCCCTTCAGCCTTGAAAAACAGAAAAGTAATGACAACTCAGACAGTGAGGTAGCAAGACCACTGCCAGAAATTACAAAAAGGTTCAGGCAAGTTGTATGTTTCTACAACACATGTCGAGAAAGCAAGAGAAACAGCCAGATGAAAGAAAGCTTCTGTACCTTATTAATTATTGTGCTCTCTAGTCATTTTCTTCCTCAGATCTCATGTTTCTGATTCTGATACATAAAATGGAGCTATTTGCAAATATATGCACAAAATCACGTTGAAACTCCAATACGGCTCAAAGCCCTGAACTGACATTTCTCGGCTTGCAGCTGAAAGCAGTGTTTTGGCTGGTATTTCATACAGGGGACACACAATGAATCGTACATGCTGATAAATGGTGCAAAAATCTGCTTAGACTGCAACTGACATTGTTTCATTACTCTTACATTTTCTAAATATTTCTACAGTCTGCAGACCTAGATTTTCAAGAAAGAATACCACTTATAGGCCTGTTTAATCTGCAAGATTAACTATATTCCCTGCAGGACGTATTCACACATTTTTAGTTATTAAGGGGTAATCTATTCCGCTATGAACCCTTACTCTGTAATATCTAGATATTAAAAATATATGCCTAGAAGATATGACAGTATCCATACTGACTACTGTTCCATTACTATTTCATCCTATATATAGTTTTCATTATATATAGTTCTTCCATTGCGCAGTTACTGTACCTTTTCTGTCCATAAATTTGAATTAACTAGTCCTTCTGCCTGCAGGAAATCTTGTACAATTAGCAAGAGCATGAAGGCATTTTCAGCATGTGTAGGGAGAGCTTTTGAATCTCTGTTATCGGTGACTGACCATTCTAACATCTTCTCCAGCAAGCTGCATGGAAAACAAAATCCCAAAGTAATTATTGTACATTCTAAGTGTAAGTGGCTTTAAAAAATCCAATTAAGTATTTAATTGAATCTCTTAGTCTGCAGTGACATAACTGCCATGTTCTTGAGAAGCCAATGTGGTAAAAGAGATTTTGAGAAGCTCATGAAGCCGGCAGTAGAGTTTCAGAACCTTAATGCCACATAACACTACTAAATAATTAGCAGAATATACTTCTGACAGAATGTGATGGAGAGCGAAGAAAAGTACATCTTGTTGGGAAACATCCACCCCTTCCCAGCTTCACTACTGCCCCTTACTTTTTCCATTTCGTCTCAAATGGGATGAAAGAACCCATCCTTGAACTATACACTCACTTGAGTTTTATTTCATCAGAAGGCCGCAGCAACTCATTAGATATTCCTAGTTTGGTGAGTGCAGAAAACACCTGCCCTCTCTCGATCCAAGCAGCATCATCAGATTTTTCAATGCCTTTCCACATAACACACAGTAGGATGTCTGTAAGTAACTGCATGAGTTCATTATCACCCCCCTATAAAAGAAAAGAAATGTTTACAACCCTTTCTAGTCTAGAAAACCTTCAAAACATTTCTCATTCATGACAGTCCCTATGCTCACACATTCCAGCATTTCTGAAACTTCTGCAGTCTAAAGGTCAATTGCTGAAGATGTGAAAACACAGACTGTGGCTTGCTTGCATACTGTAATATATACTTACTTGAGTTCTCCATCATAACTTCAACCTGACCTTAAGCTACCTTGGATTTTATCACAGCAAGTCTGCTCTGTCCTCCTCTTAAAGATAAAGGATATTGAAATACAGGGGGGAAGTTAACAGGTTTTTCCTTATTTGTGAGGTTCTTACTTTTTTTTTTCCTAACATCAAAGCTATTCCAACTAGACAACTGAAAAAGAAGACACATGACAAAAGAAAGTACTCCTAATCACTATAAAAGCAAATTGTTTGCTGTTCTATTAGAAGATGGGAAGAGCAAAAAAAAGGACGATCATTATTCAGATGATTAAAAAAAGAAATTGCAGACATTTCAAGAAATTAACAACATAGGGAGTGAATTACTTACTCCTTGGTTTTCAAATAAAGAAAGATCAGTGGTGAAGCCCACATCATTTGTAACTCCCAGCTCTTTGTCAGGCTGCCCAGAGAATGGCTTTGTGTTCTCTATAGGTGACGGCGTGCTGGGCTGGCTGTCTGTCATCTGATTCACAATGTCAGACAGTTCGTAAGAGTCAACACTGGACAGATCTAAACTCAAATGCGAAGGATTACTGTGCCACAATTCTTCTTGGTCCTCTGACCTAAATGACATCTCTGCTGTGGATACATCTTCCAGTGGCATAGCAGAGAAATGAGCAGGGACATCCAGGGATTTGTTGTCTTCTAAGCTCCACTGATCAAACAGACCGTTAACAGATGCAAAGCTGTCAGTTCTGTCTCCCTCTGTCTTATCAGGTTGATGTTTCTGAAGCTCTTCAGCAGGAGGCTTTTTTTCCTCTTCTCTTGAGGAATCAGCCCTGTTCTCTTTAAAGCCAACCCGGACCTCTGAGTTTTCTTTCAGAAATAGTCTAACCAAAGTGTCCTGCCAGCCCAGCTGCTGAGAAATCTGTTGTGCTGCATCCAATTGGGAATGCAAAAGGTGTAAAACCTAAGGACAGAAAAAGATATCCCAAACCTACATATTAATTTTAGCTTGTAACTGCACTCATTCTAGCTCTTTTATTAAACGATTTATGATCTTGCAACTTCTGTGCCTTGTTTTTTACAAAAGCTTGCAAGAGAGCCACAATCAGTTAATAATAAGCAAACAAACCACAAAATCATTCTTCTCATTAGAAATACATATTTGAGAAAGAAAAGAAAGAAAGAAAATATTCTCAGGAGTGGGCAAGAAGCTATCACAGCATATTGGTAGGTTCTCATATTTCAGCCACTCTTCTGTAACAACTTCTGCAAAAGCCAGTTATCACAACAAATAATCCTATCCAGCCACTAGTCTACAGAAAAAAGAAAATCCAGAACAGAAAATAATTTTATCTATTAAATAGATAAAATTAAGAAAGCTGCAGTACTAAACATATTGACAGCATACATTGTCTCACTTTTTTCACTTTGAGAAACCTTAATAGACAATATAGTGCCTCACCATTGCATTCAATACTACTAATTACAGTAATACAAGCCAGAGGCAGCTCAGTTTAAGGAAGAAGTTACTGCTTCTTCCCTCTTTCCTGCATCTATAACCACTCTTTTGGATCATAATATGTTCTATCAAAATAACGTATCAAGAATACAAACAAAACTTTGATCACTGTCTTCAGCATCCTTTGAGAAAACTCAGTAATTCAATACACAAAATACAACATTACGTGACAGATAAGCTTCATTTGAACACAAATCATTGCTAAAGAACACACTAGCAACAAATACTGACACTGCATCTCAAATAAAAACTTAATATAGAACAGTATATAGGTTTTGGGCTCAAAGGACATTATTCCAGTTTTAAAGATAACTAACCTTTCTACAGATAATGACTCTCACGTTTATGTCTGATCTATGCGCCAGATGCACTATAGCTATGAGATCTTTATAATTCACAGTCGGATCTGTAGAGGAGAAAAAAAACCACCACAAATGATATCATACAAGACAATCTAACAGCTAAATATTAAAAATTGCCTTGGAAGTCACTTCTACATCCAGGGCTAGCAACGAGAACAAACTTCAGCTAATGCATTCTTAGTTCTCTGAGACTAATGGGAACTTCAAATAGAACAGCTCTGTAAGGTAACAGCTCTGGTTTTCCTAAACTAAAAGACAAATACATTTGCCTGTGAGCAGCAGGAGTTTACTAATAGTAGTCACAACACCTGCCAATTACCTGCATACAGAACTTGGTTAAGAAGGTTTTTAATAAGAGAAACAGGAACTGGCGATTCATTCAGGAGGAGGCCCAGCCCAGAGTATCCCACTTCTCTGAGTCTCATACGGTGCTTACTACGTTCATAAACTTTAGTACATTTCAGCATCTCTTCCACAATCTGTAAGAAAAAGCACACACAAATGCAAAACACACACAGGGGAGCACTCGGATCTCTTAAGCTTAAATTGTGTATGATATAGCATGCCAGTCCCCTGTTTTAAAAATTTACTTTGTAAGCTAACTGAAACAACATAGACTAACTTATTTCCTTAAAGATCCCCATGCTTTACTTCAAGAGAACACCAACTGTGACAATGGCAGTAAACAAGGACATCTAGCTAACATAACAGAAGAAAAATTAAAACTTCAATGATTAATATCTTTACATTTGCATACACTTCTGCAGTCAGACCATTGAAAAATACAAATATATGTTCAATTTATTATTTTAAGAGCAGACAAATTTGTTACCTTGAACACAAGTTCTCTAAGCCTGTCAGAGTATCTTTGATGCAATAACAGAGCGTAAAGAATATCAGCATTCCCTGGTTCAAAAAGCAATAAAAAAAGCTGGTCTGGGCTTGGGCTGGAATGAAGTAGGCTGAAGAGAACCTCCAGAATTCCACACAGCTACAAAATTAAGACAAAAATTAATCCACAGTTCGTTCAGACTTCATGCTCTGCTTGGGCAAGATTTTCTTGGCTTTTAAATTTTACTCTTTGCTTGCTATAGAACAGACTTTCCTGTACAGTGTTTCTGCATTTATAATTAGACTTTTCTTGGATACATTTTTTTCCTCTACATAAAGCACCTTTGTAGCTCTAATTACAGTTTGATAAGGAAGTTCAAGTTCTCTTGATGTCTACAAATTAGAAACCACATAATTACAACTTCTAATCAGTTGAAGTCCAATTTGGTTTTGTAAACTAAGAGAACTTTTCTAATGGCAGTATTACATACCATGTGCTTTCTGCTCACTTCACGGGAAAAGAATAACTAGGAAAAATACGGCCACCTGCAGAGTACCTTGTCAGGTTTCCAGCGTGCTTCTATAACCTGCCTCAGATACATCTAAACAGAATCACGCATCAAGTGACACTTGGCTTACAGTCTTTTTCTTTCTTTGTTCTCACAATACACAATATTTCTAAGCACCAAGAAACAAATCAAAACATGTACGGTTTAGATTATTAATTTATGCCACAATGGATACCTGCTCCTCTTCATTGGTGGCAGCTATGTAACCTATGATGCTCTGTATTTCTTCATGTGTTCCACCTTTGCTCAGGAAATATTTGATCAGTCCATAGAGGGATGTCCGTATTGTTCTCAGGTCATCAGGAGCCAAATCACTGTCTTTACAACCACTCCTACACACCAAGAGACAGGAAAGGCAGCCTAAGGAAGTTTTCAATGACTCATTAATAGCTACTTGCATGTGTTTGTAATTTTTCATCTACCCAGACATTATTACACAAGCTATCAATTTTTACTGAAGTAAAGCAACCGAAGAAAAACAAGCAATAGCAGATCAGACTTACCAAGTTTATAAAAGCCCTGAAATGTAGACTTGTACTGATCTGGATACAGGCTAGGATTTAAGGTTTTCCCCATCCACCCTCTAAAGGAAAGATTAATCTCTCAGGCCAATCTTCCTCTATGACTTAACTATATCCATAAGCATGTATTAAATCACTGAGACTGAAAGTTAAAATTTTAAATTCCTAAAAAAGTCCACTTCAAATCCTACAAGGACACAGAAGAACAAAATGGCTTAAAATTATTAAGACTCCTACTTCTCATAACAGTAATGATGTATGACTTAATTTGCATTGTTGAGAACAAGTCCTTCAATTTTTTAATTTTAATGACTTATACAAGTATTTCTAGCATCATTGACATTCTATATAGTTCTATCACAAAAATGAAAGTCAAGGAAAAGTAGCAAGTCAAGTGGAAAAAAAAAAAAAAATCACATAATTTTGATAATTAAATCAACCACCAAAAGCCAACCTGCAGTTTTATTGAGTATCTTGCTAGGTTGATGGGGAAAAAAAAAACAATAGCCACATAAAATAAATGAGGAGGAGTTAGAAGAGGTAAAACTCATACCCATAATAAATTCTGAGTGTGTCTAGAAGAAACTGAACACCGTATTTCTTTCTAAAGAGTCTTCTGCTGTCTTTGATGATTGTAGAAAGATATTGTATATGCCCTACAACATAAAGTTTTCTATTAGAACCTAGACAAAGATTGATGTCAAGTGAAAAGTACTGTCTTTGCACAGTTGCCCAAGTCCAAGAGCTCACCAATTCTGAAGGGGAAGTCTCCACTATTCCAGATACTGAAGTCAAAAAGTAAGTTGTGATACATCTGTTGCAAAAGTTGCATGTTCTTTTCTACAGAGACTTGTTCTATCAACAACTGTACAGCCATCAGTACATTCACATCCATTAAATTGCTTGGCACCTTTCAAAATAACAACAGGTTTAGCACTCAAAATATTGAATAAACAATTTTTTTTAAATCAAATTTTGAGATTCATCTACAGTGATATCTGCTTCCACTACAGCAATACAAGAAATGCAAAACTAATCTATTTTGAAGGATCAAACAACACAATAACAAAAAAGGCAGAACATGAAAAAAAGAAAAAACACTGTGTTTCACTTTACAGATCAAGATCAACTCCCACACCTTTCTGTTTTCAGAAACACGAGAGAGAAAAGCACGTTCTAAGGAGAACTGTGAAAACCCTTGCATCCTGGCCAATCTGAGAACATTTCAAAGTAATCAGGACCCCATGATAACATTCATTACTAAAGGTTGTTTCTCAAATTTGCTCACCTTCTGTAACAAGGCTCCTAAGGTGGCAGCTCCATGGGAGTGAATGAGATTTTCTTGATTAACGTGGTGTCTCTGAATAAAATGCTTTATCATCAAGATGAACGTTGCAACAATGTTCTTCTCCAGGCGTGCTTCTGGAAAACAGAATAGCAGTAGAAAAAGCCTCATGGTTTATCATTGGACCACTGCATAAAAGTAGAGAGGAAGACATAAAATCAGGTGTTCTTATTCCTCACTCTCTCCCGAACTTTTTAACTCCTTTTCTGTTTGTCCCCTAATTGTAAGCTGGTTTTAGATTTTTCCAGTGTAGAGTCATAGTCAATCCATGCCTCTCGAAAACAAAGCGACCTGAGTCCTGACTTCAGGCATTTCATTTATCTGGCTGTCAGTAAGAAACAAACTTCTTTCAGTTACTACATTTTAGATATGCTGCAGTTATTCTCCCTCTGTAGTTGCAAACACTTTCTAGCCAGGATACACAACAAATTAAGAGATAGAGGGAAAAAGATATTTTTACTTTACTCCACCATTTCATATTTTAAACAAAAAAATGTTGTTTTCCCTTGTAACGTCTGATTTCTCAGTGGTTTCCCTTAAGACCGAAATTCATTCTCAACATTCGCACAGTTTTGAAAAATCTATTATTAAAAAAAAAAATGGAAAGGAAGCTTTAATTTTAATACTAAAATCTGAGATGTGGAAGAGGTAAGAGCCTGAACATTTCCCCGAGAAAATAAGAACTTGGCTAAAGGCTGGACAGTTTTCTTCTGTCCTCCCAAAAAGCCAGCACATAATTAAACAGCCTTCTGTCCTTCACCCAAAGAATTTTAAAATCAAGCTTAAAAATTCAGTTCAGTTGTACTTCCCTACCTGATGCCTTTGTGGATGACACCACCACCCAGTCTCCCTCTACAGGAGTAACCAGTTCTGGAGGCACAGCTTCTCCTTCGGCCTTCTCAGGCATCTGTCCACCAAGACAACTGATCTGCTCCAGCAATGGAAAGAGCACATTCACTCCACCAATACAGTTGATCATATCCTAAATCAAGAGGGAAAAGGAGAAAAACATCACCATAAATAAAATCCCCTAAACTACATAGAAATTTACGCCAAATACAAGGAACCTTATATACCCATAAATTAATCAATGTTTCACATGCCACTTAGCAACTAGTTTAAAACACTGACAACAGAGCTGCCCAAGTTTTAGATATTGCAATTACACACATATCTTCCTGTCAGCTCTTGTTTCTGAAGTGCACTTCTATAGTTCTTTCCCCACCAAAGACATGGGGAACCAAAGGATACAAAACTCAGAAAGAACCTTCTGCTAAACACAGTTGAAAACCAGGAGAAACACATTCTTCCGATTTCCAAGTTACTTGCAAGAACACATCTGTGCTTTAATCTGTTTCTGGAAGACTTCAACTTCAGGCAGTTAAAAAATTTTTAAAAATTCACTTTTTTTTAAAGTAACCTTACATGTACCTCAATTCTAAGCCTCTTTTTAAAATTCTAGTCTCCTAAGTCCCCTTTTTCCCCACTCCTCACAAGCAGGGATAGCATGAGACTTCAAACAAGGCTTCTTGTGGTAAGATAACATATTCAAAGCACAAGATATCTATAAGTCATTCACAATGCCACTTAGAAAAGCAGGGGCTCAGCAAGGCAGTCAGACACACCTATTTCATTGCCCAGCTTAGTCCAATGAAAACTATTGTCCAGTAAAATTTCAAGAGCAAAACCAAACACAACATCCTGTAAGCCAGACTATTAACATGGGATATCACTCCCCCTTCTCAGTCAGAAACACTGAGGAGTGAAGAAAATTATCCTTTCCTTCCTTCATCATTTTCCACTTTTTCAATTGTTTCGCTGCTCCAGCCCATGTTTATCAAGGTGAATTTAACAAAGTCAAACAGTTAAACTAAAAAAGTTTATTAAATCTGCGAAATTTATCTCATGGATGAAGATTTCTACGTTTGTTAAGAAAAAAAAGAGACCTGCAGCTTTCAGGTCTTTTCAAGCTTTTCAACTTGAAAAAACAGGATTTGTCTGAACCACAACACCACAGCAACTGTAGCTCCTTCTAGGCTCTACCTTCTCTTCACAAGCTCCTGATCAGCTGATCCGTTTTTTTCCTTGCTCTGGTCCTCCTCAAGAGGGTGCAAAACCCCATCATGTGTGTCAATGATTGATTCTCTTAGAACTTGCATTCACAATATGCTTTCCCATAAAACTAGATATAAACACTCTTTATCCGCTCCCTTTCCCACTACTGGGTGGAGAGAACAAATTTTAGCATTTTCAAACTATTCATATCATAGAAAAAATAACTAGCAGTGTCTGAATTTTCTTAACATTAATCTCCATAAGTCAGCATACGCACAGTGGAGCTTCAAAAATATTTCCTTATTAATTAGTTTGCTAGTTCAGTTGATCGTCCACTTTTCTTAAAAATAAGAAAAAACAGCTCATATTTATTTGTTCATACATGTTTCCTCAAGACAAAAAAGGATGTGGTGTTCTACTCACCAGTTTTCTACACTCAGATCTCAAATTTTATTTTTTCCTCAAAAGTAAGAGCCCTTAATCAAAGATTCTACCTATACAAGAGAAACAGATGTATGCTATCTAAATTTAAAAGAAATGTCACTGTTTCTGAATCAAACCCTGATGCTGCAAAAAACTCAATTTCCTCATGCACAGAGCTAAGCCTGAGTTTGATTTTTTTTATATTAGCAGGTGTTAGTGATCAAAGAACAAACAAGCAGGCAGATACACAAAGGTATTTATTAAGCTGGTGTGCATTTCATGGTTTCTTCCTCCTCTCCATGAACTAGGAGGTGGAAGACCATTTGCTATTTTGCACATGGACATCTCATGGACACGTAACTTGCCTAAATGGTATTCTTTTTGTGGAGCACCAAGACAGTCTAAACCATTAATACCGAATCTCATTGGCAGTGCTGAGTTGACCAAATTATGGCTTTTCATTCTATCAGTATAAAGTCAGATCTGAACTGTCAGTGGCGTGAGACTAAAAAAAAACAACTTATTAACCAGAGATTGGAAGGACTCTACATGTTGGTTAAGAAAACAAAACCAAAACAAAAGACCAAAAACAGTGGACAGTTCTATAATGGAATGTTTGAGCAGAAGACTATAAAAAGGTTTAGCCAGGAAGTGTTAAATTTTAAGCTTCAATACTACAATAGCAGTAGTGCTGTGATTACAACTGCTAGCAGTTAGTCAAACAAAGATGACTTGTATAGCCTACAAAAATCTGATACCGCAATGCATCCAACAAAAAGGAAAAAATATTGGACAATTAGTATATAGCAGAGAGAGAATAAGGTATAACACTTCAGTGAATATCTGGTGTTTTCGCCAAAGTGAGGTTTCTGGACTGTGAGACCACCTAGTCCTGGAACCCCAAACCAAAAGTAAATAACTAGATTAACTTATCTCTTTAAAAAAATGCTAGATTCTAGTAATATTTTAACTCTGCATCTTGTCTTCTGCTCAATTCAGTAATATTTTTTTATATGACCAACGCAGCAAAAGTCACAAGAGTTAGCTTCTCTACTAATCTTAATCTGAGTCGAAGACTAAAAGAAAACAACAGAACCACCTAGGGATGATGAAATGCTTTCAATACACTACACACACGGAACAGATTACGAAGTGTAGTCAGCTACCATAAAATAACTTAATGCAACATCTGCAACACTACAACTAAGAGCCTTTTTAAGTTCTCAATAAAGGTAAAGTAGTATTACTACAGCTACAACATTAACCCATTAATTCTCATTGCAAAAACATGCTGTATATGCCAAATGTCATTTGCATTACGATAACAACTTGTGGCATTCCGAATGCATTTACCTTGATGTCCCAGTTCACTACTTTGTTTCCAGTTAGTCTTCCATGTAAAAGATTTGTGGACAGGTCAAGACAAATTTGATTTCTGCAGGCCTGTTAAACAAATGAAGAGGCTACAATATCATTTAGGAAACATATTATAGATTCTTGAACACATAAGATTTCCGAATGATGCATAGTATGTTTCAGAAAGCTACCGTCATTGCATTGCTATTAAAGTATTTAAACAATTTGGAACACATGGAACATCATACACATTATCTTAGATTTGACATTTACAGTTCTACAAGGTAATTATCGTTTTGCCAAACAAGAACAAAACCTATCTATGCACAAGACTACAGTTTAAGAAGGCTCTCACTGCTGCTTATCTTCCCATAATAACCACAGCATATGGACAGCATGCTCACCTATTCCATGAAACAGCAATAGCAAAGCAAAACAAAGACCATCTAGAACATACTCTGAAATTACTGTACACTGTGTAATCAACGGGAAATTACATGTTGTTTCATACCTTTGGTGTATAATGAAGCAGCACCTTACTTGGGAGATCTGCTACTTCAGCCTCTTGAGATTTCCATGGAGTTAAACAGTTTGGACCTATTAAAAATAACATACAAATTCTATGTATAAATTATATACTTATAACATATTTAAGAGGCCATTGGATATTAATGTTGACCTTCACAAATTTTATACTTCTGTACTTTGTTGTGACAACACATAGGACACTGCACCGCACCTATGAGACACGCTTTAAAGTAATCTCTCTGACTTAAATCATTCATTCCATTGAGTCTGCTTAAAAAGAAATACATTCCTGGTAAAAAGCTAAACTATATAAAGAAGGCCTCTTTTATACATTCAAAGAGCTCTAATATTTCGGTCTTCACAAATACCTCTCTCACATTTGTCACCAATCTCTCCATCATCAAGCTCAAACACCCAGAAAACGAGCTTCAAGATAGTTTTCTTCAATAACGGAAAATTAAACGATGGAATTATTTCTTTAAATGATGCAAGTGGTTTTATGCTTACCTCTAAGAACTACAAGTCATTATGGAACTTAATACCTTAACACCATGAACTGTGAGACACAGCTTGTCAGAATAGTTTTAAGAAGACCCTTTAATTATTAATTGATTTTCAGGAAAAATCCTCAAGCATAAATCACCTTTAAGTGGACTATCATAACAAAGGCAATACTGTTAGGAGTTTCAACTGTGAACTCACATGTAGACAAACAGTAGCAAAAATTAAGAAGTTACAAGTGAAAATACCACCTAAGATTTTTATTTTGACAGGTTTGTACCTGATGAACTTATGTAAACATAACATTTTAAGTAAAACTTCATAAAATATTCATAATTTTTTTAAGCTTATTTGTGATACAGCCCTCTCACTTAGGTCAGCTCTGCAATTCTTCTGGATAGTAACTTCTTCATTATATGTCTATGTAGAACAAAGCTCAGTGGGGTTTTGTTAATAACTCATCCCTTTTATTCTACTAAAACCAGTACAATCACCACTTACCTGCTAAATATAATGCTTTCACCTGAGAAGGTTGAAGCGCTTCATGGAAGATGATAACTGATCCAAGATGGCCCTCCAAAGAGGTTGGACATCCCCATTCACTGTCCTGAGTTCCTGCCGAGATCATCTTGGTGATGAGTTCTGGCTTTCCAAGCATCCCACCCCAACTTCCTGTAGACAGAATGCCCCCAAGTGATGTCCGATGGGGTGTAACAGGGGAGGAAAAAGGTGGATCTGGTATCTGAGATGGAGGAGGAGTTGTTGTTCTTTGACCAGCTGAACCAATGCAGCAAGAAGTAAAAGACTGGAGAGTCACACATGGAAGAAAGAAAATAAAACACGTACTGTAAATCTAATCTCCTTTTTTCCACAAATTACAAAGTAAATTTGAAGACTATCTCTGGCAGATTTGTACTAAATAAATTAAACCAAGAGCCACATGTTCTGGTGTGCTCTGGAAAAGAAGCAATCCAGCACAGCAGCCCACAAAAAAGGAACATTTAATTCCCACAATAGCAGAGATGGCCCTTTCTCCAGTCAAGAGCAATTTGGTCACTTCAGCTGTTGTGTCACCTCTGGAAGGAGGAAAGCCAGGGAGAACGGTGCCTGAGATACACTGGTAAACACTGCTTTTCTGGGTTATAATCCGAAATACTAGCCCAGCATACCTGCTACTGCAAATTTCAGTTATTCCACTCAAAAAGATGCTCTCATGCGAGGCTCACCTGCCCTGCTTTTAGTTACCTTGATGTTACAAGGCTTATTCAGAACTTTAAATCAGAATTCTATCTCAAAACGGAAATTACATTTACTCTCATTCTTAAAGCGTTATACTGATTTTACGATGACTGTGTCCAACAGAAGTGTTTGCTCAGCATATTTAGCAAATTTCCAATTAGAACTTAGAAAAGAGAAAAGAACATTCAGCATTGTAGCTCAGATTAACCCAGATTGGTTCCACAAAGAGAATGAACAATACTTAAAGAAAACCAAACATAACATATACACATTTTGATGGGTAGCGACTTTTTTCAGGCTAAATTCGAAACGATTCCTATAACCACATGTAAACTGCATATCCAGCTAACAAAGCGGGTATAAGATGAACATATTAAGGGAATATACAGAAAAGACAGAAAATGTCTCTGCTGAAAACAGAGAATATTCCTCATTGAATACCATCACTCCAATGCTATTGGCAGAAGCATGATTTATTATTTATACATCATGAATTATGTTGGGGAAAACCCCACAATCTAATCCGAGGAAATCTGCATTTTTTTGTTTTGTTTTTATACTGAGATGACTAAACAAGCACTAAGTCATGGTTCATTATACTCCAAATTGATAGTGCAGACACTATCAGAAGTTGAACAGAAGCTTATTAGCAATAGGCTAAGCTGTATTTGAAACTCCTGGAAAATTTGCAAATTTAAAAAGCCAACTATGTTCTCATTGTTCTATGAGAGCTCATCAGGACAGGGGTATGACTCGGAAGGTACTTACTTCATTCATGGCAGGGAATCGAAGTGGGGCAGAGACCTTCTGCTGTCCATTGACATAGATGTACACAAGGCTCTGACCAAAAGGCCTCTTTCCAGGCATATGAACAATAGTTATGTTGTGCTGGTTAAGCAATATAAAATAATTACGACATTATTAAAAAGCAATGTGAAGAAAGCACTTAAGAAAATAAATACAAACATCAACAAGAAGACCACCTATCAGCTGCTTCAGCTTTAAACCAGTTTACACGTAAACAAGTTTTTGAAGGAAAAGAGATACAGCCATCTCATGATAATGCACATCAGTCCTTAAGTATGGGAACAGAAAAGGGCAAGTCAGAAACATGGTAGCACATTATTCATCCACACAGTACCTCAGCCACCTATGCTTATTATAATTTAATATGAAAAAGTCTGCAAGTGAAAAAAACCTCTCTCTACTAACAATGGTATAACAAGCCTATCAATTACAAATGCCTAATAACATAGGCATAATTTAGCTCAATCAATCACTAATCTACACAGAAAATGCTTGCATTACTTAAGATTAGATCTGTTCTTATGCAATGAATTACTTGCATATGATAAAATAGACCATTTGTAAAACAAAGAAAAAATGAACTTTGACTTCTGAGCTAATAACAGTATCCTAAACAAAATGATTTTCAGTATCAAATCTTACCCAAAGAGAGTCAAAAAAACAATGGTCAGGCAGCATCACCGTTGCGTATTCCCTCTTCGTGCAAACTGCAACCACCAATACCCCAGAGCATGTAATAAATGCTTCAAAACCCATACCACCTCCTGTAAAAAAGCTACAGAAAAATACATCAAAATACACAATCAAGGACTGATTTCATAAAAAACCTATTTGAAATCACCTAACAGTACATGCATTAAGGGTAGAATTAACTTAAGCCATTTGTCACTATTTATAGTGACAATTTAATATTAATTTAAATTTAATATTTACTATTTGACCAGCTATTACTCTCGTTCCAAAAAAAAAACAAAGGCAAGACTAACTGCCTCAATGAAAGCACACCAAGGCACAGACTAAATCCCAAGCCCGATCCAGAAAGTTTACAGAATCATGGAATCCTTCAGGTTGGAAAGAACCTTTAAGGTCAAGTCCAGCTGTGAATCTAACACTGCCAAGTTCATCACTAACCCATGACCGCAAACACCTTTTAAACACCTCCAAGGATGGTGACTCAACCACTTTCCTGGGCAGCTTGTCCCTATTCTCGACAACCCCAACTAGCAATTTTACCTAGTATCCAATCTAAACCCCTCCTGGTGCAACTTCAGGCCATTTCCTCTCGTCCTGTCACTTGTTACTTAGGGGAAAAGACCAGCACCCACCTCGCTCCAATCTCCTTTCAAGTAACTACAGGGACTGATAAGGTCTCCCCCCCAGCCTCCTTTTCTCCAGGCTAAACAATCCCAGTCCCCCAGCTGCTCCTCAGAACACTTGTGCTCCAGATCCTTCACCGTCTTTGCTGCCCTTCTCTGGACATGTTCCAAGCCTCTCAATGTCTTTCATGTAGTGAGAGGCCCAAAACTGAACACAGTATTTGAGGCATGGCCCACTAACAGCGAGTACTCCTGGTCAGCCACACCGTTACCATTACAAGCCAGGATGCTATTGGGCTTCTTGGCCACCTGAGCACACTGCTGGCTCATGTTCCACCGGCTATTGTGCAGCACCCTTATGTCCTTTCCTGCTGGGCAAGCTTTTCAGCCCCTCTTCCCCGAGCCTGTAGCATTACATGGGGTTTTTGCTGCCCAAGTGTAGGACCCGGCACTCACCCTTGTTGAATCTCAGAATTGGCCTCAGCTCATTGTCACAGCCTGTCCAGATCCCTCTGCAGAGCCTCCCAACCACAGCTCTCAAAGCGGCTTGTAGCTTTCCACATTTTACATGAAAACATAACTCTGTTCCAACAAGTCATGCTTCAGTTTGACCCACACAGCTTAAGCTAGTTCTGTTAAAAGTCCTGTCTGCTGAAGTCTCTAGAAGCTACAATATTGTAATAAAGAAGAGACTGGTCTGCAACCTGTGCTGTATTCTATCAATTGAATTGTGTCTGTCAGCCTCTGGCAAAGCTGTCAACACACTATGTAGATTTGTCACATTACTGTTACAGTCAGTAGGTGCATCTTCACCATTTCCTTTGTTCTACATCGTAGTGTTTCATGCAGAGAATTTATTTTAAAGACTAAAACAGCACACATCTAGAAAATGCAGACAGTTATATCTAATTTTATAGTCAAATTTGCATTGCATTTGTTTGATGAGACACTGCCATTCATAACTGTTTTGATCCATGGTTATCTATCAGCAAGAACCTTACCTTAATGCAAAATGTAAGTGTAGTCATCGTTACATATTTTATTTCACTCATACAAGGAAGAAAATCAGCTGTAAGCAACTATCTATAAACAGGCCTTACAAGCACAGGTTTGCCTTGAGAAACCTTTCATGTTTTAAGCACTTGAATACAAAAAAGTTATATATAATTGTGAATTGCTACCAGAATGTGCTACATACGTTTAGGCATCATTATTCCAAGTGGATGCATTAACTACTGTACTACCAAATATCTGCATGTACCAAATAAACACAACTCTCACACAGAGAACACAAATATTAGGGACAGTCACCATAGAGCTAAGCTATCTTACAATCAAACACTGTAAAACATAACAGCTAGATAAATTTTTAATTATGTTAATTCAGTTGTGTACTTAACACAGCAAGCTGAAATTGGAATTTGAAGTATTTCCTCTTTTAAGTATTAATTTCAATACACTACAGTTTTAGCTCCCCAAAACTAGAATGTCTTCAAAATTGTACATAATAATAATTGTCTTATAATTGTACATAAACTGATAGAAAACCAGTCAGCTACTAGTATAATAATGTCTCACTGAAATCCAATTGTAGCTTTTTAACTATGTAGTGCAATTCCATCCCAGCTTTCTAGAAGTGCAGTCTACTGAAAACCTTTAGTAGGACAGACTGACAAACACTGGCAATGACGTGGCAGTTCATCAGGCAGCACCCTTGACCAGGGCTGTGCTGTACAAACACACAGGGCAGCCACTGAAATCCAAGGGGTCTCCACCTGACCATGGTTATGAATAACCAGAAGTAACACACGAAGGCACAGGGGGCTGGAAAACACTAATTTCCGTTTTGATTGTAATTGCACTATTCAACATTTCCACTGACAGCACAGTAAAATGGCCTGAAGACAGCAAAAGCATTCAACTAGCTTTCCCTAAATCTGCGTTTCGTCTACTTCTGAATGCTAGTACCCAGAAAATTAAATTACACCAATAATCACCATGTCAATGTCTACTATTTAAGCAAATGAAGATGTTCCTTTCATAGTGGTCTCATACAGGAAACAGATTTCATTACCTTTAGAGGAAATAGTACTAAGGTTGTTCTGTTTTGGGGTGGGGCCTTGAGTGTATTTGTTGGGGTTGTTTTGTTTGTTTAAGTGACCAACCTTAAATCAGTTTGGAGTTATAGACATTTCAACTGTAGATAAGAACACATAACTGAGAAACTACATGCTTGTTTCTCTAACACAGCCTGGCTCTGGTGACAGATGATACTGCTCCTTTCACAAACTAAGCACTATACATTGCATTTTATGAAGATAATCAGAAGTACCATACATCATAGGGTACCATACGCCACAAGGAACAGATGACCTAGATTTGTGCTGTTGAAGTAGTTATAGTAACTATACCTATAGAGTTGTTTCCTCTTGCCACTTTTGCTAGTTGTGCTAGGGTCCACTCGGTCCTGGTCAAGGCAGAGCCAAGCGTTGAAAGAAAATGCAGAGCCTGGCCACTTATGAATTGATGGAACAGCAATTCCAGCCATGCTGTGGCACAAGTTGAAATACTGCAAGGCACTAGCCATGCCCTGCTTCCGGGCCATTGCTAGAATGGCTCGCATCACTGGAACAACGTAAGGGTGAGCTTGTTTTGGTTCCTCAGTCCTCAGGAGCCGTATTAGTTGAAGCAGTTCTTCTGAGCCCATTGACTGGCTCCCCAAAGAGCCCAGAAGGGCAATCAAGTTCTCTGCACAAGTACAATGGAGCGCAGAGTGGGAATTTAGTGTCTCAATGATACGGATGACCATGTTCGCATTGACACACGTGGCACGACTCTGTCTGTTAATACAGCAGATTCGCCTCAACCAATTTGAGATGAAAATCTGCAGGTCATGTGATTCTAGTTCTGGAAGCCACTGGATAAGCAGCAATAAGGGCTGGACATTACTAATGCCTAGTATCCCAACAGCCATGTGGTCACCTTCCACAGCCTGAAAAACAGCAGAGAACTCAGACGTGAAATACAATTAAACAGGGCTAGAAGTATTGTTGAAAAGCTGTATGAGTTTTAGCATTCAAAGCAAGCACATCTCACCATATTCATGAGTTCTTCCAGCAGTTCCCGTGAAGGTTGACCCAGTGATTTTAGTACCTCATATATATGTGCATAACCAATCCTTTCCTTGAAGACCTCCTGAGGATAAAAATCCTAGTCTCACTAACGAATGAAATGTACACAAATTGCTCATTTACTGCAACAGACTAATTTAACACTATATTAGATACAAAATAAATAGAATGCAAGTATAATGTTTTACAGGCTAGAAATTTCATTGATAATATGTCCATTGTACTGTCTCCAACACGCTGTATGTGAGAAGGATCTCACTGCAGCATGCAGATAAACAATAACCAGATCAACGTTATATTTTAATAATTACCTATAAGATAGCATAACTGTTTTGGTATAATAAAAATGTTAATTCTATCACAAAATACTTACAACTTAATTTTCTAACGCAAACTATAGCAGTCTCCACCCATATATACAACTCTTTCCAGGCTTCCCAGAGCCAGTAAAAAAGTACACACTCCGAGTAATGCTCAGGAGGAACATAATGAACCCTGTTTCTCACTCAGATTGTACTGCAAGAGCAACCAAACCAGATGACTCCTACTCTTCCTTCACCCTCCATCGTGCAGCTGTATTCACTTCCCTGTGCCAAGACTAGGGAATCATTCAACCATGGGATGAATCTAATGAACTCAGCAATCCAAGAATAAATACAGTATTTTTCTGTGGTCTTAGATTCCAGTCAGTTAGTTCACAAACTCACCACAACCTATCCATTTATCAACCCACAAGACTAACCAAAAAGAAAGGGCAGGGGAACAGCAAGGCCACCATTTGGAAAGCAATACTGTCATCTGTTAGTTTAAAGCCATGATAAAACTAGAACAAACTCCTGTCTGAAAACTCCTGCAAGTATCCATTAGTTCTACCCCACATACTCACGGAACAAGTAATGATATAATTCCTTTAAAAAAGGTTCCAATTGCCATTAACATTCTGTTCTTCCGGTTTTGATAGAAAGATGGCTCAGTGTCCAGCCATTAGACACACCTACAGGGATAAGGAATGCTATTCATCTAACCCTATCTGTCAGAAACGTGTGACCACAATCTGCTAATCTTCATTAGCAAGATTCATCAAGATATTGCAATAAAAACACTAACTGGAAACAAGACCTAAGAAGCCTACTGCAAACCAACCTCTGCACATATACCATTACCTTAGCAGCTGGAGACTTGTGCATCACTGCTGTGAGGGCTTGAATGGTCGATACTGCCAAGCAGTCAAGGCGTCCCTGAAACACCTGAAAGTAACAGGGACAGAAGTTACATCCAGATGGGCAAAGACAGTTCAGCTCCAAAATCTATACTGTGCCCTCCTGCCAGGAAGGAAACCAAGAGTTCACTAACATGCTTCAAGAAATCATCTCCCCACCAGTCAAGATTTCATAACCCCACAGCCTATAAAGGATTACAGAGAGGTAGACAACCAGCCACATACTTCAGGAGATGCATTCACAACACACATTGTGCTTCAAATATTTTGATGGACAAACAGGTTTTCCTCATGCGGCTAATGGACAGCCTCAAGAGGGAGGGAGGAAAACAAATTGGGAAACCTCTTGCAGTAGGGGTGTGTGTGTGCTGCTGG
Source organism: Cuculus canorus (assembly GCF_017976375.1). Taxonomy (NCBI): domain Eukaryota; kingdom Metazoa; phylum Chordata; class Aves; order Cuculiformes; family Cuculidae; genus Cuculus; species Cuculus canorus. The sequence continues at coordinate 27,185,249 of NC_071406.1, read as the reverse complement.
ACAATCAGGCACCGGCAGTTCATACGAAGTGTTTTCTTTTCCATCCACATCCCTACACGCCAATGCAATGCACATACACAAATTATAAAAGATAAGTCACACCAACACTTTAAAGTGGCTGCCTCACCCATAGCCTCATCACATTGATCAGCATCTCTTTTTCCAATTTAAGTTATCTTTTGAGGGTTTTTTTCTCTATAATTCTTGTTTGTATTGACATTTCTATGTGGTTTTAAGGAGCACTATTTTGCATTCATGAGTAAACCTAATTAGCAAAACTGTGCAAACAAACATACTCCATTTCATCATCTCTGAAATATTATATGCATATACAACATTTTGAAAACAAAATGTCAAGAATCGGAAGACTGTGTTAGATATGAACATTACATTTACAGTGGTTACAAGCATCACACTGAGTTTCTAAAAAGGCCAAAGCTATTAGTTAGAAGCACAATTTGTAGATTACCATACCTTGTAATTAGTGTCTCTTTACATTTTTAATCAGAACAAATCATTCTACTATAAGATTAATACAACAACAATTTGCATTTGAAACTTTCCATAATATTTATGGAAAATTATAGCAACAGGCTATTCCTACCTCCCTGATTCAGCCTGTCCATTGTTTTATGCACATCTGTTCTTGATGACAAGCAAAGAATCAAATACAACCACTGAGATTCACAAACAAGGCCCCAGAATCCAAAACACCACAGTGCTGAGACAAAGAAGCAAAAAAAGAGGAAAAGGAGAGGAAAAAAAATCACCACTACGTTGATAGACTTTATTTGGATTCATGTACTTCACCTTTTCCGTAAAAGAAGAGAAATGAGGCTCAAGCTACTGCAAATATGTTCAATTTGAAGGTGATGAATAAAACTGATGTTGAATTCCATCTATTATTCAGAAAAAATATTTTCCAGAAACAGGAAATAGTGATGGTGTGCAGCAACACAGGTTCATCTTGCTGCAGAAAGCTTAAAGAAGATGTTTAAGGTGAAGCACAGGAATAAATCTTCCTGTGATTGTGTCTTGACTTCAGCTGAAGCAAAATACAGGTTAGGTAGATACCTGGTCCTCATTCATTTCTGTCAGTAATTTGTTGGCAAGGTCTTTCTCACTCTTGTCTGCCACTTTATTGTTAGCATTTAAAAACAGCTGTTAGAAACAGAGACAAGAATAATGGAAATAAACATTTAGCTGCAGCCAAACCTGTGGAGGCTGCCTTGGATTTATATTTCAAGACAAAAAAAAAAAAAAAGAGTTCTCACACTGGTGAGACAATCCTGCATTAATATTAGCCTTCTGTTAATTCCTACATTACTGAAGACTTCTATTTAGCAAAAATATAATGTAATTACTTATTTTCCCCCCAGAATTACATTAAAATATGTAATCACTGAGACAAGGAAACATCTATCTGGAATTTATACTGATCACCGGCTTAGCAACTGTGATTTCACTTACAATATGTGACATAACAGGAGGTTCTCAAAAATTTACTTGTAAGAAGTAAAGACAACAGTGGGGCTTTAGCAAATAAATGGATACAGATGTTTCACCATCTTCCACTTACGTTTCATCCTAAGTGAAGGCTGGAGATACCTAGACAGAATATTTTTATCTTCAAACAGAAACAGCAGCAGAATTTCTGGGGCACATAGTCATTAGGATAGGAAGAAGGGTAAAATATCTCTGCCATCATCCTAAGAATCAGACAGGTTCTAAATAGCTTTAATTCCAATGTACCTATACTGCATCTTCAGCTAAGAAATTGCTCTGTGTATAGTAGCTAGATTCCTAGTCAGTTCCTGAATTTGCAAGTCTGAAGCTCACACAAGTACCTCAATAATTGTCCACAGTTACTTTGTATGCAAAATTTAACTGTAATCTAATCAGGATTAAAATTTATCTTCTGTTTTTATATTTAATTGAGGTGTTAAAAAAATCCCTGATCAAAAACTTTTAAAGTCCCTTCCAAAAAAGCTCCTTTTCTTTTGTGGGTTAAAACTAAGCATTTGTCTTTTTTTTTCCCCCCTCATACACTTCATTTCATTATCTGCTAGGTGGTCCCTCTGAAGAGGAAGACCCTGAGAAATCAACTTCCATAAACTGGAGCAAATGGAAGGACAACACTCAAGATAATACTTTGACTTACATAAGTGTAAAAGTACATAGTTAGAAACACAAGTCACTTTGAAAGGTACATCACCATCACGGGCACTTAACACCACAGAATAAATACACAATGCTTCAAAAGATTATAACATTAAAGAGTAGAAATAAGAACATTAAACAGAAGCAAATGCAGACATGCAAAAAAATGAACACATTTTTTCGTATGGGTTACTTCAGTTCTGATAACGCATGTAAAATGGAAAAACATATTTTTATTACCATGTCCACACAGTTTCAAGTCTTCTATTCAAAAACTGTTCAGAAAATAATATTTGTTTTTAAACGGCCCTAATGCTAGAGGTCATTGTGCTTTGTTCAAACTCTGACCTTTAAGAGAGTTTAACAGATGAGAAAGGACTGAGGACCAACAAAGCAACTTGTTAAATTGTTTTCAGAATGGAATAAGCACATCTTGATACCTCTGAAACTATCTGGAACAGGAAAGTGTTCTTTTTAGGTATCACAGGCAAAAAGCAACATTCTATCATCAAAACTTAATTAGCAATTTTGAAAAGCTTTTGTGCGGATCTTTAACTCTAGAGCATAACTAAGGGAAGAGAGTTTGCTTGTAAGCCTTAAAACCAGCAAATATGAAAAAAAGGGGAAAAAAAAAAAAGAGTTAAATTTTAGAAGACTGCTGAACTGCGAATGACTATACCCCAAGGTCTTTGGGATATCTACAGCAGAAATAGCAGTATGGATTTTCTTTACCCCTCCTTTCCATGGAAATTCCTTGCACTTCAGATTTGCTGAAGATCCACCAGCTTCCCAAGTTTCAGACACGTCTGGACTCTCCCGCTATCTGTGGGATCTGCAGAACTGTGCTCTACGTGGATTGCTGGTGAATCCAGTAGCAAGACTTTCACACGCAAAGAAAAGAGACCTAGAAGTAAGGCCTCCACCTAAAATCCTCATTCCACAGCTAAACTAATCTTTGCTATTTGGCTTTGAAAAAGAACAGAGATTCAGTATATTGGAATACACACACAACACCTTCCCCAGCCTTTACCTTCCCCCACTTGTCATTCTTGGGGGTATTTTCACTGTAAATGGTTAAAAAAACCCCACTACGTAGCAAACTGGCAGCATTGATATCCAATCACAGTACTATGTGGGGCTGTATCACAGGAAAAAATACTCCAAAGAGTGTATCTTAGGACATATATACAGGCAGAGGAAAAAATAAAAGGAGCAAGCTGCAAAAATAGAGTAGCAGTTCCTGCTTTCTTAAATTCCACCACTTGTTTATATGAGAGCAGGAACATAACTAAGGTCTCCGTGAACAGGTAAACACCACACTGCTTGATGGCTTAAGAAGAAAATAATAATACTAAAAAAATCTTGTAGAGTACAAGGTCAGTACAAAAATAGGCACAGCTTTCCCAAACAGAGGAGAATGGAAAGGTCAAACAGTGCATTTTCAGTAGATAAACCCCTCCACGAATATTATGCAAAACACTTCAATGCAGTTGGCATTTTGCCACTGATTATTACTACAGTTAAGCCATAATCCAAACACGTTTGTTTTTAATATATAACTGTACTGAAATATGTTCTAATCTAAGTGGATTTGGATCAAATTGCATACTGCAGCTGACATTAAATTACCTAGCATTAAAAGAGCTCAAAATAGCTACACCACCAACACATCACGATAAGAGCAAATACAATACTCCACAGAGTTACATCATATCTACGTTCTTTTTCACAGGGGGAAAAAGAAAAAAATGTACAAAGCACTTTGAGCAGGACACTAGCTGTCAAATTATGGCCACATGAGAGTGAGATGAAAACACTATGTAAACACTAAATCCTGTATAGAAGGAGAACAATCAAAGAAGATTTGTCACAGCTTGAGCTCATGTCAGCAACACAAAACTCAAATATTTTGAAACACTAACAAGGGCACACCAGTAAGTTTTTTTTAAATGCAAAGATATGCCACTGAAATTAGAACACAGACCTCCATCTGGCAGCAGTTGGAAGTGACTTCCTAACAATCCAGCAACGGAACATAAAACAAAAGGAGGGGAAAAGAGATTGCTTCCAATAACAGCCTTAACAGATTTTAGATACTGAGCAGGGTCTCCAAAGTTATTTTGATCAGGACTCAAAACAAGCATTCATTGCTTTAACCACACCACAGACAAGAAACACCTCAAATTCATTAAGAATAAAAACAGATTTTAGAGCAACTTGGATCTTTCATATCTTTCATGGCATTATTGGCTCTAACAGACCTGAAGTTTTACTTCCAGCATGTAGACACTATAGAATTGCATGTAATTCATAAAGAAGATAAAAGTAGTTAATATACCTGCAAGAGCACAAGATAGTTTTTGTGAAAAATATGCTGACAAGGGAAAATTTACCTTGCAGTTCTGCAACAGTCGGATGAGATGCTCAAAGCAGTTGCTGTTAAGGAAAATCGCCTGCAGAACAGGCCTATCTGTGCAGTCTAACATGGCCGTGATGGTATCTATAAAAATTAAAACAGAACTGGCATCAAAGACAAAACACTTCAAATCCATCAAGCATTTTTTTCCACACAACACATAAACATGGGGAAAATATTACACAACAAACTACATGGTATGAATTCTCTGATCAAGAACGATGTGCATTTTAAGCACAGAGCACTAGGTCTAAAGCTAAATATTTTGATACTGTAAAAATTATGTAACCTACGATATCTGGAGAAAAATTATCTAAGAAGTATCTTTCACCGCTTTGGAGCTATTTAACTCCCATTTCTGAGTACACAAGCAGCATGTGTTTTATTTAAAGAACACAAATGCTTTCTCATCAAACAATTCCTCTGCATTCTACAGTAGCCTTGTACTGTGAGCATCGTTCACTGTCTCGCTGCTACTCCTCAGCTTTCACGGAATTTTGGGAAAACACCTTTATTTTCTATTTCCAATTCTGAACATGAAATGAAAAAGGCCAAATCCTGAATGCTTACCCAATAACTTAAAACCAACTGTTTTAGACTATCACCTTTAGCCAACGTTTACAGCAATGCCATTTGAAAAGCAAACAATCATATAACAGCCACCAGAAGGGTATTTTATTACAGACTCATTTTATTCTGCAAATAAGGTGCTGAGTGTCAGCTGTGGCCTAGCACAAGAGGGTTTTTTAATTGAGACTGGCAGTTCTTGAACCTTGATACTTTAGTTAAATGGTAGCAATCTCAAACTTTATTCCGTTTTTGATTGTTTGTTTGATGTTTTTTCATAAGTAAACAATTAAACAAAAATATACAAAGTAACGTTAATGAAAAAGTTTTTATTTTAATTGCTTAGTAAAGTGATCTTTTTTTTGTAGAAGAGTTATATTACTATCATAATTCATTCATTACTTGCTTCAGAGTTACTACCAAGAGTATTTCAAGGAACCACACAATTAGGTACTCACTCAGCATTTGTATCTGGAGTGCTATGAACTTGCTCTCCCACTGCCTGCACCGCCTTGCATTAGGTAAAGCTGAATGGTCTGAATTAAGTAACTTGAAATAATTCTCCAATATTGTACTTGTCTCCACTTGCCGCTGGTCAGAGCTGCTTGTTAGAAGGATATGGACAACTTCTGTCAGGCACTTCAGGGTCAGCTCTGCCTTCCTGCTCACTTCCTCAGGGTTCCTGTCATCCCAATTGTCACAGTCTGCTAAAACGCGCATCAAGACTTCCATGGTGGCAGGAGACACTGCTTGAAGAGCATTCCTCTGAAACCCATGGGGAAAGTAATTAAGGAAAAGGTATTAATTAATAAAATCAAAACTCTTCAAATTGGCAGTACCATCTAAGTTATCTGAATCGCGTAACATGAGTTATTACATATAATCTAATTAAGGCCACATAGTTGTTAAATAAGTATGAAACATTTTACTTGAATTATATTGATAGCTACAGAAGAAATGTGGCTCATTTTGTTCACTTAACTGGACTTTCTTTTTCAATGAGAATACTTGTAGGAAAAACGAAATATAATTTAAAAGCACATTATAAGAGCCTTGATAAACTGCTAATTATATAGAAACTTTCAGCTGAATTTTCATTTTATATCACCAGATTCATAATACATTCAAATTTTTCAAAAGAAGATAATAATTAGCAAACATTTGTCTGGGCCTTTAGCACATTTTCCTCACCTCTCTTCCTGGGCTTCTGACCGCCTAGGCTCAGAGCCACCTTAAACAAGCGACAGGAGCCCAGCCTCACATATAGTTTTGAGAAGCCTCGTCAGTGACTCCCTGCCTTCTCTAGGAAGCTGAAATCAAGCTGTGGCTCTCAACCTTTTGCCTTTTATCTGCCTGAGCTACACTCCAGTTACACCCACGTGCTGTCTTAAACCTGATTCACCGGCCTGACTGCCCAGCTTGACCTTAGACCTGCCTCATCACCATGGCTGGGCCTGGAAAACATTGGATTGACCCTAGGTACCATAACTAGACCAAACTCAAACCCTGGTGTGCTGATCAAGCTCCCTAGCTTGATCTCAGGCTTCATCACTACAGACTTGTCTGGTTGTCTGTGCTGGCTGATCATGGTTACTATGACCATACCTGCTCTGACCACTTTGTCCAGGTATAGTGAAACTGCGTCTTTTGCAAGTGAGATCACCTCTGCAGACCTCACCATCACGCTCAGTCTCTGCTTGCCTTCACTGGTGGAGCAGTGCCTGGCTTTGCTGCTCCTTGACAAAATCTAAAAACACTCTCTCATCCAGATCATCATTTCATGTGTTGATACAAAACTTAGAGCAGATGGAAATTCCTAATCTAGTTACCCACATTTTTTCTACAATATGGAAACATTACAGTATGTTCACATGAATGTGTTGTTATTGTAGACAGCAACTTTCTACTGTTGCTCAAAAGCAAGATCTAGATCTTAGCATTTGGATACTATTGCACAGAAGGACTCCAAACTTCATAAGACAGACAATTCGTAATCAATAATAAATTCTTCTCATTCATGGGTTATGGGGGCACTCGTAAGCCTCAAACAATGAGCAGGCATTTGGAAGCTACAACAGCTGAAAAGAGTTTAGAGCATCCTTACCTGACCACCAGCCACAATCGCTCCAAAGAGATGAAGCAGGCAACATTTTAGGCTCTCCTTGAGATGTTCACTTTCTTGAAAGCATTCTGATTGGAGTAATGCAAAAAGAAAGATGCATTATTTTCGGTCATATAAATTGTACAAAGATTTTCCTCTCAAAATAAACCCACCAACAAATGAAATAATAAAAAGAAGCTCCTCTATACCCTGTCACGCGAATTAACAAAATCAACTATATAATCCCCACTTTCTTTTACATAAGTCACACACAAACACAAATTCCAGCATTACTGAAGTAACAGGACAAAACCTGTTAAAAAACATCTAACAGGAATTCACAGGGCCAGACCTTCAGCTTGCATAAAGCTTTTCATGCAGGCTGACAGAACTATAGACATGCAAAAACTGTTGATCTGATGTATAATGTAAAATGAGCCCATTTTGTCCACACTAATGAGAAACGGGACACGCTAACACACAAACAGCTAGCAAGCACGACAAAGGTCAGAGCAATTTTGTTACAGGAAGTCTAATGCCATATGCAGTGCCAGAAGCTCAGAAAATAGCCCCTGAGCTTGCTCCCTTTAAGTCAAACGTCCCAGGGAAGACTGTGCAAGTCCCTAACCTGTCTAGAAGTAGTGTCTTTTAATACAATTATCCTGCATCTCTTCTCATGCCATATCTGATATAAACAGCCTCAGGAACTCCTAGCAATAGATATAACCTGGATATTGTTGCTATAGCAATAACACTAGACTCAAAGTAGCTGCACCAAGCTACAAAGATTTTATTTAAAATAAACCATCATAAAACTTCCAATAACTTTATGAGATAGTAATGAGAATGGCTTGGGTTTGAAAAAAAACTGACATTTTATACAAACATTAGAAACTGAAAAGACAAGACTTTTATATTCACGGAAAGAACAATATAAACTTTTAGACAATTACCAGTTATTGGCAAGTAAGATTTCTAACTCTGTACTGAATGTATAAACCCGTTTTAAAAGAAAATTGCACAGCTATTTTTTTAAATCTGGTCCTCAAAGGAAATAAAACTGAACTTAAGTGATCACACTGTTAGTCTGGTAGTCCCATCACTCCCTTAACTTATAGCCTTTGAATCTATAAGTTAAATTCAAAAGACAAATTCAAAAGAGCTGTACCTAGCAGATTATGAACAAATCATTAGAGCCTGGGCAGTGCAGAAAAGCCTCAAATTCGTGCTACGATGGCAGAATGTCTAAAGCACATTTCCAGCAATTTCTTGTTCTGTCTTCCCTGCTGGTTGGCCAACCAGCAGAAGAGGATCTGCCAGCTATTTAGCACACTTGTGGCTCAGCCACAGTATATGAAATTTAAGAGTTTATGAGGAACCATATCACAGTGCACTGAATAGGGAGGAAAGAACCAGCAAATGACATTCCTCGGCAGTTGTCTTTAGAGTGGATTTTCAGTGTCCTGACACAAAGATAACGACATTTTACTGGCATCAGGTTTTTGGTCTTTTTGTCAAGTAGACTATTTTACATTCACAGAGAGGAATCTCAAGTAACAGAAGGAATATGTGACTCAAACCTAGAGAACCAAATTAATGAATGCTACCACTCTTAGAAATGGAACCTTCCTCTTTTATTTGCCATTAAAGCAGAGTTAACAGATAACTGCAAAAAGGGCTAATTTCACTCACACCCCCACCCTTCCAACACAGTCCTACTGCTTTAATTCTGCTGACCTTCAGCTAGGGCCAGCAGAATTGAAGCAGCAGGAATATGTTGGAGGAGTGGGGGTGTAAGTGGCCTAGCTGAACTGGCAAATTAGCTGGATATCCCATCTTCCCAAGACTTAAGTACAGTATGCAACCACATAAGTCCTTCTTTTCCACATAGTCAATCTGTAATAATAAGAGCACATGAATTCCAAAGCAGCCACCACAATATTTAATGGTTTAACCAGGGACCAAAAAGGGTAGTTTCCCAAACTGCAGTCCAAGAAGCATTTGCTAGTTGGATGGCACAGTTTCCTTCCTTCTAGATAATAAATCACATTAAGAGACAAAAACGCATCAATACTTTCCTAAGATTATTTTTCCATGTGAGTTATCATTGCAGTTGCTATAGGGATCTTACATGCAATCAATGTACCCTAATAAATGGGAAAACTGGCAACTGACGAAGCCAACCCTGTTAAATGATGTAAAGCACTGAAAGAAAGGATGAAAAATCCCAGGCTTTCAAAGGTGAGCAATAATGGCAAGATGGTGGTGTTCAGAGCAGAAAATAAGCAAAGGAACCCACTTCATTCAGCCTCAGAAAGCAAGTAAGGGGCTTTTATACGTTTATCAGGCATTCTTAGGGGAGAGGAACTTGGAAGAACTACGTTCACTCCTCCAAAGGTGACTCTTTTTAAACATGCTGTTGATAATACTTACGGTAAAAGAAAGGGACAAACTCAACAGTAAGAGAGGCTGGTTTGTACTTCTGTCTGCTCTTTTCAACTGTACTAAGGAAACACCTGCAATTACATTAAGAAAGACATACCAAAGAAATTAGATATGATACCTTCATTTATGACTTGTTATTTGTGACTTCATAAAACACTGCCAAAAATCAGAAATTAACCTTTATCTACAGGATAAAAAAACCCCAAGTTAACTATACAAGACTACATACATTGTGATTACTGTAATTAATTTGGGGCTAATAAGGGAGAACTGCACATGAAAAAGAGCTCAGAAATTTATAAGGTCTCTAAAGAGCCAGTTACAGCAGATAAAGTGAACCTCTAGCAGCTTCAAAGAACGGGACCTGTGCTCAGAATGACAGAAATTAAGCAAATTGGAAAGCCCGTTTCCTGGCTCTCTCCTCTTCCCATTTTTCAAGGAAGTCTCATGACTCAGCTTTCCACTAAATGGAACAGTTTATATTAGTACTCTTGACAACTTTGGTGGCAATAAAGTTTATTTTAAAGCACATCTGCTTAATGATGTTAATTTTGGTAGAAAAACTATTAATTCTTTGTAAGGAGAAAAAAAAAGCCTAAACCACACTAACAAATGAAGTGTTCAAGACTATGAATTCTAACAGTGTAAAATGCAACAGCAGAAGAATATATACATGTAACTATTTTTTACTTTAGTTTGACATCAGGCTGCAGCAGTTCTGTCAAACTCAAACTTTACACACCGTTTATCTAAAGTTATCATAAACCACAATATTTATAATCATACCCTGCAATTCGCTGCCTCCAGTTTCTATATGGATCATAGAGACTTTCACAAAAAGCCAATGCATGTCTCACAAATTCTTCTATGGGGGTCTGATCTGCCACTTCTTTCTCTTTTGTTTTGCTTTTTAACTGAGGAAAAAAAAAAGAAAGCTGTGGTCAGAAGATTTCTAGATGTTGAAAATTAGCCTTGATCTCTTCCAGAATAGTTCTGAGCCCACAATTTGTTCCCCACATAACACTATCATTGAAAAAGCAGATCACATAAGCAGGAGCAGGAAGTATTCGATGACAAAAATAACAGATGAGAATTGTTAACCACATACCTGTTGAATGTATAACGTAGTCATGGTGATAACGTGGTTAACGTATGAGCACATCCCAATCTCCTCCACATTAGCCAAATTTCTATGAAGACAAATAGAAACCACAGAAATGTATGCAGTGTACCATTTCAGGCTAGTTCAAACAATGTTTGTTTTAGCATTCTGTCTATAATTATACAAAAGTATATCAGCATCTCAAAAATACTCTTCAAAAGACTGCATATACGCAAATGTTTACTTCTGTCAGAAACAGAGCTCACAAGTTTTCTTCTAACAGAAGGGAAAAGAAAGGCCCGAGTCACTTTGCTGTAGGCCAATTCTATCTGGAATCTGGGGTTTCAAAGGTTAAGCAGATTCCCAGGACACTCTAAATAGAAAGCTCAGAAGCGGCATCTGGTGACAGACAATAACTTCCACTTCTCCCACATTACTAGTACACTAGTGTCTAAAACTTCAGCAAACATATTACCCAAAAACATTTGTTCACTTTAAATTCTCCCAAGGAAAACAAACATCTAAAATTATTTTAGAACATAAATAAATCAGCAACAAAGAAATAGCATGCACATGTTATTTCTCAGTCTTGAGGACACAACACAAAGATCAAATACTGAAGTGATGATGTAAGGAGAATTTCTCAGCAATTAAGTAAGAATAACCGCAGCTCGAAATTCAGAAACACCTTAGCACCATCTACTCAGCTGATAGTTAATATTCCAGGATCCTCAAACACTGCTCTACGGCCCTTTGTATTGTTTCAGGGTTACGGTGAGCCAAAGGATTCAAAAAAAAGCTGCTTCAAATGCTCCTCAGAAAAGCAGAACCTCTCTTATATTTTATCCTCTTCCTCTCTTAATGTGGTTTACAACAGAAGATAGAAGAAATCGTGAGGACTAGATCCCTACAAAGAGTTTATTCATCCACTTTAACAGAATTATAAAATAAAGCATAAGTTTCAGAAGGAAGCCAGTTGCATTATTAGTGTAATAAGTCAGTTGCCTAAGCTGTTTATGGAATTATAAGCATGTTGAGAATGTGAAACAGTTCTTCCTGTTCCACTCTCTCTCGAGTTATTTTATACCCTACGATTTTATAGTGCCGGATGACCAAATAAAGAAAATATCTTTTCTTTTAAAGATATTTCTTATACCAGGTACACCACATCTTGAATTCCCACAGTTAAATCTTATGTAATTACAAGAAATTTGGTGTCTAATCCCGTTCTATTTCATGTCGCATGGCAAACATTATTGCTAAGATTGCTCCCCTCTCTTCTATTCCATCTTCCTTTATTTTGAAGATTGTGAGAAGTGGCATTTGCCTGTTTCTACTGGAAAATGTCAAATCACATTGTATGTGTCATCGGAATCTATATTTACAAGGGGCATCAAGATTTCTTAAACAAAACCACAGCCTTGCTGAGGTGACAATCAGAACAAATACCTGCAAAGGATAATAAAGAATTTCACAAGTAAAAGTGACAGAGCCTGCTGCTGCTCTTCTAGTCCGTCTGACATTTTCTGGACACACTGTAGCAGCTGGAGCCTGAGGACCTGAAGAATGTTATCTGGAAGCAGTGATATTCCTGGAGGAACATCATCCACCCTAAGGAGAAAATCCACACACAGAATTGTTAATCACGCAAATGACATGTTAGCAATCAATTTCAACGTCCTCCTGTGGTGTTACAATAAACCTCTGCAAGAATAGTTACTGAACTAATGGCTCACACTTTCTAAAGAACCACAAAGAAATTCCTGGTGGCAATGTGGCAGCTTAAGCTTCCTTCTCCCCAGCAGTGAAGTGCACTGAAATAAAGTGTGAAGTCATTAAGTGGATTCCTAAGTGCTCCTCTATGCAGTGATCTGCCTTAATTGCTACAGAGAACCTGCATGATCTTTTGTGGGTAAGTAGGTGGCCTAGGACATCCCTAGGTAAGGGAAGATATGGCCACAATGGAACGAAAGAGGAAAACTAAATGTTGAAACATTTTCAACTTTCTGCTGAAGACTTAAGTGTCCAAATAAATGAGATACCAATTATTGAAGCCCAGCTGGTCGTCATCCACAGTGAACTTCATGTCCTCCTCAAATGAATTAGAAAAAGCCATACACAGTAAGATTACATACAAAAAGAAAGCTGTTCACAATAAGATTCAGCAAAGGAAGACTTGAAAATAAGAGGCTGAATGTGCAGGAGAAGGAGGCCTCAAAAATCCATCTGACTCTTGGCACACTGATTTTGGCTGAAACCTCTGGTCCTTATTAGCTTCTGGATACCATTAACCCAACAAATTCAGGTTTTCTGCTACCTAGTTATTTTTAAGAGACAAAAAAAAAAAAAAAAAAAGACTGTTGGCATTAAATGTAACAACTCTACCAAGAACAGACTTGGCGCTGAAGACCATTAGGTACTTTTGCCTCTTGTTTTGCTGAACCGAAAAATTTTTAGAAATACACCAGTAAAAATCAAAAGAAAGAACAAACCCATTACAGCAACAGTATAGACATACAGAGGTGGACTACAACTTCATTCTCTCGGATGAAGACTGTTTATCTACAGTAGCACAGGCTAAAGAGTCTGCCTTTGGCATCAGCTGCTTTCCCTTACATATTCTCCAGGAACTCTACACAAGAAAAGGAAGACACAAGCAAGAGCCTTTCAGCTTACAGAAGCCTTCAACACAGCCAAAGCCAGAGGGGAAATAAAACCAAATAGCTCAATTCAGCTGGCTCAAAAACTCACTAATATGACACCTGCATACAGGTATCTATGTAAGATTAAGCATCAAAAAGAGCAGAGAAATGCAATGACTGACACTAAAAACTGATAGCAATTATTTGATTGAAAGGGGGAACAATACACTGTTTAACTCCTGAAGTTGAAAAGGAAGCATATATAGATGGTAAAATCTGAGACCCGATTTAGTAAAACAGCTGGACAAGTATAACTGACAGCAAGCTCCCGTGTCCAAGAAAACATCACCTATTGTGTAACCAGAGAACCAAATAGTGTTCATCCCCTTGCCTCTTCAGAGTAGTGCAATTTGCTTTTCAGATCCTGGGATTCAGGAAGTTTTAACATAAATTTTATAGTGCCTATGGTCCAAACAGATAGAGGCAGTAACCACAAAACTGAGAGCAACTGTTTATTTCCAACACAACTGTCAAGAAAGAAATTAAAATTTCTGTGATAGCAGCTTCACCCCTCAAAGTGCCAGCAGCTCAGCAGATCCACACCCACTGGGACTACAAGCATGGCTCCTCATAATGTGATAATTCACCACCTCTGTATTAGGAAAACCATATTTTTTGCCAGCTGAAATCACATATCCAGAAGTAACTTCCTTAAAATAGCCAACAACCCTTTCTCAATAAGATGATAAAAAGCAAACAGCATATCCTTCATGCCTCATGTCCCAAAGAATGTTTTCTCTGCAATAGCTGCCTGTCTAAGCTATTGCACAATCCATGAGAATTTAGTGCCCTGTGCGAGACTGGCACAAGAAATACTAATCAGGAGTACTTCAACTGAACATACTTTAAAAAAACCCCAAAAATACTTATAAATAATCAAACTTCTTTTCATCTCAGAGCAAATTACTACTGTATCATCACAAAAATCTAAAAGTTAAATTTATGGACATGTACTATCAATTTCTCCTGAAAAGACTAGCCACGTAAACTAAGTATTCCAAAAGGAATTTAAAAAAAAAAAGAAAACAAAATCAATAACCTCACACTCAAAAATCATACCTCAACTGATGTTCTTTTTGACTGCTGGTACATTACCTCAAAAATGAGACTTGTACACTTTTGGATTATTTTTAATTTCTTTGTATTACACTAATATAGTTTTGCAGCAATAGAAACTGCCATCTCAGATGTTTGAAAGTACGTTAAACTAGTCTCTAAACTGTATCCACCTATTACAGCTCGAACACACACACTGGGACCATCAACCTCGCCTCCGTCAGTGGTAAGCACTTTGGAACAAAGTGCTGTACAAAACCAGGCTTTACTTCTCAACAGTCATGAAACCATGTAATCAGCATTCCTATTGCAACTCCTGCATCATTTTTATGTGGATTTGAATTCAACAAATTAACAAAGTATGGTTTCTATGGTGCTTTGCATGAGCTTCCTTCAAGCTCCTTTGCTCAAGATCATGCTAATCAATAGCAGAAAAAGACCATGACACCACTCTGGAGGCCACTGCTGTTTCTAGAAGTATTAAACCAAAAGATAATTCCTCTCCTTCAATGAGAAGGAAAAAAACTCCAACCAGCTGGCAAAGGTTTTATCCTCTTCACGGTAGATACACCAGAGATGAATAAATGAGAGATGCATAAATGTTTTCAGGGAAAGAACAGACAGGTGCACTAATCTTTTGTGCTCGATGCTCAAAGCCCTTAGCACAGTCATTTTCACCTTTCAGTAAAGTCATTGAAAGCACCATTAATGAGCCACTTCACTTAAAAATATAGGATAGATGCACAAATACGGAGGTAGAACTGTAGCTGTACAAGCCTATAAGCTGCATAGCTGCAAAAGCTCTACTTATACAGTCAAATCATACCACTGGACACGCTCATCCTCTGTATTTAGAGATTTTTTAGTTCTGCACTATGTAGCATCTTTCAGATTTCTGAAGTAGATTTCATGAAATCACATATTTTAATAGAAGTGAACACATATCTATAGAAGAAATATTCTTATCAGTTAAATCAGCAAGTGACAGTGCCAATTAGGATTCTGTCTTTCAGGAAAAACACACCACTAATAGTTTTGTTATATTTCTTAAGTGGTGTTTTCTTAGATACTAACAAAAAGCATCTTTTACATTGACACAAAACCTAATGTCTGCCTTCCAAAGGATTAGTTTTGTCCAGCAATCTGTACAAGCCGCCTTCTGCCTGCACAGTTTCTCCTCATCTCCTGGCATTTGCCTCTAAGTACACAAGGTCTTTACATTTGCAAAGCATATATAAAAGGGAAAAAAAGTATTAGTTCACTCAGTTTCTCATTCTAGCCAGCATCATGTATCATTTCCAAGACCAAAAGACAGTTAATAGTTATTTAATAAGCAACTCCAGCAAAAACAGTCAAGTCCAGAGGGTCCTTCGGCCCCAAGAGAAGAGTCACTGCACATCTGCATTCAGTGGTTCCACACTGACCTACTTGTTCTGTTTTATGGGGTCAGTAATGTCAATTCCACAGCACAGATGCCTGCAGTATAATTTCACAAACCCCACAAAGATGTCACTTTTCACGTGCCTTGTTATCTCACAAGTGCAAATAAGGGCAGAAGCTGCAATTTTTTGTTAATTGTAATATCTGCTCTCAGTGTAATTTTTAATCCAGTAATCAAAGCACAGGAATGATCTCCCTTCATCCCTGTGTTGTTTTGATAGGTTTTCTGTACATCTGTTACACAAATGAGTCTAAATCCACATGGGCCTATTTTTCTAGGCTAAATCACTAATCCTGTCATTAACCTCAGAATATACACTATTTTCATGCTCACAACCCCATCATTAACCACAATCAAGACGTTGCTATTGTTCTGCACAACTAAGCTCAATTTTTATCTTTTGCTGTTTCTGTTAAAAGAAAAAAAAAAAATCAACCCAAATCCCATGAACACACAAACAAAAAACCTTAAAAATACCCAGAGTACCAAGATACTCTTTGCTTCCGCTGTTCAGATTTTGATATCAAATACTACGTGAAAGATAACCTGTGTCAAAGGATAAACTTTTTTCCTTAACTGAAAACAGTAAGAAGCATTTTTGACAGTGCAAAACAATCAGATCTCGTGAAAGATGCATAGGAATAATTTGAAGGTCTTGCTTATTGGTAACTGTACTATATATTGTTGCATTCATATAGGTATTACGAGGAAAATTTTAATACAGAGAGTCAAGAAGCCCAGTTTTATCCACCGAGATCCGATTGCAGCACACTTCATTTCCTTGGAACAGCAGAGGCTATCACTTGCACTTCAAACAGGATCTGATCCAAAGCTCATTAAAGAACTTCCATTGATTTCAACAGGTCTTGGACTGCAGCCATCATGCAAGGAGAGATATTCTTTGCACTTAAACACCAGTAAGGTATCAGCTATAATACTGACACCAGTTCTCATGATTTCTGAATCCTATAACATTTGTTTTTTCTTAAAATCCTTAGTTCATGCAAGAATCTCAAAAGCAAGAGAAGTGCCCAACTTTCTATTCCTCATTTGCAAAGCTAGTCTTGAAAGGATAATCCTTAGAACACAGCAAATTCCAAATACTAAATATGGAACTTGGAAATTAGACTTCAATACCACATCATGATTACATCTGAGAGCCTGCAGTCAGCAGCATGCCTGAAGTCAGCAATACTCTTGCCCTGAACTGAAGTCTTCATGGATGCAAATGAAGAAATCAGTTTAAATTCTGTAATTTGTGTGTATTTTAATTTTCTAAAGGTTTTCAGGAAAGATATCCAAATCTTTCATTAAGCATTTCATCTCATCCTTAATCTTTAAGCAATCACTGAAATAAAGTTACAAAACTCTTTACCTGCATCTTTCTTCTATTCAGTCACTGCCGATACAGATACCAAGCACTAATACTGACTAATGTGACTTCATACACAGCATTTAATGAATACTTATTCAAGAAGTGCACAAGGAATAATGATTACATTTCTATGACCAAGAACAAGTGAATACTCATGCTTACTCCTAATACAACCCAAATACCATTATTTGCCTAGTTTCATCATTCTCAACCCAATTTGACCTTCAAAAGAACAGGAGTGTCGCTCAACCACTAAAAGCCTTTCTTTTGTCTAAAAGCAGTATTGCCATTGAACGACACTGGGCTCTCAGCCAGCTCTGTTTCAGATATCAAACAAAGATTAACAGGTCTGTAATTCAACATACCTAGTTGGCAGCTTCTCAAAGTCAACATCCAGAAACTGTTCATAGCTAGAAACGAAACTATCCAACCAGAGCTTCAGGTAATCTGGATCTTTCTGTAAAAAAAGAAGAGGAGAACATTAGGCAATATTGCACTCAAGGTCATCTACCAGCAATTCTCTAGTACTGTCTGGAACGGGAAGTTTTTCTTTCTTGCATTTCAGCTCGGAGATAGGAGGGAATACATAGATTTTTAGAAAAAAAAAAATGTTCTTTGAAATTCCCAGCCATATTGTACCAATGGACATTTGTGCTCTGTTCATTAGTTGTTTCCACTTACTGGTATCAATGCTAACCAAAGCATTGTAGCTTCTCACCCCACCAACAGACTTTACCTACTTTCGAGAGGAAAACATAACAGCTTTACAAATTTAATAGTCTTGATAGCACAGAACACAACACTCTTTGGCTTATAAAATTAAATAACTCCAACAACAATCCTAATCACAAAATAATTTGGTTTTAACTTCATTTATTGATCAATATGGCAGCTAGCAGCAGATTAGAGCCAGGTGAAGTGTTCCAAGAGACAATATAGAGCCTATGACTTATATATTAGGTATCTATAAGAGAGATATGAAATTATATTTTGGCTTCCTACTTGCTTTTAGTAGAGCACAGGACTTTGTTAGTGACCAGCAATTCCTCAGGGCTGGATAGTGCGCCAGCAGGGAGGACCACAAACCAGCACAGGAAAGTTCTGTCAAATTATTCCATTTGAGATAGCCTCACTTTGAAAGTCAGACCGCTTAAATTTTCAAAACCAAGCTGCCAGACCACAGCTAACCTATTCCTCCACAAGGACTATATAATCATGTCCATTAATATACATCCACGCAGCATATTACGGCTGTAACATTCTATGCAACAAATAACTTTCAAAATAACTTTTAAATATTTGCCTAAAGTATTGCAGATTTTAAATTATTTCTAAATCTACTCCATAATTTATAAGATTTCGCAAAAGTTCTGAATTTTTTTGTTCATCCTCTTCTTTTCCCTTTTCTGTATCTCCTCCCTTTTGCTTGTTGCCTTCATATTACCATAGATCTTCCCAAATAACAGATTATTTCCCCGCAGTGTTGAGATGAAGAAGCAATCTGTGATTAACTCTAACACACATAGTCAGTATTCTGGGTCAATATAAAAGAACTATATGTGAAATGTGTTCAGATATTGTGACAACAGGTGTCAGCGCCCCTCGCCCCCCCATATCATGTTTGGTTTTTTTCTTCCACTACCTTTACTTTATTTTCTTGTTCATTTTTCCTAATAGACTTCTTTCACATCATTCCTAATCCATCCCTCCTTCCTAATCTCCTCATCTTTGTTTTTATTTCCCTTCAATGTTTTTTCTTTTAAGTGATCATTCACTTTCTTTTTCTGTTAAAAATCTGTCATTATGTCCTGTAAGTGTAACACAGCCTTGTCCTCGTGTTTAAGATATCCTAAACTACTAAAGGGTTAAGTTACCTTAAACACACAGCTATTAATTGTCCTCAAGATGAAGTAGCAACATACAGAATGAAGGAAGCTGTTCAGATAAAGAATAAATTCAAGGTTTCCAAGATACTTTTTAAGCTACAGAGGTTGACAGATTATTTCAACCAGGTGAGTATAGAATTCATATTTCTGAGGTGCAGAGATCAAACACCTTGAAACTCCAATCAAAAGGTGGGCAAAAAGTAAGATTTGCTAATATCCTAAAAGAATGAGCTAGATGTAGCAAAAGGTGCTGTCTTCAGACACATTTGCATATTTGAAGCTTTAACATTCTTGTCATTTACAGCAAGTTAATTTAGGCAAATGCAACCTATTTCACAGGATCATAAAGATGAGGAAAACCAGGATATGATTTTAGCAATTACAATATAGCTCAGGCTACCAAACACAAAGCAACAGCATCCATGGCAATGCAACCAACAGAAACTTTGCCATGTGCAAAAACTGAACCTATTTGACTTTTTCCTGTTGAACGAACTGCTCTGTTTTTTAATTGGCGTGAGCAACTTCTCCTTGAAATATAACATGATTTACTACATTGATTCTATTCGTAGTCTATAAATTACAATCATTTGTTGACACAGCTGGGGCTCATCACTAGTTGTCACCAAACTTTTGTAAGAAAACTGTTTTTCTTGGTCCTGTACCATGAAGGAAGCTGTTACGGATGGAAGAAAGAGAAGGAAAGGACAAAAGACAAAATTAGATTAAATATCTGCTTGCTCCTTTTTAAAGCTATAGCCTAAATCAGCTTCAATCTCAAGATTAAATTAAACCTCCTTAAACTATAATGCCTTTGCAAGGCTATCAGTGCGGAAGAACAGTAAGAGTGAACACTGGCAGTCAAAATATGCAAGAAAAAGCAATTATGTAGATGACAAGGGTAGGCCACAGATGTTATAAAAGACCAAGAGGTTTAGCTTATTTGCAGTGCATGTACTGCTCAATTAATTGTGCCACTAAAACTCCACCCCATTCTAGTGAAAAACCAAGAACCACAGTACTGCTTGATCATTACCTGCAGCACTGTCTTGAACCCAACTTCCTTCTTCCACTATCCCCTGCCAGTCAATTAATTACATATTATTCTGAGTTGGTAAAATAATCCGCTTTGATTAGAAAATAGCTTACAAAATAGTTGACTCATTCCGAGTCAAATCTATTAGTTTCCATTCAAACAACAGCACTAACTCCACACAAATCATCATGGCAAAATAAAATCACTTAGCAACTGAATCTACATAAGAAACGCTAAGAAATAAATCTCCATTATGAACCACCTAATATAAGTATGCCACCCTCCCAGAAACAAACAAAAATGGAGACTTACGAACTAGGAGTACATCATTCCAGGAAAAAGTGACCCAATATCAAGAAATATAAGTTATTTCAAAGATGCTGGAAACAGAAGTTAAAAACAGCTTTCGAACTTTGAATCTGGCCCAGGTTTTCCTTTTTCTTTACTAGCAGCAGTCAGCTCAGATCTCCTGCACCAGCCAACTGCTGAAAGCTGCCAGAAAACTGAATTTTACTGAAGCAGTTTCGAGAAAGGGCATTTACAGTGCTAAATTTTACCCATGGCAAAACACACAAAAATGTCCATCCCTAGACCATAGCCAAATATATATCTTTCTGAAGATCAGCCTATGAGTTACAAAGGCTTCTTCTATTTTCTCACACCAGAAGTACAATGGTTTAGAAAAAAAACTGCCTTTTTCCACTGGTTTAAAACTTTAATTTCATAATAAAAGCAGACAGTAGCAATGGGTATCAGCTGCTCCTCTGCACCATGTGCATTGCAGTTACCCTGCCCAGCATCCCCTTTCTCTTAAACCGATCGTTTCTTTTTTAGGTGAGCTCAAATTTCAGTGAATTTTAGAACTTATTTCTGTCAAATTCTTCCCACTCGCCTTTTCAACTATCCTCTATTTTCTTATGACAGAAGCGGCAAACAAAAGTAACAGCAGAGCACTACCTGACTTGATTATAACACGAATATATTTGCATTCTTCAATGCCAGATCAACTTCCCATGCTAGTACATGTTGCAAGTACATCTGACAAGTATCTGTATTACCACGTGGCAGAAGACTGCATCCCATGGTTATGGGAACACTCCTGGTCAATATTGCTACTGAGAGCAACAAATCACCAAACTGCAGCCCCAGCTCCGACAGTTTAACTATAAATTGTCAGCTACTCCATTGTATCTACAGTTCCCCTAAGGAAGCCCTGTAGCTCAGCTAGATCGTAACAAAGCATCAAATACTAAGAAGCCTTATTACCAGTAAAAGCAGTGAAACTTATGGAATTTAATATCTCGTTCCCCACTTCCACAATCACCATTTCATTGTCATTCTGCAGAGGTAGCTGGAGGCTATATCAGACAACTGCTCCAAACTGTCTTCTTTGGTGCTGGTTGAAAGAGCTCTCCGCTTTCAAAGTGTGGCTTATAAAGCAGTGTAGGCTTTGATAATACCCTGCAAGGACCAAACTGATAAACCAATTTCAGACTGGCATTCTTTCCCAGCCCTGTCAAACACACTCCGCAAACATGCCCAATGAGACCAGCAAGAAAAACACAAATTTGATTTACACAACAGCAGTAAAAGCAGAAAGAAATTGTATGTGGCAATAAAACACCTTTCACTAGTTATAACTCTCCAGTCACTAGAAGACAAGAAAATGTTTCTTTCTGAAACCTTGCAGCTTCCTAAGTCACAAGTCTAAGCATTTAATTTACTTAAGTAAAATTTGCCTAGCTTTCACATAGGACAAAATTCTGTATCTTAACTGAATAACAACCCATACAGAAACTACATGCCTTCAAACTTCTGGAGGATAAGTTCTCCACAGCTTGACATTGCAAGAAACTAAAAACCAACTTAAAATAGCAGTTTCTCTTCATAGTGACAGTGAGTTTTAACACAGCTACCTTAATGGTGCCATTGTAAGGATGTGTGCAAACCTTAAAAAAAAAAAAAAAAAAAAGAAGTCCTTTAGTTGATAACCAAGAGTCTATGGAGTTCAAGCTTGGGCTTTTGAGCTAAATGTAGTATAATAAAGGCCCCTGAAACTGCTATAGCAACAGTCATTCATTTGCAGTAATGAAATAGAAAGTACGTTAAACCTATTAAACCAAATGGAGCATGGAGCACCTGAAAGCGTAAATACTTCCTTGTTCTTTCCCCTCCTTAAATACCTCTGGTTTTATTGAAACAAAACCAAAAAAAGGCAAATCAACCCACCACCCTTTAGGCCTCAATCTTCTTAAGATCCTCTCGACATAATAACAGTTGTCATAGCTCTTTACACTTCACAAAAGAAAGACTGCCAGGCCTGAGCAGTAGTGTTCCTAACAGGCACCTAAAAAAACCCAAACCAAGCAAAAACCATACCACACCAATGAAGAACCACCATGCAGAAGGGGTTTTCTTTTTCCTTTTACCAACACAGTTAGTACAAAGCTAGAAAAAAAAATAATCGCTAATAAAACCAGTCTACTCTGTTCGTAGCAGCACTGTGGATAAACACTACCAAACAATTACCAAATTTTCCATTAAGTCTAACATTTTAATAGTTACTACATGCACAAACTCCAACAGGGGTATCCTTCAACTTTGCAGAACTGGGAAACAAACTCTCGATGCTAACACCAACTTTAGCGTTTACCAATGCTGACACAAAACCAATAGCAGAGAAGAGGTCTAGTCTAACGCCCTTCTGACAGACAGGATGTTCTCTAAGGCAAGGAAGTGAAAAGAAACTATAACTAAAATCTACATTAACTTGGATCTTTCATATACTAAATTATCTAGAAATTACAATAGCTTTCTCTACTCTTTATGAAGACTGACGGACAAATGACAATGGAACAGTCTAATCAAGTCTTTTTTTCCAGTAACTACTTTGCCTATGCAAGAAGGTCAATAAGAATTTTCTGCACCAGTAATAACATTTTTAAATTCTTAACAATCCAGGCAGTCTTGACCTCACAGCTTACTCCAAGGTAAAGGAGAACATTTTACATAAACAGCACTGAAGTCCTCCCACTGAAATTCTTTGGACCTGCACCTGTGGAATACAGGCACAGCACTGAAGTCCTCCCACTGAAATTCTTTGGACCTGCACCTGTGGAATACAGGCACATTTACCCAAGGTTTAAAAGAGACAATATTTATGTATTTATATATGCATTGTTTTTAGATTTAACAGTAGCTTCCATTTCTACTAAGGCTTCAAGCAAACCGCACAGCTAGAAAGGCAAAGCTCAGTACAGTTTTTATAGCTATGTTCAGGAAGTATTAGTTGCTAAAAACAAAAGTCCGACCCACCCGAGGCTATTTGCAGTGTCACATTCCATGCTTTAAAGGCAGAAATTCCCTACCGGGCAGTTCAGAGTCCAACTGTCAGACAAGCCTGACTTGTTTGACAAGACAGTTGTTTGAAGCCGTTAAATTTAACATACAGTCATAAAATAGCCAGCCTGGTCTGACTACTGTGTGTAGCAGTCAGTCAATCTTCAAAGTAGATTTCAGCTTAGAAGCACTACCATAAAATCTCACTGGCACTGGCATTATGGTAAGTAATCCTCTAGTCCCAAGCCTTGTATTTAAAATAAGAACAATGCCTTGGTGTTAAGGCTGAATTGGACCTACAAAAAGTAACGTTAGGAAATTAAACATGAAATACTGCCTTTAGATCACTGGTGAGTTTAATAGTCTTAAAATTAATTAAAGTAGTCTGCATAATGCGGAACTGTAGAACATTTCTCAACACTGTTTGAAATAAAATATTCACTGGAGGATTAGAAAGTTTGTTTTAAGGGAGCTTTTTCCTCTTCATGTTTTCAGAAATAAAAGGCAACATTTTCAGCACGACATCTCCTAGCAGCCTTTATTCTGAAATATGTCAAAGCACTTCTGAACCTTTCGAATGTCTAAAATGCCAAAATAAAACCTAAAAAACTTAAGTACAGCAGCAACACTATACTTAGAATTATTATAATATAAGACTTCAAGATAAACTATTCTAAACTGGCTAAATTGACTTCTCATTATCAAAGGAACCAACTTTGGGCCCACTTTTCATTTTAATCACAATACTTATATTCAAATCAACTCTTGATCCAAAAGAAGATCCTGGCAAGCAATAACAAACCTCCTTTTTCAAAATTCACACAAATATTCTGTTCCATTTCTAAAATTAGAAGAAAAAGGGTGAGTGTGGAGGTGTTTTGTTTTATAAGTGGGAGCTGCAGTAAATCATGATAGAAACAACTATTCTGGGACAAGTTAAAAACTTCCAGTTGGCATAGAGACTTATACCAAAATAAACCTACAAGTATCAATCATGACAAAATTTAGCTCATTAAAAATTGTAAGTCAAAGTTAATATATTTCTTCTCTTTTCAAAACAAGAAAAATAATTATAATCTCCCACTAACACCTTCAGTTAGACTACAGTAATCCAAGAGCTGTTACTTGATTCCCTTTCTACTTCAGAAAACCAACAAGAGTTCAAAATCAAAATGAAAGAATTTTCTTACTAAAATGTAAGTAAAGCCTGTATTTTTATTTCTCTTGCTCTTCTTTGTTGCTGTTTTTTGAATGACAACACAATTACAGCCTTGTAGCTTGGAACTAGCTTATGACTGATACCATCCATGGGATGAATCTAGTTAATCTCAACTCAGATTTTAACATCTTCACATTTGATAGAAAGTACCATAAGGCAAGTTCCATGTACAAGCCGGTATTTCAGTATTTCAGCCTTGCACAGTGCACTTACCAGGAATTTACCATACTGTGATATACTACATTCTATTAGCATTCATTCTTCCCATCAAAGTTGACATAAGGAATCATAGAATCACTAGGTTGTAAAGGATCCACTGGATCATCGAGTCCAACCATTCCTAACAACCCCTAAACCATGCCCCTCAGCACCTCATCTACCTGTCCTTTAAACACCTCCAGGGAAGGTGACTCAATCACCTCCCTGGGCAGCCTCTGCCAGTACACAATGATCTTCTTGTAGATGGGCACATCAGCCAGCCTCCAGTCCAGTGGAACTTCCCCAGTCAGCCAGGACCGCTGGAAGATGATGGAAAAGGGTTTGGAAAGCACATCCGCCAGCTCCTTCAATACTCTTGGGTGGATCCCATCCAGCCCCATAGACCTGTGGGTGTCTAGGTGGGCAAGCAAGTCTACAACCACCTCCTCTTGGATCATGGGAGCCTCATTCTGCTCCTCTAACTCCTGGGTTTGTACACAGAGGGAACAACTTTCCTTACTATTAAAGACTGAGGTAAAGAAGGCATTAAGTACCTCAGCCTTGTCCTCATTCCCTGTCACTGTTGTTCCTTCTGCATCCAGTAGGGACTGAATATTCTCCCTAGTCCTCCTTTTACTGTTAATGTATTTATAGAAAGATTTTTTATTATCTTTCACAGACTTGGCCAATTTGATTTTTAGTTGGGCCTTAGCCCTCCTGATTTTTTCCCTGCACAATCTCACTTCCTCCCTGTAGTCCACCCAAGACGCCTGTCCCTTCTTCCAAAGCTCATAGACATTCCTCTTCTTTTTGATGCCTCTCAAGATCTCCCTACTCAACTGAGCTGTTTTTTCCCCCCGCTGGCTCTTTTTCTGGAACATGGGGATGGCTCGCTCCTGAGCTGCTAGGATTTGAACAGGAACTAATAGTAGTGAAAGCTGAAAGCTGTTTTTTAAGTCTAAAGCAACAAGGAGCATCCTAAATAATTCAAAGGCAGTTAAAATAACGAGATATCAAAAAGTTATGGTGACAAGATAAGCCTAAATTTCACAAAAATTTAAAGTATAGTTTAGGAAAGACTTTAGAGCCTAATGCTTGATTGCTTTGAAACTCGAAGTTATGCTGTTGTTTTACATGAGAAAAGGGCTATTTCAGAAACTTGTTGGGCAGAAGCTGGCTTATTGTTGTTGCTAACTTTCAATGTCATGCAAAAGAACAAGTTAAACGCAGACTGAAAGGAAGCAGGAAGGTGCAACAGTGAAAGCATCAGCCTGTATTTTACCCTATCCACAACTAAATATTGTCAAGTCTTTCAGCAGATAGACAAAGGATGAGAGGCTGCTTACAGCTTATCAAAAAGTCTATTTGTTTCAAACTGACTTACTTTATACCAAGTTTAACTGAAGCAAATCTATTCTTTAGCTATGAATTTAACTGTCTTCTTAACTTCATCTGGCCTTACAATAACATTGTACTGCAGCTGAACTATACACGTAAGTTATAAAAAAAAGTTACATTTTTAAAAAGCACCCTTTAAAAAAGCAGAGATTCAAAAACTAGGACAGAGAAGAATTTGCATTACCTCAGCTGTTGTTTGGCATCTACTGCACCTCTGCTCCTACAGTTTTTAAGTTATTATCACAGGTAAATAATGAGGGTAGATTTCTGCAAATAGCACCCTTGCTCTCTATACACTGCTTCATTCCCCAAAGCTTTACCCATCCAGCACAGTGAACAACACAGGGTCCTGTGGAGAAAATAAACCTGTATGCAGTCATACTTGAGCCACCACACTCATAGCCATTTTGAGACTTTTGTTTTATTTTAGGTTATGATACACGACGAATACTAAAGGTCCATCCTTCTCATCACCTTATTTTCATCCTCAAATTGCAAGTCTGCAACTGCAGGGATGTGAACACTACAGATCTAACCAAAACTGTTCTTTAAAAGAAAATAAAATAATAATTATAGACTGTCAAATAAAACCTTGTCCCTCTTTGCTTCTCAGAACATGCTAAACCATTCGCCCTACAGTTCCCATGAAGCTTCAGTCATTTATCAAGAAAACCGTTCATTCCACCTAATCCTAAATTCAGCAAAATCACAGGTAAATGAATGCCAAGTTTTGTATAACTGAATATATTGGCCAAACATTTCTTGACAGAGCTGACAAGGTGACCTACAACCAGCCTACATCTACCACAACTACTTTATAGAAACTTGTGAGGATAACATCACTGGAAGCTCTGGACTGATGTCCCACATATATTATTGTTAGGTTACATTTCCAATTACTCTCCACAGAAGCCAAACATTTACTCTTTTTGCATAATGCTTTTAGAGTAAGAAGTTTCCATAACTTTTAGAACAACTTTCTCAGTTCCTAAATTCTCCTTCCACAGTCCAAGCGAAAACCGGCAGTAAACTATATGAAGGTATGATGTTTTCCTAAAATTATTACTACTATTAAAAGTATAATCTTGCTATCTTGTTAGAGGAGTCTAAATTTAAACTGCTTCACATTCACTTTGCTTTTTATTGATGTTTCTGGCATTAATGCTAAATCCTTTCCAATTACAGTGCTACCTTTTCAACCTCTGCCTTTGCCTCCTCATTAGTTTTTAAATGCCTTATAGGATACTCCTACAGGTTCTTAAGAGGATTCTGGTGAATGATAATTCACAATAAAAAGTGTACCAGTTCTCCCCACATTAAATCATTAAAAGCAAATGCATCCACTGTTTTCATTCAGACTTCTGGAATATGTCCTCAAAGATGTGTCTTCAACCCTCCCCCAACCTCCCAAGTTCAGTCTATTCAAATAAAAGTGTATTTTCTGTGTTAAACTGCTATCTGTTATACAATCAAAGGTTTGGCACCTGCTTTGATTTTATGCTCTCTGTGCTATGTAAGAGTAGTGTTTAACCATTAATTTATCTTGAGGTTTTGTTTGTGTCTCTCTCAAATGTCCTTCAGATTAAGCATTCAAAGGCCTTTAAAGCTTTTGGAATCTAATTTCTTAAATATCCTCACTGTTTTAAAATATGCTCTGCTGTTAATTAGCAGTATAATAAGCTATTCTTACAGTACAATTTAATTCCTAATTTTACACAGCCATAGCTAGCAGTGTTACTCAATGGTCAAACAATTACTTAATGACACTTATTCCTGTTACTTACTACAGGTATGTGCAACCCTCAACCATAAATCAGAGAAACAGATTATCATAAATGCTTTGAAATTTAGAAAAAGCATAAACAAAAAAATATTTTATCCATACAGAAATCAAAGAGCTAATGTTGAGATTTACAGATGCATGGAGGACCCTTGTGAAACGTAAAACTTAAACCAGCATTTATGATGAGAATAATCAAGCATAGTTTTAATTTCTTGGTGTTTCCTATTGTATCTCACATCCTTCTCTACTGCAGCCCCTCATTTACTAGAAGATAAATTTGAAACAATCATCTGAACAAATGAATTGTTTTTAAAAAATAAGATGCTTATCTGTACTGTCGAGTTGAGTGCATGTTTTGGCGGGTTTCTTCCTCCTTATGTGTACTTCCTGCATCAAGAAAAGCTCAGTAATTAAAGCTCTTCTTTCTTCTATGACAACTGTTTAACCTTTCTGAAGTCTGTAAATATTTTAACAGTATCTGTTGATAACAATTGGGTTTGGGCACTAATCCACTGCCAGTGGGCAGCTGGCAAGCCTTTCCCCCATTTCCACCTTACAGCACAAACACTGCGTATCTGAGTTGATTCTAGTATATTCTTTTACCAGAACGCATGCTATCCCCAGATCAGAAGTAGATGACCAAGTTAAAAGTACCATAAATCAGATACCACACCACAGCCTAGAGTTTGTTAAATTCACTCTTTTATCAGTACATCAACATACAGAATCAGGAGCCTGTGTTTCTATTTTTGTGTTAAATCATTCCGTTTAAGAGGCAATTGATTCCTTCATTGCAGAAAAAGCTTGATCTGAAATACACTTGATGCTATGTTCAGAACTCGATGTTTCTCATTAATTTGGTAAAGCACTAACCCAGAAACCTCTGGACAAGCAGAACTTTCAGCCTCATGCCGGACACCAATAAATCCCTGAACCTTACAGCAAAAGCAGGGACAAACCACAGATAGCTCTTTATTTAAAAGTAGCAGCTACATACATGCATTGCCTAATATATTATAGAATTATAAGAAACAAAATAATTTCCCCATGACTTGCAGAATATTATGATTTTCTTACATCTCTGCTCTTTAGATTTATCTGCAGACTCAATTCAAATTTGCATTCTCTATGGCAGAGTCCCTCTTCTGAATGACCATCAGGATAAGGTTGCCCTTAAAAAAGAGGGTAATGGCTAATATAAGTTGAGAGACCAGCGTCTTGTAAATATGTGTCAGTAATCTATATGAAAAGTTCTATGTTTGTAAATACCAGAAAATGTTAGTTCTTTGACTATGACACATGCCTTTAAATAGCAGACAAGAAATTCAGAATTGAAGATCAACTGTTCTTGTTTATCTAGATTCATTCTTATTTCAGCCTCTCATAACTAAAGGGAGAAAAAGGATAGTTTCACCAACACATGGCCACAAGTGACTTGTTACATGCTCTTTTACAAGCTACACTCTCTCAGAATGCAGCGATTTATTTAAAACAATCTGCAGAAAAGCTATTTTACACAGCAATTGTTTAATAAATCTTCACTTGCTAGTTTTAGAATTTACATAACTGACTTGAAGAAAAAACTACTTTTACAGAACATTTAGCTTGCTCAAGCATTTATCTAGCTGATAGCTGAATACTTCTTTATCTAATATAACAAAGGCAACATATAGTGATGTGATATGAATCACTGACAAATCAGCAATTGCACAAGAAGCAAGCCAATTGCAAGCTGAAGTCAGGATGAGATCATATTTGGGATGTAAAGGTCAGTGTTTCACATGGGGCTTACAGTTCAATGTCAAAGATTATATTCTTGTTGAATTACACACACCTCACCATAACTAAGTGTAATTTTGCTAAAAGCACATTTCTTTGAGAAACACAACTACAGCATCACTTAAGTGAACAAATTCAGTTCAATTGTGCTGCTTTATGCCCTACAATAGTAATTTCTAAAAGCTGATCAAATCATAATTTATTTTTTTTTTAGTTTATTTACAAATAATCTCCAATTTTATACAGGGACACAAGTTAAAAACCTTTTACAAGCAAAACCTCACATTATTTAACATCAACTGACAAATCACCCCTTGTCATTTCATAATACTCTTCCAAAAGGTATATATTTGCCATCACTTGCTGAACATCATATTAAATGTCCTAATCTTTTGATGCAAGTGAGTGAGGGATTCAACTGAACTACAAAATATTGTCTGGGGGGTACTACTTTGTAAAACCAGGCGAACAGTCGCTGACAATATGACAGGATCACTTTTGTCAGTGACAGTAAGTAGGTCAGCTTAGCAAGGCTGTAACAGCACACACTGAGCGAACCAGTAGGTTCTTGCTACATGCCAACTTTTTTTTGAATATCAAGACTGCCCTCTTTTTGTTTTGTCCCAACACACGACGTCCCCCGAGGAGCACAGCCTTGAAAGTATCCAAAGGCGCATAAATTTATTCCCACAATTCAAGGTCAAATTTATCACAATTCTATATAATGTGTTAGGGTTAAGACACAGGACCAGTGAATGAACGGAAATTATTCTCCTTCACAGACTCTTCTCAGTTACAGCACAGAGCACACATTAATTTAAATCACCAGTTTAGTCCTCATAATCCAAATGTAAATTTAACTCAAGCCAATCAAATGCACGTGTTTTGCGTTAAAGTTTCAGGTTCTAAGTACTTGCATTGCAGTGATCCGATTGTAGAGACAGCCATAGAATCATCGAATCACTAGGTTGGAAGGGACTCACTGGGTCATCTCAATACAATCAGACATTGTAAAAGAAAAGTACAGCACAACATAAGAATGTGCATTGAAGATGACAGCCCATCACAAATCTGCTGCTCTTAACACCACAAGAGGCGATTGTCTCAGCTATACCCATTAGCAAAGAGCAGAACATTATGATTTGCTTTACAATCGTTAACACAGGAGTTCCTACTGGATTAATGATACTAAGATTGAATGTTCCCTCTCTGAAATGTGAGGAACCGACTAGAACCTGGCTGAAGAACAAACACACAGCTTTCCCTTCAAACTACTGTATTGTTGACAAGATAAGGAAGAGTTTAAATGAAATCAGGACTCTACTGAAGAAGAGACTGCAAGGAAAAGCTCAGAACCATTGTAATGCAATGAAAACAAAAGATTTTCTGAGGTGCATATGGCAGCTAAGTGCCTGCATTCACATCTTTGAAATCCCTCCTGAAGGCAATTAGGGATGAGGGGGTTTTTTATTCTGAATGAGGAGGAAAAAATCTCTTTTATATAAAAGGGCATCTGATCACTTCCTGAGTAAAATTAAAAATAATCAGAAGTCCTGACATGCTTTATGTCTAAGAGTCTGAAATACCTATCAGGACAAATGGAGGACGTGAAATACATATCTGTAAAATCTTACCTATAAACCCGAAATTAAAGAGATTCAACCTCAATCTGCAGCAACAGTTACTTCAGAGGATTATAAAACATGACTTAATTTTGTATACCCGTTCCTTAAACACCTCCAGGGAAGGCGACTCGACCGCCTCCCTGGGCAGCCTGTTCCAGTACCCAATGACTCTTACTGTGAAGAATTTTTTTCTGATATCCAACCTGAACCTCCCCTGACGGAGCTTCAGGCATTCCCTCTTGTCCTGTCCCCTGTCACTTGGGAGAAAAGGCCAGCTCCCTCCTCTCCACAACCTCCTTTCAGGTAGTTGTAGAGAGTAATAAGGTCTCCCCTCAGTCTCCTCTTCTCCAGGCTAAACAACCCCAGCTCTCTCAGCCGCTCCTCGTAAGACTTGTTCTCCAGCCCCCTCACCAGCTTTGTTGCTCTTCTCTGGACACGCTCCAGAGCCTCAACATCCTTCTTGTGGTGAGGGGTCCAGAACTGAACACAGGATTCGAGGTGCGGTCTCACCAGTGCTGAGTACAGAGGGAGAATAACCTCCCTGGACCTGCGGGTGACCCCATTTCTGATACAAGCCAAGATGCCGTTGGCCTTCTTGGCCACCTGGGCACACTGCTGGCTCATGTTCAGTCGGCTGTCAACCAGCACCCCCAGGTCCTTCTCTTCCGTGCAGCTCTCCAGCCATTCTTCCCCCAGTCTGTAGCGCTGCATAGGGTTGTTGTGCCCCAAGTGCAGGACCCGGCATTTGGCCTTGTTAAACCTCATGCCATTGGTCTCGGCCCAGCAGTCCAGCCTGTTCAGATCCCTTTGCAGAGCCTCCCTACCCTCCAGCAGATCCACACTTCCTCCCAGCTTAGTGTCATCTGCAAACATGCTGAGGGTGCACTCAATGCCTTCATCCAAGTCATTGATAAAGAGTGATTCTGTGATTCTGTGATAACTAACATCTAAGAAAAGGTTAATCAAGTAATATTACAATAGTAACATCATTACAGTAATGCCATCTAAAGCTAGAAGGCAAAACTGGAGGAGATTACCTCAGTCACATGAACATAAAAAAGTCACAGAAAGCACATCCTTTTCCTAGACTACTTCAGTTCACCTACTAGAGCTCTTCTCCTGCCATACGGTTATATTAGTAAAGCATTTTCAAGTATCTGCTGCATATTCACTCACATAAAATCTATATCATGTTCCTGTGTAGGTTACTGAAGGCTTTGAACTGACAATCTACATACTCGATAGTACCACTGTCTGCCTAGCCTACTGGAGAAATATCTTCCCAATGACTTCTGTAGGAAGGACCTGTGTTACCTATCCTACACACAATTCAATTATCTTAAATAGCACACATTTCTACATTTAGATAAGAGGACAGCAGCTTACACCCATCTCAATATTCAAGTGATTAACAGCATTGTGCGTTAATAGAAAAAAAATGGAAAAATCAAGAAAGTATATGCCAGCAAGTTGCAGCCTTAACAATGTTCTCTTCACATAAAGTTTGACATCATCATTTTAAAAAAAACCAAAAAACCCAAGGCAGAAACAGCTCAGACTATTAACAATACAATGCTGTGATACAACCATAGTGACTCAAATCTAAACTTCACTACATTTAATGAATTTTTAAACTGCTTCTATGCAACACCAGAAGCATTATAAATCATTTGTAGCAACTACTTTCATTGGGCAACTTAAACAACAGACGGTAATCTCGTAGCTACTATCCTACAAGACAGCTTTTTGGAGAACAGAAGTAAGAAACAAAAATCCAAACTCCAGCCTTAGATTAGAAACTGCCAGATGAAAAGCCACTGAATAGCAACCAAAAATAACCTTTTGAGGCCACCCAGGCATAATC
The DNA here is from genome assembly GCF_017976375.1 of Cuculus canorus. Classification (NCBI taxonomy): domain Eukaryota; kingdom Metazoa; phylum Chordata; class Aves; order Cuculiformes; family Cuculidae; genus Cuculus; species Cuculus canorus. Next base: position 27,151,757 of record NC_071406.1, on the reverse strand, counting down.
TTTAAAGAAACAAAAAAGCCAAACAAGGCTACTTCTTAGGAATCTCGAGCATCACACAGAAAAAAGTTTAGATTTCACTATTTCTTTAGCTATCAAGGCTGTAAAAGCCACATCTCCGGGACTCGTGGCACAACAAATTCCCACCTTACTCACCTGTGACTCTCCCACAGTTTTTGTAGCTTGGAAAAGTTGCCTTTCTTTCCTTTCCAGGATGTCAGCTCCAAAAAAGTCATGACAGTGCAGCACACATGATATGATACTACACTTCACTAGGCAGCCCCAGGTATAAAGAGACTTCTCCCTAAACCATTCTATCCTGTCACTGGTAATTATTTACTGCTACACCTCCCCATGCGCTAGAGACTCCAAGAAAAACAAAGTACAGCACACAGATGTTTTCAGTACATGACTGAACAATCTAATTTGCGTTAAGGTTTCACGATATTTTACATCCTAAGACCTAGCTTCTTCAGTTGTTCTTAACTTCACCAAACAATCCAAGATGAAACACCATTACCCTGGATGCCTGCCTCATGCAGAATGAGATATCATTTTAACCTGAACCAGTTGAGAGAGAGAAAGAAGGAAAAAACCACTTTGGTGTCTAGCACTTTTTGAAAAATCACTGTAGTTGCCTTCAAATTTTAAAGACAACCTATTTTAAACAATTTTTTTTTCTACTTAAGAACAAGTACTTATCAACACACGAATCCACCTAATTACCCTTAATATATGGGCCCTGAATAAAAAGATTGCAAAAAGTCACCAACAGCTCATGGAGACTGGGTATATAATTTTTTTTTTTTTAAACAGTCTATCCCCCACCACCTAAGTGCTTGCGTATGCACTATTCTCATAATGCAACAGAACAACCTCTTAGTGACCTAAACTACATTTTTAACTAGCACAACTCCTTTATTTATGCAAACTTCCTGCTAGCATGCAGACAACATGGAGATAGAAAACATACAATCTGAATGAAAGGCTTGAGCAAAGAGGGAAAAGGTACAAGATAGACAAAATAATTTTATAAAGACGTAAGGAGGAAAGAGACAATCGACTGTCTCTGAAGGAAGAAATTCAGAACCTGTCTCATCTCTGCAGTCCCACGTCTCCCAAAGCTGAGGAAAGCCTAGATTCTTGGAGTCTGTTCCAAGTGTCTTTGTACTTCTCATATTGATGAACTCACTGGCAAAACATCCACCTCCTCCAGGGCTAGTCCATTTCCTACTGCCATCGGCATTACCGCATTAGTTTAAATGGCACAGGTCCATACAAATGTTTCAACTCAACAGATGACCCAAGTGGGTAGCAGTAAGAAGTCATATCATGCTGTTATGGTTGCACTATTTTTAGTTACATACAGAACATTAGGGTTGCAAACTAGCACCCGCAAAAATCAAGGAAAGCTAAAATTAAGATTGCTTTATGCGAAGTTAAGCAATTGCTTTCTGCACTTGGCTGTTAAGATGGTCTGTACTTAAAATCCCACACTGTATGCTCTTGGGACGGGCCTTCTCTAGAAATGAACTGGGAAAAAAGAACAAGAATGTTTCTTCTACCCTTAGTGCCCTACTGGTTTGAAAACTTAAAGAAACCGTAATACATATAAAGCATGAGACAGCAAAGTGAAAAGGCAAAACAAAAACAGAGAATAAGGCCACCAAAAGCCATCCCTGCCACTGTCACAGAGTTCCTGTATGACAGAAGGCCAGTTCTTTACCCTGCCTTTACAGGTTTTTTTTGTATGTTCCTTATTTACGGATCTATTTAAATAATCTGCTATCCAGTTTGTGTCCAAACTCAGTACTACCGGCAGCGATTAGGACCTGGGCTTTAAATATATGAAAAGCTTTTACACTGTAACATGCAAAGGGATACAGGCCAGCACTTTAATAACGTTCCCGCCAGGTGAAGGAAACTCATTACTATTAATGGCATACTTAGATGTTATGGTGATAACCAGCAAAGGAAGACTAAGGAGTAACTTAATAAATGTGGTCTTTGGGAAGGCTTCGGCTAATACAGTTTAAATGAAACTGGAGCTGTACAGAAAACAATAAGGATAAAGCTAAATACCAGGCAGCAGTGGATTAAATGAATACAATACATCTTAATGCCACAGCCCTACAAAACAAAGCATTCTGTGAACACAGGCATTCACGTAGTTAAAAGATGCAGCTACAATAACATGAAAAATGAGCAAGTGACACCTCACAGGCAAAAAAGCCCAACCCAAACAGCAAAAGCAAGAAACGAGGTTCTGAGCAGTCCGAGAAGTACAGTTATATCCTTACAGGAGCTACTGCAACTTCTAAGAATAAAAAAACGAAACCCAAAGGTGTTAAAAGGTGTCACAAACGTATTTTAAAGGGCTGAGTTCCAGCAGAGGAGGGGGAAGCCCCGCAGCAGCCCGCGCCCGGCACTCGCCTTGCTGCAGTACAGCATCCACAGCTCGTACAGCCGCTCCCGGGATGCCATGCCTTTCACCTCCGCGACGACAACTGCATTCAGGATCCTACCATACTCCGTTCCTGCTCTTTCCGCAGTTTTCGCTCTGTTATTTCGATCGCAGCCCGAGAAGCGGCGGGGCTCAGCCCCTCCTGTCCGGGTAGCAGGCGGCGCAGCACGGGCGGCGCTCCGGCATGTCCACCCCGCTCTCGGAAAGCCAAATCGCACCCTTCAGGCCCTCGGCGGAGGGAAGGAGGGACAAACCCCCGCTCGCAGCCCGCAGAGCCCACGGGAATCGCGCCCGTCCCGCAGACCCGACCTGCGGCCTCACCCCGCGGAGCCGCCCGGGCCTCGCCACATCGCCCGCCCCGCCCCGCGCCCCAAGCCTAGCACCGCCCCGGGGCGGGGGCGCCATCTTGGGGCGGGGCCTGGCGAGGCCCAGGGGAGGTGGCTCGCCTCGGGGACAGCAAGGCCTGCGGGGTGGGTGGGAGGATGAGCGAGGCGTGGGGAGGGTATTCTGCTTGATGAGGGTGGTGAGGCTCTGGCACAGGTTGCTTAGGGAAGCTGTGGCTGCCCCATCCCTGCAGGTGTTCAAGGCTAGGTTGGATGGGGCCTTGAGCAGCCTGGTGGGAGGTGTCCCTGCCTGGGGAGGGGAGTTGGAACTGGATGATCATAGACTCATAGAATCACAGAATGGTTTAGGTTAGAAGGGATCTTAAAGCCCATCCAGTTCCAACCCCCTGCCATGGGCGGGGACACCCCGCCAGACCAGGCTGCCCAAGGCCCCATCCAGCCTGGGCTTGAACACTTCCAGGGATGGGGCAGCCACAGCTTCCCTGGGCAACCTGTGCCAGTGCCTCACCACTCTCATGGTGAAGATATTATTCCTTATGTCTAATCTAAATCTGCCCCTCTCTGGTTCATACCCATTGCCCTTTGTCCTATTGCTACAAGCCTTTATGAGTAGTCCCTCTCCAGATTTCTTGTAGCCCCTTTCAGGTACTGGAAGGTCTCTATAAGATCTCCTTAGAGCCTTCTCCAGGCTGAACAACCCCAGCTCTCTCAGCCTGTCCCTGTATGGGAGGTGCTCCAGCCCTCTGATCATCTTTGTAGCCCTTCTCTGGACCCGTTCCAGCTCAGGCCCCTTCCAACCCAAACCACTCTACAATTCTATAATTCTGCCCTCTGTTCCTCTCTTGCAAGACCCCACCTGGAGCATTCTGTCCAGTTCTGGAATCCTCAATATAAGAAGGCTATGGAGCTGTTGGAACGGGTCCAGTGGAGGGCTACAAAGATGATCCCATGGCAGGGGAGGTGGAACTAGATTATCTTTAAGGTCCCTTCCAACCCGAATTATTCTATGATTCCATGATTCCACCATTCTATGATCAATACTCATGCCCTTCAGCCTCGAGAGGAGTCTGGCTGTAAAAGGACCTGCATTCCCAGTCCTTGCAGGACAGAGCACCTCAGGAAACCTCTGTACTGCTTTTAGAAACGTTATCAAACCCACACATGCATTTGCCATAGGGTCCCAAGAGGCCAGCCGTGTCACCCAAGGAATGTGGGTTTATACACACATACAATCTGCTACCGCCTTAAAGCAGCCCGTGCCTCGCATGCAGAGCTTGCGTAGGACTGGAAACACTCCTGAAATAGATTTCTAAAGGAGAGATGTGGAAAGACATTCCTCAGCTTGCTAATGCGGCTCTTCCCAAGCATACTGGTAGTACGCTGGCCCTCCAGCGAACTCCTGCTCATTCAACAACATCATCGTTTTAGCCTGACTTGGAGGGCACTCCCTTGGAAGCAGGCTTCCCTCCATCTCTGTCTGCTCCCTTGGAAGGTGGGTCTGGAAATTAATGTTGTGTTGGTCTCTAAATCAGGGAGAAGGAAATTTAAGGAGACCTAGGCCTTCTCCCCAGTTTGCTGGGAGAACCGTCAACCTTCTGCCACTGGTTTATCTCCTCACCTGGGTAAATCTCATATAACTTCACATGATGAAGCATTTATTGCCATCTGTTCCACAGCTGATTCTTTTGCAGGGGATTTCCACACCACTGCAATGGTTTAATGCAAGGTTTGGAAATCCTTTGCAAAGGCATCGACCATGCAGTATCATCATATTATCTGCTGCATAAAAAGTTGCTAGCAATGGATGTCACTAAGAGCCCAAGGACAGTCTAAGATTGGTGCCTGCAAAACACATTTGCATATTGGTCTTGCTTTTAGAAGACCAGTGAAGTTTCCCGAGAGAAATTTAAGAGATAGACTGTGCTCAGTGTTGTATCATGTGGATCAGCAGTGCGGGAGTGGGAGAAGTATCTTTTACTGCAGTTTCTAAACATAGTTCCTAGCACAGATGGAGGGACATTGACAAAAATGAGTCTGTAAAATTATTTTTAGTCGACTGATGCATGTGCTCTGGTAGTTACTGCTAGCCACAATAGTCTCCCTCCTTGAGGCTGCGACATAATTTTTTCCATCAAGAAAAAAACAAGAGCTCTGAGTTCAACTCTGTTCCCAGGGCAGGATCTGCTATGCTTAAAACCATGCTGGACCCCTCTCTGTGAACAGGTTTGAGGAATGGAAGAGACGCTGCCTCTTCCCTGAGGGGTTTAGCTCAGGGCTTGAGTTACTGCTAGGAGCTGCTCCCTAACAGCTGACCTGCATTGCCATTGAAGCAAATGCAAACCATTGCTATTTGTCCCTTACGCTATAATATGGGAAAATTAAGCTCTTTGTAACACGCTTTTTGAGGTACAAGGTTTTATCACATCTTCTAACAGCGTTTTCTGGACTAAACAAAAGCCTATTTCAAACTTTTCTTACAACTTGCTCCCTTTGAGGATGCTAGGCCCAACCAAAGCCATGTACAAATGCCAATCCTTCCTTGAGATACTGCTCTGCTCTCCTGCATTACTGACTTTTGCAAGTGGCAGCAACAACTCCCACGTTACAGAAGTCCTGCAATAGGCTCTAGTGAAGCAAAAAACCCCATCCTCTGATAGGAAAAGGCAATTTCTCCCTTGCTAAGTTCTGCTGCCCATGTAGTTAAGATGCTTCCAGACTATAAAGCAGCCATTTTCATTTCTGCTAGAGTTATAGTGAATAGTTATCCCAGTAGGCCTAGGAAATCACTGCTGCTTGAATAGGCAGTTCTTGCCTTATATAGGAGGGAAAGTAAAGCATTAGTGTTTTGCAACAGGATAGGCTCTTCTGCTGGCATACAGGATGAGTGGTCTCCTGGTCTGACCTTCTAGAGGTTTTCCTAGGCCAGGTAGCTAGCTAACTGTAAAGTTGTTAAGGTAGATTTTGGATGTCTGCATCAGAGGGCATAGGTCAGGTTTAGTCTCTCCTTGTTGGTACAGACATTCAGTATTCACTATGATTTCTTCTCACATGCAAATGAGAAATAAGGAAAGAGGTTAGCGGAGAAAGGTGGGCTACAGCTTCATCCCCATCGATGTAGCGTAATTCTAGGTGAATTTATGTTTCAGCGTACTTAGCTTCATAAACACTCAGTTAAGGATACGGGAGTCAAAGAAATGAGCTTTACCAGCTATATGTGAGTACTTTAAAATGTGAATGTTTATGGATCGGTCCAGCTGTGAAAGCTATTTATTAGACTTTTCATCACCTTCCATAATTATGTACCAATTGTTTCATGAACCTTAAATAGCCAGGCAGGCAGTGTTCATTTGTATTTCATTGTCCCTTAGCTGCTCTCTTGTGGTAACTGTCTGTTTATGACAGGGGTTGTTTCTCATATTTCTTTTATTACTTGTGGTTTTGTACTTTATCTCCCTTTAGTGGTATATTAGTAACTCAGTCATCTTACTGTCGACTGAATTTGTCACTCAGTAAGTTCAGGTAACAGAGTGGGTGTGGGTAGGGAGAAGTCATGAATTTGTGGTTAAGGAGAGATTCAACAAAGGAGTGGGCTGCATTGGGCTGCAGCTTTAAGTGTAGGGATGTCTGAAGTGACAGGAAAAAACACACGCCTTATAGTAATGCTTTTCTTAAGCTGTACTTATTTTCTGTAGAAACAAATTAAAAAGACAGAAATCTGTATCTGACTTTCAGATACTCTCAAGCCTGTTGTTTGGCTCCAGGGCTTCTCTTGAGATCATGCCCGAGGCCAGCAAAATTCATACTGAGATAGGACTATGGCAAAGCTTTTATCTGAGGTTTTGCATGATGTCTTAGGGATAATGCTTTGTTTACTAACAATGAAAACCTGAAATATGCTTAGAAATTAATCTACTTCTCAACTCTTTTATCTTCCTTTACAAATAGACCCTTGCACAGAAGCAAGGACTAATATTTACCTTCTAAGTAAGCAAGTGACTTTGACAGCTGAGAGTAAAATTCCTGCTATCAACAGAACATTTTGCTGTATGTAAAGAAATAGGACTCTGTGGATGCTCATTTTTAGACATTTATATTGTGTTTGTGTGGCAAGGTTTTGGTAGCAGGGGGTCTACAGGTATGGCTTCTGTGAGAAGCTGCTGGAAGCTTCCACTATTTTCAGTAGAGATAACACCAGCTGGCTCCAAGTTGGACCCGCTGCTGCCCAATGCTGAGCCCATCAGCAATGGTGGTAATGCCTCTGTCATAATATATTCAAGAAGTGTGTGAGAGAACAGAGCAACAGCAGCTGAGGAATGGAGTGAGAATTTGCATTTGGTGTGGCTTTTAGAAAGGATCAATCTGGCCCTTGCAAGACACCAAGGCCTCTGAGATGGTATTTTGCTGAGGGTAGCACAGGATCAGCTTGCCTTGAGTTTCTCTGGCTATGAGTGCACAAAATGGGTGTGCAATTGTTCCATTGTTCAGCAAACCTAATTAGAGTTTAATCTTCCTAATGTCACCACATTCACATTGTACTCCAGGTAGTTTAGGGCTTGTTAGTTGTTTGAAAAATTTGTAAATGGGAAGGAATTTCTTTGCCCCTTAACACATAAGCTGGCATCTAGGGTTTTTAGTTGTTTTCTTTCAAAGTGTTGTTGGAGACTGGCCACAGCTGAATCTGGGAGGTGATGGTCTGGCTAAAATCATTAAGTCCCTATGGCCCCTGGCTTCTCTGCTTTCGTATCTGCTTTCATATATGTGTAAGCGATTCACCAGACTTAAAATGAGGAAGGAATTTACCCCAGGGTAGCCTGGGACTGTGGTGGGTGGTTTTGTCTCTCTCTGTCCTTTCAGCTTGTTTCCACGGGGGCTTCAATATAATAACTCCCTGCTGTAAAAGGCCCAGGCAGTGACTTGATTGCTTCTGCTCATTTTCTGTAGCATAGGCTTCCTGACCACAGGCCTTAAGTTTGCAGCTGTGTTAGGAATGTTCCTGGGTGAGATACATTTTTAAGACTCTTGCAGATTAAATATATAGTATGCGTCTGTACGCTTTGGTTTGCTGAGGTTCTTATAAGCTCTAGCAGCCAGTAAAGATTTGTGGATGTGTGTTCAGGCTTAGAACTGCCCCTCTCCTCTGCTCTCATTTAGGTTAGCTATGCTAGAGCTAGCGTGTGTAGACTCATGCTATCTCTGTTTTGCAGATGCTCAAGGACATCTTAACAACTTTAACAGTCGTTTTGTGCAAGATTGCATTGTGAAAGCATTCTCCTTCTTTCACCAAAACTGATTTCAATCAAGGTAAGCCATCCCTTGCTTTCCACCCTCTTATTGCCAGTGTTTAGTGAAGTTGCCATACTTGCACTTCAAATCATTCTGCTTTAGTTAAGAAGTTGTTTAGTGAATGATTTCATTATGTTCCAGTGCTCAGCAGATCTGGATCTGTAGCGTGGCTCTTGAAAGCAATCACTGTGTCAGGTAAAAAACCAAACAAACATGGCAGCAGCCAGAGTTTAAGGATGTGTAGGTGTTAGGAGTCTCTGGTGGTCTGTCTGAAATGAATTCCCTCTCAGCTCACAGGGTAAGGTTGTCCCAAGAATGCCGGCTATAGCAGCTTGGGCCTGACTCCTCTTGGTTTGGGAAGAATGCAAATGAAGGGAAGTAACTAAGGGGAAATGGGCTTAGGAAAGCTCCAGCTGCTGCTAGAGGGGGGAGGATTCTTGCAAAATGCCAGCACTGTAGCCTCCCAGAAGTTAGATGTTGGCTGCAGCACAGTGCTTGCTTCTGAATGGGATGTGAAACCAAGGCTCTGCCCTTTTGAATCCTCCAGGGACTCTACTAGCCCAACTCCTGACACAGAAAGGGTATAGAGACCTGAATGATGGCTGGTGTTATAAAACTTGAAAGCAGAGTTTTAAAGATCCTGCAGTGCTGTATAAACAGTGTGCTGCTAATGTGTGTATTAGACTTGTAGGGGCCCACTTGAACAGTGAATGGATTGTAGGCTTTAACATAATTGGTCTCTCTTCTGGTTTCTAACCCCAGACTCTAGAGAAAGTTGCTACTTCTCTGTGCTGCAGAGGGTCAACTTGAGTTCCTGTCTACAAAACAGTGTGAGGTCCTTGTGAAACAGAATAGAATAGTGTGGGCCCTGAGCCAGAGCAGGATTGGTGCAGTCCTGCACAGAAATCTGGACATAGTGCCAAATGGCAGTAGGAACTATTGGGCACCACGGCTGTCTTTTTCATCATGGCCTGAATAAGCAACTGAAGATTTATTTTGATATCTGTAGCATTACAAATAGTCATTGACAGAAATAATCCTTATTAATAAAGATGGTAAATACTGTAAATGCCTTGCTTTGTCTTAGTAATCTAGTGTTACAGCTGCAAGTTTGGTATACAGTACCTCCATTTGAAAGCTTCCACGTACGCTATAGGCTTTCTTCAGGAAACGTATCAAAGAGCTAGGCAATAAAACAACCCCTCGAGGTTTCCTCACTGCTAATTTATTGGTAGACCAACAAACAATGTTTGCAAGCATACTTGCCTACAAAGAACTATGCATGTGCTAAGTGGTTTGTCAGTGCTCCATTCACTCAGCTCTTCTTACCTTTGCCATTTTTGCTAGGGTTTAACAGCAAGACCACAGCATGCAGGAGGAGTCATCACTCCTTTATATAGAATGCGTGGTGCTGCAACCACAGGAACAGGATAAGAGAGATTTTTTTGCTCAGTAAAGAGAATGAATGTTTTTTTTCCCCTCCCTTCCTCTATTGTCATTCTCTAAACGAAAGACAGCAGTAGTAGTTTGTGGGGTACTAACTTTATTGTTACTGTCTGTAAGCAGAGGATCAGAGTAAAGGGTAGGTCAAGAAATATTTCTGGTTTTTTTACTGATAGAACATGTGCCATCAAAAGTGCTGGAAATGCTGCAGCAGAATTGTTTCATGTTATTTCATTTTTCATCTGTCTCTGTTCTCTGATGATATGAGACAAAGGGTTTTTAACACATATGGATTCCCACGGTACTGTAAAACCATTTTCACAGTATGCTGATAAAAACTGTCCTTGTTTTCAAAAACCTTCAGACCAAGCATTGCTGTCTCTTTCCTTTAGCAGTAAAAGTTTGTGTATGAGAGAGAAAATAATGTAATCAAAATGCATGGTAATGGATGTTCATATCCATCCAAGCTTCACTGCTGAAATTCTGTATTAGAAGTAATTCAGAGTTCATAGGTAAAAAGACTAGAAGTTAAAGGATGGATACCACTTTTTTAATGCAGAGGAAAGCCTTTTTAAACCTGCACAGGGAAATGTTTTACTTGAAGATTACAGATTTTGGAGCTCAGGTATGAGCAACTGAGGCAAATACAACAGCATAGTACTTTCTTCACTCAAAGACACTTTAATTGCAGTTGAACTTAAAAAAAAATATTGTTTAGGAAGAATATTGTGGTGAGTTTTCAGTCTGATCTTATTAATCCCAAAGATGCTCAGAGTTGTGTTCATTTGGGCCCTTATTTGATATGGTGTAGTGCAATTCTCAGTCAATCAATATATTTCCATGGTCTTTAGAAGTCTGAGCCACAGGCAACCTTGTTCAGAGCTGTTTTGAATTTATTGGAAGGGCAGGCTGAAGCTGATGTACTCTGGAGCTATTTAGATAAAGTTACTCTGCTCTGATCTTCTTTGAGTTCTAGCAGAAACTTTTTTTCTCAGTTTGTTTCACCTGAGCAATGGAAGGTAACCTGAGTAAAAGTTTTGCGCTACCAGTGCTAGCTCAGGCCTTTTAAGAATTTTCCATTCAGTCTGGTAATTACAAGTACAAACCAGTATTATAACATCAAGGAAATGTTTCTATGTGAAAGAAAAAAATATAAATATAAATTCCAAGACTGTTTTTCAAAGAAAAAGGAAACAGCACAGTTTTGAGTTGTTCTTCTGGAATTTTAAAAATTTCTTTATAAGCTGGGTTTTTTTCCTACTGACCATTCCTTTCTCTCCTGCTTGCCTTCTTTTTTCTCTTCCTCCACATCCACCTTTGAACTAATCTTCACAAAATCCTATCACATGCAGTGCCACATTTTTGTATTTCCTGCTCATACTGCATGGATCAATATGGATCTTTTTATCTCACTGGCTTCTTGTTCAACCAAAACGCTACATGTTTGTGCTTTCTTGCATTTGTCTCTCCCTGAGTCTTGTATGGTGATTTAATGAAGCTACAAAACTTCAGGGGTAGATCTTTAGCTGGCCTGTCTTTATACAGCTCTAGTTGTGCTTCTAATCGGTTTTATAAATGGTATCACTCCTGTCAGTCTCTCTTGGAGGTGCTTCTTCAGCCAGAAAATTGTAGCCTTTAACAGTGAAAGCAAACTAAGGGAAGATTGTGAATTTAAGTTGCTTCTGAATACCTCTATGCTTTGTCTGGATCAAAAGTTAACTTCTTTCTGATGGTTACGCTAAGCAAATTGAATTCACTTACAGGAACAACTGCTATATGCAGGCCTGTGCTTGCATTTCTCAAAGATCTTCAATAGAGTCATAAGACTTACACTCTTTTTTTTGTTGTTGTTCTTTCTGTGATCATGCTTGCTCTGTGGAGCTGGCTTGTCTTTTGGATCCCGTATGGTCCTTCATAGTCCAATACAGGGGCCACTGGGCTGGATGATGAAGTTTGGAACTTGAGAGAACAGAGTAGGGGCAGCGACATGTGAATTCCTTATTGTAGCTACAAACATAGAGTAGCCACCATCAATTAGAGCAGCGATCTGACTAGTTGACTAACTTGGCAGCAACCACAACCATGAGGAGGCACTGAGAGAATGGTAGATATGAAGCAAATATGTATGATACTTGGTTCAAACTTCAAGACCTCAGCTCAAGAGGTTTCCTCAGCAGGAGGTTACTTCTCTCTGGTTAATAACACTCAGTGGATTTGTCTTCCAACTACTCCTCCAGCTTCTCCTTGAATCCTCCCAAGACCCTATGCCACAGATGGGCTGTGCACTGCAGCAAGGGCTGTGGGTTGGTCTTAAACTCCAGAGCCAAAATATCTTGTTAGCCAAATGATATCCATGATCTGAGGAGTCTGGTTATTTGCATCTGTTCCAACTTCCCTCAACTAGTATGCTGTTATGACAGCTGCTTTTACATGGAAATTGACTGCTTTTGCACTGCAGAAAAACTAAAATGTAAGGATAATCTGAAAATAGCAATGAGTGTTTGGGTAGAGAAACATACCCTGCTTACCAGCAACTGCAGTGTCTGCTACCAAACATAAAACAAGCTGCAGGAAACTAGAAGACTTGTTAGCAAAAATTTCTATGCTGTGAATTCCCACCTCTCCCTTCCTCTGTCACTCTTGTCCTTAACATCTGCTTGAGATTCTCTGAGCATTTGCAAACAGAAGCAAGCAAAACCTTTCAGTGCTCCTTGAAAACCAGGAATTGCCACCACCATTCCCGTCTCAGGTGGAGAAACTTAGAGAGGTTTATGACCCACCCAAACTCTAGAAGTAGCAGAGTTAAGAATCCAGACATCCTAACTATTGTTCTTATCACTGGATAGTATTTCTGTTCGTTCTTGCCTTTGGCCAAAGGAATGCTGGCATTTAGCCTCCACATCACTACATAGCCATATTTCTCAGTTGCACTAATTGAACTAGATACTTTGTTGGAGTACATAGGCGTATGTTAATTGCCATCTAGGGAGACGGTCTGTTTTCTCTTTACTGTGGTCTTCATGAAGGCAAAAGAAATATTTTGGTTCCCTATTCTAAGGAGGCAAGTAAATACTGTGCTTGAACTGCTGTGGCATTCTGCGAAGCTGGGTTAGCATGGTAACCTAAGCATGCTAACATATGTATTACTTACACCGTGCAGTTCCTATAAATGCACAATATTAGGCATTTGTGAGCAAGAGGAAACATGCATTTTCACACCTCTGCCTGGAGAGCTGAATTGTTCATGCTCCGTTTCTCTCTGGATGAAGCATGGTGTTCTTACACACACCAGACAATTGCAGCAGCTGAATAGTGTGCTTTGTGCAGTAAAGGACAAGCAGGAAGGCAGAGGTAGTGTCCCATGTACAAAAGAAAGGACGAGAAGGGCAAAGAGTAGTTCTATTTTCCTCTCCAGTGTTGTCAGGGAAAGGCTGGTGAGGATCACTAACAGGCTATTGCTGATGGGTCATGTGAGAGTGAAATAATGGCTAAATGAGGTCTCTGACATTAGCAAGTGGAGATGTGAGTTTTAAGCAGTCTACCTCACTGCTCTAGGAACTGCTTGGTTTTATTCAAGGACTATATTATCAGAATATTTACTAGACAAAACAAAACCAAAGCCTACCATTTAAAGCCCAGATTTAAAATTAAAGTATACTAGATAATGTTGCGGAGTGTCCTAATAATTCTGTGCTCTCTGTGCTGCTTTCTCTTTCCAGAAGTCTCCAGCACTTTGCTGAAGAGCAGTAGTATGTTTGCCTAACTACGCCTTGAAAAAAAATATCTAGACCCTCCTACTTAAATGAGAAGAGGTATGTTAAGATGTGAAAGCCTTTAACTGTGTTTTGTTGTATTTTATTATAGCTTTCATTCATTGTTGCACAGAGTGCCTACTGGCACAGGGTTCAGTGATGATTAGTAGGCACATACATGATTACTTGAATGATAATTAATTCTGCAATAGACTTCTTTCAGCACAACAAGATGTTGTCCTGTTTCTAATCCACACTGGTGGATGGTTATTTAATTCCCTTTGCATGCAGAATAGCCTGGCAATTGATGGATTTGGCTCAATCTCCTGCTGCAGCATATCAGTGCAGCTCTGAAGTTACTTAGAGGTAGGGTGGTTAACACAAATTAAACATCTTCAGTTCATTAACATAAACAGTTCATTAAAACATGCCGTATAAAGGTGGTGTGATTTAAGGATCTGGAAAAAGTCTTTCTGGAAGAATCATCTGAGAGAAGACTGTAAAGTTTGTTGGACCAGTGGTAGCGCAGAGGAGCTTTTTTTGTGTGAAGAATTTGATGCCATATACGGTGTTCACCTTTTTTCTGATTTTCTTTGCATCTTTCTATCCTTTTCCTCCTCAGTCAGTACTTCACTGGATATAAATATTAACAGGACTTACTTTTCCGTTCCACAGTACGTGATAATTTAAATAACTGTTAAAAGTCAAACTGCATATTGCCCTGGTAGATATAGAACTGGAATCTATTCTGAGATCAAGACTTGTATAAATGGGGAAAATTTAGATGAAAGAATCAGACCTTCCTATTAATAGCTATATCCAGTGAAGTAATGACTGAGTTCTATGCTTACCAGGGTTAGCAATATGCAGCCGGACCTGAAACAGTTCTTTAAATTATCCTGTACCGTGGAACAGCTGGATAATTGTGAATATTTTTTAAAGTATTCCCTCTCAGCCCCTAAAACGTGAGAGAAATTGGATTTCCCTCTGGACTGCAGAAATGTAATTTGTTTGTAGTACTGAAGGAACATTCATTTGAACAAGGATTTTGGAATGCATTCACTGTTTATTTAGCGTGGGAGCAATAACTCAGTGCATGTCAGCCAGCCTCTGCAAAGAGACAATTTTGGCATTCACTGCACCCTAGTCAAGGAATCTTTTGCCTTCCCTAGGTTTCAGTAAATACTGTCAGCCCCTAAAGTTGGACATTTCATACAAGATCCAAGAACCACCTAAAACGTTGAGGAAGCAGATGTCAGGGAGATAGATGTAACCTGGCGCTGATAGGCAGTTATCAGTGAGCTCCAACATTTGGCCTTGGAGCTCCGCTTGGTGATAGAGCTGAGTCTTGTAGGAAACAGAATTCTGCAATGCCCATTTGTCCCATGGTATTTGTTCAATTTTTTCTTTTGTGAGAGCCAATGAACTTTGCTTCCATTTCAATACTTTGTTACTCTCTTTATCCTAGAAACAGGAAAAGTCTCCATTTCACATGGTGGTGTTAGCTTTTGCCTACTAATCCCTTCTATTTAGCACAGACGTGGGAGGAAGTGGTGATTAAAAATTTCAGTCCCTTCCTGGTGTGTAGTTAACTGCTGCATCCCTGAAGACTAAAAAGGTTGGAATCAAATGGTTCTTGGTAGATGTTTATCAGTCTGTGTCATTTACTGGCTAACACTGTAAATCAGTTGGGGTCAGTTTGTTCACTTTTTTCCCTTTGAAAATCTGTTTTAGGAATTCAAAAGGAGGAAGCTTCATTACATTCAAGTTGCTCTCTGTCTGGAGCTACAAAGGTTTGTTGTTCAACACTGAAGCAGAGAGAGTGCTATAACAATAAAGAACCTCAGTTACAGAAACAGCATTGCTCCATTTCGGAACTTTTCCTCTGTTGCTTTTTTCTTGTTTGGTGCAGGGCTGGAACAAACCATGACTTGTTTATTCTGATTGTCATTTTCTTGAGCCTAAATCTTAGACTCTCAAAACCAAACTGCTTCATGGAATACACAAAGCTGGTTATACAAATGTCTTATATCACCAGTAGGTGAGGCTTCAGATCAAAAGAAAATACTGCACTCCAAAATCAGATTTACAATATTATGTATTTGGGGAAACTCACTGAAGCATGTAGAGGCATTGTCAACATGATTCGTCAGTTAACTTGGCATGCAGATGAACACCTTTGTAGATCTAATTTATTTGAAAGATCTCTCTTTGCAACTACATAGTCTCCACCTCCATGGAACAAATGAGTGTTTGCGGCTGTAAGGAGAGAGAACAGAGGGAGGTTTGGGAGACTTACTGGAGTGCAGCTTTGCTTACAAGGTCTCTGGCCAAAGAAAAGGGATGCCAGTGTTGTAGCAAGAAGGGGAAGAAAAAGAGTATTCTCTGAGGAAACAGACAGGGGGAATATGAAGCCTCTCCCTTCACATTCTTCTATCACAAACCACTTCACCGATACTGATTTTAACTGTATCCTTATTAAATAACACAGGCTAAGGTGCATTCAAACATTTCCAAACAGGAGGGTTACATGTCCTCTTTAGTATATTAAGCTCTATTCTTCCAAGCTTTCTGGGTTACTTCTACCACCTGCCTTCATCCTGTTGGACTTCCATGTCATCATGTTTGCTTGACTGTTGTATTTGCCTTGATGTATTGTTGCTGTAATTGTAAGTACACTGTTCTGGGCTTGATTTTTGTCTGCAGGCTGGATAGGTTGCTTGCTGGGACTCAATGGAACTTGCAACAGGCAGTGTGAGCATTCCTCTATACAGGAAGTTGGTGCAAAGTTGTCACAGTGCTTTAATGTCACATCTAACTCTATTTCAAAGTGTAATCCCTTGTGTATAGAATCATAGAGTCACTTAGGTTGGAAGAGACCCTTGAGATAAAGTCCAACTGTAAGGCAAACTGGTGGGTAGATCTTTGGTATGATGAATGATGTAGGGAAACAGTTATTGCTGTATGGATTGCACATGAGTTCTTTGAACAATGGATGTTAATGCAAGTCCCCGTGAAAGGCCATGAAGTCTGGCCTTGAATGTCTGGCAACAACACCACATATTTGCTTCACATAAATGGACTGTGTTTAGCCCTGGCAGTGGGAATACCTGTGTGCAAGGACCTGGCAGATCACCTCTGTAACAGCGTGTGACCTGGTGAGAATCTGTGCAGAATTTGGCAGCTGGTCTTCTCTCTGACTTTCCTTTGCTGCAATCAAACTCCTTTTTGGAGCCAGTTTCAGCTAGTTCCTGTTTGGAGCACCTCTAACCAGGTCAGAGGTCCTGTAGAACAAATTTGTGACTCTGAATCTCCTCTGAGCTCTGAACTATGTCCACTGCTTTTTGTGTACCACAGAAAAGAGCTTGAAGTTATCCTGGCTAACTGATCTGCCAAAGCCTTTCTTTTATTCAGGAGACAATACAGCTCAGGAAGGGAAGAACTTTCAGTCAAGGTGGCAGAAGGCTGTCATTCACCAATCCCATTGTTCACACTTCTACAAGCACCTTTCAGCTCCCTGATTTTGGCTGTCTGAAAATGACTTCCATTGTACATGTGAACAGCAAATGTCTCTGAGATACCATCTGGCCTACCGGGCTTGATTTTTGTGTGCAGACAACTAGGCAGCAGCCGACCAACAGGGGAGCGAGTAGCAAAGGGGCAAGTACTTGCACTGTGAAAAGTGAAACACTGCTTTTATGCTTATTAGCATAACTAGATTTCTGTTGCTCACTCCTTTTAACTCCACCAGCCTTATCTGTAACAACCAGGAAGTATTAGCCAATAAAAAGTGAAGACCACGGCAGTACTCTTAATAGCAAAACCAGTACTGGAATAACATGGCTAATCACCTATTTGTTAAAGTCTTACTGTTTATTTTATTGCAGGTCACTGAACAAAAATCAGTCATGAGATGTTAATCTCTCTCTAGCTGTTTAATCTTAACCACCCCCTTGCCATTGTTCTACTCACGTGCTCAGCAGCAATATCCCCTCCTCCTCTCTTGTAATGACCTCATTTCAAAGTACAATTTATCTCTACTTTGGCTTTTAAGGGGTCAGTCAGGCTGATGCTGGTTGAGTTGGAATGAAGTTTGCTCAGGTCCTGGCACTGGCTGCTGTCTCCTGCTCTGCTGAGTTTGTTTACAAGAACAGAGGCCTCTGTTTAGAAGCTGGTGGATGCTATGAGCTCCAGGAATGAACCTGTGCTGAATGTGGTGGGGCAGACGTGTGAACACAGGCCATAGAGCAGAGGTAGGACTATGGAATTAAGTAATAAGTCTTCTATAGAGTCTCTGTGCTGTGTAACCAGGTTTCCAGCCAGAGACAGAGAGGGATATGGAAAGAGAACCATATGTACCCAACTCTTATCCCAAGGTAGAGTTAGTAAAAGAAGGTTGTGATAGCCCATCTAGTGCTCTTGGGCAGCGCAGCATGGACATACAAAGATACAGAGTCCTACAAATGGGAAATACAAGACAGCTAGACTTCAGTGCTACACAGGCACTGCAGGGAGAAGCTGTTTCATTAGCTTAGTCCTTTAAGGAAGTAAGAAAGCAGGATGGCTAAAGGAGAAAGCTGAAGAAAATGGGATCAGTCCTGTGAGGCACAACCCTCATGTCACATGCAGTGAAGCTCATTCCTGCCCCACTCTGGATCATGTGTGGGCATTGCACAGCACTGTGGACAAGGGGAAGTGTGTACTCCCTGATTTCTGGAGTGCTGCGTCCTCTCTTTGGCTCTATAAAGGTGGCATGTCGAGTTGAGAAGCAGTAGGGATGCACTGGGAAAATGTAAGCTTCCAACACACTGGCAGGGAAGCAGGAGAGAAGTGGCAAAGGGAAGAGGAGGCAACGTCAGTATAAGGGGTGGGAAGGAAGGAAGGAAGGAAGGAAGGAAGGAAGGAAGGAAGGAAGGAAGGAAGGAAGGAAGGAAGGAAGGAAGGAAGGAGCGAACGACTGCTAAGATTTAAAAAACAAAACCCAAAACACAAACACAAGCTGCAAATGTATTTCTAGAGTTAAGGCAGAAGACATCAGTTAATTCACCTACAGCTAAGTGATGTACGTGAAGGCTAGGTCTTTGTTATGTCTTTGCTTCCTTTGCATCCCTTGCTTTTGTATCTGTTCCCGCCTTCTCCAGAGATTCCTTGTTTTGCTTCTGTAGCTCCCTGCAGGATGCCAATGTTAATAAGCATAAGCACAGCATGCAGTGGTGAATCCATCAAGAAACATGGGGGCTGCATGGCAGATCAGCTTCTCTCCTGCTGTGTGACACGTGATGCACATTAAACTCAGGGCTGTGGGAGAGCCCCTTTACTCAATGAAATCCAGCACTGCTGCTGCCACAACGAATGTTTTCTTAACTCTCCTGCTTAGTGGAGCTGCAGCAAACAATAGGTTTTAGCAAATCATGGACAACTAGAGAGGCAGAGCCTAATTAACGTACATGCTAGGCTAATCTGACACTACTGGGGTTTTTTACGTGGTCAGGTTTTTGTTCATTTAAAATAACAGTTGAATACTGTTTTTCAAAACCTAAAAGTGATAGTAGTGAATGTGTTTTGCAGTGATATTATCCAGAAGAGTGCCTTCCATGTGTATTTTGAGTATTATTGGAGTTGACTCTAGCTCGTGAGTGACACCTCCTGCCAAGGCATGATACAGTTGCTGTGACAGTCCAGTTTAGGATTGACACTATATTATAAATTAGTACTACTATGAAACATCTCATGCTAAAGATTGTTGAGAAGGGCAGACAAGAAAGGCTTTGTGTGCTCTGGCTGGTCTGATGTGCTGCCCTAGCTGTGACATTCAGTGCTTGTGTTGCAAAAACAGTTTTACTGGCTTGTGCGAATTCTTCAGACTTACTTTGTCAACTTGCTGCTTTCCTCTGGCGAGTCCTGTTACTTGCTGTTCTTTTTAGCTCTCCTTGATGAACAAGAGTTGGTCTTTTGATATGACGCAGCTTCATGCCTTGGGAGGGAGAAAGAGCCTCATATCATCTGGGGCTTACAGAGTGACACTGGGCTGGTTTACAGACCTACTGCATGGGATCAGTTGCAATATATGGTTGGAGGTAAAAGGTCCCAGTTTAAAATTCTCTAATGCTCTTGAAATTACAATCACTTTTTGCTGCACTTGGAGAAGAAGCAGGGAAGGGGAGAATGGGGTGGGGGTGGCTCTTCCACTAGCCAGTAGCATAATTGACCTTTGGAAAAATCTTTAAGAACAAACAAGTGATTTTTAGACATGAAGGCTGATTCTACTAGAAATATATAATTTATTTTCTACCTCAACTTGAGGATAATGCTCCTTTTGCAACTGTTATGAACCTCAGGAACTTAGCTAGATACTATTTCTAGGCTACAATGAGAAAACACCTGTACGTCCTCCCTTCAAGAAAATAGGCACAGACTGAGGTTTACACTATCCTTGCTATGTGCAGTGGCTGGAGCTCAACAGGCTGTAAGTCAGTGGCTCTGCTGGGAAAGGTGCCGCTGTCCTGTCTCCCCCTGCCCTGGCCTTATGGGACTTGGGATGAAATGCACTCACTTTTTTTCCAGGCATACTCTGCATCTTCAGAGGCAGTCAGCATGGCAAATGGATGCAGGGAGAGCTTGGAAGTTTGAATCCAGTGGTCCTGGGAAGATAACAATTTATAGATTAGTATGGCGGCAGAAATTATGTGCCAAGCCACATTGTTGTACTCTTTTGTGTTCACCAGAAGGTAAGAGAACTGCTTCAGAGGTCCTGACGGATAAATGAACACAGCTTTTCTGGCAGTTTTTGTCCTGGCTGCTTGGCTCAGCCAGCTTCTTAAAGCATCCATCCCCACTGCCCAGGCATTTCTTTTGTCCACACAGTAGCTGAACTGCTGCATTTTATAGCCCTGAATGTACTGGTGCAGCCTGCGGATTGTGGTCTTCCATAACATCCAGGTGGACAGCCTGTGGCTGATCAATTGTTCATATAGCAGCTCCTGAAATGTCTGGACAGTGGATTAGGAAACTCTGAGAAGCAGCAGGCAGTCAGGATAGCAATGACTACATCCATCTCAGGCAAGGATGTCCTGTCTCATGAACTAGAAATCTTGTGGATTCTAAATCCCACTAAGATGTGACTTAGGCTCCCTGTGTATCTATATATCTTAGTAAAGGTAATGCTTGATTTTCAAGGAGATCTAAGCCAAGTTCTCAAAAGAGATGGGGGATAATAGGAATCTCTACCATTTTACTTTGATGGGAAAGGGTGATGGGGGGCTGAGATCAAACCTGAGATCCACAAAAAATTAAATTTGAGATGGGCTGGATTCCAGCTCTTTGAGTCTAGGACTCTTAAGGAGGCATAAGCTGTGCTCCAAGTGTTACTGTTAATGAAAACAGTAGCTTTAACCCCTTAAACTAATTAGGGCTTTGCAAAATAAATTACCCTTAGTTTCCAAATTCAGCAAAGCATTTCCATTCCTTTTGTTTAGAATGGGAATGATCTTAAGCCCATGATTAAAATTAAGCATTGTGGTTGGCTGAAAGAGAAACTGGACATCATGATAACAATGGCTTTCCTTCCTCTTCAGAAAATTTTGTAAGTTATGTAGCTCTGTACCTCATGACCATCAAGGAAATATCTCTGAGCCTACTAGGGACAGGATCTAGGCAAGTGTATCACCAAATGAACAGAAAGACTGTTTCTGTTCTTTCTTTGTCTCTGCTTGCATAACATTGGAATATAAAACAAAGCTAGAAAACACTACACACACGCCCCGCCGAAAAAAAAAACCCAAAACAATAACAAAAACCACCATGGGAAATAGCATGAGTAGCTCAAAAATTCTGAAGAAAACATCAGTCCTGCAGTGTATGGCGTGCACTCAAAATGGAGATTTCTAAAAAGTATCCTGAGTTGGAAAGAAGAGGATTCCTGCCCATGAGGAGCATGACAGTAAAAATATACATGTAATGTTCACAGCAAAAGGAGGGAGAGCTGATCTACCCACTCACCTTAGGAGCAGAGAGAAAGATCCCCTACATGGCATCTAAGTGGCACTTCTAGTTCTTGACATGAGGAAATTCAGCTAAGAGATATGTCAAGGCTGTTCTGATGTGTGTAACGGATCTGGGGTGTAGCTCTAGCCCTTTCTGGACACTGGGTGGCAGTCCACCATTAACTGTACGGCTAAGCATGACTGAGGGAAAAGAAATTAAGTGCACCAGAAACACTGCGAATTACATCTATTACAGTCTGATTACAACCCCACAGCACCTTTAATGATTGCTCGGGAAACATCAATAAGGACTGTGTTACTGAAAATAAAACATATGTATTGCAGCACAAATGCTCTTTCGTTAAATAGCTGGGCTATACTGAATGCTTTCTTGTGACTTGATTAATGAATTAAAGCTTATAATACCTCCCCTATTTTTTAAAGGGCAATTACACTTATAAGGCTGAAGATGTGCTGCTAGAAAAACTTGCTCTGAACAGAGGCAAAGCTCTTGCGAAGCAGGCTATACCTCCTCAGGCTTGTACAGCCTCCTTCCCCACACCACCTCTGTGGTAATCACAGCACACTGATGGGAATGCTCCTCTGAAAAGCACTATGCCAAAGGCCTAGGAGCTGGATTTACATTTTAGTGTGGTTATGAGTAGTTGGACTGCCCTTTTCTTGCCTCTCCCCAGTGCACCATAAGGTAGAGGAGGAGGTAAATAGTTCGGCTTGTTGCTGTGTTCAAAGGGAGAAGGCTGGAGCTAGTTTGCTAGTACTAATGAGGCAAAACCAAAAAGGGCAAATGACTTGAGTTTAAAATGTAACATATTTTTTAAAGGCACAGATATTGCAGGATCCAAATGCATTACACCCTTATGCAGCAGGAAACACTCCATGCTGTGTACCCAGGCAACTAGCTAGAGGAAGAGAGAGATGTGGAAGGAGAATCATATGTACCCAACTCTTATCCCAAGGCAGAGTTAGTTCAAGAATGAAGGTTATGACGGCCCATCTAGGAAACGAGGAGTGTTCTTGGTAAGTGCATCATGGACATAACACCTTATTATGATGCTGAAAGGTCACTCAAAAGGCTCTAGGCTGTAGTGGCAGAGGTGAGAACAGAATAGTTCAATAGTATTTACTCTGAGTGAGAAAAGAAATAATCCACATGTGGATCACATTCCCAGAATGCCAGTCCAATGCATTACATGCTGGATCAGGTCACTACAGGTAAGAAAGATCTTGACTCAGATCCCTATTAGAGGTGCTGAAAAACTAACAGATCACTCACATTTGCAGAACTCTGCCAGTGTGTTGCTGAGGGCCTCACGCTGGAAATGTCAAAGATCTCTTCAATAAGAATGCTGTTCTGTGAAGACAGGCAAAAAGAGAAGTTCAGCTCTCAGAAGCAGTATTCATTAAAGTGAATGTATGAAATCCAGCTCATATCCCCTTCCTTTGATCTCTGAAACAGCTTTCATGTGAACTCTAATATTTTTCCATGGTGCTAGTACAAATCTATTGAGATCTGGTCCTGAAAATTGCTCATCATTTTGCCCTTTGGTGAGGCAAGGTAAATAACCTATACACACATAGGGCCACCTATTGAAACTGCCTAATCTTTTTCTAAGGTTGAGCAAAATTTAATGGCTACCAGATAAAAATGAGACAGATTTGTAATATTTGCATTGTCTGTATACTGTGCTTTCAGTTAACAAAGTCATCCAGGATACTGTGAGTATTTCTAGACAGATGCCATAGAACAAAAGATATTGCTATCTTTCTTGGCCTTACCAGTATATGCATATTAACATTCCAGTATATGAAGATAATATCATAGCTTCTCTCTCAATTTGGTTGGGATGCATGTATTGGTTGCGAGCTGCAAAATTCCTGTATAATGTTTTGAACAAGAAGATTATTAGCCTGCAAAAAGTAGTTCTGGGCTTGATTCACTGCTGCTTTTACTCCATTTTCACACTGGTGTAACTCAGTGCAACAGCAGGGCCTTAGCTTTGCAATATTCACATTTTCTTTCTTGTACTGCAGTCTGAACACCCAAGTCACTTAGCCACAGCAAAGCTACACTGAAGGCTAAGTTGTAGTGGAGTTGGAAAGACAGGAGACACTTCTGTGTTTTGTTTTACTGAGGGATGACAGACAGACCACAGAAATGAAGGGAAACGTGAGCTGGAGCCCAGTGTTTCCTCAACTACACTGGGTATCTCACCAGTTGTATGCCACTTGATGAGGTTTGAAGGGTGTTAAACACACCCAGGAAGACTTTCTCATCCTAGCTGAAAGACGTTTTGTTATGCACAGAAAGCTTTAGTTTGTGAAGAATTCGTTTTGGCTAGTTGATTTGAACTTTATCAAATGTCCCTTGTGGATGAGCTTTGTCTTGCTGAAAAATCAGCAAAAATTTTAATTATCCTGTGTATGTTACACCTGGGTGTTATTCACAGCCAATCGCTTTAGATGCTCATTTCAATAATGGTCCTTTATTGGTTATTGTAGGAATAGGTTATTTAGCTGTACCAAACCACCATCATTCAGAGTTTTCAGCAGCCATGCAGGTAAAGAGGATAGGAAGCAAGAAGAGTCTGGCAATTACCATGTCATGTAGAAAGGTGGAATGCCTTTGTCCTCTTGGATCAAATTCATTTTCTCATAGTTTGATGTCAACATAATCTCCACTTAAAGTAAAAAAGTTAACTCCAAATTACAACCAGTTCTAAGTAATCCAGTACACAAGAGATGTTACTAGACTACTCTAAAGCTAGTTGCAAGACCCGGGATAAATTTCTTACAATTCATGGCTGGGAATTTGCAGCAGGATTTCTCACAGACACCTTCTAAGTAGTAAAATTGTTTGTTTTCTGCATTGCTGCTAATCTTAGCTTCCCTCAAACCACACCGCTGTCTTCCCCAAAGGCTCCAAAATATAGGAAGAAGTACAAATATGAATCAAGTATTTAAAGTCTGGGGACTCACAGAAGGATTTCACTGTACAGACAAGAGACTGAAAGACATGCTTTCGCTGGTGCTTGTTCTTCTCATTCACAAGAAGTCTGATTCTACAATCTTCCTCAGACTAAATATTACTGAGCCATGCGAGCAGTCCTAGGGAAGATGAGCACAGGACTTGTATGGAGCACAGGGGACACTGCTTACATCCCTTAGGACTTGTTTGCAAGACACTCCTACATCAAAGAGCATGAGATACTGCTTCATGAACTAGGAGACCCCTTACAGATAGCAGCTGCACTGACTGCATGGCAAGGAGGAACTCTGCACCTGCCTGGTCACTCCCACTGACACAGAGCAATTTCTCAGCTGTGACATCTCTGTGGTCACATACGCAGTCAGGTCTCACACTGCAGGCTGCATGTAAGGAAATGAAAAGCATCTCAAAGGAGCTTGTTCATACTTTCCAGCAAGACTAAGGTTTTACAGTTGTTATTCAGCTAGTTCATACAACCCTTTGCAATGAAAACAAGTCCATCTCAACTGCAATGAAGGCAGGTGTGGGCAGTTCCTACTTACAGGAGTTTTTCAATCTCTTTCTTCAGGTGTTTTCTTTCCATGCTCTAGCTGTCACTGTAACATAAGCTCCATGGGATCTAGGAGAGACAAATGTGCATGCTACCAAGTATCTCTGTCAATGAGCAAGTCTGAATCCTAGATGAGGATTATGGAACACTTGGAGACCCGTACAGAAATCTGGCCCAAACCATTTCCTAGGCAGGATTGCAAAAGAAGCTGAGAAAAATCTAGTCAAGAAAGAGAAGACAACATGCACAGTACTGAGAGTGAGGGTAAGGAGTTTGTTAATGAGAAATGAGAAGAATGAGCCCATTTAAGATGAGCATCAATCTCGAATGTCAGCTTGCAGGCTGCTTGCATCCCCATCACTGTGATGTACATTCTCTCTTATATGTATTCTCTCATATAATGCAATCTATTCACCTGCTGCTGCTTCTGAGTTTCTTAGCACATGGCTTGCTCTTCCCATTGTGCGTCTATTAATCAGATCTATGTGGTACAAAGAGAGGATGGACTGGGAGGAGCACAGGCTGGAAGAGATGAGGTAACAGCTGGCCTGATAGGGCACAGGAAAGAGAGCAGCCAGCACCTGGCCCACAGATTTGTTGTAAAATCGAAGTGCGTGGTTCACTCCGCTGCTCCATAATATACAATGTAATGACATACCTACTAAGCTCTCAGTGTTACTGGATATTGCCCCCCTATTGTCTCTCCCACACATATACACGAGAACTCAAACACTACCTGTGTCAACTCTTGGAACAGGCCTCAGAATCTGGGTTTAGAGACTCTGACTTCAGTATCTATGAGGAGGTATTCCGTCTTGATGTTGCTGTTCCTTTCTTGTCTCTGCCACTCAGTTAGTGTGCCCAGGAAGTTAGACTATGGCTTTACACAGGACTGCAGCTTTCTCCTCTTGCTTGGAAACAATGCTGCTGAGCTGAGAGAAATTAAAAGAAAGAAAAAACAAACCACAGAGAAGAGGTTAAACCTGCACTTCTTAGGCTGGGTTATCAGTTTCAAGCGGCATGATCCTTTTACGCTTCTAGGCATTGAATTTCACTGCTGAGTGGCTACTTGGAAACATAGAAGACTTGCTAATAAGGGAGGTGGAGACAATTCACTAGGTTTTCTGATGGATCTAACTGCTTAGAAAAGAAACTATCAGCTGTGGGAGCAACACCAAGTATAAGGAAGATTCATTGGGACTAAGATAAAGCGTGAAGTTGGTACCAAGCATATTATAATAAACATTATTAAAAAGACCAGGTGTTCCAAATTCAACACATGGGATAATGAATCTTGAATATGTGAGAAGGCCAGGCTGGAAAAAACCTCCTGGGAATAAGTGGATCAGAGATTGGACTGAAAACAATCACGAGAGTGTGAAATAGACAAAACCTAAATCATCCTGTTTCTCTCTTTATTTTGGGAACCAAAGAGCTGTATGAGGATCTGCCTGAATGAGAGAAGCCAGTGTTATTTTCTTAATTTGACTCCTGTATGCTGTGCTGATTAAAAGAATATGCTTAGAGAAAACTACAAGGTCTACGTCTCCTTCATCGCTGCAGATTGGTGCTCTGTGTGAGGATAGAACTCATGACCTTCAGATTACGAGACTGAAGACCCTTTTAGTCCTGGGCCCGTTAATTTGCAGGATGAATCAGACTTATACCATCCATTATCCCCTCCTGCTTTGTAGAAAACCTCGCCTCCACCGCCGTCAACTCCTACACTGCCCATGGCTCCTACTAATCCCTTTACAGAGGAGTTGACAGAGGTAAAATCAGTAATGCAAAAGTGTACAGAAGAAGCTATGAAAGAGGGTGATTTTAGTTTTGCCTTCCCTGTTATACTGGCCTACAGTTTATGAAACTTTGCCGTACCAAGTTTTCATAGAGCTTAAAAAAATCTGTTACGGACAATGGAGCACAAAATGCATTCACTGTAGGAATAACAGAGGCAGTAGCTACGGCATGTATAATAACACCATGGCATTGGAAAATATTAATGAAGACAATATTAACCTCAGTGCAATATGCTGTTTGGCAATTAGAATATAATGATTTAGTAGCAGAGCAAGGGATGGACAATTTGACCGCGGGAATACCAATTCATCAGGATATGCTAACAGGTACAGGACAATACATACCTATACAAGCACAAATAGCCCTTGATAGATGAGTTTTTGAACAAGTCTCATGTATTGCTGTAGCCGCATGGAAATGAGTGCCTGACTCTCAACAACCCAAATGATCTTTTGCAACAGGAAGACAAGGTTCTCGGGAGCCCTATATGACATTTATAGATAGATGGCAAGGGGCGATTACAAGGCAAGTAGATAACCCTGAAGCCACTAAAGCCTTGATATTTCAATTGGCTTTTGAAAACACAGTGACTGTCAAATAGCACTAAAACCAATAAAAGGAAAAGTGACTGACCTCAGAGAATGTATTAAAGTATGTCAACATGTTGGAACTGAAGCTCAGTTCTCGCTGAGCAAATTAATCAGAACACTAATAAATGTTTCAATTGTGGAACAGAAGGACACATAAGCAGAGACTGTCCTTCCAAGCAGCAGATGCCTAAATGTGGGGTCCACAGCGGGCTGAGGACCCCTGATTAATGCACCCGGAAGGAGATCATGGGACGGGAAGTGGGCAGACAATATAGGACCATGCATGAAAGTAGCACTATCCATTCACAGATTGTTTATGTATAAGCTAATCCAATCATGCGGAGACGCGTGTGTTAATCAAGGGTATAAGAGGCGCGCGTAAGATCAAGCACCGGCCGGTCAGCCCTGTAACATCAATAAAGAAACTTGCTTCCACATCACCGTGTCGTGTCTCAACAGCGACATCTGGTGACCGCGACGTGATATAGCGAGCGATTTTCTGAGAGTTTTAATTTAGGGGTTCCCCGAGGTGGCACAGCCACTATAAAAGAGTTTTCGGCAAAAATAGCCAAGAGAAGCGGCGAGAGAAGCTGCTAAAAGAGTTTTCGGCAAGAGTAGCCAAGAGGAGCGGCGAGAGAAGCTGCTTAATTCCGGATCCGGGACCTTTAAGAAGCCACCGAGTGCAGGTGAGCTGCTGGGGAAAAAAGATGGGAGCCTCACTAACAAAAGAGGAGGAAATGATTATAAGCATGTGGAAGCAAATACTAGAAAAGAAGGGGGTAAAGCTAGAGGAATTCATGTTACAAAAGATGCTTTTATGGAGTAAGAGGGTTATACGCCAGATATAATAACATCATTCACTGTTTCGAATTGGAAAGAAATAGGGGACAGGCTGTTTGATAGTGCTTCACGTGGAGACAAAGAATCAGTATCTTTGTTAACCACATGGTGCCTTTTGTTTGATACTTTGAAAGACTTTAAGAAACAGAGGGATCAGGCAGAGCAAGATCTTTCACTCCTTGCCTCCCAAGACGAGCCTCCATCTGCTGAGGATCTGTTAACGGAGAAAGAGGAATTTTCTATATTAACTGCCGACTCAGACTCTGTATCTCTATCTGAGTCTCAACATCTAAATTCAAGAAATCCGGTAACGCACCAAGAGAATAAACCATCTCGGTTAGTGCGATGAAACAGACTCGGCTTGTCCGATATATAAACAAAGCCGACGGTGGGTTAACCCCGTAATGCCATCCGCCCCTCCACTGCCCCCTGAAGAGCGAGAGGCACCCGAACCATACAATCCACTGCTACTCCCGCCTTTGCCAGATGAGTCGGATGATTGGGACAATCCCGCGGTGGTGGTGGGGGGCACTGAGGCGGCTGCTTTAAAAAACAGAAAGACCAAGGCTAGCGCCGAGCCACCCTTTAGGGGTTCCTCCGGTAAACCTAAAACCCCTCAGGCGTGGGATCCACCCTTGGCACAGGTTACTGTGAGACCATATGATCCATGTGTATTTTGGCAAAAGGTAAAACAACAGGCTATCCTAGAAGGACAGTGGACATTGTCTGAGGCAATAACTACACCCTTAAAGGAATGTGACCCGAGTCCTATGACAGCTATGGCATTCCCGGTGGTCCGGGGGGATCCAGGACAGGGAGTTATGGATGGGCACAGACCATACACCTGGAAAGTAGTACAGGAACTTCAAAAAACCGTTACACAGTATGGTCCCAGCTCCCCTGCAACAATGCAATTGCTTCAATTATTAACTATGGAAGAAATGACACCATATGACTTTGCCCAAATTGCACAAATTATGTTTCGGCCTGTTCAGTGCACAGTTTTTCGAAATATTTGGACTCAAAGGGCAGAAGCACAGGCAATACGGAACCTGCAGCTCCCCCAGTCAGACCCCCGATATGGGAACGGTGCAGATGTTTTAACAGGAACTGGGCAGTTTAGTAATCCGAAGCATCAAGCTCAGTGGCATCCTTCAGTGCTTGAACAGGTAAAAACAGTAGGGCTTGAAGCACTGATGAGAACAGCTGAGATCACTGAACCGAAGGATAAATATA
The DNA here is from genome assembly GCF_017976375.1 of Cuculus canorus. Lineage (NCBI taxonomy): Eukaryota > Metazoa > Chordata > Aves > Cuculiformes > Cuculidae > Cuculus > Cuculus canorus. The sequence continues at coordinate 27,122,469 of NC_071406.1, read as the reverse complement.
CAACAATTACACAGGGAGTTGGAGAGCCATTTTTACAATTTGTAGAAAGGCTACGGGCTGCTGTAGAACGCCAAGTTTTTGATGACTATGTCAAAACACTGTTGATTACACAGCTGGCGCGAGATAATGCTAACGCAGATTGTCAAAAATAATACGTGCCTTGCCAGGTGAGCCGACTCTTGAAACTATGATCATGGCTTGTGCCCAGATGGGGTCGGCTGACCAAAAAATGGCTGCTGTCGCTGCCGCTATGGCAGCCATGGGGACACCTGACAAAGGATGCTGTAAATGTAGCCAGACTGGACATGTCAGAACTGCCTGTTCAAATAGACAAAAAAGGAATAATGGCACTGCTAGATCAGCGATCACATCGGCTATTAGCAGATGTCTCAGGTGTGGGAAAACTGGACACTTTGCTAAGCAATGCCAGTCCAAATATCACTTAAATGGAGAATTGCTACAGCCGGGAAACGGGAGGCAGAGCGCGGGGGGGCGCGCCCAGACACAAATACCCGTGCCCATGAAGAACACTTGGTCTCCTGCAATGCGGCCCCAGGCCTTTGCGACCTGTTATCAGGAAAACCCAGCGGAGCAGCAAGGATGGATGTATCCACCGCCCACACAGTAACTATTAATACACACGGAGTACACAAGGTCCCTCTGAAAGCATGGGGGCCCATCGGTTATGGACTCAGTGCCTTACTTATCGGACGTTCCAGTGCTATCTTACCAAACATTCTAGTTCATGTGGGAGTAATTGATGAGGATTTTACAGGACAGATTTTTGCAATGGTTTCTACTATCACCCCCCCTGTTACAATACAAGAGGGAACTCGCATTGCGCAATTGGTGCCTTTTAAAAGCAGTGTTCTTAAAACAGAACAAGTCATCCGTGGAGATGGGGGATTTGGACCCACTGGACCACCTCAGATTTGTTGGTCACAACCAGTCTCAAACACAAGGCCACAAATGAAATGTATCCTTGTTATGAACACTGCTTTTCCACATTCCATTCAAATATCTGGACTGCTTAACACAGGAGCTGACGTTACTATCATTGCTCGAAGGGACTGGCCTGATTCCTGGCCCGTGGTACCTGCAACTTCAGGAGTAATTGGACTAGGAGGTATGGCTACTAGTCTCATAGCAGCAAAACCTGTAATTATCACGAATCCTGAAGGGCAAAATGCCACTGTACGACCTTATATTACTCCAGCCCCCTTAAACCTCTGGGGAAGAGACTGTTTGGGACAATGGGGAGTCCGTATCACAACGGATTTTCCATAGGGGTCACTATCCTGCAGGGCACTAAAAAACCCACTTTAAGGTTGCGATGGCTTACAGATAAGCCAGTGTGGGTGGATCAGTGGCCCCTTAACGAAGAGAAACTCACAGCCCTGCACACATTAGTGGTAGAACAGTTAGCTGCAGGCCATATTGAAGAGTCACACAGTCCTTGGAACACACCGGTTTTTGTAATCAAAAAGAAATCAGGAAAATGGCGATTATTACATGACCTGCGAAAGATCAATGAAGTGCTTGCAACCATGGGGGCACTACAGCCGGGACTACCCTCCCCAACAATGACTCCAATGCAATGGGACATACTGGTCATGGACTTAAAAGATTGTTTCTTTACAATTCCTTTAGATGAAAATGATGTCAAAAAATTTGCTTTTACAGTCCCTTCAACTAATCACGCAGAACCTACAAAAAGATATCATTGGAAGGTTTTACCCCAGGGGATGAAAAACTCACCTACCATCTGCCAATGGTTTGTAGCCCAGGCACTGAGTGTTGTACGGCAGAAATATCCTGAATGCTATTGCTATCATTATATGGATGACATCTTATTGGCTGCTGCAATGTCAGAACAATTGGGAGAATTGGAAAGGGACACTAGACAAATGTTGGAATGTTATGGCCTGGTCATTGCCCCTGAAAAGGTACAACGTGTTAAACCGTGGTTGTATTTGGGCATGAAAGTACTGGCCAAAACAGTCCAACCTCAGGCAATTAAAATAGTAACTGAAATCAGGACTTTAAATGATGTTCAGAAAATAGTTGGAATTATAAATTGGCTGAGACCCTATTTGGGCCTTACATCATCACAAATACAACCCCTAGTTGATCTGTTAAAAGGGGACACAGATATTGCAGCACCCAGGGTTCTAAATAAGGAAGCCAGAAATGTTCTGACACTTGTAGAGCAAGCCATTCAGGAAAAGCATGTCTGGCGCATTGACCTGACTGTAATCGTGCAGGCATTGGTCTTTGTGGAAGACTCGATGCCCTATGCTGCGCTCATGCAGTGGGATCAGGGGTGGGAAGACCCCCTCCATATATTGGAGTGGATCTTCTTACCATTTCGAACAAAAAAGGCTGCTCCAGGATTATATGAGCTGTTAGCTCAACTCATTATAAAAATTCGAACACGATGTGTGAAACTATTGGCACGAGATCCGGAATGTATTGTTATTCCTTTACAAGTTCAATATTTTGAATGGTGTCTTGCCAATAGTTCTGCACTTCAAGCAGCGCTACTTAATTTTACAGGCCAGATATGGTATCATTTTCCTTCCCATCCACTTTGTAAACTGGGAACTCAAATCTCTATCACACAGAAACTGTTAAGCCAAACAGCACCTGTTGATGGACCCACAGTTTTCACAGATGGGTCTGGGCAAACAGGGAAAGCTGCTGTTACATGGTTTGATGGACAAAATTGGCAACATTTAATTGAGCATCAACAAGGCTCCCCACAAGTGGTGGAATTACGAGCAGTCACATTGGCATTTCAACAGTTCCCACAAGCCATAAATGTGGTAACCGATTCTGCTTATGTTGCAGGCCTAGTGCAGAGATTGGATAAAACAGTTCTTGGACAAGTGACAAACCACCTGTTGTTTGGAGTTATGAAGCTCCTATGGGAAACTGTACAAAAACGCAGCCTACCCTATTATATTCTACACATAAAAAGCCATACTGGCTTACCTGGTTTTATAGCAGAAGGAAATGCCCGGTCTGACCAATTAGTATCTGCAGTAGCATGAGGACCGGTACCAAACATTATGCAACAAGCAATTGCTTCTCATCAGTTTTTTCACCAGGGTCACAGAGCACTCAAGAGACAGTTTCAGCTTTCTACTACTGAAGCTCGATCTATCGTTGCTTCATGTCCCGATTGTCAAGGCCAACATTTTCCAACAGTTTATGGAGTAAATCCTAGAGGCTTACAGGCCCTACAAATTTGGCAAACTGATATAACTCATATTACAGAATTTGGCCGACAAAAGTATGTACATGTATCAATTGATACTTTTTCTTCTGTCATTATTGCTACTGCACATACTGGAGAAACAGCAAAAGATGCTATTAGGCATTGGCAAAAAGCCTTCGCCATCTGTGGTGTTCCTCAACAAATTAAAACTGACAATGGTCCCGCTTATGTTTCTGGGCGAGTGAAATCATTTTTACAGTCTTGGGGTGTCAGCCATGCTACAGGTATTCCTCATTCCCCCACTAGTCAGGCACTTGTAGAACGTGCCCATGGTACACTTAAGTGCCTTTTACAAAAACAAAAGGCAGGAATGTCTGGGGAATCACCTGAAGCAAGGCTGAACAAGGTGATGTATGTATTAAATTTCTTAACTATCAATGAGGAACATCAGAATCCCCCAATGATTCGACATTTTGAATCCTTGAAGTCTACCACAGCTATCTCTGATGGAGTGAAGGTTCAAGTGAAGGACCTTCAAAGTGGTCAGTGGTCAGGCCCATGCAAGCTATTAACTTGGGGTCGAGGATATGCTTGTGTTTCCACAGATGAAGGACCTCGGTGGTACCCTGCTCGTTGTGTTCGCCCTGCTGTGGATAAGCCACGGAGGCCACGTGTGGAGAATCAAACAGCTGGAGATGAGCGTGATGGATAGCCCTTGCTAACATCAAAGAACTGCCATAACAACTGGAGTATAAGTCGTATATCGGAACCACAGATTAGAGCTGTTAGGATCAGTAGAAGTGGAGCATAAGTCATGTACTGGAATCACAGATTAGAGTTTTTAGGATTAGTAGAAAGAGAGTATAAGTCATGTACTGGAATCACAGATTAGAGCTGTTAGGATCAGTAGAAACGGAGTATAAGTCACTGTTTGCATACTTTTCAGATGCACCTACAATGTTACTCAGCGTGGTCAAGTATTGATGCTGCTTTGCTTCCCTGTTTCAAGAATGGGTATGTTTGTAGTTGTGCTGTCGATGTTGCCCTGCATTGTGTGTCTGCTGCGAAGGGCCCCGCAGCAGCCGACACAGGCAATCTTTAACGGGCAATTTTCTTTAGCACAAATATAAAAAGGGGGAATTGTGGGGTCCACAGCGGGCTGAGGACCCCTGATTAATGCACCCGGAAGGAGATCATGGGACGGGAAGTGGGCAGACAATATAGGACCATGCATGAAAGTAGCACTATCCATTCACAGATTGTTTATGTATAAGCTAATCCAATCATGCGGAGACGCGTGTGTTAATCAAGGGTATAAGAGGCGCGCGTAAGATCAAGCACCGGCCGGTCAGCCCTGTAACATCAATAAAGAAACTTGCTTCCACATCACCGTGTCGTGTCTCAACAGCGACACCTAAACACAAAAAACCTAAACATATATGTCCCCAGTGTCAGAAAGGATATCATTGGGCTAATCAATGCAAATCTAAATTTGACAAAAATGGGCCACCTCTCTTGTGAAATCGGGAGAGGGACGCGCAGCCCAGTGCCTCTTAAACCAACAGGGTATTGAATGCTCCTGTACAATATACCCACGCCCCATCTCTGATAAATGCTTAATCTCTGGCCTTTCAGTCATTACAACAGGCAGTGCCGGACTGGATTTGGCAACTGTCTCAGAAGTAATTATTTTACAACCACATAAATTTAAAACTGTAGGAACTAATATGTGTGGACCTTTATTGATGGGATATGTAGGACTGACTGTAGGGTGTTCGAGATTTTTAAAAAAAAACTTTATATGTATTACCGAGAATAATTGACTCACACTGCATAGGTCAGGTTCAGATAATGCTAGCTGCCTTTCAAACCCCTGCTGCATACCAATGCATCAGAAGGTTGTGATAGGATGAGGGAGAATGGCTTTTAATTGGAAGAGGGAAGATTTACATTAGACACGAGGAAGAAATTCTTCACTATGAGAGTGGTGAGGCTCTGGCCCAGGTTGCCCAGGGAAGCTGTGGCTGCCCCATCCCGGGGAGTGTTCAAGGCCAGGTTGGATGGGGCCTTGGGCAGCCTGGTCTGGTGGGAGGTGTCCCTGCCCAGGGCAGGGTTTAGAACTGGGTAATTGATACTGAAAATGCTGGCAAATAAACTCTCTTAAAACTTCTTTTGGAGTTTTACAAAGCCAGCACCCTTTAATCAGGGCTGGGAAATGTGAGGGAGCGATCCCCATCGAGTGTGTGCAGCAAGACAAGAGCCAGTTACAGAGCGCATTATCCACTTACATGCAGCGTATTAATTACTCCGGAAGTCTTATGCATATCCTATTACTTTCCAAGGACTAATTTTAATGTTGCTATGATCTTCCCAACAGTCAAATCTCTGCTACTTTGGAGCTGCCTCCATCCCTGCCTGCCCTTGCATTTGAGACAGGGAGACACTGCGAACACCGCCACGTCTGTCAGCGCAGCCCACTCCGCACACAGCGCGCTGTCGCCTCCACGAGAACGAACAGCGTAACAGCGTCTGGAAAAACACTATTTGAAAAAAACACCGCTATAAAAAATAAACACTCTATCAGAGGGATGTTCTGTCCAATTTAAAAAAAAACAGTTACTTGGATGAACTTTACTTTAGCTTAAATCAAAATACTCCCTTTTTTGAAATAGTAACTACTTTCTGTACTGTGATCTTTCAGATCCCTCCACCCCGGACCACTCCGCGGCTCGCAGCGCGCGCGGGGCCGCTGCAGGGGGCGCTGCAGGGGGCGGAGCACGCGCGGAAAGCCGCGACCGTTTGTGTTCAAAAACCTCCGTGCGGGCGGGGCGGCGCTTGCTCGCTGCCCCCGGGATCCGGCTGCGGGCTGGGGTCCCCGCGGAGCGGTGAGGAGGGGGCTGGGGACCACGGGCAGGGATGGGAGTGCTTGGGAGGGTGTCTGGGACTGATGGGGGGATTGGGCGTGCTGGAGTGTGGCGGGTGACTGGGGGTGTGTCTGGGACTGATGAGGAGGTTGGGAGTGCTGGAGTGTGCGGTGCGTCTGGGAGTGCTTGGGGCAGGGGGGGTCTCTGGGAGTGCTTGGGTGGGGATCTTGGAGTGCTTGGGGGGGTCTGGGAGTGCTGGACTGATGGGGGGTATCTGGAACTGATGGGGGGCTGGGAGTGCTGGAGTAGGGGTTGGGGCTGGGACTGATGGGGAAGGGGTCTGGGAATGCTGGGGAAGGAGGCTGCCAGTGCCGGAGAGAGGGGCTGCTGCTGGGGGGAACTGCACGTGCTTGGGGGGTCAGTGAGGTGAGGGGGGGCTGCAAATGTGGGGGGGATTGCAGGGATGGGGAGCTGTTATGGAGGGGCTGCGATGACGGAGGGGGGCAGGAGGATGTGATGCCATGGTGTGTGTCTGTCTGTGCATCTCTGCCCCTGTGGCTTTGCCCCTCAGGGTGGGTGAAGGTTGTTCCTGGGTGGTGAGGGCTCTGCAGGGCAGACGACATGCACTGACCCCACTGGTGGTGTCTCTCCAGCCATGGCATCTTGGAAGGATGCTCAACCGTCCTTCAGCCTGAGTGGTGTGAGGGAGCGGATGTTGGAGAAGAAGAATGGTGCCTTGAGGACTGCGAAGTTGAATGCTTCACTTGCATCAAAAATCAAAACGAAAATCATTAGTGAGTGTATTTTGCCTTGCAGCGGCTGGCAGCTACGTCAGCTTGGAGCAGTGCCTTTGGCTGGTGTGGGTGGGTGGCAGGCTCGTACCCAGAGCTTGTATTTAACCTCCACTTTTGTGCTTGTGAGTTCCTGGTGAATTCAGAACCCCACAAAAGAGGATCAGGTGCCACTTTAGGCTCCCAGAGGCATCTGAGGTATCCGTGATGGGCAGGGTTGACACTGAACCTCTGGAGCAGCAGCTGGAGGCTGCTTGGCAGCACCCCGGAGGGCGTTAGGCAGCTGTGTCTGGGCAGCTGAGTCCTCAGGGTCTAAGTAGCAAAACCAGGAGGTATGGAAATTATTTTAGGCTATATGCAATCCTGTGCAGAAGCTAGCCCAACCCTGACTTGTTTTTAGGGGGGAAAGAATGCAACTGTAGCGTGTGAGATAATTTGGACCATTTTGAAAACCTTAGGTACTTCTATTACTTTCATTTATTTGTTCTGAAATTGGGATACACTAATCCAAATCCGCGTGAGGACTACTGCAGAGGAAAGTAGGTTTCTCTCCCTGTTTTGAGACAGAGATGACAACTCGGAGCTATAGGTGACTTATCCAGTGTCAGAAGCATATCTTTCTAAGCTCAGTACCTGAGCCATGCTGTCATTCATTAAGAATTGAAGCAGTCACTTGCTGACTGAGCATAAGCCGCTGAGGGTGAAGAGGGTGTGTGTCTGAAGTTTGGCAGATTTTTACTGAAAGTTGTTCCTGCTTTTCTCTGGAGAATCCTGTTGCTGGAAGGAATATACTGCTGACTTTGGGGGAGGGCTGTTGAGTTGTAGAGAACTGAGCCTGCGAGAAGCCTTTCTGGGAGGAGGGAGGTGGATGGGGGAAGAGGCATGGATGAGTCCTAGGATGCTGATTCTGTGCAATGCTTCTATATCACTTACAGATAACTCCTCCACTTTTAAAATCTCCCTGAAGCACAACAATAAAGCACTGGCCCTGGCCCTCAATGCGGCGAAAGTCACTGTGCAGCAGCTCACTCAGGAGAAGATGATCTTAAAGAAGGAGGTGGACCAGTGCCACATCCAGAATGCTCTGCTGCAGCATCGGCTCTCCTTCCTGGTATGGCACTAACAGTGTAGTTGGCATGGGGAGGGGCAGCGGGCAAGGGATGTAGCACCAGCATCTCACCTTTGGAGGAGCAAGCTTCCACCAATTGTCAATGCTCTCTCCATATGGAAAAAATAACCATTTGTTTGCTTATCCGTGGTGATGATGGAGGCGCAGACCTCATAGTTTTCTCCAAGCATATTCTTTTAATCAGCATGGCATACAGGAGTCAAATTAAGAAAATAACACTGGCTTCTCTCATTCAAGCAGATCTTCATACAGCTCTTCAGTTCCTGAACTGAAGAGAGAAACAGGATGATTTAGGTTTTGTTTATTCCACACTTTTGTGCCTGTTTTCAGTCCTGTCTCCAATCCACTTATTTCTAGGCACTTTTTCCAGCGTGGCCATCTCGCACATTCAAGATTTGTTATTCTGTGTATCTATTTCAGAACACCTGGTCTTTTTAATAATGTTTATTATAATACACTTGGTACCAGCTTCATGCTTTGTCTTAGTCCCAATTAATCTTCCATATACTTGGTGTTGCTCCCACACTTACTCTTTCTTCCAAGCTGTGTTGTCCCCAGAACGTGCCTTGCTCTGGCTACCACTGTCCTCATTGGAATAGATGTTTTGATTTAATATCTCTATCCTTTCTCTCTCTTTATTGCCTCAACACAGAATGACACCATGACAGAACTTGAAAGGCTTTTGGCTTCAGTTAAGATGGCTTGTCTCTCTGAGGTAAACCATGGGAAATGTGAGCACATTGCTCTAGGAAGGGGGCTGTGTTTGTCTGTTTTGCTTTGTGTTGCCTGCTCGCTCCAGAGTTTAATGCTTCAACTGTTTGTTTGCTTGCTTGAATTGTGCTGGCTGCATCCTCATTTTTAGCTTGATGTTAATGATTTCCAGGGTAACTTCTTCTGTGGGAAAAGCTACAGTTTTAAACGGCCTTCCTCTGGGCCATTGGTCATATTGGCGAGCAGTCTCTTCTGCTATGACAAGCTGGAACTTCTTTTAAATTGTTGTCATGGCAACTTGGGATAGGGAATATATCTATATGCTCTGTCTCATGAGTGAGTGAGGAAATATTCCTGCTTCCTAGTCTCAGATTATCTGAACTATTTTAACTTAGTCCTTAAGCCTGTGGAGACTCTACTGCAGTTTATTCCATAAACTCTGCAATTTAAATGGGAGAGGGTCACCGGCAGTATCTGACATACTTTCCAGGGTGAAACTGAGCTTCTGCTGTTTCGGTGCAGGAGGTTACATAGAGGATCTCAAGAGGTTTAACTCGCTCTTCTATTTCTCTGCTTTCCAGTTCCATACAAGTTTTGCATCCTTGTCCAATGGCCATAAGAGCAGCATGGCTGAAGATAGCTGGGCCGATGATATTGCAGATGGTCAGCTTGTGAGGTGGGTATTGAAATGTCAGAAACTGTCAAGCTTGTCCTCAGTTTTTAATATTAAACTTTCTCTTGTTTTACATGTCTTCCCAGTTGTCTGCTTTACATGAGATGTCTTTCCTAAACCGGCACTGCTTGATGTTTTCCTTTACTCTGTGAATGAATGTGATAGCTGGCTGCTTTGAGGCTTGTTACATGTAAATGCTTAAGTCATCTCCTTATGATGTAAAATCGTGTTTCTGAAAGACGGTCAGAGCAGGATCTCTTAAAATATATTTAAAGCTCTTTCTCCAATGTCTAGTCTCCCCTTTGAACACAGGTGAACCCTTGGAGCTGCCCACACACATGGCTCCAAGCAGCCATGTTGATAGTCCACAGTGAGGTGAACCTGTGGTCACCACCCGTGTGCTGAAAGGCCTTACTTCCCTGTTGCCTCAGTGTATTTTTATCCTGCTTATGTATTTGCAGTGATGTGCTTTCCTTATGAGTTGTGCTTGCATAAACATGGGATATCTGCCCTGGCTGGGCAGTATGTGTTCTTCAGCACTTGAAGCCTTCGGAAATGTATTTTGGTGACTGTTGATGGACGTGAAAGCTGTAGCTGTTCTGCTTGAAGTATGGAATGAGCTCCATTGCTGTTATTCCTTCTCACCAGGGCTGCAGGGATGCCATTGAGGGTTCCCATTTCCAGGCTGTGTGATGCAGGACAGCAAGGTGGCATCTCCACAGCAATACAGACATCCTCGCTAGACCTTCAGAGACCTGCTACTAATGAGCCCCTGGAAATTGTGCCTGTTGCCTCCAAAGACACTTTGCCACCTGCTGAGCAGCCTCAGTCACACGAGGAAGAGAATGGGAAGAAGCTGACTGAAACAATGGAAGCACAGGAGGCTTTTGTTGGGTCTTGCATCTTTGGAGGTAAATTTGCATCTTTGCTGTTCTTCTGGTGCCACTTTGCACATCTCTATGTTTCTAAATGAATGAGTGCAGTACTGTAGGTCCAGTTCGCTCATAATCATCACTCCAGCAGCTTCTGATTATGGTTAGGAACTGCATGCTTCAGTGATGCTTAGCTTGCCCATGTCCTTGAATAGGATGTCTCGGTGGGGATATTTGGCATGTTCGCAATAGCCCAGGGTCGCCTATCAGGCTTTGAGTAAAAGGCACTGAGCTTGCATAAGATTTTCAGAAATGTCTGAAGGTGCAGAATCTGACTAGATGCAAATCTTCTGTTCCTTGTGAATTTGCCGTATGAAAAATAACTTGTACAGATTGTGTGCATTCCTAAATATTAAGAATGATTAAGCAATCTTGCATTGGGCTGCCTTTCTGTACTGAGAGAAGCCAGCTGAGCAATTCTGTTTCATGTTGAGTCTAGTGTGTCCATGTAGAGAAAAATACCTTTCTTTTTTTCTATGCTCTGGATTTGTGGCAGTGCGTGGGGCATGGGTTTTAGTAGTATGAGGAAAGCTGGCATTTGCCCACTGCATTTTTCATTCTTAGGAATTAATTTTGTCTGTCCAACAGAGGCCTTGTGTACCACCCAACAAGATCCCAACAATTTGCCAGCGCGTGCCTGGGAAAGTCATCCCCTTTTATGTGAGGGCAGTGAGATGGCAAAACATCTCTTTGATCGTCTCTCACAAGGGCATGTTACTCAGAGGAGAAAGCGTTCCACCCTTTTTGCAACAAGAGCTTCATCTTCTCTTGTGGATATCATCCCACATGCCAGTTCCACTCAGGCAGCTCAGTGGAGTATCACAGAGGACAGCAGCAGCTCCAGCAAGAGTGACACACAGCCACAGCTGAAATCTCCCAGCTCCCTGGTTTCCCCTACTCAAACCACTGTTACTACTGATAAAAAATCTTTGGCTAAAGAGATTTTCTGTGATCAGCTACAGGCTAAAGAAACTGGGTGTGGTGAAATGGATCTCGGGTATAGCAGAGTCCCTGAGTTTGTTCCTGTAAAGGTTAAAAGCAAGGGTAATGGTAAAACTGGTGAGAAAAAAACTGTTAAAAAAGCAAGCATGAGTAAAAAAAAACCAAATGCAATTAAAAACTATGCAGAAAGTAGTTATCTGCCTCAAGATGAAAACAGTGCTCAAAATGTAAAGAAGCTTCTTCAGCCAGAAGTTGCAACATGTTCTGTTGAGTCTGAAGTTTCTGAGATGGGGCAGAAGGCTTGTGTGGAGGCTTTGAACAGGAAGAACAGAGGCTGTGGTGTTGATCAGGATTCCTGCTCTGCTGATGAAGTCCAAGATCTCAGAAGAACAAATGTGGTGGATCCAGCACAGCCACAGCTGCAGAGTCTCCAAGGTGGTGACTTACTGCAGCAGGTTATGAAGGGAGCCACTTTTGAGGTCCAGACTATGGAGAGCTCATCAGAAAGCCCAGTTGGTACCTTCTCAAGTCATGAAGTTCCCTCAGATGATTTGAGTTTACAAAATACACTTCTCTTGAGGAAAGAGACCTCAAATGCCTGTGCTTTGCAAAAGGACTCAAGTAGGAGCACAAAGAGCATCAGACAGAAAACCAACAGAAGAACTAGAGTAATTAGGCAAAAAGACAAGTCTGATGAGGAGAATCTGCCAAACAGTGTGAAAATACCAGGGGCCAAAGCAGAAGAACAGCCTAAGAAAAGGCAGTCAGAAAGCCCAGTTGGTACCTTCTCAAATTACAAAGTTCCCTCAGATGATTTGAGTTTACAAAATACACTTCTCTTGAGGAAAGAGACTTCAAGTACTTGTGCTTTGGAAGAGGACTTAGGTGGGAGCACAAAGGGCATCAGACAGAAAACCAACAGAAGAACTAGAGTAATTAGGCAAAAAGACAAGTCTGATGAGGAGAATCTGCCAAACAGTGTGAAAATACCAGGGGCCAAAGATGAACAACAGCCTAAGAAAAGCCAGTCAGAAAGCCCAGTTGGTACCTTCTCAAATTACAAAGTTCCCTCAGATGATTTGAGTTTACAAAATACACTTCTCTTGAGGAAAGAGACTTCAAGTACTTGTGCTTTGCAAGAGGACTCAGGTGGGAGCACAAAGAGCATCAGACAGAAAACCAACAGAAGAACTAGAGTAATTAAGCAAAGAGACAAGTCTGATGAGGAGAATCTGCCAAACAGTGTGAAAATACCAGGGGCCAAAGATGAACAACAGCCTAAAAGAAGCCTGACAAGCAGGAAGAAGACTGTCAGGAAAAGTAATTGTAGTGATCAGAGAAATGAAGTTGATTTTGGGCCATGTATAGATGTTCAAGAAATGGCCAAGGAGAGCACAAAGGATTCACTGTGTAATCCTAAACATATCAGGAAAACTTATGTTGTCCATCCTTTGGATCTTGCAGGAAACTTAGTTTGTGTCCAGACAGATTTTGAAGGGGGTGAAATTGTACCTCATGTGTCTGTTCCAGGGAGAAAAGCTAGCAAAATTCCCAGACTTGAGGGTATGGGAGCTGCTCAGAGCAATAAAAAACTGATGGGGGGCCTTCAAGAAAAGCAGCAACCTAGAGTTGACAGCATGAATGCTTTGAAAAAAGAAGCTTATCCCAAACCGAAGTGTCAGTGGAAGAGTAACACCTCTAGTCCATCAGAGGCTGATTCCCTGGCCACACAAAGTGATGGTACCAAGGTGCTCATTGGAAGTTCAGCAGAACTTGCATCCAAGCGAACTGCCCTGACGGGTAAATTTTCCTGGATTACACATCTGCTGTCTGAGCCAGATGCCTTCCTGCAGGAGCAGATAGCTGAGATATCACTTGAAAATAATCTCATGGATGTTTCACACTGTCTTGAATCCTCCTCTGTGACCTGTTCTGCAGCTCTGTCTGTCATCTCCAGGCTTACAGATGTATCAGTTTCCAAGAGGTTGAGTACTGAGAGCAACAGAATGCCGGAGAAATACTCTGTTGGGCTTGAAAGCTCCCTGATATTTAAAGAAATGCCTGCAGAGGAAATACCTGGGGAAACAAACCAGGTGGAGTCAAGTTCTCGGAGCTCACCTTCACAGGAACCTGGTAGGTTGGGGAGGGAAGCTGTGTTTGGAGATGAGTGCCAAAAATATGAGTGCGAGTGCTCATATTTTAGTTCCTCTTCTTTTCAGAGTTAAAGATCAATGTCCCATATAATGTTTATGCTTCCTCTTGGGCTGGCCAGTCATTTCTGTGGCTGCATTTGCTTCTAGTTGATCAGCCTGCCTGGAAGAATGTATGGCCGCTTGTTCATGTGTGGATATTGGGGATAGACTAGGAGCATGTGCGGTGACTCCCGTTTTACCACTCCTGTTATCTGCAGGGCATGCCTGTCGATTTAGAAAATGAATTACTCAGTTGAAAAGCATCATCTGATGCTGGAGTCAGCGTTACTGGGGCACTGTATGTGATGAAGATGGCAGCTTTTTAAACCAGTTAGTGCTGCACAAATCCAGACTTTATACCTCTACGTGCTGTCTTCAATGGAAATTCATGGGGGGCTGCCTAGATTCTCTTGGTTGTGGGTGTTTTTTGTTTGTGGTTTGTTGGCTTTTTTTTTTTTTTTTTTTTTTTTTTTTTAAAGGATTTCTAGGATGTGTCACTTGGCTGGTAATGCAGTAGCAGAGCTGAGCTTTTTGTGGACCTTGCTGTTACTGGATACTCTTTAAAAGAGTTGTTTTGTGGGGTTTTTCCTTCCTGTAGATGTTGATAAACAGTCCTCTTACAGCTAGAGTGGGCTGTACTTTGTAGAGAGGGAGGTAGTTTGCTCTCCTGCCTTCCCTGTCTTGGCTGACTTCACTTTTAAAGCTGCAGTAAACACCAGCAGGGTCCTGTGTCTTGCTGGAAGCCTTGTAGGGTGCCGTAAGCTTGCTTTCTTCTCCAGGGTATAAGCTCCTGGGCATTACAACTATCGACTATAAATTTTAATCATTTTTCTACTACATCTGGGCCCAATGATGCAAGCACTATTAGTGATCTGTATCTTTCCAATGAGGAACCTAATTTGATTAAGGATTTGACTTTTGAGGAGCAGGTCTAGGGCTTTTGGACAAAAATAGGTCTCCTGCATTTTGGAGGAACATGACTGGATTCAGGATTGTGCAGTCTTCAGAGAAACCTGGTAATGCAGGTCCTTTGCTATTTGGCAGCTGTATTTCTTAGGATATCTGGAAATGATTTGGAAACACTTTGATCAACTTATGTGAATGTCTGTCTTTGCAGAGATCATGCCACTACACGACTTGACCAATACCAAGACTCTGCCTTCCTCCAGCTCTGAAGAAGGGTTAGGGCGCCCATCCAGGAAGAGACGGGACCCACCCAGCTATGCAGAGCCAAAAATCAACAGGTTGGGCTTTAATCTGTTCTTTCCCATGACTGTTCCCCGTGCTGCTCGCCTGTGCTTTCTCTCCAGGGCTGGATCCTCTGTCACTTTGCTTACCTTTAAGTTCCTCTTACCCTCTGTGTTTCTGTCATCCTCCTCTTCTACTACACTGTGGTTAAGCCAAAGTTCTGCACAGATGTGTGTGCAGGTTTCTGGTAGCAAGCTACCAAAGATGTTGTTTCCCTCACTGAAATGAGCACATCTCTTAGAAGACTGCATCTGCGGTGTTCCAGTGCTAATAAGGAATTACTGTGAAGATAAAATATAGGCTAAATGAAAGCCTTGGGTTTCAGTGAAGGAAATGCCTGGTTTTGAGGAGGATTCTGTGAGCAGGATGTATCTATATTCCCTTTTTCTGGCAGATAAGAGAACCTATACAAGTAGCTGCATTTTTTCCCCAAGAAACTGTAGATTCAGTGGCTACTGTACAGAACCATTTAGCTCCTAAAATGAGTTTGTTGTTATGCTACTGGGTAATACTGTGTTTCTTTCCTGAAAAGCATCACAGTTTGAACTTTGTGAGGAATGGGTTATACTGGGTCAGAAGGCACTCTGTACTGATACAGCTGTTCCTGTACTGGACAAGGAACAAACTGTACTGCTCAGTCATATTATAGAAGAAGCATTTCAGTAAAATCAAACTTTGGAGACTGAAACAATACATGTATTCAAGAAATACCTTGATGGTTCAATCTAACCCTTTTGATTCTGCAGGAAACTGAGGCGGGGTGACCCATTTACAGACATGGCGTTCCTCCAATCTCCTCCCTACAAAACCAAAAAGAAGAAAATTGCCAAAGCCAAGGGGAAGGCCAAGAAGATCAATAAGGAAAAAGAAATGCTTTCTGAAGGATGTTCCAGAGCCAAGTCACAGAAGCTAATAATGGGAAAAGATACGGAGCCAGAAGTAAAATAGTGGTTGAGCGGGCAGTCCCTAGGGCTTGTGCATCTTTGCTAGACTGTTTCTGATGTTTTGCATAACAGCCTATTTTTAATATTAAAGTATAAATAAAGTCTGTGTACAATAGTATAAAATTCCGTGATATTTATTTCCTGCCTTCCACCTAAAAGTGCTGGATGTACAAGTGCTTGTGGCACCACAGGCAGCCAGCTGGCTCTGCTGGTGCTCTCCTGGCCTTGCACAAGACTAGGGTTTGGAGAGCTGATATTCTGGCGTTGGCGATGCGATACAAGGGCTGCTGAAAGTATACAAAAGAGTTGCAGCAGCCCAGGCTTTGCATCAAGTACAAGAGGCATGCTGACACACTGCCTAGCACTACCTCCTTTAACTTCTGTGGCCTCTCTACAGGGAGAGCAGTCCATTAGGAAGTCACATTTTGGGGTTGACAATTGAAGCTTTGGCCCTAGAAGCCAGAACTCTGACCTGTTCTGGAAGGGAGCTGTGTCGGGTAACTGATAGATCCCCTCTCAGCTAAGGGACTGAATGGTGAGCCCTCCACCAGTGCTGAGCAGGAAAGAGCTGGGCCACAGATGCACACACCTAACCAGCTCCGTGTCAGCACTTGGGGCAGGCTAGGCTATATTTTGCTCGAAGACAACTGTTGCTGGAGTTCAGGACCGTTGGTGCAAAGGGCTGTTGCTGGTGGTGGGAGCTTCAAGGGCCCTGCCCAAAAGCTCTGTGCAGCAGCTGGTGTGTTGCAAAGCAGACAACTGCCTCAGAAAATCCTGTGCTGTTTTATTGCAAACTGAGTGCCCACTGGCCTTCAACAGTTGCCTTTTTAGGGTCTACTGGTGTCAAACTCTGAAGGTTACTGATACCAAATGTTTGAGGGAGTAGTGGGGATGTCCTCTTCTGAGGAGCAGTTGAGAGAGCTGGTGTTGTTTAGCCTGGAGAAGAGGAGGCTGAGGGGAGATGTTACTGCTCTCTACAACTGCCTGAAAGGAGGTTGTGGAGAGGGGGATGCTGGCCTCTTCTCCCAAGTGACAAGGGAGAGGACAAGAGGGAATGGCCTCAAGCTCTGCCAGGGGAGGTTCAGGCTGGACATCAGGAAAAAATTTTTCACGGAAAGGGTCATTGGGCACTGGCAGAGGCTGCCCAGGGAGGGGGTGGAGTCACCTTCCCTGGAGGTGTTTAAAGGACGAGGTGGATGAGGTGCTGAGGGGCACAGTTTAGGGATTGTTAGGAACAGTTGGACTTGACAATCCAGTAGGTCATTTCCAACCTAGTGATTCCTGTTTACCAGATTAGAGTGCCAGAACACACTAAAAAAACTACTCTGAGAAGGAAGACATTATTTTGTATTTACAGCACACTCCAGCAGTCTGTCCCAGCACATATGGGACTGTGCAAAAAGGTACAGCATTTCCCCATATCTACTAATCACACAACAGAAGGAGAGGCACAAAGAATGTTAGCTGTCTTTTATTTCAGTCTGAACTAAAATATTCTTTAAAAAAACTCCAAACACAAACCCATGGATGGAATAGTTTTTCACAATCATAATCTGACTTGCTGTATCACAAAAGGAAGGGTGAGTAATAGCCCAGACAATTAGAGAAAAGTTTTGCACCTTTATGAAGTGCGGGGTGGAGGAAGAGGTAACAGTTCCTCTGCTTCACATCCAGTCAGGAGTATAACTAAATGCATGGTCTGCATTCTGATGCTGCAGCATGGCTTTATTAGGCTTTTAGCCCAGAGGCCTTGTTTCCAGCATTTACTAAGTGCTTCTCAAATACTACAGTCCTGACTGTAGCAATGGGATCAAATCCTTTAGTATAAGGATACTATGCTGTGGTTGGCACTAAAAGATGAGAGGGGCTGCAGAAGAGCTGCCATAGCCCTGAGAGTTCTCTTATATTCAATGGACAGTAATATAGAGATGAGGACGGTTCTGATTTCTAAGGTCTGTTGGACAGTAAGTCACCACTGGTTTGACCAGAGCTGTGACACAGACTGGCCTTCAGTCTGAGAGGAAGAACAAAAGAAAAACAGATCATGAAGTCACGGAGAGAAACCTCGGGTCTGCTGTGAATGACATTAGGAATCCAGACCCACACTGAGGTTGAATGCTATCAATCACATTCAGCTGCTTAGCAAAAGTAAGGCCTAGGCCAGCAGCTTAAGAGGTTTAAGAAAACATGGTATATCAAACATTTAAAAAAGTTTACAGGTTCATTTTTGTCTAGTATTTGAAACGCTACAGAGTGTGATACAGTGCCACTTACACGCTAGTGTAAGTGGGAGATGCTTTGCTGGAGCTTGAGTAGAACCCATGCCTTAAAGTTTCGGCAAAGATGCCAGCTTCCCCTTCAAGTTTTCAGCAAGCTTGTCCATGAACTCGAAGGTGTTCAGGTAGTCAGAGCGTGTGACGCTGAGGGAGGGAAACAAACCAACACAGTTATTAGTTATAAAGCCACTCAAAGTGCAGGAAGACTGTTGAAAGAATTCTACGTCTTGCCTCTAAAACCAAAAGTTCTCCTACTTATCAGGCTGATGTTTCTTGCCAAAAGGCTCCAGAGAAGAGCTATCCAGGTGGTATTTTGCAGTGAAGTAGGTCTCCATCCTAACAAATGGACAGACCAACATAGCCTGCCCATCATAGGAGAAGTCTTTGCAGTTTTTTACTCCCCCGCCCTCCCATCCCCATGCATTTGGTAGAAGAGCAGAGACAGAACAACCTAGACCAAGCTTCCTGTGACAGAGAGCGTCTCATGTTCTGTTTGTACAGCACTGAGTACAAATGAGCCCTGTTCTGTGACTAAACTTCAGCAATTCTTCACTGTACTAAAACAAGTTCCTAGCAAATGCTTTTCAGAAATACCAGGTAAACCAGCCTCCTCCAAGCACAGCTGATTACCGCATACACTTACTTAGGCAGGCCTTTGATACAGGCAGCAAGGTCCTTTGTCATGAAGCCAGATTCAATGGTCTCAATACAGACTTCTTCCAGGGCAACTGCAAAGTTCTTGAGGCTAGTGTTGTTGTCCAGCTTAGCTCTGTGAGCTAGTCCTCTTGTCCATGCAAAGATGGAGGCTGAGAGAGAACATGAGATTACTCTGTCCTTCTAGAGCTCCCTGGATATTGTTCTAAACTGTCACGTGGAACAGTTATCTTTAAGTGTTAATAAAAGTGGAAAAAAGGAAGAAAAAAGATAGTATATCTGGTACGGGAAAGAGAACATTTATCTTCATCTTGTCATCCTTTGCATTTTGTCCAGTTCTAAGCAAAAAAACAAACCCTTGAAACTACTCACTGCCTCGAGCAATCTGTGTGCGTGTAATAATTGTATATTATTCTGTTCCTGACCACGTTGGAAAGAATTACCAGTGGTAAGACTCTGTGGTTACACAGGAATTGTCCTTATGATAGAAGGGCGCAGTTTTCTTCCTGCTATTACATTATACTCTGGTCCCTATGCAATTGTAGAGGATTCTTTCCCTCATGCTGCATTCTAGGTGCACTTACACTGTAAGTATGCACATGGTTTGGAGGGTGGCTGGGTCTGTTGTAGCAGGCCAGTAAAATAAAGAACCACCAACCTAAATCTTAAGGCTGTTAGGGTTAAAAACCCATAGTGTGCTGAAGAGCAAGGGCATGTCTCAAAGACTAGGTTAGGACTAGCTTATTGCTCACACTTACTCCATTCCAGCCTGTTTTTTCTCCAGGCTGCAGCTGTCTCCATGGAAGACAAATGCATTATGAACTACCAGTTCCTATTCCGTGGTGCAATTCTCTGCAAAAGGGATGTAAATGTTCTTACTCCAAACCTGTTCATTCATATGTAGAGGTCACTCAAGGGCAGCGAAAAGCAGCTCACCAATGGGGTTAGTGGATGTTTCTTGGCCCTTCTGGTGCATGCGGTAATGACGAGTAACTGTGCCGTGAGCAGCTTCTGCTTCAACAGTCTTTCCATCAGGACAGATCAGCACACTGGTCATCATCCCCAGAGAGCCATAGCCTACAGAATGCACAGTTTAAAAAGTCCCATGTCTCCTTTGAATAGCCACCTTAAATTCCCCTTAATTCCCCCATCCCACAATCCCTCAACAGCTTCTCGGCCTTGGTAAGTACTCCTGAACAGCAATATTGCTGCTGCTGCAACTATCTGGCTAGTCCTGACGTGCTAAAATGACGGCTTGTCTGAACACAAAGTGCTGCTGAAACTTGAGAAGCAGATATACAGACATTCTGCACCATTTCAAGAAAAACAGTATTCTCACCTAACTTGCTGGACAGATTTTTACTGAAAAGGTACAGTATGAGAACAAAGAATCCTAAATAAGCAGTGTTGGACTGCCAGTTGCTACCTTCCCCACAGGGTGATAGGAAAACAAATCTACTTCATATCAAGGGCATCTGCTCTAGTGAAAGAAACCATAAGCCTGCAAAACTGGACATTCACATCACTTCTAACCCTTTAGAATTCTGTCTTTGAAAGCTTCTTTGCTCAGCAGTCCAACATGTCCTTGGGCTGTGGGAGGCAGTTTATTGGCATTACTTTCGAAAAAGCATATTACATAAAGCTATACATTTTGCCCTGTGGATTTCTACGTCCATAGTCAGTCTGGCACCAGGCAGCTTGGTTATATAGGATTTTGACTAAGCACCACTAGTCGGTAAAGTTAAACATATAAATCCCTTTCTTTGCACCTGACAGGCAGCTTTTAAGTAAGAAAACCTTCAGGACTTATCTGTAGAATTCCTGCCAGCATGCTTACCATCAGTTAGCTTAACTCCAGCTGTCAGTGACAGAATCACAGCTGACAGGATACCTTCCATTAGGATGGAAAGGCTATCAGCTATTATATTGGTAGGAACTGCCATCTGGTGAAGAACTAGTCTTCTGAAGAACTATACAGTCTGCATTCAATATATTTCCTTGTATGAATTAAACCAGAAATTCCTTGCCTGTCTGCTATCTCTGTGATAGGCCACAGATTTAAAATGTGAGTTCCGAGACTACCTCCTGGGCCACTACATAAGTTATGACACAAGGTCATGAGAGACTGTAACTGAGCCTACTTCAGTATAGCACAGGAAACATGTCATACCTTGCGCAACAGAGTCAGACTGCACATCCCCATCATAGTTCTTGCAGGCCCAGACAAAACCTCCTTCAGATTTCAGGGCCTGAGCAACCATGTCATCAATGAGCCTGTGCTCATACCAGATCTTTTTTGCTTCAAACTTGGACTTGTATTCTCTGGAAAACAAAAACCAAACCAGCTTGAAACATAGATAAAAACAGCAATTGCACAATATGTGCAAGTAATTGTACATAGTGAGGTGCATAGAGATTTGCATTCCCTTTACTTTTTTTTTTTCTTTGCTTGGCCATTGCAAGTCAATTGCATGAATCACAGAGAAGCCCACAGAGAATCTGTGACTCTGTTAGGAGAGATGAACACCACAGCCGCATTTAGCACATTAGGCATTGTGTCTTGCGGGCCAAGGGAGACTGCAAAGGAAGACACATTCCTGCTGCAGACTTATGCACTGTGGTAGGAAGTATACAACTATTCTAGTTACCTGTCATAGATATCTTGGAAGATGTCTTTAAAGCGGCCATCGTATCTCTTCAGGATGGTGTTCTTGGTGCTCATATAGAGGGGCCAGCCTTTAGACAGTGCCATCTGGAAAGAGCTGTGGGCAAAATCCTTGATAGACTGGTCAAGATTGTACATTCCCATGGCTACACCACCACAGCCTGTTAGTAGAGGAAGAACAGACAGGAATCAACTATATTTAGTTTTGATTAAGGATTTGACAGTTCCCATATAGCATACTCTGGCAGGCAGTGGTGTTATCCCTCAGGTGTCTTGATATAGTTCTCAATTTAAGGCTGGTTCTTCAGGAGAAGATTCACTTTGCATTATCAATTCAGAGCTCCAGAAGTCCTGTGACGCATGGATAGGAAGGAGGTTTCATTTTACAGCTAGGTACATCTTCATAATATGATCTAATAGTCCTAAGGAGTTTCTTCCTAATCCAGCCTATACAGCAAAACTGTGACAGGAGTGAGCATGCTTGAACTCCTCCTAGCCAGATGGATATTACAGAGTATTTTTCTATCAGAGCATCAGGCAGCAGTTTGGAGTAGAGGTCTCAGTCAAAGCTAAAGATGGCAGTAAACCCATTTCAAGTGCTTTGTACCTTCAGGCTTTGACAGTACTGCAGAATTAACCCCAGCAGTCAGAGGCTGCTTTGCCTAACTCAGTAAACAAGTTTGCACACGCATTCCTGCATCTTTTCAGCACACGTGTAGCCTGCCCTGCAGCTTTGTTTCACTGCAGCCTCACTTCCAGCAAGTTGAGTGCAAGGGAAAGTCCTGAGAAGGCCCTGAGGAACTATCAACATTCACGTGACTTAAACTGTGTAATACAGATGTGTTAGCAGCCTGAAAGGAAGTGCTTTAAACTTACAGCCCAGCTAACCTGGGAAAGCAGAATTCAGATCATGGTAGAGGCTGATTGTGCGTGAAAGTAGGGTCTATGGCTTCATGAAAAAGCTTTGTCATCTTCTCAGCACAACTTTGTTTCTAGTTAAAAGTAGATACCATGTACTTAATTTTAAGTACCTCACTACCACCTCTGCAGTTTGTTGTACAGTGCCTCTATCAGGGATCTTTTCTCTGGAAACAGCCCAAATTTTATTTTTTATTTTTGAAAATACCCTTTCCCAGTATCCATTTGTTTTTATTTCCAGATGGTTGTTACTATATAGACATGCATGCAGAATGAAGAGGGTTAGCCAAAGGAAGTTTATCTGCTTGCCAAGATAGCAAGGTCATTTAAAGTTGATATTGGCATGGCATGAAATTCCTGTTACAAACAAAAATACACATTTCCCCCCTTCCTCCCTTAGTGAGTCAAGGACAGAACAGGGTCTGATCAGCTACAGAGACCGTGTCCTCTGGAGCTATGATTTCATAGTTGCTGGAAGATATCTATTAATTTTTATTCAACTAGTTATTTGCAAGTAGGTAAAAAAGCCCTCGTTGCAATCACACAATCCTACTGCCTACTAAAATCTCTTGATGCGGTGTCAAGACTGAACGTACTACTATAGCAATAGGACAAGCTTCCCGTATGCACTGTGGAGATACGCTGGCATAACAATTATCTGTGGGGAAGGGAGTTCCCCCAGAGCAACAGCAGTAATCTGCCATCTTTGCACTTCTTTGCTTTTGGCTCACTGATGCAACAGAGCAGTGAATCAGACTGGCAGCTGGAACTGCCAGACATCTCCAATACAGGCTCACCAGTCACTTATCAAATGCAAACAGATTAGGACTGGCAGTGAAGCAGGTGAAAACCAGATGAAAGGCTGCGCAACAAGACAGAGTAGAGATTTAAACTTCCACAAGCAAGAATGCCAGAGAAATCAATACAAAGAGGGGGTCATATGGCAGTCTTGGCACCCATTTGCCAAGCCAACTGCGTACAAACTACAGTTCTGTGGCTTACATAGATGTATTAGGTTTTTGTAGCTAGAAAGAAAACATTGCACACTCATACATACAGGTCACCATAAGGCTTCAAATCCTGAACCCTTTGATCCTTGATATGCAAGAGAGGATTTGTGTGATGTTTTCCCAAACCCTGCCCCTAGAGAAACACCCTGGGTTCTAGCAGTGTGTGTAATTGTTACCATGCAACAAAGCCCAGCAATGTCAGGACTCCTGAGCCTAGCAATGTCTACAACCAGCACAACAATACTGCTAGGAGGGACACCAATACCTTTGGGACTGCACCTGTTTGGGCCTACATAGTTGGGAGCATCCTTGTCAAATCTCCTCTCCACCTTACAGAATGTCAGTTCTCATTTCCATTGAAAAAAAGACCACTTGATAAAGAAGAGTACAAACCACAAAGGCATACAGAGCCCAGTAAGACCAACTAAACCAGGATTATACCCAAGTTATTCTCAAAAATATATGTCCCCTTGGGTCAAGCAAGTTCCCCTCTGATCAAAGTATAAAACATACATGCCGCTACCAGACTCATCATACAAGGAGCACAACAGGTGGCCAGTCAAGTAGGATTGTGTGTTTGATATGCCTTTCCAAACCCAGCAAGGCCTCAAGTAACTTTCAGTACTGCCCAGAAAAGGAACAAGGTCCAGACCTCCTTCCCCACTCTACAAAGTCAAATCTTACCATCAAACAGATGTGACTGATACTTCAAATTTGATTTAAACTAAAAATATCTGTTTTAATCACAACTTGGAAATAATACCTACTTTCAAAGTTGTGGACCAGATATGTGACTGGTTTGCCTCCATCTCCTGGAGTGTAGGTCATCTCTACTTTTCCAGGCCCAGGTACCACAAAATCAGTTGCCCTGTACTGTTAAAAAAAAAAAAAAGCCATGATTATTTTGTCAGGAGGACCAAACCAAAAAATACAACCTACATTTGGGAGGCCAAGGTGCAGAACAGCATAAACCATTAAACCAAGAAATCTACTGAACAGGCTCTGTTTACTCAGCCACCTGGATTACTTTACTAGATACTAGAAAGAAAAGTAGTCAAGGGTCTGCCCATTTCAGAAGACATCTTCCTCTTTAAGGTAAAAAGTTTACAGATTCTTTAGCCCCATCAATTGGCAGAATATGTAGTTACAAAAGTGTCTTGCTCATATGTCCTTTACATGTTCTTTTATTATTCGTTTCACTTTAATCTCATACTTTGGCAGGGTTTCAATCCTCCACCTTAATCCCTTGTTTCCTATTATTTTGACCTCAATTATTCAGTATTGTTAAGGATGTTGAAGCCCAATCTCTTCCAGAGTCAGGGCCTTGCAATTATTTCCCTCCTGGAAACTTATTATTTTACCTTCCGATTCCAACTAATCTTGTCATTTGGTCTCAGTTTGTGGGTTTACCCATCTGTTTAAGCACTTCGCTATTCTAGAAGACCTTCCCTTCATTGTGTTTGGCTGCTTTACAGTGTATCATTACCCACTGAGAACAGTATGGTTGATTCTGGTCCTCTAGGCTGCCCAAAGGCCACTACACCGATTGCCACGCCAGGGCTTTCCATGGCCTTGTACTACCTCTGCCAGGAAAGCTGCTCTGTTTCCCTACTTTAGTACCACAGCCTGATGTGCCCAGCATGAATACTGGCTCTCCAGGAATGCCGTGCAACTAAGTTTAAGAAGCAGATCACTTCAAAAAAAAACAAAAAACAAACCCAAAAACAAACCACAAAACCCAAACCACACCACGCACAGAACACAACTTTGCCCACTTTCAAAAATCACTCACACGGATCCATTTTCGCTGTGAGCTAATTTGCCACCAAAAAGTCCTTCTGAGAAATAAGACAGGCAGTGCAAAGGATATTTTCTGAAGACATTGTTATGGAGGGAGGAAGGTTCTGCAGAGGCAAAGCAAAGTAACTCAGAGCAGTTATACCCTGTATTTAGGTACAGGCCTATCTAAGCAGCACAGACTCCCCAGTGCAGCTACACTAAGGAAGAGAGGCATGGACAAGGGTCTCCCACACTCTGCCAGGTGTTGTACAAAGTGCCAGGAAGTACCCATTCCCAGGTGGAGTGCAAGGGATAAAGCAGCAGCACAGGGATGTCTAAGTCTCTATACCAGTCAGGACTAAGCCTGTTCAGATAAAAAGACAGATAAACACTGAAATGACTCACTTGATCCCCATAAGCATGACGGCCAATGACAATGGGTTTCACCCATCCGGACACCAGCCGTGGAATGTTCTTGCAGATAATAGCCTCCCTGAAGACGGTGCCACCTAGGATGTTTCTAATAGTCCCATTGGGAGACTTCCACATCTGTTTTAACTTGAACTCCTCCACTCTTTTCTCATCAGGAGTGATGGTTGCACACTTTATGCCAACATTGTATTTCTTTATGGCTTCAGCAGCTTCCACAGTTACTTTATCATTTGTGGCATCACGATGCTCAATGCCCAAGTCATAGCTGCAACAAACCCATAAAGATAGTCAGAACTGCCCAGGACATTTGTTAGAGTCAAACAGGAAAGAAACCAGACCCATCTATGCCTGTGAGGGTAGTTCCAGCACTCAGCCATAACCAAAGTTATCCCTCTGCCAGTGTAAATGCTGCTGGAGTGGAAGTAAACATAGGCTTATATACCAATACTTCTGCTGCTGGTAGGAGTTTGGAGAAAGGACAGCTTCAGCTTATGGCTGACACTCTGCCAGCATGGGACACAGCCAATATCTCCTCTACCTTCCCTTCTGAGTTTCCTGGCAATGGAAGCTTTCAGTCTGGGACTCTAATGGTATAGAGCAGCACAGTCCCTAGATGAATATGGGCCTTTACTTCAAACCTCTTGTACCGAGGGTTCAGGCTTCCTTCACATACTGAGACTATGAAGCTCCACTAGGCTTCGAAAACTGCTTTGACAATGGACAATCCTGCTCTGGCAGCAAAACTGACAGCGTTTCCCTCGAACAGTCAAAGGAAGTGTTTCCCGCACTCACTGTTTTAATAGCTTTTGGTGTCCCAGCACGGGACAGCCCTGAAGCATAGCCATCTGTACATGAATCTAGCCATTGTGCCACCTCAGCCAGGGGTCTGCCTCCCCTCCTCCTCCCCGTCTTTGAAGAAGGATGTTCTCCAGACTGTGCACATGTATTATGCTGCTGGGTTCCCATTTGCTTAGTTCTCAACACCAACAAACAGAAAGCCTGACATTGACAGCATAAAGATTATTTCAGGAGTAGGGGAAGAGGTCAGACTTGTGGGTTTAATAATGGCAGATAGCACCGAAGGCCTCTGTCCACTCAGCTAGGAGACATGCAGCTCAATACTTCTCTAACAATTATAGCTCAGTGGATAGAAAGGGAAGAGATTATTTGTTCTACTTCACCAGATGCTGTAGATACCACGTTCCTTTTGCTATACCAGCTGCTAGTACTTGTTTTTTTCCAGAAGTGAGTGTGGGAGCACAGCCTACACTCTGGGAACAGTTGCAACAGTTAGCTCATACTGCCAGCAGAAGAGTGCAAGCTTACAAACACCAGGGCACAGTCTGTGCTCTACAATCACCCTTTTGCCCTCTGGGTAGATCTTCAAGCAGAGATGGCAAGAGGCCATAAACTTGCTCAGAGTCCACAGACGCTAGTTTTCAAGTCAAGGAGTGGCTGAAACACCCCATGTTTCTAATTGCTTAGGCTGCAGGAAGCCATGCAGATTGCCCAGGAGCTGGAAAGCCAAGGCAGAGGAGATAAAAAAATGCAGAACATATTTGTGAGAGGCCTTCTCAGAGGTACAGTACAGAAAAAAAATTAAGCGTTCACTACTTACTGCTGTGAGGAACCCCAGAGGGGCTGCTAACAGACTTCAGCAAAACACCTTCACCAAGTTTTCCAGAGTACTTAAGGTTGGCCCTTAGGTAAGTTGCCCAGAGCAGTCTGCTGGGACCTTACTAATATAAAAAGAGCGAGACTGCTCCTCCGGCACTAGTGCAGAGAGGCTTTAAAGCTTTCAGTACTAAGTGAAATATGATCAATGCCTAATGACACACGCAAGCAGCAGTACAAAGTGGCTGCGTGTCATGAAGAGCCATTACCTGTGCAAATCCAGATCTACATAAGGAAAAATCAGCTTTTCTTTAATCAGTTCCCAGATGACCCGCGTCATTTCATCTCCTTGCATCTCCACAACAGAGCCTCCATGGATTTTCTTAGACATCTTGAGCTGCAATAGACATAAAGAGACCCCCAAACTAAGTTAAAAACTGCCAACACCATCACCGATACATGTATCCTGCATTTTTACACCACCAGTAGTTGAGAGATACTAATATAGCATACACCATCTCTCCTAAAAGTCCTGAAAGAATCACAGCTTATCCCTAGTTTCATGCTAACAGGTATTTTTCTTAGAGCTCCAGCTCCTAGGCAGATTTATCAGGATAAAACCAAAGGTTAATATCTGAGATTTAAGGACGTGTGTTCTAAGGGTATGAGCTCTAATTATGGCTGTACAAAACAATTTGAAAGCATGAACAAACCCTTTCTCGAAATTCCACAGAAATCAATGAGTGCAGTATTTTCAGAATTCCCGTCTTCTAGTTCAGTCACCCACTTCTCCCCCTTTTACTGAAAAAGAGGGGTTAACAGACATTTTAATAACAGCTCATATTGCTGGCCCTAATAAGATTAACGCATTGTCAGCTTCTTTATTAGTTTCCTTCCCCAGGAAGGAAGGAAACAGATACAAAAATCTAAAGGCCACATCAAGAGTACTTTCTCCTGGCAGGCTTTATTTCTGCTGTTAAAATAAATACTGGACAAATTTGTTTTCTGTATGGAACAGAGGTTTCCCAAGATGTTTGTTGACAAATGCTCAAAAAAAAAACCAACCAAAAACCTGAACTCTGCCCTTCTATTTGCACTTTGTTCCTTGACAAAACCCAACTCCACGAGCCACTGAACTACTCTAACAGTGCCCTGCTTTACAGCCACAGTTGCTAGGTTCGGAGCTCTGATTATGCAAGAGCGATGACTTGGCAAGTTCTGCTTCCCAAGACAGCCCTGTTCTTGTCTGCAGCTGTTAGGATGCTACAATGAGATACCAAACCCTCCTGCCTAGGGTTGCGGTCTCACAGATACCAGGGTCCATGAATGGCTTTATCCAGACTGTGGGATCCTACAGAACACGGTCTATTCATCTAGATGACGTTACATAGAGATTTGAGGTTTGCAGTGCAAGGGCCCCAAGTTACAGGCACATGAGAAGACTGCTTCCTAGATCATTTTTTTTTTTTTTAATTAGACTAACTTGTGCCGTATTTCCAAAAACCAATCCATTAAACATTTTTAATCTGGAAAGAGAAAATTTCTAAGCCATGCTCTAGCTTTTTAAAGAGCAATTTTTTTTTTTTAAATGTAAAAAAAAAAGGTTGTGTGTTACTGATACTATTTACTATGAACACATGGACTTGAAAAATTAACTAGTCTGAAGCACTCTTATTCAAGACAAAGATAATATCTTGGCTTATAGTAAGCCGCTATAATCCTCATGGCAAACCTGACAACACTGTCTGACCTCAGCTTATTTATGCAAGTATTTTGGGCCCAATTTTCAATTGTGACTGTCTAAATAAGGACTGTAACACATTCCCATAGCCTAGGCACAGCATTACTAATGAGGCTACTTCAGTTTTACTTTTGGCAACTAAACAGTTTGAGAACAAAACAGTTTGGCAACTAAACAGTTATTCATTTAAGCCAAAGCGTACACAGACACCCACCCACCATCATTTGTTTTCTGGTTTGATCCCTACTTAAAGAAGGCAAATCAGACTACGTCAGTCATAGCAACAGGTTTTGCACAGCTGGCTTCAGACCTAGATGGTGCTGCTGTCACAAGGCAAACACAAAGGTACATGAGATGTACCTCCACTGAACTACATCTCCACTTATATGAAGAAACAGGAGCTTCTTAAACTCTGACAGCACCCTAGCAATTTACAGATAGCAAGATAGAGTTCACCCTCAGCAAATCTGCAGGTGACACCAAGTTGAGTGGTGCAGTTGTCACACCAGAAAGACAGGATGTCATCCAGAGGGACCTGGACAGGCTGGTGAAGTGGGCCTGTGTGAACCTCATGAGGCTCAGCAAGGCCAAGAGCAAGGTCCTACACCTGCATCAGGGCAATTTGTGGTTTAGATACAGGACAGGGGATGAGGTGATTGAGAGCAGCCCTGCAGAGAAGCACTTGGGGGTGCTAATTGATGAGAGGCTTGATAGAAGCTGGCAATGTGTGCTTGCAGCCCAGAAGGCCAGCCGTATCCTGGGCTGCATCAAAAGAAGTATGGCCAGCAGATGGAGGGAGGTGATTCTTTCTCTCTACTCCACCCTCTTGAGAGCCCACCTGGAGTACTGTGTCCAGTTCTGGAATCCCAAACATAAGAAGGATATGGAACTGTTGAAACAGGTTCAGATCAGAGCCATGAAGACAATCAGAGGGCTGGAGCACCTCCGCTGTGAGGACAGGCTGAGAGAGTTGTAGTTGTTCAGCCTGGAGAAGAGAATGCTCAGGGGATACTTTATAGCGACCTTTCAGTACCTGAAGGGGCTACAAGAAAGCTGGGGAGGGACTATTTACAAGGCCACACAGTGAAAGTATGAGGGGGGATGGCTTTAAATTGGAAAGGAGAAGATTTAGATTAGAAATTAGAAAGAAGTTCTTTACAGTGAGAGTGGTGAGGCACTGGCCCAGGTTGCCCAGAGAAGATGCGGCTGCCCCATCCCTGGGGATGTTCAAGGCCAGGTTGGATGGGGCATGGGCAGCCTGATCTGGTGGGAGGCGTCCCTGCCCATGGCAGGGGGATTTTTAGTGGTTAAATTTAAAGGTACCTTCCAACCCAAACCATTCTAGCATTCTTTGACCAAGGCCCTGCTGCCTTTCCCCTCCTGAAGCACCGATGTCCAGGTTTCCGGGCACAGCAGCAGTTCTGCAGTCACACCCCTCTTCTCCACACCACTCAACGTGCCAAGGAGTTCCTCCAGAGAGCACACACTCCCTGGAGCTCACCCCCTTACTCGGACTTCACACTCCTCAGAATCCCCATGAGCCTGAGAGCTGTGCCCCTGGCAGCAGCCCTTCCCTCAGCACCCAGGCGTCCAGCCAAGGCGCTTAGGAGAAGCCTGTGAATTTCCAAACGCTCCTTGGAAGGACTGGGGGCCTTCGGTCAACAATTAACTATGGCCACAGCTCGCTCGCCCAGCTTCGCAGCGGGTCCCTCGGGGCCGCGCTGCCCCCGCCCGGCCCCGCGGCGCTGCGGGGTTTCAGCCCGGCCCCTCCCGCTCGCGGCCCGCGAAGAACAAAGGGCGGCGCCCCATTACCTGCGCGCTCCGCCGGAGGGGCTCTCGTGGCGCTGCCGGGTCGGCGGCGAGCGGGGCGTTTTATGGAGCCGCTCCTCCTCCTCTTTCTCCTCCTCTTTCTCCTCCTCCTCCTCTTTCTCCTCCTCCTCCTCTTTCTCCTCCTTCTCTTTTTCCTCCTCCTTGCTCCTCCTCCTCTTTCTCCTCTTCCTCTGTTTCCTCCTCCTTTCTCCTCCTCCTCTTTTTCCTCCTCCTTTCTCCTCCTCTTTCTTCTTTTCCTCTTCCTCCTCCTCTTTCTCCTCCTCCTCTTTCTCCTCCTTTCTTCTCTTTCTCCTCAGAATCCTGCTTAGAATCCTCCTGCTAATCCTCCTCCGCCTTCCTTCTCCTCAGAATCCTTCTCCTCCTTCTCCCCAGAATCCTTCTCCCCAGAATTCTCCTCAGAACCATCTTTATCATCCTCAGAATTATCATCAGAATAATCAGAATCAGAGACTCCTTTAGGCTCGAAAAGAGCTTTAAGACCATCGACCCCAACCGTAAATGTTACACTGCCAAATTCAAAATTATTTTAGGGCAGTCTTTGTTCTATCGTAATACAAAATACCATCACTTTAGAATACGAAGTCCAGAAGACAAGGAGTGAAAACCGCTCATGGCTCAACAAGCTGAAACACTGCCTCCTTTTGAAACTCTTTATGCCTCTTGACTACCAGCTTATACAGAGTGGACGCTGTTTTTTCAAACAAGTGGAGAAACTCAAATGTCAGAACAAAGATGTCAGGTATAAATGAAGTAGCCTTTTAAGTTTCCAAAGAAATATTTCATGCTTGTACAGTAAATTGTAAAAAAAACAAAAAAACAAAAAAACAAATTTACGTAAACTTAGATGTTTAGCCATGCATATTATGATCTGTGCCTGTAGTTCAAATGCAATTTAAAGCTGTGCAAACCCATCAAACAGCTTAGAGTACTGGAAACAACACAGTGAACGCAAGAGTAAAGAAAATAAAAGCAAAGCGGGGATGTTGGAAGTCAAAACGCTAGAGCTTACTTGCGCTCCTCGGGAACTGCAGGGAGGGGCCGATGCAGTGAGTAGTTGCTATTGCAAAAAGTGGAATATTTTTTATTTAAGCTGAAGTAGAGTTAAGATCATCCAAGTAACTGTATTTTTTTTGAAAGTTTGGCTGCCCTGGCAGCTGCAGGGAGTGGCTATTAAAAATAAAAAAGCGGTTGCTATTACAAAATGTGGAATACTTTGATTTAAGCTAAAGTAAAGTTCATCTAACATCGAAAACTCTGGCAAATAAATTCCCTAAGACTCACTTTAGAGTTTTAGAAAACAAGCACCCTTCAGTCAGCCTGGGCGAGAGAGCGATCACTGACCATATGCAGTGAGACAAAAGTAGTTACTGTTACAAAAAGTGGAATATTTTGATTTAAGCTAAAGTAGAGTTTCATCTAAGTAATCATATTTATTGGAAGTTATAAAGAACACGCTTCCTTTCAAAGAGTGTTTTTTTGCAGACGGTGTTCATTCTCTTGCAGATGACAACGCCCTGTGTCCAGCATGGTCTGTGCTAACAGACGTGTCTGCTGCTGTCACCACTACTGTTCACAGTCTCTTCCCATCTCAAATACAAGGCCAGGCAGAGCTGGAGCCGTCTCCAAATTAGGAGAGAGTTGACTGTCTTGAATCATGGAATCATAGAATGGTTTGCATTAGAAGGGACCTTAGAGCCCATCCAGTTCCAACCCCCTGCCATGGGCAGGGACACCTCCCACCAGACCAGGCTGCTCAAAGCCCCATTCAACCTGACCTTGAACACCTCCAGGGATGGGGCAGCCACAGCCTCCCTGGGCAACCTGTGCCAGCGCCTCACCAACCTCATGGTGAAGAAATTCCTCCTTATGTCTAGTCTAAATCATCCTCTCTCCAGTTTATACCCATTAGTCTCCTTAATAATATTACAAATAGTCCTTGGAAAGCACTGGGATGGACATAAGATTTCAGGGGAACTTTATACACCTGAATGGAAGAGGGAAACACTTTGTAACCAGCTCTTGTCTGGCTGCACACGATCAGTGGAGATGGCTCCTTCATGTTGCCCAGCCCTGATTAAAGGGTGCTGGCTTCCTAAAACTCCACAACGAGCCTCGGGGAGAGAGGAGGTTGTAGAGAGCAGGGAGCTGGCCTCGTCTCCCAAGTGACAGGGGACAGGATAAGGGGGAATGGCCTCAAGCTGCCCCAGAGGAAGTTCAGACTGGACATCTGGAAAAAATATTTCACAGAAAGGGCCATGGGGCAGTGGCAGAGGCTGCCCAGGGAGGTGGTGGAGTCACCGTCCCTGGAGGGGTTTAAAAGACGGGTGGATGAGGTGCTCAGGGACATGGTTTAGTGGCAGTTATGAATGGTTAGACTCGATGATACAAGAGGTCTTTTCTAGCCTAGTGATTCTATGATTCTATGATTGTATTTCTTTAAAGTTATACAGAACATCAGATTTTCGGTCTCACGGCCCCGGGGAAGCCGGTGCTGGCGAGCCCCGGGCTCTGCGCACTGCGGGGCGAGTGGGGTCCGCGGAGGATCCTCCTCAGCGCCGGAGCAGGGCGGGTGGATGAGCTCGGCGGCTCCGCTGGCAATGCCTCGGCAGGCGAAGCGTCGGCGGGGCGAGCCGCGGTCGGTGCGCGATTGGTCGTGTCTGGCGCGCCGGGCGAAGAGGCGGTGCCGCCCGGGCCTGCGCCAGCACTGGCCGTGCCGCCCGCGGCAGCAGGTGAGGGCGGCCGCGGCCTGGACCCCGCAGGGCTTCCCGGGGACACGAGCCCTTCCTCCGGGGCACAGACCGCCCGCAGCTTTCCGAGCTCCCGCCCCGCCCTGAGCGGCGTTCCGGAGCTCCGCAGGGCCGCTGAAAGTTCGGCTCTTGGGCTTTTCCACCCGGAACGCGTTGGCCGGAGCCTGGGAAGGACTGGGAGCCGCGGGGGGAGGGGGGCGATGCCGGAGCCGGGGGGAACGTTCCGTGCCCCGCCGAGGTGAGGGCGGGAGTGCTGGAGGTGCTGCAGCCTGGAGTGGCTTTAGAGACATCCAAAGGGGGATTCCTGGGGGTGCTGCAGCCTGGAGTGGCTTTAGAGATATCTGGGAGGGATCCCTAGGGTTGCTGCAGCCTGGAGTGGCTTTAGAGATATCTGGGAGGGATCCCTAGGGTTGCTGCAGCCTGGAGTGGCTTTAGAGACATCCAGGAGGGGATCCGTGGGGGTGCTGCAGCCTGGAGTGGCTTTAGAGACATCCCAGAGGGGATCCCTGGGAGTGCTGCAGCCTGGAGTGGCTTTAGAGACATCCCAGAGGGGATCCCTGGGAGTGCTCCAGCTTGGAGTGGCTTTAGAGACATCCCAGAGGGGATTGCTGGGGGTGCTGTGGACTGGAGTGGCTTTAGAGACACCTGAGAGGGGATTACTGGGAGTGCTGCAGCCTGGAGTGGTTTTAGAGATTCCTGAGAGGGGATCTGTAGGGGTACTGCAGCCTGGAGTGACTTTTGAGTCATACAGGGGGAAATTGCTGGGTGTGCTGCAGCCTGGAGTGGCTTTAGAGACATCCAGGGGGTGGCTGTTTGGTCGGGACCCTAAGGAAGATGTTTTCCATTTTTGGCTTTCTGACTGAGGTGTACACCTTGCTTTCTGGTTTCCTATGAAGTACAGATAAGCGGCTGTTGCCGTGTTTCAGAACAGGGGAGTATTTTCGTTTTAGTGGGAGGACTAAAGCACTTTAGGAAAGGGTGGTGCACTCCAGAGCTAATGTGTTGTACAGCACAGGAAATCCAGGTGCTTCTGGAGCTCATTCCAGATACAGTGCTCTTCTTGCCAGTCTGTTTTAATTAGGCTGGTGCTGTTGTCACAGAAGCAATTACTGCTTGTGTTTTTTTTCCCTTGAAGCTAAAGTTCATTTTCCAGAATCACATGTATGATTTATGCAAGTTGAGAGACTTCCTTGTTTTTGGTTCTTGCCAGGCTGTTGCCAGTTGCTGAGTGGAGAAGAGTTTTCTATGAACTTCTGGTTGACTTTATAACAGCGTTTTTACTGTAGTGTGTGTGGGAGCACAGTCCTGCTGTACATTCAACATTTAAAAAGCAGTTTGCCTGAAGTAGTGAAGAAAAATTCCAGTTTTCCTGAAAATATGCCCTTGAAGGTATTTTCTGTGAACTCTGATGTTTACACACGTTCAAGTAATCTGTTGTTTGAAAAATATTGCTGAAACACACAATGGCAAAAAAATACCATGACTTACAGGGGAGCGGGATGCAGAAGCATTCCAGACTAAGACTCGACCTTAAGAACCTGATCAGAGTTTTTTTAAGGTTACGTGAATATTCGGAGAAACTCTGAGCTAGAGGTGCTTGCTATGCAAAGCAACAAGCAGAAGTCTACTGAGAAGTCATATGATTTTTTGACTTGTAGATACCATCTTTTGTGCATTTGTTGTAGGAGTGGTCAAGCCTTGCCACATGAGCTGCATGCAGCTTGTTAGCACTTGGAGTGTCACTTGGCAACCATGTGCTTTTCTCTGGACTGTGGAGGTTTTTAGTGTGGCTTCGTAGACCTTGGAAGATGTTCTAGTCAGCAAAATATGCCTGTATATTATAGGTAGCAGTTGTGGAAACCAGTATTTCATGAAGGAACGTGTATTGGCCGCTAAGGGGGAAGTAGGCTCATGCAGGGTTTTGATCCTTGGTGTAGGTTAAAGTCGGCTGTCACTTATAGTTTGTCAGCTCACCATGTTCCTGCTCTGTCAAACGTTTCACTAAGCCTTGCATAAACAAAGATGAAGGTAGTAAGCACCTTAGCCTAGCAGGCTAGAAGTGCAGGCTTAGTGAGGCAGAGTGGAAGAAATCAGGTGTGTATTGGGGTTAAAGGCTGTGGGAAAGTATGACCCACAAAGTCTTGACCATATGAAGGCTTTGATGCACAGGAAATAGGCTTAAGAAGTGTGGCTTCCCC
Source organism: Cuculus canorus (assembly GCF_017976375.1). Taxonomy (NCBI): domain Eukaryota; kingdom Metazoa; phylum Chordata; class Aves; order Cuculiformes; family Cuculidae; genus Cuculus; species Cuculus canorus. The sequence goes on along the minus strand of NC_071406.1, from coordinate 27,086,959 downwards.
TACTATTGAATGTGGTTTTGTTTCTTTTTTTGTCTGTTTTTCCTTAGTGCAGCTACTCTTGAAAACAAGTAAGTTTGGAGGTGTTAGATATGACAACAAATTAACCATGATTTGTAGTGTGGAGGGGAAGGAAGCAGTGTGCCATCAAAGTTAATCTTTCAGTCATGCTTTTTATTTGCGGTTTGTTCTATTTCTTATTCCGAAGTTAACCTGGCCAAATGACGAATATGTCTTGTGCTTGCTCCGGTGTGCATGTCTTCAATTTTCTTGTTACTAGGGCTGCAGCAGTCGCAGCATTGACAGCTCTTCTCATGAGCTGAAGTTAAAACCTCTTGATGATCAGCATGCATTTTCTGTTTGAAAATTGCAAGTTCTCATAAAACAGCAACTGGTGTGTGTTGTCAGGCAGTATAGTGGCTGTTTACTTACTTTGATTGCTCTGGATGTTTAACTAGGAGCTCTGAATTGCGTTCTGCAGATGTGCTGATCTCTTGCTGTTGACTAAAGAGGTCTTGAGCTTCTGACACTCTTGATCTGTGCTAGTAGCAGATGTCTGTGGTAGGTGGGGTGAATGTGCCCCCTCTAGCATCTAACATGACACCTCCTCTTCAGTTAACTGAAGATGTCCTGTTTCACTATGCTGTGTATAATCCATGTTGTTGAACTCTTCCCAGGGCACGTGAAATGGCCACAGATGACAAACAGTCTCCAACACTGGACTCTACCAGTGATCTACCTCGTTCTCCTGGTAGCCCATCTCATCTCACTCATTTCAAACCCCTGACTCCTGACCAGGATGAGCCTCCTTTTAAATCAGCCTACAGCTCTTTTGTAAATCTCTTCCGTTTCAGCAAGGGTAAGTGCTTCGAGGAATGTTTGTGGATGGATAGTGTGCGCTGTCTGTTTTATTGATGCCGTATGCTGCCGCATAAACTTATAAAAACACCTCTGAACACAGCAGCATCATGTCAGCAGGCTGGCCAAATGGATGGTGAGTCAGTTCTTTTGTGAGGGGTATTGCTTTTGGGTGGTATAGTAGAGCTTTGCTGTGGGAGGAGATAGCCAATGTCTTGCAGCTAGAAATCTCTGGCTGCCCATAATGGTCAGAGACATAGTATATAGCTTCTTAGCTGGGCATCTGAATTTCTTGTCTGCATGAAGTTTTTGGGGCTACCCTCTGCCAGCCTATACGAACAAAATGTGTTGCCTGTCTTTCCAGTGTAAGTTCTTACTCCAGATTTCCTCCACTCACCTTCCCGTGTATCTTGTACCTTCAGTTGAGTGATAGCTTTGCTGCAATAAAACAGTGTATTTACAGGAAGTCCACCCTTAATTTGCACGGCTTAGGTGTTCCCCATCTAAGTAGTGTGAAAGTTTTGTGTATTAAAAAGTGCTACTTGATTTTGGCCTTTGTGCTACTTGTATCATGAAACACATCCTCAATAGGCAAGCCCTTAAAGAACTATGTGAGTTTTTTGTTATGAAGAAACACACTGCGAAAAGCAGTGAATCATTGCATCTTGGTTTTGTACAAAAACTGCGAAGGTAGCAAACTGATCAGCTGCTTTTGTTTAGTCTTTTCGCTACCCAGCTCTGCTAACGTACTTCTGCGATGTTTGAGCTAGAGAAAAAAGAGCAAAGATAGCTTTGCTTTTGCATAAGCAAACTGATCTGTTCAGATACTTCTTATTCAAACTGAAAAATAATTACTTGCTATGACTGCTATTAGTTTGCATAGTAGAGAATCACCTGTCATTATTAATTTGTGAAAAGTAACATAAGATGTGGTCAATATTGGCTTTACTTGTTTGTCTGACAAATGTAGCTGGAGTCAGTGAAGTGTTGTGTTGAAAGAATGGGAAAACAACCTTGAAATGTAAAGTAGGCATATTACTGAAATCAAAGGGAAACTGTCCATATTTGATCCTCTGATGGAAAAGAGTGGTTTGTTTAAGGCTGCAGTAACTTTAACTTGACCTTGTTACTGGCTTCTAACATAACTGGAAAACTTTTCAGGGCAGAAGCTGATAATCAAGCGTAGCTGTTCCATATAGCAAGAAGAATACATGCTCGCCAGTTGTATTTTTAGATACTTTTCGCATTAGAGATGTTTCTGAAATAGCCTGAGCCTTGACAGACAAGTTCTATGTACTGGCCTGTTTCTATGTTTTGTGTGGTACTTTTAAGACTAAAAATTACTGTCTTTGTTTAGGTATAGTCATGATCCAAAAGATCTATTTATGTGAGTGTATTACCCTTACTTTTGCATGTGCTACTGCCTTTCTTTATCATGTCTGAACAGTAGGTTTCTTGCTTTTTTGTCAACTGCAGATGATGCCAGGCTTTCATCAGAAAGAGCAGAGACAGGACAGAGTGATCCACAAACATTGAGCGGTGGCTGGTCCAGTCCTCAGCATCCAGCCAGGGCTCAGTCTCTGAGGTCACCGATTCCTTACAAAAAACAGCTGGCTGGTGAGCTGCAAAGAAGATCTTCTGCAACGCTGGGTAATTTCCGCTCTGTGTGCTACAAGGGAATGTTGTACTAGCCAGTCTTGGTTACCTCAGAATGAGGTGAAAAGAAGTAAGCAAAGGTTTGTAGTCTAGACTGTCTAGATTGACAGCAGAATTTGGTGTCTGGCTGTGCTGCTTCTGTTGGTGAGGTCACAGTTTAACGTCAGAAGTGTGTTCCCTTCATCCTTCGTAGTGTTCTGGCAGGACACTGTAGTTGGGGCTCTGCTGTTCCGATTACAAAAGAGTCTGGATTGAAAGAGCCTGCCAGAACACATCCAATGTCTTCAAGTCACTTGAACTTTTATCCTGAAAATTTCTACTTTGTCTTGGGAGACTTCCATTTCTAAATAGGCACATGCAAACTATAACTTTAGAACTTAGTCTCATTAGGGTTTGTGTGTTGTCTTAGGTGTTTGCTTGTAGCTGTTTTGAGGAGACTCAAATAGGAAATTGAGTCTAAATCTTTTTGCATTCCTAACCTTAGAATTATTGCCAGGTGACATACTGAATCTCTTTTAGCTGGAACAGGAATTAAATGTGATTTCAAAGGTGTAACTGTGTAATGGCTTTATGCAGATCTGGATGAGCTAGTAAGTAGATTGCAGGGGTTCCTCCCGGGATCTGCCTGGTTGCTGTTGGCTGTTTTTGACAGCCTTGAGCAAACTGCTAAGCTGGGTTAAAATCCTGTGCAAGACAGTGTTTCCAAGAGTATAGTATGTAATGTGAACAAATCGAATCTCAAAGGTTGTTAATGTCTATGGGATTTTAAAGATATCTAGTCTTGGTAACCAGGCAAAAGTCTACTACAGAAAAGTAGCGTTTTCATTTCTTTTAGTCATTGGCATACTGTCTTAGTTGAACATATTCATCATCTTTTTCCTTGCCCCCTAGTGTTGTTTGTGCTGTTTAGTTGTACCTATTGCAACAAATCAATTAACATTTGTTTGGTGGTTTGTTTTTTGGTGTTTTTTTAAGCTTTTTCTCAAATGCGCTAAGAAGAGCAGTATGCTCCTGGCTGATTTGCCAGTTTACTTTACTTCGTTCTAAGTTACCCCTTGTAAGTCACTTGGAAATTATCTGGGGACTACAGGTTAGAAATCTTTAGGTGAGGGCAAGTTGTTCAGTACTCAGAAGGCAGAAATAATCTTGGTATTTGTTTGACTTCCACTGGAAGGAGGCACCCAGGGAAATGAGACTTAGTCTAAGGTGGAGGGGAGGACCTGTTACTGCTTATTCCAGCTCCTTTTCAAGGACCTCCATTTGTACTCCTGGTTTTGGATGCAAGTATACTTAGAAAAATGTGATGATAAATCGTCCTGGAAAGAAGTAAAGTTAGACTAAGCAGGGATTGTTGTCTTTTTGAAGAGATTTCTGTGATATTGGATACTGAGTGGCCTGACTCACTGTTGAGTATCTTTCCCCAAATAACTTTGGTGCTGTAACAAACATGAACTCTGTGTAATGCAAGTAAAAGTGTGCTGGATTGGTGAAGAGATTTCAAGGGAGTTTTTCACTTCATCCACTGTATTTGAAGAGGGGAAAAAATACTTGCATCTTCTCTCTACAAAAATTGGGCATTTTTTTTTTGAAGCAAACTTAAAAAAATTAATTTTCCTGCATTCTTGTGTCTTAAAAGGTGCTGAATAATAAGATCTTTGAGGATTTCTGAACATTGAGTGGAGAATTTTACTTCTGCCATTGCAGCTGGTGCTGAGCTGCACAAATAATTTTAGTAATCATTTTCCTATCTAAAGAATGAAAAGTATGAAAATAAGTGATGTGGTAAATATAAACACCTAGATTGGTAGGTCAGTTTACCCACTCAGTTTGGTGACAGTGTGGTGTCTAATCTAGTGGAATTTTCTTGCAGCCTTGCGTCTGCAGGCCCGTAACGTCTCTCTAGACTTGGCTGTTACTCAGATACTTCATAACATTGGCAAATGTCGTTAGTAAAATGCTTAAGTCCTTCACAAAGGTCTCCCTAGCCTACTTTTGAGCTTAAAAAACATGCCAAGCTTAAGTAAACTGAAAGGAATAAATAAATAAAAGGCTGCTGGTGCCTCTAAACAGTGGTGGAATTAAATTGCTCCTGAAGGTGCTGACTCCCACCCCATGTCTGTCCATTAGCTTGCATTGTTTGCACAGCAGATGTTCTCATTCCTCAGGGACCACGCTGGCTGACATCTGCAAGCACAGAAGCATGGAGGAATGGTGGCTTTAGTGAGAAACTGTCTAGCATCAAATATGTAAGATTTCAGTTGTGTGCTTCCCTTCAATACCAGTTACGTGCTTTATAATGGCACCTTACTGGCTTTTGTGAAAACAGGAGAAGCTGGTGGATGCCTGCCTTACATGAGACATGCTTTGTGGCTGAAGAGCCAGTGCTGAGACTGTGCATTGACATCTGTGCCCCCCTCCTGAGTGATCTATTGCATTCTTATGTGCTGGGGACTCTCTTCTACAGAGACAGTGGGCCCAGCTGGTTGTATTGGATGGCATGTGTGTGTCTGCTGTCACCTGAGTGTTTTTAGGGTGCTGGATTGAACTGAAATAGTCTCATACTGAGATAATGTCACAGTTTGCTAATCCAGTTTAAGGAGAACTAGAAATGCTGACCAATTGGAGAGGAAGCGTTGGTATCCCTGTCATGCAGGATAATGCTGTTAATGCTAGACAATTGTAGCAAGTTGGCAGTAATGGGGAATGGCAAAGGAGCTTAGGAGGAGTAAGGAAAGGCCAGTGATCATATGAGGGAGAAGAAGGCCTGAGGGAAGTACGTGGTGGTTACTGGGAATCATAAAGGACATGAAAATATGCTCTGGTAATAAGTCTTATTGAAAAAGATTTTGGAAAAGGAAAATTCACACGGTAAAATGAAGTTAAGGACAGCTTTCATGTACTTTAGCGTTCATCTGAAATGGGTCAGTGACTTGAGGAAGATGTAGTGTCTGAATTGTGATAGTGAACTTGAATATGAAATGATGGGCTTTGGCAGTGAATAACTGGAAGGCAATTCGTGTTGATTTGTGTTAGCATAACTGTGGCTTTTAAAGTGATATTTACTCTTAAAACTATGTAAAGCTCTCTGTTTTACCTTTTGTGTTAGTGTAAGGTCAGCTATCTTCCTGTAAATTGAAACCAGAAGTTAAGTTACACCAAAGCAGTTCTTACACTGTTTTTGACTCGTCATTCAATGTAAGATGAATGCTAAAATACATAGGGTCATGAAAGAAACTCTGGAAGAATATATTTCAGTGATTCAGTAATTGAGGATGCAGAACAATTGCATGACTTACAGCAAATCTTGCTGTGGCCACAGCTTACAAGAATATACTGAGTAGGTAATCAGAGCCGGAATGATATTGCAGGTTCCTACCCAGTAATCACAGTTCGGGTGGGGAAAGTAGGGAGAAGAGAGAAACATACAGTGTTTCAAAGGATGTATAGGTTTTGCCAAAGATCAGCAGCCACGAATACATACTGGAAAGATGAAGGCTACTGTAGAAATATGAGGAATTGTTTGTTTGTTTATTTATTTATTTTTGACTGTAGGAGTTATTTTTTAGCTTAAGAGGATACATACGTTAGAAATAAGTCAAATTGGAAGTCTAGGTGGAGTTCCTTTGGTGTATTGAGGTTTTGTTCAGTGAATGTGTGGATGGAAAGGAGATGGATAGGAAAAACATAATTGCTGCATAAACTGGTAGTCCTGAAAAGATGTGTTCTACACTCGTGTTTTTGTAGCATTGAAGGGCTGAGATGCAGCTGGCTCTTGCTTATTAAGTGCAAAATAATATTAAGTTAAAAATTACTGTCTCATATGAGTGTTTGGCTAGGGAGGAAAAGTAAATGGATGAAGATGTGGTAGAGTTGTGGACTAAGAAAGGGTAAGGACTGTATATGTCAAACCCATGAGGAAGCTGTCTTCCTGCAGTTGTTGTTGTGCTGGCTGGACAATGGCAAACAAAAGTTTGTGCAGCTGATCTGGTTGTTGTAAGAGATCAAATAACACTTAAATAAAGTTTAATTTTACTTTAAAAACCTAATTTCTTGTGTGTAATTTTAATTGTGGCTGGTGGGTTGTGGAGTTTTTTGGGGCTGGTGATTTGGCTTTTTTCGTGTGGGGTGGGCATTTAGGGTCTTTTTCTTTAGTAACAGATACCGAGTTTGACACTTAAGGCGTGCTAAAAAAAGCCTCCCACTACTTAAATGTGTAAATGTTGTCAACCCTCTTGGGGTCAAATGAGAAGAAGATATGAAATCTCTTCAGCAGTGCAACTCGTGGCAGTTGGGGTGGTCATGTGAGCGAAGCAAGCATAATGCTCTGATATTTTCCATGTTTGTGGAAAGGAACTGAGTTTTTTAGATTTAATGGCAAAATAAGGAAATACAGTTACAGTGCTGAAAATGTACACATCTGTAAATCGTGCATGAGAAAATGGCTGTAGTATTTATAGTAATGGAATTTGGATTAGGAGTAAGAGTTAACCTAAGATTGATACATGTGAATTCTTTTATAAGGATGGCGTTTTAGACATAGCAGCACGTCCTGTACTGCAGGAGCGATGACTTCTTATGTTCTTGCTATGCAGTGTGGTTTCTCCCAGAAGGGGAATTTTAATCTAAGAATTTGTCAGCTTCTCTAGTATAAACAGGTTACTGAAGTGCTCTTCCTGCTGATTATAGAATCGCAGAATGGTTTGGTTTGGAAGGGATCTCAAAGGTCATTTGGTCCACCCCCCTTACAGTGAGGAAGGACATCTTCAACCAGATCGGATTGCTCTGAGCCTTGTCCAACCTGGCCTTGAATGTTTCCAGGGATGGGGCCTTCACTGCCTCCCTGAGCAACCTGTTCCTGTGTTTTACCACCCTCATGGTAAAATATGTTTTCCTTATTTCCAATCTACATCCTACCCTCTGTTAGCCTGAAACCATTATCCCTTGTCCTTTTGCAGCCGGTCCTGCTAAAAAGTTTGTCCCCATCTTTCTTATAAGCCCCTTTTAAGTACTGAAGGGCAGCAATAAGGAGCCTTCTCTTCTCCAGGCTGAACAACTCCAATGTTCTCAGCCTGTCTTCATAGGAGAGGTACTCCAGCACTCTGATTATTTTTTGTGGCCCTCTTCTGGACCTGCTCCAACAGGTCCATGTCTTTCCTATCCAGAAGGCTCTAGAGCTGGACACTGTACTCCAGGCAAGGTTTCACCGTAGGGGTGTAGAGGGGCACAATCACTTTGCTTGACTTTTTGGGCAGCAAGCACACATTGCTAGCTCACGTCCAGCTTCTCATTCAACAGTACCTGCAAGCCCTTCCCAGCAGGGCTGCTCTCAATCCCTTCATCCCCCAGCTTGTATTGATACTGGGGTTGCCCTGACCCAGGTGCAGGACCTTACACTTGGCCTTGTTGAACCTCATGACGTTCACATGTGCCCACTTCTCAAGTCTGTCCAGGTCCCTCTGGATGGCACTCCCTCCTGCAGGCCTGTCAGCTGCACCACTCAACTTGGTGTCATATGCAAAATTGCTGAAGGCGTACTCGATCCCACTAAGTTACTGAAGATATAAACAGTACTGGTCCCAATATGCCCCCATGAGAGGCACTGGGACATAGAGCCATTGACCACTACCCTCTAAATCCAACTGATTAGTTGTCCACCCATCAAATCCGTATCTGTAATACTAAGAACCTGAAGAGGAGGCATAGGATCCCACTGTTTTAATCACATGACTCTAAAAGACTTTTGATCTCCTGCACACAAAAGAATAGCCCAGTTGTTACTGCGTGGCAACAGTTAACCCACTTATGCTAGCGCTGTCAGCATTCTCGCTGACATCAGTGCTATCTAAAGCAGTAAACAGAAAGCAGCCATGTCTGTTCTTGCTGTACTAGCGGGAATCGGAATAGAATGCTAGTCAGATGGAGAGCAGTGAAGCTGGTAAGAGACTTCAAACTATTCAGAAAAGTTTCTGGTGTAGAAAAGTAACTGAAAATGTTTAAATGTTCAGGTAAATACAGCACTGTGTTTGCAGATCCTTCTGGAGAAAAGGATACTATTTGTAACTTGTACAGCAATGCTTCAAATTAGTCAGCATTTTATAAGAAAAAAATTAACTGTTACCTTTTTTTTCAGGAGTCTCTGCTGTAGTTAATGAAGGATGACTGTACTAAAAGCTTGGCTTTTTTCTTATAAAATATCAAAAGAAAAACCTTCAAAAATGTGACCTTCTAGATGCATCTTATTCTGAGTTACTCTTTTTTAATAGAAACTGAGCAACTGAGTCCTCAGACTTGCTGTAGTAATTTGTAAGTAAGTTCAGGTTAAGGCATTGACTTGTACCAGTCCTAGAATGAATGTGAATATTGTTGTGATTCTTTTTTTAAGTACTAATGTACTAGAGGGCATTCTAAATTGAAAATTCAGTGTTTTCTAAAAGGCTGTTATAAGGTTTGTATGGTAGATTGAAGATAACTTAATTTCTTTAAAAGAGGTTTTCGTTCTCAGAGATCTTAAATTGATTCTTGTAAATACAGAGGATGGTACTTAAAATGTCAGTCAAAGCAAGCTGTCTGGCACGAGAAGCTCCTTTTGGGGGGAGAAGAGTGCAAAGGCAAGAAGCGATACTCTTGACTTCATAAAGTGTAAACATACATGAAGATTTCCGCTTCTAAGGGGGTTTTGTGTTGTGATGTGAATGTTGATGTATCATGGAAGAAATGAATGCTACTCTCCCTTCCCTTCCAGACAATCGAAGGAAAGTAGAACCGCCTCTTGGAGGTCATGATCCTCGAACAGCAGTTCAGTTAAGAAGCCTCAGCACCGTTTTAAAGCGCCTTAAAGAAATCATGGAGGGGAAAAGCCAGGTACTTCTTCTAAGGAATTTGTAGGCAAAACTATATAGAAACTGAGCTGTTTACTGGACTTCTCTGAGCTTCATTTTTAGATACATTACAGGGATTTTTTTCAGTTGTTTGAAGGATGAGTGAATAAACTAAAAAATCGTTGTGTTAGTGCAGGGGAAACAATTTAAGTTGATGCTGACTTTTGACATCTGTCATGTTGTGGGAGTGAAACATTGTAGTTGATCGGCTCCTTGAGCTTGGACCAGATGATCTTAGTTTAGACCCTTTCCCATTCTGCGTAACCTGATCTAGTATTACCTGATGGTTTTCTCCTTTGAAGGCTAGCTATGGGCAGGTGAAAAACATTGACTGTCACGAATTGTAATGAGAATTCTGGGGGTGAATTAAGTCTGCTGCTTACTGTGGTAATGATTGGTCAGCAATATTTGCTTGAAAGGCTTGTATCGTTAATCAGTTCTGACTCGGGCGGATAGGGGTCTGGTTGGTTGCTACTGACTTGCAGGTTTCACCTCCCTCTGCAGTGCTGAACCATGCCTTTAAGAGGAGGATCTAGTTGAGTAAAGAAGCCACAACTATTTATAAATGATCATATAAATAGCTGTGTCTGAGAGCAAGACATGAGCAGGCAAAAGTGAATTTAATTAAACTGAATTAAGAGGAAAAAGGCTTTTGGCTTGGTAGCTTTTACGTGTGGACTTTCAGTAAACTCACTTAGCTTTCAGTGCTATTCTGCTTGTAAGAGTAACTTTGCGTTGGTCGAAAAGGCAGTATTTCTGATGGTGAAACAAAAGCTTTTCATTGCAGTAAGCAGGGCACTGAGTGTGGTTCCTACTAATATTTCAGTTTGTGGCAGCTTCTGAAAGCCTGGGAGATTTTCAGACATCTTTGAAGCTATTGGAAAGATGCTCAGTTGGGATGCAGCGGTAAATGAATATGTCTAGGTCTGTCCCTGAAAGCGGTATGTTAGTAGTCAGCATGCTAACTTCTGTACAAATGGTAATGCGTCACTGCCCTTGACTCCAGCTGTGTCTTGCTTGGATCTCTCCAGGCTACAATTTCTTCATACTGTAAACTTGGTCTTTCTTTACAGGAGACAGAATCCTTTCCTGTTGGCTGTTCTTGTCACGAGTGTTGGCTCTGACTTGAGCAAGGCAAAGAGCTGGAAGGTGTCACCAGCAGTGGCTGGCTTTCTAAGCCAGCAAGTAAGGCAGGGGCAATGTGGGAGAGATGGTGGGCTTCTGCTGCTTGGAACAGCCGCTCTCTGTGTGGCAGAACCAGAGACTTGGCTTATCATACAGAGTTGCAGCAAAAACTGTTAATCAGCATGCCCTGCAGCTTTGCAGCAGTTCCTTGGCAAAGCTTGTCACTGCATCTTTCCCTTCTTGAAGCTTAGTGTTCATTTTAAAAATGTCTAGACTCTCTTGAATGTTAGGCTGCCTTGAGCAGTCTTTGACCTCTTTCTGTGTGACTTTTCTTGGTTGAGGACAGCATGAAATTGTTGTCTTATTGATCATAGCTGTTTTGGTCTCAAAATTGGTCCAGCAGCCATGTCAAACTTTACTTTGTGAACATAAAAAAATAAACCCCAATTCAGGGTATGTTTTTTTTTGGTTATGTGAAAATCAGAGTACAAATCACTTTTCTTCTCTGTGGTTACTCTCTTCTTGGGTTGTTTTGTGACAATTCTTGCAGCACTTTCTCTTCCTAAGAAAAACCTACAGTATTCAGTCCCTCTGAAAAGGCTTATTGCCAGAACTGAACTCTAGCAAAGAGTGTTTCACAGTCAGAGCTGTCATGTGAACATTATCACTTGTCTCCTTCCATGTTAATTATAGCCGGTGTGCTCAGAATCATAATTGAGAGACTTGTCTTGCTCTGTTTATAGCTACAACACCAAATGGAAGTTTTAACTCTGTTGTTTTCACGTCTTAAAAAACAAGACAAAAATTCCTGTGGCTGCACCTGTGCTGTAAATTAGTCTTTGTCGTTATCTGCTGAATGTGTATTCACAGTTATCTTCACATGGTAGTTAACCTGGAGTTTTGAAACAACATAAATGTGGGGCGCAGGCTTTTATAACTGTTTACTGACGTTTGGAAGAATTTCATAATATACCAAAACTTTTTACATGTATCTATAATCTTTTCAAAGTACATCCAGTGTTAGCTGTTGAAATGATCTTCCTGAACTGATAATTCCTGATAACTTAATTTACGCTCGGATAACAGCTTCACCGAATGTGTAGGTTTTGTGTGTTTTTGTTTTTTTTTTTTAAACTGTGCTAGTTGGGGGCCTGTCGGATGCTAGGAGCAGATGAGAGGAAAGAGCAATCAGCACTTCATATGTTTGTTTCTTCTAGACCTTTGTCTACAGCTCATGGTAGATAGTCATGATCTGCTTTGCTTCCATCTTGGATCAAAATGGCAAAGGCTTACTAGTTTTATTCTTGCAGTTAAGAACTCTCTCAGCCTTCTGGCTCCCTATAAAACCACAGAGAAAATCCTTTCTGTGCGTGTGTGTGCTTCTACACAGGAGTATGTGCGTGTGCACACACATATATTTGTATTTGTATTTGAAATTGTCCCTTTTATGTGCACAGTCTACAAAGGAATTGTGAATCTAAACAGGCTTTTTTATTTACCAAAAAAAAGCTTTTCTCTTGCTGCCTTCCCTTGTAGGACAGTGACTTGAAGCAGTACTGGATGCCTGACAGTCAGTGCAAAGAATGCTACGACTGCAGTGAGAAATTCACCACCTTCCGTCGGAGACACCACTGTCGACTTTGTGGGCAGATCTTCTGTAGTCGATGCTGCAATCAGGAAATCCCTGGGAAATTCATGGGCTATACAGGTAGGGTTTATCTGTTGAGAAACAGAACATTCTCTGTGTGCTCAGCTGTGTTTAGACAACTGTATTTTAGATTCTGACATCTGCCAACAGGTATCTAGTTGGGCTAGAAATAAGCAAAAGTAATCACACAACCTATTTCTACCAACGTCATGCACAGTGGTGGATTATGCCATGCCTGCTTATTTTTACTGGCATTATGTCCATGACGACAAAACAAATATGGCTACTATATAACAAGGATGTTCACTACAAAAAGTGCGCTCAAGTGAAAGCTGCTCCTAGTAATAGTATTTTTAAAATATAATGAGCTACTTGTTCTAATTGAGGGTAAGGGAAACTCTTTCAAATACTAGTTAGCAAATTCTGGATGTTTCCTGATGGAGGTAATAGTTTTCAGACATCAGCGGGGTGTCGTAACTGACTGGCTGTTGCTGTACCGTGATTTGAGTGTGCACATGTGGTCTCTCTCCCCGCCCCTGCAACCTGCCTCTCTGTTACTGATGATGTGTTATGCATAATTTGACTTGGAGAAATTCCCCGAGTATATAATTTATTGGGGATTCTGCCCTTTAAGAGAATATGAGAACTAGACTTAAACATGCAAAGAGGTTTTGAAAGAGGAAATCCTTCTTTTCACACCACTACAAACCTCTGATCCTGTAGGAACAGAGTACTGTTTGTTCCTGTTCATTTATACTCTCTGGTTCCCCTTTCCATAGGGGATCTCCGAGCCTGCACTTACTGCCGTAAAATAGCCTTAAGCTATGCACACTCCACAGACAGTAACTCCATTGGAGAAGACTTGAATGCTCTGTCAGATTCTGCATGTTCTGTATCAGTGCTGGATCCTGGCGAGCCACGTACACCGGTTGGGAGCCGTAAACCTAGCCGCAACATCTTTCTGGAAGAGGATCTAACCTGGCAAAGGTAAAGTGAACGGCTTCATGCTGAGGTCCAGAATCTTAGCTGTGTTTTCAGCCTGACAGCTGCCTGGTCAGAAAGCTAGTTGTTTCTATCCAGGAAGTGTAGAAATATATCTCCTGTGAAAAGACTCTAATCCTGTATTTGCTTCTAATATTCTTCTCTTCAGGTAGAGATGTGGAAAATCTTCTAGTGGAGCTTTAAATTATTTGCAGTTCTTTCTTTAACCTGTTAAATCTGTGATTCTATACCAGTGACAGAGCAGGCTTTTAGCTTCAGAGTTTAAAAAAACAAACGCAAATCTCATCCCTTTTAACAACCAATGCATCAAGAGGCAAGTCAGTGTAACAATAATGCTTTAGCCATCAGGTTTTGGGTTGAGCAAGAGACTCTAAGTGATGCTGTCTTTGTAAATAAGAGAGAAATGGTGGAAGTAACCACTAGTTTCAACTGAAGTGGATTTGAAAGGACAGCTATAAAGGTTCTTTCATCTTCTTTCAAAGCATATTTCTTCTTATTGCTCTGGAGTGATGGGATCTTTAATTCTGGAAGATGATCAGAAGAACACTATACTACTTCTCAAGTGGTATGCAACTTAATTTCTGAGGACCTTGATTTAATGTGGAGGGGAGAAGGAAATAATCAGATGTGGTGTTTGTGCTCACTTTCCTAAGAACAGAAGAACAAGCAGGTGTGAAACTACTGAGAAGGTCTTGAGTCAGAACCGTTCTTTAATGGATGGGTGACATGTGCCTCTCTCAACACATATGTTCTAGTGGTTCTGATACTATTAAAAGAAAAACCTTGAAAACAACTGTTCAGAAAATGCCCTGACTCTTGCTTTGCATGCTGCTTTTAAGAGTATGGTGCTCTTATGTGGAAGCAATTAAATAATCAGCATTAGGCCTTAATAAAGAAAAATGCTTCTGGTTTTATGTCATGGTCATCTACAGCAGTAATGTTGCAATGCTTGGGATAAATACTACCAAATTTTGAATTAGGGAACAAGTGTGTGCGCTTGGAATGCTTCTCTTCAGGTGCACAAAATAATAGAAGGTATCATTAGTTCTGTCTTCTGATGTGTTTTTAATATTTTCATTATGTCAATTCAACAGCTTATAGGCATGAATACGTAAAGAATATATTTATATCTTTATTTTGGGCAGCTTGTAGCACTTGAAAAATACTGCCTGTTCTTGAAAAGCTGATATCTCTTGCTGTACTAGAACATTTAGTCTCATTGGGAGACACTGAGTAAACATGGGCTGCTTTAGTGTGTGTGAGAGGGAGACTGAGATTAGGTAGTTTGTTGTTTGGGAGGATTGAAATGTTCTTCAGTACTTGTTGCTCTTACAATGCAGAACTTTGCAGTGGGCTGCAGTGCTTTTTTTTAAGTGTGTGATTAACCTTCAGAGGTTTAAACTCAAGACATTCCACTTAAACAGCACCACAGTGGAAACAGGCAAGTCACAGATTTATAATGGAAGCTAAATTTTGATTCTAGTATGTGGCTTCTGTGTGAGAATAAGTTTGCTTCAGAAGAAAACTTGGCAGTTGGGTCTCTTTCCAAAATAATGTATCTGAGATAAGGCTCTTTCCCCTCCCGTCTTGTGCTGCAAAGTGGTGAGAAAAGCACTTAGGAGAGTGATGCTGTATTTATTTGTCTGATGATGCTCTGCTCTTTGAGCAGCTGAACCACAGACACATGGGCTCCTGCTTTAACTGACTTGAAGGGCTGTGTCTTTTCAGAGTGAAGGAGTGGTGTACACCGGGCAAGTACGGCTACGTGGGCGAAGCTGTATTGTGTACAGTTCTCATGAAGAGCATTTATTGTGCTAGTTACATGTCTACATTGCAGAGCACAGCTGGTATGGTGTGCTGTGTAGTGGCTTATATCCGATAGAGTTTTGCCAGTAGGAATTTATATCGGTGGTGAACAAACATCTCTTCTTCCTCCTGAGGTGAAAGGAGAAGGAGGGCAAAGGCGGTTGTGGTCAGGTTAAGCAGTTGCAGGAGGTTATCAGGCTGTCTTGGTAAAATTTGTCCAGCAATAGCTATAGATAGCGTTACTTGGATTGCAGATGGTGCGTTGGGGGAGTGGGGGGAAATGGCTCTACCTCCAGAGCACAGAATAGCAGCCTATAAGGAAGGAGAGTGTGTAAGAAAGGGATACAGGGGAGGAGGACAGGAAGGCAGGATGGCAGGATAGTATGAGAAGTGGGAAGAGGCCTTATTGTCCAAGATTTGAGTCTGAAGGGAGAAGATGAGCACTATCCTCCAGATATCATTGGGCTATGGATGGTGAAAGATTTCCCTGTTGCCTCATTTGTTTAACAATCATGGGTGTGAATGAGAAGTGACATCAGTTAACTGTATTTTAATTCCAGCTGTTCTTATGCTGCTGCATGTGGTAAATCTCTTAAACATCTGTAATACAATCCTTTTTCTTGCAGTTTGATTCAACCAGACTCTTCAACTACCACATTGTCTGCACGCCTTGGGTCTGTCCAGGAGGATGCAGGGAAATCACCGGCTAGGAACAGGTAAAATAATTATATCTCAGTATTCTCTGTTCTGGATGCACTTCTAGCATACTCTGCACTGTGAAGCCTGTATTTTGAGGCCTGTTTTTACTGAGCATGCTGTTTAATGTCTAAAATGGGACACCCCATTACCCGAATGGGTTAGGAAAGACCATTTATGTACAGGGTAGTTTACTGCTATAAGTGTATGATTCTATGAGTAAGTCTAATAGAGGTGATGGTGAAGAGGACAGAAAAGGAAGCTGAAGAAAAGGGAGTCACAGAGACTTGGTAATGGAAGGCAAAAACTGAGGTCGGAGGAGCAGAGGGGTAGTTTTTGGTTGTTTTGTGAGTTCCCTTTCCCCCCTGCCCCTCAAATCTACTTCCTCTGCTCTTGCAGTAAGTATAATCTTGTTTATGTTACCAGGCTTCATTAGGCAAAAATCCATCATAGGTCTTTATGCAACAGTGCTGGAATGAACTTGGATATGTGCACGAGAGCTTTAGTAGAAGTTGTGAGTGCTTGAGCTTAATCCCACTAAATAGGCTGGTGTTAGAAGAACAAGCAATTTTCCCTTCACAATGCTTTTGCTATGGTTCTGGTTACGTACTTCCATTAAACATAAATTGGGGAAATAGAGGTCAGGAATAGAGCGAGGATAATCCACATTTCAGTGTTGGAGTTGAAAGATATTCAGAGAGTTCTTTGCATTGGTGTTACAGGAATGCAGAATGTTTTGACATTTGGAGGGGTCTGTTTGGACTAATGAAAACTAGGGAGCTCAGCTGAGAGGGGTTATGGTGTGCCTTTTGGGGAATGGACTGCTTGGAGTCTTCATTTTCTGTGTGCTGGGAATGCTTAGGAGAAGATATACACTGACTGTGCAGCTGAGAACCAAAGATCTCACCTAGCGGGAGTGAAATACTGATGAATAAACTAGTACCAAAAATCAATTCTGCGCAAACATGGCTAGGAGTCTGGAGTTAAAGTTCAATGCTAAATAACTGAAGTGACGTCAAGAAATGTCCGAAACCTTGAGGATGCTCTCCTGCTTCCTGCTTGAATTGATGTTGTCTATTTTAAAAGGCCTTTGCTGTTTGCTCACACATGCAGTAGGAGAAGGGTTGTAAGCTGGACCTGACAGGCTCAGACTGCTCCTTCAAGATCAAATTTAACTCTCTGGCTATTCGTGGCTTTGACATAGTACTTACATGTCTCGACTTATATTTGAGAAGTAGTGATGAGGTATAACCTATCTCTGTCAAAATTCTGAACCTCTGGAAGCAAAGCTAAGCTTTCAGCTAAGCAACGCTAACCTTCAGATCTTCTCAATGCAGCTGTAGATGTTTATTTGAGGCAAGCTTGGTCATGCCTTTTTATAGATCAAGTGGAGTAAAGAAGATGCTGGTTGAATAATTTATTATTTATTTATTTATTATTCATTGTTTAGTTATTTTCCTTGTGAGTGAGGAATATGGTTTTTTTTTTCTTTAGACAAATTATTTATGGGTGGAAAAAATCCAGCGCAACAGTCAAATGTTGCAGGTGGAGGGATTCCGACTTCTCCTTTGTAAGCCCTCCTAAAGGATAGGGATTTTCATTGCATACAATAAAGTGCCAGGTGTAATTAGTGATGATAAAGAGACAGATATGAAATCTGGCTGTTCTAACTCTTGCTTAGTGCTTTTTTATACAAATTAAAAATCCTTGCTGCTTACAGGTAGGTGGCACAGTCAAAATAGCTATTGTGAAACAACTAGGAGGAATGCTTAATGACGAACTTTCATGTCGATCTCATCTTCCACCTAATGCTTTTTGTTAAGCTGCATAACTCTGCCAGTTCTAACTTTGAGAGCTTCTGAACAGTAGAATTCTGTTAGAGTTTTTAGTTTGCTTTGAATGCCTGACTATGACGGAGCTTTTCTTATCACCCCGTGGTGTATGTGGATGTAATGCCAATGTAGTTTCCTTTGATTCTGTGTAAATGACTAAAAAGGACCTAACTAAAACCCTTTAGCAGCTCAGTATTCCTGCTCAAGAGACAAGAGGAGGAAAAAGCAGTGGTTTTGGGACTGTTGTAACTTCAGTGCCTACTTCCTTGCAGTACAAAAGCTGAAATAGGGTAGCCTGGGCTCAGCGTCTCATCATTCATTGAGAATGCTTGGGAGTAATTAGAGTGCCTTTTAGCCAGTTAGCAAGCTCTGTCAAGTTATCCGAGTTTCATTCTGAAGACCTGAGGCTGGCAACAGTTCTTATCACTGAGACTGCTGCAAGCCTCTTGAGTCAGTTCAGCACTGGCATTTTGTGCTTCCCTGTTGCTGTATGCAGAAGCATTTCCCGTTCTCATGCCTTAGAGCACTGTTGGCGTTAATAGCTTACAGTTTATGCATTTTGCTGCTGCGTGATGAGAAGTTGCGCTCTGGTTATTCCAGAGGCTTTAGTCTAATTGTGGGGTATTGGAGCAGAGGGTATCTGGAACTTGTATTTGTATTTGTAGCTTTGCAATGATTATTGCAAAATGGTGTGTTTGTACTAGAGTGCGTAGCCAAGATTTCCCAACAGCTGGGCTGAGATCAGGTGGATGCTCCATATCACAGTACAAGGGAGATTGCCAGCTGGGGTGACCTCCAGCTTCAGCAAACAGTTTAGCTACTCTAGGGAATAGGTGCTCAAGCTTTGACTCTGCAGCCTGTCAGCCATATATTTTAAATGCGTTTAAAAAGAATTTTAAATGTGTCAGGGAGAGGGGGAATCTTTGCCCTGTTACAGGGATTCTGGTCTTGGTTGCCTTTGCTGGCATCTGTCTTGCCTCCAAACCTCTGGAGCTTCTAATTACCCAGCATCCCATCCCTTCCCTGGTGTAGTCAAATGCAGACATGTACGAATTGCTTTCTACAAAGACCTTCACAAAAGTTTGTATTTAACTTAGGTGTTCCAAAACTTTAAGCAGTAAGGTGTTACTGAGGAGAGTGAACAGTGACACAGGCTTGAGTTCCTTTTTAGCGTGCTACAAGACCAATGCCTGTTCTGATGGAGCACCATGCAATGAACGCTTACACTTCAATCCTTTTCTCTTCCACTACAGATCGTCCAGCATCACTAACCTGTCACTGGATCGGTCAGGTTCACCAATGGTGCCTGCTTATGAGACATCCGTCAGCCCCCAGGCCAGTCGTACACATATGAAGGCAGAGACCAGCGAGGATGAGCGCAAAATCCTTCTGGTACCTTTCAGGCTTCTGTTTGTTTTGCTCTGTGAAGGCATTGAAGTTTGCCTTTCTTGTGTCATGCACCAGGAGTATCTTGTGGCCTTTTAAAGCTCGTCTGAGCACTCTTATCTGTATCTCTCCTCCAGGTGGTGTAGACATGGAGCTTGTTAATGCTGCTTTGGACACTTGATCTTCCTGAAACAGATCATAGTCCAATATGGTGTTTGCATAAAGGTGTTTACAGTTTTAGTCTTGGGAAGTGTGTTACCCAGTGTGTAGCTGGTGTATGGTAGCTCCTTGTGGGTTAAACCTGTCATGGTTGCAGCTGTAACACAGTTATCTGATTCTGTGTTTCTCCAAATTCAGATTTTCCCCTTCATAGGCCATATAATTGGAAAATTTAAATGTCTGCTCCAAAGTGGTTTCACTATGGTTAATTAGTTCAAGCTATTACAGCCTATTGTGCCCCAGAAATAACTTTCTCCCTCCCCTTGTTTGCAGAATAAATATAAAGTTTTGTAGAAAGTTGTAGTGACGTAATTGTTCGAAGAAAAATCCATGTACAACAGCATTTTGTGTAATCCTATTATCCCCTCTCCATAGAGGCAGTGTTATAAATGGCAATTGCTGTAGAATGTTCGGTAGAAAATAGTGCCTTTTCTTTGAGGGGGAAATATTTCCAACAAAGGGGCAAAAAAGATGCAGAGAAAGGAAGAGTGTGTTTTTCACACATTAAAAGATTCAACTCCCGGTTGCCAATTTAAATTCAGGAAGGCTGATTTCTGTGTTGTCAGGTATTTGCCTTCTGTCAACAGAATGCATGCAAGTATTCCTGAGGGTGCAGAAACGCTGTAGTTCCTGTTCAGTTGCCCAGCTCCTTCCTAGGAGGCTCTGGAAATGGATAACCTTATGAGGGAGAAAAATATTTAAGGCATGGCTTTACAGCATCCTGCCCCATGTGTCTATGTTAATGCAGGAAAAATGAGATTTAAAATGCTATGAACGCAGCTTGGACCAAGGTGATGAAGCCCCAGTACACTTCAGCTTCACAGGGGTTAATTTTTTGTCTCTTTCCATCTTTGGGGGAGAACAAGGTTGGTAGTAGTGCTTCTGTTCCTGTAAGAGCAGAACATGCAGCGTCAATTAGTGTAGGATTTTCTGTCAATTCCCACTATTGTTTAATGCCCTTAGCATGTGGAATTGACTGCATATCAGGAGCTAATTTAAAGCTTAACATACTACATTCAGAAGACTAATGAACTTTGCTCATGGAATAAAAGGTGGAGGAGCATGTATGTATACAAGGGTGAGCACATGTACTAGAGGTCAAAATCCTGGAGTTGAAAGGTTTTACTGTGTTCTGCCCATTTGCCCAGTTTGCTGAATTCACCATGTGAGTTAAGGGTAAACTACAAGGCAACTGAACTGTGGAGTCGCCGGTTGCATCAAATCTTGTGGTACTATGACATGTTCCATTGCTGATCCATTTGACTCTATGCCTGGTATGGAAGGGGGGCTGCTGACACTGGCTTTAGGATATTACCCAGGACGGGCACTGATGGAAACAAAACCAGAAACAGTCCAGTAACAGAAGTGGAACAAAACTCTTGGATCTCAGGGCACTCTTGGGGAAGTGCGGCAATATGGATCTAGCAGTTAACTGGAAAGCTGAAACCAGTTAAAATTTAATTAAAGCTTTTTTTCTCTGTTACACAAAAATAGAAGAATGAGGCATTTCAGAAAGTGATCTGGGATGTCTCTTCTCTACCCCTTGGGGTCCTCTGTTACTCTCTCAAAATTATCCCAGGTCCCAGTTTCTACTTTGCAGCAATGGATTGTGCTGTGCCTTGCCAGGGCGCACTACGGGAAAGCAAAACGGGCCAGGAGCAGAGAGACAGCTCAGTTTGGGTGGAGCATAGCTTGCACAAGAGTTGGCACACATGCTTAACAGGCCCGAAAATAAGTTTGAGGTACAGGCTGAAGTATTCCGAATGGTGAGAGGAAGAAGATCCATGGATTAAAAAATGGTTAATAATGTTAGAAAGGGTACACACCTTTTTTGTATAGTTGTTAAAGCTAGCAGTGTCTAAAAAAGGCTTGAGACTATACAGTACATAAAGGAATCCTCATTAAGAAATGGAATCACAGAACTTGAATGTAGCAGTATGCATTGCTACGTCAAGTACTTGCTTTATATCTGGGCTAGATAATAGACTACTAGGCTTCACAAAGCCTAAAGTGAGCACAGATTATATAGAAAATCCCTCTTCCAAAAGATGAATTTTCGTTGTCCTTTATGTTTGCGCATACCACCTGAGTTTGAGAATAGGGTTCAAGAGGGCAGTAAGTGAGGATGTAAGCATCTTGCAGGCGGTACTAAATCTTGACACATTACAAATAGAACTTTCTTAACTCTGAGGGTACCCATTTTTTTTTTTCTTCCTTGTTCCCAACTTTATACAAACGAAGGATATAAGGAGCTGATCTTATGTCTTATTTGTGCCTTTGCATAGGTTATGCAGAACGTCTTAGATTTTATGCCCGTTTGTGGAGGGCTTTTGATCTAGAAGCTGATCTGAGGTTCCAGGTTGATGCTCTTGAAATCAGGGCTAATGTCAGACTAGTAACTAACTTGCACATCTCCCTGTCCAGGACTCAGTCCAGCTGAAAGATCTGTGGAAGAAAATCTGCCATCACAACAGTGGGATGGAGTTTCAAGACCATCGCTACTGGCTGCGGACGCATCCCAACTGCATTGTGGGAAAAGAGCTGGTCAACTGGCTCATCAGAAATGGGCACATAACCACAAGGTAACCCTGGTGCTTTGGAACAGCAGGTGTCTTTGTTTCTGTGGCAGAAGGTTTTGAGTTTTAGCTGATACAGGGTACCATAGACTGCAGAGATAGACCCCTTTGCAGGGAGATGAGAAAGAAAGAAAATTTAGGTCTTTTCTTTACTGCTTACCAAAGCAGGTAGGCTTCTGACTTCGTATTGCCGAAAACAACAGAGCAGAGGGGGCTATCTGATTTGGGAGCCACCATGATAGGCAGCTTGTGGCTGTCACTCAAACAGTTGGAGAACAGTGAGTGCATTACAAAGACTGTCCAGAAATGTTCACTGATACTCCAAAGGGCAAGCCTCCCCCTGGGCTCAGAGATCCCTTAGAGTGTTAGATAGCTAAATTTTTAATGGGGTGGCAGACTCTTAACGTTATAAGTGAGTATAAAGAATCTGGTGTATTTAACTATGTGAGAAGGGGATAAAACTGCATGGCTTTTAAGTGTAGATCAACATTCCTCACTCAGCAGAGATGGTTAATATGTATAACTCAAGCTAAGAATACTGGAGGAGCATAAACAATATGTCCTAATCTCCTGTTGGACACTTCAGCTGAGTTTAAAGTACTCATCGTCATCTAGCAATGGCATTTGTGACAATCTCTTCATCTAGCTCCATACTTGAACTATTACTCTTGACTGCCTCTCCACAGTATTTTAAATAGTGTCTGGTTAAACATGACAATGGGATACTGATGAATCAAACAGTCTGTGGCAAAAGATTCTTTCCTTTTCTAGCATGCTTGTATGAGAAGACATGTTTAGAACTAGACTTAAAAAAAAATCCTTATTATTACGCTTCCAGGGTCCAAGCCATTGCAATAGGACAAGCGTTGGTTGATGGACGCTGGTTAGAATGTGTCAGTCATCATGATCAGCTCTTCAGAGATGAGTATGCTCTCTACAGACCATTACAGGTAAAAGAAGTAAAAAAGCTAGGATTCTTGCTGGTTTTGGCTGCTAGCTACAATCTTTTCTAATCCTGTTCTCAGCAGCCATTGTATGTTTTCTAAATCTTCTCTCCTGTACAGAGAATTGAGGTCCAGGCCATTTTCCTTAGTGGTTGAAAGCCTGAGGAAGCTGCATTTGCCCAGAAAGCTTTGGGGCTTCCTCTGTGAGGGGCGAATTGTTAAACGTAGTGCTGCCTAAAGTGGAGGAAAAGGTCTCTAAGACCAGTACCTCTCATGGTGGACTTCTTCCACAAAGGCCTTGTAACAGCATGGTTTGTACTTGTGGCAGCTGTGCTGTCATGTGCAGAATCTAGCGTCAGTCTGCAATTACTGGTGACTGAGACACAATTGTGGTCTTCAGTTTCAAAATTCCTTCTTTACACACTTCCAGAGAGTGGATATTTTAGATATACAGTGTTGGATCTTCTTAGATATTTTATGGGTAACCTTATTCTGATCTCCAGTGCTGGCAGTAATGAAGAATCCAGTACTTTAGCCACATGATCCAAGATTTGGAGGGAGTCTTTGTCATATCTCCTAAATAGAACTGGCTGATTGAGGGGAAGGCAAGGAACCAGTGACCAGAGATGCTGTCCTACCATATTTCATTGCAGTCCGACTTGCTGAGGGGTAGGAGCCTTCATTGGCCTGAGTGATTGGTTTGGGTTTTTAACTTGAACAAGATATCTCTCTAAACTCTCTGTTACCTGAAGGCATTCAGTTGAGAGTCTTGCATATTCAATGGCTTCTCACAATAAAGAATGGTTCAGCTGTCCCATGGATCTCAATTAGAAAGCTTGCAGCCAATGGCATTTTATCTTGCTTGTGTGTTTCAGCTGGTGGCCACGGTCACATAGTCTTCCATTGAGATTGCTCTGGGCTTCATTTGGCGTCTCAGAATTAACTGTGTGGTCTCAGTTTGCTAGTAAAAGCTTGCCCTTAACTAGCAAGTGCTTGTGGTTCCCTGTTTGTAGCTATTTATAAGGCACTTAGTCAAAGTTAAAAGCCAGTTCTTGTTCTCATCAGCTGAAAGTGCTGTTTGATTGTATTTCTCCTGGACAAGAGTCAGGAGAAACAGTGTTGTTTACTTTGTTGCTTGCTGAACTCTCTGTAGCCAAAGGAGTGATAGTGAGAACTTCCTCTTGAGGTGACTGGAGGCATTAGAATGGCTGATGGAAATTCCTCAGATGCCCTCCAGGTTCTCTAACGCTCTAGCCAGGCTTTGTTTTGACACAGTAGCTCCAGCTAGAGCCTGACTGGTGAGTGAAACTCTTAGAGCTACTTTGGGCAGTCACAGGTTTGCTCCAGGAACTTACCATTAGCCTCCACCAAAAGCTGCATATGCTGGTTTCCGGGCAAAGGATAAATGCGTCACCCACCTCATCTGGGGATAGGAAGCCTTCAAAGCGGCTTAGCTGAATGTGTTGACAGAAAATGTGCGGTAGAATAAACTTGTCCTTTAATGCCACTTAGTCACAACTTGTGTGGAGGTTGGGAGTAGACAAAGAGTGAGCATGTGGGAACTGTAAAGAAATACTTGTTTCCTCTCCCAAAGAGTTTGTATGTTGTGCCGAGAGGGGTAGCTGTATGACTGACCTGGCTCAGCCCACTAAGAATACCCTCTGATTTTGAAAATGTTTGATCAGCATTTGTAGCAGGCTGCTTAATGTTTCAGCAGAGCTGCACTTTTAACACCTCTTTTCTTCCTTATCTTCTAGAGCACAGAGTTCTCTGAAACTCCATCTCCAGACAGTGACTCTGTGAACTCTGTAGAAGGTCACTCCGAGCCCTCCTGGTTCAAAGACATCAAGTTTGATGACAGTGACACAGAGCAGATTGCTGATGAAGGAGAAGATAACTTAGCTAGTGAGTTTCACCTGAGTCTTGTTCCCACTCTGCCTTCTCCCCTGCCATCCCCAGTCCTTCTGGGCATAGTAGTTTAACCATGTCTTGCTTCGTGTGTGTTTGTTTTGTGTGTGTGTGTGTGTGTGCATGGGGTTGTAAGGATCTAAGCAAACTATAACCGAGCTAGTCCTCCTGTTTCTTACAATGGATACGGTATTTTGGATTTAGTAGAACTGTTAAAGCTTCATACTTCTAATGGACAAGAAGCATGTAAATTGCTGCCCTCTGTTTCTCAGGCAGACTTTTGCTTGATTTGGGCTCTACAGTAATACACTAAAGAATGCCCACTATGTCAGCATGCACACATGAAGATAAGATTAGAACTTGGAAAATACTGTATTCCTGTAGTATTGCACACTGGCCTTTATGTATTAAAGACAATTTCTCTCCTCTATGGTACCCTCATGATACCCATTTGAACCCTTCTCCTCCCTGTATCTTCCCCCTTACCCAACACTAAAAGACTCCGCCAGCCCTAGCAAGCGCACTTCAGTCAGCAGCTTCCAGTCCACAATGGACAGTGATTCAGCCGCCTCCATCAGCCTGAACGTGGAGCTGGACAACGTGAACTTCCATATCAAGAAGCACTCCAAGTACCCACATGTGCCCCCTCACCCTGCCGACCAAAAAGGTATGAGGTAGTCACCAGCTGGAGTTGCACATGATGGAGAGCTGGGCCCTAATAATACTGACCTGTCTGGACACTACTTTTGTAGCTGTCTTACAGAGGGGGAAATATGATATTTAGCTGGTACTTAGTTGCAGTTTTGATGTGCTCACCTCTGAGGAAGCTCAGTAGACCTGTTGAAACGCCTTCTCTGCAGAGTGTGTAACTTCCCCTGTGACTTTCTCTTTGCAGTTGAAGCCAAGTCTCCTGCCCATACATGTTAGGGCAGATACACATGTGGCTAATTAGGGTGGAAAAATAGTCTGTGCATAAACCAGTTTGATATGTGCTTCTACAGTTTGAGATTAAACTGGAAAAGCAAGCAAGACAACAAGTAACAAACAAAGTTAGCTTGGAAGATCTCTGTGCTGATTTCTACTTGTACCTCTATAAGCTTACATTTAGCAGAAGAGTCTTACGGATGAGCAGTAATGCCTAATTTAATCCATATATGTAAAATTTGTTCAAAAGAGAACATCCACTTTAGCTAAACAGGAAGAAAAACACTCAAAGACTTCTTTTGAATTTTTTTTTTCTCCTAAATAAGTACTAAATTGAAAGACACTAAGCAAAATTCTTATGGAAAAAATAATGTGCCTGCCTATTGACAACTGCATTGTTTATATTGGACAAGGGCTGACTGAAACCAGGGCTTGCGACTGGCTTTGGTCTGGTACATTCTAGTTGCTTTACATGCTGGGTAGCAACTGAGATCTTTTCTCTGCTTCCTTACCTAGGGTTGTATCAGCTCTGTAGACTTCTGTCTTTGGCTGCTTCTAAGGAGTTTCTTAGTCTTAATTATTGTTTCACCCCACCCTTTCAATATTTTGAACTTTAAAAGATGATCCACTGATAAATAATTTTGAGTCCTTCTAATGAATTCATCCTTCTGTGAAGTCTAACGGGTCTCTTCCATTGTTGTGGATCAGAATGCAAGACTTTCCTTACGCTTACATACAGACTGCATTTTCTGAAGCTGCAAAATGGTCACTGAAGAGAGTGAGGGAGGAGAATGCGTTGCAGCAGACTTTAAAAGTATGTTAGACGTGAGAGAGTGAGGCATATTGAAGGGGGCATTTATCAGTGCCAATTGTAGTCATGTTTTGTTATTTGCTAAAAATATGTCTAGAAGAAGGGAAATGTAACTGCTTGTTTTTTTCCCCCAAAGAGAGAAGCAGAGCAGATTCAAATTCCAGTTGATGTCAGACGACTCAACAGTAGGGATGAGTTGTCAGCACTATTGACACCATCTTGTTATTGGTTCCTTTGGACTTGTTTCCAGCTCATGCCCTAATCAACGAAAAGCTAATGCATCTGCAGGGAAGAAAAGGTGTGGGGAGGGAGAATATATCAATGAGTTCCTTTTAGCAAGGGGTGATAATGGGTTAAGTGATCTTGAAACAGGCACAGGTGAGCTGCAATCTCCACACTTTACAGCTGTAGGAAGTTTATTAGTGTGTGTTGGCAGTAAAGCAGGCAGTAGTCAGTTTGGCTCTGGCTGGTGTTAAAGGACTTGTAGATTGATGGTCCTGGTTTCAGACGTATCTTGGTCCTTACCTCCTTATGTGAAAATCAGTACATGATGAAGGGGAAACGCAAGAGAGCCTACCTCTCTTGGAAACTGTTGACTAAATCGAGGCTTCTCATAGCCAGAAGTGAAGCTGTTGTGAGAAAGATTTTGATGATGAAGAGCTCAGAGGAGATCAGCAGAAAAGGCAAGTGAGGGGACTGAAAGGAGAGAGACTTATGCCTTTGAGTTATATATGTTGGCAGCACTTAGCTGTCATTGGTGAATCTCTGCCAGTGACTTGTTACCTGTTCCTGAAATGTGTGGCCTTTTAACGAGGTTGTTCTGTAGAAGTGCAATTCATAGGAGAAATCTGGGAACAATTCCTTTTAAGAGAATGTATGTCCCTGAGGTGAAAGTATTGGTAATATGTCCAGAACTGGGATAGAATGGAGGTGTGAGTCATTAGAACCTACCATGGAGAGGTAGGTATTATCTTGCCTTTTTTTGAAAAATCTGTGTCCTCTGCAAATCCAGAGGAGTTATCGTGCATCTCCAGAGCAAAGACTGAACCAGGGAGCAGCAAGTTAAAATGAATGACATCTTGAACAGCAAGAAGTGTTTCTTGGCAACAGGGGACTGAAATTTCATAGGATATTAGATGTTTTTTATTCAAAGCCTTCAAAAAATTAAAGGCATACTGCAGTGCCTAGAGTAGTGAAATGGATAGCTTATAAAATGGATAGCTTAAAACTTTGTTCTGGAAATACCAAAGTTGGAGTGTAAAAAATCTTCACCTCGTGTTCCTGATTTATCCTAGCTATATTCAACAGAAGATGCCATGTAGGATGTTAGAGTATCACGGTGATTAGACAGCTGAAACTGTATGGTTAAGCTATGTAAAATGAGACATGGTTGTTTTAAGAACAGAGTACTTTAGTCAATCAGTGACATAGTGTTTGCTGCTGTCAAGGACCACTGACTTCTCTGTGACTGTTATGGACACGTGTATTTGGCTTGATTTCTTTGGAATTGTCTTTTGTCCTTAGACTGCATGACAGTGACTTAATTTTCTTTGAAATAATGAAGTAAAACTGAAGATCACGCCCACTTTTTGAGTCTAGTAACTCAATTTCCTCATGACTGTGTAAACTAGTGATTATGGGAGGACTGACAAGACAAAACATCAGTGCTAGAAGGGCAGGTCAACTTTGATCAAAACGGTTGGTGAGTTTCTTTAAATGATTAAGGGTTATGCAATTTCCACCAGTCAGAGGTCAGCTGCTCTGAAGCAATAGTCTGTGATGTACCAGCCGTGTGTTAGAACAGTCGTTTGTGTATAGTCTGAGTCTAATGGCAGGACTTCTTGTGATGTTGTAGGATGACTAATATCTAGTGTGTTCCCATGAAATCCTAGTGACTCCAAGTAAGCCGGCTTGTAGTAACTTACAAGTGAGTATAGTGACTCATTTATAGTATCATTGGCCTAAAGACGATGGTACTTTTCTAGTGAATATCAAAATGAGAAAGTAGGATTGCTTTCTGCAGTGGAATTGGAGGAAAAGATTAAGTGACTTATTAAAAATGTGGGGTTTAGTTGCTGTTTTTAAAGAGATAAAGTTATCAATATGGGGAGACTATTTTCTAAGTGTCCTTGCAGCCAGTTAACCTTGATCCTGGTACTAGATATTTTGGGGAGTTAGTTTTTGATGTTTGCGTCTAGTTAGGAGAGGGAAAGAGAAGAGTAACTGTGATGCAGTTTCTTCTCACCATTGCTTGCCAAGGCTTAGCATGCTGTCATCGGGAGCCCTTTTGGTGCACCTTCTTTTGAAGAAGTGTACCTTAGTTTCCAGATATCTATGGATGCATGCATCCTTGTTGGTGTATCTAGAGGAAAACCTATGGTTGCTGACCAGTCTGTTGTAGTGTTTAACGAGAGCAATCTGTTAAAGTGTATAAAATCTGGACCTGCTGACTTCCATTGGAGACTTCTGAATTTCTGTGTGCATTGAGGTATTTGCTTCCCATGATGCTGGTGGGTGTCAGACCTAGGAATTTGTATTATCTAGCTTGTTCTGTTTTGGTGAAGCTGTTCAGGAGAGCTTATAAGATAGTCTCCTGATAGCTAACTGCTTGCAGACAAGGCTACAAAATATGCTACAGGAATCTACTTCCTGGTCTTGGCCATACCAGTCGGGGATATCTCAGACCTACTTTGAGTGCATTCACAGTAAGAGCTGCTGCCCTGAGGTGTTGCCGGGTGGAGTGGGATGGAGATACTAGTATACATGCTTGCATGTAGGTACAGTGTGACACGGCTTTCTCTAGGTGGGCTGTGGGTGAATGAATGCTGAGACTGAGCCAGCTTTTATTAAGCACTAGGTTGCCTGTAATTCTAAACTCTTCATCTCAGCAAGAGGTGAAAGGAACGTGAAGATAACCATCAAGCTGCAAGGGAGGCTTGCAACATCTCTTTGGTACATTGATCTGGTTGCGAACTGGGAAAACTCTAGACAAGCTCAGATTTTTAAAATGGTGGCATGTAGGGGGTCTCTTGAATGCTGCTGTTCAGAGACTAGTGATTGCTTGTGTCCTGTCAACTTTCTGTTGCTTTCTGTGGGTGTCTGAAAGCTGCCTGGCTTTGCATTCTGTTTGTGGCAGTAGGTCTGGACTGTTCTTAGGAAAGGTGATGCAGGGTTAGCTTCAGACTTCGGATCATCATGCTGTATAAGCAATTGGGCTATTGCTCTTGTTTTCCCACTGTACGATCCCTTTTTGTAGAAGCAAGGAACCAACAAGCTAATGGCCTCTGGAGAAAACAAGCTTTTAGTAGGCAGACAGCCTGAAAGATTAAGATCTAGCAAGCTGAACAATAGCAGTAGATGGAGCTTCATGCTATTCCGCATATGTAAAGTGATATGTAAGGTTTGCTTTCCTTTGTTCCTGGGAGTCCACCTCTGTCAGCATGGATTCCTCAAAACACTTTAAATTGTTTTAGACTTTAGACATCTGGCTCTTGAAAGGCAGGTTGTCTTTTCTTTCCTTCTTTGTGTAAAACAAATTTTATGGCTAATCTCTCCCTCAGTCTGATGTACTTCATAGGACTGTGAGAGCAAAATGGCTTCTGAAGATGTGTTTTTAGACAAGAGTGAGGAGGCTTTTCCTTGTCTGGATGTTTCTACGATGTCTGTGTGCAGCTTTAATACTTTTGTATTCAGCTCTAGAAAAGTGTGGTGTGGGTCAATTGGAAAAACAACCTCTTAACTACTAGTTTAGTATTTGCTTGTGTCTACTTTGTTGTGTTTCTTCACAGTAATAAGTACTGTTCTCTTGTCATCTTAAAACTTTTTGATAGAACAAGAATGAGAGGATATTCTTGTCTTGACCACTTGTCAAGCTGTTGCTAAACTGATGACTAAACACTTAGATGAGTAATGCTGCTGCTTCTGGTGTGGGCGTGTACATTGTAATTATATGGGCACACCAGTGTAACCTGTCATTTTTTTTGTCTCCGCCTATCTCCCTCTTCTCTCTTCTTTCAGAGTACTTGAATCCAGAAAACGGAGGGCAGCAGATGTTCTCTATAAGTGACGCTTTTATTAAAGGTAAGGGGAAACTGAATGTTACTGCTGTGTAGTTTTAATATAATGATGAAAACTCCTCAATGCTTCTTTAATAGGGCATTGGCCTTTTAGAAATACTTACTTGACAGCAAATCTGAAATTAATTGTGGCAAAACTGATGTGTAAACTATACTCTTAACTTTTTTGAATGCATTTATAAGCTTAAATTTCTTTCACTTCTCGGATGTCTTCATTCAAAAGCACTCAAAGAAAAGCTGTGCAAGCTAATGAAGATGTGATATAATTAATTGCACTGCTTCTGCAGAGTAGCTTACAGCTTCAACTTTAAATCTTTCTGCGTTTCCTGTCATCATCATCACCACCACCACTACTACTTCTGAAATGAAAGGCTGTTAGATACAGAAAATAGTGCTGAAATAACCTCTAATTTTGGTACTGCAAAACAGAGAACAGTTCTAAGGAGTTTCCACACAATTAGTGATTGTAAGCAGCAGACCCAATCCAAGTGGAGCAGTCTTGTACTGTTGAAACATACTTTCTGTTTCCAAACCCAGAAATGACTGTAGTTTGTACTGATATTTGGGATTTAAAAGATTGTGTTTGGTGGATACAGCCTTCATCAGCATCCTGTTGAGTGTAACTTAGAGATAACTGTTTGAGATGGTTATGTGGATGGAGGTGAGAAGATTTGCTGAGATCTTGTGAAAAGCTTTTGCCACTTTCTTGACAGAAGATCCTTGAGAATTCTGCAGTGTTAAATACTGTGATATAGGCTGGATGAACCAGCCTGCTGGCAGCATCCTCTGCATCTGAGCAGCAAAGAGACAGCGTGTGGGATCAGGGCTGATGTTCAAAAGTCTGACCTATGAATTGGTAGCATAGCATTTCTGTAAAAAACGTTTGGGAGATGCACTAAACATGGCCCATGCCAAGATATTTTTGATATTTATTTTGCAACGTGAATGTAATAGATAGGTCTTTTCATGCCTTATACGTAGATGTCTTCAAAGCAGCAGCTTTTTGTGGATCAAATTAGTGCCTTTGACCAATGTTGTAAGTCTAAAAGGCATTATGATTATATATTATGAATATACACAATATTTTGAATTTGCTGCTTATTTATAGGCAAAACTGATCTATTAAGTGTTTTTTTCCTTCTCTTAACAAACTTCATAACAATTCATGTCCAGAAGAGAGAACTGTCTGCTCTATACAGGTAGTACAAGAATTTTAGTAGCTCACATTTCCTTTGGGCACTCACTGCTGATATACTTGGTACTGTTTGCTGCCTCATGTTATCATGATGTTTAGCTCAAAAGCAGTATTTCAAGAGGCTTAGACTTATGTCTTAGTATAATTCTTTCCTTTTCAAAGTAGCTTTTCACAAAGACACAGGCATTCAACTGTGCCCTTATATTAACAAAGTTTGTTTGTCTCTTACAGAGTCATTATTCAACAGGAGGGTGGAGGAGAAGTCCAAAGAACTCTTTTTCACACCCCTAGGCTGGCACCACAGCAATCTGGATCTGCTGAGAGAAGAGAATGGGGAGAAACAAGCCATGGAAAGGCTGCTGTAAGAAATATGTAGCAAAAAGAAAATTGCATATCTTGAGTAACAATTTCTGAAGCCCCTCTGTTGTACCAGTTCTCAGTGCGACTTGATCTACAGTGGACAGTAGAAGGAGCTAACTTGCGTTAAGAAAACATTTTACATTTTTTCCTCTGCGATCTTTATATATTGAAGTGCAGGACCAGAGCTGACTGTAGAATGTTCTAGGCAGCAGTTCCTTCAGAGAACTTCCTACACTGTAAATGTTAAGAAATATCCTTCTGAAATATGACTTCAACTAATCACTGCTCTATTTTTCTCAAGAGAAATCTATTGGGTCTGCCTTTTTTACAGGTCTGCTAATCACAACCACATGATGGCACTGCTTCAGCAGCTCCTATATAATGAGTCCCTGTCACTGTCCTGGAGGGATATCATTGTACCTGTGGTTTGCCAGGTAGTTCAGACTGTACGACCTGATGTCAAGAACAGAGATGATGACATGGATATCCGCCAGTTTGTCCACATCAAAAAAGTAAGTTTGAAACAGTGGATGTAAGGATGTCCCCTTCCCACCGCCCCCAGCGTGTTAAGTGGTGTAATTGGCCAACACGGCCTGTGGATAAGGTGGGGTTCTAGAAGAAGTTGCACAGAATAAACTTTGCATCCTGTGAAAGGTACTTTAATGCCCTGGAGCCGACCTCTTCTTTCAGGCCGTAGGCTGCAGAAGGTAGCAAAGAGCAACACCTCTGTAATGACTTGCTTCCTTTTTTTGGTTTCTGCTTGTTTTGTGCTTGGATTTTGTGCTGTACTGAAAGCTGGATAAGTAGCTTCCAGGACTCTATGTAGCAATCTGTTGCCCTGTACCTATGCGTTATGGAGGCCTGAGCTCCCATGACAAGTACAATGACTTTTTTTAAGAGGAAAACTTAATTGTTATGGGATAGTGCATCCAGTTCTGCCAGATGGACCAGTGTTGACGTTGTTGAACTTTAGGACTGGAGTTGTGGCAGGCAGAGTTTCTTCTGAGAGGCTGATGTGAAACTAATGTCCAAGGAGCTAGTGTGACCAAGGCTCAGGCATATTTTTCTTTGGCAAAATTTGCCTCGAGAGGTCTCTTTTGTTTGGAAGCCATGTAGGCTATGAGGAGGGCCTTATGGTGCTAGTGTGGCATCTTTTCAGACAGCATCAGTTGTTTCTGCCTTTCCTGAAACTCCAGTTCAAAGAGGAGATATTCAGAGATGAAAGCTCTTTGTAGCTGCCTGCAGTTTTCACGTGCTGATCACAGAACTTTCCTCTGAAACGTGTTATTCAGAAACGTGTTTCATGTTGTTTGTTGCTCCTGTGTTGTGTCATTAGTTGTGACTGTGGGCACACCAGCCATGTGTTTGATGTGTTCAAGTAATAGATAGAGGTTTGTTTGATTTTCTTTTTTTTTTTCCTCTCTCCTTTTAATTCCCATCTCTTTCCTTTCCTTACAACTTATTTGTTATTAGTGGAAGTGGCACGTGCAAAGGTATGTGCTCCCCATGGCTTATAAAGTTACATTCCCTTCTTATCTTCCAGAGTGTACCCAGTTTAACAAATATACATTGCTTGGGAGTGGTGTAGAGATCCTGGAAATTAGTACTTGTTTTCTTATTGTCCATAGTTTGCCAGACTTTAAAGGATTAGAGTATATCTGATCTTTCAGCTCATAATTGAGGGTGTAGCTGAAGCTTTCACGTCAGCTACAACAGGTATTCGATGTATTAGGTTTATTGCATTAGAAGTTATGGGAGTGTATGACAGTTCTAAAAATGTTCTTTGCTTTATTAGATCCCTGGTGGAAAGAAATTTGACTCCATGGTGGTGAATGGATTTGTTTGCACTAAGAATGTTGCACACAAAAAGGTAATGCAGGCTTTAGTAATGAAGTGCTGGCTATCGTGTATGCTGAGGAAGCAAGTGTGCTGTGACTTCCTCTTTGTTGTGAATCTTCTCTTGCCACTCAGGAGGCTTGCAAGCTTTCTTTAGTTTGAGACTGTAAAGAAGAATAGCTTTTAAAACACTTCTTTTCCAAGTTGTTTTGTTTTAACCCAGAGATTCTAGAGGGGGAAGCTTTCCTCATGCGTGTGTAGAAAAACATCTTTCCACCCCTGCCACCTAAGAAGGCACCTAATAATTACCCCAAGTTTTAGCCAGAAAAAGGCATTTGTGGTTCTAATTTATGACAATATAGTAAAGTGATCCTTCAAATAAGGCAGAAGGTCAAAGTAGAAGTGATCTCAATGGAGGGTCCAAAGTGTATCAAGACTTCGGGGTCCTTGGGGGGTTGACTGTAGAAACCTCTAGTGCTGCACCTGTGCTGGATGGTAGATGTGAAATTCCAACAGCTGAGTGTAACACCATCATGAAAAGGAAGAATGTGTAGTTGAATCTGCAATGGGAGCTAGCTGAGAAACCTTTTTGGGGGATTAAAAAAAAACAATAATGAGAAGTCTATCTTTTTTGTGTGTGTATTTTTTCCTTTCCACGTGTTTGTATTTTTGTTTTAACTATTTTTGTCTTTCTTAGATGAACTCTTGCTTAAAAAACCCTAAAATTCTTCTGCTGAAGTGCTCAATCGAGTACCTGTATCGAGAAGAAACAAAGTTTACTTGCATAGACCCTATAGTACTTCAGGTGAGAGCGTGCTTTTGTTTCTGTTTAGTGTTGCCTGAGTGATTCAAACAAAACGATGATCAGCACACATTTCATTTTTGTTTTCAGTGTACAAGGTGAAGTTGAGTGAGTGGGATTGTGTAGGAAAGAGAAAAATTTCTAGCAGCTCGCTAAGAACACTGCTGTAGTAAATACAGTACAAGCTTGTAGTCTTGGGCTGATGAGTTTTGTCATCAGGTTACACGTACTGAGAGTGATCTTCTGATCCTCACAATTAAATGTGGTGTTTTAGAAAACACTTGTTTAATGATAAAGCATATTCAAAGGAACATACTGTTCAGAAGGTCAGAGCTAGATGTGGTTTAACTGTGCAAAGATGTATTGGAAAAATAAGTGTGGGTGAGGGTTAGGCTGCACCCGTATTATTTCTTGTCAGGCGTGAAATGTTGGGACCGTAACTAACCTAATGAAGTGACTAACTACAAAATGTCCCTTTTGAACAGGTGCCTTGCCCCTGTGAGCAGGGAGGTGCCTTACATATGAAAACACTGAAATGAATGGACCTTTTTCTTTAACATACTGCATTCCTGTCTGAGAATCAGTCTTCAGGTGTTTGCCAGGATGCTCATAACAGGGATATTGGTTTGCCCTACTGACCTTGGGCCATAATACTTGTTTATTTGTCTATTTCCTTAACACGCGTTTAAAACTACTTCTGTTTGGTTAGGACAGGATTACAGGTATGAAGGCTTTAGCAATAAAATTTCTGTGCTAGTGAGTTCGATTTCTAGCAAAAGTTTAAATTGAGACCTGTCCTTTATTTGAATGGGGTAGAAGTATCTACTATAGTTTCTAAATATTGGTGTCTGAATGTTGATGTCTGCTTCAGAACATGATCATAACTATTTGTGTATCTGTGTTAAAGTCCTATAGGATAGAAAATACTACAGAAATACTAGTTCAATTGAAAAGGTTGGTTTCCAGCAAAAGCTTTATCTTTGCCGCAGTAGTGTGAATGACTGTATTCTGAGGAGCTGGCTTACTGCTTTTGTAGTTTCTTTCTCTTGCACAGAACATTTAAGCCCTGACTGAGAGCTACAATACCACAATAGAGAATACCTGGCTTGGGAACCTGTATCTCCCCTCTAGCAATGTAGGCCTTCAGTTCTGGTAGAGTTGCTTCTGATAGAGTTGTAGCCCTGCTTTCTCTTTCATTGTGGAGGAGATAGCAAGATATAGCCAGAAGGTGGGCATGGTTACAAGAGCAGTTTTGCAGCATACATTTGGAATCCCACTCCAGAAGTGCTGTCTCCAAGTACAGATTTAGGGACCAGGGCTCTGCATGTAGACTTCAAGAGGCATAGAGCACTGGCATACTCTTTGTGGATGGAAGTGTCTTTGAGTGCCAGCACTCAACTTTAGCCTGTAACTGAAGGTGAAAAATGTAATATTGCAAACAGCTTTGTTTTAGGATGCTCTAATTCTAGCACCACACACGCACGCGTGTGCACACACGTTTCCCTATTTTATAGGAAAGGCCAGTATATAAATGAGAGAATAATATTAAGTATTTAAGCGTGTTTTTTCACATGAGTTTGCAGTAGTTAACTTCCATACTTTGTTCCTGTCTGCAGGAAAGGGAGTTCTTGAAGAACTATGTACAGCGGATAGTTGATGTCAGGCCTAATTTGGTCCTTGTTGAGAAAACTGTGTCCCGAATTGCTCAGGACATGCTCTTAGAGCATGGTATCACTCTGGTCATCAATGTCAAGCCGGTGAGTGCTTCCTATTGGAGCCAGACAGGTCTTGTGGTGGATCTCTGTAACTTCTTGTGGCAAGCTCCCTGGAGAAAGCAAATTGTTGTCTTATTTTCTCCTCCAAGCAAAACTGGGCTCTCTTTCAATGTCACTTCCAAAAAGGCAAGACAGACAAACCTAG
Organism: Cuculus canorus; assembly: GCF_017976375.1. Taxonomy (NCBI): domain Eukaryota; kingdom Metazoa; phylum Chordata; class Aves; order Cuculiformes; family Cuculidae; genus Cuculus; species Cuculus canorus. The sequence goes on along the minus strand of NC_071406.1, from coordinate 27,050,504 downwards.
AGAGTAACTTTTCCTGGTCTCTTCATAGCTACTGTGCTGTGTTCTTGCTTTTTAGGTCCTTGTGCCCTGGCTTGATTCTAGTTAACTCTGACTCCTACTTGTAGCAAATCCTGCGTGAGTCCTCAGTGATCCCTTGAGAGCTTTTCTGTCTCTGTGGGGCAGGTTACAGACAGCCATACAGACAGTGGCCATGGGAATTGGCTGAGCTCCTGATAGCCAGTGCTGTGCTGACTGCTCTGTACCTCCTGGAACTTTTGAACGGACCCAGATATCTCCAAGATAATCCTACTTCTCACCAGAAATATTTACCCATCTGAGATTGTTTTATATCATGGATGTGTGTTTGTGTGACTGGGTTTAACCCAGAGTTTGTGTCCCAGTTAGAGGTCTCCTGGATTCCACTGGCACATTTTTTTTTTTTTCTTTTAAGAGCAAGCTAAGGATATTAGTGTCCTCTGTGCTGTAGATTCTTACTGTTCTTCCCATTTTTACAGCAAGTGTTAGACCGAGTAAGTCGGATGACCCAGGGAGACCTAGTGATGTCAATGGATCAACTGCTGACCAAACCACGTCTGGGAACCTGTCATAAATTTTATATGCAAGTTTTTCAGTTGCCCAACGGTGAGTAAAGCTTGATGTGTCTTAGCTTGTGTGTGTGAAAGGGTAAATGCTTTTTGATTCTTTACTAGATCTGAGTAAAGTGAGTGCCTTGTGTGATGTGTATTGTACTTCCTGCTCATTTTTCTTGATTTCTGTTACATCTTGGCACCACGGTGAACTGAAGGTGGATAGAAAAGCATGATCTTACTAAGAGGAGACACATTAGATTTTAATTAGGCTGGCTTATTCCTTCCAAACTGTTTTTCTCTTCCCACAACCATGGAGTTTGTCTAGTCCAGCTTCCTGTTCAAAACAGGAAGGATTAATTTCAATACAGGATCAGATTTATTAGGGTGTTGTCAGTCAACTGTTGAAAATATTGCAGAACAGAGATTTTGTATCTTGTCTGGGTAACCTGTTCAGTTGCTTAACCATCCCCAGATTAAAGAATTTTTCTACATAGAACTAAAGAATCATAGAACAGCCTGGATTGGAAGGAACCTTGAAATATCAGCTTGTCCAGCCTTAACACATCCTATTAAAATTTGCCTTGTTGCAATTTGTGCATGCTGCCCCTCATCCAGTCATTGTGCACCTTTGAGAAATCAGGTTCCTTTCTCTCTATAACCCCTTTTAGGCAGTGGAAATCTACAAAGGAAGAAGAAATGATACTTCACAGGTTATCAGTAGTGCTGGCACACATAAATACTCTTAATGCAAATCTTTGTGGAGGTGAAGTCTTTGCATCTCTTACCTTTCCACATCCCCATGCCCTCTTCCAGCCTTTAAATTGCACTCAAGATCATATAGGTTTTTGACTTGTAAGGGTGAGAAAACGTGCCTGGGAGGATAGTATTTCTTTCCCTTCACTGTTGCAGAGACTACAGTAATCTTAGAAGACATCGTTAAGACCACTGTGTTTTATGTCACCATCACCTGGACTTCATGATGACCATTTATATGAAACAGGAGAAGTTCTATAGCAAATACTGGTTTGTTTGCAAAAAGAAGTTATTTCTGTACAGTGATGTGAATTTCTGCAGCTAGATTGTGCTGCCAATGTTGTTATTAGTCACTATTACAGTCTCTTGAGCGTGTGAGATATCTGAGAGCAGCTTAGCTGTAGTTGTAATCCTAACTCCTATGTGTTTGCTTTTTTTTTCTTCTAGATCAGACAAAAACTCTGATGTTCTTTGAAGGGTGTCCTCAGCACCTGGGTTGCACTATCAAGTTGTGTGGTGCTGCAGAGTATGAGCTGGCCCGTGTGAAAGAGATCCTGATCTTCATGGTCTGTGTGGCTTATCATTCCCAGCTGGAAATCTCTTTCCTTATGGATGAGTTTGCCATGCCCCCTACTCTGACCAAAAACACCTCCTTTCATTCTCTTATTGAGGAGCCAGGAGATGAAGATGAACAACAGAGCCTTTTCAATGGTGAGGATTTCAGCACAGTAGTCAGAGACATTGAATTATCCTCTGAAAAGCTGCCAGTAATCTCTGAGTCAGTGTCCCCTGGTGAGGTTGGCTTACTTGAACAAAGAGGTTTATTTGAGAGAGGTGACCAAGAGAGTAGCCATCTGGAAATGGCATCCTCAAAACAGCAAGAGCACCACAAAGTGGAGTCACCATTTCCAGTGTTCAACTCTGTACCTCCTGCGATACCTGAAACATCCCTGCTGCCCCTCCATGGCATGGACCAGCACTTGGTCACTCTGGATAGCCAGACACTAGAGCCTCTTCAACAGGCAGATGATCTGCAAGAGTCCAAGAGTCAGATGAGAGTTTTCAGAGATCCTCTCCAGGATGATACTGGTTTATATGTCACAGAAGAAGTAACCTCTTCTGAGGATCGTCTCAAGACTTACTCTGCAGCATTTAAGCAGGAGTTGAAAGATGTAATTCTCTGTATTTCTCCTGTAATGGTGTTCCGTGAACCATTTCTTTTGACTGAAAAAGGCATGAGGTGCCCTGCCCGGGAATACTTCCCTGAGCAAGTTTATTGGTCTCCTCTCCTCAATAAGGAATACAGGGAGTTGGAGAGCAGAAGGAAGAGACAATTATTGCGGGATCTCTCTGGACTACAAGGGATGAATGGAAGTATCCAAGCCAAGGCTATTCAAATCTTACCTTCTCATGAGTTGGTTAATACTAGAATTGCAGAACATGTAGGTGATAGCCAGAGCTTAGCCAGAATGCTGGCTGACTATCGGGCCAGAGGAGGGAGGATACTACAGAAAAGCACAGATCCCTTTGCCCAAAGTAAGGATGTGTCTAGTGTCCCTGCTGGAAAAACTGGGTGCAGAATTGAAGAGGATGAGAAGGGACTGGCTCAGAATCAATCTTCATGGTCTCATAAGGTAAGATTCAAAGCTATGCTACTGAAAACCCAGGTTACATCAGTCTGTGCTAGTAATACAAAAGGTGTAGTGTCTCATTAAATATTAAACGAGATCTGTGGCTGTTTGTTTTGTTGTGTTTTTTTTTTTTTTTTTTTAATCCGACTGAGTCAGAACTGCAATTTAGATGGCAGTGGTCTGGGCACTTAAAAAAAGTCCGTGTCACTAGGGACTATGTGCATGTAAGAAAGCAGGAGACTGACCACAATTTTTCCTGTGAAGGGAAGAGGTTGTGAGACTAATTTCTGAGAAATGCACAAAGTCAGCCAAGAATTGGTGTATTACATTGCCTGTTTAGCTCAGCTGTATGGAACTGATTTCTGAAAATGAGTACGTGAAGAGGGAGCAAACTTGAAAGAAATTATTTCTGAAACTGATCTTTCTTGCTGTTTGTATTGGTGAATCACCTCTAGATGGCTAAACATCATGGAAACAGCAGTAGCTGTAATTGCATAAAAGTATTTGTATAAGTCTTGCTCATCTGAAGAAATGTGAGAATCTTATAATGAGTGTGGGGCACAGCTCTGAAATATCGAAGCAAAGCAGTATGTGGCTGTAGTAAATGTTTAAAGTTTTGGTAAACTGCCATAAAAGCAACTAATGACAGTGGGATTGAGTGCACCCTCAGCAAGTTTGCTGATGGCACCAAGCTGTGTGGACATGCTGAAGGGAAGGGGTGTCATCCACAGGGACCTGGCTTGGGGGTCAGGGCAATTCCAAGCACAAATACAGTCTGGTTGGAGAATGGATTGAGAATAGCCCTGCCATGAAGGACGTGGGGATGGTGGGTGCTGGTGGATGAGAAGCTCAGCAGGAGCTGGCCATGTGCACTTGCAGCCCGTAAAGGAGCAATATCTGGGCTGCATCAAAAGAAGTGTGACCAGCAGGTTGAGGGGGGTGATTCTTCCCCTCTGCTGTGCTCTGTTGAGACCTCACCGGGAGTACTGTGTTCAGTTCTGGAGTTCTCAGCACAGGAAGCACAGGGATCTGTTTGAGTGAGTCCAGAGGACGCCATGAAAATGATCAGAGGGCTTGAGCACCTCCAGTGTGAGGACAGGCTGAGAGAGTTGGGCTTGTTTGCCCTGGAGAAGAGAGAGATGTGTGGAAGACCTTCTAGCAGCCTTCCAGTACTTTAAAGAGGGCCTACAGGAGAGACGGGGAGGGGCTCTTATCAGGAAGTGCAGTAAAAGTACAAGGAGTAACAGTTTCAAACTGAAAGAGGATAGATTTATGTATTAGGAAGAAATTCTTCATGATGAGGGTGGTGAGGCACTGTGACAGGTTGCCCAGAGAAGTCATGATTGCCCCATCCCTGAAAGTGTTTGAGGCCAAGTTGGATGAGGCTTTGAGCAACCTGATCCAGTGAAAGATGTCCCTGCCCATGGCAAGGGGGCTGGAGTGAGATAATCGTTAAGATCCCTTCCAACCTAGGCCATTCTATGGTTCTCTGAAAAGGATCTTGGAACTTCCTTGAACTGGAAACCGTTTATGAAAAAGGCTATGAACAAGAGTAGTACAAACATTTTGGTTGCTGAGCCTGTCAGCCCTCAAGTTCATGAGAAGTCACTTCTTAATGGGTGCTTAAATGTAAATCTGTGTAGCGTGACAGGCTGTAATCTTACAGGTGTAAGACTAGTCCCTGCTCTGAATCAGACTGGTCGATGCTGTTTTAAATTTATGCAGTGATCAAAGGAAAGTATGTAGTAACTTCATAGTTCTGTAGGGCGTGGAAGGGGAAACGGCTCTGTTCCAGCAGCATCATGGTGATTCTCTTCAAAAAGGACAGAATGTTGGAAGTCTTTCTGTAGCCTGAACGAGTAATTGAAGTATAGTATATTGGCAGAGTTTTAATGGCAAGGTGTCCTGAACTGTACAGTGCTTTGGAGACTCTGGACGTTTGTCGCAGGGCTTTGTGGTTTTTTTTTTCTTTCGTTTCTCTTAGCTTGCTTTCCACAGAAACACGTGTTTGCATTGGTTTCGTTATACATGTTAGTTATGATGTTCTAGAAGCGGCAGTTAGCAATTATACGTGGGACAAGTCTACCTGAAGGTCAGGGATAATGCAAGATTAATGTGTACTAAAGGAGGAAGCAGAGATTAATCTGCTTGCTGAAAATTAAACAGAAAATTAAACTACTAGAGTAGTAAAAGTAAACTACTAGAATAAAATTTTGTCACCAGGAGTTTTGTGTAGATGGAGGCGGCTGTAACCAGTAAATGAGTTGTTTTCTCTCTACCAGGTGGATTGCCTGAGTCCAGTAAACCATCAGAGGCTTTGTGTTCTCTTCAGCAGCTCTTCTGCTCAGTCCAGCAATGCTCCAAGTGCCTGTGTTAGCCCCTGGTATGAAAACTACTCCTATAGAGCTTGTATAAGTTGCTATCTTTTTTCCTAAGTCAAGGTCAGTGCTTGCTAGTGGTATTTCTTTGAGCACTCCTTGATAGGTTGTGCCCATCCCATAACAGGAACTATTGCAAAAAGAGTTTTATCTTGCCTGGTCAGGTGGTTCCAGAGCAGTATCCCATAGGCTTTGTAATCCCCAAGGCATGAATGAGAAAGTCCAGCCTAAAACTGAATGCTTTAGTTAGTCCTTTCATTGCAGAGTAATGTATGTGTGGAGAGGGCACTGCATGCAGTCTTCTGGGGAACAGTTAGTGTATATAAACACAAAAGAATGTCCAAGCCCAAAAATAAGCCTTGAGAGAATCTCAGATTACTGCTAGATTGTATTATTTGAGACTGGCATTTGAGAATATATTGCTATCTTTCCCATGTTATAGTCAATGTTTAGAGCTTTGACTGAATTTCCTGCTGAGGACACTGTAATTCTTTAATTGTGTGCAACTTACGATATGCTTCTACATCTTTTTAACAGGACAGGCCCTGATGTTTCATCATTTAGCTCAGGTGAAAATATAGAGATGGCTTTCTTACAGGGAAAGGTCTAGGGTTCCTGTAAAAGCTTAGGAATGAACCAAAGAAGCTGGTAATAAACTCACTAAAAAGCAACAATGGAGGATGTAAATTACTGGTATTAGAGACGTCTGAATTTTGACATTTAAACTGATACCTACACATTTTAAGTGGCTTGGTCACCTCATGTTCTAAGAAAACAAAAGTTGCTACTAAATCTTCCAGAAGAATAATGTTTTCTTAAGGTTTTTTTCATCTTCTGGATATAGGCTTTTTGTAACTGTTTAAATGTTGTTGTTTGAGGCTTCAACCTGTCATATCTAGACTTTTGTGCCTATGTATTCTTGAACATGATCTTCAAAAGTGCAGTTGAATTGTATTTGACTTTGAAATGTCAAGTTTAAAGTTCTAGTAAGACTCTGATCTCATTCTTAGCAAACTTGACAGCAGGGATCTAGGAAGAGTAGTTGAGGAAAAAAAAAAGCCTTTGAAATTATACAAGGCTCTAAACAAGCCAGCAGCAGATGCACTTCTGTGCACCTAAAAGCTATCGTTCAGCTAACAGAGGCAGCATCCATCCTCTAAAGCTTTTCTTTCTCTGCTTTAGGATTGTGACCATGGAGTTCTATGGTAAGAATGACCTGACTCTAGGGATTTTTCTGGAGCGCTACTGTTTCAGGTGAGGTGAAACTTATTCTAAATCTCATTCTAAAGTAAATGAAAGCTTGATAGCTCAGTCAAGTTGACCTGCTGCCGTTTTTGTAGACTCTATTTCCTGTGCACTTAGGAGAATAGAATGCAAGTCTGCAGGGCCAGTTGTGTCCTAGTAAAGCTTATCACTTAAATTTGTTGCTCCCTTTGCTTTATTATCTTGCTGTAACAAAACAGGAACCGAATTCACTTACTCATTCTCGTTCTTACAAGCAAATGCATCCACTGCTCCTACTTCTTCCCTGTCCCTGTGATTTCCTTTCTTCAAGTGGAAAAGATTATGAACCAAGACTTACAAGCTCGTAAGGACAAATGTGTTCACTTAGCACTTTCTTGTAGCAATTAGGGCTCTAAGGGCCTAGTTAGAGAGTCTGAGTGTGTATTCCAAATGGCTGTTTTTCAAGGCAAGTGGCTGTACCAGTCACAATTTTCTGAGGGTTCTGTTTGAGCTTTCATGCATATTCTGGAAAAAAATTACTCTTTTAGTGTTATCTGAATGTCTAAGAGTAAGGTTTTGTCATATCTGCAGGGTGGCTAATGTAAATGGTCCAGAACACTTTTAGGCCTGACAAAGTACTGTGTAATTTATTTGATCTGACAGAGGTGCAAGTTGTTATGTTTCAGTAATAACCGATACTGCCAGACTCCATACAGAGTCTCAGCAGGCTGTGAAGCTGGATGGGTAGCCTGTGGCTCCTCAAAAGATGTAATTACTCTGTTCTCGCCATTGGCCACTTGCAAAATGCTCTTAATGTTGAACCTTCTTTGGAGGAACAAGTATTTCTCCTTGTGCTGATCAATGAGGAGGAGGAACTTAGCTGCCCACTTTTAAGTTCTTTTTTCTCTCTGCTGACTAGCTAGTGTGTGCTTATGTCTCCAGTCTCCATAGTTTCAGTATTATTTTTTTCATATCAGCAAGGAGGATCTGGGCTTTTATTTAGGCTCTTTCTGTTTTTGAAAGAAATGTCATGGGTTTTTCTGATCAAAAAGTATATATGGCACTATTTTGCTCACCTTTTCATGAGCTGAAACGTTACTGTTTTGAAGGCTCTTTGGCAGATCTTTGTCCTCAGCAGCCTTTGCTCTGGTACACTGCCAAAGTGGTCTTCTAATTTGGTGCCAAGCACTGCCAGATGTTTGATCCATGTTTTGTGAACTGCATGGAATATGTCGGTAGAACATAATTCATTGCAAAAAGGTTGTGATAGCAACTGGTATCGAGTCACTGTTTTTGGGACCTATACAGCCATTCCTGGCAAGGAAGCTTCTCTACATGTTGTTTCTAAATGAGGACAATTCACTGTGCAGAAACAGACTTTGCTAAAGGCTTAGGAAACTTTTACCTTAAATAGTACCGTGATATTAAAAGGCATATTAAATATGTTGAATCAGTTCTTCAGCAGTGCCTACCATAAGATCATCCATCAGTGTTTCCATTTCTCTCTATAAGGCCTTCCTACCAATGTCCCAGCATGTTCTGTGAAACACCAATGGTGCACCACATTCGTCGCTTTGTTCATGGGCAAGGCTGTGTGCAAATTGTGTTAAAAGAGCTGGACTCCCCGGTCCCTGGGTACCAGCACACCATTCTCACTTACTCCTGGTGCAGACTGTGCAAACAGGTAAGGATGCGGACTTAATCATTGCTGTTCGAATTCAGTGTTGCTGTTATGACTGACCTTGTACAGAAAGGCAGCATTTCTGAGAAAGCGCTCATCCTTGGAGCTACGGCTAAACTAGCACAAAACCTGTTACTGATACAGATGTTCTTGCTTGGCTACAAATTCCTTTGTTGGGAAGTGTCAAACGTGGCTCTGAGAGGGTAGGTTTAGGTGGAGTTGATGCATTGTTGGAAACTAATTTCTAACACATTAAAAATGAAGTTGCCCTCCTAGAGGAGAAGTGTGTGGTCCTTTCCCTGCAGTGAATCAGTACGAGCATCAAAAGGATATATGTATGGAGAAGGGCAGACACTAACGCCTACTGGCTTAGTAATTTGCTAAAACCACTTGGTATTCTTTGATCTGTTGTGGACTGGACAGGCATTGCGTCAATGTGATGTCTAGACTTCCTTCAGTAGTCATTAGAAAATAAGTAATATCTTCATTAGAGAAATGATAAATTGCTTTAAAAACACGAGATAATACACATTCTATCTGAAACTAGTCCTGTAATTTAGCTAAGAAAACATTACCAACTAGATACTCATCCCTAGCTAAATATTGTAATATGCAAGAGCCTTCAAAGAGGTGAGAATAAAACTTAATTAAAAAAAGATTCATACAATGCCTGAAAGGCAAAACATCTCAATTATCCGTGTGTATGACTCAGTTCACCTGCTTATGCTGGCTTGAACATGGGTGTTGGATTTCAAGATACCTGGAGGAAATTAATGTAATTACTGAAGGCAAGCCCTGCGCTGCTGTGTATACACCTGTTCTGTAACCTTTTATTTCTATTTGTGCATGTAAACACTAATATGTTTGTGGCTATTAAGTATATCTAAAGCGGTGATGACTCTAAGCTTGTAAGCTCTGCTGAAGCTGAAATACACTGCGGAACAGTACCAATGTGGTTGTAGCTGAAGAATCACCAGGGAGAAAGCATATAATGAAACCACTGCTGCTGACTAGGTTGCTGGAAACTGTCTCTATGCAGAGAAACAGCATCCTGGATATAAGCTTCTGTCAAGGATATGTATGCACTCCCGTAACTTAGCACCTGTCATCATAACTAGCAGTTGTTGTTTATCTTGTTTATCGTAACTATGTGTTGGCCTTAGCTTTGTGTAAATACTGTCTTTGTTGTTTAGTGTGTTCCAGGATCATGGGTGCCTCTGGTACTAGAAATACTAGATTGCTCTCTAGGTTAGCCTGTCCTTTATCTTGGTTGAAGTATAAAATTAAGATATTTGGCTTTCAATTTTTCAGGTGACACCAGTTGTTCCCCTTTCCAATGATTCTTGGTCTATGTCTTTCGCAAAATACCTTGAGTTGAGATTCTATGGGCACCAGTACACTCGAAGGGCCAATGCAGAGCCTTGTGGTCATTCCATTCACCATGACTATCACCAGTATTTTTCCTATAATCAGATGGTGGCATCTTTCAGGTGAGGTCGACTGCTAAAAACATCCTTCTCTCTCTGTAATACTATGCGAAACGTGTAGCTCCTGTAGGGATTCATCAGGTCAATCCTTCACTTTGAGTACAGCAGGGGGTAGCATAACTGCACTATAACCACAACTGCAGGATTGTGTGCTGGCTTGCAGAGGGTATTGTGGGTGCCATCTCTGTCCTGGAAGGGGTGGGCAGTGTTCCTAAGAATGGACGGTTCCTGTTCAAGATGCAGAAGGGAAACACTTTTCTCTGTCTAATCTCAAATTTTTAGAATTTTGTTTTTGCAATAAAATTTACCTAGGAGATAAATGAACAGGGCGTTGTTACTACAAAAAGAAACTAAAGCCCTGAAGATGTTGGCAGTGCCCCTTCTCATATAAGGGCTACAAACCACGAAGTTGTGTAGAATTGATACTATATGGGGAAAGTCTTGTTCATGGCTGTCATATTGCCTTCTCAGCTACTCTCCAATCCGCCTGCTTGAAGTGTGTGTACCACTCCCCAAGATCTATATCAAACGGCAGGCTCCATCAAAAGTTAATATTCTGCAGGATCTCAAGGATTTCTCTCAAAAGTAAGGTTTGCTTTTGAAGCCTTTCTTAGCTCATTTGTATTTTCTACTTTTATTAGCGGACCACAAACCCATTTTTGCTAGTAGAGATAAGACTTGCTAAGTATTCATTATTTAATAGAAAAGTGATGGTTTTAAACACATTTATATGTGTGTTTACTTCTGGGGGAGGGTGATACTGGAATTTTTTGTATTACCTTTACCTGCTCTGTCTGTACTAATCTCTCCCCTTTTAATCTGGTGGCAATTCAGCTTAAATGTAGTCTGTAAAAACCAGGATTCTTCTCTTCTGCATCCCTAAATGATGCAGTGTTTGAGTGACATAGGATGTTTCTGGATGATGTTGTCAAGTAGCCACTGAGAGGTTGACTATCAACTGGTGTCCGAAATGTCAGCCTTTCTTACAAAATGCCTTCTTGAGCATGGCTGAAGTATTTCTAATTCCTCTCTCTAATACTAAAAAAGGATCAGAGGAGGTGGTCCTAGAAGGCTTGATCTGAAAACTGCAGGAATTCCAAAATTCCCTTTTGGAAGATCTGACCAAGTTTAAATCCTGACTTCAGCCCAGAAAACCTGCAAAGGCATTGCTCAAATCATTGTCCAAACAGAACTGTTCATTGTATTAGTCATATGGCAACTTAAGTCTGGTGTGTAAAAAATATTGCCTTCATTATCTACCCAATACGATAACAGCAGACAGTTTGGTACCTTCTTGTAGTCTAAGGTAAACTACCATAAACACAAACGCTTTCTAAATGTAGGAGCAAAAAAGTGAGAGGGGAATGGTGAAAACTGTGTGTTAAATGCAGCCTGCCTGCTGTTCTGCCAGGTGGCAGCATTCCTGTATGGCTGATGTCTCAGTGACCACCTCACTTCAAAACCTGTAGAGCTTTGTTTAAAGCTAAAATAGTTACTCAGTCTGTCTGTCTCTGAGCCCTTCTGGTGGAGATGTAGTTTGCAGTCCCAGATTCTTCCTAGACACAGATGACACAATAGTTCCCCTCTACTGATAATGTGTTTGTGACCTTTGTATTGCTTTCTGACCACTTCCATAACTAAGACTAAGTTGTGAAGAGTAATGTCAGTGTGTGTAACTTCTAGGTTTCTGCTCTACTGATGATTTTTTTTTTCCAGCTTTGCCTGTAAGTTCAGTTGGACTGCCTACTGTGCAGAAAACTGTCATATGTGGTTTGCTGTATTCACAAATGCTAACTTTAAATGCATTCAGACTTCTGTTAAGGAATGTCGAAGATGTTCCACGTAGTCACAGCTCAATTCTTTGCCTTGCTGTTGACAGGGTGTCACAAATGTATCTTGCTGTTGATGATCGTCTTGCTTCTCTGAAAACGGATACTTTCAGTAAAACAAGAGAAGAGAAGATGGAAGACCTCTTTGCCCAAAAGGAGGTAATGGACGACTTCTGCTTTGGCAGGCCATAGGCTGCAAAATGTGTGGGAAAGCCACTTGGATCTAATAATCTCTGATCACAGAACACTGATGGTTTTTCTTCTGCCAGATGGAAGAGGGTGAGTTTCGAAACTGGACTGAGAAAATCCAAGCGAGGCTGCTTTCATCATCATTGGACACACCTCAACAACTGCAATCTGTTTTTGAGTCTCTGATAGCTAAAAAACAAGGACTTTGTGAGATGCTGCAAGCCTGGAATAATAGGTAAGGGGACACACGTTGGAATCCTGAGCAATGCTCATACTGTTTTGGTTATAGAAGGGAAGAGGTTCTTTTGTACTTTCTCTCTCTGTTGTGCAGTAGCCATATAGAGTGTGTTTTGGCAGCTCATACTGAATGTCCTCTACTGGTTAAGATCACAGAGCTGGTTGATTGGAACAAGAAATCATTTCAGGCCAGATAATAATTTGATTATGTTGTAGAGTGGAACTTGCATTTGAGAAGAGAAAACATCATTTGAACAAAACTGGAAGAGAGGGGAAGAGGGGAGGATGGGAAAGCAATTAATTAGGTGAAATATTTCAGAGGTGAAGAAAATATTCTGGTTTTGGCCATTTGAAACATAGCTTAGGCATGTGTTAGCAACCATGTGAATTTGCAGTAGAGACTTGTGAAGGCATGCTTGACTGTATTCTAGTATGGAAAAACTTTGTAACCTTTCACAGCTAATATCTGTAACTTTTTATTAATTTTTCTTTGGTGTTCTTTGTGGTTTTGTTTCAAGATTGCAGGATCTCTTCCAACAAGAGAAAGGGAGAAAACGTCCATCAGTACCACCCAGTCCTGGGAGACTGAGGCAAGGTGAAGAAAGCAAGGTATGAGTAGCAGGCTAAACTTAAACATTTTCTTTCCTGGAGCAACACAACAGTCTTAAGACTGCCCTCAGTTCCCTCAGTAAACTTGTTTTAGTGCGTCATGTAGTTTTCAGCTATAAAAGCTTGAATTGTCTATTAGTATATGTATCTTTTCCCAAAGACATGAACCAAGAGCCATGTTACACAGAAGACAACAAAAGATGAATAGGATTTAATGATTTTCTGTGGTGTAGTGTAAATCTGAATACTGATAGTGGAGAGCTTCACTTGCTAGATGTATGCCTAATAGGAAGGAGGTCACCTTGTTAGATCTATGTTGTTGCCCATCGGGCTTATCCTGTGTGAAAGAGGCAAAAATTATCAGGAAATGCAGAGTGAAGAACACAAGAAGAACTGATAATGAATTTGCAGGTTCCTCTCTGTTCTGTGATGTGTCCAGTGGGAACTGGCTGGGGGGCTGTAGAAATTATTTTGAACTGCTACCTCAGGACTCTGTCTAAGGGCACAGTTGCCACCGTGCTGAACTCCTGTGGGGAGCTGGCGCTCTGAGAAAATGTATGGACTGCAAGGCAGTACAATATACGCATCATACGGAGAGGCTGACCCTGGGTTTGCTTTGCTGCACTTGTACGTGTCCTTTCCACTTAACACATTTTCTAGATGCTAAAATGCACTTTATCTGGCAGCAAGTAAGTTTGTGTAGAGGAAGAATGTAGTTTTTAAAGCAGCTTACAGAGATGATAGCAGACATAAGCATCTTGTGAAGATGAGTTGCTGTTGACTGGTGTTTTCATGTGGCGGCAAATACAGTGACAGCACAGTGGGTGGGAGTGCTCTGTTTTGGTACATCTGCTTTTACAAGTGTTCTCTGGAGGAAGGGATACTGCTGTAAAGAGCTTGGCATCAACACTGGTGTTTTATCTGCCTAGATCAGTAACATGGATGCTTCCCCACGCAATGCTTCTCCAGCACTGCAAAATGGAGAGAAAGGTCTGTTGTTTGTTTGTTTTTCTTAAGCTATCAGAAGAAGCTTGCTGTGTAACCCTTTCCTGATATAACATGGAGGCCTTTGTCAAATGTGATAATTTGGAGACACAATGAAACTCTGTTTTTTCAGATGGGAATAAGTCAGTTTCTGGCTTACTATGGTAAAAAGCAAAGTCTACTGCTAATGTGAAGCTGAGTTTACTAATGATACTGAATTGGCCAGAAGGGGTTTTCCTTTGAACTTCAGTTTAAAAACTTTGAGAGGCTTTCTAAGTAACTGAATAACTACATGGAATTTGGGAAATGCTTCTCGCCTCTTTGAAGTGATTATGGGTGCAGAGACCTTTTACCTGTGAGGCACACTGAAGTGTTTGGGGGAACTGAAGGTGGTGGGCATAAATGCCAGCATCTTCTGGAGGTTATCTACATTGATCTTGTCCATTCCTTTACCCTTTACCTTTAAGGGTGGCCTTACCTGCTTTTTAACTAATAATTTCTTGAAAGTAGACACCGGTGATAACTTGGCCTGAAAGCTAGCAATATCACTTCTGGCAGCCATGATTTCTTCTGTCTTTAACTGTCCTTGTACTCTCAGAGGATCGTTTCCTGACTGCTTTATCAAGTCAGAGTTCCATGGGGTCCACTCATCTTCAGCTGCCTACTCCTCCAGAGGCTATATCAGAGCATGTGACTGGTGCCAGCACGCTGTCTGAACAGGATACAACAAGCAGCTCAGAAGGTATGGTTCAATTCTGGTCTTGCGTACTTTCTCTTACTTCTCTGTGGCAAGTTCATGAGACCCCTTTAGGAAACAGAAAATCTCGTAACTCTGTGGTCTGCAACCTTCCTTCTGAATTTACAGTTTGAAGTTTGATATTGTGATGCAGGTTTAACTTATCTCTGTTCCAGATGTGTTTGATGGACACTCACTGGGATCTACAGACAGCCAAGTGAAGGAGAAGTCTACTATGAAAGCTATTTTGGCTAACTTTTTACCTGGAAACAACTATAACCCCATTCCATTTCCCTTGTAAGTACTGCATAATATGTATGAAGTACAACAGTAGTGTCCTGGTTGAATTTCAGACAGGCAGTGCGTGCTTCCTTTGCTCAATATATAATTTAAGTCATCACTTGAGTTTGTCTCTGAATAAGCTAATGAACTTCCTCAAGGCAAGAAGTTTTCTATCCCCCTTCTAAATGTCTGTAGGTTACCTGCTTTTCTTATTAATGATCCACACTTGTGCATATACATTATCAGTCTTTTCTTCTTCCTAGCAGGCACGCCTCCTCGGAATGCTTGTAGCGGGAGGAGGAGGAATGAGGGGAAGGGGGAGAGAGGTGCTTTCTAACTCATTGCTGCAAAGAAGGAGCAGAAATGTCCTTCCTTAGCAAAGACTTACTAAAGCTACATGCCTGCCTCTGTTTTTTTTTTTGCTTCCAGACCTCTTCCAAAGGTTGGACTCAAATTGGCATTGTCTGGGTGTAGGTCAGGTTCAATGGCTA
The DNA here is from genome assembly GCF_017976375.1 of Cuculus canorus. NCBI lineage: Eukaryota > Metazoa > Chordata > Aves > Cuculiformes > Cuculidae > Cuculus > Cuculus canorus. Next base: position 27,035,424 of record NC_071406.1, on the reverse strand, counting down.
CTGCATGTGCCCACACGTCCCCCTCTCATGTGAAAATGGGCAGGCTGGAAAGTCTTTCAGCTACTTGGTCTGCGTGCTTTGTAGTGTTTCTTGTTTGAGTGAGCCTAACGTTTGGCAGCCTGAGTTTAACTTCTGAATCCTACCCCCAGGGCACTAGTGGAGGGCATGGGCTAATGAGGTAAAAGTCAAATGACTGGACCCTGCAGATAACTACAAGGAAATCTCACAGAAACTCAGGAGGCTTTTGAAAATTTTATGTCCGAGACTGCTTGTTCAGAAAGGAGTCCAGGTTTGTGTCCTGACTTCGCTCTGCAGGCTATGCTGCAGGACAGTCAAAACAAACTCAGGCAGGTTTTGGTGCCATTGGAAATGGTGGCTGCTAAACAGAAATAGACTCTTAATCTAACTTGGAGCTGGTCTTCTGATTTAAGCAACTTGCTTGAAGTGCTGATTGCTCTAACACATAGCCATTTAGATTTAACCACATAGCTATAAATGTGTCTGTTGGGAGAAACTGATCTGGAGAGCTTTGTTCCATGCTGAGACTTGCAGCTTGTGCCTGGGAGTGCGGTGATGAGGTCTGGGTTTTTACCAAAGCTTAACCTTTCCTTACCATAGACTTCAGTGGTCTGCTAACAGTCTTCCCATGTCATTTTCATTTAGTGAACCAGATAAGCACTACCTGATGTATGAGCATGAACGTGTACCTATTGCAGTCTGCGAGAAAGAACCAAGCTCCATCATAGCTTTTGCTCTCAGGTACTGGTGTGATTTTGCTCTTACCTGACACGACGTACTTCTGCAACTTTTCTGTGCAACGAATATTTAGATCCTAATGGTAGGGAACAAGCATGGCAATTTCTTCACTCAGCTATGTTGAGAGTTGAGAGCTGAAGTTCTCGTCTCACTGAGATAGGGAAAGTAGGTTTTCCAGCTTGCAGCTTTTGGGCTTTTCTTGTTGAACTCTAGTACACAAAAATTAATTAGCTGTATAGTGTTCCCTGTAATGTTATGTTGTCAGAGAAAGAAAGGCAGTTAGATTTTACTTAGCTCTCCAGCCTGAAGGAAGTGTAACTGAGCTGGTGTTCATACTGCAGTCTGTCCCTTGCCTCCCTTCAGTTGTAGGTCCTCTTGCTACTACCCAGCTCTCCAAACCAGCAGCTTCCATAAATCTTAAAGTTTGCACATCACAAGGCAGCAGACTTAAAGTAGTGGAGGGGCAGAAGCCAGGGGGATTCTTTCTGCAGTATGATCTAGAGCATCTTCTGTTCTAAGGGAATGAAGTTCTACTTGTAAAAAAAAAAAAAGAGATTTTTCTACTTGGGATTTTTGTTTCCTGTGGTTGTCTTTGAACAGAGTCTTTGGGTTAGCAGTGTCCTCCAGAAGACAGCTGACACTTCTTCACTTTTTTTTTTTTTTTCAGTTGCAAGGAATACAGAAATGCCCTGGATGAGTTGTCCAAAGCGTCTCTGAAGAACAGTTCTGAAGAAGGATTACAGTCGAACAGGTTACCTGCTCTATGTACTGTAGTTCCTGCAAAAGCACAACTGTTTTAGCGAATAAGCCAAAACCGAGATCGGAAAGGACCCTCAAAATATGCTTCTGTTGGGATCTCTGCTTTTTGATGAAATCTGAGATATTCCATGTAATGAGCACATACTTCAAGTATCTGAGTTTCCATTTCTTGTCGGGGACTGTGCTGGCTTCATCACCTGATCCCTTGACTGGTGGAGATTACTGGGCCTGCTTGCCTTTTCTGTGGTGATGGATGCAACTGTTGCTATGGTCCCGAGAGGTTTTTTTCAGGGAGGTGGAGGAGAGTACAACTTTGGAGAGTTCCAAGCCATTACCACTTTAAACTGTATCCTCTTCCCTTAGCAGTACTTTCTATTAGACATTGAGGAGAGATAAATGTACGGGGATAAAGAAGGTGTCTCGGGTTGAAGAATTTGATGGGCTTATGACTTTTTTCCTTTCTCCTTTCAGCATGCCAGACAGCAAACCAAAGAGCAATAGCCCTGTCCGCCTGCCTGAGGCTACCATGGGTCCTTCAAATCGCACTGCAGAACAAGAACAGCGTAAGACCATTTAGACAAAATTGTATCCATGATGCTAATATCAGCTTAGGCTTGAGTCTGCTTAACCTGGGTTTTAGGTTTTGTGAAAGTTAAGTAAGAACAAAGACTCTCTTGAAGACACTCATGTCTGGTCTGTGTTTTTAAATGACTTTGCATTCCAGAATGCTACTTGGAAAACTAAATTAGCTAACCTGATGAACCTTGGTTGCTGGAAGAATAGAAAATGAATTAGTAGAATGACATTGTTCCTCAAGTTGGAACAATGAATGGAGAATGCTTAATATGAGTCATGCTTTTGTTAAACTGCCTGTGGAAATGTCAAGGCTAACTTCTTTATTCCTTTTCACTGTAGCAAAGAAACCATCTAGTGTTTTGTCTTTCTTTCGTGGCACGGGAGGGAAGAGCCCAGACCTGTCTTCCCAGAAGAAAGAGACCTTGCGTGGTGCTGACAGTGCCTACTACCAGGTTGGACAGATGGGCAAAGAAGGAGCAGAAAACCAAGGAGCAGAGACTCAAGGTACAAGACTGCCAAGTTCATCTTCTGTCTTGATTGTCACTTCTCCCAAACCTAATTCATGCTTGTAAGGCCCAAAATGCACTCTTGATCATACTTTTTCAACAGTCCAAGATTGCTCAGTGTGCACTGAAAAGGAATTTTTTAGGCATCAAATGTGAGTTCATCTCAAAGATGTCTTTTTGCTTTATTAGAAGGCAAATGGCATCTTTCAAAACCTGTTAACTATAGGGACATTGAGCAATCTGACCTTGAATGCCTTTGGATTGAGTTGACTCTGGTTAAGAAGCCCAGTCTCTTCCTCGCTTCCTGTTTAACTTGCATTGTTTCAGCTCCTGGAAAGGACATGAAGAGAAAACGAAGAGAAAGGTTGTACTTTTGTTCCGTGGGCAGCAGTGCCCTTCCAGCATACTTATTCTATCATACAATTATAGCTATATCTCTAATAGCCTATGTATTCTTGAAAAAAAGAAAATTTTTTTTTCTCTAATCTGAGTTTACGAGTAGTATCTTGTATGGCTTTCTCAGTAATAATAAAGAATAGCCCTGGCTGAATGGTTCCTTTATGCCTTCAGATGACGTGGATGGGGGAGATGGACAGAAGAAACAGCTGATGAATCCCCATGTGGAACTCCGTGAGTAGTTGTAAATAATAACTTGGAAGTCTTTGTCAAACTCCTTTCTTCATGCAAACGTAATGGAAATCTTGAAATCAATAATTATTTTATCTTTGTATTCATTGTGAAGGAAAAACAAATCAAGAGCAGAACAATGCAATTTTTACTTATGTAATCGATCATAGAATCATAACTTTTTTTTTTAATTGATCTTTTGTCTGGACACATTTTCATGGCACATGCTGTGAGGTAACCCAAGGGTGGCTGACCTTCCTGTAAGTTTTTGATCTAAATGCTTTTAGTTTTAACTTCTAATGAACAATAGTCATGAGAGAGATGTTTAGCACAGTAATATTCTTCTAGACATCGGTACTCTTAAGTGTCGTCTCAAGCAGTCAGTGAGCATTGCGTGCTGTTATTGAGGAAGACCTTTTTTGTGCAGAGTTTTCAGATGCGAATGCCAAGTTCTACTGCCGGATTTATTATGCTGGCGAGTTTCACAAGATGCGTGAAGTGATACTGGGGAGCAGTGAAGAGGACTTCATCCGATCCCTCTCTCACTCTATGCCCTGGCAGGCAAGAGGTGGAAAATCCGGAGCTGCTTTCTATGTGACTGAGGGTAAATTCAGCTTCTTCCTCCTTCATAATTACAGGGTATTATTTGTGTACAGTGGTGCCAGAAGGTTGCTGACTGAGAAGTGGCCACTCAGAATGGAGAGTTAAGTGGATTGTCTTCAGTATCAGATTATTTCTCTTTGTATGTGCAGGAGAACAAAGCCTAGCTCTTTTTTCAGTAGTAGCATCTAGGGAGGCCACTTGAGCAGAAGGGTTGTACTCTCTTAGGTAGGCTTCAGAAAACAAAAACTTGAGTATAATTCAAAGAAAACTGGTTATTAAAGATGGTGTTTCATATAGTCCCACGTGCTATAGCTGATTGATAGCTTTTTTTTTTTTTTGGTTTCTTTTGTTTTTTTTTTTTTGTTAAGCCGTAGCTGATTCTAGGTCTTTGCTTAAAATAAGTCTTGAAAGAAAAGGTCTCTGTAAGCTGTTTCTGTTGTATGTATAAGAAGCCCATATGGCTGAAGTAAATCTAATTTGGGCAGTGTCGGCTCCTTGATTTGCTGGAAAAATGAAATCCAGAAGGACATGGAATTCTAAAATTCAGGATATATGGAGTAAAATAGCTTCTGGAAATGAGCTTCTGTAGCTAAGGATTTAAGAGAATTTTAGTCCTTTGATTTTTCAAACCACTTCAGCTGCGTGACAGTCTTAAAGAACTTGCAAAGGACACATCACTTAATGTTCTGTAACCCTGTTGCCTCTGATGTTATAACAGATGATAGATTCATCTTGAAGCAGATGCCTCGTCTGGAAGTCCAGTCATTCCTTGACTTTGCTCCACACTACTTCACTTACATCATTAATGCAGTTCAGCAGAAGGTATTTTTTTTCATAGCGCCTTTTATTTCAGGCAGTGTTCTGTGTTTTACAGACTGGTTACAGTTTCTATTAACTCCTTTAATTTAAGTAAAAGAAAATGTTGGAGTGTATGAATTGTACTAATAATGTGTTTTTAAGATGAAAAGCAGGCATTTTGCTAGAGCTTCTAAGCTGTAATACACAGCCAGACAGAACAGTGGTGCCTTTAGTATTTGATTGCTGATTGCCTTATCCCATGTCTTCTCTTCATCAGAAGCCCACAGCACTGGCCAAAATCCTTGGAGTATATCGAATTGGGTACAAGAACTCTCAAAACAATACTGAAAAGAAGCTGGATCTGCTTGTCATGGAAAACCTTTTCTATGGCAGGAAAATGGCTCAGGTAATAACCAAGCATTTTGTTGTTCCCTTACGGTGCAGTTCTGACTTGGGAGCAGGAGTGGGTCTACCAGTAGCTGTCTAGGTAACTTTTAACTTTGCATGTGGTGTCTATATCTAGCACTGCTCGAAGGTAACAGTTCATCCCTATTGCCATATTATGTGATGCTTGGTAACTTGATGCCTATACTGGCTAGTTCAGATAGCTGCAGTGCAGGTGTCGGGTTTTAGAAGTCTTAGTTGTCCCTGCATCTCTGGTGTCTGAGAGAAAGTATTGCCAACCTAATTAGGAAAATATGAAACCTTTTTGCGAAGCTTTTAGAAAAGCTAGCTGGGATTACAGACTTCATTTGTTTAGGAGAGCCTCACTGACAGAGATAGTGAGCTACTGTATAGTGGAGGGAAACTAGTAATGCTTTGAATGCAGTGTTTTTCTCTGAACCACTTCATGTGTGAGACAAGATTTTGAGTTCATTCTTGCTCTTAGTAAAGGAAAAGCAACCTTTATGGGGCAATAGAATGAAGATCTTAAAATGACAAGGGGAAAATTCTTTTCAAGTACAGAGCGATGCTGGAAAGGAAGTCCATGTTGCTTCTAGAGCTAGATGGTATCAGGTCTTTCCACCTTCTAGATAGATGTAAAGGATGATGTTGTGGGGTTTTTTTTTGGTTTTTTTTTTGTTTTGTTGTTTGTTTTTCTTTTTTTTTTAAATAGTGAGGGTGGTCAGGCACTTGAAGAGACCTAAAGAGTCTGTGGACTCTCTCCCTGATGTTAGCTAAATCTTGACTGAAGAGGGCTTGAAGAATCTTCTCTGAGAAGACCTTCAAACAGGTCATTGGACTGGAGACCTCCAGAGTTCCTTTCCAACATAATGATGGTCTATCTCTTGCCTTGCCAACAGATATTAGATGATGCTTCATGCAAGTGCCATGTCTCTCTTCAGTTGCTTTACTTTTGTCAGCATTTGAGTCTATAGAAGATGTCTGGAAAGTTTAAGTTTGTCCATACAATATAAAAACAGGGACACCCTTTTACCTTTAAATTAGGCTAAATGTTAAAGAAATAACTTGCCTAAAATTTGTGAATTGAAGTGGTGGAACTTTCATGTAGGCTTTTGTGCTGCTCTCCACTCAGGAAATGTGAATTTTTGTAATATGAAAATGTTTTTGTTAACTTTTCCTCTTGCAGAGAAGGAAAGAGTTGCCCTGCTGTGCTGCCTTCTCAAACACTTGAGTTAGCATGTTGTCTTTAACCTTGCAGAAGAATGGAACCAAGTAGTGCTGTTATCCTTTTGCAGGTTTTTGACCTGAAGGGCTCACTCCGAAATAGAAATGTTAAGACAGACACAGGCAAGGAAAGCTGTGATGTAGTCCTGCTGGATGAAAACCTTCTGAAGATGGTTCGGGACAATCCTTTGTACATCCGCTCCCATTGCAAAGCTGTGTTGAAAGCTTCCATACACAGTGATTCTCAGTTCCTTTCCAGCCACCTCATCATTGACTATTCCCTGCTGGTGGGTCGTGATGACACCAACAACGAGCTGGTTGTTGGGATCATTGGTAGGTTGTCTTTTGTATATTCTTGCTTTCAGCTGGTGCAACTCCTTTTTTTCTGGTTTAGATGTTTATGGTATTTTTAGAACCGTACCATCACCACAGAGATGTGTGTCAGGAAAGCTTGCCTTCTACCTGACAGAATGCCACCTTCACCTCTCATGGATATTCAAAATGGAAGCAGGAAGTCTTCTCTCTGGCTCTTGTGTGCGCTTTTGTGTTGGCATTTGCATTACTGAGAGTATTTGCAGGTGGCCCCACTGTTAGCAAAAAAGCGGTCCAGTTGAAGTATTAAAGGTTATTTGTATGCATTTATGTGTTTAATCTTTAAAGTTGGATTCGGTGATGTTCATATAGCTGTTTAAATTTTAACTTATGTAGAGGGGATCCAAGGAAGAACAGTATTGGCAGGGTTGGAAAAGGGAAGTTAAATGTCATGGGGTCACTTGTGATCATGTAGTCTGACCTGGATGATATGGGTGCAATGCAGTAATTACCTTGCACATCCGCTGACTTGTGACTGGAAAGCAGAGGCTCATCTTTAGACAGGCAAACTTGTGTTGTGCAGAAGACTTGGAAATAAAGCCATTTTGCAGGATATGGAAGTGACTCTTGGAAATGAGATACTTTTGAAACCTAGCTCAGAAATGCTTCCAGATGTGATCTCAAGCCAGGAGGTCTGTACTACTTTTTCTGATAAAACTTGAAAGCTGTTCCAATAACAATTCTAGGTGAGGTTTGAACGTCTCAGCTACAAAGAACTGCAGGTTGTTATTACTTTCTAGTTTTGTAGGCTCTTGAATATTTGGGTAAGTGGAATGAGACTCTGCTTCTTCTGTACCTGTATGCTTTTTGCAGTCCCATGGGAAGTCTTATCTGATTAAAGAGTATATTTTATGATGGTTAAAGCTAACAGTTCCTTCATTGCAATAAGAACAGCTGTTCACAGTCTGAAGGAGCTTGTTTAACACAAATGTCTTAAAGCAGGCATGTTCTCTTTTCTCCATCGGGCCATCATAATGTTCTCTGAATTAGACCCTGAGGACTTACAAAGCACCCATGCTAAATTTGCAGTGAGCAGAAGTAAAAACCAGAAGGATCTGGTCAGAATCTCTACCTATTTTAGATCCCAGTGTGATACAGGAAACAGGTGAGCTAGGTCTGTGAGGAGCTGTAAAGACTTCAGTTTTGTTTGTAGTTCCTGTTTTGGCGTCTGGGCCTTAGGGCTTGAAGTTACAGTAATTAGTGCACAAACTGATGATATCAGTCCCAAAGCAGTCTTAAGGGAGTGTTTTCAAAGAGCATTCAGATAAGTGGATAATTCTTAAGATTGGCAGATCTGTGTGAGTTTTGTGTGAAGCATAGCTGAGGTGAAACGTGGATATTTGTGATGACCTTTTGAAAATCTACAATCAGTAAATTAAAAATTGTATTATTATAGTTGCATGCGGATGCTAGGAGACAAGTTTTTCATTACTGGATATCATTAACTTACTGCAGCTTTAGCTTTGCAGACCAGGATGTTTATGTGCTGCTTATGACTGAGCACGCTTTCTCTGAAAGTGGCTTGGTAATTCCTAATTCATCTTCTTGCAGCTGCCCCTTTTCCAGGTGGGGTTGCTGATGGTGTTTCTGGTTGTCCATATAATGAAGTGAAAAGTATTTGCTTTCTATTATCAAACCTGAAGGTGACTGCAGTGATGAGGAATACTACTGACTTAAATGGAAAGGTGTCCCAGTCTTGATGCTGCTATGCTGCTAGTTGTTGAAGTATGGTAGTTGGAGCTGTTACAGTGAAGTGGGGCTTCTTGATATGTTTCTGGGATGAGGGTCAGCTAAGTGACTTTTATAAATGAGCTCTTGAAACTATTAGCATGGGTAAAGACAGACATGCCTGGACAGTCTGATTTTGTAGAGGCAGAAGGATTCTATAATGGTCTTTCTGGGCTATTGAGATGTAATGTTCACCCTGCCCAAATATAATCAGTACTCTGGAAAGTGAAGCAACTTGGTAGGGGGGACACCAAAGTTCTTCTGGCTATGGAAACGTACTGCTTTCTTGCCCATTTTGAAGGTAAATATTTTAAAATGGCATTATTGGTTTATGGCATGTATGACATGTTTATGTGTGGGGTTTTTTTTGCCTTGCAACAGACTATATTCGCACTTTTACCTGGGACAAAAAGCTTGAGATGGTGGTGAAGTCAACTGGCATCTTGGGAGGACAAGGTAAGTCCAGAATGAAAGCAAAACTTTTGATCGTGTTTCCTTGTTACCTGGAAGCTTCCAATAACTGTGCTAATAAAGCCACAACTCCCCCACTGTGCAGGTTTGCAACACTAGGTTAAGTTGTCCAGTAAAAGGGAAGGAATAACAATTTTCAGAAAAATGAATACATTGCTCTGCTTCCGTGACTTACCATTTAAGTTCTGTAATTCTTGGGAATGGAGTAAAGGTCATCCACTTATCAGACTTCTTTTCTGTTTCTTAGTTACCAACTACTTACATAAAAACTTCGTCATCCTTACAGAGATATGAGCAAAAAACCTTGCTGCCTGGTTTCAGAAAATGTTTTCCAAGTCCATAAAATCAGATATACTCTGAGCTGTTAGTGCGGAGGAATCCTTATCCAATGCTTGACTACTGCTCATATTTTGAGAAGCTGAGGGGTTCCCTCTATGGAAGTGAGTAGAGCCCTTTTGTGTGGCATTGCCTAGTGTGGGCCGCATGTTAATACGAGGGCTGGGAAGAGAAGAGAAGGGAAGGAGAACACTTGATGTACCACTGCTCAAATGTCCGGAGAAGATAAGAGCGTGTCCACAGAGTGAAATTCTTCATGGGAGAAGTTCATGTCTCTGGAAAATGTCAAAGACCTGTAAACAGGAGAAGAGAAAAGAAGCAAACTGGTCACAGCTGATGTAAAAAGTCTAGATAGAGTTCCTCCAGCTTCAGGTATCTCAATTCAGTGTTAGGTCTCCTGACCTTGATTTGCCTTCTCTCCTAAATGTTTAATTTAGCATTTAGTTTTTTTGAAAAGGCAGCTAATGCTTGTTGGTTCCAGGACTCTTCTGTGTGCAACGTACCTTCATGATTGTGCCATCTGGTGTAGTAATGTCATGTGACATTTGTCTGTACTGCTCTATATTCTTTAGCCCATTTCTAACTGCTCTTAACTCTTACACATTAGGTAAGATGCCAACTGTGGTCTCTCCAGAACTGTATCGGACCAGGTTTTGTGAAGCTATGGACAAATATTTCCTGATGGTGCCAGACCATTGGACAGGACTGGGTCTGAATTGCTAAGCTAAAGCCCATATTGGGAAAGCACAAGAGCACAATGACGTTATAGGCGACTCTTTCTGTGGTCGGTTCAGCAGTAAGCAAGAAGATTGCAGTTCCATATCTACACTGACAATGTGTGTTATGTTGTGAAGTCTGAAATCTGCTTGTTGCACTTTAATCCTCTCTTGGAGGCTGGTAAGTGAACCGGCTTCACTAAGGATCTAAGCTGTAAGGTACTACTGAGCAGCATTGATGAGAGACATTTCCTCTGTTGTTCGGGAAGGTGATGCTATCTCCATGTAAGAACACTGGAACAGATACTGTCCGGTTGACGATGGTGTAGAAGTACATGGTCTCCAAGTCTTGCACCGCCTAAGTGCTGTTAAATATAAGCAGCTCATGTTTCTGTAGTGGATGCATGGCACTGCAAATGTGAAATAATGCCCCCTCTGTGCATGGGTGGGTGAGAGAAGAATGAAGTTAATTCCCGAATTCTGCTATTGTTGCAGTGGTCTGTAGTTGACCTGTTTAAGTTCCATGAATAACTTGTCCTGCAGCTTCTTTTTTTCCTGTATTCTATAAACAGGTTTACTTTTTTTGTAAAAGGCAGCTCCATAGCTATAATGCCTTATCATTACATCGTTTAAGTTACATTGCTGCAGTACAGTTCTGTCTTTATCTGTTGTCATTTCATTTTAGCCATGTCCCGTAAAAACGGGTTGTCAGTCATCAGCATACTGCAGAGCCCAGAACATATTCCTTCAGTCCTAAACAAGTACTTTGATCTGAATGTTGCCCAAATCCCTGGAATCAAGTAACTAAAGAATATACCCTTTAATTTTAACAGGACTTCATTAATTATAGTAATAAAGCTGATTAACCCTTTCCTTAGCAGAAGGCACTACATTGCTAGACAAAATGAAGCATACAGTCTTAGAGTGGCAACTTTTCTCCTTAATAAAGCCGTCATTCCTAGCAAGTCACTTCAAATCCATTTCAGTTCCCCTGGACTTTCAAACAATGCATTTACCTCATGGTGGAACTTTGAATGTTTTTCTTGTGTTTCTGACATGCTGATGAGAATGAACATCCAGATCTCATCACACTATGCAGTCCCAATGGAAAAACTGTCTCTTCAGCAGTATTAGATTGTTTATTTTGCACCAATGAGATGAATGTAGTCATCTTTTCTGTAAAAAGAAACACCTGAACTAACAGGTATCTTGTGTGATACATGGTTTGTGCAGAGATCTGTGAACCTCTGTTATGACAATAAGCACTTCTTTCCATTTTTATTAATTTTTACCTGTTTTTGTAGGTGATTAATTTGCTTTTTACCTTCATTATAATATAGGCCAGTAATAAAAGGGGGTTTTATGCTTTTGGGAGGCAAGAATACAGTCCTTTCACTTCCAGTCTCTGATGGAAGGACTTCAAATGAATATGGAGTCTGGAACAGTATAGCTCTTTATGACCACTTGCTCGTTCTGACCAGTTGTCTGATAATGCTATCTTCGCTATAATTATGAATTGAAATGTGCATTTTGTTCACTCCTACTGTGTTCAGTATTTTCTTCTGCAGCAGATGGTGGTGTCTCTGTTTGGGAGTGACATCTAGGCAGCACTGAGAGAGGAAGATGCCAGCAGTGAGAACTGCAACTGTTGGCACCAAAAGCAATCAGTGCAACTTAGGTCTGAGCTGCCAAGAAGCAACCATCGTTTGTGTTAGAAAAAGTCTTCCCCACTCCTTTGCAAAGCCCTGCTGGAGAATAAGCAAAGATGCTGTCCTTGAAGCAGCAGAAAGGAAAGTGTTCTCGCTTCCTCTGTGCAATGTAATCATGTTTCTGAGGGCATGGTGTTGAAGGCTGCAGTGATGTGTGCTATGGAAAGATAACACAGTACTACTTGCTTCTTCTGGCACTGAATCCCATCAGGTACAGCTGACACCTCTGGGATGCATCTTGTCTCCTGTAATGAAACACACTCCCAGGATGGCTAGCTAGGATGGCTAGCTGTGTGTGGGGCCTTATGTAATGAGGATCCAACCAGGCCATTAGCTCAATGCCACTCACTTCTGTGGGTTCTCCTTCTCTCCTTGTCCACTGATGTGAATGAGCATGCTACGCAGCCTAAATCTGTTCCAATTTCAATTGAAGTTTGTGTATTCTTCCTCCTTTCCCTCCTAAAGTTTACAGGAAAAAAAACTTTACTTGCCTGACCAGCTAAGGTGACCCAACATCAGATGTTTATGTTATTTTCCACCTCTTTCTGTATGTGCATTTGTTGATGGAGCATGAAATATGGGCAGTGTCATGGCAGCTGCACTAGGCTGATGTAGCCCTGTGATGTGCTAGCTCTGTCCTGTCTCTGGTAACCCTTGCTCCAGTGATACGTGGCTGCTCTATACCACTTGTCTTCTGAAGTCCCAAGTGGCTGGCACTAATGCAACATCATCATCTCGCTGTAGCTAATGCTCCCCTCTACATGACAGCACGAGGCCCTCAGCACTATAAAAGTGAGAGAACGTGGCCAGCTGTTTTGCAGCCTGTGAATGCAGAGCTCAGACCTGTGAATTGAGACCTTCTTGGGCTGAAGATGCATAGCAGTTGGAAAGGTTTGCAGGAGTGATCTTGAGCTGGCATCAGTAGCTAACTTTGGGTCAGGATGTGGCTTATAGACAAGTCCTGACCTGACTGGGGTCTATAGGAAACTACTAGTCATGGGTAACACAGTAGCTGGAATTGGGACATCTTTGGGTGCCGTAAGGCATAAAGCTGTAAGCATTTCTAGTTCAAATTCCAGCAGTTGAACAGATCTCAAGCATTCCCTTTTCAGCATAAGAATGGTCCTGGCATTTCACTTGTTATGAAGCTGACTTTCTCAAAAGGAGAGCAATACGTCATGCAGAAGAGATCTCTGAGAGAGCTCCTTGTGGGGTTCTCTTAGGTCTGTGTCCCTGCAGCATGCCTAAGGATGTCCTACAGAAACAGCCCAGGTCTTATGTGAGATCTTTGATTAGAGTTTTTTTTCTTTCTTTATAACATAGGTTTGGCATAAATGGGTGTAAGCAGAGCCCAGTGGCTAACATGAAAACTGCATTTCTTCAGGGCTACACTGGCTCTTTCTCTTCTGCTGTTTTGATCTGAGGCCTTGTGACAAATGTCACGTCGGGACTTGCTTTGAGTCATTGTGTAGACAGCAGAATGCCTTGTAGTGGCCCAGTGATGCATTCTATTCCCAAAAAGCACATGAGGGACTCTGCTGGTTAAGTAGCTCTGCTGGGATTGGGGGAGTTACCTGTGGATTGGACTCTCCCTGTGAGAATGACCAAAACAAAATGAATTTCCTAGCAGGTGGCCAGACTAATGATTATTCAAAGCACTTAATGTACCATAATGTATGTATTTCTAATCTTCCTTGGTTCAAGTGTATTTTATAAAATTGATGTACTAAACTATTTGAGAATAACTGCCTTGACTACTTGGAGAATCAAAATGTAATGTATATAGATACAAATAAAGTGACTAAAATATAACCAAGTCTATTCCTTGTGGTGGAGCAGTTAGATCTCATAGCATCACATTTTCTTGATCAGAGGCAAAGCCCTCTGCTTGCTCTGTAGCAGTTGCTCTGTTGGATGCTGTCAGCTTTGCATACAGTGTAAGCATACCTGTCCTGTCTCTATATCTTGCAGCTCATCTCTTCTAATGGAGCAGGACCTCTGGGCAGCTCTCCAGGTTGGTGGCAGTACAATACACAAATAACCTTTTGTGCACTTCTCCTGGCTTCTCCCAGGCTGCTTTGTGAGACAGGGAGACAGTTCTATCCAGCAGATGGTGGTGGTGCCGTGGCCCAGTTCTTCAAGAGGTAGAACACATTACTCAGAAAAAAATCTGAGTATTTCTGTAGTCTTCTCTTAAAGTCAACCAGATAAAGAAAAAAAACCCAAGGAGGTCTGAAAATGGCATATCTTGTTTGCTTCATATTAACCTGATGCATAGTAACCTCCTCTCTTAAAGCTAAAAATGTGTGATTAGTTCTGGGAAGGGGACCTGTCGGTTCCTAGAATATAAAATTCAAAATCTGAAACTTAAACACTTTACCTGTATTATGTGCCATCACTGCTTTTGCCTGGTGAGTCTGAGTTTATCTCCTGCAGTATGGAACTGCATCAGAAACTCCCACCATGGGGGGGTGAGTAAAGCAAATGTGGGATATTGAATTCGGGGGCAGTGCCACTTTATGTGAGCATGAAGCTGAGTGGTGGGACTTGAAGGGGCTTCTGGCACAAAGTTGAAAAGCACAAGTGCATGGTTATCGGAACAGCATTCCTCTAATACTTAGAAGTAGGACTGCCCCTAGTAAGGGACAAAGGTTCTGTCAGTACTGAAGTCATAAGCATTAGAAAATGAAACTGTAAAAGCATGTGTTTTCCATTGTTGTAACTGATGGTATGAAATGTTGGTCAGCTTCCCCACTACCATCTTGATTTGGACAATACTATTTGGAAAAAAAAAAAAAAAAAGGAAAAACTTGGGATTTACTCTCTGTGTATGCTGTAATATGTCAATGTGAGTCCTGTGCTAGTGTGAATATGCACAAGCAAGGAGGAGTCATTCAGTTTTAGTGTGGTGGTTTTTAGTCAGTGCAGATACAGAGTGACTTTGTAGAATAATTGGGAAAAGCCAGGCCATCCCTCATTTCTCCCTGTTTTCAGAACAGAACTGGAAATCTGGCGCACTAGAGATTCAAGGTCTAGCTCTGCTAGACACTGAAACTAGCCTAGTTATTGCCACCAAGGTACTAAAGTAATAACAAAACAGGAATCAAGAGTCTTCAAGCTCCTGCTGCGGAGCCTTGGTTTGTCAGATCTCTGTAAGGAACAGAAGAACCACCAAAATTAACCACATCATTTTTTTTTGTTGTGAGAGGAGGTTTGTCTGTGTCTTTAAAGGTATGCCTGGAAGCAGAGCCTTCTTGTCAAAAGATGAAGGATTACATAAACAGGTAAGAAGACTGTGCTGGGGGTTCATTTGGTAATCCAGGAATGCAGGAATCGAAATGAGCCCCAACATGTGCATCCTGTTACGACGTCTTGTTCTCCAGCCCCGCTGCCTTTCATGGCAATGAAGTCCTATGCTAAGTGATGTGTGTGAGAATAGAAAGCAATGCTTAGTTTGAATGACAAAACCCAATGCTGAAATAGCTCTGGCTATGAGTTATTATAATCCTGCATACTGAGTCTAAGCTTTGCAGAGCTCCATGCAAGCTAGTTTCTTACACCCCAGCATTCTTTAATGTTTCCAAAGGCATAAGGTTGCTATCCTACAAAATCATGTTCATTGACACAGCTTGTGCCAGTTACAGAGGCTGCTTCTTAGTAACTCCTGCAGTGGAATGCGGTAATGCATAAACCCAGAGTTTGTTAGCAGCCAGCCAACTCCTTATTCCCTCTGTGTTTTATTTTTCCTCAAGTGAGATCCTTTCCTGTTGGTCTGTGTAATTTATGGAGCTGCTTCTGTTGCACCTCCTTTTCTGTGATTATAGGCAGCTTCTCTGTCGGAGGCCTTGCTTGCAGATCTCTAGGTAAACTGGTGTTACTAGAAGTAGCTAACAGAAGGGCTCTGGTCCTAATTTTAACACTCTTTCTAAGCCTAGCCTGAAGGCTACCTAATTAGTCCTTAGTCCTTGCAGCCTTAGCAAGCTGTCTTCTGACTCCTTCCAGTTATTTACAGCTGTATTAAGTAAACAAGTTCTTAAAACAGGAGAAATGTGCTAGGTATGCAAGAGCTGTGGTGGGAGGAGTCCTGAGGAGAAAGAACAGAGAGCTTTGATGGTTAAAGGTCCATTTCAGTCAATACTTAGGATGATAGAACTGGCTGTACGTGTAAATGTGGAAGATGAGTTGTAAAAACTCACTGCCCTGTCTGAAGGAGAGATGTTGTGGCTTAATAATTATAGCCTCACCTCTGAAGTGCTGAAGATGACCTATGTGGGGAAAACAGCAAGCGTGTCAATAAAAGAAGAATGTGAGAGAAGAGCATAAAAGCTGATTTATGTCAATTATCATATTGGAAGGTTATTCTTACAAAAGTGTGTGTTTTGGCTGCCAGTAATGGCAGAAACCTGCATTCAGCTCTTCATCCCCTTCAGGAGTTTGTGGTGCTTCATCTACATAGCTAATAAAAAGAAGGTGGGATAAAGAGGCGCAAAACAATGCTGCTGAAGTTAAAAAGAGCAATAAGAAGCACCACGCCCCCCCCCCTCCCCCCAAACAACCAGGTAAGAATGTGCCTGTAGCTGAAGTAATAAATTACAGAGAAATACTCTCTGCTTTTCCCTAGAAGTGTTTAGCCATTAATTACTTGTACATGATTCTGAAATTTCAGTTTTGAGTGAAGTTTCCTGGACTGTGTCTTTAAAATGGAATTTCATGTATTACAAGGTACTGTATGTTGTTATTTGTGTTTGGCATAGGGGCAAAATAATTTAGAAGTCTACTGCTGCAGGAACCTCTTTTTGCTGGCAAGGTAGGTGTGAGGAGAACCCCACTGATAACTGCATGGTTAAAGTAGCAGATCCCAGGTTGGTTTGCCTGTAGAACGGAGCTGCTCAAGGGCCTGCAGTCCAGCTCCTGATCATCACTGCTCCCTGCTGGCACTGTGGCTTGAATTGTCAAATCATCCTCAAGTGCCAAGGCTGGCTTACATGTTTGCTTAAATTAGGTCACAGTATGTAAAAATTGTGAAAGAATATGTGATCTTAGTAGTAGTTCGTTATTGTTTTCTGGGTGTCTATAAATGTGCTATGAGTCTACCTCTAAAGAGGTGGAAGATTGACGTCTTGTAATAATCTGAATGCGTACTTCAGCAAGGACAGCTATCCTTCCTGTTCCAATCTATGGTCAGTAAAACCATGAAGGTTGTATCCTGCCCCATGTTGAGGAAAGGCTGTTTGTACTAAGGACTCTGGACCTGTGGAATTTGCTTCCCACTTTCCATCCAAAATAGCAAGAACAGAGTGGTGATCTCAGTAGATCTGCACAAACCCAATTTACAGCCTTTTGTGATGTGACCACAGTTCTCTCTACTTTATTTTGTCTTGTACAGTGAAAACAGATTTTTGATTCCACATTATCTGCTAGATAGATATTTCCATAGAAATATAGTATACAGGTGCTTCTTGATGTTTGCGCCTCAAGCCTAAACAAAAAAAAATATATGCATTGTAAGCACAGTTTACTCACTGTAGTGTGTAATTGGAATAACGAAGTTAGTCAAGAGATAACGATCCAGTGTTCAAAGGCAGGATAATTAAGTAAGTGAACATAATTACTGAAGAGAACACTGAACTGCAGTTGCAGAGACAGGATGAGAATGTAACTCTTCTCTGTTGTTTACATAGGATATTCTTCTAATATAGTGTCTGCAAAAATTAAACACATGGTAGCCTGGATGTGGGCTTCTGTTACTGAACTAGCTGAGATCTTCTGACATAACTAAAGAAAACTAGGTGCCTAATGGAAAAGTTATGATGACGCAAGTGCGATTGCTTAATGTATGCATATGCACACAGCAAGAGGAAAATGTTTTCTTCTTCTACCAGGATTATAAAGACTATGTGAAACACATACTATAGGGAGAAAATAATTTTCTGGAAACTCTAGATCAGCCGTATGAATTGCTGATGGTTGAAAGGATCTGGAATCAATTCTGGTTAAAGTGTGTTCTTGTTACTGTGTCTGGTATGTGACAAGGATGGAAAAGAAAATAATAAATTCATTCGTTGTGGCTCCACAATAGTATATATGCAGGAATTATATCAACCACTTCATGGTAAGCTTGAGCTGCCTTATGGAAAAACAGTATTCTGCTTTCTGTCCCTTAAGTCCTAGAAAGCAGAGAATATCGTTAAGGCAGTATTTCCCATTCCAGCTGAGTTGCATAATGAGAATTCACCAGAAGTAACTTGTTTTTACTGTGCATCGTATTCTAAAAAAACCCCAACCCTTACTTAATTCAGCTCTTGAGCAGTGACATTTAATTAAGGTATACAATTTCTTACAAGCTGTGTTGGCTTGTGAAGGATACATGCCAAATGCTAACAGACAGGGCTCTAGTGGTGTTAGTCAGGAAATACACTGATTATATATGTTCATTCAGGAAACATTTTTTATGCCCAACTAACTGTAATTAATTTCTGTTGGCAGCTGGTAATGTACAGAGAAGTCTGTCAGTGTAGAAAATTAGCAGTCCAAGGAGGAGTCTGTTTAATGTTCCGAGTGAGTAATTAGTATCATGTTAATGATTTACTTCTAGCTGTTTATATCCAAAGTGTGGTGGCTTACATAAAAATGGGAGAAAAATTTAGTAATGAATTATAGCATAGAGAGAAAACCAAGTTTGAAAGTATTTGGACTTGGAATGTCACTGTTTTCAGATGCAAATTTTCAGTAAATGAAAGAAGTGATTGTTGTGCATTCCTGTTGAAAACTTTAGATGTCATTTAAAGTCTTTTTATAAACAGCTAAAAATATGTGGAGCTTCCGTAACTGATTAAACCTGAAGTATGCCCATGAGTGGAAAAATTCAAACTTGCCAAGTTTGATTAGAACATGATCTTTCCAACTGTAGACCATATAAAACCAATGTGCTCCTTAAAACTTTTGCTGTACTTTTTCTTCTGTTTTTTAATGCCTTTTAGCAGCAGCAGTAACTGAAAGAGCCAAATGCAGCTTGGGAACTTGGTTGTTTTAGTATAAGGTGTGATAGCTAATCAGCTCTGTGATGCTGTACATCACAGCACGGAAGTCTTCAGTTAAAACAAAATAGGATGCCAGAGATAAATTTTAAAAGCCATTAATTAGGCCTCCACACATACTACGCCACCTACTGTACAGCATACGTGTATTTTGTGTTTTATTGTGTGTTGCCCTTTCTTTGTGCATGTGTAATTATGCAAGAAGGAAAAGGTACAAAGACAGCCTCATGGTCTGCTACTTGTAATCTCAGAAGTTCTGGCAAGGCTGCCAATTTTTACTTAATACCCCAGCAAGTTATAAGCAAGAGAGGCTCTGGGGAGTGCTCGTGCCCTGCTTTGACTTAAGATTTTTTTGTAGCATTCAGTCAAAACCTCAGGTCATCACACTTGTCCATCCTGTTGAACAGTCACACTAGAGAGTGATGCTAGGAAAGGAGTGAAAGAATAAGGGATAATAAACACTATCAACAGGTAGGTACAGGGATAAGGAGAACAATGTGGGTCATGAGAGTGAAACCGAAATTTACTCTTGGGAGGCAGGGATAGTGGAACGTAAATTGGAGCATTCATTCATGTACTGTTTTGGATTTGTCTTCCACTTGGTTTATTGCGTAGATATGTGAATTTGAAGGGTTTTCTTTAAAAATATGAAATGAACTTAAAGTATTTGTCTTGAACTACGTGTGGCATTTAGGATGGGGGAGTATATTCCAAAATATTTGTTAACGAATACAGTTCATTGCATTCTGAGAAGATTTTTGATTATTCTGGGTGGTTGTTGTAGTTTGGTGGTGGTTTTTTTGTTTTTGTTTTTTTTGTTTTTGTTTTAATTTGATTTCTGAAGAATGAGGCAATGTTGACATCTCCATCATTCTACAGGAGAAAAGTAAGGGACCTGACTACTTCAGGATGTTCTTATTTACAAATAGTGCTGCTCCAGAAGCATCTTGACTAACCTGTTTAAACCCTTGATACCTAAAAAATTGGATCATGTAATTAGGTAAATTTGTCCTTAGAGAAGGTCAGAGATACAAGTACATATAAAAGGTTTTATTTATTTCCTTGTATGGCAAGGGATAAAGGCAAGATTTTATTACTCATTTGTATTTCCCAAAGCTGCTTACTGAAAACTGCCAGAAAGGGCAGGTGGCAAAAAAAAAAAAACATGAAAACTTGGAAAAGCTTGTTAGAAACCTACATCATCTACAGCTCATACTCTCTTTCTGTTCTGAAAATAATTATCCCCATACACATCCATTTGGCCTTTAGCTTAGAAATTTTTAAATAATGGATGCAAAGAGAATATCATAATATAGAGTTAAATCTTAAAAATGAGCTGTGATGATATTTAAACTAAATCCACTTCTCCACAGCCTAAATGTTTCAAAACCAGTGGCTTGGACATAATAAGTCAGTGTAGAGAATATTTTGATGACGATAGTAGTGTTGTCTTTTCATAGTAGTTACCTATGTGCTTCAAATGCCTAAACCAAAAGGAAATACTAAAGTAACATCATAAAATACTGAAGTATGACTACAGCCATAGCAAAGCCAGAAAGTTTGTATGTCACCATCTTAATGTGAGATGGCTGTGAAGCATTTTTTTTTTTTCCTGTCTTACTAGTCTATTCCCGTGAGCAGAAATAAAAGAAACTGCACATTAACAGGAACAAAAAACACCCTGAACTGTACAAATGCTTGAAGTAGATTGATTTTGATTAGATTTAAGGATTCTGGAGTATGTAAACCATGATCTCTTTCTCCAGGAAGAAAGTAGGAGGTGGGAATGGAATTAACAGTTAAGCATATGTGCAAAACCTGACCAAAATAGACTTCGTATTAAAGTCTCAAAATACCAAAATTTTATTTTTTACTGTGATTTGAGTTTGAAGTTTGATTTGTATGTGGGAAGGTCATCTTCATTAAAAAATGGATGCACTACATTCTCTTCTTCCTTGGATTAACACACTGCAAAACCACAGAGTGAGAGAGGCAGCCCTGAACATAGGAGAATTTCTGATTATCTCAAAGTTAGATGAATCTCTTCCTTCTATTTCTTGCTGCCTTCTTTATAAAATAAATTACTTGTAGATAACATATTTACAAGTTTTTAGTATTCACACTACAGTGACGAGTCAACACAAATCCAAGTACATGAAGAGCACGGAGGAAGGTTCATCTGACATGTTCTCAGCAGCATTTTATTGAAAACATGAAACATTTCAACGTTGAACTCCTAAATGCAGACATTGTCATCTTCTGTAATTTTTCTTGTGTATTGAGAAGCTATGAAAAATATTACTCTAAAGAGTGAGAATCCTATTAAGATGTATGAGGAGACCTTGCAATGTACAGTGTTCACTATTAAATTAAAAAAGGCACTTGCTATCCTGCTTGCCTAAAGTTTATATATAAACAAACTAACAAAACTCCCAAAACATGTCTCCAGAGAAAGGAAAAGTGGTAATACCAAAAGAGGCTAAATATGCCCACAGAATACGTTCATATTTAAAAAGACAATATTAAAGTTATGACCTAATAACTTAAGGAGATGCTTCTATGATATAACTTAAATTTTGAAAGTCAATGGAACACTGAGTTTGAAGTCTTTGATTTTTTTTTTTTTGATTATTTAAAAAGAAAATTAAAAACCCAAACCAAACAACCAAAGAAAGTCTTCAAAGTTTTGTTCATACAGGTACCACCACCAGTGCCACAACACAGTAATCCACTCAAGGGCAGGAGTAATTCAATAAGCCTATCCTAACAGGACAGGTCTTTTATCCTTAATTTTATTCTTTAGCAATTAGCCAATAATGTAACCTCAAAGCAGAATAATCATCAGGTAAAACTGTTTGTCTCTCAAATAGACAATCCCTCATTGTGTTTCTGCATTGCAGAGTGGTTTGAGTGCATATTCAGCCACAGGCTGAGTGCCACATTCAAAAAGCATTTGAAAAGAGACAGAAAAATATAAGGAACTAGTAAATGGGTAGGCGAAAGTGATACAGTCCACATCTCTGGTCAACTCCCCCGTTTAACTAGGAAGAAGGTAGTTGGTCTATCAGAAGAGGAACATGTGGAATTCATTTTCAGAAATGTTGAATGCCTCCACCAAAACCAAAATGCTTTCATCTCCCTACAGTTTAAACCAGTCAAATATGCCTGTGAATGCAAACTAGTTCTCTTTTGTCCTGTTGTGAATATACTCAGCCTTATATTTTCCTCATGGTGTCTTCTATATTCACAGCTTCAGAATATTTTGAATCATATCTACCTCCGGTACCACTTAGAGTTCATCCTACAGACAAGAAAATAAACAATTACTTTTTATTTTCAACGTACAAATAAAAATTAAGATTAATGGGCTTTTTCTGCAATTTTAAATGTCTCTGTGGTACTCATTTTTTAACTGGACAAGTGTTTATTAAATAGAATTCAGGGTACTTAACAGCTGTGCGTTAATGCTTTCCTTCAGGGTTAAAATGTCAATCCCAATCTTGCACTAATTAGCCTCTATATTTTGGTGTCCGCTTGCTAAGTCTAGTCCAAGGATTACACTTAAGGCTTCATGTGCATCTCAACCACCCATCTGTAACACAGCTGTCCCGTGGATATATAGAAGTTCTGCTAAGTCTTGCCATAACTGAGGTTGCAACTGCAGTATTCTCTGCCACATCTGTGGACATTGAGAACTGAGTTTGAATAAATAATAGTAACCAAAACAAGACTGGAAGTAAAATGTACCTTATACCATTTGAAGATAAGGCATTTAATATATCACAGACAAAGAACAAATAAAAACATTGTTTTAAAGGGGATGTTCTTTACAATAGTACAAGTCTTTTCCAAAAGGCCCCACAATAAGAAAATTCTTACCTTATTTCTAGATTTTTTTCTTTTTCCTTTATTTTGAATTGCTTCTAATTTTTCATTCAAGATGTCAGCAATGCCTTTTGCATCTCTGCTGTCTATATATTCGCCAAGAACATTTTTCTTAAAGAAAAATTTGTAACATGTTAACCATGCTCTACACTGAATGAAAAGTCTGCTTACTTTCAGATTAAATTCAAGAGAAATGCAAGGAGGAAGCCAGTGGCTCTGGTACATTGATTAATCATTCAGAGATATATTTTTGTCTCCATTTAAACAACGCTAATTGTCTTTATAGTAAGAATCACTCTTAAATGCTAGTTTTCAAAACTGCAGAAATATTGAACTACATAAGTTTTGTCTTGCTCCTTAAAGAAACCAGAAATAGTTAGAATTTTCCTCATATTTATTCAGCTAAGTACTTCACAGGGACAGCTGCTAAAGTCTGCCACTTTGTAATGTAGGTTCATGAAATCAGTCAGTGTGGGTCACTACTTTTGAAACTTGAAAAGCCATTACTCTTTGCCACAGAAGTGTCTCATTGAATTTGATAGGATTATGTGAGCAAGGATTTCTAGATCTTGCCACAGAAATTCAGGTAAAAAAAAGGAAAGCATAATTAAAAGAATTGACTTTACTATCAGAATGCATCAAATACTTTCTCTTCAGCATTGATACATTTAAAAAAATGACTAATATTCTTGAAATTTAGTGGTTTACAAAAATAACGGCAATTTCCTAGAACTATCTCGATACTTTTCAATTTTTCAGTTTATCACTACTATCGTGTTAGTAGGAAATATTGATCTCAGAGTTACACTGATAATTGAAATGGTTTGGTAAGGTTTGAGACAGAACACGAAATATTTTTAAAATACATTTTTAAGGTCAAAATTATAATGAAGTGCTATGATTACGTTGAAAGACTCTCTCTCCTTAGCCAAAATGAAGTTGTCTACATTTAAATTAGAGAGAGACTCTGCCTGGTTTTGATAGGTGGTGATGGAACAGGTAAAGATTGAAAAACATTTTGTCACATGAGACCCCTGCAAAATTAAACCCTGGTCGTGCCCACGTTTTAGTGACTGTTCTAGTAATGTACCATTTCTTATTTTGCAATAACACATTCTTATTGTATCACTGTCCTGCTATTTTAAATATTAGTGAAATTGATTATTGCTGTATCTCCTGAATATCTAAATAATGCTCTTTAATATCTCTTAAATCTTAATGTGAAATGAAGTACACCTACTAAGAGTAACACAAAGGAGACACTTTACCTTTGTTCCTTGGTAGGGATAAAACTTAACAGTAGGGTAGGCTCTGATATCAGCAGTTTGACAGGTCTGAGCATATGCCTGACAGTCTACTTTTCCAGCTTTTACTTTTCCTTTAACAGTCTAAAAAGAAATGTTTATTAGAAACAAACTTCAAGTTTCCATGTGTGACTGTAAGCAAATAACTTGAATAAGCCAGCAGTGCAGCCACAAGTAAATGAAAATGTTGCTCAGTTTTTTAAATATCTCAGTGTAGTCACTTACTTCTCAGAGTGGTAACCTTCTATCAGAGGTCACTAATGTTCAGCAGAGCACTTCTACCTGAATTCAGAGCAAAGCACATCACAGTTGCAAAGCTCACCCAATTATAAGCTGAAACTGTCCTCAAAAGAAGGTCTGTGTGTCTCTGTGCAAGAGACAAGACCCACGGGCAAGTGGCACCTAACAGTGTGGACTTTAAATGAGAAGGAGGATCACTGGGGATATGTGATTTTTGGATGATTACTGAGATATGGATGGGCTGTGGGCAGCCTGGTCTAGTGGGACGTGTTCCTGCCTGTGGCAGGGGGGTTGGAACTAAATGATCTTTAAGGTCCTTTCCAACCCAAACTATTCTATGATTGTATGAAATAAAGTATTGATTATATTTTAACAGTTACAAGTATAAAAATCCACTAATACAGTTAGAAACCTACCCTTGCAAGGATCTCAAATTCAGGAGCAAAACTTTGGCAAGGTCCACACCAAGGAGCATAAAAATCAATAACCCAGTGATCTTTTCCATTCAGAACTTTTTCTGTGAAACTCTGAGGAGTCAGGTCCACAGAAACTTGTGGTAAATATCTGTAGAAAGGAAGAAGAGTCATAATCCATTTGAAACTTTAAACATTCCCAAATTCCATTTAAGCATGAGAAAAACTTCTGAAATTAAGAATATTAGTAGTTTGGAAATCTCTACTTTACAATTTGTATGAGTAGAGAATCACTTTTTAAAAATGGTCGAGAAAATAATATGGTTTTCAGAAAACAAGCGGACAGTGAGAAGCATGCTATTTCTTCACATATTAAAAGCTTAAGTTAAAAGATGTGGAAACTTTAACATCTTTAAGCAATACATAGACCTGTTTCTAATTCTTGATTTGTGTAGCATTTAAATATCCATTTCTCCTAGTAAGTAAACTATGTAAGTGGCTTGTGAACGTAGTTTAATGCAGTAACTTACCCCAATGCCCAGCCCCTCAGTGAATATGAATCTCTGTGCCATCCATTGTAGCTACTTTAAAAAGAAAACAAAAATGCAGTTGCGCAGTAGTTTGAATTACATTTGAAAAAAACTCAGTCTGTAGGATGGAGATGATGAAATAATGCGTATGTTTTAGGATATATTTCTACCTTGCTTTCAAATCTGAACAAATAAGTCTTGTTAATATAATTCAAAGATACCGAACTAAGAACTAGAAGATGAAGAAAGAAAATTCTATGTCAAGAGACTAAGAAATTTTGTAGCACATAAGCTTCCATAGCTAGAGCTATTTTGAATGGAGAATCTTTGGTAACAACTCCAGATAAAATTGCAGGATCTAAGAAACATAAGAATTAAATTGAAATATCTTAATATATTTTCTAACTGATGTTCATTCATTGCAATTATTTTCCCTCAATTTGACAATAGAAAAGCCCAGTAAGCTGGTTACAAGGATTTATTATTTGGACTTTCAAGGCATTGCTTAGTTTTGAAATTCCAATGACAGGTTAGAATAAGAGATTATATTCAGGATTCATATCCACCAATTTACAGCTTTATAACACAATATTTTGAAACAGAGTTACCTGGTCAAGATCTGATTTGATAGCTTTTGGTGATCTTTATTTTAAAAGACAAATTTCCATATTTTTGCAGCAAATAACTGACTCATGATTAGGAATTTGGCACTTTACAGTCATCTTCATCAACTTAGTTGTTTTCAACAAGAAAAAAAAATCTCTCCTTTTAAAAGAAGTTTGAACTGAATAAAAGGAAGCAGTCCAATGATGAAAGCTACTAAACTCCATTACACACTATGACAAAGAGGTATTTATTATCTACCAGCATTTAAGAGACCTTTCCAATTTGTAAACTAATGAAGCAACACATCTGCTATTTCAGACAGTTGCCTATCTTTAAATAAGCATGTGCTTCCTGAAATCCCTGGATCTTCAAACAGTGCTGTGAAATGGAGGGGGCAGGCTGTTTGGTTTTGGCCAGATTCCACTCACCATAGATTTTTTAATTATTTTGTTAATGATTAATGTTTTCACACTAATGATACAATGAATGGGATGAAAACAGAAAGCTTTTGCAATGGTGCTAACAGACTGCTGGCAAGGGGGATGATCAGATCGGCTCCATCACTCTGTTCTCTGAAGATCCAATCAATTAGCCCTAGCAGTATTATTTTATTTTATGATTTAAATAATCTACTTTAATAGGTAATTAAAGTTAGAAACCTAGCAATTGATAAAGAACAAGAAATAAAAATTAAGTTTTCCGAGGCAGTGTCAGGAATTACTGAAATGAAGTGACAAAATAAAAAGGCACTTGTTTGAAATAACAAGGTCAATAACGTCTAGGTCAAATTGTACAATAATAGCCTATTTTAGTAGCTGTGATGAACCTTTCCTGCATAACAGAAGATGTATATTCATCTTGTTCCAAGTCATCCAGCATTTCCCAAACTGAAGTAAACTACTTACTAATATTGATGAGCTGTGTTTGATTTTTGAGGAAAGAGTCTTATTTCAGGATATCCCCGAACACTTTCTTGGTGGCAGAAAGAATAATATTTTTGACAATCCACGCTGCCTACACTGATTAATCCATTTAACATCTGAAAAAAGAAGAAAACCTACAATCAAATACGCTAATCAATAATACTACAATTTCAGTATTACTTCAGATAAGTCTTAATCTTAGTTGGGGGGAAAAACCCAACAAACCAAACCAATGGTATCACAAGGCTTGCTTCTTTCCTGTAAACGGGTTACTGGTGTCTAACCCAGATACATTCCCATCATGCACCTGTGTTGGCATAAGCTGCAAGCACAGGGCTCATGAGACACCCACCTTGACTCAAAGGTACATATGACTGGTTATGCAGTACAAGGACTACCATATTACCATGTTTCAGATTGTCACCTTAATAATTGTGACAGATCCTGGCACAGTGCAGATGTGCTATCACCTGCACAGATGGTCTGTGTCTCAAACATGTTCTTTTTGTTTTAAAGGCACAAACCACTCGGGCAGGGAAGCTGAGGATTACTGAACGTGTAATATAGAGCTAACAATACTTTACAGACATGTGAGCAGAAAATAGAATCTGGGCTAGAACTCCTAGTCTAGGTGAGTTCTAAATGTCTGAAAAAGTCATGGGCCTGTTTTCAAAGCCCTGTTTTTTTTTCCCTAAGTTTCTGATTCAAATTCCTGGAAGCACGTCTAGAAAAGTCCAGATTGTTGTCAGTTAAGTACTGTTGTCAGTAATATTACCTTCGCAAATGAGAGATGATTTAAACAACTTTAGTAAAACGATAATGACTTCTCCAATCCCCAAAATTCCATACTGCAGTATGTGTAATTCAGCTAAATGGCGAGCAGCCTTACAGTATATGGTATTTAACATTTATCCACTTTCAGCGAAAAAAGGTGATCTCAAAAAACCCTTTATAATATAGCAAATAGTTAAGATGGATAAGATTGAACTCCTTTCCAGTCAGAGATTTCACCAAGGTCTAAGTACTATCTTAAATATGACTAACGATCATAAAGAATACTGAGAATAAAGTGGCAAATGATCTAATTTATTGATAATTTTTTTTTAACAAATGCAGAGCTGTTGTCTACATAGAGCACTAAGTATCAAGGAAAGTTACTTGTTCTAATATTTCTTAGATCTTGGAAAACACACTTGTATCAACAGGAAAAACTGCATTAGTGTCAATGTACTGAACCTTTAAAAGAAAAAAAAAAAACACTTTGTGGTTGAAGCAATATAAAACTATCATCAGGTAGCAATTCCCTGTTTTACCCACAATATTAATCTCTAAACTTTCTCAGTTGACAAATCTCTGTGACAGCAGCTGTACCTTCTCAGTAATTCCATGGAACACGACACAAAAGCAGAAAAAATGTTTGAATGTCACTTACCCTGGCCATTTTTTTCCATTCTGGCATTAAAGCCTGACAAGGGCCACACCACGGAGCGTAGAAGTCAACCATCCAGGTCTCCTCTCGTTTTCTCCTCTGAACTAATTCAACAAATGTCTCTGGTGTTAGGGAGACCACTGATGGGTTCCTAAGATCCTAAAGTAAAGACAGTTTATAAACATGTCATCCCATATCTAGTGCCATCATATACAAACAGACTGTACCAAAATTCTGGGAAAGTCCTCCTTTTAGTGAAATTTGTTTCCTGCTGTAATAGGGAAGACTCCGCACCACTGAAAGGTATGGAAGCATCAAAAGTCATCCCTTCAACCTAACAACTGTATGCCTGATTTGCTGAGAAGAGCTATCAACAAAATACAGCCTGGCTGCAAAAGGAAGGTGGTGTGCCTCTTCACCATAGAGGGGGGCAAAAGCCAAGAAATTCAGCTTATCTGGCAAGAACACTCATGGCATGAGACTCAGCCCTGCTATTTAGGCTTGCATGGAGAAGAATGCACATGCTGCTCTAGAGGCCTCTAAATATCAACTGAAAAAGACTGATCTCCACCTGTTCCTGCATGTGCGCTCTTAAACTCACTTTTTCTGTTCATTCTCTCCAGAGAATCAAAGACTGGAAAAGACTGTGGATACAGCAGTGAGAGAACCTGAATGCTAGAGGGAAGATGGGTGCCAGAACTCCAGCAGCAACAATGAGTACCAATGATTTGAAGTTCTGTGCGTTAAGAAAGTTCAAGAAACAGCTGAGAAGTTTAGAGGACAGCAGGTTAACCAACATAAATCACCTTAATAGTACAGCACTTCATACTTTTAATAATTTTATCCTCTCTATGATATAGAAATCATTACATTACTTCGCAGATTGGAAGGGACCTTTAGTTATTTGCTAATGATCTCAAAGAAATTACTTGACAGAGTAAGGAAATTAACGCATTAGGTGTTAAGTCCCTGATTAACTGCTGCTGAATCACTTTTCTTGCCCAAGGTTTTCTCACTCTTTATCTTACTAGTCTAATTAATTAAAAACCAAAATCTTAGCATCTTCAAACTAAAAAACATGTTTGTGGATGAGCTGCATACAGACCATGCCTGCAACAAGGATTATAATTTACATACCTCTATAAACTCCAAGATCTGCTCAGCAGAGTGATGTCCTTCATATTCATGAACATCAGACTGATTGAACACAACCGTTGTTGGATAAGCTCGAATGTTATGCTGACAAAACAGACAATATGAAGTTGCAAGGCATTATTAGGTTTCTTTAACTGCCATCAGCATTAGCCTCACAGCTGCTAATCTATCAAGTTTGTAGAGTGTAACTGTGCAGACTTACATGCAGATGGGAGTTTGAAACCATTACAAATCAGTGCAGGAAAGGTGCCAACCATATTCCGAGATGGCATAGTTTGTTCTGAATTTAAAAACCAGCCAGAAGTTCTTTTGCCATGCTCCACAAATACAGGAATTAATCCATAAGCCTTCTGAGCCTTAACTTTAAAGCTATGCCCAGCCTTCAGATGAAAGTGCTTGATATAAACAACTGTATTGTTTAGTATTGAAAACAGATGCTTCCATGATTTGAATTCTTCAATGTGTAAACACATCTAAATAAAACTTTAAAAAGCTTGTTCTGTTTTGCTCACTTTTCACGTGTTTAAGACATTCACATTTTAAAGATAAACACAAACATTCTAACATAAAAAGCTCTTATGAACAATAAAAATGTGCAGTTGCAGGAAAGCTGTCAGAAATGCATTTTTTTCTGGAATTCAGGAAAAGTAACACCAAGACTTTCTACCATGATAAATACATTGAAGCAAAAGTGAAGCAAATTTAAATACGGAAAACTGGGCAAGATTTTTTAAAAAAACTCATTCCATTAGTTTATTTTTAAGTAAGAGTAAGCTGACAAGTAATAAGCTTTCTTTTACTTTGAAATTGATCCTGCACTACTTAAGTGCTACAAAAACATAAAGCAAAGTCAGTTAGACTGAACTGAATTCAACGTAGTTTTGCAGACAACTTCAAAAAGTGTTATATCAATATAAAACTTGTATTTTTAAGTGGGTTTACTGCTTCACTGCTATGTGAAGAACAAAAAAAACACATGAATGAATTTATATATAAGCTAAACCCCAACTTTCTGGGTCTCCTTTAATTCTTTTTTTGTCTTAAGAAAAACAGGAATTATTAAATTATGACACTTTCAGAGCCTTCCAATAACACCGTGAACTCAGAAAAAAAATGTGACTTGTATTTTCCATTAATACATTATCTGTAGTGGTTACACAGTTTACTGCTTTGAAAAAAAGTTACAATACAAGCGTCCTGTTTGCTTTACTACCCTTTAAGAAAGTAATATTAAAGAACAAGCATTGTCAGCCCCATGCCCCCAACTGGAAGAAAATAATATTCTTTGAAAACATTGTATTTTTTAAAATTTTCTAGGTTTGATTGTAGTTCCTGCAGCTTACCATGTTGCAAAGCCCTTCATGGACAGTACAGTCTAGTGTTCCAAATTTAAGCTGACCATATAGATGTTTTGATGCTTTTCTCAGCTCTGGTAACAAAGCTTGACAAGGAGGACACCACTGGAAAACAAAAAGCAAGTAGGTGCTATTGCTTTCTCTGCCATTGGCTCTCAGGAGAACGTCTGCTGTTTGAGATGAACTATATGCTACTTTGACAACAGACTCCACTGAATGTAAACCCCACATATTCTAGGAACGAGCGCTGCCAAGGAATGAGGAATTACAATACCTTCCCATGAGGCTGAAGGATGCTTTCAAAGTACTGCTCATATTTTGTCACATAACAGATTTCAGAATAAGGGAAATATAGATATTAAATATTTACCGGTGCAAAGAAATCCACAAGCCATGGTTCCTTTTCTTTGTCAGGAAAATTCTGGGGTCCCAGTGTCATAACATGTGAGTTGACACTTTCTTTGGCAAATGCAACAATGTCATATAAGATCTTCTTTCCTTCAAAGTACAATGTAGAAAGGAAACTTTATTTTTCCCTCTGAGAGATCTCATAAAAAAAAGAATAAATCTCTATGACAGCAACAGGATTTCTGTAGTTCCCTTGACTGATTTTTAAACATGGCCTGCTTAAATAAATCGCACAGTTATTGTCTTACTAAGAAAAAGCATGCCAATGTTAAACTGTCCAAACCTACATAGTTCAGACATACTCTAGGCTATAGTGGATATTTGGCTAAATGTTAAACTGGATATTTACCTAATATTAGCCAAATATATATCTTATCCAAGACAAAACATGCTTTTTACAAACAAAATGAATGGTGTTTTGTGACTATACTACTGGCTGTTTTAGCATCTTGCTAGCATTTGTTGGAATTAAAAAGTTACTATTCTAGATACACTTGCCTTGACAAAAGTATGGATGCAATACAGACTTCAAGCAAAATAAATGACATTGATAAATCACAGCTTTTTATGCATAGCTGAAGCTCCTAATGACACAGCTTTAGGCAATAAAGATCAAGTCTCTTCATACCCTTCATGTATATATTTGTCAGCAGAAATAAGAGTTTGTCTCTTGAAATGAACTGAAAATAAGAATTTCAGGGTAATTAAATCTGAAGTCATAGCACAATGACCTATTAATATTTTTTATCATTCTTAGATTTTAAACTGTTGAAGCTTTTCCATTAAAAAGCCTGATTCATTCAGGTATTATATTGTTATAAAAACTGGAGTGAGATCACTATTGGCAAACATTCTAGATGCCATCTATTTTGTAAATATTATAGTAAACTAAACCATTCAGAAAAGAATGCATGTTTGTACTGTAGTCCAGTGTACTTCTCTTACACTATGTGGAAGCTATGCCATTCTAAAAAACATCTAAAAATGCTGTGTGTACATGACCCTTTCTTTGCTTCTCTGCAGGAGTGGAAATTACAGAGAGTAGATAAGGCTTTTCCTGGCAACAAACATTAGGTGTATGGGATCATCTTTCCCCTTAGATATGGCTAATCTTTTCTAAGTAGTAAAAACTTTTCTCTTTTCAGTACTGAGGTTCTCCTTACAGTACTGAGGTTCTGACTTAATTCTAGCAAGCTGTTTCTGATATTTCAGAGGCTGAAAAATGAGAACCTCATTTTGCATAATTGTCTTGTGCCACATTCTGGATGAAGCCACACCTGTTGCTCCAATCTACAGTTTTGCTTCAGGCTCTGTTCTTCAGCCAAGGTTTTTGAATTCTTTCAGTGGTATACAGTAACACCGTTCTAAATTTCCTGGAAGGAAACCATTACTTTGGGAATAAAAGTGGTAAAAGTCTCAATATAAGTTTTCTTGGACAACATCAACAAAACATAGAATTAGTTTTAGAACAGTGACACATGAAATCAAATCCAAGTTTATCAAGTTGTCAGCAACGTGCTGGGCCTCTATGAAGGGTGTGCCTTACAGCATTCTTTGGAAGCAGAAGCTGTCCTGATCAGCTTCAGAGATTTCACTTGTATTTAATTATGTAAATGATGTTCAAATTGAAAGAACAGTAAAGACAAATACATCTCTTGGCACCTGATGACTGCCTACCTAGGAGGGGAAAGAAAGAAAAAACCCAAAGGAAACTGTAAGCTCGTGCAAGGCTACAGTAAGGTCGGGAGAAAAAGCAAATATTAAAACTACAGATTCAATGCAGTTTGCCAAAACTCGAGTAATCTCAAAGCGATTATGTAATCATTTAAAATTGCCAATGTTTCCCTCACCATGATGAATTTCATAATCTCCAGTTCCTCTTCCTTTGAAGACTGCTAAAGAAGGCTGATAGACATATAGTTTGTTGCACACAGTTGGCGAGGAAAGACAGTCAAACTTGCCAACCTATTGAACAGATAGTGACATTATAATTAAGTCATTCTAAACTATACAAGATTAACATATTTTGAAATGCAGTAAGAATTAAGATAGATTAATTAAAAAAGTCTTATGAAAATCTTGTAACCATGATGTTCAAAGAAAACTACCAGCACAGCTATATTAAGTTGGTTGCTAATTTTTAATTTAAAGGCCAAAATGGGGAATAAAAACCTTAAAGAAACTTCTCCCCCCCCCCAATCAAAATAGCAAGGAAGCAGAAAGACACATAAAATAAATGTGACATTAAAATTCTTCTAGTCAATGCAACAATTTTTTTTAAATACATACCTTATGGAATAAGGCAACCCAAATGTCTCTAGTACCAAGTTTGAATTTCTTTCTTTTTATTAAGAAAATTTTCAAGATAATTATAGGATTTTCTGAGTAATTAAAATACAGTTTCACATACATGAATTTGATGAAGTGTTAACTTTTAATTGTTAACTGAATGCAATCTGCAGCAGCATTTTGCTTGACAGAGCAGATTTAGAAAACAATCATCCCTAACTACTTTTTAATTATGTAAACTGTATGGGAAACTTCATTGCCTGCTTTAAATTTTACTACAGATCTACCATAAGATAATGGATCTCTTTTAGTACCAGAGGTGGCTGGTAGTAGTAACAGTTAATAATAATAATAATAATAATAATAATAATAATAATAGTAATAATAATAATAATAATACCACCACCATACTGACTTGTTCTCTGAATATAAATGGTATTTAACACTGGATGAGTGAGCAGTCTTACCTGAATATGTTCACCTTTAAGTAAAAATTTAAGTTTCTTAAATTCCTGTAATTTTGATTTATCATTCTCTCCAAACTGGAAAAAAATCAGCCATCGGTGATGAGCCAGACGGTCCTTTAAATGAAGAAGGGGAGAAAAACAGCACAAACAATATTATTCCCAACTTTTACCAACTTGTAAAATTCCTTTCATGTTTTATAAAGGCCAACATCCAATTACTGATCCGAGTGACCTCCTCCATTCAACACATTTTTTCATACAGTCTTTCCACTAAACTTCATTCTACTGCATCATAAGTGGGAAAGAAGAATAAGACTGAAAGCAAGCTGGCTACATGTTACCCTCTATACTTCTTGTTTCCACAGGTGTGGAACATAGATCATAGATCAAGCCGCTATTTGCTATTTTAAGTGTGAAAAGAGGTTTAATCTTTTTTTTCCTCCAAGACATGAGTAACTTCCATGACTTCTAATTTGATTTCACATAAATTATCATGGATTTACAAACTTTTTTCTTTCTTACATTACTGATAAAATACATTTAAAACAAAATTATCTACCATGTAGCTGTAACTAGAAAGTTACAGTTGCAGAGTGGCTTGCAATGGCAATATCTGCAGTTTTCTACTTTCCTGTTAAGCACATTCTCCCCTTTACTTTTGTTCCTTAGCTAAACAACAAAAGTGAACGTAGAAAACCAATGTTAAATACTTTTGGCTACAGAGGGGAAAAAAAAGTAATTTTCAGCTAAGTAAATGTTAGGTTGATACAACAACAGGATTCAAAAAAATGAAAAAACTAATGATAAAATATATAAAAATAAATTAAAGGAATATTAACATATTGTTTAAAATTTACCTCTAATGACGCTGCAGAGATAATTTCAAAGTCTGGCAGGTGCTGCATTACTTCCTGATATATTTCTCTGGCATCCAAGGAGCTCAGAAACTAGAAAGGGAAGTTTACTGTATTTATTGTGACGAATTACAGAGACCTCATTATTGAAGATTAATACTCTAAGGGTCAGGAAAATTATTCTGATTTGTTCCTCTCTATCAACTGAAGAGTACAGTTAATGTTATTCGATCAAATTTCTTTTCATAGATATAGTTTCACAAATATCAGACTCGGAACTCTGCATTTTAGCTTGCTTTCTCACAATGATAAACTCAAGATATTGTTTTTTTGTCAAAACAGGTGCTATAAGTCTCAAATTTGAATTTCAAACCAAATTTTCCAATCACATTTACAAGATCTCCAGTCTAGTTTTCCAGCCTTCCTTAACTGCACTGCACAGATAATTAAGTTTCAGGGGTTTTTTTTTAAATTTATGAAGTAATATGAATCAGTAACTCAGAGTTGGGAAGTAACAAGGTTGAAAGTAGGTAGAATACAAATTTAATTTCCTCCTTTAAAAATATAGATAATAATAACAATAAAGGAACAAACTGTGCTTCAAACTGGGAAATGTCTCCCATCAATTAAGGAAGTTAAAACTGCTATACAAATACAGGAGGAGCTTCTACTATCAGAATGCAGTTGAACAGCATAATCCATACCGACAGACAACGTAGAAGTACTTTTATCATGCATGTCAGTACTCCGTTCAGAGAAGCATTTCTCAAACACACATTCATAAAATCATAGAATAGTTTGAGTTGGAAGGGACCAACTAGGGATCATCTAGTTCCAACCTCCTTGCCATGGGCAGGGACATCAGGCTGCCCAAGGCCCCGTCCAACCTGACCTTGAACACCTCCAGGGATGGAACATCCAAAACCTCCCTGGGCAACCTGTTCCTGTGTCTCACCACTCTCATGGTGAAGAAATTCTTCCTAATGTCAAGTCTAAATCTGCCCCTCTCCAGTTTATACCTGCTCCCCCTTGTCCTATCTCCACAAGCCTTTATGAATAGCCCCTCTCCAGCTTTCCCGTAGGCCCCTTTCAGGTACTGGAAGGCCGCTATAAGATCTCCTCTGAGCCTTCTCCAGGCTGAACAAGCCCAACTCTCTCAGCCTGTCCTTGTATGGAAGGTACTCCAGCCCTCCACTCATCTTTGTAGACTCCTCTGGACCCGTTCCAACAGCTCCACATCCTTCTTATTTTGAGGATTCCAGAAGTGGACACAGTACTCCAGGTGGGGTCTCACAAGAGAGCAATAGAGGGACAAAATCACTTCCCTCGCCCTGCTGGCCACGTTTCTTTTGATGCAGCCCAGGATACGGTTGGCCTTCTGGGCTGCGAGAACACATTGCTGGCTCATGTCAAGCTTCTCACCGACCAGCACCTCCAAGTCCTTCTCTGCAGGGCTGCTCTCAATCACACTGTCCCCCATCATGTACTGAAGACGGGGATTGCCCCGCCACAGGTGCAGAACCTTGCACTTGGCCTTGTTGAACCTCGTGAGGTTCTCCAGTCTGTCCAGGTCCCTCTGGATGACATCTTGTCCTTCCGGTGTGGCAACTATACCACTCAGCTTGGTGTCATCTGCAAACTTGCTGAGGGTGCACTCAATCTTGCTGTCAATATCATTGATGAAGATATTAAACAGTACCAGTCCCAGTACGGACTCCTATCTGACACCACTTGTCACGGATCTCCATCTGGACTTTGAGCCACTGACCACTACTCTTTAAATACAACCATCCAACCAGTTTCTTATCTACCTTACTGTCCACCCATCCAATCCATATCTCTCCAATTTAAAGAGAAGGATGTTGTGGGGGACTGTGCCAAAGGCTTTACAGAAGTGTAGGTAGATCACATCCGTCACTTTACCCCTCTCCTCTGCTGCAGTTATCCCATCATAGAAAGCCACCAAGTTGGTCAGACAGGACTTGCCCCTGATGAAGCCATGCTGGCTGCCGTTAATCACCTCCCTGTCCTCCATGTGCTTTAGCATAGCTTCTAGGAGGATCTGTTCCATGATCTTCCCAGGCACAGAGGTGAGGCTGACAGGTCGGTAGTTCTCAGGGTTGTCTTTTCTACCCTTTTTAAAAACGGGCACAACGTTAATATTCTTACAGTCACCAGGGGCTTCTCCTGACTGCCATGACTTGTCAAATATCATGGAGAGAGGCTTGACAACGACATCTGCCAATTCCCTCAGGACTCTGGGATGCATCTCATCAGGTTCCATAGACTTATATATGTTCAGGCTCCTCAGGTGTTCACAAACCTGATTCTCCTCTACTATGGGAGGAGATTTACCCCCCTGGTCATCATCTTGCTGTCCCATGACCCAGGACGGGCAAGGAGAGCAGTTACCATGATAGCTGGGGCATAATCCTTCTGGAATGATAACTGGGGGCACAATGCAAATCCCCCAAGCTTGCTCAGCACAGCTGCTTAGCAGCTTCAGAACTAGCTTGGGCCCGTCACAGAGCACGTTCCACCCCTGGATTCCCACTGCTGCTCCGGAGGCTCACGGGGAGGCAGAGCTAAAGGGCTGCTACTACCACAGCATGCTCCATTCACTCTCCCAGCGCACCAGCAAATTGGGCAACACCTCCAGGGGGCACTGCCGTAGAAGTCAAGAGGGATATAAATCATGACAAAGCTTCAAAGAAGAGAGAAAAAAACCATCTGGAAATTATTTAAATATTCCTTTGTCATCACCTTATTTTATCCAAATACAAAGCAGTTGAGAAATAACTCATACCAAAACACCTCCTTTCTCTTTGTTATTTATGGTGGCTCCAGGTGGAAAGTAAGCTGTAGTACTAGAGGAGATATCTAAATTATCACAAAGCTCACCCTGGGTCCCACAATCCAGCCAGCCTATATTAACAAGACCTTCCTGTAATAGAAAGAAAACAACCACAGAACAAATCCAAACACAAAACCAAAGAAAAGTAATTTTTAATTTCATGTTCAGAAAATACCAATGCAAGTAATTATACACAACATTAAGAAAATATAAGGAAATCACTGTAATTCATTAACTAATATTAATTCATATTTCTTTAAAAATTTAAAGTTATTCCAATGGCTACTAATTCAAAATATTTTACTCTTCTGAATGTTAGTGGGTCAAATCTTGGTTCCACTAAACTCGGCGAGACTTTTGACTACTAACTGATGCTTTCACTTCTGTTATTTTGTTTTAAATATAACAGGTAATGCTTTCAAAACGAAATACTGCTTACCAGCATGCCAGCTAGCTTAAGGCGTGTTTGGTAACCCAAGCAATCTGCAAAATAAAAATAGTTTATTTACAAACATAAAACTTCAAATTCTTAATGTACTAAACCTCCTCTTGTTTAGAATTATCCCTTCCCTCCCTGCAAAGGTAACCCTTTCAAAAGGCACACTTCCTGGCTATTCATCCTGTATTTCAGTGACTTGAAGTTGTAACATGTACTAACCAGCACTTGAAGGTTGTCTGCTGTAAGTTGAAAATAACATGAATAACATTCTCTCACTTCATCAACACAGAACTCTCATTTTAAAAATTTTAGTATTTTATTTGCTGTATCTTGAAAATTCCTTTTTAATAAATGTTTGAAAGCCACCAAGAGGTATCTATGTACTGTCTTGGAATGAGATTTCTGTGAAATTTTCTGTGATTCAAATAACTCACTATAATAAATACATCATATGCTCCAATAACCCATCCAGGTTCGAATGGTTACCTTCTGATGCAGACATTTTTCTGAAAAAAGCGGATGCATCAACCTCACCTTAATTGGACCAAAGTTGGAAACTTAATAAAAAAAGGACTGCAGTTTGAAATCAAGCTATTTACAAATGTAAATCCAAACTCACAGCTCTGGCTATTCCATTCACAGAGCAAAGGTCTCTTTGTAAGCCTGAGAAATCTTTATTTGCCAAAGGTGTAGTGCATTTACTTAGCTCTACCAACTAACCAAGGCAACTTTCTCATATACCATATCCAATATTGATCCCAAGAACATCAGTGACAAACAGCTACAAAAAATAATGCAAATCTAAACTGTCATGACACCAGTGGTAACAGCCAATTACTAAGTCCAAGCCTAACTTAAAGAGAAAATATTCAGCCAATTTTTGAGTATTGGTAGCTTAGAGGGGAAATACATACTTTCTTCTGCTCGGCTATCATGGCAAGCTGGCACGCACCTATGCCACAGATGTCATTTGAGCTGGAAACTCAAGTCAGAGGCTTTTTCTTCCAGTTCCCTTCCTGAGCGGTTACGCCCGAGTGCTGTTTTAATTACTCACATGTCATTACAGACGCACAATAGCATAGTTTTTCTATTAACGTCCCTTCTGTCAGACTGCCTCTAAAACAGAGCTTAAATGACCCACAGTCCAAATACTGTGATCGTCTAAAATGTTTTACAACTTTTTATTAGAAGCAAAAGGGATTATGTCACTATCAAGAAAAGTACTTTTTCTGTTTGCCTTATTTGAAAAGTATTTAACACACCTACCCCCACGTTCAGCACAGAAGGTGATCAGCCAACCAACGCCAGAAGCAAATGAAGTTTCAATGGCATTAACAAAGTTTCCTAAGAGGGAAACAATTTGCATTGGTTTGTGACCAGTTAAATGTGACTATGAAACAAGATTTTGTATTAATATTAGCAAATTATTGTAAATTATTTTAAATCTCAAAAATAATACTTAGCAATAGTGTTATTTTCAGTTGTACACAATTTCTGCCATATCTTATATAGTAAAAGCAATTTCAAGAACAACACCCCAAGCAAAACAAGTGAACATTACCTGCCCATAACTCAGTGACTGTGCTTGTAACATACTGCATGGCAAAGTTCTTTAAGCTCTCTTTTGACCTGTCTCCATAATACTTCACTGGTTGCTGTAGAAGACAAAGAATAAAATTTATGAAGTTAAAAAAAGGAAGATGACCCAAACCCTACTGTTTTTTATAACAGTACTTATGCAATTGTGGGGACCACCCTTGCTCTAAACCTTAGCTTTAGCTGTTCTCTCCCTCCTATATTGGAATGTTTGAAATTTAACTTTTATTTAAATTTTTGTAATGGGATTTCTTTCCAAGTACAGCAACAGGAGAATAATTTAGTCTTAGAAACACCAACTCCCCAAGATTATATTCCTATTTACATAAAAATTGCTTGCATCAGTCCATTTAGTGTACGCACTCTCTCTGCGTTCAGCCTCTTAAATCTTATCATTGTCAAAATGTACCCAACTATTCAAGTGCAATTTGTACAGCAGCCCTGGCACTGCCACTTAACACACAGCTATAAGCTGTGACATACACAATGCAGTTAGCATGGAAGAAATCTTGTGGAAAGAACTTCCAAGTTTCTTTAGGTACACAGTCACACTCTTTAGACTTAAAACCACAGACTATTCTTTGTATTGGGTAAGTCCATTACAATAGCATAAGAGAAACCATTCAAGATCACTTGTTACTTTGCCACAGCAGCACTGCCAACAGCGTCTTCTCAAATTAGACGCGATATGTTGCATGGTGAAATGATAAAAAACCCCACTGTATAAACCATATATCTATTCTTAAACTTAACTTTCTAAATTTGTTTAACCAAAGTGAAGGAAGAAAAAATGTAATTTTTTAAAAGTTAATAATATATTAAAAAGAAAGTTCTTTATCTGAAGATCTACGATTGAACAAATGTTAAAGGAATACTCTTCCAGATTTCAGTCTTTCTAAAAATGCTTCAACTTTTACCACTCACCATTCCAGTTTTGAAAATGTACAGACTGGGATAACTGTTAATCCCTTTAATTCGGCAAAGCATTCTATTATCTCCACAGTTGACAGCTCCAATGCGTATTACTCCATCCATCTCCTTTGCAAATTCCCTCCACTAGAAAAAAAGGAAGAATAAAGAAGATTTTCCTATGAAGATATAATGCAAAAATCAGCACACTTTTTATTCAAGGCATCAGGAATTTCAGCTTCAGTTTAAAAACTCACTTCATTAAGTTTTATGATGTTCAAAACCAATGCATTTTCAGAGTTCATTTACTTGTTATACGTACCGTTGGTGCTAAGTCATGGCAGTGGGAGCATCGAGGAGAATAAAAGTTCACAAACCACAGTTCTCCAGAGTTAACAGCAGCATCTAGATGAAGAGCAGAAAACTAAGTAATGGACATCTACAAAGTAGTTATATCTAGAATGTACATTTTTACTATATTTTCCCCCCCAAGAGATGAATCAAGTACTCATATGTCACAGTTAGTAACGGTAACGCAGATGGGATAAAGACTGCACCCCACTTGCACATACTCACTGTTGTAAGCAAGTGTGCAAAAATCATATTTCAGAAGATATCAGCACCCTAATTTTCAACATCTGCTCTATTAATTATAATAAATTTACTATATACAGATTAACATAGGTGAAATGTGTTACAGTGTAAGTCTGATTACCTTAAAAACAAATTACAGCTTCTAAAAGATTTTTACCCACTAGAACTTTCCTTTTCCTTACATCACTTCACGTATTTTCTAGGTTCCACTAGGCAACCTCTTTATGTAGAATCCCTGTCTAATAAGTGAAAATGCAATTTAAATCCAAGTTAATATAATTACTAGAAAAAAAGAAGGAAACATAATTAAATACACTTGCTTATAAAAGAAACACTAGCAAGAAAATATACCAAACACAGAGGTTATCACCTTGACTCACATGGCTTTTAGTCTCTCTAGTTTTGGACACAACTTTTATAATGAATTTTCTAAGTTATATTTGTCTAAATTAAAATATCCTCACAAATGAGGCAACTAAGGAGTGTGTAG
Organism: Cuculus canorus; assembly: GCF_017976375.1. Taxonomy (NCBI): domain Eukaryota; kingdom Metazoa; phylum Chordata; class Aves; order Cuculiformes; family Cuculidae; genus Cuculus; species Cuculus canorus. The sequence goes on along the minus strand of NC_071406.1, from coordinate 26,994,061 downwards.
ATTCTGCAAATCAAATAACCCAAGCACGACCAGCGTCTTGTAGAGAGCATCATGAGGTTCTGCTATTAGAACAGTTTACAAAACTGGTTCAGCATGTAATCCTCCCTGTACAAAGAATACTGTACTCAAAATGTAGGTGAAAAAAATCACAGAAAATCCAACTTTTTTTTCTCTCTAGTCTCTTTTAGTTGTTTATATCTTGGCTATAATTTTAAAAGAAAAAACCCTGGATTATATCCTCACTGAAAGCATTCTTTCCAGACCTCATTTTACTTAGGTTTTTTTTTTTTTAGTATCTGCTATCACCTTCTGGACTTGAACCTCTTGTGCAAGGCACAACTGACTGGATTTCACAGAAAAAAAACCCAGAAATATAATAGAAAAGTTCTATGAAGTGCATTTTTAGACAAGAGACCAAAAAAATAGTAATGATAAATTAGGAGAGGCAAAATTTTTAATTAATTTCCTCTTACAGATCTCACTAAATATCTTTCAAACTTCACCTAAACTGTTTACTGACCAGGATGCGTCAAGGGTGTGGTTTTATTTGTTTTTCTCATCTGAAGATGATTTTCTGACAGTTTTTTGTCTAGATATCTAACAGAAGTCTATAGATATATAGCTTGGAATGTAAAAATTGTTACTTTGCATTGCTGTGTTGTCAAAAAGACAGGTATTTATTTAAAACTTACCAAATTCTCCTCTATCCAATGTTATAATTTCAGGATCGTCATCATAAATACCTATTAAAAAAAAAATAAATTTTCTTTTGCCATCTTTAAAATGAAGAAACGAACTGTCATCTTATTCACAAGACAGAAAACAAAAGACAGTGTAAATTGTAATAGTAAACTGGCAATGACAGTTTTTAGAAAGCTGTATTTGCTTAGTAACACGTAACTTTAGCTTAATCTCTTGTGAACTCATGCTACAAAAGCCACCAATAGAACAGACAAAACAGTTCTGGCGGTGCAGACTCGCCATGGAGTGAGCAGAGCACTGGAACTACCATCGTTATGGCAAGAGTATTAGAACATCAACCAGTTGTCACATTAATATTCAAGATGCTTCAGCTCTCAGTGAGAACGCTATATGTAAGGTCTAGAAGCTTTCGCTTCTCTCAGGCTCTGGCTACCTTAACTATTATTTAGGTGACAAAGGTGTTTAAGCTACAAGCTTTTCTGCTAATGGAATGTGTGAACGCAGTGGAGTAGAGTGGAGTGGACAGAATAAAGGTAAGGAAGACAGCTTTTCTAAAAAGCTAACCAGTCCTATCTGGAACGTCACTACAACACGGTCTGCTACTTCAAGTACGCAAGAAAGGCAGTGCAGAGATACAAAAAAATACTATTAGGCAGCATTATATGGCACTGCTATGGCTACAGATCTTTTACAATACCTAACACGGTGTTACCATTTCACCTGAAGTACACAAGGATTAAATACAAATAAATAACAAGAGAAATTAATTTCTACAGGTGACAAGGTACTTTTTATATTACTATTAATTTATATATAATGTAATTTAATACACACACTGTCCAATACACACACACACAAAAAAAAAAAATATATATATGCACATATAATACATATCATTTGCTACTACTACCTCTTTACTGTTCTCCAATAGTATAATTGCATATAAACCAGCACTTAATAGTACAAAAATCTCCACTCAAAATCCACTTGATAAACAGAAAAGATCTTCCTGCACTAAAGAGTTAAAAAGAATATTGATGAAATGTTAACACTGGAATTTAAGTGAAAAATAGAGAAGCTTTGCACTTAAAAAAAAAAGTTAACTGACAAATAAAAAGATATGCAGCCAGACCAAAAGACTAGGTAAATAGATAATTACATTTTTTTTTTTTTAATTAGCCAGTTAACAGAGTAAATAAAAGACTCGGCCAACATAGAGAGAATGACAGCTACAGGAGAACAACAGAGCAGGCAGAAATCTGTAGAGGATACATCAGAAATGTATTAAAAGATCTGATATAGATCTGAATATTGCATTTACTTATGACTATTTTAAGCAAGCTACAAAGATCACAGCGATCAAACTTACCAAAATCATAGCGATAATAGTGCCAGCTTTCATAACGACCTCCTTGCTGCTGATCTTCAAGACCTTTCTCTCCATATTTATCATACTTCTTCCGTAGTTCTTCATCTTTAAGTACTTCATAGGCTCTATTTATTTTCAAGAAATTTTCATGTGCATTTGGATCATTCTATTAAAGGAAAATTATAATTAGTAAGTAATTAATAAACTATATTGTACATATACTGAGAAAATAAATTCTGAAAATATTTTTTTATTTCTCTACTAAAGTTGTCAGTTGTGATAGAAGTAGATATTACACAGTGATCTCCAAACAGACTACAGTAAAGTTTTCATTTCCAGATACATCTTCTGCTCCTTTCTTCATCCTCAATGAAGTACAAAATAAAATACAAAGCAAACTGGTAGGAGGCTGTAATACTCTACAGTGGTTCCTCTTTCAACTCCTTCTTCAATGGAAGAAAAAAACAAAAACCCAAGAATGAAGACTTACTGTCTCCATTACCTTTTCTATGACTCTAGAACCTCTACTTGTCCAGTGTGAAAACCTCTGCTATAAAGACAGATTTATTGTTGCTGATCTCACAAGTGTAGATGGAGGCCCTCTTTTTAATCCAAATAGCATTCTGGTTCTAGATAGCCTCGGACTAAGAATGCTGAAAAATCTGCAGACTTATTTGGAACTACAGCTTGGGCTGCTGCAGCACAATGGTGGTGAGCAAATCCCAGCCTTTTGACTTCTGCTTTGTTTCATTCAAAAGACACTTTTTCTTAAAGATTCTTGACTTATTTACCTAGATGCACATGAAATGAATTACCATTGTGGAATTTGTGTAATGGCCTTCATCTTCTAGATATCATTTGTAATGTTGAAAATAACCTATTGGAAAATCTCTAGTAGTGTTTTGGTTGTATTTGCATACAATGGAAAACACAGAATCTGACTCTAAATGTTATTATTTTGAATATATCAACATAGGGAAAACATAGTTTGCAGTTAATAGCTACAAGCTGGCATTCCTAACTTTGTTGAGATTTGGCTTTCTCTTTGTAAAACAGGAGCACCGCAGAGGCTTCAGCATACTCTGTGCAGGCCCTGAGCTCACATGGAACATCACTGTCTTCTGGCGCTCTGTGCAGATGCAGGTACACGTATAAAGATCCAAACCCTCACGTTTCCTGTGACTTTCTGATGATTTCAGGAAATCTTGAGGAAAAACTGATGACATTTAAATCTAAAAGTGATTTCTTTGTACTTTGGCAAATACGTTAGCACAGACCAAGCCTTTCCCAGTCTTCTCTCTCTAGTTATTCTGGAGGTCCTTACTACCCTCTGTCATTATGCCTCGGTAGTCCCAGTGCTGCTGCTTTGTCCTATTCAATACTTGGAGATTGATGTCTCAGTACAGGCTGGTGTTTACTGTTTCGTTGAGACTTCCTGTCAACAAAACAGTAAGTTCCCCCAAACTAAACAGAAAGAGACAAATTCATCAGTTTACCAACAAAGTAATATGGTACAGGGACAAGCTTTCTGCTATTTATGAAAAGATTACAGAGAACTAAGTGATCTTTACTCTGACTACAGAAATTTAATAAGCCCCAAATTCAACACAACCGTGTATGACCAGCCTGTCCCTTCTGTAAATTTCCTCCACAGAAAATCTGAGCTGAACCATCTTATCAGGTGGTTTTGCTACTTCACAAGAATGGAGAAACATTTTAGATAAATTGCAGAAAACACTTTTTGTTTAAACACTAAGATCTGTTAACTCATTAACTCCAACCTGTTAATAACATAACTTACCTGATTTTTATCAGGGTGTAACTTTAATGCCAGTTTTTTGAATGCTTGTCGTATTTCTCTACTACTTGCTTCTTTGGATACTCCAAGTAAACTATAGTAGTCCTGATCAGTGCACACAAGAACAATGAGACATACTAAAACTAGCAATAAAGACCTTTTGGAACATGTAGTATAATCTCCTTTGGATAGCAAGGACTCCATTATGAAGCTTTTGTAAAGTTTACAGGTTCTGATTTGAACAGGCTTTGGGAAGAGCGTCCAGTAAAATCCACTGAGATTCAGAGATATAGCCGCATGTATGATGGAGCTCTTGAAAATGCTGGTGGTCCTACTCCATGTCACAAGTTACAATCTGTAAGAAGAAGGAGAAAAAAACAATTAAATACATCGTCCTACACATTCAGTAAATACACATTCGTAAAGACCCCCTTCGCCGGCTTATGCAGGCTGCACATGAAGTTTTGTGATGGCCAAACACCTCCTTTCTGAACCACACACCACAACCACCTCTCGATGGCGCGCGTTGTGGACGAATTAACTGTGCAAAGCTTTACTGAACGACACTAAGCACCAGCCAGTGACACAGCGTTAGTTCAGTACCGCGCACCTCTCCTCCAAAGTCACTGTCAGAACCGCAGGGAACGTCGCCGAGAGGGGCGGGCAGTGCCGAGAACCTCTGGGACGGATGAGCCGGGGGGGACCAGGGGGAGAGGCGAGCCCCAGAGCGGGGAGATGGGTGCCCTAAAAAGAGGGGGGGGAGACGGGTGCCCTGGGGCGGGGGGAGATGGATGCCCTGGGGGGATGGGGGCAGATGGGTGCCCAAGAAGGGGTGGGGGAGGAGAGGGACTAGGATGCCCTAGAGGGGAGGGAAAGGGATGCACTAGAAGGGACCAGCGGGGAGAAGGGATGCCCACGCGGAGGGAAAGGGATGACCTAGAAGCGGAACCGGCGGGGAGAGGGATGCGTTGGGCACAGGAGCCGCAGGTAACGAACCGCAGGGAGCGCTCCCGCCCCTGGTACCGGGAAGCGGCGCTTACCGGGCTGCAGGGAGAGCAGCAGAGCGCGGCGCGCGGCGGATGGGGCGCGGGGCAGCGGCGCCTCCCCCCCGGCCCCGGGCGGAAGGGCGGCCCGCGCCGGGATCCGGCTCCGAGCCGGAGGAGGGCGGGGCGGCCCCGCGGCTGACGTGGCCGCTGCGGGCTGGGGGCGCCGCTCCGCCCGCCCGAGCCCTCACTGGGTGCCCTGGCACGGCCACGCCCCCTCCACGGGCGACTACGCACCTCTCCACTGCAAGCCCCGCCTCCTCGAGGGGAGACCCCTCCCCACCCCAAGAGACCACGCCTCCCCACTTCAGACCACGCCCCCCTCAACCAGAGACCACGCACACTCATAATCCCACCCGCCCCCTGCACCGCCCCTCAGAGAGCGGCCCCGCCCGTTGGGAGGTGGATGGGGAGCGGGGGCTGGGGGGGGTCAGCGGGTAGGGGCTGTTCGGGTCGGTCCGGGCTGTTCGGGTCGGTCCGGGCTGTTTGCGGTGCCGAAAGTCTTGTTGGTTTTACAGACAGGGCTTGGAAAGCCGGTTCTCAAGTAGCTAGACACGGCAAGAAATCTTTTCAAGACTAATCTCTCTTAAAGGCAATTGAAGGCAGGAACAAATCATTATGCTAAGGGAAAGCATTAGCTTAAGCAATAACAAGAATAACAAGAATCAAATCTCGGCCAGCTTGCAGTAAGCAAGAATGTGTTGTAACAGGAGTTTAGCTTGTTTACTATTTGAACCAAGGACAGTCCCCCGGCAGGAGCAAAGGATAGACCTGAGCTCACCCAGAGTACACAGTGAGGAGCAAGAGAAGATAAAGAGCATCAGAGGATTCTGAGGATAGAAAGGAACTGTGATGTACCTACGAGAGTGGATGATAGGATATGATAACGTGTTCTATGCATGTTTAACCAGTATTTCCCTGAATATGTAACCAGGGTTTCTCAGGATCTATACGGATGTTTAACCAGTATAAAAGTCCTGTAAGCAGCCTCAGTGAACACACACAGGTGAATTGATTCCCTGTGTCCGACGTTGTATTGTTTATTAAAGGAATACCTATTTAATAATCAAATTGGCATTGATCATTGAGTTTGGCCTTTTTCACAACATCTTGCTTCTAGATTATATCGCGATGCCTATAATCCAGAATTCCTTGAAGTTTGTCCCTCTCCACACTTGGTTTATTTGAAATTGTGCCCAATAGTCTTACGGTTCACTATCTGACCTTCCCGGTGGTTTGCGCAGACAGAACCGAAGGTGCATTGTACACTTCAGCTGCTGTCAAACTGACCTAGAAGCACTTAAGGCTCCTTATTGAAAGTGAATTGGGTTTTGTGTTTGCTTCTTAGTCTTAGCCGTCTGATTAAATGTTCCATTGTGAAGTATTTGGGGAAAAAAAAATATTTAATCAACAAACATGTTATACTCCAGTAGAATGTACCTGAGAAATTAGTTAATTTTCTTGTTATTACAAACTTAAGGACTTCAAAGCATCTGTCAAGCTAATGCTGCAAAAAGTACCTGCTGAGACATTTGTATGTCCTTGTTATGTGACAAAGTAGATTAGTGGGTGGTTCCTTTGTTTTTAGTTTTCAATTTTCAAAATTTAAATAAGACTTCTTATAGAAAGGCTCATTTTTTTCTTGCAACATATATCTCTTTATGTGTATGCATTGACTTGGAATTTGCTGGATGGGGTGTGAATGTTGTCTTGGAATTGTTGAAAGTTTATTAGCACATAATGATGAGTAAAGTCTCTCAGGGATACTAAGGAAAGAATGCGTCTTAAAACATATGAAATGGGTCAGTCTGAGTTAGTTTAGTGTAACTGTCAATTGTTTTTTCCTTTTTTCCAGCCCCAGCTTTGTTTACAGGGACATAAGCAACTGCTAGGTAAGCGAGATCAATTCTCTTTCTGGACTTGTATGCAGCTTGAAGCCAGTGCTTTCAAGCACTTTTTCAGCTAAAGGATACAAGACTAGGCATTTTTTGATCTTCAGTCATGACTAAAACTTTAATAATAACTTTACCTTAGTTTAAATTAATGTTAAGTGTTTGAAAACAATGCGTGTTTAGAAATATTCACTATAATATTTGCTTTAATTCCTAACAGTGAGTTCCATGACTGATTCTGCTGTTCTTTTTCTCAATGGTTTTGAATGCTTGATTTGAGTGTTAAAGGAGATGGGGAGCAGACAGTTTTAAGGATTCTGATAGCTTTAACTGCTAACTATTCTGGTTTTGTTATATTACTGCTTTTTTGTGTTTTTTTCATGTTGATGTTCTGATTTACTCAGGAAAATGATTTGAGTTTGTTTTGGTTTTGTTTTGCAGCTGTCATTTTTAATCAAGATACATGGATCAAGATGCAAGTCTAGATGGAAAAAATCTTTCTGCACAGTGGTGTGACGTAGCTGCCCTTCCTCAATTAATCTATTAATGTTTTGGTTTGCTCCTCTACTCATTGGTGTGGGCTTGTGTTTGCTAAGGAGAAGCTGGTGAGGCCCCTCAAAGTTTAGTGGAATTCTGAGTTGCAAACGGCTAAGCACGCGCCCAGAAAGAACCAGGACTAGCTGCTGTAGCTTAAGACGTGCAACATGCCCTAACGCTTGGGCTTTGATTACTTGGAGGGTGTAATGGCTTGCGACCCTAATGACTTTGCAAGATTCACAAGTCAAAAGCGAACTTCATGCTTCACTTTGTGATAGCCATTTTGTCATCTGTTTATGTAAGGACTGTACTGCAGTGTGACTGAGCAGGGCTATTTATGCATACAATGAGTGCTGTTAGGTTTTCTCATCAATTTGAACTACAAGCCACAAGAACAGAATGAAGTTCATTCTAATCTACATTTGTCTTGAGTAGTCACACAGTTAAACAACTCTTGGCTGAGTGATTATGTTGTTGTTTTGTCTATTTCTACCTTTTACTATGTTTGTTATGAATCTGCTTTAAAAAGTCATGCCAGTAACTATAAATAATAATTGTGACGCTCTTCCTTTTACTGGAATTACCATATCAAATTTGTACTCTCTCAGATCTTTCACCGTCATCAGTAGATGTATTTTACTATCATAGCAGCATCCATAACTCTGTCTTGTTTGGAGTTGGTTTTAAGGTCTTCATAAAAGAAATTCCATCTTATTTTTTCCTGTTCTGCTATTTTTTGTTTTTGTAAGGGGAGAGGAAAGAAAATATAAAATGCTAGCCTTTAAATTAGGACTATTTAAAATAAAGGAACCAAACAGAATTATTAAAAAATGTTAGCATTATCATGAGGAAGAAGTAGAAAGGAGGTGGATAATTAGATTTTTCACATTTATTAGTAAAAAGAAACTAGACTGGTAAGTTAGTATCAGATATGAATGGATTAATTAATTTTCTGGTTAATATGATGCATACATAAAATTACTTTGAAGTTTAATGTTAGAAACCCAATCGGATAGAATGCCATCAGATATCATTTTATAGAATGTATAAAATGTTTAATTATGTAGTAAAGCCGTGTAAACCATCTGTTTCTTTTTAAATAGTCACGATGCTAGAGAGACATTTCTTGTAATTTAAAGCATGTATGCGTTTTTAGTTGCTTTTAAATTAGCATTCAGCTTTCTTAAGGACTTGCTTTTTTATTTTCCTGCAGTGAAATATGCAGTAATTGTTAACGAAGAGGATTTTGAGCAGAAATTCTGTTCACTTTACCATGTTTTAAAGTTCAGCTTGTCAATTTTTGTCACTTAAGTTTTTTGTTCTTAGCAGCAGTTTAAAGAAGATCAAAGGCTAAAGAGGCCTCCTGCAGTTTGAAAGTTTCTGTACGATGCATGGTAGGTGATTTAGGAGGAAGTGGGTTTAATTTTTTTTCCATTCATCAGCTGGGCATTTTTCTGCCAACTGTTCCCTTGGCGCGTGGTATCTGAAGGTGTCACAGGATACAGCTCTTCCAGGCCATAGTGTCTGCGAGGTAATTCCTATGGTAGGCTGCCAAAGAACCAACAGGAGCTCCTGTTGCGTGGAGCTGGCAGGAGATAGGGTTGTGAGCAGAAAGGTTATGTCTCTTCAGTCATTTGTGGTGGTAGAGTTGCTGGGGAACCCTTGTATAAATGAAAGCCACTTGCCAAATCCAAACTAAACCCTAAATGTTCAGAAGAGCCCACCAGGAATGCCAGAGCATATTTAGCAAACTTTCTGAATCTTCTGTAAATGGATTGTGGTCTTAGGCAGAACTTTATTCAACCGTAACTTTCGCAGTTTATCTGGAGGTTCTCTGATGCAATTGAAAAGCTGTTTGCAAGGTGCTTGTCACTTTCTGACAGTTTAGAAAAGATGAGGAGATAAAATGAGGTATAACTGTGGGGGCAGAAGTTTCCTGTAATGTCTAATTCACAGTTTAAGAGTTTCATTACAGATCTTGAACGTAAGAATGTACTTTCTGCCTCATTTGGTCTGAGATTGGTTGGTCTTTTGAATTCCAGATTGTGGTGTTATGAAGTGTTTTTTTCCCTCTATGTTCCAGGGATCTGTGCCTGCTTTTGTTTCCTAACGGCTTCACAGAAATTTTTATACCAGTTTTAATGCACAGTTTAATATATACAGACATTGTTTTGAATATAAAGTGTTAAAACCAAGGCTTTTGTAAATCCAAATGGGATCAATTGATTTGTAGGCATAAGCTTTGAGTTACAATATTTTATCCGATTTTCAGACATCTTAGCTGAAGAGACGTTCAGAGGTGGCTTCACAGTAGTCAACTAAAAGGTTAAAAATTGTGAGATCTGATTCTAAAACTCCCGTCTTCTGCTTCTCTGTCATGGCTTAATAGTTTTCCCTAATCTAGCAATAATTTAAGGACAAGGGTGACCATTTTATATACAATGCCTCCATAAACTTGACTGTGTCTTTAAGGGCTCCACATCTCCCGAAGTGAGACTTCAAGTACAGGGGGGGACACGCAAACCGCCATAGTGTAGCAGATGGTGGAGTTGTGTGAGTATTTAAACATTTGATGTTTTAACTATTGATGATTCCGTTCCAAGTATCCTTGAAGGAGCTTTTAATAAAGAGAGCAGGAGAATAACAACAACAGTGCAGCTCTTCAGAAAAAGCCTAAAAGCAAAGCAGAAACCTTCAAAAATGATGATGGATGTGTCACTTTGGAGAGAATAGCAGTGGCAGTCATCTGTCAACGTACAAAAAAAAAAAAGCAAACAAATGGAAGCAGTTCTTAATGTTCACAGTACTTAGTCAATATGCAAGATGGCCTTGCTGCTTCTCATTTATCATTTAAACTTCCCTTTGGGGGTTTCAGATTTTTAGCATCCTACTCTAATTCTGCTGACTTACTGCCACTTTACATGCTGCACTGGTCCCTTTTCAGTGATTCTGAGCTGTCTGTCGCAGTTTGGAACCAAAACAAAGCATTCTTATTGTGGTGCTAAGATCTTCATCTTCACGAACTACACACTGTGACTATGTTCCCATCAACAGCAAGTAAAATTGTCTGACTTTAAGCTGATTATATGAATTAGGACAAAATGAGACAAGTTTGTATTTCTCCTACTTTCTCCTTTCACTGCCTAGCTTTCTCATTTCTCGGTGTTGGGTCTGCTAGTGTGTGCCTGCGTATGTGGAGTTGAATGATTTGCTCCAGGCTGAAGCCCAGGCAGGCTTCCTGCTCTCCATTTATGCCTAGGTAATGTGCTTTTTACAGAATGCAGTTATTCCCTGTAGACTTTTTAGTCCAAATTTAGCTACTTGGACTAGGAAAAGCTCTATGCACAGGAAGCAGAGTCAAAAGTTAAAAAGGAGAAAGAAGGATCAATGATTAGGCTAATTGGGTTGGAGGAGGAAGAGTGGGATGCTTTTAGGTGAGAGGATAATAAATCATGTTTGTCAAAGGCAGTGAAAGTGCTGGGTTCGTATTGGGCTAGTTATTTAAGGATTGGTATTTTTCATATTAATAGCTTAGCTTGTGATCTTTTACTCTCACTGATGAACATTTATTCACGAAAATAGTTCCTTTGACATCATGAGCATTATTGATGTAAATGCTCTTCAGAGCAAGGTGTTTGTGATGGGGCCGTGTGGTGCTATTTATGCAGGATACCTCCCCTCGTCAGCATACAATTCTGTCACAGCGGCATTCTGCTTGCCTTTGTGCCTCAGCATTTCCTCATGGCTGTTGTGTTTCTTCTAAGCCAAACAATAACATGCACAATAGAAGCAAACTGTGTAGAAGCTTTTGGCAGACTAGAAACACAAGTGTTCTGTTGTCGTTGAGATTTTAAATAATTCTCTCTTGGGGTATATATCTCATTCCTTTTGTTTCATTTTGTATTTTACCACTGAAGGATGGATCAGGTGTTTGATTGCTGTTGTTTTCAGTGATGATGCTGTACCTTCCACTTTGCAAGCATATAAAGCTTTATTATTATAGACATGTTCTAGAATAACTGAAAGATTGAATTGCATACACTTACATGCTGTACTAACATGACCTCTTCTACCTGTGCTGTAGCTGTCTTAACATAGAATGTTTTTTTTTGTATTAGGTATCATGCTTAGTTTGATTTGTGAAGGCAGTGTTGTGAGCAAATGCATTCATTTCCACTGGTATGACATTTATCATTGTTTACGCATCTGACTGTACAGGGTGCTGCAGTTTAAGCCTTTGAAATAGTGCTGAGAATTTAAAACTCAAAAATACAAAAATACATTTACTTTGTATTTATAATTTTTGATGAGAATAAAGTGTTTAAAAAGCCTGATGGATAAACCCAATATCTCATTTTAAATTTCTTGTGATTCACCCTCATATATCCTTAATGAGATTAAGTAATGATAGCCAACTAGTCTTGTTTATTTAAAACTGATGTTAATGGCAATAATTTTATCTATATTCTTTTAAAGTTTTTCACTGTGTTCCTGTTAAAATTCATGATCCATAAAATACATTCCTAATTCATGCTCTGAATCATCATATAATTTCAAGCTCTATGCTGAAATTGTAATGAAGTGAAGATTTCTAATAAACACTAGATTTTTAAAGCATCTGTCAATTCAGTCAGCTTGCACTTGAGATTCTTGCCATAAATGTATGTGCTAAAGCCAAAATACAGAGTGTTCTAAATGCCCAGTCTGGATGATGCGCTGGATCCTGAACAGAGAACTACTTTCCCTTTGCTGCAAACTGGTGTAGTTTTGTTGAACTCATTGGAAATTCACAACTCTGGAAATCTCAGCTTACTTCAATTTCTTTACCAATTAAGAAAAAAAGTGTTTATATTTGATTTTTATTTCTGTCCTCAATTTATGTTTAAGGTGAAAGGTTGTGATAATATGTGCTTTCTTTTAAGCAAATTGCAAAGATATTAGTAGGGCTCTTATGAAACAAATACTCTTCAAAGTAAGAAGAAACCATTTGGTCTCAGTTCTGTAGGCACTTTGCATTCTTGTGCATTTGTTTTTTTTTAAAAAAAATCATGACTGCACTGAAGTACTTTATAGTTCAAAAAGAAAAAAAAGAGGGTGTTTGTATGTGTGGATGTTTGCAGAATTTCAATCTATTGCCTCGATTGTATAGACTTAGCAGCTGTAGAAATGCCATAATGTATTAACATGATCCAAGAATTTATCAGAATATGGTGGAAGCCAAAGTTACTGTGATTCATTTTTGTTATGTATTCATACATAGATTGTGAATTAACATGCTTCAGCCCGGACTGTCTTTCATATTTATTGTAAATATGTAAGCAGCATTTAACTGCTTGGCATTTGTTCCAATATGCAATATTTACTAAGAGATTTGTAGTTGCTTTTGGAGTAAACAACTTTGATAGAGCATTCCGCCGCTGCTGTAGTTGAAGCTGAGCTGTGTGGCTGTGCTGGGAGTCCTGCCCTGTAGCAAAGGCAGAGCTGACGTGTGGGTAGATCCCAGTTTTGTTGGAGAAGGGCATTGCCCGTGTATGTGGCCTTGTGGTGGGGCCATCTAGGCCTAGGTCTTACCCGGACCCGCTTCCCAGCTGCAGTCTGGGCTGCCACTGGTAAAGTGAATGAGGTTTGTCTGCAGGCACTTGTCTGAAATGGACTGCAGCACAGAGGAGCTGCGCTCATGCGATTGTGCTGATCTGAAGGACCGAACGGATTAGCAGTAGCAGTGTCAAGTGTAGTGCTGTTTGAGAAAGTACCAGGCTCAGCTGAAAGGGATGTTTTTAACAGTTGCCCTCTTGGAAGGGAGGAGACACGGTACTTGTCTCTGCTAGGATGCCGCAGTTTAATGCTCAGATCTCTTAGCTTTGACTCCACCCATCTACCTTACAAATCGACAGTTCCAAGAAGTGTGCTGCCTTGGGTTTGAGTTAGGAATATTAAATGCCCAGCCTTGGTTCAGCCCCAGGCCAGACAGCCTGTTGGACTAGCTGTGATAAGAGCTTGGAACTGCAAAGTTACCCTGCTGGAGCTAGGGGAGTGGATTGGCTGCTGATTTCATAAGGAAATCAATAGACAAGTGGTTTAGAATAACTGGTTTATTTATTCACCTTTGAACATATTTTTTGTAGGATGTTGTCATAAAATTATTTTAATCACAGATTAATGTTACTAGGCTTTCTGATGGTGTACAGTGGGATGCAGGATATTCAGGTTTCGGGATGCATGTTGACTGAAACCTTTTTGAATAAAATACAGAGCTACCAAAAAGGGGCATCCCTTAAGAAATTTACATTAATAGTGACTCAGTCGTTTGATTGTTTTTGAAAAACTTACCTTCCAAGCATGCTGAAAAGCCACCAAAAATATCTTCTACCCAGCCTCTGGGGAGCTGTAGGACCTGTGAAAGAAGGAAGGAAGCTAATATGAATTCAAGCAGAGTGAGCTTTGTAGAAGGTCCTGAATTAGACTGCGTTTGAAAAATTATGTGATGTTTTGTGTAATGTTTGATAATTCTTTTCAACGCATGATAACAGATGCTACCTTGTTTTATTAACAGGTAAGACTAGAAGTAAATCTTAACTGCATTAGTAATGAAGATTTCTGTGATGTCATTAGATTTAAGTTTGCACTGACGCATAACAAAAGGAAAATATGACATAATGGATTTATTTTTATTTGTCTTTTTGCTTACTCACTAATATAAATTGAATTTAAAAAATGAGAAACTTTTCTAGAATAATGTTGCTCTCTGAGTTTGCAGCCCTATTAACTGAACTGAACTCTGACACAGGTGTATCAAAACATAAGGGACTGCATGATGCTGTTCAATAGCGTACTCTTCTTTTAAGCAGTGCTACAGTTGTTTTAAGAAATCGTGCAGACAATTTTCTGTGCTCAGCCTAGAATTCAAGGAAGACTGACATTGCTAAGGCATTTGATTTTACTCATTATACCTTTCTTTACCAGACTATTCAAAGAATGACTATGATATCAGCCCTAGCAGCGCACCTAGAACATTGCAAAGGGCAAATATAAGTTAAATGATAGTCTTCAGTGCAGAAAAAAACCCCTGAAAACTGTTTTTCACTGTTCTGTAGAAAATGTAATAGCCATCTTAATCCAATGATGTGCTAGTTGTTTTATTTTTTTTAAAGTACAATATGAGATTTAGCTCAGGAACTGTAGAGCATGAATCCTAGCATTAGCAAGTGAAGGAGACATTCGTGATTTGTTGTATCTATGTTAAAGACAGATTTTAATCCACATTTGTTTTGGTTGTAATTTATAAATGTGCAGCTGTGTTAATTACATTATTACTTCCTCATAAGTCTGACAATTACAATTATCTCTTTGTCCTAGGGAAGGCTTTCACATCGACAACATATTTTTCTGAAGGCAAGGTTTTGTGTTTTCTTTCCCAATGGGTGGGAAAGCCACACGTTAAGCCACAAGGCTGGGAAGGTGCTAGGCTTACATTAGGATTTTATCCATTCAAGAGGGTTTTTTTTCAGTTGCTTATTTCTTTTGTTTTACCAATTAATAGAAAATGAAAGTAAACATCTTATTGTTATAAAATTGTTGTATTCCTTGTCCCTAGGATTCATTCCTGCTGCTTGCATTGGGTGGAGGAAGAGGTACTATGTATTTGCATGGAGCTGCTTGTGAAATTGTGTTAGGGACAATATCCTGAGATTTACAGTCTGCTTTCCCTTTTCTTAGGGAAGAAAAATGAACAATGACAGCCTTTTTCCTGGCTTAGCCTATTGCCCCATCTATGCTGCTTCATCTCTTCTTCCCTGGCATATTTGAGGGGGAAAGGAGACACAGCCCAGTCTCAGCCTGTTGCTCACCATCTCCTCTCCACTCTCACTGTGTTTTGAGTGGAAGACAAGAATATCTCTTCTATGAGTATGGGTTGTACTACGCTTTCCATTAGTTAATGGCGAAAGTTGTCCACCCACTGTTTTCATGTCCTTCTCTGGTTACTGTGGAGCTAGTAATCTACTGGAATGTTCTCATGTTCCTATCAGTGGGAAAGCATCCACTGACCTGAATCAAACAAGAACAAACCCCAGGTTCCTGTGACTTGTACTTGATTTACTGAAGCAACTTTCAGAGGTGTTCAAGGGGAAGAGATGTTTTTATATATGCATAATACATTTATTTAAATATATGTATTTTTATACAGATACAAGACTGCCTCTAAGCTTAGCTTTGGGTTTTTGATACACCTCAAAATTTATTGTATTTGGATCTTGATAGATATATGGGAGAACAAAATATACTGCACCGTGTTAAGAATTTAATTGATCTGTACAAATACATAAATCTTTTTAACTGGGGATGTAAAGATTTTTTTTTCATTAGTGGTTATCTTAGAGCTTTTTTTTTTTGAAAGAAACTAAGTAAGATGTTGACACATATAAATGACCTATGCAATCTTTTATAATTCAGTTTGTATCAGAGATAAGACTCTAGAGGGAGCCCATCTCACAGTTTTCTGCATTGAGAGAAATGATTTTACAAAGATAATAAAACTACTTATGTTAATGAATAATTTAAAGTAAAATCTCTTCAGATTCTGAGATACAAAAGAAAATATCACAGTACTGTAGGACTCTTATTTGCAAGCATCTTTAGAAATGTCTCAGTTCATAAAGTCAGTTCTACCTTACCATTATCTGTGTTTTTTGAACACTCTGGGAGGTGTAAAGTAGGGAAATTTTCCATCTTGTGCTTAGATAATAAAAGGCAGTTTTTGAACTTTATCTTTTAAAGAACTCTCAAGACCCTGTGAGTGCAGTAACCTAGATGAAATATTTGAGTATGTGTGTTTTGAGGCATTCTACTTTGCAGGAAACGGGAGATTCTTGAGAAGGTCAGAATACAGGAGTTTACATTTGTTTGTGAAAGTCTGTATATTGCATAGTGGGCACATAAAATATGGGTCATACAGTAATAACTATTTTAGCCATGAGTTGAAACTGTCTAGCTGTGTGCCAGCTGACACTGGACAGTAGACCTTGCATAAAGTTACAGCAGCTTGTTGTTCATGGCTTTAGTGATTACTTCATTTAGTCCTTAACCTGTTGATTGCATTTTTTTCCTCACTAAATAGACTTCAGAACTGAGCAAAGTTTTTTCCAAGACAGATTGTTTAAGGCTGCATCTGCACTGCACGACATCATTTCCATCCTGTGTAACTGTCTTTCCTGCCTGTGATAGTTCCAGGTGAGGGCAAAGGGGAGAGGAAGCACAGGTGGTGGTTCCCACCTACTATTCTCCTGTTATGGAATCAAGATGCACACTGAAATCCATAAGATGGGAAAGCATTCCCAGTTTTATTCTGGATGCAGCTGGACTCGCCCAAAGTCAGAGTGAAAATCTGGATCAGAGTTAAAACCAGACTTTTGTTTCAACCGTCCAGCCTTGTATTTATTCACTGTGCTTCATTTCAAGGAACTGGGAAACGGAATGTTTCCAAAATGTATGTTAATAGAGAATAAAGGAAAAAAAAGCCTGTTGATTTTGTAAAACACCAAAATGTGATATTTATGAATTCTGCGTGACAGGTTCCATATTTCATGTAGCAATTTGCAAGGGATTTGATACTGAAGACATTCAATATCCTAATTGCACTTTATGTTTAGTCTTTTGGTTTATAAACGGTGGAGCTAAATCCATCAAAATCTGTTTACAAAGTCAGTATTCAGCATTAACTGCTTTTTACTTGCATTCAAATCACTCTGTCATGCTTCTAGCTAACAACAAGTATTTTTTTCAACACTTCACTGTTAGCAGAAGATTATGTAAGTGTGTATTGCACTTATTCACAGAGTAACTTGTATCAACATGGTATTTACAATTCAAATAGGAACAGAGATGTATGTAATTTATCTGGACGCACACTTTCCATCCATCACACCTGCTCTTAGAATGCTCTATAAAATTAGAATGTTCAGAAAATACTAACTGAAATGTCTTCCCTCAGTGTGTATACCATTTGTCACCATGCAGTATACTTGTGGTTTAGTCCAGATTGTTTAGTCCAGATTATTGTGGTTTAGTCCAAAGTGCATTCAAATCACAAAGAACTTAACAAAAGTAGCATTGCTAAGGTTAATAAGAAATTACTCTTAACAATAAGAAATCACAGCTGCTTGTGCTTTAAAATTAGCATCTGTTGTGGTTGTTTGCTGTAGGCATTTTACTATATGAAAATATAGTTATTAACAGATTGAATACATTTAGCGCAAAATTATTTATATTTCTTTCATGGTTTGAAGAGCAGTTGGTGCTTTGCTTTCTGCTCTCTATCCTTAGCACAGAGTAAACACAGACCTGTTAATTTTACAGGCGTTTGTGGTGCTTAGCATGGATGTATAAAGGGTTTGTAAATATCAACCAACTGATTTTCACAACATTCCTCAGAAGCAAAGGGATATTTCTGTTCCCCTTTTTAAACTGGCAACATGCTGCTCAGATTAGTACTGGAGTAACAAGTAACTTTACGTGCAACTTTTAGGAAAAGATAAAGCAAAACTGTAGCTTTCTGAAAGTGAACAGTAAGTTTAGACAGTTCCATCTATACCAATAGAGGTTAGTAGCACTCCTGTTTTCCTGAAGGTCTTTGACAAGCAATTTCTTACTCGTTAGAGAAAAATAAGGTGGAAAAGTTTGAGCAGTAGGAATGTAGTTCTGACACAACTTTTCTTTCTTACTAAAACAGGCTGAGGTATATTATCATGCAAGCAAATATGCAGCAGCTTTGGAAGGTGTGACACCCTGTTTCGAGAAGGAGAACAATAAGCAGCTGGAGACAGAATGACTCTTCAGCTAACATGGTAACGCCAAGAAAAAAATATAGTCCCAAGCTAGCAAGTTACTTGCATCCTAACAAACTGTCATTGGTTAGGAAATCCTTTGTAACTGCCTACCCCTTACTAGCTTTTTCCATTTACAAACCAAGGCGTTAGTTTGCCCCACAGAGGCATGTAAATCCCAGTTCGATTTTGTCAGTTACCTGCCCAGCCTTTTCTGTCTTCTCTTACCTATTTGGCTTGGGGGATTTGGCTCTAAAAGGCACCTGATAGTACTGTTCAAGTAGCATTTTCTGTTAGAAGCTGAATATAACAAGCTCAAATGGAAGAAACTCTCTCTCTACAGGGCTGGCTGTGGAGGCAGAGTCTTGTGTTAAGTGGAGAAAGGGGTTTCCTGAATTACAACCAGATGTGATTAAAGCTGTAGACTTCTAAGTGGTCATCAGATCACAGCTGACCTGGCTTTTGATTGATGTATTAAACAGTATTCAGGTGTTGGTGGAAGGCTGTACTTCCCAATTTCAGTGTCTGAAGTTCAAGTTCAGAAAGTCTAGAGAAATATGCAGTCCCGTGGATCTCAGAACTTTCGCAATAGCTGGAGATAAAGATTTCTGGATATGACTGAGAGAAAGAACCTTTAACAGAGTGACAACTCTCAAGTAGTGAGGAACTGAAGTTAAATAGCTATGAAAATCTCCTGAAAGCATAATTGGGGGAAAAAGCTATTTACTTGTCTGAATGATTGACAATTCCATCAGCAACATTTTAAACAGCCTAAAAGCTCTTTCCATTAGACAAAACAAAGTATATGCTAGTCCTGCATCACATTGATGCATTTAGAAAATAATTCTAGCTTTCTGTAATTGTTTACATAAATAACAAACTTGAAAGAAAATGACTGAAAATTCATTGGTGAATCTGCTTCCAGTCATTGATACAATTGTATTTTAAGATAAAAATCTTGAAGGGTCCATGAAACAAAATTGTCGTACATTTTATGATAAAGGTGATTGCTAACTTGCCAAAGTAAACCATGGCAGTTTTTCCACTTGCCATGAAGGGGGGAAAAAAAAGTCCTAATTACCTGCCTATGCCTACTTGTTCCAGGTATTTTCCAATCTATTCTTATGTAAAGAAGAAAACTCATAGTAGGACATTTCTTATGTATTTATGATTACTCTGAGCAGTATTTTTTTTGCATTCCCTCTTATTGCAGTGCGAACTATGTGAAAGGGGGGAGCTGCAGCTGCAACAAGAAACCTCTTGGTAGAACCTTTTGTTATTACAATAAGTTATCTTGACCTGAATGTGCACAAAGAGAAATAATGAACTAATGGAAATCTGTATTTAAGCATAGAGAAACTTGTGTTGTGGAAATAGCATGTCTTGTGCCCTCTACTGCCCCATGTATTAACTAGAAGGCTTATGTAGATTTGAATTTATTTGTCTGTACCCTGATGAAGGATTTAGTTTTTTTTGTTTACTGCTGTGAGTAAACACCAACTTCTTGAGAATGGGCTCTTTCTAAAGAAGAGCAACATGCAGGCCAGCGTGCATCAGTTAAACAGATGATGAGCCTTGCTCCAGCGCCTGTCTTATTCTAGCTGATTTACAAACTAGATAGAAAATTTGCTGAAGAACTTTAGTTAACCTTTAGTTACCTTTAGGTAGAAATTGATGAATCTGTAGAAGAGAGGTATGATCAAGTATGATTGACTGAAGTTAGGAACTTCCAAACCTAAGTTTTGAAGGGTATCTTCTGTGATACTAATGAACTAGGAGCCCAAGGGGGAACTGACAAGAGTCTTGTTTTGATCACTGTTGATCTTGCTGGTTTGCACCATGTTATTTGGTGATCCAGAAAATTTCCTCTGTCTTCTCCGCTTTCTACAGTCCTAATATAAGTAACTGGCTTCTGTGGTTCTTCCCTTACTCTGAAATGATAAAGACTGAATGTGGAAGTGGGATATAATGTACTTTATGAGAAAATACAAAATTGTTGTTTCTTCTTGTGTTATTAAATCTCTTCAGTTTCAGGGTTGGGATGACTTGCAGTGTTTTGAATCTGGACAGGAATTTCTGGTGATTGATAGAGTGCAGTTTGATTGTTTTGATGTAATTCTCATGACGTGGTATGTTATCCGCTTAAAAAGTCATCTGGCAGTTTTAGCTTCTGAATTCCCTGCTGTTCTTTCTTATATTCAACTTAACAGTGTCTCTGACTGTCTTGAAAATGACTTTGAGTTTTGTTTACTTAAAATAGTCTTTCCTAGTTAAGAAATAAAGGCCTAATACTGCTAAAAGGTGAACAGCTTCTATTGGTCTAATGACTTTTCATGCCTCATGTTGTGAAGAATACTTAAGTGAATACTTTTTAAAGGTGACTTCAGATTTCTGTAAGCATGAGGTATTGCCTACTGCATAAGAGTACAGGTAATATTATTAGCAAGTAATCTGATTCTCTGTGAAGATCAGTATGACTAAGGTGTTCGAAGTGCTTATTGATTTTTATTCTCTCATGTGGAATCTTGGTTCCGCTAAAGCAAGTCTCCTATTTACAGGATTTGACCCAAAACTTTCAAAATATGCTAAACATTAACATTCTGTAATGTGTTGTATTTTATGTCCTTCATATTATATCCCCATTACAAGTGCAGGCAGGTAAATTCTTCATTGTCATTTGTAGGAAATATCCTATTGCTACTTAAGCAATCAAAATAGCTCAGAGTTACTTCCAAATCTTTGTTTGCCATGTGTGTTTTATATAGCCATTTATTTTCTAGCACAAACTTGGGGAGCACTACAAAAATTCTGATTGAAAGTCATCAAAAAATACTGCCTGATTTGAACATTAATTGTTCACTTTAGAAAAGGTCATGTTACATGTAAGTCGGATTTTAGAGTTTTTTTCAGAACCTTGCATATCCAAAGATCAATAAGAGCTATGTCTAGCATTACTTTTGACAAGTAACTAGTTTCACTCCTAGTTTGTTCTTTATATAATTGTCGTTCCATACGTTAATGAATTATTTTTGCAAATGAAACTGGAAATGGCTACAAATGAACTATATTCCAGTGCTGATTAACAGCTTGATCTCGGGTTACTTGATTAAATACATTACATATTGGTTTAAAAAAGACAGATAGAATGTGCCAATTGCAGCATGGGTAAATTGCTATTGAGATCATTATTCTGTTTTTCAAAAAAGCAGTCCTTAAAGATAAAAACTGCTCTTTCAAATATGTTGCAAGTGAAATTAATGCACATGCAGAGATGGATAAATTAGTTTCTTTAGAGGCTATAGCATTGTCTGGCAAGTATAAATTGATGTGATGTACCTAAGTCCAGCCTGAAGCTATAAATAACCTGCCTTGATCTTTTTATGTTGTTTTTGTCATTCTAAAAATTGAATGAATCTATTAAAAACGCTGAATGCAAAGCATCTCTATCCTTTTATTCATATGTGTAATATGTTGGAGAATCCCAGTTGGACTGGATATATAAAATTAGAATATTTAAGAATATGTATATGCACATATACGTAAGTATACATATGATGGACAATAGAGTTTTCTGTGACTTGTACTTTTTGTGGAATTATTGATTTTTTTTTTTTTTTTTGGAAGGAGATCCTATTTCTTAACTTTAGGATCACTTGTTGTATCCTTTGAAATATATATTTCACCTAGAATGATCTTCTTGATGACAATAAGCATTGCAACACTCTTTACAGAACTCTGACTTTGTGGTGTGCATGTTTGTTTAACAAGAAGTAACCACAGTAGTGTGAGTATGTGTTTCTGTAGATACAGAAATTGCATGGGAGTTAATGTTAACAGAGTGGTGCTTTAGAGTACAGTAGAAAAATACTTAAGTTAGGAGAGAGTAGTGCTGCATTAGATATTTCAGGTGACAGTTATCATATATACATGTGTGTAATTTTCTTTTTTCAGTTGTGTGTTGCAATAAGAAAGGCTGCTTTATAATTTCAAAAATACTTTTTATCTGTGAAATGCAGGTATTTTTCTAATACAGATATATGGACATGAACATCTTGTCATTTCATTCTTAAGAGACAGAAACAGATTGATCTTATCCTACCTATTGTAGAAGCTCAGTTTTGCATGTCATGCATGGTGGTCTAACTCAAGACAAAAAGGCAATAGGTATCACAAAACATTCCACGAACAATTGCCCTTTTTGGTTAGTGTATGGATTATACATAGTTTTGCAAAGCATTCTTAGGGGCCTTTTTAGACCTGTGGTCTGAGTTGAGTGACTGTAATGTTATATCTCGTATATGTTGTATAGTGAGACTACTGGAAACTTGAATTTATTAAGATGGGAACTTCCTATGGTTAGAAACACCTTTGTACTGGACTGGCCATATTAAAGTTGTGGGAGAAACCAAAGCTACTTTGGTATTTTTAGCTCTTGAATCAGGATGAGTGAGGTGAAAGTGTGGAGAAAACCTGTATATGGACTTATGGGAGAAGGCAGGAAATGACACCCTCTTTTGCACTGAAGAATAAAATGCCAATGAGTTTTATAATCTGGGAAGAATATATAGGTTGGTATGGTGCCTTTAGCTTCCAATTCTTTTGGACTGCTGAGTGCTGGAGGGATGCTGTGTGATGTTGGAGATGCCACTTTCTAGCAGAAAAAATTCCAGTTGCAAGTAAATGCCATTGGCAGTTAGAGAATGGGAGAAGATAGAGGTATAATTACCCAATAGTTTCAAATGCACACTTTTCCTGAAAGATGTTATCTTTTATTATACAAGTAGTGGCATTGCAGCAGTCCTACATGAGTGAATGAGGCAGAGCTCAATAATGTCTGTATGTGTCTTTTACATCCTTTTCAAAGGCAGGATGTTATGTACCTCTGCACTTATACTAGTAATTCTTCCTGTTTTCTTTCATGTGTAATACTGAATATGCAACTGAACTGCCATTCAAGACACAGAGGGATGAAATTTAAGAGATTTTGGGATCAAAATTTATTGTGCTGAATATCTGTAATGTCAAGTATTGGGAGGATTTAATTAAATCTTTATACTTAGTTAAATACCTCCTGAACGTCATTTGAGTTGCAATCAAGCATCTAGAAATCAAGTTGGTATAATCACGTCACAGGTTTTGTGATGTTCAGTAAAGGATTTTCATTAGCAATCTAAATCAGATATAAGATTTGAGAATACTTCTTCACAGTGGCTTTTGCTAGTCCGCTAGTAAAAGATGGGTTCTATTCCATGGGAAGCCTAGTTGGTAGGATGTTGTAGGAAAGGAAGTTACTTAAGGAGTGAATATCCTGAAGTTGTTGTTCAGCAATACTCAAACAAAAAGTTAATATTTAATACTTGAGTTTTTTGTGCTTTTATGCAACTGCAAGAAATCAGATTCACATTTCCACCTCCTTGAGGAACTGTGGGCTCTGAAGTGCTTTTAAACAAGCCACGACTCTCCAAAAAAGGCAAAAATGTTGTAGGAATGACATTTTAAAATAAACTGTGGTTTTACACATTTAAGTTTCCTGTTGAAAGGCATAAGTTCCCTTACCCCCACCCTCTTATGGTAGAAACAGACATAGTTTTGCATGATAAATTATCACTTTGATCTTGAATACGCATAAAATCATAACTACAGAAGAAATAGAATTAAAGAAATTAGATTGTGCCTTTTGGTCAATAATTAAATTGAAAATCTTTGGTTGCAGATATATTCAAATTGTGTGAAACTAAAACAGTTCAGATGTGGTTAGTTTCCCTGAAGAACCCTGAGCGATTGCAATGCCTCAGAGAGGTATGAAGGGTTGATTGTACCATGGAAATATATTGAAAAGACAACGAAATTAACAATTCAAGCTGCAGATCCTTTAGTTTCTCTACTTCATATGCTGAAGTTTTTACACTGATTAATTCACTCCCTACCTATGATTCATTCAATAGCATACTCAGCTATTGCTTTCATGTTTGGAGCTCTGACTGCAGAGCTACTATTTTGGTCTGTGAAGCAGCCTCTTGGTTTTATGAAGTGTGCACCGTTTATACCATTTCACCTCTAGAATGGAAAGAACAGTGTTACTTTTCACTTCAGTAAACTTCTGCGCTTCAAGAAAATCATGAACACTCCTCTATAATTGAAGGTGTGTTGCTAAACCAAGTATCTCAAGCCTTTTTTTCAGTACATCTTAACTGAGGATAGAAGATGTACAGTGCAGGGCTAGAATATCCATTAAGATTGTTTAACTAATACCACATCTCTGACATCAGTGGTTTTAAGCCAGGCTTCTATTGAAAAGAGAGCTTGCCTTCCCTTTCATCCTCTGCCATGCATTTTGCCCTGTCCTTTGGACTGTTGCCAAGGGAGCACACAGTATGCTGGAGCAACGAACCATGCTGACTGCAAAGGAATCAGCTTTCATGGTGCTTTTGCTGGCTTAGTTCCAGCCAAATCAGTTTTCTGATAAGCTCACCGTGTGGGTGCACAAATGCTTGTACTAATACAACAGCAGCAGCAGTAATACCCTACTTAGGGGTAAGGGGAAGGAGCTTGCCCCTCTAGGTAATAATGTGGGATTAGATCAGATACATGTGGTCCACTGAAGAACATTCTTAGCTGAATGGCATTAAAAAACATAAACTAAAGTAGTTGCATTTGTGATTGTTATCACTTATGTCTAGCTAGGGTCCTTTGAATGGTTGGAAGTGCCTCTTGCCTTCTTCTTTCATTGCTCTGCTTTCCTCATGGGGTCCATTATATCCAGACTGTAGGGCTGATGCAGGGTGAAGCATGGCAACTGGAAGCTCCTTCCTTTCCTGAAGGTAAAGGTATTGTTGCTCTGCAAGGGAAAGAGGTCTTCACAGGCATTTTGCCCTCTGTCTGCAGCAACAGTTACGTCACTAGTACAGCAATGCTGGTAGAACTTTAAATGAGAGGAAGAAATCAAGCTGGCTTCCAGGAGAGGTATGTACTCCTATTAATAATGTTACTGTTCATAGTGTTGTAGATACTTTTTTTTGTTTATAGCAGTAGTTAAATTATTGGTTGCTGTTACCGAGACAATTCCCCATACTTGACTTCTTTCCTGTCTGTTTAATTCTTGCTCCTTGCCATCCTCAGTAAGCTTCTTTTCCAAAAGTCTCCAACTCTTTAATTAAATACTTGTGCTTTAGGCATGCAAATTATCTTCTATGGTCTAAGTTGCACATTCAAGTCAGGTCTCTCAGTCCATCTGCTAGTACAGATTCTTGCTCCACTGCTGCTTTGTTCAGAAGAATGTTATTCCAGCTTCCTGATTTTCTTAGTGGGATTTTAATTTTCTGTTGACATAGCAGTAGCCTTTCAGGTGGTAAAGATAGGTCCAAGCAACATCTACAGGTGGAGCCTCCTTATTTTTTAAAACAGACTTGTTTATTAGCCACTCCCCTAGTCAGGCTGGTGCCCTCCAACCTCCTGCTTTACAGAGAAGCACTGCATCTGATCTGACTAACCTGCGGCCAGATGTGTGATAAAATGGATCAGGTGTGGGAGTGAAGAAGTGCTGCTGTCTCTGACAATGAGTTATTAACATGTTCCTGCTGGTCTCCCATATCGTCTACTTGCAGATGCTTACCTATGACAGGTGCAGTGCCAGGCAGAATTGCTTCCTCCTTGCTTGGGCTGCTCATTTCCTAGATGAAGCAAAAGAAGTTGAAAGGTTTACCTTAGTCATTAAAGTAAGCAGCTGTTTCTGTTCTCAGTGTATATTCAAGTAAAAAGTCACTGAATTAACATTTGTTTCAGTGAGTCAATCGTGGATTCTTTTCTATTTTTTTTTAATCTACAAAAGTTAGAATGTTTCATGGAGGCCTTCGTCCCTCTGTGACTGAATGTGGCGAGAAGTAAATTCCAAAAAAAAGGAAGTATTTACTGTCTTTGTTCTGTAGAAATGTATATGTGATACACATATGTGACTGGCTTTTTTTTTTTTTTTTTTTAACCAGCAATTTACTGTTGTTTGGAAATCCTCTGAGCCTTCCTGATTCTTTGCCCAACCTATAATTAATTTGATTTATATGTTTATTCTTACAAAATGAACTTGTTCAGGGATATAAATAATTCTTTTTTTTGAGGGTGAGAAAGACTCCCATGGTTATGTTTTGGTAACTGGAATAATATGGCCTCAATTTAACCATAGCAGTAGTACAAGGCAGCCTTAGATATGCTTGTTTTCAGGCAGTATTTCTAATACAGTACTCCATGCAACTTTTGATAATTCTTTTAAGAAAGAAACCCTTAATCTCATGTATAAAATAACATTTTTACAAACTATATAATTTATTACCAGTTTATGTGAAATACATGTTATCCATTAATACAGCTATCATTAGGTGATGTTTCTATTATTCTCATTTTTCAAACATATGAAAGGTTAAACAATCAAATGAAAAGATGCATGATGAAATGCAAACATTCTGAACTTGCTGGGCAGCAAATCTTAGGTTATGTTTCCTGCTAGGATGCTTTTCTCCTATTTTCTTC
This sequence comes from Cuculus canorus, assembly GCF_017976375.1. NCBI lineage: Eukaryota > Metazoa > Chordata > Aves > Cuculiformes > Cuculidae > Cuculus > Cuculus canorus. The sequence continues at coordinate 26,967,380 of NC_071406.1, read as the reverse complement.
CTTTATACTCTCCCCAGTGTTTAGATATCATCTGCTTTTCCAGTCTTGGAATCAGTGTGAGCTTTGGATATTTTAGAAGACATTTTAGAAGAAGAAGTTCTAAATTTGCTTGTTAGAACTTGTAGGAGTAGCAAATGATGAAATAAGAGTACAGCAAACGCAAACATGAGGGGAATCTTCGTTATTAAACCCAAGTACTTGAGAGACAGTCACTGTCAAAACTAGTACAGTTTAAAGGTCTTTAATGTCTTAGCTATTTGTAAGAAAGGAAAGGTAATTTGCATGGCATGCTCTCAGATTTTGCAAGCCATTCCCTGAAATACGACTTTCAAGGTGCTGTGAAAAATGTATCCGTCCTGCTTGTTCATACCTTTGAAGAGATAAACTCAGGCATATTTGCAAAGAACTATTTAGTGATTCATGTTTTTTTTTTTAACTTTTATTGTATATGTGAGGAATGATATTAAAAAAATAAATAGAAGGAATCTTTTGATGGAGGGTATTTTGAGGTCAAATGAACTGGAATGTACTCACATATTATTCTTCTTTCTTTGGCCACTTGTTTGATCCTCAGTTTTATAATCAGTTTAATGAAACTAAATGTAGGACTAGTAAAAAATAAATAGAAGGAATCTTTTGATGGAGGGTATTTTGAGGTCAAATGAACTGGAATGTACTCACATATTATTCTTCTTTCTTTGGCCACTTGTTTGATCCTCAGTTTTATAATCAGTTTAATGAAACTAAATGTAGGACTAGTTTTAAGATGGTTGAGATATTATTGAATAGGCAGAGGATTAAGAAAAGCACTTAGTGGAGAACATATCCAGTTTTTCACACTGCAGTTTCCATTGACTGTATGCTCTGAGGAGTCAAGTTTGCATTTGCATGTTTCCTTGTGAGCACATGAGCACAGGCTTCTTAGCAGAAATTTGCATCACAATACCTAAGCTACTGATGCTGGCTCTATGAAGTACTTGAAGAACGAATAAAATAAATGAATAGAGATTAACAAAGTTATCCACTCATCACTATTTTCCAATTTTAACATTAGAATTATAAATTCTTCAGGGACATCTAGTTATGAGAACTGGCATCTGGAAAGATTGCAGTGACTTGAGAGTGGTGTGGAATGTGGGTTGTTTTTGATGGGTTTTATTGTTGTTGCTATTGATGAAACAATTTTGACTTTTATTTTTCTCCCTTACCAGTTTTGCAAACAGTCAGATGCTACGTGATTTTTTTTTTTGTACTGGGACTATTGCGAGTTTTGCAATTTTTTTACTAATAGCTTCTTGAATAGCTACTGTTTCTGCTCACACGAATTTTTTTTTTTTTTTAATTTTTTTTTTTTCAGTCATGGAACTGTTGTGAATAGTCTTTGTTAGGATATGAGCATATGTGATTCCCAGATGATATGCAGTGATTTTGGTTTATATATCCAGAATAACCTGGCCAAAAGCAGAAGCACTTCTGGCACTGGGTAGAACATGTCCCGTTCCTGCTTTTTGCTTTGTGTTTCTCTTGTGCTGGAAGTATTTTGGCCAAATATGTCATTCAGAAAAAGTTTCCTTTTGTGACATTACTCTGATTAATACCAGTGTGGAAGAAGAGTATTGAGACAGACTGCACATTTGTTTGGAGCAAGAAACCTTAAAGTCTGAGCTTTAAAGTCTAAGCCAGATAAATTGCTTTATTGTTGCAATGAATTTCTTATCATGACAGATGATGATGGGCTGCATTTTTACTAACCTGACCACCTTCTATGACAAGGTGACCCGGCTACTGGATGAGGGAAAGGCTGTGGATGTAGTCTTCTTGGACTTCAGTAAAGCCTTTGACACAGTTTCTCACAGCATTCTGCTGCAGAAACTGTCAGCCTCTGGTCTGGACACGCGCACACTCTCCTGGGCAGAAAACTGGTTGGATGGCCGGGCCCAGAGAGTGGTGGTCAATGGAGTTAACTCCAGTTGGAGGCCAGTCACAAGTGGGATTCCCCAGGGCTCAGTACTGGGTCCAGCCCTGTTCAATGTCTTTATCAATGACCTGGATGAAGGCATTGAGTGCACCCTCAGCAAGTTTGCAGATGACACTAAGCTGGGAGGAAGTGGCTCTCCAAAGAGATCTGGACAGGCTGGACCGCGGGGCCGAGACCAATGGCATGAGGTTTAACGAGGCCAAATGCCGGGTCCTGCACTTGGGGCACAACAATCCTATGCAGTGCTACAGACTGGGGGAAGAGTGGCTGGAGACCTGCCTGGAGGAGAAGGACCTGGGGATGTTGATTGACAGTGACTGAACATGAGCCAGCAGTGTGCCCGGGTGGCCAAGAAGGCCAATGGCATCTTGGCTTGTATCACAAACCGCATGGCCAGCAGGGCCAAGGAGGTCATTCTGCCCCTGGACTCGGCACCGGTGAGACCACACCTCGAATCCTGTGTTCAGTTCTGGCCCCTCACCACAAGAAGGATGTTGAGGCTCTGGAGTGTGTCCAGAGAAGAGCAACAAAACTGGTGAGGGGACTGGAGAACAAGTCTTATGAGGAGCAGCTGAGAGAGCTGGGGGTGTTTAGCCTGGAGAAGAGGAGGCTGAGGGGAGACCTTATTGGTCTGTACAACTACCTGAAAGGAGGTTGTGGAGAGGAGGGAGCTGGCCTCTTCTCCCAAGTGACAGGGGACAGTACAAGGGGGAATGGCCTCAAGCTCCACCAGGGGAGGTTCAAAGGCTGGGTATCAGAAAAGGGGTCATCGAGCACTGGCAGAGGCTGCCCAGGGAGGAGGTAGAGTCACCATCCCTGGAGGTGTTTAAAAGACGGGTAGATGAGGTGCTCAGGGACATGGTTTAGTGGCAGATAGGAATGGTTGGACTCGATGATACAAGGGGTCTTTTCCAACCTGGTGATTCTATGATCAAAAGAATTGTGACCAGCAGAGTGAGGGAAGTGATTCTGCCCCTCTGCTCTCGTGAGACCTCCCCTGGAGAAGTGCGTTCAGTTCTGGAGTCCTCAGCACAGGAAGGATGTGGATCTGTTGGAGCGAGTCTTGAGACACAGGGGTCCTGGAGGCCAGCATTACTGACCTTAGGACCCAAAAGGGTGGTGGAAGGCTAAGCATAACACCAGAGGAATGAGTAGATAGTAGAGAGCTGGCGTATATCAGTTTTGAATCAGTAACATTTGAACTATAAATGTTAGGGTCACATTTTAACTGGACAAATAATTATTTGATTGGACTGTTAAGACTTTAATTAAGTTAATGTAAATTGTAGCTTGGCTTTTCTCTGCAAGATGTTAAGTATAATATGAATCAGCGGTAGGCGCATGCACATGCTCTATTCCTTTCCCATCCAGTTCACTTGTGGTGTAGGCATGTTCACATCACATGTTTTGGATCAGAGTAGGGGGAAGAGCTGATAACTGCATGAAATACACGGCATAGAACTGAGCGAACTGAAATAATTCGTACCATATTTTTCCACACCCTTTTTTTCTAGAGTGATCTGTGTATGAACAAAATCTTCAGAGACAAAAGGTACTGCTTATGACTATGCATCTGCTATCTCAGAGGGCTCAAGAGGAAACATTTGGGGCTTTTGTGATAGTAGTATTTTTCTCTGATAATTTCTGTAACATGCTAGTTGGCCTCCTACATCAACTCCTGAATGGCAACTGACAGCATTTTTTCTTCATGAAAAGAAATTTTTAATGGGCTGTGCCATAAATAGCTGGAACTTGCTGTCTTATGTGAAAAAGACAGGATATGAGTCATTATCAGCAGTAGGAGACCTTAGACCCTCTGTAGCTTTACGTATCTTCTGTGGCCATATCAAGGACTGCGCTTCATCTGAACAGCACATGTTCATTCCAGATAGCTACAGAAGGTGATTTGACTCCTACTGACTGGTTTTGTAGTCCCTGATCTCTAGTAAAACCTACACCACTCTTTAAAGAAACTCCAGTTCATTTTGCAGTCATTCAGTTTCTGGTACCTCGAGGTAAGAGAAAAATGCAGTAATTACTGCCTTGTCTTTTATAAGGAGAGAGAGAAACATTCTGACTCAGGAAGTCAGACTTTAGTTCTTTGAGGAGTTTCTTATGTCTCCTGTTTTGCCAGATAGGTCACTTTTGTGATGTAAATGATGTCTTTCAATGAATCTAAAGATTTTAGCTAGGCTAATGTTTTTAACAGTCAAAGAGAAATTGTTATTATAATAGTTTCTGTAAATCTCCAATTATTTCTAACATATTTAAACAAACAGTTCAAAAGGAATCTTATCTATTTCTTAACTATTTCTTCTCATATTCCATTCCCAAGTGTTACATATGGATTTCAAAATTCTTGAATACAGTTTTGAATTACTTTACAGTTCAGTCTTTCACAGAGAAAAGCCAAAGCATAAACATAATTTATTTTAATATAGGGCTCAATGGGAGAGTACTAAAGCAATACCTTCCAGATCTTTCAACCTCTAGGACTGTGCTTTAATCAGACAACATATTTCTGGATAATTTAGCAGTAGTCTGCTAAGCAAGCTCAAGTTCAGAAGACCTTATTGCCTGAAGCCAAGGTTGCATAAATAGATTTAGTGGCTCACATTTCACAGAATCACAGAATCACAAGGTTGGAAAGGACCCATTGGATCATCGAGTCCAACCATTCCTAACACTCCCTAAACCATGTCCCTAAGCACTTCATCCACCCGTTCCTTAAACACCTCCAGGGAAGGTGACTCGACCACCTCCCTGGGCAGCCTCTGCCAGTGCCCAATGACTCTTACTGTGAAGAATTTTTTTCTGATATCCAACCTGAACCTCCCCTGACGGAGCTTCAGGCCATTCCCTCTAGTCCTGTCCCCTGTCACTTGGGAGAAGAGCCCAGCTCCCTCCTCTCCACAACCTCCTTTCAGGTAGTTGTAGAGAGTAATAAGGTCTCCCCTCAGCCTCCTCTTCTCCAGGCTAAACAACCCCAGCTCTCTCAGCCGCTCCTCATAAGACTTGTTCTCCAGCCCCCTCACCAGCTTTGTTGCTCTTCTCTGGACACGCTCCAGAGCCTCAACATCCTTCTTGTGGTGAGGGGTCCAGAACTGAACACAGTATTCAAGGTGCGGTCTCACCAGTGCTGAGTACAGAGGGAGAATAACCTCCCTGGACCTGCGGGTGACCCCATTTCTGATACAAGCCAAGATGCCATTGGCCTTCTTGGCCACCTGGGCACACTGCTGGCTCATGTTCAGTCGGCTGTCAACCAGCACCCCCAGGTCCTTCTCTTCCGTGCAGCTCTCCAGCCATTCTTCCCCCAGTCTGTAGCGCTGCATAGGGTTGTTGTGCCCCAAGTGCAGGACCCGGCATTTGGCCTTGTTAAACCTCATGCCATTGGTCTCGGCCCAGCAGTCCAGCCTGTTCAGATCCCTTTGCAGAGCCTCCCTACCCTCCAGCAGATCGACACTTCCTCCCAGCTTAGTGTCATCTGCAAACTTGCTAAGGGTGCACTCGATGCCTTCATCCAGGTCATTGATAAAGACATTGAACAGGGCTGGACCCAGTACTGAGCCCTGAGGAACTCCACTTGTGACTGGCCTCCAGCTGGAGTTAACTCCGTTGACCACCACTCTCTGGGCCCGGCCATCCAACCAGTTTTCAACCCAGGAGAGTGTGCGCCTGTCCAGGCCAGAGGCTGACAGTTTCTGCAGCAGAATGCTGTGAGAAACTGTGTCAAAGGCTTTACTGAAGTCCAAGAAGACTACATCCACAGCCTTTCCCCCATCCAGTAGTTAAGTGATTTTGTCATAGAAGGTGATCAGGTTAGTTTGGCAAGATCTGCCTTTTGTAAACCCATGTTGACTGGGCCTGATCACCCGGTTCTCTTGCATGTGCTTCATGATAGCACTCAAGATTACCTGTTCCATGACTTTCCCTGGCACTGAGGTGAGACTGACAGGCCTATAGTTCCCCGGATCCTCTCTGCAACCCTTCTTGTATATGGGCACAACATCAGCCAGCCTCCAGTCTAGTGGAACTTCCCCAGTCAGCCAGGAAGATGATGGATAGGGGTTTGGAAAGGACATCCGCCAGTTCCTTCAATACTCTTGGGTGGATCCCATCCGGCCCCATAGACTTGTGGGCGTCTAGCTGGGCAAGCAAGTCTCTAACCGCCTCCTCTTGGATCACGGGAGCCTCAATCTGCCCCTCTAACTCTTGGATTTGTAAACAGAAGGAACAACTTTCTTTGATATTAAAGACTGAGGCGAAGAAGGCATTAAGTACCTCAGCCTTGTCCTTATCCCCTGTCACTGTTATTCCTTCTGCATCCACTAGAGACTGGATATTCTCCCTCGTCCTCCTTTTCCTGTTAATGTACTTGTAGAAAGACTTTTTGTTGTCTTTCACAGACTTAGCGAGTTTTAATTCTAGTTGGGCCTTGGCCCTCCTGATTTTTTCCCTGCACGATCTCACTTCGTCCCTGTAGTCCACCCAAGATGCCTGTCCTTTCCTCCAGAGCACATAGAGCTTCTTCTTCTTATTGATGCATCTTGAGATCTCCCTGCTCCACCAAGCTGGCTTTTCCCCCCGCCGGCTCCTTTTCCGGAACATGGGGATGGCCTGCTCTTGAGCTGCTAGGATTTCATTTTTCAAGAGCGCCCAACCCTCATGGGCTCCCTTGCCCTGAAGGACTGTTTCCCACGGGACTTTGCTAATCAACCTTCTGAACAGGCCAAAGTCTGCCCTCTGGAAGTTTAATGAGACTGTTTTGCTAACCCCCTTCTTAACATTTGACAGGTTGATTCCCAAATCTTTTAAGGTAAAGTCTGAATTTGTCAGAATATCTGCAGTGCTGTTTAGTGTTACGGACCAGAAAAACCTCTAATCTGAATTTTTCTTAGGTACTGTGAAAACATCTTCTGTAGCGGAACTAATTTAAATGCTAACGCTTACTTAGGACATGATAATTTTATCAAGAACTGCATGAGGTATTCCTGCAAATGGCTTGCAAAGTTTTTGTTACATTAGGTTGTACTGGAACGCCTGTTAAACTGATTTCTATGGCTGTGACAAGTAATGTGGAGATTTTGACTGTGGAATTTTAAAAATCTGTATCATACTTACAGTAGGGTAACTGTACCATGACTGGAAGGACATACCCACCTACAGAGAGATCACAGTCAGCTGAGGTTTAAATTCTGGTCTAGAGTGACACCAGGCAGACCTTGGTTTCCGAATACTTTTCATTCCCATAGAAGCTATATCTTCAGCTCCCAATGCAAGAACATGTCAAGTGAATATTATTCCACTGAAGCTGCAGATCAATGCACCACTGAGGGGACTGCTGGTGTCACTCAGGTGGAAATCTGGAATGTTTGGTCTGCAAGACTAAAGACAAAAAAACCTTGCAGCTGTGCCTGACTAAGCTGCTTATAACAGTAGTACGTAAATAAGTAGGACAGGGCTGATGGGGCCCTTGGCTAACCTTGAACTATCCGATGTCAGGCTAGAAAATGGATGGGTGGCTATGTGCTTTGTATTTTTACACGTCTGCTTGAAGCTGATTTGTATTAGCTTTCTAGTCTCAGAGCAAACAACTTAGGGCTTCAAGGACTAGACTGGATATTACAGAGTTTCCAGCATGTACACAGGCAGCTCAGAGAGGCTTTCAGTACAGAAAATGGGAGGTCAAATTAAGGGATTGATGTAAATCCATACTCTGAAGTTAGTCTTTCTGCTATCTCAGATTTCTGATTCTAAAAGACAAAGTGCATAATCCTGAAATTTGGCAAGAGCCACTGAAGATGAGTAGCTGTTGCCTTCTCTCTGCCTTGATTTTCTGCTGTTATTGGAACGTTTATGATGTATAAGGTTACAGATTCTGGCATTGCTCAACAACCTTTAAAGAGCAGGTTTGCTTTAGTAGCAAAACATCTATGTATGTTTAATAGCTAAGAAGTTACCTGCAACAAAGCAGACATAACAAAATCTTTTTGATATCGTGAATTTTGTTTGACTACCTGTTACAGCTGTGTAAAAGTTAAGACATTAGCCTGATTTGGATAAGGCCAGTTAACATCTGTCCTTGCTTGGTAGCTAAAGACAGGTGGAATTCATATTCTAAACACCTTTTCTTTGTGATACACTTCAGCAAGGGGACTAGCAAGAAGCTAAGGGTATATGTTGCTTCTGCATCCATCAATCTGTATGCTCTCTGTTTTGTGGCAGGCAGTGAAGCTGACTCACAGTTCACACACTGTTCACCAAGTGGCAGTCCCAGATTTCATATATGCTTTCCTCCCATCTGGTAAGTGGGTGACTCATTTACGACTTAATTCACTACACTCAGTATAAGAATAATTCCTAATGAGTCAGATAGAATGTTTTTGGGGACTCCTGCTGTTGGAGAGCACTTCACCTCTACTGCTCTCCTCATCTGTCTCATACCGTAGGCTGCACTCTAACTTCCAGAGCAGAATCCTTTTACCGGAAGCTCAGGATTGAAGAAACTGCTGCTGCAGTGAAACCACTTCTGGTTTGTGTATGAATTTTAGCTTTGTCTGTCTTACTGACACATAGTCAAGTGGGGGTCAGCCTCACAGATTGTAGTGAATTATACATGTGTTTTCCCACTTTTGCAGTCACTGTGTCCAGATGTCGGGATGGTGTGACTACCATGGACATGTCTGCATTGTTTTTGAGCTCCTGGGGCTCAGCACCTTTGACTTTGAGAGGCAACAGCTTCATGCCATTTAGCCTGGACAACATTAGACACATGGCCTATCAGATCTGCACATCTGTCAACTGTAAGCATGTTCCTTCTTTGCTTTATTTGTTAAAGTTTCTTTGCAGATCCTGCTAACTGTATGAGTTCACTTGCAGTTTTGCTTATGAAGAAGTTAACACATACCGATCTGAAATCAGACAGTATTGTCATTGTGAAGTCTGACTATGTAGAAAAGTACAACCCTGAACTGGTAAGTTGCTGTCCTCTTCACCACCTTCCTCCTCCTCAGCCATCCTCTGCATTTATTTGGTCACTTGCATCCCATTACCTTTCATTTCAGAAACACAAGGAATGTAGACTGAGAAAACCAGGCATCAGACTTGTGGACTTCAGGTGCGCCTGGTATGGTCATGGGTATCATGGCACTTTGGTGACTGCCAGAGCTTACAGAGCTCCCGAAGTGGTCCCGGGTCAGTGGAAGGCTGCTTTTAGCCTGAGCTTAGCCACCTATGAGTTTTTGTGTGCTATTGAACAGAGCTAGAGAAGTGTTTGGCATTTTGCTTGAGCTGCTGAACTGTTTGCAGTCTAGTCTAAACATCAACAAGCTGAATCTTTTCACAGGGCTTGGATGGTCACAGCCATGCGGTGTTTGGAGTATAGGATGTACTCTCCTGGAATACTACCTTGGAGACCTAGTATTTCAGGTAGGGAACTCTGAACATCAAAATGATGGAGCATGTATAACGCTCTCCAACTTGATGAAAGTAGGCTGCATAGAGGTGGGGACTAAGGGGACTGGTCTGTGCAAGAAAGTAGGCTGCATTTCTCTGTAATGCCAAGCTGAAGATAATGGAAGATGTAGGCACCAAGGAACTTTCTCAGCAGCAGATTTTTACAAGTTGCTTTCAGTAGACATTTTGGAAGCAACTTGAAAGGAAGGATCACCGTGTTAACGTTTGGAATTTACAAGGCACCCTAATACCAGATGTGGCTTCATTTATCACCATCAGCAAATATGCCTGAATTCTGTCCTCTTGACAGAATTGCTGAAGTTGAACTTGAAGAAGAAAGTTAAAATAAACCACCAAGGAAAGGTCAAGGGGAAAAAACTCCAATAGCTTGTAACTTCTTTCAGGAAGCAGAGAACTCGAGCCTCTCTTTATTTCCTTGATCAAGTTCAGTTTTTTTGGTTGCAGAGTACAGTCAAAAATTAAGTCAGGCTGGTGTGTGGTTCTTGACAACTTCCTCTTTACAAGGAATGAAAAATGTCTCTCTTGACTTCCCTCCAGACCAATGACAACAAACAACGCCTGGCAATGATGTAGCGATTACTGGGGCCTTTGCCAGAGCAAATGATAAACAGAGTTATTTCATTAATGAAACAGAATTGTTTCTGTAATGTCCGGCTGACCTGGGATGAACACAGTGCTGCTGGGCAATACTTCTCAAGGCATTGTAAACCACTGAAGGTAAGATTATGGGGGAAGATGCTTATGGGCAGAGGAGCTCCAAGTGCAATTCTATGATTGGAAGCCCGTGTTTTGTTGTTATTTTCATGAAGGCATTCGTGGCCTACCATGATTGTGACCGCGAGAACCTGTTTGACCTGACTGAAAAGATGCTGTTGGACCCAGTCACATGCATTACTCTGGAAGAAGCACTGCCATATCCTGCCTTCCTCCTGCTGAAGTGTGAAGAAAGGGCATGGCCTCTTACAGCTGAGGCAGATGAACATGTCTGTTAAAAAATGGAAACTATGTTAAATGCTGTTTGTTTGTTAATGTTTGGTATTTATTTATTTATTTTTTTTAATTTATGCTGAATTCAAATTCGTCTGTTGGAATAATAAGGAAAAGAAACTGATGAGCCCAGTTTTCTTTCCTCTGTAAATGAAAATCTCGGGACACTGCTATTGTGTGTACAGAGCACCCTCTCCTCTGTAGGCCTCCTAAGAGCCAGAAAGTATTAATTTAATTATGGTTTATCCAACCGTCATTGGAAGAGCAAAAGACCTAGGGCTGATGAGTGAGTGGCTGATGCTTCCTTTCTGGGTAAGAGGACAAGTTAACAGCCCTTGCTGTTAACTCTGAGGATGGGCTTTATTTGATGAAGGAAAAAAAGTTACACAGGAAGGAAGATCCCTGTAGTATTAAAGAGATTGCAATGTGATAAGGAATTATTATTTTTGTTAATTTTAGGAGGGGTACTCTTGTTACCAGTATTCCTGTGAGTGGTCATTGTTGGCATACAGCAGTAGAGAATTCTCTCTTCCAGTAGCTCTTTCTTGGGTTATGAGCTGTCCCAAGCCTTTCCATTAAGAATTGAAAGAAGGCTGACAGACTCGAAAGCTCCTTCTGAGAGCTGGGGGCTGAAGTGCCTACTGCGAGGCATGGGATGGCAAGAGGAGTGGCCGTGACTTAAACTGCCGCGTGTGCTGCGGTAGCGAGCAGCAGAGGAAGCACAGGTTCCTTTGACAAGGCGTGGTTTCTTTTGTTCTGTGGGGAGAAGATTTTGATCTGTGCATTTCCTTGAAGAGTTGCATTTAATTTGTTTGTCTTATAGTGGGTATTTATCATAGAATCATAGAATGTCCTGAGCTGGAAGGCACTCACAAAGATTATCGAGTCCAGCTCTTGTCCTTGCATAGGACAACCCCAACATTCACACCATGTGTCTGAGGACGTTGTCCAAATACTTCTTGAATATTGTGATGCTTGGTGCCAGGACTGCTTCCTTCGGGAGCCTGCTCTAGTGCTCCACCACCCTCTGCGTGAAGAACCTCTTCCTAATATCCAACATAAACCTGCCCGGCACATCTTCCTGCCATTCCCTCAAGTCCTGTCATTGGTCTGCAGCGAGAAGAGATCAGCACCTGCTCCTCCTCCTTCCCCCGGAGGAAGAAGTAAACTGCAATGAGGTGTCCCTTCAGTCTGTTCTCCTCCAGGTGGAAAAGATGAAGTGATTTCAGCTGCTCTGTGTTCAGCTTCCCCTTTAAACCCTTCACCGATGTTGTGGTCCTCCTCTGGACACTCTCCAGGAGCTTGATACCCTTTTTATACTGTGATGCCCAAACCTGCACACAGCACTCAAGGTTGAGCGGCACCAGTGTGGAGCAGAGCGGGACATTCCCCTTCCTCGATGGGCAAGCACCGCCCTCTTGGCTGCCAGCACACTGTTAGCTTGAGCTCAACTTGCCCTTGATCAGAACCCCCAGATCCCTTTCCACAGGGCTGCTCTCCAGCCTCTCCCTTCCCAGCCCATATGGATATCCAGTGCTGCCGTATCCCAGGGGCAAAATCTGGCACTTGCCCTTGTTAAACTTCACAGGGTTGTTGATTGCCCAGCTCTCCAGTTTGTCCATGTCCCTCTGCAGAGCCTCTCTGCCCTGGAGAGCATCAACAGCTTCCCCCAGTTCCGTGCCATCCACATACTTGGTTGTTAAACCTTCAAGTCCTGCATCCCGGTCATTTAGGAAGAAAAGGTTTTGCTGATATTAGTGGCTTATTCTTTCTGCTGGGATTTCATTTTCTGGAGTGAAAATGTATAGTTTGCAGGCATGCTTGTGACAGCACACAGGACAGTCTTGCTGTTTCTTCCTGGGATGTATTTTACCAGATTAGCGAACAATAACTATCTATCGGCGTGCCTGAAATACAGGCAACTCTTTTGTGTCTTCAGAATTTGTCTGAGGACTATGTGAACCTCATGAGGCTCAACAGGGCCAAGGGCAAGGTCCTACAGCGGGGTCAGGACAATCTGCTGTTTCACTGCAGGCTGGGGATGATGTGATTGAGAGCAGCTCTGCGGAGAAGGACTTGGGGGTGCTGATTGACGAGAAGCTTGACAGGAGTCGGCAATGTGCGCTCGCAGCCCAGAAGGCCAACCGTGTCCTGGGCTGCATCAAAAGCAGCGTGTCCAGCAAGTCCAGGGAGGGGATTCTGCCCCTCTACGGGATATTAGGGAGAAATTCCTCCCTTTGAGGGTGGTGAGGTTCTGGCCCAGGTTGCCCAGGGAAGCTGTGTCTGCCCCATCCCTGGAGGTGTTCAACGCCAGGCTGGATGGGGCCTTGGGCAGCCTGGTCTGGTGGGAGGTGTCCCTGCCCGTGGCAGGGGGTTTGGAACTGGATGGGCTTTGAGGTCTCTTCCAACTCAAAGCTTTCTGCAAGCAGTGCTGCACCACAGTCTGTGCAGAAGCAAGGGTGAAATAGGGTCCCACACCTGCAAACATTGCTTGATATCTTTATTACCTGCCTCCTCCAGACAGTCAAGCTAAGTATGTTCCTGAGCATGTGACAGATTTGGACCTTCATAGATTTCTAACACACACAAGCAGAATGTTATATAACTCAGATATTTTTCAGAGCCTCAGACTACTGGTTTATAGGCGTGACTTCAGGAGCTTAAGTCAGGCATCCATTTTTACCATTTTTTCATCAAAACCAGCCTGAACTTTCATCAGAAAGTGTTGTTAAGTCCTCATACCTGACTTATTCTGTGGCTCTTCAAAATGAGTTTTTGGAGCCTGTTATTCCTCGTGGCTGAGTGAACAGATTAAACCCGGAGTTTTCCTGGATGATGTGTGCCACAGGAAAGCGATGAACTTTGCAATGTAAGTGGTAAACAATTCAGGACACAACATGCAACGTGTTCTTCTGGCAAAGGCGGCCAACAGCATCCCAGGCTGTGTTAGAAAAGGCTTCACCAGCAGGTCAGGGGAGGTGGTGCTTTCCCTCTACTCAGGGGTGGCACCACCAGTGCTGCACTTTCCACTACAAGAGAAGCATGGCCGTACTGGAGCAAGTCCAATGAAAAGCTGCCGACATAGTGAAGAGACAGGAGCATCTGTTATACAAGGGGAAGTCGAAAGCTGTGGCTGTTTGGGCAAAGGCTGTGGATGTAGTCTTCTTGGACTTCAGTAAAGCCTTTGACACAGTTTCTCACAGCATTCTGCTTCAGAAACTGTCAGCCTCTGGCCTGGACAGGCGCACACTCTCCTGGGTTGAAAACTGGTTGGATGGCCGGCCCAGAGAGTGGTGGTCAATGGAGTTAACTCCAGCTGGAGGCCAGTCACAAGTGGAGTTCCTCAGGGCTCAGTACTGGGTCCAGCCCTGTTCAATGTCTTTATCAATGACCTGGATGAAGGCATTGAGTGCACCCTCAGCAAGTTTGCAGATGACACTAAGCTGGGAGGAAGTGTGGATCTGCTGGAGGGTAGGGAGGCTCTGCAAAGGGATCTGAACAGGCTGGACTGCTGGGCCGAGACCAATGGCATGAGGTTTAACAAGGCCAAATGCCGGGTCCTGCACTTGGGGCACAACAACCCTATGCAGCGCTACAGAGTGGGGGAAGAATGGCTGGAGAGCTGCACGGAAGAGAAGGACCTGGGGGTGCTGGTTGACAGCCGACTGAACATGAGCCAGCAGTGTGCCCAGGTGGCCAAGAAGGCCAACGGCATCTTGGCTTGTATCAGAAATGGGGTCACCCGCAGGTCCAGGAAGGTTATTCTCCCTCTGTACTCAGCACTGGTGAGACCGCACCTCGAATCCTGTGTTCAGTTCTGGACCCCTCACCACAAGAAGGATGTTGAGGCTCTGGAGCGTGTCCAGAGAAGAGCAACAAAGCTGGTGAGGGGGCTGGAGAACAAGTCTTATGAGGAGCGGCTGAGAGAGCTGGGGTTGTTTAGCCTGGAGAAGAGGAGGCTGAGGGGAGACCTTATTACTCTCTACAACTACCTGAAAGGAGGTTGTGGAGAGGAGGGAGCTGGCCTTTTCTCCCAAGTGACAGCGGACAGGACAAGTGGGAATGGCCTGAAGCTCCGTCAGGGGAGGTTCAGGTTGGATATCAGAAAAAAAATTCTTTACAGTGAGAGTCATTGGGCACTGGCAGAGGCTGCCCAGGGAGGTGGTCGAGTCACCTTCCCTGGAGGTGTTTAAGGAATGGGTGGATGAAGTGCTGAGGGACATGGTTTAGGGAGCGTTAGGAATGGTTGGACTCGATGATCCAATGGGTCCTTTCCAACCTTGTGATTCTGTGATTCTGTGATTCTGTTTAGCCTAGAGAAGAGAAAGCTCAGGGCGTGTTATCAGTGTGTATAACCTTCGATAATGGATGAGGGGAATAAAGACAGCAGAGACGGACTCTTCTCAGTGGTGTTCAGTGATAGGACATGAAACAAAGGCTCAAGCTGAAATACTGGAAAGTGTTTAACCATGGATAAAGCACCTTTCTCCCCGTGAGAGTGATGGAACACTGGAACAGGATATTAGAATGTCCAGGTAGATGTGGTCCTAAGCAACCTGCCCTAGCTGATCCTGGTTTGAGCTGGTGGGTTGGGCTAGACCGTCTCCAGAGACATCTTCCAGCCTCAGCCACTCCATGGTTCTAAACTGCTTGGATTTTTAAAGCCCGAGGAGTGCAGGCAGGAATTTCCAGAGGAATTCCAGTTCCAAAGACAGACTGTGGAACTGGCCACTAGCTCTACTGTACCGGTCAGAAATCCTGCCTATATTAATCAGCTGCTAAACCAAATAAAGCCTTGGTGAAATGCACCTCTAATATCAGGCTCCCCAGACAGGAAAACAATTATAACCAGTGGCTATTCTGAGACGTGTTTTCCAAACTGCACTGCGCAGCACCGTCTTCTGGTGAGGGAAAGCTGGATTTTTTATTCCTTCAGGCTTTGAGCAAAAAGCTCTCCCCATATGAAAGACAGTTTTCAAACAAGAAACAGGACTTTAAGTTTAAAAATAAGGAGTTCAAAAGAGACAACATACGAAAAACACAGGAGTCACCAAAAGTTTATCAACCCGCGTTAACCCTGGAAACACACAAAGTGGAAAAATCTCCTTGTGATGACCTCCACAAGTAAAGGGGAATGCGTATCGTTCACTTAACAAAGCAAGAAATCTCGGAGCCCGTATGACAGCGCAGCGTTCTTCTGCACTGGTACGTGGGCTCCCAACGGCGAGGTGAGGGTTAAAAGCAAACAAAGGCGTGTGCGGCATCGTCCCTTTGTGACGCCGCCGCGGGCCCATCCCATGTCCCCGCGGTGCGGAGCAGCGGCAGCGGCAGCGGCAGAGCTGCGGGCGGCGGGCAGGAGGCTGTCTCCGAGCGGGACAGGCGGTGCACGGCTGCTCCGGGGGCTTCTGAACCGCTGGGAAAAAGCTCCGAGGGGAAGGAAGAGTGTGAAGAGCTGTCTCTGAAGAGCAGCCACCGACGGGTCAGGTCGGGAGCTTTTTGGGGAGAAGGAGAGAGCGAGGCGACGGGGGGAACCCGGGGCTTGGCTTGCGCTACGGGCACGCTGTGTAGCACGGCGAGCTGGGCGCCATCCAGGACGCTCCTCGAGTGCGTCAGAGATCATTGCTGAAGACAGGTAACGTGCTCTCCTGCCCGAGGGGACGCCAGCGTCCCCCAAATCCCAACATCCCCCCCCAACATCC
The DNA here is from genome assembly GCF_017976375.1 of Cuculus canorus. Lineage (NCBI taxonomy): Eukaryota > Metazoa > Chordata > Aves > Cuculiformes > Cuculidae > Cuculus > Cuculus canorus. Next base: position 26,951,237 of record NC_071406.1, on the reverse strand, counting down.
TTCTCTCTAAACTGGAGAGAGATGGGTTTGATGGGTGGACTGTTCAGGGGGTAAGGAATTGGTCGGATGGTCGCACCCAGTAAGTTTTGGTCCAGGGCTTGCCGTCCGGATGGAGATCCGAGGGGTCCGTCCTGGGACTCCTGCTGTTTAATATCTTCGTCAGTGAAAGAGACAGTGCGATCGAGGGCACCCTCAGCAAATCTGCAGATGACACCAAGCTGAGCGCTGCAGTTGTTACACCAGAAGGATGGCAAGTCATCCCGGGGGACCCGGAGAGGCTGGAGAAGTGGGACTATGTGAACCTCGTGAGGCTCAACAAGGCCAAGGGCAAGGTCCTACAGCGGGGTCAGGACAATCTGCTGTTTCACTGCAGGCTGGGGATGATGTGATTGAGAGCAGCCCTGCGGAGAAGGACTTGGGGGTGCTGATTGACGAGAAGCTCGACAGGAGTGGGCAATGTATGCTCGCAGCCCAGAAGGCCAACCGTGTCCTGGGCTGCATCAAAAGCAGCGTGTCCAGCAAGTCCAGGGAGGGGATTCTGCCCCTCTACGGGATATTAGGGAGAAATTCCTCCCTTTGAGGGTGGTGAGGTTCTGGCCCAGGTTGCCCAGGGAAGCTGTGTCTGCCCCATCCCTGGAGGTGTTCAACGCCAGGCTGGATGGGGCCTTGGGCAGCCTGGTCTGGTGGGAGGTGTCCCTGCCCGTGGCAGGGGGTTTGGAACTGGATGGGCTTTGAGGTCCCTTCCAACTCAAAGCTTTCTATGTTTTGCGGATTCTACGAAAGGACAGTGTTCCTTTTAGCCTTCATTTGATGGGTGATGGCTTTGTGAATGTGTTTTTTGTCCGTGAGATGCAATTCAAAGAGTGAATATCTTGGTTACAGACGCGGTATTCCAAGCAAACTAATTATCCTGACATGGATCAAAAAGAAAGTCCGGATCTTGGAAGATGCAACAGGGCGGAAAAGAGAAAGAGGGGATCACCAAGTGGTCCACAGGAGAGCAAGCGCTGTAAAATGGATCTTGAAAAATGCAAGAGGGCAAAAAAGGCAAAGAGATCAGCAAGCGGTGCACCAGAGACCCAACAGAAGAAACCACGTCTTGCAAGAGGCAAGAGGCCTCAAAAGAGAGAGAGATTAGCAAGCGGTGCACCAGAGACCCAACAGAAGAAACCACGTCTTGCAAGAGGCAAGAGGCCTCAAAAGAGAGAGAGATCAGCAAGCGGTGCACAGGAGAGCAAGCGCTGCAAACTGGATCAAAGCAGAACGAGCAGTCACAAAAGGGAGCTGCAGGCACGTTCCAGTCCCTCTGAATATCTGCAGTAGTTTATTCCTTTTGCTGATATTAGTGGCCTATTCTTTTTGCTGGGATTTGATTTTCTTGAGTGAAAATGTATAGTTTGCAGGCACACTTGTGATAGTACACAGGACAGTCTTGCTGTTTTGTTCCTGGGATGTATTTGACCAGATTAGTGAACGAGAACCATCCACCGGAGTGCCTGAAATAGAGGCATCTCTCTCGTGCCTTCAGAATTTCTCTGAGGACAGGCATTTATTTTGGCGCTACTCAAAACTGCAAGCCCAGGTTTTTTAAACTTGCTTTTGACTCAGGATCGTGGAAACAACAAGGAGATGACATCTGACTTTTACTTTTGTAAAAACGCGTTTAGTAAGATGTTCTAAGTATGACTGAAAAATCTGTAGAGTCAGATATGTATGACATCTGCCCGCTAGAGGGGCAGTTGTTCTGATCTTTATTATCCATTTAGCTCTTTAGAAAGCTGCAGATAGGATTTATAATGGAAGATCTTCAGCTGTGACGGCCTAAAGTTCACGTGTAAGCTGTGTGCCATGTGCCAGACAATTCTTATCAAAAATGCAGGGTGGCGATGTAATCTCAGTTACTTCAGAGGAGTATTTTGATGTGGCCAAAAGGCAATTGTATATGGAAATACAGAAGAACATTCTGTCCTCTGTCTCTTGAAGACACACCTGAAAGACACCCTTGATGTATAGAAGAGAACTGTTAAATCCTTTTGCTTGAAACAAGAATATGGGCACTGAAATCCTGAAGCAAAATTCAGGGAACCAATCTTGTCAAAGGAAAACAATTGCCTTGTAGTTTTCTGTTGCCTTGCCCCTGTATCTCATCCCAAAATCTCTTCCTTGTCACCTTTTTGCCCTGTAACATAAACGATGCGCCCCGTAAGTTCCCGTAGGCTGAATTGGAAATTGCTCCTGCCAACTGTTTGTGGCCTGGCGTGTATGTGAGTGCCCGACTGCCTCCCTGATGAAGGCGATTTGTACTCTGAGCTGAATTCACTCGTGTTTGTTGACTGTCTGGACAATCTTGGTGCCGTTCCAGGCGAGTCGTCGAAGGAGAACAGCCAGCTGTGTAGAGGATGAGGAGGCGGGTCACCTGATGTGTCAGAGAGGAGACGTGCTCAATGCAAGATGTATAGAATATTTTTCAACGTTTTTTTATCTTTTCACACAGAATAAGTTCTTTTAGCGTAAGATGCGAGGGGGTTCTCTCTTTTTTTTCTCTCTTGACTTTTTGCTTGGGAGTGGGACTGGTTTCTTTAATAATCTATTATAAATATTATTAAGTGTATGCCTTGAGGCTTTTTCCCTTACCCCCACCCCCCCCCCCCCAAAAAAAAAAAAGTATTCAACAAAGTCAATGAACCTACTGGGATGGGATCCCTGTAAATGTACTTTGAAGACAATTGTCCTGTAACATCTCTAAGACCAGATATTTACTATTTAGAGCACAGCCTAGAACAACCTTCAGTGATAGTACGTAGTCCTTCTGCTTGTTTGCTTTATCTCTGTTTATTGTTGATTATTTGCTAGGCAATTTAATAACTGAGTAGCTTCACCACTTTGGTGACTAAAAGTTCTTTTCTTTATAGACGAGGTTGTTGCTGTGTTGGATGACGGTCATTACGCAAGAGTAGTGGAATGCATGGATCACGAAGCGTAAGTCTTTTAATTCAGCTCCTGTTATTTTTCTTACTGAGACTCTCAGTGTGAGGTTCAGGGAGTGCTTTCTGGTCCTATCAAGCTTTCTCTTTGCTTCCTCGTGTGCTGCTCTCTGTATTTCCCTAAGGTGACCGCAGTTGCCAAACAGAAGTGTACGTTGGTCCATGCAGCCGCACACTGGGTAGTCTTGGGGCCTGTGCCACCCCAGCTCTGGATAATGAGCAACGTCTGACATCGTGTAGCTTCCCTTAAAGCATCATCTGTGAGGACGCAGCCCCGTTTGGGTTCTAGCCGAGCGTGCACTATAAATCAAGGACATATTTTGTGTTTGACGGCACTTCTGCTGTGTGCAAAACAGTATGGAAGGAGATTGTCTTTCCAGTCCCGGCAGAAGGCATTTGACACTTCAGTGACATCTTTACTACGCGGAGGGCTGAAGGCGGCTTGCCATTTTAGATTAACGGTCGTCTTAGGCTGTGAAGTGGGGAAGTTTCTCCAGTATTAGCCCAGCATCCATAGAAACAAAGGGGAGGTAAAAGGGGCTTGAAGAATAATACTGATATTGAAAGGATCGAGTGTGTTTTCAAAATGTAAAGATGAAGTTTTAGTTGTGTTTGCGCACAGATGACTCTGGGTTATATGAAGTCAGTCTGACCTTTTCCCAGAGGGTTTCCAGTGTTAGGAACAAGGCAGATGGGGTGATAATGACCCAGCAGTCTGACTTGAAAATTCTCAACTGTTCTGATCTCTGTTAAAACCTTTCTTTTTAGTGGAGGCAGACATGTTGCAGTGAAAATAGCAAAGGATTTGGATTGGTCCTCCGACGCGGCTCGTGAGGAAATACAAGTGCTGGAAGATTTAAAAGCATCAGACCCCAGCAATGCCTAGTAAGCACACAAAGCCAACCGTGATGTGTTTTGGCTCGAAGACTTCTTCTAGTGTTCTTCTAGTGCACACAGTGTGCGTGTGAGCGCTGCACAACTTGCTGTTGCAATGCATGTGTTTTCCTGCTTTTGCAGTCACTGCGTTCAGATGTTGGGATGGTTTGAGTACCATGGACACGTCTGCATTGTTTTTGAGCTCCTGGGGCTCAGCACCTTTGACTTTATGAGCAACAACGACTTCTCGCCATTTAGCCTGGACGACATCAGACACATGGCTTATCAGATCTGCACCTCTGTCAACTGTAAGTGTGTTTCCTCTTTGCTTTATTTGTTAAAGTTTCTTTGCAGATCCCGCTAACTGTATGAGTTCTCTTGCAGTTTTGCACATGAAGAAGTTGACACATACAGATCTGAAGACAGACAATATTGTCTATGTGAACTCTGACTATGTAGAAGAGTACAACCCCAAACTGGTTAGTTGCCATCCTCCTCCCCACCTTCCTCCCCCTCAGCCATCCTCTGCGTTTATTTGGTCACTTGCATCCCATCACCTTTCGTTTCAGAGACGTAAGGAACGCAGGCTGAGAAACCCGGATATCAAAGTTGTGGATTTTGGGTGCGCCACTTATGATCACAAATATCATAAGCCTTCAGTGACCGCCAGAGCTTACAGAGCTCCCGAGGTGGTCCTAGGTCAGTAGGAGTCTGTTTGTTTGACTGATCTTTCACGTATGTGTTTTTGTGTGCTGTTGAATGGAGCTAGAGAAGTGCTTGGTGTCTTGCTTGAGCTATTGAGCTGTTTGTAGTCTGCTGTAAACATTAACAACCTGAATCTTTTCACAGAGCTCGGATGGTCACATCCATGCGATGTGTGGAGCATAGGATGTATTCTCCTGGAATACTACCGTGGAGTCTTAGTATTTGAGGTAGGCAACTCTGTCCCTCAAAAGCATGCAGCATGCATAGCGCTTCCCAACTTGATGAACATAAGCCACGGAGAGGTGGGGACTAAAGGCAATGGTCTGTGCGAGAAAGTAAGCTGCATTTCTCTGTGGTGCCAAGTTGATGAGAACGGAAGATGTAGGCCACAAGGAACGTTCTCAGCAGCAGATTTTGACAAGTTACTTTCAGCAGACATTTTGGCAGCGTCTTGAAATGAAGGGTCGCCCTGTTAACTTTTGGAATTTACAAGGCACCTTAATACCAGATGTGGCTTCATCTATCACCATCAGCAAATACTACTCAAAGGATTGAATCCTGTCCTCTTGACAGTATTGCTGAAACGGAACTTGAAGAAGAGAGGAAGAAAAAACACCAAGGCAAGATCAAGGGGAATGAAATCCAGTAGCTTATAAATTCTTTCAGGAAACAGAGAACTCGAGCCTCTCATTTTTTCGTCGATCAGTTTCAGGTTATTGTTTGCAGGGTACAGTCAAACATGAAGTCAGGCTGGTGTGTGCTTCTTGATAACTTCCTCTGAACAAGGAACGAAAAACGTCTCTCTTGACTTCCCTGCAGCCCGATGACGACATAGAGCACCTGGCAATGATGGAGCGATTACTGGGCCCTTTGCCGGATCACATGATAAAGAGAGTTGTGTCTTCAAGGAAGAAGAAGTATTTCCGTAAAGGCCGTCTGGCCTGGGATGAACGCAGTGCATCTGGGCAATATGTCTCAGGGTGCTGTAAACCCCTGAAGGTAAGATAGCAGGGGGAAGATGCTTCTGGGCAGAGGAGCTCCAAGTGCAATTCTAAGATTGGAAGCCCGTGTTTTGTTGTTTTCTTCGTGAAGGAATACATGACGTGCCACGATTCTGACCACGAGAACCTTTTTGATCTGATTGGGAAGATGCTGGAGTATGACCCAGCCACACGCATTACTCTGGAAGAAGCACTGGAACATCCTTTCTTCCTCCCATTGAAGCAGGAGAAAAGGGCATGTCCTCCTACATCTGAGGCAGGCAAATGTCTCTGTCTGCCTGATAAGCGTAAACTATGTTAAGTGCTTATTTTTTGTTTGTGTATCTTAGATATTTATTTATTGATGGTGAATTCAAATGCATCTGTTGGAATAAAATTTATTTAAGAAAAAGACAGTAATGAGCCTGGTTGTGTTTTGCCAGTAAAACATCTCAGGACACTTTTATCGCGTGGACGAGAGCACCCTCTACTCTACAGGTCTGCCATGGACCAGGAGGTATTGATTTAATGATGGTTTATCTAACTGTCATTGGAAGACCAAAAGACTAGGGCTGACGTTTACCCTTTAGCGAGTGACTGATGCATCTTTTCTGAGTAAGAGGACAGACACAGCCCTTGCTGTTAAGTATAAGGGTGGCCTTTATCTGTTGAAAGAAAAAAAGTTAAACGGGAAGGAAGATCCCTGTAGTATTAAAGAAATTGTGCTGCGATAAGGAATTATTATTTTTGTTAGTTTTTGGTGGGGTACTCTGGTTACCAGTATTCCTTTTTATGGTCATTGTCGGCATACAGCAGTAGGGGCAGGTGACAGACTTAAGACAACAGCTCGAGGAGGAAAGGAGTCAGAGGACACAGCTGCAGGATGCTCTTATGGAACAGCTTCTTGCAGACACCAGCGCCCACGAAGCAGGATGCTCTAGGTCAGAAAACAGTGATGCGCCCCCCTCCAAGACACGAAATGGTGCGGTTTTCCTGGGAGAAGAGAACTGGACTGCTGGTTGGATTAGAAGAAGCAGAGAGAAGTGTTCTCTGACAGTATGACCTTGGAACATCACGCGTGGTTGAAGCAGTTGCTCTTCCCTCAAGGGCACGTACTTTTTCATGAGAGAAGCTTTTCTGTTGTTAGGTGCTACATAACCCAGTTTCAAGAAAAGCTTTGGAGCGTCTCTTTGCAGGGGGTGTTTTTTTTTCAGTACCGCATTAACACGCTATCACTTGAGAGTATCCAGTCGACTAAGCCTCTGTGTAAAACCAGGGGCTTAACGGTGCCAGTGTCTTTTCAGTTGGCTGGTAGCAAAACAAGTTTTCTGGTTTTGTTGTAGAGCACATAGTTAGTTACTGCTCCGCTTCCACAAAAAGGCACTGAAAAAGACCTTTTATCAGCATGAGTGAAAAAATAAAAAGTCTTTATTAATATATATATATGTATTTATATATATATATATTAATATATAATATATCCATTAATATAAAAAAGTCTTTATTAATATATATATTAATATATATATTAATATATAATATATATTATACCGTCTTTAAAAGATCTCCGACTTCCACAGTTCTGCTGAAAATGGCTTAAGCACATTCGCATCAATCTCTGTCTAGCAAGCAGGTGACTTTAGAGCAGAAGACTTGTTTATGTCGACTCTGGATAGAAAAAAGAGCCTTGATTGTTGTCTGACAGATTGTTGACAGATTGTCTTTCAAGCTGCAGCTCTTGAACCTCTTCTTAATGAATCTTGTGCTTGTGCGGACGGGGTACGTTGGTGTAATGTTCCTATCAAACCCACTGGCCACAACCCTTTGAGCCTTTGCGTTTTCCTGGATGATGTGTGCCACAGGAAAGCGATGAACTTTGCAATGTAAGTGGTAAACAATTCAGGACACAACATGCAACGTGTTCTTCTGGCAAAGGCGGCCAACAGCATCCCAGGCTGTGTTAGAAAAGACTTCACCAGCAGGTCAGGGGAGGTGGTGCTTTCCCTCTACTCAGGGGTGGCACCACCAGTGCTGCAGTGCCGTGGCCAGTGCTGCACTTTCCACTACAAGAGAAGCATGGCCGTACTGGAGCAAGTCCAATGAAAAGCTGCCGACATAGTGAAGAGACGGGAGCATCTGTTATACAAGGGGAAGTCGAAAGCTGTGGCTGTTTGGGCAAAGGCTGTGGATGTAGTCTTCTTGGACTTCAGTAAAGCCTTTGACACAGTTTCTCACAGCATTCTGCTTCAGAAACTGTCAGCCTCTGGCCTGGACAGGCGCACACTCTCCTGGGTTGAAAACTGGTTGGATGGCCGGGCCCAGAGAGTGGTGGTCAATGGAGTTAACTCCAGCTGGAGGCCAGTCACAAGTGGAGTTCCTCAGGGCTCAGTACTGGGTCCAGCCCTGTTCAATGTCTTTATCAATGACCTGGATGAAGGCATTGAGTGCACCCTCAGCAAGTTTGCAGATGACACTAAGCTGGGAGGAAGTGTGGATCTGCTGGAGGGTAGGGAGGCTCTGCAAAGGGATCTGAACAGGCTGGACCGCTGGGCTGAGACCAATGGCATGAGGTTTAACAAGACCAAATGCCGGGTCCTGCACTTGGGGCACAACAACCCTATGCAGCGCTACAGAGTGGGGGAAGAATGGCTGGAGAGCTGCACGGAAGAGAAGGACCTGGGGGTGCTGGTTGACAGCCGACTGAACATGAGCCAGCAGTGTGCCCAGGTGGCCAAGAAGGCCAACGGCATCTTGGCTTGTATCAGAAATGGGGTCACCCGCAGGTCCAGGAAGGTTATTCTCCCTCTGTACTCAGCACTGGTGAGACCGCACCTCGAATCCTGTGTTCAGTTCTGGACCCCTCACCACAAGAAGGATGTTGAGGCTCTGGAGCGTGTCCAGAGAAGAGCAACAAAGCTGGTGAGGGGGCTGGAGAACAAGTCTTACGAGGAGCGGCTGAGAGAGCTGGGGTTGTTTAGCCTGGAGAAGAGGAGACTGAGGGGAGACCTTATTACTCTCTACAACTACCTGAAAGGAGGTTGTGGAGAGGAGGGAGCTGGCCTTTTCTCCCAAGTGACAGGGGACAGGACAAGTGGGAATGGCCTGAAGCTCCGTCAGGGGAGGTTCAGGTTGGATATCAGAAAAAAATTCTTCACAGTAAGAGTCATTGGGCACTGGCAGAGGCTGCCCAGGGAGGTGGTCGAGTCGCCTTCCCTGGAGGTGTTTAAGGAACGGGTGGATGAAGTGCTGAGGGACATGGTTTAGGGAGTGTTAGGAATGGTTGGACTCGATGATCCAATGGGTCCTTTCCAACCTTGTGATTCTGTGATTCTGTTTAGCCTAGAGAAGAGAAAGCTCAGGGCGTGTTATCAGTGTGTATAACCTTCGATAATGGATGAGGGGAATAAAGACAGCAGAGACGGACTCTTCTCAGTGGTGTTCAGTGATAGGACATGAAACAAAGGCTCAAGCTGAAATACTGGAAAGTGTTTAACCATGGATAAAGCACCTTTCTCCCCGTGAGAGTGATGGAACACTGGAACAGGATATTAGAATGTCCAGGTAGATGTGGTCCTAAGCAACCTGCCCTAGCTGACCCTGGTTTGAGCTGGTGGGTTGGGCTAGACCGTCTCCAGAGACATCTTCCAGCCTCAGCCACTCCATGGTTCTAAACTGCTTGGATTTTTAAAGCCCGAGGAGTGCAGGCAGGAATTTCCAGAGGAATTCCAGTTCCAAAGACAGACTGTGGAACTGGCCACTAGCTCTACTGTACCGGTCAGAAATCCTGCCTATATTAATCAGCTGCTAAACCAAATAAAGCCTTGGTGAAATGCACCTCTAATATCAGGCTCCCCAGACAGGAAAACAATTATAACCAGTGGCTATTCTGAGACGTGTTTTCCAAACTGCACTGCGCAGCACCGTCTTCTGGTGAGGGAAAGCTGGATTTTTTATTCCTTCAGGCTTTGAGCAAAAAGCTCTCCCCATATGAAAGACAGTTTTCAAACAAGAAACAGGACTTTAAGTTTAAAAATAAGGAGTTCAAAAGAGACAACATACGAAAAACACAGGAGTCACCAAAAGTTTATCAACCCGCGTTAACCCTGGAAACACACAAAGTGGAAAAATCTCCTTGTGATGACCTCCACAAGTAAAGGGGAATGCGTATCGTTCACTTAACAAAGCAAGAAATCTCGGAGCCCGTATGACAGCGCAGCGTTCTTCTGCACTGGTACGTGGGCTCCCAACGGCGAGGTGAGGGTTAAAAGCAAACAAAGGCGTGTGCGGCATCGTCCCTTTGTGACGCCGCCGCGGGCCCATCCCGTGTCCCCGCGGTGCGGAGCAGCGGCAGCGGCAGCGGCAGAGCTGCGGGCGGGCGGCGGGCAGGAGGCTGTCTCCGAGCGGGACAGGCGGTGCACGGCTGCTCCGGGGGCTTCTGAACCGCTGGGAAAAAGCTCCGAGGGGAAGGAAGAGTGTGAAGAGCTGTCTCTGAAGAGCAGCCACCGACGGGTCAGGTCGGGAGCTTTTTGGGGAGAAGGAGAGAGCGAGGCGACGGGGGGAACCCGGGGCTTGGCTTGCGCTACGGGCACGCTGTGTAGCACGGCGAGCTGGGCGCCATCCAGGACGCTCCTCGAGTGCGTCAGAGATCATTGCTGAAGACAGGTAACGTGCTCTCCTGCCCGAGGGGACGCCAGCGTCCCCCAAATCCCAACATCCCCCCCCAACATCCTTCTCTCTAAACTGGAGAGAGATGGGTTTGATGGGTGGACTGTTCAGGGGGTAAGGAATTGGTCGGATGGTCGCACCCAGTAAGTTTTGGTCCAGGGCTTGCCGTCCGGATGGAGATCCGAGGGGTCCGTCCTGGGACTCCTGCTGTTTAATATCTTCGTCAGTGAAAGAGACAGTGCGATCGAGGGCACCCTCAGCAAATCTGCAGATGACACCAAGCTGAGCGCTGCAGTTGTTACACCAGAAGGATGGCAAGTCATCCCGGGGGACCCGGAGAGGCTGGAGAAGTGGGACTATGTGAACCTCGTGAGGCTCAACAAGGCCAAGGGCAAGGTCCTACAGCGGGGTCAGGACAATCTGCTGTTTCACTGCAGGCTGGGGATGATGTGATTGAGAGCAGCCCTGCGGAGAAGGACTTGGGGGTGCTGATTGACGAGAAGCTCGACAGGAGTGGGCAATGTATGCTCGCAGCCCAGAAGGCCAACCGTGTCCTGGGCTGCATCAAAAGCAGCGTGTCCAGCAAGTCCAGGGAGGGGATTCTGCCCCTCTACGGGATATTAGGGAGAAATTCCTCCCTTTGAGGGTGGTGAGGTTCTGGCCCAGGTTGCCCAGGGAAGCTGTGTCTGCCCCATCCCTGGAGGTGTTCAACGCCAGGCTGGATGGGGCCTTGGGCAGCCTGGTCTGGTGGGAGGTGTCCCTGCCCGTGGCAGGGGGTTTGGAACTGGATGGGCTTTGAGGTCCCTTCCAACTCAAAGCTTTCTATGTTTTGCGGATTCTACGAAAGGACAGTGTTCCTTTTAGCCTTCATTTGATGGGTGATGGCTTTGTGAATGTGTTTTTTGTCCGTGAGATGCAATTCAAAGAGTGAATATCTTGGTTACAGACGCGGTATTCCAAGCAAACTAATTATCCTGACATGGATCAAAAAGAAAGTCCGGATCTTGGAAGATGCAACAGGGCGGAAAAGAGAAAGAGGGGATCACCAAGTGGTCCACAGGAGAGCAAGCGCTGTAAAATGGATCTTGAAAAATGCAAGAGGGCAAAAAAGGCAAAGAGATCAGCAAGCGGTGCACCAGAGACCCAACAGAAGAAACCACGTCTTGCAAGAGGCAAGAGGCCTCAAAAGAGAGAGAGATTAGCAAGCGGTGCACCAGAGACCCAACAGAAGAAACCACGTCTTGCAAGAGGCAAGAGGCCTCAAAAGAGAGAGAGATCAGCAAGCGGTGCACAGGAGAGCAAGCGCTGCAAACTGGATCAAAGCAGAACGAGCAGTCACAAAAGGGAGCTGCAGGCACGTTCCAGTCCCTCTGAATATCTGCAGTAGTTTATTCCTTTTGCTGATATTAGTGGCCTATTCTTTTTGCTGGGATTTGATTTTCTTGAGTGAAAATGTATAGTTTGCAGGCACACTTGTGATAGTACACAGGACAGTCTTGCTGTTTTGTTCCTGGGATGTATTTGACCAGATTAGTGAACGAGAACCATCCACCGGAGTGCCTGAAATAGAGGCATCTCTCTCGTGCCTTCAGAATTTCTCTGAGGACAGGCATTTATTTTGGCGCTACTCAAAACTGCAAGCCCAGGTTTTTTAAACTTGCTTTTGACTCAGGATCGTGGAAACAACAAGGAGATGACATCTGACTTTTACTTTTGTAAAAACGCGTTTAGTAAGATGTTCTAAGTATGACTGAAAAATCTGTAGAGTCAGATATGTATGACATCTGCCCGCTAGAGGGGCAGTTGTTCTGATCTTTATTATCCATTTAGCTCTTTAGAAAGCTGCAGATAGGATTTATAATGGAAGATCTTCAGCTGTGACGGCCTAAAGTTCACGTGTAAGCTGTGTGCCATGTGCCAGACAATTCTTATCAAAAATGCAGGGTGGCGATGTAATCTCAGTTACTTCAGAGGAGTATTTTGATGTGGCCAAAAGGCAATTGTATATGGAAATACAGAAGAACATTCTGTCCTCTGTCTCTTGAAGACACACCTGAAAGACACCCTTGATGTATAGAAGAGAACTGTTAAATCCTTTTGCTTGAAACAAGAATATGGGCACTGAAATCCTGAAGCAAAATTCAGGGAACCAATCTTGTCAAAGGAAAACAATTGCCTTGTAGTTTTCTGTTGCCTTGCCCCTGTATCTCATCCCAAAATCTCTTCCTTGTCACCTTTTTGCCCTGTAACATAAACGATGCGCCCCGTAAGTTCCCGTAGGCTGAATTGGAAATTGCTCCTGCCAACTGTTTGTGGCCTGGCGTGTATGTGAGTGCCCGACTACCTCCCTGATGAAGGCGATTTGTACTCTGAGCTGAATTCACTCGTGTTTGTTGATTGTCTGGACAATCTTGGTGCCGTTCCAGGCGAGTCGTCGAAGGAGAACAGCCAGCTGTGTAGAGGATGAGGAGGCGGGTCACCTGATGTGTCAGAGAGGAGACGTGCTCAATGCAAGATGTATAGAATATTTTTCAACGTTTTTTTATCTTTTCACACAGAATAAGTTCTTTTAGCGTAAGATGCGAGGGGGTTCTCTCTTTTTTTTCTCTCTTGACTTTTTGCTTGGGAGTGGGACTGGTTTCTTTAATAATCTATTATAAATATTATTAAGTGTATGCCTTGAGGCTTTTTCCCTTACCCCCACCCCCCCCCCCCAAAAAAAAAAAAGTATTCAACAAAGTCAATGAACCTACTGGGATGGGATCCCTGTAAATGTACTTTGAAGACAATTGTCCTGTAACATCTCTAAGACCAGATATTTACTATTTAGAGCACAGCCTAGAACAACCTTCAGTGATAGTACGTAGTCCTTCTGCTTGTTTGCTTTATCTCTGTTTATTGTTGATTATTTGCTAGGCAATTTAATAACTGAGTAGCTTCACCACTTTGGTGACTAAAAGTTCTTTTCTTTATAGACGAGGTTGTTGCTGTGTTGGATGACGGTCATTACGCAAGAGTAGTGGAATGCATGGATCACGAAGCGTAAGTCTTTTAATTCAGCTCCTGTTATTTTTCTTACTGAGACTCTCAGTGTGAGGTTCAGGGAGTGCTTTCTGGTCCTATCAAGCTTTCTCTTTGCTTCCTCGTGTGCTGCTCTCTGTATTTCCCTAAGGTGACCGCAGTTGCCAAACAGAAGTGTACGTTGGTCCATGCAGCCGCACACTGGGTAGTCTTGGGGCCTGTGCCACCCCAGCTCTGGATAATGAGCAACGTCTGACATCGTGTAGCTTCCCTTAAAGCATCATCTGTGAGGACGCAGCCCCGTTTGGGTTCTAGCCGAGCGTGCACTATAAATCAAGGACATATTTTGTGTTTGACGGCACTTCTGCTGTGTGCAAAACAGTATGGAAGGAGATTGTCTTTCCAGTCCCGGCAGAAGGCATTTGACACTTCAGTGACATCTTTACTACGCGGAGGGCTGAAGGCGGCTTGCCATTTTAGATTAACGGTCGTCTTAGGCTGTGAAGTGGGGAAGTTTCTCCAGTATTAGCCCAGCATCCATAGAAACAAAGGGGAGGTAAAAGGGGCTTGAAGAATAATACTGATATTGAAAGGATCGAGTGTGTTTTCAAAATGTAAAGATGAAGTTTTAGTTGTGTTTGCGCACAGATGACTCTGGGTTATATGAAGTCAGTCTGACCTTTTCCCAGAGGGTTTCCAGTGTTAGGAACAAGGCAGATGGGGTGATAATGACCCAGCAGTCTGACTTGAAAATTCTCAACTGTTCTGATCTCTGTTAAAACCTTTCTTTTTAGTGGAGGCAGACATGTTGCAGTGAAAATAGCAAAGGATTTGGATTGGTCCTCCGACGCGGCTCGTGAGGAAATACAAGTGCTGGAAGATTTAAAAGCATCAGACCCCAGCAATGCCTAGTAAGCACACAAAGCCAACCGTGATGTGTTTTGGCTCGAAGACTTCTTCTAGTGTTCTTCTAGTGCACACAGTGTGCGTGTGAGCGCTGCACAACTTGCTGTTGCAATGCATGTGTTTTCCTGCTTTTGCAGTCACTGCGTTCAGATGTTGGGATGGTTTGAGTACCATGGACACGTCTGCATTGTTTTTGAGCTCCTGGGGCTCAGCACCTTTGACTTTATGAGCAACAACGACTTCTCGCCATTTAGCCTGGACGACATCAGACACATGGCTTATCAGATCTGCACCTCTGTCAACTGTAAGTGTGTTTCCTCTTTGCTTTATTTGTTAAAGTTTCTTTGCAGATCCCGCTAACTGTATGAGTTCTCTTGCAGTTTTGCACATGAAGAAGTTGACACATACAGATCTGAAGACAGACAATATTGTCTATGTGAACTCTGACTATGTAGAAGAGTACAACCCCAAACTGGTTAGTTGCCATCCTCCTCCCCACCTTCCTCCCCCTCAGCCATCCTCTGCGTTTATTTGGTCACTTGCATCCCATCACCTTTCGTTTCAGAGACGTAAGGAACGCAGGCTGAGAAACCCGGATATCAAAGTTGTGGATTTTGGGTGCGCCACTTATGATCACAAATATCATAAGCCTTCAGTGACCGCCAGAGCTTACAGAGCTCCCGAGGTGGTCCTAGGTCAGTAGGAGTCTGTTTGTTTGACTGATCTTTCACGTATGTGTTTTTGTGTGCTGTTGAATGGAGCTAGAGAAGTGCTTGGTGTCTTGCTTGAGCTATTGAGCTGTTTGTAGTCTGCTGTAAACATTAACAACCTGAATCTTTTCACAGAGCTCGGATGGTCACATCCATGCGATGTGTGGAGCATAGGATGTATTCTCCTGGAATACTACCGTGGAGTCTTAGTATTTGAGGTAGGCAACTCTGTCCCTCAAAAGCATGCAGCATGCATAGCGCTTCCCAACTTGATGAACATAAGCCACGGAGAGGTGGGGACTAAAGGCAATGGTCTGTGCGAGAAAGTAAGCTGCATTTCTCTGTGGTGCCAAGTTGATGAGAACGGAAGATGTAGGCCACAAGGAACGTTCTCAGCAGCAGATTTTGACAAGTTACTTTCAGCAGACATTTTGGCAGCGTCTTGAAATGAAGGGTCGCCCTGTTAACTTTTGGAATTTACAAGGCACCTTAATACCAGATGTGGCTTCATCTATCACCATCAGCAAATACTACTCAAAGGATTGAATCCTGTCCTCTTGACAGTATTGCTGAAACGGAACTTGAAGAAGAGAGGAAGAAAAAACACCAAGGCAAGATCAAGGGGAATGAAATCCAGTAGCTTATAAATTCTTTCAGGAAACAGAGAACTCGAGCCTCTCATTTTTTCGTCGATCAGTTTCAGGTTATTGTTTGCAGGGTACAGTCAAACATGAAGTCAGGCTGGTGTGTGCTTCTTGATAACTTCCTCTGAACAAGGAACGAAAAACGTCTCTCTTGACTTCCCTGCAGCCCGATGACGACATAGAGCACCTGGCAATGATGGAGCGATTACTGGGCCCTTTGCCGGATCACATGATAAAGAGAGTTGTGTCTTCAAGGAAGAAGAAGTATTTCCGTAAAGGCCGTCTGGCCTGGGATGAACGCAGTGCATCTGGGCAATATGTCTCAGGGTGCTGTAAACCCCTGAAGGTAAGATAGCAGGGGGAAGATGCTTCTGGGCAGAGGAGCTCCAAGTGCAATTCTAAGATTGGAAGCCCGTGTTTTGTTGTTTTCTTCGTGAAGGAATACATGACGTGCCACGATTCTGACCACGAGAACCTTTTTGATCTGATTGGGAAGATGCTGGAGTATGACCCAGCCACACGCATTACTCTGGAAGAAGCACTGGAACATCCTTTCTTCCTCCCATTGAAGCAGGAGAAAAGGGCATGTCCTCCTACATCTGAGGCAGGCAAATGTCTCTGTCTGCCTGATAAGCGTAAACTATGTTAAGTGCTTATTTTTTGTTTGTGTATCTTAGATATTTATTTATTGATGGTGAATTCAAATGCATCTGTTGGAATAAAATTTATTTAAGAAAAAGACAGTAATGAGCCTGGTTGTGTTTTGCCAGTAAAACATCTCAGGACACTTTTATCGCGTGGATGAGAGCACCCTCTACTCTACAGGTCTGCCATGGACCAGGAGGTATTGATTTAATGATGGTTTATCTAACTGTCATTGGAAGACCAAAAGACTAGGGCTGACGTTTACCCTTTAGCGAGTGACTGATGCATCTTTTCTGAGTAAGAGGACAGACACAGCCCTTGCTGTTAAGTATAAGGGTGGCCTTTATCTGTTGAAAGAAAAAAAGTTAAACGGGAAGGAAGATCCCTGTAGTATTAAAGAAATTGTGCTGCGATAAGGAATTATTATTTTTGTTAGTTTTTGGTGGGGTACTCTGGTTACCAGTATTCCTTTTTATGGTCATTGTCGGCATACAGCAGTAGGGGCAGGTGACAGACTTAAGACAACAGCTCGAGGAGGAAAGGAGTCAGAGGACACAGCTGCAGGATGCTCTTATGGAACAGCTTCTTGCAGACACCAGCGCCCACGAAGCAGGATGCTCTAGGTCAGAAAACAGTGATGCGCCCCCCTCCAAGACACGAAATGGTGCGGTTTTCCTGGGAGAAGAGAACTGGACTGCTGGTTGGATTAGAAGAAGCAGAGAGAAGTGTTCTCTGACAGTATGACCTTGGAACATCACGCGTGGTTGAAGCAGTTGCTCTTCCCTCAAGGGCACGTACTTTTTCATGAGAGAAGCTTTTCTGTTGTTAGGTGCTACATAACCCAGTTTCAAGAAAAGCTTTGGAGCGTCTCTTTGCAGGGGGTGTTTTTTTTTCAGTACCGCATTAACACGCTATCACTTGAGAGTATCCAGTCGACTAAGCCTCTGTGTAAAACCAGGGGCTTAACGGTGCCAGTGTCTTTTCAGTTGGCTGGTAGCAAAACAAGTTTTCTGGTTTTGTTGTAGAGCACATAGTTAGTTACTGCTCCGCTTCCACAAAAAGGCACTGAAAAAGACCTTTTATCAGCATGAGTGAAAAAATAAAAAGTCTTTATTAATATATATATATATGTATTTTTATATATATATATTAATATATAATATATCCATTAATATAAAAAAGTCTTTATTAATATATATATTAATATATATATTAATATATAATATATATTATACCGTCTTTAAAAGATCTCCGACTTCCACAGTTCTGCTGAAAATGGCTTAAGCACATTCGCATCAATCTCTGTCTAGCAAGCAGGTGACTTTAGAGCAGAAGACTTGTTTATGTCGACTCTGGATAGAAAAAAGAGCCTTGATTGTTGTCTGACAGATTGTTGACAGATTGTCTTTCAAGCTGCAGCTCTTGAACCTCTTCTTAATGAATCTTGTGCTTGTGCGGACGGGGTACGTTGGTGTAATGTTCCTATCAAACCCACTGGCCACAACCCTTTGAGCCTTTGCGTTTTCCTGGATGATGTGTGCCACAGGAAAGCGATGAACTTTGCAATGTAAGTGGTAAACAATTCAGGACACAACATGCAACGTGTTCTTCTGGCAAAGGCGGCCAACAGCATCCCAGGCTGTGTTAGAAAAGGCTTCACCAGCAGGTCAGGGGAGGTGGTGCTTTCCCTCTACTCAGGGGTGGCACCACCAGTGCTGCAGTGCCGTGGCCAGTGCTGCACTTTCCACTACAAGAGAAGCATGGCCGTACTGGAGCAAGTCCAATGAAAAGCTGCCGACATAGTGAAGAGACGGGAGCATCTGTTATACAAGGGGAAGTCGAAAGCTGTGGCTGTTTGGGCAAAGGCTGTGGATGTAGTCTTCTTGGACTTCAGTAAAGCCTTTGACACAGTTTCTCACAGCATTCTGCTTCAGAAACTGTCAGCCTCTGGCCTGGACAGGCGCACACTCTCCTGGGTTGAAAACTGGTTGGATGGCCGGGCCCAGAGAGTGGTGGTCAATGGAGTTAACTCCAGCTGGAGGCCAGTCACAAGTGGAGTTCCTCAGGGCTCAGTACTGGGTCCAGCCCTGTTCAATGTCTTTATCAATGACCTGGATGAAGGCATTGAGTGCACCCTCAGCAAGTTTGCAGATGACACTAAGCTGGGAGGAAGTGTGGATCTGCTGGAGGGTAGGGAGGCTCTGCAAAGGGATCTGAACAGGCTGGACCGCTGGGCTGAGACCAATGGCATGAGGTTTAACAAGACCAAATGCCGGGTCCTGCACTTGGGGCACAACAACCCTATGCAGCGCTACAGAGTGGGGGAAGAATGGCTGGAGAGCTGCACGGAAGAGAAGGACCTGGGGGTGCTGGTTGACAGCCGACTGAACATGAGCCAGCAGTGTGCCCAGGTGGCCAAGAAGGCCAACGGCATCTTGGCTTGTATCAGAAATGGGGTCACCCGCAGGTCCAGGAAGGTTATTCTCCCTCTGTACTCAGCACTGGTGAGACCGCACCTCGAATCCTGTGTTCAGTTCTGGACCCCTCACCACAAGAAGGATGTTGAGGCTCTGGAGCGTGTCCAGAGAAGAGCAACAAAGCTGGTGAGGGGGCTGGAGAACAAGTCTTACGAGGAGCGGCTGAGAGAGCTGGGGTTGTTTAGCCTGGAGAAGAGGAGACTGAGGGGAGACCTTATTACTCTCTACAACTACCTGAAAGGAGGTTGTGGAGAGGAGGGAGCTGGCCTTTTCTCCCAAGTGACAGGGGACAGGACAAGTGGGAATGGCCTGAAGCTCCGTCAGGGGAGGTTCAGGTTGGATATCAGAAAAAAATTCTTCACAGTAAGAGTCATTGGGCACTGGCAGAGGCTGCCCAGGGAGGTGGTCGAGTCGCCTTCCCTGGAGGTGTTTAAGGAACGGGTGGATGAAGTGCTGAGGGACATGGTTTAGGGAGTGTTAGGAATGGTTGGACTCGATGATCCAATGGGTCCTTTCCAACCTTGTGATTCTGTGATTCTGTTTAGCCTAGAGAAGAGAAAGCTCAGGGCGTGTTATCAGTGTGTATAACCTTCGATAATGGATGAGGGGAATAAAGACAGCAGAGACGGACTCTTCTCAGTGGTGTTCAGTGATAGGACATGAAACAAAGGCTCAAGCTGAAATACTGGAAAGTGTTTAACCATGGATAAAGCACCTTTCTCCCCGTGAGAGTGATGGAACACTGGAACAGGATATTAGAATGTCCAGGTAGATGTGGTCCTAAGCAACCTGCCCTAGCTGACCCTGGTTTGAGCTGGTGGGTTGGGCTAGACCGTCTCCAGAGACATCTTCCAGCCTCAGCCACTCCATGGTTCTAAACTGCTTGGATTTTTAAAGCCCGAGGAGTGCAGGCAGGAATTTCCAGAGGAATTCCAGTTCCAAAGACAGACTGTGGAACTGGCCACTAGCTCTACTGTACCGGTCAGAAATCCTGCCTATATTAATCAGCTGCTAAACCAAATAAAGCCTTGGTGAAATGCACCTCTAATATCAGGCTCCCCAGACAGGAAAACAATTATAACCAGTGGCTATTCTGAGACGTGTTTTCCAAACTGCACTGCGCAGCACCGTCTTCTGGTGAGGGAAAGCTGGATTTTTTATTCCTTCAGGCTTTGAGCAAAAAGCTCTCCCCATATGAAAGACAGTTTTCAAACAAGAAACAGGACTTTAAGTTTAAAAATAAGGAGTTCAAAAGAGACAACATACGAAAAACACAGGAGTCACCAAAAGTTTATCAACCCGCGTTAACCCTGGAAACACACAAAGTGGAAAAATCTCCTTGTGATGACCTCCACAAGTAAAGGGGAATGCGTATCGTTCACTTAACAAAGCAAGAAATCTCGGAGCCCGTATGACAGCGCAGCGTTCTTCTGCACTGGTACGTGGGCTCCCAACGGCGAGGTGAGGGTTAAAAGCAAACAAAGGCGTGTGCGGCATCGTCCCTTTGTGACGCCGCCGCGGGCCCATCCCGTGTCCCCGCGGTGCGGAGCAGCGGCAGCGGCAGCGGCAGAGCTGCGGGCGGGCGGCGGGCAGGAGGCTGTCTCCGAGCGGGACAGGCGGTGCACGGCTGCTCCGGGGGCTTCTGAACCGCTGGGAAAAAGCTCCGAGGGGAAGGAAGAGTGTGAAGAGCTGTCTCTGAAGAGCAGCCACCGACGGGTCAGGTCGGGAGCTTTTTGGGGAGAAGGAGAGAGCGAGGCGACGGGGGGAACCCGGGGCTTGGCTTGCGCTACGGGCACGCTGTGTAGCACGGCGAGCTGGGCGCCATCCAGGACGCTCCTCGAGTGCGTCAGAGATCATTGCTGAAGACAGGTAACGTGCTCTCCTGCCCGAGGGGACGCCAGCGTCCCCCAAATCCCAACATCCCCCCCCAACATCCTTCTCTCTAAACTGGAGAGAGATGGGTTTGATGGGTGGACTGTTCAGGGGGTAAGGAATTGGTCGGATGGTCGCACCCAGTAAGTTTTGGTCCAGGGCTTGCCGTCCGGATGGAGATCCGAGGGGTCCGTCCTGGGACTCCTGCTGTTTAATATCTTCGTCAGTGAAAGAGACAGTGCGATCGAGGGCACCCTCAGCAAATCTGCAGATGACACCAAGCTGAGCGCTGCAGTTGTTACACCAGAAGGATGGCAAGTCATCCCGGGGGACCCGGAGAGGCTGGAGAAGTGGGACTATGTGAACCTCGTGAGGCTCAACAAGGCCAAGGGCAAGGTCCTACAGCGGGGTCAGGACAATCTGCTGTTTCACTGCAGGCTGGGGATGATGTGATTGAGAGCAGCCCTGCGGAGAAGGACTTGGGGGTGCTGATTGACGAGAAGCTCGACAGGAGTGGGCAATGTATGCTCGCAGCCCAGAAGGCCAACCGTGTCCTGGGCTGCATCAAAAGCAGCGTGTCCAGCAAGTCCAGGGAGGGGATTCTGCCCCTCTACGGGATATTAGGGAGAAATTCCTCCCTTTGAGGGTGGTGAGGTTCTGGCCCAGGTTGCCCAGGGAAGCTGTGTCTGCCCCATCCCTGGAGGTGTTCAACGCCAGGCTGGATGGGGCCTTGGGCAGCCTGGTCTGGTGGGAGGTGTCCCTGCCCGTGGCAGGGGGTTTGGAACTGGATGGGCTTTGAGGTCCCTTCCAACTCAAAGCTTTCTATGTTTTGCGGATTCTACGAAAGGACAGTGTTCCTTTTAGCCTTCATTTGATGGGTGATGGCTTTGTGAATGTGTTTTTTGTCCGTGAGATGCAATTCAAAGAGTGAATATCTTGGTTACAGACGCGGTATTCCAAGCAAACTAATTATCCTGACATGGATCAAAAAGAAAGTCCGGATCTTGGAAGATGCAACAGGGTGGAAAAGAGAAAGAGGGGATCACCAAGTGGTCCACAGGAGAGCAAGCGCTGTAAAATGGATCTTGAAAAATGCAAGAGGGCAAAAAAGGCAAAGAGATCAGCAAGCGGTGCACCAGAGACCCAACAGAAGAAACCACGTCTTGCAAGAGGCAAGAGGCCTCAAAAGAGAGAGAGATCAGCAAGCGGTGCACAGGAGAGCAAGCGCTGCAAACTGGATCAAAGCAGAATGAGCAGTCACAAAAGGGAGCTGCAGGCACGTTCCAGTCCCTCTGAATATCTGCAGTAGTTTATTCCTTTTGCTGATATTAGTGGCCTATTCTTTTTGCTGGGATTTGATTTTCTTGAGTGAAAATGTATAGTTTGCAGGCACACTTGTGATAGTACACAGGACAGTCTTGCTGTTTTGTTCCTGGGATGTATTTGACCAGATTAGTGAACGAGAACCATCCACCAGAGTGCCTGAAATAGAGGCATCTCTCTCGTGCCTTCAGAATTTCTCTGAGGACAGCCCAGGTTTTTTAAACTTGCTTTTGACTCAGGATCGTGGAAACAACAAGGAGATGACATCTGACTTTTACTTTTGTAAAAACGCGTTTAGTAAGATGTTCTAAGTATGACTGAAAAATCTGTAGAGTCAGATATGTATGACATCTGCCCGCTAGAGGGGCAGTTGTTCTGATCTTTATTATCCATTTAGCTCTTTAGAAAGCTGCAGATAGGATTTATAATGGAAGATCTTCAGCTGTGACGGCCTAAAGTTCACGTGTAAGCTGTGTGCCATGTGCCAGACAATTCTTATCAAAAATGCAGAGTGGCGATGTAATCTCAGTTACTTCAGAGGAGTATTTTGATGTGGCCAAAAGGCAATTGTATATGGAAATACAGGAGAACATTCTGTCCTCTGTCTCTTGAAGACACACCTGAAAGACACCCTTGATGTATAGAAGAGAACTGTTAAATCCTTTTGCTTGAAACAAGAATATGGGCACTGAAATCCTGAAGCAAAATTCAGGGAACCAATCTTGTCAAAGGAAAACAATTGCCTTGTAGTTTTCTGTTGCCTTGCCCCTGTATCTCATCCCAAAATCTCTTCCTTGTCACCTTTTTGCCCTGTAACATAAACGATGTGCCCCGTAAGTTCCCGTAGGCTGAATTGGAAATTGCTCCTGCCAACTGTTTGTGGCCTGGCGTGTATGTGAGTGCCCGACTGCCTCCCTGATGAAGGCGATTTGTACTCTGAGCTGAATTCACTCGTGTTTGTTGACTGTCTGGACAATCTTGGTGCCGTTCCAGGCGAGTCGTCGAAGGAGAACAGCCAGCTGTGTAGAGGATGAGGAGGCGGGTCACCTGATGTGTCAGAGAGGAGACGTGCTCAATGCAAGATGTATAGAATATTTTTCAACGTTTTTTATCTTTTCACACAGAATAAGTTCTTTTAGCGTAAGATGCGAGGGGGTTCTCTCTTTTTTTTCTCTCTTGACTTTTTGCTTGGGAGTGGGACTGGTTTCTTTAATAATCTATTATAAATATTATTAAGTGTATGCCTTGAGGCTTTTTCCCTTACCCCCACCCCCCCCCCCAAAAAAAAAAAAGTATTCAACAAAGTCAATGAACCTACTGGGATGGGATCCCTGTAAATGTACTTTGAAGACAATTGTCCTGTAACATCTCTAAGACCAGATATTTACTATTTAGAGCACAGCCTAGAACAACCTTCAATGATAGTACGTAGTCCTTCTGCTTGTTTGCTTTATCTCTGTTTATTGTTGATTATTTGCTAGGCAATTTAATAACTGAGTAGCTTCACCACTTTGGTGACTAAAAGTTCTTTTCTTTATAGACGAGGTTGTTGCTGTGTTGGGTGAAGGTGTTTACGGAAGAGTAGTGGAATGCATGGATCACGAAGCGTAAGTCTTTTAATTCAGCTCCTGTCATTTTTCTTACTGAGACTCTCAGTGTGAGGTTCAGGGAGTGCTTTCTGGTCCTATCAAGCTTTCTCTTTGCTTCCTCGTGTGCTGCTCTCTGTATTTCCCTAAGGTGACCGCAGTTGCCAAACAGAAGTGTATGTTGGTCCATGCAGCCGCACACTGGGTAGTCTTGGGGCCTGTGCCACCCCAGCTCTGGATAATGAGCAACGTCTGACATCGTGTAGCTTCCCTTAAAGCATCATCTGTGAGGACGCAGCCCCGTTTGGGTTCTAGCCGAGCGTGCACTATAAATCAAGGACATATTTTGTGTTTGACGGCACTTCTGCTGTGTGCAAAACAGTATGGAAGGAGATTGTCTTTCCAGTCCCGGCAGAAGGCATTTGACACTTCAGTGACATCTTTACTACGCGGAGGGCTGAAGGCGGCTTGCCATTTTAGATTAACGGTCGTCTTAGGCTGTGAAGTGGGGAAGTTTCTCCAGTATTAGCCCAGCATCCATAGAAACAAAGGGGAGGTAAAAGGGGCTTGAAGAATAATACTGATATTGAAAGGATCGAGTGTGTTTTCAAAATGTAAAGATGAAGTTTTAGTTGTGTTTGCGCACAGATGACTCTGGGTTATATGAAGTCAGTCTGACCTTTTCCCAGAGGGTTTCCAGTGTTAGGAACAAGGCAGATGGGGTGATAATGACCCAGCAGTCTGACTTGAAAATTCTCAACTGTTCTGATCTCTGTTAAAACCTTTCTTTTTAGTGGAGGCAGACATGTTGCAGTGAAAATAGCAAAGGATTTGGATTGGTCCTCCGACGCGGCTCGTGAGGAAATACAAGTGCTGGAAGATTTAAAAGCATCAGACCCCAGCAATGCCTAGTAAGCACACAAAGCCAACCGTGATGTGTTTTGGCTCGAAGACTTCTTCTAGTGTTCTTCTAGTGTTCTTCTAGTGCATACAGTGTGCGTATGAGCGCTGCACAACTTGCTGTTGCAATGCATGTGTTTTCCTGCTTTTGCAGTCACTGCGTTCAGATGTTGGGATGGTTTGAGTACCATGGACACGTCTGCATTGTTTTTGAGCTCCTGGGGCTCAGCACCTTTGACTTTATGAGCGACAACGACTTCTTGCCATTTAGCCTGGATGACATCAGACACATGGCTTATCAGATCTGCACCTCTGTCAACTGTAAGTGTGTTTCCTCTTTGCTTTATTTGTTAAAGTTTCTTTGCAGATCCCGCTAACTGTATGAGTTCTCTTGCAGTTTTGCACATGAAGAAGTTGACACATACAGATCTGAAGACAGACAATATTGTCTATGTGAACTCTGACTATGTAGAAGAGTACAACCCCAAACTGGTTAGTTGCCATCCTCCTCCCCACCTTCCTCCCCCTCAGCCATCCTCTGCGTTTATTTGGTCACTTGCATCCCATCACCTTTCGTTTCAGAGACGTAAGGAACGCAGGCTGAGAAAACCAGATATCAAAGTTGTGGATTTTGGGTGCGCCACTTATGATCACGAATATCATGAGCCTTCAGTGACCGCCAGACCTTACAGAGCTCCCGAGGTGGTCCTAGGTCAGTAGGAGTCTGTTTGTTTGACTGATCTTTCACGTATGTGTTTTTGTGTGCTGTTGAATGGAGCTAGAGAAGTGCTTGGTGTCTTGCTTGAGCTATTGAGCTGTTTGTAGTCTGCTGTAAACATTAACAACCTGAATCTTTTCACAGAGCTCGGATGGTCCCATCCATGCGATGTGTGGAGCATAGGATGTACTCTCCTGGAATACTACCGTGGAGACTTAGTATTTGAGGTAGGCAACTCTGTCCCTCAAAAGCAGGCAGCATGCATAGCGCTTCCCAACTTGATGAACATAAGCCACGGAGAGGTGGGGACTAAAGGCAATGGTCTGTGCGAGAAAGTAAGCTGCATTTCTCTGTGGTGCCAAGTTGATGAGAACGGAAGATGTAGGCCACAAGGAACGTTCTCAGCAGCAGATTTTGACAAGTTACTTTCAGCAGACGTTTTGGCAGCGTCTTGAAATGAAGGGTCGCCCTGTGAACTTTTGGAATTTACAAGGCACCTTAATACCAGATGTGGCTTCATCTATCACCATCAGCAAATACTACTCAAAGGATTGAATCCTGTCCTCTTGACAGTATTGCTGAAACGGAACTTGAAGAAGAGAGGAAGAAAAAACACCAAGGCAAGATCAAGGGGAATGAAATCCAGTAGCTTATAAGTTCTTTCAGGAAACAGAGAACTCGAGCCTCTCATTTTTTTCGTCGATCAGTTTCAGGTTATTGTTTGCAGGGTACAGTCAAACATGAAGTCAGGCTGGTGTGTGCTTCTTGATAACTTCCTCTGAACAAGGAACGAAAAACGTCTCTCTTGACTTCCCTGCAGCCCGATGACGACATAGAGCACCTGGCAATGATGGAGCGATTACTGGGCCCTTTGCCGGATCACATGATAAAGAGAGTTGTGTCTTCAAGGAAGAAGAAGTATTTCCGTAAAGGCCGTCTGGCCTGGGATGAACGCAGTGCATCTGGGCAATATGTCTCAGGGTGCTGTAAACCCCTGAAGGTAAGATAGCAGGGGGAAGATGCTTCTGGGCAGAGGAGCTCCAAGTGCAATTCTAAGACTGGAAGCCCCTGTTTTGTTGTTTTCTTCGTGAAGGAATACATGACGTGCCACGATTCTGACCACGAGAACCTTTTTGATCTGATTGGGAAGATGCTGGAGTATGACCCAGCCACGCGCATTACTCTGGAAGAAGCACTGGAACATCCTTTCTTCCTCCCATTGAAGCAGGAGAAAAGGGCATGTCCTCCTACATCTAAGGCAGGCAAACGTCTCTGTCTGCCTGATAAGTGTAAACTATGTTAAGTGCTTATTTTTTGTTTGTGTATCTTAGATATTTATTTATTGATGGTGAATTCAAATGCATCTGTTGGAATAAAATTTATTTAAGAAAAGGACAGTGATGAGCCTGGTTGTGTTTTGCCAGTAAAACACCTCAGGACACTTTTATCGCGTGGACGAGAGCACCCTCTACTCTACAGGTCTGCCATGGACCAGGAGGTATTGATTTAATGATGGTTTATCTAACTGTCATTGGAAGACCAAAAGACTAGGGCTGACGTTTACCCTTTAGCGAGTGACTGATGCATCTTTTCTGAGTAAGAGGACAGACACAGCCCTTGCTGTTAAGTATGAGGGTGGCCTTTATCTGTTGAAAGAAAAAAAGTTAAACAGGAAGGAAGATCCCTGTAGTATTAAAGAAATTGCGCTGCGATAAGGAATTATTATTTTTGTTAGTTTTTGGTGGGGTACTCTGGTTACCAGTATTCCTTTTTATGGTCATTGTCGGCATACAGCAGTAGGGGCA
Source organism: Cuculus canorus (assembly GCF_017976375.1). Taxonomy (NCBI): domain Eukaryota; kingdom Metazoa; phylum Chordata; class Aves; order Cuculiformes; family Cuculidae; genus Cuculus; species Cuculus canorus. Next base: position 26,924,420 of record NC_071406.1, on the reverse strand, counting down.
GGTGACAGACTTAAGACAACAGCTCGAGGAGGAAAGGAGTCAGAGGACACAGCTGCAGGATGCTCTTATGGAACAGCTTCTTGCAGACACCAGCGCCCACGAAGCAGGGTGCTCTAGGTCAGAAAACAGTGATGCGCTCCCCTCTAAGACACGAAATGGTGCGGTTTTCCTGGGAGAAGAGAACTGGACTGCTGGTTGGATTAGAAGAAGCAGAGAGAAGTGTTCTCTGGCAGTATGACCTTGGAACATCATGCGTGGTTGAAGCAGTTGCTCTTCCCTCAAGGGCACGTACTTTTTCATGAGAGGAGAGAAGCTTTTCTGTTGTTAGGCGCTACATAACCCAGTTTCAAGAAAAGCTTTGGAGCGTCTCTTTGCAGGGGGTGTTTTTTTTTCGGTACCGCATTAACACGCTATCACTTGAGAGTATCCAGTCGACTAAGCCTCTGTGTAAAACCAGGGGCTTAACGGTGCCAGTGTCTTTTCAGTTGGCTGGTAGCAAAACAAGTTTTCTGGTTTTGTTGTAGAGCACATAGTTAGTTACTGCTCCGCTTCCACAAAAAGGCATTGAAAAAGACCTTTTATCAGCATGAGTGAAAAAATAAAAAGCCTACTCTTTAAAGCTTCTCTAAGATAAATTTACTAAACACTTAATTTCTGTCAGAAATACCGTCTTTAAAAGATCTCCGACTTCCACAGTTCTGCTGAAAATGGCTTAAGCACATTCGCATCAATCTCTGTCTAGCAAGCAGGTGACTTTAGAGCAGAAGACTTGTTTATGTCGACTCTGGATAGAAAAAAGAGCCTTGATTGTTGTCTGACAGATTGTTGACAGATTGTCTTTCAAGCTGCAGCTCTTGAACCTCTTCTTAATGAATCTTGTGCTTGTGCGGACGAGGTACGTTGGTGTAATGTTCCTATCAAACCCACTGGCCGCAACCCTTTGAGCCTTTGCCTTTTCCTGGATGATGTGTGCCACAGGAAAGCGATGAACTTTGCAATGTAAGTGGTAAACAATTCAGGACACAACATGCAACGTGTTCTTCTGGCAAAGGCGGCCAACAGCATCCCAGGCTGTGTTAGAAAAGGCTTCACCAGCAGGTCAGGGGAGGTGGTGCTTTCCCTCTACTCAGGGGTGGCACCACCAGTGCTGCACTTTCCACTACAAGAGAAGCATGGCCGTACTGGAGCAAGTCCAATGAAAAGCTGCCGACATAGTGAAGAGACAGGAGCATCTGTTATACAAGGGGAAGTCGAAAGCTGTGGCTGTTTGGGCAAAGGCTGTGGATGTAGTCTTCTTGGACTTCAGTAAAGCCTTTGACACAGTTTCTCACAGCATTCTGCTTCAGAAACTGTCAGCCTCTGGCCTGGACAGGCGCACACTCTCCTGGGTTGAAAACTGGTTGGATGGCCGGCCCAGAGAGTGGTGGTCAATGGAGTTAACTCCAGCTGGAGGCCAGTCACAAGTGGAGTTCCTCAGGGCTCAGTACTGGGTCCAGCCCTGTTCAATGTCTTTATCAATGACCTGGATGAAGGCATTGAGTGCACCCTCAGCAAGTTTGCAGATGACACTAAGCTGGGAGGAAGTGTGGATCTGCTGGAGGGTAGGGAGGCTCTGCAAAGGGATCTGAACAGGCTGGACTGCTGGGCCGAGACCAATGGCATGAGGTTTAACAAGGCCAAATGCCGGGTCCTGCACTTGGGGCACAACAACCCTATGCAGCGCTACAGAGTGGGGGAAGAATGGCTGGAGAGCTGCACGGAAGAGAAGGACCTGGGGGTGCTGGTTGACAGCCGACTGAACATGAGCCAGCAGTGTGCCCAGGTGGCCAAGAAGGCCAACGGCATCTTGGCTTGTATCAGAAATGGGGTCACCACTAGGTCCAGGGTGGTTATTCTCCCTCTGTACTCAGCACTGGTGAGACCGCACCTCGAATCCTGTGTTCAGTTCTGGACCCCTCACCACAAGAAGGATGTTGAGGCTCTGGAGCGTGTCCAGAGAAGAGCAACAAAGCTGGTGAGGGGGCTGGAGAACAAGTCTTACGAGGAACGGCTGAGAGAGCTGGGGTTGTTTAGCCTGGAGAAGAGGAGACTGAGGGGAGACCTTATTACTCTCTACAACTACCTGAAAGGAGGTTGTGGAGAGGAGGGAGCTGGCCTTTTCTCCCAAGTGACAGCGGACAGGACAAGTGGGAATGGCCTGAAGCTCCGTCAGGGGAGGTTCAGGTTGGATATCAGAAAAAAAATTCTTTACAGTGAGAGTCATTGGGCACTGGCAGAGGCTGCCCAGGGAGGTGGTCGAGTCACCTTCCCTGGAGGTGTTTAAGGAATGGGTGGATGAAGTGCTGAGGGACATGGTTTAGGGAGCGTTAGGAATGGTTGGACTCGATGATCCAATGGGTCCTTTCCAACCTTGTGATTCTGTGATTCTGTTTAGCCTAGAGAAGAGAAAGCTCAGGGCGTGTTATCAGTGTGTATAACCTTCGATAATGGATGAGGGGAATAAAGACAGCAGAGACAGGACTCTTCTCAGTGGTGTTCAGTGATAGGACATGAAACAAAGGCTCAAGCTGAAATACTGGAAAGTGTTTAACCATGGATAAAGCACCTTTCTCCCCGTGAGAGTGATGGAACACTGGAACAGGATATTAGAATGTCCAGGTAGATGTGGTCCTAAGCAACCTGCCCTAGCTGACCCTGGTTTGAGCTGGTGGGTTGGGCTAGACCGTCTCCAGAGACATCTTCCAGCCTCAGCCACTCCATGGTTCTAAACTGCTTGGATTTTTAAAGCCCGAGGAGTGCAGGCAGGAATTTCCAGAGGAATTCCAGTTCCAAAGACAGACTGTGGAACTGGCCACTAGCTCTACTGTACCGGTCAGAAATCCTGCCTATATTAATCAGCTGCTAAACCAAATAAAGCCTTGGTGAAATGCACCTCTAATATCAGGCTCCCCAGACAGGAAAACAATTATAACCAGTGGCTATTCTGAGACGTGTTTTCCAAACTGCACTGCGCAGCACCGTCTTCTGGTGAGGGAAAGCTGGATTTTTTATTCCTTCAGGCTTTGAGCAAAAAGCTCTCCCCATATGAAAGACAGTTTTCAAACAAGAAACAGGACTTTAAGTTTAAAAATAAGGAGTTCAAAAGAGACAACATACGAAAAACACAGGAGTCACCAAAAGTTTATCAACCCGCGTTAACCCTGGAAACACACAAAGTGGAAAAATCTCCTTGTGATGACCTCCACAAGTAAAGGGGAATGCGTATCGTTCACTTAACAAAGCAAGAAATCTCGGAGCCCGTATGACAGCGCAGCGTTCTTCTGCACTGGTACGTGGGCTCCCAACGGCGAGGTGAGGGTTAAAAGCAAACAAAGGCGTGTGCGGCATCGTCCCTTTGTGACGCCGCCGCGGGCCCATCCCGTGTCCCCGCGGTGCGGAGCAGCGGCAGCGGCAGCGGCAGAGCTGCGGGCGGGCGGCGGGCAGGAGGCTGTCTCCGAGCGGGACAGGCGGTGCACGGCTGCTCCGGGGGCTTCTGAACCGCTGGGAAAAAGCTCCGAGGGGAAGGAAGAGTGTGAAGAGCTGTCTCTGAAGAGCAGCCACCGACGGGTCAGGTCGGGAGCTTTTTGGGGAGAAGGAGAGAGCGAGGCGACGGGGGGAACCCGGGGCTTGGCTTGCGCTACGGGCACGCTGTGTAGCACGGCGAGCTGGGCGCCATCCAGGACGCTCCTCGAGTGCGTCAGAGATCATTGCTGAAGACAGGTAACGTGCTCTCCTGCCCGAGGGGACGCCAGCGTCCCCCAAATCCCAACATCCCCCCCCAACATCCTTCTCTCTAAACTGGAGAGAGATGGGTTTGATGGGTGGACTGTTCAGGGGGTAAGGAATTGGTCGGATGGTCGCACCCAGTAAGTTTTGGTCCAGGGCTTGCCGTCCGGATGGAGATCCGAGGGGTCCGTCCTGGGACTCCTGCTGTTTAATATCTTCGTCAGTGAAAGAGACAGTGCGATCGAGGGCACCCTCAGCAAATCTGCAGATGACACCAAGCTGAGCGCTGCAGTTGTTACACCAGAAGGATGGCAAGTCATCCCGGGGGACCCGGAGAGGCTGGAGAAGTGGGACTATGTGAACCTCGTGAGGCTCAACAAGGCCAAGGGCAAGGTCCTACAGCGGGGTCAGGACAATCTGCTGTTTCACTGCAGGCTGGGGATGATGTGATTGAGAGCAGCCTCTGCGGAGAAGGACTTGGGGGTGCTGATTGACGAGAAGCTCGACAGGAGTGGGCAATGTATGCTCGCAGCCCAGAAGGCCAACCGTGTCCTGGGCTGCATCAAAAGCAGCGTGTCCAGCAAGTCCAGGGAGGGGATTCTGCCCCTCTACGGGATATTAGGGAGAAATTCCTCCCTTTGAGGGTGGTGAGGTTCTGGCCCAGGTTGCCCAGGGAAGCTGTGTCTGCCCCATCCCTGGAGGTGTTCAACGCCAGGCTGGATGGGGCCTTGGGCAGCCTGGTCTGGTGGGAGGTGTCCCTGCCCGTGGCAGGGGGTTTGGAACTGGATGGGCTTTGAGGTCCCTTCCAACTCAAAGCTTTCTATGTTTTGCGGATTCTACGAAAGGACAGTGTTCCTTTTAGCCTTCATTTGATGGGTGATGGCTTTGTGAATGTGTTTTTTGTCCGTGAGATGCAATTCAAAGAGTGAATATCTTGGTTACAGACGCGGTATTCCAAGCAAACTAATTATCCTGACATGGATCAAAAAGAAAGTCCGGATCTTGGAAGATGCAACAGGGCGGAAAAGAGAAAGAGGGGATCACCAAGTGGTCCACAGGAGAGCAAGCGCTGTAAAATGGATCTTGAAAAAATGCAAGAGGGCAAAAAAGGCAAAGAGATCAGCAAGCGGTGCACCAGAGACCCAACAGAAGAAACCACGTCTTGCAAGAGGCAAGAGGCCTCAAAAGAGAGAGAGATTAGCAAGCGGTGCACCAGAGACCCAACAGAAGAAACCACGTCTTGCAAGAGGCAAGAGGCCTCAAAAGAGAGAGAGATCAGCAAGCGGTGCACAGGAGAGCAAGCGCTGCAAACTGGATCAAAGCAGAACGAGCAGTCACAAAAGGGAGCTGCAGGCACGTTCCAGTCCCTCTGAATATCTGCAGTAGTTTATTCCTTTTGCTGATATTAGTGGCCTATTCTTTTTGCTGGGATTTGATTTTCTTGAGTGAAAATGTATAGTTTGCAGGCACACTTGTGATAGTACACAGGACAGTCTTGCTGTTTTGTTCCTGGGATGTATTTGACCAGATTAGTGAACGAGAACCATCCACCGGAGTGCCTGAAATAGAGGCATCTCTCTCGTGCCTTCAGAATTTCTCTGAGGACAGGCATTTATTTTGGCGCTACTCAAAACTGCAAGCCCAGGTTTTTTAAACTTGCTTTTGACTCAGGATCGTGGAAACAACAAGGAGATGACATCTGACTTTTACTTTTGTAAAAACGCGTTTAGTAAGATGTTCTAAGTATGACTGAAAAATCTGTAGAGTCAGATATGTATGACATCTGCCCGCTAGAGGGGCAGTTGTTCTGATCTTTATTATCCATTTAGCTCTTTAGAAAGCTGCAGATAGGATTTATAATGGAAGATCTTCAGCTGTGACGGCCTAAAGTTCACGTGTAAGCTGTGTGCCATGTGCCAGACAATTCTTATCAAAAATGCAGGAGTGGCGATGTAATCTCAGTTACTTCAGAGGAGTATTTTGATGTGGCCAAAAGGCAATTGTATATGGAAATACAGAAGAACATTCTGTCCTCTGTCTCTTGAAGACACACCTGAAAGACACCCTTGATGTATAGAAGAGAACTGTTAAATCCTTTTGCTTGAAACAAGAATATGGGCACTGAAATCCTGAAGCAAAATTCAGGGAACCAATCTTGTCAAAGGAAAACAATTGCCTTGTAGTTTTCTGTTGCCTTGCCCCTGTATCTCATCCCAAAATCTCTTCCTTGTCACCTTTTTGCCCTGTAACATAAACGATGCGCCCCGTAAGTTCCCGTAGGCTGAATTGGAAATTGCTCCTGCCAACTGTTTGTGGCCTGGCGTGTATGTGAGTGCCCGACTACCTCCCTGATGAAGGCGATTTGTACTCTGAGCTGAATTCACTCGTGTTTGTTGACTTGTCTGGACAATCTTGGTGCCGTTCCAGGCGAGTCGTCGAAGGAGAACAGCCAGCTGTGTAGAGGATGAGGAGGCGGGTCACCTGATGTGTCAGAGAGGAGACGTGCTCAATGCAAGATGTATAGAATATTTTTCAACGTTTTTTTATCTTTTCACACAGAATAAGTTCTTTTAGCGTAAGATGCGAGGGGGTTCTCTCTTTTTTTTCTCTCTTGACTTTTTGCTTGGGAGTGGGACTGGTTTCTTTAATAATCTATTATAAATATTATTAAGTGTATGCCTTGAGGCTTTTTCCCTTACCCCCACCCCCCCCCCCAAAAAAAAAAAAGTATTCAACAAAGTCAATGAACCTACTGGGATGGGATCCCTGTAAATGTACTTTGAAGACAATTGTCCTGTAACATCTCTAAGACCAGATATTTACTATTTAGAGCACAGCCTAGAACAACCTTCAATGATAGTACGTAGTCCTTCTGCTTGTTTGCTTTATCTCTGTTTATTGTTGATTATTTGCTAGGCAATTTAATAACTGAGTAGCTTCACCACTTTGGTGACTAAAAGTTCTTTTCTTTATAGACGAGGTTGTTGCTGTGTTGGATGACGGTCATTACGCAAGAGTAGTGGAATGCATGGATCACGAAGCGTAAGTCTTTTAATTCAGCTCCTGTTATTTTTCTTACTGAGACTCTCAGTGTGAGGTTCAGGGAGTGCTTTCTGGTCCTATCAAGCTTTCTCTTTGCTTCCTCGTGTGCTGCTCTCTGTATTTCCCTAAGGTGACCGCAGTTGCCAAACAGAAGTGTACGTTGGTCCATGCAGCCGCACACTGGGTAGTCTTGGGGCCTGTGCCACCCCAGCTCTGGATAATGAGCAACGTCTGACATCGTGTAGCTTCCCTTAAAGCATCATCTGTGAGGACGCAGCCCCGTTTGGGTTCTAGCCGAGCGTGCACTATAAATCAAGGACATATTTTGTGTTTGACGGCACTTCTGCTGTGTGCAAAACAGTATGGAAGGAGATTGTCTTTCCAGTCCCGGCAGAAGGCATTTGACACTTCAGTGACATCTTTACTACGCGGAGGGCTGAAGGCGGCTTGCCATTTTAGATTAACGGTCGTCTTAGGCTGTGAAGTGGGGAAGTTTCTCCAGTATTAGCCCAGCATCCATAGAAACAAAGGGGAGGTAAAAGGGGCTTGAAGAATAATACTGATATTGAAAGGATCGAGTGTGTTTTCAAAATGTAAAGATGAAGTTTTAGTTGTGTTTGCGCACAGATGACTCTGGGTTATATGAAGTCAGTCTGACCTTTTCCCAGAGGGTTTCCAGTGTTAGGAACAAGGCAGATGGGGTGATAATGACCCAGCAGTCTGACTTGAAAATTCTCAACTGTTCTGATCTCTGTTAAAACCTTTCTTTTTAGTGGAGGCAGACATGTTGCAGTGAAAATAGCAAAGGATTTGGATTGGTCCTCCGACGCGGCTCGTGAGGAAATACAAGTGCTGGAAGATTTAAAAGCATCAGACCCCAGCAATGCCTAGTAAGCACACAAAGCCAACCGTGATGTGTTTTGGCTCGAAGACTTCTTCTAGTGTTCTTCTAGTGTTCTTCTAGTGCATACAGTGTGCGTAGTGAGCGCTGCACAACTTGCTGTTGCAATGCATGTGTTTTCCTGCTTTTGCAGTCACTGCGTTCAGATGTTGGGATGGTTTGAGTACCATGGACACGTCTGCATTGTTTTTGAGCTCCTGGGGCTCAGCACCTTTGACTTTATGAGCGACAACGACTTCTTGCCATTTAGCCTGGATGACATCAGACACATGGCTTATCAGATCTGCACCTCTGTCAACTGTAAGTGTGTTTCCTCTTTGCTTTATTTGTTAAAGTTTCTTTGCAGATCCCGCTAACTGTATGAGTTCTCTTGCAGTTTTGCACATGAAGAAGTTGACACATACAGATCTGAAGACAGACAATATTGTCTATGTGAACTCTGACTATGTAGAAGAGTACAACCCCAAACTGGTTAGTTGCCATCCTCCTCCCCACCTTCCTCCCCCTCAGCCATCCTCTGCGTTTATTTGGTCACTTGCATCCCATCACCTTTCGTTTCAGAGACGTAAGGAACGCAGGCTGAGAAAACCAGATATCAAAGTTGTGGATTTTGGGTGCGCCACTTATGATCACGAATATCATGAGCCTTCAGTGACCGCCAGAGCCTTACAGAGCTCCCGAGGTGGTCCTAGGTCAGTAGGAGTCTGTTTGTTTGACTGATCTTTCACGTATGTGTTTTTGTGTGCTGTTGAATGGAGCTAGAGAAGTGCTTGGTGTCTTGCTTGAGCTATTGAGCTGTTTGTAGTCTGCTGTAAACATTAACAACCTGAATCTTTTCACAGAGCTCGGATGGTCACATCCATGCGATGTGTGGAGCATAGGATGTACTTCTCCTGGAATACTACCGTGGAGACTTAGTATTTGAGGTAGGCAACTCTGTCCCTCAAAAGCAGGCAGCATGCATAGCGCTTCCCAACTTGATGAACATAAGCCACGGAGAGGTGGGGACTAAAGGCAATGGTCTGTGCGAGAAAGTAAGCTGCATTTCTCTGTGGTGCCAAGTTGATGAGAACGGAAGATGTAGGCCACAAGGAACGTTCTCAGCAGCAGATTTTGACAAGTTACTTTCAGCAGACGTTTTGGCAGCGTCTTGAAATGAAGGGTCGCCCTGTGAACTTTTGGAATTTACAAGGCACCTTAATACCAGATGTGGCTTCATCTATCACCATCAGCAAATACTACTCAAAGGATTGAATCCTGTCCTCTTGACAGTATTGCTGAAACGGAACTTGAAGAAGAGAGGAAGAAAAAACACCAAGGCAAGATCAAGGGGAATGAAATCCAGTAGCTTATAAGTTCTTTCAGGAAACAGAGAACTCGAGCCTCTCATTTTTTCGTCGATCAGTTTCAGGTTATTGTTTGCAGGGTACAGTCAAACATGAAGTCAGGCTGGTGTGTGCTTCTTGATAACTTCCTCTGAACAAGGAACGAAAAACGTCTCTCTTGACTTCCCTGCAGCCCGATGACGACATAGAGCACCTGGCAATGATGGAGCGATTACTGGGCCCTTTGCCGGATCACATGATAAAGAGAGTTGTGTCTTCAAGGAAGAAGAAGTATTTCCGTAAAGGCCGTCTGGCCTGGGATGAACGCAGTGCATCTGGGCAATATGTCTCAGGGTGCTGTAAACCCCTGAAGGTAAGATAGCAGGGGGAAGATGCTTCTGGGCAGAGGAGCTCCAAGTGCAATTCTAAGACTGGGAAGCCCCTGTTTTGTTGTTTTCTTCGTGAAGGAATACATGACGTGCCACGATTCTGACCACGAGAACCTTTTGATCTGATTGGGAAGATGCTGGAGTATGACCCAGCCACAGCGCATTACTCTGGAAGAAGCACTGGAACATCCTTTCTTCCTCCCATTGAAGCAGGAGAAAAGGGCATGTCCTCCTACATCTAAGGCAGGCAAACTGTCTCTGTCTGCCTGATAAGTGTAAACTATGTTAAGTGCTTATTTTTGTTTGTGTATCTTAGATATTTATTTATTGATGGTGAATTCAAATGCATCTGTTGGAATAAAATTTATTTAAGAAAAGGACAGTGATGAGCCTGGTTGTGTTTTGCCAGTAAAACACCTCAGGACACTTTTATCGCGTGGACTGAGAGCACCCTCTACTCTACAGGTCTGCCATGGACCAGGAGGTATTGATTTAATGATGGTTTATCTAACTGTCATTGGAAGACCAAAAGACTAGGGCTGACGTTTACCCTTTAGCGAGTGACTGATGCATCTTTTCTGAGTAAGAGGACAGACACAGCCCTTGCTGTTAAGTATGAGGGTGGCCTTTATCTGTTGAAAGAAAAAAAGTTAAACAGGGAAGGAAGATCCCTGTAGTATTAAAGAAATTGTCGCTGCGATAAGGAATTATTATTTTTGTTAGTTTTTGGTGGGGTACTCTGGTTACCAGTATTCCTTTTTATGGTCATTGTCGGCATACAGCAGTAGGGGCAGGTGACAGACTTAAGACAACAGCTCGAGGAGGAAAGGAGTCAGAGGACACAGCTGCAGGATGCTCTTATGGAACAGCTTCTTGCAGACACCAGCGCCCACGAAGCAGGGTGCTCTAGGTCAGAAAACAGTGATGCGCTCCCCTCTAAGACACGAAATGGTGCGGTTTTCCTGGGAGAAGAGAACTGGACTGCTGGTTGGATTAGAAGAAGCAGAGAGAAGTGTTCTCTGGACAGTATGACCTTGGAACATCATGCGTGGTTGAAGCAGTTGCTCTTCCCTCAAGGGCACGTACTTTTTCATGAGAGGAGAGAAGCTTTTCTGTTGTTAGGCGCTACATAACCCAGTTTCAAGAAAAGCTTTGGAGCGTCTCTTTGCAGGGGGTGTTTTTTTTTCGGTACCGCATTAACACGCTATCACTTGAGAGTATCCAGTCGACTAAGCCTCTGTGTAAAACCAGGGGCTTAACGGTGCCAGTGTCTTTTCAGTTGGCTGGTAGCAAAACAAGTTTTCTGGTTTTGTTGTAGAGCACATAGTTAGTTACTGCTCCGCTTCCACAAAAAGGCATTGAAAAAGACCTTTTATCAGCATGAGTGAAAAAATAAAAAGCCTACTCTTTAAAGCTTCTCTAAGATAAATTTACTAAACACTTAATTTCTGTCAGAAATACCGTCTTTAAAAGATCTCCGACTTCCACAGTTCTGCTGAAAATGGCTTAAGCACATTCGCATCAATCTCTGTCTAGCAAGCAGGTGACTTTAGAGCAGAAGACTTGTTTATGTCGACTCTGGATAGAAAAAAGAGCCTTGATTGTTGTCTGACAGATTGTTGACAGATTGTCTTTCAAGCTGCAGCTCTTGAACCTCTTCTTAATGAATCTTGTGCTTGTGCGGACGAGGTACGTTGGTGTAATGTTCCTATCAAACCCACTGGCCGCAACCCTTTGAGCCTTTGCCTTTTCCTGGATGATGTGTGCCACAGGAAAGCGATGAACTTTGCAATGTAAGTGGTAAACAATTCAGGACACAACATGCAACGTGTTCTTCTGGCAAAGGCGGCCAACAGCATCCCAGGCTGTGTTAGAAAAGGCTTCACCAGCAGGTCAGGGGAGGTGGTGCTTTCCCTCTACTCAGGGGTGGCACCACCAGTGCTGCAGTGCCGTGGCCAGTGCTGCACTTTCCACTACAAGAGAAGCATGGCCGTACTGGAGCAAGTCCAATGAAAAGCTGCCGACATAGTGAAGAGACGGGAGCATCTGTTATACAAGGGGAAGTCGAAAGCTGTGGCTGTTTGGGGAAAGGCTGTGGATGTAGTCTTCTTGGACTTCAGTAAAGCCTTTGACACAGTTTCTCACAGCATTCTGCTTCAGAAACTGTCAGCCTCTGGCCTGGACAGGCGCACACTCTCCTGGGTTGAAAACTGGTTGGATGGCCGGGCCCAGAGAGTGGTGGTCAATGGAGTTAACTCCAGCTGGAGGCCAGTCACAAGTGGGGTTCCTCAGGGCTCAGTACTGGGTCCAGCTCTGTTCAATGTCTTTATCAATGACCTGGATGAAGGCATTGAGTGCACCCTCAGCAAGTTTGCAGATGACACTAAGCTGGGAGGAAGTGTGGATCTGCTGGAGGGTAGGGAGGCTCTGCAAAGGGATCTGAACAGGCTGGACCGCTGGGCTGAGACCAATGGCATGAGGTTTAACAAGACCAAATGCCGGGTCCTGCACTTGGGGCACAACAACCCTATGCAGCGCTACAGACTGGGGGAAGAATGGCTGGAGAGCTGCACAGAAGAGAAGGACCTGGGGGTGCTGGTTGACAGCCGACTGAACATGAGCCAGCAGTGTGCCCAGGTGGCCAAGAAGGCCAACGGCATCTTGGCTTGTATCAGAAATGGGGTCACCCGCAGGTCCAGGGAGGTTATTCTCCCTCTGTACTCAGCACTGGTGAGACCGCACCTCGAATCCTGTGTTCAGTTCTGGACCCCTCACCACAAGAAGGATGTTGAGGCTCTGGAGCGTGTCCAGAGAAGAGCAACAAAGCTGGTGAGGGGGCTGGAGAACAAGTCTTACGAGGAGCGGCTGAGAGAGCTGGGGTTGTTTAGCCTGGAGAAGAGGAGACTGAGGGGAGACCTTATTACTCTCTACAACTACCTGAAAGGAGGTTGTGGAGAGGAGGGAGCTGGCCTTTTCTCCCAAGTGACAGGGGACAGGACAAGTGGGAATGGCCTGAAGCTCCGTCAGGGGAGGTTCAGGTTGGATATCAGAAAAAAAATTCTTCACAGTAAGAGTCATTGGGCACTGGCAGAGGCTGCCCAGGGAGGTGGTCGAGTCGCCTTCCCTGGAGGTGTTTAAGGAACGGGTGGATGAAGTGCTGAGGGACATGGTTTAGGGAGTGTTAGGAATGGTTGGACTCGATGATCCAATGGGTCCTTTCCAACCTTGTGATTCTGTGATTCTGTTTAGCCTAGAGAAGAGAAAGCTCAGGGCGTGTTATCAGTGTGTATAACCTTCAATAATGGATGAGGGGAATAAAGACAGCAGAGATGGACTCTTCTCAGTGGTGTTCAGTGATAGGACATGAAACAAAGGCTCAAGCTGAAATACTGGAAAGTGTTTAACCATGGATAAAGCACCTTTCTCCCCGTGAGAGTGATGGAACACTGGAACAGGATATTAGAATGTCCAGGTAGATGTGGTCCTAAGCAACCTGCCCTAGCTGACCCTGGTTTGAGCTGGTGGGTTGGGCTAGACCGTCTCCAGAGACATCTTCCAGCCTCAGCCACTCCATGGTTCTAAACTGCTTGGATTTTTAAAGCCCGAGGAGTGCAGGCAGGAATTTCCAGAGGAATTCCAGTTCCAAAGACAGACTGTGGAACTGGCCACTAGCTCTACTGTACCGGTCAGAAATCCTGCCTATATTAATCAGCTGCTAAACCAAATAAAGCCTTGGTGAAATGCACCTCTAATATCAGGCTCCCCAGACAGGAAAACAATTATAACCAGTGGCTATTCTGAGACGTGTTTTCCAAACTGCACTGCGCAGCACCGTCTTCTGGTGAGGGAAAGCTGGATTTTTTATTCTTTCAGGCTTTGAGCAAAAAGCTCTCCCCATATGAAAGACAGTTTTCAAACAAGAAACAGGACTTTAAGTTTAAAAATAAGGAGTTCAAAAGAGACAACATACGAAAAACACAGGAGTCACCAAAGTTTATCAACCCGCGTTAACCCTGGAAACACACAAAGTGGAAAAAATCTCCTTGTGATGACCTCCACAAGTAAAGGGGAATGCGTATCGTTCACTTAACAAAGCAAGAAATCTCGGAGCCCGTATGACAGCGCAGCGTTCTTCTGCACTGGTACGTGGGCTCCCAACGGCGAGGTGAGGGTTAAAAGCAAACAAAGGCGTGTGCGGCATCGTCCCTTTGTGTCCATCTGTTATACAAGGGGAAGTCGAAAGCTGGGGCTGTTAAGCCTAGAGAAGAGAAAGCTCAGGGCGTGTTATCAGTGTGTATAACCTTCGATAATGGATGAGGGGAATAAAGACAGCAGAGACGGACTCTTCTCAGTGGTGTAAATGCACTTCATCTGGGTTGGCGAACCTTCAGCCCTCATAAAGGGAATAGAGTTCATTCCCAATTGACTGTTCCTTGGAATACCTAATGCCACAGTGACAGTTTCATCCTTACTGTCCCCAGGTGTAATCGCCCCCACTTGCTCTGTGGTGATACACTGGCAATCCTCTCCAGCACACCATCTCTCAGTCACTGGAGTCCCACTTCCAGGCTCACTCCTGACTAACCTGGTCTTGTCCCCCTCCTCCTTCACATCTAGTTTAAAGCTCTATTGAAGAGCCTAGCTAAATTTTTAGTAAAGGACTTTAGTACCCCTAGGAGACAAGCGTGTCCCATCCCTAGTAAGAAAGCCTGGGGGTCCGTGGGTCACCCCATGATCAAAGAACCCAAAGCCTCTCTCCTCACACCAGGCTCGGAGCCAGGCATTAATGAAGCGCTTCTCTCTGACCTCCTGCTCCTCACTCCTTAGCATTGGAATGGAACTAAACACTACTTGTGCCCCAGAACCCTCCATCGTTCTCCCTAGAGTCCTAAAGTCTCTCTTAATGGCTTTCAGCTTTCTGCACTGTATGTTATCATTGTCCATTTGAAACCGGTAAGCAGCAGACCTCCCTGTGGAGCGGGTCTGGTCTGCAGATGGATCCCTCTGTTCCTTTTAGAAGGGAATCCCCTAAGACAATCACTCTCCGCTTCTTATTTACGGAGGATGTTTTTTATGGTTGTCTGAGGATGGCGCAGCCTAGGGCATGTTTCTAGGCTGTGGGAGCCATCTTCTCCATCCTTGGGGATGAATTCCACCTGCAGCACTTTATATTTGTTCTCCAGGGGACCTGGGGGTTTGTTGTCTCGGTGGGGGGAGCAGGTTTCCGGGCAAGTATTGCTGCCATTCCCCATCTCTAGTTCCCCCAGCCTTGCAGTTTGCAGGTGGGTGTTGCTCAGCCGCACAAACTCCAGCAGCCTGCTGAGTTTGTGAGAGAGCGATGCTCCAGCGATCTATCGCCCTGTCACATTCCCTGATGGTCCTTAGTCTTATTCACCTCCTCCCTCAGCTCTGCCACGACACGAAGGAACTCCCCGACGCGAGCAGAGCTTCCACAAGTGGAGCGAGTGCCAGAGGCGTGAGCTGGTGTGGGAGAGGGGCACTGCCTCCAGCCCAGGCTCTGCGGGGCTGCACGGACCCACTGAGGCTCTGCCTGGGTGGCAAAATCTCTCCTGCTCGCTGCAGCGCCCGGAGCGGTTTTAATCTTCTGCCGGGTCGCCTCCACGGTCCCTTCTGGGCGGCCTCCAGCCCCTCCCCGCGTCCTCCCCCTCCCCCCCCCCGAACTGCCCCGTTGCACTAAGGCGCTCCGCAGCTCTTTGCCGCACTCCTCCTCGCGGTGCTCCCAGAGGAAAGTCTGAATCTCCCGCGGGACCGCCCCCTCCCGTCAGGCCCCGCGCGGGACCGGCCGCTGCCGCGTCAGGAGCCGAGCGCCGCCCGCTGGTGCCGCCGAAAAAGCATAGAAACGAGGACAGTGCCGAACGCGACACTGGGCCTCCCAGTAACCAAGCGTCAGGTCATGGCGGGACGAGTAGTGGCAGAAGGGAGTCCTGTTTCTACTATGAAACCCAAACCTGCCCACAGCACTCTAGGTGGGGTGGCACCAGTGTGGAGCAGAGCGGGACAATCCCCTTCCTCGATGGGCAAGCACCGCCCTCTTGGCTGCCAGCACACTGTTAGCTTGAGCTCAACTTGCCCTTGATCAGAACCCCCAGATCCCTTTCCACAGGGCTGCTCTCCAGCCTCTCCCTTCCCAGCCCATATGGATATCCAGTGCTGCCGTATCCCAGGGGCAAAATCTGGCACTTGCCCTTGTTAAACTTCACAGGGTTGTTGATTGCCCAGCTCTCCAGTTTGTCCATGTCCCTCTGCAGAGCCTCTCTGCCCTGGAGAGCATCAACAGCTTCCCCCAGTTCCGTGCCATCCACATACTTGGTTGTTAAACCTTCAAGTCCTGCATCCCGGTCATTTAGGAAGAAAAGATTTTGCTGATATTAGTGGCTTATTCTTTCTGCTGGGATTTCATTTTCTGGAGTGAAAATGTATAGTTTGCAGGCATGCTTGTGACAGCACACAGGACAGTCTTGCTGTTTCTTCCTGGGATGTATTTTACCAGATTAGCGAACAATAACTATCTATCGGCGTGCCTGAAATACAGGCAACTCTTTTGTGTCTTCAGAATTTGTCTGATGACAGGCATTTATTTCAGCTCACCTCGAAAATGCAAGACCAAGCTTTTAGATTTGCTTTTGACTCAGTATGGTGGAAACAGCAAGGAGATAACACCTGATTTTTGCTTTTGTAAAAACGTGTTTGGTAAGATGTTCTAAGAATCACTGAAAAATCTGTACAGTCAGATATGCTAGCCTGCTAGCAGGGCAGTTGTTCTGATCTTTATTATCCATTTAACTCTTTACAAAGCTGCAGATAGGATTTATAATGTAGGATCTTGAGCTGAGATGGGCTAAAGTAAATGTGTATGCTATGTACGATGTACCAAAAAGTTCTTCTAAAAAATTTAGGCCATCTTTTTAATCTCTTGTTACTTTAGAGGAGTATTTTAATGTGGCCAAAAGTCTATTTCATATAGAAATATAGAAGAACATTTTGTCCTCTAGCTCTGTAAGATACATCTAAAAGATGCCTTTGATATATAGAAGAGAGCTGTTAAATCCTTTTGCTTTGAACAAGAATATGTACACTGAAATCCTGAAGCAAAATTAATGGAACCAATCTTGTGAAAGGAAAACCACTGCCTTGTTTTCTGTTGCCTTGTCACTCTGAATATCTCATCAGAAAATCTGTTCCTCGCTACCTTTTTGTCATGTAACATAAACAATGTGCCTCGTGAGCGCTGGGTGCTGAATTGGAAATTGCTCCTGCCAACTGTTTGTGGCCTGGCGTGTATCTGAATGCCTGACTTCCTCTCTGCTGAATGCATTTTGTGTTCTGAGCTGAATTCACTCGTGTTTGTTGATTGGCTGGACGATCTTGGTGCCATTCCAGGTGAGTCATTGAAGAAGCACAGCCAGGAGTGTAGAGGATGAGGAGGCGGGTCACCTGATGTGTCAGAGAGGAGACGTGCTCAATGCAAGATGTATAGAATATTTTTCAACGTTTTTTATCTTTTCACACAGAATAAGTTCTTTTAGCGTAAGATGCGAGGGGGCTCTCGAGTCTTTTCTTTCTTTCTTGACTTTTTGGTTTGGGGTTGGACTGTTATTTTTTTCACAATCTATTGTGAATTATTATGTACTATTATGTACTATTATGTACTATTAAAAGTACATTGGGGGGCTTTTTCACTTCTGCCCCGCAAAAAAGTGGTAAATGAAGTTAATGAATCTACTGGAATGTGATCCCTGTAAATCTACTTTGAAGACAGTTTTCCAGTAACATCTCTCAGACCAGATATTTACAATTTAGAGCACAGCCTAGAAAAACTGTCAGTGATAGTACTTAGTCCTGACTGTTTTATCTCTGTTTATTGCTGTTTACTTGCTAAGGCAATTTAATAGCTGAGTAACTTCACCACTTTGGTGACTAAGAGCTCTTTTCTTTATAGATGAGTCAAGGTGTTGGGTCAAGGTGGTTATGGAAAAGTAGTGGAATGCATCGATCACAAAGCATAAGTCTTTTTAATTCAGCTCCTGTCATTTTTCTTACTGAAACTTTCAGCATGTGGTTTGGGAAGTGCTTTGTGATCCTATCAGGCTTTTTCTTTGCTTCCTTGTGTGCTGCTCTCTGCATTTCACTAAAGCCATCGCAGTGGCCAAACAAAAGTGTATATTGGTCCATGATTCTGAAAGCAGCCCCTAGACACGAGGGTTGTGTGGGGCTGGTGGATGAGGTGAAGGGTGTGTCTTTAGCAGGTACAGCCCAGCCTGGTAGAGGTCAGGGCTAATGGGGAGAGGTGGCTTGGGGAGTGTGGGGTTCAGCTGCATCCCCCACACTGGACAGTCTTGGGGCCTGTGCCATCCCAGCTCTGAGTAATGAGCAACGTCTGACATTGTGTAGCTTCCCTTAAAGCATCATCTGTGAGGACACAGTGCCATTTGGGTTCCAAAAGAGTGTGCACTATAAATCAAGAACATACTTTGTGTTTGATGCCACTTTTGCTATGTGCAAAATAGTCTGGAAGTTTCTTTCCAGTCCCCGCAGAAGGCATTTGACACCTCAGTGACGTTTTTACTACTTGGAGGACTGAAAGAGGCTTGCTATTTTTGATTAGCAGTTGTCTTAGGCTATGAAGTGGGGAAGTTTCTCGCGTATTAGCCCAGCATCCATAGAAAGAATATTACTGATATTTAAAGGGTCGAGTATATTTTCAAAATGTAAAGATTATTTTTTAGTTATGTTTGTGCATTGATGACTCTGGGTTATATGAAGTCAGTGTGACCTTTTCCCAGAAGGTTTATAGTGTTAGGAACAAGGCAGTTGGAGTGATAATGACCCAGCAGTCTGAGTTAAAACTACTCATTGTTCTAATCTAATCTAAGAGATTAGAACAATATCTGTCTTTCCAGGGAAGGCAGACGTAGCAGTGAAAATAGCAATGAATTTCGATTGGTCCTCTGAAGCCGCTTGTGGTGAAATACAAGTGGTGGAAGATTTAAAAGCATCAGATCCCACCAATGCCTGGTAAGCACACAAAGCCGATTGTGCCGTGTTTTGGCTTGAAGACTTCTTCAGCACTGCTTTCTGTAACGCACAGCGTATATATGAGCACTGCACAACGTGCAGTAAAGCCTGGGTACTGGACTTCCTGGAGGTTCTTGTAGCATGCACAATGCTGCTAGAGGGCATGCTGATACAGGTACAGGGCATGTCCTTTTTGGTGGCTGTGTCCGGCAATGCCAACAGACGGTCATGCTCACAGCTGTCTAATCCAGTACTTCGCAGAGTGGGTATATGTTTGCCTTCATTTGGAGGACATTCATTGGGGACGGTTAAGGTCATGAATTTATTATTCCTTCTCTTGCGCATAATTAATAGGAGTTGGCTGGGCTTTATCTGTCTTAATTCGAGGCAGATCTTTGTATGTTGGCTCTGTTTCTGGAGTGCAAGTTCAATATAAGTCCTTGTCGTGGATGACTGTACTCTAACCCAGAAGACAGTGGGTGAGGGCAGCTACCATGCTCCTAACAGTCACTGACAGGCTGATGATGAGCAGTAGGCCTCTGGAAAATGGTCAGGACCACCACATTTGCAATAATAAAAATTGGTTAAACTAATCCGCTAGTATGCAGCAATGGTCTGGATATGTGTAGAAAGCTTCAATAATATTCTTAAAGTTGCTAGTAAAGTGTATAGGTGATAAAGAGGAGGTAAAAGGATGGCAGAGAACTTCTGGTGGTCTTATCTTCATATGTATATATGTGCTTTCTTGACATAATATAGCTAAAATGTATGTAAATGTCCAGTTCCTATATAGAAAAATGCAGAGAATGCATCAATGAGATGCTAATAGCAGGTCATATCTCTTCCTCTTTTCCTAACCACATAGCCAGTCCTATAGATGTGCCCTTTATGTGAGAGAGACTGACCCTGTTCCATGATTTGCTGCTGCATGACAGTTCACTGGAAAAGTTTGAGAACCACGAATTGAAAGAAATTTCGAGTTTCTTCTGTATTTGAAAGTCAAAACTTCTTAATTTCCAAATCATTCCATTAGTAATCAAAATTTGTACACTTAAAACTGAATCTTGGGACTATATCTCCTTTTAGTTATCTTTCTATTTAATTAGAACCAGATAGCTGTTTCTCTTCAGCTCATTCTTTTACCCCTAAAACGATTTCTTTTATTATGTCCTCACTAATTACTAAGATCACATCTAAATAGCATACATTCCTGAAGGCTCTGTGATTAAGGATTCACCATCAGAAATAGCATTTGCCTCACAATCTATACCTGAAATTAAATGCTTCATAATAATGTCATTTTCTGCTTGACTTTGTTCTCTGTTAGCACATATTTTCTAACTGAAGATTAAAGGTAACGTAGATGTTCCCCTCAAATTTAAATTAATGCTTTGCTTCAGTTTTTAGTGAGGTTGATAATACAGAATGCAGAGGCAAGAAAAGGATGGTTAACAGTCCTAACTGCATGAAAATGAGGATTCCTACATCTGAAAGGAAAACCAAAACATTTTAATATGATTACCTGAAAGGGATCAAATTATTTTTTCTCCAGATATCTGATAGCCATAGAATGCAGAAGATTTTTAATTTAATTAAGTTGACATCAGAAGACTGGAGAAGGACATTTAAAATATCTGAATTTGGAGAAAGGGAGTGAAGCAGGCAAACTGCTGATACTTTTTTAACCATCATCATCATCATCATTCCTCTTAAATGTATTTTTGAAGGACAGAATAATTAAACAATCACATTTGCGGACAAACAGTTATGGAAAAGAGAGAAAAACATGGGCCAAGACAAAAAAAAAGCAGTCAGGGTGGAGTAGCATTACTAGGTAATACAGTCTGGTCAGACTGCAATCTGGTCTTGGATTTTAGTTTTACTAATTGCTATAGCACAAGAAGTAGGAATGTACTGATATCAGTTTATTCATGCCACAAAGTCAGGAGGTACAAAATAGTGAGGGTGATCATAAGCATATTGCATAAAGGCAATTGCATAACCTCATGAAACAAGCCAACAGCAATAGGAAATTTAATAATAGGAAAGGTAAGGTTATGCTTCTATGGATTAACGTTTTTAAGAAGCAGGAGGCCCATCAATTGGAAGTGCTGGAGAAGATAACAACTGCTAGTTGATTACAAGGTGCAAGAAGACATGTAAACTTGAAAAAAGGATAAATATTTGTAGGAGTGTATTGGCTGAGGTCATTCTAGCAAAGATGGATACTCGAGGATGAGTTCATGGATGTTGTTCTGTTGAACCAGGGGCTGGTTAATCTTTCCATGCTTCATCACACTGAAACCTTGCTTTCCAGAGCAAAAAATTGTGCAAGCTATAACTTTAAAACTGTAGCTGCATGCTACACAGTGTGTATGGAGTACGTTTCCATGCAGCCTGATCTAGTGGGATGTGTCCCTGCCCATGGCAGGGGGTTTGGAACTAGATGATCTTTAAGGTCGCTTCCAACCTGAACTGTTCTATGGTTTTATGCTACTGGTTGCACATTTTATAGCTTGCCGCTATAAGCTGCCGCTCTCTAAAATGTAGTTTTCTAACTAAGCACTTTGATTTATCTACCACTAAGCAGAACTATGTTTCGTTGCTGACTTTAACAGAATTAGGAAGGGACCCAAGAATATCCTTATCGATGTCCAGTGTTTTGTAGATGTCTTTGGAAAATCTGGTATGCAGAACTGACCAAGAATAGCCATCTTCTTTTATGGTGTGATCTGCAAATAGGAGCGACTGAGAAAAAGATCTCTGAACTATGTTGTTGCCATTTTACTTACATTAGAAGAAAAAGCTGGACAAAATAGTTAATTTCATCACACATGCTGCATATTATTCTTTATTCATCACTTATATTTTCAATAGTACAAGCTGCCAAGTAAAAATACATATGTGAAATAAATATTTGGAGAATGTTCAGCAATCGGCTATGCCAGTGGATCCTCCAGGATTCTTTTTGAACTTTAAACAAAACGTAATAGATGTTTAGACTCGGTGTTGGTTTAGTTTGAAAACATTTATTACGTTTGTTTTGCTGGAACAAATGATGCAATAAAGAAATGGGGCCAAAACTGTCATCATTTTTGTGTTTCAGCAGGTTGATAACCAAATTATTTTGTTGTCAATGAAACATACATAGATTTATGTGCCTTCATATGATAACTAGTATCACTAATCAAATATGAACTTAAAAAGTAGTTACTGAAATATTGATATCCTGGGCATCTCTGCAACCTGACAGTCCCACTTGCATTAAAACCCACCCTCTCTTTCCTGTCACTGGTTTATTAGCTGTTTTACAGTTATTTTACTGACCTTTACCTTCTCCAGTGTATTAAGAAATTTCCTGCATGATTCCTTATGGTTTCTTGAAGTGTGACTTTACAAGTTAATTGCTATTTATACTCCCGATCATTTTCTAGCTTAAAAGAATTTTCTGAGGCTTCTTTGAAAGTTATTTTTTCTGCCATACCTCCCCAAGTTCATAAGTCCACGTTTTTGCTGAACCCACTAGGATTCTGGGAAAGAAGTAATTAAATTGTCATTACTAACAACTCAACAGGTCAGTATTTCCTAGCAAGGAGGAGTGGAGCGATATAAACTTAAACATCAGCAGATAATTCTTGAACAGATAGGGGATATAAAATGAAGAGGTGAGTTGGGGCTGAGCTAGAATTGAATGAATGCTATCCAGGATCTATAACCTGAAATAATTTTTACCTTAGATAACACTTATTTTTGGATTCGTGATTACTTTTCCCCTGCCTTCCTACTCTTAAAACAGGAAATCTCCAATAAATTGTCAGTTGCCTCAAAGAAATCTGGAGTTTTATCAGGCAAGAGACTAGTGTTAGAGACTCCAACTGTTCAGGCAGGGACATCTGAGCTTTGCATGGGTATTTTGGGTGAAGTTGCACGAGTTAGCACAAGTAATGTTGCAAGAGCAATATGAGTAACTAGCAGCATTGGAGAGCTGCAGTCCTCAAAATGTTGAAGGTAGAGGCTTCTGATACATGAGTGTTATATCTAGTCTAGGACCTAATTCTTAAAACTGTTGTAACTAATCTAATTTTACTTTGAAGAATTGAGCAGTTGCATCTGTCGTTGTCTCCACTTGGTGCTTCTGCATTTGTCTCTGCGGATGAGTAGTGTTAGAATTCTTCAGGGTATAAACCACTCAATATTTTCTAGCAGTATTAGACACAAAGAAATCCCTCCACATTTAATTAGAAGTATCACAAGTTGCTTTGTGATACTTTGACCTAGGGTGTCTCAAAGCATTTTAAAATTGTTTGCATGTCTAGAACACAAAACCCCAAACTGTCTTAATTCAGTTTAATTCAGTCCTTTGCACGTGCACGTTTCAAGTAATTTTTTCCAGTCAACTTTATGATGTTAGCTGTTCTCCATTTCCTTTGACAATTAGCAATAAACTTGATGTTGTCAGTGGGATTTCCTTTTGCACACAGAGAAATGCTTCTCCAAGGTATTATTGCTGCTTCTGTCTTTCTTCTGAATCTATAAGCATATACTCATCTGACTATACAGAAGATAGATGGAACAGTAAAGCATTGGATAGTAATTCCTAGTTCACCAGTTAGTACTTGCTTTAAAAATTGTGTTTGAATTTGTTACTCCATTGTGCCAAAAAGAAAGGATGAAGATTGCTCTTTTTAGCCTGTGTAGCCAACACGTGGCAGTTAACAGCGTTAACTTGTCCCTGTTGCTCTGACAATGTACTTCACTCCTCTGCAGGAGCCATCACCTATGTGAGATAGAGCTCTTATCTCTGTAGCCATCAGTTCTTAACATTTAAGATAGCCAAAGTGAAGGGCAGCTCTACTGACCATTTGCACTCCTCAAACTATGTTAAGAATTTTCTTCCTCCGGAAAACTATTAATATTTGGTTTATATACACCAGTGCGGATCAAATTAAAATTACAGAGATATGAACAGAAATAGTGTTCTAGAGTGAAGATAATCAAGAAAAACAACTTTTTTTTCAGAACTGAAAAAAAATTCTCCAATGTAATTTTCCATATACTTATGTAGATTTTATGAAGAATTACATACTTACATTTTAGAAACATACTAAGTGCATTTTTAGTTTTGAGTTTTGCAAAAGAAAAAAAAAATGAGCCACCTTTGTGTTTTATTCTTTTTATTCACTCTTTATTATCATTCTTTATTTTTTTTCCACAAGGACAGCTTGTTTCCACATGCTTTTCTGACTGAGTGCTTTTTTTGTGGTGTACTTAATTTGATTACTCCAGACAGCATGAACTGCACTAAGCTTAAGCAACATCAGCAGCTGATGGCATTGTGTTGCCTAACAACTTCAGAAAAGTTTCTCCAATTGTGCAGAGTTGCCATAGCAATGTCTGCCTACTGGTGGTGGACTTGCTCAAGAAATTGAAATAAAAACAGCTGTTAGACTAACATCATGACGGACACAGTAGCTACAACAACATAAGAAACTGGAAATTACTCCTGTCACAAACATAACTGAAGCTGAATTTTGCTTAGAATCATCCCTAGTTATATGTTCAGTTTGGAAGGCCCAACATTCTGCTCTTCATTTGATAAAGATAATTTAAATATATGAGATGGGCAAAGATGAGCCCAAGTTATTGCTCTTTATCCACGACGCCACTGTCTCCTCTTGGTTAGAGCCAACTGGATTT
The DNA here is from genome assembly GCF_017976375.1 of Cuculus canorus. NCBI lineage: Eukaryota > Metazoa > Chordata > Aves > Cuculiformes > Cuculidae > Cuculus > Cuculus canorus. Next base: position 26,900,265 of record NC_071406.1, on the reverse strand, counting down.
GCATCTTAAATTTGCACTTTATGCTGTGGAATATTTAAATATTCACTTGGTGTGAATATCAAATACTTGTCATGTCATCACTACTCAGACAGGACCAGTTTTAATGCTGTCTTTCTGCAGCACACTTCCCTCTCTTTGGTATGGAACCATACTCTGTTTTATTTCTTCAATTTACTGCAGGTATTCTTGAGATAATCTGTTTCTCCTTTTTAAGCAGGTCAGTTACTTGGAGAAAATGGAGTGAGACAATGTTTGTGGATATGATTTAAAATTCTATTTTTTTTATTTTAAAGTACCTCTGAATTCTGAATACTTCTGATTCTTCACGCTTCTTCAGTCTTTCCGATACTTCAATGTATGTGCTAAAGTTGTCAGTTGAGGTTTTTCTACCCTGGAAAGATAGTGTAGCAACTTTAGCCCAGTAATAATTATTAGTCCATCTGTTTTGATTCACTCTCCTATTCAGACAGACAGAAATAAACCCAAACCCACTGTTTCTGGAAAAGGTGCTGGAGGCTTTACTTTGGATGTATGTTTCCAGAGTTGTTCCATTTAACCATCTATCTGCTCTCCATAGATTGAGACAGCCCTTTCCCCTCTGCTATTTGGTCTCTATGTTTAGCTTTCCTGGATTAAAATTCAATTTAGTCAAATACTTGGATGAAATGATGCTTTCATTTGGTCTCCCTGACAGGGATTTTTTCTCCCCTAAGTGGCAACTGATTGCTTTTCTCAGCATGCTCCACAGCTGTGGTATCCCACTCTGCCTTAACTGTTCAAAATTAAATGTGATCAGAATGAAACCCTGTTTAAACAGATACAGTGTGGACCATTAACTGCTTGTTTATGATGCGTTTGCATAGCAATTTGGAGGCTATCATTCTGATAAATAAAAAAACCTGTATCTATGGAAACAAAGTGTGGAAAATAGATTTAAGTCTGAGGGCTGTTCAAGGAAAATGGTTAAGTGGTCTTAAGAATCATAGCAGGTGCTCTTCAGAGCAAAACTCAGATCATTGCTGGTGTAAAAAGGAACGTAGCAATACATGGCATATTGAACTCTAACATTTTAACTTCTTTCCAACCAAAAACTGTTTCAACAAATTATATTTATGCAAATCATTGCATCTGTTTTTTTTCCTGCTGCTTTTCTGAATTGCTGTATCCTAATTCTGATGATGTCCCAATAGAGAATTTAAATCATATTTATCACTAACGATTTGCCCTTAGATTAAATCTAAAATAAATTAAAATTGCCACATGGGGATAATTAACAGTATTTGCACCAAATTTGTGTCTGCTTTGCTCTCTTGAAGATCCTCTGTGTGCAACTGTGTCTGTGCAGCTTCTTGTTGTAGAGTTAAGGGAGCATATATGTATTTCCCATTTTATTTTTATGGCTAGAAGTGTTGGCCAAGAAATGACAATTTCAGACAGGCTCCTGACATTAAAAATTTTAATCTTAGATGTGTTTTTCTTCAGCTTGTTGACTCCTATGGGTTATTGTTTGATCTGCTCAAAGTATCTGTTCTCACATGCTATGTCACAGGAAACGTTTGCATTCCTTTTGTAACAAATTAAAACAGATGACTGAGCTTACTCACTTCTGATGCTGTTGATGGACATGGAAGGTGATAATCATCCTCAGTTATCACACTTCCATTCATATTACAAGTTTGTCTTGGAAAACATGAACTAGATTCCATTTGGATGAAGGTAAATACGATTTGCTGCAGGAACACACATGGTGCTTTCCAGCCACTAAATGATGGTTGATCCAAGGGTTTAGGAAAAGTTTCTCTGGAGTAAATCCCACATACACATGTAAAGGAGACATCATGACCTCAGCTTAGATTTACTTGTATTGCAATCTGTTGTTGAGATAATTAACTGAGCTGTGAGCAGGCTGGAATAAAAATCCAGCTATCTCAGGAGGATAGCTTTGAACAGGGCATTTTTCCTTAGAAAAAATGAAAGGAGCTGAGAGGGCAAGTGGATTTAATATTTCACTATCATCACTGTTTTATTAAACATATACTTTAATAAATTACCATGGATGAAGAAGATGTCAGAATATTCAATTTTGTTAGTAATATATTAGCACAACATTTTATAATTCAGGTCCTTTATTGTAAGATGTTTCTAATGTGAAATTAGGCCAAAGGGCTTGTGTATTGATTTGCTTAAAGGAAAGGCTTAAATTGGAAGAATAAACAGAACATCATCTAGTGTATCTCACCTTGTTCAGCATTAAGCAGGACACAGATCTGAAATCCTGTGTCAATATTAATTTCCAAAGGTTTTGGGTAAAGACAAAATAGTGGAGCTTTGCAGAATGTACAATATGTGGTCTTGGGTGACATGAAATAATTAAAAAGGGAAAAGTTTACTTAGGTGGGAGGGAGCCCAAGGCAGGGTGGATAGATTTTTTGTCTTTTTTTTTTATTTTTATTTTTTAACAGTGAAATACTGTTCCTCAGGGGCTGGTAAGGGTGTTTGAGTATGATGTAAGTAGAAATGAGGTGCGAGAGCTGTATGGCAGCAGAGCCTCCGTGCTCCTTGTGAAACCAGCGTTTGCTGACAGCAGGAGAGCAGCTGCAGGGGCTCTTGTGTCCCATTTAGATTAATTGCAAAGTTTGGTTTTCATTTAAAACTCATACTTCTTAGCTATACTCTGTGTTGTATGGGAAAAGAAACTTCTAGAAGTGAAATACAACTAATGAGTGATAGCCTTTTTATTTGGGTCCATCTTGTAACCAGAATCTCAATGTTTATTTAGAAGTCTGGGGTCTTTAATTTGACCTGGCTTAGATCTGCTTGTAAGAGCAGTGGATCAGTTAGTGGGGAACAAAAAGTAAATAGAAAGAAGGAAGAAAAAGAAAATATGGTGTAACATGGAGAACTAAAATAAATCAACAGGTAGACGACAATAAATATTTAAGATACATTTCAAGACGTACTTAAGATGCATGGTATATTTAAGGTACAATGCAATATAATTGAAACATTTATTGCCAAAATATACATGCCTGATCCTTTGAATGATTTAATACTTTTTAAAAGCCAATGTAAGGCATAAAACTTAAGATATTTTCAAACTGCTATTATTGCATTAAAGGACTATGAATGTTTATTTGATTTAAAAGAATCTGAGCTCAGTGTGGAATCCAGCAAGCATATCGCACAAGTTCTAGCTGAATTTATAGCTTCTCACAAAGTGTCAAAAGAATCATTTACATGGATTAAAATATTTTAGCAGTTAAATATTCTAGAATTTATGGGCTGAGTTTGTACTGCCTGTATGTGAATTTTCTAAAGTGATAGAACATCATCTGCAAACGTGTTTGTGAAGGACTACACTGTATTTTATCTAGCCATAAGCAGCAAAGTGCTCCTTGGTGGATGATAACAGCAGTATTTCTATAAGAGAGGCTGATTATTTGTTTTGTTTCTGTATGCTTCCAGATACAATAAGAGTTACAGTAGTATTTCTAGATCACCTTTGTAAACTAGACTCTATTGCTTTGAAAAAATGGATCATAGCAAGTCAGAGTGTCCAGTCCAGGTCCTGTATCAGTGAGTATAAAGAAATTTTTATAAAAAATAATCAGAACATATTCCTAAGATTTTGCATCTATTAAATTATTTCAAAAGCTCCTCAGTACATGTATTCATATATGAATTAGAATAGTTTATAAATGTACATATAGTGTGATGCTGGCAAAAAATACTGAATGTTCATCTGCCAATGCCATAATTCAAGAAATGCACACTTTTTTTTTTTTTTTAAAAAAGCAGTTTGCTCTTGTTAGCTCTTATTCATAGTGTTGCTCTAAGCAGAAAAGAAACTCCTCTTCATTTGAACCTTGAATGTATTTCCCTTAGTATTCACATAATCCAGAATAAACTGTATTATGTGACATGTTTTATTTAAATATCATTAATGTATCTGTTAATAAATCTGAGCTCTGATTTGGAAAGGAGAATGTTGCAATTCTTTCAAAAAAAGCATCTTTTTTTTAATCATTGGAAGAAAGATACAGAAATGCAAAAATAAAAGAATAAAAAATTGTTAAACTTAGAAATTTATGTGAATGGTTAGTGTTTGCGATGTGAACAGTGCACTCACAAGATTACAGTTTGCTTACAAAATCGTTTGACTTTAATATTACAAAAACTTACTAAAAATAAGAGGAATACTCTTTCATGTTCTCTCAAGTATAAGGGGATACAGAAAGTGTCCAATGTGTTTCTTTTAAATTTTCCTCACAGGATTAACATCCTCCCAGGTATCCTCATGCCCATTTTTCTGTGTTCCAGAATGGATTCTTTGTGAAGTATGAGAGGCCTGAATGGGTGTCTGATAAAATAGAACCATTGAAATGAATAAATATTATCATTCTATATTCTGCGTGACAATAAAAAAGTGTCCTTAAAAGGAATAGATTTAAGCAGAAGATGCCTTTTCTACAATATAACAAAACGATGAAAATTAAATTTTTGCTTTGTAGGCTTTTTGTAGGGATGACCTGATTGAGTACAAGCAATTTGTAACTATGGCTGTGGGTTTGTATTTACAGAAGGCTGTATCTTGCACTGATTCAAATACACAGTGGTTGTACAGAAAACAATGTATGAATAAACCTCAAAACACTAGTGTCCTGTTACATGAATGTCCTTTAAAATGCAACTCTAGCCATTTTGGTCTTTATTTTTAATACATGGAGTTTTCTGCAGGCTGAGAAAGAGAACGTGAAATATACAAATGACTCTTTAATCTAGGACATTTTATTATTTGTGCTGAGTTTTGCTATGTGCAGCTGTTTATGATTTTAGAATTTATTTTTTCTTTGTCAGTTTGCTTTTCTTGCATAGTATTAAAATGTTGCCAAAGTAATTTTGCTAGCAGAAAAAAAATCTCATGGTTTGTTTGGAAGACAGGTTCATTTTAGCTTTGCCTTGCAGTTCTGTTGTTATAGCAGGGACAGGGTAAGTGCCAGTTCAAGTCACATTTCTGTCTACTATATGCAAAGAAAATAGCACATGATTGATTTCCCTTATCTGTCTGTCATTTCTTACAGAATTGTTTCATCACTCTGTAGATGCATCAGATTATTCACTTTTGAGTTGTCAAATAGGTATTAAATTTCCACTCTCATTAAACTTCAACAGCATATTTGTAATTTATTTCTGACTAGTTAACACAGCTTTATGGTGCTCGTGGAGATGATTTCATGTTCAAGTTTAGAGTTTAGTTGCAACTCCTATAACATCTTTTAGGTTTTTGGTCTGCATATTTATTGAACTTCTATGCTGCATTTAAAGGAAAAAGAAACTTCTTTTAGTTTTAACTACTGGAACTTATTTCTTTTAAAAGCTGCTTATTTTAAGGCAAAATGAACAGTGCTCCAACACATTTCTTATTAAATAGTCTGCTCTGTGATAAAGTGTGAGCAAATGTTATCTCCATCTGTGGTCTTTGCTGAAGAGTAAATAAAGGAGAACTTGCATCAAAGAACATTTTGAATATGATGCATTTGCTGTTGAAAAGGCCAAGTTTGGGGAACTTCTGTATTGCAATATTAGTACTTGGAAAACATGGAGGCTGTATTCATTCATGTAAATGAGACTGCAGCTAAGGAAAATGGAAAATCTGACAACTCAGCAATTAAAATAAACTTAGATGTCAATGTCCCATTGCTATGCTAGAGTGCATTTCATTTAATATCATTGACTCTGAGTGGTGTTGTTTAGGATAAAGAAGATACATTGAATATATTCCATGCTTTACTATAATTTAGTTTTGAGGATTCTTCTCATGTCTTTATTCTCTTCCAAGTCTTAAACTCTGTGACAACAATAGGATGATCTAATTTTTTTAATATATATAAAAAAAAAAAACAAAACCCAAAAGCAGGTTTATAGGGCCTGGTTTTAATGGTTTTGTGAAGTATAAGGCATCTTTAGTGGTAACTAAAATCAGTGAGATTCAATCAGTATTTCCCACAATCAAAAGTTTAGCCAAGGACCCAGACTGCTGCGGCTTGAATTAACATGGTGTTTTGAAATGTTTTCTAAGAAAACAGGAAGTTGAAAAAGCAGAACATAGATGCTACGTATTCTGTGTAACAACATTTGATTTTTTGTTGTTGTTTTGTGGTAACTGAAGAGACAGGATTCTAAATCAGCTTCAGGTTCACTCCCCTGTACGATGTCTGTCACAGGAACCTAGCTTCAAGTGAGTGCACTATATAATTATGCACCCATGCTAGTATTTCTGTGAGATCCTTGCGACTGTTGTTGAGTGCTTAGAGATGAAGCAGAAACAGGTTCATAAAGTGGCACATGGATGGTCTGACTTCTCCCATTGAAAATATAGCTCCTTCAGATTTAAAGGACAATTGCAAACCCAAACCAGCTATCTCTAAAGAATTTTTACTTTCTAATTTTATGACATATTAATTAGATGATTAGTAATAATACAAATAATATTGTTACAATGATACTACAATGAACAATCACTAAAATGCTAGGGGGCTGATTAGTCCTTTTTCTTATTTCCTTTTTTTATTTCTGTGAAGGCCACCAGCTGCACCCCTTGACAAGTGGCTCTGATTGCATTGAAGATTGAGGCAGAGCATAACGATGCTTCATAGCTTCAGAAAAACTAGCAGAAGTAGTGGATGCCTTCAGCCCGTAGCATCAGGGCCTGTAGTTCCCTGGATCCTTCCTGCAACCCTTGTAGATGGGAAAATACTTTGAATTAGGACCAATTTTAACAGTTATTATTTGCTTTTCTAAAAATCAGTGTGTAATTTATACAAGTTTCCAAGATGTTTTGTTTATCAGTTAATTAAAAATCCAAAATATTATTTTTTGAATTTATTGTCCAGTTTACAGTTTTTGCTCAGCAAACAGATTCTTGGCTTGGAACCAAAAACTGTGTTTTCTTTGTAATTAAGTCCTAAATGTACATGTGTGAGAATGACAAAACTGAAAGGAATAGGAGGATAAAATGCAAAGATTTAATTTCTTTGAAGTGATAATCTTGTTAGTCCATTTTTATTCTTATGCTGTTCTTAGATTTTAAATAAATGCCAAGTCTGATTAGAAACTCTTTATTTAGAGAGCATAAATTCTTCAACAGGGAATTCTTTTTAGAGTTAAACTCCATGCTATTTCTGGGATTTTGAAGACAGTTATGAACTGGCTGACAGTGAACAGATCAAGGGTGAAAAATTATTTCTGTGTTAGTGTGATCAGAGTGTTTTGGTTTTGTCCCCTGTTGTTTGTTTTCTTTGCCATTGTCAGTTTATTTTTCCTTTGTTTCTTTTCAATTTGAGCTTCCCAGCATGTCTGTAAATATTTTGCTGCATCATTTGGGTTAGGTCTATTTTTACTTACTTACACTAAATTTGCAGCAAGAACGTAAACCTTACTGACGTTTTCCCCTATTGCTTTTGGTGCATTACAAAAGATCTTCATAAGCTGCTGTCTTCATCTAAATGGATGAGAACTTGTACACAGAATGAAACCAAGAGCTGTGTTGGAAAATACAGAGAGATTATGAGAAACTTGATATACTTTTTTTTTTTTAAAAAAAAATTTCTAGCAATAATATTCTGTTTAATCTACCAGATACCTGATATTAAAAGTATGTGGATACTAGGAAGAATCAGAAATTCTGCATTAAAATAATTCCACATAACGAAATGTTTGTTAATTAAAAAGGCCACGTTTGTTTGAAATGTAAAGCAGTGCCCTGTGTAATTTTGCTTCTGCGGCTCTGGGTGTCTTGGCCTGCTGTTTGTTTACTTTATAGGTCTGTACAATGAAAGCTGGCCCTCATTTCTTCTCTTCATTATTTTGTGCCTGAACAGCCCTCTTATCACACGCTATAAGCTCTTACATTTGCCTGAGCTTTATGTAAACCAGAGTGTACCAAGTATTTCGCATTTATAACGATTCAGATTAGAATAATAAACTTTCAGCTATGATGAGTGATATGAAAAAACATTAGGAAAGGGTTTAAAGCATGTGCTTACACTAACTTTGTGTCCTCAACTGTATCTTACAGATACACAAAGAAGCAGTAAATTACAGATGGGTGAAGTTATCCATAATGGCCTTGGTTAACTTCTCTATTTATGGCCCACTATTGTGTCCCTTTGGCACTGCCCCTGCCTTTCCTTATGTAAGAAACTGCTGCTCCACATGCCTCTAGCTGCCAAGAAATCTGTATTTGGCAAACTTTTAAAAGGTGGGTGCTGTTGTCTTTTAAAATCCTTACAACTTTAAATCCACAACGTCTAAAGGAAATTTGTTGTTTCATGTCTGACATGGTTGAGCTTTGTTGTCTGAAAAAAAACTCTGGAAGAAGACTAGATCCAGAAGAATTTCTGGGGTTCTTTTGCCTTCAGCAAAGACCATAACCCAGTTAAATGGTTCTGACCAAGTGGATCAGGCTCACTTTTGAAACTCAAAATCAACTATCATGAGAAGCTTCCTAACTGTTGTGGTTTCCTGAGGAAATCTAAAACTGTGTATGTTTTATCTTTGTGTATTTCCTTCTCTTTCTCCTTCTTTAACTCCCCTCCTCCCCCCCAGAAGTCCCACCCGAATTATTACTGCTGTTGGCAGAAGTCACAGCTGAAGAAAATTTCTTTCTTTTCTTTATTAGGAATTGCAGATGGAGACTGAAGAAAGGTAATGGGGGGGGAAAAAAAAATCAGATTTTTTCTAAAATACCAGTTTGTAGTGTATAGTCAACTGCCATAGCTTTACTTACAGGAATTTAATTTGAAGATCTTTATTGGTTAGGAATGTGGAACTAAGGAAATGCAAATAAGTAGATTTTTCACTGATGAGCATTTTATTTTTTTTCCAGTGATTAGCCTGAAGGCCATGGACACGTTGAATAACCTTATGCTCCAAGTGAGTTAGCAAAGGTTTTTTTGCATGTTCTGTAGCCCTTTAGTCTAAGAGGTATGAAAGCACTTCTGAAAAAGCTCCTGGCTATGGATTTTATCTAAGTTTTACTTTGGGCTGTAGTTATTTCTTTAAGACTTGCTCCTATGAGGCCAAGTAGTTGAGGAACTGTGAAGAGAATGGAGAGGGGTTTTAATTTTGTATGCTTGGCACCTTTATGGGCTTGTTTTTAAATGCTGTAATTTAAAATAAAAAAAGCAGAATAGAGTTTGTGTATGTTTCATTGCAACTAAAAAGTATTTACTCTCTCAGATACTTACAAACAGAAGTCCTAGGAACTAAACAAATGTACACTAATGAGGATTAATGAGCTGTTACATAAGTTAGTATTTAATTGATATGGCTAAATCAATCTTTATGAACAAATGCATTTTTTTCATGCAAGTAATATTTTTTGCATATGCAAATATATGTCCTTGGAGCTCTGTCAATCCCTAGCAAATTCCAATGTGGACTTTTGTGAGACTATAGAAGGCTCTGCCAAATGTACTTTCAGATAATTTTTCTGATCAGAGTTGAAATCTAAAAATTTCCTAAGAAAGCTTCAACTCATGTAGTTTCCTGCCAATTTGGCAAAGTCAGTAATAGGGATGAGCTAAGCACACTTCGGTATCTACCATAAAATGTAAAATTTCTTTTAATCTTCCTTTTACCATTGTCACTCATTTAAAATCTTGCTAAATGTTGTGGAGGTAGGCCCATGGCAGAGGTTTCCCCCAGCCTGGATTTTCCTTTTCCCTATTCTGCCCATTGCTCACCATGCCATACATCTTTCTTCAGCAGTAAGTAGGTTTTCTCCATATGAAAAGTCATCAAATTATGACACAAGACATGTGTCTATCTAAAAGAAAAAATGCATTAAAAAAAACTCTGAAGTCTGTGCTGATACTTACTTGGCAGGGCATAAACCATGCTAATAGTAAGCAACATCCAATAGAATGTTGTACCTATACAGTTTAACATATATTTCATCTATTCTTACTTGTAAGAACTGTTTACAGAAACCATATTTGGTTACTTTTTATTGTCATCAGTATATAATGTCAGTCGTATGGGTCTGAATCTGCAGAAGGCATTACTTTTACTAAAGCTTCACTGAAATTAAATTTGGAATTTGAATCGATGCCCAGGAATGATGTCAGCTGTAGCAGATTAAATTCGCTAAGGTCTCTTCACTTCCAATGTGTTTTTAAAATAAAGCAGATAATTCTTTCAGACTTTGGCCTTTTAATGTTTTTAGCCTTGGTTTGGGCTGAATGAACCATTATACTTTGTGTTATTGAATATTAAATTTTAAATCTGTTTTGTAGTAGCTTTGCATACAAAACCATGAATTTAATAGATGCATATTTTTCAACAACAATTCATAAGTAAAAATTCATAATTTTACCTGTCTTTTGCATATTGTCATAATTGTTCTTTTGTATTTTGGAGGAATGAATAAAGGGAAAGGCAGAGAAGTAATTACAGATGTGCAGTTTTGTCTGTTACTTATCCTCAAAAATCAAATACACAAAACAGTTCTTCAAGTACTTAATAGTGACAAGAGTATATAATATGTAGAAATATAGATAAATAATTCAATTTTCTGTCTGTGGTAGTATTGTATATTAGATATACCTGGCCAGGATTCTGTATTATGGTAACAAGGTAATTTTGGTTTTGTTACATATGGTGATATGCTTATGACTAAAGCCTGACTAAAGCCTAAAAATTGCTAGCCCTTTCATTTGTATCCTGTGTTACATTAATAGTGATTGTCGTTATTATTTATACTTAATCTGGTAAAAATCTTAATAACATAATTAAATCCATTGCATCCTGCAGCAGTGAATGCTGCAATTTATGTCATCTATATCCTGCTACTGGAGATAATGTGAAGTGTGCTGATTTCAAGTATTTCTTTACAAGAACTTTCAAGTAATTGGAAATGAAATATCCCTACTTGCTGCAGGGCAAAGTACAGCTTTGCTAATACAATTTTTCCATGGTGTGTCAGTACTTTGCTGTATGTTAGAATCGTAGAGCCCCGGCTTTAGTTGGAAGGCACCTCTGGAGGTTGTGTAGTCAATCGTGATCAAGGCACTTGGGGACTTGTTGAGCTGAGCCTTGAACGACCCTTAGAATGGCAATTCCATAGCCCCTTTGGGCGACCTCTTCCACATGATGAAAATTCTTTTCAAAATATTGGAATTTATTGTGGTAGTTTTCCCTCCAAATACCAGAATTTCTCATATTTCTACTTGTCTGTTGGCTCCTGCCCTATAAATACGCAGGTCTGAGAAGAGTCTAGCTTCAACTCCTTCTGTATCCTTTGACTAGGTAGCTGTAAAGAGCAATAAGGTCTCCCTTAAGTCTTTTCTTTGGGCTCCCCAATTCACTTGATCTTTCATAGATAACAGGGAGTAGCTTCACAAGGATCTTGTCCAGGTCCTTCAACGCCTTTGGATTTCTCTCTGTCTGGTCCATTGACTTGCTTATGTTCAAGTGGGTTAAGTGGTCTCTATCCCTTTCTCCCTCTACAGTTAGTACTGCTTCACTCCCACAGCATCTACTACTAGGCCTAAGGACTTGGGAAGCCTCAGGACAAGTCTTTCCAGGGAAAAACAAAATGCTCTTTTCTACTCTGTTTAATGTTTTATAAAGAAGGTGCTTGGGAGTCTTTACTGTCTCTTCTTTTTGCCTTTTCTAGCCTGTATCTTCACCTGTTTGAGCATCTGTCTTTCACCAATGCTAGTTACTATCTCAATACCATGAGAATTTCTTGGCTGAAACCAGTTGGAGAAAGCAAGAGGAATAGGTTTTGCCATTTCTGCAGAAAAATGGTTGGCTAGATTTTTCCTATGTAACTTTAGTCTCTATTATTTCTGTGGGATATCAGCATGAGGATTCACTGATGCATAATGCTGAAATAAGGAGGTATTAAGGTAATGTCTATCTTATTGTTGCATTATTTGTCCAGACTTTGGCTTATACAAAGGTCTTTCTGTGATCTCATGGATTTTTTTTAAAGAAAAATAGACATAATGTTACTTTCTGATGCAAAAATTATCAAGCAGTAGAAGATATTTAGTAGGTTTCCTAATGTCATTAATCTCTGATCGCAAAGGTGGTATATGAATACTGCTTCACTCTCGTAGAAAAGCAGAAATGTTGCTCTGACTTCTGAAGACAAGTGCAAGATGAAAAGCTTCTATTATGTTCTGTTGTTATACTTGTGCTTCTCTTTAGTGCCTTGTATCGTCATCATAGCTCTTGGATAACTTCAATTTCTGCTTTTTTGTCTGTTTTCCTTCTGTTTTCCTCGTTGTTCAATATAATTTCCAACACCAACACGGCCATTAAAACCAGTCAAGTTTTAACTGTTTTGCAAACATTGCTTGATTAAGTTCACAGGAAAATTTACTCTTGCCATACCATTTGCACAACACTTGAGCAAGAGTTTAGCACCACTTAGCTACCATAAGTAGGAATTCTCTGCTACTGGACATCTGTACAGGGGATATTTCTTATCCTGTTTTATTTTATTCTCTGCTGCAGCACAGATTTTGACCTCACATGTGGTCTATTTTTCTTGGAAGTGAGGTGCTGGTGTATACCTTCTTACCTCTGACTGTAAGCTCTTCTATAATAAGTGGGAAGCTGGGTTTGTGGAGAACTGCTTTTCTTGTCTGTTGAATGGGAGAAAGAACAATACTTTGCCTAGTTGGGATGTGCTGAACAGTATTATTGCTTAAGGTACTGTGTCGCCAAACAGAGCCACCTTGTTTATCTGTCATTTAAAACATCATCCGGACCAGTAAGCTGCTTGCAGTTGTCTCAGTTAGTCTCACTCTTGTGACTTTAAAATACCAATGCTGTTGTCTGAAAATGAAAAGTTTGTATTTTGAGAAGTTTTGCCTCCCCCTGTAAAAATCTCCCAGGTCAGCAGTTTTTCATAGTACTGCATTGTTTAACTTCAGTTATATTTAGTATTATACTACCATTTTCAGATAACACAATTTAAACTTTTTTTTGAATATATCTAGTGTTTTCAGAAAGTAGATTTATATTTCTCGGTGAGGTACAATCTTTTGTTAAAAACTTGGTTGTATAACTATAAAAAATCTTAATTGCTAAACTTCTATGAATAATGCATCAGTGATTCAGACAGAGATTAAACTCTATAATAACTGATCAGAATTCAGGCACAGAGCTAAATTCTAATACTGCAATAATAAGCTAATATCAGTTTGAGAAAGGTTACAGCAACTGATGGAGATTTTCTTAATTCAAGGACCAGCTACAATATGTAATTAGTGTTCTATGGAGGTTTGTTGGAATGCAAAATTAAACAAAATACATGTGATGGAATGCTGAAAAGGCTGGATTAGAAGAGCATGCTGAAAGTAATTGATAGTGTTTTTTTCTTGCTAAAAATAGACAAAGTAACCAATGTTATGATTTGTGACAAACACCAGATGATTTGAATGTTAGACAATTTGTGGATAAATGAAGAATTATTGACATAGGGAGGAAAAAATCCCAATCATGAATTATACATACACAGTAATGGCCTCTGAAATATTTTTATCACTCAAGAAAGTGGTTTCAATATCATTTTGATACTTACCTCAAGATGCCAGCTCAAAGCTCAGCAACTGTGAAAAGGGACAAAAGAAGTTTTAATTCTGAGGAGGAGAACTCGGAATTAACCAGAAAATATTATGTCACTCCGTAAATCCATATAATTTACATAGAAGCAATATGAAACTGTGAACGGTATAGAGAAAGTTAACAGGAAATAATTATCTAATATTCCTTTAATGCAAGAATTTAGGGACATCACAAACAATTAGCAAGTGCTGCACTTAAAACCTACAAATGACAATATATTTTCCATAATGTATTTTTGAAATGTAGAATGAATTGTCCCAGAATGTTGTGGAGAGATTTCAAGAAGGCTTTAGGCAAATTCATATGGAATAAATTTAGCAAGGGCCATGGGACACGCTATCAAATGTAATCTCTGGCTCGAAAAATCCCTAGTTTGGGTAGATGCTGGAGAAGACTCATTTTTTGCTTACCTAATTTCATATTTCTTCTCTAGATATGTAATGTTGGCTGGTTTTGCAGGCAGGATATTGGTGTGCAATAATCAAATCAAAGGTGTTTATAGCTCTCATATTCCAGAAATTGGGCTGTTTTAATCAACAAATGGAAAGATATTATTCTGACTATATCTCAATAATATTCTGGCAAGTGCTTCAGTTTGAACTCGAGCTATGACCATTTAGTGTAAATATTTGCAAAAATTTTAGAGTTACAGCTGAAGTCATGCTTTTTTTAAAAGTTTAAGATTAATGACTGGAGCACATTCTTTCTTTTTCATCTGTCAAAGTATAATACCTTTACTTAAGAAAGGAACACAGGAGATATTTCCTGTTGTGTAAAATTCCTGCCGTGTGACATAGAGGCCAGATCCTTCATAGAGCAGCAGCCAGGACTCATCACCCTAAGACCCATTTTAAAGGACCACCCAATGCAAGATCATTGTGTGCCATTGTGTGGCTTTTGTTTTGCAGTTCTACTTCATTCTCTGTATCAATGCTGCTACGCAAAACAGCCTCACAAAGGTTTCCCTAGCTGGAAGATCTCAGTGAGAGCTAAATCAGGCTTTATGCAAACCATGGAACTCTATAAGTTATCTTATCACTTTCTCAAGCAAAATCCCAAAGCAGAACACCTTACTTTACAGATTTTGTTAAAATCATCATGGGCTCACCAAAGTTTTGCTCTGTAGGAAGGGTAAATGAACTGCTTCTTGCATGTGTAAATACAATCTAGTTTCATTAGGTTTACTGAGATAATATAAGGGTTATGAATTACTTGGACTGCTTTTATAAACAATGTATATTAAATTATATTTGTGTACCAGAAAAGTTTTAAACTAAAGTGTTTTTTCTTTATCTGTTTGGCTGTTGGGGTTTTTGTTTGTTTATTTGGTTGGGTTTTTTTGGTGTCAAATGGTGGCTTTTCTTCAATTTTTTGTGGAAAATATATAGTCTGAGGAAAATCGGTCAACAGCCATGCTGGATATCCTCAAATGGGTTGCATTTAGTGAAAAATTTTATATCCTGAAATAAAATCTTCTATTATTAAGATCTTATACCAAACTAATAATGTTACATGTGAACTGCAAAATTTTTTCATGTCTCTTGGAACGTATAATGATGTTGATGTTTTTAAAATATGACTTACTAATCATGATATTTTCCTCCAGCCATTTTTCCATCAGAGTATAGTAAATACTTTTCATATTCTAATGTATAGTCATCTTTAAAACAAAACCAACAAAAATCACCACATCACTGTGTGATGTCTGCTAAAACTAGCTGTTATGTTAGAATGCATTTGGCACCTCTTTTTCTATCTATATTGGTAATTATATGCTTGACTTGCACTATTCCCTGAATTTAGCGTTGTGGAATTTTCAGAGAATATACTGTAATTCTTTTATGAGAGGAAAAACAAAATGTCAGGTTTGTATTCCATTTCTAGCGTCTCCTTTTCTGCAGTGATATCCAGATATCTGTCCTAATGGGCTTAATTTAGGCATCAGAATGCTGGCCTCAAAAGTGGTTAACCATGTAAAGATGCTTAAAATAGTTCTGAAATAAGAATAAATCACTAGCCCTCTGTCTTGTTTCTTGCACTTTCACCCTGACAATTTTGTAGCCTGAAATAGGAAGAGCCTTATTGTCTATCTTTTAATAAAAGTCATATAAATAATCTGATTGACAAACCTACCGACGTTGGATGTTACCAAACATACGATATTTTTGCTAACCACTAGTTTATATATATATATATATATATATATATATAGCATGAACTTAATCTTTCTGATGAAAACCTAAGTTACTTCACAGAGAACAACTGTGACAGCATGGAAAATAGAACTGTGTGAGCTCACCTGGGACACTCAGGCTGATTTCACGATGAAGTTATTTGAACAAACAGTGAAAATTGTCTTGATCTTGTAAAAAAAGTGACAAATGCTGCTTTTTCTTGGAGATTTAAGAATTCTGATTTTAGATTGAGTGGTGATTGGAATAAGATCTGTAGGTATGGACAAGAGGAAGTAATATACTGCAGAGAGGGTTTATAGGGCAAAAGATGAAACTGGGAAAAGATCCTGTTATTGGAAATTGGAGATAAAACAGTTGCAGATGAGGGGCAAATTTTTAGAATTTTTAGTAGAATAATTAAACACTGGAATTATTTAGAGACAAGTTTGATTCTTTCTTGCTATTATCTGTTACTCTAATCTGTAAAAGAAAGAAAACCCTAGTGCTTGTAAAGGTATACTTCACTGATACCATTGCTCTTGAAGCTGATCAAACTAGTGTGTTAATATGTGTTCATCAGTGCCTCTGACTGGATGAAACGATGCACTTTTTAGATTATAGAACACACACATATACTCAGTGCTTTCCAGGGATGCTTTCTGAAGAGTCAGAAATATTTTCGTTTTGAGTACAAGCTGCTATTTGCTGCTGAAGTGTTTCTAGAGTGTTGGATTGATAGCATAGATATTTTTAGGAACACTCTTTATCAGAAAGTGACTGTACTTTATTAATGGAAATGAAAATTAGGTTTTGCCAGTCATGAGAATCCTCCTGTGAGTAGCTGAGTGTTCTTATGCTTATAAGTGCTATCCCATTGCTTCTCTGTGGGACCCACTGCTATCTTCTTTTTCATGGGATATATTTGAATATCTCAAGCCAAGCTAATTGTAATGCCTATTTTCAAAATCAAGATTAAAAAATGGAAATATAAAAGATGCAGAGGACTGTCTTATTTCTGATACATTTTTGTCTGTCCTGTTACTAAGCTTCAGTGAAAAAGATTCCATTATCACCCTGGGTATCCAGCTCTAGTGTTTGACTATCATAATCGGGGAATATTTCTTAATTTTTAGCCTAAACTTTGTTTGTTACGAATGAAACTGATTACTTCTTCTGCTACCCTGACTATATATTGTCAACCACTGATTTATTTTTTTTTCTTTTCATTATTGGCATCTAATATATATATTAAAAAAGCATCATATCTAACCAAACTCTTCTATATTATAAAATAGTAAATAAAATTAATGTATCTTTTCTTTATGCTAACATTATTCTTTACATCTGTTTATCTATACTTGTGCTATTTTTTATTGTTCACCTCTGGACTCACTTTTATTCACCCAAACTATTCTAAAAACTGGAAAGTTTACATGAGTTGTCCCAAACACTTCCTGTATTTTGTGTTTACTTATTTATATAATGAAATTTGCCCTTTTTTGCAGTGTGGGTACATTGTTGACTTAATAATGAGAAGGGAGAGGCCTGATCTGGTAAGGTGGCTGTGTCAGATCAGGTAGAACTTCAGCTCTTTTCACTTCTGTCAGCTGATAAAGCTGTGCTTGGTTTTTGCTCAGTCTGTGTTCTATTTCAAGGAAAACCACCTCACTGTTAAAGATTTTTTCATTCTTTTAGCACAGTAGAGTGAATTTGCTCCTGACTCTCTCAGAGTTTGATATAGATTCTTTCTGAATTAACATCGAGACTTTTTTTTTGCTGTTGATAGGAGGTTTGTGACTATTTATTCATGCTAAAAATGGTATTGGTCAGAAATTATGTTGATGGAGATTAATACAGGCAGGAAGCACAGTCAAGGAAATGGTAACCTAGATTACAATGATAAACAAGCAAACAGAAGAAAAGTAAGATAGCCCCCAAAAGTATTCTGATGTGCTATGTAGGGCTTACTCTTCCTTTACACTCCTTTTGGTAAGTCTTTATTGCTAGTCATCAGCTGTATCAAAGTTTAGTCATCAGTGTTAGTAACTGTACAGAGTGGATAAGGGATGGAGTAATGTAATTTCAGTTCCCACCCCACCCAGCAGTCCTATCAGTTGTCTTAGAGTAATGTCAGGTGCAAAGAACCATTTTAATGAAAACAGTGTGGTAGAGGACTTATCGCTATTCTTTAGGTAAGAAAAGCTCTTTTGATTATGTACCTGACAAAAGTTGTGAACTTGTTGCTCATGTACTGCTCTATCAGTGATGCTTTTGACATTAAGAATTGTTCAGTTTCTCTTCTGGCTTTAGTTTTCAACCTGTAGACATGAGTAGTTTTTCTGGCCTCCGCTAACAGTCATTCATTCAAGATATGTTTAACATTGAGTTGTTCAAGGTTCAACAAAGTAAATAAAATGGATAATTAGGCCTTTAGAACCTGTCATTCTAAGCAATATAATATCTAAGAAAGAAACAAACATTTCTCTCTTCTAATTTTTGTTTGGAAAAATATATGAGTAGACATTTATATAAAAACTGACATGGAAAACTTGACAGTATTTGCCAGTACAACTTTAATACTTACCTAAATTTTACCTTTACACTTTGGTTGAACTTGGATGTTCCAATGATATTAAACACATTTAAGTGATACTAAACATCTGACTGTCAGCAGAGTTTTGCTCCTGTCATTAATCTTATTGCGTGCTAGACTGTTGATCTAATTTTTAAACGTGCTGCCAATTTTTTACCATCAGTTTAATACTCCACTCATCTTTTAGGATGTTTAAAGCCAAAAGCTGGAATCCATCTTGCTGGAAAGGTTAAAATGCAGAATATGTTAAGGAAAGGCCCTTCTGATTTCTGCTGCACTTAGGTTTCAAGTTATGTAGCAGTTCACTGAAGTGTAGAGGTTCTGAACTGAATCAGATAATATTGTACATACTCCAACACAGTCATGTCATGTACTTAATAATAGTCAATACAAATATTTTCTTTTTTTTATATTGACTTTTAGAGAATATTAATATTGTACAGATTGATTTTTTTGAAATTAGGAGCTGTGGAAATTTAGGTTGCATTTGCTGATTTTTCTCAGGTTTTTTACATGTCTTCTGTGCATTTTGCATTGTATAGCAAATTGTTCAGGCCAGTTTGAAGGATGTGGGGAACATATTTTTGGCTCTTTGTTAAGGACTCTCTATAAACTAACTTTTCTAGTGTATAAATGCAGTACCAGTGACTCCATCTTGTGTTTACTGAAGCAGAAGGCATTTTGCAAAGGTTGTAACGGAAGGTATTTATGTTTTACTCCTGCTTTATAAATCAAGGAGAAAAACTAATGCTTCTGCAGATACAGTCTTTTATTCTAAAATAAATAAAAAAAATTATTCTGTGTCATCAGAAGCAATTTTATATTGAATGAAGATATAAGAACTACCATATTTCTACCGCTTAGTATTCTGTTAGGAAAGGAATAGAATGAAGAATAAGTACACAGAGTGATCCTTCTCCAATATGCTTTTTTTACCTTATATCATGCTGCAGTTTATTCACATCCTGAGCTGGAGGTTTCATCTGGACCATTTTGTTTAACAGCTACTGTTGGACTTGGGGCTAATGTGTTATCTTGTACTTTTTGAAATTATTTATGTTTTTGGTCTTTGCCATTGCTCCTTGATGTCAAATTCCACATTTAGTAATGTAATAGGTGCAGAATTATTTCTCTGGAGAATTTTTGTTCTGTTCTGTTGCTTATTTAAACTGAAGTAGTTATCAGGGATGTATTGAAGTGAAAATAAAGTTTTTCTTATTAACTATTAATTTGTTTTGGTGGTTATTATCCTTGGCTTTCCCCATTGTTTTACCAGCCAGTCAAGCCCTGTTGAATGCTCTTTTTCTCATGTTTTCTTTGAGAGTGAAAGAGATTTGGGGTGGGGTTGGGGCTCTCTTCTCTCACTGTTAGGAAGAGTGCCAAGTGAAACCTGGCAACTCAAGTCAGAATGCTTTTACTTACTTTTCTAAGAATGTGGAAAGTAGGAAAGGAGGCGCTACAGTATTTTTTTGAGGGGAAAGCCATTTTCTGGTAACACAGACTTCCAATCCTCGAGCTACAATTTAGATAATCATTTAACTTTCTGTACACGCCTTCTAAATTTTTCTGTTTTTTTCAAGTCCAAATTTTAGATGGCTCCATGGGACTGATACAGGCACACAGAGTATGAGAAGATAGGCTTGAAAACGACCTCATATTTGTTTCATGCTTTCTTCTGATTGTTGGAACATAATCTGTACATTTAAACAGCAACACAACGGTTGTAACTGTCTCACATTCAATAAAATATAAAGAATCAGATTTATTTGACTCTGCCCCTGTAAGTAGGAGCTAAAGTGGATCCAGGTTCTGCAAGAAAGTGTGCATTTAGGGCATTTACAAATGAAAATAGTCAAGTTATGTATTTAGTTATTTTTATTGCTTTTCTCTCTTGATCAAGTGTCTGTTTCATAGATGCAATATGCTGCCATGACTAAGTAGTTTTTTCCTTCAATATTTTTATAACCTAGATTGAGGAGGTCATGATAATCTTATTTTTCTTTTAAAGCAAAAGCATGTATGAATAAATACCTTGATACTTGTGAAAGCAGTGTTTGATTTAATCTGCTTTCAAAAGTATCACATACAATACTGTGTATCATCCAAAACTGTGCCAGACTTCGAGGATATGCTTGGGCATACCATGCAAAAGGTCTTGTGTCTCAAAGGGGATGCTTTTGCCCTTCTGTGCTGAAAGCTCAGATCTGTAGTTCAGCTTTGGAAGGGACTTCTATGTGAGGTGTAATGAATAGTAGTGGAAAGCATGTTTACAGTAGAAACAGTGATGGTAAGGGTAGATTCCCTAATTTACATCTTTAGTTTGAGATGAAGAGACTTTTTTTCTCTGCCAGCATCTGTTCAATTATAGTCTTTTATAAATATCGAGAAACATTTTCTTGTTGCTATGGTCTTTGTATAAGTAATGTATAACAAAAGGGAATGATTTTCTTCTTTTCTTTGGGTTGCTCAAAATGAGTGCTTGAAATAACCTCTTTATTAACAATGAGCTGAAACAATCTTGTTCCATGTTTTCTTTGCCTACACATACCTTGTCACCATGGGCTGGTTATTTGCTTGACATCTGATGTAGTTCAGTGGGAAAAACTGGAAAATTCTTTGCCAAATCCAGATACTCCTAATTCCTTTTGCCTTGTATTCTATATTCTCTTTCTCTAGTTATATGCTCATAACAATAACGTGACAGTAACAATTTTTTGTAACTTTTGTGTTGGAATGACTTTTAGCTTACCATTACCTGTGCTATACATGGCTATCAAAATTAAAGTGGCTTCATAAAAATTCCTAATTTAGATATTGAAAACATGTGAAATGCAATAAAACAGACAATCACCTCTTTTAATAGGAGCACAACATAACCTAGAACAGTTGTTCTACAAGTGTTCATTCCACACTGGGGGAGCAGTCTTGCCCTTTTTGCCATTGAAAGGTAACACTGTCCTGTTATGGAGTGCACCGTTATCCTTGTGATTGTCTGTGGCAATTTTAGTCTGTCTCATTTCAACACTGCAGCCAAGTCTAGAATAGTTCCTTCCCTTTGCAAAAATCAGCATATGACTTTTGGAGCCAAACTTCTTTCTAAGGAGTTCCAAAAAATTAGTGTTTGCTTCAGAATGTTCTTCCTCAACTTCAGCTGATATTTTAAAAAAGAGTTTGTCAATTCATCCTAAATAAAGAAGGTAAAAGCCACCAAACCTTTAAAACCTGTAACCTCTGTTTTCTTAGGTTATGCTGGTTGCCTCATGACACCATATGAGCTATATGCAATTGCTAAAGTTCCTGTTTTCAGAAGCTTTAGTCTGTTTATTGGTGGTTCTCTATAGTCATGTTTTCAACAAGGTAACCACAATCCTTTTTTTTTTCAATTTTTACAATTAAGTACCGAAAAGTTTTAACGGAGTCATTTTTAATGGGAGGTAAGACTAAAGAAGACCTCAGAACTGTTCTGTACTCTGATATTTTTTTCACTAATATATTTGGTTTGTTTCCTGTGTATGAAACAATTACCTTTCTAATCTCTTAGCTAATCTCTGACTGTGGGATTTTCCCAATTTCAGTGTACTCATACTAAAAAGCAACCCTCATTTCTTTACTATTGGGTGTATTTTAAAATTATTTCTTTCAAAATTATTATTGAAAGCATTTTTAGATGAAAGAAAAGGAGCTTAGGATATGTTATTAAGTGTAGTTTAATAATATATCCTATATGAGGATTAAGCAGCACTTGGAACAGTTTTATTTTGCCATAATTAAGGGTGAAGTTAATAATTCCTATTTTAATGTATCTCTCTATTGACTGATAGAAGCTTTGCTTTAGTGTTCACTTTACTACAGAAATTTTAAGCTGAAATTAAAAGAAAAAAGAAGCAGCTGTGGGCAATGGACAAGAAAGATCATATTTTTGTGGGAGAAAGATGGACTGTAACAACAGCTTGCTAGGATTGTAACACAAACACAAAGTTAGCTAGGATGAGAACAGAAAACCAAAACAAGAACAGGAAGTGAAAAGAGTAAAACCATATACGGGAGATTATAATTTCAGGTGCTATCTCTCTGGTTGATTTTGCTTCCTAAAAAAACTGCTCGTTATTTAATATGCTGGATCTTCTTTGGACCAGTTTGTACTGCAGGGCCACGGTTGTGTATTTCTGAGCAGGTCGAATTGTCCATAATTCTTCCCCTGGTCCCCTCACACTCCTGTTCTTTCTGCCCCATGTTGCCTCTTCCAGCCAGAGGTGTTTTGGCTCTGTCATTCTCAGACTCGGTGCCTGCCTTCCTTTGAGCAAGAACAGGGATGCAGGCTTGGCGGTTTCATTCTCTAAGCAATATTCACACAAGCTGAAGGGGAAAATGTCCTTCCTTTCTCCTTCCTTGTTTGTTTTTCTCTCCTTAGAGGCATACATAACACCTGCTCTGGCTATTTGCTTGATCTCTAATGCCTTACCTATCAGTTTTTATGTGTTTGCTGCTATCTGTTTCATTTTCAGAGACACAACTTCATCCTTCAGTATCATCTCTGTTGGTTTTGCTATGTTGATCCTCAGGATAAACCTTTGGGGAGAAGGTGGCTTTGTTTATCCTTTGCTTTTGTTGTAGGACATTCTGTTGTTTCAGCAATGTGGTCTCACCAGGAGCAAAGTTGTTACAGTTTTCCTTTGTGGAGTCCTGGTGAAGTTAGCAGGTGTATCTGTATTTGCAGTGCTGTCCTCTGGGCAGTTTGTGCCTTCCTTCAATTCTGAAGAATATTACCTGCTGGTAATACTTTTCTTCAGTAAATCAAACTTTCAGCTACAAAGTTTCTTGTGAGGAAAAGAGAACAGCTTACAAACACCACTATTTTTTTGCTGTGGTATTGGACGATAAGAGCTGGCAATACTTTATGAGAAAAAATAGGCCCTTAAAATTCTCCTCTGTCCCCGGAGGTTTATGTGGTTTCTTTACATAATCAGTTTCTTTACATCGCTTCAGAAGTCTGGCAGTTAAAAGGCAGAGAAGAACCCAGATTAGTGTGAGATGTTGTCATTAGTTATTCCATAGAAGGATATTTATATTCTTTCTTACAAACTTATTTGGATTCCATGCATAACAGGAGTGGAAAGTTCAGTTTTTATGTGGTTCCTCAGTGAAGTTTCAAAGATATTATTGCAAGCTTTAACTAAATAAATGCTTTGCAGTTTTTGGAAAAAACAGCTGTTTGTATCTCTTTATTTTTGTTTTATGATGCTGTTTGAAAATTGTAAGAGATGTTGCTCATCCAGTGCCTGTTTTTCAGATATTGCTAGTGAGTTTGTGAGACTGGCTCTTAGATGTCTAGGTTAGGGATAATTCTCTGAAAGTCTGTGAATTAGTGCCAGTTTAAAGTTGTGTATATGTTAAAACCATAGAAGTAAATTAAATAGACTGTTTAATTATCCACCTGAAATCTGCGTGTAAAAGATGCATCTCATACTGATTTGTAACTCTCATAGGGGATATTTTAAATCTATAATGTGCATAAAAAGTATCTTAGAGAAAGAAAACTGGTTAGGACATTCAGAAGTGTTAGGATTATTTCAAAGCAGTGATCCTCTTTTTTAATTTTTCTGTAAGATCCTGAGTACGTAATGATACTATCCATTTCTGCTAGTTGCATCAGATGGGAACTTCTCATCATCTCACATCTTTGTATAATTTAACACATATAAAGTGTGTAATTAAGGCCATACCGAGTTATATATGTCCTACCCTTAGGCTCTTTTCAGCTAGCAACCGAGAACATTCCATTATGGACCCAAAGTCCCTTTTCCTATCTGGCAGTGACCGCAGTAGCTGGCAAAGCTCAGACATCTTTACTCCTGCTTGGCACACCCCGCTTGCCTGGCTTCTTGCAGAGCTCTTACTCTGATTGAAACAAACGTGATCACTGAGATAAGTCTGTGGTATATTTGATTATTTGGCTGCTACTTAAGAAATGAAGATTGTTACTGACTCACCGAACAAGACAGGTGCTGTTTACAGAGTACAGGAGCCGCTCTGCAAACTGAAGTCTGTGGCTGAGCAAGCAGCAAGGAAATCCTCTCCTTTGTCCTTTCCAAAACCCAGCTGTGGCTGTACAAGTATGTGCTTAGGTTTGCACTTGAAAGGCAAAGCTGGCGATCTGCTGCACGGCAGGCGTACCATTTAGTCCTCAACCCTTTTACACTTTGCGTGCAATTAATTGTTCTTTTGCTGGCAGACACACAGAATTCAACAACAGATTTTGACACACGCGTGCTGCTGTCCTGAAGGATTCTTTGAGTGGACTGTCTTGCAGCTGCTGCGTTTTCCACCAGCTAAACTGACAGTTACCTACTGTGTGGAGTTGCTAGGAGAAGGTGAATAGTCATCATTACAGCATATTCCTTGAATAACAACCTGTAGAGCTCTCTGATTTCTCTTCTGCAGGGATTTATACATGTCTTCACTACAGACTTAGCATTTGTACAGTCACGTTTTTATTGAGAGGCTGGTAGATATTTATTCATTAAGAATCAATTCAGGATCAACTGAAGAGAGGAAAGCTCTGGCATTTGAATGTGCACTCTTTTTGTAGGGTGATGTGGCTGATACTGGCTTCTACCATCTGCTTTCCTATTGCAGCTTGTTTCTCCAACCTGCAGAGCAGAAACCAGCTTTTCTTTCCTTCTGGATTTTTAAAAGCATTCACATTTATCCTGCATGGCAATGAGTTATAGTCAATTTTAAGGAACCTTTTGTGCTTCTGTGCATATTCTTACAACAGAAAAAGTGCATGAGAAAGGAGCTTGAGCAGCAGTAGTATAGTAGCTGGCTCACCCGTATGGATTAGACTGGTGAGGTCAGAGGAGCTGTGTGTACTTGCTCTGTGCTTGTAGAAGGGGTGGAGGGGGAGAGTAGATTTGTCTATCAAAATGAATAGCGATTCAGGCAGGAACGTCCTTCAGCTGCTGTAATTCTGATGTGTTTTGGTATGAGAGCAGCTATTAACATGCGTGGATCTTCTGACAGTAGTAGTGGACTAAAGAATGCTTTTACCTGCTGCTGATCCTGACTGTAACTTTATTGCTGTAGGACAACAACGATGGGGGCTCGAGCAACAGAAACAACTCGGGAACTGGAAAGCATCTCTGTAAAGTATCAAATAGGAGGACATGCAGAGAAAATGTGGCAACGGCTCAAAGGAATGTGAGTAGCTTCTCTCCTTGGCTTTTGTTCTGTTCCCTGGGAAAGATCGTTTTCATCTGTTTGTTAAAATGACTAATTAGCAAGTGGGAGAGTTATCTCTAAGCTGTGAATAGTATTTGCTCTCATAATACAGTACTTTACTTTCATATACAATGGTACTTAGATTAATGTTGGATGCTATATAAGGTTCAGTCACCTCATTTAAAAGACATATGACTAGTGAGAATTTTAATCCAAATTAAAATGCAGGTAAGTCCTTTCAGGTTAAACACTCCTTTAGCTCTGATATGGTTTTGTGAATGTTATCTTCAGAATCAGTATTGCTGGACTTGTTTCATCATTGCTGGCTGTATATATAGATGAATATGTTATTGCAGTCCCATAGAAGGTATCAATACTTTGCCTTTTGAGTGCATAGGTGAAGAAGTCTGTGTTAAAAGGTGCTTAGTTATTTACAGGGTGCTACATCTCTGTATTTTGTCAAATATATTGGAGGTCAATAATTTTAAAAACTGATTGAAGGACTATTTGAAGGGGCCACTATGCACCTGCTGTGTCTAATTCACTCCTCTCAAACGCAATTTTCATTGTAGACTTTTGGTGCAACTGATCAGTAAATAAACATCTGCAACCTGTCAGAGAGAAACTCCATCAAGCTAGTGTGTTCTAAAATCCTTAAACTTCAATGCCTTCCTTTGAATATTTGCCTGTTTTTCTCTCTGAAAGCTGATGTCAGGATGTTACAAATAAACACATTACATTTGTTGCTTTGGAAGCCAGGAAATGACACTATTCTTTTTGCTGGAAAGGTTTGAAAAGGTTACTGGGTTTGTAAAGGTATTCCACAGATGCTAAATAGTGCCTCAGCTGTTTCAGGAAACAGTTTGATTGAAACCTATGGGACACTTAAGAGTGCTAAGAAGATTAGATGCATTGGCTATGGCACTGCCTGTTTCCCCTGTGCTTTTAGTAGACACTGAAGCTGGATGTGGGAAAGTCTTTCCCATCTGCTTTCTTTCAAGAGAAAGTTGGTTGGATTCACTGGAAACTCACTTTTCAGTTGTGGCCAGGGATTTATCAGGACTTCTCTGTGATATGCTTTTGAATATTTGCTCCAAATCCTATCATCACTCTGCTTAAGCTTAAGCAGTTTGGGAACAATTTTACCCCTAGAAGCCTCAAAATATGCATAGCAGAGCAAATATTTTGATAATTTCCTGATCTTGCCTCTCAGTTTCTGCTACTGGAGACCTCCATCAATTTCTGCAGACTTCCAGTCATGTAGGTTCTAAGCTGCTGCTTTTCATTCTACAAGTTCTCTGTTACCTCTAGGCTCTTAGGTTGAAACATTTCCTTTCAGCTGCCCCTAGTATGGTTCCTTTAAATAAGTTAATGTAAATAACTAAACATGAGCGATATTCAGTACAACAGCTCCAGGAAATAAGTTTCATGCTTCTTTAGGAGTAGTGAAAATGATAGTTGGAGTTCGTAGTGTATCAAAATCAACTGGAACTTAAGTGTTTGGAAACCATGCATCGTTTGCAGATTGGTGCCAACCCCTTGAATGTAACTGTGTGACAGGTAGTGCTTAAATACTTCTATTTAAAAGAAGCAGGTTATATTATTAGATAAGTTTTCAGCTGACTGTTTCTCAGACTTCTTGATGATTTTATTTTAAACATTCACTAGTTGATAGGAAGTCACTGACTAGTCAGTATTCTGAATATTGTATGGGAAAAGTTCAAAGTGTTGAGTTTTTCTGAGCAGTAGTATAAGCACCGGCCATTAAGAAAAAGGGTTCATTTTGCCCATGCACAGATGTCAAGGCAGAAATATGTTTGTATGTGGTAGTAGAGAGGAACAGGTAAATGGGGCTGCCATGGATATTCTGGTTTTGGAAGAATTCTTTTACAAATTGTCAGTGAGAAGAGTTATTTCATCTTAAGAAGGGGAACTTTTAATGAAACTGAGTATGTATGAAAGCAATTTACTGATTTTTTTTAAGTAGTATACAGTAGTATATCTATGCTGAAGTCAAGATGAGATGTGAATGATGTCGCTGAATCTGTTCTTGCTGATGGTGTCCGCAGCCTACAGACTTTTCACCAAAGTATGCATGTGATTTCAAGACAGTTTTAATCTATTTTGCCACTTGAGAGTGCTGATTATCTTTTTTTCAAGCAGGTTGTTATTTATGAGATAAGATTGGGTTTCATTTAGATAACTATCTGGATAGTGTTTAAAAGCTGCAAAGTAGGTCCTTACTTAAAATGAACTTTTATTTTCTGTTAGCATTTCAGCTTTTTGCAATAGACTTTTAATTAAGAATTTGGCTGCAGAATTCCCTATACATTTAACCTCATATGTTTTGAGGTGTTTTTGTTATGGGTTTATTGGTTTTTTATTTTTGTAAATGCAAACTGTTCTGTAAGATAGTTGAGTTGAATACGCTTAAGAATAAATGAAAATCCTTATTTGAATGCCCAATAAGAAAATCTGGGTATTGCGGAAACCTGAATGAAAGGGCCTTTCTATGGATTTTCTACACTATAGGCTTGCATAGACCTTGCTCACCTAATCGGCTCCCTAAATGCTGTGATAAAGGCTTGGCTGTTTCGAATAAAGCGAAAGCCATACCTCACTTTCATTGGGTCTGTGTAGCCAAGCTACAGCCAAGCTGTGTCTTCTGTATGGCAAGCAAAAATCCAACTCTATTTTCTCAACATTGCAATTGTGGCAATGCTGCAAACAAGGAGATTACCTGGTAGAAAAGAGATTAATTTGAAATTGATAACTTGATCCTTAGCATTGATGCTGAGTTTATTGTGGCCTGAGTGTATAAAACACAAGCTCACTGAAACCAGGCTTGTGAAAATGTGTTGTGTACATTCTTGTCTTGACTGGAGCTTTTGGTCTTTGAATTAAGACATTTTCAGTATGCAGACTGTGAGCTTCTATTGTTTTGTACTTCAGGGAGAGAGCAAAACCAAATAAGAAGTGACAGCTAAATAACTCATATAATAGTCTGAGTTTTATAATTCATTGTTATGCAGAAGAGTAAAAGCAAAAGCCACTCAAGCCACTGCTGGAGTTCTTGCTGCCTGACTGAAAAGAAGGGTTGTACACCTTCTCCTTCAGAAGACGTCTTGTCACAGCCTGGCCAGGGCGCTCCTTCTCAGATGGTTTAATGCCACTGATTGAATTTTTTTCTCCTCTTTTTTTTTTTTCTCGCCTCTCATTATCTCGTGGAATCTTACTTTAGACAGTAACCAAGTCCTTGGCTTAAATGTAAATTAAAGGTAATAATAGATATAAATAAATAAATAAATATAAAATAGATAATTTTATTTAATTAAATGTAGTTATAATAAAGAAATAGATATAAATAGATATAGGTAATAAAAAAAGGTAATAAAACCTCACTCGATATCACCCTCAGAACAGTCACTGCTCCCCACACCTTATATTATTTTGCAAGTTGGCAACTTCTTTGGAAGTAACTTCTTGTATTGCCACCAGTGTTGAACCTGGGTGAGTTCCACTTCTGAACGTTGAAATAATTAGTTAGAAAATAACTTGCTTTTCATAGATACACACATTTGCTAAAATTATTTCTGTGAGGCCAGAAAAAAGTATGAATGGAAAATGTTAAAATCTGAGGTCCCAAGAGTTTGGGGAATTGGAGTTCACATATAGTTGGAATAGGCTAATTTCTGTAATTGTTACTGATTCAAAAAGGGAATATGTGTTATTGCTGTTCTAAAATTAATTTATGCTAACTTGAATGGCAAAAGGGATTTGAGAAAAAGTATAAGCTTCTTTCCATACCTTCTTCCCTTCCTTTTTTTCCACAGCCAAAATAAGAGATCCAAATTTCTGCAGCATTTCTGCTGAGAGTCTAAACTGCTTTAGACACCGAAAGGGGCTGAGTCATAGACCCAGTTTGTTGATCCTGCAATGCTGCAGTAACAAATGCCTGTCATTGCATGCATACACATTGTGTAGAAGCAAAAAGGGGCCCCAGTCACTGATTTGAGGGAACTTGGCTTGATGTCAAGGAAAGTAGAGAAACAGCTTCCTCCACACCTGCTTAATTATCAGAAGAGTGAATACTTTTAAAGGCATCAGACGGAATCCAGATTAGCAGCCAGTTAAATCTAAAAGGAACTAGAACGGGTAACACTAGTCGCAGAACCTCACCCCATCATTCCTTCACCAGATCCGCACATACTGGTGGAAGAGCTATAGAACCGTTTCCAGAACCGTATATGACAAAGAGGCCATTTCTTGATTTTTCAAAGTAAATTGTTCACATTTTATTTTATACTGTTTGGTGTTTGTGTTTTCTTATCATCCTGTTTTGCATGCTTAATTTGCATAAACTATGAAAGTTCAGTCACGGTTAACTGAAGAGATTATAATTATCAAAACAACATTTTGTGATAGAAAGGTTTATAAATTTGTGAGTACTGAACAAAAAGAGGAGAAGAGCTAGAAATACAGGTGGGTAACTATGATAAAAAATGGCAAGACAGGAATTGTCACTGCTGACTACATTAGGAAAAAATGAATATACCATTCAAGCAGTTTTTACTTGTAATATTGCCCATTTTTACTTTTTCCTAAGTTGGAAACTTTTCTTTAAAGGAAAACCTTAAGCTCTTAAAAGTAATTCAAATGACAGCTATTTCTAAAGGAAATGTAAGTAAAATTAAAGCTGTTATTTGTCAAAGATGATTTCAGAAATGCTGTGAACAGAAAACTGAAGAAATTATACAATGATTTACCTGTTGATTGATATGTATCACATTAGTGCTGTAATTACAGTAAGAATTGTTCCATTATAAGTTTTGAACAGCTTTTTTTGATTTCAAAACCAAAGTCTGTTTCAATGTCTGAGTAGAGGTAAACAATTTATATTTATTAATTTGTGACCTAAAAATATGTATCTAATTAAACTTAAATAAAATAAATGTTAGAATTTTCAGTAGCTATAGATATTTTAGTCGTATTCAGTAACTTAGCATTAGCAATTTGGAAATCCTGTCATATTAGAATAGTGATATTATTTTGCTGTTAGGTATTTCCATTATTATCATGTACAGAAGACACAGAATTAATTTTCTGATTCACACTAATGTTTTGCTGCAATTTCTGGCACATATCAATGTTTTTGATGGATTAGAGTAAATGCTAATCCTCCGTTTACTGTGGGTAGGTGAATTGTTGTGCTTTTGTAGAAAGCTTTACTATAAACATTTACAAATTGAGGAGTGGTGGTCAAGCCATAATTTGCCCATGACATCACTAAGATCAGTAGCAGTGTGTCTTTATAGGTCACACAGTCCCTAAATAATACAGTCTAATATCGAAATTCCCCATTTGTGGAACTTTAAATGTAAATGTTCGTATACCCTTCACATATGCTTCCAATTAAAAATAAGTATTTGATCTAAGAACACTGCAAAGGATATTAAAGAGAAAATTTTATGAAGCTGACTGCTAAACTGCGATTAAATGAAGTCTGAAATTTCTGTCTTCTGTGTTTGTGTTTCGCTTAATCTTCTGACTCTACTTATGCTACGTCAAACACTTTTAAGATTTCCTGAAAAATGCTTTCTGTGACTATTTAACTTATAAATGTTCAATTCAGATTTCTGCTTAGAAAGAGATTGCATGTGATCCACTACACAAATAATTACTTCCCTCCTATTTTGAACTCCTGCCAACTACTTGTACAGGGACCCTTGTTTGCTTTGCAGACTGAGTAGTTATTATAAACATTTCTTTCAAAAACTTCGTTCTCCAATTTAGCTGGTATACATTGAAGCCTACCACAAAACAGTTAGCAGTTATCAGAGCTATTGGTCAAATGCTCGGAGTTCATACTGCCCTCCCACATATAAATCCACCTGCTCCACCTCCACAACAGATGAAGTCAAAATAACTGGATAGACAAAAAAAAAAAAAAGCCTTTTGTCTTGCTGATTATATAGAGTTGGGAAAATGCAAATGCCTAAATACTGAAATTACATAGTTACCAGTGGAAGTTATAATAAAAATAGGCATTGACTTCATACATCTGAATGAGAAACATAACCTCAGGTTTATTAAAATTGTGTCTGACAGTTGTTTTCCTGTAAGATGTCAAAATAATTGTTTAGGAGTGAGCTAAGCATTTAGTACTGTTTCATTTTGTTTGCATTTGCTATCTGATTGGGTTTAGTCCTGATATAATCTATGGAGGAGGGCTAGAACAAAACAGTCACAATTATTTCTGCTGCCATTTACTCGAGACTATTAGAAAACTAAGACTGCTTAAGGTCTAAGGTCTGGTAGCAAGTCCTCCTGTGCTACTGTATCGTCATATGTAGCCTGCAGGTTTTCGTTTCGTAAAAAAACCAAACAAGGCATCCAAAACCCCTTCAAAAGGAAGCAAAATCAACAAGCCAACCAACCAAGGGCCAAATGGGCGACGCTTGACCCACAAACTGCAGAGTGGTGGGGTGCTTTACTCATTCTCTGGTGGCAGCAGGTGTTTGAGAGTGTTTTGGTTTTGCCTTTACTGCCTTCACATACAATTTCACAAAGTACTTGAGGTCACCAATGCCAATTTGTGGAACTTGTAAAACAAGGCCTTGTAGAGAGGAACTATAGAAGCGATCAGAACTTAACGTAAAGTCAATTTTAATTGACTTTAATTTTCCTAGGGAGATGGAGGAAAGCGAGCAGTTGTGACTAAAACAAGAGAGAAAATTGCATTGTACTGTGGTTAAGTGAAGCTGAACACAAATTGAGTACATGGGTTGTAAAGTAACAGCTGACAATCAGGTGACTCGGTTTTCACCCTCCATGGAGCTTTGCAATTAGCCAGGCAGTGTTGCAGACCGAAGCAGCCAGCCTTCTCCCCAGACTCGCTTTTCGTTTAGAAAACTGCTTAGAGTTACTTGTAAAGCACTACTAGAGGCATTCAGTGTTTATTAAAGGCTGCAGCTGGATGCAGAGTAGTCTGTGGTTCAGACAATAGAGACACATTCTCTGAATGCATTTATGCAAGGAAGAGTGGTCTTAAAGGAATGTGATTATTCCTAAAAGGCTGGGTAATTCTGACTGCCAGCATATGCAATTTCATAACTGTGAGTAAAATACTATTAACATGACTTGCTGTGTTTATTCCTATGGATTCTACTACAAAAGTGACTTCCAAACTGGTCTTCTGTGAGCTGAGGGAGTTTGTCAGCTGAATGGTCCTGAAAAGATGACCTTTTTCAGCAGTCATCACAGATTAAGTTATCTGCCACGATTAATTCTTGCCTCCCAACTCTCTCTGCTGCCTCCATGCTATCTTTCTTAGCTGTTCTAGTATGACTGGTTTTGATGCCATGCAGGGTATTCTGTGGTAAAAATAACCTGTAATAACTTTTTTTTTTTTTAGCCTCTACTATAAATTTAAACTTCAGTCAGTTCCTAGGTTGGATTCCTTCTGTGTTTCCACACCTAGTTACATCCTTACAATGGAAGAAGTTGTCTGAGAATGGGAGTATTTGAAGGTAAACTGAAATGAGGCAATCCTGCTTGAGCAGCTTTCCAGAAAAACAATCATAGTGTTAGATAACTCATATATTAAGTCCTTGATTCTGTGATAACTGTAAAGCCTACTCTAGGGCATCTAGTATTAGATGAAAACATAGCAGAAAGTGTTGATCCAATATGAATGTGTCCTGAGGGTTCAATTTTATTCCAGTATTTTTGAAAGGTTAACTTTCAACTAGTGGATTTTATAAAGATCAAGTACTGCCTGCATCACTCCAGCTTTATGATGCATCAGATAAGGTCTGTGCTGCTGTAGCCAACAGAAAGCTGCCCTGAAAGAAGGCCAGTATAAACATCTGTGTTGTGTACTTTGGCTAATCCAAGACAATTGTAATCACGTATTTGCACCTGAACAGAATCAGTTAAGTACTGCAAGGTGGTCTATAAGCAGCAGTTACAGGACTGTAATCTAAACCTCTCTAAGTCTATTGTTTGCCTTCCTGCATAAAGCTCTTTGCCACCAGTGGCAGGTGTCAGCAAATAAAAAAGGTGAAAACTGCTATATTGAAATTTTGATTCTTCTTGACCTGAATGCCCTGAGAATGACTACTCGTTCAATAGCTGCAACTGTAGTGTTTATAATCTCTACAATGAAGGTGGACGGTCATGAGGTTTATATGGGTTCTTTAGAATGAGTAAAAGAAGTAATGCTTATCTGAGTTAGTGGCATAAAATGATGAAAAATAAAGTATCCCTCAGTTGCTTCTCTGTTTGGCAATTTAGGCAAATACACCTGATTTTATACCTTCCAGAGAAGCTGGTGTATCATGAAGAATCATCTGCTGGAGAACAGAAAAATACGTGAGATGTACATTAAAGCTTTACTTTTTTTTGAGAAGGAATAGGTCTGCAAATATCTCTCCAAAGTATATAAAAAAAAAAATAAAAAAAGGAACGTGGTTTTGCTCAAATCTTCCTCACTGACCTCATGGCTGCTGCCTGATGGCATAACTAAATGTTTGTAATCATACTCATTCAGCATTTTTGCCTGGTTTTATTGCAATTTATTTAATGAGTTTTTCAGCTTTAGAAACTGTTGAATTCCAGCAGAGCAACCTTCCAATCATAATGCAGATATTATTTGATGCAGGGTTATTTAACAGGGAGTGATCTAAAGGAAGATGTTTATCTATGCAAGTGCTTACACTCCATTATCTATTGTTTGACGTTGGCTTCAGTTTGTTTGACTCAACCCTTCTCCAGACTTCTGGTGCCCCCAGGAAAACAAGTAGCCTCCATAAATATTATGCAGACACTTAATTGTTGTGAATTTCTCTGATAAATAGTGTCTGGAGGCATTTACGTTTGAATGGTTCACTGTTAGTGTGATTTATGCCAGAAAGACACTAAGGAACAGGCTACTGGGTAGTATTTACTTCTTTCTTTTGTTCATCTACAATGCAGAACTGTTTTCCTGCCTGGGAAAATTGTAATGAAATACTATCTCTGTTTTTTTTTTTCTGCTATGTAGTATGCAGAATTTAATGAAGAGTCAACATCTAACATCATGCTTACCTGCAATTATATGTTTTGTATTTTTATTTACTGTATCTTTTGAATAGTTTCATTCTTTTTTTTTTTCTGACACCACTTAGTCATATTCAGTAGCTTTTTTTTCCCTTTTAATTAAAGTCTTGATAAAGGTTTGCATTTTTTTCCACTATTTTGAAGCTTTTTATTAATATCACAAATACTAACCACAAATACTCTCAGTAAAGGTAACCGAGACACCTGTTTGGCAGAGATGCCAAACATGCCAGGCTCAGCTGGAGCTGCAAATGGTTTTTGCTTTTGACAGTCTCTTTTTATCATCAGTGTGATATTTTCTGAGGCACAGCCAAGCACACTGCAAATAGCATTACATCATTGGCATTGATTTTCATTCGGATGGGCTGCAATGCAGAATTCCTGCTCTGAAGAAAATTAAATACGTAAAAAAACCTTGGAAAAGGCCACCAAAATTAAATCATCAGGTGAATAAGTATTCTGAAATATATTTTAAAAAAATTGAATCAGCATCTCTTTCTGACTTTTTCTGCTTCCAAGACCATAAACTGAAGTGGCAGTAAACTGGTTATTTGAAAACCAGTGGTTCTAGTTCCTATGCTGCCAAAGCACAGGACCTGGGAGTACAACTCTGAGCAACCAAGTAGGATAGTTGCCTGTAGTCAGGAAATCTCCAAGATAAATAATCATATTTTATGATCAAAGTAAAGTCTGCACAAAATCTGAAATTTTTCGTTGGAGAAAAATTTCAATTAGAAAACAACTGACCATATCTGAGTTAATTCTTTTCAACTTAAATAAAAAGACCTTGTATTTTATGGGCAATTGGAAATCGGACGTTTCTCTTCCACAGAAAACTAATGTATCACAGAAGTCTTTTTCTAATCATATATTTATTTGTTGGTAATTTGGAGTATATGTTTCAGTGGCTACTTAAGACACCTTCACCAGCCATAATTTCAGTTAAAGCTTATAAACCAGGTTTACGCGATAATCCTATAACAGTGAAAGGCAGTAAGATGGCGATACAGTAGCCTTCTCACTGCCTTATACTGCTGTAGCAAGAAAACCCTATTTTAGTGTTACAGCTCTCTTGAACAGACATTATTGGTCTTAGTTCTAAATAAGTGGAACAAAAAAATAGACTTCAACTTAATTTATCTGCGATTATTTTGAATATGTATATACTCACAATTCTTTAAGTGTGTTTTACAGACAAATATGCTGGCGTTGGTTTGGGTTCATTTTTTTCTTCTTTTTTTCTGTAAAACTTAGGTTGGTTACAAGCCAAATTTAATGAGAAGAAAACTATGTCTCAGTCTCTCCCTGTAGTGCCTGTATTTGATGCATTTAACAGTGGTGCATTATTATATTGTGCTGGAAATCATTGAGTCCTTCCTTCCTATTCCTACCAAGAAGACATCTCAAAACTGCATAACTGTTATGATTTATTGAGTGAAATAGTACACTTGCCTCTGGAAGGAAAACTGCAAACATTAGATGATAGCAAGTATTACTTAGAGTGGTGAGAGTTTATGTAAAAGGAGTGAAAAAAAATGTACACTTCAAAATAAGTTTATCTCTACTAGGTGCTTTCTGGTTTATGTAAATTTTGTCTGACATATGTTCTTGACTTAAAATACTGTAGATAGAAACTCAACTTGTTTGGGCCTTTTGACACTCAAGTTCTTTTCTAAGCAGATTGAATTAATATTATTTGTTTCTCTAGAATTATTAAGACATTTTTGTCAAAGGTATGCCAAATTGAAGAACGTTAATAAAATACACATGTAAATATTTCAGTTATAACTGTGAGGAAACTTTGCCTCCAAGCGAGAAATATTTAATTCTATTTTGAGTTGTTCTCTTGAGTAGTTTGGTTAGCCATTGTCAGCCTTGTGTGAGCTACTCATCAAAAAGGGATTCCCTCTCCTTTTGATTGCTAGAACATCTCTACTGTTCCAGAAATGTTTATCTATTTAAAGTTTTGAAGTAATGCATGAAATTGTTGAAACATTTTGGTGCAACACACTTCTGAACATACATAATTATGATGCATACTTAGTAGATTTCTTCTGTTAAGTGCGCTATATCAAGCAATATTTTTGATAAGTAAGGAAAGATTGATAATGTATTTCTGTCTCATGAAACAGAAATTGAATTTCCAATAATGCCAAGCAGACAGCTTATTGCTGCCAAACATGAACATTTATTGCCTAGGCCTTATGATTCCTAGTTTTCTGGTTTAATATATGAGAAACTTTTCCCTTGCTTTCACCATTAATGTATTGTTTTATTTTTCAGTATTCCCAGAACATGCACATGTAGCCCTGTTACAAATCAAATGTGGTTCATGTTCTGTGTGAAACTGAACATTACCTAAGAGAAAAATGGTTTGCCTACATAACAGACAGGGACAAAAAGGTTTAAAAGCGAATGTACAACAGCTGCAAGTCCATTTTAGAGCTGGATATGAGGTAAACACAGGATATGAGCATTGCAGAAGATTATGAGAGTTTATAGCTCTATCCAAACTTTGAGTTGCTCATGTCACTGTTGCAGCCGAAACTAAAGTTTGTGTTTAAACGCTTAGAGCCTTCTAGAAGACTAAATTGTGATAGATTTAATACAACTATAACAATGCATGTCCTGGTGTTTAAAATTTAGAATTATAGAAAATCATAGCTTTGATTCGGTCCTCTAATTGTGCTTCTGCTTTTACATTAGAATCTTGTGTACCTATTAACATCACATGCCAGCTCTGCTACAGTCTAATTAAAATCAACATTAACAAACATGCCATAATATGTTAATATTATCACTTTCTGGAAAAAATAGGTGGATCAGGTGTGCATAAGCCATATGGAGCCATCTCTGTGAGCTATTTCTCCTTTGACTGACTTACACTCAGCTTTGACAAGATTCATTCTGGATACATGAAAGAGTCAACCTTGCCTTAGCAAGGGGTCATACTGTATTGGGTCTGGCTGAGATGGAGTTAATTTTCCTCACAGCAGCCCTTATAGTGTGTTGTGCTTTGTATTGGTGGCTAGAAAGATGTTGATTGTGTGCCGGTGTTTTGGCTACTGCTGCGCAGTGCTTATGCAGCATGAAGGCTGTCTCTCCAACATACCCACTCTCACCAGGAGGCTGGAGGTGGGCAAGATCTTGGGATGGGGCATAGCTAAGACAGCTGACCCAAACTGGCTGAAGGGATATCCCAAACCATATAAAAACTAAGAGAATGGAAGAGAAAGGAGGCATTCATTATTATGATGTTTATCTTCCAGAGCAACCGATGTGCCTACTGAAGCCTCCTTTGCTGGGATATAGCTGGGGGCATTACCTGCTGATGGGAAGTAGAGGATAAATCTTTCGTTTTCCTTTGCTTCCTCATGTGATCTTTGCTTTTTTGCTTTATTAAACTGCCTTTATCTTGACCCACAAGTTTAGGGTTTGGGTTTTTTTTCATGTTATTCACCCCCCACCCCCATCCTGTTGAGGAGGGAGTGATGGAACGACTTTGGTTGACACCTGGCATTCAGCCAGGGTCACCCTAGTGCACATATTTAGCCTTCTGGCACTGCACTGATCTTTTTTTTTAACAAAGAGCTGTATCCGGAATGCTGTTCTGTGTAGTTTAAAAATATCCTTGTTTTCACATACAAGATGAAATAAAAGTGTAAAGAATGGATAATGAGTTAATGAAAGTATATAATTTCCTACAAGTTTTACTTAAGACCTTTTAGTTTGAAAGTTCAGAACATTTTTATCATCAGGTCAATGCTAAAATCATCTCATTGTTTTGGGAGAGGAGGACTCAGAGGTTGCAGAGTCCTTGAATAATGTTACTATTTAGGGAAACGTAGTTATTAATAGAACTTGATTTTTTAATACTTCCAACCTTTATCTTTATATGTTAAATGTAGTCTCAAATTCATGCTTAGTTTGAATGAGGAAGAGAATAGGATGAAACTTTAACACATCAGCTGATGAGATTCATCCACAGGTCCTGAGGGAACTGGTGGATGAAGTTACTACGTCACTATCCATCATATGTGACAGGTTGTGGCAGTCTGGTGAAATTCCTACTGACTGGAAAAGGGGAAACATAACCCCCATTTTTAAAAAGGGAAAAAAAGAAGACCTGGGGAACTTCAGGCCAGTCTCACCTCTGTGCTCAGCAAGATCATGGAGCAGATCCTCCTGGAAACTATACTAAGGGGCATAGAAAATAAGGAGGTGATTGGTGACGAACAACATGGCTTCACTAAGGGCAAATCATGCCTGAAAAATGGTGGCCTTCTAAGACAGGGTTACAGATTTGGTAGATAAGGGAAAAGTAACTGACGTCATCTACTTGGACTTGTGCAAAACATTTGACACTGTACTGCATGACATTCTTGTCTCTAAATTGGAGAGACATGGATTTGATGGATGGACCACTCGGTGGATAAAGAATTGGCTGGGTGGTGGCACTCAAAGAGTTGCAGCCAAAGGCTCGATGTCCAAGTGGAGACCTGTGATGAGTGGTGTTCCTTGGGGGTTGATACTGAGACCTGTGTTGTTTAACATCATTATTGGCAACATGAACAATATAATTGTGTGCGCTCTCAGCAAGTTTGCCAATAACGCCAGCCTGTGTGTTGACATCCAGAGGGATCCTTGACAGGCTTGAGATGTTTGCATTGAGGTGGGCCTGTGCAAACCTCATGAAGTTCAGCAAGGCCAAATGAAAGGTCCTACGCCTGGGTCAGGGTGATCTCAAGCACAAATACGGGCTAGGCGTAGAACGGATTGAAAGCAGCCCTGGGGAGAAGGACATGGAGGTGTTGGTTGATGAGAAGCTCAACATGAGCTGGCAGTGAGTGCTTGCAGCCCAGAAAGCCAACTGCATCAACAGAAATGTGACCAGGAGGCTGAAGGAGGTGATTCTGCCTTTTTACTCCGGTCTTCTGAGGCCCCGCCTGGAGTACAGTGTTCAGCTCTGGGGCTCCCAGCATAAGAAAGACATGAACCTGTTGGACTGGGTTCATAGGAGGTCCACGAAGATGATCAGAGGATTGGAACACTTCCCATATAAGGAGAGAAGGCTTAGGGGAGACCTTATAGCAGCTCTCCAATACCTAAAAGGGGCCTATAAGGAAGCTGGAAAGGGACTTTTTACCAGGCATATAGTGTTCAGACAAGGGGTAAAGGCTTTAAACTGAAAGAGGGCAGATTTAGATTAGGTATAGGAAGAAATTCTGCACTATGAGGGTGGTGAGGCACTGGCACAGGCTGTGCAGAGAAGTTGTGGCTGCCCCATCCCTGGAGGTGTTCAAGGCCAAGTTGGCTGGGGCTTTGAGCAACCTGGTCTAGTGGAAGGTGTCCCTGCCCATGACAGGGGGGTCAGAACTGGATGATTTTTAAGGTCCCTTCCAACCCAATTCATTCTAGGATTCTATTTCTGTGATTTTAAAGTGAAGGATAGCAAGGAAAAAATAGAATTCATACAAGTTGTAGAGATTAACTGTATTCATTTCATTCCTGGTAGTGAAAAACAGTATTGCAGCTTTACATACGGTGACTCTGCATTGAAATAGACTCGGAAAGATACTGTGTAAAGCTCTATAATGACAATGTAAAGTGACAACAGATGTGATTTCTCACACTAAAATGCATTCTTATCATTTGACAATGATTAACATTATGATGATCCTCCTGGCATGGAACTGAAATTTTTCTACATTGTACAAATTATATTAAATCCGTCTTTAGCTGGCACTCATGCCTTACTGAAGTTGGCAGACTCCCACATGCATGGGACCATTTCCAGCTTTATACATGGGCAGAAGTGCAAAAGCCTCCATATGACGCTTCACTTCTGAAAATCAGTTGATGATTTTCACAAAAGGTCTGCTGCATAATGCAATTCTGTATCTCAGCAAAAAGTGCTTCATGGCCTAGCTATAGATTCTTCTTGCTCAGTTATCTACTTTTACCCAATCCATTAGGATATAATAATATTTAAAGGCACACCAGTTCCTGGCTGTACTGGGACTTTGTGATTCCATTTGAAAGATCTGAAAATCTTGTAATTTTGTGAGACTGCATTTGAGAGATGTAAGAAAATGTCAGGATCCAACATTCAGTTCACTCCTTCGGGTAAAACCTGTTGTTGGGTTATATATGGACAATGGACAATGTAAAAGAGGTTTGGGGTTTTTTTTTGAATGAGGAAAAAAAGGTCTGTAATATTTTTTGTGATATAGTTGATGTCAAGCCCAGAGAGTGTAAACCATAGGACTTCAGCCTGTGATTTCCCTGTCAAGTCCATAATTTAATAAAATTAGCCTGGTTCTGGTCTCTCTTACCCCAGTATAATTGGAGGCTATTGAATTACAACACATTAAATGAGACCTCAAAACAGATTTGCTTCATTGTGACTAAAAGAGTGCAATATTTCATGGATGCAGTGGAATATGTCTAAGGTTTATTGGTCACACCTTTTTATGAACACTGGGCTATGTCAAGTATATTACAGTTTTTCAGAGTTAGTTGTTACTGGTTAGGACAAGAATGATTCCCTGAAGCTTCTCTTTTTATTTGCATTCATTTTTTTTTTCCCATCTCCCAAAGGAAGAAACATGTTTACCTCCCTTTGTCTATCACTTGGCTGCAGCTACAGTAGTAACACAGAAACAGATTGCAACAAATTTGCTATTTATTGCTGTGATTTTGGATTTTTGCCATTCTTGCTAATGAGCTATGTTTTTGCAGATAGACTAAGGATGGGCTTAGCTCACATGCAGGCAATTGTATACTGGTTTGTCCTTAAATTTATTTTTAACAATACAATCAGCAGATTGCAATCTGTATTATGATCATTGCAAATAGATCTCACCATGTTTAATGCAACTGTGAAGCTTTGACCATGCAGATGAGGGGAGTTTGACATTGAAAGAAAAAACAGTTGCTCTACATCACCTAAAATTTTATTTTAGCAGTTTTTCTATAGTAGTTTGGGGAATGGCAACAGGGAGGAAGGGAAAGTTAGATGGAAGGGATGGTTTTACCACCACTTAACCCAAATAATTACACTGCATTCCTTTCTAGTGCAGCATGCAGCTAGAACAATACGCATGATATTATACAGTATTTGGTTTAATAGTGGAAGTATATACCACATTAAGTGATGAAGTCTTAAATGCTGTACTCTTGTTTTTATAGGTAGCTGAAGGCTTCTTCTCACCATACACTCAGCCCTGCTAGAAGTGTATGACAAAGAAAAGTTGGAAGTTTTGTTTTTTCCCTGCTGAGTTGCCTCAGAGGAAAGTGTCAGAAGCACAAAAGCCTTTGTTGCTTCACTTCATGATTAAATCCAGCCTTCTCTATTGAAAGAACTCTTCTTTTGCTTTATTACCCCGTTACAAAATGTCTTTTCCCATCACAAATATTTCCGTTTCCCTATGCTTCTCCTCCTAATTAACACTGAAAGCCATTCCTAATATTGAGTCTAGAAGCTGCCATTCCTTCATGTGTAAAGAATTAAGCTCAGCAGTTGCACACGTAAAGAGATGTTTTATTCAGTAAACTACCTCTGTACCAAAATTAGGCTGCTAATGAGCTAATGTAGGTTACCATTTTTAATTTTTAATTTTATTATCCACAAAGCAATAATGCCTACACATGTGGTTGCAGCTACCCAGATTGCCTTATCTGTGTAAATGAATTATGAAAGTGAAAATGAACAAAGGCATTATCTGAACAGCAATATATTACCAATTATAGTGACGTGATTATACAATTATAGTACTTCTATTCAGGCACTTGTACTTCAATGGAAGGTTGCTTTTCTCTGTTCACATTAAAACTTTCCTAACAAATTTAATAAGTATAAAAAGGTCACATTTATATTGTGGGAAAAAATACTAACACCAGAATTCCACTTATCTGTGTCAGCTTCAGTTCACAGCTTTGGATATAATTATATGTTCTTGCATCAGTAGACAAGCCAGTTTCTTCTCACTTACTTAGCCACCATTTTTTTAGAAAGGAGAGTTACCTTTAATCCAGATTGTTTGTAGGAATCCAGATAATTTCAAGGATCTGGTTTATTGGCACACTTGAAGGGATAATGGATGTGGTATGGATTGGGAATGAACTGTCAGAGCTGGGGTTCATGTGTTAATTCACTACTGAATCTGGTGTATTGAGAAAAGAAATCCCTAAATTGTGTCAAAAAGATTTCCTTCATGAAGCTTTCAAACACAGGGAAATGTTAGCCCAGCGGTGTTCACAGCAATGCTAGTGCTGAAGCACTGTTAACAAAACCATGAGATTGCTTCTCTCCCTCCCCCAGTGCAATCAGAACAATAGAAAACACTGAAGATTCAGTGTTTTGCATTTGCTTGGCACCGTGCTAGCCTAATCAGGAATGAACTTGCTCAAGGATTTTTTCCATAGAAATAGGACAACAAGACTGTTCTGGTACCACTCCCAGAGTATGACTCACAAAGAGAAAGCAGCAGAGAAAAAGAGTTTTGGTTTTTTTTTCCCTTTCACAAAACTGTTCACTTCCTTTCAAGGTTATGCACTTGTTTTTATTTCTAAATATGTTATTTGATTCTCTTCCTATTAAGGCTAATTTTTTCAAACACTAAAGGTAGATGATAACAATATTTACGGAGCAGGTTGTCACCCCCCTTTATTTTTGGTGAAAGATGCATGCTACATTCCTTCTGTGTTGTCACTTCAATATAACATGAAATCCTGACATGACTGCAGTTTCTTTTACTCAATGGGTTTGTTCTAGCAAGACTGACCAAATGATACCAATAAATTCTTTCTCAGCATTTGTTCTTAAGCATTAGGAAATATTGTGACAGGCAAGACTTG
This sequence comes from Cuculus canorus, assembly GCF_017976375.1. Taxonomy (NCBI): domain Eukaryota; kingdom Metazoa; phylum Chordata; class Aves; order Cuculiformes; family Cuculidae; genus Cuculus; species Cuculus canorus. The sequence goes on along the minus strand of NC_071406.1, from coordinate 26,856,675 downwards.
TTTTGTTGGTTAAGGTACATCTCGCTCAAGCTAAACGTAAAGGCTAACTTTCCACTAAATCCCTCCCACCTGTGATAGTCAGGTTTTATTAGTCAGCCTCTAAACGGTGTACTCAGATAATGTGCTCAGATTGCCCCCCCCAACCCCCCCCCCCCCCCCCCCCGCTTGAAAAAGCTGGTCAAGGTTTTTGTCCTGTTTGTTACAGAATGATTAGGTTGCAAAGTGCTAAACTCACATTTAGTTGTAGTTACTTGGGATAAATTAGGTTATTGTCCCACTTGCTTGTTAATGTTGTGTTTCTCATCTGCTGTAGTTCAGTGTGACTGTACTGCTTGCACTGTCTTTATACATGGCTATCAAACAACTCCAACATTTCAAATAGTTCTTCGAGCTCTGTTAGCACAAAAACTTTAGTCTCTGGGACTATTACGTAAATACCTGTTGTTCTGAGAGCAAGAGAGAGAGAACTAGTATCTGACCTACCATAAAGGCTTATTTTTTAGTTTCAATTGGTCATGTCACTGTTTTGCTAGCAAGACTTTATTTTAACACTTCACCTCTCAGAGGAAGAGACTGGTGGTGCTGAGGGTCTTCAACAGTTAAATCTGGTAAGTAAACCTAATTACATTTCAGATAAACAGAAGTTAGTGGGGCTTTGGGAAATGTGCTCTTTTTGGGTGGGTGGCTCATTGCTACTTCTTTGCAAAATCAGAAATATTAAAAAAGTATTTAAAAGGAATAGTTGAGACAAAAAAAATGAAGAAATGAAAATGTATTTTAAAAGCATGAAATATAGATTTTAACACAAATTATCAGGATTTATTAATATGATTAGTGTTTTGCTTTAGATAAGAAAGAAAGAAAAACTAGAAGGTGTTATTTGCATTCATGATACCACCAGAAGGTATTTATCTGTGACTACTGTTGATCCTGGGATGTACTGAATGATGAGTTGGAGCTGATGTGTAGTGATGGCTATAGCTGAGGGCTATATGCTCTAGGTGATTCCAGTATCTGCAATGTTAGGGTTGATTTCTGCATTGGGTTTTCATTTCAAGAGGCCTTTTTTTTCTTTTTGGCTACAAAGTTATGTTGAATGATCCTGCTTGTCTCTGTGGGTTTTGATTTTTCAGTGTTTCCCCTGATATATGCCTGCATGAGGCTTCATTACTCTGAAATCCAGAGTCACTGGTAAAATCGATTAAAAGCTAGAATTCCCATCCCATAAGAAGTGTTAAATTCTGTAGGCTTCTTACCAGTTTGTAAACTGTTTCAAGGCTGTGAAATTCATGCATCTTTTACTTTTCTAATATTTAATGCAATCAGCTGATCTGGGAACTCAGTAAGAACCCCTGACAAATGATCATTGTTTTATTCAGGTGATTTATTGTGATGGGACTTGCCTAAGTGCACCTTGCAAAGATGTGGGAGAAGTAGTTAAAGACTAGTTAAAGATGATGATAGATAAGGAGAACAAGTTTTGAAACCTTTCCTCACCCTCTTCTGCCCAGCCTACAAGTGGAAGTTTCTGGACTGTGGCCAGACTTGGAAATTAGCTCTACAGAGGGTTCACAAAAATGATATTTTAGTTTGATTTATCCTGGTTTGCTAATAAAGACATTATTTGCAATACGGATTTGTTATAGTGGATATATGTGGGTGCACCACAACCTTCCACCCTCTGCATACGCACATAGACTTGCATCTCGTTACTGTCTCGCTATTAATTGTATGTGTCTGTGAGCAATGATGGCTTCAAGTACTAAGCTGTCAATATGACTTTTTCAGATGAACATCTGAGTAGGCGTAAATGTCATGATAAGCATGCTGCCTTCATGTATCACAGAAAGTTATTATCTTCTTTTCGCCGATTCTTATATAACTATACTTTTGGCTGATAAAATAGAATAAATACATTTTTTCATGGTCAGCTGTGTGAAACATAACTGTATATATATAAGTGAAAATTTCTGCTACTAATAGTGATATTTTTCCTTCAAAATATCTCTTAAACCTGACTAATGCTTTTTCATGTTGTTACTTAGGTGAAATTGAATGCTTTAGAGCACTTAGGTACGTGAGGGTAAATAGACCAGTATCAGTTCAAGTCACCAAAACCGTTTGGCTCTCTGGAACTGTGGAAAAAGATGAATTAGATACTCTCCTTTACTTTATCAAAACATTAAGAGTAATCTTTAGAGGCAGCAGCACTGCATGCCTTTGTCAAAAATGTATCTGAGGCGATGGAGACAGGCAGACTTATCCATAGTTTTTAAAAGTTATTATAAATTTTAAAAGTACTATTTATATTAATTTTGCATTTTTTTCTATTAGTTTTCCAAATTGAAATAGTATTATACACATAATAAATAGCAGGAAAATACGTGGGAATGATAAAAAACATGGCATGAAACTGATACTTTAGAGAAAAATTGGAAAGCAAAGAGGCGTCAAAAGTAGGGCAACGCAGTCTCTAAATTTAAGATAGGTATTGTTAATGGAGAATCTCACAAAAAACGTTTTGTTGCAGAAGAGCAAGATCATTAACCTCCTGTACAAGTTTTATCCTTGTAAGCACTTATTATTTACAGTAAAACTTTTTAGAGGTTTCTGGGCATTATTCTCTGGGCTCTTCAGGTTACAGGCTGCTGGCATAGCTGCCTGCATTGTTAGTAGTGCTTCTTCCAGGGAGTCAAAGTCTGACAAATGTATTGAACTGCAGGATACTGATAATCAGAAAAAAAAATCCAGAATTTAAATGCAACAAAGCTTTGAGGCAATTCCTATGTGAACTTACAGGCTGCCAGTACTCATTTTATTTAACATTTACTGTTACTTGAAACAGACTTTTTTTTTTTAAAAAAAGATCTTTATTGTTATTTTGTGTTATTTTGTGTCAGAGTCAGGAGCAGATGCTTGAGCTTTCTATTCTCTTGTCAGATCAATGCATGCAAAAATCAAACAATGCTGCCTGCAAGTTTTAAGCCTTTCAGAGACCTTCTTTTCAGTAGCTTGTGGAGAACATGAGTGTGAAAATGTTCAAACCAAATGTTTGCCAGACATCTCTCAGCATTCACATAATCCTCAGTGCTCAAAGGCTTTGAAAAAAAGCATGAAGTATTTCTTTTTTCTTATTCCTCTATAAAAGATATTGCTGATTTTACTTGCCTGTTAATGCCATAATTGAATAAAAGAGAAAATGCTCCTTTGCTTCAATTTAACTATTCTAAATCGGTGTTTCTAAATGTTGTTTTCTTAGTTTACCTTGTAAAGACCATAACTTTACGCAGGACATAACAAACTACCTTCAGGAGTGACTGATTTTTGTCTTAGTGCTTAAGTAAATCTCAGATGAAATTGAGAAATGAAGGCTAGACTTTTAGGAAGTATTTAGAGTGTCTCATTGCCTAGCCTTTATCTTTTGATGCAAACTAGGCAGAGGACTTCAAGGCACTTTTGATAGGCTTCTCCCAGTTTGTGATGTTGATAAATTCCACCATTACAAGATTCTGCTCAGGTAATGGACATAGCACTAAATATTTCACTGATGTATCAATGTATTACAAGAAACAAACTCAGCTCTTTGTCGTCATAGCCATTCTCCTCTGCTTAGATCCATTTACATGTAACTGGATTTCTGCAGCTCTTTCGTTATATCACGTATTTTAAAACTCCTCTTAAATCTTGTTCAGCATTGTTTTCTAGACCTTTACTGCATGTTTCCTACCTATTCCAGCGTGGAAAGCTTAATAATCTGGCAGTGTAAGCAAAGCCTCGGACCACATCTCTAGAAATTCTCGGACTTCTGTTGTCATTGGCTTTTTTTCCTTACTTTTACTCTTCTTTGAGCAGTTGTTTTCTTGTTACGTTTTTCCTGTGTTTATTTTAACCCTTGGTCTGGAAAAATATGCTGCAGCTTTTTGGACATAACCTAAAATGAAAAAAAAGAATAAGCGCCAAGTTCTTACTTTTAAACTAAGACCAGCAAGAGAATATGAAATGATTCATCACTTCCTGGCAAGCGTAATTATCACTGCAACCACCATTCATTATCTATTTGTACCCTTTAAAGATGTACTGAATATTGTTGTAAGTTCAGAAAGTTGTCATTTCAACTGAATCAACTGGAAAAAAATTAGAGCACTAGAGATGTATACTTCAAACAGGACACAATACTGATCTCCAGGACTCTCACAGCTGCTTTCCTTAAAATGACCTGAAAAATGTCATATTTGTAAAAAATGGTATATGCTGAGATTAGGATAGCAGCTATACAAAAAACCCTATTTCACCTGATTCAGTTGTTATTTGTGTCATTGTTGTGTTATTGTTGAAAGCTGGCTTCTGAAATGTGGAACTTGTTCCACCTCTTAGCTGGGCATTTATTCACTGTTTAAACTTGGACATTGGAGATCCAATATTTATGTTTAGTATTCAGTTTGTATATTTATTTATCCTGTTTTAAGCAAATGACTTGTAGCTTCAGTTCTATAGATGCTCCTTGGCAACTGTCTGTAGAAAAATGAGGAATTTTATTTCAACAAGGCATAGTTGTAGATTCTCTGTATTTTGAACCTCATAAAAATGACTCAAAACATAATTGATTCTGCCTATAAGTAAACTACTGTGGGATGCAGATTCATTCTCGCTAGTCATTGCTGGAAGTTAAAAAAAAGTTCAGACTTGGTAACATCAATGTGTTAATTTCTCCGATAACTTATGTTGTGAGATCTTTGGGTAGCAATCAGCTTTCTGTTCTGTTTGTATAGCAACTGGTACAATGATGTCTTTCGGGAATTTTGAGTACTATTACAGCAAACACATGTTTAAAATACATTATTTAAAAATCTTACTGTGCCTGACAATTTTTCCAAGTTGTTATGAGTGACTTCTATGTTAGTGAAAAATCTTTAATTAACAAGTAAATGCTATTATTAGTATTTCAGCATTTATTTTTATATGTCACCTGATCTCTGTTCATGTAACCAGAGAGGTTTCGTGCAAAGAACTGCCTTTATTTCCCTCATGCTTTGGCATGCAACTCTAGATGAAGGTCTCTTAGAATCATAGAATCATAGAATAGTTAGGGTAGGAAGGGACCTTAAAGATCATCTAGTTCCATCCACCTGCCATGGGCAGGGACATCCCACTAAATCAGGCTGCCTAAGGCCCTGTCCAACCTGATCTTGAACACCTCCAGTGATGGAGCATCCAAAACTTCCATGGGCAACCTGTTCCAGTGTCTCATCACTCTTATGGTGAAGAAATTCTTCCTAATGTCAAGTCTAAATCTGCCCCTCTCCAATTTATACCCATTCCCTCTTGTCCTGTCACCACAAGCCTTTATGAATAGCCTCTCTCCAGCTTTCCTGTAGCCTCTTTAGGTACTGGCAGGTCGCTATAATATATCCTCTGAGCCTTCTTTTCTCCAGGCTGAACAGGCCCAACTCTCTCAACCTGTCCTCATAGGGAAAGTGCTCCAGCCTTCCGATCATCTTTGTAGCCCTCCTCTGGACGTGTTCCAACAGCTCCATATCCTTCTCATGTTGAGGATTCCAGAACTGGACACAATACTCCAGGTGGGGTCTCACAAGAGAGGAATAGAGGGGCATAATCACTTTCCCTGACCTGCTGGCCACGTTTCTTTTGATGCAGCCCAGGATGTGGTTGGCCTTCTGGGCTGTGAATGCACATTGCTGGCTCATGTTGAGGTTCTCATCGACCAGCACTCCCAAGTCCTTCTCTGCAGGGCAGCTCTCAATCGTGTCATCCCCCCCTTCCTCTGTGACCTTATATTATTGTATGTTAGAATCAAAGCCTTCCCAAAACACATCTCATGGTGGAAAACTACTAAAAATGGAGGAATCTAGTGGTCTGTAACAAAAGAATTTTAAGAGTGGAAGAAGAGGAGAAGGGAGTGACTTCTAAAACTCCCCAGAAGTGATGTGTGCAGGAATGGCCCTAACTCATATTATCTTCTAAATTCCTTCAGTCACTGTGCGTAGCTGCTGATTAATTATGGTAGGACAAAACAGCATTTCAAGGTAGGTTTCAGATTGAGTGAATATACTGCCTATCTAAGAGAATTCTGCAAAGCGAGAACGTTTTGGAACTTTTATATGAGGAAAAAAAGGGTATTTTTTGCATCGTGATATTCAATTTAGAGTATTACTTGGATTAGCTTTTTAAAATTTCATAGTATGAAAAAGTGCTAGAGATTAAAGTAGGCTTTATTTTATTCTCCATTAGAGTAAATAGGTGGCTGGAAAGGGCACGGAACACCACCTGTCTTTCCACAGGTTTTTTAGAGTCCGGAATAGTTATGTCTTTCACTTCTCCTGGCAACTTGTATGAGGCTGACTTGTGAAATTTCAGTACTATTCCTATTTACTCCTATCCCAAGTCAAAGATGTTAGTAAAGAGTCTTTTAAGAACCTGAAACAGCATAATCTTCTTTGGTTTTGTATCTTCAACTTAAGAGGTGTTATTGACAGACACTTTTTGCCTTCTGATGTTGCTTAAGTTGAAAGATTGCATTGTGCTAATGGGAGAGGGTAGGTAGGATTGTTGAACTCTAGACTTGACTAAAGATTTTTTTTTTTTTTTTTAGTTAAAAGCACTATTATGATTATGCGATGAATTATGGGTAGTGCTGTGATTTAGTGAGTCGGCTTGGTCAAGTGTAGTGGCCGCCTTCTGCAGGGTTCTTCAGTATTTGTCACTGTGATTTGAAGTTTTATTTGCATTACTGACTGAGCAAAAGTCTGATATCATAGATAGGGTTTGTCAGCAAGCTGGCAGAACATAAGTTTTCCTTTCCTGGCACAGATCACATTAAGAAATTTATCAGGGAATATTATGCAGACTCAAAATCTGTCAAAAATATGAATGACTGTGTGACAGAAACCACCTGCATAGCTCATGATGTTCTTGGATCAAAGTACGAGCAGGAAATTGCTGCAGTATTCCAAATAGTAAGTGTGGTTTTGGAACAAAGCAGAAACTGTGAGAACAAGTTGATATTTGGCTTTTGTCAATGTAAAGCAATTCCTTAAAGCTTGTACCAAAGGACATACTGAATTTGTGGCAATTCCTAGTGAAGAATGATGAGTTGCATATCAACAAATTGACAAGATCTGTATGAAACTAGGGCACCTGATCCATAGGAGGGATGAAAGAGATAATTAGATATTCCTGCATAGGAAAGGGGTTTGGAAAAACCCTACTGCTACAAATTCGCTGAAATAAACATTTGCTTGATACAGAAGAAACTAAGGAAGAAAGACTACCTAGTTCATATGAAGAATTTTAGTCTGTAAAAATAAAAACCACCTTTTGAAGGGAAGAAATTTCATAAGCTTTCAGTGTTGAAACTTGGGCAGTCTGAGTCAAAAGTGACCTGTGCAAGATCATTCAATAGCCTAATCAAAAGCTCAGGGCTGTTGGGTCCTAACCTGGAGTCTTATCTATCAGTGTACACCGTTTACTTTTATACAAGAAGGAAAAATAACCGGGTTATTTTGGCCATTAATCTATTCTAAATGCCACTCACTTCACTTAACAAAGAACATTCTGTGAAGCAATCAGCTTCCACCACCCATATGACACAAGCATAAAAGGCTTTGTGCAGTATTAGCAATATTGGGCTGCAGGTTACAATTGAAGTTGTCGCCTATGCATTCAGATGTCACTTCAGCGACATAATCTAAGAAAAATAGTTAGGATAATGTACTCACCACTCATGATGCATGTGGTTTCTAAGGTAGTTCTGTACAGTTGGTGAAATTGGTTTTTATCCAATTTATATTTAACTTGTCAAAATCACTTCAGATGGAGTCCAAGGAAGGGTCATTGTTTACTACAGTTACGAATAGAAGGATAGTTTCCTGCAGATTTGAGGGTATAGTTTTGATACTAGTTGGCTGAAATTAAAGTGTGAATTGATGTGTTTGCTGTATGGTGGCTTTGCCTTTTAGACTTAGTTTTTCCTCTGATGTTGTCACTGTGAATGAATACAGTGACTTCTTTATCACCTCTTTTGTTCTATGGTTCCTGGAGAAATATATCCATATAATTGCTTTTAGGGCTTGAAGGAGCTTTCTAAGAATCATATGTGGGCTGGAAACTACACTTGGCAAAGAGTTATCAAAGGTTTGTATCCACTGTCTCTGAAATGCTCTGACACAGGTACATTTTTATTCTATAGCTTGGAGTATTATTAGCTTACAGCAAGAGCTGCAAATACAGCGAGAGCAAAATTAGAGTTCAGAATTATATTTGTGAGCCAAAAATGCACTGCAATCAACAGACTTTTGCCACATTTAGGCAACAGTAGTCAGCTGTACAAACACTGGATGGGGGAAAACCTAGTTGCGTTGCAATACCACAGAAGACGATACAGAGTTAATCACAAACTTGCACAAAAGTCAACAGTCTTCTGCTGTTATGAAACAGGTAAAATGTCATACTGGGAGAGGCAATGTCTGCTAGCACTTGTGAACACTGTCACAGTGACCTAACTTGTGCAGTTCATGCATCTCTTCCCAAACACTGGTCATTGACTTGGCTTGTGTTGTTTCTTTTGGTTGCAAAATGCTCCTTTAGTATCTGATTTTTGAGTTCTACATACCCATCACATTTTTAATGTTCACAATGTAAACCTGAAGTGCAAAATGTTCTTTCTTTGCAAATCTAACTGGTCGAGAGCCAATACTCTCGACTTTCAATAGTATCATTCTGAGATACTTGTCCCAGATCATCATTACAATTTGTTTGGTTTTGTGTTTGCTTTTAGAGATTCAGACTGAATGTACATGTTAATGAATGATTAGGTCTCCTACTTTTCACTCTTTTCAAGAATATGTTTGCAGTTTTTAAATTTTCAGCTTTAGGTGGAATGCAAGTATCTTCAGAGTCTGCAATACTGTTTCATAGTCTCCTTGCCTGATCTAACAGGAAGATACTGAGATGTGAAGTGTATCAGAACCAGTTATTCTAAGAACCGAACCTACTTTCTGGCTTCTTCTCACTGCTGGCAGCCATTGCTGGAAGAGTTTAATGATGCACTCTTTAAATCTGCAATTATTCCTTGTATTTCAAAAAGCCTCAGCTATCTGGGATTTTTAATTACTCCCTTCTTGCAGTCATGTTTCTTGCTTTTGATACTCTGAGCCACCTGGAAGTCTAATTCATCATTTCCCCCGATCATTATCTCCCCATGGCTTTGTAACATGAACTTCCACACAGCACAGTCGCTGTTTGAACTCCACCTGAACTCCTCCTCAAAGGTATGATTCCCCAAACTAGAGAAATTCAAATCACATAAGCAGTGATTTACACAGGAATATGAAAGACAAACATCAGAAATAGAAAAAAACCTTGGGTTTATGTAGACATTTCCATGGTCTTCCCTGTATTTCTTTTCTAAAACTGATAGCACAAAAACAGTTTTAGCAGAACTGACCTGTGAAGCCCATAATGTTTTCCTCAGGGTATATGTTTTTGTGAAATGTTTTTCTTAATTGTGGTTTTTGAGCTGGTCCCTACAATATCACTAAAAGAGTGTCAGTGAGTATAATGGAAGAATTCACATAACTAGTCTGAATAAAGGCATAGTTAAATAGAATTGCATTGATCCAGGTGAGAAAAATCCTTAGTTGTAATTGACATTTTACTGACAGAAGTCATGGGCACACGTGCTTGCTTATATACAGTCAGGGAGAAAGCCACATTCATAAATGTCTCAAATGCTCTATAAAAAAGGTGGTTAAATGAACAATTATATCTTAGCACCTGTCATGTAGTCATTAATTATAACGTGCTCATTTCATTTTACCTGGTATTTAAATGCTCACCATTGTTAAATGCTTTCTTGATTATATGTATCTGTAGAGTGAAGTCTCTCACTATACCATACCAGAATCATTCTATATCACTGAATTTAAAATCTTTAGCTTACTACGGTGGCCTTGCAATAAATATTGTGGGTTACTTCAAATAAAACTAAAGAATAGTAGCAGTTGTCTCATTCTGAATATGAGACTTACCTGAATGCAAGAAGCTCAAGCGATGAGCCTCAGGAATTGGAATAGCAGCATCAGAGAAAAGGGTGCAAGCTCTGCAGTGAGGCACAGCATTGGCAGGTGAGCATTGGCTACTAAAAGGTTGGTTTGACCCATGCCTGGTAATCTCAGTCTAAGGCCTGAAGAAGATAACCATGTCGAGCACCCTGCTTGGGGCTGCGTGGTAGTACCAGTAGATGTTCTTTTTAACCTTCCTCTTTCTGAGCTGTCCTAGTGCTGCAAACAGGCTGTGTGGAGAGATGATTAGCACCTTCATGGCTCATATAGTTCGGATGTAAAAACGTGTAATTCCTCTCTTGAAAAATGGCAGTGGGCTTCACTAATATTTCAGGAAATACATCTGATGGGTGTTACCCAAGTTCAGGGTTGTTGTGAGGCAAAAAGATTAAAATTCAGTGGAGAGTGTGTTTTCTCATAGGTTTACCTCTAGATCCACTAAAACCTGTTTCTTTTAAAGGAATAGAAATGGTTCCTTCCTAAGTCTATCTCATATTTCATTTTTTACTTTTCCACTGCAGATGTCCTGATTAGTTAGGGCCTATGCTAACTGGATAAGTCTTTTTGTTGGGAGTTTGATTTATCTCACACAGTATATTTAATGAACATTGCTCCATCTGCTTTTTAAAGACCACACTGACAGCGAGTCTAATCGTGCTACTGACATCAGTAGGACTGAAGGTAGAAGAAATTCTTCGTGACGTGAATGAGAGGCTCTCTGTTTTTCAAAATGTCCAAGATGAGGCTACTACGACTTATGGTGGGCAATATTAAATTAATGGAATTTTATTCAACTGTGCAACTTAATTTTAATGTATTGGTGTTAAGTGTGCTCAGCTGCAGCTAAGTTGAAGAATTTAATTCTTCTACCCAGTGGTGGTGTCTGAATATTCGAAGGCATAGAGTAGTAGACAAAATAGAAGTCTGATAATAGCAGAGCCACTAAATGCTTGGCATTCTCCATGGCACACATACTGGGCTTCAACAAAAACATTGGTTTGTGGTACACGTGGTGCTATCTGTTATGCATTGTTTGACTAGATTGGCTAGTTATCTTGGACATGTTAATTCCAGTTCTAACTTGTCTTGTCAGGATGGTAGCAGAGTAGCATTAATGAATATACAGATCTCCCTACATAATTATAAATTCTGCAAGAAGGTAATTAAAAATCTGCTACTTGGCTATTTGTATCATTAATTTCAAATTAGTCTCATTATGCTTTACTGCTTGACAATAATCTGTATAACAAAAGAGACTTACCGTGCTTATTGCAGTGATATTTATAAGCTGTTGAGAATGTGTGTTTTATATTATTTTATATTAAAGGGAAAAATAAACATTCAACACTAGCAGAGAGCTGATTTTATTACTAATAAAAATGACATTATAAATTAATCTATAGTGTCAAATATTTAATAGGTAGGAGCAAGAAAACAAACAATGGTGTGAAATATAATTGTCAAAGAAGAAATTGATGTCAAAAGGACTGCTGTATTGCACAATGCAAAGGCAACTTTAACTTTTGGAATAAGAATTTGTAAAAAATAGATTATGAAAGTGCACAGTATTTCAGTGTGCTGACTCAGGGGAACTATGAAGCTCCTGGTACTAAACAGAAGAATCTTGCTTTTTATCTAAATTGTGTTTCAAAGGTTTAGTTCAAATTGCCAGTTCTGATTCTAGTCAGACGGTACCTATGTAACAGTCTAGAATCATAAATAATAACACAACTCAGCATGTTTTTTTGGCAGGTTCCAGAAAAAAAAGGTGAGACAGAATGAGTGTGAAACAAAACTGTTCATCCTTCTGTTAGTGGATGAGTGGAACTGAGTGGTAAAATTCTAATAAGAGCTTTAGAATTGACACCTTCTGGGAGGAGGGAAAATGCACTTAGTCTTCAGTTCAAATAACATAAAATATTATACAGTGGTCAGTTTTAATCTGCATCTTATTAAAATTAATTTTCAGCTGCTGTCAAGATGTTTTCAGATACTGGAAAACATTTTTTCTCACAGAATATTGTGTTTTATTTTATCATTCAGTAGTGACTCATCAGAAGTTTAATAGTCCCATGAAAGACACCAATAGAGAGATTCTGCTAAAAATTCCATTCTTTGTTGCTTTTAGTTCAATTATAAGACTGTAGCATGAAAAATGCCAACTCGTTTTTAGCTCCAAGTATACCTACAGCCTTTAGGTAAGGAATTTACAATGCTTTGGTGTTTACTTTGTCTTTTTAGTGGATGAGCAAAGCAGCTCATTCCCTGGGGCTGGGACCATAGCCCATTACATGTAGACTAAAATCATATGTAAAATAATAACATGATTAATAAAGCTAATTATGTTGTACCCACATTCAAACATCTCAGGGAATTTAACTAGCAAGATTAGTCTACCTCAGCCTTGAATTCAGGCAGATTATGGTATAAAACGGATGCGTATTCATTTTTTTCAGTTTGCGCTTCTAGTACAGTTTTGAAATTAATTTTTCTGAAATGAGAATTCAAATGTATAAATGAAGAAAGATGTATTTCCTTGAAGAAGAGGAAGAGAAAAAAATATAGGCAGAGAACTTGCAGTAAGCTATGACTCACTCCTTGTTTATAAACTATAATGTTTAGTGTGTTTCACAGCCTCTAGTCTTTTTATTTTATATTCCTGGCAAACTTTTGACCGTTGGTAAAAAGTGTGAGCATGGAACTACTTTTGAGTACTGGTTTTAATTAAAAAAAAAAGTTGACTAAATAATTGATGTTCTGACAATCTCCCTGTAGATAAACTGGCTGTCAAAATGTATCCAAAGAAGTTACAGGTCTTGAACTCAACCACACTAGTGAATCCATTACCAGTGATTCGAGTGGGAAATATACTGTATTTTCCACAATTCTGTAATTGCACTCACTTTCTCTAGCAAGAGGCTGAAGGATTCTTTGTTGATTTTGCACAGTTTTTAATTTAAATGAGCGGGTCTGCTTGAAATATGTTTCAGAGTTCTCTCATATCTAGACTACAAATAGAAGGACAGCCTTGTTTTACATAGTTTATTTATACTAAGATTTAACTTTCCTGGGGGAGAGAGAGAGGAAAAAAAAAAATGATGTACAAAAAGTCTACATTTCTCCTTTGCTTGTTGTTTTTCCTCTCTGGAAATGCTATTACCAAAAAACAGGGTGAGTTTTCTTTAGGGCCTCCTTAAAGTTTTACTAGAAGAGATAAACATCCTACTGGTCTTCTCTACAGGTACACTTAAACTTGGCACACATGGAAGGATGTCATCACAGTAAACAGACTTGGGAAGGAATGTGTGTGATGTTGGGGAAATGGTGAGCTGGTATAAGGAGGAAAATAATGTACACAGTTTATATGTAGAATAGAAGATATAACTCTGTGTAGTCTACTTATCTTTGAAAAACAGTGTCTTGCAAAGGGCGTAGTAGAATCTAGATAGAAAGAAAAAAAAATTTGGATCGTTACTGTATGCATTACATTTTGTGAGTATCTTTGTAATAGAAAGATAAGAATGATCAAAATGTTACTGTGTTAGAATAATAGATTTCTGAGTCATGCACAAGACATTTTTTGTCTATGGCCATGTTACATATCTGAGAATAGAGCTGAACTCAGAAGTTAATTTATCACTATTTGTAAGACTTTAAAATGATGAATGTCAGATTTCAAGACATCTATGAGGAAACTGTTATTTAAAAGCAATTTTTGCAATCGGAAAGCAAAGCTTGGGTATTATTAGTATTGCTATTTCGAAGAAACCGTTTTGTGAGATGATATATAATCACCTGTAGAGTTTTCGGTGTTGCAGCTTCTTTTATATCTAACCATTGGATAATGGCAATGTGACCAAAGAACACACAGTTGATAGAAAAGACACTGCAAGAAATCCCAGATACTGCTGATCCTCATGGGAAATGCATGTATGTGTACTTCCAGATAGTTTCCATGTCTCTCAAACTAGATTCCAGGGATCTAATGATCAAAACCAGAAAATGCCAATAACTATGCATAGACCAGAGTATTTTAACAAATGAAAATGGAGTTCCAGATAACTAAGAAATAGCTGAACTTGGAGTCCATGATTAAAGGCAGTACAAAAAACTTTCAAAATCTAAAATGCAAAACCCCCTGTTGTATCAGAAGAACAATTGCCTGAAAAAAAATTTAAATGTAATATTTATGTTTTGCAAACCATTAATCAGAATAGGCCTACAGTTTTTCCCATTGTCTTGTGATGGTTTCTATATTATGTATGACTGATGGTTATTTAAATTTTGTTTCAAGTTCATACGCCTCCACCTACACAGACATTTAAAACTGGATTTGAATGTGAGATAAGAAAAAATACTATGTAATGAAGAAATTCTTATGATAGATTCTTGCCTCTTTATTCTACTCTTTAAGATGAGAACTGCTATTGTATAGAGAAAAAATTGCTAGAGTCAAGTTTCATAGCTTTCATAAGTAATCAGAACTTTCTTCATCAAACATAGTTAAAGGAGCAGACAACCACTCCCTAGAGACAATCCATGTCTCTTCTGATTCCTTTTAGCATAGTCTCTGTCCTATTAAATGCCCATATATTTTCCATGGGTAACTGTAGTTTAGCAGAGAAATAGTTTTGGTCATGATGTTGCCATTGTGCAATAGTTATTCTTAACATATACCACAGTTACTCATGTTTTCCTTCCTGGATAATTTTGGAGTTCTAAACTATTTATTGCAAGTTTAAATTATTCTACTAAATATTTATACTGGCACAGATTTTAATCATTATCTTTAAAGAGTTTAGCCATTGTTTTTTGCTTGATATTCTGTTGCACATGTGTACTAAGGAGCATTTTATTACCCTTTTCCCCATTAAGGAAAAACAGTATGCTTAGTCAGTAGTTGCTCTGTTGTCCAGTATATAGTTGGCATTATGTATTTACATTTAGAAAACACATTGTGCATCAATGACAGTGTTTTCTTATATAGACTGAAATTCCATCTGTTGTGGCCAACAATAATACTGCACTGGCTCAAAACCAAAGAATGCCGTGTTTTAACTTGTGTATCTCAGTGCTAATTTAGCATCATGTATCCCAAAGGAATTCCTTTCTCCTTCTCATTTCCCCTCCCTTCCTCTGCTTGTCATCCCCCTCTTCCCCTTCACTGAAGATGCTGGGTATTAAAAAAAAAAAAAAAAAAAAAAATCAGGAAGAATCAAACAATTTGTATTTTTTGGCATTTCTACTTATTTGTGTTGAGCTTTGCTAGGGCTCTTGAAATGTGGTAAAATATAAAATCAAAAGTAGAGGACTGGAGAGCTTCTTAAGCCAAGTTCCTGTGCTCCATTCTGACCAGAAAAGTCTTTGCAGGAAAATTAATCTCCTGTGTGACATCATTAATGTAAGTCTTCACTCAGTTTGTGTGTGTGTGTAAATAGGGAAAGAAAAAGAGAATAAAACAATTTTATAAGTATTCTTGCTTGTGAGAGAGAACTTAAAGAGTGGCACATTTTTTTTTTCAGAGCTTTACCACATACATTACAACAGATCTAGTAACATTTGCCAACTTTTCCATCCCTGTTCTGTATGAGTCACAATTATCTTCAGTACTGTCTGGTTTTTCAAGCTTGGAGAAGTCATTAGGCTAAGTTTTAGTGTGGGTATTACTGATATCAACACAAAGAAATAAATTGACGGTCCTACACATTTATGTATGCAGATAAGCTTATTGGGTTAAAAAGCATTCAGCCTGATCCATGACGGGATGAAGTGTATTGAGGAATATGGATATCCGAATGGTGAATGTGGGCAACTGTAGTTTAGCTCTTAAACCATTACACAAACAGAGTTTTAGTAGGTAGCATTCTATATTAAGTATGACATATTTGTAACAAGTTTACCTTGTGTATGGTGGGCCATCAGAGCATCTCTTATAGCATCTAACCTGTGTCTGATGGCAGTACAAGACAATAGATGCCTGGACAATTTTGTTGGCTGAATGTAGACAGCCAAGTTTGGAAAGCCTTCATGTGGACTGGAAGCTGGTAAAAGGAGTGCTGAGAGATGTTTCCCTCTCATTATCATGAAAAGGCTGTGACAGCTATTCTATCTTATAGAGTCCCTTGGAAGATCCTCTTCCTTGCTAAGGTTACAATGATGGTGTAGATGGGTTTTACATTATCCCTTCTGGTTTTTTGTGCATAGAGTTCAAATGCTTAGCCTGTATGCAGTCTTTATGGAGCGAATTTAATCCACTGATCATATAAATACTTAAATAAAACTCTTGCTAGGAGTTGCATCAGATACCTGTTTTTCTACTCTAAAAAGTTTCCTCTTCATGCCTTAGTTAGTGATTCAATTACATTAGAAATTTCCTGAACAGTGAAGTGATACAAGGTACTGTACTGCAAAGCAAAATAACGATCTTGTCATCAGCCCTGCTTTAGAATTTTAGGTTTCAAACCAGTACATTTCAAACAAGAATAACAACAAAAACACATGTAGAAGTATCTTGTCTTTTGTGCCCCTCCCCCCCTTAATTTGTCCAGAAAAATAAATGGTTGTATGAAACTTAGCTGTCCATTTGTTCTGTTGTCGCTGATGAACCACAACAGAAAATCTCTGACTTTTGCTTTCTTATGGAAGCAGAACAGAGATTGTGGCACTTAATGGATTAAAGCTCTAAGTGTTACACTTCATTGCCAGAATTAAGGACCAAAGTTCAAAATTTGGGTGAATTGGCAAATAGGTGAAAAAGTTGAAAGCCTGAATAGTTCAGTTGGTTGGTAAATGAGTTTTGTGAGTGGTAAAATATTACATACTTTCGGTCCGAAGAGTCTGGTTTCACATGAACATATGCATGCGAGATGAGGTGAAATAAAAATAGCTTGCATCATGTAGAAAAAACAGTGGTCATTGATTGCAATGGGCAAACAATAGCTGGAAAAAAAATTTAAAACCAAACAATCAAAATACCTTGTAGCCAAAGTGATTACACTGCCCAATTTCAGCTCCCCCAAATAGTACTTTGTACAGTGCCATGTTTGAATGGAAGTCCCATGAACAACAATGTGCATTGGACTGGGACCAGAAGAATTTACTTTTAAGATGCATTCCAGTTTCAGGATTGATAAAGCTGCTAGATGAGGAGTTGGGGAATTCAGTGGAAAAACATATTTGGTATTGCGCTCAGAGTTTGGAGACTTTTTTTCCTTTCTTGAAACTTTCAGAAGATACCAAGATTTTTACCCAGAGCTACAGGTGATCCTGCTGAATAGCAGAAGTATAGCAGTCCTATGCACATAGTGTGGAACGGAAAGAAAAGGGAAGTTTCTTCGTCATTTTCAGCTTTCTGTATAGAGAGTGAGTAAACACTTCAAAAACCAGCAAATTCTTTTGAAATACTGAAACCCAGAGCAGGAAAACTACATGAAGAAAAATGTGAATCTTGGCAGGCAAGAATAAGTAAGATCATGACTACATGGAAGTCTTCAAAAATATGACAGCACTCTGAACACTGCATATTCTTGAAGAAATATCTTCAGATCCTTCAAGATCGTGGCAAAACCTAATCTGTGATCTGATGAAGATGTTTTTCTCTCTACTTCTCAAAGGAGTAGAAATTAAGAGTGGGGCAAGGTGTAACTGAATTGACGCAAAATAACTGGTGATAGCTATCTGATAATTTTTCCTTTAGATAATAACTCCATGACTGCATCAAGAAAGTAGTTTTATGTAGTGTGGGGATGGATTTCTGGGTCCTTTCAGGCTATCCAAACTTGACACTGTTACTCTGTTGTATATGCGATATATATTAGCTCTAGGAAGAGATTTTACCCATTTCAGTAAAATCAACTAAATGTTGAAATTGTTCTTTGCGAAAATACGTATTACTAGAATCTTTGTTATCTCTCTGTTATATAGCATTTTTTCATGGAAATGTTATGACTTTAATAATAATTTGCATATAATATACTATGAACTTTCTTGGTCATGTACAGCCTAAGACTTATCTCAATATTACTTATCTTGCCTTTTCTCTCTATTTACAGGGAGATTGCCTTAATTTAATAATGCTGGTGTTAAGGACTTAACTGTGTAAAACTACCATTCTTCTGCTCTCCCTCCAACCTATAATGCAATTGAAAAAGGTGCTGAACCTTACTGATCCTACTTGTCACATATCAATAAATTCACCTAGCACAGAATGAATGCATTTCCAGAGTTAAGCCACAAGGGAGCTCGAATGCTGGGTCACAGGGAAGAAACAACTGCGGCAAGCAGCAACTTTCCTTCCTCGGCAGGAAGGGGGCACATTGTTCCAGTGTACCGTACAGATGGGATGTACGGCTATACACAGGGTGATGGCTTGCTCCTGGTTTACTGCCACGCTGGCCAGGTTCCATGTTTCCCGTCAAGCCCTGTGCCAGCACAGCTTTTTTATGGGCCCTTTGACGTGCCCGGGAAATGGCATCTCACCTGAACCACTCATGATTTCAGTTCCCTGAGAACCACAGTCAGCTGCTTCTGCTTTATAGCTTTCTTTACAGCTGGTGTTTGCTGCGGTTGAATTCTTCCTGATTTATGTCAGTGTGATGTCAGAGCAAGCTTTTCAGTTTGGATCGCTGTTGAAATCTTATCTTGCAAACATTAACAGTTTGCTACTGTCACTATTGGTCATTTTTGTTTTCCTCACTCGTGTAGTGTTGATGTGTTTTATGTAGTTAAGGTCCTACCAACTGCAAACTCTATATTCTGCCTCAGCCAGCTCTGGGTTATTAGGTTATGAATGCTAAAAATTATGAGCAGTGCTTTAATTTGCATAGTTATATCCACACATCATCTAGAGTGAATAAAAGCCAGATTGCAAAATAATTACAAACTCTTGAAGTAGAGCCAGGCTCACAGACCAGATCCATCCGTCTTCATTAATTTGTATACAGTTCTTTTACCAGAACAAACTTTCTGAAGGTACTCACATGGGAGTGCTGAAACAGCTGCACAACTTTTATTTTGAAGAAAAAAAAGTTGAGCCTCGGAACAGTGTGTTTTAAAGAGAGAGAGAGAGAGAGAGTGACTCTGCATTTAAGACTTTGACCAGCATGTGTAAGAAATGCTCTCATGGCTGGAATAATCTAACAGATTTTTACCTGGGTAGCACTTGGCAAAGCTCCCCCTTTTTCTTTCATAGCTGAAAGGAATCCAGTACAATTCTGTGCTGTGATCAACTTGAGTCTAGTTTTGCACAGCCTGCCCAGTTTGGTAGTGCATGGTCGTGCCTGGTTTATGTGGCCTCTATGGCCCTTTTCTGCTCCACTGTCAGAAAGAGGGAGGGAGTCTTCCTCCAGCACCGAAATATCATTCCTTGTGCTCTCTGCAGCACAGTAGCTAAGAACAAGTTTCCCTATTACTCTCTGGTCTTTTTGGAGTTATTTGCTGGAAGAAGTCTTTTCCCCCACTTTAAATGGATGATTGTGTTACAATCAAGAAAAAGCATCTCCAAAGACCAATCTTTAGGTAAGTGATGCTGTTATTATTTTGAACTGAAAATGCTGTGAACTTCACTCTCAAAATCCTATTTGTTAACTTGAAGTTCGTGTGTAAACACCCCAAAAAATGTTCGAGGGCAAGAGTTTAATCTTGTGTAGCCTAGATGATTTTGGTGCTCAGAATATGTTTTTTTTTCACTTGTACTGACACTTTACAGAAGTTCTTTTTCTTATCCTTTGTCACTTGTGTTCTCTGAAGTTTTGTGTGGGATTGTTTTGTTGTTTGATTATTATGAAAGAGGAGCAACACAGCCCTTGAAAACTTTTCGTGTGTTTTGTTTTCCTACAGCTCTGCAGTCCCTCAGTGTATTCCGGAATTATAAAACTGTTTAAAAATGGAACAGGGGTCTTGGATGGTTTAGCTGATTATGTCTGGATGGCAGAATTGTACTGCTTGAACTGATACACCTTTCAGAGGAAAGTAGCTTGCTTGCTGGGATGTGCAGACAAGTGCTTAAAGTATAACTAGTTCCATTAGACTCTTCTCATGAAAGGTTCAAGTTTAAAGAGTTACAAGTTGGAATTTTTGTGAGGTAGTTCTTCACTACTTCCTATCAACGTTAGTTTGATCTATGAAACATTTTTTAATTATTTTATCTTTTTGAGTGAGTTATAAAATTCTTTTTGCAGATCTGGATTAGGTCTGGTTTACTTGTACTTTTTACCACAGGAGACTCCTTTCTTTCCTTGGCAGTCCTAGCTTCAGACCAAGTGACCTTCAGTGGGAAATAACATTACTCAAACTACTTCAAATAGGGGTTCAGTGGCCATAAGATTAAATAAACCTGCAATATTTCACCCTTCTATTTATGGCTGGTGATAACAAAATTCTGTCTTTTACTGGGTGACATCAGTAGGATATTGTGACCTCAGTGTTGATAGGACAAATGAATGTAAGATTATGGATGGTCCCAGAGTATATACAGTATTATTATTTATTGGATGGCCGCTCCTGATGTTGTATGTTATGAGTGTACGGTAATGTAAGAGTAAGTTTGGACAAGTAGTTCTGCCAGGATTTATGTCCTACTAATGTTATATGTGGAGACAGCTTTCGGTGTTGTTAGAGTTACAGCGCAGAGAATCTGTACATTAAAAAGTTACTATGGGAGTGAAATGACTTAGCTGCTAACCTGAAGTTTGAATGTCCTGTGTGGATTTGCTATACAATTTGTATAATAAATTAAATTAAACAGTTTGCACTTTGCTTTAATAAAGTAGAGTTAAGTTATTTCACAGAAAGCTCATGGCTGACAGTTAAGACACATTTCATATTTTCCTCTTTTTATTTAAGCTAATAATTTAATTGAATGCATTTCTATTTAAACATCAATAATTATTTTTGAGGATCTATGATAATTATCCTGTAAAGGATAACTTAAAAAAGAAATTAAATGCACATTCTTCAGTCTTTTGGGGCTATTAGAATTGCGGGTGAATAAGTGCATATTTCCTGAGGTGTTTGGGAATCTGCTATAGAAATCTGTTGTAGCTAGCGTACTGGATAGTTTGTAAGTGCTTTCTTAATGGATGTTTCCCTAAATTATCTTGTGGGAGTGAACTTAACTCAATGAAATACAAGAAGTTCAACATTTCTTAGCAAAATCCATTCCTGCAAATCAGTTCTAAATACAGAACAACAACTAACTACTGTTGGCATGCATAATCCAGAGCAAGAAAACCCCTAATATGGAAAGCCCCATAAGGGTCCATGGCTCTGCAGTGACTCTTCTGGCAAAAGATGTCTGTAATACTAGAGTAAATGCTTAAGAAACGTTTCCAAGGTCAAGACCAGCATAATATTTTAGGCAGCTCAAACAGAAAGACAATCTCCGTATGCTGTAAAGATTGTATCATGTACAGTAAATACAGATGTTATCATAGTACATTAGAGGGCTGTTTTTTTAAATGCGAGTTTATTTTCCTTATGACTTTGGAAAATATTTCTCCAGTGATAAAGTGTTAGAATCAATTGTGAAGATTCAGCCTCAGTCTTTTTAATTCTGTAGTTTTCTCTCCACGTAGGTGAAATGGTTTTACTGGGCATCAGTCCTACATTGAGGTAACTGGATCAGCAGTCTAGTCAATTTTTCCATCGAAAAGAGAACAAAATATGAAATAACCCAGATTTTGTATATAATTATATTTACTCATGCTTCATCTATAGCCAACACTAATTAGAGTTACTCTTAAAAATCAGGTTGTTATTGAGAGCTATGTCAGAACTTAATAAGAACACATGAATATCCTCCTATTTAGCAAACTCACATTTACTATGGATCTGTACTTTTACTTGAGTTCCCCTCCCAGTAATGTAAAAAATAAAGTGTCTGTTGTAAACAGTCCCTTAATATCACCATTCCTCTGTGTAAGAGTGAGATAGGTATTACGTTTCAAGGTGGAAGGAAACTCAATAATGAAAAGGTATTTCTGACTAATTTTCATTTTTTTCCTAAGTTCTGAATTCATGAAGAAGTAAACATATAAATATACTGGGAATGAAGTGTAACTTTTGGTGTTTGCTACCCACTAGTGCTTGGAAATAGCTAAAAAATTTATTAACAAATATAACTGTGTAAAAAAGCCAAGCTTATGAATCACATTGAACCGATTGCTAAATCACATATATTTGGATAAAATTCTGTAATTGCATCAAAAATCAACTTGCAAATATGTAGAGGTTCCTGCATTCTTTAATATAAAAAACCCCAGTTTGCTATATGCAAAGATATATTTCCACAGAAATTGTAGCTTGAATATTCACTGGCTATTTTAATGTTAACACAACTTAGTGAGGATATTCCATACTTTTATTAAGAACAGCGTCTTGAGTATATTTGCTCTAATGGGAGATTGTGAAATTAATTCAAACAATAAACAAATCAGTTTTCTCAAAGCAAGCAGTGGGAGCTTCACAGCTCCAACATTTAAAATTGGACTGAATAAAGCCATTTAAAATATGCTTCAGGGAGCAAATCCTTCCCTGCCAACTGCGTAGATTAGATGATATAATAGGTATTTTAGTTCTCAAATTTCTGTGATTTCTATGAGTATAAGAATCTACACAGTTTTTAATAGTAGCTCATAGTGAAACAACCAACTTTCTGCCCTCTGCTTCAGTTTTCATGGGGGGTGACTTTGGTCGTCCTGATCTGAACTGTGAATATAAGGAAAAAGATCAGAGTATTAGAAGAGAAGTTTTTTTGGTGTCTGCCTTGGCAGGATCAAAAAAAAGCCTGGAATTATTTCAGAAACTCATGGTCTTTCGAGCTTTCCAAATCAATGGCAGTTGGATAACAACAAAGAACTTGTCCTTGCTGTATGTCTTTGATTTAAGACTCTTAATGTGTTGAAAAAAATATTAATGCTTTGTCTTCAAAATACCTCTCTTTTCTGTTCTGCACATTTTCTGTGGGTTCATGCAATTTTGGATCAAGAAAGGTAGGGACAGGAAAACAGGTCTCATGGCACTGAAAGCAACAGAAAGACCAATGGTGAAAAGCACTTGTTTTCCAGCTTTTCAAAGGAGCTCCATTATTATCTTTTCTATGGTTTTTGCATATGGGAGGAGCTCCTTGTAGTGTTGGTTTAGTGTCTTTGTTCATCATGCATGTGAATGCTGTATTAACTGCAGTTAACTTGACTGAATCCCCCTGTAACTTTTGAATTCTTCTTTATAAGAAAAATGACCCAGTCCAGTTCTTTGGTCTTTTGCTTCCAGTCCCTTAAAATCCATATGGCTTATTCATTATTTTATTCTATACTAAAATCTGCTCCAAAACGTAGATGCTGATGCTCACTCTAATCTGCTGGCAGAAACTATTTCAACATGATTTTTGCATTATACAGTATGTTGTAGATATTTACAAAGACCTGGTTTCCACAAGATGTTTATACTGCTGTAATTTGTGGAATAAGAACAATCCATACCAATAACTTTTGAGGTTGGTTTTTTTTTTTTCCACTTACATGCAGTGTAATAAAGTATAGAAACATCATGTTCTACGACTTCTAGACATTGTGAT
Source organism: Cuculus canorus (assembly GCF_017976375.1). Taxonomy (NCBI): domain Eukaryota; kingdom Metazoa; phylum Chordata; class Aves; order Cuculiformes; family Cuculidae; genus Cuculus; species Cuculus canorus. The sequence continues at coordinate 26,833,023 of NC_071406.1, read as the reverse complement.
TTTTGGCAGAGACACCTTCTTGAAAAAAAAAAACCCCATAACACACACTAACAAGTATTCTCTAGCAAAAAATGACCATTAATTTAATGCCCTTATGTTGTTTCTCTTTTCTTTCTTTTCTTACTTTTTTTTTCTCTCATGGATGCTGAAATTATTCATGAGTTTACCAAATACAAGAAAAAACATCCTAATGCTAATGCATTATTTCCACACCCCCCCATGAGTTCTATCTTGCTGTTTTATCTTGTGGCTTAAGTATAGTGTGTGCAGAACAGGCATTTTTGTGTTTTGCACCGGTGTAACTGGTGTTTGCACCTTTTCGATTAGAGTCTGTAGAAAAGGTACAAAATCAGAATAATATGTGAAGAGATAGCAGCTTAGTAAGCAATAAAAAAATTATGTGCCTGTGGGCATCCTAGAAAGTAGTAGATTTTAGCTGCTTAGAAGCTCATAAAAAAAGAATATTTTCTCTGTTTAGACATAGCGGTCTCCAAATGGGTCCAAATTATTGATTATCTCTTACTGTGTGTAGAGAATAAACAGATACATGGGAATCTGCCAGATTTATGTTGAATTGTGCTCTGCAATTACGATGAATATACATTATATGTCATTATTGCTAGTGATAGCTTAATTGTAAATTAATGTGGCGTGTTAATTTACAGAGTGACAATTTATTCCTGTGGTGTAGGAAGAAGGTGGGCAAGGAAGAGAAGATGCAGTTATCCTTTGCTTCTTGTTCTAAGAAAAGACTAAAATGTAAAAACACAGCACCACAAGAAGACCCTGAAATCACAGTCTTTCTTGATTGCTCCTTGCCCAAATGGCAAAGCTTGCGGCAACTTCTGCAAATCTATATATAGTTTGTGGCCGTGGCCATCCTGTTGGTGATGTGGCTAAAGATATTTTCTGCCTACATGTTTGCTTCTACCTCTTCCTGTGTGACTCTAATGGCTACATTGGTGGGTAAATACCCAGAGGTATTACTTAGTTATCTGTTGATTTAAACCATTGGTTTTTAAAATGGCAATACCTTAGAAGAGCTCACTTATAAATTGGAATGAGAAAGAGGTTGGTGTAAAAAAAAGGTAATAAAAAAATAGGGCTTTTGGAGGAGAATTGAGAGAACAGGAACGTCTGCTCCTATCAGCATGATAAGATGCTATGAAAGAAGAATTTGACTGAAGCAATAAGTGAAGACATTTTTGAGGAGTAGGCAGAACATTATGAAAGATGTGTTTTGATAAATTCAGGCTAATAAATTACACTGGTTTTGAGAACCATGCCTTCCAGAAGATGGTAAAAGGAAAGATAAAATGTAAAGCAGTGCCTCAAAACATGTGGACAGTAGGTGGCATTTCATAAATCGAGAAAGCAGGAGAGACAGAACAGTAGATTAAGTAGGGGGAAAGCATGGAGAACTCAGTTTTCAAGCATCTGATACACTTATTCAATAAGTAGATTGGAAGGAGGCAGAACCAAGTAAGTTAAAAATGCAAAAGAAAAGGAACAAATGTCTTATATTTGCCTTTGTAACTTAAAGCTGTTTAGATACATTTGAACAGCTGTCCAACTGTTAGTATTCAAGCCCTTAATCATAATAGAAGAAGGTGGTTAAATGCATTTCAGAAATTTCAGCAAGAAAAAACCTGATAAACATTAAATGAATTGGTAATACATTACAGCAGAGCATGCTCTGTGATACAGATAGATTGGCCATAACCAGATTGAGATAGGAAATTAGAAGAATATTTATAGCCATCCCACTAATGGTAGTCTAGATTGCTATTGAAATGATGGAGGGAATCCCGACTGGTTTTAGGAACAGAATTGTGAAAGGGACCATTTCTTCTGATACTTTCCATAACTGAAACCAAAAGCTTTTCATGGAAAAGAACTATTACATTATTTTATATTTTATTTTACTAAACTTCCTAAATTAAGACAGTTTGTGAATGAGGGCATGTTTATTTATTTACATGAAAAGCATTTTGGCTTATATTGTGTAATCAGTTTTGTTCTGCTTTGGATTTTGCTCTCTAGGGAACATACCATATGAAAACCAATACTACCTATGTATCTCAAGGTTTTTCTTACAACTTTCAGTTTACTTTGTTTGTACGTAAACAAGAAGTGATTTAACTCTAACTTTGATTGTGTATTTCTGAAGAGGATATGTTAAGTCTCTAAAGATTACTTTTAGTTGAAATTAAAATGTCCTTTGCACGGTCTGGAAGGATATTCTCAGGAAATTCAGGTTGTGCCTCAACCAGAACCAAGAGGAGGCAATTGTTTAGGTAGTAGCAGAAGAGCAGCAGCAGATCAGGCATTGTTTGTTGCTTTTCAGAGGAGTTAAGAAAGGAAGAGCGGAACTTCTGTTATTCCTGAAGAAATAGGGATAGATGAGCAGTGACTGTACAGCTGTCACCTGGCTTTGAGGCAGTACACTTTAAAGAGGAGAAAACAGTGAAGAAGTTACAAGAGAAAGTTAAAAAGAAGACAGCGATTTTTTTTTTGCATGTCCTAGCAAAGAAATTGAATTCTGTTGAGATCTGAGGCTAAATTAATATTTTCCTTGGTGGGGAATTTTTTTACTCAAATTTTTCTCCACAAAATCAGGACTGCAAATATAATTCATTCTTGTGTGGAATTAACTTATCGTGGAGGTGGATTGAAGTAGTAAATTATATGTCCAGGTATTTGTGGTCCTGGCATTGTGAAGCATTGTATTGGAAATATGTTTTGTCAGACCTAATAGACATAAAAAGCACTGTTGTACTGTGTTCTTCACTTTTTTGAGACAAGGCCAATAAGTGAAGAGGAGACACTGAAAATAGACATAGTGAAAAGAAAAGCCCTGGCCCACTATGTAGGTTAGCAGTAATTTACATTTTTAAAAGAAGTCATAAGTTTAAATCACACAGAATAATTGAGAACACTAATTTCTGCTTTCCTGAGGCATTAGTTCCCACAGGGTATGTGACACCTGTCTTGTCTGAGGTTAGCATGCTTCTTATCTGTGTAGAAAAGCCCCTGATGGAAACCGTAGCTTGCCCAGTGCAGCAGCTCCACCAAGAAAACGTAATGCATTAGCAAAGGCAATGTTTTGCACATTTAAATAATAGCAGGTTTCACATATTGTGAAGGCAGAGCTCTTAATTTATCTGTGTGGTGGTAAGAAGATTTCATTGGAGTATTGCTTGGCACCCGACAGGTCTTTTGCCCCCTTATCCGGGGCTGGAAATGAGTGGAGGAGGGAGAGGAGGCTGACTCCTGCCAGAAGCAGCAGTGAGGAGGGGAAGTGAACTTCCTTTATACGGTTTTTGAACAGCTGTTTCTGTCAAGCCAGGCTGAATATCTTGCAGTATAATCCTGGCTAGATCACATCGATCTTGTGACCTTTGGTTTAAAAAACAGACTTTCAAGGTTTCCAGTTTGCCTGTGTACACATGAGTGTACTCAAAGCAAAAGAAATCCCGATTCCCCCATCCAGAGGAACCATGTATGGTGGTGCTGGTCACAGTGTTGAGATGCTCATTAGCATTTGTTCATTAACCCGCTTGGAAATTATCTTCACTGAGTAGGAGACTGAGAACAAGGTATATCAGGAAGATATGACATGTTAAATATTTCTTTCATTTTCAGACTTAATATTCCAGTGTATACTGTGTTTAGAAAATTTTGGCTTTCCCTTAGGACTTGTTGGATAGTGTAATTAAAAAATGATTTCCAGACCAGGAGAGAACAGTAAAGAACAATCCAAGCCAATATTCTGTTTATTACTGGATATTATGGGAATGTTGACTTCTGAAATGTTTAATTTTCCATTATACAACTTACACTTACAAGCATTCATTGTAATTCTTAAAAAGTTCTTTTATGTACGTAAAAAGGCAGATAATAGAAAAAATATGACAGAAACTGTCTACCCACCTAAGAATGATAACTATATTGATTTAGTTTTTAAATGAATCTGAAGGTGAAAACAGGATTTGGCAAGGCATTAAAAAGAGTTTATCTTTTAAATATTTCCAACTTTTTGACATGACTATGATGTCTATGAGGCAATAATGACAAAGTCATGAATAAAATTAGCAAAGCCAAAAGGGGTACTGGGTAGCAGTTTACATAAGGCTCTGAAACTGTTCTGGTATCAAGTGTAAGTCGTTTTCAGCTTCCCTATGTGTCGCCACAAGGCATTAGGTTGTGTTGTGGAGACATAACAAAATTTTTATTTTCAACTTGAAGCGTGTGTGGAAATGTAGAAAAAGAAATATTTTCCATTACTTCATCTTTAAATTTTGAAATTATTGCTATAATACTAGGAGATGTGAGTTAGGAATGTTGGATGATTACAAAAGGAGCAAGCATAGAATTACAAATCATGGAAATATGATTTATTGATCAAATATTTGTAAAAATTATATCCATAGTGAATTGCTATAGTAGGTGTTTTCTGGGCATGGCTATATATGGATTGTTGTACTCTTATGAAAAAGCCTGCTTTTGATTTATTAGTCTTGAAGATTATACTTTACCATAAATAAATCCAACATTATCTATTACAACTTTTTGCACTGTGTTACCATTTAGTAGGCTCAGTTCAGATTGAGACTCTTTTATGTGGATGGTGTACTGGAGATTAGTTCATAGTTAAGAATGGAAAGGGAGTCAAGCCTTGCTGGTTTTGAATTGAGAAGATCACTGTGTGCAGGTAGTGGGAGGGGGAGAGACCAGGGTTTTGGGAAAGGTTGAAGAAAAAGCTGGTGACTGTGAGTGGAAAAGGACATAGGAAAGGGGACAAGTGGGAGGATTGAGCATGGCCTAAGCAGGCTAGTCTATGTTTACATTGTAAATTAGGTCTGAAAAATCTTATTCCCTTATCTACACACACCTTGCAATGGAGACTTCTGGTAGTGCAAAAACATGTTTTGAGTGTTACTTTTTCTACTTCAAGATCTCTCCCTGCTGCTCAAATGTCTGTTCTTCAGTTCTACTTTTTTTTCAAGTTGACTCCTTTGTTTCAGAAGTCTCTTCGTAATTCCCCCGTTGATGTTTAATATGGCTGATGGTCATCTTCCTCTTTAACATAAACAGTTTTGGGAAAGCACCCTGTCAGAGAGTTTTGTGTATCCCTTTCACGCACGCTATTTACACTCATGGCCCTGTTTTAAGAGCGGATGCTATCTGGCCCTTTTGCCGTGATGGATCTTGCTGACACCCCACAGATGCAAGGGAAGAGTCTGGATTTTAAATACAGGATGTCAGCACCAGAATTGAACTTGATGGTTTGGGTGAATATGTGAATATGTAAAAAAATGCAAAAGGCCTTAGTGACAGTAGTACTGAGAAGCTGGATGGAGGTTTGTGGAATTGAGAAAGGGAGGATGGTGAGAAACTTTACAGAGATAATATGAAGGAAAAAAAAAGAGCAAAATGGATAGTAGAGAAGTTACAGCAAAATTAAAAGAAGAAAAGAATGAGTAACATAGATATAATGGATATAATGAGTAATGTGGAAATGTAAAGATAAGCAGGTGGTGAGCTGACAAATTAATGAGAATATGGTCATTCACAGTTACATGCTTACTCATCCTTTAATACACTAAAACATAAATTGTGTTAATTACTCCGTGTGATCTGTAGTTAGACTACAAATAATGACACTGATGAAATATATTAAATATTTAATATCTGCCTGATGGTCTGCTTGGGATGCTGCTGGTGTGCTGTTTCGTACTGTTCCCAGGCAAACTTTTCCAAGGTTAATGATGAGTTTGAGAGATATTAGAATATCAGTTGTTGAGTCATTGTTGAGTTGACATGAGGGAGCTTTGTAATGTTTCTTTTTGTTAAAAATATCTGACTCCTTAAGGTACTTCAGGGATCTGAAAATTCCACTTAGGAAGCTGATCCTTGTTGTTGGGTTTTTTTATATATATATATTTTGCAAAACTTCTGTAGAGCAATTTCATGATGCCAGAAACATTGATATCCACTTTCCTCCAAGCCTGCAACTAGTATTTGAAACATTGCCCAACACACACAAACACTGCCATTCTGCTGGTTGGGCCTCAGAGGTTATCAGTTCACATTAAGACCTTAAAGAATGTTGTTCTTGCCATGTTGTGGTGGTTGTTATAGACTTCATGGGTAAATATTTGTACTTTTTGAGGAAATTAGTTTGGTTTCATCTACTGAGAAGCATTTTGTACCGAGCTGATCTTTTTAAAATTATTAATCTCTTAACTTTAGAAGCCCCAACTTTCAGCACCAGAACAACAGGTCCTGTTAACCTCTCACGTGGAAATTAGTAATATATTTTCTTGCACCTTTGGATAGATATGGACTGGAACTTTTGTTTTACATAAAACAGGTAAAATGTATTAGTGTGAAACTAAGGAATTGCAATAACCTTCTCTATTGACAATAGACAATCACAAGGGATTGTTTAAACATTATTGTGAACCAATTTAATAGCTTCCTTGTGCTAGAGAAAGGATTGCAATGCTACAACATGCTTAATAAAAAATTAAATCAGTACTATACCTGAATAAGTGGGATGTTGTTTCTAAATAATTAACAGTTTTTTCTTGTGCTGAACAAAACTAGATTACTGAGTCCCTGTAAAAATATATATAGATTTTAGACAATTTTCAGCAAGAGTGATCTAGCCAGAATAATTGCCCCTTCAGGGCCCACATCAAAATGTACTGTTGTGTTACCAGGTCTCCCCTTTTACATTCTGTGTTTCCAAGGTTATTTGTCTCCTCAAAGATAAGTAGTACGCGCCTTTCCTCAGCCCTCTAACACAAGATCCCTATTTGTGAAGTTATAACTATTGACTGAGAGGAAGATTCAGCTAGTTCCCTAAGTATGTAACAGTGAATTTGATCAGGCTTTGCCTGTGAATCCATATTAGTTTAATTCATTTTGTCTCAGTGTTTCTGATTTCACGCCCATTCATACTGTGTTTCTTTTGTTCCTTCCTTTTTCCTTCCTTTTCCTATAACTGTGACCTCCAAATATTTCATCATTCTAAGCAAAATTTGTTTGCATTTTCCTGTTATAGTATGTTTCTACTGTTGTGCATAAAACCCAAAACAATGGCCCATCGTCCCTCTCCAGTAAATAGCTCTGTTTCTTGAAACAATTAGTTTGCCCCAACTCCTTCCTATATACTTGTGTTCTATGCTATATTATTTTACAAAAAAAAAACCCCTCAGAGCTCTTGTTTCATTATCTTTGTGTGCTTTTGGCAATTTCAGTTCTTCCTTTTTTTTGCTAATTTTTCTGTGAATTTGCTTTGTTATTTGATGCCTGTGGTAGACATTTAATAAAGCTACTTCTTCCCAAAGGCCCTATATCTTTCCAGCCTTTTTACTTAACTATGGGTGAGCAGCAGGAAGCAGAGAACTGATTACGTGCCTCAAGCAGAAGAACAGTTTTTGACCACTAACTCCTCCTAGAAGAAGAGTGAGGTGTGAATTCTTTCACCAGCAGGAAAAACTCCTCTTAATAGGAGGTTTGGGATCTCAGTGGATAGGGGACTTGCAATGAAGGCAGAATGCTGTCTGGCTTTGAGTAGGCAGTTTTATGGAGCTGCTGATGTAACTGAAGTCTTCTCTAGTTAGCTAATTTCCTCATATGCAGTATGTTCATCTTGTTGATGAAATCCATTGTTCCAGAAAGTTTCACACTGCAACCGTGCCCTTCTGCTGCTCTCCTGAACTATGGAGGGACTTTCTTGACAGACATATCCCACACGGAGTGGTGCTTCTGCCCAGCTTTCTTTGGCAGGAATTCAGAGTCTGGTTATTAGCATCAGGGTACATGTCGCTAGTGTCTAGACCATTTTGCAGGCCAAGACTTGGCAGATGCAGACTGAAGAGGAGATAGTTGTGTTGATGCAATTTTGCTTTCCACCTACTCTGATTCATCTCCTCTGTAGCGTCTGAAATAGCAATGGAAAGACCTCGCCCTGTGACTATTATCAATAGGTGAATTTAGCAGGCCAATTCAGTTTGTCTCCCAGCTTCGTTACAGTACTTGTGCACAGCCAGATTAATATCAAGACCATAGTAATGTATGTACCTCTTGTGTTCATCAAGACCATAGTAGTGCCCAACCATACCTTATAGCAAACATTACAAAACAGTATGCATTAAGCTCACCTGCCAGATGGAGGATCTGGATCAGGATTGCAGGACTGAGTATAAGCAAACGGGTAGAATCAGGGCTCTAGTCAAAAGACTGAGAAGACTACGTGGTCATTGCTGTGTCTTACTGCCCATTAGCAGTAACTTCTTTGTTCTGGTGCAATCAGAGAAATTAGTTTAAATAATTACCAAAGGAGGTTGAAATTAATCCGTTTGAAGTGGCAATGAAAGAACTGATCACATGAGCAATAAAGCCGTGAGTTACCACCTCTCATTTAAAAATGGAACGTTACTCCAACTCACCTTAGCATGGGCTAACACACCAAATGAAAATTTATATGTATTGTGCTGGCAAATAAGCTGTAAACAAATGCAGGAACGAGAGCAAAATTAATTGACTATGCTGAAGACTGTGTCCAGTTTAGTTTCTCTTACAAAATTAAATGAAATCCAAACCAGTAGACAATCAGCATAGATTACATACATCAAAAAATAATCATATTTAAATGTCTAAAGGCACACTTGCTGTTCTGCAAGTCTTGATTCAAAATAAGAGAATTTTTTTTTCCATACAATAGACTTCTGTATAGTGAATATTCACAGAATAAAGAGTGACTACAGAAATTTAATTGCTGTCATCACTGTCCCAAGATGTTGTATAGATCCTGATAATGTGGTATTTTTTAGGTTGCAGCACAGATGTTTGAGAATATCGTGTAAAGCAGCCTTTTGAGATTGCCAAGTATGCATTTATAGGAACCTATAAACTGGTTTGGTAAAAGGAATTGATTTCATTATATCCATTTTCCCCCCTGATTATCCTTTGATGATGTTTCTTTGCTAAATAAAGTTGTGGTCCTGCACATGATTGTGCCTATGGGTAGCCATGAAATCAATGAAACTGCACATAAGACACTGTACTTGACAGTTAGGGTTTGACAGTATTAATCCATAGAAGGTAAACAGGCAATCTACACATATCCAACAGAAATTCAAATTGAACAGAGTTATTTTTAGCTACATTCTCCAGCTAATGAAAAGTAAAGCATTAAGACTTCTGTAAAACATTAAGACTACTTAGAGCGATGATCAAATTGCATTTACATAAGAAGCATCATATTTGTAAGAAGTTAGAATGTAAAGAAAATATCAGCAACCTGGACATAATTGTAGATTTTTCTTTTTAAGGGGATGTAGTAAAAATTTAAGTAAGTGCGCTATACAAAGCTGTTGTTGATTCAGTTCTCAATATAGTATTTCTTTAATGCTAATATTTTAATTTAAAATCTCTATCATGTAACAGAAGCTTTAGTCCTGCTACTGAGACAGACGCTACGTATCTCTTCAGACTGATGCTGCTCTATGTGAAGACCTATTGAGAAATAGTGTGTACACTATTATTAATGTTATTGTTATTATTTGTATGATGCAGTACTTCAATATCAGATGGTATATTGCAAATGGAAACTGAATATTACAGTTTCACAGTATGCAGGAAATTTTAGAAATGGAAAATGGCTTTAGAGATTATTCACTGCTCCCAGTGCAAGAATCAATTATTTCAGATCCTCTTTTGTGTAATAGTTTTCTACTGAACAAGGCAGGGAAATGACAGCTGGGAATGGTTCAGTGATCATATATTCATTTATTTCTAAATAAATACTGGGTTTTTTTTTAAATTTATGCATTAATGGGCTTTACATACAAGAAGAGATTACTGTATTTACCTGTGTTGATTTCACACTTCATAGAGTACATCTAGTTACTCAGAAAAAAATCTCTGCTTCAAATCCTGTAACATTTATTAGGAAAATATCTTTAAGGGAAAGAAAATGGTAAAATGATTGGTGATAGAGATTCTACCATACTTTTTGAAAATTATTTTAGTCCTTAATTACTTTCATTACTAAGTCAACAGTAGTGTTATTTTCTCAAATTTAAGCTTAATTCAATCCAAATTATAGCCCTGCTAGATGGAAATACTTACCTTTTTTAAGTTTTTATCCCTTAGACATTGCAGATTGTGTGCTAGGAACTCTTTAAACTGCCTTTATTTCTATACAGCAAGAAGTCTGGAAGTTTTACTGTAATGCATTCACTCCCCTATTTTCATGGCTTTTCTCTTCATTTTTATAGTCAGTTTTCAAAATCTTCCTTGCATTATGAATACCTGGTTATTCCAATATTGATCCCACCAGTGCCAAACACAGAGTTATATCACTTCTAAATCTAGTTATGATTCCCTTGTTATACATCCAAAACTGTAATTTACTCCTTTGGATAAAATATTCAGATAACTCTTATTTGGCTGTTTATCCCTCATGATACCTGTGAAAGGTTACATTCATATATGTATCTTTATCTGTTTAAGAGCTCAACAAAACCAGTTGGATTTATGACATTCAGTCCCTCAAACATTAAACAAATATGTCTTAGTTCAAATTATCTGACCTGATATAAAAATAGCTGATCAATGAATGAGAAGGTTTTCTGGGCTTGGCCTCATAGCATCTTCTTTTTGTGTTTTACCACTTTATATTAAATATCTACTAGGATAGAAGCCAATTCCAGTTTTATGGCTCCCATGATAATGTCTCAATTACTGAGTTAAATAACTATCTTCAAACTTAGCTCAGTGACTATTTCAGTGCTTGGTGAAGGAATAACTGAAGATGTACTTTATGATTGACTTATGGCATGGCAATTGAGACACTTCCATAATGTATCAGAGACCCTTTCCATAAATCAGACGGAGGGTAGATTTGAAATGCAAACCATGATGATCAGGTGTGGATTAAACTGCATTGATTGTCCTCCGTACTTTATGAAATCTTCTGTAATTTCAATTATGCAAATATTTAAATTATTGTTCATTAATTACAATAATAATGAAAATTAATTTACTAATACACACAGTATTATTGGATTCACCTGTGTACCCTCTTGATGCCTACCTTAGTATGCTTCAAAGGACCTAAGTTTTATTGCAATACTGCACTGGGCTTAAAAGAAGTGTTCTTCTTTGTCATCAGAGTTGCAAGGGAATGGAGAGACTTTCCACTCCAAACCGCGTGGATCGTGTCTCTCTCAAGTTCTCTGCACAAGACATTCTTAATTTCCTGCTTACAGGGATCCTTCTGTCTGGGCCTCAGCTTTTCAAGTGTTACCTCTCTTTCGTCACCATGGGGTATCTCAAAACTCCATAAGATTTCACCACAAGGCACATGAAAGATATATTTATTCCTCCTATTGCTCAGTCTGTTACTGATCTAGTTCCCTTGGCAGAGAACTTTCAGAAGGAGGGATAGCAGATGCCAGTATATTTGTCAGCACCAGCTGAGCCAGCCATCCTTTAATCATACTCTTTTATCCCAGATGATTACTAATCCTTCCAAGATCTTATGAGAAAAGTTGTTTGACATCTATGTGGAAGCAGTCCAGGAAAATCCTCACAGAGTTGGATGTATTGCACACAGCTGTGCCTTGATGGATAGCTTTAACCATCAGTGAAGAATTGTTGGACATGGCCGAATTCCATTGGCAAGCAATAGATTCTTTACCATGAATCTCCAAGAGAACAGATTGTCATTAGTTTGGGTCTTCATGTGAGTAGCTCTTGTCCTCTTCTGGTCTTTATGGTGGTAGAAGCGGTGAGCAAAAAAAATCTGAGCAGCTGTAGTTTTAATCTCTTCCATATGCAAAAGTCCAACTGTAATTGTTCTATAAACTCCAACACAGGATTCCCAGACCCACTTTGCAGCCTAATTTCATTAGAGCGTGAGGGAGTTTTAAGTTCTTTATTAATGATGCTGAGATCATAAGCAGAACATCACAGAAGGCACTTTGTGCTGATTCGGTAAATTCTCACATCCGTTGCAATGTGTTAGGCACTCTTCGGCAACTGAGACAGTTTTTTCAGGACTGCAATTGATACTGAAAGAAACTATCAAAATTTTCAGTATACTTTGAGGATTCCAGTGTAATGGTAAGAATGTCAGAAGTCAGATGTCCACTATCGAGAGATGATTTGGAACGTATTATCAGAAATATCTTAGCCTTTGCTTCTGTCGTTGTGAGAGAGAACCTTCAGTCCCTTAATCATCTTTGTGGCCCTTCACTTGGCTCATGGAGCAGTCTTGATCCATTGGTGTGAAAGTATCAAGTGCCTGCTTGCCTTAGAAACATAAGTACCAGTTCCTATGGACTATGTTCCATTATGTCAGTTGCCAGATATTAACTGTATCAATTATATGATTCCATATGAAATGCTTCTGGCAAAGCAATAGGCAACTCTTAAAAGAGCAATTAATTACATAACAATTTTATGAAAATCCAAAATGTTCCATTATTACCAAACCTGGAGTTTGACCAGACAGATCCAAACTGCATCAAGAGATACAATGTGTGCAACATCAGATCCAAACAGGGATGTACTGTGCTTGACATACCTTTCTGAAAATATGCAAACAATGTTTTGTGGTAAGTAAAATTCTCTTTTTATCCCCAGACTTCTGTCTGGCAGCATGAAACAGGTCATTGCAGCTTCACAAACTGAGATTTAATTTTTTATAGCTCTAGATAGGTAAAGGAGTCCATGTACATTCTGTAAAATGTGGAATGAGTGACTTGTATGTGGAAGTTGTTTGTTGCTTATTAATATGGTCAATGTTCAGGATGTAAAGAATACCAGGCACAATTGTGGCAGTCTTTCTTTTCTCTAGTGCAGTCATTAAAGAAGATTACATATAGTGATAGGACTAGGGGCAATGGGTGTAAACTGGGGAAGGGAAGGAAGACAGAAGGAAGAATTTCTTCATCACGAGAGTGGTGAGGCTCTGGCCCAGGCTGCCCAGGGAAGCTGTGGCTGCCCCATCCCTGGAGGTGTTCAAGGCCAGGCTGGATGGGGCCTTGGGCAGCCTGGTCTGGAGGGTTGTGTCCCTGCCCAGGGCAGGGGGTTGGAACTGGATGATCTTTATGGTCCTTTCCAACCCAAACTATTCTATGATTACTGTCTTGCAGTTTCAGCAACAAGAATTTTGCCTCTTTTTTTTACGAAAATTTTACAAAAGAGTTTATCAAAAAGGAAATCTATTTAATGTAAATGAAATTTAAAATTTATCAATGAAGTTTTGATATTTAAGGCTTCCAGTTGAAAGTGTTGCTAATTTAAGCAGAAAGCAATAAAAATATAGATGTAGGAATGTAAAGTTGCCTTTTAGGATAAAATAGGTATAAATCTGCAAGGCTAAAAGTTAAAAGCTTGAAGCAGACAGGAAAACCTTGACTCATTTAAGGAGTGTACAGGCTGCTTCATTATTCTGCTTTAGAGATGAATGCTCTGTCTTCTAATCAAAATATTTCACAATAAAACATTTAACAGTCTGGAGAGCATTTCCAGAAACAAACTGTTAATGTGAATATGAGCTGGAATATCACAGGAAAATAAGTTCTGAGGAAATTATGTTTAAAGGGAAGTAAAATTATCTGAACTTTAAATAAATTTATATCCTGTGAATGACATTTCTTGCAAGGGAGGTCAGAGTCAGCTAAGACAATGATGCCCCATCTGCAGCCCTAATAGCATCCAAATAACGTCTGTGCTCTGCTCACTGCCAATGCAGTATTTTTAGCATGTGCTGCAGTAGGAAGCTGCAGGATGAGATGGGGCAGAGTGTGCATTTCAGAAGAAATGTTTAGACATACCTCTGGGCTGTAAAGCAATTCAGGTGGGAAATAAAGACAATAAAGATACAAAAAGTCAAAGTAATGGAAATTGTAAAATGCAGATGGATGAAAGTTGCCTAACACTTTGATTATAAAGACCTATTTCCTTTGTTTACAAACTTGTCAAACCAACACTGATTCTTTTCACACTAGGCTTTCCAAGGCTGATCTTTTTGTTTTGTTTTGTGTTCTTGTTGCTTTTTACTCATTTGAAGGTTTTAGCCAAAAAAATAGAGTTATTTCTAGGCAAAAAGTATCATTTTCCACTTTAACAAAATTGCGGTGATTTTATTTTAGAGCAGTTCTAGGGTTTCCTGGCACTTGAAATGTGATAGGGAGGTAGTTTTGTCATCTATGTTGTACCTTTGACTTCATGAAGTTTTATTGCTAATTGATAGTAGTAACTTTCTACTAAACTTGAGTTTTAATTGACTGGATTTTAGCTTGCTAGGATTGTTAAGTGCAGTACCCTGGGGATTCTGTCCAACTCAGAGAGCAACGCTGTCTTCACAGCTCCTCTGTGCTGACTAGGTTTGGTTTGAATTTACAAAGCAACTATACTACGGTACTTTCCAAGATAGTCACATTCTTCTCCAGTGTGCTTTTGTTAGCAATTTTGCTATGAGATTCCTGGTTCTTGCAGACCCGAAGCTCGGGGCAAAAGCACAAGGTTGTCAAAATGACTAAAGCTATATTAACTACTATGTAAAGCCGAATAAGAATCTGCTCAGTAAAGCAAATCAAAAGCCTTCAAACATCCTGGGTTTTATTTACATTCCTGTGAAGAAAAGTAAAGATAAAACATCTTTATTCTGATGCCAGCATAATTTCAGCATTTATTCAGGGTGCTTTCTTCCTGACAGCTCCATGTACAATACAGTGCAGTTAGTCTAGAAGGCAGAAAGTTGAAATGCCGGCCCATTATTTATGCCAGATTTTTCTTTTTTTTTTTTTTTTATGCCCTACAACTGAAGTCAGTCCATGCACAGCTTTCATAAAACAGTTACCTGGTTACTTTTGCTGCAGAGGCAAACTTCTCTCATTTTGATTTTCTTTGTAAAAGCTTCTGTAGAAATAGAACAGAGTGAAACATAAACCATTGCTATTAAATATTTCTACAATCTCTTCTAGCCATGCCAAAAAGGGTATTGCAAAATTTGCTGTTAAAAACAAATGAAAGAATAACATTAATTTTATCTGGAGACTTCTGCTAAATGATGAAAATAGCATACGTTCTCAAGGACTATATGAATCAGAAAAATGTGGTGAAATACTTGATTTTGATTTTATTATTTGCTTTAGTTGCGCTCCTCTTTGCACACATTCATAAAGCTCTGTCTCCTCTCTCAATAGTTACTGCAAAGAGAACTTCTACAATCTGTTTTACTATCAGAAAACAGTACCATCATCAAGGGAACAAGAGTTCATAAACACAGTGTCATTGCTTGGTGAAGTCACTATCCTACCCCTGCTTCACTTGATAATTTTTGATATGATGTGACCATCTGAGTTTTCTTAGATGAGAAGGTTTATGGCATCTAGGGAGCAAAAAGCTCATGGGAAAATTCCTTTAGTAACCTTTTCCCTGTGATTTTTCTTGACTGTTCTCTGTTTTCATCTGTGTAAAATGTATAGTACATCATCAGCTACAGTACTGTTAATTACTTAGTCGCTGTCTTGGTGTGAAAGTAGAGTAGAATTATTCATAAAATTACTTCAGTAAATTTTCTGTCTGAGGGACAGAGGGAACATGGATTTATTTAAAAAAAATGTGATTATAAAAATGGGATATGAACTAAAGACACTTTAGCTCTGGAATCTTGGAATTCATTTTCTATCTGACATAGAATTGGTGGTCAGTCTAGTTTGCTTAGATTGTGATATTTTAGATTTGGTTTTCCTTAATCTCAATAAAGTAATCTTAGACTAAATTTTATAAAGAGACTTTGAAACCTGGGCTACTCCTCACCATCTTTGTATTGTGTTTATTATTCAGATTTGAGTGTTGAGGGTATTTTAAGATTCTCATGTGTTTTGAAAAAGGAAAGCAAAACATTATTTCTGTGGATTCAAACCAGCACTTTAGTATATTTATAGTTTAATATAAAGCTACTGGTTGCTCAGGTCCCCTTCAAAGAGTATCCAAAAAGTAGTGAATGAACAGCTGTGGAGTGTGAAATGTCTGCTAGCTTTAAATCATACCTGTCTGAGTTAACTGAATATTCTGAAAAGGGGCATGAAACTCTGTTCTTTGCTTCTTATTCTGCGTAAGACATAGGTGTTCAGGTTCAATGGTCAGTTTTTTATTGAGGTCTTCCCTGCTAGCATTGATCATGTCCCCAGACACGCTTTTAGGAATAATATAAGGGCTGTCCTTCACTACTTTGTGAACAAGATTATAATAATGTAAAAAGCAGATGTTTTCTGACTTAAAATACATCTGAAGAGTGGAATTCTTCTACCTTTGTTGTTTTTATAGTTAAACTAATATTTGCTCATGGAAGGGTGAAAGATTGCAAATAGTTCATACAATGTTCCGAAGGTGCCTGTGGTGATATGCAACCCTCTTCAAAGAAATGTGGGCAAGAATTCTGTTTGATCATTAGTGCATGCACAGGTAAGAAAACAGTTGCATGAGAAACGGTACTAAGTAATGATTTTCCATGCTGGGCCTGTCAGCAGTTTTGAAATTTTCCCAGGATAGGGGAGAAAGGTACAAAATGGATAAAAAAAGTAGATTTACTTGTAGATTTACTTTTAGATTTGCTAACACTACAAAACACCCTCTCCTCATGCCACTTGGTTAGGATACTGCATATACTAAAATAGACATCTGATGGGAAAATCAGTACTACAAGCTGCTTCTGCTATTTCTTACATAATTCATATTAACTTCTTTGCCGCGTGTCCCTTTGATCTCATTGATTTTAATCAGCTTCTGTTTATCTTTTAAGTCCTTGGTGCTCTGCTTAATTAAAGTTTTGTATACTTTATTAATATTGGTTTACTTCCTTATAGTTTAGCCACTTACTTGTTTCTCTTCTGCTGCAACTTTGTCTATCTACTATATTTCTGTTGCCCTTTTTTCCCAGGCGTAAGTGGGCTTGATTGCTAGTCTAACCTACAGCATACACAGAGACAGTCCTGCATGTGAGCACACCTCAAGGCTCTAATGTTTAGTTAAAGAATCTTCCTACAAATATAAGTACGGAAAAGAAATAGGTCAAGACTAGCATTGAAAACATTCACTGCAAGGTTTCCTCTACTGAGATCACAATGATTACTCAGTTAATGCTGTATTCTCTTGTTCTGATGTCACGTATGACCTTGTGCAAAGGCCTTTTCAAAGAGCTTTTTTCCTTTCAACATCTACTTTCTGACTACATCTAAAATTGTTGGCATCTTTTCTCTGAATCCTTTGGTAAAGAAGAACTAAACAAAAAACCACAATAATTTGGACCTGTTGCTGGAAATAAACAGACTTATGAGAGTATATATAAGGTTGCTCTTCTGGCAAAGTAGAAGATGATTAGGTATCAATTTGGGTAGCCCATAAGCCAGAAACACCCCTGCTGTATGAGTGTAGAACGAACACAATTCCCCAAAAGAAAACAATTATTTAGTCCCAAGAGCCATAAGACCTTCATTATACACACACAGAGAGTTACTCCTGGGATGCTGAGGGAGCTTCTTAACTTGTGATGTAACTAGAGGTCACACTGTGCTCAGAAAAATGCAGCCCATCTGTATGCTGCTATAGGGGTAGCTTTGGTAAGAGAATATGGTATTTTATGTATTTTATGTATGGTATTTATATCTGAGAATGGAATAACACCCTGTGGTGTTATTAAGAGTAAAGTTTCACACTACAACTACACTACAATGAGGTCCCTCCCTGTCACAGCACGATGCAGCAGTAGCCAAGAGGTGAGTCTACGCAGGTGAGCTGGGGGAAGCCCCATTCCCTTTTTTGTTTACCTGAATTGTGGGCAGTGCTTTCATTTTTTTCAGCTCAGGTTGCTAAACTGACTTACCTTGTGACCACCCTACCAGGTCACTTCTGGAGAAACTGTTCTGAGCATGTGGACGACAAGGTAGAGTAGTGTGTTGTCACTCAACTGCATCCCAGTCACTGTAATCCCCATTTGGTGGAATATAAAGTTAGGTCTGGTGGAATGGATAGGCAGCTGTTCTATGTAAGGCACTGGTACAAAAGTTGGCTCTAATATACCAGATTCACTGTTGTAGTCTGTAATTCTTGTAGATACACAGGTTTTTTAATACTAAAGGCTATGAAATATCGATCTCAAGGATGGATCTCTGTAGATATGTTTTATCACTTCTGCATCACTAATTTAACTCCCCTTGTATATTTAATTATGCTGACATTTCTGAATATAATTGCCAATATGCAGTGAAATTGGGGGCAGTAGTAGACCTATTACCATTTAAATTCTACTTTCACCCCTAAATAACAGTCTAATTTTATATTGCCTTCTGAACAGATGTGCATGCGCCTTGTTCAGCAAAAGAAATCCAGAAGGTGGGCTACATGTTTTTTAACTGTTCAGGGGACATGACCCTGTAATGGCAATATCAAAGAATAGTTGTTCACAGGATAACCTGCTTCTCCCTGGTTCCATTACTGCATGTTTTTTTTAGCTGAAGAAAGTTTGCATAGTGTATTGGAAATATAAACACAGCTCTAAAAGCCATAAGGAACCCTTAACTACAGTGCCATCAAACTTTCTGTATCACAAATAAGCATCATGTTTTCCTTGGATTTATTAGCACTTTCTCACTGTTACTTTTTCCATCAGTAATACTATCTCAGGATGTCAGAATTCATTACAACAGTTTTAAAAGGTACAAAATTACCGTATTGCAACAATGTTCTGCCTCGTAATTGTCCTCAGTATGAAAAGCTCTTATTAAATAGCTTTTTTTTCCCAAAGGAATAATTATTCTTGTTATGTGATTTGTTTTCTCTATAATTCTGTTTCATGATAGTTGCTGAACACTGCTTCAAACATTTCACCAGTTCAGATTTGTTTCTCAAACCAACAGGAGGTTTTTATAACTAACCCTGAATCAACCACCTAATTTTGGAAAGCAAAATGTTTCCATGTTACAAAGATTAGGCAGTAAATGAATATTAACTTTTGTTTCTGTGTGACATAAATAACGTGCTAAACAACTTTGCTCTGGGCACTATTTTTTTTCTCATTTAGGGCACTGAAGGTGATTTCTTTTTTAGCATTTAACTCAAATACTTAAATCAGGAAAGTATCTGCATAGCTATATTGATAAACTGTGCAGCTTGTTAAAGCATTCTGAATTGGAATAATCATGATGTTTAATGACTTATTTGTACATAGTGTACTTTTTAATTCACTACAGCTAACTTCGATTCACTGCTCTGTTTACAGTTACACCTGTGCATTCTTGCTGACGCCAGTTGGGTTTATATGGAAGTTAAGCAAGACCAGTAATTGGCACTAAACATAAAATGTTCTGTTTGTAAAGAAAACAATGTGTGCAGAAAGGAATGAGTATCGAGAGAGTTTAAAAGGTTTTGGCATATTATTAGGAGGAAATATTTAACAGGATGGTTAAACTTTAAACTAAAAATATTTTCCCATTGGCTTTATTAAAAATATCTCTTTAGATTTTAAATGAGAAAAAGACACCTATAGACCAACTGTAGTCACCATGACAACAACTTAAACTCACAAAACACATAATAGTATTACTTGGCAGCACAGTTAGCTCACAAGTTAGTACATCGAATCAGCAGCACACAGGCTATCCCACTTCGCCTAAAATCATAGATTTTTATTCTATTTTAATTACATGGGCAAACCATAGCGCACACAAACATGAACTCAGGCTCTGCCATATGTATTTAATAATTTTGATGAATTTTGTTTGAATGACTAAAATATTTTCATTTAAGGACAGGTTTTTTGGGGGGAAAGGGGGCAGCAGAGGGAACTGTGGTCTGCCATTTTTGCTAATGCTTGTATGAAAACAGAGACAGATAGATAAATAGCTTTCTTGACTGTGCAGCTGGGGGGTTCACGTATTTCTTTGCAGAATTATGGAAACCAGAGGTGGCTATGACCTACTAGTACGAAGTCATGCAGCCATATCTGTTGCCAATGCAAAAATATTCCCCAAACTACACTGAGTGTTATTGTCTAGTCTAGTTTTAAAAGTCTAAAGCTATGTAGATTCCATTGTTTCCCTTGGGAGCCTAGTTTGTTTCACTGCCAGGAAGCTTTCTTGATATTCAGCCTCAATTTTTCCATGTTTAATTTCAGGCTATAAATATGAGAGTCTTACGCTGAATCACTATTCTACTTCTCATTTATGATCTCAAAATATTTGTAGATGCTGTCAGGCTAGTCACATGTGAACTAATCTATACATACTTATTTTTAACTTTACTCTTTAATTGAGCCTTTCAGGCTTCCATTTAATTAATTCCCTAAATGAGGAAAAAATGTATTGCCCAGAGCAATTTCTGCTTCCACAGATTGCTTGGTTATGGGAAAACTTAATTCCATTTTTCATATTCTAAAGTCATGTGAGAAGTCTCTTTCTTTTCCAAGACATAGTTAAACATCACCAAATTATAGAATTATTTTTAGTGACATGCTAGCATGAATATTTGGCCTCTTGTAGTCTATCTTCGTAGTGCCCATTTTCAGCTCTCTCTCCTTGAAATGCATATTGAAATATGTCCTTTCACATTTTGCTTAGCCTCCAGTGCTGTGAGATTATTATCTTAATGTTTTTTTCTGTGCAATTGCAATACGATTTAAATCCTCACCTGCCTTGAAATCTGAAAATTTCGTTGATGTTTTTACATTTTTACTCCTTAGATAGTAAGTAAAAAAAAAAGTTTTAGTCCTTGATATTAGCCAAGATGAAGCATCTCATCTTCATTTTACTCTGTAAATGATTTTCATGCCAACTTTTGGATCTCAAAATTACTTTCCTTTGTTATCCGATTTGATATTCCAGTGTCCAGATCTTTCTGGAAATCTGGTGGTATGATTTCTACTCTACTTAATTCATCTACTTATTTTACTGCTCCATCAAGAAGGCACTTAACATTATTTGTTTTGATTCTTTTTAAAACCAAAAAGCTAAATTGTTCACGATTTCATAATTCCCCACCTAATCAGTATCCTATTTGCTTAATGACCTACATTTCAAATGACTTGTTGATAGCCACCAGCATCACAACTGACTTTTCTTGGTTGTAGCGTTTACATTTCACAAGTCCCCAGTTGCTGTTAGATATCTATTTTGTCAGTATACTGGCAAAATTTTTTGAGGTTGTGGATTTTTTGCTAATTCCTTCTAGATAGGTGTGTTTGGAGTACTCACTGACACATACAAAATTCTTCCTTGATGTAAATCATAGAATCATAGATCATGATGATTATTGTGTTTAATGAGAAAGAAAATCTGAAGACCTTGCTTATAGGAAGTGCTTATAGGAGAGTGACTTCAATCATCAGCACAGTTTAAAAGTAACAATAGACTTTGGGGACTATTTAGATACATCTACTTGTATCCTGGCAGGTGCATACTAATCAAATAATTGAGGACTGTGCCTTTAACAGCTACATCTAAATCACCTCAATGCCTAAGAGAAATTTTGTAAATCTTACCTTCAGAGTACGCACAGTGGTTAATTATCACAATACTCGAGTAATTTGTAATTCAAGCAGCTGTGCTTTGGCATTTGTTGTCTCTGTAGTTGTACCTACTGAACTTCTACAAATGAACTCCAGAGTTTTATGCAAATCTGAAGTACTGGATCTGTTCTTATTAGATGTGTACCTTTATCTTACTCCTCAGTCAGTACCTCTTTACAGGCAGAACTACACTCTGACTAGATTCTTAATTCTTAACCTGATGAAAGTGCACGGCACTGAGGTATTTATTTCCTCGGGAGGGTGCTGGCTGTAGCAGTCACCAGAGCACTTGTGTGGCCAACAAAGTTTCTTTAAGAAGATGGCATCTGAAAGTAAATATCAGGGAACTCTTCTGGGAGTAAAGGAAGTTGGTAAATGAAAAGCAGACTTATATGAGCAACTAGGTCTATATGGAAGAGGTGTTCCTGATGTACAAGACAGACAAAGATAAGAACTTTGGGTTTTTTTAGGGTACCCTAACTTAATAGAAAGGAAAAATACAAATTTCTGATGGGAATCGAGTTTCCAGGATAGTATAGTGAGCTTTATACCCTTCCCTGAAAGCTAAGTGGTTTTTGGTTTCTTTTTTTCTTTAAAAAAAATCTCTTAAATGTATTGCACAGTTCTTTAGTCTGTAGATAAAAATTTTTGATGACTTACACAGGTGACTGTGGGTTAAAAGGGGCAAATGTTTTGCTGCTGCATATTGAGCCCACAGGGTTTCAAATTGTGAGTTATAGATATGTTAAGAATGACTTGGAGCAAGAAACAAAATGAGCGAGACAAAAAAAGAGATAATCATGACATTTTATAAATCAGTGATAAATGGTTCTTTACACAACGTAACATGACTCTGAGGGAATCCTTGCCAAAGGACGTTGTGGATGCCAGAAGTTTATGTGGGTGCAGAAGGAGACAGAACAACTTCATAGAAAAGTAATGTATTTCTAGATACATAGAAACCATCTTTTTGTCAGGGAGTCCTTGATCCCCACATGTCTGGACCCTGAGAGAATATCCAATATCACTGTATACTACTTAAGCTCTTCTTCTCTTCCCTGTACATCTGCTTTTTGGCCATTTTCAAAACTGCATACTGAGCTAGATGGACTTTTATTGTGACTCTATGTAGATGTGCTTATGTTACCAAGAACAAAAATAAAAGCATATGATGTCAGTTTTTGCTGAAAAGCTCATAAACTAATAAGATTTCACTAGAAAGACTGAAGAAAGAAAAAAAGAAAGGGAAGAGACCATTGTTGCTTTAATTAGGAGGATATGTTTGATTTAACATTTAGAACTAATAAAGACCCAAGGTGTTTAACCAGCAGCATAATCATGTGAGCAAAATTCATACCTTTCCCTTTAAAGTCTGCAGAAGCTAGTAAAGAACCACAGGGTGATTAAAGAACGTCCACTGTGTTTAATAATACAAAATTACCTCATATCCTTAGTTATCAGTAGCAAAGACTAGTTAAACGTCATTCAATTAAGTAGATAAGCAGCTGTTTCATGGCTTCTTTGTTAAGATCCCAAGGTTATTCTAGTTATTATAGCTTATTGTAATGATTTTCCCTCAGTAAAGGTAAGTTTACAGTGTGAGAAAGAAAAATTTGGCAACTGATCTGATAGTCATGAAAAGTGAGGTTTTTAATGACCTTTACTGGGTTGGAGACCACAGAATTGTAGAACAGAATCATGGAATCACCAGGTTGGAAAAGACCTCTTGGATCATTGAGTCCAACCATTCATAACTGCCACTAAACCATGTCCCTGAGCACCTCATCCACCTGTCTTTTAAACACCTCCAGGGATGGTGACTCCACCATCTCCCTGGGCAGCCTCTGCCACTGCCCCATGACCCTTTCTGAGAGATTTTTTTTTCTGATATCTAGCCTGAACCTCCCCTGGCAGAGCTTCAGGCCATTAACCCTTGTCCTGTCCTCAGTCACTTGGGAGAAGAGGCCAGCATCCTCCTCTCCACAACCTCCTTTCAGGTAGTTGTAGAGAGCAATAAGGTCTCCCCTCAGCCTCCTCTTCTCCAGGCTAAACAACCCCAGCTCTCTCAGCCGCTCCTCATAAGACTTGTTCTCCAGCCCCCTCAACAGATTCGTTGCTCATCTCTGGACACGCTCCAGAGCCTCAACATCCTTCTTGTGGTGAGGGCCTAGAACTGAACACAGGATTTGAAGTGTGGTCTCACCAGTGCCAAGTACAGGGGCAAAATAATTCAGGTTGGAAGGGCCCTCTGGAGGTCTTCTTTACTCCTGCCCCCACAGCAGAGTCTACTTTGATCAGATTTTTGCAGGGTTCTGTTCAACTGAGTTTGGAAGAAGGGGTGTCTATCCTTGGAGTGAAATAGTTTTAATTCTTCCAGTCCTTTTTTACAACTTAAACTTTTGGAGGATTTTTTTCAAAAACTTCAACACTGCAGTGTTTAAACTTCATTGATTTATGCTTTATGGTGCAATGGAATTTGCCTAATTGTTTTTTTTTCATTACTACACAAGAAATAGCCAAGCTTTCTCAACACAATGTCACACTATGTTCCAGAAAGAGAACTGGTGTACTTCCCCCAGATATCCATACCCCAGATTTCATGTAAATCAATCATACTTACTGAAATATTTCACAATCCCCGATCATATTCTGAATAATCCGTTCTAATATTGTGTGATTACAGCATGATATTTTCAAAGTTCAGAAAGAGATTTTAATTAACAATGACCATTGATTTTTATGCGGTAACTCAAATAAGGCCTTCATGTGGCAAGCTTCTTGGTTATGTATATCCTTTTCTTTGGGGATATAGTCAGAAGGCACTCAGGCAAATTTGTCTGGCAAGCAGACAATTTTTTCTGTAAAGATCTGACATGCCACCAGCTACATTTGTGTGCCCAAGCACACATTGCAGACCCGTTGTCTGAAGCTGGTGACGTTTTGTGCTCTCCCTCCCAGGGTTCTACAGAAGGTAACCAAGAAAATTAATGTGGTAGCTCTGCTTGAAAAATATCACGGGAAGTGGAAGCAGACTGGAAAGTTTGTGATCACTGTTTAGCTTGAGCAAGAGTGGCTGCAAAATTTTATGCAAGTCATCAGAATAGGTGAGCTCAGTTATCTCTCCTGACTCTCAGATCTGCAAAGTTTAAATGTGGAAGCAGGCTGCTGACTTAAAGTGCTGGTGATGACCTTAGAGTTATGCACGTTCTTAAACAGGCTTCTGATTGAAGGATTAATTCTGTCTTTTGTTTGCTGATAACTGATCCAATTTACACATCAGAAAAAAAATTATGAATTTAAGTTCTACATTTGGTAATCAAACATTTGAACTTCTCTCTCGAGCAATATGCACCTCTGACATAGCAGGAAAAATGGGGTTAGCATCTGGGCAGAATGAATTAGAGAAAATAAGGCAAGAGGCATCTGCTTGTAAGTACTTTGTCTGTTCCTCCTTAGGCATGTGGGGGACTTCTGACAGTTTCAGGAAACTACTTCTTCCACTAGTGCCTTCATATGCCTTTACCATCACTTGCGGTTGGAGTTTCCTCCATCTGCATTGCAGATGAGGATTTTGGATAAGCAGTCATCACAGGACTTCTTAACTGAGCTGAAGACTGTATTTTAGGTAAAAAAAACCTTTTCAAGATTGCAATGAAATAAGACATATTTCAGTTTGGTTTTGTGGAGTTTATTTATAGATGGGGACAAGATTTGAGAGCAAGAAATCATGGAGACTTTTCAAAAGAAAAGTGTAGCTGAATAATCAGATTTGCTTCTCAGTACTTTCAGTAGGATTCCTATCATTGGCATGTAAATACTAAAATAAATGTACATGTTTTTAAAAGTATGTCTTGAGAATTCTCCTGAGCTTAGTAGTAAATAATTGTATGTACTGTAAGTGTGGCACATGGGAAACACCATCAATTTCTTCTCTGCTGGAGAGCTGTTTGTTCTGTTTGACAGCAAACAGCCTCTTACTTTCTCAGAAGTTTTGTAATATTACATGTGGCCTGTCTCCCAGTGGCTTGTAAAAGCAAATCTTGGCATTGGTACATCTCCGAACATCTAACTCAAAATAAGGCAACCTGTTTAAAGTGCTTAATAAATAAAAACTGTGCCCTGGTGTTGCTCTTTGCCAAGAAGCAGTAGAACTGGTGATGGGAATTCGATCATTGTATATCAGAGATAAATTTAGAAAGGGAGTTTAAACAAAATTATGATACGTGTCATTTAATGATACTGAAGTATTTATCTCATCCTGTGCAAGAATTTTGAAAACATCAGACAATTTTTCTCATGTGGTTTGAGAAAAATTAAGTATTAAGTATTATTGTGTTTTTGAGCATACCACTTATAAAATGGTTAGTAGATAAAAAAAAATCCTATTATGCTTGCTTATTTTGCTAGGAAAAAAGTCACTTTGATAACAAATAGCAGTGCTGAGTTACATAGCTAAATGTCACTTGGAAGTCTCCAGTCACTAGCTTTGTATTTGCACATATACTCAAATGACCCCAGGTTTCATGAATATAATTTGAATTTTACATTATTGGAGAGTTATCTTTAATTCCATGAATTTGTTGAGAACTGAAGTACCACATGATGATCATTTTGAAACAACACAGCTGAAAATTAATACTTTTTTGTGAGATTGATTATGGTTTCTGGCACTGCAGAATAATCTGATTAATTTAAGAATTAGTAAAGATAGTAAGGGCAATTTTCTCATAGTGGAAAGCTTGACTTCACAGATTTATTACAAATTGTTATATGTGGCTTACCTGTTTTATTTTTTGATATTATAAATAATATGGAATGAAAATACAGTATAGTTTCCAATAGGATCATTGCAGTGTATATTTGATATCCTTCAAATTCCTTTGTATTGAGTAATAAATTTGTCTTTCTTGGACTACCTGAGCTACTAGATTTTAAAGGAAAGGCAGAACACTAATAAACAAAGTCAAAGAAAAAAATGACAATTTTATTCTTTTTTGGCAAATTGATGCACTTTCTATATTCTTTGATCCTTGATTTAATTACAAGAAATCTGCATTGAATAATTGCCTTTGGAGTGAAATGATTATTATAATAAAGTACCTTACTCAAAATTTCAACCTTTTTTGTTCATTTTTCATAATTAATATTAGTATTGTATTTTCTTCAGTGAATATGTGAGTTACCTACATATATGATAGATCCACTGTATTGTAGCAGTTACAATACAATATTTCTGTTTGTTATTTGCCTGTGGTATTCAGTAAGGAAAGAAAATATGTAAATGATGTAACTAAATTTTGTTTGAATTTTGCAAAATTGTGGCATTTTAAGTTAGCTCTTCTTTCATATTTAACTATCTGATAGGTTTGGCTCAATGAACTCCCCTGAAACCATTATAATATATTTTTAAGCTGAGAATAGTATGACCATGTTAAGCAAAATGGAGATAACTTATCAGGGAGTATGGGAGAAAGGTGGTTTAAATACTGTAATACAAATATCAGGACTGGAGCATATAGAGAACACTTTGAACTTCATTTAAAAGTTAGGTTTGGAAAGGCAGGTAGTTTTCAGTAGTTGGTCACTATGGTGGCTTGAGGCTTTGGTTTTGAGCAATGTAACTTACTCCCTGCTGTTTTTTCAGCCTATGGGAGAAGCACAAGACGCAGAGTGGCAAGAATAAGCCTGTGAGCCAAGAGAGTTGTGTCCTGTTTCCCATGACCCTTGGCACCTATCTTCTCATGTTCTTCAGTATCCCTATTTGTAGAACAGAGATAAAATTTGGTGTGTAAGTCTCAACTTGTTTATAAAATGTCACAGTATAGCTGAATAGAAAGTGGTATGAAAATCTATTCTACTAAATGCAACCCCACAGTACCAGTCTCTTCCACTTTGTATCTTAACATTTTAGCACAGCTAATATCTAGGTAAAAAAAAAAACCTTGACAAAAATAAGGAATTTAAATCACAAGAAATAAATTAGGTATGTTGTCAAAATGATAGAAATTCATACAGCTCTTTGGCAAACAAGTTTATGAATAATTTACTCCTAGGTTAGTTTCCAAACAAGATGACTTGGGAGCAAACAGTTTTAATAGATATATATTAAAAAAATGCAACAATAAAAAGGAAAATAGAGTGTGAAATTTAGATAACCTACCGGTTATATCTGTAGAGCATAGAAACTCTTAATCGTGTATTCATTATACAATGTGAAGAATGTATACAATGTAGTAATGTACATCTATCTGAATTGCTGCTTTTTGCTCGGCTGAACGTAGAAGCTGAATAAATGTGCAATGTTTAACTTTTGAGAAGTTAACAAACCCTCTTTTCTAACCAGGCATAAGAAATTAGTAGGTTTCTGTAGAATTTTAGTAAACTTTTAATTGTGACGTGACTAACTTGAAACAGCTTTTTAGTTTTTATTGACAGTAGAGCAATCCTTTCCAACGTGGCATAGTTAGGGTGATGGCAGGTTATAAAAGAAGATCAGATAGCTCATTGCTGATCCTGTAGGACCTTTTACTTGTCATTCTAAATGATCAAATGTGACAAATTGACTGCAGCTTTCTTCTGGAAGTGTTTCTTTTGAGCCATTTAATGATTGTTAGATTTCTATTTTTATGGAAGATTTCCACAAAATGGTTACTTTCACATAACATATGTTTTTATCTCAGCATGTACTTTTTTCTTCTTCTTTTTTTTTTTATTGAAACCATTTTTTAAGTGAGAACTTACTTTTGATTTTGGAAAATTTGAAAATCAGACTTGAAATTCTCCATGAAATTCTAGACTATTTCTATAAGAGCTAAGTATTCTAAAATCACCGTATGTTTATGAAAGGAAATGTTTTTGTTTATTCTCTGTTTTTCATATTGGCATGAATACTTTTGAAAGTTAAAGCCAAGCACAAGGCAGGTTTATATCTTTCTGTTTGAAAGTCACTGAGTCAGATTCGTAGTTTTAGTGGCATGACCCACCCTTGTTGAAAAGGATAAAAATTACAGGATGAGATTTTATTTTATACTTTAAAGTTCATATTAAGATATAATTTAAACTATTAGCATTTGGACATAACATATCTCCCAGCTTAAAAGAAGAATAAGACAGATATGTAAACATTACTTGATGTGAAGACGAGAAAGAGAAAAATTTCCCTTACACTGAATATCCTTGATTAGTTACTACAAGATATGAACAGTAAGTTTTTTTTTCTCGTGTTCCCAGCATTATTTTTTGTATTTTACCTTCCTGTGAAGAAATTCTTCTGTCTGGGGAATGCGCAGGGCATGAGTGTCCCTGACCTTGAAGGGAATTCCTCTGTCAGGACTCATGAGACTCTAGCACTTTCAGGCCTTTGCAGTTGCCCTGTCCCAGTGTACACTGAATTTAATGATTTTCTAGGCAATCCAACAGGCTCAATCACAGTAGATGAATACATGCATCTCTCAGCAGAAAGTATGTAAAAACTGGCAGGATATTTAATTATTAGTTAAACAGTGACTGTTACTCCGGTCTCAGGAAACAGCAGGATGAGACTATGATCTTTTCAGGCTTACCATTAGTTAGGAAAGGTCAGACAGCTGGGAACTTCTGCACCGTTTTGCTGATATTCTACTCCTCTGCTGATGTACCCATTCTTTTTCTATCTTCTGTCTCTATATTCTTCTGGTACCTGTTATTACAACAAAAGTCAGTGATGCCTGGAGCATCGAGTACATAAGCAAAAATTTAATAAAATGAATATGCCAGAGTGATGAATGGACCCTAAGGTAAAAAGGATGCGACCCTTTGATCTTATTTGGGGCTTTTTTTTTCACCAAAGAGAACTCTGAAGTATTTTGTACAACTGAAGGTATGGTCTTACAACTCTCAAATGTCTTTTTAACTTCTAGAAACACATTCAGAGATGTATTGCTATGGAGAGTCTTCTTCAGAGATCATAGAGTGGCTAAGAAGCCTTTGTATGATTATTGAGAGTTTGTTGCCAAGGCAGAAGAGTGAAGAAAAGAATAATAGAAAAGAAAATAATTAACATCTATCTCTACTTTTCAGCTGACATTCAATAACATACAGCTCGTGTGCACAGAGAAAACATATTGTTCCGTGTTGTTTCTTATGTTTACCCCAAACATACAGTCTTTTCTCAAAATTGTTTTGACTATAGGAATTAATAGCCAAATTTAGATAAAACCATTTGCTTGGAATAACTGTGGAATCTCTTAAAATTAGTCTTATAGGGCACTTGGGTTTCTGGGAAGGTTTTATTTTAGTCTCCAAGTGACGTGATATGGTATGCTGTGCAACTCTGCAGCAAAATAGCTGGCACTATTTGAAAAGCATGGTTTAGTAGTATTTTCCATTGTTCATAAATGAGGCTTTTTGATTTAGCAGCTAGTATTTCTTTCCTTTGGAAGACAGTTAATATTACAATTATAGATTTGCAGCAGAGCCAATTCAAATGTTCTCAGTAGTAGGGAGTAGACTTCATTCTGCCTTGGTTTTGGTGCAACTGTGTTCAGGTGTCCACTGTACAGCTACCCCAGAGGCTGTGCTGTGTGGGGCTGATGGCATTTCTGATGTCTTTAAGAGGGATAGAAATGTGAGAGGTTCACTGGGACCTTAAAAGAGCTGGAGCAGGTGTCTGTATTATTGCCAGGCAAATATTTTGCTCTGTCTTATGGACCCTTTATATGTTTTGACCGTTGCCTAAAAACTAAAGCAAGCAGTCTGATTTTAGGTGAATAGATTGTGCATAAAGATAGGAAGATGGTTTTATTCATGTTATTTCTATGATATCTTGTTAGGAGAAAACTTCTGTATAGCAAGAGTGGTGCCATAGGCTAGAAGCGAAGTCAAGTAACTTCTAGTAGCTGGAAACTCTCTACAGCAACATAAGATGATTGCCTCCCTCTTTTTACAGTGTTGAGACAATAGTAGTAAAAGAATAGAACTGATGTCAATGACAATCTCAAAAGCAGAATAATGTCTCAATTTGAATATATAATGCTACTAAATTAATTACCTGCATCCATATCACAGATGTGTTCCGCAGCCTGAATACATTAGTTTTCTAGTTTGTAATGGACAAAATGGCATTGTATTAAAAATGTTGTTTTCTTTGAAAAAAAGAAAAAGATACTTGAAGCTTATGTATATGGATTTTGTATACTGTGGCCATGAATCTACTCATACCTGCATGACTGTATAACTTGTTTCTAAAGATTTTCATAACCTCATGGAATGGAAAGGTCATAGGTATTATTTAACATCCCTTTAAAGATCATAGCATCATAGAATCATAGAATAGTTTGAGTTGGAAGGGACCATAAACATCATCCAGTTCCAAACCCCCTGCCATGGGCAGGAACACCTCCCACCAGATCAGGCTGCCCAAGGCCCCATCCAACCTGGCCTTGAACACCTCCACGGATGGGTCATCAATAACTTTCCTGGGCAACCTGTGTCAGTGCCTCACCACTCCCATGGGGAAGAAATTCTTCCTTATGTCTAGCCTAAATCTGCCCCTCTCCAGTTTATAGCCATGTTTGTACCATGATCATTGCAACTATCAGAGACTTGCATTATCTGTAAATGCTACAGACAGATACTGCCTGGAAAAGTTACTTTGATTGGTTTAAATTTAAATATCTCTTATTGGCCTGTGGTATAAAGTATTAAGCATACATTTGTACAAATGGAACAATGGACCTGAGGAGGGCTAAGATATGTACCTCCTGCCTGGTAAACTTTTTGAACTTGCTGTGGTCATAGTTAGAGCAGGAATGCATAAGATACAGATTCAATAAATTCAGACATTTCAGTAATTATCCTTTCAGTTATCATTCAGTTAATCCTTGCTGGCTGATGAGTCCTTTTCTCCAACCAGAAGTGTTAGCTTCATATTCAGCTTACTTGTACAATCTAAAATCTCTACAAATATTATTGTTTTGTAAATTAAATAAGAATTTTGTATCTCAAATACTAACATGGAGCCTAAGAAGTGTTACTGGACACGATAAACCAAATTTTTAAATTATTGTATTTTTTCTAAAAAGAAATGTGAAGTGATAAGCTATTTTTAAAGATACTATAATTTTATGCAGCCTTTTATTATTACCTCATTTATGAGAATTATCTTCGAGGTAACCGTTACTTTTAAACAAGTTTGTCCTTTAGTTCCTTTCCTATCTCCACATAAAAATATCTGGATGTGATTTGGAGGTATTTTAAGGTTGAATGAGCAGATGCCATGCGGAGGACAGGTGAGAGTCTGGGTTTCAGCTTTGGTTGTGATGAGCAACGATGGCAGTCCTGTTCCTCGGAGGCAGCTACCGTCTCGCACAGCTGACTGAGAAGAAAAATCTCAGCTGGTGTCTCCCGAGGAAACCACAGCATGTGTCCTTGTTTTGGAGGGGCGAAAGCGGTGACTGGGAAGATTTAGTACTGGGAGACAGGAAAGGGGAGGCGGGAGATCCTTACACTCGAGCACTCGCATGTTCCCTGGGTAACGGAGTAGTCAGTCCTAGTAACTAGTAAATTGGATTAGGAGCATAAAGTCCAAGCAAGGACTACAGAGTTGATCTTAACAGAGAGCAACAGAAAAATTACCGTACATTTTATCTAATGGGTTTGGTTCCTATTTACGTTATTGCCAGTACATTATTTGCCCAGCAGTGGAGGCGGATTTAATCTGTGCTCCTTTAACGCCATACTGGTGATATAAAAAGCATATAGTGTTAAGAATGTGTAATGTTTTCCTATGCTTGTTACTCGGGTATCATGCTTGAGGTAGAAACAAGGTAAAACCTGGGCACAGCAGTAAATGACGACGCCTCCTTTGTTAAAACAGTTTATGATCAACTGCTGAAGGTGAAAAATCATACAAAACAAGGGAAAATTGTGCTCCTTACATCTTAGAAGGCTGCAGTATATATATACTTTCTCTATCTCTGTGTTTCTGGCTTTCTCTGTCTTTTTTTTCTGTTCTCACAACACATGTACAAGACCAGGCTTTTTATGTCATACTGCAGCAGTAGCACCATCCCACACACTCTCCGTCTCTGAAGAAATGTAACCCTTTTCCCATTTATCTTAAAGTAGATTTCAGTGATTTCTGAACTGAATATCTTCTGTCTAGAGGATCTTATATCTGCTTAACCTGTAAAGAAATGACAGCCTAAGCTTGAGGCAGTTGCTCAAATACAGGCATCTAGTGCCATTTGAGACACCCAAGGTGCCCAAGACATCCACCCAGGGCTGGCAGACATGACACAGGACCTGCAGGACACCTGCGCTCTTCTGGAGCAGCAGCTGGGGACCAGGTGAGATACTCTAGGGCATCTCCAGTGGCGCAAGATGCCTGTCTCAGATAACTGATGTGAGCCTCCTGTTTCTGGGCATAATGTATATTTAATGTATAAAATGACTGATCAGAAATTAAGTTCCTGCTTTTGGTTTTGTTTTGTTCTGAAGACTAATTGTACAAATCTGTAATTATGTTGTTTCCCTCTTGATGCTAATGGAACTGCTTATACACATAATTGCTACTGTTGTGGGTAAAATGTACATGACTGAGCTCTCCAGCCTCCAGTTCTGGCTATGCAGCTGCTGTTCTTGATGGGAACTTTGATAAACGACAGACCATTCAAAATTTTCTTGTTCACAATATTAAAAGAGCAAAGCCATACAGCTTGAAGAGCTAATAACTAAAAATGTACATGTGTATTTACACAGAAGGCTTCGCACTTTAGAGTTTGTAAAATCTCCTGTCAATTCTGGCGGTGTACAATTTTTTAAAGCAGCAGAAGACTAGATTATGTATTATAGCGTCTCTCTCTCAGACCAGATTTATGTTTTGTGTGCCAGAACAACATTAAGCAAATCCTTTTCTTCCTGCTTGAGAAGCTCAACGGTTTGTAGCACTCAAAATTTTTCTTTTTATAGTGATAAACATTACTTTGAAAACTTTTCCATGCACCTGGGTACTGACCAAAGACAACAAATAACGGAACAGGAAACCATAATTCAATTCTTTACTATATAGAAAGCTTTGCAAATGAACTAAGCAGCTACATTATTTATATGCACTGGCTTTTTAAAGAGGTTGATATGTTTTTTTGGCTGATGGAAATGGAAAATATCTCTCTCTTAGTGTATTCTGTGTACATTTAATTGGCTTTTAAACCTCTCCATAGTTATGTACCTATATTACTTTTCCTTCTGTTTCAGAGAACAAGACAGAAAAACAGGCATAAAGCATTCCCAAAGAGATGCCTTTCAAACATACAAATGTTATAGACCAAACTATCTGCATGGCTTTAAATGCTGAGGATTTAGAGCAATGTCACTACAAAAGGGACCATTCCGTTATTACTTAAAAATTTCCTTGCTTGAGATGAATGCTGGTAGCAGTCATGGTATATTAAGGTTTTATTATGAATGCTGCATTTTTTTTTTCTTCTTTTCCATATTGTCCATTTTGTTAATACTTTTTCAATTCCAATTAAAGGCTTTCTTAATATTTGGCATTTAAACATGGTATCAGAGCTGAAATTTTTGCCAAACCTCAAACATGAAGGCAGACTGGATTGCTCTGTAGATGGGCTCTTCTCTTTGAACTAGCTTGAGAAAGCATGCAGGCAGCAAAGCAACTTCTGACACTGTTGGGTAATGGGAGGAAACCAATTCCTCCATCAGGTATATGCAGTTCTTTGTAAGTGCTTCCTTTACTGTGGTATATAGAAATACATCTCACAAGAAAAAAGATGGAAAGAAAATTATTCATTTACTATGGCAGTAGTTTTCCTTAATTTTTTTTCCTTGGACACATCCCAGACGTTTTCAGCTACGTGACCTCTCCGGCTGATACTGACAGCCGTCTGTCTGTATTGACAGGCAGGTTGAAGTTCAAGGGATCTTTTAGCACTATGCCAGTTATGATTCTTCAAGCAATTTAATAGTGTTTCCTTCTGACATTTGTAGGTATTTTCACTTGATGTGTTTCTGTCTAGAGACAAAGGACTGAAGCTGAAATTTTTTATCATTCTGTCAAAAGTGGTGGAACAAAACAGGAATAAAAATCTACATTTTACCTTCAGAAACTTTAAAAATTTCTGTATGGAAGATACAATATGCTTCCGTTCTGCTGAACATTTATCTTTTTTTTTAATCCATTCAGTAAGCCAGTATAGAAATTTTGTGTTGGTAGTATGGGATCAAAACCTGCTAAGTATTATAATTAATATTTATTGCAGTTCCTGGCAAGAGGTATTAGAGTGCAGAGATCCAAATCTATTGGGGTGAGCAGATCTTTAGATCGAGTACTCTTACAGAAGACAGAAATTTCCTGCACAAGACATCTTTCCTATTCTAGAGAGAAGACAATTATGTGTCCAGTCTAGCAATCTCCATAGGGTCAACTGGATCACTAGTTTAAATTTTGAATCTATTGATATAAGTGGGTAATTATTCTTCTTCTGTTGGAAATGGAGCTAGCATAAGTATTATTGTTGTAATATATGTATTTATGTGCAAATAGCTCTTACTAGGTGGTCTCAGCTTAAATTATAGAATTTGTCACCCTTTGTTGGAGCTGAAAACATGTCCACAGTGTTATAAATAATGTTGATAATAATTTATTGATTATCTGTAAGAGGAAATTTAATTTTGTTAAAATGAACATGAATGGGAACTTAATAGATTCATTTATTTTACTTATGAACTTTTTATATATGATTTTTGTTCCTCTTTGTACATGCTTTACTACTTTCTCCTCTCTGAAAAGATGAGTCAATTTCCTTAAGGATGCACATGAAGAAACTACAGAGTCATGAATTAATATGCTTATTCTCATATCTGGACATCCTGATTCTTAGTCCATTATGATGTCCTAGTCTGAGTGTCCATGAGTGAACCAGATTATAAAACTGTTGAGAATAGGAATTAGGACCAGACTGTTGTTTGTTGCTGTGCTGCTGAGAGTTGCCCTGATGAAGCAGACATTTGGGAATTGGCTGATATATACTTACGTCACCTAAGCAGAGGTCTAATGTATTACTGATTTAGGGGAGCAGAAGAATCCTTATCAGATGGCCCAGAGGACGATGCATGTGAAATTCAGCTGCCAAAGACATAAAGCTGTTCAGTCATGTACCACTGCAAACATTCAGAAAAAAAGCAAAGTGACTGCAAAATGCTTCCGCTGTTCTGTGCTCTACTGATAAGAGGTTTTTGACAAAATACAGGCTTTCTTTTCATAAGAAAATGCTAATTACTCAAACCCAAAAGCTTTTCTGATACAGTGTAATTTTCAGTGAAATTTTGCTTGACAAAAAAAGTCTTTACTCATAGACTACTTGATAAACACATTATTCAGAAATGGCTTTTTATTTTCTTTCTGGGGTATATTCAAAAGTCTGAGGAAGTTCTTGTGCTTTTGTTTACTGTGTTAAGTGATATGAATACCTACAGGATTAAATGTAAATGTCAAATACTGAGGTTATATCAATCTGAGTGTGAAATAGAACGTGTGACTTTAGGAGAATCTATGTAGCATATTGGTTTACTGTGATTACTACAAAATTAGACATTCTCATTTTAAATTTCAGAATGATAGCTAAATCTAGCAGATAAATAAAACCAGTTCAGTTCTATAGGAGGATGCTGGTGAATGATCTGGCAGATTGCTTAATTATACTATCTAAACCACAGTATAGGACCTACAGGGACTTCTTTTAATAGAGGGAAAGCACTACGATGAATCCATCTTATAACAGTGTTTATCTTTTTAATTATTATGAGCAGCTAGTTAAATGTAATGACAGGTCTAATAAACAGAGATTCTATAGGTGTTTTGAATAGGATTATAATGATATATTTATCTTAGTTTGTTTTTAAACCTCAAAATCTCTGTAAGGTCTGAAAAACATCTTAACTGACATTTATGGGGTTCCTATAATCCTATTTATAAAAGAAAAGTTTCCATGTTCATTCACTGATGTAGGTCTGCAAAATACTGTTTAAAGGTTTTTCTGTTTAAATAAGATTTATGAGACAATATGTTTTGGAGAAGTGCCACAGTTTTACAAATATGGGATTGGGAAGTGCTGACAAGATTCAGAAAGGCAACGAAAAAAAATGCCTTATTCATCACAACAAAACATTGGAGCCAATCTGAAGAAAAAGAAATTATAATTTCCAAAGCAGACCTAGGCCTTACGTGTGTTAATAATTTGTGGTGTTATGAGGGATGCTGCTGAAAAACACAGTGATGCTTAAGGTAGCATTTATTCCACCACCATAAAAGGAAGGAAAATTTGGATTTCTTTATAACACATCTAAAACTGGTAGTTTAAGATGTAATTTTTAAGCCTTCTCCAAGTAGAAATCTGGTGGAATTAAATGGAGTGTGCAACAGGGTTGCAAAACCAAATAATTATTTTGTTAAAGATGATGTGATTCCTTCTTAGAATGTTTCTTGCAATTTCAAAATTATTCTGCCATGTACCCCATTTATAATTTGGAGCTTGGAAGAGGCTTCTTTGCTTAAAAAAAACCCCAGCATTGCATAAGAAACCAGCTATCCTGATCAAGTCCATTCTTGGTATGCAACAAGAATAGCAATGAGGAAGGGAAAGGTTGTTCTTAAAGAAGTTTAGTGCTAAGTCACAGTTGTTTGAGGAATACTTATATGAGGAAACCTTCTACGCACAGGAGAGCTGTTCTGTCTCGCGAGTCCCAGAGTTCCACCTTGCTGACACCAGTCACTTGGCTTAGCTGCCATTTTCTTTGGCTCTTTGGGACACCAGCTCTGCTCATGCTGGGAATTTTCAAAGGAGTCCATCTCAAGCTCTTTATCAACTAGACCTGAATGGCAGTAAAAAAACACCAAAACCCAAGAAACAAAACCGGAAAGGACCAGGCTCGGTTTTGAGCAAAAGTGTCAAGGGACCTAAGTGAAGGAAGCCCAACCCTGGAGGTGTTCAAGGCCAGGTTGGACAGGGCCTTGAGCAGCCTGATCTAGTGGGATGTCACTACCCATGGCAGGGCGGTTGGAACTAGATGATCTTTGTGGTCCTTTCCAACTCAAACCATTCTATAATTCTATAGAGGCAAAGTTTGTCTTTCACATACCTCACTCCAAGATTAGAGGGAATGATAAATAGATTAAGGATCATGACTTGAACATGAAAGTGGACGGTGGGCATCCATGAGCCCCGTCAGGAATACATGGAAGGAGCAGGGAAGTGCCTTTGTTTTGTTAAAGGTGGAGGCAACCTGGAATAAGTAGAAAGATGAATAGCAAAGGAGAGGAAAAGATACAGGTTTTGTTGCTGTAATCTTTGCATCTTTGCACTTGTATTTATGTATCTTTGGCTTAAATTGAACAGCAGTTACTGGTGTCTAACAACATCTGAATCACTTGACTCAGCAGCTTTCATAGGCTTCTGAAAGAAAAGGATCTGTAGGTGCGCAGTGCAGTTAGTCTTTTGAGGTTAATGTAATTAATGAAAAAGGATTGCAGCCTGGATTTTCAGCCTTAAAATGTTAAGATAATCTGTTTGTAAACAGAGGTGATAAAACATGGGAGTAAAAGTCAGAAATCCACCTCACAGGGGAATTATTCCCATGGTTAAATAAGTTGTCAGATTTGGGGGCTCATATCAATCAATGATGAAATATGTATTTACATGTCAAGCTATTGTGCCTCTGAGTGGAACTAATTAATTCCTCTTACTGCAAAAATAATTGAAATCCGTGTCAGACAACTAGATTGTATAAATGAGGTCATGAAAGTTTAGTAAATTTTTATGTAATTTCTGTAGTCATGTTTGTGCTTGAGGTGCCAACATCTCTTTTTTCAATATATCAGTATCTTGCAGAATAGGTGTGGCTGAATAAGTGCCTACAACATTATTAGTACAAAATAATTAGGTCTTCTTTTCATTAATCTTCTTTGAGATTTCTTCTATTTTTGTGAGTTCAGTTTTGAAAAGGTTTATCTCTTTGTACTGTAAGAATCTCTTACTCCCCTGTTTTATGTTTGCTAATTTAATGATGCTCCTGTTTGATCTTTAGTAAGAGTATTCCAGAAAAGAATCTGATATTAACTATTCTGGATTAAAATTTAAACTAAATGCAGCTGATGTGACCTCAAAATAATAATCACAGTGAATGAAAAGCTTAAACAAGTATTTATGTACTAGTACATTTTGAAAACAAGAGTAGAAAACAGTTATTTTATGACAAAATGTACTTTAAATTACTCCCTGGATTAACTACACGTTAAATCCGATCCACAGTAATACAAATGCCTTTCTTTAGTATCTGATCTAGGATCTACAGATCTACAGGAGAAAAATTATTACATTGGTTTTACTTATATTTCTTTTTCAAGTAAAGTACATTAACTTGTATCCAACAGTAAAATGTTAGCAGTGTTTTAACATATATGCAGATCTGTGCAAATTTAGGATCACATTTGTTAGCATGTTTCAAAGATAATAAAACTTGAAGATTAACAGGAAAATGATACAAAATACTTATTGTCCTTTATTCTCCTAACAGTTATGCTATGGATCATAACTGTTACCAGTTTCTACATACCTTTCTTCAATTTCACATTATTGAGACTTGGGCAAGTTTTTTTCATAAAAATACATAAACATTTTTGCTAATTACTGTAGGTAAGGTCAATGTCTCTATTCTGGCTTGTTCACATTTATTTCAAATTCCTTGGCTGACTATGGTGGAGGAGGGCTTTAACCTGACTTTCTTGCATACTCTTGGTTGATCAATTACACATTTCAACATATGTTTCCTAAAAAGGAAGCAAATCCATTTTTTAACAACTCTTGCGTTTGCCTTAAATGTTAAAAAGCTAGATTTAGATCTCTTAATTGCTTGGTTTGATCCCACAGCCTCACGGTGATTTCACCTTTTCCACTTCAATGTGCATTTAATTGACGTATATATGGGAATACCTCTAACAACTTTGGCACTAAACAGTTTTTAATAAGCTTGAACAAAGTTTCCAACTCTGTATATACCTTCCAGTTCAGTGTTTTGCAATCCTTTCACTTTTACATAATTATTTTTTGATGTGTATCCTCGCTATGGTAAGAATTGTGGTTGATTGGGATTTTTTTCTCTCTTTCTATGTGTGTGTATCACTCCATAAAATGGAAATCTCTGGCCAGTGGTAACTGGGAAAACTCTCATATATCTTTCAGATCTGCATCTTTGAACCCTTGAGTCAACTTAAAAATTACCTAGACTCAAAAAATTCCTTTAATGTTC
Organism: Cuculus canorus; assembly: GCF_017976375.1. NCBI lineage: Eukaryota > Metazoa > Chordata > Aves > Cuculiformes > Cuculidae > Cuculus > Cuculus canorus. The sequence goes on along the minus strand of NC_071406.1, from coordinate 26,793,125 downwards.
CTTACAATTGGATGTCTACTTATCAATAATCATTAAATGTGGCATTACAAAAACTACAAACCCAACAGAGATAACGAGCTGATAAAGGTTTAAAATGGCTTAGAAGACACACTTCCTAGTATGGTCAAAAATAGTGGGAACTGTTGGAACGGGTCCAGAGGGGGCCTACAAAGTTGATCAGAGGGCTGGAGCACCTGCGAGGACAGGCTGAGAGAGTTGGGGTTGTTCAAAATGGAGAAGAGAAGACTATGAGGAGACCTTATAGCGACCTTCCAGTAACTGAAGGGGGCTATAAGACAGCTGGGGAGGGACTTTTTACAAAGGCTTGTAATGGTAGGATGAGAGGGAATCGCTATAAACTGGAGAGGGTATGATATAGGCTAGACATAAGGAGGAAATTCTTTGCAATGAGGGTGGTGAGGCACTGGCCCAGGTTGCCCAGGGAAGCTGTGGCTGCCCCATACCTGAGGGTGTTCAAAGACAGGTTGGATGGGGCCTTGGGCAGCCTGGTCTGCTGGGAGGTGTCCCTGCCCATGGCAGGGGGTGAAATGAAATGATCTTTAAGGTCCCTTCCAATACAAACTGGTCTATGATTCTATGATAGTGCTATTGAACGTTACGTAGCAGGTGGCCAACCAGGATCCTGTCTGGCATTCAAGCTGCATAAGTACATAGACAGTCTTTAGAAGTCACTGACATTTGCTGACCCAGGAAAGGGGGAAGTGGCCTCCCAAAAAGGTGGTATCTGTCTAATTCTCTGTCATTTTCATATTATCTTTCCAGAATGAAATGTGACTATTTGCAGTCTGTAATGGCAATTAAGTCTTAGAGACTTCATCCCAATGATCACAATCAAACAGGCTGTAAAAATTCTCATTAACCTCGCGGTCTTATTTTTGTGGTTTGGTTGATCAAGGTACACAAGCAAAACGCCATTCACCACAACTGAACTGTTAAGTAGCAATGCACTTCATATTCTTTTCACCTTTATCCATTCAACAAAGTCCTGCATTGCATAGTCAAGATGTTATGTAGATACCTGCAGGTGAAAGCAATGTGCTGATAGGGGACTACAGAACAGGGTACTTTCTCGTTTGCATTAATTTTATGAAATTTAGCTTCTGCATGCTTTGCTCCAGTATCTCTCTGTGGTCTTTATGCAGGTGAGTGCTTCCTCACAATCATCGCCTGGATTGATCACTATTGTATTGAAGCTGGTTTGTTTTTCTTGGGCAAACTGCTGGTTTACTTCTCTGAGTGATAATATTTTAGATTAAAGTGACTAATTTGATTTAAAAACAGAGTTTTCCAATTAAAAAAATGCTGCAATAAGAGAATCTGAAAAGCAATGGAAAACAAAACAATGATGTTTGAGAATATGACAGGCAAATCACAGTATGTAGTTACGCTTTCTAACAGATTGTTTTACTGCCTATTTCGACTTTTTTAAACACAAGAGTTTTTCCTAAGTCCTTAGTAGGTGTGTAAACAAACATTCTCTTGTAACATTGAATCAAGTATTTACTGGTTTTCTATTTTGAAACTAAAATGCAGCCAGATTCTTACTTGAAAGGAGTGTCAAGCCTTTGCAAAGAAACTGAAGGATAGTGATTCATTCAGCAGAGCTGTGAAAAATGAAGCACAATTTAGCAATTATGTTAGTCATGACCATAAGAGAACTGAACTTTTCAGGTTAGGTTTCATATCCCTCGGGGAGTATGCTTAGGGATGTTGTACTGTCATCACTGTGAAGAATTCAGATATTAATTTCTGAGTCCTGGAAAGGTACAGACATTAAGAACAGAATTTTATGTTACTAAAAGCTGGTTTGGAAATTTTCTTATAAACTACTGCTTACCTAGAAGCTCAGTAATTTTCCAGCTGAAAGCTCTTTCTGGTATAGGATTTATGTAGATAACAACCAGAACATTTCTAAGCAATTTCACAAGTAATTAAATATAGCTGGATGAATTTTGTTCTGTGGTTCACTTTTAAATCAGTGTAAGATTTTTTTTTTTTTTAGAAAGTAATGGAGCAGCGTATCCTTTAGTCACTAAAAAAGATGACCATTGTGTTGGATGGAAAGCTTGAATTTTTTTTTTTTTTTTGTTATAAAAGCACTACAGGTGCTTTATAAAGTACAGTCCGTGTACTTTGCTTTAGGAAAGGGTGCTGTATTTAGCAGGGCCAGTTGTACAATGGTGTAGCTCCTCAGAACTGAATGATAATTAATTCAAGAACAGTCTTTCTAAAATAAAGAAGGAAATGCATATCTTCTGTAGGAATCATGACACATTCTGAAAAATTCTGCTGCAATCCATTTGGACTGGGTGATACCTTTTGTGTTACATTTTCTTTCACCTGGATACAGAGATGTTAGGTAAACTGTTAAGTGCTGAAAAATTCTTGATGAACGAGTATAATTTCCATGTTATTCTCATCATGGATATTCCCTGAATATTGTCATGATATGTTTGAGCACCAGGTTCTGAATTTTCAATCTATTCTGCTTCTAATACGTGTAAAATGTATATAAACAGGAAAATTGCAGTCAGCTATATATAGGATGAGGAATAAAGGATTAAAATAGTATCTTGGAGGTGAATTGCAGTGTATTTTTGCTAAATTTTCTCAGTTTAAACAAAGTAAGACAAAAGTAACACTTTTGGTGATGAATTCTGGACTGTCTGAGGGGTGGTCCACTTCAAACCTGGAACATCAACAAATTGGAAGCTGTGAAAATATTGTCGCTTTTCAGTGAATAGAGTGGTAATCAGGTTGGTTTAATAGCATGTTTTCAAATCAGACAAGAGAACGTGAACAGCAGATGGGATTAGTATATCTTATCAGGATAGATGAGTTAAATTGTTTGTGGAGTGTGTAAGAAGGAAGACCCAAACTCATCAAAGTCTTGAGTGCAGTAGAGAAAAACCCAGGCAATTCTGCGGTAAGGATAGTTGCCTCTCCCACCGTGGTATCCTCTAGATTAGAGTAAGGCTGCAGTTTGTCAGGTGCCAGGCACTTTGGAGGCTGAGGAAAATGGTAACTATATACCATGCATTGACTATAAGTGATTCTTTATTTGGTTAGCTACAATTCCTGTCAGAATTTTTTCTAGGATCAAAACCAATATGCATATAGCCTAGATATACTGTATGCTAGATAACAGGTTTAACATGACATTGTTAAAGAATATTTTTCTTCCTAAATATTCTTCCTGATTAGTTGCATGGACATGTTTCTGTTAGTTCTAGTCGTCCTGAAGTACTCAAAGATACAGCTGTTGAAGGACAGATAGTGAATTTCAGTTCCATACCTGAAGTAATTAAAATGCAGTTTCTCATGTAGACAAAGCTTAGATTAAGTTCAGATGTGTAAATAAGAATGATTATGCCACATTACATCCTATTTATGATCTTTCTTAAAGAATATAGTTTGCCTTCTTGATTCTTTCCTCTTTTAAGCATTTATACAGCTCTCAACTGTGTTTAAGCTTTTCCACTGTTCTACATCTTATTACCAAGACCTACTTTGAAGTAATTTGATTTGGCAATTCTTCAGCAGAACACTTATTTTTAACAATTCCAAATGCCAGAAGTTAGTTTCACACATAACATAGAGTGCTAGATTCTAGCATCTCCTAATTTTTCCTTTTTTCTTTATTTTAATCACAGTATGGAAATTTTAAATAAAATCCCTATTCATATTTTTACGTTGTCATATACATTACATGTACTATATCCTTTCTTCAGAACCACTGAGATGGTAATGATTTTACAGGAAAATTGTACTGTAATTGCTACAGCTGTTGTGCTAAAGCATTTATGTCTTGCTCTCTCTTTTGAATGAAAAATTCTTTTAGTGAAAAGAGATTTGTTGAAGCTGTTAATTATTCAGTAAAAAAGACATCTGAATTAAGGTGTTGGTATTTTTTCTAAAACATCTAAGGCAGACTTAGGTAGGTCAAGTTATTTTAATATTTTATCCAACAGCCTGTAATAGTTAATAATGCAAATGTTTGTATTTTTTACATTTCACAATTTTACCCCAACAAATGTAGATCTGTACATTGCTCCTCAGAACCCACGATACACTTTAAAAATAGAATTCAAGATGAATTGGCTTTGTCATCCCATCTAGAAGGTATAGTTAGTTATATGTTAAATGTGTAACTTTTTAATTATAAGTAGGAAAGTAGGACTTGTAAACCAAATGACAAGTTAGAATTTGGACTGAGGTAAGATCATATTGGTTTTCATGTCGGTTGTTGTGTTGACCCATTAGGGCAGCTGAACCCTGATTCATCTGAGAGCATAACTGCACTTATGCACGAATCCTAATCTTGTTCTGTAGAGAGAATTCAGTAGAAATCCTCCTAATGTAAAGTATCTTGAAGGTGAATCAGGTTGCTTTGTCAGTATCAGGTTGAAGATATATTGTTACACACGCACTAGTCAGACAGATGTGGGGGACACAAAAATTCCTCGAAAAAAGGAGGTGAAATGCGGCAAAGCGAGATAGCTGGGGCACCACGTCTGACCATATTCTGAGACTGAATAAAGGGGCCTACCATTTCAAGGAACTTGAGAGAACATTGAGAGAAACAGAATGGAAGATGGCACACTAAGCAACCAAACAGTGCTATATTTCATACTTTGCCCATGGAAGTCAACAGGTCAGAAATAACTATAAAATAATTTCCAAATAAGCACAGAAGACCTAGGTTACTTACCAGGATCCAGATTCTACAGTTTGAGGTCACAAAAAATCTGTAATTATTAATGAAACAAATTGAAAAGTAGCCAGAAGCGCTAGCAGTAAAGACTTGGTTGCATTTATAGATGTTGTGCTGTGGTATGCAGCAAGGAAATTCTGTCCTGGTTCTAATTATAGCTTGACGAAATAAAATTTTTAATTATATATGTAGTAAATAGTATTTGATGAAGTTTGACACCACAAAGAAATCAGAGAACTAAGTGTTGTTATTTTAATGTTAATGAAGGACTTTTCCTGGCTTGTTTGCACATAAGTGACTTTATCAAGTAGATGAGAGGATACTGGTGATCAGTGTCATAGTTGAAGGTTCTTTGATCATTGAATGCTATTTTTAGTGTCTAGCACTTACCAATATTCTGTCCATAAAAATTGCAGAAATTGCACCAAAAAGGCTTTCAGAAGCCTTCACAATGACAGCATATTTTCGTAGTAGAAGGCTAGAAAATAATTTCAGTATGAAATTACCAGTTCTAGTTAGCATAGTTTTAAATGAAAGAACATCAGTTGCTTTTTATATCATAGGTTGTTCTTAATGTTTCTAAATGGACTTTCTGCCTCTTTGCATGCGGTTTTCAAAGGACGAAACCTTTCATATCAGCATTCTTCAACCTAGATTTCTGGTCCCAAGGAAAGAGATATTCAGCATGTGGATTCAGGAGTGAATCCACCAGTGAGTTCAGAGTGAAGGAGAGGAGAGGCAGGATAGAAGAAATAGTAATGAGAGATCCATTTCCAAACCCTTATTCTGTGATAATGGATAAGTTGGTAAGATATCACTGCATGGGAAGACAGTATCTCATCTATGAGTTTCAGGAGTAACTGAAACAAAATGTAGTTTCTAGCAGTACTAAGCAGCAGAGGAACATGAGGGTAGAGAAGACAAACACTTTCAGAGCGTTAAATTTATCCATTTACTGACAAGAGAGACTCCATTTGCTGGGCTGTGTGATGAGATCAAATATTTAAATTAGTATTAAAACTTCAAATATTTAACCAATCATCTTAAAACGGTCAGATCATGTGAAGGGGAGAGGGATCATGGAATAATGCTGTCATCTGGAGAAGTGTCTATGAGCAGGAACTCTTGTAAAGCAGTAAACATCTCCCATATCTCTGTGTCCATCCCTGAAGCAGAAGTATGGGAGATACTGTTGCGGTGATTGGGAGCTGTGAGGTACGGCTAATAGAGTTCCTCTGAAGACAGTGAGATGTGCCAGGCCTGCATTCCTTTGATAATTTCCAGTGGTACAGGGGTTTGGATACAAGATTCCTTCTGGAATGTAGAGCCAAAACTCGTATGTAAGTGTATTTCAATCTATTTACAAATATCTATTCTACCATGGACTATTTAAAAAAAAATAAAAAATAAAAAATGAAGGGGACTGCTTTGGAAGATTTAGAGGCTTAACTTCTGCCTTTTAGAAGCTTCACTGAGCTCAAAGCTGCTGTCTGCAGGAAAAATAAAGCTTTTTAAATGGCTATGGGCAAGTAAGGGCTATGTGCCTTTTCTGTGTGCTTATCGCATTAGCTCCAGCAAGTCAGATGCACTGAAAGTCTTCCTTCATTTTAAAGCATGATTTTTGGCCGGTGATGAGTTTACATTTGATTTCCCAGTTTGTTGTTCAGCTAGATGATGATGAAGACTTTGAGACATACGGACTGTTCAAGTATTTGGCAACTTCATGATGAAATATCTTTAGCTAGCGCTCTGCATAATGTATATCCAATTCAGAGGAACTGTATAGATTGAATGACAATCTTCAGACAAAAAATAAATATTCAGCAAAAGCCACTAGAGGATAATTTGCGACTTACAAATCAGTCATATAGATTGTGAATTATTTGTCTTTGATTTCATGGATTGATTGTGAAAAGGGAGTATCAGATAACGGAACTGGACATTGAAGCAATAGAAACAGTCATAGAGTTCAGGGTAAGGAAAGACATGTTGGTTACTTGTTGGATATAATAGAAGGCAGATAAAATGCTCAAATGTATGCACATAGTAAGTATTTGAAGTTTGAGGATTTTTTCATTAGGCTTCTACCTGGAAAGCAGTTGAACAGAGGAACCAAATTAGCATTGGTGATGGTTCATTAGCAGAAGTGAGAGAAAAGTTTGCAAGACACTTAAAGCTTGGCTGGAATAGGTTTCATCCTTGGAGGTGTGCAAAGGAAGGTGAGAGAAATTCATGTGTGAGAATTTGTGCTGATGACATACATTGACTCTAGTGGTGAAAATTACTTTTGGGAAAGGATGAGTAGTAACCAGGGGGAGGTGAGAGAGGCAGCAGGGAAGAGCAGAAGCAACAGGATCCCAGATGAGCCTCCTCCTCTGCGGTGTCTCCCCAGAGCAGCAGGTAGCAATGATGGTGAAAGGTTATGTACCTTTAGTCTTACTGAGATTAAAAACACTAAGGCTTCTTAGGCTTTTGCAATTTGTTTGATCAGATTTGCTGAGAATTATGCAAAAAATTCAAAAATGCTTTAGAGAGCTTGGGTCAGTGTGTGATTTCAGGTGGAATCTGTGTAAGACTCCATGGCTTTCTGTGATTACAGCTAAATGATATGAAAATTTATAGGATGAGTAACGTAAAATGAATTGAAGCCTTATAGAGAGTGCCTGCCTGAAGAAAAAACACTTCATCTTGCATAAACATGATCAATATCTAAGCAGCCAAGGCAATTCTATCATCATGAAAATGCAGAGTTTTGTCATTAAGAAAGTGTAAATTTCAGTGTGTGTTACATAGCTGCAGAACTGTTTTAATTCTTCAATAGAAGGCTGAAGTTTTAGTATATCAAAATGTTGACTGAATTACCAGCATATTCAATATTTATTTTCTAGTGACTGAATCATAATTACAGATCAGAGTGTACCGCTCGTAGTGCTTTAAATAAGCATGAAATGAATGTGATTTGTGAAACCCATAGCAACCACAAGGCTTCCTGTGCATATGCTCAGACAGGGGTGACTGAGAAGTAGTTTCGTAAAACACATTTACAGCACTGCAAATGTGATATATCTTTCATGCATTTCTCAGTATCAGAATTTAATGAGAGACAGCACCTCGAATTAAAAGAAATATTAGATAACTACATATAAAACTGCATTTTTTTAATGATTTCAGGGAAGCACATCAAGATCTGAATCAGGAGCTGTTGGTTCTAATCCTTGCTCGCCATTGACATACTGGTCTTACATTGACTGGCAAAATGTCTGTGTATCACCATTTTTTTTCCTACTGTAATGTAAAAAACTTGAAGTGATGGTTTGTAATTTTGAAGCCATGTTAGTTGGCCTCTTTCTAACTGCAGATAGGAGAAAGGGAGCAGGAGTGGTTCAAAGGAGTCACTCCTGAATCTTTATTACCATATTCAGGGGTTTTCTCTAGTATATCTCATCCATTTATATAATCAGGTCTAGTCTTTATAGCCATGGATTATAAATATTATAAATGTATCCTGGATTTTCCTTTTTCATAGGCAGTGTTTATCTTCCATGTTGCAGAAAACATAAAAATAGGAATTATATCCTTTGCCATGATAAACAATTTCCAGTAATCTGTATATTATAATTTTTTTACTTGAAAAAATGAGGGCATGGACTTTGTGCATAGTTGATTGACATTATCACAATTGGTTTTATATTCCTTATTTTTGGTATTTAAAAGTACTTGTTGGGGTACTGGTGTATTTAGATAAAGATTTATTTTATAAGTGTAAGTTCTTCATAGAAAAGTGTAAAATTCAAATGATACCAATTCACATAAAATATAATTGGAATTTTAGAATTTAATTGGAAGCGATAAGTTTTATTTGTTTTGAATTTTTCAAGATGAAGTTTAGGTACTACATTTTTCATCTCTCTCAATTCAAATATTTTCCTGAATCTCAAATATACAAGTATGTAAAACAACTTGGATTCTGGGATTGGTCTTTTTTGAATTAATAAGCTGAACTCTTTGTTAACAATGTGGAATTCCAGTAAATTGGCCCTTTTTTAGAGTGTTCATTTTTGAGTGAAGATGTAACTTCTGTCTTTGAAAACTGAGGAACTACTGTGTGAGCAATGCTTTCTACAGGTTGTGAAGATTATTCAACTGATTATTGCAAGAATTACTATTGGTAGCAAAACTGGTTTCCAGTTTTAATTCTAAATAGTTCTATAGGAAAAATCCCCACTTCCCTGAAGTTTTTAGAAAGTAATGATGTTTAAACTGTGAGTAACAATATTGTCACTCCCTTCCCCCTTACATTTAATTTCACATTACATATCAGACCATTTTTAGTTTATAATATTCATTTAGAAGTTCAATTCACTTGTATAATAAAAATTACGATTATCCAACTAATTTTCTTATTCAGTATTGAATAGTTTAAACAAAACATGAAACAGCTGTTTATAGGAAATATTAATTTGTCCTGTCCTTAGACTTTTTAACACATTGTCAGTATTTGCTCATAACCTTTTTGAGAAATTCATACATTTAGCACACAGCCAGGTTTTTCTCAACTAGTTTGTAGGTACATAATGATTTACAACTCATAATGGGAATTGACTTAACAAACAGATAATTTTCAAACTAGCATTGTCATTACTGAATATTGATATGAATAACTGTTTCTCTATAATTAGCATTAGCATGTGTTTATTATTTTCAAAGAATTATTGATGTGTTCACTGACCATCCTTCAACAGTGATTTCCATTGATTTCAAAACGTAATAGGAAGCAGAGTTAGTTTACAGTTTACTTTTGACAGTTTATTTCACTTCCCCTTTAATAGGATCTATGGCAAAAGCCAGCTTTTTTTTGTAGAAAGTTTCCAAAACAGTTTTAAGTTCAGATGTGTACACTAGAAAGCTGTTTATTTTGCAGTGCTTGATGGCGGGGAGACTCTGGTGGTAGATAAAGGCAGTCTTTGGAAAGCAGACACATGGTCATTTTTTCTCAGCTTCAGAAGTTAATTTGAAGCTGAATTTTCCTCTGCTGGTTCTTGAAGACCTTTAACTCTCATTTGTTCTCAGTGATCAGTGGTAATTTTCCCTTCAAAAAGGAAGTGTCTGTCTTTAAAATCCAAAATTGAAGTTGTCCAACTCATCTGTCTCTCTAATGTACAATCCCTCTTCTCCAGTAATCCCACTCTAGCACCATTTTTGTTATCTTTTAAATCTGCATTTAGAACAATTACTCAGTTATTCAGTAAACATATTTGTCTTCTGGAACTTTTGCTGATTCCATGGAAGAAAACATTTTCTCATGTTGATGTTACAAAAAGTCTTTTTTAAGCACTCTTTCCTTATCTTCCTTTTTTCCCTGTAGCTGCTGAAAGCGTCGTAGGAAGCCTTCTCAAACAGCCTAAAATCTATCCTCAATTAATTTGGTACAACCCTTGAGAGTTACAGTACATTTATCAAAACTTAAATTAAAATATCAAATAAGCAGAAACTTATAATGAGGAAGGAAGGAACAATTGACTTGTGATTCTGATATTGTTAATCATGAACATACTGCTTCAACTCCTACTTAAATCCTCGTTTTCTTCTGGTTTGCCTGTGTTGCTGGGCGGACCGCAAAGCTTATTGCCCATGGTTGGACATAGGTGTCAGCTGCGCAGGGGGGTGAGGAAAACACTGGTCCTGGTAACCTCACAGACGACACTGTTAAAATAGGTAGGAACAGAGCATATCTGGATTATCCCTAAAAGTATTTAATATCTCAGCACTGTTCGTGGTGTTCACCCAAATGATAGAAGATGATTCTCCACCCACTCCCCTTATTAATTGCAGATGTGTCTTTCTCCCTTACAAACCAGGGCTGCTAGAATTAAAATGTGGTTTTCAGTTGTCCTGAGAGAAATCAATTGTTTCTTTCTTTCTCTACAAGTCTCCTTCTATCCTGTAGTGTCAGATTAACTCTGCATATAATTTTCTTCACACCTCAAAAAAGCAATCGATTTTTCTGTTTCACAAAACAGCCCCTTTTGTTATTTCTTGTTGCTGCATGTAATTTCTTAGTAGCATAGTTCACAGGCAGGGTAATAAAACTAGCTCCTGTTTTAAGTAGGTTTCTGGGTTTCCTAATGTTTTTTCTCGTGTTTGTTTTCAATTTATCATGTTTATTTAAAGAAAGCAAACAAACAAACAAAATCCTGCCCAATGCAGCTGGGGTAGTAATTCTGTTTTGTTACTTTTCTTTGTCCTTTTTACATTTTCTGTGTCTTGGAGAATGCTGGGCTATAACTATTTTAACACCTGTTAGTTTATCTTGTAAACTGACATATTTATTCTTTACTTAAATGTTAGTTTCATTTCTGAAATATCAACTCTTAAACTCTAGCTATTTCACTTTAATGAATAATATGTTGAGTATACGCAGACCATTCATATGCTCTTATAACCCACTTAATTTTGCTGTGTTGGAAATACATTTTTCTAACTTTTTAAGTAGACCTAAATTATCACCTGACAGGTGTCTGATCAGCGATGCTATGGAGGGATTTTATTGCTGTTTTACCCCTTCCTACTGGGAAATTATGCTTAAACAGAGCCAGCTTTTTCTTGGAACCTCAGAGACTGAGGGCCACTTGGCACAAGTTGTCACAAAGGACATTCTGATTAAATATTGAGGAAAATAATCCACTGTAGGGCTGGTTAAACATTGAAACTGGTTGCCCAGAGAATTTGTGAAATCTCCATGCATTCAAAACTTGAGTGGAAAAGCCCTTGAGAAATTTAATCTAACTCTGAAGTTACACCTAAGTTTGAGATTGGGCCTTCTTTGAGCAAAAGCTCAGATGAGGTGGAGGTTCCTTCCAACCATTATTATCCCATGGTTCTATGATATATCTGCACTAGGTCAGCTGCAGGGCTTCTCCACAAAGCGTGGATGCAGGAGATGACATTGTTGCTGGTCGCCATTGGTAACCATATATGGATTTTGTGCTTTTGAGATTCTGTAACCTCTTCAGAATCACTTTAACTTTGCCTGAACAGCTTTTCCAAAGCACGTGGTCATTGGGCTCTGTATTCCTCCCAGAATATGAACTATAGCTACTGGGCAAGTTGCATTGGTTGATTGCCACCTATGTGGTGGCAAAGTCATTGTAAAGTCATTGTAAAGTCATTGCATTGACTATTGCAAAGTCATTGTAGCTTAAAGGCTGCCCCGGGGAGTCCTTTTCTCCTGCAAGTGTAAAAATGATTCTGCGTATTTGTCACGTGGTCTATGCCCCGAGAAAACATAGAACCACTGGAAATCTTAGGATTTTTAAACCATTTTGAACTAATATTGTTATATTAGCCTGTGCTCCTGCTGTGAAATGTTGCATTTCTAAAATTCGTTTATGCTTCCACTTCGGAAAGACTGATTTGGAGACATGCTCAGTCAAATGTGGAGGAAACAGTGCAAGTGGTAGAATCACCCTGTGGCTGTTTGCAAGTAGTGGCTATGATGGCACCAGAGTCACTGGGGCATTTTGGCGCTGGTGCTCAGGAGGGGTTGTATGTGTGTTGTGTGCATTACGGAGGAGCAGACATCCCAGGAGAGTTACAGTGCGTGTGCTGGGTGCTGGAGGGTGAGTGTATGAATTAGCTTCTTCAGTCTATAGGTACCTCTGAAGTGGAAGGAGTTATGCATTGGAACTGCCTCCCATGCATGTGATTATTTCTGTGTGGGAGATGCATTCCCACAGTATTTCATCTACTCCACTTCTCTAACACTAGAGTTTCCATTCCACTGATATGCAATGCAAAATGTAAAATACCAAGTAAATATGGTTGCTAGGAGCCTTATTTGTGCTATGTCCTATGCTAATTTGAATTTAATTGAGACTTTGAAGAACTGAGGAGACTGTCTTAAAACTTCATTTGCTAAAATTATTCTTGCAGGCTTGGAAATAATTATACATAGGCCAAAGAAGTGGAAAGAAAAAATCTGAAAATGGTTTTATGACAGTGCTTTCCAAATTTGTGAGAGATTTGTTTTGAATATCACTGCATTTTTTTTGGTTCATGCATTTCAATTATTTCAAATCAACTATTGTATATGCTCAATGAAAATAATGTATAGTATATATAAGCAAAATATTATGTAACATATTCTGCATTTTTATATATGCTCTTTTACATCATATTATTTTTCCCTGAAAATAAAGTCAGCTAAGTGCTTACTCAATTTTAATCCACTTTTTAACTAAATGCTTGTTTCATACATTTTTTCACATTTCATACACATAAAAAAGATTATTTCATGAAAGTTAAGTTAAAATAATGATGTATCTTTAATTACAGATAAATCTTACTTGATACAAAACTGTAGATTATTTCACCTCAGAGTTGTAGCACAGGAGAGCATCCATACTTCTTTGAGCATCCATTTAGTCACAGCTCTACAGAGTTACTGATAAAGTTTTTATTTCACTCCAGTGCTGTGCCTACCCTGTATGGTTAAGGTGAGCAGTGTCAGAAGCGTTCTCCTCAGCAGACAGTTTAGGAAAAATCTGATATTCAAGGAGTTTTTCTGTGTAAACGTATTGCTACAGAGGCATGAGTTGATGTGTTACAAAATCCCCTTTGGGTGTATCCGTGTTTGTAATGTAAATGAATGTTCTCAGAACTAAAAGTAAAAACTCATTTGGGAAATATTTGGATTTTTCTAATGCTACAGACACCACCTTTTATCTGGTATAATGATGAATTTTCTGTAAACACAGAAACAACAGAGCTCCACATTAGCTCACACTAATAGGAAATACAAATTCTACAGCAAAACCTATTGGAGATCTAAATAAAAACTAAAGACTTTTAAATGAAGCAAAATCAGTATATACTGGATATTAAAAAATATCGACCTGCTAAGCAGGGAAAAGTTTTATTTATTATTTAAGCAAAATTAGAGACTCAGACTTAATTGTAATGTCAAAATTAATATAAAATTGCTCTGATGCTAGTTACTGAGTCCGCTCTGACTTACTGAAATGTATATGCCTTTTCTTAATAGAAATTACAAATTTAGCAAGCTGTAGAAACATAGAGTTGGCCATTGTTATGTGCATTCTAAAGCCAGATTATTTTTTAAGAAGTCGAGAATTACCCTGACAGTCTCTTGCCTCTACATTGGCTATTGTGTTGGTTCCAGTTTTTAAATTGAATATGCAGTCACTAAAATTTGAAATAACCAATGCACTAATATTTTAATTTTCTTTTTCACAGACTAAGATGCTTGGTAAAGCAGCTGGAGAAGGGTGACATTAATGTGGTGGATTTAAAAAAGAATATTGAATATGCAGCGTCTGTGCTGGAGGCAGTTTATATTGATGAAACCAGGTAAGTCTGCTGGTATGGGGGGAAGGAAAGGATGTTCGGAATCACATTTTAGAAATTTGGTCTTTGCATGCAATTGTAACTGATGTGACCTTGAGAACTCTGCAGATCAGAATTATTTTATGTGGCTCTTAGGTCTTTTAGTGACAAGGTTAAAGCAAGTAAGATTTCATAGGTTATCTGGAGCGTTTGCCTAGTTCCTGTTTCCCGCACTTTTCAAAAGTCCACAGTATAAAGTCATAAGAATTTTCTGAAGGATGAATTTTCTTTCCCCACAGGCCACATCCCGATAATCATGCTGAGGACTGTATCAGTGAAAAAAAATGAGTTGTTTTGGAATTAAATGCTTATGGGTATGAGTCAGAATGTTATAATCTGGCCTGTAAATACATAAATTTATGAAAAGCTGTGATTTATTTTATAATGTTTGGTGCTTTGTTTATAATTATTGTTACTGGCAGTATTATTGGCAATCATCTTTAATGTGGATTGACTCCAATTATATTAAATTAGAAGTTCTAAGTATTTGGCTTCTGGAATTTTAAGATATGTGCTATGTTGAAGTTAACTAGCTAACTTGCAGTTTTTATTTCAGGGTGCAGGCTTCTTTAAGTTTTTTTTTAAGCAGAATGGTCTTGTAAAGATGACTGCCAAACCTTCTTCATACTGCTGGAGTGTGCAGCCTATCTTGCCGTTCCACACTACGTTTAATAAGTCTGCCATTGTACTGGTTATTTCATGGACCCAGTTCACTCACTCCCTCTGTCTGCCCTCCTCTATTGCAAATCTGCATATTCAGTATAGTGTTTAAAGTACTGCTTGAACTTCTTCTGTTTCTTTTCCTTTGATGCACCTAATTCACACGTGAAACCTTGCCAGTCAGGAATCTGGAGCATCAGCTCCTGGGCAATAGAAAGCCTACCCAGCAAACAGTACAGCCACAGTGCCGTTCTTAAAGACACTTCCAAAAGTGTTGCCAGTGATCCCAAGTCAAATACACAACTTGAAAAGCATTAGGGACTTCAAAAGTGCTTGTGTGTCATGAAGGTGCTGACAGATACAGTAAATTAAGCTTAACAGAGTAGACTTGGACAGGCCATTTTGTATGACTTCCAAAGGACCTGGGCTTTGTGAGAAAACTGAATGAATTTAAATTATTTTAAAATAACGGCATTTAATATAACACTGTGGATATATTTATATCAGTTTTTGATGACTGACTTAAGTTAGTCAAGCTTCTTCTACATTGAATCAAGGGTTGATTTGTGGTTTTACATCTTATAGTCATATTTGTAGTTAGATTGATGCGGGTCCTTAGAGAGACAGATCTTTGGGCTCATATTACCACAATAAAGGGCATAAAATTTTATTTTTCAATAGTTGTTCTAAATGTAAATTTTGTTGGCACATCTCTTGTGCTCAGGACTATTTGGAAGATCGCTGTCATCAATGTCACATCTTCCCTGTGTTACATGGTATTGTATTGCCATCGGTGGCCAGAGCATAAGCATATATTTTGTACTAGTAACCATGGGAGCTGTCTCAAAGCTGCACAGGGGACAAGGATATGAGCCCCTTATTATTCCTTCCATACATCTCCCAAAAGCTGCGGTTAAATGAGTATAAAATCCAGAGATCTTTCCTAGGAGCTGCACCAGGACTATGAAAATAGTGTGAGATATACTTAGTTTCTAAACTGAGGCCTCAGAGGAGATTAATAGCATAATTACAATGAAGAATCCAGTCTTTATGGCTCCATGTGGGAGCATCAAGACAAATAACAGATATTTCATACACGAAGAAAACCAGTACACCTGAAAATACATAGGCTTTGGCAGCAACATATTTTTACTGTAAAGAAATACTTAAATAAGCTTATTGCAGTCATAGAACTTAACAGCAGGATTATTAAACTGCCTAAATGAAAATAAACATGAAATTCAGACTGAGGGTGATGCAATTTTTGAACTGGGTGATCTCTGACTTCACTAAGAATATAGACTGAGCCTCTGCTTCTTAGTTGGAAAATATTATGCATGTTGCTGTTCTAAATTTTGACATTTCCCATTAAAAACAATTTGTAAACTAAGATATTAATTGTATGGCAGAAGGAAACTGTAGTCTCCACCTGTACTTTTATAGTAAACTTTGCATGGCAAACTGCAAAGATAATCACATTTTAAATAGCATGAGCATCATTCTAGATCTGCAATAAAGCATTTAAAGATAAACACACAAAGAAGGTTTCTCTAGCTTTTAGGAAGCTAATACTTAAGGAACAGAAGCACAGTATCATTGAGTCAAATGACAATGGAGCCTGGAATTAGCTTCCGTGGTTACTTTTGTCCTCATTCCCACCAAAGAGTGCAGGTTCTTTGTCCTAAACAGAGCTACTGCTGTTGGGAGTCTGAAACTGAGTTAACAGAACTCATTAGCAGATCAGAAATACTAGTTTAGAAAGGGCAGAATGGCCTGTTCCTGCAGAGCCTGAACATGTGCTTTTAGTCATCACAAAGTTCAAATTACTTCAGTGATTTTCTTATGAATTGCTGTATGAATAAAAGTAATGGCTATAGCATAGAGCACTAGCAGTTAATATATCAAGTAAAGCAGTGAGAAAACCATCTGAGTACAGATCACCTCTATTAACTAAGTCCCAGAAGGAAGTTTTATGCTTTATAGGATACAATAGCTCCTGAAATTTGGCTTATGAGATAGAAAATTAAACAATGCCTGGTTCTACAAGGTACGAGGTATCACAAGCTTAGGACCAAAGGTTCAGCTTAGAGTTTCTGCAACTGACGTGAAAATACCTATGTATTCAATTTTAAGCCTGTGCTTGAGCCCTGGGTTTTGTCCTGATGAATTTATTGACCCATTGCTTACGTATCTGAACAGACTCACCTTCAACCAGTCACTCACCTACAACTGAATCCTCTCTCCTGTGTTCTCTTCTTCCCTGCTTTTCTTGGGGACAGACCTCAATATCAGCTAAGAGAAAGCCCTCTTAAATATCTCTACAGTCAGATTAAGAATAGCAATTAAAAGAGAGTTGGTTAGGAGCATTCTTCTAACTCATCTTTCCATTATGACATGCATCCTATTCAACAGTATAATAAAACGATCTTGCCAATGGTCCCACACGTATTGAAGAAGGACCTTCCACAATTCTTCATGGGCACAAAGGTGAAAAAAGCAAAATCAAAACTGAGGTCAATAAAGAGATCCAAATACAAGGCATCTCACAGAGCACGTTCAATAATGTAGCCAAGAATCAAGGAAGAGCCTGGCCTCTTTCACAGCTCTGGGGAAGCATTTGTGCTACTTAAAAATTTAATCTCAGAATTAGTCTAGCAAAACAACTTTTCTCTTTATAAGCCTGAGTAATTCCAATTTCTAAAGGTAGGAGATACTTATTTTTTTTTCCTGTATATTGTTTCTTCATGTAAGTTGATTAGAAAGTCGGTACCATTCTATAAAGTTGTGTGTGTAGATAGAAGTACATGCAAATGAGTAAACTGACAGCACCTGGACACTTTGTTTGTAGTGCAGCTGTCAATAGGCCATAAAATTCAAAACCTTTAGCAGAGTATGAAGTTGTTTTCTGAGCTCCTTTTACTTTCCCTTTGTCTATCTGAGAAAAAGATAGTATATTTTAAAATCTATGTACACATACTCATTTCTATAAATGTTCTTTCTCAAACTATTTGCAGTTGTGTTGGGGAAAAGGCAGAGAAATAATGCAACAAGTTTTATTTATGGAGTTCTGAGAGTAGACTCCTTAAAAATGGGGAGAGGTGGTAGGGATAATCTTCCAAAATTACGAAAACTTGGTTTGGGGCAATATCCCATATGAAAGGTTCTGAGCTGATGGAAAGTTGGAAAGCACGGAGAAATCAAACATAATAAGTGTTGCTTTCCTATGAGCTTAATCATCTGTGGCCCCATGTCAATTAATAGAGTTGTTTAACAAGCCCTTTCTAAGACTACTGCATCTCTCTGCGCTGAATAATTATAAGCTGCAGAAACACTTCCTCGAAAGAAATGTAGTGCTTTGGTAGCTGAAGCAGAGGTTCGCTGTCAGCTGAAAGTAATCACTGAAACTCTCCCATTCCAGCCTGTCAGCGGATCTCCTCTGAGGAAGAACTTCAAACTTACTCAATAGGTGTTATAAATAATTCTGACAAATCTTGCAGAATTTTCTCCATTAATACCTGCCACTTGGCTCAAGGTAGTGGAAGAAGGATATTTAGAGTCAAATAGGAAATAAATACAGCCTGATAATTCGGTCATTCAGCTGTTCTGTTCCTTGTAAACACAGCTTTTTATTCATGCTAACTGAAAAGAAAATAAGTCAAATAAAATCTAGATGGAAATTTCAAGATTAAAAAAATATACATGTATTCCAAAGCCAAATAAAGCAAAAAATATAAACTTTTTGTGTAGAACCTTTTACTATTGTTCTGGATAGGATCAGAATATTTTATTCCAATTATGATCTTAATACATTTTTCAAATGCCTTAATATTTCAGAAAATATACTTAATTTCAGAAGAATATTTATCTGTGCAGTTCCAATTTCATACATGCTTTTTGACTTGTTTTAGCCTGTATAATGCCCATTTAAAAGGCTTTAACCTCTTGAGAACTTTTAACTTAAAAAGTATAGTGTTTCAGTATTGTATGAAGTAGATCTGTTGTGCGTAGCTGGCAATTTCTTTGAGCATCTTCTGGTTCAACAAGACAAAATAACAGGTACAGGTTATTGCTACATTCATGAAGTGAGGGGAAATCTTATTAAGTGGTGTTAGAGAGCTCTGGAAACAGTGAAGATATTTCAGTGACATTGTAACAGTAAACACAGTCCTTGAGAAAAACCTCTTAATTAAAAAAAGTATACATTCTGATAGGAGGTCATTAAACCCAAACTTTGTGGCTGCCATTGTAATAAACACCTCTGACTACACTGAATTTCCAGTGCACTACTCCAGTAATGCACCAAATATTTCTGTGGTTTCTGGACTTAAAGCAGGGACAAACATATCTTCAAATTGTGGACAAAAAGGAAATGGTTTAAACTGAGATTGTGTCACTTGCAAGAGAAAGAGTTTTGTCACTCATCTCACCGAGCATCCTGTGCCCAGAAGTGTTTGCGATAGGAACAGGCATGTATGTATCTTTGTCTCATGGGGTCTAAGGAAGAAGAAATGAGCAAACGTTTGACTAGATGCTGGTGCTCACTGAGCTGTCTGTTGTGTAAGTATGAATGGAGCTTAGCTACAACTCAGCAACTAAATTAATTTCTCCCATTTCCAGGACATCCCAGGGTGAGGAACAGTCAACATTAACTCTCCTAAAAATCAACTTTTTTTGAAAAAATTCTGGCAATATTAAACAAAATAATCTGCCTAGTGATACAAGAATAAAACAAGTGGAATGGAATACCTTATTTAGTAATTATTTGCCAGATGAAAAATATGGTCTATGTGATTCCCCTCTCAGTTGACATAGTTGAGGAGAGATTGGAAGTGGCAATTATTTAAGTATAAAGTTAAAGGGTAATCTTGAATATTCAGTCAAGTTGTCTCTGAGTGTGTATTGTTGTCCTCCATAATCAACCCATGATTAAATCTACTTTGCCTGAAGCTGCTTTGCCAGCAGCAAATGTACCATTTGAAGAAAACTATTCAGTTCATGCATTAAGGGAATCTACAAATGAT
Source organism: Cuculus canorus (assembly GCF_017976375.1). Taxonomy (NCBI): domain Eukaryota; kingdom Metazoa; phylum Chordata; class Aves; order Cuculiformes; family Cuculidae; genus Cuculus; species Cuculus canorus. The sequence continues at coordinate 26,773,304 of NC_071406.1, read as the reverse complement.
ACTTCTGTAAAAGCTGCTATTGAGAGAAAGCTTGTTGTGTTGAGATTAATTCAGTGTATTCCACCCTTATAAAAGCTTAAAATAAGCCTTTAAAATCTTTTGTACTAAGCCAAAAGTGGTTTGGGTTTTTTTTTCTGATGGGGAAGCTTACAACAGCATCAGTGTTATATAAAAGAATGCACTTTAAATCACTGAAAATCTTTTAAATTCTGACTAAAACACTTCAATTCAGTCAGGAAATTTAATAAATGGCCTGCATTCCTTTTCTGAAGTTACTGTATTTGTCTATCTCAAAGTTATTGCTGCTAATTTATTTGAGTTGTGCCCTGAAATAGTCCCTCGCCCTACAGAGCTTCCAGAATATCACATTAAAGCAAATGAATTAAAAAAAGGAAAATACATTAGCTCACAGCTGTACTCCTGAAAAATGATATTTTTTAATCCTGAATATCCTGACCTGAATCTTAAGATTGTTCATGACTGTATGTATGTCTGTATTTCTGAATAGGCAGTGCAGATCAACAAGTGAATGTTTCCAGTAGCAGTGGTCTTTACTCCATTACATATTCACTCTTGTAATAACTCTATTTCACCCAGAATCATTGCCATTTATTGTAATTAATTGGTAGCTCTTAATATGAGGACAGTTATTCTAAGAATGTGCTAAATTTTAAGATTACAATGTGTTGGTAAATCCATAATTTCTTTAGAAAGCCCTTTATGCAATAAAAATGCACCTCAATAATTTTTGAAATGCGTTTATCCTCAGTGAGAGTCAAGAGAATCTTGGTGGATGTTAGTGGAAATTGTAGTGGACTACATTGAATATATTGATTCATGCCCATTCAGGAAGATAGTGAGACACTAGAACACAAATAATTGATAAAAATGTAAATTGGCCATTTGGACTATAAATTCTTTGCCTTTTGCATTCTAAACCTGGAAGAGGACTTCACTCTTAAGCAGTTGATCATTAGCTTGATTAAATCTCTAAATGGTAAATAGCTAATACCTCTTTCTCAGTACCTCCTCTGGAAATCTTTCACTGTCTCTATTAGGCAGCATGACTTATCAGCGCTGGTGATTTTTTTCCTCATAGCTATTATCTAATTTTATATTTTTTATTTTCTTTTCTTTCTTCTCCTCCATCATACATCCCATCTATTCCTATGGGAAAAGAAATATACTTCTGACTAGTCCATTACTATATTTAAATTTCTGGTTAAATGAAAATGAGAGCTAGAAATTAGCATTACTTGAATTCAGAAAAATTGTTCTTGGCAAAAAAACATGGTACTGTGGCAAGAAGATGAGATTATTAGTTACTATGACTGCAGCTTTAATTGATTGCTAAGCTGAAATGCCATGGACTGTATCTTACTTACTCTCACAACTGTCAATGGGGGTTCCACTCATGGAATGAATAGAATTAAATAACTAAACCCTCCTCCTCTCCTTCCCACACAGATTTCTTCCTCGTATTGCACCCACTTAATAGGCTAATGGAATATGAGCAAAACAAGTGCATGTAACCCTGAAATTCTGATTTTGCGTTGAAAAAAAAAAGTCCTTTCTGTGGCACACTGTATTAGAGTTTGTTTAGGTTTTTTATTAGCATTTTTAGGGATTGCTTAGCTTTAGAAAAGAAAAAAATCAAAGTGTGTACCTTGGTATATTAGCATTTATTTAATTCAGCTGGGATACAGGAATTCATGCATCCCAGCTGAATGCGATTGATCTCAGTAGAGTTTTACTTTAAGGCTCTTCCTGGAGCAGCTATGTAGCTTTAAAAGAGAAAGTCAATGTCCACCATCTCTGATCTTCAGTGTGGTTGATTTGGAGGATGGGGCTATGGATCTTGCAGTCACTCCACTCCAAATATTTTCTAAACCAGAGGTTTTAGCCTTGTGTTTGGCATCTACAGTCACTTGTTGTTTTGCTCATTAACTCATCCATTGGCATTTTGAAACTGTGCAAAAGTTTACATATTGCAAAAAGTTGCAAATGATATCACAATTTACAAATTGCATTTTACTGTTTACAATTACAAATTACGTTGCAAAATATTGTAGAAATCCCTATGATACTTGGCAGGCGGTTCAATAGTTTAACTGTTTGTCTTTGTTTGACCCTGTCTTCAGATGCTATTTCACCATTCCCCCTCTTTTTTTTTTATTTTTTAATTTAAAGGCATCTTGAATAGTGCCTTATAATAATAATTTAGCTATTCCCCCGCGATTCATAAAGTGACAAGTTGGAGCAAGAAGTCTATGTAACAGTAGAATTACAGAATGAAGAATTATAAATATACTTTCCATTTATCTGGGAATAATAACTTTCTTTAGGCAAAACCCAAACACAAGTAACTTCCTGTTGTTTCACTGATTTTACTTCAAAAGCTTGAAGCTTTTACTGGAAGCTTTGGAAGTCGTCAGTTCTAAGTAGATATAAATTAAAGTAACAGTAATAAAAATACCTAGGAATAAAAATATTTTGAATATACACTTTGAACTGTTATGATTTTTTTCCCAGTAATTATAAACAGTGTTGTATTGTATATTTTATTCAAAACAATGGTGATATAATGCTCAGTGATTGCATCATAGTGACATTAGAACTCATCTGCTCAACAGTCAAGCTTTGCTGCTGTTAAGTTCTGAGCAACAGAAGTGGTGACAGCAGGAAGGGCAGGCACATAGAAGCTCTGTGATTTACACGATGATTCACTGCAGTGACGTACCTCAGACTACGGGACAGCAAACAATCTGCAAAATGGTTTGACATAAAAAGAGCAAGATCTCTGTAAAAAAATACAGTGATGGCTAGTCAAAAACTGGTTCTTGTTTGATGCAAATCTCAACTTACTGTAAAGTAATTGCTGAAGTACTGTTTGTACTTCTGGTTAATATGTACAGGTTCTAATATTTCTGATGAAGATTTTTTCTGTTGCATTTAAAAAGTTCCTATATATATATGTGCATTTTGTAATTAGTAAAATTACTGATAAAATAATGTTAAGTTTTTATGCCTATATGTATAAATTTTCTTTATCTGAGTTATTTTAAAGAAGTATTTTCACAATCAGCAAATAAAAGGAGAGTGATTGTCCCAGCTTAGCCCCTCGGGCCAGCAGCTAAATAATGGGCAGTGGTAATGACATTCCATTGCTGACCACAAAACTAAAACAGAATGTCTTATCACCTTTTTTCTCACAGAACTTGAAAGAATTTAGATACCAAAAAGTGCAGTTACTTAGAAATGTAACTTTCTGAGAAAAAAGTTGATTCTATTCCAGCTGAAACCAGGACAAAAATTCTGTTTAATATCTTTATCAGTGATCTCAAAAAGGGGGTCAAGTTCACCCTCAGCAAGTTTGCTGATGACACCACGTTGCACGGGAGTGTTGATTTGCTTGAGGGTAGGAAGAGGAGCTGGAAAGCTGCCTGGCAGAAAAGGACCTAGGAATGCTGGTCAACAGCCAGTTGAATACGAACAAGCAGTATGCTCAGGTGGCCAAGAAGGCCAACAGCATCCTGGCCTGTAACAGAAGTGGTGTGACCAGCAGGACTAAGGAAGTGATTGTTCCCCTGTACTTGGTACTAGTGAGGATGCACCTCAAATACTGTTTTGGGCCCCTTGCTACAAAAAGAACATGGAGGTGCTGAAGAGCATCCAGAGAAGAGCAATGAAGCTGGTGAAGGGTCTGGAGCACAAGTCTTATGAAGAATAGCTGATGGAACTGGGGTTGTTTAGTGTGGAGAAAGGGAGACTGAGGTAAATGCCCTTACTGCTGTCTTAAAATACTTTATCACTTTCCACAGCTACCCAAAAGGAGGTTGTATCGAGGTGGGTGTTGATTTTTTTTTCTCCCAAGTAACTAGGGAAAACGTGAGAGAAAATGGCCTCAAGATGTGCAAGGAGTGGTTTAGTTTGGATAGTAGAAAAAATGTCTTCACTGAAAGGGTTGTTAGGCAATGGAACATGTTGCCCAGGGAACTGGTTAAATCACTGTCCCTGGTAATATTTAAAAGACATGTAGATGTCATGCTTGGGGGCATGGTTTAGTGGTGGACTTGGCATTTGTAGGTTGAAGGTTGGATTTGATGATCATAAAGGTCTTTTCCAACCTAAATGATCTTATGATTCTATGTTTTCACAGAATCCGCAAAATTGTTTATGTATAGATGTGGATGGACACCCATGGAGATATAGTGGAAATACTATATATTATAATCAAGGTAGAAATACGTGAATAAAAGTTGACAGAAGTTGCAAACTATGAAATGAGTTGAATATTGGATTCTAAGAACTTCTGGTAATTAAGCATAGTTTGTATTAAGCAAAATAGAGCCTAATTTATTTGCCTTCCTAAACAAAATTACCATCAAATTACCTATCCATCTACCTACTCATCTATTCATATGTATTGACCTATATACCATCCCTGCCCCTGTAATTACAGAAGAATGGCAGTCACTAGTAAATTTATTCAAAGGCCATTTCTAGTAATGCTTATGTCATGAGTAATTTTCCCCAATATGAATCTTATTCTTCAAAAAGGTCAGGAAGTGTAAAAAATATGCAGTTGTGATATGAATTCCCAGCCTTTTTTTACTCTCTTTAAATATTATTTCAGTTAGGCTTCTGAAAGAAACTAATTCTTTTTGAGAATTTACTAAGGTTATATGTTCAGGGATCTGTAAGAGCTTGTAGTTACCAAGGACGGTGTTTACAATATAATGTGTTTCAGTAGCTTTCCTAGTTATTTAAATAAGAACCAGAGACACTGAAACTCTCTCTCTCCCATAGCACATTATTCAGTCACCTCACATCAATGTGCAGTGATCTGAAGAAAATTACTGGTTAAACAAACACTTCTGGTCAAATTGTTTTCTCTGTTCTGTCTTCATAAAGTAACTCCCATTACTATCCTTTACAGACTGAATAGTCCTCCTGTCTTACAAATGAGCGGTTAAGAAGGTCAGAGAAACTGCAGTGTGTCTCGCTAGCCTTAATTTGTACCCCAGTAGCCTGTATCTGCAGAGCTCAGGACTTTGTCCCAAGTTCAGCTCTGCATCAGGCTACAGCAAACTGATGTAGAGCTCTGCTTCATGGTGCACAGGTAATGTGGAATATCTCTGCTGCATATTCTGAGGCAGCCTAATGCCCACAGTCATTTTATCACCAGAATAATTTCATCTCATTCGAGTAACAGTTGGAATAGTTACAAAAGTATGTCTTAGGGATTATGAGGTTTATTCCTGATTATACTACAATAACATCAAAAGTCAAATATTCCTCAGAAATAAATGTGCCGATCCCTCAAGGGATATTTAATAACAGTGTTAGATGACTAGGGATTTAAATGGACTATAACATAGTTTTTAATTTAGGAAATAAAATCAGTTTATAACCTTTAACCTATGGCCAGTCTCAGCCTTGGTTCAGTTTTGCTAGATAATTTGCCCAAATCCTTCCCTTTACATGAATCCTGCTCCTCCAAAATAAATTGCTGACTTCTGGCCTGCGTCCCACTGTCAGAAAATCTCATAATTCTTGTACATTCTACTCTTTCTGCGTTAGAGTCTTCCTAGTCTGATAATTCTGTCTAAAAAAATAGGAATGTTTCTGCTGTTCTTTCAGTTAACAGTGGTGATGTTGGGGGCATTTTATGGATTGGTTTTTTTAACCGTGGTTGAGAAGTCTTGCTAAATATGCTGCCAGCCAGATGAGCTGCTGAAACAGACAGGGCAGAAGAGCATAAATATACTAACCTTACTCTTCACCAGTATGACACTGTTGGCGTTGTGCTTCCTACGATGCATCTTCTTATAATCCCTCAGATGATATTTAATTTACGTGGGGATTCCTTCGAACAATCCTGTATTCAAGGTTTCTTTCATCATCCATGATGCTTCTCAATTCCTCTATGAGGCAGAGAAGACCTGGATTAGGCAAGGTTTTGAAAATGTTGAGGAGAGACAAGAGAAAGTGAAAGGTGTGAAAGAGACATTGAGTAAAGATGAGGAAAGGGTGCACAAATAGGAGAAAGAGTCAACAGAGTTATGCTGAGTGGAAAAAAAAGACAGCAGCAGAGGTGACGACGTGAGAATGGAAAAGTGATAATTGTCTTCTCCCAAATACTCATCTGCAAATGTTAGCTGAATTCTTATCAAATATATTTTCCAAGAATCCTGTTCACTCAGAAGAAGAGCGAATTCAAATTTTAACTTAACAAGCAGATTGTCTAATAAGAAAATCACACTAAAAAATCCAGTCCCTCACTGATTGCCTCCTATTCATGCACACTCGAGCAGTTTCAGAAAGACAGCACTAGAGAAATAGATCTATGTAATCAAATAATGGCCGCAATTCAGTGGTACCTCTTTTAATAGAACATTGTAGAAGGGTGGCATGCTTGGGTCATCCTAACTCCGGTGTTTCTTGCATAAATGAATGAAGGAACACTTGTTATCTGACTAAAGAAGGGTTTGGTTCATGGGAAACCCCAGCAGACTGAGTGGTATGGGCAAATAACAGCAAGAAAAAGGTTGCATTCCTACATCTGATAGGTTTAAAGAAGTATAGGATTGAAGTATTGAGTCTATTTTAAGAGCATATTTGGATACATGTTTCTTCTAAATAAATTTAAGTCCTCCATTTTTGCTGACAATTTAAAATACTTTTTCTGTTGTACTGGAAGTGTACATAACTTTTCTAACTTTTGGAACAACTAAGAACTGTGGAAGCTGATTTGTGATCTGGTCTTGTACAGTATCTTTGCTGCTATGACTTTGTTATCCTGCCTTCAACAGGAATATAGATCTCCACACAAAAGGATTTGATATCCTTTAATAGTTTTGTTGCACTGGAATAACATGAGGAGTATGTATACAGGTTGTTCATTGAAATGCTTTCACTGTAGCATTGTAATATAATATAACATAATATAATATACTTTGCATATAAATATCAAAACATTTTTTTATACCATTTTGAGGACAGATCAGATGGACACTGGTATTTTTAGTTATAGCAGCAACACCTTATTCTGTAAATGTTCATGTCAGCCACTGTTTTAGATGTCTCCTCAGGATTATAGAACTCATTGATTACAGTTCAGTCCAACAAAGCTGTGACATCTTTGTAGAAAAATCTTCACTTGCCTTTACTTGAATATCTTTCATTTGAGTATCTATTATCTTCTGGAATGTGAGCAGCTGGAGAGAGGGAAGATGTCTGCTGTGTCCACCTTCCCAGTGGCTTCGGTGTAGCTACCAGAGAAGACATTTAGTGATGTGCTGGGCCAGTTCTACTGATGACCTCTGTTCCTGTTAAATTAAGTTATTTTAGCTGTTTACCTGTCTATACTCCTTTTGCTTCAGTCTGTCATCTGCTCATGTACCTTGTATTCATTTTTTTTGTAGGAAACTTTTGGACACTGAAGATGAGCTCTCCAACATCCAGTCGGATTCGGTTCCGCTGGAAGTGCGGGACTGGTTAGCTTCTACATTCACGAGGGAAATGGGAATAGTGAAGAGGAGACCTGAAGAAAAGCCCAAATTCAGAAGTATTGTGCATGCTGTACAGGCTGGGATTTTTGTAGAAAGGTGACAACCTTGTTTTCTTATTGCAGCAAGTACTGTATTTGACGAGTTTCTGTCATTGAAGGTGCCTTTAGACATGGGATAAACCTGGAACAAAAGTTTGAACCAGAATTTAGCTTTCAATTTCTGCAGTCAGTCTGTTTTTCCATACAGAAATCCAGATGAAACCTTTGAATTTGTAATTAAATCTCTGGACTTCAGAAAGTTCTGGATATGAACTTCATGGCTGTGAAACTTCTACACTAAAATGTAGCAGTCTGCAGTAACATAAGAGAGTAATATACCAGCAGACAGACTTTTCCCATAAGTTCATAAAAAGATTTATGTAATTTTTGGGATCAGACCCTTAAATAGCTTAGTGTAATTTCACAGTCTGTGAAAGATGAATTTAAAATAGAGAAATTGTTCCTGTACTTTTTAAACGAGCACTATTCCTTAATATTTTGCTTTGCTTTTAGGATGTACCGAAGAACTTCTAGCATGGTTGGTTTGGCTTACCCAGCAGAAGTGATAGTAACATTTAAGGTGAAAGAAATTTAATTATTGTGGAATTTGAATGTATTTGTACTTATGTTTGGTGATTTTTAGGGTGAAACGAATATGTATTTTTCTACTGAATATGCTCTAGCCATAGTTAGTACTACAGGACTGAGCACACAGAACAGAGATATTAATAGTTAAAAATTCACAGATAGTATATGATTCTGTTGTTTCACTGATTAGTTTTTATTTCATTTAGATATCATTAGAGGAACAGGATGAGATATGTGTAGAATATGCATAGAAATGTAAGTCGTGGATTTATCAGCTCCCAAGTGGTATGGTAATCAGTGTCTCAGACAGCAGCATTTGTTTCCTTTTTAGGAAACAAAAAGGATAGAGCTAACAAAAGAAGCTGCAGCTTATGGAACAAGTAAAGTATTTGTTGTGAATTAAAGGCATTACTGTAGTTCACGTAAAAGGCTATCTTCTATAGTAGTAAAGTTCCTAGGGCTATAAATGCAATTAAAAATGATATTTCTTGAAAATGTTGTACCTTACCTTTTCCCTTGAAAGTCAAACACTGCTATATTGTTCTCAAATCGCTATATGGCTGTAGTGATAGTGGCATTGCATAAGAGACTATTTAAAGAAAGGGTATTCACATAGATCCACAAGGTTCTATTGACAATTTGTATGAAGAAAGTTAATTTTGAAAGACTGAGGCCTTTGATTTGAAGCATAGAAAGTTGCATAGGGCATGTTACAAGTACTTTATTTGTAATTGGCTTAACTATTTTCATTATTAATATTGTCATTCATGTGTACCATCGTGTAATACAGTAGGAGTTTGAAACAGTTGGTCAATAGAAAAGCACCAAACTCTCCCCTTTGCCTCCAAAAAAAACCCAAAATATCTTTTCCAGTGATTAACTGGAAATCTGCTTAAACAGATGGAAATTTTATGGTTTTTTGTTTGTTTTTTCCTCATTTCCAGGATGTTGATAAATGGTCTTTTGACGTATTTGCCCTAAATGAAGCAAGTGGAGAGCACAGCCTGAAATTTATGATGTATGAGCTGTTTACCCGATATGACCTTTTGAGCCGTTTCAAGGTCAGAAACTAGCTACAAATAAAAATATGGATGTAAAAATAAATATGTCAAATTTAAAATACAAGAAATCCAGGATAAGTTTGAAATGTTTTTTATTGTGCAGTGCAGCACAGAATTTCAGAGGATGTGGCAAATAGAGCATTGTAATATGCCAATAGTTCTACCAAATGGAACTTCACCCAGAGCATGCAAATTTTTCTGCACCCAAAGAAATGGAAAGCTATGTGGGCCCATATCAAGTCAGTTTGGGTTGGGATGTTGCTAGTGAGCAGCTAAATGCTGTAATCATTAAATAAACAGATCATGTATACAGGCTATTCACCCAGCAGTACTGGATCGGTGTCCCAGCTTCATGTAGTGAAGATTCCTAATAAGGCAGAAAACTGTAGTTAGTAGTGAGTACTCTTTCCATGGTCTGGATCATAGAATGTTGCCCACCACTGTGCAGGAGTTTCAGCTGAAACTTCCTCTGCTGACCAGCTTGGGAGATAAATCAAGCGAAAGCTGTTTTTCGTGGTGCTTGTAGGGTCTTGCAAAACAATATGGAGTATTTATTAACCAACTTTGAAAGGCTGAGATAAAAAATGGATTGAAGTGCCAATTTCATCGTTATAATAATACCAAGTGAAAGTTTCGTTATAGTTTCAAAATCTCTCCATTGCAAAACTCTATGCTCCTTTTGGAGAGGCTGCCTCACACTGAAGTTGGTTTGAATATTTTAATTTTAACAGATGAACCAAACTCAGCTTTTCCCATCACTCTCTCCCCTTCATGCTCTGGGCGCTTGAAGAACCACACCAGAGCTACCACTAACAACGCAGTCTGAGAGTACACGATGTTGCTGGGTCAGTTGGCATAAGCCCTGTCTCAGTCCTACTGAGCCCTTGCAGGGCTTTTAAATAAAGACAAGAATCTTATGGAAAATGTAATTTCGTTATATGGGAAAATAAATGGGACTAGGTATTACCTGTACTTCATCCATTGCCTCAAGGAAGAGAAGGGGAGTCATACTATTAGATTCGAGGCAACCTTATCTCAGGCAAGGTAAAATGGGTAAAAAGAAGGAGATAATCCTATTGTTAGACTCCTATCTGTCATGCATTTATTATATGAGTAGTCTATGCGTTCCTGGTACAGACAGACAGAGACACAAACATGTCTTGAAAACTATATGGCTAATAATTTTGCAGTCTCTTGTACACTAACCATATGCTGCACGTTGTGTATATAGGGGGAAATAACATCTACAAGACATGAATGAAGACTCCCTGGTGCATTTAAGATATTAGACCTTTACTTCTTAAATTTTTCCTTTGTTGTTTGTTAACTGAATTCCATGGTATATTTATTTCTAGTTTATTTATTGCATTATTAACTTTGCAGCAGTTGCAAGAAAAAAACTTTTATTTTTATTTGTGTTTCCCCCTAGATCCCTGTTCCCAATCTTATTGCATTTGCTGAAGCTCTTGAAGTTGGTTACAGCAAATACAAAAATCCATATCACAATTTGATCCATGCAGCTGATGTTACTCAAACTGTCCATTACATAATGTTTCACACTGGTATCATGGTAAGAAATACTGCAAAGTTCAATTTACTTGTTTTCTCAGACCCTGCTGTTTTGGATAAGTGTGTATGTGTGTCTTTTCTTAAGGAAAAAGCTCCCTTGAGAGTTGTGCAGAGGCAGATTGCAAACTACCATTTAGACTGTGAACTTTATGTCATTTTAACAGTTCTTCCAATCTGGAACCTTCCTGATGCAGAAAAAGAAGAGAAAAACCCTCCTTCAATCCTTCTTGCTTTTCATTGCTTGGGCTTGTGTATTATATATCATTCTAAAAATGATACATTTGCAGGAGTGGGCAGGTGAGAAATTTTTGCTTTCACATCAGAGCCTGGGAGGTGTGATCAAGCAAGGAAGCTTGAGTATCTGGTGAGATCCTGGCTACTGAAAGATATACTGAATCAGTACAGGCTTACTGAAATACTCTGCACCTGCTTTTTCCTTTAGTTTATAACCTTGGCAACTGCTTTTGCATACTCTCTATGCCTGCAGTAGGCAGGAGACTGTGTTTGCCGTGCACAATTGCAATATCCCAATATTTTTTAGTATTTACTTTGGAAACTGAAGTGAGTCTGTGCAAGCATTTTTGCTCTAAACCCATATCCTAGGTTTAATACCAGCATTGGGAGTCTCCTCACCATCAGCTTGCTAGACAAAAGTCAATACTGACTGAAAGAAAATTAATATCTTTGTTAATGGCTTTTTGATGATATATATTCACAATGAATGCGCTAGTTTGAAAAAAAAAAAAAAAAAAAAGCTAAAAAAGGATGGGAAGTGATAGTGTCTGTTTTCTGTTTACAGAGCCAGGCAACAATTCCATAAGATTTTTGGAAGGGAAAATTTCAGGGCTGACTCTAGATGTTTGTGCTACAAAATATGCATAATAAATGACAGTCATTCACTTATGTTAAGCCTTTTCTCACTGAAAGCTTTGCCTTTGGCTTCAGTGAAGGCAAGAACTATTCCCTAGGCAGTGCAAGGTTTGATTCTACTGTTTGTAGGAACTGTTTTGCTCCTAAGGCTCAAGTTTTTTAGAGCTACATTTTAACACAAGTACTACTTGCAGAGTGAACCCTGGAGCCTTCACCAGCCATGATTCCTTTTCACATTGAGATATTTTCATGAGAAAGTACTTCCATATCAGACTGAAGCACACACTAGACAGCTTTTGCCAAGGTGACTGAAACAAAAGTTGAAGATATTCACCTATTGAAATATTTTAATAAAAGAAAAATCTTAAAGAGATTAAATTGTGGTTCCTATCTTGCCCTTTTCTTCTCCTGTAAGATCAGCTGCAAGTACTAAGTGACGTGACACGTCTTCATAGCAGGTATACATGTGGATCAGTAACATAACAGGGAGGAAGATCGCTTTGTAATCTTGTACATGATAAGCATCCCATTGGCCCTTCTGCCCTTTTAAAAAGACAATAGCATCCAGATTTTCTTTGTGATGCCAGGACAGGTTTCCAACTTCTGGAACTATCCTAGTTCATTTGGGATGCTTAGCCATTGATAAAACAACTTTGCAACACACTTTGTGTATCTCTGAACACTGAATGAAGGAATCTGCTTTGTATTTGAATATCTGCTGTTCCTCTGGGTGCACACAAGAATGAGAAAGGCTTCTTCAATTCAAGTTTTACAATATTAGCATCTTAACCTTGTAACTGCACTTTGATGTGATTTGGACAACTGTTTTCAGAAAAGCTTAGACTTTATTGCTGTAAAACCTCATTAATGTTTCAACACTGCTGCAAAACATTCCTATAAAATTAGGCTAGATCGAAAATATTCACATTTGAATTGCTGAATTATGATGTTGGAAAGTTCTTGGAAATATATCTAACTAGGACAACACTTAGTCAGGAGTGCCTTCAAACAGATGTATCTTGCCAGGCAGAAGGACCATTTATAGAAATCAATGTTTGAAAGAAGGCCTAGTGAATCTGCAGCTTCCAAAGTATTTCTGAACCAAATGTCAATTGCAGTATGAGAAAGCATCAGTATCATGCTAATGTTTTATTTTAACTTGTTGAGTTTTTTCCTGTTTCCTGGTTAACCCTACAGAACCCTATTCAATAACACTTTGAAGTTTGCTTCTCAGGTGAATAATTTTCGAGTATGAAAGAGTATGTCCATTGCAATACCTCTTCTAACTCTGCTGTATCTTCCAACAAATACCTGAATAGGAGTCAGTTTGATGCACTTATATAGCAAAATCCTGTGTGGATTTTGCAAACTGGCATGCAATTTGTAGTTCTTGTGCTTTCATTGTACGTCAAGGAACTGATACCGACTCTCAAATCTTGCAAAGAATTGCCATTTTCCTTGCTCACTTCTGAAAGACATAATGAAGCAAATGTTTCAAAAAGATGGATTTTATAAAATCCTTTTTGTGATTCCTGTTGTTGAGGTCATACATTTTATGTCTTTTGTATGCACCTGGAAAACAGCCATATTTCAACATTTGACAAAAACTTCTGCTGCTTAGAGTCTATGCTTCTCCACAAGCCTTTAGAGAGACACCAGTGAAGGATAGCACATATTTAGAGTCACATTTAAAGAAATAAAATTAGCATTATATTCTCCAAAAGTTACTGTCTATCTTAAGAAACAAGATCCAGCCACCTCAGATCAATGTGTTTGAAAGTTAGATATCACAGATGGCACACAATCTATTAATCTTCCCAAGAGATTAAATCCCAGATGATACATCTGAAATATATAACTCAAGCTTGCATTTATGAAGTTTTCATCTTTATAAGGATTTAAGAATCCAAGTCTCAGAGAATACATCTTGTAAAGAATTTTGAGTCATCGATCATCTTCCCACCTTCCCTTTTCTCCTCCCACATACCTGTATTTCTCAAACTAAAGGAAAAAAGTCTTTACTGTCAATAAGTGTATTGTAATATTCCCCTTTTTACTCATTTCTAATCCATTGTTGTTTAAAAATGTAGTTTGAACCAAAGCTCATGAGAAGCTAAAAAGTGTCTGTTTACTTACAGGCATTTTGTAATACTGGAAAACATCTCTCAATAGAAGAGATCTCTTCCAATACTAGTTACACCAGCATGGCATAGGCTTCCAGGAGGGAAGCAGACATGTTTTTCACTCTCTCTTTGAGAAAGCACTTGTTAACTACCTCTCTAAGAGCTAGTTTTTCTCCTGCTTCCTTAGAAATCCTTTAGCTAAAGTAGATTCTCTGATTTGAATACTGATCTGAATTTTGACTGTACAGGTACACTCTCTACTATGCTTCATTATTTGCTCTCATATAGTACCATATGGAGTTTCTGTGTAGCCCAATGATAATGCTTGTAAGGAATGCACTTATAAATGCATTGTCTAGCAACTATTTTAGTTACTTAAAAAGCTAATCTTCGAAAATGCCTCTTAAAGCAAAAATTTATGTTTAGCTTTAGTTACCAGTAATTGCTGGATTTCTATTCTGTTTGGTATGTTGAAAACATTGTGAAAGCCATGACTGGTCATGGCCTCATTTCTTGTGACACACGATATGATGAAGGTCATAATTTCCATTTTTAGAACAGCTTACAGTACATTCTCATTCCCCTGTTGTGACCTTTTTTAATCTATACTGCTTCACCAACAGCCAGTACTTGTTGTTCCTCAGCAATCTTATTTTATTGCTAAATGATTCATTTCATTATTCTTACATTGCTTATAAATCTTGACTGTTTCCTTTCTTCTTTGAAAGAAGTACTACTATTGGCAGCTTATACGTTTTATATCCATTCATACACATGTGTGTATGTGTGTACATATATATACACACATGTATGGGTATATAAGGATGTGATCCTCTTCGATCCTTTCGTACAGAAGCTTACTTCTATACTAAAAAAATCTGAAATATACGTGGAAATACTTGACTGGCATTTGACTTAATCAGTCCTATTACTGTGGGGGTTAATTGTTATATGATTTTTCTGTCCCCATTTTTAGATGGAGTAAATTTTCTGCTCAGGATGACTTATTATTCAAGAATAGAACTTCAAAGACAGAATAACAGGGGTTATTTCACAAACTGAGCAATACAGAACAGGCTCAGTAAGCAAAACCACACAAAACTCTAAGGTCTGCACTCTTTTGTATACAAGACCTGTATTAGCTTTTGTTTTGTGTAACTGTAATGCACCTTTTTTTTTGCGTTTGTAAAAGGTAAGATAAAATTTAGAACAGAAAAATCTCCCATGGGCCTGATTTTAGTGCTGTGTACACTGGTAAAATAGAGTTAATGCTGATGTTGTACCTGGAATTTGTTATGAACTCTATCTATTGTTCACTAAAACACAGATTGCACCCTTAACTTCATATCAAATTTTTAGGTGAACGTATATTGATTTGGCAAGTGCTGTATATGGGCTACCAGATTAGATGGTTCCTACTCAAAAGAGCTTCGAAGCATGCCATGTAATTATCTTAATAATATTTTATGGTTTTGCTTGTCAATATTTACTTTGCTACTTACCATAAGGATGTTAACCTGGTCTTAGAGAAATGATAATAAGTACAAGGAGTTATTTTACTGTATAATACTGAAGTGTTATGGATATATGGTTTCCTGAAATAAGACAAGAGTAAAGTTCCCTTTAGTTGAAGGTAATGCAAAACATTTCCAGTACTGTAGTGTTTAATCTGAAGTAGGCTATTATAGAAAATATAACTAAGGTTTGTTTTTTGTTTATCAGCACTGGCTCACAGAACTGGAAATTTTAGCAATGATCTTTGCAGCTGCCGTCCATGATTATGAGCATACTGGGACCACAAACAATTTTCATATTCAGACAAGGTAAGAGAAGTGATCTCTTTAAGTGTATGTGGTTCATTAGTCTGAAGTGTTTCACCTCTTAATGACAGACAGGAAGTAGCCAGATCATTCCTGATTTTACAGATTGCTTCCTTGACCTCTGTACACTTAATGGGACTGCTCACATGAACAAAGACAGGGTGAAAAGGTAAGAAGTTAGCTCCATGGTGTCATATTTTAGAGCTGATATATCAAGAGAGATTTAAAAAAGAGTTAGAACATAGACGTGAAAATCCCTCGCCTCTCTATTTGCTTACTTAATGTCTGATACTTTTGAGTTAAAAATTTACACAGTTTCCCCAGAAAAATACTACTTCATTTTAAGCAGTGTGTCTGCGCTTGTTTCAGGTGCTACATGTTGTTTCAAGTGAGTATTAAACTTACAGGATCCTAGTACAAAGGGAGTACAACCTTAGAAATCCTTGCCAAAAGTCATCTCCTACCCTGTTTTGACAGCGTCTGCAGTAATTAACAAAAAAGAAATCTAGGAAAAAAACCAACTTGAAAGTCAGGCTAACTGCATTTTCATGTAGGTGCAGTGTGTCACTCTAGCCTCTTGTCCAGAGTGACAGTGTATATCCCTCTCCCTGAGAATATTTTGAGCTCATCAAAGGAAAACACTGACCAATCCACTGACCCATCCAGGGTGACAAATGGTACACCCGATGATTCTTAGCCTAGTACAAAGCATCTTATTCTTCTTTCACACTAGGCAATACTTTGATTTTAGTATCCTCAGTTGAGGAGTCCACTTTACCTGCTCTTGAAAAATAAAATTCAACAAAGCACCGATGTATTCTAACAAAAAAGCTTTGTGCTAGAAATACTGCTACTTTGAACAGAAGCATCCTCACACTCACCTATACAGATAAAGTGCCAAGCGGTTATATTTAAATTAAATCCGTAACATACTTGTGCCCTGAGATTTGCCCTTCAATAATGAACAAATTCTACGTCTGAAATAAAGACATAATTATCTTCTCCCTCAGCACAGGCTGGCTAAAAATAAACTCCAGTTTGTTGTTCCAAGTTTATAGTACTTTTCTATTTTTGTCCTTAATATTTTGCTCTGAAGTATAGCAAAAGTGGAAAATTAATTAAGCTGTTAGCCTTTGAATTTTACTTTAGTAGGCTTGCAAACAGGTATTTGTTTTGTTATGGAGCTCAGTCTTCCCTCCTAGTGGAACGTGGACCATCCAAGGAGCTCGATTCAGGGCTTCTTTTGCAAATCTTAGCACTGTTTAAAACTAGCTGTAGTATCTATGTGGGTCAAAGTGTGCTTCATAAATGTAGGTGATTGGCAAATCACAAGCTTCCCCATTATTTTATTAGGATTATGGATGTAAAACTTATGCATTATTGAGGTAGGTTACGGTTTGTTCCCTCTAAACAAGATTTCCAATCGTATTTTAATTTTTTAGATTCCTTGGTATCACACTGTACCTGTGGGTGGTTATACTGAATATATACTATTGCTCGACAGAACAAGAGGTATATTACAGTAAGCTGCACTGCTAATTCATCACATCTTTCTTCTAGTATAGACTTTTCAGTTGACCAAAACGAAATACTCAAGAATAGTTTTATCAGGACAGAAGCGTAGCAGAGAGGGGAGACCCAAGGTTGCTTAGCAAGTCAGATCAGGTCTTGGGAAGCAAATTCACCAAGAATTAATCAAGTTTGAGGCTAAGTATGATAAACTTTTATTGCAGCAAAATTTGTGAAAATCTGTATGTAATTTTGGTATTGTAATTTGGTCTTTAATTAAGATTGAAAAGATACTGTTGAGGGTGCTAGCATTATGGTAAGGGCATAGCTCTAAGAAACACTTGAATGCAATCAAATCTCAGCTTAACATCTCTTCCATTCCTTTATGATGCTCAAGGTTTGGCTGTTTTTGACAAATTTGGCATTCATTTAAAACATATGAAATTGAAGTTTTAAAATATTTCATTATTTACAGCTGTAATGATGAGTGATATGCACAAAGCACACATTTCTCAGAACAGAGACAGTAACTTCTTAATACCCATACTATGTGGGTTTACCCTGTGTTGGTAAATATATTGCATTTTAAATAGTTGTATCACCAAAGAGTACTCTTGAGTAGCCTAATTAGAGCATTTCTGTTGCTCTACAAGCCTATCTACAGTCAAGAAGCTCAAAGATCTCACAAATTTTTGTCATGGTTACATCATATAAATAAAACATTATACATTTAAAAATATGACTTCCACAGGAACAGTATATACAATGGTATAATGATTTTTTTTCATGTATTCGGATGGAAACTTTTTCAGTATTTGATACAAGAGGAACAAATAAACATAATTTGATATATATAATCAACAATTCTCACAGAGAATACACAGCCCTACCTTCTCCAGTGCCATCATCTGGATGCTATTGCAAATTCTGCTTTTTTTTTACACTAGGTCAGATGTTGCAATATTGTACAATGATCGTTCTGTTCTTGAAAACCATCACGTAAGTGCTGCTTATAGACTCATGCAAGAAGACGAGATGAATATCCTGGTAAATTTAACCAAAGATGACTGGAGGTAAGATCTACTGCATCATTCAAACAATCTCCGTATTTAAAAATAATAAAAAATGCCAGGAGTTCCCTGTGGAGTCTATTTTAAGAGTTCAAATTACAGGGAGAAACTTTGGCACTGGAGGGAGTAACAGATACTTAAAGTTTAGGGAAGGCTGCTGCAGTGTAAAGAAGACTACCTATAATTTTCCAAGTGAGGTCATGCATTTATGAGACATAGCATTGGGTTGTGTGGACAGTGTCTCAGATGAGATAGCTCTTCAGGGAAACCACAGTGCTGCCCCTCTTGAGCTAGGTTCCCTTTGCTAACAGTGGATTAAAACACTGGTGCACAGTCACACTCTGCTGCCAGCTTGAGCACTACTACCTGTGGGATTTCTGCTGTGGAACTTAGCACAGTGTAGTCACATCTTGGTTAAGCATTAAGAAACTGGTTATCTGGAGAGTCCAAAAATAATAAATTAATGGCCCACAAGCACTAAAGATATTTTTTCTTCCTCCTCTTCTTCTTCTTTTTCTTCTTCTTCTTCTTCTTCTTCTTCTTCTTTTTCTTCTCCTTCTCCTTCTTCCTCCTCTTCCTCCTCTTCCTCCTCTTCTTCCTCTTCTTCCTCTTCCTGAAGCAACTGGAAATATCAGCATCGTAACTGATATGTCACAAATACTAAGACCTGTAAGACCAAAATGAATAGCTGTTCCAGATAAGACTTTGTCCATTGTTAGAAAGGACACACATTATCTTTGCATATCTTTGATTGCTACATATAGCACTTAAAATATGAGTCTTATATGTGTTTCTATAGACACAGATATTATCTAGAGATCTAAAAATGACTAGGTGGACTGTGAAGAGAGAGGTAGCCCACTTCCAGGAAAGTCTCCCACTGTGAATGATGGCACTATGCATAACAAAGATATATTATGCTTAATTTATATTTCCACAAAACTATACGTTTATAAAGGAATATAATATCCTCTGTGCCTGGAAGGATCATGGGACAGATCCTCTTAGAAACTATGCTAAAGCACATGGAGGACAGGGAGGTGATTAATGGCAGCCAGCATGACTTCACCAGGGGCAAATCCTGTCTGACCAACTTGGTGGCTTTCTGTGGTGGGGTAACTGCGGCAGAACACCTCTAAATGATGCATTTATTGAATGTAGGTCTACTGATTCTTTTGGGTTTCAATCCATTATTTTTCTGTAGCTACTCTCAAACACTTAATATTAAAATATTTTTAATTTTTTATTAAATACAACATGAGAGAGGAAGCATACAGTTTTTCATCCTCATAAAAGATTCCTTCTCATAGGATACTAGTTTGGATTTAATTATCATAAAGTTTGTGTTGTAAATTTAGTTCTCAAGAAAGATCACTGGAAGTAAATTGTAAACTTCAGCAGTAATTGTCCTATACACCTAGATTTTCATTACCAATGTGAGTCAGCTGTGCTCTGCTTGGAATTATTTGGGCCACATAGTTTTGTTGCTGATAGGTCTCTCTGACCTTAATTTTGCTTGTCCTAGCTATTGACTGTGGAGAAACGATTATGCCAGTTGACAGTCATCAGAAGCTGGTATTCTGTATAGTAAAACCATTGTTGTAGAGAGGTAGCAGTTTTCAGATCTTCAGACTTGTTGCCTTCTGTGGTTTTTTTAAGTGTTGCTGTTTCATATTGTGTTTTAACAAAGTATGCCTCCAAGTAGCAATGGGCAGATGTTCTTCAGATGAATTTCAGTTCAGGACTGGATCAAGGATGGCTTGATTCCCCAGTCCTGGCTTCTTCATTACTGAGGACCAAAATAACTTAGTATAGTTTGGGAATCCTTGCAGCAACATGCAGTCATTCCAGCTGACAGAAATCTCGCTGCTTGCTAGTGCAGTGCATCCCACTTGTTCCCTTTTGTTATGTCACTGGGAAAAAGAGTGATAGGGTGGAAACTCCTGTGAGAGAAAACATGTCCCGATTGAAAGAAGAGTATGATTTCCTGGTGTGCGATGTCTATACATATTTCTGCAGTGGACTGTGACAGAACAAAGGGAGAAATGTGTTAAATTGTGTTCCCATACCTGAAGCACATTTTGCACAGATTTTTCAGTTTGATCTTCCCACAGTTCTTTCTATTATCAACCCTTTGCTCTAGCTTCTGTTGTATTTCATTTCTCTATGGGTTTTGAACCTGCAATAAACTACCACATTCCTTCAGAAGTTGCTTAATCTCCGATCCACCAAAAGGTGGATTTGCCCTCGCTTTTCAGTCTCCTCTCACTGTAACACAATTTGGATTTCTTAGAGGATTTTATTTTTGTTCTATAAGTTTTGTTTCCATACACTGGCTGCACAGATTCAGCCACTATTACATGCAGCCAGTTTGAAGTTGGTGGGATTTAGCAACCAGAGAAGGCAAAATTTATGGTCTCGTGTTGAGGTTATTCAGTACAACTTAGAAGAGATGTATGAACTGACTAATAAGCTCAAGCAACTAAATGAAGACACTCAGTTGCGTATTTTGTCACTTAGTTGGGCAATTACAATCTGTGCTTTCAAACAAACTGGTAACTCCCGAAGTGCCAGTCTGAGAATCTGCATAACCTCTTGAAGTCTAATACTTAATTTAGAGGGTCAGTCATGGAAATGATGGTTTTCTGCTATTCGTTTCTAATATCCAAAAATTAGATGTTACCTTGTCATCAGAAACACTTCTTCATCAGTGCAATGACAGATCTGTTAGACACTTAAAAGAGGCTCTTCAAGTTTCTGATTATTACTAGAGTAAACTTCTTGGATCTATACTGAAATTCATGCTGTTAGACTAACACTTCTGAAGTTAGCACTGAGTCAAATTGGTAGTAAATTGAAATGATCATTTGTTCTACTTTTTAATGTGCTTCCCGGCACTGATTGATGTCTTAACTACTGTCAGTTCTGTTTTCTTGAGTTGCAACGATTTAATTTCTTTAAAGTTTAATATCCCTGCCTATTTAAACTGTGGTTCTGCTAATTATTTCAGCAAGATAAAGCAAAATGACTGAGAATTACTTTATAGTGTTAGATTTTCTTTTCTACATGTTAATGTTCAGGAGATAAACGAACTAATAAACTGTCAGCTTCAATTAAATTTAAAACACAAGGTTTGGGTCTGAGCAGGGAAACAGTGCCAGCATTCTGATCAGGATGTCCTTTGTGGATAATGCATGTGACATTCATAGTCATTTCTCACTCTTTTCTCAACTCTGAAAATATATTCTGGTCTTCCGTATTATCTTGTTCCTCTCACTTAGTGCCCCTGTATAACTAAAGAGAAATCCCTTTTTGTCCCCCTTCCTCCTTTGATTTAGCAGGCTTCTGCTAAATCAAGTACTTTGTGTGTTACATTGACAGTTATAGGTGGTTGGACAGTATTGTCTCAGATAATTCCAGTCGTAAGGCATATGATGATATATTGCCTGATAATGTTATAAAAGGCTAACAAAACAATATGCAATATATATAATGCATCACAAACAGCTGTTCTTTCACAAATTTGCTTGGGAGTCTTCTGTCTCAGGATTGCCATAACTTGTGAGTTGATCCTTGTGTCTTCAGTTCCCAATTTACTTTTGCTCATCTTAGCCTATTCCTGCATTTTTTCATTAGTTTCCAGCTGGCTAATGCCTGTCACGAAAAAATCCAGGTAAAGCTGATTGGTTTTATTGGTTAACTACTCTGAGAAATTTATGTGCCGTTCCTCCTCTCCTGTTTATTACAGCATTATTTGTGTAATTTTTTCACATAGCTTGCATCTGTTTTTTACAGCGTCCAATCCATAGGGCATATGGATATAGAAGGGTTAAAAAAGGGTGGCAGCATGGGATATGACAGCTTACTTAAGAAAAATAGGGTTTATATACCCAAACCCAGTCATGTTCCAGTTATGGGCCCCCAAAAATGCTATTAATTGTAAGAGAATATTGTTACCACTTCCCATTATAGAACTAAAGACAACAACACCTATGAATCTTTTTTGCCATGGTAGCATGAGCAATGCTAACTGTATTATCTCAATGCTTGTAGCTGTGGACTGCTTAATGAAATAGGCAGAGATTTCTGTCCAGGAGTTACCTATGAGGCTGCCTGAGGTCTCCTTCAATATGGAAGTTGAGATTTTTTTTTTCCCTAGGAGACAGTCTGGGAAGTCTTTAAGTCCAAGACTTAAAGCATCTGTGCTATGATGATAGACTAAGCATTTGTAGCTCTAGTAGAGGTTTATTTAGTATTTCCCCTTCAGTTCTCAATTTTCTGTCCCTATATTGATGATGAATGGGGGCACAGGCAGGAAACAACTGCAGACTGTAGGTGAAGAGCCTCTCCTTTGCTCTTAAGCAGCTCGAAATCTTCAGGAGTGTGTGAGGAGGACAGTGCTACGCTGTTTGATCCTTATTCTGGTGATGGAGGTAACAATTGGGGCTTGTCTGCATGACAGTAAGAGTAAGCTGGAACCAGCATCTTGTGTGTCTTGTGTAGTAGGAGTGAGCTTATTTCTGATTACTCTTAGAAGTTCCAACATGGAATGTTCCTAGGAAAATCTCCTGTAGAAAGAGAAAGTGATAATTATCTCAGTCTTACAAACAACATGGTTTAACAATGCAGCGCCCTCAGTTTTCCTGGAGTTAGCTGTTCTTTTATTTTTTATTTCTTTCCAATGGGTTTTGTTTTGAAGGGTACAGTTTCAAAGCATTGTGGAGGAGGAACAGTTGGGTTGCAAATTAATTAGTGTCTTATAAAGTCAGATAAGGTAAGGCGTTTTCCAAACACAAGTTGCTATGGCTGCATATTATTGAGTAGAAGTGAGAAGATTGAGTCTTTACCTAGTTACATCAAAGCAAATCAGGAATAAATACACAAAGTTAAATGAGGAGTATCAGCCTAAATATGCAATTAATTTGACTCAAAAGCAGCCTTGATAGTCTTGATAGTTATAACAAGCTATTCTAACAGCCCTAAAGAAAGCTGCAATTTACCTCTTTAAGATGTAGTTCTTTGAAAAAACTGCATTGCTGAGTAAATCAAAGATTCCCTTGTAATTGATACTTATACGTCCTTAACATTGAAGGTATACTCATGAAGATATATGCTACACTATCAAAGATTTAATGCGTTGGATTGTCCCTGATATACATGTAAGCGAGACTTGCACATAAATCCTCCTAGGTCATTTAAAAAGCATGTAAATAAAGACCCAGTAGACTCCTACATGGTCTATATACAGTTTTCTACATCAAGTGAACAAAATGTTCCAAATCATTAATTATTGTTGACAAAATTGATGTACTTTCATATATAATGAGAATTAATACACTTTCTTCCATGAGTCATGTTTTACTATTTTTATATTCATTTAATAGAAAGCTGATGGACTAGCCAACATCTTTGACCATTATTCCAATACACAGATAAATTATAAAACATGAACTTGTTCTGATTCCTGAAATAATAATTAAGGTAGTTTTAGCTGAAGGGTAGTTTGACATAATGTTCAGACATTGGTATAATTTTGATGGTGTTTCAGGTGTAATATCTCTTGCTTTTCTGAGTGTTTCCACAGTCTTACAAGGTTTAATGTTGTGTCTGCTCTGCACTAATATGAGGGTGGTAGTAAAGGTCAAATATATCCTCTTGTGTGGTGGTAAGCCTGGAGATCAACTGGTTTTTGAACACTCTACAGTTGTAAAAATAGGGAAAGACTTATAATGGGTGACAGAACTGCATGTAATTTTAGTTTATACACTAGAAAAGAGGAATTAAGAAACAGTGTGACTCTGAAATAATAACTGCAGGGTGCATTTTCTGAAGTACATTACTTTCACAGAATCCCTTTAGGATACAACATTAAAGTTGTTAATAATTTATTAAAATGTTTTTTAAAATGTAACAAAATGCGTGATGTTGTTTAAAAAGTTATAAATTAACAGGTGCTGCTTAAACAAATGTACCATACATAGAATAAATTAATTGTAATCAGTTATTTTCCTTTTAATTATTCCTAGGGAGTTGCGTAGCTTGGTCATTGAGATGGTCTTGTCTACAGATATGTCGGGTCATTTTCAACAAATTAAAACAATGCGGCATACTCTACAGCAAACAGAAGGGTAGGTTATTTTCCATTGTGTTCATTATCTATAGTCTTTCAATGAGCTCATGTACAAGAACAGAATTGAAATATTTGCTTTTGTTTTGAGATAATTGGAGCGTGTCCTTGAATTTACAGGGTAGACAAAGCCAAAGCCATGTCTTTGATTCTACATGCAGCAGACATAAGCCATCCAGCAAAATCCTGGGAACTGCACTACCGGTGGACCATGGCCCTGATGGAGGAGTTTTTTCGACAGGTGCTGTTTTTTAAATCTCTTAATATATCTAGTTCAAGGAGCAATGGTTACCCAATTAAATCTTTTTCTAAGTCTAGCAGCAAGGATACTGTTGGTGGTGATTGACAAGCATAGTTAGTAGTATACATTCCTTGCTCTTCATACATACCACTGACATTAATTCAACTTTTATGTGCATGAATAACATGAAATTACAGCTCTATATCTATTTCAGCTGATACCAGGATTCTGAATGTTGTAGTGGGTTTTTTTTTCTTTCAATAATAATATAACTTGTCAAGCTGTTTTCATTTTGTAGACAGAGATTTATATACGCTTTGAGTTAAAAAGAAGCACCAGCAGGGTAAGATGAGCAGCTTGAAAACGGGAAGAATTCATGTTCAGCAAAGAAGGCAAAAAGTTGTCTCCATTTCACATTTCAGAAAGCTTTCCTATTTCTTTTCCTTGCCAGTGCTTGCCATACATACTCTGCATAGATCTGAAAGTTTTGCTTTTGCAACAGTCCAATCCAAAGCCAGAGGTTAGATGGCATCATCCTGATACTGTTGTGGACATATATTCTAAAACAAAAATGAAGATGCACCTTGTGAAAGTCTTTTCATTTCTTTGAAATACTGAATTCAAAGAGAAAGCTCAGTAGGTGTTGGTATCGCAGCTACCATTTTTTCAGTCTTCTCAGTAGGTGAAAAAAAACATTTCTCCAAAGTGAGAATACTCTCCCTGTAATGAATATTTGTGACTGTGCACATTTTTAACATTGCAGTTACTGAAGTACAATTGATAACTAAAATCCAGTCTAGGTATTACACAGTCTCTCAATTATCAGAGGTTTTAAAAGTCATTAATACAGATAATGGAACAGCATATGTCTGGCTCGTATTGGTTGTCATTATTTTGCTAGCCCTAGAAGGTTATTGCTCAGTTCCTAGAGGTTCTTTATATGAATTCACAGTCTGGAGCATCAAGGCATCCTTGACTCTGGGCTTTGCACTGCAGAGACAGATTGGGGAGCTGCTGCCTAAATCTGTGTAACTAATTGACTGAGTTTTGTGTAAAATATTGACTAGAATCATGAACTTGTTTCTGTAAATGGAATGATGAGGAGAAAGGAGGAGTCGATTTCTATATTCTATATATTTTCTATATCTATATTACTTGAAAAGGTCAGAAATGACCAACACTAAAAACATTTTAGACTCACAGAGAGAGTCTAAACAAAGCCCATGGGTCAGTGAGGCAATGTGTCCAGTCATGTGGATGTAACATTAGCAATAAACAGAACCACATTGGTCATTCAGTGCATGGGATCAAGTAATGTTTTAGTTATTCCTTTATTCTTTCATTAGAAGAAGTAAATGGGTCTCAAATAAGCTGCTCAAAGACTTGAGAAGACATTTAACAATACGATCAAATCACTATGTATGTATTTCTGCAACTCAGCAGTATAAAATGTGAAAGTCTCTCAGGCTGTAGAGAAGTGTGCAAGGAGCTGAATCCCTCTTTATACATACTACCAAGAACCGTGTGAGTGGAGTAGTTCCATCACATTTAAAGTGTAATGAAGAAATTGTACGTATACAAATACACTGAGCAGGGCAGATGCAGTATGTCTCCTGCTTCCTAGATAAACTACCTTGGTTGTGCATCCTCTCTGATCAGTTGATCTGAGCATGTGTGGTGGAAATCTCTGGTATTTCCAAATCTATGTCAGCCAAGGTGAAGTAGTCCAAATGTATAACCCACTAATTAATCCTCTTTTCATTAAAAATAGTAATTCAGGTACTTCTACTGCCTTATAGGAAAAAGCAGTAGAAACTGAAACAATTGATGCAAAAAACCAATGCTTTAACAAGCAGCTTTCAAAATAGGGAAGACTAGCAAAAAATGAACATTCCCCTAGGAAAAAAAACTTTTTAAATTGCAACTAACAGTTAAAATACATGCCGCTGTGAACTTCAGGGAAAAAGCCAAACAATGCTTTTAAGTTCTAAAGCAACAACTACAGAACGTGTGTTTTAATTCCAAGGAAAATCTGAGCTACTTGTTTAAAATAGAAGTACACCCACCCGTTTCAAACCCTTAAAAATGAAGAAAGGCATAGTTCAAATCACTCAAAGAAGTATCACAGCTCCTATAGCATTATGCTCTCACTCTGAATAGATCCAAAAGCACAAAAAGAGAATTTGTCCAGTGAGTTCAGAACCTGGGCAAGAAATTATTTTACTGTTTTGATCTTTATCTTGATTTTAAATCTCACAAAATGCTAATGATCGATTTAAATATCAGGACAGTGTCCATTATTACAATTTACAGTAGACTTAGACATATATGACATTTAAGTATCAACTATGTATTATATTAATTGCAAAGTCATGTATAATTGGGGTACAGAGCTACTTGAAAATATAAAAACCTCAGACTGATTCTTCGCTAGTGTAGAATTTTCTCTTTTTTAATTACAAAATCAATTGTTGTAGAAATCCTGTATCAAACTATGGCTGAAATTGTAGAACTACCTCAGTTTACATTATATCACAATCTACCTCCTGTATTTACATGCAGATAGCACTAGCAGTAAGTGTTCTTGTGTTCCTCTATGTTCTAAAGTAATATTAATAACCTTGGTCATATAATTTAAAGGCCAAAATAATAAAACTTTCCACTTTCATATGAAACACAATCTGCGAGCTACATCTGTTCCTGTGGCTGAAGTGGTTTTATTGCTATTATAGTTTGAAACTTTTCCCAAATCTAGTTCAAAGGTACATGATAAAAAAACTAAGGAAGGCTGATACTGCCCCCTTCATCCATCAGCTTCTAATGAGATCTGTGAGAAAATGGTATGATGGTGTACTGCTCCCCACTGAATTATCTTGGAACAGCACTCTCCATGACTTGCAATATGTAAAGCCATTTTACTTGAAAAACTAAGTTTTCCATATCTATAATGTCTTTACCTCCTGGGGCCAGGTTTGTTCAGCAACACAAATTGTAGCCTCCTTTGAAAGATGTTTCTTAGGTGGTTTTGAGTTACTAGACTTTATTTTGAGCTTTTGCAAGTAATTATCTACCATGATGAAAATGGAGATAACATCCTTCTGTCTGTTAAGACTCTTATGACAAAAAGGCTCTTTTAATGTGTTAGGTGTTGAGTGTTTTCAGAAATAGGTTGTACAAATAATCTTAGTAGTGAAATTGGACTTGTGCTTTTTTAAGGCTTCAGCAGCAGAGGGACATGCTTGCTACTGTAGATGAGTTCAAGTCAGGTTGTGCCCTTGACCTGTGTAAATCCATTGGAGAAATTTTACATGTTGGATTCACCAGTGTAGTAGAAGGAAACACTTAGCGTTTGGCATAGTGTTACAAATGTCTAAGTATCTCCAGTCCCATTAAATCTAGGATCAGCAGGACTAAACTGTGATTATTGAAGGACTTCATATATGGTAAATCTCCTTGGCAGATGCCTTGCTCTTGAAAAGAAATTGCTTGAAATAAGTTCCTTTATACAAAAATGGTCAACTGTAAGTTAGAATTTTGACTTTTACTTTTCCTGAAAATTTAAAGATTAACAATAAGAGGGTTTTTTTGCCTGTGGGTTGTTTTTATTTAGGAATATAAGTGAACAAAATAATCTATTGGATAACTACTTAGAATGTTCATATTCCTTTGTCTCTCTGCCCAACTAACAAATATGTGCTTATAAATGTTAAACATTGTTGTTTGCAGGGAGACAAGGAGGCTGCTTTAGGTCTTCAGTTTTCCCCACTCTGTGACCGCAACTCTACATTGGTAGCTCAGTCCCAAATAGGTAATGATAAATTGTGTTTTTTCCTGTATGTGTAGGTGCATGTAAAATCATGCGGACATTTCTTATACCCATTTTGAATTTTAAATGTGCCAAATGCCACCATAAAAAAAAAAGGTATTTATTTGCATCTATCTATTCACCAAACTCATGCTCTTACGGTAGAAATTTGATTGGTCTCAAAAGATTGTGAAGTAATTTCAGCATATGTGATGCCAAGGAGGGGAAGGAAAGGGAGTAGCTGAAGTGCTAGACATTAGCCCAGCTCTTATAGTACCTACTTTAGGGTTTGGTAGATCACATCCTCAGACAGATTGACTCTTGCTCAAGAACTCACAAGTCTGTCTCTACTACAATCTGAAAGCCTGGTAGCGTTTTGTAGATGCATCTCGAAATTAATGCATATGTCAGGCCTCTGGATTGTGGTTAAGACTGTCAGTGTGGCAGGATCAAACTACACAGGGTCGAGCCTCCTTCAGCTGACAAAGCCTGTTGCTTTCTGTTCCTGTCAATCCTAATTGCATTTTGTTCAACAAATTTCAGCTTCCCAATTTCATATATGTGGCTTGGCTCTCTCTATCCCTGTTTCCATCAACAATAATAAGGAAATAAAAATTGGTAAAGATCACTGGGGGTAGTCAAGAGGAGATACCTTAGAAGCATATTGAGTAAAGCAATATGACCAACGAACAGCTGTATGTCCTACCAACAGCCATACTTTTTATACGAGTGAACACAGTACTCAGGGAGAGATTCTAGACATGACGGTGTCTTATCCTTGAACTGAAGCATGTCATCCTGCCTGATCTTTACACTCAAAATGTCCTGTATTACATTTCACTGGGATTTGTCATACCTACTGTAGAAGGGAAGCTGGATCCTAAGCTGAAGCACTGTTCATAGAATCATAGAATGCTAGATTGGAAGGAACCTCAGGGAACGTCCGGTCCAGCTGTTAGGTGATATGTAGTTTAAATGAGATGGCTCAGAAGCTCATCAAAGCTGAGCCTTAAAAGTGCCCAGTGTAGAGGGATCTACCAGTTCCCTGGGGAGATTATTCTGTGTTGCTCACATTTGTGCTGTCTCACATGGTTAGAGTATGAAGACATCTGCAAAGCCATTGCTAGCTCATGTTTTAGCTTTCTTTTTTTTTTTTTTCTGTTAAGTGCTCAGTAGAGAATAATGTTTCATTCTTTCACTATGTCATTCCATACCTTGATGAGCACTTTAAAATGTAAAAGACATTGTTCAGAGCTGACATCTCAGAACTGTGGGATGAATGCTGTCTCCTAAGGATATTACTTGTTCTCTTCACTGATTTGACAGAACACTCCTACACACTGTGAAATAACACTTTACCTCCACAGAATAATAAACAGCAGTTAGAAATATTAACTCCTTGGCAAGAAGCTCCTAATGGTGAGATAGTATGACTTCTAGTCCCCTGGATCAACAGTAGCTTCCCTTCTATTCAATATTTAATATTAATTTCAAATGGTGTGTTCTGCAGTGCATAAAATTTTCAAGAAAAATGAAGGAAAAGCTGTAATTATTAATGTTTAGTTATATCTATATAGCATCTGATGTTTCTGGTTTTAATTCTGCTTTTTAAACTGGCAGTATCTATGATATTGAATTATGACTACGGTCAGATAATCAGACTGACATCAAGTATTTATCTTTAGATTTAAGAACTGTGAAAATGTAAAATCTGATTTTCTCTCTTTTACTTCTATAGGTTTCATTGATTTCATAGTAGAACCTACATTTTCTCTTCTTACCGACTCAATGGAGAAAATTGTTATGCCTCTTATAGAGGAAGCATCAAAGTCTGAAAGTCCTGCGTTTGGGACACCTAGGTATGAATACACTTGTTGGCTGTTTGACTAGTATAAACTAACACAATAATGTCATTCTCAGAATTATGGCATTTATATCAACAGTTGGAAAAGTAACAAATAGCTGTACAGTATTGCCACCATGTGGTGGTATGGTGTATTGTAATAAGTTATTACTCCTTTGTGGACGATTGTGCTTATAAAAGGTAAAATCACAATAATGAGCTGAATACACACATATAAAATAAAGTTGATTTTCTATGGAATATCATATAACATTTTTTTCCTTTGATTATAATCTTTAAAACAGATTATTGAAATTCCCAGTTTTCTTACCTTGAGCCATTTTCAGTATATTTTTACTTGACAGTACCAAAAGTCATTCTTTCTTTTCTGAAAGACAATTGGAAGTAGAACTGGCGAAAGTGGTTTCATGGAGTTTTTTTCCTGGTAACTTTCCTTCTTCACATTTCCATTTTTGTATTATTTTATACATACACCTGAGACAAAATTGATTCCACTTAAATTCCATTTGAGAGCTCTAAATACAGTATAAGTGAGATGCAGGGGAGTTGTTTCCCAATAAAGCTCTTGATTTTTGCATCATGATAGAAGCTGCCTGTAAAACAAAGTAGCCATGACAGACAATGTTGTCTGGGTGACTCCACATCGAAAGCATTATTCAATAATCAGATGCTGCTTTTGCAAATATTGCCTCTGTTTCCACATTTTTTTTCTTTTGAAAACTGTAATCTGAACTTTCCCTGAGGATATCACTATAATAACTCTGCAGGGCAATTTTTCATTTGCTGTGCATTAGTTAGATTTTAATAGCAAAATGATGAACGTAGGTCTTTTCTGGTCATCAGTTTACTTTACATGTAATTCAGTTACTAGAAGTAAGTAGATGTTAATCAAAGCAGGTATCTATGACAGAATTCTTAGTGTTTTGGGGAGCAGTGTTAAACTAAGGCATTATTGATAACAAATTTGTTTACCTAACCATTTCTTCACAAATGACTGATTAGCAGCTGCAAATGATTAGTAACTACAGGCTTCATTTTTCGGTTTTGTTTATGACTGAGCGGTAGATGGACAAAGGCTTATAACACAGCAAAGCTTCCTTGTGTGAGGTGTATTATAAAGGGTTCTTTTCTTAGTAAGGAATCAAGAGCTACACTAACAAAGAGAGTGGCAAGCCTATGGCATGATACAAAAGTGTCCGAGCCAGGCGAATTGCACAAACACTGCTGCGTGGATGCCATGAGTATATGGTGTGGCATTCAGTGTAGCACCTGGAAAACACTAGAATTATAGCCTATATTTTCTGTTCCATCCCATTCAACATCCCTGGAACACAGAGAAATTACAATTAACTCTTCTTGTGCGATTTTTGCTGATATGTTCATTGCAAATGTATTTTCTGATTAATGCAAATCTATTTATATGCATATTAACATCTGTCTTTGGTACAAATGAGATAAATCATGTGGCATAATGGAGTAAACAAAGCCTGGTATGACACGATTACATGTACAAGACCAGAAATAGATTGGATTTTTTTAATCCTATTTAAAAAAAGTTCATTCTTATATTCTGACCGTTACATGTATCTGCATATTCACATATGAATGAACAATTTGACTTCCACCTTACCTTACATGTAAGGTGACTACAGTAGCTCTTAAGTAGATTTTAAAGCCACTGAGGTAAACCCTGCTTTAACTACACTTTAAAGCATGTACCTTGAAGAGAATTTTGGGCTGAAGCTAAACTAACTTACTTGTCATATACTTTAGTGTCTTGCTTTTTCAAATGAGTCAACAAATCACAATCAGATGTTTTTCCTTTGAGTCCCAAAGACATGGTTCATTGTTTCAAAGCACAACTAAGAAGCTGCTCAAAAATGGCTACATAAACATTCTTTAAGATCCAATTTACAAGTAATGTATTTTCAGCTGTCACTTTTTTTTCCCCTGGAAAAAAGTTGGTAAAATCTGGACCCGGGTTACAGCTTTATAAGTTGAAGAAATGTCTTGTATTTTAGGTCCTAAGGAATTTGATTCAAATTGTTTGTTTATTATTAAAATTGCCTAACTGTATTCATAATTTAGGGGATTTTCCCTTCTGCAGCCAAAATAGTTTGGGAGCAGCAAGCAATGCTGAAGCACAAAGACGACCCAGTTTTAAAAGTACAAGTGATGGAGGAGCTCATACAGAAAATTCGCTATCATCTGTAGACCTAGTGAGCTTTAAGGACAACTTAATGAAGATCATTCAAGCAAACAAAGAAAGATGGAAAGAATTAGCAGTAGAAGGTATGATATACTAAGGTGGAATGTTTTCCTAGGTTACTCCCTAAGATCTCTCCTACTTTAATTTTTTAATTTCCTTCAACCTACAAAAATACGTAGTTGTCTTGTATTCACAGATTTTATGTCTTAATCTTGGTTTAGATGGTCTTGTTTTGCTGTCCCAGGAAGTATAAAGAAATGTGGGTGGTCAGGGGATGAGAGAAAATCTTATAGCCTGTACACTAAGCCTCTGGGCTGCTCAGCTTATCTTTAGAGGTCTGATTTAGAAATGTGCGTTCTTACCAATTTAATCATAACTGATACTGGCATCTGCTTTAAATGCCAAAATCAACAATTCAAATTAGTATGTGCTGCCACATTTCTTTAGAAACATAGAAGTTGTACTTTGCTATTAGAAATGCTATTTGTTCCCTACTGTATGAAACAGATTTCACTATTGCAGGCTTCTTGGGACTATGCTGTAGGCAATTATTTAAATGATTCAGTGAATTTAAAGATTTGGGCAATCACAGCATGTATCAGACCCAGACAAGGCAAAAAGTGACTCTTCTTTTGCCAGTTGATAGTAAAGTCAAACTCGCATCAAGCATCCTAGTTCATAAGCCATACAGAAGTTTGTCTGGTATTACAATTCTCTGAGTAGTATTTGTAATAATTGTTGAGCACAATTTATAACCTTGGTCCTAGTTAAGTGAATGGGATTTGGGAATATTTTGTCCAACATCTGTGTTGTTTCCGAGTAAGTACCCAGAATATTTCAGTGCAGCCTTTCATTACTGGGACTGGTCTTGCTGTACACAACCTGATACTGACTGCAGGGAATGGTATCCTGGGAGCCAATGCCAGCCTTGTCTTTCATCCCATCATCCAAAACAGCACCTTTTTTTTTTTTTCCCTCAAAGAGGTGTCAGACAATACAGAAAAACACTGCTGAGCAGTGCTAAATTCTAATTTAATGATAAATTACAAATGAATATTCTCATTAGGGGAATATTAAGTAAGAGCAAACTTTCATCGTGTATTCTGAAAATGACTTGAGAGTTAGGTAGAAGGGGCAGCTAAGGAGTAGATTTAACTCATACTGTCTCTTCTTTATGAGTGGCTTCATGTGATTGAACACATCTTTTGGTGTTATCCAACTGTTGCCAAATGGTTAAAAAAACAAAGCTGCTAATTGGTGATGATCGGTAATAATAGCAGAGCATCAGAGTGCCCAAGACCACTTAGCTAGAGCCTGCAGAAATCAAGCAGACCTACGTGCAAGATTCTTCAATACAGAAGAATAGAGAACCTGCTGTCTGGGGGTTTGAGATTTCCAGTTACATCTAACTAACCAGTTTGATTTTGGTACACCAGCTTTTTTGGTATATTGTTTTGGAGGTGTTGAGTGCTATTCAAAAGATAATTTCCCCTTCATTTCCAATGCTTTCTAGCAGTCTTTAAATTACTGATAGATTTAGCGCAGTTTACTGGGGTTTTGACAGCCATTGGAAATACAAAGCTTCTCACAGCAAGAGATTTAAGAATTGTTTTTTTATACAGTCAATATTAACGTGAGTCCTGGCATTATCCAGGAAACTCTGTGCATGCTTTCTACTGCGAAAAACAGAGCTGTTAACGTTCAGGACTCCATGGGCTTTGTTGAGATTGTAGTTGTCTGTATTCTAGGATGTCCTTCTCTTCTTCTATCAACATGATTAATCAAGAATGTGTAAGTATTTACCGAGCATAGTTACGTAATTACAGTAGAACGTACAGTGCTCCACAAAAAATGTACACTGCTCCACAAAACAAACGCACAAATGGGCAGCCTTCAGACAAAGTGTTTAAGGCAAAGCAGGAAGTATAATTGGGCTTTACATTCCACCCCCTGACTTAAACATTTGTCATGGAACTCAAATCCAAAACTCAGGTCCATGCTGTCTATAGTGGTGACCCTTATCAGAAGGGGAGAGGATAAGGAGAATAAGGCCGAGGAAGAGAGAAGGAAGCGGTAGTCACATCCCAGATCCACGAGCTATCAACTTGCCCAGTTGAAAGATATGGGGTATTTCCCGGATCCACGAGCTGCCAACTCACACCCTGGCCTCTTTTGACTTGTACAGTTGAAAGACAAGAGGAGTTTGCAATCGGGGTATACCCGATAGAGGAAGGAAGATAGGGAGGAAAAGATAACCAGGATGGCATGTGTGATTATCCAAAATGTTTAAGGCAAAGAAAGAAGCATAGTTGGGCTTTACACCGTTTTTTGCAAGCACGGTGTGGGCACTTATTCTGTAAGTGGGCACTAAGGACTGCTGGAAAAGAGGTGTTCACTAAGTGAGTGTAGCCCCCTATAGAGCTTCCTCTAAGGTAGCCCATAAGTTCCATGTCACGTAATGGGAAAAGTAATTTTCTCCAACTGGTCCAGGTCAGCGGTATATCTGCTCTGAAGCTGCACTCTGCAAAGGCTGAAAATCCTTAATTAAACTGTGCAAATTTAACATCTAGTAAAGAATGCAAATATTGAAATACACCCCTTTTCCACTTGAAATTCCTTTCAGATTTCACTCAAGTTTGACTAAGCTTGTAAGTGAATAACCTGAGACCTTGAACCTCAGATAACTTGTTCCATCCTGTCTGGATCTCCTGTTGTCTTCCTTGATTCCTATTGCTTGATGAGAAGTCTTTAGGTCGCTCTGGGCGTATGTATGAATTAGTGGTTTTTTCATATATTAGTAGGAGTACATACCAAGGGAAGAAATGCCTTGTGAAAGAGTGTTGTTATTGCTGTCATTGTTCCTAGCTAGATATTTTATGACAAGATGCAAAGAGCTGAGTGCACTGAGGAGGTCGTGTGTATGAGGGCAGTATACCATGGTAGTAAAGCAGGCTGGTGCTTAGCACAGATCTCCAAACACACTTCCTGAGCTATAACAAACAGTACTTGTGCTGTTAAAAGAACCATCTGTATTCTTTTCAGTGGGCTCTGCAAACACTAGACGTGGTTTCCCAGATTAGTTCACAGGCTGAGAGGTTGCCTCTATAAAATGTAATAATACAGCAGGGTCTTAGGAGAAGTTGTCTCTCTAAAATCTAGTAATACGGAAGCACGTGTATAATACTATAGAAAGGAAACTAGCAACAATCTGTATAATTTCCTGAGCATGACTTGATCTCGCCAGCTTCTCGCCTTTCCAGGATAAGGCTACGCAGGTAGCATTGGTTGGGAAGTAGTTCAGCCAAAGGTGAGAGAGGCTGAGGAATTTATTTCACTCCTATGCCTTGACAGGCAGGAAACCAAGACACGCTGGGCAGCTGTCCTGGAGATATAGCAGTTGGTGATGCTTCCACTCCCTGAAAAGGGAGTTGCTGCTGTGACTTGATTCAAAGCAAGCAGCTTGCGCAAGCAACGGTGTGCTTTGTTTCGGAAAGGCCTGTGTTAGCAAGGAAAGTTTCATCTACCTAAGCAGCTGTTTGAGAGCCTCCTTAGCAGAAGGCTCACTGAATAAGATGGCTCCGTTTTGCTAAAAAGGCCATGTCTTGTATAATTGATGTGGAGAAACTCAGTGCTCGATTGCCTAAGGGTCCTCAACCTTTCACCACTGGAGAATTAGAGGAATGTTTCTCAGGCCTTTCAGGGAATGCTGTTAACAGGGAATTACCATAATGATCAAACATCTGGGATTCTAATTTGAAAGCCTTGATGTTTAATTAATATTCCAAACCCCTAATCACCAGATAATCTGTCTTTGTTCAACTCAACAAAGTGATAAAGAGACTGTTCCATTCTGTGCTTTTTTTAAATACATAGTAGTGATGGCTGCTGCTTTTTGCAGTTGTGATAGTTGTAGCAAATAGACAGTAAAGATGGTCAGATGAGTCTTAGAGGTTGTTTGATTAGAGAAAATGTTTGCTAAACGGATTTTAAGGTCTGAAACTTATTGACCTACTGAGAAAGCTGTGAAAAACACACAACTTGTTGGGAAAGATCTAAGTATCATTTAAGATCCTTCATGATGTAGCTCTTAGAACACAGACAAATTGTAACACAATGATTTAATATTTTAAAAATACAATTTTTAATCCTTGTGCCTACAATTTTTGTTCTATAATAATATTCTAAAATTTTACAAATTAAGCTGGTCAGTGGTTGGCAAGATCAGCTATACTCTTAACAGACTAAAAGGGTGTGGACCAATAAACGTGCTTACCATCTGTTCAGTAGATGTCATTGTAAATAAAGTTACAGGGATAAATTAATATTATCTTCACTTTACAATTGAGCAAAAATGTGCATAGACAGCTTAGGACACTCACCTCAGGTTGAATAATAACAAGAGGGAATGGAGCATACAGACCATGGGTCCAGCTGCCAGTCCAGTGGGCCCAACACTGGAGCATGCTAACATTATTTATCTTCGGGGTAATAGAACAAAAGTGTTACTCATTGTTCCCATTTTATGCTTGGGTAACTCTCCTGAAGTATTAACTGTTGCAGAACCTGAATAAAGGTTGCATTATTTGTATGGAATGTGATCAGTGACAAACTCTGTTGACAACACCTTCTGGTTGTGAAATCCTGCTCAGCCTGAACGTGTATGTCTGGGATGACTGACCACATTAAGATGGGATGAAAAAAATGTGAGGCTGAATGAGGCTCTTGCACTGTGCTGTGCTTAATTTTGATGGTAGAAATGTGAAGAAGAAAAAAAAAAGACAACTATTGCATCCTTGGAGTAGACAATAGCTTTTATTTTTCATGGGCAGCAACTCTGAATAACAAACGCCTTTTCTGAAAGACCTCTGCTGGTACCTGCAGGCCACCCATGTGCTCTTTCAGTCCTGCATGCTCTCAGTCACGATAACCACGGGGTTCAGTTCCATTTTGTCTTAAAGATTTCCTCTGCAGATTCACTAATAAGAAAAGAGTAACAGCTGCTAAAACGAGAAAATCCGAGAGTGATGATCTGATAGCATGTTAATGTGATTTAGCAACTGCTAGGAGGAGCAGGCAGTGGGAGGACATGTGTGACAGGCACAGAAACTGACGGTTTGGCTCATGAAGTCTACTCTCATGGACTGTTCTATATGTTGGAGAAAAATGAAATCAAGGAGACCCATCTAGGACAAGTGGTTTTAATTGCAGTGCTAGAATGTTTAGGTCATAAGCACTTTTTGAGGTAATCCAAAAAAGTGATAAGAACAGTGGGAAAAGGAGAATTTCTCACTGTGGTCTGAGGAATTGCAATGAATGGATTGAGCTAAGAGTAGCGAGAAACATTTTATATTGGCAGTACCTGGTAAATCACAGAGCAAGGAATGATAACTGAATCTGATGATGAAACCTGTTATATATCCCCCCCTGATGTGTACACCAGAGAGCCGGTCTGACTCTGTACCTGACAAACTACATAATTTAAAACAACTTTTCCCTCTGGTAGGCCCAGAGCAGCATGTCTATCCCTACCCAGTTCCAGAAGTCCCAACATTCAAGCCCCTGTACTTACAGCTAATCAGCAAAAGAGAAGTAAAAGGAGGAGGCAGCCACTCTAGGAAACTGTAAACTCACAAATTATTTTTTTACAAAATATTTAGTAAAAAGTTTTGATAACTCATTAAGCCTTTGCTTCATTCTATTTATGACATAATGCTGTGACATCAAGTGCCACTGGATTACATGGTTTGCAGTGGTTTTATATACTCCTATATCTGTGATGAAATTTGTGTGAGGAGTTGAAAGTGGAAGAAATCAGAGTCCAAAGAGCTCTCTGGGTTACTCCAGTGTATCCTTGGGTTTGAATGCAGCAGGTTAGTTGGGAAAAATCATGGTTGTTTAGAAACTCTTTGACTTATCTTTCAACTTGGAATTCCCAGAAGCACTAGCATCAGTCCTCTCGTTTTCTACAGTTTTGATTCTTATTGCTGATCTCTTCTTCTTCTCTTTAAAATGGTTGATGTGAGAAGATATCTTTTAGAAAGGTGCAGTTCCTTCCCATGTTGTTCTGGTTTTGCTCTTTTGCCACTGCTTTGTGAGGTGCTGCTCTCAGAGGGTCCTGGCAGTTTGTGGCTGGATGGAGGCAGAGGCTCTGCTGTAGTATTTACTACAACTCTTACTGTTCAGAACCGTGGATCAAACGTCATGCCAGCTCTTCTTCTCTTACACGAGCGATATTAACTTACCACTGCCTTGCTTCACTTGTAGTTATTTGGTCACCATCCCAGTCTTAGGCTCTTTTAAAGATTGCCAAATATGTCTATTTCAAGAGACAGGACAGCAGAAATTATATATAATATAAAGGTCCTGTATAATACTGAGTACAAATAGATGCTCTGGAAAACAGAAATTTGTGTTTTTTC
Source organism: Cuculus canorus (assembly GCF_017976375.1). Lineage (NCBI taxonomy): Eukaryota > Metazoa > Chordata > Aves > Cuculiformes > Cuculidae > Cuculus > Cuculus canorus. Next base: position 26,734,477 of record NC_071406.1, on the reverse strand, counting down.
CAGCACGTATAACATATTCCATGTGTGGCTGACCTACCATAAGAATCCAATATTTTTCATCTGTTCAGCAGTGGATTTCATAGTGATTGAAGCTAAGTGGAACAAAGCAAGTTAGAGCATGGACTCAGACATCCAGCAGATGAGAGACTTAATACTAAGAGGAAAGGATTTGAGGTATTAGTGAAAGCTGTGATATCATCATAGATGGTTTTGTATTTGAGGCTTCTCAGTCTCAGTCACAACTACCAGCCACCCCTCTAGATGCCCTGAACAAACTCCTCCCAAGTGGATAAGACACTTTTGTTCGAGCTTATTTAACTGAAAGTAACTTTGAAATTTTATCATCATTGGAATAGTAATCATGGATATGATTATCTGAAAAAAAAAGACTAATGTTGAGCAATAGTTTTAACTGAACAGATTCTGAAATCCCATGGTATTTTTCATATGTAGAAAAGATGGTATTTTTCTTACATGTCCTTTCCTACTGACTACTGTAATAGTAGTGCATCACTTTAATTGCAATAGGTATGATATTTAACTAGTATGTTATCAGGCATAACTTGGTGCAGAGATACTCCATTTCAAAGCTACATTCATCAGATATGCGTAGACCTGAGTTAGAGTGTGGCCGTGTTTTGGATATCATTAAACAGACATGCTTGAAATCGTCTCAAGGACAGTCATAGAAATAAAAGTGCTGCATGGCAGAAGTTAAGAACAGGCCATCAGCATTATTCTGATTAAACTGTTTATTCTTCATTTACCAGTTTAAGTTTGGTAGACCATGAAGGAAGCAATTTTAAGTTTAGATATTCAGCTTTATGAACTAAAAAATAGTAGTGGGCTTTCCCTGTATGACTATTCTGAGACTTCTAGTATGAGAATAGAGTGATCAGCCACCCAGCTACACCAAGACAAATCTGAATTCTGGTCAGCATTGTCCTGAAACAACATTCTGTGAGAAAATAGACTGTTCTTACCAGCTTTCAGATTAAAAAGCCACCTTTTGTGGTGTGAGATAAGTTAATTTTATTGTTTTATGTGTGGCTATAATTCAGCTTTGCTTTCCTCAACTTACCCATGCATTTGAACAGTATCTGAAATATCTTATTTAGAAATTTCCTTGGCTTTTTATAAAGTTAAGGAAAAATGCTTGTAGGTTCTGCCATATGAAGGCGAATATTGCATGTAAATCAGTTGCTTGGGTCAAAAGCCTTAGGTAGGTAGATTATACCATAAGGCACAGATTCGTTAATTAAATTATCTGGATTGAACATCGTATTTTCTTCAAGTTGCATATACGTATTTATTATTGTCTTTAGACCAACCACTTCTTTATAAGAATGGAAGTCTGTGTGAAATAGTACCTATCTAAGTTTCAGAAGATTTGGAATCCAAAACAAGCAGGTCTTTAAAGTTTGTAAAAACTCCAGGCTTAACAAATTAGAGATTGCTCAAATTTGAAAGTACTTGATTTTTTTAGGTGTTCCTTTGCATGCTATTTCATAGGCCAAATTGTACTTCAGGGAGAAATTTCTTTGGATTTCTCGAAATCCAAAGTGAGGTGATGAAGATGCCAAATGATGTGGTTGAAATGTGATTAGAGACTGGGCTATCTTTCAGTTGTCTTATGCAATCGCTTGTGGTCTGGATTCAGACTGGTGACTCACAACCAGAGTTTCTGGTAGCTGCCAGTTGAACTCAATAAATATCTCAGTGTTGGCTTCCTTCCTTAATGTAGTGTGCACAGCCAAGTTAGAAATTTTATGCATGCAGCTGTTTTGTGGAGGTTTTGTTCAAACTGCAATGCTTTCACTTTTTAAATCGATATTGGGTTTTGTCTTCCATAGTAGCACACAGATTCTAAAGTCTGAATTTACGAAACACAGATTCTAAGAGCAAGAGAAATAGGCCCTCCAAGATGATGGTAGAGTTATTTTTTAGCTGACTTTTTTGCTTTCCATCACAAGTTTTCTGTTCTCTGTTTTCTTCATCTTCTAGTTACTTCTGGTAGCACCTCTCTGTGCTGCTCTGTTCTTTCTCCTTTTACTCCGGGCCATTTAATTTGTACTGATCTCCAAATCTCTGCAACAGAGCAAGGAATAGAGCCTCCTTTAGGTGCTGTTGCCCCTGTATTTCTTCCTTCCCGCACTGTATGTGCCACTAACTATAATGGCAGCAGTACAGGATTGCATGTGTGTTACCCTCTATAACTTGTTTCAGCTGAAGCTCTATATTAACTAAAATTTGGGACTTTTCCAGGCTGATAGACCAACTTGCTTCAGGGCTTTCCTTCAGTTCTGAAGCATCACCTATCCCTGGCAAGGTGCTCCCCTCCATGGCCTTTTTTTGTTCCAGAATTGATGAGCTCTCTGCTCCTCCTAGTCCTGTGGTGGTCAACACCACTGTTGGGGGACATACCTGCTCCATGGGGTCTTCCTGGTCCCATTCTTCAGCTTACAGTATGCCTTATGATGCTCCTTACTCTGTACTATAGCCAGAGAAAGAGGTACAAATTGGAGATAAAGGCAGAAAGCAGACCACATGATTCACTTGCAATAGTGTAATCAGGAGCAGAATCTGACCCATATTAAACACACCAGTGCACATGTCCTCATACAGAAAGTCGATGTTCACTATGTTCCCGTGTACAGCTTTATCAGTCACTACTCTGAAATCGAACGACTATGGCATATCTTTCTTATCTAATTCACATATTTTGTTCCCTCTTTGTAGAAGAACTTGTGAAAAATGTTGGTGAACAGGAAAAAGACCAAAGCAGAAATTCCACAGATGCACAGTTACAGGAAGAGACAACAAGGATACAAAATGAGAGTAGTCAGGGAAGCAATGGTACAACCTGTCCTCCCAGATCCATCGTTCTACAAGTAGTCTCTTTCGACACTCCTCTGAGTGATGAATCCAACTCAGAAAAATGCACTAACTCTGATCCGAACCAGAAAGATCTCACCGATGCCCAGCAAGAGACACAGAATGGTAATACTTCATCACAGAGCACCAGTCGGTCTAATGAAACTGTCCAGGGTGAAGCTGCAGCAGTGTCTGATATCTCCCTGTCAAACATTGACAGTAATGTAAAATACCAAAATAAGGTGTTCTACAAACCACCAGCATAAGACAGTTTCTTCAGGCATGTGTAGAAACAGTGGTGTCCCAAAACCATCAAATAAAAGCTATGTAATATAAAGAAATATCATCTTTTTGACATTAGCTCTTTGGTACTAGTAGAAAATATTTTACATAAAATACCAGGACCTTTAGTTGAACTGGAAGGATGATTTTACCATCATTTAAAGATGCATATTTGCAATTGAATAACAGTTTGCTATTAGAGAATGAGGTAAACGTTCAAAACAGAACGTTCTAACATTTTCTCTTCTAATAGGTGTTTTTCCTTCTGCTATTAAAATGCACCCCCCCCTTAGTTTAGGCACCTAGTATGATTATTATTTTGTAAACCACATCCTTTGTACTAAATCTAATGTGAATTTTAGCATTAATGTTAAGTAGATGGAATTTGCTAACTGCAGTAAGCATGGGACTGTGTTGTTCTCTTAATCAGAAAGATCAGTCTCCTGACTCTAGTTTGCAGGACAAGCTGAACAGCCAGAAAATCCTTATAACGTCAGAATATTTTTTTAGAATGTAAGTATGTTATCACGATCTGTCTATGATTTCGTATCTGTGATTCTGAGACAGTATCAAGGGCAAGATGTCCAAGCAATGGGGATCAAAGTTATCAAAGTAAGAGAAAGAAACTGTGCATTTTCATTTTATTGTCTGAATTGGCTTATTTTTAGAATAAGCTTTGAGTTGTTAGGGTAATAAGAATAATCAAGGCATATAATGACACTCCTTTTCCTCACTTTAGTTAAAATGCTAAACTTGTTAATGCTTTTATGACAGTGAGCCTTGCAATATTTTGCCAGAAGTATGGCATTGTCTGAGCAGCAGCGTTGAAGTGCTTGTAAGGCTTAACTTAGACATAAGTATATGACTTGGCATATTACTCAAAAAAGATTTTTATGAAGAACTCCCACTTATTCTAGAGTTTCACATTCCAGAGCTCCATGGTTTTATTGTTGACAGGTTTTTTCCATCAGAAATAACAGATGGTTAGTTTAGGGTCCTGAATCAAAATATGTGCACTAAAATTAATTTTACAGCATTTGAAGTTGTCTAATAATTGGCATTTGTCTTTTGACGTGTATTTTTTGCACCAATTTTAGTATTGGCTTTGAAAATTTTTCCATCTCCTGGATGAAGAAAACAGTAGGAAAAGCTGCATCTTTTATCTTTCAAATATGCAAAAGGCAATTCTGGTGCATTTGTCCTTGGGGGCTGACCAACGAATGTGCTTTTTGAGAGGTCAGATAGCATGCAGTTAGTACACGCTGTTGCCCTGCCAATCTTTACGTTCCACTTTTCTTCTATGAGAAAAAAGCTTATTTTAGAAAAAGCTTATTTTAGAAAAAGCTTATCTCATTCATTTTCTAAGGCAGGGAATTTTCTACAGAATGCTTTCTAGTTTAAAACTTCAAAGTGCAGAATTTATGAAAAGGGTTCAAAAGTGGTTGGATTTGTATTAGTGTATTTCCAAAGGCAGACATGATCTGGAAGCTATTTTTATTCTTGAAGATGGTAAAAAACATTTAATAACATTAATTCCACTAATATAAGGATGTTCCTGGCAATATTAAAAATGAGTTCAGATAAATTATGAAATAGAAATAAGAGACTGATTTAATTATTTTGTGGAATTACATGGTATTGTTAAGGTCCTGAACTAAAAGTCAGAGCACTACTAAAGAGGTGTAGTGGTACTTAAACCATGGACTAATAAAATGTCACGGGGAAAAAGGGGACGTATAGCAGGATATGGAACTATGTCAAGTGATTAATCACACAGTAAGTGAAGCAGCAAATTACTTTTAAGGCAATACTGGAGGCGCAGTGATGAGGTAACACTCTTACTGGGACTCCCCAACCTACGTCTGAGACATTGTAAGTTTTGCAGCATAAACCTCAGTTGCTGCTGATTGCCACAGGAAGTTTTGATATAGAAATGTAGGTTTCTCTCGTGAAACTAAAGTTCTGTGCCTGAAAATCCTAAACTGTGGTATAAAGATATTTGAAAATGAAATGGAACTGAGGGGATTTTTCTCTAAGTCATTCGTTACTACACGCCGTGATTCTTCTGCTGGTGAGAGTGTGTAAAAGAGTAGAGGCTCACACCATTGATTTAACACATGCCCAGCCATTGCAAAATTCTGTCTGAACAGATATTCAAACAGGTTTGAAAACTGTTCATCTGATCTGATTTGTGAACAAATGTAGTCATCAATTTTTGCTGCTGTCATGGGAAATGACATTGTCAGAGGAAATTCTATTCTCAAAACGCTATTGTAATGGGAAATTCAGAAAATTTATGTGTATCCAGTTCTTTGAATCTTGCATTATAGAACAGTGACTTTTCCCCTGTTTAGACCTGTGAATCCTTAAAATTTTTCCAATGGAAATGTATATCCCTAGGTAGCCAACTTAAGCTTGCAGAAAATAAATTTGCATTTCTTTTAGTCTCGTGAACCTTTAATGGATCTCCTCATGACTAATTCACAACCGTCAAGTCAGGAAACCACAAGTTGAAGCTGGATTTCCAATTTACGCTATCATGAATTTTTAGTAGAGTGCTACTGTGCATAGACTAAAGGTATTGGTTAGCTGTTATTTTTAAAGGCATCTGATTTTTGAAGGCATTTTTAGTTGTCATTTTATGTGAAACTTCCATTCAGTGTCATACGATGAATTTACTCTCTTGCATCTCGTTCAGTGATTATTTGCATCCATTTTCCAAAATAGATAAATACTGAGATAAATAGAGATCTTGATGAATGTTTTGCCTGGTTCTTATGGTATATTAATGTCAGAGTCTCATACGCTCAGACTAAGTTCTTTCAGATATTCCACATGTGAAGGGTGTAATATTAAATATAAAATTTACCTTCCTGAAGACAGTTGGTATTACATGGGGTTTCTGATATAGCAGAGTGATACAAAATATACTGAAAGCACACTACAAATGTAAGTTATGTTTAGCAAAATATAGCAACTGCAATGCACTGCTCAGTCACAGCGCTGATGTGATTCCCTTAACTAGTCCCTTGAATATGCTCATTGTTATGATGTTGGGTGTCACTAGTAAGGCATACATGAGTTGAAGCCAGCTCAAGCCCATTGCTCTCTTCAGAATTCTTTTTCTTGTTGTTTAGTTGTTTATACTCTATTTTGGGCTGAGCTGTGTATTCACTCTCCCCATACTGGCCTGGCTAACTCAAGGGGACAGTCACACCCTTCTAATGAACTCTGGGAGAAACATCTACACCACTGGTTGATCCCTTCAGCTGTGATATAGTCAGTGGACCCAGTCAACTGGCCCAGGTGCTTATCTAAAAGAAAGGCCACCCTCCACTCCCCTTTGTGTTGAGGTTATCTGCCTTCTTTGCAACAGCTCTGGTCAGTCACCCCTTTCATTGTCTTCTGAGCTTGAGGAGCATGTTTCCCTTGCACATCTTTCTTGAGGCTTCTTCTGTTGTAGGGTTTTATTGGTCAGTCACAGTATCAATTACATTCTGGTTTTATGTTATTGAGCGGTTTGATTTTCCTGTAAATTTAATAACACTTCATTTTTGCATTTCCCTTATTGTCCCCAAGTTTAAATGTCATAGAAAAATATTTTGAGTATTTATGATCTTGTGAAAGGATTTATAGAGAGGACTATGTCATCATATTCTTAAAAATTTATTTCCTAAAGACAGATCAACTATGTTACGATTCAGTGAGAAATCTGACTCTATATAATAATTAAATACTATAATCTTCAAGTTGGAACTGGCCCTTTTCCAGAATTTTATGCTTCTAATAAATTGCAGAGGACACCTAATAATAATTTCTCAACTGCCTCATAGAAGATATAAGTAAATAATATATATGGTGGGCTTTTTCAGTGCCTGCCAATTAAAGAAATATACTGCAGGTATTTACATCACTGCAATGTGCAGGTGCCGGGGCAACAGATTATCTACAAACACACAGTGAGACTCAGGTCCTGGCTCTTTCAAACAAAATAAATTAATATTGGTTTTGAGCAGCAACTTTAAGTACCTCTGCAGAGATTGTGTGTCTGTGTTAAAGCTAACTGACAAAAAAGACAATGCAGTCGTTTAGTATTGAAATAATCTGCAATACCAAATAGCAAAAGGAAGAAACGGGCTGAATTGTTTCACATTTCTCTTTCACAGTGGTGGAATGAGTTAATATCATTCTAAATGGAGGGAATTGCATTAAGCTGTCATTGTTGTCAGAATGTAAATACTTAATATTAGTGGTTTTGTAAGAGTCATTATTGCACTGTGTGTAGAAGCCTCATAACTACAAATAGTACAGGCGTCTCAATTTTCTCTCTGCACTCCCCCCTCCTTTTTCTCTGTATGAGCAGTATTTGAGATGGTCAGCACTGAGTGTGTTGTGTATGATGCAGTAGCACTGGGCACAGAAGGGAGATATAACAAGGGTAGCATCCCCATCTTTCACATTTGCACCTCTGTTGATGGCCAGCAGATCCAGAAAGGACTCTCTTAACCAAGGTCAGGTATTTTAAATCGAATATTACTTCAAGCAAGCAGAAGGTAGCATACACATGACCTTACATTTTTTCCCTGTTTCCTACGTTAGAGTTATTTGGTTATTCTAAGAAGCACTATAGAATCACAGAATCATAGAATCACCAGGTTGGAAGGGAACCACTGGTTCATTGAGTCCAACCATTCCTAACACTCCCTAAACCATGCCCCTCAGCACCTCAACTATACAACTATTGAGACATTATTAGCATTCTCCATGCTAGATTTTTCAACCTCTTTCAACCTCAACTTTCTGTACTGAGGATGGGGGTAGAAAGGCTAAAGCAGCATCCAGAGCGCTTGCTGACTGACCCCCAGGGCAGAGAAACAAGCACCTGCGGGCACTGAGGCTGGGAGAATGAGGCAGAAAGTAAGAAGAAAAGAAACATAGTTATTCAGCTTGAAATTTTGTGTTAGCTGTCATTGTTCTGTCTTTATAAAAAGCAGAAAACTCAGTTTGGTTTTCTGTGAATAAGCAATTGTATATAACATCATGTATAAAACAGAGATAGGAAAAGTAGGAAGATGGTTGCTATTACAAGAACTCCATTCGGGACTGGTTATCGTTTTTCTCCACAATACCTTCGTCCTTTCTGTTGCCTCACTTTCATTTAATTGAATGTTACAAGATTAAGTGGAACTATTATAAGGTGATTTTTTTAAAGTGATGATTTTCCTTTTCTCCTGAGTGATTTATTAATTAGAACATTAATTTTAAAAACTGCTTATGTTTAATTAAACAACTGATTTATAAATGCTAATTGGCACACTTTTAACTTTTCAGTCACGATGATAGCCACATTAATCCTTAATAACGAATTGTAAAGGGGATAATAAATGTGTGATAAAACAGATTATCGGTTACTTTGCTCCATATGACAGCAGAGGATTGCCCAGTCACATTGAGTTACCTAAAGCATTCCATGTCATCAACAGTCAGTAAAAAGCCTCTGGAGGATAAGGAGGTTGAAAAGCAGTGGACAGACCTGTATCAACAACATGCCAGTTTGATTTATGGTAATAAAAGGCTCTTTGAGTAATCATCGTGCCATGCAAATGCTAGTGACTGCTCAGTGCCACAGCGGCCCTGTGGTACTCAGCTGAGCGTGGAACCCTTTGCACCCATGCAAAGCCGGCACAGGTCGCTGCGGTGCCCGGTTCATTAGTGTTCCTTGTGCACACAGTGTGGCTGAACAGAGCAATCATAAATCAGGGTCCTGGTGACACAGGAGGATATCCATGTTTGTGCTTGGGATGAGGATGGAGGGAAGGTTATATTAAAAGAACAAATGATGTATTTATAAAAACGATAGGGATTAAAAGATAACAGCCATTAGCAAAGATTCAGAGGGCAGAGTTTATCATGTACAAATCTGATGCATTGACATGAAGTAACTTCTATGTGGTTCAGAAATCAATGATAAGTTTTTATGACAATGAAACATATAGAGTTTTTGTTTTAAGGCCTCCAAACCCCACTCCTATTCTACTCCTAGAACCCAGCTCACCATTCTATGTAAAGTGTAAAACTTACATAAAATATGTAATATTTAAATATTTATGTCAATAATTTTTACTTTCATACCCACCCCTTTGTGTGTGTGTATATATATATATATATATTTGTGGATAATAATGAAAGTTTTGCTAAATCCCTCCAAAAAGAAAAGATCTGGAGAAGATCTTACTCTAATTCATGTTAGTCCAATTTTGAGACTTCAAAATCCCTTAGAGAACTCATTGTCTATATTCCACTCACACAAAATTTATGCAAAATAAGGGGAGTGGGGAACAATACTGCTTGGGGGACTATAGCCCATCCACTGGTAGCCACATTACAGAGTGGGCAGCACCCACATTGCCATACTAATGAAACAAGTGTAAAATCAGTAGAAAGCCTCACTCGTTCACAGTGAAGCCACGGTGAATTCATAGCTACCATTGTTTTTTCCCCTCATTCTCCTGGGCTTCTTTTCCTCTCTTCCCTTTCTCTTTTCCAGACTGTGAGCCTCTTCTTCAACTTCAACTTGCTGTCTTTCAGTTTTCCTTCCAGGTCACGAATTTTCTGCTTTCACTTTCAGTTGCTTGTACCTTTGTTTTCTGTCTTTCAAAAATCTTCCACTGGCTGTGTTATAATTTTTGTAACTTTTTTTCTTCTCCCAATTAATGTTCTCCACTTTTGAGACTTCTGTGATCTTCCTTTTTCACACTTTCAGTTTGGTATTATTAATCGCTGGAGGGATCTATTCCCTCAACTCAATCAACTGATACTCAATCAACTGATTAAAGCAGAGAAGATACTATATAGTTAGTAATAACATTGTAAGTTGGCTACATTCTCCCAGTGCCCCTCACTAATCAGTTTATAATTTCCTCAGCTGTACTCATTCAAAATTATTGAAGAAATAGTTTAAGTAACAGCTCAATATAATGATTGGCATTTGAAATGAATGTTGTATCACTTAGTTTGAAAGCCGCCTGTGTCACTTGGTGTCATTGCTCCTATTTGATTAAATTAATAGAATTCTTAGAACTTGACATTGGTGTCTTTCATTGTCTGTAAGAAGCTTACCAACAATTTGAATGCCTATATTAATGAGGAATTAAACAACACTTCTCTGCAAAGGGTAAACTTCACCTTTTAGTAAGTTGGAAGATAAAATAAACCAAAACCACTTTAGTAACACTTACTCATGTAAATGTCTTCATATTTTTGTTTCATGATGTGATCTATTGCTTTCATTCCATCTTTTTGCATTATGGATAAACCATAATGATTAGTTAATTCAATTCTATGCTTACTCTGGTGAGAAAGCAATTTAAAAAAGCAGTGCCTGAAGCCTCATTTTAACCTTAAAAAACTCAGAGGGGGAAAGTTTCTGTCTGTCTAGAGCTGTACAGATTATCTTAACTTGGTTAACTTCCTCACTCAGGTTTTCAGTCACATTTGTTTATCTTCCAGGTGAGCCTAAACACTGTAAGAAGTCAGAAGATACAGTAAAAGCCACTGAGCAGAAAGAAGCACTGATTCAGAACTAGAATTGCTGTTTCTTAAAAGCTCCTGACATTTCAGGCAGAACAGGTAATTTTGTCATTTCTTTCTTACAAGAAATTGAAATGAAGAGAGTTTTATATCATAAACACTTACCTACTGCTATTATTCTCCTCTGCGTTCTATTCCAGTTGTTGTTTTATTACAAAACTTTTAAATGTGGACATGGCACACTCACTTTCTATGTCCCATTAAAAGCTATTCAATTTTGAAAAGGGAAAGCCAACACTTTAATGTTTCTCAGTTGTCAATGTCAGACTAAATGGTCATGCAATAAAACATCCTTAATTCATGTATATTAAATACTGGAAATAATACTATTAAAAATCTATTGCTTATGAATTTTCATTTGACCTCTGTTGCAGAAGAATAGAAGAACTCTAGCTGTTCGTACTCCATGCTCTCAGAGGCTGTTATCTGTCAACTTGTTCTTGAATCATCCTGTTTCTGTGGAGAGTGACTGGACAAAATGATCAAAAACATAAACCTAAAACCCTGAGCTGGTAACTCAAGGCACTTAACAACTCACAAGATTTCAGTTGTATTTGTTGTTGCTGTTTCCTTTTCTATGCCACGTTCTTAAACTAGCCAAAATACTTTTTTCAGCCAAAGTTGGACCTCGCTTTATTTCATCACTGACATCAGATATTTCCAGTTAACCATGAGACATGTGAAAACACATTTATCATCTGCCCATGAATGCTGTAAAGTATCGCTGCTGCTGGTGTCCAATGGAAATGGAAAGTCAAAATTAGACATTGTTATAGATATTTGTTCACGCAACCAGGAAGCATGCAACATTGAAGTCTTATTTGTTAGCTTCCTTAAAAATATCTGGAAATAAAAATATTTAGACTGTAAAAGGAAGTTGTAGAGTTACGCTGACCAGCCTGCATGGATGAAGATTCTTTCCCCCTGCAGTGACTGCTGTATAAAGAGAATTGGTATTTAACAGATCACTGTTCCAACTATCTCTTTAAAATTAATTAAATAACATCCAGTATTTAAGATTAACACATTCTCAGTCCTATAGCATTTTAGAGGACACCAGTAGTGATGTCAGCCCTACCATGAAGCTGGTGCTTATTGTTTTGTAGGGTGGAAGAAACAGCTACAGGAATACATTAAAGTTGCTTAGATTCAGCAAAGTATTGTTGCCCATCAGACAGAACTGGAAGGTGGCATTGAGGCCTTATGTCATGCTTTATCTCAAACGCTAAGGTGACAACATGGATCTTGCAAAATTCTTCCTAACGTTTGTTTCATTAAAAGAAAACACCAGGCCATCTTTCTCTGAGAGGCAGCAGAAACAGAGCACGCAGACGATTACCTCTGCAAGAAGCCTCAGAATGAGCCCTCCAGCCCAAGCTGTGCCCAGAAGGAGACTCGATTTTCATCTCCACTTCCTTGGAGCCGCAAGTGACCTCTCCTGGCCTGCCTAAGCATCCCGTGCAGCTGCAGCCAACCTCATTTCCCTTTCTCTGCTGGAACATGCCAGGGTAGTTCCATGCTCCTCTTTGCATTATAGGCACTTGGATTGGGTCACTAAACTCTCAGTTCTCCTTGTTGAACCATGTGGTTATTACCTCACTGACCAAAAAGTCTTTACAATCGGTCCACTCTGAAGAGGACTCATGGGGATGGCAGCACTCCCCTCTGTGCAGAGGCTGACAGACGATTGAGATGTACATGCTGTTCATCTGCTGCTTCAGGGATCTAACCAGAGCTCAACGGCATCAGGCTCAACCTCAACGAGGGCATGCTTTCTCCCAATTGAAGAAGGAATTGGAAAACAGCCACCCTAGACTGAGGGACCCTTACATGTCCAGACCTGTTGACTATCTCTTTTCTGACAGCGGAGCAACCAAAATTAAGCAGGGAACAGTGCAAGCTCCGAGCCCTGGGATAAAGGCAGGTCAAAAGGTGGAATTCCTGTCATTGAATATGTAAGCCATACGCAAGCTATGCATAAGTAGTGTGCATAGCTTTAACTTAAGAAATGTTTGTGCATCTAGGATGTAAAAAGTGCATTTAAATTGTTCCATGTATCTGGTCCAGGGCTTGCACTTAGCATGGACAACATTCTGTACAGTGCGGTTAACGAATGAAATGTTAACAAATGAAACTGTATCATATATGTTATAATGCAATTGATATTTTTTGCTAAGAGTTAAGAATTTATATATTCTCTGCTAGTGTTTCAGCGGATCGTTAGTAGCCTGGACCACTCTGTGCACCTTTGCATCCTTTTTGGGAATGTTGACCTCTTTTTTTCCCTTTATATTAAAAAGTAAACCATCTTATGGTTTCTTATTGTCATTATGACAAGAAAAGAAACATAATGGTCATATCAGACTTTTTTTTAATTGTAAATTGCCACATTCTGTGGCAGTGGAATATCTTCTTGTTTAAGATCTGAGAACTTGGGACTTTGTTTCAGATATTTTGAGCATGTGCAGTTCCCATCAAATTTGAAAAGAACAAAAGATGACTGATATCTTTAAAAACTGGGCCAGTTAGGTATTTGTTACAGTGTTCTCCAACGTTGTAATTTATGATTCACTGAGACTGAAAGTTTGAAGCCATCAGAAATCAATGTTTTTATTGTATATTCAATTTCGGACTTTTACCATAGCTGAACTTGACTTTCCCCCCACCTGTGTCTCTGTCCCATCGTGATTTATATACTCTGCAAGAATTTTCTCCTGGAAATACCGGCAGAAATTATAAGAGATTCTGTAGGACACTCAGAACATCCTGTGGGGCTCTCAGCGTCCTCTTGTTATAGCCAGCACTAAGGTGTCCCACTGCAGAAACTATAAGGAGCTCCTGATCTCACAGGAGGCACTCTGCCTGCAGAACTTTTTCATTAATATTGAAATGTGATTTCTGTATAAATAATTCTATTTGCTCATTTGAATTAATTTTTAATCACTGTGGTAGACGTTACTGATATACAAGAAGAGTCTTTAGTTTTTCTTTAAGGCCAGTGGATTCTCTTTCATTTTTCCTTTATTCTTAGCAAGGTTTTACCTGGGTTTGACCCAAAGCTTAGTGTGTTCTTTGGAAGAATTTTCTTTAGTGTCAGAAGACTGATAGCAGTGAACACGTTAGTTAAGGCTTTGACCTTGGGTGAAATTCACGTTGGATGGCAAAATGGCTTCTTGAGAGAGCCTTTCCCTGAACAATAGTTTATCTCTGAAACCTGTAAGGCTGCGCTACCAAAGCACTGCATGGGGCCATAAGAAATGGTGTTTGTATATGCATCTCTCCCACAGCATTATGGGCATGTACCGCTGCATTGAGCACATTGAGGAGCTGTAGCTATAGATTAGCCCTCAAGAGTTTTATTTTGTATTTTTATCTTGAGATATCTGACATACATTATGTAATATTGTTATGGGTTATGATCTAGCCAGTATTTTTTTATTTAATTTTCAACGGGGCAATCTACAACTGTGGTTTTTCGTTCTGCTGTATTTGTCTGTATTTCCTATGATGATAGTCCCAAATAAATTTGACTTGAGGGCAAGGATTGTGAAGCTCCTGAGTGTTAGTTACAAATTTGCTTTACTGAAGCGTGTTTGCTTATTTGCATATGGTTGTCTTTGAAAAGTGACAGAGCATCCATGATTGTTTCCAACCCTTTCACCTCCTTGTGACTCCACACTTTTTCCATAAGTGTGTTGGTTTGCTATACAAATTCACTCACATCCTCACAGCGCTCTTGCAAAACAATTTCTTTAGGGAGTCTTGCCTTTGTAACCTTTACTGGTAAAATAGCCGTCACATGAAGAAACCGTAGCAGATATAACATTTTTTTAAGCCTAAAATCTTCTTACTGTGGGTTGGTATTGATGGAGTCACTGGGACTGTTCATGCTAGCCACAATTCTTCAGCAAGAGTACCATTTTCAGAGGCACCTCCACGGTGTGGTATAAATCTTATCAGCCAGGTTTAGTAGAGCAGAGAGTAAACAGGGCCCCTTCTTAGGCAAATTGGGAACAATTGGAAAGAATTCCATTGACTTAGGAGTGCACCAAATCCTAACAAGCTACATGATGGAAATAAATGGAGACAATTACTTTATATCACATTCTTCACAGTTCCTTTTTCCTAGATGCTATCCCATCTACATGCACAAAGGACCTTCTTCTGTTGTATGTATGCCAGAAGTCAAACGAGCTGCTACTGTGACCAGACAAGCTTCAAATTAACAAATAAATCAAGATCAGCCGTGGTAAGTATCTAAAATGTGACTTTTTAATAGACTATACAGTTATTACATGAGGAAGAGGAATATGCAAGTAAACTAACATTCCACCACAGCAGTTTAAAAAGATATAAATTTGCAGTAGCTTATTAGACAAAGATTTGTCTGAGAGGGAGTGTACCCACTTTTAAATAATTCTTTGAAAAATCACATCCTTGAAAACTAGCGAGGAAAAATGAGTGGATATGGCATTTAATACTATGAGGAAAAGAAAGCTTCCTCTGTCAAACATTCTATGCAAACGTTTAGGCCGCTTCCTTGGGATAGTTTTACTTTAATTATTTAATAGGTCTCCAGAGGCTCCTTTTCCATGTCCTATGACAAACATTCAGAAGTGGGGCAAAACTGTGAATGCCTGGGGAACAAAGAAGCAAAGCACAACCACAAATTTATAAATATGAAAAATCTCTTATCAAAAAATGGGCTTTTACCTGTTTTGGGCTACAGTTTGCTGTGAAATACTTCTCTCATGCTTAGGCATCTCCTTTTCTTACAGCCCTTTTGTGAGGAACTGTAGATAACTTTCCATTAGTTGAGCTTGGACAGATACTATCTTAATCAAATATGCTTTTGTGACAAATTACATAATATATGAACTTTAAAGCTGGTGACTTATTCAACCATTCTATAACATCCTGTATAGATCATTACTACAAAACTGAAGTATTATAAAATTATACATAAATAAGGTAATAAAAATCAAAATACATGTACAATTTGGGCCTTGAGCTAGAACATGGCTAAGCAGAATATTTTTTTCACTTTTGGTTCAACTGTTATAAAGCTACCTTATCATCACGTCGGGACTAATGCTGATGTACTTACAAGCAGCAGTCCTGAACCTGAAAGAAGGACTTTCATTAGAGTAAGACTTTGCAACTTGTATGATAACACCATACATAAACATCAAATAACATGAAAATATTTGCTATTTATTTGTATAAAGCCTAATATGGTTATCTTCACCCAAATTCAATGAGCCAAAGTCACCTAAGATGCAATTCCATGAAAGCCAGGAGAGCCAGTGTCATTATACCAGGAATTAATTTGGTAATTGGATAGTAATAGGTTGTCTCTTGCTTTCTCTATATTCAGCTGGTTTACTGATTGTTTTCTGCAGTAGAGGGTACTCTGAGAGTCTAATGACTCTATACAAATCACTACTTAACTTTAAGCCATCTTAAATTCTTTTATTGAAATTGTGCTTCCTTTTCACTCTCTCCTTTGTGAGAAAACTGTCTTTTTCTTTCCAGTCAGAAATGAACATTCACCTTTCTTGTTTGGCTGTACTACTGTACTCCAGTAGTTCACAACTGGAATAAATGGCAGCATATTTGTGCTTATCATTTTACTATGGTGCACAATGCATCTTTATTTTAACATTCCTGTCTGAGAAAGACTGCTATTCTGTCAGTCACAAAGTGGTTTGGGGTAGGGCAGAACTATGACTGCAGCCAGATTAGTTCTGGGGAACATACGTGTTCTCAGGTAAATAGTAGGTACAGGAACTTGGATACAGAGTTGATATTTCCAGTGAATTAGAGAATAAAAATGACATGAGCAATTTAAATATTATTTATAATTGACCTTCATGTCTGTTTTTAATATTCAGTTTGCTGAGTGTTTAAAAAAGCAATTAAAAGAGCCATATAATGTTAAAACCCTTGATAAATGTAATAAACAAATGACATATTCAAAAGAGAGAATCTATGTCCCATTAGGAGAGAAAAAGAAAGATGAGAGCAACATATGGCAGTATAATTAGCATGATTAGGGAAGCACATCAACAGAATTTATGCTGCAGGGAAAACGTAATAAGAAACCAACACACTTTCCTCACTGCCTTGAAAACTACAAATATCGCTTTCTGAAAAGGAGAAGGTGCAGAAAGGCTCTCTGGCATTTAAAGCTGTAACTTGTGTTCTTCTATCATTATTAAAGATGCACACAGCCATCTGCAAACCATTAATTTTTCGCAGAGTTCACATTGTCCCATTGCTTTGATTAATAAGGAGCAATATTACACCTCAGCTGCTTTTCAGAAAGATGCTATTTTGGAAACCTAATTAATACTCATTTCACAGTTAGCTTGAGGTGTTCGTTAGTGCCAGATACTGAGTTCTTATTTGTTTCTCATTATGTGGAGAGTATTGCTTCTCAATGCCAACGTTTTTGTTTTGCATTTTGGAATAACCTTTCGACAACCCCACTTCCCACAGCCTTTCTTTAGAAGAGCTAATAACACCTGTCATCATTATTTTAACATGCCTATTATGTCTGTTGAAGAGAATCTGGGCTATTTACATAGATAGGCTATCCTGATGCACAGCAAATATTCCTGCCATTTTCTGAACAGTTGGGCCAAAGGGAAAAGCAAAACTAAGAAACCTGGCAGTGCAATTCAAATCTCAACTTACCACTAAGGGTCAGTATATACTAAGCAAATGAATCACCACTAAATCGAAACGGTATGTTTTGTTTAGCAGTAGTACAAAATATTCTTTCTGCCCTAAAAAGCCCAGATTATTTCATAAAAAAAAAACAACAACCAAACCAAACAACAAAAAGACCCTATAGCAGTTATATGGACATGGAACTTATAGAAACTCCATCAGCCAACTTTGCTGTAACTGGAGATTAGTAGTGTTTTACCAAGTGACCTGAGATTTAGTAGAGGGTGCACAAATATCTTGCTTGAGATTTGCCTGAGGTGCTGCTATCTTCATTGGAGGATAAGGGAGAGAATCCACTTTGTTGCTAAGTAGGATGCTCTGCACGGAAAGGTCAAATGTAATTGCACATCAGGAACCAATAGAATGACTGAAACTCTTACTGCAGCTCACCCTTGCACTGAGCTACTAAGATAAAAAAAAAGAAAGAAAAAGAAAAAGAGAACAGCTGTGGCCCTGAGCACAAAACATGGATGCCATAGGAGAGGAAGAAAGGGAAGCCTTATGGACAGCATGTTTTAAATATGCCCCTAAATCGTACCTCCAGGGCTAGAAGACAGATGATGCCTTATGTGCTGCAGGAATAAGATCCCTCATCAAAAACACCGTGTCTCAGTCTGTGAGAGAAGGAAAATGAGGGGGACATCATGTACTGAGCTAAGGACAATTCATTGTATGGTGCCAGCTGCTAGGCTTGTCATAAAGCACCACACAGAGGGCAGGAACCCCACTTGGGTCCCTCCGCAGCCACCCACAGCATGGCAGCCCACCCAGATCAGCTCTGGAGAGAGCTCAGGCAGCCACCCCACAGACTGCCTCATGGAAAAAAAGAAATACATTTTTTGCAAGAGCTAAAACTGCCTCTGACTTGGCTCCTGGTATTGCAATCTGTTAGAGGAAGAAGCGCAGATGGACTTGAAATCTCTTCCTTACTGACTGGTCTGGACCCTGGACACTGTTGGAGTCACTGGCCCAAGCATGGGCAACAAGAACTCTGCCTGCAGCCCCACCTCGGAGTCAAAACAGTAGTGCTGGATGTGATAGTTTAGGTTCAATAACAGCAGTGGTGCAAGAACTAATGGTGATTTTTCAGTTTACATTAGTGGGGAGAAATAATGACATTATGAGAAGACAGTGGGGCAGTCTTTGAAGAATTCAACAGCATTTATAGCAATCTTTAAAAAAAAAGTGAGAAATTTATTAATTAAATCAATAGCAGGATAAGAGAAACTTTCTTGTACACTACACATCATGTTTCCCCAAAGGAAAGTATGCTGTTTGCCAAAACCCATGGCCATTCTTGCACAAAATTCATTTGACTTCAGTGAAAATTATGCTTTAGAAAGGACTTTTAAACCTTGGCACTATCTATTTAAGCATTATCTAGTTTTGCACCTGGAGAATAAGAAACATATACCATCCTGTAAATCATGCTGTGGAATTTTTCCGGATAACTTATTAGCACAATGTCTCAATAAATCTCTCTGAAGGGAAAGACCTGTCATAGAATAACAAGTGTAGCACAGGAAAAAGAAACAAGGCTGTAAAATGCAATAACAAAACGCCTTAGACCACTGTACATTGATGAGTTAAGGGATACTGGGAAAAGACTGAGATCAGTCCAAGGGAACCGCTTCCTTTCAATTCTACAAAGAATATTTCCTGCAATACCTTGAAAGGAAACACAAGAGCAACCATACCACAGCATGGAAAGACAGTGGATTTAGGAACATGGAGGAGAGAAGGGGGAAAAGGCACAAATCAGAGTTTCTCTTTAGGAAAGAACTATGCTCATTACTTGCCTGGATGGGTCTTCTCTGCTTTCTTTTTCCATTGGCCTGTTTATGGAAAATGAACTGCTACAACCCTTCTCTCAAAACTGTGGCCCCACCAGACTGGTAAGTACTCCCCCACAGGAGGATATATTGTGAGAGGAGGTAGCTCAGACAGGGAACACATCATCACAATTTTCCCTTAAGATATTTTCATATTGGCATTTTCTTTGAGACACTTGGTGTTCACTAACTTTTAATCTACTTTCTCAGTCCTCTAGTAGTTCATTTACACAAAAACATAAGATAAAATTAATGTGGTTTTTTTTTGTTGTTTTGTCACCATGTGTTGGCAAAATAAACATGTTGGGCAACGATAATCGACTGCTCACTCCCAACAAAGAGATCTATATTGTTTACATGAATCTATATGGAGCTCACCATGCTGTGCGACAACCAGGGCTTTGAATTACACACCAAAGAATATTTAGGGCTGCTGTTTTTAAATGTCGGGGGCTGCGCCAAAACCCAGAAAAGTCCTAGTTAAGTAAGCAGACTGCTTTTCCTGATCTGCTTTGCTGACTTACCCACATCCAGAAATTTCTGTCATGGGATTCGCTGACAATTCACTGCAGTGTTTCAGCTCTGCTTCGTGACAAGCACTTTTTTTTTTTCTGGGCTCTGTGATTATACTGATTCTTTCCTTATAGCTCCACTTACTGCATGTCTCACAAGAGGAAGATCAGACAAACAGGGTTCCCTTATCTTTTTAAGCTAAAAATATTTGATAGATAAAAAAGTATGTGTCCTGACTTTGTCCTTCAGATGAGGTCTTACCAGCAAATGATGTCAGGGTGGATCTAAAGCAAAATCTCTGCAACCCTGTCCCTTTGTCAGAAAGAAGTCTATTCCTCTACTCAGACATATTGCTTGCATAACCTTGAGTCAAGAAAAAGAGAAAGAAACAGGCTTTTAAAATGATAAAACACAGCTGGAGTTTTTAGAGATGTGGAGATGATAAGACCTGGATTTAGAGACACAGCTAAATACTGGCATAGCTATCTGAGGCTCTTATCAGACCTTGATGTTTCATCCAGATCATGGCTGTAAAACAGAATTGTTATCCTCTTGTTGCTGCAGTAACAATTCTGGAAACTCAGATCCACTTCAAACTAATTTTTTTTTTTTTAATTTATTTACAAAATGTAGTCAACCTCGATTCAGCAGTCATCCTGAAACAGAGTGTTCAGTGATTAATTCTCCAATATTTTGTGCTGCCTTTGAAATGTTGATATTCCAAAGCGCTTGATACCTTGTCTGGGTAAAAACTACTATGATTCATGCACCTTTTTTCGTTTCCCCCTAAGTCCTTAACAGTTCTTATCTGAAGCCCATAGGTATTAATAGCTAACAAAATTACATTAATATCAAAAGCACTTTATTAGCTAGTGACACAGATAGATGGTGCGAAGTTAAACACTGATGACTATTTTACAGCTGGTAGCGCTGTGGCAATGAGCAACTACACAAAAAGCCTCGTGCTGTGTGAAAGCAAAGCTGTGGCAAAGCTGGGACCAGAGCCCAGACCTTCTTGATACTGCTCCAGTCTTAACTTTGGTCCGTTCAAATGTTTTCTGAAGGGTCACTTCCTTCTTCTTGTTGTTTGTGGCATAAAAAGCCCTCAGTCTCATAAGTCCAGTAGCTGCTTCTGTACAACTGAAGGGTTTTCTTTTAGTCCATCTTGCACACCCATGCTGAGCTGGAGTCACAGATCCTGTTTGCAGTGTTTCTACAGAAAAAGGCAACAAAGAGGACAGATACAGAGATACAGATGGAGGGCAAAAGATGGCTCCCAGGTATAAAGAAACACTTGTTGACGGATCCTGTTAACAGCAGGTCTTCATGGACGAACTTGGATTGAAAGTGAAATCACCGTGCAAGGCATAGATAAAAGGTTCTGTGTTTTCGTTGCCTCTCCCCATTTTCTCAGCTCCCCGCCCCCCCCCAGCCCAACCTTTAAAAAAGACTAAAAAGAGTGGAAAGCTAAAATGAGGGTAAAACTTTGTATCAAAGGCAAACAGTTGATACAAAACCAGAGAATTAGTTTAAAAATTGGCGATTGATTAAAACAAGGAAACAAACTTTCAATTGTGACTTTGAAGAAACATGGTTTTCCTTCTCCGTTGTATTTCATTTTATGCCATAGAGTTTATGTGATCTAACAAATGAAAATGTTGGTATGAACTGTGCCAAACGTCAACCAAATACCCTAAGGCTTAGACAGATGTCAATTAACCACAGCTTGATATGCTGCCAAATCAGAGTAGTCTGTCCCTCTCTCTCAGCGAAGCCTGTACCCTCTAACAGCTGTAGATGAAGCAGGTGAATAACAGCATTTCCCAAGGTTCAGCTGATGCGTGGGACCCTGCTCATGGGTCTTGCACACTCCTTTGTTTCATGTAACACATACCGAAACTTTCTGTAATGCCTCCAGACAGCAATGATCTTGTGTAAAGAGAAATTGTTTTGGCTGATGTGGCAAGGCAGCCTCATGTCAACAGCAAGACAAGTATTCTAAGTGTTGCGTATGCAGGGAACATGGGGAAGCTTCTTTGCATCCCTCTTCTCTAGACTAGGAGTCATCCCTGCCTACTTATTTCTATCTACATTACTGCAAGTAACTCTAACAATGCTGGTAAAAGCTGCCCTTAACCAAGATGATAATTCTATACAAACATTTCTCTGCATGCTAGACAAACCCACTGTACAATATACAATCTTATCTAAGTGAGGGTATTATTTATTTTGTAGCTTTTAAATCAGTTATATTTACAACAGCTCTTAGAGTACAGCTCACACACAGTAGTTAAGCTCTGGCAGTACTGATGTCAGGTCACTAACACATTTGCAAATTACATTTCTAAGTCATAGAAAATGAAAGAAAATTTACTTTAAAATAACTGTTTCATCTTTGAGTATAAGGATCACAAAACACATTTGCAGGTGACTGTAAAACCTAGCCAAGGGCGCTCCTCAGGAAGTCCTGGCACCACCGGCACATGGAGCGCTGCAGTGCAGGGACACAAGCAGTGGCAAATGGTCTGACACACGCACGGCTGCACAGTTCAGTTACTCTCCACGAAAAGTCTCGAGGCTCCATGCTTCTTAATGGCCCCACTCCTCTTCCCTTTCACTAACTCCCTCTTCTTCCTCTGGAAATGCTGAATCACTCTGACTCTTCAGATGCTTAATCCCTGCAAATATAGAAACTGTGGTTAAAGTTGTCTTAGCTCATATTGGATGTGTTTTTCCTGAAGGAAGAAATAAACGAAAACTGAAAATAATGACAAGTTTTTTTAAATGCCCATATTGACTCCCCTTTCCTCAAATCTGCTATTTCAAACAATACTGTGCTTTATTTCCAACGGAAATATTCTCTTCCCTGAATATAGGCTCCTAGAAAATTTATCACTTTTTATTGAAAAAAAGATACAGAAAGATGCTTTGTAGAGCTAAATGGTATTTGCTTATCTTTTTTTTTCCTTTATAATCCTTGATGAGACTAGTATTCCCCATCTCAAGCAAAAGTTTTAAAGTCTTAGACAGTAGATGTGGAAATTAATTCTCCCAGAATTTCATTTTGAGCCTCTTTCTGAGTTTGATCATCTGAAAGTCATTACCCACACGGACCCAGTGCCCCATTGTCACAGCTTCCCAAGGACATCAGAGGTCTTGTCCGAAGTGCACCTCTATAGTCTACACATGACCTGCAGAGCTGTCCAGCTGCAAAGAGAATATCACAGTTGTCAGAGGGGGAACTGCTGAAGCCATGACATCATTTCTCACATGGAGAATGTATTTGTTGTTCCTCATTGATTTTCATGTAGCAGGTAACTATTAATGTTATTTAATGATTTTTTCATAATCCGCATCCTGCAGCCTGCCTTCACCTCTGGCAGTCATTTAATACCACATTGTCATTTGGAGGTAAAGACTCACAGGGTTTTCTGCAATGACTGATAAGTGCACAAGACCTGATGTCTTTCTTCGTAAGCATTAAGATGTTCTGACAGCACCAGGTTTTCAGAACTAACTGACCCTATGTGTGGCATTTTAAAATAAGCTGTTTAGCTTCACAATGAAATAGGTTAATGTGAATTGATGTACAGGTAAGGAAATTCCCGTCAGTAGCGTACAAGTGTGCATGACAGAAAAGGGTGGTGACTTTCCTGAAAAGATACATTTCATTCACAGTGGCAGAATTTTACAGTGCAAAAAAGGTCTAGGGTGATAAAAACACGTAGCTAAATGATAGCAATTGTACTGCTTGATTAAAACCATGGCGACACGTAACACTGCAGTAACCCACAGTGGCTGCCATGGGAGGTCAGAAGGCTTTGGAGCTCGGCATGCCCAGGAACGCTCTGGCTCATTCATTCACAGCTCCTGCTGGGCTAGAACAATTCAAGAGAAGAGATCTTTATACTGGTTCTTGAGTGTCGCTTCAGCAGGGCTACTCTAGCTGTGTGCCCTGCCCTTCATCAATGTGAAGCAAATGATAAGTATCGAGGTGGAGCTCTATCCTCAGAGACTTTTTTTTCCTAAGCAAGTTGGATCTATTCATACCCGTCATCTTTGTTGAGCAATATCTAAATTGTTTGCTGAAATGTTACAATCTGGAAGGAGACACTGAGTGAAAACTTATTTCTCAGGTCACCTCAACCATTTTTACAACTGTTACTATGGTAATATTAATTTATCAGAAAGGCTCTTTTCTTCTTTTTTTTTCAGTCTTCATGCACTGGTAACACAGTCCATGCCCTCAGCTTTCTCAAAGGGCAGTAAAGAGGTACCAGAGTGCTGCTGTTTGGCTTTTGTTTCTGTTCATAGTGGAACATGGTAATAAAGGTGAGCAAGTATAGACTAAGATTTTACTTATAGAAAACAAAACAAAACAAAAGTCAGGATATTAGTGGTGATGGAGATATGGAGTATCTTTTAGAAGATACGGTTTGTGCATACAGCAGATCCAAGTTAGAAAAATCAGGTTACTGGTTCCACATAAGCTTCTCAATCTTCATAAGCTGCAAATAAGGAGGACTGCAAACGCTGATTGATAGAATGTGTAACTGAATCTGGGGGCGCCCTCACCCTCCCGAAGCACTGGGCCTGCACCATCCTGGTGCTGTTTCATTTCACTCCTGTCCTGCCCCTCAGCCCGGGTTGCCCTGCCCTGCTCTCCCCTCGCATGTGGCTCCTGGTGGCTTAGCTGTCCTGCTGACCCCGACAGTCTCAGTCCTCTCTGCGTCTGACCTGACCGCTGCTCTGAAAACTCACTCTCTGTCTGGGGCTTTGCTCTTTGCCTGGGACGTCTGACAGCAGAACCCCTCGTCCAGCCTGAAGGCTGCCCCATATTGCCACTCTCTGGAAATGATTTCATAGCCACGATGTGTTCAAACTTACTCTTATTCTGCCTTAAACTGTCTGAACACTGCCTCTTGCCTTTTTCACTTCCACCACCACCCACCCCTCCTTTTATGCCTCTACAGTCAGCAGAAAAAGATTTGTTTTTCCTCAAAGGGCTTATATTTCACTGCAGGTAATTCAATCCGATTAATGCTGATGAAGAAACCTTTAATGCCAAGTCACATTCAGCAGCCATGATTCATACACTTTGAACTGGTAATTCTTTTCAAATGAAGTCACTGCCTCAAAGCGTATTTTTAGATTACTTATAAATTATGAGTGCAAATGGGACAACTTTCTGGCACTTTTGCAGTCACACAACATCTACACAGTTTAATCAGCAGCTGCCTTCTTCTCTCCATACGATTGAAGCATCAGATTAGGAGGCTAAGCAGTGTCACAGGATATGAAATAACCAAGTGCTCCTGAATTAAACATCTCCTGGAAAAAAAAATGATTTGAGTAATTAAGGCAGCTCCCAATCTCAAGTAATTAAGGCAGCTCCCCATCCTATTTAACACTTCTGCCTTCACACACATCACTGCCCAAGGAACAGTGTTGACATTTACCAAACTCAGGATTGAAATCTGTTTGGCAATTTGAATTCCCGAAAGTTTGAAGGGTTATTTAGTTTTATGATTTGGATCTGATCCTCTCACTATCAAAAACACATTTCCGGATTTTCAGAAAACAGTGAAAAGCAAAGCTGAGCCACAGACAAAGCAGACTGATTTTCAGAGTTTCAAAACTCAAGTCACTTTGAAATTATCAAGCAAACAAACCCGAACAAAGACAATAACAGCCAAATAAAAATGTCCACTTTATGCCATTCTTAAATGAAATATGTTCTGGTTCGCTCAGCAAAAATGAGAATATCAAAACAAATATCAAGTACTCTCACCATTAAACAAGAAAAAGAACTTTTCTTTTTTTATGGAACATCTTGTTTTGAATTTAACAGTCAAATATATTTTGATTTCTTTGAAACTCCCTCTTCATCTTTTTTTTTTTTTCCCCAACTGAAATGAATTTTGAATTAAAAAAAAACCACAAGAAAAGACCCATGATAACTCGTGAAAAACAGCATCGATCACAGGTCTCTGGCAAAGTTGGAAGCAGTGATAGAGAGCTGTGAAGGTGACAGATCCCAGAAGATTTGGCAGATCTTCAGCGAGAGTTCCTCCAAGCTCAGGAGTGGCCCATACTAATACAGGAGCACGAAGCAGTTGTATCAGAAGACCACCTTGGCTAAGCATGACTGAGCTCCAATAAGATGATGTGTACAGTGGATTAAAGTCAAGACAAGGTAAAAATTATGAATAAGAAAAAAAAAAAGAGGCCCACAATACACAGATAGTATAAGGCCATTCTCTATCATCTTTCCAGGGTAGTAGAAATAAGAGAAGTCCACAATTATTCACCACGCATTAGGCTGTGACTGCAATACTACATTTGCTCCCTGCCCCCATACAAGATGTTGACAAACTTGTTCAAATCCAGTGGAGGCCACCAAGGTGGTCAGAGGACTGAAGTGCCTGACCTGTGACAAGAGGTTGAGGGATCTGAGCTTCTTCAGCCGGGAGAAAGGTCAACTTTTAGGCACCTAACAGCAGCCTGCTTATGAGGAGGTTACCCAGAAGATGGAGATGTCTGGCCGTGAATTAGAAGAGAGTATAATCTGACTGGATACAAGCAAGAAATTATTTCACCAAGTATATTTAAGCACTGATGTGGTTTCCCAGAGAGTCTGTGAAGTCTCTCTCCTAGGAGGTTTTCAGTACCCGACTAGACATTAATCAATTTGGTTAAATTTGGTGTGGATTCTGCTTTGTGCATCAGGTTGGACTATGTGCTTTCCCAAAGTTCCTTGTAACCAAAGTGACTGTATGATTTTTATGGAAAGTATATTAACATGAACTGTGTGAATGAAGGCTACATTTTGACCCAGGCGGGAGCTTCAAATGCTTCCTTTTCTTATAACAGAGATGAAGGATCTAATTGCACCAGTTACGCTAATATCAAGAACAAGATTTCTTTTCAGTCCTTAAAACCATGGGGCGAGACTGAATCAGCATGTCAGTACTGATCTTGGGTAACGTATGAACTCATTATTAGGTTATGTGGCCCATTGTGATCTATATATGCATACGTGACCTATACATAAATATAAGTGAGCTGTACGTTTGTATTTGTTTCCAAAATATAAGGGATGAAAACAATGGGACTAAGGGGTTGTATTGGGGTTGGATCAGACCAAGTGCTACAGTATTTCCAAAATCAAGGAATATGGGACATCTCTTGCATGTGACAGATATATCTAAAGACAAAAACTCACTTAGAAATCACATCCAAGTCAGGGCCAGTGCACAGAAATGTCAAAGAAAATAATTTAATTTCCTGAGAAGGAGGCATGGGAGCAGCCTGTCCTGCAGAGCAAGGCTGGTGCATCCTGTGCCTGCTGCATCTTTCCACTGGGGCTTCAGGGACAGAACCTTTGTCTCAGTCACTGTCTCCTGGTTCAAGGAATCTGAGGACTGCTGACTGTCATTGTAGTTAAAAGAATATACTTGCTGCCTGCAGATGTACCAGATTTTAAAACCATAGACTGCAGTAGTAAAAACAATGCCTCTGCACTTCTGTTACAAAAGAGATTGCTTTCTTGCTCGGCTAGGCATCTGCACGACAGGAGTAACACAGCTCTTAGCACTTCAGGAGATGTTTTGCCGAACGTTTCCAGAAGCATTGGGTGCTCCACATGAGGAAATATGCTCCCTTCTGCCAGTCAGTGCCAGCAGGAGAGCAGCAAGGCTCCCTCTGCAACAGGCACTGAGGTACCACTCACCTGGGCACCCTGCCCAACACGGGCCACAGCTCCCTGCTCCAGGATGCTCCTCACTGTGGAAAGCAGAAAATGCTTCCTGCTATTGCCACCTCCAGCAGAAGCTGAGGACAGTCAGATCCCACAGGAGCAGGCTGCCTGGCAGAAACCTCCTTCCACAGGAGCTGAGCAGTTTTTGAATACTTCTCTCAGCGACTTTCATCAGTTCAACAGAACACAGCTTAACCAGCCTCCATGCTCTGTGTTTCCTGTTTCACTAAAGTTTACAGGAAGCAGGTTTAGTCACCTTTAAATGCTCATTGTCAGGTCCATGCCAACTACATTACCAAATTTATTTACAAGTGAGAAATGAGTTGTCTTCTCTCTGTCTCATTTGACAAAGGTATCAGAAACATAGCTGTCATTACTGGTCATGGAAAAACTCAAAGTAGGTTTACTCCCTGTATGCATACTAGATACTCACATCCAAAGTATTTTGACCTTCTTGATCAAAAATTCCACTGTTTGGACAGAAAAAAATAATGGCTTCTAAGACGTTTTTGTTTTAAAGAGCTGAAATACAGAAGGGTATATGTTCCATACAAAAGCAGGACAGTAAAACAATAAGGAAAATGCTATAGTTCCCCAAATACCTATTCTAGCTTTCTCTTGTTTTCTCTTTGTATAAGTGACCTGCTATCTACCTCCCTCATCTGTACAATCAGTTCCTGGAGCCAGTTTTACTTAACTGGTTGGTTTAGATAAGCTCTCCTTACAGACGAGTCAGAGTTCAGCACATAAGCTTCTGTTAGTAACCCCTTAGAAAACATTAACCCCATCCTTAACCTACTTGTCTCCCCAGCTACGCAACTCTTCTGCTCTTTCTATGATCCAGCTCACCAAAAATGATGCTCACTGACTTCCCTGCCCCTTCAGCCCCATTCTGCACCCTTTTCTTTGATCAACTTTCCCTTGGACTCAGCCTGAAATCTTCTAGAAAAAGTGCCTAGTGATCTCTAGCTTCATCTTTTCCAACTTACTGATGTCTTTGCCCTTGAAACTTTTGTCCTGGTTCTTCCTCCACTGTTTGCTTTTTCCCCTGCCACCCTCTGAAAGTCCTTTTCCCCTCAGTCCACAAGGATAGGAAAGGATACAAAACCCTGATGAGAAGAGTTTGTTCCTTCTGTCCAAACTAAAACTCTGGAATGCATTTTTAACAGAAGGTTGCAGAAGCCTAAGCCTTTAGCTCAAAGTGATCAGAATCCAGATCTTGATCTCTATCCTTTCCAAAATTATTTGTCCATTTCCCCCCAGACATTTAGGCTTACATATTTCGGATTTCCATTCTTCTCTAGATCACCATATCCGATTTTCATCTAAGTCTTGATATTTTTCTTGTTTAATGTGTCCAATACTATATTTACCAGTCATCCAGTGAAAACAATCATGGAAAAACCTTATCCAGGGATCTTCACTACTACTGCATCTTCTTCTTTAGGCTTTATAAATGTACCTGTGCTCCTGCAGCTGCAATTACCTGAATCATTTCCCTTGTTGCTTCCTATGCCACCAATGAACAACTCACTGCTCCTCTTTAGTTCTTTCCTCCTTTAGTTCCTTCCAAGAATTTTCAGACTAATGGCAGCTATTTATGCTTTCAAGGAAAACTGAGTTTCTTCACATATTACAAGACCTATCTGCTTTCATCTTACACCAGGGAATGGTACAGCACCATTAGCTAGGCTATGAAACGAGCATTTTCATTTCTTTTTTCTCCATTGTACTGAATGCCAGAGAGATCCAGTTGTCATCCACCCCCAGTTCCAAATCCTCCTCAAAACTCTTTGGCTTGGAATTTGAGAAACAGCCTGAGAACCCTTAAGTTGCCAACATGCTGAGACACAGCTGCATTTACCCCTAATGCTCTGTATCTACTCCCGAGTTGGTTGTTCCACCCTAGCTGGGTGTTCACTGGCGCAACAAGCAAATTCTGCTAGATGTTTGAACAAGGTTCAATGTGGCATAATTCTATTCCCTTGTGTGAATTCCTAGGTGCTATGTTAGCATCAATACAATATGACAAGAACTATACAGTGATCCATGGGGTATTATTGCGTGTGAACCAAAAGATAGACCATGACTGATATACGTATGCAAATGTTTTACATACCTTGCCTTGTGTTTCGACATTCCCACCTACTAGAATGGTCTCAGTCTGCCCTCTTGACAGTAATTATTACATCTGCTGATGCTTATGTCCATAAATCCTGTCAGATCATTTGCTTCCAAGCAGACCCATTACAAAAGCAGAGCCCAGGGTGGCTGAGGGTGGCAGCCTTGGCAGTCTTGCTTCTTTGGTTGTCCCAAAGCAGCCACTCTCTGGGTGTCCAAAGAATGTAAAAAAATAATCTGTAAAGTAACAACAATAAAACACATAGACCCTGACCTTGAGAGTTCCAATGAGTGTGAGTGAGCAAACAAAAAAATGTGAGGGAGAGAAGACAAACAAATGTAAATTGATGTGGAAAATTTTGCTTTATAGATGTGGGCAACTGTAAACAAGTTTGTTTGTTGCAGTGTCTACAGGTTTCCTAAAATTTAAGTTGTTCTTTGCTCAGAAAGACTAAAAAATCCTGCTCTGTGGAACTATCTCAAAGGACTCTGAATGGTACTCATGCCTGTAAGCTCTTGTTAACCAAGCTTTTATCGAAAAGTAAAACTAATTGCTTAAAAGTTGTATATGTATGTATAATTGTGCATATATGTATATGTATAATTGTGCCCTTACTCCTGTGGTCAACGAGTCTGAACATAACCAGGTCATTTGTTATTACACAATGCTATGTCTCACTCTTCCAGAAGTTAATGAGTCTTTCCTTCCTGTTTTCTAAGAAAGAAGGGTCAGCTTTTGTAATTGAACTTAATTCCCAGTTAATAAAGAAGAAATAACTTCAAACAGCTCCTGTTTATTTACAATGAATGTATGTAAAATACCTAGTGTAAAAATTAATGTTCTATGTTGCTTTAAAGTTTGAGAAATGGAATAAAAAAAGTGGCACAGAAAATTGGCACAGTGGGTACTCTCAAACTCCTGTTTAGACTATCCAAGGAAAAGCAAAGTTAGCCTGTCACTCTGTCTTTTACAGCTGATGGAATCTTCAAAGGCCAGCAGACATGGTGGGCCTTCAACATTTATAATAATAAGAATCTAAAGCACCAGTATGGCAGTTTAAACTGTCTTGACATCATAGCAAGCCATAAATCAGCAAAAATCCCTTCTGTGCTACACTATTTTACACTTAAGCTTAGCCTAATGGGGAAAAAAACATAATCTCATGTATCTGTTATGACTATGAGACCAAGATATTATTCAGTCATGCAATTTTATCTACTTTTTTTTTCTCCTATTTGCATCTCTTTCAGAAGTGCTGATGGCTAAATCAAAACAAATGATCTGAAGCATTGGCAAATATGATGGGTTTATGTAGGTCACATATCTGATCTGGAGCAGATCGGATAGTTAGCATACCTAACATGTCACCATGGCCTCGTAGATGTTTGTAAATGATCATTCGGAAACCAAGCAACATGGGCTGACAAATTTTCTAAGTGTCTGCTAGTTGTTACTAACTCTTCTCTTAGCTCCAGCTGTACAATTCTGAGTCCTCACGGTGAGCTTGTTAAATGACCTTCTTCCAGTCAAAAGACTCAGTGTTAAACTATCACAATGAAGACTATAAGAGAGCAGCAAAATTCATGTTGCAAATGTCTGGCTGCGTTCCATTTTGTTCTCTCACACAACACTTTCCACTTTATTTTTCCTTCCCAGAAGTGCCTTGAAGCAGCACTGGCTCCATAAGAACAGTGTGCAGGAGCTGCTTCAGCACAGAAAGTCTTTTGTCAGTGCTCCACAGGCTGGCCAGAACATGCACTGGAGACAGAGGTCAGCTTTGCAGTGGCTGAAGGGACTGCATCTCCTACTTAGAGTAGCCAAAAGAGTAAACAGGGAGGCTTTTGTTGCTACAGGCAACTTCTTGTAGTATGTAAACATCTCATTTTACTGGTTCCTTCCTTTCCTCCTTAGCCCTCAGACTGCAGAAGTCTTCTGGATTCAAGGAAAAAGCAGAAGTCTCTACAGTCAGCTAAGTAGATGTTTTAGGCTTTAACAATCTCAGCCTAATGCTAACTACCCTTTGGAAAGCCGGAAAATATTTCTTATCTGACTCTTTGGAGGATGTCTCTTGGTCAAATATCTCAACAACAACTTGAGCAGAAAACTATGCCGAGATGGTTTCCATATTGGTAACGAAATCAGACAGTGCTGCAAGGCTCTTCTCCTGCACAGCTCCACATGCTGGTCTGGCTGGGCAGATGGAGGCTGTAACCAGAAGAGCATTAAAGGTTTTCAGCTGACGTTCTTTTAATCCCAGTTTTTCATAGTTCAGAGGCAGGTTTAGAGCTGTTGATAATTGTGCTTGAATTCAACAAATGAGGGCAGATTTTAAAGTTGCTGTGCTCTGAACAGGTCCTGGGAAGCTCCTTAGATGGTCGGAACAGCCCCTCAGAAAACAGCTGTCTGGAAGCCAAGTTTTACTGGGCAATGTGTTTATTTGCTGTTATTACTAAACCCTCACTTTTAATGAGTACCATTCATAGCCAGGCAGCTGTCTGTCCAACTAGATCAATATCACAGGACTGACAGAATTGTTCCCCTGTGTCAAAGGACTACAGTAATTCCATCAAATATAAGACCACATTTTAAACCTAAATCAGCTGTTCTGTGACAAGAGAAGCCAGTAAAACTGCTACTGTCACAAAATATGGATTAGAACTCATTGGCATTAAAAGTTTACGAGCAGCATTTTCTAAGCATGGCTTTTATAAATTAAAATATCTTACATTTTCCCAGGCAACTTGTGTCGTTCTTATAATTCACCACATGCTGCTGCAGACTAGTTTATGTTTCCAGTTTGATACACTCTGTAGGCTGACTAACTTGAAAAGAACCATGAGGGAAAAATAGCAGGAAGTAGGTTTTACGGATAGTAAATCAGATCGGATAGGACTTGGGAAAGTCGATGCTCAAGACAGTATGAGACTATGCTCAATATTTTGACTGCAGCCTGTAAGTCTCTTTGGAGGTAGGAAAAAGGCAAATATTAGCTACACATTCTGCTATGTACAAAATAAAACAACGTTATCATCCTACGTGCCATAAATACAGGAAGGGAAAGGATAATCAGATACATCTTAATTTTCATAAGAGGTCTTAACTTTTGAATTCTAAAATGCATGCCATCATTGAACATAAATTATAGATCAAGTGTAGAATCAGGTTGAAGGGTGTGCTTTATGGTGGACATTCACTTATATAAAATAATGGTTCTTTCCTGGCCTTTAGATCAGTGAGCATTAAAAGGATCTTCCTCTTCCTGCTGGGAGCAAATGCTTTGTTCACAGGTACTATTCCTTTTTCTAAGGATAAAAAAAAGAGTTCTGCTTCTTATATGCTATTATATTAAATGGTGATTTGTAAGTGAGAAAGGGAATTGAGTCTCATACCAGTTTGGTTTCCTCTAATCTGTTCCTGCCAATAGTGGCAACCAAGAACATTTTCCCCTTTTTCAATTTTTCCTTCCCCATTTCTTAATGGGAAATCTCTGACCTGCTCTTCCAGCCACTTTTCTCACTGCAGCACAGTTATTTGAGACTTTATTGTTTCTAATAAAACTCAGAAATGCATTCTTATCAAAACCGCAGCTGAGGCTGCACAAACTGGTCTTCAAAGCAAATGCATAAGCATTTCTAAGAGATTTTACTTCAGCAACTAATTCTTGGGCAAAACACTGTATTAGAGAACTTGAAGGAGTCTGAGCTATTTGGATGTTAGGTGGGCTGAGGCTTGCATCCAATTGGAATGTGTGGTAGTCATGGTTGCCACCATATGGAAAAGTACACTGTGACAGAGAAGTAGCATGGCTTTTTTTTTTTTTTTTTTTTTTTTTTTTTGTAGCATATGTTTTAACTTCAAACTAAATTGCTTTCATTGAAATGGCAAATTCCACTAAGGTTTAAAAAAATCTATTGACTATCGGAGAACTGTATATGGTGGGAAGAGATGAAGCCATATGCCTCTGTCGAAAAATCTGCAGTGAAGGCAACGCGTGGCACTGGTGGTGCCTCAGATGGGCAGGGCAGCGTCAGCCAGCCCGGAGCAGGGCAAAACCACTGCACACGGCTGTCCTGGCAGCACACGTGACAGAAGCAAAGTGAAAAAGGAAATGCTTTTTAACTGTGATCTTCTGAGCAGGAAGAACAAAGCGTAGCATTTTTACCTATGCTTCACTTACAGTACTATGCTCCCAAATAAAAAGAAATATGTGATGTAAGTTTCAATAAGTAATCAGGGAAATGTAATGTTACTCAGCAAAATAACCTCTCAGTGTATGGCAGAACCAGGATAACAATAACAACCACATTTTCACTCTCCAGCCCAGCCCTTCTCAGAGAAGATTATTTTTTAGATTCCCTTTTTTTTTTTAAAAAAAAAAGGAACATTGAAAAAAATACATGTACATAAGTAAAAGATAATAGCTTCATTCCCTTTGGAATACAAATACTTGTCTCACCATATGTTTGTGTTTGGTTGTGTCTCTGGATGGCAAGGAAGGGTTTTTTTAATCCCAGGGATGTTTACAGATGTAAACTTTAATCATGTGAATAGGATTCTCATCCTGATCAGCTGTTTGTGCCGCTCAGGCAAGACTTTGCACTGCAATACAGCAATAATTCATACCCCTTTAAGCAGATAAGGTTTACTTGGAAAGTTTCTCTGCAAAAGTAACTAACCTGTGTGGGAAGAAAAATTTTTAAGTATAGAATCCTTATAACTATAAAAGGCAAGGTTAAAAAGTAGTATATAAGGAATGAGGGGACATAGGCACATCTGCAATGCTGAATACCATGGCAGACGTGAGGAAATATGAGACATATAAGACCTCATCCAGATTTAACGCTCCAGGTACCCAACAGCCATAACTGAGTTATCATACAAGGACCAGCAGCCAAACGTAGGTCCAGTCACAGGTTAGACGTAAACAGAGTCTGGGATCAGATTTCACCATGATTTTAGTTATGTCCCCTTTGGCTAGAGTTGGAAATGCTGATCCTTAGTTACACAGGGCCAGAGATATCACAGTCTCAGTAATTTTGGCCATGCAGCATAGCACAGCAAAAGGGTTTGCCTGGTGCAGAATTCTTTGTTAAACATTGATGAGGTTTCATTTTGGTTTTAAGCGCAAAAATATGAGATTCTCCTCCATGTTGTAATAATGATAAATCTTATAAAAAGACAATGTGATCAAAACTATCCTTGGTTTACCTCCCACTTCCTAGGTCTTTATTTCCATTGCCTTCTACTCACTGCTGTGACTATAAAGAAACTGTCCCTGTTGGGTGTCCAAGGCTCAGCATGGATTTGTAGCTGAGCACAGATGTCCACTTACCTTTAGATACCTAAATAATGAAGGCAGTTGCCAGTGGTTCCTTATACAATCAGCAGCAAGAGACAGATTTCCAGAATTCGGTTCTTCACTTGTCAGCCTGCAACAAGCCCAGGATAACTCCATGCCTGATTTAGTTTAAGCAGGATGGATTCAGGCCAGAGCATTTATAAAAATGACAGTAGCAGTCTTCAACAGCTGAATATTTGCACTTGCTTGGAGCCTTAAAATTGTAACTTGTTTGTGACTAGAAAAAAACCCTGAAATTTCACAATTTCCTTTATCAGTAAAAAAAGGAAAAATCTTCGCACCAAAACATTTGATATTTGCATTAGTTTTGCCTAGTTTGTTAAATGCAAAAATCTAGACATGCTACGGTAAAATTAATTTATTCAAAACACAATGGAAATTAAGTTTTTTGCATTCAAAATCTTACTGAAAATGCTTTATGAAACATTTTTGTCTCCACCACTTCACGAGCCATTTCTGAGAAGCTGAATTTCAGATTTCTTTAGGCATTTTTATCTGACTGCAGTGTTAACAGACAGTATTATCCAGCTGCTCTCTTTTTCCTGGACAATTGCACTGTGGCTCTACTTATTGTATTTTGGCTGACATAGGGATTTTTCTGAGGTCAGGAAATCTAAACAGAGGAGAAAAAACTTACTGCCTCATCCTGTGGGGAGAGAATCCTTGACAGAGGAAGGGAGGCTATAATACTCGGAGGCCTGAGTACATGATGGGGTGAATAAAATCCTGCATGTAACATCTGGGCAGCTTTTGCTGTTTCACAGCAGATTCTGTTTCCCCCCCATGCCTAGCATGTCACCCTAAGCATCGTCTTTTTTTATATTCTGGATCCATATTTTCTATTTTTGTTATTCTTTTTGTGGCTATTATTTCTTTCCGTGGTCTGGGGCAGATATAGAGTAAGATTTGTCCATGGCAGATTTAAATCTCTTGCTCAATACTCTGTGCAGCCTGAGTGTTTTAGGGTATGGATAGAAAGCTCTCCAGTGAGCTGTGCTTTTAAAAATGAAGACAGGAGCAAAATCTTTGCTGGTCAGCCAAAAATCCAAAGCAGCATTTTTCTGTTATACTTCCACGTACTGTGTGGCTTTCACTTGTAATTAATACAGTCTGTTTGGTTTCTGTCAGAAGTCTTTGAGCTTCTCTGTTAATTTGCTGATGAGTTCCCTACTGATTTATAATCTCCATTGTGATCCTTCTTCAGGTGACAAAGTAGATAGGCTTTTGGCATCAGCGTAACCTGACACCAACAATATTGGAAATGCCAGAACGAGTTCTTCTTTTAAGTATTTTATAAACTCCTTCAAAGTTACAGAAACATCATCATGATTAAATGAGTGATTGATGTCAGTGTTTATTTTAAATGATCACAGTTGCTTGACGAATGGTATATGAATAGCAGTTACCATTTTCTTTATATTACAGGTACAGCAGCTATAGTTCTTACATCGAGCAGGAATCTGTCAGGAAGAATGAGCCTTTTCAGTTTTCACCCCCTCAGGCGTGTGAGCTGCTGAGAACATCCCAAGCAGATGAGATCCATTTCAAAGGCTGAAGCTGAAGATGGCTTGAATCTCTCCTCTCTCCCTCCGCAGCACGCATTTTGTTCTAACCAAAGCAAAGTTTACAATATGAGTTATGAATTGAGGCAGCTTAACCACCTAGGAACACCGGAGTATTTCTGGAAGATCAGACCCAGTCCTTCTTCTGGTGTTACTGACAGCCCCTGGTGCTGAAGAGGTTTTTCTCGTGTTAAGATCTTACTTACTTGAGGCTTGCGATCTTAGTTTTGGATTCTGAGATATTTTCACTTAAGACACAGTATCACCCAAACAAACTGACATTTAAAGAGCTCACTTACAGAAGCAGGGAATGTACTACCGTAAAATAAGATGTCATCCATTAGACTGAAAGGTGAAATTCTTGTATGGGCAGGTGCAGGATGAAGTGTTTACTGTGCTTGCCATTACCATAATATGAAAGGTTTACATTTCACAAATGTTAAAGAAAAAAGCTGTTGAATCACAACGTTGCTGAGGCTGGAAAGTGCCTCCAGAGACTGCCCAGGCCAAAACCCTGCTCAACAAAATATCAGCTGAGACAGGTTGTCCAAGACTGTGTGCAGTGAGATTATTATCTCCAAGGATGGAGACATCACAAGTGTTCTAGGCAGGCTGCTCCACTGTTTGACCACCCTGACAACAAAATAAAAATAGCTTTTTCTTTTATATAATTTGAATTTTCCGTATTTCAATTTGTGCCCATTGACACTTGTCCTCTCATTACATAGAAGCCTCTCATTTTCCACAATGAAATTGAGTAAGCTCTAGTAATATTCCTGCTTGTGCTTTCCAGAAAAAAAACCCAGACGAATACTTGTTTTCTGGATCTGACAGTCAATCTGAATGACAGATTGCATAGCCCAGGTAACCATGCCTATCATTACTGTTTCATAAGACATAATGTATTTAATCATGAAAATGCTTCTCTAGTCTGGAAAGTAACTGCATAGAAGAGGCAGTGTGGATGACGGATGGATTTCTGTAATTTTCAATACTGTTTCCAGTGTTTGACATAGGTTTTTCCAAGTAATCTGTGCATCTAACTCCTAAATTTTTGCTGCCTCCTGAGAACCCAAGTCTTGTAGGCTGCAGCTAAAAACGACACTAAACAGCACCAAGAGGCAGTTCTGGGCACTGACCTGTGCTGGCTGCACTGACCAGCCTTTAGCCAGGACCTCAGTTTTGTCTGTCCCAAACACCTATTGCCTAGAAAATTCCCAGCCTTGTTCAGTGAGTGATATAGGCGAGAGATCATATCCACTGGGAATTCTGGATGAGCTCCATGGTTTGGGACCATAAAAAGATCTGCAGCATGGATGTGAGCTGTGTGGAGCCAACTGGCCTGGAAAGATACAAGCCCTCATGCAGGTGTAGCTGTGGAACCTTACATTCCCGAGCATTTTGCAGCTTGACTGTCTTACCTGGTACTCCTACCAAATGCACTCAGGATAAAAGAAGCTTTTCTACTTTCTTTTTCTCATGTAACAGGTTTTTAGGTTTTAAATGTGTTCAGAAGTGTTGGTGTCGACCTTGTGCCCAGCCACGGCTGTTCAGACTAACTGATACAACCCATAAGATCTCTCAACATTTCCACCCGAGAACTATAGTCTGAGACTACACAAATATTTTTCTGCGAATCTTGGCCCCGCGGAGCTGGGCTACCTCAGCAGCAAACCAGCAAGGAATCAGTATTGAATCAGCGGTGCCAGAAAGCCCACTAGCCAGGGCTTCTGCTGGGAAGTCCACCCAGATGCAGGACAATGCCTTTGACAACTAAGAGATGGCTGGCAAGTGTTAAGTCTCACCGCTGCAGCCGTCAGGAAGGGGACAAAGCTGCTACTTCGGTTAATCTTAACCAAGGGCTGAACTGTGCTCACTCACACTTGCTGGTCAGTTGGCAAGTGAGAAGGGGGACATCTGCCCCCCGGCATCCGGGAAAACAAAGTGATCCTTTCCCAGACAACACCAAATAAGAAACACCTGGTGGAAAACGGTTCTCCATAACTGCTTCAACAAGAGACACGTGACAGCATCACTTTGCAAAGACCAGTTTTCACAGAGTAAGGGTACAAATCCCTTGAATCAAGGGAGACAAAGAAAACATGGTGATTTGTGATGTTTTTGCAAAATAATACAGGTGGGTTTTCCCACCCCTAAAAGAAATATAGAACAATTTAGTATGAAATGCTTATGCAGAACCAGGGTGTTTCTCTGGAAATGAGTAAATGCAGGAAAGTCCTAACTTAGATATCAGAAGGGGTCTGGGACCTGAGATCAGGGGTCTACACTGATCTTTTGGGAAAGAGAAGATGAAAACAGTGAAAAGTTTATTTTGACAATGTTAGTAATATTTTGAATTTGAATTTTTTTTCATTTTAACTAAGTAAATTTATTGACAGCTGAAAACCTATGACATTCTTATGCTTTTTGTTTGCTGGCAAATTAAAACTCGGTATTAAGAAATCAGTTATTCAACATAAAATAGAGTCACTGCAAACTGTTTGAATTACAGTAAATACAACTGGTCCAACTTTGCAGCTGCCATGGGCAGCAAAACATCAGGGGCAAAATCTTTAGTGGCTCTTTATTGTGTGAGTGACTTGAGCTTGTGAGAAACCTACCTCTTCTGGTTTGCCTGAGGCACCAGAATACCCCAGAGCCAGCATCGAGTACAAACAGAATGTAATTACACAGTGGAAGCACACTATCTGGCACTCAGATTAACAGTCAGAGAATCAAAACAAATATTGCTCTCAATTTTTCTGGAAAGTACAAGCAAGAATACTACTATAGTTTACTCAATTTCATTGTGGAAAATATAGACAAAGTACAGAAAAGGTAGACTTTTCTACAAAGGCTTAAGCACATTCATATCAGAGTCATAAATGTAAAAATTAATTTTAACACTATTCTTACTTTTCATCTTGCTAAGAGTTTGAAGAAAAGACAGGTAATAATCTCTCCAGGGATTTGAGTAAAACCAGTAGCATGCAGGTTTAATGTAGTATTAACCTAGCAGATTTTAGCTGGGCATTATAAATTTCAGTCAGATTTTAACATAATTCCTCTCCTTCTCTTATAACCTTTCTTGCCTAGTTCCAAAAATTTTCAACCTGCTTCTTTAGAAAGAAGTATTTAGTAACCCACCAGAGCTGGTGGTAAAGAACTCCACCTATGTGTCACCAGGGGGAGCTTGCATGCCAAAAATCCCTTTGACTTTTTTAATAACTCAGCTTTCTTGGGGACTGCAAGGATATTGAAAGCTGAGTTTTTATAATTTCTCCTCATTCCAGAAAGAAAAGGAAACCTGCTGCCTCTCTTTGTCTTTCAAGGGGACAGCTAGCCTGTGGGTATGCCCTTACTCTGGGATACAGGTGACCACTTGCTCTGCTGCCCAGGTCGTTCAGACCATGTCTCCAGTTTTCACTGCCTACAACTCTTCTCCATTCAACGAGTCACATCTTTCTTGAGTGTAATAGCTTAAATTAAACACAGTCCTGGCTATGCTGAGTAGATGTTCATGGGTTTGCTGCTGCTTTCCAAGTACAGGTGCAGCCCTGGTTTGTCCTGTGTCCTTGTCACCTGGAAAGATCCATTGCAAGGAGTAACCATGAACTTGCACCATTTCCAGGATTTGCCAGACACGTGTTTACATATGCTTCTTGTTGCATATGCAACCTATGCAGTAAAGGTGCTCCTTAAGCTGAAAGAATCACAGCAAGCATTTTAGACTTTTTTTTCTGCTTCTGAGGGGTCATTAGATTCCTCAGTGCTTTTAAATGTATTCTTAAAATTAGTTATTCTGTAGATTGCTCAGAGCCTACTGATAATCTCCTCTGGCTATAGAAGACTTATGGAATAACTTTGCTTCACAGGTTGGGTGAGTGCTGAAAATACACTGTTTCAAGAAATATTATCAGCTACACCAAATGAGAGCTTTTTAAAGAACATCCTTCTGGCCCATGCAGCTCACAGGAAAATTAATCCCTTTTCAGATCCATATTTCCTGTGTTTTTCTGGTCACATTCACGCACATAATTCATGCCAGTGTTCAGTCCTAGCTGAGGGCCTGAAAGGATGTGGTTGAAATCTCTAGGCTGCTCATATTCTTGTCTCCATGCCAAAGCTCTGGTGGTCGGTTTTGGGAACTCTGTGTTCCTGCTAAACTGGGCAATGTTGCCTCCCATGGGGAGAAGGAAGGGAGAAATTATGGAGGAGAGGACAACCACATGGCTGTCTTTAGAAAATTTTTGCTTTTCAATAAATTCAGACTAATAGGCATTCACTTCAAAAGGAAAAAAAAAATCAAATTATAAAAAAAGCAGACAACATCCCCACCACAAGAAACCCACCACAGATGGTCCCTAAGAATCAGAAGCAAGGTTTCTTTTAGCCTAACTGCAAAAATAAGCACCGTGTTGTTCAGAGACGGGGCTATCACAAAGCTGACATACTACTTGGACATTTACTCAGGTCACAGTGAAACCCAATGGTAGAAAGTAAAATAACTACTGGCAAGCTCCTGCCCCTGGATGAGCAGCTTGATAGCAGGAGCCACTCTCAAACTGTCACATTTTTTAAACTTCCCAGGCCTGATCCCAAAAGAAGTGAGTGAAGGTGTGGGAGCTCTGCTGATGGGCTGCGAGCCTGCACCTACTTACATATGTTCATAAGGACCAGCACAACTGATGGAGTTTTAGCTGGAAGACTGTGGGATGCTGTTACTGCATCAGACACTGCTCATTATACGGTGGTGCAATTTATGTTATACAAATTCACTACCAGTCTTGGGCTTGCCTGTAGTTTGTCATACTGTCTTTGAACAGCTTTGCCTTCTGCAGGTGCAGATTTCTGTAAATGAAAACTGACGTTGTGGAGAAGAGACATTAACAGATATAAGGGAACTGTAGAAATATGCAGGGAAGTCTTTTCTTTTAAGGGCAAATTAAATGAGACATAACCCTGCACAGAATGGAGGCTTTTTAGAAAAATATTACTTAGAGATGTGCCTCTGCATTTATATTCTGTAGCGATCTCTATCTCCAGAAGACCTCAATATAAACCAAGCAAGTTTCCACTGTCTCCCCACATAGCAAACCCACCAGCAGTGCTGTAGGAGGAGCATGCTCTCCCCGACACTGCTGATTTGTGGCACCGAGCTGAGGAGGGGTGCAGATGTGACAAATAAACTTGGCCCTGCAGCACAAAAGATCCTGCAGCTCCTGTTCAGGACCCCAGGAGATGTCAAATAGCAATATGTAATCTAGGTCTTCATTCCATCATCCTGCTTGGGATCAAATTCAGGTTCTTAAATGTTTGAAATCAAACAAAGAGGTAAGTATTATTTATTACAGTAGGACTCAGTGGAGTCCTACTGACAACCATGTGGCTTGGTTGTTAACCTCCAGCATAGAACACACAGCTGAAGCCAGGAAATAAAATTGAATGCCCTGCCAAATAACTGGCTTCATAAGAACCTTATATCTTCTCCTACAAAAATATTATTTTTTCTTCAAAAGCTGTTTCAGTTCAGAGCAAAACACTGCCAAAATCTTTGGAATATCACTATAAATACATCTTGTAACATAAAGTAACCAGAACAACACATGTTGTCCTTCCTGGGCTTTCTACTTAATATTTTAAGATAAGCATGAAGTCTCCAACATTCTCTTTCTATAATATTTTATGTTCTCTCTTAAAAAGTTGACTTTTTAATGTCATTTGTTACTGCATAGAAGAAATTAATAATTGCTATGATGTTTACATGGCCCTATATTTAGTACAACAATGCTTAATAATTTTTTTCAAGTCATAAATGCTTTTTCATAGCCATTTGTAAGTTTACCCTTCTATCATAAAAATAAAGTCATACACTTAAAAAGAGGCCAATGTAACATTCACTGCATGAAGATTAGAAAGAGCTATCAGATATGCAAACTTCACTCTGAACCAAACAAAGTCAATGGAAATACTCCTCTAGACTTTGGTCCATGTTGGCCAGGCCCTTAAACCACATGTGGGTTTGATATAGGGACTCATATCAATGCTTGGCACAATCTTTTATTTTTTACATGCCAGGTAATAGTGGCAGATGACAAGTTATAACACAAACATCCCAGTTTTGCTGTAGAACAGCTCTCAAGCTTAGTGTACCGTGGTACATATTTACTGCAGCCAAGGCCAGAGCCATTTTGAAGCAGAAGCTGCCAGCTGTGTGAAA
Source organism: Cuculus canorus (assembly GCF_017976375.1). Classification (NCBI taxonomy): domain Eukaryota; kingdom Metazoa; phylum Chordata; class Aves; order Cuculiformes; family Cuculidae; genus Cuculus; species Cuculus canorus. The sequence continues at coordinate 26,691,629 of NC_071406.1, read as the reverse complement.
CGAAACATATTCAAAGCTTCCAATAGTAAGAAATTAAATACAGACTATGTCACTATCTGCCAACATTTTGGGCAGTAGCAGAATGGTGGCAGCCAACTGAACTTGAGATGGCAGCAATCTTATGTATCCTATTCACCAACTCAGTGATTCACTAATTAATTATATTAATTTATATTTTTTTAAAATTGTATTTACTGTCATCATACTACTGGAGAAGTCTGAGGAAGGAGAGAGAAGGGTAAGGGAGAGTGAGAAAAAGAGACAAAGCGTTGGAAGGTAGCACTTGCAACAGATATAGCCAGGAAATTTGTTCAAGGCCACACTACACTAAGTGTTGTGGTTGCATTGAGGTGCAGTCTGACTAAGATGTTGGTAGGAATGATATATAAATGAAGAAAAGAACTAGTTTTGAAACCAAAGCTGCACCTTTCTTTAATAGCCTCCTTTGGCAAAAGAAAAAAAAGTAATGATACAAGACTGCAGCATGAATTTTCTTTTCCCAGTGTTTCAGGAGGTACAGGCAGTTGTGGTACTTCCACTCATGAAACCAAATGCATAGATGGCACTTTGTCATATAGCAACGGATGAACTAACAAGAGCAGTACACTAGAATAATGCAGCAGAGCTTTGCCTTCTGTTATCCAAGAAAAAAACATATCAAGATAGATCTTCTACCTGAAAGAAATGTATTGAAGAATGGGTGTCACCGGGCAAATGAAAAGATGCTGCTGCAGGAACACCACAGATCTGCTGAAGAATTAGAGGAGGACTTGGCCATGAAAAATGGAATTGCTTCAGCTACTGGATGGCACCTGCTTTTGTGAAGCAGCCCTAGCAGTCTGCCCAGTATTTCTTGCAGTTGAAAGCCATCTCTTTCTTCTGTTCTGGCCTTACGGCTCCAGTGCAGCACAATCATGTTAAAAAAAAACCAACTTCATTGCATAGATTGGGAAAATTGATACCCTGAACCAAAGTGACTTAAGCATATAAGAAAAGCCTGACTGAGCACCAGCCCCCAGCCGGTGAATTTTTTTGTTCTGAAAATTTTATAAGAGATGGCTAATATTCATTTCCTAAAAATTAAATTTAGGCCAGTATATGAGGCAGAAATCACACAGAAACAGTATTTCTCTTTCTAGTATAATATGACGTCTCCTGTTCTTAAACTGATGTGTTCAGCTAATACTAGAAGTTCTTCACAGAGTTTGTCTTCTAAGAGGGCAGCCTGTAAAATGATACAAGTTTCTGTAGTTACTGCTTAGGACTTAAAAACTTCATTCCTCTGACACTTGAAGTAAATTTAGCCTGAGCGTTTTGTTCTGTGATGATTCTCATGGGCTCCAAACTCAGTGCTTACCACACTAACAATAATCCTTTAAGTCTCCAGACTCTATCCATGTTCCTTGTTAACCTTCAGTCACAAAGTAATGAGATGCATCAGACATCATCAGGCTGGCCTAAGGGGTTACAAATTTGGATGAGGGCCACATACTGTACTAATTGCTTCTAATAAATTACATATTTCAGGAGGGACATCATGATCTTAATAATTTATTCTGCCTGTTGTTTCCTTTGAAGAAAAGAACAAGCAGGCACTAAACAAGCTGAGAATCTGAAATTCATGGCAGAAGCTAGGAAAAGCTCATTTAATATCAACCATCATTGTAACTGCTAGCATTATGCATGTATCAATTCCCTGTGTCTGAACACTTTGGGGACAAGCAGCGAGTCCTGGTTGTTTTGAGTCAAACCAAAATCATGTCTTTGAACATCCTTTAGATTTCTAACAACTCAGATTTAATCCCGTTTCAAATGTTGTATCTGGGTCTATCTCAAGAAAAAGTCTTTGTTTCAGTGCAAAGAAAAATACATTAAGAGGAGAATTTAAAGGATGTATTTCCCAAAAGACTGAGAGGGAAAACAGTAAAGGTACCTTTCACCTCTGTGGGGAAAGACTTTAATTATTGTTCGATGGCAGCTAATTGAAAAGGTGGTTAAGCAGACATAGAAAGAAGCAAGAACTTTCTTTAAAGCCCACTGAAATTAGTAGGATCTTGATGCTGATCTATATAGCCTTCTGCAGGGTGAACTAGGATGAGGGAAAGTTTCCTATTTCCCTGACCTCTAGCACACCCACACTAGTAGACTCACTGGTAACGAAAACCTCAAACCACTCGGGAATGTGCTCTTCCTTCATAGAGGGAGACTTTGATAGTATTTAAATGGCTGCTAGCATTAACAGCAATAGCTGCCAGATAATGTGGGGACTTAGGAGCTCTAGGGAGAAATGCAGGTTTGGGAGCAGCTCAGGCTCTCTTCTGTTCATCTTTGTAAAGCTCACTTCCTCTTACTTTAGTTTGTATTTCCTTTCAAGGGTGAGCTGAGATGTCAAACGCAATGTCACTATGTAGGTAAAAAGAAACCCGCCTTAATACAAAGTATGTGTTGGGATGGAAAGTTGCAATTGCAGATGTGGGACTCAAATGTGTTCTTTTGATTTTCAAGTGATAATGGGATGCCAAGGAAGTACCATTACCCGGGTTAAGTGCAATCTGCCTCTGCCTTGGCAGTCTGAGCTGCTTTCCCTTTGGTCTCTCTCTACCTGGGAGGGCTATTGTCTCATTTTAGATTTCTCTGGTGAGTGTGAGGGGAAAAGGGTGAGAATCCAACAAGAGTTCCAGTGGTTCCTCTAACAGACTGACCAGAATAATGAAGATACCTCTAAAGAGGCTATTTTTGGATGGATGGGCGGATGGATGTTTGCACTGTAACAGTTGTATGTCTACTTTGATACAGAGGGAAAGGACTGAAGGAATCTTACTGGTTTTGTCACACAGAACAGGAAGCAGATTAGTAAATAAGAGAAACAGGCCTTATGCAATGAAAATTGACTGGAAAAGATGTTCTTAGGTAAACCAGTGACTCTTCAAATGCAGAAAATTTCCTTTGCTTTTTTTTTTATGGTGGTTTTCATAGACGGGTTCAAGCCAACATCCATACATAAAGAAGAGCTTAAAATGAAAGAAAATAAAGGATATTCAAGATAAGCATTTCAGAGTTTTAGAAGCTACGAGGGGTGACAGAATGTAAAGTTCATACATGAAAGTCCGAGAATAACAAAAGAAAAAAAGTGACATAAAACAGGGGAGATGAGGTGATGAATCCTCAGTTAAGACTGCTGCTATACCCAGAAAAAAGTGTGACAATAGGTAAAGATACATATTTTTATTTATATAAATATGTATAATTTATATTCTCTCATAGGTGTTCAAGGCCAGGTTGGATGTGGCCTTGGTCAGCCTGGTGTAGTGGGATGTCCCTGCCCGTGGCAAGGGGGTTGGAACTAGATGATCTTTAAAGTCCCTTCCAAGCCTAATTATTCTATGAATAGAATTCTATTATAGAATAGAACCCTAATTATTCTATGAATAGAATTCTATTATAGAATCTGTGATTCTATAATATAGATAAAATATATAAATATGAATGTCTACAATGTATATATGAAAATATACAACTGAAATATGATGGGATACTGAAAATATGATGGGTTAATTTGATGCAGTCTTCAGATACTTTTGCCAATATTGCATGCTACCTAAGACTGTGGAATTATCAAAGACTAGTGTGGCAGGGTTAGAGAAAGAAATATTTTGAAAGCAAAACGACATCCATTAGGTTTGGTAATATAATACTAACAAGAACAATGCACTGAGCTGTTATCTGGTTCACTGTCTGATTAATTCTCGAGATTACTGCTTAAATCAATAGTTTTCACATTGATTTTTTCAGCACACTGTATTCCAGTAAAAAGAACAATGCTCTGAGATGAGTCAGCTACTTGCTGTGCCTGTAGGGACTCTGATGCATTTGCATTTAGGAAAGCAAAAGCAGGAGCCAAAGTACACACAAATATATAGCAATAAGTACATGCTTGTTGCACCATAACATGGCACTGTCTCTGCAGACACATGGGTTTGCTACAGCTTGCGGCAGCAACTATAGACCTGCCTCAAGCCAGAGCAAACTGTGGTAAGGATAGAACCAAAGTATTTGGGATGATCCTAGGCAGATAACAACACTATCTTTCAGTTTATGTGACTGCTATGGCAGAGGGGAAAAATATGCCCACATTTAGCTAAGAAACTGATCTCCATGTATTTGCTATGACGTGTAGAACCTTGGTAGTAGTACCTTTTCATTTATTTCCTATATTTTCATGTATTTGCATATTCCATGTAACATGCCTGGTACTGTAATTGATCACCACTATTGTCTGATGTAGCTTCTGCTCCTTCTCATCACTTTAACAATTTCCTATTTTGTTTGTATTCAGAACATGCAGGTTTATTTTCTCTTGTTTTATCTCTCTTTTGCTTAGACACGAATTGATGAAACCAGTAACATTTCTCTCACACAGTTTTGTAATTATTTCAAGGAACTTGCAAGAAGTGCAGCAAAAATATTTTCAGTTCAAAGAAGAAATAATAATCTCAAGAGTTACGTGGAGATTTGGAGTAAGGCTGATGTATGACTCTCCCCATAGTTTCTTGACCACCTCCCTGCTGCAGGCATAGCATAAAGCTTGTGCCATGGCCCCTTGTCTCTCCCACAGCTCGCCGCACGTGGCTGCTGTCTCCGATTCCAGGCTCTGCACCCATCTGTGAGCTTGGCTTATTTCTGGGAACTTTAAGTTCAGAGCAACTAAGAGCTACTAAAATACCAGAAAAACTAACAAATGAAAATGTTTGTCGCTCTTTTCCACTATGAGTTCTGTTTTATGGATATTTATCAACCCTGTCTTTAAATGTAAGGTACCAGATAACAGTCTATCCCACCTTCCATTAATAACAGCCCTGGCAGATACAGAGTAGCCAAAGAAAGTGTTAAGGAGAGAGTCAGCATGCAGAATCTCGTTCTGTACTGTATATCGTGGATATACTGAGGCAGAGATAGCCCTCAGGAAATAAACATATGCAAAAATCTGGGAATAGCACGCAGTTCTGAAACCTGTTTTTCTGAAAATATTGCTGAATATCACTATCTTCAACTGCTACAAAACTAAAAAATTGAAATCATTACAAACCCTCTGTTTCTCAGTAATGCTTTCATAGCATTGTGTATTTCACTACTAATCTCTTAATCTAAACAAAATAATATTCATGTTTTCATAACAATGAAGTGGAACAAATAATGAATGTTCTTATTCATGTCATTTTTAAATTAAAAGGATAGCCTTTATGGTAGTTACAGTATGGTAAATCTGCAGTAATCCAGTCTGCTTACAGGAAGGGTTATCAACTTCCAAGTGCCTAACCGTGTATCTGGGAATACTGCATAGTTTAGGGAGTTAAGGTGTCAAGGTGAGGCATTTTGTGCTTTGCTTTCTTCTGCTTACAATATTTTTCAGGTTAGTTTTGAGCTACCTTGAATCACATACCTTCCTACTGTTCCTGGGAATTAGATTGATGTAGAAGTAGACTATGCCAGGTCTCAGCAGGATATTAAGAGTAACACTGAGTAGGCTGCAGTCCTTGGGAGAAGATTTAAGGACGTGTTCCATAGAGCACTTCATTTGCACAGTGTTTAGTTCAGACTTGTACAGCAGAATAGTACAACAGTGAGATCAATAGGTGTTACTACCATGTAAAACTTCTTTCTTCCACAAATTATTATAATTCACTATCATATGATTATTTCTATTATGCAGCACACAAACTTTAGCCCAGTTTGACAGCTGGCAAATCTTGTACAGCACCTGAGTGATGTTTCAACTGTTGTGCCCTGGGGAGCGGTAGGGAACTGAAGGTACTGCATGAGATATGTAGAACTGGCTGATATAGTAAATTACCTAATGATAGCAGCAGTGTTTGACACAACGAATCAGATATCCTACCTTTTTGCCAGGTAATAAATTGTGTTAAGCAGAAGGAATGGAAATTGAGGATATTCATTACCTATCAGATGAGAACTTGGCAGGATAGCCTTGGGTCTGCAGTTAGAAAATGATGTGCACTGACAAGTGTCAGGCTGAACCTGGTGAATCACTACAGATCTTGCTTCACTGCAAGTCTCATCAAGTCAAACTGTTCGGAATAATTTGAGAAAAAAGATCTAAATACTGCTGTTCAGATCCCAGGTAATTTTCCTGCTGCTTTTATGTTCATTCCTGAAAAGCACCTAAGCCATTAAACATTTACCAAAATTTCTCATTTCCACTTTCTTCAAAAGAAATTCTTTGTGCTTCTATGGCAAGATACCCAGCTCCTAATTTTGGCTGTTCTCCTCTTCACAGCTGCCTGGAAAGGGAAGCAGTGTGTACAGGAGTGGTTTAAATAAGAAACAGCAAGATGTATGGGGCCAGTACTCATAAAACTTAGGTATCCCAGGAGTTCTCTTGAATGTTTGGGATGGAATTATCTCAAACTAACAAAAGCATCAAGGGGTTGCAGAAATAGAAGCTTTCTTTTAAAAAATAAATTTGCCACCGCTGCAAGATTCTGTGGTGAGGATAAATACAGTCAGTGTCAGGCAGACGGTCAATGCCAGGAAGTCACTTCAAAACATGAAAAAATTAATGGCTAAACGTGAACCTTTAGCAGTTGCACAGCTCACAGGCAGAGAGCCATTGCTCAGTCCCCACAGTTTCCTAGGCAGGAAAAGACACAAAGCCACAGCACAAGGGGAGAGAGACAGTACCTTCACAGTACCTTTGAGGGCAGGTGGGGTGAAGACACTCTGCTTCCTTTGCTTGGGAGAGGCGCTCTGGGACTGGGGAAGGACAAAACACAGAGAGAGGCAGTAAGAGATATTGGCACTGGGAGAGGTTTCTATCAGGACAGCTCTGGGTCTTGTTCCACAGCTGCTTTCAGAGGGTGCACACAGCAGTCTGAGAAGTTTCTAAGAAACCTCTAAACTTTCTAAAAAAATGTATAACTCTGATGTCAGTTCCCTGGGTTTCATGAGCACAGGGAAAACTGAGATTAGGTAGACAAAATATGTGTTTAATGGACAACCTTTATGGCTCCCAGGCAAAACAGACCCAATACTTCTGAAAATTACCCTTGACTCTAAACCAATAGTTAAGAATAATATTAAGATAGCCTGTGCTTTTAACAGTCTATGTAACTGATTCTCACTGGGCAAATATATGTTTACATATATTAGATATATTAGATATATTAGATATATTACATGTATTAGACAGTTGCAAGATTTACATTAACCAATACCCCAGTGAAATACAGAGTAATGAATTATTAGATGTATAGGTAAGGTAGTACTGAATTAATTAATATATAATTTTTTACATAAAGAAATGGAAGATCCCTTTCCCTGAGCTTTTTTCAATGTGTTCTATTGCTCCTAAAATAATAGTTTCAGCAACCGATCACTCAACCTTTAACTGGGACTGATTTAAGTGATATATTTAGACACAGCAAACTTTTTGTGGCTCAAAAAATCACGTCTATGAACAAACATAAATTATTCCAAAATGATGGTAGTAAAATTACACATAGAGAAAGAGCAACATGATTATACGGATGTATAGATAGCAAAAATCTAACTGGAATAGGGCTAAAGCAGAGCAACTTTTGCAAAAGGAAAACATTAAACTGGTATTCATACTATACCAACAGGAAATATGTTCATATACAAAAGGTAGTAAAACTCCATAAGGTCACATATATAGCCAGCTTTTGAAGACATAAGCATAATATCATGTTCCTAAGAAGGTTAAAAAAAGTTGTGAGTAGGCAAGCTTTATTTTTTCTCATCTAATCAATTTCTAATTTTATTTTGTCATAACTATGTTACTTTTTCCCAAATATTTGCTAAAAACGCTGTTTTCTCTGAGTGCTTTAACAGGTATACACTCTGTGAATTATAATCAGATCTATTTCTTCAAGGCATATTTGAGACTGGTCTTAGGAAAACTATTTTCACACAAGTATGGCCAGTCCTATTACCTTGCTTTATCTCAATGGATGAAATCATAACATTTATAAATAAAATATCATCTTCTTTTGAAAGACAAAGCTATTTATGTACACACGGTGAGATAGGTTGTCTATCCTCACCCCAGTAAATCTTTATGTCTGTAGTTGAGTCCAAATTTGAACCAATCGATACCTCCTACTGCTATTTAAAGAGCTGCGTGCTTCTCTGAGCAATGGCTGAAGGAGAAAGAGATGGGGGAATTGCAGGAGCTATGCAAGGGAAGGTTAGTAAATGAGATCGGAGAAGCCAACTTTTAACTTCTCTGCAGACAACATCAACAGACTGCCTGCTGTGGGCTTGGCAAATGACGGGAAGAGAGGAGTTTGCAATGCTTTTGTAGACCAGCAGTGATCTGCAGACCCAAAACAATGCTGGATGAGGTGACCTGGCAGGAGCATCATGGGCAGATTTGCTAGGGCATGGCAGCAAGGCAGAGGGGAAACTTGCCTTACCCAGTTTCCTGCTACAAGGAGAAGCCAGCAGGAGACACAACACAGCTTTACATAGCCCTGGTTTGAAAGTGATGGTCCTGTTAAAAGGCTGCGTTACGGATGATGGCTTGACAATGCAAATAAAATATTAACTAGGAAGAATTAGTGAGTTTCAAAGGACTTTCAACCACGTATCTATTTTAACAATAAATTGGGGGTGTTTTTTTTTTTTTTTTTTGAAGATCTCTTACCTCTGCCTGTGAGATATTTGTTCTTTTCTCATCTTTTCCTAGTGGAAGAAAAGATATGGAAAAAGTTAGTACAAAAGTATTTCTCAAAGCTAACCCTGTCAGTTCTGCCCCAAGCCCTGCATCAATATTATAAATACATTACCCTTCTGATTTACAGCTTTTCTTTCTCTTTTCTTGTCTCAGAAAACGCGAGGCCCTGATTAGCATTTAGGCATAAGGGCTACATCTAAAGCACTTAACTCCCATTCTTTGTCTGTAAATTAACAGCAAGTGATGAAACTCTTTAGTAGCATGTCCTTTGGCCAGGGTCCCAGCAGGGCTCTGAGCTCACTGGTGTCTGTCGGGATATGTGGCTGCTCTGCCCAGGCACTGCACTTTCTTGTATGCTGGGAAAAGGTTTGGTTGCCAAACACTGTGCAGCAAACTCACAAAGGGCTCTACTGGACTCAAATAACAATCAATAATAACCTAGCCTCAGTTAAATTATTAATATTCCAATACTGGTACTGCAGAGGACCTAGCAGTAATAGTAAAATTAGCAATCCAAAGCTTAACAAAATCTAATAGCTAATCTTAAAATTTCATTATATTACTGGTGTAGTGTCGGAAATGATGGTAAATTTTTTCCTGATGCTTTTTGGTTTTGTTGCCTTAATTTGCTTTGGACTACAGGCACAGCAGAAATGGTCACTACTAGAGATTTCCAATGAAAACAAGCACCACTGAGAACCTGTTTGAACAACTAAATAAAATTGTATGAAGCAGAGGAGGGTCAAAGATCTTATAAATTACGTTTCTACTGCTGTCTTGATGGTCAGAACGTGATGGTCTCTTGATGATGATTTCCCAAATATTTGACAAAGACTACATGGAACATTTGAAGTACAGTAGTCTGGAGCTCTGAAATAAAACACCATTAAGAACAGAGCTATCAATCTTTCGCTGTACCAACGCCCTTTCTAAAATTTTCCATTTGCAGATATCACTGCAATTTCCACCGAGGTGTGGCAGATCTGTAAATGTAGGTTTGAGGGAAGAATTAGATCTAGGCCATATCATTTCATCTAACTTATTCTCTAAACTTTGGCTGCTTGTTGTGTGCTGTGTGTGAGGGGAAGAGCCAGTCCAGGCAGACCGACTGCATTTTCTATTGTATTCTTTACCTTTGTATCTGTGCGTCTTACAAACATGAATTGACTTATTGGAGTTTTCAATTCATGTATTTTCCATTACCTTTATATGAAAGACATGCGAATGACTTACAGTCAAGGTTAAAAAGTGTGGTTGTAAGCTGTGCTGATTACTAAAGCATCGTCCCACAGATATAGAACTAGACAGGACAATCAGGAGGCCAGTTCCTGCCTTTGACATTTATATGAACTTTGGTAAGGTGACTAATGTCTTTCTCGACTTCCCTACCTGTAAATAACTGTAGCAGTTCCTATTTAAGTACAGCAGTGTCTATTCTTCTTTGTAAAACACTTTGTAGTACAAAGTTCAGCTGGCTAAATGGGTGATTATTTATGTGCTTGTAATCTTTCTTATTAGCTGTATACCACAGACTTCAACAATTCAATGCTAGCTTTTATTATTATTTTTTTTTTTAGCTCAGGATCTTGGATTTAGGTTGGAGGCTGAAATTTGAATAAATCAGGAACTTTCAACAGAGAACAATGACAAGGAAGCTATTTCCCATTCCTTCCTGAAACTCTAAATGTGCACAGATTCAAGATATGTATTGTAAACCCAAGCTTAGGCTTGCATAAGGAGCAAAAACTTCAGCCAGCATCTTTGTTGGATTTTAGCCCTTGTTCATAGAGTCACAGAACCACTAAGGTTGGAAAAGACCTCTAAGATCAATAAGTTCAACAAGTTCAACCGTCATCCCAATGTCACCATGCCTACTAAACCATGTCCTGAAGTGACACATCTATGTGTTTTTTGACTTGATGAAGACTCCACCACTTCTCTGGGCTGCCTGTTCCAACGCTTCGCCTCTTTTGCACTAAAGAAATTTTACCTAAGGATGTCCACAAATCTAACCCTTTCAGCTTGTACAATTACTGTTTTCAATTGGGTATCATTAAAGCTACCAGAATCAGAACATTTCCAGCCTTTCACCCAGCAGCTTGTATATGGCAGACAACTTTGGGAACAAGAACTGGTCCTATATGGAGTTTGAGAAACCATTCACATCCACAAGACAAATAGTGCCAATGAATAGCATCTGACAATGCGGAAATGTAAGAATGACTTCTAAAATCACACAAACCACAGTTTTCAAATCCAGTAAACACACATCAGAAATAAACCTAAAGGAGAAAAAGAGACAAACTTGAGGACATGAAGTGTTTCAACTGAGCTGTGAGATGAAGGGAACAGTAGAACTGGATGGAGATGCAGTTTGGTCAATGGTACCTTTTGTCACGCATTAATTTTTGAGGACAGAAAGGCCACTGCATACTTTTTTTTTACAGGCATTTTTATAGAAAAGACACAATGGAGAATATGAATTTTTAAGGGCAGGTGACAAGGAATGGGAGCAAGAGAAGCTGAGATCTCTGAGCACCATGGACTGAGGCAGACAGCAGAAAATAAACAAAACCTCTTTCTGTAGAGGAGGAACTAAAAACAGAAGAAAAGGAAGACACAGAAAGAAGATAGAATTGCTTGTATGTAGTGGAGGTAGTAAGGAGAGACAGGGACGGTGGGGCTGTAGTAGAAGCAAAAGGGGGAATTAAGTGGTGACAGAGAGCAGAGATGGAGTGCAGTGTTCTGGAGCTCAGTCAAAAGCTTCCTGCCTGGGGAAATACACAGAGCTATCTTGGTCTAACTGGAAGATTATATTAATAATTATATGAGCATTTTTCCTTGGACAAATAATGTTTTTCCCGTGTAACTTATAATGTTTTGAAAACAGTTTAATAGATAAATGAAATAGTCTTATAACAGTCTTACTAAGAGAGTGTCCTTGTGACAGACAATGTACGTAGGATCCAATGCTCTCACTACAACAGGTCAGTTCTAGCATTGGGAAATTCCATATAGAGAATCTCTGTAGCAACAGAATTTATGGTGAGAATGGAAGGTACAAGGTAAAAAAGAACATAATCAGCTAGATACTGCAAATCAGACATATCCACCTACTGAAGTCAAACAATCCACACATTTCCCACTCTTTAAACTGTCTCAAATCCTTTGACAAATATAAGTTGTATTTCTTTACTGAACTCTCTGAGCATTAATTCCTTGAGAGAGGTAAGGGAAAAAATCAGAAAAAAAAAATCACAAATATCAGACTGTGATAACACTTGATTCACAGGAGACAAATAAAATCCTTGATTTCTCAGCATCCTTTAGTTCCTATTGACCACTGTGTAGTCAGGATTCCACTCACAAAAAAAGTCATATTTATACAGAATGAGAAATTTGCTTATTATGGCAAATTATATCATGGCAATTATATCATGGAGAATATGAATTCAAGTGATCAGTTGTTTACCTCTTATATGAAACAAAACCCAAGATCTTGGTAGATAACTTCTCCCTACAGGTTTGCTTTCTTTTAGAGGCCGGGAGTGAAGTAGACTTATTAATGATGCTCTGTTTTCCTCTCTCACAGACAGTGAGAGAGTGTTCACAGAACGCAACACTATATTACACTCCAAACCTCAACAGATGGCTTTTTTCCAGTTTAACTTATTCTTTCCTGCTCTAATTAGCTGGTAGGAATCAAATTATTGAAGTAATTCCTTGACAGTTTTTGTGTTTTTCTTTTAAAGTGGTATAATAGAAATTTTATGAAGAGCTAAGAACAGGTTCGTACATACCCAGGTTGTCAGAAGTCAATGGTAAATGAAAATAAGATTGGAGTCTTTTTTAGGGTTTTTTTTTCACACCTGTGTTGAGGAAAAAGCAGTTGGGGACTTTCCTTGTGCTGGGTGAATACTGTCTGAGGCTAGTGTGGCTCTTACCTCGTGTAGACTGGAGAAGTACCTAGCAAAATAAACAGGATTTCAGGCTTTAGTCACTGTCCTCAGGAAGAGAAATGTTCGGTGTTCATCAATGAAAGGTTTCGCCTAAAGGATTAGTCCAGAGTCATACAAAGACTTTCTGAAATGAAGCCTTATTTCTTGAAGGAGAGACACTTCTGAAAGTCCATCTACCTGCACAGAACTGATTTCAGCATTAGAGCTCCAAGCTTTAGTCTTTATGCAGGGCAAAATCCCACAGACTCACAGAGAAACCAGTCCAGGTTTGGCCAGGCTGTATTGTTAAAATATGGAGGAAGAAACACCGAGGGATTTGTCTCCCACACGTTCTTGTTAGCATAACTCTTTTGAATGTTTATTAGCACAGCCTCCCAGACAAGCTGATGCAATAAGTCAACCTACCCCAAAGGTGTCGTTATATGAAGTCAGAAATGAGTGGAGTGGAAGGAGGCGGTTATAACCAGAATGGCAACTGCTTGATGTCGCTGACCGCTTTTCCTCTGAATCTCCGCCGTTGTGCAAATGCCATGACCATGCTGAGGGAAAACTTATGGTCATATTAGAGTAAGATCAAAATTAACTGCCTCTCCTGTCCCACTGGGTAATGTTAATGCACTTGGAGCAGCTATGCAGGGCAAGAGGTGACCGATTTTGAAAGACTTGGCCTCTGATATCACCCATGGGCTCAGCAGTGGAGTCATCTGGCAAAAGCTTATCTCATCCGGCTAAGTACCCTGCTTTCTTTCCTCTTGGCAAGAGTAAAAAAAAAAGTCTTTTCTGTAGGGTTTCAGCCAGGCACTGGAGGAACAGAACAGGTCAAAGAGGCCAACTTTTACACAAAAGAAGCTCAGTGAGAGGCCGTTATAATTGTTGGAGAAAGCTTCATGTAGGGAGTCTGGAATTGTCTTTGTGGAAAAAAGAACTGAAAAGTTTCAGATAAAAATCACGGGGTTCCTGATTTGGGCAGATTTTGTCACAGTGTTTAAATTTTCCCTTTAAAATAATAAAAAAATATACCCCTTAACTGCTCAGATAGTAGAAACAGCCCATGAGCCACATGGTTGTAACGGGTTTTAGTTAAAGAACGATTTAAACAAGAATGGTTTATGTCTGAAAGAAATGAACCTGAAGAGAAACTTTGAGGACACAGTGTCACAGTCAATCTGGAGCCTTCTTATAGTCCTGCCCCCCACCCCTGTATAAACAGTGCCACTGGAGAGAACAAAGTAGATGAACAGAAGCATGGATCCAGCCTTCCACATGCAAACTTCAGTGCAGGGGACCCCAAGATAGAGACAGAAATCAGATGATGCTACTGCTATGAAATAGTTCAATCCGTGTCATTTCATGTCACTAGTTTTGATGAAATGTCTCCATGGCCAAACAGTACTACGTCCATGAGCAATGCTTTCTTTCTCAAAAAATGTGAAAGAAATTAACTGACTGCTGATTTTTGATCAATATGATTAATGATGACATAGAGTTGGAGAAGGAAAATAATTTTTCTGGCTCTGGCTCCACTTAGCCATCTCCTGTGATGAAGAGGAAGGTGTCCTGCTGTGGGGTTGGAGAATGTTTGTATGCTTGGACAATGGGCAGCAGAGCTCTGCCCCCATCTTTTGCGTGCTAATTATGCAACAAGATAGATCATATGTTTCAAAACTCTACATTTAAGTGTACAACCCACAAAATTTTAGGAATCAAGAAAAGAAACAGATAATTTTCCAAATAATTCTTTATTCTCCTGCCACTTAGTAGCACAAAAACCTGAAATTTTCTGAAAATTTGGTTTCAGTCATTTCACATTTCAATTTCCTCATCAATAAAAGAAAGATATTTTAAAACCTACCAGCTTGCCTCACTGGTGTTTGACCATCACTGTTTGTATTTTTCATTGATATTTGTAAAAGCAGCTCATTGAAACCTGACTCAGAAATTGACTGGAATAATGCTATTTTGCTTTTTTTCTACTATCAAAACTACATTTGTTTTCCTCCAGAAGACAAAGTAGGATCAAAAAATATTTCATACTCTGCTTTTGCCAGAGTTCTAACTATGAATTGCCATATCGGCCAGCATCTCATGGCTTTTGCTAGACCACTGGAGTACAAATTGGAAAGAAATCCAAAAAGGCAAACATAGAAAATGCTTATGTAGTTAATTGTTCGACTTCTGCTTGCTGGTTTTTATTTGCCTGTATCTTTCAAAGAATACTTGACCACGGGTATAGATGTAATTACATTTAATTACAAAAAAATATTCTGGTAAGCCCTCCTGGCATATGTATATGTTTCTGAAATTCTTCACATTGCAAAAGCACCTCATTAAACTCCAGTATCCCAGCTGCTGCGGTAAACATAGCTGGAGGGTCTGCTCCCCCCATCAGTCAAGTGCTGACAAAGAGTGCATGCATTGCAGTTCTGCTAAATCTCACACATTAATCAGCATCTACATTACTGCCTCACCCTTTAGGGAACTCTAATCATTAAATTTGTATAGGAAATATTAATAAAAACATAGGAGAGGGAGGAATTTGCTATATACACAAGCATTTGCATGCTTATTCTATCTGATGTTTTCAGTTAAGGTATGTGGCATGGGAAAGGTCCAGAGCTACCATAACAGCAGATCTCTTGTCACTCTTGCTCCAGGGTGATCATACGGTAGCTTTTCCCAACTAGCTCCTGACTGCAACTGGTCTCTTGTAGTTCAGTAATATGTCACAGACCAGGCTAATCAGCCGTTTGGACATTTAAAATTTTCTTTCCAGGTAAGTTAGCTCATTTATATTTACATAGCTCTGTATTTCCCACCTGTAATACTCAAGTAGCCATTACCAGTACTGGGAATAGGGGCACCCTTTGTTAGACCAAATCCTTCCTACTGATGCTCAAAGTCAACCTCTAAATGAAGAGAATGATCATTCTTTTGCTCCCTACACACACAACAGCATCTAATCCAAACAGCATCTATATTTCTGAACGTCAGACAGACAGTATCCAAGGACCCACTTTCAACTGCACAGCTATGAGAATATGAAATAAAACCACCTTTCATAAATTAAACAGATCAACATTTCTTTAAAACATGTATTCTGAGTTCATAATCTGGTTTGGAAGGAACTGGAGACTTTACAAACCTCAAATGTGAATCTAAATGTATTTGTTTACATCACAGAAATCTCAGGAGGGAATTATAGTGCCTGATTCATCACTTTTCTTTTTATCCCGGTTTCATGCCAGATTCGTGGCAATCTGTCTAGTTTCACTGGCATTAAACTAGAACATAGCAGTGATCAATCAGGTCTGCAGCCTTACCACAGAGCAGTCATGAATTATTACAGCAAGCACAAAAAACTCCATCCCTCTCTTAAGCATTTTGTTAACAACTTTTCATTTTCCCTGTTAAATAGAAGTGTAAACCAAATTCTAAATAGGTCCCATAAATCAAATATAGCTTCTAAAAATAGACATTGGAAGGAAATTTAATTCCTTGGTTTTTCCCTTTATTAGTAAGGACTGAATTATCCTGTCTGCCTTCTTGGAGTTACAGTTCTGCCTGACTCTGTGGTCTTCCAGCTCTGTAAGGCTCTTTCCAATATTGTCCTGACTTTAAAAGACAGAATAGAAAACACACTTATCAGAAAAACCGTCAGGAAAGCAATCCTTCCATGCAGAAGCTTCTTTTCCTCATAGCACAAGAGCTCCTGTTCCATAGCCCTGCTTCCAGAGAGGGCCAGGTTAGCTAGAAGCTTACAGCAGATGTTCCTGACATGAGATCCCTCATCCATCACATGGGGAAAATTACAGACTGGCAGATCTTCCCAGAGAAAGTAATCAACCCAGGGAGAAACACCCTTGAAATAAACATTCTGTTTGGATAACTAATGTAAAGATTGACTTTAAACCACAATTTAAACAATGCTAGTCTTGAAGTTGCTTTCTTCTGCTGCTTTCTAAGCAGCTCAAACTCCTCTTTGCTGAAGGAAACGGGGACAGCTTTCAAAGAACCGTTGCTGACTAAATAAGAGGAACCAGGAAGAGGTTAAGTACAAGGGGTTTTTTTTGTCTTTTGATCTCTCAGATGAGACATTTTCTGGACCCAACATAAATCTCTTACGAGATTATCAGGAATGACTCCAAGATAAAGGTTTCACATAATTTGCAGCTGCCCAGCGTGAACTCATGGCATCAGAGCAGGGAGAAACCTCCAGCAAGACCACAGGGTGTCACTGTGTGCAGAACAGCCAAGTCAGGGTCTGCTTCTACATTGCTTCAGAGCTCCCTAAAATTAACTCATTCCAAAATAATACCGTTTAGTTAACAGTGAAGTACTGCTTTCTGTTTCCAGCACAACAAAGTTAAGCTTAATCCCAAATCTGTACTGCCTGTTAGACTCCAACTCTCTACAAAGAGAAGTTCCATCCATGCCCGGCTCAGAGAAGAGTTACAGGACACTGAGCAGAGCACCAAACAATACGAGTCCAGCCAAGAGCTCAGCACAAACTACTTTCTCATTTAAAGAACTGGTTCTGAGTTAGTACAACTGGGAAAGGACTGGCAAAGGACTTCAGTCATATATAAACTGGTTTCTTAAACAGAAGTCTTACTCATCGTCTAAACCAAGGAATGACAGTCTGCAAGAAATGAAAGATTGCATTTAATTCATTGAACAAAGTAAAAATAAGTGAGGCGAACTAAAGAAAACTGCAGTGATTGCTGATGTGAAATCTAAAATCCTTGGCTTGTTGGAAAGATTGATAATAAACTCAAGTCTCAAAATGTGCGAAAAAAGGCTTAAAGGACGTATGATGATGAACATATGAATCTCTTTTGTGCACATCTATATCGGATTATTCAAATATCTGTTTTAGATTGAAATATACATCCGAATAATTCCCTTATTCTTGAAGCAAGTAAATGTAAACTAGGATGACACTGATTTTCTGGCATGAGCTGTAAGGGGAACCCGACAGCCAGTGTTTCTGGGTGCCTCAGGCAGTGCTGGTGGGCCAAACGAAACTACAAGACCTTGGAAAAACAGACTTTCACAAAGATATGGAACAAGGCAAAGCACCAAGACTGGAAAAGAGACTTAAAGCACAATGTGGTGTCTCAAAGCTTGTCCAACTGTGTAGGAGAACTCACTTCATTGTAAGGTTACACTGACACAGGGTCTATTCTGACACAAAAGCAGACGTCAACAAAGATTACATCTTTGCTGCAAAGAGCAGGAGCAGTTTCCATACTCACAGTATAACCTCACCTGGCCCAAAATCTGACAGAGAAAGAAGAGATTCACATGAAGGAAATAGGAGGGCAGTGGAGATAAAGGTGATTTTTGAGAGGTTAGAAGAGGGCCAGAGCTGTTGAGTGACTGCCAGGAAATACTCAGAGAAACAGGTTCAAAGTGAAGAAACATGCCTCTGAAATGAATGTGCCAAAGAAAAAACTTACCCGTAGATGATTAAATATTTGCAAATAATGGCTACTGTTTTACCAAGTGTTACCAAAGCTTTTACACATAACCTTCCCGAATAGCTCACAATTACTTTGTCCATTGACTCAAGCAGTTATAACAATGTATTAGTTTGTGAAAACACTTACCATGTTTATTGTTTTCAAATACAGAAGAAAGCTAAGTATATTGAGACGACAGTTATCCAGAGTTGTATATTCATCAGTAATAGTGGATAGTATTAATAATGTGCTACTTTCCAGCTGCTTACTTGCTTTATTTTCAGCCTATGTACAAATGACATATTGAAGAAGTTGAAGATCTGAATACAACTGAGGTAAAGACCATGAATACAAATCCATAGTTACCAGAAATATAATACTAGCTGATCCCCTAATATACATTTAAACCATTTCCTACTAGCTTCATATGCAGGAATCAATCATGGTGGAAAACGGCTTAGAATTGACTCACTGATTGCAATCAAAGCTACAGCTGCAATAGCTATCACTGCAAGCAGTTTCTCTCTTGGTTGTGAGCTGTGGGATTATTCTAAGCTCTAAAATAAAGGCCAGGGGTAGCAGCCAGAACTAAAAAAATCAAATATTTCTTGGCATTCTGTAGCTTATAAAGCCATTTAAAAAGATATTGTAGCTTAACAGTTGTGTATTGTACCTTGTGGAAGGTGACATTTGCCAGGAAAGAAGAAAACAAATACAAAACAATAAAACTCTTCCTTAGCAAGAGATTATTATTGCTGCCTTTGCAGTTTCCTTCCTTTTGGAATAATATCTCAAGGATTTCAGTAAGAATGTCATAAAGCTCATCCTGGCAAACTGTTCACAGCTTGCTCGTGGTTCAAATGCACATGTGTAAAGCTCCTCATATTCATGTCTCTTCCAAAGCATGAATCAAGTGAGCTCCTAATAATAGTACTTCTTGGGGTTTACAACCCTTTTTACAAAAGGAAGATGCAAATATCAGTGTGTAACTTCTTTGTTCGGTTTTCTAAGATTTCAAAGCAACAGCAAAACAAGGTTCCACAACCTTGTTCTCACCATCAGCACATCTAGGTGGGATGGAAAAGACAAAGCAGTCATTGTTAATTCAGACCAAGTCAGCAGTAATTTCCAAGGGCATTCTTCGGAATTTCTGCTAAGCTCACTACCTACTAGAGGCAAAGAGGATCCTGGGTTTTGTTTTATCTGTACTTCCTCCATCTGTACTTCCACAATCAGGAACACCTCGCTGTGATTCCCATGGCATGAGCTGTTCCACACCCTTCTACGGGATATGCTGTTCACATTAAAGCCTAAGTCACACACTAGCACTAGCATTTTAGAAAGCTTCAAAGAACATTTCAAAACAATTTCAGCCCTGTTGTCTACTCACTGTGTTTCAAAAACAGATGGTAAAAACCTCATGTTGATCTGGATCAAAAAATTCTTCTGGATCACAACTCTTTAAAAGCAAAATTCTTTTCTCTACCCCCTTCTCTAATAACTTTTTAGTTCAAGGTTGCAGTTCCACTTCAAAGAGAAAAGGTTGTATAAGTACAATCAGTAATACAAACATGTTGCATTCAGAACAGCTGGCCTTGTAGGTTAAATTGCTCCCTGCGTAGAAGCAGGAGCTGTCTTCCAAATCCTAACATAACAAACAGAAGATGGAGCAAATGCTGCAGCTACACAGCAGCTGATCTGAGATGCTACTGTTTGCTGATGGTCAAAGAAAAAGCAGGAAAGGTTTATTTAGAAATTCTTTTCTTTCTGCCACTGCATGAGAACACCTGTGGTAGGGAACTTCAGAAAGACTTGAAGGGAATACTACCACCATAAGCCTTTCTTGTTTCTTAGTGGTGAGGGCTCAGTGCTGAAATGTTTAGGCTGTGGGATACCTAGATACCAGGGCAAGCAGTACTGCAATAATAGGATAAGTAGGCTGCAACAGAGCTCATTGCTTTATTGAGCTTTCCACCTGCCTTGCTCAAGCTCATGTTCTGCCCGGTGTGACTCTTCTCTGCTTGTGTCATCAGAATGAAGGATGTGGCCTCTGGTGAAAAACACTGCCTTTAAAATGCACATTCATCTGTTTGGCACTGCTAACTCCTTAAGTGTGGTTTGATTCCATGAGATTAATAACACCAAGACATTAATTCTCTGTGGTCCATCTGCATCCCAGGTATCCCAGGGAAAACATAAATAAAGAGAGACAATGTTAACCATGCTTCATTCTGCTAATATGATAGTCTCTCAGTTCCCCAGTGAAGCCATTTGAGAAAAACATTAGAAGTGATGATTTTAAACACAGATATGTGAATAGGGTTTTGAGGGGGAGAAAGGGAAAACAGAGCTCCTTCCAGTATCATATAATTTGTTCTAACATAGAACTGCTTTGATTACTCTAAAACGAATCTTGGCTGGTCCAGCTGATCTCATTTCCACCAGCTTGTGATGCAGACAGCTCAGATTCATGGGAAAGCATCACTAGCTCTACACCTTCCTGCACTCTCTCTGAATTTCTGCAGTCCAGCCTTGTGTAGTTGGCAAAAACTTTCATGACTGATAGCTTCATTTTGTTTAGTCTCTGCTAGCTTTTTTTCCAGATTCATTAAAAGCCCACTTTCGGGTATTTTGAAGTGAGGCTTTAACTTCAGTTACTCCACATAAAGAGTTAAATTATTTTGTCCCTGAAAGCTCAATAAATGGGTCTATCTTGATTGATTCTTTAAGTGCAACCCCTTCCCAATATTCTGAACGTAATGAGGTTACTGCTAAAAGCTGGATTCTCTCTCATCTGTCTGCATTATCTATTTATTCTGCACACGTCACCATGGTAAATGTGTTGCATTAAGTACTAAATAGTAGAGGTCAGACAAACCCTGCATTTGTGTATCCGTCCCGCCCCACTCCCACCTCACCCTTGCAAGGCTGAAACATTTCTTAATGGATTTTAGTTTATTACCAGATGAAAATAAACAAAAGAAGAATTGTCACACTAGTGAAATATAATTTAAACACAATCTCAAAACAAAATAATTTGATATTCTTATTCAAACCATTTTGTGTTATGATGTTTAAATGGACTTCAGTTCAAATTGCCTCTAAAATTTTTTACTATTTAAAAATCCCACTGAAAACACAAACAGAATATTTGCTTAAGGCTAACCTGGACCTCTTTTTGATCCAAATTTTATTTTTCTGAAAGGACATCAACATCCAAAATTGTATGCTCATGTAGCTGTATGAAATACAGCTTAAGTACTTTGGCTACAAGAAGTAGTTACTTACATCTAGGGTTTTTTTTAAATAGAAGAGTTCACCATCTATTGGAAAGTCTCACCAAATCCAACTGTAGGAAGTGTATGAGTATTTGGCACAGTGTAAATCTGTTAGAGTTCCTCTAGCAAAATATTAAGTCTTATAAATGCAATAAACTTAGAAGCTGTCCAACCATCTTCCTTACCAGAGTAGGTAGTTGTGCACAGTGCTATTCTCTACCCAAGGCACACCTCTTTGTCATGCTAATACACACAAAGGTGATAACAGAGGTAAACAGCCAGAAAGCTTATCAGTTCTGATGCTGAATAATCAAGCAGCTGGAGATCTGTAACATGAAGTCATATATATTAAAAATTATTTGCAAATAATCTCCTGGGGTGGAAGAAGGCTGTTTCTATGGTGCTTTTGTATATGGAACAAGTAAAATAGATGAAGAGTACAAGGTTCAACTCTAAAAATACCTCCTTCACTTTCAGATAGTTCCTCGGACGTTGACCCTTCCAACATAAAACCAACAGGATGCAGGGAGCAGGAGGAAAAAGTTATGTCATGGTACACATTACGGACTGCACTGATAAATAAAAAAGTACATCAATTCACCTGTTGGGGATCACCTGTTTGCAGATATTTCTCCTTGTTATAGCATTACTCACTGACTAAAGAGAGTCCAGTCTCTACTTGGGCACTATGCAATATATTACATTTCCTACTGTTTCAGACTACTTGTTTTACACAACAACTAAAATGCTCCCAGGAAATGTTTCTGTTTGGGAACTAGTACATTCATGACCCCAAAGAATAGTGAAAATGGATCTGCCTGCGTTGGTGATAACCTTCAGTTTAGGCACAGCAGTGTATGGTGCAAGCCAAACAACTCAAGCCTAGCTTGCTGTCTTTACCATGCTGCAAGGAGCATGACAGCACTTTTGGCATGTGATAGCAATGACATAAAATCCCCATCATCTCATGAAAATGAAGAGTTTTCATGAAAGTTGCTAAAGAAAGGTTTGGTTTTTTTCTATTCACAAGTTTGGAACTTGTGAGCCGTCACTTCTGGACTGCATTAAGAACAGCTCAAGCACATCTTCATGACTTTTTTTTTTTTTTCTAAGTCCCTGAACTCTTTTCATGGGTCAAATTACAGATGGTTTACTCACAGTGAATATATGTGAGGAACTTATGCTGTGGCTTTTCCCAGGGCCTTCTGTGAGCCTGAACTGCTGAATAAATTCAAAGTAAGTCGAACAAAAGTACATCCTTGCATGGTGTATATAGGTAAGAACAAGGGATGTTGTTTGCCACTGAATGTTTGCTGTCACATATCAGCCTGCGAACAGCAGTATACTTTCAAGCATAGACACTTACATCTCTGTTCTTGAATCCCTATCGCCCATCAGGTCTCATGCAATGTTGTTCTAAATAAGTCATTGTTTCAATGTGTCAGATAGAACTTTGCAGCACAGGCCCAAAGAACACAAAGGTCCTCACTGCTCTGATCAACAATGCCTGATCTCTGAGCACCCTGGTAATCTGCGCTGAGCTACACTGGTTGTGTACTTCGTTGCTTATTGCCATACATTCACAAACTCCTATACTGAAATAAGAACACAGTGCACATTTAAGTGTGGCATCCACATTTAGCATATAGAAAAGCCAACTAGTTTGGGAAAAAAAATGCTAAATCCAACAGTTAATGACAGTTTTTATTAATGCACTGGTTTCCTGAATGTTTTATTACCACATTTGAAGCCTAAATTTGCAATTGAAAACAGATGCTATTTGGCTTATTCACTTTCTATTTCCTGAACAAAAGTAAGCAGCGTGTCCTACCAGAATCACAAGCTTTTGAAAAACATATCAGTTTTCATGAACTATGAGGCCCAGAGTTCTCCACTGCTTTAAGTTTCAGTGAGACTTTTGCCAAAGAAAGTATAGCAGAACTGTGTGATGATGCGCAGAAGCAACTGCTTCCTACCTAGTAGGGCTATTCCAGTTTATTTTGTCTTGAGGGAGATAAAATATGTGACCATTAGGTGTTAAAAAAACCATTAATTCATCTAGAAGCATAATCTAACAAACATTAATACTGTGTCAAGCATATCACATTTATCCCCTCAAGGACATGGTGCTGGTATAGTTTGCATCGTTCGAAAAGCACATCTGTAAGTGATAAGGAGACCTATTGTGTCTGGGAGTATCCAGAACTAATTTAGCATGAAAAACCTAACCTACTTTGGGTTGTCATGGATGAGATTGCTGCAGGTGGAAGGACAGTTATTCCTCCCACCACACATCTGGCTGTGTTGTTCGCTACTACACTAAATATTGAGGCTGCTCCAGAGGCATCTCACCAGACCTCTGAGGAAGTGGCAGTAAGCTGAAAGACATGAATTCCTCTCTGGACAATGGAAAATTAGCTGGGAACAAAACAGAAAAACTGCTGATGCCCAAAGACAACCTGCAAACAAGTTCCTTGACTGGAAACAGGTATTGCTTGCTTGCCTTCAAGTTATGATTTTCAGCCTTCAGAAAACTCAGATGTACAGAGTTGTACTTGGTATATATGTTTTACATTTCTTTTGTGGTGATAGTATACTCTTTCTGCCTTGAAATGAGATTTGCAAAATACAAAAAGACAGCTCTGGAGAAGATTTATCAAAACACATTTCTATGTTTTTCTTGTTTCCAAACACAGAGTAACATTTACAATGCAAGCAAGGAAAGCAAAACAGGCAACTGAGCAGAAAGGATAGTTGGAAACAGAAAATACATAGCAAGAATATGTTTACACATATTCTGATAGTTCAAGAAGACCGAATACTTTGACACAAATTGAACAGCCTTTGCCAGCCAGATTGTTTGATGTTGTGTTGGCTCTGTGACAAAGCCGGGCCATACTGGAACGTTTGAATTGTTTGCTGATCGAAGTGAGCCTTAATGTCACTAAACCTGACTTGCGGTCTGATATGTTTTCCTCCCTCAACTTCTCTACATTATCACCAGTTTTTTCTTGAGCCATCACGGTACAACATTCTGCTAGCTTAAAGCATGGTCAAGCTTTTATTTCAGATGATAATAATTGATTTTCATATATATTCTGTAATGCTTGGTACAGAGACAGGAGGTTCTGATTATATTGTGGCAGTGCAGAAAGTGTTGTCTTCAGGCTATGACAGTTTTCAGCTTCTGGTAGCTCCAGTAAGACAAAGAGGAAGAAATTTAGGAGTTTTTTGATTAAGAGCTTCTGCAGCTTATTGGTTAAATGTGTCAATAAGACTAAGCATATGCTTATATTCCTTTTTTAAAGTACAGCCATGAAGCAACTGTGGCTATATCAGGATATTAACGGGTTACCCCAGTAACCCATACAGGCATCCTGCACAGGATGAGTGATGCACAGTTTTGTAGTTCTGTCCACTAATATTTGGGTTTGCTTTCACAGAAAGTAAAAGGAACTTGTAATTTCAAATAAAAGTAAGACTGATTGGGTATCATGAAATCAAATATCAGAGGCTTACAAAACAGAACTCCATTGATGGCAACTGAATCGCTATAGCATTAACTCCCTAAGTAGAATCTCCATTTTCTAGTGCTAGATTCTCTGCTCAGATGTGACATAACCCATCACAGAGCACTTTACAGACCGCTTAATGAGTTATGGGTTTATTCATTACTATGTTGCTTCACAAGCCCATGTGGTCCACTGCAATCACTATCACTATTACTGCCGCAATTCAAATTTTAATTCTTGACCTTGACTGCAATAATATATGATGCCAACCAGAGTGAGCAGGAGAAAACGCACCGGTCAATGATACTACAGGAGGGATATTAGGTCATGGAGTCATGTCTACCACCTGTCTTTAAATCACCTAGTGTAGTCTAGCCTTTAATGTCTCATTGGAATCAAAGAAGCCAGGCAGACTCTTACAGTTTTTGAGTAGATGACATAGGTTTAAAATTACTTAGCCTTAGTAGATATTCCGTCTTCACCTTTTAGCACAATAGACCTAAATCGGTGAAGAGAGATTCCTGTCAAAACTGTAGTAGACATCAGGCACAGATGAGAAGACAGAAGAAAACAACTATTTAAGGTCTTTGTACAGCACAACTCAAACTGAATTTATTACAAAGTTCTGAAATGTCCAAACATATTTTAATGCCTTCTGGTTTCCAGATGGGTCTGCATCCAGAACATCAGGACACCACAAAAATGCCACTGTTTTCCTGCTGCAATCAGAAGCAGCTGCCACAGAAGGCTATAGAAAAGTCTGATTCTCAGAAAATGTCTGTCTTTCCTTTTTTTTTTTTTTTCAAAATACAAGAAATTTGGATAGTTTGAGTAAACTTTGCAAGGTTGTCCAAACATTTAGAAACACACATTTCAAACCCTTGGAAGCATATACTTCACTAGCAATTTTTGTTCCTAACGAGGGAATTGGAGAACTCTAGCAGTTAAAATTCAAGAGACAGGATTCTGGTATAGCCCAGTTTTAATTTAATAGGTGGCTTTGACAGTATCGCTTACATTGTCTGCAGCTTAGTTTCCCTGCTGACCCAGGGAATCATGTTCCTAAAGAAATTTTGCTGGAGTTTTCAAGTTCACACCCTTACTATTATTATTTTATTCACTGTAAACATGTATAGTGGTGAATTTAACATTCTTTGAGACAAATTGTTATTCAGCAACCTATTGAATTCTATTCTAAATACAATAAGAGACCGGAATTTGGATTTTAATCAACAAGGTGTCAAGAGCACCAAGGACTAGCTGACTCCTCTGAAAGTTGGAAGTATACAATAATTTCAGAGACTGCACCAGACCTTGCAAGATCAAGCCCATAAAGAAATCTTTTTACTATTTATACTTCCATTGTAAAGCTATTGTCTGCCTTTCCAATTTGGTTTTGTAGTCCTTGTATTCAGTGGATTTACATAGCTATGTGTGTGCACCCCATTCAAAACACTTGCCCGTATCAAGCATACCATACAGAATTATGCACGCACATGCTTATGCATAAACCCTGTAGTGAAGTGCGGGAGAATGAAGGTGCTTTTAAAGTTTTTATTTTCATCTGACTTTATGGAAAGTTAAAAAACAAGATTAAAATTTAGCCAAGAATATCTTCATTTATATTCATTCCCAGTATCTAATGACAGGATAATATTTAAATTAATAAATATAAGTAAGTGAAGAAGATGAATATACAAGCTTTTGGGGTTATAGGGAAGCTGACTGATACTTCCAGCAATCCTGACTCATAATAAAAATGATTTACTTAAAGATTTATTACCAACATTTCAGGAAAGGAGATAACAGACATGCACCACTTTGTTTACACTAAAAGTTCCTGTAAATTAAAAATTCTTATTCTCTGTTTGCTTTTGAGTTGGTACTGTACCAAGTATCTGTTTATAAAAGGAAATATGACCGTACAAAGTGTACAAAGTGAGTTGCAAAAGAGATTACCAGTGAAGGTGCATTTGCCTTAAATTAAGTCCTAGCAACACAGACACAGCTGATCACCTTAAAGTAATGAAAGTCTAAGGCAGATCTTTCGTACATGATTACTGAGCTACTCTTCAAACTAGGATTGCTGTTAGCCACAGCAGACTCATGGGTCACTCTCGATACCGAAAGAATATAACCTTACATATATGTGATGCTCGAACCTCCCTAATCTGTGTACTGTTCTGCAATGATCTCAGCCCCAGGAGCAGGATTCTCTAAACATTTCTTTCTGCTCTTTCTGAGGAACTTCAGCTACTGGCAGTGCTAATCAGAAGTCGAGACCCTCAACACAGCACAGTGCAGTAAATAAAGATCCTTACAGAGTTAAGATGGTTTTGTTTTCCTGAGGTGTCAGTGTATGTAGTAATGACTTAAGCAACACATCAGTGAGAAAAGCTGAGTCCTTTTAAAAAGAGATTCAGGTGATGATGAGATAAGACAGGAAAAAAAATGTTTCTCATAGCACAATATAAAAGTTTTATATAAAGTAGGTAGCATGTTTCAAAGAGATTATGTCTTGAGGGCTTTTTCCTGCAATCCATTTTTACTGAGCTTTTTGCTTATAATACTCCTTGAACAGTCTATTAAAGAGTCTTCCTGAAGTCACATTTATGTGACAAAGTATGTTGCATCCTCAAATAGTCCCATCCCACAGAAAAACTTCTGAGAGAAGTCTTGAATGAAGATAGTATATCCACAGTTTAAAAGGAATAATGAAGACCTACACCATGGGTTTCATCAGAAAGATAGAAAACAACTTTGTTTTGTGGAAGCAATTTGCTTTGTTGAATTAGCCTTGGACCCACCCTGGTATCTCTAGAGACTGAACAACAAAGACTAAGACTTCATCGATCTCCCGAATATGCACCCAGGGAAAGAAAAAGGTTGTGGATAGAAGGGCTGGATCAGGGTCATATTCTTCTTGTGTATACAACAGAAGATTTACATGGAAGAAAAAATCGCAGTATTATTAACATTATCTAACTAACATTACCTCCTGGAAGATCTTATAGCAGCCTTCCAGTATTTAAAGGTGGCCTACGGGAAGGATGGGGAAGGGCTCTTTATCAGGGAGTGTGGTAGTAGGATGAAGGGTAACAGTTTTAAGCTGAAAGAGGATAGATTTAGATTAGATACGAGGAAGAAGTTTTTAATAGTGAGGGTAGTGAAGCACAGTCATAGATTGCCCAGAGAAGTTGTGGCTGCCCCATCCCTGGAGGTGTTCAAGGCCAGGTTGGATGAGGCTTTGAGCAATCTGATCCAGTGGAAGGTGCATTGGAACTTTGGGTTCTTTAAGGTCCCTTCCAACCTAAGCCGTTCTATGATTCGATGATCTTGAGTCACATGTATTCATGAGGTTTACTCCAAAATGTTCTAAGATCCATTATTGATATGTAGTGCTATGAAATTAACTCTGGATTTCTAAAACGAAGTAGTTAATAAAATCAGTTTGCAGACAATCCGGTGCATACAAGTACAATGGCTTAGAGGCTATGTTGGCACTTACCTGGGGCCACGTGCTCATTCATGATGACGAGTGATGCTGGAGTAGGCCTTCGTTTCCTGATCTGTAACACGCATAAACCAAGGAGAGTCACTAGGGCCCACCAACTTCCCCGCAAAGTAAAGCAAAAAAATCTCTGATGCACTCCTGAGTACAGACCAGGCAAAGTTAAAAAAGAAAATATTTAAAAAACAGCAGTAAGTCACTGTCTTATTGACTACTCGTCTGGTCTAACAATGATCAGGGTTGTGCTGCTGCTTGTGCATGAAAATCTAAGGCAAGAGCTTTTCAAAATACCTTTACAATTTGCAATCATCTTGAATAAGTTTTTGGATGTGTATTGCTGACATATGTCATCATATCCTAAAATATTGACATTTAGCTTTGCTCCAGGAAAACTATTGCATGAGTTTCCGAGCTTATGTGTTCAAATACCTAGTACTGTCATAGTTCTCACAAGTAGTTGTTAATACTAATATTTTGTAAGTGCACTTCAGAATTTATATTCCATATTCCATATTCCATTACAGTGGATTTATGATATTTCTAAACAGCGTCCAGAGGATTTACAACTATTATTTAACTGAAGAAAGACAATACTTAAGACTTTCAAAAGAATATTTTCAAAGAGCACTATACAACAGATCTTCACGTATCAGTATATAATTCTGAATTGTATGCAATCCTTATTCAGAGTTTATTTGGTAAAGGACTTTTGTTTCATAGCACTGGTTGAAATACATGACATGAAATTGGACTACACTCCTATAATGCACATATGTGCATTGAAAGCTTTGTGTTGCTTCACTAAAGCTTCCAGGCTATTGATAGTCTATTGAATTTAAGAGAGGCATCAAGAGTGTTTAAGCTAGAAACCATTCTGACGTAAAAATTCAATGTCAGTGCATTTGTTCTTTCTTAGTTGCTGAGCCAACGTCTGTATTTAGCTGGGTTCAAATTTTGCTTTCAGAGGTGTAAATGGAAAACTACATCATCAGAGTTAATGGGTTTATTCCAGATTAACATAACTGTAGCTGACAGAAGAATGTACTACTTTCATTTCAGCACACACCCACAATGAAACTGTATAGCGCTTGGAATTAAAGTCACAACATAAAAAAAAGGACTGAAAAAAGGACTGCCCATAAATACTGAGCAGAATTTGTGCCACAGCATTTCAGAAACTTTGGGAATTTCAGGAAATCCTAGTCCTGTGGTTATTACAGGTTTCAGAAAAAGACCAGAACATATCCTGCTTGAAACCATTGCCGGAGTTTTCCATAAGGTACGGACATCTCACAGCTCAGAAGTACTTAGGGACAAAATGAAGACTCGCAGCAATCCTCCGCTGCACCCTTCTAGGATTGCTTAATCCAGTGGTTACTTACGACTCATCATTTTCTGGCAAAGGTGGCTGCCTTTTAAGAGATATGACATCAGAATACTCAAGAAACCAGATACCTGTCCTAAAGGTGCAAATAATTTCATAGGTGTTGGCACATAACTGTCAAGGTTATAAAATTCCCCTGGTATCAACTAAAACTAGACTTACCAAAATAGAAGCAAATATTGAGAATGACTTGCACCGAGAGATATATACTGGGTCACCCAATTACGATTTATCCAGATTTTCTCATATGATTCCCTGTGTTCTTCTTTATGTGCACCTACATATAACTGTACACAATAATCGATATATTTTCCTCCTTAGACATCTGTATTGTTATATATATTATATGCATTTGTATGTTTTGAGAGTGAATCAAAACCTAAAATGGCACACACATAATTCCAAGATGGATATAAGTCAGGCATATTTATACACGTAGACATTTTTCAAATATGTAAAGCACTGTAACAATGCCATAAAGAAGACTGTATAAAATCGTAAGTAGTACAGGAGGTCACTGCAGTGGTAACTATTGTGCAAAACATAGCATATATTTTCTCATGTTAAAATTAAAGGTAAATAAGCTGCCTTCTGTGCAATATTTCCATCAGATATCTGTCATCAACTTCATGTTTTGCTTTATGTACAAATAGTATACTTCGGCTGATTTCTTCAGAACGTGTATTCATGCAAAGTGTATGTATTGGGCCACAAGTCCAGCTATAGAAAAGGTACAACAAATATATACTGAAAAAACCTATCCAAGGTAAAGAGCTTTATTCTGGCTAGAGGACACATCCTCCTCTGTCTTTGGGTAAATCCAGACATCGCTATAACCTCCAGAGCATTTAATCTATGGTTACAGTAATATAAGTTAGAAAAGCGTTTAGGCCACAAGTATTACCTGTTCCCTCCCCACGTCTTGACCCCATCGCTATCCTATTCCCTCAGAACATCCAAAGAAACTCATCTTCCTTACCTGCTCAGCTGCCTCGGGATCTATTTGACTCTGAAACAGTGGCACGGCAAACTGTATTTTTTTAGGGCTGTTGGGCTCCATCGTGGTGCTGAGGTGAGTCAGAGGAGAGAAGAGCAGCTTGAGACTCGGTCTGTGCCTCTGCCCGGGCACCCTCCCCACAGCCAGCCTGACTTCTCCTCAGTAACTGCTGTAACTCCCAACAGCACAGGAATCTGTGTGAGCTGAGCAACTCCCGTATTCCACATCCACGGAGATGCTGCTGGCTTGGCTATTTTCTTTTTTCTTCCCTCTCTTCTGCAGTCTTTCAGATCCTCTCAGCACAAAGCTGAAAGGAACAATAAGCCAATTGTGTACCAGTTCACTTCTACATATGCCAAGCATTCGCTCAGAAGCTAATTGAAAATGTGATACTAGCATTGCATGGCCCGGAGCCCTGGGATTTGAAAAAGAGGATCTCTCCACCGTACATTACTAACTGGCTGCTCAGAAGTGCAATGCAAGCTCCCTCTGAGTATTGCTGATGGTCTCTTAATTATTGATGAACACAAATCAGGAAGTTTTCAGATTTTCGGGGTGGATGCAATAATTCCATCTCTGTTACAGTGTGCCAGAACCGCTCTCCTCTTCCCACCTATCAAACAATTGCCTTTGCTCTTTCAAATCCTTTTCTAAACCTCATACAGGAAGATGTTTTATGATGGTGCCAAACAGATGCCTACACTTTCATGAAGGTTATCTGGTGTACCTTAGGCTGGATGTGCAGATTTAGACTGCAATCTCTTCCAGTGGGCTCCTTCTCGCATATTTCAGACACTGAGAACACCCATATTTAAGCCAGCTGTCGGGGCTCCCTCATGCTAGACACATCAAAAGGAATTTCACCATGTCTTGGTTAAGTGGAACATAGCATCTATAATGTGTCTACATTAACCCTAGTAAAAGTAAACACCAGTCAGACTAGTTACCTCATTTTTAGATGGCTAAAACTCAGAGCACCAAATCCTACTTTCAGATACAAAATATGTGCCTTCTTCCTAGAGCAGGAAAAGAATTTGGTCAATCATATCAATAGTACCCTTTGTTGAATATAATTGATTTTAATTTTTCATTTCACCTTAATTCAAAAGAAGTGTATGAAGTGATATACTTACCCTACCTCTCTGCTTAGAGCACCTGACCACTGCCAAGCAGCACAGCAGAAGTCCTGCAACAAAGATGTGCTTCGTACCAAAACAGGACCCTGGGACAGAAAATGCCCCGGAGCCACTTCAAATGGCTGTACTGAAAGCTCAGGTCTAAGCCCAAGAGCATTGGGTCAATCTCCTCTTACACTTTATCACCAATTGGGCAGAAAGAGAAAATGAGGTACAGCAGGAAAACCCAGACTGGCTCAGAGTCAGCTTTACCTGGGATGAGGCTACCTGCAGAGAGAAAGTGCATTTTGGTCTGTTTTTTTGAGGGCCTGTGACCTCTTTCAGCAGGGAAGGGAAACACAACCAGCCAGAATAAAAAGCAAACAGACAAAATTCATGGGGAAAAATAACGACTTGAGACTGCCTCTGACACACTGCTGTAAGGAAACAGAGAAGCAGCTCAATTCAGGGCTGAGGCTGCACATAAAACTCAGAGGAACCTGAAAATGCGTTTCTTGTTGAAGCTGCTGAAAGCACTAAAGATTTTCACAGTTCATCACAGGTTTAT
Source organism: Cuculus canorus (assembly GCF_017976375.1). Taxonomy (NCBI): domain Eukaryota; kingdom Metazoa; phylum Chordata; class Aves; order Cuculiformes; family Cuculidae; genus Cuculus; species Cuculus canorus. The sequence goes on along the minus strand of NC_071406.1, from coordinate 26,659,130 downwards.
TCAGAGGCACTGAGTATTTTCCCACCTGTGCCACTGGAGGAGAAGGGGAAGGAGTGGGGATCTTGGTTAAGAATAATGCAAAGGCTGTATACAGCAGAATAAACCAGCAGGTCAAGGAAGAAACTTTTGTTTAGCTTTGATTTATACACGTGAAAACTGTTAACTCATTATAGGAATACCAAGGTATTTCTTAACAGAGGCCAACACACCGTTTTATGAAGAACCTGATAAGGCTCAGGAGGTGAGGATACACTAAAAGTTAAAGACCCACTGTGTGCCACAGTGTTTTCCAGCTGATTGCTAGTAGCTGGTGATTTTCCTGTTAGATTTATTGTGATAGTTTAAGTGGCATTAACTTAGAATTGTAAAACCACAGAAGACTTCTGCTTAGAGGGGACTTCTGGATATACCTGATCCCACTGGCTGCTTGGAGAAGGGCCTGAGATCAGGTTTCCCTGCGCCCTTCCAGGCTGAGTCCGTAATATTTTCAGCGTTAAGGTAACATACTCAATTTCATTTACCACAACAAATGAGAGAGATGCACAGAACAGTGATGTTCAGTGTTTTGTATGATCCTTTTTAAGCCTTTACTATTCCTACAAAGATGAATCATAATTTGCTTTATAGACTTTCACAGATAATTAGAGCCAGGGCATAATTGCAGCAGTTCTGCCGGTACAACTAAGAGTCTAAGGCACGAAAGTAAGAGAGGGATTGACTGCTTTCATTAAGGACAAATAGAGTTGTTTTCAGGATAGTCTAATTATCCAATTTCACAAGTTCTTCAAGAACAGACATGACATTAACTTCAATGACAGCTTCAGACATAGAGGATATACAACACATGGATATACTGAGGGGGAGAACATACATGGGGATCCGAAGTTGTGGCTTTTCTCTGACAAATTTTCATTCTTGAAAGAAAATAATTTTTGTTTTCTCAATCCCAGACAATGTGAGAAAAATGTTTTCCATCTGTTTTGCTATTATATATGTATTAATAAATAGTATATTTTAAATGTTATGCTTCTCTGAAAAAACATTTGTCATAAAATATTATAGTTGTTTATGAAACTTTATGTATTAAATTATGTTACAATTACAAGGTATGTTACTGTATTACAGGAGATATTATGCTCATTACAAAGGCTTAAAATTTCTTATGTTAATGATATAGTCCATTGAAAAAAACCCACGCAGATAGTGAAAAAATGTCAAAACATGAAATGCTCAAAGGATTATAGAGGTGTGTTTCAGCTCTAGGTTATTGGACACTGCTGTCTAAAGGAATCATGTCTCAAATTTGTTGTTTGTAACAGCATCTGAGAAAAATGCTCAACAGTCATATGAAGAAATAAACCAAGAAAAGCACTTCTTGGCAGGTTCAGAAGGGAGCCAGCCAAGAGGGACAGGACAAGACTCAAGGACAGATCCTTAATGGGGCTGCTATCCCTCAGACAGAGGCCCACCAATGATGCGATGTGGAGATACTTGCCCCTGCAGCTCTCCTCTCTGTGCTTATTTGGAGCAATCTTCATATGCACTATAACGATAGAAGTATTTTTAAAATAGTATAAGAGGCATATTTCAGAGAGCACTTCAGTATAGCATTACAGGATTACTACATCAGCTCACTCTTACACCTAATTTGCAGCACTAGATGTCTCCAGGCAAAGTGTGCTTGCATTTTCTATAGACTGCATCATAGTCTGCGGAAGAGCTGAAATGCATTTAAGTACTGCCAAACCCTTTTAGCTCATCTTCTGTTTTTAGTGCACTCCCCACAATGTTTCAAATTCCTTTGTGATTCAGCTAAAACTATCATGGAAATAAAAAATAACAATAACCGTTCAAGATCTTTCCTTCCTATGTCATTCACTAGGTTCTGGTATGAAGCACTGCCTTTTAATACATCCTACTGCAGTGACGAGCTATCGGAGTACACATGGCACAGTTTCTGCTAGTGATATTTTTCCTGTTGCATTAGGAGAGGCTTATACATATTTTTTTCCCCACCTAAAGACAGAGACTGATGGGAAGGAAATTAAAGAGTGTCTGTCCTGCACACTTCTTACACAATTTCTGTTGTGGTTATGATCTGCCTCAAATTCTTTGCTGTCATCAGGGACTACTGCAGCATCAGCCTGGAGAGGTGAGGAGATCTGGAGCTGCTTGTGAAGACAATCTACTTAAGGCTTTGCTTCTAATTTCACCAATGCAGATGCAGGGAAGCATCCAGTTACAGTTCTCTAATCCATTAGACTGCCTCCACAGAGCAAAAGACTTGGCTTGGAAGTGACAATCCTTCCAGCGTGTCTCTTAGGACATAACTTTGGTAGCCGTTGTAGCTGACGATATGTGAAAACTTTTGCAAAGATGTGTTGATCTGTGCTGTCCTTGGAGTCTTCAGCGGAGACCTCTCCTCATGGCAGCATCTCCTCAGCACACTGCTGAGCAGCCACAGCGTCACTGGGGGAAGAAGTGCTGCAGAGCACAGTGCTTCCCAGCTGCTGCTCATGATCTTTCTGCTACAGCCAAAGGGGTCTCTAGTGTGGCCCTTCCTTCTGCCCTTCTCTAACAAATAGACAAAAAGTTTTTTTACCGCCTTTGTCCATACAAAGGCATCAGTTCCACAGCTCCCGGTGTCAGTCAAGAACAGAAGGGAGGCAGAAAGCATGGAAGGTGGACACGGTCTTTGATGTGCACGCTATATGTGTTCATGAATAGGTTTTCCTCTTAGGGGTCTACAACTGGCATTGCTCATAGGTGCTAAAATGGCACGCAAGCCTTCCAAGAATAAACACTAACGTACTCAAAAGGACCCTGCAAGTTTCTGCCCAAAGTAGCTAAATACGAGTGTTGCAATCAGGACGGCTCCCACTCAACCACTGGAAACACAGTTTGCTATTTATATGCAGTAAACACAAAGAATTTAAAGTCTATAAGGGTAGGAGAATGTAGATCAGATCACATCTGTCTCATAAGCAGTAAGTGGTGCTGCAGGCAGGTCAAGGAGAACAGAAAGGCTTGCTGAGCAGCAACAGAGTTGGTGGGACAATCAGCAGTGACAGTGTCACCTAAACTTCTATCACCAGTACTCATGCACCAAACACCAGACTGGGACATGCTTAAGTAGTAACTACATATACGGATTCATAAAGCTTAGATCAGTAAAAAGTACAGGTATTTCTATTTCTATGATCTCTTTGTTGACATAATCATTCCTTAGTGGTATAATTTTAATTGTTATCAGTTTAAAGTTACCTTTATCTGAGGACTTGAGAACTGATAATATCTAGTCAAGTCTTCCTTAGCCACTTGCAGCTCTCCAGACTGTCAAGTATGTACAGATATTTACTGGCAGGTGCCACCCACTACTATCCATAGAATACACACATCCAAAACTTAGGAAATGGGCTGGATTAATGGGACATAACCTGATTAGACAGTCAAATGGTCCATGTCTAATATGGACTATAGTACAATAGTGCAGAAATCAAAATTCTAGTGTTGGCTTAGGGAGGCATTTCATCAGGAAGTCAAGCTAGAATTTGCTTCCTCATCAAGAACAGGGTAAACCTAATATATTTTTCAATAAAGAGAACAACTGTTGGCAGTTTACATAGGCTTTAGAATTAAATTATATTATCTTATTACCACATTAAATATTTAATGCAAAAATTGACTGACTCTATCATTACGTCAAACAACTGAAATATAAAATTGAGTTTCTACTGTATTTTTTTCCAAAACAAAAGTTAAAATACAGAACACAGAGAAGATGAACAACAAATGAACTTCTGCGGCTTCAGACTCTGAGTTACAAAACTCAGTGTATAAATACATGCCACTGGGCTAAAAATGGAAAGTCATCAACTGAGCTATAAAAGCTCAATGTGCCAAATTTAGAATATGTTTATCAAATTCTGATTATTTTAGTTTGAGACTCTTTAGATTTCCCTTCTTTCTTGTCTCTTCCTGCACCTCAGAGGACAAGCCAGGCCCCCGAGGTAGTGTTTGCAGCACTCACATAGGAACAACCCAGCGGGCTGGACTGTGCAGCTGGCACACCTGAGGGCAGTGTTGGGGGGTTGGTGACCTGGAGAAGGTGGTTGGGGCACATTAGTTTGCTGGTTGATGTACAAGTGTCAGGAGCATCAGAAATGGGGCTTCTCCTTAAGTAGGGTCAAATCCAGGAGCTGAGGGCTACCCCAGTTTGGGCTGTGTCCTTGGTGTAGCCCCATGGGATGCAGGCAGTAGCAGAGCAAGAAGGCATCACGTGAAAATATTCAGGGATTGGTTCAAACAGAAAACCTTCACCACGCAGGCTGTGCTTAAATAGCAGAATTCATTGCCACAGGATGCTGTGGACACCAAACTTTACACGAGCTAGAAAAGCGATTAGATATGTTCACAGAAAATAAATCCATCAAGGGTACCACTAGTGGATAGGAAATCCCAGAACCACTGCCTGCTGAGAATGGGAGAGTAGAGATGCTCTCCATGTGCCCCAAGGGCTATGCTCTTCCCGAAGTGCAGCATTTGCTGTTGAACAATGTAGGGGTGAAGATACTGCGCAGGTTGGACCATGGTTGCATCTGCTGTGGCTGTTTTTGTGTTACTAACTGTGACAAAACTTTAAGTGTACCATTAGCACTGCTGTGCTGTTTCACTCCTTCTATTAAAGAATAATCAATCCCTTTGCTAAGCTTTTTTTCCATCTCTTATGCCAGTGCAAACATATACCTAGATGTAAATTTTCCTGCACCTCCCGCCAATAATAACAATACCTAATTTATTAATTACATATTTAAAACCTGCATTGTTAAATCTTTAGTACAGGACATTGCCCTTTAAAATCACTTCCTCTGTCTTTATGGTACTTTTAAAGCAAAAGCTAAAGTTGAACACGCAAAAACTAAACAGAAGTATTTTTATAGATGTTTTCTTAAAAAATTGAGTCTCAGTCTCCCTGATACGTTGTGGCAAATAATCTATGGAAAACCAGATGACTTCAGAAAAATTTAAAAAATTAAAAACTCTACATTATTACACAAAGACTCACAAATTTAGAAATACCTATGAAAGCCATTATCGGGACCAAAGATTTCACGGGAAGCAGAACAGCTACTCAGTCACTCAAGTAATTCTTGTTTTTCACTGTGCTGCCTTCTCATTGCTACCATTTAATTATTTAACCATCGTCCACTTCCCCCATTTACTCTGTCACAAAAAGAGAAAGATGTTTTTGTGTATAACATTCACCATCACTCAGCAAGTATCTATGTAGAACTGCCTGATATACAAGCTATTTGGAATTATCGAGTGATTCTGGTTGGTTGGTTCTGTTTGTTTGTGTTTTTTTTAAACACCTTGTCTATTATTGTTACAAATTTAACAGTATTGTGCATTTTTATTCTATGGTATGAAGGATTAACATCACATCTAATATCACATATGAAATATCAAAGTAAATATGCATTTACCAAGTTAATGAGTTTTTTGGTTTTCCTATCAAATCAGGTATTGCTTTGATATTATGTTAATTCAGAAGAGAGTCTTGCTTTGGACTGAAGCCATCTAACCAGCTGGTATTCTATTATATGACATCATCCAAGTGTCAGAGTTCTGGGTTTGCAAAAAAACTCCAAAAGAGAAATTTTCCAGTATTTTAGGCATGATTTTGTTTTATATTTCTAGCCATTGCTTGATTTACTTCAGTTTCCAAATTGGGCTCTTCTTCCCTTCCCTAATCAGTATCTTCCCATAGCCAGTTCCATTGAAACAGATCTATCTGCGGTATAACTGAACTAAAATGTTTAACCTACTCTGTATTTCAAGTGTACAGCAGTACACTAAATCCAAAGGCGGTTCAAACGCTGCCCCTCCAGGATTCAGTAAAGCAAGACTAGTGAGCATCAGTGGTTGGACAGTATCATCAAGGCTTTAAATTCTTACCTTAAAAGAGATGGCAATCACAGCAAACCAGTCCTTAGAAAATGCACAGCTTGCAGAATCTTGGGCATCACTTGTCTCATAAAAGCAGTCTGCCAAGGGCTTGCACACCACACAGTTTTGGAGAAAGCAGAAGACACACGGCAACCTTCCCTGTATGAAGGTCAAGGTCAGCAAAAATGAGAGCTTCAAGGGCTTCTCCGCTCTTTCAGCAGGGGCAGGGCCACAGCCACTTTGAGTCCTCGCTCCAAAGCATCACAGTAACTTGCAGCAAGAGAAGCCTTTCCTCCTGTGTAGTCACCCCCAGCGGCATAGCCGGGTCCATGACCATCCTCAGCCCTTTCCTTTTCAGGTCTCACACGCACAGTGCCATGGGCGAGCGGCAGCAGCACCTCACCAGCATCACAGCACAAACGCAAGTGGTGCAGGGGGTGCTCCCGCCTTCGCAGCTACTGCCTCCAGCTGCCAAGCGCTGAGATGTCTCCCCATTTCAGCAGAGGTCATTTTTGTAGCTTATTGCTATAACAATGCTTTTACTCAGCTTAAAAAAACAATAAATCTCCAAGTACTAGGCCCCCAAACCTCTGCCTGCTATGGGCTGTGCCATAGGCACAGGTTGCTCCGCAGCAGGCTAAAGACAAGTCCGTAAGTATCTTGCTACTAAGAGGGATGTAGCTGTCCTGTACCTACAGTAAACAGGTAGCTCGTGGGGTCTCCAAAACACAGCCCTTGGCTTTACATTCCTGCAGCTAACTGGCAGCCAGAAAGACCACTATCACAGTGCAGGTCAGAAAAGCATCCAAAATATCTCTGGCATTACTGTGGGGTTTATTCACAGCAAATTTGACTGACCAATATTTATCAGCCACTAATAAAGCTGTTTTAATCTGCGCAAAGTTCAGATCAAATTGCAGACTAGCAGAAAAAAACCCACTAATCTCTAAGGAAAGTAGTAGTTTCAGTCATTAAATGAAAGAAAAACTGTCTACACTCAGAAAATCCGTACAGCTGAATTGACATTATTAAAGGGCAGGCCATCCAGGTTAGGCACGTGTCCAGTAATAATGACGGCTGTTCCATGGGCACATGCAGGATTGTCAATAGCTGGATACCAGTCCAGCTTAATTTATATGACAACAGTGCACTACAATTGTTTTTGTTTCTTAAATGGGAGTTTATAGACATTCCTATATCTACATAAATGCCACTCAGAAAAATATTAGCTGGAAACATCTTTAGGAATTGTAAAAATCTGTTATAAGGATTATGGAAAAATAGGTGCTTGTATATTCATTAATTTCAGTAATGTTTTTAGAATTGTCATTTTGAAATGTCTTTATTTTAAACTCTGCCAAAACCTCAAAAATCTGCCTTCCATCGGTTGGATGAAAGATTCAGTTTTTAATTTCAGAGGATATATTAAACGTTAGACTGTGCATTGTTGAGATCAAAGTTTCTTACAAGTTATGAGCTGAAGCGCCTCAGCCACTCTGGGATGTTACCTACAAGTGACTTTTCTCACCTGAGTGTCAAGGAATCGGCTGCTTCACCTGCAAAGGACACAGCTGGCAGCCACTGCTCAATGGCTGCTGCTCCTGAACTTTCTTCCATCGCTCTGAGCTACAGTTGCTGCCTTTCTCGGAATGCCACTTTGAACAGTAGATGGCACAGGAGCTGTTAATGGTCAAGTATGCTAATTAATCTGGCTAGAGGACAAGGGGAATCATCTGCTGCTGCAATTATCTGAGCAGGTTTTGGGTTTGCGCCTTTACAAACGAAGGCTGCAGACACTTGGGTCTGGCTGGTTACCCTCTGGTGGCATTTCGGAATGGAACTGCACAATTAGGCAATTGCAAAACAAAGTAGAAACCTACGGCAGCTTACCAACTTACCAACAGATTACCATGCGTAGGTGATGTCAAAATTTGTTTCGACTTTTAAACATGTAAGATGAGGTTTTCAATAAAGCTCTGGCTCTACTCACAGCAATGAACTCTGAGAAGAGGTCAAGACCAACCAAATTCTTGTAGCCACAACAGGAGCCAACAACTTTAAGAGTTTGCTTTTAAGTGCCAACACTTCTCTCAAATTTCTCTCTCACATTTCCTAAGCGTATAAGGTCCCCTGAACATCTGAAAGCTTTTGGAAACCCAAGTCCGGAACTTTCTACTTTCTCCATTCTGTATGATATTTGCTCAAATCTATGTTGCTTACTTTGCTAAAGAGTAAATAACGCAAATGAAAAACACCGACACAGATTATAGGCAAAATAAATATTTTATTGGTTTAATATACACTTCTGTTTTAAGAAATCAGCCCTTGTGTTTCCTCCTAACAAAATTTAAAATCTTATAAACTTTTTCATATAATATTGTTATATTTGCAACTATTTTTGATTAAAGACCACCTTGGCATAGTGTAAAGAGTTTTAGTAGATGGAAATGGCAAAGGAGTAAAGAGACTCCAAGCACAACAAAACGGGATATTAAATATCCACAAAAAGTCTATTTGACCATGTAAAACCTCCAATGACTTCCAATCTGCTCCACTGGAACAAACACATGTTCACCAGGCTAACTAAAAAAGGACTCAGTGAGGGGTGGGGAAGGAAAAGATATTTTTTCCATTTCTCCATAACACAAGCAAGGTCATTCATCCATTCCAAGTTGCACATCCTAATTGCTTTCAGAAGATCAGTATTTTTATTGCATTTTGGTTAATATGAAACAGAAGAGAACTTCTCTTGGTATGACCGAGAGCAGTCAACACAAAGACAAAAACCAATACTTTATAAAAGGCACTTTTCTATAGAGTGATGAGCAAACAGTAAGGAAGCAAATAAAATTAGTTACAAATGGTCTTCTACACAAAGACAAGGCTTTCAGTGTCAGAACTTTAAGTAGTTTTAAGCAACCTTATGTCATTCTACCACTCTGATAATAGTAACCTTCCCAAGAATTAACAGCAATTTTTACAACAGGATTGTTTTCTTCTTTTGAAGTGGAACTAAGTAACAGCAGTGGAAACCATTATTGGTTCTTTCAAGCTCTTAAAGTGGATCAGTTATTGCACAATAAATACCTCATAGAGGTCAGTGTTTTGGGGGCGGTTTTGGGTTTTTTGGGGTTTTTTTTTGTGTTTTTTTTTTAAAAAAAAGTTAGGCTGAATGCATTTGTGTTATTTATAAATTGGTTAAGTCTGGAAATCTTCAAGTTTCATGTTGCATCATAAGACAAAGAAATTAGCTACATAAAACTTACAACAGGGACATACAAATAAATACAGAACCTTTCAGAAAGCCACAGTTTTGTTGATGCTTTAAGGAAAGTAATGAACTAGTTAAAGTGTCTAAGTCTTTATAGATGAACTCAAGGAAAGGTACACATCATAGAACCAAGCGTCGAATACAGTAGCCTATCTCAGCAGCTTTAACATCTCCTGAAGCAAAAATAACTTGACACTTTCACCAGTGTATGCTGCCCAAAGCAGAATCGCACAGCATTTCGGACTACATCCAACCTTACAGAAAAGAAAAGCAAGACGAATACATAAATTAGATTTTTGGAAGTCTGCTTGTTATGATTAAGTAAGCATTTTGATAATATTCTTAGCTATGGCAGGCAAATAACAGAAATCTTCTCACATGATGCATTCACATGCAGTCATTACAGAGCACACAAACTAAAATTCAATTAACACTGCATGAAAGCAATAGAATAAGCCAAACTATAAACCAGCTGATTTTCTGAAGCTATCCAGGATTATCGTATCCTCTGTATTTATGAACTTCAATTTTGATCACTTATGTTTTAAGGGGAAAATATAAACAAAGCAAGGTTTATGTTAACAACAATATTTCAGATAACAAAATAATAAAGAGAGGTTGTGGCAGTTTGCCAAAGATTACCTGTAATACCAGCTTCACGGCTGTGTATCTTGTTTTGCAGATCTGCTTTGGGGTGATACAGCTGCTAACAGTCCACTTACTATCTCTCGTCTTATTTCACCAACAATAGATTCCTTGATCTGAAAGCAATCAGCCAAAGTTTTAAGGTCATTAAATTGCATAATCAATGGAGAAACTAAATGATATTGCAGTTATGTTTGACATTATCAACATATGAAAATGTACACCACCAAAAACATCAACTTTCAAAAACTGCAAATATAAAAACATAGGAGGGTTTCTCTTGGAAAAATAACTGTCAAGTAATTTTAAAGTTCTTGTATACCATATAAATACAAACCAAAATAGTTTCAATTTTCCAGATGGTAAATACGTTTTGCATTTCAGATAGCTGGGTTTACATAAAGAAAAAGTACATTTCAACTATGCAAAGTTCTGAAAATAACATTTCAAGATATACACACCAAAACTACCCCAAATGCATTGCTTTCTCACATTAGTCATCATCTCTTGAAAAGGAAGGCAGGACTGATCTGCCTCACAAATGGATTTCACAGTAGGAAAGGTCCAAGTCCATGAACATGATCTGCTGTTTTCATCGAAATCAAAAGATCAATCCTAATTTCAGTAGCAAAGAAACAGAAAACTTCAATAGTTGCTCATATCATCAGTCGGCTACTGGGATATGAGCTATGCCAGCAAAGACTATTTTTCACGGGATTGTGACGAAGTGTTTACCCATTAACCCATTTAAGTTTTACATAAAACAAACAAGACTTACACTACTAGCAGGCACCTGAGTGTGGCTCAGGCCAGAACAAAGGAAAAGCAGAGCACTGATGGCTACACTAAAGGAAACAATGAATAAAAGGAGGTAAAACAGTTCTACGAGATCATATTATACTGTAAAGCAGCAGGGCTTAATATGGGCTGCTTGCAAGTATGAGAAATCTTTTACACCAGCTCATTTATTGGATGGTCTTCAAGAAGGTCTAACAACTCAGAAGCAGTTCTGAGGACAAGGGAGGATGATGATAGTGAGAGAGCACAGGGTTTAAAAGCCAGAGCCCGGCTGCTGAAGTTACAGAAGTGCTCATCAGCCCAGTCAAGCAACACAGCTTTCCTTTTCTTATGAAAAGGGCAAATATTTCCTGGCATGAATAACTAATCTCAGACTAAAGAGAATACCATTCACGGTGTCACTTCAAAGTAGCTTTTAATCACATGGATGTGGCACTCTATTCCAGAAAAAAAGCACAAGTTTTTAATCCCAGGTTTGCCAGTAACAAATCCCTTCATGTTCTGATGGCCCACTGATACCACAGGAATATTTACACAAACCTAGCTTTTCCAACAGCCTTCCCATGTTTGTGTAGGTCTCTCATCAACTCAATGAGCATCTTGCAATTATTCTTATAGGTCTGCCCTTTTCCTGGTGTGTCAATAAGGTAAAGCAACAGTGTCAGAAGGGCTGCAGCAGCATTAGCAACAAGCTATTTTCCTCTCCTTCTCATTGGCATGCAATTCAATGCTAAATCATTAGTGGCAAAGTTCCTAGTTTCATTACTATTTTGCATCAAACAGAAATGCAGCGCTTCTAATATTATTGGGAAACGGGTCTCCAGTTGAGTTGTTTGCTTATTAACAAAAGAAAAGCCAGCGTGTGACACAACCTGGCTTCCTGAGGGCAGCAAGTCCTGAGGATGCGTATGCCGAGGCACACACAGACATACAAAGCTTTAGGACCGCTGTCAATGACGTAAGGGCTTTGAGATTTAGAAATGCTGGCACAGTGAAACAGTACCCTGGCTCTCTGGCAGGACACTGTCGTAAGAGACCCACGCTGCTCTCTGCTTTTCTTCTCCAGGATCACACACGGTAGGTCTGTGAATACGCTACAAAACAGCCATTCTGTGCCCTTCTCTTGCCGGATGGGCAAAAATAAACATCACTTTCCAAAGAAAACTGATAAAAACTTCCCAAATTAGCAAGTAAATGGTCAAGTATGACAGAGAGTCATGCAGTGAGGTGGAGACTGGAACGGAAGCAGGTCCTGTTCTATTCTCAGCTCTTCCAACAACTTCTGGCTTGACCTTGGTGGATCACTTGAGCCCTCTGCCTCTCACCTTCCCACACGGATGACAACAAGGCCACACTCCACTGTTCCTTTTCGCTGCCACTGCTTCCTCCCTCCTTTCCAGACTCATCAAGGTCATTCCTGCATGGCAGGCGTGCATCAATTCCTGCAGTGACTCAGTCCCACGCATATGTCATGACAATTGCCAGTGTTTGCCTTTTTCATTACAAATTATTTAGGGCAAGCTGCACCTTCCATTTACTCAGCAAAGGGCACAGCCTGCTGCCGAGGCTTCCTTCGTACAGGAGACAGAACTAGTCAATGAATGCTCTACCAGTATTTTTAGCAACTGAGTGAAAAATTTATCATTTGAAAGAGGAGAGAATTCACTCATTTATGGTACATTTACCGCATTGACAGAACACTAATATTCAATATTGTATTAATAACACAGTACCACATTCATAGACAGTTTTACTACAGTAAACCAGTGATGTTTCTTCTCCCTGTGAAAGAATTGCCATTACTGTAATATTATGCTGCTGCTAAATAACGGCCTGATCAAGAGTCTAGCGTGCCACAGCGGCAATTATGGAGATGGGTCTTCTTCACCAAATGATGGAAAATGGGAATGAGACTTTTCACAGTGCTCGTACTCTGGATATTAAGCATATTTTCTAAAGTTAAAAGAATTATTTTCTACTCTATTTTCTTCTTGCGCCAGTCTTCATGGCAGCAGCTGGTGAGTTTTTATGCTCAAGACAGTAAGAAAAGGAGCCCAACATCTGCACAAAAGAAGTACGAACAACCAACAGATACTTTTCATTGACACTGAGCTAACATGGATTTTAATTGAAAATGGAAAAGGGAATATTCTCTATCAATCCAACTTTGTGGCCCACAAAGACCCATTACAGCCTCTTAGAACAAATGTTGACAGGAAAATCATACATTTCTTTAAAATATAACTGCCTTAAATGTCACTTACAATGGAGAACTATTTGCAAAAACAAAATCTGATTCCACTTGAGCAGAAAGCTTTTAAAACTACCACATCTTTCAAACTGCAGCAGAGTAGAGGAGGCCCAGTGGCACTCCTTGTGACACTGCGACCATGAGTCAAGCATTAAGTGCTTCTATGTGATACTATGTGATACTACAGTGGAGGTCAGGCTGTATTTTCATCTAAACAAGAGGGCTACTGTTTGAGTTTTAACATTTCACATTGTTGAATGCTTTTCTGTGGGAGTCAGCACATTAACGGTAAAAGTTAACACCACAGGGTTTTTTTGATGCCAGCAAATAGTTACAGGTCAAAGCTCACATGCATTACAACCCACCCAGGCACATTCTGAAACACTGCCTGACTTTTTTTTCCCCCAACACGAGGTCACAATGCTAGAGAAAACAGGAGGAATAAGCAAAGATTTAACATTTGAGTGCATACATGAAGAATACATCCTACTAGATTTCTTTCTTACGACAATGAAACTGCAATTCCTTTGTTAACAACAGGGCTACTTAAGGAAAATATATTTCAATTTATGCTCTGTTTTAGCTCTTATGAAATACAAAAGATTTTCTTGACCCATACTTAATAGCATACCTTGGCTCTGCAAAAAACTACCAGGTGCTTTGAGCCAATGCATGTTAATTCTGACCTGCAAAACTTTTCATTCTGAGAACGTGGGCTGATTTGAAAGAGGCTGCCAATAAAGTTAAACTGAGGCACAATCTCTCTGTGTGCTCAAACATTTACAAAGTGAGTCAAGCTCCGTTATTTGCTGACTGCTCATCTTTGAATAGTAGCCTCTCAGTTCAGTGCAGATTCTTTCAGAATTACAATGCCCTCAGTACAACCCAAAGAACAATGTCTGTGCAGAGCACATATCTTTATTTGCTATTAATTAATGAAGTTAAAGAGGAACTTCCACACAGACTAACCTCAGAGAAAATATTGACCGAAATAACTTGGAACTTTGACTCCAGCTCCCTTTATTGTTTCTGCTGCTTTTACAGTATATTTGAATTACAGCTCTTGCCTTCCTCTCTCAGTTTCTCCTTTAGCAATCCTCTACCATGACACCAATCCTCCAACACGCAGGTTTTTACAGAAGGGCTGGGCATGATACAAATGCAATATCCTAGCTTTACTTCAGAATTGGCAGCAAAGTGCAAGTTGTGATAAATACCTCATGTGCAAGCTTTCTCCAAGTATAAGACAAGGAAGACCTTTCAAAGGGACGAAAGGGGAAAAATGGACCATAAAAAGAGAATTTGGGATGTTTAGGAGTATTTTGTGACATCTCCAAAACAAGGCTTTTCCCAAGTCTCCTTCCAACTTTACTCCAGCTACTTACTTTAGAGAAGATGACAGCAGGAAGGTGGCAGGGGAGGGAGACATTTAAAAATTGAATGCTTGCCACTTGATCTCATTAATTCCTTTGCTTTCAAAGTAGAGGTATAAAGCTGTAGCATCACAAGCTCCACTGTAAGGACAAGTGATGACCCAAAGGTGTTGGATTCCTAATGCTGAGCACAGTAACGATGGGGTTGCTGGTCTGACTGTACTTACCACAAGCTGTCCCCTTCCTCACACAGAATAATGCCACTTTCTACAACTCATCCCACTGAGTAATGGGGCTACCTCATGGGCTAAAGCATTGTAAGGCTACTTATTGAAAGCAGATCTCCATTTCACTTCACTGCCAAATTGCATCCTTTTTCAACACCAGCAGTTGGTTCAGTGTTAATGCTTATGACCGTGCATTATTCTTTGCACTTTCAGCTCTGGTTAATTATAGTTACCCAAAGCTAAACCAAGTAAACATCCACATATGCTTCATCATTTTCTCTCAAAAGACTCTTTAGTAGTGCTCTACTGCTTCACAAAACTCACTGTGCAAGTGTAAAATGTTAGTGTACAGCAAAGCTCCAAGCGAGTCAGTCAAGAAAATACCTCTCCTTTGCAGAGATAGATACAGCAGTATCTTGTGGTTAGACAATGAGTAAAAGACACCTTACAGTCCAGTACGCTCTGCCTCTTTTTCCACTGAAAGAAGAGGGGTTGAAGGTGTGGCAGAAGATCTCTCTGCAATTACAGCTCATGCTTTATCATGAGATGAGCATCATCAGCTTTAAAAGCAAAGTTAAGGCATAACTGGTTCCAGTTACTCACAGTCTCAAAGCAAGCAGACCTGGATGGTACTGCAGTGTTATAGCCCAGCCTGTTGTACAACCCTGAGCATGACGCCTCTCCTGGCCTTTTGAGGGGCTTATGGCAGAGCCATATCAAAGATTCAAGGGATAACCTAAAGGCTAAGGGACAGGGATCCTCAGCTAAGTTCTCCTGTGAAGGAGCAGGAATAAAACCCACAGGTTCTCAATACGCCTCTGCTGTGTACTCAGAGCAGAGAGCTCATTCCACTCTCTCATGGGCACTGCTTTTGAGAACAAGAAGTTTCTTTTGTTTCCTTTTCTTGTTTATAGTACTTGTCATAAGGGTTTCTGTCATGCCACTAACAAAATATGCAGTTTTGGTCCCATTTTTTTTAACGCAGCTCACAGGAAAAGTAACCAAGCAGCCTTCACTTTCACTCACTGCCAATAAAACTTGTCCAACAGCATTAGTCCAACATCAGTCTTAAAGTCTGCAGTAACTTCTCATCTGACTTCAGCTTGCTTCACTTAACACTCCTACAATCCTTAGAGGCTTTGAGTAGACAGACTGGGAAAGCATTTTAACATTTATTACAGAGGTGCTTCAGAAACAGTATTTCCTCCAATTAACTCACAACTTGGCATTTTAGCAAGCAAACATGAAATTTCACTTGGTAATCTGAAACACTGCTGTTTAATCAGGCAGCAGATATGGCAAATTCTTTCTCACCCAGATTTATAGTAGCAGCTACCTATTAATTTATGTGCTAACCACTTTCACTGAAAAAAATGTCTACTGCTTTGCACAAGAATACAACTGTGGCTTAAACACCTAGTGACAACCTCCAAGTCTTTAGAAATAAGGCAATAACAGTATGGAGCCTTGGCTTGAGAGGGAAAAGAAACCCCAAGTGGCCAACAGATATAGACACCCTGTCTTTAGGTTTCAGTAAACACTGTTCAAACATTTTAGATCTCAGCCCCTCCCTTCTCACCTCCCGTATGACTTGCTGCAGCTCCTCCTGCTCCACAGTTTTGTGGATTTCATCAACTGACGGCAGTAGAGACACTTTTTCAAGTTTGTGCTCCACCTCTGTTTTGGAGTCCCCGAACTCCTCAGAGCTTTCCACCTGCTGTCCACCACCTGCTCTCACTGGGGGAGCTGGCGTTAAGGCAACAGAGGCTCGATATAACTTCTTGCCTTGACCCTTAGATTTTCCTGTTAGTTCAGAGGTTCCAACACCAGCTTTTCTACCTGCATGACCAGAGCATACTGAAGAGGAATCAGAGTTTCCATGGGAGAATACAGACTCTGTACCCTCTGGTGGGACAGTTTCCAGTCCAAGATCTCCCAGTCCTAAACCCAGTTCGGACTTCAGAAATGACTGCTCTCGAATAAGTTCAGAGACCTAAAGATTCAGAAAAGAAACATTCCTGAATAAGCATATAAAAGTCACATACAGACACAACTATGCTTTCTTGTTATTTATTCAATCACTTACTCATTCCCTCCACAGCTACAAAATAAATATATGCTTTGCCGTTATGACAGCAACAAAGAGGATTGTAAAAAGGAATGGGCTTTTTTGAAAGCCAACATAAACATGAATTGTGGCAGTTCCCCAAGCCACTGACTTTTGCAATACGAAAGCATCCTGCCAGAGACATTGACAGAGGCACATATAAAGGCTTGATTTTGGTTTTCTTTGCTAAAACAATTTAGGTTGTTTTTATTTTCTGCAGTCTTTGAACCACTTGTTTTCAGTGGTTCAGGAGCTTACACAGGACTCCCAGCATAAAACACAGGAAAAATAACATAATTTTCCCTACAAAATTCAGCATAGAGTCATTATATCAACTAAATGCAAACAATGCCCCACTTCTACATATTCTTCCTAAAACCAAACAAAGCTTCACAGCATGTTACATCTATGATTAACTTAGCTTAAAGGACAATGCAGTTGTTCTCAACAGAACCACTCAAGTGAGTGAAGTATTTCCAAGATGATGTGTCAAGTGAATGTCCTGTAACCTTTTTTAAGAAGTTCCTTCCTGTTTCTTTTTCTTAGTAAAACATACAGCACACAACAATTTACTTACTGGTTCAATGACATTCAAAGGAGAAGGGCATGATAGATTGTCAGCACTTCTGCTTCCATACATACCCTGAAAAATTAAGTCAAGTTCATGCATTGAGTATTTTTTCAGCACTGTCAGAAGCTAATATATAAACATGCTACGTCTTGACAGCTTTCTGTAAAAGCAGAAACTTGGAAACAAGAAGCAAAGCTGGTTGAAGAAAGTTTATTTCAGTCATTTTTAAAGCTGGTCCTCTTCTATAAAAAGATTTACAAATAAAAAGATATTTATATGGCTCAAAGAATGCAGTTTGGCTTGGGATCACAGTAATACCATATTTTCCTGTTCATGGGTTTCAATTTTTTTCCCCGTGACAAAATACTGAAGAGGAAGATGTGGCCTGTGCCTATGATGCTTCTAAAGAAGAGCACTGGCTAGGAAAGAGGAATGAAACACAGGAAGAACATATGATACTTTTCAGCTGTGCTTCTTTCGTTCCACTGATGATAGAGATGCAGCAAAAAAGAGGAACAGCCTCCTGCTCAGTGAAAAAGAAGAGAAAGTATATTGCCACATCCATAAACATAAGCGTCTTTTTAATCTCCCCTCTTGCACTTCTGAGGAGTGCCTATGGGAGAAGATCTCCCACTATTTGGTGTGGAGCCACATCTGAAGGAATTGCAAAAGGCAATGGAGGAAAAAACTGAAGATAACAGGACTTTCCTGGTTGTTTGTTCCATTGCTTAGTAGAGCTGGAGGAGAAGACACCCCAATTCGTGGAAGAGAGACACTGTGCTTTTCTCATCTCTCTGCCTCTGCTTCACAAGCCAAAAAAACAGTGTACGGAAACTCCAGAAAGACCATCCTCATTGCTGAGCATTTCAGAAATAAGCACTGCCTACCAAACCTGTGAGATTTCAGGGTCATGAAGAAGAAAAAGAAGAAAGCACTGACAGATGTGCTCTGAAATCTCAGACCTAAAACCCCAGAAGCTATGTGTTGGTACACAGCAACACCAAGAAAGCTTCTCTATTCACACACTTTTTTCCCAAAACGAAACACTGACTGAAAAAGTAAAATATGATCACTGATAACACACACAGCACCATTAAATTCCCCAGATATCATTCCACTGAAAATCTTCTAACTGTTATGACCTATTAGCATTACACCAAGAAAACGTATAATGTTGCAAAATACTCACTACATGCGTCTGTGGCCTGTAAGGTGAAGACATATGCAGACTTCTCAGCTGGTCTTCCAAAGCAAGCAGACGTTCTTCTAACTGCATCTCTAACTCCTGTAGCTCCATACGGACAGACTTTCTCAAACTTTGTAGCTGATCGGCTTCGTATCTATACCATGTCCATCACAAAAAGAACAAGGGCATTCACTGCACTCAGCTGCATACCACAAAGGGGGACTGAGCAGGTCAGTCCCGTGAGTAAAGGACTCCATGCAAAGGAATTCTTAGTGGAATACAGAAAATTCCTCTTTCATGGAAAAATCAGCTGAACTCCTAGATGGAAAAATGTCTTTCTCCATTTATAAAAAATATTGATCATTTAATGGATAAAAACTAATCAGCATGGTGTATCACAGAACATTCTCCAAAAAATTTAGCTTTAAGTGCTTAAATACAAGTAGGAAAAAAAAAAAAAAATCAGCATTTACACATTTATTTAATCAAATAGAATTTAAAACCAGTAACAACAACAACAGAAAAAAATATAAATCACAGAGCACCTCAGTAATCACATGTTACTTCTCCTGAGTGGTTCTAGATTCCTAAGCAGTTGCAGCTACATTTTTGGTGAAGATGCCACTGTCTAAGAAGGCCACTTCATTTCAAATGTGTTTACTTTTAAAGTAATTAGTCAAGAGCTGATTCAACTAAAGTAATTACATAAGCAGTTTTGACAACTGTTCCAGATCAGCTGCTGCTGCATCTGATCATGAGCATCAACACACAGAGCCAGAACATGAATGCCATTTGTAGCTTACTGAGTAGCCACTGTAAGCTGGGGGAGAGAAACCAAAGCAGAAAGTTATTAAGATTCTCTCCCCCCACGCCCCCCAATATCCTATCTTCTACCTGATACGACAAAAGCTCTTAAAATCCACGGCTGTAAAATCATTTTGGAGAAAGGATGAAGAAAAATATCATCAATTAACAAGAAATAGAGATTTGAAGAAACAAAGAGGTAAAAAAACCTCCAGAATGAAGAAGTGTAAAGAGGAGAGTAAATAAGTTTTTGGCAAACACTCAGCTACAACCCTGTTCAAATTGATTTTTTTTTTTCTCTCCAATTTCAGGGGCAGTAACACATTTCCTTTTAGTAATTCCACAGTATTTGTTCTCTTTTTTTTTTTCTTAAAAAAAAAAGATTTTTTTTTTTACCTTTCCTCTTCTGTCATGTGCTGATAAACTGTCGTCTGTTGACGTAACATAGTCAATTCCAAATCCATCATTTGGGTTCTGAATAAGTTCAGATTTCGCCTTACCACTTGTAGCTCCTGGAAAGTATTCTTAAAAAAAAAAAAATATATATATATATACACATATATACACATATATATATATATATACACGAGATAATGCATTACATGAAAAAAATAAAATAAATAAACAAAATTAAAATAAGTCTGGATCCTATAACCACATTTGCTCAGATATGCCCTTTGAGACAAGCAGATCCTCAGCAACTTCAGTATACTTAGAGGCTGCATGTGGTAAACTTGTAATAATTCAAGAATCCATTTTCAGATTTATCATACAAGCAAAGTACTGTATTCCTTCTTTAATTGTATTTACACGGTGGAATAATCTGTTATCTCATGAGAGCAAAGATGGGGAACTGTCCACAGCTGGCACAAACTCTGACATAATTAGGATGTTTCTTTGTATTCTGACCAAGAACCACTGTGTGAACAGAGTCACTTACTTCATACAGAGGTAGAATGGATGATCTCTGAGTAGTGTAACTAGTGGCAGCTGAAAGATCCTGACCCCTCATCACCGGGTTCTAGGGAAGAAACAAACAAATTGAATCAGGAATGTCACGAATTCCCTTACTGAACTCATCTTCTAAAACGCACAAGAGCAGCTGTTGCTAAAACACCACCTTGCTGGCACTGCAATTTCTGCTATCTATGTAAATATCGTAAGAGGAAAAGAAAATCTTAGAAAATGGCAATGCCAGCTCTTAACCAAAGCATGTGCACCAAAGCTCTGTAATGCAAGTGTGCTGCAGGTGAAAAAACAAGTGAATGCTGTCTGACACAGTAAGTAGGAATTGAATTTTTAGCCACCAGGGATTTTATGCCTTAAAACTCACTAGTCTCAGTTGTCCTAGCTAATATTAAAAGGAACAACTCGGAAATCAGAACTAAACAAATTAGCGTCCCATTTTTAAATAATGATCAAAGTCACATTTGTTGTAAGGGTTTGTTCTGTTCTTAATTTGGGATTTTTTTTTTCTGTTGATTTCAGTTTTTAATCACACTACACTGTCCACATCCAAAGACCCCTGCATGCTAATGGAAATGAGCACTGAAGAATTTCTATTTGCATGTTGCATCAACACACAGAGAAACCAGATAAAACTCAGGGGCTGTTACATGTAGAGACATGGCACAACAAAGAACAGTGGAAACAGCAAAAACATTCACCTCATCAAACATGAACAAGACAGCTTGTCCAATATAATTTTGAAAGAATTCAAATGACTATTGACACACCATAAAAAATTTGAAGCATGTCCATTCATCCAGAGGAGTTTTGCTCAAACATGACCGTATCAAGGGTATAATTATTATTATTCCTCTCCCAGTTTTCTCTGTTCCCTGTTCTATCAGGAATTTATCTACTCCTCTTCATTCCTTCCTAAAAACAGAATCATATATTTGAAACACCTCAACTTCCTCTTTAACAGCTGAGAATGCTGTGTGCAAAACTTGATCTTGGCTGTAGGAAAAAGTAGCGTCAGGGAACTGTGTACTGAAACCTATGTGTTTTCATACAAACCACTGTAATAAGAAGGACAAAGCCCCCAAAATGGAACTAGTCTAAAAAAAATAACACTGGAAGTAGAACAAGTGAGTTAGGAGATATGATTATCCCCTCCGATACCAATTTTAGGGTTTTTTTTAATTGAACCAGCAGTGTAAATATGAGTTGCATATGTAATACAGAGAAGACTTCTTCAGCAGGTTTAGTAAGCACGATATAGGTGATAAATGTGCTGTAGCAGACTGTAACCTTCCCTATATCCAGGCTACAACTGGTTCCCAAGGGGAAATTTTACAAAGGTTAAATATGGCAGACGCTTACTCCCAGACATATTGTCCACTACCTTGAGCAGTGGCTGACCTGAAACATAGTTGGTCACAGCTTTCCACTGCAGAGCTGTGTCCCAGTACCAAAGCTCGCTCTCAGAAGCAAGGCTGGCTTAAATATATCCAGAGTCAGGCAGCGCTAGCCTCTAACTTCTAACAAGTGGCAGAATAAAACAAAACAACGGCAGTCTAAAGAGCCCACCACAGCCTACTACCTGCAACGTGGTGCAGGAAGGCACGTTTGTTCTTGGGTAAAACCCACAGAAATTGCTGAAGCTCTATAACTGAATAGCATTCAAGTATTCGCATAGAAACAAGCAGAGTCTGCTCTGCCCACACAGCCTCCTGAAGCAGTTTGCAGGCTCTTAAGTTGGATCGCCACCTAAGAAAATAGTACAGGGATGGCAAAGGAGCTGATGATCAGGAGGGGAAGAGCGAGAAGAGTGCCAGAAACTAGATTAAAAAAAAAAAAAAAAAAAAGCGCCTGCATTTTAAAGCATTTCTTTTCTAAGTGATGAGACGGACAGCATTTCACATATTGTGACAAAACTGTTTCTTAATAAAAGATGGATGACTTCAGGAACACGTTGACTAGATCCAGAGCTGAACATGCAAAAGGTTGGCATGAAACAGCACAGAAATGTATACAGAACAGGTATCATCGCTGATAATGTGCAGCGAAGCCATAAGACTTGCAATGAAAAAAAAAAAATTTCTACCAGTTGGATGGGAAGTACGTTAAAGACAACAGAGAGGTTAAAAGAATGTCAATAAGTATTTTCAAGCCTAATGCTAATGGCCATCACCTTAAGATAATAGTTGATAAAGAGTACACTGTTCCTCCTTCCCACTCAAGAATATACATAAAAGTATAAAAGTAAAAAAAAAAAAAAAAAAAAACCACCAAAAAAAACAAATCAAACCAAAAATCAAAAATCTAGATCAACTGCAACAAGAAAAAATTAATGCAAGGATAGTGGAGCACAGACACACAATCACTTGCCACTTTAAACAGAAGCTCCTAAAATAGCAGGAAATCAAACTTGCACAAAATGTCACTTTTTCCTGATCTGCTCCACTATACAAAGGAATGCTCAGATTAACGTTTTTGTTTCATAAGGATGAAATAACAATCCACCTTGTCCAGTGGAAAAATTTGGCTTCCTCTTACCTGTGAGAGGTTCTGCAGAGAGTTTCTGATGTCATGTAGGACTCTGCGCAGCTGCATCTCCATGGTGGAGGGCAGGTTTATGGGATGAGGTCGATGAGGAAATCCAGCATGCCTTGGAGAGAAGGGACAGCTGAAGGGAGAAAGCAAGGCACTGCAGGAAGACCCAGAGATGCTTGGGACGCTGTGTGTGCTCAGTGTCCTCATGTGCTCACAGAGCGGTCTATCCTGCCACTCAGCAGGGAGGGAATGGAGGGAGCATGTTGACTGAGACATGTGTGCTTGGGTGTGCAGTGGGCAGCTGTGTATCCTGGTGGGACTGGGTTCCCCAGACAGCCTGTTGGGCCCAGTCTGGGGCACTTCTTTTTTGAAGGATGAAGGCGCAATAAACAGTGTGGATTTGCACATCAGCTGGCTGGCAGCTGCCTCGCCCTCACTTTTGTCACCCTCAGATGTTTCTTTCTTGTCTTTCTCCACATGTGTGTATTTGTAGGTGAAAGAAGGAGGACTGCACAGAGTCTCTTTTCCTGGAGTTAACTGAACATTCACAGAGGACACCACTTTCACTGGATTCAGCAGTGCAGTTGGAAGAGACTGAGAACGTCTAAGAGGATAGCCTGATTCAGCAAACCAGAGTCTCTGCTTCCTCAGGACATCTTTTGTCTTGAGCAGAGTGCGTCCAGCCCTGGAATCAGATGTGCTGACAATCCTCATCTCAGCTCTTTGCAAGGCAACATGAACCTTGTCCATGGATGATGGGGAGGAGCCACCACCTTCCAGAGACTCCATTGACTTGAGGATATGATGCGTGTGGTATTGAGGAAATTCCAACACGCTGCCTTCCTCCAGCTGCTCCAATCCTTTTTGCTCACTGGAAATGTCTTCCTCGTTAGAGCTGACCTCTCCTTGAACCGTCTCTGATACATGAGATAACTTGCTTTCTCCTCCTTGATATTGCTCAGTTTCACAGTCAGTAATTTTTCTATCTTCATTCCTCCTGTTCTCAGAAGGTGCCCCTACTTTTCGTCTCTCTACTTGAGAGACAATATCCTCTTCATCATCGTCATCATCTTCCTCCTCATCATCATCTTCTTCCTCCTCAAACTTATTGAAGTAGGGCAGTTCCTTGGCTATTGGTGTCTTCTGTTCCTCACTATGCGACGTTACAGTTGTCTCACTGTCACAGCTGTCAGCACTGCTTCCCATGCCTTGCAAAGACTCCTGAACCTAGGTAAGATACAAGCCAGCAGCAAAGGGGTGAGTATTTGATCACCTGAGGAACCTGAGCATATATAAGTCTATGGGACCTGATGAGATGCATCCCAGAGTCCTGAGGGAATTGGCAGATGTGGCTGTCAAGCCACTCTCCATAATATTTGAAAAGTCATGGCAATCAGGAGAAGCCCCTGGTGAATAAAAGAAGGGTAACATTGTCCCCATTTTTAAAAAGGGTAGAAAAGCTGACCCTGGGAACTACCGATCTGTCAGCCTTACCTCTGTGCCTGGAAAGATCATGGAACAGATCCTCCTACAAACTATGCTGAAGCACACGGAGGACAAGGAGGCGATTAGTGGCAGCCAGCATGGCTTCATCAGGGGCAAGTCCTGTATGACCAACCTAGCAGTTTTCTATGATGGGATAACCACAGCAGTGAACATGGGAAAGCCAACAGATGTGATCTATCTGGACTTCCATAAAGCCTTTGACACAGTCCCCCACAACATCCTTCTCTCTAAATTGGAGAGATATGGATTTGATGGCTGGACTGTTCTGTGGACAAGAAATTGGTTGGATGGTCATATTCAGAGTGTAGTGGTGAACGGCTTGATGTCCAGATGGAGAACCATGACAAGTGGTGTCCCTCAGGGCTCTGTACAGGGATTGGTGCTGTTTAATACTTTCATCAATGATACAGACAGCAAGATTGAGTGCACCTTCAGCAAGTTTGCAGATGACACCAAGCTGAGGGGTGCAACTGCCACAACGGAAGGATGGGATGTCATCCACAGGGACCTCGACAAGCTGGAGAATTGGGCCTATGTGAATCTCATGAGGGATTCTATAACCCAAACCACTGTACGATTTTATGACATAAAGGAGACTCAACTACTGCCTTCTCAGGAGTGGAGCTAAGAGAGCAAGTCCACACTCACTGGGCATTGTGGTGGGGAGCAGGAAGAATAACATAGTTAGCATATCAGACAGGTTAGAAACATACTGAAGTATGGCACCAAAATGGGACTTTTTAAAAACAAAACAAACAAAAAAAAAACCAACCAACCAACCAAAAAAAAAAAAAAAAAAGGCAAACTATTCATACATTTTTTTAATTTGACAATAAACTATTTATTGCCAAAGCAGCAGCAGAGTACAAGAGTAAAAAAGCTAGTATTCTAGGTAGTAATGTCAAAGGGATACCAGGGTGGAGGTACATGGCATCTCCCATATATGAAGGCTCACAGTCAGTGGCGAAACAAAGGGTGATATTATGCAATGCATACAGAGAAGCGAGAAGAACTGCAAACCATAGTGAAACCAGCATCACAGGACAACTCTTAAGAATGTAAAATCCAGTCTGCCTTTACACTCAGCCTGTTTGAGTCACACAACTGTCTGAGACTGAAACTCTCACATCAGGGGGCTAATTTCTACTGAAGGCTGCATCCAGTACTATTACCCCATCATTTCCTCCTTTCTTACAATTCTTCTTCCCCGTTTCATCCTAAATCGTAGTTTAAAGTAGAGCACATGTATGAGGGAGCTACTAATACAATAGGTTACAAATGGCAGGAAAAGCCTCTATGAGAAAGGAAAAAGGGAGATCCATAGGGATCCAAAGGGAGATTGCAAAGCATATTACTTAGCCTGGCCTGATTGACTGGTGTACTTACAAGCAGACAAGACATTTACATACGGATAAGTGGTATGAAGTACAGTCTTGGAAGTCTACCCTAGCTGATGCATGAACTAGAAATGTAGAGAAGCTTTTTCCATATCTGATTTCTGTAGCTATGACTGCTGTTAGGGTACTAAGTATTAGATCTTCATAAAGATTAGTTATGCTCTATGTCAGGCAATAGTTCCTACTCCTACCACCTAGATCAAAATTTCAGCCACAAAGGTTATCTTTGTAAGAAGTGCGTACTTAAAATTGCACTCACTGGCACAGCCACAAATTAGTATGGAAGTGCAGTTCAGATACTGTTAAAGTCAAATGTATTAACAGAACAGAAGATGGTAATGCCTAGGTGGAATCAAGCATGCTACATATGTGTACATCTGTGTCTCTAATCGTCCATCACATTGCTCACTTACAAGTCAGGCATGAAAACTTCAAGAACTTGGATGGAGAATTCTTGCAGCTTCTTTGGCTACATGAAACTCCCCTGCACGATATCCCAACTCAATGCCAAAAATCTCCCTTAGAAATCTTTATCCTGGGTGTCAAGAATGAGATATAATACAGTTCCAATTTTTGAGTTTTCTCCTCAGTTTCAGAGGAATGCTATGACTGCTAGAGTCAATTATTTATTTAACAGTAGATGGCACTAACTTACCATACTTTTAAGAAAATATATAAACCCCTCTGTAGTCCCTTCATCTTTTCACCGGTTCTCTTCACTAGCTGCCAACTTCTCTTTTCCTCTACTCTCATCATTCACCCATATTTTCTGAGTTCAGCTCAGTACTTAGTCTGAATAAAGCAGTGAAGGTTGCAGAAGAGAGCCTAGCAACTCCATGGCACAAACCTTGTGCAGTCTCAATCCATCTTTTCAAAACAGCATAACAAAAAGCAGAAAAACCTTATCCCTTTACTGCCAACACAAACTCCACCAGTCTTCCAGTGGAGGGGTGCTTGGTTGCAACATGCTTTTAATGGACTCTCAGTCAGATTGCAAACAATATAAAGATGAGGAGCGAACAACTCTAATCTGAGTCACCTTCTAACATGCCTTTCAACTTCAGTGCAGTCCCCGTTTAGTAGACAGCAGAACCAGTATCTTGGACTATTATGCTCATTACAGAGACTCAGGCTCATGGTTTCCTTTATTAGTTCTCTTTCTCTTTGAAAGTGTAAGCTGATGTTTAAGGGAGACACAAAGACTAGCACTGTCTTGGCTTTCATTTTGGTACTTGGTTGAAAAACTACTAAATTGGAACACCAGTACCAAAATGCAAAAGCAATGTTGTTGGACGGGGCTAGAGTATCAGGAATCTCATCCTAGCAAGTGCCAGATTTTAAAATGTTTGGTGTGCCACAAGGAAAAAAAAAAAACCAATACATTAGCATAAAAAAAAAAAATCAGCAGCTGCAAGACACAGAAATGAAATTACTGGTGATACCCAGAATCTCATCTTTGTATTCCTCAGGACTGTGGTTTAAGTCCCAGACAGCTAACCAATGGCTCTGAGGACAGGATCCAGTTCAAGAGTTTTCTCTGGCTGATTGACAGGTCAAACAAATCGTGGTTATTACTGTGCAAATGTTTTAGGAGACGAAAGAGAACACGCTGAGCAAGTATGTATTGAGTAGACACCTACACACTATGCCGGAGCAAAAGCCTTCCCTAAGACATGTAGTCTCTGGTCAGTTATCATCATCTGGGGCAGAGATCAAAGCAGCTGGACCAAGAAAGAGTGTGGGAACTTGATATCAACCAAACATTAGTATACCTTCACAGTAAAGTTAGTATGAATTTTTTTTCGGTTTCTGTCAGCTGCTAACTAACAAAATAAAAGAAAAATATGAAAAAAAAGAGTTGAAAGGCAAAAGTGATACAAGAAATGAAATTATCAGGAAAAAAGCTATAATCTTTCATAACCTTAATCTCTACCCACTGCCGTCATGAGAGGAATGAATTACAATTGTGAATCTTCAGTTAGGAAGAAATACATCAGAAACAGCAAATAGAACATACTGAATTTAGAGCTTATTCCAGGCTAAAGCATACCCAGATTATCCTGCCAGAAAGGCTTTCAAGTTTTAACATAGTTCTGCAAGCAACTCAGCAGGTCCAGCTCTGAAAAAGAGCAGCTTTATCAGATCTAGACTGATGGTCACAATAGCAGTCATACACGAACGTCCCTCCTGCCCTTCACAAGTCCCTACTGTCTCACAATAATTAGTAATATTTCAACCACAGTATGGGAACCTTACCTGAAGCTGATTAAACGGTGAACAGTCTGTGTAGGAGTCCTCAGCAAAGCCACTGCTGTCAGAGTGCTGACTTGCAGTCCGTAACAACTGATCTGTTTAAAACAAGCAAAACCCAACCGTAATTACTTTACAAATCACAGCCTTTCAAGCCCAATCACACTCAATACATGCTTTCCTCCTACATCAAAGCAACATTAAGTGGATAACACAATCCCTTTCCAAGTTCCACTTTGAACAATACAGAGAAACAGCTTGTTTGTTTCAAAAAGAAGCCTTTTCTCATGCAAACCCCTACTTGTGAAACTTGAAGCAGCAGTGGAAGAGGAACTATCTATCACATTTTTCTTTCCTGTACCATGGAAAAAACCCACTCAACAGATGTTGCCACTGCTGGCGTTTTTCTTCCACAAAACTGAATCTCTGGTTAATTCACATACAGGCAGTGGAACAGTCATTTTCGTATTGATGGGTACAGATCTGCCATCCCTCCTCATCATGGAGATAAAAGCAGATTACTCATCTCCTGCCGGCTTATACCACCCCATACACCCACAGGAACAGTGTCACATGAGCAGAGAGGATGGTGTGCATGACTTGGGAGAACTGCTAGAGACAATTCTCCATTGGTTTAGCAGACAAACAGAAAGCACCTCTGACACATCAATGGGCAACCTGTCAAAGCACATTCCCAGTGAAAGATATGATCCTCCTGCTTGTTCCTTTCTACTTACATTAGTAAAGTGTTAAAACAGCCTAAAATCCTCAGTGTTACCCAAAAGTGGTTTCCTCTGGTACAAACAGTATAGCCACAAAGCTGCTTTTCAAGGAGATCTCAGTAGTTCTGCAGCAGAGTATTGCATGTCTACTGTTCCCTACTAGACACAGGAGGCACTCACGAGGTACCTTACAGCATCATAAACATTTTGCTTAGCTAGATGGCAGCCTGCAGAACAACCATATTTACCTTTACTTCTCAGCAGAAGTGTAAAAAGCTTGAGACAGGATGAGTCTCTAACCTCCAGACTCCTGCTTCTTCCTCCTCACCCTGGGGCAAAAGCTCACTGCTGTCTCCACAGAGGCTCAACACAGAATTCTGCCTCGCATTCCTTTAACCACTTAACTGTCATCATATAATTAATCCCAGTTCACAGCTCAGTGCATTGGAATGCATTATGAAAACTGTTTTGAAACTTCTGGATATTCAGAACTAAGTTTTTTCTGTATTAATTTTGATGAACATTTCACTGACACAGAATTAAAAGCTTGCACAGGCTGAGAAACTTGTGAACACCAGGAGAAGCAAACTCCCCATTAAACTTCCGCATCAACAATTTCACATAGCTTTTAAGGAGTGCCTTTTAAATTGTGCTGCTGTACTGTTATCATGGTAGCCACAATATCCTGCGATGATAAACAACTTTTCCACCTCAAGACAGACATCCCCACCCAGCTCCCAGTAAAGACAATGGAAATCACTTCCCTGAGAACTGGACTAGTTCTTATTAACTGCTACTGCTTCACCTACCTTGGCCTCCACTCTGTCTTTTTTCCTATTTGATGAGTTCTAATTTAAAATGAAAAAGCACTACTGGTAAAAGTCTTAGCCACAAGGGAGATTCCAACTAGTTCAGATAAAGCAATTCACCAGTGAATGTGCTGGCATCTGGTTTCACATGCATGAAGTTTATTATTGGTCAAGAAAAACACTGACCTGCCCTCCTATTTCCTTCTCAGTCGATATTTCCTCTTCAGCTATTAAAAAACCCAACATATATATATTGTCCCTCAAAATATATGCTCCTCATAAATTCTTGGCTTCCTTGGAGGCACACTATTGAAGTAAAAATCAGTGTTTCATATAATTTTCTATATTTTTGTATTTTACGCACATCCTTTGACAGCCCTACATGACAGATATTGCCTGTCAACTGGTCAGTCTACTGCAGAGGCATTCATACCCGCTTCATCATCCTTATCCACAGCAAGAGCAGATTCAAACCACCTTGTCTCCACTTAAGGAGACATCCCCTTAACACAGCCATCCCTTGCTTTCTGTGTTGCAGAGCTGCTAGGATTTTTTTTAATGTTTTTGAGCAAATCAGAGAAGACATTTTTTGTAAGGATGAGTAGCTGTCTTCTACCTTACTTTAGTCTCTTGGAAAGTTCTCAGAGTTCTCCATTAGACCACTATCAAGTAAATTCAGTAAAAACTTTT
Organism: Cuculus canorus; assembly: GCF_017976375.1. Taxonomy (NCBI): domain Eukaryota; kingdom Metazoa; phylum Chordata; class Aves; order Cuculiformes; family Cuculidae; genus Cuculus; species Cuculus canorus. The sequence goes on along the minus strand of NC_071406.1, from coordinate 26,629,073 downwards.
AAAGAACAGGAATCTCTACTACTTCAGTAGTGAAATGACAATGCTTGGCTCTGTAAAGACTACAAATACTAGCCTTGGGATACACTGATACATAATGGTATCTACCTTCCTTGTCAACTACTGATCTAGATATATGACCTGCTTTATGGCAGCAGGATGTCTCTCAGATTCACGCAGACATGGGGAAAGCATGAAAACATTTAAAAAACAAAGCTGATATTATATCCAGATCTTGATTAGAACGTCTCCTGGCAACAGAGAGCCTTAAGAGAAGGAGGATGTGATGAGCTCGCCTTCTCCTCACCTTGAATGAGGAAAATTCAGCACCAAAGGCTGGGTTGTAGGGGCTAACCTGGAACCATCCCTTTCTCTGTGTACCCCAATCTAAGACAAGTGCATCTTCTGCAAAAAGGTCACTGCACGATGCTGACCCTGCAGCCCAAAGCTATTATCAACACTATGTAGAGGAAATCTTCTGAACTAGTGGGAGAAGGTCAGAGGCAGTATAATGAGGAATGTGGGAAAAGGAACCAGCCAAGAAGAACAAAACCAGAAGGAACAATCAAATTCATGTCCCAGTTAAACAGAGCACAAACAAAAATGCCCTTTGGATTATTGTTTTAAGCTGTATAAAAAAAAAAAATATTTTTAGGCACTGAATACATGCCACAGAAATGTGGGTATTCAGAAATACACCAAAAAAGAACAGATAATGAAGAAACAAGCCTGCAGTTTACAAAACAGGAGAGCACAGTTTTAGCAGAGGATCACTATCAAATAATGGAATAATTAATCTATTGTAAAATAATATTCAGCAACCAATGGAATGTCAGTCTCAACAATCCAAACAGTCCCATCAGGTACCCATCTTAAACTTTCTGCGTCACTTGGCTGTTCACACAGAAGAGGAGGAGAAATACGTGGAAATTGCTCTTAAAGCCTTAGTAAGATCTATGTTTCTTGTTACCTGCAGAATTGGCAAAGCTCTAATACACTTTGCATTTCACAAGATTATTAATAAACTGACATTCCTAACTTAGCTATAAAGTATTCCATTAAAGGATTAAATACCTATTGACTCTTTTTCCCTCATATTGCTCATACCCTGTACCACAGCACTGCCAAAACCAGTCCAGTAGGAAGCACTGCTGCAGAACCTCGTGAGTCCCTGGGGATTTCCTAGCTTCTGGACAGATAAGCACAGACTCCCATAAATACTAAATCTGTTCTAAATGTTTTCTTCTCACTCCCCCATCCCTGATCTCCTGTGGAGCTGCACCCACAGAGAGCTATAAATACGATAATAGACTAAGGACAGGAAGTGCTAATGATGTGCTTTTCTTCACTTCCAAGAAGTAAATTTTCAAAGTTAATAACTGTTTTTGACTATCAAAGTCAGATGTCTTAAAAGAAACAGATCTGTGGCTATTCAAAATTACAAAGAGACACTGATGCCAGCAACCAGACACTTAAAAATTACAATGCCTCAAGAATACTATGTTCTCTACACATTGTACCTATATTTATCTTGTTTGTTGGGCATGTTGGGAATGCAAGGTGCTTCTGTATAAATATGTCAAGAAGAATTGTTTTCCAACTAACAAACCTTCCTTCTAGATAACTTTGCAATACATCTTTTTTTATAGTGGACATTTAGCAGCACTGTATGTTTACAGTGCAAAGCAACTGAAGCTTTTCATTCTTCTCTGCTGTGCTTCTAAAAAAAAACCCAAACCTTTTGAGGTTTGCAACAACACAGAACAGAACACCAGTTTTGGGCATGATGGATAGACCAGTTCAGCTCCGTGTCATTTAGAAGGTATAACCTAAGAAGTACATTAAGCTAGTCAATACGATACATTAACACTTTTTAGAGGATACAAAGCATTAACAAAGACATTACTATGGCAAAGCTATCATATGCAAGCCACTTTGAAAGCTTACCACTTATAAACAAAGCTAGTCTGAAATGAGAAACATGCTCTAACAGGGAGTGTAAGCAGCAGTAGACTCAGTATTGTTCATGCATACCTCAAGTCTCCACGTTATTTCAGTAGGAAAGGGATTTTTTTTTAAATTCAAATATTTCACATCTTACTAAAGACCCTCTTAAAATGCTTTACAAACTGTTGCAAATGTCAGAGAAAGCATCCACAGTCCTCTGTGTAGATATAAAGTGACACTGCAAGGTTTATAGCAGTCTGTACCGAACAGCACTAACCCTGCTAACTGACACAGAAGCACACCTGTGTTAAAAAAAAAAAAAAAATGTATTCCTTCAGATTCCTTCGGGGGAAGCATTCATTTGGAACAAATTTTTTGTTTATGGGTGCTTATGTGCAGTAGAACCAGCACCACTGAGAGATGGGTCAGTATGTGGATCATCAACTGAAATGACATTGTAAGAGAAGACTGGTACTTGAATTTCATGCAGATTTCACCTCAAGAGACTCCTAGTGAGAGCAGCATTTCATGTTCAGACACAATGGCCAGCATTTTTAATAAGTGACCATTTGGATGCCTTCAAACTTGGAGAGTACTTGCTCTCTGAGAAAAAAGGCCTCTACGTTGCCTCACGTTGGACAACTTGCAAAAAACTTTACTGCTGTTTTTTAAAATGTTTTGGATAAGTTCTCTACCAAATACTGTTCCTTTTGGATTTTTTACTGAAACCCATCTAGAACAAAGTCCTAAGCCTTCCACATCTTCCAGGTGAAATAAAATGTTGGTCTCAGGCTAACTTTTAGGAAATGTGTAGGCTTAGCATCAGTGTTGGCATCCTTGTTAGAGAAGTCACAGAAAACTCCAGGCAATACTTCCATGATAACAAAGTGTCATCGTTAATCTATGCCAAGTGTATTCAGAAATAAACGAGACAGTCCTACCTAGGAAACATGAACCAGCATGCCCGGCTTCTGGCATACTGAAGACCCATTGCTAGAACTGCTGCTACCTTTCAGCAGGTACACACACGATTTCTTTTTTTTCCTTGCACAGAGGAATAAGAGGGTAAGATTGCTACTGGGAGTAAAAACAAAATGCAAAATTAGTATTTCAGAAGATGAAGAAATGTATTTTTCTCCTCCCCGATTGCACCTCCTGGTGCCTTAAGTTGCCCGTCTCTGAAAATCTCTTTCCAAAACTGCCAAACCCAGGCAAACAAGGTTTGCCCTGTAAAGAACGCATCTCCTTACACGTAATCAAGTAAAACACAATCATGAACTTTAAAACACAGTCAAAGGAGAAATGCTGGAACAGTTAAGAGATGCAGTTTCTGGTGGTCTTTTTTGGTGGCCTACATTTGTAACGGAGAGACTAGCAAGTGCGACACTGTGTTGTGCAAAACACTGCTTAACTAATAGCACAAGCTATCCCTAACAATCAGGCATTAACCTTCAGCACTTAGTCCAAAGCACTCTCAACCATGTTAATGCAGTTCAGCTGACAGTTCATAAGGCTGTCAGCTCATTTGTGAAAAGGCAAATAAGATGACCTGTTTCTTAAAACAGCTTTTTCTGCCTCTCTTTAGTATCTAGAGATGCCAGTAATGTTTCACCAAGAAACTGCATTGCAGCTAAGCGTCTCACTAAACACAACTAGCTCCATTTCTTCTTTAATTACACATAACTGCTAGAGAATGAGCTTCACTTGCCAACACTGGGCGGAGTAACAATCACAAAATGAACTTAAATATCAGCTTTGTCCTTCTCCCAAGCCATAAAATACATAAATAAGAATTTGAGATGAAAGCACAAACTAAGTGAGTCATGAGAGCCAGTGCACAGTTTGCCATATGAAGAACTACAATGAGTGGGTGCAGAGACACTGCACAGCCAGCTTGCAGATGGAGCAGTAGCACATAGGAAAAGCTGGATGTATCATGCAATTTAGGTTTAAAACAACATAATTTTAGTTTAAATGGGTATATTAAATACATGGGATATTAAATATAAGGATATGCCGGGGAAAAAAAAAAAAATCCCATACTATCTGAATTAACATTTCAGTTCCTCTGAGCTACCATCAACTGTACAAAAGTGAAAACAGCTAGTGAAGTTATAGGGCTGATGTCTTGCCTGTAATCTGGTTGCCAGCTTACAGTAATGTTCTCTGATTTAGCTGAAAAATAAACCCAGAATTTTATTTCTAAAGAGAAAAGAAACTTTAGAAGTTTTAAATATCTGAATCGGCATTTCAGAGAGGAAGGACACTCGGCAGACTGCTGTTTCCTGAAAGTTGAAGTCTACTCACCTTTCCTTGATTTGGTCACTGCCAGCTGGTGAGAAGCTGAAACGTGTGGTAGATCCCCCTCTGTACTCTGGATCTATGAGGAAGAGGAGATTTATATTTTGTCAGGGTAACTGGAATACGTTCCTGTGCTTAAGAATGCCCAAGCTGCACATCTGGAGGGTGAGGAATGTATTGTTTTATTTTCCTCCATTCCAACAGCTGACAATGACTGAGGGAGTAAACCATATCTTGTTGAACAAAAGTATTATTTCATCAGGTACTCAGCAATGACCCTGTAGGACAACTGTGATCCTTAGAACAGCACCTCTCACTTACAGCACTGGGGTCTCCACCAGCTACATTCATCGCGCAGAAAGACCAGGAAATCATATCCTGTGACAGTACTGAGAGCTCTCAGTTCCTCTTTGATGGAAGATTGAAATAACTGTGTGAAAACACCTCTGACCACCTTCATACTGTTTTTTCCATTTCACACTCTTGGCTCCTCATCTGACTATTAAAAGCGAGCCAAATACATTTAGAAAAAGTATATAAAGAGGTCAGGACATAAGGATTCTGCTGCCCTATCAAGTATTTTTCACAAGCCACTAATCTTCCAGAAGGACCCAGACCCTACCAAAACCTACTCCAGACTTCACCACATCACTACTCATAGAAATACTTTTGTGTCTTCCACTACAAAAAGGGAAGATAAAAGTATTCAGAGTCACATAGGTTTCATATGGGAAACTTAAAACTACATGAAGATTAATCCTATTACTTAATCACTTTGTGAAACACAGCCTTATTAAGAGAGCAGTTCTCAGACAACCATTCAAACAGTGAAAAGAACATGCCTAAAATCTCAACAATGAAGCTTTCTTTAGTTCAAAAGCTAGCATATGTTTTCTCTTTTGTGTGCTACAGAAAACATCCTAATGGTTCACATACAAGTCTACACGCACAAAAACCCCAAACCAACTAACCCCCAAGCCCTTCCTTCCGACAGGCTGCCTGTCTAATTTCAAAATTAACATGCAATGAAATTTTAATCTCTATTTTTCAATCAAGTTAAAAATGCAAAACAAGAATACTGATGGTTTTAAGCCCAAATTAGCATTTGACTAAAAAATAATCTATATTTTGATTGATATTGTGTGCATATCAGCCACAAGGGTACATTTTCTTCATTACAACCATTTTCAGAAGTACTTGGCCTGAATTTTTCTCCACTCCTAAGTGAACACCGTTACTCTTGCACAATAAATCAAGAGGCTTTTGCTGCCTTAGGAGATGAAGGCTGTACCAAAGGGGGAAATGCTAATTTTATCCAAATGCAAGGGAGCATAGAAGGGACTCGCCATTTAAATTCAGAGAAAGTACCTTTTAAAACAATTATTAAAAAATAAGGAACAGTAAGTAATTTTACAGGCCTTTTGATCAGACTGCACACCCCCCCCCCCCCGGAAAGGTCTCTTGATTCTCTCAAACCTCCCAATTTACAATGGCTAAGTTTTCAACCTCCCTATAGCTAAGGCTCTTCTCATTCAAATACTCTCCACTTCCAGTCCTTGACTGGGAGAGGCTGCATCCTGCCCATGTCCTCAGCACAGCGCAGCGCAGCTCTATGGGCATGCAGACGCACTCCCCTCTCCTTCCCCATCCCTTCAGCCAGTACTGATGCTGATAAACGACCTTCAGGACTCTAACTGGCCACCTCAGGAGTGGGTGTTTGAGGGAAATCCTGCCCTGACTCACTCCTGCACTAGCTATCTTCACAGCCACAGACTTCCGAAGGGCGCTCAAACCTCCAAGGCATTCGTAAGCACAGAACACTTCCTTGATACATCTGTCATCTTTCTTACGTGTATGAATGCACTCCAAGCCAAGCTGTGAAAATAGGGGGAGGAGTTATTTTCGCTGTTTCTAATACAGTCTATTGTTCATTATGCCCTGCTTAGAGACTCACAAAAATAAAATCATGCTGCCAGGTATTGTTCTAAAGTTTTTTCAACAAAACCAAATCCCTCCCTCCCAGGGATCAGAAGGAGGATGGTATGTGTGTGCTATATTGTATAAACAAAAATTCACCACAATCCCATCCCACACTACATGTTGTCTTGCCAAAACACCTGTGTTTATGCACTGATATAATTGCAAAGTGTGTCAACCATAACTTTGCAAATGCATCGCATTTGGCTTGTGCAAAATTTGACAAGTCTTCATCATGTCATAACCCTTCACAGTCCAACTTACCGCGAAAGAAAATTCCAATCTTTTGTTTGGGTTGCTTTGTCTTTTTGTTTGTTTGTTTGTTTTGTTTTTGTTGGTTTGGGGTTTTTTTATTAGTTGTTTCAGCTTTGCACAGAATTACCAAAACAACCTGGATTTCTCCTTTGGGATACATGAAACTAGCCCAACTACTATGAATGTAGCAAAATGCATTGCCACTCCAACTGCGCCAACACAAACATCTGTGCAGCTACACAACAACCTGGATCAAGAAAATTATCTCACTGAAAACTATGCCAGGAAAAATAAATAAATCTAAATATATTTGGTTTCTTTTCCCCCCCTCTCAACTGGATCAGTCCTCTCTTCTGCTTCTGTACATAGCCACACAACATGTGAGTGATAACACACAGGCACAAACAAGGGGCAGGAACCACAAGAAGCTGGGTTTCCTTTTTCTACTTAATGAGTGACTTCAGCTACAACATTAGTTGACCTATAAGATCCTGTAATGACAACGTAACACTAGACACAGTATCTACTAGATCATCACTTCATCATTCACTATAAAACTACTGATCTGCTTTCTTCGCTTGCTTCACCAATGAAATCACAATCCTTTATTTTATGTATCTATTCCACATAGACAAAAAAGTTAACTGCTGAACTGTTAATAAGAGCACCTTTGAAAGGTGTCCACAAAAACATCTACTAGTTTAATTTAAGACAGATCTTACAATTGTCTATACAAAAAATTGCACTCCTGAATTTGCAGGCTGCACATTTACTAGCCTAATATACAAAGAACTCCCAGTGCATTGCAGTGGGGTTGGAACTATATGATCTTTAAGGTCCCTTTCAACCCAAACCATTCTATGATTCTATGAACTTTTAGGAACCTGGGAATTAAAATCCCCCTGGGATAATTATGAATCAAAAAATGGATACATGCAGTTATGAAGACACTAAAAGTCAGCTAGTACAGAATTTGTAACTAAGGCATTGCCAAGGAGACATCAAACAGCAACTTTCAGTGTGCTTATTTCCAGAGAATGAACAAATCAACATAGTGTAGATTGTCATCAAAACCAGAAGTTGCACAAGACGAGCACCTCACCCTACATAACAGCCCCTTGCTCTTCCATGTAACAACATTCTTGTTCCATCCACAAATTCATCCTTAATCAATATCAACTGATAAACTGGATTTATTTTTAGGCAGCAAAATAATTCCAGTTAGCAATTAAGCCAAGTAGAAATTTAAAACAAAAGGCTTTTATATATACAAAGTCTAACCTAGACCACAGGAAATGTTCCAAGCAATTTTGCCAGTGACTGCTACTACCTGAACTCAATGAAAAAAAAAAAAGATTGAGAACTTCCCTGTTGATTCCCAGGAACAACAGCCGCAGCAGCACCAAGCGATTTCAGAAAGATCAATTAGAGCTGCCTACCAAAAGAGCAGGACAACTGTCCGGTTACTCCGAGAATTTGAAGTATCCCTGGAGAAAACACTATCAACTACACAGGAGAGAACATTCCTTTGCTAGCAGTCAGCAAGTTATATAAACCGTACGCAAAAACAAAGTCATCTATCTCCACCTACCTCTTCCATCTCAAAGGAGTCTTTCTGCTGTAGCATTAGGTTCATTAAGGATGGGTTTGCGAGGGGAGTGCAGGGGTCTCTGACTGGTGATGCCACAGGCAGTTTTTGCGTTGGGGTGCTGCTGTTGGATGTACTGGAACTGCTGCTGAGGCTTGGCGAGTCCAAAAGACCAGATTCTTCACAGGTTCTATCCCAGGCACTTGCAAACCTGCTGTCTTGCACATCTGCTGGAGGCACAGTACCCTCTTGCTTATCATCAGTCCCAGCAGGACGGTTTGCAGGTTTATGAGTGTTCGCAGTATTTGTCTGACTACTGGCCATCTCCTCCTTTACAGTAGCCAAAAAAGAGGGAGAGTCTTTCTTTTTAGGGTATTTTGTCAATTTCAATTCATTTTTAACATCATTTTCCTCACTCCCTAGTTCAGCTGGACTTTTCCCTTTTTCAACAGGTGAAGGAGCTGAGCAGCTGCTGCCATCGGCTTGCTGTGTGCCACACAGATTGAGCTTTGACAAGGTCTTCATTAACCGACTGGCTGTATTGCTGCGATTTAAAGGGGGAGGGCTGGATGCCTCTTTGCTGGAAGACACTGAACTCATACTACCAATTTTCTGCAAAGGAGTCCCCGACACTTGAGAATACAAAGAAGAGAAAGCATTGGCCACAGTAGTAAGCACTTCAATCTGTCGAAAACGACCTGCACAAGAACGAAACGTAAGGCAGTTTATGAGGACGTTTACTGGCATCACATCCCAGAGCTGTTGATCCATCTCTCCATAATGGCTTGAGTTCTCAGAGACCGCTCTTTCTTTAAAACTAAAGAAGGAATTTTCATCACAACCTCTGCCCAACTCTCACCCCAAATCTCCTCCTACTTATATCACAGTCTCAAAGGCTGACTGAACACTGCCTAGTCCTGAACTGTAAAAGTGGTACCACACAGTATGGAAAAATGGAAAAAATCTTTGCAAGAATGTTTGCTAATTGCATGAGAAGAACAGCAAGGAAAGCTTTCTCAAAATAAAAAAGGGACACGGGTAGGCAAGTGCAAGTTAATTTACAAAGTGCGAGAAAGATAAGGGTTACTCACATTGCACAATCCATCTGCGAGCACAAGAGCATTTCAGTTATGCCTTCATTTCAGAAACTCTCGTTACCGACCTAACAAAGCGCCTGTCCAAGTCAATAGAAACACTGGCCCAGATTCCAATAACTAAATAAGTAGGTCGCTGCTGTCAGCTTTCAAAAATCCCACCCAGATATTGAACAACACACAAAAAAGATGGATATTTCTATTTGTTTCAGTACTCTAAACCTACAACAGAAGACAAGCTTAGGAGCAAAAGACAGGAATGATACAAACCACAAGGCACCATAACTTACAGGATGCCTTTCATTGCCCTGCCCCTCTATAAACTCCTTCCCCTAACCCCAAATTATTTAACAGCAATGGTCAACTCCTGCCATATTTAAGACAAAGCAAGAGTTCTACTACGAATTCTGAATAGAATTTGGCCCTTGGGCTGCTAAGTGCATTTACCAGAATATTAGATATACATCTTCTTTTGAGGTTGTTTACATAATCCAAAAACTTTAAAAATAAACTTTGCTTCAAAAACATACGTACTTGTTAAAGCAAAATTTGGGTTTTCCACTTCCATGCGCTGTATTTGGGCGTTCAAAAATACTTTGATATCTATCCCTCTGGCAAATGAGGATGAATTAAAAAATCTTGCTGGAATTTTTGAAGCAATATCTGGTTCATCTCTTCCAAACCCAAGGTTATAGAGCACTTCTTCAGGATCTTCCTCATAAAGCTCCAGCAGTTCAGAAACACTAAACATATGAAAAGATGTTTAATACCTTCTTGTCTGCTTTTAAGCTTTGGTTCCCATCACCAGACACATTGGCTAAGACATCTCAGAATCCTATCCTGTAATTTGTAAAGTCAGCCCTTATTTTGCAGGGCTGCAACTTGAAAATCTGATTAAGATTTCAGACATTTCTAATGCTGAAACCCATTTGTTAATATTTACTGCAAACCACAACTGAAAACAAATAGCAATTTTTCGAGCAACTAAATAAAAATTCCCTTCTCAGCTCTTAAATGCAACAATGCACATAAATTAAGCCAATTCCATTTAACCGAGGAACAGAAGTGGCGAGTTTTGCCAGCAAAACACAGCCAAATTCCACTGAACTGTGCCATGACCTTCAGAGTATAGTATACTTTACCTTGAAACAGTTGCACTGCTTTTTCCAGACCCGGTGGAGTTCATACTTCTCCCCTTCTGGTGGAACTGCAGCCTCTTCTCCTTTGCCAGAACACCATTGCTGTCAACACAAGCAGAGAAGGCTCCTGTGATAAACCCCTTTCATTCAGGGACTCAATTCTCTGTCTCAGAGGAGCGCTAAGCCTCCAGCGCTGCTGAATTTCTCTTTCCCTCTTGAGTGTTATCTGGTTTGTATTAGCCATGTCATTTATTGAAATATAATAACAAAAGTGAACCCTGGGACGCCTCAGTAAAAACGTACGTAGACAGTAAGAGTTTGAAGGCAAATGCAAGCTGAGAAAACAAATCCTTGATCCCCACTTGGGGCCCCACCCTCCCTCATCCCACCCTCCTCTAGCACGGAAACCCAGCCTCGGGTGAGCCACCCTACCCTGCCTTTCCTGTGCCACTGCCTCCTCTAGCAGGACCACCTCTCCATGCCCCAGTAACAAGTTCTCCCTTCCCCCCTCAGCTGCCACTCACCAAGCAGCAAAAGGCTGCAAGCTGCCCAGGCAGTGGCCAGGGAAGCTGAAGAGGCTTTAGGCTGTAGGAATTGGAGCAAGACGAGCTCCAACTGAGACTGCTGGCCAGCTTCTTTCCCAGTCCCAAACCATTTTATTCCCTGCATCTGGAGAACTTGCTTCAGCATTAGGTGGTATCCTGGAGCTCAAACGTACTATTACTGCCAGTGTCTCTGGGGGGACAAACCTTCCCAGGCTGAATTTTATCATATAAATTCTAACACACACACAGCAGGATAGCCACCAAGAAACCAAAGAAGACATAGGATTCACTTAAAAGTACATTTATGGACCTGGCTCAGGAGTAGCGAGGATGCTACCCACATGGGCTGTGCCAGTATTAGCTGAAGTCTCAATAGGGTTTTAGTTTCAGCACATTTTACTTGGAAGTCCTCCCTGTAAAGCAGGACCCTCTGCTCCCTCAAAGTCTTTTTTTCCCCCCATTCTCAGATGGGGGAAAGCAAATTCTGAAAGGCAAAACTAATTTTCCCTTGAAATTTCTGAAATGATAAGGAATCAGTGAGACAAAGAAGGTAAATCATACCAAGTTACTTAAATTTGCCATTTCTGTGCTTTTCTCCTGCTGCCTCAAAGTCTACATCAGGTCTGCTGGAAGAGTAAAAATCTGCATATTTTTTCTGTATCTCCTAACAACTCTTCTTGTGTTGTCTGGATCTTCTTCCCTCTCATGTGAGCAGACGCGACCAGAAGAGCTTTAGCTCTGTGGTAACCTCCATGACTTACACTGCTCCTCTCCCTCCCATCCTCCAGTATACATATTTCTCTGAAGTAAACAAACAAAAAAAGATGTTTACCATGATTCCATTTGTGTATCACTCCGTAGATGATTAGCTGCAGAGAAACAAGAAGTAGTTATGCATAGACCTCTTCAGAATTACACCTCCTGCAACCAGTATGAAGAAGCAGGCAGCAAGCATGTTTACCAATACTCCTGCATAAGCTAGATTTTTCTCTTCCCATATAAATGTGATTGTCAAGGATTTCTAGCATATGGCTGACATAAAGATGACCTGGTTTATTCAGGCTTTGTTTAAAATAAAATCTCATATGGGCACATTTACATACTGTCATTAATCATATTAACTTAATATTTAACATGCAGTAAGCTAGTAATTGTTATATAAACCACTTATTGCTTTGCAATTGGAAGACTCGATTACCAGCTGCAGGGCTGTTCCTGAGCGGGAAGGGGAGGAGGATGAGCAGGCATGTGAGCATTGCTCTGATAGAGAAAGTAAAGAACATAAGAAAGGCAGCTGGCCCCACAGGCAGGTACTGAGACTATATTTGTTAGTCCTTTCATGAGTACAGACCGCTTCCAAAGCGTGGCAGGGCCCCAGCTGCCTAAGCTTTGCAATCTACAGACAACAGCTAGGTGAAGCCTGTAGTGCCAATGGGACTGCTGGTGGCATTTAGAGTCAAGAGAGCTCCACAGGGAGGTCAGCCACCAGGTACCAAGCACCTAGTCACCAACCTCCAATGGAGAATTCAGTGCTTTCTGCAGCCAAATCAGCCCAGCTCCAGACACGAACACCCCAGCATTCTTCTTTGAGAAAAATCAACACTCTCTCAAGCCACGGAGTTAAGCCCCAGCCTTAAATTCTGGGTTCCACAAAGAGGTGACTCAACATTAACAAACTTGCCTTGAGAGACAGTCAAGGACCATGCATGCACACATTACAGCAACCCTCTGAATCAACTATGAAAAGAGCAAAGTGATGTCAAATGTGCTGCCAGGAAAACCCTGCACATCAGCTCACTGTACCAGTGGGGTACCACTGAGAGCAAAACATGGAAGCTTCACCACCTCTCTGTTCTTTTCAGAGGCATCACGAAGAAGTTTAAATGTATACAAAATACAGGCACCATATCTCTTCTTTTTTTTTTAATATTCTTGCCTAAAGCTATCTCTATAGATTAGTTGGTGACTAGTTTGAACAGCTAAACCATGGGTTTTAACAGCTCAGTAGGGGGCTGAGATTAAAGGAACCAGCCTGATGCCGTGCATACCATTCAAACAGGGCTTTGGCTTGCATCTGGATTCAGGCAGTCATGGATGCACAAGGACAGGCCATTCATACCAGACTCAAAGGCGCTGTCTATCCAGCAGAGCACACAGTGCTGCTCCAAGCAGCTCTGTTGTTCCATTGTTCTCGGATGGGAAGCAAAGCCCTGCAGAAAACCCCGTATCCTTACCCAGGAAAAGGAACCAGTGATTCTAGTACTGAGAACTTCATCATCTAAAAAGCAGGGAAAAGACCTTCTATCTAAATTGTGCCAAAGGCTCATATAAACCAGAAATCTTTGGGAATGGTAAGAGGAAAAATATGAAAAGAACAACATCTGTTGACTCTTGTATTCTTGGTCATATGCTCAGACCTTGGATTATTGTTACAAAGAAACATTTCCTACCAAATCTTTGTACTGCAAGCAATCTAACAAGTGGAAAAGATTGTAAGAGAGAAAATGTAATCCTATTTAATCTTTTGCAGTAAGGAACTCATTTACTGCTTCTCCACCATCATCAGATCAGCTATTTTCCTTAAAAGTCTTGAATCTTTAAAAATTAAACATTGTTCCTTCTTTGAGGCCCTGTCCCACTACTTTGACACCACTGGCAAGACTGCCATAGGAAAAAAAGGTATCTCTAGTCTACAAGTTCTGACATTTTGCAAAAGCTGTAGTTAAAAGGAAAGGCAAACCCACATTTTTTTGTACACTGGAAACAGATATTTTCTATTATCTCCTATTCTGCAGGTAACCCCAGGATCCAGTTTGTGAGACCGTTTTTTGCTATTTTATTTCAGGATGCTGCTCTTAGAACAAGATCCACAGTGCTTTTGTTTGTTTGTTTATGGAAAACTCTAACCTATGATGAACAGAGAGGCTAAAAGTCTTTTCTAACAAAGAAGTCCACCTCGAACAGCCGTATCTCCTTCTCCTTAAAAAAAGGAAAGGGAAAGAAATGGCAAGCAGCTAGTGACAGCAAAGTGTGTATTGTGGCTGGTCCAAAATACTTATTCAGCTTTGGTGCTTTTAATTTTCAAAAGCACTTATCCCTTAATGGGTTTGCCTCTTGGCTGACAGAATTTCATTCCTCTTTTCAGAAGCCCACACATGCCACTCCCAAGGGATTCAGTGGGGCCGCCAAGAGTAACCCATGGACAAGAAGAGCAAGTAGGAGAAACCACTTTCTCACAGCCTCAGTGAGTGCTCCAGTCTGTGCTGCCACTGGGGGTATTAAAATGAGAAAGCAGAAGCTAATTCAGGGCTGCCACTGATCTTCAAGTTAGACCAGAATATTTAACACCAGCAATAGTCAAATAAACTCAAAAAAGCAAGTTTTCCTGCATTTTTCTATATGCTTCATACTGGTTCTCTAGCCAGCATTATCAACTGCCTTTGACCAGGAGATAAATGCTGTCTTTCAAAATAAAACTCAGATGATTGAACATAATTTTCTTTTTTTTTTTTTTTTCTGGAAAAAGAGTCATAATCCTGTCACACTCACCTTCGGCTCCCAGGGATAAGTCATCTTCGAAACTTCCTCCATTTCTCACCAGCATGCCTGAGAATGTACAGTTAGCAGTTCAACAACTAGAATGCTGCAGTGTTTTCTTTCCAACAGTTTAACTAAAGATATTAGCAAGCTACTTCGGCTGATACAATGGGTTATAAACAGATTATATTTACAATCCCTGTATTACTCATGCACTAAAAAAGCAGAAACAAGAAGTTGCATTTGAGATCATAGAAAAATTATTTCAAAAAGGAACAACTACAACACTACTTTAGTTTTCTGCTCAGAAACATCCCCAAGTCAACCCACAAGTAAATTGCTAGTGGGAACCTGGAGCTACTACCCAACACATCCGTGCCTCCAACTGCTACGTTATCTTTCCTCCAGACATCTTACCGAGGGAATCCAGAGCCTGAGTCCAGTTTAGGCATTACCCTCTCTCTCCATGTACCAGATTAGGAGTTGAAGCAAAGACTTCAGGCACAGCAAGTAATCCTTCTGCACCCTGTCACCACCTGCACATTCTTGCTGTACTTTGAACTTCAGTATTCGGACCTGCTCAGATAGTAAAATTTTCAGGTGTGGCAAACAGAGCTATTAGAGGTAGGAACTACCTAATGCTCGCCATCTCGAAGAGGAAACTACAACCTCCTCATTCTGCACATTTTGGGTTGGGTTTTTTTAGGGGTTACTAAAGTCTCAAGAAAGCCTTACTCAGGATCTTTTTCCCCTTCTCCAGTTTCTTGGGCACTACTGCTTCACAGTGATCAGCAACACTGATTAGGCTGTGGTTTGTGCTGCTGCTAAAGAGCTGAGATCTCATTGGAGCATCCATGAAAACACACTTCCCAGCAGAAGAGATTTCAGTAGGTAAAACCTTTCCTTACCCTTCAACAGAGGATTGCTTTGCTCATCCAGGGAGGCTCCCAGAGGCGTTCTGAAACCACAGAAGAAATGAAGACTGCTTCAAAAACTTGCTGCTTCATGTCCTTCCTTATAGTGTTTAACAATCTTGTGATAGCAATTGTCCCTCCCTCCACCCCCAGAAAGCACAAACATCTGAGGACTAGCAATAACTTCCTAAACAATCCCCAGCCCTTTGAACAAATACGTCCTGTAGGGAAAAACAACACAACAGGTTAATAATAACTGCAATGCTCAGACATTAGTCAGTGGCAAAGCTTTGGGGTCAGCATCTCTCTCTCTCTCTCAAGGAAAACTATGAGTTTCTCTGCAAAACATCCAAAAAAATGATCATGGGATTTTGAACAGACTAATTAAATCTCATTTAAGTGACAAAACTGGCTGCCATTTTTCTTAGTATTTAAAATTTCCTGTATAGAGGGGTGAAAAGCTGCATTTGGTTGTCAGTAACAAGTAAAAAAAAAACCTTAACAGCTATCTTAGTTGTCACTTGCCTATCCTTTATAGACTTCATGTGGACCCTTATTTGGATGAGCCCCGCTACTGCCACTCCCTGAAGGGCAGAGGATTTGCTGAATCTCACAGTGCCCAAAAGAAGCAGCAGCAACTGCACAAAAGACAGGTCCAGTCCCACTCTGCTTTCATGCTACAGTTGGTGACACTAGCTGGTTATTTTCACATCTTGTCCCTGTGACAAGTTTAACCACTATTAACTAGTGCGGCACTAACTCAAAGCTCAAAACAAATTCAGAAATATAACACTCATAAAGAAGGGTAAAGCAGATGATTTATGTGTCTGTATGTATGTTTCATTTGGGTTTTTTTAATTAAACAAACACATAAACATGCCCCAAGACCTGAAAGTAAACAGTGCTCGTATACATTATTTGTTCTGGTGCCATGGCCAAATCAAGCAAGGAAAGTCTGCACCTGCTTTCTAACAGGCCCTATACCCTATATAACTTATATAACCCTATATAACGCCGTCTCTATAAAGAGTTCACACTTTCCACGCATGGCATGCTGAAAGGGAGCAAGCTCACTTTGACGCGTCTTTTGCAAAGCAAAGCAAAGCAAAGCCTTGCTGCAGTGAGATGCCAAGGCAAACAGCCTGAGCATCCAGGTGCACGAGGCTGTTTCGGGTGACAGGACAGACTCTGCCGAGGCTCAAATCCCCTGCATTTCTGTAGTCTGTCCTGTCAGGGTTTGAAGAAAAAAAAAAAAAAAAAAAAAAAAAAAAACCAACCACATAGGTCATATTGTCTAAACCTGTCACGCTACAACAAGCCTTACATTCAGAGGTAATAACTATGCTGGTTGTTTACTCTCTGTCTTTGATTGGTGCGCTACCATCCTTGTCCCTCTCCTTTCCTGGTAGCTACTTCCACGTTGTTACCTTATTGATGCAGAAACTTGCTGCAGTGACTTGTACAGCCAAGGTCAATGCTGCACACACTGGCTGACTTGGGAATGATCAAAGCAACTACCGAAGCTGGCATTTCTTTCAGAAATTAGGTCCATCACCTCTACAGCATGTTAGCAGTTACCAGAAAAGCAACCCTGTCAAAGCAGCCCTGTCAACCATCCACCTGCTGCCCTACTTGCACTGCTGCACACATCCACAGCTGCCTTATACCCTCTGCCTCCATAAAACTTGTATTTAAGAACTAGAAACACTACCAGTTTAAACAAGGGACAAGTATCCACAACAAAATCCTCTTGGACAACAGCATGGACAGCTCTGCCTTTCTGTTCCAGGCTGGTTTTCACCAGCATAGCCCACAAGCCAGCTTGACCAGCTCTGTCTCAGGGGAGCTCCACACGCCTAGGAAGGTTATGGCTGAGGCCATTTCCACTTGCTGGGACCTTAGGGCAAGGTCTCCTCACCAGAGGCGCATCACAGCAGGTCCCCAGCACAGTCCAACAGCCTTCACATGATAGCCGGGGAGAAGTGGTGCAGGGAAGAAGGTAGCCGGAGCAAATAGCAAGTAAGTGGGCTTGTGCTTAGATCAAGGGATCCTATGGTTTTCCATTTGTGTTCACACTTTTTTTTATTGTATTTTAATGTACATGGCAATAAGTTATCTCAATACTGGTCTATGAAAGGACTGAATGAACCCTCTGTGCCCACACTGCCATGTGATATGGGTATTGAACAGGTAAGAGGACCACGTGCATCCTCAAGGCTTCTCATTCCAGAGGCTGGTTTGCTCAGCCACTAGTTGTGGTAGGGTGGTCTTCATGAATGGGACAAAGGTTTTGCACTGTACTGTAAAAGCATTTAAACCTCGGCTTTTAAAGCCTTAACTGGGCAGGAGCCATGTTTATTTTAAACTTAAAGTAAAAAAAAAAAATCTCTTCTCTCTGAGGCATTTCAAGAACTCACTTCCTGCATATCTACAGGACATGGCTCCTAAATACCTCCCGCATCCCCTGTATTACTAGCGGAGTTTAAATATACTGAACCAAAATAATACGTGTCACCATAGAGTTCACAAAAAATTTCTTCTTTTCTATCAGTATAATACAAATGCTTGTGTTTCTCGTCTTAGTCTCACAAGACTTAAAACTGATACCACTGTAAACTTTCTTGTTACTTCAAGAAGCCTTCTCAAAGTACCAACGAGAGAGCAAAGGACACCTTCGTCAAAGACATAAGATACCAAAACATGAATAAACCAGAAACTTTGGGTAACACCTGGGTAACATTTCTTAAGCTGTTTGTTATTTTTTTTTAAAAAAAAAAAAAAAAAAAGACAAAACATGTGTCTACGATGTTAAATAGCATACGGTATTAAGAACCCTTCTCTCCCCTCCAAAGCAGATGGGAAACAGAGATGCCAAGTAGTAAGAGCCCCAAACCACTAACATGAACATCAAGGGACAGCCAGTAATTCTTTTCACCCATATTATAACACTGTCAATGCTTTTGGAAACAAACAAAGGAATATATCTTAGAAGCAGATCTATTTATGCAGTGGGCTGATATTAAGTTCTTTGTGCTGCTGCCAACTCAAACCAGAAAATAAGATTTTAAAAGTGCCAGTTTTCTTCTGATGTACATCTTACACGAGCTTATAGAAACTCAGATAAAATGGGAAGGATTGCTTTTAGAAAATAATGTAACAGAGAAAATACTTTATTTTAGTAACCGAATGTTCACTTGTAGTAATGGTTTAATTGTGCAATAGAGCCAACTTGTAAGAATGAGGTTGTGCGACGTTCAAATACAAAAGCTCGGTCTGCCTATGTTGCTCATGCTTTGTAGCAAGCAAAGCTTCATAGCAAAAACAGTGTTATTTAAACAAATAGGAAATTTCAGGGACTATAACAATCGTAAATTTCACAACTGTTGGCTTTAAGTATTCTTTTTTTGAACAATACACTACAGTATCTGTAGAGCTATTCTGTCATCTGTTACACTGTCCTCATTTCCTACATAGTTATCAAGAGACTATCCATCAGGGGCTCCTATATGCACAGCACAGAACTTTATACACTTAATAACAGTGCAAGTTGAATATATATTTTACTGCACATACCAGCTACTGCTCGCATGCTTATTAGAGACAAAACTCTGAAACCACTCTGCATTTTTAAAAGAAAAGGGACTGTGCACTACTCCACGCAGCTGGGACATGAACTGTATATGTATGCACTCTGCACGTTACAGGGTCAGAGGCTGACTCCAGGGCTGAATAGCTTGGTTGAAGTAACATTTAAAAAAATGCAATTCTTATTTTTCCGAGAACACAAGATTCTCCTGAAAAGATTTACAGCAGTAAGTAGCTACACTTGAAAAGACTTCTGTGGAAGGGCCACAACAGGTTTCGCAAACATGCATTAACTAAATTTGCATCTCCATATTAACAAAAGGGTAAACCCGTGCTTCATTTCCTTATGTGTAAAACATGGAAACAGCATGTAAAGCAAGATTCCCATATTTTGGGAATCAACTGCCAGAGATGCAAACACATTCCAAAGAAGTGTTTGGTGTCAGTTTTAACAAGAGATAGTGACCGGGGCACAAGAATAAAACTGCAAGCTTTGTGTTACCAATGAAGATTTACGACCAGATGTTCATGCTGACAGTCTGCAGTTTTCTGCTACTTCTTAACTTCTGTATGGAAATGGTAAGGATCACAGGGCCAGGGAAGGGCCAGGGAAGGTTCTAGACAGAAATCCTGCAGATACGAAGAGAAGCAGTACTGCAGGATTAGGAAGACTTTCTACCTCAGGGGCCTTTTCCCTTGCCACTCCATCATTTTTTTGTCCTCCTTGCTCAAAAAATACTTCTAATAGAGCACTGAATTAATAACACTTATTTCTAAGGATATAAGTTGCTAGACCAACAGGACACCAGATTTCAGGAAAAGTCAGGAAAATCTTCTCCCATTCTGGTATTCTGATGGCCCGTCAGGTCTGAACATTGTTTTTGTAGGGATTACAGTATGATTTCAAGCCTCTGGCTTCCAACACCCTGTCCAAGGCACAGCCTGTAGATATCCAAAAAAAAACTACACTGATACCCAGTAACTATAAAGCAACCCACGCTTCAGTTATGGGAGTAATCTCAGCCACTTACTAGATCAAAAGATCATAAAGGCAAAACTAACCTCAGAGGTAAATTTTCATCTAAATGCAACTGCTCTCAAAAGGAGAAGGAAACCAGAAATATCAAGTAGGGGAGGTCTTGAAATGTCACTGTTAACTACTGGAAAGCTGTTAGCTTCCCCCCAACAACTCTGCCTCCAAGGGTTGCTAGGACTGCATGGAGAAAAAGACAGGACCAAAGCAGCTGCTACTGGATGTGGCATTTATAAGTCTATGTGAATGAAGAGGAAGACAAAGTAATGCCATCAGCTGATTCCAAACACTGAGGAAGTATTTTGCAATAGTCACAGAAACAAGGAATATATATACCATGTCACAAATTCAGGATGTCAGTCCATATGGCAGACTGGAAGAAACCAAGTTAGAGTGATGGCACGATTCAGACTAAGACCCCTAATTAGCACAGAGGCCATGGCCATGTAAGCGCTGTTTCTTTAAAACTGCGGCAAAAAAACAAGCACGGCAACAGGAGGCTTCAAGCTGCAGCTCCTCGGCGAGAAACGGAGCAGCTTTGAAAATAATGTTGCCTTCCTTAGCTTAAACAGAGCTGCTCTGCAGCGGCTGCAAGTCTTCAGCCTCATTACACGAGACACTAAGGAGAGGGAAGGCGCCAAAATCCAGCTCTCCTCTAGCCATACCTACGCATCCCACCGCTCCCCGTGTAGCCCCAGCTGAGGGCACAACCCAAGCAGCCCCGGGGGGGCGGGGAAGCCCGCGGCAGCGCCGATGGCAAACACCGCTCCGGAGCGCAGAGATGCCCCCGCCAACCCGCAGGAGAGAACGCCACGATTTCCTCCCCTCCGCTACGGGGCAGCTGTGGGGTGGCGGGGGGACATGGGGCAGGGGGTGGGGAGGGACCCAAAGCAGAAACCGGAGGGTGGGGAACACGACTGGGGGGACACGGACACGACGAGGGGCAGAGAGGCTATGGGAGGGGGGGATGGGACACGACGAGGGGCAGAGACCCGGTGGGGGGGACGGACAGCACACGACGGGAGGCAGAGACCGGGGCGACACACGGCTCCGCACCCGCAGCCTCCGGCGGGAGCACCTACCTGCAGTCCTTCAGCCATATCGCAATCTTCTCGTCGGGAACGTTGTGACCTTAGGGAGAGAAGCCGACAGTGAGCAGCTCCGGCAGTGAGCAGCAGCCCGGCAGGGGCGCTCCCTGCGGCCTCCCGGGCACCGACCTGCTCCTGCGGGCAGCGGCAGCTCCACGCCGGCGGGGTCCCCCTCCTCCTCCTCCTCCTCCTCTTCCTCTTCCTCCTCCTCTCCGCGGGCCAGCGCCGCCGCGCAGTCCTCGGTTTCCGACGCCTGCCAGGAGTCCCTGCTCTTGGCCCAGGCCCTCCTCCTCTGGGTCGCCGCCTGCCGCTCCTCCACCGGGGGCTGCTCCATCGCGGCTTCACGCCGGGACCGCCGGCCTGTGGGGCGGCCAACGGGGCCGGGCTGGTCACCTCCCACCGCCCCGGGGGTCGCGCCGGCCGCGGAGGGACGCGCTCCCCGCTGGGGGCACCGTGCCCGCTCCTCGGCGCCCGCGGCGGGAGGGCAGAGGGCAGGGTGCGGGGAGGCAGGGGTGTCAGCCCCCGCCCGCGGGTACCCGCTCGCACTCACATATCTCGCGGCGCGGGGACTGCGCGCAGCGGCGGCGTCTCTGACTTCCTCATTCCGCCGCGCGGAGAAAACCCCGCGGCCACGTGACCTCGCCGGGGCCGGGGCCGCCCGCGGGGCTCGGGGGGAGGCGGGGAGAGGGGGCGCTTCCAGAGCCGAACCGAGCGGGAAGCAGAGGTGTGAGCGTGGGGATCGTTCTGTGCAGGAAGAGGGGTTGCACTTGATGGCCCTCGTGTGTCTCTTCCAACTCGGGACTTTCTGCGATTCTGATTGCATATACAATCATAGAATCACCAGGTTGGAAAAGACCTCCTGGGTCATCTAGTCCAACCATTCATAACTGCCACTAAACCATGTCCCCGAGCACCTCATCCACCTGTCTTTTAAACACCTCCAGGGATGGTGACTCCACCACCTCCCTGGGCAGCCTCTGCCACTGCCCCATGACCCTTTCTGTGAAAATTTTTTTCCTGATATCCAGCCTGAACCTCCCCTGGCAGAGCTTGAGGCCATTCCCCCTTGTCCTGTCCCCTGTCACTTGGGAGAAGAGGCCAGCTCCCTCCTCTCTACAACCTCCTTTCAGGTAGTTGTAGAGAGTAATAAGGTCTCCCCTCAGCCTCCTCTTCTCCAGGCTAAACAACCCCAGCTCTCTCAGCCGCTCCTGATAAGGCTTGTTCTCCAGCCTCCTCACCAGCTTCATTGCTCTTCTCTGGACACACTCCAGAGCCTCAACATCCTTCTTGTGGTGAGGGGCCCAGAACTGAACACAGGATTCGAGGTGTGGTCTCACCAGTGCTGAGTACAGAGGGAGAATAAACTCCCTGGACCTGCTGGTCACGCCATTTCTGATACAAGCCAAGATGCCATTGGCCTTCTTGGCCACCTGGGCACACTGCTGGCTCATGTTCAGTTGCTGTCAATTAACACCCCCAGGTCCTTCTCCTCCAAGCAGTTTTCTAGCCACTCTTCCCCTAGTCTGTAACAGGTGAACAGTGTTTGTGGTATTTTTCGTTCGGGGAACTGCAATGATGGGAAGAAGGGAGGCACAAGAAGAGAAGTAGCTTTGGTGAGCACGCGCAACTTTGTCTGGTTTTAAGGGGTGTGAAATCAAATGAGCATCCGCTCAGGCACAGGCTGTGGGGACACCGGCTATCTCAAACACAGCCAGTTCACATCTTAGATGCACTCAAAGCCTTTATCATTTGTTTCAGGGTGTACTCAAGCAACTAGAATCAGCTGAAAACCCAAAAGAGAGTCCCCGTGTCTGGGAAGGAGTCACACAAAAGGCTGATTCCACTGCCAGGGACAGGGAGCTGTTTCTCAACAGCCATCTCCTCCTTGCTCATTGAGGTGCTGGCCATGACCTCTGCATGAGAGCCCTCACCAGGCACCCTGCCTCGGCAGCACCTGAGCTGGCAGTGGCCATGGCTGGGACAGCCCCTGGGGAGTAACGGGACAGTTTGTGCTTGCCCTGGGGAGCAGGACCCCACCACCTGCCTGCACGGGGTCATGGTACCAACACAACCTGGCCTCAAACACCTCCTCCACAACTTCCCTGGGCAACCTGTACCAGTGCCTCACCACCCTCATTGTAAAGAAATTCTTCCTTATGTCTAGTCTAAATCGGTGCCTCTCCAGTTTATAGCCATTGCCCTAATCCTATCGCTACAAGCCTTTGTTAGAAGTCCCTCCCCAGCTTTTTTGTAGTCTTTTCAGGTACTGGAACGTCGCTATAACTTCTGCTCGGAGCCTTCTCTTTTCCAGGTTGAAAGGCTTTTATATCATCTTCAGGAAAAGATGCTGAGTTACTTAGCACAAACAGCAAAAAGTGGCAGAGTCCTCTGGCGGTTTAGCTGGCGTTGACAGGCAGGCACATGAAATAAGTTTTGTTTAAAGGCAAATCTGCCTATGGAAGTACAAGGTTAATGGTGCTCAGTAAATACCTGTTCATTTTCCATCTTTATAGTTCAAATCTATCGAGGGATTTCTGTGACCTTTTTCTCATACAAAAAAAACCCCAAAACCGCCTGACTTAATGAGAGCAACACATTTGTTTTCCCTAACCTCTCCAACCCATCTGCTACTTTACATATATATAGCCTTCATATGATTAATTTCTCGTCATCACATGAGCCATTTTCCTAAACACACACTAATGTTCTGAATGTGTTGTATTGAAATTAAAACAGAACAGTAGCACAAAGAAAGTGCGTTTTTATTTAATTTGTCCCTGAAAGTGTTCACTGCCATTCGTGTTCCAGGGTTGTATTTTAAGATATTGGCATTTTTGAAGAAATGAGCAAACTGCACTTAAATCTTGTTGATCCTCAATATTATCAATGTTTTCTCAACATGGTATGTTTCACACACTCATGGTTTTGCATAAACTAACACCAAACGGTGCCCTGAGCGACAAGTTCTGAGCCAAGAGTATACGAGGGGTGAGTCAGAGGGTCACCATCCTCGTGTTCTGCACCCGCCACCACAGCCTGCTGTGGCCTGGCCTTCTGCTGAAGTTCTTCTTAGGTGTATTTACACTACTAGAATATTAAAACCTGATTTTTCTGGGTTTGTTTGCAAGAGATTCACACAGCATTACTTCGACATAGTGGGCAGTATTTGTATTTTGTGCATACACATAAACAGATGTATCTGTTAAAAATTACTCTTGGAGTTTAAGCTGTCTGAGGGAGAGCTGTTGGGGAGGCCCGGGGGGCAGGAGGGAGAACAGAGAGAAGTTTAACCCTTAACATTGTTTTTCTGCCTCTGAGGGAACACAATAGCTTCTGGGAAGTAACAGTTTTCACTGGCACAGCTAAGGGTGAGTAGTTGCAAGCTAAAAGCAGCTACTGTCTGCCGGGCCAATACATCCTTGAGGAGTTCTTAATCCACAAATTACTAACATTATTGTCTATAATTGCTTTTCTGTTGTGACAACACTTATTGAGAGAATGTTTGAAATGTAAACAGAAGCCAGTTGCTTTCTGCAGTGAAGTCCTACCACGTTACAGCACTGGACTCTCTCTTGCTCCTTCATACTTCCCCAGCAGGTTCCCTTTGGCTCTATGTGAATAAAGATTGCACTCAATTCCTATATTAAGTAGGACTTTTTTTTTTATGAAAATACCTGGCTTATTATTTCTTTTAATACTTGTAACCAAAAAGTGGTTTTGTTCTGTAAGAAAAGCTTCTCTTGCTTCAGAATATAATTTGTTAGTCGTACTTCAAAGAAATAAATCTTGTCAAGTCATCTTGTTGCTTAAATCACCTCAACTTCTTTTTTTCCCCCAAATTATTTTTGAAACTATTCAAATAAAAAAAATGCATAGGCAGTAATTAGATAAGGAAGAAATTGTGATTTACAATACATTATAAATCCCTAAAGGAAGATTTATAACCACAGCACCATTAACAGTACTACTAGGCATTGCAGTAAAAAGCACACACACACATTTTAAGAATAAAAAACCATTTAAGAATAAAAAACATTTGTCATCTGGGTGTTGGCCTTGATTATATAAATGTGAATATAAATACATACACACAGAAATACAGTTTAGACCAAGGAATGCCACTAAGTCACTGTCTTTTGTTCCTAAAAGAGCAGAAACCTTTGAAGAAGACTTAATTGAATTTTGGCCTGCAGAGGATTCTTTCAGATACTCGATTGTCTAAAAAATACACATTTGTACATAATTCAAAAAGATGTAAAGAAGGTGTTTCCACCAGTTTCCTTGAGGACTTGTTCCCATGTCTGAGTGCATTGTGAGTAGCATTTTCCTGCTGTGCTCAGGCTAGGCTTCCCCATTGGACAGACAATTTCCCTGCTAGGCTTGTACGTCAAGGGAGCGTTCACTGTTCAGGAAGGATTACACAATTGATTTATATAGTATGGAGAGATAGGGATAAGCCTCTAGAAACCAAAGAAAGATTCACAGCCCGGCCCTTCGTAGCACACTCAGCGTGTGCTACTTCCTCTGCTGCCTGCCCAGGACCTACGTACATCTAGGGCCAGAGGAGCATGAGAGAAAAAGGGATCAAGTGGTGCTGATGAGGACTGAACTGGCTAGATTTGGAAGCTGTTTCCTCCATTTTCCAGCTCAGCAGAGAGCTAAGTCCACCCTACCAGGACAACCACCTGCAGCAGAACATCGTGCTGTCACCCAGTTCCCAAAGCCTCATTGCACAGGTCTCACCACGGAGAGGACACTGACAGCACAAACGGTTAACACATACAGAAGCTTCTAGACAGAGTAATTAGGAATTGGTTTACACCCCAAAAGAATAAAAGAAAAAAAGGAAGCAAAACTCTCAATATGCCCAGTGCCTGCTTTTGACGGATGAAATGGAGGTAATTTTAAAGGTTGTTGCATTTATAGAGAAGTGGTGCAATAAGACAAAAGCCTTCTGTTGGACTTTCACATGACAGTGAGAACCAGTTCTTGACAAGAGGAAAAACTGCACACTGCTGCCTAATGTAGGTCTGATCCTGGGACAGGCAGCTCCAAGTCAGTGACATTTCACGACCACAATTGGATTTCCATGTTGTTGGATTTTTCCAGACAGAAGAGAGGAGGAGCTAACAAACAGCTCACCTTAGCAAGGGCTTAACAAAAAATAGTTCTACATAGTAACAAAGCTATGATAAATACTGTACAGTTATTTGCTTTGGCAGGATCTGTGTTTAAGAGCAGGAGAATGCGTGAGGAAACACAACCCAGTGTCATGTACATCTTTAAAGTTTCCACAGCTCCGTTTTAGTAAAAGCATTTTGTTAAATTAAGCCATTTCTTTCCGAGCCAAGATTTTTTTTTTATATAAAAAAAAAGTCTACTGAGGTCTCTGTTACACTATAAATGAAAACAACAGCCTGGCCAGACATGGGTAGTATCTATTCCATGTCAAAGGGAAAGGGCCTGCTGCTGCTTTTTGTGATATTTAAGTTTAGATTGCCCACTACAGGGACAGGTAGTTTGGTTTCCTGACTTCATAATACATCCTACATCTCCAAACAAAAGCAGAAGGTTGGAGATCAATCTTTGGAGAGCCTCTCCAAAGTGATGGTGATTGGGAGGGTGCTGCTGGCTCTTCTTCAGGTTGCACCGGCATCTGCCCAGATTCTCCAAGTGTGTATCTTGCCTCCCTGTGATGGCAGAAGACTGACCAGCACTACTTCCTCCCACAGAGCACCTGTAGATTTCTTCTCTCTGTCAGTGAAAATGCCTCTTTTTTTTTTTCTCCTTTTCCTTCTATGTGTGGGGGGCCATTATCTGTTCATTGTTTTAGGCTTTTTGAGAGCCTCGTCTCTATCAATGCTGACACTGACCATGCCAAGAATGTCTGCCATTTTAGACCTCTGAAGACTTGCTTAACATACTTAAAGGAAACCTCAAATGTGTCATATTGTCATGGCTTGGAGGAGCCAAATTGAGTAAATAGAATATTATATTGCTAAGGCAGAACAGAATGTCTCCTTGTATCCTATGAAAAAGGCAATAAATAAATAATAAAATAGATAATAAAACCTAAAAATATGTAATTAATAAAAATTAAGTCATGAAACATTTCATTTTTTTTAATTTTCTTTTTTAAAGTTACATATTTGAAGAGAAATATTGCAAATGTCATTAAAGAATTGTTCTCCATAAAGTAGAAAATCATGTACCTGATTTGGAATCATCACTGTTACCAGACAGATGTTCTCTCTCAAATATATGGAGTAGAGAGGATGGAAAATAACCTGGAGATTTTACTTCAATATATTAAAATGTTAGGACAGCCTGTCTGATTTTGCCAGTCATTTTGTTTATACATGAGTAATATACATGATGTTTCTATAACGTAAGAAACAAATGCATCAAAGTTAATGCAAAGCTACAACTCTTTAAGATCTTTTCGAGCCAAATGTTGTCTGTTTTATAACGTGACTTGTATGTCTGGGACCTCTTTCAGCAGGAGGAAGAAGGAAAAAACCCACTTCCGTCAGGGCTTTTACAAGAGTTATAGTGTAGCAAGGGGAAATTTCTAAAGGAAGAGCCGGATATCTGTACTGAAGTGGATTACAGCTGCACCACCAAATCAGATGGAGGGAACTGAGGCCAAGTATACATAAATGTATGAAAACAAACACCATGAAGAAGAGAGAGTAAAAGTGGCTTTAAATCTTGCAAGATGTAAATGCACTTCATGTCAGTGAATTATGTCAGTGGGTAGTTGTAATTTTTGAAGACATTAATATCTTTGCCAAGAGGCCAGGCTAAGGAAATAAATCCACAGACGCAGGAAATCAAGGTTGTGGTTCATTTTGATTTTAAAGCTGATTCTGTGACTTTTCTCATTCAGTCCTCTTTCCTTCGTTCTAACAACTGTGTTCATTCCCATTCTGAACACCACCCTTACGAGACTGCAGTGCTGGGACTGTGTCTGCTTATGCATCTGTATTGTATACTACAGGATTCTGTTCTCCGCTCTTACAGTTAGAATATTCTATTCTATCCTTCATATTCAAAAGCACTCTGGTAATGTTTTAAGTCCTGTTTCTGCTGTCACTGAGACTGCTGATAAAACTGCATATAATTAGAATAATTAAGCTTTTTAACATGCATTGTGGTACAGAGTAGCTGTTACATTTTCCGCTGTCAGTGGTCTGTAGGAAGACAAAACAGGGGAACCTAGCACATCCAGGTCTGAACAACTTACCGTACATTTCCATGCAAACCCATTTAGAAAACTCACTGAATGATTTTTTTGCAATGAATCAGAGAAAAAGTTTCATCAGCTCAAGAATGAAGACAGTCCAGTTTCCTATGGATTTAGGTTTTGTGGTTGGATATTTGTTTTTCCACTAAGTCTTCCATTGTTGGAGCATTTGCAATGTGTCTTTCACTGTGGATTGCCTACTGTCCAATAATGAGCAATTTCATGGTGCAGCCTCTGCCACTCACGTGTCCAACTATCAATTTTGTGAAACGTACTAAAGCTTAACATCAAGTCCTCCTCCCTCTCCAGTCTTTGGTTGAAATTGGTGAGCAAGTTCAGAGATTATGACAATAAAACAAGAGAAAAAATAATCTATATGTGATCTGTGTCTTAGGAAATAAAGTTTTCTTTTTTTAAAAAAACACCACCAAATATGAGCCTAAGAATCATTCTTTATTATATAGTCCACACAAAGGCTGTGTATAAGCAAGATCAGAGGACATGCTCTTTGCCTGTTGTCTGGAACTGAACAGCTCAGCATGCATGACCAGCTAGTTACAAAAATGTGCTGTCAGGTATTTACCCTAGTGTCAATACATTTGGGCTTGACGCAGCCCTAAAATTAATGCATTTCTTTTCTTTGGGAAGTACAAGAAATTCCAAAGTGATAATACTATTGACTTTAACATGTTGAACAAGTTATCCTATAGCTACGACCAGCAACAGGACAAAAAACATCAGGAGAAAATTCTAGACAGAAAACTACAAGAAGTTTCCAAGCAAAACAACTGCTAAAATAGGCTTGACGGTCTTGGTGTATTCATGTTATTTGTTATAAGTCTCACTCACTCAGTGCTGAAACATCAGTTCAAACAACACAGCTCAGAATGGTATTGTTAACATGATCCTTGTTAGTGGGACCTCAAGAGGTACGTGAGTGGGAGGGAGTGGGAACCTGTGCAGAGGAAGAGGATCCAGGCTTACACCTCCTTTGAGCTAACACTTGGCCAATAACAGGATGTTAATTAAAGAATATTGCAGCAGGAAACAGAAGAAAATGTTATCTGTTTTTAAAAAGTTAGTTTATAATCCCTTAAAATGAAGCTGGAATAAAGGGAAGAAAATAATGTTTTTCTCTTTGAGCATAAGTAACAT
Organism: Cuculus canorus; assembly: GCF_017976375.1. Classification (NCBI taxonomy): domain Eukaryota; kingdom Metazoa; phylum Chordata; class Aves; order Cuculiformes; family Cuculidae; genus Cuculus; species Cuculus canorus. The sequence continues at coordinate 26,599,672 of NC_071406.1, read as the reverse complement.
AACTACTTCTGATCTTAGTGGTAGACATCAAATTGTGTAAAAGGCCAGATTTCCTCTGTGAAGCTGCTTAAAGAAAAAAAGGCATATTTGATTTCATGAATCTTTCCACACCAATCAATAAATTCTAAAGAAAGATTTATTTACATAGTTCAATAACTCCTTGATGAGTCACTATGCTATTTCAACCCTTTTCCATAGTCATTTAATGATCAGATGGTATCATGCTAAAGAGGATTTTCCAGTCTAACAACTCCAACTTGTCATATGTATTTTTAAATGTTTATAAATGGATACTCCAGTGTTTGGAGTACAGGATATTTCTCTAGCTGACTAGTCACAAGCTGGTCTGATCCAGTAGCAACGAACAGCCGTTCCTGGACTGCAATTCTTCAGTGACTTATGTGAATTTATTTGATGTGGTCAACAGAAGTAGCTCCCACTGGGCAGAAGGCCAAGTCACAAAAGCGTCACATTTTATACTAATTGGGTACCTCATTACTGTCTATGGTCCAGGCTGGCCAACCCTTTGTGCACTCATTAACTTTAAACTTAGCTCCTTAAAGAGCATAGCAAGGACTGGTAGTAGTAAACATGACGCCACAATTAAATAGGAACAGAACCGGCGCCGTCCAGAGAAATTATTCCATTACATGGAAGTTCAAGCCTTCTGGTGCTAAATTATCAGAGGGCTTTATCTGCTCAGCTCCCTTTAGATGCTAAATTAATACTGCCTTTGGGAGTACTAATTAATTCAAACTCACATGGTTCCAAGCCCTATACTCTGCCAGCGATTTTCCCCATCCATTTAAGAGACTAAAATATTAACTGGAAGTCCATGTGCAGTTTCCCCAAAACCAAACCCATCTCTTTAAAATTAGCTGTAAACCAGAGGAAATCTTTCCTTCTTTGCTGTACACCAGGAAGAGCAATGTCTGTATATTCCCTCTGAGGCTAGTTAACCCCCCAATACTTGCTCTTTCTGCAGTTCCTATTTCCCTGCAGTTAGCTGGTGCTCTCATACCTACCCTAGTGCCTGCGCTTTTCTCCAAGTACATGACCACTTAGTTGGGAATGGTTTGGTTATCACAGGCAGAAAATTGATAACAGTAGATATGGAAAGGTGAGAAAAAAACTGCCCTGTTGAAGTTAAGGACTCTACCTTTTGTGTAGATAAGTTAGGAGTTAGTTTAATTAGGGGACATGCTACTGAACACACAACCTAAAGGATAAGAACATGACATACTTTTACCAGAGCTTCTCTCATTGCCGTTAGTGTGGGATGCACTGGACTGTGATGGTGTATTTGGTGCACGTTCCTCTTTTCAACAGGTCTCACCGAGGGAAGGGGTAGGTCAGCGTGCCTTAAATCATGACCTCCTGACAACAGGAAGAATTCAGCTTTCAAACTCTGCTCATGTATCAGTTAGGCTTTACTAAAATTGGAAAACCTGAATTGTGTTTAAAAAACGTATTATTGTTTAAAACTGTTTTTACCCTTCCAGAGAATAAAACAGATATCTCAGTTGAAAGGGACTTAAAAACATCATCTAGTCCAACTCCCTCACCAATTTGGGGCTGACCAAAAGCTAAAGCATGCTGTTAAACGCATTGTCCAAATGCCTCTTAAACATTGACTTGGGGCTTGGGGCATTGACCGCTGCTCTGGGAAACCTAGTGTTTGAGCACCCTCTTGGTAAAGAAATGTTTCCTAATATCCAGTCTAAATCTTCACTGGCACAGCTTTGAACCATTCAGGTGCATCCTACCACTGGATACCAGGGAGAAGAGATCAGTACCACCCTCTTCACTTTCCCTCCTCAGGGAGCTGTAGAGTGTGATAAGGTCAGTCCTCAGCCTACTTTTCTCCAAACTAGACAAGCTCAGAGTCCTTAGCTACTCCTCACAGGACATTCCTTCCCTCCCTTTCACCAGCTTTATTATGCTCCTCTGGATTCATTCAGTGGCCTCCACATCCTTCTTAAACTGGGGGGCTCAGAACTGCACACAGTACTTCACAAAGGCAGCAATGCTGAACACAATGGGATAATGACTTCTTTTGACCAGCTGGTCATGCTGTGTTTGATGCACCTCAGGATGTGGTTTGCCCTCTGGGCTGCCATGGCATGCTGCTGACTCCCATTGAGCCTGCTGTCAACCATCACCTCCAGATCCCATTCTGCAGGGCTGCTCTCCAGTCACTCCTCTCCCAGTTTATACTTGTGCCTGGCATTATTCCATGCTAGGTGCAGCATCTGGCACTTCAACTTGTTAAATTTCATCCCATGAATCTATCTAGATCCCTTTGCAAGGCCTCTTGACCCTCAAGAGAGTCAAAATGACCTTCCAGTTTAGTATCAACAGAAAACTTGCTAATGGTGCATTCAACTCCTGCATCCAGATTACTGATAAATGTATTGAGTAGAACTAGCCCTGGAATTGACCCTGAGGAACAGCACTGGTGAGCAGTCACCAGTCAGACGTAGCCCCGTTCATTACAACCCTTTGAGTCCTGTTATTCGGCATGAATGGAGGCAGTTGCTTTGTACTTAGAAACATGCCATTTGTGGACCCCCTTCCTCTGTCCCATACTTTGGTGGCTGTAGGGGGAAGGGGTCTTAGACATTAATCTGTAATGTGTATCAAGTGTCACTGCTGTCACGCTGACAACTATCACTGCTGGGAACTCATCTGTGCCCATTCTGCCATGTGCACGTCCCTTTCAGAGCTTTTGACTTGCTCAGAGCTTGAGGAGGGCTGTGCATCCTCGCTTCTTCCTACAGAAAACAGTGTTCTTCTCTCCTTAAAACACACAGGTGCACAGCAAAATGCCATGTGTGCAACAAGTGTAGGTCTGAGTGTCTCCTGAAGGGAATGCAGGAGGTGGGGTCATCTTCCCTAGGCGTGGAAGAAGGTGGCTCTGGAGCCCACTGCAGCCTCCATGAAAGGCTGAAGTTTCCAAGGGATAGGAACTATCCCAGAGTAGTCAGTAGTGGGAAAAGCTGATAAGGGGTGAAGGAGAAACCTTTCCTCTACCTACCATTCTCTAAAGCCCGCCAGCATCATCCAGATGTTTTGACAATGACATGGTACTAAGTAACATTGTGATAACTTTTTCAGTAGCAATATTGAGAAATATTTGAATGGCGTTGCCTGTCTCTGAAATATATCTAATGGAATCAAAGACGCAGAGAAATGTCAGTGGCCCGACACTTGAAGCCACATCAATACCCTTTCAGAAAACAATGTGTAAAGATCTGGACATTTTTTCCCCTTGGTCATTAGAGAAAGCATGGTAACAGTGCACTGCCACAGCCAACAACATGTGTTAAAATTTAGTTCTCCAGAACAATTGCTTGGTATCTTTTGGGTTCAAAAGTTTTAGTTTCATAAAGTAGATTTGACCAGAATGCCAGGCTAACCATGCAGGAAAATCAATCATTTTAATAACTATTACTGGGCCTCTCTAAATCAGCTCTTCACAGAAAACAATGGCATCTCTAACGAGAGCAAGCTCCAGCACCTCAATCTCACTGCCAGCCTTATCACCTATCCTTTCTGACTGGATGTGTGCACTCATGCACACAGGAGAAGATCACACAAAGTCTTATCTGTGAAATGTAGAGGTGATTAACCCCATGAAGCCAGCAGAGCACCACAGGAAATGTTCCTCCTTGCTGAATGTAGTCTTGCTTTTATGCAGACAAATCACGAAGGAAGGAAGACTGTCCCAGTATTTTCAGTTATGGCATTCTTTGTTTTAATGATTACATGTGAAGGAATAATTATGCTGGCACTACCGAGCCCATCATAAGCTAGAAGCTTTTTATTTGCCAGTTATTGTTTGTATTATAAACGCTAAGTGAAATGACGCAAGTGCCCTTTTTGTTGTCATAATGTTTGCTTTAGATTTCATTGGATCCTGTCCAATGGTACCTTTACGTAGGCTCCTGTATAATTAAGATAGTGTGCACAGGCTCTGAAAGGAAATCATTAAGAGCCTCTTGTGGAGAATGCACTGCTTTCCATGTCTGTGCCTTCTAAACGGGTATAACTCACACTCCAACGATTAACTTCTTCATGGTCCAAGGGTACTTCAAATATTAATCCCATGTTAAGCTTCCAAAGCAGCTTTCAACTGAAAAAGTTCAAGCCACTTTGTACACTATAATTCATGTTTTATAAATATCAATTTCTTATTATTCCTAATAATAAGATATTTCTTTCTCAGAAAAATAATAAAAAAAAATATTATTTTTTTTCCCCAGAAACACCTTGGAGTTGTCTAGAGAGATATAAAAAGTATACCAAAACTAAAAAGCAGCTCTTCAAACTCTTCTGGAGTAACTGGCAGATGCCTTGGTTAAAGACATTAAATCAAGAAACCGAACCAAACAGCTTCTGGGGAAAAAATTCTGTGGTTTAAAAACTGGACAAAGATAAATGAATCTACAATTTTGCAATTTATTTGCTCATCTGCAGTTGCGAACACAGAACATGAACTTTCCCATTGCCTATAAATAACAACATTTAATTGCTACAAATTCTGTGTAGCTTCTGCATGATTTCCTAGGTAGGTGTGGTACATCCCGATAGCAGGTTATCACTGCTGTGAAGTTTCCAGGCTGCTGCACAGTGTTATACGCAGTCATCCATACCCCAGAGAGCTCACAAGTGCTTCTTAGGTGCTTTGGTATTGAAACAACCCTATCTCCTAGGCTACACCTTACCGTAGAGGATATTCCGTTCTTCCAGATCTGATGGGCGTGTCAAGAAAACACTAAAACTAAACCACACCCATGATATAAGAGAGGGAAAAGCTCTGCTGCTGCGGTGCTCACCTGCCTGTATTCAAGTTCAAGCTGAGGACTGATTTCTCTCATCTTTAAAACCTATCAAAAAATGTAGTAGACTCCAGGGGAGATTTGACATCTAAAACTGGTTACTTAAGTAAAAATAAAGAAACAAAAACCCAACATGGTGATTATGTGCATATTTTTAGGTGATCAATGCACAACAGTAAAATGTGGTTGTTGAATAGGTATTCTGTAAATCCTTAAATCTGCAACTTAAGAATAAACAGTAAGCATATTAAACCAGGAACTGCTTGAACCAACATGCTTCAGCTAGAATTGTATCAAAGTAATTATAAAACATGATTAAATAAGGCTTCATTCCCACATACAACTCCACCTTACTGCCTTGGCAAAGCCGTAAGCTGGTAACACCCTTTTGCTGGTTTTCATAAAGCACATTAGTAATAATAAAAGCAAAGTGGAGGAGTTCATGTTTACTTCCAACACGGTGATGGTGTTTAGGGAATTGGTGCTCTCTGACAAAGACGGGTGGTTCCAAAAACCCATTTTGAATCAGCTCCTGTTTTCTGTCTGACTACAGAGGCAGCAGAGTCAGCTCAGTCCTGAGGATCTGTGCCAGTCACAGTGCCAGAGCCCAAACCACCTTCCTCATCCTCTCCTGCCAGGTGAGAGTTTGCTTCAGAAAAGGCCCAAGTGCTCTCAGTAGCAAAGTACTGATAAGTATTCCCATTTCAGAAGTCAATTAGAAACGGAAATAAATTGTTATAAATACAGATTGCTATACTTTACAGCCTGCAAACTCCAGCCACTTTCAACTCTTTTCTGCATTAATGTGTATCCTAATATGTCGATTCTTGAAAACCAGTGCTTTGATAGCAGTTACACTGTGGACACATCCATCGACTGAGCTTACCACATGCTGGAAAATTAAATACTGAGCTTTTGACAGCGTGTGCTTCCAGCTGAGCTCCTATTTACCCTTAAATAAACTGTAAGAGGTTTCAAAAACTATGATTAAGAGAATTGAAATGTAGTACTTAAAAACTCTATCCAAACAGTCTTCATCTGTACCACCAAGGACAATCTGAACAATCTAATTTCAATTGTATTTCAGTCTCTCACCCACTTTTGGAAAACAGCAAACATTTCTTCCACCCCCATCCTTTGCAAATTTCCATACTTCTTCTATTTAAATGAGGAAAGAAGAATGCATAACATTTCTTCAGACCAGTCACAATATCCCAGCCTCAGGAATTTGTCTTCATACAAAGCTACCCCAGCTGTAGTCCAGTACCCAAGTATTTTTTACCCTTTGCTAATGCATAGGAAATGGATTAGAGAGAGGTGAATGACAGCATGCACTTCTGCTAAACACCACAAAAATAAGGTACTATCAAATAATTTTTGCAAGAATACATTAACTACAGTTAGATTCTTGATTCTTCTACCTTCCTTGATGCGTGAGTTTCCTGTACATATGGATTTTAAGTTATTCAGCATTTCCAAACTGTTAGCGCTGGAGAGAGCATTCTGCACTGGTCTGGGGGCTGCAGGGCCTGTCCCTACCAGTCTCCAAAGGACACTAGGCATGCTGGTGCTCCAGAAGTATTTTAGCAAAAAAATGCTTGTCCCTGGGCACAGGTGAGCTTTGCTGTTATGACAGGCAGGGGCAAAAAGACACCTGAGTTCTGGGCACACATCTTAGCATAATAAGGTAGCTTCGGAAAAAAACCAGCTACTGAAGCAACTCAGATTAGCCCATGACCTGAAGCTTAAAAAAAACATAGGAATCCTGGTGGAGTTGTGGTGTCTTTGGGAAATGGATAGATCTGTTGTTGGGAGACAGTACAAATAACAAAACTTTATTAGAGGTCCAAATGTCATGAAAATGGTGAACTGCTAACTGTAGAGTTGTTCCTGAATAGAATTGGCAAGCTGCCGTACCTGGGAGAGTAAGGCAACCCATTAAGGACAGTTTTAGCAGATGTAAAATGTACCAGGTAACTTGATTTCTGCTATTGCTTTTCTCTCAGAAATACAGGTGTCAGCAAACCTGGGGTTTTGACCAGAAACACTCAAGGTTTTGAAGGGAGAAAGCAATTGCTTTTAAATACCTGAAAAATTGTGCCAGAAGAAAAGGAGAAGGAGGATGTTCAGAATTTAAAAAGTTGTTTTGTTTTAACAGAAGCCAAAATACTGTAATCATCCAGTACTATTTCAGAAAAACATTAACTTTCAGTTTTCCCTAATGAGCTATTTTCATGATTAAGTTGTCCTTGGTAAAGCTTCAGTAAAAAATTGCTGAAGCTGTTAAGTTAGATGCAAGCTCATTAGCAAAGACATTTGACCAAGTTCCTTTTTCTCACGCTAGTAAAAAAGTGAAAATACAGCAATAAAATCTATTAATTCTAATCTATTGCCAATTTTAAAAGCATTATGAGGTAGTTTTAGCCACACGGTTTACAATGCTGAGTAGAAATGAACCAATTAGCATCTTCCTAGTAACTTCAGAGAAGCAAGGTATGTAATCCATTGGCATAACAGTTTTCATAGGTGAAGGATCTTCCTGACTCACTGGCAGCACAGCTGCTTTTTGTCCTGTGTCGTGACCTGCCTGGGATATAAAAAGTAGCTGTTGAAGCAACAGGCACAGCTGCACTAGGTCTGAATCCTCCCACAATAAACTCTAAAGCCACCTGACAACCATGAGATAGAAAAAGCACAGAACACAAAAATCTTTGGCACAGGGATAGTCAATCAACCCACATGCCAGAAAGCAGGTTGGACACCACTCACAACAGAGTGCAAAAGCAGACACAGAGATGTTCATGACTCTCTGACTGCTCCTGCAACAGCTCTTTGGAAATTGGTGAAACAAAAAGCTAGTTTGGCACTCATAAGTCAAAGGCAAGCAGTTGAGATTGCAGGATCTCCTGCAATCTCCAGCTGATGTAAAACAGCTGATGTAAACATCACCTGGTGGTCACATTCGGGAGTCACTAAATTGCAGTTTTATCATGAACAAACCTCTACAGTTCTATCTGACCCTACAAAGAGAGGCTAAAGAGCTGCCCTGCCAAGCAGGGGAGAGTTGCACTCATTTTCCTTCACGTTTTATGTAATCCAGCCCAAACCTTTTCCTTTGGTTTGGTGATAGGACACCAATGATTCTCCCCCTATACTGAGGAAGAACACTGAAATAGTCTCTATTTTATGCATGGAACTCTGAGTATTTATATCTAGCTTTTATATTTGTAATGGTGATGGTTCCTTTATGGGCTTAACATGAGCGATGCACCATCCAATGATCATGAGATCATGGCATCCTTCCAGGCAGTTAAAAACCACGTTTTATAACTGAAGAAGTGGTGAAATGTTCCCAGTGACTTAAAAGCATAAAGGTAGAATTTTGAATTTTATCTCCCTACCATGCTGCTTTCATACCTTCAACGTCTAAAAGTCCCTCCGACACAGATAAATTCCAAAATTACTCCCTCTAAGTGCAGCAACTGCTGAGCACAAGGACAGTATGCTCTGTGGCTGCCCAAACCAATATCAAAGCACGTCAAAACATTCAGCTAGGTGGAAGAGAGTGGAAGACATTTTTCCAGTATTACTCTGGAAAAGAAGTCTTAAAGCTGCCAGTGCTATTAGTGCTCCATCAATCACTAATATCACTGTGGGTTCATTTTGTACAAAAATATCTTAGAGAACAAACCAACTCTCCTCCCCTTTCAATGTTTACCCAGATGAAATATTACACAATAAAAAATTAAGTGTGCCGTGGTAATGATGAGTGTTATATACTCAGAAAAAGATGACATGGTATTAAAAGGAAAACTCCAGCCCTTTCTTGCATCCAGAAGGAAAGAGTGATAGAAATGGATTTTAATTATTAACTTGGGTTAGCTATCACAGTACCTGAGAAACTGCCATATGGAACACATTCCAATATGGTTTCTACTTTCAATGGCCTCGAGCTTTCCAAGAAACAAATTTTGTGTTACATAAACTGGCATCAAAGTGGCCTTGCTTTCCCTTTCCCTAGAGCTATGAATACATCAGCTATGTGAGAGCCATTAACGTACAGTTAGTGTGTCCAGTAAAATTTTTAGTGAAATCTGCAGTGGTTGCTTGAAGCAAGCATTTGGATGGAATAACATTTAAAGCAGTAGAAGACCCGAAGGAGAAATTCCAGCTATGTTACAATCCCACTTAAATTTCTTCTCAACAAAGTTCCTGCTGTGATTGTGACTGTGCTTTAGACCAGAGTGTGAAAGACGCAAGGCATGAAAAACTGTGCTATTCAGTCCTTTAATTATCTAACTCCGATATCCCTAAAAAGATGACTATAGTAGTAGCCTTAAAACGACAACATGGATACTTCCTTTATATTTTGCACACATGGAAGGAGAAAAAAAATCAGCATAAATGGAAGTCACAAACTGCCTTACAGTCTATGAACCAGTATCAAGTTTCCATCACTTTTTTCAGATGAACATTTTGTTCTGGAGAGACAATATTTGGTGCTTGTAGACACATTTTTTTTCCTTCCCCAGAGATGTTATAAATAATGGTACATATTTATATGAAAGCACTAGGATTAAAATACCAGAAACAGATTTCATGTTTCTGCAAAAAGAAGTGTGTACGAGCAAAACAAGGCAGAGTTTGCAGAAATGCTTGTGAAAGCTTGAAGATCAGTGTCCTTGGATATTGAGAGAGATGGGTAGGAGTACAGAAGTAGACAAGTGAAATGATTCTTCAGGCTGCAGCCAGGTTTCAGGACATCTGGTTTCGATTCTTCCATATTACTTCAGTAAAACAAGCAAGGAGATATCACAGACATGGAAAGTGCTGGTATATAGTCACATGTGCAGTTTTGGTTAATACAAGTACACGGTGGATGCCAGCAGATCCAAACTCCAGCTACTGTGCTCTGAGCTAGTGAATATGCAAAGAGCCACAGGGAACAGTGTGGCTCTGTGCCTTTTGGTCGATTATAGCGCTAACAAATGCAAGACCTCATTGTTTCTTCGACCTCTTTTTGCTCACGAAAGGACAGTATTCCTCACTTTTTCTCTTCAAAGCAAGTAAAGGCATTTCAGAAAAGGGCAGCTGAAACAGATGCCTCAGAATAGTCATCCAATGCCATGATGAGATTGACTTAAAGAAAGGCATGCTGTATACCAAATGCATTCTGTGTGAGGCTGTTACCCTTAGAATGGTGGAATACAGTGAACTCATTGACAGGCTCTGTGTCCCACGCTTGTTTCTGAATAATCACCATCTGAAGAAAAGCTAAGATACAAAATAGCAAGTCCTCAAAGGTTCACACATACTTACAAACTTAAACATGAAGACACAATTGTAAAAAAATCTTGAATAGAATGGCACCACCTTAGCTTTTTTTTTTCCAGAGAGCTCTTACCTCTTCATAAACCAGGCTGTTTTCAGGACTCTCCACGTCCTCCAAGAAAGCATCTGAATCTGTTCAATCTAGGGCGGAAATGGGGGTGGGGGGTGAGGAATCTGTTGTCATTTGAAGTTTGAGTAAGTACAAACATAGATTCTGCTATTTTATTTCTATCAGTTTTGGCTCTCTGTTGGGGTGGCTTTAACAGCTGCCTATTTGCACAAAGTTGTGCAACCTTTTTTTACAACTTGTTAGTTTAGACTCAAGATCGCAGCATGTGGTTCTCTTCAGACATAACTTAAAAAGAAAACCCAAACCCAAAAATTCTTTCTTAAGTAGTTCAAGGTCATTTGTTTAAAGTTTGAAAGGATCAAGATCCTGTAATTTCAGGCACTGTTATGAAACAGGTGAAAAATTTCCTCCATGTTACCGTGTCCTGTGCACTCTGCAGCTGTATTCCACTGCAGAACTACCAAAACCAACTTGCCGTGAGCGCATTGATTGCAGAGAAAACTCTTGCCACAAATATATTACAGCTGCATAGAGCACTTGGAGGAGGAGTGCTGCACAAAAAGTAGTAATTGAAGCACAATGGCCTTAAAAAAACAAATTACCAAACATCAAACAGCAGGATATCTTTCACAGTTTCATAGCCTGGTACTCGCACAGTTTATGGATATGTCAAAACTAGAAGAACATTCAATTTTACTTATCTTAGACACAGTAAAGTGAGAAATGCAAGGAGATGACAGTAATGAAAAAGTTTTCTCAGAAGATCAAAATGTAAAACTCTTCCCCTGAGGGGCTTTGCTCTAGCTACAGAGAACAACTGCAAATATGATGCATGAGATCTAGTGACAAACAGAGCCAAGTGCCAGCCAGACACGTCAGCAAGTTTTTGTTGTGACAAAGTGCAACTTCATACTATGTAGCTGACAAACAATATAGGTCTTCAAGATGCTTCGATGTGATAAACAGTTCTTTGCTAAGCAAGCTGCTTTGGGTACTGATGGCACATGTGGGGAGACCCTGAGGGAAAGAGGGACAGGAGTGTGTTAAGTACTGCTCCTTTGCCTGGGAGAATAACCTTAGCTTCAACATAATAAGTGACAGAAAGAACAAGCACTTCTGAGAAGTCTCATAAGGAAAGTATCAAAAGGCATTTGCTTCGACTTACTGTTTCCCTTTAATGGCTGTAGACTGATTATATTATTTCCAATCAGTCTCTCATGCTATTTTTACCCCCATGTATGGACATCTCATCTCTTTTCTCCAACCCAGGCCTCTGGAGTTCTTCCCAGCGTTATGAAAGAGCAGAGAATATTACACTTCTTACATTTAGCTACTGTAGATTCAAGTAATTTCTGATTCTCAAGAACGGATTCTTTGAACCCAGACCTGCAGTGGTCTACTTAAAAATTAGTTAGGTTAGATGGAAAAGCAGCAAGCGTTATTACTAGTACAAAGGCTATATTTCTTGCTACCTGTTCTGACTACCAGATTGTCTGGGACAGAAAACATGAGGAATTAACACTTTGGTTTACCCAGAACATGAGAAATACTTTTTTTTGCAGGTTGAATTTGTGGTCTGGTGATACAGAGAAGGGAAGGGAATTTCATTTGAATTGTCCAGTAGTTTCCAATTGAAAGAAGAGATACAGCCTACGAACAGCCCCAAATGATAAAATGATGAAGTATTGATAAAAACCAAGGTATAATGACATTTGCAGGCACAAATTCATTGCTCAGAGAAATGCTGAGTTTCAAAGTTTATCTCCAACAAATGCCAAGAATCTTTTTCTGTTGTATAGCGAGTAACTACGTTATCTGCTGCGAAACATATCATCTCTACAGCCTATTGCATTACAGCCCTTACTCATCTCACAGTTTATTTAAGCATTCTGAGGACAGGCCCAGTTAGTCTGTGGTGAGGCTTGTAGGAATGGCTTTTCCGTTTAATGGTACAGGTGATGCTCAGCTACAGGAATGGAATTTGCAAGCACATCCTCTGACCAGTCAGAGGCTTCAGTGCTGTGGTTGCCATTCACAACATCCACATGAAAGAATGCTCAAAAAGCTTCTCCAGACTTAAGCACCATCCAAAGACCAAATTATAGATCAGATCTATAGTCTAAATGCGCTTTGGAGTGAAATATCTACATCATTCCTCAGAAAATAATCTTAGACCTGATACTGCAACAGCAACATCGGACAGAAGAAATGGACTCTGGCCCTTCTTTGTGCAAGCACTGGGATGGACCTCTACTTTCCTAGCCCTCATACAAAGTGTAGAAGCAGCTTCTCCTAGAGCAGCCACAAACCAGATCTTCGTGTGTCCCCTGGAGGAAATGTCTCTTATGGTGACACCCCAGTGCCAAGCGCTCCTGATCCCATGCACATCTTGTTGGTACACCCCAGCTGGTCTTCATACAGAAGTGTGAAGGGGGTCCCTCAGCAGAAGAGCTGCAGAGTTTGGGGTTTCCCGTCCAGAGGAAAATGTGAGCTCCAGTTTCTTTTAGCTGCAAATGGTCTTAAGCTCATTTCTCACGTCCCAGTGAGGACCTCCATGCTATTCTGTAACAACTGTTCCCTCCTGCAACCTACTGTGCTTTTCAGTGCTAGTGGGGCTGCAAGTCCTGTACATTTTGCTGACCTCCGTTTAATCACCGCGTCTTACTCATGCTAATGCCACACTTTGCATATCAGTCGCACAGGCAGACTCTGCAGGAGGAATCCCAGGTGGTTTTAAGAGCGGATAAGGTGCAGAGATGCTTATCTAAATTGCAGCATTTCTGACCAGGCTGACTGCAACTCCAGCAGCCTACATAGCAAGAACGTGGATACTTATGGATGTTGAGGTGTGCAAGTGGTTGAACAGAGCTCTTGGAGTCTGCTCTCAAGTGTAGGTGGATACATTCTCTCCTAATTTGCACTTTAGTTCTCCAGATCCTTTTGTGAATCTGGCCTGATGTTCTCCAATAGAAGTTCTGTTGTACTGATTCTCCAGATAATTCAGGATAATTTGCTGAAAGTCATATCTTCTTGGTCTAAGGATAATTGCTACAGATGACTGTGTACACATCACAAAAACCCCCACAGATATCACTCAGTCAGACAGCCTAGTCTCTCTGAAAGTCATGAAGGGACATGAAGAGGGGCAGGTTGGCTCATTTTCCACTATATCAACTAAAACAGATTGAAAACCTTTCCAAACTAAATACTTCTGATAGAAATTTCTCTTGCCATCAATGCTGAAATCCAGGTAGGAACAGAGCCCAGAGACGTGCCACAAACCTACAGGCAAGGCAAGCCTCTCCTGTTCTCCAGGCATGCAGCCTGGGGGCCACCAGCACCAGGCTGCTGCAGGCACCAGCTGCACCTCTGGAGTGGTAATGTGGCTGGCAGGGACTGTCCTGTCGTACCTGAGGGCAAACCCCAGCCCAGGGCAACAGGCACCTCCATGGTGATGAGGCAAGTCTGGGCTGAGGAAGAGCAGAGAGGAAAAGGTTACTTGCTCAGCACACACAAACAGGTGTCTCATCTCTTAATACCAGCTGACACCAAGACTATTGGGGGAGCAGGATGTCTACATTAAGCAGGCACCTCAAGAAGATACTTTCCCCTGTTTGTCCAAGTCCATGGTAGAAAGAATATATAATAGACTTGCAGAGCAGAAGTACCATAAGCAGTAAACTGGCACACTGCAAATGGGAAGGTGGGAAGATTGGGATGGAAAGAGCAGCTGGGGATACAACAAGCCACTAACGATTGACAAAAATGATGACTACAATTTAAGAAACACAAAAACTTCAGCCATAAAGGGAAATAATTATAACTAGAATAAAGAAATAAGATTAAAAACCCACCACATCATAAAGGTTATCAAATATCCATCTCCCATTCCTTTAAGTATTCTTAAATCATAAAGCTAATCATAATTCTTGGCTGGTTAATCATATGAGTTAAAGAGTCAGGACTTCCTGGCCCACTTTCTGATGTCAATAATAGGACAAGAACAATACAGCAGGATCACCAGCATCAGGAAGAAAATTAAAATGCAACTCACACAAGACAAGTAGATAATTGGTCACAGTAGCTGGCAAACAGCTTGGAATGGGTTTATTATTAGTGTATTAATCTCTTCTATTTTAGCAGCAATGTTCACTTAAATGTATCTTCATTTTTTCATGAAAAATCTTTTCATCATGAAAATCTAATTCCCTTTCCTGGAGGTATAAAGTCATTGGCAGAACAAAAAAGCTTCTCTTAGTATTCAACATGTTTGAACACCAGCTACTGCCTACTGGTGCTCTCCATCCATTAGTGGAGCTGAGCTCATGCCATTGCTGTCAGGGGTAACTTAGTTACCAGAACATCGACTTCCTAAAGCCTGTAGGAGAACAGGGGGACTCTGAGGCTCTAAGCACAACACTGCATTCTCCAAGAGAAATGTCTGTTACTTGGCAACTGGAAAAACAATCTCTCTCAATTAATGTGCTTAGTCTAGTCTGCATCTGCTGTTAAAACACTAGAGGAAAAATATTTGAGCCCTTTCAAATCGCCGATAATGAAATTAGACAGACAAGAGATTAGATTGTTCATTTGGAAACCAATCTAATTAATAGCCTGCGCATTTTATTTATACCCTTTCTAAAATCCTTGATTCTACAGTTTCATTTCCTCTCCCTTCCATAGCACTGGTCACTGTGGAGTTACAAAAAACACTTAGAAAATTTTTCCAATTAATGCAAGGCAGAGTTCATGTTACAAGTTCTATTAAAATATAACTATTTGCTTATGCGTTCAATAAAAGTCATGTGCAGTGCTAGGTTTAGGAACACTTTGACAATCTTGTGTTCAAAGCTCATTCTGGCCAGAGCACTGCATTTCATTTGTGGTGGTGGTTTGTTGTTTTTTTTTTAACAGATAGTGTTATTCTCCATTTCTGTTCCTTACGCTTCCCCCCATCCCAGACTTGTGAAATGCTGACACTTGCTGTCAGACACCTGCCTTATAATTCACAGGCAGCACTCTCCATTTGCATGTTTAAGGTTTAAATCCAAAAGGCAGTGGGAATTTTGCCTTTTGGAAGTTCAAAAATTGGCAAATGTCCCTAATGAGCTTGTGAACATTTCTCCAACTAACAGGAATTGCCACCGATTTCTAGCAATGAGAGGGATTTAGTCTTCCAGTCTACCTAATGGCTTATCTGTATTCTCTGCCTGCTACATGTGCTAATTATACTTTTAAACCCTTCCTGCACAAAGTGGTCACTATTAGTTTGAGATAAAGTAGATATGATTCACATAAAGGTCATTACTTACCTAGGAAACAATATTAAGTAAATACTATTAAGAAAAAAAAAAATCATACCTTGGGCACAGGAACTCTGAATTTCCACTAGGAAAAAACCTATCACCAAGACTCTATTCCAGGCTCCTCACAAAGCAGTACAGACACTATTACCAAGCTGGCCTATCCATGAACCTCCTGATATTTTTAGCATGCCATCAAGTGAAAAAGCAATTTGTACCTTAAAAATAACCATTGCTTCCTGCATTGCCTCTTTTTGGAGGCAGAGCTAAAGAAAACATGCATTACACATGCATAGCTTTTTTCCAGGACACCGTTTAATGAAGCTTCTTTCTTTTCCTATTGATCAACATTACATATTTACATTTTATTGAATGACAAACAATAGCACAGGAGAAATTAAACACTGAAATCTGGAGACACTCTGCTACAGTATTTGTTTAACAGCTGCCGAACTCTGGAAGTAACAGCAAAAAGTATTATGCAAGAAAATCCTGTAACCCAAACAGATAATATTCTGGTTAACATCACTCAGGCTCTACTCGCTTAAAACATCAGTTGTTACAAGAAAACAATATTCAGCTGAGGATCCACCGTGCAGAACTATTTGTTCAGTTCAGAAATTTAGCAAACTAGAAATGTTCAATATGTCAAATTCAGGCAAATATATGATTGCCATTCATTTAAAAAGAAACAAATATGTAACACGATAGATTACTTGGTCTTACATCATCTTTGAAAAAATTACTGGAGTGATACATTGTACACTAGGTTGTTCCAGCCTTCAGGGTCAAAATTGAATTCATAAAAATAAATTTAAGACCATCACAGTCTGTAGATACAGACCTGGACAAAGACTCGACAGAAAAAATGAACTAATTTGGCCTATATTTCTCAGCAGAATGTACCAGATTTCATGTCACGTAGTATCATGTTTATGATACTAAGTGGAAAAGAAACTGTTATTGTTTGATCTTCATAAATAAAACTTTTTAATGAGCATTAACTCAGAAGAAAGTTGACAGTTTGTCAGATAGGTATGTTTTTCCAGTGTCTCAACTAGTAAATTTCCAGTGGCCAGTAAATTAACAGAGCTTTAAGAAGTGGCCTCATAAATTTTATATTTGTTTGACTGTTACGCAGAGATACTTCAAAAGTAACAGTAAAGAATCACCATTTCAAAAGAAGCCGTGTGACCTTTATCAAATTACTAATGCTATTTATTCATTCTGGATTACATTTCGGATAATTATTCCAACTATAAATAATAATTCAAAGTCAGTGCAAGACTGAAAATCTGGTTATTAAGTTCTGCACAATTTGCTTTGGTGGACTTGCAAAGAAAGTCTTGTAGGAAGTAAATTAGGTAGCAGGACATTCGGTAAAATGATATAATTTTCCAAATAAAACAGTATAAAATATATTTGCAACAGTTACAAGTTCCTATGGAAAAGATAAAAATAACTCCCTCATCAAGTTTTACAGAGCTTCACCTCACTACAACCAAATGAAAAGTGTGAATTCAAGAGACTTGATCATAAAGGTGCAGGGCACAAAGAAAATAAGTGATGAAGATCTCTTCTGCTTAAACAGAGTGCAAAATGGTACCTATGAGGAAAACAAAGAGCTCATTCAATTAAACCAAGAGACACATTTCCACCAGCTTTGCAGGAGCCTGGCGTAGATCTGAAGTCCAGTATAAAAGCACATAGCAATAACATCTTCCTACCTCATTCATCAATTGATTTTTCTAGGATTAAACACATCAGTTGTACGCTGTTCTAGGGTGGCTCTTGTACAGCAAAGACATCTACCTGTCACATTTTTCTTTCCAGCAGATATAGCTAAGGAGATCTGTTTATTTGAAAACTCCATGACTGCCAATATTTGTGTCACTCTGCATCCTTGAAACGTTTTGGCCACAGCAGAAAAGACAATTTCTCCCCTTTGGGCTCTTCCCAGCGGACATATTTGGCTATAGCAACTCCACTGCACCTTCCGCGTGCAGTCACTGATGAATGCTGTGTCACCAGACATGGAGCCACAGAAAAAACAACATCCTGAGCCAGACTCTTCTTGTATTGGATCACAAGTGGGGGGAATGCGGGGATTCATTTGGCTCAGGAGAGAGTGGGATGGGACAGGGAGGGAGAAAGGAGATCATTCAGCATTAACTCCTGCTGTTCTATTTGAGCGCTCTTGCACACACCCCAACATTTTAAGCTAGGCAATTATTTTTAAATTTTATTTTAATAAGAGCTAAGTTACCTTTAACTACAGACCTCAGCCCACAGGATGGGGATGAGAGATACGGAGCCAGCCATTCACAGAGGGTAAAGGCCAGAGACAATGATCATAAAATACATATGGTGCTAACTGCCAAAATTGAGGCCAAGCAAGTAATGAAAGTTAAAAAAAACCCTCTAAATAGAAGGGTAGGGAATGTCTCTCTCACTGACCTTAAAAGTCCCCTGGGTTGTCCCTGCATTGTAGCACAGGAAATAAGGTTAGGGCTGGGACTGCTGATTTCCCATTTGCTTTCAAGCTTCAAGAGTATGACAATAATTCTGATGCTCAAAACACCAAAGCAGCAAGAAGAAACATGAGCAGACACTAGAAGGAAGAAACGCAAAATAGCTGACCAAAATTACACACACACCGCTTTTTAAAAAACTGTTAATAAAGGTGGTTTTATTAATGCATTCTCTTCTTTTGTTATTGTCTCAGTAATGGAATTTGTCCAGCCAATGCTTATTTAGCCGTGCTGCACCATCTTTAAGCTTCTGCTACATTCTACTTTCAAACATTATTCTTCCCATAGTACTGGCAGGATCACCTGGAGGATCTCTGTCTATCCAGAATCCCAGAAGTACAGGAGCTGATTTCATGCAACCACCTAGGGAGTGGTCACAAATTTTGTGGGAAGCAAAATGTTTTTTCCCATTGTATTTGCCTGTTGGATACAATTTTGAAATTTCCTAATTATTGCCTTAACAGAACACCATCATCTTTCATTTCTTAAAAGAACTCTCCCTCCTCTTCGCATCAGGGCATGCATCTAAACCTGGCCCAGCTGAAAGGACAGCATGATTAATGCTGAATTAAAGCTGGCTCAGTCTTGCAAATCTTCACTGTCCAGAGCAGAATGAAGCACTGAAACCTTACTATGTCCAGTGGGATAGATTTCAAAGGTAAATCCGTAGGGTTTTAACAGAAGAAGTCAGTCATCTCCCAGCACTTGCTTTTTTTAATACCCTGCTGCCTTCTGTACTACTTCTGTCACTGTCACACATATTTTCTCCTTCTTGAAGGTCCAGGCTATATGATCTTCTTCCACTCTTCAACCTTCCACCAGCACAAATCCTGCATTAATATCCAACCCTTTTCACTCCTGCTCTCCTGAGTTGGCATTTTGCCCAGATGTTCCCCGTATATCTGTATTGGTCTGCAGTCAATACTATCACTTTCCTTTATCTTTAAACTCATTAAATAGACTTGTTCCAATAGCCACCCACTCCTGAAGAGAGTTTCTCTTGTCTGCTTGTGCTCTAAGCCTTTTTCCAATTCAGCTTTCATCTTTTACCCTCTGCATTTCTTTAAACAAAGCTTCTATTGGTTTTAACAAAAGCATGAAATTCACATTACACCCTTATCCTTCTGTACCCATCAGCCTTTATCTCTAGCAGCTCTGACAGGTACAAAAAATATTTTCCCTTGCCTTCTGCCTCTTTGCTGGTTTTCCTTTCACTAAAACTTACTTTACTTTCACATGCTGAGGATGGTAATCATGTTTATACTCATTCCGCTAAAGACCTGTTCCTCGGTCCCAGTTTTCATCCTATCCACTGGTAAATCTGAGCTGATCTTTCAGTTACTTATTCAGAACTTCCTCCTTCTGTCCAAACTACAGTCTCTCCCTAGCGTTGGTATGCCATAGAATAACTGCATATCAGTTCAAGCTTAGTCTGGAAAATCCTCATCAGGAGAGGTTGGATACTATCTCTTGCTTTGCAGCAACAAATTGCAGCAGCAGTCTCTCTGCTGGGTATGCATAGCAGATCTCTTCTTTTGATTGTCCTTCTAAACATTCACATCTCAGCTACATCTTATTGACTACTTTCAACTATGTCGAAGATTTAGCTACCTCCAGCCTTCCAGGCCTACTGATAAAGCCTCTATTTTATTTACTGTAGCATGTCTCTACCTTGAAAAATTCCATCATGATCCACTAGAAGATCAATTTCCTACAGCCTACTGACCAAGTGAACCATTACCGTACTTCTGCAGGATCTCTTCTATCACGCCTTCTGTTCAATTTCAGATTCATCTCCAACTAACCTACATTTTCCTCATTTTCTTTTACAGTCAGGTCTATCCTTCACTCAGCTCATGAGTCCTCAAAATTGTGTTTTGCCTGTGCCGTTTCCAACCTTGGGAGGCAGTACCTACATGCACCTACTAAGCTGTCTGATAGCTGTCCTTCCAATTCCTCTCTGCAACGCAAAAATGTGAAGACAGGCCACTGGCACGATGAAACTGCTGACAGTCGCTCTGGTCAGAATTTGCTTTGTTTCCTCACAATCTCTTTTCTATGGTACTCTTATACTAGTTTTAAGGCACGTAGCAAAGGTTAGGGAGAGCTTTCAAGTGAGGACTTCTCAGGCCCTCCAGTAAAAATATTTCTATTTCCTTTTCAAATATTTTGATGAAAAACAAATACTTTCAACCCTTTATACCATTCCCGATTTGTACAAAAAAAAAACCAAAAACCCTGTAATGTTATTCTGGCATTTCCTCAGCTTTAAAGAAAAGAAAGAACAAATACAGTTCACGCTCTATCCATGGCTCTGGCATGATTCTTGACTCTCAGAGAACACTGCCACCTTTGAAATGGATACCACACTACTTGGTGGTATCTTCAGACCTTTGCTTCTCTCAAAGAGTCACAACACTCCACTTGCTCACAGGAATTGAGGATCAGCTGCAGACAGGCCACAGCACAGCGGCCAAAGTGCAGCAGTGCACAGGGTCCAGTACCACACTGCTGACCAGCAGCTCCGTTTGGGAGGGGTCTCTCTCCACTTACCTCTAGTTTTCCTCCTTTGTGATTCAGTTTACATACAGCTGCAAAAGACATTACTGGGAGAGATCCAGATGAGGAACTTTTCTTTGTTTTTGTGACACTGGAGTTTCCAGTTAAGTTTATTTAAGGTAATAAAGTAGCCACTAATGAAGGCAAGTTCCCAGTCACTGCCATGTCATTGCTACAGATGCAGTGAAAACACTTCCAGCCACTGTGTTAGAAAAAGTAATTTGAATTTCTGGTGCATTGCGGTACGACTGTGTGCCAGCAGTCATCCCCAGGAAGGAGGGCAGTTTTACGCTGACTTTGATATCTGTGCTGAACAGCCCCTCATGATCCATGGAATAGCTCATACGGACTGGCTCACAGCAGCATTTTGTGAGGGTCTTGGTTTCCGATACATTTCTTGGTACATTATCCTACACTGTCCACACTTGGAGGCAGAGCAGAAAAACCTGCTCCCTGCCCACATGGAGGCCTGGCTAGTTTATTGCAGAGCAGTAAACCAACACATGTGCCATGCAAATAACTCAAAGGGACTTGGATCCCTGCATGAGAGGGGGAACATGCAAAGATAATTAAACACATTTGCCCTGTTTTCTTTAGATTTCTCTGCCTGGTGTTACATTTGATAGAGAGCAGTTCTATAGGTAGTCCAATAGGAACAACTCAGTCCAAGACCTCATTACAAAGTAAACTTTTTAAGTTAGGCTAACTTCTCTATGAAACCATACTTCTTTTCTGAGCAGTGAAAATCTTGCTAAGCTCTGACTGTGACCAAAGGAGCAGCAGCTCTGCAAAAGGATAGCTATGGGTATAAGATGTATGGCTGTTTGTAAAAATTCTCCAGTTTAAGAAAATTAACTTAGTATGTCTTGAATGCTGTTATGCTACACCTCAAGTTTTGCAGATCAGCCTAACATGTTCCCAGTTCCACTAGAAAAAATATTTTTAATGAGCCACATTGAGCTCCAAATTAAGATATCAGAAATCCTATCTATTTACACAGGATGATTTTCCCCCCCGTTTTCTAGCTCACCACACTTGCACATGACAAAGTCCATACAACGTTACCCATGTCGCCAATGTAAATTCACCCCACACACACTTAGCAGGGATGGGAAAACTGCACAGTGTATTTCCATCCGTTTGTCAATCTGACTTGAGTCACTGAAGTGTTTGCTTTTCATCTGTTCTTTTTTTTCCCCTACATCTTAAGATATGAAAATGAAGTGCTTAAAAGTTCTTAAATAAATACAGCATGTTATTATAAGCCATTCTCCACTTCAGGCAATCCCCAGCATTCCGAAGAGAGCAGTAGTTTGCTCACCTCGCACTGTATGCCTAAGGCTGGAGCAGGGTTTCATACCTTCGTTTTCTATTTCAAAACTATGAACCTAACGAACAACCATCAAAACTAAAGTTCAAAATAAAAGCAAGGAAGGTTGTAGACACCACAAAATTATCTCTTTTTGGAGAAGAGGTTCTGCTTATCCTGTGAAACTGGGGCTTGATTATTTCCTATGGGAGAGTCCACCACTTCTCCAGGCATCTCATTCCATAATCTGGCTGTTCCCATGGCAAAAAGTATTTTTATGATATCGAGTTTCCTGTGAAGAACCTTGTGCCCATGGCCTCGTCTGGTCATTGTGCATCCTGAACACACATGACATCCATGACAAGCATGTCCCTGTCTTCTCTGTGACTACTTTTGAAGTGTTGGGAGGATATGAATAGATCATACAGAGCCTTCTGTTTCCCAGGCTGAATAAGCCCAGTTCCTTTGACCTTTATTCCACATCAAGTCCTTCAATCTCTGACCATCTTAATGCTCTCCACTGGGCTCTCCCCAATTTTTCAGTGACTAGCGGATAAGACCTGAAACAAAGTACCAAGTAGAGTGGAATAATCACATCCTTGACCACCATCCCTTTCTGCCTCTTCACGCAGAGAGCAGAAAAGACACCAATGGACTCAGTAGGGCCTCTCAAAGGAAGAGGGTTGTACTACATCTCCCTCTAAGTTGTTAGATTTTGGGGGGAGTTGTTTGATTGACTTTTTAAACCACAAATGGGCAGACTGACTCTCAGAGCAAACACCAGGTCAGGCAGAAGTAAGAGAGCACAAGGATGCAGACTCTCAGCAAATCTCTTTGACCCCACAGATGTTGGGATGGAACAAGAAGTTGGGGACACTGCCCGTCCTTTGCCTTTGGTATTGGTCACTTCTCCTCAAACCTTTGGTATTGGTCACAGGTATAGACAGGACCCTGGAGCTTTGCTGTCATACAGAACAGCAATTCTTGTGTTCATATGCTAACACCCAGAATGCTTACACAGCTGAAATCATGGCAAAGACTAAATACTGCAGAATGCAGAGCTTTCTGCATATTTTCCCAAAGGAGAGTAAAAGTTTTGGTGCCACTCTTATAGCACGACCAGGTGCCTGGTAGGCTGGGCTGGAGGAGCTAGCTATGCTCTCAGAAGGTATCTCAAGGTTGCATCACGCTTCAGTGTGAGCCAGTGGTGCCAGCACAGCAGTGGCTCTGCTATTTTAGGCTCCCCTCCCAGAAACACATGCAGCAGCTCCTCCTGCAGCAGCTTTCACAGCTTCTAACTCAGCATTTCTGTATAACTCCATTAGTTATTACTCCTACATGTCCGAAAATTTCAGTAGCAACGCAAAATGAATGCAAAATAGTAGTTAGTACTTCAAAACATTTCAAACTTAAGCAAAAAAAAAAAGTTTTCTTGCTTTTTCAGTGGAATGGATATCCCTGTTCTTATGGTACTGCTAAAGACCCATGCTGATGAGGGTGGTCTCCAGGAGAAGAGAGCACCCATTTCTGACAGTCCTTTCCCACCCACCTGCACTGGCAGGGAAGGGTAATGCTGAAGGTTTCACTGTTGCGTGGTTACTTTCCTTGAAAGGAGCTGGGTTTTACTCAATAGCCACTGAGAACATTCCTCAGATTCTTCTCTTCTGTGCTTTGTAAGCGGGGGTTGGAAGTCACTGCTGAAAGTACAGGAAGTTAAAAAGCACCTTTTTTCAGCCTCCTGTCACCTCAGGGTAATTCTGTGATAAACTGACTTAGGACTGAAGAATGGAGCACCTTTCATAGCTCCCTTCACAAAACAGTTTGCAAAATAATGAATCACTGCCCTTACCATACCCTCAGCAGCAGTGTCCAGACTGGCAAGAGCACGTGTGCCCCCCGCAGCAGAGTCCAGCTGTAGCGGGAGCCAAGTGCTCCTCTGGTGCCCACTGAAAGCAGGAGTTTTAGAAAGCAGCATGGTGCATCTTATCCACTGAAATTAAACAATGGTTTTCCACTGACTTTAAGGGGAATCATATTAAGAAATACGTTTTCAATGCTCACCTCCCTACTTAGAACATTAATTAAAGCTCCCAGTGGGGGAGATACGGGCAGACAGCACACAACTTTGTCATTCAGAGTGCAAACCCAGATGACTAAAGTATTTCACAGTAATTGTGGTCCACATTAAAGTTATTTTAAAATATTTACCCTATATTAAATATTTGGCTACTAGAAATAAAAAATAGTTAGCATTTACTAGCAAATTGAGGAAAAGAAGAAATCCTGCTTACGGACAGTATCATAGTCTGTGGGGCAAATGCTGGTCATAGACCACGATTCAATCCCTGGTCCAAGAGTTATAGGTTGAGGTCGAACAGCACCGCAGCAACATCTAAAGCGAGAGGAAAAAGCCGCCCTCCACTGTTGACTGAAAGCCAGCTGCTGCCTGTACCACTTCAAACTTCACTCTTACATTACGGTCTCCCCCGGAGCAGAGGAAGAAGGCCTCAAGTGCTAAATATGAAAAGCCAACTAAGAACAGGGCACAAACCTCTGTGTCAGCTGAGGGACCATAGCGCAGGTCTGAACCCCATGAAAACAGAGTGTTAGATCAGCCCAGGATTCCTCCTGTCTCTCCTTGAGTCAAGCACCATCCTCCCAGAGCTTTCCAAGCTGAGGCAGCTATTTTGTTTTATAGTCTGCAACATATACTTTTTTTCCTCTCCAGTTTTGCCTCCAACTGCATATTTTTACAGGCCTTCTGCCCTTACCTATTTAAATACCGGCTTTTATTATCCCAGTGAATATTTGCTTCCGATTTTCCTGTAGCTACTTAGAAAACTGAACCAAAAAAGGAAAAAAAATCCAGATAACTTATTTTTGCATTAATTTAAAGGTATTCAGTTCAAAATTAGAGATGAAAAAGTTTGAGTTTTTTTCCAAGCTGTTTTTTAAACAGAAAGTTACAAGAAATTATGAGAGGACTGCTAAAGGTCAGCATGCTATAACTAAATTCCAGCCTGTTAAATTACTGCTATATTATGCTTCCAAGAAAATCTGTATTCAACATCTGTTTTCTTTATGCGAGATCATTCAGAACAGACAGATGGAGTCATAGCCTCATTCTGCACTTACCTCAGGTTTGAAAGGACAAATCTGTCCCTCTCTAGATGCAGAACTAGATTCAAACCTGGCCTTGTTGGACTTGTTCACTACTGTGATGTTTTCAAGTTGCTTTGGAGTCAGATGTTACCCAAAAATCTGT
This sequence comes from Cuculus canorus, assembly GCF_017976375.1. Classification (NCBI taxonomy): domain Eukaryota; kingdom Metazoa; phylum Chordata; class Aves; order Cuculiformes; family Cuculidae; genus Cuculus; species Cuculus canorus. The sequence goes on along the minus strand of NC_071406.1, from coordinate 26,574,463 downwards.
ATTAACGAGGAAAACAGGAAAGCGACCTGAAGCAGAGCCGTCTCTGCTTCTTGTCACTTGCACTCGCTGTTGTTCAGGCTAATTTTTTATCAAGTCAAAGCAGATTTCTTTCTATGACATAGCAGGCAAAAAACTTCCCCCAAAAATTGGTGGCAGATTGTCAAATTACAAATCAGTGTGGATCCAAACATCCTGCTACTTCTGAAGAGATGAGCACTCTAAAATTAAAAACACCCTGAATAAATGCACATTGCAAATATCTCTGCAATTAAAGTTATAGAAAGCAACTTCTACTGCCTGGCATGTACTAAAACAAGTGTTTTCCAACACCGTCAATTTGTTTTTGAGAAATCAACACGAAATATGGAGACATCTGGATATTTCAAGGTCAGTATGATTATGGATACAAATGCTACAGCAAAATAGTGTCCAGCTCTGCAGAGGACAGGCCTCTCTGGATATGACCCAAAGCAAATGGACCAGAAGCACTACCCGTGTCTCCCACCACTGCTGTCGCTTCCACCTTCCTCCCAATGCCTCCCTTCCCATCACTTCAGTCCCTCTTTCTAAACCCTCAAGCAGATGGAGGCAAAGGCTAAAAGGAAAATGGGCTCTTCTGACTGTGGTGGAAATTTCGGAATGGTCCAACTTCAATCAAAGTTGCCATGCAGACAATTTTAAAATGAAAGTTAAAATGAAAATTAAACCTGGGGCAGCTATAGAGAGAAGTTCAGCTTACTGTGGGATCTTTTTTATTGCTTGTTTTCCCTTTGAATTTTTGTGACATGGACAAAAAGTTTCTATACCTCAACTTACTAAAGTTTAGACATGCATGATATTTACTTAGGCCCTCAAATAGATGTAAAGTTTATATCCAAGATTTTTTTTTTGCAAATCTTGAGCTGTGTGTAGTTGAACTACTGACATTTTGAACCCACATCACTGATTCTGCAATGTTTTAAGAAAAAAAAAATGATACTGATCTAACAGAGAAGAGGAAAACAGGTATATTGTAAAAAAAGCGGTAAAGCTTCATTTGTCAGGGGAGGGAACAGATACAAAGCAGATCTCAGGGAACAGCAGGGAGAAGGCGGAAAGAAGAAAGAGCTATGAAATAGCGCTTCAAAGACCAGTGGGATAAAGGGTTACCCACAACTGCACGTGCCCGCAGGGTGTCACAGAACGGGTTAGGTTCGAAGGGACCTTAAAGATCACCCAGTTCCAACCCCTCTGCCATGGGCAGGGACACCTTCCACTGGATCAGGTTGCTCAAAGCCTCATCCAATTTGGCCTTGAACACTACCAGGGGTGGAGCAGCCACAATTTCTCTGCACAATCTGTGCCGGTGCCTCACCACCCTCACAGTACAAAAATTCTATCTATATCTCTCCTCTTTCAGATTAGAGCCATTACCTCTCATCCTGTCACTAACACTCCTTGACAAAGAGCCTCTCCTTAGCTTTCCTGTAGGCCCTCTAAGTACTGGAAAGCTGCTGTGAGGTCTTACCTTCTCTCCTCTAGGCTGAACAATGCCAACTCTCTCAGCCTGTCCTCGTATGGGAGCTGCTCCAGCCCTCTGATCGTTTTTGTGGCCCTCTTCTGGACTCGCTTTAACAGATCTAAGTCGTTCCTGTACTGAGTACTCCAGAACTGAAAGCACTACTTATTTCATTAAGTAGTAGTTGCTAAATTAGAGATTGTTCTACCCAAAAGTGACACGTCACACATTGACTAGATGTAAAACAGCCTTCCCAACAGCCTGAAACTTCCTCTTAAACTCATATTAGTTTGTATGATAACTTGCTTTATTTCGCACTCCAATGGAAAATGTTAAGCTTTCTCCTCCTAAATAAAACTAACAATTTCAATAAGCTAAATGTAAAATCACAAAACCCAACAAGCTGTATCATTTCATGATATATTCATTTAAATACGAATACCATTATATTTTTCCTCCTATAGCTGGTTATCTAAATTATGAGGTTGTTTACAGTTACACATCTCAAACGGGGCATAAAGGCAAACTAAAGACATTAGCTCTAGATGTTTACTTTAAAACGGGTGGACAAGAGAGCGGCACAGCAGTACACAGAAGCAAGGACTGTGAGCAGCAGACAAGCATGAGGGCCCCAGAGACAGGACCGCCTCACCCCACATTCGCTGTCAGGCCCCTTATTCAAATCCTAGGTCAACAATAGGAGTTATTGACATTGCACTGACCGTATAGCTCCTTCTGAAAGGTGTACTGACATTTTTAGGTGGATTGCTAACAGACGAGTCTTTGCAATATCAATAGTGAAAGCAGAACTTTGATGAGCACAAAGCTTGCCCATTCTTTGGCCCTTGTAACAGAGCAAAGGCAGGTTGGGAAGGCAGGATGGAGAAGCACAGTGTTAGACTTGCTGTTTGGAGAGTGCTAACTCTAATGCCACTGAAAGGTCACCACTTTTTTCTTATTACAGTAGAGCAGTTACAATTCATGACCTTTGAAGACAAATCTATCTGAAGACTTGTTATTTTCACGCAAATTAAACAATTACAAGGAATAGCCCTTTCCTTTATCCCTCAAGGAAGTTTCAAACTTGGTTAGCAGCATCAGTTGTTCCCATGGTAACAGACAGATATAAACACAGGATTATAACCTTCAACAAAGGATCAAGAAGAGGAAGAAACAGGGCTTGAAGAGAGGAATGCCTGGAACAGGTACAAAAAGTGTAGAAAGATAATTTTCTTAAAACACATATTTCTTCTTGCTCCCAACAGGATTATGAATATTATAACTACTTTGGCAACACTTTGATTCCAAAGAAGGAAAAGGAAGACCATGCATTATATTTTGCTGCAGTCATAATGGAGTCAGACAGTTGGGATTGCTGACACTCGGGACAGGATACAACACTGTCTTGCTTGGGGTGCTTTGCAGCTCACAAAATTAAGTTTATGCTAGAAACCATGCACTTCTATTCCACAAACATTGCGCTAGAGATGGGATTTCAGGCACATGTGTACAAGGAAATTTTAAATTCCCACATATACTTATATACACTAAATGGAAATGAACAGGCAACTCCAGTGCTATGAACCCAAACCTGATCTTTAAGGTAAACCACAGATGGTACCTTTTAAAGTCTGCTTTACCGTGAGCCAAGCCACCATTCCCTCTCACCCACCGAGCCATTTGCACCGCTCCCAATTGTGATCAAGCTCTACTAACAAAACAGCAGCAAACCTTTTGCTGCTTATCCCAATGTAAACAACTGCACAAAGCACCACACAGTGCTGAATTGAGCACGGTATAAAAAGCAGGTATTTCCTCTCCTATTTTTCACTTCCATTTTCACATGCAGGATCAGCCAACCCTTCTTGGCAGGGGAGGCTAGGGGAGCAGCTGCCCAAGAGCCCATCTCCACCACTCTGGCAGGAAAGGCAGCGGTGGCCGTTTCAGGAGGGCTGACCCCAACCCCGGCAGCAGAGCGTGCGTGGTAGCCTGAGCCAAACACACAGGGCCAGGGCTTGATTGCTACTGAAGCAAATTCATTTTGAGCCTGTTTGGGTGTGTCTGCACCAGCTGCAATTACTCCTTTGGATTGCCCTACAGCAGCCGTTTCCCAGGAACATCCGTCTCTTTGGGTCCCAGCCAAAGGAAGAAAGGTTGCTTTGCTTTTTTTTAAATCACCACCTCCCCTTACCCCAGACACATGCTTCTACATGAGACAGAGAGAGTAAAAAAGGGAAAGCCCAGACAGCACCGAGACTAGCAACAGGTCTGAGGCATGACCCCATTAGCAAAAGGATCTGAGAAGAGGCAAATAAACGTGTGGGAAGCTCCCAGCAGGTGAGAGACAAACCAGGCCATAAAGAATTCTTTGAGAACCTCACAGCTAGCTCGGGGCATGCTAAGAGAGTTAGGGTCATTCACCCTGGGCCATAAGCAATGAGGTCTGGAAAACCCATCATTTTAGAGACAGAAGGGAGTAGATGCACAGACAGCTGAAGAGCAATGGCAGAACGTTTGCCACTGGGCAGGGGTCTGACCAGTCACCAGACAGTCTGTTAGGATGTCAATAACACTAATAGCAATGAAACTACTGGGTAATATAGCCTAGCATTAGACATGAAAGAAAAGACCCTTAAGCATCGTGTAAAGCTTAAAGTTACTATTTATTTTTACTTTCCCAGAACAGGGAATGATTGAAGGGAGTACATAGCGCCGACAGACCTAAAGGCAGGAAGTTCTCTACATCCTTCAGCACATTTTCACAAGATGCTGTTCCTCACTCACTGGTAATATTTCAGGTCCTGGAGCACCTTTTTGCTTTTAAAAAGCCACAGGGAAAGTTCTCATTTCACTATCCAGGAACAAAAGTTGCTTTTTAGAAGTCAGGTGCAAAAGCCCTGCACAATCTCACCCGCAACTCACCTGCTGTGCTGGCAGGGAGGAAGGTGCACTGACGGTAAATAGAGGCAGGCAGAGGAGACTGACAGAAGACAGAGTCATTACAGAGTTAGCAATGATAATTCCCTGCATGCCTGGAGTTACCTTCAACACTTGTAAAACTTTAAAAATTGGTCTATGGCTTTGCATATAAATAATACACCCAAGGACCGATTTACTGTACAACTGCCGATGGGTCTGCAGTGCTCAAATGCTTCCCCTATTAAAACAATTCCAGTCGCCAGTAAGGAAGGACATAAGAAAGGATGACTGTTTTCCAGTCCTTTTCCAGAGAAGTGGAAGCTGTCATAATATTTAACCTTTCCTCCACTCTTCCAATGACATGCACCCTGCCCCACCCCACCCCGATGCTGGTTCCCACACCCCAGATATGAAGGCAGATAACAAGGTCCCCAGCTTGCTGCTTCCTGATGGTGAGTCACGGCTCTGAGTCAGCCTTTGTGTTCTAGGGAACCTGGAAGGCTTTGAAACCTGCTGTTGATTTTGGCAAAGCTTACCAAAGGGTAAAACAACTTACACGCATCATTTTTGGTCTGAAAATAACCACCAAGATGAAAACAGCACGAGGACGACCAAAGATTTTCTTGTACAGGAGTCACTGCACAGCAGAAGCAGAACCTCCCTGTCCTGGGATGTGGTTGGACAGAACTGACTGAGCCACAAAATACCCATTAAAGCACTGAGGATTCAGGCAGGATGTATTCACAGCTCCTCTCTATGTCTATTTCGTGCACAGAAGGTGCTGCTATTTATGGCTTTGGATACAACCACCTCCAGAGCAATTGCTCAGCCTTCTCAGTGATGACCGAGAAAGGTGTTGTCAGTCACCTGCTGGGTCACTGTCTGCTTAAGTTTAGCCAGGAGACGACTGAACTTAAACAGTACCAATTCCAGTTCTGACATCAGTAAGCCAGCATCCTCCTCCATTTTCCCTGGTGCATTCCTTCGAGCAAAGCCAGGCCACTCTTTATAGGTGCTCAGATATTAAGGAGCTTAGCACTGGGAGATCCTGACGGGAAAAGTCTCTTTTGAAAAACAAGAGCTTGTCCCATCTCAGTTCAGACAGACCAGTAAGGAGGAAAAAAATGGCAAATCCAGTTCAAGAACTCGTGTCTCTGCCTGGTTCTTCTCTGTCTCCATAGATCAGCACTTTGTATGTATATAGAAAAAATGCCCTCATTCTTGGCAGAGAAAAGCTTCCATATTTTTATTAACATGTTTAAACATTACATCAGCTGCTCATCTCAAATATTCATCTGGATCATCCACTTCTGTGCCTACTTCTGTATCTGTTTTACAAAACCTTTAATTAAATTAATTATGCTTTAACATATATGTATTTACAATTTCCTTTTGCAATTATATTTCAGACTTCTTTAGCTCTCTTATTGCAGTTCCAAATGACGCTCCTTCCCTTTCTGTCTGTTTGGTAAACATCTTTGCTTGGGCCAGTTTCATTAGCATTTTAATAGTTTTTTCACTCCAAGACTTCTCTGCTATCCCTTCTTACCATGGTACGGAAAATTGCACCATTTTAGATTAAGCCCTAAATTTAATAAAAAGTCTTAAAGCATAAGTATGACAGACAAATAAACCTGAAAAAGTTACCTGTAAAAGTACAATCAGTTGATACGCTTCCTTTCAGAGCATAACTATTGTTAAGGATTTTTTTTTCAAGGAAATGGTTTTAATAGTCTTTAATAGGGATTTTGCATGATAAAGCAAAGAAACTTGATGCATGCCAAAACACACCAAAGAGTAATTAAAATATTTGTTGTAACAGCATTTTTTTTAAAAGTTTGCTTGAATGAATGTTGAGAAAGGGAAATCCTGACGTGCTAGCACTTAGAAAATATTCTAACCTGAATTTTTAACTTGACTTTGAGAGTGGAAAAAGCTTCAGTATTCTTCTAGCTACCTATCTTTTTCAAATAGTTTCTTTAAAAATAAATTACCAAAAACCATGTTTTTGGTTTAAATTTTGCGTGCTTTTGAAAGTGACTACACACTTTAACAAAGTTACATGTTTCAGCTAACCAGAGAGGTCCTTATTCCTCCTCCAAGTCTGGCCAATCTAAGTAAAAAAAAAACAACATCTTTCTCAAGTCTGCATATAAACAACTCCAACACTTTATCACACAGTGGATGCTAAATCTTCCGGTACATGTTTCTCAGTCTGCTTTATTCAAAACAAGAAAAATACAGCTTCCCTCTTTTATTCATGTTTGGACTTCACTGATTTACGACTGATATAGTGAGAGCACGCATGTAATCAGCTATGTGGGCCAGCTCTCAAGTGATCATTTGACTGACCCCTTCCTTATTCCATTACATATGTAGAACCTTTATACTACAGAAAAGGAATCCACCAATGATGACCTCAAAAAAATCACAAGCATCCTTAGCATAGTCAGTCTCAATAATTAAATAATTTAGCACTCACTGCTTATTCAAGGTAAAAGCATATGTGGAAACATCCAGACAAAAGGAAGTCTGCAGTAATGTTAGTAATGGAAAGAAAAAAAGTGGGTGTAAAACATATAATTCTTCTATAAAACAGTGGAGATAAAGCCCTTGGTTTTCACCAAGGTGAAATCAAGGCTATAGGAGGAATAAATTGGCATGCTAAAATCTTCCAAGGCTTTTACTTCTCTTTGGATATAATAAAGAAAGTCTGTATGCAGCATTCTTCTCACAGAGGGCAGAAGCAACAGCAGATCACGTGTTTAGCTCATTAGAATTGGCTCCATTAAATTACTTCGGTCCCTTTGCAGGGCAAGTCACTTAGAATGCAAGTTACTATTTTAGCCAAATACACTTCCAAACCAAACAAAGGCCACTTCTATTTGGATTAATAAAAATCAACTTCTAATGGGAATTATTTAAGCAACATTAAAACATATGCATTGTATAACTGGTTTTCCCAGGCAGACAAGCTGCTGACTTGTTTCTTATCCAGGAAGACAATTCGTCTAGCATGAATCCCTCCCACATGTATTCAAAATGCACCTGCTTTCCTTTCTACCAGTACTGTGGGAGCAATGTGAACATTGCGCCATGTTTGTATCCTCTTGTAACATTAGCAGGTATCTCAGGCTGGTCTAGCTGAACCCCTTGAGGATAAACAAACAGAGCGTTATTTGCTATTACAGGACTGGAGCTGCAATCACTCCCAAAAATTATTGCAAAGAGAATTCCTGTTCTTTTGCAGTCTCTTTCCAATTTATTTGCCTAAAATGTTTCAAGTAATTCCCCATAGGAAACTGATTAGGGAAGCAAATAGCATACGTAACACAGTCAAGGTCCTTGTAGTCGTTTGGCTATGATTCCATTTGGAAATTAACACTTCCAAATGTAAGCCCATAGCCAGGTTCCAGTGAAAATATTCTTTTCTTTCACCAGCTTACAGTGAACTGAAATTTAAAGGAATGCTTAACAATATTAAACTTCTTGCCAGGAGGCGTATATTAGACTCACTACACTGAATTCTCTGAAAATCATGCATGTGACCTGATTAATACTTTGAGTATAACCAATATCTGAAGACAGAAATCAAAATGGTTTTCTACTGATGAATCACCAACTACTGTATTTTTCAGGCAGGTAACACCTGCCGCCTCACAGCAAAAAAATTCTGTACTTCGTAATTTCCTGGGAAATACTCCCACTGGAAATGGAGGAGAGATTAATAAGGCCAAGAGTGAAGGAGATCTACAGCCTATCTTTTTTGGAACCAGCAACATCCACCAACAGGAGGTATGACCTTTACAGTTTGATTGAGGATGATACGGGAACCATGTGGGCTCTGCGTACAAACAGCTTTCAAATTCATTCAAAGGCTATTCAGAGACTGAAATGTGTCTCTTTCATATCCTAAGCATGACAAGAAGAAACATAACATTACTTTCCACAGGTAGCAGGCTCTTCCCAGTTTGGCCTGCTACAGCCAAACCTGCTTTCCTAATGCTCTATGCAAGATGTAAGAGCCTGCTTAAGACCCAGGGTATCTGATTTCCCACAGGCACCTGTAAATGTAGGACAGTGATATCAGGTATCTGTCCTACCTATCTGTAGTTCCACCTAGCTAAAAGGCTTATTAGGAGCCTAACTTTTCATTATACAGACAGGACAAAAACAACCTCGGCAGGATACTGGCACTTCTATTTATGAAAATAACCCACTGGGAACTAGCATGCAGTCCAACACTCTACCAACATAGAAATCAGGACTTAACCTGAAAACAATGCCGTGCTGTTAATCTGATCGGCTGCTAAAACCTAACAATAACAATTCTAATGTTAGTTTTTAATAAAAAAAGTAGGGAAAAACAAAGTAAAAAAATAAATGAAAGACTTTAAGAATAGGGAAAATAACCAGAAATAGAAAAGAAAAAAAGAAAAGAAAAGTGGAAGGGGAAAAAAAAAAAAGCCAAAACTGGATTGTCCCAAAAGTTAATTTCCCTAATGACAAAGAATGCAAAGATGAGCCAATAAGCAAAACCAAGAAAAATCAAGGTGACTTCTTGTGGGTTTTATATTCTTACACTTCTGCACAAGAAAAGATTTTGGTCCTCAAAGCCCCAGGGCCACCTCAGTCAATCTTTTGAGATTAAAGCTCCTACTGAGTACTTGCACTCAACTACTGAGCATATCTCAAAATTGAAAGTCTTCTCAAAGTTACCCCTCGGGAAACCTCTCTCACACCTCAGAGTGCTGAACATTTTACCCAGCATATGCCTGATTTAAAGTACTTAAATACTGCTTGGAAAAGATGAGGAGCTTTCACTGCACCATGGACAGAGAAATTAGTTGCTTTTGTAGAACAGGAAGGTTACTTTATCCCAAAACATCTATGTCATCTCATACTGGACCTTTGCATCCCTTCAGCACACGGTGAAGGTGATCCATGGATGGGTAAAACCGATACATTAAAAAGTCAGATATGTATTTCCCCAGCTCATTTTCCTTTTCCCTACAGAGAAATACACAAGTGTTATAGAAAATACAGTGGTTTATACTTTTACACATCTGAAGTGATTTTTCAGACCATGGCTATCGTTGTCTGAAGATGGTGTTTACCTCATACTTCAGAAGTTTCACAGGGTTGTCATGCTAACTATGATCTCTTCCAAGTTGCCAAACATCTGTGTCAAGAGACATAGTGCCAAGGAGAAACAGTAAAAACCATTGCATACTACTGATGTGTAACTGGCACCATTAAAATTTTTCTCTCTTTTGCACCAAGACACCAGAAATCCTCTTTTGTGGTCAGAGTCCATAAGCTACGGGGGTCATTATAGCTACATTAATTATCACTAATAGAACCTGGCACAGATTCTTAATCTGCTGTAGGAAGGAAAGCCCCAACAAAAATCATTTATATCTTAAAAGAAAACAAAATTTGAGCAGAAATAAGATGTACATCTATTCATTTGTAATTTTCCTTCCATTATTTGCTCCATTTTATTGTTCATAACAATAGAGGTGTTTACATTTTTACGCAAGCCCTTTGTGATAAAAATAACTCCTTCCACAATTCACATTAAAGTGAAGCAGAATTCTTGCTCCTCCTTCCAGAGGAGCTTACATGCATTTGAGAAGCTGTTGCTGCCCCTCTACATTTTCTTCCCTCTAAACACTGACAGAGAGGGAGACAGGAGCTGAAGGAATGAGCTTAGCGCTTTGTATTCACACACAGCAAAAATAAAAGGTAGCTTGATGTTGAGGGTGAACTGAATTGATCCAGGCTTTCCTTTCCAATGCTGTTATTTATGACAGTACATATTATTGACCAGTGAACGTACAATAATAATGTAATTAGCTTTCACTTAAACAATTACCTTGTTGTCGTTTCCGATCCAAGTTCGGGAAGCAGCACAGACTCAGGAGGGCAAAGGGTTACAATTAACAGGCACAGCTCACTGCTAGAAGCTGCAATAACCCTCTATGTGTACATCTTTTGATACAGCAAGCAGTCAAATGAGCCCATAGCAGTACCCAGAGGAAGACTACATTTCTACATTAATTAATGTTTCTGAAGGCACTCATTAAATCCTGACTCAGCCAAATGGTGTGAACCACTCATGCCTCAGCAGACAGATTACCCATCAGCTCTTGTTTACTGGGGTCACAATATCACACCAAAAGCAAGCTGTGGGTTTTAGGCAATAAAGAAGCTCCTTCCTTGCTTTCTCAACTCCAGTTTTGCACTGAAGAAAGAGCCACCACCCATTCTCCTCTCATGAAAATACAGCACAACCTAGGACTTGCATGCAACAACCAACATTATGGAGGCCAATTCAGCCCCAAGGCCAATAAATACTGCGAAGATTTCCTATTAACAAGTTTGCTAGCATCTTCCCTGACTATAGTTCTCAGAGAGCCATCCCTGGCTAATCTATCTTTAAATGTTTTATCAGAAAGCTACATTAATTTGGTATATCTGGTGGGGAGAAAACACATCCTTAATAGGTATAACCATATTGATGAACAATGGCACATCAATCTATTCAGTCTAGATATTATTGTATTAGTTACGTATAAATTATTTTGAACAGGGAATAGGTTAAAATTGCTCTGAGAAAATAATTTCTTGGTGCTGACCCAAGAGAAACATTAACATCATTCAGTAAATAAAAAAAATCATACCATGCCATAGTGTACCTTTTGTTTACAGACATTGTGTCACAAGGCCGAGAGCACTGGCAATCAACAGTTCAGGCACAAAAGAGACTCCGTGCGTTAACCACAGAAGAGAGGACAGGGAAGGGCCGTTGCAGCTCTCTATGCAGCAGTGAGAGCACTCGTTCACCACATGGGGAAATCCAGAATCCAAAAACTCATCCTCCAGATTCAGAAGGTAGACCTTGTACCACCAGGGAGCATATGGTATGGAAAGGAGCCTAAAGCCTCATTCCCTCAGTCTGCATGTTCTCCACCATGAACACCTTCAGCCATCAGCCAGGGACCCAGGCTCCTGGGCAGGAGGCACACAAAGGCACCTTCTAGTCCCACATGAATTGGATCACCAAACCCTTGACAATTCTTTTAGGTTTTTGAAACAGCAACAAAAAAATGCATCCCAGACCCTTTCTAAATTCTGGTTTCCCCACCTATAACTACTTATTCAGAGGAGCACACTAGTGACAACTCTGTGAAAACTCAGAGGATTAAACTATGACTAAATTGAAGAATTACAGTCTCTAACTTCCCATTTTTTCTACTGTAGAGACTAACTCCACATTGTTTTAATTTAGAGGAGAGATTAGTACCAATTCTGTTTAGCCTCTTATCTTTGCTCAACAAAGAAAGTTATATAATGTTTCAGGAAATGAGCTGAAGTTAAAATAACCACTTTTTCCTCACAGTACTAAATGCCTAGGAAAGACTCTGGTTTGCCTGTTCTGACATCTTATGTTTACTCAGGATAGACATGGTACAGGCACCAAAAAACAAAACAACCCTACGCTGTAATATTGAAGGACCAGTCTAGGGTTAAGAATTGTTTTCATGCCTAATAAATTCCTACAGCTCTGTAAAACTGCCAGAGCAGGTGTTACATATCACAGTAGCAATTTTGGTGGTGCTGGTCTATCATACCAGCAGAGCCAATCACAAATTCATCTTTTAGAGAAAGAGAAGTATTATTTCACAGACATATTAAACACAATATTAAGAAAAGAAGTCATCTAAAAAGAATAGTGATATTCATGACAGAGAGAGAGTACATCTATCTGTACTGTAGGGAAGATCTCTGGGTGTGTCAGAGTGTATGACTAAGTGGTGAGATACAAGAAGCAGCAGCTACAGGGAGCACAATGCAAGTGCTCAGTACCATTGTTTTTGAAATGAATGTTTATCAGTTTTCCATGAATCACCAACTGCACTTTAAGTGCCAGTGCCTGTGTTCTTCAAGAGATTATAAATACACCCAGTTTATTTGGTTGTTCTGGAGAAAGCTGTGAAAAAGATGACAGTTGTTCTTAATACATAGCAATGATGGAGCGTTGTCACAGGACTGAGAAAACACATTTTTCTTTTTTGAGATACCAGTGACAAAATACTTCTGTACCCTGTCCTATCCCTATCTGATAAAGGAGTGCCTTATCAGTCTGTCTGGTAATAACACTCCTGAAGATGTTTTGAGTACACTTTTTCCATCTAATGACACCAGCCTACAATACTTCATGCTGGTTATATCGGTTTGTGTTTCATAACACTTGGTTACCTCCCAGGTGAAATATGATCACCAGATCAATATGATTGGAAGTTTAAATCTGCACAAATCCATTTCAGTCAGTTGAGCTATAAAAACCCTTCTGCTGGTACTTCACAAAGGTCAGTTGTCTCGTACCTGGAGCTACACTCAATTCAGGGCAACTTTTTCCTCCTAGGGAGGAAAGTATAAGAAAGTTGAGTGGCTTGCGCAAACTTACACAGCAGGCCAAGAGAGTTATCAATCCTTTCACACACCACTTTGTCATAGGGAGAAAGAGTGCGGGGACTCTACTGAGCAACATGGACACACAGAGGAGCTGCTGATTCTCTGTGTCTCCAGGACGACTCACTTTCTTCCATACTTCAAAGACAAAGTAAAATAATTAATCTAAGATGCCTTTCCCATGCAGTGGGATGAAATTCACACATCAAACTCATAGCCATCCAAGAATGATTTTGGACTAGAATATCTTTATCAAACATTTAAACAGAAAACAACTGAGTCCATGCACACAAGCACAATTAAGGAGTATATGCATATGAGTCCTGATGACAAAAAAATAAGAGCTCAAAAAATAGACAGGAGGCTACATTTCTCGTGTTATCTGAACTCTGCTAATGCACTTGTCTATTTTCTAAGCACAATTAAGAAAAATAATTTGATATGAAATACATAATCTAGTCTTAAAGACAGGATAAAATCAGTTCTTTCACCTACCTTCCCACTTCGTGAGCAGCCTGCACTCCACCTGTTTGTCCCATTTCTAATATATTAGCTTTAGCTTTTCAGTTTACAGAGATTTCACAAGCCCCCTTTGGTTCTGATTAAGAACTGTGTGAGTAAACATAACTCCAAGATTTCACTTGAATTTCAGATTCATAGTAGCCGGAATTCCTATGTCTTCAGCATCCTTCCTATAAAGTATAACTTCAAAGGAGCAAATGTTGGTTTCTTTGAAGTGACCCTTAAAACGTTTCCCTACTCAACCTGGTGTGTCAGAGAGCAAATCAATAATAGCACTGCAATTGTTTGATTCAGGTCAGATCTTCAAAGAACCAGAGGATACTTTGAACAGTGATAAAAGAATGCTGTATTAGCCTATCCTCAGTGTGCTCTGAAGAGCTTGCTTTGTCAGAGAAAGACATGGAAATCTGCATAGAAGTCAATAAGGAATTACAAGAAAACCATACCTAATTGTACGTTCTACAATGCATTAATACAGCTTCCAAGAAATCGAGGAGAAGACTGAAGAAAAAGCAATATACCATGTGCATACCTCAGAAAAAAAGTCAGATGTTAGATGTATAATACACATCCCTAAAAGACTCAACAGAAAATAATACTTTGAAATTAATATTTGTGCATTTCCTTTTAAAGGAATTACTTAAATATTTTAGAGTTATGCTCATTACATATTAGGTCTGAAGTATTTGTAATAAGAATAGTAACGTGACAGTACAACTGCTTTTTCTAGGCAACCTGTATAGGTTAGAGATGGACTTCCTGAGAACAGACCAAATGCCAACACCTTCAGGCTGCAGCTATCACTGTTCCAGGAGACAAAGCACACAGATACCTTTCCTTCCCACTGCAGGTGCTGGAAAGTTGTGGGGTTTCTGTGTTAGCACAAGCAGACCTTATTTTTCTCATTAGTTGCACCAGCAGGGCACATAATAAGCAGCTGCCTCAGAGGAAAGAGGAGTGAGAACGGGTAGTGTGAAATGAGAGTCCAGTGTAATGAATAAAGTGGTTCTGGTTTAGCCTGTTCATTCCCTTGCTGGCATTTGTAAACAAAAGGAAATAACAGAAATAACTGCCTTAGAGTGCATCCAGTCACTAAAAGACTGCTGAATTTCCAAGACACATATATTTAGCCCATGTATACTGTGTGCACGTTCCTTTCCCAGAACTTTGCCGTCTCAATGTAAAAATCTGTGGCTATTACTCAAATACAGCCTTTCTGGGAGAGTTCCCGAGCCTAAGGCATGGACACAGATCCTGTCTGGATTGCTACTTGAGTAGGGGTGTGCAGTCACAGTCACTAAGAAGAATACAGACCACAGGAAAAGGGAAACACCTTCTTTCAGAATGACCCAATTTATCAGGAATATATTTTTCCCCAATTGAGACAAGAGACTATTTGGTGCCTGGAAACATGGCTGAAATGGCTTAGAGATTAAGCCAACTGAAATGCTCTGCTATCTTCGTTGTTTATTTTTTTTCCTCTTCCTTCAGCTGCTCTAGTACAAGAGGAATCTGTTGGAAAGAGCAGGTTCTACTTTGTATACATGTATTTATAAAAGTGATATAAAATCCAGGCCCCTCACCTGTAAAGTTTTTTTTCCCTTTCTTTAGAAGGAAAATTTTAAAGTAAGTCTTAATGGGAAACAAAAACATCTTCTAGGAAAAAAGAGCCAACAACCAAATGCTATTCCTAAGCATCTTGTTGATAGAATTACAGCAAATTCTTAGAAGAGAGGTCTCCAAATTAATTTAAGGGTATTAAACACCCAAATAGTAATAAAATTCAAGGGTGTTTTAATGTAGCCAAAAAATCCTATCACAAGTATGCAATTCAAGGCTTAAGATGGAAGCTTCATATCCAGAAAGTGGATTAATTCAGGAAACCAAATTGTAAAACTATTCCCTATCTTCCATTTTCTTTTCAAAGCATTGGTAAGGTGCAACTTTTCTCCCAGGGAAGGTCTTGGGCAGTGCAAAAGCAGTAAACCATCAGAGCTGAAGAGCAGCATCCTACAACACCAAAGAGAAATAAAACATTATCCCCCAGCTGCACTTAAATAGGACCCTAAGCAGGAATGTGGGGGGTTACAGGTGGGGCTGGTCAAGATTGTTAAGGTGGAGTACGGGCTCTTGCAGATATATGCCGTCTGATTTTAAAAAATTATGCTTCTGTGCTCTATCTTTCCAGTTTTTGAGGACCTTTTCCCTGCTAGTATAGATGAGAGAAACTGCTTTCTTTTCTCTTTTGAAAGGGAAACTTTCAAATAGGCCAGAAGGATTTGGAAACACGATTCTCACTACTTGACAGCGAAAGCTGTACTCTTAAATGTAACACTTAGATACATCCATAAATCTCATTCAGGGTGGAAAGGCTTTCTAGAAAGGGGGATTAGAGGAGGAACACTTAAGGCTATTCCTCTTCTCAATGAAATCCCTCTGTCCTCTCCCCAGCACCCTCAAATCCCATGAAAAGCCACAGTTAAGTGGCATGAATGAAGCTGAGCAGATACCCATGAACCATACGTTGATATGGCCACAGGAGCCAGAAAGCATGACAACAAAAGGGCAGAAGAACAGATAGGGAGGAGTAATTTAAAGCACGGAAGAAGAAATCTTCCCCTGTGGGAAGTGATTGTCTGTGCTCTACAAAACAGCCTTGTGCTCCACTTGACATTGTCTTTCATCCTGCAGTTGGACAATCCTGGCCACCAGCTTTGCTGAGTGCACACTCAGCATAGCATGAAGCTTGCGTGACCAGTACACCCCCTCTGGCTGCCTTGTGCAATGTGCAGTGTTTCCTGTCCATAATGTCCCTTTGTACAGCTAAAATAAGCTTTACATTCTCAAGTATCATCCTGTCACTGTGTTAATAAAATAACATTAATGTCTCTCCAGTCTATGAGTTAATGCTTAAAATCTGCTGTCAATTACCAAGCAAAATGTGAATGAAATTAAGAACAAATTGTCTAACTTCATCAGTGTTGTTTATCTCTTCTTCCCCAGATAATAATACCTTAAAATAGAATGCCTTATTAACCACAGACCAGAAGGTTAATAAGTACATCAACAAAACAAATGTAGTAAATTAAAACAATGCATTAACATTCATTAGTATTTCACTGTTGATCCCCAAACATGCTGCTATTGCTATTGCGTTATTATCAGACAATAATTGTTATGTCAAAAGATAGGACCCATATGGTTCAACGAGATCCTCTGGGAACTTCTTCTGTACGAAAGTCAATCAAAAATACAATTCTATAAGGAAAGACATGGACACAGGAGAGCTGCTGTCAGTATCTGCAACCCACGAGAGAGTCTCAAGTGACTGTGTTAAGTAAAAGTTTTTAAATCTAGAAGAAAAAAGTGAGAGTTAGGAAAGCAGGAGTAAAATCAGTAGATTTGTTCACAATACATAAAGCTCAAATTCCAGTCTTTGCCAGACTGGATCCTCTTATCCTAGCGGCAGAAAATACCTGCTAAACACTTCAGGAAACGTCAAACTTTGTATCTATCTTCCTACCCATAAAAACAGAGAATGCTGATCCAGATGAGTTCAAAACAGCCCATTTTGAGCAGTATTTGCCTGCTGAAATGCCACAATCTTTAAGTGAAGCCTGAATAGAGAGAAGATGGCTAATGTACTGCATTGAATATCCTGGCTGAACTGATCTGCCATCAAACATTAAATCCTGCCTTACCAACTTCATGGTAAATATTAAATCCACATAATTAACTCCTAAATCTCTCAGCTCCCTCTTCTTATGCAGCCGCTCTCGTCCTTGCTTGTCTCCTGACCATCCTGCTGGAAGGAGTCAGGACAAGCTGCAGTGGTTGTGCCATGGCCTTGGGTTTCGGTGCCATCTAATGCCCATCTGGGACCTCATGACATGGTGTGCTCCAAAAACCCCCTTGTGCATTGATCCCCAACAGCTCAGAGCAGCCACATCTGCACAGTAGGTGTTTCCCTGGTGCCCTCTGCAGCTTCACTTTCTTCCTCTTGCCTCATAGCTTGGCCTCCTTTTCTCTTACAACTTTTCCCTCCCCCTGGGAACGGAGAAGAGACGGGCTAGGGCTGATTTGTTCTGACCTCCTGTGCCTCTGGCCAAGCTGCAGCCTGAACAGCTTCCAGCAGCCCTCGTACACCCTTACCTCTGGCTGACTCGTGCTTCCACTGAGGATGGAATTATTTGTATTGCTGTTGTTCATTTGTAGGGTTTGGGGGGACATAGAAATGAATAAAAACCATAACTGTAAGATTTTGAAGCAACACTTGGATTACATCACCGTCTTTGTATTTTTACATATCCTTTGCAAGTTGGACTGTACGCTCCTTACTTCACTATTTTAACAGCACAAGCTGTTTTGATTAGGTCTATCTCACTGTTCTATCTGGTGGTTTGTACTTACCAGGCACACACTGGTTGTGAAAAGAGTTGCATAAGCTGATTTCTGCGGTAGGTTTCTATTCGCCATCTGCTTGACTAAAAAAATATCTTTCTCAATTAACACACTGGGTCTGGTGTTTGCATCTTTTGTTTCCTTCCAGAGGCAATCTCAGAAACATAGGAGGGGCTGAAAGGCTTTTGCGGGGAGGAAAGGCCTTTTAAAATAGCCTTTTGCCCAGCTAAGAAATGCATTGTCCCTGCTTGAACACTGCAGGAAACTTAATGTCCTGAAAAGCCTCTGACCCTGTACCCAGCTACTTTCCACGGCACTGCTTTGTCATAAGGCAGATGAAACTGTAAGCCTCTTTCTCTATATACATTCATCCCATTTCTTGGCTGGTTTCCTAAGGAAACGAAGGTCTGTGCTCACCATCACCTTGTCCCCCTCTTTCCCTATCTGCCTATTTCTGCCCCATTTAGAAGAGAGGGAAGGAAGTTAAGCTCCCACACACTTCACAGAAATACAGCTGGGAAAGGGGAAAGGCCTGTTAACAACCCTAACAAGAAATGTAGCGGAGTGAGAGCTCACCCCTTCTTAGACACCCAGGAGGCCACTCCAGAGAGCGATGTTCTGAATGGATCCATGGAAAACTGCTTTAAATGGAACTTGCAGCTCAGCAGACATGAACACATCCAAGCAAGTCCATAGGAAACTGCTCACAGGACTGCCTGTTTCCAGCAAGTCTCTCCAGCTAAGAATATCAAGAAGGGACCAGGCAGGTGGAGCCTGTTGAGAAGGGCCTGGATGGGTAGCAGTGGTGGTGGCACAAGTGATGCATGATAGGACGTGTATTTTTGGATCGTAGAAAACCACAGTTCTCAGGAGGAAAGGCTTCTGTTTTCCACGGCTGCATGGGGCAGTGAAAAGGGCAGGTCGTAACATCATGGATTAACAGCCAGAGACGATGAGAGCAGGCACACAGCATGTACACCTCGAAGCAATCCCGGACCTCTGATTCATCCAACACCGACCACTGTGGGTTTTGCCATACAAGGGGGATCAGCAGAAGCAAGGGCTGCCGTTTCACTTCAGTGAGCATTTCTGAGAACAGCCTGACAACTGCTTAGCTGTATGAAACCGAGTATGCAAAGGCAGTACAAGTGGCACACTGCCTTGGCCCCTCCACATCGGCAACAGAGGGTGTTCCCCATCCACCACCTCTTCCTGCCATTCAGTACAGGGGAGGCACGGCCATACACTGGTGCCTGGCAGCATGCCACTGCTGCAAAGGATCTGGCTGCTTTGCCAGCCCAGCTTTCTTTTGGAGGAGAAAGCTAAACTGCCCCTCAGCCATGGTCTCAGGGGGAGAACAAGTGAGTGCAGTGTGGAGAGGAGCATGGACCATTACCAGCAACAGTCTCTCCATGGTGGCCCAGGTATTGGCCTGATGAACACGTCACCTGGAAGGTGACCCCAAGGTGGTGGACAAAGTGTTTCCGAGACCCAGCTTATCCTCTACAAAAAACACTCTGGGTACCCCTATACCATTTGGTCATTCACAGAATGTAAGGCAGCCTCAGTTGTTCCTACCATGTCCCACTGGGAGCTGTGATTCGCTGCCAAAAGTACCTAAGAACATTTTGATTGAAATGTATTTTCTTCTAATATGCTGCTCCCTCAGCTATAGCTCAGTGCTGTCTCATTTTGACTGGGACAAATATTATATATGCTTCAAGAATAGCACAGCACAGGTACAAGGCTGAACCGTATATTTTTAAGCTACCATAAACACAATTTTTAGAGGAGAAAAAAACATCAAGATAGGATGTCCTCTCACGGTGTACGGTTTTAAAACAGAGGAAGCATACAGCTCCTCTAAAAGAAGAAGGCATTTCTAGGCTGTCTTTTCCCTGGAGCATGAACTTTCACAGAGACACAAGACTGGGCAGGCAGTAAAGATGAGGGATAAGATACCAATAGAGCAGCTGGCTCTCAAAGTGCCCAGTCATTGTGGTGCTTTACTGTAGAAGAAGGTCTGCATCCTAAAAGGTTTGGGCATTTGCAGGATTTGTTTTGCAATCTATAATTTAAAAGAACTAATTTTAAACAATAAACAAATAAACTTTAAAGGAATTGCAATTTTTGCAATTGCAAAATGAAAGAAATTGCAAAGTGAAAGAAATAGGGGAACAGGCAAAAAGTAAAAATTTTTATTTTAACAAGGAACAGCCTCATGTTCTGAGTGTTTGGAGGAAAAAGAAAATAGGAGGCCCAGAATAAGCAAATCGGAATTTACTTTGAGGGTTACAGCTTGTTTACAAAGTTCAGACAGAGCACAAAGAAGGATCTGGCCACAATCCCTTTGTGCACTTTAGCAGCCTGCAAATGAGATCTGCACCAAAAAATAATCAAACAAAACAACTTCCAGAAGGAAAGTTTTCTATTGAAGTCTCCTGAAGCTATGCTTTAATGGTATTTAGCCTTTTTGAAAGGCTGGAGAGCTTTTGGCATGAATTGCACTGTCCTGCCCACAGGTACCCAGACCTCCTTGTGCCCATGATCACAGTGGGGCTCTTCCTGGGAACATCAAGAAAAAGCTATGGATTGGGGAAAGTTTCCATGCCCTCCAGAAATCTTCCTATCACTGAGACTCTTCTGCTCGTTGATGGAAACTGTCTTGCAGGCTGTCAGTCACTGAAGCTGCAAAATCACCTGATATTAAGTTGCAGGTACACAGTTAAGGCAAGAGCAGAAGGTCTTAAAGAAAAGTTCAAATGGGAAAAGTAATGCTGCTTCAGTTAAGAAATTAATCCATCATGAAGATTCACCCATCTGCCTTGGTGGTACCTTGCACAGTTTGGAGAAGGCATCATAAACTGAGTCATATATGCCTCAGTCAGCTTCTTTATTTCCAGCCCTGGTTAGGAACATTGTATTCTATATGAACACAAAAAGAGTGAAGAGTGAAGTCTTGAGGGCCACCGTTCATATGAAGCATGGGGCTAGGCCAGAAGTTACATTTAAAAAAATCTTACCCCTTAAAAAAAAACAAAAACAAAAACAAAACCAAAAAAACAGCAAAAAATGAGGAAAAAAAGACCATATATCTCACAGGACAGGTATCCTTTTACAGAGGGAAAGAGGCTAGACCTGCAACCACAGCTAAGGTCAATGTGGGAACACTGGGCAGCTGCTCTTACTGCAGCCAGCAGGTGCCAGAGCTGCTCCAGCAACACAAGGTGTTCCTTACAAGGTGTTTCCTACAGGTGTTTTTAACATCTCTCATGGAAAGCTTTGGATGAAGTGGGATAGTGAAATTTGTGCTTGGACAAGGGGAGAGACGTAAGTCCTGGTCTTGGGTCACGGTGCACAGTCATGCAGGAGGTCTGAGAAGGACTGATTGGATGTAGCTACTCTTCCTGTGAGGACCATGCTGCTGTACTCCTATCCATCATCTGATAGCCAGCAAACTTCCTCGGGGTGTGTTCATTTTGGCTCTGAATGGGATTATCCACCTCCCACTGTCTCCTGTAGACAGTCTATATATTAGATCATCTGTCCTGGAAGAAGGTTTAGTTCTTGACTGTTAGTTTGTGCTTTGTGAATTACCTGGTTACTAACACCAGCTTTCTTGCAATCCTGCAGAAAGACTTGCATCATAGTACTACTAAAATAATTTGTATATATAATGTTACAGGTCCAAGGTCCTTCTTAGACTCGTTCATCTTTATTTAAACCTGAGTGCATATATTTTACACTCAGCAATTACTATGTGATGGTTCAAGGCAAGTTTTCCTTCGTTTGTGATTAAATATAACTTTTTGTTATGAAAGTCCCATTTGAAACAGAGTGAATCACTTTGCTCTTGCTATCTAAAATCTTTTTTCTAATAAAATTCTATTTTTAATACAGTTTTCACTTTCTCAAATCTGAAAACATGTAATCTTTGCTTTCTTTCCAAATATTTTTAATCAGGAATTCAGTAATACAGGTAGTAATGTACACAAAATGACATAAACACACAATCTGCCTGCAAGATCCCTTCAGAGCATCCCCAGCCAAGACAGAGGCCCCGACAGAGAATACCAGCACCATGAAGGTGCAGAAGCACCTTGGCCATCCCAGACCTCCAACTAAGCAAGATCCTGGCAACATCCGCTTTTATTGTCTGCTGAGTTGCTTGTTTTGGGATAAGATAGGTAAGCACAAGGTAATGTGATGTACAAAGAACTATTGCTTGTTTTTCTTCATAAGATCTGTGGCTTCAGTTCCCCTTGCAAAGCCCAGCTCACCTCCAGCCCTGGGAGATGGAAACCACCCTGGGAACAGGGAGCGTATAAATCGAATCTTCTGACAAGACTAAGTGAGACACTCATGAAAAGAAGAAAGAAATGCTTATGCACTTTATATCTCTCTGTGAACAAAAGTATAAAGTACATTTTGAAAAAAAACACTTCTTTCTGAAAGAAGTACTGGAATTAGTTCTGGAAACACGTTCCTAGACAATAGTGGCAAAATCTTCCTAGAGTTTTCCAATGCCATGGTAAGGGAGTTTCAGCAGGAGTAATAGGATATACAAGTACATCTGTAAATTAATGACTTACAAGTTACTAGGTATTGTGGATCAAAATAAGAGAATTCAAGCAACATTTGACATTGACTTTAAAGCTGATTTAAAATAAACCTGAGCACAAATCTGAAGGAGAGTACAGGAAAACCTTCTGTTGTCAGTCAAACCAAGTTTTACTCTCTTGCTTCTCGGAAGAGGCAGGGTTGCTCTCTAATTTCCAGGGGAAAATCACATGTAATATAATCCTTTGGTAAAAAGGACAGACCTCAGGGTGCAAAGGAAAACAAACTTTATTCCACAGGCAAAGGTTAAACAAAAATTCTTCTATTAGAAAACATCCAGTCTTCAGATATTACCAGAAAGAGGAAATTATAGCTACAATAAATATAAGCCAAGAAAAAAACAAACAATCATGATTGTCTCCTGGAAATAAGTAGTATTCTGTTCAGATAATGAAGGGAACATCCAGCCTTCCCTGCCCACCTCTTTTTTAATTTTTTTAAAAGAGCTTGTGTAAGTGGTGTATGTTCTAACTTCTCCCGTTCACAATCTGACGATGGGCATTTCTTTTTTTCCTGCCAGCCCATAGTTCCCTCCATCTGTCCCATCCCCAAAGTCCACACATATAAAATCAGCCTCTGTGAAGCAGCAGGATGTGACAAGCAGCTCACTTTTATCTACCAAAACCAATGAAACGTGAAGCTTGCATGTTAAAAAAGCATTAAAACATATGTCCAAAACCAAAATTGACCCTACCATATGTTTTGAGGCTTCACCACACAGTACCACCAAGTAAGAACATATTTTCCTGCCTAGGAAGACAGTTTTTCCACATCGGCTTAGTATCTGGTTGTTTCAGCAGAAGCACATTTGTTGTGCTTCTTAACCTTATTTCTTTGATGTGTGTGTGTTCACTGCATTTTGTCAGCTAGAGTGTTGTTTTTCAGAGCCTCTAACCTGACCACTACCCAGGAAGCCCATAATAGCAGTCATGCTCTTGCTATGTGAACTGTCACTTCTTTGGGTCTTTAGTACTAATTAACCAAACAAACAATAAATTAGATTTATAGGGAAATCTTTGGGGAGGAAAGAACAGATCTGATTTAATTACAATGATATATCTTGATTATTTTTTGTATTAACACTAGGAATTTGCACTTAAACAAGTAATCTTTGTCTCAATAATTAAGATAATTTGTCCCTACAGGTTATTTCCTGCCTGAAACAGAAGCTGTTGCTGTGCGAAGGTGAAGGGCTGAGCCAGTGAGAGTGGGAACAGATAGCTTCTCCTCACAGCATCACCTGCCTCCCACGCAGGAATGCACCTCCTTTGCAACAGCTAAACCTTGCTGCTGATCACTCCAGGATCACCTGCAGTGTCTGGTTTAATGTTACGAGCATCTGTAGGGGCCAGTGGGCATGCCAAGTTTCCCGGGAGGAAAACCTGGAGACTCTCAGAGCAGAGCAGGATGTCCGCACAGCTGCTCTTGTGTCCCACGGTTTCTCCCACACTTGTGAACTTACAGATGAGCACCACAGAAATGCTGGGAAAAGCCCAAATCTCTGTTCCATGGTCCTCTGGCAGTTATGACCATTTCTTGCCTGTGAGACTGCAACACCCAACCCGTGTGCCTCATCCCTCATCTTTACTTAGGGAAAGATCCCATGTGGGAGATATGTATGAAGAAAACCCACACATAAAAGCGTTGAAGGTGTTTCCAGAAAGCCCGCACTGGTATTTAGGAAGACGTTGGGCAGTCCATCAGCTATCCCTGCTCCTGCGTGAAAAGGATGGACTACCTCACCTCTCAAGATCCATTTCAGAGCTTCCTCTCTGTGTTGATGCTTAAAATTACTGGACCATGCCCGTATTTGCACTGTATCGCTAAAACAATGCTTCACAGTTTGTAAGGAAATGTGCACCAAAAAAGGCAGTATTATTATTATTGTTGTTGTTGTATTTATCCCAGTTATTATTATTAACTTCAGAGCTGCTGAAAGATGAATTGTGGTTCCTCAGGAAAGAGAATAATGTTTTTTCTCAGTGGCTCAGAAGCCCAAGTATTATCTGCAAATGAAGGAGAGGAACAAACTACCCACAGCAGAGAAACAGCCGCAGAAAAATACAAACCCATTAACTGCAGCACCACCAAGTGTCAGCATTGAAAATATCACATCAGGAAAATACCAAATTTCTACATGAACTGCAAGAGTGAACATTTAAGAAAAAGCTGGCATCTAAACGAAACCAGTTTAATTTTTAAAGTTTTTGTAAAAGCTGTGCCAGTGTCTGGAACCTGTAAGCCTTCTTCCAAGCATCAGGATACATTAAGTTGTGCCAAGGTAATATTAGCACTTGCAGAAAATGAAATGTATTTCCAATTAATAAGTAAATACTTAAAATAGGAATTTAGATTTAAAACTTCAACATTTTTAATGGGTTAATATTTGTTAACAACATATGCACAAGTACACTCACAACTACTCAGTAGCTGTAGTACACGGAGATATTTGCAAGAGTCACGGCTTTCAGCACAGGTAGGGATTTGTGTCACCTAACAGGGACTGGCACATCACAGGCAGTCACTGATGGGCGCTATTTCAGTGAAAATCTCTCTCTTTTGTAAGTGTGTTTAGTTATTGTAGGTGTGTCAGAGCCTTGTAGACAGGGCCTTTCTTGTATTAGGGGACACAGTTGCAGCTGGGTGTCGAGAGACACATTCTCTAGCCACATGCTGATGTGTCTGGATGTCCACTGAGGGCTCTGGATCAGACAAGATGGAATATTGTCACTGGGTCTTGCCAGCAGCTCCGGTGGGGCTAGGTACATGCTTTTGCCTTGTCAACAACTGTGGGGACTACTATCTCTGACACCATCACCTTTTCTTTTTCAAGGTATTGTTAAGCAAAAAAAATGACTGATGGCTTTTTTGGTTGCGAAGAAATGTGAGATTCTCAGCCCCTTGCTGTTAGCACTTATCTACAGGTGCTTTACGGGCTACACAAGCCAAGCCAAAGAATTGTCCTGCTCCTTAGAGCTGGCTCTGCTGTTGATCTGAGATCAAAATCTTCAGCATAAATGCAGAGAGACAGCACATCCTGGTAAAACAAAGACACCCTTACCCATATCCACCATACATTTTGACAGCAAAGTGCTAGCTAGTTTTTTTAATATTTTCACATTCTCATTTGTTTTCTCTGTCTGCAACCACATCCTGCTGTTCATGCCAGTGCTGGCAGCTGAGCGCGTGCCTGCTGAGCATCTCTACCTTGGCAGAGCTAGGAGATGGGGAGCATGGTGTTATGATGGCTTCCCAGCTCACACTCACCTGGGGGCTCCTCCAGCTGCGTTGCCCCTGAAGCAGGCTACCGCAGGAGCACATCCTTGACCTTTTAATTAATATCATGTTAAGAAACAGGACATCAGCTTCCAAGTTACTCGCACATGCAAATCCTAAGACATTATCATAGCAGAGTTCATGGCTGCAGAAAAGAGAGCACTGAGGACAAAGCCCCACCTCAGAATGTTGTCGCCAGGTGAGATGAGCTGGAGACCACTGTACCCAGCACTTTCCTTGGGGCCTCCACCCCATGGATGTCCACGAGAGCCTTGAATTCACCAGCAGCTGCTGCTCTCCATGTGTCTGTTTCCCACATGTGGGCTCCCCTTCCCTGTTTTCAGAAACAGGTTCAGGCATAGATGCATCAGCTGGCTTCATGACTGCATGGGCTGGCAGGAAGAGTTCTCTCTGTCTTTATTTCTGATATTCCTGATCGTAATCATCCTGATCGTGATTTGCTTAAAATGCAACCACATATATGCTCCCTCCTCTGATTAATCCCAGATCTCCTGGTTATTTGCACAAACAATCCCTTGGTAAATGCCTATAATCACATCACTTGTCCTGCCAGAAGCCCTCAGTAAAAAAACAGGCAGTACGTAGAACCCACTACTGAATGCTACGTCACAGAAAAAATGGCTACTAAAATGATTGTGTAGACCAAGCACCACCTGCTGTCCCCCAAAATAAGCTCTTTAAATTTACAACTATGACTCCAAGCAAGCTGCATCAGGCTTCACCTAACAACGTGCTGAAACTCTGGAGTAATGTGCAAACAACCTGCTTTTGCAAATTTCCAGTCCTTAACACTAGCCCTAATCAAACCCCAGAAATTCATAGCTAGTTTGAAGTATAATGCATTCAAATCCATCTCCATGTGGGCTTTGAAATGTGTAGCACTGCTTTCTACTCTATAGCCAAATATGCACCCTTAAGCATGTAAGATATGTTGCTTAAGCTACCCCAAAATTAAGAAACTCAGATTAGCTTCTCCTCACTTCAGCTTGGTATTTACTTGTAAGGCTACCAGAAAACAGACCTTGAACCCAACTTTCAGGAAAGCTATCCAAAACTTCAGAGTGAAGCTTTCACTTTGTACCAGCTTTTACTCATCTTTGAGGAGAACTTGCACGATAAACCTGGTCCTGCAGTCCTTGTTCTCTCATTTTCTATAGCCTTCACAAAAGCATAATGACACTATTCCTACATCAAAATTAAGAATAAGGCATTCAGAATCATACAACCAATTTCCAAATGATCTCATGTGACTTTGCCAAACACAGCAGGAAAAATACCTCTATAAAACTTACTTTCCTAACTCCTTGTGTTACACCTACTCTTGCTCTTCAAGAAAGCTCAAGACAGCGTACAGTTCCTGCAAAGTAAGAGTAAGGCATTCAAATTCAGCCTGGACCTTGCCTCAGACTATCTTACAGACCAGAGAGGAAAAGGTACTTACCAGTATTTCATGTCCCCCTCATCCTAACTGTAACTGCAACCCCATAAGAGGAACACAATACTTGCCTGGAAATTAAGAATAAAAGCATTCAAAATCCTTCCTATGCGACTGTCTTGGAGGGCCTTTCACCTCACCACAGCGAAGTACTGCTGGCATCTGGTATTTCTAAACTTGAGCTGAACTGCCCTGATACTCAGGAATTTGAGTAAGACCATTAAATATCTTGCAAACCTACCTTCCCTTTACCTCAGGCAGCCTTACCATGTGTAACAGGAAAGATGCCTTCAAACTATCATCTCCAAACCCTAAATTAAGTCAAAACCATCAGCCTACGAGAGCTTAAACACCTACAGTTCTTCCAAGTTTAACAAGGTATTCACATACGACTTTGCAGAACGCAGCAGAAAACCTGCTTCTACAAGACTTTTCCCCAGATCCTAGGCTTAAACTTTAACCTCAAATTTCACCCCAAAGAAGTGCTTTTCGTGGCCAGTTCATTGCTTATCTGAGCAATCTGTTAAACACAGGAGGAAACCATGCCTTTGCCCCAAACCTTACTTTCCAAACTTGCGTTGTGCTCAGCTTTCCAGGTTTCAAACTGTCCAAAACGCAAATATTCCAATTTTCTGTCGTGTTCTTCAGCTGCGACGCGGGACGCGCTGTGCCGCGCTGCCAGGGAAAGGCTGAGACGCTCCTCGAGCACAGGGAGAGAGTTTTTTAAGCTGTCTGTAGGGCATTCCTGAGTGGGGGCCCTCCGGTGGGGCTGGTTGGGTCCCAGGGAACCCGCCCGTCTGCTGCCAGCGGGTTTTCCCACCGCCCAGGAGATGGAGCCGCGCTCCCACCAGTGGATCCTACAGCCAGGAGCCCGCATTGAAATGTACTGCAATCACCTAAACCCCAATCTGGCTGCATTATATCCGTTTATTACTTTATAGTAATTAGTTGCGGTGCAGGAAGCACCACGGGCTGTGGATTCAGAACCTGTCCGTGTCACGGCCGTTTCAGCCAGGAGCGGGACTGAGCTCCCACCAGCAGTAAAGCAGATGAATTACACTGAAAATACCATTTTCAGTCGACAGTGATCTAAAAAAAAAAAAAAACCAAGAGACATTTAGCAAGGAAAACAGAAACCGATAGATTTCTCATATGATGACAGCAAAGAAACAAAACGTGATGTTCCAATGTAAGGAAAACAGCCCAAATTCATCCAAAACATCTTGAGATTTATTATTGAGGCACACTATATGAAGTACAAGATCTTAGAGCAGTTTACTAAGCTAAACATTCAGATGCAACACCATAATGAAACATTAAAAACACATGCAAAAATAATCTTTAAAAATCACCTGAAAAATTAATCTCAGTTTTAAAAAGCATAAAAGTGTTTCACTGAGGCATGTGTGAATTAACATCATTCTACATAAAGCCAGAAGAAAACTAGAAGAGCACAGAGAAAAACCCAGACAAGAATAGGTAATGTATAACAAATGAATAACAGATGGACCAACTGGAGGATTGTGCTTAGAGTAATTAACATTAGCACCTACTGGTAATGGTTCATGGTCCTATACCATCACATATCCCAAAACAAAGCCTGGTCAGGCGTGCATCAAAAGACACAAAGTGAACCCTGAGGCTTAAGTGCCATTTGGATCCTTTTGAAGATATTTTCATCAGTCATCATGAGAAGCTACAGCTACTGGAGAGAAGGAGAGGTGAACAAGTTTCCATCTTGTAATCGCCACACTTTCTGTAGTAATTACACTTTTCCACCAAAATATTCCATATGGTTAATTTCTTCTTGTCTAGCTCCAACTGCTACTGTCTCTAAAGTATTTACACCCCTTCAGCCGTCATTCAATAACAGGAACCTATATGAAATCACTGCTTTGCATTCTAAGACAGGAATCTGCTTTTACTGAAATTCAGCATAAAGCCAAATAAACCTTTAATACTTATCAGATAAGACTCTAAAAGGTGAATATTTCCATGTCACTAAAAAATATGTTTCCACATGAAATTGCAGAATTGCCCTTTTCCAGTCAGAATTACAACTCTATTCAAAGCTACTTGATTGTCCGGTCGGAAAATAGCAACTATAAATAGTACTTCCCAGTAAAACCTTTTTTGCTCCTAAGATCTTGTATCTGAAAGCTCAGCAATGTTGTGTTTTGGTAAGAGGATTTAACTTGATAAAATGGCAACACGCTTGTTGATAACAGGCAAACTAAGATGTCATTCACTAGTTATGACGGTTAGTTGACTTTTAGCCTCTTCACCACCATGCTTGAGGATGAAACAGAAAAAAAGAAAAGTCTTTCATAAAAGCAAATGTTGTACAGGAGAGGTACCTTTTGAGTTCTTTTATATTCACAAACTCAAAGCCAGATTATGAATCTGAGTTTTCCTCTTTCTAGAGCCTATCTGTAGGAAAGGTTTTTTCAGTGCCATCTTCTGGTAGGCATGATTTTCAGGAAAATCATGGCACTGAAGCTGATGTAGGGGTGAGAAGATGAAATGCCAATGTGTAATATTTATTTGTGGCAAATTACACATAGAAAGACACAATCTAGTGGCAGGATTTTTTTCTGCATCTGATTTGTGTTGTTTGTTCTACACATTGCTATCCTTCAATACATGTCCATATCCATATCCATATCCATATCCATATCCATATTAGAGGTGGCTGAGGAAACTGGGGTTGCTCAGCCTGGAGAGGAGGCGGCTGAGGGGACACCTTATCACTGTCTACAACTACCTGAAAGGAGGTTGTAGTGAGGTGGGTGTTGGTCTCTTCTCCCAATTGACAGGTGACAGGACAAGAGGCAATCGCCTTAAGTTGTACCAGGGGAGGTTCGGATTAGACATCAGGAAAAATTTCTTCACTAAAAGGTTTATTAGGCACTGGCAGAGGCTGCCCAGAGAGGTGGTTGAGTCATCATCCCTGCAGGTATTTAAAAGATGGGTAGATGAGGTGCTTAGGAATACGGTTTAGTAGTGGACAGGTACCATTGGACCTGACGATCTCAAAGATCTTTTTCACCATGCAATAAATACTTGCTCTACTCAGTACACAATAAAAGGACGTGCTCACCTTCTCTACCAGAGAAAACAGACAATTTTTCCAAATAAGAATGCATTTATCATCACTTTATTTGCTGACTTTACAGCAACCTCTCTGTGCCATCTTCAAGTACGTGCGTGCTGAGAGGAAGTGAGGATGGAGATGGAAAGAGAAACTTGTGCTCAGATATTACTGTCACTCCAGAGCAGAACCAAGCACCCATAGACATGGTCCTGGGATGAAACACAGGATACCACCGAGGAGGCACTGATGCTACTGCTGTGAGCCTTGATGGCCCCTGCTGACTGCAGAGCACAGTGGCACATCTCTGCACGCTTTAATTGTGCAAGGCAGCCAGCACCTGGTATAACTTGGAGACATTCTTCATCTTCTGTAATTTATTAAAAGTTGATTTGGAATACAGTAGTTAAATGAGCACAGAAATGGTTTTAAGCTACCTTGTTTTGCTGTCTCCCCTACTCCTCCCACTCATCTGTACAGCACTCCCTCATTGCCATTCATCTCTCCACCACAGCAGTAATACGCCCAAATGAACTTCTGTACAGGTGCTCCATTTCTTTTCTATTGCCTGTATAGAAGCAAAATATTTGATTGACTCTATTTTTTTCATTTAATTTCATATTCTAATACCTATATTTCATTGAAGGCTTCCTGTCGGTCCCTTGTAAACAATCTTACATCATGATCAAGAATATACTCTACAATTAACACCTTAATGAAAAGAAATAAAGATGTGTGCTCTTGCAGTGAAGTAGAAACAAAACAAAAAAAAAGTCTTAAGTTCATTGTGTTTAACCTAAGGTTTACTTAACAATTCCAGACATCTAAAGAAAAGAGGTTTTCTTCTGTTTATAGAAAGGATTAATAGAAAATACTAAATTTTGTAATGAAATAAATGTTAGCATTAAGGTTGTTAGAGACAAGCCTCTGACAGTTGAAAGTGATTGTATATGGATCATTTGGCTGCACCTTAGAAGGAGGAGTTAGCTGCAGAGATGTGAGAAGTCCTGCATCACTAGTGATGGATCTTGAACACCACCTTCTCTGAGCCTGGTATTCACTCTTCTGTGTTTCTTCCTAAATATCTCTTAGTGAATCCTTTTACATAAACCCCTCCAACCTGGTGTGAAAGTCCGTCAGTATCTTGATGGATATTTTCTTCTCTGTGAAGTTTATTTTGGTTTCTGACTAAGACAGCGCTGTTGCCCAGGTGAATGAAAGCTACCATCTCTTCAAAGTGAAAATGCAGATCTAAGTAGCCTTGTGCTGTCTGTTCTTCATAGTGAACTAGCACAGGTGACATATGAGGGTGAACTTGGAGCAAGAAGGAAAAGTGTTGTAGATGGGTAGTGCAGGGGGTAAGATGACATAGGCATAAGCCACCCAGCGAGACATCAGCCTTGCTGAAGATATCTCGAGGATCAGTTGTTCAGAGAGCCAAACTAGGACAGGCAGGAATTCCCATCCGCTACTGGCTGATTTCTACAAAGGTAAAAACAAGAAGAAGGACAGAATAATGTAAACATAATAACCCAGTGTTCCCATACCGGACCAGACTGAAGGTCCACCTAGCCTGCTGATCGTGTTTTCAGCAGGTCCATCCTGGATGCTTTAGCAAGGAGGAGAAAATGCTGCATTTCCACCAGACACAATGGCTCAATGCAGTACCACACTGCAGCAGAAAGAGGGTCTCCTCTCACTCCCTTTTCCCCTCTCTTCCTGTCTTTATTCTGCTGCTAGCTGGCATTCCTGCCTCTTACACTGCATTTAGGAAGTTGTTTGTCGGGTCCTCCATGAGCCACTATAACTTGTTCAGCAATGAAGAGTTTTCTAAACCGAGCCTGACATGCACCAGATCTGGCTCAGGAGGTGGGGCAGAGTACACCGAGAAGAGGGAAGAGAGGAATAGAAAAGGAGGCAATGAGCCCTCTCTCCTTGCGCAGCACGAAGCTGTTGCATTTACCTGACTGCACGTCAAAAGGCAGCAAAACCAAAGTGTTTATCTGTTCCAAAATCTCAGTAAGGTAATGCCCTGCTTCTAGCTCTCCAGACTTGTGCACTAGAAGATGTGCAAGTCATCGCTCTAGTTCTACTGAGACCTCTCATGTACTTGACATTAAGTGTTCACCTTTGTTATCGCATTCGGGCTCTTTTCTCAGAATGAAGCCCTTATTCAAAGGGTGGAAATACAACAGTGCCACCAGCGAATGGCTGGATCTGCTCTGCAGCACCGTGGCTTCTAGTTCACATCAGCTATTAAATGACACGCCCCAAAATTTCAACAGATAATTTGAAATCAAGGTGATCCAAGAAACTTATAACTCTTGTGGAAAGAATGGACTATAAACTACCTATGAACTTGATTATATGCCTCACACAAACTGAAATTGCTAAGGCTCTATAATGAAATCTATATTTTATTGTTTTCAAGAATAATTTATTCTAGAAATACAAAATTCTCAGAGGCAGAGGTTATTGTGAACCTTGAACCTCCCTGGTGTTAAAAAAAAAAATAGCTGTCAATTGCTTTTCGATTCTGAAAGGATTTTTTTTTTTAATGAGATTTCTCCCACTAAATCAAAATCAACAAGGACAAGCTTAAAGGACAACTTTAAGCTTTAAATTACTTTTGGAAGGAATATGTAGTTCTCCTACTTACTGATAGCTTTGCAAAGCACTAGTCAACATAAAGGTGATCCTACAGATGATCCTTTGAAATAGATCTTTTAAAAATACATGTTAATAGTATGGTGTATGTTTCTACTTACCACTAACACTTCTGGTCAGTTTTAAAAGATGCTATGGCTCACTCTCCTTTGCTCTGCTGTTGGTTTTGAGGTTTTCTGTGTTGCCAACAAGATTCTGCCAAATATCGCAGCATGAAGTGCCAGGATAAATGTACAGAAATGTAAAAAACTGTAGATTTGTTCTCAACTGCTTTATAGTTCGTATTGTCAAATACAGCTCTGCAAGCCACCTGGTGAGTGATCAGGTGAGAATTCTCCACTCCTGTCAGGAGGGTTGACTTAACACCTACTCTCAACAGTGACTGTGCTCTGCAAACAGTGGAGAGGAGTGTTATTTACGTGTTCTTGTACAAGTGAGCATAAACAAGTGGATGCTCTAGCAAACTGACAATAGACTACTAACAAAGGGCCAGATGCTGTTATGCTCCTATAAGGGTGAAGAGGGACAAAATGGGTAAATATTTATATTATCATAGTGGCATGTAACTTGAGCTCAGTTGCGGAGGAAACAGTGATTTACCAGCATGTTCATCCTCTCTTTGGAATCCACATAAACCAAGCAATGATTCAGCAGTGAGAAAAAAATTCTGACAGAAGAACTAAGCCAGGTGAGAGTTCTACAGATTTTTGGGATGTACTTTTCTCTGGGCTGAGAGACTATCAAAGAGCAGTGTTTTCCTGGTCAAGAGTCACCACAGATGAATACAAAAGGTCTACCTGGGCACAGGATACAAGTGTTTGTGTGTCGTGACACGTACACTTCAGTTACCAGAGATCTCTCTTGGAGTTTTGGGCTAAAGCTCTGCATTCAGGACCTCTTCCTGCAAGATGACATCAGCCAGAACATCTTCAGTTATTGCGTCAGTGCTTGTGCCACAGCTCCATTAAGGCCAGCCTTTTTCCAGAGAGCACCTGGTAGGCTACAGTGTGTAGATGATTCTTCATCTACCATTTATTTCCAGCTTGTCCACCCTTCTCCCACAATTACTTACAATTACTTACAGCCAATGGCCATCAGTTCTCCTACTCTGAGTACCTGAACAAGGCTTGTAAGTCTCAGGTGTTTGGACCCTTGTGTCTTCCCTACTGAAAGATAATAAAAAGTTAATTCTGCACAAGCACTTACAATAAAATATTTTGTGTTTTGGTTATCACTTTTATCCTAATGGGCATTTGCCTTTGAGAGCCCTTGGAATGTGATATGCCTATGTTGTGCTTTGTCTCAGTCCTAGGGTCTCCACATGTCCATAACTCATTTAAGTGAATGCTAAGGCTGCCCCTAGCCAATGGAGAGCAATCGAACCACACTCTCTGCAGAAACTGAGAGTAGAACAAGTACGCTTCTTGGATGGCAAGATGCCATCTGTTCAGTGCATCTCTGGAGTGAAAGAAGGCAAACAAAAGTGTGTTATCTGATGCTAGTCCTGTCCTTTGTGAATACAAAATTGAGGCCCCACCTTGATACGTGGAAAAAGAGCACACCGTGTGTCAGTGGAGTGTTGGGGAAAGCACAGTCACAACTGGACTTATAAACAACCCAGGAGCATCTTTGAAAAGCAGTCCATGTGACGAAACATGTTCTTGGGCATTCCCTACACTATTGTGAAATACCATTTCTGGTCATGGGGGTAAATTGGACATGATGACAGGAATGGCAGAGGAAAGCAAACACACAAAATGCGATGCTGTATTTAATGAAGAATATCCCCATAAACAGTTAAAATGTTTAGCAAGAGTTTGAGTTCAATAGTTTCGTTTTACAGATGTAGAGGTTACACTGTACTTTGATGGAAAAAATATTCTCCATCATGCTCAGCTCACTGTGGAGCACTTAAAGCACAGACCCAGGTGTGAACTCACTCTGAGAGGTAAAAACAAAGCCGCATTATGTAATAAGATTTAATGATTATTTGAATCTCTTTTTCCATCCCTGTGGATCATTGATTTAACCTTCCCTGTTTTGTTCTTGAGATATTGCTAAAACAAGTAACCATGTTCTAAAATTAATCAGGGCGATTTTTTTATATAACCCGGTAACAGCATTTTGACTTTTGCTTTCCCTCTTCAAGAAAGAAACACAAGCGGAACCAACATTTTTGCTAGGAACTGCAAAACATTTGCAAAATGTTCAGATTGCAGGGCCATAGGGAACGAACACGTAAGCTATTACGTGCATAGCCTGGGGTCCAACTGTTATTTTCTCTCAGAGGAAAACAAAAGCAGACCTTTTAAAGCCACCGCTAAGGAGATTTCTATTTAGAGAATATGCAATAACTCATATTGAGACAAGATTTTAATCTCAGCAAGGCTTTGGATAATCTGCTGGCACCTGTGTTTGCTGCTCTTCCACCCCATTGCACTGCTTAGACTGAAGGCCAAAGGTCGGATCCTGCAAGTTTGTTTCTGGCAGCGGTCCTACTTACATGAGTGAGGGTCTTGGCAGGAGCAAGGTAAAGGTTTTTCAGGATCTGTCCCTGAAAGTGTCATCTATGAGAAAATGACACCAGTATCATCATATTCTATATTCTTTCACAGTCTCTTATTCTTTTTTTCCCAGTACGGCACCAGTTGACACTATTGTTGTGGTACATATTGTACTGATACATTATGATGAGTTGCCTGAGGAAAAGGTGTGAAGTACAGACAACACCTTCTGAGGAAAACAAATAGAAAGGTATTATCTAGGATGATGTGTGAAAGAATGGGGAAAGGTTTTTCAGGTACAGATCAAAGCTACCGGACATGTCAGCCTGTGTGTGCTCTGTACAGGTTTTTATAGTAGTTTCACCATACAAGCAAGCAGGGACTTTTTCAATACTATGAAAATACCATTACAGATATTGTGACGTCTTCTTGCTGCTGAGGCCTCTGCACCCGACTAAGATACAAACCTCGGTTAACAATGGGCATGTTTGTAAGAGTCCAGTTTCTGCAGCTCAAAGAAAGAGAAAGAAATGCAAAAAAAAATAAATGAGTTTATGCATAATAATTTTGGCCATACAATGAATAGTGCTGTAAAAGGAGATCATGTGGCTGGGCATAGGAAAGAAAAGAAAAAAAATCTACCTCTAATGTATCTTACATAGGTTTAATACCCTTAAAAATGAGCATTATTCATCTGAAAGTGTTGAAAATAGCATCAGATTTCTCTCCCTCTTGGATTCTGTGATTCATGCTTCCCTTTCTAAAGTCTACACCCTGTGAAGAGGAGTGCATTATCAAGGAAAGGAAAGAGGCTTGCCAGGGACAGAAGGTAATTTCCCTTAGCAGGTGCGTACAGCAGGTGGTACACAGTGTACCTGCAACGAAAAGGTAGATTTAGGCTAAGATTTTATTTAATATGGAAAACTTATTGCATCCTGAGCCACTACTGGGGATGTGCCAAAAATCGTGTCTGCAGCATGATTTATTACGTGAAAATACCACCGAACTAATCAGTGGAGTTACTAATTAATACAAATCTGCATTTTTGCATAAGCAATTAGTGCAAAGAGAGTGCAATGAAAGAGGAAGTTTGACTCATTTAATCTCAGTGTCTATTCAAGCGGAAAGACCCACTAGGGCAAGGCACTAGGATCTACATTTGGATTTTTTTTTCCTTTTGATTAGTTAAAGGAACTAAAAGGTCAGATTATCAATATTTAATTCAAATGGAAATGCATTTGTTCAAGAGGAAAGAAAACACTTTATTTAAACAAGGTGGGACTCTGGGGGTAAATGCCTGCATCAAAAATAATTAGATTTTGCAGTTATAACAGCATCTAAATCCCGTCTGATAAGAATCCTTTTTCCGAGGAACAGAGGTGGTTTGACACCGATAGCAAAGGCTGCTGATGTTATTTAAACTCTAGCTCAGGGGGTAGCTGGCCTACCAGTACAATTTAGACATTTGCTTTAATTGTACATACTTGTCCGATTTGTGGGGTTTTTTTTAATCAACTTGAATTATATTTTAAATCTATTGTGATTTCGTAATTGTGTGCACTTGACTAAAAGAATAATTTAAAAAGCTGATAATTAAACCTTGGTAGTGATGTATTTTCCATTAACTAAATAGAAGTTTACATTTATAGAATTAAAACACCACCACCATTTATCTAACGGGGAAAGGCTCAATAAAATTAATATACTGAGTCTTAAGGGAAAAAAGAGCAGAAAAGGCACCTTAATCTTCCGTACCAATTCCGAGCCCAGCTGTACACACATCCCAGAGCGCAGCGCCGGCAGTACTGACGCACCCGACACCAAACCGGTACCCGGTGATTTCTGAGCCGAGGCAGCTGGAGCGGAGCTCGGAGCGCTCCGGGCACTGCCCTCTCCCCCCGTGCTCCGCTCCAGCCGGGAAAGGGGCGAGCGGGACAGCTCCGGGAGGAGCAAACCCGAGCTGGTCCTTTCCCAGCCCGGCTCCGCTGAGAGGTGGGATCGGGGCCGTGCCGAGCGCGGCCCGAGGGGACAGGAGGGGCACGGATACTTTCCCTTTATTCTATTTTATTCTTTAGGATAACCCTCAGGCTTTGTGTCGGGGAGAGAAGGAGCAGGGAACGCGACAGCGAGAGAGCCCGAACAGCCCGGGCAGTAAATCACTCGCTAAATTATAAGCGTGGCTCCGTCTCTCCAATAGCTTTAAGCTATTTGGGGAGGCATCCTTTTCCCGCACTCTCGCAGGTGCAATATGAATCAATTATCTTAATTAAGATAATGCCGCAAACCCAAGAGATTTCCTCTGGAGCGGATTTCGCGCTCCGGACAACTGTAAAGCGTTTCTACAGCGCTGCTCCCCTCCCCGCAACCAAACCTCGCAGCCGGGCTGGCCGAGGCTCGGCCCCGTCGGAGCCCCGCGAAGGGGCTGCATCCCCGGGGCTCCCCCTCCGCTGCCGGGGCCGGGGGGCGCCGGGGGGCCGGGAGCCGGGCAGCAGCTTTGTTGGGACGTGTGCGGTTCGCGTGCCGCGCAGCAGGAGGGGAGGGGGCAGCGGGGAGGGAGGCAGGAGGGAGAGAAAAGAAGAGACAAGGAGAGAGAGAGAGAAAGAGAGAGAGAAAGAAAGAGAGAGAGAAAGAAAGAGAGAGAGAAAGAAAGAGAGAGAGAAAGAAAGAGAGAGAGAAAGAAAGAAAGAGAGAGAAAGAAAGAAAGAGAGAGAAGAAGGGGGAAGGAAAATAGAAAAACAAACGGGGGGGGGACGACGGAAAGAAAAAGAAAAAAATTATTCGTGAGGAAAAAATAAGCAGAAGCCGAATTAGAAGCCAGATGGAGAAGGAGGAGTCTGTAGGTCAGGGAGAGAGGGGAAAAAAAAAAAAAAAGACATGCTTGGAGCGATAAAATCAAGCGGCTGGGGAAGAGGAGAGGCAGGGAAGGTGGGAAACCGGAGCCGGGGAGCCAGGGACGGCCCGAGCGCGGCCGGCAGAGCGGGCTGCCCGGGAGATGGGGAGCAGAAGTGGTGTCGGAGGAGCGAGAGCAGCGGGCGGGATGGAGCCCGAGTGCCCCGCGCCTGCCCGGGCTCGGCAGCCCCTCTGCCCGATCGCCCGCCTCTGTGTTTGTCTGTCGATGATTTGCTGACTTTATTTTGCGCTCGGGAAGGCTGGCTGTACCGAACGCGGAGGCACACCGGCATCCCAAAGCTGTTCCCCGGAGTTCAGCTTTTTGCCCTCCTCCTGGTGTTTCTCCCAGAGCCCCACTCTCCCGGGAGTATCCCCAGCCAGTCCCATCCAAACGCGGGTGACGTTTTTTCCGCTCCTTCAAAACCTCTTCAAACCTCACCGCTCCCCAAGCGCTCTGGCGGCAGCAGCGCCGCCTTGCCGGGGCCGCGCTCCGAGGGGGCGCCCAGCGCATCCCCCGCGCCCTGCCCGGAGGCAGCTCTGCGGGCAGGGAGAGGCTCGCCGCGGGCCGGGGATGCCGTGAGGGGGGCAGGCACCGGCGCTTCCCTCCCGGGCGTGCCCTAGGGATCCGAGCTCCGTCCCCGCTGGTCCCCCCCGGCGGCAGACGCCGCGCTTCGCACCGAGAACCGGCCGCCTCGGAAATAAAAGGCAGCGCTCTGCCCCGTGTATTTGATTCCCGAGAAGGCAAACAGCTCCGTCCTGCCGGCCCCGGGGCTATGTAGGTCACGGGCAGCAGAGAAACATCTCCAAGATAACCCGACCTGGAAAAATATCTTTGGAATCGCTTTCCGCAGGGCGCAATTATTGGTTTCGCGTTTTATGCCTCACGAGGCTTAAATAAATGATTCCCCCCCTTCCTTTTTTCTCATGTTATTGACTAAATGTCCGGATAACGCGGGCTGGTAGCGATGATCCCCGTCTTATCACGCAAGGGGGACGTCTCCCTCGTTAGAGCAGAAATTTGGCAGCGTTTGCAAACTCCGTTTGAAGACTTTTAAAACGCCTTTCTCCCCCGCTCCCCGTTAACCGGCCGTTTTTCCATCAACATCCCGGGCAGAGCGAAAGAGCGTTCGATCCGGGACGGCCCCGAGGGGCGCCGCATCCCTTTCCCCCAGCGGCGGAGGCGGGTGGGGGGACTTGTGGAGCGGGAAGGACTGGGACACTCCAAGGAGCCCGTTAGGAGCTGCTAGCGGGGGGGGCAGCACCCCGGAACAATGGGAACAATGCAGCTCCGCGTGTCGGGGCAGGCGGGAGCGGAGCGGTGCGATGCTCCGCCGCCGTGGGGGGGGGGGGGGGGTCGCCCGGTGACAGATGGCAGTCGCCCGGCGGGCCACAAAGGGCGTGTCGGCTCCGCGGGCGGGCGCGCGCTCGCATACAAATCAGGGGTGTCACGTGTGACGTGGGCGGCCATCTGGCGCGTGCCGGCCGGCGGGCGGGGCGGGGCCGGCGGGGCGGGGCGCAGGCGCGGTTGGGCGGGGGCGATCGCGGCGGTAGCCGAGTCCCAACCCCCCGCGCCGCGCATCCTCGGTCCCCGCTATATAACGGGGGGGAGCCCGGCGCTGCGCAACCTCGGGGAAAAAAAAAATAATAATAAAAAAATAGGAGAAAAAAAAAAGAAAAAGGAATCACAGAATCACACGCGACGCCCTCGCACGGAAAAGCTGCGCCGGGGTTATGAGACCGTCACCGCGCAGGAGAGGCTGAGCGACGGAGGTAACGGGGAAGCGTGTCGTTTTCCCTCTCCCCGCGGGAAGGGGCTTGGCAGCGGCTGCCGAGGCGAGAGAGGAGCCGGCGGGGTCGGAGGGGCTGCGGGCGGTGCTGTGGCTCGCGGTCGTGGGAAGCGGCGGCGGCTCCTGCCGGGGCGGGCGGGCGGCTCGGTGCCCGCACACCTGTACCACCCCTCCACGCGCACAAATACATGCGATACATACGTATCGTATATACGCATGATATTTAAACACATGTGTGCGCACATCTATTCGCACGCGTTATATCCGTGTTTGTGCTTCCACCTCCGAACTTCCAGCGCTCTCCTCCGCGGAGGGCGGCCGCCGCGCTCTTGGAAAGACGGGCAGACGAGGTGCTCAGGGACAAGGTTTAGTGACAGATAGGAATGGTTGGACTCGACGATCCAAGAGGTCTTTTCCAACCTGGTGATTCTGTGATTCGCCCCGTAGGCTGCGCCCCGGCGAGTGGCCGGCATTGTTCCTCCCCGATGTGCCCGGTGCCACCGGCGGCCGGTCACGAAAGGATCCCGCGGGGAGAGGTGGGACGATGCCCGCCTGCAGCGGGAGGGGTGACACACGGAAAGCCGCGGCCGGTTCCACACCTGTTACCGCGGCACCGCCGCTCGCCACCCTACCGTGGGCCGTCCTGGGGGCAGGAGCGGGAGGCTCTCCCCGGGAGAGTCCGCTGGTTCGGGGGAGCAGGTGCTCCGGCGCCGTCGGGGCGGGCAGTGAGGGAGCCCTTGGCGGGGACAGGTGTCACGGGCGGCCATCCCTTCCCCGTGGATGTCGGGGTGTGTTTCCCGCCTTTCCCACTCCCCGAGTCAGCAAATGTGTTTTTTTTCTTAAGAAAACAAAAAATGCTCGGTCTGCCCGCGCCGTGCGGCTTGGGCTGCTCCCGCACACGTAATCTGCTTATATTCCCCGCTAATATCAGCGAGTTACATAATGGCATTCGAACATATGTCATCTTAATTATAAGGCAGGACCGCGGAGACAGTTAAAAGTTTGCGCTGGCACCGTGGGGAAGCCGCAGCATCCCTCGGGGGCAGCGGACGGGCGGCTTCTCCCCGCGGGTCCGGGTGCTGATGCGGCTCTTTTCTCTCTCCTCCTGGGCGCAGAGGCTCACCATGACCAAGTCGTACAGCGAGAGCGGGCTGATGGGCGACCCCCAGCCCCAGGGGCCCCCGAGCTGGACGGACGAGTGCCTCAGCTCCCAGGACGAGGAGCACGAGGCGGACAAGAAGGAGGAAGACCTGGAGGGTCTGCACGTCGAGGCCGAGGAGGACTCGCTGAGGAACGGCGAGGAGGAGGACGAGGAGGACGACTTGGACGAAGAGGAGGAAGAAGAAGAGGAGGAGGACGACGACGAGCAGAAGCCCAAGAGGCGGGGCCCCAAGAAGAAGAAGATGACCAAGGCGCGCATGGAGCGGTTCAAGCTGCGGCGCATGAAGGCCAACGCCCGGGAGCGAAACCGCATGCACGGGCTGAACGCGGCCCTGGACAACCTGCGGAAGGTGGTGCCCTGCTACTCCAAGACTCAGAAGCTCTCCAAGATCGAGACCCTGCGCCTGGCCAAGAACTACATCTGGGCGCTCTCCGAGATCCTGCGCTCGGGCAAGAGCCCCGACCTGGTCTCCTTCGTGCAGACCCTGTGCAAGGGCCTGTCGCAGCCCACCACCAACCTGGTGGCCGGCTGCCTGCAGCTCAACCCGCGGACTTTCCTGCCCGAGCAGAGCCAGGAGGTGCCGCCCCACGCGGCGGCGGCGGCAGCGGCGGCGGCGGGAGCGCCCTTCCCGCCCCACCCCTACCCCTACCAGTCGCCGGGCCTCCCCAGCCCTCCCTACGGCACCATGGACAGCTCCCACCTCTTCCACCTCAAGCCGCCGCACGCCTACGGCGCCGCGCTCGAGCCCTTCTTCGAGAGCGGCTTGGCCGAGGGCGCCAGCCCCGCCTTCGACGGGCCGCTCAGCCCGCCCCTCAGCGTCAACGGCAACTTCTCCTTCAAGCACGAGCCGGCCGCCGACTTCGACAAGAGCTACGCCTTCACCATGCACTACCCCGCCGCCGCGCTGGCCGCCGCGCCCGCCCACGCCGCCATCTTCCCCGCCGCCGCCTCCCGCTG
Organism: Cuculus canorus; assembly: GCF_017976375.1. NCBI lineage: Eukaryota > Metazoa > Chordata > Aves > Cuculiformes > Cuculidae > Cuculus > Cuculus canorus. The sequence goes on along the minus strand of NC_071406.1, from coordinate 26,532,236 downwards.
CGACATCCCCGTCGACGGGCTGGCGCCCTACGAGGGCCACGCGCACCACGAGCGGGTCCTGGGCGCCCAGCTCAACGCCATCTTCCACGACTGACGGCGGGGAGGCCGCCGCCGCCTTGTTTACAGCGGCTCCCGCCCCGCTCCTGTCGATCGCCCGATCGGGATAACAAAAACCGCGAGCAATAATTAGGATCTATGCAATTTTTAAACTAGCGATGGGCCAATTACAAAAATATATATGAAATCTATATTTTTCAACCAACGTTTTACTACTTGTTACCTTTCCCATGCTGAATTATTTTGTTGTGATTTTGTACAGAATTTTTAATGACTTTTTATAACGTGGATTTCCTATTTTAAACCATGCAGCTTCATCAATTTTTATACGTATTGGAAAGGTAGAATTATATCTAATTTATACGAAATAATTTAACTAATTTAAACCAGCAGAAAAGTGCTTAGAGAAGTTATGTTGCCTTAGCATTTCTTTCCTTTCAAATAGTTGAAGAAGAAGAAGAAGAAAAAAAAAATGCACAATCCGGGCAGTTTATTTCCCATGAAAGTATCTTTTCTTTTTTTTTTTTTTTCATTATTTTATTTTATTTGTATTTTTCCTTTCCCCTCTACGACAAAGAACCAGATCCCCCAAGTCTTGAGAAGATATAAGAACGAGAGACTTATTTTCTATTAAAACATATCAATTCAACACATTACTTGCACAAACTTGTATATAAAGATTATAAGCAAATGCCAACACCCTTTTTAAATCGAAAGCTGCTTGACTATCACATACAATTTGCACTGTTTCTTTCTAGTCTTTGGACCCCTTGGCATTCCGTGGTTTTGGTTTTTTCTTTTTTTGAAGAGAACTTGAAGATGTTAATGTTTCCAGGCGATATAAATGCATGATTTTATACATGTTCACAAAATCCGTGGTTGTCATATGCTCATCTTATAAATCGGAACCTAAAAACTAATCAGGTTGTTAAAGTCGGGCTATATACCTATTGTAGTCGATTAGTACGGTAGCTTGAAACAAATTCAAACCATTTAATCCGTAATTAGAACAATAGCTATTGCATGTACAATGCAGTCCAGAATAAGTGCTGTTTGAAATGTAACGCTGGTTCAACTGGAATCAATCTGTACTGTAATTTTGTTTGTAATCCTGTATATTATGGTGTAATGCACACTGGGATTTTAGAAAAACATCCGTCCTTTGGCAACAACATAGTATTGAACATTTGGTCGAATGTTGCATTTCTCCTTAAATGTGATTATTATTTTTTTTTTCTTAGTGTAAGTAATTCCTATGGGATTATTGTTTTATTCGGATAGCTCATGAAAGGTGCAACACTTATTATTTGTAGAATAAAATTGGACTAAAACAAAAAAAAACCAACCCAAAAGGACACTGATTCTTTCCTTACCTCGAGGGGTTCCGGGGGAAGGGGGGGATTGTTGGTTTGTTTACAGCCAAACGGGCTATTTGCAATGCTGATGTGCGGAGAGAGGGAGAAGAAACGCGTTCGCCCGGGAGCCGGGGGGGATCTCCGCACCGGGAGGGAAAGCGGTGCCCATTCGCCGTCTCCACCTCCTCCCAGACGCGAAACGTGTGTTTCTTTACTCTACACTGATTATTCTGGGGTTCAGGATGCGAGAGGACCTGCGGGAGAGCGGTTCCCCTAATGACCGGGAACAATTAGCAACAGGTCTGTGCCTCCGACCCTCAGAATCAGATTTAAGACTGACTGCAACACCTTCCTTGAAACCTGTCACAAAGCAGAGGTATTTCACGAACATTTCCCTTAAGCCCGGCAAAAACTGAACACGTTCTGCTGTGGACGAGGGCATTTTTTTTTTCACCAGAAACCAATCCACTGACCTCTGTTTTAAGAGGAGTTTATAGCTACGGAAATCCAACACCTAAGCGTTGGAAACGTGTATTGGAACCGCAGCACCCTAAGGGACAGGGGTTTTTTGAGCTAAAAACACGCTGACAATGAATTGCGGTGCCCGCTGATGCGTTTTGCAGCATCTCTCTGCCTTTTGCCCGAGCCCGCAGCTCCCTGTTGCTGCATCTGAAAAGGAAGAAAACAAAAGGCAACTTTTCAAGCACCCGATTAACCTTTCCCAGTCAGTGGCAGCACAGCTAAATATACCTTAGATAACCCAGGGGTGGGGGAGGGAATGAATGGCGATTTTTCAGATAAAACTGAAAAAGCTGACGCAGGCTCCCTCGCCTTTTGGTTATGCTCCTTCTTCTTAAATATAAAGATTCTTCTAGTCAGTCAAGGGGCAACTCACATGCCACCATCTTTTATTCAAAGGCAGGCACAGATGTTCCTTCTGCAGGGGAGGTTTTAATTTATGAAAATGATATTGTTTATGCATGAATGCACTCTGCATAACACACAGTACTTCCATCTGATGACAGAAATACCACAGAACCAGTGCCAATGTCAGGAACATATTCTGCAAATTTAGTCGCTTAAATGTTTAATGAATATTTGGAAGGCATTTCCAAACCACAAGAAACCTTTTCAATTACCTTTTCTTTTTTCCACGGTTAATAACAAAATTCAACTCCTCTAGGCAATGCAATTCACTTAAAAGATCTACCTAGGCTATCTGAGTGTACACTACTGCTATATTTTAGAGACAAAAAATTCTAATCTTATGAGCAACCTAATAGGGAAAATTCATTAGGCATTTTGGTAACTGGAGGCACCATTTTACAAATCAGTTGTGAGTTTTATTATTTCAATTAGTTTAGTGATTTTTTCCCTCACCATTATAAAGTATTGGACCTCTTCCCAACCCCTTTTGCTGCTGCTTCTGATGCCTCTATGACATTTATTTTTTACTTACTGTTAATATCAAGCCAAATCTTGAAATCTGTGTTCATGACTCCCACAGGAAGGTCTATCAAGGTCTCTTTCAAAGGAAAGAATTACTCACCCTGTTCCTCTCCTATGAACATATTGCTAATTAACTAAGGCTATAGTGGGATTATCTCACTTCCGCACGTGGAGGAAACTCTGGGGTTGAGTCATACCCACACACATACTGGGACATCAGGCAGAGGCCTAGGACTCTATTTTTATGGCTTGTTGGGACCAGTGTCCTTTACCTTCTTTATGCCGTACTTCTCACAGCAGAAATTGTTCTGCTACCAGTGCAAACTTGAGAAGACCCCGGTGAAATCTCTGCAGGAACAGTGCATGAATAACAGTCTCAGCTTGCAGCTTTTCTCTTCTTCGTTTTCTGAAGCAACAGAAGAGGCTCCGGAGGTTTCAGTCTCATCATTGCCTGCGATACAGCTGAGGCCCCGGTTACGACGGAGGGGTCTGAAATCGTAGAATTCCAGGTCACGTGCACAATATGTCTGAGAGGCGGAAAACTCAGGTCTTGCCTAGCCTGAATGAAAGAAGAGCCTGAACATCAGACTTTGGCCCAGTACCTTCAGGAGGACTCCCCAAGTGAAAGGAAGTAGATTCCAGGAGAACTAAGAGTTCTGGATTCACCAGAAGACAACAGAGCATCGCTTTCTTCAGAAGATACTGTTCAGGAATTTTAATAAACTACTATTAAGAAGCAACATGCAATTCCAGAAGTAATAGGAATTACTAGAAATAATTCTAAACTAAGTCTTCAGAGCAAGTAAAACAAACATCTTCTGTCATCTGTAACAGTAAAAATTCTTGCAATTATTTCATGATTGTAACTGATCAAAACTATATCCATCATCACCTTAGCATTTGCTTTTGACATATTACAAATATGAGCCTCCTTTTAAAAAAAGCCCAAACCAAACCAAATCCAGTATTTCTGCACAAAGGATACTTTTGTCAAATATTTTTAGAAATTATTAAGTCCATTTTCTTGTTTACACATATAGTACCTGAAGATTAAAATACTGAACAGGTGAACAAAAATAACCCATTCCTATTGAGGAAGAACTCAAAGAAATAGTAACTTGGAGTTCTGCCTGGTGCTGTATGAGGCAAACTATGCAGAAATTGATCTTGTTTTTATTGACCAAGATGGATTGTATGGTAATTATTTTAGAAGTTACAAATGGTCTACACTCTTCCCTTAGCTGAAAACCCCATGTTACAAAGAAGCCTTGAAAAACATAGTACATTAATATGTTTTGAAACAGTGAGCTGAAGATCTACAAATAGACTGTTCTTTAAATATGTACATAAGTGTTTTGTAAATAATTCATATATGTATTTAACAAACTGTCAGAAGCTATGCAATACAAAATTAAAACTGACAGTGCTCTCAAAGTGTTCTCTTAAGTATTTAGGTTGCCTACAGGGTATGTAAAACAGAGTATCAGCCCTAGTTTTCAGTTTCCTAGCTTGTAGTAGTTTTCAGCACAGAGTTAACTGCATTTTGTATGACGTAAAACAGAAGCAGCTAAGATTTACACTATTTGCCAACACTTTGGTGAAAGAAAACAGAAATCAAGATTCAGAGTAGAACTTCATCACTTAAAAAAGATAGCATATCAACCTTAATGCAAAAAAAAAGTAAAATATCTTCTGGTCAACACATTCTCATTTTATATTCATTCCCATTATCACATTTTCCTCTATTTTGACAGCTCCTGGTGCTCATAGGAATGACTTCAGCTTCCATCGTTACTGCTTCTTACTTCTGCATAATAATTTCAGTCATTCTTGTTCTCCTCTTTGCAGAGATTTGGTCATCTCCACAACTCAGACGTTCTTTCCTTAACTCCTTGCTTTTCTCTCTCTCTCATTTTACGTTTACCTTCTTTTCAGACATTTAGAAACAGGTATAGTAATAGTAATGCTCATTTCTATACGCTACTGGTGTCATTTTTCTTCAGAATAACTTATGACTTCACTGACTGTGTCAAAAGTTCAGTGTTCTGCTTAATATCTCTTCTTCAAATTCAGGGAAAAGCAAACAGGGCTGAATTAATATTGACAGCTATAAAAGATGCTTTTCTAAAGTAACGACGTAAGAAGGGGATATACTTAGGAGAGCTAATATTTGGGAAAGAACAGCTGAAGTGTAACTGACTACACAGTAAGACTTCATTGTATAAACAGATACTGTAGCCAGAAAAACATAGAAGCCAAGAACATGCTGCCAATTTCAAAATCTAAATTTCTCCAGAAGCAAACGTGTATTAGCCATTGAAGCAAGCCAGCTACCAGAAATGTCCTGTTGAATCCTCCAGATTGGACGTACACTATTTTCCCGACAGCATCCCCTCATCTCTTAATTCTTGTTCCTTAATTTCAGCATCACATAATCTATGAATCAAAAACTGGCCTTCCCATTTCTTAGGTGTTCAACTCATTGCACTTTCCCACCCTTTTTTCTGAGAGGAGAGAATATATTTTCCAATAGCGTGCCCTACCTGCTTGCTTTCCTTCAGTAAACACCAGCTGTACTTCCCTCACTTTCTGCCAGAGATTATTTTACCTCTTCTCTTTCTTCAGTTCCCTCTGGAAAAGACTTCTGAGACTCCTACTACTTAGCATCTAGAGAGCAAGAGACGTTTTCCTTCATTTGAAGAGAAACAGTGTCAGTTAAAGAGAGGTTAGGTCATCTCCTCATTTCCTGCCTCTTGTCTGGGCCAAAAGGATGCTCCCCTCTCCTAGTTCAACTGCCTGTGCTCAAGGCCAGCTCTATGGAATGGAGCAACATCTCCTCCAGGTCCAGGCTGCTGAGAACAAGCTCTAAGAAACTACAGGGAGGATGCCCCTCCCTCACACAAGAACTGTGTGTAAGAAGAGGCTTATCACCGCTGGTGTCTACCTTCATGATATTGCAGCCATATCTGTGCTTGGACATATTCAGATCCTGACCCACAGACTGGATATCTTTGCTTGGCCTTGGACCTGCCTTGACGGTATAGACTTCCCTGGCAACTGCTAGCTAGCACTAACACCGTTACTGTCACCAGTAGCGCTAACACTGTCACTGTCACCAGACCTGATCCTGACTCTGCTTTTCAGCTTGATGTTAAACCCACCTCATTGCAATAGGCATCTCTAGCTATTTGGACTTTTGGCTGAACTTGGCCAAGTGCAGTTCTGCTCAGCATGGTCATGCATGCAGGGCGCAACCTTACTTGTGGTCACCCTCAGCTGCCCTCCCTCTACAGGACGGCCTGCCCTATATGCTCCTTGATGGTCCTCCCTTTATGCTTCTGGCTGCTAGGGCCCAGAAGGGCACTACAGAGCCTTAAAACCCTGACCAGCCCCATCTGTGCTTCCCACCAACCCTGACGAAAGGCCTGGTTCTCTATTTGAGCTCAGCCTAGGACTATCAGTCCTTTCTCTAGAGCTGTTTTGGGATGCTGCTCTCCAGTTCATTCACAGCTGATTGAGATCTGCAAGTAGATGTTTGGTTCTGATCTCAGCTCTGCCTCATTACTGTGAAAATGCCTGATTATTTGGATTCTTGAGGGATCCTGGTATCCTCCTCTGGTCTTTCTCACTCAGGTACCACCAGGTGAGTCCTGGCCGGAAAGGCCCCTGCCTCGCTAGCGCTGGGATCCTCCTCTTGGTTCCCTAGCCCTTAGGAAGCAGCTGGCCCTTGCTGTGATCTGACAATGGCTTTGCTTCCCCTCCTGCTGTACCCCCCTGCCCCTCGTTTGCCCCTTCTAAAATAATTTTTTTGAACTATTTGTTTAAAACCAAAACAATGTTAAGGCAATTTTTAAGGCAGCTCTACTGGCTCCCTAAGCAGGAGTAACAGAATAACCTGGGATTCAGACTATAAAAAACAGCACAAAACTGTTCTGTGGACTCAGTTCCATGATTTTTTTTTAATTCCTAGTATACTTTAAGAATGCACACTTTCCATACTTATGACTAGACAAAGAGAATAGCTGCGTCTTGTAGAGAACACCTGATGAAGTAGATGTCCTTGTGCATATTTAGTCACATTCAAATTGAAAGAGGTACATTAAATTCAAAGACAGAGTTACTTTATGCATGGAAAACACAAAATACTTATAAATATTCAAAGAATACTTCAGGAGGCTATCTGAAGAGCCGCAAAATTTAACGTGAAGGACTTCCATAAAACATGTCCTTCAACTTACTCTTCAAGAGGTGAATAGAGCTTCTCTATGTTCATTTATCTATTGCCATTGAATCGAAACAGATGCGAGAACTGGAAAGTAAAACAGAGTTCAGGTGCTTTGGGTGGCTTGCAATGTCTTCTACATCATCCCTGTTCCTTGTGTGGCATATTGTATTTACAGATGTCCGTTGATCATTCTTCCATCACAAGTACCTATAAGCTCCACTTCCAAATTCTGGGTATGATCAAAGATGTAGAAGAAATAAAGGCCATTACAAGTAGATTCAGTGCTCTGTACTGTTTGGCTGCCTACTGTACAACTCCTGTTACACATTTCCCATCTTTCTTTTGCATCTCTTCTTTTTCTCTAATATGGGAACATCACACAGGATACTATATGAGATCATCAATACATACAACCCCTCTTACAAGAAAGGACAATGAATTTCTTTGTGTGAGATTTCCAAACCGTGTGGAAAAGAGATAAAATTATACTGCTGGACTATTCTGTATTTTTTACAACTTCAATGTCCAAATCTGAAAGTTGTGATGCTTGAGAAAAAAATCTACTCTAATAGACTTAGAATATCATTTTTGTCCCCAGAAAAAGCTGTCAGTCTCAGACTTGTGAAGGATTGTGGGGACTTGAGGATTTATGAACAGTAGCAAACCAAGCGTGAACAGACTTGTATGTTCCTCCTATGGTTTTTGCTGCTATATACAGTTCTCTTACTGGTTTGTGTTTTTATCTACTACGTTTTAGTATCTTAACAGTTAATGATTTAATACTCCTTCCAAGTAATGTCAATAAAAGAGCGTCAGATATCTTAAAGGCCTCAGTTGAAGGGTATTATCTTAGGAACTGTAATAGTCTTCCACTGGTGATACTGAAAATAGTATTATTTTATGGTTCGAAGACAGTTATCAGCTTATCCTTTCCTGGACCTTAGAGAAATTATCTGGTGACAATGTATAATGTACATGGACAGGGTAGGATAATAAATGGTCCCAGAAACATAACCTGAAAATTGATTCAGCTATATCTAGTTTCACGTTGTTCTTTATTTTCTAGTTAATGATTTAGCTTTTCTTATGAATGACATCAATGCAAACACATTAAAGATCACTAATGCCAAATGACAGACAGAGGTTTAATTGGTTCATCTATTGTCGTACCAGAATGATGAATTGGTAGAGCAAGCTTGTTTGTTTGGCTTGCAGTTCTTCCAGCCTTGTCACTCTGTTACTTTTAGGCAAAACTTCCGTAGCTTACACATAATTTAAATTGTTTACACTTTATTTTATCTGATTACTCTGCATTAAAGATATTGATATCCCCCAAAAGATCTAAGGGACAAAAGAATTCACACAATTAAAGTCAGAAAACAACTATTGACACTAACAGCTTTAAGCAAGCAGAAACTTTAGCTGGTCATGTTATGATCTGGAAAAGTAAGTTGGTGAGGGTTACATTTCAGTGAAAGCAGTATCAATGGCTCCATGCAGATTGAAAAGCACTTACAGGCTGCATATTTAACAAATATCCAGAGCATACTTTAAACTTGGCAGTGTATTAGATGGAAATAAGTATCAAAAAGTCGTGCCACAGTGACTTTTAAAATGTGTCTTAAAACTGTTGTCTCTGCTATGTAATTAGCAGCTTGGTACAGGTTTTTATGGAACTGTTGACAAAGGCAGCTTAATAGTTACGAAATCATGTGTAATCTCATGGTCTCTAAACTGCAGATAATCAGATTTCCTTACTTGTAACAGCATTTTTCTTCTAGAGAAACAAACATCACAGGAAGACCCTTGACTATTTTGATGTGTGGTTTGAACTGTGATTTGTATCAGTCTGGAAAAGGCAACATTTTTAATGTTTTGCTTTGTTTCTTAAAGGGATGTTCTATACTTGTCTTATTACAAATATTAAAGATAAAATTACTAAACTGCTCATTTTAAAAAGTAATTTTCATGTACTAACAAGCCACCATGACATTATACAACTCAGAACTGAAAAGCACCCAACTTGCTGTTTTCCTTCAAGTCAAGCATTTAAAAGCTCAGGAGCACCTTATAAATCAGAGTTGCTACTGGAGCTCTAATGTGATTGTTATCAGAGAATTTTACAGCACCTGTGAGCAAAGCTGTCACATTTCCAAGCAGTAAAATCTATCGTTTACAGAGTGGGAGCAAAGAAGTGTGTCTCCCTCTTCTGCATTTAAGCATCGAGGGGGAGAGATGACGATGCAACCTTCTGGGCACGCTTTCTGTGTTGGCCCACTTGAGGCATAATCCAGACTTGCATGAATCTACCAGATTCCAGACCACTGTGTTCCTCAGTTGTGTTATGAAGGGTGTGTGTAACTGATACCTCTGCTGGGGTTTATGATAACACCTTGTTTTGTGACATGGTATGTGTCTTAGGGATGGACCATTTGGGTATGAAAGGGCTACTGTAACTTTGTGTCATAGTTTCCCAAAGATAAATAATGATAACATATATGATATATGATCATATGCATATCTGATAATATGCATGATAGTATATCTATGATATCATGATATCATATATATATGATCAGTTATATAATATATAATATATAATATATAATATATAATAAATAATATATAATATAATATAATTATATATTATTAGATAATAATTATATATTATATATTATATATTATATAACGTATATTATATAACATGTAAATTACATAATATAATGTATATAACATATTTATAATAGACATATGATATATAATATATACAATATATAATATATATATACATTATATACAATATATATACAATATATATATTGTATATATACAATATATATACAATATATTATATATGCAATATATTATATATACTATAATAAAGATAATATAGGCTATATGATCTTTATTATGTATTATTTTTTATATATTATATGTGATCACATATATAATATATATGATATATGTAATATATATGATATATATAATATAGGAGATATATAGTATACAATATATTATAGAATTTTTGTATCACTTATCTTCATATATATAACATATGTGATAAAATATATATAAGATATAGGATATAGAATTATTTTACTGTATTCTTATATATTATTATAAATGATATGTATTATAATATATTATGATATATAGTATATCTAATACATCATATATTACAATATGTATGATTTATTGTAATATATCTCATCCTATCTCTGCAATGCACACGGTGACGGCAAAGCAGAGGCCATAGGGCACACGCAGGAAGCGAAGGACCGCTTTTAGCCCGAGGCTCGCCCCCGGGTGCCGTGGGGAGCAGGAGCGCCCCTGGCCGCAGCCCCCCGGGAGCGGTGCGCGTGTTCCTCCCCGCGGTGCCGGCTGCTCCCGCCGCGGCCGCGTGACCCCGCGCGGGGCTGCCCCGCTCCAGCGCGGCCCGCGGCGCTCCCGGTGCGGCTCCGCCCGCGGGGCGGGGCGGGCGCTGCCCTGGCAGCCGCCGGGACGCCGCGATGCCGGGCGCCGCGGGGAGACGGGCCCGTCCCGAGGAGCGGCGGCGCAGGGTGGCCCCGCTGGCCGCGGCCGAGGAGGGGGACGAGGCGCTCCTCAGGGGCATCTTCGAGATCGGCAAGAGGAGCTGCGACGTGGTGCTGAGCGCCCGGCGGCTGCGCTGGAGCCCCATCCTGCCCGAGAGCCCCGCAGGTGCGCCCGGCGCGGAGCGGTGCCCTGGCGGCCGCGGGACCCGCGGCTCCCTTCCCTCACGGGCCGTGCCGGGGCTTAACCCAGAACAAGTAGCTCATAACGCGTCTCGTATCTGACGCGACTTTTCCCGGCAAGAGCCTCTTGGCGGGTGATGCGAAAGGGACGAAATGTCAGAGGTGGTGTTTTCTCGGCTGCTTCGCCCCGGGCGGAGCAGTGAGAGGGTTGGATTTGGTCCGTGCTGCGGCGGCGGCTGTCGGCGCGCTCTGCCGGGCGGGGGTCACGGCCCTGGGGCCGGGCCGGGGCGAGGCTGCTGGGGCACCTTCGCCTTGCTCCCTGCTTTTCCAGTAAAGCAGCACCCTGGGAGAGAATGGTCTCACAAAGGGTTTGATCCAGTGAAACAAACGATGCACAAGTTTTAGAACAAAAAGAATTCTTCTTAAACTTATCCCAATAGTCTTTTTTTTTTTTTTTTTTTTCTTTCCTGCTACAAACTGTAAAAACATAAACTCGCTTTCAGAGTTACATACAAACTCTTTTAAAAGTGCCTGGTGTCTGCGGTGACCTCCCAGTGCTTATGGGAATAGGAAAGCAGCGTTGCATTCAGGAACGCGGAGTTTCCTGGCAGCACAGTTGCCTTCTGCTGTGGCGCAGTTAGCTTCTCCAGGCCTAAAATACCAGGTTTATTTTAGTGGTATTTTGGACAGAACTTAAAACTCATACGGCTAAGATCTGACAGCCATAAATTTAGCATACAGAGGAACAAAGTTTCTTCCACGCATCGCTTTTTCTATGTAACGATAACCTGTTCCTCTTCAGGGCTGTGTGTATGCTGCAGTGTCTCAGTAGCCGTGTAGAAGCCTGTAATTCCAGTGCTGCTGCTGCAGAGATGCTCACAGCTGAAGTTACGATGTTTCGTCTCCTGTAACCATGTTGGGATACCAGAGCTACTGAAATCAAACTAACGTAGTGTCATGCATAGTTATTGGCTCTTATCCTCCGGACAGTGAAACCACATTAACACAGTGTTGTTCTCGGACTTAGATACCATCTTTCCAGCAGGACTGTTGAGTTGTGTAGAGGGCTGCGCTGATGTGAGTAGATCCTTCCTCTTCTGGAGCCTGTCTAGGTACTTCAGTAACACTGTTACACAACGCTTTTCCCTTTTGGGATTAATGACAGGTCTCTGTGTATGTTATCTGAAGTGAGATTTATTAATTATTTAGTTCTGTGTGCAGTGCTCTAATATGATTGCGCTTTATGTTCTGGCTATTTTAGTGTAGTGTGAATTATATATCAGGAAGTTGGATCCGTGATTGTCTTTTATCACTGGTGAAAGTTTTTAAGGTACAGACAGCAAATATGAATTTTGATATATATCACTTCATGCTTCCAGGAATGGGAATATACATATATATATATATATTTTCCCTAGGGAAAGTCCACCCTCTGAATTGCTACTTAATGTAAGGTCATTTTATCCTGTGCTTACTCATACAGACTTCATGAGCTTTTCTGTCCTAGTTCTTGTGAGGTAATAAAGTATTTCTTGAAGTGTAGTGCTTGAAGTCAGGCATGTTGCAGATGTCAAAACTTTAGGGATTATATGGAAAGCAGCACTGACAAATTGGTGTCAGTTATATCAGGATTTGGGCTTTTACCGCACACGTATTAAATATATGCCAATACTTCATTGTCTCCGACAATTCAGTTTTGTCCTATGTTGTATTAAGCTGCTGAATATTTTAGTTTCCAAGAAATTCTTAATGTCCTACTTTTTTTACTAGCTTAAGTGGAAAAGGCCGTGGTGTCTTCCAAATGCTAGATTTTTCCCGAAGTCAGTGGTAGGCTATAAACTTTCACTGTAGGATTTCCAAATTCTTAAATGTCAAGTACTTAACAGTGAAGGTAAAAGGATTTTCTGTTTCTTAATTGGTATGGATGCCACCACTATGTCATCTGTGGCTGTTCCTGCTGATGCAGTTGCAGAGGTCAAATATGAGTTTTGGAACCTGAGTGGTTTTTTTAATCTCATGCTATCTGGTATCCCAGTAGGAATTACCCTGGGGCATGGGACCTGTTCTGGTGCTGGGAGAAGCCATCTGTGTTACTGTCTCGTTTGGTGTAACAGAAGTGCTGCAGTGCAGTGTGCAGGCTGAGCTGTCAGTGGATAGAGGGGATGGTTGGTGGCTGTCTGGGTAGGTCTGTTCCACTGGGATTTAGCTTAAGCATATTTTCTCCAAACCAAAAGCTTCATAATGCATTTTACCTGGGGCTGTAAAAGGTCAGGTCAGGTCTTCACACTTTGCCAGTGATGCTAAATGAAATCTCTTGGACTTTTATGTACTAATTCTGGGTATTTCCAGAAAAGACCTTTCTTCTGTGGCTGTCACTCTAGTCTGTCAAATCAGAGAGCTGTCAGGCAGTCGCTTTCTCCCCTTTAGTTTAGCCGCCCCCAACAGTTCCTCAAAAGTATTCCTGGCTTGTTGAAGTTGTTTGTTATCCACAGTTCTGCAGTTAGAATCATAGAATAGTTAAGGTTGGAAAAGACCTTAGAGATCATGCAGTTCCAACCCCCCTGCCAGGGGCAGGGACACGTCCCACTAGATGAAGCTGCCCAGTTCTCATTGCATGGTTTTCACGTGTGGTAGCTCATGCAGCCTGGGCTCCTTCAGCTTCTCCTAAATACAACTCAAAGCTCCAGTTTAAAGTTCTCAAGCAAGTAACATATGCTGTGCCTGGGCTTGCTCATTTTGAGCTCCCATATGTGTAGTTCTGCCCCACTGCACTGTTTCTGTGGAGCTTTTGGCAGTGTGATTATCCGCCTTCCTTCTTTTACTCTCCCTTTGATTTCTGTAGCTTCTGTCTCGTAGAATTTTTTGGCTACTGGTGCTCACTGAAGACTTTTGATGGCTCTGTTGCTCACTTTCCAGACCTCATAGGAGGCTCCCCAGCAGCCTCTTCTCTCCTTTCAAATAACCATGACCCATTATGAATTTTGTGTGTTCTCTGTTGTAACAAAGCTTGGGCAGGCAACTGGACAAGGAACCTGGGAGAGCAAATGTGTGAAGTGGGAACTTGGGCAGTGTGAGGCATGGCTTGGCTGCCCCCTCAAAAACACTAAAATTACAGCCTGAGTGTGCAGCTCAGCTGAGCCTTTTCTTCTCACTGGAGCCAGATACCCTCTGACCCGTAGCTGGTTGCTTGTTTTTAACAACGCTGTGGGTGTTGCAATGAGGAGTAGAGCTCACAGTCAGTATACTGTTACCAGCTTTTTCTCTTACTTTTCTCTATGTGGCTTTCCTATGCTATAGTGACTGAAATTAATCAAAAACAAGACTTCTCTCTCTGTATTAATAATCCAGCCCCAAAGCGTAGAACTTTCCATTTTGGATGCTTCTCCAAAACCATACTAGAGAAAGCTATCCAAAACACAGATTTGAATATCATATGTGGTTTTCAGAAGTTCTCAAAAGATAGTAAGAATGATCAAATGATGGAAAAAAGTTTATTTACATTTTAAGAGCAAATGCTCAGAGTGGATTTTTCTGTGTGTGCGCTGAAGTTTGAAGACTAATGAAATGTAGGGGATTAGCAGCAGTGGATATGGGAATCATTTGTATTTTAGACGTGTCAGTACAACTAGTGTCGATTTAGTCATCTTTATGCTGTTCTTCCAACATGGCTTGTTTTTGCTCTTGAATGAGAACTTTATTCCTGGCATTTCTTTAAAGCCTTCAGCACCATGTTAAATATTGCTACAGAATTTCCTGATTTACGACAACTGCTGTATTTCAGCATGTTTCTGTCAGATAGGAAATGGAACAAGACCGGCACTTGCTCAGTGTTTTACTGCTATGTGAGGTCAGGAGGCTTTTGATCATTATGAAAACCTTTCTAAGTGTAGTTTCTTGTGTGTGTAATGTACTTAACTGAAGGGTATATGAAGTTGTTCTCTCAGACTGACAGCATGTAGGCTGGACTGAGTATGTGGATAATAATAATTTGAATAAAACTTGCTTTTTTAATATGAGTAATGGAACATAATATTCTAAATTAATTGACCAATAAGAAAGTAAGATCTCTGGAGCAATCCAGAGGTTAATGTATCATTGAATATATATTTTCTTAATGCAGTAAAAAAGATCTATATGTTGTTTAAGTATGCTATTCTTATACATAGGATACTAGAGTCCTTGTTGATATCCTTCTAGAATGTAAATTAAAATATTCTACATAAGTGCAGCAATAAGGAAAAAAAATCACTGATCTGGTGCAACAGTGAAAGAGTTAGCAATAAAGGACTTAAAATTAATTCCGAGTGCATAGTGGCCTGCTGCCAAGGCTATTTAGGAACAGATGTGGCTGAAATAGATACCAATAGTCTGTTTGGGATCTCTAAAGTAAGACATCTGTCAGTCTGTCGGTCAGTCAGGAATAATGGAAATGGGAACTGGCTGTTACAAATTGTGAATAACTGAAGTTCCATGTTGGTGAAATTCAAAGCTTTTGATTCTACTTCTGACATGTAGAGAGCATAATTTCTCTAACTGACTTATCTGTTGTCCAAATAGGAAAACTGTTTTTAAGGAAGAGACATAAAAATAAATAATATGAAGTGCAAATGAGAAGTGCACGTATCACATTAACATATGTCTTTAAGATGTAAATTGGAGAAAGCAAGTATGCAGTTTTAAAGACTCTCAGGATGCCCAAACTTGCAAGATGTTCTTAAATCTTTTTCAAAGAAGTGCGAAAAAATAATGTCCTTTAGGTAAACTGAAGTAATTTATTAATTTAAAACTTAATTTTGAAATTTTAAAATGATTGAAAATAATAGTGAAAAATTAAAAATATTTAAAGAAATGGGGTATACTGATTAAAGGTCTCTTAACATTTAGTCTTTATTTCAGGTGATTTCTAGACTTAATGTCTTGATTATGTGTCTCTTGTCTTTTATCAGGATATCAGTTAATGGTTATGTGTTTGTGGAACAAGTTACATTGTTTCATGCTTTCTGGTCTTTTTCTCACATTTCACATGTTTGTGTATCTCTCTACTTAGTTTGAAAGGGATTAACGTATGGGTGTCTAATAGTGGATTTCATATGTACTTCAATTCTCTACCCCCAAAGACAGAGACGGAATATTTAAATCTTTGTTCTGGAAAATAAGTGTCTATGCTGTATTTTGCAAATTGTGTGTGTCTGTTTGTGTTCACATACATGTTAAGCTGTGTTTGTGTTAGTGAATTGGATTCTGATGCTACGTGAGTCTGAAATAACAGGATTTATTTAGCTTTCACACAAAGTAATAGCTGTTTTTCCTGGACTTTTATTTTTTAATGCAGAATTATTTCTATAGGTGATATTGTGGTTTGTGTTATAGTAAAGCTCTTGTAGGCCATAAAATGGCAAGTTTTAGATGTGTGATGGGGTTTGGTTTTGTGGTGGGTCTTTGTTTTTCTTTATTTCTCCTGTTGCGTTCTGTAATAATTGCACCTTGCCATATAGTATTATAGATAAGGTGATGCTCTGCATTATTCATCTCCTGTTCCTGCCTGGCAAGCAAGGGGTGGTGGCTGCCCGGGTGCTTGGGGTGTTATGCATCATCAGGCAGTTGGCACAGCAGTAAGAAGCCAGACGTAGCTAGTGCTGGTTTTTGGCTGCTGAGCAGGCCAGTTGAAGGAATATAGGTTGGAAACCAGGAGCAATCAAGAATACTGTAGTGGGGGTGAGCTGGTGTGTTGAGAGAGTCTAAGGGTTTTGGTGACTTGCCATATGGGTGTGGGAGGGATTTGGGGATATTAGTAAACCAGAGGGGAAGCTGAAGTTGTTGCTGGGCAGATAGGAAGTCATGCAGGGTGGTGCCATAGCGTGCATGATACGGGGTAGGGAAAGCACTGGGAAGTCAGAGGAGATGTGATAAAGTGGTGAGGTGAAGAGAGGTAGGATGCAAGATTGTTTGAAAAAAAAATTATCAAACTTCCACAATTTTCCTGTTTATAGAATAACAGCTGACTCTTTTGACTATGCTTTCTGTGCAAAGGTGTACAAGAGCAAGTTGATGGTCTTGCTTATACAGCATGATGGAAAGAATCCAAATATGTATGTTAAAAAACCTCAAACGTTGATATACTAATCAGTGTCTGATATCTATGCTATTTTCATGTCCTTGATAGTGCTGTAGGGCTAAGAGTCCCTTCTTCTGTGTACGCTATTGTTCTTTTTAAATCATAACCCCAGTATGCAGTCAAATCCCTTCTCTAAGCATTTATCTTTTATCTCAGTTTCTGAACTGTGCTGTTCTTCAGCCTTTGAGAAACATAATTTTTTTTACCCCTCTTTCATATTCTCGGTGCTCTTGTAATCTTTTCTCGGTTGTCATTTTATCATATCATCCCTGAATCCATCTCTCTCTAGTATGAAATTTTATGTCTTCTGTTGCATCAAATGTTACTAATATACCTTGACTTCCCAGTGTATTTTGTTGGCAAATGCACGGTTTCTTTAAGGCAATCCCCTTCTCTTAGAAGCAGTGCTCTGTAAACCTCCGAGAAGCCATATAATTCCTGAAATCTTTTCCTATTTTTTTAGTAACATCTGCAGGAAACAAAGAAAAAAAAAATCTGGTGAAGAGCTTGGCTGCTCAGAGTCTGAGACCGAGACTACTTTCTTTGTCTGTGGCTGTTTCTTTTCTTGGACCGTGTGTATAATGTGGTTTTGTAGCATCTTGTGTGGGATAGTTGTTGGCATCATCGTGCCTAAAGGAGTGTTCTGCTATGGTAAATCCATATAAACTTGCCTCCATAGTTGTAACTGTTCATGGTAATAAATGGGTTAGAATTCAGAGTATGATGTTCTTTTACATTTTCTTATTTTGTGTCTTCGCAAAAGACATGCACAGATTAAGACATTTCTATTTAACAGTTACAAAACAGAAATAAAAATAAAGCAGGAGACCGTCATCTGCTCTTGTTGGAGTCAAAACAAACAAAACTAAGATAAACAGTTTTCATTATAGATATCTTATTTCTTAACTCTGTATATTACAAGAGCAGCAGGTACATAATAGATGGTGTGGTTATGCAAAAGCTTAACAGGTAGGTATTGGATAGAAGGAATCCTTTTTTGTTTGCTGTTTCATTTAGGCATTTCAAACCATTTTATGGACTGCATTTAGAAGAAAGTTTTTACTTAAATACATATAGTGGTCTAAAAATATGTTTACATTTAGACAATACAAAAAAGCCTAAATGGCTGAAAATCTGAGAACACAGTCCTGGAGAACTGGATAGGCTTTGCGTACCTTAACATTAGTTGGTCATGGAACTAATGTTTTCCTTTCAAGGAAATCAGTGGTCCTGTTTTTTATGACTTATGTTGTAGCAGTATGTGCAGACAAAAAACCATAATGTGTTGAGTATCTGATACATGTGTTACCATATTGCCATAAGGAACTGCTATTATGTTAGACACCAACTGATTTTGTGATAGTGTTGGATTTCTCTCACATATGCTTATGTTTTTGTACAGATGATCCTTTAGGAACATCTGCTAGTTTTGTGGTGGTATCTGCTGTTTCCTTTCAAAATTTGACCTTTCTGTCATTTACTACTGGGACTGTTATAAAGCTGCATTATACTAAGACCCTTTTCTAAATTGATTCCTGTCTCATAGACATTAACTGTCAAGTTTTTGAGTTAATTGTGTTTCACCGTTCTCTGACATACTACAGAATTGAGCGCAACTGTAAAGTTAATAAATTAACCCTTTAAAATACCACTTAATGGTATTTATTTTTTTAACAGCTAACTTGAAATAAGTGACTAGAATGTCCTCCTTCCAACTGTTTGTGTCATCTCAAAAATACTTGCATCTGCAGGTGAAGTATAAGAACAGTATTTCTCGAACTATTTATCTAGGGAACAAGTTTTAGAACTCCCATCTTGCAGTTTAGGAACCCTCCTCCCTTTATTGAAATGCTATTAGTTGAGATACTGTTCTTCGGAGAGTAATACCAGTTTAGGATCACATCTTCAAATGTAGCTGGATAAGTGAAAATGCAAGCACAACTGAAATTCAGTTGCGATATGGCACTGCAGCTGGCAGGGAAGTCCTGACCCTGTAAATGCAACCAAAAATTAGTTCTTGGCATGCTCTAAACTCCTCCTCTTGAACAAATAACCAAGATATATTATAATCTCTCTTGCAAATGTGGAAGTTATCAGTGTAACTGGATTTTATGTAGTTACAATGAAGAGTTGAAGACATTGGTATTCCCTGTTTCTGCACTCTGTTGAAGCATAGAAATCCTTTTTGTAGGACTTGCTGTGGCCCTCTGCAGGAAAAAAATGGTATATTGTTTTTTTTTTAATTTTGAAAAGTGGCAAATTATTTTGTTTCCAACATATGATTAGTATTACCTGAGTTTATCTTTTGGGAAGGAGTTTGGTGCTCAGAGAGGAGGGTATTTGTTTGAAGCCTTCAGCTGTATTTGTACCTTTATCATGGTCTTAAATGTGAGTGTTTTAAAATGCTTATGTGGAGATCAAGTTGGTGCTGCTTATTTTATTCCTCCCCCAAATTTTCCTGGTTTGTTTCCTTTTAAGATTGAAGAATATCCTCAGTTTATTCTTTGGTGGGTGGGTATTTGATTAAAAGAATTTTTTGGTGTGTGATTTAATTTGTCATCCTAGATGACTATTGTAAAATATTTCAGTACAGTGTCTATTGTAAATGCCAAATATTGAATGTTACTCTATGAATGTTAGAGATTAAAGAAAACAAAACAAAGCACAGAACTTGTGCCGGTCTCTTTAGGTACAACTATCAATTACAACATAGATCTTAGCAACTTTGAAATTGATGCAATAAATGTTTAAACCCTTAAATAGCAAAACCAAGAAAATGCTTCTAGACACACTTAAATTTAGAGTTTTTGTAATATGATTGTAAGCCAGAGCAGGTGGAAGCCAAAGGCTTTATTTTTGTAAAACTGGGGCTCAGTGGATCACAAATTATTCAAATTATCCCAGGATAACTTATATAAGAATTAAAAATTATTTTTCAGGCTTGCCATTGGCTTTATATTACAAGGAATTATTATTTTTCCTTCCTAGTAGTATGGAAGCTGCTGTTTTGTCTCATGGTGTGTCAGTGTAACAGACTCAGATAAAAATATTTATTTGTTGGGTTTTTTGTTTGTTTTTTTAAAGATGTGAAAAGCTGTTTAAAAAAATAAAACTTGTAGGTCTGAATTTTCATGTGAGCCTTGATGTGTGGAAACCTTTCTTTCAGAGATTTGATGAAAGAAAATTCTCCTTCTTATGTTTAAGATCTGGTGCGACTTCCTCCCTCTTCTGGCTTCTTGTTTAGTTGTAGCTGTAGGAATATATTCGATTTCTGAGAAAAAAAATGTGTGGTGGTTTGGTTTTCCTTGCAGTTCTCTGATCTGTAATGTGGCTTTTTCTTGCCTGTGTATTGCAACTTTAAACAAATGGTCAGTCCTTGAACAGAATTCAAGACCAAACTCTGAATTTCCTGTTTTTTTTTTTTTTTTTGCCATGTGGGCTGTGTAAGATGGTAGTTACTGAGGTGCTTTTCAGCACAGAATAGTTGCTGTAGTTGTCAGTTTATTTGAACTGTGACAATATATCTCTTCTGTCAGTCCATACACTCGAGTGAATATAGGAAAGTATGCTTTGTGAAGCTCAGAAAATGTGAAGCAACAGATGTTATGTACTGCACAATTGTACGTATCCTGGAAACACATCTTTACACAGTGCAGACAGTCTTGGAAAAACAAAATCTGACATACAAATGATCAAGTTAAGGGTAACAGCAGTAAATACTTAGGACTAAATATAATGCTGTTTTGCAGATATTGTTCTGCATTTGAGTAATGAAATGGTCATTATTCTATTAAAACACCCTATTTGACAGATGTTTGAAAATATTTTCATTTATATTTTTATTGTATTGTTGTAGTACAGTACAGTAGAAATAGAGTAAGTATTCTTACTTAAAAAAAAGTTACAGGAAAATGGCATTTTAAAAAAAGCCTATGTTATTCTAACTTAAGTGAAAATTCTTGTAAATAAATTGCTAAAAGTAAGTAGGAAAAATGTCAAGATAACTTCCTAGCTCTCTGTGTGAAAACAGCACATTTTTGCCTGGCTGATCTGTTGAAGGTTCTGAAGATGGTTCAGAATGAGATTTTTCCTGTCCAAGTCCTCTCCCTGGTATGGTGTTTATCGCCAGGCCGTTTGGAGACTCGTCCAACAGCTCTGTCAAGAAAGGTTCTGAAAGGTTTCATCCTTGGCTGGTTTTGGACTTCCCAAAGGCCTGCTCTGTCACGCTCTTGTAGTGTAACTAGGGGTGAGGTAGGTACTTAGGGATCGAAATTATCGTAGCACCAGTAACTATGCACTAACAGTTAGATGTCGATAGATGGTAACTCATGTTGATCTCAAACTTTGAACAGATTTGTGGTTTCTTTTAGGAAATTCTGCAGCTGACACATTCTAGCATAAACCTAAATATATTGATATGTTACAGTAATTGGGATAATATTGTGTATTGAGGTCTATTTTTACTAAAGGAAAAAGAGTGCTTCTGAATATTGAATGTGAAATGTAGTGTTTCTTGGTCACTTGACTGCAACACACTCATTAAACAAGGCTGTGATTGAACTAAGAATATTCTCCAGATCCTTTTCTGTTCCATAGGTCTTTTGTGATGGAGGTGTTGTAAGAACTATGGTTGCTTTAGAAAATGATACTTAGCAGAAGAAAAGAATACCTAATAAATATTTGACAGTTTTTGTTTTTTTACTCTAGTACAAACCAAAATGAAATAAAAAGGCTTTTTTTTTTTTCCTTTTCTTTCCTGTTGAGGAGTTAATTATTTAAAATATGATGGAAACGAGAGCAGGTGGTGTTTTTGAAATTTTGTCCCTAGGTCTCACTTGTTTTATGGAAACCATTTGTGGAATGTACACACAGAAATTCAGTACTGAACTTACCATGTAATTTATACATATATGCTTGTTTGTCTTGCTTAAAGCAACTACTGCTTTTTATGTTTGCAAGTTTTACAGTTTAGCAGTTTTAGTTTGTATACAGGAGCGTACTACTAAAATGAACGTACAGTAAACAGAAAGCTGTTCTTAAATTTAAGTTTCTCTTTGTTTTATGTTTCTACTGTTTGTTTTCTTTGTTTAACTCATAAAGTGAAGGCTGCCTGAAAAGTTCATATTGCCTTTGGTATATTAACAGTGTGGTCTGGAAGGAACATTGAAGAGAAAAAATGGCATGACATAAACACAGAAAAGCAGAAATGTTGATTTTTTGTTTTGTTTTGTTTGGGGAGTGTTAAAATAGGAGTGAAAAAGCATTTAGAGATTGTCAGTTATATCCTACGGCACAGCTTCTGAGACGTGGCTGTTTCACTGATTTGACTGGGCAATGGGACAGTGAGTCCAAGAGTTGATATAATTAAACATAGTGTAATATATTTATCTCTTATTTGAATGCCATCAGCTTGAGATCAAGATCAGGAGCTGTAGCTAGACCAACTAATGTATGTGATCATAGGTTTATTATGTGGAAAATGTCATCTGTCACTTAAACAGTTGTTAGGATTATTATGTTAAGGATCATTAGGACATAAATAGAGACTAAACCAGATGTTTGTATGCTCTATAAACCAGCAGTTATTTAACCACATCTTGAGTACAGTGTGCAATTCTGATGTTCTCAAAAGAGATGATGTGGGACTAGACAAGGGAGTGACAGTGATTAAAGGCAATGAATGGCTCTTGGATCACCGGCAGAGCAGGCCAGTACATTTTGGTCTGAAAGGGAGGCAGTACAGATGGGGCATGGAAGGAGTAGATGCCAATGGTTTTCTGTCTTCCAACATAAGAAATATGATGCATCTACCAAGGCTAAGAAGAACCAGGCTCTAAACAAAAGGAATAATCATGCAGCAAAAAAGGGAACTGTAAAACTTAGTGCTGAAGAATACTGTTAATGCTAAAAGATTTTGTGGGTTCAGATGGGGATGGAAGGCCTTATTTGAGTGCTGTCAGACCTGCAGAAACTGCAGTCAGTTCAGGGTGTCCCAAATGAAAACAGGTGGGGACTGGAAGAGTATTAGTGGAAAATAGAATAAATGCTTGCTTTATTCCTTCTCTTTTCTTAGCATCTGCTTGTGGCTGTGGTTTGACATAAGATACTGGGACAGATGGACTTTTGATCTCACCTGGTATTACTGGTCTTCTGTATCAGAAACCGCTTAAATTTTAGTTAAATGATGTTTTATGTAAAATATCACTAGTCTGTAACTCCATCTGCATTTGCACTACTAAGCAGGGTTTCTTGGTAGAATTTGAACTTCAATTTGCCTGTCCTTCCATTTGCAAGATACGTATTTTTATTGGTCCATTGATATAGTTTGAAGAATTTATGTTCTTTGTCTGACAAGATATCAAGAGGTTAATTTCATTAAATGGTAAAAATTACAATACAGTAGCAGACTGTGTAGGAATTACAATACCATAGCAGACTGTAGTAGACTGTATAGGAAACCTGCATTTCTTAGCCATGAGTAGCTTGAAAATATTGCTTGTACATATGCTCATAATTACTATAGTCTTGGGATTTTATTTTCATTGTGGAGAAGGAAAGTTAAATTCCAAATACAATAGCCAAACTCTTATAGGATATGAGTCTGAAGCCATTACAAACCATTCCAGAACAGTAGTTTGTTTAATCAACCTCAAGATTAGTAAAAACAGCAATTTCAATATGCTTAGCTAGTATTTTTCCATAAATCTCTTTCAGAAGATTTCTGATGTTCATGGGGTAGATGACGACCTTCAATGTGAAAATTTACTTTCGTTATGTCAACAGCTTAAAGGTGTGTGCCAAGATATCTGTAGTCATTAATTCTTCAGCACAGGTGATGATGGTTTTGTTTTACTGGTTCACTTTAAAGCTAAGTCGAAGATTATTATCTGATTTGTAATGTGTGCCTGGATATATGTAGAAACTCAGAGTCCTTCAGTTGACTTTTAAATGAGCGAGATAAGTTTAATAATGAGGAATATTTAGATAGAATAGCATCAATAATGTGCATACTGCTTAAGTGTCTGTTAGAGACAGTGTGGAGATGCATCTTTTTTAGTTGCTATATGGGTGCTTTGAATATGAATCTCTTTCTAATCCAGCAACCGTATGCAGGATCTTTATGCTATGGGTAAAATTCTCAGGATCTACAAATAAGATATTTACATCAACCTCATAGTGGTAATCCCTGTACGTATGTGTCCATCTTTGTCATCTGTCATGTGTTTCTCCAGCAGTGAAAACTCATCAGAAACGGTTTTGTTTTTTTTTTTTGATATGTTGACCAGTAGTCTTTCAGTTTGATTTTAGTACTTCTTAGTGCTAGGGTTAGGAATAGACTGTGATTAGGAATAAGTATGTAAATATAGTATATAGCCACAGTTACCATGCTGAAGTTAAGAGGAGCAGGTAGGAGATGTCAAGGAATTTGCCTAAAATAGGTGGGAGACTGCTTGTTTGAGTTTATTCGTGCATGCAGGGATGAAAAGCATAACTCATAGAACATTTTGGGGTGAGGTTTTTTTCATGTGTTTTTTTTGATTAGTGGCTCTGTTTTGAAGCAGTTGATATGCCTGTCAAAATAAGTAGGTTTCTATATGTAACCTCATATACAAATGTATTTTGATGTAAAAATGAAAGTTATTTCTATGCAGATAGTCAAATTTGAATTTCATAGTTAGCATAGATAATGCTAAAATTTGATTCACAAAGCATTTAATGGATTCTGCATGTCCTTTAAAATGCATTAACTTATTCTACTTTATGAACTGGTCATTACACAAATCAAAACCAAGATGGAGATCTTTTGGCTTTTGAGAATCTCATGAAAATTTCAAATTGTGTCTTAAATGACTCATTGCCGTCTATTCTTATTCCTCAACTGTGTAACAACACAAAATAATAATAAAAAAAACACCAAAGTACTGGCTTTACCTGGTGACTTTAGAGTGTATTTTGATTTCCAAAAAGCATTACACATAATTTTCTTACAGTCTTATCAGATATTCCCCAGAAGTATATTTTCCTGGAAAATGTTTTGTAGAGCTGTTGATAGCCTTTATCAGTATCTTATGTACATGGTTTGAACTTTAAATTTGCTTAAAGACATTTATTATTTAGAATTTTAGTTTTATTTCAATGTAAGTGTATTGCAGTGTGTGTTCGACAGTTCTGCTGCTAAATGGAGTAAACATATACTTAGCTTGCTGCGCAGCTACATGGGCACAGGTGGACATCTTGGTAGTATGCACCATGCAGGGAAACACATGGCACTACACAACATGGGGCAAAGAGCATGCCGTTTGAATTAGAAGTCATTTTATGGATACCTTGGAAATTTGTGCTTGTTCATATATGGGCTGTAATTTCTAAAAAAAGGTGTACTTGTCTTTATATTGAACATTTGTGATACACACGGCACTCTAATGCAGTCGTCCTTGCTTTGGTCAGAGAGGCAGTATTGTATGAACCTGTTTATGTCAATATTTTAATAATTTATCTTTATAACTGCTTTTGTCTATATTTATAGTAACATTGGCACCCTGTGTACAGAAGATACAATCATTGCTGAAAGGAAACTTGCATCCATCTGGAAGCAATAAACTTTTCTAAAAGACTGCACAGTGTTACTTAATCCTGTGATTTCTTACTGTGAGTGAAATTAAGGTTGGGTTCAGTTGTGTCACATCATATTGGTATCAAATCTTCTGTAAGAGCTTTGTCATAGTGTTAAGCTGCAAACAAAATTTTAAAATTGATGAAAATCTAAGAATGTAATTTCCTCAGTCACAGGATTATGCATGACTGCAAATGTACTCAATTCCATCTAGTAACAATAATTGTAATACTAGAAAGCTTCTGGAGTATTGCGTTTTGTAAGCTTTTTCTTTATCTGAAGTGCTAATTTGAACACTGCACAACTGACTAAATATACCTTACATTTTCCATTGTGTTCAAAGCAATTTTTGTATGATACATAGGTAGTAGAAAGTATATTTTTAATATGCCAAAATATTTTACAAAGTTAGAGAAATTTGAACAGTTCTTCTAAGAGGAGGGGAAAAAACCTCCATGAATATTATAAAGATCATATAACAGAAGTCTGTGGGTTTTTTTTTTTGTTGCTTTTCTTTTAAGTCTGTTACAAATGTTTTGTACATGAACTAAATAGGATTCATTCATTCCTGCAGGCAAAATGGTGTAACTTATATTATTCCTATTCCTGTGTGGCAACTGAGCTGAAGAGCATTGGGGTGAGGGAAGGGTTTTATGCTTGTCAGAGGACTCTGGTGTTGCTATCGCTGTCTCTTACCCTTGGGCTAGTGTTGAAGGTGCAGATAGAATAATACAAAGGATGGCTGAGTTTATGAAGAAAGCTCCTAAAAAAAATAGATCAAAGATCAACAAGGATAAAGCCAAACATGCAGTTATTGATCAATGAGAAGTTCATGGATGAGCTTATCTAGCATCAGATGGTGTGCTTTAATACCTAAAAGCATGAATTGCTATTATACGTGAATTGCCAACAGCTTATGGAAGGAAACTGTCTTGTGTTTAGAATGGGATGCGTCTGTTCTTTTATCCTAAGTAAAGCGTTGACTTGAAAATCTTTTCCAGAAAAGACCAAAATTTAGGTTTTTGAGGCATGTTGTGTTCCCTGAAAGTAAGACATTGATATTTAGTAGTGTGGATAGATTGTAAATCTGTATTTGAGGCTGAAGCAAGTCTCATGCCAGTAAGAGTCCAGCAGAACTAATTATTAATTTGTAGTAAATAAAATTCAGTGATGTCATGTGGCTATAAGAAGCAATGTTGATTCCCCACTCCCTTTATTTTCTGACATGACAGAAGTTATTGCCATGATTATGACATAAATTAGTTGGTAAAAAACAGTGTCTATGTGTGAGATTTTTTTTCTAAGGCATGTAAAATGAAGTTCACGTTTCCTCTTTGGCAATTCTTTAGTTAATCGTCTAGCTCAGCTAGCCCATAGTCTTCAATCACATAAGCTCTCGGATTCCAGTCTTCTATTTTATTTCAGAAATCTCTCTCTTTTAATGAATTGCATTATATGATGGCTATGTTGTTGGTCTATGAAAAACTAGTCATTTAATCCGATGCTTGGGTTTGCAGAGGTTTTACAAAATATGATGGAGATCATTGATATTTGTTAACCTGTTGTTCTGAAGTTTGTTACACAACTCCTTTTACTTATTACATGAAAAGCTATGGGGTTTCAGGCACTTATAAAAGATTTGCTGCTGCTTTTTCAAACATATTATGAAATTAGGCAGTATGTGGGCCTTACTTAGCATAAAATGTAGAGCTTTCTATAGTAAATTTATTTTCAGTGGTGTGGTGTTAATGGGAAATTTTAACTATTGAGAAGGAAAGGCTTATCTGCAGGCTTCCTCTCCATTGCTTCAGATTCAGAATTGCTCACTGTCTGCCTTGTTTCCTTTCAGCTAGTATTGTTGCTCTGTACAACATTATTCCCAGCAGATCTTCCTTTTAGGAGGTTGTTTTTCCATTTCATCATCTCTCTCAAACTGTTTCATGGAGAAAGAAGGGGAAACTCTTCCTTAAGGTGATACTTTCTCTCTGGAACAGCATTAGGCCTTGTGCTAAACTTTAATCACACTTTCTGTGGATGTATTTACTCAGGAAGTTATTTGGCTTCTATTCAAAAGAGATATGTCTGATATGTTCTTCTGACAAAGTTCTGCTGTTGGCCTGTAATTAATATGCAAGCTACTTCACTATTCTAAAGCAGAGAGGGAACAAGACAATAATGAAAGCTTGACGGACAGATGTTTAATGAGCCTCATTACAAGAAGGAACTTGTCCGTGGCTTGCTGGGCATCGTTGAAGCCCAGCAAGCTGGGTGCAACTGTTATTTCTGAGATCTGGTCATGATCAGAAGGGAAGTCCCCAAGTCTGGCTCTTCTCCAGGGGGAGTCAGCTCCATCAGAGAAGACCTCTGAACTGTCTGAAGCTCTGCCATTATGGTATGGGATTAATTGAACTGTTCCCATGGTTACTTTGCCAGTTGCCAATCTTTCATTTTGGTTCTGCCAGAAATAGGCAGTTTTTTTGTTAGGAATTTGCCGATTGCCATCTTTTAAAGCTGTAGTGAAACACCCAAATTGTAAGTTCTTGAACATGGTTCAACTGAGGGCTTAAGAGCTACACCAAATGTCCTCTGAAGCTGCTCTTCTTGCAGTTGCTTGATGGTATGATGCTGAGCACAGGGGCGTGTGAGCAACAGCCCTCTAGGTTTGGTGAGGATCCTCAGAAGACTAAGTATTATTTGTTAAAAGATATGGTGTAGAACAGGGATTGGAAACAGCTGGTCTTGGTGGAAAGACAAGAGGGGAGGATGAAAGGTAGGAGGTTGTAGTTTTAGGTGTGGTTACTCATGCAATGAATATAGTTAAATTGTTGAGAAATACCAAGCAAAGAAAGAAAAAACTTTTCACTTTTTGTAGAAAGTATTGAGATTTGCACATGACCATTAAATCCAGTTTTATATCAATGTATTTGTCACATTTTGCCTTTTAAAAAAAACGTAAGAATTACTAAACGGAGAAATAAAATAGTGTAATTTCTGTTATTTAATATAAGTCTTTATCCTATGATCTGGGATTTGCAGTGGAAAATTACAGTGGTTTTTTTTTTTCTTTGTTTGGGGTTGTTTGTTTGTTTGTTTGTTTGTTTTTTGGCTAAGTTTGAGTTGGAAGCCTGAGTTGAATCCTGAAGTACAGATTTATTCACGAATATTACTTTTGTTAGTATAGCAATTATTCTTTGCAATACTTTTATTTTTAGAGATAGCTATCTATGTTAGTAGTTTAAAATAAGATGACTTCTCTAAGCTGAATAGTGAATAATGCCTTTTACTGGTGTATTAAAATAGTTTGTAAATTCCTATCCTGCAAAACTAACTTAATATGCCATTATAGGTTTATAAAGCGGAGTCTTATTCTGAGACTTACAATTGTTTTAATTGATAAGATGAAAATAAAGTTTTAAAAATTAAGAGAAACCATAGTGCACCTTTCCTGGTTCTTGGTGACTTTTGTTGATCCGTATGTGAGATCTTTGGGGAGTTAGCTATTGGAAGTGAAAATGCACAGCAGATTGACTCAAACCAGGTTGATGTCCTCCTGATGAAAGCAGACAGTCCCAGTCCTTCCTTCTTCCCTGCTGTGTATTTTCTTACCACTTTGAAGCATCTCTGGTTTTGTAGGACTTGTGTTGAACTGATTATATTAAACAGCTTGTCAGAAGACAGGCCAGCAAAAAGAAAAAAAATTAAGTGGACAATCTACAGTACTTCAGGGAGTTGGATTGACTCAGGTTGTTTTTGCCAAGTGCCAGATGTAAGGAAAAGGGCAGGACTAGGCAGTTGTGGCAGGTGAGTGAGGGTGGGTGCCTGTGTTGGCAGAGGGACAGTAGCAAGGTATTGCATTGGCTCGGCAAAATACATCACCTTCAGATTCTCTAGAGAAGGAGAATGAAAATTGGTTGTATTCCTGTCAGATGTTTTTAAGCTCAATTTTCTGCCCTGAAGGAATACAGCTGTTGCTGCAAGTGAATAGCTGCCGTTAAAAGATGAAGTTAGTAGCTACACTCTGCTTTTAGTCTCCAGTTCTGGAGGAGCTGAGGTGCATCTCTTCAATACTTTTTTCCTGAACTCCTTCCTTTTTCCAAGGAGGTTGTTACACAAGCTGAGAAATATTTTTCTAGAGCAGGGCCTTGGTTGTGTTATGCTTCTCTTTACACCACCATTTAAGAGGACTAGAATAGAGCAAAGATGATCTTCCAAGGAAAAAGTAGCCCCTCTGCAGCCTGGCCCTTGCTGTGCCTTTTCCTCACCTCACTGTTTGATACTCATGGCAAGCAGAAAGCGCAATTTTGCTTTCTCAGCTTGCAGAAGAGAGTAAGAGGCTTAGCATCAAATTTTGACAAAGGTGTTGCATAACCTGCCTTTTTGAAATAATAAATCCTTGACAATTTAGAGGTTCTGAAAATAGCTTTTCTGTCTCATATTTTAAATTAATGTTAAATAGTCTGAAGAGCTATACGGTGATTCTCAGCTCTTCTGGCAAGAATGATCATGCTTGCTGCTTTATATTTGTCATTGCCAGTCCTTCTTAATCAAAGTTGTAGCTGAAAACTCTGCATAGGTTTTATGAATGGGTTGCCTGCTAGTTATTGTACTATGTAGGGGAAAAATGGGCTTAATGCTATTTTATATGCATTAGTTAGACATTGTTGTATTCTTCTAAATATTCTTAACCCTAAATTTGTAGACATATTGTAAAAAAAAAGTTTCATTTAAAACTTTCTATTAATTTCCTTTTTAGTTTTATATCAATACAATTAGATTTTACTATACATCCTGAATGGCTGTTTTGAAAATAGTGTTCGTACAGTGTAAGATGATCTTTAATCATTCTTGAATAACTATTGTTGATCACTCTGTTTTCTTTAGTACAGTCTTGAGGATTTTTATTTCTATTATGTTACACTGTACTTAGCAATAGAAATCAACTATTAATGAAGTAAGCTTTGAGAGCATAATTGGACTGAGAGCTGTAAATATGTAAGAGATTTATCTATTAAATATAGTTAAATGGGGCTAAGGGTCTTTCCAAAGGTCACAGGAAGAATTTATGACCAAGGGAGTAAAACATATTTGCCTTCATCTCATACTTGAATTACACAAGCACATTTCTTGTATTTTTTCTTCTGTTTTCCACGTAGTCCTGAAATTTGTTATAGAAAGTAAGTTCTCAAGTAGCCCTTTTCAATGTTGGGCCTCTTTTGTAGGAAAATACATCTTTTGTTGCTGAAGTGTCAGTGTAGATATTTTAATAGCACACTTCTCTTTACAAACTGTTCTATTTTTCTGTAGTGCTGCTTTTTTTTTTTTTTTTTTGTGTAGGTGTTCATCAAATTTGCCATAAACATGACATAATCTGTTTAAAGCCTAGTTTAACACTCTTAACTGATTAATATTTGGTTTGATAGTTACAATTAAATTGTATTTGAGTGAATTAGTCCCTCACTCTTTTTTATTTTGCTCAGTGTAGTGTATTTAGACATAATTTTTTATTAAATAGGGGATTACACTACCACATAAATAAGAAAAATGTAGGGTAGTCTCATTGCTTGAAATCAGTGAGAGGATAAATAGGGGCATAAAACTTCCTAGAAATTCATATATCCAGGCAGGTTTTTTTTTCATGCTGTATTTGGGGGGAAAAAAAAAAAAAAAAAGTGGACATGTGCAGAAACTGTGAGTACAATTAGCGTCAAGCAGATAAATCCAACTCTAATCCTGTTTACGCTCTACATCAGACAGATGTGTTGAGATTGATTTAGACAAGCCCTTGGCTTATAGTGATTTTTTTTAAAGTGCCATATATTCTGTTTTTGTTAGATCTTTTGTAAATGTTAAGTACCTTTAGTTTTACTCTTCCTAACGCCTGTAACCTACTTTATACAGGTTCCCTCTCTGCTCTCATGATGACAGGGCAGCCTGGTAGAAGAGATTATCTTTATTCCTTGTAATTAAATTGACTTCTTTTTTCAGAAGATACAACAATGGGAAGTGGGTACGGAATTAAATAAATAGCATGATATCTAATAGATGTATACTTAAATCTCTTGCAAGAACAGATGGTACCCAATATCTTTCTAAGTAATGTGAGAGGACAGTTAATGTCGTGAAACAGCTAGCGATAACCAATATGATACTAACGAACCAATAGGTTTTTTGAAGTTTAAAAAAGTGTCTAATCCAATATATACATTGTTTTTAAAGTGAACCTGATCATTATGACATGCAAGCAATATTTTATAAATGTAGCTCATGAGTTATATTTTCTTTATCTGATTGTTTTATAAAATTCTACTGCATTTATGATTACCTTATTTTCAGTAAAAATAAAAGATGCAAATTACAGAATATGGCTAGGGACTTCTATGCATATTTCTTTTCAACTTTAGTGAAAAATGGCCATCCTAATCTTCCTAGCCAGTTCAATATTTACAATTAAAACTTGAGGATGATGCTTTTGTATGAATCAGTATTCCTACAGTTTGTATGGTTCTCCAAGCTGTGGTATGATGAAATAGGTGATACCTGATTTTGCTGTCTACATCTCTAGCGCTATTTATCTTCTCCAGGAAAACAGTTAAAATAGTCCTCTCCAGCTTCTTCCTTGAACTTCAGTACAGCATGTAGCAAATATTCATCAAATAGAATCTGTTATGGCCTTTGCTATTGAGAAACCACTTAACTGATCTGTTGCTAGATTTGGAAAAGGTTTACAGTTTCTAGTTTTTCTTGCCTTGGGCTGCAATGGGAATTTTATTGATCTACCATATTGGATCTGCTGTAATTACAGAGAAAGCAGGGAAACTTTTTGTGTCCGGAGTCTCTGACGCCTATAGGGACAGTGATGCTTTTCCTTTGGTCTGTGTATTTGAGGTCTTTGTCTTTAAGGAATCAAGTGTTTTACAGCCCAAGAGAGCAGGCTGAGGGTCATGGTTTAGGGATTGTTAGGAATGGTTGGATTCGATGATCCAGTAGGTCCTTTCCAACCTCGTGATTCTATGATGGTTGAGTTGATGCATCTCCAAAAGGCATTTGGAACTAGTGTCACTGAAGTGGTAGTGTCTGTGGCCACAGGGTCCATGAGTGTAACAACCCCGAGATAAGAAACCTTTACTTAGTGTTCCAGGTAACACAAATCTCCTCTGGGGTGAGGGTCTTAAACTGTCACAAGAATTGTTTAAACTGTTTTTCTTAAATTAATTTTTCAGTTATGAATTTACTTTAAGATAAAATGGGCAACACCCTTTTTTGCTTATTTTTCTATTTTTGTTTAACTATTTCCTGGTATGTCGCTAGTCTGAACCCAGAAGGCAGAAGATGTATCAAATGAAAAAATACATTTGGCATCTCTTCAGCTTGCGTCAGAGCACACTTTCTGATCTCTGAGAACTATGATATAGGATAATAAAATGAAGAACCTGCTTTTTGAATGCAAACACACAAAAAAATGGTGGTTCACTGTTCTTGGAGCCTGCAATTTTGTTCATTTTTTTAAATATCAGAAAAGGGATTAAACAGCATCTTTGAAATCATGCCAAATCCAGCAGAAAGCTGGAAATATATAAGACCAGTGGCTAATGCAAACGATATGCAATAGTATAGGCATGAGCAGATGCAACAAATGAAGCTAGAGCTGAAGCCATAACACTTTTATTCTTCAAATATTGCTCCTAATCATATTGCTAACATTACTTTTGTTTCCCCCCCTACAGGTGATTCCAGTATGGTTTTACAGGCTCAAGAGGAGATTGTGGAAATGAAAGATGTATTTTCAGTAAAACTGAAACGCCGTCGTTTCGTAGGACAGAAAAATGGTGGTACTCTGTTGGGTATCACAATTTTTAAATGCTTGAATAAAGGAGAAAATAAATTAACAGACTGTGCTATCCATTTAAATAACTTAAGTGAAGATCATTGTTATTTGTGGTTCAGACATCTAAAGGAGATTTTGAATGGTAAGCACTCCGTTGGGGTTGATGTCATTGTTATTTCAGACTTGTTTCTAATGGCAATACATAAGGTTGAGTGAAGCTTAGAAAAAAATTATTTTTCCTGTGGAAATTAAGACTCAAAGATATGAACATTATTGTTGGAAAATTTTATTTACCCTGAAGTTTTACTTGGTGAAGTGTTAAATTGAGGAAAGTAATGATAATTGACTAATGCATCTTCAAAAATTAAATTTGTGCTACTTTTTGAAAGGGCTTCAGAAGCCCTTCAGAAAAGAAGTAGCTTACTGTATTCTGACTGAAGAGTCTTCTGGGAAATATGTTTCTTAAGGAAATAAAATACTTTGTTGATGTTTTCACTGGGAATTGCAGCACATCTAATGGTACTGCAGTTGTTGCAGGCCTGGGAACTTTTCAGGGACTTCTCAGTGACTGCTTAGGAGCTCCCACTTGAGCCCCGCAGGTTCTTTAGGAGACTAACTGGAGAGGCTTTTCTCTTCATAAATTCACATGTGGAAGTGCTCTTGAGGTTCTGTAGGACTCTTGCTGTATAATTTGATACAAAATGCATTGACACTAACTAGTGATGAGAGGCAATTCTTTATTTTAAAAATATCTTTCCATGTTTATCTGGGCTAATGCCAGTTTCCAGATGCTTTGTTTAACCCATGATAGTTGCTTTTTTTTTCATGGAAGCTGTATGAGATTTTAGGAAAAAACATATACACTGTTTAGGGAGGAAAATCAACAAACGTAAGTCTTTCACAGTAATTTAACACCATCAGGGTTGGAAAGACATAGAATATAGCACACGCATGATTTAAGAAAAACAAAACAATACCTTTTCCCCAAACCACTCTCTGATTTAGTTCTAAAATGTGTCTGTTTAGCCTATAGCAAATGAGTCTGTTTATTACCTAAGAAAAACAATCCATCTTGTAATAGGCCATTAAAACTCCATCTGAATTGTTAATACTGAGGCAGATTACAGAATTAAATTTACACATCTGTAGTGTTTGTAACAACACTTTCAACAGTGATTTATAGTGTTCTTCTAGTAAAGTGACTTCGTCAAAAGCAGATATTAGAGAAAGTAGCATAGCACGAGGTATTAACAGTACATTCTTACATTGTTTGCTTCCAATATGCTTTGGATTTTCCAAATAAAAATATGTGCTGAAAAGTGCCTTCCCTTGCCCCTTTTTTAAGGACTTTATCACAAAATATCTAAATCTGTGGAAGTGCCAAGATTCTTGCGGATCTCCAGCTACCCATAAAGGCAAGGACATTTGCATAAGGAGCAAATGTCTGTTTTGTTCCCAGATTACCCTCCATCCATCAGGAGCAGTGATACCATATGTTCACAGAAAAAAACCTGCAGTATCTTTTTCTCAGGTTGCCTTGACTTCAAGGTGCAGTCTCTGTTTTATAGCTTTGTAATTGGAAGCCACCTGAACCTGAAAAAAGCGTTCTGTGCAATGTTGCTATTTCTGGTTCTTCCTTCAGCTTCAGTCTTTCTCCAGAAGCTCAAACCTTGTGCAGAGTTTTCTTGACATCTAATCAGTACATTTTTATCTTTTCCTTTTACTTCAGGAATAATCAAAACTCGGAGGGAAAAATAAATGGCCAAATCAGAATTTACTAATGTGTATATTATTTTAAGTTCTGTAATTACAAGAAGTGTAACTTTCACACTGTCACATTTTGAAAACTGAGTAGATATTCAAAATGCCTTTGTATCCAGAAAATCAGCAAAAAAGCAGCAGCATTTCTGCATCCAATATAGCAGATGCACATTATCAGAAATAATGTAGAATAATTCAGAAATATATAGTATAATCTATAGTCTAATTCAGAATATATAGTATAATTCAGGAAAAAAGTCTAATTTAAAATGTACCAAACATTGGTGGGAAGTCTCCAGTGGGATTCAAGGCTGAGCTAAGGTTTTAAATGTAGATAAGTTCTGTTGATTCCTCAGAAACTGAAATGCCAGAAGGCATGGTGATATAACACTTCTTGAAACAGTGATGAATTTTCATAGGTTTGCTACACCTTGTTTTCGTAATAGTGCTGGTGACATCTTTGTTAATGAACTCAAGTCGGCTTCTTTTTGGTTTCCTTATGAACTGCAGGGTAAAGTTAAAATTTAATCTTTCTAAAACAGTCAAAATTTAAGTGCATATCTTATTTCCTAATCTAGTTGATCACAAAGTAAATTTTCATTAACTGCTGCATTATTTACTTTAATGTTTTTTATTGCTTCTAGGCTGGGGCAAATTAAAAGCAGGTGATTTACCAAAGTAGACTGTATATGTTTGTGTATGAGTGTCATAAACATGTTCTTTCATTGGTCAAAACAAGTAAATTTTACTAAAAGGTGTGTCTCCTTTGAAAATAAATGCCATTTCTATTTGTTTAATTTATTCTTTGATGGGGTTGGGGGTTTTTCTTCACATACATTAATGAAGGAACAACAATAGGAGGTTTACTAGTGATGATACGAGCTCGATTTTTATCTGGAGATTTGTTCTAGTGAAAATGTCTTTTTTTTTTTTCTGAACTACCATGTACAGTTACCCTTTCACTGTGCTTTTTAATGCCTGACATGAATGTTTGTTGCATTTTCTTTTCTCTGTCCATTCTTACTGTCTTCACAGAGAATATCCTTTGTTGCTTTGAGTCAGTGTTCAGGCTACTTCATTTTAAAGTGAATTTCAACCAGGCTATAATTTCTTAAGCCTGTTATCATATAAGTAAGCACACATATAATATAGTTGTTTAGAATGTAGCTATAGTGGCTGCTGTTTTGGCTCTTTGTGTGTGTGTTACAGGGTAACAAAACAGTGGTACTGCCATTTTCCGACTTTCAGTTAATTTTTATTTTCTGTGTGATGTTGCTGCTGTTCAGTTGATGACAGCTAGACATGAAGGGCTTGCTCAGTAACAAGGTCACCAGGAAAACTGTGCTTTTCTGTGTATCGCATATTTGTTAAACTGGTATAAAATTACCTCTGCCATCTTAAGGCATGCATCTATGGAGCCTTCGTTCTGGACTGGCTCTTGGAAAGCCCGAAGTGGCAACCTTCTGGTATGCTTTTGGTCTCATTGTACACTTGACTCTCACTGGTTTCCATTTATACATCACATCTTTTTGTACTGGACTTAAGGGCACATACAGTGGATATACTGTGCCAGTGAATTCACTGTTTAATTTAAAATCCTCTGTGCATGCGAATGCCTGGTGTTTCTTAAAGGGTTAAGACAGGCCCCAAGATGAAAGAAAATGCATAATTATCAATGTTTATCCATTTAAAACATATTTTAAGCATCGTAACAGTAATTAACAGTTGACTTTAAAAAGTTTTACTTAAAAATTCTGTAAACTAGCTGAAGACAGGAAACGTGATTAAGAATAAACTATAAAGTAGCAAAAAATGCACAAACTGCATTTTATTTTGATCTACTATTCTGTAGTATCTCTCACACTGGGATTTGATATGATTGTCTGAAGCTTCATGCATGAAGTATTAATTAAACCATTAATGTTAAATATTAACTTGGGTTAGTTAATATTAACAGTGGTGTCTCCATAGTTACATTAACAAACCTGTCTCATAT
The DNA here is from genome assembly GCF_017976375.1 of Cuculus canorus. Lineage (NCBI taxonomy): Eukaryota > Metazoa > Chordata > Aves > Cuculiformes > Cuculidae > Cuculus > Cuculus canorus. The sequence continues at coordinate 26,495,126 of NC_071406.1, read as the reverse complement.
TCTTAATTTTCCTTATGTATAATATTCTTACTCTTGTGTAAAATATTTATAAATGTATGCAATAATGACATGATTCCAGGCTCTTAACTTTTGTAACATAAACCCATTTTCATAAAGCTAAGAACTGAAAGCAGCACAGATGTATGTCTGAGCACAGCATCTCTGCTGCCCTATGAGCCTTTGTTTTCAGAACACCCTGATTGACCCACCACCCTTCATGGTTCACTGATTCACTTGGTAGATCAAGTTTAAACTAGTGCATATTAGCACATTTGTTAGTACTAGAGGAACAGTTGGCCTTCCTGCTTTCGGCTGCTGGTTCATTTCAAACGGAGCAGCCACAGAAAACAATAACAGAATACCAGTTAGGAGAACACCAAAAGGCTGACAGACTGAAATCAGTTGCAGACTGTAGTAAATGAGGTTGATTCATTCATATAGAAGTTGTTTAAAGAAATTTAAAAATTATTATTGTTTAAAAAAAACTTTTAAAGAAGCTCAGCTGTATAATTTTGTAGAAATTTCGTCTTTGACTGTTATTGGATATTCTTTAATTAAACTCAGCTGTTTGTGTTATAACATGTCCAGTGCATGCTGGGCAAGATAAATAATAAATTTTGTCACGATAATCCTTTTGTGTCGGTTGGCAATCATTTGGCACAAACAAAATCACAGCAGTAATGTACCATTTCTCTGCTCAAATGCCTTATTTGTGATACGTATTTCTAAAATAAAATACTTTATCTATCTAAAGAAGTAAATCGATCTTCAAGTAGCCATAAAAAAATGTCATAACACTTTTGTCCTGTAAATTCATTTAGTTCTTGAATATCTCACTAGGATTTATGCATTAACTCTGATCTACTTTTTGATGATAGGCTAAGGTATATAAATGTACATACAGTACCTGTTTGAGAATAATTTAATGAATGAATTATTGGGGTTTTTTTTGAGGAAAAGGAAACAAAAAAAATCAATTAAGTTTCCTTAAAAATCTTAAGAATTTTTTCTCACTGATTGGAAAATCTATATTCCTTTGCCTGCTTATGTTTTCTTTTAAAACTTTCTGTTGCTGGGACAATTTTTTTTTGAGTTTTATGTATAAAAATTTAGTTATCAATGTTTGCCTTTTTTCCTTCAGTTTTCTCCTAGTAATGCTTTAACAGTGACAGAAGATGAGTTCCAACTCGCACTGTCTTGGTAACAGAATTTATGAAACTTCATCACCTTTTTCTGCTTCTACAAACTCTATACTCTCCTCTGCTTTGTCTGTTATATGTGTGTATGTATAGTGTGAAGATATACTTTCCTTACAAATTAAAGAGACTGTAGTCAGCTTTTACAGTTTTCTGGCTCTGGTGTGAGTTGAGCATTTAGGGCCAGCTGATCACAGGAAGGAGTTCCTGTAGAGAAGATGAAAACATGAAGAACCTTAATGAATGTGGCTAAATATCTTCATTATTAAATCAGGAGTCCTTATTATTCTATTTTTAATTTCTATTAGTGCTTTAAGCAAAATATCAAGCTACAGAAATTATTTTTTTTCTTATAATTCCTAAAAGACTGCAATAAAACCCTATTAAGTGTCTTCAATAATTACTATTATAATGTCTTGATGATGATGATTTCTATTTTTTAAAAGTCTTCAGGAGTTTTTGTGTTCTAGGTAGTCTTCCTTATTTGTGTTGTAATTACTATGATTAGAAATTATACTGCAGTACATACCTTCAGTGCTTGTTTATGTTTTCAGAGAATCATTCTGAATCAACCATTCAGAACTATTCTGTTTAGGTTGCAATGGACTTCTGGAGATGATATTCCAGCCTCCTGCTCAGAGCAGGTGAGCTTCTAAATGAGATCAGATTGCTAAAAGCCATGTCCTGATAAGTTTTGAAAATCTCTAAGAGAGGACATTCCGCAGCCTCTCTGAGCAATGTGATCCATAGCTTAACTGCATTTATTGCTAAGAAAGTTTTCCTTATTTCAGGTTGGAATAAAACCTGCTGCAAATTGTGTCCATTGCCTTTTTGTCCGTGCACCTACAAGACTTTTGTCTTGGCAGCCTTTGGTAGTCTTACAGTAGATACTAAGGACAGCTTTTAGGTAGATACTCTGTTCTCAGAGCTATACAAACCCACTCCCTCTGCCTCTTTTATGTGGCTTTTCCCAGCCCCCCTTGCTGAGGTCATGGTTCTGTTGGGCTCACTCCACTTGATCAGTCTTGCGCTCTGGGGCCTAAAAGTGGATGCAGTTTTTGAGATTCAAGCTCATAAGACTTTGAGTTCAAGGCCATAATCACATCCGTTGAACTGTTGGTTGCCTTGTTAGTGCAACACAGTAAGCAGTTGGCCTTCATGGCATCAATGGCACACTGTTTACTCACGTTCGGCTTTTTGTCCATCAGGAACTTCAGGATATAAACTGTATTAAAGAGGTGCTGCGTAGTTGATCTGTGCCCAGCCTGCCCTGTTAGGGTCTCACAGGGCAAGGTGCTGGACTTTGTGTTGAACACCTTTAGGCTTTTGTCAAACCTTTCTTGTAGTTAATCGGGGTCCTTGTGAATGGAGACCCTGCCCTCCAGCACATCTGCTGTCCTTACCAACTTCCCTTTCTAAATGACATACTTTTAACTGTTAAGTACTAAGGCTTATTCCTGAAGGCATTCAGGATTTATCAGGCATTAAGGATTCATCATGATTAATATGCTGTGCAATGGCATGATGCTGTGTGTAACATCTTGCCATAAATATAATTAGAAATATGATTTTTTTATTTATGCTTTCAGGCTATAGCAGCAAACCGATCCAGTAATTTCCTTCAGTATCTTTAGGAAACCTTCTAAGATTTACTGAGACGAACTGGATAAAGTGTTATTTTAATTTCCAGATTATTTGATATGTTTAAATAAGTTAAAAAAAAAAAAGATCTGTGGGACTTTTATAATTGTTATGTTTTGATACTAAGGAATACTTTACCCTTTGATACTGACATACTATTTAGCTGTAATTTCTCAAAGGAATTGTTCCTATTCAGTTGCTGAGGTGGAGTAAGTGGGGAACAGCTTCAGGAGGTCCCAGCTGACGCTCTGAATGTACATGTGGCTGTAAAAATTGAAGTAAGACTCTACATGGGGCAGGAAAATGTGTTTTCACTTTCAGTACCTTTTGAAATTGTGGCCTACTACTGGTTTTGTTCTTGAATACTGAAAGCGCCATACTTGCCAGATCTTCTAGCTTTCATTTGGCTAAGAAAGAGGTAGTCTAACTCGGTAGTAAAAGAAAGTATAGAATTCATAAATGAATTAATTGATTACAAAGTTGTTCAACCCATCTGTTTTAAATAACTGCCAATGATACAGCAATATTGCACGCCACCACTTGCTTTTTGTAGCAATCAACTGCATTGAATTATTCATTCTTTGGAATTGTAGAAAAGAGAAACTGCAAAGTCTTGCTATTGTTTTTGTAGGAATTATTTTCTATTCAGCAAAAAGGCATATTCCAAATAATAAAATTATTTCACAGGATCAATATACAAGACGTGGTGCTGCTTGCATAGCAGTTTTCCTCAGTGTGTTTGCTAAGAGTGCATTACTTCAAAGACCTAAATGTAACTTTTTCAAAAATAAGATGAAAAGTAATTCTCAGCTTTCTGATATCACTAAGTTTTCTATTTCTTTAAATTTCTTATCTCTTTCAAAATGAGGGAATTTCCTTTGCACTGTTTGATCTGCAGTCTCACGAAACAGGAGCATTGGATTGTGTTGATCAGTTTTGTTGGGTGTTATTGTCATATGGCTGCTACGAGTTTCTCATATTAAATTCCGAAAAATAATAAATTTTGATGGTTTTTATTGTCCTGTCTTAATTTCTCCATATTCACCCTACTTCTGTATCAGTTTTTAATTAGGTTATGACATATTTTTTTTCCCTTGTTCCTGTAATGTTTTGGGTAATAAGTGAACAGTTATTACTGCTTTCTGGCTCTAAAAAAAAAAGTAATCAGTACTGTGAATTTAAGAGAAGTAGCACATATCCAAGAAGAAATTGAGACCTTTTTAGACTCTAATTTACTTCTCCTGTTAAAGCACTGCAATGGTCCTAGTATTAAAAAAATCATTTAAGCTATAGAAATAACTGGGCTGTGTGTAATCTTACATGTTTTGTGTTTTCTTTTTAGGCTTTCAGAATAGACCAAAATCCTTAAAAGTGTTTGTTAATCCAACCAGCCACAAAAGAGAAGCCACTCATGTTTATTATGAACAAGTTGCACCTCTTTTTAAACTTGCTGACATCAAAACTGATGTCACGGGTAAGTTGCTTCAAAAGCGTTGTTTAATCCTTTGTGAAACTATTACTTAAGCATGCAACACAATTTGAATTTACTGCTAATCCTGATTGGCTTTGCCTCCAAGTAGTACATTTTGAGCTGTAGTTAATACAATGCAATGTATTTTTATTTCACAAAAAAAATAACATTAGTAATTCTGTTATCATCTGATAGTTTTCCACCTATAGCAATAATGTATTTCTCATACCTTTAAAGAAAGGATTGTATAAAAAGAAACAAGCATCTAATGTCTGACAGTTTTGTATCTGTGTGCTAAGAGTTGTCTGCGCTCTGGCAAACACATAATCTGATCTTTACTTCTGTTCCCTTCTGTGAAAAAAATGAAACTTAGGCTGCATCAAATTTGGTCCCCCAAAACACCCACATTTACAGAGAAATTATACTAGTACTTCCTGTTCTGAATAATTTTATATCCATTGTATTAAAATTCCTTTTGAAATACTGCGATTTTTTCGTCATGCATTTCATATTCACGTGGAGTGCAAACTCTGGTGCAAGGCATATTGACACCAAAAAATCTTACCTATGTCTGTTGAAATGGCATGCTAAATAATCAATTCCATCTTAAATTATAAGACAGAGGGCTCACCCTGCTGCTGTTCCTTAAACTTCTTATGAAATCATGGTTAGTTCAAGTTGTAGGCCACAAATCATAAGAATTATGTAGTAAAAATGCCTTAACTTCCTTTAATTTACAGGGGAATGCCATCACACATATATAAGTTCTGATTCTTACAGACTTACTGTTCACCTGCAAGAAATTGATTATAGTGTAGACAGATTAATGATAAAGCTCTTTCCTTAGATACTGAACATAGCCTTATTCAGGCATATTTTTTTTTATAAGAATAATGTTTTTGTCTTAGCAAACCTTAGTAACAGATCACTGACTGTCATATTGTTTAATTGCTTCTAGTTTACTTCAACCAACTATTTAAAGAACATTACTCTCTTTCTTTTTTTTTTCCCCTCACTGCTGGTTTATTTTATCTTTACTATGAACATAGCCTTGTTTGTTAAACTGTGTAAAAGTCAGTGTTACCATTAACCTAAATAAGATTAAAATTTTAGATGTGTGATGTCACATGGAATCCTAAGTTGAACTAATAAGCCACATCTGTATCAACAGTTTTATAGAATATGTAATAAAATTTAAGGTAAATTATGATTATAAATTGTGTTGAAAAATATTTTCCTAATTGAATAAAAACAGTTAACATTTTATTTTTTATTATTTTTCTTTTAATTCTTGAAAAGAAACTTCTGTTTTTAACCGGGTAAATGTTTAATGGCTTATCTTAAAATAAGGTTATTTTGTCTATGTCCACATACTGATGTGCTTATTAGCTGCCTAACACTCCTCCTACAGGCTAAATGAGAAAACTACATCACAGTTTTAAATGCTAGTAGTGAAGTAAATAATTAGGAACTACACATTAATTAAAAAGAGAGAGGGGAATGCTGAGTGAAAGTCCTGTCCACTGGTACCATCTTCTAATAAAACTAAATGCCTCATTTCAAGTACGTTGAACAGGATTTTTCCTCCCATAATTGTTTTGGATTTTGTAAAGTTGGAGTGTGCAACTCTGTTACTCCTGTTATGAAACATGACTGGTATTTCCATACAGAGCAGCATAAAACGGTGCTTTAGGTACTAAAAGTTGAAGGCTTTTGTAAAATTTTTACACTGAAGAGAGTTTCCTTTTAGTCTTTTCACATACACCTATTTAAAGCTTAAAATACATTATACACAAAAATCTTGGAGCAAATTAGAATCTCTGAAGTGGCTTCCTGTGCGTACAATGTAAGGCTTACAGGTTACCAAAAAAGACCCCAACCCAACAGTGACAATGGACTGCTGGTGGACAGGGCTGCTCTTGTCCAATTTTGTATTTTGGTGGCTGTCTGTTGCTGTTTTGTGGTGTTGGTTCCTACATAATCAAGCTTGCTAGAGCTTATTTTTTCATTGTAACTTATTTTGAAAAAAACCTTCTTTTAAAAGACGTTTGGAATAGACTTATTCTTTCCTTCTCAAGGATATGCAGCAGTCAAAAGGCATGTGTGTAAATAAGTGAGTTCTGAAGAAGCGTTTACTTTGTCCAATTATCTTTAAATTTGGTAGGGTTTTCTATTTTTTTGCCAAATTACCTTGCTATAGGTGTATTAGTTCTAGCTAAATTAGCCACAAGTCTTAAAGGGTGGGTTCATTGTCTTGGGCGTTATTTTTATTACACGGAAGTAAACAAATCTCTGAAGTGCTCAGTGTGGTAGAAAGTGGGAATTAGCAAATTTAAACTGAAGCACCACTTTAACTGTAGCTAAGCAAACTTTGTCTTTATGCAGTCTTTTTAGAGTTGGCAATCTTGAGTTCTGCTGCTGGGATATGTGTGTTAGGAGAACGATGCCTCTTCAAAAAAATCCAGTTCAGCAAAAGCTTGGTCTGTATTCAGGGTACCTAGAAGTACTGGCAAATAGAAGCATAGAATCATAGAATAGTTGGGTTGGAAGGGACCTTAAAGCTCATCCAGTTCCAACTCCTCTGCTGTGGGTAGGGACATCCCACTAAATCAGGCTGACCAAGGCCCCATCCAGCCTGGCCTTGAACATCTCCAGGAATGGGGCATTCACAGCTTCCCTGGGCAACCTGTGCCAGTGCCTCACCACTTCATGGTGAAGAAATTCTTCCTAATGTCTAGTCTAAATCTGCCCCTCTCCAGTTTATACCTGCTCCCCCTTGTCCTACTGCCATGAGCCTTCATGAATAGCCCCTCTCCAGCTTTCCTGTAGCCCCTTCAGATACTGGCAGGTCACTATAAGATCTCCTCTGAGCTTTCTCTTCTCCAGGCTGAACAACCCCAACTCTCTCAGCCTGTCCTCATAGGGAAGGTGCTCCAGCCCTCTGATGATCTTTATAGCCTTCTCTGGACCTGTTCCAACAGTTCCATATCCTTCTTATGTTGAGGATTCCAGAAGTGGACACAGTATTCCAGATGAGGTCTCACAAGAGAGGAACAGAGGGGCAGAATCCCCTCCCCTTGACCTGCCGGCCATGCTTCTTGTGATGCAGCCCAGGGCACGGTTGGCCTTCTGGGCTGTGAGTGCACATTGCCGGCTTATGTTGAGCTTCTTATTGACCAACATCCCCAAGTCTTTCTCTGCAGGGCTGCTCTGAATAACATTGTTCCCTATTGTGTACTGAAAACGACGATTGCCCCGACCCACGTGCACTTGGCCTTGTTGAACCTCATGAGGTTCTCACAGGCCCACTTCTCCAGTCTGTCCAGGTCCCTCTGGATGACATCCCGTCCTTCCGGTGTGGTGACTGTGCCACTCAGCTTGGTGTCATCCACAAACTTGAGCTAGTATTTTATAAATATATTAGAATCTTGCAAAATCTCACGTATACTGAAGAAAAATAAATAAAACTAATCCAAAGAGACTCTTAGATTGTCTCACTTCTCTTCCTAGTTTTGACTCTTCTGCTTCTATTTATGCACAGTTACAAACTGGATGCTTATGCAAAAACATTTGCCCACCCTGTCTTTTTTTTTTGAGGCAGAATCGCAAAAGAAAAGAGAGTGACTGAGAATTGGACAAATACCATTGGCTTAAACTTACTGTACAGTAAATAACATTAATATTACTTTTTCCATCAACACCAGTTAATCTGTGGTTATCATTAGCAGTTTTAATCCTATTAACGTTAGTCTGTGACATGATTGCCAGTATTTGTAGCCGTCATGTGGAAGTGTTCTGTGTTTTGAAGAGCTCAAGTATTTATATGTTGTCTTTTCTGTCTGTAGGGGCTGAACCCTTAGTTTCTTGTTGGCTAGGTGAGATAGGGTGTTAAATGGTTTGGGTTATGTTCACATTAGCTGTGCTGACCCTGCCCTTCCTTCAGAATGGTGTTACTTGGGACCTAATGCCTACTGAAATTTAAAACTTGAGAATAAAATGTTTTTGAAAAATAAAAACTTTCTCAGTTATGTATTACAAATGGTTGAAAAAAACATTAAATACCGTTTTTGTGATAATATTTTTGCTAAATACGTAATTTGAATCCTTCTCAAACTGTGAAAGTAGCTCTTTCTTCTTACCAATATCTGTTGTGTGGCTTATTTTTGGTTTTGTTCGTGGTATTTGGATTTGTTTCCAGGTATCAGAATGACTTTAATGTGTCACACCTGCAGAAAACTTTTACATGTGGTCTTTTTATGGCTGTGTTGAATTTTTCTTTTTTTTTTTTTTTTTTTTTTTGGTAGTTGAACAAGTCATCATAAAGTTTTTACTGCAAACTTCATTTTTTTCATTACATTTTTATCACAGTGTTTCAAAATATGTGCTGTGTACTTTTGTCATTCTTGCATCCATTTCTCTGAATCATCCCTGGTGTTAAGCCTTGCAGTACTCCTATGTAATTTCCAAACTTAAGCTATTAGATGCAAAAAGAGTGGAGTCTCCATCCATCTGGCTAACAGTAGTAATTTTTACAGCCTTTATTGATTTCTCTGTAGACATGAGTCCTCTTTGTTTTCATGTCCTTGTTCTTTCAGCAAATCAATTTTCTAATAATAATAAAAATAAGTTTACATACATTACATTAGGAAACCACTGAGCATGTTCTTTTTTTTACACAATAAAATCTTATTTACCATACCATTTTTATAGAATCTGCTCATAATTCTCTAAATTTCATCATGTACATTTAAAAGACATATAACCTGGTAATCAACTGTATGTTTTCGTGGGAAGAGTTTCTTTCACAGTAAGGCAATGGTATGATATTTGAAGCTTTATGCATTTTTTTCATGATGCACAGTTTTATTCATCACTTTTTTCACAACCTGCAGATAATGATAAAAGAACAGTTCTCATCAGTAAAAGCAAACCTGAGCACGATAGCTTAAATACTGTGCTTTGATCTTCCAGAAGAGGTCCTGCATGAAAGTAAATTCTGTAAATCGTTCCTGAAAGCTGTTTTAGTGATAGGTATTTCTGTAACAAAATGATAATTCCCTGCCTTTGATATCATCAAAATAACTCTGTTTTTTAATTAAGAATTTCCCAAACACCAAGCAATAGAACTTTGCTAACACTGGTTGGGAGATTTTGGAGTTAAATACTGATATACAATTGTTTAGTGTGAAGTGCAGAAATTTTATCACCTTTAGTTCGTTTTTGTTTTTTTTTTTTTTAAGAAAAAAGTTATTTATACACTCACTGTATATACACAAATTCTTGTGTGTGTGTGTGTACTATAGGGAAAGAGAGAAGTGTTTTCAGTTCTTGTAAGCAGCATTTGAACAGTCTGTAGAAATACTGTTATAGCACATACAGATACGGAATGATTGTTTTAGACACCAAGACTAATAATTTTAACAGTGTTTAGAAACACTGGAGAAAAGCCTTGAACTATGCTAGCACCAGGGACAGACAAGCATGAAAGATTAATGTAATTTTGCATATAATGATGCACATTCTTACACAAAAAATCCATCTGCAAGTGTCATGTCAGTCAGCAAAAATCTTTGATGAGTGGCTGCAGCTGGGCTGTCTCTTCTGGCAAAGCTGGCCTAGAAAATGCTAAATGTAGTTATGATGCTTTGTGCCATCTGTAGTATGCCAGTTTATCCTGTCTTCACTGGCATTTACAGTACTATATGGGGTATCAGCAAACACAGAGACATCAATGTAGAGTGACAGATTCATTTCCTCCAGAGGCTATGAACTCTGGTGTATACTTGTGCCACCTTCCTCTGCGTGTTATATTCTGTTGTCACTGGTATTTGGCTTGATATCATACTTCTGTGTTTAGCTCCTCATATTTTTGATTTAGCAATTTGCATATCCTAACACAAAGGCAATTAAATTTGATTGATAATGAAATAATTCGGTCTTAACTGAGGACATGCTTGCATTTTCCTGAAGTTTACGAGCAATGTCAATGCTAAAACTTGCATTTTGTTGCAAAAAATCCATAATTCTCTGAATTTAACTGCACTAAATAGTCATATGTCTGTGACAGCTCAGTGTTAATGTCTTGCCTTTTAGCTAGCACAACTGTATAACATCCCATCTCGTACTTTTAATGCGTCTAATGATTTTAAAAAAAAATCTGAATTACCATGTGTTCCTTATGTTAGAAAGGCAAATATTAAAAAAAAGTTTAAAAATATTTACTCTTCTGATAATTAAATAACGTTGTTTTCCACAGTAACTGAATATGAAGGACATGCGCTTTCAATACTTAAAGAATGTGAACTCCAGACATTTGATGGGTAAGTTTGTGATAATGAACGTTATCAGTCCTCATCACATTAGTTTTTATTTGTATTCCATCTAGAACTATGCTAGTAGGTGTTTTATGAGTTACTCTTTTTCACATATATATTAATCCCGAGAAACTCAGTTCTTATTAGATGCTTTGTTTTTTGTTATTTACTGAAAATAGGTATGTATTTTAGATTCATAAATGATGGTAGATAAACATAAAGCTTTCTTAGATATGCTTCATGAAAGTTTCCTTTCTGTATTTGCAAGAATGTTGCAAGTGCCTTGTCTTTCTCTCTATCCTTTCAAATGGTCCGTAAGGATAACATTTTATCTAAACTAACTTGAATATTTTTTCCATTAGAAAAAATAAATCTTTCAAACTTGCTTGAAATCAAGAGTGAAAATGCTTGTTCAATCATTTTTAAATCCTTGCTGTATGGATTAATGCTGCAGTCTTTGGTATTTTTACATTAATCATTCAATAATAAGGTTCAATACTATAGATGAATAGTTGTGCATAATGTGGGAATCTTCCAGCATTCTTACAACTGTTATTGGAATATGTAGTGAGATGTATAAGAAGGCTTAAATAGTGTTTTATAGTCTAATAAATTTCTGTTAGTTATAGAAACTCTCAGGGTTATCTAAGAAAATACATCTGAAAATGTATGTATGTATTCTGTGTTCTAAGGATGATTTCTTTCTAGTGATGACGTACCTTTCGAGGTGCCAGCTGGGGAACTAGTTTATCCTGGGAAGCAAATATGTAGACAGAGGAGGAAAAGCCTGGGCTGTATTTTCTTGCTCAAACCCCTTCTACTCTGTGTCACATTTGAGCTGTTTCATCTTTGATCATTGGGTGGAGTCACTGGAGTACTCCTGTAACGCTTCTCTCCAGTAGCCAGAACTAATGGGAAATAGGAACAGAAGAAGCTCGAAGAAAATAACACTTAAATCAATCTGGAATTCTGAGGTGAAAAGACCCCTGTCATTTCTAAGTTAGCTGTTTAAGTGCTGAGTTTTTTTCTCATGTGGAAATTAAGCAGCTTTTATTGTCAGAGTTTATGAGCAAACTCGAAATTTCTGAAGTAATTTGAAAAATGAGTTTTATTAGATAGCCTGGCCTCTATCTATATACTCATTCAATAAAGCACAGTAGAGAAGATTATACTATTAAATAGCTAACTTGGAGTGCTTTCTACAGAGACTGACAGGCAGAGGTCAAAATTCATATTATGCTAAAGGTATGATAATTTGAAAAAGAAAGCTACAGAATATCACTAATTTCTCTCTTTTCTATTATCTTTAGAATTGTTTTTAAGAACAGGAAAAGAATATTTGAAATTGAGATGATTTTTTTTTTTCAAATTCTTCAAAGATTTATTGCGTATTTTTGATTATGTTCCTGTGAAGACCTTTATGACTTCCCTGTTGCTGTCTAGTCCAAGATTTTTTGCCATAGATATAGACATCTTATAAGCCCCACAAACCGCCCTGGTATTTCCCAAATAAAATTCTAGTGTCTATTTTAGTTTCTTGACAATTAAATCAGAGAACGTACGGGATCTGATTTGAATTGAAAACTAACTCCACAATAATGGAATTGTCCTACTGATGAAGAAATACACTTTTAACTATTCTAGCAGTCACCTGATGTATTTCCATTAAATCTTGAGAAGCTTTACTTGTCTCTTGAGCAGCATTGCTTGTGACTTGGCAGGCTTCAGTTCTTTCCTGCTTTGCCCTGGCTTCCCGTCGGGAGTTGCTCAAGTCAAGTACTGCATCTGTCACCCTCTTTAATAAATAGAATAGTGCTTCAGTACCTCCTTTTAGATGTGGAAGGCACTCTACGTGGTGATAAGAGGTAGGGTAGGTTTTGTGCTATCTTTACATGGCAGAGTTCACATAGACCTGATCTGCCTTGCCCAAGCTCAAAAGGAACTGGAGGCAACGAGTTAGGTGTGGACTAAAGGGAACGCCTCCATGCATTAGCCTGCTGCTCTGACTAGGCTTGTGGTTTTCAGGTGTTGCCTATTTCAGGTTGACTAAAAGCTAATTCAAGTCAAAATGTATAAAGGGCAAGACACAACAGGTTTTTTAATTCGTTACAGTAGGTAAACAGTATAGCAACAAACAATTTCTGATCTTGAATTTCTCTCTTGGAGAGTTATACTAAACATACTAAGCAGCATGGGAGGTAAATTGAAGCTCATAATTTGCAGTAGTACATTGAAAATTTGTATCTCAGCGCTTTCTGTAAGCAATACTGCTATGTTTTAATTATTTTCAGAGGTATTTGCTTCTCTACATAATTTATTTTCTCTGATTTCTCCAGTTCCCACTCTGTTTTGCAGGGTCAGAGGCATATGTCATGTATCTTGTGTACTCCACCTTTTTTGCTATCAGGTTTTTTTTTTCATACTGACACTGGAAATTTCAATAGATTGTCAACTTGGCAGAGGGCTTTTTTTCCCAACCCTGGGGCCAAGCCTTGGTGACAAATGGAGAGAGTGTGCTTGTGATGCTGCAATCTCTTGCATTTTCTTGTTTGTGCAGCATCAGCAATGCACTATATGCATGCGTTTCTTCCCTGATCAGCAGCCTAAGATATTATGGATGTTTAGAGTAGCCCGGGTTAGTCAGATACTACTGAATAATTGGTTAAGAAACTTGTGCCTGCTGATTAGACTGATGCCTAGACAGCTGTTTCTTCTTATAAGAAGTCTTTTTCAAGGTCTTAATCAGATCTGTTTGCTCAAGACTTTCTACTCCTTATGTGTAGAAGGTTCTTGCTGATTAGCTTTGGAATCCGTGGTCCCTGAAAATATCTCTGTTTCCAGCTAAAAAGGCAAATCTTGACGATCGATGCTAAATTAGTGAAAATTAAAGTTAGTAGCATTTTTATGTTATTTCTTGGACTCTTCATCTATTCTTATAGACAAATGCAACCCACCAAAACAGAAGCCAATGTATCTGTTTTCAAAAGTTTTAATAGCCAGAAGACAATTCTCATAGGTCCTTCCAGGTTTATGATTTACCAGACTGCAAAGATTAACTGCTTTTACTGCTGTGGCAGAAACCGTTAAGCCTAGGAATAAACCAGTCTGAACTGAAAATGAGACAAATTACAATGATGACTCCTGATTATGAGCAAGAAGAAAATGTGCTCCAAATGTTGCTGTATACTTCTTTTGAATGTGAGCAGTTTTTAGGTAGATATAAGAAATGTTCCTAAAATTTATACATTCCAAAGTAGCTAAGAAATAATAATAGGAACTGAAGAAAAATGTTAGAGAAGAATTTAAATACTTAATAACATAATGGATATTTTCTTATAAATAGCTTACCAGTCTTATCTGGTTGAATTATTGGATGTAGTTTTAAAATTGAATTTATGATATATGAAAAGAAGTTATTTTAAATGCCTCCTAAATTAAATCTGACATTTATATTGTAAATACTTGGAGTATACAATCACTATTTTTATCATTAAAATGTGTTTACCTAAAACATCTAGCTTTCAAACATTACTAATTTGGAGAAGCACTTTAAGAGTTACTTAAATAAACAGAAACAGAAAAAGAAGAAGACGTTTGCTCTAACAGAGCTTTTACAGACAAATGCATTCCTCTCTATAGCCACAGCAGGTGGGAGTTTAATTACATGCTCCAGAAGCAGTGATTAAGTACCTTCATGCAAAGGATTGCTGGCACTAGGGTTTTATACCTTGCTAAATCCCTCAACTGCCTGCATAGCGTGTGGAATTCGCTGTTTTCAAGTATTTTAAATTTTATTGTTATATTTAGTGAGTTGTTATTATAAGGACAATTGAAAAGCATTGGAATGCTTTTGTGGGTCAGCATTGAATGATTTAAAGAACTTTTTTACTGAGGCGTTTGGCTGTGTGCTTAACTCTTCCATCTGATCAGTTCATATGCATAACATGATACAGCCTGAAATACTGTGGAAGTTGCTAATATATTTAATTCTACTCAGTAGAAGAAAGCAGAAAAAAGGATGCCTATATACTGTTATCTAACATTCGCTGCCTTCCACTTGTTTGCATATCTAGGAAGAGTTTATTTTGAACTGTTTAACATTTCTGTTTTGTAATAGGGTAGTTTGTGTTGGTGGAGATGGATCTGTCAGCGAAGTTGCTCATGGTCTGCTACTTAAAGCCCAGATAGATGCTGGAAAAGACACAGACTATATACAAAAGCCCGTTAGAGCACCAGTCCCTCTTGGAGTAATACCAGCAGGTGAGACTAAAAGATACTTTTACATTATGTAAGTCATCTGTTTTAAATCCCAGTTTTGACTAGCAAAGGCACTTTGTGGTGCTCAAGCTCCAGTTACTTAAGGGAGCTATTGTCCTAAGTTAGTGATTTAGATTGATTACAAATGACTAAATTTTAAATCATTATGATAATTCATAGTAATGGCACAGATGAGCTCTTTGCCTAAAGGAAGAAGCTAGGGAAGAAGAAAAGTAAAATAATTTTCAGCTGATCCATGCAAAGATCGAGTTTTGCCCTTATTTATTGCCAGAAATTATACCAAATGAAAACTTTGTTTTCTAGAATTTCCTTAATGTAAGCTATGCTGTTTTGTTTCTCTCTCCAGTTTTCTTGGCAGAATTCTCAGTTGGATTCATGCTTAGGGTCTATTTTTACATGGTGTCCAAGGGATACATTTTTTGGATAACTTTAAAAAAAACCCCAAATGTGCACACAAAATCCCTTCTCTCTCCTTTGCTTCTACAGACCTGAAAATGTTTGTGTCTCTCTTGAAAAATCCTCTTGCTCCTTTCTTAGCTTGTGCTTGCATCTTGTGGTGTGGTTTAGTTTGTGTGTTTGTTTGGGGGCGTGTGTGTCTCTTTCTCATCCCAATTTCTATATTTCTTAGTGGAGTATAACTTGGGCCAGGCAGAGAAGCTTAGCTAAAACTAGGACAGGCTTGGTTGATTCTGGACTGATCTATGAATCACTTTTCTTTAAAAGGTGAGTGATATTTTTGCATGGACACTACCCTCTGATGTGGATGTTGATGTTACTACTTGATGTAATTTCTCAGAGGTTTTTAACTAGTAAGGAAAAAATTCTGCAGCCAGGTGAACAACAAATCGTTATTCTCAGTTTTCTACTAAAAAAATGAGCAAGTCTCTTGCGAACTGAGCCAGCAGGTTTTAAGTGCTCTGACCTGTTTTGCACTCTGAAAGGAGCATTAAGGCAGGACTTGTTGCTTGTAAAAATGCAAGATTACACTAGTTTTTTTTCCAAGTTAAATACCATTGGAAATGTACTGGTAAAAGATGAATAAGCTCAAAGACATGAAACAAATGAGTTCTAGGACAGCAGTTGAACCATCACTTATCAATTCAGTTGGTGTGAATATCTTGATGGTATTGAGACGGAATCTCTCCAGCCCTTGACTCCGTGCTGTTTGGGTGTGCTTGAGTCACTGTGCCTCATCATTAATACTTACTCTCTTCAGTTTAAGAGAAATATAGCATGAAAAAGGATTTGTAAACCCGAAAGAATGCTGTATGGCTTGGTACGCAGAATACCATAGAACTTGTTTTAAGAGGTTGAGAGCAATTTATAGAATGAGTGTGAGAAACCCCCTAATGGGTTCTTAAAAATAATCTATAGCTTATTTTACTTCCATATTGCTGAGATTCAAATAAAGGAGCTAGTTAGTTAGACAACAGATAAGTATGATACTTGTGCACATGAAGAAGATGGTTCTCAATGGTTAATTAATTTTCTTTTTCCCCGAGAAATCCATTGTACTGAATTATTAGGATTTTCCAGCCAAGTAAAAATAGAAACTGTATTACGGGATAGTATTGTTTGAGTGGCTTAGAATCCGGTTTTAGCCTCTATGTTAAGTAGTTAAGACAGCATTTTGAAGTTTCAGCCAACTTGATAGGAAGGTGGTGCTCTTGAAAGTTTATCTCCTGAAGAGAGAAGTCCAGAGAGGAGTGTGTTTTGACTAAAATACTCTACTGAGCTGCCTTATTCTGTTCCAAATCAAATGGATGAGATGTGGGGAAGCCTGCAGTTGTACTGCTGGCCATTAGCAAGAGTGTTTGTTGCTATGGGAACTACTGCTAAGAAACTGTACGGGGGGGGGGGGGGGGGGGGGGGGGGGAATGGGAGAAAGGGGAGGGGGAACTGGAAGGACATTAAAAAAAAGCTATCCAGTTGTTACAGAAAAAGAGACAATCTGTATCTGATGACTGAGAACCTTTTGGTCCTAAAGGTTTCATTTAAATAAATTCATGATTTCCAATTAATTCAGAAAATAAAATATTACTGAGGGACTGCTAATTTCTGTGATATTTCAGGCAAAGGACCAAAATGTTGGTGCAGTTTTCATCAGAATTTTAGCTATGCTTGACTAGGAAGTCATTACATCACATTTATCTGTTTGGATGGGGGAGACATTAAGAGCCTTATGAATATTCATGTTGTCTGGTTAATTAAGTTAATTGTACTGCAGAAGTGCTTGTACTTCCAAGGACAATTTTTTTCTCTACAATTTCTGTTTGGTACCTTCATCAGTCATGCTTTACATGACCTGCAGGTACATTGTCCTTACTGTGATGCTTTTGCACATTTCATAGGAAGGAGGTTGTAGGAAGTTGTTTGTAATGTCAGAAAAAAGGGTTAATATTTTTAAACTAACCACATTTTTTTAAATAAAATCTTTGTTTCTGTTTAAAAAATATTGATGACAGAGATGCTGGAGTTTTATGGATGAAACCTTTTTACAGTAAATTGAGTAGTTGGAGTGAGATCTAAAAATGTGACTATTATTAATCTGTGAGGGGTGCAAGCTCATACATGAGCATCAAAGAAGGTAATTAGCCTCTCAAGTAATACGATAGTGTTCAGGGGAACCATCTTGTTATTGGTAAATAATATTATGAATTTACATAGGAAAATGAGTTAGATGACCTGAAAAGATGTATAATCATGTTAAAACCGCTATTATCAAATCACTGCTTAATCAGCAAAGCTTATATTCTAATTTTTTTTGTACTATAACTTTAGTTATTTGGGATCTGTTTATAAGCTTTTTGTGTGTGTCTTTGTATGGCATCCAGCATGTATAGGACCTAGATTATGAGATGCATTAATCAGTCATTACTGGGATCAAACCGCTGTTAGGCAGATATTAAGTTTTTTTTTTAGAGAAGGTGATGATACTTGCTACTCTAAAACTGCATATGTTCTACATCTTCAGGTTGTGGAAGAGTGAGTGCATTCCTTTTGTTTTTGAAGATAGACAGAACTTGTTTTATTTTCCCAAGAGTCATGAAAGGGTGGAGGTTTGCCTTGTTTACTTCTACAAATGTTAATGAGCTCCACAGATTTAAGACAAGGATGCAATTACTTGTGCCTATCCTGTTTAGTAAGAATGAGATTTAACTCTCATTAAAGTCAGTATGAAGATTGGGATTGACTTCAGCTGTGGTCATTGGTTATCTTGCTGCCATCTGTATTGATAAATTACTCTTGCTTAAATGAGATATCCAAGTTTTAAGACATACCAAGCCTGATCTTCAGATGTATGCTTTGCTTAATGCTCTATTAGTTTGATGTTCAGTGACAAAGAAAAGTATTTTTTCAGAATAACGACTTGTCAATTTACAGGAAATAAACACAATTGCTATGACTTGTAATGATCTGCTCTTTGTGTGTGTGATGTCCTTTGTTTTGGAGAGGTTCCCATAAAAGTTAGTAAGAGTTGGAAAAAAATGATTGAAGGAAATATTTAAGTATTTTTGAGCTACTTCTCTAACTGGTTTCACTAGATAAGCAGAATTAGTTGAATCTAGAAGTTAAATGTCATAAGTTGTTCAAACATGAAATGGTGTTGGCCATATCTTGTATTATTCTCTGAAGAACTGCTTTTTAGGTCAAACCTAATTCTTTATCCCTTAAATTCTCCTTATAGAACTGTACTTTGTTTACTGAATTGAAAAGCTCACTGTTTTGCGTAAATGGTATCTAGAGCTACAATTTTGCCTTTTTTTAATTCATATCATACAGAAAGGAAGGCTCAAGTTACTTTTGAGTTTGGATATAAGTTATTAGATATAAAAGATTGAAATCGTAATAGTCTTAATAAACTGGACTTCCTGTTAGTGTATCTAGAGAAACTTTCTCTTGGGAGAAAAAAGCCAAAACTTGCATTTAGCTTCTGAAGTTGTCCATTTATTCTTCTTTCATAATCCCCATTTACTTGGCTTATTTAAACATGACTTTTTTAAGGAAAAGGAGAAAGAAATTAATTGTATAGTTGCCTATAAAATTCTGAGAGACATGTGAATGAATTTTTTATTTTTAAAAATTTTTCAAAGGATGAAACTATGCATAACCTGATTTCTTGCATGTACCGCTGGAGAAGGAAATTTCAAAGGATGTTTTTGTCAGTTATCTTAATAGGTGTATCTCACTTATTTCTTTCACATAGTAGGAACCCTGAAGAGCCTTAGTCAGAGCTCCTCTTTCTGATGTTCTGAAGACTTTCCATGAGGTTCTGAGTATTCTGAATTAGTTTCAGAGAGGAAGATGCTCTAAGGATGTAACAGGTGACCTGTGAGATACTGAGATACAATTCCCCCGTTATTTTGCAAATTCTTATTCAGATAAATTATTGAAAAAAAAATGAAGCATATACTGCTGAATGACAAGATGCCTTTAGAGCTTTCTAGCTATGCACTTCAGTCTTTTTGATTTAGTATTTTTTTTTCTACCACTAACATGACATCAAAGATTGCAGAGTTTTGGGATGAACAAAGTTTTTTAGTCCGGTACATGATGCTTTTAAAGTGCTTATTTAAATATTGAATGCTTCTTGTTTGAAACGTGATATTCTTTCCCTTTCCTCTCTTCTCTCCCTCAGTTTTGGAAGACAAGTTTTAGTGCTTCCATAAAACTTAAGGCAAATTTAGCATTCACAATTGTCTGTTGCCACTCCAACATTTTAAATAATTCAAGCATCAAGAAAATGATTTGAAAATTTAACTGAACTCATTTCTTTATGGAGCGTTAGGTTCTAAATTATTCTTTTGTAACTTTTGTTATTTTAGTTAATCTGTTATTTAATTATTAATCAGTGATAAGAAGAAGCTCAGTATTCTGCCTGCTTGGTGGCAGAAGGGAATTCTATGGCCCTGGTTCTTTATTTTTGCAGTGAATCCTATGGCTCTGCAGCTTGGTTAAGAAATACCAGGGTCAATGAAATACCAGATCAGTGAAAAAAAATCAACTTGAAATTCTATTAAAATTATACCCATTTAGGAAAGACGTGACCATTCAGGATTTTTAAAATAAATTGCTGTTTAAAAGTCAGCCGATACACAGATTACACAATGTAGTATACATTAAAGCAGAAGGGCAACATTTACATGTGTGTCCATGTTTCTTACACAAGTGAAGTGACTTGAGGTATCAATCACCACCAAACATGGATCTCCAGAACCGTGCTTCTTTCTGTTACAAACTGATAGCTGATTTTCTACTCTCTTTTCCAACTCCATGCTTACATCGCCAGTTCATGACTTTTTCCTATTTACGAGCTGATTTATTAGTCATTCTCTTGTTTCAAAATCAACTAATCTCTTCTATCCGGTGGCTGGCAGTAGAACTCCTCTGCTGATGTCCTGGCAAAGACAGGTTCAATGGGTCATTTTTAAGGCACTAAATACAAGTCAATAGTGTGTCAAACACACATCAAATTCTATGTTCTCTCTGATTTTTCATTCATTAATGTGTTCTCATATGTAAAGCTGATGTGCAGTAATTAATTTTATTCACTGTTGCTTCTAAGAATCTAAAACGTAGCCTGCAGGAGGCACAGCTGCTGTCTTAGACTGGATCTAGTAGAATTTTATCTGGGAAAGGTACAGTTTTACACTGGCTGGGTATTATATTATTTTTCCAACTTAAAAATACTCCCAAATAGATCTTATTAGATAATCTGCCTTCTAGTACAGTTTCTTAATACAGCATGTGGATATAGAAGAAGTGATTTTTAGGGAGGCAGTTGTTTCAAAGCTGCCCCCACCCTTGGTTTTTGTGGCACATATGAATGAATTTGCAGAGGATTTTATAGACCTCTGGAAGTTTAAATGGTTTTGATTTAAACTATTCAGCATTTTTACTATGTAATTTGTTGAGAGGATTACTTTTTTTTTGAAAATGCAGTAAATAACTCAGTTTCTTGATTCAAAAAACGAATATATTTTTCTTGCTATTCTGTCTCTCTCTTATTTTTACAGTAGTTTGTGTTTGCTTTTACAGGTACTACTAATATTTTGGCCCACACTCTCTATGGTATTAAGCATGCAGTGACTGCAACCTTGCACATTGTAATGGGTAAATATTTTTACATACATTAACAGGTTTTAAATAACGAAGCAGCATTTAGAAGTTTGCCATAACCAGTGGTTTAATAAAAGCGTACCATTATGCTATATCACTGTAAACCGTGTTGTTAGACTTTTAAATCCAAATGATCCTATCCTGATTTATAGAGTACTGGAAAGGTTATGATTCTTTGAGTATAGTTTAGTAGCAAAGGTTGTGAACCTCATCTTCTGGTAGTTAAACTCTGCCATGGAATATTGTCTGATTTTGGCATTCATGCCCTATTACTGATATTGTTTTAATAAAAAATAGCCTTTTTCAGACTTGCTTGTGTGAATGGTATTACTCTGTGCGTGTTATTATGCAGTGATTTGTTGCCTAGTCACTGGACTATTTTAATTTAATGCACCTGCTGAAGACAATAAGAAAATGTACAGTACTTTCAGCTTGAGGGAGTAGTTAGAATTGGACTTCTCAGGAAAGTATTGTCATATTTCTAAGAAATCTTTTTGGCTCTGTGTACATTTCTTTTAAATACTAACAGTTTCCATAAGAAAGCTTTATTAGTAGGAAAAACCATCACTCACCATTTGCTCTGCACAATAAATAGTCCTTTAATGTGGAAATGTAAATATGCTAAAACGAAAACCTAAGTTAGAATCATAGAATGCCCTGAGTTGGAAGGGACCCACAAGGGTCATGGAGTCCAACTCCTGTCCCTGCATAGGGCAACCCCAAAATTCCCACCATGAGTCTGAGGGCCTTGTCCTAATGCTTCATGAATATTGTCAGGCTTGGCATCACCACCCTCTGGGTAAAGAACCTTTTCCTAATACCCAACCTAGATCTCTCCTGGCACATCTTCCTGCCATTCCCTTGGGTCCTACCGTTAGTTGCCAGAGATAAGAGATCAGCACCTGCTCCTCTTCCTTTCCTTGTGAGGAAGCTGTAGACTACAATGATTTCTCCCCTCAATCTCCTTGTCTCCAGGCTTATCTTCAAGTCTTAGGAAATGGCAAGTAATTGGTTAAGCGATGTTAATCTACCTCTCAAAGCAATTTTTCTTTAGGATACTTTTTTTTCCTCCTCAGATTAAAGAAAGAGAATAATGAGGAAGGTCCATCTTGAGTATCTATTTTCTAAACCTTGTAATCAGCAGTGGAAGAACCTTTGCTCTCTTAAAGAGTAATACACAAGCCCTTACAGGCAAAATCTAAACCTGTCTTTTTTAATTAGAGACACTCCAATGGAAACTGTCTACGTTCTCCTACAGAAGAAAAATATATACTTTATCCTGAGCAGAATTAGATGTCCAAATTCCACAATTGTAAACATAAATACACCTAAAACCTACACTGAAGAGCTCCTGTGTCTCCTCCAATACAATGTTCAAACACTATGAATATTTGGTGAATTGGTTGCAAATATTTATATAGCAATATTAATTTTTTTTTATAGTAACAGTTGAAAATTTGAGTAGAATTAAGAGTCAGACCCTTTGCAGCCTGGTGAAGTAGCTGAATTTTCACCATGGCTTTGTAAACATTTTGAAGCATCTGAACATTGTTCTCTGAAATGACTACTTTTATAGAGTCTTAATTATATCTAGATTGATTCTGGTTTGCATCAGTAAAACTTGACTACCTAAAGGGAGGAGAGACTGGCGGTTTTTTTCCCCACAGCTAGATTAAGGTAAAAAAGAAATCACAAGTTCTGGTCTGTTTGAAATACAGATTTTTTTTTTTTTTTTAAATTTCTGATCTTTCTCTTTGAAATTTTAGGGCATATTCAACCAGTAGATGTCTGTACTTTCAGTACTCCAAGCAAGCTTTTGCGTTTTGGGTTCTCCGCTATGTTTGGTTTTGGTGCAAGGACATTAGCTTTGGCTGAAAAACACCGTTGGATGCCCTCTGACCAGCGGAAGGATTTTGCTTTTGTCAAAACACTGGCGGATCTCAAGTATGCCATAAGCTGTTATGTTTTTCTAGTATTTCTCATTTTCTTGAGGAAAAGTGCATTAATTAATCTGGAAAAAATATAGACAACAGTAGTTTAGATATCGTGACTTCTTAATTGCAGACAGATTTACCTCAGATGTTGAGTATATTCCTCCTACAAGTTAAAGAGGAGATAAACTCTGTATATTCAGCATTTCCTTAAAATCACCCTAACTTGGATAAAAGTCTGTCTAGGAGTCGGAACGTTGATTTACACGATAGTAAACATCAATACTTTTCTAGGCCAGAGGAATGTGAATTATCATTTCTACCTCTACAAATTCCACAGGAAGACTCTCGTGTGAATGACAGGTAAGTAAAACTCAGCCAGTCAATTCCAAACCTATGCAAATATCTTAAGATAAAATTGTACAAATTCTTAATTTTATTCAAATTTGATCATCAAGTAAAACAATCTTAAAATGAAAAAAAAAGTTTGATTTGGACAACCACAAACTTGTACTGTTGTAAAGCATTCCCTATGAACTGTAAAGGATTTGTTACAAAGAAATCTTGTACTCAGTCTTATAGGTTTGTTCTGTTCCATTAAACCTGTCTTGCTTTTGAGATCTTGCTTTTGTTTAAAAGTAGATGTTATGTAAATATGCTAAATTGACCTTAAATTATTCTACCTACATGTCTCCACACAGAAAGAAAAAAGAGAAAATTAGAGAGAAGGGTGAGTTGTTGCTTTTATCAGTATTTAAATGTGAACTGTGGCTGGTTAAACTGGAGTAATATAGAATTACTCTTGTTATTTTTAGGTAGCAAGGATCAATGGCACAAAATTCAGGGTCACTTCCTGAATGTGAGCATTATGGCAATCCCTTGTCTCTGTTCAATGGCACCAAGAGGCTTGGCACCTAATACGAGGTCAGTAGGGATTTAGAGAATTAGTCATGTCTATAAATTCTGACATCTTACCTTAAGACCTTGGCTTTTCCAAGAATACAAGCCTATGTTTAGGTAGTCTAGACCCTCTGAAATGGGGGAGGGAACGTAGACTGCAGCAGACTTGATAATCCCAGGAATTGTAATCAGTTTTTGGATCAGGCAAATAAGGTCAAGCAGTCTAACTAGAATAATGAGTGGATAATTGCTGTGATTAAATTAGTTGGCAAGTCTGACTTAAGTAGTAGTCATTGAACAGTCATCTGTCATAGGATTTGGCTGCATGCAGAAACTTCATTCTTGGATGTTATTTTTTCAAATACAAAGGTGTCCTTCATCTCCTGTTTTACAGACAATAAAAATGAAGTATGAATCTTTCTCTTGTTATGAAGAACTGAAATTCAGACCTGTCTTCTGTGCCCCTTCTTGAATTTAGGAAATGCAGCTTCTGTGTTTAGGTTTTTGGGAAATAAATATGTAATCTGGCTGTTGCCATTCCTTCATTTTGCCTTTAGCTCACTGTCAAGAGCATGCTTTGTGGTGATCAAAACAGTTATCAGTTGATAAATATTTGTACTTGATGTATCCACGTGATAGTTAAGTCATGTAGTGAGTACAAATTTCATTGTACATGAAATACAACACGTTTCCTCAGAATAGAATGAAGAAACTGATATATATGTACCTCTGTGTGCATATATCTATTGAAAAAACTCAACACTCAAGGAAGTTTATGGAATGAGTGATTTGTTTCATTTGGTTGTCATTAGGTGAAATAGATGTCCCTTAGGTACATCAGGTACATATGTCTTCTAAATTACTGGCTATACTATATATATATATATATATGTCTTCTAAATTACTGGCTAATCTGGTAGAATTTGACTTCTTCAAAACAACAGAGAAACAAATATTTTTGATGAAACACTTATTCAGAAGTTCTCTTTGCTATAGGGGTTTTGCTAAGCTTCGTATACCTCAGGATAGTGCCCTGATGCTGCCTCTGCTTAGGAACTTACTCTGGTCAGCATTTACTAGTCAGTAGAAAAAAATCTGACGAGAAGTGAAGAAATTATTCTTTTTTTTGCTTTGCTTTCTCTTTCTATCTGTTCTGGCTCCTGCTTCTCAGTGACAGGAAATTCTACAACAACTCCAAGCAATTATTGCAGGTTTGAATGAGCCTTTTTCCTGACAGCGTAGTTGCTCAGTGGGTCCCCCTATCCTTTCATATAAAGACATCCTTTTTTTCCTCTGTTTTGAAAAACAGTCTTAGGACTGGAGTCACCTAGCAGGGGAGGAAGAATAGAGTCTTCAGACAGGTGCTTTATTTCTCATAGTGAATAGCTTAACTGAAAGGCTTATCAATATGGAAAACCTAAATGTCGTGTTGATCGTTAGATACTCAAGACTCATCATGGAAGGGTCAGCTGAACTCAGCTAGGTTACTTCACTGTCCTGTTTTCCCCAGGAGGTTTTTGCCAAGTGAAGACATTTGAAGTGGAATGAATGCTTTGACTGCTGCCTGTAACTCTAGTTATAGTAGTCTGAATTTGCAGAAATGTCAAGATGTTTAACTCCCTGTGCTATGTGAGCCACGTGGAACATTTGTTTCTTACAGCACAGGCGTTGTGCTTTGCTGCAGATTGGACTTGCAAGAGAATTAAGGAAAATTCTTAGTAATCTCTGAAGATAAAAGGCCATAGTGCTGAACAAATTGCCCAGTACCCTCCCGTGCCCTTTTATTGCAGCAAATATCATAAGGAAGCAAATTTTTGAACTTCACCATCACTTTTTTCTAAATCAACTTTTTCTAAATCACTTTTTTCTAAATCAAATCACCTGTATGCCAGGTGACTTATTTATATAAAAATTATCTTCCTAGATTGTGCTGTATGGTAGTCTGAGATCATTCCTGATGCAGTTGTTCAGTAGCCAGAGAACTATGAGTAGGGAGAGATCTGTGGCAGTAGGCTGGAAGTATTTTTTTGAAACATTCTTAACATATTTTCCAAGCATACATGCTGAATAAATAAGTATATGTATGTATGCATATATATTCAGAAGATAAGAAATACATCATGTCTATATAGAAAATCTTGGTAGTGATTGTCATTTTTGACAGATACTCTTGTTGTACATTGATTTGTGTCTATAACTTAAGTGGGACTTAGGTGTGATTGCATTGAGATTCAGGTTGTTGGCTTCTGTGACAAGGTATGGTTGCATTAAGGAATCTTTGAATTGATGTTAGCTCTTTGTCTGACCTAAATTTGCAGCGATGCTCAAATATAATATAAATGGTGACTGGACACCTAGGACCATCACGTATCTGCACTGTAAGGTCTCTTCTTGCTTAGCCTCTGATATATGACTGTACTATCTTGTACAAAATGCCCTTAATGTTTATGTGCTTTGTGAAATGTGTAAGTAGAGCTGTAGTGAGAACTGCTGAGAGAGTTTGAATAGCAGCATAGTTGAAGGTCAGGATCTTTGTTAGGGCAGCATGAGTGGAAATCGAGGAAGCAAGTGAACCCATCTGCACTGATTATATGATGGGGATGTGCTTGCGTGCACCGTGGGAGTGGTTGGTTGGTGAAGCTCTGCCTCAGAGCATTTATGGTAATCATACTTTGCTGGAGAGAAAAGTGAAAAGATACATTTAGTGTTTCTAAAGCATCTGTTAAGTAGAAAAGCAGTTTAAAAAAATTATATGTATTATGTTCAATAAATATTGATAAGGGAGCACAATTTTATTGTTATGGTGTATGTTATATATATCAATGTTAAGTAATCTCATTTTCATAGTTTATATTGATCTGTCTGGGGGTGCTGGGGGGTGGCAGAAAGATTTCAAAAAACATTGAGACTATTCTATTAGTTTAACCTTGCTACCTTTTCATTTTATTGGGTTTTCTTAAGTCTAGACTAGTGAAGAACCTGTTAAACTTACAAATTTATGAATTTTCTTTTGGGAACTAAATCAATCTGCTTTTCAGGTTGAATAATGGAAGCATGGCTCTTATTGTTGTACAAAATACTTCTCGAACAGACTTTATGAAACATCTGAAAAGATACGCCAGTGTAAAAAATCAGGTACTGTAAATACCTTTTTGGTGATTATAAAAAGAGCAGTTAATCATGAAGGTAGACAAGCTGCAAGAGTTAATGTTAGCATCCTCATAAGGAGACTTAGCTTCCTGTCAGAATACATTAGCCCCCTTTTTCTCTGATTTTTTTTTTTTAAATCACTAGACTAATACCGATTAGCCTATTTCAGCCCATCTGTTGTGGTTTAAATTGTATTTGTGTTGTACCATAGTTTTACGGATGTAAACCCCTTTCACCACAATAAAGGGAATGCATGCTGAGTTTAAATTTTGTGTAGCAGAGTGATCAGTACAGACGGGGGGGCATCATGCATCTCTGTCAGAAACAAGTAAAGTCCATAATTTCAGCAGATCACTGCATGCTGTGCTGGTAGCAGTGGATCATGGACACTGATTTCTAGCAGGTATGCATTCCACCTACTTACAAATGTTCGCAGGACTGTGTTTCAAAACTGTGGCCATGGTTCTGTTTTTGAAGAGAAAAATGAAGCATCCAAACACAAGGCCTTATTGCTGTCCTAAATACCCGAGTCACAGCCTAAGCACACTGGTACTCATTCACATGTTTCAGGATTATGTGAAATCACTTTTACAAGAAGGTTTAGGTTTGAATTCATCAACAGCCAGAGAGTTAGGAGGAGAGGTGGATGACAATTCCATGTGACAGCACTAGCAGTTACGAAATAGTTTAATGCTTTCCAGTTATGCTTTTGGAGGAAGGCTTTACTTTTCTCTCTGTCTTTGTAGTTAGAAATCAGACAAAGAGATGCAAACACTCCTTTAAATTTAAGATGACCATTTACTAGAATTCTAACTAGCCTTGTTTAGGGACAGGATTACTGGTAATGATGAACAGAGTACTGGGAAAAAAAAAAAGCTGCTTGGACTTTCACATGTTCTGCAAGCGTGGGCCATTTTGGTGTGTGTAAAAGATACCACCTCCCCTGTAGATTGAGCAGGTCTGATGCAACAATGCAAATAGAACGCTACTATTTTTTTCTGAGGCACTATTTTGGATAAAAATAAGTTGTTAATCCTATAAATGCCAGCTGAAATATATAATGCCTCATGCAGTCGGAGCTTGAGTTAAGTATTCCCATTTACTTAAGACAAAATAAAAAGCAACCTTTTCAATTTCAATTAATCCAGTTTGTTGCTAAGCTACCACCTATATTTCTCATCTATTTCTCATCTAATATCTATCTATGTTTGGTTTAGTTCAATTTCCCCTTTGTTGAGACCTACACGGTTCAAGAAGTAAAAGTACAACCAAGGCTTAACAGTGGTCTTGATGCCAAAGAAAATACATATTTGAATGCTGCTTCTGCAGAAGGAGATTACCCTTGGAATATAGATGGAGACTTAATGAAAGAAGCATCAGAAATTCATGTTCGGTAAGGCTAAGTATTACATTTATGGACTGTATAGCCGTAACAGATTAGTATTGCAACCTTAAATGTATTACATCTGAATATAATACAGACGGCACCAAACCCAGGTGTTGTAAACGTGCATAGTACTCTTGTGCGCTGCACAATGGCCTCTTTGCCATTGTTTGGGCCTGTCCCCTGTCGCCTTGTGCCCATCTTTGAAAGGTTTGTTATGACCCACGTAGCCTTTCCTGTCCAGTGCTTCATCAGCTTCCAGTGCTGCTGCTTCTCTTCTTTCTGCCTGTTACTCGACCCTTCTGTTTCTTAGAGAAGAACAGATCAAGGTATATGACTCCTGGGAGGAGCTCCTTTTGGGATAAGGATTCCTGCTTGGAAAGCAGTGAGTGTAAGATTAATAAAAATATATTGTTCAATTGCGGGAAACTCAGTGCTGCTTGAGAATAGTCTCTGTAACTAGGATCGAAGAAAGACGCTATGAGTACAGAGGGAAATAGGAGGATTATCAATGGAATTAAATGGGTGGAGGCTCATTCTTCTGCAACAACACACAGGATTACTTGAAGGATTACTTGAAGGCAGAGAGCTCAGAGTAAGAGCCTGGTATGTAAAATAAAAGGCAAATAATGTTACAGGATATATCATATATACTTCAGAAGATGACCTGATGGAGATTGTCAAGATGTAATTCACCTGAGTTTATTCTGTGTAGCAGTTCATACATATTTGTTCTCCATCCCTCTGCCTCAAACCCCCAAAGTGGCATACCCTTTGCAAGAGCTAAGGAGATGGTTAAAGTTTGACTTCCTCACTTCACAGGGTGCATCCTCAACTTATTAATCTGTATGGAGTGAACACTGATGACCTGGAGAGTTCCCAAGCAACATGTAATTGCATATAGAAGGGACAGACTGCAAGTTCTGTATTAAAGAATCCTTTTCTCACCCCTATGCACAGCTTTGCAAAGCCCCAGTCTTTCAACTGAATTCAGTTGTTGCAGCAGGAGCTTAACTGGGATGCTTGTAATAGTTCTGATTTTAAATTTTTATGAAGTTATGTATTTGTATCAGGTTGTATTTAACTGTAAAGAAAATATTAGGCTGTACAAGAAAAAATGAAAACTGATTGTATTGATCTTTTATAAATTTGGAATTTGAGAAATGTCCATCAATAGAAGAAAATATTTTTTCTTTAAAGTCGTTCTAGCTTTTGCAATCAATGTTGTATGAGATGCTTTTAAGTTTGCAGCTGCTATTCATGTTGTTAGGTAATGCTGCTCAAATAGAGCTGGTGAGTGGAGGTATGGTACCACCTCATGCCAAAAGGTAGTGGCAAATAGATTTTTTTCTTTTTTAATAGAGTACTTCAATTTGTAGTTATTATTTTTAATGTTGATTTAATGTATCTGCTTTTGAATAATTTCTAGTGAAGCAATAATACAAAAGAATGTGCTGATGTCTTATATGTCTTTTCTTTGTTCAAATGTATTTTAAAGACTACTCTTTATATAAAATAAATATTTATCTATCCTAGAACCGAACTGATATCCAGCATAGGTTTTGTTGTTGCTGAGAGCAGTTATGATAAATAACATGGAGCCGACTTAGATTCTTATAACTTCCCAATAGGATGTAAACATAATTTTGCAAATCTACAATACAGTTATTTGAGATGACAGCAAATTAATATTATGTTCTTTCTGGGAACAGGCTTTCTCTGAGGTGATGAAAAGTAGCAGACCAACAAGTTTGTCTGTCTGCAGGACCATGGGGGTAATGAACATTTTCTTGGTCACTTGTCTATGAATCGTTCCAAGGGCAGCTGGCAAACAGTGGTATGAAAGCTGCATTGTCTTGCGGCTAGAATGAGCTGCTTTACGTTCTTCCTTCAGTAAGCAGTCAAGTATAATATGAAAGACAGTGCTTTAACATTTTGTTAAATCAAGGGCCTAAGCCTTTGCACAGGATCTATAGCTACAATTTTTTAATTTGATTTTAAATACTATTTGTGAAAAATTATTCTGTGATAAATATACAAGATAAAGTAGTACTGCACCTGAAGTACTGCAGATGGTTATTTGTCTCCTAAGAACAAGCTGTTACTTGTTGGAAATCTCATGGAGTTTCTGCAGGCAAACTTGACTAGCAATAAAGGCCAAATTCATGGACAACTGAATGCCTGCTTTGTAGGCAATTATTATAGGAATCTTATAGCTGCTCTTTGCACTGGATTTAGTGGCTGCATATGGTTAAGAGTCACAGCATCCTTTGGGCTGGATGGGGCCGCAGCAGGCTGCAGCCCAGCTCTGCTCTTCAGAGCAGGCACAGCCATGAGATCAGAACTGGTTGCTCAGGCTTCATCCAGTCTGGCCCTGAAACCTCCAAGGATGGAGAAGACACCAACTTTCTGCACCCAACTTTCTGCACCCCTGTTCTGATGTCTGGCTGTCCTCATGAGGAAAATGGTTTCTCTCATGTTTGGTTGGAACCTCTCACTTCAGCTTAGACCTGTTGTCTGAGTCACAGTGAGTAGTTTCCAGTTAAACTACTATAATTGATATCACGTCAAATATATTTAACATGTTAAGATAATTCAAATTAAGCTTCCTGACATTGTCTAGGAGATTCCAGCTATATTTAGGAGATTTAAATGTTTTTATTACATAGCTGAAAACTAACAAAATAATTGAACTTGCAGAAGAAACTGCATTCAGGTGCTTAACTTGTCTGGGTTCTTTTTAATAAAATGAAATTGAGTGATACTTTATAACCTTGCCACCATCAGGACAAGGTATATTCAGTTTTTATCAGTCTTATAAAAGCTAATTGATTTTTGCTTCATATCCTAAAAACAGGCAGACATTTACATGTTAGTAATAAAATCTGATTAGGAAGTACACGATTTCCAAAGCAACGTAATCACAAGTACTGACTTATGTAAACTTATTTCAAAGATAAATAAAATGCTTTAGTTTCACTTTTTTTTGCATTGTTTATAATAAAAAGAATGCTAATGCTTCTTCCAGTATTTCAGAAAAACTTTTCACAATACTATATAATATCAAACTAACTTCTGATCAAAGACATTTTGGTTAAAGTGCAAAAATTCACTAAAGCCATTTGGAAGATAAACATTTTATGTGTATTTTCATAGACTTGCAAGAAAAAATTTCATTCTTCACATACTTTATTTTGTTGTTTTTTTTAAAAAATATATGCACATTCACTTATCCTTACACTTCAGGAGATTTTAGAGAGAAAATTTACTTTAGAACAATCCACATCTTCGGCATCAAATGAAGTGAAAGGAAACTACAAAATGGTCCCCAATTCCTTTAAAATCCATGGACAATGTGGCTTTTATGGCACCAAACACTGTTATTGAAGGCACTCTTACCGCTTTTGAGTCTCAAGCCAATTCTTGTATGATGGTGCAGCTTCAACGTATGTGTACGCTACATTCATTTCTCCCTGCAGTTCAGAAAGACATCACAGGTGTGGCAAGAAAGGCCATACTGCAATACAATCAGCTTTTGAAGAAGCTGTACATTCGCCAGTTGTTCTGGGGAGCAAAGTAACTTTTTTTCCCCTGGATTTTACTACTTCACCAAAGCTAGGTGGCAGTGCAAACTTATCTAGCTGAAGAAACTTCCTGTAGTAGCAGAGCAGTGGTTTGAACCATGTTTCTATTTGGTGATTTACCTTTCTGCTAAATGGCTTCTGAGGACGCCTGGCTGGCTGGCATTTATCTGAAAGCTTCACAAGAACCCACGCTAGCTCTCCACATGATTTCCTGATTTAGTACTTTCAGGTAAAGCGTGGCACATCTGAAGATGAAATTTGGCCCAGTAGGGTTGGCATTTGGAGTCTTTTGGGTATGCATTTCTCTGTTTCATTATCATGTGAAGTCTTTTCAGTTTTTTTTCAGGTCTTGGAAGAATACCAGTATTAAACACTACTATGCTAAGTACTATAGAAAAATCTTCAAATAAATAAAAATAAATACTTGCTTTAAAAAAACCCACACAGAAATATTTCATTGGAGAAGTTCAAAACATCATGGCAGCAATATCGGAGGAAAGGATGAAACAACTAATTCTGTTGTGCTTGCAAGTACCATGTTAAAGATGGCTACAAAATTATGGTCTCCAATACATTACTCTTTCTACAGCTGTAGAAAAGGATTCTGTCTGTGCTGTGCCTCCAGGCTACCCCACAGAACTCCCTGCTCTGAATCCACCTTTGACCTTCCTCGTTCTGGCGTGCCTGGGTGTCTAAGTCTCTGCAGTGTCGTGGCTCTGCCAGTGAAGCCAAAGCTTATGAGGTTACCTTCAGAAGCCCAAGAGAGCTTCTAATAGCTGTTTCCTACATCCCTGCGCTCTGCTTATGGTCCTTCGTTGGTGTAAGCTAAGATACCTTTGTAAAACTGCCAAAGAAAGATAAGAGAGTATTTCTTCTTGAATATCTAATCAAGATGATTGAAACTTGAAAAATAATAGAATAACTCATGCTAATGAGATTGAGATCTTATTTTCCAGGACTGGCCCAAATGTTATAGCTTTCTAGAAATTCTTCTTTCCGGTAAGCAATTCTTCTCTTTATCTTTAGTGTTCTTCTGTCTGTTTTAAACCAGATATATATGGCATTTCAAATATTACTGTGAGACTTCAAAACAACCTGTTTTACCATTTTCATATCAGAAAAACAACAGTACTTTAAGGTGTAGTCCTCCATACAGTTCAAGGAAATAGTGTATTCTGTAAGAATGAATGAGCTTAAGACTGGTTTTCTTGTCAATGATGTTTCTCCTGTGAATAACCTGCATCTTAAATTCTTCCTTTTAAAATCAAACATTTATTTGCAATCTTAGTCAGCTTTGTTCCCACTTGTAAAACTCCAGCTGTCTCTTCTGTTCTTGTCTTGAGGGACTGGTTTGTATGGCCTTTTGAAAAAGCCAATCTGAAATATATAATAATAATAATAATACATAACTTTGGAATCTGTTGTTATCAAATCTAAACCATAAAAGACCAACAAAAATAAAATGCATATATAGGGTATTTATGAACCATGGTATTTGTCATTGCTTTGTCATACCAAGTAATCTAGTGTTACTCATCAATCAAAAAAGCGTGTCTGCATTTTCTTTTACTTTTTGGGAAGCTGATATACTTCTGCAGGTATTATGGACATGTGGGCTTGTGAACAAAAATAGTCCACATAATTCAGTATTAATTTTATACTTCCCTGGGAAAAAACAATGGATGGAGAAAGTCTGAATGTAGGTAAAGAAGTTAACAATTTCTTACTTGCTTGTCAAAGAAGCTGCTTACTTCATATTTTTTTTTTACTTATGCACAGGATTATTTTAGCATTTATGTTGCAGCTTAAAATTGGAAACATTTTATTCTGGCATGAAACTTTGTTGTAGACTATTAGTCATCATGCATCAAGTGACATTAAATGTGGAGCACTATGTAACAAAAAGGATCTATTTGATATCACTAAGTTATATAAGTAATCTCAAACATAAGATGCCATCTAAAATATAGGAAGGAGTTAGTGGTGGTGAATAACAGAAGATGTAGCAAACACAGAAGATAAAACAAGGGAAAATGGAGAATTATTTTGAAAAAAATACAAGTTACAGGAGGAATTATGTTTCTTAGAAAGGGCAGATCATAATAAAACAAAAAAAAAAAAGAAAAAAAACACCCCAAAAATCCATCATCAACAGTGTGAATTCCTGACTTGAGAACAACTGAAAAATACTGAAAACTTACCTTCCATAATATCAGTGAAAGAAGCAAAAACAAGGTAACACCAACTATTAAGCCTATTCCAATAATTAGCACAGTAACACGGTATTTTGGCTTCTGGTGGTGCAGTCCTTCCAAATAGACCTGGAAAGCAGAAAATAAGTTTAGGGCTAACTGTTTTTTCCACCCCCCATAAGATACAAATTAAGCCAGGAAAATTAAATTACATTCTTAAGTAATTAACACTATATAAGTCACACGTGTCTAGAAATCTATAGAATTCTGCCATTTGAATTACTTTAGTGCTAAAGTTTATCACAAAGCCATTAAAAGAATTCTTACATATGCAACTTGCTTGTCCTTGTGTAGTTCAATAACTTTTGCATTTTTTTCTGGTGAGGCTGTTGCTCTTACTTCAAACTTCAATGCTGATGCATCATCCTGATTAAAATAAAAAAAATCCTATCTTTTAAATAATAACTTAAACACATTAATTTCTGCCCAGCAAAACTGGTAACACAGCTGCTTGCAGAAACAGAATCTCATGCAAACACACAATGGTGCCCTTTTCTGATCACAAAACAAATTAGTACCAGGAGCTGGAATGAAGCCCAGTTGGATTTTACTTAAGTCCACATTCATGCTGCTTTTCTTAGAAAAGTACAATTATGAGTTGAAATTAAATCCCAATCCTACATAATGCAGCCAAAATAGGCAAAGTAATGCATACGATAAAATAAAGTGATAATCTAAAATACATATTTTCTAGTAGTTTTCATTTTTTGTATATCACCTTGAGAAACATAAAAATAGGTCAACACCTAAAATGTTTGGACTTAGTCATACTGTTGCAAAAATATTAAACCCCTAGAATTTATATGCAGAGGATACTGCAAATATGCTGTGAAATATTTGAATATGAAAATTTCTGTCTTACCATTTCTAAAAGTGAAGGAGTAGCCTCCAGGTGCAACTGAACTGTTGCTTCTTTTCCACTTTCCATGTTTCCAAACTTGCAATATATTTGTAAGCAAAAGCTGTCATTTTTCATACAGTACTGTACAAGGGAGGGAAAGATCAAACCTTAAGTTTATTAACATCATCGTATTAGTATTAAAGACATTCAGGAACAGAGTAAAACCAAAAGGTCTATGTTTGTTCTTGAAAAGTCACAGGGTGTAACTCTAGGTTGACATCCATCACTATCAATCCATAGGTGCTAAAGGAACAGTACAGGGACCAACCTAGTTGTTACAGATAATTTTTCTTAAAAATTAATATTGTTTTTTAGAGTGAAAAATACAATTGTCATAATTTGGTTAGATATTTGGGTTATTTCAAGTTAGCTTTCATCAAGAATGATAAATGCTAATGTCTGTATGATATCCAGTATAACTGATTGATCCTTCCACTTGTACACTGACACCAGGCACCATTTCACTCATCTTTGTAGAAGACAAAAAAGCAAGCTCGTCGATGATTATATTCTCTGTCTAAGACTGCAATGCCCAAGTTCTGATTTGATATTCTAGTACGGGCTGTCTCTCAACCATTGGCTGATGTTCCTTCCAACACACTTACTTAAAGTCCCAAATCAACATCTTTAAAGATGTCCAACCTTCTTAAGATGAAAGTTTTAAACAAAATTGTACCTTATCAAACACAAGTTGCAGGACACAGATTTCTACGAGAACAAACCCTCGAAAATATAACACTAGAATAACAATTCTAGTTAGGACTACTGTCATGGATTAACCCCAGCCGGCCACTAAGCCCCACGCTGCTGCTTGCTTACTGCCCCACCCCTGCAGCAGGATCGGGGAGAGAATGGGAAGGCTAAAAGCGAGAAAACACATGGGCTGAGATAAGAACAGTTCAATAACTGAAATAAAATAAGACAATAATTATTTTAAGAGTCATAATAAATTCTAATGAAAAGGAAAACAACAGAGAGAAATAAAACCTGAGACAGACGAGTAATACAAATAGAAAACAATTGCTCTCCACCAATCGACTGAAGCCCAGCCAGGCCCTGAGCAGTGCCCCTGTCCCCCACACCCCTCAGTTTTATTGCTGGTCATGACATCCTATGGTATGGAACATCCCTTTCGTCAGCTGGGGTCAGCCGTCATGGCTGAGTCCCCTCCCAGCTTCTTGTGCACCCTCAGCCCCCTCACTGGTGGGGTGGTGAGAGGCAGAAAAGGCCTTGGCTCTGTGCAAGCAGTGCTCAGCAACAATGAAAACATCCCTGAATTGTCAATACTGTTTGCAGCACAAATCCAAAACAAAGCCCCATGCCAGCTACTATGAAGAAAATATACTCTCTCCCAGCCAAAACCAGCAGACTACACAACCGATTCTTTGATCGCCAGCAGGGCCCATAAGCAGGTAGAGTGATGAGCTTGAACAGGCCAGGCACGTATGACATTCTCCCAACCTCCCACGAATGTTTAATAAGAACTTCCTGAATCAAAAATTTTTTCCGTTTATTTTGTAATTCTTAATGGATTTCAGTCTCATTAACTTGTACAGCCTCCCTTGGAATCCACGTATTTTTAGCATTCATATCACCCGTCGGTAAGATGTTCCATCATGAACATCTTCTGTTCATGTTTTTTTCTGTTTTTTTCAACTGCCTCCTGTTAGTTAATTTGATGACACTTTTTTGGTGTGGAAAAGGCAATGAATATTTGATCTGCATACTTCATGTAATTAAAATCAAGACTGTTGTTCTCACATGCATAATTTTTCATTTGTTACTGAATTTTATCTGCCATTCTGTTTGCCCACTCATTCAGTTACATAACTCTTCAGCAGCTCTTTGTAGGTGACTGCCAGCCAGGCTGCCTTCAGCAACATTCCATCAATCAACCTTCTCATCTCAGTTCTCACCTCTTTCACTGAAGTCACTTATGACTGCATTGAACTTATCACAGGTCCCACCACAAATCCTTGGAAAACTGCGCTGGTGACCTCATTATATAAGATATACCGTTGCCTTAAGGCTCATTCATACAGTCATTTATTTCCTACTGATGCTAAAAGACAGATCTTACCATTTGTCTCTTAGCAGGCTTTGAAAAGAATGTGACAACATCCTTGATTATATTTTCATTTTTTTCTGCTACGCTACAGTTTCTGGGATATTTTTTATAGAAGCACTCTCCAACTGTTGTCTGGAAATAAAAATAACATCACTGTTAGAATTTAAACATCAGATAATAATCAGAATACAGATTTCTGAAAGGCAAGAAGCTGAAAAGAAATGTAACTTTTACTTTCAGAATTCTAAAACAGATTGGGCTGAAGATTATCCCGTTCTTGTTCACCCTGCTTCACTGCAGATAACAAACCAAATACATACCTAGTACCCACTTCTACTATGTTCTAATTCTCTTTTTCATAGAATTTGTGTAGCTAACAAAATTATATTCAGTAATCTGTGCTTACCTTGATATCCAATGTGTTGAATAATTTGAAGTCATTGGGTGGAAAAGCATTGGGTATCATTATCTCTAAGTCTGTATTTGGAGCCATGCTTGGTCCTGCACTGATAACCTTGGGGGAAGAATGTTATACATTTAAAGCTTTAATTCATGGTAGCTATTCAAGTAATGAATATATATATAAAGTCTAAATACATAAAACTTCACAGAATGAGGTAGCACTTGCATTGTTAGACTGCCATGAATATGGATTCTGCTAGGAATTGACATTTTGTTTAATTTATTCTGTAAGCTCACTGAACCCTTCACTTTTCTGAACCCACTGAGTAAGTAGTGCTAACCTGTGATGACTACCTTGAGGTCATACAGACTGTCTTCTGGGAGAATATGCAGAAGGAACTGGGAAAGATTAATGTCTAACTCCTGCTTGTAATCCATTGGAGACAAATCTGATACCTACAGATCCTCTTATAAGGAGCTCCTAGTTCCTTTTGCTTACCGCAAGATAATTCCTTTCAAAGTGTTTCTTAATGGAAGCAGAGACAAGCCAGAATTGCTCTACCACTTTCAGTCCTGCTTGCACCAAGTATTTTTTCTCTGACCATTCAGTGGAAAATTGTCCGAGCCAAAAAGTGTTCAAAGAGGGATTAACAGCCACTTCCCACCTCTAATGCACAGAAGTTGCTCGCCATGCCCTTGTACAAAGTTCCCTTATTGACTGTACAGACCGTCATTAGATATATTGGAAATCTAAGCATTAACCTTCAAAACAAGGATAATAGAGTTTGCAAAGAAAAACTTACGTGGAAAGTGAAGTTGATGTTCTCCTTCATACACGTGACTACTGAATCTTTCTCATTCGTTCCATAAACAAATGAAGCTGGTGATACAAATCTACAATGGTTTAGAAGTTGTTAGTTAATAGCATTACTATATATCATTGACGTTCAGCTTCATGCTATCTCTGTTAAGATTGGTTCTAAGAAAATACCCGAGTTTGCATTTAAATAAATCTAGGAACACTGAGTAGAAGTCTTCTACTTTTGTAGTCTTTCCTTAAAGACAGATGAAAAAAGACAAAAAGGCAGAGGAATCATAAAAACTCATAAATCCTCACCCTAAACTATGCTCCATGAATGCCCCACAACAAACTCAGAATACAATCCATGTTAAGCAAAGAATGCGAGGATCTGCTGTGCTCTTATAAAATCCCTCTTTCCATAAAAACTATTCCAGTTCTTAAAATAATATTTGCCTGTTAAGGGACAAGCTTGAAGCACCATAGATATCACTGGTCTGATCTGACAGTAGTGGAAACAAACTCTTAGAATTGTACGGGTCAGACCCCAAGACAGCTGTGCCATCACACTCCTGGGATTTAAGCTTCTGCTTAAAAGCTTTGGAAATCACAATAGCAACAAAACAACAGTTCTATGGACGTGCCGGTAAAGCAGCTGTAGCTGACTTACCCGTGAGCATTTAACTCAACCTCATATTTTAGAGGTACAGATAAAGTCAGGGTGTTATCCAGCAACATGTTCCCATCTTCATTTTTACTATAAAAACATGACAGAAAAATGATTATCAAATGCATGATCATATGCTAAGCATTATTTCTATAAACAAATATTAAATACACTGTCCAGCTTATTAAAACAAAAATATATTATTCCTAATATCATGTGAGACAGTTAAAATAAAATAAAAAGATCATTTTATACAGGCAGAAAGTTGCTCATTATTTAAATATCTATTATCTGGGGTGGTTTTTTTTGTAATTTCCCTTTCTCTACATATTTACAACTAATGTGTTTTCTTGCAATTACGCTTTGCTAAGTCTTTCCAGTGTC
This sequence comes from Cuculus canorus, assembly GCF_017976375.1. Classification (NCBI taxonomy): domain Eukaryota; kingdom Metazoa; phylum Chordata; class Aves; order Cuculiformes; family Cuculidae; genus Cuculus; species Cuculus canorus. The sequence continues at coordinate 26,455,684 of NC_071406.1, read as the reverse complement.
CCCTATTCTGTTTTCCAAAGCTAGTAATATTTTTCATTGAGCGATTTTTATTAAGACTTTACCAGGTAGCATTAATGATGATGCTGAGGTCATCTTCAGCTCTGGTAAACGAGCTTGCATCCAAGAGGAAACTAAAATCCAGCTGTAGAACAAATACAATTTTTTTTTTATATCAAATGATAATATGTCTTAAACATAGTTTAAATAAAAATGTTTTATTAAACAGATTTAGAATTTCAAGCACAATCAGTTGATGCATAATACAATGTTGTCACTTAATGAATTATTCCAGAGAGTGTTTAAGCAACGAATTTTAAAAGTAGCAGAGAGATTCAGATACCAACATGATAAAAGACATTAGTTGGGAACGAAGTTGAGATTCTGAAAACCTAGGGTTTTATCCCCTTAAAATACTCATAACATATTTAGAGCGTTTTTAAAGTCAGGAACTTCATACGTAGCTTACCTTTGATTTTTGATCTACATATAAATAACCAACACTGCACTCAAGTTTCACTACATGAATTTCTTTATCTAATACTTCACAATGTATCTGTTTTTCTTCCTAAAATAAAGGAAACATATTGATTAAAATAAAACTCCTTTTTTTCAATTATTTAAAATTACATGCACACCCTGAAATTGGGTGGTTTATATTTCCCTGAATTAGGTGTCTGTTATTTCACTGAAGCAAATATACAAAACCTTCATATCATGACTACTTTAACGTATCCTTATACTGATTACTGCATCCTATTCTTTCATCTTCTGATTGCTAACAGTGAAGCTAAGATGGATGCATCAGACTCAGACCCACTCAAGTTTAAAGCCAACCTCTGAAAGGTGTCGGGGGATTCTACACAGAGAGCATTTATTTTAAAAAGGCAGAAAAGGAGAAATTATCTGTGTGACTCCTTTGCGAGACTATCTGCAAAAAAGAGCAGATCCAATGAGATCTTTGTGATACCTGAAAACATCACCATCAGACAAAAAGTAGCTGTAACATCCTGAAATACATTCAGAAAACATTTTTTTTAAAAAAAAAATTAGTTGTTACCATTACATTCTGCTATTGAAACGATTTATGTCACTGGTATTGATTAGACCACACATGGCTTAGGTAGCTATTAGTCTGAGAACTTAAAAAATGGAGTTTTATCAGCTTTTTGGTGTGTGTTTACATTACTTTTCAGTATCTAAAGAAACTCAACAATCCATTAAAATAATTTGTAAAACGTCTGGCTGAAAAAGGAAAACAGCGGAGTATTAGTGTTTGACAGATTCTTCTTTGCTTTGTCCTTACCGATTCTAAAATTCGGATGAAGTAAAGACCTTTAGGGATGTGAATGTGGAGAACAGTTTCATATGCATCATCTCCAACATTAAGCAGAGAAATGTTCAGCAGTAAAGTCTTCATACTTCCAACAGCAAGATAGGCTTTCTTTTCATGAGGCCTATAAAAATAATTATAAGTGAAAAGTATGTTTATATACAGCTTGTATGCAAAAATTTTCCTCCACTGCTCTTTCAGTTAATTTCATTTGATTCTGACAAAGCTCAGCTAGAGATCAATCCTGTAACTGAAGGTACTACATCGGTTATATGATGGTCAACTCCAGTATTGTACTTTTTGAGGCCCAGGATGATTAATCCAACAGCAAAAAAATTGTTATCAGACCAGCCGTGCTTCTGGCTTTTACAAAACAGGTCCCTGCCTTTAAAGACAAGAATAGCAACGTGCCACTGCCACAGTATTGTCAGACATTACCTCAAAATTCACTCTTTGTACTCAAAATCTCGGATTGTGTTAAGAAGAAACAGGACACAAAGAGGGCGCGTGAACATGACTATCTTATGATCTATGTAATGTTCTATAATCATGTTACAAAGTACTGACACCCTATGGGGGGTTAAAAGTAAACTTCAGCTTGACATTAAAGTTTAATTAAGACTTGTAGAAAGACTGCCTAGAAAGAGACATTTATCAGATATTCTGGCTTGAAACCAAAGTATGAGTCACTGAACACCTTTGGGAAAGAAGCTGGCACTTAGAAAAGCAACAGAAGGTAAAAACACTGCATAAGCAGATAGGTTCCAAGACAAAAGCGAATTAAAGAAAACACAATGTTAACATTTCGGGAGCTTGATTAAGTTTAGGTTAAATTGTAAACTTACTTTACTAGTTATTAGGTCATTCAGTCTTCTTACATGCATTAAAGCCAAGCTCATTAACAAGATGCTGTCGCAAAGATTAACATGCAAGTACACAAAAGCACCAGGTGCACATCTGGGACTACAACAAAGCTGAACTAGAGCTTTTCTCCTGTAATCATATTTCATTCTTCATTAAAAAATGCATGATGAGGACTAGAAACTTACAGAGCAGGCCAAAATCTAAGCAATGTAAACAAAACACGGTAGTGTATATGTGAAGCCTCATAAGTCAGTAAGTAAAGCAGTATACTGACATCCCTATTTGATTTCATTCCTTTAAGACTAAGAGTGTTTACTGTTCAAGGATAATGAATGCATTCTGTCCAGACACAATAAATTAATGTTTTACAGCTAACTAGCTTTTAATCGAGATTCTGTGAACACAGTGTAATTTAAGGGGGTACTTCACAACTTATCAAGATATTTAGCTTATTTATTTACACTGAAAATCTACTACTGGTACCTAATGCAGGTACATTGTAATCTGTTTTCCTTTCTTAGAACTCTGAAGTACTTACAGAACTGAATTGCTAATGTGAATGGAAATGTTGCACATGCTTTCTTTCTGAAAAGTTTGTGATTGTTCAAATAAAATAACCTTCAAGCCTAAGAAAATAAAAAAGGGCTTAAGACTCATGCTACAAGTCATGTGCTGAGACAGGCAGAAAGATACTGATCTTAATCTGAAATCTATGAAGATGAAAAAGCTTGTGCTCAGAATCACGCAGGTATGATTAATTAGCGTCATGTGATTGTCACCATCTTTTAGCGTCATTTTAGGTTGTTCAATGAGATAAACCTAGTAACTTGATTAAAGTAGAATAAACTCTAAAAGCGATAAATAGCACAAGAAAATCCTGGTCACACACAAACCACCAGAACAGCTAAGATTCGCAACAGGTCTGATTTCTTTTTTACACACCAACAACCCATATTTCTTCCTTCGAAGTATAATAATAAAGAAAAAGGTTGTGTTGATAATATATTAACTTAAAATCAAATCATTAAAATCCACTTGGAATAGAAGCAATGCTACATGGCATAAAAATTTCTAAAATGATACTAAATAGAAGTGTATTTCACAAAGTATTGCTTGATGTAATACAGATTCTGCAAGATGACAGCAGTTGTATTTAAATACTTTGAAACTGTGTTAATTATCTTGCATAATAACAGGATTAAACATGATACCTCATTGGAAGGAATGGGAAAAACTGAAAAATACTGAAAGGCGTCACAAAATAAATAGGTATATAAATTTAAAAAAATCACAAACCAAAACTAATTTTAGAAAATGCAAGCCAATTCATGTAGGGAAAAGAAGTCTAAACTTCACTTAATACTCAACCATCTGGTGTCTCAATCAGCAGAATAAAACCAAAGATGTAATATTCTTAAGTAAGCAAGGAAAGAGAGACACTTAATTATTTTATAATTGAAATAATAACTATAACAATGTCTTAGTACAAAGCTGAAGTTACTTCCTTGTACAGTGCAAATACACTATCTTCATAAAAGCAGCAAAAATAATTGATAATTTGTCAATTTAACAGCAGTTACAGTGTCTACATATTAAGTATGTATTGTCCACTACATCTTAGCCCAGTTACAGATGAAGTGTTTAACACAAGTTTAACCTGTTGTGAAGATGGTATATTTTGTGAACTGTATAGTCCTATTTTTCAATTATTATGCAAGAACAGGTCTTCAATTATATACAGTTCTGTTGCACTTCCTGGAAGACTTATGATTTAAAAATATTCTTCAACTAAACACAGCCTTACTCCTCATTATTTCCTCAGAAAGTCCACATTAACGTTTGCAAATTAATGTTCTTTAAACAAAAAAAAGATTAAGGAATATTTGTACCTCTTTCAAAGAAATGAAATTATACTCACTTTGGAAATGCAACTTTTCCAGAAACTCTCAAGTCAGCAGAACAATTTTCTTGGGTGCAAAATCTTGCAAAAATGAACTGAAGAAGAAAAAAAGAAGGCACTTTAGTGTTTTAAGCATATTATAGCGAGTAAATTATTTTCAAAAAAAGAAACCTATCACCTTGTTACCAAGTATCTGGAATTGGCTAACGGCTGTTGCTCTTAAATACAATTCAATCAGGCTACAATTTCCCACTCATCAAATGCATTCTGCACACCGAGAATAACATCAGAGAGGCTCTCCAGACTCAGCCTCTGAAACAGTTAAACCAGTGGGTGTACCGTTAGCTGATATTTTTTAAATTAGTACATAAAAAGGGCTGAGTGTTTTAGAGGGTCCACACTGCAGCATCTCCTATGATACAGCACCTTAACTTTTGCAAGACTTTCAATACATAAACTTTACCTCTAATACTATTAGTAAGTTTTGATGAGAGTAGAGACACCATGAGTTGCATATGCCCACGCCCCGGTTATCAGTATGCTGCAGAGCATGCTTAATGTCACTGTATTCAACAACACCTTCTCTCTGACTCTAAATCAAAATTTTGAATGAAGATTAAATGGAGGAGTGTGTCATTTAAAAGGAGCTTTTATGTATCTCAGAGTTCTGACAGTCAACTCTATCTGAATTACATGAAGCTTACCATTTGTGAAGTCATACTATGTTTATGACCATTCGGTAGTTAAGAATCCAGAGTATTCTGACTTTTGCTGAAGTCAGAGTATAAGTCTATTAACTCAATGGGGGTTATTTTGGGGAAAAAAGTTAATTTTATACTAATTTAAGGCTACAGAATACACTTCTTTTTCCCCTACAGACCTTGTGTTTGAAAACCTACAATACCTTCACATAACTAATATTTCAGCAACGTCACTGAAACATTTCAAGACTAATACCAACACATTATTGCGCATTTAGCACAGAATTAATCTTATCAAGAAATTTTATACTGGAAAGTGACTCATCCTATATGGCTGAAAAAAAATTGAATATTTCAAAGAGTGAATTTCATACCCGTGTGTTCTGAGATACATAATATTACATATTCGTTCGCTGCACATAGTACATTTTTTTTTATAAAAAATACAAATGCAAAAATCTTTTGCAAAGATTTTTTTGGCAAACAATTAGGTATTTCTTAGCTTGCTGGTTTATTACTTAAAATCAAGGCACAGGGTTCTACTCTGGAAAATGCATTCCTTCACCTGCTATGGATGTGTGAAGCTTTTTTTAACTGAAGATTAAAACATGACTATGACCGCATTTTAAATAGAGAACTCATACACTAACCTTGCTTTTTATAACATCTTTTTCTTTCCTCCTTTGAAGAACAGGTTGAAGTGGTGAAAATTCTTGAGCATTTCTTTTCTGTAGAATATGATGCCCCAGATGGTAACTTGCTTCCACATGTACAGGAGTCAAGATATCCCTTACATCTTTCTATGAAAATTGGAAACCTAATGAGTTAATCATATAAGACAAGACATGTATGCTTATGTTTTAAATATTATAAGGTTCCCTAGAACTAACTTAAACAGGAACATTTTTTTTTACATGTAAAATAATTTCATATGCCATATGGCTCATACACTTGTCCAGGCGTCTTTGTTGCTGAAAGAGGTAATCAGAAATGCAGAAAGGCATAATACACTCAACGTCAGCAATGGGCATTTCAGCAAGGAAGATTCTTTTATTAAAATAAGTTTCATTGAACAGTGAACCTATTTCTGCAAATAATACTGCCTTACACACCTGTGAAATGCTGTACTGTCCGAATAGAAAGATGGGCAAAAAATGGCTAAAATGGAGAGAGTTAACTAGTGTGATAATGCAAGATAAAACCCATGGATAAAATCAAGTTTTTCCACAGTACCACTAAATCAGGTCACGATTGGATTTTATTTTTCTGCCTCTTTATTTCCTGTTCTATATTAAAAATAATTAAAATCCTCAGTAAAAGATCACTTTGTACATGAAGACTTGACTGTGTAGGAATGCTGCAGATCAGAGCGCAATCTACTTGTGAAAACTGAACAGCTTGAAGCACTGCGTACTAACAATAGCAAACCTGACTAAATTATTCCCCAAGTGTAGGAGATAGACAGACGCTGATTGTCCCTCCACATGGCCACTACTTTAATTCTTATCTGCAAGCTTGCTTTGGCCAAATCACATATTAAGTAATTCAAAATAATTTTCCACAAGGTCTTCTCTGCATCTGCTTTATATTACTTCCATTATACTAATTAGCTATTAATTAGTCTTTACTCAAAATACATAAAATGTACATCGTCTCTTGCAAGGACTTGACAGACATTCACACTTACTTAACTTCAGGAGCTTCATACAAGTACAGAAACCTCAAAAGAGGAAAGAGATGCTTAAAATGCTATTAATTAATTAAAAAGAAAATTGAATTATATGGAAGAAAAAGTACTATTGAATTATATGGAAGAAAAGACTATAGGAAGTGATGAGCCAAACCAAATCCTTCCTCCTACACAAATACCTGCTGATGTCGGTACAGCAATCTATAAAAGACAGGCTGTCAGTCAGATCTCTTTTAGCTTACAGAACTCTTATAAGTACCTGGGTAATTTGCCATTGCTACTGTAAGTAAAGTTCACTTAGGTGCAACTATCAGTTGAGATGCATCTTGGAAATTTTCCAGTAGGTAACATAAGCTTTCCTTTCTACCCCAAAGCTTTATCTTGAAGAATTGGCTTCCAATGGTGTCATAAACAAAATATAAGTAAAAGGAAGGAAGAAGAAAAATACATGGAAGACTTTTTCCCTGCAGGTTTCTTGTAGCTGTAGAAAATTAAGTCTGTTTCCCAGCCTCTGTGCAGGATCAGGATCACCTGCATCAGTCATTCTAATAGATGTTTGTTTCAAAAGGTCACAGAATTACTACCTTGAGGATTTTAAAGAAAAGACTAGGCAAATTAGTACATTATTTTTATAACCCTCGTGTCTCCTTACATCTAAACAATCCCTGTCCTTAGTATTTCTTTCCCCCCTTAGATAAGACCTTACAGGACATAAGTCTATTTTTTCTGAGTTTAATAAAACATAGTTCCTCTGTGTCTGCTAGTTTTTATTATTTGATGGTGGTTTAGGGCTTTTAAGTTCTTTCCATTTATTCTCTTTTTTTGTTGTTGTGGTTGGAATAGGCAATCTTCTAAGAAGCTTGATAAAATGGTTCACTTTATTCTTTCTTGTCCAGTGAATAGCCATGAAAGTATTATATTCTTGTTCTGATTGCAGTTGGTTTTACTTTCAAGACAGGCCCCTCAATTCATCCTTCAGAGGGATAAATCAAGCATGAATACAACAGTTCATTTCCTCCAGGACAACAGTGACTTTGAGACTACTACTGGAGTTAGAATCTTAGTCTCTAGATTCTTAATAACTTATTTCCAAGTCAGTACCATCCTTAATTTCAAAGGATGGCTGCTGCTGGCTTCTCCAGTAGGTTTGATCCAAAGGAGAGTTTGATCCAACAGTAACTTCTTCTTGCTGAGTAGCTGGTACCATGTCTATTATCAGTGAAGGTACAGGCATATCTGACCAGCTAACACCTTGCAGGTCTCCAATAGCCTCCTGCTGAACCCCCACTTGCCTGGGAACACTTCTACCTCTGTAGCTTCTGCTCTGAAGTACTTATATCAGCAGATTCCTTCTACAACAAAGTTGTCTCTATACCTGCACGGACAGAGAACTGTAACCACATTTTCTACTAATCTGCTCTAGGATTCAGGCTAATATGTCCAGGAGAAGGACATTATCAGTACAGGCTTCACTTTCATGAGCAGAGAGATCACTTTGTCAGCAGAGTGCACGTTCTTCATATTTTTCAGGTCTAAATTTATTCATTAAACTCTTGTGAATGCTCTTCCTATCCCATTTCCACCTCTTGGTTGTCTGATTTTTCCCCTTGGTAAGCGCTGCATCCCTTGCAGGGAAAAATCAAACAATTCTAAGCAAGTGTTGTTCTTCACGCCCTGCTAGCCTTTGGCTCCTTGCAACAAATTCACAAAAAACAACACTATAAACCTCAAACTTCAAACTCTCTTCTAGCAATCAACTTCATTTCACTTCCTATGGATCAGGAATGGGTTCTTTTCTTACCAGGTGAGTCTACCTTAGTAAAAAGGGGAGCAAGACCTTATAGGTGTTCTTCGAAATAGTTACAAATGAAAAAGCTTAATAAACATTTTCTCTGTGTAATGACAAGTTTAAAGATTTGTCATTAAGCAGTAGGAAAGTCCCATCAGAAATGTTCAGCAGAAAAGGTATGTTATACTGTATCTTCTTGGTTGCTCCAAACAGGCCTAAAGCTAGGATCCATAAAAGAGAATGAAAAATGTCAAGAATGCTCATGTCCTACTTCACTGTGATTGTTATTATACACATTCTCAGCAACACAAGAGATAGCAGACCCACCGATTTCCCCACAGAAATAGATAGAGCATCACAATATGACGACTGTGGAGGTTATAAACACAAGTATTTAATTTCCAATATTATATGATGCAATTGTAAACAAAATAGGCTCTTTTGCAACAGGTGTGCTTTTCAAAGGAGAGCAAAGGATTTACAAGGCAAGACATATTGAAAATTACATTACCCTCATAAATGCTAGATGATTCTTGCAGGCAATATTCTTGCTGTAAATCTTTACATTTCCTGATATTGTATCATATGTTCCATTGGAGGAAAAATAAAATCTTGCTTGTGTATCTACTTTTCTGTCCACATCAACACTCAGATTATAAAGCAGTACTGCAAAATTAAACCCAAGGAAAAAGGAAATTGAAAAAAAAAAAAAACTTTGTGTTACAATTTTCATAAATTTGTGACAGAAATCACATCTTCTGACACAGAAAATTTAAGCAGTTTAATTTTATACACCATGTTTTTGCAGGGCTGTTTGGAGTTTACAAATAGCAGATCACAAGTAGGTTAAAAGCACCCAGGCAATTTAGACAGTAAATTATTTAAAATAAGTTCACCGTGAATATTCCATCCAATAGGTATTGATTTAAGCAACAGTTTTTGCCAGAAGCAAAAAAAGCATTACATAAAATATAGCACAAGATATATTTTTCAGTCATTTTGATGTGATTCCTTCTCTTTTTCATAACATTATATAATGGTACGATTAGGTGCTTAAGCAGCTTTATGAAGGGAATGCTTTTTCCCTATTGCAGAGCGAAAGACTGCACCTACAGCAGTCCCATACGGTTTGGTCCCTGTCTGGAAGGACTACTTTTAGAGGACATATGAGTATCATGCTGAACAATCCATTTGATTCTACATTAAGACATTCACCCACCACTAATTCCCCAATTAACTGCAAAGCAAAAGCCCAGATATTTGCATGTGGGAAGCTCAGACAGACTTGACAGATACTCCCTGTTGGGCCCTATGCAGAACAGAACATGGCCCCTGGGGAGCTATGTAAAAGAAAATGTTCACAGAATAAGCGCACTCTATTTTTTTGTGGTCTAACAACATACTAACTCACACAAAACCCTACCAAAATAATGGAGCTAGTTATTATGATAGTATGAAAGGGACCACCTGAAATGGCATTGTTACAACGTAGCTCAAAAGTATGAGTGTGAATTTAATCACACCACTCTTAGGTAAGTTAATTCAGGTACCAGAAATAGCCCACCTATGACGTTACTGTTCTAGTACTGCTGCAAAACCCATGTAAAAATATTACTAAATGTTTGTGCACAGCCCAAGCCGAACTCTTTAGTTTCACAACTCAGAGAGCTAAAAATGTCTTTGTTTGTCTGAACCATTTGACATCAAAATATTAGGTTACATCATTGATGCAAGAGACAACTTGGAGTTCTACCTTCATCCTTGCAATATCTCAACTTTTTAACATCCCTGTCACTTCTAGGCCATGTATCTCTGACAGTCCTAGTTGGCACATGCTGCTAGTCTAAATTGAATAAAAGTACAATGACTCTCTGTTCCAGGGCAATTCTGAGCTAAAAAAGGTATCTATGTTTCTAATTTTTCATTTTATACTGAACTCAGATTAACGGTCCACTAAATACCAATACCATAATTCTGTAAACAGGAGCATTTAAAATGAATACACATACTGGAATTTCTTACAAAGAGCTTACCAATATAACCAGGTACGTCTCGTCCTGTGTAGGTAAAGCATATCTTCAGATTCATACAGACGGCAGGCTGGTCATTTTCCATGCAGTTTAAATTAGTTCGATTTATTGAATCAGGATGTTTTAAAGAAGCTTCAACAATTATTACTGGTTTTGTTCTAAGGACAGGAAAGAGTTCATATTCACAATACACTTCAGAAACAGCTTACAGAATCTATGCAGAATCTAAAAATTTCTGACAGAATCTATTTTTATATTTTACAATTTCCATTTTCTAAGCTACCTGCATTTTTCAGAATCCAAATAGTTGTATGCACATTATTTGTTGCCTTAAGAAGTTTCAGAATGATATTTTATTTTTCTTCAAGGTGTTTACTTAAATCACACAGAATCACAGAATCACCAGGTTGGAAAGGACCCACCGGATCATCGAGTCCAACCACTCCTAACACTCCCTAAACCATGTCCCTCAGCACTTCATCCACCCGTTCCTTAATTCTAGAGCTTAGTGGCAGAAATTCAAGACACCAGGAAGAATATAAGGACATCAAAATACACTATTGAGTTTTATTAAACTGCATTAAGAAATACAGTTAAACTGTATGGTCTCTAAAAGCAGTCAAATGTAGAGATCTCACCTCAGTACCACAGCAGAATCAGAAAGAAATGCACCAACAGCTACATCTGTAAAACAAAACCAGAACAAACAATAAGCAGAATTTGTCAACAGAATTACTTCTCAGGTACAAGCACTCTGTAGCATATTGACCTCTTGGTCAACATTAACACACCACTTGCCATTAGAAGGCATATGCTAATATTCAGAGGTGGTGTTCTCTGTCTAGAGGATGATTCCTCAAACACTGGCCCACTGTTCATTACTGCTGTGTGCTCATTTGCTGGTCTTGCAGATATTGGTAATGTGATGGTTTTATTTCTATTCTATGTTTAAGTGGCTGATACTGAAGGACAATTTGGCTAAATAGCAAAAGTACTTGCCTTCTTTGTAATCCAACTATTCAATGCTGCTATATACACACACATACAGAAACTACTCAGTTATATATATAAAAACTATATTTATGTATGAAATTATACATAGAGATAGGAAAAAATTATTTATTTCAAAATAACTGAAAACTACGCATGCAATGAGGAAATATACGCATATCTACACCTCTCAAATGAGATAGCAAAAGTGCATCTGTCAGGTGCATCTAAATGATGTAAGAGTCCGAGGTCGTGACTCCCAAATCAGTAAACAACAGGTGACCTGACAGCAGACTATTTGTGCCCAGCATTACAAATTAACCTGGATAACGTTTCTGTTGACATAGCCAGAGCACACAACATGCAGTTCATGATAACTTTATGCTTTCACACCTGCACACCTGACCTGACAAAACGCTAATCTGCAAAACGTCAAAATATTTTGACAATGCCTGGAAAACAATGAGTATATACTTGGAAACAGCTAAGTTGCTTTATACCAAATTAGCACTTTTCTGTCATGCCCACAAGAACTCTATAACAGTCTTAATCCAGTGCTGTGAGCCCTGAGTCAGGTTAATGTTTTGTTCACACAGACCGAGAATCACGGAGCTCAGTGACCCCTGTCAAAATCTAGACTATGCGAAGACCAGTAAGATTTTTCAGTTAGCACACTGATCTGGACAACAAACATGCTTACAGTGCCCAAACTAGCTCCTTGTAACATTAGTGGATGCGATGGCTGTCAGAAGTATAAGAGTTACATTTTCATTCCTCCTGCGCACCAGGATCTTACTATCACATTGTTCTCAGTTCTTAAACAAGAGTTAGATGACTGTGAAAACTGACTGCTTGGCCTCAGCTTTACCTAATTCTTTTTCCTCTTAAATGCAAGATGTGACATGTCAACTTAATAACAGATTTGGCTTCTGTTACAAGTAACAAGTAGCACAGTAGGGTTGTTTCCTATGAATCTCTACTCTTTTAAAAAATGAAAAATCAAAAAACCCTGGTTAATTCACCTTGATAACCATTGTTATCTGCATCAATGCCACTTGCTATGGATTGTCCAAACATGCTTAAAGAATTACTGACTTGATGCCCTTGTATTCTCTGAAAAAGAAAAAAAACAGAAGAGAAAATGATTTTTTGCGAAGTATCAGTACAACCATTCTGCTGCTGAAGGCAGTAGCATGCTTACTTGTGAAACTACACTGCTGAAAGTAATATTCCTCAATTACTCCAAATGTCATATCCCATAAAACCTGTCTAAGGCCTCCAAAACTATTTTTGTGTTACAGGTTGTATTATGACTGGAAATAACAAACTATGTAAAATATTTCTGAAGTCTTTTGAAGTACCTCAGATGGTCTGAGAGTTAAATGGAGGGAAAACCCTCTTGAACTCAAATGTAAGGTTTTCCTGAACTGATTATTTTTCATTGAGTAAGTGTACCTGTGAAAATGATGGTGTTATTCCATCTTCCCTGCCGTTGTATATATAAATAACCCCTTTTAGGTCATCTTCTTGTGGAGCCCCAATTGCTACGTCTGTGGAAACACAATTTCACAACAGTTATCAGTTAATGAGGAAATATGAACAAGGAAGAGTTAGAGAAATCCAAATCATGACACATGCAATGCCAGACCAAACTTATTTGACTGAATTCAAAAGAAGTGATGAAGATAGATATAAGGCAAATGGAAACAAAACAGACCAGCTCAGTAATCTGACTCTGCCTTACGTACTATATTTCTGGACAACGAGGGCCAAATACAGACATTTTGATGAAGACAGAATCTGTTCCTACCAGTACTGAATTTGACCCTTAAGAAGTCATCGTGGAGAATAGCCAAAATTATCATGGTCTTTTTTTTTTGATGATTTCCCTGCATTCTGCTATTCCCACATGGAATTACATCACTGAAACAAAAGTAGTACTCTTATTATGCTGCCTGAAATGAACCATTCATTTTTCTATGAAATGTCCTTAACAGCTGATAACAGGCTTGAACAGGCATTTAATGAGGAAATGAAGATAGCTGGTTCGTTCAAAGGGATATGTTTTATGCCTAGATGATAGAATCCCAGAGGGTTGTGGCAAAGCATAACAAACCAACTGACCCACTCATCCTCAGAAGCCTTTACCAAAATGCCCCATGGTTCAAATAGCCAGAAAGTGTTAACCAAAAAGCGGGAGGAGGGAGTGGGAGATGAATAACATCATCTTGAAAATCACTAATATAAATTAATAATTGTTAACTTTCATTTATATATAGGCAAAACTGAACTATCTGCAAATCAGAATTACTGCATGCTGCACCAAAACAAAATTACAAGAAAAGCAAAGCTCTGATGATTTGGGTTTTACTGAATTGTTTTACTGTTTTACTGTTTGATTGATTCCACACTGATTGAATCCATACTTGGGTGCCTAAAATACACACAAAATGTTATATCTCTCTTCTGGTGAGGTGAAAATAGGACAGCCAAATTGTGCTAATTAAAATTTCACATTTCACAGATTCTATACCAACATGCACACGATTATCTTCATAGGGCTGATACTGATGGTGTAGATCATTGGAAGAAGTTTGGTCTGTTGTGCTTTTTTATTCCTTACCACATACAAATTGTTTCTAACACCCAACTCCTCTTTAGATTTTGCTTCCAGCTGTTTTTCTTACAAAATTTCTTTTCCTACTTCCACTCTCCATATTGCCTCCAATTTTTCTTTTCCATGCTTTTTGCTCTCTTCAAAAGCTAATCCACTTGTTTGTTCTTCCTTCCCAGTTTTAGGATTCCCATTTTACATTATGCTCTGTGACGTACATCTACTTGCTATGCTGCTATTAATTTGATTTTACTTCTGTGCTCCCCAGCTCTACATTTGGATATAGTTTTAATTTGCAGTTTGAAAATATCAAAGGTCAAAGTCTGAAACATATGTACAAAATTGCGAAGGCAATGCAAAACAAGAGAAATGAAATTTAATAAGAGTTCAAGGAACAGGTACCAAAGGAGTAAAAAAACAACCAAACAAAAAAAAAAAACAAAAAAAAAGATTGCCTTAAATAAAAAGACTACTTTAGGTAAAGGAGCCCAGGTAAGGCTACAGAACAGGATGAACATAAGAGAAAGGGAAGCGTAAACGGAGAACCTTAGATGGTAACTGCAAATAAAAAAGGGTAATTCAGAAGCGTAAAGAGAGACCTGGCAAAGATACAGCCCAGAAAAGCTGACAGTTTTTGATGATGGAAAAACTGAAACTATTCATGAATTTTTGAAAACATCATCATATTTTTGTCTTGTCCTACACAGCCTACTGTGCCTGCCCTTCTCCTGCAGGGGAGCATGTGCCAGTTTTTCAGATGGGAAAACTGGTTATTCCTATTTGTTTGAAGCCATGACAAGACGAATGAAGCCACTGGACCAGGTCCCCCCCTGCTTGTCTTCAGACTAGCTGGAGGTGTCCCAGTCAGCTGTGGTTTTCTGCAGGCTAACCTACACAGCTAGTGAATGGCTTCAGAAGGAACGAAGATGAGCACAGTAGACAATGGGACTTTCTGCAGCAAATGCATTTTAGGCATCCTGACTGGAAGCAGAAGGCCATGAGAATCATTCTAGGTGTTTTAACATATGTTACATCCTTTCATTTTTTTTCTTTAACTAAAATATCTTTTATCCATTACTTTCACACCGCTTTCTCTTTTCAGTGTCTGTTACTTTTATGCTTATTACAGAAATTAGACACAGGTCTGGAGACTGAATCTCTTTGCCTTCTGAGCAGGTTCCATCTGATCAACATCAATGGAAATTTCAACCCATATCTCACCATATTTAGAGAGGGTGTCTCAGCCTGGATCATGGGAAAGGAAGAGGGGTTATTCCCACAATTTCTGTTCAGGCATCTGACTTTATGTGCTTGAAATAGATCCTCCTGTAGGAGGAAAGGAAGAAAAAGCTCCCTCAGGGCATCACTAACATTTTGAATTTAACACTAGGATATGGCCTTCGAAGTCCTTCCCTGGCCTTCTGTCCAGGCCCTCTGCTGGGAGCCCGTGCTAGGGTTTCATGAATCATCCGAGGACTTAAGTGGGAAGTAGTTCTATAATAGTCTCCCAACTTGCAGATTGTTTTCAATATTCCCATGTGTTTAGTACTTCCTACTGGTGACACAGAAGCAGATCTTGAGTAAAAGTGTAATTTCTATTTATGCTACAAAACTGCCAAATTTTTCCCCAGCCATTGTCTCAGATGCCTAAAACAGTATTAGGGATTTCACTCAAGGACCAGCACCCAAGTTACAGACTCTGTTACCACATTATGCCCATGCTCTTTACTAAAGTGACAGAACCTAATATCTTGGTATTACATATCAATAACAGTGGAAAAGTTATATTTCAAATCTGCAGCCTAGAAAAGAATGGTCAAGTCACCAACAGAAAGTCTTTTCAGACTGCCATAATGGTCCTATTTATCATCACAGTCGACTGCTCAGAGACAACTAAATCCAAGGGCTTTTTTTATCTATACATACCTACCTTCAAAACCATCATTATCAATGTCTCCCAGGTTGGCTATGGACTCTCCAAACCTGGCTGCATATGAGTCACTCCCACTGAGCTCTATGTTCAGTTCTACCATCTTTGCCTCCTGAAGAAAAACAGAGTCAATAACGCATTAACAAAGCATCTTCCAGGTGACCTGGAATATTATTCAAAATATTGAAACTGCCTTGGATGACAACATGTAATCTTAATGAACTCCTTGGTGCAGAAGCGACCATAAGCAAAGATGTTTAACAGTATTTAGTGTAAAAATAATAAAGAATAAGGAAGTTGTTCTTAAAGAGAACAGCAATCTGTTCCCATTGCAAACAGCAGCAAGCTTGTATCATCATACAAGGGCTTACTGCTCCGCAAAAACTGCGTTTGCTAAAAAGGTAGTAAAACAGTAGCTGCTTCATATCTGTTGTGTGCGTCCTAGTTAGTTATAGGTATCCCAGAGAGAATTAGTTCTCTGTAAGGAAAATACATTAAGAAAATGTCGTTATGTATTAGTGTGCAGAGGAAGGAAGGGAAATAAGATACTGTTGTGGTTTGAACTAAATTAGAGTTAGTTTTGTGACTAACTCAGCCACTGTAAGTAACTTAATTCCCTGAAAGCTAACTGCGTGTTTTTGAGACAGTGTTCTTCTCTAAAGTGATAATGCAGGACATTAATATGCAAAAAGACCAATGATTACAATTATTCGTGCAGCAACAAAGGCCACCCTCGAACTGGTGGAAAAGGGCCACATCTGCAGGAGGGCCGAATGGGGCAGGTGACCCTAAACTGTCCAACAGAGTATTCTGCAATGACTGATGTCCAGTGAGAACCTCATCTGTCTGACTGCTCCTGATCTCAGATCTGTGCGTTCCTGAATCCAGTTCCTGAGCCCAGCTCCCTCCTAGCTGTGGACCCATTCACTTGGGTCTGCTCTACATTATTTGTGGTGACGTTTTGTCATTGAGAGGTGGGGCGCGGGCACGATCTCACATCTTTGTACGTATTTTATTACTTTCTAATTATTTTCATCGTTGTTATTGTTATCATTTCATTAAAGCTGCAGTTTTAGTTTCCAACCTGCCAGTCTTCTTCCTCTCACCTCCCTCTCCCCTTTCCCTGGGGGAGGCGAGGAAGGTATTTGGAAGACCAACTGCACGGTTTTAGCCGGGACGGGCTAAACGACAACAGATGTGAAGATAAAATTTACAAAGTCAGACAAATCAAAAGTCTACAAAAAACAGTGACTATATTTTCACTTCTGATCCTTAGAAAGAATAAAAGGAAGCTAACTCTAATGCATGATCTGTCCAGTCACCTTCTTTGCCAAACCGAGGACTACCTGTCTCTTTACTGACTGGTACCAATAATTACACACAAATTTTTCATTGTTTGTTTGTTTCTGAAGTGCTATATAAGCCGCTTTTCACACGCCAGTTCAGTGGTAAGTGTGGTAACGGAAGAGAGCTTGCGAAGAGGCTGCAGTGGCAGGCTGTCACCACCTGAAGTTACTAGGAAACAAAACCAGTCTGTCCTCAGTTCTAACACCAGCAGAAGGAACAGCTAACCTTTGCAGGTGTGCTACACAGTCATGAAGGGATTGTTACTGGGGTTCTGGAGTTGTTTTTCCTATACCCTGAAACACTGTATGGTAAGAGAGTATAAGTCTCTTTTTCTTAGCTTGTTGTACTAGAATGACTGTGTTACCAGGTGTTTTTAAGAGAAAATACTTACAGAACCTGAATTGATATAGACATAAACTCTTCCTTCTTCTCTGATGGTACTTTGCATTGGAGCACCAACTAGCAAGTCTGAGAGGCCATCTGAATTCAGGTCTACAGCACAAATTGCAGCTCCAAAGTACGAACCAAGCTGTGTGCAAAGAAATCACTTTATTTTTGAATTTTGAAGAAGACCTTCTGTAAATTTTAAGGTGCAGAAAAATAGCATGAAAGATTTACCTTTTTACCCCTTAGTTCAAATAGAATATTTAGTTCCTTCTCAATGCTAAAAATGTATGCCTAAAAAGAAAGGAAAATTTTAGGTGAAATTGAGGAAAGAGTAATCTGAAATACTTCACTGCACTTTCTCTACAGCATGTGCTAGAGAATCAGCAAAGCAGCACACAATATCACAATGTACAGCTATTTACTATTTCCTATCTGTAGCTCTCCTTAACACCATAGTTGACAGCAATGCTATCTCTTCTCATTCATTCTTCGACTTTTCTCCCCACGAAAAATCATATATATCTGATACTTGTCTTTACTATGTTAATCTAAATCGGAAAACCATGGGTGGGTATGTGGGGGCATATTATTCAAACCAATAACATAGCAAATCTCTTACTTTACCAGTCTGTTCCTGTTGGGGAGCCCCTCCAATTACTTCTGTACTGGTTGTTGTCAGAAAATGTCCAGCTCCAACAGAGTAACCTGTAAGTTAGAAATGCACTATTCAATACCAGAAATGCTATATAAAGAATAAAAAGGGAGCGTGACATATAAAAGCTCACAACACCAGCCTGACATTCAGACCTCATGCAAGTTAGCAATAAAAACAGAAATATAAGTGAAAGTTCAATACAAACAGTTACGTTCTAGCAAGCAGAAACAAGTGTCAGAAAACACCCATTTCTTCCTAGGCTCTCAACTATCTGCCATACTTTAAAAGCCAGTAAAATAAATTGTAAACATCTTCTGTTAATGCACATTCTACAATTGTTCAGCGAGTCCATATTGTAATACAAATAAAAGCAACCAAATCTCTATACACCACAATGTGGGAAAACTTGATTCATCTGTTCTTTCGCTATTGTAACTGGACTGCAGAAAAAATGTAGTTCTACTTACATGCATGTGCACATACACATACATACACACAGAGCGTTGTGGATATACACATATGAAAACTCCAGGAACAAACTGGAGCAAAACCTTGATTATGCAATAAGAAAATGTCGTATCAGCTTTTGTACATAAATCTACCTGGCAAAATATTTCTTTCTGTATGTGGAGATAGCTCGTGACAAACAGCACCAGATTTTGGTGCAGACATCCAGCCACAGAATTGCAAACAGAAGGCTAACACCTTACTCTGAAGCTACAAAAGTCATCCCTACACTTTCCAAAATACATTATGGCTAAGTTGAAACAGGGAAGACAGTTAACATATTCTGCTACTCTTGCATTTACTGAATGACTGTTTATTTTCACAGCATACAGAAAAAAAAGAAAAATCATCCTGTCTCAGGTGAGAATGAGCCTTAAATCTTTCATATTGGAAGACAACTGTCTAGAATTCAAGTACTCATTGAGACAGCCTTTTTTTTTTATTTTATTTTAAGCCAAAAGAGGCGCACAAGGCAATTTCTCATTTAAAGGTCAACACCTAGTTTTTGCTTATTTCACAAAAAATTAAGCTTAAGTGGATGAACCTTAATTTATCTCCTACAACCTTTATTTTTTAGTTATTTTGGTTTTAGTGAAGTGTAAACACTTATAACTGTAATGACCTTTTTTTTTGGAAAAAAACCCAACCCCCAAAAAAGCCCCACCTAAAACCCAAAAAGTCAAACAGACTAAAATAAAGTTTAGTAATCAGACAGCCCTCATTTTTACCATGGCATTAAATATTTGGGGGTGGGTTGGGGGGAATCACATAATTGAGCCTTTTAATTTAAAGGCACAGCCAAATGAAATTTTATTTCAAACCCCAGAATTATCTCCTCTTTACTATTACTACAGTTTTTCGGTTTCCTGAAATGTAATTTGCTATTCTGAATCCTAAAATAAACTATTTATTACTTTGTGATTTCTTCAAAGCCGTTGAGTGCCTGAGGTTACTCTTTCATCAGACTCAGACAGTTTGAAAGACTGACTTACTTTCTGATTCCTTTTAAAGAAGTCAGTTATTAATATCCAAGATACTCTGAGGTAGTCAAGGAAATACTACCAAATAATATGAATTACAAGCTTCTCTAACTTACTACTTGATTTCAACTGTGTGATAGTTAAACAGCTTTGTTTCTTCCAACTTATGGAAAATGTTACATTTTTGCATGCTCTTCCTGCAATGTCTAATTTTTTAACTATTACTCTTTGTCAGTTTAACAAAAAATGTAAATAAAGAAGCCAACTTCTCAGCCCCTGGAAGACGAAGGATAGCTTAAGCAGATAATTATGCCCACTCATCAGCTTGAGTTATACTCTGTCCACTATATACTTCCACTTCTTGCTAAAGATAATTTTGGTCATTACTTGAGGGAGAGGAAAACCCAGTCTTAAAAAAATAAATCTTTAGTAAAATAATTAACCCTAAATAGATTTCAGCCTTAAACAATGCCACAGATGTATCAGAAGAGAAGTTGAGGGAGAGGAAGGAAGGTATCTTTACATTATTTCAACCACAGTATGTATTATTACGAGGGAACAAAGTGGAGGTTTAAGTGGCCTGGAACAGTGCAAAATTCGAGGTTTATCACAGCTGCTGCTGTAGAGACAGAGAGATGAGCCAAAGCCCCCTTCTTCACTTTCCGGTAGAAGCCGCAAGTTTAGAGGACACACGGCTCTGCCATGCTAGCGTGCTGTCTGCTGAGGTTGTAGCAGGTCACTGGAGAAGTGTTTGTAAAGCAAACTCTAGCTTTTATCTGATCACCTTTTACCATCCAGCATTTCCTTTGCTTGACCTTCCCAAAGAGACCAGATGCAGCCTTTGCAAGGCTCAGTCCTGAATTCTGAAGTGTTAGCCACTTCGTTTTTCCTAACAGTTATTTCATAACGTATGCCTGCTTCCTATTGTCAGAAGAGTGAAATCAGAATGGTCACAGGCAAAAATATTCTTGCTCAGGAGTTCAGGAAGGACAGATGAGCTTTTCTCCGTGTGTAGTGAAAAAACTGAAGCTGCTGACGGTTCTTGCACAAACCTCTATAAATTCTAGCACTAAGTCCAGCTTAATTACTTGGATATAGGTACCTAAGTAGCAGCTTAATGGCTTTCTTTGCAGACATTCACAGGTAAAGTATCCAGACGAAGATACGGTTGGAATAAAAAAAAGACAAAAAGTCACAATTGGAGGCAGGTTTGTCTCTTCAGATGACAGCATAGTTCCCCTTATTGACAACACAATCAAGACTCGTTTCCTTGCATCTTCTTTCACTGTAATCAACTCCTCCTATTTCTGCTATATGTAAAATCATCATGTCTTTTTTTATGAAAGCCCTTGGCAGTATTTCAGACTTAATAGAGAAGCGCAAACCATTGCTAACCAGAAGCATATCTCTACCTTGTAAATCAAGAAGTGATAGAAACTCAGTGGAGAGATGATAAACACAGAAATTTAATGTTTAAGAAGCTTTCAGGTAAAATGAAGAGAGGGGAAGCCTTACGATTAAATAAATATTGAACAAAATCTGAACACATCTTTAGAACCATTGCTTCTGGGATTCATAAAGAAAGCACTGATAAATACTGTGAACCTCAGGATGAGCTACTTAGCTAGTTCTATGATTTATATTTTTATAAATTATTAGATATTTTTAAGCACCTAGATAACTGCCAAATTTCACTTGGTTATTTGAATCTGTATAAGCATGGATTGTATTTGCCGTTGTGTTGTATACAAAAACAGAACCCGTCCAATAAAATGATCCAGGGGCTCCCATTATGATCAAGTCCTAAAACAAAAATAAAACAAAGCCATGTTATTCATATTTAAATATTCATGAAGATATGCAACAGAAGTCAAATGCTTTTATTTAGATCTCCTGTGATCTCAATGAAATGTTACTGGAGATGCATCTGGCTCAGTACTGTGGGATTACCACTAGATCACAAGCAATATTTTTCAAATTTTCTAAAATACCGTTACTAAATACTTTGAGCTATGAACAGCTTAAAAGGCAGTAACAAACAGAACATTTTCTCCTCAAAAGAGTTGTGCAGAAATCACAATCTTAGAGTGAAATGGAGATTAAATAATACACAGTGTTACTCTGCAAAGTAAGAAGGTAAGCGTTATTAGTGTTAGTGTTACATTAGACAGAATGCTTTAAAGAGAATAATAAAACTTCATACTCTGTGTATGCATGCTCTTTTTTCCAGGTGAAAAGCAATTTTGGGTTTAGCAAGACGTAAAGTATTCTTGGTAATCAAAAGTAAAAGTATTAGCTGGGAATTATCATGCAAGTCTTATCAAGACTCAATTAAAATAGGAAAAGTCTGATTTTTCCCTCTCACAAAGAAAGGCGGTGTTAGTGTTTGCATTTACATATATACTTTTATATATGTATACATATATGTAAGTATAGCTATAGATAGAGAAGGCTGGTATCTAATACACACCTCAATGTAAAAACTAGACATTCCAGCCTGGCATGACCCATGGTTTTCCCCAAACTTTCGCACATGATCTGGGAATGGGCAAGAAACATTAGAAAAGATGAGAAGAATGCGGTTTCAGAATTTGTTACCAGATCTTCAAGAGAAATTGCGACAAGCTAAAAACCAAAAGAACATTGGGTTTTGGTTCTGTAAAAGCTAAAAAAGCTGTTTTCCACTCCGTAGCCTTTAGCTTCAATATAGTATTGTAACAAACACAATACACTATGTACCACTTGATCACAGCTTCCTTTGAAATCTTGTGACTTTAAAGGCTATACCTCTTTTCAAATTGTTCCACAAATTAAATAGCACAAGTAGCTTGAGCAGCACAACTAGCTAACTCTTCTTTTCCACTCCGCACAATTCAGGTATAATCTGCTTGACAGGCTTGATAGGAGTTGCCCTGATGCTCCACTAGTGCTCTGAAGGGCTTTATTATGGCTGTCTTAGACATATTGGTGTCTACCATCCCTAGGAGCTGTCTTTACACCCAGCTCTCTCAGCTCTGTTTTCCTGCTGTTCTTGGCTAACTGCCCGCCATCAGGGTTTCCCTCCTCTCATCCACAGATCTGTTCACTTAAATCACTGAAGATAAAAGCACGATTTCACCAACGCTTGTAACAGTCTCTGAAGTCAGCAGTGAGACGTTTGATGACGTTACTCTGTTGGTCTGCACAGAAAGGCCAGATCATCAGCATTAGCAAGGGGCAGGGTCATGAGACAGTTGTCCTGATAAGAGAGAGGTATAAAAGAGAGGACAGACATGGACTTGCATGGTGGCTTCAGGTCTTGACTCTTCTTGTGCTCCTGCAATCCTCTGAGGAAGGCCCACTGAAGGTCTTAGACCACAGCAGTGGCCTTGGTGGAAGGCAAGTAAGGAATAGGGACATACACTGTGCTGAGGAACCACGGCAGCTTTGTATCAAAGGCAGAGGGGAACAATCACTTGCAGATAGTACTGCTGCTCAGCTGCGAGGCACTCCTCTGAGCAGAGCAAGCAAATGACAGAATAAAGGGTGGAAGAATGTCTTCTATTGGCCTATTTTTAAGAAGCACACATCCTTCAGCGATCCTGTCCAAAGAACATGTATCCTGATGCCCTATTTAAATTATTGTTTGCCTGTTGAAAGCAGCTTTTCTTCTAAGTGACAAACATCCTGCTAACAAATTTACATCATAAGTTAGGCTTCTATCATCAGCACTCAGTCTTCAAACCTGTGGCTGCAGAAAGCCCGCTCAGAGCAACACAGGGTCTTCACAAACTCTGCACCAAGTAACTACATATCTTACTCTTCCCCACAAAGAACCCAAGCATTCCGCTTACCTATGTAGCATGGGCATATTCTTCTACTCAGTTCAGTTCGAAAATCAGAAGAGATGGCAAAACAAATACCATGTGGGAGTTTGTGTTCATTTTTTATGTAAAAGATATTTTTCCATCTATGTCCACAAGCCTATGGATAAAAAACAAACATGACATTTGACACAGAAGAGTAAGAAAGATGAAGGCAGTCTGACAAACAGACATGCAGCTCCAGCAGTTAATACATACAACGATAGATCCATTTTCTTTTGGCTGCCTCGATAAGCTGACACCCAGCCATTGATTATCACGCTCTTCCAAGCAAGTCTTCCCACAGCGCTCTCCAAGGGGGTTGCCTAAGACACAAAGACCAATGCTCTGAACACAAAGACAAGCTGAAGAGCCATGTGGTGAGTAAAAGGAGCACCCAAGAACCCTACAGGGAGACTGCAGTAACTCAGGGTTGGTGGACCTGACCTCTGGCTCTGTCTTACATAGGCCATGTAGACTTTTTACTTTTTTCTCAAACAAACATATGACTGGATGTAGCCAAAGGCAGCAGACAGGTTCTGAACATGATAGGCTGGTAGTGAGGACTGGCTTCTCCATCATTATTTAAATTAAGACAGAAAGTGACATTACACTCAGTTTGATGAAGGCCTGGCTTTGGAAGTGTTCTTCAGCCTAGAAGTTCATAAGAAACAACCTACCTAAGAAACTGCTACCTAAACTCCAGCCCAAAGCCAGCATCTCTCCAACTACATATCTACTGTTAGCAGCCCTTAAAATGATCTCTACTGCAAATGGCTATCACAGAAAGGATGTATAAATGCAACCCCTACCAGCGATGTCATATCATTATGTATGCATGTTCTGTGTACTCCTTGCAGTCTTGCAATTACTTAGCAGTAGTTCTTTGGTTTTGTTCTTAAGGAAAGTTAATTTTTAAAACCTTAGAAAACATTGTGAAATTTCTTCTGACTCCCCCAACAGGCTATAGTATCGCCAAGTGAGAAATATTTGCTTCTTTATAGAAAGCAGCAGTGGTACTCACGGTTCTCAAGCAGTGGTTCTCAAGGAGAAGCTACACATTAAATAGTATTCTAAACTACATAAAGCAAGCTTTTCATTTGTAAGCTGTTCGCAAGAATAAGCATTAAACAACTTATTGAAGCGGTATTTTCTATTCATCAGCATGACACAGTTTATGAAAAAAACTTCTTATAAAATAAGCAAACACATCATGTCATTTGAACAAGCTCTTCTGCATAATTTTTAAGACTTTCCCAAATTAAAAGCAGTTACAGGTGAACCCAACACCTTCGAGGTTTGAGGGCTTCAGCTACCCAGGAGAGGGCGCAGTGCAGACGGCAGTGTCCGAGCTGAGGACACGGTGCCAGAGCAAAACACAAACCTACAGCTCTCAAAATGCTGCTGAAATTTATTACCGTCCAATGCATTAGAGAGTTTAAATAAATACACTCCTAACTCGGTGGACTTGTTAAATTCCTCTTAAGGGACATACAACTGCATTATATTGAGTATAGGAATGGAACAAAGGGATACACCTCATCTATTTATTACCCAAGAGAAAGTTGAATGACTATGAGCGTTGCTATACATCCCCACAACCAACACTGACTTACATGGTTTTATATCTATGATGCCATGGACTTTTTGAAAGAAAATACCAGAATTACCTTGATGTCATTAATCTATGTCAGGAGAAGCAAGTATAGGAATAAACCCCAACAACCATTCTTATTTCAGAGCTTGTTCCCTACTGTTTTGTGGCAGGCCTAGCAACTGACATTCAGCTGAAGAAACTCCTGGAGCCGCCTTCTACTCTCATATTACCTCTCCACTTTTTCAAAAAAACCTGCTTTGTCCCTGCTCCAACAGAAAGAACAGACCAGTGCGGTCAGGAACCCCTCAAGATAGTACATAGAAGATGATGCAGCCTGTACACCACAACTGCACTCTGCCTTCTTCCAAAAACAACATCCTTCACGGGATCAAGAAGCATCTGTCCCTCCTTCATCTCTTCTTTACCACTTCCTCCCCCATGTACCTTTCCCTAAGATATGAAGGAAATAGTATGCAAAGTCCAAATAACCAGGAACGATGCACTCACAGTAACATCACATTGTCTCTGGGCCAAGAGATTTTGTTACTGTAATTTAATAGTTCCTATAGGTCACCTGAGGACACTAATTAAAAACATGTGGGCTCTTACTCCAAGACAAGCGTCAATTAGAATGCCTGACTTGAAAAATCTACTAAAAAGAAAGAACATTTTTCTGCAGGTTGTAAGTTGCTGAGGTTTCAGTGATAAGCTTCTGAAGTCTTCTACTTGGCTAATATCAATGACATGAACTTCCATGTACTGAATACATTTCATTTTCAGACACAAGTTTGGAATTTAGTTTTGGAATTTAATTTTGGAGTTATGTCACACAGAACTCCTCACTTCCTAAGGGAGAGATTTTCATGGTTTCTATGAATTACAGAGCACGTTAATCTGTTTGAAATCTCCTCTCCCACGTGTAAGAATTAATCCTCCTTTAAATCAGAAAAGGTACTTCTGGCTACTCCCTTCTAGCAATGCTTCCCATCCTCTTATGACAATGACTTATCTCAAACCTGCTTTATAGTGTATGTGAATTTGCAGGAAATGGAAGAAGTAGAGAAGACCAGTGTCATAAAATTAGAACTTAAGAGGCTTTCTGAGACCTGTTATCAGTAAGTCAGACAAGACCAGATAATGATGATGTGAGAGATAAAAGGAAGTTTTGCTAGTCTCAGTGCTTCATTCTTGTGCTTTTTTCAGAGGTCCATAACAGGAAAAAGCACCGCCATTCTTTAATGCTTATTGGACTGTATTCCCCTTTTTCTTGGATCCAGCATACATTCTTGATTCAGATTCTCTTTGGCCCTATGATGACCTTCTGTCTTATGTATCTTCACTTTCTCTGACTGGCAAACATGCAATCACCTTGGAAATGATGGGCTTTTGTAGGTGAGAGAAGCATGAGCTTGACATCCCAGACACTGTGATGAGCCTCTGCTCAGGGTATGATATCATATAAAAGCTTTATCAAATGAGAACAGAAAATGCTGTATTCTACACAGGGAACAGAGCAGCACTGGGTAAGCTCAAGAGGACATGGCAGCTTGGTTGCCTCAGGGAAAAGGAGCACGCAGTGTCATAAAGTCACTGAGAAAAGTAATTGCCCAGCCTGTGTACATTACACAGCTGGAAGATACACGTCTGCTATAATCCCCACCGCACGCACCCACAGAAACAGCACAACTGCATATAAATAAGGTCACAACTTATAAAGCCACTTCTAGCTTTGGCCTTGAGGACTAATACTGATGTTGCAATGTCATCTGAGAAACCAGTTTCGTATCACTTGCTCCAGTGGCTCCCATGACCTTTTTTATCCTCTCAGAACTCCTCTGGTTCTACTGCTAATTGATTAAAACTACGAAGTCTGCTGCAAAGACAACAAGCCTTCTGATATCCTATTCCTAGATGTCAGGGCCTTGTCAGATTCTTTTTCATTCATCCAGGGCAATCTTTCTAGGATGCCATGGACTTTTTGAAAGAAAATACCAGATTAATGGAATCAAGATAATTCTATGTCAGGAGAAGCATTTCATTCATCCACGGCATCCTTTCCTCTTTTCACAAATTTGATAGATCTCATCTCTCTCACTTCCCTCAAACCACTTCTACCCAAAACATTTCAGCTAGGTGCCAGCTGTTTCCATAAATATGTAACAGGCCTACGTCAGGAAGGTCCTGCATTCTTGGAACAGTACGGCTACTTTGAACGAGATCACTGTCAGAGTATAAGTAACACAAGTTAAATCAAAAAGCCAAATTACTGCAAGTACGACTTACTGATATCAAAATGGACCAAACACAGGTCATCCTTTTGGGGAAAACCATTAACTGTCCACTTTTTCATTGTAATGATTCTGCTGGGGGAGCTAGAGGGCGATTTGTTCATAGGCTAATTGCAGCGGGGTAGAAGGCTGAAACTGGGAGAAGAGCTTTCTGGCTTTATGTTAACTTGCACTGAATTTACTGTGTAGAGTCATAATTAATTTTTTTTTTTTACACCGGATGGCAAATTTTATAAATGTTTTCCTGTATTTTTATCCAACAAACCACTCTGTTTCAAATCTGAGAGCAATTTTGTTGAAGAATTTCTGTAATGTTTTTGAAGTCCAAAATGTAATAGATCAAAACGTCTAAAGAACTTTGTATGAGTCCCCTTGCAATAATCTATCACTCGCCCAAAATGATGTGGGCAAGGTCTTGGAATTCAGTACACTAGAAGACTGGTAGAAGGCAGACACAGCGCTCCAAGTAATAAACCTGTAGCACTGTATTTTGTATTTGTGCCTAGAGCTTGATTTCAAGCTTCTGCATCTAACATAAATCATCACTCAAAAATACTCCAAATACATCAGCAGTTAAGAACACTTCACACCACTGACGGGGTACAAGAACAAGAAAAAGAAATTCTCAAAACACTACTCCTATTCAGCAATCAGAAAGAAATTTAAAAGTGAGGGGGTGGGAAGACAAAAATTTGCTAGTGTATCTCATGGCAGTGCATTTGACGTCTCCTCCTGACTCTTAAACCAGCTCAGGCCCCTGCGACACCTTGAAAAACACTAAAATTCTCTAAAGTATGCCTGGATGATTTATTTCCAGATGCAGGGATGCCTGCAGCACAGGACTATTCCCAGCAACTCTGGAAGCACATAGGAATGTGTGACAAAAAAATACAACAGCGGTTTTGTGTGATCAGAGGCTTCCTCATTGCGCGTGAATTCTCATTAATTAGTTATGCCAGTTTCAAGGCTACTTTAGTGAAAAGAGCAACAAAGTGTTTTAGCATATTTATGTCTCTAAGTAATTCACACCCATTTATTATGGAGGCCAAACATTCAGAAAACCCCAGTTTTACTGCCTGTTGTCACTTCTACATTTTTATGACTCATAATTAGAAACTTATCACGTCAAAGATTCTTTTACTGAAAGAAATGTGACTTCAAGTATTAATACTTGGTTCACTAAGAATACTTAATTGTTAATCCAAGTATTTAATATTTAATAGCTATTTCTCAATTCTTCCTGTCCCAGCAAGGTAATATATCTGCACATTTTTCAAAGGAAATTATCCTATTCTACGAGATCAGAATGCATACTTATCACTGGCAAGAACCCAAGCAGAAGAACTAGGAGGTCACTGACTGAAAGACACAGCATCGATAAAACCATTGCATCCAAAAGTTGCCGACAGCCTGAACCGAGATAGACAAGAAGTAATTAAGTTCAGCTTTGCAACTGCAAACTCCCTTGTGTATTTCTGTGACCACTCGGCAGGATGGCAGAGGCTTAACAAGCCTCAGATAACCACCCTACTTCATTTACATCCCATACGCCACAACTAACTTTGGCTTCTTCATTGACCTCATTGATTTGTTTTACAAAAGAGCACTTCTTTTCAGCATCTATTTAACTTCAGAACTACTGTAGATGTACCTCAGTAATGTAAAGACACCACCCAGCACTAAGGGAAAGAAATATTTTGCAAAAACCGCTTTGTGGTATCACTATTCTTACAAATGCAGAACAAGGCAGTAAACATCATTGTGTAACCTTCGGCCTCGAAACCCAGGAATAGAAGCTGTGTTAAATTAAGCTTTTCAAATCACATAAACGTTTTCACACACCTGTTGCATCATTTCGTTTAGAATGCCCTAAGCTACTGAGGAAAGCCCAGTAAGTTACTTCATTGGAGCTTTCCTTTTCCCCCGGCTACATGAACAAGTTGAGAAGTACCGCAGCTGTATCCAGTTCTCAAAGAATCTGAAACTTTCTACCCTTCTCCTCCTTTCCTTTCCCCACAGAGTGAAGGGCTATTTTTACATCCATTCCAGAAGGAGGGGTTAGTTGCCTCTTAACATATGCTATTTCACCACTTTAGTTGACTACTTGGACTTTTGAAAGTCTCTTCTTACAAGCAATTTTCAATAGATCTAATATTGGAATTAAATTTAAAAAAAAAAAGAACTACTTGGGCTGGAGAAAGATTAACCGCACTTTGTTGTTTTTTTTTTTCTATGAGCAACTGCTTGTCTTTTCCGTATGTGGCTACAAGTAAAGCACCACTGAAGTATCTTACAGTTTTGTAGCGTAGTTACAAAATGTAACTCTTATTTCTATCTGTAGAGACAAAAAAAAAAAAAAAAAAGCATAGAACCCATCAGTTCTAAGTGTTATGCATTGATGTCTACAGAAATAATTGTTTTATCTTTGTTTTTTCACTGAATGCTGCTTTCTGCCCTGAATGCCCATCAGTTCATAGCGCACTATCACTTTCATTGGTTTCAAATACTTTCAAAACTCTTTCCCGCCCTTCTTATCCATACTGGGCGGCAAGTTCATAGTTTTAACGGATCCTACGGTCTCGGTCACTGCAGGATAGAAAGTTCAGGAAGTTTTCTATGCATAGCAGAGGGAAAGAATGAATGGCACTGTATGCAGGATGTTCAAGAACAGGGCCTTAAAGCAATGTATATGCATTCATGTCAACCCACTGCAAAGCGTGTTCCTCGTTTTAACAAGCTTCAAACAACTGGAAGCTGGGAAAGTGCATCCAGTTACATCTTCCAAATATGGGGACTGGGAGAAAAGAGAGGACTTAGGTTTCCAGAAGGAGCTGGAAAAATTGTTTCAGTCAAAACCAGCACCAAGAACCCATCTGCAAGAGGACTGTGGTCCAGGGTTCCTTCAGGGAGGCCCCGAGGAAGGGAAAGCTTTGCAGAAGAAGAGACGACTCGGGCGCGTACCACCCCCACCCCCGAGCTGACCGAGTTTGCCCTCCGCTCGGAGAGCTGCAGCAGCGCCCGCCGAGCACCGCGAGCAGCAGCGCCGAGCGCCGCCGCGGCTTTCGAACCCGGCGCTGAAAGGTGCGAAAAAAAAGCGGTGGGAACGGGCGCCGCCACCCGCGGCGCCTCCAAATCCAGTCGCGGTGCATTTCTTGTCCTCTACGGGAAAAGAAAACGGTGCCACCGTCGCTGCCCTTCGGCAACAGCGCTGATCTCGCCCCTGAGCGTGACGCAAAGGCGAGTTTAATTTGGAAAGGACCGAGGAGAAGCGCCCGCAGCCGCTGCCCCGGAGGTGGGCGCAGGGGGCGCGTCCCGTCCCGCCGCCGACTCACCCAGCTGGAGCTGCTCGCACCGCCCGCGGGGGTTCCTGCCGATCCGGCACCGGTAAATGGCCCCAGGAGTGTCCACCGAGGTGTTGGCGGGCCAGCTGGCCCTCGGGGCGCCCGCCACCAGCCTGCGGGGCAGAGACGGCAGCGTCAGCGGGGCCGCGGGCAGCCGCCGCGGGCGGCACTCGCCGTCGCCCCTCACTCACCATCGCTCCTCGCCGTGGCCGTGCAGCAGCACCGAGTACCCGAAGAGGGTCCCGTTGCCCCCTCGGAAGAGCAGCGGGTGCCGCGTGTCCACGTTGTAGGGCCGCGCCGCCGGCAGGCACAGCAGCAGCAGCCAGGGCGCTGCCCACCCCGCGGCCGCCCCGCAGCTCCGCATGGCTCCGGCCCGGCTCCCCGCCTCGCTGCGCTCCCCGCTCGGCGAGAGGCCGGCGGCGCCCCGCCCTGCCCCGCCCCGGGACGGAGCCGGGCCCGGGGCAGCGCCGCTCCCCGCCGCGGGGGGCTGCGAACGGGGCGGGCACCGCACCTGCCCCGAGGAGAGCTGCGGGGCGGAGGCTTTTCCTAATCCATCCTCACCCACAGGGTCCTGTTTCCTGCTCCCCGAGCAGTTCGCGGGGTGCAGGCGCCCCCGCCCCCCCCCCCCCCCGTCTCTTGGGAGGGAAACCGCGACGAAGCTTGTGTTTTCCTTCCAGATTTAGAAAGGACCCCTGGGCTGGAAGGCTTGGCATTGTGCCGAGGGGGTCTTCCCCGCCACCCCTCGGGGCGAGGGTGGTGTTTGAGTCCCGAAACGAGCGCAGAGGACAGTCCCGAGCCCCCTCTCGAGTGCCAGGGCTCTCCGTGTGGACCGGTAAGCGATGTCTAAGGGGATTTTGAGCCCGACAACAAGAACATAAGCACCTCTTCAAAAATCAAAACTTTACTTACAAAGTTTACATACGGTACCTGAAAGGGAAATGCAGTACCATTTCAGCTATCCGGTATTATACACATCAGAAATAGCTGTGAGATGGTATAGTACCATCCCCTAATGGAAATTCAGAACACAGCGTTTTAAGCTTCTTGGAACAAACCTCGTTTTCATTTCCATTCAGTTGGAGGAAATGTGGAAAGTTCTGCCCAATGCTGAGCAACTACCAGAGCGGGACACTGAGGCCATGCGGGAGTCACACATCCTGTCATCCTCAGCACACACAGATGCGAAGCTCCCGGGATGAGATCAGCACATTGCAAAATCTGAGTCTGTCAGTCAGCAGTCTATCTTATTTTTAAGTCCTCATCTCTAGAACCATCAGAGGTCTTCCCTGGATCTCACTGATGTGGAGGGATGGCTGTTTTGTGTAAAGGAGTTAAATAGCTCCTCAGCTGCTATTCATCTCCCTTCCAACTACTGACATCAAAGGAGTTACAACAATCAACAGCAGCTGTGAATCTGCATTTCTACCAGTTAAGAAGTTTTCACCGTCATTGTGAAAGCAGCAAAACAAGCGTGATTCAAAACTGAAATGCTAAATTGTGGTTTAGTTGGTGGGAAATCATAACATTGTTTCACCACCGCCCTGGCCACTTTGGCAGTTTTGGAGGGCTTTCAGGCTTTTCTCCAAGAAATTATTACGATTCCCGGGTTAATTTCTTATTCACAAAAATGGACAAAGAGCTCTATCCCCTGAATAACAGGGAAAGTAACTGTTTCCCAGACTCCTTTTACCTTGCGAGTTTATGTCCTAAACATCTCTGTCCTATCTCCTCTCTCTCAAGAACAATCGTAAGCCTATCGTTTTGCAAATAGCTGATGCAGAAACCACGTGACTGCGTCTGAGCAGTCTCTTTGCAACTGTATTTCTAACCATTTGAGAGAACTCCACCCTAACCCTTGCTTAGACTACTTACTCCCCACATTTGGCGTCCTGGCTTATCAATGAGTGTCATATAGGGAAGGGGCTGTGTACTATCTGCATATGGGACTCGGGGACAAATTACAGTCTCTTGAGATCAGTATTGCTAGGAGAGTTTTGAGAAACAGAGACACAGCTGAAAGTTATAGGAACTTTGTAGAACTTCCAGTCTAGTGGCCCCCTGGACTGCTAAAGAGGGCTTTGAGTTGATCAAAGGGATCCTAGCTGACAGGAGAAGGTCAATGGTAAAGTTGTGGGATTCACCTATTGGCATATAAATAGCTGCTTACATGATGCAGATGAGAACTCTATTGTACATCACCTGTCAGAAGGAAACATGCCTGTCGTCTCCTAGACTGTGCTAGAGTAGGTGGGATCATGATCCCCCAGACATCAATGAAATCAGCAGGACATAAATCTACTGGAGTGTAAGAAATCTGTATTTTGAGGGATATTTGAGAGTGTTAGTATTGATCAGGTGCAGAACCAGGCAGAGAGCAAAATCAATGCGAAACTGACAAAACGGTGTAATAGAGAACTTGAGTCTTATTAGGGATTAGGAGAGCTTGCAGAAGAAGTGGAACTAACATTGAAAACCAAGTACCTGTTATTTACAAAGAAAAAATATATTTATATATATAATGTTCTCCTAAAATAATAATAAAAAAGAAATTCTTCCCAAAATCTTGCCACAATGCAGTCTGGACAGCACATCTCCCATAGTCCTCTGTGAGTTAATAATACTAGAAGAAATATATCACAATGACTTACTCTTCTGCTTGACATTGGTTTACCATCTAAGGCAATTTCAGCGAAGCTATTGGGATGGTTTGTTAAGTGAGAAAGTGCATTAGTCCATAGTTTGGCAAGCATTTTTTTTATAGCGGATGCATGTACTTCATCTGACTGTCCTCATTTGCTGCTCATTCTTGAATCATACCGCTGCCTCTGTTACATCGGTTCATGCCTGAGCAGTGAACCAGATCAGAGAAGCGATCTGGGTTAAAAATAACCCAGCAAACCCCCCAAACCTATATCAGATTTGCAGTGCATATGCTATGTGCCTGGCCAGTTGTATTGGTTGTTGTTTTAGTAGGGTGGTTTGAGCCAGTACTGCAACTTTAGGAGCTTTCTCAGGCAACAGCCTTAACTTTCTAGTAGAAGTAGCAAGACTCAGCAAGGTTAAAGCCTACACACTCACCTTAAAGTGAAGGCAGAAATCCATTTCCCTAGTGTTGATCTCCTGCTGGAGTTCAGGGATCTTTGCCCAAATAGTCTTCTGCCTCTGTCCTGAGGCTTAAAAAGAGCTATGTTAGAGTAAATTGGATTGTCAATATACAACATAATGTGGACAAGGTGCCCATACAGTTCTATGTGGGATCATGTATGGTCCTTTGAGATTTAATATTTCAAATGCAATTACGAGGTAAGAAAACCACTGTAGGAAGAGCATATTCATTCTGAATGTCTGGCATTAGCTTTCTTCTATGTAAGCTATACTGTTCTCTTTTTAATTCCCTAACCTGGAAGGTATTTGTATTAAATCAAGTCCTGTGTTGGGGCTGATAGTGGGTAACTGACCACATGAGTGCTTTCACTGTGTTGCAAATACAAGGGAGAGCACAGGTTCCTAAAAATCTTCATGCCTGTGCCTGCTTCCAGCTGTGTCTGTCCTTGTGTTCCTTTGTGACGTGTAAGCCTTCCACTGCTTAGGATCTATTGTCAAGTAGAAATAAAAATGGCAGGTGGTTGATTTCCTGTTCCTAATTAGAAAGAGTTGAGAGTTTCATTTTGAAATTATCTAAATACTTAAATATTGGTATTTCAAGTTCAAGTTTTGTAAACTTGAGTAGCTCACTGCAACATGGAAAATCTAGGGGCTTCATCAGACCAGAACTATGTCTTGTTTTCTAAAAGCGTCTTTTTTCCTCCCCTCCCAACAATGGCAGTGGACCAAATAGTCTCTTATTCATAGGCTGTCATCTGAGAAATTATAGGCGGCAAATATACTGTTACATTTACCCCTAAGATTCTCTTCAAGGAACTTCATCTTCCCTCTACTCTAAGATACATGCAAGCTTACACAAAGAGGATGTATTGTCCACTGACAAGTATAATTAAGCACAGATGTCTGAGGCACCAAAACCCAGCTAATACTAACAAGCGTCTTAATTTTTATTGTTTTGCTTATGTTCTGTTTAGAGATCTGAATTTCATTTAGAATCAGTTAATGAGAAAGAAGCTTTTAATTTCATTGACAAGTAGTATCTTAAAGCTCACATAATGACATTTTAGGAGATACTTTAAAGAAGTTTTTTCTTCCCTTGGGCACTTGTGTTGGTGTAGTAAAGACAAACTTTCCAAAAGAGCTTTTCAATAGTCAAGCTTATAGCTATGTCATACAGAGGATGACAATGGTATCCTGACTATGAGAAGCAAACAATAGATCGTTATAGTTAACAACATGACTGCATTCTGATTTAGAGATAGGCAAGATTGGAAATTAATCATTATCTGTGTATGTGTTAAATGCGTTGCGTATCCTTTCTCTTCCTAAAATTTTTTATTTAAAATTTTTGAGTTGTAAGATCAGTTCCAACCATAACTAATTAGTTTTGAGTGGAGCTGGACCCCTTTTCCCATCCCAAAGGTATTCCTGAGCTTTTGAAACTTTCCTATCTCAAATTGAAACCAAGAGTATTTTCATATGCCACCTCTGTGCCTTCCATTGCAGAAGTCTGTATCATCACAGTTGTAGCATTTTTCATTATTTTCACCTTTTAAAACAAATAATGTAGGTTTGATACAGTTATTATGACATGAAAACCAAATATGTATGCTCAGAGAATTTCAACATAAAATAATGTTTATTTTAGTTTTTTTCAAAATTAATAATTTCTTTAAATCAACCTTATGCTGCAGTTAATTTCCAATTCAAGGTATTAATCACTCCACAGAAAAAATCCTGACCATCTCTCAATAACGTGGATTTCTATTTTTTTCATATTTCTTTTCTTCCATAGGTTCCACATCTGCTGAAGAGATTGGGTGCAATCGGAATGGAACCGATTCCATAAAGACTTTGCCTGGATTTGTTTCTTAGCTGCAAAGCAACATTAAGATAACTTTTGGTCCGTTGCTTCTGCTAGGCAAGATAAACCAGAGGACAAGCTAAAAGCACAAAGTTGGATTATTTAACCAAAGAACACCAGAGTAGATATTAGTTTTGTTGACAAGAAGCGTCGGTTCTGTACTCAGGTATGAATTTATACACCACTTTGTGTCACTAGACCAAAACCACTGGGACGTATGATGGCAGTTTCAATTTCTGCCAGAGTATGTGTATATGCCAATACAATGAGACTATTATGTTGAAGAGGACTGCCTTAACAGTTGTTATTTTCCAGAGGTGTCTGTTCAATTATACTTGAATGACTGCCTATTTTGAGAGGAGTGGGGTTGTTCTTTGCAGTCTCTCTCTCTCTCTTTTCTTTCTTTTTCTTTTTTTAAAACGATTTGTAATAAATAAACATGGTAAGTGACTGGTGAAAGTCGGGCAATTAATAGTTTAGAATCTGTGGGTCAAATGATGCTGAGGCCAAAAGCCTTTTGCTCCACAGGAAAAGTGAGCACTATGAAAACAGCCCTCCAATTACAAAGGGTTTCGTTGTGTGTGGAGCATGTTCTTTCAGCAGTGGCAAAAGCCTTATTTCAGATAGAAAACAAGCGCATAAGAGGCCCTTATTTATTGAAAAACAAACAAAGAACCAAACCAAAACAGTTGTTGGAAGAGAACTGTTGAAAAGAAACATCTGGAGGAAATGCCAGTCCAATTTCAATCTTGTCTTCAGGATACCATAACTTACATTTTCCAGGATGTGATACTGTGCTTCATCAGACAACATCACAATGAGATCATACCTCTGAATATGGACTCCAGACCATCTTTATGAAGGATGGTAATCATTATGTCTTATTCTTCTTCCTGAGAGAGTACATTGGAAATATTTCTCATCCATTGGTCATTTCTTTGATGCTAGTATGGAATCCTAGAGATGCACAAAAATTATTACTTCACAGACTCTGAACTTATGTGTGGGTGAAAGCAGGCATCTCCAACCAGAAGGCAGGGCTGAGACATCAACAGAGTTGCAGAGAAAAGCCTAAGGCAAGCTGCAGCCTAATCCAGGACAGAATTGTGATAAGTAGGAATTATGGTAGAAGGCAGTGAAAATTCAGTGATTTTGTATAGTCAAATGCAATGTGAGACTTTTGAAATTTTTCAGAGGAGAAAAGAAAGATTTTTTTATGTACCTGTCAATATTGTTCTAGTACTCCCTCCATGGGTGCTATTAGTATGAAAAACATCCATTCCTTAAAACACCTCTTCATTGATTTATCAACCTCTTTAAAAACTTGGAAAAGACCCCACTTTTTAGCAAGCTTTAAAATGTTGACTTAAATGCCCTTGGTACTGGCATAACCCCCATGGGCAGCTATTATCCAGCTACGTATCTATGATTTCATAGTAATCAGGGCCAATAAAAGTTTAGCCCCCACATTTTAAAAGTAAAGTATTTTTGTTGGCTTGCAGTAGCGAGACCAATTTGGGTATCTTTGTGTAGTCTGTAAGTGTTTTTTTTAAAAAGCAGGGAAAATGTAGGAGTGTTGAGACCATGGAGGAAAAAAATTATATAGAGAATATACTACTATGAGTTTATCCACTAACAGGTAAATATAGTTGTCCTGGTTCCTGGTCTTTGCTGAAGCAGGCGGTGTCTGTTTACCAGGATTTTTTTCTCTGTATAGTGATCTACTTAATGTGCATCATAAACGATTAGTTACAGGTTGTTGCTATAAAACTTGTAATGAAATGAAACAATGAACCGCTGTCCTACTTAGAGAAGTTTATCTGAGTTGCTTTGGGTCTGTTTTAGAGTACCACATGCAGTAGCTTTAATATGTATTTTCTTAGGCTTTGATTTTGACATGTCCCGTTTCCCAGTTTCTTTCTGAACGGTTGTAGCCTATTGTGTCCTTGCAGACT
Source organism: Cuculus canorus (assembly GCF_017976375.1). NCBI lineage: Eukaryota > Metazoa > Chordata > Aves > Cuculiformes > Cuculidae > Cuculus > Cuculus canorus. Next base: position 26,417,978 of record NC_071406.1, on the reverse strand, counting down.
CTACACACTTGACATCCAATATATATGTATGACCTATGTGTGTATGTATCTTATTCTCATATTCCCATGGGAGTGTCTTTTGTAAAATGGATTTGGAACATTGATAGCATACTCTTATACTCTTTCATTTTCTTATTCTAAAAACTTATATACCCTATGTACATAGGGATCAGGTCTGAAAAAAGTTATTTTCCTTTTTCAGTGAGTGCTTCTCATACCTGAGCATGTGACCCACTATACAGTGTAGTCTGTACTGAGAAGAGAATACTTCGACTGCATTTCTGCTCCTGTTCCCCAAAAATATTGATATTCAGCTCTGTGTTGCTAAAGTAAATCACTCCCAAAACAGTTGTGTGTTACAGCAATGTAGTAAGAAAGGTGCTTTAAAAAAGAAAAGTTTTGGCAAAATAGCCTTCTTTTATAAAGAATATTAAATTGTAATTCTAAGGCATCAGTGATTTCCTAAGGAAGGAGTAGGATCTACCATGTTTTTCCTTTTACTGAGACAGTACTTCCAAATGTCAAAGAAAGGCCATATGTCTGTCTTCCACATAGTTGTGGTTTGCCTCCAGCTAAGAATGATAATCTTTTTCTTTGTGAGGAAGAAAAATACCACCTGATCGACTTGAAGTTGTCCTTGCTCACTGCAGAGGGGTTGGCCTTGGACTAGATGACCTTCAAAGGTCCCTTCCAACCCAAACCAGCCTAAGATTCTATGATTCTATGCATCAGTTATTTTATGCCAAATGCATAATTATTTATATAGGAGCAGGATGAACAGTGAAACTGATTATCTGATAACTCCAATAGCACCTCCAATAGCACAAATGACTCAGAAAAATCACTCGTGTCCAGGAAGATGATGCATGTGTGTGCTGAGCTGTAGCCCTGAATTTAGCAAACTTAAAGTTCAGTTCATATGTGAATATCCTGATTAGGTACTCATTGACTGAATTCGTATAGTTTAGAGAATTTCACAGAAAATATTGAGAATATTGCCTAATTTATGAACTGAAATATGTTCCTTTTTAATTTCTAAAAAATCCTGCAGAGATTTTTGTGTTCTAGAGAGTTGCAATGAAATGTATTCTCAAGCTTTTCAAACCAGCTTTGCATGCGTGGAAACAGACAGGTTTCTACAGATTCCCTGCCTTCTATTAAATGAGGAAAATCAGTTGGATTAATAAATGATTAATGTGAAATGAGTTGTGCAAATTTTGGGAGAATACAAGCTTCGCAGGCTTTTGGTACAGTTTGGAGCACCCTTATATTTTATATAGATGATGAAATGTGCCAGTCATTTAAGGGCTAAAGAGTGGTTGTTCTGGTTCAGAACAAGGGTCTGCCCAAGCCAGCGTTCTTCCTTTCTGCAGGGGCTGTCGGGGCAGACCATGGCAAAGACAGGAAAACCTGACTTGATACACACCCCACCGCGAACACTTTCCTGGTCTCAGTACCCAAAACAATTTTCCACTTAGGGTGTTCGTGATGATGCATGAAGAAGGAGCTCTTAACATTCATTTTGAAGCGAGTTCCCCCAGCTGCATTTGTTCCCCCTCAGCTCTGGTACCAGAAGGGGTGAGCAGGGCCAGTATATGTCCCCCATAATTTGCTTCCCTATCTCTTCCTCAGGCCAAAGAGGCTTGGCATAATTTATATTTGTTTCTTATTCTCCAAATCTATTTTAACTGGCACGAAATATTTTTTTTTCCCCAAGTCAATTCTTATCCTGTCAACAGTAACTTGTAAGTGATCTCCCACAAACATTTTCCTCATACTTCTTCCCCTTGTCCTGTTTGAGGAGGTGGAGTAAGAGAGTGGCTGGATGGCTGTCTGTTAGGCTGAAAAGGTTAACCCACCAAAAAGTTCTAGACCTTTTCCAATGACGCAGTATGCCTCTCAGTGTAAAGGGGCAAGGGTCATAAAATTCAACATATTATCAGCATTTAGGGCAATATGCAAAGTATCAGTGAATGGATTTATATAATACCATGAAAATGTTCCTTACCTAACTTTCTTTCCTAGAACTTGATTTGGTGGGTTTTTGTTGGGTTTTTTTTTTTTTTTTTGCTTTGTTTTGTGCAGCTTACCATGAGAGTTGTGCTGAGAGATGGCTTAATCAAGATCTAGTGCCTTGAGAACAGTAAAGCTAATTCTTCATAACTGAGCGGTGAGAAACCACATATTATTTTATTTTTCCAGATTTTAAAGTGATGTGGAATTTCTCATAAGATATATAAGCCAAGGATCCACTTCTTGGTTGCACAAATATCTCCCTGGGGTTTACAGCTATTATAGATTCTGTATTATACCTTGTAATCTTGCCTCTGATAACCCTTCCCTATCGTGTCTTCCCCATGAGAATACTCCTTGGGCCGTACAAAGGGTTGAAGAGTTATAAAAGATCTGAGGATCTTGTTCTAAACATGTGAATTTAGATAAGGTGAGCGAAGAATTTACAGCATTGTGTTTATTACACAATGATTAGAGATATGAAAATGCATCATAGTTTTAAGAACAAAGGATTTTCTTATTTTAGGCAGAGTGCAGTTATCTTTTTATGGTGTGTCATAATTTTAGAGCCAGTGAAAAAGATGTACTAATAAAAAACCCCACACCTATGTTTAAGCATCATTATGAGCCATATGTGATAATACTTAAAATGTTATATAAAAAGTGATATGGGTATTAAACTACCACATAAGAAGGGAACTAAAATAACTGACCCATCTTCTTTCTTGTGGCATATCTGAACTACAATTTGCTCTTTATTTTCACAGTCAAGATTATTTCATTTACACAGACTGACCATAAATGAGCATGCGTATGTCTATTATGCCTGTGGGATAATAGGCATAATATCTATTTTGAGAAATGAGTGTTGCTTATCTAAAAAAATATTTTTCTACTTACTGAAATCACAGAAGGCAGTTCAGAGAAAAGTAAAACAGAATTTAAGTGTCACCACAGATGGTTAAAAATAAGATGTTGAATATGTATTTTGTGTGGCTAAGACAAAATTGTATATTTCTCAGAAAAAAAAGTCAGATCTAGAGCTGACGAACACTGAACATCTTCAGCAATGGGCCATGTCTCTGTAACTCTCGCTAGTCATAAAAGCTGTTTGGCATTTCACTTAATAAAGCGGAGAGAGTTGCCCATGCTATTAACTATTTAAGGTTAGAGTCAGTTTGCAATTCTAGTTCTTTTAATAGTCAATGGAATTTTTCCATTGTTTTCAACAATATTGCCCATCTGCGTATTCATCTAGGACTATGTGAAGACTGAGGCATAATCATTAGATAGAATCAGATTCATGTGCTTAGCATTGTGAATTACTTTTCAGGTTTTCTGTTGAATGAAAATTGATCTTCTAATTACCCCCTCCCCACTCCGGTCTGGTGTGTGTACTTTAAAAATGATTATATAAAAAACTTGGCACACTGTATCAAATATAGATTATCTAGTTCGATGAGTTTCCCCAAGATCTTTCTGTTTTGAAATGATAAATGTTTTAATGTCTTTCCTATGTGGTATCAGTATCATCAATCCTTGTTTTTTAAAAAAGAAGTCACATTTTTCTTCTTGTTAAGTAGAATGAAGCATAATATTGTACATTGCTTTCTGAACAATCTTTGTTTTTAATGTAAATGTGTAGCAGTTATTACGAGGAACAAGTCACTATCCATCCCCCCTCATATTCCAGTGATTAATGTGTTGACTGCAAAACTTTCAAACTCAAAGTAAAGGTCTTCATAAACATGACTATCTGAAAATATAGAGTTAAAAAGGCAGTCATCAGTTTTAAAAAAAATAAGTTAAAGGATGAATTTCCTTGCGGTAGTTTTATGCTCCAGATAATTTTGACCATTTTATCACTTAGTCATTTTCAATGTTTTATCTTATCTGAACTAGTAAATAAGGCTTACATAAGCAAATCTGACAATTGACTGTTTTTTTATCTATTGGAATGCTTATGAGTTGAGTATTTCTCTGCATGAGTACAGTTACAGCCTTCTGAACCTGACTGGATCGTGTGCAGAGATGTCTGCATTGCTTTTCCATCTTTCTTCTTGTCTAGGTCCAGTCTTTTATTTACTTCTAGTTTTCAAGACTGTAACATCTACTTTTTTGAAATAAAATATCCAAAACTTAGGTATATGCCATGTCATCTTTCAGAAGCTTTTTTAATATTGTGTGTTGCCTGCTTGTTTATCTTTCCTTGTTTAGATCTCAAAAATGTCATAAGAGGCAGTTTATGAACACTGGGAAATCAAATACCTCTCTATTTTCATCTCTTTCCACAGGGCCCGGTGTTCTGAAATTAAAGCAGCCACAAGTGTCAGTCCAGCAGTACTATTCTTCATGGTCACTCTGTTTGATGTACCCATGAAATGCTAAATATTTTTAAGGAAATTTCCATGAGACTTTTCCATAGAGATCACTGAGAGACTGCACTAACTGTTGGGCTTCAGGTTTTTGATGGGTGAATAGAGAAGAAGACAAAAATCTCTAAAGTCAAGAGTGGTAGAGGACTGCTTTCCACAAAGGAAAAGAATTATAGCTTATCAGTTGTCTCCGTGTTTAAAGGAGCAAGCTGACTAGCAGAAGCCTCAGTGTAAATGTTAGTATTCCCCAAAGCTTTTTTCATTGGTTTGCTCTTCTAGAAACTGCTTTCTGAAATGAGCTTTTCTTTTTTTTCTCTTAATCATTGTTTATGCCTCCTGTTAGGAATAAGCAGTAGGTAATTATTCGCAGAGATGTTGCCTTTCCTTAATTTTCATATTAATTTGTACAGAAGAGAAAGCAAAACAAAGTATTTGTGTTAGAATTTCAGAGCAAAAATAATAATGTCACAGGAAACAGAAACATTTTACTTACGTTCATTAATTGTTTGGGATCTGTTACTGTAGTAAGTTCTTTAAATACAGGAAGTTACGTGTAGATGTAAATACAAATGTAACTGTACATATGGATGTGTACACCTCTATTCCTACAGTCATGAAAGTGAAAATAATCTCCTTCAAAAGGTTTAAACTTATGCCTATTCATCTTTTTAAAATCCACAACATGGCAAACTGTATTTAAACAAGAGCTATAGTCACTGAAAAGAGAGAATGCAGCAAGCACTGTGCTATATACAAGTGGGGAAAAGCCTGTTTAAGTTTGGGGTGATATCTGAAGGACAGATTCATAAGCACAAAGGAAGTGTCATGCATAGTTTGGGCATTTGGATCAAAATTGCAGCTCTGGATCTAATCAGTTGAGCTTAGGGTTTGACTTCAATAGAGGCATGTGTAGGAGTAAGTTAGCATTTGCCATTTTAGGCTGTAGTAGCCATCAGAGCTACAATGAGCTGCGATTTGTAGAGAAATATACCGTATTAAATCACGCAGATCATATATTAAAACCTTTAAGATGCAGCAGTAATGTTTATTAAGCAGACTGCGGATTTTTATTCCATGTCTGAAAGCTAAATAGTATGTGCCTGAGGGATGGTTGGAGATGAGAGGTCAGTGGAGTTAGACTAATTTACATTAGCTGATAATTTGCTATGGTGAATTACATCCAATCATTTGTTGAGCAGGAGATATATATTTTTATGTTTCAAAAACATTTTCCTCTCTGCTTGCCTCTGTTCAGCAGTGGTTGCTGACATTAAACATTTGAGAGCAATTTAGCCACAAGCTGGGACAGTTTCAGTGACAGCTGAAATTTTCCTACCAACTTGCATGGATTACGCAATTTAAATGGACAGAATTCAATCTTAGCTGCCTGTCATGTTGATCATGATCATAGTTACTTTTTTGAGACTATTTTTGTAGTCTTCGCACATATGATCTCTGCAACTCAGAGTGTTTGCATACCACGCAGCATCTGGCTCAGTTTTTACGGGATTTTAACAGATGCAGTAAGGAACAATGCACAACTCTCTGAAGTCTAAAAATAATTGTATTTCAGTAATCTCTTATGCTGCAATCACTATCCCATAAAAATATAATAATCATATAGCATTGGAAATTACTCTGAAATATCAGAGGAAATGCCCACAGCATGTAGCCACTGAATCTTTTATTTAACAAAAATTAAATGTTAGAGAATACTTGAAGAAATATTTTGAAATCTTTGTGTCATGATAGTTCTAAATTGCATGATGTTGGAAAGATTTTGAATATTAAATCAACCCTCTACATAAAAGATTTTAAAGACATTCACTTAGGTAAGTAGTAGGATTTGGTCTGCATTATTTTACGTTAAGGAGCTTACTAAAATGTCTCTGTTTTCTTCATATGAAGAAGAAAGAAAACTGTTTCTTTTACATCTGCAGTATAGACACACCATTGTAACATGCTGGAAGGAAGTCTAACTTCATTAAGCCACGTGTTGGGCTCATACTTCTGGTTCTTCCACAAAAGTATCATTGACTGAAGTAAATGTTTTGCCTGAATGGAGGAAAGACAGACAGAGCAGGATGGAATGCCTGAAGAAGCAGAGTGCTTACAGTAACTTTAAAATAAATATGACTTCCATAACTGTAAGGAACTCCAAGTACAAATCACGTGTAACCCTTTCAGATCCATGCAGCAGATCCAAAGTTAAATCCCATCCTCAAGGTGATCGCTGAAAAGAAGATACAATTAGGTGCTGAAAAGAAGAAATAAACAGACACTGAAAAAACTCCAACCATTCATCAGTAAAAACATCTTTTGGGGTATTATTTTGATGTAAAAAGACTATGAAAGCTAACGTTTATCTAGTTTTTCCCTTTCCTGAAGTTTTGACTGGCAGGAAGAGAGGAGTATGGCTGTTGTCTGGGATTCCCAGGGCTCCAGCAGGACTCGTTGGACTAGTAACTGTGATGTATAGTTGTTTGGTTGTTTGTTTTTTGTTTTAATACAGGGCGTGTGTAGTGAGATGGAAAAGAAGCAAAATTAAGAACAGCATTAGGTATGACTCTTTGACTCTTCAAGTTAGTATGAAGACCAGTGATTTCAGGCCAAGCATGAAACAGGTATCTAACGTAGTGTGCTACTGAGGAAGGATTTTGTGATTCCTGCATAAATATATAATCAACCAAAGTGAGACCAGGCTCTGTGGACAGTCTATATGAACAGCATCAAACACGTCTTCCCGATTACTTGAGACTTGAATGTCAAGGAAAAAGGAAATGAGAATTTTTGTTAGGCCTCTCACTCAAACCAGAGCAAGCTTTGAACTCTGAGATCTCCGTATATTACCAGCAAAGATGTCTCTAGTTTGTCAGATTTCTCCTGCAACAGAAAAAAAATCCTGGAATTAGATCTCTGTCTAATCACTTAGAAATTCTAAAGGTAAATGGTTTTCAGGTATACCCAGTTTTATGAAACAGATATAATCTAATTAACATCTAAATAACATGTGACTTGGGTGATCTATCACATATAATTATGTGCAAATAACAGCCTTACATTTCAGATCATCCATAGGCAGTAATTTGTTTGGACAAATGTCAGTGAACAGTGATGAATAACAAGCAAATTCTGCAAGATCATTATTGGTTTGTGGTTCAGTTCTAACAGGTAAAAGAACATGTAGTAAATAGAGTATTAATTTTGAATAGTTCATCCAATTCTACTAAAAGGCTTCTTTAGGAAAAGGTTTCTATTCTCATAATCAGCAATTAATCTATATATTCCAAATAACTCATAGATAGCAAGTCAGGAGTGTTCTCCCTTACCACATGAGCAACTCCAGCTGTGTGTACAATAAAGCATTCTTGGCTACAGCATTAATCCAAAAAAGCCATATATAATATTTTCATGTTTCTTTTCTTGTCAGTTTGATGTGGTTCCAGTTTTCATCTCCTAGAGTGAGTTTTTGTTTCCACAAGCAAGGTACACCAGAGAGCACTTCCAATTGTCTGACGTCCGTGAATTAGTGACTGTCTGAGATTTCAGAAATTTAGAATGGAAGTCCTAGAATCTGTGAGGGGTATGTTAGCATAACGTATTTGTTAATGTGGTTAATTATTATGGGTACTGAATACAATGTTCAACAACTAATGACGTTGTTTGTCTTTTGTTCCACACTACAGAAGTCTGCCCTTTCATCTTGTGAACAGCTCTTCTGCAGCCATCCTTGACCTGAAGTTTAGTTGCATGACAAACCTTTGCTTAATCCTTTTCATCATCTTGCATTAGAGAAATAGCAGACAGTAGGGATATTTGTCTGCTCCTTTTGTGGACCCTGTTCCTGGATGACGTGCCAGCCTTAAGTGTACTCTGATATCCATGCAGAATCATCTTTTCTTCACGTAGACACAGCTTTCATCTCTAGGATTATGAACAGCAACCTCAAAGAAATAGGGCTTCTCCTCTCCTCCAATAAAGGAGGGGTACTATGCACTGTTTTATCTCAGTTATCAGGACATAATATGGTGGATTTTTTTTGCTGATTTTTATACTGTAGTGCAAATTTTACCCAGATACAAATTTTAAGCCAAACAAATTTGGAAAAACTCCTTTGAAAGAAAAAGCAGCAGTTCCGCTAGTAAGTGTCTTTTGTCAAGTCATTCATCTACACTGAAATAGTCCTCAGTTTTGTGATCTTTCAGTGCAGACTAGGAAATTATCAGCCTGAAGGTGCAGCATAAAATAGAAAACAAAGCGTGTTTCCTCTTTATTGTATTCTATGATGCATATTTTTCACTTCTTCACTTCACTTCACTTCACTTCACTGTAAATATGTTTTTTCCCTACTAAATGAGGTATACAGTAATTACACTCATGCTCATTCTATATAGCGTAAGACAGCAGCACCAGGAAGGTAAGGAATTTTGGATTTTTTTATCAACTTCAACAATGAATAAGTCATACATACAGGAAATATGAAAGGACTTAGTATCTTAACTCTGTGTCTAAGCTTAGTATCTATTCTGCAAAAGCAGTCTGATGGCTCAGAAGAAAGGAAGATGACCTTGTATCTTCTGTTCTGTACGTTACGGTACATTTCTCATCTATTGTTATGTAGAGTATACTTAAAGCCAAGGAACCAAAGCTAGGCACTCACTGAATTAGCTTTTATTTGTTAACTTCAGCAAAACCAGATCCATCTGGGGGATATAATGCCCAAATATTCACGCTTCTTTTGGTCTTCCTGAAAATGAGTGATTTTTTTTGTGGGTTTTGTGGAAAAACTGTTTAGTCACTGTTAGGATTTCAGAATCCAGAGCTAATTTATTCTCAGCTAGACTTTTTGTAAAATGAATTTGCCACTACTTAAACCATCTTAGAGGGTAACGAGGAAAAATACATGCTCAGCCGCTGAAATGAAATATTTTTGTTTGGATAGATCTTTCTGGCCTCCTCAAAAGCTGTGAGTTGACTTCCTCAAGCTCTTCATGCTCAAGTAAGCATCGATACTAACTAGTTTATGTTTCAGTGATGTGCTAGAACAAAGGTTCCTGTCTTGCAAACACCTTCTTTCAAGGTAAGAGGACACTAAACTATATAAAAACCACTAATGAAGATGCAGGCAAATCAACAGTTCAGCCTGTACAGAACAGAGGAAATCGTGAAGCGCTCGAACTTGAAACTCCCATTTGAATATAGCAGTATTTATGCAACAGGAATTGTTATTTTCATACAATACAACATAATTGTCCATCATCTTCAGAATGTTTTATTTAAAAAAGGAAATTTAAGAACATTCTATTTCTAGTTTTGATGACATTTTCTAAGGGAAAGAAATAGAATTAATGGAATGTCCGCTTTTCTAGAATAGTTTTACCAGTGCTGCTCCTTTCTTATTAGCAATTCTTTGTTTCTATTGTCTTCTGACTTACCTTAAGCTATGCCCTGAAAGAATCTAAACTGTGCCACCCTATAGTGTACACAGCCAAGTACTTCTTGAAAAGGTTCAGGGAGAAGATACCATTTCACTTTTCCACAAGGCCTGGAAGAATTGGAGGACTGGGGTTGTTAGCATTTTCATTCCTATACGCCTTGGGAGTGGGATTAAATTTCCTGAAGTAGTCTGGATGTAACTGAGAGACATGTAACTGTTCCATGAAACAACAGTAATTCTGAATGGTTTCTTAGGGAATAAATAGTTTCACTGGATTTTATTTGTAATTTGATACCCTCAGGAACATAAATTAAAATGAGCCTAGGAACTGAAAAATGTATGAAATCTAGTTGCACAAACTATTTTAGTTGACTTTTTAAATTGAAATTACGAGAATATTATCATCATAAAATCTAGTTCATACATGTAGATAAATTCAAGATATACTTCTTTCCTCTTTTGTTGTTTCCCCTTTTTTTTTTTCAGTATCAGTTTAAAAAGTTGCAGAGCGCTCTTTCACAACCCAACAGCAATGCTTTGCACAAGACCTTTCTGTAGAGTTTCTGGTAACAGGAAGCTCAAAGTAAACAAAGCCCAAACAGGAAAGAACTTTGTGAGAGGGTCCATGTGCATGCATGGTTGGATCCTGGCAGACAAAAGAAGGCTTTTGGAAGGGGCTAGGGCATTTCAGAAAAATAGTTATGGTTTATTATTAATATCTATTCTATTGTGTATGACTGGAAAAACTCTGCTGTGTTATATTCCAACCCATAAGATCAATTACTTTGTAGTTAAATATTTAAAGTGAGAAGACCATATCTTTAACTCTTGTGAGCTTTTCAGAGGTACGGCCTATTATCCCTTGAGTTTGAAAGGGATAATAGGCCGTACTATTTTTGAAAATCTTGTGGTTAATTTAATGTACTCTTTTCTATGTCTCTAGTGTAATTTAGCTGCTAGCAAAACTTTTTTATTGCATGCACATTACAATTTTTAATATCTGAAGGATTATTCTGTTATCACAGAGAAAGAAAAGAAAATATAACCAATACTCTATTTACTGGTTTGAGAATATTTCTTAATCAGTACCAAATTTGTTTCCTACTGACTATGGAGGAAAGAAGACTTTAAATCCTTCAGACAGACAGCACTGAGCAGAGAAAGTGCTTATAAATGGAAGTTGTATATGAAGTCAGTGAAGAACAAAGAGACTACTGTATGTAAGTGGTAAAGTGGGCTCCTTTCTGAAAGACAATAAAAAATGAGGGGGAGAATGGGCTTGAGGAAGAAGTTCAGGATCTCTGGTAAATAATTTCTGGTGTGTTCAGAGATTGTGTCAGTGTTGTTAGATACGATTATGGTTGCTATCAACAGAAATTAGGATGAAGTTACATGCACTGAAAAAAAAGGAACAATTTTCTAACCCAAAGATCTGGGCATGTCACAAACACCCAAGTTAGAAATTAAACTACATGGAAGTAGTCCAAAGCAAAGGATTCAGTACCCAGAAGCCCCCTAAAATGCATGGACATACCGGCTTGCATGAGTACATAGAATAAGTCTGAAACTATGCAAACCGTTTTGGTTTTGAACAAGCGATATTCTCAGTTACTTACATTGGCCCATTTCCTCTCTGAAAACAAGGCATTATATGAGCAATAATTTGAGGTATGTTCATTATTACATCTAATTTGGGTTATCTACACGATAACATTTTACCTTGCGTAAAAAATGTCTTGATGATGTCTCCTGTAAATACGGATCTAGTACCTCATAGGAATCACATACAGGGAAAAAAGGGCAGAAAATGTTAAGCCCAGTATTTCTTCAGTTATCTGTAGCATTTTTTTCTTCTGTAAAAACAATACAGTAGCGTTAGGTGAAAAAAGGAAGGACACACAGGAAGGTATTTCATCTGCAAATAAATTATTATCTAGGAGGTAATACCTGGCTTAGTCACAGAAGATGCCTCTAACAAAATGTTTAATATCTTGTTTGCTATAACAATTACTTTATTACGTTAATTAATGGTTTTGTAACAATGGAACATTAATGGCAACAAACAGCAATAACATTTTTGTGAAGTTAGTTAAATATAAAACTATACAAATTAGATAGCTACTATATTTAAATGATGACAATTTGTGATAAGTAGAACAAATACTATGTATTAATATGATTTTAAATAGTTTACAAAATCCAGATAAATGGTGGAGGCAAGACCCTGGAGTTTTCCCATTGAATTAAAAAGAGAGTGGGCTACTGCTGAAAAACTTTAGTTTATTAAGTCGGTATCTATGACATACATATGTAAAAGAATGTAATATGAAACTACTACTGTTATGAGAACAATTTTGCTGCGATAAAAGGGAAAACTTAATAAAAATGGAATTCAGAAGTCTCACAGAAAAGCTAGTAAGAAATACTGTCTCAGTCACAAGGATCATTTACTGGATCTGGACAAAAACTTTCTGTCCGAATCCCTTTCTCCTGGGAAGTGAAGATTTATTTCAGTCACACGGACTGGAATTTTCAGTGTTCATGATTATTTTCACTGGGGAAGTATTAAAGAGAGACAGAACTCCCTGGATTTGTGAATCTTTGCCTGGTCACTGAGCTGTAAAGCTTTACCACTGTAAAGCCAGGGTTGTCTCAAAGATAGGGATCTCCACTGCGAAGGAGGCTTCTCCCCTTGTGTCCTAAGGACTTTGGTCATGGCAGAGCTGCTGCCTCTCCGAGTGGGAGGGCTGGAGCCCTTCAGAGTGGAGTGGCCTGTTGAGACAGCCAATGGCTCACTCGATGGGACCATCTCGTCCTTTGGCCCTTAATCCATGGATTCCTGCCTGTACCCTTTAATGACCATGCCAAGGTCAAATGGTTTAATAAAGCCATTGGTGGTTGTTCCTGACCATCCAATGTAGAAGTCAATAAATCACGGAAAACTAGTTCACCAGGGATTCTCATTCTGGTTTGCAGACAAATTGGAGATTTTGTGCCACCGAGTGATGCGGTTCATTTCCTGCTGCTGCTGCTCGCTTAATGCCCCATGACTGAAATAAACGGATACTCCTAAATTGTACTGAATGGACCTTAAAATATCTTATTTTCCTGTTTAAACTTTCAATCAAATCAACTAGAATATATTCATTCAGTATTACCAAGAATATCTGTGGGTGCTTAATTTAAAAAGAAAATTAAATAATGGATCAGTATTAAAATATTTAAAAAGTATATAAAGCCTAGGCAACTCAGGAAAGAAAGGACTCATAACATTGTGATTGCTTAAGTCTGGAGACTGAATTTTGCAACTCTGCTACCAATTTCTAATCTTTGGTGTTTTTTTCTGTAATATACGAGCAGAAACAGATGTTTTCCACTACCAACATCTGATTTGTGTGTGAAGAATTAAGGGCATCATATACCGTCAAAGCAATGACTGATATTTAACCATGCAGAGCCCTGTTAACCCCAGACAGAATTACAGTGGTAAGCATCTGCATATTGTCCTCAAACATTACAGTAACCTGATATGAGAGTCAAGTCTCTATAAGTGATATATATCTATTTAAAGAAACAACTTGATTAATTTAAATAATTCCAATCAGGGGGAAGGTTTAGTTTCCAGCAGTGTTTGTTAGAGCCATGGAATAGTTTTGGTTTGCATGATTCAACAGCAATTTCAGATATCAATCATATATTTTACAGATAATCTTGAATCCTTTTCTTAAATATTCCAGTACATTCGGATTCATTTAGTTCTGCAGGCCAGTCCCATGGTGGGCTTGGATGGCTGCTTCTGCTTTAGAAGTTCACTGTCTGATATACTTTTTGTTGTTCCTACTGTGTTTCCTTTTTTGACCTGGACCCAAGAAACTGGAAAGTCGAGAAGTCAGCATTTCTCTTCAAGTTTTCTCAGCCACCCAGGCTGTAATGCCCAAGGAAAAATGGCATTTAGCAATGATAGCTATGTTATTGCTGTCTTAGTGCTGATCTTGGCCATCAAGCTACAATAAATTATGGCATAGACAGAGCCTGTGTAAATCTGCCTCAGGGTCGTGACAGACCAGAGCCATCCTACAGCTCTTATCACTGCACAAGGCTGTTTTGTATAAAGTTCCCTTGGATCTAGCATGGTTAATAAATATCAAATCTGATGCTGCTAATTGCAATCATAAAGTGACAATGGCTCGCTTTATATGGCCTTTGCGAAAGTTCATTTTCAAGCATCCAAATTTTCTGTGTTCCATATAGTTAAGATTGGTACTAACAAGAAGAAACTCCCAAGAGCAGCCAAGCTCCTTGAATTGAAAAGAATGCTGGAAATTACATTTCTAAACCACCATTTTCCAAAGCTATCACCATAAATCTGCCAAATACATTCCAGAGTGGTATTTTATGAGAGAGTATTCCCCTTGTTATACCCAATGGGAAAGACTGTAATCCATGCCTTGCTTGCATTAATAGAAAAGGCATACTGAAGGATGTTAATTTAGAAAAGATGAACATGATGTAATATTGCATAGTAATTTGCAGCTAGAATAGTACTCATGTAACAAAACAATAATAAAGGGCCAGATGTATCAATGAGGCCACTCTTGTCAGCGGATGCAACACTGTAAATAAGGGATTTGTTATCAAAAGATGTATGTCAGTCAATGGACTATGTTAATTTGCAGTATGCATTAATTAAAAAAAAAGTTTTACTGCAAATGCTATAGCCCGCTGTTTTAGGAGAAAACTATTTTATTTGTTGTAAGAATAGAAATTACAAGACCTGAAACCCCTGTAGCTTTCAAGAAAATATGTGGCCAGGAAAAAAAGAGAGATGGTGTGAGAGCCTCTCCAAAGTCACTTGGATTGTGCTTTCAGATGACCCCCTGAGCAGTCTCATCAGAGGCCCAAACGGAGCACTCCTAGCTCCAGCCATGTAAATCTGAGGTTTGCTAAGCTAGAGATGTTGCAATTGAAATGTAATCCATGCAATTGAAAATTGAAGTAGGACTTTGTTGTGTGCTCTGTGATGAAGTTCTTGAGAATGTGAGACTGTGGTGCCTTAAGTGCAGTCTGGGACACTCTACCTACCCTCGCCACTCACCAGTGCAAGCTGGGCTATGCATACTGTCTCTGAAGAAGGAGGAGAGAAGGAATGGAGCACACAAAGTCAATGTATTTGATCCTTGGTTTGCTATGAAGTAAACATCGTTACTTGCTTTGTCAGGGCTTGCGGCAAAGCCACCAGCTAGGCCCTGGTCTGCAAAGAGATTTGGACAAACTCCCATGACTGGAGCATGTTATTTAAGAAAAGCAATATGGAATTCAGCAATATGGAGAACAGAGAGCAAGCTGAATTTATATCATAAAACTCTTATCTGTTATCTCCTAGATGATGCCACCGATGACAGGAAGCAGATTTAACTACTCTTAGCTGGTCCATAAGGGCTGCCTCTTCCTCTTGTCTCCCCAGGGCTGGCCCTCCATGCCCTCTGGGGACACTGCTCTGCTTCTTCAATATGTCACAGAAGAGACATTCAATAATGGTTTTCATTGTTTTTCCTGGAAGAGAAGCAAGTTACATGATGAGGTTACGCTTTCCCTCATCAAGGGAAAATGGTGTGAAATTTCCTTCAGGGTAAAGCTTTGATCGTTATTCTTCCTCTATTGGAGTTATTTCGATGCTTTTGAGCAGCAGAGGACAGGCAAGGCTCTAACAGTCAGTCGGTTATAAATTCCTTTGCATTGAGTAAATTTTCCTATATGCTAAAAAAAATAATGACATCACCTCTTAATCATAGTTAATTGCTTACCCTTTTATAGCTCAGCTGTGCTTGGATATTAAGAAAAATCTGTCAGATATATTTTACTATTTTTTTCTGTGCCAAAATTCTTTTCCACAGTTTATTTCCCTATGAACTTAACTTCAGTCATTTTGAATTAATTTAGAAGGAATGGCTTCTCTCACTCATCTACCCACCCACAGATGTATGAAAAACGCATAAAAATCTTAGTATAAGATGTACTAAGAGACTGTGAACAGCAGGCTACATTCCTGCTTGTGATGCAAGGAAACAATAGCTGGGAGTCTGTACTAACTGGGTTGCTAGCAAATACCTTCCCAAGATCCCAATTTGTGTGAGTAAATATGGTTTGCACACAGTCAGCAACTCTTTTTCACCCTCTCCTACATTAGTTTTAGTGATAACCCCACTTATTGTTATTAATCAACTCAGTCTAATATCTGTAACTGAGCTTGTCATAGTACACTCAGTTTCCATGAAATAGTTTCAAACACAGTCTAATATCATGGCAATGGCTATCACTATGCCACCTCTGTTCCCTACTCCACACTCTTTTAAATGTACTGTCTCAGCCAGATCACTGCCACTTCAAATGTGCTGTAACCCTAGTACGGATTCTTACATGTAACATGCAATTAGCTCTAAATGCAAGAGAAACCCAACCTATACCCTTGAACTGGCTTGTAGTTAAGCAGAGCTACACATAAAAATCTAAGCAATGTGCCACCTCATAATATTTTTTTATACTCTGCCCATGGAAAAATAGCGTGCTGTAAACATTCGTTTATTAAATGTTAGGTGGATGTTAGATGTGCCATGACATATTACTTGCTAGCTCAAGGCAAAGGCTAGTGCCCTCTTTGCAAGATGCTATTTAGTTAACCTAGTAAGTTCATAAGCTGTGATCCATTTGAAGCCAAACTGATATTATTTTTAAATACTTTGCCATGTTTTTGAAATTTTCATTTTTAAAATCAAGAACACAACAAAACCTCTGATTTTGTGTGTGTGTGCAAGTGTTGATGCAATAGAATTCATGGTCTTCGAACATTTTTTTCAGTAGGTTGTGTGTGTATGTTCAGACAATTATAGGAACAATGTTTACCATGAATTCAAAAGTTTTTAACGTTTTCAAGGCTCTGCCTTGTCATAAGTTTCGCATTGCATATACAATGCATGACAAAGGCTTGAAGACATGAAAATAATGTGAAAAGGTTTACTTCTTGAATGTAGTAGTGACTTTCATAGCTTCATATCCTTTCTTTTGTGTTTTTCTACTACCAGAAGCCACTTGAGCAAATTCTAGAGCAAATTCCGTCAGTCTTGCTTAATTCTACCTCTAATGTGTATAGAAATCTAAGTGTAATTAAAAGACACTAGTATCCCTAATATTTTTCAAGTTTTGCACGGTAACTTTTAGAAATACTTTGTTTTGTTTAAAAATTAAATAAAAAAAATCATGTCACAAGTTTCCGATCAGCAATTGGATCTCACAAAGAGTTTTGGGGCAAAACAAAGGAGGCAAAAATCAAGTGGCATAAAGTTACTGAAGCAAGGATTTACAGGAGAATAAAAGGTACTGTATAGAAAACATCCTTGCTGATCAGATATAGAGCCTTTCCATATTACTCTAGCGTATAGTAAATGAAAACCCCACACGTTTGACAGAACAAAGGTGAGCAGAAGGAAAATGTGTCCTAGGAGAGCACGAGCGAGCCCAGACCCAGAGGCTATTCCAGATCTGTTAGCACTACTGCCTTTAGACCTCACTGAGCAGCCAGATGTTGCTGCTAGAGCCTTCCCAAGCTTGGCATCTGGGTCCTGGCATGCCTCGGGAACGGCCCGCAGTGCTGCCCCTCTCGTCGGGGCGTGTGCACAAACAGAAAAGCTGGGCGAATTCCTTCTTGTATCAGCTGAAAGATCTAATTTGCTTCAGACTGCAGATCCTGTGGACTGCAGATACGAAGTATTTAAGCAAAGGTGCCACAGAGTAAATATTTCTCACTAAATATAAAATTGTATACATCTATTAAATATTATTTCCTTTTCTTCCATTGATAGGCGGCCTTCCCACTCCTCCCCCAAGGATTTCAGGCTCTGTGTGGTAGTAATTTTTCTCAATTTCTATTAATTTGTAGTGACATTTATGAAGCTTTAAAAATTGCATAAGTTTTCAGACTGAATCTTATGAGGTTTCTGTAGCCTTTGCACTTGAGATAGCCATCGCTGGATGCTGTGTACTGCCCTAGATAGATAGGATTTCACCCACACAATAGGGATACTGAGCAGTAACTGTAAGCCAGATCTTCAGCTGGCACAAACTGCACTGCGCTTAATCAACTTCAGTGTGAAGCTATGCCAGTTTATACCAGCTGGGTATGTAGCCCTTTGTCTGCCCCCACATAAAAACTGTGTTTATCTGCTTTTATCAAAGCTTTACATTTTCCATGTCAGCATAAGTAACATTTTCAATTTAGAGCCAAACCTGACTTTTGATTTCACTTCCCGTTTCTGCTCCATGTCCATCCATCTTGACAATTAAATGCACACAGGGGAGGGTAAGCAAACTGCTTAGGAACATCTGGGATGCAAAGAGTCACTGTCTCAGTCTCCAGAGAGAGCAACCGATTTTCACAGCACCTCTGGTGAATGTACAGCTATTACTGGAAGCGTTGGCTACTTCACAGGCTTAATGGGATGTCCAAACCTTGCTGTGTTCTCTTCACTTTAACTGCAGTCCACCTCCAGGAGCTACTGTCTGAACCCACATAGGTTCAGTGGTAGACAGTTGCTGTATAAGGGACAATGGTCTCGATGTCTGTGAAAAAATCTTGAAATGGCTGTGTGTCTGCAAGTTTCTGTCTCCCTGCCTCAGCTTGAGTAGGACTGACACAAATTTGAGTCTGCCTGTGCAAACCTGAATACATGAGCAATCATGTATCCACCAGCGCTATTGATTTCAACTTCAGTGCCTAAGTGCTCACCACATGAGTAAGGCTCGAACATAATAGCCTTCTGATAGTGTTCCAAGTTTGGGGGGATATATGAAGGTTAATTGAAGCTACAGACTTGGCAACTTGCCTCAGATGGCTGTGTGCCATAGTGTTTGGGGATTTTAGCTGTTATATGTGTAAGTAATTGCTCTTTACCAAATGCTTTAGGGAGAAAAAAAAAAAATCACCAAATCTAACAGTTCCACATCTAAAATCCTCCATGCAAAAAACTAAAGCAAAACCAGACCTTCAATATATGCAAGGTATGGCTTGGCCCCGATACTGTTATCTAGCACCAAATACCATGTTCCTGCTTCTGAAAGCATTTATCAGTAAATCATCGACTTAGTAGATTTAATCTTGCCGTACAATAACAGTACTTCTGAAAAGAGTCAGGCTCATTTTGTGTTCCCGAAGTCCCAGCTCACAGAGAGGCAGCAGGCAGGGTGAGCCTTTTTAAGACAATGCTCTTCCCACCTGTCTGTCCTTCCCCAGTGCTGGGGTTGTCCAGGCCCGCACCCCTTGAGCTGAACAAAATGCAAACTGGTTCACCCGCTGTTCAAGGAGGCATTTTGATATCCTAAGATTCAGCAGGTCAGATACACCAAGTCAAGCAGCAGCAAAACAAGCTAATATGGTGAATTGTGAATTGTGAACTGAAGAAGCTGGGAAATGTTCACTTCTCCCGCTCCTGCTATGCAGGCTGTGACCTCCAGCAAAGGGAGTGAGTGGACGGCCGGAGCGATAATGTTGAAGTGACCAATACTAAATCCAACAGAGTGTATCTGTGGAGATATTTAATGAATACTGAGAAAGAGGATAAGTTTGTGTTCATGTGATAGGCTTTAGATGGATGTAGCTAAGGCAGTAAGTCTTTTCTGCTGTCTGGTACCAGCCAGTGTCTCGGAGCAGAGAGGCTGAATGGATTTCTTGGCTAGTTTACTGATGCTCGCCCTTTAACAGCTGAAAAACCTTCAGTCAAAATCTGATCATCTGATTATGTATAACAAGAATATATTGAATAAAGATATTCATGTTACTGTTAATGATGATAAAAAGGGGACTGTTGCTGGAGATAGAATGAGGTGTTCTTTGAGTAGTATTTGAGTAGTATTTCAGAGTAAATACTAATTCAATATATTCCCAGGATCTAGGAATATCCTTTGGACTCTGGCATCAGGAAAATGCTATAAAATCAACTTCTGTCTCTTTCTGAGGATGGCAGCATTAGCTCAGCTGTGCCAGTCTGACTGCAGCAGTCAGCAGAAGCTGTGTATGCAGCCATAACTACAGCAGAGTCTGATCATCATCCTGATGAAATTACACTGATCTAATTTGCACGCTGTGAAGACATTTGGCACTGGCTGAATCTGAGCCGTGACATCTTCATTGGAACTAAAAGTACACTAAGAAGTGACATTACATTTCATACTCTTTTGTGCCAGACTGTGGCATTTCTTCCTCTTTAAAGGCATTATTTCAAGAGCGTTTAATTTGGCTTTGATATGTCTGCCATTTTGCTATGCAGGAATGTACTGAGCCAGAAAACCTCAGCTGTAATAAAGTTTGGCACCATCAGCCCACCATATACCTGCACCATCCTGTGCAATTTAATTGGCATTCAGTGGGTTGATAAATGGATTGGCTTAATGAGACAATATACTTGACATATGCAGGACTCTCCTGAGGAATAAGATTCATTTTTGCACTTTGCACATCAACATGCTACAGATACCAACACAGTCACCTCCGGCAGCTGTGCTATAACCAATGACATGCCTTCCACTGTGTTGACCAATAACTCCGCTGTCTCTCAAACTAGGTTTACATCATTTTCCACATGAGCTTTTTCCTTTCTTCATTTTTTTTCGTTATATTTCCAATATATATTCCAATATTCTTCATTTTTTTGTTATATTTCCAATATATATTCCAATATGTTTCCAATATATTTCCAAAATAAAGCAAGATACCTTAACATGTTGCCTTTGAAAGTTTCCATAAAGTATTTTATAAATTTTTTTATAGTATAAACCAACAGCTTATCTTCATAGCTTCCTGAGGATTTGCCTCCATGTTTAGAAAAAAGTTTTAATTATGTTTTGAACATCTAAATAACATCTAAAAATATTTTGTTAAAAAATATAAAAGCAAAGATCTATGTTATGTAGTTTTCAATGACTGTGAGAAAGCTTGACCTATTCTCCTCAAAGATTCTTTTGCAAGGATGAATTAGGTTGCTTTTAGAGCCATCTCTGAATTTAGTGTGAAGATGAGGATGTCAGGTAAGTTGTGCAGTAGCTGGCAGAGGGGAGTGTTCCAGTGCATTTACAGTACAAACTTATTACAGTAAAAGTTTATTCAGCCCTTTTGTAAATAAACCTGATTTTGCCTTAGTCAAGAATGAACAAAAGAGGATTGGTAACATCAAGGATCTGGTGCAGTGTTTTAAGAAAATAGTAGTTTAATGGTAGATCTTTGAATTCTGCCTCTCAGAAGTAACTGTGAATGTAATCAATGTCTTTTGATGTTTTTCAGAGGCCTGCTTGTTGGAGTTATAGATCATTTAAGAGTTGGGTTTTAACAGCAACCCAGAGAGCTTATTTATCTTGCATGCGCAACAGAGATACCAATCCAGCTTTCTGGTATTTTACAAAGGCCTGGAAAACAGTTCAGAGTCAGAAACCATCAATCCACTTGCACGACACACACACTGACTTAGTTTCTAAGCTGGCATTAAAAGTGTACACACACATATATATATCTCCCTTACTTTAGGAAAAAAAAAAAAAAGGTCATTATAACCATGTCCTCAATCATCATTACTGTCAGGATACTGAAGATAAAAGCCAAATAGTTTTATTAGTCATTCTGCTCTGATGCAGTTCTGGTGTTTCAAGTGAACCATGCAGGTATTTTAAGTAAACCAGCTGTTTATCTGGATATAGAAAGGGATCACTAGCAAAGAGCTAGAGAAATTGTCAAAATAATGTAGACAATTTTCTGTATCCACGAAGGGGAACTGAGAACCAAAGAACTGTTTGCCTGTCTTGCCCCTGAGAAACTGTGCAAGCATTTTCAAAGGAACCTGGGGGAATGAGGACCCAAACTCCTACTGAAGTACATGCAGGTTAATATGTTAAATTCCTTGTATGTGTTGCAAACAAAAGCTGGTTCACATATCCAAGAATATATAGACTCACACCATGGGAATGGCCATTGGAAAAGAAAATTTATTAGAGAGGTAGGCGAGGCTGCAGCTGGCTGCTGCTGACCTATGCTCTGGGCCGCCTGAGTACCTGCCGCTGGCTTCTTCTCCATGAGGTGGAAGAAACCCACGTGTTACTGCCTCAGATTTCAACTGGATGCCAGTTGGATGCTTGCAATTCTGCTCTAAGGAAAGCCTCATACATGCAAATAAGCCCAAGGAAACTAAAAAATGAAACGGTGTGTGACAGTTTCTAATTACTGCGTAAAAACAACATATGGAAACTTCATTGTCCATTTCATCCCTCAACATGTACTATCAAGTTAGATTTCTTTTGCTCAATCATTCTCTCTAGAGCATTTGGAGCTGTTTCACTTGTATTATATGAAGAAATACAGCACTTGATATGAGCAGTATGATGCTTTTACTTTCTCTGTCCAAGCTCATTAATCTCATGGAGGGTTTAAAAAAAAGAATTCCTACTGGCTTGGCACAAATTGTAGTTTTCCAAAAAAGGAATCAGTTCAGAGTCCTTTTCTCAGAACTATTCCATCCATTGTCACGAATCATGTTTGAAAGAGTGTAAACATTGAGAAACAGGAGAATAACATAATATTTAAATGTAGCCATGGTAAGTGTTAACAATTAGAGAATATCACTTACTGATATGTATTGATGGGGTCAGTCACTGTTGAAGGTCGATACAGGAGTCTTAAATATGACTTATTGCTATGTACAATTAAGTAGAAGGATGTATTTTTCTAAGCTTCTAAATGTTTCCGGCAAGATTTCAAATTTCAATATTTATAATTGAGGCATAAGAGGAAATTTAAAAGATATGGTTGGGTAAAAGAAATGTAGCATGCATCAAAGTCCTGTTTTCTGGGAGCAAAAGTCTTGCAGCTTTTCCTATCAAACCTTGTGGCCACAGAAGCAGTCAGTTAATGAATCAGAAAAAAGCTGGTTACCAGATGTCCTTACTTATTAACACACACAGCGCATTCTGTAATGGCATTCACTAAACAATCTGTGTGGAGCAGACTCTGCTCTGTTTAAAGTCCCTCTTTCAAACGAAAACATTTCTAACTTTTCTTCCTCTGTGACTGATTTCAGGATAGTTGTTTAAGATGTGGTCACACATTTTGTCAAAATGAAATTTCTCTACCATTCTGAAGGTTTCTAAGGTACAGGAAAACTTCACTGGTTTATACCTTTGTTATTTTAGCTCTACTTCTAAAATAATAATGAAATAAGATAAAATAAATAAAAAAATTAACTTAAAAGTGAAGAAGGAGAGAAACCAATTCTCTTTGATTGGTTTCCATTGCTGCTAATTTTAATGCCACCCATTGTTCAGCTCTGCAGTCTAATTTTATGTTAATATCCTGAAAGTTGTCAAATCTTGGCAAAACCTATGCATAAATTACACAGAAAGTAGCTCACAGGAGGGGGAAAGTAATGACTGTCATGGTTAGCCAAACCCATTAATAGTCTGACAAGCAATAACCCAAGAGCTCTGGTCAACTGCTGCAGACATCTGTGAAACTTTTGCAATTAATTTTTTTTGGAGGAGGTATCAGCTGTGAAATAGCACATAAGTGACTGATTATTATCAGCTCTGCTGGTAAGGGCAGAACTGATCAGCTCCAAGCATTCATCCTTCTATACAGACTGATTGTTTTACGAATATGAAAGTTTTATTTATCTTTATTTTCTAAGGCACTCTAATCCCCACAAACGGGAAAAGAAAGTCAGTTATATTGAGCAGACCTTCACTTATTTCCACATCAGCAGATTTCAAGGAACTTCGCAGAGGTCATTAACATTATCCCTGCCTATAAAGTGGAGAAACTGAGGCAGAAACTACATTTGTGTGTTCACGTGCACGACAGAACACAAAAGAGGATGAGAAATGGATAAAGGGACTTCCCTAAAGTCAGATATCAAGCCAGGGATATCTCTGCTACCCTACGCAGTGCTCTATCAGACTGTACAGTCACCTATTTAAAAACTGGAAGTATCACGCTGTGCTGAGAACAATGTAACTGTTTGATCAGTTTTCTCTTGTCTCCAAAATCATCCTTCCCTTGAATTCTCTTTATAGGCTGAGGTAACAGCTGAGATCTGTTTCATGATTACTCATGAATCCAAAATTCTCAGTGGCCCTAAGTCTTTGGAGAAAATGCTTTATAACTGGACTGATCTGGCAGAGGTCTGCTTCGCCGAAGTGCAGTCCTGTTAAAATTGCATATGCTTATATTTCAGTTGCTAAATTAGTACCTAACATGACTGACATGCTCACAAGTAGCCCCTTGATCTGTAAGGATGAGTCAATTTACCCTGTTGCATTACCATGCCTGGGTTTTTTTTTTCCCTTCTTTTGTATACAATCTAAAATCCTGACAAGCGTTTGTCACTAGTAAACTATATATTTATCTTTAGCAGGATAACAATCCCAGAAGCTTTGGCTGACTTAAGTACTACAGTTGTCATGTTCTTCCTTAAAAGCTTTTTCTTGTGCAAGCAAATTCTGTTCTCTTATAAGGAGATGGTCTAAAGTAGACTCTGAATTTCTTATTGTCACTATAGTACGACCTAATCCAGTAGATGCCAAAACCAAACTCAAACTTCTAAAAATTCTCAGGCGTCATGATTTATATGGAATACTATACCCCTAAAGAAAATAGTTTCTCTGACCACTTTTAATGATCAGATAATTAGCATGATAAAATACACAGGGCATATAAAAAGGCAGCAATATCTTATTTTTGACTACTGCATAGACCTTCTGTGCTGCTGTAACACAACCCCTACATATCAGATCTTTCATTTTCATACCTTGCTTTTTTCATTCTCTGTCTTGAACAATGCTAATGCTTAGCTGAAAATACGGAATAAGCAGGCATTTTAGGATAGATTCTGAAAAAAAGAACATTATTCAAAGAATAGGATTTTTAAAACCTAACTTATCTTGGAAAGCACGAGAAAAAGGGAGATGTTAAATGTAGCACATAAGCTGATGCCCACAGTCTGGAAAACAAGTTTGCTACTGCCTTGGGACACATAATTTTTAGAAATAATGGACCATTTGGCAGATCTGCACATGTCACCAAGCACGCTTGGAAACACCATGGGCTTTGCTTTATTAATATACATGGTTTGGAATAAATTCCCTCTGAATGCTAGAGGAATCCTCAAATCAGGTAATTCATGTGACCTTTCTTTATTTAACACAGCCTATATAGTTAGACTGTACTGTACTCTTAAAAAAGATTGTTATTATCCGGTCTACCATTTTTCATCTGCAGACTATGGCAGAAATCAGTTCTGTGGGATGGATTGCAGTACATGGAAGGGAAACTAGCAATAGGCATTTACTTGGGATGCTGCCTCATTCCAGTTAGAAAAAAAGATAGAAGGAAAACAGATCCTTGGGCTTGATGCTGTGAACCCCCTCAAAATGAGTTTAGCAGACCTGCCTATCTCAACAAATCTGTTTTTAACAGGCTGGTACACACTGACTTTTCCAGAAGGGTGCTTTAAAGCAACCTAAGCCACGGCAGTGGAGAATTCAGAGACTCTTTCCACAGTGCCTCAGTCAATTCAGTCCTACGAATCCTAAAGGTGAACATAACCAGTACAGGCAAAACAAGTACTTGGGAGCCAGAAAACTCTGCTTCCCAATCCCAGGCATATCTGTGGTGCCCTAAAGCGGGTGAGAGGGCATACCCCTTCTCACACATAGTTTATAGAGGCTTTAGCCCTGTGGAGTCCTGTCATTCCATGAGTACAATCACTGCTGTTGTGCTCGACCCTGTGCAGAGACTGAATGCCTGAAGAAGATGCCCTTCTGCCCTTGTGTATCTCTGCAAAGATACAGGCACAATTTAGCTCTTAGTTCCCTGGTTGAGCTGATCCTTGTTATATAAAAGCATCTTTTCTTTTGGTTGTGGGTTATTTGGAGGAGAAAGATTAGAACAGACACATTTTTTGCCCTTCAGCTGAGAAACTTCAGTAGAGCTTTTGCGTTGGACAAAGACCTGCTCAGAAGTAATGTAGCTACACGTTTTATTGTGAAATTTACTAAAAAGCAAAACCCACGTGTTTTATCTTTGCAAGTTTATTGATTTGTTAATACTAAGTAGGAAAATGGAGAAGTGAGATGAAAATAAACCAGTACTGACAAGGTCAGAAGGAACATCATTTTTTTTCTGGCATTGAGAAGATGAGAAAAGGGGATATCCCATTAAAAAAAATCTTATTGTGAATATTAGATACTTGTTTTCACCCTTTCCCCGTCTTCCCACCTTTCTTCCCTTTCAGGAAGAGGAAGTTGAGAAGAAGTTGAGACTTTCTTTCTTTGATCCACAGATTGTTTCTATACTAGTAAATTAAACTTGATTGTTCTCTGGCATAGGGTGCAGAGTGGTCATGCTATGAAACTCATTGTCCAACGTGAATGCTGTTTGTGTTCACGCTACCTATAGAGAAAGGTCCTTGTGAAATGTTTGGAGCTACTCTAATTGGGGAAAGCCAGGATTGTGCCACACACTCTTTTAACAAATTTACAGTGTAGACAATCAAATTCCAGCACCTGGAAGTGCCTCCCTGGCACCCTTCAATCTACTGGTCTAGACACAGCTACTGTGGTCAAAATCTGCTCTGCTTATTCACGTAAATAGCTCCAGTGAAGTCAGCTGTGAGATTGGCTGTAAAACAAGAATTCTATTTTGCAAATTATTTCAAGCATTTGCCCTTCATTCTACATTGGAGGAAAAAAAACAACCCAAAACCTTGAGCTTTTAAATTTAAAAAATTAAACAATGTGTGAATTATCCAAATAGCCAAGTGGCCAATATGTTCATCTAGAATGTTGAAATCTCTCTCTTTGCTAGACGAGAAAGGGCTGTCTTGTTCCTGGTGAGTTTGGGAATCCAATATATCAGGAAACCTGCCTCTCCTTCTTGTTCTTTCTTCCATTAGCAAGAAAGCTTACCCGCAGACTGAAGAAATTCCAATACTGACATTTTTTTACTATGGAAAAAAAATGTTTTGTTAAAGATACCCTGGTAATTGACAGAATTTGATTCCAGAAGTTTAAAAAAAAATCAACAAAACAATCCCAACACCCAAGGAACTCAACCTCCATTACAGCAGTGGTTAACACATTTGCCAAAGTAATGTCTGATCCTAGAGCTCACAGAAGTTAAGGCGGGTCAGGAATTTTCTCAGACAATATTTTTTTCTTTTGTGATTAAATTGACTTGAACATCAATTTGTCAAAGTTATAATGTGCAAAACTTGGACATTGCTATTTTAGAGAAAACTACTGTGAAGCATTTGATGTTCTTTTAGAATATAAAATGTTGAACCCTTGTTTTGAAGCCTCTTAACTGAACTTTCATATTGTAGAGGAAAATTAGAAGAGCAGTGTTTGGTTTATTCACGTGAGAAATATAAATTGAACACAGCATTTTGGATTTTGAAGCATTTCTGAATATTTTACTTTCCTGCTTGAAAAATCAGCGTTTTTAACTCATTCCTTTAATACTCAAATGAAAAATACATTCTCCCAGCTTTAACAAAGCCGTTTTTACTGGTAGCATAGAGTTTGGGTATAATGCAAATTCTCTGGAAAAATCATGACTTAAAGAAAGTTTGTCTCAATTCTCAGAAAAATATTTCAAATTGAATTCACCTCTCACTAGGCATGCATTTTCATCATGGTTTTCCACATGTAATGATAGTTTCTTATTTACTTCAGATGTTTACTATAGTGTCTCTCCATGTAAAACTGAAAGAAAAAAAAGAATATTTAATTAGAGAAATACTTTTAAATATAATGTTATTTACTTAAAATGAGTTTAACCAGCACAACCTGGACACAACTGACCATACTTTAATGTTACAGCCTCATCTTTTTGAATCTTTTTGTAGCTTACCGCCCAGTACATGGAGGGTCACTCTCCATAGGGACTGAATGACCCGACCTCAGGGTAACTAGATGGTACGTCACTCGATAGTTTGAGCTTTACAGCATGAGGTAGAGGAAAAACATGATGAATCCCTCGAGCAGAAAGGATGGAAAAACAACTACTGTGTTTCAAGATATTCGCTTGTCCGATTCAAAGAGAAGAGGGGAAAGAACCTTGACCGTTAGCAGGGTTGTGTGATATTCATCCTCTGGGCAAAGAGGTAGATGATGGGCACCCATAACTCCCCGATTAATGCACGGCTCAGCTGATTCTCTACAGCCTTTTTAGGACTCAGTAATTTTATTGACACCTGCCTCCGAAGCAAGAAGATGATGGCTGGATGTGAAAGACTGAGAGCCACAACTGAGCAAGGGCTACCCACGGCAACTCCCCACACTGGGGAGTAGGTGATGATGTTGTGGCCACATAGAGGGAAGCATCCTCTTTGGAGACAGAGAGGGGCACAACCAATTCCAAGTCTAAAATGAAAAATATCAAGGGCTTTTTCTGCTTTAATTCCTTTTCTTGTGTCTGATTTTAAACTGATGTCCTTGCTCTGTAATGTGATCCTGCTGTATTTCACAACATTCTAGGAAAAGATTTGAATGCTTCAGAGAAAAACACCCACTGAAAACTAAAATGAATGTCACTTACAACAGTGTAGACTAAGACAGTTCGCAAGTTCAGATTTTTTGTAACTCTAATGATGATCTCAGTAAACAAAATACATTGACCAAACTGGTAATCTATTTAAATTCTAGTAGAGAGCTTTCAGAATAAAAATGCAGGTTGGATTGAAAAATGTCAATCATATTTGGAGGAGGCTTAAAGGCTTATGTTTTCTTTATTATTTTGTATGAAAATACTTAGAAATCCACATACTACTGTGAAATGGAAATACTTTGGAAGGAAGTATCCATCATTAAAAATAAAACAGAAATGCAGGAATATCGAGGTTACTTTGTATACTATCCAGTTATAATTAACACACAATGTCTTACCACAACAGCATCCTAACCTTTTGATTTTCTTATTCCACAAATGAAGATGTATTATAACACCTGGAACTGATATATTGATTGATTCATAGACCACATCTGTAAGAATAATTATATACAACTTTAATAAGTATCAGAACTCTCTACTTTTTCAAAATACAGCTATCCACCTCCTCTTTTCAGGTATATTTTAATATTTAAATTAGATGAGATCAGGTACTCTCAAGCGTTCAGCTTCAGTTTACTGTAATTCATTAATATTTGACAGAATTTACACCATGATAACGGAAAACAGAATTAAATTCTCTTGCTACACAGTTATATACTTTTCCCCTCAGACTTATGAATGATAGGCAAATCAGACTAAGGTCTCTTTCAGGCTTTATTATAAACAGGAGCTGTCTTGCTTGTTCTTCATCTCTCATTCTAATTCTCATTTATTTCTTATATATCTTTCTTAATTCTTATTTATTTCATTAGATCAGAATAAGTAATTTTTATCCTCAAGGTCACTAAAGGCATATTTAAATTTGGTTTTTATTTTTGGTTCAACTGTGGGTTTTGGAATATCTGAGAAGGCTGATGTCCCTACAAACTTGCTATAAACCATGTTCAGACTGAAATATTTTTAATTAGTAAAATTTAAAAGGGCCATTATTAAAGAAATGTTTTATGATACATGTGTTTCCAAGTCAAATATTCTGATTTGGGGATGCGGATCTCAAGAACTTCAATCTGAAGTTAATCTTGGTAAATCAGGCTAGAGTGGATTAAAGTGCAAGAAAGGAAAACCTTACTACAGGTTAATGAAATGGACTGGATCTAATCCAAAAGAAACTAAGTGATTATAAATTGAAGATTACTACAGAATAAGTCCTTTATAATCCTTCTATAGTTGACATTGGATGTGTGACATTCTAAAGGCAG
Organism: Cuculus canorus; assembly: GCF_017976375.1. NCBI lineage: Eukaryota > Metazoa > Chordata > Aves > Cuculiformes > Cuculidae > Cuculus > Cuculus canorus. Next base: position 26,388,257 of record NC_071406.1, on the reverse strand, counting down.
GTTTATTAGGGTTTAATGCATTCAGTGAATTTTTTTTTGTTATTTTCTAGAGCATTGGACTGTCTTATATAACTAGTTCATTGCAGTTTTTATAGGCTTTAAAAAATCCTTTTCCACTTTGAGTATAACTCATATAGAAAGCTGTACCTTGATTATTAACAACAAGAGGGCTTAGTATTTTTTTGTTTGTTTTTAAACACAAAGAAATCTCTTTTTCAGCGTCTCTCCCTGCATTTCTTTTCCTAAGCAAGTTAAAAGAATAAGTTCTTAGCATTAAATCTTTTGCAACTCTTGCGTTGATTTTCAAAAACCATTCCAAAAAAACCCTACCAGAATAAGTGGTTTCCATGGGATGCTGTTTGCCATGTTTGCTGTCTGAGCACACTGCTGGCCTGTACTCAGCTTGCTGCCTCCCAGATCCCAAGACATTTTCTACAGACTTGCTCTCCAGCCTGCTGAATGGCAGTAAGTCTGGTCCTTCACTCATACAGATTTCAGAGAAAATAAATCGTTGATTCATAAATGGTATTCTCATTTAATTCTATTGAATGAAGAGAAAATTTTCATAATGCAAGAAAAACTGGCATTCATTAAAGAAGAGGATAAGAAAGAGTAATAGAAGTGCTTGTAAAAGACCATTACAGCAGGACCAGATCTCATTCTTAATGGATCAGCACAATTCCACTGACTGCACTGAAGCCAACGTCAGACTGATTAAAAGCCCAAAGTCTTGGCTCTCATTGTGTAGTTTTGTTCAATAGTTCATATAAATTAATGTAAACTGTTGCATGAACAGAAAAATCAGCAATGTAATTATTAGACAAAAATGTCTAATTTTCATAATAATGCATATAGAAACAATAGATTTAGAAATTTACAGCTGAGAAGATACTTAAATATTAGAATTCTCATTGTAGTTAAGATGTAGAATTAGAACAAAGCCCATATGATTCAGATTGATTCTATTCTTATTTCTTTAACTTTCTGCAATATACTAGGCAAGATCCTTAACTATTTTATTTTCTGGTTGCTTCCACTAATAGTTAAGATTACAGCTCTTCATTATTTTTGCAAGCTACTTTCTGGTTAATCAGTATATATGTGTACATATAAAGCAGATCATATTAATCTCTATTACTTTGCATTTCTTTTGCAGCTTAAGGTATTTTTGCCGAAGAGGTGGTTTGCTTGTTACAGTTAGATTTTAATCCACACAGGATGCTGCCTATGATCTGGACAGCATATATTTCAACATAGCGTTGTTGTCAGTATGCATTAGTAGGAATACAATTTGACCTGCACCAGCATACACTAGCCTAAACATTTGTTTTCTCAACTATGTGAAGTATTTGCAGAATATGTCTTTCTGAATGTCCAGAAACTATACATCACGTGCTCCAGAAATTGTATAACTTTTTTACAGATGCAGGGAAGATGAAAGAAGACACTGGTGTAAAGTCAAATTGCTTCTTCATTTTGTGTAAGTGATGATTTTATAAATGAAGAATGCAGGATGTAAATTTATCTTTTAAAAAAAAAGCAATCCTGAGTCAGCTAATATGCATGACAATCTCAAAAGAGACTTTCCTTACTTAATCCAGAGAACTTTCTAAAACTGATGTCTCTTTCCAGACTGTTTAAAGCAGACCAGTCTTCCACAGTAATCAAGCAGGCTCTATATCATCAGAGGAAATATTTCTTCCTGGCGTTAAGGTACTAGGACTGGTCTGAAGGGCAAGCAGCAGGAATTTTATGTGGCCGTGTTCCCTGCATCGACTTTCTCTGTGCAAAGACACAGCTAACTTCCTGCACATCACTGTGCTCAGCAACACAATACAGCAGCAACACATTAAGCATTTTAAATCTCCAGGGCAACAGTCATGTTGATGGATGACGCATACACAACTAGTCAGCCCCTGAGTAATCAAGTGAAATAAACTTCAAAATGACGGTGGGTATAGTCTTCTTCATTAGAAGCTCTCACACCTGAGTTGACTTACTGACATCTAAGTTCAAGGACTTCATGATTTCTTGGATGTGATCTGTATCAACTCAGTGTTTTGGTGTGTCACCTCTGATCATTGTTCCCAGTAAATGTCATTGTTAGTCACAGACAGACACGATGCTCCATCGTGCTAAATGTCTTGAGAAGCATGTTCTGCGGCAACACTAGCTTTATTGTGTTTTACAGATTGTCCTCCCTTAGAAGCAGTAGTGTTGTGACATCCACATTTATCTGACTGTCAGCTTGAAGAAGTTCTTGAAATATATCAATATATTTTGCATTTTTATATTTTCTCTCATCAACCCACAGTCATCCTTAAACTTAAATCTCCCAGGGTAAATTCCAAGAATTGGGATATTTTTTCCCCTCCCTCTTTATTTTTTTTTTAATATGAAATTTCCCTTAGTACTTAATTTCTTGTCTCAAGTTCAAACGATACTTCTTCACACACACACACATGTTCATAGCCAAGACACTGCTTGGGACTGAGTAAAATCATAAATAAGATAGTGTCTACAGGACAGAACTCTTCTGAAGACCTATGGACAATGTAAAAGTGAACAAAGGAACTGCTCTTCCTTCAGGGTGCTTAAAAGAAGGCTATTGACCTTATTAATAGGGATGAATTGTAATATAAAATAGAGGCTTGTGAAATGGGTGGAAGTTCTCTCTTTGCCTAGCAAAGCTAATCTTCAGTGAATTGGTGAAGTGCTTCCATAGCCTTTTTGTTTTGCTGGATCTAACAAAGTATTTGAATCCTCCAACATGTACAGAAATGCTCAGGTACTTCGGGACATAAAGGATTTCTCTTCCTGTAATGCCAGTGAACCCTAATTGACAGAAAGCGTAGAATCTGCCTGAGGTTTTGTGCCTCAGAGTGGACCACCATCCATAATCTGGGTTTTAGCAGACAGTTAAGGGATATCGAGCTGTAGTGCTGAAGTCCTGAGACTGATCTGACTTCGTTTAGGGTGTATGGTTATGAATGCAGGAAAATTCCTGCTTTCCTGAAATATTAGATTGTTTTTCTCTGTGAAAAATGGAAATGTAAGTTATATGATAAGAAAGAAGAGTCCTGGTTCAAGGCACTGTTTAAAAAAATCAAGAAACCCAACAAGTTTTAGAGAAAGCCTTTGTAAAACCAAGCATAAATCTACAGTCATTGGAAGTCCAAGCATTTTTGTTACTAATATATCATGACCTTGCCCACACAACATTTTTACATGCACTATCATTAATCATTAGTGCTATCAGAGATTCAACACAATATAATTAAATTAATCTCAATTTACTAATATATTAACATACAAAGAACTATTGAGTTTGTTAAATCATAATGCTCTGACAAAATGACTAAAACTTAGGATCAGTATAATAAACAATATAACTGAAGTTTAAATATATTTTCCTCTATTTCTTTTTTGGGGAAAAAAACTCCAAGTTATTTACTTTAACATGACAACATCTTATTTTGTGATTAATTTTAAAATAATATTGTAAAAACTATAGACTCATTTTAATTTGACAAGCGTTTGGTAATTAATTTTCAAACAATGCTATGGGAATCTAAGAAGAACTCTTCATTTGACATGTATTTTATAATTTATTTTAAAACAATGCTGCACAAATCTGCAAAGGCATTATTCATTTGAGAGTTCATTAATTATGCAAATGAGTTGCAATTAACAAATCTGTTCTGAGGATGGCATTTGCATAATAATGAACTTCATGTTTGTGACATTATTTAATAAGATACCTTTGTGCATTTTTAAACAAAACACTCTTGTGAATACTTTGGTTAAAAATGGACAACCAGTCAGTAACATTAAAAACCAAAGTGCTATCAAGAGCAATATCACTAAAATAAATCAAATTATCTAAGTTCTAAGTAATAAATAGGGATATAAAAGCTGATTATTTTATTAACCACTGCCTTCTTTTATTAACCTTCTGCCTTCTAAAATATAGACTTTGATTTTCAATTATGACATGTTCAAAATGGTGCTTAAGGACTGGTATTGGAAAATAACTTGTTTTTTATCAAAATGGCTGGAAATAAACAAAGGAATGCAAACACCTACTTAGCTTTGCTGCTATGTGGCATAGATTGGATCCGTGACTCTTAGATGATGGATCTTATTGCAATCTTATTTTATACAGCATGTGTGCCAAAAATCTAGTGACAATCTTTTCCTGGTCGTATGCAGAGTAAGTGCCAGTAGCATTAAAAACATACTCTGGGGTCAACATTCTTGCTGAAGGAGAATGGCTAGGTAAAGACCTTTTGTTTACACGCTGCAGCAGTTGGTTGCATCTCGCTGCAGCCAGCAAGCTGTTCCCACACATCCCATTGAGAGCTTAACAGCAGCAAAGTTTTGGGGCAATGGAGACTTGTGCAGTAGCTGAAAGCAAGATTGCCAGTACGAAGAAAAGGGACTTCAATCAATCATGAAGCCTTTGTGGCGTCTGTTTTTATGTTTAGCCCAAGAAAGGGTTGCTTGGCAACGTTTTGGCAGAGTCTTGGTCCTCTGATAGGAGACGTGAGGCAGTGAATCACTGATGCGACTGATAAATTCAGTGTTACCTTTTGGGTGCATTGCCTGCAAAGTCAGAAGGCTGGACCTGCTGGAAATCCTTAGACAGAGCTTTGGTCCTTCCCTAGTGCCACCGACTCTCCTTTGGCATCACTTATACTTAACTATTCTGCCGTCTGTCACTGGTGAGGAGGTATTGTGGATCATAGCTTTGTGTGAATTCTCCAACTCAGTCAAGTGCTTTGAAACGCACATGACAGCTGCTTCCATCTGAGAAAGTAAGTTACATATGCATTAAAGGCAGACAACTTAGGATGAAGACATACAGAAAACGATGAAAGAAAGTCCTACAGAAAGTTCTGTCTCCAAACTCTTCAGTGTTTGGAGACAAATACATTAATCGGCTATTTTTGATAGAATATTTTCAAGTAATGAGCAGAAGGAGTAAAGGAAAAAGTATTAGATTATTTTTATTAAAGGAGTTGATTGTTTTGTTCTTATTCACATTTACACCCAGTGAAAACCATGATAATGATTTTATTAACAGTAGTATTTATAATGGTGCCAAGGGATTTCAGCTGAGAATGACACTACTTTGTGCAGACAGCATAGAGGGACTCCCCATCCGCGAGAACTTGTAATTGAACGGCAAGGCAGAGAGAGGATTTGGGCAAGAAGGGATGAAACAGACAAAACTGTGACATTTTGAGATGTCACATTAATATCGCAACACTTCTGTTTCTACCTTTATAAAGTTCAAAGCAATGGGATTTTATTGGGAGATGAAGGGATGCTGAGAGGGGAGACAGTGAAAGGGGAAGTGACTGGGAAGGTGAGGCAGAATGGAGTGATGGTATTGAAGGATTTGGTTGGGAAAGTATTGAGCATAGCTACTTGATAAATATGAAGAAGTAATTCTTTGCAACATCTGGAGAAGGTACCTCCTGCAGCTGTTCAACCTCAGCTCCTTCTGTACAGTCATTCATTGATATCAACAGCAACTTTTTATTTTGCTTTTTTTTCCTTCTACTCAGAGTACAAAGTTAGTAGGGGAAGAGATGTTAAGAACCCCAATATCTGTTATTTTACATTATACATGACAGTGACTAGAAACAACTAGAGATATAGTTGTTAGATCATAAACAATGACTCATGAGGGGTCACCGTGCCACCTTGTTGCTGTCTTTTCCTCTTTTTTTTAATAGTATTTGTACCTTTAATTGCAAGCTCCACTACTCATATTTCCCCTGAATACCCGTCTCTGAGCCATGCCACACATTGATGTCCCAAAAATGTTTTGGATGCTCCTGGTCTTCTTATCTTCCCTCAAAGCAGACAGAGGCATGCTGTCCGCCCCAGGCCTGTCCTGCTGCTTCAGCTGCAGTCCAGTTACAATTAAGAGATTTTGATAACCTTCTTCTTTGTGATCCTACTGCCAGGAAATTGCAGCTTACTGAAATTAATCCATGCTGATTTACATAAGTAGTTTGCACAAGCTGGCTGATAGCTTCTTGGTCTTTGTGGCTTTCCCAACTTCTTTATTCCTTGACAGCTTTAACGCAGCTTTTGGATACTCTTTCAGCCATTCCACAAGCAGGGATGTGTCATTTCCCTCATTCAGTAGGGAAAGGGAATTCAGTCACTAATTAATGTAAAATAATTAATAGATCAGCTATTGTTGTAGGAAAATAATGTCTTATTACTAGTCAGCCCTTGTTCAATTTTCCTTTATATGATTCAAACATTGGATAAGTCTAGAAGCTCTTGGGACAATTTCTGTTTCCTGAAGTCTCTCCAGATGAGAGCATGATGGGAGTAGCCAATTGATGCAATATTGAAAATAACTGGGAAGTGAAAACAAACTGCTATACGTCAAAATCCAAGAGTATTGGTATTAATCTTTTACCCTTATTTCATAATATGTATTATTCCCAGCTTCCATGTCTCTACTGAAACTTTATCATCAATTCTTAGTGTCTTGGAAGCTTGATTAACCTCCAAAGAACACAGAACAGATACTTTTGCAACAGACATTTACATGAAAATCTGCAGTAAGAGACCGGTAATCTGAATATGCGCCCTGCTCTAGAGATGCTTAGTCATGCAGATTTTCAGTGAGAGTTTACTTAAAATAGGTTATACAGTTATACAGTCAGGCTAGATCTTTAAAATATACAGAAGTTATGTAGAATGGCCCCAGGGCAGCAGCAGAATGTGGAGTTAATCGATTTTCCTAAATCTAGCAAAAAACCACACACCCCACACTTTTATGAAGACAGCCTATTAGAAATATAGGTGCATAAAGCACTGTTATTCTTAAATAAATACTCCGCTGCAGATGTGCACAGCATTTATGGTGTTTCCTTATTGCCTGTAAGTGAGACTACCGAGAACTGTGTTCGCACTGATTATTGAGATAATGAATTAGTGCAGATGGGCATAGTCTGTGCTACAACAAGAATTGTCCCACATTTGTAAATATGTAATATTGTTATTTTATTAGTGGATATATCCTGTCTACTGCAATAACACTACGGCGGGGGGGTGGGAGTGTGGGGAGAGTGGGGACACTGAGCTTTCAAGGAAGCTGTTGGAGAAACAAAGGCCATGCTTTCTACAAACTGCTGGGGAGAGGGAACTGAAAGGTTATAGACGAGGCTCTATAATAAGTTGAACATTTGGCTGTAGCCTCTGGCATATTTCTACTGTTTCACTCCCAGCTATTGACCTTTATGCTGTTAGATCGTGGGATTTCCTGGTTGTCCTATCTTTAGCAGCTTTGCAAAGACCAATCAGGAGTGTAGTACCAGAAAGTACTATGAAATGTTTGGGTTTTTTCCAAATAGCTGTTTACTAGCTGGCAGTGCCCTAAATTTGAAGAAGTGATGCTTGTGAAGGATAAGTTATAAATAACTATTTATTATTACCTTCTACAGCTAAAGAGCTTTTTTTTCTGCAGCTCTACAGCTTTTCACTGATTTGTTGCTATCCTCTTATTTGTGAGAGCAAAGGACAAATTTCCCCAGAATAATTGATTTCTGTCTTGCAGTGTCTTCCCCCTATGTATTGGCAATATAAATTAAACTTTTAAAGTTTTAAAATAATTGGGAAAGTTTTGTTTTTCTCTTATGTACTCCTGAGCTCTCAGGTATTTCAGCCCCTTGTTGCTATAAAGTGAATGCATACCTGAGAGCATAATGAATTTTACTGGTGTGTATGTATGTACGTAAAAGGCCCTGTTCAATCTCAGTAGCATAGTGAGATATGGAAATCACTACTGTATAGACAGTAGTTTCCTGTGGTGATCCCTTTCAAAACTAAACACAGAATGAAGCAAGCAATCCCAGCAACATCCCATTTTTGACCTCTTAATGTTCCTACGTGCTAACTTGCTGTAGCACCAGGAAATGCCGGTGTTGACCAGGATGCATATAACCACGAGCTGAATAATTAGCATGGGAAGAATCAGTGTGCCATGTTCTGGGAGAGGAGGTACCGACACTGAATCCAGGAGGAGGAGAACTAGCACTGGCAGTGGCCCTGATAAGTGACCAGATAATTTTCTTGTGCTATTCTGCATATTTCTATAACACCCATTCACAAGGAGCTTCTGAGTCAATGGAAAATTCTTACAAACTTCAAGGTTCAGATAATAGTCTTGCATCATTTAAAGTACATTCTTACTCCAGTTTAATCTCCTGCTTTCTCCAGTATTTCCACAAGTTTCTACTGAGTTCCAGCTCTCTCATTCAATTCTATATCAATTTTTCTTCTGTTTGCTTTAACATCAATACTGTATTTTGTATCACATCACGGATATAAGAATGATTCTTCCTGTGAGGATTGAGTTTTGACTGCTCAGCATTGCGTACGTGATCTGCTGTGTTACACAGTGGCTGTTTGAACTGGATCCTGGCAGAGCTTCTTTGTGGTGCGGAGGAGGTAGCAGAAGGAAATACCCCTTTCCTTTGTACTCTCACAATCTGTTCTTGCCAGTACAGATCTGTAATTACATAGGCTTGACTGTGGGCAATCGTTACATGGGAAAAATCTATTATTTGGCCTTGCTAGTGCATGTGTTCTTTCTGTTAGAAAATTTAAAGTAAAAACCTTGTCATCAGGCTTGCCCACTTGCAGAGTGTGTTATTCCTTTCTAGGACTTCAGTCATCATCTTCACATCTCTAGTGGTATCAATGCTACTGTTATTATCACTCACATAATACTTATCTACCTTAAATGTATCTTCTTTCTCTACTTTTCTCCATCTCTCATAAACCTTGTCTAATTTTACTCTTTTCAGCCTTATTCTTCTTTCTTCTTAGGACCCTTACATCTGTGTAACCATAAATAACCATGTTTGAAACCTGTCTTACCCAACTGGACAGTGCTCTTCTATGCTCTACAAGTTTATGTTTTGATTGCAATTAATCATGCGGACCTGTAAAATATCTATTGTTCCTTCTCCCAGTTACATACTTGTTTATCCCTCCACAGTGAGCAAAGCTCTTGAAAGACAGAAACATTTTCCTTAGAGCAGGGAATTACCCAGGGCAGAACAGGTGCTCTGGACACATCAGAAGTGAAGAGCTCATTTGTTATTTTTTTCAAAGCATGAGAAAACAAACTGAGTAATTCAAACAGTGTGTAATAAATGCATATAAGGTGACTATATTTTGCCCTTAAATTGAATACCATTCTATGTGGCTACCACTAAAACAACAGTTAAAAGATTAAGAGGCCTAAGTACAACTGAAATTAAAGTATTTTTCTGCATTTTATAAATTCCACACACTGAAACACCAGAAGGAGGAGGGCTTTTAATCTTGTTTCCATTCTTTATTAAGATGCTTTGTGTAATTAGTTGCATTTCTATTGGAATAAATGGTAATTTGGAATTCATCCAAATTGAAAACCTAAATGAAAAAGGAACATTAGTGGTGGGTTGCATGCTAAAAGAGTCAAACTTCTCTAGGGCAGATCTGTTCACGTAACTTGGTTCTGCTTAAATAAAATCTATAGAATCCATGTGGAATTTAAGAGGGAATGTAGCACTTAGGAGGGATGGGAATGCAAAAGAAAACGGATTTTCAGCCAGAAGGGCAATTCACTTATAGTTTAATGAAAACTCCCTAAAACCAGACAGAATTATGTATGCTATGTTGAAATTTAGTTTTGGAATAAAAAAGAAGGTCTATTAATAAATGCAAAAATATGACTGTATTTTACATTATCGAATTGAGTGTGTTTCAGGAGTGGCTGATACGAGGACTTTGTTGACAAATGAAATTATGCTGTATTCAGGTGACAGTATTATAAAAGTGCTCTTGATGGTGCTGTAGGGTATAGCGTGTCACTGTTTGCAATTATAAATTCAGCTTTGCAGCTCATTGTTTGGCCTTTTTAAAGTATTTGAAAGGCACAGATTTTTCACCCAGTTTATTCAGGCAGTTATAAATTATAAATATATTTTCCTGCTGTCTTTTTTTTAGCTAAAGATTTGAAGACATTAATCTGTGATGCACAAAGCGCTTTGCAGGGAGGTGGCAAATGACTAACTTATTTTTGTTTGGGGAAGTTGCTACTGATAATGCACATTACCTTTCTAAGGATAAATATTTCATAAGGAATTTCAGTGCACAGACTTGTGTGCATGAACAACAGCCACACAGGACATGATGGACTGGAATGCCTCTGAAAAAGCTGTCACAGTCCATCGTGTCAATCTATGAGCTGAGGTGTGACCGAATAAACTTAAAAATTCTCTGTTGTGGTTCTGTTGACATTTTGATTGTAGTAGGAAGAACCCAGCTAAGGAAAGCAGGGATTATAGAGTCTTGGTACTTGATCAGAAATGACATGCTGATTGGTACTGATTTTCATAACAAGCCACAGAAATAATGAACTCTTTTACTTAACATTCAATGCCTGGTAATCTATATGATAGACCTAAGAGGTCTCTGACTGTGTATGGATAGTTCTCGTGTTTATCTTATAGCTAAATAGACAGTAAGACAAAATACTGGAAGTGTCATAAATGTCTCTCTATAGTAAGCAATAGAGGAAACACCCTTATCTGCTGTTAGAAACCTGAATTACTCCTATGGAAGTCCTATTCTTCTTTGTTTATTGTTTATAAGGAAACACTTTTCCTTTGTTTGGTGTTAACAGCAATGATAAAGATGCTTTGTGCTCCAGCTCCACAGTTTTTTTCAAGCTGCTCAATCTAATAGGAGTAATAGGATTCTATAGACAGACCACATCTCTCTCCTACATCATATAGCAAATTAGAAAAATTTCCTTCCTTCTAATACATACGTGAAAGAATTAGCTATGATTTGGCTAAAAACTGAGTGAAGGTACAAATTTGCACGGTCTTCTAGAAAATGTACAAATTGGAGGCTCACTTAATTTCAGTTCTTGGAAAATGAAGATCTCATAAATTTTGAGATGAATAGTTAGGTGTGTTGCTATGTAGATGAGCCTCTGTAGACGTGCAATAATCCAATCAGGTTATGACAAAGGAGAAACATAATTTGGCAGAAAGCCAGATCCAAAAGAAAGGCAGCATTTTCTCGTAACAAAAAGTTGTTTCTAGCATTGGACTGTAGACCTCTGAATTCTTTGTCTTTTGATCAGCATATCCTCACTGGAAAAAAATAAAACCAGCCAATACTGAAGACCCTTTGGCTATGAATCTTTATAACAAAAGATGGCATTCCTACTATCTCCCTCTGTGCCATCAATATGTTGTTTTCTCAAAACGCTTTTCTTAGTACAAAGGTGGCATCTTCATTTCAAAGTGAGCTATAGTCAAAGCGTTCTCATGTAAGCTTCAATTTAGGCTAAACACAAGGGAAACCCAAGACTGTGGTATTATCTGTTTCTATGATACATCGGACTAAGTGTGACAGATAGCTATTAGCAATACAAATTAAAATGCTTCCTTTAATGCAAGAAAGGTCTGGAATGAAACCTGGGAAGTTCAGAGGAGAAGGCCCAACAACAGATGAACACTTATCCAACTTCTGCTTAGGGAAAAATCAAGCGCTATTTCTTACATTCTTCAGAGTCTATAGCATCACAAAAATACTACAGAATAAGGGACATCAAAAAAATTATAAAACATTCTTGAAGATCAGTTTGTCCTGGCCAGTTACAAAACCATACGCCTAGCTAATCAGATCGGTATTCTCAATGCTGAACCCAAATCTCTAATTAGGAGAGGCAGGAGATGCTTCATCATCTCTTTTGCTCCCCATAAAAAAGATGATTAAAGACGAGAGAAAATGATAAAATCAGTAGAGCAACCTCTGGTTATAAAATATTGTGGTTGTTTCAACATGAAGTATCCTATGGTAAAATGTATGTGACTTGGTCTCTTCCAGGGATTAGAAGAGGTGGACAAATTCGGTTTTGGAGGATGCATGAATAGACAGTGTGTCAGACCTGCATCAAAAGGATGAATGCATAAATCAATAAGCATAGCATTTTGCACACTAATGACTGTGTTTGCAGCTGCCAAAACTATTTTACTGAAAGTTTCTCCTGTTACATTTCAGAGCGATCTTTTCTGGACTATCAAGAAGTACTGCTATTTTTTTCTTGTTTTCCATTTTACTTTTTCATATTTCATGTATTTCTCTTGGGTGTGTGGGTTTGAGAGCTTTTACATGTACAGAACACCACCATGTTCTGAACATACATAAAAGTTGTGGATTGTTACTGTCTTTTGATTGATCTTTTCAACTTGTGATGCGCCTGAAAAACAAATACAAGGCAGATGTCTACTAGTTTTTGAATCAGGGCAAACAAATCCTGAACTATATTTAAAATCTCAACTATAAATATATATTCTGCTCCAGGTGGAAGCAATCGGTTTAATCTGTCATTTCTTTATTGATCCTTTTTTAATCCTATTGTAGTTTCTCTTTAAGCAAGACTATTTTCATGTGAATAATCACATCACACAATAATTTTGTCATAGATATTTCAATATCAACCTTTCCTATTGCTTCTTTAGCCAATTTCATACTAATGTGTTCTATGTGGCTTAGAAACTGAAGGTATTTGCTTTAGATCATGAACATTTTCCACAAACATGAACTGAAAAAAAGTGCTTTCTATCCTTTTAAAAATGTAGTACTATAATGGCGCTTTCTATGTCTGCTTAACTTTGGAGTCTGAAAATACTGCATTTTTATTTTGTCAAAGACATCCGTAAAACAAAATCAACTAAAAATACATTCTCTGTTACAGCAGAGTGAAGACTTGAATCACATGGAAGCACATTAGAGTGACTAGTATCAAAGGACCCCATGGGCAATTTAGGAAAAGGTAGTTAAGCAATTAATGAAGATATTTAAAATCCTAATATGGCTAAGAGAGCTTTGAAGGCAGCAAGGGATTAATATTTATTTAAGAGATCGTCACATTCCATGCCAAAAAAAGAAATGTAACAGACGCCACACTAGTCTGAATGCAAACATGCAGAATTTGAAGAACATTTTGTGGCAGCAATGACATCAGCACATCTCGCTTTGTCGTGATAGATGAGAAAAATGTCTTAAAGAGAGAATCATCTTTGCTACTTTTGACTGCTTTTGCTGAAAATTACTTCAGTGTTCTGAGATGTGTCACAACACATTGAATAAAATCTTCCCAGAGAAAGGAACGAATTGCTACTTTTCAGAGGTGGCATGCTTATTTATACAATTGTCAACAGATCACTGTAACTGCTCTGCAATGTTTTGTGGGATTCTATATGGCTATTAACCTGTTTTTATTGAGAAGTTGCAAGTAGCTGAATCGAACTTTCCAGTCTCCTATGTTGTTGGTCACATTGGATGAGTAAACTCTATTTAGGCTGAATTTTACTTCTCAGCAAAGGTCAAATTTCAGTGTTAATTATAAAGGCTTTCAGAAACTATGACTAACCGTGCCTGGTGTTTTCTCTGAGATGCATCCTGTTAGGATTGCGAAAGATTGGTGTAAAGTTCTGATCTTCCTTTTTGCAGAAAACCTGGAGAGTTCATCCTCTTCATTAGTGATATTTCTTTAGGTTTCCAGAACATTGATGTATCATCATTCTTCCCAGTTCAAGAATTAATGAAGCTGCTGAGGAGGGTCACGAATAAAGCTATTTTTAGTGTTTTTATTCCTTCAGATGCAGGTGGTGGGGCTGCCTTATGTCCCCTGCTCCAGGAAAAATAAACTTGTGTTTAAAAGCTCTCTTGTCTTAACTCAGTTTAAACAGAAAAGAACTAACGGGTGACAACTGATCCCTTGGCGGAAGTTCAGGGAGTTTCAACTCAGAGCTGTAAAAATACAGGTAGGATTTCCACTGTTATCAGATATCCACACATGTAGAAGACTAGAGGCTTGAATTAGTGCAGTAATATGCAGGAACTGAATCTATTCTGCAGTTGGCGTTATTTCTTTAACAGCGGTTCAATTAAAATTACAAAATTATAATAGAGAATTGATCTAAAATGATTGGGAGAGCTATTCTTTATGGTCGCTTTGGTGTCACAGAGAATGGAACAAAAAGTTAGTAGAAAAGCCAAATGGAAAGCTGAAAGTCTACAGTTCTCACTAGACCACTGGTCTATGCAGTAATGAGGCAGATGGGATTTTTTTCAAGCTTCTGCTTAATATTTAAGAGTTTATTTTACTCTATTTGATTTCCTTTAGACCTTGACAGTATTATACTTATCGCTTAAATCCCAAGCAGCCTTTGTTTTTGACATGTTGATTTAAAGAGAATTTCTCAATAAACGGTTAATGATGATGTGTTTTAAAAAGAGACCTACTGGTGTGCATAGCTGAGAAAGTAGCTTTCTGTGTATCATTCTATTTTAAGTGACTGTCTAAAATTTGTTGATAAAGAAAATGCATTTATAACACAGTAAATTTAGTAACTACCACCATGTATCCCTCCTAGAATCACATGCTAATGAAAAAGATGCTCTAATTATTAAGGCCGAAGCCCACTGAATACAACACCTTCCAATTAGCACTCCCCAGCTTGAATACTACCATTAACATTAAACAACAAAGACAAAAATGGGTATCAATTCACATAATAGAAAATAATTGATGAAGTTGGAGGGTGTGATTATTTGTGATTACTTTACAGTCATGCACTGAAAGTAAGAGAACCCCAGTTAGTATTTAATCTCTGGCTGCCTCTTTGAAGATAATGAAATTGGCTTCCTACTGATGATTATTCATTAACAATTAATTCTTTCTTGGTGATCTGCTTCATTTTCAGCTTCTCACCACAAACACGCAATGGAATAATTACAAGTGGAAATGAAAAAGCAATTAGTGGCAGATAATGCCAACATCTGATTAAAAAACAGTAGAACAGATTAGCCGGTAACTGCAACTCTGCTGTCTTCAGCAGGGAGATGTAAGTTGCCCAGAAATATTACAGTTCAAGCTGCGTTTCCCTTTTATTGCTTCCCCTACATCATGCTCTGCCACATTAAATGCTTTCTTTTATTCTTGGGGGCATTGACTTGTTGTAAATAATTTCTGAAGATTAAGCATTATTTGAGATGATTTGTCATCCTTCATGCTGAGACTTTCTGTCAAGAACGAAGGGAAAAAAGTACTTAACCCAAGTTATTTATTGTAGTTGTAAGAAAATGTAATGGGATTTTTTTTTTTTTTTTTGAGGGGAGGACAGTTGGAGATTTGCTTAAGTGAAGTGTTTGGAGACAAAGATCCTGGAAGTTGGACTCCTCTCTCCTAGACAGTATTTCCTTTTAAACTAGAGAACACAACAACTATCTTGTGTTGTACCAAATGATGGTTGTCTTTACTGTCAGAAGTTTAGCTTGTTTTCAAAGCATGTTGTGATGCTGCTGGGTCTGCACCACAGATATTAGAAATGTATACTATCATCTCTTAAAACTGTAAATGATTTACATCCTGCAGAACCGAGAATCCCATACTTACTGAACACTCACTTAGCAACCAATCCAACTAAGCAAATAAGTGCTTTGCAGGAAATCTATGAAGCATGTGGGGGGTGCTTCATAGATCCCCATCTATGAAGGGGGACTTGAGAGGTGAACCTACAGTCCCTGTTGCATATGCAAACCACAAGAACCAAAAGGCAGAGTCTCAGCCCATTCAGGAATCCCAGGCTGCATCATCACATTGCAAATCCTTCAGCAGAGCAAGTTCCCGTTTCCTGAGTTCATGCGGCCACTCTCTGGACTAAGTTTACAAAAAAGGTTGCTTTTCAAATGCTGATGAAGTGACTTGCTATAACCTGTTAATGTTACAGTTCCGCTTTAGAGAAGAGAGTTCACAAACAGATGAATAAGGACAGCTGGTGTGGTGGGCATGCAAATACGCTAATGGCAGGAACCTCATTAACCACTTGGTCGAAAATGATCAGTTACATGGAACTACAGGTTATTTTGGTTTTCAATTCAGAGTTAGCACTGTAGCCACTGTTGTCATGGGCATGCTGACTGTTTTTCAAAACAAAGAAAGAAGTTTAGGAGTTAACTTTGCTGGGTTGTTTTGAGAGCCCAAATGTTGCGTTTTCAAAAAGGATGACTGTAGGCAATCTGTGTTTAGAGATTTCTGTACAGGGAACTGAAATTGCCTCCAAATACATGGAAAACAAAGTGTTTTTCATGGTATTTATTTAGAGGTTTCATTATTTACATTTGCTCCCAAACATACATGATGTACGTTAAATATGTGAGATGAGTTAGAAAGCAACAGCAACATATTTCCCTGCAAAACAGCTGTAGTTTCAGTCCGGAGAAGGCTTTCTTTTTGCTGTCTGTTGATACGAACAGCAAATGGTGATGGGCAAACTGCACAATAAAAGACTCTTTGGTTAGAGTCTCACCACATTTTTGGTGAAATATGAACTAGTCAGACGAATCAACAAAACATCTCATGAGACCAACTAAGGGTGTTGCATGTGCAAAGAATTGTCTTAATAACAAAGTTTCTCCCACTCTGTAAACTTCTGAATTTGGAACAACTTTTCCTGGGCAGCTGAAGCAGATTGCTAAGTTCCATGTGAATTGCCAGCAGAGTCCTTGTAGTATTGCACTGATGTGTGGCACTCTTTTTAGCACAAATTCCATCCAGTCATAAAGGAGTTCCTTGCACTAGTTTATAAATGTAGGGGGTGTTTCTAAGGAAAAATAATCTATTCAAAACTTTTTGTGTGTGCCTTGATTCATCTCTTGACACAAGGTTGGGTAGTCAGTGCTTGGAGATATACCAGTCACGTTCAGATGTAAAAAAGAGAAAGAAATTAATAGAAATGGCAATGCTTGTGGCAGTTAATTTTCACTGGCTGAATCTGTGCCCTGTGTACCAGAACTGTGTTACTAATACTGGGAAAACACTTTCAGGCCAAAAATTGTCTCCTAAGGAAACTCTTGAATGTTCTATATTTTTATTTATGTTGTCAAATATTACATCCATAGCACATAGGTAAAGTATTAATCTAAAAATATGCAGTAGTTGTGAGATGCCCATTTCATTTGCATTTGCTGATAAAATATGAGTCCTCAAATACTAGATCATATTTGTTGATGCATTATCATAAATTGCACAGTTTATTTTTTCTCCTTTCTTTTTGTGATTAGTCATTCAAACTTGTATTAATGTAAAACATTTACTTAGTATTTAAAGTATTAAAGAGTTTGAAGAATTAATTGAAAATAATCTTAGTAGTAACATGGTGTTTGCAGTACAGGCAGGTCTTGCTTCTTACCCACCGTCCATCAGTTATGGTAATTCAGTATCACATTACCCTGTGAGAAGGCACATTTCCCACTCTAACCTATCACCATAAATCTATTTTTTCTTCATAGTACTAAACCTGTGCAGGGATAATCCCATGCATGATTCCCCAATACCAGTTTATCCCTTACATAACTGGACATGTGATTGCCTGTTTCCCACCATTTGTGTTCCATGGGCTGGGTTTCAGATAGCTTGCAAGATTAGTAAACTGTTTTAGACATGAAAACCTTTACAGCAGGTTTTTATCAGCCACCTTATGGCTAGATAACAGGCTGATGAGTGTCTCATTTCTGAAGTAGCGGAAACACTACCTGACCTTTCTTCTGCCTTGGGCAAGTCAAGACCTCCACCTAGCTACTGAAATTCTCTTGTTTTTCCTGAAAGGCTTTAGAAAGGAGGAGCTGTAGTTTGCCACAAAATGGAAAAACTGCCTGGAGCCAGGGGGTAAGAGGTACATGGTACTGACAAGTCTGTAGTTATTGTTGAGTACAGGTTTTGGATCACACAGTTGAAACCAGGGCTGCTATCTGCCTGTAGCAAGCTGTGAAAAGCAAAAGCACCAGTAATAAACGTGGAAATATTCAGGAAAACAAATATTTTCACTCTCTTTCATTGGCAAAGGTTTCCCCATTACATTCCCTGAGACCATTTTCTCATTGTCCTTAGACACCAGAGGTTCTGGCACAAGTAATACAGATAATTCTTCCATGTTCACTTTTACATCGTGATCAGCAGATCTAATCTTTGAAAATCTTATAGATGATGTGCTTTGGGTCTAGTTCGAAGTCTATCTACATCTGTAGATTGTATTATCCTCAGCTTAAGGTCTCCTTGCTTTGTGACACTTGCAGCACAGCATTTTACGCTCATTACTTTTTTGCTACTGAGCACGGAGGAGATGATTCAGAAAAGCAGAGGCAGACTGGTGTTTTAGCAAGGGCTTGCTGCTTTCTTCAGAATTCTCAGAAAGACTTCTCAGTACATTGCTGTCACTAAGAAATAAGTAGGCATCACATCCCAGACAGCCACTCACAGTTTATTGTCCAAAGTCACATTAGTGTCTCACCTCCTACTAATTCTTCTGTTTAAATTATGACTGTGACAATTTTCCTCTCCTTGTGCCTACTCAGACTGTCAGATCACATCAGGCATCTGACTTCTCTGCTGACCTTTCCTTCACCTTCATGTTAGAAACAAGCTCTTCTATTTCGACTACTAGGGCTTAAAACTTAAATCACAGCTTAAATTTTCTTCAGCACACATAGGCAGAACAGGGAGAAATTCGGATTGTTTAGAGAGAGATCTTGTGGTGAAGACAGGAAACGGCAATAGAACAAAGCCAAGGACTGGCATGCCAGCTTAAACCCACCACGACAAACTACTGGTCCTAATACTTAGGTGTCAAAACATTGTCTAAAGAAATCACTATCATGCATAATACAGTAATGTTATTGCTTAAAAGACACTGGTTTTGAGTGCTAGATATTTTACTTATCCTAAAAGTTCACTCTAGATGTTGCTGGGCTAGAAAAGAAGTCCAGATAGAAAAACCTCTATAAGAACCAATAAAAATGCCCACATAGAAATGCATTAAGATCCATGTTTTAGTGCGATTAGTTTGTTTTACTAGAATTGTGATTTTGACATAAAGGAAAATACCAAACCAGGTAACCTTTTTCTTGTGTCTGATGTTAGGGACTAATTAATATATTGGGTCTGAGGCTCCCTGGTAGTTTAATATGCATGTAACATAGCACAATTCAGTGACGGCTCTTGGAACCTAGAAAGTCTTTATATGAAAGTGTGTGAAGAAACCACTCTCAGTGAGATGACACGCATTTGCAAAGGACTATGAAAGGAGGTTATACTACACCTACAGACATCCTATGCACAAATTGAGTGACAGATATTACAAAACTCAGTCACACATTTATAAAGGAATGGAATTGTTCATTACAGAAGTAATTTTACCTTGTGCAGAAGTACTACCTTTTTTCGTAAGATCTCTTCTTCACTCAAGTGATCATTAGTTTTCCTTATATTAAAGATTCACCATAGTTTCAAGCTTGCAGATCTGTCAATCACCACCTGAAATCCTTAGATTAGGCTTGAAGCCACATTGATGGTCAGTTCGGCAAGCCAAGATGGACTTTGTGTTAAGCCTCACCTTTGCTTCTCATATGTGAATCCTTGCAGTAATAACGTAATATTTTTAATGTTTCAAGAATTCAAACTAGTCCTTCACAAAAAAGAACCACATTTCTGCACCTATTCAGTTTGCTGCTACTCCTCCTCCCTAAAAAAGGCCAAGCCAAAGCCCACAAACCTGAAGCTCTGCATAAGGGTGTGATATATGCATGTGTAATACAGAAGGAAATGTACTGTGGTGCTCTATGTGCTGCACAGAGTCTCTCTGCTGTCCTTCTCCTCTTCCACCTCTTCCAGTGTACTTCTTCCACTAGCTAGACACCTGCCTTTGGTTTTTTTATTCCCATTAAAGTTGTGGTTATGTACAGCAAAACATGTATGTTCTGTTTTCTCTTTTTCCTACTTTACTGACTCCCAATCTGGACTTTTGGGCTAAAGATTTTGCAGGTGCTGAGTGACAATGGCAATCACAATGATGATGTTTAGTCAGTATGGAAGATTGAGATCTGTGACTGTTCTGTGAGTGGATATTCAGGGCCTCATTATTCTCTTGCAAGAGGGAGAGAGAGCGTATTATGTCAGCGGTCCCGAAGGAACCAAGCATGTTTTTAGAAGTAGGACCAAACAGTAAAAAAAAAAAAAAGACAGATTATTTCAATCTATTTGTCCAATGTCTCCAGGCACTGCTGCTACATAGAGTGATCTGCTGTACTTAGTTTAGCAGCTAGTAGCCTTCAGAGCAACACAGGGCTCAGCAGGGACAAATTTTCTAAGTGCATGCTTAGTATTAGTAACTGAAAGTGTTCAAAGACTTGAAAAGACTTTCCACAGCCTGTCCTGATCTCCACATTTATCTTAAGCAAGTCAGTTATAGAGGGAGCTTGTTTAATGATAAGGTGGCAACGTCTAAAGCAGCCACCTGGAGCTCTGGTCTTCTGTGGAAATTAGAGTCATATACTCAGTGCCATATTCATCCGTGAGTTGTGTGATCTATAGACAGCAATAAACCCAACTGAACTCCGCCCTTAACCCCATCTATCACTGTAATACGCATACCTGCCGCCAAGATAACAAACCAAATGGGTTTGGTTAGTAAACTTGTTTTGTTTAGCATGTAGTTAGTAAACATTTGTTTAAGTAGCTGCTATATGGAGGTAGAATGAAAACAGGTACTGAACTGCTTTGAAGTTAAATTGAAAAGGGAAGGGATGATTTTCATAGTTGAGTTGTTTTCTAGCTTTGCTGGCACAAACAACGTGAAGGGCAAGCCTGTAATATTACATGTTCCTTTCAGGCAGTCTGAGTTCTCCCTGAAAGCAGAGTAAAGCTCTGCATTACCCCAGAGGAAGACATAATATTCCTTTTATTGAAATTGTAAATCTAGGACCATACAGCTCTCTTATTTATACAATATGTAGCAGTGAGTTTTAGGTGGAATGATTGCACTGTGTTCCTGACCAGGTATTTCTTCTAAGAGATGAATTTTATCCTTAATTTCTTAAATAATGTATATATTATATCATATCATATCATATCATATCATATCATATCATATCACTAATAAAAGTTATGGTTCACAGGCCTTTTCCACAGAGGTTCACCCTAGCTAGGCAGTCCCCAGCTCACAATGTTGCAAAGGTCTCCTCCTTCTCTAGTGCAGGTCTTTGTGTTGTCCTTGAACTTCACAAAATTGCTATTGGCCGTTTAGTATCTCTCGGTTCCTCTGAATGTCAGCACTGCCCTCAAGTGTATCGACCGGTTCTCCCCAAATAAGTGTAAGCTCCAAAGAACTGAATTATCTTTGATCAAATGTAGGAATTGGGCTCCTGTCACCCTACCACCACCCAGTTATGACTCAAGTCCACAAGACTCAAGTCCACAAATTCTTATTTTTCTCCTCAGTAAGTTCTCAGTACACACTTGTGCCTCTGAAGATGTTTAAAGTGCTGCCATCTTCTCCTTTTCTGCATCTACATCAGGTCAGACTGTGGGAGCAGTTGTCCTTCTGCCCGCCACTATGGTGGAGCCCCACAGGAGACATTATCAAGCACAAGGCTTGTGCAGGACACTGCAGCCAAAACGTATTGCCACATTGACTTGAAAATAACAGTAGTATCAGAGAAACAGTAGCTCCCATTTATTTAATAGCTCAGCCCTCAGTCTAAATGTGTTTAGAAGATTTTGTCTGGGATTTAGTTGAAATGGCCTGAAGTTGCGTAAGGGGAGGTTTAGATTGGATGTTAGGAAAAAATTCTTCACTGAAATAGTGGTGAAGCATTGGAACAGGCTGTCCAGGGAAGTGGTGGAGTCAGCATTCATATAGGCGTTCAAAAAATGTGTAGATGTGGCACTTCTGGGCATGGTTTAGTAGGCATGATGGTATTGGATTGATAGTTGGACGTGATGATCTTAGAGTCTTTTTCCAATCTTAATGATTCTATGGTTTGTTTTCACACCATTTCTGTCTGAGCACAATCAGTCTTCCAGCACAGCTTTATAACTACTGAAGCCAGTGAGTATTTTATCACTAATCAGAATCTGGTGCCATTGAAATCAGTGATGAACTTTTATCCCTAGAATGATTACCATTCACACTTAACAGTGACTCTGTATATCGTCTAATTTAACACTTAAAAGGAAGTCAGTGTTCCCCAGCAGGGTTCCCATTGTTACGGTCTACTCAGTTTATACTCTGCAGACTAATTGAAAAAAATAAACACAAATTCCCTTTTCTAAAGAAGTGAAAACTAGAGTTTTCTGATAAATGAAACTGAGTAACTCATATACTAGCATGTGGGGGTTTTTTTCCCCCTTGCTTCTGTACAGTGTCTGCAAGTCGGGATACAGTAAGATGCTGGGTTTTGTTTATTTATTGATTCAGAAGACTAGGGTGAAGAGTGAAGAAAACACTTCTTCCTGTAAAGAAGGTGAAGTCCAGATCCTCACTGAAGTATGTTGGACAGATTTGTTCATACATTACCCATAGGAAAAAGCGGTTAATTCTTTCTGAGCTGATGGAATAGTCTCAGCCTCTTGCCTTCCAGCCTATCTGTTCTTCTGGTATTCAGCTCCTAGACTTGTTTCCAGTGAATGCTTCTGAACTGTGAGTAGTTCTTTATGAAAACCTAAAATCTCACACAAAGGAAACATCTCAGTAGCTGGCTGAGCCTAAAAATGATTGAAAATAAACCAGAAGAATAACAGGAAGCAGTTTTAAAGCTCTAAATATTGATCTACTCAAAGCTTACATGTGTTCTCCTTACAATTACAGTAGTCTGTGGCCCCATTTCCTGCTTAGCGTTTATTTTAAAAAATATTTGTAGCCCACAAAGAAGTCTTTGCTGGTGTTCAGGCAGATAGTTTTTTTCTATTTCTGCGAGCAAACGCAAGATTTCACAGCTCTTTTATCACACTGCAAAAGTCCCCCCACGCTGTTCATCATGACCATGCAGACACAAGGAAATGAAGCTTAACAGGTTACCCAACCACAGCTGAAAGAACAGAGTGTACTAAAAATACATGTATACACTCTACAGTTACATATGTGCACACAGATATTATGTTGTTTTGCAAGATGGAAAAGAAAAATCTTTTCACTAAATGAAAATACTGAAAATGAAATGACAACAGCAGCAGATGCTGAAGCAAATCATCTAATTAAGATGATTTCATCAACCGTTTTAAAAGACATTTCAAAAAGCAATATAATACTAAGTCACCAGAAGAAACGTTGATTATGCTTGCATATACAGGCACAATAATACTTTAGCTGAGGGTGCTCTTTCAAGCATGAAAACAAATGATACTCTCAAAATTGTTTATTTTTTTTATCCAGCTGTGCTGCGCATCCTGCTAAGGATGTAGACATTAAAAAGTGTAGACATTAAAAAAAATCTTAAAAAATATAACCCATAGCCAGGAAGATACAATTCAAATCAACAGAAGTTTTGCCTCAGTCAGGACTGCAGAACGACTTCCACGCAGCATGGAGAATAACTTCTTTCTAGCAATGGGAAGAATTTTCAAACCAATTTGCGAACATCGGGAACCTAATTTTCACCTCGTATTCTTTGCACGGGAGAGCCAAATTGTGGCTCAACAAAATCTTAATCCAAAAGTTAGGATGAAGGCTGAGCAACACAAGAAGAGCCTGCATCTTAAGTCTAACGTTGACTAAAAATCAAAATTAAAAGGGAGAACTTTACCCTGATCCCTTCTAATGATATTATTCTAAACTACCTTCCTCCAATCTTACGCTTGCTCTTCCTTTCATGTATAATGCAGAGCGCAGTATTGGGTTTTTACTGCTCAGTGACATTCTCACTGTAAAACTTTTAGTGTGGGAGAGGTGTGTGGGCTGCCTCCTCACCACAGCACTGCACATATTCAGCTTCCCCTTTTCACTGAGAAAAATAGCAAGGAGCGCTCATGCCTTCATGTGCCTTGTTGAATTTTTGTTCCCTGCTGTTGTTTTCTTTATTTTAAAATGGCTTCTGAATAAAATAGTAGTCATTCAATAAAAAAGCACTTTATGTTCTTGAAGAAGAAGAAGATGAAGAATTGTGAATGTTACACGAAAGGACAATAACTGAGTGTTCTCTTTCTGCTTTTAACCCATCTTCATGTCCTGTTTATCTTTGTCAGTATTCCTTTTATTTAAACCTTCCTTCCTCAAAGCAGGGAATTACAGCTTCTTCCCTTTAGAGGAAGATCACTCTTTCTAGTACTGGTGTCATTTGTAAAGATTTCAGAAGGAGGTTTTTCCCTCTTATATTGATCCCAGTGATTGACTATCAGTACAAAAGACCTTTTTTTTTCATCTTCGAAGAGTAGTTAGTCACAGCATGAGGAAGTATCAGGCTGTTACTAACACCCTCCGCAGGTGGTAGCTCACAGGCAGTGCTGGGGAAGCAGAGCAGGGACAGAATTAAGCTAATTAGCTGGGGCAATGAAAGAACTGCAGTGCTCAGTGTAATAAAGCAAAGCAGGGCTTCAGGAACAGAATCTGGTTTTCACCAATGGCATACTCCAACTGTAAAATTCCTCTGTAAGAAGCTCCAACTGAGCTTCTCAACAGGTTTGCCACAAGGTCAGTGCTCACTTGTATGTTTTTGTATGGATGTTTTGTAGATAGAAATAAAACCATCTTGAGAAAGTTTCTGTTTGTCCCTCTTCCTTCCTGAATCGGTTTGGCAGCAAATGCAATAGGTGATAATAAACCTCAAATGGAAAATCACTAAAATGATGTTGCAACTGTGCATGCTACATAAAAATATTACTAATATCAATTATTTTCAGAGGTTACCTCAGCAACAATGTGGAACAAACAAGCAGATGCTGACAATATTAGAGCTCAAGAAAATGTTTCTTCTTTCTACAGACAAATATCCCCTTTGACACTCTCAAGCCCACTGACACTACAGTAGCCTGTTCTTAAGAGCCTGAAGGTAATCACTGAATGCATAGACTGACAAACCACTAAATTCTGCTGTAAATCAGAAAACCTTACAGAGAGAAGTTTTCAGAGCAACACCATTATTCTTTTGGTGAAGGTGATTAGATTTTGTCAGTGGAAGCAAACTCCAAAGCTGTTCTTATTTTCATCAACAGGGAAGCGGAATATCCAGTAAACCCTCCTGATGCTGAGAATAACAGGAATATTATAATTGTTATTAAATACCTAAATCAGTATTCAAGGCTGCCACTGTTCCAGTCACCATAAAAAACCACCACTATATAGTTGTTTTGTCATTAAAACACACAGGTAGATTAAGGGTCAAGATATGTAAATTTCTTCAAAATACATTACAGGCAAGTAACACCTGAATATTTAAATAGCCTAAAACAATTAATTTGAAACAGTGACATAAAATATACTATATATTTATACCAGATGGAAGGAAAGAAATTGACCGGGGGCTTGTACATGATAGATGCGTTGTGGCAGACAATCACAGCTGCTAGGCAGGGCTCCTTTTCTGACTAACTGCTCACTTAAATTTTTCAGCTAATTAATGAAAGCCAGTCTAGAGTAGAAAAATGTAAGAGTCAGCCACTGTGCCTGCTCTCGATTGTGACTGGTTATTTTGGTGTGTTGGTACACATCAGTGGTAGATGGCTTCTCATGGACAGGAAGAACCCTTCACTAAAAGTAACTCTTTGTGGATGTTGAGATCGGAGTTTCTTAGCTCAGGAGGAAAGAAAGATTAACTCTTTCTCTACTACCATAAGAATGTACGTTAGCAACATGCCTAACTACAGTTAATTTGTTTCAGTAAAGAAAAATAAATCTGCAACTGCTAAAATTGAACTTTTGTCACAAGATTGATTTACAGATAAGCAGTGTTTTTCATTGTTTCTTCTTCATATGGACACTTCCACTAAGCTCTGTCATTTGTATTAATTCTCAAAATTTACATTTGAATATCAAATGTTTTCATCCAGAAATTATGTATGTTTCTTAAACAAAACCCTATACCTTCTACAGAAAAAAAAATTGTCCTATATCTTCACGCTAAAGAGATATTCTTTTAATATTGAGCTAGTGTCATTAAACTGAAGTTTCTAGATGACTGTGCTAATATTCTCTTAAACAAATTATAAGGTCATATCACAAAAATGAAATTGGTTAAAAATGACTAAAATCTCTGAAGTATTAACATATTTCTCACACAAATGGCCTATAAAACTGCCTCACTGCCAGTTGATACAAGCACCCTTTGTACAGAGTTGAATAACTCAGCAAAGCAGAACTGTTGCTGTGTAACCTTTAGTGCTGATACAAAAGCCAAGAGGGTGAAACTTGTCCCCTGCACTTGGTTCTTCACAAGCATCTTCAAAGAGTGACATTTCATAGACATTTAATTGTCTGTCAGCTGAATCACAGACCAGGTCTGCTTATGCATTTACAACTAGAGTAGGAATCTCCTCCTTAATTACAATGACTCCACGACAGGGTTGGACAGTAGCTGTGCTGTGTCTGTGATGGGTCTTACGACATTAGGAGTTTGTGCTGAAATCTCCATTGAAAACCTGAACCTGAGCACAAAATAAAGCAAGATGTTAGAGGAGGAAAAGCTAGTCTGGAAAACAGAGAGACAATGTGTTAAAGCTCCTTTTTTACTTAGTGGTGAAGGAGGCATTTGTGGTCTGTGGTGAGAAGTGTTTTGGGGCTGTGCATGCATTTAGCAATGTTTTTAATCTGTATGAACAGATGTGACAGTAGAATCCCTGTATAGTTGTTGCAGCAGAGACAGAAAAGCACAAACCCTACCATTTCCTCTCCAATGGAGCTGGCACTTGTGTGGTTTTGTCTAGTGGAGGCACCTGAGTGGAGATGATAGTCTGCTATAAAGATGTTTGAGACATTATTAGAAAGGTCAAAAGAAAGAAGTCTGTTCTCTTTCTTTATGCTCACATAGGTGTGAAGCTGGTCCCCATAAACTGTGCTATAGAAGTTTTCTTTAACCTCTTTCCCAGAGAAATACAAAGCTCAGTTGCATGTTTGCTGTCTTTGTCTAAGAGTACATGAAGTGAAGCTTTGCTGTTACTGTTAGCCAATGCAGAGCTCCTGTGGTTAACATCACGCCACACCTCAACTAAAGGGTTTTGTTGAGAGGCAGACTGTTTTGGCATGGGCTTATGATCTGCTTCCAGTTACTTGGAGCTCTGGGAGTGCACACGTACTCTGAGAGATGGCTGAAGAAGAAAATGTTGCAATGGTCATCCACAACTACAAAATAAAATGAACTGAACTCATCTTTGCCGTGCTAGAGGCTGTTGGCAGACTGGGGTCTTCTGACAGTCCTCAGGAGCTTCTACATGTCTTACCCTACTTGCTAGCAGAATGACTCCATGGTAATTGTGTAGCCTGGCTCCTATAAAACTTTTGTTAAAATGCAACAATTTTGGGGCTGTAGTTGGAGATTAGAAAACAATCCAATCTGCACTACATATTTAATTCAATGTATCTAAACCCAATTCATCTATTTTGCCTTTTTCTCATTCATTTCTCTCTTACTTATCCGTTTTAATTCCAATAAATCCTTAAGCCATGGAGCAAAATCTGCATGTTGATAGCCATCTGGACATCCTGAGCACTCTAGGACCCGATGAAGGGTGACTAATGAATGAGATGCAGAAAAGAGATACTGACCCTTTTTGTAGGTAGTGGGTACTTAGCAATGCAGCCTTAGCAGAGTTAGGATCACAGTTGCGTGAATAAAGAGTAAAGGTTCAGAAGTTTGCCTGAAGATCAGATCAGTTAGCCATGTTCCATTCCATGACATTATAAGACTTTCCACCAGACTTGCATAAAGGTCAGCAGGAAGTCTACTTAACGTTGACTTTCACAGCATAAGTTTAAGAACTTATCTAGTGACATCAAAAGAATTGCTATTTCCGAAACTGAATTACATACCTTCATTCACTACTTTTGTGCACCACAGCAACTGGACAGTAGTCTTTAAGTCTTAAATATCTTAGAAATTTCCCATAAACTTTCAATCAAATTTAGATTCAGTCTTTGTCATTGTGGTTTGACATATTAAAATTCAAGTAATTCCCACCAAGATTCTGAGATGAAAGTGATGTCAGGCAAATTTGCTTATTGTGGAAGAAGTAAAGCTTGAAATTTTCTATGGAATTGACCTGGAAATGAAATGATCTTCCCCAGCTATAAACCTCTTGTTTACTGCTTCAAGTGCACATTGATTTTTTAATTGTCTCTAATAGAAGAAATACATAGCAACAAACTAAACCAACCTGTGCTTCTGTAATGCTCAAAGAAAAACAAATTCGTCAGACATAAACCTTTTCAAAACAAGTAGCTCTACAAAACGTAGACTTCTCTCTAGTGAGACTACAAGAGAAGAAAGAAAACCGAGATGTTATTCACATCATTTAATGTTTTCCTACAAGTGGCTGCTAAGGTGATCACTGAAGAATTTATACAGAATAAGGTTTGGCATCCACAATGTATTGTTTAAAAACATCTGTCTAATATGTTTAAGAAATGACTAAGTTCAAGGAAACAATATGATGAAAAGAGGCTACAATGAGATAATAAGTTAAGTGAAAAATTATCCATTTAGTGACTTGTAAAAGCTGGTTACAATTAAGATTCTTATAAATCCTCCTAACCTCTATAGCTAGATGACAGTGTAGCACAAAGGATATACCTGCCCTAAGTTAAGATCACTTTTATAGTGTTAAGCACAACTTACAATGAGTTCAGGGAATTCAACTACATAAGAAAAATATTAATCAAAATCAGCTTCAGTTCTCCTCCGACTCAAAAGCCAAAGCTCCTTTGTTGAAATTGAGAAACTTCAGCTGCACACTTAACCTTGTGTATCTTCCCTGAGTTTCAGTGGGTGAGTAACTTCACTTTACCACAGCTGCCCCGAAATGGGGACAATAAAGATTTCAGTCTTGCTGTTTATAACGCAGTGGTAGTGTAAACTAATTCTGTAAACTAACAAATCACCACTGCTGAGAAGAGCTGTTTGGCAGCTACAGGCCAGTAAATCCATTGATTCATTTCTAGGAGAATGTGTGACCTCTTTGGAGTGCCAGACTGAAGGCATAGTACAGTGCTTCCTCACAAAAATGTGTTAGTAGATCAACTACAACTTCAGCAAGGATTCAGCTCACATGATTTCTTCAGAACTTTCCAAAAACCAGAGGAAAAAAGTAAGTCAGTTATGGCCAGCACTGAAATAACAGGTAGTCTTCACCTCAGAAGCCATTTCTTGATGTCACTGTTCAAAGATCCTAATCCTTCCAAGGTATTCCCACTTTCCTTTTTCAATGACCCCCACATGCCCTCTATTTCCTTCAATACAGACTTACCCAATTTGTCTTTGCAATGCCGATGTCAATTATCTCAACTCGAGGCACTTGAAACACACTGCACTTATTCAGAAATGCAATTAGAAACAATCAGGCGAATAAAAAACCTCAACTTGAGGCTGGAGATAAATTCTGCTATCATAGCATACGAGTCAACTTTACTGATTATACCAAATGAAAAGCAGAGGGTAATTTACCGTGCTACTTGGAGTGAGTCACTGGTACGGAAAGATATATTTCTGTATTTGGCGTTTGATTTAAATTCCTATAAATAATAGCCCCAATGGTGACAGTTTATTCTCAGACAGAAGACAGAAAGGAGGATAAAAAACAAATGTTGCTGCTTCCTGATGAATGTCTGTTCTTAATAGTCTAACTAAGCCATCTGAAATGCTGGCAAAATAGCTGCAGTCTTACCAAGATCCTGAGGACGTTTGGGATTTTCTCTCAGCTCTCTGTAATGACCAAGTAACTATAATGCCTTCAGTACCTCTTCAGGCTCTGCTTTTTCATTTGTTGAAGCATGATCGGCTGATTATTTTCTGCTCAGGTTATAACCCATATTAGAGACGTGGCTAAACCCATACTATGCCTTTAGGTCAGGTTCAAATTTTCGTTTCTCTCAGTTTGTGTGTGTCTGCTGTAGCTCAGCACGCTGCAGCTGTGTGCTAGTAGTGAAACTTGTGCTTCATAAATATCCCCGAGACCTCACACCACTCTGCTTTGTCTTTCCACATTACCAGAACACGTACAACTTGGCAAAAGCAACACATGGTGAGCTGCAAAGCTGTCCTCTCATTTTCTAATGACTTCTCGATGCATCATACCAGGTTTTCCCCTTCATGTGGGTGAGCAGCACTGGTGTGTTTGCCACTTCAACAGTGGCAGTGTGCAGCCACAGAGTGGGAGATGGTCACTGTCGCGCCTGCTCTGCAGGGAGGGGAAGATGGGAGGAATCGCCTTTCTCATCCTTTGGGTCACTGCCACAAGGCAGAATCAGATAGATTTATGGCACAAGGCAGGAACCCAATACTGAGACAGTGACAGCACAGAATTAGGGACAGAAATAAAACTGTGGATAGTCCTAGGCCACTGTGGGCATATCGCTCTGGCTATTTCTTTCCCAGAAAGGTATCACACCATTGTGTGGCTGGGGAAAAGCATTGTGTGAAAATGCTGTCTCTGCACACGCACCAAACCGCCAGGTAGCTCAGCTTCACACAGCTACTTCCAGCAAGCCTTTCATACTAACAAAAAATTCTGGCCACATTTTACACTTGTGTTTCACATGTGGCTCAAGGCACAAACACATTAAGTCTGCAGAAGTTGTCCGTAGTCTTTCAATTCTAAACCCTTTTTCTGCCATTTTGCATGCCTGGAAGCTCTGACGTGATCCTTCTCACCAGGATTTCAGGTAAGGAATAGGCAACCTCTAACCATGAGGACCAGGGAATTTATCCCACCCTACTAGCCTATTAGATGCAGCAGAACATGAGCTAAGGTTCCTACAACGTGTAGTGTTTGAGTGTGTATCACCCATTGTGATTCTTGCTGCTGCACTATGTTTGATGCAGTTGCTGGGGAGCTTACGGGTAATCTCATTTACTGGTACTTAAAATGTTTCTCAACCGGAATACACACCATATTCTACTGAAATCTACTACCATATTCTACTGAATATGGTGTGTACAGAGCTGGTATAAGCCTGAAGATCACTCATCTACAGTGTAGATACAACTGTTTTAGATCACCCAACTCATAAAATTCCCATCTGGACTGGGTCACTGCTTCCACAGGAAGTGTATAGAGCTGTTGCAGGCTGTAACAACCTGCACATTTAAGGATGTCTAGTCCTTGTTAACACTACCCTGTGCTCTCAGAAATGTCTTCATTCCTTTGTGGAGGTTCCAAAACCTCTTACTTTCCCACCAGAACCAGCAACATTTTGTGAAATTGACAGTATGAAAGAGCAGATTTAAATCTTTGCATTAGTCTTGACAATACTATGCAGATTAACTCGTCTCCTAATACCTGTATTAAGCAGCCAAAGAGGAGAATTTATGTCTACTCCATTTTGATACAGCACTGGTGCGAACTTTGCATGCTATGAACAAAACCAATTACTGAGAAAGTGGTGATAAGGCAATAATCTTTTGCCACCATCTTTAAATGGGAAAAGAGTGGAAACCAGTGGCCTTAACCACTTAACAATTGTATGATAATTCAGATACCAGCAGCACACAGAAAAGGGCTTTAAGAATTGTGTACGTACAAAAAGCATTGGTTTTCATTGCATATTGCAGTTTGAAAGAGACTTTCTTTAACGTGTACTTGCAGTACATTTTGGGTTCAGACAAGTACTAAGACAAAATGAAGCTTTTCAGTGTTTGGGTTTTTTTGTTTTTTGTTTTTTTTTTTTTAAAAAGAAACCCCTCTATATTATTGCATTTCATTGTTGCCTTCTTAAAACAACTTCTTAGGAGTACTTAGTGTTTCTATAATTAGATATAAAATAGAAACTAAATTGAAGTGGAACAGTGTTTCCTAAGAGTAAGTTGCAGAGAAATCAGTGGAGTAGGATTGCTGTTTTATGCAGCTGAAACACGACAACATGTTTTTTTTTCTTCCCTTCCACCACACCACCCAGAGTGTATTGTGTTACATCTTCATTAGCAGGTACATAAACAGTCACAAAATGTTGAAGTTTATACTCCTTTAAGGCTAGGTTTTGTTTGCTCACCTTGATAAGAGTTTATTCTCATAGGAATTTGTCTAGAATTTAATTCATTATGGGAGAGAACACATTACCTTGTTTTTCAAGGAAACAAATCAATTTTGTCTGAGATAAATCTTGCTTATTCTCCAGGTCATAGTGGGTTCCTCATAATTTATTTTTGTAGCAGAGGAGATGTTTGATACCTTCCTCTTTGGATGGGTGTGGTATAACGTTTAAGTTGTGTGACTTGGTGACTTAAGCTCAGTTTTGGTCACAGAGGGATCAAAGTGATGCAGCACCCCAGGACAGAAAAGACAGATTCCAAGTGAGGAGCTTTTTGGTTTACGTGGGAGCTGTGTCAGACATACGGAAAATCTGCTGACGTGCTGCGAAGTGACGGGTATTTGCAAACTGTTTGTGGGGTCATCTGTCTGATTCAGTCTGCAAACACAGGAGTTTGCAAAGAAATAAGAACAGCAACAACTCAGTGAAACACTGCTCACTGCAACATAGGGGAGGGGGTTCATCTTTCCGCAGAGTTTGATAGGATTAATTGTTAGTGACTGACTGTGATACGTCTCCTAATTTGGGGAAACTGAGAGCTGTCTCAGATGATTGCTAAACCAAATGTGTTTTAGGGAGAGCTAATGAAGGATTTAACTGCACTTCCTCCATGAAGGGCCATGTGTGGATGCTGGATTCTCCCCATCCCTCTGTCTTTGTCTGCTGGACTCCCACAGACAGAGTTCACACCTGCAGACTATGTGCGTGTTTTCCTGTCTTCAAATATATGAGAAGGAAGGAGGAAATTATTGCTGAAGAGCTTGATCTTCTTTCTTTCCATGTTTCCCTTGCGAACAGAAGGCAGTCCTGATGCAAAACTACCAGTCTGCTGGACATGAAACACAGATGAACCCTGCTGCTGCCCTGTACAGTATGCTTTGCCTTTGTTGGCATTGTTTCAGATTACTGGTAAGATTCCGGCTGGAGAGGAGATTCCAAGCCAGAGAAGGGCTGTCCCCACCTGGCTCCACAGTCTCCATCCCTTTCTCGGGACACAAAAGGTTGTGATCTGCTCCCCAGATTAGAGGTGTTTCCTGATGTGAAACTGAGATAGAAACAGACTTGCTCCGATACAAAATATAGCTGTCCTTGGGCAGCTGATTGCCTTTCCTTCTTCCCCTTGGTGCTCTGCTAGCAGAGGAAAGCAGTCCCCACTTGGAGAGATCCAATCATCTGGGGGCCTTGAGGAGTCCCCCGTGGCTGAGGCTCATGCTCAGCACTGGTGAGCCTGTGTGCATGCTGCCTCCAGCCTGAAGTCCTGCCAACGGCACTGGGAGCACCCTACACACATTGCCACCATGAGCCCTCACACACTCTGGGCAGCTCACTGGGTAGCCTGGGAGTGGGCGGTGGGAGATGTACAGGATGCCAGCAGCGCCAGAAGAACCTCCAAAGGTACCTCTGTGGATTTAGTCCTTGAGGATTTTGTTTGAATGTTATAATGTGAGTG
The DNA here is from genome assembly GCF_017976375.1 of Cuculus canorus. Lineage (NCBI taxonomy): Eukaryota > Metazoa > Chordata > Aves > Cuculiformes > Cuculidae > Cuculus > Cuculus canorus. Next base: position 26,354,699 of record NC_071406.1, on the reverse strand, counting down.
CTCAAAGGGCCTAATATGAAACAGTCCCTCGTGACCACTGTGCTGGGCTCAGCAGGGAAGCTCTCTGAGGGAGCATGAGCCAGTGACTGATACCAGTTTTAATCGTACATTACATTACAGTTGTTTATTATATAAAACAACTTTAAAAATTAAATACAATATATGTATATAAATATAAGCTATATGTATACATATATGTAATAGAAATGCATAATAGGTGTATATGTATATAAATACACATAATTTACATAGTTTTAATAATACATAATCTACTTACTTTTTATTATACATAAAGTACCTACTTAGAGAAGTTGCTGTAGAAAGCCATCCCATGGCAATTCACCTAGCATTTTTTGCACCTAAATGTTCAGACATAAATGCATATGAGCTCTCTCTACACAGACTTGCACTAAAAATAGTTTCAAGGAAGAAAGTCCTGAAGAAAAACTTCAACAGCCCTGATCAGGCACAGCTCGTTTTAGAAGCTTTGCTAACAGTTGCAGATATTGACAGAGCAGTTTGATGCCACACAAGAAGTCACACGAGACTTCTGATAATGACATGATACTGATGAAAAGGAGGCTTAATATGCTCTTTGTGGCACTGTTGTTCAGGGGATTGGAAATGCACATCGTAGGCCACCAGCCACATGTGTATTAGGATGAAAGGGTGAAGCATCCAGAGGAAGGAACAAAGAGCTCTTGTCCTTTAACCTGAATATAAATCAGGGGCATGGCAATTCTTCAGCCTGCCTCTCTTAATGTGGCTAAAAATACTGGAGGGTGGATTATGTTCCCATCCCTCTATTCCCACCGTGGAGGAAGGAGGGCTCTTAAAGCTCGCTCCTCGCACAGCCCATGTGAAGGCTGTCCCTGGCACCTTCCCCCTGCGTGTGAGAGCACAGAGGCTGTGGGCAAGTTCCCGGTTTGGTGTGAAAAACAGGGTCAGACTGAAAGGGATGATAAGGGCATTAGCAAGAAAAGTGTAACATCCCATCAGGTTTTCCAACAGCTGACTCCACCAGGTCCATCTAGACGAATCTTGGACTTCAGTAAAGCCTTTGACACAGTTTCTCACAGCATTCTGCTTCAGAAACTGTCAGCCTCTGGCCTGGACAGGCGCACACTCTCCTGGGTTGAAAACTGGTTGGATGGCCGGGCCCAGAGAGTGGTGGTCAATGGAGTTAACTCCAGCTGGAGGCCAGTCACAAGTGGAGTTCCTCAGGGCTCAGTACTGGGTCCAGCTCTGTTCAATGTCTTTATCAATGACCTGGATGAAGGCATTGAGTGCACCCTCAGCAAGTTTGTGGATGACCCTAAGCTGGGTGGAAGTGTGGATCTGCTGGAGGGTAGGGAGGCTCTGCAAAGGGATCTGAACAGGCTGGACTGCTGGGCCGAGACCAATGGGATGAGGTTTAACAAGACCAAATGCCGGGTCCTGCACTTGGGGCACAACAACCCTATGCAGCGCTACAGACTGGGGGAAGAATGGCTGGAGAGCTGCACAGAAGAGAAGGACCTGGGGGTGCTGGTTGACAGCCGACCGAACATGAGCCAGCAGTGTGCCCAGGTGGCCAAGAAGGCCAATGGCATCTTGGCTTGTATCAGAAATGGGGTCACCAGCAGGTCCAGGGAGGTTATTCTCCCTCTGTACTCGGCACTGGTGAGACCGCACCTCGAATACTGTGTTCAGTTCTGGGCCCCTCACCACAAGAAGGATGTTGAGGCTCTGGAGCGTGTCCAGAGAAGAGCAACAAAGCTGGTGAGGGGGCTGGAGAACAAGTCTTATGAGGAGCGGCTGAGAGAGCTGGGGTTGTTTAGCCTGGAGAAGAGGAGGCTGAGGGGAGACCTTATTACTCTCTACAACTACCTGAAAGGAGGTTGTGGAGAGGAGGGAGCTGGCCTCTTCTCCCAAGTGACAGGGGACAGGACAAGAGGGAATGGCCTGAAGCTCCGTCAGGGGAGGTTCAGGTTGGATATCAGAAAAAAATTCTTCACAGTAAGAGTCATTGGGTACTGGAACAGGCTGCCCAGGGAGGTGGTCGAGTCGCCTTCCCTGGAGGTGTTTAAGGAACGGGTGGATGAAGTACTTAGGGACATGGTTTAGGGAGTGTTAGGAACGGTTGGACTCGATGATCCAATGGGTCCTTTCCAACCTTGTGATTCTGTGATTCTGTGAATCAAATAACCTCTGGAGTTAAATACACTGAGTTATCCCATGAGCTGTCAGCCTCGTTTGAATGTGATATGCTATTTAACTTAAAGTGTGAACTATAGTATACCTCATTAAATTAAAAGTGCTGGTTTAATGTTAGGGCATTGGTTGGGTTGGCTGGGAATTTTTAGAATTTTTGGTGAGGGGACTGTTTGGAGATTTTTACTTTTAAAACTTGTTTGGGGAAAAAAAATGGCTCTGAAACCAAAGTTTTCAATTTTGGAAATACTTGAGTAAACCATATAAATATAATCCCAGAAGAACCCTTGTGAACTTAAAGCAAAATGTGTGCAAAAAAGTGTCTGACTACTACATTAAATCTGTCCCTTATAGCTATCTAACTATAAACACTTCACAGTGGAAAATATTCTGTGACAATAAACCCCCAAAAGAGTTGCCCCCACTTTTCTCCCCCTGGCTGTAGCAAGTGCTTTGTGCTATTTATTGTAGGGAGGCTCCTTCCTCCCACAGCAGGAACTTAAAGTCACTCTTTTCTAGGTGGAATTCTTGGAATCGCTTGTTCAATGATTCAGGAATAGATCTCTGCACAAGTCTTTGCTGGACTTTTTTTATTTTTTCCTATTGTGATTTCTGGACAAAAAATTTTCCTGGGAAACAGTTGGTGTGAGTACATATCCCATTTAAGAACTTATAAAAACAGCTTCAGAGCACTCAAGCGCCATTTCACTTTTTAAAAAAAAAATTTAACATTTTCATTTTAAAATTAAATTTTTAAAGTAATTAATCCCACCCCACCCCCCATTCCCACTGCTGCTGTTCAGATTTGACTGTTGATTCAAATGCTGAAAAACTTTTGCTGGGTAAAATGCTGTCTAATCTCGCCAACACTACTTAGAAGATACATAAAATTCAGGCATGGAAGCTTACTTGGCTTTCAAAAAGATCAGCTTTTCAGAACATCACGATGGTTTCCATAGAGAATACACAAACTGTTGTGTATAGTGAAACAAAGATAGTACAATATAAGGGTAATGCTTGTTATTACATGTTAAAGGTCTTAGATTTATCCTTTTTGACTATGATGGGCACCTGCAGGCTGAAGGTCCTGCAGTAAAAGATGCGTACGAAAATCTCCACATAAAGTTTGAAATCCTAAACCAGGCAGAAAGTTGAAAACAGACACTATGTATATGACTTGGTCTCCAATTCACAGAGATTTGAAGAGTCATAAAGGTCAGACACAAAACCTGATGTTCCATGACATATCACAACTTCAGAGTTTACGGCTGTGGCCCCAGCAGCACTTTTTGTTAATCCCAGTCCAGCTTTATCAATAATTCCGTCTGAACTACACGTACAAGCACAACATTCTTTGAAGTCTGAAAACGAAAATTCAGCCAAATTGTCTCTGGGCAAATTTCTGTCATCACAAAGCCCTGTGGAACTGATTTAAAGCCAATAGGAGTTTTTAATGAATAAGACAATTGGAGTGGCAGGGGGCGTGCAGGAGCAGTCGGCGCTACCCTCGTTCCTCATTGCACATCACACAATCCTGGGCTTGTGCACTGGGCAGGAAGGAAAAGAAGCAGCTTACAAAGAACACCCAAATGAGCACTGGCAAAAAAAGCAAGAAGTGAGAAAACTGCTTGTCCAACTCTCGTTGTGGATAAGACCGTAACACAAGAGCAGACCCTTAGTTTAGACCAACATCCATTTTGCCTGTTACAGTTTTTAATATTAACTGTGGATGATAATGTAAGAAGTATATGAAAGAGGCACATACTGAAGGCAGCTTCACAGAGGTGAAAAGAGAGTGAGCAAAATCATTCAAGAACTGCACTGCTAAATATATTGAGCAGAATATTGCAAATGCTGCTGGCATATCCAGAAAGGCTGAATAGTAACTACACCATCGCTTTCTCCAAGCTTCTGTTTGTGTTTCTTTTCTATCAGAACTAAAAATGAGCTAACGGTGCTGCTGCAGACTGGGAGGATATTGTGCCCGCAGCAGAAGTAGTGATGGTGATATAATAGCCAAGAACTTCTCATGCAGTGACGTAAGCTCATCATACGCTGTATACAGCGGAGAGACAACTTCCTTTCTCACACGATTGTGATTACCTCTAGAGTAGAAGAAAGGAACAATTTAAAGGGACATAGCACTACTAAGAGGCTGAGGACAAAAAAGTGAAAACTATCTTTCAAAATAAAAATATGCAGGAACTGTTAGGTTATAATGGTTTATAACCACTTCTTGATTTAGCTTCCACTAAAGTCAGTTTGACTATTTCTGCATGGGCAGAATTAGGCCTGCTGTAATTTCTCAATGGAAGTTTGATTAAGGTATGACAGCTAGTATCCTAATGCTAAGAAAGACCACTGCAGGAGCAGCAGAGACAAAAAGCAGTCAAGATCGTGGAATGGAAACTTTCTTTCATCAGCCCTTGCTGGGAGACAGCCGTGGGTGTGAGTCCTGTGCGCTGGATCACCACAACCTACTCTCTGTTGGGTTTCTTCAGTTTGCCCATGCAAGTACTGATTAGGCCTGAACTTTCCAGACATCTGAAATCAATCAAGTAAGCAATTAAATGGTACTCGAGTATCTATAAGGCAACTATTTGAGTATGTAAATTTCGAAAGATCTGATGTGTCTCAGGAAAAAGAAGAATTACTCCTGGACAGCTGGTCACTGAAAACTGTTTCAAAGCTATTATTTGTTGGATGTGCTTACAGAATGACCAATAAGCTCAGGATTACAAATATATTTTTTTTCCCAAAGATGCTGAGTCATGGAAATTAGAACTTCTGCTGGGCAGGGTCATTTTCCATGGTTTAGACAGAGTATGCATTTATTCAGAACAATAAGAATTAAAGTCTCAGGTTTAATCAGGAAAGGATTTTAGCTTGACATTTACCCGCAGATTTGTATGCAGTCACCGGTTCCTTGCTTCTCATCTTATTGAGCAAGTAAGTCCTAAGCCGTTACATTCAAATAATTCTTCACCACTCTGAAGTGAAATATTTTTGAGATAGCTATTAGCCCAAACCACTTTTAAAGTTTTTACTTTAAAGTTTCCTTTCTTGCAAAGACTGTCTAAGACTCATGAGCAGGCAGTCAGCTGGTTTCCTGTGCCCCTTGACTGGCTCAGTAGCCAATGCTCTTTGGCTGATTTCCTGTAGGGCCATAGTCTGAATTGGTTTGTATGTAAACTGAGATATCCAGCTCCTTAAGGACAGACAGATTTTTTGTTAGATATTTGCAGATAGAGAGGTTCCTGGCCCATACTGCCATACAAACAAACAAACAAACAAGAAAATTATATTTGAGTGGGTAGAGCTTACTTCCATTTTAAACAGTTGCACCTCCTCAAAGCAATTCAGTGTTGCTATGCCTGCGTTACTTCAATATTTCATTTAAGCCACAACATAGCAGAGATGCATCAACAGAGCGGACAGTTTCTAATCATTGCAATGGTGATCTCTTATGCTTATACCAAGTCCCACTGGAGACATCTTAAATGCAGCATCTCAAAAGAGATCCTATTGATGGAAGAGTGGCAACTTAAATAGCCATTTCCACTGCCTTAATGAGAAAGGTCTGCCCCTATTTCTTTCTCTTCATTGAAGCAAGAAGTTGCAGAGATGCGGGTTTGCTATGTGATTCTGGTAAGGGAAAAGAGGACTACTCTTAATACAGTTGTCCTCTGTCCTTGTTGTCAGTTGAATGAAAAAAGCACATTCCTGCAGCTGTTGGTTAAATATCGAAGAGTTCCACCTGAAAAATCAATAGCTGAGAAAACGGCTCTGAGATATTGCCAAGCCTGCAAATAAAAAAAAATCTCATCAGAAGCCTGCTTTCCTAACACTTCCATCTCACTTCTGAAACCAAAAGCTGCAGAATATATGTTGGCTTTTGGTTGCCTTTTTTGAACCAAATATTCTCTTCTAAAACTCAAGGCCATCAAGTTTCAGACCTGGCTGAATCCAGGCTGTAGTAGTACAGCTGTCACAGGTTATACTGCTTACAGAAACATCTTATCTGATACAGCCCTTATCTCATTTTAAAAACAGTCCTGTATTTGTTAGGTGTTTGGAGTGCCAAATACCCGCCAGAGCACATTTCTACTCACGTGGTATTCCTCAACTGTTAATTCCACTATATCTTTGCCTATTCACAACTCATTATATAAGATTAGTAGCCTAAATCAAATGGCACTGTTCCTACTCTTCAACTGGATGATAGTGAGTGCCCTACTGGGGCACAAATACCTTATTTGCAAATAAAATAAGTTGTCACTTAGTGAAGAGCCAAACATTTGTGTGGGCAGATGTCCATTAGCACAAATGTTCATGGATTAATCACCAAAAGGGGTGTGAACACTTTTGAATAGAAAAGCAATTTAGGATTCATGCAAACATTCGTGAATAATTTCCCTAGTTTTTCTTTATCTTGGAGAAGGTCTAATGTGGGAATCACTGATTATTTCAGTGTGAACTGGAGTATTAGAAGTGAAATATGAATTAAAGTTTCACCGAGACATTTACAAATAAGTTTGCTTCACTTTACCTGCAGGTTGTACTTTCTGTTGTATTGATTGTGAGAAGGAAGCACTGTACAAAGCACAGCCAGGCACTGTACAACGCTATTGTAGCTCAGCGCAGACATCAAAGACTGTTCTGGGACTCCTTAAACTGATCAAACTATTTCTGTTTTCAAATCAGCACATTCTTTTAAATACTGTAGGTTTTACTGGTATATTCCCATTATATGTTATCTGGGTGTATTTTTCACAGTGCTTTATAAAGTGATCTCCACCATTTCCATCTACTCTGGTGTGCTTATCAAGCATGTGTTACCTAAGAGTTATCATCTGTATATCATCAAATGCAGCTTGGTAACAAGCTGAGACTTCTACCTGTGATTTATAGACTAAGGATGTTTTTTAAACACGCAACCTTGTAGAAACAGGGCTCTCGCAAAACATGAACTATCATAAGGACTTTGAAAGGTAAAACTTTTGTATTAGTTGTTCAATGCTGAGTAGATAAGTTGTTACAGGTGGTCCTCTTCCTACCACAGCCAGAATTAGAAAGATAAAACTTGCTGCACATAATTTTTACAAAAGCAGATAAGCAAAAATGATATTGGATTGATTGCAAACATCAGAGAAGGAGCTCTGAAAAAAACCCTACATAGGTCTGAGAGGGTCTGAGAGTCTGTGAATTGCAAAAGACCATTTACTTGGCTCCTGATACTAATATTTTGAAAGGCAGTTTGCAAGTATTAAGTGCTTGATCTTTGGAACAGCAAAGATTTACTTAGCACTAAAGGTACAAAATCAGATCCCTCGCACTAGAGATGTGCTTTTAAAGAAAAAAATACTGCAGCTGTATTTTAAGCATGTATCTTACAATAATAACATATCCATTAGCTTAAAACACCGACTGCTTTTCAAGCACAGCTGTTTACAGTGCTAACGTATGACCTGAGTTTCATAACAAATCCATGTAACCTAATGAAGACCTAATGCTACAAACACAAAATATAAATGAGAAAAGGAAGCACAAGATCTGACAAACACTAGGAATATCTTTTTTTTTTTGCATATTTCTCTTTCTCTCCTGCCCTCCTTTTTTTTTTGTTCTCTTGCGTTATTTTAATAATTTAAAAAAGAGCAGAAGGATTTTTATGAAATCTCTGAAGTCTTGTGTTACGTTCATGTCTTTTCCTTGCCTATGGGTATCATTCGCATGAGCTTCCTTAAATTTTCTCAGCAATAAAGCACTATTATAACCTGGCAGTATCATTTTCTATGATGATAATTTCTATTGCAGTGAATAAATTCTGGTCCTTTCCTATGAAAAAATGACACCTGCTAAATCATAGGCAGGAAACTACTAGTGAGAAAAACCCACATCCTAACATGTGCTTCTTGGATCATGTAGCTGAGAGGAGCATCCTGGACCATGATCAGAATGTAGGGACAACTGCCCTGTGGACAAAATACAGAAAACAGCTATGTGACAAACCCCTTTATCTCTGATTAAATAAAAAAGCAGCAGTCTCTCTACCCCCTGAAGGCACAATTCTGGGTAGAATTTAAAGAGAAAGAGGGAGATAAGGCACACCAGAGTTGGCTTGTAAGGTGCAATCCTGACAGCTGGCCAAAAACACATTACAGAAGAAATCAGGTTGCAGAACGTGACAGACATCCCCATCTTCCGCCCTCATGTTACTTTTGGCATAATGGTTCTGTCACTGGTGAAGCCCAGTTGTGATAAGATGTACCTAGCAGCTATCATACCCCCCATGTCAACTCCTCCTTCCATTCACCAAATCCCACTGTTAGCAAAGAAATAAGGTTCTTCACATCTGACCTTCTCCTGTGAGATCCTTATACCTTGTAGGAAAAGAGCTAAAGGAGGAAAAATAGTGCACTCTCAGGAAATAAAAAATCCAAAGCCATCTTGGGCTGGATGAAACAACTTTCTGTTGCTACGTACAGCAAGGAGAACACAAAAAAGTTTGGCTATCACATAAATTTGTAAGATATCATTTAAATACTGACCTGCACGGTAATGTGGGGTGAGAGAGAATAGAAAGTAAACCATAGTAAGTATATATAGCCTTTTAATGCCTTACTGAATGGAAATATCACACCTTAGTTTATCTGGTTAGCTAGCCACTCATTTTAGTAACCTAACAGAATGGGAGGCAGCTTTCTCTTTCTTTCGCTGCGATAGCAGCTGGCTTATCTGACACCAGGAAGGGCTCTGAGTTTCTAAGCTATCATTGCCAGGTAAGAGCAGTGTAGCAGTGCTGTACTCCCTACAGAAAGTGATGGGGATATTTTCCCTCCCGCGGATGGGGATCAGTGTGCCTCCCCAAGCCATGCCCTGCGAACCAGCAGCTGCAGTGTATCATGAAGGGCTGCGGCATTCTCGCAGCCAGGCAGCTCCTGTAGGCAGTGAGTACCTCCAAGGGTCCCCAGTGTGAGCCAGCTGGAACCAGTTGTTACGTGAAGATGGGAGCTTGTGTTTAGCAGAGCTGTTGGGTTAGGGCACGGGCACTGAATGAAACACAATCTAACTCCGAACGATTACTGAAAACACATGGTACTGGGAGTAAAATGAGCTGAGGAAATGTTATGGGTGGAAAATCAGAGGAGATAAAAACAGATAAAATGCCATAGTTGAAACTGTTCAGAAATGTTGAGGACAAGTGGGGATGGTTTAAACCATCCTGCCTGCTGAATCTTCTTGCGCTGAATAGGGGCTGTGTAACTTTTTATCTGATAAAAGCTGCTTCTGAAGCACTTCATTTTTTGTAATAGTTTTCAGGCCAAAAATGAAAAAGGGTACAAGAAATTTTTGAGTGAGAAATTGTCCTCATTTAGTTGCATGAATAAGGAATATGAGAATGCAATTTTGCAAAATTATCCGGTGGATATGGGAAGAAAATTTTAATACATTTCCAGATTCTCACGGTGTTAAAAAGCAGCTCCTTTTGCAAGATGTAATCAAAGGGCAGAATATTATTGTTCGCAGTCAGTTTCCTAACTCTTCCTAATTTTAAAACAACTATTTGTATTTACTAACCACAGAGAAAGAAGAAAATTGAGTTGCAGACAGCTACGAAGAAGGCTTTGTCGTGCTGCTGTATATACACATTTAATTCTACCCAGTTGGTGCACCTCTTTGAAAGGGTGAACTGCACAGAGAAGTAGTACACAAAAGACTTGGTTGTAGGTCTTCAGAGAGCTACACAGAACACCACACAAACAGGCTAATGTGCCAGCTGGAGTCTTTTCAGGGGAACTTGTTTTAGAGTCTTGTGAGTGAGCTTTTATCTTCCAAATCAGGAGACAAAACATTTATGTTTACTGTATGATTTCTCTTTTCAGATATCTTAATGTTGTTATGTTTCTTCTCCTAAATAAATTGTTCTGGATTTAGGGCTCTTTAACTTACTGAATACTATAAAGCTTCATAAATTCTTCCATTCAGGTCTATAACTGTGAATAAAATCAATTGTCATAGGAGTAACACATCATAAACAAATCCTCTAGTAGACATGGGTGCTTAAAAAGCCTGGGGTAGCAGTTCACCATTTCAGCTCTGGAACTGGGTTCTGCAGTAAGACTAACTGTAGCATCATAGCCAAATCTTGAAAACTCTTCAGATGCGTGATTGCCCTGATAGTACTGAGATTTAAGTTTATAATTGCCTTTATAAAGCTGACTCCACACAGTTAGGCTCTTGCTGAAGCACAGAATTTCTTGACTCAGCATTTTTCAAGTTGTATGAAAAATAGTAGTTGCTTTCCCAAGGAGAAAGGCTTAGAGAATGTGGAGGCAGGAAGTATATGAAATATTTAATTCAGTCTGCTCTTCTGGGGAAAAAGAGTTAAAAAAAAAAAAAAAAGGTGGTTCTCAGGATCTTTTGTGCAAGAATATGGTGGTTAAGGTTACACTCCCACAGCTTATAGGAAGCTAGTGGGCGTAAATCATGCAGTTGTTTTCTGGCTTACTGCCACAATCAGACAGGTGGTTCTTTGCAGCCCTGAGAGACATGAGGAAATTGGCTTACAATGCTAAGTATAGCCCATAGCTTCATTAACATTCCTTTACAGAAACTGCTAGGTAAAGACCTGCATAAATTTTAAGGTGTACATATATGTGTGTGTGTGAATATTTTAGTGTTTAACTTTATCAGGAGGCACTTGTGAAAGCAGTGTTGACAGTTCTAACGCTTAACTAACATAGAGATGAGAGAATTTAACCTATTTACATCTTGCAAAGAAAGAAGAATTCGATTTTGGAGTTGAGAAGCCCTAATGCATCATGTTCTGAAATCCCAGTCTTGAGTGATGGATTATTAAAGGGTTAAATGAGTACTAGCTAAATTTTGCCTCTACAGTATTTCTGGGATTATACTCTGCTCCATTCATTCTTGTTTTCCTTGAGGGAATTATCTGTCCTCCTGCTGCTTCAGCCAAAGATTTTCCCCAAGCTGTTTTGCCACTATGGTAATGGTAGAAGGTATGATTATAACTTTGTCCAAAATACACCCCCTTGGCTGTACATTCCCATCCTCAGGCCCTGCTGTGCTGCCCCCTCAAATGGGTTAAGAGAGCTTCACTTCCTGTGAGGGTTTTATACTCACAGGAAAACATGTGCTGGCAGCTTCTCTAGTAGCCAGCCAGAAACATTAACCACGGTTTGAAGCTTCTCAATTCCTTCTGCCCAATTGTATATTGCCTTTCACTTGTTCCTGTAGATTATATATTTGTGCTATGTATTTACAATGACAAATATGCAAGAGTAAAAATTTAAAAGTCTGTTATTAACTGAACAGGAGTTAAAACCATTACAGCACTGAAAGGTCAAAATTGAGCTGAGATAGATAAACATGATCTATTGCTCACAGGTTTCAATTCTGTTGACTATAAATTTATTATTTACTGGGTAATTTGGCGAGACAGACAGATGATATCGTGATTTGATACCAATTGCAGCACTCGACAGAAAGCTGAACTTTTGGAAGTAACGAGTCTTATTCTTTCACACAAATTATCCTTTTGAGCACAAATATTAAATCTCGGTCAATACCAAGGAAAAAAATACTTAAATAATGGATTATTATTTTCCCTGTTGTGGAATCAAGGGAGGGGGGAAGTTGTTTAATAAATAATATGGTTTGTCACTAACAGCAATGACTCTAGGTGTAACCAAGCTGATTGTTAACTGCATTCCTTTCTCAGAAGGTAACATCTTTTCTTGACATTTCAGTTTGAGGTCTGTGGATTCTGTTATCCGTGTTCATGTACATTCACTCAATATCTACACTATAAGATACGACTTCTCTTCAGAACATGTTCTTTGCCCAACCAACAGATTTAAACCCTGTAACTTGGTCTAGATATTGAACACTTTGGATACTTCACCCAAGTGGGAAGCGGTGATTATTTAATACCTTTTTTGACTGTTTCCCAAGTGTTTACTGGCAAGGAGTTACTTTTCTGTTCTTAACCTGAAGGATAGCAACAGGAACAATGCCAAGCTAATCAATTGTAAAGTAATTATGTGAAAGAATCCAATAATCTTTTATGTGAAGGAAAAGGTTTTTGTCTAAGACAGAAAGAGAAACAGATTTTATAGAAAATTATATCTATACACTTCAAATCTGGCTCACCATTGAGACCTTTTCAAATAGTCATTAGTTAGACTAGAATCAGAACTGTAATATTAATCCACTGAATATCAGGCATCAGCACTCTCTGACTGTGTTGCCCTGCCAGAATGCCTGAATTCCTGATATGTGGAAACTTCTTCCTAGATTTAGAAGGCAGGACATACTCCTTGCCTATGCTGCTCTTAGCCACTATGCAGAGAGATTGTCAGGATAATTACAGTGTAAGGTCTCATTAAGCTTTTGATATTTACATCTAAAACTTCGAGCAGTGAATATACCTAATAAGTATAGCATGAAAATATAGAAGTAATATTATGAATGAACCAGACAAGAGCTGTTTAAAACCTGTCTTTATAATTTTATTTTCCTGAGTGTGAAACTATTTTTTTCAGTTTATAATTAGTATTTTGTAATGTCTCAAGAAACAACTGTTAATTTGCTATCAATCTTCTCTTGGCATCACATGGAAATGCTGAGGCGTGTAGAAAGTGGGATACTGTGCTCATTAACCACAAGGAGGAATTCAAGGGTGCTATCTGTTGAGGGTGGACGGTCCCATTGATGCCAACACAGGTGTCACAGTACGAGCGCTGCACCACAAAAAGAGACTCCTTCAACTGTTACAAATGTGCAAAGCAAGGCTTGCCTTTCCTTGACTCATATGTACTTGAAGGAAAAAGATAATTGATCAACAGAAGCTGAAATATAAGCAGTGTTCTATGGGGCAAGTTATTAAATGTCATGCAAGAGAATCAGGTGACCTTGGAAGAACTTTTCCTGTTCGTTTTTTTATTGATTTTTTTTTTATTTGCTTCATTTGCTCATTACTGCACAGGCAACTGTTAGGAAAGGCTTTATTCAGTATCATGTCATTGCTTTTTTGTGTTGAGTCTCCACTGAGCTCTCCTACATGTGTAGCAGATCAGCAAAAGCAACTGTCAGTCAGTCCTGAAGACTAGAGAAGAAATGCTTTTTGCCGTGGGGATTTATGGTCTACCAGGAAAAGGCACAATAGACCATAGAATTCCACCATTGTAAGAGTTAAATAATGGTTAAAATAACAGGAAAAATATTAAAAGTGTGTTTGTTAATAGACACTGTGTGAAGGAAAAGAATTGTTTAATCAGTCCCTTTGCATGTGAGGTTCCCTAACAATATATGTAGAAAAATGTATTCAGAGGTATTCAGAAATTCTCATGTTTATTAATACTCTGAGAACTTTCAGTGTTTTTATTTTTGTCAGCATTTTGAGGGTCAGTTCTGCTTCTTGCTTACAATAGTATTAGCAAGCCAAAATCTGGCAGACTTTCATGATATTTCTGCAACGGTAAAGAACCTGTGACTTGATGATGAATCTTTCTATGATGTTTCTCACAGTCAAAAGGGGACACAGAGAAACTCCCTTCTGGCAAGAAGCCTTCCTGCAGAAACACAAGACCAATTAAATATTTTGCTTTAACGCCCAGAAGATAGACAAAAAAGAGTATCTTTCTGCCAAGTACTAAGTAAAGATCATGACAAGAAAGTCATTTTCTAAGAGCTCACAACCAAAGTAAAAGACAAATCAGAAGGCTGGGTTTGGAGTTGGGGGAAGTCCAAGGGAACTACTGAACCAGTACTGAATCATGTGAGGAGCAGAGGTCTCCGCATTAGCTGTCTCTAAACGTTCCAAAACCTTGGTCTTAAATTAGGATCTCCAAGCTGCTAGTAAGATCCATTACTCTAATTTTGAGCCATCATTTAGACCTCAGACTTTGTTTTCGACTTCAGTACTGTTACTGAACTCAATCTGCATGATCACATATTTTTTTAAAATACAAAGAGATAAATACAAAATAAAAAGTGGGGGGGAAGAATCAGATAGTTTAAACATTATTAAATAGCAACTACTTCTGCAGCAAAGAGGGCATTAAAAATGTGTCAATTAATAAATGAAATTAATTTTTCACAGATTAAATTCACTGTGTTAGCAAGTGCAAGACTTTGAACAAAAGTTAAAGATAATTTAGGGATATGTACTCTGTTGGATAAATATTCATGATTGGACATGCCCAAAAGATGCAAAACACTGCATCAGATTTTGTCAGTGATTTATATATGGGCCAGGAATTTTCCCTCTTCCCCAATACTCAATGAACACTGCTAGTTACAAATGTAACCTTTGTTAATATTTTATCAAAATCTAACATTCTGGAAAATTAACAATTATGTGGAGGTAACTAATTCAGGCAGTATAAAACACCTTTTTCTTCTGTTCTTTAAGAAGTTCTCTGACAACAGAACGTAACTTGATTGAATTTTACTTAAATAATTCTCAGACTAATTAATGCCATTACTTTCTCTTCTCAACTAGATCACTGCAAATGGTGAAAGGCACCATTTGTAAGTATTTAAAAATGTTTGGGTTTTCTTTTTTAATTGGAGTACAATTATTTTACAGCATGAAAATCTGTTAATAAAGTTTCAAAATTGCATTTAATGACTATAACCAGCAATATACTGGAGTACAAAGTCCTCTAGTCATTGCCCCTGTTACAGTGCAGAAATAAAGGACACTATCAGTAAACTAGCATGCTGAAATAATTGTGGGCAATAGATAACCTATATGATTAAACTGTATAAAAGTATAAATATTAGGAGAAAGGTTTTTTTCCTCCATTTATCTACTGTGTGCAGAAGTAATATTGGAAAACCTGAGGTTATTGCTTGCATTGTGCTTCAGAAGAAAGGTTGACAAGCTCCTGTTGAATAGCTTGAGAACCTGTATTCTCAGAAGGGTTTATTAAGACTTCTATTCATCGTTTTAGATTGAGTCTCTTTAAAACAAAATGAGAAATCCTCAGAGGGCCTCAATTGTATTTCGGATTTATCAACTATACCCTCAACAATTTGAATGTTGCTATTTAAGGAACTGAGACTGTATAATACTTGGACAATAGTTTCTCAGAGACTGCAAAATGCGGACTTACAATAAAGAATATATTTCTCTCATTTATAAACATCTGGACAAACCAGTACGCTGTCTAGATCCCACAGCAAATTAGGGTCTGATTTTTAATTAAGTTTGGCATGCATCAGAGGGGTACATATGTTCAGCACATGTTTTTACCTTATATATCTTTTGCTCCATTACCTACGTATTGTTCAAAATGAGTTCTGCTGCTGAAAATAAACCGTCCAAATTGCTTTACTGCAAAAAAATCACAAAATGGAAAATAAGTCACAGCTTTGTCAAAATGGAGCCATGATTTTTCTCAAAGAAAATCCATTGGTTGAGAAAAAATGACTGAAATTGTAAGATAATTATAATTAGTCACCAAACTACATGCACTTTCCAGATTTTGAAACAGCATGCTTAAGCTAAGTTCACCAAAAAGGTGTTAATTTCTCCCTAGTTTTTGAGGATCCATGCAATTCTTCTCCAGTGAAACTGGAATAATTTTTTGATTCTGGATTTAAAAAAAGAAAATAAATCATGTTTTTGTATATTTTTGATGTAGTAAGGACTCCTGATTTAAACCATGGAGCTCATGAGTTTTGTGAATCATGATTGTAGGTACAGTTAGAGTGATACGGCCTCTGGGAGAACTTTTGGAAATGAGAGTTATGACCTTGAGTTGCAAAAGGATGGGGATAACCCACAAGTCTTTAGTACTGCGTCTAAAATTTATGCTGCATAATTCCTGGCCTGGTTCTGCTCTTCAAGCACATCTGGAGATGCAGAACAGTACATCTCAGAGAACTCTGCTTGGACTCCTGCACCAAGGCAGATGGGACAACATTTCTGCTTAATCTTGCATTCCTACAAGAGTAAATACAGATTTATCTGTGACCATGCAAGTCCAGCAAGGCAGGACTATACTTATTGTGTATGTGAGTTGTCACTACGACTAATAGTTAGAGAAGGCAACTAGGAAATTGAATACAAGTACCTTCTGGCACCTTTCAATGCAGAAACCTAGTCTTGCAATAATCTCTTTAGAAACAAGATTTAAATGCCTTGGAAAAGAAAATACAGCGTAATTTATCTACTTAATCAGTCAGGCCTCTCAGAATAATGCTTCATGACTGAGGGAGAAACCAGTTTGGCAGAGTTGCTATGGATACTGGAGGTAGCCCCAAAAGCAGATATTCTATTTTTACCCTCCTCAGCTCTGCTGACAGATACTCTGCAACCTCAAGGACAGGAATGTTACCCAGCATATGATGTTTTAAGCAAGAAAAGAAAAAGATTGGGGATTTACTGTTTGGTGAGCCCCATTAGCTGTGTGGAGGAGTGGAAGGGAGTTCTGCTAATGGAGAAAAAAAAAAGAAAGAAATTTGGTGCAAAAGAGTATTCAGCTAATGTGGAAAGGTACTGCCCTACAAAGGGACATCACTGAATACAGAAGAGAGGTACACAAGCAGGTCTTTGTGACAATGCAGAGTGCACACCTAGCAACAAGCACACAAAACAGGAACTTTGCTAGAGAACTTATCATTAGAGGATTTTTGGCCCAGCTTCTTGGTCTTAACCACAAGACTATGACACAACACAGCTATTTTTCGTAACTGAAGGCTCTTCATCTTATAGACAGCAGCCTCTTTTACCCAATTACAGCCCTTGACCATCCTTCTTGTCCACTTGAGCTCCAAGGAAAGTAAAAACAGTGGATCCACACATGCACCCTCCAGTCATCTCTCATAACCTGAAGGCATAGCGCCTTCTTTCTAGGGGAAAAAACCAAGGAGACATCTCATAATTACACCGTTTTGATTGGCACAGCACTGGCATAAAACTGGTCAGCACTTAAAGACATACATTCCACGTGCTTACGTGCTTCCGAAGTCTGAAACTTTTAAAAGTATGCAGAGCTTAATGCTAGGTTTCCCTAGGGGTAAAATGTGTGCAATTTCATTTTGTTGCTGCATTTTTCATATATGATAGTAAATGCCGTATGAGACGAAGGCTTGATAAACGTATGCATTCTGTTAATATGCAATTGTCCTCACAGCATCTGTGGCCAGGGTGATTTGCTAGAGTTTTCTGTGAAATTCACTTAGGTTTTTCATGCCACTTTGGAGAAGGCCTCTTTCAATCAGTGAAGTTTCCCTCTGGTTTCCACACAGATGCAACATACAGTAGGAGGCACCAGGACAAATGTTCCAGCAAGTCCAGTGAATTTACTTTCCTGACACTTTCTACCTATTTGGCTTAGCAATTTCTGCTGTTCAATTAGCCCTTTAAAAAGTCTTTGTAATTCAGAATAGTGGGGTGCACACGTCTCTTTGTATGGCATTGAAAAATAACCCCATTACATATGCATGTATCGCATGTCCTATGACACCTACTGAATGTACACACTGTACTGCAATCTATACTAAATGTATGTGTTGTCAGGCGGTCAAATGTCATGTTTTACCACAGATGGACGTGGTGATGTCAAAAAGAAGCTGAGCTGGTAAGAAAACTCTAGTTTGGGGTAGCTATGTCCCTTATTTTCTCTGTTTCACAACCTGATCATATTGGCGTGGGATACAGGGGTTTAATTGGCCATTCAGATTACACTCCAGTGATTTCTAATCGGCTTCTGGCAATGTGCAACACAGTGTAATCCAGAATGTCTCCTGAGCAAAACAACGCACTCTCTGACATTGTAGCATCATGAACTCTTGTTTGTGACACCTGGTCACCATTGTGTCCCCCTTCAAAACATCCCAACACCAGAGACAAAACAGAAAAAGGGACAACTTTTTGGATTGGAAGAAAGCAGTTAAGAATTAGCAGCAGGCGTATGGTGATACAAATGAAACTCAACACAATACAAATCCATATAAAAGTATGGCTTGCAAAAACTTATTTTGTAAGTCATGGCCTAAGTTTAAGAAGGAAGAGCACAGGAGGCAACTGGAAAAGAACAACCAGATCCAAGGGTAAAGACGGAGGGTAGGGAAGCAGAGATTGGAGGTTAGAACCTAAGCAGGGAGGAGGGGTCACTTGCAGAACTCAACAAATTTATGAAGCTTTATAATTTCTGGGAGAGGGGAGACAACAAAAGGGATTAGATATATCTGGAGTTAGTTAACATTCAATTCAGAAACTAGGTCTTCTACCAACATTACCCCAGACAATTGTTTCCAACACTATTTGAACTGATGCAGCTACTCAGTGAATAACTGTTCTTTTTTTTGTAGCCTTACTTGTAAAATGAAAACTGCTATCTTGAATGGTACATGAACAGCCTTGTAGAAACAGAATATTGAGCAAATACACTATTTTAGCGTTTCCCAAAAATGAGATTATTTCTTTTTAATATTCAGTGCAAGAAATTAAGGTTTTTAACCTGCTAAATGAAACCATTTTTGCCTTAAGTTAACAGTAATTTGCTTTGTGTGAATCCTGAAGACATACAAGAAAATCCTCTCTCTTCTGAAAGAAATAAGAAGCTACTTGCTTAACTTTTTTCTCCTGTCCCGTGTAAAGTGAAAATCTGAGAAACAGCCACAGAGCAAAACTGGATTTCCATTGGTTAGTTTCTCAGCCTGTTCTCCCTCATTTGGAAAAGTACAGAGCTGCCTATTGGGGAAACTTTCTCAAAAAGAGTGTCAATAAACCACATACTGCATTTTTGCCTGACATGAATCAGCTGAGACTCATCTCCTTCAGTGATTCTATTCTGATTTAGGCTAACAATAGGGAGCAGAGAATCACAAGCAATTGTAGTTCTCTGCAATTCTTTATCCTTTACTGTAACTCCTTCTCTACAGAGCATGCTAACCAGACAGTTTTGAAGATACTATGTGTTTCTAAGTAACTTGCATTACTTAGGATAGGGATAGAATTCATTAACATTTCCCTCTTTTCCCATTAGCAGCTTCTTTTTGCACAGAATGAATGTAAACTGGATATAAAAGACATTACAAGCAATATTTCACGTGTCCTTTTAGCTGTTTCGAGAAACACAGCTGCTTTAGAGTCTCTTAGGACCACTGCATTAATGCTCCCAGCGGTCATCTGACAACTAGATAGTTAATAGATATTTTCAAAGATTCTCTTGATATTTCTGGGATCTATAATAGGAAAGCATAATTGATGCACATAGTAACTGCTAAAAGATTAAATAACTGTGTAATTTTTTCAAAATTCATGTATTTAATATAATTTGCAATGAAAAAGACTTAAAATAATGTTTACTTTATCTTATGTTTCATTCATGAGTTTATGATACACATGTATTTACTTTTTAGAGAATGCAAGAATTACTGGGACAGAAGTGTTCCCAAGGCACACCACATTTTTTCACATATCGGTCTACAGTAAACACTGACACAGTCAGGGAGGGGGAATTTTGTTGCCCTTAATGTTTTTTGCTTTGTAGATTTTTTTAGTCCTTAATGAATGTTGCAAAACCGGTATGAAAATCCCTAACTCACAAGACTGTTGTGAGGTTTAATTAGTGAATGTTTGTAAGATGTTTTGAAGATGAAAGGTGTGATGTAAACGCTAATTATTTATTATTACTATCTTCCTAATCTTGGACAACTTTTGTTGATGTAGAAGTGAGTGATCTTGCTAAACAGAGGTATGCACGGTGAGAGAAGGGCCTTTGCAAGCTTCGCATTAGCAATTCTCCATATGAATCTCATCTCTGTTCTGAATCTCTCCACCTACCCTAACCCGCTGCCTCCACATGGTTCTAACAGTGCCCTTCAGACTAAATTGCTACACCCCTGCAATCTCTGGGCCTGATCCAACAACCTATGAAAGAAGATTTTTCCATCATTTACAGTGAACTGGGAAGAAGGACAAAAATATAGGCTCATATGCAGTATTTCAGAAAATAACTAAAGTATAAAACCCTGTTTTCTGAAAACTGCTTGTATTTGCTCTCTGCATGATTAACTTGATACATTCTGTCAGGTTTTGTCAGCTGTGTCAGATCATATTCATATCATACAGTTTCCTCTGTGCACAATAATATGATGCTTTGCAGGTCTGTTCAGCTGTGAATCTGTAGCCGTCTGCTGCACTGAATTATGTGCGACTTTATCGTCAGTATACTATATCACATAGGGCAAGACATTTTGGCGCTCAGGGCATGAGAACAATTTGGTTCCCACTACAGCACATGAAAAGGTAATCTTTTTCTCTGCAAGGCGAAGGCTCTCTGCTCCCGCTGCCTTTACATCTCAGCAGAAGCTGCAGGCCATGGCCGGCTACTTTTCCAATGCTTATCTCTGTCAGCTATAGCTCAGAAACCTCCCTATAATGGAAGCTGTGAGGACACACCACAGGTAATCACGAGACTCTGAAATCAGAGGTTTACTTACAACTGGGCTCCCTTTGACTTTACAGACTGTTCCAGCACAGAAGAAGGTGTTAGTGCCTTAAACCTGATGGGGGATATGGTTGCTTAAATGAAAGTGAATGGATATATGACATTTGTCAGATATAGGAGAGTAGGAAAGTATTAAGCAAGAGGAAACGTGTAGAAATTTCTTACTTGCAAGTACTAGTTCACATCTGTACATTCTGGCAGTGTGCTAAAATCAAGTATCAAGTAGGAGGTAACAGATTTGGATAGCTGACATTAAAGCTAGAACAGCTCGGACTAAAATAAAACCTGTGCTGTTATCGGCACTGGCAGTTATTCAAGGACTGTGATATATTCTCTGTCACTCACCATTTTAAAAGACAGTTTAGATAGTCTATGTGTTCATCCAAAAGAAAGAGTGAATCCTGGGCATTCCTATAGCTGATATAAAATGAGGAGTTGGGCTCCCTTCACCCTAGAAACAGTGAAATATAATGCATTGGGTACATTCATTACTCATGATACCTATCAAGCAGATGTGACATTTATCAGGACACAGTTCAATAAATATCGGTCCTCATGGACGATCACAGCATGTTATGCTACTAAAAACTGAGGTACAAATAAAATTATTTTTCTAGCAGCTGGTGAATTGCCTCAACTGTGAATCAAAGTTGTCTTCCTCCCAGTTTGGCATGGGTCAGCGAGCTCTGTTCTGTAAGGTAATAGCACTTGAGCTGCAAAAGAGAAAAGAAACTATAGAGAGACTGTTCCACACCTACAGCTGTGATGGAATGCATCCATGTAGAGCTTTACTGGTGCTCTGTGAAGCTGAGTACATGCAGACTCAAATATAGAAAAGATTTCTGTGTCCCCAAACCAAGTGTGATTTTTTTTTGTTTGTGACTCCCAAGTGTCCCGGTAAACCCTTTGTGGTGTTCTAGAGCTGTGGTTCTCAGACTGTGGAGTATTAACAGCTACAAATTAAGCAGCAAGGTGTGGGCTGCTTTATGTGCTTACACTGGGAATTCTTACAAGAGCAAAATTTGCATTTATGCCATTTTTTTGCCCTTTTGTAAATCTATTATGAGCTGTGGGGGATTTACATCATGAGACCAGGAAGTAACATCATTACTTTCAGTTCTTTTTGTGTTGGTTATTTGGTTTTGATGCTTTTGTCATTAAAGATACATAGCTAGATTACAACAATCATAAACGACGTGTAATGAATACATGAGTAATGTTAGGCCTGATGCTGCACTTACGGAAGTTAGTACACAGCCACAAGGTTGCTTGAAAATTCCCATTTATCTCAAAGAAAGTCTAAGTATTGAAAAGGGTAGAAGGCATTTAAGGCACCTCTATACCACCACAGACCTGGGTCTTAATTTATAACTACATCACACAGGAAATAGAATTAGCCTCTTTACGAGCCTCTGTTATTGCTTGACAGTACAGTGCCCTCTGAGAACAGATACAAAAAACTACTCACAGGGTCTCCAAATTCTCCGTGGCAGTGGTCACTGCCAGGTTGCCCTGACTGCGTATTGTTAAGTTTCAAATGTAGTCTTTGTTCATTTGATCAGCAAGATGCTGTCTGCTATCAATGTAAACGTCATTGGTATTGGGATGCAAGTTTGTAATCAAGTTATAAGTCTTTCACTATTATATTTTTAGTTCAAAGATATGACAGCTGAGGGAAATGATGCTACAAGGACTGAAATATTTGTCTTCAATGCTCCCTAACCTAGTAATATATTATCCTGAAGTGCTGATAAGCCACAAGAACATCAAAGCTTGAGTTTTATGTATTCAATATTGAATTACTGCCAATCTGGAAAAGATTAATTATTTGAATTTAGAGAGAGGCAGCTTTGCTGAACCTATCAGAATACATTACATATAACCTTTTTCAGCTGTCATAGGAGAGCCCAGACAGACCTTCCTGAGTATATTTGGATTATAAATAAAATTTCTGAGGTTAAAGGTCAGTGCCAAGGAAAAGAATTCTGTAGTAAACACCACTAAGATTGACAAGGCTGTGTGGCATCATCTCTAAAATAGCTACCATTCTCAAAAGTCATACTAGCAGAGATCCTCCTTAAGCAAAGCAGTTAAGCATTGGAAGTTAAGTATGATAACAGACTGGTGATCTTTACCTGTGCCCAAAATCCTAGGTATGATGGGATAGGTAGAACTTGGTAGACCAAACCAGCCTTCCGATCACAAAATTATGCCTCTTCAATCTAGTAACAGTTCTTACCTGATGACGTAGGGAGTACAATTACTGAAACTATTGAAAGGCCCAGTACAGACACTGCAGGATGCTTCTAAGGAAAATAATTGTGCATCAGGCACAATATTGTGCTGTAGATTAAAAACTACTTTCAGTCTAGGCCCGTGGACATGCTGTGCAGGGACGTGCTTTGTGTGAAAGGAGTGCAGAGGAAGGAAAAGGCAAAAATCAAAGGAGCATGTGCTGAAAAGGACTGTTTCAATTCTTCTGTGTAAGTATGCAACTAATTCACCTCACAGGCTGAGCGCCTGCAAAACAGTCTCTAAATCTTTTGCAGAACATCTGGGCTAGAAATGGGCGGATATGGCTGTTCTGAATCAGTTCTGCTTTCACTAATTTATTACCACCTGCAACAAGTGTGTTACATATTACTTTCTCCAGACGATAAATTATAAGGGTAAAATACACAGGACGTGGCAACTGTAAGTGAAGAAGTGCCACTATATTTTACTGAATTGCTGGCAAATCTTCTGGTGAATTTAAGTTGTGTTTATTCCTGTTATGTGTTGTATGTGGGTTTGGATGATGGATAGATCCTCCCACAGAGTTCTACAGAAAACACAAACAAAATGCTCCACTGAGTATGGAACTGAATTCTATAGGGATTAAATGAATAAAAGAACACAATGCCATTTCCCATCTTTTGATTGAAAACTACAGAACGGATTCATCAAATCTCTTTTTTTTCCCAGTACCCGATAGGCTTTATCCCATATACTATAGACAAGTACCGCAAAACAGGACAAATGAAGGAACAAAAGTACATGCCATACATGTACACCTTTAATATGCATAAATAGACACATGAAATCAAAATCTAAACAGTCAGTAAATGTTGTGATAATAATTGGAAGAAACTCAGAAGTCTCATAGCCTTTCAAAACAGACTGTTAATTATAGCTATATTTTTTATACATTTATTCCAGCTGCTATGTTAGAACACCACAATGCTGCAAAAGACTTTGCCCTGTCCAGACTTCCCTGGTACCCTGAGTAAAAACAGTTCCTGAAGAAGAAGAGACATTTCATGAAATAATATTTATTGCCATGCTTTCTCCTCACTCCTTTCTGCTTAATGTGTTTTTATTGTTCATGTTTGCTTCTATTCTGTACCCATGTGACTGATCGATGGTTATTATCTTCTGTACTTTGAGTTAGCTATATGACACAGATAAGTTTTCTCATACAGATAGAAGATTAAAATATGAAACAGAGAAAAGAGAAAGTAGCGTTTTGATCCGAGAACATTCCTTTATTCAGCTCTTTCTCTCTGAGCTATATTCAGAAAGGAGTTATTCAACAGATAACAAACAAAAGCTCACAAAATAATAATCTTATTATTGACTTGAACTAGGATGTTAAACAGTCAAAAGAGTTTTTATAGTGATCTCAGAAATAATAGATATGTCCTGGGCAAGTTCCCATATAGTTAGTTGTGTCTAACAAGGACATTGACAGATGTCCCACTGGGGGTCACTGGGAAACAAGGATGTTTAGTTGATTTTTTTCTCCCAGAAGTCTATTTTTAGCGGGGGCTTAAACTAAAATATTCTTGGTTACTTTTTTTTTTTCTACTGGCTACACCTCATAGAATAATTTTGACATTTCTTGTTTATATATTTGGACTGAAGAAATTTGAATTATCTAGTCTGTTTCTGCTTCTGCAGATGGAAACAAGGAATGTCTCATTCATATGAACGCAGGCTTGGTTATGTATTGATGTTAAACATACTCTTTTATTCTTGTCAAGGGTACATTATGAATTTCTGTTATGGATAAATTTAAACTGTTCATACAGCTACCAACTGACTTCAATGATTGCTCACAGACTTGTTTAACAGAAACAGTCCTCTGTGACTTTTGCTCAGACCAAAATGTGTTTCTCTTCTCTGCTTTAGCAGTGCTTACAATTGAAATTATGTATTGTATATTTTTATATACTAGTGATTTTTTTTTCACCAAAAGCCTGTAAAGATAGTTCTACTGAAATTTCATGCACGGCAAGAACATTTTAAGAACAGTAGCCAAAATATGTCTGACAATATCATTACAACATTTTTCAAGAAGACTGAACCTAAAACGGTGAAATAGAGATAAAATCTGATTTTGGTGACATGACAGCATTAAATGTTGTTAAAGTATCTTTTATTCAGGAAAATTTTTGGTGATCAGAACAGTCTCTTCCTAGGCTGAAGAAGACAAAATGAAGCAGACACAGTACTTTAAAGTGAAATATCCAGAAGCAGCATCTGCAGGTGCTCTGGGAGAAGTAAATATTCTGACCAGTAAATGTGGTGCATCCTCCTCACTGCTCATAAAATGATGCAAATTACATTATATGATTTTCTAATTAATAAGTTAAGTTTGACATTTTAAAATCCCCAGTCAGACATTAGGGTTTTAGTAGCATATTTATTGAAGTATTTTTGTCTATGTCTTCCTGGATTATTTTTTATTTCTTTATTTCCACCCTGAAAAAACACTGAAATGTATCTGCTTACCCCTCTATCAGTGAGGTAAACTTTGTAGCAGTCAATGTGCTCCACAAACTTCCACCAAAGACAAAACTTTGTGCACTTATAAGAAGTGAGGTGAGGGCGTTTCAGGAGGGGATATTTTTAGGCATTTCTAATACTCAACAATTTATTAACCTTCTGGGGTTTTGTGGCAATCAGTTCTTGCTCTGCTTTTAAATATATTTGCTACCTCTACTGCCGTGGAAAAAATGGCTTAAAAAAAACCCAGTGGAAACATTTAACTATAAGGGAGGGAAAGAGTTGAAACAAAGCAAAGTACCAGTGGATAACGCAGGGAAAATGCTTCTCTCTTATTTCCACGGTATAATACTACACTTAGGAAACTGACAGACAAAACAATAATAAACAGAAATAAGATGTTTTAGTTGGTATCCTGTGGAGTTACTCAATTCCAAATAAATCTTAACTGTCTGAACTCTGGGAAGAACCTTGGAATTTGTAGTTCAAACTCTTGAGCTTTCACAAACTGCACAGATCCACTGAAAAACAATGCGTATCCAAACTCACTTCATACAATCCGTTTCTTCTTTTTAGAAGGCAAGTGGTGACTATTATCATAACATTCTGATCCAAGGATCTGATTAAAAGTTTACTAAACCTAAGGGAAACTGTCTACATGAGCTTAGCTCGGGTCCTGCAGGTCTTGGTTCAGGTGAGAACACTAAACCTTCTCTTGGAGCTTAGGTCACACGGACTAACACCCTACAGATGACTGGAACTTCAAATTTGAACAATAAACACTATATTACAGTGTATTTCAAGAAATTCCCAGACTTCACAAATTGTTAATTAAATACAGCTCAGGTTTTAGTTACGTATCCTTCAAGAGTTCCCATTCCCCTGAGTTCAGAGATCACAGCAGGTCACTCTGTTCGACCACATTTCTCATGCGACACTGAATAGTGTTGCTATTTTCAGTGAACTCTCCCATTTCTCTGTGAGCTTATTGAAGATTGAATTGGCTTGCAAACCATCATGTGCTAGAGATACAAAAGAATAATTAAATAGCAGTGCATGCTTTTGGGAAATATTCTCTTCTGATATTTAAGTACATTACTTTTAGATAGGGAGCCAAAATAGATTTCAAAAAGCAATTTCTTTTTAAAAAAATAATAAGAGACACAGAGCACTAGAGCATCCATACAGTGGTGGTAAACTTGCACCTGTAATACCATGAGGAGTAAATCCTACCTATTTCTAATAATAGGCAGGTGTTCTTTTTAATTCATTTTTTTTTTAACACATTCTTCATCTGCCCTCAGGCTTTCAGGCAAACAGCCAAGTGAGTTAAAGGGCAGCCTTGCATGTATCAGTTATAATTCAAGGCTTGTTTTCACGGGAAAAGATTTATTTCAAGCAGCTAAAGGTGGAATCTGAAGTCAGTTAGCTGTGTTACCTTAAATCCCAATGTGGAAATACTTTTCATTCAGAATAAGTTATTTTAAACTAAGTAGAAATGGATTGATGGGGGCTTACTTAATCACGTTTAAAAGACTACACAGACTTTATCTTTCCAAATGCTTCTGTGTAACCATTTTTAACTGTCGGAGAAAGAGCTCAGGATTTTGTCTTGGGCTGCGTATGGGCTGTACAAGTGTTGGCAGAGGACTCAAAATCCCCATGTTTGGGGAGGTAGGAATGGTTTGAAATTGCACACACGTCTTGAATAGGCTTGCAGGATCCATGTAATATCCACTGTTTTTTATGACAGCTTGCACCCCCAAATTTTACTTCATCCGATTTATTGTACTCTGCCATCAGCTTGTACTGAAGTTAATGCAGCCTCCAAGTCAACTTCTCAAAAACAATGTTTATTTACAACATTTCTGTGTCTCCGTGGAGCCTTCCAGGAGTTACAGATGTGGGTCACACGATCCCATAGGTAGGAAAACCACGAAAAGACAAACAAACGAAACCAAAGCAGAATTGGCAGTCTCATGATTCCTGCTTGCACAGGGTGGTTCACAATCTTTTGTTTGTGAAGCAAATGCTTGGATTTTTCACAGTCAGTGTACGAACTGTTCAACACTGTTCCTCTGGGATATAACTGTTTAATATAATCTTTAGCTATGCTGAACCAGCTTCACATCCGTGCTCATGAGAAGCCCCTTATGCCAGGGATAATGGAGAAAATGCTGTATAAAGAAGTTTGCCTAGGAAGCTGTGAACATCAGAGCACGTGATATTTCTGACAGAAATCAGAGTCAGGTCATGAAAACTTAAGTTGATGCAACTTTCACCTTCCCACTGGTACATCTTGTCATTACCACACTATCTTCACCACAGTGTACCACAATTTGATCCCTTTTTACCTCTGCTTTTTTAAAAATACTTGTACTGATGTTTATTTTTTTCTTAATCTTTTGTGTGTGTCTGCCTCATAGCAGGGATTCACTTTCTAGGTTTAATTATACTAGTAAATTGGCAAAGCGAAAAGGAGCATAGCCAAAGCAAAATATACAAGTTGTCTGTGATACCATGGGAGATATTCTGTGTTGGTAGCCTACCTCTACATTTTCTAAATGAGAAAAGGTTGTTCTCTTAGTAAAAAAGCTATTATATTCCTGCTGCCTGTCAGAGAGGTACAATACAGAAAATGATTCTTCTGAGAGGCAGCAAAACCACCCAACTAATTTGACATTTCAGAACCAATTCATTCTCTTTAGTCAAAGTAGACCACATTCAGAGTATTTGGTCTGCTTCAGGACTCTCTGTTAGAATGTAGAGGATGATTTCTTGCCAACAAATTTGTGTGAGTGTCTTTCTTTTTTTTGAGAGCAGCTAGAAATTGTTTTCTTTTTAGAAGAATCATTTCATATAAAGAAGCCTAGATGCTGATTCAAAGGTGACTAAAGAAGGTATGATGAAAAGGGACCAAATTGGAGGGGGACACACAGGGACACGTATAAAAGCAAAACATCAAAAAATTATCCCAGGCTTTTCTTTAATTTGGTGGCAGGTTTTTAACACATTTTTCTCATAAGCCCCATGAGGGCTTCCAGCACATAATTTTTCACTGTAAAACACAGAAGCTGTCAATAAATGCAAAATAAGCTCCATGTGTTTCTGGTATTTAGGCCAATACTGCAATGAGAGAATATGGCTGTGAAGTCCCTTGTGCTCGTCTGTTAAAACCAGGAATAATGACACCTACATTCCTCAGAAGAACAATATTTTTTTTTATCTGGGAGTTCCACATTTACTGGTTTGTCTCCTCTTCCTGTACAGTTAAACCACACCCAGCCAACTCATTCCTTTTCAGATTCTGTAGCATTCTTGGACTTTCGAATATTAAGCTTTTTCCTCTCACCATAGTAGCCTGGCTGACCGTGCTGAAGCATCCCTCTCCTTTTCTCCCTGTAAAGATTGTGTGATAGGGACCATGGTTACTTTGCTTTGAAATGACAGGCAACAAACTGTGTGTTTCATGATGCTGAAATACACTTTTCCCTCCCCTTTTCTATTTTTAATAGGAATGAGATCACGACAGGAGTTTAATGATGAAATAAGGGGCAGCTACAATCCTCCTATCACTGCCTTTATATAAACCAGTACAAGCAAACCAGAGGGTAAATTTATTTATTTCTTATGTGGAGATGCCACCTATTTATTTCTAATAGACATGGTGCATGTGCTCCCCCATGCACGTCGGAGCTGACCTAGGGAGACTGCCTCTAAGGAGAGGGCTGCTACGGTCAGTTAGCCGGGTGCCAACTGGTAAAATTGTCTTTTAAGAAGTAATTGACTATGACGTTAGACAGCAACTTACCTCTTCAAGTTTCAGGATGTCAGATAGGCAAGCAGGGGAGTGTTTTGCAAAAGAGAGTTCACTGTAGCATTCAGCTAAGCCAAAATAACTCCAGTGAGATAACAAAAGCACAGTGAAGATACATTTTCCGTATTAAGTCATAAGATAATCAAGAGTTTAGTTGTGGAGGCTGCTCCCACATAATTCTTCCACAGCACCCACAGCATATGACTGTATGATACAAGTCAGACATGAGGGGAAAAGCAGCTTTTATGTTAAAATGAGAGAAAACCAACCCCTGCACATTTATCATTATGTAGCTCTGACATTCCCCTGTTGAGAAAGAAATCAAGACTCACAGTTAAAGTGCCCCATAGTGGTTTCCTCTTATTTTTATGGAATTTGCAAAGCAAATAAATATGGTGCTGTGGGAAGGTCCTCAGGGAGCCCCACCAGTGGAAAAATTTTATCCAGTGATAATGTGTTTACCATGACTGTAGAGGGACCAATTCACTTTGACTCGGTAACAAGAATTAGCTGCTAGAGAAAAACCACTCCTTTTAAGCAATCTGGATTAACTTTTTGTTTTCTCTGTTTCAGAGTCCTGAAATCTTACGTGTGTACTGAGAGACTCATGTATGCTCCTGATCCACATGTGAGCATGAGCTGTCCTGGTTTGCTGGGCTGAAATATCATCAACCCACTATGCTTTAATCCTCCAGCCTGAACAGCCTTAAAACCTCACTGAAATACACTGAAATATAATCTTTGTAATCTCTGGGAGCATATCTTTAAAAGCATGTTAAGAGCTGGCAAAGATGCAAACATGCTGACTCTGTAGAGAACATTAACAGCACATCTCAAGCACAATTGCATCTGTGTCTCCTAAATTTGCTTTTCATGGTTAAAGGTCATTAATTGAAATTAGGTCAAAAGGAGAGGGCCTGCAAGCAGGAAAACACTACCGTTATCATAAATATATATATCATATCTTCTAAAAATTAAATCAAATATTTCAAGTACTTTCAAGTCCTAATTAACACCTGGTGTAAATGCATCTCATTTTGTTTTCTATGCCAAAACACATCTTGCTTCATTGTTGTAAAAAAAAGAAAAGAAAATTAATGATATATCATCAGGAACACGATTTTAAAACAAAATGAGTATCCTCTTGGGTTTATTTTACTTAGTGCTGCTTTAAAGCAACACCCTACCTTTCCTTGAGGAAAAAAATCGCACATTTTTGATGCAGATTGTATATTTTCTCTTCTAGAAGAGTTTTAGCTGCAGCTTGTCAGCTGCATACCATACAGACCTATTACATTAGCAGCTGCAGTTGCATCTTCCACAGGTGAAGCAGTCTGCCTTCCCTGCAAAGGGGTGCTTTCATAGGCTTCGACTTGGCTGCTGCTAACTCCAAAGCCAAGGAAACTATAAGGAATTTGACACTGATCCTACACTGCTATTCATCATACCATAAGCTGGCAATGTCAGGAGAAGCATCGTACTAGCTGAAGTGGAGAGCAAAAACAACTTCCAAAAGTGAGAATGACATACAGTATTTTTATTTTAAATTATCTAGTGATGAGCTGTTTTTCCTCAAAATGAAATTTTTGGGGACCCTAAATTTTAAATATTATCACAAATAACCAACCTCACAACCTCTGCAGAGATTCCCAAAATTCTTCCTTGATTTCATAATTAAGCTGAACCAACATTACTAGGACTGAATCCTTACCACAAGCATGGCTGAACATGTCCTTACAAGACAGAATCAGTAATTGCGTATCTCAGTGTAATCTCTTTCAAAAAAACCCACTTAAGTACAGGAGTATCTTATATACACTGTCGCGTGTATTGTGGTATGTTCTTTCTCATATAAAGTCATCCATCTGCTTAAGTGTTTCACAAGTCGCATCTGAACGCCCATGACAACACTGCAATGAATTTTACCTTTTGCAGTAATTGAATTATTTGCATCTAATCAAAATATTAATTGATTTTTAAAATTTCATAAGTATTAATTAAAAGAACATTAGCCTTGTGTTAACATATGTTATCGGCTGCTGGTAGTTGACACAACAGGTGGGTATGCCATTTTATGTTGCTCTTCTATATTAATAGCTTAGAAGGTCATCATTCATGTTGGAAAATGCACAGACTTAAAAAACAATTGCTATTTCAATCCTAGAGGAGATTCCATCAATGCCCTGCATTTAGCAGTCAGCTAATAAAATCAGTGTATCAGTTAATGGCTATAAATAACCAAAAATCGAGGGTTGTGAATTAATATTGATCTCGATTTACTCTGTCAAATGCAATGATCTTATGACAATGTGAAACCGGTGAGAGCACATAATCAAGATCTTAGCTTTTGATATTGTAAATGTTATTATCTTTGAAATAAAAAAATAAAAATAAATTAAAAAAAAGTCATGAAGCATCCAAATCGCTGACTTTCATACAGTTCAGCAGAGATTTTTAGCTTTCTTTTTCATCCCTTTTTCATGTGTTTACCAAACTGTTACAAAACATATGCAGTATTTTTGAAGAAAAATAACACAAGCCAAGCAGAAGGATCTATTCATGATCGGAATGCAATGGCCTTTATTATATTCCCGTTTGCTTATAAGTGACTGATTGAGAGTTAGCAGATGGTGTTTTCTTTCACCCCTTCGCCTTCCTCTTATTTAATTACTCCAGCTTAGTTTATGTGCTGGCTCTATAACGCCTAATAAGCATGTATATTTGTAAGATCATTGCTTCTATGATCTCCAAATTCAGCAATGCTTAATCTACCCTCACTCATGCATCTTAGACCAAATATTCAGGCTATATGCTTAAGACCAGCTTGACCTTTTCCACTTCATGTTCCTCTTGGATGTGTCTCCATCAAATGAACAACCTAACGTCCACCTGGGAAAATGTAGCACCTGTGAAAAATCTGTCTGGTAAGTAATGTATTATACTGAAGTGTCTTTCCTAGCAGCAACAGCTGCCGTTAAATAGTGGCACAGAGAGACTGCAGGCTGCCTCGCTAGGCTACGAGGGGTCTCCTTGGTCTGGAAGGGTAGTTTGCTAAGGGCTGATATATAGCTAGGGAGGAAGAAAGCTTGCAGATAAAATGCTCTGGAGCTGTACAGATAACAGTGTCTCCATTTGAGATAGTAATTAAAACACATGCTGTCATACAACAATTGCAAAAATCCTATTTCTATTCAAATAATAAGCCTCTCTTCTTTGGCAGTCTCTAAATTGATCCCAACTTCAAATATTCAAAACAGACCTGGACAAGATTTATGGTAGACCCCAAACCTCATCTGATGGCACTTCCTTCCCTCCAAAGTCAGTTCTATTTAATTACCAAATATTTCTCACAGCTATTACCTTATCAAAAACCCTTTCTACAAGGAATTTGAGGTCCAGCCTCATGGATTTACACCATGAATTTATACCACATGATTCCGGAAAGTCCTCTCTGGTCCAGACCTTGATGGAGCACAGCTCAAGGGATGTTCCAGAGTGAAGGGCCCCCTTTAGCAGAAAACCACAAGACAACAATGCACTTCAGGTTGAGAAGGTTGAGAATGGAAAGATGTGGAATGAATAGAATCCCCTTCTATCTGCCTTTTCCTTGGTAAAAACTCAGAAAAAGATTTCTCAGCAGGAACATACACAACTCGTAGGGTCTATGTGAGCTAGAGACACAGTCACATCTACTTTCTCCCCAGACTGCTGCCTCCAGCACAATCTGGCTGATCTGGGTGTGCAGCAGTTAGATGAAGAGTTTTTATCTCCCCAGACTGCTTTAACTTTACCTTTCTGTCCTTTTAACAGAAGTTCTGTAGGACCCGAAGCACAAATAGAAGTCTGTTTTAAAGCAATTAGCAAAAATAATACTGACAAAACTAGTTTTTCCCATTCCTAGGGAGAGTTCAGAACTAAAACACCCACAGCACCTAAATTCTGAAGAAATGACATTATTTGCTGGGTGATTTACTAGAGGATTTCAAAGACATGACTAAACTTTGTATTTGAACCAAAATCAGGAGATAATTTTATTGTCTTCTTGCATCTATTTTAGTGATGATCTAAGTAGCCCAAGAGAATTTAGTGGTATAGAAACTGTAGAATCATCTAATTGGCTGAAACCAACATAAATATTTGTCACCAAGTGGCATGCATTATTTATATCCAGAAATGTCCAGCAGGTAAACTCTGCTCGTTTCTATTTAAGGTGCAGATTCCTGGAATTAGCCATGTTCCTTCAGCAGCAGTGCTTTACTTTGTTTCAGAAGATCTGCAATATGTGGAAATTTATTCTTCTGACTTGCAACTTAGAAGGCTGAGCATGACTTTAGTTTATTTCTATCTTAAGAGAGCTTTAAGCATCTGATGATCACTAGACAGAAAGACCAGGATTTTTTTCTTTCTTCTGCCCTCACATTACTATTGACCTAAAGAAAAAAGCCACAAAGATGGTGCTTTAGAAATGGTTGGTACAAGACCTAACTCCCAACCCTGTGAAATCCCCAGATGCTTCAATAAGCTGCATTTTGGGGTTGTTTCCACCTCAACAGGAGTATTATGGCCCCAAACAGTACCCATGATTTGTTTCATGGTGGTTAAAGATGGAGTTTTAGGTTTCTTGTCTGGTTTATTCATGACTCGGATAAGTAATTCACAGAGTAGGTGTGAGGTTCTGTTTTAAGGACAGCGTTACACTGCATTAATCCAATGACTTTAATACCTTTACTCCTACTATCTTACAGTGATGTAGCTGAGAGTGAATCGGGCTGAAGATTTTGCGTATAGGTGATTCTATTATTTTTACGAGGCCCTGCGGGCTCTAATTCTTTGCACCATGTGGGAGCCTTCCATGAATACAGAGTGCCATCTGTGCTTGGGTCTCATTCCTTAAAGAAACATTTAGCTACCTATTCATCCTTTCTGCATTCCTGGGGCTGAGCAGTGTGTGAGTGCGTTACCCCTTCCTCCCTTGTGTCACCAGAGTTTATTGATCAGCCTCAGGACTGAAAACACAGCAGAGAGCCCTGCTGTTTCCAGTAGCTGTTGCCTATCTTTTGAAGCAGAGATGAATGTTTGAGCCATAATGTATTCTTTCAACACCAGAGCATTAACCTATTTTTTGAAATATGAATGCGTGAAATTCTCAAACTGGGAGGAGAAAAGGCATTGGAGCATCAGAAAGGTTGAATATTGAGCCTTTTGCTTCAGTTCTTGCAGCCTGAGCCTCTTGTATCTGTGACTAATTCTCTCCCTGTTCACCACAGGAATACTAATTGCCAGATGAAGCTCTTTGTTCAGCTAATGCGCTAATTGTTGCTTAGAAGAGGAATTGTCTCTTGCAACCATTTACTCCTAAGGAAACTTGAAACCTTATTTCTGCGGTTGAGTCCAGAGAGTTTACAGTTATTAAGCTTCTGAAATCACCAGACCAGAGTCACTGGGTCAAAATCAAGCACCCTATTTCTTTCTGAAATTAGTTGTTAAAATCCAGACAGGTAACATTTTGCTTTATATCACAGGTGAGTTGCGACAATATTAAGTGCCTTGCACCATTCTGTTGTGATACAAAAACCACAAGACATTTAGAGTTTCAGTATGAATGAGAATCCAGAGTTCAGATGTGCATCACAGTCAGGTTTGACTTACCAACATCAAACAATGGGAGCCGGTAAGAGCTACCTGAAAACAAGAAACATTAAACATAGAAGCACACTCTTAATGCATGTAAGCTTTTAAGTAGAACAGGTCTTTTTGCTGCCTGAATTTTAATTTATATCCATCTAACCTTTACTTGAATCTAAACATTCAGAAGAACCTTTGAGGTGTATGGATGCATACTTATTCTGCAGCACTCTAGGGACAAGAGGATGTATTTGGGCAAAAGTTGAACTTCTACAGCTTTTTCAGTTACAGGGATTTGTGACACACCATCTGAATCCAGGAGCACACATCAGCACAAGCACACACACGAATGTACACCTGGAGTTAAAAGAAAAATGAATAAGAAAGATGTCCTAGTTTCTCATGAGAAAAAACTCATTTAAGTATGTAAGAGAGAACAGGATTAAACTAGAAGAGGTACGTACCACTATAAACAGGTCAATAACTGTCACCACATTATATGTAAGGATAAAATCAGTACAGGAGAAAGTCGCATAATTAATAAAGAATTCAGAGACTCTTTTTTTTTTTTGCCTGAAGTCACTTCCTGGGCAACTTTTGCACCTTACAGAGGACTCCTTAGTGCATGCTCTGCTGACTGCAGTCCTGGGCATGGTAGCTGCCAGATGTCATCCATTCATTAAGACTGAAGTGGTCTAATGAAAAGGAAGATTTATGAAGATTGTTGGTAGTACAAAATGAAACAAGACAAAAATATCTATTAATATCCTGCTAATGCATTTTAGAGCTAGTTGCAGCACATAATAAAAATCCTACGTATTTCTTTACAGAAATGTTTCTTCCTCTCTGACCGACCAAACCTCCAAGCATTATACTGATCTGATTTCCTTTTACTTGACTTTTCAAAGGCTGGTAATACCTCCATGGTTCTTTTATGTGGTCAGGTTTCTTATGATACCATGAAGCTCCTGTGGTCTCATCCCAGATTTGCTCAAGGCGTGACTAACTATTCTCAGTTCATGGCTGTGTCACCTTTGCCTCAATAAACCAGTGCGATTGTTGACTCTTTCAACCACTCATTTCCAAACAGAAAACTCCATACCCTCACTGTGCTGGGAGAGCACGGGAGGCGGCTGTAGAAGAAGCTCTGTAAGGACAGCAATCATTATGCTTGTAAGTGCTTGCTGTCCCTGACCAAGAATGTTAGAGAATTCATTACTTCTGACACTAATTCTGTTCTGTATGAAGTATGAATTACTGATTAATGAACACCAATCTGTTCCAACTACTTCCTACACCCCATATGGTGTTTAAAAACACCTCTTAAAAATAAAGTTATAAAAAGAGATCTACTAAATCATAACCCAACCCATGACTAAAGTAAGGGTTTTATCTATAATCTCATGACTTATTACATTATTCAAAATAGTTTTAAAAGTGACTAACAGAGATTCAGATGTTTCTTTGGGAGAGTGCCTTATTCCCCCAAAATGGCGTTATCAAAACTTCCCAGATATTCAGGGCAACAATTTGTTCCTTAATAACAGTTTTTGGTACTGAGACTAGCAAGAAGAACAATAGATAAGATAAATACACAAAAATCGTTCCACATAAACCAAAAATTCCCTGTGATGAAAATGTATTTTAACAAATAAGGAGAAAATTGTTCTTTTAATACTTACAAAGATGAGGGACCAGATGAAATGCACTTTCTTTCAGTAGTGCAGGTACTTCTCTGATAGTGTACAGAACTATCACTATTTTTCCATTTAATACCTTCTTTCTCAACAATGCCCAGAGAAATGTTATATGGCAGGTCTGTGACGTATGACAAACTGCCAGCTGCTGGCGAGAGCACTCCTGCCTCAGCTATGTGAGAATGAGGAAGGGAAACAAAGGAGCTGGGAGCTGCTTGAGGACCTAGACAGGCTATTAGGCACATCTGGAACGAGATAGAGCTCTCCTGAGCCATGTCTAGATGGCACACAACCCCAAGGACACCAACTGCCCTAGGCTGCTGATTGTCCAGACTGGGAACCTGATGAATGTGTGCTGCCACTCCCCTCTCGTCTGCTTTCCAGGTCCTTGCCAAAGAGGCCGGGGCATGGCGAAAGGCGGCTTGGCTGCTACAAACTTCTCCTAACCTTGTGATGGAGTCCAAATGAAGCACAAACCTGGGTGTAGGAACTCAAAGAACTCAGTTCAGACATCTTGATGTCTTGCCTACATCATTATCCTTATGTTCTTAAGTTTATGAGGGGCGGAGTTTTTAAACAGACAAGTAATTTTGGCATCAAGTATAACAAAAAGCCAGGGGTTCATCCAATAAGTCAAGGCCTACTCAATGCTTGCATTTGTTTCCAGTGACTAGGAGAAAATGTGCCTATGAGCAGAGACAGTCAGTTTTGCACAAGGTATATCTAAACCAGATTAAATCACCATACAAACATCAGCAGAGTATAAAGCTCATATACATTCAATCTTGTTCATGCCAAACAACAGTTTCAAAAAAAAAAGAGAAGTTAGTGGAAATTAATACCCAGAGGCTATTGGATTTTATAACATGAATATAGGGTGGGATTTTTTGGGCAGTATTCACTTACTGTATATTAGGACTTACATTGTGGCTTATGGGCTGATTGAGGTTTTTTTGCTTCTGAGTTTTTCAAAGAATACAGGGTCACTAAACTTCAGTGTCTCCCTGTCATCCACAAACAACCCTTAAAATCAGGGACTATTTTCTCTCTTTTCAGGTATTATTGATTTTTGAAAGTAATTTTTTTTTATATACACATACTCTGTAATTTTTTCTTGTTCTGTAATATTTGAAAGACCTTCAGGTGATACATAGATCATGTATGATTTACCCTGGACAGGGGACATAAGGTACTTATCAAAATTCAGCCCCATTACTGCCTCTTCTTTTATTTCTGTCCACTATAGCGAAAAGCTTTGTATGTCCTTCCAGTAAAGAAGGCAAGGCTGGCTAGCAGTCAGTGTGACAGAAGGAAAGCAGTGCAGCAGAAAATTGGATAACAGGATAAAAAACACAAGGACCACAGGAAGCCCATCAAAACTGCCTCCACTTGTCAAAAACCAGACAACTGACAAGTACAAATATCAAGTATTATCCACAATTCAATACTTGTAATGATATCACAATTACAGTTCTGCTTCCTATAGGCAACAACTTAACTTTTTAGGCTTGACCTTACAATAGCAAACCAAATGTGGTGTGATAAAACAAATCTGTGGAAGAATTGTTCGCAGTCAGGCATCTGACTTAGTCCCAAACTAATTTTTTTGGTTATTTTCCTTTAGAAAAAAAGGTGTTTAAAGACTATTGCTCAGTCACTAAAAAATATGTTGACTTAAGATCGGGTACATATTTAGTGATTCCAGATCATGCATCAGAAAGAGGCAGGCAATTTAAACTGTCTGCCATCAGTTCAAGACTGTGGCTAATTCATTACTCACACATCTCTAGTTGGAGTACTAATTTAAACTCATGTGTGTCATATTAATTGTAATCTTGTTTCAAAGTGACAAGATAAATATCTCAAGGTACATAATATATTACGGACATAGGTCAAAACAAATGAGTGTCTAGAAGAGATTAACACTAAATACAAGCAATATGTCACATTTGTAAATTAAGAAAGGATAAATTATATTAACATTTAACAGATTGCTCATTATACTTCATCTATGCTTAGGCCTAAATACACTAAAAGATATTTTCCTGTATTTAAGATCCCTTTAAACAACTCAGACAATATTCAGAATTGCATACTTGGGATACAGAAGCAGCAGTTCCCAGACGTTACAAAGACCAGTATGCAGTGCTACAGGATAAACAAACCTGGCAGCCTGTTGTAGTTTCCTTGATTTATTCTTATTATTAGTAGGAGCTTGAAAGAAAAAGTCGAACATATTCCCTATTTTCTCCCTCGGCCCTGTTACCAGATTAATTAAACCTGTTGGTGAAGAGTAGCTTAATTTAAAAGCAGTCTTGGAGCTTCTCCTAACAAGGAAAGCTTTGAGACACTTCATCAGTTCAATCACCTGAGCAGTATTCTGTCCTTACTCACACATACAGATCTCTAAGTCACGATTCAACAACAGTGTCATGTGGGGGCAACCAC
Source organism: Cuculus canorus (assembly GCF_017976375.1). Lineage (NCBI taxonomy): Eukaryota > Metazoa > Chordata > Aves > Cuculiformes > Cuculidae > Cuculus > Cuculus canorus. Next base: position 26,315,658 of record NC_071406.1, on the reverse strand, counting down.
CCCCAGGACATGCACTGCTGCAAGTCCCCTCCAAATGCAAACTCTTTGCTGCGTTCAGCAACTCACAGGAATGGCTTTGAGAGTGCTCCTAAGTAAAAGCTAATGTAAGTGTGTAGGAAATAAATATAACTGCTCCTGTGACTGTAGAATTTGACCTGTCATAGAGAGTTTATTTCTATTTCCATTGTCAGAAATGTGTGTTAAAAAGAAAGGAAGTATCTCTATACTCACTAATATTCAGAAATTGGACCTTTTGTAAAAATGTGTGTACAATACCTGTATATCTGATATATGGATTCAGCCTCCTTGTCACCTGCATAAGAAACACATTTTACATTTACAACTCCATCTGCTCTCCAGTTTCCTGGTTTGAGGTTTTCACTTTGATATTCTTTAAAAAGTATATTTCCTTTTTCTTGGGGCTTTTCTCACAAATGTGTTATTCAATTACAAAGTCAATTCCAAATCAACCTGGATTAGGAGCCCAGCTTCCATAGAATTTATCAGACAAAAAGAGAAAGAATATATCTTATATCACAGTAAATAAGTATTTCATATCATTGTAACTAAACCTGCACTAAAATTTCTCCTTGTGTTTCTTACCAAAATCTATGTGTAGATCAGCTCTTGTAGACTTGTAAAAGCAAGTATAATCCATTGTTTCAATTCTTCTGGCCATACAGCCGAAAATAATTTGGAAATCTTAACACAACTCATGTTTTAAACATACTAGTGAAAAAAATAATAATTTCAAGTTGAAATCACTGATTGTGCTGATTTTATCAGATAAACTGTTTCCCCCCTCTTCCCCTTGTCATGTAAGGATTCCATTGATAGAATGAATAACAGGAAAAGGTTTAACTTACTTATAGATAACATTTTAATTCAATCCATTTTAGCCAGTCTGATGAAGAAGATATAACACTGCTTTCAGACAAAGAAAATCTGATGAGAATTATGTACTGAATGGAGGCTTTTCCATCACTAAATCATGCTATATATCCATCTATTTCTGCAGAAGGCTGCTGTAGCCTCCTACTCTGTAATTACTGCTGTTTAAAGATAATAATTTAAATTCTATTACCTTTGCCATAGAAATGTCATTCTTTACATAAATAAGGTCAACCATTAGATGTATTTGGTTTTGGATGTATGTCGTCTGTATTTCATTTCACTGTATTTCATCTCTCTCTTAAGGCATCAAGATGCTTCTCATCCTGCTTTGATTTCTACCCTGACATTTGTCTGTAGGATTTATTGTTAAAATAATTCATGTATCAGTCACCGGTTGCTGTCATCTCTTGCTATTTCCAACCCCCTTTTTAAAAAAAATCTGCCAATTTTCATGGAAATTTACAAATAGTAATCAGAACCAGCAAAAACATTAACTGTGTGGTAAAGGAAGGAAGGAACAGAAATAGGTGGGATAAATTGGACTTCGTTGCTTACCAATGCAGATGTCAGTATACCTACATTAACAACTTTTCCCTATTTGCAGTCCTCATATGGTGGCAAAACTAGAAGAAAAACTGAAGCCTTTGCTGCTGCCATGTGCTAAACAACAGCCACTGCTACTCAATAAAATGGGCAGTTACCTCAACGTTAACACGGGCAATGGAATAATGCCTTATTCCTTACGTCTGAACCCCCAGGTAACATGGCTGTGGGCATTATTCTGATTAGAAATAGATTTGTTATATATTTTGAGTACAAGTAGCCTTTTGTACACGTAATATTGTCTGGTTCACATGGAATCTCATCGGGGTCCCACAGGGAAAAGATCCTCCAGTTGCTTTGATAATGTCCTATCAGTTAGGTTACCTCATGCTAGTAATATCCGTCAGACACTGGCTGATGCTTTCGGGAAAGCTGCATGTAAATCACTCGTCCTCATTCCAGCATGTAATAACAGACTGACAACATGGAACAACAGAAACATGAGCTGGAAGGTCATATTTGGAATCAATAACGTGCAGGGCAGAGGGAGGGTCAGCCCACATAGAAAGGAGATTATGGAATATAAGATGCAATAATTTTAGAGCTTTCCGAAATTCAGTACAGAGCCAAGCAATCAGCAAAACTGAAAAGACATCCCAAACTAAGGTAGTTTTTTATCTCAGTGTATACTTTTCCACTTCTTTTGTCCCAACTGATTTATTATGGTGCTATTCTTTTGTCATATCAAGTGACAATATTTTTTCAATGAACTATGATTTAGAGATAAAGTCAATCTGACAAAATAGTCTAAAATGTGCACGGAAAAACCAAGAGAACTCATAAGTGTAGCACTCAGCAGAAGCGTTTGTGTGCCAGGCAGGCACGTATCTGATTCCCCATCAGGTTATGATCACTGAGATAAAGTTCTTTCATAAACATAATATGTGAGTTGATTAATGAGGTGGAGCCATTGAATGACCTCCAAAGATCTCCTTCAACTTGAATTATTTTATGAATATTGATATCAAATTTCTTTTCTGAAGTGTCCTAGATCATTGGAACCATGGAAGCAGCAAACCTGAGGGTAAAAATGTGATCCAAAGAGTACCCTGCAGGAAGTTTTAGTGGAAACTACAGGAAAATCTACTGTTTTCAAGTATTTAGGCAGGACCAAAGCATCTGCTTTGCATATCTGGGGAAGACAGAACACAATAAAATGGTGTATTGCCTGTTAGCACTCAGAGAAAGGGAACAATGGCCAGCAGAATTCTTTTGCAACCAACATCTTTCCACGTTCTCCTGTTAGATAGTGAGAAACATGGGAACAGAACTTGTACAGATAGATTTATTTCTTAAAAAATACATTTTCCATCAAATGTTTCGTCCTGTAAGTGATAACTCCTTTTGAGGACAGAGCCTGCTCCCTCTGTAAGGGCTCCAAAGAAAGAGCAACAAAAGGTCAATGCCTTTAGTCTAAAGCAAGGCAAATTTTTGCACTTTTTAAGAATCCTTGTGCTTGGAAACATCAACATTTTTAGTGAAATATCTTTCTCAAATCTGCTGAAATAAATGAAAATTGCATATTGCATTTAAACAGGCAGAGACACGTGCAACTTTTTTTTCCCCAGGAAATTCTTAGATACTGACATTTTGAAGGCAGTGAAGCCGTTTTGCGTATTTGTTGTTTTTAGAAGGATTCTGAACTACACCAAGCAGATGCTAAAACAGATGGACACTGTCTTTTGGAAAAGTGGGAAAAATATCTGATCAGAAAATGTCACGCTATTGTTTCTTTTCTTTTTTTTTTTCTTTTTCTTTTTTTTTTTTTTTTTCAGCTGATTAAGCTATGAAAGGACTTTTCCTTATGCCATAATTTAAGGAAAATGCAGATGCTGCACTGCCTTAGCCAGTACTACATAAGCAGCTAGGTCCTGGCCCTGCTCCACTCCTCTTTCTAAAGACTGATTTCAAGTTGCTTAGCCCCAGTCCCGGTTTTCCCCTGACGAAGAGCATTGCAGGGTGGTGAGGATCACAGAGGGCTGAAGCTGGAGTCCAAGCAATCTCAAAAAGGCAAGAGGCCCTGTGGAGATGATGAACCTTGCTCTGATTGGGGATGATGGCAACAATGTGGCATGCTGAGTTGTTTGCAATATTTTGTTCTCTTACCACCCGGGGTAAATATATTTGTGGGAACTCAGCAGGACTGAGAGAACTAAAATGAAGAGATGCTACTCCTTACCTCTCGGTGGTATCTTGCCTGACTACTGCCTGTCCAGGAGCTGGAGGTGCTGTTGGTCTTCCTGGAAGCCTCCGTAAAGATCCCATGTGTCCTTCCTCCTGATCTTGCAGCAGCCAAACTGTTTGCCGTTCAAAATTGTTGCACGGGGACATATTTGTTGCTTACATATAACTGTTTCATCTTCAGATTCATTCTGCTTGAAAGCAAATTTATGTTGGTGACTAATCTAAATTGTATCATAGCCAAAAGAGTTTCTGTTTGCCCTAATAATGGACTTTTATGATGGAGATACAGCCATGGAGGGGTGACACATTGCGAACCGAGCATAGGGAGGAAAAAGTGGTATTTGCTAACTAATCTGACTTTCCTCTTCAGTAGACAATTTATCTCTACTCTTAGGTAGATAATGGACTGGTCAATAAACCAGACAATTTTTTTTCACGTTCTCCAGTAGCATTTGCTTATGTATCAGCTGGTGGCAGAATTCTCTGATCTACCTCCTCCATCACATCAACATGCTTTTTCCTTTTAATAATGGTTCTTTCTCTTGTATTCTCTTCTGTTCTTTTCTACCTCTTGCTTCCAAACAACATGAGAAACAAAAGCAAATAGTTAGAATCAGAGCCCTAGGAATAACTGAATAAAAACCTGAAAACCCAATGTTATATACAGAAAAATACTTCAGTCATATCTAAATAGAATACTTTGTTTCATGTTTTCAGGTCTTTACAGGTTAACAGGATAAATCTGTTTTTACATGGAAATCAGTTTCTACAAGAAAAGCTGTTTCGATAAGTGGAAGTGATTTGCTTTTAAATTTTGCAGCAAGAGGTTTCAACATTGTTTTGCAGGTCTGTTTTTCTTCACTGAAAACAATTAAAATGAATTCAGCAAATGCTTTTCTAAACTCAAAATGGTAATTTGGGGTGAAAAACATTTCAGGAAAAAGTATTCATCAATCTCCTGTTTGAAACAAGTTTCACTGTGAGGATAATTTAAAGTAAATGTGAACATTTTGCTTTTTGTTGCAGTTTGTCCTTTGGTAACATGCAACCACGCTGGGAGTGGACTCAACTGATGGTCTTTTTGAGGTGAACCTGAAACAAGTCTAGAGTGCGCTGTCTGGCAGCCTTATAACTTGTATAAAGTGAAGTGTGTAAACTTGCATAAATGCGAGACGTTAGTCTAAGTGAAATTGCAGCAATTGCCATAAAGCCCGGAATTAAAATTGCTCATAAAGTGGCTACATGAACTGTTGAACAATTTACTCAAAAAAAGGAACAGCTTTTTTTTGCTATACAATCAGTTTGCTAAATTCATTTAATACAATGGTGAACTGACAATAAATAGACCACACACATGAGAATATTGAGGCAATGATATTTTGTCTTTGCAACAATATGGTTGTGCTGTGTCATAACAGTGTCAGCTGAACACTGAGAAGTTGTAGCCTCTTTAGAGCAATTACTTTTTATGGAAACAGATTGAAGAAATCAACTATCATGTTAAGCACAAAACAGTATGAATGGAATGAGCCTGCCTTAGAACTTATACCTTTTTCTTCTGTACATTTAATTCTGAAATACTCACTTCTTCTTTTTCACTGTGAAATATTTCCACAAGTATTCAATAATTTTATTCTAGGATAAGCCATATTCTTTATAATCTTATTCTCACATAAAAATTATGTGGAAAAATTACTGTGTACCTCCTAACATATTTTTACAGTGCAATAACCAAGTCCAAGTTTTTAACAACTCTATTAAGCTGAATATATTCATAGTATCTTTAACTTTTTTGTTCTCACCTTTGCCTCAATACGCTCCTTGTGACTTTTTTTTAGGATTCTATGTTCCAACTAAATCCTTAATTTGATTTAAGAATCATACTAGTGGCCCTCATTCCACTGTTTTTATACTCTATATAAATAAAGAAGAAAGTGTAATGGTTTGTCAAACAGTTGGTCTACCTCAGAAATGACCCAGACAGGGAAATGGATAACTGCTGGACTTCCCAAAGCTTATCTGTTTTGCAGTATGCTTGTATCATTTTGAAAGAATGCACCCACCTCCCTTGTTTCTTTCCACGTGAAGAATTTATTTCATGAAAGTAACAGAGAAAAGTCTCAGTCGAGAACTGAGAATTAACTGGGAACAAACTACTGTGGCTTAAATAGCGCACCAGAATAATTACCCCAAAGAAACCAGTGGATGCAGTTGAAATGGCATTTGCGCTCCCAGCAACTCCCACCCTCGTTGCTCTTCAGACAGTTGTGGGATATGAAAGAGCCCTTCTTAGGGTCATGTCTTATCACAGAACTGTTAACGAAGACCTGGAACATTGCTGGAGAAATACTTATTACAAAGAAATGATATTTCACTGCTTCTTGGTGGATGACATAAACTACCAAGAGTTCTGTCTTTTTTCTGTGTCCTGTTGAAGAGTTAATTTTGTATCTCCACCTTGTAATCCCTTGGGATTAAAAACCAAGAATTTCTGCACATAATTATTTGGTTTATGGAATATTTTAAAACACAAGTGTTTTAAAATACAAGCACAAAAAATGTATTCATCTTTTAAAAATTTAAGAGCTGAATGAATGACTCAAAATACAAATATTCATTATCACAGGGAAAAAATGAAAAAGACAGCTTGAACAATTCTGGAATTATACTCTTAAGACACCAAATACTGCTGAAAGAAATGAGTGAATAGTGGATGTTTAAATTGATTCTAGGCATCCTTGGAAAGTACCAGGGGGTACAACACAGTAGCCACAAGTCAGTGAATTTTAGAATTTCACGCAAGATCAGTGTGGGTCTGAAAAAGTGAAAATATGAGACTGTAATTCTGTACTCTTCTGAATATTTAGTAGCATAGCACACTCTCTTTGGTCAGTGTCTTCAGATGGATTAAGAAAGCTTTCTGGCTTTTTATGAATATCTGGTAATTAGACATTAGTAATGACATCTGGTCTGAAAAAAGAACAAAGTAAATAAAAGTGGAGTGAAAACTGCTTGCCACAGAAAACTTGCAGTGCCAGTTACTTATAAAACCAAGAAAACATCACAAGCCAATCCCAAATCTCATCCTCTACTATAGCATTAAGAAGGTGCATAGAAAACAAGCAAAAACCATTTTGCCTAGCAGTGTACAAAGAACTTCCAATTCTACTGTGCGGGGCAAAAGAAATGTATCAGAATTTGATAGCTTGTGGTACTGAGTCATGAGAAAGTATATAAAGATTTATACTTGTTAGTCATTACTAGACAATAGATGCTTTCAGTGAGATATATCCCAGCTGAGACACAAGCATCACCAGATATTACTGTTCAAAATATTTTTTTTCATTAAAACTGAATGAAAGAGCAAAAATGCATCAGGTCTGTACTGCAATGAAATGTACAGTTGTTTTTTAAAGTCACAGCATCAATTTGAAAGAGTTTGTCTGGAGCCATACCTGGAAAGGTGATGGAACAGTCTGTTCTGGATGTTTTTTCCAAGCATCTGGAGGAAAACAAGGTTTTCAGGAGTGGTCAAAATGGATTCACTAAGGGGGAATCATGCTTGCCCAATGTGGTAACCACCTATAATGCCCTAACTACCCAGGTAGGTAAGGGGAGAACTGTGGACATTGTCTACCTTGACTTCAGCAAGGCTTTCGACACTGTCTCCCATAACATCCTCATATGTAAGCTTAGGAAGTACGGGTTAGATGAGTGGACAGTGAGGTGTGTTGGGAACTGGCTGCACGGCAGAGCTCAGAGGGTTGTGATCAGTGGCACAGAGTCTGGTTGGAAGCCTGCGGCCACATTGCTCCCCACAGGTCGGTACTGTGCCCAGTCTCGTTCAACATATTCATCAATGACCTGGATGAGGCGACAGAGTGTACTCTCAGGAAGTCTGCCAATGATACAAAACTGGAAAGAGTGGCTGATACACCAGAAGGCTGTGCTGCCATTCAATGAGACCTGGACAGGCTGGAAAGTTGGACACAGAGAAACCTAATGAAACTCAGTGAAGGCAAGTGTAGAGTTCTGCACCTGCCAAGGAATAATCCCGTGCACCAGTGCAGCTTAGGGAATGACCTGCTGGAAAGCAGCTCTGAGGAGAACCTAGGAATTCTGGTGGGTGACAAGCTGTATGAGCCAGCAATGTGCCTTCATGGCCAAGAAGGCCCATGGTATTGTTGGGCACACCAAGAAGAATGTGGTGAAGGGAGGCTATTCTCTTCTACTCTGCCCTAGCCAGGCCCATCTGGAGTCCTGTGTCCACTTCTGGGCTCTCCTGATCAAGAAAAGAAGGACCTCCTGAGAGAGTCCAGTGAGGGCCATGAAGATGATTGGGGACTGGTGCATCTCTCTTATGAGGAGAGAGCGAGTGAGCTCTGTTTAGCCTGGAGAAGACTGAGAGGGGACCTTATTAATGCTTATAAATATCTAAGGGACAGGTGTCAAGAGGATGGGGCCAGACCTTTCTTAATGGTGCCCAGCAACAGGACAAAGGGCAACAGGCACAAACTGGAGTACAGGAAGTTCCACCCTAACATGAGGAAAAAAGTCTTCACTGTGAGAGTGAAAGAGCACCAGAACAGGCTGCCCAGAGAGGCTATGGAGTCTCCTCTGGAGATAGTCAAAACCTGCTTGGAGGTGTTCCTTTGCAGCAGCTTGCTCTAGGTGAACCTGCTTTAGCAGGGAGCTTGGACTGGATGACCTCCAGAGGTCCCTTCCAACCCCAACCATTCTGTGATTCTGTGGTATTTGCAGAAATACTAAAGAGTGTATGAGTGGCATATAACAGGATCACGTTTTCAATGAAAAGGAAGAGACTGAGCTAGAAAAGAAAAGGCTGTCAGGGAATTTTTATTTTTTAAAAAAAGGAGGTAAATGTGCATCCTCATTGGGAAAAAGAGAGCCTTTAGTTCTCATTCCTTGTAGAACCTAAATACGAGTACTGTTATTACTGTATCTTTATTTATAAAAGATAAAAAAATCTAAAAATCTCAAAGTCTCTTAAAAGCTGGGATTTTCACCCTGAGGAATGGCAGTGTGTGACAAGCTGCACCCTACAGGTACTTTTCAGGGCTACCTTATATGGTGCAGAAAGAAAAAAATAAAAGAAAAACTCAGTCTTTGCATTGTCGGAGGAGGCTTAGGAAGCTTTTTTGTGAACTCTTCTTTTGTGACTCTTCTGGTTTCCATTTCACAAGTCTTCTTCCTAACAATTATAACCTAGACAGAGACCAAAAGTTCATGAACTGAAGTTTACTTATGTAAACCAGCATTTAGAAGAAAGATAGATGAACTGGAGTGTGTCGAGAAGCATCTTGGCACTGTCTGCATTCTGCAAAACCCGAACTTAAAATTACTATGTTACTTTAAACCTCGGCTGCAAAAACTGATTCTCAGAGGCTAAAGTACAGTGGGACAGCAGAAAATTTCTGCAGAGCACAGTAAAATTTGCTAAAGACTAAAATACATCTTTTGCAATACTGTAAATACTTCCTTGCTATTATCATTAATATTTATATTGTTTTCTCACTGAAAGGAATCACAATTTCAAGATTTTCTTAGCTTTGAGAAATCAGAGCCCTCTTGGGTTTGAATAGTAGAAAAATAGCCTTTACCAAATTCTCTATTTTGTTACACAGGACCTATTTTGCTAGAACAAATAGAGCGTGTCAAATGTCGTAAGTGGAAGATGGTTTTAAGCTTTGTCTAGGACAAATTTTGCCAAGCAGGAATAGCTGGCTTTCACGTTTTATTTGTGTCAGTGTAGTTAGTATCTGATCCAATTTGGATGGAAACTGTCTCTTCCAAATGTTCAGCAGATGGAAGGGTGGTGAGCAGTTACAAGGAACAGGTTATATCTATTACAATAAATTGCTTGGAATACCAGGTATTCCTCCACTGCCACTGACAGATATCATTGTAGCACAGTGTCTGCAAATCAGGTAGATTACTGTCAACCTAAATGTAAGGTCTCTCATTCTGGGTAGCACTCCCTGTGAAAACCAATTGCTTTCCAAACGCACTGCTCATTGCTCGCACTCAGGGCTACAGTTCTACTGGCAGGTTCTGCCGTCCGTTTGCAGGGTAAAGCTCTTTGACTTGAACCAGAGATTTTGCCACTATAAGGACTATACATTCAGGCTGCTCTCTGTTTCACTGTTACCTTGGAAATTTCTTGCATGAGGGAAGTATTTCATGGTACTGTTGCTGCTGCTTTTACTAGTAAAAATAAAAAGCACCAACAGGAAAGGAACAGTATTTTTTTTTCCATACAACCACTTGTAATTCTCTTGGCATAAGAGCTGCCAGACGTTTTGACTCATGCAGTCATAGCTAATATACCAGTGTAAAAATAAGGGATACTGAAACAGCAGGAAGTGTTCCAGAAAAGCAGTTTGATCTTCACACAGCTTCTTTTCTCCTTTTTTCTACTTGGCGTGCTGTATTTTGCAGCTCATTAGTTATCATATGTTCACTTTGCTCTCTGATTCTGATGATAAATACCTCTGGAAAAGAAAAGCACAGCTCAGAGAATCTGCTTCTCCATTCTGGGTACGCTGAAGATGTTACTTTCAAACCCATCATTCCCAGTCCCAGACTGCAGCTTTGTCTCTGAGGGCCTCATCTCGTATTCCATTTGCTATTATGTATTTTAAAAAAAAATAAAGGAAGAAAAGAAACAGCAATAACAAAATCAGCTTGAGCTGGTAAGCATGACACCATTTCTTGGGTCTAGGACATATCCCTAGCATTCTTTTATACATGCAGTGACAAATGTAGCAAAGACTATAGGTTAGACTATTGATTTAGCCAAGAACAACTTCAGCAGCTGTAAAGTACTCAATTTCATGGCTTCTCCTTTGGTCAATTGCATATAAAGAAAATTGTATATAAAGTTCATTCAGAACCATCAGATCCAAGTTTCTAATTTCTCCTCAGCTGAGCAGGCAGGGAGAAGATCTGCATTTTTTGCATTTTCTTTTTTATAATAACTGCGTACATTCTTATGGGCTATTTGAGTGGAACCTTATAGTACCTTTGTGCAATTCTAGTGTGGTGCTCCCTGTGACAGCAGAAAGATTCGTGGCACAGCTCGCCAGATATTGAAAGCTTTCAGATACTGCAAGCACCCTTGCTATTATGATTCCATTGAAATAAAGCCAATGCGGGATGTAAGCATAGCCTGGAGAGCAGCACTGAAGGTGCAATGTGGTCATTACAAAGCTTTCTTCCTGCTTCTGTTTCCAGAAGTCATCACTGGATGGCAGAAATATGCTACAGGCTTAGATTGTAAAAAGAACATATTTTGAAGGGCAATATGTGCACTGTGGCCATTTCTCTGCCCTCTGGCTGTCTTAAGGACAGATCCTCATCTCTTTGGTTTTTCTTATTCTGCAGGTCTTTGTAGGGAGTTTCTCAGTGTTTATGTAAAGCTACGACAGTATCTAATGCTGCATTTCCATGGATCCCTATGTGGAGAGTGGCTGCAGAAGAACAAGCCTGAACCCTCCAAAATTTATACACCAATCAAGGCACAAAAGATTGGGATTCGATCTCTTGTGGGGCACCTTCTTTTTCTATGTTCGTCTTAATATGTAGTCACAAACCTATCTTTATTTAAGACAGTTCTTTAAATATCATGGGAAATGGATTGAGACCAGTTCCCACAGACTCAATAGTAACGGAAAATTAGGAACTGGGAAGAAATCCAACATATATGAATTATGCTTCTTCACTTCCGCCAGCTTCCATTTACAAAGAGACAGTTGATAATGCCACTCTGAAGTCTTAAGAGTCTAACACTCTGTGAAATTATCTTATTTTCTGTCACCATGTAGTTGTTATTTCCAGATCTTACAAAATTTTATAGTAGTAATGTAACATGAATAATTAAAGAAATTAATAATTTCAATACTACAATAATACTTGCTTTAAGAGAATGCACAGGAAAGCTTGCAGTCCTCATTACATTGTCCAGAAACATTTTCCCTGCTGCTGTTGTTCAGCAGTTCCTTTGTACTCTGAAGTGCAAGCACGAGTATTTATATTACTGACAAAATTCTTGAATATTAAGGCTCCTGACATTACAATTTCAGATATCCATAGAAATAGCTTACTCAAAACCTTGACCTTATCGTATATAAACAAGATCCATTGACCAATGCTGCTTTGCATGACAACATTTCTCAAACATGAAATGGTTTGTAGTCTGCCAAAGGACTGTTTCTATTGCAAACACAGACTCAGGGGCAGCTCATAACGTGGAGGGAAGTGGGATACAGACTTTGAACAGGTTCAGCAGCCCAGTGTGCCTCATACATCAGTGTTTGCCCTTCTTACACGCAGAAGGATGCATTTCTCTTCAGAGCAGGCTGCAAAAGACATTATACCTTCAAAGCCATCTAACCAAGGAAACTGTCCAAACTTACAAAACCCCTTTGACAATACTTTTTCAGTGAAGGTAAAATATTAACTTAATCCTTTAATTATGAATGGAGCTGGAGATACAGTTACCCAATTTGAATCTGAAATACAATACACTTAAATGTCTAACAACTTCTTTCACCCAAGTTCCTGTTGTCCTGTTTCAAAGAGCCAAAATCCATCAGAAATCTGGTTTTATGTCATCCTTTTTAGAAAGTGTTCAGACATCATGACAATCTTTTAAATAGATGCTATATTATAATGACTGAATGAAAGAAAACAGGTGTATCGTCCGTCTGAGCAAAACATCTGAACCCTCGTGTTAATCATCTTTTCGTTGTCTTTGTGATTCCCCACATATTAATGCTTAAAATTTAAAGTCTACCAGCAGCTGTGATACATTTATGATACCCCAAGGCTCGTATCTGGTTGTGAAGCTCAGTGTGTTAATGGAAACACCAGAGAAAGACTTCTGCATGATCTGTTACCACTGAACATGGCTCTCTGCATGTTCCCTGTGATATGGCTCATTTTAATCTCAATAGAGACTGAAAATAATCTTTCATATGTTTTCTTAGTAACATATTTGGATATTGTATAAATGCCAAATGTTTTAATGAGTTTCCAAATTTTTATGAGGCTTTTTACTTCTTATTTTGGAGGTTTGCTGAGACAAACCTCCAAATTACGGGGAAATCCCTAGTCTCAAATACTTTCACATAAACTGAATGACTTGTGTTTAAGCTTTTGTAGATATAGGTCCTGTGAAGAGCAATTTTTCCAAAACCTGATGCTGAAATAGAATCTGTGAGGCCTGTACTCCAAGAGCAGTGTAATATCAGAGATGTAATACCTGAGTATAAATACTGATAGCCTCTCAAACAAAATGTGACCAATATCAGAATTAGCTTTTAGTTTGTTTACGTGGACTAAATTAAAAGACATCATCAAAATTTCCAGGCATTGCAATTTTTTAAAACTAACTGATAACATTATAAAGGATTTGCCATTGTAATCTGAAAGTCTTCTTAGACTTCTAGAATTTCCCTAGAGACACTCATATCCACAAAAAAAAGTACACAGAAGATTTGTAAATTGCCTTTGAGCTTTTAGCCAAAATTTAGCTGTCTCTTTGTTAAAGCTACTGTTGCATCAGTATTTTGGAAGATAACAATCTCTAGCATAAAGAGGATCATATTCAACATTGTTCAACTTTTAACTTACCTGGAAACACTGTGGAATGTTTTACAAATAAGTGATCGTAGCTTTAACGCATTTCCTATATACATTACTAGAGTAAACACAGCACTTTATGCAAGAAAAAGTTTTTTTTATTCTTTGCCCTTATAGCACAGGCAGAGTCCAGAATTTTACACTCATACTTACAAAAGCCTGCTATGAGACCCCTAGCTTTGAAGATGAGAAGTAGCTTCCAGCACAGATTAAAATAATTACCATGAAATGGATTTCAGACGGTAGCCAAGGGTTCAGTAGTATCGTGTGTAACAGTGTAGAGGCATTCTGCTGCTCTCTCTTGTTAATATGTGTATTTGTGACCGGGTTGAATCATTAGCCAGTTCAAAGTTGCTACCCAGAAACCCAAGGAATCTCTGGGAAAATGATGGCATCAGAGAAAATGGAGACAAATCTGTATCCTCTTCTGCCACTGACATCACTGGAGATGGCTTGAAAACTAATTGTATTTCTAACAATCTATCCCACATGACAAAAAGTTCTTTTTCCTTCCGGCTCTTTTATCTATGAACTGCAGGAAAAGAAAAAAAAAAAGAAAGAAAAAAGAAAGGAATGTCCTGTAGGAAGAAAAAGAAGAGTGTGTCTGGTGATCCTGGAAGCAGAAGGAAGTGTGATCAGAAAAAAAGAGGAATCAATTTAATTTGAGAGGATAGAACTGTGGGCAGGCAACAGCAACATGAAATGATCATAGAAAAACTCTACCAAAGCTCTTATGGTAACCTTTGGAGTATGTCCCTAACAGAAGGCTCCAAGATGGGCTTTTAAAGCCCCTCAAGTTTTTTAATCGCTAGTTATTAGAATTTCCCAGTGTTTACTTATTGAAATTCTTCATTATTGTAGCAGGAGAGGATTGGTCAGGATACGTTCAACTGAGATCTGCAAATGCTTGTGAACTTAACTATGCCAGCAGCAGATTGAGAGCTCTCATACTGTGAAAGCAAACCTTGCAACTCAGGCAAAAAGATATGATAATTCAAGCTCCAAAGACTGGTCAAAGAAGCGTAAACATGTTTTAGGCAAGTCTCTTTGTATAACTTAAAACTTCTGTTCGTGTCTCTGCCAATGCATCCTTTTCCAGGAATATGAAATCAAGATCTTTCAAATTTGGCTTTGCATCTTTTTATCAGCTTTTTACAACTGGATCTGACATCCAAACTGATACTAAAGCTCTGTTTTTCTTCATAGGGTTACTGCAGACTGATGACAGATTGAAAAACAGCTTTATATGGAAAGAGTTTCAAAAAGCCTGTCAAACTGTTAGTGATTTATTTATTTTTCTCTTTACTGTGGAAATGTTTTGGCTCTGTATTCCAAGGCAGCGTCTTTAACTGGCATCTTTTAGCCAGTTTGAGGCCATTTGGTTCTACATGGAAGTTCCAGTGGCCCTCTGAGTAAAGCTCCAGAAAGGCACCTGTTGAACACAGACATTCACATCTTCACAGACTCTGTGTTACTTTCTCAGTTGAATCAAGATTTAGACACTTCAAATCACTTGGCAAGAGTCAGACAGGAAAGAAATACATAGTAGGGCAATATCTATGCAATATGTACTTATACCATGGGATCAAATCTGGTCTCATGACATGAGTTGCTTAACCTGACAGCCATGTAGCTGATGGGTGGGTGCACAGCTCCAGCCTTGGCGCCAGAACAGAGCCAGAAGAAGGTACACTTACTGTTTCATTTCTTGTGACAGAACAAGAGGTAAGCCAAGATCCCTGTATGGAAGACACTGTACAAACTAAACACAGCTTGTAACCGTAAGAGCGAGTAGGTACCATATAAAAAGACAGTCTAGGGGAATGTGGTAGCACTTTCTAGGCCTTTATATGAGAATATGAGAGGTTTTATCTCCATTTGCCCCAAAGGGAGATTTTGAAGGAAAAGGAATCAAAGGAATGGCCATATGCACAGGGTTTTTTTACTACACGTTGTAAATATTGATGGGAGGGAACAAGACCACAATGATTCAGGTAACCTCAGAGTGAAAAAAATTAGTCTATATCTCAGATATAATCTCTGTAAAGACAGGTGGCTGATAGACTGGTGTTTTCCAACACTGACCTCACGCCCATGCTGAGCTTTCCATTTGCAGATGTAAAGACATTCTCAGCCTTTGTGGTTTAACTTTTGAGGTTTAGCTGAGATTTACTTCCAAGAGACTGGCCGCTTGTCTTCTTTCTTAGCATTATATATACCTACGCGTATCTTATAGGTTAGCAGTAGACTATTTTCATTCATTGTATTCTACTATCAATATGTTTCATATAGTTCCTTTAAAGCCAATTCTTGGAAAAAAAATTTTCTCTAGAGCTCAGTTCTTTGACATTCATGTCTTTCTCTGGAGATCAACATGTAATACTCCTAAATATATTAATTCATTTTTAGGCTCTTTGATTTATTTAAGTACTCTCATTTTGTATTTGCATGACAAAGACCGGTCTCAATACCAGGTAGACTAACGTAGGTGTCTCTTGCCAATGAAGAGGCAAGTCCAGTGCAGTGGTCCTGTTTCACACCACCAGCACCAGAGAGCCGCTCAAAATCCTCTAAGAGCTGACAAGGCTCATCATAGAAACATTTTGGCTGGAAAAGAACATTAAGGCTACTTATTATGGCACCGGCAGTAACAGGGGCACTGAATCTTGACTGAACACCTGGAATAAACTTTCTTCTGCTGCAATCTGTCATAAGAAAGAAACTAGCTTTTCCCAGTGTCAGGGAAAGCCACTACAATTTCAAAAGTAAATAAAGACAAAGTATGCAATTGGTGGTGGGTAAACATCTTTAAAAGGTCAGAAGTCAGAGCTGTGCAGACAGAAGATGCACAAAAGTAACTTCCTGACCCCCTTTGAAACTAGAAATAATCACAAATAATTGTCTCCACGTGTACTCATCCTTACATGTGACTTTCTGGTTAGCCAGAGTGACTCCTTGCTAGGCAACAGTTATCTAAGCCACTGGACAAATGCTTTGCCAAGTCTTCTTGGCTCGTTTGTCTGATGTGCCTTACTTCCCCTGAAAACTCTCACTCTTGCTGCTGGGTGGCCTGTGACCTCTTCGGATCTGGGATGAATCATGACATACTACATTCCCTGGATTTAATACCAAAATTAAGCCACTGACATTCACAAAATTGTCTGTGACACATGCAGAGAAACTTAGAGGAAAAAAAAGTTTCTGAAGACAAGGGAATAACTGGTAGAGAAGGAGCTTCATACTTCAGGGCACAAATGGGGATTGTTGTGTGCATACTGACGAGGCAAATGCAATGAACAAAATAAGAAATCATGGACTATCTTATTCTTGCCCCTTCACAGCTCCCTAACGAAGCATGACTACGAATTTGGCTCATATGGCCAGGGCATTGCTGCTGTTTCTGTGGTGCTTAGTTGATGGCTGGGGTTTAACCACGACACAGAGGCAGGTGGAATATACAGCTAAGCGTTCATCTGCACAAAGAGGGTCATGGTTCAACTCAAGATTCCTAAAGGTGCTCATTCACTGCCCATGCCTCAAACTTCTTTTAACCTATACAATGTCACAGACAGCAAGTGAGATGAGATTAACTCTGCTTGGGGCAAGGGAATCTGCTTCATCTACATGCGACCTGAAGTGCAAGTCATCGTGTCCCCTGGGACACGTCACACAAGGACGTGCTGGCTCAGAAAATATGGGATGTGCCATCGGCCATGTTTCAGCCTCTGAAAAAACTGATTACACATCAGATTTGCAAGTAAACAAGACCAGCGTAACTCTCATTCTTCAGATGAACTGCAGTTATTGCATGCACATACCAAGGTACGCTGAATGTGTTTATTCATAAAAGCTTTCAATTATCTCAAGTGCAGAACGATTCCAGATAAATTTAATTTTCAGATATTTTGCCATCCAACAGTCAATTTTAACTGTTTTTTACTTCATAATTCCTAGTAAAATCATGCATGTATTTTGAAAGTTTGTTTCCATGCACTGGTTCACAAAAAAACAGGGGCTTAAAATCTTTTAGACAAAACTACGTCTTTTCAGAGAGTCCTCAGCTTGCTCTGTTTCCTCAATACCACTGGACACTTGAACTGGGAGGTGGATATGAGATAGGGAAAAATACTTCCATGCTGAAATACTTCTATCATTGATGTAAAAACTTGAAAATTAAGAAGAGTGCCAAAAGGTAAGGATAGATTCAGAAGCTAAATGCTTTCCAGTACTTTCAAACATAAATATCTGTTAGATGAAAGCAGAAGACAAGAAAAAAGTAAAGGCCATATGGTTTCAATGCTTTTTGTGTGAAAACAATGCCATCCTTTAAAATAGTTAGCTCATGATCTTTCTGAACTTGATGAGACGCCTTCCCACCACCAAGGGGAAGAAGACACGATAGTGCATACTGCACACTACATGTTACAGAAAAAAAAATCCTGGGATGAAGAATCTTGTATAAGTAAATAAGTAATTTTACTAGTTCTAACAGCTATTTTTATAGGCATTTCTTTTTTTATTTTATTGGTTGCTTGGGAAGACAGAGAAATGAGATAAAAGAACTATAGACATAGACATTTAATTTCCCAAAAACTGATTTCCCACAAGCTATGTAAACTTCTTACACTTAAAACAAATGGATTGTAAAAGTTTTAAATAATAGTTTTTCATCAGAACATTTACAAGAATTCTTTTCTGCTTTTAGCTCTCGTGGTATCTAACAAGGAGTTCACAAATCTCTGCTGTTTATCTCTGAGTTTGACATGTTAAAAACCATTAATTGATCTCAGATTCCTTGCCTAACGCAAATATTCCTGAATGGAAATGTCAACTAGATTGCAGATAGAAAAGCAGTGGGCAAGGTTTTCTGCACAGTCAGACAAGATTGCTTTAGATCAAGATTTTTCAAGTATTAGAAGGTGATGGTGACCCTCTGTTAGGTCACCATTATGACCGAAACCTGACATCACTACATCAGTTGAGCTCCTGAGGGAGGAGGGAAGAAAACCTGTGCCTGATTTTGCATATTTTCTCTTAATCCTCTTCAGCCTTGTAGTTGTCTGTAGGAACTGCTCAGCCTTCAGCAGTTATGGCATTGGCTGGTCTGGTGGTACAGGAGTCACTTGCAACCACTAGTTAGGACTTGCTTTTACTCCTCTACCTTGGAAAAACTGGTCTGCTGCTAAATCACTCTGGTATAAAATACTGTTTGACTCCCTATGAAGCTGTTTCTCATCACCTTGGGTCTTACAATCCACAGGATGAGAACCTCTGACCTTGTCAATCATATTGTTACAATAGTCCAGACAAAATTTTACACTGTGTACAGCATTGTGTCAGAAGTTTGGAGCTTGACTTTCCAATCACAAATTACATGTAAAGGTGAACTGGGTGAAATCACTTGTAGATTTTTGATTTGCCCCTGTGAGCAGTGCAAGGGCTCAGGCATATGCTGCTGCAGGACGATGCAGTTTGGCAGAGACCTGCTGCTGCCGTCAGCCTTAGCCCATTCCTTCTCCAACGCCATTCACATCATTTTCCCTGTAATGCTGAAGGGCAAGCAAAACTGCGTCCACCAAACATAAGCATTGAGGTATTGCTTCGCGTAGTTCTCCACCGTACTTTTTGTCTGCCTTTGGTCATTGTACGGAAAATAGGGAATTATCAACATTTAGTGTTCAAAAAGATTCCACGGCACTTTTTGGTTGGGAGAGGGGAAGAAAAAAAAACCTCAAAAACCAAAGAAAAAACACTCTAAAAGCCCAGAGGCAATGCCAAGAGAACAGAATTAAAAGTGTTGCAAATGCAATGTAATTCTTAGCTATTTATTGTGTTAGGATTACATGGTAAGGCTGTGAGGTGGGGAGGTATGTAAAAATTGTTATCCTTATTTCCATATGCAACTCACGGTTTACCTTATGCAGAAATGGCTATTGTTATTTTTCATACCTCATGAATTAGTCAATAATATCCCAAAGGATGGTAATCTACAGCAATATCAACTTAGTACTACAAACTACACTCCTACACTCCTAATGAGCTGAACATGTGCTTTGGTGTTTCCTTACACAAGCCATTCCTTCATAGCAGGAATTCCCATGTTGAAAAATGAAAATGTTGGCTGGAAAAATACAAACTACTCTCTGTTTTGAGAAAGACCTTGAAGTCCTTGCAGAGCAGCAAAAGGATGTGGCTTTAGTTTCTTCCCATATCTGAATGTGGGAACTATAAATACTAAGGAAACTGAAGCACTTAAAAAAAAAAAAAAAGAAAAAGAAAATAAAAGGAGGGAAAAAAAAGAGAAAAAAGAAGAAAAATTATGAAAGAATACCACATGATCAGGATATGAAAAGGGACTTAACATCTTGTCACACTCAGTCCTATCTAGGGGAGCTACCTTGATCATGAGAGAAGATAAGAACTTAAGACGTGTAAAAGCAAAAGCTAAATTGCTTTCACAAATACCATAACACATATTCCTTTTCTCTGAGTTGTTTTTCCTTATTCCTTGAACATAAATAAACTCATTACTTTAAAATTGCTTTATGGAAAACTAATGAAAGATTTTCATCAGGAGTCTGAGATTTTCAACTCATAGAGTCTCTGTGGGTCTTTTATGCTGGACTTAATAGGAAAACGTCCCTTGATCAAAACACAGCTACAGCAAGAACAACACAGGACCAAACTACTTATGGGAGGTGAAAACATAAACCATATTGCCAACCTCTATTTCTTTCTTAAACAAAGAGTCAAGGTGAGCTCAATCTGTTCTCAGATTGAGTGAAGCTGTGATGTGAAAACTGAAAAGCTGGATATTTTTGGGAAGTGACCATTAACTTGGACTGTGAAAAAAAATTCCTATGTCTTCTGTGTATGCGATGTAAAAGTAAATATCCCTTGCTTTTCCGGTGTTTGCCTGTATTTTCTTGTGAAATTGGCTCCTTTTCTTACCCTTATTTTGACGCTGTCCATTTCTTAATAATAATTCCTATAGTTCTGCTTTTTTTATTGTTCCTTTCCTATTCCTTTAGATATAAACCAAAAGCATTACACTTCAGGTCCCAAACTCTAAAGCTTTAATAAAGATCATGATGACTTAAATAATGCTAAGGGCTTGATTTTTGTTTTAACTTTCTCTTGTCTTCTAAAGTACATGCCTTTTCCACCATGCTGATTATCTTTGAATTTCTAAAGAGCACATCACAAAGGCAGCATCCTCCCTTCCGCAGGATGCTATCTGAATCAAGACGAGACTTTGAAAACGAACATTGCAGAAGTTTGCCCAGACAGCTCATCAGGAAAGGGATAGATATGGCCTCATATTGAAAAGATGGTGCAGATACTGCAATTAAAAATGTTAATCCTCCCTAGCAGCTGAATTTATATAGGGAAACAGCCCTTGTGGTAGCAGGATCTTATTCAGAACTCTGTCTTAAGTGAGGAATGCTGACAGGGAATTTCACTCTGCACTGCAGTAACTGCAGTGGAAGGCCGTGGTGCCTATTCAACTATATTCAGAATAAATAGGATTTCCTCCTCTTTCTTCTGGAAAGTCTAGATATTGAGGTGAAAAAAAGACAGATTCATGCTAGCTGGCTTTTACTACCAGAAGTGATCATTTTTTCATGACTTAAGAAAAGCAAGGAAAATTCCAGTGCATGAAAAATCTTACCAGTGTAGTGCTAAATCAGTTGGATTTGGGTACGTGCACTTATCTGAGTCCTTTTAAAATTCTGTCTTAAAATCATGGAGTGATCAGTAATGTAAGAATATATAAAAGAAATTAGAGTAGAGATGACTCCGACAAATTGAAACATTGAGAGTAAGAACCAGACTCTCCTTTGGAGGGCAGTTATTCTGTGCTGACTAATAAGTCACAACCCATGTGGTTCATTCCTGCTTAACCAGAACTTCTTACTGACATGGACTCGATAACTTTTTAGTATTTATAGGCAACAAACAGAACACCTGAATAGGGATTGCATTAAATTAAGACACTGGATAAATGCTATAAGATATTGGTCAATTATCAACCTTATTTTCACTCTAATGGAGCAAACGAAAATCTATACTACTATAATAACAGCTATTTGCTCAGTGGGCTTACTTAATGGAATGATAAGAATTAAGAGAGAAAGTCCTGCTGCCTTAGCACAGCAAGAAATAATCCCCATGGCTTGAAAAAGGATCTGAGGGGGTAAGACTGCTAAATATGGCAATTTACTCAAGTAACAGTTCCTAGGAAATCTATATATTAACAGCTGAAAGCACTGAAGGCACAATTACCGATTAAGAATACACATAGTCGGATGTTTATAAGCTTACTTCAAGGAAGCACTTATAGCATGATACAAAAATAAAAAACTATGATGTTCTGGTTTTCATCTTAACGGCTTCTTACTAATACATGCAGTTCTGTTTTATTTTCAAGAAGCCAATAGGTAAAAACAATTGTATATATAATTAGTAGTTAGTAGTCTTGAATATATTTACAGAAGTATAAACTTACAAATAGTGTAGTACTTGTATTTAAAATCATAATGAATGCAGTGCTGTCTGTATTTCTGGTGCCTTATTGTCGTTGTTGAAGCAGTTTAGATCTGGCATCATCCTTTAATTTTGCATTGATTCTGCATGGGAAACAATAGGAGTAACCTAATGAGATTTTTGGTTGCTCAAGTCCCGTTCCCTAAATAACCCCTATCCACAATCCACAATGTGATACTTTTCCATAGATTTTTGAATAAAGTTTATGATTCTCTACTGTAAGAATTTTGTCAAGTACATACCTGACATGCCTACAGGATAACTTTGGAGTGTACTGTTCATAGTCTTGTTTAACTCCCTGCTGAAATGAGACTTCATTTCAGCAAATGACAGCATGTCCATGATTTCTGTGCACTTTGACTGAAAACAAATCACATTTGGTGTAAGGTTGTGCTTCAGTTTATCCAGGAAGGACCGTGCCCTGAAAAACACCCTGTAAAACATTCAAAATATTCATATTGTTGGTGCTACTCACAGGGATACACTTAGAGTGTCTAGTGCAAATGATGCTAATTTTAAAGCCAGTGCATTTGAACTTGGGAGATATAAAAGCCAAAGATGCCAAACGTGAAGTCTGCATCTCAAGCAAATACCCACAAGCACACAATCTAAATCCTAAACCAGTGCCCTATGGAAGCTGAGCTGTTGACTGCCTTAGTGGCCTGATAGGGATTGTTTGGGCGGAACACCTTGGTGGCTCCTGTTACAAACAGGCATAACTACCGGAACTTTCACCACTCGGTCAAAAGAGCACTCACTCCTCAGGAACCGCAGAGAAGCTGAAATTTTATATTAAAAGGTGGATGTCAATGTCACACCTAAGAATTTATTTCAGTTTTTGCCTGCAAAGCCCAAGACTTCCGAACCCTTTCCCTGTGAGCCTTACAGTGAACACAAATGTAACTGATATGTAGTGTAGGCAGAAACCACTCTACAGGAGAATAATCCCATAGAAACAGATTAGCAGTGGTTCTAGAAAATAAACAAGCCTCTAAATTAAATGTAAGTTCACTTTGATGTTGATGAATAAAGTGATTTTGGTGCCCTGGAGATGCCTTTCTCTAAACAGAGGTTCCCATTGTGACATTGCTGTACAGAGCAGTAACAACAGGGTTTTACTTTCTGTTTGACAAAGTTACGTGCTTTAAGCCTGACAACATTCATGACAACTTGCTGCTATCAGAACTTTGAACAAAGCTCCTTTTCTTTTCTAGAAAACAGTGCTCATACATTATTAATTTAGGAATAAAATTGCAGGTTATCAAATGGCATTTTAGAAGATGCTCTCAAACACTGAGCTTTACTATCTAAAATTGAGATTTCATAATAGCTAATAATCTAGTTAAACATTAAATATCATTTGCGCAGTGCCACTATTGTGCAGTTAGTCACTATGCAATCTAAATAATATCTAAATGAAAATTTTATGATTTCTACTAGGTTCATCCTGTTATTATTCTTACTACTCCCCTCTAATTTGTGGACTGAGAATCCAGCAATTTTGCATAATGAAGATTAGCTAACGAGATAAGATTTTCTCTGCAGGAGAGTGAAAGAATGACTGTCATGGAATATAATAATGGAATAATATCTGTTGAATAGTCCATTAAAAATATTTATCAAATTATTGATAGAACATAACTGATGCTCCTATGGCAAATTTTCAGGGGTACCAAATATGTTATACTTAGCTGATAAAAGATATCACATATAAAACACTGACTTCAGGGAGACTTTGTAAAAAGAACAGGAGAAAAAGTTGAAATGATATTTAGGAACCTGATTTTATAAAATCATTTTTTAAATCCTGGCTTCTTTGTGACCTACAGGAATGTAACTTTACTGAACACGAGAGTTTCTTGGATTTGGATTAGCTAAATTTATGGACTAGCTAAATCACTCTGTGGACATGCCTCTCTTGTATTAGCTATATGGAGAACATAGGGCAACTCAAAGCCTGATTTCAGCACTTGCTCTAAAAGCCAGATGCCGAGCAAGATGGATCCATGCCTCCATCCATGGTGAGGTGGGTCTTCCAGATGAAAGATCATTTTGATGTAATTTTATTGCTGTTTCTTGACAAGAGGCAGCCTCTGCGTCCCCTCTCAGCCTCACAATGTTCATCCTTACAGCAAAGAGAAAGAAACCTTAGCAGTGGCATCAGCAGGCTGGTTAACGCAGCATCTGAGAAGATCCAGCTTTTCTTCCAGCAGCAAATTCAACTTTTCTAACACCTCAATCACTCCAATGTAGAGAAAGAAATTCAGCCCTCTAGAAATCAGTGTCAGTATTGGCTGTTGTCTTCACCAGGTCACCATTCCACCCACCCCTACAGCCCCACTTCTGCTGCTGATGTCTCTGTACCACAGTGAATTGCTCGGGGTAGATATAACATCTTACTTTGGACCCTCACCTTGAGCCAATCTCAGCATTTATCCAGCTGCTGCCATGGTTCTGGGAAACAGCAGGGAGTTGAGGCTCTGTTGCACATCAATTTTGGCAAAAAAAAAAAAAAAGTTTCTTTACCTTCATTTGATTTCTTAATGTCCCACTGGAACACACCCCCAGATTAACACATTTCAGTACATCCGCATGGCTGAACAGAGGCTACAGCGGTGAGTCAGCCTTGAGGGAAGTCTGCGTTGTCCTCTGTCTTTGTGTTACGTGAGTGACAGCTGCTCGGTTCTGTGCAAATGTAATTGTTAGATACCACCATATATTGCAGGTTTTGTTATGTGCTTTTTTTATAGACAGTGCTGGAAACACAGAAATTGGGTCACTTGAAATTTCAGTATGTCTTCTCTGAGAGGACTTGCCTTATTACATTAATGGTCTACTGTTGGTCGTTAAATGAAGACTTCATGGTGTTACCCATCACCTCTACAGACTGCTTCAAATAAACACAACACTCCCTCCTTCTCCTGAAATTTGCTGTCTTTATTTTTGTTCTTTGCAAAATTGGACACTACATCTATTATCTATTAAGCAAACTTCCAAATGTGTTTGCTGACACTTAAAACCACATAAGTAGGAAATATTTTGCTCATAATAATGTTTACATGATTAGACACATTTTTAATTAAAAGTAGCAGAAGACATTAGATCATAGAAATGAAATAACCGCCTCATTGACTGATTTATTGGAAAGATTTAACAAGAACATTTTACTCCAATAATGATGATAGCACCAGTTTCCTGTTTAATGTATGTTTTCAGAGTTATTTAGCCCACAGATATTTCAGAGCCATCTCAAGCATAATATCAAGACGTTATGAGGAGGTATATAGAAAAACATCAGAAATACTAGATTTGAATTACAAACACATCTTTTCCCCCTTGGAATCTAATTTGGGAAAGCTAAAAAAGTGTTCATTTTATTAAATGTCACATGTAAATTAGAAAATTGAAAGACTGAACAAATCGAATAATTTTGAAGCAATGGTGGTGTAAATAAAAAGAATAAACAGAATAACAGTCTTAAGAGATTAAATAAGAATTAAAGTTAACCGCAGTTCCCTTGTCCTCATAATTTCTAAGGTAATGACATATTTGAAATTATAATTTACCAAATTCCAAGAGGAAAGATTTTAGTAAATTTTGAGAATAAACTACTACTTGGTGATTGATTTTCGTATCAGTTCTCTGCAGGTATTTTATTCAGGCAATTTATTTCAGTAGCAAAGGACATGAGACAAAATCAGGATTTTATTGTGATCAAAAGACTCATTAATGCACAAACCAAGGCATTGCTTGAGCTGATAAATTTTATTTGTAAAGGCTTTGTCTTTGTGAAATAGTTCCTGCCAGATGAAGAAATAACTGCTTTAACCTCATGAAAGGTGAAGCCTTCAGCAATTTCAAGCAGGTTGTCCCCAGATTCTATGTAACTTCATTAGTTTTATCTAAGTTTTCTTTGTTTAACCTGCCCCACACATCATCGTCTGACTCTGATCACTGCTATTAAAGAAAAACAAAATGGAAAACAGTGAGGGCTTTCTCACAGATTTTGAATCACACTCATCTGAAACTGGCATAAACTCTATATTCAATTTCTCAGCAGATTCTATAAAGCAATGATGATCTTAATGCCAAATGGTTCCATAACCAGCAGGAATGTTGTACAGTCAGTGAATGAATTCACTTGGGCATCACTTATGCGTGTTTTACTAGGGCCGTTATCTCTTTGCAATCATTCATTACTGCAGTGATTCAAAACTAAAACCAACTTCACAGCCTTCTTTTAATTTAAAAGAGATTAAATAACTATCTGTATGAGGAACATATCCCAGGTCCATAGCTATTTGTGCATACAAAACCAATTTAAAAGCAATAGAGCAAGCTTGCAGTGATACAACATAATAGCCTCTCATTTTATTATACTACCCAGAAGTCTCGCTCAAGCAGACTAAACATTCACCCATGACTGTCAAGTACTTGAGTTTACCTGAGCCATGAGAAATTTTGATTTAGTATCTGCAGTAGAGACTGCAGAGAAGATAGAATAAGATTGCGGCACATGATAAGTCCATCCTGAGCCAATTCTTTTGACATTTCTACAGTTCCAGTGTGGACCTGACAAATTAATACCCGAGGCAGGTTGTAACTTTGAAGTTAAATGCACAATTATTCCAGTTGAATGTGAAATGTTTTCATAACATGAAGTGCCTGTGAGGCAGCAATTCATTTACAAGACTACAAGATAGGTTTATCATCAGTCATGCAAATCACATTTTAATCTTTTCCCATCCTGAACAGAAATACTTGCAGGGCCTCCTGGAAATCACTAATATGACCATCCTGAAAGGTTTTCCCTTTCTATAATTAGAAAATCTGATTCTTCTACTTGATTAGTAATCCCCTAATGACAATTTCCTCAGTGCTCTTAAAATGCTCTTTTAGAGCGTGTGTAGGATAAATAAAATTAATGTCATTCATAGGAACAGGACTACACATGAATCATGTGTGAAAACAATCGATCTGGACTACTGTGCATGGAAACCAAACTGCTTTATTCTGCCTTTAATGCTAAATCTACGCAATTACAAACAATAACAAAACAACAAAATAACAAAACAACAATTTCCAATAAATTCAGATGTTTACAAATAGTACTAAAACCAGTGTGAAAGACATCTTTGGGAAGATCAGTACTCAGAAGCAAGAAATAAACAAAAAAGGAAGCAAAAGCTCTTCTATTTCCTTCTGTCAACAACTGTGTCATACTGCAAGCAAGTTTGGGAGTAGTAGATTTGGATTCCTGTTGCCCAAGAGCCTTGCATATAAATTATCACTTGTGATTGCATGTCACTTATGAATGACGCTATCATCTATTTTATGTATTAACTAGCTGTTTTAGTGATTACTTTTCTATCCTAATTTTGAAGTGACATGGAATGACAACCCATGAAACTCAACTCTGGGTTCACAAACTGTTTGTATATCACAATTCCATGCCCACAGATTTGTTCTTCAGTCGAGCAATGTTTAATGCTGTCTGAAAACTCCCTGTGAGATTCCTGGCTGCTGGCACCAGCCCTCACCCCAGGTTGCCTGTCAAGAATCAAGGGGACAGGGAAACCTCCACATCAACAATGATGTTCAACAGTAATGCCAGATGTGAAGCTCTCATTAACACTGAGTTCCTGGCCCCGAGGAAATCAATGACCCCAAACAGAAACATCCTCCAACATGTGTTTATAATGGAATTATGCCGCTAACTGTTTTAGCATTAATGTGCATCTAGGGAACAGAAAGTCTATACTTATGAAGGTGGTATAGACAAAGTATAGACCGTTTAGAACAGCAAGGCAGTAAACTGTATCTTAGAATGTATTTGAATCAATTGCCTATACAAATTAATACGCCAGTTCATATTCTATTGCCAGTTACATTAGGGCTCATCCTGAAAATGATTGGTTCGATAGAGGAAGTCACAGTGGCCCTAAATTTCTACTTCAAGTAAACATGTGATGATCAGTCCCATAACATAATATTAGAACAATCTCTCTCACATTTAGAGTTATTTTTTGGGTTATTTTTTTTCTCTTTTGTATTTATGAAGCAGAATAAAGCAATATTGAAGCAGATGGTAATGGCAGAAGACCGATTTCAAACAGGAGAGTGTGAGTCAGCCTGTACTGAGATGTAGACAGGATAGATTAGGAAAAACACTTGACCCTCTGATGAGGAATTTCAAAACTCACTTGAAAGGGGAGCCTTTGAATGCTTGTGGATATTTTGGACAAAGTAGGAACAGGTGAGGTTGCCACAGGAAGCTTGAGTGGGCAGCCCTGCCTAGAGGGAAGGAAACAAGCAATTTTTCTGGTGCTGGAGAGATGCTACAGCATTGCCTCTGTCCCACTTCTTCTGTTCTTCACAGGGAAGTGCATACATAAATCATGCCATTTTGTACGAACAAGTATTACAGTACCTGAAATGTTGAATGTAATAAATATTTTATTAAAATTCACACTTCTATATTCTTTCCTTTCAGAAGTAATATGTAAATGCAGATAAGGCCTACAACTTGAGGAAACGTTTAGAATGAATCAGTGAGGGTACTTTACCTTCCAGAGAAGTTTCTGTATGTGTGGCAAGCCATAAAAATGCAGAATCAATGACTGCAAAGCCACACTTCCTATATCATTCCTTCTGTAAAGATCGTGTAATGAAGTCTAGATCTTGAGACATGCAAGATTTTTTTTTCTGTGCTTACATGTTTGTTATAATATTCAGATTTCTGTATCTCTTTCAAAGATATTTGGCTGTGTCAGTTCAGACACTCTGGGGAAAATACTTCAAAATGAAGGAAGTAAAAATTATTAGGAAGTAGAATTTTTAACAAGCAAGCCTCTGAGTTCAACTTTGTCTGTCTGTTCATGGATTTTAAAGCAGAAAGTACCATCAGATACTGCTGTCTTATGACTTGATAAACATCTCTTAACCTGATGGTTTTGGAATTACTAATATGTAACTTGCATTTAATTAAAACCGATCTTACTGAAGATCATAGATTCTTTATTTGAAGGAAATGTGTGACTATAAGTACATGAACTCCAAAAGCAACTAATGCTAGCGGTTCATCTAATAACTTCTAATGTTCATTTAAGGTTCATTTAGCATGCCTCATTTTAATTTATCTGGCTTCTGCTTCCAGGCACTGGTTCTTGTTATGGTTTTTCCCACTAAGTTAAAGAATCCACAGTTTGTATTTCTTCTTTGTACGTTGTGGCTATTTGTACATGGTATTCAAATCACCTCTTTCCACTGAACAGACTGAATTCTTTGCCTCTCTCATTCAAAAACATTTTTTTTTGTTTGCTTCCCTATCGTCCTTGTCAGCGAGAGATTGAGCATTAAAATTCTTTCTGTCTCATTCTTACCTTACACATACATATTTGATGGCAGCAGAAGGGTTGTTTGGTTGTCTACTTTGACCCTACTTCTTCTTGAAATTCATTGCTTTCCGAAATATAGTCCCTTATGCTGGGCATGTGGTTTGCATTCATTGTCTCTACGTATATTATACATTTAGCTCTGTCTGAATACACTTTGCTTCAGCCAATCCGTCCTGCCCTTGGTAAGTTCACCACTCTGACTATTTTTGGGTCATCCGTAAATTTTATTCACCATAGCTTTATGTGCACTTTCCAGTCGCTGATGTGAATATTCAGTACTGCCAGGAATGGCTTCAAATCCCTGTAAACCCTGCACAAAACCTTCTGCTCAAGTCCCAGCTGAAAAGTTAACGCTGCACCATATCAATAAATCATGTATTAGATGGTTTTATAAGACAAATCTAAACAAATAGCTGTCAGCAGAAACAGTATGCCAAATGTCTGCCTAAAGCTTATGACATTTATGTAGTTACTTTTATCAACCACATTTTAAAGTTTTTCAGTGGATTAAATCAGGGTTTTGAAGTAATGGGACAATATGGAAAATTTCCAGAAGACTAAAGAAGGCTCCTCTTTTTGCTTTGAGCCTCTACCTATTAGTATGGTGATGCTCCCTCCACATCCTGGTTAGGTGATTCCAACGTTTCAGTCTTAAAGCTGCTATGAAATTAGTGGCTCATTGTAACCACAAGGATTCCCTATATATATTCTCTCATGAGAAAAAGCCATCTGCAACAATTAGCTATCAGATCAGAGAAGGTGGGAGAGAAAAGGAAGAGCTGAACATCCTTCAGCAGGAGACAGCACAGCTGACTAATGTGTTTGCTAACACTGAATTTAGTCAGCATTGATGAATGTCTGTTTGAGAGGATTTAAACAACCAGCCTTCATTAAATATAATGCACAAAAAGAAGAGGAATGGGAAGCCCAATAGAGGTCTGCAAATCATTTCTCTCACCCAGGTCCCCTCTCTCCCTAGGTACAATATCTGACTGCCTTTCAGTGAAAGCAAGGCCTGAAGGGGCACGGTCTATGACCAAGTGCAGACCTGCGTGAGCAGTGAGTCTTGGATCCTTTTCCGTGGATCTTCATGTTGAATAATTGCTCAATTTACTCCTCTGGTGATGCTGGACGAGCAATTTTGGAAATCAGTGTCTGCAAGCCATGTGAGAGACACACAACCCCCATCTTGCAGTCCTTTCCCCGCAGCAGTGCCTCTTGGGTAGTGCAGCATATGGTTGAGGTGCTTCTTAACAAGGGTGAAGCTGCAGGAGAAGAAAGCGAGGGAGGGTCACTGGATTCCAACCAGCCACTGCTGCTGAAAGACAGCAATTTCAGTCTCCTCCCTCCAAATCCTTTTCCTCCACAATCCCATCTGCTAACATTCATTATTTACATGATGCCAGCTATGATGTTCTTCTGAACTGCCGTGTGTTGCAGCAGCTCACTAACCCAGCACAAAACTAGCCTTGCAAAAACGCAAAGTAGGCAGTTTTCTGCAGTACTGTTGGAAGTGGCTTCTAGGAGAATGTGAGTGTCAGGGGCTGTGCAGAACTGAGAGGCAGGAGCAGAGACGGGGAGGAGAGCAACAGCGTAGGAAGAGAAGGAGTGAGACCTGCCACAATGGCTACTGAGGTACCCCACACTCTGGGGCTGCACTCCTAAGTCATAGAATCATAGAATCACCAGGTTGGAAAGGACCCACTGGATCATCGAGTCCAACCATTCCTAACACTCCCTTAAACCATGTCCCTAAGCACTTCATAAATGCTTTCCTTAAACACCTCCAGGGAAGGTGACTCCACCACCTCCCTGGGCAGCCTCTGCCAGTGCCCAATGACTCTTACTGTGAAGAATTTTTTTCTTTTATCCAGCCTGAACCTCCCCTGGCGGAGCTTCAGGCCATTCCCCCTTGTCCTGTCCCCTGTCACTTGGGAGAAGAGGCCAGCTCCCTCCTCTCCACAACCTCCTTTCAGGCAGTTGCAGAGAGCGATAAGGTCTCCCCTCAGCCTCCTCTTCTCCAGGCTAAACACCCTCTTCTCCAGGCTAAACACCTCTTTCCTAGAGGTTATTTAGACTAGCTGGTTTCAAAACGTTTGTGTCTAAGATTTCTCTTAGCGTCAGGAGGGCTGTATCGATCTCTTTCCTTATATAGAAGGGAATGATTCATCAAGATCTGCTTTTCTTGGGTCATTGTTAATAGGTTTTCCTGTCTGCTTTGAGAAATTCTTGTTTCTGCTACTTTTAACATTTTCCAGCTTGCTATATTTCTAGCTTCTTATATCATGTTTTCATGCTCCATAGATTTTTTAAAATATAATTTTTAATATATTTTTAATTCTCCCAATAAAACAAATGCTGTCTTTTCTTATTCTTGGGGTAAATATGTCTCTGTTTCCTCATTTTCTTCGCATGTTAGACAGTATATATACGTGTGTGCATAGATCTCAATGCATCTTGGCTCAGAATATGCAGGAAACACAAAATGATCTTTTGTTCATTCATTGTGGGATTAGACAAGGAATGATTTCATAAATGGACATAAAATCTGTGCCTCGTAATTTGGAAGATTACACTGTGCGATTTACTGAGCTTTTGTCAGAATTTTATTTCAGCTTGGGTTCTTGTTGGTTTAATTTGCAAAATTTCTTATTCTGACAATTACTAATATAATGTGGGTGGAGAACAAGACCCTGTTTCTCTAGTTCCCAGAGAAAAGCTACAGGGATTAAAAGACAGCCATGCAGGGAAATCAATGCCCTGCCGCCTGGGGTTCTTTTAAACTCACACCCACTTAAATAGCTGTTAGGCTGCCAGAGAGCAAATAAACATTAAAACTTCTGGGTTTTCTTTTTGTTCTCTGTAAATAAAGGAGCACCCATAGATACTTAGGTCGAAACACTGACTATTCATTCCGTAATAGCTCTTCTATAGTCCACTGTGGATGATAATGATGTAATTACAATCCTTTTAAGGCTACTTTGTCTACATGATAAAGTAGCAATTACCCAATTCGAAAAATTTTGAAGACCAATATAAAATACACAATAGACCACAAGCCTGGTCAGCTGTGCAATTATGGAAGCAGAAATCATGCTGTTTGTAATCAAAATTTATCTCAAAGCAGTACTTTGTGCATTGTGTAAAACATAAGTTTAAAACTTGTCCGTCTCAGTTTCATTTAATAATATTAAATAGTAACAGACGTTAGTTTGGGTTGGAAATTGTTTAAGTATTTTATCCATTTATTTTTAAGTTCATTCTAGTTTTATACTGACATAAATCTGCCTTGGTAGTAGACGCCATTGTGAAACGCCACTTTTAACCAACTCAATTGAGGGACAAAAATGTATCCAAACTTTGTAGATTACTTATTCCTGTGTGAGGCCAAGTAGTTTTCCCAGAAGGTGGTTCTGAACTGAGTATGCAAGAATGTTACTAAGATGTTGGTCTTTTTCCCCATGTTATAACATTCCCTGCTAGAGAGCTCATTAAAGTGTTGATAATGCTGAAACCAGTGAGAATGGCAGATGTGGTGAATAATAATTAAAGAGACACAAATGAGCAGGAAGTTTCATGTGCTTGATTGAAAAACAACCAGTAGGTTGGACAGACTTTGAGCCATTCTGCACTGCCTTTCCCATGACAACAAGCAATAGACAGATGGGGGCGAGACCAGAGAACGGGACAGACCCTGGCCCAGTGCTCCCTCCATCATATACAAAGTTTTGAGGTTGAAGTAACTTGAGGAAATTTCTGCAAAAGTGAAGAGATTCCAAACGACTTGGAACAAACCTGGAAAAACTACTACAGTCAAAAAAAAACCAAACCAAAAAACCAAACAAAAAAACCCTGTTTCACTCAACTTTCCTGAAAAATTAAACTTGCAAAAGTACAGAAAGAATCCAAATCATCTTTTGGGTCCAATGGAAGCTTAACTGTGTCTGTACTCTTCAGTCAAAGCCTTGTTACAGTCACAGTCACTAGCATGTTGTGATTGTAACCCAAGGTAAAGTCTTTGGGACAGGGAAGTTGGATATCTGTGGCACGAAACCTAAAGTAGCACGAAGCACATCCAGAGAGTCTGGCAGGGGAATAACTGCGTGCCCAGGAGACTGGCATGCCCTGGAGAGGATGCAGGGTCTTGGAAAGCAAGGCAGACGGGCTTCGGTTCAGACTGCATACCTGTGGTCCCCTTGTGATGACAGAACTGGGGATACCCAATGTTGGTGCTGCTGGAAGCAACAAGGAATGTGTAGCAAGGCACAGGCAACAAGGCAGGAGCCCCACCACTCTTGCCCAAGCAGGTCTCTGATATAGCTGTGGTGGAATCACTCAAATATTACATTGGAAAAGTTTCTGTGCAAATACACTTTACTTTACACTCTTCAGTACTAGAAAATCCCTTTAATAGAGATCATCTCTGTTGTGTTTTTTAACTTTCAAATTAGAAAAGTAACATCTGTGGGAAGTGTAATGATCCAATGCTTGCGAATTGCAAGCTGATGTTAGACACTGTGCCACTGTTAGCACCTCATTTTTGTGAACTTTCAGATCACTGAACATTACACACAATTGATCACAGTATCAAAAAGGCAGCGTATGTAAAGATTTGGAAAGGAAGTCATATTTATTCCAACTTTGTTTGCTGCAAGTGAGCCATAATCATAGAATCATGGAATAGTTAGGGTTGGAAGGGACCTTAAAGATCATCTTGTTCCATCCACCTGCCATGGGCAGAGACACCGCTCATTAGACCAGGCTGACCAAAGCCCCATTTAAACCTGACCTTGAACACCTCCAGGGTAGGGGCAGCCACAGCTTCTTTGGGCAACCTGTGCCAGCGCCTCATCACTCTCATAGTGAAGAAATTCTTCCTGATGTCTAGTCTAAATCTGCCCCTCTCTAGTTTGTACCCATTCCCGCTAGTCCTATCCCCATAAACCTTTAATAATAATAATAGTAACTCTAATAATTGCATAATCCAATTGAGTTTTTTAACAAAACCCTCATAGATGTTTTAGCGATGTGTGTATGAAAAACTGGCATTTACACATACATTTTTGTAAACCAAACACATGACAGCTTCAATGTCAATGAAAAAATATGACCCTATATGGGATTTGTCTGTGTCCTGGGAAGTGCCTCAAGAACTGTTCTGCAGCAAACCACTTTCTGTCCTGGATCTTAAGCTGTATTTGACAGCACTTGTGATAGAAACGGGCTACTCTCCTACCATACACATTTGTGAGTTCATGAACTATCAGAGGAAGTTTTCATATTGTGAACATCTGTTTTTTCCACATTCAGCTGCACAACTACAGCTGAGAAAGAGATGAACTGAGCTGTTAGTCATTTCTGACATAAAAATAGATATAACCTATGCCATTAGACTTTGGCTAGGAGCCTCAGAACATCATTTAAAGATTTTTGTTCCACTGCATTGCATTATATTAACTCACCTAATTATAGGATGCTTATTTAAGAAAGCATTAAAACATTTAGACGTGGCGCTTTGTGACATGGTTTAGTAGGCATAGTGGTGTTGGACTGGATGATCTTAGAGGTCTTTCCCAACCTTAATTATTCTATGATTCTAAAATGCATGATCTTTTCTCATAAATTAAAATGCCTTCTAATGTGTTATCTTTAAAAGGCATGTAGATTTTTTACTACTACTCTTCAGTCGTTGACTAGCCAACACATCACAGACAACATGCATGGATCCAAACAGCTGAAAATCCGGCATGCTGGTTAATTTTTTCTAGGAATCACTAATTTCTGGAAGTCATTACATGTAATGATGTATCATTTCAGGTGTGGCCTGTGCTCTCTCCTGTAGGTTTAGCTCTGAACTGTACAATAATATATAATAAAAAATAGCTAGTAATTGCTCACTGTGAGTGGTTTTGTTTGAGAGCTGATGTCAACACGGTGAATAGAAAAAGATCATGCATTCTTGTGAGGAAATAATAGTATCAGGCAGGTTTATCCAACGGGGACAAACATGGAAAGGGTGTCTTCCAGCCCATCCACCTCTGCTGCATTACTGCTTCCCTGTCAGGGAGATCTGGGCATCTCCCAAGTGAAAGACTCTGAGTGAGGAGTGGGATCAAGCAGAATGAAATTATTTTCCCCACGAAACCAGCAGAAAATTTTAAGCAAGGGTTTTGTTAAGTTTCCTGTAAAACCTTTCAAACAGACATGATGGCTGGAGTCCTGCTCTGGGCTAATTTGACTCTGGCAGCCTGACTCTGAGTGACAATAAGGGTTTTCTGCATAGAACGGTCATAGGTCTCACTGGGTTTCAGACGAAACCTCCCTCCTCCTGCTGAGAAACATTTCCCACTCACCAAAACTGTATAAGGAGGCACTTCAAAGATATGGAGGAGCCCTCAGGACTCTCACACTTCCTACTCATCACCTGAGCCTTTTACTAAGTAAAGAGAAGTAATTCAACTAAATGACAAACATGAAGACATATGTATGTTTCTATAAACCACAACATGAAGACTCATCAATGAAAGGCACTACTCTGGAAGAGGGTGCCAGCTACATCGTTGCTGAGAGCTTGATGATGTTTCTAAGTTAGGCAGAGAGTAAACAAGGACTATCCAGGACACCACAGGAAAAATGAAACTTTTCCAATGGACAAGCTAACCAAGGCGGACTAATACTCCTCTTGTTTGAAAAACAGCAACTCTCAAATTACAGCTACTATCTCAGTAGCATCTCAGAGACAACATGCAAAAGTGTTAAAATCTGAATTAACTAAATATTGTTTTACATTAATTAGATTTTCAAAGCCATTGACACAGCTGATCCTTAGATTACAAGGAAAATCAAAATTACATTTTCAGAAATGTAAATGCCTTTGAGTTAGTAGCAGGGAAGTTTCTGAAATACTTCACAGTTAATTGTTTTCCAAGGCTATGTTCTATGCTTCATTTCACTCTTAATAATCCTTTATCTAAATCTATGCAATAAGCAAACCAATTTTAAGTAGTTGCAGGTGACTTAAGCATTGCTTTGTTCAGTATACTGTTCACCCACCGCTAACTCTAGTGGCATGAGTGTTTTCACAAAGCTTTACAATGATCAGTGTGCTCTCCAGTTTGAATCAGCATCTTCGAGCAGCCCCTAAGACAGCTCTTCAATGCCATGACAGCGAGCATTGGTGATATTCATGTAAACACAATTTGAGATAAAGATATCACATATACCCATGCACCAACAATCACAGTCAGTCTCAGTGTTTGGAAAAGACTGGAAAATGGGCAAAAAAAAAGTGCTGCTTGAAAATGAACCTGAGGAAGAGAGATGAAGCTGATCTGTGAAGGAAATACTTGAAGAGTGTGCAGATGTGATGTAGTCCTTTCAATGAAACACACATATAAGTAAATGGTTAAATCCACTACTGTAGAAGTTATTGAAGTAAAACTTTCTGCTGTCTTTGACTGGTAGGGAACTATGTCCCACCCTGACGATTGGTGGCTTCATCTTGGATATGTGTCTTCTCTCACTGCATGGAAGATAGCAACACATCTGACCATGAAACTATGAGTCTTTAAGAAACATTGATAAAGAGCATAGGAGCATGGTTCCCTAACCACTCATCTCCCAGTGACCCCATCACCCCATCTCCACCTTCTTTTCCTCTCTGTAAAACTCAGGAAGAGGTTTGAGGCCGACAGACAAAATCCCTATCATAGGGCAAAAGTTCACCTATGCAGAAGGCAGAGCTGCTCTGGAGCAATCCTGGTTTAGAGACCAAATATGCACCAAGCAGAAAAGCCACTGCAGACATCTCTGCTTTCATCTCAAGTGAAAAGGGCAGCACTGAGGCCTGTGTCCTCTCATATAGATGCAGTAGAAGAGACTTGTTTTATTTAAAAAGAACAAAAAAAATAAAACTTCCAAGTACTATTTTTTTTTCCATTAGAGAGAGAATGACAAATAAATGAACAGCATATGGTAGATATTAGTCATGTTACTTAGTACACTACTTTAACTTTTCTGTACACTGTGATGGCAGGCACTGGCATTAAAACTTCTATAGCCTGTTTTGAAAATTCACCTCAAAAAAGAAAGTGGAGATCAG
The DNA here is from genome assembly GCF_017976375.1 of Cuculus canorus. Classification (NCBI taxonomy): domain Eukaryota; kingdom Metazoa; phylum Chordata; class Aves; order Cuculiformes; family Cuculidae; genus Cuculus; species Cuculus canorus. Next base: position 26,278,269 of record NC_071406.1, on the reverse strand, counting down.
ATATTTTTTCTTTAACATTTTCACACAAGTCAGTTAAATGCTGTTTCTATTTACAGAATGTGCAAATAAAACAGAGAGTGTGTGAGAAGTCATCATACGAGTGAAATAGGAACTTGGACCAAGATGAGAGCATGGCAATCATTTCTACCCACTGGCAAGGATCAGCTGTCCTTCCTCCTCCTAATCTTCCTCCTTCTGCTCTTCCTACACCACTTCCTACTCTCCTACTGTTTTCTTGTTGTGAATTCTTCCATACGTTTCTTGTTTTTACAATTCCTCCCTCTCCTGGAGGCTGGAGTTAACAAAGATCATCACCTTCAAATATCTTGAATTAAAATATACTTTTTCTCAGATGCCTTCAAATGGGAAATCATGAGAAGCTGTATCAGCATAAAAGGGCAGAATAGATAATTTTCATGAATTCTAAGTTACTGTAGATAAGAAAAGAACAATTAATTGAGCCTTGTTCCAGTAGGGAATTATATTTTTCTGATTACTTAATTGCCCCCTGTCTGCTTACAGGAAGATAAGAATACACCTATTAACCTCCTATATTAGAGAAATTAATAGTCATTCATACGTACATTTCCAGACCAACACATGCCACCATTTGGAGGTTCCTGATATTGATAGTTTTACCCAGACCCATGAAACAAATGCTATCTATGTTATTCAGAATTTTTTTCCTGTGTGTTTCAGCAAGAGCAAGCTGCTTCTCTCCTACTTGCTCAAGCAGACCACAACAAGACACCCCCAACCTACTTCTTTAGCTGAGATGTGAACCCAATGCAGAAGACAGAATGCTGGTGTCCTTTTCACTGGAAGGTTCATTATCAAGATTATCTTTTTGGACAATGGATCTACGTCAGCACTTCTACATTACTGTACAGTGTTGCCAGCTAACAGAAGAGAGAAAGCAATGGTATTGATGCACTACCGGGAACAGTGGTGAAAGAAAAGTGTGATGGACAGAAAATTAAGTGCTACTGCAGCTCTGATTATTGAGAAGAAAATATGTAAACCCGTGTATTGTTATTTCCTCTGATACTTCCATCTCTATGGCTCCCAAGACTGGAGCATTTGCACAAACTCTTCTGCTTTTACTACCAAGATCAAAACAGCTGCTGTGAGTCTTGCTTTGTTTTCCTGCAGTACAAATAATTAATCTTTATTCAGTTCAGTTATTTCTACCAAGTATTACACAAGTTTTGAAAGCCCACACAGATTGAACAGATAGCATTTCTCTGCATGTTTACCAGTACACTGCACAATAGTATAATGAATGTGTTAAGCTTCTTGTTGAAGAGCCACCTCAGTGCTGCAAGTTGAAGCATGGCAAAAAAAGCAAACACATATTTCCTGAGGTTTTGAAAAAGTCCATCTGCCTTTTGTCAACTTGAACTTCTCCCTTTCTTTAGCCTTTACCACAGTCTTGATGAAGACTGAGACCCTGGAATTGCAGAGGTACAACTAGCTACTATGCTAGGTAGGTGGAAGTGTCGATCTGCTTGAGGTTAGGGAGGCTGTTCAAAGGGATCTGGACAGGCTGGACCGCGGGGCTGAGGCCAATGGCATGAGGATTAACAAGGCCAAATGCCGGGTCCTGCACTTGGGGCACAACAACCCCATGCAGCACTACAGACTGGGGGAAGAGTGGCTGGAGAGCTGCACGGAGGAGAAGGACCTGGGGGTGCTGGTCGGCAGTGACTGAACATGAGCCAGCAGTGTGCCCAAGAAGGCCAATGGCATCTTGGCTTGTATCAGAAATGGGGTCACCCGTAGGTCCAGGGAGGTTATTCTTCCTCTGTGCTCAGCACTGGTGAGACTGCACCTCGAATCCTGTGTTCAGTTCTGGGCCCCTCACCACAGGAAAGATGTTGAGGCTCTGGAGCGTGTCCAGAGAAGAGCAACAAAGCTAGTGAGGGGGCTGGAGAACAAGTCTTACGAGGAGCGGCTGAGAGAGCTGGGGGTGTTTAGCCTGGAGAAGAGGAGGCTGAGGGGAGACCTTATTGCTCTCTACAGCTACCTGAAAGGAGGTTGTGGAGAGGAGGATGTTGGCCTCGTCTCCCAAGTGACAGGGGACAGGACAAGGGGGAATGGCCTCAAGCTCCGCCAGGGGAGGTTCAGACTGGACATCAGGAAAAAAATTTTCACGGAAAGAGTCATTGGGCACTGGCAGAGGCTGCCCAGGGAGGGCTCCCCATCCCTGGAGTTATTTAAAGGACGGGTGGATGAGGTGTTCAGGGACATGTTTTAGTAGCAGATAGGAATGGTTGGACTTGATGATCCAAGAGGTCTTTTCCAACCTAGTGATTCTATGATTCCATTTGTGAACCAAAAGTACCCTAGGTCTTCTGCACAGCAGTTTGGACAGGGAATGTCAAATACCTGACCCAGAGGGAAACGTGCACAACTGGAACATGAACATGGCTCAGCTTTCCTGGCTGACGTCATCTCTTTCATGTGCAAAATGTAGCACCAGTTCCTTTGGCCTCAGTGGTTCAGCTCCTGAAATCCTGTTAAGAAGAATATAAATTCAGTCTTTAGTTTATTTGTTCTACTTGTATTAACAAAATAGATACCTTGAAAGCAAATTGAACTGCAACTTGTTTTACGAGTGTTTCAGTTTCTCAGAATCTGGGATACACTAACAGAAATGGTAACTGGGAGGATAAAGGAACCCAGACAACCATCTGTGGTTTAATCACACAACAGAATCAAGGATACCTCCAGGGCCATACACAGAACTGCCTTGGGAATCTGTGGAGAAACCAGATGCTTCTATATACAGGAGAAGCCTTTTCCATTTACATCCCTGAGGCTTCTCTGTGCTTGGAGAGGAATCAGCACTGGGGCCAATACATCTGCAGCATCCCTCCTTTAAAAAACAAACATATTTTAAAACATATTTTTAAAAAGACATCTCAAGCTCGAGACAAAAAATAAATGAATAAACTCAACAATGACTGAAAAATGAATTTTTTTTTGTTTAGTTACTGCTCTCCTTTGATCAATGACTGGATAAATAAGAAGGCAGTGGAGATGATAGGCTCCTCTCAAAGTACAAAACAGCATATGAAGCAGGCAAAGGTTCCAGGAAACATTTGGACATGCTCTAATTCCTTCTAAAAGAGCACAGATTGATGAGAAGGTCACTCCTTGTTTAGTGGAGAATTTTATTAGCATTTTATTTCAATGTCTGAATTACGTCCACTTAATTATTAGGTTTTGTGCTGATTTCTTTACAGGTGTGAATGTCTCATTGCCTGAGGATGATCTGTACATTCTTGAAAGGAACTCTGGTGAAAGGAAGAGCTTCCTCCAGGTTTCAGTATTGGAAAACATCTGTGCTGTATAGCCGTCTAATGTTAATTCTTATGTTGGAGTGTGCTTTGATTTTGTTTGCTCATAATCAAAATTAATCTTTTTACACCATGCGCTGGCCACGCGGCTTCCACAGCTGCCTAATGGGAAGTTCATCACAGTAATTGTTCCTGTCCATTTGTTTAAATGCCACATTTTCCTCTTGACAGTATGACTATCAAGAGGTCTCGGATTATGACCACCTCATCTTTCTGATTCTCGTTATTCATACTGCCAAGGCTACCTCTAGAAGAGTTTTAATTTTTAATCCCAACAGCTGTGACACTGTCCCTTAAAATATAAAACCCTTTTCTTAAAACAGAGCCCCAGAATAGCTCAGATCTGTTACCAAACTAGCAAATTTGATATTAGCCTAGAACATCTTTTTGAAAGAAGACAATATCTTTTTCCATTTATGAACTACAATTGCACATCTTTTTGTGTTCACATTTTTTTATTGTGAGCATTTTTGCACATTTATTCAAAATAATTTACCAACTCATATTAGATCTATAGATGAAGCACAGTGAATTTTTACAGGCATTGATCTCATTTACAATCTTGTGAAGATCATCTTCCTCATGACCAAAGACTGAAGGACTGGTGTTCATGTTTTGTCATCCAAAATGTAGTTCTCTTAAAAAGTGTTCAAAGATTATTTAAGATAATAAATTTCCTGCCAAAATCACAAAGGTTGATACACTTTTGAAAGCATAAATTTAATGAAATTTCATTTATGAGCTTTGATATATTTCCTTGAGTAATGTAGACTGTACTTTAATCCAGAAAGAAGTTAGTAAGCTAAATTAAATGGAAATGCATTGGGAGAAAGGGAATACATTTGAATTGTTAGATAAAAGTTCTTTTGAAGCATTTCAAAAGACAGAAATGTATAAACATCCCGTCTGACATTTGGCTGTGTTGTATCTGGTATCCTGGATTGCTGCAGGATCAGAGGCTGAAGAATTATCTCAGGACATATGGAAATGAAAATATCTTCAGATCCATATGGGAAACATCTCTGAGAGCAGAGCAGACATTTGCAGGCTAATGCTACTTCCTGTATAAAAAGAAAATCCTTTCTGCAGGAATTGTCCTTGTCCTGTGTGTTTCCAAAATTTTGTTTCCAAAGTTTTATATTTAGTTGGGTAATTTTTCCTGTGCCTATGGGTCGCTTACCAGGCTTTGATACTGATCACAGCATTTCCATCCACCAGTTTTCTGTCTCCATTGGAACTAGTTGGGGTGGTTTGAATTTATTATGAAAATTATCTTCAAATCATATATTTTTTTTACTTCCTTCCCCTGCAGTATCATTGAAACATTTAATCATGCAGAATAAAATTGTTTACCTAGCTCAAATCAGCAGCAGACCAGAGGCACGGGAACATGGAAATGACTGACAGAGACTCCCTATGCCTCTTGTTAAATGTTATGTTAACCACATTAGGGCTTCTTTTGTGAGCACATACCTGTGTGTGTGCAAACCTGCCAGCACCGAGAAATTAAAACATGTTTGTTTCCATGTGCCCATACAGATGAGTTTAGGTGTACAGATAAGCTTGGCACCACAAAGCAGCAGGAGTGATGAGCAAGCAGATCAGCTATCCAAACTCCAGAGAAGAGCACCACTTCTCCCTGCAAAGTGGCGCCGATTACATCTGAGGGAAAGACTCAAGAGTCCATTAACCTCAGGGCAATGCCCTTTGCTCAGGAACATGCAAACACACAGGGCACAGCATTTACTTAGAATGAATACTTAGAAAATACAACATATGCGTGTGTATGCACATTTTTTTCCCGAATGTGCAAAGACCAAACAGATCAAGTGATTTGTGTTTCCCAGAAAAATATCCAAACCTGTTTGAGAGAAGTGGTTAGGATAAGAAGCTATCTTCTATTCTGAATCACTGTGGTTTAACATCTCTACAGCAATGGCTCATGATGTTCATTAAAACACCAAGCTGAAAGCAAAATTTACCTGAAAATCAGCCACCAGGCAAGTCCCAGGAAAACAGAGCTTTAAAAAAAGAATCATTCAAACAAATAACAAGACTTTCCATGTGGAATAAAAGAGAGAAGAAAAGGCTTTTGAAAAAACCTTTCAAAACCCCTAAGCTCTTTGATATGCAGTAACTTACAACCCTCAGCTCTCAGCCTAGAATCACAACTTGGAATCTCAGCCCCAGTGAAAATCTTACCCTTTGTCTCTAGTTTAAGTGACTGAGTTATTGCTGAAGGATAAACTGTAAAATTTAATAACAACTGGATCCAGGTTACAACACTGAAGTATCACTTGTTGCAATAAAAAAGATCCTCCTTACATCTGCACTGTTGAGCACATGTCGTTTATTGTATAGTAATTAATATGTTTGCCTCTTTCTGCCTTTAAAACAAAGCAAACAACAAAACCACAACCTAAAAAAAAAATAGTTTCCATATGATTCAGGCACGGTATTGATCACATGAATGACACTGTCCTGGTGTCTGTCCCAGCAGCACTGTCTGTTTGCACCAACAGCAGGAAACTGCATTAGCAGGCAAACCTTCTGCCTGAAAAATTCTAATAACAGTCTTTCTTACCGCATCTATACATATTTAAGTCAAAAGTGTGACATTTGTCGGTTTGCGTGGAAAGGTACTACTGAGATTACTGGAGACTGCTGGAGGAGGCACACAGCTGTGGCAGGGACCGCTTTCCCACTGTGTTCTGCTTCAGCGCAGCTGTCGGACTAAGAACAAAAATTGTCAGTTTCACTTGCTGATAAATTCAACTTTGTATCTCAGTATGCAGAGGGGGAAAGGAAAGTGGCAGAAATCATTTGGCTACCAGTCACGCTGTTCATTGTGCTATCTGCCTTCAAAGCTGAAGAAAACCTCCTCCTTCCCTCAGAATTTTGTTGTGTTCCATAAGCGACAAATATAGTCAATTTACCCTTTACGTAATTATCTTTTTATATTGCCAGCACTTGTAAAGAAATCAGCTTCAAATACTGACAAAGGTTTATCTTGTCTCACTTTTTTTACTAAAGAGAATAATACTACCGTGCATCTATCTGGCAGTTCTCATGTCTAGCTTGCAGCTTTAAGTAATGCTTTGTACCTGAATGAAAAAGGTGCTTAAAGGTTTTTCCATCTTAACACTCTCTTGTTGATTTTGCTACGTGCCAGGAAGTGACACGGAGTGCTGAGACGACATCTTTATTGCTTGGGATGGCACAAACAACAGAGAACTAAATAGTGCCTGCCTGGTGCCTCCTTTCCTACTCCTATCCCAAGTGAGCTACGGAGGTGCCCAAAGGTGTCGTTGCATCCAGCAAGGGCAGCAGCAGCAACTCCTCTGCAGGTGCCAGCGGTGGCAGTTTCTGCTTGACCTTCCTGCAGCCATGGCTCTCTTTGGAGGGGAGTTTAACACCAGCCTGACATGTCCTGTCTGACTTCTGCATCAGGAACATAAAGGAGGAAAAATCATCGAGTGCAACTTCAGCCTAATGCAATGCATACAACCGTGCAGCAGCCAGTTAAATACGTGTGACAGGTCTTGGTGGGTTGGACAAAAGTTATTACTGCAAAAATACAGCAGATACGGGATGTCCTGCAGCCTGCCGTCGCTCATGGCTATTCTCAGCTGCTCTATGCCCCTAGCAAGAATGGGGGCTTATATAAGAAAACAGTCAACCACCTGTGGATATTTATAAGTCCATTGAGGAGAACAAAAATTAAATGCCTCTACTTTGTTTTATTTCTTGTGACATGTGCATCACGTTACATCTGGATGTGCCAAAAGGTATTACATCATGTGATGCTCTGTAACCTGATGGCACCGAATGCGCGTGTCAGGCTGCAGAAGTAGCTCACTCAAGACAGAGAAAATGAAGAAAAGAGTTAAATAAATGTTTCCAAGCCAGGGGGACCAGCAGAATTTGGACCCTTGTCCATGAAAAAGTGTCAGCTGGGACATCTCTGCGCACAGAAAAGCATCCTTAGCAAACCACCAACTATTTCACCCCACTTTTGTCTAATATCTATGACGTGAGAAGCTGAAGTTTATTAAGCAAGCAAGGGAAAAGAAAAAATCAGAAGTATTCCTTTGTTGAATTAAAAGATTTGGTATATTTGAGGCTTCCTACTGCAAACTGTTCATTTGGCTACATTGCACATGTATGAGTTCACGTTTCTGCAGAAGGAGATATTTTTTCTTATTGGACTTCTGCTATAGTAATGTTAAATTGATACTATTAAATATACACTGTTAAAATGATAACTTTTCATTCATTTATTTTACATTATTTGGGGTTTAAAACTTGGATTCTAAACATAACTTGGTGCTCATTTTTCCATTCAGCATTTTGAAGACAAAAAGAAGCGCGAATCTTAAGAATACCTGAAGGATCCCAGCTAGCCACTGAAGCTCACATCTCACTGAAATAACTGGATATAGGGGTACCCAGAACTGTCGCAAAAGGTTGAATTAAATGATGGAAGTAAATAGTAATATATTTTTGCTGGGATATATTTGTGGCTGTAAATGCTAAAAACACACCCTTCTTTTAAATGAAAGCCTAATATATCTTATATATCATGTATATACTAGAAGTGGGAAGGAACTCTTAAAATACACAGTGTGGATTTTGTTTTCTCCACTCACATTTTTATTTTGCTAAGCTTCAAGTGAAAGCTTTACCTTGTGAAGACGCTCCTGCATCATTACACCGGAAACTTAACAGGCTCCTACATACAATTAACTCAGCCTCAGCCCCATAAGCTTCACACTAGAAGGGGAAAAAAGACATCCCAGTGCCACAGAAAAGACTTTATAGCCCTGTAATAAAACTCCTGGTGTTAAATCAGCCATGATAGTGTGTTATTTGAGGAGAAGCAGGGTTTTTTTGCAGGCAGATCCAGTATGTCTTGTTAGACCAAACCGAAATCAGCAAGTGAAAACAGACCAGTCTGTGTTCAAGCACACAAGCTGAGGTTAAACTATACCTAAAGAAAGGTTCATATGCCTGCAGTTTTGTCCATTTTCATTTAGTTTTTACAATTCTTTCAGATGTGCTAATAAGGTGCTAAAATTTCCAATAAAAATCATAGTGAAGCACATACTCCAGTGATTTGAAAAACATTAAAATGACAGTTGATTAGCTCTCCTTTTCAACCAAGATTCCTTCAGCTTTGTCAGCTGGCACATTACAGAAAGGCTCTACTTTTTCAAGGTGTAGGTGAAATGGCCCTTTTTAACTCTGTACCAAAAGAAACTCCTGCTGTTCTTACTCTGGAAATAGAAGAGATGCTCCTCTCCATCCAAAACAAATATTTTCTTTCACTTGCAGCTAAAAATCAAGAGTTTTACCCTGAAAGGTGATTTTTTTTCTGTCTCCTTGCGAGTGAAAATAGCATCCATAACATGTAACTGAATGAGTTGTGTTGGACTGTTTGTCTAAATTAGCACAGATGAGAATATATGGGTTCTTATTGAATTCTCACCAGTATCAACGTAGTTTTGATGATTTGAATACACAGAAGGAAAGATGCACAGACTCATAGATTTCTTTTAGCCTATTTACATGATTGTCTTTAAAGAAAATATAGAAGAAAATGTTGTTCTGCTTCTCTTTTTCTGCCTTTATCACCAAGAATTTGCAGTATGGTAATGGTAGATCTATGTGCGCTTGTGATAAACAGCTAGTGATAAGTTGTGGTCAAGGAAGTGGTTTTCTGTTCCATATAACAGCAGGTACAAGTGGTGCTGCTTGACTCAGTCACAGAATTTCTATAATACTAAGAATGAGAAGTCAAAGTAAGTTCAGAAGCAAATAACGAGAGTTATACCTTTTACACTGTGAGGCATTTACTTGGCCTTAGCTGAGTGAAGCAAGAACACAACATTATTTGCATGTAGCAATTGCCACCAAAAGCTGCATCATTCCTAGAATTTAACGAACCTTGTGCTGCTTGTGCCTTCTCCACCTTTAGCGTTACCAAGTTCCCAGCCTGTGCAAATGCAGAACTTCACACTACCTGAAAAAATTCACACATATATTTCTCACCATTTAGCCACAGCTCATCAATATATACATATTATCTTTCAACACGATTCAGCCCCGATATTTTACTACTTCAAGACTGTCCCAGTTTGGCTGTGTTGTGCTTATTTGCACCTCTAACAGGCCACAGTAAAATCGTAATTTGCACCTTTCAAGGGAGGAAATTCAGAGGCAGAAAGGGAAAGGTGTTACTGTTCAAAAGCTGTCAAAACAGAAACTTAATCAGGGAAATCCATATAAAAGGGAATGTGGGACAGTATGTGCTGACAGTCTCTTGTTACAGTGCCTGTGCACAGCATGGGGCTTCTGGATCACACTTCTGACGCAGCTGAGACACACACACTGCTTTCCAGGTGTCTGAGCTAGGTAAAGCCATCTCTTCATCATCCCGCTTCCTCTGTAATGTGATCAAATCCATCATTCCTTTTGTTATCTCTTCTGTGTTTGCTTTGCCCCACAGTAATTTGCTAACTGTAAAGCAGGCAAGTGCTTTAAAAACATACAAGCCTGCTGCAAGTTAAGTCATACTTATCAGATGTGCTGGTAGTGAATCACGCTGACAGATTGGCTCTGTTTACCTCAAACAAACTGTCAGAAATGTTCAGTACCCGAACCAAAGCATGGAAAAGGCTTTCAAATACACACACAGATCCGATCATAGCCCAGCACATCGTATCTTGCATATTTCATAAAGGAATCACATGTACATTTGTACATTTGCATGTAAGAATCCAAACACGCTGTTCACAAATATATTTGGTATCTCTGCAAGAAAAAGCGATTAAGACTTATGTAGCTAATGGGGCAGGAGTAGATCTCTTGCTCATTCTGCCTAGCGAGGCTGGCTGGGGGCTGCAGGAGCTGCCGAGATGCAAACACTGCTGTAGCTCCTCCACAGCTCTTCCCTCCGCTTCATACAAATCCCCCAATGGTTTCATGCTCTCTCTGCTGCACCGGGACTCCAGACGGACTGTGGGGCCACAAGGCAACTCGGAGTACAGACAGCACAGTCTGCTCCAGTGGCCAGAGCACTTATTTGCCAGAAGCAATAAGCAGCATTAAAATGCATTTGCTTTCCATTGCCTGGGAATTCTCCCCTCCACAGGGGGCTGTATAGAACAATTTCACATTTCTTTCCCTGCTTCAGCCTCACAATTCTGCCTTAAAGATTAGTTTTCTTAACAATTTTAGAAACATTTTTAAATGGAGTTTCTTGAAATGACAGGTTCCCTTGACGTGAGCATATTTCCAAAGCCGTAAACACACACATATAGCTGTGATTTCTGCGATCCTTACATACCTGTCACAGAGACCTCTCTACGTGTGGCTGTAGGTTGGGAACCCAAGGTGACATTCTTAAATAACAATTTAGATTAGTATAATTCCATTTCTACTGCTTTTAAAAGAAACCCCTTCTTTGTTTTAAAGAGCTTTTAAAATAACGTGCTTCCCTTAATTCAGAATTAAGAATAAAACGATTCAAACTCCGGTTGCAATTTGCAATTGCAAGGTTCAACACTGTAAGATCTGGGGAACTAAACAGTTCAGATTAAATACCTTACTCATAGCCTTGCTCGATATTTAAATGGAAAACAACAAATTGAGTGAGAGAATCTGAGGCTAGAGCAGAGGGAGCGGCAGAAAGTTGTTTTGTTGCTTTGTTGTTTTTTTCCTCTACCTATGAAAGTGTCAGAAAGCCTCGTCTCGTGGCTGTGAGGCATCATTTCTAATTTCCCTGGGCAGGAACCAACCCAAGATGCTCCAGGTCTGCACATACCTGAAGGGGTTTCTCATTAGAAAGAACTACAAGTCAGGAGTTCCAAAACAGGAGCGTCTTGGTGAGAGAGAGAGAGAGAGAGAGAGCGCGAGAGCACTGGTTACAGCTTATTTATATGTACAGAACTTCAATTAGGATTGACCTGGACACCCACTAATATTGTTGTGATGAGGTGACTTAGGAAAGAAAGGTTTTCCAGGGCTGTATTCTGCCATAAAGACTAGCTTAGATCAGCAGCACCCATTCCATCACTAGGCCTGCATGCTTCCCAGGAAAAGAGCAGCTTGCTTGCATTCACCACCACTGCATGCAGCACATGAGGTGCTCTGAAGGGTGCGGTGGCTCACGGCGGGTGCATGAGGCACTAACATCTATTTTGTGTTTATGATCCAGGACAGGATTACAAACTTATGTCTGGGCATACCATATAATTGTTAAGTAAAAAATAATTACTTCAACTTATTTTGCTGCTACTGAAAAATGGATTTGTTTACATAGGAAACAAAGGGAGAGACAGCAAATTCTTGACTTTGTATGGACCTGGCAACAGTTCTTTCCTGATAGGTGAACAGATGTCCCGTCTTCTCACATAACATACAGTTTTACAACCATTGCCATGTTTATGAAAGGGACTGAGAAGATCCCTGTGCCATTACTTTTTGCACTTGATTTTCATTGTGTTCATTTTGCTCCAGTATTACTTTTTTGATCTCTAGCCATCACCATCTTCAGCCAATTCTTGCAAACAGGTGTTCTAGCCAGAACACCTGCAGTACCCTGTCTGCCGGCAACTGTTTCCCTACTTTTGCCATTATCTGTTACTTAAGGGGAGACAAGTCTTTGTGCAGAAGGAGGAGAAGAGGGTCTAGAGAGATTTTTGTGAGCCTTTCAGACACTTTTACAATTATTGTTGTTTTAAAAGGATCTATGACCTGCAGAAATCCATCAGGAAGACAGAATACAGGCAGATGTAAAAGCTAACTTAAAGATTTCTTTACACAGACATTTCTTTCACTTTGTTTTCAAGGCAGTTAACAACAGCATTTTATTCTTATAAATATGGCAGACAGAATTTTTTCTATCTTTATATAGCTTTTCACTTTCTTAAATCTGGAAATGATGTGCCACTTGTCAACTCCAAATGAAAACACAGCCTTCTGTTCCCACTTGAATAGCATGATCTGTATCTATCGTATAGGCTACAGGAACGGGAGAAAGAAAGTTAAGACATTCTTCTTGCTCTGTGATGCTAAAGCAAACTGCATTAAAAATATTTCCTTCACAGTACTTTGAATGTTATATAAAGTCCTGGAAATGAATCATCCTCAGATAGACAATAGTTTTAAATGACAAGATAAAATGCAAAAAGTTTCCAATGGCATTCACGTAGCTCTGTGAAGCAGAGTGAAGCCGACCCGGCTCAGGCCTCAGCTTTGGGCTCAGCATTTAAGTGACTGAACCTGTCAATCACCAAAGGGCCATGGGCTTTTTCTTGTCTCCTCACGTTTGTCAACAGCAGATACTCAAGACCGCAGTGTCCTGATGCACCACCTACACAAACAGATGAACATAAAACATTTAAAGTAGTAACATGCTTCAAACCGTATTTTGGAAACAAATACAGCTTTGGTTATTGTATGAGAACGAAATTGTCAGAATATTTTTAAAGTTGTTACAAGTGTATTTATTTAATTGTTCCTTCCTGGTCTTCCTTAGTGTTTTTTATGCAGTTTTATGACAGAACTACTAAAATCTCAACCTTTGGGAAACCAGAATGAGCCATCTTTTGCATCACTAGAGAAGACGCAAGCAAAAGAAGAGGCTCCGCAACAAAAGGGGCTAGAGTGAGATGGGTATATTAAGATCTGCCTTCCTAGCTCTCTGTCTTTATAATATCTAATATCTAGCAGTTTCAGTGGAATCTTTCAATTCTTGATGCTGAGGGATGTCACGAGCTGCTTATAAAACCAGAAGATACTGTAAGTTATCAGTCTCTTTTTTCCTAATACACCTGTTTGACCCCTGCTTTATCAACTTTTCTGTCACAGGATTTGTTTAGATATGTTACCTAGCTCATTGGAATTGCTAGTGTTTCAGACACAAACTTTCCTGCAACTAGCTGAAGATGTCGCATGGCTAATTTCTGTTCTTATCCTAGAACTGATAATATTTGTGTGTTCTGTAAATTCTTAATTTCCCCTCCCTCCCTTATTCCACCTCCCCCTCACCTCCTTTATATAGTAGGATTCTGATTTCCTGTGTTGCTATGATGACATTTACACTTGCCATCTGAAGGCAAAATATGTGGCTTCCTCCCATATTTTTGTCAGTGCGCTCCTGTGTTAGAGGGACACTAAGGGAATTAAGCCTATCACGGATAAATCTTTAAGCAGCAGGCTGCAACTTTATTCCTCAACATAAAGGGCATTTAAGTAGGTCTAGCATGGATTTGCCTATGAGATAATTCCTCAGCGTACACCTAAGATAGATTGATTGAGTCTAGTCTTCTGATTCTTCTTCCTCAGGACAAGAAAAAATTGAAGGAGAAACTGAAAACTTCAGACCTGCGTCTCTCTCCTGCTTTCTCTCACACAGGTAGAAAGACGACTAGCAAAATTCACAGTGGCCTTTACTTTTAGGACTTATCAACTAATTCCAGAGAGGGAGAGCAGATAAAATGAACTGAAGTCTAAATAAGGAAGCAAGTTACTTTTTAAATTAATTGGGAGGGAGAAAGAAAGAGAAAATGCCCTTTCCTTTGCCCCCCCCCCCCCCCCCCCCCCCCCCGCTCAGAGGAAGGTCTCTGTGAATGTAGCATATTGCACTGCAAAATATAGGAACTAATGCTTGCACCTGATAAGAATAACCGTTGGTTATATGGGCAGAGAGGGAGCTGTACTCCAGCTCCCAACAGGAGGGTTTCGACAAACAAAACCTCTGCAAGGCTGGGTCTTTATTAGAAACTGGGCCTCTATTAGAAATGTCAGAGGCTAAAAAAACCTCCCTTCACCAAGCACCTGGCTCTCCTTTTTAAGCCAAAGGACCTGAGTCAGCTAAGTCGTACAGGCTGCAGCGCTCTCTGTTTGGAGCATAAAGACAGATGGAGGCAACTCATTCCCTCAAAGCAACAGAGGTTGGATTGGCTGATGCTTATTTCAGGTCTCTTTAAATCCTACAGGAGAAGATATGTAGCACATATATCTCTATATTTCTGGCACTGTTAGCAATCTGAGCTGCCTCTCCTTACTCAGGCTGCGGGAGCATTGTCCATTTCTAACCGAGCATTACCCCTGCAACACGCAGGCTAAAAGAAAAGCTTGTGCTCACTGAGCATGGGAAAACATGGAACTCCAAACACTGCTGACAAGATGCTAAGCCAAGTCAACAGACTATGGAACAAATGCATTTGCAGACAAAATATGTTGCAGTTAAATAGAGTGTTAATACATTCTTCAGAGTATAACGGTGTCAGCTGAGTGGGTTTAGAAAACACTGCATTCAGAACTAGGTCCTGTGAGAAGCATGAAACTCCAGTATTCATCCAGCTTGTATGAGCATGCCATGAAGTTGGTGGAATCATGAGAGCCTCTCTTGCTCAAGCACTGAACCCTGTATTGTCCAGTAATTCTCTGTCATGCCCACTTTCAAGGATATCTTTCGACAAAATGCTATCGACACAGACTTTAGAAGGCAGATAAATATACTGAAAATTATCCATGTAGAACAAACATGATTTCTCATGCTCAGAGGCCAAATCAAGTTTGCACAACACTAGCAACAGTTCCACTGTTGACAGAGAGGCTGAGTGCCGGTGACGTCCCTTCAACACCCATCTCCAACTGTGGTGAAGCAACTTCGCAAAACAAGAAACAGACGGTGACTACAGCTGTCTTGGAGAGAACCTGATGATCTCCATCCCCAAATCCTGAAGTCCAAATCACAGCTTCTCTTCTCAGTACCATTTTGATTGCCCTGTGCTATTCTTTCAGTGACAGCTACTGTTCTCTGGATCCAATTTGTGGTACCCTATTTAACTACTGCCATCTTCTTAATCTTTAGGGATTTTTTACTCTGAAGATGTATGTTAGAACTGAATCAATAATTAATCCTCCACCATGAAGGACAATGATCTGAAGAACTCAGCTTTGCTACAAATTTACAGGGCTTAAATCATGCTACTGAAAACCTGGGCATTATAAAGACATTGAAAGAAGTGAGTTTTGCTACACACCATTGACATAAACTGCCTAAATGATGGGAAGAGTCATTCTTGTGTAACATGAGAACGCAAGGGAAAATGCAGATGGAGTAGGAGACTCAGTTTTCGCACCTTTAGTCTTGCAGAAGGCCATTCCCGCCCATGGTCACTCTTGTCCTCACCAGAGAGCAGAGGGCAGCTCTGGGTGGGATGTGTTAGGGCACAGTCCCACGTGTGCTGGCGGCAGGAGCGCCCTGGTGCCCACACAGCAGTGGAGATGGGGTGCATAATCCCACTGCACCTCAGTCCTGCTCCTTCTTTTCCAACACGCTCTTATGTCTCCGCACAGATTGGCTCTGGCACATTTATAGCCAGCAGCATTCCCCTACAGCAGGGGATTCTTTGTGGTGAATTTATGGCTGGTTTATGTCCCTCTTTAAGCTACCTCATAGGACAGAGCAGCTGTAACACATGGTCCTCGCAGCATTTCCGTACTGGAAGCAGGTGTGAGCGATGGGCAGTAGCCTTACCCAGCCTTCGTTATGTTTTGTCACAACAGATTCCTTTAATGTGGTAAGACAACTTAGGCAACACCCTTTTCCCCAACTTAAGCACTTCTAAAGATCATATTTCAGCTGAGCAGTGTAAGAAAAATAGGAAATGAAATACATGTCTTCTGAAAGCATATTTTCAAAATTTCAGCTGTATGCACAGTTTTCGTTTGTGTTGCATCATTCCTATCTAAAACTTTGTTTTTAAAACCCCACAAAATAAGTACACAAGAGTCAAGTCTTTTTTATTTTTTTTTCCTGACTCCTCAGTTATATTACTGCTCTTATGCAAATCAGGGACTAATGATTTGTCCATGATGCTCTCTCCAAGCTCATTTTTCTGTCCCAAGAGAGTAGTCTTAGAATTTTAAGTTCCCTAAATCAAAGGATAATAAAAAAATATCTAAACCTAGGGACAGGGGGGATTACTCACTCGTGCTAAGTTCCCAAATCAGAAGTGCTATCTGCTCTACTGCCCTGTGGCTACATAACATCACATATATATTCCTAAAAACCTAAATGATCTGTACCCATAGCTCCTGTCAAGCACATATAAAAAAATATTTCTTTTGTTCTGATCACTTCAAAACATCAATTTGGAGACACACACATGGCAGCAGAGGTTACAGCTAGAGGTTGCATGACGGTTGCTCTTCTGTTTTTATTAATAAGTTGGTTGCTTTCTGTTGGTTTTAAGACCCAAACAATGAAACTTCATTCATCAGCCATGGAAAACAGTTCCTACTCTGACATCTTCTGTGACAAAGAATTGATTTTCAGTCTTAATTTTCTTTCCTTTAATTTCTACTTCTTAATTGGAGTAGTGTATGACATGCTAACTAATTTCTCTCCATCATTAAGGCTGTAGTCCTGCACGTATTTATCCACATGATTAACTTTGTTATCAAAAGGAATCTGAAATAAAGGTTGCAAAGCAATAAATGTGTACACATGCATGGTGTGCTGGGGATCATAACCTCCTGAAATATCTGTTGACTCGGGCAGCTATAATCTCCTTAAAAGCTGCATTGTCAACCTACAGATTTTGCTTAGGTTAGTCTTCTTTTGAAAGCAATCCGTCCAGATAATTAATCATGTAGTAACTTTTCTCTGTAAAATATCCAGTCTCTTCAGTTAATTAAGTATACCAATACGAACACAATATTCCAGTCCGATTTCTTCACATCTGTCCATTGTCATATATGACTCATTCACACGATTTGTCACAACCATGGATGTACATCCATGTTTAGGAAGATACAACTCCCAGCTGGAAATGCTCCTGGGGGTGAACAACATATGTTCCAATTTATGACACTGAAATGGATGTGCATTGCTCAAATTTTTTCCATACTTTTTTTTTTATAATGCACAAAAACCATTAAATCAGACAGAAAGTGTGAGAAGATTTGATAGAGTATTATCTTTCAAGAGGAATCAGGCAAGTCTAAAGGAGCAGTGTTATTTACAATGCTCTGAACTGGAATTCATAATTTAATGTAATTCAAAGCCTTTATCTCAAATAAGAGCACTAGAAACTCCATACACAGGAAATGCAAGAGTATTAAATAACAGCAGGGTAATCACTTTGAGCATAGGAAGAATTAATCAAATAAATAATATGCATTTAACCCTCATTCTCACATGCTCCTGACATCTTTTTCAAAAACTGGTGATCTGACATTAATGTCCAATAAAATCCAGGCTCTCTGCAAAACGCAGTGCAAAACTGACAGCCATCCCTAGAATTCAGCTGATATTTTCACTGGACAACAGCAAGGAAGAAAGTTTCATGAGCTCTCACCACTACTGTAACCCCTGCAAACAGCAGCAGGTGGAAAGTCTTAGAGCAAATGCACAGTGTTGTCTTATTTAATCTTATTCAATGATTCTTCCACACATTATAAGACATTTAAGTGCTGTGCTTGCTCTTTAAGACAGCCTCATCTTGATAATCAATGTAGCCAGTCTACAGAAGTGCCACTTTCCTGCTGTGAGAAAGCACAATTCTTCTTACTGCCACAGCCCCCTGCTGACATGTTTTACAACATTTAAGCAGGAAACTGTTAAGCCTTACTTCTCTTTTTTTCCTCTCTGTGCAGACAGAAATCTTTTTTCCTGCTGGTTTCTCACTTGTAGTAAGAGCCGTT
Organism: Cuculus canorus; assembly: GCF_017976375.1. Classification (NCBI taxonomy): domain Eukaryota; kingdom Metazoa; phylum Chordata; class Aves; order Cuculiformes; family Cuculidae; genus Cuculus; species Cuculus canorus. The sequence continues at coordinate 26,260,183 of NC_071406.1, read as the reverse complement.
AAGATGTGCCCTGGCTTTTACCCTAAGCATTGCCCTAATTTTAACCTTTTGCAACGGTTATCTTGGTTTTACTCAGATTTTAAAAACTGACTCATTCAGAAAGACAAACTGTGAAAGCGTCTGGTAAAAGAAGAGATTTCCTTTAAGCACGGTAAAAAGGTCACCTACGCCAAGTTTACATCAGTACAAAACACACTGAGTCGGTTTGGGTCATTCTTGTTGCTGTAAAGAATGCAGAAACTAAAGGGGACAGACTTGGAAATCTGCATCTGCAATGTCAGGCATCCGTTTCCATGCCCAGAGCCCCACTTCTTACCAGAAGCACTTTTAAAGAAGGAAAGGAAAAATTAAGTTAAGGGGCTGATGGCTCTGTCAAGATAAACGAGCACCATTAATAGATGTTAAATTTAAGTCTGGGAAGCTGATACAGGTGCAAGTTTTATGAATTTTAAACTTTACTTTGGCGTAATGAATGAAGTTAAAGCCGGAGGCTTTTATGCCATCATGAGAGGCTCTGTCAGTGAGCACTGTAACCTAATTAGTTTTGATGCAGCAAATCAGCAAAGCCACTACTGGTTACGACCTCTGCCAAGAGCACAAGAGCGCCAGACAAATGAAGCTTAAGATGTTATTAGTTGTTCTGTTGCAAAGTTCCGGATAAAATATGACAGGATGTTGTTGCTTGACTTCGGCATCGGTTCTCCAGATGGCACTCAGCATTGGCTTGTAGCGAGGCTCGCAGGGAGGCTGCCACATTGTCTCTGTCAAAATGAAAGTTTTCCAATTACAAAGAGATAATGTGAAGAGATGGAAACTTAATCTCCTGAATGAAAGGTTGCAAGCTGTGTAATAGCAGTTGAGGGGAGAGATTTCACATAGTTCACTTGCTTTAAATACTGCTGTTCAGGAAAGCTTTGTTATCCTGCCCTGTAAAACAAAGAAATGAGATGCACTTGACTCTGTGCGTTAGGGCAGCTGTGGCTGGACACAGCCGAGCCACAGCCGCTCTTGTGGAATTAGGGGTTCTGATCCTTCTGCCGGGCTGTTAGTGTAAATCAGGAACAGGTGTCCCTGAGATAAAACGGTGTAGGAGGGATCAAAATGGAAAATTAAGGGCCTTTGAACTAGTTGAGAGCTGTTCACTTTTACTTAGTGGTAAACCAGACAACTTCTGCTGGTTTGGCGGAAGGAAATAATGTATTTTCTTTCTCAAACTTTTAAGAATTCTTTAGTGGAAAAAAAGAAACAGAATGTCATGCAAGCGGCAAGTTTACAGGATTTGACACTTCGATGTTATGAAGTATTACCTTTATATTTGTAGAGTGGTGTCAGGAGTGTTGGAATTATTCAGTAGCCACTATGACAGAATGATAGAGTAATGGTCTGATAACAACAGAGACAGCATCTCACTTAAAGAACATTTCAAGCTGCTGGGAAGCATTGGGAGTTGTATAAAGGCTAGAAAATACAGTAAAGAAAATATCCTCCACTTGACCCTTGTACATAAAGAACAGTTGAATAAATATACCACATCCAATTTTAAGAGCTATCAGTAGTCCAGCTTTTGTATATCACTCAGTATCAGTGAGTGAATCAAGACTGCATTTTTCAAGATGTGAACATCCTCTTCCATCTGACACTCTTCTGATGTTTGAAAGCAACATGTTTCAGCAACATCATTAGAAATACTTCAACACAAGAAACTCCCCTTAAAAGTAACAGAAAACCTTCATCCAGGAGGGTGGTTGAACATTGGCACAGCTGCCCAGAGTTGTTGTGAAGTTGCCATCCCTGGAGACGCCCGATGCCTGACCAGACAGGGCAGTGAGCAGCCAGCTCCAGATGACCCAGCTCTGGCCAGGACTGGGACTGGACCAGCTCCAGAGGACCCTTCAGCTCCAACCATTCCATGTTTCTGTGACTCTATTCAAACTGGTGAAGGGTTTGGAGGGGAAGCTGTATGAGGAGTGGTCAAAGTCACTCGGTCTGTTCAGCACGGAGAAGAGACTCAGGGGAGACCTCATCACAGTCTCCTCAAGGGGAGGAGGAGCAGGTGCTGATCTCTGGCAACCAGCAATAGGACTCAAGGGAATGGAAGGAAGATGTGCTGGGAGAGGGTTGGCTTGGGTATTAGGAGAAAGCTCTTCACCCAGAGGGTGGTGGAGCACTGGAACAGGCTCCCAGGGAAAGCAACTATGGCACCAAACCTGACTACATTCAAGATGCGTTTGACCAAGGCTGTCAGACACATTATGTGCATTTTGGGGTTGTCCTATGCAGGGACAGGAGTTGGACTTGATGAGCCTCGTGGGTCCCCTGTAACTTGGGACACTCCACGATTCTAGTGTTCTATGACATTATCATCTGATAAAAATTGCCATCTGTTGCCAAACCTATTTAGAATGAAAGCCAAGATCGGTTTGAAAAGAAAGCCGTCTCTCTCTGATTACAGGGAAGCACTTTTGACTGACGGGAAAACATGTCAATACAGGCAGGCAATACCAAAGCACGGAACGGCAGGATTACCGGCGATTCCCTGGGTTCCGGCTGAACCGACACGGTATCACAGAGCGGACGCGCTTCCCGCTGAGCCGCACGGCCACACCCGCCCCCCGGCACGGACCCCGCACCTTCGGGAGGCTCCGCCGAGCGCCCCCCGCGCCGCGGCAGCGCCACCCAGCGGCAGCGCTGCGCCCCCGCACCCACCCCAGCCCTCGCACGTGCTCGGCAGCTCCAGCCTTGGCCACTGCATCCGCTCCTGGGCAACCCCAGCCTGGTCCACTGCATCCACTCCTGGGCAACCCCAGCCTGGTCCACTGCATCCGCTTCTGGGCAACCCCAGCCTGGTCCACTGCATCCACTCCCGGGCAACCCCAGCCTGGTCCACTGCATCCGCTTCTGGGCAACCCCAGCCTGGTCCACTGCATCCACTCCCGGGCAACCCCAGCCTGGTCCACTGCATCCGCTTCTGGGCAACCCCAGCCTTGGCCACAGCATCCACCCCGGACAAACCCAGCCTGGTCCACTGCATCCGCTTCTGGGCAACCCCAGCCTGGTCCACTGCATCCGCTCCTGGACAAACCCAGCCTGGTCCACTGCATCCGCTCCTGGGCAACCCCAGCCTGGTCCACTGCATCCGCTCCTGGACAAACCCAGCCTGGTCCACTGCATCCGCTCCTGGGCAACCCCAGCCTGGTCCACTGCATCCGCTCCTGGACAACCCCAGCCTTGGCCACAGCATCCGCTCCTGGACAACCCCAGCCTTGGCCACTGCATCCGCTCCTGGACAACCCCAGCCTTGGCCACAGCATCCACCCCTGGACAACCCCAGCCTTGGCCACTGCATCTGCTCCTGTGCAACCCCAGCCCTTGTCCATCACACCCACTCCTGTGCAACTCTAGCTCTTGTCAATCCTGTCCAATCCCCCAGTCCTTGTCCACTCCACCACCCTCTTGGGTGTGCAGCCCAGGGCAGCCCCACGGGTGTGGGGGGCAGTGGGGTGCCCTCCTGCACAGCTCTCGCCGGGTACTGCTGGCGAAATGGATGGGGAGAAGATTTTTTCTCTCATTTTGGCTTTAAGAAGGTGGCACGGGTTTAGCCCCAGCCCAGCTAAATTTCAGCAGCTAAAACCATGCAGTTACAGTCCCAACTCTCTATCCTAGGGAAAGGAAAATGAAAGACTTGCAGGTAGGAAACTAAAGCTACAGCTTTAATGTAATAATAATAACAACAGTGAAATTAATTAGAAAGTAATAAAATACACACAAATAGATGAGATTGCACCCTCACCCCACCCCTCGATGACCAAATGTCACTACAAATGCTGCAGAACAGACCCGAGGGAATAGGTCCACAGCTAGCAGGGAGCTGGGCTCAGGAACTGGATTCAGGAATGCACGGATCTGGGATCAGGAGCAATCACATAGATGAGGTCCTCACTGGACATCAGCCATTGCAGAAAAGGGCTGAGACCCTCGTGATCTCTCAATTTCATACTGAGTATGACATGTATGGGATGGAATACTCTGTTGGTCAATTTAGGCTCACCTGCCCTATTCACGCCTCCTCATGACCCTTTTCCGACAGCTGAAGATGGCCTTGATTGCTACAGGAATAATCATAAGCATTGGCCTTTTTGCATACCAATGCCCTGCATTATCACTTTAGAGAAGAACACTGTCTCAAAAACATGCAGTTAGCTTTCAGGGAATAAAGTTACTTACAGTGACTGAGTTAGTCACAAAACTCACTCTAATTTAGCTCAAACCACAACAAAAGGCCGAGTGATGCTGAAGCTGGGTGAGGTGGCGGAAGGAAGGAGATTACTGATCACTAAGTGGGTTATGTTTTTCCTGTTGGGGGACTAGTTGTAAACCTAAGGTTGACAAGGGAAAAGAGCTTGGAGGGCTGCAGAGAATTCTGGATTGTGTTTTGTGGAAGCAAATCTCCAGACAGTTCTTCAGAAGGGGCATTTCTGTGCTCTTTTTTTCAGTCTTTTTTTTTCCGTTTTTTGCTAGTCTAAACAGCAAATACAGAGACAATAACTTCTGACTACAGTCTGATCTTCAAACTGCACTACTCTTGCTTCATGTGCTTCAAGATGTTTGTTTCCCAAACTCTATGTACACAAATGACTGCCATAAATGCCAGCGTGCCTCAACCGTAAATATTTAGTAGGTAAGAGATACCTCTGCTCACTCGAGTGGAGAGGAATGGTGATATACATGCCTATGCCCAAAGCCAAGAATCGCTTTATTTTCAAAGATGTTGCTATCAATAGTTTGCTTTTTCATGCTGTATCCTTTTTTCTCTAGATTAGGAAAGGACTTTGCATAGGTACAAACCAGCGTGACAGCGGCAGTACTGCCATTGTTGAAAGAGGGAGTTAAAGAAGTAGGTCATTGAATGGCACAAGGCCTTACTTTCAAAGGGCTGTACACCTTTTTTTCCTGTGGAATCCAGTGGAAATATGATACTTTGAGAATCACAATCAATGAAATAGCTAGAGGTACTGAAAACTTCACTCCCAAGTGAGATGTCACAGCATTTTCACTGCTTCAGAGCTGCATTTGTTCAGACAACCAAAGATAGCAAAGATGAGGGAGGAGATTATCCTGTAACTGTGGGATTCATCTTCTCCAAGGCCCAGAATACAGCTATCCCACACTTTATTCATACATATAGTTTAAAAAAAAAATAAAATCTCCTCTCCCAAAAAACTGTCCCCAAAAGCTGGAAAAGCTTATGTTGAAAATCAGAGCTGCACCATGAAAAGTGGATCCAACAAAAGGGCACAAAGTAGATAAGAGACAGCTATTAACTCTACATGTGTGCTTGTTACTTCCTTCTTGGAAGTGGTGTTGGTAAAGGCTCAGGTGAAGGATGAGGGGCACTCGTGGATCTCCCCAAGGAGCTTCATGCACAGGGAGAGCTCAGAAGATGGCCTGGAGGTGTTTGCTGGGGCTATGCTCTGCCCAGCAAGGAATGCAGAGTGGAGACCGTGACTGACAGGTCACTATGGCGCGAGCCACCATCTGATGAGGGGAGATAGGAGTTGGACATAAGAAGCCTATAAAGAAAATAAAACTCTTTTGCATGTTTGATTTGGTAGAGACAGGGAGGGTCTTTTTCCCTCAGGAAGGTTTAATGGTCTCTCAAATAAGCAGTAGACCAGTGTCGCTGATGAGACACGACACGGTGATGTGGAAGCAAGTTTCTTTATTGAAGTTACATGGCTGGCGGGAGCACACTTGAGCTTACACGCGCCTCTTATACCCTTTATTAACACACGCGTCTCCGCATGATTGGATTAGCTTATACATAAACAATCTGTGAATGGATAGTGCTACTTTCATGCATGGTCCTATATTGTCTGCCCACTTCCCATCCCATGATCTCCTTCCGGGTGCATTAAGCAGGGATCCTCAGCCCCCACAGACCAGGGCCTGCCTCTGCTTACTGTTTGAAATTATGTTCTCCCTTTGTCTAAAAAGAATGATGAAAAGCATCTTATTCCAAAGCATAGCTATGAAATCAACACTAATAGTGAAACAGAAAAAGAGAAGGGCATTTTCTTTTTAATTGAAATAGAAGGATATGAAAATCCCCAGTGAAACTGAAGCATGACTGAAAGGAGTACTCTAGAAGTGGGATTAAAGAAGTAGGTAAGTGCAAAATGTAAAGAGTGGAAATCAGAAATTCACGGGCAGAAAAATGAAAAAAGCAGAACGGCTTGGTGGAAGTGACTCTAGTTTCACATAGGTGTGAATAAGAACAAAACGGTAGTGAAGGGAAACGCCCTACAAGGTGACATATGCTTATAAGGAAAAAAATAGTGGGGCTATGGTGTTTATTCTAATTTTGCATTGTCTGCAAGATCTGCAAAACATTTTGCCTCTGACCATCCCTGCACAATGCAATAATCCCTGTCTTAACATTCTGAAGAAAACTTAATTCTTGTTCCCTCGTACAGGAAATGTGGGTTTGATGTAATCAAAAGTTTTGCAAGAACACATGACGTTCATTAATATTATCTTTCACAGAAATAATTAAGAAATCCCCTCTATACTCTTGGCCAGGTGAAGCCACTTTGTTCTGTCTGCTCATTCCGATGCTGATAGTGGTGCTCTGGAAGACAGACATGCAAACGGTAACATCAAAACAAACCCCTCTGATCTTATCTCAGTATAAGCCCAAATAAATTCCCTTGGTGTTCACAAAGCGCATGGATTTTTCCATTCCACAACTTTCAAAATTTCAACTCCTTATTCCTTCTTGGGATTAAAAGAAATTCTGAAATGGAAAGCCCATTGTTCACATTGGTGCAGCAGAGGCAGAGGGCAATCAAAGCTTAAATTCTCTTCTGTTGGACATTATGCCTGGACAATTTTTTTAATATCAAGATTCCGTGGCATGGTTGAAAAAATTCACAGCTGTTGATTCAACAGCATGTTTACATCTGGATCCTGTATGACAGCAGTTGATACATTTAATATGGCATGTGGCATAAAACAGGATTAGATAAGGTTCTCTGCTTAGCTATGCTTCTCTTGTGCAAAAGAATATTTATAACAATTTACAAATCACATTGTAATGCTGAATACTGTTTTGAAATGCACTGTGCATCAGCATTATTTTCCAAGGTTATGTCCCTGTGATTTGTGCCAATTAGCAATGAGTTGGCTCTGGGGCAGAAGACACGCTCAGCAGGATTTTCAGTTGTTTGATTTCAAAAACCCAAACTGACCAAACCATTGCCCAGTTTAGCTGGTGTGAATGGATCTGAAAAAAAGTAGACTGGAGCAGGACCTCATATACAATCATTTGGAGCTAGATTATGCAGAACTAAGAAAAAAAATATGTTAATGTGAAATTTGGGAAAGCCTGTACTCTAAATCTTAGGCAAGGGCCCAGATAGTACTTTATTAATATTTCTTATCCACGTGATAAGTCCTCCCAGAATCTGAAACCACATCAATGCCTGTTTGCAAAAGTCCTTAATGGCTACTGATTTCTATGTTCTCCCATTCCTGTCTCCTCAGCTCCCACAGCACTTCGCTTCCCAAACTGAACATACAGCACCTGAGTGTAATTTTTTTTTTTTTTGTGAAAAGCCTAACTAAATCACAACACTGTGTCCAGAGGAAACCCTCTCTCTCGTATCCCAGTGCTGAGCATCTCTGTCAATGTCACCACAGTACCTGCTAGCCTGCACTGGAGGCTGGAGGATCTGGCACTGTGGTCCCCAGGCAAAGAGGGGGAAAAAAAGTGAACATTTGAACCCAAGGAGGTGTAGCATGTGTCGCTGATCTCTGTCCACTGGAACTTGCTATCCAACGTGTAGAAGTGATGTGAGCAATGGACACTGAAAATATTTTCCACCCACAAGAGTGAGAAATCATGGCTGTACATGTACTGCAGGTACACGTCTAAATCCACTTTTGAGTAATAGAGACATAAATAAAGCTAAAATAGATGGGAGCCAGTGCTGCTAGTCATTCTCTAGGCTATAGGTTTAACACAGAATAATGTTTGATGCTGTCAAAGAATATGCAATTCACAGCCTAAAGAAAATATGTAGCTGTGTTTTCATATAAACCTACCGAAGTCCAGAAAGAAAAATGCATGCAATTTCTGTAGTCAGCAGTAAGCACTGCTGGCATCACTCTGTGTCTGAATAAGAATAAACACTAAACATTAGGAATATAGAAATAGTGAAATATAACAGGTTTTGTATTTGGAGAGAAAAGTGGCTTGTTTCAGTATGTTTCTGGAGTGCATTTATGAGTCATGTAGTCTAAATCATGAGAGAGTTCAAGCACCACAGACAGGTAATAAATAAAGTCCAAGAAATGCCTTGTCTGGCATGTGTTGCTCAGTCATGAAACGGAAGCATTCAATAGAGAGGAAAATTGACTGGCCACTGACAGGAGATAATGGACTTATCTGTTAAGGGAGTGGAGATAATGTAATATTTAATATTACATGCCTGATGCTTAGTCAGGAAGATCTACCTATGCCAGATTTCCAAGGCTGGGGTTTTTTTAGTAATTTAATGCAACTGAAAAATCACTAGAAAGCAACATTAAAGGGAAAGAAGTCTCCTGCAATTTATAGTTAAGTGCAGAGCACCATCAGGTCTGAAGACAGAGTCTCCATTCCGGACATCTTACAGGCCCCAGTATAGGACGAATTTAGACTTAAGCAGGTAGCTAAGCAGTTTGCAGGGAAAGAGGGCTGATAATTTTGCTGCCAGTGAGAAGGGCAGAAATCTTCTCATCCTCCTTGTTTCTGCATCTCCACCCCTGCTCATGGCTGTGCAGTATCACCATGCCTGTGCGTGAGCTCTGGCACCTGTTTGAACCCAAACTGAGCTGATGTAGTGTAACGCAGCTGCACAAACCTAGATCTTTTTTTTTCCCTATACTCCTTGTCTGATGGTTTAATGAGTTGGGTTGCTTTGTAGTTCATTTCTCAGCTGTTAGAGAGCTGGAAATTACAGCTCATGGTAGGGACAGTCCTCAGTCCTCAGCGTACAGTAGTAGCTGTCTGGATGCATGGGACAGAGCAGGGTGGTGGGGCTTCTAATGGTGATTGAACAATGTGATTCCTGACATGTTTTGAGTGATTGTAGGGTCTGATTCCTCACATCTGCACCAGTGCACTATGTGTTGGTTTCAGTGCAGCTGGTGGAGAGCCCACAGAAGAGTAAGAATGGTGATGTTCGAATCACTTGTGAAAGGCATCTGGTTGTGAAAGGCATCTGGGCTTTACGTATGTGTAAAAGCAAACCCCTTTGTTTTTCTGTTCTTACCACTTTGTTTTTTCTTTACCGTTCCAGCAAAGGTGGAATTCCTCCAAAACAGAGCATTCTTTTCTTAAAGCTGCAGGCACTTGGAAAAGATATAGAGTCCAAGCAAATTGCCAGTAAATGGTGTGTCATCATTTAGGGATGTAGACTAAATGGTGGTATTGTTAAATCACCATAAAAAAAGAGCTTTATTTAGGGTGTATGACTTGAGCAGAGCTTCTCCTGATGTTGGCAGAAGTTTTGCCCACAAAAAGGATTTGAAATTTAGTTAAAATTGTGGCATTCACCTTTCTGTCAAGAAGTGAAGTGCAAAATTAGTCTCCTGACACATAGGATAATTTGATGACAGCAATGTGAAGAACACAGGGGGGATGGAAAACTTAAAAAACACATATCTCTAAATTACATGACAGGAGGAAGGAAGGAAGGAAGGAAGGAAGGAAGGAAGGAAGGAAGGAAGGAAGGAAGGAAGGAAGGAAGGAAGGAAGGAAGGAAGGAAGGAAGGAAGGAAGGAAGGAAGGAAGGAAGGAAGGAAGGATGGATCCAATGATACTGCCAGAGTGCAGAGTACAATGAGAAACTGTCCAGGGCCACAGAGCAGCTCCATTTTGTGTGATCAGTCTCCTCAGTGGGACTTGTGCATCCCTACGCATCTCTGAGTGAGCCCACCTCACCACAGGGCACCTGCACTGAGGCTGGTGAGCTCCAGCCAGCTGCAAGGCCAGGCACAGTGGGGTTGGGGCTGTCTGCACCCTCTTGTGCAAGGAGGAGAAATGTTTATTCAGCATGCTGCTCTGCTCTTGGTGTCTCACACAGGACCAATGAAGCTTTGAGAAACTTTTCAGGTCTCAGTCTCCTGGGAACTCATTTCTGTAGGGAACCAGAGCCAGCTTGCTGCAGCCACCGCCTCTGAGTCACCCTTTGCATCAGCCTGCAGCTGCTGGCAACTTCCCCACTGAAAGATCTTTTTTTTCCATTTCCCTTTTCAGAGGCAGGCCAGAATAGCCCTGCCTGGAGCTGGGTGTCAGGAATCACAACTTCACATCATGCTGACTTAGTGTTTGGGAAGATCTCGTTATTTAGGCCATTGTCTTTATTTTTCTTGGCTGGCAGTAGATGTTTCCGGGGAAATACAAGTCTTTTCAATTCCAAATGATATTGCCATATTTGTCACACTAAGGTTAGCAAAATATAGCAATACAGATACATCTATAGGATCCTTGGAAGAGTCTGAAGGAGAATATTTAAGCAAAAATTTTCCAATTTATATTCCAAAAGTTTATGATATCAATCTGTTACCAACATATGACTTGATTTCAAATGCCCTCTTGCTGATGTTAACATACAGCCTGAGGCCCAGTTTTACCTTCAATAGCCAGGAGAAAATTAGTAGGATTAAAAATCCTTCCCTCCTTGTTTCATCATTTGAGGAGGTCAGAGAGATAAAGAAGTTAATTCCCAGTTTTGCAATAAAATCCTAAGTGACATAAATCTCAGGTCTTGGGTCTGATCTGTCGCTTCTCTTCCTCTAGGTTTTACTCTGAGTTGAACCGGTGGGCGTATGGCAGCAGTTGATGGCAGCTGCCCAGCCTTAACTACGAGGAAAAGTCAGGTAAGTAGTCACAGCTCACATGAATACTTTTGCTGAAAAAAGCCCAAAATGTTCTCTGGTTCAAAGCTGCCATAACCAGAAGCGGGTGTCAGGGAAGACTTGATTGTTGTTGTTGTTTGACCTTTTCTAATCTGACATAGATTTCCAGCATTCCCAACAACATCCTGGAGGAATTTCCTCATATGCTTCCTCCATGCTTTGAGGAATATTTATTTTCTTGAGTTTGTTTTGAAAGTGGTCTGTCCTTGCTTCATCCTGGCACTGGACAAGACAAGGGAGCAATCTGTCCCAGGCACTAATCTTGGATGGCAAGCAGCAGCTCAGATCCTATCATGTGAATGAAGTTAGACTCCTTCCCTCCTGCTTATCCCTTTACATTTAAATATATTGAATTTTATTGGCTGTGTTAAATCCTGGTCATTGTAAGTTATTTTCATAGTTCTTTACAGTTGGCTTGCCTCATAACTAATTTGAATAATTATGAATCAGCAGCAAACTTTTCTCCTTTGGTATTAAGCCTTCTATTGCTTACTAGCTTTTAATAGCTTCCCTGATCTTACAGCTACCTTCTTTTTTCATGTTTTCAAAATTTTTTCCTGATAAGAGCTTTGCTCTGAGATCCAATGCACTTTCTCAATAGAAACAGGTTTCTTTAGATACTTCTTAGTCTGTTTATAATGATTTTGCTCCTTTGAATGTATTCCTAGCATACTATTAACAGGCTGCTTTAGATAATTTCCAGTCTGCTTATAATGATTTTATTCCTTTGAATGTACTCCTGGTGTACTGTTAACAGGCTTCTACATTGTCTTGTTCCAAATGTCTTGGTTTCTGCAGCTCCAGTATGAATGATGAACAGAAGTGTATTTTGGAGCTGATTACAGGGTAGATCTACAAAAGTTGCAAATTGTCTGCAATGAGTAGGGCTGCAGTGCTTCTCTTTTTCACGTATGGGTGTTTTCTGTAGCTGCTCAGTCTCTGGCTTCCAGTCTTCACATAATTTATTATTTTATTAAATAAAATGTGCAATTAGTTCCACAGTTTCAGAACCAGCTTCATCCCTAACCCTCATCCTTGTTTGGGGCTGACGCTGGGACCTCCAACCATAGCCTGGAAGATAAACCTCTGGGGACCAGTCTGCAGGCAGCGCAGCCTCTCCCTTGGTGCCATCTGTCCAGCAGCACTCCAACCCAGTGCCAGGCTCTGTCTGTCTCCCAAGCCCATCCCTAACCCCAACGCTTTCAAAGCAGTAAAGGCCAATGGGAACAGGGCCATCACAGAAGGCAGCAGGCATGGCAGGCAGGATGGAGAAATCTGCACCTTCCTGTCCACATCTTTTGTCTCACCGTTGAATTACCATCCCTGTTCCTAGAAGGAGGATAAGTAGAGCCATCCATCTGTTCATTTGCCACCAGCCAGGCCTTCCTCCAGCATGTCAGTTTTGTTTTCTTCACTCCTACTGTCTTGCTCCTCTTGTTTACCAAGGAAGTCCTTTAGGCTGGTCCAAGCTTTTGAGTTTTATTCAGCCTGGCTTTATTTCTGCCCTTTGCATTGTGTCGGCTTTATGCAGCCGCAGCGGTAGGCTGAGCTGACCTTCGGTTACTGGCTCTCTGAGGAACAGAAACCCCACGCTGAGCATAGCTGGCTCCTTGCCACCAGCGCCTGTGACAGAGGATGGGTGTCAGAACAAAGCTGGCGGCATGAATTGGCATGATGAGGTGAGAAAGTAGGGTGCACAGTGCTCCAGCTGATGCTTGCCAATGTAATTGCCCTTCAGGCAATAATTCTTGCCAGTGTGCTGGCCTCCAGGGACCTTCTGCAAGCCTGCATAAGCCAGAGCCGCTTCTGCTTCCCCCTCACTCAGCTGCCATGAGTGTTAACCTTATATTAATTCAAGACTGAACCCCTAGATTCACATTAGCCAGTTTTTCATAGTAATATATTGAAGGAAATTACCTCTTCTTTCAAAACCCTTAAAGTGGAAGGAAAAGAAAGCAGTAGCAAGGTTTGGAAGGATGTGGTCTCAGGAGAAAAATCTTTTTTACGGGTGCGCAGTATAAATGCCACAAAAAAGGTGTACTCATCTGCTGTTTTCAGCCTGCTCGGCGCTTGCTACAGTAACTTGCTTGTTCTTAAACCAGCAGAAGCAGCTCCCAAATCTGTTTTCTCAGTGTGTCTCTAACAATGGGCAGGAATGGCAAAGTCAGTGGTATGGCAACAGAAGTAGGAAGGCAAGAACTACTGTAAACTTATGGCAGAAAAATAAAATGAGGACAAGACCTGAAAAGACTTAACTAGCTCCCTCAGTTATCTGCAATGAAAACAAAGAAAATTAAAGTCTTGGATTCCAAAAGACAGCCAGATCCTCACAGTAAAAGTCAGCTCTAGCAGATCAGAGCAGGTAGTATCTGTGAAGACTTTTACACCTTCCCTTCTCCAGACCTTTATGTTTCCCAAAGGCTTAAGTCTCAGCGCAATGCAGATCCTTCTGAAAAGCTGGGAGTTGAATACCAAGGACTATCTGGCTGCTTGTGAGACACTGGAATGGGTTGCCAACAGAAGTTGTGGCTGCCCCATCCCTGGAGGTGTTCAAGGCCAGGCTAGAGGGGGCCATGGGCAGTCTGCTTTAGTGGGATGTCCCTGCCCATGGCTGGGGGGCTGGAACTGGATGATCTTTAAGGTCCCTTCCAACCCTAACTATTCTATCATTCTATAGTTCTATGATTCTATGCTATGCTCTCAAATAAGCTTCTAAGTTGATTCTTGTTTTTACTTTACTGTGTGCCAAATGTTCTTTAGCTGTGCATGACTGATGTCACACAAATAAATTGGATTGAGTCACAAAATGTACCTCCTCTCTTTGTAGTTCCCTCTAAACGGGGCAGATGAGTCATGAAGTGCCTGGGGTGAAGGCTTAGTGCCACAAGAGCTCCCCACAATGATGTCCTGTGCCAAACTCCCAACCTGAAATCTAGCCTGACTGGAAAATGCCTGGTCATTTTTAAGCAGCTTTCCAAGCACTGCTGCTGAGTGTTTAAATTGTTAAATGTTTTAAAAAAATCTGCAGCCAGGAAGTATTGGTTCCTCTCAATGCAGTCTGTGGGACTTGGCACCAGTTTTGTAGGATTTCCAGCACATTCACAGTCCTAGGCCGCGTTGAAAGCATAAATCTCAGCAATTTGCATGAACCATCCCCCTTTGCAGTTTATGGTTCTGTAAATGTCTTTAATAAAAACCCTACCCCAGGAAATGTCTTAAGACAAATGCTATTTCACAGCTTCACTACCTCTCCCTCTTGTAAGTTAATAAGGCAAATACAATACCTGACATTTGTGGATTGCGCAGTCCTTGCTTCGAATGATGTCTACATCCATTTGCGTGTGACTTCCTTTGAGGAGTGTCTGAATTACCGCATAGGCTGAGGCCTGAAAAATCAATGGCTGCCTATATCACTCAATTAAATCCTTTGAAAATCACTAGCAGTTTGGTAAATTTTAAGTATTTATTCATACATCGTTTTCAAGCAGACAGTGCCAGACCAGTACCACTCCATTTGTCAAACTGGGGAAATACTGCTGGAGAGGTAGAAGGAGTCACATTAGTGCAGTGTGGCTGAGTAGACAAGTGTGTCACCAAAGCTGAAAGGCTGAGAAAGTCACAACTCACCTCTGTCAGCTTTACCCAGTGTACGATGTTTCAAGGGGCAAAATACAAGGCAAGGGCCAGGAAAAGACTTGCTGGCTTGCAGACTGGTGGCCCCCCACAATTGCCATGGGTTTGGGTAAAGTCCTCGAAGACCTGAGTGCAGAACAGACCGTGTGAAGGAGAAAAGGAAGCAGTGACATCAGGATCCTTTCTCACTGAAAGAAAATCAGCCGTCTGCAAGGTCAGTTTTCAGAGTGGAACTTGTGAATGAATATGGCTTGTCCGAAAATTTGGAGAAAGGACTTTCCAGTGTCAGGAGCCTAATATTTAATCTAATAAAGAAAATAGAAATGGAACATGATATTTCAGTTCATCTGGACTAAATATCCATCTGCAGAGATTTAGCTTTGAAAGGTAGTTGAAAATATCTCTTTTTAAGTTCCATATTTATTTTCTTTATTGCCTCTTCTTTGGAAGCCGTGTCATCTGAGTGCAGCAGCACTACTCTAAATATATGGTCTCTCTTGGTGAGAAAAAAAGATGCTCAGCTAGGATGAACATGTAGGCTGGGAGGCACTGACCAATGTTTCACATCCCTCTTGAGCTGTTTGGCTTATGGGAGTGATATTTAATTTGGCAATGCTGAAGGGAGCTTAATGAACTTGGGAGAGGTTGAGTGCCAGGCAGGCAGCAGCGGGCTCGGCGAACTTGTCGCAGCTCCTGACTCGTCTGTCCCTGGAGGGCAGCAGGTGTGAGAGGGCAGGTGTCCCCCTCGTTCTGCCGGCTGAGGGGCCCTGAGCCACCACCCTTGGCAGGAGAGCCACATCCCTGGGTCGGGGCAGTCCCTGGTTTCAATACAGGATGGGGGATAATGTGATTGAGAGCAGCCCTGCAGAGAAAGACTTGGGGCTGCTGATTGATGAGAAGCTCCATATGAGTCATTGGGCAGTGGCAGAGGCCGCCCAGGGAGGTGGTAGAGTCACCTTCCCCGGAGGTGTTTAAGGAATGGTTGGATGAAGTGCTTAGGGGCATGGCTTAGGGAGTGTTAGGAATGGTTGGACTTCATGATCCGGTGGGTCCTTTCCAAGCTGGTAATCCTATGATTCTACGATTCTATGAGCCGGCAATGTGTTCTCACAGCCCAGAAGGCCAACTGCATCCTGGGCTGCATCAAAAGCAGTGTGGCCAGCAGGGTGAGGGAGGGGATTCTGCCCCTCTATTCCTCTCCTGTGAGACCTCATCTGGACTACTGTGTCCAGTTTTGGAATCCTCAACGTAAAAAGGATATGGAGCTGTTGGGACAGGTCCCGAGGAGGCTACAAAGATGATCGGAGGGCTGCAGCACCTCCCATATGAGGACAGGCTGAGTTGGGGTTGTTCAGTCTGGAGAAGGCACAGGGGAGATCTTATAGCGACCTGAAGGGGCTACAAGAAAGCTGGGGAGGGGCTGTTCACAAAGGCTTGTAGTGATAGGCCCAGGGGGAACCGGTATAAACTGCAGAGGGGCAGATTTAGACTAGACGTAAGGAGGAATTTCTTCACCATGAGGGTGGTGAGGCACTGGCAGAGGTTGCCCAGGGGAGCTGTGGCTGCCCCATCCCTCGAGCCGTTCAAGGCCAGGCCGCACGGGGCCTTGGGCAGCCCGGTCCGGTGGGAGGTGTCAGAACTGGACGATGTTTCAGGACCCTTCCACCCAGCGCCTCTCTGACTGCCGCCCTCCCCGGCGCAGCCCCCGGTCTCACAGCGACACCCAGCGGGCTCAGCGCGCCCCGCACCCGCGCGGCTCCCCCTGAGCGGCTCCGGAGCCGCCGGGACCCGCCGGGGCCGCCCCGCGCGGGGGAGCGAGAGCGCCCCGGGGAGGAGGCACCGGCTGGGGATCGGCGGTCCGCCCGAGGGAAAACTGCTCAGGTGGGTTTTGGGGGGCTGTTTATTTTATTTTACTTTCCTTATGGAAAAGAATATTTCCTCGTGGAAATGCAGGAAATGAGCTGAGCCGGAAGGGTCAGAATTTGGTCTGATTTGTCCTGACTTTAGTTTGTCCTTAATGCAGAGTTCTAATGCAGAGTTCAAACATTGAATGCTTTGGATACGTGTGACAGTTTCTGGTTTCCTTCTTCCTCACTGAAGCAAAACTCCACGGTACTTCCTCTTTTTTGTTCATTCCATATCCTAATTTATAAATGCTTGGATTAAATATTACGCAACAGGCAAAGCAAAACTAATAAAGTCTGTGATTTACCTGTGTAACCATAGAATCATAGAATAGTTTGGGTTGGAAGAGACCTTAAAGATCATCGAGTTCCAGCCCAACAATGTGCTGGACTGGGTAACAGAGCCCCTATTAAACAGCATAATCTTCCAGAAGAACTACTATGTAATTTAATCCTTACTCGCTCAGATTAAGAAAGATAATTCAGGTAATTTTACAGCAAAATATCAACTGAATCAGTGAATGAAGCTTAAATGATACCTTAATGTTTTTAGTTCTTCATTAAGTTCATACTTACAGAGAAACCTAGTCTGAAAACAGCAACACTCAGAAGTGAATAGAATGAAAAATGTTGCTTGTCCATTATAACTAATCATTCCAGCAGTGAAATGACAGCACATTAGATTCACTGCTAAGAGAGAAGCCCGGGCAAGGGCAGGAAAGCATAGAGCACTTAATACTTCCCTTCAGAAACTGACAGGTTTGAAAGAATTTGTCACTTTAATTCCACTGCTTATAAATTAGGAAATGTAAGTACTGGTAACACTTTATTTAGCATGCAGTCAAGAGAGCCCCAGCTTGGTTCAAATTTTCACAAATATACTCAGATTTAAAATGCTGGAATACATAAACACAAGCATAGGCTTCTGTGCTTGCAAGAAGCTGCCTTCCTTGGTGTAAGAACTGCCATCATGCATTGCTGTGCTCTGACAGCTTCATTTTGCTTCTATTTATTGCCTCGGCATCTCCAGCCCCACTATCGCTGCATGGCTGCGTGAATGAACACTAGACTGCAGATTTCTAACCCAACCCTATCCTTCAGAGATACATCCAATTGCTACATTCAGAGGAATGGTCTCCTGCAGGATTTGCGATTCACCCCTGTCTACCTACATGATATCCCGGAAAACTAATCTCCAGGATGACAGCTCATTCAGCACTCTGGAAAATTTACTCATGCTGAGCTCCTCTTTAAATAATGACCTGACATTTGTTCTGTAGAGGGAGACAAAGCCCAGACTGATGAAAACAGTTGGCAGCTGCTTTCATTTGTGCCATTCAGAAGCCAGCTGATAATCTGTCCTTGGGGACCCATCACTTCTCGGCAGACAGGCCTGTCCGGTGCACTTTGCTATTACTTTTGCTGTTACTTCCCATTCCTCGTGTATGCGGCACACACAGAGTCAGTATTCAAGGCAGAGTGAACTAGAACTGACTGCCAGGAGCCATAAAGGATTTCATGATACTGAGAACTGGGAGATAACATCACAGATTAATTTAGTGATGATAAATATAAAGCGGTGGATATGGGGGAAGACCAATGTCTTAGAGCAACATAGAAGGTTAAATTAGCTATCGCTCAGAAAAGAGATCCCAGCATCTCTGAACAGTGCTTAACGAAGACATCAGATAAGCAATAAGCAATGGTCAAAAAGGCACACTATTACAGATTACTAGGCCAGAAGTCCAAACCAGAAAGCATTTTTCCAGATGAATTGTGAGTTCACCTTTTGTGTACAGCACGCAGCTCTCATTCCTTAATATTAGCTGGAGCAGAATTACACAAATGTACAGACAAGGGTGATGGAGGATAATCAAAGTGTCTTCCATTCAGGGAGGGATTAAATAAATGAGGACTTTTTAGCCTGGAAAAAAGAGGTTACTAGAGGCTGACAATAAAGATGGTACATAAAATCATAAATGCGGTCAAGGAGCAGAAGAAATGACATTATTCATTATTTCTCACAGTAACAAATTAGGAGACATAAAATGAAGTGTTCACACAGCAGGTTACATGAAATAATCCCATAAAAAAGCAAGTGATTTTTCATACAGTCCATAGCATTCACAGTCAAAGGATTTTGTGGAGGGTTACAATTCAGGACAGTTTAAACATAGGTTTATCTTGGACAACCAAGTTACAAAATGCTTCTCAGTACTTGGAAACACTACATAAACAGATAGGGCTGTCCACATCACTTGCAGAAGAGCAGAAGTGATAATGGAAGAGAGAGAGCTATACGCAGTTGTTATCCACGCATATGGTCCCACCACATTTTACATGCCTACAGATGCAGAGCCTGTGCTCAGATGTAATCACCGTGAGGTGATGAGGTATGTGTATTTTTCATGCTATATCTCTTATTCTATTTGTTACTGGCAATTTTTATTTGTAAGGATCCACCAAATTGTTCCTAGTTTGTTGGATGCTTTCTGTTCTCCCCAGCAACACAGGCAGTGGTAACTGTACTCCAGAGACATGCACACAGACTGGTGGGGGAAGCGAAGCTGAAGCTGGTTTCCCACTTTAAAAATAAAAAATGCAAGAGCCCCTATGCGCTGCAAACACTGCAGCAATTATCTTCAAGCACATTGTCTGCTCCTCCACCTAAGCTACAGCTGAACGTGCCTAATTATCATCAACATCAGGAAGGTCAAGCAGCAGTACAAGCAGCTGCGCTGTTGTCTCCCTCCCTTTGAAACACATGCTCCATTACATGATCTCTCCTCTTGTCTTGGGAACCTCTCTGGGCACTTGCAGTCGAGTTGGTTAGTGAGGGAATGCAGAGGTGGTTCATTCTTGGAAGTTACCATGCAATACAAATGCAAGTGGTACCCACGCCCAGAGGTTGAAGGGAAACTGTACATGAAACAGCACGGAGTTCTTGAATGCATCTGTTTCCCTGGCTATAGCACGGGCTGCAGAAATACAATGCTGGCTTAAGGCTGGATCAAATCTCATTTTAGTCACGCTACTGCCTCTGTTCTTTGAAGCTGTTTTAGTTCAGGATGTCTGCACAGGCCTTCCTTCTTTCACATATCTAATGCTTAGTTTTGCTGAAGAAAGTGTAGGAACGATGAATTCACTCTTTTGCTTGGCATCAGGAGTCCTTCGTTTGCTTCCTGCCCACACACAGACAAAACCCCAGGGGCAGAAGACCACGAGATCAATGCAGAAGTTGTGGCGGTTCCCGGCTTCCTCCCCCATAGCGCTGTGGTGACCCAGGCAGGGCTGTGGGTAAGTTGTGGCAGCAGTAGCAGAGGGTCAGCCAGGGCTGCTCTGTAGCTCAGAGCTGCACCCAGCTGGGATGAAGCCCCAGGCTCTGCAACTCTCCCATCATGGTGCAGGCAGGTGGGAATGTTGCTGTGCGGCCACAAATCTGGTTCACGCATGAAGGTGAAGAAAGGGAGCAACTTGGTCGCACTTTCTGCCATACCTATGGCCACAAATAAGCTGATACAGAGCATGAACTGGTCTGCAGCAAAGTGTGGCAGTTTTGTTTTCCCCCCCAAAGAAGCAGGGAGGGAGCAGAGCACTAACCAGACCTGCTTCAGTTCCTGCTTTCCTTATGAGGCTGTGCAAGCCTGGCCCATGCCTCAGGACACGCTGCAGTCTTGCTTTCTAGCCCCATATGACTCCCTCATCCTTCCTGGCTAAAGACTTTGAACAATAGCTAGTCGGCATTAATCCGTAAGCAATACCGTAGAGGTCAGCAAGACTGTCTCCGCGTAAGGTGCTCCACACATTGCTAAGGAATCACAGAACATGAGGTAGCTCACCAAGTACATGTTGGTACAGAAATAACAAGGCTGATAAATATTTGCCTTTCTGTTGTATTGAATATATTTATATTTAATATGTTTATAATTCACCCATCCTTTCTCATTTGAGATGACGAAGAATTGGCCCTGAATGTAGCTATCGCCTCATCTGAAAAGCAGAGAGATGTGACTGTGTTTGCCTGTTTGGTTTGGCCCTCCATGTTCCTCAGCAGTGTCACAGCTCAAAGGCTGAGATAGCCACTTCCCATGCAAGCACCCCTCCTGTCAGGAGATTCAGGCACCTTCCCAGACAGCTGTGTTTCCCACTCAAATCCCAAAGACAGTAGAACAAGGAAAATCCATCTAAAATGAAGAGGAAGAGGGATATTGTTAGCTGGCCTTTTTATAAAAATATAATCTCAGTTCACTTTTTCCCCAAATACAGAGACCAATGATTGGTAAGAGAGAGATGGAAATGCAAATTAAAACTGTAAAATAGGATCAGTGCTGTGCTTTGGTAGTGTCTGGTATTCACCCCAGTACAGCCAGGAAGGAAGTAGTTTAAAAACACCAGATGTTCTTTGCAACCGGTAGTTTGGATGCATTTCCAGTAGGGATTTCTCCCCACCCCACGAAAACAGACACACATTCTCATTTAACAACTAATTGATTTATTTAACAATACAAATTTCTTTCTACTGCATGGTTTAGCAGAGAGAACTTGAGAAACAAAATTAGCTTCTTTTCTTTTTTAAAGTTTAAATGTTTACACAAAAACAACCTTTACTTCAGTAAATATAAAATTTACACACAAAAAACCTACATTAAAAAAGAACAGAATCATGACAAACCAACAACAAAAAAAAAAGAAGGATGGGAATTCAGTGTAAAGGATCCAATTGCAAGGAAGGCAAGATGGGGCAACACTAACAAGGCATCCCACTTGTACACCTAGGTATCTGAAGTTGTAGGTACAATATAAAATCAAAATACATTAAAATTAGGATTAAAACCTGTATTTTTATACCATAATCTTATATGATATAAATATCTGTAAATTCTGTAGGCAACACAGCTAACGTGTGAAATACGTCGTTTGCTCTTCACTGGGAAGTCTCTGGAGTGGTGTACGAGCACTGTGTCACCCACGAGTGCACTAACAGTCAGCAGTGAGCAGACTTGAGATGTCCAGCCCGGATGTGATAGCCCCTTGTTTCTTTGCCAATCTGTGCTATTTCTCACACGTCCAATGACATAATGAGAAACTCTGGTCACCTTCTGCAGTGATTTCCAGCACTTCATCTCCTGGCATTAGTTTGTTACCTGACTTAGGCATAACCATCTGCCAGATCCCCTGTTTCTCATTCCCTTTTGCACTTTATAACTTGAACTCTAAAGCTATCTTGTAGCTACTGAGAGAGACTGGCTTCTAGGTTGAGATACTTGGGATACACAGTTCTTCAAGCCACCTTCAGGAATCTGTAGAAATATTTAAAGTAGGGTGGACAACTCATGGTCAAAGGTTGTGATACAAAAACCAAGGACCTACATAGCGATGGCTAAGTTTCGATCTACATCTTTAACAATTTTTCTATTGCTTTAATATTTAAACTTAACATTCAGTTTTCATTTATTAAATGAGCAGAGCATTTTATTGATGGAAGTGCTACATTAACTCCAAAACCACCAGGTAGCAAGGGAGGCTGGAAAGTTTAATATTAAGTGTAATTTTAAAAATCATTTAAAGGGATCAAGTATCTTTTTGTTTATAACTAGTATTGTGACTGGCAGCCTATAAAGGCTTAAATTATAAAACTACTAGTGACTCTACTTTTTAAACTGTATGTACTATAAAGTTGTATCTTCCTTACTTTACAGCTGTTAGAAAATTTCCAAGCCAGAAAGCGAAGGGGGGGGAAAACGTAGTCCCAAAGTTTTACAGATTCCATTTTCACTAACAAATGTTCATTTCCCCCAGCACTGTTTTTATGTCATAAAAATCTGATTAAATTTATTGTACTCCTCTCTTTTCTAGACAGATGATACAGTGTTCAATCATGCTTTGGAAGACCATTTTCAATGGATAACTGTAGTTCTCTAGATCAGCAAGTCTGACTTGCTTTACTCAGAAACAGAAGCACCAGACTATCTGTAACTTGACCTTTGTCCTGCAAAAAAATAGCAGCAAGACTCAGGCCGTCTGTTACGAGAGCAGGACTGGCCCTGAAGCAACCAGTTACATTAACTTCTGGAGTAAGCACACGTAATGCTCTCATTCCAAAGTGAGAAAGAGCTGAACAGTATAAAATTTAAGGAAACTGTAGAAATGATACTTGTTCTGTTATAAACAAAACAGGGAAAACTTAAACAATCCACAGGTGTGCATTAAACATTTAATAGCAAGCCTTTGCTTATGTATATTAAATTAAAGATTATCCACAGGGATCTGTGATACATTGGCCCTGCCTTGTTACTATAATTAAATTTATTCAAATATTAATTTAAAATAGGAAAACAAAGAAACTACTCCTTAGGGAACATGTTTATTGTGTTTGAGATGATACACTGGGTGCTCTCTGAGCTACAAAGGGAAAAAGGAAATCCTTTCATTACAAACTGACAAAGGTAAAAGTTAAAACAGTTTTCACAACAGCATGTACCACATATTGGAAATAGATCTGGGTTTAATACAAATGACATAATTCCTAGTAATCTACAGCTACCTTTAATAACTTCATACAGATAATGAATTAGGCTAAAATGCACTATAATATTTGGTTGACTTCAGGAACAGTATCCTTAGTACATCACAAAATACATTTTGATATCCCAAAGAAGCAAGACTTGCAAGTAGGCATTTTAAACATAACTAATCTACAGCTACAAATTTCTACTCTTGATAGCATTTACCTTTTTTGGGGGGCAGTATCCCAGTCTTCAAAAGGATAAAAGCAGAGTAGAATCAGTATAACATATACACAGAAGTCCGTATTGTAAAGGCTATAAAGATTTGTTGCACACTGCAAAGCTGCCTTCTGCACCTTCACACTGCACAAGTAGTTTGTCATTTATGTTGCATATCTCTTGGTCCACTGTCTGGCTATCCTGTCATGTTCTGCTCTGTTGGTCAGGTACTGAGTGGCTATGCTTCCAACCAGAGGGTCAGCTGCAAAAGACAGGAGAAGATGCACTAGAAACCAGTCCACAATAAAAAAAACCCAAACAATAAGCACAGATTTAAAATACAGAACTATTCCAAAATATAGCCTTTGTCAGGCCAGAAAATGCAGTGAGATGTAGTCAGGCTCTTATAATACGAGACAACATTTCCAGAAAGGACAGAAAAATAAATCAGAAAAATCTGTTGTGGTTATCTGCATATTAATAGATCTTGCCCCAGCCTGGTACCCTACTTTCACCCCTTTGGAAGGGCTGCTGGGTGCAGGGGACATTCAGCGAGCACGGGCTGGTGCACTCCGGTCCCAGTGCTGGACAAGACTAGTGCATGCAAGGGTTATCAGCACTATCGGACATGCACCAAGGAGATCCAGTTTGCTTCAAGAGTCATCAAACTATTGTATCGAAGAGGTTAATCCATTTCTCCCTGACCATTACCAGTCTTCTGTAAATAACTGCCTTCTTATCTCTACTGCTCAGTTCCTGCCCTGACCACAGGCAACTAGCATTCATTGCCTAATGACACTGGTCACAGTTGTTGCTGAGAAACTGTACTGTTGCCAGTGGAGTTCCTCCCCTCCCAAGAGGAACAAGGAACTCTCTTCGAAAAAGGTAAGAATCTCTCTGAACGTAATCTCCTTCACATTTGCAAGATTAAACATTTATATTGCTGTCTTAAAAGAAGGGGCTTCCTGTAGCCTCTTCTGACCTGCAGGATTTATGAGTTTATAACTCAAGAGAATTTTGTTGCTTTCCTGGATTGACCATTTGCTTGCTGGAGCTCCTGCAATGCAGATCCTCAATTACATCCGCTTATTTTCTCCACCATACTTTGGGAAAGGAAGGGCCTAATGCTATTTACTTTCTGCTGTGGCACAGAAATGAATGTGGGACCACATCCAAAAGGAGGAGCGTTTCATTTCCAATTTTTAAAATAGTGATTTTTATTTAATTTGCAGGCAATCAAATATACAAATTGAATTCCATGGCAACCAAGTCAAATGACCAAGAGTGGATGCTCAGTAAACTATCAGCTCCTTACCTGGGTTGCAGTCTGTCAGAAGAGAACAAATAGACAGCAGAACCTTTGAAATAGTCAAAGCAGGGCTCCAGTTGTCCTTCAGGATATCCAGACAGATGACTCCCTGACTGTTGATGTTGCAGTGATAAATTCTGGTACGGAAAGTAACCTAGAATCGGAGCATAAGAGACAGAAAGAGAGTCATTCTGTGTTGCCCAGGGATGTTATCCCTTGTCTCTGAGTGGCAGCAGTGCCTGGGGTATTCCCAGTTCTGCAGAGCTTCTGTGGAGGCAGTTTCTCTCTGCTTGTTTTCCAAACCACAATGATTTCAGAGAAGAGTTCCTGTTTACTGTATTCATGGCTACTTTTAAGAGGCCTACCGTGGAGACCCTTGATGCACAAACTGCTCGCACACATACCCTCTGTCTGGTACTCACAAAAATTAGGACCTACTTTGTAATACTGGATGCTATTTAATGAACACACTGCATGTCAAGAATGATCTAATGACAAACATATCTTTCCTGCAGTTTCTGAATGGGAAGAAGTTGACAGAATTTGGCTGCCTGTGCCATATTAGTGATGTTTTCCTTTCTTTAAAAAACTTAAATATAGACCATGAAAATTAGTACTTAAAATTGGAGTACTGCATTACTCTTGTTCAAGTCAGCGATGTAATCTTTGCCTCACCCTTCATTACGCAGGATAAAATATACATCCAAAACAATGTTATCACACTAACAAACACCCTTCTGCTTTTTAAATTATTCCGCACAGGTAAAAAGTTAGAAGTATTTAAGTGCTTTAGTTAAATAAAGCATGAGAGGATGAGGAAAATTTTCTTTTAAATACTGATGGAGAGGGAAAAAATCCATTATGTTTTCTGAGAGTACTGAAAATTAAAAAATGATTACACTCTTAAAAAAAATCCACACGATTTTCATGAGGCATTTGTCTAAAACTTTGCATCACATCATTATAACTATCTTAGCTCATAGAATATTAAGTTTTGTGGGTTTCAGAGAAGTGTGAAATACATACAGGGTATATTATTCTATATGCTGTAATCCTTCTGGGAATAAAAAACAATATCTGATTTGTAGTAGTAATGTTGTAGCCACAAAAGCCACAAGTTGTAGAAACATGGAGTGGTAGAATGTATTCAGTCTTTGAGAATGTCAGCAGTGTAATTTCTGGTGACCTTGTCAACAGTTGTAATTAGACATTAAGGTAGGGGGAAAGGGAACAATCTTTAACAACTTTGATATCCGTTCGTCAATTATGATTTCTCAAGTGTTTCTACCATTTCTGAGCAAGGAAATGAAATTTTAGTACAAATTAAGATTAATGTCATTTAACAAAAATATGTTTGGCTTTAAAATTTTACCAGACAAGGTTGATGAACTTGCCAGTAGTAAACAGGTTGATATTTTATGGTAATGGAAATTATCACAGTAATTTGCCTAATTTGAAGTCACAATATAGCACTCCACTGGTGTATCTAAACTTATTTTATCTTTCTGTTATTTTCTGTTATTTTTTGTTATTACATGAAAGTATGTAATATAGAATCTGTTTCATAACAGAAAAATGTTTATTTTATATATATATATATTAGTAGCTAGAATGCAAAAAAGGAGACGTAAGAATGTCTTGTACTGTCTTGTATTAAAATTAAAGCCTCTTGAATCTTAACTCTTGATCAGAATTATCTCATTTATTGCTTGGTAAAGCTTGGAAATCAGTATTGACTGGTAATTGGGAAATAAATTAGACACCAGATTTTTCTGAGATTGCAAGCCAAGATTTTGGACCTTGCAGTTTTCAAGAGACCACAAACAAATCTGATATTCGGAAAGCGATGAGCACTCACTGCAAGTTGCATTCTTCTCACATGTGAAAAAATGATAAACACAGTAAACCTCTTAGCCTTACCTTTGGTGGCTTGAATGGATAGTCAGATGAAAACGTGATATCCAGGAAAAAAACACCTCCTTCATATACAGAACCTGGAGGTCCAAGTATAGTAGACCTCCATTCATAAATGTTATCCCCTTTAGGACCGGCACTGTGTAAAAGAAGAGGAGACAGAAAGGAAGAGTCAGGTGGATCTTTGAGAGAGGCATTTTATGCATTTTCTTCTAGATTAATTTTGCTTAATATGAAACGCTTGCCTGTCTTTAACATCTGCCTAATTTCCAACTGATTTTGTTGGGCTCAGTGTTTTAAACAGGCACGAAAGTTGGACAGTCTGCTGTCCCTCTGGATGTAGAGCAATGAAACAGATTGACTGTGAACTACTGGACTGTCACTGTCTGAAACACACCCCCAGATCTGCTTTCTTGAGAATGTAGTTGCTCTCAACTTCTGTACTATGTCCTTCCAATGACATCATATCTGTACACAGAAGGACTTGTCTATCTTGACCACATTCATCTTCTCCAGGTATTAAGCGGATCATATCTTCTAACAAAATGTGGTTTACATGTATATTGATACACACTCATTGCCACTGGTTCCACAAGCTGAAGTGAAATGTTACATCCTTGGGCAGGAAAACTGGGGATCAGAGGGACAGAATCAAGCAACCTGGAATTGAGCTTCTTACAGGACTGTTAATCCAAATAGCTGTTTTCTTCAGGATATTTTTGAGTTAAGCCTCCAGGCAGTCAGCATTGAGACTACTAACCAAAAATAGCTTATTTTAATAAGCAGAATACTGAACACATTTCTCACTTGGGGAAGGGTTATTGCATAATAAATCATTAAAGTAAAGCTTTGAAAGAAGGGTAATGAACAAGCATTTTCTCCATTTCTGAGACATCATGTTTAATGCTATTACCACACAGTAACCATCTAATCCCCCCCAAAAAAACAAAATCAAAGCACAATCTGATTTCTCTAAGTAAAACTCAGGGTAATAACTAATCTAACACCCACAAAAAGTCCTGAATCTGAATCACTGACATCCAAACTGACTGCAATGGAACACAACACTGCTGAGCTCACCCAGGCACAGTGGATTCATCACAGACAAGTCAATAACACGGCACTGTAAAAGTTTCTTTCAATTCTCCCAAACTCAGAAGCCTCCCAGGCACCACCTACATCTTGCAAACACATGGTGAAGTATCCCCATCCTTCTCCCTCTGGTCCCAAGGAATGGGCACCGAGGACCGTCATATGTGATTGCACATGAAGGAAGCGACAGGGCACGGCACTAAGCTGTGGCCTGGGAATTTGTGGTTTCTGGCATTGCTGAGCACTCAGAGAAGCCCCTCTCTCTACAAACCCTCCACATATTATGGTTCCTTCTATGTCATGTCACCTCAAGTATTTGTCATACATATGTCTGCAGTCTATAACATGGCATGTTGGACAGTCTTCCTTACTATGTAGCCAAACATGTGGAAACAGTCATCTGAGACAAGGAATATAAGCAGTCTGCAACAAAAATTAAGCTATTTTTACATTAAGATCATATTCGAGAAACAACCAAAAGCTGATTTTGATTACGAATTCACTTTCAATTAATAATTTCCCAACATGTTTATTATCTTGCAGACTTTTTGTGTACCAAATGTTTAAACTATTGCAGGCCTTTCAATAACAGGACAAAATAATCATGGATTTTGGCTGACATCCTATTTAATTAAAACAAAAAATTATTTGATGGAGCTGTAGCTATTTTCCTGTTGTCAAAATGGAAATAGGTAACAATGGCCTCCAGAGTTCACCTAAGAAAGAAAAACTAGAAGTGCTCTCAAAATAAAGTAGGATCTAAAAATCACTGATCTTAACTTTCTATTTGCAATGCATGCATGAAAGTGGGGGGAAAAAAAAAAAAAAAGTAGACATTTAGGAGTAAAAAAGGAAATCCAGAGGCAAGGATGTCCACTTTTGGTGATGTAATGAACCGTTCGTACCCTCAGTCACTCCAGAAGATAATTCCATTCATGGTCTCTCAAAAGCAATTAGTGTAAGAACTCAAAATATTAGGGCAACAATGACAATATTTAAAACCCGCACAAGCCACTGAAATGTTTCAATTAATCCTTGATATTCATCAAGCTTATAGCTAATTAGTATTGTGCTTGGAAACCAAATTTCCATGGAA
Organism: Cuculus canorus; assembly: GCF_017976375.1. Taxonomy (NCBI): domain Eukaryota; kingdom Metazoa; phylum Chordata; class Aves; order Cuculiformes; family Cuculidae; genus Cuculus; species Cuculus canorus. The sequence goes on along the minus strand of NC_071406.1, from coordinate 26,231,548 downwards.
CAATTCAATTTCAACATTAGATGTCCTAATAAAGGTTTTATAGTTTAATGCAGAGGTTAGCACTCTTGCCTTGTGTGTCAGGTACCTTTCTTTCATGTGCCTCTAACATCTGGATACAATTCGACTATGTTAATGAAATAGCTGAATTAAATTAGTGACATATTTCAGCCTAATAAATCAGCCATGATTAAGTGTGGCACCAGCCTGATACCAAACTATCTAGTAACCACTCACTGAGTCAGAGCAAGGGCATCTATCAGCGAGTAGCCAGAAGCTCAGTGCAATAACACTCTGCCTATTATAGCTGCTATCCTCTTCTGTGCTACTGCTAGCAATATATGAAAGGATCGGGCTATAACATTAGAAGGGGAATTCCTAACCTTGTAAGAGGAAGGTGTTCAAAACCTCTCCCCTACTGCTGAGAAAAGACTGCTGTAATGTCAAAAGTAATACAAAGCTGTAACAATAATCACACTCAGATAAAGGAGAAAACGGTTAAATCAAACAATTTCATTACAACTGATTGAGCTTTGTGAAATTTCTATTTAACAGTCTAAGCAGTGTCTCACTTCCAAGTGATGTAAAAGACACCCCTGCTTCATTAGCCCCCTGAAAATCCCCACCATTACTACTTTATTAGCGTAAGGAGATGCGAGATTAAAGAGCAGAGGCGAGACATCACACTTGGCTTCTACCACCTGTGTATTTCCACTGGGGTCACCCTCAGCCACCCATACCCTCCTTTTGCTTCTGTATACCTACTGAGGTAATCTTTTTTGGAAGTAAACAAACTCACACTCTCTAATGCTCAGCAAAACATACCAGACCTATTCACAGCAGCCTCTGCAGCGATTTCCATAAGGACAGGACAGTGGGGTTACACGTGCTTGGAGACTGCAGAGAAGAGCAGAAAGTGCAGTCGTGTCCCAGACAATGCTGCCATTGTGTACAGGACTGTGAGCGAGTGGAGAGCCCTGCTGGAGTCACTGCCTTTTCTGTCACTGAGGAGCACTGCCCTAGTGCTGCATAAAGCCTCAAGGAGGGAACTGTCACTTCCCTGCTGCAAAACTAATGTCTCCATTGCCACAGAAGACAGCAAAAAACCCAGGCTGAAAACTGGGAATAAGGAAGCTCTACTGTGTCTGCAATTTCGTATTTTATTGATACACCCAGAAGAAATGCTCTCCTCCTTCTGTTAGGCACTAAAAAGGTTGACATGGGAGATGCTTCTAGGGGCCGTACTTGAGCTCTTTACTCCCGGAAGTGCTCCTGCTATTCAGGAGACTCACTCTCCTATTGCAAACATTGGATTTGGCATCTCACCTTAAACCTTAACAGCTGTGGTGAGTGACAACCTCTCTTGCTGCGTGCCACGCTGGACAGAATATCCAGGCAGAGTGCTACCAGGGGAGATTTCCATGGTTTTCTTCCCTTTCCTTTTTTCATCACTGAAAGATCCAGCTCCTTCTACTTCCCCCATGGAATCCATATGGACACAAAATCCTCCTCCATTCTGTCCTTAACACACAAAACCCTGATGGAGTGACAGATCTGCTGACAAGTTCAGTGTGTTGGCTCCACAGCAGTTCATTGTGACCAGCCTGCTGCCCTCCTAAATTAGCTTACAGAACATCACAATCTCAGTAAAGGCACCACCAGCATATTGTCAATATAAGAGCCATTTGAATAGTTTTTTTTAAATATGGACTAAAAATATCTCAGACAAAATAACAAAACAAATTTATTGAAATGACAAAATAGTCTTTGCAAAACTGAGGGGGTTTTACTCCATACATAAAAGAGGGATTTTTTTTTTAAATAAATTAGATAAATTGATAGAACAAAGCTGTTACATCTGATTCCTAAGTAAATATTCATTATGCCACTTCACAGAGGCATATGTACCTGATCCAGATAAGACAAAGGATTTATAACCACGCTCCAGCCAAGCTAGTCTGCTGAACAGATTTAATTTACAAGTGTGACTTCAGATGGTGAATCTGAGAAGATGTGAGGTTAAACCCTAGGGACCCATGGGGTCACATCAGGTCCTTTAAACTTAACTCTGCTGAACCCTGGTTCTCAGGTTTCATGACGATGAAGAACAGCTTTTCCAGCACAGTGTTATGAGCTTTCACACAGATGCAGTGCATTCACACCAGCAAGAAGTCTGCTAGAGTCCTGACGCAGTGGTTACAGAAATGAGAATTCAGCATTTGTTACAATTCACTACATCAAAATGCATTAAAGCTGCCCATATGGAAATAGCTGCAGGATGAGAAACTAGGACAAGAAATTTCCAATCTACATGATGCTGGTAGCATGCTGCTTTCTGCACTTGCTAAATGTGCTTCTCCTGTCAACAGCACTTCTCTGAAACACAGGGCTCTAAATTTGGCGACAGAATGCAACTTCATAGTACTGAGACTGTGATAATCATGAAGAAAAAGGGTGAAGGAAAATGTAATTTAGCTGGAAATGGTGTTAACTCTGTTATGCATTCTTATGAGAAACAATTTGAGTGTGTAACAGGCTGCAACTGAAGGTGGAAAAAACCCAGCCATTTTTTAGGAAGCTTCTTGACAGTGATGTCTGTCAGACTCTAAAACAGTCTAAAAAATAAAAGCCATTGGTACTATAACACTAAAGATACCAGTCTACATTCTCAGATGCCCACTGAGGGTGCCTTCATAGAACAGATTTAAGTGGTAGGATATTTTCCTACATTCTCCTTCCAAATGCCCCATCCTTAGGTCTCATACTCAGGCAGGTATCACAAAGGCAACAGCTAACAAACAAAACAGAATACCTGAAGTGAGAGAGTTACTTAAGGAAAGAGCCCCCTCCAGCCTCCCCAGATTTTTATCTCTAGATGAGATTCAGCTAAAATAAAACTCCCAAAGCTCTTCAGAGATTGATCAACCACAGTGATGCTGTCACACTAGTATAATTGTAATTTTTAAAAGAAAGGAGAAAAAAATATTTTTTTATGTTTCTTAATTCAACTCGAGGTACCAAAGAAAGGAAGAATTAATGCCCTTAAAATATGTTCCAGAACCTCACGCTCGAAAAATTCACTTCATAAAGCTACACAGCAAGTTTTTGCAAAATCTACAACACAGCTTCAGAAATGGAGCTTTACAAAATACTGCTGTAACAAAGACACTCAGCATATTACCAGCACGAAAGGCTTTGTTTTGGACAGCGATGTCTCAGCTAAAGCTGCTGGATGATGTTCTCCTTCAGCACCTTGCCACTAGAGGTTAACAAGGCTGTAACAGACCCTCCACCAGCACATACAATTCACACAAATACACAGATCCCATGCGTAGCGAGTCTACCTGTCTCACCGCCTAAGCTTCTGAGCTTGAGGAACTCATCTCCAATGGAAGGAAAAAGACCTGGGCCCAAGTAACTTCTATGTATCGCAGAGGTGGGTCTCATACCTATCATGTAGTGTATCTTACTGATTGCGTGGGGAGCTTGGCTCCTAACTCAAGCCTCTGAGCTCAGTACTTTAGAAAATCCTCCTCGCCCTCCATGAAGTTAGAAAGGGTTATCTAGCTCTGTATTCTTATGCTGCTTTGTAGCACAGCAGCTTTTTATTTAGATACAGATACACACTGTTAATTAAAAAAAAAAAAATAAGAAAAAATTCATAAGGAACTAAAGGACCTGCCTGCTGCAAGCTGTCTGAAAGTTAGTTCAGTGTTGCTCTGTGAAGCCTGGAGAGAGCACAAATGACCTACCAGTAGTTTTCTTTAATTTTAAGCATGAGAATGAAAAGATGCTCAGATTATTCTTCTGCTTTGATATTTGCAGTATTTTGAAGATGGTTTATCCATTACCTTTTTTTCTTAAACTTCTTTTCCCAGTTATGGAAGCACTCCTGTATTTTTGGTTATAGAGCACAAGAAACAAAATGAACATTAATCAAAAGACAAACACTTGTGGCTTTCAGTCCTGTGACCTTTAAAAACTAATAAGCATGGACACCAATTTCCATTTTCTTTATTTTTCAATGCCTCGTTTATAGGGCTTTCTGGAGTACTTATTCTCAGTGTTCATATTATCACTACCACTGCCTAAGCACCTCTCCTTACAGAATCTGGGTAGCGCATCTCCATACACAGAAAGGATACCGGTTTCAGGGGCAAGAGCCTCAAGAGTAGCCCTGATTTTTAGATTATAGCATTCTTCTATGGGTGAACACATGTGGATTGTATACAGCAATATATCAAACCTGTGCTGAAAACACTTTTTGGTAAGGTACTCACTATTATTAAGGTTTCCAGGTTATGTGCAATTTGTCACAAAAAAAAATGTTTCGGTCTATCGTGTTCTTTATACAGCTACAACTGTTCTTATTTTACCTGCCACTGAACTATCTGCTACATCTGTTTGCTGAAAAAGGTTATTTACTGCTTCTAGCAGATTCACAGAGGCTCTGTGTAACTGAGGATACATGGAGTCTAGCTCACTGTACAAACCTTTGCTTCTATCACTTCCTTAAAAGTCTATCATGCCCTTGAGACCAAATCTAGAAATTACTGCTAAAAAAAAGGCCTAATTTTAACTTATAGATCCCCTGCTAATTCAGCTCATTTTAAAGCAGTGCAGAACTTGTGCCTGAGGCCATGGTTTGACGCAACAGTAAATCCAACTTAAGAGCTCCTCCTACCAGATCAAAAGCAGCATGGCTACTCAAAGCGAAGTGCTGATCCAACGTAAACTAAGTTGGCCAAACCGTACATGTTCTGAAAACATCAATGGATTAGCTTTGTAACACCCAGCTTTATGCTTAATCAGGTATCATTTGTCCTCCTGCAGCCAGCATGAAGAGGGCATAAACTTTAGATGGCATGGTCTGGCTGAGAAACGTAACTGTGTGGTTCACGTCAAATTGCACCATTAGGGGAATCACACCAATTCAGATCTGCTATTAATTACACTTAAAGAGAAAGATGCCAGATTGTAGTGTTTTAGATGATTAAAAGCTCCAGCACTTAACTTGCCAGTAGTAGAAGAATATACACTGTTGCTTCTAAAGGAAGCTGAATAACAAATCATTTGGTAATTCCATCAAACCTGTATATGTAGATAACCCAAGAAGGGTACTTTGGAAAGCTGATAGTTTTTCCATTGCCAAAACACCCCATTAAATTAGTTTATTGCTACAATAGCTCAACATTACTTTCATCTTTGTATTCCTGCTAGTACCTAGGACCTTTTTTGCTGCTGTAAGAAGTATGCTCAGAACAACTATAGCTGATTACAGAAGCAGAATTCCTGTAATTTATCTTTTGAAAAATAACTAATCCTGACTGCAGTTTGCAAAATTACAACAGAAATATTGTATTTAAACCAGGTAACAAACCACATGAGATTTTTTCTGTCTATGCTCTTGACAGAGGATTTGTAAATATATACTACCAAGGCAATACACAGAAAGTTTACCAAACATGAATCGTTTTTGAAAGCAAGAGAAGCCACAGGACTCACAACCATGAAGAAAATTCATGCAGAACATTTGGTTTATTTTATATTTCTTGAAATCTGCATAGAAGTCCCCTTCACATGCCACAACTAGAAAAAAATATCCATACTCGTTATTAAAATTCACAGCAAGACAGCCAGTAAAAGGAAACATTTCCTGCTACTTCACCATGTTCATAATAACAAAGCAAAGCCATAATTTAGGATAAAATAAAAGACCAGCTCCCTGACATCAGTGTTGAAACACTTAATAGTACAAGTGGCAAAACATTCGCTATTTTCTTGCTGTTGGTATAAAGCCCTATTTGCACTAAGGCCAAATCAATGTCTCAAAGAAATTTGTCTACCAGGTATACAGTTCACACTTTCCTTCCACCCTAAATTACTGATTACAAACTTTACTTTTCTTCCATGAGAGGGGATCTTTCTCAACTGCCAAACACAAACAAAATTCATTTGGGATACACACGTATTTTAGTCTTTGATGTGCTACAGCCTCCATGCTGATGCTAGCAATCCATACTGAAAGAATCACATTATACCTGAGAAATCATGCAATCATAGTTTAAGGCATCTGCCCAGAACTACACAAAATGGAGGTACTCTGACACAGGTCCGTTTGCCTAATGTCATCCAGAAAACACGTGCTGTGGAGTATGACTGCAATGTAAATCTCAAATCCCACGCTGTCACCTTACTCACTGGACTGAGATTATGCTACTAGTATCTCATTCAATAGTTCTATGGCATCCATGTGCTTTAGACATCGGTCACCTACATCATTCACTGCACAATCTCCATGTCAAAAAGTTAAGTGACGCCGAGAAATCCAGTTTAGGATTTCCTACCAATATTTTTCAATGACACTTTTAAAGCTGAAGAAAATTTATTACTTCCAACATCCTTTATGGATGTACTTTGGAAAGAGGAAGAAAGAACAGTTAAAACAATTAAATTCACTAAAGGATATAAATTATGTAAAAATACAACTGGCTTTAAAACTGTAGTAAACTTATAAAGATTCATGCCTAGGAACAATAACTGGGAAATTTTCAACAGACTAAGCCTGCAAGTCAATTAGAGCTGTTCCAATGAAGTCCCCAGCTATCAATTTGCCCCAATACCTACACATTAGACAATTTTAAATATTGACTGAAGTATTAAAAAATCTTCCACTGTTCTCTGTGGATTATGTTTTGGTTTTGAATGAATGAGTCTTCAGCCAAAAAAATAAAAGGAACTCCACCTATGAACAGAGCTTTTCCAGACAGAAAGCACATTAGTGAATTAGAGTCACCACAGTCTGACAATTCAAGCCTCAAAGCAGACTCTGTGATTAAGCTCCTGAATGGTGTTAATGTTGCGAAAGAACTTTCTTCTAATATCATAAGAGGAGAAAGTGCAATTTAGTGAACATGATTTATTCAGGTATTTCATGAAGGACCACGAAAGAGAGGATTTCTGGGAAGTCACCTTCACTGAAATGCGGGTGTATCCACCTGTCAAGAAGATGAACACTCAACGTGCCTAGTGCTACCATGGTGGAACCTCCTCCTCATCCTCCTCCCGTATGTCCAGGATTTGGCTTCTCCACCACTTCACAGCAACAGAGCTAAAAGTTCCCTTCCCACCCCACCCCCATCTCTAAAAAAATTCACTTTCAGCTCCAGGAACAAAGGTACTGCTTGCCAATACAGTGATGGAGAAAAGACACAGCCAGACGGTCAGATCGCCTACCACTATTAAAACAAATCGATACTCTGAATAATAAGCACCTATTTAGAGATTTAATGATCTTTAATACTTGCATATTAGTTTCATATTTGCAGCTGTTTCCTACAAACTTCTTGAATGTTGCCCTGTAGCAAACATTGAATATCTTCCCTCAAAAAAAGTCTGTATTGTTATCATCTAAGTTAGTCCTCGGTTCAGCATTCCTAACCTTCAAGCACAGGCTTGCTTCCAAATGTAATTTTACTATTACTTTTAAATACTTCTTCCTAGTTGCCAACATCCATTTCCACACCACACTGTACAGCCCAACAAAACAGAACATGCTGTGCCACAGCTCCCCGTATTGGACACCTAACTTGAAGCCATAAAAGTATAAAAGTCTGGTAGAAATCACTTGTAACTAGCAAAAGGCTGCATTTCTCAAAAATAAAATTGACCTTTCCGTGTTCATACACAAAGACCTTCCCTACCTTCAGCACAATAAAGATGATTTCTCAAGTCCAGCTCTTTTCCGAACATGGCTGGGGTCACTACAAGGCTTTTGTTACTAGCTACCTCGTCTGAATTGAAAAAAGTTAGCTGTTTTGAAGGGTCATGGATCCAGTTAGCCAAAATACATGACCCCTGTTCAACACAACAGTCCAGTGTTCAGAAGGCCTGTCTTTAGTTCTGTTCCCACACTGGTTAACAAAATTTCCTACACTGAGGATTAATTAAATGAGATTTGCAACTTTTCACAATATTCATGGTCTGAAATGATCATCAGAGCTCTCGCTACAGGCACTAAACTCTGTTTAAAGCAAAGTGATGACAAGCTTCACATTCAGTGCAGGGCATGAGTTTATAATTGCTGACAATTTTTATATATTTAATCTATTATTTTATACCAGATTTTTTATCTTTGTGCTTTTAACAATAAAACAATTCTCCAAATAAGCTCTTGCCAGTCTGACTATATAAAGCAAATTTGGGGGTATAAAACATTCCAACAGCCCCGACTGCAAGCTGACTGGTGGTGTCCCACAACCAACTGACCCTCAAAAACCAGACCCGTGTCTCCTCTTATTCCTTCCCTTCCCTCGACACCTGTAGTGGTGCTTGCGACATACTGAATTGCCTGTGGTGCTGAGTGGGTTGAGAAGTAACCAAGGGTTTCTGTCAGGCTACCCAGGCTCGCGGATGCTGCAGCTGGCTGCAGACTGCCAGCATCAGCACAAGAACAGGAGTGGGAAGCTGCAGCAGGCAATAAAAGAGTACAAAGCCCTGCTCCCAAGGGCACAAGCGGGGGTCTGCAGAAGCTCAATCTGAACTGGCATAAAACATGCTGGAACTACACTCCGCAAGTATAATTCTGAATATGCAGTTTCCTTTTTATCAAAGTAGAGGCTCAGGATACTCTCTCTGTCCTTTTGCCATTCCACCCTGTCCATTTAGTACTTAAGCCACATGGTGACCCTACATTACAAGCAGTAACTATCCTGTACCACGCATAAGGCAGATTTGATTCAGGCGCTAAAACATTAGCCCAATAACACACATTTCACTAGCTGAATGTAACAATTTGGAGATTTTCAAAATAAAAGCAGCTGAGGATAGGAATCTGTTTTGTATAATGCAGAATTGGAGACAGCTGAAGCAAGACTTGGTACAGAGTAGATATAAAATGTAACTTGTGTATTTAAAAGCATTAAAAAACCTTGTGAATACCAGCTTTAGTTCCAAATGCACGGAAATTCAAAGGAACGGAGAAAGCATCGTGCATACAAATATACCGAAATCAATGTCTGATATGAGCTCCTTTTACTCCGCAAAAGTGTAGTGCAGTAAAGACAAATGTGAAAATAATAATCATTCCAGGGAAAAACAGTCAATAAACATGTAAGTGAAACAAGTCTCATGCAGTAAAATCTGTTTATTGAAAAACCGGCTCCAGCCCAATGATTGCTCCCTCTAATGATGCTAATTTAATGAGGAACTCTTCTAAATGAAGATTCTCTGTGGAGACAGCTGTAATATATGGAGCAGAAGCTGTTTGGGTTACTTGGGAGCAGGGCTTTGTACCCCTCCCCTCTGCCACCACTAAGGAGGAGCTAAGAAATGTGTGACCTGCACAGAGCTTTGCTGTAGAGCTTGAACCACTGGTACCAATGGTCTAAGATACACTGCAACTTCATTCCATCTTTTTACTCATCTGACTGTTCAGAACTACGATTAAACAGAAATAGTAGGCAGCTGGTAGAAAAATGACAATTTACTGCCTGCAGAAGGATACAGCACCTCAGACCCTGGGGCGGGGCAAAGCAAAAGCACATGGACAGCACTGACCTCTTCCTGGGCACCAAATCATCCCTTCCAAGAGATGAGGCTGCAGCATCAGTTGCACTGCATTCAGGAATTGGATACCACTACAACACGGACACTGAATGGCTGTAATCTCAAGAAGAAAAGGCTCAGACTGTGTACAGGTTTTATTTGAGACTATAAGCATGATTTATCAGTAGAAAGAATATGCTTAATGACTGCCATTGCAAAAATCATTGGGTTATATACAAATAAAGTATAAGCCCTTCCAGCATGTCCTAATACTATATAATGATACATAACTCTACTCTCTTCATATTCTCAGTCAGTTATAGTTTAGTGAATGACATTAACCACACAGTTGCTTACATGTGCAATCTAGGAAAAATAATGTTCTTTCTGATAACTAATCTCAATAAAGCTATTTCTTTGCTACAAACGTCTCATTTTAAAGTACGGCACTGCTAGAAAAATTAACTTAAGACAGGCTGCCTGCTCATTGTACTTGACAGATCCCGACCTAAAAGGAAAAATACCTTTCCTAGTAGTTAGCCTGCTGGGATTGACTACCAATGTTTAGATGATTAAATATTTGTAACAACAACAACAACAACTAGTAATAGTTAATATATAATTTTGATCTTAAACATTTTTAGTGCAGGTGTCTAAGACAATCTCAATATTCTGTTTTACAGACAGAAAAATAAATGAAACAGGGCATTGACTTGCAAAAAGTGACTGTTAAGGTATGGGAAAGAACAAGGTACAGAAGCAAAGTCTCCCAAGTCTCTGACAAGTAACCACAGCACCAGATCTCACTGATTCCCTTTCAATGCTTGAAGGTTCACACATCTGAACTGCAGAAACCACACGAACACACCTTATCCTATGATGAGGGTGGAAATAGGTTCTCCTGAGAGACAATTTTTGAAATAAATCCAAAAGGAAAATTTTCTTTCTTGTTTAAAATTTCCCTAATGAAATTTTTAAAATAGTGTTGGAAAATAACAGTAGTAATAGTAAGAACAATAATGATAATAATAGAGGAAGGATCAAACTCCGTGGCCTCGCTCTGGGTCCCTTGCACCAAAGTGTGCTACCACACCTTCCTGGAGAAGGTTACTCACCAAGTGCTCAGGTCTAACAGCAGATCCAAGCACCACTGGCACTTTGGGCCAGGCAGAGGGAGGTAACCAGCTGGTCGCACGCCAGCAATTCCAAGTTGACGCACAGTCCCAGGGAACACAGCAGGCTGGTGCAGGGCAGACTGGCAGATTGGCTCAGGCAGAGAAAGTCATAAACAGCTCTTGAATAGCTTGTTCCCCCTCCCTCACTGCACCAAGCAAATGCCAGCAGAAGAGACAACCCCAACAAAGGCAAAAATGCTGGGAATGTTTTTTGTAGGAGGTAGTTTTCCAGAGCGGTACCTGGAGACTCTTCAACGGCCCACTGATAATTTGTGAACTGAAAGATCTAGCTTTTCAGGGTTACGCTTTAACTCCCTTCCACTTCCCCTCCAGTACAGGCAGCAGCAACAGCTTTCACAGGGCAGGACTCCATAGGAGCTGGAAGTTAATTACCAGATGTCTTGTAAATCTTTTCAATCTGCACAACTTCAGCCAGTTTGCAATGCTTAACATCATCTCTTCTGGAACCTTTTTATCCTTCCTTTTGTGTAACAAATTTTCAACAACCCAGGAGTTCTTTGTTCTCTCCTAATAAAACAACCTAAAATGTTAACAGTTCAGCATGAAACTAATGAACTAAACACACTTCTGGAAATCTGAGCAGAAGTACAGGCATCTCCAGATTTATGCAAAAATATATAAATTCTGGGAAAAGTGCTTTGGGCTGTTTCTTTAAAATAATTTTAGAACTACAAAAAATAATAGAAACAATGGTTGCAAATTATTTGTGTTTTGCCAAACACCTGGCCACTCAAATGCTGCACTTACTGAGGACAACTTAAATGAAAATCTCAGAGGGGGCTGAAAAGAGAAGTGGATCAAGTCAGATGTTTGCTCGTTTGCAACTGTTATGTCCACAAAATTTTACTCTAAAAAAACTGCTAGGGGCAATGCAGAGATATTCTGCAGAGTGATGAGCATTAAAGTCTACAATTTACATAAATGGAAATGATTTTCCATTGCCTCCTCTCAGGGGATACAGTGAAAAAGATGAAGAGTGAAGAGTTAGTTGGTTGAGTACTTCTGCTCCTGCAGCACTGCTGACACAGGCGACTGTCAGTTCTCCTTAACTTATTTCAGTGGGATCTATACTGAGTAACTATAGGGATTTATTATGGAGTAGGAATATAGACACCCCACTCACCACTGAAGACGACTGGTAACATCTCTGTAGGTACAACTGATTGCAAAGCGAATGCCTGGTCATGCTCTGACCATGTGCTTGGAAAGAAAAATAACTGAACTACCTACGAAATGTTTCCCATGCCCAGGGCCAAGAGGAATTGGTGACATATTGCTTTTTGCTAGCTGTATAGTGGGAATGTCCTGTTAAGCATAAAAGCTGCTTTATCTAAACCTCTTTGGCCAAAAGAAACAAAGCAGGACCTTTCAACTCAGGCAATTCACCCAGGCTGCTGGATGTCACCTGCTCTGGAAAAACTCTGTCATGACTAAAACTGGAAGCAGTACCTTTACTTTTATTTTATACAAATTCTACCCTGCCGATTACATGGCGTAAAAATAAATAAACTTTTTCAGCACTCAATGTTAAATGTATTTAGATGCCCACATTTGGAGAGAAAGCCTAAAATACACCATACTTCTTGGTGGTTGAAGATCATCTGCTACAAGTACCACCTTTCTCCCTTCCAAAATACTAACTTAAGTACCTAAAATATTGTTCTCAGCAGAGTGTATTCACAAAAGCGTTCAGAAAACATCAAGTATATAGGAACTGCCACTATAGAACTATGCCCCAAACCAAGTGACACATCACAATCTTCATTTGAGCTGCTCTTGCAAACAAACACTTGTATTAACCATAAAGCCTCTGTTGCTGAAAAGTGTCTAAAATATAATTAGTGTCTGTGTTCATATCCAGGAGGATTACGGTTACATGAAGCTTCCTTTCTGGCATGTGCAGAATGACATCATTGCTCCATTACCAGTATGGCCACAGCTCCCAAGCAGCAAAGCTCAGTGAGAGAAGACTCGACCCTTCTACCACATTATACCCTTCATGCCTTTAGAGGAAAGGAAGCAAGAAGCCTCATTAATTTAAAAGAACACAGGACAATGGGGTAGAACAGTTGCCCCCCCTTTACAGAAGTGCAATGGCAGTACCTGAAATACTGTGCTGCTCCTGAACTACATGTAAACGAGAAACTCGAGGTCCATTTGGGTACGTCATACAGAGACCAAAACCACAGTGGTAAGGCAGCAAAAGTGGAATTTTTCCCAATCAGACTAAAAGCAATAAATTGTTTAAAACACATTCTAGGAAGGAAAGTACTGCAGAATCTGGTGCTATTCTCCTGCTGAGAGTCAATGATGAAGTGATGACACCAATAATTTCTATCTGACTTTTTCCATATGCTTTTCTTGCATACAATATGAACAGACACTCTTGCCAGCTCGAAGAAGCTCTAAAACATTTAATCTACAACACTTCCATGTGCCTCTCCAACACTTCGGAGCAGGCACCTCCCCTTAGAGATCTGCCCCAGAGACCTCCAGCACCCAGCACTACCTCATTAACCACCAACTCATCTGAGCCATGGAAGGAGCCACAGTTCACCTTTAATACAAGGCACTGAAAAACTGAAGGTATAAAGACAATGATGAGCAATATGAAGTGGAGCATATCATGATGATATATTCTTGATGATGCTTCCTAGCTTTTTTCTTTCCATTTTTAAAGCTTTAGATATCCTCTGCAGATTGGCATTTCTGTGCTTCTCAGATTAACTAAGTGGCTGTGCCACACCTCCCTACAAACAAAATTACATTAGTCACTTAAACATCTACTGCCTACACGGTCATAAACTAATCCATTCAGCTCAATTATATTTGCAGTTAGAAATCCTAACCAGACCTGCAATCAGATGCGAAAAGAATTTTGTGGAGCACAGAAAAGGGCGAACTCAATGGGCTCTGAGGAGCAATGTCATTGGGATGTACCCTGGAAAACAAAGGATTCTCCACAAACAGCAAGTATGGAGCAGAGAGGAGCCATCCCTCAAATACCTGGGCCTCGAAAATCTCTAATGCTCTGAAAGCCAAGCTCCACCTCAAATCCACCTAAGAGCCTGGAAGCAATTTTGTTGGCACTCCCAACAAAGTGGTGCCTAACAGGCGCAGGCTGGATTTTGGTTTCCGAATAGTCTCTAGGCACAGCTCCAAGCAGAGTAGCATGGAGTCAAGACACAAGGTGAAGCAAGTATGTATAAGGACCACATTCAAAACAACATGTTACACCCAATATGCCAAGGACAAATAAACTAAACATAGCTGTCTATTCAGCATCACAAAGCATCCAACAGAAAAATAAATCCCAACTCTCAAACACTGAATTCCTCACACCGTTATCTATTTGTTGTTCGATTGATTTGGATGTTAGGTCCACAAAACTGATGTACCGCTCCTGGAGACTGTATGTTTCCAGCCTCCGCATATGTCAAATTTTCAAGCTCTTCTACACCTTCCCACTCCATTCACAGTCTTCTCAACCCCCATTCAGAAATGAAAGGGAAGTATAAGTCTTCTGCTAAAATTCAGCTAGCAGAGACCAGCCGCAGTTCTCCCAGAATGTGCCTACATTTGCTCTACCTCTCCTCCTCCATCCGGCTCAGCCAAATGCCTCTCATCCAGTCTCAATGGTACCATCTTCCTCTTCCTTTCAATATGCCCCTAGGACTCCTTCAAACTGTTACTCTTCCTACGATGAAGACAGTCTTCATCTCATGAAGACAAAATGAATTTTCCTTGACAATCTAACAGACTCAAGAAAGATCTATTAATTACAAATGGCATAGTTATCTGCTTCATATGTACTGAAAACAGACAGCAATACCTAAGAATCTTTCACCACTGCTGATTCCAATACAGGTAAAATTATTCACCCTGGATTCACATTCAAATTGGAGAAGTTTTGTTTTATAAAACTTTTCTTATAAGCACGCCTGAGAGACAACATAACAACCAGAAACTACTGAAAACTAGAGTACTTTTTCTTCTTGGATTTCTAGTCAAATAAATGCAATTATTCTCTTTCTGTGCATGGCAAAATAATCCTTAACTGGTTTATGCCTGTTGCATAATAATATAGGAATAATCTATCATCTTTTTACTATAAACTAAGCCTAAAGAAGATAAAACATTGTCTCTATGTACATACTGTTCGTATGTTAATTTCAAAAAACTATAACGATGCAAATCTGCTGTAGTTACCCGAAATACTTCGGTCTGTTAACAGTGTTTAGATTTGTACTGTCAACATTTATTTCTCCATAAAAACCTTTCTTTTTAATCTGAAAATATTTTAATAGTGAAGAACAGAAATAGAAAAGGGGAATGACATGGAAATATTAGAGGAGATTGATTAAATATTCATAAATTAGGAAAAGCTAACTTTGAAGTTACACATGGTGACATTAATTCTAAACTCTCCTACAAATCCTGAAGTTCCCTTTAACCATCTGACTATACACTCTATCTTAAATAATTTTCCACAACTTTATAAACAAAGAAACCTTTCAGTAAGACAAATATCTTCTATCTATAACTAACAGAGGAAACTGTTCATACCCAGCTTCCTGCCAGTCAAAAATACCAAAATAGCAGAGAACACCTATGGCTCGTATGGTGAGCCAAGTTCATCCCCAACGCATCCCCTGAAACAATTATGGGGAAGACAGTTCCACTGCATGAATTACATGTTATTAACCTTGACAGGAAAGAAAAAGTCTTGTAGAAGAGTGGTGGTGGTGGTGGTTTGGTTTTTTTCCCTAGAAAAATTAATACTCAAAAAAAATTAATAATCAAAGTAATACCAGTGTTGTAACAGAAGAGTACAAGAAAGAAAATACAGCAGGGCATATTAACTATGAATGAAAATGTAGGCAAAACGCAGCACCATCAGTCTGAGAAATAGTAATATAAAAGGACGATACAGTGTTTTACAGTTGTACGCACAATTTTAGAGATACTGCAAGAAGTATGCTAAACATAAAAACTGTGTATGTATAAACTTTCAGATTTGCGCTTTGGCATTTTTAAACTTATCCAAGCAGCTGCAGCAACAGGTGCATTCCTTCTGATTTTAGCAATTTGAGTCCTCATTTTTTTGTAAGAAAGCTGAAAACCGCTAAAGCAGAAACCCCCCTGACTTCTTGACAGTAAATTCTCAGCCAAACACTCTGATTTTGCTTGCTTGCTCTCAGTCCCCCAACCATTACATTTTATACACCTGTGAAGCAGAAGACCGTTTCCCTGCTTTCTCCATTCTTTCAGCTAGGTGACACTGCATTTACTTTTCTGCAACTTGTAGCTAAATCAGAGCTTGAGAGAACACCTGTCAATACTCAAATATCCACAAAAAAAAGACATAGGATCCAATAATTCATTCTGTAGACCCCCAAGAGTGAGAATGGCTTCCAGCTGTGAAGAAATCACCTCACCATCCTTCTATCTCAATAAATAAAACTGTCCATTTTTCTTTTTAATTTGGAACATATAAACAATAGAAACATTTGCTTTATTTGGCTTCAGTTTTGTCAAACACTTTACTTTCACTTTAGCTAAGAACCTCGACTCAAAATGCATGTTTAACCCTAAACCAGCTTTCCCTGACAGGCAACAAGTTTTTCATCACCCTGAGGCCAGATATCCCAGTCTTGAGGCACAGAAACACCCACAGAAGCCATCATTGGCAAAAGCATCCGAAAGCCAGTTGAAACCTAAAAAACTATTCTCAAGGATTTCTGCATAGTTACTGAATTATGATCGTATCCTTAAGAACAATCAGGCTACAGCAGTAGAAAAAAGCAATTAGTAAGAAGCAAGAGCAGCAGAAAAACTCCACAAGAGTGTGGTGCACAGGAATAGTACGCATAAATATTAAAGCCACTTTTAACAATAACAACCCAATAGCTACAACAAGAAAGACCCAACCCTCCAATACTAAACCTCCAAACTCTACATTTTTGTTTTCTTTAATCACACTTCCCTCAGAAATACAAAAAAATAAACCAAAAAACCAAACTCTACCAACGCAGGGTATAATGCTTATTTGATGAGGTAGATGAGACTATGTCAGCAAACTCACTGCATCCCAAGAAATTGTAACCAATATAAGGCATTCACATGGGATTCTAAGGAAAGATAAATCTGGCAGGAAAGTGGTCGGTACTTTTCTTTCAGCCCTGGGATCTGCCCTCACATGGCCTGTACCAAAAGAATGGATGAGGTGCTCTATACTAGACCCTCTACTGGTCTTAGATGGGAATATCTTTTGGAAGAGAGGATACAGATGTCTTTGTCCTGGCAGAAGTACTGCACACACAGCAACAAATGGTACCAAGTCAAGAAATTTGACTCTAAGACAACATTCAACTTCCCTTCTACACGCTGATGCACAGTTAACTTCTGAAGCCTAAGTGTAATCATTGAAATTTCAATGAACCCACTCCACTGTCGAACAATAAACTGAAAGACGTTACCAGGCAAGGATTTGTTCAGAGCCGCCAAGGATACACTTGACACATCCCACTCCTCTGTTCCTTTCAGTGGGGCTGTTCCAGAGCAAACACACATTCAGAAAAAAAATTAAATAATCTGGAACAGCTGGATGCAATCTTGATTCTTAGGAAATCAGTGTTCAAAAGTATGTCCAAAATGAACCAAAAGCCGCATGCTCTGGTCCAAACTTGAAGGGGGAATTCACTTGGCTGCTGAGGAGCTGTGAGCAGCGGCGCTGTGGGAACTGGTGGAGAGGAGCAGCAAGGAGAGGAACACTTCCCGGGTGGTTATGGAAAGTCAGACAGTGGCTAAGTTTTATTATCTGGGAAATTTTACAAATCCTGCAGTAAGCGATCAACTTAAAGGAGCCTTAAAATGGTAAATGAGATCAGCGTAATACCCTGTATGACCTTCTGTTCCTAAAGAGATAGCGTTTACATTGCCCAGAATAATGTTAGAAACATCCTAGGCAGAATGTATTACAGGAAGATTTTCTACTCTCTCCTTCTCTGAAGATGTAGCAGAGCCCCTGACTAGCTCTCGGGGAACCAGGGGCATCTAGTGGGAAGAGCTGGTTTTTCACAGCTAGCCCCTGACTGTCAGTCTGATGAGCAGTTTAAGCTCTTGAACTGTTAAAGGCTTTTAGTTGCAAATCGAAGAAAAGTGTAACAGTGTAGGAGAGAGGGAGGCAATGAAGATCAATGAAGACCCAAAACTCTGGACATTTTTGTATTTAAATGGCTTTCTGGATAAATGCTCCCCCAAATGTAAATGGAGGAGTTGGAAAAAAATTCAGGAAAGCTACTTTAATCAGTAGCTTTTCAGGGGACATAAGCAGGGTATACTCTGATTAGTACATTTAGTCGGTATACAAAATATTTTGCTGGCTCTAGCTATGAAGAGTATTATTAAAATGAACAAGTGTACTCAGTCCCTTGGACAAATTCTGTTCTCAGTCTCATCTGAGGCTTGACTCATGTCACTGAAGTTAAAGGAGCTGCTTTAAACAACACAATATCATGTTTTAGACGCTAAGAAATGCTACTAAGAATGAATTTACTTAATTCAAATGCAACTTGTGCTTTTATCTATAAATGTATAGCAGAACTATAAAGAATAGTTTAACATATAGCTAATGAATTAAAATTAATAATTAAGATTTACCAATTAACAATAATTAACATTAATAATGTATAGCTAATGAATTAGTATAGTAATGAATTAATAAACAGCATAAAAAGAGGCAGTAAAATTGAAAATGAAATAGACCTCCGGTGATTTAGATAAAAATTGATTTATAATTTCTTCAGATTTAATATTTGTTCTAAAGAAAAAACGTCTCTCAGAACCTCTACAATCTCTTCTAATAAGATACATCTCTTGGAAACAGATACAATCTCTTAGCATAAGATGCAAAATCTCTTCTGGTTAATTCATTACTCTTTTGAGCAAAGGCAAAACCGCCAATCTCATTCTTTGGGTTTCTTGGTAAACAGATTAGATCCACGGATGCAGCTACTGTGTTACACATGCATGTAACAACCACTGGCATATTGCTCTAGCAGTGCTCAAGAACACAATCTTCTACCAGTTAAAGAATCTTTCCTGAAATAAATACATCTTTTCTGTTATCACAAGCTATAAGGCAGTTCAAGAGCCCTGAAATGATCTTTTCACTAGTTTGAGATGCTTAAGAATCCCAGTACTGAAACAATCCATATAAGCCTTATGAGACAAGAATATAAATCTTGTTCTCCTATTCCCATAATGAGAATGACTAATAAAAAAGTAAACTAATTCTTTAGGCTGACACTACCCTGTCTACAGAATGAAATCTTCCTTTTCACCCTCATAAAACTTTAAAGCTACAATATCAGTATGGTTGTTTGAGACTGCTAATCCAATGCCACAAGCTGGCACTAGCTCCTTACTTAACTTCTGTCATTTCTTTTTTTTTGCCTTCACTGAGACCAGACAGGATCACCCCCACCCTGTTAGCAACTGCAGCATCTTCAAGACAATACTATAATAGCCTCACCAAAGTCCACTCTCCATCAACACAGCAATCACAAACCCCTTAGCCTGCAACAGTTCCTTGTTGAACGTGTACTTTAGTAAACTTGAATTATCTATTTGTTTATAAACATTTATGATCTTTTAAACTCAAATACATGTTAAATACACTTGAACTTTGCTTTCCTTTCTCTGCAAATGCCTCCTTGTCCTCTGAATTCAAAAACATGCATACGGTGTTTCTCCTGCAACATTTGTCACTGTTATTAGCTGTGTGGGCACCTCTGTCTCCTGTTCTGCTTACACAGAGGTCCCTGCTCAGCCCTTTCTCTGCATCCTCGGGGTCTCTCCAGTGAAGTGAGAGTTTCAGGTGCACAACAACCTGACTGTCCCGCAGCAAAAGGAAAAGAGTAGAGATTTCAATTAATATTCCTGTCTGACATGGAAGCCAGCCAAGAACGCTGGCACCACCACTGGACTATCTGAAAAAGCTAAAAAAGGAAAAATAACCCTGAAGCTGGAGCTAAAAGTCAAAGGTTATAAGAAAGATCCCAGAAACCCTGGGACAATGCGGCAAAGCGAGTTGTCTGGAGAATGTGTCAGGAAACAAGGTGAAGCATGGGTCATCCTCAGGGGTAGCCAGCAATTGCAGTTAACAGTAGAGCAGAACCATGCTACCTGCACCAGCCTGCTTTTACCACTGTCTGGCCAAATGCAGGATCATGAAACACATGCAAGGCAAACAGATACCATGATGGAACCCGCCAGAGAAAACATGTAGAGGATGAGACTGTTGGAGAGGTAGGCCGTCTTTCACCATACAAAGCTGGAAGTGAAAGCATGCTCATTTGGTCCTGATCAGCCACTGAAATAGCTGTCAAGCCTACTGCTTAGGAAGTATTTCTCTGAGCTCACTTCTGAAAGCACACATCTTGCCAGGAGAGAAAGATGCAAATCAGCTCTTCCCTTCAGCAGTAGACGGCTGCTCTTGTAGCATGCTTAGCAGCTGAAAAGCAGTGTTTGGGCCTCAGATGGCCCGAAGTACTCCTAGGAGACATAGCTGGACAAACTGGTCTTTTAGGTGTGCCTCTGCACACTCTTTCTGGGTGCCTTGCCTCCTAGTACCCCGCGTTTGCCTAATCACAGCTTTGGAATGGACTGGCAGGCACCCAAGCTTGTTCCTGGCTCTCCCAGGTAAATAAATGGTCACTGCCAAGGAGATGTACTTTCCCTGGAAACAGCAATCCTCCCCCTGCCTGTCTCACATCCAACAGGGTGAGAGAATCTCTCCCTGATCTAACAACAGGCTTCCAGGCAGAGAAGGTGCTCGGGATCACCAGTGAATGTCAAAAGAAACCAGGAACTGAACACTACCACTTCTTTGTGGGTTTTTAAACAGGTATTTGACAACTTAAGGGACAGCCTCCAGCTCATTTGTTTATTATAAGCACCTAACACATAATTAGAAAAGGGACCCTGCCCTTAAAAGTCCCTCTTCTTTCAGCCTGTGCTCTAATCTTTTGATGAAAAACAGGCAGAAGAAAGGAACCGAGTGTGTCTAGTACATGTAATATAAGCAGGTCTGGTGGCATGCTGATACTTCACAGTCTCCAAGGAAAGGATAACAGCTGTCTTGCTGCTTCAGAATTGATTCACACAGTGTCTGAAAAAAATAAAGCTAATCCACAGTCCTCTAAGCTGGGGAACAGGGGGGAGGAGAACCTCTTTCACAAGCCTCACTATTCAGCCCTACACACAAAATGTCCCACACCTATCACTGTCCCCACACAAATCAGGGATGTTTCATCCAAGCAAGCTCCAGTCAAATCTTCTGTTTTCCCTAACACTTCACTTTTATTAAAAAAAAAAAAAAAAGAAAAAGCGTTTTTCTTTTTACTTCAGTATCACCATTGTTCCTGGAGCACTAGAAGACAGAAGGCAAGGAAAGAGCTTCTCCTGAGAAACTGCCAGTCTTCCTGCCCCAGGCTGTTCCTGTTGCTTTCTCCACAAGAGCGCAGCTGGTGGAAGAGGGTCTCTTAGGGGCACCAGCCATCTTGCCTCGATTGCATTGGTCTCTTGTGTATTCCTACAGCTCCCTGCAAGGATCCAGGGACGCTTCCATGCTGAGCAGGTGGCCTTTGAGATTAAGTCAGGCCAGCTGTTTTTTCCTTACAGTATTCACTCCCCTGTGAAGCTTTGCTTTTTGGCAGTCTGCAGCGTGTATTGTCAGGCGTGGAAGCTCACGTGTGCTTTACATCCTCACCATTCTCTCAGCCGCATGGGAAGGGAAGCACACCGCTGCTGCCCCTGCCCCACTCTGCCTCTCCTACTGCTGGAAACCACACAGCCCAGTTCACATGAAGAGCAGCTCCCAGAATAGACAGCAAATTGAGACAGACCCTTTCTTCCATGTTTACAGAACAGACCCAATCAATGTCATCCAAGCTGTTTTGCAGTGGAATTACAACTGCAGTGGAATGAAATCACCTGTAGTCTCATAAAGGTGCATTTCAGGCACTGAGAGTAAGTCAAAGTTGTTTGGTTTATTTTAATTGCAACTGATTCAAAGCAAACCAAGAAATTCACATGCCTGGCACTGAGATGACAAATCAGATCTACCTTAGATGATCTCCTACAATGCTGACACTACACTGAACAGCTCAGGCCTGTGTGGAGGAACACAACTTCTCCAGTTATGGCAGCTACTTGTAACACAGAACCCCAATCTTGCTTCTCAGCCACTAAAATCTACATTTGCTTCCTTTTGGCCTTTTTTCCTGTCTCCTGGAAATGCCATGGTGAAATGTTTTTCCCCCAAGAACTTGTGACTTAAAATAAACACACAAAGTTTCTTTTGAAAATGAGAACTTAATCCTAATTTCAGTGATCATACAACTACTAGAGGAACAATGCTGCTCAGCACCCAGGCCATGTGTCTCAAACACTGATGCACAGAGCCACTCAGCTACAGATACACCGAGCGCTGGCGGCTGGGCAGACACTTCCAGATACTGCCCATTCCTGCCCAATGCCTGAAGGGACAGATCTTCTGGGCTGAAGCACCCTAAGGCACATCTCCTCCCATTGCCTATTCAAACAGGAGCTGTCAAGGATCGGAGTGAATGAGAAGGATCTGCAGCAGCAGTTGCTAGGGGTTATAGGCTGCTCTTGCAACAGAAGAGGACTGCTCAGAAAGACCCCTGACTCAAGATATAACATTTTATTCCACCGCCAACCCAGATTACAGCCCAAAGCATTTACAAGGTGCTGTTTCCCCACCTATTTGGGTCATTGCCCATTTATGTGCTCTGCTAACAAATGCAACAGCAGCAAATCAGGCAGGGGAAAAAGGGACTTCGAGATCTATGACCACTTCATCTGGCTCACACCTGCATTTCTGGCATATGCGCAGAATGCATCTGGATCATACTTCCTTCACTGTAGTTAGGTACCACAGGAATTACCCACATCACGTGGAAAATGTACTTAATCAACTTCTATCAAGGACCAAGATCATCTGTAAGACACTCTGAAAGAGGTAAGTGCTACCTCCTTATGCGGGATAACAGCCTGAGCTCTTTTTTTCTAATTATATCTGACCTGGAGGTCATCAAGACAAGCCATCTAGCTTTCTTTCTCAAACAAGCAGGAGAACCATCAGCTACAGCAGGTAAACCCTTCGGAGTGAAAACTGTCCTTCTGAAAGTGTTTGCGTTGGGATTAGCACAACAGGATCCCATGACAAGCCTCCCAAGGGAGGAAAAAACCCCAAAAGCGAGGTATCTGCAGTATTGAGAAAGCCTGTACAAAAACAGTGCAAATGAACAAGGGCCCATGTTGCCTTCCAACCCCTCTTACTTACTGGGTAGCACTAGGGGTTGCCCACCCTTCTCCCACATGTGAACCCGGAGACACTCCTGCCCTGAGCATTATGCCCTTCAGCACTTACTGATGACAAAAGAAGGTGCAGTTTACACTTACTTTTACAGCTCCATTAAAAGGTGACCTGCAAATAAAAAAAAAATCAAGCACATTTAGTATTATGTGCTGAATGCTCCCAAATAAACAGGATTAGAAGAGTATTCAGCCGTCATCGAAAAATTAGGTGAAAAAACTGGCATTGAATGCGCACTTTGATTTTCATTATGCTCATAAAACAGTCCTTCCTAACGGTGATATAGGAAGCGGTTTCTGACAACTACATTTCCGCATCTTGCTGCTTGCAGACAGTACACTGGGATGAAGGTGCAGCAGAAATATTATAACCTTTGAATAGCATATTCCTGAAACTGCCACAAGAAAGCTTGCAAAGGCAAGGGGACACCAGGCAGGTCAAATTTTCCCAGCTTTCCCTCTCTTCACCCTGCTCAGGCACGAAAAGCTACCTTTGCCAAGTGCATTGACCTGACACTGGGCTAAACCTCATGTGGAGCCACTGGTGGATCAGACATCTTTCAGATCTGTTAAAAATATTAGCATTGCATACCCTGTCAAATATTGAACACAGTAGCTATTTCCAACTCATGACCGCCACAATGCTTTCCCCTCTTCCTTCTGCATTTGACCTTATTTAACTGATTCCCTTCCCTCAGGCCCCAGCTCAGGAAAGCATTTCTGCATGTGTTTAAAATACACCAACTTCAGAGGAAGATAAGCACATGCTTCATCTTGGACTTCAGTAAAGCCTTTGACACAGTTTCTCACAGCATTCTGCTTAGGAAACTGTCAGCCTCTGGCCTGGACATGCACACACTCTCCTGGGTTGAAAACTGTTTGGATGGCTGGGCCCAAAGTGTGGTGGTAAATGGAGTTAACTCCAGCTGGAGGCCAGTTACAAGTGGGGTTCCTCAGGGCTTGGTACTGGGTCCAGCCTTGTTCAATGTCTTTATCAATGACCTGGATAAAGGCATTGAGTGCACCCTCAGCAAGTTTGCAGACGACACTAAGCTGGGTGGAAGCGTGAATCTGCTGGAGGGTAGGGAGACTCTGCAAAGGGATCTGGACAGGCTGGACCACTGGGCTGAGACCAATGGGATGAGGTTTAACAAGGCCAAATGCCGGGTCCTCCCCATGCAGTGCTACAGACTGGGGGAAGAGTGGCTAGAAAGCTGCCTGGAGGAGAAGGACCTGGGGGTGTTGGTCAGCAGTGACTGAACATGAGCCAGCAGTGTGCCCAGGTGGCCAAGAAGGCCAATGGCAGAAACGGTGTGACCAGCAGGTCCAGGGAGGTTATTCTCCCTCTGTGCTCAGCACTGGTGAGACTGCACCTCGAATCCTGTGTTCAGTTCTGGGCCCCTCACCACAGGAAGGATGTTGAGGCTCTGGAGTGTGTCCAGAGAAGAGCAATGAAGCTGGTGGGGGGACTGGAGAACAAGTCTTACGAGGAGCAGCTGAGAGAGCTGGGGGTGTTTAGCCTGGAGAAGAGGAGGCTGAGGGGAGACCTTATTGCTCTCTACAACTACCTGAAAGGAGGTTGTGAAGAGGAGGATGTTGGCCTCTTCTCCCAAGTGACAGGGGACAGGACAAGGGGGAATGGCCTCAAGCTCCGCCAGGGGAGGTTCAGGCTGGACATCAGAAAAAAATTTTCACAGAAAGAGTCATTGGGCACTGGCAGAGGCTGCCCAGGGAGGTGGTTGAGTCACCTTCCCTGGAGGTTTTTAAGGGACAGGTGGATGAGGTGCTGAGGAGCATGGTTTAGGGATTGTTAGAAATAGTTGGACTTGATGATCCAGTGGGTCCTTTCCAACTTAGTGATTCTATGATTCAGTGCTTAAGTGAATGGGGTGTTTAAACGAATGTAAACCTCTCCCACCAATGCTCTTGTGTACCAAATTTTGTACCTTTATTACCAATTACATGAATAAAAATTAGCCCATGACAGATTTGATTACTTCATAGCTACTCCCCTTCATTCTGACCTATAAACACATAGACACAAAAGAAGATAAAGGGTTTTTCTGTCATGGTATTCTTATGCCACTTCCCTGGCACACAAGAGGAGGCTGTCAGCAATCACACTGAAGTTCTCAAACAACCATGTTCTCCCCCAGTTCTTATTTGCCGTTTCTCTAAAGTGAGCCTTCACTAAACCCTACATTAATCTACAGAAACAGGTGGTCAGAAAGTTGTTCAAATAAGGTCTAACACCTTGTTTTAAATCTCTTAAGTAGACAGTAGTTTTGGCGACCTGCTGTCATCAAACTACATTCTGCTATATGCTTACTGTTTGTTGGCTTGTTTAACTTGGCTTTTGCATTTCTCATTCTTTTGTGAAATCTGGTACTGCTTTATAGGTGTTTAAGCTGTTAATGTAAGTCAGCAACATTATCCCAGAACTAAAACAATTTAAAAAATACTGTTTTGTAAATAGTAGCGTTAGAGCAAGCAGAGGTGTGCACACTTTCTACGTTAAAACGTAAAATTCCAGGCCTATCAATTGACATTAACAAAAACCACTAATTAAACCAAGAAACCAAACAAGTGAGCTATACTAACTCCTGATAATAACAATTCTTCAGTTTTCAGTAGACAGATGAAGACAACTGCAATGGGTTAAGAAATAACTATAAAAAAAAAAATCACTCTAATTTTAAGCAGGGAACATTTTAAATTAGAAGTGCTGCTGAACCAAGAAAACAGAGTAGGTTATGCCAAACTCCCACTTACATTTTAGAAGAAGCAGATGATACAGCTGAACAGAAAGCACTGGACAAAAGCTGCTTGAGTTCATCATTTCTCCTTACTGTCCTCCCTGAATAAACCCACCTACCTGATATCATTCTGCTTTAACTAAATATGCTGCTGACAGGAGAGGCAGGTTTCCTCTTGCCTTGGCTGGGAAAAGCCTACCAGAGAACAGTGTGCAGGCATGGTTACACTCTCCATGCAGGCATGGTGGTATCATGCCAGGGCTGCAGCCAGGAACATGACTGACCACTAACAAAACAGAGGAAACCAGCCAGAAAGAAAGCTTGTGGTGTCTAAAGCACAAAACAAATAAACAGAATAAAAACCCCAAACAACATTTTGGTTGATTTCCCATTGCCTGTAATAACAGTCTACAACATCCTTTAGAAAAACACGCCATCCCAGGAGCTTTCCATAAAGTAATACTGGCACGGCTTTTTGTTGTTGTGCATCTGATCTAGTGTCCTCCAAGCAGCCCTTCCGCTAATATTTCAGCATACAAGTAAAAGAGGCTAATTGTGTAGATAGAGAACCATGCATGAAGCAGCAACACGAGGTCTGGCTTAGCCTCATTCCCTCAGAAAGTGACTTCAAGAAGTTTTCAAGCAAGCCAAAGAAGAGAGCAGAACCACAGCAGAAACTACAGCAGACTGTTTGCCTTGGAGCTGTACATGGAGAAGTAACACTTAAATGAGATGCCTCCTCTTAAACAATTAGAAGCATGATTCAAAAGGATAAAAATGAAGACAGACACAGTGAAAGTTTTATTTTTTAATTATTCCTATTGATTTACACTAATTTCAGCTATTTTCAAACTAACACTCAATTGTTAGACTACAAGGCAACGCCATCTAGTGATGGTATTTGAAAAAAATCATGCTACATCCTTTACTAAAAAGGTTCACTCTTGCAAAAATCCTTGTTAGTGGAACTACAGTTTCAAGAGACGCAAAATTTTCAGTACCTATGAGCATTTTCAAACCTACAGCATTAATTTGGCAAAACCATCTGAACCATTTAATTTACCCTAAAGTAATTCACAGAACTGACAACACAGAAAGCAAACTAGGTTAATCATGTCAGAATTTAAACATACACATCACATAGCCTTGGAATGATACAGGGATACAGTGCAAATCCCAATAAATTACCTTCCAGGTTTGCTACTAGTACAGATAGTATTTTAGTGATAATTTACCTAATATTTGAAGATTTCTGTTGGTGTATATAAAATATCTGCTTGAAAAATTTTAGCCCGGCTTTACAATCTCAAGGCAAAAATAAACTCAGTGCAGGTTTAAACTCTCTTTTTTAAGAGGTGGAACCACTCACTCGGTCATCTGCTGGCGATAGCTGCTAGCTGTAATTAACTTCTGGTGGAAATTGCCAGCAGACACAACTAGGAGTTTAAATCAATTGGCTCTGCTTCCTCCTTACAAGAAAACTGGCTTCACAGGGCTGCATTCCAGCGTGATGGATCTAAGAAACCAAAGCCAATTTGACAAGAAAGGGAAGTGTCCTTTTTCATGGTCTGCTTTAACCCTGAACACACTGCATGTTCCTAGAGAGGATGTATTGTTTTTTCTTTTTTTTTGAATCCCCAAGGAAAGTAACTACGAGTGTAAGACAAACATTCCTCTAAAAAAGCCAGTGTTCAGCCCCAATCAATTTCACTTCACAGCTGTGAAGACTGGAGAAGGTGGGACAAGATGTGACAAATCAGAAACTGAGAATAAAGGCAGCATAGGTAGCTAGACTTGCAAGAGATCCACACATGCATGGAAAGCCAAGGAAAACCCTCATACAGCAGTGCTGTAGCTCATTCACACTCACTCCAAACACCATGGCTCATGAGAGTGCTGCACTTTGGCTGCACCATGTTGTACCTTACCACAGCAACTGCTGCAGAGGGACCTGCACTCGCCCAGCCCTGCTGCACAAACTGCTTTCCCCCAGTTTGATCAGTATTTCATTATTCAACGTTCAGGGCTCCACTGCCCTGTAGTCGCATACAGGCTGTGCGTTCTTGTGACCTGCCCTCATCTTGTACCCCTCCATACAGACATTGTCTAGCAGAAACTGATTGTTCAGCTGTGATCAGTAAGTGGCACTATGGCTTTGCTGGCACTGGCCTTTGTGCAAATCCTGCTGGGATTTAACTTCCTTCTATCTTAACTCCTGGGACTAGGAGACCTTGAAGAGTAAAGAAACACTTCCCCAAGGCCACCATTAATTTGCAATGAACACATCTGACATGTAAGTAAACGTTTTCAATGAGATGATATCTATAACTGAGTGTTGTAATAACTCTTCAGAAATAACAACTTCTACCATGTAACCTTCTATAACAGGGGGCTGCCTAAACTCTCAATGTCAACAGCACACATGCAAACCTGCCTTATCAAACCAGGCAGCACGTACACAGTAAAGACTTCTGTCAGGCTACCTTTCAGCACCCACTTTATTCGTATACTAAAAAACTGAGTCGACGATGTCTCCAGACTCACCAGAATGTGATTCGGGATATGTAAGGAACTCAAATATAAAACTTAATAAATACAGCACTTACACAAAAACCTTGATGGAAAAGGGAAGAGTTTAGTCAAGCAAAAACTCATGGATGGCTTTAGCTAGATGGGATCTCTTCTCCTCCAATTAAGAAGAAAAGAGCCTATAGGCTTTTTCTTTCCTTTTTAAAAAGCCAACACCTACTAATTAATTATAAATCTAGTGTTTTGCACAAAAATGGAATCTTTCTTAAGCTCTCCTCTGCTCTCTGTTCTTCTGACCTAAAACTGCAAAGCTGTTTCCCAAGTCTTTTTCCATGTCTTTCTTGTTGAAGTTATTCTTACTAAGAAAGCAATAGACCAAATTCTGATTTCTTCCTCAAGCAGTGGAAAAAGCAAAGTTTCTGAGAAAAAATCTACACAGCCAATAATGTTAGCTAATGTACATTCATTGCTTTCAAGGCTAAAGTAGTTTCCACCAGATAGGAATCTTGCCCAGGAGCTGAAACTCTCGAAGGCATATGCTCTTCAGAGAGCAAGTGAGCAAGAGATTAATAGCTGTAGAAAAAGGAGCAGGTAAAATGGTCCAAGGATTCCCTGCACACTTAAGCACTGTGGAGCGCTTAGCCTTCTGACAGCCTGGTTTTACACCATGTGTTTCCATCTCCCAAGCACTGTGGGGCTGTAGGACACAAATCAGCAGTTCAGCTCTGTCATGAGTAACATGAGCTTTAAGTCTTTCCTGATGGAAAGCTGGCAGCTGCCAAATCGAACATGCTGCGTATGGTGCCAGCATCATTCTCTGCCTCTCTAGGACACCATTCATTCAAAACCCAATGTTCTCTTCACCTGAAGTATCTGTTTGAGCAGAAATATGGCCCACAGGCTTTACTACTCCCACTGAGGTCTCAGCTCTATATGCTTGGTTTTTTGTTTTTTTTTTCTGAAGGGTAGAACAAAGAATATTTGGCTTTAAAAATACCTCGGAAACTACAAATGAAAAATTTCATGAAAACTGTACAGCTTTAATTACATCTCTCAAGAGGACAAGATAGCATTTTTGCATCCCCGTCTTGCCTTCTCTCTGCCCTGGAAATTCAGGAGACAACTGGAGGTACAAATGATCGTATTTGTAGGGAAAATAATGACCTACATTACATCCTCAACAGATCATGTAAATAACAGGAAGTAAAGTCTCACAGAATTAGTTTACATTTGAAACATTTTCAAAATATTGTTTTAGCTGGGTATAATAGACCACCGTAAGATGTGACACACAGCAAACACAGGGCTGCAATTAAACAGCTGGCAAACAGCCAGGAAGAGATAAAGGCTCAGGCTGTCACTTGCTAGACAATATATATGGCTATTTTGGCAGGCAAAACCAAATGTGATAATTGAGCCATGACACATTAAAAAGGCACACAATTTTCAAGGCAAGAGTTCCTGAGCACTAGACAGGGAGCATCTACAGTGTGCTTACAGTGAACCAAGATCTAGGAGTAATAATGAGATCGGACTGATTACAACTCAGCGGTACAAAGCCAACCTTGTTTAATGCACTGCACCACTGCAAGCGTTACATGCAATCAGACACAAAAATACATGCGTGAAGCCCCCAAAGACTATGTGAGAAACAACAGGAACCTGAGATGTGGCATTGTCTTGAATTGTTTCTCTGCATATTTTTTATATTGATAAAGATCTTATACAGTAGCATTCTTATCTCCAGAAATTACACTGCACTGGACTTTCAACACCAGGAAAAGCCCCAAAGTATATAATTCAGTTTTAAAATAAAAATATATAGTAATACACAAAGAAAAATAACTCCTCAGAATCGCACTTTTGCTGTAAAGAACGACTGTTTTGCTTATGACATGAAGAACCTTAACACTGACAGCAATAGTTGTTCAGAAGACAAGAGTCCAGGAGCTTTTCTAGTGTTTTCCTGCATGTTTTATTAAATAACCCAAGGACATAAGTGAACAAATGCACCCAAATGAAGAAAGAGTTTAAAATTAACACCCAACAGCTGTATAAAGCCTCCTATAAATGCATTCCATGAAATTATGATGCAGACACCAACTGCATTTCCTTCTCAAATAAAGGACTTGAAAGCCTATACGTTTTCAGCCTGCAGTCCCTTCATTCACAGACCTCCCACAAAGTGTAGGTACTTCATGATCTAAAATTAAGCTTGTATAAAAAAAAAAGCTAAATTTAGGCTCTGTAATAGGAAAATCCCTATGAAGAGTCTTCTTCCTAATCTTTTTCCTAACCACATTAAAGATGTTTTCAAATAAAGAAATTGCACGTGTACCTTCCCTAACCAAAAGTTGCAGTCTACCAAGAGATCTTAAAAAAAATTGTAGGAAGTTGCTTGCAGGGCCACCAGCATCAGTGATATCAGGAAGCCAGTTGCACAGCTCTTCTTAAAGTCAATACCAATAAATCAAAATTGAGTCCAGCAACAGTGGCAAAACTTTTGGAAATTATCCACTGCACTGAGCATCAAATGAGGGAAAATATAAACAAATTAAGAAGGGTTCCCTTCAACTTAACCTAATTTCTTGTCTCAAATAAAAATATTACAGTGCTCTAAATCATGCAGATTTCTCCAAAACCAACTCCTTACCCACCTCAAACTCAAATGCCCAACACATGCTTCGTATCTAACAACGGGAGCAAACCAGCATTGCTATGCTCAGCCAAAAGGAAGAATCAGCATCAATACTTGACTTTGTTTTAAAAACAGTATAACAAGAAACTGTAATAATTACATAATACACTTCTACAAAATTATCTTTAATGATTGTAGTAGTAACTTCATTAAATATCAGTAAAGGAAATGAAAAGCTTAAAGATAAGGTCAGAACATGCACTTTTGTTTGCTTCCTCAGGAGATGTATCAAATATGTTATTTCTGCCTGAGGAACAGCAGACTCCTGAGGGTAGCTGTTATGCAGCCTCCAAAAGAAAAAAGAAATCATGATAAAAATGTTTCTGATCACCAAATTAAACACATAAGGTAACATTTGCAAGAATAAATTAGTTGATCTTCACCTGAAAATTTCATACAACTGCATGCATAAATGGCATATTATTATAGTGAAAAATATTAAAGAAGCATAGTCTTTATTTTTTTATCCCCAATACTGCAGCAGTATTACACAGGCATACTATTCCATAGGCTCTGCTAAGTGATGTTTAGTGGCAGCTGAAACAGGGCGAATTCACACTATCTTCAGAAAAGCATT
Source organism: Cuculus canorus (assembly GCF_017976375.1). Lineage (NCBI taxonomy): Eukaryota > Metazoa > Chordata > Aves > Cuculiformes > Cuculidae > Cuculus > Cuculus canorus. The sequence continues at coordinate 26,199,844 of NC_071406.1, read as the reverse complement.
TAAACACATACACACAAGTTTTCTTGAGAAAGGTGAGAAAGATATGGTGTGCTTTTTCTGACTTGGGGACGCAGAGCAGAAAGGCAGTAACTAAAAAGGTGGAAACAAAAGAGGAATGAAGAGAAGTAAGCCCCAGTTAATTAGCATAGCTCATACACTTGCCCCTTGCCCAAATGTCCTAAGTAATTTCAGCAGAAAAAGAACTTTTCATGGATTTTGTATTGCAGCCTCATTGTGAATAGACACTTATGAAAAAAGCTCTCATGGAATTAAGTATCATCCAAAAAGTAAACTGTCATAAAGATTAAGGGAAAGCATGATGGAAAACTGTTTTGGGACAAGAAACAAACAAACATAGGTAAGTAGCTTGGCAGTATAAGAACATTTGAGGACTGTGAATAAAACTGTGCCAGGCAGAAAAGGAAAGGAAAGACTGACTAACACAGACGAAGAGGAATATTACAAGCAGTAGGTAGTTTATATACACCTACCAGGGAATCAGGGAGAGTTTCTTGTTATGACTATATTAACTCCATTCAACCTCTGGCCACTAGTAACCAGCTGTAATTGCAGAAGAAACTTTGTCTGAAAATACAATGAATTATTGGTAACAGTTTTTAATCTTCTGCTGCATATAGTAGTAGCTATAAAAAGGTATGTCCCAGTATAGAACAGAGTACTAATCCTCCCCACAAAGCAGAATACCCTGGAATAGATAATAACATTCTCTGCGAAGTAAATCCTCTCTTTATTTATACGCTGGTGTAGTTTCCCAATGTTTACATTTATTCAATAAGCCAAAAAATAACTCAAACTTATTTTTTCTTTATATTTCACATTTAGAACAATAAAGCTCTGAGCACCTGAACCATAATTAAATCTGTAATTCATTCAGCATCATGAAGACTAATACACAAAAAAATTAATTCCACCAGCCAGAAGAATTAATAACATCAGTAACAACTTATTGCAGCCACAAAAAATGAGAACAGAACGGTTTCATAGTAAAGCTTCTGTCTTTGAAACTTCACTTAGCAAGATTTTTTTTCCCCAGAATTCTTATTGCAGTGGTGATCCAGATTCCAACATCAAACCTTTAGAGGCCAGACAGAAATTAAAGAAACTACTAACCAACAGAGTGAGAGGCACGCTACCAGTCATTTTGAGGCACACTACACGCAGAGCATGGCTGCACCATTAGCACTAGCATGCTGGGTCAACACTGTTCCTCCCCAGAAGAAAGAGCTGCCCTTGTCTGGTGACACACTGCTGTCTCTGGAACAGAGTTAGGGCACCCCAGAAACACATTCACTCCTAAATGAGATTTCAGCCTCTTTGGACCACATGCAGCTGGTGTAACTTCAAACAGCACCCAAGTATTGCAGTTTATACACCCATCCGAAGGCAGAAGAGTGCAAAGTTGTGTTTCTCTGTCCTGTTCTGCACTATTTCTCTGTCCCCCTCTGCATACAGACTGGATAGAAGCCAGGACCTGGCTTGCACCTTGCTTAGAGACCGTAGTTACATACTCCAGCAGTGTCAGGATGACTCACGGTGCTGTGCACTCTGCCAGCTGACTTTGTAGTGAACAGAGATGTCGCATATGGAAAGCACAAGCAATTGCAGCACAGCATCTCAAAGGCACTGCTCATCAAGCACTCACTGCTAATGACATCTACTGCAAAATCAATGAGAACTGACCCCTCAGTTCTGTGATCAGCAGCTGACTTGAGAAAAAAAAGACCGACAGAATTACTGCCAGAAATAACTTTCAGTGCACTGCATGGACTGCTCACTACACAATTTAGTGTTGCCTTTTTTTTCCCCCTCAGCCTTCAAAAGTCAATGGCTCTTTCAAAGTTAACAAACCTGGATGCTTCTGGGCATAAATGGATTTGGAGTAACACCTGGGGCAATACATTCTCTCCTATTCTTCTTCACTCACTTTCAAGAAGCAGGAAAACAGAGTGATGTTTGCATGGGTGCAGCAGTGTTTTTCAAACAGCACTCTTCACTGCTCATCTCCTGAAAGTAGCTGCTACCTCATTGGTGGGCACATGTCATTTTTACTAAAAAGTTGCCCAGTCTGGATGGAGGACTATAGAGGGGAGGTATTCAGTTTATCTCAGGTGTAGGAAGAGGTACACATTCGCCGTTACTCCTATTTCCTTATTCCCATGTTTAAAAACAAAAAGAATAGTGTAAGCAACTGAGTCTGACAATACAGATAGGAGATTTTATTTACATTTCCTCTTCAAAGGTCACAATCTGAACACAGGAGTAAAGAAAAATTAAGCACACCGAATTTACATTTGTCAGAAAACAAAGCAGCAAGTTACCAAAACCTCTCTTACAGTCTTGTCTATGTCAAAAGTAGGCAGTAGATATTTACAGCACAAATACCAAGCATGGCCTGCTCCTCAGGTAACAACACAGTGCAAATGGCCTAAATAACATCCATCAGGACAAGGAGTCACATTCATTCACTGAATGGCACAATCCTGTGCTTAAGCAGCCTGCAGAAGGTATAGGTACCGGTCAAAGGGGAGCAACTTGCTAGGAGACAGCCCAACCACATTGCCGCAACTCAGGCTATTTCAGTCAGCAGCATCATACCAGGGAGCTTGATGAAGCAATGTGCCCACAGCCACAAGAAATGTGCAGCCAAGAAACCAGAAAGCTGGAGCCCAAATTCAAAGATTTATTCTTCCAGTGCTACATACAGCCTAGATATTTGCAAGGACAGCTTAATTTAGGCTTAGAATTTCTAGGCTAGCGAAGCTTGATCTGCCTCAGACTACAGAACTCCCTCCCCGTGCTTAAATGTGATAGAGATACAGGGAATTCAAAATTTTCTAACAAAATCTCAGTGAGAGAGTTAAAATATCAGCATGTAAATGCTTCACTAGTGATCACCTCACAGAAGCAGCCAGAATCACGTTTGACCCACTCCACATCTCCCCTGCCTAACTCAATCCTTCACGTGCTTCAACTTTTCTCATCAAGCTCCAATGCAGATATGAGCATGTAAGGCACAAAATTTAATCCTGCTCCATGCAAAGCGGAAGGTGCCACCATGCAGATTTAACAAAAAATATAAAATTTTACATCAATTTCTCCTGCATTTGAATTCTTCTGGCAGGCACAATTCTGCTAACACTCCTGGCCACAGGAACCGGGATGTTGGTGGTGCAGGGCACAGCACCGATGTGCTCGGTCTCTCTGCTCCCTTGCAAGAAACAAAGCACTGAGCCGGAAAACCTCCACAATCCAAATAAAAGAGTTCGTTACAGTCACTAATTCCCTTTAGGAAAGAGATTAAAAAAAAACAAACCCCAAACTTTAAGGAGAATCTGAAAAGGCCTGGTAACTGTATTAACAAGCCAACAGTAATGCGATTTCTCACTGGTGGCGTCTGAAGGGATGGAAGGCTAAAGGTGACGAAGGTTAGCTGAAGAAGAAACTTTTTCCGTCTCTCCAGCTAACAACTGCCTAAAGAGAAGTGCCTAAAGAAGCTACCCCTTTAACTGTTAAAAAGGAAAAAAAAACAACCTAAAACCAACTGTTGCCTTCCCCCCCCCCCATTCTAATACCTTTTAAAAGAATCTATTACTGAAAACAACTTTACATATTTGGTAACTACAGCTTTACTGCTACAAACTCATAGTTCCACGAAACAGGCTCAAAATGTGTCACAGGTCTTTCTGTACCTTGGTTATCAACTTGCAGAATCAGCTTCTCCTTTTCACCTCCACTAAAACACTACAGAGAACACTAAGGACCACCATTGCACAATGTCAGGCCAAATTAAGTTTATTTGACCTTTAGCAAAAGATTATTCCTAGCTTTATTTAAACATCTTATGTAAAGCAGAGAAAAATCACACAAAAGACTAACAAGTGCAATTCACAGGAAGTAACAGTTCCCAATTCTTTCTCCCTGGATCAGAATTATTGAAGTCTAGCTGAACACATATTCTTACAGAGCTTGCTTTTTGCACAGAAAGAAAATAAAGTGATAACAAAACATTTATCTGATCAGTACAGTTCCCATCTCTCTATTTCCCCCATCCCAGACCTTCACTAATTTCCAGTATAGCACGCGTCACTGTACAGGAACTTGGCCTAAAATGCCCTTCATATCTAGGAGAACCACACAGTGCTCAGCCTACAACTGGCAACTACTGTTAGCTTGCCTTCTAACTGACAGAATTATTTTGTGTCTTCTGTTCCCAAGACAAAAAAACCCAAGCAGGCTTAACAAAAAACAAAGGCTTCAAATAGTGCTAGCCTGCAGTATTACCATGAAAAATAGTCAACCAAAATACTTGAAAGAAAAATGCTTTCACTGTATTTGTTCTCCGAGAACCTAGAAAGTAATTGATTTCTTCATGCATTGATCTATTTAAGGTTTGGTACCATATATTATCAAACAAATCACAGCTCTCTTACCACTGTTTCAGTGATGTCCCTTTTACTTTAGTAACTGGTTCTTTTTTTTACAAGAAATGAGTTATGGTGTGTTTGCTCTGGTATAAATCAGCAGCCCAGCTGCAATTCCGGCTCTCAGTCACTTACTTCAAAAAAAAAAAAAAAAAAGGCAAACCAAACTGAAAAAAATGATGAAAATGATGCGGCCAGGCTGCTACTTCAACTATACACACTACTCCAGCAATCCCAGCACTCTGTGGAGGGAGAGGAACATGGAGCTAGGCACTACCTGGCAGCATAAAATTCTTATGGGTATCATACAAAGTATTTACTCCAGACAAGAAAACACTTTTGCAACCATAGACTATTTTTCAAATAGTTCATCAGGTGAAGATCACCCTCTCCGATTTAATTACTGCTTAATCATGCTTGTACAATTTTACTTTGTACAGTATTTCTGCCTTTTGTATAAGAAGTTTGTTTAGTCACTCAGACTATGCTTAATATGCAGTAGCTTGTGCTGTGTAACTTAGATCACTTAAATTTGCTTCCATGGGAATATTGTGTTTGTTACAGAGTTCATTACAAGTTTATTTTAGTCTCTTAAGACCTCTCTTTGCTTTTGCTTTACAGGCTAGAAATTAAACCAAATCTCTTTTTTTCTCCCCAAGACGCTGACGTCCGAAACACAGAACTTGGCTTGGGCATAATGGATTTGGCCCTTAAGGTATCTGTAGAGGGAGGTGTCACTAAATCTGTAATGTCCCATTACCACTGTAACATCCCACCATAGCTTCTGCCATTGCTATTAAGGGAAATACAGATATGCCCTAGGTATGTATGAACAAGTTAGGATGTGGCTGATGTACAGTGATAACACAGAGCTCAATGTCAACTAACTATCCCTGCACCACTTCACTTTTCCCACTGGTCCTTCAGCCCGGATGAGGTTTCTGATGTTAAGATACCAGCGGAAAGGACAAAAGTTTAAGTATGAGCATACCTCAGGCAGTGACTGCACAGTAGACAAGTCCTTTGTCTGTTTGAATAGGTGCCTGTGTGCGGGGAAGAATCTGCCTGTCCATTGTCTGCTACAATAACTGCAGTGTCTCAGCAAGAATCACCATCAGCTGAACATATCTCCTATTGTACAGCTACTAATCTATTGTAATGCTCCCCTCACCCCCGAAACTCACTCTGCTCAAAGCATTTACAGTCTAAATAATTTACTTAAAATGCAAACAAAACCAGCTTTCTGCTGCTAACTTTGCCTTACAAACAGGAAAACATCAACCTTTCTCTCTGCCATTTGTTTTCCATTTGTCCCATGGAAATTGACCAGCTGATGCTCTACTGATTTACTCTGTCTTCAATATTTTGGTGAATTTCATGTCTAGGCTTCAGACTGAAGTGATTACCCGAATTCAAACCTAAACCATCTCACTGTAGCTTCAAGCTCAAGGAACTGAGCTGATATGACTGACAACCCTCAGCTTTTTGCAGCACCCTGTACTGCTAATCCAGTCATGGGGTGGCTTGAGTGCTTGGCATGGCTACCTTTGCTCAGACTATGCTAATCAAGCATCCACAAGTCAGGCTGGCTTTGCACTGAATGTCTATCTTAATTTGCTCATTGATTTCCAGCCCTGCCACTGAAGCTACAGGAAGGATTTCTGGCAAGGGAGGAAGCCACCTCAAAGACAATCGTGTTGTGAATCCTTGAGGCTGGCCCTTAGCTCTGCTGTCTGCTCTTTGCCTTTGTTGGCTGCTTTCCCAGTGCCTGCACCCTTCTGCATGCCTCGGAGAGGAATGACTGAAGTTTATAGCAGCATCAACTCATCAGCTGGAAACCTGCCAGGCTGCTTACATTTTCACTACAATCTTCTGAACCCTGGCTCCAGAGGGTGCTTAGAGATAGGATCCATGGTCAGAGGCAGGATGCTATACACCTGTTTTCTAAGGTGCTTAGATCCGCTCAGGGTGTTGCGCACAGATGCATGAGGGCTTATATATCTAGTGGGAACTGCCTCAACGAAGTAGGGAAAAAAATGTCCCTTGCTTTTATCTCATTGTTGGAGGTACTTATGAGCCTGTGGAACAAAAGCAGAGCATCCAAGCACAGAGCATATGATATATCAAAAATCAAGATCTACTGCACAACCAGTGCTATTAGTTTCTCACAAAGGTTGATATACCCCTGGAGAACTGATGACACATGCCTACTTGATTTATAGTTAGCAGAACTTTATTCAAGGAAATTAGGATTAGACTCAAAATGGAAACAAACCCAAAACAGGGAGAAAAAAAAATAAATCGGCAGAAAAATCAATATGTTTGGTTTTTTTTAATTGACAATAGGACAAAACCTGTGCGCCTCCAATGACTTTTTTATTAATTGCTGTTACTGCTGTTGTTTGAAATCACAGAACCTGTGTATTTTCCAGGGTGAAAATACTACAAAACTCTGACTAAAATAAGGGAAAATCACTTCCTGATGAGCTTTCTGTAACACTGTCATACAAATCTGTTATCACAGACAGCTTGGTCAAACAGGTCCTCAGGAGGTCACTTAGTCCTTCCCCTGCTTAAAGATAGAATCAACTGTATCTAAACTGCTCCTGCCAGTCATCTGTCTCAACTTTGTCCTTAAAATGTCTGGTGACACAGATTCACCACCTCCTTACGCATGCTGCCTTGATAGTTAGGTATTCCTCACACCTAAATTACGTCTTTGTTATGGCAATTTAAGTTGCTTTCCACAACCACCAGACAGGACTAGCAACAATTGCCTCATTTCCTTCAAAGCAATCCAAAGATTATTCATTCTTTCTTTCCTTTAATCTGTATTCTTTCCAGCTACCTCATAACACTTTGCAGTGCTGTGTTTAAAATTGGATAAGACACCCCAGCTGGTCTTTACTAGTGCTGAACTGAATGCAATGGCTTTTTCCACCACTTTTGGGGATATTTTTTTTTTTTTAATTTTTTTTTTTCCCCTGAAAAGACATCCCCCTGTTGTGATTGCTGTTCTACTTAGTTCTCTTGCTGAGGCCTCATATTGTTGATTCCTGGAAAGCACATGATCCTTGGAGGACTACACCTTGTCTGAAGAACTGCTTTCATCCAGTCCTTTTATCCCCATGGATTTGTGCAGCTGATTATGTCTACTGAAGTGCTGTGCCTTGCAGTTCCCATTATTAAATTACAGGCTATTTTTAAGGTCACTTCCTATATTCGCCTGCATCACTTTGTATTCTAGTTTTGTCCTTCACCGTGCCTACAACCCCTTCTTCCTCACTGATACCTGCAAATGCAATATTTATATGCTCTAGTCCAGTGGCCATGTCAATAATGAAAACATCAATTACTAATAACTGCAGGATGGTCCTCTGCAGACCCTCTCTACAAATTCTTCCACGCTGAAAGTGACCCACTGGTAACTACAGGTCACTGTGTCATTTCATCAAGGCAAGCTCTCCCCTCATTTGTTTCTCAAAGTGATGCTTACAACAGTAGTCGCAATACTGTCAACTATATCTGTATCTGAGTTCCTAAAAGATCCGGCCAGTCTGTTTTACAGTAAGTGCTATAAAATTAACAACTACTTCTGCCACAGTTCTGAACTAGATAACAGTATAGTGCACTCTCTGCACAGGGAAAATTAATCCAAATTAATGCAAACAGTCTAGGACTCATTTAGCACTAGCAGTTACTGGCTCAAAGTAAGGCATCAATTTAAAGTTACAGCATTGTTTCTGGCTAGCTTAATGTTATGTATGTTCCTGTCCTATATGGCAGTTGCATATCCTTGTTCCTGCCTACTTAGCCCTGAACTCAGAAAATATGCCAGATGTATTTTTCATGATGTCTGCATTACCTGTTCCACATCTATGCAGATCCTAGTTACACCAGCTCCAGCTAATCTCCACACATCAGTTTTATATGAAGTAGTCAACTAAACTTCTTAATGCAGTTTAGCCGATGTTAATTTGAAATAAAATGAGGTGTCCCAAGCCTGTAAAATTAAAGATAAAATCAAAGAAAAATAACTGATGGACACAGAAAAATGAGTCCAATGAGGAATCATTCAGTCTGCTAGGACTTTGCCATACATACTGTTCATCACAAATTAAATATGACAGGCTGGTAGTAGTGAGCAATGCACAATGCGAGTGTAAAAAAACAATATATACATACACATACTCGCCCATAAAAAGCATATTTTAATTAGTTTCATTAGAGAGCCTGAAGGGTCTTTGTATAGTTACACAAACAAATATCTGAAAAGCAGATTTGTCTTTAAGTCTAAGGACACATTACTTTGTGGTTTTTACAAGTTTTTGCACAACAATGCTTAAAGAATTGTTTAAAAAGCTGGTCCAGGCTCTTCTGTTGTTCCCAGATAAAACTCACACATAATGAGGGTCAGTTCTCTAACACCAGTAGCTGAATGAAAAGTGTTTGAACTATTCCTACAACGCCAGATAGACAGCCATGATTTCTTTTCTTTCATTTTGACAGTAATGCTAATGAAAACTGCTGAAAGATTTATACCACCTTTTGACTAACACACATACATTTAAGAGCATGTACGACAGCACTGTGGACACTGCTTACACAAGTGCCTAACCTGCAAATCTGTAGGCATGAAAACCTATTCCCGTGAGTAGATATATTTGTGTTACACAACTTTGTCTTAATTATGCCACTTGGATCACTTGCACAAGAAATTCAGTCTGCGGGGCTTGGTAAAAAACTTTGGTTTATAGCAAGAGGTCAATACTAGCACAATGCAAAACAAATGAGGCATTTTGACTTAGCGGATCTGTCATCTACTCTTGGCTGAAAAGAAAGTAATTTCAATATTCTCACAAATCAAAACATCCAGGAGTTACACAATCTTTCACTCTTGCATGTTTTTTTAATAAAAGCATGTTAAATAACAGGGCACTCTAGCTCTCCTTAACACCTCAATGTTTTATTGAAATGCCTTTCTAAATTTGTTTCATCTCTATTCCTTAAGCAGTTTCACTAACTACTGGCAAAAAAGGTAAAAGACACTCTGTACACATGAAGATGGCAGAATCAGGCTGTTACTACAAATGGACTCAAATACAAAAATACCAGACTTCTGATTACTGTGCTAAGTTACACCACTCCTTCCTACTCTGACCTAGACTATACTTTTCTTGTAAGAAAGTGGGAGGGAAGAATGAGAATGGATAAAAACACTTAGTAGAAATAATTCTAGATAAATCAAGGCTATTACTAGAAAATCATTTCTTTAAATCACTGCGAGGCACTGATGTACATTTAGTGACTAACAATGAAGGAACTGCTTTAGAAGGAACCACAGGACCATGTTCAGAGCTGGACAACACTAAAAAGTAGTATGTCAATATTCACTTAAGAGCTATTTCACATGTGTTCTCACAGGAGTTGTGAACTCTCTTCATTGTATTTTTGTAACTGCAACTGCAAACTTCTTTATAGGGAAGGAGGAGTTAGAAATAATTGTGTGGGTTTGTGTTCTCAGAACCACTCTGCAAACTTCAGCTTTCTTTTCTTGTAGCATGCATTTATTGCACTTGGTGGTAAGAAAGTGCTGGGGAATAAGAAACAATAGAAAGCAAAATGTAATTATCACAAGATATTTTATCAAGTAGAGTTTGGATGATGTTTTTTAAATTTTGCTCACTCAGCTTCAGCACAGGCATTTTTGCACCTACTCCTGATATACTGTCTCTTACACACGTTAATTAACTTCTCCTTCTATAGAGAACTATTTAGTGTTCACAGCTGGGGTTTCCACTGCAGAGGTGAAAACCAGCAAAACTGATTTATTTTTTTCTCAGTGAGAGTCAGTATTTAGCAATATGAAGATGTCTGCCTAACAAGAAACTAACGTAATAAACACAACACTGAGGGACTGCCACTGATCTGAAAAGTCAGCAGCTTGACCAGGAAAAAAAAAACCTGCATGGGAAGACTTGGGCACACATTTGTGCTACTGTACAGGGACCTGGTATTTGACTGCATTCAGAAGGTTTTTCCTCCTACTGATTTCAAAAAAGCAACAGAACTAACGCCTGGCTTTGACAAAGGAGAGATGGAAACATAACATTTGAGAGACAAAGGAATGGATTGACTTATTCATATCCTGGTGTGTCTGACAAAATGATTTGTGTGAACAATGCCTGCTCTGAAGGGAGGTAGAAAAATCCAGCAGAGTTAGTTTGAACCACATATTTAAACCGTTTAAGCAAACTTAGATGATTTTTTTATTTTTTTTTCCCCCTTCCCTGGGGAGCACTATGGACTAATCACATGAATCTGCTTCACTTACTGACTGGAATAGTCACCTCCGTGGCAGAACTGGAACAAACCACAGCTGCGGAGTAACATCTTCAACAGGCACAACTGTTTGCACAGTAAACATTTGCCTATAACCTTACTGTAGATAGAGTATGTTAACAAAAAGAAGGCTTCTACTAGCTTAATTGTGGCACCTTCCTTGCTAACACAGTTGTGTTAGCTCCAATCCAGTGCTACATCTTCACATGGAAGAGCCTGCACCACCAGCACAATTGTTCATTGCCCCTCATTGTTTCAGACAGCTCAACTGAAAAAGCCTAAATTGCTGGTCTGAAAAATACCTTCACACTATTGCTTTAAATACATAGTGCAACGCTTCCCTACTGATGGGGTAATAACCACAGTGAGACAGTTACAAACATCTGGATTCATGGGTCCATAACTAAACCAGTAATAGCATTCATCTGCCAGGGTTTTGGAAGCATTTTTCTTTGTGTCAAACTCCAGACTGTGGGGTTGGGTTGGCAACACTTTGCAGCGCAGAATTAGCCCAAGATGTGGCAGTAATGAAAGGGACAAATGCAGTCCTTGGGAAGCAGAAGAATGCTGTAGTACAGCAAAACCCCTTTGGAGTGTTATTTTAAAATAAGTAATTTTAAAACGAACCAGTCATAAATTTTTAACTTACTTGCACACCTAGGAGAGGCTACAAACAGCAAAATCATCAACTGCTACCTTTTGTAGTATTGCTCAAGAAATCACATTAGTATGTATTAGTATACAAGGCCTGAAAATAAACAGTAATTGAGATAATAATCCCTATTAAGGAAAACCTTTTCAACAGACCTATGGGGTCAGGTATTCACTAGTTAGAGGATCAGACAGAGCATGAAGCCTTTGGGATGACCAAGCAGCTCTCCCTTGGTAAGAATTCCCATTTCTCAGCAGCTATGAAGGAGGAAAGCTGTTTCTCTGAGCAGTGCTCTAAGGCATGAGTTTTGCATGGCCTTTTCTTTTTTTTTCTCTAATCACTTGCTTTCAGATATCTGATCATTAATTTAACAAAGAAGAGATTAAAGCCAACTGACAGAACAGACTATAAAATGCTTAAATTCTCCCACTTGCACAGTTTAACACATCTGTTTTTTAAACCACACGAATTAAGCTCTCAGTGGACATACTAATATAGGTGTTTGCTCTCATTTGCTACAAAGTTTCTACCAAACCAGATTTGTTGAAAATGGGTTGTAAGCTATAAACAAAACTGGCATGGGTGTTGCAAACTTACTTAATACTGGGTTGAACTTGAAAAACTTTCCCACCAAGATGAATAATGAATAATTTTGGAACTGAAATGAGGTGGAGTTTGGAAAGAAGACAGGGAAGTACGTATTCTTACTATGGTGGATCAGCAAGGCAGCCAGGAACAGGTAAAGGAAGCTGCTATAAATCACGGTACCCCTGGAAATAGCCTCACTTCTGCCAACTCTAAAATTCAGGAAGTACAATGAGCATTGGACCTGGCTATGCCCCACTACACCTGAGTTATCGCCTCCAAGTTGGGCAGGTCAGGACAGCAGCCTCAGATACAACCTTAACTATAGAGTGGTGACCTCTGATCTAAACAGTTTTATACTATGAACTGAAAATAGTTATTCCAGATATGTCAGAGCTATTTAAGAGCATCTTGGCAGCCCAGATTTACCACGTGTTAGATGCAAGATCTCTCCAGCATTTTCCTGAGAATGAATGTGTAACAGTGGTGTTCCATATCTTGAAGTATATATAAAGCGCTTGGCCATGGTTTGAAACTGAGCTGCCTGGAAGCAATAGGACCGAGACCTTTTTAGCTTTGCTTCATGCTATTAAAAGCATAAAAGAAATTAAATACAGCACACTGCACCAAGTAGCACAGCTTTGAGGTAAGACAGCAAAAGCAAGAAAAAAACAGGATCAGATACCTGTGCCCTTAGTTTACCTATCTGTGCGACAGTGCATGTTAGACAGTAGCCAGCCTTGAGGAGAAAGCAATACTTAATGTCCCTCTAATTTTATTGGTTTTGACGTTCTATTTTTCTTGAAATCACACCAAAATCACGGAAATCACAGACTATTACTGTATGTTAAAGAGTAAAGCTATCAGCATAAAGATATTAAGTTTTCATACATGGTACCCACAAGATACAGTTCATATTCACTGCTCACAAACATGGCAACATGATGCAAGAAGATACAACTTTTCTAACAGTTCATTGTTAGAACAGTTCATAATTAACAGAATCCGAAATCAATCTCTACTGTTGAGACAAGCAAGCAAAAACCTGCTATTTAGATATTTTTACTGTGCCTGTCATTATGCTACCCCAGTGCCTAAAACAGAAGCCGACGTGCAGCACAGGCCTACCTCAGCACACCCAGGAACAGGGCTTTCTTGGGGCTCTGGCATTTTTATAAAACAGATGTTATAGCAATAGATGTTACTGTGGGAAATTTAACTGCTAAGGAAACCTACCCCTCTTCTGCACAAGAATCACAGTGCAACCAATTGGTGTAATTTTAAAGTTTCTAAATCTGCCCCAGATCATTCCCATGGAGTAACTCTTCGCACAGTTACACTGACAGGTGAGAAGAGGCAGCAGCCATCAGTGTTTAACATGATACAGGAGAGCTAAACATGTCACTATTTATACTGTATCCTGTTAAAGTAACATTTAATTTTTATACCTGCCATGATCATATTTTAAAAATTGCTTACTTTTTATTACTTATGTAATTGAGTAACCAGAAAGACTATTGATACCCAAGAGCATGGGTCAGCAGTTGTATTCTTCTGAAGCCTGCAACATGCAGACTGCATATGATTACAGTGTGCTCTACTAGTGGAGGAGGAACAACACTGCATGAAGAAATCTCTTCAGGAGAACTTAAGACACAAGGGGTTTTACTTTTAAAGCACATGTGAATATGCCCAAGTTATACAAGCCTTTAAATGAATTTTTTTTTACAAATCTTTTTCTTTCACAAGAAATGTAGTAAGTAGTGCTTTGCTGCTTGTTGCACAGCAAGCAATGAATGTCTGCTGTGTCAGTCGTTGCCCAATCTTTGCTGTTGCAACCCATAAGAAAGTGTGTTACAAGCTTCAACTGCTCTGCAAATAACACAACTGCATTTACCTCCCGATACCAGAAAGGGTCCTTCTAACAAGTCAATTCCAATGTAATGGTAATCCTTCGGGCACTAAAACTGTTCAAACTGTTCATCCAGAAAACTCAGAATTTCTGTTACAGCAGCTAGTATCTCTTGTAAATATTTTTTTATCTTGCAATAGGTAAAAACACAATCATACAGTTGTTATTCAGTAAAATGGTTAAAATCCTCTTAAAAATAGCCATGGGAACTGAAGCACTGACTTCCTTACTGGCAAAAAAAATAATCTTTTCCCCTATGCTCTGTAGGAGAGAAACTTGAATATTTTTAGACACGTTGGGGGGATGGGAGGGTTGTTCATCATTGTCAGTACTGTCCCTGGGCACCTGATAGTACCAGCTCACAAAAAAAATTCTTTGCAATACTCTTGTGCTAATACAAACGGAACATGCTTTCACAAAGAGCTAAATATCAGGTAGTATCAGACAGTGTGAGAGGGGAGGCTTCTTCTTCCAAAAGCCAAGCTGTAACTTGCTGTACCTGAAACTGCTACAATTATCTTTTTAGCAACTATAAGGCAAAGTGCTGGTGTTCTATTGTACACAAATACTTTCTCTCCTATCACATCTCCTTTGAGGGTCCAAGTACAAAGTGCATGACTAATACAGAATACGATTCCAGTAATTTATTGAAAGTTATTTAAACCATTGTTTAAAACCAAAAGAAAACCACACCCCCCCAAAAAAAAACACCAAACCAAACAGACATTTGCTGTCTGGGCAGAGCTTGCCTCAACTGAAGAGGAAGAGCCGCTGACCTTACATACAAATACATTAGACCATCGGCAACCTACAGGACAGTCCTCAGGGTAAGACACCGCTACCACAAATTCAATAAAACACAGGTCTGTTAGTACCCACTTTCACAGATTAGTCAGAGAGCGTAAATCACAGTTTACTAAAGTCACAAGATCTGCACCAAACCTTTCCAATTACTCAAAAAGTCGAACAATTCCAACTTAAAATCAGAAAGTGCTTCCACCATTTTTTAAAGCGCATTCAAGGCTCCCTGTTACACACAAGCTATTAATCTGAGGATACATTGCAGTCAGAAATCTTACTGAGACACATCAAATGAAAGCAACATTATTTAAATGTAGCTTTACAGCAAATCTGAACACTGGATTCTCACAGCTAATGAGAATTTTTATGCATCCTTTAACCACAGGTAAAACATCCAAAAGACTTAAAGAAATTAGCTATCTATGCTACTATTTAACTTCCCTACAGATCAAGTGGTCCAGTTACCGTCACTTTATCCAAGACCGAATCACTCAATCTTCCAACCTTACAATTTCATTTTCTAAAACCTAACAGAACTGTCTGCTATATTGGGAACTCCCTTAAAAATATTCTCTATCAAGAGACTACAGCTATGACCAACACACAAATTTAAAAGCAATACTTCAGGTTATCTAACTGTTAAGCAACAAACTAAGAGAAAGCACATAAAGATCACATATGGCTCTTTACCTTTACTTCAGAATGAAACGATAACTCTATAAACCTACCACTCAAACATCTAGTTCAAACTACATGCAGACATTAAGTTGAAAGCTTTGGCTTATTTTGAAGTTCATTTAATTAATGTTTCACAAAGGCAGTGACCAGCTTCAAAGAACAAACTGAATACTCTTTACTAAGTACATTAATCACTAATGACTATGCCTCCAACGTGCAGACAAAATAGCAAACTTCCACATCAAACGTCCCCTATGTTTGTTCAATCTGCTGTACACAATTTCTGTCTAACAGTCACCGGCTGTAAACACCAAGTTTCCTATTTGTTAGCCTGAGCACGTTAATCTCCTACCACCATCCACAATTTAAGAAGCCATTACATACCTGCAGTTAGGAGGAGGATCAAGGGTTATTTCAGCTAGCTCCTTCTGGATTCTGTTGGTGAAATGAGAACAGACACAAAGCATTTGAGATAGTCTATAGAATAAATCGGGGAATTACACTGCCCTCTACCACCATGCAGTTAAATGCAAGATTGGCTTTGCCTTCAGTAATGCTAACATGGCTGCTTCCTCTTTGTTCTCAGAGGCATAACCCAAATCCCACAGCTGAGAAACTTTGCAGCCTTTTTCCTGCTCCACGCTGTATATAAACAGAACACTTACAACTGAGTTGGGTAGAGATTTCCCACAAGTATGCAGAAAAGTAACTCTTTTCCACATCGGAGCACTTTTTACCAGAGAGATTTTCTTTTCAAGCTAATATGCAAATGAGGCGCCGGGGGGGGGGGGGGGGGGGGGGCGCTTGTACAGACAGATTTGACAAGGACTTTAAACCAGCGCTGCAGACCTGTAACTGAGGCTGAAGGAGTGAACGGCACTGGCACAGACACGCTCTTTTCACAATATTTTACCTACTACTCTGCAGTGTGTTTAAAAAGTGGATTTGCAGATCTGCCAGGCTGTCTCTGTTACTGGAATAATCTCTCTGAATCAACTTTGCTTTTCTCCACACCTTCTGCTGCCTTTTCTCCCCTAGTCTTTCTTATACAGTAGCTGTATTTACATGATAAAAAGTGATAGAAAACCTTGAAATAATCTGTGCTTGGCTTTACTCTATTACAGCCATTCCCCAGGTGTTAAGAGCTAGAAGACAAATACTGAAAACTTTTCGTCAATTTAATAGTTTATTCAGACACATAAGAGGTGTAATTTCAAAAGGCGCATAGTAAATTCATCTTTAAAATATCAAATAAGACTTCTCCGCAGAAGAGGACCCATATGAGCAAGACTGAATTTCATGTGAAAAGCAAGTGTTAAAACATGAGCTAACAGAACTGCTCTGAATGCCCTTGCACTAGTACCAATAAGTTCAGTCAGACTACTGAAGGATTTGAAATGTATGGAATGAGACTTGCAATAATTAAGTGAAATAGAGATTAGAGGGGAAAACTTAGTCAAAAAAGCCTGCATTTCAGGCTTTTCCAAAAAGATAAGTAAGCCTACACAATAGTTCCAGAACTTTGCTTTCTTTAGCCAGTTCTACTTCAAAAGGTTTAACACCCTCAAAAGTCATCAAAGCTACAGAGTCATATTCTGCAGCAATTCTAATACATTTCAAAAAGATCGTACTGAATTTAAGCTCAACACAAAATTACTGAAGTGTTTCTAAAAGTAAGAACTATAGTATTCACACTGAATAAGCAAAACTTGAAGTTACTGTGGCTACTCTACACCTTTTCTAATTACAGGATTACTTGTAAAGAAAAGCAACTCCAGGGAAATGACTGGAAAGTTACGTTTCATCTCCGAAGACCACTGGAATCAAGGGATTTGAAGTTAACTTATTTCACACAGCTGAACTTACAGGCAATTATCAGAGCCTATGCCTTGAGAGCTGGACCACCAGAAACTTTATATGCAAACAAAAATTCAGCTTCTGAAGATTTTGATATTTAAAAGTAGAGGCTACCTGTAGAACCCACGGTTTGAATCTGCAAATCTTAAGGGAGAAAACTTGCCCAAGTTTCTCCTGAAAGCACTGCAGAATGAACCCATTAGTCCAAGGTGTGAAAGGCTTTCCTGTGCATTGACATGAAAAGGTAGTCAAAAGGCCCACAGAAGCCACTGGGGTTTTGTGATTTCTTTAATTAAAGTGCATTGCTTGTCATTAGTCTACGGACCATAATAAAATACACCAAGACTCCACCCTATAACAATCAGGCATGGAAACCTAGCTCTGAAAAAGATAGCTTAAACTGACACTCTCACGCACACTTCTGCATATATGAAATGTATTTGGGTACCATCTCAGCCAGCCTGTAAGTCACCAAGTCCTCAAACTACTCTTCAAGAGATAGGTGACAACTCTGTGTAGTTATTACCCCAATAAGACTTGGATTAATGAAGATACTGCCTGTCAGTCTCCTGTACTACAAAAGTTGGTGCTTCAACCTCTTCCACATAGCTTTAAGAGAAGAACTTATCTGCTTTGAAAAGCGCAATGCAAGCACTGCGCCTCAAAATACTGTGCGAAAATACTACAGAACATCATAGTGTCCCCTTTACCTTTTTGCACTAGTAGATAGCTTTGCAGTAGTTTTGCTGGACAGTTTGGTGTTCTTCTTCTGCTGGGTGGCAGAGGGTTTTCGTTCTTCTTGCTCTTCAGGTTCAGGAGCAGGTGGATCCCTCTGATCGGCATCTGAACTACCGCTGCTGGTACTTGGACTTTCATCATCTGACCTCTGCCTATCACTGGACATCGTGGGGAACTTTTGGGGGGAAGGAGAAGAAAAGAGGCAGAGTTAATCCAACAGGCAGGATTCTCTCGTGCCATTCCCCAAGTTCCAGAGAACACTTCAGGCAGTGACAACTCCATTTCACTGAAAAATTAACCAAAATATACTTCTTTGTCTGGTCCCCAAAGGCTGCAGTTTGACAGCTACAAAGCAATATTTACAGTTCCGAAAATACAGATATTCCCGATTTTTAAACCCACTCGCATTTTTTTCATACTTTAAACAATATGCCAATTGTCGACTTTGTTCTAAGGCATGAGACAGATTTAGCTGGGTACTTAGGCAATGAACATTAATAACTTATGACACATTGTAAATAACAGACCTCACTGAAAACGTTTTTTAAAAAGTCACTAATACCCTGTAAATATTTACACTGGAGCAGAGCATTTTATTGGGACCAAACGCCAGATCCCCCCCTCTCCCCCTCTCTCCGAGAAAACATATTGCCAATAACACTTGGGTTTATTTCAGATGGAAACGTACACTCGCTCTGTGCGTTTAAAGGACTGGGTTGGGGAGGGGGGGGGGGGCGAAGGGTTTTTTCTGCGGTCGGCGGTGTCTTCTTAAAAAAGGGACGAACCCCAGGACGCATTTAAAGCCACAGCAGCAGCCCCGGTTATTTACACGGCCAGCAGCGAGAGCTGCACTCGGCCCCCGCGGAGGGGGGACCGGCACGGTCCGAGCGGCCCCTCGGGCAGGGCTCGGCCGGCGGGGGGGGCCCGGGCTGCCCCGGGGGCGCGGCGGGAGCTGCCGCAGGGCTGGAGGCGCCCGCCCGGCCGCGCTTTGTGGGGAGCGCCCGGCTCGGCTCGGCTCGGCCCCGCACCCGTGCGTGTGCACCAAGTGAGGCGTGAACTCGGGCCGGCTCCGCGCCCCCGGCCGCCGGCAGGCAGCGAGCGCCGAAAACAAGAACAAAGCTCCTCTCCCAGCCTCCCCCCACACCCCCCCCGCCTCCTCCCCGCCCCCCCCCCACCGCGCTCGCCCAGCCGCCGCGCCAGCCGCCTCGCCCGCCGCTCCCTTTACCTTCGCCCGCGTCCTGTCCCGCTGCTGGGTCGGAGGGCCGGGATGGCGGGGGGCCGGGCCGGGCCCGCGGCGCCCGAGGAGGGGACGGAGGCGGCCGGGGGGCTCTACGGCGGCGGCGGCGGCTCTGTGGCCGGGCGGTGTGGAACATTGAGAGCCGGAGCAGGGGGGGACGGGGGGAGGCGCGGTGCGGCCCCGCGGCCGCCGGGTGGCGCTGGCGGGCGCGGCTCTGCGGCGCGGGCTCCCGCGGCGGCCCGGGGCGATGGGATGAGGAGTGTGTGTGTGGGGGGGGGGGGGGGGGTGCGGCGGGCACGCGCCGGCGCGGGATGGAGGAGGGGGCGGGCGCCCCGGCTGCCCCCGGCCTCCCGCGGC
Organism: Cuculus canorus; assembly: GCF_017976375.1. Classification (NCBI taxonomy): domain Eukaryota; kingdom Metazoa; phylum Chordata; class Aves; order Cuculiformes; family Cuculidae; genus Cuculus; species Cuculus canorus. The sequence continues at coordinate 26,180,243 of NC_071406.1, read as the reverse complement.
CCCAGTGAGCGGGGAGAGGGGGCGCTCGCTCCCGCGCCGGCGCGCTCCCGCGCCCCCCTTCCCGCCGCGGGCCGAGCGCACGCGCGCACGCGCTCTCCCGCCGCGGCCCCGGGGTGGGGGGGTGTCTGTGCGCGCGCTCCGGGCCGGGCAAGGACAAAGCGGGGCGGCCCGCGGCCTCGTGCCTCGCCTCGCACCTCCCGCCCCAGCGTCGAGGCCAGGCAGGCGCCGCCCGCCAGCGGCCCTGGTTCTTCTCGCCACGCCGAAGCCTTCCTCATGCAGTGCCCTCCAAAAAACACTGCCGCCCTTGGCACATCTTTGACTGCGGGGACTGAAGAAAGGGGAAACCTCATTGCTCTCTCCAACTGCCTGAAAGGTTATTGTAGAGAGGCGGGTGTTGGCCTCCTCTCCGGAGTGGCCGGGGACAGGACAAGGGGGAATGGCCTCGAGCTGCGCCAGGGGAGAGTCGGAACGGACATCAGAATAAACTTTTTGACAGAAGGGGTCATGGGGCAGTGGCAGAGGCTGCCCAGGAAGCGGGTGGAGTCACCATCCCTGGATGTACTTAAAAGACGGACAGACGACGTGCTCAGGGACATGGTTTAGTGATGGATAGGAACGGTTGGACCCAATGATCCAAGAGGTGTTTTCCAACCTAGCGATTCTGTGATTGTATGAAACTCCAGTGTCTGGTGTGGTGTCTCCCCGGGAGGTGGGGCGGCCACCCTGCTGTCCCCCCCAGCCAAGCCCTGCATGAGGCACAGGAACCCACTGTACCCGAGAGCCGGCATCACAAACACCGTGCTGCACCCCATTGCCTCACCGTGCCTGGTGCAGGATTAGAAACAGGAGTTATCCCACGAGGCACCAGCGTGCCACATTCCAAAAGCTGCCAACGTACCAAATTCTGAAAGCTGAAAAGTGCGAAGGGCGTAATCAATGGTGGTTGCAGTAGGTGTCACAGAAGGTGGTGTGGGATGTAGGTTAATTTCTGGCCTGCGATGAATGCACCATTCCGGTGTGTACTTGAACAGCTTTCCATGCTGCATGCCGTGTGGCAAAGCGATCTGAAAGTTTCCAAACTTAGAGCCTGGTCATACTGGCAAAAAAATCCTCTCTTAAAAGAACATTTATGCTGGCTGTGAAAAGTGGATGGGGTTATAGATAACTGGCTTCAGCAGGGAAGGGATTAACGATTACTGTAAATGTTCGTGCAATTTATGTGAAATCTGAGGCTAATGTTGCTGTCCAGCAGAAGGGCTTTCGCCTGGATGGCTTTTACCTCAAGGGCTTTCATTATCAACAGCCTAATGACTTAAAACTACTGTGTTTTCTTAGCTTGTGCAGCATCGAGGGGTTAGAGTGCGTATTGTGCTCTAGAAGGAATAAGCAGCTGGTGTGCCGAGGAATACCTTTCTCTGGGTAGCTGAAGTTAGCTCAATTGAAAAGTATAGTGAAGATTTGGTGACAGAGTGGGATAGTGTGATGTAGACGAGTACTAGAGTTTTTTTGGTTTGTTAAAGTAGGCTATAGAGAATTGCCAGATCACCACTACAGGCAATTTGCCCCTGAGGTGTGCTGTAGAAGATTCCTAGCATAAACAGTATCTGGCATGATGAGTGATCTGAGCATAATTAGTAAAAGGGAAGCATGGCAATATCAAAAATCTATCAGAGAGCCTTTTTTTTTTTTTTTTCTTCGCTATTCTGTTGATGAAGCTCAAAATGAAGCTTGCTGGAGCTTTCGAAGTCAGGATACAGTGTTTAAATTTATATTTTATTTCAGGTGAAAATTAACGCATAGGTCATAAAAAAAAGAAAGTACTAGGAGGGTGTGCATCTACAGAATAGAAGTAAGTAGATCCATCAAGGGTTGCACACCATGTCAGCTACTATGCATTGTGTGGCTTCTGTGGCTTTCAAGATACAAAGTGAAAATAAAGAAAGCCTATTTAGCAGAGACTAATTGAAAAGCCAGCCTGTATTTTTTTTCCCCCAGCCTTTTGTACCTTATTAAAACAGATTCACTACACCAACGCGAGGATATAACAGATGGTTTTTTGAATGAATATTCCTTTATTTGGCATCAGGTCTCAAAGGATGTCACTTTCTTCTTTAGAGGTTGTACTTTGCTTGAGTATGTTTGTTATGTTGTAAACCACAGCAAAAGTACTGTGCTGGGAGGTATGGTACAGTTTGAAAGAGAGGGAGAAGTGCCATTTTTAATAGCCATTGTTGCAGAGCTGCATATCATGATCTCTCTGGCTTTTCATATCCCTTGTGATTTGGCATCAGTGTAGTTTTAACTGATATACCCATCATGAACGCTTTTTCTCTGACAGTTTATTAGGTACTTGAGCTGGGAAAGTGCAGCGTGCAGCTGGTATTTTGAAGTGCAGAGCCTTCCTAAGGAGGGTTAAGACTTGTCTGAACAGTCTTGGGCACTCAGAAGTGGCTGAGGCCTGCATTATTTTTCCCCAATCAGCTGCCTTTGTGTTTTGGGTTGTTTGCTTGTTTTGTTTTGCTTTTCCCCACAACTTGCTCACAAGGGCAACTGATGTTTTTTTCAGCAGTCCAGTATCTTTTTGGGTATGTCTCCATCCATGTTGTGTCAGAGCATAAGTATGAAGTTATTGTCAGTGGGCAGAGATTTAACAGCTGCTTTGGGCTGCACAGACATCTGAAAATACTTTTCTAGGTTTAGGAACTCAGAGTTCAGTCTCCTCCATCTGACATGAAACGCTGTGATTGCAAACAACTTGATGTCTGGCACCAGAACTAGGGTGAAAGGCATTATTCGCTTCTCACAAAAAAACTATGAGGGTTGGAAAAATCATTGCTTGATGTCCTTGCCCTTACCATTTTAAGAGTGTACAGGTGGTAAAATAATGCCAGCACACATATTTCATGATTAAGACCAGTTCAATTGAAAGGACTACTTAAAGTTTACAGTCCTATAGTGCATCTTCTTTATCACAAAATCATTGTTTCCTGACAGTAAATGTATTTCCACCTGGCAGTGCATCTCTCTGTTCTACCTGTGTTCCCATACCAGGCTGTGTTGCTAAAGCACCTGTGGTAGCTCTGCTGCAACGCCACAGTTGGATGGGCACAAACTGCAGAACCAGAAAATGATAAAAATATTTCTTTTAAAAGTAGATGGGGTAAAACTTATATTGTATTTTTATTGGTATTTAGTGTTATAGTAGCAACTAATGCTACTAATGTGAGGTAGACCATGTAGAAATATCTACCGTGTCTTTTCCCAAGATAATACACAATTTTAACAGAGATTGCTAGGAAAGTAAGTTAGGCAAAAACCTTAGGCCAGGAAGAGATGTAGTGACGTACAGAAGAGAGTGCAGGAAACCTGCTGCGGAATCGGTAACTGCAGCTATTCACATTGCAGTTGTGCTTTAAACTTTAAAGCACTACCATAAATAGGATTATTTTGACCTTGTGATGCTATGGGTTTATGAAGGAACACTAAGGCCCTAGAGAACAATGTTCCTACTATTTTTCAATTAATTTGTATCCTCAAGAATTTACAAGAAAAGCATAGGTATTTCTATTTGTCCTTAAACTGAGATAGAAAGTAAGTGTGGCAGTGGGCAGGAACCAACCGTTAGGACTTCTTCGATCCCTTTGACAGCTGATGTTTAGCCCATCTGTTGCTTTTGTATTGCCACTTTACAAATCCTGGCACAGCAATAAGGTGGAGGAAGGAGGGGAGTGGGGTTCTGGGCAGAAGAGATGAAGGCAAGAGCCAGAACACTGCTGTGCTTCAGTTGTTCTGTGAAGAACTACTTTTTGGAGGCTGTTGTAGCTCAGCAATAGTCCTGAGTCTGCTCTAATGCAGACTGTCATGAGGCCTGGAACTCAGGGTGCATAGGAGAGTTTTAGCAACTGTATTTTAACACAGGAGTAAGTTAGCTACCTAGCCAGGGACTCGAACGCTGCTGTGTCTAAATCCATAGAAAAATATTTAATATACATTACATTAATGTATATTAATATACATTAAAGTACTACAGATATTAATTAATCTTCATCATAATCCTATGAAGTAGGTAGTGAGTTCTAGTTTACAGTGTACATTGCATTTGACAGTTGTTTTTTACACACTGACAGCCTAAATGATGAGTTGGGTACTGGTTTTTAATGGGCAGATTAGCATTAGGCACTTAAAAACCATGACAGGTAAATCCATGTTTTTGAAGCACAAAGTCATGTGGAATTATTTTTCTTTCAGTGTTCTCATGAAGTCCTTGTATTCTGCTGTATAAATTCTTTCCTTGTGCGTGGGTTATTGATGCAAGAAGAAAACATAATGGCCCCTTTGGAGTTCCTGCAGTCATTTGTATGAATCCAGTGTCTGTGCATATCAAGTTAGTATTACTGCTTTAAAAAAAATCCATACTTTTTTTTTTTGGTTGAAAGCAGCTTGTATGAGCCAGTTTGTAACCTCTGTAGTTTCATTTTACTTGGAAAACTATAAGAAAAGTAAGAAAAATTAAATAGAGAAAAATTGGGTGGGATTGGTCTATCTACCAGACAATAGTAAGTTGTATTTCGTAAACGTTTCCATCTATAAAAAAGCATTATTTCAGTGAGTATTCATCTGCAAGCAGTGTCATGAAGATAAGTTTTTTTCCTTAAAATTTTAATTGAAAAAATATCTTTCATGTATATATGTGGGTAGTTTCAGCTTGATTTTCTGTATGGTATCATGAAGGTCTGACCCTAGTAGAGTAAAATGCAAATACTGTTAGCAAATACTGCCAGACTTTTAACTGTAGCGAAGTGTGAGAGCAGTAGGTCTATAAGCAACTTCATGAACTGCATAAAGCGATTTTATGGTGTATATTTGACAGTATATTGTGTAAATCATAAGTTAGAGAGAGAGCTTGACCCTACAGATACGGCCCTGGCAGACCATCATTCTCTGAAAATTTTCAGTGTGAGAATGTCACACCGCTGTCATTCTCTGTGCATGATATTCTGCTGTGAAAGTAGTGGCTCTTGTAGTGAACAAAGTTGGAGGCCTGGTAAGCATCTACTTTCCCTGCTACAAATAGAGCTATTCTACCCCTAAACCATCTCAGATTAAATTATCTATATGTATATACAGAAGCATATATATTAGTGGAATTTCCAGGCTGCTTTGATTGGAAGACTTTGGCTCTGTAAAACCTTTGGCTCTGAAAGACCAGTCTGTACCATTGGAGTGAAAGCAGAAAGTTAATGGGCTGGTAGTAATAGAGCTAGTATCCTCTTTCGTGCCAGCTAGAAGAAGGCAAGATAATTATAAAACCAAACTCACTTGACCAAAAAACAAACACATGGGGCAGGCATTGTTCATAAGGTGATTGGTGGATTTAAAAAAACCCCAAATAATTAAAATTTGCATGACTAAATTGGCCCATCCTGAGGGTGTTACTGAAACAAAAGGATCCTGGACAGCTCCCTACTGGTACAGTCTGGCTAATCTATTTCCCTGGGTTAGATGAGTAAAAGATTTCCTTCATCAGGAAATCATTCCTTCATCATTAGGACTGGTTACAGTTAGCACAAACAGCTTTATCTGATTTTTCAGTGGGTTGACACATCAGCCTCCAGCAGGCTCTTCAAATTCTTGTTTCTGACATCACAACAAGGAGGAAGGAACCGGTCAGCATTTAAAGAAAATCTTCCAAATCCCTAAGAGCCATCACACCCTTTGCTGATGAGTCACAGTGCTTTACACCTGCCTGCCTGGAAAGCCTATGACACTTCTGAATGCACCCTAATTATGGGGTAAAGCCCATACATATTTCCCATTTTCATGTCTGCATTGGGTAAAAGGCCAGCTTGGTCACCTGTTCTACAATAAAGGAGCAATGCCTTTTTTGGCATATAAAGATCAGGGTTACGAAAGAGTCCTGTGGAGCAACCTTGTGGCATCTTGCTTTCTGACCAAGAACTTTACTGTCTGCGTTTATGCACTCCCTTCCTGCTGTAGGAGCCCTAACCTCCCACAAAGGCATGAGATCGGGTCAGGGCCTGATCGTGATAAATCGCCACTGGAAATAACTGGACAGGGCTGTCTTCCACAGCCTGGGCTCCTGAGCATGCTGGACAGTCTCTGCAATAGGAATAGGTGTTGCCACTCCCAACAATCTCTCTTGTGTCATGGTCAATGGGAGTTGTTCCCATAGCAGTTGCAGCAGGAGCAAATGTTTCTCAGGAATGGATCTCCATGGTAGTGGTGAGGGCTGAAAGGGGAGGACAGCTCTGGCTGAATTGCTTTCACGTATATGCTGTGTTACCTCCACTGCTACAGCAGTTGTGCGGAGAGCCTGGGTGTTGCTATCTTAAATAATTGTAGCTAAAGCCATCCAGGTTGGAAAGCCAGGGCCTGAGGATACACGGGAAAAACTCAAGGACTAGACTGAATAGAGGCCTGCAGGGTGGGTAGAGGGTTTATGCTTGTCATTGAGCGTGTTGAAAGGGTTCCCTGAACTGTTTGAGTGGTGAAGTGGTGCAGAAGTAGAAATGAGCTGCTTTTAGTGTTGCAGTAGTTTTTATCAGCCCCATCTGTGTGTTGTAAAGATATGACTCTCTTCAAGTAGCTCTTACAGTATCACCAGCCAGAAGTCTTTGCATAGGAAAGAAGTTACGATTAGCAGGTGTAAGAGAAGTCTGATTTTAGTCTTGTCCTATGGTTTCAGCAACAAACTCTTCTTTCAGCTTTTAGTTCTTCTTATAACGAGTATTTCCATTTTACACTTTCAAGCAACATCCTCCTTCCAAGTGGGAACTGAACCAGGCTTCCTCTGGAATCTCTCATTACTGCTGGGCTGGCTGGATAGCAGCTGATGGATGAGTGTCCTTCCTGGCCAGCCACACGTGCTGTCTCTGCTGCTCTCCCATCAGAGAATGAGATCAAGGATTTCTCCGTGCCCCTGCAGATCACAGCTGTACTGCCAAATGTGGTTATTTCTCAAGTTACTTTTGTCTTAAATACCCATTGTATTGTTTCCCTACCTTTCTTCACATGTATGTACAACAGACTGACTGTTGTGTTTTCCAGTGCAGTAATCCCAGCTGCTACTGGAGCCCTCCTTCACAATGCAACATGGCACTGCAGTGCGTGCTTCTACTTACAATGTTTAATAAATATGTAAATTAACTTTCTCTATCTCTTCATGTAGGAGAGTTGTATGACTGCAATTGTATATCACTGAGCATGCTATTCATGAGCATGGCACAGTGTGGAGGGGCAGGCGTTTGAGGTGGAAGTTTGTAATATAATTAGCACTGTGAAAGTGTCAGTTAAAGCCCAGGTTTAAAGTGGTTTAAGTGTTTCCAACTGGAGTTAAGCTAAAGTGATGCTTCTGTGTTTTGTGCAACGCTGGTGAGGCAGACTAGTAAACGCAAGCTTAATTCACGCCAGCTCTGCTTGGATCAGTCTAACTACAGCATTGCTTATTCACACTTGAATTTCTAACAGTTATCTTTTATTACTGCTTTACCATGTTCTCACTAATATTTAATGTGAATATTAAAATACAGGTTTTTAGGAGTGCTTTTTGGTTAAATAAAAATACAGGAGACTGTACTGTGCTAGAACAAATAAAAACATGGTGCCAACTTCAAAACGGCAGAAAAAAAATATGCCAATGAAGCTGCTTCCACTCATCTAACATCAAAAGATTACTTTACTTTGTGCTGTATCCGTGATCTTGAAAGCCATGAAAAAAATCTCTCAGGGGTATTCTTATTCCTAAGTTACCTTACGTTGTTTTAATTAATTTGCTAAATGGAGATCATAATTCCTGAGGTCTGCTTATTTTTGTTCCTATTTCAGCTATGTGTGAGAAGGAACTTTTGGCCTTTGCTGTCAGGCTGATCATGATTTTAAATAGTAATGTTCTTGCTAGTAGACTGTAACAGTCCTACTAGTGGAAATTTTAAGATAGGGCATGTCTTGGTCAATGGAATGAAATTAATCTAATTTAGTGTTGAACTAGGACTCGGGTATTTCAAGCCAAGTATTTAAATGCCAGCACATAAACAGGTGGCCAGGTTGTTTTAAAAAAACTAGTCACTCCCGTCAATATTTTGAACATGTTATCTTCTAATATCCTCTATAGATATCTGATGTATTGGTGTGGTACTTTCCTGTCTCAGCATCAAACTAAGAATAAAGGAGATAGAGAACCAAAATGGGTCTATCAGTTGGAACTGGTTAAAGTGTATTCATTTAGAATGGACATTTTGCAATGTGCGTTTTAAGTCTCCAGAGTATATTTCCCCTATTTAGTTATCTTTCTGAAAATTAACTTTAAAATACTATGATACTAATATAATTCTGACTGAAATGCTTATGTGATACCACTTTCAATGAGGAAATACAGTGACATTGAGATTCATTTTATCAAATTAATAGCTATTAGACTTTGTTGACATGTATAAGTGACTCAGAATGTGTAAAATCCTGAAGCAAACAAGAATCTTTTAAATGATACATTATTGTTTGTTTATTTCTTGTATCAAGGAAGCAGCAAAGTCACTGTTTACGTTCCTAGATTTATCTATCACAGAATCCTACACAACAAGCAGGATTACAGTTGGACTTGATGATCTTAAAGGTCTTTTCCAACCTAAATTATTCTATGGCTCTATGTAGATGTGTACATGAAAGAAGAATTTTAAAAGTGCAAATCATCTTATTTTCTTTGCATTGTTTCTTAGCAAGTAATATGCTATTGATTGGGTCATTCTGAAGTATCAAAAAACAGAGTTCGTACAAGTAATATCCAGCAGAAGAGGAAGAGTATTTGTGCTGAGGCTCAGGTCTAACAGGTGATAATCTGTGGTTCTGCTCCTGGGGAAAAAGAAAAACAAAAATGGAAAGTGAGGAAGAAATGAGTGGGAGAAAGCACCTATCTACCACTCCACAGTATTCAGATATATAGAGCTCCATTAGTATCATCCTTTACTACACATTGATGTGAAACACTACAGAGGTGAATAAATGCACCATTCCCTTGAATAATTATAGGTGAATTATGTCCGCTTCTTTCTGTACTTTACTGTCAGAAAATTCATGCTGTTGAGTGCAAGATCCAGAACTTTTGAATTTCAACCTCAGAGTTGATCTATAGCTCCACCCTGACTTTCATTAACAAAGCCAGATCAGATGATGGCAGCTAACCAAAATCAGTCCAATGGGCTGTTCCAGACAGCAGGGAGTGTGCTCTACTATTCAGCCACAACTGCTATAATGGTAGTAGTACTATTTGTATGTATCTACTTTCAGGACAGCTGGCAGGTCTCCCCATAAGAGAGAGTTCCCAAGACTGGCGCTTGCAGGTTTTACACGCTGGTGTAGCTCATTCCTAAGGCACTTTGATGTTCTCACTGCCTGTACTCAGACAATCCCAAATTGTCTGTCCAATCAGTCATGATTGTCATTCAGGTAACCAGTTTGGCATGTGTTGGTCACATGACAAACCCAATTACAAACATAGATGTGGCCTGAAAAATAAAGTTGCTCACCTGCCCTAGTGTGTCTGCCCTTCAAACTGAAAAATCTTTCAGCTCAGATACTTGAAAGCATCACTATCTGTTTTTTGGGTTTTTTTTTTTTCAGAGAATATGGGGCCTCCTTTGGGTGAACACCACTTGTAAAAGTATTTCTCTTTTCTTCCTGCCTCTTCTTCCATTTTCTTAACGGCGTCATCAGATATAACAGAACTAAGTTCAATTTGTGAAATAATTCACAGGTAATATATTACTCACTGATAAACTTGCAGATACACTCTGTCACTGAGGTTTCCACGGTCTCAAATTCAGGTCTCTGTAGTATTTTGAGGCCATGGATTAATTTCTTACACTAGGCTGAATGCAGTGAACTTTGGAAGAAAAACTCTACTGTAAGGAGATGTGAGCATACTTACTAGAACAGGTCAACCTTCTTTGGTGGGCATAATCATGCAGCAGGCAAAGGACTTAATATCCTGCAAAGTTATCAGCATATTTCTGGGGAAAGGCATTCCCTAGATATGTACAATGTGCTTACTTGTGATTTTGGGTGATGCCTGCTCACCTTTGCTGCAGGATGCTTCAGCATCTGTCAAAGGAGCTTTGTGATTATCAGGATTGTTATCTGAAGAAGTGAAGTTGTGCTTTGTTCAGCACTATGCTCAAGTTAGACCACTTGTCCTGGCATTTCCACATATAACAGAACTCCCAAGTTACAAAATAGTCTTTTTTTCACTAGCCATTAGAAAGGGCAGATTTCTATTCTGTCTTCAGGTGTACCAGTTCACTAATAGTTACGTCGCTGCCCTGGATCTAAGAGGTTTTTTTCCCTCTGTAGGCTGGCCCTTCACAGAATTTGTGTCAGTTCCAGAATATCATTATTGAATTTAAAAGCTTTGTTTTCCAAATCACTACCTAGAACAACTTATTTTGAGACAGTGTTCTTTCCTGCCATCTACTTCACTTCAGGAACAGCATTTCTCCTAACCTCAAGGGTATGTCTCATGACAGCAGAAGACATAGAAGACTTTCAAACCCCTTGCTGCAACAGATAAGAATGATCACAGCTTTCACAGCCTTCAGGGTAAAGTGTAACATGTTATTTTAGCCCTCTTATCCCCACAGTATACACAGCTTAAAGCAGCAATGAAGAAAAGAGTAAAGCAGAAAAGGTCAGAATGGAGAGTGAGAGGAGGAAATAAGTCAGATAAACCCTGTCTGGGGAAATGAAAAAGCGAATTTAGACTTGTGACCTGTTGTAATATTGGTTACTAATTCTTGAGAGAAGATCACATACTGTGAGAAAGGGCGGCAGAGATTGACAAGTGAGATAGATAGCATTGCTATACTCTGACCCCAGCAGTGACAGAACTGTTCTGTCTGAATTTCCTCATCTGTAAAATGAGAATTGTTCTTACTTCCATTTCAGGGTCCTTGGAAGCTTTAATGAGTGCTTATTGTTAAGGCTCATTGAGACCACCAGCTAGAAATACGAAATAACCTGTGTCTTCTGGGCTGCTTTTGCATCTTTCTATATTCCAGCCAAATTCATTTAAAAGTCGGGTACTGTCAGTCCAGAGTTTCTTGGAAAGTGATCAGCTTTAAAACTGAGAAGAAGGAAGGGTTGTTGTGAAACTTGTCTAGTTTTAAAGCAGAGGAGCGCGGCTAATGGACTCTCTTGCTTGTTTGCTGTGGTTCTTGTTTTCCCTTCTGCGTTTCCAGTAAGCACAGCCAAGTCTCAGCAACTTCTCGCTCTCATAGCGGGACTGTTCTTTGGAAACAAATTTAACATTTTCTTTTGAAGGCAAGAGATAGTTTCTTCACAAGAGAAAATAAGATGCCAACATTGACTCTCCCCCCCCTACTATGTACTTTTCTTACCACCATAAAAGAGGACTGTTCTACAGCTACCACCATAAAGAAGGTCAAACTATGGCATTTTTCTTCTAGAGAGGATGCAAGAGGGAAGTGGAGAAGTCTCACCGCGCAGGCAAACACCACTTGTAAAACCATTTCACTTTTCCTTCAAGTCTCTTCCTCCTTTCTCTTAACAGTGTTGTCAGATATATCAGGACTTGGCCCAATTTATGGTGTTCATCATGGGTAGGTGATGCAAACAGAACTGTAGCCCTTGTTCTCCTTTCTCAATGTCTGCCTTTCCACAGTTATGGAGGATGTGATTTGCAGCACTGTCATGATTATGAACAACATGGTGGACATGGACGCTTATAGAGGGGGTTGCCTTTTACATCATCTTCAGCACCATCGGTAAGTAGAATACCAGAGCTGATGGGGTGGTCTGTCCCTCATTAAGCCAAAGCCAGGAAAGGATTAAAATCATCCAGTTGCATTTTTAGCTTTTAAATTAACATTAGATAGAATAAATTACTAAATAAACCACAGACCTTTTCATCCTCAGATCAGGTTAATTTTAATCTTTAAAATTATTCCATTTTTATAACATTTCCAAAACAGTTGTAGTGTCAGTGGCTACATACTCATTATTAGTTAGTCATTAGCTGTCACAGAGCTCTGTAACTTCTCTCACCATGACTTCTTTCCCAAGGCAATCCTGGCACATGAGACTTCTGTCACTGAAGTTTGTTTTCAAACGTCATTCAATTATCTGTAGTGAACAACTTCTTGCATTTGCAGTATGTGACATTCTTTCATCGCTGCTCCATCTTGGAGAGTATCAATGACATGCAGAGCCTCTGATCACTGCCATCTCTTATATCACCTGAAATATATATATTTTTTTCCTTTTACAAGTTCCATTGGTTGCATCAGTTCTTAGTGCTCCTACAACTGATATTCTCCACAGGAGAGTTCTTCAAACTGTTTGTTACAGCCCCCCAAAAGCTTCCAGTGATTCACAGAAGCTGTGAATTTTTAGACTCTTGAAGAAGCAATGAACTATGACTTCTTGGTGGTATACATCTGCAGCTGTTATATAAAGCTAGGTTTCACTTCCTTGCCTTGGAAGAGCTGAGCAGATGCAGTTTCCTCAGAGAAGTGGAAGGACTGAGTGGATAACATCTCCTCTGAGATGCTCTCCTCTTTTTCCCTGCATAATTTGTATGAAGATGAATAAATTTGTGCTTGCAAATAATTTGAGACTAAGTCCTCCAGAGGGTCTAGTTGTTAAGCAGTGTCACTCATTTCTCTGCAACAAGGCAGTATTTACTCTCAATATTCTTCTCTATTCTCCATTTATTCCTTTTTTCTCTGATTTTCTCTCTCCTCTTTCTCTGTCCTTTGTCCAGCCTTGTCTCCTCTCACCATAATAAAACAACTGCTTCTTCTTAGTGCTTCCTTCATCTTCTTTTAGGCCTGGTTTCTTGAGGACTGTGAGTGTACAGGATGAATGCATGTATTTACCTTTTACTGTGAATAAAGTATTAAACCTTTGGCAAAACTTGGAAGAGGAGAAGAGGGATTTAAAGTATCTTGAAGTTTTATCAAAGAAGGTGGCCACACAGAAGCAAAAGAGTTTATTTCACGTTCCTCTGAAAAGAGAATTCAGTTTGAGCTGATTGTTACTAAACAGTAGAAAATCCATTCAAAGGGCTGTGGGGCTCTTGTTGTATTAGGTACTACGTTAGCAGAGTTTATATTGTTAGAGTCTCGATCTGGGTTTCTCCTTTCTGTGGACTTTCTAGGTGCAATCTCTGGTTTTGGCTTTTCCCCTAGTTGCAGCCTCTATTGCTCTCCTGTGTGTATTCTTGGTTGTCCAATGGCAAGTGAACTCATGGTGTATTGTTAATATTATTCAGTAACAAAACCGATCAATCACAATGTATAACTCCAAAGGCAAGAAGACCTCATGGATTCAGATAGTCACAGAACTACTGTTGTCTCACACTTGCTTCTTAGTCTGTTGTCTCTGTGTTGTCTAATAAATATTTGGGATAGGGATCATCTCTGTTTTTCTGACCACTGTATCCTATTGGAATAGTAAACAGTGGTTGTAGTTAGAGAAATGGTTCCCTTAGCTTTTAAACATTTATATATGTTTAAAAAACTTTTCTGTATGTTCAGTGTATTTTAAGAAGATTAAAGGAAACATGTTTTCAGTTGCACTGCCTTTTGATAATAGTAAGTTGAAGTTTGCGTAACACATGCTTAGAATATTTCAGTCTTAATTTCGTACTACAGAATTTTTAATACAGTAATTTCTCAGAAATACAGAACTTACTTGTGTGAAGCATGCTGTAAGGAGTAATGAGCAAAGATAAGTAGTAGCATCCCAGTTGAAATCAAAGTGGAAAACACCTAAATAATTTGAAAAGAGCTGAACTACACTAAAGTAACTACGCAGTGTATAATGATAAGTAAGTCTGGTCTACAGTGAAATGGATTCAACTTGCAGTGAACAAGCCTGGGTCCTACAAAAAGGCAAGGAATCACTGATGGCCAGAAATATGTGATCAGACAGCATCAGAAAACAGATTAAAAAAAATCTGATTTTTGTAAAGATAATTTTGTGCAATTATTATTGGAGTTAGTCTTGGTGCGCCCATGTAACTCAACCTCTTTTATCCTGAATTGTATAAGACTAAGGAGTGCAGACAGATATTTTCACATATAAAAAAGAAACCAAAAACAAGGATATGAAAAAAAGATGGAAGTTGTACTTCGGTGGATTTAGTGACAGTTAAAAATGAATGTGAGTAAAAAAGGGAGAAATTTTGCATCCTGTGCAGTCTCCTGTACACTCTGTGTCCTGTGTGTAATTAGTCATTTAGACCTGTGTGGAATGTCACAGTTCTCATTTGGTAACATTTTGCACTGGGATAAGTAATACTGTAGCTGCAGGGATTCAGTAAATAAATGGCTTTCCTCATTTACTTATTATCTTTTCCCCCATCTAGAATATGTTAAACATGTTTCAAGCTTCACTTGGTTTCCAGTGTGAATAGGTTTTCAATAGCAACATCATATATCTTACCTGAAGGTGTGAAGAAAAGAAAGAAACAAAAATGTTTCAACTCCAGTGCATTGTTTTCATGCTTCAGCGTACTTATGTCCCCTAGGTGTCATATGAGTGATAAATGAGCACTTTGACAACAAACGTATTTCTACACAACCTTCTTCATAATAAGTGACTAGTTATCAGATTTAATCGCTGTTTTCTGACTTTGCAAAACATCTTGAACACCTTAGAAATTCATGGACAGGTTTCATGAGATTTCATGGACGGGTTTACAGGGAAAAAGGCCTGACTAGATCCTAAGAGCGGGAACCCAGGGTATTCTCATTCAGTGTTGACTAAGCGGTTAATATAGATTTGCAAATATAAGCAGTTTGTTTATACACACCCACTACCTTGTCAGCCCCTATCTTCAGTCAATAAATTGCTTTTTCTTTGAAGATTCCTTTCTATAGAAAGAGCTGTGGAAAATGTTCCATATGGAAAAGTAATCCATAGCATATTACTGTTTTATGGAGCTCCTGGTAGGCTACAATGAGAGCTGAATCTCTAGTGCTTTTCATTTTAGCCAGGAAACAAAAGTAATAATGATGCTGTCACCAATTCAGCACCTCCATGAACAACACAGAAATGTTAAGAACCCCAAAGTGCCGGTTACTACCTGTTATCTTTCCACACTGTTGACAGCACTTAGACCAACTGTTGTTATCATGGGAAAAAATGAGAAGGCTCGTTTGAAACTGATATAAAACCCAAAAGATTCAATTCAGACACAGTTTACACAGTTTAAATGGTTGATTTCCATGGAGTTGCAATTACACTGCAGCAGGTCTGGATCTAGACAAGAGTTCCGTGCCAGGAGCTGTACTGCCGATGGCTCTCTGCAGCAGTGTATCAGCTGTCTCTCCTGCCTTCTCAGCTTTTGGTGTCACTAAACTGCCAAATTGCCTCCATGAAGAAATATAAATCCATTTCTGGGATGTTCCATCTTTTTTTTCTTAACCATATTAATGATGTTGCATGCTCTTGTCATCCCTTTGGACTGCTGAGACAATGAATTAATTTAGACCTTCAACAACAGCAACTTCAATACCCTTATTAAAAATGAGATTGTGATCACTACATCCTACACTGATGCCTTTGATCACATCCTCTCTATCCCAGCCAAACCCATGTGACTCTTTTTTTTGAAGACTGATGTGCAAATTGAACTCGCTGTTTCTTATGTAAAAACTTACTTTAGTCTGAGCCCCATTCTGTTCCCCAAGTTTGAAATCTTTTCTGGTCTACAACTGAGCAGTACTGGCCTGTGTATTCTTCTTTACATTTCTCATACATTTTTTATTTTTATGTTTAATCAGTATCCAAAGGTGTGAAATACAACAAGTAAGAGCTGTACAAAATGCAATTAAATATGGTCATCTCTTCCTGAGGGAAAAAAATTCAGATGTTTTGATAAACTACTCACTTAGCATGGGGAAAACATAATCTTTCAGTTGGTTTGTTTTTCACATATATTTCTTCTCTGATTATGCCAGGAACAGCTGTGTTTAGGAACCTTTAACCTTAGGAAATGCAGAATCTCTAAGTTATCTAAAATAAGAAATCATGATTTTCTGTCAACAAATGCTATGAAAGCAGTATCTTTGCTAGATGTGTTCTGCAGGACTTAAGGAACTTCTGCCACATGAATTTTTCACAGAGATGATTGAAAATGTTCTGGTTTTTACTGTCTATTAGTATGTTATATCATCTTATAAGGGACTTTTTCTGTAGGCTGCTCGGAACACACAGAAAAAAGATTTTAAACATGAAAATATAACTGTTGCAATTATTCCTTGAAGAAATAACATATGCAAACTGAAAACATTCCATGAAAAAACCTTTCATGAGATTGTATATTTGTGTTGTACTGTACACAATATTGTGTATTGTATCCTGTGTAAAAGTGAGAGAAATTAGTAGTAGCAAATTAGATTCCATTAAAATTTGGACCTTCTATTTCCCCCCAGGTGAGTGTGTTTTTTTCAACAATGTGACCTGTAGTGAAAATACAAACTGACTGTGCTGTAAGAATAGCACATTGAGGAATGATGATGTAGCTTTACAAGTCACCACATCATCATTCACATGTTATCTGCTGCAGAACATAGTAGTTTATCTTCAAGAGATAAATTCAACATAATTGCAGGAAGAGAGATTTATGTTAGATGTCAAGAAAAACTTCCTAGCCCTAGGTGTGGTACAACAGTAGGTCAGGTTGTCTTCTAAGGCTGTGAAATCACTTAGGATTTCTAAGAATGTGTAAGAAGAAAATATCCATCAGAAATATCTCAATCCTGTTCTGGAGTAGGGAGATGTATCCCTATGATGATTCCAGTCATGATTTTCTCATTGTGACCAGAACAGCGTGATTCAGCACTGACTCAAAAAAAAAAAAAAAAAAAAAAAAGCATTTGCCTTCTGTGAGAAAAATCTCATTTTTCTCTTTGAGCCAGAAGTGAACGTGTCAGCTGTGAGAATTTATTTCACAGTCTTCAGGTGACACTTACAGAAAAGGAAAACAGTACACTCTCTAGAGCACTCCACCTTGCCTAGGGGGTCCTTTCATAGTTGGAGGAATAGAAGAAATCTCTCCACAGGTCTAGCTTCTTCCAAGAGCAGTCCAGGTTTTCAGCAGCAGAGAGCCAGAGTAGGTCTGCTTCACTTGGCCACGATCTACAGAGCTGATCCACAGACTCTGCATAGAAGTCTGTTGGTGAACACTTGTTACTTCTGAGTGGAAACAACCTGTTGAAAGGAAAACTTCCCAAAGACATGCTTGTGGGCTTTCTTCTCATCTCTGCTGTTTTGCTGTCAAAGAGTAAATCTGGTTGTATGTTAGCGTAAGGTCTTGTACAGAAGTGGAGAAACTGTTTCCACAAATAACCTTAACTTGTGCTTACCCAGTGCTTTGTGTATGCTGCTTACTTTAATTTTTTAATTGTGTACTACTTAGAATGTTAGTCTTTCTGCTCAGGTCAGCATTACAGCTGTTGAGGAAGTAATCATTTTTTATTTACCGACTTAGGGTTGTATAAACTTACAGCCATACACATCGTATGAACATGTTTTGCCTTCTATTTCCTTCTAATTGAACAGTGCCTCATCTTCTGAACGTACCTCTTAATAAAGTATATTTATATGTGCTGATTGATCAAGCATGACAAGGGGTTGCTATTAAGTTAACAACAAACTTGAAATATTTAAGCTGAACTGGTGAGCATTTTAAAGCATTTTCAAAAGCTTGAAATGTTAGAGGCACCTGGGTAGAAAGGCTTAGAAAATGTCTTATCAACCATAATTCTAGGGTTGCTATAGCAATGTTATAGTAGTGCCTTATTACTAGAAAACTACCTCAGTATCCATAAAAAACTATGCAAATTTGTGCAATAATTTTTAAATATCAGTGCTGGTAGCAAGCTAAAGAATCTGAAGACACTAACCCCTTTCTTTTGAGCTGCTTTAAGTGAGGATAGAGCACCCTGGTTTTATCGAACTGTTTTGCTTTATCTAAGCCAATTGGTTAAGTTTTGTAGCTAACAGAAGAGGCTGGTTCTACAGTACACGGACACGTACACACACCAGCTACCTTTCCAGCTCTGTACATCCTCTTCTGTGCACAGTGTTCCTTAAATAATTTTGTTGCTGTGAATGCTGCCTGGCTATGTTGTCCTCCTGTTAGAATGTCAATTGCAAAATGGTCTGTAACCTCTATGTAGTGTGCCCTTTTTCCCTTTCATTTGATTCTTATCCCTCCCAGTGTGTTAGCAGGTATAGAAGCCCCTGGAACTGAATTAAAGCGAACCATCAAACACCACAGTATTCCACTTACTCTGGCTGAAGGGTCTATTTTACTTTTTTTTCCATAGCATTTCCTATTCCTGTCACTGAATATAGTAATGAATAACAGCAGCTAAGATGTCACACTGCATGTGAAGTTAATACATTTTTCATGCTCTTCACAAAAAACCTTTTGAATATCTACCATTGCTTTGAGGTCATGTCCTTTTTAAAGGAGAAAAGCCACTGTGACCAGAAAAAGTTTGTCCTGAGCCCTTAGAAAGAGTTAACTCTGTCATCCCCAAGGCTTTTATTAGGAGCTTACACAATCTCAGTTTTTGCTGTTGTGGCCATTAGAGCATCATATTTTGTGAACCAAACTACTTTTTCAAGATTTTCAGTACTTCCACTGTTTCATATTCAGCACTTCACCTCTAAGAAATAAAGCAAAGAAGAAAAGGTAGGAAAAAATGACGAAAACTGTTGATGCCTTCACTCGCTGATTTACCAAAATTCACAAAGCTCTTTGATAAAGTGAAATACATTTTTGTATTTCTCTGCTGGAAGGAGGCAGTTAGACATAGTTTTGTTGATAGTCTCATTGGCCCTATTTATTAAAAAAGTTAAATACTGAATAAGATAAATGTCTCCAACTTTCAGTCTCACAGTATTTTACACATTAACCAGAATATGTTTAAATCTCTTCTGTAGAATACGACAACTTTTCAGTAGTGTCATTCTGACCAATCAGACTTCTTAAGCATTGTCATTCTTTTAATTTTGTAGTAAAATCACTCCACTACTTCTCTAAAAGTTTTTGCTTAACAATATGTTATTGAGTTAAATTTTTTCCCTTCTGGCCAGAACATGGTTTCTGAAGGTGATGATATTACAAAAATAGCAGTGCTTGTATGTAGAATAATCATTTTCACTTTTATGGCTTTCAAGTTAAGATTCCAAATAATCATCGTAGGTGATAATTAAGGTTGATTGATGATTAAGATCGTTAAGGTGATATATCTTTTTGACTGATAGTGGGAAGAAGGAAGGATTTCCATCTGGCAAATTATAAATGTATTTAATGGTAATATTTGACACATTCTTTAGATTTGCCTTAGAAGCTTTCTCCAAGCTAAACGTTCCCAGATTATCAGTAGATTCTGGTTTGGATAAAGTTCCTTGTGCTCAGAAAATTGCTTTCATGTTTTCTTAGATCGTTAGTCACTTGTTTTTCTGCAACTTCTTTCTCTAATCTCTCTAGCTTCTTTGTAGCAGGCTGGCCTTTTTCATATAAGATGCTGGTTATATCTTCATTTCTATGAGGTATGTCATTTAGGCTATGGAGCCTAAATTATATTAGCTTGCAGTGAAATTATTTTTATCTTGATTTGCCAGAGTTTTTCAGAGTTGTATTCTGCTGCCTTGTGTATTTTCATTTTCTTTCATGAAGCTTTTTTATTATGTTGTTTTCTCCATGGAATTAAGTAATATTTCAGTTATTTTTAATCCAAAGTCTACTCATTACAGTCAATGCTATTTCATTTCTTCCTTTGGGGAAATTTTAATATTTCTGCATGATTTTTCTCTGAAACTCTTATAATTAGAGCTAAAAAAAGCCCTTAATTATTGACGTAATGAATGAACACTGTAGTCACTTTCACTCTTTGGTTGAATCTTCATATTTACACAGTTTCTGAATATTTACTAGAATTACACACATTTCAGAAGATAAAAAATACGCTTCTGATATGTATGTCTAGGTGAATATTTGTCTTTGTTATATCACCCATATTTTACTTGGACATTCTAAGTTATTCTTCAAGAATGGAAATTTTGGCTTGTGAGCTAAATGATCAATTTAGCTCACATGCTATGAGTAGTCGATATGAGTGATTCACAAACAATGCAGAAGATTGTGGCATGCTTACGTAGAAGCAATTTGGTATATGCCTGCAAATAAAGAAAATCTATTCACAAATGATTCATGAACACCAAACTTACAGCAAACCTTATTTATATTGTGTAATTTGACCTGATATACATCAAAACAAAATTCAGTCAACGTTGCTTAGCCTTTTTGTCAGATCTAACATTCCAGCTTCCCATAATGATGGCAAAATGGATTTCATTTTAGAGTTCAACCTTCATAAAATGTTTCCATTTTCATAGAATCATAGAATCACCAGGTTGGAAAGGACCCACTGGATCATCGAGTCCAACCATTCCTAACAGTCCCTTAAACCATGTCCCTAAGCACTTCATCAACCCGTTCCTTAAACACCTCCAGGGAAGTTGACTCGACCACCTCCCTGGGCAGCCTGTTCCAGTACCTGAAGAGTCTTTCCGTGAAAATTTTTTTCTGATATACAGCCTGAACGTCCCCTGGCGGAGCTTGAGGGCATTCCCCCTTGTCCTGTCCCCTGTCACTTGGGAGAAGAGGCCAGCTCCCTCCTCTCCACAACCTCCTTTCAGGTAATTGTAGAGAGCAATAAGGTCTCCCCTCAGCCTCCTCTTCTCCAGGCTAAACAACCCCAGCTCTCTCAGCCACTCCTCGTAAGACTTGTTCTCCAGCCCCCTCACCAGCTTCATTGCTCTTCTCTGGACACACTCCAGAGCCTCAACATCCTTGTGGTGAGGGGCCCAGAACTGAACACAGTACTCAAGGTGCAGTCTCACCAGTGCCGAGTACAGAGAGTAACTGATACAAGCCAAGATGCCGTTGGTCTTCTTGGCCACCTGGGCACACTGCTGGCTCATGTTCAGTTGGCTGTCAACCATTACCCCCAGGTCCTTCTCCTCCAGGCAGCTCTCCAGCCACTCTTCCCCCAGTCTGTAGCACTGCATGGGGTTGTTGTGCCCCAAGTGCAGGACCCGGCATTTGGCCTTGTTAAACCTCATGCCATTGGTCTCAGCCCAGCAGTCCAGCCTGTCCAGATCCCTTTGCAGAGCCGCCCTACCCTCCAGCAGATCGACACTTCCTCCCAGCTTAGTGTCATCTGCAAACTTGCTAAGGGTGCACTCAATGCCTTCATCCAGGTCATTGATAAAGACATTGAACAGGGCTGGACCCAGTACCGAGCCCTGGGGAACCCCACTTGTAACTGTCCTCCAGCTGGAGTTAACTCCATTGACCACCACTCTCTGGGCCCGGCCATCCAAACAGTTTTCAACCCAGGAGAGTGTGCGCCTGTCCAGGCCAGAGGCTGACAGTTTCCTAAGCAGAATGCTGTGAGAAACTGTGTCAAAGGCTTTACTGAAGTCCAAGAAGACTACATCCACAGCCTTTCCCCCATCCAGTAGTTGAGTCATTTTGTCATAGAAGGTGATCGGGTTAGTTTGGCAAGATCTGCCTTTTGTAAACCCATGTTGACTGGGCCTGATCACCCGGTTCTCTTGCATGTGCTTCATGATAGTACTCAAGATCACCTGTTCCATGACTTTCCCCAGCACTGAGGTCAGACTGACAGGCCTGTATTTCGCTGGATCCTCCCTGCAACCCTTCTTGTAGATGGGCACAACATTAGCCAGCCTCCAGTCTAGTGGAACTAGACTTTTTAACTGAATGGTTGCTCTATCTGGCTGCATCCTACATGTTCTTCACTCACAGTATGTATAATTCTTATACTTTAATATAATTAGCTCATTCAGTGCTGTTTCAGAATCCTCTGCATTTTCATTTCCAATCATCACACAACTATGTCCTCCAGCTGATTATGTGCAAGTATCTAATGCAGCGAAAACTTGGACTCTGCCAGGGACAACAGAATAGTCTTAAGTCTGTGTAGGAGGGCTCTGTTCTGTTTGCTGTTGGTGTGACAACTGTAGTTGCTCTCCACTGCAGTGCAAGCGTTCTGATGCCGCGTGGCCATCTGGGCCCTCTCAAGGGAGGGTGATGTTCTGAATCTGCTTCTCCCTCAAAATTAAAAGTTGATTATGTGGGCAGCCTGAGGCAAGTAGGATGTAAAGATATTTTTCCACCATCCTGTGGGACTTCTCTTTGTGATTGCATTTTGTGACCAAATTTGCTAAGGAATACTTAATCGGGTACCTGTCTGCTTCCAAAAATCAGTTTTGAGCTGATCTGCAGTTGTCTTTTTATGTAGTTTGGCCTGTGACTGTGTAAAAATGCATTCAAAAGTATTCCCGTAATTGGGTGACAAAACTACAGAGAGTTGTCTGGAAAGAAATGGAATTTTATAATGGCCAGTAAACCACTTTTATATACAGTAAAATGACTGAATTTATCATGTCACAAATTAATAAGAAATGATATTTTTATTACAATTACTGTATTAATATGAGTATTGCGCTTTAAGTATCGTAGAAGCTATTAGCTATTCTAGTAATTGTTTTGCATTAAAGAAAACCTGTAGATGGTAGTTTTGCATAGAGAAACAGAATGCTTTTGAAAACTGTCAAATGCAGATCTTGCAATTGTTTTATGATCTTTATATAACCGCGTAGCCAGGTGTGCTCTGTTTAGCATGTGTGTTGAACAAACACTGTTTATTCACTGTGGGTGAGGCGTTTTTTAAAATGAAACAGGTAAACCTGGGAAGACATACCCTTTGAAGCAAGTGCTTCTCACCTAAGGGAAAGAACATTCTTGCTGCCTATTACACTTACTTGTTCTGTGGGTGTCAGAAGGCAAAGAGGAAGGAAGATAAAGTGTAAAATGGTCTCTTTTAAAATATTTTAATTTAAGCATTAATTATCTTCAAAAATCAAAAGGCTTCCTCTGGCAATAGCTGCATAGGGTCTGGTGCTCAAAAGGGTCATAGTGTGGCAATGAGAAATGAAAACCTGTGAGTTTGTGCTCCTCCTCCTCCTCTATACCTCCACTTAACATCCTTAACAGAAGAACAAAAATGTTTCAGTTAGTAGTCTTTCTTCATCTGAAGGGAACTTGCTATTATACATATGTAGACATATATGCCTAAAGAGAATAGTCGTAGTGCATCATTACCTAGCAATAGAGTATAATTGCCTAGCAATAAAACACGGAGAAAAAATGCAACCTTGATGAGCCAGTATGCGCAGATGTTAAATATTTGCTTGATATCACTGCCTATGTTCACAGCGTCTCAGGATAAGTTAGCAATATCCATATCAAAATCTAGAGGATGATAGCAAGTTAAGAATAATCAATAGTCATTTATCATATAATTTATTGCTACTTTCTCAAATTCTGGAAGAGTGCTTGATATAATCAACTGAAGGTATATCAGGATAATTTAATACATTAAAAGTTAGACGCTCCAATTGAAGCTCCAATTTCTTTCCGGGCTTGATTATAGATCTGTAAAATATTTCTTTCCAGCTACATTAATTGGTAATTTAGCAGAAAAAATTACAGCAAATTAACCTCTAAGAATCATCTTTTACTAAATGCATTTGCATCTTCTGATTTGAGTATAGAAGGACAGACTATTTAAGTGCATTGACACTTGTCCACAAAGGGTACTACAGAGACTGTGCCCTTGGGACCACGGTCTGGACCCCAGCCTTGGGACTAAATGCTGCGTTCCATGGTCCTAGCTCAGTTAGGCATCTTCTAAACTTCATACAACTAGACTGTTTCTGAATCTAACCTTAAATTTAGTTATTTGGCTTCTTCTGGATTCATCCATATCCAGATGGAAAGATTTGGGCTAGTGAGTCAAACGATGAGACCACAGGAAGAAGCACACCTTTAGGAGTCAGGCATTAGCTGCAAGTGTCAGTAGATGGAGTCTGCATTTGAGACTAGGTCTGTGAATCCAAGCATTGGATTAAGTTCTTCTTGAATTAAGTTCTGCTGGGTACTTATGTAGGAGCACAGCTCTGACTGACTAACCAGAAGAAAGTGGTTAGCAATTAAAAAGTTAATTACTGTTATCTTTGTGTGGTAGGTGACCAGACCTGAGCAACACTCAATTAACTGTGGGACTTGAAGGGACTTCCAAAAAGAAGTTTAGGACTATAGATCTCCATTTAAGATGAGACAAACACATGCCATTTCTTCCTTCCCTTCCCTCCATCTCTTAACATACATATAAAAGACAAAGATATCCCAAATGGTCTGGTGACAGGTAAAGGAAGACCTAGTGGCTAGGATCCCTGCAATAGTTGGAAGTGATTAGGGAAGAAAACTTTCACTGTTCCATATCTGCCATATGATTACTGGATAAGTAGCAAAGTTGCAGTTTAACAGGTCACATTTTTTCTGATTTTTGTCTATTTACATATCTGGAACAATGCAGCAGGTAACAATTCAGACAGCATGAGGCAGGTGTAAGAACTAGATCACACGTACACAGCAAACGTTAGGCCAAGTATTCTTGGCAAGTTTAAAAAAAATAATAACAAATTCCTTACTAACATATGAAAAAAATTATATAGCTATATATGAATGAGATATTTACACCGTACTTCACAGTATTAAAAGTCTGAAGAACTTAATTATTTTTATCTTGACGGTGTATTATGTTTAGTTTTCCCACTCCCTGTGGAACTAAGTACATTCAATGTGCAACGCATAATTCATAAGAGCTTTAAAGTATTTGTGTCTCTTTCCATAACTGAATATGGACTCTTTCATTTCCAGCAAATTCACAGGTTTTCTGTTATGGATTCTTATGATATCATGTAGAATATTATTTTCCCAGATCTGATGATATTTACACTGGAGCTTGGACTATCTAGAGTGTGTTTAACATTTAGAGTAAAAATGAATAGTTACATGATGATGTGCAAACCTGAGAACAGCAGGGAAATACGCTTCTTTGCAGGATGCAACATACAACTATGTCACCACTTGCCTAACAAACCCAGATCTCCAGGCTGTCCTCAGGGGTATCGTACTGCATTTGAGTGAACAGTTTTACTGGATGACAATATTTGCTAGGTCTTTAACATGTCAGATTTTGTTAATTATCTTGAGCATGTTCATTATTCAGGTTTATTTCCATGAAATTTTGCAAACAGTGCAGCCAATAGACTGGTGATTGCCAATGCCTGATACAAACTTTTATTGGTTAGTTCTGATGAGGCTAAAACTTCCTTGCGTGATCACTTTCCCTGATAGAAAAAACATACTTCACAGAACAAATATTCTCGTGCAGATAGTGTTACCAAAAAAAAAAAAAAATAAATTAAAAGAATCTGATTTTTAAGTCTAATTTTTTTTAGATTAAAAAGCACCCAATAACTTTATATCAGTATTTGGCAATATCCTCTGTCTTCTGAAATAGTATGCTCATACTGCTGTTAAGACCATCCATCAGGCCCACAAACAAAAAAAACGTGAATTAAAAATGTGAATGATTATTCCTGGAAAAAAAAATTTGCATTATTTATATTAGGTCTAATAAGGAAAACTTATGGCAGCAAACCCACTCCAATTCATTCTGAAGTGGTTCACACATGAGAAATGTTTCTATGGAAAAGATGAACAGAATAGCCAGAAAGAAATTTCTAACAGCTACAAAGACTGTAAGAAACACAGACATTGTGGCAGGAGAAAACAAATTGCCAGCTATTGTAAATCCTATTATTTTCTCAATGTGCCTAAATAGCGTACTACCAGGACCCCCACCGACACCACCAGCGTGGAAATAGAATATTATAGTGAATGCATTTTCAAAATATTATAGAAGCCAATAGGGTCCACATAACTGTCTATAGAATATTCACTGCAAGCTATCAAGCTCTCTTGCTCCTTTGGTTTCTTACACAGAGTAAGTCTGATTTTTTGTAAGGTTTCTGTTACGTAAAAGTAAATATGGCTAATGCATTCCCAGGTTTGGAAGACATGTTTTACAACCTAATTTCCATTTGACTCATGCAGGCTGCTACACTTATGACATGTTTCAATTTCATCACAAGATTTTTCCCTGCAGGAGGCATGTTGTGAAGAAATGTGACATGTCGTAGCTGAACGAATTCACCTCTTCATGCTCATCCATGAATGGTTGGAGATTATTCCAGGTCAGTTTTTTCAGATACAAAACAGTTGACAATGATGCTACAGCAAGGTTTTTCCAAAACATCTGTACAAAAAAAGTGTTTTGCCCCAATCTGTTCTATCTATCAAAATTCTTTCCTCCCCACATGCTAAGTTATTGGTTTGTACATAGCTCTCAAAAGAAATAAGAATATTTTTAAAATCTCGTTTCTCTTTTCTACTCTGTAGTGACATTGAGTAGATGATAGATTGAGATTCTAAAGCAGACAAGTAATTATTTTTGTCATAGAAGATGAAGACTTAAAACACTGGCGAGTACACAGTAGGACTTAAGCTCACCAGTGCAATCATAAGTTCAGATCTTTCAGCTCAATTGTTTTTGCTGTCTTGTGATACTAGTTTAGATGTTATCATTCCCTTGAGAGTTTCACAGTGTATTAACTGATGTGACAAAAAATAGTTTGCTCCAGACGCGTAACTTTTAAAAAATAAAACCAGCAAACTGCTACATAAAGTAAAATGTACATCATTTCTAATCCTGATTATTCATGCACTCGGATACTGGTTTCTTATCTTACCCTAGAAGTTCACGTTTTTCGGCTCTTTAACTTAGCTAACCCTATAAATTTGATGGGGAAAGCAGCCTCTTAAAATCATTATTTTGAACAGCTGGATAACTTGCTTAAGATATAGGACTTTTAACTCACTGGCTTTAGCATTTCAGATTTCCCCATCATGTCCAGTGTAGAAACTTTACTGTCATTGTCAAGCACTTTAAAGAAATTTGTTTTCTGTAATGGTGGCTGATTCTTATTTGGTCTCTGTGCATAAAACCTTGGTATTTTCTATTTTTGATATGTATTTTTTAACATTAATAATTTCTTTAAATTAAAGACTTCCATGAGGGTTTGCTGTAGGGAGCTGGAGCTGTATGAAAATACCATGTATTTGAAGACTTGTGAATGCTGAGGACTCTCAGTGCTGGGCTTGAGAGTATAATTTTTGCCATGCATGCAAATAATACGAAGTCCCAGAATGAGCTCTATTTGTAAATCTCATGATTGTCAAGCCCATAAAATGTGTCTCACAGCAATGTACCTAAAGTCTTTTGCGTGAACCTACATTTCCATATGGAATTTAATGAAGAATCATATGAAGATTTGAGGAGCAATCTTGCTACTACTGTTGGTAGTTAGAGTTTGGTAAAGTCTGTAGTATGTTCAAGATCATACACTCTGTGTGTGCACTTGTGTCTGTCTGTTTGTGTACTGAGCACACGCTTCTGCTGCAGCTTTACCTTCCTTTGCTTTGATAAAATCTGATCTGTTTACAGTGAAAATTTCATGGAATACACATATTGTGAATATCTTGTGGGAGAGATAAGTGGTGTGCTCATGGTAAATGCAGCACAAATTCCTCATTGCCTGACTTGTATTTCTCACCATACCTACAGAATTCGGAGAATTTCATGCAGTCCTTACAGCACACCTGAAGTAAGTGCGAATATTCACATGGATGGTAGTGTGCACGCAGTACCAACTTCACAACAGACAGAGAACAGATTTTCAGTATGCAAAGTGTAATGTATTTTGACTTGCTGGAAAAGAGAAGTATCATTTGAGAAAGAACACAAATTCTACAGTATAAGTTTCATGTTGCATGTAAAATTAATTGAAACCCAAACATGATTAAACTTTTACAAGAGATCTGACATTTTTTTAAGTTACAGAGCCAGGTTATGTACTTTCCACATCGCATTACACATTTTCACAAAATACACATTATATTACATCCTAAAAGCTTTCATGCAGAAGGAGTGTTAAATGTCATAATACAAACTTCAGAGGATTAGTATGATTTTCACTGAGCAAGACAAGCTGCATATTATAATATAGATTGGATGCTCTACTGCTCATTCAAAATAAATGACGTGAGGGTATGCCATCCTAGTGTTTCTAAGAACATCAAACAAGTACCAGCAATTTTCTGATATATCAGCTGCAAAAGTTATTAGATTTTACATTCTTGCAGATCCCATACTTTCATATGCACAGGTGTCTGCCTAGCTGCAATTATTTTTTTTTATTTAAAACAAAAAAAAATTAAGCTAAAAAAAAATCCCACAAACACAGAGTCATTATTAGATAATTAAACAGTTTAGATGACAAATAAGTAGTGTTTGGATTAGGAAGTGGAAAGACACCATAGTACACATAAATACAGTGGTTAGTCAGCTAATGTATCAAGTGAATTCCAACAGCTTGGAAATGCTGGTAAAAAAACAATGCAAATTCAACAACTGTGATGAATAATTCAAAGCATACTCTCAGTACAAGCTTTCCTGCACAATTTTCCAGCTTGACACAAATACAAGTTTTTTAGTGTTTGTTCAACACAAGTTTCACAGCAGACAAACCTAATATCCAATAAATGAAAATTATCTCACGTGGAGAATTTCTACACAATGTGGCTGAATATGCAAGCTGTGTTTTGAGGACTTGCACGTGTAATAGCCCCAGCAGTGGGCTTTAAACTTCCACTTATTTCTCTGTTGATATAACCTATTAAATAGCAATAAGAAGTACCTGCTGGAGTTGGGTGTCACTTGTTCACTACCAGTTGCTTCACATGCCTGCTGTGAACTTGTCTGCTCCTCCTACAGCTTCTGCAGTCTTGGTAGAAGACGGCTTTTGAAAAGGATGTCATAAGACATTGTACAACATATTTGCCATTTATGTTGCACAGATTTCCTCATGACTTGATGCTAATTTGCCATCAAAACAGACACACTAAATAAAGAGTGTAAGGGGGAAAAAGAGAATTGCATGTGTTTAATACTGGCATCTGCTTTAAGTTAGGAGGGACAATGCTGTTTTATCAGTATATAATCTTGCCACCTGACTTGCTAGCTGGTGGTTCTCTCAGAATCCTAATGATAATGAAAGAGCAATGAGACATACTAGAACGCATTTCCTCCTGTCAGCCAGCTGAAGGATTAGAGCTGGAGTTGCTATTCACTACCCAAACTTAGCATCAAAACAAGTTGGGTTTTTTTTTTAAACTACAGTTTGAATTTGCTAATGACAAAGGGAACTCCCAGTGGGTGTGACAATCAAGAGATAATCAGCTTTAGAGGATTAGAGGACCCCAGGGGTGTGATTAGCTCAGGTTGGCCAAGCCCTCTGTCATGAATTAATTCAGAAATGAATATTTGCATTCCAACACTGCATCTTAGTGAACCCGATTTCCAGCCTAAGAAACTTTTCCTTTTTGTTTGAAAAGCATCTCACATTGCACAAGACAATTGGCAGCTGTGGCTAATGAAATGTGAGATGATTAAGAAGTAAGGATGTGATTTTTGTGCGATTTACTTTTGCCAATGATCTTTCAACGCAAAGAACGTGTTCATTGTTATTTTTAGTTGGTCTTTTTCCTGTGCTTTCATTAACTGCTTGATGGAATATTTTCAATTCATTTGATTCCATGGTTGACAATCAGATAACATTTCCTTCCATAATTAACAATTATCAACTGTACAAAAATACTGAATGCTGTTGGGTTTGCATAATAAACAAAAAGCAGTAGTGATGGTAGCAAGCTTGCTGAACTGAAAATATATCTTTTGTCTACTTGACAGCTATTTGGGAATTTGAAATGGTTACATACTTATGGATGCGCTGGTGAAATGGCCTATGTGTCTGACAGTTACATTAAATCCAAGCAGGCAAAATTGTTGTCTGACACTGATTCATCCAATGCATTTAGTAAAATAAACTGGAGAAACATAATCTGACAATGCAGCAGTAATTTAAATCTGTTTTATGAAATAAAGCAAAATAATCATATGCAATAAGAAAAACAGATACAGATTCCTATGTCTAACTTTTTGCTCTAAGAGGGTTCATTATATTTATGGAGGATAATAAATGAATAGCAAACACGTGGGCTGCGTAGTACGGCTTACATGTGCACTATCTCTCTTCTTTATATCTATTCACCTGCTAATTCCACAACCTGTTCTTCAGTGTTGGCAATTTCTTAGATACAGTTTTTTGTAATCTACTTGTCCTGACCGTGCATCTCTATTTCCATGTCTATAAAATGAAGATGATAGTGATGAACTCTTTCTGAACAGTCCTTTGAAATTTAGTCACAAAAAGCATTAAATACTATCAGTAAAGACAATTATTTTTGCTATTTACTTGTCTGAACTTATTTATCTTTAAAAATATTTATCCTACTCTTTGGGGAAAATTAAGAAATATTCCATTCCAGTAGTGCCTATGTTCCCTTCTGATATTGTTTTTTGACTGAACAAAGATATATTACAGTTCTCATTTCTGACTTTGTGCTTTATTAGTCAGTTCTTCTGTCATATCCACCAAATCTTATTTAATCTCTTTATAAAACAGTGGTCTTTGCTGAGTTTTTTAGACTTTTCTGTTTCATTCCCTGGGAGAAACTGATTATTATTTTTTGGTTTAATTGTCTGTGTTGTCTGCCTAAGTACTTCAAAGCATTCAGCAAAATCTGAACTTCGTCACCAGTAGTAGCAATAGTCATAGCTGTAGCCCTGATGACAGAAAAGCAGTAACATTGTGTAAAAGCCAATACTTAAGCCTCTTAGCCTGAGTATTAAATCATCCTATGCTATATGGACCTGGATAAAGACAAGGAATAGAGATTGGAGTTGATTGGTTTTCACATGCTTTGTTGAATTTCAGCACATGTTAATCCAAAACCTAAAGGTTAGCTGCTACTTTATTCTTTATATTTGCATATAGCTTGTTTCCTTAGAGGAATTCTGTGCTTAATGTCCTTTATTAACATTTGAAAGGGAAATATAAAGATTTTCTGTTTCTGTATTCCTGTCGAGATTCTCCTCCCTTAAATCCCCTTGCAACCTGTTTTTCTCTCTTCCCGTATTTATCTCTCCGTAAGTACACTTCCAGGCACTGCCAAGTTTACCTACAGGTTGTATGGTTTGAGAAATGTTTCTTAAGAAATTGAAAGTCTAAGTGGAAAGGTGCAACTCGTATTCTTATATACTCACAAAAAGGACTAAATATAAAATAGACTTCTTGTGAGCACTGGACTCATTAATAGCCAGAATGTGAAAAAAAATTAAACATAATTCCCATTTGATTTTAATAGGTACGTAAGTGCCTCCATAATTCCGCCCCCCAAAGACATCTGAAGAAAGAGCTTTTAACTGTGAATAGTCTTATTTTGTGCAATGGAGAGCAGTCAGCAGTGAAGGCAACTTCATTGATAAAATAGTCCATATTCAGAATGGCACACTGCCACAAAATTGTATTTTGTATTCCCCCTAATAAATGCTAATATACATACATCCGTTGTATTGAGACAGTAACTTCCTAAGGTGCATGTTACCAGTCTTAGTGGGAGAGGGCAGAGGAATAAATGGGCTACTTCCATTATTACTGCAGCCAAAGCAGTCACTGTTTGGGTTGGGTTTTTTTTCCCTGCAGCCCCAGTCGCCAAACCCTGCAGAGCTGCTGGCTTTTGCTGTGCACAACCGAGCAAATAACACAGCTGACCCTCTGCTCCTTCAGAGCCGCCCCTGGGTGAGCCTGATCAGGTCCAAGCAGAGCACTGACTTCATGAAGAAAGCTGCAGGAACTGTGGAGTAAGAGGGTGTAAGAAGTTGCCCTGTTTTCTATACTGACTCTTTCTATGCAGATTATCAGAAAAAAAGGAATAGTAGGACCAAAACACAGAGATGCGGATGGATGTGTCCAGCACAACTTCCATATTGATGGAACTGTGGGCTGAATGCATATGTAGGAAATTCCACAAGGTGCCTTTCTGTATCTTCAGGTGCTGCTGTGTCTCAAAGCTATGGCCCTTTATGTTTCCATCTCAGGTGTTAAAGTACTGGCAATTCCATTATTCCACAATTCAAATTCTGAAGTACTAATTCTCTTCCTGTACAGTAAACAGATTCTTCTTTTTTTGCAGTTCAGCTTGAGTGATTCATACATTTTAGGGTGGTGAACAACTGTGCTACAATATATCTTTCATATTTTCCTTGAAAGTGTAAAGAAATCTTAAAAGTGTTTTAAGCTGAGTTTTATCGAAATAAAAATGCATTGGCTGCATCTAACCAGATAGTATGGATAATAGGTCACTGAACTGAATAGATTCTTCTCAGGCTTCTAATGCTATGATGAACATGAATGTGAATTTTCTGCTACACGTTACAGATAATGGATTTTCAGCAATTGCTCAGAGAAATATCTTTTCAGATGCTGTATTTTATGTACAACAACAAATAAGTTTTAATCTTTTACTAGAATACAACTTATAGCATTTTTTATTAGGTTTATTATATTATTTATTTTATTTTTATTTTATTTATTGTTTTATTAGGTATATTATATTCCTAACTAGAAGGGTAAGTAGGTGATAGTAATGCAGCAAATATGACAGGTATGGTTACCTGGGTTTTGTGATGGTGTTTTACTCATACTCTTATTTGACAGCAAGGACCGTAGAAAGGGTCATATTCAGCACTGACTAAAAATACAAAATATCTGTCTTCCTTACTAATTTTGGTTATAAAGATATCTATTCTGGAATTTATATATGGTACTCTAAGTTTCTATTGTTGAGCAGCACCCCCTTTTTACAGCCATAGCAGGAGAAGTCTGTGCCAGCTAGTGGCTTCAAGGTGTTGGGGCATTGTAACAACAGTAGGGACCAGCAAGGCTGTGAGTCCTGGAAGTCCTCAGCCTGTATTCACTCCATGAGTATGGTCCACATCTAGTTACTGTGGCCAACAATCATTTCTACACCTGCTCCCTGTCCACACTGACCCGCATAGCAAAAAAAATTGACTCTTGGGGTACACAGAGGAAAAGGGTGCTAACCAATATTTCACACACACCCTCAAAATAGAAGTTTTGGGTTAAGAGCACAAAAAGGATGAATTTGCTTTGTATCCATTAAATAATTTGTTCCAGAAAAAGCTTTATGGAATTTTTTTATATTTCTGAAGACGGTATTCAAATGTTTGCTTCAGTGATAAATGAAAACACCTTTCATGAGAGGCACACTGCTGGCACACAAGTCTTGCAAAATATTGCAAATTAACTTAAATATATGCATTATATAGTGATTTCAAAAGATCTCCTGCCCCTTCCCAATGTAAGCCTTCTTTTAGAAAATAGAAGTCTTAGGAGAAGTAAGATATTGCTATCAGCCAACACCTGCTGCAGAAAAATAGGCAGATTCACCACCTGACAGCAAGTTTGAAAATGAGATTTGATCAGAATTTTTCCCTGGGATCAATTATCTCAAGGGTGAAAGCTTATTTTTCAAGGCTAGACTTTCTCAGATTGTTCTACATTTATTTTCCTGTGTTTTAATTTTGTGATGAAAACTCTGTGCCTGTCTGCTACCAATGTCTGAACCCCTTTTCGTTGCTTTTAGAGCAGGGGGGCTGCTTGCCTGCAAGGTGGGAGCAGAGGGATATGACTTCCCACTCTGCATTGTCTTGTCTCTGACAGAAAAACAGCCAGCTGTGGATCTCATAGCTGCATTTTTGACCTTCTAGAGTGGAAACTTTTAGGAAATCTCTTCCCAGAAGAAAAAAAAATGATTTCAATTGTCTTCTTCCTTGGCATTAAGTTTTCTCCAAAATCACACAGATTATTGATTATTTTCCTAATATCGGCAAAGAAAATGAAGATACAGGTGCAAATTTTGCAGCCTAGGCCTGTTTCTAATATGTGCCTGATGAAGGATGAATCCTTGGCAAATGAATTGAATACTTGAGATTAAAAGTTTAAAGGTAAAACACAAAAGATTTATGCAATTCATAGAAATATATCTGAGAGGGAAGAAGAAGAGGATTTCATGACAAAAACCAAAAGTTGAGGAGAGATAAATGATACCAAGAATCTGCTTTATAATTAGAAATCTTAATTACTGTATCTATATCCAGAAACATACTTTTCAAGTAAACTTATTGTTTAAAGTCAGGTGGTCATCTGCGTAGAGTTCAAAATACTAGGTTGGTGCAAAAATAATTGCAGGTTTTCATTGTAAACAATGATGCTTAGATTGGATTCAACTTTTATTTAACTGTGCTTATATAGTACACTATTTTAAAATGCAAAATTCGATCTACTTATTTATGGTGATGGTTTTGTTTTCACTGTTTATTCTTTTTTATATTTTGCTGTCAAATGAAAGATGGGATAAAAGCAAATTTGAGTGATTTTGTTGTAAGAGTTCAAAAGGGAATATAAAGCAGCAGAAACTGCTAGCAATATCAACCAAGCACTTGGCCAGGGGTCTGCCAATAAATGTATAGCTCAAGGTTGGTTCAAAAGATTTCATAACAGAAATGATAGCTTTGAGGATGAGGAGAGTTTTAGGTGTCCTGCGATAGATGACAGCAAATTGAGGGCCAGTACTGAAGTAGACTCATGCAAAACAACTTGAGAGGTTGCAGAACTGAATGCTGGCCATTCAACAGTTGTTCAACATTTGCACCAAATTAGAAAACCAAAAATTCTCAATAAATGTGTGCCACACAGCATGAATATATAAAAAAAAAATCAGTGTTATGAAGTCTGCTCTCCTCTTTGCACTACCAAACTCTACCTCACATAACTTCCTCCAAGTGAAGGTTTTCCACAACCAAGCAGTAGCCTAAAATGCATTAAAAAAATTCATCAGTTCCAGGACTGCAGAATTCTATGCTAGTTATTTCTTGTTGGTAAAAATGAATACATTCTAATGGTTCTTATTTCAATTAATAAATGTTATGCTAAGCTGAGATCTACTGCTTTAAAGTTGATGGTTAAAGGCAGCGATTATTTTTGCACCAGCCCAGTAGAACCTTTTTGGTGAGTTTCTGATTTTGAACTATGTCTTTATCAGTAGTGGTTAATGTAATAAATTAATACAATAGTATCACAACTTAATTATTATTATCTTACTGCTTTATACTGTTTCCTTGAAAACAACCAGTGATCTAATTTCTCTGAATGAAACTAAAATCTGTTAATATAAATAAATTATACAGGATATGGTTTTATATCTTTCAGTTATTCATAAGTTGTAGTAAAAAAAATATCTTTAGAACAAAATCAAGGGAACTGAATGAGATATTTGCCATCCTATTGAGGGAGTCTGGACTCAACTTTGTGCATATCGTTTCTTTAGCATCAATTTATCAATCTTCTTCTTAGTGACAATCTCACTATTGGAAAGAAGCCTAACTTTAAATGGCTAGTATTTAAAAGGCTAAGTACTGGCCTTAATCTCAGCAGTTAAAAGGAGCAACAACAGAAAAGACCTTTCTTAAAACAAATAAACCAGCCATCTTAACAAATATACAGAAAAGAAAATATGAATTTGAATGTCACTGAGTGATTTCAGATAACTCTGGTGTCTTAAGTTTAACCATCATTGTTTTAAACTGTGCTTGGTTTTCTTTTCTCCTTTATTCAAAAACAATCTGGACTTAGGGTTTCTATTTCTAAAGTGAATGTGGGCTCTGCCAGCACAAAAGTCTGGGAACGAACCATAGGTAATATTGTGCATGGTGTGGTGTATTCAGAAGTTAGCTCTCAGGGCTCTCATGGTTGTGCTAGTAAACTGGACCAAGTGGAGCCCATAACATACCCAGCAATTTTACGTCAACATCTGTGTGTTCTGAAGAGAGGGAAGTTAAAGTATGATGTTTTATCCTGGGCTGCATCAAAAGAAGCGTGGCCAGCAGGTCAGGGGAAGTGATTCTGCCCCTCTATTCCTCTCTTGTGAGACCTCATCTGGAGTACTATGTCCAGTTCTGGAATCCTCAATATAAGAAGGATATGGAGCTGTTGGGATGGGTCCAGAGGAGGCTACAAAGATGTTCGGAGGGCTGGAGCACCTTCCCTATGAGGACAGGCTGTGAGAGTTGGGGTTGCTCAGCCTGGAGAAGAGAAGGCTCAGAGGAGATCTTATAGCGACCTTCCAGTACCTGAAGGGGCTACAGGAAAGCTGGAGAGGGGCTATTCATAAAGGCTTGTGGGGATAGGACTAGGAGGAACTGGCATAAACTGGAGAGGGGCAGATTTAGGCTGGACATTAGGAAGAATTTCTTCACCATAACAGTGGTGAGACACTGGCACAGGTTGCCCAGGAAAGCTGTGGCTGCCCCATCCCTGGAGGTGTTCAAGGCCAGGTTGGATGGGGCCTTGGGCAGCCTGATTTAGTGGGATGTCCCTGCCCATGGCAGGGGGGTTGGAACTAGATGATCTTTAAGGTCCCTTCCAACCCTAACTATTCTATGATTCTATGTTGATTTCTGACTGCTGAGATGGTGCGCCAGGAGCTTCCTGTCAAAGATCAAATATAACACTGAAGTCTGAAGGGGTTTACTGCTGTCATCACCAGAAACTGGTTGTAATGTCCAGTACCATGCCACCATCTAGGCATCTTCACCGGCTATCTAGTTTGACTACTGCTAGTATTTTCTCTGAAATATGAGATCACCATGGAAACTAGTTAATATGTATAGTATAGTGGTAACATGCATTTATTACAGTTTTGTAGTCCACTCATTATGTGTGAACAGGTTTCTGGATCTGCTGAATACTTTGGTTTCTCTCATTTAGCACAGTTATGTCTGATCAGCAAGGAATGTTATTTATTGTATTCATGTGATACAGTGATGTTTAGTCAAGTCTGAGATGTGTTACGCTGGATTTCTGATAAGAAAGTGAGGTATTAATCAAACTTGGAGCATCTCCAAGTTTGGTCCTAATCCTAACGTGCTGAGGCAGTACAAGGTGGTACAAACATGAATTTGGGACAGAAATTAGGGGAAACTGTTCCTAACTCTCATAGTGAGATTCTGGAAGTGTTTTCCACTAGTTAAAGGACCATTTCAAATATGGAGCTCTGTTTCTGTAGGACATTGATTTATAGTAGTGTTTCAGTGTTGGAAGACTGAACTTGATTAACTAAGAGTTTTATTTCTCTTTCTATGGCTGCTTGCATGCAGGTGTACATGTAATTTCACTCGTCTGGAGCACACCAATAAATCATTAAGAATGTTCACAGTACCTTTGTTAATGTGGTTAACATCTGGGAGGATCAGAGCTTTGACTTTCTTTAATTATGCGGGACAATCTTATGAATCTGAATTGGTAAGTATTAGAAAAAATACAGTTGGAAAAGTCTGCTGTGGTACATGCAGAGAAGGCTGTGGTTCCACAACACAGATCAGAAATCTTGGAGAATGATTTCAGAGTGGTTTGGACTTTTCTTATTTGATTCATCCCCCAAAACAGTGAGGGAACTTGTGACCTACAAAGTTGGGTGCCCTTTGGTTTTGTATCAAGGAATAACGTGCATACTTACCAAGTGTCTTTGGTCAACTCAGATTTCACAAAGATGATGTAATGATACCTCTCCAACTGTAATCACACTTTACTTTGTATTAATACAGGTTTTAAGTCTGAGTAGATTTTATAGTATAAAAAAGCACCTTCTTTATCTCTATATGTGTCAAGTGAATAATTCTCCATGAATAATTTATAAGGCTAATTGAGGTTCCTCTTTCATGTACCACCTACGTGAAATAATTTCATTTATTTTACTTTTCTCTTTTTTTAACAAAAAAAATATTGTGAACTAATATCCACATTGAAAGCTGAGCTTCCTTACCCATTGGTGTCTGGTCACATAAGATCTGTGTTCCCATATCTTGAATGGATGAGTAGAATATAAATATGTTGTGGAAGCAAAAGTTTTAATTACAGATTTTAAATCTGCTTTTGACAATCACTGCTTAATATGAAACATGCTCTCAGAAGCTATTATCAGGAATAATGTGAATAAGATAAGATGATTATATAAATCAAATACAACAGGGCAATCAGATTCATCCCTCAATTCACGTGCAGGTAATTTTACAGCGAATATTCTTTTGGAATAGAAGTATGTTGCCTATTTTAAAGGACCTAAAATACCCTTGAGAAGTAGAGCAGTAAGCACAAGCAGAGAGCAAGGTTTCTGGTTCTGTGCTGCCTTTCAGAAAGGTCTCCAGAGGCAGCAGCATTATGCGACAGAGAAAGCATGGCTAAGGCAATCACTTTATTCCCTTGGTACATCAAAGACTGTCTCCAGTATACAGGTTAGGGCAGTCTCAGTCTGCTTTTAATATATGTCAACAGCTAGACAGATTCCAAGATGTCCAAAGGAGAGGAAGTAGGATCTGCCTCCCTCCTATGCCTGTCCTAAGCTCTGCACCATCTCAGAATGAATCAGGCCCATGATACCTACTTTATAGAGAGTTTCAGCCTCTTAATCCTATTTAAATTTTAATGTGAAAGCTTGTTATAGTTTCTATAATTTGAAGCATTAAAAGCAGATGAAGCATCTTTAATCATAAAAGCTTCATTGCTCTAATTTGTGATACCTGCATTTTAAGCCGAACTATAAAGTAGTTTGTGTTTGGGGGATGATAGTTCACAGTAAGGAAATGTGATCCATCAGGAAACCTGTTTACATTAAAACATTTTGACAGCAGCAGTAATTAAACCTGTTTCCCAGGTGCAGAGCAATATTTTAAATGCCCCTCTGGCTACAATACCATTCAGGTTTGTCTGTCTTTCTCCCTTATCATCTACTGCAAAAACATGATAATGAGAAGAGGGCAAAATATAAAGAGGGCTGGACTAGCAATTAATAATCTAAGTATGTAATCGGAATGTTAAAATCTCATTTTAACTGATTTGTATATTGGTTTGTATGACACTGAAAAATTCTTTTGTGCGTTTCCATGTGCCTGAGAAAGAGTAAATGGGAAATCATGGCACCAGTGCTTGCTGCTATGACAAGTTATAGCCTAGCGTGATTATTTCTGACTTTGAAACGTGAGTTGGCTTTAGAACACAGCTATGCAAGCCTTTTTATATAGACAGCATGTAATTTTTTCTGTGAACTTTTCTTTGAGTAACAGTGCATGAAGACTGGCAGATCCTAAAAACCTGATGAACTCTTGAAAACATAATTTGGACAAGTACATACTTGTGCTGTGAAGCTAAGGGTAAGTTCTATTTGACTTACACCCAGCATAGATCAAACACTGCTCCCTGTCAGACTGCTAAAATACTTTTAACACTCCACACCCAGCCTAACTTGTTTCCTATCAGCCTCCTCCTTAAATGCTCCAAAATGACAGGTGAGTGGATACTTAACCATCAAAGTATTGGTATGTTTTGGGAGTGACCAGTCAGTCCTACTCTCATCTTCATCCACCGAAACAGCTGCCCACAGCGCTGCATTTCCTAATCATGCATCTGATCATCTTTGGAGGAGATCTTTGGAAGAAGGGTCCCAGGCACGGGTCTGCTCTTGGCACTATAGCCAACATACAATTTTCTTCCCCTGAAGACTTGGCTGTGGGACACTCACTGTCAAGGTTACTATATCAAAAGTATACCACACAGCTTGGGAAATTTGATTATGTTGAAGGGATGAGGTGATTTCGGGCAGTGGGCTGAAGGCAGGAATAGCAATCCACCCACGAGAAATTTTGAAACTGAACAGGTCAGTCACAAGAGGGCTGAAAATGAAAGGTTTTAATACCACCCTATTTCACAGCCAAGTGTCTCCGCTTCCCCTTTCCAATGCAATATTTTCTACAGCAGATGAATGAAACATTATCACCATTTATAAATGCTTGAAAGCATATATATCATGTGCTTAACTGAAACATTTATTATTTCAGAACACTTTTAAAAATATCAGAAAGCCACAATTATGGAAATGCTAAATGTCATCACTATTGTTCTGACACAGCTTATATGCAAATACATGCCACTATCCAGAGCTGGAATCCATGGGAAATGAAGTAGAATTTTTTTTTCTCTTTCATGTTTTT
The DNA here is from genome assembly GCF_017976375.1 of Cuculus canorus. Lineage (NCBI taxonomy): Eukaryota > Metazoa > Chordata > Aves > Cuculiformes > Cuculidae > Cuculus > Cuculus canorus. The sequence continues at coordinate 26,140,107 of NC_071406.1, read as the reverse complement.
TTTCCATATTATGAAATAAGGCATTGCTCAAAACTGGCATGTCACTTGTACAAACTATTTTCATCACAATAAAATCTTCATTGCTGAATCGGAAACTCAGGGAACACCTTCCGTTTCAGTGCTAATTCAAATAATTTCTATGGCTGTTCACCATCTCCACATTGTGGTCAGGAAGCTATGTAGAAATGTCAGCATGGGTCTATGTCTGGTGCAAATGAGACTCACGTCAGAATGAACAGATTTTTGAGTCTTTATTACTTTCTCAAAATATAAAAATATATAAAAGTCTTTGTTAGAAGTAAAAGCCAATGTTAACCATCCGTTTTATTGATAATGGAAGTGGTCTCATTTGGCATAGCTATAAAAATCACTTCTTTATATGTATGGTCCAGAAGCTATGTGTTTAAAAACCAACAATGCAGATCACTCGAGACATTGCTCATAAAAGGAAAAATATGATCATTATTCATATAGTTATTGTCAGAGGCCATATGTGGGCATAGCAAGTAAACTATTAATACTCTATGTGTCCTAATGCCTCTCTATGCTGGTCAGCTGAAGCAGAGCACGCTAATTTCTATCTTGGTTTCCAGGATAAGAGGCTGCCTGGATCACCAGAGGAGTACATGGCAAGTATTGTCTCCTAAGAGGCATGAGAATTGTCTGTTAAGAGTTGTAAAAACCTGTATTAGAGGAAAGATCATAGTTTGCAACAATGACTTGTATTAGTCTTAAAAAACTGCCGCTCTGTGCCGTGCTATGTGCCGGTACTGCATCTGTTTAGGTTTTATACACCAATAGTCAAAGTACTTCTGTAACCACAGGACTGGGTGATGTCCTGTCTTGTTCATTGGGGAATTAATTGTACTTGTTTTAGAGTTAGCTGTTAAGGAGATTAGGAAGGTGAAGCATAGCAGAGTAGCTGTGGTTGCATGGCAACTGGAAAGAACGGTAGCATCTGGCATTCTTAATTTCTTTAGAACCTATACATGTGCCGTCATATGAGTATTATTATTTCTACCACTGTGCCTCATTTTTCTGATTTGTTAACCAATTGGTAGTATCCTTGATGTTACCAGTTAACTGAAGAGAAAAATTAAATATAACATTGGATGCCGTGATATCAAATCAGTTTCCTAATATTCAGACGTGACTAGCCCTAGAGGATACTCTCAAGAAGCAGCATAGAGGAAAAGGTCTAGCCTTGCATGAAAGACCGGCTTTGAGGTTAGTCAGCCAGTGCTGATAGCTACTTGAGTGTATGTTGTCTCTCCTGTCTGCTGAAACAATAGATCAATTTGAAATTTTGTTTACTTTCCTCCCGCAGGGCCATTTCTTTCCTGTTAGGAGGGCAGGAAGACCAGGCCATCTGTCACAAGAACGGCATCTCTAAGAAAAACTGCATTAACTGCACTTTAACTCGTCTTCCTTGATAATTTCTCCACTTGTGGCTCCAACTGCTTCATGTTTTATTTCTGACAAACAAAAGAGCCTTATTAAAGTAGTGGTTTGCTTCATTCATTGTTGAAATAAAAACTCAGTAAATGATGGGGTGTCAAGCATAGACCAGATTGGTTTTGTTCAGCTGCCTTTAAGCATTTGACATCGGCTGCTCGCTCCATGGGTTTTTTTAGTGGTTACTTTAAAGTAAAAGAAAAGGAACAACAGAAAGTTGTCCACAGATCTTTCCACCAGGAAGCAGCAACCACCACTGCACTCAGCTGGTATTGGGCACAGGAAAGCCTCCCCAACGTTGCCACCCCAGAGACAAGCTCTTTTTTAAGGTCTCCTTGCCTCTTTGTGGGCACCCAAACCAACCCAAAGCTGCAGATTTTATCAAGCCTGAATGGCGATGGGGCTTTGGAGAGCAAGCGCCTCAAGGGAGGGCAAATGTGCTCCCCACACCACTCAGCATTGCTCTCCTCTGGACCCACTGATCTGCCCAGTGTTGGGCACAAAATAAATATAAAAGGATCCCCTATGTCAAAGCCCAGCCCAAATTTTCCAGCCTGAACACTTTACTGGGAAGATCAAGCAGGGGCCCGGAATTTATGAACGTTGATGAGGAACTGTTTTCCTTGGTTGATGATCTTCAGCAAACCCTGTGTATGCGTTTGCTTGGCTTGTACAATTCTTGTTGTCTCCTAAGAAGCTGATGAGATAATTTTGAAAAAGCTAAGAACTGTACAAACATAGAAAATTAATTTCTTGTATTTTAAAATGTTGACTAGACTAGCAGATTGTATAAACAATGCATAAAAATTCTATTGCATATTCTGTCTTTAAGATTTCATTTTATAAAACCATCTTTATAAATCCTCTTTTGCTACTTCCTATTCATCCTTTTGTTCAGATCTCTTCGAGTGTTAACCCAGATTAGAATTCATCATTTCTGAAAAAATGAGATGCTAAAGGTATTCTTTCTTCAGTGTGCATCGCCAGCCTTCCTTGACAAGCTGTCAAGAAATATGTCTCTAAAAAGCCAGGTTAGATCCTCAGAGACAACCAGTGATGCAGTTCTTAGTGATGTACTAAAACCCAGTCAGAGTGCACCTTTTTGTTGCTGTGTGCAGCGATGTGACATCTGAGTTATTTGTTTGCTCTGCCATAAGATAGCATTAGTGGATATAATGTGAACTGATCGCTTATTTGTGGAAATATTTATGGTGCTGCTTTCGAGGGATCATTCAATTCCAAAGCAGATGGCAAAGCATGGATATTCATGGACTACTTTAAAAGCTGTCTTAGGTAAAATGTTTTCGAACCAAGCAGCTAAAGCATGTAACAATCTGATATTTTCCAACACTTATAACTTAATGTTTACATATATTTACCATAAATCTTCATAAAGGCTACTCAAGCAAGAATTTGCTAGTTCCAGTTTTTATTATAGTATATTCCATGGGTTCGTTATTGCTGAGGCCCCTGACCCGGCAAATACCCATGCATGAATTAAACAAAACTCAGCTGAGGGGGCTGACTGAGTTCAGTGAGACTGAGCATTTGTACCACGCCAGGAACACATGGCCTGTGTTGAGATTTTTGGTTGTTTGGGGATTTGGGACCCCCACTTTATGACAGCTAAAAGTCCGGCTTTAGAAATAATGAGCTTCTTTGCTCAGAACTGTGATGATCTCCAAAGGCTTTAATATTCTGCAAATATGATTTTAGGTAGACGTGAGGTAGCTGTTCAGATCGTTTCATGTCCTTCTTCCTTAATTGCCCAAAAACCAGCTCTCCATGGTTCCATGTATATAAAAGTTGGGGAGTAGAAGTCTTTTAATTGTGTTGAGGTGGAGGACTGGCCCTCATGGAATAGATGATTTATTATGTATTCAGATGCCACAAACTAATCAGCTTTCTGACAGTGTTTGGTATCCCTCACCTGGCACTCCCTGGGCTGTCTCTTATTGCCTTCTGTCCTTCAGAGAACATCCACATCCCCCTTTCATACAGTGGCCTCAAAGACCTGCACACAATCCACCAGCAATATCCCACAAGTCCTGTTATCCAAACCCGCATACCTCAATTTAATACAAAAGGAAAAAGAAATACAGGAAAGGGTTTTAAAACTGTTCCCTTAGTAAAACTTATGACACAGGGGGTTGATCTGCCTAGTTTAGTCAGTATTCACTTGCACTCCCCTTGTTCTCAATTGTCTACTATTTAAGGTACATCCCCATTACACTGGTGTAGGTCAGTGTGGGCTAAGTGTCTGCGTCCCTTGGGACGCCCCGGGTTCACAGCTGGACCTGTTTGGGTGGTCTTTGCCTCTCAGGTGTTTGCAGTGCAGCTGTACTGGATGCTGCTTGATTTGGGAGGGGGTTGGCTCAGCCTGGGCTTTTGCTTGTGTCCGGGGCTGCAGGTTTGGCTAGTGGAGAGCGTAGCCTATTGTTGGCTTTGTGTGGACCTGTTTCTACAGAACTGGAAGGTGAGTTATGGAGGATTTATATTGCTGAATCTGCTGCGCTTTAGAAGACAAGTAACTTCCAAGAGAGGAGGTAGGGGCTGAAGTGCGTTAAGGTGCCGTGACTTTTTCTTAAGCAAATAACTTCTGAAGAACTTCTAAAATTTGCTGGTTTGGTTTCTTTTAGCTGTATGAATATGGAAGCACTGAGCTGAGCATGCATCAGGCTTTTTGGTTGTCGTCTGTGTTATCTCTGAAAGATTACTACTGGTACTGGGGCTTAACTAATTTGAAGTTTGCTGAGTTGGATGCACTGTCTCCTGCACTGCTGGTGTATCTTTAGATGCCAGGGAAAGGTTTGGTTTTTTTTAGTCTTTCACTGCTTGTTTGGGGTCTAGTTTTGTTACTAGTTCTTATGGTGGTAAAAAGGATTATTATGTATCCTGCTGCTTCTGTCTATTTTATCCACCCCATTCTGAGTGCAAATATTTCACATTAAAATTGAAATAAGCCCTGTGACTGAATGTGACCACTGTGGGCTGTGCTTGTTCTTGGGCAGTGCCCTCGGGAAGGGGCCATCCTGCAGACTTCTATCTAACTCACTCAGTTAGATAGAACTAACTCTATCTAGACTTCTATCTAACTCACTCACTCTAACTTCCAGTTCAGTTTACCTATAGCTTTGCAATGCTGTTTTCTTTACTTTTTCTAGTCCTACAAATCAGACTGCTTCTTAGTTAAGAATAAATGCACTTGATGGTATAGCAGGAACAGTAAATATCCTGGGAAACATCTTACTATGAGCAGTTCAAAGGCCCATGCAAGAGCATGTACTTATATGCATATGTGTGTAGTATTTATTAAAAAGTACTTGAATAAATGTTAATAATGGATACAATGCTAATGTTTCCTGTGGTTTTTCAAGCCACTGGGGAAAGTGGAATATAAACTACTGTAACTTGAAATAATTCCCTAGTAGTAAGTTGCTAGATTACAAGTACTGCGTTGTGCTTACGTTCCTGGAAAGTGATTAGTTATTAATGGCATAAGCTGAAGATGATGTCTAAAAAATGCTTCTAATACTTGTTGTAGGTAGGTTGTGTCCTACCACGTTAACAGCATATCAAAGACTGGAGCTCTTCTTTCTACCTTAGATACAATAGCTCTATTATCTCTGCTTGTAGAGAAAGGTCTAGGTAGGGTAGATCTGGGATTTTTCTGTCTTTATTTGCTTTGGTTCGAAGTGCTCCCAGTTTTTGTAGAAAACAAGTTGCAAACTTAGATTCGTATTTTGTTTGTTTGAGCCCTTGTGCCTGTGGTTAAGATGGTGTGGAGAGTTTGTGTGTTATTTCAGTTAAATTACTTCAGCCTGGTTTTCACCAAATTGGTGTCACTTATGCTCTATGGTGCTTCATGCTGTGAAAGCCTATGAACTATTGCAGCAGAACACTTTCAAATTCCTCATTTTGCCAAGCAAAAGGAATAAAAATGGGTAAAAACAAAACATAAAAAATTACTCTCAAAGCTTTCTGGCTCTGCACAATATTCAGGCATGCAGTCTGTGGTTGACTTTAAATGAAATAAGAACACAGGGGACTATATTTAATTTAAACACCACTCATCCTAAAATGACTTAACCTGCAGAATGATTGCTGTGCAAACACTCTAATAATATAGCTGAGCTGTCACTTCAGTCAGTATTTAATAGTCTCTGGCTAATTTAATTATTAACACTTAAAGCATTTCATGAAAAATGATGAAAATATGGATACATAACCCTTGATTCTGTGATTCTATATCGTTTAAGGGAGTGTTAGAAATGGTTGGACTCGATGATCCAGTGGGTCCTTTCCAACTTGGTGATTCTATGATTATTACTGAACCTTCTGAGATCCCACAGAAGATGCTTGTAGCTACTGCCTGCCCCTTATCAAGGGAGACAGAAAATGGTTGTGAACTGAACTGTAAACAGAGGATTCAAAAACTCTCATTTCAAGATTGCCAATGAAGTAGATGAAATGGGCTCCTCCCAGCATTTGCTTCCATGTGGTCTGTGTGGAAGGCCTGAAAGTGAAGGGATACTGTTTTCTCCTCCTGCCCTAAAGACTGGAAATTCTTGACTTTTTTTTTTTTTTTTTATTATTTTACTTAAATTTATATGAAGGCAAGCCTGGGAAATTGCACTGACTGGGAGCCACGTCACAGAAACAGCCTAAGCGTGAATACCAAAAAAAAAAAAAGGCTGTAGCTGTGGAAAAGTTGTGTAGTTGTGATGTTAAGGTTTCAGTATTCTTTATTCCAAGAAGTTCCTTACTATAACATGAGTCCTGGTGAATGTGAAAAGAAGTTGAATAGCCAAAGCTTCTATATTTATTTGTTCGTGTCGCACGTATATGGTAAGACCGCTAAATTCAAATGAGTTCCTCTGGCTTTTTTAAGGCTCTACAAACCCACTGGCCTAATACTGGGGGAGATAATCCTTGGGCGTCTGCTTGTGTTACCATTAGGCTTTGGTTAATGCTTTATGTGGCTGTGCCTGGGTTGATGGTTATAGTTATTAACAGCTGGCATGGGGCTTGGCAAGAGCCTGGTCACTTGTTTGAGGGATCTAAAATGGACTCTAGAGAGCTTCAGTATTTCCTTTGTTCCTGGCATAGGCTCAGGCAGCAAGAGTAGCTGCTGGGAGGTTTGCATGCCTGTTGTGTGTTTCCATTAGTGACACACGAAGGAGCCTTAATTTGAACTTGAAGGTCTAACTTTGTGTGCACCTGTGGTGGCACCTGGCCTGGAATAAGCGTGAATGTGGAGCTGCTGGCCTCATAGGCAAGGGCAGTAGGTGGGAGAGATGAAGCCAATGATGCAGGCATCTCCATGGTTAATAATGCAGAAAACCCCTTGTACAAAGCATGACTTTCTCTGCTCTTGGAACTGGAACAGCCTTAAGATGTTTGACTGGTATTGAGCAGTCACTTGAGTTATTTTTTGTTCTGGTTTGAAGTGTAGAGAACCTTGATCACAAGGCTAGGGAATTGCTCATAATTGAGTTTTAATTCTGAATTCCCAGCTGAGGAAGTTCTGCTGGGTTTATTGGTTGCTCTTTCTGGACAAGTGTTTCAGTTGAAAAAGGCTAACAAGAGGGTGACTAGATTATCCTCCTTAGAAGGAAAACTTGTAATATGTCCCCACTGTGCTCCTCTTTCTTGTTGTTTGAAATTGACACAAACTGTGGAATTTATGAAGTGCTGGATCTCTATAATTCTTCAATGCTGAATGGTCTAGATGATAGCTTGGTGCAGCTTTCAGCTGACACTATGGGAGCACTTGGGTGTGAGCTGTGCTTGATTTAAAAAAAATTAATGCTTAGAATCTTTTCAGGCTTTATGTGAGATTGTTTTGAATGTTAAAAGAATCCAAATTAGCTTGAAGCTTGGATTAAAATAGACAATTCTTCCTAAAGTTGTCAGTAACTCCAAAATGTGGAGTGACAGACATGCATAGCCCTGCTAGGAGAACGAGTCCGTGAAAATCGAGCTAACCTGGTCTTAAAATTCCCCTGAAGCAGCAGAACATGGAGAAGGATGTGCATGTGTGTGTTATGGTGACAGATTGGACATACTCAGTGCTGTTTCTAAATGCTTTCCAATGCCTCCACACACCCTGCCTCCCTCCTGCTGTATTTGTGCTGCCTGGTTGGCTGTGTGCACCTGCTATTGCTTGTTCCTTGAGCATTCTTTCTCTATACATATGCATATCCCCTTTAGATATACTGTAGGAGTTACCATGCGTCAGTCTTGCAAGTTGGGACAGTGTTTAGGTTTATTCTGGAATTTAGGAACAAGGGATTTATTTAGTTAATAGGGCTATCTTTGAAAGAGCAATCGTGTAAGTTGCTTGCCTTTTCCTAGAAGCAGCTGGACAGTGAGAGCCCAACTGTTTCCATGCCTGCTAAAGCAGTCCTCTGGTGCTTCTGTGCTGTCTGGCTCCTGTCCTAAATTAAAGCTTGTGCAGAGATGCTTGCACTAACGAAGGGTTATGGCTTCAGCCCATAATGCACTAACGCAAAGGTATGTGCAGCCTGGCTCTTGTGTCTGATACAGACTAAAGCAGAAGGAAAATCTTAGTGCTCAGAAGCAGAGGAGGCAGGTTAATAATGCAGAATATTATTAATTATTATTGCAGAATATTATTATAATTATTGCAGAATATGCCTGTGGTGGGAAGGGCAGATAAGAGGTCTGGCTGAGGACCTGAGACATGGTGCAGTAGGAGGCTGATGCCTGTGCTTGAGATGAGGCTGCCAGCGGGCGAGGGGACAATGGCAGACTGCTTCTTAATGCAGTTCTTAGGGATGCATCAGCTAAACTGGGCTTGTTAACTTGTTAACTATTAAAGAAGTTATCTCCAGGGTATTTATTTCAGGCAGTTCTAGTCAAGTAATCCCTTAATTCCTCAGAGTAAATGCTGATGAGGATTTACTGCAGGCTCAGTGGTGTGGAGGTCACTGTGAGAGTGCTTACAGAGTGTATTTGGGAACAGCGTGGCTGCTGTCCCCTGGGACTGGGTGGTGGGAGCTGCGGGGTGTCCTTGGCTGACCCACAGCAGGGCTGTCCTCTGTGGGGGCGCTGGTGGCTGTGGGCGAGTGTCATGCTTGGAAATGCTTCTTTTTCCGATCATGGAGTAAGGGTCTGTTTCTTTAACTTTGGCTGAATCCACTCCAAATGTTTTGTGGCTCCTGTGCATGCTGCTCGGCGTTCTCTCCTCTTCCTTGGATTTTCCTTTTTCTGGGTCCTCTCAAATGAGAGAAGCCCCGGTTCCAGTTGAAGCCGTGCCCTGTTGCATATACTTCAGTGGCATTTCCTCTGTTTGCATCATCTTGCTGATAAAAACAATGATTTTTTTTTTTTTTTTTTTTTTGGCTGTTTACACCGAATGATTTCTTCACTCTGTACAAAGCATTCTGCTACTTTGGAGGCCAGGGGATAGACAGCTTGTGCTCTTCCACTAAATCACTGCATTTACTAGTTAGGAGTTATTTATCTTCATCTTGGTACTGTGAGGGCAAGTCGAAAGAAATCCAAGAGGAATTGCTGCCCATGGTGGGCAAAGGAACTAGAACTTCAGTATTTTGTCAAACTCTCCTTCTAATGGAGTTGGTTTCCTGGGAACACCAGGGCAGAGTTATTTAGGCTGCGTGACAGTGAAACTCTGAGTGGGTAAATGTTATGCCAGTATTTCAGACGGTAAGCAAAATGGTTACAGAATGGCATGTGGTATTGAAACCAATGAGCTGTTATGAAAGGAAATTATATCCTGCAGTTGCAGAAAATGTAGGTGAAGTAAGCAGCTTATTTGCTGTGGAAACTCCTTTGCTTGGGGACAATTTCTCAGTGGCCAAAGCGTGGCAGTGGTTTGTGCAGGTACTCCTGGGCTCTGCTGGGCACAATGCAATTGTCTGTCTCTCTTCTGTAAGATGACCGTGCTGTTGGCTGCAGCATCATTATGCAGAAATATGATACTAGAAGTTTGTTCTTCTATAATAATAAACAAATCAAAACCTTAAAGTGTTGGAAAAGCAGAGTCGTGTGTAAACCCAAGACTTGTAGCAACTTCTGTGCTACAGAGGGAAAATGATGAACACCTACTGTGACCAATCCAGGTTATTAAATAAAAAATTAAAGTATCATTTTCTTACAAGCTGCGTGCTTTCAGCTTCTTCAGTTTCTCAGTATCTTGGCCCAGACCTGGAGCTGATTAACATGGATTACTTGTTACGTTAAATGTCTTATTACGTTTTCTTTCATAGTCAAACAAAAAATTATGTTGGAATGTTTCCTGAAAATAAGTATTTTAGAAGGCATTTGAAGCTTCAAATTGACTAATAGACTACTGTAATTTTAAAATGTACTGTGCCTATATGTTGCTATTATATATTTTGGTTAGGTACTGAATAATTGTTGTCCCTGACAAGCCTCATTGTCAAAAGGGGCTGTTTTAATTTAATACTAGAAGCTCAAAGATATTGAAAGCAGCTGCTCTTCTGTTCAGAAAAAAAAGTTTAATACTTTGATCTGGAAAATAACGATGTGTCTCATTACAGAGAGCGGAAAAAGGAAATATTTCAATCTAGATAAGGTAAGAAGTTTCAAGGAGTACTAAGTAACAGCAGCTAACCTAAAAGCTTTTAAAAATAGAATATTTCGGGTGTGCCTTAATCTGACGTGCCATTATGATTATAAAGCTTGTGACATGACTTGGTACAATGATGTGTTGTATTAAATGTTATCACCGACCAATGTAATGAAATAATGTGTATATAATACATGTAAAACGAGATTTTATTTTAAAATGTTTTTCAACATGAAGTAGCACCTAAAATCACCATCTTGTTTCTGGAAATTATTCTGAAAGAGCAGTGCAAATTCATGCATTTAAAGTGACAAAGGACGCTGATGTGCCTGTTCCTGCAGGCAGCAAATATTAGTGTGGTGTTGGAAATAAGCCAAGGCTGTTTACTCTTCACATCCTCAGCAAAACGTGAAACAGCCTTGTAGGGGTCGATGGCACATTTGCTGTTGACTCCAGTGGGGCCAGGATTTTGGTGGTAGTTCCAAGGACAGCTTTATGTGAGCGACCACCATCACCCTTATGGAAGTGGGGACACAGGAGCCTCCATTCCTGTGAGGATCATGAGTTGCGCCGTGGACTGTCACGGGTGAAGCCTGGAGGCTGCTGGGGCGTGGAGGGGAACGTGCTGCTGCGTGAGCAAACTCTGGTGTGACTTCCCTATCTTCTTAAGACCTGTTGTCTTGATAAGCAAATCATCTTCATATACAATAATGACAGGCATGGGAGCTTAAGCTTGGTGTGTCTACAGTTATACTTGGTTGTAGTTTGTAACAGAAATAAGTCCTCTTTGAGTATTTGAGGACTAAATACAGACTTTTGAAAGGGAGAACAAGTTAATTTCAAGGCCTGCATGTCACAGCCTTATTTTCCATTTACCCTATCGAGATCAAAGCATTGGGTTATTTGATTATTGAGAAGTCTTTAAATGAACTATTTCAAGGTGTTAAACTACTGCCTGTTAAATTTATTTTCCTTTTTCTGGTGGTAAAACACATCAGATTATCTTTTTGCTGGTGGCCTTAACTGTTGCCATGTATCACAAAGCCTTTTGTAAGGTTTATCATCACTTTTCATCCACCACTGCTAGTTGTTTGCATAAGAATCAGTAAGAAATGAACACAGTTATCACTGTTAAGTAGAGAAATGGTGCTTCAGGCTAGAAGTTATGGTAGTTGCAGATTTTATAACCCTTAGGATATTTATAATTTAAGGTGGATGATACTACTAACATGAGCGGGTGGTGCTTCAACTGCTATTTATGGTCACTAATTTTGTGTGATGCACACATCTCCGCTTTGGTGTGTGTTTACCTTGCTGTTTTCTGCACTGTTTGTGCCCAAATCAGTCCTGCTGAGAAATCAAAGCATCTGTAGTGCTTGTATTGGTTATTTTCTCCAGGTTCTACTCCTCTCTCTACATCAAGTATTTGCAGGGCCAGTGACACTTACAAGTACAGTTCTGGGAGGAAATGCTCACCGATGGCCACAGCTGCTGCTCCACACTCTGTGCAGCTTCTTCCCCGAGGCTCAGCCTTGCTCCACTATCCAGGTCTACTTGTTTATTTAGGGCAGGTTTACTATCTCCATTATGAACGTTGTTCTATATAACCATCGCTATATTAAATGACTATTTTTCTTCTCATTTGTTTATCCATACTCTAAGTAGGGAAATTACCATACCACGAGTTTTTGATGTATTTTTTTAAATGCCATATTTGAACCTTTTTGTATTTTATTTTAAATTGCTACAGGTGTCTTGAATATCTTCGTCAGCCATTTTATAGACTACTGGCTTTTCACTCACTAATTTATGTGGCTGCTTCTCAGCTTTGCTCTCAAGTTCTGAACACATTGTCCTGTTAAAGGAATTGGGCTTTGTTCATATCTGGTTTGTGTAGTGTTGTATTAGAGTAGTTATATAGTAGTAATTACAGAGTATAAATAAGAGGAGCATGAATAATGTTTTCCCATTTTATAGAGAAGTTGTAATGATTATTGTGCTTAAAATAAATTTGTACTTTAGTTAAAAGCTATAACAGCGCACCACATTGAGAAACTGGATGGGTTAGAGCTTCTCAAATGGTATGTAAAAACATGGGCCTTCTGTAGAGATAAAAGAAGCTTAAAATGGGAAGGTGTTCAGTGTGGATACCCCTGCCTTTATGTCAAACTATAGAATTTGCTGCCTTGTTGAGGAGATGTGGAGACAATCTGCTACTGTCTAACTATCAGGAGAAAAAGGGAATCGCAGATCAATTTGTGAGCCTGCAGTGAAGAGTGACACGGTCAAGTGCAAGGTAAAAGAAGCTATTGAAATAGGTCAGTGCCATCAGAATTTTTCTGAGGAGTCAGGGCGGAAAAGTCAGGCCAAATAAAAAGAAAAAGCTCTGTACTGGCCCTTCCATATCTTAAATGCCTCTAAGTCTGAATTGGATTTTCAGTTTTAGTCCCCACAGTGGTTCCTGGTGCCATGTGGCAGAATGACAAATCCATAGGCTGGCTGTTTGTTACGTGATGCAGAAAGGTCATCTCAGAAGGAAGGAGAAGGGCCACTTGAGCATCTGTTATTTACAAGGTTGCCTACTGGTAGAAGTGGAGAAAAGCCATGGAAACAAAGTGGGTATAGAATGATGGAAGCCAAGAAAGGAAACAAAACATTGCAATAGAAAAGCTGTTTCTTATCTCTGTCTAGAAATATTATTATTGGTGTTTAACTGCATGCCACTGGGTAGAATATTGCATTAAAGAAGCAGGGTGAAATTATTATAGGAGTTCTAGCTAACCAAATATAACACTGAGAGCGATTGAACCCCCTGTGATATTAGTCCCAGGGTTGCATGCAAAGTCCCAGGCATCTTATTTGTCTCCCTGGTTGTTCTGCTGGTGGGGAAAAACAAAAGCATTCCACTGGAAAATGAAAAGGGCATCACAAGGAGTTGCCATCCCGAAATGTGGTACAGCAGGGAACTACCTACCCCAATTCGCAAAAATGCAGTCAGAAGAAATTGCATGCAACAATAAAAATACTGCGAAGCATTTGTGTAGCTTTAACGGTTTCAGTAATTACTCCATATTCATTTAGACACATGAGAAACTATGAGTCCAAAATAAAGGCCCAACAAAATGTGTTGAAGATCTCACTTATTATAGTGTGGCTGAATAAACAGAATAGTGCTAACCCAGAATATCTGACAAATAACTGTGCTGAACTCTGGCTGGTGCATGGGATTAGACATAGTGATGCTTGTGGGTACAGCAATGGAAGCACTAATGTATATCTGCAGTCTGAGTGAGAGTGGAATTTATCTGCACAGAGGCAAGAGCTGTGCAGGGAGACATTAGTGTCCTCCACGTGGATGTGAAAACATGTGTTCTCTGACCCTGACTCTAGACTGTGCCCTTTCTGCAGTTCCCCCATTTGTAGGCTTTTTCCCTTTTACAGAGGGCAAAAAATATATTGATCAGTATTGCTCTAAGACTAACAGTGCATGACACTTGATATGCAGAAAGGAGTGTAGTCAAGTCGTATGTTCCATTTAGATGGAATAAATGCAATTTTGCTCTCAGCTGACTAAAATACAGTTGAGAACAAATATGATTCAGCACTATCTGAAGCAAAATGTAGCCTTACTTATTTAAGGAGTTTTTGGGTCTTGGGTAAGACAATCTGAAGTTTTTCCCCCCATTTAAATACTGTTTTGATTCAGTTTTTACAGGATCTAATATTATTCTTTATTTTTTATTTTGGAAAGATTAATCACTTGCAAAATTGCAGCACTTTATTGAAAGGATTATTTTGTGTTATTACTCTGTATGACTCTTTTACAATGACTGACTTGTTTGCCTTTGAATATTATATTAATTTTCTGTTTAAATAGTAGAATTAAATCTAATCCCTTCTGGCAGAAAACTTTACTTTTGAAAATGTTGCAATAAGACCTTGCAAATACTACTTACTGCAAAATTTTGAAATGGAGATACTAAGTGTGTTTAACTTTTGGTAGCTGAACTTAATTTCAAATTCAAATATTCAGGAAAAATGTAAAAATAATTTTAAAAAAATCTAATATTACCTTACTCTGAAGCTGGCTGTTTCGAAAAGTTACTAGATAAAACGATTAGCTGCAGGAACAGAAAATAAAGGCACTGTTAACATGCAGTTGGGGGGCTTGCTTTATATAAAATTAAACTGAAAACCTTCAAAAAATATCACAAGAAAATGCTTTAAGAAATATTCAGAAGAAATGCAAAGAATTTCTCCTTTCTATGTGTTTTGCAAAGATAATGCTACCACCTTATGAGTTGCAATGTGAAGCATTCTCTTGGTGAGTCTTTACATCTCCGAGTGGAGATGTATTGAAGTTCTTGTTTTGAGGCTGACACCATGTGTCTTCAGTCTGGTTTTATGTTGGATCCTTGTAGCAACCGGCAGGAGGCTTTCTGTGCGTTCTGCAATACATATGTAAACTGAATTGTACATAATTGATAGTGCATTATTCTCTGCCTATTTTAAATAAAAACTAAGTACTCTTCAATGTCATCGAATTCAGATTTCCAATACATTGTTTGTGGATTTCACAGGTGACTCTTGAGTTTCTGGTCACTAGTATCTTATTTGTGGAAAATGAAAGGCTTTTCAACTCATAACTATGTATTTACCATATGAGGTAGAAAGTCAGAGCTCTCCTTGGAAAACGTAGTACGCAATTTCTCTTGCAGTACGTGGGCATTGTTTCTGCACTATTCAATTTAGAAATGTGGATTTTTTTTTTCAATATCAAAGCATGTCTTTGATCACTGGGTTCAGTGTTAAGACTGAATAATTCCAAATAGGACTGAAAGTTCTTAAGCAGCTTTGGGGACAAAAAGGAAGCAATGGGATGGATCTCTTTACGACAATGTCAGTCTGAAACTACGTGAAAATAAGAAAATTGTGCCGTCTACTTCTGCTAAGCTTCTGAGGTTACGTCTCATTGGGTATGTGTGCAAAACATGATATCTTTATTTACTTCTTTCCTTCTCTCTATTTAAAGCAAACCCCTGCTATATTATAGGTGTTTGCACAATACACTTACTAGAACTGTCATAAATGCTAATTGGTTTCAAATTGTGTTCATTCACTGTAGTGTGTGTTATTGCTGTTAAATTATTCTCTGAGGCTGTGTTCATCTCTGCACAAGCGTCACCAAGTAGCTGTTTTATGGCTTCAGATTACATCACTGAGATAACTGTGTCTTAGGCTGCCTTACACCTTTTGCTAAACGTTACAGGTTGCTTGCATCTCCCAGGCAAAGAAAGCCCTTTGGACGAGCAAGAGAGCCATTAGGAGTAGCAGAGCATGTAAAATTAGTTATTAAATATACAATCTTCGTAACTTGGATACTTTTTTTTTTATATTGCATCTCTTTGCAATCTCCAAATTTCCTCAAAGAAGTACTTAGCCAGGTTGAATTGTTACTAACTGGAACCTTGAAGTGTGACGTAGGAAATGTGGCACACTGCTTTTCTTTCAAGTATGTATTTCTACATTGCTTTTCACACCTCGGATGGAGGGGTTTTAATTACAGTGTAAAAGCTTCTCTTTACTAAAAGACACTAAAGCTAATACTGAAGAGGTTCTTGGAAATTGTGTCAAGACTGAGGAATTGAGGTCTGAATGGAGGAGAACATAGGTTAAATGCAGTATATGCTAAATCTGCCCAGTTGGCATCATGGCAGCTAATCTCTGGCCAAACTGAGTCTGCTTAGTACTTCTTGGGAACAAAACAATATTTGTCTCTACTTCTGCAAAAATTACCAAATGACACTTGTCTTAAAACTGTGAAAGGCTCTATGTACCACTTATGTTTACTTCTCTTAATTGGAAATGGGATTTTGCTGTTTGTATGAGAACTAATGTAGGCTGTGAAGTTGAATTCTGAGATGATGGAGTTATACACTTTGTTGTGATTTGCTTATAAAGCTTTTTAATGAATTAAAATTGGTTTGTGTTTAGAGGTTTGGGTTCAGAGTTTTTCCCTTTCACAATAACTTTGGTTTTCAAAAGCATGCTGCCTTTGGCTGTTTTAAGTGATGTGCTCATGAAAGCAACATAACACTGATAACAAAATGAAGTGTCTAAATTAATCTCTGATGTCAACTACAGCTATTGCAGAGCTGGGATAAGCTGGCAAGTAAAGCTGTCCCAGCACTACTCAGCTAGAGTTGATGGCTGTGAAGAAGGTGGAAAGTCTTCATAGCTCAGACCAGATAAGGAGCGCTGGCAGCACACTATTCCTTCCTTATTTCCCTGCCAGAGGCAGGAGAGATGCCAGATGTGGTGATGCCCTACTGCGTGGCTGTGTCCAGTAACGGTGATCAGGCAGCCTCTGGGCCCTTCTCAAACCATGAACTGCACAAAAACTTCCCAAGCCATGACAGGCGGGGTTTAAATAGTTCCAGAGCCTCAATATGGACTTCTTGGTTGCTGAGTAGAAAGTGATTTCATGTGGTAGTTTTGTAATTTCAGTGCACTTGTGGGTTTTGTGTTGACTTTTATGTGTTTTTTTGTGGTTTGGTTTTTTTTTTTTTTTGAGGGGAAGAAAAAGGCTTTCTGTGCCCCAAACCCGAAGACTGGTATGGTCTGCAGCTTGGCTTAGGAAAAGCATCACAAGCAATAGCTGTCCTGAGTAAAGAAACAATTAGGTTTGATTGCTTCCACTGTTTTTGGTTTGTTTTTTTTCTGTGTTTGGAAACTGTCACCACACCCAAAACTGCAGGATCAAGTTGGAGAAACCCAAGCATCTTCCTAAGATGCCATACCTCCCCCTTTCCAGCATCTTCCTTGAGTGCTGAGCAGCACAAGAAAAGGAAAAGAATCTCTAAGGGGATCACCCATGCCCTGAAGAAGCAAAATATGAGGTGATCATCCTGAGCACTCTTTGTCTGCTCTGAGTTTGACATTTCTCCTCTAGAAAGTGTTTTCTCTTCCAATCATTATATCATTCAGACCAGTGCATTAATCCTGGCTTCAGTAAGTGATATATGTTGCCTGGAGCACTTGAATTCCTAAGTTGCCAATCTGTTTCTCGTGCTGCAGGCTACCTGCCAGACCTTGAGGTGCATGACTGTTTTACCATTGACTTGCAGATAAATGGGAATTTTCTCTTTCTCGATATCTGCACTGCTATCTTAAAAAGAAATCTGTGGCTGTAAAATGAAGATTAGGTGTGACTTCTGTTGCCTGGCATTTTATGACCTCAGCAGCACCGAGAAATACTTGCCGATATAATAATAATGGCAATAAGCTTTAAAGCATCATAAAAGTGTAAAAGATGCAGCGCCTGGCAAGAACTGCCTAGCTGTAGCATGTCCAGGTTATGAAGACACAGGCAGGGCTATTATTTCTGTGAAGGAAGAGTATTCCTGGAAAGCCTAGTCATCTCCAGAAAGAAAAGCCTCCTTTATCTCGCTAGAATTTTTTTATTTTCTGCGAGCTTGACATTAAGTGTTTCCTTGAGCGCATTATGTTTCTGCTTCTGTTTCTGCTTGTGCTCACTGTGAGTGCTCATTTGCATGATGCATCACACGTACCCAGTTTGGAGAATATTGTTGCTCATTATTCCAGTAGAGTTCCATTCCACAGTTTTTAGAAGTGCACTTCAGTAATTGCTGCTTCATATCTTGGGTCAAAATGTTCTAGGAACAGGTATTATATTACATTCCCTACTTAGCTTTCCAAGGTTTCTTCTTCTGGCAGTCAGCTGGCCTATGCAGCTCTCCAGTTGTAGCCTTTAGGCTCCCAGTTTTGAGTGCAATCTCAACACGAGTCTGCATAGGCAGAGCGATCTAAGTGCCAAACGGTATCGGTATCATTATCAAAATGAGCAAGGAAACATGTCCATCAGCAAATCAACCTAGCTTAAATACGGGCACTGGTTTCTCTAAACTTCCCCAGAAGTGTTTTGTAAAGGAATGGGGTGTTGCAAAACACACCAACACAGCTGAAGCTCATTATCATTTTTTTTTTACAAGCAAGTCTGGTGACAATACTGTTGCAATCTTCCTGTGTTAAAGCCTGAGTCTTCAGGCTTGCCAGCAGCCTGCAAGAGGACAGTTTCCATTCCAGGCAGCGTTTAATTTTTCTGATATGGAAATGCATCTGGTAAGAAGTAGAGCAGGACAGCTGGCCTGCTGGCAGCAGAAAGCCAAGGAGGATCTCTGCTGATGGGACAGGAGTTAGCTGGCAGCCTGCCTATGAAAAGCTGCTTTTCCATTGCCCATCTGTATTTCATTACCAATCCTCTATATAGTCCAGTCCCTGAGATGGAAACTAATCCTTAAGCAACGAAAAAAAAAATGAAAAAAAAAATCCTCTCCCTTTATATGATGCATTATAGATCTTATGCCATAATAATTCAGGATAGACATTTTTTCTTATCGTTGTTGTTTTTCTATTGATTCTAATCTGATTTTTACGAGTTTAACAAGCTCAGTGCCTAGGGTGGGAAGAGCAAATAAACCTGCCTATAAAGCACCAGCTTGGTCATTGTGATGCATACATCCCAGCTCCGCATAGACCGGCAATAGGCTTAGATATCAGCAAATCTGTTTAGCAGAAATTCTTTGCTAATTTGGGCTTGTATTTCTAGAAGTAAGTATCATTTCCAGTAGTATCGCTACTTGGTTTGAACACTTAATGGTTAAAGCCATGTCTTTACCTCTTGCTTCCCATTGTAGATGAGGTGTTTCAGCTTTTTTTGTCATATGAGGTCCACATCGTGTAAAAATCTACTTTCCTGATAGTGTTTTCTGTTTTGAGCTATCTTTAAGTTATGCAACTGAGAGATATGCCACTAACGTAACTTTATTTATAGTTTGCTCAAAGGAGCAAGGTACGCTTATGCTGTTCTGAAAACTCTTAAAATTTCAGGCACTTGATACGTATCTTGGCTCTCTTGTGCATCCCTTCAACCTTGTCTTTGATACCTGTGAATAGATGTGCTGTTGAAATTGATACTGATGGTTTTGTGTGTGTGTGTCTGAGTTCACCCCAGGCCAAGGCAAGTTTGTTTTTTTTCCTTAACTTTCTTTCAGATGCTCATCCTGTTTCACTAAATATGGAGCGTTCATACCGGTCATGTGTATGGGGTCAAATTAGCTGTGTGGCTAACTTGCTGTTAATTCTTTTTTTTTTTTTTTTTCCAAAGACCCCTAAATCCTGCAGCTCGGCAGCAGTGTCGGTTATACCCATGTGAATGTTCAACTTGCTGCAGAATCCCCTCTTCCCCCAGTGGCGCAGCTATGATAAATCTGTTCCTGTCCTGTGTAAGACTTAAATATCTACCCCCTTACTTCCCTCCTAGTGTTTTTATGGATTCTTAAGAACACCGTAGCGGTAGTAGAGCTCCTTTGCAGAGAGAGCATTAATTCAGTTTGGAGTGGGTGGCTGTGACCCATCAGTTGGTGTCTGGCATTGATCTTTCAGTCTTGGTCAGATGGCATCTGCTGAATACTACAATTGCTTCCACTTAAGCTAGTGCAGTCACTTCTGTTAGCTATCCAATACCACACTTTAGAAGAGGATGTGAAATAATTAAACTTGTTGGTGGGCAAAATAAACCTTTTTAGAAGGAAGTGGATGATAAAAGTGCTAATTTTCAGTGGATTTATTTAGCTTCATTTCAGAACCCTCTGGGCTTTAGCTATGATATTGTTCCTAGAAATGATCCTAGAACTTAGCAGCTCACTGAAACCAATTTTCTTATATTCAGACAAAACAATTTCTCCTCAGATTTTATACAGTGAGGCACGTGCATGTAACTTTCAGCATTTGATTTTACTGTCTTGGTATCAGGCCTATCAAAGGAGTCTTTCTGTTTTAATTTCCATGGTTTTCTGCCCTGGATTGTTTTAATTCTACACTGATTTACTGGAGAAAAAATTCTGGGATAAACTCTATGCTGCTGTAACCCATCTTTTCAGGTGGCGAATAGACATGGAATAGTCTATTCCACGATTTAATGTAACTAATCTTATGTTTAATTCTGTATGCTTATGGGAGGAAAATATTGCTAAGATACTTACAGACAGCAGATAGGAGAGAAACACTAGCCTAGTTAAAGTAATTAATATTCACATTTAATTACTTTTTAAAGTAATTTTTCAACCATCCACTCAAAGAAATGAGAAATGAGAACAGGTGGCAATGGTACAGACTTCTCATCCCATGATTCATGTGGCATTACTAATTCTTGTGATGTTTATCTTTTCTGTGGGGTGTCGTACGCAAGGATGTATCTAAACATGAATGGGCAATAGAACTCATATATAGGTATACATGTTTCAAAAAAAGTTCAAAACTTGCCTAAACCTTAGAAGTTGATCTATAGATCTACATCTCCTTCATGTTAAAGGGTGAATGTGTATAGAGGAAGTGTATATTGTTCTCACTATACTATCATTTTTGACCATATAAGCTCAGATGAGTTTTCATATGCTAAAAAGTTAGATAAATCCAAGATTAAAGAAATTACTGTATTGCTGCTTTATCTTATCCTAATTTCCCGCCTAAATACCCGACAAGGGTGTTCTTAGCTGATGCTTGGATTTCTCTTCCTTTCAGAGTAATGAAAAGCACTCTTTGCCCTTTTTGCCAAGAGCTTCTTTCTTAGTCTGTTTCCTTGTACAAACATTGCCTCCCTCTGAGGCCCTTGGCAGTCACTCAGGCTCTGTGTTACAATTCTTTTTGCAGTGTAAAGTGAGGATAATAGCATCACTAATCGCACCTTCACAGCAGTGTGGTAAGAATTAGCTGGTTACAGTTAGTGAGCCACTTTTATGATAACATGCATTATTGGTTCTAGCCTTATTCTTATGGAAGTGAATGGCTAAAATTATGTAAATAGCATAGTATTCTTCAGCACCCTTCCAAGTTAAAAAAAAAAATAAAATCCATGAAGGCATGAAACTATCAAGAAGACAAAAAGAAAAATAGGAGAATTCCCTAAATTGTCATCAAGAATGTGTCAATTCTGGCTAATATTGTGTTGCATTTATGAAGTTTGCTACTTTAATAGAAATAAAGCTTAATAAAATGGTGGGGGGGGTTTTATGTGTATAATCGTATTCAGCAATCTAAGATTCTAGAAAGAAATGAAGACTGTGAATTTAAGTGAAATAATCCATACTGAACTCTTCCATGAAGCTTGGTGTAGTTGTATAATTATTTCAAATATTTTGTCTGGCAAGTAGGTTTATAACAAAGCCTGTTCTTAGTATTCTCTAATAGACATTCTGTATATTGAGGTGGTGTTTTGATAACTGATCTGTAGTCCTTCAGCAACAGCCTTTATATCATCTGCAAATAATTGAGCTAGACTGCTCACAAAGCTGAGGACAGTGAAAAGAGGAAAGACTATCTTTCATTGTCTTGAATCCCATGTCACTTGTCTACCAAAAAAAAAAAAAATACTATAGTTTTGTATTGTGCTTTTGTGTACATTTCCTTGTAAAGATAAGATTAGGTATTTGTTGCTGCATCTGAACTAAAAGCAACTGAGTTTTTGTTAAGCTGCAATTACCATAGAAGTTACGGAATTGCTAGGTTGGAAAAGGCCTTTGAGATAGAGTTCAACCATACCTGTCCACTACTAAATCATATCCCTAAACACTTTGTCTACCTATCTTTTAAATACCTCCAGTGATGGTGACTCGACCACCTCCGTGGGCAGCCTCTGCTAGTGCCCAATAACCCTTTCATGAAGAATTTTTTTCCTACCATCTAATCTGAACCTCTCCTGGCACAACTTGAGGCCATTTCTTCTTGTCCTATCACTTATCACTTCGCAGAAGAGACCAACACCCTCCTGTCTACAATGTCCTTTCAGGCAGTTGTAGACAGGGATGAGATCTCCCCTCAGCCTCTTCTTCGCTAGGTTAAAAGACTCCAGTTCCCTCGGCTGCTCCTCGTAAGACTTGTTCCCCAGCCCCTTCACCAGCTTTGTTGCCCTTTTCTGGACACGCTTCAGAGCCTCAATGTTTTTCTTGTAGTGAGGGGCCCAAAACTGAACACACTATTTCAGGTGTGGCCTCACCAGTGCTGAGTGCAGGGGCAAAATCACTTCCCTGATCCTGCTGTCCATGCAGTTTCTGATACAAGCCAAGATGCCCTCGGCTTCCTTGGCCACCCGGGCACACTGTTGGCTCATGTTCAGTAGGCTGTTGACCAACGGTTCTAGGTCCTTCTCTGCAAGGCAGCTTTCCGGCCACTCTACCCCACACCTGTAGTGCTGCACGGGTTTGATGTGTCCCAAGTGCAGGACTCTGCACTTGGCCTTGTTAAACCTCATACTATTGGCCTCAAAGCATTGATCCAACCTGTGCAGATTGCTTTGCAGGGCCTCCCTACCCTCAAGCAGATCTACACTTCCTCCCAGCTTAGTGTCATCCATGAACTTAGTAAAGGTACATTCAATCCCCTCATCCAGATCATTGATAAAGACATTGAACAGGACTGGACCCAGCACTGAGCCCTGGGGGACACCTCTTTTGACTGGCCTTCAGCTGGATTTAACTCCATTTACCACAACTCCTTGGGCCCGGACATCCAACCAGTTCTTACCCAGCAGAAAGTGCATCTCTCCAGGCCAGTGTCAGCCAGTTTCTCAAGCAGGATGCTCTGAGAAATGGTGTCAAAGGCTTTACTGAAGTCTGAGCACACTATATCCACAGCCTTTCCCTCATCCAATAAGCAGATCATCTTGTCATAGAAGGTGATCGGGTTAGTTTGGCAGGACCTGCCTTTCATAAACCCGCGTTCAATGGACCTGATCACCTGGTTGTCTTGCATGTGCTGTGTGATAGCACTCAAGATGACCTGTTCCATGACCTTCCCTGGCCCTAAGGTTATTCTGACAGACCTGTAGTTCCCTGGGTCCTCCCTCCGAACCTCCTTGTAAATGGGTGTAATATTTGCCCATCTTCCATCAAGCAGAACTGCGATTGGAGCAGTAGCAGGGGTGCTGCTGGTCGCAGTGCTACCCCTGGCCTCCATCCCAAATCACAGAGAGGATCTTGAAAGTCAGGAACTTATCTCAAACTACTAGTTCTTGCATAGGTCTGTGCATATTGACTACCCGAGACAGAGTTTTTAGGAGCAGGACATGCATTTGAGTTTGTTCTGTTTCTTTTTAAGTTATGAGACTGCTTGCAACACAGCTAACAGAGAAAATATTCTGTAATATTGTTACTTTTCCCACCAGCATAAGAAAAAAAAAATGCATGTTATCGGCCATTATTTGCTAGGCAAGTAAGTAAACTTTTTCCTAACCTCTGGTGAAGTATGGTATTAAAGGACTTTGCAGTGCAAGAAAGGGTTTCCTATGTGACCCAAAATAAAATTCAGGTCTGCTGGTTACAGAGAAAGGCACCAACTCATTAATGGAAGGAAGTGCCTTAACTTGTTATGTGATCCAGCACATCTATAATATTATTTTTCAGCGTTTGCTGCAGAATTATCTGACAAGATCTTGTCTTGTAGTATAACAAAAGCTTCAGTCAGTTTTCAGGAGTATTTCTGTTTATGAGAAGAAGCCACAGGATTGTGATATTTAGTTTGACAGGTTCTTTTTCTTTAATAAAATGTCTGCTCAGAGCTGTGTTCGCTTTTGCATCAAGAATCCAGTATGCTTCAGAGTAAGAACACATAATTTGTGATCCTTGATACGTTTGCAAAACAGATCTTTATCTATTGGGCTATTCCATGTGTAACTTTTTTAGCAAGTTAGTCCAGGGCTTGCTATATTTAAAAATAATTAAAAAAAAAATAAATAAACCTCTTTGAAACCTAGTGGGTGGCTTCAATCTGAATTTAACTTTGGGGAAACATAAGCAGTCAGTCTTTGAAATCTCTTTGGTACTGGCTCGTGCCTTAGAGTTCAACACCACTTTTATCTACTTCTGAGACAATCCAGGTGGGACTGGATCCTGGCTGTTGTTAACTAACACAGCTTCATCAAAAGAAGGATGCTGATTTACACTTGCAAAGGCACTAACCCTCTATGTTTTTAGATCTTCAGCCTGTTTGCAAAGGTCTCAATGCATTGGTAATAAAAGTTACAAGTTTAAACAGGAACATCAGCATCTTGGAGCTGCCAGATAAAATTTTAGGTCCTTCAAATATTTACCTGTCCAGATGAGGTGTATTTGGAGAGTGAAATAAAGGGAAATTATATATATTTCAGGAGAGGGAAAATGTGCATTATCATAGAAATCAAGATATTTCCCTGGCTGATGGATGAAGCACCACTGACATATTAGTAAACTGAATACTATTGGGGGCACAAACCTTATGCAGAGCTGAGATAAAAAAAAAATAGATTAGAAAATTATTGCAGGACAAACTGAACTGTTGTGAAACATTCTAATTTTCTAATGCTGTGAGAGTGGATTAGTTTTCTCAACTGAAATGCCTCACCAGTGTTTAATATACTCTTAAATAAACTGGGATCATAGGTCAAAAATAGGGAATTCTATGGCTGAACTGCTTCATTAGAACTGACCTGTTGAAACATTTGGAATCAGTCTAGTCTCAACCAGTGTTTTCTCACTATGAATCTGTTCAGTGTGCATCACTGCTTCAAGCTAGCTCCAGCTATGTTTCAGTAAGTGGATTGAATGATATTACCTGATGAATGTTGGATGTAAGATAAAGCTCAAAGTTGCAGCTGATCTGATTTTTCTCTGATACACTAACCCATTTTTACTTAGCCTGATGACATCAGTAGCCAAACTTCCTAAACTTGATTTGGGCACAAAAAGAAATGAAAGGCATCAAGCTAATTCTTCTTAGTAATGTGACAGACAATACCAGTTTTGTCTAATGTTTTTCCAACCCATTTAAAGTATTTAAATCCTGTGATTCAATGGATTTTCTGCAGGTGTCAACCTGAGGTCTTAGTGACAATTTCATTTTCTCTAGACAGTGACGTGCACTGGGACTGATTTATAATTTGTTGATTTCAGATATGAAAGTGGATGATCCTGTGCTGTTGTAAGTGGAAGACAGACTTTGTTGTGAGAAGCCTCCTTCAGTAGGAAGAGCTTGATGGTTCTTTTTCTTGGTGATGTGCTCTAAAGGTTCTTTAACACCTTGTGGGGATGAGGCGATTTCAGCTTGGGTCACAACTTGCAGAAGATGGTTGTCTCTTTGGGCAGTTTTCTGAGTGTATTTTTAAAAAGGAGCAGGTGAAATAATAGGTGAAAAGTTGCGAACTAATGCCAGCTAAAGAAAAGACTGAGGTTGTTCTGATGCGGTAAAGAAAAGACTAAGGTTGTTCTGATGCCGTAAGGAAAAGTTTTGGAGGTCTTATTTTACTGATGGTGCCACCAGTGTCGGTCTACTCAGTCTACACACTGAGAATGCTCCTTGATTCCAGTTTTACAGCCTGGCATAAAACAAGTTGCGTTGGTTTTCTTTGTCAGTTGACTAGAACAATTATGATAGTCTCTATTCCACAGATATAGCCTGACAAATGATGAGACTGCTTAATAATTTGCTAGTAAGCTAATACTGCTGCCATATTTTATAAAGCAAGAGTTTGGTTTTGGTGAAGGCTTGAGAAAATCCAGAGGTGTTCTAGTGGCCTGGCCTCTTGCCTCTAGGAGTTTCCAGAGTCCCATCTAGAAACTCTCCTACTCCAAAACTTTTCTAGTGATGAAGAGATCAAGTCTCATCATCAGAAAGAGACTTGCTCTTCACAGATTTGATCCTTGACATTTAAATATGTTTTTTAGTCTGAGGTGTACACTACTGTAGCGCTCTGTAGTCAAGTATACTTGCATTGTGCTTAGATTGGAGCTAGCACAGAAAACAGCAGTTTACTTGAACACCTTCTGAGCAAGCATGATGGTATCTACAATTCCCAGGCTAAATTGCTAGCTTAGTGGCTACAAAATGATTCTTACTGTGCTACTTCTGCAAGTCCTAAATGATCTCCTTAATACACGACGTGCGTTTTCCTGTTTTATTCTACTGTGCCTGTTCTCTGGAAAGACCCTCCTGAGATGTGTGAGAGCTGGTGAGTACCAGTGTTACTGTCCTGGGTTGCTTCTCTTCCATAGTTCTTCTATTTATCTTAGAGAGAGGCTGGCAAATAGGGGAAGCTTCAAATCCAGTTGTGTGGATTATGCCTTTATGGACTTCTAATAGGGTTTCTCATAGCTGAAATATGATGAAAACCCTGGATCTTTTGAAAAGAATTTGTTGCTGATTTTGTTCATGGCACTGTATGTCCAGTTTAAGAAAGACAATCTTCGTTAGCACATTGCCCTCTGTATTGATCACATTGTAAGGGTGGAAAGGAAAGGTCCTGTTGTAGTTTTACAAGTCTAGAGGCTCCTTTGTTTCACGATTTATTTTTTGAAATTGAGAAAAAGAAACATGGAGATGTGATAAAGAACGAACTCAATGACACACCATTTCTCTGGAGCTGCTTTTCCAAACAGAACTGTATTTTGCACTTTTATGTACAAAGGCTATTAAGGTACGGTAAACATTATTGCTAATTTTGACATGCAGTAAATAAGGTTGTGCGCTCCCCAGGACAGAAATTATATGTTATGATCCTTGATCATTGTTTTTCTTTCTAGGAGGTAATGTTATTTAAATAAGTGGCACTTGAAAGCTGTATGTGAGTCAGTCTGTGGTCCATGAGGCAATTACTCTATCAGTAAAAAATATAGGTCTTCTAACTTAATATTTAATGTGTATTTGAGGAAGCAATGCAATAAGAAAAAGCCTTTTGATTTTTTGATATGCAGCACAAATTTCTTATGTAAAAAAAAACCCTAGCTTAAAGTAGTGCTGTTTCAGTGAGCAGCATATATTGTTTGCCGCTGCTTTTAACTCTGGACCTGGTGTTATATCAGTATGTTTAACAGAGCCCTCCTGCTGCTGTTATAATGCTTACTGTTTATTTTTAAAGTTAATTCACAACAGCGTCCATGTGTGTCCCAGGAGGGGAAGCCCAGCACTTGCAGATGGGCAGGACCTGATAAAACAGTAAGGAAGAGTCCTTGAGGCAGGGCCTCCTGTTCCCAAGCCTGCCCCTGCACCCCCTGACCCCAGAAGTGTCCTGGCTGCCCACCAGCTGTGGCTGAGGGCAGAAATAAAATGGGATTGATGCCAAGCCCACAGAAGAATTGAGTTGGCCATGCATGAGACAATCTTTCGCTTTTTCATGCAAATCTGGGCCATGCGAATGTTGGTATAAATTAAAAAAAAAAAATTAGGCTTTGACAATTTGTCACTAAAACAGCTTATTATCAGCAAATGTTTACTGAAATAACTTTATATAGGATATTCTTGTCTCTGTCCCAAGGAAATATTGGCAAATTGTTCTAATTGGAAAATATGTAAGCTATGCTGAATGAAAAAATTATACACCTCAGACACTAGGGCTGCTGTGAGCTCATCATTTCCAGACCCCCATTGCTGGAGATGGAGGGAAAGAACAGATGAACCAGACCAGTGTCAGTGGTTTTCTATAATGCCTGGGGATTTGCTTGGCAGGTTTCTCTTTCCAATAAGTTCTCCATCCCTCTTCTGTTCTTTCATAACTCCTAGCTCCTCTTTGCCAAGAAAGAAAAGCTACTTTTTTATGCTCCTCTCTGGAACCCACCCCTTATCCTGGCACTGTAAAAATGCTGCACCTTGCCTTATTTCAGAGCTTAATCACACATATATTGGGTAGGGGCTCATTAGTGAGGAGCTGGTGAATCATCTGTGCGGAGAGGGACTTCAGCTGAATTCTGCATTTCAGACAGAAACTTAGCCTATATCCAGCTGCAGTTAGTGCATGTGCATGTGTGCATATATGTATCTGCAAGTATAGAAATAAAAAAAGTGTGGTTAATTTTCTTTCCTTGTTGTAAATGCATAAGTATTCTAGATGCAGTTTGTTCTTGAAATTGTCCCTGTAGGTGTAGTTTTGACAGCTTATTTCCATTTGATCACTTTTTTTGTTGTTTGGGGAAAAAAAAGTGTTTTTATCTGCAGATATGAACAAGCAGTCATGTTCTGTTGGCATTATATTTTCACTGATATCACAACATGAGTTTAAAAATTTCTTCCTCAGCCTTTCCTTGTCCTACCACATCTTTGTGACAAGTGGTGTCCCTCAGGGGTCTGTACTGGGACCAGTGCTGTTTAATATCATTATCAATGATATAGACAGTGAGATCGAGTGCACCCTCAGCAAGTTTGGAGATGACACCAAGCTGTGTGGTGGAGTTGTCACAGGAGAGGGCTGGGATGTCATCCAGAGGGACCTGGACAAGCTGAAGAAGTGGGCGGGTGTGAACCTCACCAGGTTCAATAAGGCCAAGTGCAGGGTCCTACACCTGAGTCTGGGTAATCTGCTGTTTCAATACAGAATGGGAGATGATGTGATTGAGAGCAGCCCTGAAGAGAAGGACTTGGGAGTGCTCATAGATGAGAAGCTCAACGTGAGCCGGCAATGCACACTCAAAGCCCAGAAGGCCAACTATCAAAAGAAGTGTAGCCAGTAGGTTGGGTGAAGTGATTCTACCCCTCTATTCTGCTCTTGTGAAATCCTCATCTGGAGTATTGTGTCCAGTTCTGGAATTCTCAACATAAGAAGGATATGGAGCTGTTGGAACAGGTCCAGAGGAGGGCTACAAGTATGATCAGAGGGCTGGAGCACCTTCCATATGAGGACAGGCTGAGAGAGTTGGGGTTGTTCAGCCTGGAGAAGAGAAGGCTCACAAGGGACTTTATAGTGACCTTCCAGTAGCTGAAGGGGGCCTACAGGAAAGCTGGGGAGGGACTTTTTAAAAGGGCATGTGGTGACAAGATGAGGAGGAATGGCTACGATTTGGGGAGTAGACATGAGCAGGAATTTCTTCACTGTGAGAGCAGTGAGGCACTGGCACAGGTTGCCCAGGGAAGCTGTGGCTGCCCGATTCCTGGAGATGTTCAAGGCCAGGTTGGATGGGGCCTTGAGCAGCCTGGTCTGGTGGGAGGTGTCCCTGCCCATGGCAGGAGGGGGCAGAATTAGATGATCTATGTTGTCCCTTCCAACTCGAACATTCCATGAATCTATGATTCTATGATCTTATGTTCAGTGAAGCTACTCTTTGCTGAAGGGCTTGTGTCTGTGCTTCCATGTGCCCTCGTTGAGTCGTGTACCACTTCACTATGGGGAGGCACCACATATGTCTCTGTCTCATCAGTGCACCTTAATATTACTGATGTATGAGGAATTTTTTTATCTTACCATAGTGTACTTGGAGACTTTTTTCTTTCCAAAATGGTGATTACTCTTTCCAGTTGCTCTTCTGCTGGCTGACTGCAGACATGTGGACAGAAATAAAATGTTTTTCTCACTCCAGTAATGTTAATTGTGAGACCTTGCATGAATCCACTAAACAGAAAACCTGCTTCCTTTAGCTCATCCCACCTTGTACATTTTTAACGTATTGCCAAGTTATAAATTGTGAAACTCTTTTCTGTGGTAGCAGATATATATGTATATATTTTTAATCTGCTACCCTGTTGGTTCTGCAAAG
Source organism: Cuculus canorus (assembly GCF_017976375.1). Lineage (NCBI taxonomy): Eukaryota > Metazoa > Chordata > Aves > Cuculiformes > Cuculidae > Cuculus > Cuculus canorus. Next base: position 26,110,506 of record NC_071406.1, on the reverse strand, counting down.
TGAAGCTCTTCCTTTTTATGTTGTTAAGGAACCTAGGCTCCCTCCATCTCTATTTGGCCAAAGAAGTAAGAGGTTAAAAGTGAGAGGCTTGTAAGTCTGGCTTTCCTGCTTTTTGCTAAGAGGTGTATGATCAAATTTAAGGTGCATAGATACGAAAAGGAGGAACAAGTGAGTTACAGTATATGTCCACATAGCCTTGACTCCCGTTAATGGCACTGCCCCACTGCACCTGAAATGTGTAGTTTTCTTACTTGATTTTTAACTCTACTGCATAGAAGTCATCCTCCCTCTCATCAACTCTCTGTCCCATCACTAGGAGGAACACCATGTCCACTTAATTCTGCCATCTTTGTCCTTTGCATCTCCATTCTTTACATGTTCCCTCCACAAAATGTGATGCTTTGCTAACTGTCTTTAATCCCAAATATTGTGTCCATCATCCACCTGACTGCAGACAGTGTTTCTGGCAAAAGTCTTCCTCAGTTGTGACAGATGTTGTCTATGTAACAGAGTACTGAAAAAAGCTGTTGATGTCTTTTTGAAAATGCCTCTAAAAAATTTTGCTTTTCATCACATTTAGAGGGTCTTTCCCCATCTCAACCCCATGAGATCACCGTTCCTCTGTTTCTTCACAGCACTGCAAAGATTCTTCATGTTATCTCCCTGCTGCTGTATACCTACATCCTTCCCAACCAATGCAGCTGAGCTCTTTGCAGATAATTACTTTTGGTTATTAATAACTTTGGGGCTGACTGTGAGAAGGCTGCACTGGGCTGCTGTGTGTATCTTGGCCTTGTGTCTTCACACTTTTGGTTGAACTCTTTTTTTCTGCGAGGCAGAAGGTATGGTGGTTGTTTTTCTCCCTCTTTGAAGCAACAGCATTCAGCAGGAAGAAAACTTGACTAATAAATACCGAGCAGTTTTATACAGTTTGCCAAATTATTTCTAACCCATTGCCTTATTAGCAGAATTGGTTGAGCTAGCAGGCAGAAATAACACTTTCGAGCCATCAGGGAGGAAGAGTTAATGAATGAGATTTACAAAAGCTAGTCTTGCTGAACAGGACTGCTGAGGCGGTTATTCTTCACTTGTGAGAGATGTAAAAATTTTCTAGTTTGGTTCCATGCTAGAGGAATTAGCCCAAACTGGAATACTACTATGAACACCAATGCAGAGTCAACTTAGCAGCTCTGCACAGCGGCTCCTGGAATACGGCTAAGGGACTGCAATAATAATGTGTAGTAACACTGATACAATGCCTCTGTAGCAATCTCAGTAACCTGTGCCTATGGAAAACTTTTCCAAGAGGAAGTGAGAAGGACAAAAATCCTACTGAAAGAAGGAAAAAGAAGTAAAAGAAACTAACCTGACTGCAAGACATTTTCCATTACTGTCTGTTAATCTATTAATAGATTTGTCAATAAGTACATGTGCACTATAAATAACAAAACCCATAAGTCTTCCACAATGTTTTGAATAGAAATAGATGTTGTGCAAAAGATTTTTAAAATGGGAGATTAACCTTTATTGCCCTCTTGGAGAAATTTATTGTAAACATTCAGCCGTAAAAAGCTGTCTAGTTGTCTCTTAAAGTTATATGAATATTTTTTAATATTTTGTTCCTACATACATTCTTAGATATACTTCCTGGAGTAAAAACTGTTTTGCCTCGCACTTCTTACCTTATAAAATCTGAAATGATGTTTTGTATTTTGAGAAACAAAGCAAACAAGTTTGGTGGCATGTGCTTAATAGTAAAAATCATCAGCTGTGGACATCTCTGTAAATAGAATTCGAAAGAAAAGTCTTTTAGTGCATAAGTAATTGACTGAAATTTTCAGACTACTTTGTTCCTTTGATTGTAAGGACTTGTGAGTGGAAGAGACCCAAGAGATATCTGAAACACTCTGAGGGGTTCTTATTTATTCTCTTTTCAGACAGCTAACATTTTCACTTCCTAAACTGGAAGTGAACCTTGGAATGAGTCCAACTATATTTGTATTTTGTCATTGCATAGGTTTCACGCCGCTTACGAGAAAGTATTCAAAACTTTGAAAGTTTATAAAAAATAATAGGAGCCCCAGAACCAGAAATAGAATGATGTAGATACTACATCACATGAAGAAAAAAACCTATAGTTAAACTGGGCATGAAAAATGGCATAGGAACAGTAACCAATTCATCTTCGTGCACTTAATTTAGTGCAAGATTTTTGCTGTGCTATGGGAGTATATGCAAATGAATTAAGATGCCAGTCCCAAAGCATGTCAGTCCTTATAAACACTAATTGTTCAGAATGATGGATTGGATTTAAACAAATAAAGGTTACATGAAGCATGGTAGTGCCACTGGAACAGTAGATCAGGAGAAAAACTGCTGTTCTGAGCAGCTCTAATTCCCTGTAATCAAGAAGCATATAGCTGTCTGAAGCAAACCTCTCTAGGTGTCCCTCTTGTGATGTGCTGTAGGTTACAGGATCCTGCAGGACACTGCTGTAACTTGCTGGGCACTGCTGTCATCTGCAGGCAATGCTGGCTCAGACTCTGAGCAGGCATGAAGCTCGTCCAAGTTGTGACAAGCTCTTTTAGCTCTGACAATGAAACAGAGCTGAATAGTACAGAAGGAACTATGCAGTCTTTCTCAGAAGCAGGTGTTATCTTTTTGCAGTTAGTGAAGACACCTGAGTAGATAAATCCATGCAAAGGAGGACTTTATCAGACCTCATGCAATTGAATAGGGAGGCTGAAATACCCTTTAAAATACTGGAACATGATGGAAGAATGGTTAATATTTCAGAAATGTGTATTTTACTAGTTCATACAAACTCAAATGCTGTGGAATTGTCCTATGTGATAGAGAAAGCTGGGGCTTTCATCCAGATTTGTTAACAAGAACTGCTTACAGAAGAGTTCAAAAATCTGTCTCAATGTTTAAACATTTGAGCGTATAACTGAGGACAGACACCTAACAACTCATAGCCTACTATAATCAGCCTCACACATTGTAAAACATAAAACAGAATCCTTTCTCTTAAAGCAGTTGTTAAATCTAGATCAAAGGTAGAGGATTACCAGCATGCCTGGTTTAAGAATGTGCCATTCAAGAGGTTAAAACTGCAGGCAGTAATACTTTATGTCTAGTTTTATCTACTATCTTTCTGTTCTGTGGAAGCTTTAGTGTTTACACTCAGCCATGCCAAACTTCACTGAGCTCAGATGAAGAAAAAAAATAAAGGAGCTTTTAAACTGTGCTTTTTGTATTTTAAGCTTTTTACTACATAGATGTAGCATTGTGTTACTCAATGTTTCTAATCACTGGGCGTTTGCAGGCTTGCAGTCTCTTATATCATTTTAAACAGTGAGGTGTCACATACAGCTGTCGGCCATGTGAATCTGACCAGCTATGAAAAAGTATATTGTGGGTCTTTTGGCCCAGGTGTTAATAGCGAAATTGGTGAACAGGTATGAACAAAGGCCAAGTGCTCAGTATCCTCTTCAAATCCTTGAGTGTTCCATGCTCTGTGTGGTACCCAAGACTACAGGATTGAAAAAGTGCATAAATGTGGTATGATTTCCATATATGTTTTATCCACAGTTATGGAGATTTTAGCAAGTCAAAACTAGCAAGCTTTCATTTCAGGTTTCTTAGGGTTTTGAAAAAGAGCAGTAAATAGAACTGCTTTCCTGCTCTGGGAATGATTTTGACTGCACTGTTGAGATTTGGAGATGATGGAATGTGGCTTTGCCCTTTAAACAAAGTCACTCTTCAGAGTACAAGTACATTACCAGGAATACCTCGTCTTCAGTCCTTTGATTCTCTGTGGTTATCTTTACTTCTTCGGGATTTATGGTGCCTTCTGCAATGAGAGCAATCTTATATAATATATGCAGCCTTTGTACTTTGTAGACTAGAGCCCAATCCAGCTCTTAGTCCTTTGAAAAATGCTTTCATGTCTACCTGCCTCTTTCAGATCGGGCTGTTAAAGCATAAAGGCCTATATTTTTAAAGACCTATACTTTTACAGCCAAAGACTATTATTCTTTCCCAATGAAGATCTGCTAAGCTTGAAGAGTTAACTGTGAAACCAGATGCAGTCAGAGGACCTTGTGGGCTCAGTGCATAAATATGTATATATACATACATATTCTTTTAATGATAGTATGGAAACTATGCAGGCAATCTATTGATACAGTAATAAGTGTAAAGACTACATGAATAATGGCTTTTATGTTTGATGTTGTGTCTGATTAATACTATCCTCTGTGGTGCTTCATTATTATAAAGCCCTAATCGTTACAAGCTACAGTAGTGTCTCACGGAGCTTGGCATAATTACCCCGTGTTTTCTTCAAGAAAACATAAAGCTTGTCTTTGTCTAGCAATTGCTGAGTAATTGCTGAACAGTTACATGTTTATGTGATATGAAATAGAAATGATACCATAATGTTTTCTCTTTCTGTCTTACTGCCCTCCCTAGTGATCAGTTTGAGTTTTGTGGTGTTTTGTTCGGTTTTTCTGATTCACATATATACTGGTGTTTTATTGGTAAAATGCACCGTACTGATGCTGCTGAGTTTGTCCCACACAGTTTAGCAATGCAGACTTAGACTTGAAAGACTACGTACTCTCCACTAGAATTCAGTCATTGCCACTTAGAGGTGTGTTCGATTCAGATGTCATCAAGACTTGTTCCTTGAAATGCACACTCTTCCTTTTCTTCTGTGCTCACAGTAATTGAAACTTCCATTTCTTTTGAAAGAAGATTTCGTTGCTTTATTTGGTATTTAGGTGGCTGTCCTTATTCAGTGTCTGATGCAGCTGTTTGTTGTCGTGTATGTCTTTTCTGTTGCTTTTTTTTAGGGGGGCGGCAGAGGAGGAAGACCTGGTCCCTTTGTAATGAGTGGGCATAGAGAGAGATTGATCCCATTTTTATAGAAAGTTTAGAAATAGATGAGGCTTCCCAGGTCTCAGTATCTTCTCAAATATTTTTTGTTGCTATTCAGTCAGGAACATTTTCTTTCACAGGATGGAGTTCTTTGACAGAATGGAGTTTGATTCTGTCTTGCATAACTGAAGTTACAAACCTACATGGGAGTAAAACACCATTACAGAGGAGCAAAGAAGCTTATTCTGTCATATAACTTTTAATTAGACCCTTCTTTTCCTATGCAGGTAGTGTACTATCTAAAATGTAAAATATGAGTATGTGTGTACGTTGGGTAAAACAATAACAAAAAAGACAAGATATGGAGTTCATGTGTAAGAGTATTTAGCTGTGGGTTGTTGTGCAGACCAGCACGTCTGTCTCAAGGGTGGGTTATGATGAGGATGAATGGGGAAGCATGGGAAGACCTGAATGGGAGTTTCAGTTGGAGCAACAGTATCTGATCAGAGACAAATGCTCCTGAAAATGCAACTGGAAGCATCTTCTCTCCCTGAGAAAGAATCCCTTAGGCTCCATGAGATTTTGCTCCAGCTAACCTCTAGTTTGGAATGCCATATGGCATACTGCCTTAAAAGCTAACAATTCCTGCTCTATGCAGCAGATTTTGGAAAATGTTTTTTGCTAAGTGAGCAAGAGATGGAGCACTTTATATTTCTGAAATACCTAGTGCTTTTAAAGAAACACATTGGGACAAACAATAAGCATTGCTCAAACACTGTTTTAGTGCTTTTTGCGGTACCTTAATACCACGGTCTGGTGAACTGAAATTACGTTACAGGTTATTGGTACGTTCTCTTATGTAACTTAATGTGCTTGTCTGACAAGGTGTCATGTTTTGACCAGGGAACTGAACCTCCTAAAATTGTATCATGGTGTAATTTCTGAAATGCTGTGCATTTATCTTGCTTTGCTTCCTGATCCTAGATAGTTGCAATAGAAGGGCAACAGGAATGTTGCTCTGATAGGTAGGACTTTGGTGCCCTGTTCAGCTTGTTTCATGCTGCTGAGCCACTGGAATAAAAGAAATTGCAGCTCCAATTGCATTCTAAAAAACCTTATTGCTGAATGAATTGTATCAGGTTTGATTCATGCAGGTTTTTTAGGTCTGACTGATTATTCTCAAGCTGTCAGTCTCAGGATGCTTATCTAATCTGAACTTCCAAGGCTTCCAAGATTCACTACTCTAATCTGTGCTGTTCCTCTTGAGCCTGATATTTTTAAGGACATGCTAAATATCCCACGTTGATTAATGTCATCATAATGTAAACGTACTCAATGAACATTCATTTGTCTCTATTCTAATGACTTTGTGTATTGCCCCAAATCCTCTTTTAAAGTGTTTCTTCATCAGTTACTGAAGAATAGGGTTCTTGAACTGTGAAATAGCTCTCCCAGACTGTCATTCTGGTTTTCTTCCAGCTTAAACATATTTTTCATTTGGAATAAAATGTGATTATCAAACATCTTTAAAAAGAAATTGGACCTGACCTGAGCCTGGCATTTGTTGCTATTGCTCTTGTCTTTTTGAATTGTATCCAATTTAAAACCAAGCAACTACGGAGGACATTGGCAAGTGCAGAACAGTATATTCAAATGATTCAATGTTATGCTTGGGTTTTCCTAATTACAATAATTCAACGTCCCATAGTATAGATTCTCAGGCTAATGATTAATTGCTCAAAATTATTAAATAGTCCTGTGGAAAAAGACTTACTTTTTGTGCTAACAGAATAAAGGGAAGGAAATAAACTATTTTGATTCTTATCCTGTGGGTAAAATTGTCTTTATTATGAATCAATTTAATTTATTTTATTATTAACAATGACAAGTTTAAGAGCAACAACAAATGTTGATAGCCCAGGCCTGCATGTTCACGTTTTATAATCATTATGTGTTATTCCTTTGATAATTCCCCCTATGAATAGTAGTGACCGTGTCCTTGTAGCAAGAGATCCTTTGTGGCCGAAAGAAAAAGGCAATATTTCCTCATGTGCTCTGAGTGGCAATAAAAGATAAGATCAGTCTTAAACGCCTGCCCTCTGAAATATGTTTATTCTCTCATCTACTATGAGAGAAAAGAAAAAAGTAGAATAGAGGAAAGGAAAATTACTTTTCTACTTTTGCCTGAATCACCTGTTTTCAGTGACTATAAAAGCATAACATGATTATTTAAAATTAAAAGGAAATTAATTTTCTTGTTAGGCATTATGAGACAAAGTTTACTGAAATGTCATTTGGGTTTGTTCAGCAAGGCTTACTTTTTAAACCTGCTTGTTCACTATTTGCACAAAATAAATGATAAATAATCCTATCAGTTTAAACACAGTGGAACGGTTGGGCATTATGGACATCTTATTCTATGATCTTCTAAAGGAGATAGGCTTCCTAATTTGTTTTTCTAGTAATGCTAGGAGTCCCATAGGAAGGAAGGACTCTGATTTAGGTTTAAGCTGCTGTGGTACAATGGTAATATGTAATAACATAGATGCTTGTTTTAGAAATTCCTCACCTCTTAAACATCTTTTTTTTTCTTTAATAATTCATCTTCTTTGAAAATTATTTTTGTATTTTTCTAATTGGTTAAACAGAAGTTGTAATCAGCAGGGTAGCCATGCTTTGAGGTTTTTTTTTATTTTGCATTTTTATGTAAAATATTTTTCTTTTCATGTTTACTCCTTCCTAAATTATCTATAAATTTCTAAGTTTTTATGTTGCCTAATTGCTTCAATAAATTATAATGCACAAATGACTAGACCAGTCATTTACCTTGGTTTTCATAATTCTTTTTTGTCTTCCTCTTTGCAAGTGGGAGTTGCTTAACTGTCTTTTTTGTTCCAGTAAAAGGTGCCTCACTAAAAGATGGTTACGAATGCCCTCAGCCTGGGGATGATCTATTATCTGTTATTTGCACCTCAGTAATGTTGAGCTGCACTTGTATGCTGAATGTTGGCTGAAGTGAAATTACATGACCATAGAGAAATCCTTTGCCTTGTAACGTACACCTCCATACCCAGCAAATGCATTTAACTGAGGGTCACTGTTGCAGCAGGAAGCAGGATCCCACCACGCTGGCGAATCTGGAAAAGCCACTCATTTGCCCAGCACTGACTGGAAGCTGAGAGGGACTTTGTGGTGCTATAATATCCTGAGAAAGGCTCTGAGATGTAAAATAACAGACATGGTTAGTAGAGAAAAAGGGAGCAAGGGTATATAGCTGAATTTAGTTTGGTCACAAGTGTCAAAGATATGGTGTTCACTTCATCTTTCTGACTGTGCCGAAATGAAAATGAGAAGTGGTAATTTCAGTGGCATGTGCTACCTTCCCATGACAGGTGTAAATGTTTTCATGGAAACAAAAGGGTCATCTCGGACCTTGGTGACACAAACATGTGTAATAGCACTCTCGCTCAAATATTGTACAGTGCACCTTAGCAAAGAAACACTACATGTCTGTTACTCAAGCTGCAAAGAACTAAAGCCTAGAAGAAGCTTTATCTTGTGCTTAGACAATAGAGATAAGTATATTAGGGGCTGTTTATGTTAGTGGGTTAGGAGGGGTCTAGTCATGTGGTAATGACTGATATATGAGCTGGCGTTTCATATGTTCTTTACATCAACAGCTAAACTGAGCCAAGAACACCTAAACATGGTGTAATATGCCCTCTAAGTCATTTGTACTCAGCTATCTGAGACAGAAACCTGATGGAGGAGCTTTACACTACAGTATGTGTACGAGCCTGGCTAACCTCTACAAGAACAGGAACAGCCCTTATTTTTCTCTTTACTGCCCAGGAGGAGAGGGCAGTGAGGATCTGCACTCAGCATTTGCTCCCAGGGTATGGGAAGGATGCTGGCAGCTTCTCAGGGAGGCTGAGCTGCTAAGCATGTGTGTGCTAGCTGCTGTCTGTGACGGCACAGGAGAAAGATGGAAGTTTTGTCTGATGGGTGGTTAATTATTAATTAACTGCCCCAATTCAGCACTTGCTACGGTGGCAGATAGTATGGTATACAGTGTAGATTGCTCTATACTTTGCAGTGTCTCCTCCAACACAAGATAAACCATGTACTACTCCTTTCCTTCCTTTCCAGACACTTGCTGCCAAACACATGGAGCAAATATTTCTTCCTCAGATTTTTTTCCTTTTCCTTTGCTGTCAGTCTGCTCGTGTCCTTGCTGTGGCTTTGTCCTGTGAATCATCCAAACCTGCTGTTGACATCTGCTCTGCTTACCTTGCAGACTGAAAGTCTCACTCCTGCGTTCAGTGGGACCATGGGTCAAGATTTTTTGTTTTATTTTCCACTGCCCCTGTGCATTTTATTTAGCATGGTTTTTAATTGACACAAGTATTTTCCTTTCCTGCATTACAGTAACAAATGGACAAAGGCAGCGGAAAACATCAAAGTAGGAAAGTGGCCATAAGAGCTGGCACGTTTAGTGATGTTATCCATGGTTTGTTACTACAGCCCATAGAAACGGCGTAAGAAAAATTTGGCAGAGGAAAAGTGCATAAAGGATTTCTATCTGCCCTCCACTATTTTTCAAGTTTATTCATGTAATTAAGTAGTGACTGTAGGATTTATTCAGTTAATGCTTTTTTTTTATTTTATTTTGGCGAGTTGTCACCCTCTAGATTTAAACCATAGTTTTACAAACAGAATTATGCCACTAAGAAAATCGCGGCTAATAAAAAAAAAGGATTCCCTTCCTTTTTAAGTAAAGAATGGTTACATGACACATAAAAAGTGTGGAATACAGACAAGCATGGAAAATATCTGCTAGTATAATACTGGGATTATAAAACATTATTTTTAAGGCACTTTATGTATTAGAGCAAATATATCTAACTGATATTGCTGCATATAATTCTTTCAGATTTGAACACCTGGTTTCAACTTTTAAATGTTTTATATAGTGAATTTATGGGGTACCAGAGGTGTGTGTATCTAGTTTACTCTGCACAGTAAAAATATAAGCCTTGAACTTCCTCAAAGGTTTAGTGTTTTTAATAAGAGATGAGAAGCATGTTACAGGATCATTTCATACACTACATCTACTTTTTAATAGAACTTAAAGAAAAGCATTGTACAAGAACTGGATGTTTTACTGATTTGGTCTACTTATGAGATCCTTGTGAGGACTGGTGGTACTCCTCTCACAACAGTGTATTATAGTTATACGTAAATGTAATAAGCAACTCTTCCAGGTTTTAAGTTTTCAAACAAAAATAAAGTTGTGCATTCAGCCCATTTGGCTGTTAGATTTTTTTAAAGTGCTAATTATAGATTTCAGATTCTTTCTATATAATTAAATAATGAAATATTACCCTGCTTTTAAAAAGCAAATTGAATAGTATAAACAGCAATGCCTATAGTTACTTTTTAAAACTCCTGAGAAAGCCTGCTAAAAACAAGTCAATAGAACAATTGTGCATTTAATTGCTAATCTATTTTATGTTTTATTAAATGCTCAGTGTTGTTTTCCTAATTCACTTACATGGTAATGGATAATCAAGTAATGATCAGTGGCTTGTAATTCAAAAACAGCTTCATTGTACGGAGCCTTGAAAGCTAAACAGGATCTGTCATCCGGATGGATAGAATATGAACATACATAACCTTTTCTTCCCAAGAAACAGTAATTATTGTGTTCAGTAGCTAGTGTTTGACTTAACATTATACCAGATGATTTCTTTCCAGTCTGCTGTTCTCAGCAACTCTGAAAACTGACTTCTGCAATGAAAACTCCTGGGCTTGAAGTCTACTTTAAAGAAATTTCTTTTGCTTTCTTTGTAGTACTCCGATGAGTATAAAACTCAAAATATTACAATTTACCTCATTTGACTTCTAAGACAGGGTGGAGGAAAAAGACACACATGACAGTTCTGATTGTTTAGAAAATTAAATGTTTATTTCAGCACAGATTTCTCTGACATGGCCAAGCTCTGTGTTCACAACAGGGTATTAAATATCATCTAGCAAAGGTCTGAGGGACCATGACTCATCTCAACACCTGGTAGGTGGGGAATGGGGAATAAGAAGGCTAGCAGTGGATAGCAGGATGTATGTTCAAGAAAGCAAGAGCAGTGATGATGTTGCATCTGTGCTAAAGTCTTGAAGGAGTTATTAAGTTTTCCAAGCACTGAGAAGTAGATAGTTGCAGTGTTTTTATTGAATAAGTGAATCTTCTACATGCTGCCACTTACAAGGTAGGTGAACCATGTGTGCGTGCCTGTGAAGCTTTGTGTATCCTTGCTTACCTGTGTTTGTATGGTCATGTTGGAGTTACTGAATATCTAGCAATAAAGAGAACAACGTGCTCAGAAATAGCTCAGACAACTAGTTAGCTTGCAAAGACATTTCAGATAAAACCAAGATCTGAGTGTAAAACTTTTCATTGTAGACAGATTTACTCTTAAATTCCTAACAATGAAGCTTTGAATCAGCAGTCTACAATCTATTTGCTCAGAAGAAATGAAATTGGGAGTCTGCTTCCAAAAACTGACAAAATCAGCTGAGGTGTTATTTTAGTTCACCAATTCCTCAGGTAGCTATTTACATGAGCTAGTAAAGGAAATAATGCATGGTGTGCAAGTTGAAGCACTAGACAGTCTAGTAGTTTTGTTTTCCCAAAGGTTAGAGCTCATTTACTTAGCCTGAAGCACTTTATCCAAGGCTTCACCCTACGCAGCAAAATTTTAGCTTGCTTTGAGGAAGAGGATATTATTTAACAGAAGCATTGAAATACTTCACCACACAAGAAACCATCGGGGACAGCTAAAAACGTTAAAGGTGAGGACTGACGATCTGCAGAACCTTCCAAATGCATGTGATGCAAAGCCAGCCACTGCATGGTTGAATTTGAAGATGATTGGCCATCACTGTATTTAAACAAGGAAAAAGAAGAAAATATTTGTGTCAAAATTCTGGTTTCCTTGCAGATTCATAACATTGCCAGGATGCAATGGCCAGATGTGGAAGGAGAAGGTGACTGCACTGCAAGCTGCTGGTAGCCATGTTTATGTACGAGTGGCTACTTGTAGAAGTGACCCACTACACTGTAGTGTCTGTCTGTGTCTTTTCTAAATCTCATGGTTTAAGGAGGCTTAGAAAAACAATGCTTCTCTTAGGTTAACCTGTGGCACCACATGCTGTGCGGCAGGTGAAAGGTCTCTGGAAATTATGCATAAATAGGATGAAAGAGGGCTGTAGAGTTGAAGCCTTTGGCTGTGGAACATATGGATTTATAAGTAGATGCAATAGGTGCTTCTACAGGTTGCATTAAATTTGAAATTATTACCCTAAGTGGTCAGATGCTCCTACTTTCATCTTTGTTCAATGGAAGGGCACAGAGGCATTAACATTGAATAAAGTTCATCTTCTAGTGAGAAACGATGTTCTCTTTCTGATAATTCAAAGGTATAGAGAAGAAAGCAGAACACTACTGATTATGACAGGAATGAGCTGGAGATATTGCCAGTTTCATTAAGTATTTGTCTACAGGCTTTAAATATGAGGGTTGTACCACTGAGATACACTAAAATATATTTCAGGGAAAAAAAAACCCAAACCCCAAAAACCTGAAGCCAAACCAAATTATTACAGTGAAAAGACGAAAATTTTAAGTAGGACACTAAAGGGGCAAAGGGAGAATAAAAATATGCCAGTGGCACTAACAAATTCTTGGAATAATCTAATTTCATTCCAGGGTTCAGGACCTTACTACAGAAGATGACAGAACATGTTTAACATGCATTGAATTACAAACTGTAAAAGTCAGGGTACGTATAAATCTGTGAGCGAGTACCTCTGTTCCTCCTAGCTATAATGTTAAATAATCATCTTTTATCTCACAATTAAGTAGTTGCTATTCAGAAGTGGCAGATGCAATGGAATATAGAAAAATGCAAAAGGGGGACATATAAACCAACAGCAACTGATTTAGGTATGCAGTATCTGTAAATTAATATAACAGACTAGGTTTTGACATTGAATCAGGAAGGGAACACTAAGGATGTAGATTTGATACAAATGTATATGTTTAAGACATACTAAAAACTGGGAAGATGTACTCTCAAATTTTGAAATGAGCCAGGTTTTCCTAGGTCAGATACGAGCAATGGGTTTGGACAATATACTTGATTTAAAATCCGAATGAATGTACTGATACTAAAAAGACTGCCGTCCTGTCAGTTCTGTGCCCAACTGCATTCTTCAATGAAATGTTCTTGCTTTGAGCAGCAAGACTGACCTTCTTTCTTAATCTACCTTGCTGATGATCTGATATAGTAGCAAAGTGATACCCTTCTGGGGTATCTCTGACTCAAGTCTCTTGGCTTCAAATGCTCACAGGTAGATGGCACAGCTGTATCTTACAGAACGAGGTAGGAGGCTTGGGTGAACCTGCAAAGTGTTTATTCAAGGAATAAGGCTTAAATTTCCTTTTTATACGCATCTTTTAACTGACTTGGCTATTGTTGTCCCACCAGGTCCCAGAGCATCACAAGAGTGTAAGGCAGCTTAGTGGAGTACCTGCAACAGTGTGCAGCGCTGAAGAGAGCTGCCTGGCTGTGGGCAGCTGCTTAGGCATGAAAAGGAAAGAAAATAGCTTAGAATGTGACGAGTTACAAGTAGGGTTTCTACAGGGCAGTTGCTGGTCACTGAACGCAGAGCATGACTTGCACTGGAATTTTGGTTTCTTCTGGAAGCTTGGCTAAAAGCAGAGCAAGCCTTTCATTAGTGCTCTAAGAACGGAGCATGAGCCCTGAAAAACTGGAGATCATTTAATAATGAAGTTATTGATTGGAGGGGAAGGTGAGGGAAACTGTTTAAAAAACATTATGTTTTAGTGCTTATATGTACTGACTGTTCTTCAGAAGATTCAATCCTGTACTGCTTTGTTGCCCTCTCATGACTAAAGTACAAAGGAATAATATTGTTACATCATAATGCAAGTATATAATGCCATTCAGACTCGTATGAATAGCAGAACAATTCTATTATTTCTTGCACTGTGGCTCGATGTTAGGTGAAGATTAAAGATTTTGATTTAGAAAGGAAGATTGCTGTTAGCAGAATACCAGGAAAGGCTTTAGCTTCTTTGTGGCACCTGCAAACTGACATGTCTATCTCTTGCTTTTAAAGATTTTGAACAGTTTATTTTAATGGTGTTTATTTTAATGGTGTTTATTGTGCTTTCAGTCTTGCAAACCATGCGACCTAAAGGTAAGTAAATGATGGTTTCTTTGTTTGAATTGTCATTGTGGCTTAGGTTTTTGTTTCCTCTTAACCTATACCTTCAAAGGAAGGAAATATCAGAAGCCTTGCAATATAATATGCATAGCTGACCTTTTGAGTTCCGGATTGCATCAGGAAGGAGGAAAGTACTTAAAGACACAAAAGCAGAAGGTTAGAATACGGGTTAGTAATTCCAGCACTTTGACTCACCAGAAATAACAAACACTGTAGAGATAATTGTGCATGCCGCAAGCAAAGATGGAAGAGAAGAGCAGATATATCCTGAACTATTAAACTATTGGAGCAATGTGTTTACCGTCGCCATAATGTTTTCATTACTATTGAACTGCAAAGTTGAGTACCACAGAAGTAAATGCCAGCTGTGACAAAATACATACAAACATAAGACAAAGAAATTAATACCTAAAGGTACAGCCAAAGCTATTAAAAGGGAATCAAACAGAGCTACAGACTCACTATGTCTAATTCATTGTCATACACTATTTCTGATAAGCAATGTGGAAGCATAGGAATTGTTGTCTTTTATTTTTATTTTTGAACAGTAGGAATAAAATCCCACTGATTTGTCATAAAACTCCTATTGATAATGCTCTACTACTATGTTAAAGTAATGCCTTATGAGCCAACAACTCTGAAGCCTGTTGTGCTTCCAATACTGAAACGTGGAACGAGACATTGTTACTGTTCCCAGAGAACTTACCATCTAAACAGAATATGAAATAAATTGTATACTAAAGAGATTTCATTTAAATGATATTTTTATAGTGAGGAATTGTGAGGCTTTAGAATCCTAGAAAGTAGATGGACATAGCTGGCGAGAGAAGACTGCAAACCTTCACTGAAAATTTTGAAGTCAAGGCATCAGTAGTAGGTTGGGAGTTAACATCGTCTGGTTAGGTCAGTTCTGAGAGGCAGCTTCAGCCCTCTCATGCAGCCACGTGCCAAACAAAATGGGAATGCTGGTGGCAGGTTCCAGAGGCTTGCTTGCGCAAGCACCAAGTTTTGTGAAGCACGTGCAGCAAGTCAGTTGTAAATCTTCCTCTTAACTGTGTATGTGGCACTTGCTGAGACCGGTGTAGAAGCCACTTTTTTCAGAGAAGAAATGCTTGCTATGTTGCCTCATTGTGTCACAGGAACTGTGATGACAGCTGCTTGGGGTGAAAAGGGGAATGCTGTGCTCCCAGTGGCAGGGCTTTGGAGGACCATTACTGGAGTTATCCATTATGTGTACTTGAGACCCTTAGCTGAAGGAGGACTGTCTTTCATGCTACAGTTTTCCTCAGCTCTTCCTTTTGAGTTGTTCCTTCCCTTTCAGTAGATGTCAACAGTCAGAGGCACTCCTGCAGTCCTCGGAGCACTATGAACTGCATTGAAGGATTAGAGAATACCCTTCACTGGTGGTTGGAATTGACTGGGGTTTAGCGGGTTTTCTGCCTGCCTTGCAGCTGGAGGATAGATAATCAACACTCAAACATTTCCTCAGAGTGTAAGGAAAAAAAAACTTCTTGTGAGTTGCAAATGTTAAGTGGAGGAGAGAAGCAATGAACACGCTGTTTCCCATTATAAATGAGATTTGAGACTTCCTCCATTTGATCTTTTGCCAGAAGCAGACAGATGTGTGTCTTTCTTGCAGACCCAGTCAAACTGATGTTCAGTTTCCCCCCACTTTTTCAGGCTGTGCTGAAGAGCAGGCTGCAAGGCCATCCAACGGGAGCTTTGCACACCGTAGCTGAACCAGGTTAGATGCCTGGAAGTGCAAAAATATACATACTTTTTTTCCAACACTTCTACAAAACAAAGTTCAAGCCTGCTACTTAAAACCTTTTCTGGCATCTGTTTTACATTCATTTTTGTGCCCTAAGCAAGTGCTTTATTTTGAAATTGTGCTTGCTGGTTTGGGCCAGACTTTAATGCCACAAGTTAGATATTTTAGGCACAAAGTGTTTCTAATTTTTTCCTGTAATTTTATAGTTTTAAATTCCAGTAGCCTGTTGTGTCCAAGGCACTGTCACTTTTGAAATAGAAAACAATGCTCGTTATGGAGAAAGGACAAATCATATCTCTCAAGTCGTTTTTTGTACTTGTGCTATATAGTTTCACTGTTATCTAAAATCAAACTTAGGTATAAAATATTTAGTTATTAGTAACAAAAAGCTGTTACACAGTTTTATCAGTCACAGTTAAGCTGATATTTTTGATTGCATTTTGTTCTACTTGTAAAACATGCTTTTTTGTTTATCTTATTTTTATCCACAGCCCTTAAGGTTTTTCAGGCACTCCCAGATGCTGTTGTGAACAGCACTCAAGTGATGAAATAAAGATTTCCATACTTCATAATTCTCACAAGTGCATTAATACTGCACTGGAATGAGAGCTTTTGGCATGTTGGTAACACACAGGATAATGAGCCATGAAACTGTCTCTGTGCACACCAGTAAGAATCTGCAGTGCTGGGGGCACACTTTGATAAGGAAAAGTAGAATTTGAGCATTTATGTTCCTTTTCTTTAAAGTGGCTTTGTGCAGCTTAGCACTTACACTTTCTGAAAAATCACTTCAAACCTCTTTGTTATCATCACTCAGGTGCCCTTTCATATGCAGTTCCCTTTCCATGCTTTCCTGCAACTGAAATAGCGTTTTTTGAGTGCATTTTTTGCACAGATATGGTGCTGATTCTTGAAATTTGAAGGCACGCTGACAGTTTGGCTGCAACCTTAGATGTAGACCTTGGATGGTATCATCCATGCTTTCACTTGTGGAGATAGAAATGTGGACTGCTGTGCCATGGCAGGGCCATGGGAAGCTCCCACCCGTGCAGCTCTGAGGATGCTGTGTAAGTACCTGTAGAGCTAAACCAAAAACTTGCTCTAAATGGTCACTCCAGAGTTTTAACTCCTGTATCCTTTCTTGGTATGGCCACATACATATCTTTATCTTGATGGTTCAACATTGATTTCTACCTCCAGACAGATGAGCAGCAGTTGCCTGCATATATTTTGTGTTTGATGTGTGAGCTGTGGCAGGTAGTTAAGCACTTACATGAAATCTTTTTGTTTCTCTGATGGGATGAATGTCAGTGACTGCACAGTTAATGCTGGATTTTGTTCTTACCACAAATTAGCAACTACCTGTAGCACGTAATGCATTGTTAATTTTTTTTTTTTTTTTTTGAAGCCTTATGGGAGATGTTTTGAAGAATGGAAAGTGATTTTAAACAGCAGAAGAACGTCTTTCGATTTCTTCTGGTTTTTGGTCACTTTCAGACAAAAATGAGTGTGGTGGAAAGTACCAAACTATTAAAATTCATTTTCTGGGGGGCGAAGGGGAACAATGGCAGATATTACAATGAAAATGTGGTGACTTTGGTACAGTAAATAAAGCATTTTTAGACCAGATCTCAAAGGCAAAGCTCACTTTGGCACAGGTGAAAGAATTGTGTTTACTACTTGTGCTATAAGATCCTCTTTTCTTGTTTTTTTTCACTCTGGGGATGTCTGCCAACTCTTAATTCAGAAGTGAAAGTATCGCAATGATTAAGCCAGCAAACATTGACTTGAAAAATTAGTTCAATCTCTTTTCTATTATGCTGTTTTTATGCTTAGTATATCTAAAAAATACAAAACCCAAAACAAAAACATGGAGAGGAGTCAGAGTAACATTGGATCTCATACCACTGCCAGTGTTTGACCATGGCAGGCAAACCAGAAGCCTTGGAGGACTTCTGTCTTAACATCCAGTGCATCTATCCAGACTAGAGTAGCTGAATTTTGCTCACCAGTTTAACAGTTACTACATAGGTTTTTTTTAATAAATAATAGTAAAATTTAGTTGAAACCAACTAAAGAGAATGTAATAATTCTTCCGGATGAAAGCTTTTGGGGAATTTTAAAAACTCTAAATAATCATATGCTACAAGGGAGAAGAAAGTTAGTGCTATGTCTAATAATTTCACAAATACAGCTGCAAAACTGCAGAGTTCACCAGCCTGGCCTCTGGTCCTAAGAGATTGTCCTCATCCTGCACAGTATGGTGAGCAGAGTTTTTGGTAGAGCTATGACTGACTTGGTGGTGAATTTTCTTAGACTGTAAAAGTAAACACAACTTTGCTTTTGCGTTAAGTCTATTTATCTAAACTTTATTGCACAGGACATCTTCCACGGTAAGGCTGAAGGTTGCTATTACTGAGATTAAATACTGTTTTTCTGTTCCGAGTGTATTACTTTGTGCTTGGCAAATTCTTGCATGTAGTAGTAAGCTCTTCTTGTTATTAAATGCAGAATGCTTATGCGTTAATAGATGAGCTCTGATGAACCTTTTTTTTGTCAATTTATGATGTTGCTCCCCCACCTTTACTAAAGGTTACTGTTGTCTTTATAAAGTCAGCAGACGGCAATATAGCCAGTGCTGTAGCGCATCCTTTACACAGTTCAGCATCTTAATTGAAAGCTATAATCTCCAGCAATTAAAGCAGAGGGCCAGAACTGACTGCTCAGGCAGTAATTTTTAAAGCACTGTAGGTATTTGCTGGGACTTAATTGTGTGTCCAGCCAAAGCAGTTAATTCTCTTCACCAGGCAGGCTCTTGGGTATAGTAGGGGTGACATAAAGGGTTAGATGCAGCCTAAGGTATCCAGCTGGAAATGATTTCATTAAAGTCTGTTGGATTTCATTTGAAAATTGGGGGTTGAAGGAGGTAACCCACTTATTCATGTAATCTCTAATGGGGAATATCTGTTTCCTGAACAGACTTTCCTAGTTAAATATGATGGTTTTGACAGTTTCCATGGTTTAGATCGCTGTCTTTAAATTGAAGAATATTTAAATTTTAAGTTCAGCTACATTTTGCTCTTGGTATTTTTTTTTTTTTTAATTTTACAAGATTTAGGTTTTCTCACCTTGCAGGAGATTATTCCTGTCAGCTTCTACGGCGTGACATGGAAGCAGAGAGATTGCAAACCACAGTTTCCATATTTCTTTTACCCATTCCTGCCCAGTAATGCCTATCTCCTGCTGTTTTAAGGAGAATCAAATAGTTGATTCTTTAGAGTGCGGGTCTGTTTTATCCAAAGTCGAGCAGGACAGTGTGATGTTGCTCTGAATTTGTAACAGCTATTCTAATTGTCAAGCTTTGTACTAAGAAGTAGCGCAAGCCATACAAGTGCTTGTAGAAGAAATAAAGCAGTTTTTGTAGCTTTAAAGAGATTATTTTTGTCACCAAATAGTGCTTACTAAGAAATGTATTAGTTATTTTCACTGCATCAATAAAATTAGTTCAGTCTGTTAACTACAGTTTTTCATCTAATGCTCTCCTCTGCATTTGATGATAATACAATTACAAAAAATTACGAACCGACTGAAACAATGCAGATATATTTGTTTGCTGTTTCTTCTACAATGGCAGTTTGCCAGAGATGACATGCTTCACTAAATGTCACTAAATATTATGTACTTAGGACTTAATTATGTCCTTAAGGCACTGGCCCTTTCAATGAAGAGAGTGGATAAAATTGTTTTCTTGAGAGCTTTGAGCTGTGCCCTGCGTGAGAAAGCATGGCTGCTGGCAGCATGGGGGATATCAAAAGGCAAGTTGATAATCTATTTGAGATGATGGAGCATATGTTCTTGCCCACACCTTCTCAGTTGTGCTGATGCATGAGCTTTATCACTGCTCTGGGCATGAAATAAACCTCTGTTAAAAGTATCTCTGCATCTGTAGCCTCAAATGCAACTTCTGTCCCATTATGTAAGGTTTGCAATAGGGAGGTAACTTTCAGGGTATGAAGCCTGAGATACTAAATACATCTACTTTTTATACACAAAAACTTAGTGTGAAACGTGAGAGAGAGAAAGAAAAAGACCCACTCTGCAGGCTTTTTGTGTATCTCTTAAGACCGTGAGTCAGGAAGAATGAAGAGCTGAGATTGTAAACTGGAATCTCACTGATCTCTAAAGAGGCTGTCAGACCCAGGACACACAATTGCTGGCAGCTTTTGAACCTTACCTTCCAGAAAATAATAGGTCATAGCATATTTATAAACTTCAGGATGTGTATATTCAGAGGCAATCCATGGGAATACAGCTAAATCAGGACTATATTGCACAGTGGAAGAATGTGGAATGTAGCTGTTGAATAATTTAATGCTGCATTTTATTATCAACTTTTTAGTTTATCCTTTCTCCTTAGCATTTAGTTCACTCTCAAAGATTCCCTTAAAACTCCTTGCTAAAGTCAAACTACTACAAACTACTGCAAATGTGAGTCAGTAAGTGCTATTAGTAGTGCTGGATTTCCCGAGAGCTGTATCTCATGGCAGGTAATTTTGTTTATGGTTTTATCTATTTAAATAGTTACTTATTAACAAAAATACTATCTCCATTTCAAAAATCTGCATAATGCAGGTTACAAGGGCAACTGCCTAGGCTGGGTAATTTCAGTGTCAAAATTTCTTCTTCCAATGTTTCTTCATGTTTCGTGAAGTCACTGTGCTGAATAACATGTTCTAAGTTCAGAAGCCAGCCCTTGTGATCACCTTTTCTGCGTCGTAGTGTCTTACACTTCTAATGTGAGCTTTCTCTGATTCGCCTCTGCTGTTTACTCAAGATCTACTCCTGGGCCGAAGTTTTGGAGAGATGAAAATGTCACCTGTCCCCAATGGCACTTTTCTTCCTGGCCCCACTTGATGACTTAGCCACCTCACTGATTTCTGGAAACCTCTTTTCTGAGTTTTTTGGGGTACTTAACTCTACTATTGGTACATGTGTAAAACCAGAGGTGATTGCAGCAAATCCTTTAAACTTCTTTGTTATGCGTGTACTCAGGTACATCTGGGCTAAAATGTTGTTATAACTTTGAACAACGTACATAACATATGCTCTAGACTCGAGCAGTGTCTTGCAAACTAAAGGCAGCAGAGCCTGAGTTCTAATAAGTGAAAAAATCAAGAGCCACTGTTCACGTGTGTTGCTCTATTTTTACCCTTGACTCCAGTAGAAAAAATGTCCTGCTACTACTTTATCTCCTTTGCTGTAATATACGTAAGCAAACATGTTCTAGCTTACTGTCATTAGTGATGTTTAGATAAAGCACTGGGTTTACAATCACTAATAATTTATTATCAAAATGAAATTTAATTGCACTTAAATATTACTCACTGTATGCCTTTTCCCATTCTATTATAAATGCATCTTACCATGCCATTTTATGACCTTGTCGCGTTGCAGGTATTTTCATTTGTTCCTCTCCTTGCAGAGTAAGTTTCTGGACAGTAGTATATACCACTTAATTGTTTTGGAGGAGCTCAAGTTGAAACAAGAATACTGAGGGTAGACATCAAGTGATGGTTTTGCCAAAGGTTTTAGTTTTAGAGATGCATATTTAATAACACTTCCCTAATTACCTTCAAATGCGTACCTTACGTTTACAGCCAAGTCCTCACGTTGTAATTTCATTGCTGTCAGTGCATGTAAAGGATATTTTTCTTTCTCTCTCTTAAAGTTTATTGATATGAAATAATAATAGGAAAACAATATTTCTGATACAGTGGTCCTCAAGAAAAATATTGAATTTATGCCATTTCTCACAGGAAGTATTCTCCCAGTACTTAGGTGAAATATAAGAGAAAACTTATGCTAAAAGATCTATGATTTTCTAGATAGTAGATTTCCTGTGTAGTAGTTCTATAGAATGTATTAAATGCAACACATCTTAAAAACAATTCACTGACTGCTCTTTCTTAAAAAAATAAAAAAGCTATTAGGACTACAGTGTGAAATACACAAAACCTGACAAATTTCAGAGCTCAAGAAGGTTCTGAAACCCTAACTTGGTATCCTAGTATATTCTTTCTTTCTATTATTTATTCTGGTTTTATTTCCTCTCATCTCTTTATTTCTGCATTATTCAATACTTTCTGTGACAGCTGTTTTTCTCTACGTCACTTAGTGTGTGGCCATGTGCATTATTAACTACTTGCTATTCCAACCCTACAATAAAAAAAACACATTAATGTATGGCACTGTCATCAATTGTGATATTATGACAAGTATTAATGAATTAATTCTGAAGTCAGATTTTTTATAGGGGACTGTGTATGAGAGAGAAAGATATGTACGATTAAATATAGATGCTATCCACTTTTCATCCATGAGGTGCAAAGTTAATACTATAAACCTATCTGATATTGAGAGCTCAGATTGGAAAATATCTTATTTTTTAAGTGCTTCACGTTAGGAAAAACCTTTTCAATCATAAGGTAAGTACATAAGTACTTGTTTATGCAAATTGCTCTGTAGGTATCGGTGTTATTCAGTGTCTGTAGATGCAGTTGGGGCACAGAAAACATGAAGGGCTGTTAAAGAATAATGTCTGTCAAAGGAAGTTAGAGTTGGTTTGGTGCTAAGGGGTCTGCTCCTGATGGGTTAATGCAGGGCCTGGATAACAAGCTGTGACCAAACAAACCCTGTTACAGAGGCAGTGCTTGTAAGCGTGACGCCGTGCCCGGGCATAGGCACCAACCCAGCTTTGGAGCTATAGCTTGCCTCTGCCTGACATGGTAATAATTGCTGAAGCAATATTATCTTGCCTGCTGTTGACTTTGAAAAAAATGTGCTAAACTTGTATGCTCTTGGGTAGAGCTTCTGAAATTATAAACTTTTAAGAAATTTTACATGTGAATGAATGTATTTTGGTAAGAAGTCCGTATTGATATTTGCAGTGCAAACCTGTGCACTTTGAGTTAATGGAGTAATTAGATTATGAGGATCGAGTACTAAAAAAAGATCAAACGTTCTTTCAGTATTGTGAGAGTGGAGTAATGAATGTTGGAGCTCCTGGTTTAATTTACAATTGCATAATGGTACAGCCTTCAGTGGGATTTCTGCTTCCACCACTTCCTCATTGCTTACATCTGCTCCCGTTCCTTCAGCTCCCTGTACCTGCCTGTGCTCTTTCTCTAAGGCTTTCTCCCATATCCTTTGCCCAAAATATCTGTGGTTTTCCATGTTGCCTTCATTTTCTCCAGACTTATTTCTTTGCCAAGCTGCCCTTGGCATCTTTCCTCACTCGCTACTTTTTGGTTTTCTGTGCTTGACTAATGTCCTTCTCTGCCCTTCCTTTCCCTTCCCTCGCAGTGCTTTGGTGTCAGGAAAGGAGAGAATGTATTCTGGCTCTTCTCTCTTCATTACTGCTTACCATTGAAGCAGTAGAGCTGTTTTAGCAAGATTTCAGAAGGAAAATACTTAGCTCAGTAGACAGCAGTGTGGGCAACTGCATTAGAAATTTTAAGTTTGGGATTGTCAGGCAAGCAAAAAGACTGGAATGGGATGATTTAAGCGTCTTTAGTGGTAGATCTTATTGTTTGACCTAAAGCTAAGTTTATAGCTTGAAATATATGTCTTTAGTTAACAATCTTGTTTCTCTTGTGCTTTTGGTCATTTTAAGAAGGGTTAGGACTATTGAATATAGGAATGTGAATGCACAAAGTAGTGATTTCATACACAGACTATCTTTTAACTCCCTCTGTAATCCCAGAATGTGTACTATGAGTTATTAGTAACAGCAATGCACAAAGCCAAATGCAAAATGACCTTGTTCTTTACTGAGATGCTTTAGATTTGCATCTCTGCCTGCTGGTGGTGGTCGATTTATTGTATCTTCTAACATTTCTTTTTTGAGGATCCTCTTAACTGGCATGGAAGAGATGGTCACTTCAGTTCCTATTTGTCAGTGATGTAAGTTTATATTACTGTGGTATTAATCTTAGTAATAACATGTAACTTAGAGAAATGTCATGATTGTCTACTAACATGTATGCAGCATACTAGTTTTCACTGAAGTTGTCAAGTACACAATAAATTCTAGATTGCAAAACTGACAAAAACTATCTATTTGGAACCACCGTGAGATGCAGTATTAGACTACACTCCCTCAATATACGCTAGCTGTAAATCTTAGTTTTCAATACACAGGAATACAGAGATAAATGGCACATTGTGTCAGCGAGTGGAAAATAGAAGCTATTATCTTTTCTTAGAAGCAATGGTGACAAGACCTGACAGCAAAGAGCAGCTCCAACAATATGATTAATAACGTATAAGGCCTGAAGGATTCATTATCATATGCAAACCATAAAACTTCAGCAGGTAAATTCTAGTTTGAAGTAAATTGTGTCTTAATTTAATAACTGGAGGCAATGGAGAATCCACCACACTTAATACAGCTGCCTAACAGTACTCATCATAAAAGAGAATGCTGTTAATCATGCCTGTGACTTAGAACTGTGACGAATTTGTTGGTGTTTAAGTGTGAGGTCTTTGTTACCATTCCTTGTCAGCGTTGCAGAATTAAACTTTCTTCCGCCACGCATGAAGATCTGGACAAAAAATTGGTCAACCCTCATTTGACTGAAGTGAATGTGCTCTGTTGTCAGAGATTAACAGCAGTTCTTCTCGCTTGTGGGTTGTCAGATCCAGAGTCTCACTATTTTAAGCGGAGACTAGCAAATTTTCACAGAAAGGTAATGAGAATTCAAAGGTAATTGTTCAAAATACTTTCTCTATACTTCATCGTTACTAAAAAGAAATCTGAATTGACACAAGTATTTTTAATACTCTCAAACATTAGTCTCAGCAAAACCAGAACCCCTGTAACAGCAAACCAGGCAGAGTACCAGCTGTTTTTTGCAAGAGTAAGAGTTTCTGTAGCATAATAGTTTCAAAAGTAGGGAAAAACCTGTAGAACATGTTGAAGGGGAATAGTCAGTCAAGAGAAAATTTTGCTATTAAAGGACATTTTTTGAAGGACGAGATGTCTCTTGTCATATAACAACTATAAAGATCCATATTCTGAAGGAAATTATTTGATTTTAGTGAAACAGTGTTTTGACCCAAAATATGTTTTTCCAGAAGCTTGTGTGGATAGGAAATGGTAACCCCATGTGGTAATGGTTCTTGGAGCCGTGTTTGACTGAGACAAAAATAGGTTTGGCAGCTGCTGTATTCCTCCAGTCAGGCTGCATTTTAATCAAAGTGAAGGGGATTTTGCAGCCAGGGAGCAAGATCATTTCATAAGAATTTTACCTAATAAATGCAGTTGTGTTACCCTGGACATAGACGTAATTCTTCTGTTTGGAAAGGCGCTTGTGTAGGATTGGAACAGCAGGACTTTCCCCTTGGCAAAAACAGTTAACAACTCCTTAGAGCAGGCTGTCCAAGACACTTGTTAGATGAATTCTAAAACCAGTCCCTATGTTCCTGTCAACCAGAATATGGACAAACTGGGGCTTTTCCTTTCCCTTCTTCCATGAAAATTCTCTCCCTCCATATTGTACTGTGGAGAACAATAACCCTTTGCCATCCATATTGCATTGTCTCAGTAGCCCTGGGTGTCCTTACCCCACCAGTGCTTTCCTGCGCAACATTTCTAAGACATAGGTGTTCACAACTCCATTGCTTAAACATACTTTACTTTGCCCTCAACAGCTGTAGAGTTATTCTTGATTATAACCATTGTCAATTCTGCTTCTAAAACTATTATTGAGCTTTTTGTGCTGCCAGTGCTTCCAGTTTCTGTTCACTTTCACCTCTCTGGCTCCACTTCAGTGTGTCAATCATAAATTAATGATTTTCCTACTTTCTTTACACATTCATCGATGCGTCTGCCTCCCACCCTGATTGTCCTATGACTTTGAGAGGTATCAGAACTGCAAGAACTAAAAAACAACATGCATCCATGGGTTGAGTTGGATCAGTTTGCTGATTCAGCAACAATGAGATGCCAAGGAAGGAATGAGGAAGGGAGAACACTTTTTTCTCCCAGAATTTTGGCCTCAGATTTGTTTAAAACTACCGTTAAAATATCTCCTTAGAAAGGTGACTTTAGGATTCTGAGGAAAATGGAGACAGAGTCTCTAGAGTAGACTCTGTTTAGGAGAGAGCTCTGGCATTTTATTGGGTCTTAATACCTCTAGAAAGAGGAAGGGGAAAAAGGATATCATAGTGGGAAAAGGAGAAGCTACCGTTTCCTCCTCCTCCTCCTAAAAAAAACTGTGAGGAAAAGGGAATGGTTGTATCGACTGAGCTACTAAATAAATCAGTCAAAAAGTCTGAAACAGTTGTCAACTTCAGTTTTTGCACGGCTTCAACCTAAGTGGGAAATTATGTCACTGCCATTCTGCCTGTCTTTCTTCTCTGCCTCCTCTTTCCTAATTTCATCTGTCTGTTGTGCCATTTCATTCCCGAAGATATTTTTTTTCTGTTTCTTGTAAAAGTAGTGATCCTTTAGCATATGATTATGAAACGCTGAAGATAACAGGACTTTGATCTCTGTCTGGGGCTTCTACCCATCTGTAGTGACATTTCTAGTGAGTCGGTCTATCCAAACAAGGATATCTCTGCAACTAGAGCCCTGTTATGAACGACACAAAAATAAACCATGCCTTAAGCTGAGACAAGGCCACTTCCAGATGAAAGCTTTCACTTAGGTGTATGGCTACTGTGAACTTCTGAGTGTTAGTTAAATTAATGACAGATGAGCCTGCCCTGAAGTAATAGGGCTTGATAGAGGAAAAAAAACCTAATAGAAAACATCTTGATGTACCTCAGTCCTCTCCAAATTTCATTT
This sequence comes from Cuculus canorus, assembly GCF_017976375.1. Taxonomy (NCBI): domain Eukaryota; kingdom Metazoa; phylum Chordata; class Aves; order Cuculiformes; family Cuculidae; genus Cuculus; species Cuculus canorus. The sequence continues at coordinate 26,083,690 of NC_071406.1, read as the reverse complement.
TTTTAAATAATGCATAGATAAACTAAGGCTTTATTAGAAATTTGAAAATAATTCTATCAGAAGTAATGACATTTCAGTGTAAACTGCAAATTGATAACTAACAGGTATATACCAAGTAAGAGGATTTGTAAATAATATCTCATTCTGCAAAAGGTGGTATAATAATTTGTTGGAGAAAATGCTAGCTAACACTTAGATCTGAGGCAATACTCTTCTTAACTCTGAACATTAAGTCCAGATCTAATTCATGTATTTTATTATAATAGGGTTATATATAAATCAACCTCAGGATACGTATGTTTCTTATTTCAGCTCTATTTACTTTGCATGCTCATTTTCCCATGATTATAACTTTCAATCTTTGTTTTCCTCCACCTCAATAATTGTAACAGAGATCTTTTAAAGTCATGACCAAATTTTATTAGCAAGTATCTCTTACTCATGTCTGAGTAGCTTAATAACGAACCTAGTAAATAAATTGTTTGATGCTCTATCTTAATTGACACTTGAACTACGCTATCAGCAGAGCTGGTTTTTGTAACCCAGCCTGCCTCCACAAGGAAAATCAGCTCTAAGAAAGCCAAAGCCCTTTATACCATGCATATTTCTGGCTTTTAGCAGATTTGTTTTCAGTTTAAATAAGTCTTGTAATAAATCAGGACAGGCTGGGTCTTAGCAGCAGTGTTAGAAATCACAACTTACCTGCAACAGTGGGTTAGACTTTGGAAAAATCAGTAGTATGTGGATCTGAAGCTGTGAATACCGTTTGGGCCAGGAGACAGCCTTGTCCTTGGCCAGCTGGAAGCCGGAAGCTCCTTCTCTTAGAGCCAAGGTGTTCACACAGGGTACCTGTGGGTTTCAGATTTGGGGATAAAGCAGCATATCTATGCATCAGCAATTAAATTAATAAGTTATTACCATTTGATTCAATTTTTTTTACTAGGTTTTCTAAAAAACTTGAAAGACGTTTCTGTAAAGGATGGATATCTTGTACCCAGGGAAATTATGGGGTGGCAAGTTAACCAGTTGCTGTTCTGTGTTGCCAACAAGTTGAACATCTCAAAATAATTATTCATTTTTCAGATTCCTCAGATCATCTTTGTTGGTATATGCTTATGGCGTTTGTTGGAGCTCTGGGCAGATTTGGCCTCAATATGTCTGTATTTTCTGTCTCATGCATTTGTTTCCTCATTAACATTAGGAGCAAAGGAGATCCTGAGTGGTTTATGTGAGTTCTAATTATCTTGGAAAAGAGACTATTATCTATTCAGATATGTTTCTTTCGGGGGAAGAGAGAGGTGGTTATGCCCAGCAGACTGGGAAACTCCCAAACTGGTTCAGCTCAGGTACAGTGCGACCCATCACTGTCCTGGAGGGCTTTGCCCCATGCTGAATGCACTACTGTGTATAATGTAACCCTTCTTCCTTTTGTTGAGTACATTAAAATAGATAACTTGCACGCTTTATGTCATCCCAATTCAATCTTGAAGTGTATTTCATCTCCTTAAATGTCATTCAAGAACTGTAAAATTCATTTCAATAAATATTATTTCAGTAGTAGCTTTGCAGAGAAAAATCTGACTGAATCATGCCTAAATGTACATTTACGAACACCTTCTATGTTTTTTATTTCTGGATGGACTAGTGTGCTGGAGAAAGGGCCCGGCTGGTGCTTAAGTGGGGAACTCAGGATGCACTGCTTGCTGGTTTTACCCTGGCAGATATATAATGGAAAACAACAAACCATTAAGAACGGTAAAATAATTAGTTGCATATTACATGCCAATTGAAAGTATAAAAACTTAATGATAATTTTTAACAAGTAAAAGTAAGAGTCAAGTGAAATTGAATTATGAGTCCACTGAGTGGGATGCATTTCCTTCCCCCAGAGCAATTTTTGCATTCTTTACTCAGTAACATTTGCAATGTGTTCTATAACTTCGTTGTGCAACAGTATTTTAACACTACTTGTCCTTTTCTTGAAAAGAGAAAGAAATCTGATCAGTAGGCAGGATGACAATCTAAAAAACTGCCTTCTAAAGTAATTTTGAAGCTTTGCAGAACCAAGTGCATTGGTATTTTAATGAGACTAAAAAGATTTGTTGGTACTTTGTTTCTAAGTATTAAGCTCCAGTGCTTGCAAAGTGGTGGTGTTTTGGATGCAGGAGCTACTGTTTGAGATGGTTTTGTTACAAAAGCAATTATGACTAGAATTTATCATCCTAAAAATCAAATCTGCCATGTGAGATACTCATTTTCTTACACTCTCAAGCAAATGAGACTGATGTTAATAAGACTGCTCAGGATGCAAGTTATGCACTTGGTGGCAATGTAGATGGCTAATTCTGGTCCTATAAAGGTAATGAAATTGGGAAAAAATGCATGATCTGATTTGTGGCCTATTTATCATCTTGCATTGTGTGTCCCAAGTACCACCATCCAAAAGGTCTTAAATAAAACCACTACCTCAGAATGCAAAGGATTAAGAAATTGCCTCTTTAGGACAAAAACACATCACCTAAATATTGCTTCTTATTAATAAATGTTAATTGAATAATAATTAAATAGTAATATAAATAGTAATTAAATATTAATCAAATATTGCAGAGCCTTAATGAATATTTCTAGAAGAAAAATAGAATACTAAACCCATCAGTTCAAGGTTATTCGCACTGTTAACACAAATTATACTGTTGGGAGAATGCAGGTACAGAGGAAGATATCAGTTTTAGAAAGCACTTATCTCTTCACTGGAAAAGAGGAGCACATGATTTTATTTCTTTTTTTTTTAATGCATAAATTTGTTGCAGTAAATTGTTATTTTGTTGTAACTGCCTGATATTTGGACCAGGAAAATAAGTATTAATGTTGCCTTACAGCTTTGGGGAAAGTAGAAATTTAAAATTTACATTCCTTTTTCTTTCCATTCTTATGATTGTGTTTCACTGAGATAATATTTTCAGTCTGCCTTTTGAAGGCAACTTCAGAGAATCTCAAGGCATCTGAAAATTACTGTTTTTGTTATCCCTTTTGTTTATTTATAAAAGATTACTTAATGGAATTCATTCTTTCCAACTTGCACACTTATTTAAAAGTCAAAATCCAGTAGCCAAGCAGAATGAGCACAGCAGGGTAAGCTGCTGTGGTGAAACAAGGCATCAGTATGTAATTTCATTGAACTGACAAAGTGAAATCATAATATTAACTTAATAATAGTTTCATAGAAAGCCAATCACAATATTACTTAAATATTGAAAGACAGTTTGAATCACAACAGGCCTTATAATGTAGATCCTCTTGGTTTTGCTGTGGAGTTGCATGTTTTCTTCTTCACTTATAGATGTTAATGATTCAAAACCCTAACAGTTTGTAGTGAAGTAGGTAAGGCAGTGGGGTTTATTCTAAATATTCTTTAATATTCTCATCTGCCTGGTGCGATGGCAGTCTTGAATGCCTTGGGAAGTGTTCTGCAGGGACCCCTGTGCACTAGCTGGGGCCAGAAATGGCCCGGGGATTGACGTACCTGCATAAATGCTTCCAATCTTATAGCCCTATAGCCATGGGAGCATTTCAAGTTATACTTTTTTGTCAAGTAAAATTGCCATAGACAAGGAGACTGCCCCGCAAAATATGGGAACATGTCAGTAGCAAAACAATATTGCTAGCTTATAAGTATTAGGTGCTAGTTTCTTTCCTTCGTATCCAATTTATAACAGCAAAACCTGTTAAAAATTGTTTTGCCAAAACCTGGTAACAAAAATTCCAGAGAAAAGAGATTCATAAAATAATGGAGAACTTCTGGTAGTTTCTTTTTTTTTTTTTTTATATATATAAATTTGGAAGCTAAGTAACATTCAGCAGGACACTGCGCAAAGGCAAACAGGAATTGAAGCCTTTCCCTGTTTGGGAAGAGTTTGGAGAATATTATTTGGGTTTGGTTCTGTTTTCAGGAGCTTTTGAAATGCTAATCTGGAGAAAACCTCTGTTCAGAGCCGTAAAGTAGGGGTTATAGTCTCAGAAGACAGGCTACTCTCTAGATCTACACTGCATACTACCTCTCCTTGTGAATCTATGTTGAAGGATTTTTAAATCGTTCTAAATAGTGGCACTGAATTATCAGGGTTCAAGCTCTGAAAAGCCTTTGAGGTGATGAGCAGAGTGTTTTACTAATTAAGCCCCTCCCTGTGCACCAAATGGGAGCACTAGTCAGTGAAACTTCAGTGCTTTCCCCTCTGAGAGGTAACTGTGTGTATTATTCTTCTCCAGCGTAAGTGTGGCTGCCAGAGGAGGTGAGCCAAATGCTGTTATACAAAACTACTGAAGTGTTTCTCTTCAGCTGGAGTGTCTTTAGAGACCAGAAAAGGAGCTCTGGGGTTAAAGCTGTTGTGTTGTCCTTGTCACCACAGGCAGCTTGGGCAGGTTGTGTACTGACTCAGGGGGAAGTCCATTTTCCACAAGAAAAAGGTATTTTACAAAAAGTTGTCATTGGAGGATTTTTCACATTGGTGAAAATGTTATTTCATTGACAAATTTATTCAGGATTTTAAGGTGATAGGATTTAAAGGATATGTCTCTTTTTATGAAAGTGCATAGCATTGTTCTCTGTGCAGTGTTCAGGAAAAAAGAGCACTTATTTCTTATTTCCTCCCTGTTTATCCATTTGAGGGATGCATAAAGTACCACTGATATTTCTGTCCTGGCAGCAGATGACAGAGTGGTGTCTCCTGTGCATCAAGATGATCTTGTGTCCTCACAGAATGGCTTTCTGGGGTTAATAGAGCCTTAAGCAGTAGCAGCTTCTGTGGTTGTAGCCCATGTAAAAGTTGGCTCTTCACTGGGAGCTTTGACGCGTGAGATGGAAATGCTTGGGTTAAAAGAATAACTGGAAACTAATACTTGAGAGGTTGTGCAGGTTCTTCTGCTAATCAAAGCACTAATGCCTTTCATTTTATGCAAATCCCATTGTATTACATGTGTATAAACTGTACAAATATTGTAACTCCCCAAGTAATAGAAATAATGTGATTTAGCAGGGAAGATGCCTTTCTTAAAGCGATAAGGCATTCTGTATAGAGCTGACACCAGAAGAAATGAACATAACAGAAATCTTGAATTACTACTCATTGTCAACGCCTAAGCTGCAAGTTACATTAGACCCTAATGCTTCGTGACTTCTTTGATTACTGTGATATAAAGCTGCCGCCTTCTGCCTTTCTGCTATGTCTTAATCATGCGCTTCGCCAGAAGAGATCCTCAGCTGCTGTGTGCTGTTCAGTCTCTGCAGGGCCAAGATGCAGCACAAAGTACACAACTGAAAATATTCCACTGAATTTCATTTGCATTGTAGTGTAGGAAATGGTGATGGAATCAGACCAGTAATCTTTGTAGCAGCAGACACACAGTTTGCAGTGGAATCACTCTCATATTTTCATGAAATTACAACTTTGTCAATGAAAAAATAATCTTTTTCCTATAACTAGCTTAATTTATAAGTGATTCAAAATACACATACTTGTTTATTCTTGCATTTTAAATTACTGATACCAGAGCAAAAAGATGTTTACTTATCAGAAAAATAGAAGAGCTGTGAAACTAAAAAATGACCGAGCTCTTCAAATACAAGTTTCTCCCGTAGATACTGTGTTTGAGCACTTGACAAATGGGTGACAGCCCAAAATGTTCTGTTGACAGATCTTTCCATTCTCTCCCTGACCCCTCCTTACGTGATCACTCTGCAGGGTTCAGACCTTGGCAAGCAACAGCACCAATAAATACTGGGGTTATGTAGTTGAAGAATAGAGCAGGTTGCATAAGAGGCAACAAATATGAAATGCAGACTGTCAGGTGTCCAGGCATGTTTGATTTCAAACCGGAGAGAAAGCGGGCAGGATTTGCTTTGTTTTTGAAGAGTTTCAGTTGTTGATTTTCCCCAGGAGATGGAAAAAAAAAAATAAACCAAGCCCCAAGCAGTTCACGAAAGTAATCCATAGTCTTATTCCAAGCCATCAAAATAATGCTCTCAAATATTTTTTTGTTAAATGAGTTGACCATTAGCACAACTATATTACCCTGTGGGTCACACAACAATGAAGCATGCTCAAATAAATTTGATGCCTATTTGGTTGCCTCTTCAGATGAATTAGCGCTGTAGGTCTAGATGCAGGGATTTCAGAAGTAGTTAAAATTCTGCTACTGTAAATATGATGTCATCTTCAGTAGAGGTAGCAAAACGGGTTCTTTGGACTAAATTTATCTTTTCTTTAGTAGAAGTTATGATCACTTCACAACAAATCATCTTCACTAATGCATATGGGGTGACACTCTACAAAGCCTTTTAATGGGCTCTTTTTGATAAGGAGGGAAAAGTCAGTTTGCAAAGAGAACAATTTAATGTTTTGATTTGCATATAATCTGGTTATAAAAAGGTCATGCTATGTAGGAAGTAGCTAAGGTTTTTATTTTTAAAGTCATTGCAGTTTACAAAAAAAAAAATCTAACTTCTTCCTTTAAAATCATTAATTGTATGTGAGGTGTAATCGCCAGCTGTGCTGAATTAAAAAGAGCCCCTGAAGAATTATGATTAGAAACCTGTATTGTCTTCAAATTTCGTCTCAGTTTCTTAAGGGGTCTGAACAATTTCAGGTCAGTCACCATCAGTAGCATCGACCACTTCTCAATAATGCATTTTGACCCTCATTTTGCAACTATCGTTCTTCACATCAAGTTACAAAGGAGATAGATTTCCTTTAAGCAACACTCAGTAAACTAAAGCCATATATTCCTCTCTGGCTCCTGCTAGCTTGAGAAGGTGTGTGACCATTCAATTTGTTGTCAAAGAAAGAAGAAACTTGGGTTTGGAAATCACTGAAGTTTTTGAGCTAGGGTTTTGGGCGTTTTGTTTTTTGCTTGGGGTTTTTTGGAGGTGGTAGTATTTTTTGCCTTGGTGTGGTTTTTTTACTTCTTGACACCTTTGTAGTTAGTTGCTTAGCATGAGAAAATTGAAGCAACTCTCGTTCCAGCCTTAGGCAGGAAAAGAAATTTTACCAGTAACTGACTGAAAACTTACCCAGATTTTGAGGGAGAGTTATGTCAAATGTAAATCCAAACAGAGGTAAAAAAAAAAGTAATTAAATTATCGATTGTCTTCTTCTGTTTTAACACCGAGAGTCACCTGCTCCTACGCAGTGGTAACTGGCTTCTATCTGTTGAGGTGCAAGGGAGAGTTTACTTACTGGAGACTTTAGACAGTTAGTGTTTGAGCTTTATGATGTTAAATATATTAAATATAGGTTAATATACGGGAAAACACATCAACGACTGTGGAACATGTAGATATGCTCCAAATGACAGGTGTAAGTAATTCAAATAAGTAGTTATTACAGTGCTAGAGATTCATATTTTATATGAAGTGTCTCATTTTTGATAGCCTGAAGAGGTGGATTACTTTTACGCACCTCTGTAAAAAGTTTTAGTTGAAACATAAATGAGGCCCATTTACAGTACTTAAACTGTCAGGCAAAACTATCAAAAGACTTTTTTTATTAAAAAAATTATTTTAGTTTTAGATTTAAATTCTAGTAGCTTTTTAAAATACAGCTACTTCCAAAAAAACTCATTGTCTTTTACCTTCTCATAAATTACACTAAACTTTGGGGTTAGGTCAGTGAGTGGATTAGTCACATACAACTGGAGTAACTGTTTCATGTGGACCGGAAAAATAGTGATATATTATGTTGGCTTAAACCTTTGCAGGTTTAATGATTTCAATGTGAAATCTGCAAGTGGAGGTGACCGCATTTATGTGATGCACAAGGGAGGAACTTCGTGTTACCTAAATTCACAGTAGTATTCCAATCAGTGAAGTCAGAGGGTAATTCAGAACAGGGCTTTTCCTTGGGGTCTCTACCGTGGACTAGGAGGAATCAGAAGAGAGAACCACCACATTAGCTAGATAGTTTAATCTTCAATGATTAATTTCCCCAGTTCTTGCCTGTTTTCTGGAGGTTATCAGAATGTGTCTGAGGAGGTCCTAGGGTCTGGTCAAACACAAGCCGGAACGTGAGGAAAACTTAGAAATTGTAGAGCTGGAAAAGAAGGAAAATACAGTTACAGTAAACATGTGAAGAGTGGCAAACGGTCAGTCCTGTGGTATAACTGTGCTGCAGCTTGTATTCCTTGCAAGTATGCTAATCAGTAGCCAGGTTTGTCAGTCTAAATCCTGAATGTTAATTGCCACTTGAGCGGCAAGTCTGCTGTGAATGTACAGGGAATTCATAGCTTTGTGTTGGATTGTTGGGCACTCTTCACTCTGAGGAAGAAAAACTAGTTTAGGGAAACTTAAATATATTCTCTAGGTCATTCTGAAAATACCCTTGGAGGTACTGACCAAAAAAAAAATTGTAGATCCCAGCAATTTACTGGTCTGTGTGCATGATAGAATTTGTCCAAATAAGCATGTGAGATTTTAAAAAAAGTCCATAGTGTTTTGCACATTTGAGATGTTCAGCTGTTTCCCTATTTATCTTCTACAGTAATAGATGCCTCAGACTGTCGCTAACTACTAAAATCCATTTCCAGCACACCGAGAATATGTTTTCTTGAATGAGGGTATTGTTGCTGGCGAGGCTGTTAGGAAACTATGCTGAAAATAACTGAGGAAAATTATTATCTTTTCTGTCTTGGTTAGTCCTACCTCTGCTAACTTTTGAAAGTAGTGACAGTTTGAAGCGTAGCAGCTTATTAACAACTTTTCTTTGTGCACACGGTGGAGTTCAACGGGGAAAAGAAATCCAAGTCTGTATAACAAGAGCGAGACCTAGAGGAAAAGATCCAATTGGCATTAAAAAATGCAGTTTGCTTCCCGAACCTCATTACAAACGACTTTTTGCTTTTATTGAACAAAAATGGAGAACTTGTGTCCTTAACTAGCTCCACACCTTCAGCAGAAATCTGACTTGCACTCTTTCATTAATCTAAGCTTTTAAGACTTTTCTGTGTTTTTTAGTTGTTTTTTTTGTGGTTGTTGCGTTTTTGTTGTTGTTGCGTTTTTGTTGTTGTTGCGTTTTTGTTGTTGTTGCGTTTTTGCTGTTGTTGTGTTTTTTGGTCTTTTTTTAAAACCTACCAAAAAAGCAATCTTCTCCAGGCTCTGGATTTTGGATTGTTAGAAAAGGATGGCTTGTTGCTTTAGATTTGTAACTTAATCATCTACTGTGTTTGCTTTGCAATTTAATGCTAACTTAACTTGATGTCATTATTATTTTAGTAACTTTATTATTATGATTTCAGCTGTGACTTTATTTGATAATAGTTTTGTAGCTTTTCTCATCAGATCAATAGTAAAAATGAAGTAGTTCAAGCAAAGTAATGGATTTCTTGAATATTATCATCTGAACCCCAGACTCATATCATGACTCGCACACAGGATAAAACAGACTCTGGAGCAGTTGATGCTGCCACTCCTCTTATGTAACCCTGGAGATTTTAGCAAATGATCCTTTCCTCCATATACTGTGTCCCTGTCCTGCTTCTCATAAGACGTGAGCTTAGCTTAGTTATTATTTTGCTCTTTTTGTGAGGTCTTTGGTCATATCTGGCCCACACTGATGGAGAGGACTGAATCTGGTTAAGGTTTCAGTATAGTCATAGTAATTTGTATGTAAAATTTTTATTGAAAACACAATTTAATTGTATTTGGTATTTTGTACAGCAGCAACACCAAGATCTCTATGCTAGCTGCCTCCCTTGATGGTGAAGAGTTGAAGGAAATGGAAGTGTGTGAACAGTGAGGGGTATTGGAAAAAAAATCTTAAGTTTCCATTGCCATCTATTTGTGGAAAAGGTAGTAGAAATCTATCTAATTAGGAAAAATTGTCAGTCAACATTCAAGTATCAGCAATTATAAAAAATGTGCTGAGAGAGATTCCCTTTCACATCAGCGCTGTGAGCTGAAATGAGCTGAACTCGTTGCTGATGTAACACAGGTGACTGTTTTGAAAGTACAGTGAGGATCTGTCTTGTTAACCCTGAGGTGAGGAGCAGGCTTGCCAGGTACGTGCCACAGCATCTGGCAGGCATTAACCTACTGATGGCAGAACCACGCTACAATACAGCCCTCACCAGACAGTGGACGGTGCATTTAAACAGATGTGATTTGGTGGAAATACTGCTCTGAAAGAGAGGATGCAGGAGAGGGTGCTGGAGGATTGTCCATGCTGTCTACTGCCTGCATGTGCATTGCTTCTGGAGGCTGACAGAGACACTGCCAGTGTGGCAGCGTGGGACGGGGCTGCCCAGGATAAGGCATGGAACCGGGCATCCTGCCTGGAGGCACACAATGCTGCCCAGTGGAGTGTGTTCTCTTCTGCTCCACAGTGTGTGTAGTTGTGTGGCAAATTCACCAAGGTGCGAGTTGTACTCACTGTTTCCAGCTAAAACTACTGACATGTCAGAGCAACAAAAAAAAAGTCAAAGAAATCAATATTCTACATTCAGGCTCTTCAAAGCTGACTTCTTCGAAATTTTCCAGGTCCCAAGTGTTAAAACTTGCTTTTAGAAAAGATAGTGGGGATAGTGCCATTGATGTTTTCCAGTCAAGCAGGGATTTCCTTTGAAATACTTCTGAGATGCTTCAGACAGGATAGTACTTATTGATTGCATCCCTGCAAGACAGGCATTTGTTTCCTCTTCCCACCTTTTCCATAGGAGAGTTTTATTTCATACATGAAAAGATCAGCGGGAGTAAGAAAAGGAAAGCACGAAACAGGGAATTCCTGTGGAAGATTAAGCAGTTACTTATGCAATTTAAATTAGACTTGTAATAAATGTGCACAGGAAATGAATTAGGATGGCCAGCTTTTATGAAAAGGGGATTGATTTTCATAGTGCTTTTTATTATTCATTTCACTCATAGTTTTTATCTTCCTTGCTCCTATTTATTTTTTAATCTGCATAGGATTAGTTTCTAATTAATTCAAATTCTACATAGATTGATTAGTGACTTTTAATCTTTGATCTCTCCTCCCCCTCCATCTGAAGCTCGCTAGTTGGTTTTAATTTTTTGATATAATTACTCAGAGGCAACAGTATAAGCAATAAAAAAAAAAATTACTTTGCTGATTTTCTGTGTTGTGAAAATGTGTTGGGCTTTTGTCCACTTATTGCTGAGAAATGCTGCCCCACCAGCCCATTCCAGTGCCTGCTAAATGCTTATACTGTTACCCTTAGTGGTAAAGCCCTCTTTATAATTGTAGGAGATTATTATTGCCTTGGGGCACCGAACTGCTTTGAGGAAGAACCTTTATTGTTCACTGAGGAAGTGTATCAATCACCTTGAAACTCCAGAGAAATTGCCTTAGGACTGTAATAAGTGTGGCTGTCAGGTCAGGCGTTATCCCATTGCACTCTTGCTGTGGTCAGCCCCTCCTGGTCATATGCATCACGGCAAGGGTGAGTAATGCAGAGGTTCAGGATTCCCACCGAGCAGGAGTGCAGGCGTCCACCTTCTTGTGTCTTCAAGATTTTTTTTTAACATGTAATGACATGTACTATTTTTTCTGTTTATCTAATTCTCACTTTCTCCCATGAGGGTTTTTGAACTTCTTTGTAGCATTTCAGGATGCTAAAAAAAAAATAAAATTGTTTTCAAACGCACAAATGGAGAGCAGCTTCGGTGAAACAGAATTTTGCAAATGTAACACTAAGAAGTTAAGGGTTAATTTTTTTTCTTTGAACACATAACACACCCCTTCAAAGTTATCCCGCTCTCCCTCTGAGCACAGCACCCTTATTGATATCAACTGGATTTTAATACAAGCAGGTATTGTAGGACAGACTTCAAGGGAACCGATGTGATGATCAGAGAAGAGAATTTGACTCTTATTGCTTAGAAATTGATAAAATAAAAATTACATATTGGAAACTCCACTTGTATTCACAGCTGGCAAGAGCAGTGTTACGGGTACTCTATGGCCTGATTCTGCTTCTAGAGTAAAGTAGAGATTGAGCTCCAACTATCCAATTTTGGATCGCGGCTTATAATATGACAAGAAAAGCCACAGGAAATGGCAGGAGTAAGGAGGCTGGTGTGGCTGTAGTGTGAAATAGGTATTATTCTATTAGAAGAGAATCTAATTATCTCTCCCAGACAGGAAGAAGCCCCAAAGTCTGCATGTCTGCCCTTTTACATCTGATGCTTTAAAAGCCAGTGGTGGCAATATTACCCCAATATTTTTAGTGGTCCCTTTATCCCAGCAGACTTTGTACTCGATCAGACATCATTAATCTGAGTTACTCAAACTTTCTGAGAGATCTGGCATAAAACCAGTGTAAAAAAAAATGAAGCCAACAGAAACGCAGTACGTCACTGGGTAGAACTGTAGTAGTTCTGACTGGTACAGGTCAGACTGGTAGCTCAGCACCACAGATCTGCTGTCCATCGCTTGGGAACCACCTAGATGCATCTTTTGCACATCAGTGTTAGAGAAAACATCATTGCTGAAATTCATGCAAAACTTTAGGTAACTGTATGTAAGCCTTATGAAAGGGTGGCCTAGTAAGGGGCTCTGCGCACAGACAGGACAGGATGTATTTGACTATAGACTCCACGAAGCTTTTAGGTATTGTTTATTTGGCATTGGAAACAGCAATCTTGCATTTGAAGCCTCGGGCTGTAGAGCTGCAGCAGCCCTCAAGGGCAGAGGTACACCTGTTCTCATGTCAGTCAATGCTTTCAGTGATAGCGTTTGGCCTATGCGTTGTTCACACGCTCAAAGTACAAAACTGGTAGTTACGCAGCAAGTGAATTGTGAAGAATTATATTGAGAGTGGTGTGCGTATGAGATGTCTCAAGCCTAAATATGGACTAATTAGTGCTGATAAGAGAGCTTGCCTCATCCCACGCTAAGCGCAGGTTTGTGTTTCTCATTAGCTTGACCGTGGAAGGCAGGAAAGCAAACCTTTCAGGGATGTGGTCCTTGTGGGAAACGTCAAAGTGTTCAGTGAGATTCTGACCCCATGTCCTGGTGGCCCCCCTCTGTTGGCTGCCACTGCACTATATGAAAATTGAGCTGTATGTTTTTTTCACACAGCTATAGCATGTTTGAATATTGGACAAGAATATGAATTTCCTTCCAAAATACATTGTCTCAGCTTTTGCTGGAAGTTATAGTCAAAACATTATTTCTTTATCATTTGGTAGAAACAAAGCTGGTAAAATGTTGATATGCAAGTTGCTTTATATCTTTCTTTGTCATTATTCACAGCCACCCCCTCCTATAATGATAAATTTCCCAAAGTGCTATCTGTCACTATCCTCTGTGATTAAAAAAATATAAATAATTAATCAGAAATTAGTCATGAGATTATGTACAGCATCCGTGGGTGTAGTGGCTGTGATAAAACCATCCTTGCTATTAAATTTGATGGCACAATCCCACAATAAGTAGAAATAAAGAATACCCTTCCTCCCATCGTATAGTAGTGGTTAGTAAGACACAGCTGTACATAAAATACATGTTGATGTACATAGATATTTAAGACCTACTTCATCCTTGCTGCTTTTTATTGCATTAGCATAGAAAAAAATTCAACAGGCTTTCATTGAGATGGTAATTTAGTGGCAAACTGACTTACTGTTGGGACAAAATTCAGGATACCAAAAGTTCTATTAGCATTTTAAAAAGTGCAAAAAATGTAAGTTGACTTAATTTTTGCATTTTTTTTTTAAATAAAAGATTTTTACTATGATTTTTTGGTTTCTTATTTATCACTCCTACATATGAACTGCTGCATGTTTCCTTTAAGATGAGGAGAAAAGATCCAAGACAATCTTGATCAGGATAACACGTTTACATAGTGTATATGATCCTTTAGAGCAGAAATTCTTTACTTCAACAAAAAGACTGGCATGGAAAGACAGCAGCTGTAGTACCATCTCTAACAATATATGAATGTAAGCAGTACTTTATTTTTAGGCTGGATTCAAATGATCAGTCCCATAAAGGAGATGCTCCCTAACTTTCAAAACGTATTCTGTACTTTTCTAAGAAAAATAGAAACAAAAAATGTACCTACTTCAATTAAAAAAATTACTGCTTATAGATGGTTTTTCACATTTTTTTTGTACTCATTGATCTTGTAGTCATAAATTTCAACTTGTCAGTAATGATTATCCAATGACTTTAAAAATATTTTTAATGTGGACTGCTGGTATAGGTGTAAGAGTTCTGCTTGGTCTCTGATTAAATTCTGCTGTGAATAAAAACAGGTGGTCATGAAGAAAGGTATCCAATCCCTGTAATTTTTTAAGATGGTCAGAACCAGATGTGCAACAGCTCTTGCTGTAGTAAGCCAGTGGTGCAGATTTCAGAATTAGTAGATATAAGAATCAAGGCCGTAAACCTCTCAGTTATGCCCTTATTACCTCATGGATTAACTCAAAATACCCAGCTCTGAGCTCCTCTCGATTTCATCTATATCTTGTGACTAAAGCCAAATGCCATAAAAAATATTTTGGTGGGGTTTTTTTATAACTCCTCTGGTAACCTGTGGATTTTTTTCTTATGCTGAACAGAAACTGAAGTAATTCTACCCTTATGGTATAGATATCTCCCATCAAATGAAAGGTATAGAGAGAAGCATCATTCAAAAAACCTTGTAGTGTTGAGGCTGTGGCAAATCATATGTTTATCTACGTTTAAGCATCTAAAAACAACATAATGGCAGATATGGGTTAACTGTAGCAAATAATGGAAGTAGCTTTCTTTTGCAGGCCAGGAAGCATGCTTAAACTTGAAGTAAACCAAATGAGCTTGAACAAAGGTGAAATAATATGGTTCATTGTCTTTTCAGTTTGTGTTACTTAGTCACGAAGTACCTTCAGTACATTCAGTTTTAAACTTTTATTATAGTCATTAGTGCATCTATATGAAATTGAAATATATTTAAGAAAACATATTTTCATTGTACTCAATACAATTTTTCTTCAGAAGTAAAACTTTGTATCACATAGAATATAAAAGAAGTTTAGGGTTGTTCAGAGAACTCCTTTAGCAAACTCATGACTCCAGAACTAATCCTGCAGAGTGTGCTGAGACACCACTGGAAGTATAGCAACTTCCAACGGTAAAACCCAAACCAAACCCTTGAGAAGCTTTGTGCTTGGTGGAGAACATTAAGTCCATAGGATTCTCCACAACGAAAATAATTCTGGCTTCAGCAGGTCAGAATTGAGACGTGATTTGTACTTTGGACTCAAGGGACATAGTTTTCCAGGTCCAGCTAGGAAAGGTTGACTTTAAGTGAGTGACTGGTGAGTATCCCTGGAAAAGATCTTTCATAAGAGGTAATGAGCCATAGAGGGATCTGGGAATCCAATTGATCTTGATGTGTAATGGGGACAATAATGGGGTCAGGCCTGGGCAGGCGAGTAATTTGTTTGCTGCTGGGAGCACTAACTGGTGGCGAGATGTGATGAAAAGTCCTGTTACCACTTACTGTGGTGGTTTTGGGGGGGTGGTTTGGTTTGGTTTGATTTCTTTAAATTGTCTTGCAACTCTGAAGCCTCATTATCTTCATTATTGCCCTCTACTATCAGCTCAGGCTTTTGAAATGGGCTCTGGTTTTAAGGATTGTGTGGGTTTGCCTCGTATTATTATCTGAGATAGGAAGGATGTTCCTTAGACTCTTTTTCCCTTTGTAACTGAAATACAAATTGCTGCTTAATAGAGTCTCTTGACTGCAGGGAGCAGAAGGAGAAATCAGAAGCAAAAGCATCCTTAAGAGCCAAACTACTTTGTGATTTTAAAACAAAATGAATGTTTCATTATTCATCTTTGCATTAGAAACCTGCAGAGACCTGACGTTTCTTGGATAGTGAAAATGTTTATACAACGTATTTGGGACAGATGTGAGCTTGCTCCGACCCTTGCTCTGAGCTGAAAGGAGGAGTTTGTTGTGTCAAGTATCCCTTTCATCAAATTCCATTTATTCATAAGGGATAAGAAGGCAATAGTGTTGAAAGCCTGTTGGTTTTTTTTTTTTGAGCATAGTAGAAATTAACAAGAGGATCTTCCTTTGCTAACAGTTTAAAGCCTCTTGCAGTGAGCCCCTTAACAGGCATCTTTTATCAGATAATGCTACGAGGGCTACTCTGCCTCTCTGTGGGTTTTCTTGTTTGAGTGGGTTTTGGTTTTGGTTGTGGTTTTTGGGGTTTTTTTCCCCTTTTTTTTCCCTTTTTTATAGCGGTAATGGGGAATGCTTGGAAAGGAATTTGAGTTTATTCTTAGGAGATAAGTTGGTTGGCTTAATCTGCTTTGACTGTCTTCTGTGTGATTTTTCATACTTTATGATAGCGGGCACGTTGTTTTCTCACACAGCTTGACCAGCTGATACTCCAGCAGCACGCAAGCCTTGTGCCTGCTGTATCAGGCTCCGAGAAAATACTGTCTTTGATAGTTGTTTGACTGCTAGCTACTACAGTTTCCAGGAGGAGACTTGATTTTTCTTATGTCCCTAAGTAGATACATATACCACTGACATAAAGAATCACATTGATAGAGGATAATCACCAGTATGTTGGTTTTTGTGAATGCACTCGTATCTGAGGACATCCAAACTGTTGACCTGCAGCATCCTGAGCTGTGAAGTACTTGGGTTTTTCTGCCATACCTCAAGTGCTGTTGTGTGAACAGCAGTCCCAGAGAGCCACAGAAGGATGAATGGCTTTGTGCTCAGCACTTGAGGGAAAAAAAATAAACCTTTCCAAACGCTGGGAAACAGCTATTTGCTTTTCAACTAAAAGCAGTATTTATTTTGACACAAAAGGAGAGTAACAAAATGAAAATTTCTTGCCAGTAGTATAAGAATTTCAGCAGACACTTAAGTAAAAGTCTGGGAATATTGTACTCTTTATGCTGACAGAAAAATGTCGTGTTGCCTCTTTAAGAGCAGAAAACAAATACTTTGAAAGTGCTACTCCATATATAAACAAGTGTTGCAGTTAATTTTAAAAGAAAATAGAACAGTGGGAGTAGACTTCCCCAACAGGGAATTAGTGCTTTGAGGTGCATGGGCAGCAGTTCCTCTATCATGCATTGAGCCAGACTGCTCAGAGGTAGTGGGATTAAACTGTAAAAATCTATTGGGGCCAAGTGTGGAGGAGGTTCTGCAGCCTCTTCAGTCTGTAGCAAGGACAGAAGGGGAGAGAAAAGCATGAGCATGAGACATACTGGAAGGTCCTATGTGTTTTGGAGTAAGATATTGCTCCTCAGTCTCTAAGTGTGAGGTTTGCTTAAGTCTATGGAAAAAGTCCCATCTCCTGTAACTGCTTGGCCTTTGCCTTGCTGGGTTTATTAGGATGTTATCTGATGACTGCTGGCCATGTAGAGTTTTTCTCAGTTTCTCATTTAAATCAGACATACAAATATAAAAATGATAAAGCCCACCAAATATAAAAATGATAAACACCACTTATTGCCTGAAAGGCTGCACATCCTTGCAGAATTGGAATATAGAAGATTAGAATATATTATACCAAGACACTGCCACTGACTTGTCATCTCCAACAGCCTTATTCATACTTTGTTCAGGATACACAAAATATCCTTAGAGCCCCTTTGAACTTGAACAATCTCCAACATACTATTTTGTGTAAATTAACTCACTTCCTTATTTCTTGATTTGTGGGGAAAATTCTATGGTTTTGCATAGAGGCCTCTCCTTGTATCTAAGTCACTCCGCACTGGATGGTTCTGTTGGTCACTGTCAGTACAAACAGGACCTTCTCTCCCTTATATATTCCCCCTTATGTATCTATGTCTTATTTATCGTGGCGGGTGAATGTGCGTGAATGTTGTGACCTAATATGAAACAATTTCTTTTTGCTTGTCAAGAAAAAAAAATAGAAACTTTCTTTTTGGTACCATCTAAACTGTTGTTTTTTTCAAGTCAGTCTTCAGACTAGCAAGTTGATTATTGACACAACCCTATTCAGGTTGTTTCAACTCAGTGTTTAACTCGGTGCTCAAGAGGAGACTGCTTTTAGCATTTAAAACTTGTAATGGTTCATGTTTTTCTGTTAGGCTCTATTTTCTATCACAACTGACATAATTAGAAAAAAAATTCAACTCTTATTCCACTATTATTTAGAACACCTGATTTTGAAATTGAATAAAATTTCAGTAAAAAGAACTCATTAGTGACCTTGCAGAAGTTGAATATATATCTCGACAATATAAGGCATGCTTTTTATTCAGAAGTGGTGCTTGAAGCAAAAATATCCAGGTATTATATATTTGACGTAAAGATAGCTATGTCTATAAAGGCTTTCAGAAGATCAAGGCATAACTCTGACCAATTGTTTGTTCATGATTTTATATAAAAAGAATATTCCCGTATCCTTAGATTTCTTACTTGTTAATGGCAATTTATCGTTATGTCATTGCAACTTCAGACATTTATTTATTTGAGAGGAACAGGTGCCCAGTCCCCGGAGGTGTTCAAGGCCAGGTTGGATGGGTCCTTGGGCAGCCTGACCTAGTGGGAGGTGTCGCTGCCCTTGGCAGGGGGGCTGGAACTGGATGATCTTTGATGCTCCTTCCAACCCAAACCATTCTATGAGTCTATGAACAGTCAAACTTTCACTCACGCTGTCTTTTCTGCACTGCTCCTTTATTGCACTGGGCAGCTATGTCTTCTTTGCATCTATATAACACTTTATTTCAGTTGTACCTGTAGGATGCTGAGAACAGGAAACAATAAGACTTCAACAGGTAAAAATGTAATGTTTGATTAACTTGTGCCAGTAGTGCAGCTGGGATCTAAGTGACTATAGAAATGGGAACTGCAGTGGTGGCTGTGGCTCAGCCACATTCTGATATGGGACTGACCCCTATACCAGGAATAAAAGGCTTCAAATATAGTTTGTTGTCTTTGGCAGAGTAACTCCTTCTCCACTTCAGGGTGCACCTCATAAAGGTTTGAGAGCATCAAACTTGGTAGCACGTATCCAGAAGGCCTGTGGATACCAATCTGCTTGGTTTGCCAGTCCTTCCAAAAAAAAAAATGTATGGAAAATGAAGTGTGACTTAAACCAAAATCAGTTTGCCCATTTTTTGAAACATTCAGCAGATCAAAAGTAAAACAAGTTTAAACACTAAATTGCTTAAATCTAAAGGCAAAGACTTTTGTAAATTAAAAAATAATCAGGGAAATTGTCGAAGTAACAAGTTTATTGGTGTTGAGAACTTTGTATTTCAATGTCAGGAAGCTTTTGAGGTTTTTTTCTGCTCTTGTTTTGAAAAAAAATAATATGAGCAATTTAGCAGAAGTGGAGAGAGTTAATTAGAAAGTTTTAGTGCAGATGAATCTGAAATTTTTGTTCCCTAAGAAATGTTTGCCAAAGATATTCACGTTGCTCTAGGACCATGCTGTTATGGGAGCAGCGACTCTTTTCTGTATCATGAGGAACTGAGGTTGAACAATTCCTATCATGCTTTCCATCAACTGGTGGTGCTGGCAAACCCAGCTCCTGAAACCAGCAGGTGGCATCCGGGTTGTAGGGTGGCTTCAGTGTGATAGAGGACCAGGTGTGAAATATCTTGCGAAAAAATGCTTCCTTCTGGAAGGTAGAGACTGTAAGAAGCATCCCTGTAGTAAAGGATCCAAATAATTTGGATTTTTATGGCAATAGTTGAGCTCTGTCATTCTGCACACACACAGAGCTGCTGTTTCCTAAGAGTTTAGAGAGACCCAACTGTTATGAGAAAGGATTCAAAGTCTCTTCTGACTTGAATAATTCGAGCATAAAAGTAATGCAGCTGTGTTTGAAAATAGTCCAGATGAAGAGAGACTCCCTTTTCTTCTTTTCTCCTGAATGCGTCTCATAAGGCAGAACAGGGAAGGGGTTTGCTTGCAGCAGGCAGACAAGAATATTTGAGCAAAATTGGTTTGCCTGGTACAAAATTTTTGCATTCCTGGGTGACCCAACCAAATCCTGTAACCTCAAGTCTTTGCAGTTGGAGATACAGCGGCACCAGATTCCCCCCACACCACAAGAAGCTTTCATAGTGCATGACTTCATTAAAGAGGGAATCTCTGTTATCTGTGTATTATAAACAGAAAAAAGGTTAGTAATTTGTAAACAATGAAAAATAACTCTAAATCTGTCGGTAAGTAAATCTGTCATTATTTCAAGAAAAAATAAAAGAAAAAAATAATAGTTACACCGCTCAAAAAGTTATTGCTTCAACAGCACATTTAATACTGCCTTTACATAAACTTAAATTGAGCTGTAACACCTTTTAGTTACCAGTTCTAAATGACTTTAAAGTAATTATTGACCATACTAGTAATGGAAGTATTCAATTTTACATTAAAAATTACTGCCTCTGTGAAAAAAAAATTGCTTTTAAAACCTGAATATGATATCTTTTCAGGTTTTCTTACTTTGATTTTGTGTAATTTAAACCACCAGTATGTTGCTTTAATGCTGATTTGGTTTTAACGTTAAGTGTTTTTGTAAATTTAGGACCAAATATAAACTGGAAAGACAACAGTATGAATTGTCATATAAAAGATTTTATAGTCTATAATATTTAAAACTGAAATGCAGGGACTATATTAGAATGTGGGGTTTTTTTTTGAGGGGAGTAGAGGCTGAGACAGATGCAAGATGCTTTAGCAAGTATTGTCCACTCAAGGAATAGCCCTGTTTCTTGCTTTTCAAAGTCAACTCACACGGAGTGAAATCGTGGAACCTCTATTATACCTTTGACTCCACTGTATTTCTCTCAAAGCTGAATCTCTTCTTTATTTTTAGGCTCTTTAGTTTTTTACATTATAGCAGCATGTATTGAAAAAGCACTAAGTGTACTTCATACCCTGCTTCCAGGTGTCGCCCTTAGATGAATGCAAGGGACCTGGGTGTGGTGGCGCAGGGACCAGGTTGGCCCAGTTAGCCAGCTGATTGTCCACCGAATGGGATGGAGAATCGCATTCTCCAGCAGTGCTATAGCTGTCAGCCTGAGCTGGGGTCAAGTGTATTGATTCCTGAGCTTTTCTAACATTTACTTTGACTCTTATATTATATTTCAGCATAGGGCAAAGCTGGTTAAGATACTTTACAGCTTGTAAAGTGGATTGCGTTCAGCATGCGCAGGCTCTGACCTCGAAAGCAGGACAAGCCCCATTGCTTTTAATGGTTCTCATCACGCAGGATTCTGGGACGATGGCTCTGTGGGGAAAACTGCTCTGTGTTTGGCAATACAAAGGACATAAAGCAAGAATGAGATGCATTGCAAAGAGGCTTCTGCCTAATGTTTATTTGAAACCTACAGACTGACTTAATCAAAGAAGGAAAAGTGAATTGAATAGGTTCAGTGTGCTTGGAGTAAGTAAATAACTATTGGTTTTCTGACAAGATCACACTTGATGGCCAAAACCTTTGAATAGGAGCAGAATAAAACAGCTGGCTTGATTAATTAAACCTTAGAAGTGCCTTCCTTATAACTGTTACTGTCAGGGAGTCAAGAGTCAAGGTGGGCAGCCTGCGCTGACTGCCTCTTTTCAAAGAGTGGGAACTTCGTTTGCGGAGAACCTATGAAAGCCATCAGCACATTCCTTATCTAAATGAGCATTAAATCTCATAAGGGATAAGCTTAAGAAACAGATCCACAAGATACATTTTTCTATGATTATTGTTCTGATTATCAGTCATGTACCATATTGAATAAAGCTAATAACTTACACTTTATTCTGAAGCAATGCAAGCAGCCTGAGGAATGTCTTGGAGCTGCCTGAGGTAGGGGGCAGCATGGCCAGATCCTGGGATCTGCAGCTGCTTTTATCCCTGGACAGGGGCTGATTTGGGAAATGTAATGTTGTACTCCCTCTGCTTCCTCTTTCCCTTTCAACTACACAGCTCTCAGGATAATTTTTTCAAAGGCAATTGTTTCATCCCTTATAAAAAAGGAAAAACCCCTTTAAATCTAACAATCTGCTGAGATAATTTCTCATATTTCTCATCCAGCCCTCCTTTGCAATATGAACAGGGGACTTTATGTTTAACCAAAGTAACTGAAAAAAAGTGTACCTTCCATTACAATGTAAGGAAATGTCAGGGGTATGAAAGCAGGACTGCGTTAATTAGTGCTCTAAAAAAATACGAGATTAGTTTGCAATAGGTATTTGCAATAAACCCACAGTTTTCTTGGTATAATGTCTCCAGATGGGCCATGATCTCTGTAACAATTGCACTGAAGTCTAAACTGAGGAGTTCAGGTCAGGCAGAGCAGAAATCAGTCTGAAGCTGTTTATTCATCCTTCTCTATCCACAACAGCATATTGGTGATTTCTTTCCCCCTTTGCCTGTTCCTCCGCATCTGACCTGTGTTCTTTCTAGTGATGCACCATTGCTTTTTGCGTTCACTGTGGAATCTGCTCCTTAATGTAAATCAGTGCGACTGACAGAGCGTTCTTTGCTGCTACAAAAGTGTTTACTATGGCTACTGGAGAAACTGGAAATAGTGAACGCATTAAATGTTACTGCTGAGCTGCTGCATCCTGTTGTGTCCCTTTTCTGTTTCATTATGGCCATATCCTGCAACTGGATCCTCTATGGGGTATATGCCTATGTTGATATGTTGGATGCCCTTTTTCATATGCCTGTATGTGTTGCCTGCAATCTAATTTAACTTTAAATATGACAAGAGAAAAAATAGCAAATATCCTAAATTTAGATATTTGATGTGTCTGTTTTCTGTAACTATGCTGCGTTATTGAAAGAAAAACAACTATTTTCTTGTGCTCAAACTAAAAAATGTGTCATTGGTAAAGCCCAGTTTATACAGATTGTAATGTGAGTTTCTCTAAAATTGAAATGCACAAACAATACATCATTTTGTGTTCAGTCTGACTGAAATACATTGACAAAATTGTATTTCTTGGCCTTCATTTCTGCTCCATTACCAATGAAGACACACTCTTTGCAGTATGGTAAATACCAGTGTTAGGAAGAAATATTGTCACTTAAAGAGCAAGTTTAATATTCTGTTTCTTCTCTGTAAATACATACAATTTGATTAATATAATTCACTGGGGAGCAGTGTCTGTGACTTTGAAATTTGCTTTCTAATGCCAAGCTATAAAATAATCCCTCAAGCTCACTTTCCTTGAAGCATCCGAACTAATCAGACCTCTGATTTCCTGGTAGTCCAGAAGAAAAGATGACAAGACCAGAAGAGGTCTGCTGCATGCTAGACCTAGATACACTGTTGGAAGTTCTCGCCATACTCTTATACTGGAGTGCTGCCAAATTCCTGTCTGCCATACTAGGAACGAGGTAGTGGCTTTCTTTTTCTTACCTCTCTAAACTGCCATCAAGCTGCTCTGGTCTGCGGTGTGTTTGCCTTTACCCTGGAGCAAAGGCTGTCACAGGCTATGGCTTCCAGGAAACATGAGCCACTTCACCCACAGCTCTGCACTTTGTGGGGGTGAAGGAGGAGCGCTCTTTCCTTTGGCCTCTTGCTGAAGCAAAGGCTCGGTGATGGTGAAACAGCCAGACTTTTTATATATTGTCTTCTGTATATCATTGAACAAGTTCAATGTAGAAACCCTAAAATTTGTTAAACAAGAATTAGCCCACATTATCTTATGCTCTCTTCTACCCATAAAACGTAAGTCTATTACAACAGCTGGATTTATATAGTGCAGGGTTCAAAACAATTGTTAATCATGCAGGCAGCTTAGGCAACAACCGCCGCAACCTCCTGCCCCCACGGCAACTGCTCCTTGCCCTGTGCAAGACCTGCACTTTCTCTAGTCCACATCTCTTGAATGTTTTCCACTGCCCCTTCTAGACAGAAGCAACAAGACGCTTTTGGAACAATCATGTTTTTCCTTTCAAGTGTGCCATGAGGAACAGCTCCTGCCGAGTTTATTAGGAGGTTGGGCTGCAACCCCTGGCAGAGCTGGGGTTTGAGGGGTGCCAGTGACCGGCATGCTCTGTGTAGCATGGTTGGGTTCTTGTACGCACACCAGCACTGGTACTTTCAAGAAAATTGTTTCACAAATACCAACCCAAGCTCAGAATTTTATCTTGTCTAACAAATGCTTCTGCTCTTGCTTCTCTGAAAGGACAATGCAAGAGAAGTGTGTTGTTTCTCATGTTATTTCAGACACAGATGCTTCAGTGGTGCTATGTAAACCTAACTACAGTTAGAAAAATAGGCATAAAAAATGCTGTATGCAGCCAAGTTAGTGTTGCTGTAAAATCTGAATATATTCCTGTTTTTCTAATGTTTCAACTGAAAATGTGATATCAAATTATCTTATTTATATTTGCACTTAAAATGTGTGTAAAAATTAAAAGCCACTGCTCTTTAGAAGCAAATATCAGTCCACTTTATCTTCCTGATGTACTGTAAACTGCACACACAGAGGAGGTTAGTAGCTGAATGGGGGATGATTATGAAGATGAATGAGTGGCCGGGAGACAGAGTCAGTTTAATGAGCTGAGCAGTAAGGAGGCTGTAATTTTTATAGATTAGCACTGAACTTGTCACTTACTGGTTGATACGACAACTTAGTTTCAGAATTACAGGATGTCAGAAATAAGCTCAACAAGCTCAAAACCAGTGGCAATCTGCTTATCTCCCACGTAATCCAAATTACAAGAGTAGTTCTCTTGGATGCGTATTGCCTCTTCCCTACGTTTTATCTGTCACAGGTAATGAGCAGAACCCAGAAATGCGTGTGACTAGTCATGTGTCAGATGATTTTTAGTAATTTTTTTCCTGCACCCTGCTGTGCTGGCGGAGCCTCCGGGCAGCCTCTGGTCCCCAGGCTATCTTGTGCTGAGCCAGCTCAGTGCGTCAGCAGATATCTGCCCACAGGGAAGTGGACAAAGTAGGGAAGGAAATGGTGAATTCCCAGGACCACCAATTTCCTAGAGGAACTGTTGAAGAAACAGCACTTTCTTTTGTTGTAATCATTGTGGGCCCTTGAGCCTGGTCTCTGACCGTCTCCTAACACGTCTGCTCATCTCTGGACAGATTTGTCAGCAGGGCTTGTGGGCTTTGGATGCTCAGTGAGAGCTCCCAGTCCAACAGGCTGGAGGTGGATTCCTTTTCCCTGTATTGCTGGATTTGGAGGCAGAGGAAGCTTGTGATCCTTCAGTCTGTCACTAACAACTACTTGTCCTGGCATATCCAAGAAATCCATGCTTCCCAGCATCATCGGGCATGTAGTGTCTTAACTGACCCTTGGGGATGGGGACTGCTGCAGGTTTGTTTTCACCACAGGTCTGCTTGGTATGGGTGAGCCGAGGAGCTGGTTGCTGCTAGGGAAGGCAGCAGCAGAGCAAACACTTAGCCTTATTTGTTTTTCACAAACAGAGCAGAAGCCACGAGCCCCCAGTCTGGCACTATTCCCAGAAGTGTTATTTTACAAGCATGATGCTTTTGATAACGGCACTGCTTCTGGAGCAGTGTACAAGGGATAATTATTGTTTCACAAGCAGATGACAGCCTTGATTTCTCCCCCTTGTAATTCACTCAGTCTTCAGGTTGATTTGTTGGAAGGAGCGTTTGGTTTTAGACGGCTGTGGCACAGGAAAGGGTTAGGCTAGATTTGGGTTTCTTAAGACAATGGCTATCTAATTCTGGAGATGGTTCTTGCAGCCAGTGGTAGACAGAACTGTTGTGGCTTCATTTGTTTTCTGAGGCCGAGCTCTGGGCAAGAAATTGTGCCTTACTCCTCTGTTCTGGCAGTATTTCACTTAGAGATTGTTTTATAAAATGATCTATAAAATGATGTCCATTAACAGTGTGGTCTTTTTCATGTACCATTGTAAGATTATCCTAGTGGTGTCTACTCTCAAGCTCTTCTGCTGGGTAGTTAACCTTTCCAGTGAACACATACTTCATTTCAAAAGCGGGGTTTTCTCCTGATATTTATATTGCACTGCAGAAAAGCAGTAAAATCCAGTTAATGCAAACATTGGTTTTCCTTTCCTGAGTGACCTGCTATTTCACCCTAGGAATTACTTCTACCCTTTGTCTCTTCTTCTCTACCCATAAAATTGGAGCAATGATGACGTTTGCTTTTGTGCAGCCCCCTGAGTGTTTCTAACCCCTGAAGGATATTATATAGACATTATTACTACTATGCATCTTATGAGTAAACAATTTCACTCGTAGCAAATAGCAGTAACTCAGTAAAACTATTTTTAAAACAATGTTATCCTCTATATACATGAGTTTCTTGATCAAACAGTTTTTCCCAACAGTTTTTGGCAGCCAAAGGCAGAGAGAGCTCCACGCTGCCCTTGGGCAGATGCAAATCCTGCCACGCTTCCCCCTATACCCACCGCATTTCCCTATCCCATCTTCTGCTTCTGGATTATGCTCTCAGGAGCGAGAGGTGCTCATGGACGTGCAGATGTGACCACAGAGATCTTGATGACTTCTTGCTAGCACATGAAGAAAGAGCTTTTAAAAAATAATTTTTCCATGCACTTTCTGAGCATTAGTTAAAAATGTTAATCTGTCAGGAATTTAACAGATGAGTCAGTGATTTTTTTTTTTTGGTACGTGTAATCTTGTGTAATCTTACATTTAAAAAAATGTAAGTGCCTATTTTTTAAATGACCTATTTGAAAAAAAAATAACACACTGACCTTTTAAAACCACTGTATAGCAGACCTTCTTAAGAGATTTGGCACTGACATTTTGTTATAATGGAAGGTTCATTAAGGTCAGTGATAAATTTGCTGCAATAAATACAGAAGAATTAAGAGCTCATCAGCATTACCACAGCTTAATGCTCAGTGGATTGAATTATGTACTTAGAAAGATGAATCTGTGGCAATTGACAAGCTTCAAGAGGAAAGCTGTATGAGCACACAGACATGTGCCTGCACGTGTGAGAGGGAAGGCAATGGAAATGAGGGGACAAAAAGAGAATTTAAGAAAGCAAAAGATTTTCTTTCACTCATTTTGTAGTCCTGTAACTTTTAGAGTAGTAATGACAAATAGTATAATGGTACTCCCATTCCTTGCTCTGTAATCAGAGTTTCTTGTGGTAAATGCTGTGGTATGACTGGGTATCTGTCCTGCTTTTCCCCCCTTGCAGAGTATACATTGTCTTTAAGCCACATTTAGTGCAAACACAGTATTGGTTGTGACTGATGAGGCAGCGTGAGAGGGTCAACCCTTTACCTGCCCCCTGGAGTAATTGGGCTGCAGTTTCCTAAAGTGTAAGAGAAGAGATATTAAAAATTAAGAAATGCACTAAGTGGCTGTGAGATGTGTTCCCAGCTCTTCAGTACATGTATTCTATAATATGGAGCATCAATCTAATTCTCAGCAAAGGAGCACGGCAAGTCAATAGGCAGTCCAATAGGCAGTCCTCACCAGCAAGATACAATTTTCAATCTAAAGAACCATTGAAGAACATCAGTCTTTCCTTAAAACAATTTGTACAGAATAAATTTGGCACTTAGCAGCTATTCCCACAGAGGGAAACTGATAATAGGACAGAGAAAATCATGTAACATGATTTAGGATTCCCAGAATGGGATTACTGTTGGTAATAAAACAGGAGGGAGGTGGGAGAGAGAAGAGCTGAGAGTAAGCTTGATGTTAATTCAGAATGTTCTCGTACCCCTGGATATTCACTGGGGCTGTGGGTGTTGGATACCTTTCAGCATCAGGACTTGGTCTGAATGAAGGTTCAGCCCACTTGCAGACATTGGCTCCGAGTGATTCAGCTGGAGCTGCTGGGAGCGAGTTCCTTTGAAAACCTGGCCCTTAGGACTTATATATCCTACAAAATAATCCTGTGCTGAAAACTGGTGTCAGCTGCTGAACCAGTGCTACATGGCTTGCCTTTTTCTTTCTTTTGGCAAAATCATTTACAGGACTAGGTTAGCTGCATCTACGTTGACATCCTATATTAGAAATAATAAAAAAAGGCTTCTGTGAAGCTTAGAACTAGATTCTGCTGCAGGTCACCCCACGCATACCACCTGGAGCAGATTGACTGAGAATTTCTTCTAAGGGCGTCTCTCCTATGCTGCTCATACTAGGTAGCAGCTCATTCTACTTATTTGCTGTGTAGTTAAATGTAGAAGTCACTCTGAGACTGCTTGCTCCATCTCCTGAAGGTGCAAAACAGAAGATAAAATGTAGCAGATGTTAAGTGCACAAATTTACTTCAGGAGCTATCTAGCTTCAGTTGCCCTTATGCAATTATTACTTACACAGTGTAGTTTATAAATCATGTGCCCAAGTCTCTTTGGAGGATCTGAGCTGTATTATGTTATAAGTTGGAAGAATGTGCAGGTAATGAGGCTGGAAGGCATTTTACCTGCAGAAGGCAGAACTGGTGCTCTAACAAAGCCTGGTACCAAAGACCAAATTGTTAGAGAATGGAGAGGGAGGTAGAGTCAGCTCTAAAGTTAATGCAACCATTCAGAAGATCTTGCTGGATAGGACCTGCAGCATATCCTAAAGTCCCACAGGGCAGGAGGTCAAGCCCTCGCTTCTCTGATCCCCTTTTCTTTTCTTTGTGAAGTTGCATGTCATTACTAGGCATCTCATAACCAAGGCAATGAGAAAGAAAAGACGGAATTTGGTTTCCTCACCAAAAAACGTTAGTGTCCACTTGATTTAAAGTCTCTGTTCACAGAGCAGAATCTGCGCTTTACATGGCTGAGGAGCTGAGTCTTAATGTGTCTTACAATAACAAATTTTGATATATAACTGTTCTCTCAGAGCTCTACTGTAACTAAAATATAGTGCTCTGATTCTAATTCTAGTACAGTTTTAGTGGCTGAAACTGAAAATTTTCAAAAGTTATTTTCTAAAAAAAATAGTCTTGTACATATACTGAATGTCATTTACATGTTTCTGTAAATTATTCAAATTTTTAATACTATTAGAACAGTAAATCCCTTTAATTTTGTTATTTAAATTGCAGTATTTGTAATTGGTTATTTGTTTTTCTGTCATTGACATTTTCTCAAGGCCAATCATGTTTTGTGGAAACAGAACAGACAGTGTTCTTGCAGTGGTGTATCGCTTTTAATGTTGTATGTATTTTCTCTGACATAGTAAGCAACAATGATATTTTGGTTATTGATCCTGTGGAATGCACACTAGGCATTGAAAAGAAAGTGATGGGTCCTCATGAGATATGTTGGAGTACTTCTATGTGTATAACATATAATGCTAAATGTAGAACTGTACATAAAAGTTCTTAATATCCAAGCTTCCCTTATCCCAGGTCCCAAGCTCCTGACTGGAATGCCCTCAGTGCATCCTGTCTCACAGTCACTTGCTCTTATTATCTGTCCATGAAGTTGATGGTGTGTGAGGTCTTTAGAGAAGGAGCTACCTGGACAAAATGCAAAGGGACATATGGGACATGACTTGCACAGGCCTTTGTCCCTAGCAAAAAGAAATTTACTTTAAGATGCTGGAGGGAATCCATTTTTTACAGTAATGCTGCTGTTTAAGGCTTCCTGAAACACAAGAAATCTGTAAGCCTGAAGCTGAGATGAGGAAGTAGAGCGTATGTGCTGTGATTGTTTGTATTTACAGAGAGAAATTTCATCACTTGGTATTTGAATGTAGGTTCTCCTTCAAGGCATGCTCAACCGCAGGCTGAGAACAAGAGGCCTCTGAATTAATGCAGTGCAGCCTTAAGCCCAGCTCTGAACTTAAAATCAGAGCTTGAAGGAAGAGGTTGGATTTAAGTTCAGTGTCTAAATTCTTTTTTCACCAGTTTTGAAAATCTGCCTTTGAACTGATGTGATGGTTTTCAATGTGGGATCCTTGGATGGCTTTCTTGGGGTCCATGAAGGAAACTAAAGATTGTATGTGCCACACATTTTTTTATATGCTCTATAGCAATCTGCAAGTGTGACACCTTCAGTGAAAGCTTTTAGAGGCCCTGTTGGTTCAAAGAGCAGAAGAGGGGAAAAAAAAGAGTTCACTAACTAATAATGAACAAAATTGTGCTATTTTACAAGGCACTAGTGATATACTTAAAGACCACCTTCATTTTTTTAGTGAAGAGATTCCTCTTCTTAAATAAGGCATCTTTTTAATACCCTCAGAAGAGAGATTGAGAGGAATATCTACCAATCAAGTGCCACTTAGCATTTATTCTTGAGTTTCACAGTGCACTGAAATATCCACTTATAATTTTATCGTGCCTTTTTTTGCTTCCTTTTGCCTAATACACTGAGATGAACTAGTGAGGTGAAACAAAATTAAGGCCTTCCATTTAGATGCATTAGTCATATGATAAGGTAATCACCTAGCTAGAAATGGCATCATAAACTTGCCTCAGTATAGCATATTTCCTTCTTTCCCAGCAGCTGCCCTGCTGGAATAAGAACTGTAGTCAGGAGGAGAAAGGTGATTAACAGAATTTTAAATATTTAGGATTTTTTAATATTATTGTAAGTATTGCCTGGCTTAGATTACCTAAATGATGATGATAGTCGTTGCAGTGATGAAGAAGACACAGACCTCATAATCTTCTCTAAGCATATTCTTTTAATCAGCACGGCATACAGGAGTCAAATTAAGAAAGTGCTACTACTGGCTTCTCTCATTCAGGCAGATCTTTATACAGCTCTTTGGTTTTCCAGACTTCAGACAATGGGATGGTTTTCATTTTGTCTATTCCACACTCTTGTGACTGTTTTCAGTCACATCTCAAATCCACTTATTCACAGGTGGTTTTTTTTCCAGCCTGGCCTCTCACACAGTCAGGGTTCACTGTCCTGTGTGTCTAGTTTGGAACACCTGGTCTTTTCAATAATGTTTATTCTAACATGCTTTGTACCATCCTCATGCTTTGTCTTGAGCAATTAATCTTCCATATACTTGGTGTTGCTCCCACAAGTAGTACTGTAATTTAAGAAAAAAAATTAGTCTGAATTAACCAAAATCACCCCAAGTGACTGCTGCCTCCCTTCCCCTAAAACAACCAGACGAGGTCTAGTCTTGAGTGTGAATGAAGAGGTACTTTGAAGGGAGGTTGTCTTTTCAGGCACAGCCAGACAAGAAAAGCAAGGTGATCTTTGGTTTCCTTCGCTGTACTCTCCTGGCGTTTGCATGCAGACACAACGTGCTCCCACCCAAAGCCAGCACTGGCCCCACCACCACCACCCTCCTGGGCAGCACAGTCACATTGCCAGGTGATGTCCCCCTCAGCACCATTGGAAAGGCAATGGGACTGGTGGGACAGAGGTGGCACCACTGTGGGGGCTCTGCTGCCACCTGCTCAATGCAGCCATTAACAGCAGGAGGTGCTGACTCCCAGGAGGTGAAGGAATGGTCATAAGTTCATCAAGACCTATGCAAAAGACCCTGTCTGTTTTAAATGAACAAGGCTCGCTTTTACATTGGCATTCAACTAGTAATTAGCAGGAAGAGCAGATTATTAACTGTTCTGTGGCAAAATTTATACCGCCTGCTCTGGTGTCTGAAAGGTTTTAAATACAAGATTCATGAACAAAGTGTGCTTTAAGATCACTGAGCAACTAAAAACCTAGGGCAACTACTGGTTAATTATCCTCAGTGGAGTACGGTGTGGATGACAATGCTAATGACAGTCTGAATGGGCTGACAAACCTTGCTGTGAAGAAGAAAAAATGATGATAAATGTCTGTATAAAAACTTGTGTTTAAGTTCTTGCTGACTTCTCATCCGAAGTCCATTCTCAAGCAGTCAGAGGCTTCAGAGGCTTCTTGTTCAGTTAATCTATGTAGAACTTGTTCTATACTTTTAATTTTATATTTCAGCTATTTTTCATCTTTCAAAGGCTTCTTTTGATGATGAAATGGCTGTGAAGTACATTTGTTACTTCATAGCGAAGAGGAGATGGTATTTAAGCACCCAGTGTATTGAAGTTCCTTGTCCTATTTGTTGTAAGTATGCATTCACATGAAAAAGTTGAGTGATACTTCTATATTTTGATTTATTTGAGCTGTGGAGTTTTGGGTTTCAACAGTGGGTTTTTTAAGACTTGTAAAAGTCTTCTGGGAATATGACTTTTGTAACTTCATTCCTGTGAATGTCTTTGACCCATGCAGCATATAAAAAGCATAAGACTGCACCAATAATAGCTGATGCTTTCACCTCTCAGCAAGCACCTAATAAAAAAAGAAGAGTAGAGAAGAATGTCTGAATAGTCAGGGGGGAGAAATGAAGTGAAGAGTTTGCTAACAGCAAATCACATGAGTGAGAAATGCAAATTCACTCCACAGTTTCCATATAAGGTTGTGGAGGCTGAAGTTTCTTGGCAGTCTGACAACACAGACTGTTTTCCACATATGTCAAAAACTCTCCTTTAAAAAGACTAAACCTGTGTATTGTTGTCCTATAGGAGTGAGCTGCGTTTTTTGGCTTTCCCTATCTCCAAGGGAACCTGCTGCCCAAGGGTACTTTATGACCATCTTGTACGGGGTTCTTGAGAACTCCAGAGCTGTTGAATCTCACTCGTTAGCCTTATGGACAGTCTAACAAGAGAACACAAAAAGTCAAGTCAACCTTTCTAATCAAAACATTGCCTAATACCCATATTAAAAGCCTAACACAATTATGTACGGTTTAACTTAATAGTAGACTTAAAGTTTAGGTAGAACTATTTCATCCAGGTGGGTCTCACTAATTGATCTGGGAAATAATTATTGGTACATGAAAGTGTGCGTTTTGACTCATGCCTGAACTAGGCAGTGGCAGCTACAAAGCAAACAACAGAGCAAATAAACTTGTACATGTCCCATTATGGTTGGACTCGACGATCCAGTGGGTCCTTTCCAACCTAGTGATTCTATGATTCTCAAAGAACTGTAGATTTCAAAATGTGCTTCACAGACTTGCTCAAAACATTATTCCTCTGGCAAAGCAGATTATAACAGGACTGCTTGTAGAGTATGGTGCTATGGGTATTGATGGAGTGTAATGCAGAGGAATTACAAAATCTGGTAATTGTAGCAAGAGATTTTTTTTTCTTCCATAAATAGAAATAAAATGGTCATTTTAAAGGCAAAATAGAAAATAAAATTTATCTCTTTTTTTTCCACTACTGGAGTAAATTCCCATGGATGTAAATCTGCAAGAACTAAGTTTCCATTTATATTAACTTCCCTGAACTATCATTTGCTTTGCAAACAAAAACATTGCATAGAAAGCCAGAATGGGGAGCGAAGAAAAAAAAAAAAAGATGACATGGAAGGAAAGGAAGCCATTGATGTGAAAGCGTGGGAGTGCAGTCTCTGGCTGTATGCTTGCCTCTAAAGCAGGAAATAATTTCTCTACACCAGGAAGCATGCGCTGCAGCTTGAATGTGGAGCCACATGAGCAGGGGTGTTCATCAGCAGGGCTGCTGCTGGGGCCATATTGCATGCCTTCAACAGGCAGCCAAACCAGAATGCAGAGGTGCTCATCTGAAAATCCAATATTGTCTGCCCTACGTGTGCTACAGTGTCCTCCTCCATTTAGTGACCATGTTAGTCAAGTCATATATTTCTTGAAAATGTTGATTATTGTGTATCACTGAATTTTTCGTTTAGCTTATCTAAGTCTTGCAGATACCATATGAGTGATAAATGGCTTGAGCTTTGAAATTTGATATCTGCATTAAGAAAAAGATGGATCTGTCCTATGAGGATTGTGAATGAAGTTATCCTTGTTTTCTTGTTATATCCTATTCTTTGCATGAGTAGAGCTGCAAAGTAGAGGATAACATTTTTTAACATGCTGAAGTGACTTGAGGTTCCACATCTGATTTTTCAGAAGTGACTTGAGATACTCATATCCTTATATGCTTTAGCCTTTCAACTCTGATCAAGTTTAAAAGGAGTAAATGTGAAATAAAAGCTCTTATAGAAGACACTACCTTGACTAAGGCTGCTCTTATCTTTTCAAAGTCCTGGCAGTACTAACATGCTGATTTAAATGTGCTAGTCATGGTAGTGTAGGGTGTTGATTTCATTTCCTTCCTTCTCAGGATGGAGGATGAGTGTTGTCCCTTTATACTTTTTGTCACAAAGTCCACCTTGACCAGGTGCCCATCCCTTTGGTCCAGGCAGAAGTCTAGGTGCAGCCAGATTTGGCTTCCACTGCTGTGAAGCTCTTATTGTTACCATGTACCGATACATAAAGGGTATCTACCAAGAGAATGGAGACTCCTTTTTTACAAGGAGTCATTTGGAAAAGAAAAGGAGTGATGGGCATAAGTTGCTCCTGGGGACATTCAGTCTGGATTCCAAAAGAAAATTTTTCGCCATAAGAACAGTTAAACATTGAATAATCTCCTCAAGGAAGTTCTAGATTTCGCTACACTGGACACCTAAGGCTCAGCTTGACAGGGTTGTGGGCCATCTCATTTAAACTATACACCACCTAAAGGGTTGGACCAGATGATCTCTGAAGTCCCTTCCAACCTGGCGCTCTATGATTATTATTATTATTCTTGCATTATATTATTATTATTATATATCATTATAATTAATAATGATATATAATATATCATATATATAATAACATATAATTAATAATAATCATTAATAATGATTATTATTATTATCCTTGATTATAATTATTATTATTATTCAGATAAGTTTATAATTATAAAATGCTTATAAATGTATTCCAGCCACTCCTTCAGTTGTAAAAGGAGAAAGAAACCTTGAACAAGATAGCAGGGTTAAACGGGTGATTCCCTAGGGATCACCTTGTACAGTTATCTCACCCGCAATGCTGATGGCTGCTTCTTTCACCATACACTTTTCTCAATGGGAAAAAAAGTATGAGCCCTGCCCAAGAACCAGAAATTTTCCTGAGTATTTCCAAGACCACCCTAGGTGCTCCCGTTCAGCAGTGGCCACCTGCCAAAGCCAGGCCTTCAGCCACCAGTTGTCTGAAATGTATTATCAAACAACATTTTTGCTACAGCCATAACAAAACCATTTTAACAATAAAATAAGCATTGATTCATTCCAAATGTTATTATTTAGAAGGACAGGCAGCAAATGTCCTCTGGATCCTCCTAGAGAAAGATATAGCATATTTGCTATTACTTCATGTTCTTTCCTGCAGCTCCTGTTTCCTCTGTGAAGATCCCTGTTTCGTTGCCCCTGAGACAGCTATCACTCAGCCTCTATTACCCTCTATCCTCTGCATAACGCATTCCTCCAAAAAATGAAGCTTGAGCTTTTACTAAGATTTTAATTCAAACCAAATACAGAGGTAGTAATCTCTGAGCCGTGAGCTGATGCTGTTAATTACAGTATAAAATGCAAAAACATTGTCTCTGTGCCTCTCTTTCCATTTAGAAGCACCAAACCGTTTTTCTTTCAGCAATAAATGACTTTATAAGTTCTATCTAGCAAATAGGATTAATTATTCTTCTGCTTAGTTTCTATTCAGGCAATAAATCAAATTACATTAGGCCAGTTCCACTCTTCACTGTTGAGTTTAAAAGAAAAAAAAAGAGATGTCTGTGTTTTCCACATACAATGTCTAGATGATTCATGTTTAAGAAAAAGAAAAAATTGAAGCAATGTCAAATTAAGTGTTTCAGTGGTGGTGGGGGAGGTGTCCTTTCCAATCTGGTTTCTGTTTCTTTAACACCTGGCCCCTGCAAAACAATGTTTTTTTTCCGTATCTCCTACCAGTTTATTGGTTTATTTAACAAAAAGAGTGCTTTCAAAGTATTTCTAGAGCTATTTGCATTTCCTTACAATGAATGCAATTGGTGGTGTTGAGTTACAGCTGAAGGTCACAGTGTTATCAGGATGTTCACCTATACTAGAGCTCCAGCATGGAAGGAGTCCAAAGACCAAATGAATTCCAGCTCTCTTTCTGGTCATGAGTACAGTCCAGGCTGAGGGTGCTTGGAAGGGAAGCACATAGAAATGTGTCTTTATGTTAATATTCTGTTGCTGGGAGGGCTGGGTGAGGAGTGGGAAAGAAAAAAGTTCTAAGTTCCTTCTACAGGGCCAGGAGAGTTTGATTTCATGAAAACTAAAGTCAGTCATAGTTTGAACTCTTTATTCTATGGGTTTTATTTTGTGAAAGAGTTGCTAAAAAGGTTCCTTGCAGATAGAGTCTAGTAATCTGCCCACTTAGCTCCAAAAGCCTGATAGATCTGCAATACAGATTTTCTTGTGATTTTTCATCTTCCAGCTTGATGGCAGGCATGAGGGCAGCAGTGTGGTCTGTTCTGGTGGCTTAGGTAAAAAACATAAAACATTATCAAAAGAGAGAAAAAATGGGCAAAAACTACCAAAAAAAAAAAAAATCTGAAATTGTAGTAAGATTTGTAGCACTTGCATCTCCTCTCCTGCTCTTGGGAATCATTCAGAAACCCCTGTGCAACCCCAAGCCCCTTCTAGGGGAGATCACTGGGGACAAAGAGGAGGGCTGAGCCGCTGCCTGCTGCCTCTCATGCTCAAAAGGCAACTCTTGCTCTGGCCCCACCATGCTTTTCAACACCTTCCTGAAACCCGAGGGCTGCTGCACCAGCCCTGCCAAGGCTTGGCACCCTTGGACCTCTGTTCCTGAGATGGGCCCTCCACAAAGAAGCGTGTCTGGGGCTCTCCTGCAGGGACTGCGCTCTGGGGTGTTTTCTTCTTGCCTAAACAAATGTCATTCAGAATGAAAGAACTGTTTGGTTTCTGATCATGGGAAAACAGGACAGGCAGAGGTTATTTTGGCTTACCTAGTTCATTCATGGTTGTGAAATTTAGTCCCTTTAACAGGTTCTGATAGTTTAATCTGTTTCTTATCCCAATGGTCTTCCAAATAGAATAATGCTAACAATATATCTTACTTGAGCCTTTCAAGTGATCCTTATGAAACACTTTCATTTGTAGTGTAATGAGAACTATCAGGTATTATTGTTAAAGGCTGCTTCGGTCCTAGCTGGATACCAATTCACCTTTCCAGCTTGAAGAATAGTGTATTTCACTCCACATCATTTGTTCGTATACGAAGAACAGACTTTGAAATATTCCTTTTTTCATCTCCTTTTTTGTTTAGCTGGAAGGATTGACACTAGAAAAGCTTATTTCATGAAATACGTAGCTCTTGAAGTGATAGGTGACAAAGGGATATGCTTTAAAGTGAACAGCAGCACAATTCTCTAGTTACCCAGCCTGCGATGTTAGGTCTATTCACAGAGTGCTGGAACAGCTGGAGTCAAACTCCCATGCAATCTCTTGCGGGCAGTCTGTGCTCACTCCAGCATGCTTGTCAAATACATTTTAGGCAATCTGCAAGAAAAATACATATCACTTAACCTTCTTTTCTCAGTTTCTGCCTCTCTAAATCAGGGAAATTGTTTTTATGGCATACACTGGTCATAATGCATTTATAGCTATATGTAGGCCAACAGTAGTATCTCTGTTATGTACAGTAGGAAAACGAGAAACGCATGAACGTTAACTTTCTTCCAATGGGAGGCTTTCTGAAGTCAGCCACAAGGTAGCTGATTTTGGGCCCGACATTAATTTTGTCACTAATTTGAGTGAACAAGTTGTCAGGCTCTCCTGATCTCAAATGCTTCGGTTTTATTTTTTTTTTTGGTATTGGTTCTTTGTTTTGTTTTTTAAGTGAGCCATAAATCATATCTCTTGTGTCTTCTATGCTTAGTTCCTAGCTTTGCCAGCAAGATTCTGTGCTCACTCAAAGACCTGTATAGCCATAAGTCGACATTGTTGTCCTGTAGTCCTCCTCTAGCTAACAGTGCCGCTAAAGCAAGCGATGAGAGCCAAGTTGGGGAAGCTGTCATGGTGAAAAGGGGACAAAAATTAAAGCTGCCCTCCCCTGGCAGAATCCCAGCTGGAATGCAGCACTGCAAACACCATCTGCTTTCTCCTGCAAATAATCCCTTGCAGGGTGCAGTGGGCCTGCCCGGAAGAAGGGAGGGAAATTCTACTCCTGTGCAACACAGCCTCCATGGATTTGGGCTCAGCCACTGCTAATAAGTGCAAACTATTACTAACTGTCATATAATTGAGTCTAGAAATCAAGTCTAGTTAGCTCCTCTCTCAATTTGTGTCCATCCAATGATATCAACAAATATATTTTTTTAATTTTATTTTTAAACCAACCATCGCTCTCAGATATTTGCTAGGTATTTAACAAGAAAAGGGGGGCAACCCCACCAAAAAACCTCAAACAGACACCAACCAAATAAAAAAAAAACTTTCAATAACATAAAAACAAAGAAACACACAAATCCACAACAAAAATACATGCAAATTTTATGGGAAGGACTTTATGAAGCTGTCGCAGGACTTCTGTTGGTGTAGAACAAAAGAGCTTCAGTGTCTCAACTTCTCAAACCTCCAAGAGAAACTTTCATTACAGAAATATCATCCAGATCTTAGAATGATGTCTGCAAGTGACGACTGGTTCCTGAAAGCTTCCTGCTTTCATCTCCATAAAGACAAATTCAGGGGTTAAAATAAATTTGTATGTTTTGTTAGGAAGCACAGCTTTAGGATGCACTCCTTAGCATTTTCTTTTTTGTTGAGGAAAGGTGGGCAGCTGAATGTGATATACTTGTTAAAAAGAAAAAAAACCAATGTTGGTGCTACCGATGAACTGCTTCTTGAAATTAATTTCAGCAGTTGATGAAGCAGATCCTATGACATTTCAGTTAAGTATCGAAACCAGGTACAGTGGTAGTTGCTTTGACCTTGAGGCTTCTCCGCACAGGGTCCTACCATACTCAAGCTCTGTCACTGAGAGACGCTAAATGCCCCTGTATTTTATGGCGAGGCTAGAGATTTTTACATTTTTTCTTTGTTCATCACTGAAATAACTGGGTGTTTTGGTTAACAAATCATACCTTTAATTTTAATATCCACTCAAGCGCTCTCTGCTGTTTTTTTCCAGTTATGTATTGAAGAAACATCATCTTCCTAAGTAATTTAGTCAGTTACTAAGGATTCTCAAGCCCTTCTCTGATTTCCAAAAATCATATTAAGTGCTGTCTCTTGTCTAATGAACAAGTACTTATCTCTTCTGCCTCATGTTCTTTGAAACCTGGGCGCAGGCTCTGCTCTTTTGTCCCTTCTAATCTTAGGCTATCAGGAAAGTTTCTATTACTTCAAGGCTGATATCACTTAAAGTACCTTGGTTTAATCCCATTTCCCTAAAGATTTAATGGTTTTTTCCTTCTTGAATCTAAAAAAAAAAAAAAATCATTATTTAAAAAGAGTTTGGTATTAAAGCCCAGCTAAAAATTCTCTCCTGCTTCTCCTCCTTAAAGCTAATGGATATAAAAGGCCCTTGTGGCGAAAAATAACTGAGACCCAAATTGCCATTTCATTAAGTAAGTTCTCATTCTATTATTATGACTGGTATTAGAATTTGATGAAGGCCGGAAGATTCACCAATAACCAAAAGAAAATCACTACATACAGGCTATAACAGTTTGAGCGGTAAAAGAAGAGATTAAAGATATGTGAGTAAAAAACCTATTGGTATCAATAAAAACCTGAAGGTCAAATAGGTCAGTAGTAACAGATAACAGTAGATAATTATTACTATTATCTATTGCTGCAAGTTAATTCTAGATAATCATTACTATCTGTTGCTATTGAATACTACCTATTATTAGGTAAAAGATAATTTGCCATCTTCATGGGAGGAATTCACCATACACCTACAGTGATACTAAGTTATCTAGCTCTAGTTCCTTAAATTCAGTCATTTTTGTAAATTCAGTTCAACCTATTTCTTCAAGTGCTTTACACCAGTTTTCTATTATTATTTTTCCTGGCACATGGAAGTCCCTTTAAAATTTCATGTACATATTTAAATCAGATTCTATTATTCTTCAGGGTTGCATAATTTAACAAAAATGTTATTTTTTTAATCAATGTTTTAAACTGTATTTTAACATTTTATTCTGTGGTATAATTGCCTATTAAATTCTATATGATAGTTAAAAAACCACAGCATGGTATAAACTGTCCCACGAAGATTTCCTGTGTTACGTTTTTCTCTTTATTAGAGTGTATGGGTCCTATGTGCATGTAGTTCTTCCAATCCAACATTTGACAGGAACCACATAATTTAAACAATCTGTACAGTCCCACCTTAAAGAGGAACTAAGCAAAGAGCCTGATTCTTCAGAAGTGCATCGTAGCCTCAGTGAAAGACAATGAGAGCTAAATGAACTCTGCATTTCTGATTCAGACCACAGGCTTTGATATCCTGCTAAAAATAAATGGCACAGGCACAACACTTCCAACCAAGCCCACATATAAGGTGACGCATCTTTTAAGAGCCATACAGCAGCAAACCAGGGTGCAGATGCAGCAAAAAAGAGCCAGGTCCCTCCTCCTGTGAATGTGTAGGCATCTAATGAGCTTTACTCACACCAGTCATTTCACTGATGCTCTGAGAGTTTATTCATATATTAATGTTTAAACACATTTATGTTTTAGATGATGACTAACTTGCATTTCAAAATCACCAAGAGAAACATATTGGAGGGAACAAAAGACCTGTTATGAAACTGTTGTGGAACTGTTTTGAAAGTTTATTTTTTGTTTTGTATGTTCTTGGCCTTTGATAATGGATGTTAGAAGAATGTACAGAATAGTCTCATAAAATAAAGGGCTGGGTTTTTTTAAAGACATTTTTGTATTTTGAAATTACCATAAATGAAGAAAAGTTAGGACAAAATTTTTAATAAGAAAAAGGATTTATTTTGGCAAAATGAAAATATTCAAGGAAGAAGTTTCCTCAGCTTCTGTGATCTGCAGGGACTGTAAAAATAGAATTTTGATAAGCCCTAAAGAAAGTAGATTTATTTATTATGTATCTTGTTTAAACAATGATCAGTTTACAGCTTATATCAGGAGGGTTTTTTTATAGACCTAATATGTATAAATATATACATTTCATCACATACTAACACATTTTTAAAACTGAAAAATAAGATTGGTCATGCCATCTGCTACTTACAACTTTTTAAATGATCAAAATATATGGTAAATATATTGGTTCATCATTCTTAGATCTTATAAATCCTACACACTATTATTCTTCTGGGTTCTGGTTCTGGGTTAATTCCTTCTGAATACTGTATATGTCTTGATTATTTTGTGAATGCATTTTGTCTATCATACAGTGCCCTTTGTGTAAATCGTGTATCTAAAAGCTGCCTTCATGAAAGCAGTCTGCTCCTTCCTGGATGTCATTCCCCTAATATTTAAGTCTTACCTAGGAACACTATTTCAGTTTCCCGTGGTAGGTGGCATCTATTATGGAGTTTTTTTGTAAATTTACAGGAAAGCTACAACTGGTGTTGATAATGATGGGGGCAGCTGGGGTGTTTGGTGCTTGTTTTTGACAGTGGTTTTTCAGGCAGTGGTCTGAACCCAGTTATCTTCTGTAGAAACCTGTTGGTATCTGAGTGTTGTGTTCACGAGAATGAGGAAATGTATATTTCCTATGCATTTTTTAGATGCATCAAAATGCTGCTAAGAGCACCACCAGCTGGTGCTGGTGGACAAGCACAGGGCACAGATCCACCACACCTGCTTTTCACCATTTCATAGAGTGCCTATTGTCTTGACATGCTTTGTTCCCTTTATTCAGGCATGGAATCTTCATTTGGGCCTCCCCCAAGCAGGGAAGTCATCTGATATCCTATTTCTATCTAGTTGGATGCAGCTGGTGGCTCAGCCCCTGTGGGAATGTTTCTTTCACAAGCTCCGTTAGGCTCCTCTCCTTGTGGCTCATTTTGTTCCCATCAGTCTTTCAAAGTATAAGCTGGCTTCAAACACAATAAAGACTTTCCTGTTACGTAGACTTCTATTCCCAAACAAGTTCCTGGGTTTCCTAGGCACCTACTGTATTTCAGTCTGTCTCAGTGGCAACCAGAGCTGTTCATGAACAAAACGTTATTTGGCAGACAAGGGCAAGCAGGTCTTCTGTTGTATGAAGCACCACATGTTTCTGTCTTCTTGTAGTCTCCTGCACCTGAATAAATCAGTGCTTCGTGAAGCATAAGGCTGAAATCAGACCCATATCGTAGAGGCATAGACATTCAGACAGTATTAACAAGGCTAGACAGTAAGTTTGGGAAATAACAATATGGGGTAACAACATCTAGTTTGTCACTCTGACTGGCTGAGAAGCCTGCGTTTCCTGGCCTAGAGTGATGGAAAAGCCCCAGGGAACATGAGCAAACCAGCTTTGGTGTATGTGGTAGGGCAACACCATGTGATACTTAGAACTAGATCCTCTATTTCTTTATTAGGCAACGAACCTCTTTCAGCCCTGAGTTCACACTGAGATTTTGGCTCTGTTTCTGTGCTGGCAATAGAGTTGTGCACAAGCTACAGGCAGCTCCAGGGAAATACTAGGAAGGCCCCCAGATGTATGAATTACAGTTATCCATATGGGACATAACACAGGCTCTATAAGAATCTGATGACCAAGGCAGGAGATAATGATTCATTTCTTGGAGTTATTCCTAGAATTATTGTGGAGAAGCTCAATAGTGTGGTCCTGTGACCCTCAAAGCTCTGGAAAGGTGTTAAAACAAAGATCAGGAAATTTCACGGAAGGGGAAA
This sequence comes from Cuculus canorus, assembly GCF_017976375.1. Classification (NCBI taxonomy): domain Eukaryota; kingdom Metazoa; phylum Chordata; class Aves; order Cuculiformes; family Cuculidae; genus Cuculus; species Cuculus canorus. Next base: position 26,041,071 of record NC_071406.1, on the reverse strand, counting down.
AAATAAAGTTACTTTTGCAGGAAATCACTGTGAAAGCAGGCAGGACTTTAAAGGAAGGTTTATCATTGTCGATATTCCTGCTTTGTCAACATCTTAAGGTCAGGGTGCTAAATGTCTCTTTTAGAACACAGCACATGTTTCAGCAAGAACTAATTCTGAGATTTTGGGAACAAGACTATCCTTGTGCTACCTTGGTACACAGCATATAAAGTCAGAAGAAACATTCTGGTGTTCAACAGAAATATGTATTTACAAAACAAATTGCTTTGGGGTTGCACAAGAATTATAGTGCAGAAAAGTTAAAACAAGGTTAAGATAAACACCTTGTTTATATGTTATGTTCACAATTGTTAATAAATTGGGGGAACGGGGGGGGATGTCACTGGATAAGATCAAAGTAATTCTTGGAAGATCATGCAGGTAATCATACAGCCACTACAATGAAATTGTAGATGCTGGAAGTGGTGTCGTGATAGATCAACTCTAAGAACACAGCCCAAAAGGAATAACCCACATGTGTAAAGAGGAAGATTAAAGCCTGTACTATAAAATTTAGCAGAGAAGGTCAGTTACAGGCAACAAAACCTTCAATACAATTGGGTTTGTTTATGAAAACCTACCTTATTTATTGTGGAATGGATTTGAACATAAAATGATACTGCCTTGTCAGTGCTCTAGACTAGGCAAAAATTATTCCACTATAATCTGTCCTACAATTATTAAAGTATAGGTATTTCTACAGATGTGGAATGATGATAGTAGTTTCTGATAGGTAAACAAATTTTAAGGAAAGAAATTAATAACTTGCAAGGTAGCATTACCATAAAATTAGTCCCACTTAGGGTATCTTCAAACTATAGGCTGAAGCACCTCCAAGGCACTGACACACTGATGGCATTATCAGCACCAATGCTTGGGCTCCCCACAAGTAGCAGCCATGTATGTGGTTGTCCCATTGATCTTGCTGAGTCTGCTTTGGTGCGCTGTTCAGCTGGAGAAGGGGAGGGGTACACATACAGCTGCTGTTGACAGCGCAGGCGTGCAAGGGTAAGTTCCAGGACTCCCCGCAGCCAGGTAGTGGTTCTGTCCCTAACCCATTTCACAGATTCCTGGAACATCTATTTGAATTAAAGCTGGTGTTCCTTAGCAAAAGCCAGTACTTGCCATCCTTTTTTCAGGTTTCAGAACCTGCAACCACTGTCAAACTTTTGCTGAGAACTGGACACCAAATGAAGGTTTTGAACCGTATTTTGTACAATTCATCTTAGCTTCTCTCTGGCTGTTTTCCAGCGCTTGCACGTAAGCAGAACCTCCTACAGAAGCAATGCTGCTTGTTGTGTTTCATAGGCTGGCCACAAATTCGTTACTGCCAGGCACTTGTGCTCCAGGGCCTGGGACCAGACAACTTGAGAAAAAGCACTGCTTTGTCCTAACAGACGGGTATTAACATCCCTGGCCATGAGATTGTGTACTCTATACACACCAAGCATTCAGGACAAGATTCCCAGTTGGGGCTGTCTGAGCTGTAGTCCATACTGAGTTTCTTCCGCTCCCTTTAGGAGATTGTGTTGTCACTAATCTGATCCCCAACTGGTTTTCCTAAAAGCTGGGAGTTTTCAGACAAGCCTCACTGCCTCACAAGTTTGTGATGTGAGGTACTAGGGTGCCATGGTGGCAGAGACGTCTTGCAACTAATTCAAGAAACTGCACAGGAATGCTCTGGTTGACAGGAGAGGAATGCATTGCCATGTCCCTTCTCAGAGGACACCACCCTAGGGGTGCTTAGGCATCCCTCTCCTTGCTGACCCCAGCTCTGCAGGGGGGAATTAGGAAAAAAGTCACTCCAGCAAATACCAGACCAAGTGATGGACAGGTTGTCACGTGCTCCAGGGAGAGTACAACCCAGAGGTACCGCTTTTGTAGGGAAAGGATAAACAGCCAGAGATAGGTTCAAATCTATTTGCTACTTCGGTTTAGGCTTCTGTCAGAACAAGATCTGATATGCTAGGGCTCATCTTCAAGACTGTAGAAATGTGTGCAAAGCTTATTAAGTGATAAAAAAACCTGAATATAGACACAAGTAGGACAAACAGAAAGTAGGGTGGGTCAAATAGTCTGCTTAAAGTATATTGCAAAGCATAAATGATAGTGCTAAAGTATCAGTGCACGTCAGATATTAACTAACCATATGACATTTGTTCTGATTGTAAAAATTTCTTGATACATGAAATCAACTTATTTTTGAGAGAGAAATATTTTGTTTTAAATAAAAGACTAATTTTCTTTCTTTAGCGCTGTTACTTTTCTGACATGACATTTGCAGTCTTATTGTTATCTTCTGCTGTCAGGGCTTAAAGTACAGACATTGCAGACATTGAAAACCCTGTTGCTGACCACTAGTAGTAGCAAATCTGGCTTTAAACACACCAAACATTAGCAACAAACCAGTAACTGCCAAACTTGGCACACAGTATTCTGCCAACAGGGATCATAGAGTAGAAGTGAAATTGTTTCATTTTATTTTAAAGGAAACTGGATATTTTCTCAAGATATATTTTCTGTCAACAGCTTACAAATGTTTCATGAGAACCGAGCTATGCAATACACAGCATGTCATCTTAGGAAATGTTACAGAGCCATTATTGAGTTCTCACACAGTACATGACAATCAGAATTTGCTCAGTTTTTAGGTAAAGAATGGATGGAAATATCAGTTCTAGATATGCAAGGAAACCTTAGTTTTATACAAAATTCATCCTGGAGTCCAGGCTAACATTTTCCATTTCAGCTGGTCTTCCCCCCGCAAGGCACAGACTGTATCACCATTTACTTTTGCTCTGCACCTGTATGCAATCTCCATAGACCAACTCGTTCTTGTGCTTTTGTAGTGTTTCTGCTTATTCAACTTATTCTTTGTAGTATTCCTGACCCAGCAGGAAATAACAAAACCACCACTTTCTAGTAGTCTATTCCTGGAAGACTGGTAGCCCAGGGATTTTTTTTCAGTTTAATAGCTGTCCTACATCAGAAAAACTTAGTGGTTTTTTCCAACATTTGTGTCTGTAGTACAAGACCATATCTGGGGTGGGTTAAAGCATTGTGAACCTCTGAACCTTCTCAGAAGTCTTGTTTGTGACATGAAAGAGTATTTTGCTTAGAGAGATTCTAGGTATGGGGGAATTACAGGTAATGGAAATCTAACCCAGACTCCTACTTATTACTGCCGTGTCTGCATAAATCTTATCAAAATTTGAAAGAGTTAAATATTTAAATGGCTGAAGGAATTTGGAGCAGTATTAGTTATCACGTTTCTTTTCTCTTGGATGCAGAGGAAAGAGACGCATTTCTTCTGACCTAATTTTTCAATCAGTTCAAAGCCAACTAGAAAAGCATAGGCTGGTATTGCCTTCACTGCATACGCTTATAGTAGATAGCATTGCACCCATTCCTTTACACTTTAAAGGCAGAAATCAATTAAATTTATGTCCACCTTTGAAAATGTCAAAAGCCAAGTTTTAATTCTGTTAATACATCAAGAATAAAGAAATAAATATTCCCTCATAAACTGCTAACTTTGAAATTTTGGCCCTAATGGCACATTTTTCAAGATGAAAACTTAACCCAGAATTTTGTGAGAGAGAAATTTTTATCACACTTGACTGCAAGTCTGCATTATGATCTTACTTTGACATAAATGGGTATTGTGGGCGTTCTTTTATGAAATAATGCAGCATTTCTCTCAAGAAATGAGATGAGAATCTGGGCCAATTTGTCAAAATAACAGTTATTTGAGTGCGCAGTCCTCATAGATACAACTTGGTTTCTCAGAGTTGTTACTACATTTATGCTCTGAGTACAAGAAAATATTGTTGCATCTCAGATGCTGGCTAAGCAGATTATTGCTAAATACCAACTCTTCTGATGCCTTGATCAAAAGAAATGGAAATGCTCTGTGCCCTAGACTGGCCCATCTACATTTAATCCCTGCCTGACTTTGAGCCTTATCTAGAGAGATAGAGACAAGGCTTCGGCTTGCCCCAGAGCTGCTCTGCCCTCTGTGCCGTAGTACCTCACTGGGTTAGCTGCAGGCATGGTAGCAGACCCTTCTTACAGCTTTCAAGTTATTAGGGGTCAGCAGCTGTGTGTTATTTCATAGTATCATAGAATCATAGAACGGTTTGGGTTGGAAGGGACCTTAAAGATCGTCTAGTTCTAACCCCTCTTCCACGGGCAGGGACACCTCCCACCAGATCAGGCTGCCCAAGGTCCCATCCAACCTGGTCTTGAACACCTCCAGGGATGGGGCAGCCACAGCTTCCCTGGGCAGCCTGTGCCAGTGCCTCACCACTCTCATTTTGAAGAAATTTCTGCTTATGTCTAGTCTAAATCTGCCCCTCTCCAGTTTATACCCATTGCCCCTGGTTCTATCATGACAAGCCTTTGTAATCAGCCCCTTCTCAGCTTTCCTGTAGCCCCTTCAGGTACTGGGAGGTCACTATAAGGTCTCCTCAGAGCCTTCTCTTCTCCATGTTGAACAACCCCAACTGTCTCAGCCTGTCCTCATAGGGAAGGTGCTCCAGCCCTTGCATCATCCTTGTAGCCTCCTCTGGATGCATTAAAACACACATCCTTCTTATGTTGAGGATTCCAGAACTAGACATAATACTCCAGATGCCTGTTTGGTGTGTGTTTCGAGAGGGGAGATACGGTGGCAAACAGCCATGCCCACAAAATTTGGCTTTCAGCAGAACTGTGTGGAAATGGAGAAACCTTTACAATTTGTTTTTATTAAAGTATTTTAATAGGTCAAATACACACAGTAGGGTTTCCAGGCTTGAGTGCATGTCGGAAGAGGGGAAACAAATTCAGGCTGATATTTTCTGCAGTGTGCACTCAAATGTGCCCTTCCAACCAAAACAAATGCTGCTATCAGTGCTATGTGCTAATGTTTTCTGCTGCAGAGTTCATTCCAGAAGTATTTCAAAATCATGTTCTGAGGTACTTACCATTTCAGTTCAGTAAGAAATATCCTAGAGACAGTGTCTCTATCGGATGAAAAAAAGCCTACCAACTCCATCTGTTGGACTATACAAAGGCCCGCAATGACCCTCCCAGTTTGATGTAGGCAAGCTTAGTAGCTGCCTTGGGCAGCACTTGCTGGTTGTACACCTCTTGTGTAGCTCACATCCTACGACCGTAATAAGTGATTTATAGAAAGGCTGTGCTTTCCTAGGATTAATGTAGTCTGCCATGTAGTCCGGAGCACAGGATGTGGCCAACAGTGAGGCTGGAGGGGTTTCTAAAGCCAATACCACTGGTTCACCACAGAGTTGCAAGCAGTTCTGCACAGCGTCATCCCTCAGTGGTGTCAGTACTCCCCTTAGGAAATCACTGTCTCAGGTGACCTGCAAGCAGCTCCCTTCCCTTCACTTTCCCAACACACATGGTACGTTTTACGACAAGTTTATGGCTCTTCAAAATGTGATTTTTGAAGGTAATTTATGCTCAGAAAGTTTGGTCTCTTCTGTGTAGTCCTCGAGAAATTATAATTTTATTGGAGAGGGAATTGTTTTGTTTGAGGCTCTGTTGAGTAGGACTTTGCTGGGTCAGACTTACTCCTTGAGGGGAGTTTCTGATGCAAGTTAGCTTTAGGAAACTGAAAGTGTATACATATACATATGTGTGAGTATATATATATTTCACACTATGACTAAATATTTGAAGCTTACTTAGCACTCAAGTATGGTTGGCAATAGTAGAATTCTGGATATGATATAAATATGGCTATGGAAAGGTTTCAAACTGATGCTTGGAAGTGTTGTTTGAAAACTTGTGATATGATTACATCACAGTTTTATGAATTTCTAAAAGCTCTGTGTATTAACCCTATTATCCCAAGCAACTAATCGAAAAGAGTTTCAAATAAAGAAAATTTAGCTGCTAACCAATCTCTTATGGTTTTGATTTTTCTCTTTCTTTCAAAGAGATGAAATAATATTAAATGTCATGAAATATTAAAACATTGATGTTGGAATGAAAAAGCTAAAAATTGCACTCATTGAATTTCCAAAAGCTGTATCTTGTCATCCTTTGTGATCTATATCATGGTTTTGTCACAACCAAATTATTCAGATGGATATTTAACAAAGTATAAACAGAAAATACTTCTTTGTGTGCAGCTTGAACAAATAAGGTTATAGGACTCTTAATATTAATTTCTTATCATTAATTTCTTTGCTATTTAGGTTTAATTTAATGTTTTTTATTTTTATTTCATTAGAAAGGTTAAAATTTTGTGAGGAAGGAAATGCCTGTATTTATGGCAGTATGGATGTGTGCTTCAGGGTGCCAAGTGTCCTTGAAACATTCCTGAATGTATATTGCTGATCCAGTAAATTCTGCACTGTATCTGCCTAATTAGAATAAGGTCTCATTATCAATACTTTCCACCCAATTACACAGATTCCTACGCTGGAAACAGTGTCATGTTCTTGCTGCTAAATGTAATCACTAATAGTAAAGACCAGTCAGCAAGAGAAATAAAAAAATGTTTTGCAAAGTTATCTAATAGCATCTTCTAAAAATATATGAGCTTGTGATGATGCAGATATTAGCTTAGGGGTTTAGGCTTATTTTAATGGTCCCTTAAGAATGTTTTTATAAGTTTAAGCAGTTTATCTCCTCAAACAGTGGGTTGTTTCAGTATCTCAGCAGCTCAGACAGAGCCTTACCTTTTTGCCATCTGGCTGCACCTTGAACAAACTACTTCAGAAAAGAACTCTAGCCTTGACTTCAAGCCTTTCAAGCCAGGGTGATAGCTTCTGTGACTGCAAAAGGTGGCAAAATCCCCAAGGGTTAAAATAAAATGAATCTATAGAAAAATGTAGAAAAATGTATTTATGGAATTAGATTAAAAAACCAAAATGATGGTTCAGACCAGATATGAAATTTTGTGGTTTTGTAATAAAGAGGACTTTTTAATATTATTTAAGTAATATTTTCGGGGGGGGGGGGGGGCGGGAAAAGTGGTTTAAGAATTTTCTAATGCAATCTTGTAGTAAGAGATTTTGGAAATGTTACAAATATCAGCAATTTGCAGCTAATTGAACGCTACAATTACTGTTTTAAAAAATGTAAGTGTTTGATGGCATCTCAGTCAGGTTTTGGGAGCCATTTGAACCGGGACTGATAAAAAGTTATGAGACTATTTTACTTATAGAGATTTGGGGCTTATTTCTTTTAGTGTTAATACGTTCTTTATAATTACATGCATCCTAGAAAATGGCTACATTTGAGAATGATCTGACTGTAGCTGGAGTCTGCACATATATTATTTGTTCATTCATCTGTTCCTTCCTTCCATGCTTTTATACTAATATTTAAAATATGTATGCATATATAATTATTACAGAGGGCACATGGGTAACCTATAGGGGTTTCTGAGCACAGAATGACAAAGCAACTTAATTTTAAAAGTCAACATCACAAACGGACTATACTTATTTCACCAAATATTTTTTTTCCAGTCCAGATTCCTAGGCTGACTGTTAGCAACGTTGTTGTTTTGCTTGGCTGTGTCTCAAATTCAAAGATTATTAAGCTAATATATTGTAAGAGTTTCATTAGTGCCATTGCAGTCTGTCAGGTTAGTGCTCGTGCTCTACAGAGCAATAACAGTGTACGTTAAAAATCTGTGGCAAATTTTCAGAAGGGGCATAGAATTTTTCTGAGGAAACATATAAGTGCACCTGTGCATACCGTACCCGTGTAAGTAGTAGTGTAATATCTTTCAAAAAAGGACAAATCTGCAAATTTCATAAGCCTGACAATGAGAAGACTACTTCAATATACTCTCCGTATCTTTATAGTCTAGTGAGAATTGGAGTTTTAAAAAAATGAGACCACCATATAAATGGTTTGTAGTGCAGGTTGGTGATTCAGAAGATTTGCAGCCAAGTGAGAAAACCTTTCAAGAAATAGGATCAAAACATCTTTCATGGTCCTGCTGAATGGTTGTGGTATTTAGTGCTAAAAATAACCAATATAAAAAAATGCATATTTAATTTATTGTTCATGGTGGGGTTTGGGGTTTGGGGGGATTGGGGGGGTTGTGTGTTTGTTTCTTTTTTTTCAGTTATTTTTGCTTTTTGGTTGTTTGGGTTTTTTTTAACTGAAGTGAGTGTGGGAAAAGGAAGTCTTAAAATTTTATTCTTCCTATGTCTGCTAATTAGAATTTACTTCCTTTAAAGCATTTTCCCAGATCTTTCTTCAGGCAAACCATATATTATGCTTGCTTATTGAGGTTTCCTGTGTGATGGTGTTGAGAGGCTGAATAAGCCCACATCTTTATTTGGAAATTAGGAGTGCGTGCGAGAAGGTGTCCTTTATGTGACATCTGAAGTCAATGAGTTCTGAATCTGTCCTTTCCTTGTATGATGTTTTGCCTGAGATGTGACCCCCCATATCTCAATAACTGACTGATTATCAAATTATGCCCAAATGGACAAATGCTGAACAACTAAGCCTCTTTTGAGGATGGGTGGCACTACTATACTAAGGTGTGGAAAGGTATGGACTAAGGAATGGAAAATAGTCAGTTGACTTCTGTTTTACTGATTGTGTATTGAAAAGTGATGGCCAAAGCAATAACCAGTGCTATGAAACAAGGACAGGAAGAGAGAAATGTTAGTAAGAATAGGCCTTTGGTTTGTTGTGGGGATAGCATCCTCAGCATTGAGCTGGAAGGCATGGACCACAGAGCACAGAGAAGTATCTATTAACATCTTAATTCTTTCCAGGCTCAAAAGTCCACATATTTTAAATTTTTTCTCTGACTCATCTTTTCATGGATAAGGGGAGGAGAAAAGATTTTTTAATGTAAACACATAAAAAAGTATGAGTGAGGAGAGCAGATGTCGTCATCTTTTTCCTTTGCTGTTGAACAGGCTGCCTTTAATGACAGGCAGGACACAGCAGAGCTTCTCTTAGTGATAGATTTGGTTGCCACGTGAAGTACGTTACACTTTCATTTGTATGTCAAGAGGTCAGCTGAAGTTCCCAAGATCACAGTATAAATCTCCAAAATACATTTTCAATTACGAGTTAAGCAAATTAATACAATACTGTTCTATGAATATTTATTGGCTCTCAAGAGACATGGAAGAAAGATATCTATAAACCTGGAGCAATGTATGTTTTTAGTTAAAGAACCAATTCTATTCTGCTTGTGTTTTTTCTGCCTAATACATCCAGGTCTATTTTCTTACCTGGGAATGATTCTTCAAAAGACAAGATACAGTAGACTCAAAGGTCTGAATATTTAAGAATTTCATTTTTATCTTCAAAATCTGTTTTACACTGTATCTGTCTGGTTCAACATAGATATGAAAACTAATAAAAATAGGAGAAAAGATTATTTACTTGTTATTTGGTTTAATTTTATTTTGCCCACTTTTATTATTTCTAAAATACAGCTAATAACAAAAGTGGCATTGTCATCTTTAGCTGTAAAACAAGAAGCTGCTTCTAGGTCTGTAAACTAGCATTCAGAATTTTGTATAACAGATTCTCTCAGTATTTAATTCCCCTATTCAGGTGCATCTAGTATGTCTTAAACTGTGTCACTAGGAGTTTTTATAAAGCTGAAGTTACTTAAGAGGAAAATAAAACTCTGGTATTGGAGTAAAACCCAGAAAACCTGAAGGATATTAACTGACTCACCACCTACACTGCAATGAATGACCATTTTCAGAGGACTGCCAATCAATTTAAGCCACAGATGGGTAGGATTTTTTCAAGAGGAAGCAGGGTTTAAAAACAAACTAACAAAAAAAAAAAAAACCTAGCTTGAATAGAAATGCTTTCACTACTGGAAGTGTTATACTTGTCTTCAGTTTGAGGTTTTAAGGATCTCCTGGAGTTTTGGAATGCTAGTGGTACTGTGCTAGTGGAAAAGGACAAACACAAAGAAAGAGAAAAAAGAAAAAGCCAAAATGACTAACAGCAAATCTGAAACAGGAAAATGAACAGTCTAGGTTCACTATCCGAACTGAGTTATAAGGAGAAAATGCTGCAAATATAGGGTGAAAAAACCCTCATGCTGTTTTTCCTTGACGGTATTCCTTTAATAGATTCTAAAACAATCTCAGTTCTTGAATAAGTAGTTTCTAAAATGCGTCACTCAAGCTATGACAAATTCTAATAAATTATATTATAAGTAAAGGGCTGCAGAGAAGTTATGGATGGTGTGGTTTTCTGTTACTAGTTCCTTCCTCAAATCAGGTTGTTCAAAGCCTCAGTGGATAATAGGACTTCAAAAAACTCATAACTGTCCCTTGAATCACATGCCTGCTGTTGGCCTCTGTTACATTCTGTGCATACGTTCTGTGTAAACCCACTGTCCTCAGGCAAGAAGAGAAGACCTTATGTCAGTTTGTCTTTCCACAACTGAGTTGATTGGTCACAGTATTAATGACAGTGTGGGAGGCGATGTGAAGAAGCCAAGACTATGGTGCATAGTGGAGCAATAAAGGATGTAAAAGGTCTGCCCTTCCTTGCTTTTTTTCTTCCATAAATTCCCCTACATTTTAAAATCTCCTAGGTCTGCATCTGGAACAGTTTGTTCCTCACTTCAGTTGCTCAGGATGAAGCCTTGGGAGGTTGATTTGGTGACTGCCTTGTTGCACTGATAGTGTGCAGTAGCATGGAGCACTGGTCACTCCTGTGAGGGATACAGCCCTAATTGGCAAAAAAACCCTCTTGGTTGCATTTTCAGTAGACTGGGCAAATTTCTGAGTTCCTAGGAATTAAAACTTATGAGTCTGTCTGGCTGAATGTATAAAAGAAATATGGCAATTTTACTGGAACCATAAACTATGTATAAAACATTGATAACACTAATTGTTACTTGAGGGATTTATTAGCCAAGGTAGTTACTTTTCTTGAGTATCCTGAATTCAAAACTTACTGACAGATCTTGCTTGCACATAAACCTCAGGGGTTACGAAATCTTATTAATTGGGAAAGTGTAAGACACAGCTAAACCATGAACATATCGAAGATGTTTCTAGTAAGACACTCCTGGGATACAGATCTGAGCATTTTGATGAGCTGAAAACTTTCTCTAGAAATTCCTGTTCTGTGAGCAATTACTATTTAATTCATAATATTGGGTTTCTTCAATCAACAAATACAAGTGTGATGAGATCACGGGACAAATGAGTATATTAAAGATCAAAAGAAGACAGATAATTTTTCAAATTAATCAGAATGAGAGAGAGAGAGAGAGAGAGGTGGTGGAAGATCTATTCCATATGTCAAGACTGAAGACATGCACCACTTTTCCAGTAGTTTAATGATTTAGTTTCATAAGCTTTCAAACGTTTGGGTGAACGCCTGTCAACATGCAGGTGTGATATTCTGCTATTTTGTAGTATAAACTGTGACTCCCAGGTTTAGCAATGCTGGCAGCCCTATCATCGTTTAAATGTAATCACGTGCTCTTCTCTGCTTGTGACCAATGAAGTCTGCGTGGTCACACTGAGACACCGCATGTCTTGGCAGGTCTGCTGCTGGTTTTCTTCACACTGGGATTATTTTAGATTGGCTGCAATGAATGTGTTACTTTTCATTTGTTAACGCATGGGGACTTGCAACTCTGACAACTGAGAAAAATACACTCATTTATATGATGAGTACTCTTGTTTTCTCTGATGTAATCTGAAAATACACTCTTTTCTCTTTACCTTTCCTCTCATGTGTGTGTGGTCCTAGAATCAGGAACAGTTGTAATACTAATTGTATGACACCTTCTTTGGCAGTGAGGAGAACAATTTGCTAGGATTATCTATTACAGTAAATTCCAGATGTGAAAATAAAGATAATCTATGTCCTAGTAACTCAGAAGAAAAGCAGAATGATAGTGATACACACTTCTTGCCTTTTTTTATTTTGAACAGAAAAATCATTATTTCACAGCTGTTTCTGGCTGGAGAAGGTAAGTTAAATTATTACAATTAAAACTTACTGGTATACTAAGAGCGTAATGATACATTGAGATACTCTAGAGAGCTGGTGCAGTGCCAGCTGAAGTATGCAATTACAAGTGAGTTTTATATATATGCCTTGATGTGTCCTGGTACTCAAGCCTCATGAGTAAAAATAATAAATGCCTGATAACAATTAATTGTTTGCTGTATCCGGTACTTCAAAGATAATGAAAATGATTAAATAAATTAATTTTAAATTGTTTTAAAAAATGGAACTACATGTAAATCAATATTGCCTCTTCGATTTCTCAGTGCGATCTTTCTATTTTGTATCCCTAAAGGCCACTTCATAGCAAGGTCATGAATATACTCTTTCTATATAAGTATTTGAATTAGTCTCTTGGTTTAGTTTCTTAGGGGTGGATCTGGTGATTACTATGTATGCCTTCACCACCCCGAAATTTGGCTGGTACAGGGAGAATCTAGCCCTGACCCGAATGGAGAGTCTTGGCTACAGGATAGTATTGGAGATGTGGGAGTCCATACACTGCACTAGACAGCCATCAATTGGAAAAATGGGGGTTACCATCCCAGTAACTCCACAATAGATTTGTTGTTCATTGTGCTTTTTTGAGGAAATGTTTTCAATCTGAATGTTATATTTTTGAAAGATGGCTGGGTCAATTGCAAGGCACATTCCAGTGTTGCTATTGAATATCTGGATGGAGTTGAAAGTACCACTTTTGAGCTGCTAATCACTAAGTGGCTTGTGCTATGATTTCACTACAAAAGCTCTCCTTTCTATGTGGCAGCATAACAGCTATAATCACTATAGATATTCAAGCTAGTTTCTCTGATAACAAGAGGAAATAAAGGCTTAATGTGAGTCTCATGGTAGAGTGTGCATTATTTTCCTTTGGTCCATGAGAGCTTTCAATTGCTGACTCTTATCTTGTGCTGAAGGATTCCTCTTTTCCACAGGCTCTGGGGGTAGCTGAGGATGACAGTTCTGAGGGAGTCATCTGTAGGCATAATTTTTCAGCAATTCCTGTGGTTGCAGTGTTACCTGTTGTTCCAATGCCTAGAACAAGGAGTTAAAAGAAATGTATCCCTCTGTGAAGCTGACAAAAGTCTTGCCTTGTGCTTATTGCAAGTTTTGTTCTGCTTCTGCCTCAACATGCAAAACAGGTGCCTCTATGCACACTGGAGTTCCCTCACTGGATTCCCTGTCTAGTGGAGTCTTGGAGGCTTCGTGCTTGATGACTTTCACTGTAACGTCATGACAGTCATGACAGCCTCCAACATCACTGCTCTCTCAGACTGGCAAGATTGTCTTCTGCTGTGGTCTCCAAAGATTTCAGCAGTTCTGCTGTTTTTCGGATGATTTTAAGATTTGCCCTTGGCGCTTTGTTGAGAGGTGTATGCCTCTCAATAAAATCAGCTTGAAGTCACCAAGATAAAGAGAGACCACTGAGCACAAGAAATGGAGAACTAATTGAGCTTTCTTGCTTGCCTTCTGTTTTTTTAACTGAATTCCCTGTAATCACGTACCCTTGACTCATTCCCCGTAAGCCTTCTGCCATGCAGCAGCCCTCTAACAGCTAGCATCTCTCTTTGGCTTGTGTTGAACTTCTTGGGTTACTTACATCAGGCCCTGAGCCCGGACTTGCTAGGCCTGTGAAAAGTTAATTTTATTTGCTCATTTGAGTGTTCAGCTCTTTGTGTGCAAGTCTTCTCAGGGCAAGGATCACTATGGCTGTTTCTAATAGGGCTTTAGGGGCCTTTACTGGCCAGAAGATAACTAACTCAGAGTGTACCTCCCTCAACTTGCCATCTCATGGGAGGAGAGTGTAGGATGATTGTTTCAGCTCACTCCTGTGCCATCAGTCACATGGCTTCTTTGTTAGCATCTGTAGGGCTTCCCTTTTATTATAACTACTCTTCTTTCCTACTTGTGTTCTTTTCCCGGGATTTTGACTTATTCACTCATATTCAGTATTTGCACTGCACTTCACATTTCCAGACCTCACTACAAAGACTTTCACTGTCATTTTTCAGAATTATTAGTGACAGACCTCAGGGTATGGTGTAAGAATTCAGTCTGATGTGCTGATATGGCTGTCTAAGATAAGCGTCAGCATCATAAACTACTGCAACTGGTTTGGAGGTATTGATGAGAAAATGAAGCCTTTAGTTTAATGCCTATTAGGAATGTTTCAAAAGCTGTTTGGTGTTGGTCCTGTGCTCCCAGTGAGAGTTTTTTTTGCCGTGTGACATGCTCTTCTTCCTCCATTCTCTGTTAATCAAACCTGTCTACTTTTTGGGTTGCCCTGTGTGTCTGTACCAAACTGCTGTATTGACTAACGGTCAGTGTCTCACCCTGAACTTCAGTAGATTTCAGGAGATTGGCTGGTTCTTTTTCTTGGAATGGCTTGGATTTCCTGATGGTTTAAGCAGAGATTTTTTTTTTTTTTTTGGTATTAGTATTCATTTTCCATCATAATCTAAAGCTACCCATGGAATCCATTCCCTTGGCTAATCCCTTGTCTAATCAAGACACTTAAAACAAATTTGGCCTTCATACATGTAGTATTAGATACTGTCATCAGACAGCATCCCAATGCATGACTTCCTTTACTGTGACAATGGTTTCCCCAAAGGCTAACCTGGATGATTACTGTCTCTGATTACTTCTGAAGGAGCACCATTTTGCAACTAACTCGCACGTGTCTATTGACTATCATGACTCTCCAATCTTCTCCTCTGTAGCTCCAACAGCTACATTTGCCCATCACAATTTTTCCAGAGTTCAAGCAGTTGACTGTTACTAATTTTTCAGCCTCTACGCTATAACATTACAGTATGAAGTGTACACACATTTATTTTCAAAGCAATTTTATGTGAGTATAATGTTAGAAGAGGAGAAAGGAGGCATTCTGTTCAAAAACACTGTTAAACATCTGTGAAGGGAAAATCACCACGGCACATGAAGTAAGAGCAAACCTGTGTGCTCTAACACCTGCTTTTTCCCAATACATGTGGGGTCAGTAGCTTGGGTAACCCTGGTACAGACAGTTGCTTTTTATATTCTTTTTTCTTTTTATCTTCTTTTACCCAACATAACATGGTATGTGCAAGGCAGAGTCTGAAAGCAGGCACTGAACCCAGAAATAGATCTTTGCAGGAGTGTTCAGCGGTGTTCAGCGGTTGAGTAATTTAAGCAGAAGACAAGAAGTGTAGCTTATGGGATTTGGTTGCTTTGTATGTCTTTATTTCTACTTCTGCAACACCAGAAAGCACAACTGCTTGTGCTTTGTAGCTTTTTGCATGCCCTCACTTTGTCATCTGAATTTGTTTTCACCCATGCTGGTTTCTCTGATAAAAACTCCTGATATTTTTGTATCATGCTAGCTACAACAGCAACATCTTTTTTTAAATGTGTTCTGCGGCTTTCATAAATAAAATTTAGCTATCTATGGTAGTAGACCTAATACATGCCTTTTCTTTGCATGTTATCATCAATGTTAATGTGACTAATCTTTAGCAATGGTTCTTGTATCATTCTAAATTAACAAATAAGAGTAGTTTTAGCTTGCATCTATCAAAATACTTTGGTGGTCTCTTTAATAAGAAGTGATGTGTTCTTACTGACTTGTAGAGTGGAAAGAGCACTGGAAAAACCCCTTTACATTAGCCGGTTATACAGATTTCCACTATAATCTGTTGCAAAATTAACACAGGCAGTTGGTAATGGCTTTCATTTCCATGGCAGAACAAAAGATGCGTGTTTAATAAACTTATGTAGTCTAAACCTGTGCTTATCTTAATCCACTCTGATCAGGGGAATGCATGCTTTTCAGTTATGTTGAAAGAATACATTGAGTCTGGAAAAAATGGAACAGATTTGGAAATTGTTTGTAGATAATGATGTCTGCTGATTCAGCTAGGACATTACTACAGGCAAATTTATACTAATTGGTATTCAATTAGGCAAGAGCTCTGAAAGAGTTTTAATTTGATGAGGGTACTTTTGGGTGTATTTCTATATTTAAAATCTTTACCTATTTTGGAGGCTAAAATATTTTTTACAGACACACAAACACAGCTATTACTTACAGACACAAATATAGGGCAGTATATAAGTAGTATGTACATCAAGACAAATTTACTATCAATATAAAGATATACTGTCTTTAAGTCCTGCTTATTTTAAAACCTCACATGACCAAAGTTTGTCTGTTTGCAACAAAATGACTTCAAGTCCAAAACTTAGGAGAACGCCACAAAGAAATATTTTTGTTGCTCACCTCAGCAAAGGTGCATTCACATTTATAAGATGCATTAAAGAAATGTATTAATATTTACATAAAATTTTTTTACAAAAAAAAATAGGCTTAAAATAATCTTATTTTTATGCACTTTCCTGTAGATACTTAAACCAGCTACAAATTTGCAAGCTCCTGTTTGGCAGATGCATTCTTTTTGATGCTTTATCAGTGACTGACTTTAACATGTCACATTTTCATCTATGTCCAGAAACAGGAAGATTTCTGTCTTCAACCCACCTTGAATATAATTTCACCCCAGATAATTCAATATTGCAACAGAAAAAAATAGCAGAAGTTAAGTAATAGCCATGTCTTAGTATGGATCATAATTCAAAAAGAACAAAACCAGCTGCATTCCATAAAAAATACTATGGAACTTTTTAAATACAGATTCCATGCTTTTTCCAAAGACGAAGTATGACCTTCAGACTCTTCATGACAGTGGGAGCAATTTGATTTACATCAAAGTATATAGCAGGCATAACTAATGATTTTAAAAAATAATTGGATACAAAATGCAGTCTCTTCATCTTTTCTGAATTAAGTTTGAATGTATTGACTGACATTCAAGAACTGATGTCCAACGAGCTGATAGCTCTGGAGATGTTCTCTGCATGATGGCAGAAATGGAAGCAGAGATTGGAGTTTCACCCCAATAGCCTGTAAAAAAAGAGTGCTGAATACTGCAACCTACTGTCAACACACTGACAGTAAGTATTATAGTAAGGGTAGAACTTTGGGTCAAAGCGCGTTGTACAGATGTTGTGTCAGAGGTGATGGTGTCTATATGAAATAAGCTTTTTGAGAAATACAATCTAAAGGAGCTTAGTACTTCTCCATCTTGCATTGTCACCAAGATTTAAGTACCCAGTGGTTGCTCTCTCCAGCACTAGAAAAAGCTAAAAGCTGACCTGGAGTTACAATGACAATAGGATTCCCTGTATTTGAATGAAACCATGTCTATAATACACACCTGTATCTTCCCTTTACTGAACTATTAGAGTATACATTACACAAGCAACATTTTAGTTCACCCGCAACTGAAGATGACAAAGTTGCTCGTTACATGGAATGCCTAGTCACCACACACTGAATCAGCTGCTTCATTAATTAGTTTAGCCAGTTCTTAAGTTGAGAAGTTGTAAAGTGCTGCTTTTATCTCATGACAATCTAACTGAGTCTGGATGTGATGGAGTTGCTCTCAGTGCAATCCCAGTGGGGTCGTGACAGAGAGGTGTCAGTGAGAATGTCTTCACATTGGGAGATGGAGTTGCAAGAATAGGGTATAACCCCGAATAATTTTCTTCTAAGGAGTTAGCATCTTTGTCAGGACCAGCTCTGATAATCTGGAAGTATTCAGATGCATAGTTTTTCTTTTAATATGTGTTAAATCATATGAGGGAATTAATTTTTTCAGAGTTGGACTCTGTGGTGCTGTTTTACTGCCAAAAGCCAAAGGCTGTATTTGCATTGGATCTGTGAAAATGCATATGCTTTGGAACAGATTTGGAATTGGAATTCGATGGTCTGATCGCTGTAATGCTTTTAATCTTTAACATCTGGACTAATACTAAGCCTGAAGTTCAGTTTCTAAATATTAGGAGTCTACTTTAGATAGCTGCTGAAAGCCTACATCTTCCACAGATTTCCGCCTTTCACATTTACTCAGCTTCCTAAAATTGAACCTCTTTTGTCTAGGAGCCTCACACTTGGCTCTCAACTTTCCAGTGTCAGTCTACTTTTCCTTAGCACAACAAACCCCCTTTTCTATCAGTTCTTCCACTGAGATGTAATACCTTTTCCAAAGCTCATAGGCAGTTTTTTAGTATTTTAAATCCAGATATGCTTACGGTTGTTGTCTACTATTTGTTTGTTGAGAAGCCAGTGAAAATCAACGTTTCCATATTTTTGCACACGGTGATATCGGATCTCTTATAGTGTGTGAAATTGTTGTAGTCTATTGATTTTCTGACAATAAAACTAGTAATTTAGCAAGCGCCATTCAGCATTAGAAAGTAACACAACTGGATATATGATAAGTTTTTTCATCTTTCTTCTTGACACAAAGACTGCATTTTTCCAGCTTGCAGGGCCTCAGGAACACTTCCTATTCCTTCCACCTTTCCTCTGAAAGAGATGTAAATCTACACAATGTACAACAGTAATTGTCCTGCTGAGGGTGGAGGTTAAGACAGTCTGCCTTCTTACAGCAATAATGTGAAGTTCATTTGAAAGCTTCTTGAGTGTTGTGCTTTCAGCGCACCAGACCTCAGTCTCTGACAAGGATGCCCCACTGCCAAAGCATCTCGTAATTCTCTTACTCAAGTATTCCTGGATAGCCATCAGGTACCGCTGCTTGGAAAATCACGTCCATCCTTTCCTTGGGTCTATGTTCCCCCAGACAGTCACAATGTAGACTTATTTCTTATTTCACCATTATGAAAATGTTCTGCAAAGTGTTCTCTTTTCTTTAATGAGTGAAAAAGAATTTACGATCTCCTTTTTATCAAGCAATGTATGTGTCGTCTTAAATCATACTTCGATAGATCTCTGAATGAAATGAGTAATTAACAGCCTTTATAGAGGTTTTGTAAAAAACAGTTGCATCAAAGGGTAGTAATAAACCAGAAAATAATTAAACCAATAAATCTTTTAAACATCAGCGGATTAAAAACTCCTTTGAAAATAAGCATGTGCACTAGCTAACAGCTAAATGATGGACTTGGTCCAAGAAATTCATATGATGCTGAACAGAAGATGTAACGAATGTCCATCACACAAAGGGATTATTCTTGGTGGTTTATATGATATGAAATACATACTCAGACATACTCTGCCTGACAAGCATTCTACAGAATGCAAAATGCCTACTTGTTTTGAAAGCCTGCAGGTTAGGCTTGCATGTCAGTCAGTAGTGCAAATCAAGAAAAGTAGACCTCCAGAGCAGAATAGCTGCTGGTGAAGATCTGACATCCTTGTTATGCATTTTCATGTTTTTATTTGAACTGATCTGTACTGAACCTGTGTGGCGAATCTCTGTTACTGATGGGAGTACTGTCGATGCACTGTTGGAGGGCATCTTCCACCTTTGTTTTATTCTGAAGGAATCCAGTTTGTGTACTTGGACTCTGATACACGAGACAAATGTGAGGGCAACAGGGACTATGAGGAGGTTCTGTTCAAAGAAGCAACTCCCATCTGGGATAAAGCACTAACACAGACGCACTTTTTAATAAGTGAGAAAGATAGGAAAAATATCCTTAAATACTTTCTGTCCTTGAGATGTCTTGCTCTATATCACACTTTGTCATTGAGTGGTTATAGCTGCCACCTCAATTACCTGTATTACTTGGGTTATATGGGGGGGAAATACAAGGTATTTACTTAGAAGCCATTAGGAGTGGGCTCAAGGATAAATTATATTCTGCTGCCACATGCCTGAAATACAGGGGTCACCTCATGGACCACTGTTCACACCTGGTGAAGGGCACAGTTCGTGCCGTGCCCCAGGCAGCTGTCTGGCCAGTCGCTGTTGCCCCACACGGGGAACTGGCCAGGACTTGCTGCAGACACTGCATCTGTAGAAGCAGCAAATTACAGCCATTTGCTATGATACAGCTGAAAGCCTGACAGGAGCTATCATACAGTATTTGCTGAAAATCTGAAACAATGTGGCAGGACTTTAGTTTGATATGCTTGATTTTTACAGTGCAAATTTTATGATTTTGGAAAAAAAAAGATGTTATGGTAGGGATTCCAAAGGTGACATTGTATGTAAAGGTAAAACTGTATGTGTTATACAAGACTCAAATCACTGGATAAATATTGGTAAGCGTTGCTTAAAGAATGAAATGCAGAGCTCTAGTACACCCACACACAAATAAAAATGCTATCTTCTGGGAGTTCTTTATTCCTTTTAGCAGAGAGCTGTAACATTTAAATAGTGATTTGTATCACTACTCTATCTTATGTTTAGATCTCTGAGAGTACAGAAATTAGAGCCTCACAAGCTCAGTTCACTCTTGGATACCTGAATACATTCAAATAATTTTCTTACAGCCTTGTCCAGAAAATGAAATTGAAAGTCTCCAGCTAACTTTCCTAGGCTGATTCACTAAGATTACAGAATTTTGAGTCTATGAATATCCACAGCCATGATTTCAAAATTAAAACACAGTGCCAGCTTACCAGGGAATGCCACACATAAAGTATGGTTGCAGCCAGAGATGGTTATCTCTGTGTATTTTGTCAAAACAGATCTAGATAAATTCAGGACAAAGTTTCCCCAACAAATGAGCTGTTTCAAGATATAGACTTAGCACGCGCGTAGTCTAGCCAGCCTGTATTTGTGAATCACTTATTAGAGAGATGCTCCAAGAGATTCTTTGGTTTCTTTATGAACCAAATGTACTTTCCCTGCAGTGACTCTAGAGCTTCTAGGCTTTGAGAAGTAATGTTAGGATAGTCCCAAGGAGTCTGGATGGAAATAAATTTGTCTGAAACCAATAAATGGGGTTGTTCTGCTGTGTTTTCTGCTGTGTTTCTGGTTTTACTCCATCAGTGAAAAAATGCAAACAATTTCCACAGTGTATTCTAAGAACAATTTTGCAGTATGGTGCTTGCTTCTTCCATTTTCTACTTCTCTGTTTGTGATATTTTTGTAACTTTTATGAGAGCCCACACGTTTTCAATATCAAGCGCAACAAAGCAACTATTTAAAATGTAGATTTTTACCTCCTTGTCTTCTTTCAAGGTATGGCCAAAAACTAAGGTGAGCTTGCAGTTCTAATTTTTATTTCCTCAGTTCAAAGTCTAAGCTTTCTTAAAATGTGCATGTTTACACAGACATGTCTTACAAAGTTTGTCTTTGATCAGCCAGTGCTGATATGCAGAGTGTGCAGTTTAGGAGAGAAGAGAGGTGGATTTATGCTTTGTAAATATATACACCCTTATACTGTATTGTAAATTTCTTAAAGTAGGAATACTTGGGCGTGGGAGGAAATGAGCAAAAATGTTCATTATTACTTGAAAGAATGTAGCAATCAACCAGTATCACCTCTAAAATAAAAATGCCCTAATACAACACTGGGTTTTTTTAGCTTTATCCGTGGATGTGTACAGTTTTCCGGCAGAAAGCTCAGTTGTTTAGACCTGGTTTTGGTGATCACATTCACGTGGGATGAATGTAATGATAATATAGCTGATGACAAGGTATTTACAGATATGTTGAACTGTTACAAAGTATTAAGAAACAAGATAAACAAGTATGAAATAATGAGTGTGTGTCACAGAAATTTATTTCTGTTAAAGTAAACTTCTATAAGCCCTTCAGATAGAAGCAAGGGCAGATTCACTCCTAATCCTTCATTTGAAGGTTTAAACTTCCCAAAAAACTGTACAGCATATGATACAGCTGAGGTAAAGAAAAGAAAAAAAAAGAAGGAAAAGAATATAAAGGAAAGCATCTTCTTGTTGAATATCTGAAATAAAGTGACTATGAAAATATATGACTGATTAGAAGCCATGATGGGAGAGTAGTTTGAATGTCCTTTCAGTCATTGTTCAGAAGCTATAAGATGCATGGTAATGGCAGCTCAGAAGAGGAGGCTCTCTCCTCTGGAATTGCAGTGATGTGCCAAGGCTAACTTCGGCATCCTTGTGGGTATAGAGCTGAAACCTTCAGGAAGTGCTTAGAGAAGAGTTTTGGCAGTCCTGGCAGGTCCTAGAAGGCATTGCAGATAACAAAGGGCAAAAATGCTCTCTGAAAAGTCAGAGGGAGTAGTGTGTGGCCAGTGCCTTTGGAAAAATGAACCGAGGCAGGGTGTGGGCTTTCCTGCATTTCGCGTTGGCTGCCCTGCTATGTGTTGGTAGTGGGAACAGCATTTTCTGGTGTGTCTCTGAGGCTAGGAAAGCAAGGGAGGGCCGTGCCCAGCCCTCCCTCAGCACCTCTCCGTGGGCTGCAGCCCACCTTTAGAACATGTTACTTCATTCTCCTTTCCCTGATATCTCTGGAAAATGCAGATTTTTTGTTCTGGGTTACACTGCAAGTTCTTTCTGTGGATATGTATTCACGTGTGCAGGCACATGAAAAAAAAATGAGTGGGCAAGAACTAAACTTTCTTCTATTGATCCACAACTTCCATGGTTTGATGAATGTCATACTTGCAGACACAGCCCCCACCCCTGTCCCCATGGAGGGCTAGTTCGAAATCTGAGCTGGGCACAAAGGGAGCAGTGGGGAGAGAAGGGAGTCCTCCACAGTGACCTTGCTGCAGCCCGTGCTGCCAAGCAGATGGCTCTCTTGTCTCATCCTAGCTGGAGGGTTTCCCTGTCCAAGGCTCCATTCTTAAGTATAAGAAATTTTAATAATAAGGCATTAAAGTCATAAATGCATAGATCACCGTTATTCATACAAAAGTGGGGCTTTTTTCTGCTGTGGCTCTGAATGCAGTTTTGCTGCACAGCGATGGTACTGTTCTGCAAAGCATCTGACCTGGGAAAGGTACAGGTTGTTTGTAAGCTTTGTAGGATATGCAGGTGAACGATAGGCATTAGATAACTCTTCTGTTCCCTTCTGGTCTTTCAGGTGGTGGTAAGCCTGTTTCACTAGATACAGACACAGGGAAATCAAACAGAAACCACTGGACCTAAAAGCAAAAATGGCCTCTTTCCTCACGCCAGGGAAAGCATCTCCAGGGTATCAGCAGGGAGAAGCATATTCCAGACCCCACTACACAAGGATATGCACTGAATACAATTGGAAATACTTAAAATGATTATGGGTGGTCTTCTCAGCCAAGGATGCTCCAGGGGCTCCACAGGGTCCTGGGGTTCCTGGCACCAGCTGAAGACTCACCTAGGATTTACAGGTGCCTGTTGGGAGAGTGCAGTGTTAGCAACAACTGAACAACGTCCATCCCAATTAGGGTACCAGGTTCTTTCTGTTCCTGAATTGCTAACTGGTGTAACTGACTGGTAGAAAGGTGATAAAGCCTGTGTGTGAACACAGGCTAACATTCTGTCTCTGACCTTTTCAAGCTCCAAGGAGAGATGAACAGAATTGAATCTCTGCCAGGGGAAGGCTTTAAATTGACACAACATTTCTGGGATTAAGTGTCTGTCTGACAGTACTTTGGTAATTAAACTGCATCGTCTTCCATTATTTGTCCTGTCCTGGGTTCTTCAGGAGGGCTGTTAAGAAAAAAACTTAAATTAGCTTTTTTTTTAGTCCTTTATAAAAGCTTCTGTTTCTTCCATGTTTGCACACTTCTAAATGAATAAAATGAATCTTACTGAATTAGCAGGACTATTCCAAAAGAGAGCGGTGAGAAAAAGAGCTGGAGAAGTCATTTGAATCTTCTCCAGACACATATGGACCTCAACATCCTTCTTCAAGAGAGACAGTGAGAAGCTACCACTCTGCCGGGGAGGGAGACCCCTGCAGAAGGGCAGCCACCTCCAGGGGGGTCCGGTGCATGGGGCAGAGTCATTGGCTCAAGGTCACACTGTGCCCTGCCCTCCTGGTGAGAACTTGTGTCTAGCACTGATTTAGCAAGGAAGCAAAGCACACGTGAATGATGAGCACGTGTTGTGTGTTGCTTGCAGGTTTTTGAGTACTTGCCTCAAAATTAAAACATCTTTCTTCTCACTGAACTCGGATTTGCATGCCAGATGTCAGGCTCTTCCCTCTTTATTTCAGTACTAGAGATGTCATAAAGAAGACTAGTTTAAAATAAAGTGTCTGTTTCCTTTCTTTTGCTTAGAAATTGGTATGATCAAGTATTATGTTTTTACTTTTATATTTACGTGTTAATTCTCATTCAAGTTATGAATATGCAAATAAAGTTGATGAAACATTGCCAGATTGCTCTTGAATTTTCCATTAAGAAACAAACAAAAGATCCCCACAAAGAGGCATCGAGGCATGGTAGCTTGTGTAATAGCCACATACCAGAGCAGATCTATCACCAGCTGCCTTAGTTTCTCCCTGTGTTAAATGATACATAACCTTCACTCTTATGAAAGTTTGAAAACTGTAAGGTGTTGGAGTGAAAAATTGTAGTTGTTTGTCAACACAAATAACTCGGATGCTGAAGCCTGTATTGCAAGTGTTGCCTGGGAAACCTATGTAGAGCATAATGGGTTTCTAAACCCACCATACAGACAGAGTATAACATCGCGCAAAAAGGAAAAAGAACACATTTCATACCAGCTCTCAGCCAAGGTAAGAAGAGAGTGACAGGGACAGTAGGGCGTATTGCGATGACCAGAGTCACAACAACAGTGCAAACATTGTGTATTGGGTGTGCAGCTTGAACTGTGGACAGACAGTTAAATCTCTTTTATTGCAGTCAGTCACTTATGGATATTTTTTCTTCATGAATACTTAATGCAACATATAATTAGACATGGCAAGTGAATGCCAGGTCTGGAATTAAGACTCTAGTTCTCCTGGCTTTCATTTTAATGCTCATATTACCAGAGACACTGGGAAAGTTTACAAGATCTTCTGGCACAGTCAGCTGAACATTTCAGCTGGCACAGGGAGCAGCTGCTCTGCTGGAAGCCTGGAGGTTAGTGCTGTGTTGAGCTGGGAGGCAGAACTGGGGCATGTCAAAAACTTGCCCCTTAACCACTAACAGGCAGGACGGGGTTTTGATGTTGTCATGTTGAAACCAAAGTTGCAATTTTAATGCTCCCTCCATTTTCTTTCTGATGCGGTCTATCAGCTAGCTTATCCGTCACTGTTGGGGAGCTTCTAGGAAACAAAACCCCTTGTTCTTTAATGAAATCCATCACAGGCAAGGAAGAGTTACCCTTTCTTGGCTCTTCTCCACTTGTAAGTGGTTTTTCCACTAGATAGTGAAGAGAAGACCGGCTGGTGACAGTTTGCTGCACTCATCAGTAAGGGCACAGCTGCATTTTCAAGTGTCTCATGTTTTGAGATGTACAGTTTTGCCTTAGTTGATCCCTCAGAAGAAACAAGGATGAGGAAAGCATGAGTAAAAATCCTTGAACAGGTAAGAGTGGACTGGGATTGTCCCCTGTGAGATGATGCTGATACGCTTGGTTTTCACTTTTTAAAAATCTCTGAATATGCAAAGATGTCACAAACATCATTAACATACACAAAAATATACCCATGGAAAAAAAAAAATTTCTTTCCCAACAAAAGCTATGTTAAAGCTGACTTGAAATAATAAGCTTCTTTTTTTTTGTATCTCCATTGCTATAACCAATGTTCCCATTCACCCCAATAAAGCAAAGGCCATGGAAAGCTACGTTTGATTGCACAACACAGATTTAACTTTCCCTCTGAAAATGTTCTGTGCGGTTGCTCACCCATTTGTAAAAAAGTTTAGGGTGGGATAAGAGACTGTTTCATTGTATTTAAATGCATAAATGCTTTTAAAAATATGTAGTTTGAGGGAGACTGATTCTCTTGGTAAACTATGTGAGCAGTATTGATGGTTCGAATAAGCTTTGTTAAAAATCAAACTATTTGAACATTTCTGAACAAAATATTTTATAATAAAAATGCTTTCAAAGCTTTAGTAAATAACAATATTTCTGACTGATTTGGGTTTTTTTGGACAAAGAGCTGTAATCAGTTATTAACAGTGCATTTACTGGGATCCATATTCTGACATGAGTTCTTGGCTTGTTGAAGCGAACAGAACCGGGAAAAGACTTTCTAACAAGTTACATCTCCCTGAAAGTAGTGCTTTTCTATGAAAAAAACACTCCTTAAATTTAAGCTAAGAGTAGCCTCTTTCATGTCACAACAATATATTATCAAGAATTCAGGAGTGCTGAAATGTATTATTAAGAAAATGAAAATAATAATATTACGACATTTTGGAGAGCTCAAAATGTCCTATTCTTCTTGCAGTTCTGCCTAGAAATCCTTTCTGCAAGCGGAACTTGGCAAAAAAAGTAAATTCTAGAGCTTGTTTATCTCTAAACTCAAGCTATCCTGCATATACAGAATGACCTGGAAAGTTAATCAGATTTATTAGCTATGCAAAACACCCTATCTGCAAAGTGGCTCTTCTGCAGTTGCTTCCTCTAAAGGAACAGCACATTTTCGTGTTGCTTTGTTACTGTGACAACTTTGTTCTAATTATAACCAATCAGATTCAGATACCTTAATAACTCGGCAACTACTAATTTTAATCAGAACTGAGCACACTGAGGGCATGTCACAGGCTAGGTAGTCAGCCCTGCTTCTATGAACTGTTGCTCAGAGGAAATAAGTGATGTTTAAGTTGGGGGAAGTACCCAAAGGGCAAATTTGATCCACATTTTTTACAAAAAGAAACACAAGCTCAAGGGGGTAAATGTAGAGGTATATAGGCTGATATCTGTCTTAGTTTGGGAGCCACAGCTGCTTAAAATTGTAGGTTTTCAACGATAAGCCTCAGCCATTGCTATAACTATTATTATTATTTTACCAAGCCTAATCCTAGGGAGTATTTTAGGCTGACAAACCCCTTCTAACTCTTTGCTTATTCATTCCACCTGTATAGAACTCTCCACACCTGCTGAGTAAAAATCCTGTTTCTCTCTGCTTTAAAATCTGTTATAAGCAGGAAGCAAAGGTCTCTGATAGAGAAAAACAATTCATTGGGTGAGGAAAGCAGCACATCTTAAAATCTAAACAAAAATGAAACATTAGGTGAAATCTAAAGACTATGATAATTAAAAAAATAAGCAACCGAACCCAATATGGCCAAGTCAGCCATGGAGAAAAGACCTGAGCATCATACGGGCAATTGCAGCCCTGTAGCCTTCTCTGGACCAGGTGTGGTGGGGGTTGCAGCAGGTCAGGTCACTGCAGCTGGTGAGGATGCTGCCTGTGAAGGATGCTGTCCTCATTTGCTGGACCCGGCGGTCACAGACCCATTGGCTTTGAACTGGTAGTTCCACCTTAACCTTGTGCTGTTCTGGACCATTTTACATCACTTGAACCCCGGCACAATGCTTTCATCAGTTGGTCAGTGGTAATCTCGGCAGCATCTAAAACTGACCTGCAAGAGAATGACATTGGAGCTCGTGATGAGCTAGCACTTGGAAGGATGCCCACTGTACCTCTTTATTTTAGCACACTTCAAGTGAAGAGCTTAAAATGTGCACATTGTGAGTGAAGGACTGAAGACCTAATTAATGTCATTAGGCTGATTTATTTGTCCTTCATCACCGCCTGTCTCCCTGTACCTTGTCTGCTTCTTGAAGGGTTTTAAAACACATTTCAGTGCAAATAATACAGGAAAAGGTCCAGAAAACTTTGTCCGATCATTTTGCCCAATGAGAGAGTCTATTTGGTGCTATGGAAATACGAGTGGACACCCTCAGTTTTGAAAGCAGCTACACATAAGTGTGAAAATCACTTCTTCCCTACCCCACTGACATAGGCTTCTCTACAAAGACTGTTAGCTTTGCGAAAAGATCTGCTTGTGATTTTCATGGTTTTTTCCTTCTTAAATTATGAAAGAAGAAAATAATGTAGACTATTTCTATTTTGCTGGTATCTGACTGCAGTGATGTTTTTATATACAAAATATTAACATGAAATTGTTACAAAAAAAGCCTCTTGAGCTCATACAATTACTGTTCACTGAGGATGGTAACTAAACACTGAGTAATTGAATTTAAAGCCTTTATTTTGAAGTTGGAGAAAGAATTATACCCTACAACTTTGGCTCACAGAAGAGTGATTTGACCTGATTATAACATTGTTGGTGTGAAAACAGCCAGACAGGGAAACAGCCAATATAGCCAATAAGCTACATTGGAATAAACTGTTGAGGTTGTGAAACACGTAATTAACAGCCACTTCTGAGCAAATAAAATTAAGCAAAGGTACTGCTGATCCAAAAACTTCCACAATCTCTAAGGCTCTGCAGAGTGACCAGAAAGTTCCAGGAGTCTTCTCTCACCCTGCACATCTGGTCTGGTACAGAGGGATGCAGAGCAAAACAAATGTTTTTACCACGTAGCTCAAAATTACAAAAGTCAGAAAGGGCTGTTGGAACATCTTGTCCTTTCTTTTTCTAGTATAGAACAATTTGTCTCTTTTAAAAGGCATTTATTAGCCTCTCACTCCTCTCTTAAATACATGGTAGTTAAATGAGTTTCTATAAATAATGGAATCACAGGTATTGATTGCTTTTAAATTGTAGTAGAGTTGCATAATACCATATTGGCAGCTGTGCTATGATAAAATAACATATTATATTCCAGTTGAGTGGATGGAGGCCTGACTCATCCGAAGCACCAGGGCGGCTGACAAGTACTGCGGTCACCTGCAGGGAAACCATACTTGGCTCACAGAGCAGATCTTTACAGGCAACATGGACTTGATAGCAAGTAGACTTCCTTTAGTCTGTCCTTGTATAATTAGCTTAGAAAAGATGGAAGTCAGAAGGAAATCCAAGATAGCTCTTCTATAGCCAGCTGGAAAGCACCAAATCAAGGGTGACTACATATACAGCTACAAAGATGTGGTCTGGAAAATAGGATGTTATGCTTATTCTTTATTCCTGAAAGGCTCTTATTTCACAAGCTTAATCCTTCAGTAACCTCCAGTTATTTTTAGGTTAAAATTTGTTCTCTGGGGGGAGGGAGGTATTAGATAATTCTCTACATTTGAGCACTAGTCTGACGCAAAAGATATACTTGAAAGTAATATACTTCTCCATGTAAATAAAAAAAAAAGCTTTTCCTTCTTTTCCAGCGTTATAATGAAATTATTCTATTGCTACGGGTATTTATTAGGCCATTAGTTAGCTTCTTACAAGCATTGTGTCTCACTTCTCTGATGTTGACACTGCATCCTGTGCCTTTTGAACTTTTGTGATTCTGTAATTGCTTGGCTAAATAGTTGGGACTGAGAGAGCTCCTCTGCATGTTCATTATGTATCCAAAATTCTCCTGCTAATTATGGGAGATGAGCACATCAAGGATACAAGACAAGACTGTGTACACTGAAGACTTTCCTTCCAAGGGTTCCAGCAGAAGAAATGGTGTGGGGTGCTGCAGAGCTGTACTTTATAGGGGGAAAAACAAAAAAAACCCAAACCTCAAACATGGGGAAAATGCATAAGGAAATATTGACTATGTGTCAATGCAGAAATTGCTACATGAAGCTCTCTGATATCACAAATATAAGAACACAGTGCTGGAAACTTCTGTGCTGATAGTGGGAGAGAAGGAGCACTAAATTGTAAGAAATGTGTCAGAGTTGTTCAGTAGTTAGTTGTGATTCTTAGCACAGAGCAATTAGCTCTGTGATTTAGTTACACACTTGCATATTCCCTGCTAGTGAAACTAGCTGTTAAGAGCAATATGAAAACTGTAGTTACACTAAGATTTGAACACTGTTTTCTTATCTTCACAGGCTTCCATCACACCTTTTCTGCTTTATTAAAAGATGCAGAATTGAAAGGACCATTGTCAGCATAAAAAAAATAAATAAATAAAGCAAACAGAAACGTGCTACTTCAAGCAGAAACATACAATGCACAAATTCAATACATATCCATCATATAGGTACAGATCTCATGACATATTCTGTCACCAATGGCAGTCAGGGTCTTGATTACACCATTAAAATGTAATCTGTTTTATCTGTTAGTGAAAAGAGGAAAAAATACTAGCTAGTTGTTCCATTGTTAGACACGCTTTGTATTTTGCCTCGAATGCATCTTTTAAATCAGTGCAGTTGGTGTTCACTTCCAGACTTAGGAACTGTCAACTTACATTATTACAGTGATATTTTCATATACAATTTAACCAGAATACTGCATCAGGTTTCCCACCATGATTTAAAGCCACTCCTTTTCTAAGTTTCCAAGTATTTTGCATCTTTAGAAAGGCACTCAAACACCTTCATCATAAGTTTTGTTTAGAGGCAGTAACTATCTTAGTCATTATTTGGCTGGTATGGTTATCAAAATTATTGTCACAGATAATGCCAGTCTTAGAGCTGACAGAAATACTCTGAAGTGTTTGATGGTTTTTATGTACTTGGTGTATTTTAGTGTAAATACAGTACTTCATAATATATTAATGAGAGACTTTCATGATGTCTGTTAAGAAAAATAAGATGAATCTTGGGGGTTGTGGGGAAAAGATGGGCTCATTCTGCAATTAAGCTCTTTTTTTGAGGGTAGCTTACTTAAGATGCCAAAATAAGAGCAGAACTAGTTAGGGAAGAAAAGGGCAAATTAAATATAATCCTTTTTTTTTTGTTAAACATCCATTACTCTTAGAATTCTTGAGCACATATGCACATATATGTTTCAGTTGAACATAAGCACTCTTGTTGTAAAGCTCTACAAGAGACTAATAATCAAATAACAGTACCCTTATCAGTGATTCAAGGATTTGGTACTAGGGCTCACAAGTCAATAGGACTCTGTACGCTCTCAGGCATGCTCCCAAGATAATACAGCGATGAAGATGTACACAGAGACACATGGTGTCATGCAACTAACAACAAATCTTTCATGTTCATGATGGGAGGAGGACATAATACTGTAGTAATTATTGGCTCAGTATTTAGTCATGGCAATTAAACAGCTTGTATCTTTATCTTAGGGATATGGATGAGAACATTGATGAAATCAGATTAGCTGTTTCCTTTCTGTAGGTCTAGCCATAGTATGTGACAACAATCCAAAATTTCTTTTCAAGTTCTTAGTCCTATTCCTCATGTCCTAATAGAGAGAGAGCTTATGCCCTTGATATCTGTGCTTCAGTCACAGACATTCATTCTTTGCAAGCGATTATTGACCTGATCTAGGTTAGACTCTATATTACCTCCAATTATTATGTATGTGCTAGCATTGCCTGATTTTTATGTCAGTTTTCTGATTGGCTATGGCTATATATTGGGTTCTAATTAATCTTTTTTTTTTTAAAATAGATTTATATTGAGCTGTCTCCTCCAAGCTCCCACCATCAAATCTGTATTTAACACAAAACACCTACACATTGGACTGCTCATTCGATACAGGTGATGGTGGTGGCTTTTAGGACTTTCAAAGAATATTGGTAACCATCCTTATGTTCTGTTAAGTGTCTTAAAGGTTTGATTAAATGTGTGCTGAGAACAAAAGACAAGCTCGGTGTCTGTCAGTAATTCAACAAGACTATTAGGTTATTGGAAGAAATCAATACCTCAATTTATATCACTGAGAGTGTCGAGAAAAAGTGTAGCTGCCACTGAATACTTGCAAAACTGAAAGTCAATAAAAATACCAAAATAAAATCAAGGTATAGGTTTACCAAATAAATCAGCTATACCCAGGAATGTTAATAACATGTCTGATTATCATAACTTTGTCTGTTGACATAGGCTTTATAGACCTATTTTGTACTACAATCTTTAGAGAAACCTGTGGGCAATACACAGTATAGTTCTATTACTGCCTATAACTAGAGCAATTTACAGTCCTTGTTTAGAAGATGAGTAGGTTCAGAGTAAGTGTTTGTTAAGATGTGGAAGACAGATCAAGTCCTTTTCTGAGATGTCCAAGAAAATATTATCCTGAATTCAAAATTGGCGTAATACCACATGATTAGTCCTCACCTCGTGGCTTTGCAACTCTGTCACAAACATAATACTAAAAGACTGCAATTTACAGACCAGGTGCAACTCTTACTGAAGTCAATGAATCAATCATTCATGGCATTGAGAAAATTATTATCAATGGAGAAATTGTAAATTGGAAAAATCTCCAGATTGTTGCAGTAACAGAGTTAATGGCCCCTCAGACTAAATACAGTACAGTATTTAGTATACTACTAAATACAGAATTGCTCTGCAACTGAGATAAGAGATGAGGATTAAATTAACGTTACTCTGGCAAAGAAACTGAATTCAATGCAACAAGTACCCATACTCTTAAATATAGACTCCTATGCATTCTTTTTATGTAAAATTCTAGTGTATGTCTTGCAACAGCCTTCAGAAACAGTCTTAAGCTTTCCTTTAGGAAAATCAGTTCAGAGGTCTTGCAGTTCAAATTTACATTGACAAAAAAGGGCCAACTTCGCCCTTGTCATACATGGTTTCTGTTTGATCTGATTCACTTCACTCTGAGTGGATGTAAACAGCAAACCAAGTCACAGTAATTGCACAATGTATAGCATCTTGTTCATGGCTATGGCCTATTTACTTCGTTGGCCGCAGCTGGTGTTGTGTACCCACTTGGAGCAGTTAAAGCCTATAAGTAAATTTCCTGCTTTCTAAAGAGCTGTTAAAATAAATGTATTTGGTCTGAAAAATACCATAGTATTTATCAGTCTTCAACTTAGGCTATAAATAAAAGAGAACTTAGTTTCTTTTTAAAATACAGAAATTAGGCTGCCTTTTATCAAATAAACTGAAAGGCAAGCTTTCCCCCCCCCTCTTGGAGGAAGGTAATGTTAAGTCTCAGACTAGCATTTATGGTGTGAGATAATTGCCAAGTCACATTTTGCTTACTGCTTTTTTCTCATGGTAATTCCCAATGTGTCCAGCTGAGGTCTCAGGCTCTGTTGTGCTCATCACTGCAAAGCTAGACTTCAGCGCTTTGTGCCAGGGCAAGTGCCAGCTCACTCCCCCAGCAGATCCAAACCCCAGACCTGAAGGTCGTGTTCCTGAGCCTGTGCTGGAGGGAAGGACATGCGTACTTGGCCTCTGCAGGATGGCAATATGGGAAAGCAGAATGTGGTCTGCTTGTCATTTGGAGCAATCATGTACATGCCCAAGATATATCATATAAATATATACAAGAGTTCCTGCCCTAAAGAACTCTTAGGTCCAAACCAGTTCTTCAGGACCTTATTCTTTCAAATCTTTTACTAGGAAAAAAATAATTGAAAAATAATTGAAAACTTTTGAACGTATTTATTTAACTGAATAAATAGTGCTGAAAACAAACAAAAAAAAAGTTTATAAACCTAATAATCAATTTTACTATCATTGTATTTCCATCTATTGTTGAACAGCTGTCATATTTCTTAACTATGTTTGGCTATATTGTGAATTGTGTCTTGCTTTTCCCAGACATGCTCTTCACAGAGGTACTTTGTTACCAGGTTAGAATTGAAACTATGCCACTGATACAAGCTTCAGTATGTATTTATTATTAATACAGACAACCCAGTAATGTGAGCCTGCTGAATTAAAGGAAAAATCAAAGACATTTTACCTGTCAAGACCTTGGTTCAGAGTTTCCAGTTTATCTTGCACTGGATGACAGTGTGTCATTTCTGATATGGAGCAGGCAGTTACCTTCATTATACTGAGCCAACTCTAAACCGGCACTAGTGGCAAATCTACCGCTTGTTCAAACCCTGTATGGAACTTCTCATGACAGGTGTATTGTTTAACACTGCTATATCATTGAATGCACCAAGTGTGCATTTACTAGACGCATCCATCAAGAGCGAAGACATCTGTTGGTATGGGTTTAATAAACAAAAATAATAGTGCCCCAACAAAACTCAAGGTTCAATACTCTACTGGCAAGACACGCATTGCAGAGCTGGGCCTTAAATCTCTGCACATGGCATGGATTGCCAGGATGCTCTCCGCCCCATCTATTTTTAGGTTGACTTCAGCCATAAGCAGGCTACAGACAGTTGCTATTATTTTAAGAGCATTCACGGTCATGTGCAAAATCTAAAAGTGAACAATCCTTAATGGACGCCTTACTGAAAGCAGCGTAATCTTCTCCATTGTCCTCCAGGAAAATGTATCTGTCTTTTCAACCACCTACACTTCAAGAGTTTAGAAAGCACCATAGGAGGTATCCTCTGCCCTAAAGGCTGAGGAATGGAGTTTCTGGCACACTGAGGAGGTGAGAGAGTCCCAAAGCTGTTGCAAACGCCTAGCCAAGAACGTATCAGCTCAGCGCTTCAGCTGGACACTGAGGCTTCAGAAATGTCAGCCTGACAGGAAATGCTGGAGAAAGGGGTGGTTTAGGTTGAACATGCTGAAACTGGTGTTGAGGGACTAGTTGGATGAGTATAGCTGGTGCTTATCCCATACCAGATCTGAGTTTGAATCCAGCCTCATATGTAACTTTAAAAATGCAGTTGTTTTCTCCCAAGTTCCAATAATTATCTTTGATTTTATTTTTCTAGCTTCAGTCAGGACTTGAAAAAAACGTTTCAGGGAAGACTTCCAACTCTGCATGCATAATCGTCTGCATTTATGTTCATCCGAGCTGTGCTTATATTATATATCATCACAGAAGAGCAGGCAATTAAAAATGCAATTAATTTCTTGCTAATTGAATATTTTCTCAGGAATTCACAAACCTGGATGATTAAAAACAGCAGACAAATATTTAGAACTGCTAGTCAGCATCTAAAAGCATCAGAAATAATCATCTGGATTTACAAAACTTCTGGTCCATCTGTGTAACACCACATATGCCCCCATCTTCAGTCAAACAGAGTGTAAAGACCTGCTCCTTATGAGTGTTATATATTCAGGAGGTGCTGTCTCGGCTTTCTTCTGATTACTTCTGTTGTGGGGTAGAATTCTGCTTTAAATCTGCTTTTGAGAAGCTGAATGTGATGCTCAGCAGAGGCCCTTCCTGCAGCGTTGCCAGTGAGATGCAAAGGAGGGAACGTAATAACACCTCAATCTTCTTACTGAGAGGACATCTGAGGGGCTGGGAAAAAATGAGCGAGATGTGGATGCTCACCATGTGGAGATCAGACTCCAGGCTTGAAGAAGTGCCTGGATTTTCAGCTTTTTCACATGGTTTGGGCAGACTTGAATCAAAGAGGACCAATGTCAAGAGCGTGGGAAATTTGGAAATGAGCTGCTGAGTCCAGAAGAAGCCAGCTGTCACAAAGTAGGGAAAGCCTGCCTGGACTGTCTTCAAAGAGACTTGAGACTAGGAGGAGCAAAGCCATCTCAGTGCATCACTGGAATGAACTTGCAGCATGGCAGTATTCCCAGGTTAGAGAGAGCATCAGATCAGAACTCTATTATGATCCATCTGCAATAAATGGAATGTTCACTCTAATGCAAGAACATGATGTGTCCTTCTCCAGCACGAATAGTTCTTCACCCAGAGGTCTGCATTGCGGAGTGGATGCTGTAAAAAGCCCTCGGTGTGCCCAGGCAGGGGCTTCCCACGAGGCAGTGCAGGCAAGTCCCACAAGCCTGGCCCCGGTTATGTCTTTTCTGCAGCACAGACATTGGTAGGTGATAGCAGATGTTTTTCCATGTCCTATCTCCTCTGAAACCAAACAAAATATTGTGTCTTGCTTGGTGATTTTTTTTAGACAACAAGGTTTGGGTTTGTCCTTTGTCAGGAGTAAGAAAGGAGAAAATACTTGTTTGCTTCCTCAGTCTTTCTCTCATCTTGATCACTCAGGCCCTTGTCAACTTGACACGCAACTGTTGCCTGCTCTGGTATCACTATCAGTTTCGAGGATAATATAGCCTCCCGGAAAAGCCAGCAAGTGAAGTTTTTTCCATTGATTAAATAGAAAATCATCCACGCATGTCCCTGTGTTGCACCTCACCAGTGTAAAGGAAGAAGCACTTATTTTGAAATTCTACTTCATTTTGCTTATTGTAAACATTTGAACTGTCCAAGGATAATGTGATATTAGGAAATGATCTCTGCTGCATGCTAGCTCCAAACAAATCTTTAACACCACTGATGAAATCAGGAAATCCTTTTTATTTACACTCTTTCAAAACAACTTACTGAATTTTACTTTATCGTCTAGGTAACATGAAATTGCAATCATACTACAGCACTTGGAATCAAATACTTGGCTCTTTCACATCAGTCATTGCTTCGCTGACTCCCACATACCAGTTTTTGAAAAGGTTTGCTTTTAAACCTTCCAGGACAAATATGGCTTTAGCAACATTCAATGACTCAAAATATCCGAGAGAGAAAACACTTGCTGTGCTGCTGGCTCTAATAACTCCACTATTTCCCATGAGACATTAAAATGCAGCACCTTGCAGTGGATGTGATGGGACAAACTTCCAGAAGTTCTTCTTACTGTAGCTATGACGTTCTCTGCCCCTTCCCTTTTGTTCTTGTTCCTGGAGTGGCTGCAGCCTTTATTACCCAAGAACTGCACAGGGATTTGGGGTTATTTTGAGACTTGGCTGCAGGTCTGAGTAGATAATTAGCCAGAGGGACAAATGCTAATTGCCCATTATCACTGGGAATCCTAAATGGAGGGAGGTAGAGCCAGCGGCCTGCCAGAGGAGTATTTAAGGACAGCCTTTGGGAAGGAGAGAACCAATGGGAGGAGGAGCTGTAAGGCAGATGAACGCCTTTGTTGGCTGTAGACAGCATTACAGTGCTTGTGTGCTTTCCTGCCCCACAGATGAGTTACCTGTCAAGGCTGAGTGTTCTTTAAAAGACAAGAATGGGGGTATGATGACCTATACAACATGTAACTTGGGAAAGCAGGTGATGACACAAGAAAGAGGAATAGCTACTTGGGGTAGCAACATCTGCTGTCCGCTCCCTGTTCAGGGAGATGTGCTCCTCCGAGACTTCAGCTTTTGCAAGACCAGGGGATGCAAACTCCTGGTACTGAGACATGTAATTATTCTTTCCTACCTATCCTTACTTGTCCAAGTTCCAAACCCCTCATCCCGCTTCCCATCTTTTCTTTTCCCTCATCTCTATTCCCATAAGTATATTCCATGCATAATTTTTAATCACTTTCACTTATACCAAACTACTGGGAATTTTGAAGTTGTTTCTCAAAGGGATAAAAATAAAATTATAACTGTACATAGCACAGTATATGTTGAATACGCACAGTATCTCTGATGACCTGAGGAGCCCGGCTCCTGGGGGGCTGGAGCTGTTACAGGTGTAACTCATCCACTGGTCAGAGTTGCTCAGGCCTAAACTGACCCAAGAAACTTCCTCTCATTAAAATGGCAGTACTGTGGCAAATAATCATTGACAACAAAACTAGTTAACCCAGATGTAAACCAGACTATTCAGAAGTCTAGATTAGTCTTTTTTCTTTTGCCAGGACTAAGGTTTGGTCTGGCAATTTCTGCATCTGGTTCAAGTTCAATAACTAAGTTACCATTAGATGGTCTGTCTAGGAACTCTTTAATTAGTTTTTCTTTACAGGATGTATGTCCAGACATATTTTCACTCAAGTCATTTATCTTCCTTATATGTTGCCAATTTCCAGATGATATGAGTCAGTATTTAGATGTAAAAATGCTTACAAGTTTCAGAGTGAAGGTTGAAGGGGGATAGGATTTTTCTTTTGCAACTTCTTAAACTTCAATCTTAGGCAAACAGCAGCACACCAAACTAAAATGATGCACTTTTTTTTCCTGTATCAATTGAAATGTTTTTCAGATGTAGGCAGAATTGCTTTGCTTTCTTCAGAGAGAGAAGCACAGGCAGAGTCAGCTGAATACAGAGCGCCAAAATGACCCAGTAAGAGGCAAAATCCAACACGGAACACAGCTGGCCTGTTTCTCAGTTGAGATAGTTGAGTTAGAACCTTTGAAATGTTTTGCGGTAGAGGAGGAAATGACATTCAAATAGCACGTTCAACAAGATTCAGTTTAGATTTAACCTTCTAAAATTTGTATTGAAATCACCCGTTTGGAATTCAAGTCACCTGATTTCACATTCTGAAACATTTGTCCTCCACCCAGTGCTGGGAATGGCTTTTCTGCCAAGACTGTTGCTGCCACTTCTTCATTCACTGGTGTTCAAATTTTAATGCTTTAGTTAAAATTTGTGGTGAAGCATTATGTACAGGCACACCTCGTTTGATCAGTTATAGCCATAAATTCTAGCCAATTTATGGCTAAATAGCTTGCTCCTGTCAAGGAAAGGATGGAATTTGCTGAATTAATATAAATTCCTTGAGGCAGTAGCTGTGTCTGAGCAGCACTAAGGGGAACCAATCCTGTTAGATTATGATGGTTCAGAGATCTACAGTTGTTGCCCTTTTCAGCATGGTAAAATCCGCATATGATGCATTTAAGGAAAACGGAATCTCTTTTTTTGATGGATAGATGATGGGAATTATTGATGTGTCTGTCTGCTATGCTTGGCAGACAGCCTAATCTTCAGAGGATAACTGAGAGCTCTCGTATGCAGTTAGTGTTTTTTGCAAGTGTTCTCAAATCACATACAAACAGATCAGCTCTTGCTCTGCAAGATGCATGTAATGGTATTGATCTCAGTGGATGATGTTCACATCCTGGCAGGAGAGAACCTGCTGTATGGTTAAGTAAAATCCAGTCCCAAGAGGCCTGTTTCACTGGTATATGTTGACTGTGGTCTTCTAGGATTGGCTGCTCCAGAAGTTGCATTTCAGTATGGTATATAGGTTTCTGTGCCTATTCCTTAAATACAAAATAAGCATCCGTATATCCATGTCAAACAATGAATCTTTGCTACAAAAGTTGTACCTGTGTGAGGATGCACAGTTACTGTACTTTCAAAGCATGCAGTACTGTTTCTTAATGCCCTCCAGCCAAGCAAATGCTTTAGACTCCTCTCCTTGCATCTTTTTTTACAAGATTTATGAGGATACATAATGGATTAGTGGCACATCAACAGGCAGCAAGTGCTTCATGTAGATGTGACCATTGAATACATGCTAGACAAGAAAGACTGTTTCAAAATAAAACTTTAAAGAACAAAAGCTACACTTAGAAATAAGAAACAAAAGCCCAGACATCCTCACTTGTTCTCAGGGCATCAAAGGATATTCTCACTGCCTATATGTATGGCTAGCATGGACTGCCAGCACTTGTGCTGCTGCATATTTTCTCTTCTTCAGATCTGTATCTAACTAGGTCTAAAGAGAAACACCATTAAATTTAGCTGAAAACTTGAAAAAGCATAAAACCGGACAGAACGACGTGTTACTTCAAACACAAACTTACTATGGCCCAGCAGGAGCTGCATGGGGTCTACAACTTTTACCTATGTGCTTTTTTGTAGGCAAGCGTGCATGACAATGAGTGAGATTTTTCGGTTTCAGTCGATAGTGTGAGGAGTTTGTGAGTTATCTTCTGTCTATGTGCATTTGTATTCTGGGATCTTTTGGGAGGATGCCTGTGATTTTTATGTTAGTTTTGTCTTCATATGTGACCAGGGTATATAGAAGATGTTTACCAAGCTGAGAATGCTTCAGCTCTCATAACCACATTTTCCCCACATCAACATACTATATTCGGGAAGACTTTTCATTTGTAGTATTAGAGCTGTTTCTTCTTCTGTGGTCTGTTGCTCCCTATTTATCGCCCTAACCACCCTTTCTTCTGCTGTAGCTGTCAGCTGAGCAGGGGCGTGCTGCACCCATCACAGTTGCTGCATGGTGCAACATATTGCTGCTCTGTGGAAACTTCTATTTTAACAAATTCTTTCCTATGTATTGTCTGTTTATTCATTTATTCTAATCACTGCTTAGAAGAAAGCTGGCTAGAGATCTCAGGCTGAAAGTCACTAATGCTAGCACACTGAAGGAATTTGCTGGTCCTGAGCTGCTGCTCATCACACATTTCCGTGGCACAGCCGTGGGCACAATGCCTACTGGAAGACCGGTGACACAGACCACTGTAAGTCATATGTTCACAATTCCCTCTACCAAAAGCTGTCGATTTTCACTCTGGCCGATGACACTTGTGACTTATTGAGATGGTACAATGGGTACTTTTCTGTGGGAGCCCTTATACTCCTGACAAATTCCCTACTTAATATCCATTTCTTCTATGTCATTAATCATAATGCTCTTCTATTTAATTTATCAGCTCACAATGCATTTGGGAATCCTTGCCAATACTTTCTTTCTCCTCATTTTGAGAAGCGTGATTTGTGTAACCTTCAATAGTATTCCTGACATTACTGAAAGCTCCCTTTTAAAATTGGAAATTATGGGTGTGGATACACGGACCCTTTCTTCTGTTACTAATGGTTCCTGTTGCCATGTGTGCTAATACCCATCTTGTACTATCCACCTTTTCCCATGGTGTAGGTACTTACATGAAGCTCTTTTTATGACACCTGCAGGTCTACTGCTTGCTCATATCAAACTGACTGTCCGATGGAGGTGGAGCACATGCTCTCGGAATGGTACCTTACAGGTATTGAGTTGGGCTGGTTCTGCTACACAGGAACACAGGAATCTCTTCATGTTTCTGCATTTTTTCCTGAAGCTTTCCAAGTCCTTTAGCAAGTATTTTCTGTGGGTTTCTTTGCTTTTAAGCTACGCCTATAGTCATGAATTCTGACTGTTCATGTATCAAGCCTGATGCATCTCTTTCAGCTTTAGCAGACACCCTTTTTGTTTGGATGGTTTTGATAGCCACAGTTGTCCTTGACTGAGTCATTGCTTGCTGATGTTGAATTTAACAAAACTGAAGTGGCCGATGAGGAGTACTTTCTATAAGGACTGGATTTCATTAAACACTCCAGTCTGCTTGCTGAAAAGCTGAAGCTTCTAGAAACAACACCAGTAAGGTTTGTTATCTTTTTTTAACAACTCAGTGCTTCTAGAAACCAGCACAGTCCTCTCCAAACTGCATTTTCTCACTACTTACGCAGTCTATGTGAGCTACTGCCAATGCCTTTACAACATTTTAACTTCGAAATCACATAGGAAAAAAAAAGAAATTCAAAAGTAGTGTGAACTAGATTTAGATGAGTTAAAGCAAGCCCTTAAAAATAACTCTTGGATGCTGTGCTTCATCCCACTATCACAGATTCTGTATTAGAAATACTCTTGAGGAGTGCATAAATTTTGTTTGAAGA
Organism: Cuculus canorus; assembly: GCF_017976375.1. Taxonomy (NCBI): domain Eukaryota; kingdom Metazoa; phylum Chordata; class Aves; order Cuculiformes; family Cuculidae; genus Cuculus; species Cuculus canorus. Next base: position 25,999,965 of record NC_071406.1, on the reverse strand, counting down.
CCAAGTGCAGATAAGGGAACAAGCCAGGCAGAGGCTGTGGCAGGTTTTCTGTTTTGCATTTGTTTCTCCCTGGTATAAATCAATGATCCTTGACAGATTTTTGCCTTTCAATGCAATTCTGTGCCTGTAACATCTTGTCTCCAGCCACTTTTGTACTTGCATCCGCTTACCAAGGCTTTGATTCAGCTCACGCTGCTGACAGCAGGTGTTGAGAGTACGGCCTTGACTGCTGCACTCTTCAGTGCTGAGATTTTTGCACATGGTCCCTCACTGTAAGAAAAGTGCCAAACCCTTCAACATAAGGTGCAACAAGCAGCTATATGAAGGTGAAACTTGGTAGAGCTTTAACCTTAAACTTAGCCTTAGTTCAGTAATGCTCCAAGGAGGTGTTGCATTTTTGGGTGCAGTGGGTTGTGGTTTGGCTTTTTTGGTCATCAACTGAAAAGATATAATATAAACTGTCTCAGTCAAATTACACCACATTTTATGGCTTGGAAACTGTATTGCCAACATACTTTCATATATTATTTGTGCTGTTGTCTTTTTTTTGCTGCTCATCCCATTACAGTTAAAAAAAATACCTTTTATGAAGCTCTCCTAATGCCCTGTCAATATTCTTGAGTCTATTCTGCTTGGACGTTTTCGTTCTTCGCAGTCAGTGAATCCTCCACCTCAATTTATGATTAACTAGTTCATTATCTAGTGTAATATTTTGTTGGTTTAGACTATATCCTATGAGCTTTCATGACAACTAATCTCAATTCAGATGTTCAATCTCATATGTGGTTTTAGTGTGAGATGCTTTAAGAGTTTATTAAAATTGTTTGGGGAATTTGCTGTATCATTTTCTCTGCGGCCTCCGCTACTGTTTCTGAGCTCAGCAAAGCTATGCCAACATGAACAGCAGTGCCTCATTTTCTTTGAGAGGGGGGAAATCAGAAATTCCTTATTTAGCAAATTATAGTTAATGTTCCACTATAAAAATTAAGTATGATCATATTTAATAAGAATATCTCGTGTACACCTTAAATTTTACGGGGCATATTCTCCATTCATTTCACATGTGATTACTCCAATATGACATTAACTGGAATTCTGTGTAAAGGCTGAAGAAAGACCATCAGTGGTAATGTAAATTGAAACAAATCTCTGATACAATACAGCTTTACAGAAAGTGTCATTCAAGGAACACTGCTGCAGTATCCAATTATTCTGTGTCATTAATGACTACAGGATTCTCTGGATAGTTAATAATTACATAGTAGGATGGTATAATATAGTGTTTCTCGTGAATGGCATGTTGGGATACATGAAGGCAGTAAAAAAATATTATCAGCTAATAATTTTACGTAGCAAATATTTGGAATTGGTTACATAAGATGGACTGAACTCTGTTGCAGACTCACAGCCCACCACAGTGAAATGGGAAGGGATATCTTCAATGTAGTTTACAGCACCTATAAAAAATGATTGGGAAATTTATAAGAAAGATATTAGTTTCTGACTTGTATATCTCAGCCAGCTGAGCTAGAGACAAATTACAAGAACAGCAAGGTCTGAGTGCTTCCTTATGCAATCAGGAAAAAAATTCCTCTTTCTGATGACAGACAGCTCAGTGCTCTGTCACTGTAGTTCAGCTGGAAAAGGCAGAAATGGGGGATGCTGAGGAGCAGCTCACTTCTCCTTGCGGCTCCTGGATGGCTCTGTGACCAGTGCTGCTGTGCTCTGCACAGCCACGCGCCAGGGCCCCCTCGCCAGCTCCCTGATGTGGGTCTCCATAGCCACAGCACAGACAGAAGCCTCCCTCACGGTAAGGCTTTCCAACATTTATCTTTAAGATGAAAAGATCGTTCTGCTCTATTCATCTATGTCCTCGCTTTACAATGGTACCTATAAATGTTATTTTTAAAGCAATCTTCCTAAATGATATCATTTCCCTGATTTCATTTACCATAACAGCTCTGGTATTAGCATCAGAGAGAAGAGCATGGGGTAAGGGGGCAGGGGATGCTTAAGTTGGCCTTATTGCTGGGAGAAATACTCATTTATCTCAGCTTTGTTGATGCTTTCCTCCTTGAAAGCGCTACTTCAGAACTCACGTCTTCTCTAGGGCCTCAAGTGCCAGCCCTCCTTTGTTACAATAGGATTTTAAACAGTGGGAAAACAGTCATATACACCCTCAGAAGGAGAAATACAGCAACCGGTGGTTCTTCTGTGCCTTTTCGTTCTGTCACAGTTTATTTCTCTAAATGATGCTTCATTCTCTTTCTACCTGATGAAATCCACTTACAGAATTTAACTCAAGTTTCTTAAACACACACATACAAAGACTGGGATTTGCTTAGACTAAACATTTGTTCCCTTTTTAAATGGAGTTAATTGCCAGTTAGCTTGGTCAAATTTATGGCAGTGAATGCAAATTATTTAAGGAAACAAATGGCTGTTTCCAGTCTCTGCTTGTTTTAAGGCAAGCCAGGATGAGGTGCAAGCATTTGTGTCTTGAAAGAAATGATTGCAAAGGGGATAGATTTGCATTTGTTGTCATGTGTTAGCTATTTCATGTCAAATGGCAGCCAATTAAATAAATGCAAAAGAGAACTGAAGCATCTGGTGTAGGTAAGTTTTTCATTGAAAGATGAGAAGTTTCAAAGAGAATGTTTCCACATGCGGGAAGGCATCAGTCAAATGTAAATATGAGACGGTAGTGGGGTGGGAGGGAGCAACTGTGTTATGCTGTACCTTGAAATGCTTACAGCACTCAGATTGGGAGTTATTTTGGCTATTGTAGGGTTTGGCTTACTGTACAGAAGTAAGAAATTCAGTATTATTGAAGTTTATTTTAAAAAATTAAAAAAGCCAACCTAGTCCTGGGATTAGAATATAGCATGATTTGAGGTCTCTACAATAAAATTTAATGAGATTGCTGTAGCATTCAAGACCTCATTTTGTAGTAAAGCTGTCATGCAGATCTGTATTTCCCAATCTGGGATAACTAAACTTCATATTTTCAGCTGTTGTGGAAAAGCATTGAGAGGCAGAAGCAGAGGGAGGTGAATGATTCTGTTACTTTGCAGGTAAGTGTGACTGATAAACCTATAATGAAGACAACAAATGTATTTTTTATTTTTAAATGCTAACAATTTCTACAGGTCAAGTTAATTCTCTTAACTATATGAAAATATGGGAAGGAGAAGGGAAGGGAGTACTTTGCAGCAGGACTAATAGTCACAGTATTATTTATGCAAAGATCAAAGGAAATAAATTTTGGGCAAGTAAAAAGACTTCTTGGTAAAAAAAAAACAGGCAGTGGAAGAGAAGTATTCTATATTGCTCTAAGGATTCTGAAAATAAGTGCAGAGCAAGGAGGAAATAGAGGGGGAATATTTTCCTGGTTTTATCTGTGTTGTGAGGAGAGCAGCTTTTTTTTCCTCTTTTCGTGCTTATTTCCTGCTCCCAAAATGGCATCACATTTCCAATCTCAGTTTTCCCTCTTAGCTGTGCTTCAGAAATGCAGTGGGTGGTCTTGTATTGTAAACTACATCACTGAATTGATCCCATTTATCACACTTACTTCACAAGAATATTTAAGTTCTCTTTACTTTGAGAAAAAGAATGGAAACCTTTGTGAAGCACAATGTGTATGTCCTATGTAATAAATTACAAACACTCAGTGCATAAACTTTAAAGTTCTGGGAAATGGTGCATTTAAGCCTTAGAATGTTCCCCAGAGAGTGAGGGAGAGCATCACCGCCTGGGCCTGTTCTAGAGCCCTCCAAAACCCCACCAGGCACTGCAGACTGAAAGGGAGAAAGTGATAGTGAAACCAGTGAAGCTGTAAAAAAAACTTTAATCCCAAAAGTTAATTTTTTAGGAAGTGTTACATTGAAAACAATGGAGTTCATGGAAAACAATTCCTGGAATCACTGACTTTTTTTGTTACAAAAGCCCAGAATGGTACAAATGCATCGCTTGAAGTTTAATATACTGATCTCTTTCAGAAAAGAAAATTATATCCTCTTACACCAATGTGGTAATATATATATTATACAGTGTTTAAAAGATGACAGGCTAGTGAACAGTACTTAAAATGAAGGATGAACTTTTATACTTGTTGCCTTAGAACCAGACTGCTTCTGAGAATGCTGTTTCCCAATTGTTTATTCAAAAAAAGAAGCTTACACTCAGAAAAAAAAAGCTTTTTGACAAACTTATTTTTCAGCAATCACTGAATAACTCCTAATGTGTCTCACTGAAGTTTAGTCTTGTAATACATTGCTATTTTGTCAGTACTTTAACATGCATGCAAAACCCTCAGTATGTGAAGATGCAAAGAAGAAAAATGCGTCTTTTTAAATATTTGCTGAAACTCAGGTCCTTGCTTTGTGCTTCCTGCAGTATTATTCTCTTCTGACTAGTGTTCTCACTGCTTTTAGCTGTCGCCTGTACATTTTAAGTCCAATAGAAATGATGCCACATTGTGCACTCTTCCTTTTTAATCCAGTATAAAGAATCAGATAAGTACTTGCCTTGATTTTTCCTGAGTTTGTTTGTGGCAGTTTTGGAGTGCAAATTATCTTGAGTTTGGCAGGTTTTTCAGGTGCCATGTAGCTGTATCTGAATTCAGAATTATCCAAGCTTTTTGATCAAATTATCGTAACGTGATTCAGTATACCAGGGTACTCTGGGGTATGCATGCTTGGAGTGTGCATATTTGTCTTTCTTCTCTGCTATTTATATAGATTCTTCCAAATTTTCGCTAGGATGACAATGTTTGTAGTTGGCCTAGTTTATTTAATATTAGATTATTTCAGTGTACCATAATTGACTCTTTCCTGAGATGCCATGTAAGATGCCTGAAGTCTTTCACATGTGTTATTTAAATATTCGATTTCTTCCATTAGTTTGTCTGCATGTCCTTTTTCACTTTTCAGCGATAACTTCAAATGTTATCAAGCCCTGTAATATTCTGTAAATCTACTGAAAGAGACCAGCAGGTACTTACCAAGAAGCTAAATGGGGAGTGTCAACCAGGTATAACGGTGCTAAAGTTCAAAAACATTAGGTTGGTGCAAAACTAATTGCTATTTTAAACCACCAACTTTAAAGCAGTAGATCTCAGCTTTAAATAAATTTTTTTAGTTGAAATAAAAAACATTAGAATCTATGCAATTTTGCCAACAACAAACAAGTCAATTCCAGTAGCACAGAATTCTGAAGTCCTGGAGCTGATGAATTCTTCAAAGGCATTTTGAGCTGCTGCTTGGTTACGGAAAACCTTCTCTTGTAGGAAGATGTTGAGATGCTCAAAAATGTGGTAATTGGTTGGAAAGAAGGCTGGTAAGTGAGCTGTGTGAGGTACAACTTGTTAGCCCAGTTCAAGCAGTTTCTGCAGTCATTTGCAAGACATACAGTCACGTATTGTCATGGAGAACTGGTTCTTTTTTGACAGACTGATGTAGGACATAAACATTGTGGTTCTTGGTGCATGTTGTCCATTTCCTGGCAGTATTTCCCTGCTGTGATGCTTTCTCCAGGATTTAAGAAGTTGTAGTGGATGTTTCTACTTGCCAACCACCAAACCTTGACCATAACCTTCTTTTGATGCAGCTGTGGTTATGGGAAGTATTTTGGTGCTTCACCTCAGTCCCATAACTATGCAAAATGCCTTTGGTTTTCATATAGAATCCATTTTTCATCATGTCACAATGCGATGCTGTAATGGATAGGTTTTTCGTGCAAAAGAAACGCAGAGTGGACTTCATTCGCCATTTCATGGCAATTTTTCTTTGTTTGGTTCAGCTCTTGTGGCATCCATCTATCAAGCTTTTTTGATTTTCTTGTTTGATGCAAATGTTGAACACCTGTTGAATGGTCAAAGTTTAGTTCTTCTGCAATCTCAAGTTGTTTTGCATGGGTTCACTTCAATACTGGCCTTTGATTTATTGTCATCTATTGCAGAAGGATGTCTGTGAATCTCCTCATCTTCAAGGCTTTCGTTTTTATTACAAAAGCTTTGGAACCAATGTCAAGTTTTGTGCTTGATGTGCCCTGGCCAAATAATTGACTGATATTGCTGTCAGTTTCTGCTGCTTTACAACCCCTTTTGAACTCATACAGCAGAATTGCTTGAATTTGCTTTTTTCCCCCCATTGACAGGGTAATATAAAAAAAGAATAAACAGTGAAACCAAAACCATTAGTGTGAATAAGTACACTGAATTTTGTGCTTTAAAATGGTATACCAGGTGAACACAGTTAAATGAAAGTTCAATACAAAATAAGCATCATAGTTTACAATGAATAACAGAAATTATTTTTGCACCAATACAATAGCATCTTGCAGGGGGCTCAGACTTCACTGTTGTGTGATAACATAGCAGAAAGGGATTAGACAGGATGGGAGGAGAAAAGGCTCTGCAGTGATTTTTGTCAACAGGATGAAACAATGAGGCATCAGTAGTTTGAACACTGTTGTCAGCTATTTTCTTTTTGTGCCAGTTATAATTTTAATATCAGACAAATTCTGCTATATCCTTGCCTTGGTTTAAGGTCTCTCTTCAACATTATTTCTGTGCTATTTAATAAATTCCTTCCACAAACTTTATCCAGACCTCGGGATGAAAGTAGAATGTGCAAAATTACTTAAATATTAGAGAAATGCTTGTATTGCAAAACTGGGATAGGAATCCATCATCAGCATTATTTGAACACAGAGATATTTTTTGAATGTGGGGGAAAGGTGGGTGGTGAAGAGCAGAGGATGAATCCACGTATTGATTTCCTAATTACAAGCAGGTCATGTCAGACACTATAATCAATAAGCTGTTCACTCACATTTCTGCATGACTGGAGCATACTGTGAGTTATCATGGTGTATATTTTTATTTAAACAGCTGTGTAGATGACCTTACATAAGGGTCAAAGCTGCTGAGCTAAAACATATTGCAAGTGAAATTTCAAAAGGACATCTGCTATCTAGTGAAATTATACTTCCATGTGACTAAACAATTTAAGGTAAGTACTATAGCCAAGAATCAAAACGGAATCTTTTTTCCCCAAGTGATTAAGTACAAATTCTTCACACTGTAAAAATATTTCTCCAAGTTCATTCAAGCATCTAACCATCTGACTGGATCACAGCCAGAAGCTAACTGAACAAACTTGTGCCTGTATAGGCTGGAAGGAATGAAAAAAACCTGTTGCTGGAATGTGTAGTTTTGAGAAAAGAACTAATTCAATTACTCTTTAAATACAGATTGCTGGAGTCTATCTCTTTTAATTTTTTAACCAGAGTAACAGAACAGCATCCAAAACTGGGAGGCAAAAGCAGAAATATCCAACATGTATTCTCGAAAGCATTTTAGGGAACACACACGCCTCCCCGATCTTCTTTAGCAGGCTCACGTACATTCATTAGGTTATCAAAAGACTAAAATATGCCAATGAATACTGTACTCTTCTTTCCTCTGTTGGACATCAAATAGATATTGTGTTCACAGGGGAACTCAAGATTCCGGGGTATCAGTCAGATGTCAAATATTTCTGTGCTTGGGAAGACAATTTATCTTTTTGGTGGGGATTTTTTTTTAATTGCTCATTAAAATTTTTGAGAATAAGAGGATGGACACTAACACTTCTGCAAAACAGGAATTGTGTTACTGATCTGAAAAACCGAACACAGTACTACAAATATCAGACACTGTTCTGAAGTTTACTAGAGGCGTCCTACTTGGTAATGCTACAGGTGGTGATGCATCAATTTAACCTCAACCACCAGAATTAGAAACCGCTTCAGCTCAGATGCTATTTGCATTAAAATGTTGCAGTGCATTGGCTAATAAATCCTGCTTCTAATGAGGGGTAGCAGTTAAGCCTATCCTTTCCATTAGGACTTCAATATGTTGAAGTCTTCAAAACAAAGAAGTGCCAAGGTGACTATTTAGATATAAGGAAGAATTTCTTCACGCTGAGGGTGGTGAGGCACTGGTCCAGGTTACCCAGGGAAGCTGTGTCTGCCCCATCCCTGGAGGTGTTCAAGGCCAGATTGGATGGGGCCTTGGGCAGCCTGGTCTGGTGGGAGGTGTCCCTGCCCATGGCAGGGGGTTGGAACTGGATGATCTTTAAGGTCCCATCCAATCCCAACTAGTCTATGATTTACCCCAAAATTATACTCAACAAAAGTAACTGTCTCTACAACAATTTTTCAGTATTTAGTTTAAATAGTTCTTCACAGGAGAATTTGGTTTGGATCCATAGGAAAGTGGGGAGAATGAAGGGATATGTATGTCATCTCACAGACCAAGCCCGCTCTTGCTAAGTCAACTAGCACGACAACCGTGACTTTAGTAAGAATTCGGCTGGCTCCAAAATAATTGAAGCTGACAGCCAGTATGGAACTGAAGCACATCTGCCTCATTCGAGCAGGAGAGCTGTTCAGGAAATTAATATTGCTGTGTACTGCATTTTAGGAATTAACTAGCTGTGATAGAGAAAACATGGATCTAAGATGACAGCTGCAGAGCAGGAAGGTTGTATGCTAAAAGGAAACAGGCTTGCTGGAACAAGTAGTCTTTATTGTTCCTGTTCATTCTTTATGGCTAGACTTGCATCATCTGACTTTTTGAGTTAATTTATTCACTACTTATATTGCTTGTGTATTTAGGAAAACAGAATTTAGTTATCAAGGCACCAAGAACTATAGATTTTAAAAAAGAATATGCTCGTATGCCTAAAGTGAAATAACATGTGCTTAAATACTCCATTGAATTGGATGCAGAATGTTCAACATCTCATGGGACTAATCTCCTGACAAGTGATTCCTTTGCTGCATGTATCTGGAGACTAGTTCTAGCTAGTTAATGTACAAGTACCTTATTACTGCGTAAATTGTTGAAATGGCCAAAATCACCATGCTAAGAAGTTAATTCTAGTCACATATAGAAAAATGAGAGTCACGTTTCCATTCCCTTGATATTTACTTTTGAACAGATTATGGCAAATTATGTTGCATTGCTTTGTGATATATAGAACTTGAGGGACTTAGTCCAAGTACAGTTTATTTAATTTTCAGATGTTAGATCTCAGCTATTGCAAGTTGTTATGGTCACCAATTTATTCATATTGGAGGTTTATATATTTGTAAATGAATTACACAAGGGTTTTTTAGGAAATAAAAAACCAACATACTTTAAGATTAATAGACCTTCTGAATTGTACTGGGAGGGAGAAAACAAATACAAAGAATTGAAAATGTGCTGCATATGTGTATACCTACCTATTCAGCTATTTGTTTTAACATCTGAAAATATTATTTGTAACTTACGCTTCTTGCCTTCAGCTAAATCTCTAGAATATAAAGAAAAACTAGGAAGTAAGAGGAGAAAGATTAATATTGTAGCTCTGGGAAACAGACAAAATGATATTTAGAAATATAATTGTAACATCTTTCATACGTGGGGGGACTCAGGTTTCCTTTGCTCTGCTGCACTAAAAGGCTTTGTAATGATAAGAGATCTGAGTGTAAGTTAATGTCTTAAAATTAATTTTATCTATAGAAGGTTTTAACTTAAAAAAAAATTCTAAAAGCTGATTTAGCAATCTAAAATATTTGATACAAAAAGTGGAGAAAACCTGAAATTATCATAAAGGTTGTTTTTTAATTTGGAAAAAAAAAAAAGAAAGAAAGAATGAGATATAGATGGAAAAATATGTTAGCTAAAGCAGTGAGCAGGCACTGGAAATTCTGAGGACAAGGACATAAGGATGGCAGAGGAGGACAGCAAAGTGAACACAAGCAGCTGCAGCCTTGAATTGACAGTGGAGGTGGTTCAGTTGTGAGGGAAGGATGGCTTATTTTATCAACTGCTCTTCTTCTCCTCAAAGGAGCATTGCCAACAAATAACAACCACGTTATGCACTGAGTGCCCACTCACCAAGAGTCTCATCAAAGATCGAAACAATTTTCTTAGGACTGCAAGAAATTTTGTGGTTCTTTAATCTGGAGAAGTGACACTGGACTGATGTTACACCAGTGTGTTGTCACTTCATGTGACACAAGTGGTGTTGTCACTTCATGAAAGTTTGCAGGGGAAAAACTGAAGATCACAATTTAGATACGGATTTGGACAGCTCGAGGTATCTGGAGGTACATTAAATAACTACCTTTAAAATATCTGCATTAATTGAATTATATTAAGAAAATATTAATAATAAGTAGTGATTTGTGTGCCGATGTGATTGATCCTGAAAAGTATCAATCATATAATGCCATATGGTGATGAAAGAATGGCACCTATTTCAATTACCAGCACAGCATTAGAATAATAGAATCATAGACTCATTAGGTTGGAAAAGACCTTTGAGATCATTAACTCCAACCCTACCTGTCTACTACTAAATCATGTCCTCAAGCACCTCGTCTACCCGCCTTTTAAACACCCCCAAGGATGGTGACATTAGTATCAACCTGATTCCCATTTTTGTAGCTTTTATTTTGGAACTCTGAGGGAAGTTGTAATGTTGCTGGTTTGGAAGGCATTCAGGTGTCTGAAGCTGGAGATAGACATCTGCTGTGCTGAACAGACAGATTCGCTAAGCAAAGCAGATCAGACTGTGGGCCAGAATCTTGGTGTTGCTGAAGGTCTAGTTGTATTCATAGCTACATATTCACAGATCACACAGAAGTGATCACAAAGCCATCCTAAAGAACGTGGTATCTGGATTTAGGCCAGCTGCCCTTCATTTTATAGCCCTCCCTTCTTCCTTTCCTTTTTCTCCCAAGTTTTCTTTTCTCTGGCTAATGGATCATAGTTAGAAGTCAGAGAAGATGGGTGTCAAGCCAGAATGTCCCTATTTGCAGCAGCAAAGTCTACCCTGCAAAATCAGCATCAGGAATCAGTGTTGCAAGTATGAATTGCAGGGACTCGTCTGTGACTGTGCCCAGGTGGAGACATATAAAAGTTTTGCAAGGTTCAGTTTAGCTTATGGTGTCCATCTTGCCTAAACTTATCAAACAAAGCCGATTCTCTTGTGATCTCAATTTGTTTACAATTAATTTAATTAAGTGATTATTTTTCTTGTTGTTAGAAAATGATTAAGGATTAATTAATTATTTTCTCCTTGCAACATTACCTCTCTCCCGCCTCTCCATCCTGGCATAGTTGTGATACAAATCTGTCATGCTTCTGAGTCCTAGAGTGTACATTTAAAAAAAAATGCTTATTGTAGTCTTAGACCAGGATTCCATGAATCCAAAACTCATTAAATAAATTCTGTTAGTTTCTTTTTTTTTTTTTAAAAAGAGCTTTTCCTGAAAGGTTATCTAATTGTTTTCCTACTTACTGTCTATTGATTATACTACTATATTTCAAGTAATTCTTCATCTGATTACCTCTAAGCACTACAATTATGGCTAATTATCATAATACATATGTTGTATAACTTCATTATGTCCATTAGTGACTCAAAATACAAGCTGAAATAACTGAAAGCAGAGTCTGGACCGCTATAATTTGGTTTACTACAATGGGAGTGTGACGTAAGGCAGTTTTCGTCACGTCATGTGAAAGAATGTGCACTTTTATTAAAACAGCTTTTCTCACAGCAGATGAAGGCTGCAGTGAGTAGTAAAGTAGCTTGGGCACTAAACAAGACTTGAAAGTCCTTGCTGTAGTCACAAAAATCCCCTGGAGTTCTTGTTGCTTTATTATCAAGAGTGATATTAGATTACCTGACATCGAGATCTCATCTCTCAATGTAAGCCTTCCAGAAAGCAATTGAGTAAAGCTTAACTTGGGTTCCTTCAGAAGGGAATGCGGAGCATCTGCTTCCACTGACAGGAAAAGGGTCTCTGGGGGCTTTGCTAACTAGATTTCCTGGTAAAATTAGATAACTAAATTCAGATGGGAGTAATGCTCCTTTTCTCCTAGGTGTTCAAGCACAGAGACAAATTTCTGTAGTGAGACTTCCTCAGGATTAAGGAAAAATAGTTTCTTCAGACATGGCATACAATGCTGTGACTTTCATATGCTTCACTCGAGTGTGATTTTACTTCAGTAAGACACTCTGTTTTGACGTTCTCTTATGTTATCAGATATCTGGACAAGGTCTATAACTAACGAGTCTGTGCCAAGGTATGTCTATGAAAAACAAAATGTGAACTTCATAGCTCTTCCTCTTTTAATCCAATAGAAAGTGTTTGTCCAGCTACCCAGTGACAGGGAGGATTAATCATATAACATGGCATGCTTTATAGAAACAATTCAGGTACCCCCTCAAAAAAAGAAAAGCACGATGCCATTTTAGATGTTGAGGTATCCTGTCTGGCCGCTGCTCGCTGCCTCAGAACAATTTAGACCTGCATGTCATTGCCCGTCCTGCAAAGGTGTCACTAATAACCTAGGATGTCTCAAATGTCATTACACAAACACATTTGAGCACTTGAATCTCACCTTCTCCACCTAGAATACAAATATTTCATGAGATCAATACAAAGTGGTGTGAGATAGTGGCAATGAGGTGTTCCATCCTTAAGAAAAGCAAACCATGCTTACATTCGATGGAAACCTATGAGCAAATCTTCTAAACTATTATTTAGTTGGTTTGGTTTGGGGGATTTTTTTGCAAATATAGTCAGGAAGCAAAGTAATAGCAGCTTTGCAAAACAATCAAACATCTAAAGCAAAACAGGTTTTTGTTGTTTTTTTCTTTTTTTTCTTTTTTTTAAAAAAGCAGTTATTTGGAAACGAGAGCAATTTTGATACTATTATGATGTGTTGTATTATGCATCAGAGAATTTTGACATCAATGCATAAATTTCAGCTGGAGCATATGAAATGTCACAATTCACACCAAACCAGCTTTTGATTTGTAATGGATTATCTCCATTGGAATGTTTAACAGTTTATAAAACTATCACATCCAAAGCTTCAATAATAAATGAGACTGTTTACACAAAATATCTTGAACTGAAAAGCAGTGGTCTTCAAGTTTAGTTAAAACAATAAACTGAATTCAGATATGCATAAAGACTAAGAGTTAGGGTTTTTTTTTTTTTTTGTAAAGTTGACATTTACTGCAGAAACTAAACAGCATACAGCATCCCTATGTACAATTGTAGCATCCATTTACAGCTGTTTCAGTAGCAGAAAACAAATGCAGCATCTGAAAAGAAAACAAACTATTCAAAAGCTATAAAGTCATGTAATTTGTTCAAATCAAAGACTGAGGGCTACTTTACAGTTAATTTAAAATCAATGGACTTCAGCCATTTTTATGTTGTGTTTTATTCTTCCTTATGAGACAGTTAGGTGGATGCTACCTGAAAAACTAAAGCTTGTTAGAAGTTTAGCTTTGACTGAATATCCTAAAACATTGATATAGGACTGACAAGAGGATGAAGATGTACCAGAAAAGTGAGGTTTCGTGAAACAAAATTTTAATTATGATTGCATTTTTAATTATGAAGATGATTTTTAATTATGAAAATTTTCACTTATGAAGATTTTATGACCTGAAATATTTTGAGGAAAACAAACTTACCCTCTGGGGAAATGTTTGATGGATCAAAACCAGCTTTCCTCTGGAAAAAAATTCCAATGGAAAACGTGCAGTATTTCCATCTTGTGATGCTTTGTTCATTTAATATCTTTGTCATATTGTGCTGCTAATTTCAGCAACCCTCAGTTCTGTTGCCATAAGGTACAATAAATCACATTTGGAAAGTTATCTGCAAAGGAAATGTTCCTCCCAATTTAGTCAAACATCTAAAGCTCAGTTGGCAATAAATATACGTTTCTTGGTACTTACTACACCCCTAATGTAGACTACAGGATTCTTCAAAAGAAGCTCACACCTGGGCCAGGAAAAGGTCTTTCACCGTTGTACGCTCAACTTCTGGAAATATGTTCTCCAGAGAAATGTTTAGAAAAAACAAGAAAGATGTTAGAAGCATTTAATCACCAAAACTAAAATATGCTCTAATTTAACATGGCGAGAGTATTGCCATTGCTCTCAATGAAGCCAGAATTAGGATGCCAGACTGGACTTAGCTGCCTTTTATAAAATGAGGCCTGGGTTTTCTTGCAGACAGTTCACAATCAAGTCTAAAGCCAAATCTCTGGTCTGCTACCTGTTACTGACAAGAAAGAAATGCAAAACTTGAAGCACTAACAAAAAGATTTTATTCCATCTTTTTTAAAGAAAAAGCTAGTATTTCAACAAATACGAAATAAGTATTTTCTCTGTGATACTTGTTCTTTTCTGAACTAGAAATTCAAAATTACACTTTGTATCACTTAGTACAATGTTTCTGTACCAACAATAAAAAGCTTTAATAATTTTAAATAAATCTATCAGAATCTATCTACTCTGAAGTTTTCTGCCTTTGGCATAAATAATTGAATAGATACATAAATATATGGAAATGCTGAATGTAATTGTAATATTTATAAATATCCTTGGCCTAATCCAAAGGTTATTTTGCTTCAGTAAATGTCTCCCTGTTGTCAAGGGTCCTGAATCCAGCTCTATTTCTCTGACCTGGCAAAACACTTAAACTAGCACTTAACTTCAAGCACGGGAAGAGAAGACTGGTATCAAAAGGCTAACCTTGTGTGTAAATATTGTCTAGGTTACCTATCAGCTCCTCAGAGGAAAGAATTTAGTTTGATATTATACTTAGGCTTCTGTAGCTACAGGGACAAAATACACCCAGTGCATAGAAGAAAAAAAAGGCCAAAGGTTCAGACAGAGAAAGCTTCAGTTTCAGAACACAAAATTTATAGTAACTGTGACCTTGTAGAATGTTAACAACTGACGGATACTACTGAAAATCCTGCAAGTCAGATGCAATTGCAGCCAATAAATTCATGAGATAGTTGATAGTTTTATTTCAATGTAGATGCAGCTTTTTTATTATTCAGTAACTTACAGGGTGTTTGCTCACATTATTTGACTAGCTGATGAGGCCAAAGTCAGCCATGAAAAAACTGACTAAAATTTGTCATGACTAAGAACTATGTAGATTCTGGATTTTGGCAAGCAACATGGAGAGACAGGCTAAGCAAAACCCAATGTAACCAGGGGAGGAAAAAGGAAGTCGATGACTTGTGTGATACTGACAATCGAATATAACATATAAAAGGACCATTTTGATCCTGGGGAGCAATTCATTGATAAAAGCTAGTATGAGAGCTATAGCCTGCAGAGATAGGTGGGAAAAAAAAGTGTACTGCAGACAGACAGGAAGATCTCTGCCCACAAAGCCCTGAAATGAGAGCTGACGACATTAATGGAAATGGACAGGTCTGATTCTTCTTTAGGTCATTTGCTTTCTCAGCAATTCCAGTCACTTCCACTTTCCTTCACTAGGATTTAGCATCAGCTTCCAGTGGCCTGAGTTAGCTTTTAGCTCCACATTAACAGCCTTGCAGAGCTTCAGCTGGATCCAACATCCCCATTATATTCACTATAGCTCAGCAAAAATATTTTTTGTTTTAGTTTGTGAGTCTATGCACATTTGTATTTTTTTCCTAGATAGTATATCTTCATCATTGCAAAAATAAACATCTGTTGTATTTTACCCATTTCTTTGGCTTCTCTATACACTAAACTCAAACTCAGTCACAGAAAGATGATAAATTCCCAATATGCTAAGATTTTACCGGGAAAAATCAATGTTCAAGGACAGAAAAAAAAAAAGTGATGTAAGTCCTATGATTTTGCCACGTGTTCAAGTATTTTTGGACCCCAGACAGTACATTAAGAAGTGACAGATTCATGTAGTTGTTTATCTGGTGATTTATAAAGTTTGCTAGCTGATTTAATGGAGTGCTAGAGAGCGTTGTTGTTGGACCAAGAAAAGAGAATCATAAAATGGTAATGAATGTCATGCTAGCTCATGAATATTTCATTGGGGTCTCTTTCAGACACCTGTTAGTTTATCTGAAGATCTGGGAGTATACTGCATATAAATCGGATGGAGGGTAGAACTGCACAGTATGCTGAGAGACATCGAGGAGAGAGGTTGGGTGAGCGCGACGTGTTTGAACAAGTTTCTCAAAGGCACAGTACCTCAGTTAATGAACTCATGAATTGTGAAGTATCAAGGCCATCAAGCAGTGGTCTCATTTATTTACCATTTGAACAGTCAAAACCAACAGGTAGTGTCTTTCAAGACCGTCACCTTTACCAACGACTTCTGAGAGTGCTGGTTAGTGGTAACTTTGAAGGTAAGCTTTCTATGAGAAGGCTGAATGCACTCTCATCCCATCAAGTATTTCTTACATGTGCTGATTAGAGCAATATACAATGTGAACAGACATTTATAATAAGGTAAATCTGGAACAAAGACTTCCATCTCTTCACCTTTAACATCTTGAAGTGGGAAATGTACTCTCTATGCACCTTTAAGCCATGCACAAGTATATTTACCCTCCAATCAATTATGTATTCCACTGTTAATTTTGTAATAGGTCTTGAATATTTCAAATTTAATTCTTTGTGCAATCTAATGCCAAATATTAATGAAAAGAAAAAGTTTTGTCTATATAAGCTGTCTTTTACTGCCTTATGATCCACATCAGCCACACAGACCTGCCTTTTCATAGCAGTGCAGTCCACCACGAAGTGGACAATTCTCTGTTCTGTTTCCTTGGTTGTTTCTTAGTGATAAACCACTTTAGAATGATGGACTCACAACTTCATGCAGCCTGAACATTTGCACAAGACAAAGAAATCAAAGAACAACTCTGAGACCAGGTCAGCAATAGCGCCATGCCAGAAGTTCTGTTTAGGGAATTACAGAAGAGGTAAAAAAAAAAGATGAAGGACTTGAAGGGGCTTACAAAGGTAGTACATAGGTTTTCTAGCAGTGCTTGCATATGAAACAAGACTGAATCCCATCCCACAGTCTGAAGGCTGTATAAGACCCCCTGAAGAGTCTTGATTTAGTTAAAAAATCATTTTGGCATTAGCCCATAGGATCCAAGATTCAGCTCCATTTTTATACCTGTTGGCAAGATGAGCTTGTATTTGAAGATGAAAATGCACTATTTCCACTGACTTAGAAGGAAGCCGTTAGGACAAATTCTCTACCAGTAACTGTGCTATCATACAGCTTTGTATCAGTTGACATCATCTACAAGACAAGAAGGCAGGAATGGCAATTCATGAAAGCTATGAGGCCTTGCAGTTTGTCACACTGTTCGAAACACAATTTGTGAAGGGATTCAATTCAGTATTAAAATCTCTATCACAAATAATTATCTACTTTCTGTTACAAAAACATGAGGTCCTTAAATTAGTCTGCTTTTACCAAATGAATTTGGTGCTGCAACATAAATAAAAATGCATGACTTCCCTATACAGTTTATCACATTTCATTATAACCGCCATAGGTAACTGTGGTGCAGTCTCATATAGATAAGCACAAAGTAAGCATAATTTTTTTTTCTATTATTATCACATCTTAGACGGTAACACACTGAGAAAATAGCGTGGAACAAATTTTTCAGTTACTTCTTCTGAGACAGCTTGATCTGTATTTGCAAGATGGACAAAGGAGTTGAAATGTATTTGTGAAAAATTGTTTGTACGGTTCTGCTTTGTGTAAAGATTTGCTGTGCAGACCAGAGGGAGAGAGATATGCTGTCCTAGCAGATTTGAGTTATGTTTATAGTCATTTGTTTGGCCAGTGTTTATTACTTAATAATCAACATTTATTATTACATCAATTCTAATTGGGGTGTATGAAACATGTAGTGCGTTGGCCGCATGACATCAGTTTATTTGCTGAATAATTTAGACTATTTCTTTCTAATACCTTAGGCTGCAATATCATTACTTTTATGCTGTCTTAATATTCTAGTTATATTGATGTTATTTCACTTGTTACTACCTTCTTGACATGAAATTGTTTTTCAAATATGGAAATCCTGCTCAAATATTTCTAGATGATGGAATCTTGCATTAGCCTATAATGTATCATAATAACTAAACAGTGCAACATAAAGCAAATGATTTGTTTCCTAACCTGTGCCAGCCTTCACAGTAAGGAGACAAAAGATGCCAGAAGGAGAATTTTGTTCTGTATATTTTTTTATATATTCTTATCCATTTTGCCAGAAAGTAGGGAATAATCTTGTTGATAACACAGAGGCAGCAAACATACAAGCATTAAATGGACAGTGTGATTTATCCCACTTTACACTGCTTTATAAGCAGCATGTATCACTCCTGTGAGTCGTCTTCTGCTTAAAGAATTGTAAGGAATATATCTTACTATTACTTTTATTGATAAAAAGGACCAAACCACCTTAATTCATTCTTCATCCTGACTCTTTTATCACAGCATAGTTGTGATTAGGATTCTGATCACTGAGTGTGCCACTCTGAGATTGAGAGGCTCTAGCTACTCATCTATTATTCTTCATGAAGCAAAGCTCCAGTGTACCATCTGTTTTCTTACTGAATCTTGCATGTAGCTGCAAAGAGCTGGTCACCAGAGATTGAGTCTGGCGAGCAAGCTCTTGGTTTGCTTGGAGACAGCCAAGTGTTCACTGCTATTGGCCTGTTTAAGTTTCAGGTGACAATAAATGATTGTTCTCTGCTCTACTTAAATTTATATTTGTTCTGGTATTTAATCTCTGTTTAATTTATATTTGGTCCTATTCGAGCTTCTAATTTTGTTGCTTTTTTCCAACCAAAAATCAATTGGGGAAAAAAAACCCTGAAGCTATAGACAAGCATGCTGTAGAGCTTTGTTTGGGGATAGGTCTGTCTTGCATTCATAATCCGCTTTGAATTAACAAAGGCTGTTCTATGCAGATGATGCCTCCCCTTTTGACACAAGGAATAGGGATGGTTCCTGGTGTGATCATGCTCAGATAAAACATGATAGCAGCAATCAATTGAATATCCCATGATTGCTCTTGTTTAACCAGACCATATAGTTAACTTTGCTTTATTTTGAGAAGACTGCAGGATTGCAAGGGACCAGTTTAATCACCCAGACATCGCAAGTTTACATTATGTCGTATGAGGTTGAGAGGCAGGGTGCTGAGCACTGGGTGAGGCTGGGACATGGCCATCTCTGGGGCATCCCACCACCCCTGCCTCATGAACCACTGTCTCCTGCTGTACAGAGGTGTAGCTGTACCCAGCTCGCTGCCACTGAGCTTTCCCTGTCTTTCTTGAGGCTTTTTTTCCTTTAAACTACATGATGTTATTGGAGCTTCAGAACACTGCAGTATTTTATAATAGTCTGCTCTATTCCCTAAAGAGCAATAAAAAGTAGCTTTTGAGGCTTCTCTTTGTGATCCATTATTTAGAGCCTGATTTGTGCTGTCTGCAATCCCCACGTCAGTGCCAATGGTCCTGCAGTTCCGCAGATTCCCTTCAGGACTAGACTAAAATCATGAATCTTTTTTTTAGAAGGTATTTAGATATCATCACAGTACAATTTTTTACAATCTGCTCCTCTTACCATGGATCTCCTTTTCATAGCAGAGAAGGCTGTCTATCGAAACAACTCTATTTCTTGCTGACTCTCAGCTTCCAGATTAAATTTTTACTTGGCAACGCAACTTCTTTCCCAAGATGATAGTTAGACTGTATTGGTCCTAGGCTCAGCTCAAACAAACATTTGTGTTTGCACAAAACCTGGCTATTTTCCCCATACGCTCAGTAGGACTCTGGGAACTGAGCCATACAGGGTCGGCAAGACCTGAAGTCATTAGCTCTATGCAGATTCTACATCAAGCAGTGCAGGTTATTAGAATGTGTCAGTAGTAGCAAGGGAGTTTATTTTTGCTTCATTCCTGTAAATGACAGCTTTATAATATGTGCACACTTGGGCAATCACTTCCCTTCCGCTCCTCTCTCCTCCCCCCCCCACCCCCGCCCTCAACTTTTACAGAAGGAGTAGAAACATCCTTGTCCTTAAATATGCCAAGGTGTTTTTTTCACTTCCATTGAATTCATTTCGTGGTATAAAATGTTCTGCCTGACACGGTAGCCCAGTGATGCCACATGGCAGTCTGATACTGCATTATGATTCATTCAAATGCCATAGCTGCACACGCTAATTGACAAAACTAGTAACTGACAGGATCTTTAGCCCAAGCAATTTGCAGTCTAAGTGCTAATGATGCTGTACGGCGTGAATCCATGGAGTCACGGGCATGCTGCTGGCAGTACCTGCGCAGAGGTTTTACAGGCTTCATCTTTGTGTCTCCAAGGCATTTTGTATGGGCTTTAAAGCAGTCCAGAAGGCAAATTTGAGTGAGGGAGGGAGAACACATGTCAGTATGTAAGTTACATAAGAAATAGTGTAACTCCCCTTTCTGCTGGTGAAGAGTCCTTGCATAGGAGTTCAAAAAGGAGCACAGAGTTTTGGTCCCTACTCCAAAGACTACAGGCATGTCTCAGATTAGTCCTTGAAACACATTTCATCCACAAGGCTACCGGCAGGAAATACCCTACTGATATAAGTTCTATGCTGGTGTATTATCTTGTTTTGCCTCACATTGCTCCCCTGAGAACCAAAGATGATCCTTTTTTCCTTCTTTTCTTCCCCTTTTTGTCTTTCCTCCCCCCCTTTTGCTTTCCTCCTCCCACTTTTGCTTTCCTCCTTCCATTATTTTTGAGGTTAAGTACTTCAAAAGCAGATCAGGAGGAGAGGAAAAGAACTTTTGCCTTCATCTCAAATAACCCTAGGCCAATGCTGAAAACACTCTTCCAGCAGGTAGATCTAGGTAGAGAGGGGGCTGAATGCAAGTTTCCTGGATAATCACTAACATTCTGTGAAAGAGGAGAGCGAAAGAAGCATCAGCACTACCTTCCCTTCCCTCTCATCTCAGTGCAGCTGCTGTGCAGTGAGGAGCCCTGCTCTCCTCCTGCACTGCCCATTCTGAGCAGACCCACAAGGCAGCCTCAGAGCACTAATGACACGCCTTTGCCCAACTCCCACAACCCATTAATCTGGGAGAGACTAAGACTCATGTCTGCTCACACTACGGAGATTTAGGATACACAAGCAAAATTCCAGGCACTCTGAGTTTACTGTTTCCCCTGACAAGTTACAGAGGAGCAGATGAGTTTGCATGTGGGTGCTTCATTTCTTCCTAAATCCTCCTTAATGAGTCCAAAGCCTCTGGTCTTTAGCAAAACCCTTAGGCTTTCAAAGTAGTAGCTTAATTATTTTGGTGATGGCAAAAGGAGCTCGTTAAGATGAACATGGTTTATGGTCTGATTCAGAGGTAAGCCTTTGCGGACTCATTTAGAGATTTGGGTACAAGAAGCTCCAGAAACAGGAAGCACAAAGTCTTTCAGGACTTCCAAAAGTAGTAGCCTCCAAGTCATGAAGCAAGAACTAAGACTCTAGTTGTGCACATTACATAAATTGCTAGAAAGAACAAAGCCCTTCATAGAGGGCAAAGACAGGAATCTGGAGGCTAAAAATGTTATGTCAGAAATTAGTCAACAAAAAGGTGAGATTTATTCAGCCATTGCCCTTAGGACTGTATAATTTGGTATCAGTGCTTAAAGCGCAGATGGAGCAAACAAAATATTCTTTTATCATCATGGACATCCCATCCAGCCACCTCTAGTGCTCAGGACCTTGCTGGAGTGAGAAGTGTGTCAGAGGGAGCAAAATGACATCACCCCTTTTACTCTCATCTGTGACTCTTGTCCGTGATGCTGTGAACCTGTCATCAAAAGAAGCAACTTCATTTTAAGACTAGAAGGCATTCGCTGTATCCAGAGGGATCAATAAGGTAATAGGAAGTGCATTCCTTCTCCAGCCTATGGTTTGCAGGTCGGAGACGGTCTTAGAGACATAAGCTATTGTTCATGCCAGCGCTGGTTTTCTCCTCTCTCGTTGTGGGTGTTTCATTTTGTCATCCCTCCAAAAGAGCTGTAATTGACAACACCATCTGAAAAAAAACCAACCCAAACTTGATCTTTTGTAAAAGGCTAAACTGATCTCTAACAGTGGGGGTTTGCCATTGAAATCAGCAGACTGGTACCTCTCTACTCAGAACATCAGTCCTCATTTAACCGCCCCATATTGGAGGATGACAAGGCCATGTCAGCACTTTGACCATCTGAACCCAAATTTATATCACTCGAATCATCCACATCACACGGTATTAACTGAGTAATACTTCTGCTCTAACTCTGGATGAACTTTGAAAACCCTCAGGCTGGAAGAGGCTATACATGAGGAAGATAGTAATCTCTCCTTGCCTCTCCATGTACAGCAGGTCTGGCTCTTACCTACATTATTGATTCTCTGGTTTGGGGTTTGCTTTTGGTTTTTTTTATTGACTATGCCTTAGCTATCAAAATCGTTGTTGCTTTTATGATGAGCTGCGACATATATTATCTAACCAGATATAACATGTCTGAAATAGTAAGGGAAAAATGAATTGAAGTGGATACCTGCTGCTTTCAATTCTGATATCAAAACCGTGTGTGACATAATGCCACTGGTCAAAAGCAGCAGACAGAGCTGTTAATAGTCATGTTATCTGTGAATCATAGCTATTGCCTTTTCACAGGTTGATGGGCAGGGGAGTACAGAACAGTGAACTCTCACATTTCAGGCTCCATCTCGATAAATACACTTGATTATTCAAGTATACGGTGACTGAAAAACAATATTCGATGTAGATATTAAAAAATCAAATAGAAGGATAGCTTTATGCTTAGGGCATAGGTATGAAAGATTCAAATTCATGATCAGTCGCTAAAGACTCCATCTACGGCACAGGACAGTTCCTCCAGGTCGCATCCTCAGAGTGGCCAAACAACATTGCAGTCACCTTGGTGGTATGAAGATCATTAAGCAGCTGCTGAGGATCTGGATTTGGTCCCTGTGGGTCAGTTCCTCACCTCTAAAACAACAAACTGTAGTTTTCTGTTTCAAAGTACACTTTGTACATACATGAACTTTACATAGTGAGCAAACTCGATTGAAATGTTAAAGAATTGAATGTTAATAACATACAGGATGTGGAGATTTTTTTTTACTTAAAAAAAGTCAAAATAATTCATGTTCTAAAAAACACTGTGTTGAGCTTGATTCCATATGAATGGATTTGAATTTCATTGTAACTTTTTAATAACACAGACAGTATAAATACCTTTATGCACATATCTTGGCTAACTTGAGCAACTGTCACTCTCAGAGTGACACATTCTCATTCACACATTTCTCACTCTCAGAGTGACAGTGGGTCAAAACTGTCATTCCTCCTGTCAGGAAACAGTAACTTAGAAAAACAAAGTTTACCCTGTTTGCAACTTCAGTTTCTGTGGTGATGACAAATCAGCATTTCTTAACCTCCAGCTTTTACCATGAAATGTGTATGAAAGGGATGAGTGAGTTTAAAGAAAATAAGTCAGCAGGTACAAACACCATTTTATTTATTTAATATCTTGAATTATTAAAAAGATAGGTGCCGCTTGGCAGATAGCTTCCATTGTTGCATGAACTATCCGCCAGCAAAAGGAACAATGTGTTGACAGGTATCTTTGACTGTGAATTACAATAACAAGGATTGAACCTCAATGGATAGCAGAAAGTGAACCATGCTATAGCTAGAATTATAGCTAGAGTGAACAGAAGTGTTATAGATACATGATAGCATTATAAACTGGCATTAATTATTTTAGGATTAATTCCTTTTAAACAATAAATGCAGAAGGTCACAAACTGGAGGACAGCTTTGCTAAATTAAACTTAACACTAGGGCAAAATATCCTGGTAGACTGGTAATGGGCTACAGTGATTTAATCCATAGGTCATTGACATGAATCTGTCTCAAAATGCTAATGATTAATGGAGAGCCAAGGACTTCACTGATCTGGACACTTATGTTCAGAAAACAGCAAGAACAGTAGAAGCAAAAAAATTAAATACAAAAATAATTTAAAAGACAGGAAAATGCGGTGATTTTTTTTTCTTTTACACCTTAGCAGGGAATATAGGCAAGTTACTGAAACATGTCTTCCTTAGGGAAAAGAACTCTCTTTGCTTATAAAGTTACCTTTAAAAGAAATGTATTGTATTTGCTTTTCAGAGAATATATTGTATATGAACAAACTAAAAAAAGAGCATGATACTGAGATGTATGTCCCTAACTCATGAGTGAAAGAACATGATTTTTAACATCTACCTTAGACTAGGAATTTTGATTGAGGTATTTTCACCCAATGATGGTTTTATTTTTTTACCCGATTTTTGGGCTTTCTTGTTTGTTTGTTTTTTTTTTTATCTTTGGGTTGGTTTGTTTGTTCATTGGGGTTTTTTTACTTTTCCTGGGCATGGACTACTGAACTAGAACTAACAAAGATTTGATTGAACTGTCTCTCTCCTCAGTTTGGCTCAGAATAGAATCAATTCTTGTGCAATTGCTCTGTGTGGAATTCCACAGCCAAACAAAAGCAAAGTCTTATTTCGTGCTACCTTGCATTGTGCTCCACTATAAGGAGACATCCACATGGGGGAATTAAGTGTGCTTTAAATTTCCACCATAACTTTCTCTGAATGGCATCCTCATGTAAATAATCCATACAGTATCAGTCTTTGAAATATATCTGCTTACAAACTACCGTTGCAGCTCCCATGGCATCTCCCTGCTGGATAGTCACTTTTTTGCAGAAGTTCCTCCTTTTTAGAGATGAGAACTGTCTGCCTCTGACTAGCACTGTCCTTGCCCTGGATGCTCTTGGGAAGTCCTACCATGCTCATCAGACTCCATTCAGAGCCACCTCACAGTGTTTTTATCACAGCTGCCTTTGCAGGGGCACCTTACACGGGTGAGCAGAGCCAAGCACTGATTCACCAGAGCTCATCCACTTTGCACCGCTCACAATCGACCAAAAGCAGAGCTCCCATGTGGATATGACTTCTGGAGAGCACACACCTTTGTGCCAGCTCTGCCTGGAGCCAGGGACGTTTCCCACATCCTGAGGCCCTGCATCTACACTGAGTCTCTCCTCCATGTCATCCAGTCCTCAGAGAGATGCTTTCTCTAACACTGCACTCTTTTTTTTGTCTTTTCTTTTGTCTTTGGGAAAAGGAAAACACTGCTGCATCTACCTTCCACTTTTGTGCTAGCAGCTTCCTATCATTGTATAATTTTTTTCAAGTAGAAAAAGTCAATGCTTTTCCTTTAATTCTTCTGGTTTTACAATATCCTCTTTCACTGCTCAGATTTCTCTATTCCTGACACAGAGTGACTAAGGGTCAGTGGCTTTAGATATCTGCAGCCCCATTTCCTGACAGGTTATTGAACCTGTTTCAGGTTTCTAGTGGCCAATCCACTTCTGTGGAGGAGAACTTGTGATCCATAGTGGAGACTGCAGACATAAAAATAACAAGAGACAAATTGGAATCCAGATGCTGTCTACACTGACATAATTACGCTGTTATATGCATTCCTGGAAGTCGGATAGCCTGCATGGGGCATTAGTTTTCATGTGGTTAAGAAGGCTTTATGACATTTTGACTCCTGTACAGAATGGTAGATTTGAGTACTATGAAGAATTAAATTCACACCGTAACTCCTGACTATTTCATAAAAGTAGTTTCTCTTCAGAAAGGTAAATAGAAAAATGATGTGTGGGGTGAGTCAAAGATCAAATAGTGTTTATTGATCTAGATGTGGGCCAGCAAGTGAATCCAGCTATCCATAGCATACAGAAAGCACATCTGCCGAAGTTTATAAACACTCTCTCTGCTTCCTTGTTGCAACAGCCTAGATCTTCAATAGTACCACTAATGACCATGTGAACTCAGAGTACAGTCTTGATTGACTGATCTTAACTGTCTTAAGTAGTCTTAAATGCATAGCTTTTTGTTAATTAAGCTCTGGACAGATGCTTTTATTCAGTGAGAGGTTTCAGGATGGTGTCATGTGCAAATCCTGGGATGATTAGTGATTTCCCTTCAGGAGAACACTGCTGGATCATTCTGCTTTGCAGCTCATCACCATTAACTCTCATTAAGAGTCCAGTCTGCACAGAGAACAAGGGAAGTTTTCTCATCCTCATTATTTTTGAAACCACTAGTTTCCCCAATAAGAATATTTCTAAATCCAAGTTGTTCATTACAACAGCCAGAAGAAAAAGTCAACTAAAACTATTGCCACAGAAAAAAATAAAAAGATTCAGACATAACAGTCATGTTTTTACATGAAATGTGAGAGACACTAGCAATTGTGTATTTATATCTCAGAAGACACCCTTTATGTAGCAGGTTTTTATCTGCCCAAATGTAGAGGTTACTAACCCTTTAATTAAAATGTAATGTTATGTCTTTGCCACTTTGTTAATCCTAAAAAGTTCAGAGATCATTAAATAATAAAACTGCTATTGGAAGTAGTAAAATGGTGGGAATAGTTTGGCAAGCCACAAGCAGAAAGAAATAAGAATCTACTGAAAATTCTGTACAGAGTACCTGAAAAATCTCAGTTACAGGCTAAAAATCTCTTTGGGTTGTACTCTATTTTTAAAATAGGTGATGTAATTTGAACATGCTGCTTTAAGACTAAAAATAAGCCATACCTAACTTTTCATGTTGCTATTCTATTTAATGGTTATATTTACAGAATCTTTCCTTTTATATGGCAGGAATAGGGATAAAATGCCTTATCCTATGTAACATAGCACCTGGGTAGTGCGTGCTTGTAAAAAGAAAAGTGTCCTTGTAAAAGTAAAACTGGACACATGTAAGCAGATTCAAAATGAGTAATTGATGCCTCCTCTCTGAAGTACTTAATACCATATATCAGGAGGCTTTCTGGGTCTATATGTCACAAGACAAATGTCCAGACTGAGAAGGCTGATCTGCACCCTCTAGTGACCCAAACTAGTCGAAACATTGTCAGCTACAAATTACTAAATGACCTGGAAAGCTTCTCCCCTAGCAAAGACCTTATCACTCTATTTCGTTTTCAGGGCATATAATCAAAAATCTCAATAAAATTGAGAAAACTGGACTTTAGCAGGATATATGGAAAAAGACCATAGGAGAGGACTTCTCCCAGCTGCCAGCATAGCCATGAGTAGCTGTATAAAGTGGAAAGCAGACCCATGATATCCATGCCACTTCCTCTGACCTGCCCACAAACCGCGTGGAATTTGCACTCCTGGATCACAGAGTCATGGAGAAAGGGTGTCTGTGTCCTTCACACTGTCCCTGCACTCCACTCCCCCTCCACGGGAGGGCTGTGCTGCTCCCAGCCTCCTGCAGCCACCGGGCAGGGTTGTACAAATTAGCCTGGGAGAGCCTTGAGAGCATGTTCTAAAAATAAAGGCAGTTAAGAGTAATCTGCTGTGGCAAGCATGTGTGTGTATGATACGTATTTACTGCAAGCCTAGTGATTTAATAGGATTAAATTCTGATCAGCAGAAAGAAGATTGATCATACTAATGAGAAGATGGGTAGAGTACATCTGGCTCAGTGGCAAACTGGTTTAAGGAAGGAAGTGATATAGTTCAGTGTATATTACGAAGGAACCACATTGGACCTCAGGCTTATTCACTATATTAAGTGAGCAATACTGTAAGAAAATTGGATAGGCTAGCATCCTCTTTTTAGGTAAGCATTTAATGCTTTACTGTGATACTTTATTCCTTTTTCAGTATTAGGCATGAAATGAAATGTTCAGAATAATATGGTCATAAAAGCAGATTTGCAAACAGAGAGAAGAATGCCCAGCCCAGTAGCAAATGTAGTGCCATGTAATGCAGCATTTGGTAAAGATTATCATGAAGCAATTTTCATGGCTGAATTCAAAACATATGCTGTCAGTAGCCCCGTTTCCAACAGCAGTGAACCTGACAGGGAAATTATCTGAGGAAGAATAGGCTCCCAATGTTTTCAAACTGTAAGGCAACTCTCCAAAAGGGACAGCTTGCAGCATACAGATGAGTCAAGAAAACGACGGGGGGTTAGACTCCAGTGAAGTATAGTATAGGTGCTCGTTGCTTAGAAGCAAAGCAAGCGGAGAAAGAAAGTTCAAGCAGAGGGCTCCAGGGAGTTACCAGGGAGAATAATTAAAAATTTGGAGGAATGCTAATGTGCTGAACTAAGAAAAGGAGAAAATTTAAAGGTTAGCAGAAAAAATAGGTCAATGGAGTAGAAAAGGCAATGAAACCTGACGACTGCAAATGTGCTTTCCTGCCCTCCTGGCAGCCTTAAGACTTGATAAGCAGAGATTGGCAGAAAGCACGCAATGCAACCAGCATATCCAAGTGCAACTAGCAGACACTTTTAATGAAAAGCAGTAATTGGAAAATGCCCTCTTCAAAACTACTTTTGCCAGAGTTTCTTCCCACTCTTCTCCCCTCTACACACTGTTTCATTTTTCTAGCACTTAATTGTATTTTCTTTCTGGCATTTGTTGTTGTTGGGCTTTGCTTCAACGTGGTTATTCTTTGTGTTTTATGTGAGGTATCTTCATGTTGCTTTGCTTTTGATTTGCGTCTTTGACAGTGTGATAGGACTTTACTTAAACATGGAAGCTTATCATACAAAGAAGGTGCAATTTTTAAACTCATCAAGAAATCCATGCATGGCTTCAAGAAGTGTGAAAAGTCTTTTTTTTTTAAACAGAATGAAAATGAAGGTGGTCTTCACAACTTGCAAGCACCTTTTTATGCCATTGTATTTTATTTTTATCATGTTTAATAATAAATCTCTACACATGGTCCATCTTTTTTAGGTCAGGTCTTGGAGCAGAAGCAGTAAACAATCACTTTCTTAATGTTCATTATCTGATTAAAGAAATTGAGGCACGTAACAGTACAGAGGTTAAAAGACAGGGAGGATTAAAGGATGAGTATAGCTAATTAAGGAACCAGCCCTACAATTACATACATGGTTAACTTTAAGTACTTCAGCATTAATGGGACTACTGACATGCTTAAGTTAAGCGCATGTGTTTGTGAACTAGAGCCTGAAGACCACATCCTGAGAGATGCTGAGAACATGCTACACATTCCGGGCAAGAGGACTGCCCGGATCCCAGTGGCAGCTGAGGATATTGTGCACTTTTTAGCACCAGGCTACAGCACAGAGTAGCACAAGTTAATTGGGAAAAGGCTGTTGAGGATTTTGCAATAATGCTTCCTAGGTAAATAATGGGCAACATTATTCACTGGTTCCTTAATCTCTGTTGTTGACTTCATTTAGGCACCTCAGAGCTGGCAGGTCCCAGAACTGTGAGAATCTATGCAGCGATGTGTCAGGCTTACCTGGACCAACCTCTGCTGGAACAAGCTGCCAGCAGGAGCTTTGGGCACGGGAGCATAGAGATTATCTTGGCCCTTGCTCTGCCCTGGAGTCACCTCTCAGAATTTCCAATGACAGTGTCTTCTAAAGGACCTAATTCTTCTTAAACCTTGTGTAATTCAACATCAAAGTTCATATCCAGCTGCGCTCACTATTGCTTTTTTTCCTTCTTACATCCAAATCCGTCGCTAACTGCATTTTCAACTTTTTCAAGTTCTTGGGTCTTTTGAAGTTCCACTATGCCTGTGTTTCCCACAGTCTATTCCCCAACCTGCTTTGCACTGTTATCAAGGACTGAGAGATCCTTTGTCCCAAAACCTCAAAGGAATATTTCAGTTCTTTCTTTATCCATTTCTGAGACAGCTCTGTCCCCTGGCCTGAGCACTTCTTAATTTACTCTTAGCATTCAATCCATTTTTCTATAGGCACGTAAAATTCACTCTTAACTTTCCTTATTTCAATCAACATTCACACAGGGACATTTGCATGTGTCTCGAATTATCGTTTTATTAAAACCCTTTGCTTCTTTACCATTTCAATTACCATTCTGTGTAATATCATTTGCATTTGCATGGTAACTTCACCTATAAAAGACAAAAGTTTTATTCCCTTTTAACAGATGAGTAAAATGGAATCAGAGAGACTAGAAAGACATCTTTGCAGCTCAGTACGTCTATATGTCTTCAACGTGTGAACTTAACAGCATTGGAGGAAAATACTGTAAACACAAAGAATTGTCGTGTAAATCAAAGTGTTATAAATCACAGATCTGAATGATGGAACCTTGACTCGAATAATCACTTTTAATCTTGGTTTGCATACGCAATTTTCATTGTTATTCTAAAAATGTTTACTGGTGTGTATAATCATTCAAAATTGCAACTGCATGTAGCCATTTCTCCAGATGGATATTTCTTGCTATGTACTCTTCATATATGTGTTTATTTAAGCAGAAAGTTTAACGTATATTTATTTAAATTCTACAGTAGAAACCTTAACTTGCATTAGAAAACAGTTCACTACATGATCAATTTTAGCAGATAAGAGGGTTTTTTTATTTGTATCAAGCTGAATATATAATTACAGTTGTCAAATTGAGATTTAAAAATATACTATTAGTAACCCCCTTTTTTAATGTACCAAATAGCATAATTTATTAAAACATATATTAGCATTATGTTAGTACTAACTACCCATAGTAAACTGGAAATTTGTTTCCTGTTATGAAAGAGGTTTTAGGACTCCAAATCTGCAATAGAGGCGTAATGAAATTTTCAAAACTACACCAGCAATCGGGTGCCTGCGTCCAAAGAAATCAATGGACACAGAGTGACCTGTGGGCAGTCTTGAAAATCCCCAGAGACAAGTGTTTGCAAATGTGCTCAAAAACCTGTGCTAGGGACTTCCAAATTTCTGTAACTAGTTGAGTTCCTCATCACTTTTTGTGTTTAATCATGGATTTTGAAATACTAAAATAGGCTGTTCTTTTCAATTTAAAATTCATCTCATTTCTATGAATGACTTATTTGGAAAAGAAGTTATATTCTCTTTATTTCTGCTGAACTGCAGCACAAAGTCATTTGGCCAAAAGCTCTTCTGCAGCCCTGAAAACACCTACAGCTTTAAAAGTAAACAGAACCCATCATCTGCTCTGTTGTAAAGATGGATATAGAAACTATATTTCATCAGGTTAGATTTCATAGCTTCATATATGTTGTTAATAAAATGATTGAGCTACTGTAAAAATGTAAAAATGTTTCAGTGATTCTGCACATCATTGAAAACGTAACATTCTTCAACTCATTAGAGTGGATAGGGTACTTCTTAAACACGGTTTTGTTTAGCAGTAAATTATACTAAGAGTAATCTTAGCACACGCTTGCTCTACACATAATTTTTGCATTAAATTTAAATTGTTTTAAGATGACTTTATATATATATGTTTTTAATGACTTCTTCTAAAAACTACTTTCATAATCTATTCTTCTGTCAAGCTTGTAGCGCACCTCAGGAAACATTTTAGACTTTCTCAGCCCCGGTTTTGGTACACAGTTGCCGAAACCCTCTTGAAGTCCCTGACAGCAGCACGCTCACCATTTGACTCCTCAGCACTTTTCCGTGTGGGTGGTTCTGCTATTGCTTATTCTCTGACTGAGCTTTTATTAAAAAATTATGAGCAAGTTTTTCAGAGTCCTAGATATTTCCCCAACTAACTCAAAATAAATAAAAAAAAGAAAGAGCAATTGTCTGTGGGACCTGCATACAGAAAGTGTAGCAAGAGATGTGAGTAAGCCAGATGTCTAGGGGAGAAGGGATGTGGCCAGCCTGGGCACGAGGGCAAGTGGACCTGCGGTATCCAGCAGTCGAAACAACACTTCAGTCCACGGTGGCTGCCAACCTGGGGTGCAGGTGGTCCTAGTTGATCTGCTCTAGAATTTGCACCTCCAGGATCTGAGCAAGAATTGTGTAAGGCCTGACTCTTAAAACCCCTCCTAATTAAGGCTGAACAGCCACTCTGCTGAGGGCTCACGAGTAAGATGCATGCCGTAATTGACACTTTCTTTGGGTAAGAGAACATGTACCACCGCCTCATTTGCCCCACACCTCCCTACGCATGATGGCTGCGGCAGGGACCACAGTAGAGACCCCGCAGCCGGTGTAGACTGGAGGAGGGCAGGAACAGAGGGCCTAATTACAGTGACACCCTCGGCGAGGCTCTGCCCCTGGCTGCGGGATGCTCCGCGCTCCTGCTCGGTGCTGGGAGAGGGTGGCACTGGGTGGACTGTCGAGCCCCTCTGCTCTCTTGACTAGGTGATGGTGGGAAATGTCTATGGTGCAAATGATCTTTCATGACCGCAGCTGTTTGCACAGTGGTCATTGGAGCCACGTTTCCAAGGCCATTTATGGTATTCTTTGCCATAATCTTTTTCTTTGCCCAGAGATGCTGAGGTGTGCCTTCGTGCTGAGGGCAGTGTGACACAGCAAAGCGGGATGCAGCCGCACTTGGATGAACACTTCCTACCACAGAATTTTTTTTTATAGAGTGAAAATTATCATGCAGTGTACAAAGAAAAGTAGAGATTTCAGTCTGACATTCTAATCATTATTATTTCAATTCTAACTGGTATTTTTAAATAATTTCCATTTTATTCTATAGAATAAAGTTTCAAGAGCTGTAAGAAAGAAATGTTTCATTTTTGAATCAAAGGAAATGTTTCATTATGTTAATCCTTTCTCTTTATTTTTTAACTTTCTGCTTTCTTTTACTTGCAGCCTGTTGCAAATGCAAGCACTTTTTTGTTTTGTTTCAGGTTAATCCAATACAATTTTCATTTCGACAGCTCTTCATGCAAATCACAGTGTCTGTTCTTTATAAGGCTCTGACTGTTAAAGCAGTAAGTGATATTCACTGCTCACCACTTTAAGGACAAATTGAAGCCCTAATCCTGTAAAGACCTACCTATTTTTATAGGTAGAACTGCTTACTGAGCATAACATTAATCACGTTAAGCTTGTAAAGCACTAGAGATCCTTGAATGGAAAACATTAGAGATGTGCAAAGGAGTGTTTTGACTTTCAAACACTTATCCCCTTCTCTGCCTTTTCCTGCTGAAGGATGGGGGGACTCATTCAAAATGAATTAAAAGAATTTTTTTGTTAGGATCCCAGTTCCGCATATTTTCTTTCATTTTATGCAGAGATCATATCCTTATTATTAGTTGTTTAGTTCAAAATAACGTCTGTCTCCTCAATTCAATTTCAGATCTTTTATTCTGATCCCTTGTTTTAAAGTATCATATCAACAGAATGGTAAGACATATAAAATTACTGCTCACTTTAATTCAAAAGATGCTCTGAGTAAAGTTGTTTTTACAGCTGGGATAATGTCCTCTTGCTCTGTTTCTCTCTTCTACTCAGGACACAGACCTCAGAGCTACTGAGGAAAGAAAAAGACATTGCATTCTTTGCTGAGCCTCCTCTTAGTTCCCCTTCCCACCTGAAGTGCCTAAGAGCATAACTCTGATGTAGAACTCATTCAGTGTCATAGCGCAGGTAATGCTTTTTATTATCCTTTTTCATATATGGAAGAAAAATCATATACCAGCTTGCAAATGCTTTACATTCAAACAAATGAGATAGAATGAGAGAGAGGCTTAATCTCAATTTTGCCTCAACCAGAGTTTGAAATGGGTTTTTCTCAAAATATATTCTAAATGGCTGGTCTTGGGATGGACAGGCAGGCAGGTCTGCAGTGCCAGTGTCACTTGTGCAAAGCTAATATTGCAGGGAAGCTGTAAAACACCTTGGGGCAAACCTCTGAGATTTTAACATTAGGACAGGAGTCCAGGTTTAAACATATGTTGGAGTTGCTGATCATCGTTTATCACTTGGGGTGTTCAAAGGTTGGGCTCTGGCAACATAGGTTCCCAATTACCATGGCTCTGAAGGCTTGTCTTTATTGCCTCTGCAGCTACGCCAGACTAGCCCGGCTGCCAGAAACTCTGCTACAGATTCAAGACATACTGACAGAAGGAATTTTTTGGCTAGTGTAGCAGTACCACATTCCTGACTGACATAAATAAAGACAGCATTTTTGTGCTGACGTAGCTGAGCGCACAGAAGAGGTCTGCCAGCATAACTAAGAGAACTAGAACTGTGGACTTATTTTTAAATTTAAAAAATAATTATCTGTCAGGATTGTTCCAGAAATCTTGAAAATCTGAAGCTAGCAGGCTCTAGAACTATAAAACAAATTAAAAAATCAAACAATCTATATTTAAAAATCTCATTATTTGCGGTACTGGGGAAGGACAAGTTGTGATTTGTGTTTTCATGCAACTGGAAACATTGCTGTTCGATTCACGTGAACCCTTCTCTCGGGCCCTGAAACCATTGCATAGTAGTCATATGTTGACACAAGTCTCCATTCTTTGGGAAGAAGCAGGTTGTAAACAGCATATAACAATTGCTTAAAGGCTCAAAAATTATTTGGTTTTGTCCTTCTTCCCGGTACTTTTTTAGGAAATAGAAGAGTATCGGTACCTTATTTCTTAAATAATCTTAGTATTGTTTTATTAAGCAACAATGGGGTTTTGTAATTAAAAATTGATGGTATAGAAAATAACATGTCATTGGCAGAAAAACACAGAGAAGAAATCTTTGTTTAAACCCACAAAGCATATCACTAGCAACAATCCTAATAAAAGTTATCTCAAGCCAGAAGATTAAAGGATTTTTTAGCATGCAAATATAGAAGCAAAGAAGAAATTTAGACATTCAGGTCAGGCATTCATGTAAGTAAATATATTCTTTAATTTATTAATGAAGATCAGAATCCTGTTAAATTGTTTATTAAACAGAGCTTCGGTATCTTTTGTGTCTGTAGCTGAACGTATTTTAAAGAGTTAGAAAGTCAATACATGAAAGATTAAAATAGCATTATTCACTAGTCTGTCACAGCAGGGTGACCAAGTCTGCTGCCATTAAGGCCGTCACTGCCACGTTACACAAAATATCTCAATTCAGAGGCTGAGATAAATGAATGCATGAAATATTTTAATATTATCAACCAATGAAAATAAAAGTAACAATTAATAATCTTATGCATCATTGTTCTGCCACCAACATCAGTCTGATAATTTAGTACACATTTCAAGCTTACAATTCATGGATTTGAAAGAATTTGTATCCATCAGGTTTGCCACTGATGCAAACATCAGACATCTTCAGACAAGTTAACAGTGTTATTGTATTGTGTTCCTATTTCTCTCAAATTTAAAAGTTTTTCCACACAAACGGAACAACCCACTATGTTGCTAACAAGGCACTCAGAGGTAACTATACAGTAGAATAACGGAAATGTTTTTAAGCTCAGCTTTGTTTGCTTACAACATTAACCTTTGTAGTTGAAATTTTACAGAGGTATTTTCTTTTACATAAAGTGTTTTAGCAATAAGTATTTCAACTGTTTTTAATGAGGAAAGATGGAAATAGGGTTTTTTTTTAAATAGATGATAAAAAATATAAACAATTACAGCATTGAAGTAATTATACACAATTGGCATTGCAAACAGATTAAGTTCTGCTTCTGTAACTTTGTCTTACATTATAAAAAACATCTTATAAAAAACATGGCAAATAGAAAACACTTTACAAGGAAGGCATTGCCATGACAGCAATTCCTTTACAGTATTTTACTATATATTATAAAAAAGTATCTGTAAGTGAGATGTCGGGTGTATGCGTAGTTATTTAATAGCAATTATCTGTGTATTCCAGTTTGTGAATGTATGACTGTGCATGTTTGTATATAATATATGGTGTGTTTTAATATATACCTTGCTATTCAAATAACTACACCTTACTGGAGCAGAGCACAGTAGATTTTGGCATTTAACAACATTATGCATAAGCTCCAAGCAAGAAAAAGAAATAATGCTGCTAGCATGTCTGCTATACTACAAGTGACCAAACTCATTAATACTGAGGTTAAATTATGTGCTATTGGCATACTAGGGGAAATAGGTAGCCCACAGCTTCCAGAACTTTTGAACACAAGAACCACTGTTTTTCAAATTTTTCATAGATCACTGTGCCTCCATATCATCAATCTTTATGAACGCAATAACAGCTGTAAATTAATTAACATGTAATATGTTCAAGTAATTCACACATAAATTTAGGGACAGGTTGAAGTGTGTGTTTCTGTACTCAGAGCACCATCTGCTGGGAAGTCGAATTGATGAACACAGCTTTCCTGTCTCGGGATAAAAGTATACTGTTTCGTAAAAAGAAAAATAGTGTAGCTAGGATAGCTATTAAGTTAAAAAACAAAGCTTTCTTCATAATTATCAAATAGAAAAGGGAAACTCAAGTACTGGAGTGAAATTAAAATTTTGGGGACATTTAAAAAATTCTCATCCTCAAATAGATATCATCATATCATGCAAACTCATATATCTGATAACAAATCTTTACACATAAGTTTTTAAAGTATTTTTAGTAATATCATGGTAGACATACACTGGAAAAAGTGTTAATCCCCAAATTAACATCAAAGCTTTATTCTTAACTGATCTTTTTACTGCATATGAAAAAATAACCCAAGGTTATGATGTAATAAATCTCTTTTTTTTTTAAGAAGTGGAGCTAGAATGTAGTTTTGTATAAGGAAATATTCAGAAAAGGAATTCAGTGTAAGTCAGAACATGGCAAAATTCAGCAGACATAAAATAAAAAAAAATGCAATATACCTGTACTTCACAAAGAATAATTATAAGGAGTTTACCTGCTAGTCTGTTTACTCTCTGCATCCCTTTTTCTCTTGTGGGATTTTTTTCATTTCTGATTTCTATCCTTGTTCAAGAAAAAGTGGGGCCAAATGGTGGAGCCCACAATTTGTGGGTTTAGGACATCAGAAGGTGGCAGGACATGGACTGTAGTAAGCATTGGTCTATTTACACTCAATATACGTAAGGCATTTATTGTGATTATGATAGAAACAAAAAGTTAAGATGAAGACAGAGAATGAGAAAGAAGTTGCCGTGCAAGATCTGAAAAATGATGTATGACATCAGTTAGTGGGTTACCTGTACGCCTATTGCCTCATCTTACTGTTTCTACAAGATCATGCCTGGGCACTTTCTTCTCTGAAACGACTTCTCTAAAATCAGCTTGTGTCGCTTTAAAACCTCAAAATAAATAGCTTCCTTAAAGGAGTAATGTTCAGTTTAAAGTTAAAATACACCAGAGGCAACAGAAAGTCAGCTGCTTGCCTGTGTTTCTGCTGCTGTTTTCAATTGTGATACTGTTTCAGATGTCTTGAAGCATAGTTCATGATATCACTAATTTATAAAAGATACAAGACTGAATTACTGAGCATAAATAAAAATACATATACTTCGGGGTTTTTTTCTTTCTTAAAAGCAAACTGGAAGTTCTTTTGGAAGTAAAACTGGATTAATTGATTCAGGTAAAGGAAGACACCTGAAACATTTTACAAAATATTAAAAGGATTGAAATAACTGATGGAAAATTTGGAATAACCTAACTAATTTGAGGTTTGTTTGTTGCTGTTTTCTTCTGTTTATAGTCCCAGTCATTTCAGTTTCTTTTTTTGGTAGGTTTTTTTCTGGTTTTATGACTGGTGCTTTGAGACATAGTTATCAGAGTTCTATATTTTGAGGAGCTTTTGACCAGACAGAAATAAAGGGGTGGGGGTGTCAGATGCCTGCCCAGGAAATACATCCTTGCAAGCTCACATGTTGTTTGCAAACAAAACAAAAGTTCTATGCAAACTTCCTTGTGCTTATCTTTACCAAAGACCTTATGACTGTTCGAGACTGAGAACAGACTTTTTAGTAGTGTCTGTAGCAATAGGAAAAAGAGTAATGGTTTTAAACTCAAAGAGGGTAGATTTAGATTGGACATAAGGAAGACTTTTTTTACAATGAGGGTGGTGAAACACTGGAACAGGTGGCACAGAGCAATGGTAGATGCTCCATCCCCGGAAACACTCAAGGTCAGGTTGGACAGGGCTTCAAGCAACCTGATCCGGTTGCAGATGTCCCTGCACATTGCAGGAGGGGTTGGAATAGATGGCCTTTAAGGGTCCCTTCTGACCCAAACCTTTTTCTTTATGGGGATGGGAAAAAGTTCAGTTAAATTTGAGGCTGGACTGAAAAATCCAGCACTGAGGACATTTGACTGGACTGATAACTGCCTGTACAGCTTGGGACACAGACATCAGTGGTTCCTCTATCTGGAGGACCATCTAAATTGAAAGTTGTCTTACTATAACTAAGAAGAGGTTTACAAGAAGATATCAGCAGAGGAAGAGTTAGCAAGAGATGCAGAAACACAAAGGAAAATCCTGATATATACAAAATTTCATGAAAATGAATAGATGGACACTAGGAGAGAAAATAGGGACTCTGTACAATGGGAGAAAACAGGGAATGAGAAAAGTTCAAAGAAAATACTAGCTTAACCTCAGTAACCTGCTCACACTGGAAGGGCAAATAATCTCATTTAACATTTCTTAGGTTTCAGAATTCATTGTACTTTGAAAGAATACTTGATAAATTATTTAGACAGTTTCAACTGAGATTGGAAAAATCCCAGCCTGTCAGAAGCTAGGTTAAAAAAGGTTGGTGCTGTATAAATAATTTACTTCTTTGGGGAGGAAAAAACCATACAAATGCTAGTGTCTAAAGTAGAGAAGCACTAACCTGCTGAAGCTCGCTTGCCAGAGAGTGAATTTAAGCCTGCACTGCAAACTGAGTGCTCTCATTTAAAAGCAGAGGCTATGCTAAAGCTAAGTTATCAAAAG
This sequence comes from Cuculus canorus, assembly GCF_017976375.1. Lineage (NCBI taxonomy): Eukaryota > Metazoa > Chordata > Aves > Cuculiformes > Cuculidae > Cuculus > Cuculus canorus. The sequence continues at coordinate 25,961,330 of NC_071406.1, read as the reverse complement.
AAGGTCAACATTAAAGATTCTACAATTCAGTGCTTTTACACATTCACCCTCTTAACACCATGACCATTCTCCAGTTTTAAAAAAAATGGTAAATGCCTCTTTTTTCAATAATTTCACATAGCAACTAATTTAAGTTACAAAAGCTTATGACATCACTGTTGGTTTTTCTTAATTCATTAGTTTTATTTCTATAAAGCAGACACCCTGCAACTTAATCATAACAATCCACTGTTCTTAGCAGGTATTTTCCATTCCAGTCAGAATTTCTTGAGATTTCAAGGGAACTAGAGCAAGGGGTTTGTTTGTTTTTTTTTTTATTTTGCATGAAATGATTATTATTCCTTGTGTTTATTATAGTAACTTTTAAGAATAATCACCATAGTAACAGAAGAAAGGGATTTATATATGTATATTCCATTATTGCTTTTAATTCAATAAGTATAACTTTCAGTGACAGCAACGCCCTTCTGCTCCAACACACCAGCACTATGCAATATTCTGAGTAATGTCAATTGAGCAATATCAGATACATAGTGAACACAGAAGCTGTCCCCACTGCCAGCTTAGCTTTGCTGGTTGTCATGAGGCAGTGCTCCTCCCCAAAGACACTGTTCCACAAAGCTCTTTAGTCTTCCATTCCTCACTGAAGTCTACAGAAAATCAGGTGACTCAGCAGCTCAGGAAGGATAAGTCCCTAAATACAGTTCTCTTTTCTTATCTCTGATCACTACAAAAGCCCTAGCATAACTAACTAATCAGCCTATCACTATAATTTTATGTACGGTCAATTTACTCAGTGGCAAGGATGATGAACTGTATTTCTAGAAGTTTGACATGTATCATTACCATCTCAGATTTGTGGCTAGCAAGAGAAAATAAATGCCTTATATCTGGTAGGTGATCTGCAGAAAGGAGGTCTGTTAGATCACAATGCCTACAAATTATTTAGTATGTGCCCATATATAAAACTAGAATTCCACTTGAATGCCTCCTACACAGTCCAATTAGCTCACTAGTCACAGCTAGGATATTTGCATCTCAAAGTTGCTGTGCAAAGTCTGTCTTGATACTTGTCAGCAGAATTATTATGTGTTCCCTGTGATAAGATGTATTTAAACTTGATTTTCAAAGTATCACAACTGTGAGAGAGCGTGCCAGGGCAGCACACCCTGTAATTTGGCTGACCTGTGGGGGAGGTTGGGGGAAGCAGAGTCATGACTTTATTAATTGCTGAGAAACATAAAAGCATATGGCCCACAGCATGACAACATCTACTGCAGGCATGGCTGAGACACAGCCTTTTGCACCTCATAACTAGAAAGATAACGATTTCTATCTGTCTTTAGTGCCCTCAGTATGGTTTTGGGGTTTTTTTTCTTACTAATTCTCGTAATTTAATTCTGTAATACTGATATAAAGAAAATACCTTTGTTTAGAGCTATTGGCCCCAACCACGCTTCAGTTCGCAGAGGCTCTAGTAACAATCTTCATTCTTCTGTCTGGGGCAGCTAATCCCTGCCTTCCTCAGCCCTTGCTGAGGGACACCTCTGGATGTTTCAGGGACTTTGGGCTGGAGCAAAGGCAATCATTTGTTATCCTGATTCTTATCAATTCTGAGGCCTGTATATGACCAAGAAACATCATTCTCACTAAAACAGGATGTGTCTCAAACACTGGCTTTAATTTGGTATCCTTATGGCTCCATAATAAATCTTTTAACTGGAAGAGTTTAATGCAGAGGAGGCAGCTTTCTTCTTAGCATTTATGATATTTTTTACATAACTAGTGAGCAGAATATGTAATATGCATTCAATTTGCCTAGAAGCGCTATGGATGAAGAAAATTACCACCCTCAGTTTTAGCATCAGCATATTGATACAGTAGGTAAACAGCAGTTCATAACGTTCTATGGAATTTGCAAAAGGGAGTTAAATGGGAACAACAAAGTTTCCCTATTTGAGGAGCACCTCAAAATAAAGTGGCAGATCCTGAATAAAATGTTATCCATGATGGAATTCCTCTATTTGCAAAGCTAAATTAGCTCAAACTTGTTGCAAAATTGAGTTATTTTGTACACTTGAATTTAAAAAAAAAAAAAGGCAAACTTGAGAAAATCAAACAATTCCTTGATATTTATTGTTGATCCCTTTCAAATGAGGCTTTATACACTGCTTGTAGTAGATCAAGGGGTTTATAAAGATGTTATATATTTAGCAATTTTTTTCTCAGATTTGCTAATTATAGCATAACAAATGAAGAAAAGCAAGGAGCATTAAATAATTGTAATAAAAACTAAGCAAAAAGAAACCGAGGTTTAATTTGCTTGTTAAATTTGATGTCATTCTTTTTTTTTCAGAATTAGCTGCTTAATGAATACTTCTGCTTTTCACATTTATTTACATCAGCTACCAGAAGGGAAAAATAACTAGTGGATGAAAAAATCTATTTCAGTGTTATTTCGTCTTGTATAAAGTAATAGTTACCATATGGGAAAATACTGGTATGGCAAATGAAACAAAACACTTAAGTGCTTCTGTCTTTTGTTAAAGCTAATGCAAGGTGGAGAGCAGGCTCCCTGGGGAAGGGGTTTGTGCCTCTGCAGATCCGTACCCCCTGGGGTAACTCATTGTTCTACTGGGGTACCTCTGTAAGAATAATTGAAAATCAACCATTAAGAGGAAAGGTTAAATTTTTCTGTGTAAAAAGAGATATAATGACACCCGGGGTGGGAAGTGTAATTTTTAAACTGGTACAAGATATTACTCCATGTTCTTAATTGCTTGTTGGTTGGTGGTAGAAGGTAAGATACAGAAGATGTGTGCTTGCAGCCTGCTCCTACAAGGTGGCTCTCACAGGGTGGGTGTCATGAAGCATCAGTTTATCCAAACTGATGTAGCCCACCACTAACCTGGCAAAGCACTGCCTGCCAGGCATCCCACTGGGGTCTGCCTCAGCACCACTGCCCACAGATGCCAGAGACCAAAATGGAAAAATGGGCACAACAGCGATTTCAGAAACATATCTGGTATGTTTTGATATCAAATATATAGAAAGTGTAGTACTGGTTCTTAAATGAACTTGTTAGGAGTTCAGTGCATCCCTAGCAGACTCAGAGATGTCTCCAGTGGGATGCCAGCTACCACTGTGGTTTATTGGAGGCATAATCACAGGGGCTGGGCTGAAGGAGGAGTATTTAAGCTGCTTTTTGTTTCTATTCTTGCATGGCTGCATAACAATTAGTGGCTTCCATTGAATCTCCCCCTGTGTGCTCCTTGGCCGTGTCCTACATGGGCTGCAGACCCCGGCACGCCCCGGCATTGTTGCCCGCCTGCTCTGCACGAGCCATGCTGGGGCGCATTGCGGCCGAGGCTGCCGTCCAGCCGCCTGGACAATGCTCTGTCATTCCCTGTGGTTCCATTTGCATCTCAATGCCAGAACTAGGCCAATGATCTGGGCTCCATCTCACTTACACCGGACTAGTAATTGATTTCAGGCCTGAGTAAGTCCATTGATCTCAGCTGAGTTTCTCCAGATCCACACTAGTGCCACCGCGATCAGTTTGTGACCTCTGTGTAGGATGAAACATTACTATTTGTTTGTCCTTTTGCATTCATGAAGAGCCAAGAACACACTACTGACAGTCATATGTTAGTAAGATAAGGGAGTAATAGGAATAAATAGTCAGAGTGCAAATCTTTCATCATTCTGAGGCAAAGGTGAACAGAAGTCCTTACATCATATCAGTCCAATCCCAGCTGCTCAGAGTACCTGAAACAGGAGCTGGGCAGGTCACAGAATCACAGAATGTCCTGAGTTGGAAGGGACGCAAAGGATCATCAAGTCCAACCCAAATTGCTTGTCTGCTTGCCGACACACAGGCTGCCTTCCTCTTTGAAGTTCAGATATCAGCCTTTCAGATTTCTGTTCCCCATCCTATCATTACTCAGTTCTGTGACAATTTCTTATACAGATGCTGGCAAATAACAAACATGTCTAGGAAATGCAGTGTGAAGCATTTACAGGTAATGAATGTATAGCTGCATAACGAGTATTTAAGCAGAAAGTATTTCTTGGCGTATCAGAGTTGAAAAAGCCCTACAAAGTAAAACCCAATTCTGCAAAGTTCTTTCTGCTGCCTTTCACTCTTCTCCTTCTTTTATTTTTTTATTTTCTTCTATTCTTTGTCATAAGGTGGTAAGGTCAACACTGCAAGCCCAGCTCTCTACAGCCTGGTAACTAACTGAGGCTGTGCCTTTGATGTTGGGACAGGGATATGACTTACTGTACATTTCACTGAAGACTTTTTAAGGTACCACATTTTTCCAGCAAGTAAATAAAAAGAGATGATCCATGATTTTCAAAGAAGGAACATGTTTTCCACTCTCACAATGGTTCTTACTAGCTGACTATAATTCAGACAGCACTTGAGAAGAACCAACTTTCTAAAATCCCCACCTTCCCTACAGAGATGCTTTGGTCCAATTTTAAATAGCGATTTCTGTTCCTGGTTTTGTTCAGTTTTAAAATGCTACTCAGTTTAATACATCTTCTTTTGCAAATCTTAGAACAAAAAGAAACATTGCAAGTGTACAAGTCAATGCTGTTTGAAGAGAATGTATTGTAAAATTATCTCTACATCCCTTTTATTCTATAAAAGTGCTGACAGCACTTTGATGTGGAAAGAATGAGATACAGTAGTCTGAGGGGCTGCTATGAAAGGAGAGACAAGCTTTAAGCTGAACTATATAGAGAAACACAGAGTAATGATGGCTTCACACAACATCTAATTTCATTCCTTCTTCGTATCACAGTGGAGTCATTAAAACACAACCATCTGCTAATGAGCAGGGAGTCTTCTGAACAGAGGTCACCTTTTTCCCCAATTTTGTAAAATTCACTTCTTCCCAGTAATAAAACCATCCATTATCACCTTTTCTTTCACAACATTTTGTCTTCAGTGGGTTCACAGTCACAGAGAAATCAAATCAAGAAAGAGAAAAATTAGTGCCTGCTTTTGCAATTGAAATTACTTGTAGAGATGGGGAAATTAGTTACAAATATTCCTGGGGAAAAAAAAAAAAAAATAGCAGACCTCCTCTCTCCCTTCCCCCAACTAAATAACAAACACGAAGCTGGATGCTGTAGTTTCCAGCAGGAGTAACACCGCATATGTGCTTGCAGACCATTGCTCTACCCGCAGGTGACTTGCTGAGTGGGATCACACTTTAGTATTGCCAATTCAAGCTGGTAAATGTTGACTACAGTTGTGAAGGGCAATAAATTTAAAGAGCAGGGGACCTATTTACTCTACTGGGAAATGAAATGTCATACTCATTAATACACCTGTTCAAGTTTCATATTTGACTGGGTTAATGCTAAAAATAACAAATTTCCAGATAAAGGCAAATGCTAAATTTTGAATGCTAGTAAACAAAAAACATTATAGGTTATTTTTATACCTATTAATGATAGAAAAATATTTCCTATCGCTCAGAAATGTGTCAGATTATTAATCAGAACAAAATAAATCCATTGAATAGCAAGTAAAGGTTTCCAATGGGCATTGAATGTCTAGTGGAAAGGCATGCTGGTTATCTGTACCACAACTTTGCTGTGTTCGTATCAAACACAAAAATAAAAGCTACTCATCCCGAAGTGTCTGTAACCATCACATGGCACCTAATAATGAAAAGAGTTCTTGTTTAATTTCCTCAGAGCAGAATTTATTCTTTCACCCCTAAGGTATTACTGTGATGCAAACAGACTGGAAAAACTTGATGTGTGGTGTCAAAGCTATGAAGATACGTAAAACAGAGATTAACAGGATAGTTCTATGATTCTTTATTTGCATTTACTAGAGAAGCCAGTATAACCTTTACAAGATTGTTTACCATAGATGCATTTAACAGATAAATTACACTGCATTTTATTATTAGGGAATCTGATTAGTTGTAATTCTAATACAACAAGGAATAACTAAGTTCTTAAGCTCCGTGAGGTAAAGAATGGACACACTCTGCAACCCAGAATGAGTTTATAATATTTGTAAAAATATTTAGTGAATGTGCAACGAAGTTGATGGAAGCTGCAGAATCGAGACTTCTCCCACGCACATAATGAAGCTATACATCACAGACACAGTTAGGCTTATTTCTGTTGCTGCTCCCACAACTGAGAATATAGTTTTATCCTTTGGAAATTGGGAGTATCTGGGAATGTTATGATTTATTTCTTGTACGTGTGCTAAATTTATAGTACTTTCTCATACATATCTTCATTCACACAGATCTGTACACCTCAGAAGTAAGAATATCTGGCAGGCTGTACGCTTGATCTGAACATCACTGTCTAGTTCACTGCATCTGTCTTCTGGCACAGATCTTATATCACAAGCCTTTTACAATTTTTTATCAGTCTGAAGTGCTTTATATAGTGTCCAGGTAAATTTCAAAGTGCTGGCTGTGATCTCTAAAGCTCTTAATGTTGGTTAAATTGAGATATACCTGAGCAAACTAGATCACTGCTAAAGAGAGCTAAAGAGCAGGGTATTTTGGGAGACCACGCTTACTGTTTAAACTTCCCTCCACTGTGGTAGATAAAGTCCTGAGCTGTTTGTGTGATGGGTTATTATTTAAATTATTTATTATTATTAAATTATTTAAAGCAATTATTTGTAAGTTTTTAAATTTCATTTTTAAGTTTCAATGTAAGACTGACCCATGCAGTGGGATAAAGACATACAACTACCCAAAATTCTGTTTGTGGTAGAGGGTTTTTAAGGTTAGACAATATTAGAGCACGAAGATGGTGTAAGAAGCATCAGAGGTGAATAAATTCTACCTGTGGAGAAGGCAGCTGTCTTGAACCAGCAGTGAGTGAGCAAAGCCAGGAGATCATCAGCTCAGCAGGTGGCAGGTGACCCTGCTGAAGCCAGAAGGTGCCTCAGCTGGGCAGTGGAAAAATCAGCTGAAGTTCGTGAACACAGGACTTCGGTAGCCTTGCACTTACACACACTTCCAGCTCCTCCATTTTGGTGTGAAATACCCCGTATTGCTAAACATCACAGCAGGCTGCAAAGCTCATCTGTCAGTAACTGTGGTATATGGAACTGACAGGGAGACTTTGCTGCCAGGACAGGGAGTTCTTTCTCTCCATTTCATGAATTTTAATTTTCACTGCTCTAAAGAGTAACTGCTGTGTAAGGAAGATGATTTTTGCCTTTCATTTTAAATTATTTTGAAAGAGTTTTCAATGTTGTGAAGCTCATCAATAGGAATCCTTTTCTTGCTTTCCCTTCCAATAAGGTCTGTTATCCCAAGAGAAGACCAACCATTATGGAGAAATAAAAGACTCCACTTGCGTAGTCCTGGCAGTTCCTCTCACAACCCAACCTCAGTGTGTCACCCACAATCTCCAGCTCCCTTCTTTCCCTTACTCTTCCTTTACACATCCCAGCAATAAACTAATCAGAGCAAAATGTTTAGTGCCAATGCACAAACTTGCAGTATCACTCTGATGTACACACTGTTACTGAACCATAAAAATTGCTACTTTTCCATAAATAACGACAACAGTCCAACAACTTGTGCTGACTGTATATTGTAGGTAATCTGCAGACAGCTTTGGATAATAATTAAATATATTTAAAAAACTAGTTTGCAGACTGAAGCCAGTGGTTAATTTTCCACAAACCCCACCCTTCCCTTTCCACTTGTGACTCTTCTTGTGCCCTGTGGAGCTAATAATACATTAAATTAAATTCTACACTGAACACAAAGATTAAAGGGATTTTTTTCCCAGTTGGCATGCTGGCATCTTTTCCTGCTTTCAAGACCTCTTTTTCTCTCTTACTGCTTCCCTCTCCCTCACACTGTCTCTGAAGGTAAGGGCTCATCAACAGATAAACTTAATTTTTCATTTCCAAATTTTGCTTTAAAAAAATTCCTTCGAGGATACTGAATTTACTAGATGCCATAATAATTCCTCAGCTTTTCAACAGTCATGATGCTGTCAACCAACTGTAGTGTATTACTCGGAAAAAGAAGTGATGACTCATAACACCTAAAAATGATATCGCTTTAGATTATCATAAAAATCTGCCTCTATGAGATTTAGAGGTTACTCATGATTATTTTCATATATATGTCATGCATTTTAGGGATAATGCCTAAGTAGGCTTGTTATTTGTACTTCTATGACTGCTGTAGCTAAGGCTGTTCCTTGTTCACTCTCTCTTTGTTCTTCTTCTCTTCATGCCATCTTTCTTCTCTGCTTTTCCACACACACACACAAACAAACCATGCTTCCTGCTGTCTTCTGGACTGCTGCCAGCTGTCCCGATGTCAACCGGCAAAGGAGAAAACTAGATCAGTAATAAAGGAACTCGCCAGGAAGAAATGCCGCCTCGGCAAACAGCACATCCTGCCTTTCTTCAGAATGCCAGCAAAGATGTCCTCTGCACGCAGAGCTCTCCATACTGGACATATTAGAAGAATTCAGTCACTTAGCTAACTTTCTATTATTGGGCATAAAACAAGAAAACCAAAAGAAACTGTCTTTCATCTGTCCTTCAAACCAACATCTCTGATAGCAGTGCTCGGCAGAATTTTCATGCTTAGAGATTTTCTTTAACTGCCCCCTTCCTAAATAAAAGCTCTTGGGGGCACTGTTTCATCAAGAAAAGAGGGACAAGAGCCAAAAAGACCAAGATGCTTCTGTTCTCAGAATTTAATTTTCCATGAAGATAGTGATACTGTAGAAAAGAGTTGTAAGTTATAGAAGTATTATCAATAAGTTTTGGAGCTAAGAAAACTCAGTGTCAAAAATGAGAACATTACCTACATTCAAAGTAATGCATAACTGGAGATGAGAAGCAGTGGGACAATATATTAGGTAACTTAAGAAAGGGTTTCCAGAAGCAACAGTTCATTATAGCTGTAAGTAGGAGGTGGAAAAACACCCATATCATTGTGAACAATGGGTGAGGTAGAACAGAAAAGCATCTATTTGAATAGGTAGGGAATATAGGAATACATTTTAATTCCTAGGATATGCCTGAAAGAAGATATTCTAAAAAGACTTTATTAACAAAACACTCTTTCTCCAAATAATTCCTATACAAGCAAATTACCTATGTTTCACTGCTTAAAAGAAAAAAAAAAACACCAAAAAACCACAAACCCAAACCCTCCACCACTTACTAATGCATACTGGCAGGAACACACACCAAAAAGATAATCAAATCAAGATTTCAGGAAATATTTATGTCCAAACCCATACTATCTTCAAAATCAAAGATTATATCAAAGGAGATTTTTTAAATTACATCTAAAAGTAAACCTAGTTTAAAGCTGAGTCATAGTAGATCTGCAGAAGTCCTTCATCCAAGTAGGAATTAAGGAACACTTTTTTTGTGAAGTTTAGAAATTTTATTCTTTTGGTTCTACACTTTTTTTTTAATAGAATTACTGAATCTTAAGCATAGTGAATGGGGTGAGTATTTGTGCTTCTTTTCAGCTCTGTTAATTGAGGAGACTGTCTGTCCTTGCTTTAACCTACTTTCTCTGCTGAAGTCATTTTGCCTTATAAGCCCCATAGAGATTTGTGATGCAAAGCCAGTTTATTTCTACATCGGTCCCACTTTGTTCAGAAATATTGCCAAAGGCTTATTTGGAAACCTTTCTCATCGGAAACAGGAACATTTGGTACTTTGCAAAGACCGTAAGGACTCAACTCAAAATAGAAAGTGCAGTTAGCAACCATAAGATAAGCATACTGCCTCCCTTCAAATTTAACGTTTCAGGAGAAAGCCCATTAAAAGCAAACAAACAAAAATTATTATTCAGCAGGTATTAAAAAGTGGTGTGGCTCTATGTATTGATACAATTATTGGTTAATTGCTTGATAGCTATCATACATACCATTTTCTGATACGGACTTCTGCAGCAAAATGTTAAGAAAAATTACTATTTTTTTATGTCCTTTCATCCTGCATTGTATGCCTGAAAAAGCAGAAGTCTTTTCACTGTGATCAAAAGGGATGGAATATATTGTGGAAAAAACCCTAAAATTTTTACATATTTGTAAAAAAATTCAGATATGTGTGGGTATGTCAGAATGCTTCCTGTTAAGCAGGATGCAGAGGTGACTGATAGAGAGTGCCACCTGGATACAAAAAGGATTTTTGTGAACAGTCTTCATGATTGCTTTGTGCTTTCAAAAAAGAACAGTCTCCTTATTTTACGTGTGAGGATGAAATCTGCCTGTCCAGAAGGGGCTACTGGGAAGCAGATGGGTTTTGGTCAGTGTTCAGTTGTGGTTCCCAGAAGTTTTATGAAGTAGATACTTTACCGGTAATAGTACAGCAAAGAAGAATGTAACCATCCCAACATCTGAGCAGCTGAATTTCCCACCCTGGGTAGCTGAGAGGAACTGTGCATGGCCACAGTGGCACATGGAGCAGTTAGAGCTTGCCATTAAAATTTAACCTTGCAGGGGAAAATAAGAAATCTCTTCCTTGATTTCAGTGGGATTCTGCCCTTCAGAAGGTCCCACCATGTCATCATATAGTCTGTTTCTACCTAGACCATTTGGCAAATCTGTTCCGGTATTCCTATTAATAGTTTTGTTTGTCTGTTTGTTTTTATAGGAGGTCTCTGTCTAAACAATCATGCAATTCATTTGGCACTATTCCACTAGTTATACTCTGGTGCTTGCAGATCTTCTGATCTGCAGGCCCTAATGATAACTAAATCATCAAATAACAATAAAGTAGTCCAGATCCTAAAGTTGCTAAAGCTCTGACCTTCAGAGAAATACAGCCATATGCCATAGGAAAACCAGTATACCCATCGTTAGCATAAGCAACACCAAGAAACACAGCACATCACACAGAGTCAGAGTTAATTAAGTCAGGCACCTACTGTTTGCCTATAATTTGCAATAGCTATTAATTTGAAGGTCTGCTATAGGGCTAAGAAAAGATAATTAACAAATGTAGCATTTCATGACAAGATGAACACATTTCTAAAGGGGCTTGTTACAGTGACTTCTTCTGGATAACTCTGCTCTCAGTAAAATTTTAGACAATATACTACAGTAATTTAAAGGGAAAAAAATGTTAACAGATCTCATGTCCATCTCTAGGTAAAGTGGAAAAAGGCTGAACACTCTTACTACTGAATATACAGCATGCAAACCCCCGCTAAAACTGCCACCAATATTTTGGCAGTTGTTTTCACTATTTTTAACACATCATTTTGCCAATTCTGTGAAATTGTTTTAAAATACATACTCTTTTAAACATGACAGAAACTGTATACTGTTTAAAATCATAGTGAACTACATCCATGTTGCCACTGTCATTCCAAAGCCATTGTTTGTATATATTTAGTGAATCTCCATTTATTGACCGAAATATCTTCTTTTCTAGATTGAAGTGCTAGCTCTTCCACACCACCAGAAACAGGCTGATGTAGGGGAAAAAAAAAAAAAAAAAAAGACAGTGCCCTGGATAGGGCTAAGGAACAATACTTACATGAACTATGATCAAAGAGATTAAAAATAGAGGCAGGAGAGAGAGACAGGGCTCTGCAAAGATTTAGACCAGCTACAATCACACCTTGTGGAAGATCCTTAGATCTCTTTGACACTGTACATAACTGTTGATCTCACACAGTGAAGAGTTGCTCTTTAACGTAACTAAAATGTACTGCTTGCAAGAAAAGAATATAGGCATCACATTTTTTACAAAGCCTAATACTTTCTGCGGCACTAGCTGGCTCTTACAGAGGAATTAAATATTGTAATACAAATATGCTGAAGTTTAGGATTTAATTGTTACTTTCATTTTGTTACTCTATTCTAATTGTTACTCTACTCAACTACCTTTATTGTTTTTTTCAATTATTGTTTCATATATAATAAATGTCTTTGTGAAATATTTTAGGAGGTCTTTCTAACATTACTGTGTTTAAAGTCTGAACAAAGTGTTTTCCAACAGCCTTCTAAGCTTTTAAATCTCTGTTGAGATGAACTCACATAGCTGGATATGCTGCAAGATTCAGGAGCTCCAACGGGTGCTCAATATCCTGCCAATATCTCAAATGTCTTGTCATGACATTAGGAACATAAGATTTATCACGAATCTGAAGAAATTTAGAAGTAGTAATTAATACACGGGGTTTTCATATTTCAGGCCCACTAAACAAAAAGCAAACTATATATAGTCAGGTCCTTTCCAGTACGTTATGATACATCACCCACCCTGATGGACTTATACATTAATCTCCAGGAGGTTCATTCCAACCAGTTACTACTTCCATCAGACAGTACCTTTCCTTCTACACTGCTGAAGAGATGAAAGAGTAACACAACCTCCAAATGCCAGTTCAGTAGCAGAGAAATAGTTATGTTAACGTGTCCTTTAGTTAGACTTGAACGCATGCTTCTGCTTGATGAAATAATCATGAACATACAGCGGAAAAGTGACAGAAGGAACTGGGGACTATTTTTTTTCTTTTAAGTGCCATGAAAGATAAAATAGGGAAAGAACACATAATTTCTATTTCTAGCTTGGAAAAGCAAAGTTGAAGAATGGTCTAACCATATAGCCATGTTTTTAGAAGCATGTAACAACTAATCCACTGGCCCTTAAAACAGGGAAAAAAAAATAGGTAGAATTTCCAGTATGGTTGGAATGCTCTTGTTTCTGATATCTTTACTGTTGTTTTGCCTTTCTATTTAAAGTGTAAAATTTGAGTAAAAGTATACATCAAGACCTCAGTAAGAGGAGGACTTCACATAAGTTTTGCATGCTTAGCAAAGAATGTGGATACAACCCCCCAAACCACTAATCAGCACATTATGCTATATAATCACCAGTTTAATGCAGGTAGGCCAAAAGAAAAGTGCATTCATCATATCCTGTCCCACAGCTTCTGGGCACAAACCCACTTTTTGGCACTGTACGTTGCACCCACACAGGGAGGCTCTACTGACCCAGCTCTGCAGAAGAGGAGAGAATTTTCTTTTATTTAAACTCCAAGTGATATAAAAATACTTCTTTGAAGCTTAAAAAAAATCAGCAAAAAGGAACATAAACATAATTGAAAGTGTTTTAGTTGCTAGAAAAGGATTTTAGTTGCTAAATAAGCTAAGGCTGCCAAATGATGAAACAGTTCAACTCAGGGCTCAGCCTCAAAATTTTAGACAGACTTATTCTAACTTCAGGAGGCTGGATGTAGAGTAACACCTTGGTTTGATGAACTCTCATCACGGTGGAAAAGAACTGCTGTTCTTCTACTATGTATAAGTACAAAGTAAAACTAAGGTCAAGAGAACACCAGTTTACACAGACCGGAGTGACTCATACCTACAGCCCTACCTCTGGCTTTAATCCATAGCATTAAATAGGAATAACATCAAACAAATTTAAAAACAAAAACAATGAGCAATATAAATGCCTTACTCCTAATAAAGCAGGCAGGGAAACTAGTCTCCGATCTATAATTCTGTGATTAAATAATGAAGCAATACTAACTGCAAAGAAAGCTATGGTTGCTTTTCCAGTACTATTAGGTACCTTCATTGTGCTTCTAGATGCAAACCTTTACTGCTCATTCGCTGAAGACTGGGAGTTGATGAAGCTACAGCTGCTTATGCCAAGAGAGGCACCAATCCAGAGAGTGTATCATGTGGATGATTTTTAACTTGTATCTTTTAAAGCACAATGACAAAAACTGCCATGGGAAAACAATATGACTGAAACTACGTTTCCTGTGGCTTACTAATGGAGTATTCATGCACAACATTAAGCTGATGAATTTAAATTCATTGGACACATTATCCTTCCTCCCTTTGTTGGGTTTCAAAGATTATAATTATGTTTGGTTTAATTGCTATTAGTCTCAGCTGAATTGTGACTGCTTTCAGCATTTTCAGCATGTAGAAATTTATATTTAAAATTTGTCTTATCTGAAGGCATGACTCCTCATGTTGATTTAATTTAGTATGAACTGGGTGTGATTGTATTTTAAGGTCTGACCTATCACTGTGTTCACTTAAAAAAAAAAAAAAAAAAAAGAGAAGCATTTTATGTTCGTTAGTGCTGTCCTAAATATACAGAAAGATACTTGACATGAGTTTATTCAGATAGCAGAGGCAATGGGATCCTGCTTGTTCTTCTGTGGCATTGTGCTAACATACTGAAACAAGGTGTATCAGACCATAGAGATTTCTAATTAGTGTGGCAGTATAGTTTCTGGTACCAGAACTATCTCATTTCGAGTTAGCTTAGTCCACGTATCTCTGCTCTACTTGCACTGTGCAGTAGACATTCCCAGAGATTATTCAGAAATACATACATATCGACATGAAAGTAATCTCCAAAGAGCTCCAGTTAAGAGCACTCCTATGCAGTTTCTTCCTGTATGCGTCTGTTCATGAGTTACCCTTGCTTTTATGCATTTTACTGGAACTGGGAGGAGGGTCAATTTTCAGTACAAGGTTGAACAGTCTGGCCACACTCTGACTGAGGGTCCTGTTCTTTGCACGAGTGCATACATATAGGACTGACGATTGAGTATACAATCAGATCCTTCTTTTTCTTCTGGTTTCTTTTGCATTTTGTCTTTGGTTTTGTTTTGTTTCTCCCAGACTCCATAGTTATGCACCATTCCAACTGCAAGAATTTACTTCAGACTGAGATAGGGCTAAAAGATCCGCTTCCCCTTACAGACTAGATGCATGGCTACTGCAAGGTCATTAAGATTGCTACAGTTTGATGCTTCATCCATCACAACCGCAGAGATCCGAGTGCTTCCTAGGAAATTAAGGCGGTCCACATGCTGAGAAGGAAGCTCTCCAAGACATACCAAGCAACAGGATGTGCCTGAATTCCTCCTACTCTCTGGAAGTCAAAAACCAGAATCATGGCTCTATTTCAGACTCATGCATTTGGGATCTTGAGTGTAGCAGATTCAAAAAGGCTAGCATAGGGTAATCAACCTGCACTGCTGTCTGCTCCTTAAAGCACTCACTTGGGAAGTGCAGACTTTGGTCATACACGTCTTTGCATGCTCACAAAATTAAAATTTAGAACTCTTAAGGCACATTGAAACCACAAGACTAGACCCACTATAAAACCGAAGGTATTCTCCACTCACCCTGACGAGGAATAAAATGCAAAGTTGACACATTGTAGAAAAGGGACTGCAAGATGAGCAAATCAGAGAAGAAATGAGCACAAGTGAGCTTCAGTCCATACTCCGATACTAAGAACATTAGCTTAGGAAAGTTAACTCTGCTTCTATTCTGTATTGAACTGCCCTTCCCCCTTCTTGTTCGCTCAATCCCACCTTTCCAACTCTCTTGCCATATTTAAGCAGAGAAATTGAAGAGTCTAATTTATGTCACCCTGCAGTATTCAGCAGCTTTCAAAATATAACTCACATCTTGGGGGCAAACAGGCACCTCGAACCAAACCGTTTATTTCCTATCCCTGTCCTCAGGCTCCCTCTGAGGGAAATGCTCAGCTGTCCATGTTTGCTGTCTCCCAGGGTGTTTTAAGGGACAGCCTGAGTGATAGTACATGCGCAATCAGCCACAGGACGTCCTTCTTGTGAGATTCTGCTGTCACATTGATGCCATATGCCTTTTCATTTGATGACACCTGTTTACACAGCGTGAGTCAGGAAACAGATTACTTTCACAGCAGAATGGGAAACTATAGAG
The DNA here is from genome assembly GCF_017976375.1 of Cuculus canorus. NCBI lineage: Eukaryota > Metazoa > Chordata > Aves > Cuculiformes > Cuculidae > Cuculus > Cuculus canorus. The sequence goes on along the minus strand of NC_071406.1, from coordinate 25,945,598 downwards.
CATTCACAAGCTGTGACGTATTTGCAGTGGGTTCACAGAATATGTAGTGAAATCATTTAACAATTCATATTGTCAGAATCTGTATAACCATTCAGATACATGCTGGTTTCAGTCTCCTGCGTAAGTATCACAGAAATCAAATTCTGCAGCTAAAACTTAGATATAAGCAGAAAAAAAACCAAACCAAAAACCAACGTACTTTTTCTCATTTTGATTACTTAACATATCCTACCCTTGTGTTTGTTTTTATTAGGAACTTCTTGCTCTACTGATTATTATTCTTAGTACTGCAAAGTAAATGAAAGAGCTGACTTTTATGACTTTGTAAGTAAAAATAGGTATTCCCTCTCATGGAAAGAATATTTATACTGAGTATGATGCACAATTTTACAATAGCACTAGGGGCATTTGGAAAAGTCTGAGAATGGGTTTGTACTCATTTTGTAAACACTTCAAGTACTTGACAGCAAAGAGTATTATCTTAGTTTAAACCAAAGCAGTTTTGAGTGAAACTGGGTTTTGTCCATCAAAAAGTGCTGTAAGCAGTGCTGAACACCCTGTGTCCCCAAGAATCACACCTTCAGAGAGCAGAAATCAGAGCTGCTCTTCAGAAGCTGTTGTTGATTGCAAGTTCAGAGGAGAAAAAATAAAGGTCAAGCAGGCAGTACAACAAAAGTTTTGCAGTGGGAAAGCAAATGACAGGAAAGAAGGAGGGAGGAAAAGAAGGGCACTGATACTGCAGGAAAATATTTGCTTTGTAAATCAGGGAAAAGTATTTCTAGAAATGATCAGGAATTTGGATTATAGCCTCTAAAACGATAGTAAAAAACCTTCTAGACATGAGTTTGAGCCAACCTCCCCCCCTTTTTATATTAAAAGGAGATGCATCTGTGTTTTTAATATGGCTGTCATAACTACTGGTGGCCTTACTAAAATAGCGATGTGCATGTCTAGAAGAAAAATAAGATATATCATCAGTTCAGAAATGCTAAGAACAGATGACAACAGAATCAAAGCAAATATTAGGGTTTCCTAGAGATATGTCAAAATAATTGATATATACTTAATCTCTTGTCTTCTTTACATATTTTCTAAGCCAATGAAGACAACTAGATGTATTCACTAAATTCAGTATTTCTTCACAAAGCATCGGTGACTGTAAATTCAATGGCATCCATTTACTTTTGGAGAATGAAATGCTGGATCTGAATTTTTACTATAGGTATGCCCATATGAAAGTTATCACAATTCAAATGTTTTCCTGCATTTGAATAAAAAAATCCCACACATATTGACTAATAGTCAATGTGAGCATAAACACTGAAGAGAAATGATTCTTTTAAATTATAGCATTTTTAAACATCTGGTTATTTGATGCAATGTCCTAATGATGCTGGTAACATCTGCATGACAGAACCTGCTGCTAGAATCAAGCCCTATTTGAAGTCACATTAAGTAACATTTGCAAGCCTATACTTTACCCTTAGAAAATATACAAGTCACACATAAAACAAACTCCATAAGCAATTAAGCAATAAGGCCCCATCAAAGTCATCACACTAAGCCCGTTCTGTTTACAAAATCACAGCTGTTAGGCCCCAGCTCTGCAAATTTGCCAGCCCCACACTTCGCTTCAAGCAAGAATTGGATACAGAGGATGTTGTAGATCTGATTTTACAAAGCAATCCACAGGGTGCAATGAGGAGGTGGTTTGCATCACTGGGATTTAAAACCATATTGTTTCAGTACAAATAGCTTTGTCCCAAGAGAATTCTCATAAAATACTGTCTTTCTACGTTGAGAATGGATAAAATGTGAAGTGATAAATACGTAAGCACAACTACATTTTTAATACTGTCATCCAGCACTCTTTAAGCAATGACAAATCTTTCAGAGTACATATAAATTAAAGTTTCCTTGTTATTAAGACTAACAAATATTCCTATCCTTTCAGTAACTACCTTTTTTTAATCAAAATCTTAATCCTCAAAAAGCCGAAGCCTTGTATCATTCCCACACTGGGAACTGACTCATGTGGATATACAAGAAGCCCTAATGAAGGAATGAGACTGCTAAATTATAAAGGAAGCAAATCACTGTCCTGAAAAGTCACTTAAAAAATGTCAGCTATTCCAGCAACTGCATGTAAGTGTGAGCTCTTGTCAATGAGAGAAAAAATCTGGTATTCCTGACAGTAAATGATTTTTAGAAAGTAGCAAGAAGATGCTCAGAACTATGCTTTCCAAAAAAAACCATGGAGCTTAAAATTTGTAGTCTAAGCAATAACTATTACACAATAAGTCAACAGAACATTTGCAATAATTCTGTATTGAAGGCATTTTCCTCAAAAATAAGCACATACTTTACATGAGTTTTCTTACAGTACTTGTGTCATAAAGCTGCAAGATGCTTACGGCTGGGTTACAGATGTCCCTGCAGGAACCGTCTGGCTCTTGCCTGAATTAATGCCTTTCTGACCCTGACCTGATGTGTCCTCAAAGAGTTTATCTTGTCTCACAATGAAGAGCTGAAAGTGAACCATAACCATTTTAAGTCCTTACACAGCATTTTCCTTCCTTTTTCCCCATCTCTATGCATTTAATTACTTTCCATAATCAAAACAAATTTGTGCTTATAACGAGCCGTAAGCACTCTGGTAGCCTGGAGCAGTGCTGCTCAAGTTCTTAAAACTTTTGGAGGCCAAAACCACTCTTCTGCTAAGCAGGTGCCCTAACAGCACCGTACCTCTCAGCACAGGACTGATACCAAAAATGTTGGCACATAAACTCTGTAAGACTTGTTTTGGAATCTTAGAAAGTAAATGACGTGCGGAATCAAACTTCACAACTCAGGAGAGTTATAAAGCAGGTATGTTTTATTGCCAGCTAGGGTGCAAGGGGGATTTTCTCTTCCTAGCTTACACACTGTATTGTCTAACAAGCAGCTACTTATAGTGTAAAGGCATACATATTCATCTACGTGGGCTAGGCTAATACAATTAGTTCGCTAAAAGGGTGCTACTATTACTATTATTTCCATTATTCCATTATTGTAAGTCCACTCTTCACCTCATCCGAGTTGGCTGTGTTTCAAACCACAGAAACAGCCTTGGACAGTCTCCTTTCTCAATGAATCACAGTTACACAGCTTCTGCCTGGGCCTGGAGTGTTTGGTGCCCTTGTTTTGAAAAATGCCTTCAATTCCTGTTACTGAACACTTCTGTTGGTTAACCCTTTCATTCCCTGTTTCACAAGCACCTTTAATCAGGCCTGGGCAACATGAGGGAGCAATCTCCATCATGTACAACGAGACCAAAGCAGGGGACAGAATGTATTTCCCACTCACATGCATATGTATAAATTTTCCCCAAAATCTTATGCATATTCTATCACTTCCCAAGGACTAATTTTAATGTTATTATGAACTTCACAACAGTCAGATCTCTCACTGATTTGGAGCTTTGAAGCCAGCTCTGCCTGAGCTCCAAGCAGAGGCGATTACAGAAGAGATGCCTGTTCCGCACAGATCGCACACAGGAGGATCTCATCTCCAAAGGACCCAGTGTCTGGAAAAACACTGCTTCAAAGAAAACACGCGATCAGAGGGACATTCTATCTAACTTTCGCAGAAAATACAATTACTTCGATGAAAGTTAAGTCTACTTTAGATTAAACCAAACTATTCCACTTTCTGTAACAGTAACTTCTTATATCAGCACATGGCATTAACCACGTCCTCTGAGGACCACAGTCGAAAGGAGCCAAGTGCCTGCTATGGAGCTGCTTGCTTAGAAATCACTCTATCGCCTTATTTCCCGCTGAGTTTGGGGTTTTTCGTTTCCCTGCGACAGCAACTGACAACATTTGCGTTCCCACCTTAGCGCTAACCGCGCGGCGCCCCCGCACGCCCAGCGCCGCAAGATGGCGGCCGGCCGCAAGGCCGCCACAGGACTACGTTTCCCATCGTGCAGCGGTGCGGAGGCGGCCGGAAGCTGCCGTCTGCGCGCGCGCCGCCGCGTGACTGGCGCTTCATTGCGCGCTGCGTTCCGGCGGAAGTGGTTCTGTGGGTGGCCGTGTGTGGCAGTCGGAGGTGGGTGTGCGGGGCCGTGGAGAGCGCTCCCGCGGGCAGGGCCCTGCGCCGCTCTTCTCACGCCTTTCCTCCCTCGCGAGCCAGCCGGGTCTTCTAGCGGGTTGGTGGTCGCGGTCTCCCCTCTCGCGTCGCGGCTCGGCGGCGGCCGTGGCCGGGCGCCTGGGGTTGGGCCCGTGGGCAGGGCCTCGGCATCCCCTGCTGGGGCTCCCGGCCGCCGCTTCAGAGCCTTGATGTCCTATGGCTGGTGCGGTGTAACCCCAAGAGATCGGAGCTGGGTGGGCTGGGGCCGGTGCGGGGTGATATGTCGCAAGGAGTTATGCAAACGTAGCTTTAAAGAATGAATTGAAGGTCCAGGTTCCTGCCTCGTCTACGGTAGAACGGTTTTGATTGTCTTCTATATGTTATAGATGAGATGTTTTTTTATACGCTGAACTCCACCTTGGATTGTCTCATTGCTGCGCTTTCAGAACTTTGAAAATATAGGAAGTCAAGATGAAGAGCAGCGTGACACAAGTAAACGTAAGTGTTCTTAAACCTAAATTGTGGGGACTGATTATTTCCTTATCGCTGATGATTATGTTTGCAGTTGATGTTGCATTGAATAAAAATCCCTGAATGTAAAGCAAACCCTCCGTCATTGACAGCTGCTGTTTACAAGATAAATGTTAGGATGAGAGCAGTGGATTACTGTTATTTCTAACATTGGTTTTTCAAACAGTGGAAGTTTTGAGCATTATTAACATATGATGATAAAGTAGTCTGTGAAAAGTAACTGAATAAATGGTGCCTCAACAAAGAACATAAGCATGTGGAGGAATGGAGAAAAGAGATGTTAAAAATGAATGGTGATGTTAAAAGGAAAAGATGAATAGGCAGGAAACAGCAGTTCGTGTGGCAATTGCATTTCGTTTTGTGAAAGCTAAAACTTTCCCTTTTAAGAGCTATGGCATACATTTCTGAATGGATAGCAATGATTTTGGGAAATGCAAGAAGGAAAATTGTATTTAAAATAATCTTGTCAAATGATGCTTTAGAAGTGTCATGGTTGGAAAGTGTGCTATATTTTGGAGAGCAGTACTCTTTCTATGTGCTGTCTCAAATTAATGATACTTTTCTGCTTGTGTTTCTAGAGTTTGACCCTGCGTAGGCTTCTTCACTCTTTTGGTTCCAACTTTGCTGACTGAAGAGATTTTTGCTTAGAATACAGTTTTGCATTGTATTATTTGGGGGGGAGGGAAAGCAACAACTTAAGGACTTTTTTGAACCCTGAATGATTTTAGTTATCCACTGTAGTCTCATAAGTGAGTGTTGAAAGGGAATGAAAACTATATTGGAAATACAAGAACTTCTTGTACTAGCTTGGCTGTCAAAGATAATGTTACTCTGGAATTAAATCATCAGATGGATGTTCTTTTGTAGGGATGCATTTGTGTTGTGCTATTGTCTTGGTTCCAGTTGGAATAATTTTGATACAGTGTTAGAAATGTACCCTAGAGAAGACTATCTTCTAGGATATGTTATAGTGGCCTCAAAAATGTTTACGTATTTATGTGTGTACACACACATACAGACCAATTTGAGTTATGGCAAGTCAGCCTCATCTGTCTGTTGATAGGGTGATACTCATAATCTGGTTGCTGTTATTTTTTAGAAAGCCTCAGACAACACTGATTTTACTTGTGCAGCTCATTGTAAACACCATACTTGCCATTTAGTAAAGATACTTTTCTTTCCAGTTAAGTTTTTGGAGGTTGGTTGGTAGACTTGTCAATCAGAGCCTGCTTGTGGAGGAGGTGTCATTGTATTCTACTAAGTAACAGTTTTAACTGGTTCTTTGATGGGGCAAAAACTAGTGTCCCAGTATGCTTGTGGATAGAATGCCACTTCAACCAGTGAGATGAGTATTTCTGCAAAAAAGTTCATTCAAGGCACATAAGCAAGTCCTTCTGTCAATTTTGCATTGAGCTGAAGTGTTACCTATTTCACAGCTGATCACTGGCTGATAATATGAGATTGTGGTTCTGAAAAGTCATAAATAATATTTTAAGGGAAGAGAAGACCCTTACAATGAAAATATAAAGATCATAAGCTGCTTCTTAGCTGTTCCAAAGTAGTTTTGAAACATCTTGATGAAGTCAGTGTGTTTCTGTGTCTTGTTGATTCTGTCATGCTCCAATTTTTGTGTATGCCTCCATAATTCTATGTTATGGTTCAGACCACAGAATTTGCTGTGAATTATTTAAGTGTTGATCACTTAAACAATCCTGCAAAATTAGGCTTGAAAAATCTAGAAGTATATTTACTTCTAGGGCCTGTCAAGCACAACAGCATACTTTAAACATTTATAGTGTATGAAGCTAGGAATGACACATAAGAAAATAAATCATAGTAAAAAGGAGGAAGGTAAGGAAAATTATGCAATAAAGGGAATCTTTAGGGGATAGGAAAGGCACTCTTCAAACAAGAATTGGTACAAACCTGTTAATGGTGTTGCATGTGATGTAACAAAGTTTAAAATAGTGTATTGAATAAGGAAGCAGCAAAGGCAGACCAAAGGTATGTCTGTTCTAGTTGCTAGCAGTAATTGATAGCAAGTGACTTAAAGTTTAGAAACATTGCATCTATAAAAGTGCTTGCCCACATACTTTCCCACTCTCTGCCTACTTGCAGCTTCTTGAGCCAGATAATTGCTGTGGTAACCATATGAATTTTACTTCAGTGTTCACCCAGTCTCTTCAAAACATGTAAGCATTTGGCATCTGCAGTATCCTACAGCAGGGGCTCCAGCTCTTAACTGCTTGTTACTTAGAACCAGCTTTCCTTGTCATGACTGACTGCCATTACCTTTGTTTGACGAACCTCTTTTCTTGTGTAAATATAGAGAACAAGAGACATGGAACACTTTGATGTCAAGATGTATGTGCTCACAGTAATTAATGTTGAGTTAATGATGTTGGAGTTTGATTTTTCTTTCTGTTTTCTTAAAGCATGGTTCCAGTTATGAAAGGAAGGAAAACTACAGTTCGCATCAAAGAAGTTTGTCTCCAGAGGACAGGTAGAGTGATTGATTTTTGTACCCTATGATTCTGTGTGTGTATCTCGTGTGATTAAAAATAATAAAAAATCAGATTCTGTTTGTTCTTATTTATTACCATAACTGAGCAGTGAAAAATAAGTGTAGGTTTAATAGAATACTTGAACATCAATATAGCAGTAATTACAGAGATTTATTATTAAAACTAAATCATTAAAAAAATCCTTAGCATTCAGTTAAGTTGTCATGGCACTCGAAAATGAAAATTAGATGCCAGCTTTTTGCTTGGCCTTGAATATTGCTGATATTGCAGTTTTCACTTTAGAACAAGATTATTGATGCCAGCAGGATATCATTTCAATATCATGTCTGTCATTGCATTTGAATATCATGTCTATCACGTGAGATAAACTGTTACCATGTACTTTTATTTTTACATTTTAATTCGAATGAAATCTCTTGTACTAAACATAACATTTTTTTTTTTCAAATAGTATCTAGTCTGTTTCGTGCTAGACAGGCAAAAATAGGTGAAACAAATTAATGCATGTGTTCCAAAGAATGCGTGGTGCTGAATTTACCTTTGGTACTTGATGTTATTATAATTTAGCATTTAATTTTAAGTTCTAGAAGGAGATTCCTTTTACAGTGCTGCTCTTGATATTTTTCTTGCTTGCTGACAACAAATTACTATGAAAGAAGCATTTTCTGTTTTAATGATGTGTATATTAATACTCGGGTTGCACAATTGGAACAGTTAGTATATATGTAACATTGTACTTCAAGTAGATAATTACATTGCCTTTCTAAGCTTATTAACAAGAAAATTCTCTTGGCTTGCAAATAGGGATATCGAGCGTGACAGGTCTCCATCTCCCAGAAAGAGAAGGTACTCTGATGACAACAGGTATGATCAGGAATATTCAAGAAGGGAGTACTATGATGACAGAACTTCAGAAGGACGGCAAGTATCAAGTCACTTCCTAATCAATAGGAAATAAAAATACTTATTTTAAAGAATAAAACATGAAAAGTTTTCACAAACCCTTGGTGGTTTTGGCTTGGTTTTTTTAGAAGGATGGAAAGGGGGAGAGAAAGATACCATGAGAAATGGGAGGAGAGAGAATCTGATCGAAGAAAGCAGAGAAGATATTCGTCACCTGATGGTAGGACTCCAGAGAGGTCGTCAGGCCAGAGCTCACTTGCTCATGATGAGACCACTTCAAAGAAGAAGAAAGAAGAAGTGGATCCAATCCTTACTCGCACAGGTGGTGCATATATTCCACCTGCCAAGCTCAGGATGATGCAAGAGCAAATCACTGATAAAAATAGGTGCGTTGGAAGTAACATACTAGAATTTTTACTGAAAAGCGAAACAGTGGAAGTGTTTTAGTGAATGTTGGTGAAAATGGGATACATTTTGTGGGCTGTGTTCATGCTTATGAAGGTATATTTTTATCAGAAAAAAGGGAAAAGAATCAGGTTGTGACTGTGCTTGCTTCTTCTGCAAAGTGTAAATGGAAAAGTGGGATACAGAACATAACCTTGGAATATCTTGGAAAACTGAACATACTGTATTATGCTGTATCTGCGGAGATTTACATTTTGGTATATCATGTCAGTTCAGTGACTTCCTAGCAGTTAAATGTATAATCGTGAACTAGTCTTCATATTTATACAGTGAATACCTTCTTGATTATTTTACTAAGTACAGCTTACATTCATCTTTTCATATATATATATATATAAAAATTCACTCAGTGCTACCTCAAATTTGTGTATTAATAATTTGTGATAACCTTTGTGATAGCTTGGCGTATCAGAGGATGAGTTGGGAAGCCTTAAAGAAGTCAATCAATGGTCTCGTCAATAAAGTGAACGTCTCTAATATAGAGAACATCATTCATGAGCTCCTTCAGGAAAACATTGTTCGGGGAAGGTAAGTCTTAGTATTTTGAAACAATTCTTTTACTTCTCTGCTAATATGTGTACGCTTAGTGTGTACATCACTAAGTGTCCTGTGTTTAGCGTGTGGATGATAGATTTTTTAACTAACCTTGGGCTGTATTGTGTTGTGCAGAGTAGTCCCCTGTTTGGGGAAGGGGCCAGCAAGAAAGGGTTTGCATGCTTGGAGGAATAAGAGTGTAATGGGTAGTATACATCTCCTTTTCTTAAAGGTTTTACCTGCACATTTTACTTGAACAACTTGCAATTTACAGGTGTTACATCTATTTACTTTTGTATTCCTGGATTTTTTCTGTGGGACAGATAATATTTATAGCCAATATTTAGCAAAAGCAGTTTTGTCTTAGTCACCTGACTGGCTTGCTTGTTGTTGTAATGTAGAGAAGATTATTATGCTACTTGAGCTCAGCACGAAGTAATGGTGACTGAGCACATACTGCGTGATGACTTTCCTCTGAAAGATCAGAATCCTGCAAATAGCATAAAAATAATGATTAAGTAAAATCTACTCAGTGGGCAAATAGTTCCTGAATGAGACTTGTGTTAAAAATGAGGTCTCAAATGATGTATTGTAGAGCTGCTTTTTACCAGCCTGCATTTTAAATCCCTGCATCTTCATTTTCACAGAAGCAGTAGTATTTTAGTTTTAAAATGATGAGCTTATTAAATGTTTTCAGAATACAGACAAACTTCCACGAATGAGTGTATCTTGTAAGCTTATAAATTTTTAAATAATCTAGACAGAAAATGACACCATTTGCTCTTCTTCTTACAGTTAATTTTGACTCCCAAATTTGCACAAAGGTGCAAATTAATGTATAATGTAAAAGTAATGACTTGAAGTTTTACCTAGCTCTGAAGTCCTTTTCTGAGCTCTCTAAGTAGAGCGTAAATAGAATGTGAACCAGACCAGTTCCTGTTTGTGAGAGGTAACTAATAGTTTCAAAATTCAATCTTCTGTTTCTTTCCACCAGTACGAAATTAGTTCTTTTCCATTTTTCAATTCAAATTAGGAATAAGTTCCTTAGGCATTTTGTATCTAGTACCATATAGGAGGGTTTTCTTAAGGATCTGAATAGACTACAGAGTAGAAGATTGAGTTTGATACTCGTGTGCACTTTGAAGATGTGTTTGGAAGTTTATTTCCCCCCTTCACCCGTTTATAATGGAGTAGTATAGCAAAAGTCAAATTCTGTGCTAAAGCATTAGAAAAAGTAAAAATGGGAGGGGAGAGTATCAGATTCTTTTCAGACTTGAATCTTGATATAAATGTAAGAGAGACGATTACTATGATAAAAGAACTATTATCTCATGAGGCCTGTGTTTACCACTTAGAGCCTAAATGAATGTAGTCTTTAATAACCAGTTCTTACAGTTCCAAAACGTAAATATTATGTTGAAATGATGCGATTTCATTTCAGAAAAGCATTGAAAAGCAATATTTTGCCCGTTCTGGTTTTACTGAACATTCAGTTTTATTTCTTCTAGGTAGAATTTTATTGTTAGGGACCTTTTATGGAAATGTATTTTTTTATTTCTTAGAAGTTTGTTTTGCTTGTTTAAGTTATCATTATACTGGAACCCCATTCTGTGTTTTTCGCAAGTAATTGTGGAGCAGATGGTTAGACTGTCACAAACGGGATTTTGTGTTTTCAACTAAGGAAAAGTTTCAGAGATAAGAACAACTTGTGTTGGGTTTCAAAAAAGCATAATTGCAGGATACATGATGAAGGCTTTTTACATGCTGGTTATTTTTAAATTAAGTCCTGATAGGAACAGTAATTGAAAGATAAAGTATCAGTTTAAGAATTTCTCATCTTGGACACATTTGGGCAACACGTTTTACAAAAGTCCATTTGTGGCATGATAAATAACAATTTGAAAATGACGAACTAGTACCTTCAAACTAGTCCAACTGTACAACACTACTTGATGTGATATATACTGAATAAAAACATTAAATGTTTTATTACCAGAGCAATCTTGAACTTATGTATTTTTACAGGGGGCTGCTGTCTAGATCCATTTTGCAAGCTCAGAGTGCCTCTCCAATCTTTACCCATGTTTATGCAGCTCTTGTAGCAATTATCAATTCAAAATTTCCAAATATTGGTGAATTGATTCTCAAGAGATTGATACTAAATTTTCGCAAAGGATATCGCAGAAATGATAAGGTATGTAAAATGTGAAGAAGCAACATGACAGAAGCTGTGTAATTCTGCTATCTTAACCTGTATCGAGTGTGGTCACATACTTAAAAGGACCTATCATTTGTACATTAAGTATAGTAGTAATAAGAGTATCATGAAAGCTTGACAGCCTGTTCTGGGTTGGAACTGATAGCTTTTGTTGTTTGTTTTTTAAAGCATACAGTTCTAATTATGAACAACTCAGTATTTCAGAAAAGTTTTGTAACTTAAGTTGATAGGGTGTTGAAGTGGAAATGGTTTTTTTCCATATGCAGTGTGCTAAAACTTCTTGTTTTATTTCATTTGCAGCAACTCTGTCTAACATCTTCAAAATTTGTTGCACACTTGATGAATCAGAATGTGGTATGTTCCTTCATGTTTCTGCTCAATCCAAACTCTGTATGCCTATTTCTTTAGTTTCGAGGCAGGAGTAGCCTTAAGTAAATATACTTTCCCTGTTCTAAAGGGTACTAAAATTGTGAGTTCAGGTTTTCTTTAAATGCTTGCTTTTAATTGGTACGACCTTTTTAGAAAAGACAGTGGTAATTGCCTGTGCAGTTGTCATCATTTACTATTCCACACACGCTCCAGGGTTTCCCCAGACTTCTGACGTATGTTTGGGCTAGTATTTGGGCAAATCTTGATGCAAAACAAGCATTATCTGAGGCTCTGTCCTACAGATCTTGAACAGAAGTTTTCCTGCAATACTGTTGTCTGACTTAAACATCTGTGTAGGCAGAACTAGACTCAGTTGCATCTGAATCAATTTTGTATCCAGCTCTATGACACCTTTTATGCTAGAAGTCAGGATACTGCAATTTAAATAAAGGCTAGAAACAGTATTTCAGGGATGCCTTGGGAATGTACAGCATTTCGGTAAAGAGGAAATTAATCTGACATGTGCCTTTTGCTTATATACATGATCCTGGAAGACCTGATTTAATTATAGACACAATGCACTCACCACTAGTTTCTGTAGAAGAAGTGCTATTTTATTTGCTTCTCAGAAATACATTCTATTTCTTCCTTAATGGAGAAAAGTTTTTCATTGCTTGCTTGTCCACCTTAATAATATAGTCACATTCACTATGGAGCTGGTGTAATTGCAGGTGGTGAAATTGTATTAGAATTTTTGACTCCATCTTAATTAGCATTGTCCCACTACTGTTGCCTTGTGTGTAGTTAAACAAGTGTGTTGTGGCACCCTCAAAGGCTGATCTGCTCTGTCATATAAATCACTGTAGTAGTAATAGTGTAACATTGTACATTCTAATTATTTATTGATATTCTTTTCGTAGGCTCATGAGGTTTTATGTTTGGAAATGCTCACTTTACTTCTTGAAAGGCCTACTGATGACAGTATTGAAGTAGCAATTGGATTTATTAAAGAGAGTGGGCTCAAATTAACAGAAGTTTCCCCTAGAGGTATTAATGGTAAGTGTCATTAGTCAAAACATTTCTTTTTGGTGTTTGTATTAATAAATCCTTTTAATATTTACATTTGTCTCCTTCCAAAGCAATCTTTGACCGTCTTCGACACATTCTGCATGAATCTAAAATTGATATGCGTGTTCAGTATATGATAGAAGTCATGTTTGCCGTACGGAAGGATGGCTTCAAGGATCATCCAATCATCCCAGAGGGATTGGATCTAGTGGAAGAAGAGGATCAGTTTACTCATATGTTGCCATTAGAAGATGACTACAATCCTGAGGATGTTCTTAGTAAGTTAGAAATGGAAGATGCTAAGACTGCATTCTCCATCAAAACAAATGTAAGATTAAATATTTATTGTTTTCTTAATTTTTCTATTTTAAATTAAGATTCTCTTTTATTCCAAAGATGTTTTCAAGATGGATCCGAATTTTATGGAAAATGAAGAGAAATACAAAATGCTGAAAAAAGGTAAGGGGATGTGTGTATACATGTTTATGTATGATGTTCATTTACATACTTATTCATAGGGCTTGTCTAGCTATTGTTAACAATCTTTTTTTAACGGTGGGTGATATTTGTGTCCCAGATAAATGTCTTTGAGTTCATCATAGACCTTTCCAATGTTTTCCTGCTGTTTTCTTTGGTGTTGGTTCGCAGCTATGTTTTCATTTGGGTATGACACTTTTTTTCTGGCTTTGCTACATCCTCCACATGAAACACCCTTTCACTCTTAGATGTTGGGTCAGGTGTTTTTGGTAATAAAGCTACTATGGTCTATATTCCATTAATCCAGAATACTGCTTTTTCAGAAATTCTTGATGAAGGTGACAGTGAATCTGAAGCAGATCAAGAGGCTGGAAGTAGTGAGGAAGACGAAGATGATGATGATGAAGAAGAGGAAGGTGAAGATGGTAAGTGTATGACTGGCACCTTACTAGTGACTGGTTGTAGATGAAATGGGAAAGAAAAGCTTGTTATGCATTTTGTGTAACTTAAGAATATTCAAATGTTAAGAGATGTTTCCATCTTAAATTATTCTCGGATATAATGTTTACTAGTAAATAGTGTAACTACTTTGTAATGCTCTATCGTATTTTTAAGTCAGTTTCAAAATTGTAATGGGTCTTCTTACAACTGTATTTACTTCATCTATACCTCACTTCACAGTTCAGTTCAGCCCTCTTTCTTGATCTTTAGTGGAAACAGTCAATGTTTACACCTTTTCAAAAAATACATTTGATTCCCAGAAAAAATAATGAGGGATAAGCATAATTGAAATGTTTGTGCACACTCCATGCATAATGGCAAAGCCAGCCAAGTCCTGTTCTTGTATTAAATTAGGAATGGATTTCCTCACCAGTTTGCTGGAGTGCTTCACAGCAGAGCAGAGCTTCCAGGCTGATTAAAACTATGAGGATTCACATAACTTTTCATTTATACTATTGCCAAACTTAAAAAGAATGAAAGAATAGTGAATATCATATGGGTGAAAGTGTTCCCAGAATGGTTTAGGTTTGGAACAGATTTTTCTACGCTTGCTCCAGAACAGAAGAGAACTTTGCAGAATGCTGTAATGTAGATTCTGCACGTAGTAGGAACTAAGAATTTCCTCTTAAAACCAGGAATACTACCTAAAAAAGCATTGCATAGATAAACTATGCAGAAAATACCTTGCTAATAATGTAGGCTAGAAATGTTAAACCCAGAGGTTGCAGTGGCTAAGTTATGTGAAAGGCCTTTAAAAGGAGAGTTATCCTCTTAAAACTGTATCTCTAAATATTTACCTGTTATTTACAGATGAGGCAAATACCGATTTTTATTTTTCTTCACAGTAAAACTAAAATATTATATAAACTTTCTAAACAATCTTAAATTACTTCTAGGAAAAATATTGCATGGTGTGCTATGGACTTAGTAAATACAGCTTTTCCAAAAGACTCTGTGTATCTGCCTTAGTGTTTTGTTCTTTACAAAACTGTGTTTTTCTTTGCTAGGTCAGAAAGTTACTGTCCATGACAAAACAGAAATTAACCTGGTTTCCTTCCGTCGTACAATTTATCTGGCTATTCAGTCAAGGTAAACATAATACAATTTGTACACCTGTGGGTGTAGTTGTTTTGTAATGGGTGAACTGAAGTTCTGTCTCTCTTTTTAAATTATTTCTTGATGTGCATTTGGGGGGGGGGGGTGGAGATGCGGAATCAGGAAGTGTTTATTGGAGCCTGACCTGATTGTACAAAGCAGACTGTTGTACAAATGGGTACTAAAGTTCTCATTCTAAGATAAATCCTGTTTGTTTTAAAATGTTTGAATAGTGCACTGGGACGTCTCTATGAGGATTGTTGCCATCAAAATTATCTGAGTGAAAAAGGCATTGATTTTTCAGACTATACAGCACATTAAGAATTTTTGAAAAAAGTGTGTGACACATAAATTAGGGATGCTGTAGAGTTTCTCTGCTTCTTCAGAGTAAGGAGTTCCGCAAGATGGTACTCTTTAGCCTTGTTGCCTTCTGTATTAATCAGGAAATAAATATTCAGATCCCAGTCCTGAGGTGTAATGCGTTTTATATTCATCTTGAGAATGAAATCCTCTTGCACCTGATGTCGCAAGTAATCAAAACATAGCAGTATGACTCCACTGTTGCCTGGGTGAAAGCGAAGATTAATCTGTTGCATGCCACTTGATACCCTTGTCAGAAGTAGGCGTGACCCACGATATTCTGCAGGTGTGAACCTGCATGAGGTAGTAAGGTAATATAGTTATGGTATTGACCATTAGACATATGAATTAATACCGTACCGCAATGTGTGAAAGGCTTTTACATTTCTCAAAGTTACTGTTGCTTTCTTGTCATACTTAAATTTGTCCATTTTATACTTGGGTGGGGGATACTTTCTGGTAGCTAATGGCTTTCAATATGCAAGACTGGGAGTGCAGAGAGGAGAGTGTGGTGTATACTGCTTTTGGGACTTCTGTACTGTGGTTGCATTTCAGTGTTTTTCAGGATATGCAAAATGACTTCATGTGTTTGTGTTTTGGTAAGTTTTGTAAGATGATGTAATAGTAATAACAACCAGAGTCAGCTTGTTTTCAGATTGTCTGCAACTGTAATGACTTTGGATTCATTTTCAGATATGAACTCATGAAATACAAAATGTTTTTTTGGAAAAAAAAACACACAACCAAAAAACCCAACAAACCAAACAACTTTCTGAATGTTAATGAGATACTTTATTTCAAAACTGTTCAAGTTTCAGCACCCACAATTGATGTAATCCTGTAGTGTTTTTAACATAGTATATATTGCACAGATTATAAAAAGTACTTTTTCTATTATTGCAGCTTAGATTTTGAAGAATGTGCTCATAAATTGCTGAAGATGGACTTTCCTGAAAGTCAGACTGTAAGCCTTACTTCTTACTCTGTTTTGTTATTAACATCATTAAGAAATAGTACTATGCTAGTATCTAGAATCCTTACTCTTGTCCTAGCACCCAGTTTGTATAGCAAGCAGATATGAAATAAGAGTGAATCCTTACAGCTGTTGTTCCTTAAAATGGGTTATGTAACCTTAAGAGCAAATAGGTTGACACATATTTCATAAGACATTTATCTTATGCAATTGCTCCTTTCTGTCACGCAGTTCAAACGTATGCTTATAGCCTGTTTGAAAAGGTTTGTTGGTTGGACTGTTGAAGTACTTACCCAAGGACAAAACTATTGTAGCATGGCAATCATTCTTATTGCTCTGGCTCTGAAAGAACTCGGAGTTGAAGATTGTGTTTATTTGCTGGCAGCTGTAGACTTTATCATTTGGGTTTGAAATTCAGTGTAGTGCTAAAAGAATTTGTTGTTCTCTTGCTTTCATGGTCCTGTTCAAGTAAAGGTGTATCAAATTAAAGCAGTTGTAGGTATGATTGCTTTGTTGTAGTCTTGGAGATCATTAGACAAAATCTGTTTTGTTTTCAGGCACTGTGTGTAAGATAAATGCAGTCGTTTGTTTTCAAGTGAAGGAAACTGTCCTTCAGCTAGTACTAATACAAAATCCTGGTAGAATGTAAATACCGATCTAATTATATAAACAGCTTTTCAGTCACCCATAAGCTGTCATCAGAAAAATTGCACTTGAGAGTGCTTTAATTTTCTTGTGGCTTTAATTATCACTGTTCTGCTTATTTGGAACAATATATGTTAGAGTAACCTTGTTAGCATAATAGTAACTAGTAAGAGGAGATCAGGGCTACAGTTAGATGTGCTTCGAAAACTTGGTTTAATCAGTTTAGTCTAGTAATCAGAAATTGGTTTGCCTGTTTTTTTCAGTTCTTGTACTATTTTGTTACTAAGCAACTTTTGCTGACAAAGAATTCAGAAGATTGTTGCGTATTTTTTTGTCTAATTCTTTAATTTTGTGCATGAAATGTAATACAAAGCATGCAGAGGATTATGATCCTCAGTGAAGCATAGCCTGAAGAATTCTGAACTTAAGGCGTTACTTCTCATATAATTTATGGGGTACTAATTTATTGAATATGAATCCTTTTATATTATATAATCCTGTGAAGGGCTTTATTTCTGTTTTGGCTTTGAGAAAGTTTCTGTTTCCCATATCAATCACAGATTAAAAATACATGGATGTTATTGTATGTAGAAATAAATGTGCCTTCACATTTGTGTCTTCCTGCCTTATTAGAGGCAGAAAAATTGTTACTGCTAATTTTGTACAAGAGCTGTCAGAGCAACTCCTAGGTTTAATTTTGACACTTAGAGTATAGGTAAATTGAATGTATACCAAACTAATTAAATACAGTACTGACTAATTTAGACTACAGTAGCTTTGTGACCAGCAGCACTATAATCTCTCAAACATTTTCACAGACTTTTGTGTCTCCTAGAGAACAAATAATTGGAGGAGTCAAAATATGGTAATCCCACTAGCTGTATAGTCAAGTCGATAGACAGCATTACTTTGTTCCCTTAACATGTCATTCCAACAGAATCTTTCCTGTCACTTTGTGCTTTAGAAAATGTGTAAAAACTCACAAAACGTCACAGTTCTTAATATTAAAATTCATAGCATTTGAAAACTACTACATTTAGATGAATAAGGAGTTGAGTTTGAATATCATAGTTTGTGGTACTCTAGATAATTTATTTCGGTTAGCTCATCACTAGCTCATTTAAAAAACACAATTTGAGATGCTGTAGTTATGATTCAGCTATAATTGCCATGAATGAGATGCTTTTAAAAATAACACTTGTGCATTTATTTTGGCATTTTGTGTGTGTGTGCAGGTATATGTTTATCTAAAAGAGATATAAATAAATTAGTATCAACCTATGATTCAGTATTAGTTGTAGGAGATACTACAAGGTTCAAAATTGCTGTAAAACTACATCACCTTATCATGAGGTAACACCTTTTTGTCCTGATTTTTTTTTTTTTCCCCTAGTAATGATCATTACTTTTCACCTCACCTTAATAAAAGAGGTGAGAGCTTTAACTTGCCCATTGTATAGACTTACAGCTCCTAAGGATTGTTTAGGGTGGCAAAAATAAAAAATGAGATTTCCTGATCAGTGCAAGAGCAGAAAAAACAACCAGATAAAATTATTCAAGGATTTATGGGGCTCAAGTCTTTTGGTGTGGATAAAAACCTGAATGCACTCAGCAGAAACTACTGGCTGAATTAACTGCTGGTTTCTAAACAAAGAAAATCATCTTTTATTCTTTAAAGTTAATATCTTCTGATTGAAGCCTCTAGTGAATTGATGCCCACTGCCTTCATTATCAGGATTATTTTTTTAGCCGTAAAGCACTTTTTTTTGTCTGTCTTACTGAAAGATGCAGCAACCTGTATTGCAGGATGATGTTTATTTGTAATTTCTTTATGCCTTATGATTTGGAGCTTTAACCAATCTTGAGAAATTCTTGAAGTGTCTGCTGAAGTCTTAGGTGAATCTTTGAAGTTTCTTTATGCTTGTAAAAAAATTTTAGTTTAGATTGAGTGTATCAGAGGTGATAATGTCATGGTTGGTTGTTTCTTATAGTGAAGACGCTGTAGGAAGAGCTTGTTCTCTGTGCCAACTCCTACAACAAATGGTGGTTACCATGGGAAGCAGGTGCTGGAGTGTATGACTGAAGTGTTGTTTAATGCAGTTTCTATTCCTTAAAAATTGGGCCAAACTAAAATTCTCATTGCAAAACTTTTTTTCCCAATATAATTTTACAATAACTTTGTTGAATTAGTGGATTATTGTGTCATGTTAACTGCTGTGCAACACGAGTATTTGTATGCTTAATACCAGTAATGGATCTGTTGCACAGCTCTGACTTGCAGAAAGAGGATTAAGGTTCAACTGGATCATCTATGGAACAGAGCAACATAATGCTGCTTCTTGGCATTGCAGTTTAGTGCCAGGTGCTGAGGGGAATCTTGGCAGTCATTTTTTTTTTTTTTAATACTAGCCTAAAATTGTTGTGTTCTGACTTGAGATGAACACATTTTGCCATGAACTGAAAAGCTGCTCTTTCAGAAGTGAATGATGCTGTTAAACAGAAGCTTACATCTTCTATTTCCCTTCTGATTTACATGCATTTTATTTTAGTCTCCAGCTGTATATTCTCCTTCGACAAAATACTAATTTCCATTTGCTCATCCTTTTTTACCACCCTCCTTTTTTGGAGGATGACAAGTTTGCCTACTCGTGTGTCCTATTTTTCTTTCTCTAGAAAAACACCTTTTCTTTCCATAGCTTTTTTTTTTCCAGGTTCACAAGCTCAGTTTTCGTTTCCAGCTTTCCAGTTTTTCCGTTTTTCTTGACTCTTATTCACTTATTTTTGGTCCAGGATTCCGGAAGTATATTTTTCTTGTCCCTGTATCTTGTTTTTAAACTGTCTTCCTGAGGACACTTGATCTCTTTCTTGTCCTTTTTGATTCTTTAGATTACTCCAGCATGTTGTCTTCTGCATCAAAGGGATCTTCTTCAGTCATTAGAAATTAAATCTTCTAGAATGTATACTTTTCTTCTGTATTTTATTAATCTGATTGACGTAAGCAATATGCTTTATTGCTTTCTTTTTCTGTTTTTTTGTTTATGGTTTTTTTTTGGTAACCTTTCAGGTTTCTTGTCTGTATCCTTTTTTGAGGTGTCATAGTTACCTTAAATGAGCAAAAGTGTTACTCCTCTGGCTTTTTATGTTGCCTGTTTAAAATAAATGTCCAAAAGCCATTTCAAAAGTTTTGTCACAAATTTTCTCCTTGATCCTTTTTCACATTGCATCTTCCATACTACAGATTTTCAGAATCCCCCTGTGCATGTTTTTGTAGATTCTCTCTTTCTCTACCACTGTTTCTTAGAAAAAAATCATCTTGTAACTTTTCTCAGTTCTATAAGAACTTTTCATAAATATTATCACTAAAAGTGTGTTGAAGTTAACTTTGTTTTTTTCCTGTTGCTGTTTCTTACAGCTTCGGCAGTTTAAATGGCATCACTATCTTCCTGCTTCTGATTTTTATGTTACGGTTTCCTCCCCCTTTCTGACCTCTTTTCTGAATTCTTGTCCACGTATGAAAACATTCTAAATTTTACTTCCTTACTCTGTTGTGCTGACATCAATCCCTGTGGAGGAGTAGGTTCCAAGCAGACTCTTGCTAAGCTAGCATAGCTCTGCTTATTCAGATCTGTGAATGTTGTTACTGTAACTCAGATAGGAAGACAGTTGCATGCATCCCTTGTGCATTAGGAGCTCTTGTTCCCTCCTACTTTTCCATGTGGAGTCTTAAGCTTTGACAAAGGGGGTTATTGGGATTTTTGTTGATTTGACTCACTTTATCTTAGTTCTGCTCTCCTGCATTAGCACTAGAATTTAAATATGTCAAATTCACAGAATTTAATTCCCCTGTGTTGGCTTCAGATTTCTTTTTTTAAGGAAAAAAGAAAATCAAGTAGTTGAAATGCATCCTTTTTGCAGTAAATAGGAGGAGCCTTGCTTTTCTTGGTGTTATTTAGATCCAGCTGAAGCCTGCCTGCAGATCAAAAGTTGGAAAGCTTTCTTGTTTTACAGCCTGTAAAGCTTTTCGGTGTTATAGCCTGTGAGAAGCTGTTCTAAACAAGCCTTGCAGTTGCTTCTTTGGGCATATGTTCAGTCTTGGCAGAGCGCACTATTTCTTTCTTAAAAGCCCTGTTATTATCTGTGTTAAAGCTGCATTAATCCCGTGCAATACTGGAGAAGAAAATCTAAATAAATTAAAACTGTAGTTAGAGGAGTATGTTATTACCAGTTGCTCTGGCTTCTGAACTATGGGGAAAGCAAACAAACAAGCCCAACTAAAATGTCAGAAATAGGCTTTCAACTTTACGCTTTCCCTTAACAAATTTTTGTCACCTATGTTCTTGTAGGAACGCACTTCACTTCCTAATGTTTTTAGTAGTTGAAAGAAAGAGTTAAGGATCCTTATGGTAATACAAATCTAGACAGAAGTGACAACTGCTTAGCTAGAGAATTAATCTTTCTTGAGGAAAACATGAGAAATATAGATTTTTTTTTTATTATTATTATTATTATTTTTAAAGATGCTAGAGCCTACAGAATATCTAATTTTAAAAGGTTCTTGGCACCATTCAACTGAGAGGAAAGGGGAATATCTTACCTGGTTACCCAGTCTCCCTCAAGGGGGAAGGCAGGGACAACCAAGCAAAAGCCAACCAACTAACTATACATTGTTCTTGCTCTTTGAAAATGTGCCTGAAACAGACTGGTTTTTAGGCTTTTGTTCATTTCTTTCACTTGTGATAAGAACAAAACTTCTATACAGCAATGCTTGGAACTTTGCTAAATCAAAGTGGAGCTTCTTCTGAAAGACTGTCCCTCAATGCAGTTAGCCTGGACAAAAGTAATGGTTCACAGGATTTTTTTTCTTTTACTTGAAAAGAGAAAAGTTATTGTAGGCACAGCCTTCTTGAAAGAATTATGCATGCATTTGTCACATTTTCATTTTTACAGGATAGTGTCACACTTGCTCAAAGCAGCCCTAGTTGGAGGGGTGTCAGTGTCTCTCTAGTGCTATTTATGCATTGACTCTGGAAGATAACAGAACTATTTATTTTGACTTGACATTCCGTGAGAATGTAGTCCAAAAAACTGGTATAAAGTTGGGATGATCTAAAGCTGATAAATATGTTCTGATCAAATTGATGATTTCTTAGAATAATTGGTTTCCTTTGCTGTTGTAGGGCGTTGCTGCTGTAGATTTGGCAGCCACACCATGATAAGTTCAGACTTACCACTGCCTATAAAAGGTGATCATTGTCAAACAGATTTTCTGTATTTTGAAGCAGGACTTTTTGTGGGCCTGAGATGCTGAATCAATCTGAGTTTTCATGATTTATCAATTAAAAAAAAAAATTACATAGCAGTGACTGAGGTTAAAAGTATGTTTAATTGGAGTTCTGTTAGTGCATTGACTTCCTTTATTTCTCTACTTCTTTTGTTATGTTAAGATCTGGAAATACAAATCTAATGACATGGATACACCTAATTTTCTGAACCATATACTGTTTTAGCCTGGACTATCATAGCATTTAGTTCAGATTTTTCATTACATTTAACTTCTTTCCAAATACATTGCTGTAAATCTGCAAGCTCCATCAAAATCAGAAAGATCTTATTCTCAAATTGCTCATCTGACCATCAGCGCGTAGCTCAAGGCATCAGTTATCTTAGTTTCCAGAAGTTTTAGTATGATAAATAACAGTAAAAGAAGTTATTGTATATTGTGTAAAATATATTATGTGCGTAATATATCCTTTTAAATTCTTAATTCTTTAAAAACATTGATAGATGCATGCTTGTAATAAACTTTTGAAAGAAGCTGGCCCTGAGCCTGATTTCATTTCCATTGAAAAGAACTTTGTGCTCAAAGCTGTTTCTTAATCCAAGAGGTGGTAACTAATACCTACCTACAGGGCACAGTGGTTTGCACTGTTTGGCTCTCTTTTATGACGTGTATGATCCTGGGAATGCTTTTGAGAGACCGTCAATTTATAGGGTGCTGTTTCTGTACCTAAGATAGATTACCTTTTATGGAGCTTATATGGCCTGTGAATTATGTTTTTACAATGGAAATAATATATTCAATGCCAGATATTTGTAGATTGCAAGTTGAAAAGCAATCTGAGGTCTGTTCTTAAGGAGTCTTCAGAAGGTCTTGAAGAAAGAAAGGAATTAGTAGTGTTTTCAGTAGCCTTAAGTTTGAGGTGTGTCCATGCTCCCACTAGAAATTTGGCTTTGATCAGTGTAAAATGGCCAACAGTAACATAATATGAACAGTATACAAATCAACACCTTGACTTGAAAATATCAAAGTTTTTACAAATTATGTAGCATTTTTGACCTGGTTTTCACGTAGTAGCCTCAGAAGACTGTAGCATTAAAAAAAATAACCTGCTACTGAACACTCTATAGTTAGGATATAAAATAGACCAGGTCGTGCTTAATCAGTGCTTTAATTTGTGTAACAGAAGTGCTGTTGAGTCCGCGTAATTCCTCATTCAACAGAACATCAAGAAATGCACATGTAGGTGCAGAATGTGGATATTGAGTTAAAATTTGGAAAGACCTGTGGGTGGAGCCAAGTTACCTTCTTTCGTTCTCTTCAGTTAGCAATGTAGATTACATTTTTTTAAATTAGGAATAGTTTCTAAATAGTTCAGCAGGTGTGAATGAACAAGTTGCTTTGGCTGACCTGACCTTCAGGTCTTTAGTGACCTGAAGGGTGGAATAGGGGTTACTCTTAATAGGCTTGTGGATCACACAAAAGGACTGAGCTTTGGCAGGAGAAATCATCTAAATGTGTAGATGGATCACCCAAAAATGTCACTTGAAATAATTAGTAACGGATTAAAAGAGGTCTTCTAAACCATAGCTATATGGGATTAAGTCCCAGAAACACAACTTAAGTTTTAGAAAGTACTACTTCAAGTATGTATCTATTAGATAAGATTATTTTAATCATATGCTTATAACGTCTAATGAGGTTAAGTTTTTTAGCTTTTACTGATATTTTCTACCAGAAAAAAATTTTTTTTAAAAAAAACTAAGACTAATTTTCAGCTACCTTGAGTTCTTAAAGTTTAATTGTATTTTTTGGAAAATAGGCTGCATGTGCTTTATAAATGTAGCAGGTGATATTGATATTAAAATATTAGGTAAAAATAGTCAGTTTCATTATATAATTGCAAAGCTTGTTGACGTTCCTGTACATGTTGTAGTTTATGTTGATGTCTACAAAATGAAGGTACTGTAGACATACAGAATTATGCTATATTTGTGGGTTACTGATAACAAGCATTAGCTAGAATTCTGTGTAGACTTTGATCTTCCAAACATGTATGTATGCATTTAACCTAAGAAGATGGAATTGATCAGATTACCTTAGCAGCATCACTTAAGTTCTGCATGTGTAGCCTTCAAGGGGAAGGAAAGCAGATACTGTGGGACTTTGATATATTATTTCACCAGATTCTTTTGTGATGATTAAAAATATATCTGTCCTTATATCCAGTTAATGATTCCTTTGTAAAATGTTCTGATTTGTGCAAGACTTTTGATAATCCTTTTCAGCTTTAAAGCATGCATTGCTCTAAATGTGAAACAAGCTGAGGTTAAAAAAATAGTAAATAAAGGCACAGTAAAAGTTGAGAGACTATCAGCTGACCAAACACAGGACAGACCTGGGGACAGTATAGTAGCTCTGAAAAGCATTACATGTAGTTTGTCAAGCAGCCGCCTGCTACTGAAACACCTTCTGTGGCTTTGCCTTAACTCTAAGTGGTATAATAGTTTCACGAATAAAGAAGAGAAAAGAGAGAGGTGTTGGAAAAAAATAGGCACATGTGGTAGTTACACACATTAAAACATGCAGCAGTAAAGAAGGCTCTAAGGTAATACATGGAAGTAAAATACATTTGAGCTGGAGTAAAAGATGAAAAGGGGAAAATGTAACATCTGTAAAAGCACTTCAAAAGTATAAAATGCGGGGCACCAGTTTCACATAATTCCAATTTCATGTTGCTTTAAACCAACCTGTGTCCTTTACTACGTTTGCTTCCAGCAAATTGCTTCCTTTAGTTCTTTCTGTGATCCTAGAAAGCAGATGCTGGCATTGACAGTGTTATATTTTATGAAGCTCCATTAGCTTACAGGGTGGGGA
The DNA here is from genome assembly GCF_017976375.1 of Cuculus canorus. NCBI lineage: Eukaryota > Metazoa > Chordata > Aves > Cuculiformes > Cuculidae > Cuculus > Cuculus canorus. The sequence goes on along the minus strand of NC_071406.1, from coordinate 25,920,669 downwards.
TGTCTCATGGTTGCTTCAGCTTGCATCTGCAGTGGGTGGAACGGAACTGAGTGGCTGGCAAGGGAGGGGAGATGGAAATGACATCATTTCTAACTGGGGAGGGGAGAGGAAGATCTCTTTTTGGAGGCAGCCTGGGGATCAGCTCTCAAGTGTTCTCTGAACACATCTTAAAGAGAAGAAAGAGCAAAAAATAAGGGAAGAATTGGAAAAATGTACGAACTGTGAAAAGGAATTCATAATCAGAAGGGAGTAAGGAAGCTGAGTTGCTTTAGCTCTTTTGTCTACAGTGAACGTGGCCTTTGTGTGAAACTGAGAGAATGAGTGCGTTTGTGTTTTAAAATGGTAATGGGGGAAAGCAAGCCCAATTTTTTTCTTCCCATGGTTTACACTTTAGCATCTTTAAATGTATCATGATGTGTGCTGTGTTAGGCTGAGCCGTGGTCCGTCTAAGCCGTTATCCTGCTTGGGTTAGAGCTCGCAGGAAATGTTTAGGGAGAACTTGGGAAAAAATAGTGTATTGAGAGGGAGTTTTCTCCTTATCTTCTGTCTTGGCAGTTTTGGGAAGAGTCAGGTTTTTTCCATGATATGATAATGAAGTAAATGTCTTTACTAAAGATTATTTGCCATCTGTATGAGATGCCAGATATTTTCAAAGTGTTTTACTTTGTGATGGGATAACTATACATACTTTCTTAACTAAGCTGAATAGTCACTTGTTGAGCATTGTATGAAAACTGTTGAACAACACAGTATATAAATTGCCTGTAGAAATGGGAAACAAATTGTGTTCTTTAAAGCAAGTGCTGGACTGAAAAACACAGGCTTTTCCTGCCATAAACATTGCCAGAAATGTAATCATTGGGAGCTCAGAGATGAGTTAACTAACCTTTAAAGCTATAAATGAAGCTAGAATTGCTATGTGACCTTGTCGCATCTCTCAAAAAATAATTGGATAATTTTCAAGTTTGTTAATTTTTAATCTGGACGACAGTTACTCTAGACCTAACCTCAGGTTGTTTTGATAACACTAGCAAGAATGCCTTTGTGAGCAAAGCTATTTTCATGTGTGTGATTATTCAAGATACCCTCCTAGAAATCATTATAACATTTAATTAAAATGTTAAAATATTTAATTACTGTAAACCACAGGGGATACCAATGTTGTAATTGCATTTAAGATGAGGAAGAAAAGTGATTTGTTTATCAAGTCTTGCTGACTTTATTAGCAGTGGCATCAGCACTTTTCCCCTTTTATTGTTTAAAAACTGATTAACTGCAGCATTACTGTAAAATGGGATAGTACTAAAAATTAATATGCATTTTAATACATCACAGTAACACAGAGTGACAGTGTTGAAAGAAATGGCTTTAAATACCTCTGTAATGTTGTTTCATGTGTTACTGCCTCAATATTGGGGGGGTATTTTTTCTTGTTCTGCATGGTTGGCTTTTTATTTGTTTTGAGGTTTTGTGATGGACAAAATGTTTCTCTTTGGAATACATTCTTGGAGTAATGGCACAAGTGGGAGAATATTAAATCTAGTATATATTACAGTAAACTGGTGTAAGATATAAAGAGAACAAAATGCTTGAAATTATACAATTTTTTTTATGGGAATATTATTACTTTTTAAAGATAAATTAAACTGATCATGAAACCTGTTTGGGCATGTCATAAATTTTTGTTATTGGTCTTACGAGAAAATAATAATTAAAAAAAGTTAGTGGGAAAACCTGCAGTTCTCTTTAAGTGCTGTGTATTTCATGGCTCTTAATTTATGTAATAATATTTGCTTCACTTGTCTTAATATGTGTTTCAAAATATGCCCCAAACCAGTTCATAGCTGTATTTCAATACTTAATTTACATAGTAGGTCAGAGCAATAAGTTTGTTTTTAAACTCCTTTGTCCTTACTTGCCTACTGGATAAGTGCTCTCAGCTGGTGAAGGGCTCTGGGCCTAGGGGGCAAATGGAAAACAGAATGCACTTGTGTGTCATTTTTATGGTTCTTTGCGGGGTGTGTGTGAAATAGGAGGTGGTGGCTGCCAGAGGGCAATTCAGTAATGATCTTGGAGTGATGGTATTGAGGAACAAGGAGAAAGAAAACCTGTGCTCCAAAAACGATGGGTCTAACTGTTCTAGATAGTTGGTATCAATGGAAGGAGAGCATCCTCTATAGGACTGCATCCATGCCTACCAAAAGGATGGGGGAAATGGAAGGCAGGCTGTTGGTGCTGGGGGAGACACAAGTATTGAGAGACTAAGCTTCCTCTGCTCCTTCCTAGCCAAGCAGAGATGCTGTTCTAGAGGGTGATTCACAGCATGAGCCTAAAACAGCTTCTTTAGAATAAAGTTCCTCTCTCTTGGCTGTAGAGGGAGTCTAAGCAGAGCAGCCTCCCAAGGCTGAGTTTAGTCTTTCTGAACATCTCCCTTGGGCCTCTCTGGTGAAGCAATTGCAGTGGAACACTGCCTTATGGAAAAGTGAAACAATTACGGTGAAACACTGGCTTATGGTAAGTAGAGTTTGTGGCAAAGATTATGGCTGAAAAAATAAAGGTATTAGTATATATCAAAATCTATGGATATTTCTGATTTTCAAAATATGCTGCTAAGCATGCATGTTGTAATTGAGTTTCCAGATGGCTTGTTTATGTGCCATTCTGACATTTGGAAGTTCCAGAGAATCTTCATTTTCTAAAAATACAAGGATGGGTGCTGTTTAGGAAAAAAAAAAACCACTACAACAAATCAAACCTAAAAACACACACAAAAAAAAAAAGTCCTCAAAGCCATCCCTTTTCATCTTATGCCTCCTTTTTTGCACTGTGGTGAAGTCATTTTGTAAACTAGTTTTCATGGGTTTTGGTGAGATGTATGTTGTTAGGTAATAAATTTTAGCTTACGTAGAAGAGGAAATTAGAATGGCAAAAGCTCATACTTATGCCCCAGATGATCTCCAAAACATGAGAAATTCAGAAAACTACTGATGTTGGAAATGAAGTTTTAGGTAAATGCTCTTGTTTCAAAACTTGGATCTGTGTAAGGCTTTCTTCAATATTTTGGTACTTGAGTAATAATGGGTTATTTGCTGCTACAGTGAATTTACCTAGCGAAATCTTTTTCTTAAACTAGAAAGAACTCTGCAATATGATACTAGACTGCTGTGCTCAGCAGAGGACATATGAGAAATTCTTTGGATTACTGGCGGGGGTGAGTCCCATTTTGAGATTTTTACAGTTTATGGTAGATAACATCAGTTTCACTGGTTTACTGTATCTTGTGTGTCAGACTAGTTTTATTTATGCATTAAAGTGTATAGTCTTTTTACCATTATGAAAATGGTTATATTAGTTGATTGGTGTTATTATTTGATTAAATTAATATTTTGATTGTAATAAGCATAGTGAATGCAGAATGAGAGAACTTGTTTTCTCTTTGTTTTTTTTTCGCTTCCCTCTTTTTCTCATTATGGTAGAACAATAAATCACTGGCAAAGAAATGGTACTAAAAAGAGGTAAAAGTATTACGAGTTAGCAGAAAATAACCTTTTTACAGTGCTGAAGAATAATTTTGGAGACTCCTGTCTTGTACTACTTGGTCCAAAGCTACGTAGTAGGTTTTATTTAGAGTGCAGGACTGAATACTTGCTGTCCTGAGGTTGTGGGTAGGGTTTTTGTTTACTTTTTTCAGTAAGCAGCTAGTGTAAGTAATTGTTAATTTATTGCAGATATTTTTGAATTAAGTTTTCCCTACCTATGATGCTGACAGATCTGCTTAGTTAAGGTAGAATGCTCGTCTTCTCAAGAGATCAAGTTATTCTGAAATGGAGTGGCTTTTTCCATTTGTATGTTTTATCCAGTATTTGAGGAAAACATTTTTCTGCCCATAGTCAGTTATGAAGCACTAACATATGAATCTGCACGTTCAGTAGAATATAAATGTTAATTTCCAAGTTCTTTGGAATTTTTGTCCAAAATGTCTTGCCTCAGTGTTTCCTGCTGCCTCCCAAATTTGAAATAGTCATTCAGTGATGTAACCCCATAAAATGTAACTTTTCCTTATTACATCAGGTGAAAATACTGGATGTACGGAAGTAAAAGAAATTGCTGGATAATTTGCTGTAGTTCAAAATTGATAATTAGTAATTTGCAATGCAGATAAGTTTCTTGTTCTGACATAGTGCTGAAAGCAATAACAAGTATCCATTTGAAGGTATTTTCTGCTCTTTCAAGTGTTATATAAAGGGAAAATCTTGCAGTAAATATTTGCGCTATTAGATCACTTACATGTAGACTATTTGCATGTTTAATATTTGGTTTAATTTGGTTGTTTCAATTGTACAATTGTCATCTCAGCGTTTCTGCATGTTAAAAAAAGAATATATGGAATCCTTTGAAGCTATTTTCAAAGAACAATATGATACTATTCATCGTTTGGAAACGAACAAGCTGAGGAATGTTGCCAAGATGTTTGCTCATCTTCTGTACACCGATTCAATTCCCTGGAGTGTAAGTAAAAAAAGGCTCTTGTCCTAGATTTCAGTTTCAATAATTAATCTCCGCTATTCAGAAATAATATATAATACATTAGTTTTGGTATTCTACAATTTGGAACTACTCGTATTTATAGCAAATTGGATTATTTTAAGTATCTTCTCAGACACTGTTGAAAAATTCTGCTTTGCTCCATGTCCCGTGTTGGCCCCTGTGCATCATCATCCCCCCTCCCTCATTCTTAAGCAGTTCAAACAAAGTGTTATTTTGTGGAGCTCAGCTGGAATTCATTGATGAAAATGTACTTTTTTTTTTGAATTTTGAACTTTTAATCAGCAATTTAAATAGCAGAACAGTCTCTAAAAAATGAGCCTAAAAAGAACTTTTAAACTTATATAATTATATAAGTTTAAAGTTTCATATTATAAGAAAACTTAAGATGTTGTCATTTTGTGATTTAAGTGCCAAATAAATAAGGCAATCATGCATTCTGAGAATTTATTTCTTCATTTTTAATATTATATTTTTATATCACAGTAACTTCCTTTCCCCTAGTGTTTTATTCGTGTTTCATAGCGTAATCTAATTGTGGTTCTTCAGGTACACACACTTCAGTCCAAATATTTCATCTCTTTAGAACTTAAGTCCCAAATCTTGTAACTTCCCAGAAGTTCACACACCTGATTTTTTTCTTGTGGAGCTTTCCTGAATAAAATAAATCCTTAAAGAATTAGTAGGAACTGCTCCCAGGTGGTAGAAAAGAACTTTTGAGGAAGAAAGCCTTTACTAGGAATTACAGAGTTTATGTTCTTTAGTAGTCAGTATCGGTCTTTAACTAGTTATTTCCAGAGGACAAAGGTTTTTAAGATAAGTATAAGAATATGTGTTTAAATGTGAGGGTTTTTCTAAATATTTTTCTTAAATATTTTCAGGTTCTTGAATGTATAATACTGAGTGAAGAAACTACCACATCCTCCAGTAGAATTTTTGTCAAAATATTCTTTCAGGAACTCAGTGAATATATGGGACTTCCTAATCTAAATGCAAGATTAAAAGATGAGTAAGTTGAAATTTTATTTTCAAAACTGTGCATTTAATCAAGTTTGTCTAAGAAAGTACAGATAAGAACTCTGTTTTCAAGTTCAAGTGAGACTGCAGTTCTGTAGCTGCACTACTTTTAAGAATAATTTCATGTATAGATCTAGTTATTGCTAAGAGCCCTACTAAGCTGAGTGTGTTATCAGTAGTTTGGGTTTAAGTATACGCATGAGTTATTTGCAAGGTGTATCTTATTTTTTTTACCCAATGACAGTTCAGCTTCTGTAAGAATTTTCCAAGTGCAAGTCAATTTTTATGTATTGTCAGCCATGTAGCTCTGGAATAAATGTTACTGTGGCTTCTTTTTCTAACAAAATGTATTAAAAAAAATCCATAACTGTTAATTCCAGTTTTTCTATAATTATTTGCTTATCTTTAAGTATAGTGTAGATAACCCATTGTTTTAAGCCTCTGTGTGATTTCATGCATTGTGTTCTGTCAATGTTCCTTTGAGTTGCTTGAGCTATTTCCTGTAAGCTGGGATTTCTTCTGTGCATGATGAAGAGTTTAGTAGATGGTTTAGGTCACATAAACTTAAATGTGAAACTAAACATAGGGCCCTGTTTAGGATTTCAGCATAGGTACCTAGATCCTTTAACTTTTAGTGAATAAGTAGTATTCTTTGCTATCACAGGCCACTGCAATTTCGTAAGTCTCTTCAGGACTTCACAAAATCAGGCTTTCTGTTGTCATAATCTGACAGTGTTATGTGTGTAATTCTCCTGTGTGAGGATGATTACCTTTTCATAAAAGAGCAGATTTTTAAGTAGCATTTTGATCAGCTAAATCACAGATATAAATGATATATTGAAAAATGCATGAAGATAAAACTTGCTGTCCTATGGAGATGCATACCATTTCTTTTTCATTTTATTAGTGTTAGTGAGAATTGGTGCTAAGCTGTCATGGTGTTAAACTTAGATGTTTGCTTTCATCAGAACATTGCAGCCTTTCTTTGAGGGATTGTTGCCTCGGGATAACCCAAGAAACACTCGCTTTGCCATCAATTTCTTCACTTCTATTGGCCTTGGAGGACTAACGTGAGGAACACTTTTCTGATTTGATATTTACTTTCCTCCCCTCCCCTCCCTACTGCCGAAAAAAAAAAAAAAGATTAATTGAAAAAAATGTTTGTTCATTAGGGATGAATTACGTGAGCATCTTAAAAATGCACCAAAGATGATAATGACGCAGAAACAAGATGTCGAGTCATCAGATTCCTCTTCATCTTCAGACACAGACTCTTCCTCAGATTCTGAATCTGACAGCAGCAGTAGTAGCTCAAAGTCATCCAGCAGCAGTGATTCCTCATCTAGCAGTGACAACAGCAGTGACTCAGGTACTTAAACACTACATGTAATTATTTACTTCTTTTTTTACTTCTATGCACCTATTTATTACTGTTTCTATGTATACTTGTTTTGAGGAAGAGGTAGCTATAGACAGTGTTCATTTCTCTGTTTTCAAAATGAATAGACTTACAAGACTTAACTTTTTTAGACTTACAAGTTTTAAAATACCAAATATTGCTCATGGAAATTTGTTTTAGAATTTAGAAAATCTGTGTTCCATTTTTAGAGACTTCAATATCTTAGGAGCATTATTTGTAGATTACTTTTTTACACAGTCAATAATTGTTGCACAGTATTGCTTCAGTTTAGTGGAGGATGGAGGGATTAGAGACATTCCATGTTAGTATCAGTGGGATTCTTACTGATGAACTGTAGAGACTAATGCCTGCAACTCTCTTTTGCCTGGCTTGAGTGAGCTTGATACTGCTTGTGTCTTGCCTTGTGCATCTCGTGAGTCAGAAATTACATTGTACAATTCTAGCTAAATTTATTTTTATTCCAAGCCTCCATTTTTAATTCCTTCTTCAGGATGATTTTGTGATAATATAGTCAAGGTTCTTGTCTGTAGAGAAATTTCCAAGAAAAATTATCTTTGGCTTACAACTCAGTATTTTGTAGTTTTACGCATTATAATTAGTGTTTAGTATCCTATACAATCCTGCATGAAGTGTCATAAACATTGCTACATGTTAGTATGAGTTACTGTGGGCAGTTTCCCCCATGGTATATAATGTGAGCAGATGATATCACAGCATGACTTTCTGTAGTACAGAAGCTTGCTGATTCAAAGTTAATTTGATTTATTATATGCCTTTGAAATGAAAATGATGATTAATAAAATAAAAGCAATCTGATCTGCTCATGCTTTGGAAATACTTTTTTGTTCTCCTTTGCAGTCTTACTGTACAAAGTCTGATTTATGTGTCATTGCATTAATCGCATTAATGACAACAAAGCACTAGAAGAGGGCACAGTCAAACAGGGTCAGGGGAGGTGTTAGATCAGCAAAGAGCCAGATGGCTTCTGCGTAGACAGCTGCAGCTCTACTGAGCTGCTTGATGGGAACCAGAGAGCTAAGTCCTTAGTGACAAACCAACTGAGTCTGCAGTCTGCTAATATGAATGCTTTATTTTTGTGAGTTTATAATCTTACCTCTTAGTATTAGTACTTTTAGCTAGTTCAGCACTGCTCTGGAGAGGTCATGCCAACCAAAACAGGATCAGCAGAGGACAATTTGTCTGTTATCAGAGTGACTTGTTCCTTTGTTCTTACTTTTTCAGGTCTTTTTCTGCATTCTGGTGGATGTAAAATAATAGGGAAAAACGCTGTTCAAAAAACTTAATGTATTAAAATCTTATTCCAGGAAGCCTTACTTCAGACATAAGACTAGCCAGCTGCTCTACAACCCAGATATTTGATGTACTAATAAATATACCTATGACTGCTATTTTCAAAAAGTGATTAGAAACAGCTGATATGATACTAGAGTTCATAAGTTCATACAATAAGGTGAATTAATGTTTTCTCTAAATGGCTATAACTTTAGTGTTTACTGTTGAGTGAGATCTAGAGGCTCTTGATAAAGAGCAAACAGGAAGATTAAGGCCTCTTCCACTGACATGAGCCTAACTGTATATTTAGAAATGCACAAGTTTTACTCTTAAATTGTTGACAAAGCTGTCACTGTTTCTCTTAAAAATGAGCCAGGAGGACATTGTTGTGTTGCTGTGGTACCACACACTCAAGCCATTTCAGCATGCCTCTATTTCCTCATAGGATAGTATTAGAGATTTTTGCCCATCTGCTCTTCCTAATCTCCATTGACTGATAAGCTTTTCGAGGAAGTAATTGGGAAAGTAAATGATTTTAAGAGACTGGATGGTCTGGGAAAGGTGATCTTTCTTAAAAAAATGTTTTTGATAGATAACTTTGTAGCCTGTGCCTGGTACTTTTGTATAAAGTCCACCAGAGGATGATGATAGGTAAAGATTCTCAAAAGTCAGGCATCACTTGCAGATAGTTGAGGTAAAAGCCCTGCTGATGGATAGTCGTGAGTGGCAGCTACATTTGTACAAATTCAAGTTGTTCCCTCTTGAGCAGTTAACTTGGGGGGGACTGGGCAGGGCAGGGGGAAGGAAGGTTGTTGGGTTTTGCCAGTACGTAAATTTCAAATATCTTCAAATATGGAAGGCTATCTTATATAACAAAAAAAAAAATCTTAGATTGAAAGGGTTGTAAGCCTTAAGTTAGATTCCAATTTAGTGAGTTACTCTCTTAACATAGATATGACTACTTAGTAAAGTTTTACATTCAAGAGCAAATTTGAGTATTTTATAGGTTGAGGAAGAAGAGGTGCATCATGTTCTCAATACCTTTGTAGTCAGTGTAAATGGCATGAAATGCAGAAGGCTGTTCCCTAATTTCTTGTTGGTATGCTCGTAAGGATTTTGGGTGATGTGTTGTGACCTTGCTGTTTGGTAATGTCAGGTTCTTCTGTTAATAATGGTGGAGTTATTGAGAAATATTGAAGCTTAGAGGAAAATGAAGAGTAGTCTTGAGCTTGACAGTGTGAACTTTTATGGAGAATTTCTCATTATGTAAGATAAAAAACCTGTAAAACAGACAGACATTTAAAAAATAATCAGTGCCTGCTCAATTAAAGAATGGGTGAGTTTTCTTCCTATTGTGTGAGATAGGGGGTGAGGAAAAGACGACAATTAAATCAAAGCTCGTTATTTTGAAACCTTTGTCCAGGTACATACCCTCAAGTGGGGTACAAAAAATAACTCGCTAGAATTTTTTTGTAGCTTAACAAGTTAAGTTTAATAAATTAAAATGCAACCTTATTTCCCATAATTTGTTGTAATTTCAGATGTTCCTAAAGCCAAAAGAAAGAGAATGCAAAAGAAAAATAGAGACTCTGATAAAGTTTCCAGGAAAAAACAAGAAAGGAAAAGGAAATCCCTTGAAAAGAAAAGTGGAAGAAGGCAGCAAGAAGAAAGAAGTGATACTGAGAGCAAATCGGAAAGAAATCACCGAAATGTGAGGGAATCACACCGGAGAGATGATGTATCAAAATATCACCACAGAGATGAGTCCAATGGCAGAGACACTTATCATAGAAAGGATAGGAACTATGAAAGAAGTAAGGATCCAGAAAATAAACACAGTAATTCAAAACCGAAGAATTCAGAGAAAAGAGCTTCTTTGTCTGATGATGAACATTACAGACACTGGAGCAAAGATAATGATCATTGCAGTAGAAGAAGAGAGAGATCAAAATCCAGAGAGAGAGCCCATAATTATTCAAGTCCAAGAGAGGAGGAAGAAGACCGATACAGAAATGGTTCAGAGAAACATCGAGAGAAGTACAGCCATTACTCTGACCAGTACAGAGAATCCAGAAAGAATGAGGACAGACGAAGAGAGAATTCCCCACACAGACGAAAATAATACGTAACCAGAGTTTGAAATAAATGTGCATTTCTGAGCTGTTAAAACTGTATTTTGAAATCTATTCATGAACTTTCTTTAAAAAAAAGATTTTGTACAAAATGAGACCTTGCATTTGTAAATTTTATCAGACTTTTTCATGTTTCCAGTACCACTTTTTTATAACTATTGCATTTGAGTCTTTCTGTTAAATTCTTCCTTTGGAAAGACAAAGCTGTTTATTTTGTGAATAAACCATTAAGATCTCAGCGAAATGGTTTTTTTGTCACTTAGCTTCTAGTATTTATAACTTTATAGTCTGAAGAAACATTGGTTTTTAACTTTCCTTGTTAATTGAAAGTCAGATACTGAGACAAGAGTGATAAATGTAAAAATTTCAGATTACGTGAATGTTATATGTGAAGGCTTTATAAAAATTTAAGAGTGCTTCGAGCATTCTCTAGGTGTCTTTTTTTCAACTTTGCAAACATGAAAGCAAATTTGACCAAAATTTTCAGGAAGTACTTCAGTTGATTTTCTTCTTCGAGAGTTAAAAATAGGAAAAGCAATATTGCTGTTCTAAATGTCACATTTGAAAGTATGTCAACTTGTTCTGTTACTTTTCACAATGTTTTTTAATATTGTGACATCCTGAGCTAGTCACACTTGTGATCTTAGGGGAAGAATGTTGGGTGGTGGATTTGGGGTGGTTTGGTTTTTTTTTTTTTCAACTATGAATTTGATTTTAAAGTCCATACCCTTCAGCTTTAGCCCTATAAAGGAAGTAGGAATGTTCAAGGAACATCTTTCCAGTTAATGTATTTATTAAAAAATAAGAAATTGAAATAAGTGTTTCAAATATTTTTTGACATTTGGAACTACATGGCTTGAAGTGCCCAAGTTTACTGGAAGCAAAAGTTACCAAAAAAATTCAGATTCAGTTGCTGCAGCAGTTCATATTATAAATTGTTCTACCTGGAGTCATTTGAAGCTACTGGCTTAATGTTCGTTGTATGAGTTATCAATCAAAATCATCTGGTTAATACTCTAAATCTCATTAGTAACTAAAGAAAATTTTGGAAGTGTTTCGGCATTAAACAGGAAATAGCGTGGATATGGTCGGTAGGAAAGGCAGAGGTGATAGCTCTATTATACAGTTGTTAATGCTGTAAGAGTACTTTTTTTTACTTTGTGAAATGAACACAGTTGCTGGGCATATGAGAACTTACGTGTTTCGTGTGTGCATCATATTTCATCTTGTATAAAGCATAGAAAATATATTTGAGCTGTTTTACAACAGCAAACAGAACAGTTCCTAAGGAAATAGATCAGTTTTGCCTAAATCTTGTCACAACATTTTTCTAAGAAAAATGTCACACTCTTAATTTTTTTTCTGTATTTAACAGAGTTTATTTCTGCAGGCTTCCATCTAAGAAAACATTTTCAATCAAACATTTGCATGGAAAATAAATCCACATTGCAGAGAAAAAATAAGTTTTCCATCTTGTCATACCACACAGCTAAAACTGCATTAGTGCCATCATGAGGTATGTGTTGGTTCAACTGGTGGGGATTTGTCCAACGCACTTCTCATTTTCAAAATTATTTGTGCTCTTTGGCAGTGTGTGCTAGTTCCAGGAAAACTTAATTTGAAAGAGTGCATTCGAAAGAGAATTCTGATAATTGTTATGCTTCTTTGATAGCTCTCTGCAAAGATTATTGAAAATTATTTGTACTTCATAATGGCTTAATTGTACAAACTTACTTGACTTATCTAGAGTAATACTTCCTTTACTATGTTATGGGTTTAATAGCATACATTTTATTAATCCATAACTTTTGAGAGATTCTCTTCAAGTTTAAAAGCTTGTTAATTACATCTTTAATAAATGGAACTACATTATAACAATAAATGTAAAAACATAAAACATTTATTAAATAAAGTATTTGATCTCAGACACGCTGATCAGAAAATGCGAGCTCAAACATCTCAAATTTTTTTTGTTATTTCATACTGGCAGATGAAAATATTGTTCTCTTTGGCAAAAAAAGTGAGAGAGTGGGACTTGATCGGGGGTCCATGCTGCATTTACAGTTTCTTCATCGGTAACACTGTATGCATTACCAGTTTATAGCACACTGTCACTTAGGGACTTCCTGAGCCAGAGGTGCTAGGAGCATCTCTGCATAAGGCCTTGTCCATTAAGTGCTCTAATTCTTTAACTCATTGGGGTGGATTCTGCAGCATCCTGTTCCAAGAATTCCAATGTTTTACTGTGCTATATGTGTAAAAGCATGTTTCTTCTATAGCTTCTACCAGATTGTTTTCATTTGCTGCTTTCCAATGTATTTTTCTGAATAATAGTGCGTAGTTTTCTTGCTTGCTGTCTTGTATGTGATTTTTAATAGACCTAAACCTCTGTATTCTTTGCTGTGTCTTTTCCAGAAGTTAAAATTCTCCTTGTGTGGGACTGCACTATAGCCCTGATCAATCCTCCTGGCCTTCATTTATTTATTTTACTATATTCTTTATAGGGAAATTAAATCAAAATATTATATGGTATTCAAAATGACAGCATTCCAGGAGTTGCACGGTGACACCACTTTTGGAGGCTGGTTTGTTTTCAGTCTGTCCTCTCAATTGCTGTAGTGCTGAATGATCCACAGTAATCCTGGGCTTGCTTTTCCGAGCAGTAACAGCTAGTTTTAGACCACGCACAGTGATGAAGTGACTCGTGAGTCTAGTCTATAATAATGGAGCTACAGTTTGTGTTTAGAATAGCAGTTTTGACTGAAACACTCAAAGATCTGGAGGTTCTATGACATTCTTCACTATTTTGCTGAGTTGTTAATCCTAAAAGCGTGATAGAAACACTCTAGCCTTAACTTCCTGCAATTTGTTTAACAGACCTCTGTTATGAGAAGTCACCTAATGTAGGTGCCTGTGGGCTGTGTGCAGATAATGGCTTGGCTGCCTTGCGTAAAATATATACTAAGTTGTTTGGGTCTTGCTGAGCAACAAGTTTCTATCACAAGTGCTCTTGACTCAGAAAAGTGGAAATGTTATATCAGGAAAAAAAGCGGTGCTTTTTGGCCAGTAACTAGGAACCTGTACTATTGGACCTGGAAGTCTGTTGTGTGTGGGGGTGGTTCGTAGCAATGTGGTGATGGGCATCTAGGCCTTGGTCTTCACAGTGTATCTGAACACAGAACTGTTGTCAGCTGCTTGGGTTGGCACCTACTCGCTTGTGCTGATTGGCTTTCAGGTGCGAGTTACCGCTAAGTGAGGCTGGATGGACTACTTACCTTTGCCTATTGAGGGGGACAGCTGCTAGAGGGACACCTACCTTTGCCTATTGAGGGGGACAGCTGCTAGAGGGAGCTTCCAGACTCGGATGTGTCTGAGTTGCTGTGAACCAAAAAGACACTTAGGAAGGAACTTGTGATGACCTGTTTAATATTTATCTTTCAAAAGTGGTTGTGATAGTCAAGTCCATAGATGCAGTAAAAGAGACTGCATTGCTTTTGCCAGGACTTTCCAAGTTTGTGTTTTCCTCACAGTAGTGGCATTGGGTGTTGTAGAGATGAGCTGCTGACTCATCCAGTGAATTCACCATCCGTGTGGGCAAAAATATTGGCTGAAGTGTTTGTGGCATTTGTGAGAAATGTAGTCCTGTTCTGTAACTATAATTTTATTTGGATCAAGGTCTGTGAAGCCTGGTTATCAATACACTCAAGTCTCAAGAATGGGGGCTTGAGGGAGAAAAAAGCTACCGCTGTTTAGGCCATCTTGTCATATTTTGATGATTTATATTACTTCATAGTATGAGAGCAGTTAGACTTATTTTGGGACAAAACTATTTACTTTCTGTGTTAAAAATACTTGAAAATTGTCATTAAGAAATAATGAATTCTAAAGCATTTTTAGTTGCTATTTAAGTAGCATTGCAGTCTTCGGTTTTAAATGGTTCACCTCCTAACTTCTGCATGGTAATGGGAATCTGACTACAGAAGTGTTTTCCTGTTTGCATTCATGTTAAATGAATTTTACAGATGATGTACCTATGGAAAACTAAATTCAGTTTTGAAAATTCCTAGTAGTACTAACTAGGTTTAGATGGTGTATTATTTTAATGGTGTGTGGTGTCCTTTAATGTATTTAAGGCTCCAGTGACTGAACTCTTCTGAAGTTTTGAATGCAGGGTATACTCTAAAATAGTTTACCACACATCAGCCACCAAAAAATACACAAGTTGGAGTGGACACTTAAAGCTCTGGCAGCAATTTAAGAGCCTCTGTCATTAAATTTCTACGGTATTATGAATATAAAAGAAGATATTAACTCATTTCATTCAACATTCTTAAACTACTTTGAATTATCTCTCACTGTCGAGGAAAGCACAAGTCTAGTTTTCATGGAGAATCTAGAAAAAGAGTCTATTATGTTAGCAAAGAGAATTGACTCCGGTTACTGTAATAACATTCAGAGGGCAGGGAACTGGGTTGCCCTTCCATTTATTTTCAATTAGATAAGTTAGTATTTTTAAAAAAAGCTTTTTTATTAGTCAAAATGCAGAATAAAGGGGTATTTTAATTCAACTTCTACATGAAACATATTACTAGGTTCAAAACAGCATGAGCAAAATATTACTTTATACACTGGAAAAGCTTCAGAAATGCTCTTTATAGTTTCCTCAAGCAAGTCTATAATTTGGCTGAGACGAGTCCAGGATTTTCTTTTTTTGTCTACTGCTTATGACTATCATCAAGCGTTTTCTTCTAACTTAAAAAAAAGGGGGGCGGGATACAAATTAAAACCTTAGTGGTGTTGGCAAAATGACTTGCTAACCCATAAAAAAGACAAGTCCATTATAAAAATAACCCATCCCACTTTCACTGTGTTTACACTACGTTTAGTTTATGCTACCTTTTTCCATTATTTTGTAAAATAAAGCGGAGACCAAAAATTTTTCCAGAGGGAGAAAATAAGCTGCAGTATTTCTTTAAAAAAGGAGGTGGAGGAAAGAGCAATGAAGTCAGAGGATGCAAAGTTCCAAGAAACAAGAGAATTTGTCTTGAGGGTCAGAGTGCTTGAGGCAGGTAAGGAGGTGAGGTCACAGCTGTTCTTGCAAGGGGAGCCCCACACGCTTGTAGCTGCAATGCTAATTGGTTTTAGTTTGTTGCCTGGTGCTGCTACTTAAGTAATTAACTGAAATATGTGTTCTCCCTTTAAGATTGCTTGGTTGCATGGCAGCTTTTCAGTTGCTTACCTATCGCTTCTGGAGGTACTTCATGCCTCAGTCAGGGCTGTGAAATATCTTGTGAAATTTCATATTAGAGAGGGGGATGAATAATAATGAGCTGTGTAAAAATGCCTTTGTCACTAACTTACCTAAAATTTCATCCAACTTGAAGAATGTTCCCTACATTTTCAAGTCCTTGTGGATAATCCCCCTCCATCTCATAACAACTGAAAACTTCCAGCAGTATTTTTTTGCTCTTAAGTAATAATATGCTAAAGAGATGTCTACTGATTTAAAAGGGAGAGCAATAGACCTTTCAGCTGTTGTTACAGACGCTGCTTCTGCATTGACTGTAATTGTGTTGCTCAGTATTCTCTCATTCAGCTTTTCCTCATTTTCTCCTGTACTAGCTACATTTTTTCCATTTTTTCCTTAGAACTTCTGAATTGTACTTTATGATGAGGTGTTAGTCATTTAGAAAATAATAATGTCAAAAATACACTATACATCACTGGCATAATGCATAAAAAAATTATCTTTAAAGGATAACTTGGCTGAAAAAACAGTATGCACATACTGTAAAGAATAAGTGTGCAGCAAGCTTCTTGCCTTCTCCCTACCTTGGAATAGTGAGTTACAGGACAGTTGGAAGTTTGATGAGCTCTTTAGTGTTGCATTTGTAAAATACTAAAATTTGGTATCTTCTTACTGGCAGACTGTGTAAACAACCGGAGTCCTTTGGCTGTAAAGGCTCACGCAGAGGCTTACAGAGAGAGGTGCCCACTGCTCAACGAGCTTATCCATCACATCAAGGCTGTTAGAGAGATGTGTCTAAACTGTTCCTTCCCTGTGCTTCCTCACCAACCAAGTTCTGAGCTGGGTGCGTTAGGTTGATGTCTGTTCTGGTGATCATTGCTGTAATGGTGTTTGAAGCAAAGGTGAACAGTTCAGACAGACTGAGGGCTTTCCCAGTGTCTGGCCTGACCCCTGAGAGTATAACCTATTGTGGTAGGTTTAAGGGTCATAAGCAAATAAAACCTCTGCAGCACACAATGACCTGAAAGTGCCTCTCTTGGCTATAAAGAAAGCCCAGAGGGAACAGCTTCATTACACTGTTACCTTTTGCAAATACTTTCCTCCTTCATCTTCTTCCTGATTATAAGTCATAAATAAATCTCTTATGTGAAACTGGGAAGTGTCCCAGTTTTTCATTTGGCAAACTAGAGATGCAATGAGAAGTGCAAAAAAAGTCAACTTGAAAATTCCCCTGGAAAAATAATGTAGGGCAGTGGCACTGAAGGGAGAAAGATTCCACCAGTTCATCAGTGGTCCCAGTTAGGTGGCTGACAGCAGCCCGGTATTTTGCTCTTACCACTTTTGGTGAGAATGCCATTCTCCCTTTCCCACCACCACCACCCCTTACCACTGGGTGCATTACACAGTTCTTCAAGGAAAGGCATAACAACAGATGCATTTCTCTCAATCTGTCCTCCCCTTCCCATTTTCCATGTGTCCCTCAAAAAGGAAGAGACGATTACCTCTTTCTGTTCCCTTTTAAAAAAATAGTATCTTATCCCCCATATCTGTGTGTGTTTATACACGTTGAAAAGCAGGCTTGGATATGTTTATATGTATAATGGATATGTTTTGTGTGGCCTTCTCTGGGTCTTCTCTGTTAACCTGTGTTAAAATACTTCAGTGTTGGGGGACATTTATGGTGGTCAGAAAGTTTTGTTAATCTGGGGATTGAAAGAGCTGACTGAAAAGTTGATATATTAGCTCTTATTAAGCTATGGGTGCAGACAGCCTTTGTGACTTCTCTCAAGGAAAGAGTACTTAAGTGATGACTACCTCAAACACAATGCACACTTTTAATGAATATGCTTCCTTTGTTCAGGCCTTGAGGTTGGATCCCTAGTCCGTAGGCTCTCATTCTTTCTTCTTGTGCTACACACTTTGTTATGAGTCACCAGAGGTGGAACACAGAAGAAGGAAGAAAAAATTGAAGCAGAGTGACTTGATCAGTGATTGAAATGAGAAACTGAAAATATGCATTTGGAAAAAAAAAAAAGTCCCTTTGCAGCTCTGTTCCTTCCTGTCCTCTCTTCTCTGTACAGAAAAAAAAATGCTTGTTACACCTCTTTGAAAAAGAGAGATGGTGCATCAGCCTGTTTTGATCACTGTACCTGTTTGAAACAGGACTTGTTTGATATGTCATCCACAAGTGCTTCACAGCCCATCATTTCCTCCGCTCCTGCTGAGATTTATGGTTGTGGGGAGAAACTGTGACAATAGGTTCTTTTCTCTGCCAGTGGCAGGGAGGGATGCAGCCTCTGTGCTCCTTGCGGAACCTCGAGCTAAATTCGTCCCTATGCATGTGGAATCTGTTTCATTTTGCAAAGTAATTCCTCCCATTTCATTTTTAGCTCTCTATTTACAGCGACACAGACATATTCGAGAAGGATATTTCAGTTTTCCATATTTGTATACATACATGCTTACACTTGCACAGAGACTTCAGTTTTCATTGTCTTTTTACATGAGATTTTAAGATTTGCTGTATGTGTGAATTAATAGATTTCACTGAAATAAATTTCAACTATTTATGCTCTGTGCAATGAGCTTTATAATTGTACTATTTGAATAGATCCCAAACATTGTTTTTCATCTATACCCCGTTAAACAGTACAAAATATTCGTAGTCTTGATGTTATGAAATCTGGCTGGAAAAAAAATCGTATGTGCTTCATTAACTGACTTTCTGTGGTGATATATTGTGTATTATAATGCTACCAAAGTGGAAAAAATGTCTATTTTTTTTCATGATACCTAATGACAGGCACTTCAACAGATGGGATTACAGCAACCAGCATTGTTAGCGTATATTTTGGTGTCACATTCTGATGTTTAATACACGTGCAATTATACTTTCCTTTCCAGGAGTAATTTAAGTTGAAGTTTTGCTAGAGCAGTATTCCTGTCAAGATGAGGCTCTGTCCCAGAAGACCAGGGAAGATGGGTGGTGCATCCTGTGGTCTGTGTGATTGTGATTACCACTGTGGTAAGGAGCAATGACTGGGTTTGGTACACAGGGTTTTACCCAAGACTCAAAGTAACGCTCATTTTGGATCCATATGTAATCAGAACTGTTTTTTCATTTCACAGTATTTATAGGAAGGCTTTATTTCCATAATTGCAGTTTCGCTGTAGTTTATGAAGAAAATACAGTGCGAAGTCCAATTGTTTTAATGATGTCTTTATCATGCTCCTGTCGAGGGAGAGGGAATTTCCAGGTTAGTTGCATGGCAGTTGTCATGAGTGTGAAATTCTTATTTTGAATGACAGTTTTAATTTGCACTTTAACCCTAGTATTGTCTTTAGCTTCATCCTCCTCCTTCTTCCTAATAACTCCAGTGTCTCATTTTTCAGTGAAGACCATTATAATCTCTTTTGATGAAAGGAAATTGGGAGGGGAGGGGCACCTCATATCTCCAGAAGGCCCCTTTTATTTTCTTAATAAGCTTTCTGCTCCACCTGACTGTTCTGAATTACATGTGAAATATTTGGTTCCTTATCACTCAGTGTTTCAGAAGAAAATGCCACAAATCTTGCAGGCTATTATTATGGAATTGTCTACATTAAGAGATAAATAGCTGTAATCTCTTTTAGATGTGTTGTTTTCATTTTCATTGAATGTCTCTCCTGTTATGAGACAGGATAAGAAGCGCTCATTTTCTCTTCCATATAATATTAATTATTGCTAATGTCCAGGGCAAAGTGCTTTTCTAGTCATCTTTTCTGTAAGCACTTCTTCAGCGTTTCAGTTCAGAAGGAAAGCCTTCATAGTCTATAACCATCTTTATTCCCTCTCCCTTCTCTTTTTCTCTATCCTTGGTCATTGCACACTGTGTTCAGAGGCCTTCAAACACAGCATCCCAGTTGATGAGACCATACCACTAATTTTCAAAATGACATTCTATTTTACAGAGTTTTTTGTGTGTTTGTTTTCCTTATGTTTCAGCACAGTCTGTATGTTTGCTTCTTGACAGCCACTGAACGGTCATCAGGGAGACTGAACTGTCCACAGTGATACTCTGGTCTTTCTTCCACAATCGGTACACCAAACTTGCATGAATGATTTACAAGATTTCCTCTAATGTCCATTACCACGTTCTTGTAAAAAAATACAGACTTTCAGCTGTCATTGTGTTGGCCTTTCAACTAATTCAAGTTCTTCAGTTTCCTATCTTTTGTTCCAAGTAAGGGGAATGAATGATAGTTAGCAGTACTACACAATGTGTTGTGGTTCGAGTTAAATTAGAGTCAGCTTCTGACTCTGTCTCATCTAAGTAACCTCATTTTCTTCATGTTTTTTTTTCAGACAATTTCTCTCTAGCAGTGATAACATGTGGCATTGGTATGCAGAGAGGCCAATGCTTATATTTATTTCCATAGCAACCGAGGCTGTCCTTGAGCTGGAGAAAAAAAAAAAGGCCACACTTGCAGGGAGGGTCAGACTGGGCAGGTGACCCCAAACTGACCAACAGAGTATTCCATCCCATATATGTCATACTTTGTGTAAAAATGAGAGATCGCAAGGGTCTCATTCTCTTCTGTAGTGGCTGATGTCCAGTGAGGACCCCATCTGTCTGGTTGCTCCTGATCCTGGATCCATGCGTTCCTGAATTCAGCTCCTGAGTCCCTCTTAGCTGTGGACCCATTCCTCCATGTCTGCTCCACAGTATTTACGGTGATGTATAGTCATTGAGGGGTGAGGGGATGGGGGCGTGATCTCATATATCAGTATGTATTTTATTACATTATTATTATTATTATTATTATTATTATTATTATTATTATTATTATTGTTTGGCTTGTGTTTTGTTTTCTTTTAAAACCATAGTTTTGGTTTCCAACCCCAAAGTCTTTTTCCTCTCATTTTCCTTTCCCCTTTTCCCTCGGGGCAGAGAAAGCGCTACTGCTTGGTTTAAGCCGCCAAAATTAGCCGTGTTGGAGCTAAACCGTGACACAATGTTAGAACGTGGGTTTGGGACCATTTCACTGTCAACATATTGCCATACAGAATATTGACCATGTCTTTGTATGCTTTATATTCTAGCACGATGTTTCAACACCTGTTTTCAAAAGAAACCAACCTTACAACCGGTTGATTTCTTTAATAGCCTCTTGTGCAGGACTTGTTAAAGTCTTTTTGAAAGTCCGTATGAATGAGATTAGTCCTAGTAGATTCCTTCCTATAACTTTTGGTGGTGCCTATAATTTTAATTACATTGAAGTTAATACTTTAAATTTTTACTGAATATTTATCATGTAACTGAAAAGAGGTAAATAATTCCCTTAAAGACCTTTGTTTATGAATTAATAGTTGAAGAAAATATGAAAATCTTTCCGAGGGGATAATTTAAGCTCAAATACATTTTAAGAGATATTTAAAGGGAAAGGTATTTAAATGAAAAAGATAAAAGAGACTGAGTGTAAATAATTCTCTCCCTTGTTGTGGCTCCAGGTGGCTGAGCAGCCTCATTTGAAACTACTTCAGGAACAGCTAAAGTGTAATTTGTTTCATGCCAAGGACTGAAGTGAGCAGTGAAATAAAATAGTTATTGAAAATCATAGTAATCTCTCGAACTTGTTAGTTCAATCACAAGAAGACATCACAGAGTTACTCTGTCCCTGACTCGCTTCAGCAGGTGACAAAAGCAGGAGAAAGTGTGAACATGGCATTAGTCCCTCTGGGTTTATGAATCCACTGTTAGGCCATGTGTCACCCCAGACGCAGAAATGCAGCAGCATGGGGAGAATGTCACACGCAAAAAGGCCTGAGTGCAAGGCCGAGGACAGCACGGCCATATCTCCTATGCTTGTTCTCTGCCTTCCTTTATTGTTAAGTGCTTGACTGGGCCCTCCTCCAGCTGCGCTGAGGGCAGGAGGGGACGACTGGCGAGGGTGATGTCCCAGAGACAGTCTGGTGCTGGAGCCCAGCACTGGGCCCTGCCATTGGATCCTACTGACGTAGCCCTGAGGAGAGCATGTAGGAACCCCCAGGGAGGCTGATGCAACCACATACAGGAGCAGGAAACAATCTCCTGGGCTCTAAACTCCCTTATTTTTTGATGGCATTAGATGAAATGTACTCTATTTAGGTTAAACACATGCTCTTCGTGCACATGGTCCGTGCCAGAAGAGCTCAGAGTTGGACAGCCAGTGTTGGTTGTGTTTTCCCAGTCTGTTCTGCAAATTCTCACTCTTCTCCGTACAGAGTTGAAAGGAAGTTCTTTTATCCTGCTTTACATTATTTCTAGGTCCTAATCTTAATGATTGGTCTTAAACAGGCATATGGTTTACCCCACACTTCTATGTTTAGGCAGCTATGCCAAATGTAGTTTACAACATGAAACAGCAAAATACTGCATATTTAACTTTCAGCCGTGATGGGTATATTTGGAGTAGAAACCAGGAAACCCATGTTCGTAATCCCAAGAGAGAGGTATCTACCACCACTCCCAAAATACAATCTCATTTCAAGAGGAGAAAGGAGGAGATCCACCAGTTTGCACCAGTTTTACTTACAGAATGTATAGTATTCATCTTTCTGCTGTGAAGAAAGGACGAATGGAGGCTTGGGGGGGGGGGGTAGAGAGGCATCTCCATGCTATCTTTGCTGTTAGAAAGATTTTAAGCTCCAAAGGGAATTGTTGGAGGTTGTAGTTTTGTGGGACAATGGCTGGCAGTAGAGACAGTCATGTCATATATTGTTTCCTTTGCTGAGATACAACAAGAAGTCTGTGTCATGCAGTTGCGACTCACATATTTTCAAAACAGCTGATTTCCTGTGCCTGCTGGGAAAAGACATGAAAAGTTGTCCCTAATGAGCTAAAAATTGTGAGAGATAGGGACTTTGTGTAGGTGTAGATCTGAGCGGAGTATCACTTTGTCTTCCTCACAGTCCCAGAATTAACTATTTCTATAGAATCATAGAATTGTTATGTTGAAAAAGACCTTAGAGTTCATCAGTTCCAATTGCACGTGTCTGTTACTAAATCATGTGCTCAACCACCTCATCTACCTGCCTTTTAAATACCTCCAAGGATGGTGACTCTACCACCTCCCTGGGCAGCCTGTTCCAGTGCTTGATAACCCCTTCTGTGAAGAAGCCCAATGGAACTTCCCCCATCAGCCAGGACTGCTGATAGATGATGGAAAGAGGTCTGGCAAGCAATTCTGCCAGCTCCCTTAATACCCTCAGGTGAATCCCATCCGGCCCCATAGACTTACGGGTATCTAATTTGCCTAGCAGGCAACAGTTGTTTCCAATAGGGGTTTCTTGTTATAAGAAAATGAGACTAACCAGTGCCCTGCCTGATTCCTTCTTTTTTGCCTATGTACTGCAAATACAAAGAAAAAAAAAAAAAATGTACAGTTTTAATATATCTGGATTGTTTGGAGTGAGAAAGGTTGTTTTTAATTTCTACTGAACTCTGCTACAGCCATGATTGCTGATGTCCTGATCAATTTAGTCATCCATTTCAGCTTTACAATGAGTGTGAGTGAAGGGGGGAAAGAATGTGTGCACATGAATAATTTCATAAAATGTCCTGAAGGTTAATAGCTCATTTACCTTAAGTCATTCAAATTTCATTCAAATCATTTCTCAGGATAATTACAGGGTGGACCAACTTTGACAAAACCTCCCTGCTATATAAACTGCATTTGTTGCTCTGTAGATAAATGTGTATCCATACACTGAAGCATTCTCTTATCCATCTGGAAAGCAGAATATTTATTAGTGTTCCCCTTGGAGCTTCCATCAAATGGACATATTAGCAGCTTGGCAGGAATTTGTTTCCCCTTTCTGGCACAGGCAGTGTGTCTGGTACCAAGATCTGCATGTTCTCCAAAACCTGTAATATTTATACCTTGAAAAGCCCTCAGAGATCCTTGTGCCATACTGTTATCCTTGGGGCCACTGCTGTATTTCCTCACAGCCTGTCACCGGCACTCAGAACACTCAGGAGGGAGAGAGAGAGACTTGTTCTACAGCCAATGGAGGCTTTATGAAATAGAAATATCACGATATATTTTTTAACTAGTTCTGAGGAAGCACGGTGCCTGGGATGTGTGATAAACCAGTGCCTCAGGCCTGCACACCCTGCACAGATCCCAAACCACAAGTGTGGCTCAGCCCCGTGTCCACACAGTGCTGGGAAAGGTTTCCCAGAGGCTCCATTCCCTGTGCTCCAACAATATTGTTGCTGTCTAAAGAGCTCAGTGCAGTAAGAAATCCACCAGTGCAAAACTAAGTGAGGCTTTTCTTTGCAACTGTAGTCTAAGCAATTCACTTCTGAGATCTGAGAGCTTCCCATTCTGCTTTTTTCTTCTGACAGCGCTGAAGCTGTGCTTTTTTTGTACACCCTACGCCTCCTCTTAGAGAGAAGGCAGATCTCACAGTACTGCAGATTTTACATTGCTCATGAGGTCTGATTTGATGCTCCGTGGTGACATCGAATGTAATTTGGTTTGGTGGATACTATTTTGGTGACTCTTCTTTTTTGGAACTCTGTAATCATATAGAGGCAGCTTTTGATCTGTTTAGTATATAATTAAGCTGTATCTATTGCTGTCTTTTTCAACAGAATAAGCAAGTAAATGAATGAATGAAAATGTGCTGGGAAAAAACCAACTATATCTTCAGCTGAGTTATAAACCCTGAGAAAATCAGCTGTAGAATTGAAGTGTTGATATAATTTCAATTCTATCAGAATTAATCTCTTCCTAAAAATCTTAATGTGAAGAATCCACACAAATAATCTAAGGAAACATTAATTAATTTAAAATTGTTGTGGGACTTAGTGGCAAATACAGTAACTGTAGGTGACTAATTTTGTAAGGCTGTGGTGTTGTATGTTTAACAAGCAGCTATTTAATTATACACTGCCATGTTTTTGTAAAAAATATACAATGTAATTATAAGACTGCATATTAAAATTAATCCTTAAAATGATGAACCCATCTTAAGTTTCCCAAAGTTATTTCACCGCATTACTTGCCAACTAAAATACAGTAATTATGATATTATTCTTTAAGTGATAGTATTACCCACTTTCAACACTGTGCATGAAATCCCTGTGTATTTTAAAAATGCTGTGCCCTCTTAATATATCCATCCCTCCTATTGGTTAAGCAGAAGTAACTCTCTGGAACTTGAACATATGTCTGCAGGCATAAAAACCTTATGAAAGGAGGAAATCGGAATAATCTAAATCTTGACCTTGGTCACCTTTTGTTTCACTTTCTATACCATTCTTACAGCACAAGCATGCTTTTGCAGGTGTGCAGTTACTATGCCCTGTAGACTGATTCATATGACTCATCCAGTGTGGCTGAGACATCCACCCTATTGGTGCAATTTCTCGCTTTTCTGCTGAAATTAAATAAGCGCAGCTGCAGCTTGTTCTTTAAATACTCTTAGACCTGGTGTCTGTTCAGATTTTGTGCAGATCTAACTATTTAATTTAGGTTTGGGGTTTGTCTTGCATTTTTCTGAAACAGTTGTGTTTTGACGGAAAAAAAAAAAAAAGGGAAAATATACGAAGTTTTAGTACAGAAAATGAAAAGTTTCCATGTGAGAAAGAAGTCTTGATATCTAGTCTGTTTTCCGGGCAGGGGGAGCGAAACAAACCAGCAAACCAGTAGTCAAACTCTTTGAGATTTTCAGAAATAATAGCATGGCAGTGTCCAATGACACAGGGAATGCCGGTACAAGCTTTTAGCATGGATCTTTGTATCGCTAGACCTGATGCGTATACATATATTCTAGGATAGCCATGTACTTATATAGCTTTCTTACACTGGAATATGCTGCAGTACCAGCATAGAGCACCTAATAGATGTGTCTACACCCATACGGAGAATTTTATGGCGTGCTATACCAGGCCAGTTAAGTAGCTAGGAAATATCACCTGTGTTGCCAAATTTCCACAGGTAGTCATGTTTAAAATACAGACCAAGCTACAGTTAGAGCCAAATCCTATTCTTGCTGCCACTGGAGTAATCATCCCTGGGGATTAATTAGAAGGACTATTATTTATTTGATAATTCTGGGTGATGCCTTGAGTTTTCATACTGAATAGCATTAATTCAAGGACTTGCAATCAAGCATCACAATGTATTTTCACAATGCTTTCTTTTATCCTCATTGTTCAGAGGAGGTCCCGAGGCTGCTGTAAAGAAAAGATTCTGTCTTTCAACGCCACTCTGCTTAATTTATCCCACACTAACTTTTCCACAGTAAGTTTTGGCTATGTAAAGAATAAAAGATTACTTTTATCCTCAGTACCTTTTTCAATCGACAGCCCAAGACAGAAGATAACTAGTTTCCTGTGTGATCTAAAGAATTAGCATTTACACCTGGTTTCGTATTTCGTAGTTTTCTGTCAGGATAAAAGCGGCAGTGTTATGCTGTATGTGCTTGGCTTGTTGTCTGTCTTTAAAGTGGCAAACCTCTTAGAGAAGAGACCATCCCTTAGCCAAAGGAGGACCTTTTCAATTTGGATTTTCTTGGAATCATCGTTTGTTGCACTATTTTTATAGTAATAAAAAAAATTCCAAAATGTGAGCATACGTGATACATCATCCTTGGTGTTGACTCAGTGACACCAAAGAATGAACACGTTGGCTCTAATTCCTTATACTACCCTTCTCAGTTCCTCATCTCCTATTTTGTGCAGGTAGTATTATTTTTCTAAACAGATGGAAACTCAGGAAGTGACTCAGTTCTTTCACCTGTACTTTGGAAAAGAAACGGCGTAGTTATTATCTGGAAACCCCTGGTGATTTTTAATGGACACAGTTTTAAGAACACTCAGGGAAGAAATATTCTAATTGGTTTTAGTTTTCAGCTGAAGAACAGTTTGTTTCTATGTTAAATGAAGTAGTGAAAACAAACAGTATGCCATCTGGCTAGCCTACCTGCCTACTTTACCAGGAGGTTTTCAGATGTTCCCTCTGCTAGTTTACAAGTTTTTAAATCCTATATTACTAGTGTACTTTCTTTACCCAGTTTTTCTTCCCTGTCTAGCAATTATCTTATCCCTTGAACTGAATTAGAGTTTAAAAAATTCAGCTCTATTTTGCAAAGATTTTCCCTGACTGTTGTTGGAATTATTTATCCTCTAAAGTACAAAATCTTCAGTGTTTTCAGCATTCACAGCAAATCGGTTATGCAAAGGAATAGGCCTTCGTGTTATCTGTGAGCCTGATATTCTCAGGGGACAGGATAACATTGAATAATCTTAATATGTAGCAGTGAGCTCTCATTACTAGAGCAGACTGTGACTGGAAGGAAGGCTTTAGCTGCTTCGTAAATGTTTGGAAATACATTGTATGTTTTTCTTTAGATCACTTCTTTTTCTGTTTCAGTTTCTCAAAGGAAGAACATCCTGCAAAAAAATAAAAACATTTAACACAGCTAGAAACATAATGGAGTACAGATGCAAATATTGCATTAAAACAAAATATTTATTGCTGGTTTGCAACTTTTAATATTGGTTTTATATGGTATAAAACATAAGCATTTGTTCACAAGTCACTTTGAAAAGCATTGTGACTATATAGATGACAAACAGATTTGTGAAGAAGCATTCAAGTGACTATCCAGTTATTCTCTTTGTTATTTATTATTTATATTGAATGTGCACATACACTTCTACTCATAGCTCATAGATGTGGTTTTCTGAGTGCAATGTAGACAGATAATAAAGAGATTTCCTTGTGCCAAACAGCTTACAATCTAAATCCACATAATTTTACTCAACATGCAATTGGTAAATTGAAAAGCTATCATGGGAATTAACTGACCTGTCTCACAGTGCAAACAGCATAGTTATGCAAGACTGAATGGCTGGCAGATAATTAAGAGAGAAAAGAATGTTCACAAAAACAACTTATCAAATAATTTTGAATAATACATCTGTATTTGCACGCACCCTCCCCAAGATAAATTCTTCAGATACTAAGCATCTAGCAATAGCTAGCAGGCACTTAGTTTAAAAAAGGAGTATCTTTGAGGAGTTAAGAAGACAAGTGGGACACTTATACTTTAAACCCACCAGGAAATGGGAAATCTGTGGAGAAAACCAAAAAAGAACAGTAAAGAGTTAATAAGAAATTGCAAAAAGCATCCCAAGTAACAAGGACTCTGTCAAATATAGATGCAAGGTAAAAAAAAAAGAACGACAAAATAAATCATTGCTCTACTTAAAAAATAAACATAGATTAGTTAGCAAGTAGCAGGGTGGCTAAGTAGTTGCTTTGTCTGTTTTTACAGGGGAGGCAGATGGAGATCTACTAAATCTGGGATTGTTTCCCCAGAGGCAGTAACAGGGAAGCTAGAAAATGTACAGGCATATAAGATATCTGGTCATAAAATGTCAGATTACCTTAGAGGAACTGAAACTCAAGACACGCACACAGCTGTGAATTTTAAATTGAGTAAGGAAATAAATGAAGTTTCAAAAGCCTTAAAAAACACTTGATCCAGAAACAACTCTAAAGAACTTCTTTACTGCAAAAAAATAGGTGACAAACAAGGAACTGCATGCCAGTGAAAAAAAACTCTTAGAATTCTTCTGAAGAAATGTTGTGAGAAAATACCAGGAAAAACTTCATTTGATTAGGATTCAGTCACGGAAGGTTATACTTCAGTCATCAGAAGGACTTAACTGCACTATAGTTTATCTATGTATGAAAGTAAGTGGATAGATTTTTAGCTGTGTTTTTAAAAAATCTGTTATCAGTCATTAATTTTGAAGACTATAGAAGTGGGTGGAAATCTTCAGAAAAAAATAAGGCAAACAGCTCTCAAGGTTTTACTTCAAATGTACGTGGTAAAAAGGCCACAACTGTCTTGGAATGGGTTAGAGCGCATAGCAAACACAGAAAGCTGCGTATGTTCAGTTAAATTCAATAGAACATGAGTTTAGAGACCTCGGCCAATTACCCTGGGAAACAAGACATGTTGAGGTAATCACTTAGAAATATCTCCCATTACAAGAGGTACTTAATGGATGGGAAATACTGGACTCTACCTGTAATCTCCATTTCTACATCTCATCTCCTAATTTCTGAAGTCTTTTTTTAAATAAAACATTTCTCACCAAGGCTAACGTTGAATGGGCTACTGGAGAAGCCGGTTGAAAAGGAGTATTGGGAAAACTTGGGTTTATTTCCACAGAGGGAGACTTGTGTAATATGCCATGGAGGTATTTATTCTTGTTGTTGCTTCTTGCATTATTGGCCTTATGAGGTGACCAAAAAGGCAAGTCAACATTCAGAGTTTGGAGCATTAGGACAATAATGTCATACTATGCGCAGATCACACACACACACTCAAAAACCCCCCTAACCCAGTAAACCCCCAAGCCTCCATCCCTAAGCACCCTGTGGTGCTTAGGTAGCTTATTTTTTAAATGGACAATAATAAAAAATTATCAAGCCTTAATTCTCATACAAAGTACAACAGTCAAGAAAAGAAAGACTTCCTTAAAATAAGTAGTTGGGTTTTCATATATATCAAATGGATTAGTGGGGCAAACTCAGCAGTCGCTGTGTGTTCTGGAGGAAAGTTACTCGAATTTCTTGCGCTGTCTCTCTCACAGGGTGAATCACGTCTGTGAGGTTACTTGAAACCTCCCAGTGGTGACCTCTCATGGTAACTGGATACAAAATGTCATCCAGCTTTAGTAGTACTGTTCAGTTTGGCTGGAAATGCTTCCCATTTCTTGGGATTTCCCTAAATCATTTGGGGTTGTGAGCATCCCTAAGGAGTTTGTTTGCTTGCATGCACCATTCTGCGTGGATCTGCGTGGACCTTTCACAGACAAACTCGCATCACACTAAATCTATTCTCACTGACAGATGCTTTAAAAAAACAAGACCATCTAAGTTTACTTTGGTAGAGCCAAATTTAAAGTTCTGAATAAATTGAAATTATAAAATGCAACACTAATTCACACTCGACATGCCTTCTGTCTACTCTACATATTCGTAACTTTACTCAGGATAGGATCCCACCTCTACCGGTTTTTGTAAGTTGGTTTATGCAGCTTTCCAGTGGAAATGCAGCAATTAGCGGCCTCTCCTTTCCATGACTTTACAGACCAGTTATCTCCTTATAGGTTTTCCTGTTGCTCACACCACTTTTACAGTTCTTTTGATATTCAACTCCTAAGAAATACTAATCGTAGAATAATTCTGTACTTTCATAACTACTTGTGTAATTTCAGTGTTTGGCAGAGATGAAATGTGACACTTCAATAATATAGATCACAGAGCATTTAAAATTTTCCATCTTTCCCACCTATACCATCTTCTAAAGCACAGCATTTGCCAGGGAGCTGGAGTCAAGCTGGAGTCAACTCCCAGGCGAGTTGCATAGTGGAAGACTTAACTTAAATGCTTTATAAAGATGTTTACAATTATGGGTTAAACGTTGCTGTTTCTGATGAGAACAATTTTTTCCAAGAGAGTTCCAAGATATACTTTCATATAAAGTGTTCAAAACCATAATTATCTATCCATCATTACATCTCTCCGTAGGTGGTTGATGTTTACCATTCACTGAAATATATTTTTTTAAATAAAAAGTAATTCAGGAACCTACTGAACAGAAATGCATTTGTTCTGAAGAATTTTATAGGATTCACTGGGGTTCTTAAACATTTTCATCTCGACAGCAAATATGGTGCATGGTCATTGTAGACCACCTTTTAATCTGAGATTGAATAAAATCTCTATGGCAACTATAACAGCTGCTTACATAGAAAAATAATATTGTGTGAACATAATAGTCTTAGTTCTTTACAATAGAATTTAGCAGTTGGATATGAAGAAAAACATTGCTCTTTTCTTTTCCAGTCCTGATAGATATTTTGAGATTTCTGAATATATTTTCTAAATTACAGCAAGTTCATCTTGAAAAGCGCCAAAAGATAGACAAAACATAACAAAAGATGAAAATGTTGGATATCGTTTATGCCAATCACGCATGGATGTTCCTTTTCAAGATAATCTGAATGACCCCAAATCCTGCCATCCTATGTCTTTTGTTTTCTTTATTTATTTATTTTTCATTTTGTGAGCTGTGTTACTGAAGGGGTTGTGTACACTTGCGATTTCTCTACCATTGGCCCACGGTTCCCAGTTTCAGTCGTGGGTTCTTCCTACTGTTTCAGCTGTTCTGCCACTAGAGACTCAGGCAAACCCAGAATGTCCGTGAAGAAACGTGTCCTGTTTTCAGCTTCTCTTTCTTTCTGTAGGAGAAATCAGCCAATCTTCCACAAACACTTAGCCGATGCTTTAGAGTTCAGATTTCTTCTGAGCAAAAAGTTCACGGTAGGTGAAACACCAGAAGAAGGGCTGTATTCAGTTTTTTTTTTAGCAGGATGATTAGTTCAATCTCTGGATATTTCCTGTCCTGAACTATAAAAGGACTTATTGAACACAGAACTCTAAACAAGGTATGATGCAATTCTTAATGGTATTAAGTAGCACTGCTCTTCTCCAAAATATGAAATAGTAATACAGCAACAATGTTTTCTCCAATGTTAAATGCTTTTGTTTTCCTTTCTGTAGAGAAACAACAACTGAAGTACGGCAGGATTTCCCCCGTTCGCATCACGGTCTGCAGGAGGGACACTCCAATTATAAAAGCTATAAAAAGATTTATATCAAGTTTGTATTGGTTTTAATGTTTCTTTCTTGTAGAAAATTATTGGTTTTGTACTCAATACACTTGCAAAAAACTTGTTTTCTAGCCTCACGCTTCTGTTGAAGAGGCGGGTTCGCACAGCGCACCGCACGGCCGGCGCTGCTCGGCGCGGCTCGCAGGTGGGCAAAGCCTGGGATTCTCCCAGCGGAGCGTTTAAATGTAGGGAACAAAGACAACCCCCTGACGGCCGGAAACTGAAGCGGGGCGAGAAAAGCAGGAGGCGCGGCGCTTCAGCTGGGGTTTGGTTTGGAAGCGTCGCTCCTGGGACACGGCAGTTCCCAGAGGGATCAGAACATCCCGAGGTAGCCGCCCCCGGGAAACAACCCCGCCGCGCCGGGGGCGGCGCTTCCGCGGCAGCCGCTGCGGCCCCGCTGCGAGGGCAGCGCTTTAACTCCGGGCGCGGGGACGGAGCCGCCCGCAGCCGCCCCTCCTTCCCTCCCTGGGCCAGGGAGACGCGGCCGCAGGTGCCGCCCCCGCCCCGGGGCCACACCTGAGCGCCGGACGCATGCGCCGGGGCGGCGGCAGCGGGGGAGCCGCCGGGGGCCGGCGGAGCGGGGAGCGCTCGCTTCGGGCCGGCCGGAGCGCCGGCAGCTGAGGTGAGGGGCGGGCGGTGCACCGGGGCGCGGCAGGTGCCGGCGGGGACCTTGCTCAATGTCACAGCGCGGCGGAGGACGAGGAGGACTTGGGGCTAGCGCTCTGTGCGCCCGGGATGCTCAGCTCGGGGTGCCCGGACAGGGGGATGCTCAGCTCGGGGTGCCCGGACAGGGGGATGCTCAGCTCGGGGTGCCCGGGAGGGGGGATGCTTAGCCCGGGATGCTCAGCTCGGTGTGCTCAGCCCGGGGTGCCCGGACAGGGGGATGCTCAGCTCGGAGTGTCCGGGCGTTGGGATGCTCAGCTTGGGGTGCCCGGGCGGGGGGATATTCAGCCCGGGATGCTCAGCTTGGGGTGCCCGGGTGAGGGTGCTCAGCCTGGCGGTGCCCGGGCGGGGGGATGCTCAGAGTCCCCGGTCGAGCCCGCTGGTTCCGCGCCGCCGGGCAAACTTTGGGAGCGGAGCGGGCGGCGGTGCGGCGTCCCGGGGCGCTCTCCCGGTCCGGGCGGAGCGGCTTTGCCGGCGGCTCTCGCAGCGTGTGTTTGTTTCCAGGCGCCTCTAAATAGGTCAGGGTCTCCGGCAGCGCATGGGATTGGTGTGGCGGGTTTCTTTATCTCGCAGAGGTGGTACGGGGCATCTTTCCTGGGCTCCCAGGCTGGACGGAGCCGTTTTCTTTGCAGACTGACTTTTCAGAAGACAGTTGCGTGCGCGTGGGTCGGTTTGCTTGTTTTATAAATCACGGCGGCGCTGGGAAAGGTAAATTTCTTGAGGAAATGAGGAATTAACCTACATGAAGGGGTCACCCTTGTTGAGCTAATTACTCGTGTTAAGCGTAAGCGCTTGGCTTCCCGAGCTCCTTCACCGGGAGCCGCTGGACCGTATCAGCGTGTTGGCAGCGTTCAGCCCTCGGACCCGGTCGCTCCGTGTTTCAGAGTGTGGGTGCCGCGCTGCGCGTTCTGCCAGCGCAGACACAACGGTTCCTCATTTTGGAGGAATGGGCACAATATTCGTGCACGTGTGAATGTACATCTTTGTTTTCTCTTGACTTTTGACTCCTGAACAAACTAGGGAACTTCATGGATTTTAAATCTTCTGGGCACTGCGTCTTTATTGTTAAACTCGAATGGAAAAGTCTGTGAACGGGAAAGTCGGAAGAGGATGGCCCTGTGACCACTTAAAAGCTTAACTGAATCTTCAAAGTGGACATTTAACTGCAGCTAACTACTGCTTATAGCTGTGGGGAGATGATAGTTTTATTTCCCATCCTCTTTGCTGCTACTTCAGTGATGTCTTTCTCAAAGAATAAAACCGAGGTGTGAAACAAGTTCTCTGTTGCTGTCAAGAACCTGTAAGTTTTCTTATCTGAATGAAATGTAATATGAAACAATATTCTAAAAGCACTAAGTTCATGAGGGTGCATGTGTGTAATTGCAACAGGAGTAGATTAAGCATTGCTACTGCAGGTCCAGAGTGAGAGCTGGTGGTAGGACACTGGTCCTAGGACGCAGCCACCCCCTGCCCTGTTTGGAAAAGGAGAAAAAGTTGTCTTTTTGCAGAGTCCAGCGCTGACACTAAGTGGGTTCGAATGATTTATGCTGCTTTTACTTTTCCAAATAAGTAATCTTGCTACTATTTCCAACTAACCAGGTCAGTGGACAACTTAGAGGAATGAGGAACATGTTTTTTTTTTCTTTCTTCTTTCTTCTTTTTGGCTGCTAAGGTTTTCCTCCATGGATGCAAACTAGTGTTCAGCCTCCCCAGATGGATTTTTCTATACCTTACACCTTTTACAGTGATCAGAGATTGATGTAATTGTATGAACACTGAAGGTAGAAGAGAAACTGGGAGTTTTGAAATTGGTCACACTTCTTTTTCTGATTTTTTGATTAAATAACCCATAAGGTAGTAAGAAATAGGAAAGGTACCAATCCTCTCACATGAGATCTTAACTAAGTTACCAAGTTCCTGTGTTTTTTCCTGGTTAATGATATAGTGGATGCTTTGTTAAACTTAAAATCATTAACAAAACTAGCTGGTATCAAGAGATGGTGCCGTCTTGCCTTGCTAGCGGCAGCTGCCCATCACCCCTGTGCTCCATCTGCTCTGCGCCCTCTCTCACCGGGGGCGAATGTACTCGCACCGGCATCAGTTTCTCATAATCAGTTTTTCTCAACTGCCTGCATCTTTTTTCCTCTTTTGAATTTCTTCAGCTAAGTTTTAGTTGAGATGATGTCTTCCTATTGGAGTGCAGTTGCTCAGGGACAAGGCCATATAAAAGCAAGAAAAAGTCTTACGGAAGGTAATGTTTTGGGGGAGCGTAGGCTTGTTAATTAGCTCTGGAAGTTCTTGGATTTCAAACAGCAATGGGGATTGCTGCATAAAACATAACAGACACTTAACCTTTGCTGCAGTCTTTGCTTTTCAGGTTATCGCAAGGGACTGTGGTTTGAACACGGTTGCTCTAAGAATTTGAGAATTTATGAAATGAAGCACTAGTGTTATTTTAAAAATGAACGTATGCTACAGTTGTGGTAATCTAAAATCCGGAATCATTCATCAGACTGTTGGGGTGTAACAGAGTATGGATCTGGAGTGCAAGGTTCTCTCTAGTGTAGTGAAATACACTGCAAAGCTCAGGTCATCTGTAGTTAATGTGAAGAAAAGATGACTTTGCAGTGTGAAAGCTTGGTTTCTGAGATTCTGCCATCGCTTTGTTATATGCGTAAAAGTCAGTGAAATTCCTTGAGTGTCAACTTGTAGCAGATAAATATTTTAGTCCTGTTAACTTTTGTGTTTCATTCAGAAAATTGTACTGCTTAATATGTCACCCGTAAAGATACAAGTGTGACTGTCTTATCAGATATGATCTTGTATTACCTCTGATGCAGCAAAGGTAGAGACAGATGTTAAATGCCATAATATCCAGTTATCAAGAGGGCAATCACCCAGATCCATAGCCTACACTTGCGTCTTTTATCCTCAAGCCGATGAATGCACAGAGAGCTGAAGGAATTACAGGAACTTCACTCTCCTGTGTGATCATAATATCCCTCTAGCTGCATAGGTTGGTAGTTACTCTGCTTGCCTAACTCTATAGATGCAGTTTAAACGTTGGTCGGAGGGCTATTTGCTATTGTTGCTTTTCCCACAAGTGCAAAATATACAGGTTCTTTTCAAAGGTAAAATTCTTCTTTTTACTGCAGCTTCACAGAGCGTGTATAATCTTACTATAGGAATTTCACTGGTTTTATTGTTTAACAAGTTACAACATTTTTAAAACAGACCATCTAATACAGTTTGAAAATCTGCATCCTAAGGATTTCTAGAAGTGTTTTTAATAAAATTGATCTGTTTTCTGATTTTACGTAATGCACAGAGCAAACTGGGGTATTACGACAAAAATCAGATCTGCACAGTGCAAATCGTTTGACATCATTCTACATTGCTGGAGAAAGTGCTGCAAAACAGTAGCTACTGTTCTAATACATTTAGTAGAAGTTACATTCAGTGGAAGCATATATTATTAAGTAAACATTGCTTAATTTATGGCAACAATAGCATGTTGGTAAAAGTAACAAAATACTTGGTAATTTGTTTTGCCGTAATGTGGCTTTTAATGACAGGTCAGGGTCTTAGTCTGCCAAAAAGAAAGCCTTTTTTTGTTATGTCCTGCAGTACATCACATTTCATGAAGTTGAGCTAATATCTGTGCCCATTAACTGTCACAACTTTATTGTGTTTCCTTTCTATCAGATCATCTGCCATAATTCCTTTGAATCTCTGAAGTGTAAAGCATAAAATCTTACCCCCTACGTTGTACATTCTGCATACAACCGTGATTTTTCTTATGTATGAGCTAAAGCTAACATTGCTTTCTATAAACATATTAATTGACGTGTTAAAAATTCATTAGAGAACCTGAGCTCCTAAGGTTTGTAAAAAATAGAAGCCTTGTAAACCAATCTAACTATATCAGTGCAGTTCCAGTCCTTCAGTTATCTATCGGTACCTTCCCAGTTTGCTGCTGTTGAACTGCTGGATAGATCTTGTTGTGACAGGTGGTGGTAATACAAGTCTAGGCATGTCAAAACCATGCTGTTTACATTATTGATGATTATTTGAATATGTGTGAGTTAGGCTGTTATGAAAACATTGCTAATAATTAATTCCTCGGTTAAATTATCCAATAAAGCTTTGTTTATTGACATTTTGGCATTAAACATTTATAATAAGGAATTTAAGAGCATGTTTAGCTAAACATGAGTACAAGTAGATGCTTTGGACACCTAAGATCCTTTTCACCTCATGTTATGTACAGAAATCCTTGACAATTACATAGCCTTCTCTGTGTTTCATAGGCGTTAAAATGTTGTGTGTCTGCCTTGAGCACAGTGACTGTATAAATAGGTTTCATTTTACAGATAGGTGAAATGCACTTTCTTCTGCGTCAGAATGCAGGATCCGCATAGTTATGCATCTTGCTTCACAAATTCCTAGACCATTTCCTGGTGATTTTGCTGCCTGATGGAATGATGGGTTGTGATATTGGTAAAATGCTGTGATTCTGCAATATACCGAACAGCGTTTCATTACTCTTGGCTTTCTGTTGGTGAACTGTTTGGTGCAGACATTCCAGTGCTGAAAGCACAGAGAAGTTGGGGCACACCTGCCACTAAGTCCTTCAGTCTGCATGGGAAGCTGGATAGTCTTGTCTCCTACAGCACTGAATCATACTGAGAGATGTCTCACAAAGTCTGCTCTTGGAAATGAACCACAAAGCTTAAAGTCAGTCCACTCCATTCACTTGTGTCTGTATGTCAGGGAGGAAGGTCCTTGCAAGACTAAGGTAAGTCTTGTGTATAAAGGAGGACTGTGTAATCCCATACTAAAAGCACTGAAGAACAATTCTGTACCCGACTGAAATGATGGTGACTCTTTGACTTGGAATTACCTGGCATGTAAACTGGGACATACGGTTAAGGTCAGGAGAGTAAAATAAAATTCACTGAGGTGAAGCTTGAATTATATTGTGACATTAAAATGTGCTGTGGTATTTTTATGGCCTGTGAAGCTTCTGGTGTAGTGTGGGAGCCAAAATGCTGCTGTTCTACAACCAGGGTATTCTCATGCTGAGTGATTGATAATCGGTGTACCTAATGATGGCTGGTGCAGTGCTGATTCCCAGCAGAGGATGCCACCTACTGAATCTTTAACACTACTCAGCGTTACTAAACTTGTAAGATCTAGTGAGTTTATAGCATAAGTGGTTATGACTGTAGGCTGTGTTGTTTTCTCTGTATATACTTGTGCAGGTACCAGCAAGTTAAACATATGGTATGAGATTTTCTTTAACAGCTCATGCTGTTGAGTTTTAATTTGACACTTCTCAGTACATCCCATTTAAATACGATAGAATGTTAGATCTACTTAGTCCTATTAGAATTTGATACAATTTCGAAGATTAATTAGTTTAAGGATCAGTGATGTGACATGCAGCATTAGTACAGTATGGGAGAGGGAAAAATAAGTATAATGTGATTTTATTTTTTTATGTACCTTGGTTTACAATTTACAGTGTTTGTTTGCCTCTGTCGTAATTTTTAGCTTTAAAAATGTGCTTGTTTCCAAAGCCAGAGAAAAAAATAATAAGCATACAAGCTAATTATCAGGATGTATCCCAGAGAAGATGAATTTGGGTAAGATATGAAGTAAACACTCTCCAAGTTCTTGGTCTGCCCTGTGCAGCGAAACTTTAAGATTGTATAAGAACCTCCTAACGGAATTTTATAACAGAAATGTTAATACAAGCTAGCAAAGGAGTACCTAGTCTCTGTCTTTGCATGACTGCATATGACAAAAAAAAATATTATGATCTTCCCTCTTTTGGCCACCTGCTAGTAATTGGATAGTGAATCTTTGGCTCGAAATTGCAAATACATGTAAGGGCCTAGATGCACCTAATTTTTATTTTAAAATTAGGTTGTTTAATGCATATTGCTAATAAAGGAAACTCATTATAAATCAGTGTCAAAGTGTTATGAGAAAAGATTCTGCCTTCATCCATTTCTGCAGTCTGTTATCTGCAATGCAGGTGCAGTCTGTGCCGGACAGCTGCGTATTTGGTAGATTATGGGGCCTGTGCGTAGTCAATACTGTACTTGATGCTTAACATGGTCCGTTGTTAATCAGAGAAACAGGAATACCCATATTATAGACATCAAGTGGCATTAAAACAACTTAAAAGTTGCAAATGTAACTATTTGAAAGTTAGGAAATGCCAGAAAGTGTTGTCTTTACAACCTTAACCGAGCCTGTTGGTTTGTACAATCACAAGTAATTTTTGAATTTTTGCACAAATCCAGACATTGTGCGCAGGATAGGTAATGCTTACTGACAAGTGACTTCCTAGATCTGTTGGTCTGTGGCTCACCAGTTGAACATTGTCCTGAAAATGTGGGCTTTTCACTTGGTGTTCAGCCTGTAGTAGCTGTGTTCTTCACAAACAGTAAAATTAAAAATTAATCTTTGCAACACATCTGTGGCATAAATAAATGGCCTGTCACAGGAGGCAATTGTAGAAGAGTCTTTAGCAGTGTTAGATGTTCAGTTTGAGAGTTGTGGGGACTGCTACATCAACACCTGGAATGATGTAGTGCGTGTTCACAGCAGAGCTTCTGTTGCTTTGAAGTGCAGCACAAATATTCAGCACATTTATCAACTAGAGCTTGCAGTTATCAAGTTGAGCTTCCAGAAAAGATGTGTGCAAGTAGTGATTGTGGAAGGATTGATTCAAGCAACTTCACTAGCATTACTAGCAAGTCTCTGGTATAGCCCAGGCTACAGACAGATTCTGCACTGCGGCATTCAAGTGCCTTAACCTTGAGAGAATTTTTTTCCCTTGCAGTCTCCTGCTTTTCTTCCAACTTCTACAGCAAATGAGGTAGTTTTTTTGCAGGAGGTAGCTGTTCTTATGACTTACGTTGGTTTGTCTTGATTCATCTCCAGTCTGTGAGGGGAGGGGAAACATGATTTTTTTTTTTTTTTAAACAAGCCATACAATCTGTAAATTCTGTCCTAAGAAACCATGGTAAATCTTGAATTGTTTGTCAGTGCATTTCAAGTGTTTAGATCTAGAGTGTGGCTTCTGGAGTTTTTGGAATGATTGAGGAAATGAGGATATTGACTTTGTACTGCTGTGTGGAGCGGCATTAGAGGATTGATGTGCTTTGTCTTCAGTTTCACTGGTATTTGCTCAGATAATGTCAGAGCTGGAGAACTTCAGCACATTATTTTACTAGGGTGGCATTGGAACTTTCTTGCCAACAGTTTTGGGCAGCCAAAATGAAGTTATGACACTCCTAGTCCCATAGGTAATATGAAGAATCTGAAGTACTCTAACATATGAATAGGGATATTTGGTGCTATTGCCTTGTTCTAGATATACTAATTTTCAGCCGTTTAATACTACGTTGTCTGCAAATGTATAAAATATGAAGATGGAAATCACTCTTCTCATAGAAGTGTCTGAGACTGCTGTAGCTTTACTGATCTAGATGTGAATAAGACTGAATCCACTGTATTTGGGACGCCTTCTCTACTGCAGGCAGTTGACACATGCTCTGGAGCAAGTGATATTTCTGAAAGGGTAGACGAGCTGCCTACCCTGACATTTTCTTTCTCTTTGAAACAGGTTTGAGAAAACATTTCAAGTCAAATTCTGCTGTCTTTCCTCGACCTGTGGGTTAGTCATGCTAACTGAAGACTGCTACAAAAATAGCTTAAGAAACCAGACAAAAGAGCTTTACAAACTTCGGGCATCAGAGAAAGTCTTACTGATGGTCAGTAATAACAAATGTTGACAGAACTAATGTCAAAACACGATTATATTGTCAACTTCATAATTTGGTTATATTGCCAACTCTGTTGCAACGCCATATGTTAGCTCTGTAAATTTGATGAGTCTCAATTGTCCTCTTCATAATAAGAATTTATGACATAACTCAAATAGGATGGGGAGGAGAAAGCAAGAGGTAGACAAAACAGGAATGCTGTAATGCTTGTTCTTAATTCTTTCAGTGAATTTGCATTAGCCAATATTTCTGCATAAACTTGGTGGCAGTTTGTTGTTGCAATTTAAAAAAGCTGGAAAAATGTCTGCCCTTGAAGGAACTCCATAGATCTCTCAAATGTGTTATTTGCAGCACTCAGAATTTTTTCATCTTGCTTCTGTAGCTGTAAATAAGAATATTGATCAAATTCCTGTATAGCAGTTTAATAAGAAAGGATTTGAACTTTCTTCTCTATCATTTCTAGTGGACATCTAGATCTTCAGCAGAATCACAGAATCACCCGGTTGGAAAAGACTGCCAGGATCATCAAGTCCAACCATTCATAACTGCCACTAAACCATGTCCCTGACCATCTCATCCACCCATCTTTTAAATACCTCCAGGGACGGTGGCTCCACCACCTCCCTGGGCAGCCTCTGCCACTGCCCAGTGACCCTTTCGTGAAAATTTTTTTTCTGATGTCCAGCCTGAACCTCCCCTGGCACAACTTGAGGCCATTCCCCCTTGTCCTGTCCCTTGTCGCTTGGGAGAAGAGGCCAGCTCCCGCCTCTCCACAACCTCCTTTCAGGCAGTTGTAGAGAGCAATAAGGTCTCCCCTCAGCCTCCTCCAGGCTAAACACCCCAGCTCTCTCAGCCGCTCCTAATAAGACTTGTTTTCCAGCCCCTTCACCAGCTTCGTTGCTCTTCTCTGGACACGCTCCAGAGCCTCAACATCCTTCTTGTAGCAAGGGGCCTAGAATTGAACACAGTATGTGCACCTGTCCAGGCCAAAAGCAGACAGTTTCCTAAGCAGAATGCTGTGAGAAACTGTGTCAAAGGCTTTACCGAAGTCCAAGAAGACTACATCCACAGCCTTTCCCTCATCCAGTAGGTGGGTCACTTTGTCATAGAAGGCGATCAGGTTAGTTTGGCAAGACCTGCCTTTCATGAACCTGTGTTGACTGGGCCTGATCACCTGGTTCTCTTGTATTTGCTTCATGATAGCACTCAAGATCAGCTGTTCCATGACTTTCCCAGGCACTGAGGTCAGACTGACAGGCCTGTAGTTTCCTGGATCCTCCCTCCAACCCTTCTTGAAGATGGGTATAACATCAGCCAGCCTCCAGTCCAGTGGAACTTCCCCAGTCAGCCAGGACCACTGGAAGATGATGGAAAGGGGTTTGGCAAACACATCCGCCAGCTCCCTCAGTACTCTTGGATGGATCCCATCCGGCCCCATAGACTTGTGAGTGTCTAATTGGGCGAGTAAGTCTCTAACCATGGGAGCTTTGTTCTGCTCCTCTAACTCCTGGGTGTGTACACACAGGGAACAACTTCCTTACTGCTAAAGACAGAGGGAAAGAAGGCATTAAGTACGTCAGCCTTGTCCTCATCCTTTGTCACAGTTGTTCCCTTTGCATCCAATAAGGACTGAATATTCTCCCTGGTCCTCCTTTTATTGTTAATGTATTCATAGAAAGATTTTTTGTTATCTTTCACCGACTTGGCCAATCTGAGCTCTAGTTGGGCTTTAGCCCTCCTGATTTTTCTCTGCACTTCCTCTCTGTAGTCCACCCAAGGCATCTGTCCCTTCTTCCAAAGTTTATAGACATTCCTCTTCTTTTTGATATCCACCCATATCTCCCTGCTCAACCAAGCTGTTTTTTTCCCATGCCGGCTCATTTGCCAGCACATGGCGACAGCTCGCTCCTGAGCTGCTAGGATTCCTTCTTGAAGGAGCCCTCGTGGGCTCCTTTGCCCTTAAGAACTGCCTCCCATGGGACTTTATCAACCAGCCTTCTGAACAGTCCAAAGTTGGCCCTCTGGAAGTTCACTGTGGCCGTTCTGCTCCCCATCCTCCTCGCCTCAGCTAGAAATGAGAATTCTATCATCTCATGATCACTTTGCCCCAGGAGTCCTCCAACCATCACAAAGCAAGGATAGGAGAACTTCCTTCTTGTTCAGAGGAGAAGATTTATACTAATCTGATTTGGCAAATGTGATGGACTTTTTTTTTATTTTTAAAAAAGTATGTGCTGGTGTTAAACCCCAGGTGACATGAAATGGTGGCAAGAAGTCTGCGGCCGACAGGAGTGTGTGGGGTTTGTAATCTCTTCATGCAGCATCGCAGCTCCTTCCTGCCTCATTTGCTGTATGTGGTTGTGTGGTTGTGATAACTGTGGGAACAGTAATGGGAAGTTAGGAATCAACGGTATATTTCATGCTGAGCTGGGGGGGTCTTGGCAGTATTGCTTTTGTACACTACTACTGTATAAATATGCTTGCGATATTAGCATGATGTTTTATATGGAGTGGCTCCTGTTTTTACAGAGCTGGAGATCACACTTTGTGTGACACGGCATCAAAGTTTTGAATGTTTCCAATTATGTATTTTTGGCTATATAAATTTTTTGAATCTGTTCTTGTCATTTATTGTTACGTTGCTACTGTTGTGCTGTTTCTTCCATATTATGAGATCCCTCAAATTCTTTTCATGTCAATGACTTTTTGAAAAACAGACATATTTTAAAATTATTTATAAGACTGAAGTAACTGACATTAGGCCACGGAAGTATTTTATGTTGTTTAGAAGGATCATCTTGGCTTGCATTTCTGAATGGGCTAGTTTTCAAAAACGGGCATCAGTGATTTTTTTTTTTAAGCATTTTCATAATCTCTCTAGAATGCTGGTTACTAGGATTTATATATTATGTTTTTCCAAAAAGCCATAGGCAGAAATTAATTCACTTAGCAGAGTACTGCCAAATGCTTCTTAGAGTTAGTAGGATAGTGTGAAGATTAAAAACTTCCTTGAGACTGCCTGGGATCCTTCAGGTTTGAAGGTTACAGGATAGCAAGCTGTGGCTTTGTGGACTGACTGCCGGCAGCCCTGCCTGGCCCCTGCTGCTTGGCTCTGCTGCTCCTGCTCTTCTTCCACGCTTTCCAGTCAAGCCTGAAGTAAAAGGGTTTTGAAAAAAAAATCACATATCCTTTCTTTTTTTTGCCTTCAGTAGCGTCAAAGAGGAATCCTCTTTATTTTTAAAGCATAACTGTTAAATCTGTGTATACATTCAAAGTCGAAAACTTTCGTTGTCTTAAGGTATTTGATGGGAAACCAAAGTTATAAGACTGCCATATAAGCACTTTACTACTTGCAGTTACACATTAATAAGACTGATGAATATGTATATTTTAAAATGTATATAGTTAATAATTACTCAGAGAAATTTTCTTGCATTCAATGAATTGCCTTAGTAGCTACAATTATCAAGTCACTAAAAAGACGGTGAAGAAGGAATAAAAATAAAACATATATTCATGTTTATAAAAATCCTTTAGAGAAAAAGTACTTGGAGTTAAAGGATCAGCCTCATGCTGTATTTTTATATGACCTTGTTATATTTGGTTTCTTATCCGCTAATGGATGCTCTAGTTGTCACAGTAATATTATGGATACTTAAAAGCCCTCTTCGATTGTGATATTTCAATTAAATATGTTAGCATCAGATGTATTTCTAACCCTTCAGTGATCTTTTAGTAATTGCATTGTCTGAGAAATCTGGTATCAGGAAATAGATTGTTTTTTCTCAAGTGAGCCTTATTGGCACAAGAATCCTGTAAATAGCCTGAAATGCTCACACTTAAGTTTAACTGCTAGATTTAGGTGCATTTGATTAATGCTTTGCCTTAGTGCATGTAGAGATTTCTTGGGTTGTGATTTTCTGTCTTCAGAAGCGTAGGAGCTTGCTCTAACTGGAAAAAAAAGATAAGTTCAAAGAGTGTATTTAAGACTGTACTGCAACACCTGTGGGCAAAGCAGTGTTAAATCAGTTACTAAAAAAAAAAAAAAAAAAAAAAAAGGCTGACTCAGGGTTTCACAAAGCTTCCATGCTAGGAAATTAAATATCGATGTGTTTCAGATAGCAATGCCCACCTCCTACAAGTTAATACTTTTCTGCTTGAAACGTCTTTTAATATTTTACAATATTTCATACAGAATTTTAGACCTCTCCGATATGCAACAATGCAAAATTATATGTTTAGCTGACCCTTTAATTAGCTCTCATTCTGTCACACATGATTTATAGCTCCGTGTCTTCTATGTAAAAATGATGTATTACTTAACAAAGTGGAATGCTACAATGGGTTCACATCTCCAGTTGTTTAATGGGTTCTCCTAACAAGGTGACTGGTGTGCTGGAGGAGAGGAGAGCAACCATAAGCATCATCTCATTTATTAAGGCAAGGATTTAGAAGTCCATGTTGCTGTGACTTATGGTTGTTTGCTTCCTTGGCACATATAGAATTCATTGGAGTGAGGAGGGAATGTGACTCTTCCATAAAGCACAAAAAAATAGCAGTAAAGAAATGCAGATGTAATCTTTCTTGTTCAAACTTATTTTATTGTAGCTGTTCCAGATACTTTGAATCTAGCTCTAACTTTTTCTTGATACTGAAGAGATAGTATTCCATTGTGATTTAATTCCAAGAACTGAGTGGAAAAACCTTAGCAGGGCAACTGTTTCTGTTAGCTAAGGGGGTTGGGAAGGTTTTTTCACATGGCTACTTTGAATATAAAGTACAGGTTTTTTTGAAGAAAGAGGTAATTGTTTGTTGTGTTTCTCTTGCACTTCAAGTTTCTCTAGTTATATTTCTGTTAGTTTCCAAATAATACTGAAAACTAAAATTAGTTAATTCTGAATTCTTAATAGTTTAAGTGGTCTAAGTGTGTATTCTGGAGTGGGGGGGGGAGAATGGGGATAACACAGAAGTGAAGTTGCCTTCAGCCTTGTTTTGATCTTCAAAAATTATTTGGTTTCAATTTGGAGCAGCT
The DNA here is from genome assembly GCF_017976375.1 of Cuculus canorus. Lineage (NCBI taxonomy): Eukaryota > Metazoa > Chordata > Aves > Cuculiformes > Cuculidae > Cuculus > Cuculus canorus. The sequence continues at coordinate 25,875,792 of NC_071406.1, read as the reverse complement.
GCTTTTATTAATTGCTGGGAGAAGCCATTTGAAGTACAGGATTGGAATGAGAGCAAATTTTTATTTTGCTTTGCAGCTACATACTTTAAGAATTATCACCTTCTGCAAAGAGTGTGGTAACACTGCAGGTATATCTGTGTCTAGCATCTGTATGGGTTGCAAACACACACTTAATTCTACATCTCTAAGAGCAATGAAGCTGGTGGAGGGGCTGGAGAACAAGTCTTACGAGGAGCGGCTGAGAGAGCTGGGGTTGTTTAGCCTGGAGAAGAGGAGGCTGAGGGGAGACCTTAATTACTCTCTACAACTACCCGAAAGGAGGTTGTGGAGAGGAGGGAGCTGGCCTCTTCTCCCAAGTGACAGGGGACAGGACAAGGGGGAATGGCCTCAAGCTGTGCCAGGGGAGGTTCAGGCTGGATATTAGAAAAAAATTTTTCACGGAAAGGGTCATCGGGCAGTGGCAGAGGCTGCCCAGGGAGGTGGTTGAGTCGCCTTCCCTGGAGGTGTTTAAGGAACGGTTGGATGAAGTGCTTAGGGACATGGTTTAGGGAGTGTTAGGAATGGTTGGACTTGATGATCCAGTGGGTCCTTTCCAACCTGATGATTCTATGATTCTATCTGTTATGATCTATAGGCATGTCCTACATAGTCCATTCCTTACTTAGTCTGTAGTCCTGTCTCTATGAAGCCAGGAAGGCTAGAGCCTTTGCTGGCCACACCTGAGAGTTGTGGTCTGTCCTGAGAGATCTGTAGGTCCATCCTTTCCCCCACTGTCCTGGGCAGTTTGGACTTACTGCTGTTGAAGAACTATGTGGTTGCAGATTATGTCATACTGTATACGTGAACTGCTGACTTAGTAAATGAAGACTGTTACCTGCTCCTATGGTGGGAGATGCAGTTTCTAGCATAGATTTTTGAGTTCACAGAGAGTGTTTTGCTATTGCTGGGTGTTTATTCATTAATTAAGTATTGAAGTATTTGCAGAATTTACAACTTCTTCCTTCAAATTTCTGATCACTTTCTTGTATTTGTAAATATTTGTTCAGTGTTTGTGGACTTTACGATCTCGTTTGGAAACATCAGTCTTTGGGACAGCTTATTCGGGAAGTTTTAGGTATCTGGGGAAAAAAATAACACTCTTGCCCGTCCTGGTGCCCTCCCAGCACTGGCAGTCGGTCTAATTGTGCAAGTGGGCTGTGTGATCATTATTGCACTTGTGTCTTAGGCTTCTGGGATTTAGACTGTATTTATACACTTAAGCATCAGTAGAAGAGAAACTGTGACTTGTCATTTTACAATTGCAGTTTGTTTACTTTGTGATTGCACTTAAGATAACAGAAATACAGTATTTAAGGAACTATGCAACCTTCTGATGTAGTGGCAGAGCTTACGAAATTGGTGAAAAGCAAAGATTACTGCTCTTGGAAAGGCAGATCAGCCCTCTTAAACTCTATATTTGGTAATGTGTTAGCTTGTAATTCCAGAAATGAATTACAGAAGCTTTCCCAGCACTTCTGAAATTGCTGCAATTTCTGGGAAATCACAAATAAGCTGTAATTTCTGCTAAAAATTTGAAGGAGGCTGTTTTGTAATAAGTAATAGGGATCTTGCATAAAGTACAAAGAACATCAAAAGAGTCATTTCCAGAGTAGAGTAAGGAGTATATGTGTCGTTCACTGAAAAATCCTGGAAGTACTCGCTGCCAGCATGGCAAATTGTGCCATACCCCTTGTGCCCTGTGTGCTGCTGTATAAGATAATCTACCGCAGTACTCTCAAATATGGATGGAGGCTTCCTAGAAGTTTATGCACCAGGCTTGTGTCTCAGTTGTAAAACAGAATTTTGGCAATGGTGGTGGTCCCTGATTCTCTGCCTGTTTGTTACTTTGCTCATGACTACGAGGTAGGCTGAGGTCACCTGCTGAGAGCACTTCCGCATGTGGATGTGGATACAATAGGAAGACAGACTTTGTCTTTCTTGTTTAGGAAAACTAGGAAAGAGTTTTAATTAATATGAAATATAAGCATCTGTGCGGAGATAATGTAAGTACATGTTTGGATTTGCATAAGGTAATAGTAACAGATACTGCTAAGATCATCTAGCATCTTAATTTTGATTTGGGAATGTTTTATCCTATTCCAAGTAGGCTCATCCTGGTTTAACTTGGGATATGATCAGTTATATTTAAAAAGGTGATATGTCTTGTAGGGAGTTGAAATGTTAGTTGCACATTTTTGTAGGAAGAAATTTGTATGTTGCTGAATAAGTGAATATAATAGGGCAACACTGATAATGTCTTTATGTACAAAGGTGTTTGCATAATTGCTGTCACAATGAGGTTATTACTGAATTATTCAGTTGTTCATGTTCTGGATGCCAGCGTTCTTTTGAGGTTCAGATACATTCATTTACCTGGTTCCGGTCCTGCAAATATATTTGCATCTGTGGGTCCTTCCTTTTCTAGAAAGATCATTACATGCTCACTGATCCACCTGTGCAGAAGCATTTGTGAGATCAGAGCCTAAGCGTATTACTGCTAAATGTAATTAGATGTTAGACTTGCACTGTAGTGCAATTTCTTCCAAGTGTCACCCAAGATTAACTGAAGAACAGGAATGACTGAGGACACTAACTGCTGAATCCTTAGAAAACCATTATGGAGAGGGAGATTTTTTAAAATTGACAACTAGGGACTGTGGGCCATTACCATGTGTAACTCCTTGCTGAACAAGGAGTTCTGAAGTGTTCCTCCTTGCTTAGTCTACTTTTAAAGAATAAGTATTTTTTCTTGTGAAATAATTTGATAAAAAAGTATTATCTAAGTATTAGTATATTCATTATTTGCTGCTGATCTCATACATCTGAGTGATAACGTTTGTACATAAATATTTGCCGATATAAGAAATTTGGAATGAGTATCTAAAAGGCAGGGTTAGTATGATAAAATTGAGTATTTCCCAACTTGGAGAAAATATTCTATGAAAATGGCAAATGATGGATGCTGTACTGGCACTGTTTAGGCCTGCTGTGTTCTAGGAACCTTGGGATTAGTGTTTATCTGTCCCATAAAGGACATGAATCATTTAGATTAGAAGTAATCTGATTGTATTGAAGTACAAATTATAGCACAAAGGCCATTCAAGTGGGTTAAGTGACCAGGGTTGGTAAACACCATATGACTGCTGATTGGTCGATGAAAGAGTATTAACTGAAAGATAATGATGGATTTTAATCCAGATCTCTAAAGCGCAACAGCTGTAGTTCCCAAATGAGTTCACTCTCTGACAGAGTTTTAGGACACTGATTTATTTCCCAACTATTTCTTTGGCACAAGAATTAATTTGAAATACAAGTAATTATTCCTGTATAGAATATAGCTATTTCATACAGCTTTCTTTGATTACATTTCTATTCTATGTTCAGTAAATGAGTTCACTATGTTTTTTAAGCATATTGGAGAAATTGAAGTGTTTTTATTTTGGTTTGCTATGCTAGAGTGTGTTAGGGTAAATTGCTACTACCCTATCCAGTATGCTAGAGTCGATTGCTAGTGTGATTTGGTTTAGGAAAATGTTCTTCCTCATTCATGTTTTTTATTAACAGAGTGTAATGAAGTGTAATTAAGTAATTAAAAAAAAAAAAAGAAAAAGGCAAACTGAATAACTGAAATTCCATATGAATTTGTTTCCAGTATGCTTACTGATACTTATGCTTAAAAATTAATGATAATATATGATGTGTATTTGTGCAGTGTGCTTTATATCAGAGGGTCTATATGTATTTTAAAAATGGGAATTATACTGCATAATGAATTTATTGTATCCTGAGAGTGAGAAGTGGTAGCTCTTTAGGAGTACAGTGTAACAGTGTTTAGGATGTGAAATGAAAAATTTAGGCAGTCTGTATTTACTGGTGACCTCAATGTCTGGGCTATACTATTTTTTTTTTTTTGGTTGTTGCAATAACAGCTTTGCAAAGTTTCAGTTTGTTTCTTAAATTTTCCCGAAAAGATTTGTGCTTATCCTGAAATATGCATGCTCATTAAAGGAACTGGATGAATGACTGCAAAAGGAAAGTAATTTAACCTTGTGGTTCGCTGGTCCATCTGTCTGTTTGGTTTGAGGAGGTCAACAAGAGAACAGCTGAAGTGGTCCTAGATTATTGTTTACAATCCAATTTTCTGTGTCTGTGTCAGACACAGAAAAAAGAGTTAAAGTCCTTTAAAATGAAACTGTCTTTGTATCTGTTTTTCTATCTAGAAAATGTGTATGATTAAACTGTTTCTCTATTGTGATTCAGGATTTATTCAGATAATTTAGATAAGATATGCCCTCACAGCAGGAGCAGGCATTAGATTGTTTTGTGAGCAGAAATGGAGTAATTAGTCCCCCAAGTCATGTTTTGTCCTTTTGATGTAGGCACACATAATGCTATAGGAAATGTAAGTAGATATGGATCTTGCCCTTTGAATTTCCAATGTAATTCAAAATGCAGTTAAGGAGCATTTTACCCGGTACAGCAGTTATTGGTGAATACCTTTGTCGAACTGGGAGTTCATTGTTCAGTGCATGTTGAAAGGAGACATTTTAAGTTCAATTATGTTAAAGCAGTCTGAAATGCCTTTAGAAAATCATGACAAAAAACTTGTGACCTACCTCTACTTGATTTTGGAGCCTTTGAAGTCTCTTATTTTAGGGTTTTTTTTCTTATAAATGTAATAGATACTGCTTAGTTATTGAAGTGCGAGAACTTTCTCAGCAAAAAGCTGGATGAAGCAGACTTCCAATAAATGGTAAATATACTGCAGGTGCTATCTTGAGAGTTAGAATTCGAGCCAATACTCCACGTGCATTTGGATAGCAGGATGTCTGTTGTACTACTAGTTCACAGAAAGGGTAAATCGAGAAAGTCTGACAAGGTGCCCATATATTTTACCTTTGTGTGTGTGTGTGTGTGTGTGTATGCTTGTTCCATTAGTAGCAGTGGAATATACCAGTGTCACGTGTCATACTTGCTGAAGGAGTTGTGCGAGACAGGATAGGAAATAGGACAAAGTAACCTGTTAAATTTTGTTTCTTGTGTTGACAGACTATAAATGTGTCTCACAGCTTTTGACATTTTTGAATGTGGTTAATCCATAGGGGATTAGCTGTGTGAGTGTTTCAGTCACTGGAGTTTACGAAGCTGAGAAAACCCAAAGGTGGACGTGAGATTTTTCCCCTTCTTTGCACGCTCAAGTTGCTTTTGGGAATTGCGGTGTGAGGAATGCAAGGCTGGGCCACAGGTATGCAATGAGAAATCCAATAAAATGAAAATGATGACTGTCCCATGACTTTTTCATGAGAATTTGTCATGATCCAGTGTGAACCTTGAATATCTTTAGATGTCAAGAGCTCCAGGCTGATCAGTATGAGGATATTTTACTGTGACTGAAGTATCTGCTATAGCATCTGTAGATGAATTGAGTTATAGAGTTAGCCCTTAAGATGCTTCTTTCTACTCTTGTCTTTTGTTTTTGGATTATTTTTTAGAAGAGATTTTTCATATATCAAAGAGGGAGAGTGAGCATTAGGATACTGACATTAGAACACAGCTACAGCTGCCATCTGAGCCATTCCTTGGATCAAAACAGGAGCAGGACTGAGGAGCATTTTGCAGTATCAGACTGGCTCGTGGAAGGTCTCTGAGTTACAGACATTGGTGGTTAAAAGTGTTTGGAAACCAAAGGTGCTACCTGCCTTAACTTCTCAGTGTCAGTTGTGATCCCTGCTTTAAACTTGGGGCAAAGTCTTTAAATATTGAACATAAACAAAAAAAAACTTTGAAAGTTGCTTAGATTTCTTCCATTTTCATTGTTGTTTTCTATTTGCAACTCTTCTTTGACAGAGCTGAAACAGGTGCTCATGCTATGTAATGAGTATGCAATTTCTGAAAATTATGTTTTGACTGAATTGATTATTTTCTAGAGGAAACTTTGGCTAAAAACCACAGAATTTTCCAAGGGGAAGTAAAAAATGTAATTTGAAAATTTGCAGCTGTATATATTTGTAAATTTATTCTGGAAACTGAGTCCTTAATATCCGTTCCTTTGCAAGGATATCTTGTGGGATCTCTGAATTCTAACTGCTTTCACACGTGGATTCCTGTGGCAGATGACAGTGTTTCTGCTGAAGGCTGAAATGGGCTTTCTTTGTTCATGGCTTAGTTAAGGGTTGATAAATATTTAAAAACAATAAAGTGGCATTTAATTTACAGGTTGGATTACTGATTGTATTGACCATTTAGCTTAAACCGAATGAATTCAAATAGCCCAGAACTCTCACTGATACTTGCCAGTTATTTAATCGCTATCCCTAACGAAACATGATTAAACAAATACAAATGATTTTGCATATTGTTTAGAAATATTTTGCTAAATGAACTAGCGATGCCTAACCTTCCTGCTTTTTAGAGATAAGGAAGCATTAACATTGCAATTGCAAAACTGGTGAGTCCCCATCTGGAGTTCAGGGAACTGGTTTGATTACTGCTTGTGATGAGTTCAGACTGAGATGGGTGTGGGGGAGTGTTCTGGTTAGGAAGAAAGAGATCCTGGTTTGTCTTTTAAGGGGAGACTTCCTTAGTCTTGGAAATAAAGGCTAGGGCAGGAGAAGGTTGTGGGAACTGCCTTCTGATGCGTTTATGGACTGCACACACCAGAGAAAGAGAAACTTCAAATGAACAGCCAGCACTGGCCCAAAATAAGTGGCTGGACATCACCTTGGAAAAACTTGTATGGCCAAATTTAGGTCTGATTGCTGGAGCTTTGCCTTGGCTGAAGTACACAAGGACTGAATATTTTGTCTTGTGTTTCTTACAGTGATAAAGCACAGCAGCAGTGTAGGACTTGATCAAGTGCATGGCTGAGAGAACATCAAGCCTCCTGCCTAGCTGCCAGAAATACCATCAGCTCTGAACATTAAAAAAAGCTTGTCAGGTCCTAGAAGGAAATTGAAATTGGTTTCTCTTTAATTCCCTTCTCGTTTTTGAGCCTTTAGGGTTCATATTTTCAGTCGTCTCTCCAAGGATTAGAGGGATATTTAAAAAGCTAGAGTTCCTAGGGATTTTTATGACTGCATGAGCTAGGCTTAAGAAAAATGCCTAATACTGCAAGATATAATTGTGAGAGCTAGCAGCACTGAACTGATGAGTGGAGTGTTATAAGAGAGAGGGACATCAGACTGATAAATTAGTTTTTCTTAAGTGAACCTTTCCAAATGTTTGATGTTTCAAAATGTCATGTATGTGATGTCAGCACAGGAGGCTACTGATCTTTTAAGATCCACTGGATCTTTTAAGACAGTGTGTGTTTGAAACTGTCCTTTAGCAGAAACTGTGTGAAGTTATCAGCTGTTTGGGAAAGTATAATGTAATTTGAGCACAGGTCAACAAGGCAGGCTAGTGTGAGAGTGCAAGGTCTTCATTATATCGGGGGATCTATTACAGGAAGTTCTTATGACAAGGTTGTTTTGCATTATGAAATCCACTGGGTCACTGCAAAAAAGTATTTTTTTAATTTCTTAGTTAATAAAATGTTTAGGAAGTTGAAAAACCACCAAATGTTTCCAAGGAATGAGACAGCTCAGACAAGAGAGAGAGAGAGATCTACTGAAATAAGGTATAAAAGTCAGTTTTACTGCAATCTTAAAGTTGCAAAAGGCTTTGAAAAGTGAATGACCAGAGAGGAATATCTCTCATGGGAGTAAAATGGGCTTCTGATGGATAACTTCAGTTATAAATGCTAAAGTATAAGCTTCTTGGTGTGCATCTCAGCGTTTTCAAGTACAAAAGTATATATTCTGCTCACACTTCCGTCTTTCTAGGGGTTATATTTATTCAGAACAGATTAACGGCCAATTTTCAGCGCGACTGCTTTCATCAGAAGTTTATCCCTTTGCAAAATGATGTTTTTACTTTTTTTGGAACCAGTATGCATGAATGTCTGTGAGGACTTCAGATTGATGGTTGTAAAATGAAGGTGGAAAAATGTTTATATCCCTAAGGAGATGCCAGGATTGTATTCTGAGCAGGATGATGGTATAAGAATAACTGTGAATTGCGTAATTTTGTCACATCTTTATGTTAAATAACTTTATTGTGGTATTAAGTTTTAATTACATTTATGATTACATGGACATTTAATAAAGGCATGTGTTCTGCAGATAGCTGCAGTAGGATGCATAGATTGGTATTTGCGGTTTCTGCAGTAGAGGAAGTAGTCTGGGATGATTTAAAGCAACTGATGGTTGTGCTAACAGTTATTTAAAGGACAGTTAGGAAATGTTTTGTTAAGGAGCATGGAAAAACTCTGCCCGGTGCCCTTCATTGCCTCTGGTTGCTTGTGTAGGGGGACAGGAATGACCAACGCTTCTCTTTGCCAGATTTTCCTCCTTTAGATGGCCTCTACTCTTTCTTAAGAGTTAAGCTGTTGTTTGGAGTTGACTAGAGTATTCTGTGCTTCCTCCCTGCCTCTGCCCCACATGGTATGAATGCTGGAGGAGGTGAGACACTTGTGCTGGCTGGAGGCGTCTTCCTTCAGCATCCGCTGCCAGGCTTCCAAGACACTCTCTGCTGACGCAGCCGTGTTGGCGTGGGCTGTAGCACCAGGGGCTCTTACAGTATTGGTCCCTGCAGAGACCTTTGCAACTCTTACCTCTCATTACTGTGCAGTACTGACCTTCCTGTTCCCTCTCCTTTGTGTCCTGTTTTTCTGATGTTACTGATTTCAAGGCAATTTGGCCATGTTTTGAAATTCTGCTTCCTAAGGGGTGAGCTTAAGCAAGACTTTCATTTTTCATCTGTGCAGACAGAAATGTAGCCTTTACACTTGTGCAAGGGTTAATTCCCTGCCTCAGTGAGAAGTTTTCATGTACCTGGTAGTTTAGAAATATTCGGGAAAATGCACTAGTGGATGTGGGTTTTTTAAATTTTTTCTCTGCTTGCTTTAGATCCTTTGTCAATGTACAAAAAGAGATTTAATTAGAAAATTTAAGAAAAATGTGTAGAATTATTTTACGTAGTTTCAGTGCCTCATGGCCCCAAACTGGGGAAATTTCTGTATTCACTGTTAACCATCTATAAATGGTTATGACAGATGAAGTGAGTAAGAGGAAGTTTACATGGCTTGTGAGGCAGGAGAAGATGTCACCATGGTTCTGCTTTTTATTTGACTTTTCTTTCCTCTATATGTATATACTATGACAGCACATAAACAGGAGGATGAGAAGGATCTACAGAGATACGGGGGCAGGAAAAGAGCTGGGGCTGGGCAAGAAATCATACGATGGCGAACAGCTGTGAAAGTGATAGCAGTAGAGAAATGCAAGGAAAGGAGGCAGAAAAAACATCCTGTCAGCAAGAAAGAAAATTTTTAAAATTTCTTCAGGCTAAAGAAATCTAAGTTTTGCAGAATTTCATCTTGCTTCTTAGTCTCAGGTTCCCTGTGATTTCCCCTGAGCTTATGTTCTATACGTGCCTTTTGCCACTGACCACAGTGAGAATACTTTGCTGCTTTGTTAGAGGTGGGTCCAGCAGCACATTTTGCAACGTGTTCTTTGTTTACTGCGTGTGTGTTACAGTGCAACTTAACCCTTCTTTTACTGAGCATTTAGAGGCCTATAGCCTCCTGACCTGTCTGATCTAAAATAAACTAACATAGTAGGTCTCAAAAAAGTCTTACAAACTTGACAGCAGATGGCACATGGTTTTTGTTTAGCCCTGCATATACTATCTTGGTGGGTGGTAACTGCCTTAGGACAAAATCAGCATCCCACCAGTCACCATCTGGGATGGCAGATGATATGTGGGACTGTCATGAATAAGCATTCTTATGTTTGTAAATGTCCGAAGGAAGATGCCGCTTGTTAGTGCAGCAGTTGGTATGCAGTCAACACTGTGAGAAGCTCACTTTATGCAGTAATCAGCAAAAGCTAAATTGTATGCTTTGGGCCCATCTCTGTAATATGGGTGGGTCTGAGGTGACTGTTCCATATTCTGTTCATTTTGATGGTGAACTAGAATGGCCTTTATTTTGGCTGACTTTAATCATTGTTGGTGCTTATGTGATAAAAATAATTTTTAATAATGTTTCCTAAGTACTGTGTCAGAGATGATGTTCAGGTGTCCCATATCAGATCTGATGCTGATAATGAGCACAATTGCGTGCTATGAAATATGACCTTACTTTGACAGTGTAGTCTGAGTTGGTAGGTGATGGGAGGGGACGATGTGGACGTAAAGGTGTAAAATGACTTAAAAGAACACAACACAGTTTTGTTGCATATGGAGAAGTAGGAATGTGCATCTCCTGGCCCTTGTCTACTCCCATTTCCCCTTTTCCCGGGTGGGGGATGGACAGACAGAAGTGTGAACCATTGGGATACCAACAGGCCACTTCCCTCATCCTCTTTGTCTCTGTATGCACTAAACCTCTCTTCTGCACATACATGCTTTGGGAAATACTATTTAGACTAGTTTTCTTTGAGTTGGAAGGGTCGCTTGTCATTCACGTGACAGGTTCTTTACTTAGAGTATTTTAGTATCTTAGATTATAGGTGGTCCTATAGGAAGCTCTGGGTTACATCAAATATAATCATCTCTAAAAGGAAAAAAAATCTGTGCATCTATCATGCAATTAAATTTATGCTGCATTTAAGGCATGCGTTTTGGTTTGTGTTAAAGCATGTTTTGGTCACCCTGAGCTGGTCTATGTATCTGCTAAAATGGGTACAAAGTAACAGTTTCATGAAATGGCATCTGCTTTAGTGGTTCAAATAGCTGACATTACCATTCTTTTTGTCTGTACCTTCAGGATACTTGGTGCAGAATGATCTATAAGAGTGTGGGGCTTAAAATATTTATACAGTTTAGTGCTCTTGGAATTACTACTGGTTCTTTGGGGTAGGGGGGGATATACTATCTGAGTCTCTTCAAGTCTTTTTGCTTCTTAAGTGTGAAATGCAAATAGTATACTAATTTTGTACAAATGAGTAATAAGAGGGAAGAAAACCAAACAACAACCCAGGTAAATTGAAGTACTACATTTCAGTTTAAAATTAAAATATAAAAGTTAGAGATATCTCCAAGAGCTTATCAAACTTAAATTAATCCAATAGTGTGGTTGCACTGGCTGGAATGCGAAGAAACGAGGAGGGTTTGTTTGTCAAATTTGTATGAGCAAATGCATTCACTAACAGGCTCTTCGTTGAGGTGAGAGCAGAGTGCATCGCCTGCAGCATGGAAGCACACACGTGCTATATCTGTATCAGGGTGTGAACTGTTAGCAGAAACAGTGAAAGGCTGCTTCATTCTTTCTGAATGGAAGTGTGTATTTTAATGTGGAATAAGATAGGTATTCAGAATGGTTTTTGCAGGCAGCAGTCGCTTAAAGCTTGAGGTGACTGGCAGCTCAAGTTTAGCAGAGGCCTGTGCAAGTCTGTGGGATGGTGGAATTGGGGAGTGACCGTATTTTTGCCTCCACTAGAGGCTTCTCTGAGTTCAGTATCAGCACAAAATATGCTTAGCTGCGGTTCCTTTAAACAAAGGAAAAGGAAAGTGAAGGGTTACATACAGGACAGTGCTAGTTTTAACCTGGTCCATTTTACGGATGACTTCAAACTAGGTGATTTGCCTGTTCCTCTAGTCTGTCACTACTAGTTGAATAATTCCCTTATAATTTAATCATAAATCTTATAAGTAGTTAAAAAGCCAAAACATGTATTACTTCCATTTGCCTTTGTACTAGAAGGCAATATTGCTCTCAATATTTTTCTGTTCCAAAAGAAAATCAGTAGTTTGCATGGACATTGACAGCTTCTTACGGATTACTAGTCTGGGACCATCTTTTTAGTAGCATATTAGGATTGATGTTCACTGATCATGCTTGCAGTTTTGAGCAGGATTTCCTCTTAGAATTCTAAGTGCTGTCAAGCAAGCCGATATGTCTCTGTCTCGTGCTGTTTCTGAATGTAGCTTGTTCTTTGTTCATCCGCAGGTATTCTTTTTGCACAGTCTTCAAAAGTCTTGCTCTTGTGTCCAAGAGCCCCTTTGCAGCATTACAAGGCTTTATCCTGAATTAATGGTTTCCAGTACAACTTATATTCAGCTCCTCGCATTGTCAGACTTCAGCTAAATGAACAAGAAGGCTGTACTTTGCCTGTCTTTCTGTTGTGGCTTCCTTTTACGCTCAGGTGAATTCTCGATATTTTCAAGAAAGGTGGGAAATTATTTTTGCTTCCTGAGACCAAAGCTTTATGTACTCCTTAAACGTGATTATGCTCAAGCAAGATAAAGCAGCTATCCCATACAAATACCCTGCTCCCATTATCAGTGGGTTGTGATCTTTATTCATATAAGTTCATGCCTAAAACTTTCTCTTATAATTAAAATAGATGCTTTACTAGAAGTACCTCACATCTTGTACCAGTTTTCCAGTTAGTTGAAAGCCATTTGCTTTACAGTGGGCATTAAGTTATCTTATAAACATAAAAAGTCAAATGTTTTGGGTTGGAAGGGACCTTTACAGGTCATCTATTCCAACCTCTGCCCCTGCAGGAGCAGGAACATCTTTAACCAGATCAGGTTGCTTGGAGCCCCACCCAACCTGGCCCTGAATATCTCCAGGGATGGAGCCTCCATTACCTCCCTGGGCAACCTCTTCCATTGTTTCACCACTCTAATTGTAAAAAAACTTCTTTCTCCATCCAGTCTACCCTCTTTGAGTTTGAAATCATTACTCCTTGTCCTGTCACAGCAAGCCTTCCTAAAAAGTCTGTCTCCATCTTTCCTACAGGCCCCCTCTAAGTACTGACAGGATGCTATAAAGTCTTCCTGCAGCCTTCTCCAGGCTGAACAACCCCAACTCTCTCAGCCTGTCCTTATAGCAGAGATGCTGCAGCCCTCTGATCATTTTTGTGTCTGTCCTCTGGACCAGATCCACCAGGTCTATGTCCTCCCTGTGCTGAGGACTCCAGAGCTGGACACAGTACTCCAAGTGAGGTCTCACCAGAGCCAAGTAGTGGCAGAATCACCTCCCTTGACATGCTAGTGATGCTTCTTTTGCTGCAGCCCAGGATATGGTTGGCTTTCTGGCCTGCAAGCACCTGTTGTTGGCTCATGTCCAGCTTTTCATCCATTGGTACCCCAAATTCCTTCTCTGCAGGGTTGCTCTCAATCACATCATCCCCCACATCATGTTTTAAGACATGACTCTAAAACATAATTTTGTCTTTTTAAAAAAACCCTAATTTTTTGCAGTCCTTTTATTGTTGAAGGCAGGTTCAAACCATATACTATACATAATTTTCCTTTTATAAGTTTGGTTTCAGCACTTCTGAGTTATAAAATCTGGTGGAGATGCATCTAATTAGATTGTTGTTGTTCATTGAAGATTTTTTTTTTAAATGGAGGAATACAAGAGTAATCCTTTGATTGAAAAGAATGTTTGGATACAATACTTTGAAAGGTGCAAGTAAAACCCAAATCTAGCAACTTTGTAGAAGGCTAGAGATTTAAAAAAAGTTTTAGAAAATTATCTTAGAGACAATATAATTGAATTTATTTTATTAAATTGGTAATTGATAAGATTCTGAAAATGGGCAATATTGGGACTACACTTAATTAAACTCACTTTGTTCATTTATTCTTGAAAAAAATTCAGCTTTTTAAAATTTTAATCTACTTTTTGAGGTATTGCTATTCTCATGTTTAACCTTTTAAAAGCATTCTGCCTATTTTTTTAATTATTATTATGTTTTACTGGCTCTTTGGCATTTTAGCACGTGAAATGGTTTAATCCTGGCTTTGTTAAACAAAGAACTCATTTAAGTCTGTCTATATTTTTGTGGTTTTTTTTCCTCATTCCTGGATGTATATTTGGGGTTTAGGTCTTTGATAGAAAACTACAGTCCTGGATGAAATCAGCTGTAAATATGACCCGATACTGACAATCAGTGATGTTTGGTATGTCGTGGACCCCTTTTTGCCTATGAGGACACAAAACCACAAAGACTGGACTGTATGGTACCCAGCTGAATGTGCTGCAGATGACACAACAGAGGTGGCAGTGGAGTGATCAGGAATTTTGTGTGGGTTTATGCAACAGATGTGTTGGTGGAGAAAGCTAAGGGAGTTGAGTAGCTATTTTCAAAGCAAACCTGTTGCAGATTTGCGATAGTCTCTCAGACTTAGGTACATGGAAGGAGGGGATAGGAGTCTGAGATGACATACACAACCATGCATAGGGCACTTTGGGCTTCTAGTATTTTTTCTATTAAACAATTAGATAAGAGTACCCAAAGCAGAGTGCAAGTTAACTGAAGTTAAGTAATGGCTTAATGACAGATTCCCCAGCTGCAGGCACCAACTTGTCAATAGGTTAATTAAGGAAAAGCATGTTACAATAATGCTCAAACTGTTTCTTTTAGAGCATAATCCAAGATAGCTGGACTCCAAACTTGATTAACTTTCTTGGCAGCAGTCAGATATGTTATGTCAGGTCAGGATATAGCTCTTTAGCAAAATAATTCAATGTGTAAATCTATTTTTGTTAAGGTTAAGCATGCCAGAAATCTGTAAGTACAGGGGCTGAAGAGGAAAGGATGAACCTTGTAATTAGAGCTGGCTACAAACACAGGCACATGCAATCGCAGCCTGTGATAATCTAAGTCAAGGGTGATTTTAGCTGAGCTCACAGACTAGTACAGTAGATCTGATTTTAGGTTTCCGTAATGTGGATAATTTCAAGGCTAGTAGAACAAAGCAAAATACTGGCTACTTGAATGTTTTCAGTTTTATGAATTACCTTGTGCTGAACAGCAAATGTTTGTTTTGCAGCAACCATCTGTTTTTGTAGTTTCAAGAGAGTCTCGTTCAAATGTTAAATATTCTAAAAATGTGTTAGTGAAGAGGCTGTCAGCCATTTGTCATACCACACCATTGAAAACTTTTCATGCACAGGAATAGCAAGCTGACTTCCTATTCCTCTTCACGTTGAATAAACCAGTGTCAAAATACAGGCTTAAAAATTACATTGCCTGGTTTGGTCAGTGTGCCATGATGAACTGATTCTTTATCTGTCACAAAGAATAAAAATGTATTTACTTTTCTGAACCATCCAGTTTTTACTGTGACTTTAAATTGAAACATTTTGAGTGCTTCACCAGCAGAGATGGAAGAAATGAGGAAGAATCGATCAATATGTGCATGGATGGATAATAAATAGTTTGACGGGTGGAAATGTTGAGGAATATGATGCCTCCTTGAGGAATTTCAGAACAAGGCAAAATTAAACATGGCAGTTCCCTGTTTTGATATGTACTGAAAGTAAAGGGAACACATCTTCTGAAAGGAGATGGTCCCTTAAACATATGGGGGATTTTTCAAGGTTGGCTTCAAAATAGTCTCTAGTGCTTTTTTAACACTGTAGGATACTGTGCACCAGGCACTACACATATGTTGTTCACCACAGTATCCCAATAGAACTTGTTGCCCAGATGGTGCAAACCATATGCCTCTCAATAGTTTATCTATGTTTGGGAAATACTGTCTAAAAATATAAGAAAGGTCCTAAGACTCTGCAAAAGCAGCTCTAGGGAGTTTCTTTTATGTAATGCTCTGGAGCATTATTTAAAAGCTCCCCCCCCACACCCCCAGGCTTTCTTTTTTCTTCCCCCCCCCCCCCCCTTTTCTTTTCTGTGTGTTGTAGCAGAGATGAGAAATTATGGAATCATACTTGTTCCAGTGCAAGACCACAGCTCTTAAGGCATGCATGCAGACTTCACTGGTCCATCTGCATAGTTTTCCCCATAGGGGAGCTGCTTAAAAAGGTACAGCACAAGGCACAGTCTTGGGTCTCTTTTTTTTTCCCCTCAGTTGTCTGAATGAAACTTTTTGGAAATGTTACAATATAGAAAGCCAGTTAACTTTTGTATTTGTTCCTGTGTCTTCAGTAATTCATTTGACTATTTCCAAAGGCTAAAAGGAGAAAATTGTTTTGCCCATACTTAAGTTGTTAAAACACTTTTTCTGTTTTGCTTACCTGGCACAGATCCACAGAGGGATGGCAGTCTAATTACATTTCCAGCATAACTGTTCTTTGAAGTATCAAGTAATTAGGAATGGGCATTGCAAAACTTTAGACTGGCACTCATGAAAAGAATGCTTCATGTAACCATCACTAATTCATTAGGATAACCAAAACTTATTTCCTTTGAGTACAGATTTGCACATTCTCACCTACAGCACTGTACTATATATAATACTTCTTAACCTAGCTCTTCTGAAAGTACAAGTCTGTATAAAGTAAATTAGCTAAATTGAAAGGCTAATTGCCTAAAGCTTCAAGTACAAAGGATGTCCATGCTTAGATTTCTTCACCAGTTGCAAGAGGCCAAGAAGATGTGGTTTCAGAAATCCTAACAGGGTATCTTATGACACCTACGAATTTTAATGTGGTGTCATAAATCACTAATTTATTCTTGCTCCAGTATTGCTTGCAGAATCTATTTCAATAGATCACAGTTCTGTGTACTGGGTGGAAACACAACAGAAGGACAACTTGTTTAGTCTGTTAACAGCTATATCAAATACCTAAAAAGCTCTTAACACTTGCATTCCTTCCTCTTATGATTTTGATCAAAGTAAAAATGAGTATATTAGGTTTGAAGCAGAACTTACTTTTGCAAGAGAAAGAAGCAGACAGTCAACTACCTGTGAAAGACGTATATGTAAGGCAGTCCCTTTATGACTTAGATATTTCTGTATCATATAATCTGGATGTTTCCTAACATACTTGAACATGCTGTTTTTTCTCTGCTTTTTTCCCCGTTTTCACATTCTCACTTTTCAGTTTTTAACTGGGTCTCATCCTCTTAAGTCATTGAGTAAACAGATCTACAGTGATACAGCACTACCTTTGTAATGTGTGTGTCACTCCAGTGTGATTCACAGAATCATGTCCTTTTTGTATGGGATGTTTTAATTTGTGGATATTGTTATGTATCAGCCATTGCTGAGACTTGGCTCGTATTGTGCTGTATCAAAGTTAAAAAGAAATAGGAACTCACAGGATTAATCTATTGTATTTCCCTCATGTGATAATTTCTATCCTTTCTCCATTTTAATGAACTCATGCTCTTGCTTTTAGTCTTAAAGCTGAGTACTTCACAATCCTATCTATAATGCTTACTCTTCACAATCCCATCTATAATACTTAATCTAAATGATTTGTTTGATTTTGCAGAATATAATGATGGTGTAACTTCTCTTTATTCTCAGTTCACTTCACTGTAGTCTCAAGTAGCTGCTTCTGTTATGTGATAATGTGATTGAGCTATGTGTAAGCCTGAGGGACAAAACGGCCCCATTTCATAACTGACTCCTGGTGAGTGAGAATACGTACCATCCAGAACTCCTTAAAAATCTATCTGCATTGAAAAGGTCTTTTTGAAGGAAAAAGGCATTTGCAGGTGGTCACTTGCATGAATTTGAGTGGCTAGGAAATGTAGGGAATAGGAAGAATGCTCAAGTTTTTTCATTTGTGGAGGTTTTTAAATTGCAGTTTAATGTGTGTATGTTTCTTTCATAAGTGTAAAGCATTCAGATAGCCTTCTAAAGAAGGCTCTTACAAAATACATCTGCGTTCATATTGATATTCTTACACTGACTCAATCCAGAATTGTACTTGTTCTGAATATTCTGCAGTCAGGACATTTAAGAAGATATTTTTAAAGGTGTGCTTTTCCAACCCAGACTTTAAAGAAGAAAGAAAGGAGACACAATTTTAAAGACAAATAGAACCTTTCATGTAATAACCTTTCTATTTTTTTGAACAAACACACCACAAAAAGTGATCAGTTGTGGTAAAAGTTGTGTTACCTGTGTGAAAGATGTACATACTGTAAAATCTTGGTGGATGTTTGCCATCAATATTTTCTTCTTAAACACTTTAGAAGGGATTAGACAAGGTTTTTAAAATACAGATGATTTGCCACACCAAATGTTCAGGTCTCTGAAATCCCAGGAAAGTGAGGACTGTAACTTCTGCATGGGAGCAGACAGACTTCTGAAGGCTAGGGTGGTTTGGTTTCTGGGTGAAAGTATAGGTCCTCTCTAGGGTTGAACCGGTCAGAGTGTGCTGCTGTTTGCCCTTCTAAAATTAAGGTTTAAGATGCTCAGTGTAGGTATATTTTTCGTAAGTGCCTTGCATCTGCTGCTTGCAGCAGTTTTTGGGAGGTCAGTGCTGCTTAGAATCAGGTCACCTTTTATTTAGATGCAGAGCTTTAGGCAATCAGGGTTATTTTAAAATTTCAGCTTGTGGTTTTTAATTCTTAAATTAGTAGCAAGAAATTGCTTTGAGGATTCATTTGTTCTGTATTAATGCAGCTAAGACTGTACTCTAGTAAAACAAAGTAAAAATTCTGTTTGTTTGACAAAAGTGAAATTTGAACAGTGGTTCATTTTTGTTTGTCTGAAGGTTAATTTCTTTCTAGGCTGGCAGCTGGGATGCTGCCTTCGGGTGTAGGTGCAGTGTTTGAGTCCTTGCTATGCTCGGTTGTTTTTTCTGGTGTGCCCACATTAAAAACATTTTTGGTCACATCAAGACTACAGTTCTGAGGCAAGCATTCTGATTTTCCCTGTTAAACTTACTTTGGTTCGTATTTCAGCAGTCTGTAAGACTTCATCCACTGAAAGGTTTTTTTATCTTTGAATGCAAGTAAACCAAAATGTGCAGTCCAGGAGCATATGTATCTCATGCTGCAGTGAGAATGGAATAAAGCAGTACCAGGCTGATGTTTTCCAAAATAAGCCCCCTTTGAAAGCTTCTGTTGCTGCTGCAGGTTACTCAGCAGTAGCTGTCTGCTCCATCAGTCTGCCCTCTGGACCACGCAACTTTCTAGTACAGGTATTTGCCTCTGCTGCTTTTAATGTATCCAAACCAATGGAGTTTTATTAAGATCTTATAGATTATTGAAATAATTACTGATTTGTATTTTGATTTTTTGCTTTCTGTAAATCAAACTTATTCGTTTTCTGACAAGCCAGGATTTTTAATATAAGATTAAAAATCTTATTAAATAATTATGGGTTTATGTTTATAGCATGTAAACCCAATGTAATATAAAAATACTTTTGTTTCAAAACCTTTACAACAGAAAACAAAAACTACAACAGCACTGTGGAAGTAAAAATATACAGAAAACAAAGGGAGTAGAGGAAGTTGTATATGGTTTAAAAAATACATTGAAAAGTAACAAATACCAAAGCTCTAAGCCGATTAAATTTTCAGATGAAAATGTCATCTAAGCTAGCTGAGTTGAGGATCTTGGTTGCTTGCCTTGAAATATGATACTTACACTTAAATGATTTAGTGTGACAGTGTCTAGCCTAGGTTTTCAGGATCATTACTATTTTGCTTTTAAAAGCAGTTACGTACCTGACCCTACAGTTATTTCTAATAATTATTTTTATGTTTAACATTTGTTGTGATGTATATCTTGATACATTTGTTTGTATTTTTTATTTGATGAAAGAACTGTCAGTTATATGAAACAAATATAAGACTATGACTATGGACTCTTTAGAATACTTGATCAGGGAATCATGCTTGAGGAGGAATTTGTACAAATAGTAAAATTTTAAGCATGAGCTAGAGTTTAGGAATGTGGTGAAATACTCCATCCCACCACATAAATGACACTGATCTATTTCTGAAGTTGTTTCTATTTACATACCTATGCCAAAGAAGCAAACATATGTTCTCCTGGCACTATACACATATACTTCTGTGGATAATGAAAGGATTATTCTGGTATTATTACTATTCTGTGTGTGTGGAGGTGTGGTCTTTCTCATTCCTCCTGTCTAGCAGAGTAGTAGGTGTGTGCAAAGATCTGTGTTGCTCTGATTCCCAGGCTGAAAAAGTGACCTTGCAGTTGAAGCATCGTTGCTTCTGAGAGAAGCTGCACCCTTGTCAGGAAAGAGCAGTTCTGCTCAGCTCCCTGAGCAAGGCTTTAGCTGATTCAGAATATTTGGGTGGTGGTGGTAAAGAATAAAGTGTTAAAAGCAAGTTATTTCGCCAAGAAAATAGAAATATTTCTTTTTGAGTTGATCTAGACACTTCTTCCCCTTATAAAGAGCCCTCCCACTGCTTTCTCTACTGGTTTAACAGCATATCTTAAAACTCTCACCTACACACTTCTCCCCCAGATATGTAAAACTGTATTTCTGCATTTGGTTAATTTATCTTAAGGTCTTTATTCTCTAGGGACAGGTGTGTATTTGAGGCTCTTAGATTGTTGTCCAGGGACTGTTATTTACTGTGTATTTGTGTAGCTCCCACAAGACTAACTTCTAGCTGGTATTTCTCTGTATAATAGTTTCAATTGTGAAGGCCCTAACAGACTACTATATACAACTTCTTAATACTTGTTTGAAGGCTGCAGATTTGGGTGTATATGAAAGTGTAAAGCGATCTTCATTAGTCTCACTTGAACAGTCTACTCTCTTCCAGCGTTTCAGTAATATCTCTTGTCAGCATCCTTTTTGTTGAATAATTGTATTTGGGGCAGTGGATACTGCTATAGGTATTGGAAAGTGAAAAGATCTGGAACCAGTGTTTAGTGAGGTGAAGGAAATGTATTTGAAAGTAATCTTAACCTCTGCTAGAGATGCAATAATAAACCTGCTTTAAAATAGAGAGCTTGCAGAACAAAATAATGAGTTGTAGTGAGTTATTGTTGTGTGCAGACTATGATATATGGTCAACTTATTATGTTTGAGCTCTGTGGTGTCACATATGTGTGTATTCTCTATTAAGCAACACCTCTGCAATGTGGAACCTTATTTGTTGGAACTGCTCTTTGGCTCCTGTTGTATTACATTTTTTAAAAAAAAATGCTGATTTGGTGGCAAGCATTATTAGTTGGCTCCTAGTAACAATATCGTCTGTTTCCTTTGTAGCTATGAAGCATCCATTAAGTCCTGACCACGTCTTTGAAGATGGGATTATGAATCAACCAGCTGTTCTACGGTGCTTTGAAGAAAAAGGACTGAGGAACGACAGACAGGACTATCAATTAAGCAAAGAAAAAAAGAAGATACTGTTTTCTTTCTGTGAAGTCTGCAATATACAGTTGAACTCTGCAGCACAAGCTCAAGTTCATTACAATGGGAAGTCTCACCTGAAAAGAGTGAAGCAGCTAAATAATGGAAAACTCCCTACAAGTACAGCTCCTGGCACTTTGTTTGCAAGTACAAGCACAGGTAGATGATTTGTATGAGATGCTCAAGAGATATGAGGAGGCTTTTAAGCTCTATCTTCCCCACCCAACATAACCATTAAACTTCATATAGATTAATACTAGAGATTAATATTTTGTCATGTTCTGAATTACTGGTGCATTTGTTTTCCTGCAAAGTCAACTTGTATCAAGGCAGTATTGCATTAATGCATGCTTAATGGCTTAAGCCATTTGTTGGGCCTTGTGTAGTTGAGGTATGATCTATTTAAAACTAGCTGTTGAGAGCTTAAATAGCCATGTATTCTGTGATCTGCTTTTGTTACCAAAACAAAGTTCTGGAAGGATGCTACAGGTACGGGAGTAACTTTTAAAAGAAATGAAGTGGTGTGACACCGACAGCTAGAATTTACAGGCCTGGCCCTTTCATTGTTTCTACTTTCAGTGGTCCAGATTCTGTTCTCAGTCAAGTGAGAAGTGATTTGAAATAACACTTACTTACTGGGCAAAACAAAGGTCCCAAAAACTTGGGCAAAATGCATTTAACATGCATAGTGCAAAGGTACAAAGCCCATAATGTGCTTTTTTGTTGAGGTTGTTTTTTTTTTTTTAATTCAGTATTAGACTCATAGCTATTCTGAGAAAAAATGTAGTAATTCCTTACTTCTCTAAACATATAAGAGAATGAACATATGGAACACATGATTCAGCCTTCATGTGGTTGTAAGGGTAGGGAAGTTGTGACTCTCGTCTTTTTTTAAGGGGTCCTGGTACGGCATATGATCCCTTTCCCTTCATGTTCATAGTTTCAGGATTTTTCTGAAGGATTATCCTTTTCCTGTGATATTCCAGCAGCATAGAGGAAAATGTGTTTGAGCATTTTGAAGATGCTTCTCTTACTGATAGTCAAAATAGAGACCTTCTTACTTTCCATTAATTTTGTTAAAGAAAATTCAGGGCGCTTTGACATTCTGTAGAATACAAAGAGGCTAAAATTTGTCTTAAAACATATTCTCTATATCTCAAGCAAGTATAGCAGGTCATCCTTTCTTCTTACGAGAGAAATAAAATGCTGCCGTTTTATGGAATTATTGTCCAGAATAAGCAAAGTTTGCTGCTTAGTAACACTTGTTACTCATGAAGTAACATAATTATTCATGAAAACGGTTGTATTAATTTTACTAGAGAAATTTCTTATTAACCACATGAGGGGGTTCACTTGGAGGTTTTTTGTTAACTGAATTTGACTTTTTTTGAAGGCTGCAGTATTCTGCATGGTCCTAAAGACTAAATTCCCATTGAATAACACTTCATTACTTAATTTTGTGCATTCTTAAAATAACTTAGTGTCTATGAGACATTCTATCTTAATCTAAATAGCTCTGTATGTTGATAGAAAACATTTGAAATATTTTCACTGTGGTTTTTATAGCTTTTTGTTAGCTGGACCCCTGCACCTGATGTCTTTGCAATCATTCCTGGGGATCACAGCTGATGCTGTGAATATTTTACATTTGCTGGAACAGATGCTTTGGCATTAGTGTATAGCTTAGAACTTAAAATTCATGTTGTGTTGTGTGCTTTGTTCACCGATCTCTATCTTAGATTATATCGTAGTTATTTATGAGTTGTGCTGGTCTATCCAGTGCATGTTGCAATAGGCATTCTGTTTCATAGCTGAAGGATGTTGATTTTGTGACATTTAAAAGAAACAAATGCCTTGCATAGACAGTTTATTATTATTATTATTATTGCATAGACAATTTGATATACTGCTTAAGAGCCAGTAGGAGAACAAGATTTACTAAAATGTAGCTCTCAAAGAACACTTTCCAAAAAATAAGTAGAAATTAATTTTCTTTTAAATTGATATTATCGAAGCTCAGTTTTAATCCATGTTGTCGGAAGTGTTATAACCGCTTGTAATGGGAATTTGCCTTTCCCATTCCTTGACTAACACTGTAAATCAAATTAATTGTGTGGATGGTAAGTGAACAACTATATTCATCTCATCTCACTAGTGAACAGACTTTATTCCACATGTGGAGGAAGCAAATAGCCCTTCTCATACTTCATTGTTATAACTATATCCCCTTCTGACGAACCAGGTAGCAAACAGTTCAGCACACCTTAGGAAGCTTTCTGCAAAGGTTCCTGCTAATCTGTGGTTGGAATTTTCCTCTGCCTTCATCAGATGAATGAGGAAATAATAATAATAATGTTGAAAAGTAAGGTGACTGTAAAATATACATGACTGTAAATATTCATTGACAGTACAGAAATCAGGATTACTGACCTGTCAAAACTATCTTGATTGTGTGACAAAACTGATCTGTGCACCATCACTCACTGGGTAGACTCTCTTCCAAATGGGGATGAACACAAAAGAATCCCGAGACACATTTTCATATTCTTCCTCTTCAGAGGTCCCCTCTGTGATAGGTGGCTTCAGGTTGTTATAAAAGCATCCTTTTAATTGATGACTTTCACTGTGTTTTGTGACTATAACATCAATTTGTTGCTTAGAACTTTACTAAAAATTTTGCTAAGATTTGGTAACTGTGGAATTCCAGATCTTGGCAGTGAGGAGGCTTATACGTTTAAGGTCTAAATAGAGATAACTTTAGAGTTTCTTCTTTATATTTAGAGTGAGGATACAAGTGCCACAGAATTTCAGGAAGTATTTAGCAACACATTTTTCTAAAAAGCCCACTCTGTTTTTATAGACCCTTGTTTATTTTGTCTTTCCACCCTATTACTGAAAGCTAGAAGATATTTTGCAAGTGTAACTTCGCCTGCAATTTCAGTTAATTCACAGCAAATAAAATTGTGGATAAAATAAAGTTTACATCTGCTTTTCTTTGTATTGACCAAATCACGACACTAACTGACTATATTAGAAAGCTTTGGTGATTTGATCCATCTATTGAACTCCTATTTCTTTAGGCTGATGATAAAAATTGTGTTTGTGAAGAAAACAGTATTCTACTGGAAAAGTAGGTTGCACGTGATGTTAGAGCCTTTACTGTTGCTTGCGTTAGTGGTTGTCCACTGCCATTTAGAATCATAGAATAGTTTGGGTTGGAAGGGACCTTAAAGGTCATCCAGTTCCATCCCCCTGCCATGGGCAGGGACATCCCGCTAAATCAGGCTGCCCAAGGCCCATCCAACCTGGCCTTGAACACCTCCAGGGATGATGGAGCATCCACAACCTGTGCCAGCGCCTCACCACCGTCATAGTAAAGATCTGTACCTATCCTGCCTTACTGCAGATCAGGCTGAAGTTTGTCAGCGATACCATTGCTGAGGGCCGCCCCTGCATACCTGATGTATGACTGTTCTTCTGCCAGAAGGAAATAAATGAAGTTTTGGGAAAATAAGAAAGTGTGTGTTTACTTCTGCAGCTTGAATTGGAAACTATTTCAGCGAATTCCTATAGAGGGAAAAAGAAAGGGTAGTTTCTTGCCGTGTTGGGAGAGCTTTTTGGAGTGGGCTTGTTAAAAGCTTTCCAGCAGCTTGTCTTGCGAGAGCCCGCAGCGGTGATAGCCACGGTCACAGCTACTCGGGAGACCCGAAATCCCACCCGCCGCCCCACAAACAAGGGCTGAGGTCTTTTCCACCCTATGATTGAAATCTAGACGTTATTCTGCAAGTGTAACTTTGCCTGCAATTTCAGGCAAATTTCCTCCAAAGCGGGAGGAACCGGGTTTTGAGGTGATTTGGGTGATTTGAGGCAGCTCCCTTCCTTTTCTGCTGACAGAGAGCTGAGGCGCTCGGCAGGGAGGCGGCTGCGGGGCCACCAGGTGGGGCTGCAGCCCGGGCCATGGAGCAGCCCTTCTGCTGCTCCCGTGTCCGCGCTCGGTGCTGCCTCCCCAGTGCCATCAGAAGCCTTTTTTTATTGAGTAACTCATCCCTAGGGCTGACAGCGAGTTTTGTGTGTGAGCAGTTTTGTCATAGCTTCAGTATATTCAGAGATGACACCGATTTTTCTCCACAAATTCTCTTTACTCCTTCGCAGAGGTGGTATCTCCGGGTGAATCCCCGATTCCCTCTCCTTTGCCCCCATGCTGACATGGGAATGGTTGGTGTAGTTTTAGGAGTGAGTACTAGGAATAACTAGCAAAGACCAGATTTTACAGATCCCTGGACATGGGTTGAGCAATTTCATTTTTTTGTTAAAGAAAGTGCCCAAATTCTAGAAGCGTGCAAAGCAGAATCACTTTTCCCCGGTTCCTCGGCTGTTTTAAACAGCAGATGTGCTTTAGGGTCCGGATGGCGCTCACTAATGCTTATTTGAAGACCTTTCTGTAGGTTTGGCTGAAAGTGAGACTGGGACATCAGTGCTCTGACCGTGTATTCTGGTAGCAGCTCTGCCTTTTTGCTCGTTAAATCTCTGACTTGCAGGACAGTTTTGGAAGTGCTGTGGGATCCTATGCTGTGACACTTTGCAGAGAACATTCCTGCAAGTTATTGTGTTCCCCTGAGATATTGAGGAAATAATCACAGGATTTCTCGAGAGATTCTCAACACACAGTTGTGTGGCTCACAGCAATGACAGCCAGAGATTTGTTAAGCTAGCAAAATAAATACTTAAATTACTATATTTCTGTTATGTTCATGACTTAAATCAGGCTCCAGAAAGGGCCTGGGAATGCTAATGCAAGAGAGAAGGTAAAGCAGCGATCTCGGATGTGGGAGGACAACAAAGCAGTATGGAGGAGTTGGGTTTTTCTCACTTCTGGCAGTAGAGATTAGAACTGCTTTGCCTCCTTGATCGATGCCATATTAAGTTGGATCTAGGCATCCTTTCAAGTTAATGGAGGGAAGGAGGCATACAATTAAAATGCTCAGAATTATCCTTCAAAGGACCCATGGACTGTATAGATAACTTGCATATTAGCTTTACAAATTAAATTTCCCGAGTTAGAAAGTGTGAATAGTGTCTTCAGCCATGTGAAGTGAAAAGGATCTTCTTAAATATCTAGTTTAGATTAGTAATTGGTTTTCTAAGCATTTGACTTTTTCTTTCTCTTAAAAAAAGTAAAACTGACTATTGGTAGACATTAAGAAATTATTTTGAAAATATTCCAGATAGCTGTAAACGCAAATGTCAGTCTTCGGCCTTGTGAGGAAGGCTTACTTTTTTATTATTAATAATGAAACTGGAAAGAAAATGCCTTGCCAAGTGACTAGCTCAATGCAGGGTTAAATTATGGTCTGTTACAACAGAGTGAAACTGCTGTGAATTACTCTAATTTCAGTGGAGCTTTTCCTTGGTTTTTAATTGCCAGAAGAATCTGATCCTAAATAGAGGTCTTTGCAACTGTTTTTGACTGGGCAAACACTACCTTTCTGACAGGTAGCCTCGTTGCCATCTAAAACTACTTTGTGCCAACTTAATGGAGAAAGGAACTTTAAGCCTCTTGATCTAGGTCCTCAAATTCCTTATCAATATTTGTCTTCATTTTTCTAAAAAAAAAAAAAAAAGAACGAAGATAATCTGATTTTTATTACAGAAGATCTTTATGAATTATTCTGCCAAGTACTCGGAGGAATGCTAAGCAGCAACCAAAAGTATCTTGAAAAAGTGAGCTCAATCCTACCAAATGTGTGCATGCACAGCTATCAAATCCATGTGTAAGTCTGTAGAGAAGAGGAAGGTAGTAGAAAGCACTGTGAGTTTACTTTCTCTTGCGTAATGCCAGAACTGTTTTTAGACTTGTAGAAGATCAATATTGGTTTTGCCTTCCATGTCTTCTGCCTGCAGCCCAGCCTTTTGGAAAGCAGCTGGAAGAAGAATGCTGCTGTGGGGGCACAAAGTAGGGTGCAGCCTGAGAGCTTCCGACCTCAGCCCTCAGTATGAAAGGGAGGTTGCTCCTCACTTTGCTGTCCTATTCTGGGTAAAATCTGTTTTATTTATTTGGAAAATATTATTCTTTTGCTGAAAAACAAAGCTGTCACCTTCCTCCAATATAATAATAATGAAAATAATTATGTTCTTGTAATGTAACATAGATTAGTGAGCTGGTGAGAAACTATTAGTATTTCCCATCTCACTACAGTGGTCTTTGGAACAACACTGCATTTGGTAGATGTTTCCACATTCTTTCCACCACTTGAGTGTCCTACACAACTTTTTTAAGAAATATGTAATGTTCCATGATTTAACATTTTTCTTAAAATATGAAATGTATTTATGATATGAGATTAATATCTACTACTCTGAAATTAAGGGAATTTATTTTATTGTTTTGGTGCACTTGCTACTCTTTACAAAATGATGATGATGATGACACTTAATATCAAGGGACAGAAGTGACATTAAGGATGATTTCTTATTATGGGTACAAACTGTACCCATATTGTACAAACTGTACCCATAATACTTTGTTCTGAATTTGAGTAGCAGCAGTGAAAGTATTCATAAAACTTATAAAGATAGTAAGTAGATGGTGTGTACCCTTTGCCACTATTTTGCATAAATATATTCTTGTGTTAAAATTCTCTATAAAATTCCTTCTTGGGGAGTTTAACCTTTCTTCAGGGACAGTTATGCTGTGATAAAATACCAGCATTGACAACATCAGATAATCAGATGATCTGGAGTCTAGGACCAAACATACAACTGCTCATCAGCCATGATTTTAAGCTGAGAATGGTTGCAGGAGCGGTGATGACACAACTTCTGCTCAGGTTGGGGGTCTACCTCGTCATTTAAACAGCCCAGGCAGTGGCCTGGAGAGCTGCAGAAATCAGCTGAGTCTGTGCTGCTGCAAGGATTTCTTCACCCTCTCTTTGAAGGATGCAATCCACAGCTTACAGGTGTAAACAGCTGAGGTGAAAAAGGATCTATAAATGCAGTCACCATTTTCATTCATTGTGCATCTGCAACAGTTATTTCTTTATTAAAATGACTGAAAAAATAAAATAATAAATTCAGATTTGTTTATTATTTTTACCTTGCAGAAGCAAATGAGATACTCTGTCTGTACAGTGAGTATCCTCATCTGGGATCAGATTCTGCCAACATTTCTTTCATAGTTGTCTGATGACACAGTAGTATATTTGGATAACAGTACAGGTATTATAATAAAAACTCTGGTGTCTTTCTATTTCTTTGTGAACTTAATCTAATTGTTATTACATTTGACTTATGCTGTGTATCTCTGTGGGTGTGAGTATACACAGCAACACATGCCCTCTTGCCTTTTTTGGGAAAGAAAACATATGCAGTACCTGAAAGGGCAAAAAAATGTACATAGTGGGAGGTCTGTGTGGGAGTAGGAAGAGCATGAATTTAATAAACCATGGAGATTTTTCATAGTAAGTAATTAAAAATTATCGTTGTTTTGGAAAGATGAAGGCATTAGTCATGTAATGTTATGATTTTAGTCGTTGATCCTTTTTTTGTACAAATATTTAATCTGCTGGACTGTACAGGTCTTTGGGTTAGTATTCTAAAATTTTTCATGCAAATATGCTTCTCTAATAAATATCCTATTTGTTTATGTATAATAGTCTTTGTATGTTATGTGGTTAAAAAGTACTTATTTTTTCATTTACATAACTTTAAAGAATCAAATTTAGAAAAGCTGTAAGGAATCGTTAATTTTTATTGCTGGATTTTTTTCCAGTAACGAACCTCATCACAATACAGGCTACTGATTCTCCTCTGTCTCATGTTCATTGTAGAAAAGACAGAGCTATTTTTAACATTTACACAGTCGAGATAGATTGTTCTTCGTTCTCTGTGGTTTGGAGCTGAATCTGTAGAGCCCTTCATAATCGTATCCTTTTATTTTAATGGTTTGTTTGAATTTGATCACTGTAGCTGATTCCGTGCTTTGATAATGAAGGCTTGGGTTGCCTGTTTCTCAGCATAAATTCGCCTCAGACTTCTACTTTGACAGTGCTCTGTGTTTCGGTACGCATGAAGATACAGAACTGAAATTGCTTTGCTTTCTTTACAAATGACTCAGAGTGTGCTTGTCCTTCCCTAAAATGTTGCCAGCGTGTGAAGGATTTTCAATGAGCAATGCACTAAGCCAGCATCTGGGAAGGTTGGAGGCTGCACTGGTATAACAGTGTACTGTCACACAGATGATCAGGGCTGGAGCCAAGTCTCTCTAGCACCGTGGATCATATTGGTCACATACTGGAAGTTTTGTTTATGTAACTTGGTTGCTGTTTAAGCTGCTTAAATAGTATTGCCATAATGTGGAGCGGACTTCCCAGTAGAGGTGAGCATGATTTTTATTATTAAACTTCTCTGAATTGCTTTGTTTGATACGATATGAAGTGTGGATGCTTACATGTTTGGCATTATTTCTGTGTGCATGTAATTTGTATTTTAGTTATTCGGTTAAAAGAATAAGAAAAATGGTAAGGCATACAATGCATATTTTTCTTCTCATCTTATTTAGAGTTACTTTTAATACTGAAATATGTGGCAAGCTCCTTTTCCTTGCTTGCTGTTTGCAGGGGGCATCTTTCTAGTAGGTGACTTCCTATGCATTTTAAATGTTTTTGGAGCATGTCAGTAATGCTGTATTATAGAAAGAAGCTAATTAGTAGTGTGACTAAATATCTCTCACCAGAGCTTGCTTTCTGGCTTGTTAAATCTCAAATTATAGTTATAAGGATATGTGAAACATGAGAGCTGTCAGATTCTCCAGATAAACTAAGAAAGTAAAGAATGAAATAAATTGTATACTGGATTTGACATCTTGTGTATGTCTGTCATTGTTAATATTAAAAGTTATGACCTGTCATGCCCAGGATTGCTTCCAGTAATTCATTTGCACTGACAACTTGCTTTGAGAAGGGTATAAAATTACTGTCGCCTCTCTCTAACCAGTTAAATTTGACATTTAGTGCAGTAAGTTTTATTTAAGGGAACAGAGAGTGTGCTAAAGGTAGCCTCTGAAGTTCTAGTCTTTAAGCTCGAAAGAGGCATTATCATAAACTAAATAGACTTTGTACTTATTTGTTTAGAAAAAATAAATACCTTTTTTACTGAGAATGTCACCTATAGCAGAACACAAAAAAATTAGTTCAACTGAGTTACTTATTAAGCACTGCTGTTCTGTTAATATGTTTAGTTTGTGGTGAGACCGGCTGTGATTATATTTGCATTTGCTGATAGTAATTTTTTGAATGAGAGAAGGGAAGATGCTGAAAAATATTAAAATGTTTTTCTTGTTTGCTATAGAAATGTCTATGCTTACTATGTAAAGACTGCTGTGGTTTGTGTTTTTGGGGTTTTTTTTTCCTGAGGAACTAGGACAGCTCATGCGTTTTCCTGCTAAATATATTTATGAGGCAGCTGTTTTATAGCTTTCAGCTCTAAAGTTATAGATAAGTGTGTATTTGTTTGACAGAAGATTCGAGAATTTCCATTTACTGCCAGTACATGTAAAGCTTGGCTAAGCAGACTGCATCAGGAGCACACACCATTTGTATTAGCCAATCTGTCTTTGCAAGTCCCAGGGCCACTATCTTGCTAGAAGCCACTGTGTGCTTTTGAAAGCATGAAATTAGTTTTATACTGAGCACATGGTTTCTCATTTAGCTGTTCTTTTTATGGTAATGGTCAATTTATGGTTCAGTGCCAAAATTTTGGTGTTCTGTCGAATCTGATAGCTACTGCTAAGGTGTTCTTTGGAGATAAACAAACCCCACAACACCCTCAGCCCCTCTACCCCACAAAAAAAAGCCTGCAACAAAAATGCAGTTTGTGGTGGGGATCCTAGGGGGACCCTAATAAAGGAAAAGTCTCCCCAGTGACCTAAACTACTCACGTTTCTGATACAAAATACACTTGAAAAATGTATATGAAGCATCCTAAACATTCAGTAGAGATGTTTTTTAGAGAGCAGATTTAGAGCATGTTAGAAACTTTGCTTGCTCTTTGGAAATCTATAGGAGTAAAAATAAGTTGTTAGTAAATATTTTTGTAAAACCTCCTTTAATACGTATAATTCATAAATTGATAAGCCAACTCCTTACCCGTGTTTCATCCTTGGAAAAGGGCACTCGAACTCTGCCAGACTGGTAATTGTTAATTCCCTAGCAGCTATCCTTCCTGAAAAGTTAAGGTCATTAACATTGTGCGCTGTTTGGCTTCACTGGGGTTTCTTTGTCCAGCTTCCGTTTATCTCTCTTGTATAATAGGTAATTTAAAATTAATTTTAATTTTAATATAGGGCTCCGTAATTCTGAATTATCTTACAATAAGCATTATTTTATGATGCAATATTTGCTTCTTTGCTCAGTTCTGTCTGCAAGGGGCAAAATTTGGCATTGCATTTTGTGTGGAAGATGTGGTGGGCTCTATAACTGGTAATATTTCTTCTCTTAAGTGCTGAGGAGAGATCTCGATCAGCTAATGATAGACCTTCCTGCGAATCATAGAATCACTAGGTTGGAAGGGACCCACTGGGTCATTGAGTCCAACCATTCCTAACACTCCCTAAACCATGCCCCTCAGCACCTCATCCACCCGTCCCTTAAACACCTCCAGGGAAGGTGACTTAACCACTTCCCTGGGCAGCCTCTGCCAGTGCCCAATGACCCTTTCCGTGAAATTTTTTTTCCTGATGTCCAGCCTGAACCTCCCCTGGCAGAGCTTGAGGCCATTCCGCCTTGTCCTGTCCCTTGTCGCTTGGGAGAAGAGGCCAGCTCCCTCCTCTCCACAACCTCCTTTCAGGTAGTTGTAGAGAACAATAAGGTCTCCCCTCAGCCTCCTCTTCTCCAGGTTAAACAGCCCCAGCTCTCTCAGCCGCTCCTCCTTGTTCTCCAGCCCAGCTCTCACCAGCTTTGTTGCTCTTCTCTGGACACGCTCCAGAGCCTCAACATCCTTCTTGTGGTGAGGGGCCCAGAACTGAACACAGTATTCAAGGTGTGGTCTCACCAGTGCTGAGTACAGAGGGAGAATAGCCTCCCTGGACCTGCTGGTCTCACTGTTTCTGAGACAAGCCAAGATGCCATTGGTCTTCTTGGCCACCTGGGCACACTGCTGGCTCATGTTGAGTCGGCTGTCAACCATTACCCCCAGGTCCTTCTCCTCCAGGCAGCTCTCCAGCCATTCTTCCCCCAGTCTGTAGCGCTGCATGGGGTTGTTGTGCCCCAAGTGCAGGACCCGGCATTTGGCCTTGTTAAACCTCATGCCATTGGTCTCAGCCCAGCGGTCCCTGTTCAGATCCCTTTGCAGAGCCTCCCTACCCTCCAGCAGATCCACACTTCCACGCAGCTTAGTGTCATCGCAAACTTGCTGAGGGTGCACTCAATGCCTTCATCCAGGTCATTGATAAAGACATTGAACAGGGCTGGACCCAGTACCGAGCTCTGGGGAACCCCACTTGTGACTGTCCTCCAGCTGGAGTTAACTCCATTGACCACCACTCTCTGGGCCCGGCCATCCAACCAGTTTTCAACCCAGGAGAGTGTGCGCGTGTCCAGGCCAGAGGCTGACAGTTTCTGAAGCTGAATGCTGTGAGAAACTGTGCCAAAGGCTTTACTGAAGTCCAAGAAGACTACATCCACAGCCTTTCCCTCATCCAGTAGGTGGGTCACTTTGTCATAGAAGGCGATCGGGTTAGTTTGGCAAGACCTGCCTTTCATGAATCCGCGTTGACTGGGCCTGATCACCCGGTTCTCTTGCATGTGCTTCATGATATCACTCAAGATCAGCTGTTCCATGACTTTCCCAGGCACTGAGGTCAGACTGACAGGCCTGTAGTTCGCTGGATCCTCCCTGCTGCCCTTCTTGTAGATGGGCACATCAGGCAGACTCCAGTCCAGTGGAACTTCCCCAGTCGGCCAGGACCGCTGGAAGGTGATGGAAAGGGGTTTGGAAAGGACATCCGCCAGCTCCTTCAATACTCTTGGGTGGATCCCATCCAGCCCCATAGACTTGTGGGTGTCTAGCTGGGCAAGCAAGTCTCTAACCTCCTCCTCTGGGATCATTGGAGCCTCATTCTGCCCCTCTAACTCCTGGGTTCGTACACAGAGGGAACAACTTCCCTTACTATTAAAGACTGAGGCAAAGAAGGCATTAAGTGCTTCAGCCTTTATCCCTTGTCACTGTTGTTCCTTCTGCATCCAATAGGGACTGAATATTCTCCCTAGTCCTCCTTTTCTTGTTAATGTATTTGTAGAAAGATTTTTTTATTATCTTTCACAGACTTAGCCAGTTTGATTTCTAGTTGGGCCTTAGCCCTCCTGATTTTTTCCCTGAAAAAAGGAGGCCATAGCTTCCGAAATTTGCTTACAAAGTAAACTTAAGCTGATGTGCTATTTGTTTTATTGTTCCACCATTATGGAGGAGGAAGAGAAGTAGAAGCTATGGAGACTACTGCTCTTCGTTAAAGACACATGGAAGGTGCTGTGGAGTATCTCTTCAACAAAGCTCCTTTCTCAAAGCCATGTTGTTTGGATCATCCTCTAGGATGCAGACTGACAGCTTGTTTTCTTTGTACTGCTTTAAAAAGATAGGACCTTTGCACAAATTCACCTGCTACTCTTTGGTGCGTGTTTAAAGGCTACTGGGCAGAAAATAGTTACAAAGACTTGGAGAACAACATGTGGCATGTCATTACCATGACATATAACATCTGTTGTATTTCTTTAAGTGCTTGAGCTAGAATACCTTTTCCTGTCTTATTCTTTTTGGGATGCTTTTTATCTGTCGTTTTTATCACTATGAATACAAGCTTGTCACATTTCAAGCTGGATAGTTCTTTTTTCCAAGATGCTGATGTTTGTAAGATGCTTTCAGCTTCAAACATGTTATATGCTCTTCCAAGTGTCTTTATTCCCCTCCTGCCATTTCACATTGGTAGGTAAAGTGAGAAGCAAGATCTGGTGTGCTCATTAAACTGGCCAAAAATACTTTGCTTCCTGGTAAGGAGCTGTACTGTTTCAAGAGCCATTGCTATATCAAATTGCCAGTTATCACATGGCATCGTAGCTTTAATTTCTTCTCTTTTAGTGGACATCAGAGTTGATGCATGGTGATCTTGTGCAGTTTGAGAGCATTTGAGGGATAGTGGCTTTCCTACTGCAAGGTTACTTACAAGGAGACTGTGAAGGAGAAGAGGCCACTGTAAGCTAAATGGAAAAAATGATTGCAGAAGTAGTATGAGGTTGTGAGCAATTCCATGTAGATCACTTGACTTTGGGATCCAAGTCTAGCCAAGCTTTTAGTGGAAATCTTGAATCTGCTTTTTTTTTTTTAGTGAAGGTCACTGATGATTTCTACCGGAGGAGTCGAGTAAACTGAGAACTGCCATTCACTGTGGCAGCCCTGCAGTAGCTGTGGCAGCTTACTTCTGAAGCTGGAGTTTATATATGTTTCTCCCTGTCTATAGGCTAAAGAGCCAGAGATGTTCTAGAGATCTCAGCCAGGATGTTCAGCCAAAAAATTTGTGTGTTTTTTTAATATGCTTTCTGTTCTGTTGGATTCTGAGCAGTGTTCATAACATGTCTTTTAAGGGAGAATGAATTCCCTTTTTCACGTATGCTTTTCGTTCCTGTAAGGAGAGATATATATTTATTTTATTTTTGTTTGTAAGTGAGGAAAACGGGGTACTTTTCAATCTGTATGGATGTAGGGAGAGTTTTTTTGTATAGACACTAGCAGTTAGGGCAGATGAAAGGCTAAATTCCTTAGGCTTAGGTAGGTCCAAGACCTAGCCTGAAAAAGTTTTTTGTCTGTAACTGAGCGGTGCAGATCTCAGGAGGAAATGAGGCGGTCTCTTTCATGTTCCATGAATAGAGGAATACAGCTGCTTTAAGGACTGAGGTTTTCAAATTCATATAGTATGTTATAGGAGCTACCTGAGGGAAAGGATATGACTGTGAAAACTCTGTGGGCAAAACTTTCCCTGGCAGGCAACTTGTCAAAGTGTCAGACCTTTGACTGGACAAGAATTCATGGTACCATGAATTAGTGTATGTCATTGCTCCAGATAATTTAGAAGATCTGCATTTGGATCACTGGTGTTCAAGTGATTAAAAGATGTTTTCAGGTCTAGGGACTTCTGAGGTGGTAATAGTGTGGTCTTGTTTGGATTTTTTTGTTTTGTTTTATTAGCTGTTCACGTAGGCGATATTTATACTTTTAGCGAGCTAGGAGAAGAGACAGGGAGCAGGTCTCTAGCGTGCTGCTTTCCCTTTTGCTCTCTTCAACTGTTCTGTAATGACATAATTAGAAGTCAGAACATATCGCCTGGAAGTTTGTGACTTCACCCAGGGGCCTCCATTTTCTTTCTTTAGGATGCTTCATAGTAGGATGAGCAGAGAGGGGAAGGGGAGGGAAGAAATCCATAAAGTAAGTGCTTAAAATTGTCTGTCTTTCTGTTCAGACTGGATTCAAAATTTTCACATATGCAGTCTCCTCTCGCTCAGCGTAGGGTGTTTGCAATGATGACATCCTGAAAAGTTTTTGTTCTATAATAGGGAGAATAAAATCATAGTTCTGGGATTGAACATTTAAATGTGAACAGAAAAGGCGGCTTTTTTTTTTTTTTTTTTTATCAGCAGAACACACTTACATGGAACTGAGAAAAAGAGGTGAGGAAGATTTCTAGACTTTAGCGTGGTACATCTGGATAAAGAGTCAAAGAAATC
The DNA here is from genome assembly GCF_017976375.1 of Cuculus canorus. Classification (NCBI taxonomy): domain Eukaryota; kingdom Metazoa; phylum Chordata; class Aves; order Cuculiformes; family Cuculidae; genus Cuculus; species Cuculus canorus. Next base: position 25,839,886 of record NC_071406.1, on the reverse strand, counting down.
ATCAAGAAAAAGCAGACTGGTTGGAAAGCACTGAAGTTTATTCTTAGGAATTGAAATTAGTGTTTTGTGGCGAGCTTTATTAGTGGTACCATTGGAGCCTGATATGTCTCTAGAAAGTTTCTGAACAATAAAAATCCATCCTGTAAGTAATCATTGTAGCAACCTCTTTTTAAGGAAACATATTGTCTACCCAGCTTACTTGAAAGGTGATGTAAGCTTTTCAGTCACGTTTGCTGGTGAGCAGGACACAGTCTTACAGAAAAGCCAAAGCTGAAACACCAGAATTTTATTTGCTGGAGATTAAATCATCATGAAAACATCCTCAGGTTTTTATAACTATGATTATAAGAATGCCTACATGAAAGTGGTGTAGTACCGGATATTTTGTTAATAACTATTGACAGAAACAAGGAAAAACATGGCAGAAACAACTGAAAATATTGCTCTCTCTTCCTCATTTTATTTGTCATTTGCAAACACTTGTTCATTTTAATGAATTATCCTAACAAGTATTTCTCCTTTGAGTTGGTTTGGGTTTTTTTGTTTGGTTTTTTTTTTTTTTTCATTTCTTCTTCCTCAAAACAAACAAGTTAAAGGATTTTGTTTTAGAGATTACTTCAGATTGCCTTTGCTGGGGAAAAAAAAAATAAGTTGACAGTGTTCCCTTAATTGTGTACTAGGCTTCTGGTGTGGAAGTCATTATTGCATGATATCTATGCTGTTGGTATCCTTCTGTAGGAAATGTTTCTCGACTGGACAATCAAGAAAGCTTAAAATCTAAATCAATAAAGTAATAATTTACCAGCAGCTAATGAATTAAGTCTGTAATCTAGTTATGCATTGTAAATAATACTCAATGATGTCTGACAAAGCTGTTTACTTAAATACTTTATAAATTCCCCGATTTTAGAAGATTTTTGTAACACATAGGCATGATTTGGCACTTAGTGTTTCATGTTGTTCACCAACAATTAATCGGTTAAGAGGCAGAAACAACCTGTTGCTTGATAAAAATATTTGGATACCCACTAGCAAAGTGGTAAGAATGAGAAAAGTATAACCTGTGGAAAGATTAGTTTGGAATAAATATGCAAACTATTAAGTAATTATGGAAAAAAAATTGTTGAATTTATGTAATTTCAGATGCAATTAGCTAAGTTAGACCTATATAATTGCAATTTTTAATTTATTAACAGATATTTGGTTTGTTAACATTTGTCAATTAGTTTGACCAGCTTTTACCCCAAACTTTCAAGTTGTTCACAACATGCCATTTATTCATTGATCAAGCCCAGCTTTACTGCAGTCTTCTGAGAAAGGGGACAAACCAGAATGAGCCATTGCAAGAAGGGATAAAGGTTGCTGGTTATTTCCGTGCTCTGAAGGTGCTCTGCAACCTGAACATGTAGCTTCTCCTGCTTTCTTTCATGCACATGCTCACTTTTAGAAAGATGTTAATGGGCTTGATCATGGAGAAATTTGGTTTAGAGCTTAAGTATGATGTACCAATTAACTCAAGTGGATTAAAATAGGAGCGAGAAATTTGTGAGAACAGATTGCATTATTGCATCCTGATGCATGAAACGAAGTAGCGACATGGCTAAAGTTAGTGCATTCCAGACCTTTCAAGAGTCGGCTACACTCACATGTGTGCTTTATGAGACTTTGTGATGGTTATTCATGCACCTAATGTTAAACATTTGTGTAAGTGTTCACAGGTTGTTAGGTATGGTTCATGAATAGGAGTGCAGATTAGAGCAGAAGAAAATACAGCTTCTGTCCATTGAAAATTCAATCTTAAAAAAAGGTTGCATTAAATAAAGATGAAAAGTAATGTGATAATTTGGGGGAGAGGCCTACAGAAATACTTCTTGAGAAGATGCACACTGGATTTTTTTTTTTGTTTTGTTTTTGTTTAGTTTTTCAGTTTCTGGTTGCTAGTTTGATTGGTAAAAGGTAAGTGCAGAAAATGAAGCTAATGAGAGGTGTACAACAGTGTAGTGCTCTGTCCCAGAAGGCAGGTGATGCTGAAGCATCCCATGGTTTTTGCACCCGGCAGCTGTGCTTGTAAACTGGTAATGAAGTTGATCGCAGTTAAATGACTAGACAGAGTAAACTCTGTGGTGAAAACTTGTTTTGAGGAAATGCATGATTAATCGGAAAGTGTAATTCTGAAAAAATGCACAAACGTTCTATTTTTTTGAAGCGTTTTATGTTGCTTTATATTTTTATAGCAAGAGTATTTGAATAAATAGTGTACTTCACCTTTCTGTCTGTGTTTAGAAACACAATTTACTATACCAAACTGATCATCAGAAGTCTATTTTATGCGTAACAGACATGTTATTAAATGAAACAAAAGTCAAAAGGTTAAAAATAGCTTTATAAATAATGTTTTTTCAGATGATTTGGTTTTTAATTATTGTTTCAAGTACAACTTACAGTCAGCTTTACAGAAGATTAATTACTGACGTCTCTTTTGATGAAAAACTTTGAATTCTTTAGTTGTTGATGTAGGTTTCTTTGCGTGGTGGTCTTCTATACAAGAAGTGTTTGAAGGCCTGTTAATTTTTTGAATACCAAGCATCACTGAAGTTAAAGACCTATTTGAAATTGAAGTTATAGATTTCAATCACATTTTATGTCAACTACAATGGCAGAAGGAAGGAGCAGGTTTTAGTGGATAATGATCCAGTCTGTTGCACTTTATTGCACTAGGCATCTACCGTGGCAAATACCGGCCATGTTTACAATCATGATCTGCTGCTTTCTTGCTTAAATTCTGGGAAGGTGAAGGAATGACAGACTCCTACTTTCTGCCTTAGACTAAACGCAGTTAATTTTTCATCTTTTTACAGTTCTGCTTCAGGAATATTTGTCACAATTACACAGACTTGAAATCAGTGGATGAATTGGGCAAATGAAGTTATCTATACTTGTAAAGTATTTCTACTTTGTACTGCTTTCCTCATTTGAAAACTTGGAGTTGAAAACTACAGAGTGGAGAGCAGGAATGTATTCTTTCTGCTGGCTGCAGATTAGCAGGCTGTCTGACTGTTTGGAGTCTCATCCATCCTGTACAAGGGGTCATTCTCAGAACTGAAAGCTGCGTGCTACGCAGAAGGGAGCTGATCCAGCCCCTCAGAGAGGTTGTGCCTTGTTAGTTCAACAATGATCCCTCTGTGGCAAAAGCATGCTGCTGGAAAAACATTAAGTTTAGAAAGACTGGATGAGGTGCCCGAGTACAAGATAGGGAGCAAGCATAGAATCTAGGTGAAAAAACAACAATTTTTATTTTGTCTTCAGTGGCCAAAAACATGTGGCTAGAAATACTATATCCTAAAATGTGTCAAAATAGCAACTTTTAGTGGGTAGCTGAGTGGTGATAATCTGCGAGAAACTGATGTTCTACTGTAAATATGCTACCTATCTTGAAATTGAAATCCCTTCACTTACTGTATTATTTTCGAGGCCATCTATTGCATGAGTATGTAGTTTATTGCCTACCTTTAATAGAGTTCCGGAGTCAGTAGAAATTATACCACAACTCAGATATTGAGTGTTACGTAGTTGTTAGTGACATCTAGTAACAGTGCAGACACACAGTGGAGGGTTCTCTGAGGAACCAGAATTTGAAATGATCTCTCTTTTTTTGTTTGTGGTTTTTTTTTTCCCCCTTTCCTTTGATCTTGTTGCTGAATGTTAGTGGCACATGACCGTACTTTTCTGGTGTGGAGCAATCAGCTGCCAAAGTGAAGTCTGAAGGGACATCTACCAGTTAACTGAAAATAATGAGAAAAGTCTTGTTACACTAATTGAAGCAAGCCTGTTACTGAGAAATTTGGAAGTCAACACATTTTTAAGCAATGTATGGTCTAGCCTGACTCTGCTGGTATAAACAAAATCACAATCAATGCATCCAGTGGGGCTCAGACTTTGGGGACCAAAGGAATTACTAAGCATTATCCCCTGTACAATACCCAACAAAATAATATGAAGCATTAATTCCTTCAGTAGAAGAAATTGCTTTCCCTAACATGCCAGTGCTTGCTGTTAAGTCCAATAAATCTGCAATTGAACCAGAACACATTATTTAGAGATGCATCCAGGTTCAGTTTAAGGACTTCGGATGTGATGAATTTACTTGTTACACTGTTGAATTGTTTAAATAACCCTTTACCTTTGCAGTTAAGAACCGTATCTTACTGTCAATTTGAATTTTCTGATTATGAGCCAGGAGGTGCCTTTTTTTTCCCCTGCTGTTAAAGAACCCTTGTTATTAGATAGATTCTCCTTTTAAAACAGTGAGGAAGCTTCATTTAAAGTTCAGCACTATTTGTATTAAGTGTGCCATTACAAACATGGGTTGTGTAATAGTTACAAAGTGTATGTATCACTTTTATTTTTTTATGACATGGTTTGCATCAGTGGTCTCTGAATCAGAATGACAACTTTGCCTCCACAATAGCAGACTGTTGGTCCTGGTTTTTAAAGTCTGGACAATATACTTTTAACATTAACAAATACTCTTTCAGCCAGAACCGAGTTCATAAAGCTCTCTTTCTTAGCATCAAGTTAGGAGCATGATACCAATACTTTTTGAAGAATCAAGATTTTTCTGGACTTTTGCTGTCTTTTCTTCTCCTCCAGTCAATTTTCAGTTGGCAGGATCAAGCTTTACTCAGTGAGTGCTTCTGAAAGGACAGTTGTTTTCCAGGTCAGATCCCTTGTTTATGGTATACACTTCTTGTTTCGGTCTCTGTAGGGGCTGGGCTCCATTTCTAAAACTATATGTTAAATACTGAAAGGCAACTATGCAGCAGCTCTATTTCTACTTCTTGATACCATCCACAATATGCAGTGACCTTTGTTACCCAAAGTTATTTTACAGATTGTTTCATTTTTTCTTTTTTTCGCAAGTTCATCAAGCTTAACATCAATGTGTGGGGATTGGACTGGTGTGATTTTAGTCTTATTTCATTTATATGATGTGTGCTTTTCATGTCACCTAATTTTCTTCTTATTAAGAATTTTGCTTATCTAAAGCGTACCTTCAGTGAAGATGCAGAAAACAGGAAATACAGAATCTTCTGCTTATTTCCTAACCAGCTTGTGAAGACACTGCATTTATGATTTACTTGACCAATGCTTTTTATAGCTCTGCCTGAACTAAGAATATCTGTTATCTAACCATGTAAATAATTTTGTTGAGTCTTTATCTTTTTTGGTACACTGGTATGAGTACCTGACACGCATCCCAATTAGCCATTGTCTTTTTCCCACTTAATTGTGGTTGTTTAAAGACAGTATCTACAGTACTATATTCAGACTATTATCCTTGGAGTATCTTTAACTGCTATATAGCATGTCCCCAGCTCCCACATCTGTCTATCCACAGACTTCTTTCTTTAGTTTGTAGTAAGAGTGGAAGAACAGCATAAGCCTCCTAATTTATTTGGATGACTAATTCCTCCTTGTTTTACTCAAGGTAAAATGCTTACAGTTTAGTTGCATAAAACTGTCTTGACAAAATGTTGCTGTTAAAGGCTTGGTCTTAAGCCTGTAGCTGTAACACATACTACTAATCTTTCTAATGACTTGCAAGCTAGTGTTCATGGTTTCTGACTCCAAAGAATGTGCTGCCAGAATATGGCTTTTTTATTTTTTTTTAAAGACACCAAACCTTCTCCCTTAGGAGTGGGAGTGAAAAATCTCTATGAATTTAAGTAATAAGTATTTCTGCATTTTCTGTATTGCTTGCAAACTTGATGTTTATCTAAGCTCTTTTCACTTCTGTCAGGATGACCCCCAATCCATATGTGTACTGTATTCAGAATTTTGAGAGTGCTGTCTGTGAACACATCCAAGAATATATTGCAATTTTATATATTTTAAAAACTGAAAATTACAGCATGGATTGAATTAAAAAAAAGGAAGTTATTTTGTAGCATTAGCTAAAGTGGGAATACTCAAACAGAAGTAGAGTTCTGCTCTTCTGCACAGCTTCTGAATGTCTGGGAAGGTTGCTCACTCCTGAATTGCTGGCTTTTTTCCTGTGTATAAGGCCTCTGTCTACTTAAAGTTAAGTAATTACCCTAGGTGGATAATATCTTTCTGAAATATCATCTTACACTCTTGTAGTCTTGAGTTGGTATTTTATGAAATCATGTGTTAGTATTTTTTTCCTTTTATATTTTCTTTCAGTGTCAGGGTTTGTAATTAATTTTTCTCTACCGTGAAGTGAAAGTGGTATGTTGTTTTCGTGTGACTTATATTTCTTTAGCTGCAGAATTAAGCTAAGTTTAACACTTACAAAGTGTGGGGTTTTTATATAAATATTTAGGCCTTTTTTTTTAATGATAAACTTAATGCTCATTCTGCTTCATGTTTTAGCTCTGAGAGTAATCCTGAGTATTTTGAAACACAGTTTTGGAAGTTGCTGGTAACTGCTGAACAAGAATACTTTAGTTTGTAAATAAAGCATTTATAGAATGTGAGAAGTTGGAAGGAAAATATTTTCATCTAAGGTAGCGAGCTTGGCTTGGTTCCTCTAAAATGACAGCACATAAGAAGCATTTTTCCTCTTTTGTCATCAGTCAGCCACATATATACACGAGGCTTCTGATCTTTGGCTTAAACTACTGTTAAGTTTTCATTATAAATGTGCCACCTACTGGAGCAAAAGGCCCATCTGCAAATATTTATTAATGTTATCTTCTCTTAGACACATTTGCATAGTAATTTTTTGCTAGATTCCTGTGCTTCTGGTTGTCAAATATACACTGCTGCTTGTCAGCCTCAACATGAGGTATGAAAATGGTAATAAGAACTGGAGAGGATGTGGAGCATGGAGGCTTAATAAAATGCCTTAAAAAAAAAAAAAAAAGAATTTGTATAATGAATCATAATGAAAAATACCTGCCTGCCAATAAAAGACTAATAAGAGAAACTTACATCTGTAGGTACGATATGTCTTGATTTCAAGATGAAAAAAAATGTGTAATTGTTTAGTGTAACCTTGTAGCAAAACAACTTTAAGCAACATTTTAGTTTACGTTGTGGGTTTTTTTTTGTTGATGTTTTAAAAACAATGCTCCAGCCTTGTGTTGGCATAGGACTAATCATGATCATCTTTACAAATGAGAGGTGTTTTGCTCAGAGCTTCTTGTCTTTTATGTTATAGTAATCAACTGAATGATTATTTGTATTGCAGGCATGTCTTTAAGATTCACAGTTTTATTATGCCAGACTTGTACAGAATTATGGGAAGGACTTGCCCCACGATTTTAAAATCTGCTTTGAAACATAATACATGAACACAGTAGAGCAAATTGGAAGAAGAGAACAATGTAGAAACAACGACTCTGCTAAAGTCAACGGATTTTCTTGATGTTTCTCATGAAAGTGAATGTTTGTTTTGGGAACGCTTCATTTTATTCTAGTAGAAAAATGGCTTAATGTATGAACAAGAACAAGTAGAATGGCTTTCTGAAGATTAATCTGGTTTGCTGCATATTAAATTTGTGTGTTCCTGCAGGACGGTCTTTGGCTTCAGTAGGGTTGTTTGTTTTGTTTTGATTTTGTAAGGGGCTAAACACAATGTAGCTGATATGTTAATGTGACAGCTATAAAAATTTGATAGTTTTCCTTATACAAGTTGCTAGTTGTTTCTTTCAATGCAGTGCAAGTAAATCACAGCCATGAGGGCATTTGCTTTTGAAAAGAAAGAATGAATCAATGAACCACCTTCAGAAAAAGAGTATGTAGTCTAACAGGCTATGAAGAATGTGATAGGAAGAGGTCGGACTCCTGACTCTCTGTCTTGGGTTGCACACACCCTGTTTTTTCAGCAAGGCCAGTCCCTGGCCTTTAATGTTAAATGCAGAGTCCAAATTTTATGCTTGTTGAATCTTAAACTTCTGTTATATTTCAATAGAAAGATGAAGAAGCAATTGCATAAATTTGGATTTTTTCATTAATAACACGGATTTGTAAACTGCTCACCATAATTGGTGTCCTTGTACAATGTCCGTTCATTCTTTGCATCTGTCAAATGCTGTTAAACTATTTTTTGATCTGGAGATATTGGGATGGTGTTAAGTGTTTGGTCCATCTATCATAGATAAATAGAATGTAAGTATCTATGAGAGACTGTCAAGCAAGTTGGAATGACTGCTGATAGGGCTACACGGTGGGATGGAACAGTAATTGGATGGAGCTAGTAGCAGGACGTTTTCCTTCAAGTTTGACACCTATTTCTCTATGCTAAAGAGATAATTTGAATTTCTTAATTATAGGTAGTTGTTGCATGAATTCTTTTTGCAGCTTTTGGATAACTGAAAGGTGAATGGCTGGATGGAGGAAACTTAACTTTGTTAAGGTATTTTCTGATGTGTGCAACTGAACCTTTTCCAAATCATTAATTTTAAAAATGTTTTCTTTGTTTTATGCATGTCAAATTTGTGAGCAAAAGCTCGCATATTCATTTTTCAGTGCTACACAAACAAAGAAAAGACATGTTGAAAGGCTCAGCAAATTAAGGGCTTTAAACGACTTGGAGATCCATAAATGAAATGTTTTACAGAAATATACCAATTCTGATTTTTATTTTCCCATTACGGAACTATATTTGCCTTCAGCCATTTCCTTGGACAGAATAAGTGTTTTGGTATTTTTTTTCTCATGACTCATCTGGTTTTATGTTGGGTAGTCCTGCTTATGAAAAATATATATTATTTTTAATTTGGTTAGTGGCAGAGTGTAGTCTTCCAGAGTTTTGTGAAACAGGCCAGGGTATATGTTTGGCTTTGCTCCAGGTAGTGAGCGCTCAGGGTGAGCTGGAGGGGTGCTTCAGGAAACATGCTGCTCACAGGAATAGGGCTCACATTTCCATTGGCTGGAAAAACAGGAACAGCAGCTGGAGTCATTAACGTCGTTGTTCTTAGGGGTGCCTGTAGCTGATCTGCCTGCTTTCCCAGAATGGGACACTGAAGCCAGTAAATTAGGCAATAAAATACGCCGCAGGCAATAAATCTCTTACACCAAAAGAAATTAAGATCTAAGCAGTTCTAAGAACACCATGATTCTTTCAAATGTTAGGAGATTGACGGCATATAGAAAGGGCATGGATAAAGAAAAACTCTGCTATTTTTATAAGAGATTGTATGTAAAGATTGTATCACAGGAAACTTCTGAAATGCTTTTAAGCATTTCAGTAATGAAAAAAACAGAAAAGGGAAGTAAGTCCTAAGCAGTGTATGAAAGTGAAAACACTTAAAAGTACATGAATATCATTTGAAGAAATACCTGCGTGCTAGAACGTATTCCAAGGAGATATTTGAAATAAGCAGAGTGTGCCATTACAGAACTGAAAAATAGAAAAACCTAGTTCTGCATGCAGTTTTATGGGCATGTGGAGCTGATTCAAGGCCTGTTTCTACATGCCTGGGCTTTCAAGGATAAAGAAATGACCTAATCTATTAAAACCACTGTTCAAAGTATGATTTGGTTTTTCAGAATGATTTGGTCCTTAGTCTTTTGTCTTAGGGGTTAAATCAGCAATGTTTCGATTTATAATCCTTTATAGGGGGATATATATGCTTGTATATGTGTTTGTAAAACTAAAAAAACAACTAAAGATAATTCCAGAGTACAAAACTGAAGTCGGCAGAGAAGTGCTGTAGTAGTTGTGTAAGCATTCATAGACTATTTCAGTGAATTGCAATTAAGTTTTGTATATTCATAATGAGAGCATAAATTATTGGTGCTTATTTCAGTTTATATTCTATTATGGCTAAGCAGAGAAGTGTGCTTGGGAATATGCAGAATTCAGATTTTAGCAAGAGTGGAAAAGACATGCTAGTTGAAGTCACTGAGACATACGTAATGCCTGTATGTTTTTTATAAAATATGTTGGCATCTTAATTACAGCTGTTAAAAAACAGCAAGCTTTTTGTAACATTAATATAAACTACTAAAAAATAAATCCTTCAGGAGCAACATCTGAAATTATTTTGAAAGTCAGCAGTTTGAGTCTTAGACTAACTCAAAGGTAGTCTTCTAGAGTAAACTCAAAATAAGCAGGTTTTTTTTTTTCCAATTGATTTTATTTGTCTGCTAACCAAGGAGAATTGTTTGCTAGTTAGTTTTTAGTTGTTGATACGTGAGCTAAACAAGTCTGCATAAAAATATAACATGTTCTGTTTTGATATTATACTCTTCTTATCACAGTCATACCGGATGCCCTTAGACTTACTTTGAGATGTTTTGAGTATTTTTTGTGTGTAGTTCTTCCTTCCTGTGTATTGGAGGAGACTGCAAAGAAGGTTTTATGCAGTGAATACATAAAGGTATATGATTTAGTGTGTGGTGTCTGGGGGTGCATTAGTATGACAAATTTAAGCGTGTCTGTGTCTTGCACTTGTGGCATTGCAGTGTGGTTTATTTTGATATTAGCCTGGTAAACTTTATGTCCCCTGTCAACCATTCAAATTCTTTCACTTTTGTCAGTTGGTAACTTTATTGTGGTTGTCAGCATCTTGGAGGAGGTTCAACTCATATGGCATTAAGAAAACTCTTTCCTGATAGCATTGCTTGTGAACAGAGATGGCTTTAACTGAGGGAGTGGATATTCATGAGCATTTTTGTGGTGTCTTTTTACTCTGAAGGACTAAGATGGTCTTTAGCTGCATTTGTAACGACAGTGACTGCCTTCTTTATATAGTATGTTAGGTAAAGGCTTTTCTGCATCTCTTCAGTGTGAGAGATTGCAGAGCTTCTCTCCTTGTGTGAAATGACCTGTGTCTAGATGATCACACTTCTTTTCCGTGCTGCCAAATAAAACTTTATCCACTGCTCCAAGTCAAACTTTCCATCTAGATTATTGGTTTTGAATAGGAATTTTAACATTCTGCATAGTTCACAAACATTGATGTTTTGGTTTTTTTTTTTCTTTTATCTCTTCCAAATGCAGCACTTAAGCACCGTATTGCTGAAAATAGAAGCTAGGTAGGCTGATTTGCATCCCTGGCAGGCGGTGTTGTCTATTCCTCAAATGCTTTTTCTAGTGTGTCATTAAAGTTAGCCCACCAATAGCTGTTTAAGGGTGTGCATGATTAGCATGCTGTGGTGGCATTGCTCGTACTTACGTCAGTTTATAAGGAGTAGTGCTGTTCTGAATTTATTAACGATGCGCAGCTCTTGTTTACATTGCTTGTTTGAATTTTGAGCGTGTCCTCTATAGTTTCTTCCAGATATTCACTGTCCCTCAACTGTCTTCTCAATTTAGCAACTGATCAAAGGAAAATTACCACTTGCAAAATTAGATCCATGATAAAATGTTCTATCGTAGCTGCAATCAAGTTGGCACTTCATGACACCCAAGCTGAATCACTCCACCTTTATCATACATAGTAATGTACATAGCTAATCTTTTGCACAAGAGCAAATGTTAGATTATGCTGACTGCCATCATTAATTAGCTTCTAAATTGAGTCTGTCTAAAGTAGAGTTGCAAATCCACATGTCCCATGTCTAAAATTCTGCATTTCAGTCTCTGAGGTTCCTATGAGGTTTGTAGAATTGTCTGTTGGCAAACTGCTTTCTCCTGAGCACACCTCTGGGAAGGTTTCTGTGGCTCACTTGTTTTATTCAGTAGGAGTCTTGAAACATTTCCAACTCCAGAAATGCACTCCTGATTTCCCTGTTCAAGATGGTAGTGTACAAAGAATAGAATTGAAGAGCTTGAAATGTCTGCTTTTAGCCAGATTGGACTATCTTCAAACACATGTGGAAAACATTAAGCTATCAGTGTATGAATATTAAATTGGAAGAGACCTGTATAATGTGAAATTATACATCATGGTTGAATTAGGTCCTGATTTTTGAGTCAACAGCTATATTCATTTGCAGTGCACTATGGTAACTACTACTATAATAATCTTGTCAGTTAAAGGTGATACCCGCAGGGCATGTTGGCTTACAGTATGTGTTTAAAAAGCCCTGTATTTCTAGTGTAATAATACAAGCTTCTGATCATTTCCTAACATGCAATATACTTATTTGGGATTTTTTTTTTTTTTCTAAAAACTTACTTCAAGTTACTGTTGGGGTAAAAAAAGTATTTAGTGAAAACCTTTTGAAGATTCCTATTAGTAGTACAGATATTAAAATCAGTGAGGCCAGGAAAACTCCAATTAAACTTGTATGATAGTTCATCCTATGCCTAACAGCTTAATACTAAACAAAGTAGCATACATTTGGGTTTCAGCAAGAACTTAATCTGGAAGGATGTTGAGTTTGGAATCTAGAGGGCACTTGAGAGCTTAATTTTAAGTTTTTAAGTAACTCATTTGACAGTTTGTGATTAAACATGGGTTTCTTTTCTGTCACTCAAAGGCAGTAAAAACAGTGCAATGTCTTGTAGTCTGGGGCTTCAGCACTGGTACTGGGTACCACTGGGGTTGTACATTAGAGCCAAGTCAAAGACTAAATGAATTTCTGTGAGCAAAGTGTGGTACTCCAGCTTTTATTTGGAAATCTCCAGTAAGATGTGGAAAATTTGGTGTGTTCAATTTGTGATTGGAGGTCGTTTGGAATTGGTGTAACTTTGTTACAATTGTAGCACCCATATTAGTCAGCTAATTCTCTTGATTTGTGAGCATTTTTGTGTTTATTGCTTTCATAGACTACTTGAATGTTTTTAAGTAAGGATCTGATACACAATTTCAGTGAAATGTGCTGCTATCAATAACTATATAAAGAATTATTGATGTTGATTAAGCTGGCGGAGGACTTCTAACATGTTTCTAGCCTCTGTAAAAGTTGCTTAAATAAACAAAAGCTAAAATAGCAGATTGAATTTCTACAGTAGTGTAGAAGACTTGGGTTTTCTAATACTTAATAAACCTTGACTTGTATTAGTATGTCAAAATGTATTTGCAATACTACTCAAATACAGGTGATATTTTCTCTCTCCTTTAGTTACATACAATTTTTGAAATTAAGTGATGAAACCTAGAAATTTTATCACCTAATTTAATTTATAAACATACAGGTTAATTTATTGTAGCTGTATCCAGTCTTAATGCATTGAATAATTTCAGAAGGAAGAATGGAACTTCAGTGCTGAAGTTTGTATTTTATGTTGAAATTACAAGTGTTATATCTGCTCTGAACTGATGTGAGTGAAGTAGGTAGCATTGCTGCATACTTCTTTTATCATTGCCCCTATGCAAAGATACGCTAAAATCTACATACCTTGTGAGAAATAATATTTATGCACTTTATGGAATCATCTTTTTTCTCAATAAATAGCATTCACATTTATTAAAAATATATATTTCTTAGAGCAACAGACTTTTTTCCCCCCCTTCCTTATAGCCCAGAACTTTCATAAGGCTTTGAATCCTTACAATATTACAGGTGTGTTTGGGGGAGGGGAGGAGGGGGGGAAGAAGGCTTTATGGTTATGGTACCTAAATGTAATTCATTACTTATTAACTGACTAAGCAAATCTTACATATGTGACTGATTAGAATTACATAGCATTTAGAAACATTCTTTGCCCTTATTCCTAAAAAAATCTACAACACATTAATCCAGATTAATGAAAGAGGAGAGAAAAGGTTCCATATAGTACTAAGCTACTTAATTATAATGTGTGTTCAAGGTACAAATATTAATAGGGTATTTCCATTCATTTACTATAATTATAACTGTAGGACTCCGAGAGTTTCAAACGGGGTGACCGTTAGACAGAAACTTCATGTATTGGGGTTGCATAAGGAGTGATCTGCTTGTGAGAAACAAATTAGTTGATGCTCTCATTATCAGTGGGATTATTGGTGAGGGAGGTAGAGAGACTGCTTTGCAAATGGCTTTAAAAGGCACTGTTCGACTTCTAAACATAAGCTATGCTAGTGCTCTTCGTAGTCTGACGAGAGCTCTCCCACCACCATCTGCAAGTTTTGGTGGCTCACCAGCTGTCAGGGGTCCAGGCTCTCCTTCAGGCTGTGCAGAAAGTTTGTTCAGGAGAAGTTATCCTTGGCTTCATTTCAAGAGAGTCCAATTTCTGCACTTGTGTTTCATAAATTATCATCAAGTCTCATGTGGACTTTCATTTTTATAATGGTGTTTACAACTACTACTACCCAGATGCTGTCTTCCGTTCTATGAATGTTATTTTCCCATTCTTTTCAGCAAGCTATGCACTACTCAGGCTTGAACGGGATGTTGTGTATACCAAGCAAGGCTTTATAGCAGTGCAGTCTCACCAGATGCAAGAAATGATGGTATAGTCAAAACCAGAATACTGACACCTTACAAAGCAAACCACAAGTTAAACTCCAACCAGGGTAAATATTTGAATACAAAGGAACCAGTGTGGCGAAGAACATGCTGTAGAGACTTACTAGCCTTATCTGAAAAGAGCTCAGAAGGACAATCTTATTGATTTTATTCTTATCTTGATGACCTTGTAGTTTGAGTTAATAGTTTGTAAACTCCACTGAAGAGTTTGCAGGACAGTCTGGTTTGCCTCCAGTCAAGGAGAAAGGAAAGTAATGTAGAGCTGAAAAACAGACTCTCAAGATTTTGTTCATTCTCTAAGTCTTTAATAGGTATTTTAATTTGTATGAGTGTAGAATCAATGAAAACGTTGTATTAATATAATCTTGACAAGACTGAAATGTAGTTCAGCTGTGTTAAATTATATATTTCTCTTAATGATCTGGAGGTCACCTGGAGGTCATCTGGAACTACAATAGGTGTACTTACCTAATAGAAATTCTTGACGAAGCTGCATTTTGAGGAGGAGGGAAAAAAGGAGTAGGGTCTAGCTGATCTAAAAGCCAGGCTTTTTCTCACGGTGGCATTCATGTGTGGCTTCTAAGGCAGAATACATTTATGCGTAGCTGTGGATACATTTATCTAGTGAGGAAGCTGTTCTACTTTCGGGAAAGTAGGACTGCAGAATCACCTGAAGGAAAGATCTTTTGTGACAGATCATTAAATGATTTTAAACTTGTCACAGCTTCTGTAAATCCAGGCATAAAAGTGAGTAGGCAGTGGTTTGTGTAGCTGATGTTAAGATGCATCCCAGTTTTCAGTTTCCACATGGCATGGTGAAACTCACCTTCATACATAATGTTGCTAAAAGTTGGATAGTGGGTGTTATATAGCTGAAGAGGTTGTTGCTTTCCTGTAAATGTTAACTATCAGAGCAGTCTGCATACGATCTAGAGGCACCAAGGGATAATGTAATTGCAGTTTTCCAAACACGTGTGTCTGTTTCAGAATGAGGATTCATGATTAAAAAAAAAAAAAAGAAAGACAAAATATATCTCATAGCTGCAGCACAATTAAGATTTTTGCTGTTCTGGGAAAACTTTCTTAAATATTTTACCCTTACCTCTTTGAAAGACTTGAAGTTAGATGAGCAGGAGTTTAATTCAACAGCTACTTTGTTAAGGAAAAGCGACTCTCATTTGTAGCAGACAAAAAGGACCAGAGTTAATTATCAAATTTAATTACCTTTTTTTTCTGGCTTCCCTAATGGAAAGCATCTCAAGTCAATCAAAGGAAAATTATGTTAAAGCAGAAAGTGTTTTGTTCTTACTAAAAATTCAAAGAAAATACAGAAACAACATCATAATACATAAACATACAAAATGTAAAAAAAAATGAAAATGAGGTTTGTGCGTTGTGATTTTTTTGGGTTTAAATTATGTAAATATATCTGCTCTTGGGAACTTACATGCTACTATCCTTTTCAGCAAGGTGGCTAAGCATGCTTAAGCATGTCCTCTCCTTTGTATACACAAGGAACAAAATTAAAAAATAAAATAACACAACAAACTTAAATAAGGGAGGGAAAACTTGTGTTTCTATAATTTTTATTCCTTTCATTCAAGTTAGTATAAATATCTAATAACAACATATAGAGATTTCTCTATATAATTTCCATCTGCTATGTGCAGTATTAAAGCTCCGTTTCAATAATATTGACAAATAAACACGTGTCCTTTTACATGTTATTGGAGTGGAGATGTTCGAGTCTCATCACCCTCCACTTGGTTCATTTCTTGAAGGTGTCTGAGCTGTAAACTGTCTAAATTTTAAGGCAATTTCTCATATTAATGGACTGGTTTCTCATTTCCTGAACTAGTAGCATTTGGCACACATTTTATTATGATCTGTCTTTCTGTGACATTGCTTTATCTTAACACATAACAGAACAGGAATTGATTTAAGTAAAACTAGTAACTAATATTGCAGTAATAAATTTCACATAAGTAAGGTAGGGAAAAAGGAGAGAACTTGTGGCAGAGTAATGTATTATATGAAAACTTAAAATAGTTTTATTCTGGAGAGTGAATTTTTTGCTGGATAGACAACACAAAAATGGGAGATACAGGATGAGTAAAAGATTTGGAATTTGATCTTGCTGATTGTAAATCTAATGAATAAATTTCATAGTAAGCTACTAGTCATACATGGAATGGTAATGAGCCCATTTCCAGGTTAAAATTGACTGGCTATTGTTATCTACTGCAGAAAATGCCTTCTCTGAGGAAGAGGAGCACAGAGCATGCAGCGCTACCTGCTGTTGCAGCTAGTTATAATTCACAAGGACTTTTTTGCCAATACTGGAATAATAAGAGAAAATAAGACCTGACGTACTGTAGTGCTTTTTGTTTATTTGTTTCCCATCGTGTTTTAGTAGCTGAAGCTGAAGACATTAAATTGCCATTTCATATTCACCTTTCCAAACCCTGATGTTATGTGTAATATTTTTATTAGAATATAAATATGGATTTTCTCTATTATTTTCACACTGGAGCTTCAGAGAATGCGTGGAGCAATAGAGGTCTTTTAAAAGCCTCTTACTGGATCATTCTTGCAATTTTTATGTTTTAAAAATTTTAAGTTGCAGTATGTTGCATTGTGATCATTACATCATAAAAACAGGTTTTTTTCTCAGTCTCCCAGGGTTCTGTACAAAGAATAGACTCATTATTTTGCATAGCGTACAGGGATTTTGGCAGGTAGCTGTTGGCAGCTGAACGCTTTACGTTGTAGATTGACAGGTACAGATTTAATGAGATTTCTGTATTTTTATGCTCTAGAATTGTGTGTTTAGATCTCCTATCTATTACTAGAGAAAACTGTTCATCTTCTGAAGACTGTGCTGTATATAGTGATTGTGACCTGAAACATGCTTAAGCAAGAAACACCGTGTAAGCAGAATTGTGGAAATCATCACAGAGTTTCAATGGACATTTTGAAAAAGGGTAAAAAAGGGATAAGCACTTTGATAATATTGTGTTATGTTAATTTAACATAATTGTGATTTTTTTTTTTTATGTACATCGATTTTTTTTGTAAATCTTTTGGCATCATCATCAGCTGTATGTATCCTTATAGCTTTTATCATGATATGTTCTTACAAAACCTTTTAATCATAGTATCAGAGAACAGCTAGGGTTGGAAGGGAGCTCAAAAGATCATCCAGTACCACCTTCTTTGGGAAGGGGAGCCTAGATTAGATTATATAGCACCCTGTGCAATTGCATCTTGAAAACCTCCAGTGATGAAAACTCTACCACTTCCCCTGGGAGGTTGTTACAGTGAACGATTGTTCTCACTGTAAAAAAAAATAAAAAAAATCTCATATTGAGATGAAACTTCCTTTGGTGAAACTTTTACTCATTGACCAATGTCCACAAGGATCCGTATGGAGATAACACGGCCTAAATCATCTTCATAGACACCCTTCAAGAACTAGAATCATCTATGACCTCATAAGCCTTCTCTTTAGTAAAGAGAAAAGACCTAACTAGTCTTTTCCCAAAGGGTAGGTTCTCCAACCCTTTGATCATCTTTGAGTCACTTCTTTGGGCCTGTCTGGTCTTTCCATGTCTCTTGAGACTTTTTGGGGGACTAGAACTGTACATGCTACTCCAGGTACAGCCTGACAAACACTGAGTAGAGTGGGGTGTTCATATCTCCAACTCTGTCTCTGTTTATAACACCCTTGTGGATGCAGCCCAGGATCTGCTTAAAGATTAATCTTAATAAATTAAGATTAAATTAATTAATTTAGATTAAACATATTTTTGTTTCATACTGAGATTTCAAAATTGGTTGAAATGACCAGTGCTGGTTATACTGTTCTGCAGTCTGTCTGTGTTTGGATTCACAGCCAGTAATTTCTGACCTGGTTTCTGTATTATTCTGTTCATTATATGTGCGTCCTTATTGATAGATGATGTCCATTTCTCTGTTAGGGAAACCTAGGATATTGGTGTTACTCAAGAAGCAGATGTGAGTTTGCAAGAAGATTTATTTTTGGTGCTTGTCCTTTATATGAGTGTATTACCGGTCAGCCTTCCTGTATGAAAACATGTTTGAAGGATTGAGACAAAGCTCCTCTGGCTTTTCTTTACCTCTCAAGTTTCAGTCTGGATCCAAATCTGGCTCTGATACAGAAGCAACACTTGTCTCATTAGTCAGTTTTTCTCTCACTAGGGGCCAGCAATGCTGACTGATAGAAATAAATGTGAGCTGTTTGGGAAGGGTAGATGGAAGGAAGAATGCTGTTCAAAGCTGTCGGTGTGGAAATATTAATGTCTCACAGTACTGTTGCTGCTATCCTTTCATGTTTATTTACACTGGCAGAAGACAATTGCTTTCCTGCAGGTCCAATTTATTTCCAAAGAGGACTCTTTATTTTTTTTTTTTGTAGGAGTCTTTTTCTAGATTTTGGAGGTACTCAGCTTTTTCTAATGATGTATTTGAGAATGGCTGCCCTATGCAGATTTCTGAAGTGAGAATATGCACTAGAACAACACTGCTATTGGTCTGTATTCTTCCCACTGATTTTGAAGGACAAAGTTCTTGGTTTGTAGGATTTGAGGACATTGTGTTAGTTACTCAGGCTTTTCCTTCCCGTGAATTATTTTTAATACATTTCTTTTTGCTTTGTATATAAAGGTCTTGAAACCAATACTTCTTTCTAAAGCAGTTATTTTCTCATAAACAACTTATTTTTAATTATTTGAGATAGCAATTAAAATACTAATTTACGTCTATGTGTGGCAGTGTTTAGATTTTCTTTAGAAGCACTTTTTTTTTTTTTACTTTTTCTCAAGTTTCTCTCCAAGGAGTGAGTTTTTGAAGAAAATTCTTAAGATAGATGTTGTTTTTGTCTAAAGAATGGGAAATTGAGAAGAGAAAATCTAAGGCTAAGTTATCCTAACATAAAACATTTCTGCTCTTCTTCTCTAAGTCTGCTTAACTAGTATGTACCCATTGAATTTTCGTTCGAAATTGGTGATATGAAAGAAGATAATCTGACATGCTCAGTAGAGCAATGGGCATGGAGACCTAGAAATATGTGCAAAATACAGAAATAGTAAAATAAGACACTACTGCTTAAATAATTGCAGATGAACTGAGAGTGGGTGAGCTGCTTTCTCACGCTGATGCTTCACTAGGTGAAGGCACTTGCTAAGATACTTATTTTACCTGGCAATACTGTAGTGCAGACGGCAAGCCCAAACTACCCAGTTAAACCATTCCCAGACAAGATAGATATTTCTGTATATTGAAGGAAGAAGTGAAAATAAGATTAAAAATACAGTCCACCGTTTATTCATCTGCCCTTCAAATACAATAGTGTGACCTAGCCTTGGAGGTGTCGCTGTGAGCCATACTCCTAGATGCCTAACACCTGAGTGGAACATCCCAGGTGAGTAGAAACCCACCAAATTAGTGACCTGGAGCACTGCCGGTCACAGAATAGCAGGGCTGAGTTACAGGTAGTTGCTACACCAGCTAGAATGTTTGGGGAAACAAGCAGCAGGTGACTTTTCTGTCCCGAATTTATCCACTACAGTGCACTCATCCACTAAAGCACAACTTAATTTCTTTGCTAACCTAACTTGAAGATAAATGTAAAGATAACTGATCAAAGGACTATGCCATTCTGTTAAGTTTGTAGGTAGGTGCTGGCTCCATCTGCTGCTCGGCAGAACTTTTAACAGGTCCCGTAGTCTCATTTTCACTAGTGCCTTGATCTTGGTGCAGTAATTGATTTGCATCTGGAGGACTGGGGGAGGACATAAAAGAGTTTTTCTCCTCTGTGATCCTACCAAATGCTTGATGATGGCTCGAGGATTTTTGAGGCAGTTCAATATGGAAATTTGTCCATATTTAAAAAGAAAGAAGACAAGCAATTATATAATTTCTTGTTTGTTGCTACAGGAGACATGGAAGCTGGCTTATTGTTTTAAATATATTGTTAATCACCGTGATCTAAGTTATCTTTTCCGGGTGTTTGGTACTGTGTCAAAATGAGCAGGCTTCAAAAACCAGCTCATTCACAGAAAAAGTGGTCTTCTGCTCAAGGCAGTTTAAAATTTACTGCTCTGAACTTTAAGCTGTCAATTTAAAAAAAACACAGCTATTACAATATGAATGGTAGATAGTGAGCAATCTCCATCACTTTCTTCGTGAGCCCGAGAGGCCAGACAAAACTGGGGAAACTGAGGGATCTAGGAATAACTTGGTACATTGGGAAAAAAAGAGATGATGACAGGATTTTATCTGAATGCCTTATTTATCCAGAATGCTTTTTAAAGGAAATAGTCAAACCCTTATATGTTTAAAAGAAAATGTAATTTGTCTCTAATTTCCGTTAAAATGTGCTTAAGTGCTGTAAGGCATCTAAGTGCTAAGGTACTAACTATACTGCAGAGTCCTTCTCATTCAGCTGTTTTTATTTCATCTGTTCCTGCATGTTTATTATTTGTGTTTCATGGTGTGGCAACACATAAAGCTTCCCTAGCGAGCTGGCTTGCTCAACAAAATCTGTCTCATAGTATCACTTACAAGTAGGACAGACATCAGCCTTGTCTGCATTAGTAGGTCTTGCTCATCTTTTTATTAGGAATCTGACCAATCATGGCAGCTTGAATCATTACTATATAAGCGGGTCTAACTGCAAATGATATGGTTCAGTATAGTTGATTTAAGGAGAGCACGAGTTGTGATTTCTTTCAAGGGTACTTCAGGTTTTAACTGACATGAAGCTGAAGGACTGCAAGTCTCAGAAAGACAGCTGCCCCAGTTTTCCAAGGATACAGTATCTGCACTTTCATATTGCTTATGTGTAGTTTCAGAGCCTCGGTGCTTTTGGAGATTGGGCAGAGATGTGGATAATAGTGAAATATCCCTCAGAAATGATCACCAGATTAGGGAAAGACTAGTCAAATGGCTTTCTGATATTTTTATTTAGAAAATAATGCTAATGAAAAACCTAACTTGAATGAGATTTTTAGAGGAAAAAATGTTTGTATTAAAAAAAAAGTTGCGATGCTTCTGTTTTCCATATGACAATTGAAAACTCAATTTTGTGTTTAGGGACTTTAATCTGTATCCTGTCATGCATTGCAGTATGATGGTACTTTGCCAGAAAGGTGGCAGACTGCAGTGCTATGAATCTGTTGAAAAACATACAAATTTGTTTCAAGAAACTAAGTGAAAGTACATGCCAGTCTGATAGAGCAATTCCAAATGACTTCAATCTATGATTAATTAAATTAGATTGCTTAAAAATTCATAACAGTTGTCTGGAATGACCTTATTTAATGCTATCGGTTCTTTAGATGTCTCTGGAGAACTTGGATTAGCTGACTGAGTACACTCTTAAAGAAGGGATGTCCTATGGGAGCAGGTTGTCCCAAAGGGATAAGGCTGGTAGGTCTCAGATGCCCTAGAAGAAATACTTACCTAAATGGATGTGATGAAAGGAAGCTAAGATATTGATAAGAAGCTTAGAAGTTAAAATTGCAAGATTAGTATTTTATCCAGATTGAAAAGAGGGAATGTCATGTATACATTGCAAATAACCTTTGAGGGAAGCTTATTGAATATAACATGATTCCGAGGTAATGTTTCAAGATGAAGTAATCACTCTGAGATGTCCTTGTGATTTTTGGTCTGTAGCAACATACCGTACTCAATTCATTTGATGCTTTCAGAGGTGTTAGCTTTGGAAGCTGCAGAGCAAGCTGATGGAATATTCCATTGAAATGGTATAGGTGGAGGGTCTGACAGTGAATCCACTGCTGCAGTGTTCTTCTGGGAGTGGAGATGGGGGTTGGTTTTCTTCTTCCATCCAAAGCCTGGAAATTTTCAGCCAGCCTTCTGTGTATCTTGCACTTTTTCATACACAGCTTTGGGAGCATATGTTTGTATTCGTAGTAGGTACAAATACTTATGGAGTCTTACAGACATTCAAACAACTGTGTAAATCTCTGAACCTGCAAGCCTTTAGGTATGGATTTTAACAGGTGTAAATCTGCTTCTAGTTCTGATGTGTCTGTACAGATACCATCTCTGCAAAGCCCATGTGCACAATTCAGTGACTTTGTAGGGAGAAGGCTGGCTGCCAAGAAAAATTAACTCGGTGTCTTGTGTCAGTTAAGCAGTTTAATTGGGTTTTACACCTACAGCTGAAATAAAAATGAGCTGCTACTTGTCACCATGCTCTGAGAGACTGGCCTCTTTGTTGAGTAACACACATCCATCTGCTTCAGAGGGAATTTATTACAACAGGTTGTGTCCTACTGCACTGGAATTCAGCTGCCTGATCTCTGGAACAATCCCTCCATGCACTGCAGAGCCCTCGGTCTTCATCTTATATACATCTACCATCTCTGAAATAAGCCTGACGTGGATTCTTGTGTCCTGGGTGTCTCCATTCCTTACAGCTTTCTCCCTTCCCATGATTTGCAATGTAGCTATGCTGATATCTTTCCAGCTAGCTCTGTAGTGGATGTCATTGATCTGGTGTATTGTAGAAATACAGAAATACTGCAGCAGGGGCTCTTGAATGAGATAGTTTGCAAACCCAGGAAAAAAAACCCAGCCCCAAACTCAAGTATCATCAAAGAGGAAAGGGATTCAGTGTGCAAGAAGGAAAAAAAACAAATTAAGAGAGGCCAGTATCATCATTATTACGCACAGTGGAGTGTGAATTAAGAAGGGAATAATGGAAAGACCAAGAAAAGGAAAACTGAGAGAAATAACAGAGAAAGGGTTGAAGGGAAGGGAGTGGGGAGAATGTGAAATTTCTCTCCAACTTGAAGAGGCTGCGTAGGAGAAGACGGGAGAAAATACAGAGTCCACAGAAGAACAGACATTTCACTTCACATTTACTGAGTATGGGTAGAATTGTATTTCTTAGATTGTGCCAGTTAAACAACTCAGCCCCCGAAGGCAGGAGACTTCTCTCAGCATCTGTTTTACAATTACAGATTAACGCAAATGCTAGGAGAGTTGCAGTGTGTCATACTTGAGTCCTGTTGAAATAGCCAGGTTAGGACTAGACTGTACAGCCTTCCAGCTGTGCATTTTGTCAGAAGTGTTTTAATCTGTAGAATCTTCTTGTTGGCTCTGCTATTAAATGAGAATGTCCATTTGGATGTGTGTGTTAAAATCTGATTGGAAGGAAGTATTAATACCTCAGATAAGTCTGCTAGTAAGGTCCACTAATGAGCAAGCATGTGAGTCAGGGATGTTTTTTTCTTGACATGGTTTCATTTTTTTTCTTCATTTCTTCTTGCATCAGGATGTTATTATTTTCATAACCCAGCACTCACACATCAGAAGGTAATTTGGGGCTGTTACTAGCTCAAATTTCAAGTTAGCGACTTAGTGCCATCATCAACTCTGACTTTAAGAAAAAAGCCCTATCTTGCCTAAAATATGAACTTTAATTGATCAATGTGTCATCCTCGCCTTAAAAATGTAAATGAAACAAATCAGTGCATCAAATTGGTTTTGTCTTTGCTATGCTGCAGCATAATTTTAAAATTTCGTTTTGAAAGATTCCAGGGAGAGGGAAAAGGACAATTGAATAATCTCCAAGATGGTCCTTAAAACCGGGGATTAATGCAATTTGAGCTATTAGCCTGTATTACAATATATCTGGATGTGTCATTTGTTCTCATGGCTTCTTTTCTCAGTAAAACTGTCTTGATACTTCCTGCTCATGTTCAAACTTTTTGGCGTCTTAGTCTTTGCAAACAGTGTGCATGTTTGTCTGTCTTTCTTTTTTCTTCTTCTTTAGTAATTCCTGAATCTCTTAGAATCATTGGCAGGATTTGAATGTATTTTCATGTCAGTGCAAATGTCTTTCTCATTTTTCATCATGACTCTAACGTTGCTGTGACTGTGACCTACTCAGCTTCCATTTATGTCATATGAATTCATGATTGGTTTGCTAACATCTGTTATCCCTTAACAACAGAAAGAAGCATGATGATTTATTTTTTTTTTAAATATATATATGGAAGTTTTCATTGCTTCTTTCATTCTTCTCTCCCACAACCTTTACTGTATTTTCATATTTCTGGTATCAAAGGGGTGGTTTTCAAGACAATTAAGGAACTTCTTTCAAGGTATTAATGATAGTGAAGTCAAATTCTTTCCTTTGAAATCAGACAGTAGCTTTTACTAGTATCAACATATGCCCCAAGGTACTTCCCCTGCCCAAGATGTATAAAGTCCTTTCAGCACCCTGAATCCCTGTCCCTTGCTCCTTTTTCCTCTTCCTTTTGTCCCTGAAAGCACTTATGCATTTGTACAAGCACAAAGGCTTCCCCAGCCCTGACCGTGCAATTATTTGCACCAAAATTTGGAAGTCTCTGGAGTATGAGTATTGCTTCTTCCTCAGTGACAAAGTTATTTTCAAATGGCTTTTGGACTGTTAAGCCTTTTTGGAGGTTTTTTTTGTTTGCTTGCTTTTTAATTGTGTGTCATCACTTTCTAAAAAAATCTTCTTATATTTCAGGAGTAAGGTCACTAGGATTTATCTCTTGTGATGGGATAATTGTTTCCCAGCTCTAGTAAAGATGACTAAATTAAAGAGAATTATCAGAACAGAGCATGTGTAGGAGACAGGATTTGTTATTATAAAGCAGAGCATATCACATACTTTCTTTTTGACTTTGGGAAAGTCACAGGTGCTTTAATTCATTATACATAAGACTTCATGTATTTGTCACATGTATCTTATTTTGTATTGCTTACTTGAGCTGTAATCTCTTCGGTCAGGAACTCTTTCTGAACTATGTAGGTAGTGCTCTTAGTACTGTGAGCTTGATGTCATTTGACACCTCTTGGCATTACTTACATACAATTAAAAATCATCAAAGGATATTTTATAGAGTCTTTTTTAACCTAACTCGCAGCTGCTTAAGCTCTGTGATTTCCTGTTTCTCACATTATTTAGGAGCTATGTAGTATGATGAATGTACAAGTACTTGAATTTTGGAAGCAAAAGCTGGGGAAGAGATATATGAATGTTTGGGCATTTTCAAATATACCATTTTTTCAGTTCTATTTTTTTCTACAGGTTATACAGAAATGTATTATAAACAGAATTTGAGAACTGAAAGGTGATGAGTCAGAATCTGCGTGCTTGTGATAAAGAGGAAGGGTTAAGGGGGTCTTGATATGCTGCATGGGAAACATCATCTTCTACAGTGCTTGGGAAATCATTCTCGTGATTCAAGAAAATCATTCTCTTTTTTTTTTCCAACTGCAGTGGAGTAATTATTTACTGGTATGGCTCCTGAAACATTTGCTGTCAACTAGACCTTATGATGACAGATTGTTGGGTCAAAATAGCAAGTGATTTGGGGCAATGGTGGTTCAGGGGGAACAAAAAAATAGGGTTTACTGTGCAGTTATAACTGGAGTGGCATGCCTTTGATATTCTCACTAGTATTTGTTAGAGCTTTGAGGGCTAAATACCTGTTGGACCCATTGCAGCTCTTGGAGCTAGAGAAAGATTTAAGAATTTGTCAATAAAGATGTCAGTTCAGAGGTAAAATTAAATTAACACCATGTTTTTATGCCTACCTCATCCCTTGCCATGACAAACATGTGTGTCTTAAACAACATGACACCTGGTTGCTAAGTATGGAAAGATTTTCTTTGTTCCATAAAAGGCTAACATATAGGGGAATATATTTATCATCTCCCTGTCCTCAGAGGAGCTGTAGAAGATACAGTGTCATCTCAGAAGGTGCATTTTAGGTCATCTGTCATGGTTGAGTGTTATACTAAAGGGCAAAATTAAGATCTAAGGATCTGGAATATAGTAATGTATTTTTGCTTTTTGAATACTGTAAACTGAAGTAGGTGTACTGTTCTATTATTTCATTTAACACACAATAGAGTACAAATTGCTAAGCTTAATGTCATGTATAGGCATCTGTGAATATATGTGTGTAAATTTGATCCATCTTTGTTAAGTAGAT
This sequence comes from Cuculus canorus, assembly GCF_017976375.1. Taxonomy (NCBI): domain Eukaryota; kingdom Metazoa; phylum Chordata; class Aves; order Cuculiformes; family Cuculidae; genus Cuculus; species Cuculus canorus. The sequence goes on along the minus strand of NC_071406.1, from coordinate 25,813,553 downwards.
ATACAGACAAGTAGCAATAAGTGGAATTTACTTCATGTAAGCACAAATAATGGGATACACAGCATGAGCTGGTGATTTTTAATAGTCCTTTGATATGCATTTTAAGTATGTGTTTACTGTGAGAGACATATTTTATCCATAAACTGGGGCAGACTTAAATTTTGCTTTTCTAAATCCTTCTATGGCAAAACTTCTAGTGAGGGCTAAATCCAGTGCTCTGTATGACAGCAAGAGGAAGAGCTCTAACTCATTTATGACTGGATGTGCATATGTCTTAGTGGGGGTTATAATTTAAACGTTTTGGAGAATACAGTTGCTTGCCTCCTCTGAATATGTGTCTGCATGTACAACAACTCACCGTAATTAACCTGTTGTGGTAAGAAGACTCAGAAGATAACAACTGAACTCCTTTGATTTAATTGTTTACTGTTCTGAGAGATTTCTGAGAAGCCTTGTGAGTGTGTCACGTCCTGTGAAATTTGTCGCGTGAGAAAGGGATCTAACTATTAATGCCTGGCTGTGGGCTTGATGAGGTCTTCTGCCTATTCTTGTGTGTTTGAACACTTGGGCCAGGTTATTCTACCTCACTTCTGACATCTCTTTTCCTCCTTAAACTGAGATGATTCTTAGATATTGTATTAAGTGCATTGGATTAAAATACCATTCAAGTGTGGCCAACAGATTCCCCAGCATGTTTGGCAGGGCTTCAGTATTCTCCTGACAAAGTTAGCTTGCCTTTGCTTTGATTCCTGCCTTGAATTTTAAAAGTAGAGCGTGGCATTCCCTATGCTTAGCAAAATTTGGATTATTGGCGTGAATCCTTTATTACAAGAAGTAGGATAGTAGTGTTTTCTATTTAATAAAGGTTCATTGGTTTCAGTAAATGTCTCTGGAGAGTGCTTGTAGTTTATTAGTGTGATATTCCATGTATGTATCATCATTATAAATGCATTAAGGTATTAATGATATTCATTTTAGCTGATATCTTAACAGTAGCATTCTTCTGCTTAAATATATATGTTAATATATTTGGTGAACAAAGTTAAGGATTAAGTCATGATAGGTAGTACAATAACGATAAAGTCAAATGTTTACTAAATTTTGTCTTTTTCTTAACTTTTATGTTATTACCAGATGTAGTAGCTATAGCCTATATTTTCTAGACTGCCCTTTTGTGAAAAACTTCTGCAACGCTTCTCTATGTGACTAGTATGTGGGGCACTGAAGATGTAACCTTGAGAACAGGTACAGTGAGCCTAAAGAGTTGTTTGTGCATGGAAAGCAAAGGACCAAACCTATAGCATTCAGGCATGGACATGCATAGAAGCCTTTTATGAGTTTGACAGCAGGATGCTATTATTGCTATTTGACACTACAGAATTCCATAGTGCTAAATTTTGGACATCTGGAAGGATGATTTGCTCTGTGCTCAAGCTGAAAATACAGGAAATCTACATTCACTGTCCATTTTTCGTCAGTCACATCCTGACAGTACAATTCACCAAGTTTCTGAATAACATCCAAAATACAAGCATGTTATGTTGCAGTCTGCTAGAGAGACTTGTCTGTATTAAAGCAGTCTGGCAACAGAGAATGGAAGCAGAAAGAATAGAAGTCAAAACACTGTTTTTTGTAGATGTTGATGGATTCCAAGCGGCTTTTGTTTATTATTAAAGCTTGTTGGACAGCGAGAATAAGTAACCTATTACAAATGCTCAAAATGCCACTTCTTCATCTCTCATATGTGGAGACTTGAGGAAATTATAGGGGAAAAAAAATTTAAAGCAAAAGACACACCAGAGCTCCTTATCAGTTGAACTCTATGTCAGCTCTTCATTCTTTGACTGCAAGATCTGCTCATGAATGAGATAATCTCATGATGCTCTTCCTTTCTTGTTCGTCTAAGTTCTAATGTGCATGATCCTCTGCCCTCTCTTTTCCCCTTAATTAGATTTCTACTACACTTGCAGTGAATGTTTCACCTTATCTTCTGGAAGGTAATCACCTGATAACTAGTTGGAAAAAAAAAGAGTATTTGCTTTTGTTATATTTCATTTAACATGTTTTTGCATGTTTAATTTCATTTCTCCTTAATGTTTTTTGCTTTCTATTAATCTCTCCTTCTCTGCCTTCTGCTCTCTTACAGTAACATTTTGCCCTTTCATTCTGTTCTTCTCTTGCATGTTATGCTGTTTAGGGCCTTTTTTTTCATCTTTCTCCTCTATATTCCACTGTTTCTTCACTTTCTCTTCCAGCTCCTATCCTGACCCTTGCTGCTTCTGCAGTACCATCTGTAATGCAATAGCTGCACGATGACCTCAGACTGGTGCTCCAGAAGAAAGTAACTGTCCTCCGTTTTCCTCCTCACCTACATCATCTCTGTTGTGCTTGTACACATTGTGGTTGCACAAGTACATTGTGTGCCCTTGTGGCCAAAGGCCTTCATGCTGGCAGTGTGGAGGGACCATCTGTGCTACAACACCACTGGTTATGGATCACTGAAGGAACCTCCTCAGACAAAAAGGAAAATCAAGGGATCTCCAAGATCTTGGACTAGTGGGCATTAGTAGAGTAAATGGGATTAATAGTTGTTTTAAAGGGAGAGGAAGAGAGATATGTAGTTAAAACATTGACTGTTTGTGTCCTGGGGATTACATTTAAAATTTGAGCTAGAAGGCAGGCCAAAATGTTAAAACTGTGATTAGGGGGTCATAAGACCTTGCTCTGCAATCACAAAGTAGTCTTCTGTGAGATGGGCTATTCTATGCTGTTAAGAGGGAATTAGAAGGGAGCTACAGTGCTTTGAACTATCTACATGGTTAAACCTGAACGTATAATGTCTTTAGCAAGGAACTCTCAAACACTGCCAAAAAAGAGACATTGCAGTCATTGAACAGTTGGAGGGAGTGGAGGAAGCATGCCTGCCAGTTCAGGGGATTGTAGTCCTTGTCATTTTGTCTTGCTATAATTCATAGACATACTACGTGTTTGTAGAATGTGTGAGACGCTTCTGGACTTCACAGTGAAATTAAAAAAAAATAAATCCTTCAGACATCATAGAAAATACAAATAGTAGTATTAGTGTCAGCATGAAAGAACATGGTATTTACTTGGGAATACTGGTCATCTGAGTCTATATAAAACCTACGTAAATTTTCATTGGGGTTTGGTGTTGCCAATCCCAAGTGCGCAACGAGAATGAGTCACATCTTCCATGATTGCAAGATTTGCTTAAAAATCAGAGGAGTTTAGTTTTCATTGGGTTTCATTTTTATTTGCCTTTTTATGTCAAAGCTGAATCATTTTTTCCGCTGTTTTCTGTGATCATTACTATTAGCAATGCACACACCTCTGACTTTTTTTTATTTTATTTTAAGGAAGGGACTTGTAACAAGAATACTAAATATTTCAGAACAAGTAAAAAAGTCATGTAATTGCTGCCAATTGATGTTGGCAGGTAATTATTGAAATAATTCCCCTGTTAGTAGAAAGAACGAGTAGAAAGAACGAGTTAAAGTTTCATATGTAGTTTTGAGTAAGCAATAGTCACACCCTAGAAAAGAGTGTCATCACTGTAATGATATTTTTTTAATAAGGACTGGGTACAAAATTAATCTGTTCACACATTTCTTTTCTAGTATTTCTACATATATAGAAGTTTATTCCAAGCAGTTTGCTTTTCAAAGTCCTCTTCTACACCTCCTCCCATCCTTTCACTTTTGTGAAAAATAAGAAAGTCAAGTAAATCTTAGTTCTATATGTTTAAAGCAAAGCCCTGAAGTGGAAGGGTTGCATACAACGTTTCGTACATAATTCTCAGTTTCTCTATGAGGAATTATCTGACATTACTGCAACTGCAAATTTAATCAGATAAGCATCTGTCCATAATGCTCTTGGATTACTTTTTGTGCCCTTTGTTTTTGTTGTTGTTGTTTTGGTTTGTTTTTTTTTAACAAAACTTTCTATCGGGTATCCTTACTGGGATGCTCTTAAAAAAATTCTTTTGATGTGTCAGAAGGTCTGTGCAGACCCCAGTCGTGGATATAGGGCGTGGGCACCTTTCTCAGTTAGAAATTTATGATTTGAGTCTCTGCTTTTTAGATCATAGAATCACTAGTTTGGAAAGGACCCACTGGATCATCGAGTCCAACCATAACATGCTGATGATGACATGCTGTTTGCATTTATAACAGAAAGATGGATTTTTTTTTTCTTTTTATAGCAGAGGTTACTTTTAATTGCACAAAAACAGTCTGTGGTGGATTTTAGTGGACAGAAGGTACTTGCTGTGGTGGCAGCAGCATTTTAAATGCTTTTATTCGGTGTGTAAATTAGTCTTGTAGGTGGAACTTCATCTGAGTAAGTCCAGATTTAAAAGTCCCAAGCCAGCTCCCAGCTGACATTTCCTTAAAGGAAGTCTTTTGTGTCAGAGGAGACAAATTCAGCTGTGATGTAATCGGGCATTAGGGAAAGATAGGGCATTTGCAAAACTTGAATTTAGCTACCATTTAGATTTTCTTTGATATACTGTATTACTCTTAAGTAGTTCAGTAGGGTTTTTTTCCCTTGGTCAAAGACAGGCAACTAGTTTAAAACTAATTTCAGGACAAATATAAACTATGTAACTTTAAAACTTTAGTGAAGTGACATCTTTCTTTACTTTCATGGTTTTATTACATCAAATTAGGGTGCATGATCTACCATCTGTCTTTGCATCACTTTTGCATAGTCTGAAGATGTGCTATTCACCAATGAGAGTGAATTAAAAGTCCCAGCAGCTTTATGGGGCAAGGTGTATTTCTCAGCAGCTCGAGTTCAAACCCTACTCAAAACTTGGACCAAGTCAAAAAGGAGCTTGTGAGGACATTCCCTTTGCTAGATCTATTGAGCAGAACTTTCTATTCTACTGAACGAACTGTAGATGAGAAAGATGCTTCTGGGTAAGTAATTCCATGTGGAGGCTGAAATCTGTCTTTCAGCTAGCTGCATAATAGAATGCTGTATGCTTGCTCCCGCTGTATGGAAGGAGAAATGCGTGCAATGTTTTGCTGATTTATTTCTAATAGCAATCTGTTAGTGAAAGCTCTACTCATTTGCTTGTATTTAAGAACTAAGTAGTCAAATTAGGAAATAGTAGGGCTGTGGATGCCTGTGATCCATCTTTTTTTGATACCTTTTATGTTTAGATACGCTATGTCAGGGAAATAAAAATGCCAAAATCGGCTTTTGAAATCTATCCTTTCCCCCCCTCCCCCCATTTAGATGGTAATTGTGACATTTTCTGAAGGAAGGTTACAAATGAAAATTCTTGTTAGTAAGCCCATCAGAAGAAAATTTTTCTTAAATATTAAAATAAATCTATTTCTCATTTGTGAGCATACTGATGGTTCCCTGTAAAAATTTACTGCTAGTTTATTGTGTATCTTTAATTTCCTTTTAGCATTATGCCACTAAATCCTGTTGACTGATATTATGTTATATAATAGTTTCAATAATCATAAATAGCAATAGCATTTGAAATAGAGAAATGCCTTCATGTGTCTTTTAAAGAATAACTTCAAATTATTGAGCCTATGAAATGTTAATATTTTGCAGATTACACTGTACTGCTTAGAATTCTGTTGCTTTTGAAATTACTTCTTTTACCTCTCTGTTTACTAAAAATTATATATAAAGAGATATCCATTGACCGTAATTTTTATTTATTGTCACTTTTAATGTTCTAAAGGCATGAAAATGGCCTTGGAGGTGTTTCTGTTAGACAGAATTTAGGATTAGTACGATATTTAGTGTAGTCTTGTTAAATTGCTCAGATTTCAGCAAATTAGGTTGTGTGGTTTTAGGTATTCAGGACTGCAAATACAGCTATTTCATAAGCATTTATCCCTTATTCTCTTTGTCTCCATATATGTCTCTCTGACGTTGGGCTTTATGTTCTGTTTGATGATCACAGTTTTACAGCTTGGATGCTGCATTCTTTGTGGTAAGGAGATGCTCTCTGATTTTTTTGAAGACCTTTGCTTCTCTGTCTTTTGTGTATTCGGACATAGTCATGATAATAATTTTCTGTGTTGCAAAGAAATACGTGTTGCAGAAGGTTTAAACAGAGAAGCTTGACAGAAATCTGGTGGTTTGGTTGTTCCTGTTGCTCACTTATGTGATTTCAGCATTCTGTATTTAGAAATTTATTAATTCTCTCTGAACTTAGAGCAGTCCAGAACTTGCATGTTATCTTCAAGATGCTGAGTTAAATAGGGCCAGTCATAATTTCCTTGTACTGTCGTTATTGTAGTAATGTCTAGATTTATACCTATCGTTGGTTTTCCAGTGTGGCTGATCTAGCAGCCCACAGAATGGGCCAGGCTGCCATGTGTTGTCACGGCAAATGCCTCCTGGGCAGTGCAGACAGCCTCAAATCTTGGTCTGTTCCTGGCTTCTGGGAGACAAGGTGTAGGCAATGGGTAGGCAATGGGTAGTCTGTGCTGGGCCAGGCGCTGGCTGTCTGCCGCTCTTAGCGGATGGCAAATCCGAATTTACACTGTCCTGGCAAAATACCTTGCAAGCTGAGGGAGAGAAGTGACTCCAAAAGTTTGTGTCAAGCCCTTGAGAACAATGGCAACGTGATGAAGAGTAGAAAAGATTCTGTCTATCCAGAAAGTGGGGGGAGACCAAAACACCAACCAGCCAAACAAGCAATTCCCTGCCTCCCCGCCAAAAAACAACAACAAAAAAATCCAAAACCTCAACAACATACCCAACCAACCAAAAAGCTCAGTTTTAACTCAGCAAAAGTGCTTTATGCAGAACACACAGCTCTGTTAAGCTGAGAGATATTCTGTTGAGAAGGAAAACTGAATAAAGCTTGGAAGCTTGTGCATCAAGGATGATAAGAATTTTGGCAAGATCTGAGCAACACAAGTGCTGCCAGATGAGGAAAAACGTCTAACCCTTGCTGGGTCGACTACTGCTGACCTTGCTCTCATGGAAACAAGCACAGGGTTCTGAGTCACAGAGGCAAGAGGCAGCAGTGGGTGTATGAAAGGGCCCTGGAAACCGTGTGTTTGAACAGAACTCTGAACTTGTGGTAGGTGTTTGGGTAAGAAGGGTAATTCAGAAGTACTCCACTGTCACTTTCCCATTGATATTTCCTAATAATAGTAATTTAAAAAGCTTTCTCTATAGGAAAGATGAAACCAGCTTTTCAGGTAAACAAGAATTTTAGTAATGGGTGCTGGTAATAGGCAGTGCACAACTAAAATTTGCATCATATGTTTGTGTTTAGATAGGTGAACATCCCAGATGCATGTACAGATTTCTTGATTTTGCAAACAGATATTTGGGGTTGTTCAGTACTTGAAAATTTGGCCTTTGGGGAGAAGATGCTTTTATGTGCTGTAATACTAAAATGCTTTGAGCAAAGTTTAAAATAATTTTATTCTGTAGCTGTAGAGAACATTGAGATCTTTTGGAATGACTTATTCAAATATCTTTATAGTTGGTGGTGTATTCATATTTGAATAAATTCAGGAAGGATTCATCCTAAGCTGTTTCTATCCAGTACTGCTTTAAAGAAACAGGAAAATAGAATCATTTCATCACTTAAAGCAGCTTAATCCTTCAAGAGGAAAAAGGGTTACCACTTAAATTTCAGATGAAAGGAGTGTTTTGTGAATTCATCTGTGTCATGTATTCATACCTGAATTAAAATGAGCCATGATGTACTGCACTTTCTCGGGAACATTACATAAACTTCCTTGTTCTAAACCACGCAGAAGTTTGAAATGAGCAAACAGAACTGAAAGAAACTTTGCAGTAGTTTCTCCACAAGCAGGAAGCCTAATATTTACACAACAATCAATAGGGCAGTGGACACAGAGACAAGCAGTACTCTCTCCTACAAAACTTGGTTTAACTGGTAAGAGACGGTAGGATCTATCTGAACAACAACTTTCTTTTTAGTTAGACGTGTATGGTTGTGGGTGGATTTGGCTTGAATTCTGTGGAACCTTGTTGGTCGAGGTTCAGAGTTGTGCAACTAAAACAAGGGATTGTTTAGAAGTATGTTATATTTGGAACAATATTCTGCTTTACTTTCTGGGATTTTGGTCAAGTCTTTCACTAGCACTTTTGTGAGTCTCTAAAGAAGGTTAGTTGAGGAAAAATCTGATCCTGATACAGCTTGCTTTGACGTAGCTCCTTATCAGGAGTTGATTTATATACAATTTACTTATATTATCGTGTAATTCTTTGCAGTGATGTTTGTTTGTGTTTGTCCTGTGTGCCTTTAGAGAGAGGTTCTGCCTCAGTGTGGGCAGGTAGGCAAAGGGAAGCAAGGAGACAACTGACCTCAGTGCAATCAAAAAGGGACACGAGGGGACGGGAACAGTAGACTTATTATTTCTTGTTATTGTCTGATCTGTGTGGCTAATTATATCATCTGACAATAAAGGTTGGAGATTTTCTATTCAAGCCAAAAGCTGCTGAATTAAGAACTTGTGCGTGGAAGCTAAACCTGTCTCGGTTCCTTTTGTTTCCAGCATCCTTCTGACAAGAACTCTGAATAACGTTGTTGTTACCCGCATTCTGTCGGTAGGAATGATTGCTAATCACATGTGCTACCTGATAAGAATGGCTGACAGAAGACCTGCCTATCCTTATACTCCTGAAGATGACCTGTCCATTGGAAGGAAAGGAGGTAGCTGCATTATTGAGACACTGTGCTAAATTTGAGATTTGAGAGTGGAAGTTTTTCTTTCTTACCCTGGTGGTCTTTTTCACTGCTCCACTGCTTGTAGGGGACCAAGTGTGTGAAAGCTGTGGCTATGGCTTGAGCTTTAGAAGTAGCATGATCCTCTCTGAGATTGGTCAGAGTTTTTTGTAGATTCTTGAAGTCTCTTTGACATAAAGGTGAGGGTACAAAATGATGATTTTTAGCACTTTAGAAGGTACATTAGGTGGACAGGAGATTCTTCCAAATATCAACGGTCAACAGAAATGTGAGAAATTCCTCAAAAAATTTAAGAGTCCTTCACAACAGTCAGCATCAGGCAATCCTAATGGATGATGTCTACCATCTTTTCTTTGTTCAAGCATATATGCTCCTCATTTATTTATAATAACTGTTCTCAAATGTAATAAAAATTTAAACTAGGCAAGGAAGACTTCAACTAACAGACTGACAAATTATAAGCTGCTGAAAAATGTGGTTTTACAATAAAAAGTATTGTACAAACCTCTTAGTTATTCTAAATGTGTTGCTTGTTGTAGTAATAAAAGCCAGACAGTCAAGTTTGGCTTAAACTATAAAACAAAACTTCATTTTCTAGTCTTTGTGATTGAAATCTCTGTTTCATTGGGTAATTTCATTAACCGTTATTACCAAAGAGAAATGTATCCCAGACTTGCACATTTCAAAAGGCAATGCTCATTAAAGAGATTTTATATACACACTTTGGGCATAGATCCAAAACAGTGTCCAGTATTCCCTGATAAAATAGATTCCATCATTTGAAGAGGTAATGATTGAAGTAGCAATGATAAGTGTGGTTGGTATAACAGTGATAAATGCAGTTATCCACAAGTGATGAGGCATATCACTAGAATTTACAGGGTATTCCTGTATGTTATTTTCAAAACACCTGTTGGCTGACTTGCATCTTCACATCTATGCAGAATTCCACTTTGTATTGCTTTCTTATTTGTGTGGGTATGCCTCAGTGGAAGAATAATAATAAAAAAAGGACACTTTCGTATGTAGTTATTTTATATTCTGAAGTAATTTTTAAATTTTCCCTCTGCTTTTAAGAGATATTTAGACACTAGCTAAGATGTACGTACTTGGTGATGCTAAGCTGCTATGCTATTTACTAAACTTAAATTGATGACTAAAGAATCACATTATTCTTTCTAGATTTTACGGGGAATTTGAATAAAGAGAGAGCTTTCAGAATGGAGGAAGTAAAATTTCTTTTTGAACTCTTCCTCTTTGTCATTCTACAACAATAAATGCATTGTTGTATGTCCAGATATTTGCATGATGCAAGAGGGTGCTTAAGTTTCTCTCGCCATATCTTGCTCCTTGTTACTTGTATTTCTTGTTCTTGCTCAGGTAAGCATGCGGTCATATATTTTGCCACATTACACAAAACCAGAATATTGCTTAACAGCTTAGATGATGTCTGTCCTAAGCCTGTAGCATAGCCTGTTTTGAATGATTGACAAAAGACTAAGCATAAAAGTAAAACCCCCAAACAAAACACCGCCCCTAAAAAACTGTAAACTTGTCATGTACTTCCATAGTTGCATGCAATTTAGGATACTTTGTTCATTGTTGTAAATGTATGCAAATATCATATATTCTTGTGTATTGTTAAAATAGAATTATAACTATTGCAGATTCTGAAGACTTAAAATACCCTTGTTTTACTTAGGGTTATTTAGGGATACAGTCCTACAGTGTTCTTCGAAAAGTAGTTCTTGCTGACATCTATCAGGAAGCCTTCGTGAAAGTAGATTTAGAGGACAGTGGGTTAGTTATGGTAAGAGGCTAATAGTCAGCTGTAGACCAGCCTTTCCTTTAGAAAGTGCAATGTATTTAAAAAGCAATATATGATGATTGCTTAAATAAAGATGTGAAAAGAAATAGTGCTGGTCAATATTCCTTGATTTGTTGATGGGGCTTTTTTGTAGCTCATGTCTTAAGAGTAGATATAAAATCAGAAGGGTTCTGAAAAGGCGGCTAATTCTTAATCCCAGAAAAGTAGCTAAAGCATCTAAAGCATTGTTTTTCCCAGAATCCCACCTTTAAAGAGCTTGAAAACATCTTGGAGGTTCTCTGCTACCAGAATAAAATTTTATTCTCTCTTTTTTAAAGATTAAATTTAAAAGGATTACATAGATTAGCGATTGTGTTTGGCAATAACTTCCAGGGCTATTCCTGGATTGATTCATGTGCTTTGTCTCCTGTGTAAAAATTAGTCAAGTTTGTTGATATTAACAACTGCTCTTTAGTGACTTGAGAAACCATATATTAATGTCTGTCAGCATGTCATGGTGACATAGCTGAAACTTAACTAGGAATGTCAATAATAAGTCTAAAAATAATTCTGAAAATTCTTTGAAAAGCTACTGCCAGCTTCCTGAAATGACAAGTAGTAGCACAGCATAATGTGAAAGCAGCCCTGCCTTTTGGGTGAGTGAGGTTATCTCTGACAGAGAACCAAAGTACTGCACGTATGAGTAAATTATAGAAAAGTCATGTCCGACTGCAATTAGGTGTTATTGTCCCTTCTGAGGGCTGAATATTAATCTAACTATAGGACATTTACTTATGAAATTTTAAAACTTATTCACTAATAAAAAGAAAGTGGCAATTCCTGAAGAAATAGCAATGTTTCAAAGATCTTAATTTGAACATCCCTACATGTATTGGACATCTATTCAGGTTTTTGGTACTTACTAATAAACCTCATAGGAATTCATGAATTCTGTCCTTAAAGGTAACATCCATAGCTAAAGCTCTTCCTAAATCCTTACTCTCCCTTCCAGTGTTCTTTCAAAACCAAGAAACTTCATTTAGTTTAATTGAAAAGCTAGTCTGTTTTCTCTTGGATAGTCCCCATTCTCTAGAACTGCAGATAACTTGGTTAAGTGCTTCTCCATAAACAGAGAGTTGGTTGGTTAGGGTGGCTGGGAAGAGAGGCTGCTTTGGAGATGTACATTTTAAAACTTCAAGTTATGGGTAAGTGTAAGTCAATATCTGAGGCTAAGAAGGATAACTGTATGAGTGAAGGATTTGCAACTTTTTTATTTTTAATGTGCTCTCTGACAAAATGGAAGGGAGGAAGAGACATCAGAACAGGTAGGGAGAGAAATAAAGAAGCAGTGGAGTTTCTGGCAGAAAAAAAAATCCACAGAGGAAACAGTCAAGATCAGATTGGGAAGCGAGATTTTACACCAGGCTTGCTTAGACATACAGGAAACTACGGGGCGCTATAGACATGAAAAGGGGATAAGTGAAAACTTTTGAAAAGACTGAGGAATAAGGATAGTTTCAGTCCTAGAGTTTTACTGAAAAACTAATTTCTATGCTTATGTGATTTCGATGGCACTGGAAGGGTAGCTGTTCAGCCAGTAAAAGATACAGGGATTACTTAAAGGTATGGTAGTAAGGTGTCCTCCTCTCTTTACCAGTGTTCTTATAGCTTATGGTATGTGCTGAGCTATAAAACTGAACCACCAGGTTTTACAAGATTCCCTCTGAATGCTGTTCTCTACCCTTAAATGGTTGGCTCCCAATTCTGGTTTTGTTGAAGTTTTGCTACACAGTACAGTGGAATAAGGAGTTGAGTTGTGAAGTGGTATATTTTGTTTCTGACATACTTTAAAACAAAAGACTGAATGGCATCTTAGCTACCTATCAGTTGCCTGATGTACTGCAGGTCAGTTTGCCATAGGATATAAGCTTCAGCGCAAAGTGTTTTGTGGCTGGCTTGCTCTCTCTGTTTTTTTACCCTTGCATCCTCTGAAGGTAGCGGAATTAATCTAATGGACAAGAGCATATGTGAGAATAGAAATAGGCTCAGCAATCCACAAAATCTCTTCTTTGTCCAATTTAAATGAAAGATTAGTAAAATCTTAGAAGGGGCATGTTTTCATTTTGGTTCTGCGTTTTGAGTGCAAAGAAGTAATGTGAGGTTTCTGATTAAGTAGAACTCCAGCATTAGAACAAAATCAATCAGCTTTTCACTGAGCATACTCAATATTAAAGGATATAGTTTAAGATCAGCACTTTTAGAGACTACATGATTACTTTATGCTCTTTAAGTATTAAAATTATGGTAATTATCACATTTAAGAGAAATTTCATTTGTTTTAATATTAGAAATACAATTGAAACACAAGTGACACTGATATTGGAACGTGAAAATAGGCTGCACTCACTAATTTCATTATTTTCTGGTTTTTCTGTAGAAGTCCTAACTAAGCTGTTTGGCTTTCCTGCCTTTCCCTTGGGATGTTCTTCTTTTGTTTTATTGAATAGGTTGGTTTGTATATTGATTTTCTGAATATTAAGCCTTAGAAATAGCATTCTTTTTTTCCCTCCCATCATTCTTATTATGTCCTAGTATATCAAAGTTAGGGACGTTCTTTGCTTACAGTATTTATGCATCAAATATTTGTGGTGCAATGAGGGATACAGATACTAGTTTCCTTTTAAATTAGTCCTAGTGATAGCAGTAGGAATGATGTCCTATGGTTGCATTTGAGTGTCTTAATAACCTCATTAAAACATTTATTTTTAAATTGTCTATATCAATTTATATAGCTCATAAATATCTTTTGAATAGTATTTTCAATGCCAAGGATTTAGTCTGTGGTTCTTGTCCTGATCACTGGTTTCATAAAGGTGACATTCCATGTTCTGCCATTTAGTTATTGCTGTTCCTTTGCATGCAGTAACCTTGGAGTTGCTTTTAGTAGCATACTCTGGGCATATGTGGTGCTTTGAAACATTTGTTAGGTTATATGAGAGGTCTGTAAGCCAAATGCTTACTTCTAGCAGCTGTAAATGGTATCACTTTACTGTTATAGCTGTCCGCTTTTGGGACATTAAGAACAGTATCATTTTACTTTTTGAGTCCGTGTTCAAGTTTGGCCATTGAGAAATAGTATCTGATAATAAAAGGGATTGGATCCTATTACAGCTTAATAATAGTAAAACAAACAAGCAAACAAAAACAATGAAATTGCCCTTTTTCTTCCTCTTCAAGAATTCAATTAAATTAAAAGTAAGGCTTTGCTGTACTGTAGCAAAGTATATGTAAGAAGATAGCAGTAGACTTAATGTTTCAAAGATACCATACTGGGATTTGAGTAGCTCTTTGAGTTAAAAGAAATGAGTATGTTTTGTGGACTGGGAGGGTAAGCAGATTACAGAAAAACTAAACACAGAACAAACAATAAAACTTTGTAATACTTGGTCCAAATAGGAAAGGTTCATCCATATAAATTTAACATGCTGAATCTGTAAACCTAGGGATTTCTTTTGCACGTAGTCGGAGGGCTAGTTGTAAGATTTGGGAAATCCTTCTGTTACAGCTCTTTGAGAAGTACTTTGAGATGTAGTTATGCAAGTCTAACAAAAATTACAATCTTAGCAGTGTCTTTGCTTTTTAAATTTAAATAAAGGAGAGATTCCTACTTGAAAGAGAGGAATTGCTTCTTGTAAATCCAGACATGAGGGATAGAAATCCTAGACACTTAGAGCAATGAAAGTATAAGAAATATTAAGAAGCATTACGACGTTTCTACGAAGCCATTATTTTTTATCCAGTTGTGAGTCATACAGTACTTAAAAATTATGTAATACTGTCAATTATGAATACAAATCCAAGGGGAGTTTTAAGATCTTTCATCAGAATTTTAAAACCCTGGTACCCTAAGTATTAATTCCCTATGGAAAACTGAACATAAATGATGAAGTACTTGATACTGATCTCGGTGAAAACACACAAACTCCTATTTAATTCCATCTGGAACCATTGTTCACACTACAAGAAACAAAAGGATGAAAGATGGACTTACTGGAAGGGCAGCAAGGTTTCTTAATTTGAGTTGTTGCAAGGATATTACATGGTGGCTGTAACAGCTTTGCCATGCTCTGCCGAGAGCCTCTTGCTCTGAGCAGCAATGCAGCTTCTCTCTGACAAACTTCTTGAGGGAAAGGTTTCCTGTATCTGTGCCTTCACACCAAGGAATCCCTTGTCTCCAAGAAGTCTCTCATCTTGCTGACAAAGGTGCACCAAGGAAGTACTAACCTAATATAGCAAAATAACAGTTAAGTCTGTCATAATTTGATTTGGGCCCCTTCTAAAACTTTGTTTGATCTCTGTGTACTTTCGAGTGCATTTAGAATCATATAATAGTTTGGGTTGGAAGGGACCTTAAAGATCATCCAGTTCCAACCCCCCTGCCATGGGCAGGGACATCCCACCAGACCAGGCTGCCCAAGGCACCATCCAGCCTGGCCTTGAACACCTCCAGGGATGGGGCAGCCACAGCTTCCCTGGGCAGCCTGTGCCAGTGCCTCACCACTCTCATGGTGAAGAAATTTTTCCTAATGTCTTGTCCAAATCTGCCCTCTCCAGTTTATACCCTTATAAACTGGCTTTGCATTTGAGTAGTCTGAGTACCCTACTTCACACTCCAGTTTATGCAGAAATTGTTCTTATTTATTTAAGATATTTCAAATAGAACTATAGGCGTTAAAATCCTAGGCAAACTTCTGCTGCTGCAAGTTAACTGTCTATAATCATCTCGGGTCATTAAGAGTGGGTTTTTTTTTTGTTTAATCCTGTCATGTGACAGAAGCGCTCATCCTTTGTCTGTGGAAGTTATAGGTCTGTTTTTTTCTTAAGTGTCCTTAAATGAATTAAGCTAGACTTCACATAGATGCTAATACAGTATCCCTCACAAGGAATTTGTGTGAAAAGCTTTTTAGCTTTAAATGCAGACCCTTTCATATTCTTCATAATCTCTGAATATGTATTAATCATCAAATACAACTTGACCTTGAAGTTATAAGTTTCTTGCTTTGTTTCGAGTTTCATCTGGCATTTTTTTCACTGAACCATCTTTACTAAAAGTTTTCCCCATATAAAATCGTCTTTCCATTTAACTTTTTAAATTGAAGTCTTTTATTTCCAACCCTATCACACATTTCTTTAAATTCTGTTTGAAGTAATATTCTTCTCTCACAAGGTAGGAGCAATTCCAAATGTATCTGATAAAAATGCCAGTGAGACTGAGCTGAAGCTGTCGCTTGGCTGTTTTCTTTCTCCTTTTCCTTTTGAGTTTTACTTAGTTTCATGGTGCGTGGTCGTCTTTCCCTTCTATTCAGGCTTGACTGTGGGGGCACAAGGATCAGAAACATAAATTTGTTAGCAGATTTATCTTATCCCTTCATCCCTTACTTTTAGAGAGACATGGAATTGGGCTTGGCAATCTGTCAGAAGTGATGTGCCAGACTGCATTTTTCTGTCTATAGCCAGAGACCAGCATGTTGGCTCAGACTTGTCAGAAACCAGCAGCTGCTGTAGTGGTCGGGGGGTGATGCCCAAGTCCTGGCCCTCCCTGGCCCTGATGGATACTCTTCCAAGGTAGGAGTTGTGTGCTGTTGTCAGACATTCCTGTAAAGGTAAAAGGAGCCATGAGTGGGATGGGTTGTGGGGAGCAAAGTCAGGGAGAGCACATAAATCAGTGACAGAGAAGTGGTGTGCAGGAGTCTTTCCAGCTGTTGATGTCTGTGAATAAGGTGCCGTAAGAGAACAGCCTCTCTTTTTAGAACAAGTTCCTGCCTTGCTGGGCATCTGCCCAGGTGACTAGCTTTAACTTTGCAATCCCTCTGTGACTGGAAAATTCGAGAGCAGGACCTGCTGAGGCAAAACCGAGGTTAGAATAATGAGACTCCTGAGAGTGGGCAAGGAGCTTATTTAAAATATTGTATTGCTGTCATTTCAATGAATTTATGTTTTCAGTCCTTCTCATTGTTGTTTTAATCATTTGCATCATGTCCCTTAGAACTGCAGATAAGCTCTGACTGAGATGCTGAAATTAAATAAGTGTAATAAAAAGCTTTTATATTCTCTCTTTTTCTCCCTCAAGTGATAGAAAAGTATTTGTTCAAAAGAATGAAAAAAGTGTTCTTCCAGAATTTTATTTCCACTTTAAGCACCGTTCCTATAGATCAGAGCATTTGTAAAACTAGGATCAATCTGTGTGTTTAATTTCAGCTTATCAATAGAATGTTCTCACGCAGCTGGAAACTTCCAAGCTAGAGGAACAGAACTGCTGTCACAGCCTGGCTGTTCTTTCATATATTAACATTTAATATTTTTGCTTTTGTGAGCTCCAAAGTTGGTTCAAGACTTCTTAGCAAAAGCAGATTTTGTCCAACGTAAGTAAAAGATCATAAACCTCAGTGTGAAGTGTTCTTTCTGAAATGTCAACAAAATGTATTTTGGCACAGAGACTGGATTCTTGAAAGCTGTGGGTTTGCAAGAGGCTTCTGCAGGGGTAAAAGGAGCAAAGAGTGGGATGTCAGGGCTGCGGGGAGCAAAGGCAAGGAGGGCAGAGATAATTCAGTGACTGAGAAGTGGTGTGCAGGATTCTTTCAACAGGCAGGTCTGTTGAAGAGGAGGAAAAATCATCCTTATCCAAATCTTCATCTTCCTCTTGTGCATTATCCCCTACAACCTGCTGTCTTGCTAGATGTTATCTTGCACCTCATGGGAAGAGGCAAATTGGGGTCTGCTCATGGGGCAGGAAATTGAGGGGCTAAAACTGCTCCTACTGCTGGGGAAAGAACAGGCAACAACCCCTGGGAATAGGCTTTGTGCTTGTGCTGCCTCTGAGGTGTGCGGAGAGGGGTAACAATGTCAAGTGGAGGGTGGGGAGAAGGCTCTGGCATGGGAAAATATTCCTTCAGCTGTCCCTGACAGCTGCGTGCTTTGCCTACTGGCTGGCTTTGCAGAACAAGACTCTGCTTTATTGCATTTTATCTCTGATCCAGTGTACCAAACCAGAGATAATCTGCTATTTATAATGATATTTAGAAATTCTCTGACTCACAACAACAGGATTTAAGGTAGAAGAGTCTTTAGGTGATACTCATTTTGATCCTACGCATTCTGTCTGTTCAAGAGCAGGAATTGTGGTGAAATGGAAGGAATTAAACATTTAGGACTAGGATCTGAAAGGCACCAGGTATCCTGGGGCTAAGCACCCTCAATTCCCATCAGTTGCAACTTATACTGTCATGTGAGTTAATGGATTATGAGCAGAGAGCAGTGGGGGGGATTCAGCTGTTAGTCTGAGCTTCTATACATACTTGGTGTAGGAAGGGTTGTGCTAGAGAAAAAGCAGATCTGTGTGGCTTGAGGAGGAAATTCAAGGAGAGGATCCTTGATTTTTTTTTCCTAGTTTGTGTTGTGTTTCTGTGGGCGGAGCAATACTTTACTTGAGTTGATGAGGAAGATGAAGCATGGAACTTCCTTCTTCCTTCCCATGTTGAGGTTATTTGCAACCTACAGGCACTTGGAGAGACAATAAGGTAAGCACCATGGTGCAATAACTATTGTATCTTTCGGGATATGGGGCTGGAGGCAACTTCTGTTCTACTGATCTCTTATTTTCTTGCAGTCATCTCCGCAGTCTTCTCCACCTGTGTTTGTTACCAGTAGAACTAGGGTGGGTAGAAAGAAACACAAGTCTCTTTCTTGTCTTTTGACTTTTTTTAAGCAAAGTTTTGATTTAAAAGGTATTATTTATAATAACTTCCATTACGCCCTAAGACTCCATGCTGGCAAGTAGCATCCTGCTACTAAAGAATGAGCATTTCTCAAGCATTAAAATTGCTATTCAGCTGTTCTTTTGTCTCCATGACAACGTTAAGCATAACAAAGCAGTAGGTGATGTTGTCAGCCAAAAAATCTGTAATGCTCAAATGACTGTTGATAGCAACACAATGGATGCCAGTGCAGGGTTACTTACAGCCAGTAATAGATATTGCAGCTATGGCTGAAGTATTGCTAATGACATTAAAGAAGAAAATATATCAGAAAAAGTAAGGTTGAAGCAATTGGTATTTTTTATAAATTATACATGAGGTACTGTTTCAAAATTCAACAGAAAACTGTGGTTTACCTTTACTAATGGAGTGAGTTGCGTGAAAAGTTGATTTTATATATAATACATGCCACCTTGAGAGAGGAGCTCAGGCTTTTTTTTTCAGCTTGTTGATGGAACAGAGAGCAAACCCCACTTCAGAAAAGTGAGCTCAGTTCATAAAGGAGATGATTCAAGGTTAAAGGTTCTCATCTAGCTTCAGTGTTGATCCATAAAAGGAAGCATGTTAACAAAGAAAAGGCAACACTTTTCTTAGAAGTAAATGAAATAAAAAGAGTTTGGGAGGAATAATCACCAGATTTTGATCTTAACTCCATGGTACCAGTGTCTTGGATACTTTGCTGACATGTAAAGTTGAGAATTGTTCATGGGAAAAAACCTTGAAAATCAGACTAAACACTGCTAAGCCCAGTGCTGGAAACCAGCTATGAGAGGGAAACAAATGTTTAAAAAAGTTATTTAAGATTAAAGCTGGGAGAATAGGAATTAAAGTAAGCTTTATGTACTTGAGACAGAACTAAACTAGGAAATGAAAATGAAAGAATTGACGGATGAGTTACTGAAAAAAACCCCTTATATTATCTTAAGTAATTTGTGTCCAGTGTTTGACAAATCTCTCTGAACTGTTGATGTTGGGAATTCTGCCTTTTAGTATGTATGTATGCTATCAATGCAGCGTGTACCAGGACACCTTTTGGAGTCTTAAATTAGTCTCTGTATTTTGTACAGGTGTCATCTCATTTCCTGAATCCAGGGTTCCTGACTGTTTGAACTGTTATCAAAAAAAGGCTTTTCTCCTCTATGAGAAAGATGGCAGATGGAGCCTGCAGTCAGCTGTTATTCAGTCTGGCTTGACAGCATTACACAAACCCTCTTTTAATGCAGGCAAACAGAACAGCTTCATTCACTGGCAACAGCACGAGATACCATCTGATATCTGTTTCAGACTTCAGAGAACTGGACAGATACTCATGTGGTCTTCGATTACTCATGACTCCAGTTACACCTGTTTGTGTCCCTCCTAAATTAAGGCAACAGTAGTAGATTTTGTTTAATTTCTTTTCCTTTTTTTATTTAAATAACTGGGCCTGTTTGTACTATGAAACGTGTTCAACTTTGTTTCCTTGCATTATTGGTGGTATGTTTTCTGGGTTTTTTGGAGTGCAGTGTTAATGAAATAAGATTCCGAGAGTTGCTACTGTCTCCTCTCTCACACAAAAGACTTGATTTCCTATTTGTATTCATTTATCTCATATATAAAAGCCTTCTGAGCAGTCTTTCAGTCCACAGGTAAACCAAATGAATATCTGTAAATCAAATCAAATAAGACATTCTTGAAGCTCCTAGTTATATTAGACTTTCTTAAAACTCTTAATTAAACTGAAACTCTAACCTACATAGTCGTCTACTATTCATATGCCAGCTTGTTGTGTGAGAACTTAAAGCTTAAGCTGATATCTTAGAGCAATTTATTTGTTTGCTTACAGCTTCTTCTACCATGCAGTTTGAGACCAGGTCTGCTTAAAGGCCACTGCTGTGGTTAGCGTAAGAACTGCAGGTTTCAAAGGAAAGCACTATTACGAACCATTTATTACTTGGTGTTAACAGCTCTGTAACTTTCTTATGAAAGTTGTCTTGGATATTCCTTGTGTATCTCAAAAGCTTATACAGACAGATAACCTTCAAAATATGGACCATTTAATGAAGTTCTCTTTGTAGTCCATACTGATAGGGTCTTCTTCCAGATCAGTGTTTGAACTTATTTTGTGTTAAGCTGCAATGATGAAAAGTACAATGGTCTACAGGAGCAGGCTTTTGGGCCAGCCAGCCACCTGGAATGGGGGGAATATGGGAGCTTGAGGCAAGGGCTCCTGCTTTGCTGTGGAAGCTACCAACAGCATTAGGAACGTGATGCTGAAGAGACATACTAGTCAAGTGGGGAAGAATGAGTAGTCTTGCATATTCTTACGAGTTCTGCCATCAGTTCATTGGTGTAATGTCAGGGAAGCAGTGAAGAAAACTGTTTGGACATGCTTGACTGTCAGCTGAAAGGCCTTGCAAGGAAATTCACAGATACCAAGATTTTTGTCGTTTTTATTTTTAACTTCTGTGAGGTGAACATTAGAGGAGAGAGCTGCCATCTACTCATTCTTTTGTCAGATGCACTCAACTATCTGTAAAGCAGTAAAAAAGAAAGACAAAATAGTGAGAATCCAAATGAGGCTGAAGTAAAGCATATTTACCTAAGTTTATGAGACTAATTTGTATGAGTCAATGGAAGTGTTGGACAGTAGTTGCCAAGTTGCTTAATAAAATGAATTTTATTCTCATGGCAGACAGAGTAACAGCAGTGCTTGAGACTGACAAGCTCCTTTTCGCTGAGTATTTATAACATAAGTAGTGGAGGCTTGTCTGTACCTGTTTTCTCTCCTGAGAAGGACAGTTACATATGTAATAGTGCCAAATATGCCACAGGAAGTGTGCATGTGCCGTAGGAGGACCTGAAGACCACTGGGTAACTCCAGGCTGGCTTCAGGATGAGCAGTGCCTGCTAAAGTCAGTGTCCCTTCAGGTTCGGTTCTGTACCTTGTCTTACAGTGAAATTTTATGTTCCATTTCAGTCCTCTTCCATTTGAATCTTTTGAGGAGCTTTACATTTCTGACTTGTGTGCTAAATCTCACTGTTTCCCTATGATGCTCGACCTACAAGCAAAGCTGTTATTGCCCCTAAGCAATATAAGCTCTTCTGAAAACTGAAAGTTGCATACAATTTCTTTTTGCTGTAATTTATCACCAATGACAACTTTTTTTTCTTTTGCAAGACAAACATGTATTTATATTTTTGTAACTGTAACTTTCCCAGTGTAAGCAAAACTTTGAGTAGTGGGATTCTAGACAGTCAGGGAAAGATGGACCCTATGTCTATGTTGTTCTCACTGGTATTAGACAGGACAGATCCTTCAATATCTAGTTGCTATTGAAGGATGAACTTTGAAATGACTAAGTAGTTGTAACTCCATCAATTAGTCTGCATAATTAACAGTTATAATGGAGATAATTATTTTCCTTTTTATTTTCTCTCAAGTAATTAAAGTTCCAGACTCCGAGCAAGATCTTGACGTTTGCCCTTTTTTGCTATTTACTCTACAAATGTCACATAATGTTGCTGACACTTCTTTTAAATGTGAAACATGTTAGAATTTTTGTAGTTTCTAGTGAGTACTTCTTTACAGTTTCAAAGATCTGAGCTGCACATGCACAGAAAATGCACCAAATTCCACAAAGCCAGTAGCAGGCTTTTTTTTTTTTTTATGCCCTGCTAATTTTTCACTTGCCTTTACTTCTTTTCCTTCTATTCTGACTTCTTTTTATAGTAAGTTCCAAATAATGTGCAATTTGACTGCCACCATAGATTTGAAGTAGAATTCTTGTTTCATTTCATGGACTGGATGACTTGTTTTGGTCTAGACCCAATTTCCACAATTCAGTGATCAACTTTTAATCAAAATGCTTTGATATATCTAGTAATAATGGCTGAAAGTTGCCATCTCTCTAGAAAAAACTAAGTATAAAATCTTTGATAGATACTTTGTTTTCTTGCAATTTGCACAAATCCTAATGTCCATAAATGAAAGCTGTCTCTGCCTTTCATTGATTCAGCTCACAGTGCTTTGCATACAAGCAAATTGTTGTGGTAGGTGTAAGGGATGTGACAACTACTAGCTGTACTTAGGGTGTTTTATCATGAATTTTGCTAGAAATGCATTATGGAAAATTAACGTTTAGCATTGGATACAACTTATGTTTAGGAATAAAATTGTAATTTTTTTTTTATTTGCTGCGAAGATAATTAATTCTGCTCTTGAGCTTGACACAAGTTTGTCCTTAATATGAAAGAGGTGTCCCCTGAGCAAAAGTTCCCAATTTCATTACAGCTCTGCAACTTTGTTTCATGTGCAGTAGTAGCATGGCTCTGTAGAAGTTGCTTTGACAAAAGTAGTATTTATGAAAAGAGGAAAAATTCACTTGCGGAGTGAAAGGTAATCTTAGCAACCTTTTTTTTTACCAGAATTTGCAACTGCTGCTGTATTGAGAACTACTAAAATATTCAGTTGTCAACAACCAGATTTGACAGAATCATAAATGTGAAAAGTTTTTCTACTTTACTTGTCTGCAGGAATAGGTACATAATTCCTATCAGTGATTCTGTTTGTGTTTATATTGTTCTCTACATTTCAAATGCAAAGAAAATGCAAGTACCGTAGGAAAATAAAAATGCCAATTTCAAACAGAAATAAGTGCTCTTCCCTCTTATGAAGCTGAAGCTTTTTATTTCACAACACAAAGAAATACTAAGATAGTTCTATAGATTTCCATGTTTTGACATTTTGATTACTGTGTTTGTGCAGGAAGGACCCACTTTTGTACTTTAGAATGGATGTGATCAAATACACTGGACTGGGGAGATTAATGTTAGATGTAGCATATGTTTGTGCTTTTGTTTGCTTCTGCTAAATTTTCTTTTATTGATCTCTTGACCAAAGCTTGTGATAAAACTAGTTCTGAAAGACATAGCCTCCTTGAAATCAAGCAAGACCATTATTTGTACTTGATAAAAGAAAAGTTTGGCCCTAGCTATAAATAGCTTATTGTAATTTGTCTTCAACGACTGCAATCATAGTATCCATTGCTGGTCATCTAATCCTCTCCTTGTCAGTGTAGAATTGCTTCTCTTGTACATATAACAACATCTTATGCAGTCTTGATACAAATGCATGTGCAGTTGAGTTACCTAGATTCTCTTGGGAGATTATTTCCACAGTCTGGTTCAGCTCAAAAAGGCTGCCACCATGAACATTAAATATCACTCAGAATAATCTTGGTGTCAAGAAGCTTTCCCTGATGTTCAGACCTGTTTTTCTCAGTTATATCCTTTTATTTCAATTCTCTCTACTCTCCCAACCTTTCAGAATTCTTTACTTCAGAAGTCTTTGAAATACTCTGCCCACCCTCCTCCCCCCACCTTGCCTCTGTCTGCCGTGTATTGTTCGTAGGGTATTCACATTTAACTTTTTGTATTTTCTAGACTTCCCAGAGCTTGCTTCTTGTATTGGTTTGCCTCAGTCTCTTTTCAATTTGTAAATCCTTTTCAAGTTAAAATGTTCCTGCTGCTCAACACAATAAACATTATCAGACAGGGACTGATAAGTCCTTGCTTTTGTAAGGAATTCGTTGATACTTTGAGCTTTGTCTCTTATGCTGTGACCAGGTTATTAGAATTCATGCATGGTGGTTTTATGCAGAAGAGGGAACGGGGCTTTGTCCTCCTGCACCTGGATTGCTACTCTGGCAGGTCAATCTGTCTCTCTTGCAACTTAAATACTATTTGGAAACACATCAAATGTTTCTACTATTTGTACCCTTCTTTCATATTTGTCACTTCATAACTAAGGTAATCTTTAAAAAAATTGTCAGACCGAATGTCCAGATATTTTTATTTTCTGTAGTTTTTGCCTAAGTCTTATTTTAACTCTGCACCGCTACCTCATGGATTGATTTGTCAGTCTGTAACTACACCACATATGAAGAACAGGTGGTCATATGTTGATTTACAGATTTTCTTTGAATAAGCATAAACAGAAGCAGAAATACTGGGCAAAGCTCATCTTGTACAAACCTCTGTTCTTATGTGCACAGAGTTTTACAGTCTCTAAAGTAATTGAAGTTTGCTAATTCTTACCACATTGCAATCCACTGCTTTTATGATTTCTTCTTATTCCCATCTTAAACTCCCTTTTCATGTCCTTCGTCATGAATATGAAGAATTAAATACTGCGCTGCAGGTGAAATTTCATGTTATAGGATGAGTCCTTCGCAGTTTGTGTTGGAGGCATATGTCCTTGGGTTTTGTGGGGGCAGAATAATGGCTTTTCTGGAGCTCTTTGTTGTGGGCGATGCTGTTGAGTCTGGAAAAAAAAAAAAGAAAATGCTTATGGCTATTTCCCTTTCTGGCTCCTCTGTTGTCTAAAGACTTACCTATTTTTGGTTTTAATTGGGGTATCAATCATGGTACTCTATTCAAACATGCTTTCCATAAAGCCTTTAAAATATATGACGTACATTTCTGTTCTTCTCTAATAGCGAAGACATCTGAGGACTAAATTTCACTTTAATTTTTTTTTTTTGTAACTTCCAAAAGTGTTTAATAGAAGATGCTTGAAGTTCATGTCGTGGGAAAAAGTTGTTGTAGAAGCCTAAATTTCTATGTTAGCAGAAAGCTTTAAGATAAAATCTGCTTTGCAAAACTTGTGGTGAAGTGGACCTTAAATTTAAAAAAAAAAACCAAAAAAAACCCAACAAAAACCCCAAATATAATACGTCACATCTTTAAGGGGTGGATTTAAAATACTTTACAGATATATTTCTCTATAATGTAAACATTCTAATACTGGCAGATGGACTTCTTCTCTTTCCTGTTCTAGTCTTTACTCTGACTACATTTTTTTAAATACCTAGGGAGTGTTTTCCTTTGGAAGCAGCTAAGGCCATCATGCATTTTCCTTATTGTCACAGTTTAGGCCTGGCCCCTTTGAGCAGCTGAAACCAAGCATTTGGACTCCCAAATCCCCAGGGAAAAGAGAGAGGAAAATGAGAGGAAATAGACTTGCAGAATGGAAACAAACCTATAGCTTTAATAAATTAAAATAATAATAATATAATGATGAAGAAAATAATAGGAAGTAATAAAATATATACAAAGATATGAGATCGCTCCCCCACACCTCAATGACCATACGTCACCACAAATGTCATAGAGCAGACATGAGAGAATGGGTCCACAGCTAGGAGGGAGCTGGGATCAGGAACTCGATTCAAGAATGCACGGATCCAAGATCAAACCAAGCAGATGAGGTCCTCACTGGATGTTGACATTGAAGAAGAGAGCGAGACCCTCATGATCTCTCAATTTTATACCAAATAAGGCATGTATGGGATGGGATGCTCTGTTGGTCAGTTTGGGGTTGCCTGTCCTGTCTGCTCCTCCCTGCAGGTGTGGCCTTTTGTCACCAGCTTGAAGACGGCCTTGGTTACTATAGGAATAAATATAAGCATTGGCCTCTCTGCGTACCACTGCCCATGTTGTCACTTCTATAGAGAGAACACAGTCTAAGAAGACATGCAGATAACTATCAGAAAATTATATTACTTAGATGAGACTTAGCTGAAGTTAGAAACTGATCCTCCTTTAATGCAATCCACAATACTGATGAAAGTGCATAAAAGCAAACTAATTTTAAATTCAGCTGCCTGAGCTTCTCCTGTGGTGGTAGTCATGTACTATAGTTATAGGCAGGTTTCCTCCAGACTGTAATATCAACTTCTTCCTAACAATCATTTGAAAATTCTGAAAAACAACACAGATTTCAAGGATGTAAGTATCACCAGTACAGGCAGAGGGAAATTGTTTGTGCTGTCTGTTGTAGGTGACTATGTTAAAAGTATGTAGGCTCCTTCTGTACTTCTTAATTGCTACTGCTTAAGAAACCTCAGGTCCCGAATGAGGGACTTTGGCTAGATTCCTTAGGTTATACAGCAGTGAGGATATTCTGGAATATGGTTTCATTCTGAAAGGCTATGTCTGTTGCAGACGTACGTGGCATATTTTAAACCCATTCTGGAATGCCTACTTAACTGTGAAGCCATGACTGGTATGTCTACAGGACCCTATAAGCTTTGACCTTAATTAGAGAGCCAGTCTTTCATCCCTGTCTTTGTCAGCTTCTCTTGCTAGATTTAGCATGCTACTGAATCAACTATACATGCAAAGGAATATTATGATTCAGGACATATGCACAGGAGTGGAGAGACAGCTTCAGTGTGTAGTCTGCAGTATGTAGTAATAGATAGAGGAGCGGGTAAGCTGTGATCCTGTCTCTGGGCTGCAAGGCATTCTGCATGACTTGCCTGCTGCAATCCTCCTGCTACAAATGCTGCTGACTGTGTAATGTCATAATTGTTTGCCTCTTTCCATTCAGTGTTCATATATTTCATGTCTTCGCTGGGTTTCTCTGTGCAGCAGTTTAAGAACTATTAATCGAAGATGAGCATGTAGTATCAAAATTCGCGCAATATCAAAGTGAAAACATGAAACCATGCTAACAAATACCATGGTACCCTCTCTTACTGTTCTTTCGCCTGGAGAAATGCTAGCTAGTATTTGACCTGGCAGCTGTTCTTTCTGCACGGAGCTCCTCCCGATGAAGCTAATTGGCCAAATTTCACACTTTGTACTGCTGCTAATCCTAGTGGCTCTGTGGACTTAAAAGGAATGGTGACAGATTTGCACCAGGTAACAAATCCAAGTTTGGACTGTTTGCTGGAGTTTTGTACATCACGCATCGTACCTCCAGGCCTTAAGTTTACAAAAGCAGTCTTGCTTCCCCCTGGTTTTCTCAATAGCAAATATATGCAATTAAAAAGGAAGAACAGAGGTATGTTATAGATTGATAGTCTTTTTAAGATTTCTTACTGTCTGAAAGTATATACTCATAAAATACTTTCAAATGTGATATAATAATCTGGGTTCTACTTCAGGGCTTTTACTCCCCCTGTTATAGTGATTGGTGTTGCAGCTACCAGAAACACTGGGGGATAGAAGGAAGCCTTTTGCCTTTGTAATAGCAGTGATTTTCCCTCCTTGGTGCCTTTTGCTGTTTTTTTCCACCTCACTAAAACGCAATGTATTTTCTTTGAATGATGTCATTTCATCTCTCTTTAAGATTTGAGAAGTTCAGAGATATAGAGCCACATTTCAAATCCTGTTTTCTGTAAAATGTGTGTTGCCTTTCATTCAGAAAAGCCTCTCTTTCTTCAGTCTTACTAACAGTTAAGTATGAAGTGAGGTTAAATGTACATGGTACTCTTGAGAGAATTGATGTTTAAACATGAAGTTTATGTCCAGTGATTGGGAATTTAAGTTTATTCTTCAAACAGAAGTCAGTACAGAGTTAAAAAAAATTAATGTAGTGTTTGTTGCTTTGTTTTTACCTCTCAGGATGGTAAGCTCAATTATTTACCATAGTATATAATCACAGATTAGAAAGTGAAAGGGTAAGAGAAATATATCTGCCTGTTCCAGGAGGCAAGCTGAAACCTGTATACTAATTAGATCATTCTTTAAACAAGCATTTAAGATACTAACTATTAAGAATGGAATTTTGCTTCTAAAACAGTAGTGAAATATTTCACTTAGTTTTAAGAAAATGCAGAAGATATTTATTACAAATGAGTGGGAGTTGTTTCTTAATAAAAATAATAACAGAATAGCCATCTTACCTGATTTTTAAGTTATGCAGCAAAATGCTGCCAGATCTGCTTACTGACAGAAACAATGTAGAATACAAAAGGACCAGTAATGAAAGTAATTTTTAAGAGAGGATTGATGGGTATTTTTCTTCAAGATGCACTTATCAGGATATTTATTTTGTAAAGCATACTGTAAGGATTTGGAAATTCTTTTAAAGATACCCTAATAAGAGTACAAATATAAACTCTCTGATGGCAGAGGAAAGATGTGAAGCATGGCAGGAATAACTTGACTACACATTAAGTGCTTTGTGGAGTCAAGCACAGGAGGACTAGGAAATGAAAAGTAGTTTATATGACTAAGGATGAGGAAGAAATAGTAATATAAATGTATAGGACAAAATTAGAAAAGAAGTGAGACTGAAATAAGCATCAGACTTTTAAGAAATCTTTCTTTTAGTGCTCTTCCCGTGCTTACAGGATACCAAGGAAAAAGGTAGATTGTTATTTTGGAAGCCAAGAAGTTTGGATTGCAGAGTTCCATTTTTGCATTATTTTTCATTAGGAAGACTGATTGTGTTAACCTGGCAGCCATGAGTAAAAGTTACAAGAACCTGTAAGAAAAGGTTAGAGTGTCTTGTGAATAGAAGATGAAGTCCCAGACCACAAGAAGAGAGCCAATAGGATCACAGTATTTTTAAAAGGGAAGAAAGAACAAACTGAGTTTGAGGACTAATAGATTATCCTCCCCCTGAAGAAAGGGACAGATGAATTTTGGTAAAGTATATGAAGAAAAAAAGTAATAACTGACGCAGCACATAAGCAGGAATTGCTACTTGCTGGATGCAGGAAAGGATTCCTGTATATCACAAGGTAAATGCCAGTTAACACTGCCATGTTATCGGCTAAGATGGATAGCATCCTGAGAGATATAACCAGAAACATAATGTGGCAGGCATGAAATTTGTCTGCTACACTGCAAGAAAGATGAGGGGCAGTTCAGGCGAGCCAGGATGAGAATGAGAAGCATCAGTGTTCACAAAATTTTTCTTTTCAGCTGCCTCCATCTGGGTCCTGTCCGCTCCATGACTGTAAGTTCTGCTTGACCAGCTCATTGATTTGGTTGAAAGCAAGTTCTCTTGTGCTGCTCTGTTGCCAGTTTGTTTCCAACTGGTCTGACTTGCTGAGCTGGTTTAAGGACCATGTCAGGAAGGGAGGGGCAGTGGGGCTGCCCAGCCTGCTTCCAGTATAGTCATGGAAACTATAAGCCAGCTGCATAGAATGTTTCATAAGAATGCTTTTATGTTTTTCTTGTATCAACCCTCACCTTCTATTTATTTTCAGTATAGTGTTTTATTAAGTAGATTTAATTTATTAAATAAATCATTTTGAAATGATCTTAATTACTTTCTAGGAAATTAGAGTCTTTATGAAAGAAATCAGAAGTCTTTTATGGTCCAGCTTTGGCAGGACTGGGGCACTGCTGCACCCAAAAGCATAATAAGGTATCTAGTCAGGTACCATTCTTTAATTAATGTTCAATGTGGTAACGAGTGTGGTTATCTGTGCTGTCAGATCAGTTAATTTGAAATCTGTTGCCTTCATTTCTCCTTGTGTAAGAGGATCGATAGCACATACTATAGTTTTTATGAATTTTCAAGTTCTTACTTATTCATGAATCCTGACGTTGAGAATAAGTAAAGCAGTGCACCTCAATTCAGGAGAGACAGGATTTGTAGACTTTGATCTTCTGAATATCATGACCTTGCACTGTCTGTAACCCTGTGCTCCAAAGTCCCCTTTTGTGAGCTTTTTTGAAAAAATCAAGCAGATACCATTTCTTTCTTTTTCCAGAAGTGCAGGTCTATAGCAGCCAGCTAGCTTGTAACCCCTCTAAGTTTAATTCTAAGAATAGTAACAAGCAAAACCTCACTGAAATACAGTTTAGAAATCTCTTAAGTTATATTTGTTCTGGTGATGTCAACAGCAGGCTGCCCTCCCTCTGGAGTCAAGTTGCACTCTCCTTGAGAGTAATTAAAGCTAAGCACACAATTACAACAGCCTGGATTTGTTCAGGCTTGCTGGTTGCCCACTGTCTCATAGCACCTAACATGTTGAAATGAAAGGATTATTTATCTCCAAGCCATGCAAAGGAGGTGGATTGTAACCTTAGTGACTGATTGACAGTGGGAATCCTTTATGGGACTACGTGGTCTGTGTTTTATTATCCTTTTGCTTTGCTAAAATGATTCATGGTCGTGTGGTCATAGCAAAAAACCTCTGCAGCTTATGAATATCATAAGGCATTGGTGAACCTGTAGTATCTGTCCTTCTGTTTATAAGTGGCCTAAAGAACTTTGGTCAGAAATGCAACTCTTGTGCTCTTTCCAGTCAGGTTAAAGAACCTTTATTTATATTTTAGGCGAGACAAGTGCTGAGCGTGGCTCCTGCTTTCTCGAGTGGTGTGCTTTTTGTGTTCTAGGTACAGTACAACCAGTTGCACTGGTAACTTGTAAAGCTCGAGAAACCGTCTCTGATTTGTGCCTTGCTGTGACTTTCATGATCGTGGCCTATAAAAATAGTGAAATGTAGTATGCCACACGATTAGGAAAAAGGTGAAATCCTCCAAGAAATCCTGTGAAGAATTTCTTGTTGCTTTAGTTATGGGCAGCAGACAGAACACAGGAAGAATCAGAGGAGTTTGGGAAGGAAGAGCTTTTCTCTTCTGTAGTATTATCTATTAAATTATGAAGTAGTTATATTTTTCTTTAAACTATTAGGGATTTCTTCAGTAAATCAGTCTTAGAAAAAGGATGGTATCACCTGGACTTAAATTGTAGGTGTGTTAAGTCTGCCCATGACCTCTGCACATTTGACCACTTTTGGACAGATGCTTGTACGCTGCATGCCCTGTGCTGTGGCAGAGCAGTTAAATTCAGTGTGGAATCACAGAATCACAAGGTTGGAAAGGACCCACTGGATCATCGAGTCCAACCATTCCTAACACTCCCTAAACCATGTCCCTCAGCACTTTATCCACCCGTTCCTTAAACACCTCCAGGGAAGGAATGTAGGCTGCATGGATGATGTTATGAAGGTTTTTAAATCTGCTGTCTTCCCTGTCTCATTGTTTCTTATTTCTAAACCTAATGGCACTGATTCTTCTAAAAGCATATACCTAACTATGGAAATAATGACATCTAAGGGGAAGATTGTGACTGAAATTGTGAACTTTTGGATCGAAAGGGGGTGGCCTGCATATTGAGACATCTTTTGAAATTTCTGAAAAAGTGAAAATTTTCATTGGAAGTAAAACTAGATTTCATTCCATAGAGATCCTGATTTCCCTTGCAAATAGTTTCTGGAGACTGCTTTGAACAACCTAAATTAGCTGGTTTTGCAATCTTTTACATGAAAGATGTTTAGGGAGCAATACCAGTAGAAGAAAACAAGATCAACTTAGGTAATTGTATTTTCTAGAATGGGAAAAGTAAATAAGGCATGAAATTCTCTGAGCTCTGATGACTTCTAAGAGAGTGTGAAATTATCTAATGTTATTAAGTGAATAGACATATCTGTGAGGATGCATATGGATCTAGACCCCTATTACCTTTGCTCACAGCATTGCTGAGGTGGTGTGTTGTAGTACTGAAGTGGAATAAGGAACAAGGAGCCAACTGTGGACATAAATCCCTCAAATATAAAAGTTAAGGCATAGTGGTTTGGGGCAACTAATAACAAAATGTTTACCGAGCAGCATTCCAGGTCATAGACATGTTTGGTTTAAGTGAATAGGAACTCAATACCTCCTGAAAGAAAGTCTGTGGTGAGGCTCACTGGGGGTTAGATGATGAGTTCAATGGTGACAGAATTCAGAATAAGAGTTGGATTTTGAGAAACATGAGGTTATATGCGAAGTGATAACAGACTCGCCAAAAATCTAACTGCAACCAAGTCCTATACCCCAAATTATGAATTTTTTAAGGTAATGTAAATTGGGCATATTTGCTGTTCCTTAGCAGGGAAACTTCAGTTTGACATGAAACATTATGTTATGTCAGAGTTCTAAGCCAAGAGAGAAGGGAGTGCAGTACTTCATCCTGAGACACTCAAGAGCTTGATGCCCAGCAGCTGAGAATATGTGTTGAGGGAAAAAAAATGAAGACTGGCATGGAAGTTGCACTGTGCTCTACGACGGTGACTTCAGAAGGTATGTAGTGATACCGTGTTTTAGTGCAGGGTGACAGCAGAAAAGGAAACAAGTACACTCTCAAACTGCGCCTTTGTGTTGAGAGAGTAGAAAAGGCAAGGGGAGCCTGGTTTAAATATATCAAGAAAAAGGGTCCCAAGGATTTCAGAAAGATCTCCATTAGTGCAGATGGGAAGCCAGGAGATTCTGAGAAAAAGAAATTGAGATAGACTGCAAAGCTCCATCTGACCTTAATGCAGGCAGGAGCATTGCATTAATTAATAGTTGTCACTTTGATGAAAATAAAATCCAACTTATTGAGCTTGATGGTCTTAAGCTATAACATGCCACTCTGCTTTCCAGTCAAGCAAATTGTCTTGGTTGCTTTACTGAAGTCTAGAGGATTAGCTCTTTCAAGAAACTAATCGCAAGTATGTCCGTACTAGCTACAGATAACAGCACATTGCAGTTGTACTGCAGCCAATGTGTTTCTTCTAAACATAGTGAAGGATGTTCCTTAATTAATTGCTTAGACTTGACAAGGAGCCAGTGCTAGCGAACATGCTTTGATACTAGGATGGGACTTTTGGAGTTTGCTTGACTTGAGAGTATAAATACTGCAGAAAAATCCGTGGAAGATTGTGTAGCACAATTGCTGTAAAATTTAGGCTGTATGCTGTACAAGGATGTAAGTCCTTTCTCAGCCACCAGAAAACAAGTATGGTGGCTAAAGGAGAAAGAGGACAGGAGTGTGGGTCACAAGTTATGCAAATCCAGGGCAGGGACAGGGCTCTTCCAAGTGTTCTGATCAAGCAATTGTAACGCAGTTGTTAAAGGATAATGCAAGATAATCTGTTCCACTTCTAATTATTGGTTGTATTTTCTTACTCCACCTGTTCTGGTATCTTCTATACAAAAACTACACTGATTCCTGTTGTTATTTTGAACTATTAGAAATGCAGTAGTTCATTGCATCTCTCAAAGGAGAATGAGATTTGTCTTGATTAATGTTTTGATGTATTTGTTTCTAAAATACTGACATTTCAGTTTTCCATTGTTATGCTTCTACCCTCCTGCCCTGCCCCCTTCCCCCCTGCTCCCACCAGGTATATGCCAGTACTTGTTCTGTACGATTTTGATGTACTAAATGTAGAAATTAAGGCAATAAATATTAACACAGCTCTTTTGAATACTGGTATTATTATAATAGATGTATTCTGCATCAGTTTTTCAACAACTGTATTAAGTACATGCTTAGTATTTATCATCTGTAGTCTACCTTTTTTTTTTGAAATTAACATCCTTCATTTATGGGGCATTGGAGATAAAAACCACTCAGATAGGCAGAGAAATATTAATAATACATGGAAATTAAAGTGATCCCAAGTCTGCCCCTAATATTTTAATGAGGAAAGGTCTAATCTTATGAAGATTTGCTTACTTGTAAGTGCAATTAGGTTTATATTTTTATTCTAGAATCCTTATGTGAAATACATGCGATATGTTTCTACGCTTCTTTTCCGATTGTCAATGAGCTATATATAATTATCAATGTTAAAAAAGTTAGTAACAGTTAACTTTTTGTATTGATTAAATGCTAGCGCTTCCATTTATTTGAGCAGCACCAGATTTTAATTTATTTTTGGTATTGACCTAGTTGGTAGACTCCTACAGGTATCTGAAATGCAGAAATGCCTCATTTCATGGTATCTGGTTTCATGCAAAAGGAGAATATGGAATTCTGTTAGCATGCCTTCATAGACCATTTAATTCTAGACATACAGTAATGGAAATACTAACTTCATGCTCAAGCATGCTGGAAATCATGTTTTAATTTGTAGGGAGAAAATTATTTTCATAATCTGACGTGTTTTTTAGATAAGTCATTCTTGAGCACAAAGAGCTTAAACTGTACTATAAAGAGATAATGTGTATGTTGCAGTGAGGATGTATCAAATGCTTCTGGGCTTGCTGAAACAGCTACCAAAACCTAACCCCGAAATAGAGTGCAAAATATTTCTTCGCATGTCATTTTGTATCCATGTGTTGCTATGGAAGGCTAGACCTGGACCAGTGCTTTCGTATCGATTGTCTTATGAGTGTTCCACAGAGTGGTTCTTGCGTAGCCGTAAGCACTGCACTGGTTCTTGCTGCCTTTCCTTGTAGCTCTTGATAAAAAGCACATCTTTTGAGAATTTACCCAATTTTGGTTGTTTTGGTAGATAGGCATGTATGGTTTGTGCTTTCTAAAGTTTGTTTTAAATCCGCAGGAGGACCGCTCCATTGATACCTGAGTAGTGTTTAAGAGATACAGTCTCCCAAGTTTTAAAAGATGTATATCAGTAGCTCTGATAGTAATCATATCAACTCCTAAAGGAGCTGCATCCTCATTCACTAGTTAGTTACTTTGCATAGTACCCTGGGGGCACAGAAGTTGTTGGCATTTTTCCTGTTGTCGACTGTGGGCTGTGCCCTGTCTCATATGCTGGGCTTCTGCTTCAAGTTATTTAAAAAAGAAGTTGCCTGGGTAGCAAGTTATCTCTTAGGATCATGTTAATTTGTCATTTGGGAGAATCCGTTGAAGTAACGGTCTTCTCTCTCCTTGACTATTTTACTTTTAACAGACTGGAATCCCTATGGGTATCATAAGTCTCATTTATCCTAAAACTGTATTATAAGGAAGCAATGTTTGTTCTGCTCAGTGAATCCTGAAAAAAATTAGTAAAATGCTGTATTTTTTCACATTTTTATTTAAAAGAGGAGAATGTCTTAAGGTTCATCTTCACGATTATTATTAATGGAGTACCTCTAGAATAGCTTTTTCTTTAAGTATTTTAATATCAATACCTGCTGTTTGATAACTCAGAGTTATTTTACTTGCACTTAACTTGTTTTTAGCAGTTTATTGTACACATAAAGAGAAAAAAAAGACATTCTGTAATACCTATGTATAGCTATGATTAAATGAACAAAATTAGGACATTTCTGAATTCTGTAAACTGATCATACTGAGAAGCCAAAAAGACTAATTTTTATATTAATTATTGGGAAAGGTCTTGGAGGCTAATGTATTGTAAATACCTAAACTACAAAATGTGGTGAGTTGCAAGTGATTGTTTTTTACCTGACATTTACGGGGGAAAAAATTGTAGTGAAAGCAGACAGATCTGGGGCACGGCACAATGGGAGCATCACATATAAGGGAAGAAAGCTATTAATTTCTTTCTGATGTGTATTTCTGTATGTAGGTGGGTTTTTTTTTTAATAAATGTAATTTCATTGCACCTATAATCTCATAAAACTGCATATAAGCACGTGTAGGAAAGTGTAGAAAGTGGTGTAGAAAGTAAAGGCTTTACATTGGTGTAGAAAGTAAAGGCTCCCAATAGCCTAAAATGGACAGACAATTCAGGGGTGAAAAAGCCAGCACCGCCTGCCCTTAAACTGAAAACTCTCTGTGTGTAAGTGGTGGTGGGTGTGAATAACTCAGAGTCTCTTTGAACTTTTCCCAGATACTGTCTATGGCACAAGTTAAAACATGGGCAACCATGTACAACCTGAGGTGGACGTAGATTGTTCCGTTCACAGAAATCTGTCAAGCAGATACTTTTATTCAGTCCCGATAGCACTTCAGTTAGTCTGCCACTGCTCTTGTTCTGAGTATGGACTGCTTCCTTAGATCAAAGGATTAAAACATTGTAGTAACATTTTTATGTAATAGAAAAAGGGTCAAGGCTTCGGCATAGCTTTAGATTTCTCTATAGTTGCCTTTAATGAAGACTTTGGAATAGCATGCTTTCAAGTCTGGGAAGGAATTACTTTACATATGCTAAAATTGTTCGTAAAATATATGTTAGATAAGTAATTCTGTGATGGAATTGAAGTTTTTTTTGTCTAGCGGTCTAATATTGACCCAAATCAGAGGAATTACTGTGCAGACTTTAAACCTTTTTGTTTGTCAGTGATAAAGAAAAGCACCTAGGGAGAAAACCATAAAAGTAATAATTGCACGAATGGTTTCCAGGAGGTACAAAGGGAGAAATTGTGATTTAACTGAACTTGACACCACTCTTACTTGAAAGAGATGAGCAGTGACTGTCAACCATGGCTCAAGTTAACTGTGATCACCTCTCCCAAACCTGCAGTCTTGCCAGTCTTGGCTTCTGCGGTTTTTCTCTCAAGCTGCACAAGAACTAGGGGGTGGGAGGGGAGTTGTCGGCAGAGACTCCTTGATTCTGCATGTTACCTGTCCCTTTCCGGGCTCATGGGTAAAGCATCTCTCTCTGACCCTTGGGACTCAGCTTGTCACCAGAGTGGCTGATACCAGATTTTCTAAGTAGCCCCCCAAAATACCAATTTCACTGTTTAATCTATTAATTACACGCCTTTTTCTTTTGTCAGAGGCACATCAAATTTGGGTAAATATAACAACCTTTTGTAACTTTTGCAAAAACATCAGTGTCCCAGTGCTTTACAGTGTGCATGAAGCCACTGTTACGTGTACATGGCTGAAGAGGAACAGCACCTGTTACACAGGGACTTGTTTTTCAGATAAATATGTGTAGGAGGAAGAATAATAAAACTAGACATATTGGATCATCTGCTTGAAGGAAAACCTGTTTTCCTCCACTTAGACAAGGGCAAAAGGAATCAGTGAGGATCAGAGCCTTGTAACATAGTCTGTCTGCTGCTTGTGTCTCCAGCACCCAGGTAACTCCTGCCATGGGAGTCAAAATTGACAAAGGTAAAATCCTATTTAAAAATTATGAAGCTGAAATGAGCAAATGAATTTACAAGACAGTTTATTTATATTTATGCCGAAGACTTACAAGTAGCTTAAAACAGCCTGTGTTTGACATAGTAAGTCTTCTTTATCATTAAAATGCTAATGAAATGGTAAACATCTGTTACATTTGTGAAGATAACGAAGCTTGTCAGCTACATCTTTCTTGTGCCAGTATTCCTGCTTAGCTCAGATCTGCATACAGATTTGGTGGAGTGGTGGTGAGAATCTGTTTGACCTTTGGGAGCAATGCCAGTGTAAAGCTGCCCTGTTCTGTTTGATTGGATGAGTTTGTCCTGAAGTACTTCTGTCTCTAGTTTAGGTCATCTTTATCTGATCATTCCTCCAGTGGCTTGAAAAAGTGGGTCTGAAAATCAAACCTTTTATTCGCAGTAAATGAAGCAGTAAACTGGCAAATAGAAGTGGACAAATTTCTTACTAGTAATGCCTCCCTAATAAGTCCGGTAGGTTTGTATGATTTCTATTCTGTACAGGCTCTGACTGTATCATAATCTACTGGGCATGTATTACTTTGGCAACAGAAACATCAAGAGCTGCAAAACTGTAGGCAGATTTCAATTATCTTTGTCATGTGAAATGGTCTGTACTCTGACAAGGAGTACAAAGAAGATTGCATTGTTTGCAGGAGGATGCTAATTGCTTTTTTAACTTTTAAAATTTTTATGCCAAATGCTTTCTATACTTTCATTAAAGACAGCATCGGAAACCTAGCTTAACTCTGATTTTAAATGTCAGTCACAATTTTACTCTATTCTGTGATATTTTTTCTCTAAAATTTAGTTGAAATAGGTAACCATAACTTCATTGAAGTATGTATATGGAAAGAGAGGACAGGTCTCTTTTAACTTCATGGATCTTTAATTGCTTATGAACTTCAAAGAGAAACTTGTAGAAGATAGATTGAAGATGGCACTCTGTGGGCTTTAGGTAATTGAATACAACATAGCTCTTGTTTGAATACAACTCTGAAGTCCAAATTATGTAAATCTACTGTTTCACAACCAGCTACGAGAAATAATCATCATTTTTGCAGTTGAAGATATTTTCTTTGGATAGATCCTCTGATACGCTGCTTTCCTTTTGATGCATTTTTTTCCATTATGAATATGAAGAAGAAACTGTAGACATGTTAGCCTTTACCTTTTTGACGTTTGTGACTCCACTTGAATAAGCTTTGACTTACAGTTAATTAGGCACAACTGTCAATGATTTTCATGGGCTTAGGCAGAAAGAAGCCTTACATTTATGATAGTATTGGTGTAGGAGAAAGGAGAAAAAGATCTGGGAAACTGTCTTAAGTATATTTTTCCTTTCAAGTTGTGCAGTTTAATTGGGATGGTGTTCAACTGTTCTCTCTCCATAGTTGTCAATGATCCACCTTTGTGCAATCATCACACTTTTCCTATAGAAGAAATAGCAAATAGATTATAGCCTGCTATTCATCAGCTGGATCATAGTATAATGTTTACTGTGCTGCAGTTGTGAACAAAATGACTGTCTCTCCATCATCTACAAAATCTGAGCTCAGGGCTAGTTATAAGTGTTTAGTTGTCCGAAAAAAATCCATGCAGCCCCATCTGGCTTCTGAACTCAGCTTTCCTCTTGGGTACAGTAAGATGGGTTTGAAATTGTGTCTGTGGAGGCAGCATGATGAGATTAAAGGCAGGAAACCACCTACTCTGCCTTCAGTTTTCCATATCCTTAGCAGGTGGAAAGGGGGATCCCTTAATGGCAGACTGGTACTTAGGCAGCCCATATGGAATGCCTGGCATCTTGCAGGTAGACACTTGCAGATAGATAGTAGATACTTATGGAAGAATAGAGGGAAAATTGCTTGTTTACTTCCCACACACACTGGTTTTATATAGCTCAGATGACTTCTATGAGAAGCATAGATATTGTGTCAGCTCTGCTTGAGACCAGAGAAACTCCTCAGAGAACTGTTGTGCTCCCAGTTTATGTGCTGGCCACTGATGAGTGGGAGGAGGAGGTAATTACGGAGAAATTCTGGCAGAGGTAGGAGAAGCAGAGAGTGACTTTCCCTCCTTTAGGGGTGTGGGACACTTGTATTGCAGCACCTGCTCCAGTCAGTGTTGAATTATTTATTGAACCCTGGAAGGAGAAACTGAGATTTCTTTTTTTCCTTCTTTTTTTTTTTTCTCCCCTTTTTTAATTTGAGTGAGGAAATTTTATTTGAAATCTATTTTGTATGATTCCAGGAAAAAAATACTCCCACAGGCATAACTGGAAGCTGTGTACGAGGCACACTATTATGTGAATAGGGCAGATAGCTAGTTAAAAATTAATATTTGGACATCTGTGCCTTCCCATTTCTTCAGGGTCTTTCTAGAGAATGATTCTCAAGTGTACACAGAAAGAATGTCAATGTGTAGATTTCTGGAAAGCTCTTGTTTGGAGAGAAAGATCTGGACTCCAATTAAGAAAACGCTATTTCGCATTGCATGTAAAGAGTTATGTTCATTTATGTGCTAGCTGATTATTTAATTGTTGGCTGTTTTCTAATATTTGCCCTGCACTGTGAAACAGAAGGGATGGTGTTTGTGCAGCACCTGATAGTTACTGTCAGATGAAGAAAAAATAAACATTCAGCTCAGTATTTGGAAACAAATCTCGGCATACAGCTTGCATGTATTGTGTATGCTAGTAGGCCTAATGGGCAACCAGGAATTGCAAAAGCATCTGACTTTCATGGGCACTCATCCTGGCCTTTTTGGCGCAGAAGACTTTTTCAGCTTTAGAATGGATTTATTCTCTCTGCCAGTGTGATCTATATACCATATGTCTCCTCTTCACTGTCTGAGTATCCATGACCATAGGGAAATGCTCTGCCTCATCTGTAGTGTGTAGAAATAGGTTTCTTTTAGTGATATTAACTCCTACAGAGCCACTTTGTTACCTGCCTGTATTATTTTTTCCTTGGCGGTTGTGTCAGCTATAATGTGTGTGTTGTGGAAAGGAAGAATACTATGAATTCCTGGTTTTGTTTGCTCTTGGCAGGCACTACTACACTTCCCACCCTTGTGCGCACACCTACCTTGATGATGCAGCCTTCCCTGGATATCAAACCCTTTATGTCCTTCCCTGTGGACAGCAGCTCTGCTGTTGGATTCTTCCCAAATTTTAACACAGTAAGTAAAGGTGTTTCCACATTTAGTTGCAGTGTATGCTTTCCAAGCCAATTTTTGTATCCTGTATTGAAGCTGCTTTAAAGCAGTGCATCGCTGGCACAATTTTAGAGAACTCCTTTTGTCTGTGCTGTGATGGTTGGTGCTCTCTTGTGAAAAAGGTTCAAGTGGTACTCAGCCTTCTCATTATGAATAGGGCCATTTTTTTTCAAAGTTGCTCTTTGGGGTGGTGTTTGCCCGCTGAAGAAAAACCCCGCGGCAGAGAATTGATGAGCAATAGAGTAACTTTGAGCCTGGGTGTGTTCATATCCACGTGTTGTAAAAGAGAAATATCAAAAGCTAATGGAAAACCAGCTATGACAGGTAAGGCCTAGATCTTCCACTGACTTGAGTCAAGCTGAGTCCATTACAGCCAGTGAAACAACTGGAGGATCTTGTTAATTCAGTATGATAACAGTAAAGTCTAAAATTGTGCAGCCAGCCAATATGAAAAAATCTGAACCTGCATTTTTCAGTGTATGGTACAGCATCTTGGAGTTTTGCAGAAAGATATTATTGCCAAAATAGTGCCAAATACTCCTGCAGTTCTTTTTTTTCAGAGCAGCAATAACAAAAATGCAAAATAACAGAAAATCTGTTCTATAATTCTCACTTCTTTAGTAGCTCATGAAATGGTTCTGAATGTTACCAAAATGTTTTTTTTTTGCTATTGCGCCTTAGCATTTGTTTAATTAATTATCACCTTAAATTCATTAAGTACAACAAAAGCAGTATTTTGCATGTTGCCACAAGTTTCCATGTGTGGTGGTAATTCCACGTGGAATGAGTCAGCAAACAGTAAGCTAATAGCAGCAGGAAGGAAACTGCCCCAGGTCCTTTCTGCTGAGTCAGCACGTACAATCTGGTCCTACATGACCGTTGCTTGAACTGTACAGCATCACACTTGTCACTATGATTGTGAGGGGGATGGAAAGAGAAGCAGTGTCACCACTGCCAGGCAGTGATCAGCTGAACCACTGCCAAGCGTTTCGTTTCACAGACTTACCTTCTGTCTGAAGTTAAAACAGCAAGAGGATTCTTTTCTTCATGACTTGCAAGTACGTCCTGCTGACAGGCTTTGTGCTACAGCGCACTGTGCTGTGGGGTGGTTATAACATAACTATCAGCCAGCTTCTTTCAACTGTCAGCAGCCCAACACGTTATAACCAGTAGCAAATATTACTAATTCATTGCAAAACGTATGTGTGAAAATTGTGCATTTATGACAGCGATGTGGGGATGTACATGTGTATAGATTGGGGGTGGGAGTGAGGAGTGTGCATGCACATGCCTGTATAGAAAGATATAAAAGATAAAAAAAGATCCAGATATGTTTAAGTGCGGGACCAAAACTCAGTACATGAGAATGTGTCATTCTCATCTCCTGAGCGTGACACAATTCATAATCATTTTCCATCCTCTTTCTAATACATTTGAGAATTTTATGTGTTATTGATTTGTCTACTTTCCAGTTGCACTGGTTTTATAGGTGAGCTTTTTCACAGATCTGTACATAAATACTCAGAGAACCATTTCTTTAGGGATACTGTAGTTATAGAGTCAGCCAACATTATTTGTTTACTGGTGATATTAATGAATTTCTGAGTGGCAGTAGCCTCTAGAGACAGATTAATTTTGATATTTAGACTGGTTTTGCCTACATACACTAGCTTGCGTTTATCTGGGTTGCACTCCATTTGTCTAATTCTAGGAGAGTTTATCCTTCACACTTGACATTCCTCTCCAGACTTCTGTGAGTTTTATTAAAATAGAGAGGCCTGGGATAATCAGCAAATATTGTTGACTCAATGCCTACTTCCTCCCTTGGAATTCTTGATAATTATATAAAATCATGCTGCTATGCACCACAGACTGCATGTTTAAACTATCTTTTGTGAGGAACAGTGGTTTAGTACTACTTTATTTTCAATTCACAGACTTTGCCATTTATCTTGCAGGTATTGATTTTTCCCTAGCAGTCTTTTACAATGGACTTTAAAGCTCATTGGAAAACTAAATCTTTCATGGTTATCTACTGACAAGCGCAGTGAATGCCAGCTGTCATGCACTACCTTTCTTTCTAACTTCCACAACCTTTGCAAATGTAATTTCTATGTTTGTGTATATATAATCTCTTTTTTCTTTTTCACCATAAAGCATATGGGGGAAATATGTAAAAGTATATAGAAGTTTGTAAAATCCTTTTTCCGGAAGGTCAAATTTGGGTGAGTAGAAGCTGAATCTAGTTGACCCGTAATGTGCATGTCATCCAGAATGCCAAATCTTTTTGTCT
The DNA here is from genome assembly GCF_017976375.1 of Cuculus canorus. Lineage (NCBI taxonomy): Eukaryota > Metazoa > Chordata > Aves > Cuculiformes > Cuculidae > Cuculus > Cuculus canorus. The sequence goes on along the minus strand of NC_071406.1, from coordinate 25,771,089 downwards.
TGTGCAGGAACAGAACATTAGAAGAACATTTTGTCCCTTGTCCCCCAAAAAGCGATCATTTGCCTTATGGATCAGTCAGGAAATCTATACACTTCACTCACCAGAGGACTCGTCAAGGACTGTAAAAAACAAAACCTCTAGTGTGCAGTATTCAGTCTCTATGCCTTCAGGAGGACTGAGGGGGCTCTGCAGCAAAGAAATGCAGTCTCAAGAGAAAACTACTTTGGATCCACCTCTTCATTTTTTAATGGCAGTCAGATATAGAACTATTTTTCTAAACCTTGCAGGAGCTAGATTCTACCTTAGTTTCTGTGGCCTGGAAAAAAAAAAAATGGTTTCTGCTTAGGAGCTCGACACAGTAACTATCAGGGCAGGAAAAAACAAGGTAAAGTATTAACCGCAAACATGTTTAAAAAACCACCCTCTACAGTGTTTCCGAAATAACTTCTCTTATTTACGGAAATATACTTAAAATCTAAGATGAACCCTTTCTTATATAGTTAACTTTGACAGTTTTAAGTTCTGCAAATATCTGTGATACTCCAGATGAAACGTCAGTGTTCCCATTTCTTTTGTGAAAGTGTTCTGATCACTTGCTTCTCTCCACATGGGGTACTTTCAAATGAAGCACTGAGCATACCCTGATTTTTTTTAAGAAGAGTGCTTACCCCAAGTACATCTTATTTTCTTGATGGAATTGTGTGATTTAGTTTAAAATGCCTCCCTTCTGTCCCTCCTAAAAACATGAATAGTTCTAAAAATGCTGTGGATGTATGTGTAGTACTTATCAATTCACACCCTAATTACATTTATCTTTGTTCCTTAGGAACAAAGCTTATTATATAGGAAAAATTAATTGGGGAATGATTTCACTAACTCCTTGGATGCACAGCTTTATTCCTCAGAAAGCGTGCCTTTTTGTTCCAACAGATCAGCCAGAAAGGGGTCTTCTGAGGGCAGAATGAAGAATTCCAAGCAGAGAGGTACTGCAGAATAGGTGATCTCTTCTTTCCAGGTGTTTTCACAGCACCAGCAAATAATTTTGTCAGAACAGGACAGGCGTGATCCAGCTGTCACAGCCTGAACCCGAGTTGCCGCACAGAAGAACAAGTCCTCTCTCAGAAGTGCTGCAGCTGTGGATCCAAAGGTGTCGTCATGTTTATCCTGGCATTAAGTTCTAAAAGCTCGTGCTCAGTTACTTATACCTCTCTGTCTGAAATGCATAGTTTGAATCAAATTCTTGGCTGGTTTTACTTAAAATCTTCTTATTTATAGCAGAATGGGAGGCAGCAGCTTCCCAAGTTGGTACCTTAAATTTGGAATGGATGTGTACAAAAAGGTATTGTTTAGCAGAGCTCTTTTTTATCATGCTAAAGTGACTTCAGTGATTCCTTAACATGGAAAATCTTGCATATTGATTACATTTAAAGATCTGTAAGACTTCAAAGTCAAGTGCATAAACTCAGCAGAAGTTAAGATTACTGTGGTCCCTCTTGTGCATTTGTTATAATGCAAACTCAAATTCTATGCTTGCTGGCTTCCATCATACAGCTTCAACTTCTGTACCATTCTTTCTCTACACCTCCCTGATTCTTTTCCCCCAGATGGATGACATGAGACACTGAATGAATAAAAGGATTCTTTATGGTCACATTGTGGAAGGTTGTCATGATGCATGCACTAAAGTGTCTGAAAACCAGGATTTATCTTGCAAAACAAACTTAATGATGGCTATCTGCCTCTCCCTGGGATATATACACCTCAGAAAAAAATATCTCAAAACTCAAGTACATTCTGCCTTGTCCTGCAATGAGAGCAGCACGACATGATTCAGATTTAGTCGAAGTGGTACAGCCAGGGACCTGTCAGTCTGTACAAAAGCAGTATCAGCAACTTCTCAGATTCTATCATCATAGAAAATAATCAGCAATTCATATGCTTCCTTCTGAGTTTGTTATGGCCTCAGGGGTAATCAAAGATTATAACATCTCTTGTAGCTTTTGCTTTAGTGAAATATTTTCCATCTAACTAGCCCATGATTGGTTTCTAAGTGCTGGTTCATACCTTCATATTTTAGAGGACACAGGGGTTAATGTGGCCTAGTTACTGCTTCAGCATCTATTTCTCTTCAAATAGGTTTCTGCTGATTCTTTGTATTACAGTCCCCTCAGTCCCCTTGCAAATTGGACCAGAAGTATTTTACATCTGCTAGTGAAGGTGAGCCAGCTGGAATGGGCTACGGGAAGGGAAAGAGGAACTGACTAGGAACTTAGTCAGAAATATCTGTCTCTTCTCCAGAACTACCCTTGATGGAATGAGTATCCCTGGCCTACCCCCAAGACAACTACTAGGAGGAACTAATTTGCTCTTTCCTCTTTCTGGATTTTCAATTATGTCCCTCGTTTCTGTTTGCTGCGTTCATATTTGGAGGGCCCAGTAATCAGCCAGTGCAGAAGTGGAGGTCTGCAGATAAGAGCGCTGGGCACTCGTATTGCCGGCTTCTCTCACCCCTCTGTGCCAAGCGCCTCTTCTGCGTTTGGCACAGCACCACAGCTTGGGAGCTTGCCCTTTCCTTAGCAGTGTCTGAATTCAGCCACTTAGTGCCCTGCCGCACTGCCAAAGTGTGCTCTGGAGCTCAGGATTGTATACAGGAGGAGCAAATTACAAATGCAGCCAACTGGACGTTGCCAGTCTGTTATCTACGGTCCTCTTTACTGAAGTAGCATGTTTATGTACTCTTGATTCTGCCTTTTCCCTTTTCTGAAGTGCTGAGTGACCTGACCTGCTCTGCTCCTCTCACTCTGAAACACACTCCTCCAGAGAGCAGGTGAAGTCTTGTAAGAGCTGTACTTCATGCTCTAACTAATAGCACAGACAGGAAATCTAAGCAATTAACTTAGAACAAGAACTGTTTAGTGGGGTAGTTGGGTATTTTGTTTGGGGTTGTTTTGTTTTTCGTTTATTTTTTTTAAACAAGAAATAACATTATTATTTTCATACAGACATTTTCTTTCCCTTTTCATTGTCATGGAGGCACAAAAGGCACTACGGATTTGCCTTCTGTTCCTGTGCAGAGCACTTAAAACATTCCTATTTCACTTTTAGTTACTATGGCTATAATAGTTCATGGTTTCTGAATCATGTCCAGAATCACCCAAACTATAACACGAGGAATCAGCCTGTTACCTTTCTGTAGAGGGAATAGAAGAGAATAATAGGTGTTTTCCTGGATATTTACAGGTGAGAAAAGCAGATCTTCAGGAACCACATAATAAAGCTGAAATTCTGGCAACACAGACCTCTGCTCCAAGGCTAATCTTTGCTTTGTCCTCTGACTCTTCTCCTCTCACAGCAGCTGGCTGCAGAGTTCCTTTCCCCTCCATGTCTTCCTCTTTTCAGTTTCCCTTTTCTTTCTGTCCTTAGGCTTTTTGTACGAAGCCAGGAGTTTCTCCTTGTCTTTTTATGGCTTTGATGCAAACCAGTAGAGACCTCTTTCAACTGTGGTTGCAGTTTTTGGAAAAAAACTTTTTTCAGCCTTTGGAGGCCCTGAAAATGACTTACTTAAGGTGGTGTATTTTCCCCACAAACTATTTGTGCCATTTCTGCTGAAACTTTAAAAAGAAAAATGAGCTTCCAGCAAACACCTGATAAGATAGATACACAGAGCTGAATAGGGATAAAAAAATGTTGCCAAAAGCAAGAGATTGTCATTCACATTTTGACAACTTTTAAGTGTTTGTGGTATTTTAACATAAAGATGCAGGTTCCCTAGTTCCTATCAGGAATCTCTTTACAGAGCAACTCTTTGTTAAATAGGTGAGCCTAAATAAAACGCATTCCTGACTTGTTTCTAGTCTTTAATACATGTTATTGTCAAGAAAAAAAAATCTTACTTAAAATAATACAGACTAGCTTTAATGGAGAACCTCTTCAAATATTAATGATGGTTCAAAATTTCCTGTTACCTTGTGGGTTTGGTTTTTTTTTCTGACAAGAACTGGATGGATGAGCTCTCAGTTCTCAGATCAGCAGCCAGATAGGAAATCCTCTTTCTAAGGAGAAAGTCCACTGATGTGCATTGGTGAGAAACAGAAGTAGCCAGGAGCAGCAGCCTTTCCCTACAGCTTTACAGGAGCTCAGTGCTTATGATGTGATTCTGAAAAGTGGTTCCTAAGTTGCTGCACTGCTTCCAGTTTTGTGCATAGAAGTAATTAGGTCGTCATCCTAATTCTGTAAAGAGATACAAATCCTACCATCTGCTGAGTCTCCCAGAAAATCTGTTTTTTGGCTATATGTTTCATCTCTGTCCTTACAGAAAGATTTGAGCTAGCCTCTCTGACACTTCAATAGTATTTATTTCTTTCACTAGTCAGCATAGGGAAAAGCTAAGAAGCCTTTATCTTTCTTGAATTGCTTTCTTCTCAATTAAGTAGTGTGTTCATGACACAAGGAAACTGGTTAAAGGGAGAGGATTGTTCGCCATAAATATTTTAGACGTCAGACCATTGAAGGATGCTTTACAAATACACTTTGAGGAATATGTCTCATCTCAAAGCAAGCAGTTGTACATGTGTTGCACCACAATGTTGTTGAAAGTTTTGATAGTTTCTTGTTATGAGACTTGTCGTAAGCAAAATGCTTGAACTACTTTAGAGAAATCTAATTTCTCCATGTGTCTGGTGAATACAAAACTGGCTGATTTTGCTGCATCCTGGCTGTACATGGCAGCCTTCCTGCCCTCTTAGGCCTTTGTCACATCGTTTCATGTGAAACTCAGAATTCCTGCAATAATTAATAAATTAGAAGAATGTAGTTAAGAATTAATTCCTGTTGTACTCTTTCTTTATGAATGTGAATCTAGCTAGGGGTCTTTTAATCTGGATACAGTCAATTTTATGACAGCCTATTACTCCTTCTTTACTGACAAGATGATGACAGCTGTCAACTAACATGCTCATGCAATTCTGAGTTCTGATGTGCTTCTTATTTACACTCAGACTTTTTATACACTTGTGTTCAAATGTATATATGTGTATAATATATCTTTTTAAATTATTATTATTTTTTTTGCAAGTGAAAGGTAACTCATTTAACTCATTTTAGAAAGCTAGGCTTCCTGTGTCTTTATTCTTTCCTTTTCACAGAATTCACCAAGGCCTTGAATTTGTCCTTCCCCTCTTTTTGCACAGTTCAGAGCTGCAGAGGAAATTCAAATATACCTAATGGAATACTATTCATTTTTATATGGTGGTAGTGTTCTGGAGCAGGCGCAGAGCAAGAAAACTGCCAGCCAAACTTCTAACAGACCCTCAAGAAGCACAGGGTCATACCTAAAGATCATCTTAAAGATTAAAGCAAATCAAGTATCTTGCTTACCTCAAATATTATCTAAGCTGCTTTTCTACAAGTTCTTAGGCTTGTGTTGTTTGACAGAATTCCACTGAAAGGTAGTTTTTCATATTATTTTACCTATTCATATTATTTTACTTTCAGGTGGAAATAGGTAGTACACCAAGAATTGTTCTTAGGATATGTTATTGCTTTGATTTCATCAAGACTCAGACTACAGTATTTTTTTTTTGTTTGCTGGATCTGAAGGCAACATGTTTTTGGTACTTTTTTTTTTGTTTAGCTGAACACAGAGAGTGTTCTGGATAACAACAGCCTTAATAATAAATAGTGGTTACGTAGCATCTGCTCTCTGATGATTTTGATGGCTGTAAACATGTTATTTAGACCTTTAAGCCTTTTTGTGAGGTTGTAAATATTTTTATCCCCATTTTACAAGAGAATAATGTAAGGCTCAGGTGAAGTGACTCATGTACAGTTAAACTTCAGAGCCCGCAGAGCCACAAAGGGAAGGGAAATCATTGTATCCCTTGAGTGTTAGTTTAACCACTGGTTTCATACTTGACTTTGTACTTTCTCACGTTTGGTCTGTCATGGTCCTATAAATTCGTCTTAAAGAGTTTTGTAGTATGGTAGAGGAGTAATCTGGATGGATCAGAAAAGATGCTGATTACTTAAAGCTGGTTCATTTTAGTATATATAAAGCATTAAACCTCATATATTTGCTTTTATTCCTCCTCCTGTATTTGCATGGGAGGATTCTCTTTTGTCTCAAGACATTTCAACAGATTTCTGTTGATTTCTACTTCAAAAGTCTCCAGTATTGTCTGGAGCAGAAAAGTTGACATTTTTCTGCTCTAAGGGTTAAATCTGTTGTTGTTCACATTACAAACTCCTTTTATGTATCTATATTTTCACATGAGAATAAGCCTTATAGTAAACTGAGACCAGATTTAGATTTTTCTTGCTGTCATGTCTCACCGATTCTTTCTTTCTTTGGGTTAGATCTTTCTACAGAAAGCAAATGTTCCGTTTTAGTAGTCTTTTTTGAAACAATATCTATAATAGCAATGAAGTTTAAGTTTTAGAACACTTTTTCTAAAGCTCTCCTAATAGTGTTTATTTTTAACGTGCAACACATATATCCATGGATGAAGGGAAGGAAGGGAAATATTCCTAGCACTGAAAAATAATAGGAAAAAATAATTAAAAGATGTTTTCTCAATTTTATTTTGATCTCTGTGCTTAATCATATCACATTATATGGGGAGAAAACAGGAGAATAGAGAGATAGGTTACCTGTGGTTTGGTTTTCTTTTTAGAATCCCAGTACCTTGGTTTAAGCCAGAGGAATGCAAAGATGAGAGAGGGAAAAAAACCAAAAGATCATAAAATCCCTGATTTATTTTCAGCATAGGATGTTTTTCCTTTTGCTTATGTTGGTCTAAACCAATATTTTAGACTGGTTTAGGAGAAATAAAATTCTCATAAGACTGGGATTCACCCTTGGCTCCTGAGGTTAGTCTGACAGTGTCTTGCAAATTAGTGAAAACCCTATTGAAAGCAGTCTCTGATCAAACGTAGGATTCCCAGTTTGATGCTCTTTCAGATGGCTCTCTGTCACTGGACTTGGTCAGAACATATCCTAAGACAGAGAAGGATGTGTGACGGTGAGATTATTTGTGTTAGCACACAAGAAGGGTAAATGGGCACGTCAGCAAAGATTTAGGGTTCTGCTTCCCAAGTTCATGTGGAGGCAAGAAGATTAATGCATTTCTGTTTAAAAGAAAGATGATTTAATAGATTAGGTAAAGAGTAAGTGTTTTTAAGCATACTAGGTTTTTTACTTCTAGTACCTATACTTCAGTGGCATATTGAAAATCTGAAAAGGAGTCAGAGAAACTCAAAATCTACTGAATTAAACGAGGCTTTTATAGAGGGAGGCTTAAGGAACTATTTATCAAAGAGAAGGTTAAGGGCTGATCTGATTGCAGTGTACAAGTGCCTACACATTCAGAAAGTATCTGAGATTAGGATGACCTTTAATAGTGAATCACAACTAGATTGAGTGGTTTGTAACAGCAGTGGTGAGATGTGGCTTTTAAATGTGGGAGTAGTTGATCATTAATATTACATCCCCAATGTTATAAAATTATCTTAGTTGGAAATTTAAATCAGATGTTGGATTTTTTTCCCCAAAAAATTTAGGCTCTGTTTGATCACAAATTATCACAGTTCGTAGCAGGAAGGACTGAAACTCTCCAGTGCATGAAATTGTGTCATGCATTTTTTCAGGAAATCAGATGTAATGGTTCCTTCTGCCTTAAAACAAGTCTGTAAATTGCTGCAGACATCAATTTTGCTATTCTGTATGATTGCAAATACAGACATGTAGAGAGAACCATCCCTGTCTTCATTTTTCCATGCAAGCTGTACTTTAAAAGGGGAATTTACAAGATGGTAGCACACCAAGTGTGCATTATGCCATAGGACTGGACATAAAAAAGTAGGGAGGGGAGCCTAACTGTTAGTGGCACAATGCAGAAAATCGGTCTCCTGACTCCAGCTCTGCAACTCATAATGGAAATAGTGTGGAATTTTCAAAAATAAAATTAACCGAACCTTATCCCTAAAAGAAAAATGAGGAAGCAGAATTTATTATGATTTCATATCTTTTAAGATATAAAAGGTTGTTCCAGGCTCTGGGTGACCTTTAGTTGTCTTCTACTGAAAATGAAGTAGAATTACAAACTCCAAAGTTGTCTCTTTCCATTTTTATTTTTTAAATACTCACTATTATTTCAACAGCTCTTCATGGATAACTCTAGTGTCTGGCATGTCAGCAAGTCAATTATAGTAAGACTTTTGTTTTGTTTTAAAATGCCTCCAGGCTGATTTCACTGACTAGTAGTAAGTAGTGTGTGGAGGTCGCAGCTATCACAGCAATGGTTTTCCTCGGGGAAACTGGAGCTTGGTGCCAAACTTTTGAAGAAAGGGAGAGACAAACACAGTGAAAAGCTACATTCAGAGAGCTTTGCCTTCAGTGTACAATGTTGTTATCGTATTTGGGGAACCACGTGGAAGGGAAGAAAGATATTAGTCCCTGTCATCTCTTTCTTAGTGGATGCTTATGTCTCCCTGCACTTGGGGAAAGACATCTACTCAGATCAATTTTATTTTTTTTTTTTTTTAAAAAGGGATTTGTTGCAAGCTGAGTATGGTTGGGAGTAACTTCAATGTGATCCAAATTTCATGCTCTGTACAAATGTGCTATATGTAAGTGCAGTAAGGGAGACTGTTAAACAACAAAATGCGATTAAAGCAACCTTCAGTTGGACCACAGGATTATGGTAAAAACATTCTATAATATTGTAAGTTAATTATTCTATTTTAGTTAAACATTCACACAAGTGTCTGGATCAGCTGCTGAGAATCTGACAGAAATACTCCCCTGGCTTAGTTATTGGACATCTGCATCTGCCTGGTTTTTCAAACCTCAAAATGTTGTGAAGAACATAGGGGTAGAGGTGTGGGGAGGTGGTGTTTAGAGACCTGCAGGCTCACGGTACAGAAGTACTTCTCTGAGGGAACACACTGTGCTAGTCAAGGAGGGCCAATACGCAAGGAGCATTGACAGCATTCCCACAAGAAATGGAAGTTGTACTCATCATAGAATTGTTTAGATAGGAAAAGACCTTTAAGATCATTGCATCTAACCATCAACCTAGCACTACCAAGTTCACCTCTAAACAATGTCCCACTTCTACACATCTTTTAAATACCTCCAGGGATCGGACTCAACCACTTCCCTGGGCAGTCTGCTCAAGTGCTTGATAACCCTTTCAAGTGAATAAGTTTCTCCTGATATCCAGTCTAAGCCTTACCTGGCACAACCCGAGGCCATTTCCTCTTGTCCTATCGGTTGTTATGGGGGGAAAGAAACCAACCCCCACCCCACTATAACTTCTTTTCAGATAGAGCACGATTGGTAGATCTGACTCAGGTGCTTTTGGTGACACAAAATAAGCAAGGACATGTATAACCGTACAGCATTGATTTGAACAGTAAGTTACACGTAGCATTAGCCAAATGAGAAATACGTTGTCTGTTGGGATAAAATCAGCACAAATGTGGAGGGAACGGATTCTTAGTAGTTTGCCTTGGCCAAATGTGCCAAGTATTGCATGTTAACATCTTTGATTTTATGCTGGGCATTTTAAATATGTGCTCTGTTGAGTATGTATATTCAAATCTGTCACTCTTTTAGGCATCAGTATAGTTACAGTAGGAGGGTGTATATGCATGACAGAATTTATGATAAGCTTCAGCATATGATCATTCTCTGCAGTGGCAGTGTGCTCAGCTTTCCTGACAACTGGAGCTCAAACACAGGAGGAGTTCACGTTCTAGGGGGGGCGTTGAAAAATTCTGATTGTTATTGTTTACCTACAATAATAATAATAATAATAATAATAATAATAGGAAGAAGTGTTGTCCAATGGTTAAAAAAAATCCCAGAATATAGTTTAGATGCTGCTCCTGCATTGATAATTTTTATATACCACTGTTTTCTTCCTTTGATTGCCTGAGGGAAGGATTGGATTATTATCAGTTTGTTCTACAATACAGTTTAAAATTTTGCTTTATCAGAGCAAAACAACACAGTGTGCTGTAGGGCCACTCTCAATGGTTTGTTCAAAAGCTGCTTAATGCCCAGCGGTTAAGTCATATTCAGATAAATCTCTTATACCCATTTACTAATATTCTGTTTACAAATGCTTGTCCAACAAACAACTCTAAATTTGACCCAAGAGTTACATCATGATGAGAGAGCACAAATTCCTAGTCTCAGTTTTAAGCCTTGCTCAGATTTAAGGTAATGCTGCTGTTAGGAGAAAACAGAGCTTTTGGATGTAGATTTTGCTGGAGTAGTAGCTATAGCGTGTATGACACTTGCTTAGTAGATCATGAAGAGAATGAAAGCTTAGAAATTAGATCATTATATGGAAATAGCAGTGTCTGGGTTTATCCAAGCTTTTAAACTAGAGACTGTACCTAAGCAAAAACTAAAACAAATATTCTGGATTTCCAACATCACAAAAAGCAGCTTTTCTTATAACGTAATGTCGCCTCATTTAAACAAAAGGCTTAGCAATGATACCTAACCTTTCTGTTCGCAGCAACTTACCCCTTAACAGTATCAATGCAGTTTACTTCTGAGGCTCACAAATTGGTGTTTGTACTGCCTAAGTGTAAAGAGATCTTTTAAAATAACCATAACTTCAGTTTCACAAAAGGTGTTCTCCTGATGCACCTGCTCATTTTTTTTTTTCTCCTTCCTACACCTACTTTGATATCTCTTAGTAGTCTGGTAGAGTTCCAAAAGGGCATCAGAAGAATCCGTGGTACCATGACATAGAGCAGGGCAGGGAGAGTTTCTGACAGCAAGAGCGATAAGATAATTCAATGGTGAATTTTTTTAATTACTAACCATTACATGTAACAATGTAAAACTGCTTTTGGACCCGAGTACTGAAAGGTGGAAAATGGGATGCAAGTTTTTAAAACCTGTTCCATGAGGAATGCAAGGGTTTGTGTAGCATATTTTTTTCCAGATTAATTGATAGAAACCTTAATAAGAATAGTGTAAGAGGACAAGTCATACTGTAAAATGCCTGTAAACTGTCAATATAATTCCTTTTTAAAGACAACTCCCTCTTTACAGACCTGTTTGTAAAATACATGTGAATAAGGATGTTTTAATTGATGTATTTTGAATTACTAACCAGGATTTTCACAGAACCCATTGGCAAAGATTTCTAACAAAACTAAATTGGCATAGATTTCTAACAAAACTAAATTGGCATAAGAGGATTGTTTCATGCCAAAAAGATACTTGTGAGGTAAGTGAGCTGAGGAAGATTGGTGACAGTAAAGCTCTCCAAGGCAGACAGGACAAAGGGAGACCAAAACTTTGTGAAAGGCCTTAATGAGACCGAGAAGCCAGACAATAAATGGTTGGGTTTCCATGTTGATAAATGTAGAGTGATGCACACACTAAGAAAACTTTGTGTAGGAAGGAATGTGCTATGAATTGGACATTAACACTTGGGAGTGATATCTCAGGTTTATAATAGAGATTCTGTTGAAACATCAGCTTAGAACTGATCCACCCTGAGTATTGTGTATGGTTTCTGTCCATGTCTTCAAAATATTTGATTGAATTTGTGAAATTGGAGAATAGAGAAGGGCTGCGAGAATCCTCAAAGGAATTGGCATAGTTTCCATGCACTGAATGACCAAGCAACACAGAGATAATTTGGGATCTGGTATAGCTGTTAGAAAGTTGGGTCACATGGAGCTACATCTAAACAAAAATAAAAGTTTCTTGACACAGCAGATTGTAGGCATTGGGCCTCACTGCAAAGAGTGGGGTTAATGTTTTACATCAGTTCAGGGGGTGACTATGCAAGAGAAAGTAACTGGGTTTTACCAAACACACAGAAAACACCTAGCTCTGGAAAATTTCTTGCAAGAGAAATATATGGAACTTGAGAAAATAATTGGGAGAAATACCTTATATGTTTGTGCTGCTGCTGTTCTCTTGATAGCTACATAAGATTGTTTTGGGGGATAAAACAATAGGCTGGGTGGAACTTCAGTAGAGTTCAGCAGTTCTTCTGTGCATCTGGATTATTTGTTGCTATATTTGCATTTTCTAAGTGCTTTGAAAGTCATTATTGCCATTCTCAGTGATTGTAGAGTATTTCTCATGTTTGCATATTCTGAAATCAGGAAATGGAAGAATTAGTAATAAATTACTGCTGAAACCTGTCCAGATTCTGTTAATCTTTGCTCACTTTGATAGCTCAGGTGGTTTTAAGGAGTCTTGTTGCAAAAATATAGTATCTCCTACTTTATTGGAAAGGCTTTTTTATATTTAACTCTTTATTGAAACAATTGAGATAGGAGAGCAAGACTAAAAGGTTGTTAAACTTAGCTATGGCTCTACCAGAGCACTGTGAAATCCCTTTATTAATTCTTCCCATAGCATAAACAGCATAGTGCAGATTTTTATTTGCATTTATGGTAGCTGTTAGCTTCTGTTTTTATTTCGTTTCATGGAACTGGTTTTTAAATACCAGTGTTCCCCACTGGGCAAAGTATGCCGCGTCATTTCCTAATATATACCTCAACAAATTACTCTCCTACTCACTCATCACTCCCTGCAATGAAGAGGATAATTTTGTGTTGTGATCTGAGATCAGTTTACCCTGCAGCATTAATCTTCTAACAGAGAGATACTATTCTATTTTTCCAGTATGCTGTAATCCACCCCAGTTTCTGATATATTTAAAACCTATTAATTGTTAATGCTACACTTCTTGAATTCTAATCGTGACCAGACTACACGCAGGGCTCCGGTTTGGGAGGAATCATTAACCATTCTCCTGGGGATCCTGAGTGGTACTTTCTGGAGTCGGTGTGAGCTGTTTTATTTGTGAGAGTTTGTCCTTGTGCTGCTACATCTATTTGAAACTGGGACTTTGTGTATAGTTTGTGTTGTACGGTTTTGCCTAATGCTAGTGCTGTGGATTGTTATCTGGAATGCACAGAGGAATCATTGATCTTTGCTTCTTTTTACCTTTTTATTTTTTTAAACGGGACTGCAGATGCTAGTGGATATTTTTGGTGTTTCTTTTCATCAGTCTCAGACACTTCAAATGGTTGAGGTACTTTTCAGCATTACTCTTTTGTTCTAGACTACCTGATCTAACAATTAATAGTTAAGTTGAAAGTTTTTCATTTAAGAAGAAAAAAAACACCTATTCCCTGATAATATATCTTAATATATATTATAAATGTATTAATATATTGACTGATGTATCTATTATAAAATAGATGCTAAAAAGCTTCTAATCTTTATGTATAATTGTGTTATATTATGCAGTGTGATGCAACAAATGGTACAAGTCAGAAATGGATTTTTTTGTATATTTATAAGCATTTGAACTTTGGACTGTCACTATATTCTAGAAACAGAGGGAATGGGAAGTAAGGATATTTATTTTAGGGTCTTTTTTAGACTTAATCACATTAATTGTAGCAACACTAGTGTCATTTAATAATTCAGTAGTTCTTTCTAGACAAGGTGTTTTTACTTCTGTAATTGTCTTCATATGATACCCCCATGGCAATGCAACACAGTATTTAATGGGAAAAGTTAATAAAACTTGCATCATATCTCCAGAAAATTTGCTAGCAATGACATTTGCAAAACATGCATTTGGCTTAGAAGGTATGTAGCAAGAAACCTATGTAGCTGAAGTAAAAAAAATTTGTGGAGTGTTTAATGTTAGGTAATAGACTACAGGAGAATGTCATCTTTGGTATGATGGAATGTGTTTTTCTTGAATTTGAGTATTTGTGCATGTGCATATATGTGGAGAAAATCTGTTCTAAGGGAAAATTACAGTCTTTATCCTTAGGTTCAGAATTTCTTGGAGCAGCTAATTTACTGTTATAATTCTTTAACTAATGAATCAGTAACTTCAACTTTTCTCTCTCCCTTTTGTAATTCAATTTGTAATTTGTAATCAAATGTGTGATGTGTACCATCCAAGATTAAATAGCTAGGTTGGGTGTCTTTAAATAGTACTGTAAAGGAAAAGAAAACAAACCCGTCACTGTGACTGTAAAGCAAGTTTCAGAAAAATATAACTTTATAGCAAATTGAACTATTTTCTCTTGTGCTAGTTTAAAGACATGGTTGAGAAATGAGCACTTATCTTTTCTTGCTGACCAACAGTTTTTGCTTTCTCCTCTTCTGAATCCATTTCTCATCTTAAGTAAGGATTGAGGACCACACATGCACAGATGCTCATAGGTTGATGCAGGTTGAAAGGCACCTCAGAGGTCATCTGGTCCAACCTCCTCTTCCGAGCAGGGTCAGCAGTGCTATCAGAGAGACGTATTCTGTTTTATATGAGTTAGAAACATATGTTTGAATCTTTTTGAGCAGGAAATTATTTTTGATCTATATCTATGCCATATCAGGAAAAATTACGTATTTTGCTTAATTGAGGCCTTGTTGTAGTAGCAGTTATAAAATTTTTCCTTAACATCCAGTGCCATTCTCTGGCTCCTGAGGTATTAACAGCAGAGCTGTTTGTGATCTTGAGGGCATTCTAAACTGATGACCAATGGGAGTCCTAGTAATTAGCAAAGATGTAATCACTTCCTAGTTCTTGAAAATGTTCAGTCAAATTTGGAGTCATAGAATCATAAAACAGTTTGGCGTCGAAGGGACCTTAAAGATCATGTACTTCCAAGCCCCCTACTGTGGGCAGGGACACCTCTCACCAGAACAGGCTTCTCAAAAGGTCCCATCCAACCTGGCCTTGAGCACTTCCAGGGAGGGGGCATCCACAACTTCCCTGGGCAACCTGTGCCAGTGCCTCACTACCCTCATCGTGAAGAAAATTTAGGATTAATATATTCAGTGCTTCACTTATCTCGCACTTTTCACAGTGTTAAAGTGTTTTCCGAAGTGTGGTAACTTCAGTACCATTTCCTGGTGCATGCTTCTTTGAAATTCATCCTTCCCATGGGCTCATCAGATCTTTATTGAAATGTTTGGGGACTGCGACCTTTTTTCCCAGCAAGTGATGTTTCTAATGGAGTCTGCAAAGGACCTCCTCTCACAAAGAGGTCTCCAGGAGAGAATATTTTCCAAATAAGTGCTAATATCTATCACTCAACAGAAAAATAAGTAGTGTTTGTTAAGGGGCAAAAGTGGTTTCTTGTAACGTGGCTACTGGATCAGCAGCTGATCGGGGAAGGCTTGTAGGGGTCCTTTTGCAATTCAGATGCAATAGTGAGCAGCGCAGAGGATGTGCAGAGTTGAAGGAGAAACAGTTTAGTAGCCCAGGTATGGCAGCAACAATGGAGCTGCCTTTTATTCATAAGCTGTAGCATGCTTATGAAGAATTCCCTAACCTCTGTGAAATCTAATTATTATAAGGGCTGAAATTTTGTTTCCTCTTGCTTATGTCAAAAAAAAGGTAAAGAAAAGAAAAAGCTTCCAACAGAGAGTGTTATTTTTTATTTTTCTTCTGTACTATATATTGCCATAAAAACTTGTAAATTTATTATTGTTTGTTCTCCAGATGGATCCTGTGCAAAAAGCGGTCATAAACCATACATTTGGAGTGTCCATTCCTCCAAAGAAGAAACAAGTTATTTCTTGTAATGTCTGCCAGCTTCGCTTTAACTCTGATGTGAGTATTAGCTATTTTCATTCCTTTCTTTTTTTTTTTTTTCCTTTCCTGGTACAATAGGTCTTATTACTATAAACTTCTTTTTCCAAAAATAATCATTCCAATTCTGCCTACATTCTGCTCAGCCTGCTGGGCTGATATTTTGTCCTCTCTGAGGTGAAAGTCTGTAGAGGTACATTGCTCTTTGATTTTATTGAATGGGTCTGGTGCAATATCCAATTCCACATCTACTGACGATGTCCTATTTGACAGTCAGTAACCTTCAGAGGTGCTGCAAAAAGGAATCTTTTTTAAAAAAAAAGGTGGAGGGGCAGACAGGGAAGCTTCCCTGTGAGTTCTCCATTTCATATCTTCTCTTTTTCCTGAAGAAATATCTTTTTCCTGTTGTTCCTACATCTTTGCTGATATGTCTTCCAATTTCTTAATGAAGCCACTCTTACAGTAATTTTCATTTATAATAAACATGAATATTTACTTCTAATTATCTTTCTGATATGATAAGGTTCAAGGAAAATGTTTTCTAAGTGCAATTAAAAAAAATGCATTGCAAAAGAGTATGTTCACTGATACATTTAAAATATATATGTACAATTAATGTGTTTCCTGAGTAGCTTGAAAGTTGAAGAAATTCAAGAATATTATGTCTTTGAAAATTATGACCTTCAAAATTCAAAAATATGGGTTTTTTTTCTTGGAGACTATTTACTAATGTCATTACACTGATTAAAAAAATAAAATCTCAGATTTTTTGTGGATCGCAACTGTAAGAACAAATCTGTAAATAATGTGTTAATATTATACTACTTAGTATACTTAGTTGACTAGTCTACTTAGTTAACTGATTTCAAAAGTTATTTCAAATGTAGTTTGCTTGTCTTTCCTCTTCAAGGTTTAAGACTCTAGGATTTAAGGTCAAAAAATCTTTCTGCTCTGATACTTGGTCTAGATACCTACTTTCACTGATTAAAACAGTGAAACAATATAGTTTTTAAAAATTTCCCTGAGCTCCATGGATCCAAATCTTGCTTTTGAGCTGGACCATACTCCATCACCAGGGAGGCAGCTCAGCCTGTTCCTACTTTCCCCTTTCCTCTTGAGGCTGAGGTCCCAACAAAAAAAGGAGCTGGAATGATACCACTCTACATCTGCCAAGCATGCAATTTTTCCAATGTAGACTTACTCACAAAGTAGAACAAAAAGTACATATTGTATTCTACTTTCAATAGTGGCATCACAAAAGCATGGCAGATTGTAGCCTTGTTTCCTTTTCTGGAGAGGGTGTATTCATATGGTATTGTACTCCTTTCTTCCTAAAAGTGATCAATATGCTCCATTGTAATTACTAGAAAATATCATCATCCTTTTGCAATGGGTGATTGTAAGAAAGGATGAAGCATCATGGCTGTGCTGCTGTTAGTAATATAATGTGGTTCCTTAATTTGTACGGCAGTTTGCTTTACCAGGACACTCAAAAAAATTTGGGAATTTGTTTTTAGAATGTGCTGAGATTCTAGTAGTGTTATTAATACTAGAAAATACTTAAATATAAATTTCGGTTTCACAAATATTTCATACAAGAGTGAACTACATCATACAGGTATGTTTCTAAGATGAGTTTTCATAGTATAGCACTTTCTATTTTTAAAGCAATCTAGCCTTTCATCAAATTATTCAGCTTCTCCTGCGAAGCTTATATAAGATTTTAAATCTTCCCTCCAAATTCAGTCATTTGACCTTGAGGGTTATTTATCTAAGTTTTTGTTCCACTGTTGTTTTTTGGGTTTTTTTTTTTCTGAGAGTGAGATGTTATTTTATTCAGAAATTATTCTTACTACCAACCTCCCGTAATCTGAGTTGTTATAATTTCACTGAGACAATGCCAATGGCCTTTCAACTAAGCTCCCTTGGTGGAGTTCCCTTATGCACACACGCACACGCTCATGTAGGCAAATATTTTATTTTGGCAGTTATTCCTTGAAAAGATGATCTATGGTTTGAAGATCCTTCATAGAAATAAAAACCTGGACACTGTGCTTGTGTTTTTCTTTTCGATCCCTTTATAATATGAAAAGATGCTTAAGAAGCATAGAAGTCTTTTACAATCCATCCTGGGTTTATGGACTGGGGAAAAGGGAGTTAGGTATTTGTGAACCTTGTAACTGTTGAATGTTTCGGTGAATGAGTTCCACCATGTAACATCCTAAGAATGCATTGAGACCCTTTCAGGTGGCATCAAACTGTGATAACCTGCATCAAAACCTTGAGCATAGCATATTGCAGAGTAAGATTTAGTACTGCCACTTCGCAGTTACAGTTTCTTCTAGCTCTAAAAGCATGGCATGCTCTTTATCAATAGACATTTTCTTCCTTTGAACTTCTGTTGAGCTAAATAAAGCAAATGAAAGTGAAATGGCAGAAGTAAGCTATTAAGTAGTTTTCTTACTTTTGTTATCCTAAATTAATTTCAGTTGTGTGGTGTTTGAAGATTCTGACCTTATTCCAGTAGTGTTTTACCTATTGCACGAGTAACATATGGACCAGTGGTATTCGTCTGTGAGACGAAAATTAGTTTCCTTGCCTGCAGTCTTTTCTTCGCACTGTGGACACTCACTGGTCTGGATTAATAGACCAAAAAAATTCAAACTACTCTCTCTCTCTATATATATATATATTTATAGTTGTCAAATCTCTCATTAAATTAATACAGTAAATTGCAGATATTTCAATTTTCTTCTGCTAGTGTGTCTGTGGGTTTAGCTTTGGTGAGAGTATGCTGGGATTAGATTCAGGGGCAGAGATCTGCAGCTATCTACAGGAAGAAGTCTGATATGAGGAATGGAAGGAAATCTTAAAACAGGTTGTCTCCAATTTGAGAATAAGTATATCTAACGTTGAAGTGATGACTTCTGTATTTCAAAAACTAAAAATTGCTAGAATTATGCTGGTTTTATTCTACCATATCATAATTTGAAGAGGCTGATTCTGAACTGAATTCTTCAGGATCTCCTGGTCTGCCGTACTTTTAAAACAATTTTTGAAGTACAACATGAAGAGTGGAATTACATAGAAACTCAAAATTTAGTTTTGTTTTAGCTTGATCTGTTTATCCTCTTTTAAGAAAAAATGATGGATTTTGATTTGTACTCAGAGGCATTTAACATTATCCAACCTTTTCTACAATTCATTAGCAGCAGCTTGGTCAATTTGGAAATTGTATTTTTCTGCTAATAAATTATGCCATTAATAGTTTGAGCACCCCTTTCCAAGCTCTGACAACTCCAGGAGAAACTGTAATACAGAAGAGATAATCCAAAGTCTTGAGAAACAGAAAAATATGTCATCTGTGAAGTAACACCAAACTATAGTTGTTGTAATAACCTGAATGTTGAGGTCCTTGAACTGGAATTTTATCTGTAGTAGTAGTATTGACCTAATAAAAATGTTACTGAGGTTGCTGCAACAACATTTTTTTGCATGATCTAGCTGAGATACTGTAGCTGGTACTTAGATGGAGATTAGATGCCTAAACCTAAATGTCTTGTCATTTGAGTATCTGGGATATCCAGAACAGGCTCATAGCCTGGCAGAGGAGCTGTAGCTGGGGGTTAGGCAGGACACCTGAACGTCCTAAACTATACTGGATGTCTGTTTCTAGAACTGAATCCCAACTCATTAGGTTTGCTTCTATTTTCATTTCCCTTTCTTTTTCCTCTACTTTTTGTTCTTTGTTTTTCTTTTCCTTTTTTTTTTTTTTTTTTTTCCTAAGTAGGGAGTAGGATTTTGTGAGGAGAAAAAGCATTAAAAGAAATGGGAGAAAATTAATTGACCTCAACATTATGATACCAGAGAACTGTAAAGTTAGTAGAGCACTTACCAATTCCAGAGAAGATAAAATGGCAAAAGAGTGGGGAGGGAATTGAGAAAAGGACTTTTTCCTAAACTGATTTTTAATGATGGTAGATATTAGGAGTCAATTGCTGTTGAATTAAGTTGGAAATCTCATATTGCTAAAAATACCACTATGAGGATTGATAGGTGATGGGATTGATTAGTCAGAATAGAGATACTTATTCCAGCCTACATAAAATTTTTTTTCTGTTATGAAGAGGAACATACTGTTATGGAAGACTGTGTAAAAAAAACCAAACAACATCCATTGATAGTTACAGTTAGATTTGCTCTAGCATATAAGAATAAATGTGTTTCCATTTTTGTATCTAGGTATCTGTTAACACCTTTTCATCTATTAATTTTACATGATGATGAAACAGTATGTGTTCCAACGCAATGATGACTAGTGTGACAGTAAATTCAAGCTATGATCTTGTGTTATAATCTAGCTCAGAAAAAAAAGAGAAAT
This sequence comes from Cuculus canorus, assembly GCF_017976375.1. Lineage (NCBI taxonomy): Eukaryota > Metazoa > Chordata > Aves > Cuculiformes > Cuculidae > Cuculus > Cuculus canorus. Next base: position 25,751,100 of record NC_071406.1, on the reverse strand, counting down.
ACCTCAGTTATGTTTACTACCACCAGAGATCATGCAGCAGAAGAGGAAGAATCTTTTCCATGGAACTGATTGTGATAGTCAGATTTTACCCTTGCTTAAAGGCCACCAGAGCAAAGGACATAACTATGTTCCACCACGAGGAAGCAAGGCATGTGGAGAAAGATCTGGCTTAGACTTTGAAAAATTGTATATTTTTTGGTCTGTGAGGATTTTGGGATTCCTTTCAAACCCATGGCATGTGTATGTGGATTATAGATAAGCTTTGGTAAATGAGTTTTCATATTAATTACATAGGTCTGGTTTGTTCATATTGATCATTTATATTACAGACATTATAGCAGAAACAAAAAGCAGCTTGAGTGAGTTTGCTGGATCTTTATGATACCCATAAGAGGATCCATTAGTAACAGGGCAAGGGCAAAAATGGCTGTTTTCTGTCCCTCATAGGTTCCTTCTCTGCCTCCTCTTGGCACATTCTTTCTCATTCCTTCTGGCCACCAGATGAATCTGCAACATCTCCGGCAGCTGCTGGGTGGCAATGAGACCCTCCGACAACTGTAGATCTTTGGCCAGACTATCCCTGAGGTGTCTATTTTATTCTATTGTAGCATCTGACACTGTAGCTTGCAGCCGGGAGAGTTAAGTGAGTTGCAGTTGCAAGGATATCTGCTTGGCTTCTTCAGAACTGTTTTTTTCTCAATATCTACGAATCATCAGTTATGTTCCTGCAGCTTCCCTCATTGGTATTGATAGTCCACAGAGGTTTTGGAGCTTGGGCCCAGCAATGTCAGTGCTAAACCAGTTCCTTCCCTCTCTGTACTCCAAACTCATATTGTGCTGGTGGTCCACATGGGGTTTTGGTTTTTTGTTTGCTGGTGTTTTTTTTGGAAAACAGAGTCTGTCGTATGTTGATCACATCTGAAAGAAGTATCCCTGTGCACATTGTTTCTTCTAGAAAGGTCTTTGGCTGTAATGCAGCCTGTCAGGTACCATATTGTTGATAGGATATAATTTGATTGAAATAACTTGTGTTTGCGCAGTGTGTTGCTCTGTGAGTAATCACTGTATGTTGGTAGTACTTTTTGGCGTCACCTGCTAAGACTTGGACATCAAGTAAAAACACTTTGTAGGCAGATTAGAAAAAGCAGATGTAACAGTTGGGCATTAAGAGATCCTGAAGGTCATGTTATTGTTGAATGCATTTATAGATAATAAAAAGGATATGATGATAATGGTCATCTTTTTAAAAAGCCAGAAGGCAAATTTTAGAAGTTTAGGCAAGTATTGCTGAATGTTAACTTTGCAAATTTGAATGAATCGCTCATGCTGTCAAAAAGATAATAAACAGAATAATCAATAGTATCAAATAAAAATCTACAGAGCTGTCATCATCTTCTGTCAAATGTTTTACTTTTTCCCTATAAATAAGACTGTTTATATTGATTCTTTGAGTTTGGAGGGTAGTGAAGCAGATAGGAGGTAATTAAAAGCATAAATCTCGGGAATTTGTGAAGGTAGTTTACTGTTTTATAGACAGAACTGAAAGAATGATGGAAGTTGTTAGATCCAACATGACAGAAATATTGCACGATTATAGAGTACAGAGTTATAACATGCTGGAAATTTTATTCAAATAACAGCTATTTAACAAAGCTTTTAACTAAGTTTGCTTAGATATTTAAAACATTAATTGAATTCTTATGACGTGGCTAATCTTAACAGCTTTTTTAATTTTCTGTGACATTTTCAATAGTAATCTACCTTACTATTTGGAGCAATTAGGTTTTAGAAATCCAACGCAAACAGAGTTGAAAAAATAATGAATGCATAGCTTTGGTGTAATAAATGTATGAACTCTTCACTTTTGCAGATTTATTCGATTACATCTATTATTAATATCAAATGAGATAAAACTGAATTTTTCAACACTGCTTCCTAATTTATTGCTTCATATAGTTTTTATTAAAGCTATGATTCTATTTTAAATTCTTCTTGCTTCATCACATAAATATGCACAGTCTTACAATATGGTTCTGGCAGGTAAACTATGTGATCAAACATTTGGTAGACCTCTTACTATTTTAAGTCTGAAAAAACCTGAAAAGAAAATCTTGATCTGACATGCATACACGCTGAACCATTAGACTTCGTCAAACCTTGCATGAGGTTGTCGTTTAGGGGATCTGGTGGGTTAATATCTCATCTCTTTATGTAGTAATAAATTCAGTTAATTAGTCATTCACACACCAAAGAGATTCTAAAACTCAGTCACTTGTGAACTGTCAAAATGAATACTGCTGATTACAAATACACCGTCAGTCATTGCTCCTGATGGGGATAATTTTCTGTATCTTTGTAGTGCACTCTTACCTGAATTTCAAAGGTTTCTTAAAGGTAATACCACTATCAATGAATCTGTATGATCTGAATATTTCATGGTTACCTACGTCTTTCTCTATATACATATCTATACATACATGCACATTTAAATTTGTGCAGTGTAAAGCTACTGAGGTTATTTTAAGCACTATAATGTGCTAATGATATTCACATTTGTTTTAGAAAGCGTGCTTACATGCAGAAGGTGAAGATTTGCATTGTTCGTGCTTTATTAGATGCATTCTAGTATATAAGGCTAACGAATTGTACGTAGTCTCACAGTTTAACATCCTGATGCCTAGATTTCAAACTTAATAATTTGGAGTTGAAAGTAGCAATTAACTTTTAAGTGAGATGTAACATTTTGATCTGTTGTGGGTCTGAATGAAATACATTTTTGACCTTTCTTACAACCAAGTCATTAATCTTTATAGCATAGAAGGCTTTCTTAAACAAAAAATCATAAGTTTTAATTGGTTGGGGTTTTTTAATAACTGCTTAAAGACTGTGAATGGAACTAAAAATCTAGATTGCTTAAAGAGAAGATGGATGTCCTCCCACCATTTTAAGGTGTAGAAATTTGAAAAACAGTGGGAGGAAATTGCATATTTATTTGTCTGTCAATGTTATTCTTAACTATTTGCAACTGAATTCAAAATAAAGCTTTTCATTAAGCCATGCTTTTCTAAAGATTTAGACGTATGTTTAGTGTCTTAAAATATGCATCCTGATGATAAAAAAATAATGCCTGGCAAATGCATAAACAATTTTGTGGAATGCGGCCTGTCAGTACAAAGGCATTTTTTGCCTTCTGGTGTTTAATGTCACATATATTGCAGCTTAAAGCTTTTACTTTTCATTAAATCTTACTAGCTAGTTCCTGACTTTCTATTTTTTTCTAATAAGTAGAGGGGTTCCTTTTTAAAACGTTGCAAGGTGTATATGTCAAGCCAGTAGACCGTAGTATTAGAAACAAGTAGAAATTAGGTTTTTCTTTAGATAGAGAGTCCTTTCGTATGAAATTTTATCTTGTTCCACTTTTTCAAAAAGTGTCCTCCTTAACCTAGTAAGCATTTCATTTATAAATTATAATAATAATAATAGAAGTTCAATGGTGATATCTAATTTTGATTATATAAGCAATACATTTAACTTAATCTTTTTTAAATAAAAAAGTAAATTTTTAATTGTGACACAGATAAGTTCTTTTGCTATATAATTGATTCATCCCTACGGTAAATGCAGGCTTTTACACTGGAATAAATTATGCAGTTAAAAAAACATCACAGTACGTGAGTACAGAGAGATTGTTAAGGTTACATACCTTTGTTGTGTCTTTTTCTAAGTCTTTATATTCTATAGTCTTTATATTTCTAAGTCTTTATTTTCTAAGTCTCAAATATTGTTTTGATGATATGGAATTTGCCTGAATTAGTTATACTTGGTTAATATTAATGATGATCAAAAAGTACATTCAGTATCTATTTAAAATATTGCATATTGCAGGTATTTACTCTTCATTTCATTTTATGTTTTATTGGGGTTTTATGTTGAAACTGGTAAATTATCCTTCTTTTAAAGTTGTGACTTTTAAACCTTGTGTGTACTGAATTTCCTTTGGATTGCCAGAGCAAATGAAAGTAAATGTTCAGCTTCTTGCCTTAACTAAAAATGAAAATTTTATATGTCATGGCTTATTTCAAAGAGATGTTTAGTGCTTCAGCAGTGTAAGTTATAAAGCCCTGAACTGTATTACTACTTTTATGTCAGAAACAAGTTTTAAATGGGACTTGGAGCAAAAATGTTTGTAATGTGGTACTTGTGCAAATAATTTATAAAACAAGAGTTAGTAATGATCAGGACATTAATAATCAGAATAATTATTAGCAGTAAAAATCAGAACTTGCGTTCCAATTTCAGATTCCTACAGCCATCCTTTTTTCTTTTGCTTACTGAGACTACAGAAAATTCCACTGGTTTTTGTAACACAGAACACAGTACAGTGTTGATATTGCATTTCAGTTACCAAAAGGCAAAATATTTATCCCACAGTGGATAATAAGCAAACTCTGAACTTCAGGTGTGTGGAAAGGGTTAGATAAAAGTGCTTATGTGGCTGGGAAACATTACTTCGGTACCTCAAAGAGTGTTCCTCTAACTTCATGTTTGAAAAGAGTATTTGTGTTTCTACTCACAGAATAGATGATTTGAAGGAGCCTGAAAACCAAAAGTTTAACCAAATCCAGACACTGGCAGTTGAAACTAGACAAATGTAGTAACAAATGGTATGTGCTTAACTGACAAAGTGAAGCTTTGTAGTAATTTACCGAAGGTACATTTTCCATCGCTAGCTACCTTAAAATCAAAGCTTGACAACTCTTCAAACAGTTTTGGAAATGGCTGATGGTTTCAGAAGCCCTACTTATATGGTCATAGCAATACCCCTTGGCCTTATAATGTACAACTATGAATTTGATGATAAAAAGGTTGTAATATTTACAAAACATTACAGTCCATTCACTGTTTCCATGAGGCTTTGCTTGTGTTTAGTGAAATTTTAATTTTAATTCTGCCTGGACTTGTTTGTTCTCAGCAGGTCTCATGCACACTATGTGAGGATTGAATGAAGGGAATCAAAGACTGTAGTAGGTCACTACTGATATTGCAGGCATTATTATTGCAAATATCAGCAGAAAGGCTTATTATCATTGAATTGACTTACTAAGTCTTTCTCTTGAGTGCACTTATGTCTCTTATGTTATAGCTTTGGCTTCAGGCAGCATATGATCCTATCAACAGCACACATATGCGCAGAGTTCAAATATTTAAAGGGACATCATCAACTTGAGAATGCCTGAGTGGAAAATCTTGTAATTGCTATTATTTAAAGTTAAAAGTATCGGAATGGAAAGTATATATATATATCCCTCAATTTTCAGCTTCACTTTTTGTACACTGTAATGTATGAATAGTTTATTTAATTTTGTTGAAGGTGAACATACCTTCTAGTGCGTCGTGTAACAACAGCAAAGTTTAAGGGAAATGGAAAAGGGTGGAGAGAGACAGAGTGAGATTCCTGTGCCTGCATAAGGCCCATCAACATAACAGGGTGCAAACAGATATGTGCTCCTCTACCCACATTCAGAACAGAAGAGGTCCAACCCAGAAGTTGACCAGTGTCCCTTTAAGTAGTGCACGTAGTAGTGATATAGCTATTTAGTTATTTCTTTATAATCCTTAAATTATGTTTGTACACTTGTTAATATTTCAAAGGTACTAAAATCAAGAAATATTTTAATAGCAATTGATGAGTAGTCTCTTTATGGTTTTTATAATAAAGTTATTTTAAAAATTTCAAAGGAATCCAAAGTAAAACTTAACGTAGCATCCTTTCTTACTGAATGCTTCCTTACTGAAATCTCATATAAAACATGTCACATACACTATCCTTTGACAGTAGAAAGCACTGTGTTTCACGGGGTGTATAATTACTTAAGAAGCTCCAGCGTGTATGGACTTCACTCTTCTATTTGAGTGGCAGTTCTCCATCAGTTTTAACAGTGTATATAATTTTTGTGAGGACTCCATCACACTGTCTATTCTCTTGTCTGGTCCAGCTGTTTCTACTCTTCACTTACACTTTATAATACAATAGAACTGTTATTCCGTGCTGTCCCAAGCTGACTATATTGTAATGCCTATTTCTGCTAGTCTTAAAACAGTTTTCCTTGTTATGGCACCATTCTTTATGGAGTTCAAACATCTTTAGATGTTGTAGTTGCTTTTTATAAAAAGCATGTGACTTGTTTCATACCTCACTTCATCTAACATAGTGAACTGAATAAAGTAGCCCTGATCAATGAAAGAGAAATAAGGTGGTTTTGCATGTACGTAGTAAAAGTTTACTTGCACTGATGTTTTATATGCCAAGTGCCAAGGTGTTGTCACCTGGTTACACAAAGCATGCTTTCTCTGAGTGTTTTACTTTGAAATAAGCTACATTATTAACTTTTTAGTTAATATGTGACTTTCAATAGAGGCACCTAGTAGTATGTCTGAAATAATTTTTAAAAATTATGTTTGGAAATTATGTAAAACTATTGCTGAACAGTATAATGTTATGAAAATACTGTGTTTTATATAAAATTATGTATCCTTACCCATTTTTGGTAAATTAATTTCTTAAGAAGTCAAGAAAAGTGTTTAAATTCATTAGCAGAAATTTCCAGGCTTTGGAGTTTGTATTAAGAGTGTAGTTCCTTGGTGTTGCGCCTAACAGAGTGGCCTGATTTGTTAAGGCAACTGGTTATGTAGAGTTAAGAACGATAACGGGGACTCAAAATCACTGACAAAATGGACATTTATTCATACGTCTAGTTTTAGTTGTACAACATCAAAAAAACTGACCTAGTTTCTGAAGATAGTTTTAAGACAAAGGCAAAGTAAACATTTCATCTCAGTATGTATTTCTACTGTTGTGTTTGGCAGACCAAGAAAGTACGTTATATATAAAGCACTTTAGCCAACAAACAAATGAAGGGTAATAAACGTAAGTTCCTCTTCTTCCTGTCCTTTAGATTCCAATTTTCTTAGGCTTTGGAAGACAGTTTATAGAACTGTTTATTACTTGTTCAAGATAGTCTATAAAACAATCGAGCCTGAAAAGTAATTTTCTGTATTTCACTTGAATCTACTGAAGTTTACAGGTATGATGTTTCTTCATTTTAACCCTCTTTGCTTGATCTAATACTGAAGTAATAATCTTGTTATTCCCTGTTTCAGTTGCCATTAGTGTAATGATGAAAATACTATATCACTTTTGTACTAGATCAAACTGAAGCAAAAAAGGATTATTTAAACAATTTACAGCACAGTACATCTTTCTAACTACATGCAGAAAGTCTAGAGAACAATACATGAAAATTGAGTAACGTCCTTCGCAACTGGATGTGCTTACATTTGTATAGTGCTTCAAATCTTTAAGCAACATAAAAGCAAAGAATTACATTAGGAATTTTACAGTTTTATATAATCTTAAAGCCTCTTTTCCTGAGTTATTGGAAACATGTACATTTCATTAAAATCTTCTTGTTTGTGTATATAAGAGTTTACATCTAGGAAAACTGTTAGTGTAAACCTACTAAAATTTTCTAAGTGAAATATTATGGTGCCTGCTATTGAAAGTGTCACTTTTCTGCCTTATCATGTGTTGTGTTATATAGAAGTACAGAAAAAAGTGAGCCTGATTTGTTCTCCTTTGTAGAGCCAGGCCGAGGCCCACTACAAAGGAAGTAAACATGCCAAGAAGGTCAAAGCACTAGAGGCAACGAAAAATAAACCCAAAGTTGGTTCTTCCAAGGACAGCGCAAAGGCTAGCACAAGCTGCTCCACCACGCCAGTCACAGCCAACACCTCTGACAAATCAGGTCAATGAAAACTTTTTGTTCTCTACATTCTTTGTTTTCTCCTTTTTTGATTTTCATATTAGAGAATCTGTCTGCATGACAGTGATCCATGACTTGTGTTTTCTGAACTGTTTACTCTGCTTTCTTGTACAGAATTGATTGGGTTTGTTATTATCAAGTCCTTTTTCACATCTGTGGAACATCTGGTGTCCCTGAATGCTAAAGTCTATTTTTTTAAAACTTTTTGAATTTACTTTTGTACAGTATGGAAGTTCATACAGCAATAATAATGGATGGGTGTGAGTGAAGGGGCAAACCTGAGATGTATGTATGTAGCTGAAGCACAAGAAACCTTTGTAAGAAATTTATATTTTCTAAATAGGATAATATTGCTCAGACAGGAAAACACACCTACAGAAATGTAGTGAATGCTCATGACAGGTTATTTGTGACTTCCACTAATCATTAGTGCTTAAACATCACTTTTTTTTTTCTTTCCATATTAGTAATTTGAGGAAGATCAGTACCACTAATTGCAGTAGAGTTGCTTGATTCTCTGCTCTGTCACTGGTGTGTTACTGAATGAAACAGGAGAATTTCCTGAACTTGCCGATGGTCTGAAATACTGTACTTGATATCCAGAAGATCACAAACTGTGGGTTACTCAACTGTTGTATAAGAGACTGCTCCTGATAAATTTTCTTCTGCCTTGGTAGCATTTATTATTTTCTTCCCTAGAGCTGAGCTTGATTCAGATGCCATAAGGTGAATGACAGACATTTTTCTGACATACCCACCAAAAAAAAAAAAAAAAAAAATCCATATCAGTGGCTGTTTCTCATCCTGGTCTCTAAAGAGCGGCATGAAAAGAAACTTTGTCTGGGTCCTTAGCAATGACAGTGGACCACAAAATAGCTTACTGCTCCAGGTGTATGCTAGAACAACTCAGACAACAGCTTAAGTAAGATATCAGTTAAAACTTTAGAGGATTTAACATGTTAAGAATGCATTCTGTGTTAATGTAATTGTATAATGCCCTCCCCTGGCTATGCCAGAGACTAAAGGCCAAATAAGAAAAGTTTAAGCGTATTTAACAAATCCCGTTGCCTCTACCACACGTCTGAATCTGTCCTATGTTTTTTTCCCCACACTATGAAATCTGTCCCTGACTTAATTTTCTCCTTTTCTATGCAATGTACCTAAACCAATTCACAACTCTACATGCAGTTTTGGTGAAACAGTCTAACCATTGACAAGGGAAACCTGCTCTTGATATTTTTCTATTACCCTGTTTTGACAGTGTGCTGTTTATGTTACTAATTACTCCATACAAATTAGATGAATTGCCTATCTTTGTCGGATTATAGCATTTTAAGAGTTTCTACATTAAAAATAAATCGGTGGCAATATAGTTAAATGCTTTCTTCCTGTTAGAACAGTGGGGTTCCCTGTGAAGGGGAGGCTTCTCAGGGAGCGTTACTGCTCTATAGGAGATTGCAGATAGGATGTTTGGGAAGACAAAAATCTGAATCTGGAGTGGCAAATTCTCCATATGTGCAAGGAATGCTGGTCTCGCCGAGGTGGGGAACAACTTGGAGACTGGATTTTTTACCAGGCGGTGAACTTAAAACCAAACCTTATTTTCGTTCAGCTACACTTTCCCTTACAGAGTTTGTTGTTCATCTGTTCTTTAACATGTGTTTAGCTCTTTAACATAGTGCTTATTGCAGCTAGAGCAATCACTATGTTGCTTCTGGGAATCTGTGGTGGTGTGGGGGGGTTGCCATAGAGCAGATTAACTGATATTGCTTTTTCTGACTATTTTAACATAGCTTTAATTCTCTGAGATATGGCTTATTACTATATATTAACTGTATACTTTATTTTTTTTAAATATTTTTAATATTAAGATGTCCAGAGTGTATTTGTGTTGTTGTTTTTTTATTGTTATTTCCCGAGGAAATGTGACTTACAGTCACATCATCTATTCTTATCTCTCTTATTCTCTGGCTCTGTCTTCACAACTTTGACTGTATATTGTAAAAGAAATTCATGAGGTGATGGTCTTAAAGAAGTTCCTGTAAGTTTGATGAAAATTGGCACCTGGATAGAAGAGAAACTTTAATTTTTATGGTTCGTCCTGAGAGATGCTGCTGTGTGAACTGTTTTGCTTGCCATGCTGACTGGTCAGGCACTAAATTTGCCTTCAGAATGGGGAATTTGAGAGTGTGTAGGTCTGAAAAAATTGCATTAGAAGGACATAAAATAGGGCCTAAATGAAGTCAAGGAAGGAAATTAAATTCCACCACTTGTGGAGCTGTTGTAAACCATTGTACTTTGGAGGATTGCGAAGTTCCTGAGAAATGTTTATCAAATAAGTCATTCCTGAGGTCCTTTTCTTGAGTATGGAAGAGAAGAATGAGAAGCTAGACGGAGAAGACAGTTTTAAGTTCTTGTTCCTTTTTTATCCACTGAACTCCTACTGGTATTAGAGCAGAATGAGTAAGGAGTATTATATTAAAACGATAAACTGAATTTATTATTCTCTTATGTGGGTCTGCTAATAAATAAAAGGACTCAACAGGCATGACTATCAGACTTTTTGTTGTGCTGTCATTTTGAGTGACATAATGATGAATGAGCTGGAGCTCTCAAGACTGAACAACTGCTATATATTGAACGAAAATATCAAGTTAGTTTTTCTACAGATTCATATCTTCTGTGGGTCAGACATAGCCTGGGATCCAAACTACTTATTTGTCAGAAGTCACTATGGTAGTAGTAGCAGAAAAAATAATTACATTTAGTTCAGCTTATGTGATAACTCTATCAAATGCAAAACCCCAAATCATCCAGTCCTTTTTTTTCAAAACATCTGATGTACTTGTCTCTCTACAACTGTTCTTTCAACTTAACAAATGAGGCTGTTAGCAGAGCAACAGAAGTTAAATTAATGTTTAAGGTCTTTTGGAAAGTTTCCAGAAGAACATGGGCTCCTGCAGGTGAAAGTGGCCTCAGTAGAATGGAAAGGAGTGACTCTGGAACTCAATCTCAGCATGATGATGCCCAAGTTTTGAGAGAGTGGTCTTCCCTACTGATGTGAATAATACATTATGACTCAGAAACTACTTTTGTAAATTGATCACCAGCAAATATGATGATAAAGCAATAGTACTGTGATGCTGAGTTGTCTGCAACCTGAGGTAAATGGATATTGATGGGTTGGACTGCAGAAGTTTTGCATCCTAACATGATTAGACTACTGTGTGATCTAATTTTTTTAAGCACACAACTATTTACTATTTAGAAAATACTTGTTTATTGGTACTTGTAAGTGCCACCATCCTATCACGTTCACTATTTCTGCAGACAGGAAGAAAATGCCACAGATGATGTCTGATAAGATTATTGTTCCTGTACGTCTTATAGGGTCATGTCTGCTTGTCCTAATGTTTATTTGCAGATTGGAGGTGTCCATAGGAGACTCTTTCATAACTTGTCTCCCACACAGTTTCTCTAACCACTTGGAAAAGTCTAGAAACGACTATAGAACAGTTTCATAAGCTAGAAAAACACCGACGTGACACTGCAAACTTTTTTTATAGCTGCTTCAAGATGTGGTTACAGAACAGCAGTGTTAACAGCACTGAGAGCTGCTCTTTCATGTGGGGCAAAGATTCCCTCCCTCTGAAAGCCCAGGATTTTCAGGATGGCTACATGCAGAATTAGACACACACACACATATTATATATATGGCATTGCTTTAGAAAAGGTCAGGGGTAGCAACGAGTACATAACGCAGTTTAGAATATTTAGAGTGTGTATTAAATATAGTTCTGAGAATGCAATGGAAGACGGTGTCTGTGATCCTGGTTTAGCATAGTCTAGATGCTTGCAGTGATGAATCCTTTTGGAATACATGTAATAATAACCGGATTGAAATGTCACTGGTTACTTAGCAAGCACAGAGGAATTCTTTGATCATACTTCCAAATCAAAATAAACAGTTCAAAATGAAGCAGACAAATGATGTGGTATCACCTTTTTTTTTTGCATTTTGCTTTGGTATAAAAATGAAGAATTAAGTGCAACTGTTTTAAAGCACTCGGAATAGTTAAAACCCCGTTTCAGATTATAAAAGTAAGGTCATTTTTTTCTGTCTTTGATCCATCTAGTAGATGCTCTGTTTCCCTTGCGTCAGTGAGAGCTGTTTGTGAAATCATAGGTATGGGCATTTGAAGTTCAGTCCTCGTTCAAATAAGAGCAGAAGGCTGTACTTGGGACTTAGTACATACAGGTAAACCCTTTGGATGTTTTGTGAAAACTCCTTTTTGTTCAGCTGGTACAGGAATGGGCAAGATTATACACCTAACTAGGCCAGATTCTGGAACTTGTTTCAAATCCTGATTCCTCTTACTACTGCTGTGTTCTGTAGCCATGTCTCAGGGCAGCTCAACAAGCAGTTCACAGGTTCGTGGCAATGATATTCCAGCATATGAACAGTCCTGTGCTGCTTGGCTGTGTGTGGCAGGATACAGGAAAGGGACAAAACTGGAAAGTGGTTTGCCAGCTTCTCCATGCTAATTGAGCCGTGTAAGAATTATCCCAGTCATTATGCTGTATAACTAAAACCAACTGGAGGCTGTTCTGAGGAACATCGTCGTGCTGGAGTGCAGTACTGTCTGACACTGAGTGGGCTAGCTCACATTTTGAAAACAACCTAGACATATTGATGGACTTATTGAATGCCACATGATGGCATGGAGACATATGGTAATTATTTTTGTTTATTAAGAGCTTTCTGTGGGTGCTTTGACAACAAAACTGAGTCCTTTCTCATTTTATTCCCAAAGTAGAGTACAACACATTGGATAACATTTACTCAGGAAGATTACCATGGGTTGGATTTCTCCAGTGTCCCGATTACCAGTGCTGTTTATTCTTCTACTATCGATGAGTTGTAATGTCCCATGGGAGGGCTTAGCTCATATTTCGTAATTCCACCATCAGGACACTCCCTTAGTCATGTTGCTCTCATTGTTTATTTGAAAAATCTTCCTGCCAATGCTCAGATTCTAAACTTTTCCATATACATATCCATATTTGGAGTAATCCTAAAAATTATACCAGTTCTCGTTCCAAAATCTCATTTCACCTTAACATTTATTTCCATTTATCACTTTGTTTTCCACTCATTTTGAAGGAATGGCTTGTTTACATAGCTCCAATAATTTTTTTTTTAGATAATCCTTCAGAAACAGCTAGGAGATAGAGACACATAGCCTCTGCAGCTGAACTGTGGTATATCTATCTGTTCTGGAGAACTCTGGGTTATTTGTCATACAGACATCATTATAAGAACCTTAAAGTTTAGGGTGTTTCTAGGGCATTTATTTTTCAATCTTTTAATTCTTTGTAACGTACCCAAGTACACCTAGACCTCAAAACATGTTTTGGGAATGTTGTATTTGGAGTGTGGGGCAGAGAGATAGAGAAGCTGTAGGAGAGGAACATGACAAGGGTGTGTTTGTCTTTCTGTCCCTCAGCATCAATGAGCCGTGTTTAGAAGTTCTGTATTGTGCCCCTCAAAGATGCTTGTCCTTACGTCTAGCCTCTGTTAAAAGCTGCTGATAAGCCTCATCAGTTCTTCACATTTATGCTTACATTAAGAATTCTGCTGAAGTTATGTGCTATGAAATAATCATGCACCTGTGTTTTGTGCATTCAGATAGTGCCTGCTAAGAGTACATGGACGTTTCTGTTAGGTAGAGGCATTATGGTCAACTAAGTTATAAATTCAATCAGATTCAGCCACCAAGGAGAGTAATTTCAAGGATATTTTTTTCATTAAACCCCATGAGGATGGTAAGTTTTGTTCTGTTGTGATTCAATGTTTCACAGCCATCTGAAGATTACTGTCTATTGCCATCTGTAGAAACTGTCCTCAGGACAGAACTGAGGGCACAGTGTAGAATTTGCTGTTTGACCACAGTGCTTTTATACTTGGCAATATAAAACAGATTTAATAAATGCTCATAAATTCATCACAGATACACTGTTGCAAGAACCATGTGTGTATTTACACAATTATATTATCAGTATTGATATGAAAAACACAATGTCAGTGGCACTTTTAACACCTATATTGGATTTGGTAGTAAATAGCTTCTGCATCTTTTCCGGTGGGTTATTTCAGCAGCTGTTTCAGGAAGTTGCTCTTTGGTTTATGCTCTTAGCATGAAAGGTTAGCCAAAGGGATAGTTAGCAAATTAAAATCTGTTAACAGGAAACCATTATAACAGGTTGGATCTTTAAACATTTTCCCCCCTGTCACTCTTACTGTTTGTACTTTTCAAAAGTGGATGTTAAAGCCTCATCTTTCCATATATGTTTTACAACCTGAATTGAAAAGCAGTCACTGGTCACCTTTTGGTGTTGATAAACTCTTGGGAGCTTCTGAAAGTCTTCAGTCTGTCTATAATATCTGCTGACTGGCACATATCGAGTTCTGAATCTCTACTGAAAAACTAATTGTAGGTGCTGTTAACTGAAAAATAGGCTCTGTGACTGACACAATTACATTGATGAACTATTGCAATCCCTGTTCAAATTTTAAAAGGACAATCTTTTCTTTCTCCAGTTATTATATTAATTAGAAATACATGCAAGCAGGACATTGTTTTGAAGAAATGGTAAGCTTTTTCTTCTGCAGCAATTTAGGCAGGAACACTGCATGAAAAATATACTGTAAGATGAAATAAGACTCTTTGGGTGCTCTGCTCTGTGCTTCATCTTTCATGGGTCCTGTATCGTTAAAACTGTGTACACTATAGCTTCTACTTATTCCAGTTTTAAAAACTGGAATTTCATTGCATATTAACATCCTTAAAATTATATAAAGATTTTCTTACGTTGGAGAGGTAAAAATAGGCATTGGGCCAAGCAAGAATGACTCTACTAATGCAGCAGGTCAGTGGGAGCAAGAGCCAAGGATGCTTTCAGCTGTTGTCTTCTTTTTTAGCTAGATGCATGTGGTCCTTTAGAGAATCCATTTATATACATTGAATCTTCACCAACGCTTTTATATGGTGAAATCAGGCATCTGTTTTTCTTGTTTGTTCTGCTAATGATGTGCCTTTTGAATATCCAATGATTTTTTTGATAGTAGGATGATGATAATAGAATGATTATATGATGAATATGAATTAACTAAAATTACTAGCAAATGAATTTATGTATATTTCCCTAGAGTACATAATACCAGAGAGGTGGCACTACAAGAACTATTACATATCACATCATTATTTAGTGATCATTGTCTTTACAACATACTATTACAAGAGTTCTTGAGTGTTCAGGTATGGAAATGGAGAAGGGCAGAAAGTGGGACAGAAGAGAAGTAGTCAGCAAAAAGAGAGTTGAGACTGTGATACCAATGTCATTCATCTACCTTGCAATGTTCTATTAGGAAGAAAGATGATTCAGAGGTATCCTAAAAATTGAGGGTTATATAACGAGATTTTGTAAAAATTGCAAATGAGAGAAATAAAATCTCTTTTAACCACCTTAAGATGGTTATTATTTTCATAATAAATGACAGTATTATTTGCCTAAGAAAAAAATAATTTGTGACCCAAGCTCCAGGTTTGTTTTTAGATTACTAAGAAATTCATATCAGCGGATTCTCTCTTTATTTATATAATTCTTCTCATTTCCATTACAAGATTTTTGGAACCAGTATTGAGCTGTACATTTCTTGGCAGTCCCCTGGCCACATGCTAGGTTGATATTGCTAGCAGCTTAAATGTTTTATGTCCTCTTTTGAACTCATACAGCAAAATCATTCAAATATGCTTTTTCCCCCCCGTCTTTAACTTGACAGTGTAACACAAAAAACAGTGAAAACAATACCATTAGCATATACATAGAGCGAATTTTGCACTTTAGAATAGTATATAGTTAAATAAATGTTTAATACAAAATAAGCATTACAGTCTGCAATGACAAGAATGGCAATTGGTTTTGCACCAACCTAATAACAAACCAGGAAGGAGTAGCTTTATCTATACCTGATAATTTCACAGACTCATTAAAGAAATATATTGCTAAAGAAGTAAAGCCATTCTTTTGATGACAGAAATTCAGTTTCTTCAATCAGCGAATAAGAAACAGAATGCCAGTGATTACTCATACAGCTTACAGTGATTACTCTGGTTGAATAGAGTTTTGTCTGTGTCCAGTTGTGCTAAAGTTAAAATTTCTGTTGAATTTGTAAAATTTGAGTTAAATTTTCCCTTTTTCTCTCAGCCTTTGAGTGAATTAATTCTCCAAATATAAAAGAATGGGTCAGGCCTGATGGTGTTACTTCAGGTTGCTTTGGTTTTATCCATAAGTGAGATAAATATTCTATTTGTTAACCTTTTTTCACGTGTACTTACTGTGAAAAAAAATCTTGCTGTTGGCTTTTATTCTGTATTTCTCAGCAACTATTTAAGTAAAGGAGAACTCCAAGAGTACGAGCTAGTCTAGCAGCAACTTTCACACAATCAATAATGTGGCTTGATTTGGATTTTTTTTTGTCAATGTTATTTTACCCATACTTATCTTCACTTTTATAACATAAATGCAAGCAGCATTTAGAACCTAAGGAAAAATGCGAGTTGCTAGGGCATGGCAGGCAGATGTGAGACTGAGAAGT
The DNA here is from genome assembly GCF_017976375.1 of Cuculus canorus. NCBI lineage: Eukaryota > Metazoa > Chordata > Aves > Cuculiformes > Cuculidae > Cuculus > Cuculus canorus. Next base: position 25,734,618 of record NC_071406.1, on the reverse strand, counting down.
TAGTGAAATGAGTTTGATTCAGAATTGTTCAGAGATCCTGAATCAAAAACTAAACCAAAAATATCCATGGCTAGTACATTAGGCATTTAAACAGATCTTCTGAAAAATCTTCCTTTGACATCCTTCCAGCCTTAATTCTACAGCTACTGCAGTATTGACTTGGTGTGAGAAATATGCTACATTTCTATTGCTTAAATTATACATAAAATCAATAGTTTATCTGTTATTTCTTTATTACTTGTTTTCAAGGCCTGTGAAAATATTTTGGTGTCTGTTAGACAACTTATATTTGAAATGGGATTTATTGGTCAGATTTTGAGGTCATGACTAAATACACACAGTCTTCAAGCAAACCTGCCACAGAAATCAGTGAGAATGCCCAATTATAGACGTTATTTAACTGAAATGAAGATGAACGTTTCGTAGTTGACTTCAAGGGCAGTTCTGTCTGGGCAAGTACTAAGTAAGTAGTAGGCCCACAAGAATGGACTTGTATGCAGATTGCCAGTTCTTCTTGATTCATTTATTGAAACACCCATAAATTTTGTACTGAGTTTCAAAGCGCTTTAGCAGCTGTGGGTAGCATTTTAAGATTATTTCTTTTTTCTGCACAGACAGCAAATGAAATGTGTTACTAGTAATATATTTCGGATTCATAGAGGGAGGGAGCAATATTATTTTTATAGTTGAAGAGATGAACCAAGACATTTTTAAGCAGAAGTGTAGGATGTCTGGGCAGAATACAATATGTTTGCTTTAATTTTTGAACGATATTTTTCTAAGCATTCTTACATTATTAAAATGTTAAAAAAAGACAATGCGATGCTATAGAAACCTTGCATTCCAGAAACTCTAAAATAAATGTGACAGAGTCTCTAGTGGGAGTATAAAATATTTACAAAGTAAGATATGTCTAGTGTCAGAAAAAGAGAAGTTTAACCAGCAACAACATTTGCTTTTGCCTAGATTTTGTAATAGCAGAACTTGTACTGTATTTCAAACTGTGTCCAAACTGTATTATCATTTTCCAACTCTTGATTTTTTTCCATTCCAGCCAATACTGGCATAGGTCAGAAAACATGAAAGGTTAAGATAGATTTAAAGTAAATTTGCCTAGACATAGAGCACCAGGAGCCAGGAATACTAAGCTATTGGGTAGTCTTGAGTTTATAGATATTAATTAAATTAGCATCTACCTTTGCCAGCTGTGTGTTGTTTTGTGTCCCCTGGTTAGATTCACCTTGTTTTCAACTGCTGGAAGCTTAGTGCTACTGGTTTTGCTGAGTTTTATGAACAAATGTATAGTGAAAGTTTTCCCAACTTACTATACAAGGGGTGTGATGTGTCGCTGGGAAATCAGATATCAGCGATGTACACTAGGAAACTGCTCTGTATATGTGCTTGTAGATGGACTGGTTTTCTCCAGAAGTAATGCACTGCATTTACCATAGTTACCTGTTCAGCCTTGTCAGTCTAGAAGTTATAAAAAAGGGGCAAAAATTGTATTAATCACTTTTAAAATGAGGAAAATAGAAGTCTGATATAACCTGCATTCTATAAAAGAAGTAAAATTGAAGACAAACAGGTGAAATGGAAATAACCACACAAGCTGCTTCAAGTGAGCTTTAGAATTTAGTTTGTTTGCTCCAGGCATGGTCCGTACACTTCTGCATGTGGACTGAACCCTTCTTCTTGTTCCATTTGCTTTTGCACACAGAAATTGCACTGTGTTGAAATATTAAATAGTTTTTTTTTATTTTTAAATGTGAATGCCCTTTGTCAATATGTTACAACTGCTGCACAGTTTACTTTGATGCGTACTTTTCATGTATGTGCCGGCAATATCTCTCTTCTTGTCCACCCCCCTCCCCTCCGCCCGCCCCTTCATGAGTGCACCCAGATTTTTCTTGATCTTGGTCAGTAAAAGAGATCTGAGCTACCGGCCAACCAACCAAAAATGATATCCCAAGAATCCCCAGCTATGCAAGGAACTGACTAAGAATCATAGGTGATATAGTCGGATCATCTCAGCCACCCAAGTAACTGGATTAGCAGTTACCCTCTGTTCAAGGAAGGTGTACACGTAAGTATAAAAATAAATTTTGCCGGCAAGATTGTACAGCTGTGGAACCGTGTTCACTTCTCATTATTTTCTAATTCTCATCAGTCTACTCTCATAAAAATTAAACACATCCAAAATTTCAAAATCCAAACCTTTGTAACATTACATCTTCAGTCTGATCAGTTGTAAACATGTTTGTATTCTGAAAAATTTACAGGTTCCTTTGAAAGAAAATTCCCTGAAGTCTTTTGTTATTCCAAATCAGAAATAAACTATCTAGGAAATTAAGCATCAACATCACTGTTGTACCATAGCCAAACAAACAATACTTCTGAAATGAAAAAGATACTTCAGCTCAGCCTGTTGCAGGGTATGATGCAGTTAATCAAATAACAGGCGTCGCTGCAGAGCTCATTCAATATTGCAGAGCCATCCAGGCATTTCCAGATCTAGCTTCAGTACCTCAAGAAAATATGTTGTAGCTTATTTCAGTACACTTTTGTGTTTGAGATGAAAAGCTTTGTATTTATAGCTTCCATTTGTTTCTCATCTTTGTATAGAAACAAAATTGGTTTTCTTTAGCGTGTGTCAAACAGATTTATTTCACCTAACAATATTTCATTACATAAACCAGCCATTTTTCAGACAGGCTTGCAGTATAAGAAAAATAACTTTATAAAACCTACAAGTAATCAAAGGGTTAATAGATACACTGTGCTGTCTGATTTGCATGTAGGCTTGCAGTGGAATTTTTCTGGAACAGAGCCCTACGGGTTTTTCAGCCTCATTTCTCAGTAGACTGCACAACTGGTAAGAAAGTAGGTAGTCTGTCTGACAGCCATTAGAGTCTCATTATTCAGCAAATGTGGAGATAAAACAAAAACCATTTTGAAATTCCTTATCAAAGTTAGCTAACTCTGTCATAATGAGTGTCAAGAAATAATCTAATGCTCTTTGTTGTTTTTTTTAAGTGATGCTGAGATGCGGGACAGAGTGCTTACAAATGCTGTAAAGGTTGTGACCACTACTGAGTTAATAGCTTTCCTGCTAGTGCTTTATGGCATATATTACTCATAGCGTTCATCTTTTTCTTCATAAAAAAGATAATTAATTGTGTGAGTGCATGCTTTATTCCTTTGTAGCAGTGTAAGCCAGCAGAAGATAAGACTTTCTGTGAAGAACATTGTTTTGAAACTTGCTTTTCTTATTGGAGCTATTATCTGCCTTACTCTTCAGTAGCCTTTCTGCTAATATATTGAAGGTGGTTCTTCTTGTCCTTCTTTTAATTTGGTCATTGATTGTGTCCCACCATATCATATTTCAGGGCAAAGATGTGTTCAGCAACTATTGCTTCCAATGTGATGAATTTTGAGTCCTCTTTTGCTGCCCCAGACCTGTGTTACAGGGTAGATCCTAGGGTTTGTTTGAAGGTGGTCCTTCCTATGGCTAAATAAATTTTCTTACCTTGCTTTTATTTTGTCATGCTTTCTTAAAATCTCCCTTAATTACTGATAATCAGGCTTATAACTTATTTGACTGTGATCTCTCTGCTTTCGTGTTCTCTAATCAGTAGTTTAGCTAAAGCTACTGTTTTTTCAGTTTCTGAATTCTTCACTGTCAAAGCTCTCCATACCATTGTATGTATTTTCTAATGTGCTTTCTAGATACTGACTTGCACCTACCACTCATCAGCCATTGAAAACAGTTTCCCAAAGAGCTTCCTGCTTTTCCTGGTCCTATTTGTAAAAAGCTCCCTGCAAACAGCTGCCAAACTTAGATATGTTACTCTCACTTCTGAAAAGTTCTTTCTCTGTTTCTCAGAGAAAGAAAAAATTCTCAGAAAAAAAATCTCGCTGGAAGCTTGGCTGCCACGCTGGTGCCTGTGTTGGCGACTGATTTTTCTCTCTCTCCTGTGATTTCATACCTGTCTCTCTGCAGCTGTGATGTCTTCTCTTGAACTGCAGATCACTTGATGCAGGGACCACCTTACTGTTCTAGGTGCAGAAGGCTTATAACAGCAAGGTCTAGTGATAGATTTTAGTAATATCAACTAACTTGCCTCTTTTCAGCATTGTCAAAGGGCATATTTTATAAAGAAGCATAGGAAGAAAAAATGTAGTGGGAATAAGTGTCAGTTTTTAGTTTTATGTCAGATATGCCAAGTATCTGACGTCAAATTTTAACTGAGAGTTTTATTTTTCAATAAACAGTTTTAAGTTGTCTTCATTGATGTCAGTTTAGCTACAGTGATGAACTTTTCAGCAAAATTTCGTGGATTATATATGGCTATAATTAATGCAACTGATTTTACCTTTGCTACACAGCCGATCAGGGAAAGAGCACTTATACAATCGTCTGACAATCTGATTGATTTCCTCTTCCCCTTCTGTAATCACTGTATGCTTCAAAGGTTGTTTAATGCAGCCCAATATTTATAGACATATTAGCAGCAAATTACTGGGAGAAGCTGAAAACCTGTTTCAGTCTGTACAGCTCTGCTGTTCTGTTGTGTGACCAGGTGGAAGAATTATAAAAACAAATCTCCATCTCTCAGATGGGAAATTAGCAAATCTCTCAAAAGAGCTTGGATTTAGGGTAGCTAGAGTAGCGGTGGCCACTTGGCAATGCCTCTGCTCTCCTCCTGTTCTAAGTACTTTGTGTATGGCTACTGTTTAGCACCTGCAGCTGGGGATGCGGTAAAGGACCTGGCACGATGGAAGATGTGAAGCTAAAGCCTGACAGTGGGTGGGTATAAGCATGGCTTGGGCTCTTCCTGATGGGGAGCTGCCTCCATCACCGCCAGCGCCACTCCGACCTTGGATCCTTGTCTGTCTGTGTGCTCACGTCATGGATAATAGTCCCAGCTTCTGGCAGGGAAGAGAGGCAGGCAGGTGTAAAGCTGTACTTTTTATCACATGCACACAAAATATATCATTTCAGTAATCAAAATATTATTTCTTCTATTACTGTCATGATAAGAGCAGTTTTATTTATTACATACAGGCAGAAAATTTACGTGACAATTTTGTAAGGGTTATTAGAATCATAGCAGAGCTCTGTATCTAAAAGTTTTTAGGATACTTGTTGGAAAGGGCTTCTGCAAGTTTATCACGTCTTTACCTTGGATAATCTTTTAATATCAATTGCTGTTTGAACAAACTGTTGCAAAACCAAAAGCTTAATGTGAAGTTATTTTGTGTACCTTCAGTGATAAAAACTATGCAGATTGGCATGTTGTAGTATATAAATAGCAATGAGTGTTGTTAATAGATAAAACCTTTATCACTTGGATATCCAGATAGATAAATTAGATCTGGAATTCTCTTTAGTTTTATTTTTATGAAGAGTCTCAATTTTGAATTAAGGATCTGAATTTTAAGTTACTTTTCTATGGAAAATAGCATGTATATTTTTGTCATAAAGTCCAAATTAGAACTTCTGCCTAACATGCACCAAAATCATCACTCTCACTCAAAATGAAAAAAGTTCTTTCCTATCTAAAGAACTCAATACCTATAGGCACATTTTAGTATGTTAAGAGAGAATTTTAAAATGTAATTTCATACTGTTTAAATATACATATACATAGTGAAACTGTAAATAATTCACACAAATTGCAAAATAAACCAAGTGAACTCTCTTGATCAAACTGCTTAATGGAATGGTTAAAGGGATTAAAAAGAATATTCTTTTTGCTTTCTGCATGGACTGCCTTGATCACTGGATTATGAGCCAGGGCAGAACGTTCACTTTCTGCTGGTCACCAGGAAAGAAAATAACTGAAAAATGAAGATGCAGGTTGAGTGTTGAAGGGAAGAAGTTTTGTGGTAACATTTTTGCCCCTTTTTGAGCCAGGGCAAACCCCTTTTTACTTAGCTGGGCTAGGATTTTGGCATTACTGGGTGAGACCGATAGATTATGCCCTACCAAGTGTAATGAGAGTTACGTGACCTGCAAATCACTTCAGCTGGTCTTGTGTTGGAAGCTAGAACGTGTTAGATTTGAACCCGTCAGATGTTATCCGGCACTGTGTCCTGACTTTGGTATGTACAGCTAAAATGAGGCAGTGCTAATTAGATGAATAAGTCTTGAATTTTAACATGATGCTGACACAAACATAAGGCAAACAACCAAAAATATGTGAAAACAACTTCAAAGCAGAATTGAAACAATGTAAGGAAGCCACAGAGCATTGGTATTACTGAGCTCCAAGCGATACTTAATTAGCTGGCTTTATTTTTTCCTGGGGCTCTATTTCAAAATAAATTCAGTCTTCAGTGAGAACTTGAAATGAACCATTAATTTACTTATCTACAGTCTTGAGGAAAAGGGAGACTTAATTTAAAGACAGAAATTCAACACAGATGAAGTATTGCCTTTCTGCATGGGGGGGAAAAAAAGATCATAATAAGATACAGTGTAACAGGATGTGTTAGATTTTAAATGAACCCTTGCCAGTGAGTTATGATGTACTCATTTCAGCCTGACCCTGACTAAGGTTAAATCACAGTTTCCTGGAAGGAGGTCGGAACCACTGTGATCTCCTGCTTCCTGCGGGGCTCTGCTGAGCAGTGCGGAACGAGCTGGTGATGTGGTCCCGAGTGGGGTGAATGCACTCGTGCGCTTGTTTGGCCTCTACCCAGCTCTGCTGGGCTCTGTAGGTTTGCTGCTTGTGGGAATCGGAGCAAATTTGAGCCTATCTTCAACAATGCTTGCCTTCAAAAATTGCGAGAGGACTATAGTCCTACCACTGCATCTAACTATTTACATTTATTTAATACAGTGATTACAGTTTGGAGGTATACGCATGCAGGCATTAACAGTTACGTTTCTGATTTCTGTATGAAGATATTATTTGTTAAGTCTGTGCTATAAATACAAATAAAAGAGTAATCTTCTTTGTGCTTTGTATAATCTACACATGCAATTTGCATTTCCTGTGCTTTGCATAGTTGAATACTTGGCATTTCTGTCTCAAACATAAAACTATAAGAAATGGTGTTTTGAATTCTGTGGATCGAAAACAATAAGCTGTTCTCAAAAACCTATTTGGAGAAGTGCAATTTTCTGATTTTAGAAGCCAGGACAACCCAATTCTGGCCCCACTGTAGTGACAAATATGCACTTAGCGCAGTGTACTTTCTGTGGGAGTTAAAGTGTATAATAACCTGACAATTATGATCTTTGAAGATGTTCTGCATTAAGCATTTCAAATGGTGAAAGGAAACATTAATTCACAGAGGGGCGTGTGTCTCTCCTTATACACATACATCCCCATGGATGAAGAGCTTATTTGTGTCAGGAAGCTTCTCAAATGATGGTATTATTATGTGAACTGAGGTTCTTTCCAAAAGCTGAGATGCTGGCAGAATTGAGCCCAGCTGGATGATGGTAACTTTTTTCTAGTTTTCTAGAAGTTTCCTTGTTAGCTTGTTACACATTATATATTCTAGAATTGCTTTGTGTTATGAATAGTGAAAACACTGTAAATCTAGGAAATATTTTAAAAATTGATGTACTACATCAGCTGATGGACGGCTAACTGAGGTGAATGAAATCTCTCATTTTTTAATCATCTGTTAAATTCAGTGATGGAAAACCATCAGTCTGTGATGGTGATTGGTAGCCTGTGTGGAATGGATCTCAATCCATTGCTTAGGATCTCACTCCACAGACGCTTGATGGCAAAAAAACAAAACCAACCCAAAATAAGGATCTGCTCCCTTTTGTTGCAGACAGTTAGAACAGTGAGGTCAGGGCTGAGGGCTGGCGTGACTGCTGCATTAGCTGCACAAGCTGGTCTCTCTCTCACAGGAGGAGATGGTCTCTATCTCTAAGGAGTGTTTTGAAAGCACCAAATCTTTATACTGACATTAAAAAAAAAACAAAGAAACAAACAAAACCACATGGGAAACAGTATAAAAGAACCCCAGATTAGAAGTATAATCTCTATATACTAAGAAACAGCTTGCAGTTCTGCAGGTGCATTATTCTTTTCAGATCTGAAATGTGAAATAATAAGGAACCTTCTTTTATTGCACTGAGGTTCATATATATCCATGTGTTATGCCTTTGCCATCTGGCATAACAGTGCATAAAACAGCATCAAGTCTATTTTCCTGTAATGTGAATTCACAAACTGTTGCAGTTCAGTGTGTTTCCTTTGTAGATTTTAGCACCTCTGAGAACTGTCCATGTTGAAAACTCTTTAATTTAGAATGTTAGCAAATGCTGTTTATTAAAACTGTGTATTTTATGAAGACTCACAAGTCATGTAATGTGTTCTGCTGTGTAGAATCTACACATTTTTGCAGATGTGACTTATTGCTATAGAGACATAAAAATTGAATAGTCTATGAACTATGACTGAACATCACTTTGTTTTGTCATACTTTTAACAATCAAAATAGCTTGAGTCTGGTTTTATCATTAATTTGGTCCTGGTAGTAGACTTTGTACTTCATATGTTACAGTTTATATCATGTAATTTCAAAGTATTTTTATCACTGTTTTAAAATATAATAGTTCTTTTATTACAATTGTCTTTCTTATGGTTTTTAACAATCTAAGATTGATCTACTGCAGTGCCTTTCTGGGAAATACGCCAACAACTGTGGGGTTTGGTTTCAGGACGCCTCTTCATAGTTCATATGCACTGTCAAGTGTTTGTTGTAGCGGGTACAATCCTGCTTCTGAATTCTTGGTAGTATTGGCCCGCTGCACAGGGGCCAATGATGTTAAGCCTGAGCCTGGGAGCATAAAGATAAAGTGCAAAGGTCCATATTTAAAAATCACCATAATAGAACCTAGATCTTCAAATCACTTTTTCAACACTATTTAAAACTATGCCATAGGTTTCCCCTGGGATATAAGTAGTTTTGTTCAAAAGTTATGAAAAAGCTTTGTTACGTAGATTTTGTACTAGCTGAGATGATAAAATTTGATTCCTGTTGTTCTGAGTGACAACTTGAGCAATACTTTCTTATGTCCATTTTGTCAGGGCTGCTCATGCCAGAGCCACTGTACTGTCCCACTCGCACCCCATGTTCTTTATGAGAGAGCTTCTTTTATTGCTGGCAGCTACTATGGCCTGTGGTCACAAGGACTGCAGTTGAATAGCTGGAAATGCAGTGAGCTCTTGTAGACAACGTGTAGGCAAGGAGAATTTGAATACTGACTCTGGCACAAACTTCCTCTTTAGGCACAGCTGGGAAATTTGATTTCTCGCCTTGCGATCACCATCTGTAAAATGAATACCTGCCTGCCTGTCTCGTAGGAGCACAGATGATTGACTCATGCTTCTGAAGTGATACAGGGATGCACTGAAAGCACATTGGAGCCACCTGATCTCCATATATATAGGGAATTGTTCTTGGAATAACCTAAAAACATTAGCAGCTGTGTTCATATGTATAGTGTAGTACCATAATTAACTCCTGTACCTGAAATGAGGAATGTCATGTGTGAAAATAATGGTGGATGCTTTCAGCATCCTTGCAGTGTCTTTGAGAAACTTGAGCTATTCCAAAGGCTCATATATTGCTTTTCAGAAATACTTTTGTAATCCCCAGTGCAAAGGCTCACATGTTTGAGTGCTCTCCAGTCCTTAACCCTGGCTGCCTTTAGGTTTTCTTGGGCTCCTTTCAGCTGGACAAACCTGCAGCACGACAGCAACAACAGCTAGCATGAATTTGTTGGAGCCATTGAATAACCTTAAAAGCAGGAAAATCACCCCTTTTGTCAAATTACGCAAATTTCATGGTACGATTTTAACAAGATTTCAAGGATGCTGCTTTCCTGTACAAAATGAGATTAATTAAGCTCCCGTTGCGTTATGTTCACTAAAACCACAGGACTATTACTGTATGATATTTTTGTTGTGTGCAGCATGTTATGACCTATCTATTTTGCTTCTTTTAGAAGATAAAGGGAAAACAAAACCTAGCAGTGCAAATCAGCAGTCCAGTACGGAAGTGGGTCCTTCTCTTCCCAAACCTGGAGTGGCAGCAGTGACACCTGTAACGCCTGCCTCATCCTCCAAGAGCACGAATGGAGCTTCCAACACAGTTTCTGAGTCAGAAGAGGAAAAAGCCAAAAAACTATTATACTGTTCATTATGCAAAGTAGCTGTGAATTCCCTGTCACAACTAGAAGCCCACAATACAGGTGAGTAAGCATGGAGTGCAAGTCAGTTGTGCGTTACTATTTTCAAAATTCGGTGGTGGTTTTCTGACACTCTGGTAGCTGTACTTCACTGAAGAGCCTTTTAGTTAAAACTTACAATGACAAGTCACAAAAACATTTCTCTTAATTATAGTTTCATGTGTGGTGTTTGTTATTTTATTAAAGTCCTCTCTACGTTTTTTGAACTGTTCTTCCTCTATTCTATAAGCCTTTAGTTGGCAAAATCCCTACAGTTCATGTTACCTGATCAGATTCCATTATGCTTCTCTAGTAAGGGTTGTATTATGATCATAGTGGTTTCTGTAACACTAAGGTTTCTAAAATGTCAGTTGTCTTTCATATTTGCCATAGGTCAGATTCATCTAATTGTGTCAGTTCTTTTTCATATTTTATCTCATTATCTCTGGTGTCTGTTTTTTTGCCCGTACAACTTATGATAATTTTCGTTATTTGATATTTTTGATAATTTGAGGGTGACCGCCGTAGATTTCCTAGATGTCCTAGAATCTTTATTCTTGCAGATTATATAAGGTGTCTTAAAAAGGCCAAAAGCAGCAATTCCTAATGTGCTATGGGTACTCTGTGTTGTCTTGGTGATGTAAAGCTTGTTACCAAACCGTTGAAGCTGGTTTTACAGCTGTAATCCATTCTTGAAATGGCCAAAGGGGCTACTTCTTCCAGATCAGAAGATACTTATTGAAGTATTCCTGTTCCTAGGCAGGTTCTGAGTGATTGCTGTGGTTCTTCTCCTAGTCTCGTCTAATGCCCTTTTTCATCATTTAGCAGCTATATGGATATTAGCAGAAGAATAAGCAACCTTGGCCATATAGCCACACACTGCTCCCAAAGAGAGGCAGTGGTCCAACATGCCTGCTGTTCCCTTTTTGTGCAAACCTTTCTTCCATTCTCTGGTTTCCCTTTAGATGAAGGAAGTGAGAACTGCACTGACCAAAACCAGAGCCGCCATTAATCCCGGTCTGTGCTGACTTCAACCATTCTGTCTTGAAGATAAATGTATTACAAAAAGTCGCAAGACTAATGGACGTGGATTTAAGTTGCTGAGCATTAATGCACCTGTGTCTTCTTGCCCATTAGGCTCCAAGCACAAGACCATGGTTGAGGCTCGTAATGGTGCCGGTCCCATCAAGTCTTACCCTAGACCTGGATCCCGGCTGAAGGTGCAGAATGGCAATAAAGGCTCAGGGCTACAGAACAAGACATTTCATTGTGAAATTTGTGATGTCCATGTTAATTCAGAAATTCAGCTTAAACAGGTAGCTTGCGCATATCTGGGGGTCCTTTGTTTGTTTTTAGTTATATTGCAGTATTGTAGGTGGGATGTAGGTCTGTGTGAAGGTGTTTTGGCAAAAAGTGGACTTACTGTTTGTTTTCTGTCATCTCACAACTATTTTTGAGTAGTTCACTATAGGTCAAGTTCACCTAATTGTGTCAGCCGGGAAAAAATGGGCTTGAGATTCGTAAGGGAGAGATGGACAAGATGTCATTATCAATGAATAACATAACAATTCCAGTTTAAAAGTTTGCTATGACGACAGAGAGATTTGAAATTTGGTCTCCCAAGTGGAAGAAATTCTGGGCTGAAGTTCCCTGAATTCCTCTTTTGATGCTGTTTCAGTCTGCTGGGAAACTTTTTAATACTATGTGAGAAGTGCAATGTGACTTGAATCTATTTATTTAGAGCGATCAGCAGGAGGGTAATACTGTAGATATGTATGAATTTTGTAGAGCAACATTATCATTAACAACATAGCTGTATGAACGTGCAGCTCTGTTCTGTCCAAGCTAATTAGCTCTGGGTTCAGAGTTGTGCTCATATAGATATGTGGTTTCTGATAGCAAACAGGAATCTTTAACTGGATGATGCTGTGCTCTCATTCTCTGTTATTTCAGTTATCTTTAGGATAGTATTAAGTTGCACGGTGTAGACATATCCCTGAGCACCGGTTCTTCCTTCAGCTAATACTGAATTATTTATTCAACTGAACAACGTCAGTGAGACTGAAATTTACCTCCTACTTCTGAATATTTGTGTGACCTAGTGATTACAGCTCTGCCTGGTTCAAAGCTTCTCAAGTGGAAAAAGGAAATACTAACCAAAATATCAAGGGTTTGCAGAGCCTGTCTCGGATCACAGAATTCCCTGTATTTGCTTAGTATCCGCTTCTCTGTTTGATTTGCTCCAAATTGTTATGTTTAATTTAGCAAAGCACATCTTTGTTCTCTCTAAAGAACCTACTTTATCTTACAAACAGGGCTTAGGCATATCCTGCTGATAAATCAATTTCAAACTCAAAACTGAGAAATGTTTAAACAGCTAATTAAATGTGAGGATATTTATTTCAGCACATTTCCAGCCGAAGGCACAAGGACAGAGTTGCAGGAAAGCCTATGAAACCTAAATATAGTCCTTACAACAAACTGCAGCGCAGCCCAAGTATTTTAGCAGTAAGTATTTTTATTTCTTATCACTGTTGATGTGAATCTGTGATCTTGGGGACTCCCACCACACAGTGACAAGAACATGACAGACCTGATGCTTCCACAGCATTTCTTCCCTCTCCAGCTGAGTCTGTACAGGGATCAGATTTGATGATAGTTATGTATTCTGTCTGCCTGGTCAAAGGCACACAGACAGCACTCTGAGTGTTATTTACTGCTAGGAAGAAGGGAATAATCAGTGGAATAGGGAAAGAACTGTGTGCGCTTTGGAAAGGTATTTGCTCTGCTGAGATAGTGCACTTTCCTTGAAGGTTGAAATGTATATACTCTGTCTTTCTGGGCACCTGAGATAACTTTCAGTTTTGACAGATGCAGTCAGGATATAAGATGTTAAGATATAAAAATACTAATGCTCATTCTCTGCATACAGCAAAACAGAGCGCTGTGTGGTGCTGCAAAAGAGCTACCAGTTGTTTAGAAGAATTGATTGCCTATCTGCATGCTTGGACTGTGCCAAAACACCTCTCCTGCGTTTATGCCCCTAGCTGTCCTCCTTTCCCACCCACCTGCGTTTCCAGGAATTCCCCAAGCTGGTTCTGCCAGTCTGCTGCAGCCAGGGTTCAGACTGGCTCTAGCGCAGCACAGATTGTATGTTTATTTGCTCATGAGTCAGCCTGTATTTTATTCATTAGGGAAAAGCACATGCCACCTATGGCACAAAAACAATTATAAGTTGGAAAGACAGAGATGCAAATGTGTGTGCACAAGAGTAAGCATGTGAAGAGCTGAAATATTAATACATCTTTGCAATTGTATAGAGGCAAACGAAAATGCTGCAGGCTTTCTCCAAGCCACCCCATTTGCTATGTTCTGCACATGCTAATCTTCTTCAGTTGTATAATACATCATTTTATAGTCTATTGCGTAAGGAAAGACATTCACTAATAAAGGAAGGATATGAGTATCTTTGCCCCCACAAATGTGTGATTGTGGTGCAGACATTTTCAGTGAGACTATAGTGCTTATATTTCTGTTAGCTTTTCCACCCCAAGCACCAGCAATGACTGTAGATTATAAACCGAGTAATAATTCTTTCAGAAAGAGGTTTTTTGTGATATTGATCTTAAAAAATATTTCTGTTTTCGAAAGAGCAGCTCTGCATTGGCAGAGGTAAAAAGCTGACTGGGCTAATACTAGTTTCTAACCTTGACCCCTCTACTTTTGACTTTTGACATTGAAGTCTTAATCCTGTTTTTTTAAATATTTCTTACGCAGTTACGATTTACATAATTTAATGTTGTTCACTTGCAAATTATTCTTCCTTCTAAACATCAGTATGACTACCGCTACACTCAAGAGATTTGTGTGTCTTTAAATATACTGTTTGGTTGCTTTAATTGCCTTGGGTACAATGACAATGCAGCTGACGTGAGGCTTCTGTGAGAAACCGTAACATGCCTTTTGTCAGGGTTCATTTTTCACCCTCGTGTAAAAGTGGGCATGGGGAGAACCATATTTACATTGCTTTTTCTGTGTGTTTTATTCCAGGCAAAGCTTGCATTCCAGAAGGACATGATTAAGCCCCTGGCACCTGCTTTTCTCTCATCTCCTCTTGCTGCGGCTGCAGCTGTATCATCAGCTCTGTCCCTTCCTCCCCGGCCATCTGCCTCCTTGTTCCAGGCGCCTGCGATACCACCAGCTCTCCTCAGGCCAGGCCATGGTCCCATCCGGGCAACACCTGCCTCCATACTTTTTGCACCATACTAATTTATCGATGTAAAAAAGAGATAACTATGGCCAGTAGAAAGGGTAAAAGAAAAGCAGGAAAGGGGCAAGATTTTAAAATGTCTTTCTCTTTTGAAATGCCATCCAGCGTGACACCTCGACCAATCACAACATAAAATTCATCATTTATGGTACTGCATTTTGGAGTCTAGACAACTTTTTATCAGTCTTTCTTTCTTTTTTTTTAATCCAAAGAGAGTAACTTACTAAAAACTTAATTGCACCTAAAATTTAAACCATTGAAGGTTCATGCATCTCTTCTTTTTTTTTTCCCCCCAATGTGTATGATGCACCTTGGAGTCAAGGAACGTAAAATATTTTCCTGACAGACTTGAAAACTAGGGTCTTCCTTCCTCACACTTATGTAAATACTTCTCTGAAAACCAATGGGCTATACTCTAATGTGGGAAAAAAAAAAAGTAGATTAACCAAATGCTTGATTGTGGATAACATCTCAAAAATTAATAGCGTCCTTCTTTTTTTTCAGTGTGCTCTTGTTGACAGGGATTGTGTGCTGTCCTAGACCCCGGTACTGGTGTATCTTGTGTAGTACTAAAGATGTATCACATGTCTGATTTTAGTATTTTTAGTTTCTGTGCAAATGTTTGAAAGCAATGTCGCGCTGAAGCTTTTAATAATTTCTTTTGTGTCACGCTTTATTTAGAGAAATTAAAAATAGAAAGCCATATAACATATAGTTAAGATTACTACTTGTTTGCTACTTTCATTTAAGTTATTTTTGTTGTTTCCTCACTGATGTTGCTAAGCAATGTTTAAAGAGAAAAAAAAAGCTTTTAAATTGCACATTACCACAGCTCACGTGCATTGTTCAAGATGTCAATGCATCCGTGTATTTATACATAAAAATCCCTTTTCTTCATTTCTAACTATTTTCCTTTGTAACGATGCTGCATAACATTGTGGCTCCCTAATGCAATAATGTACAGAACATAAAATATTTATAATTGACTGTATTGTCTGTTTATTGAATATATTGCAGTAATGCCTGACCTATGTTCTTACCTCCCCAACCCTTTTATAAAGGTGATATCAATATGCAGTACTCAGACTGAAGTCATTATGTGATAATGGGGACAACAGGTAGAAGAAAAGAAAAAAAAATATGATTACTTTTAGAGCATCTTTATCTGCAATCCATAATAGTAAAATGTCTGTGTATTTTTTTAAATGTACCTTTTCAATAAAATAATAAAAACATACATGCTTTTTGTGTTTATTGATTGGTAGGGGATAAAAAAATGCCTGGAACAAACAAATTTAGCTAAAGGAGTCTTCAGGAGCAAACAAAGCATTAGAGTTGCAATAAAGTATAATTACAGGGCCTGTGTTTACTTCCTTCATGTTTTAACGTCTTTTCCTTGCTATTACAGCTTTTACTGGGGCATTTTTGCAGTAAGATTGTGAAGATCCACTACATCAGAGATTCAGGAGAAGAAGCAGTAGAGCCAGATGGGCGATTATGGTTTTATTATTGCACCACCAAAATGCTACACCATAGTTATGCCATTGCTGATGGAGACGAAGGATTAGCTTTACAACTAGCTTGGTCATACCTGAGACAAAAAGCAGGTCACTTTGGAGCCAGGATTTGCTCAGAAGCATGGGCAAAGTAAGCAACTGCTTGACAGCGTGCTTTTGAAGGGAGATAATTGGGGAAGCTTTGAAATTACCTTTTTCCATGCTTTAAAGTTTGATCTGTTCTGTAAAAAATTCCTTCTTTGTTAATATAAAGTGAAAAGTAAAGAGTACAAGAGTAAAAAGACTTAAGTATAAGGCTGTTAGGGTTAATACAAAGCCAACAGGGCCATTAAGAATCCACAGAGGCCAAGGAATACAAATTTCAGGTTCTTATATAACAGAGAAGGTACCAACCAACAGGTGCCTCATAGTTGCAACGTATTAGAGACCATTTTCTGCAAGTGTAATTCTGTTTGATTTCCACTCTTCAGTGGAGCAGTCGACTGTGCTGTGAGTGGATGATGCACTGGAGAATAACCTACAAAGGGGTAGGTAAGAGAGTCCAGACTTGTGGCATCCTCTGGGGAAGCAGGTACAGTTGTATTAATCCTGTGGACTGTGAGAATTATAAGGTGGTATGGGGAGGCACTCTTCCATGTGCATCTGTTCGTGCCTGGTTTTGTAACTCATGCTTGTAGGCAGTAATGTTTAACTGCTCAGCTACTTTCAGAGATTGTACTTGCATGAAGAGCCTGTTTCTGGCCAACATGCAATAGGTTTACAGAACTGTGTACTTTAATTGGTTCTTCAGGAAACAGCAGTTGGCTATGTACTATTTTACCTTCTTTTTTATAACCTCTTGGTGGTGATGAGAAACTTAAAGCAATTGAAAATTGCTGCAATTGAAAATGTTCCCATATAAAATACAGAAAACCTGTACTAAGGAGAGGACTGGCCAGGGGCGTGTAGATTTGTTGGACAGGTGATTATTTCAGAGCCCGCTGGGAAAATATTTGGGTCACTAAAAGTGAAAGAATGTGTCTTGTCATTCAGCAATGAGAGCGATTACTTGACCTGTGAAACACAGGGATCTAGAAGACCGTAGCTGTAAGGTAAGGAAGGTTCACGTTCAGATTTATATTTAATACCCTTTGTGCTCTTTGCTATGTTAACTTACAGTCTGTGTACTGTAACTCCGCTTGCCACCAAAGTTTTGTCTATGAAATGCAGGACTGAGAATTTGAGATGATAATTATGTGATAAATGGCAAAACCTCTCATTATGCCTGCTGAGATCTCGCATTTTAGAAATGAGCTCTACACCAGAAGGAAAATTTTTACCATACTTGCACAAAGGATATCAGCTGCTATTTTGATACATTAGGATATTTTTTCGTGACATGCAATATCATTACAGATACTTGGCTATTAAATCAATGGATTTGTTATAACAAAGAACTAGTATAGAAATATAATAATTGCATCACAGTTGCCATTTTGAATAAATATATTGAATGTGCAAACCACTAAGGGAATAAGGCTGAGGTAATAGGATCACATCCTCTCTTTTGTCTGTTATTCTAGGTCTGCTTACTGCACACTGATCTGCAAGTTTTTCCTATATGAGAAGTCAAAATGTGCACTGTATTGCCCGGGGATTGTCACCTGGCACTGCCATCATTCTGTAGCAGAAGAAAAAGGTTCCAGACCAGACATGGACACAGACACATCAGCACGAACTTTCTGCTGGCACCTGTGGCTGGGTCATGATCCTTGGACGGCAAAAGAAGGGTATCAAGCAGAGGACATGGTCCAGTAGTCTGTACAGATTTATAGTTCTAGTAAAAACAAAAGGAATAGGATCTTCTATAACTACTGCAGGATACTAATGTGTGTGCTTCTCATTTCTGCAGTAACACAATCTTTCCTTCTGATTTTTGTAAGATAGCAGAATGAAGAAGACAGGAGCTAGCACATGCTTTGCCCTCTCCATACCATCATTTGAATTCCTATGATAATGTTACAATGTGAATTAGAGTCAGATGGACTCTGTAAACTCATACCCGTTTCCTCTAAGAAAGAGATTATTTTATTTAAAAATACCTTACCTTATTTTACTTCCTTATTCTGTGATCTTGGACTATAGATCTTGTGTTCAGAAAAGTTTAGCAAAAGAGTTTGTTGCATTTGTCTGGAAAAAAAGAATATGGTTATCTTGAGGTCTGCAGGAAGTATTTCACTACCTTTATGCATCTGGCTGTAATCCAGTGAATCTTGCTCTGTATCTTTTGAACGTGTCACCTTGAATAAGTGAGGTACTATACTATTTATTCATGCTTGGTTGGACAGTAAATCTCTACAGCTGTCACCTTCTGGTGGCAGTGGTCATGATGATTTTCTTACTACAGCTAGTGTATAATTTTAACCATTTTTTCCTTAGCATTCTATTTTTCAAGTGACAATCTAAGTATCCTCAAGCATTTATTGGAATGACCAGCATTTCAGGTAAAAAAAAAAAAAATATATATATATATATATATTAGTATCTAGTATTCTTAGCTATTATGATGTTGTGTTTTATTAAAGTAACATTGATTTAGAAATATTTCTATCTGGTTTATTTTCGTATTCATATTTATTTGTATTGATAGGGTACTATGCTAGATGCTGAATGCCAAGAGCCGACTCCTGCCAAACATCAGAATTGGAGGGGGTGAAATCGAGCCTGTTATCTTTGAAAGGCTGCTGTTGAGGAAGGTCCTCAGTGACTGGAAAAAGGACAATTTTGTGCCAGTCTTCAAGAATGCAAGGAGGAAGATCTGGACACATGCAAACAAGTAGGTGATTGGGATTGGTCAGCATGGGTTTACAAAAGGCAAAACTATGCCTGAGTGCTTTCTGTGATGAGATACCTGTCTGTGCAGTCAAGAACAGTGGATGCCCTTACATTGACTTCAGTCAGGCTTTTGGCGCTGCCTCTTATAGAATCCCTGCAGACAAAGGGGGGCAGCATGGACAAGGTGGGTGGCTACAAGTTTTCCGGAAAAAAGGTTGGACCACCAACCTCCAAGCACTGGGTGGCTGTATGCAGTCTGCAACAGGCAGTTGAGTGGTGTTCCTCAGGGGTCAGTAACACCAACAGACTCACCTGTGTCCTGTACAGTGGGATGAGAGCACTTGGCAAATGTACAGGTTTTAATACCTCCTCAGGGAGCCTCCTTTTCCAGGCGGTGTGCTGGCGAGTAAGGCTGTCACCAGAGGGGCCCCAGCAAGCTGGAGACATGGTTCTACAGGAACCTAATGGGCTTCAGAGGCCAAGTCCTGCATCTGGGAAGGAGTGACACTGTGGGATATTGCAGACCAGGCTTGCTCCCCAGAAAGCAGCTCTATAGGAAAAGACCCAGGCAGAGTGGGGGGTGGAGGGACACCCAATTTTTGTGGTGCACAAACGGAACACAAGTCTGCAGTGCGCCCTTGTGGCAGCAGACGTGCCTGGATACTGCACTGCATTAGCAAACCATGGTTAACAGCCATGGCAAACCACTCTGTTCAGCACTTTCAAGTTGAACCTGGAGTAATGTGTCCAGTCTGGGGCCTCCGGGAGAAAGTCACAAAGGGGTTAGGAAATGAGCACGTTGGATCCAGGAAAATGAGATGAATTTGTTGAGCCTGGAGAAGGTCGTGGCAGTTCTGGCCACTGTCCTCAAGAGTGTGATCGGTGGTCACAGGGAAGAGAGATTGATGCTTTTCAGAGAAACCCTGTGAGCACATGAAAGGAGACAGCCAGAGCTGCAGGAAAGAACATGCTAACTGTGCATAAGAAAAAAGTTTTCCCAGGAAAAGTGGGTAAGTCCCAAAGCAGGTTGCCCAGGAAGGTTATAGCAACGTCTGCCCTTTGGGAGACTCTTTTGTGTGGCCAGATGAGCAACCTGATCCAACTCTAAGTGCTTTGAGCAGGCGGACAGGCTAGGTGAGCTCCAGAGGATACTGCCATCCTAAATGAGTCAAAATTCTAAAAGATTTAAAAAGAGGTCAGCTTCTGAAAAAATCAACACTGATCATTGCTTTACGGGGCAATTGGAATCTGAAGGAAACTTTGCAGCACTAAATACTGACTGTTCATAACATGGTGGGCACCTGCTATGAAAGCCTGAAAAATTAGGACAAAGCATCTTACGTGTAATAGAGTGAAGAAGGGGAACTGAAAGGAAGAACTACCTGGAAAGGTGAGAGTCAAAGTAAAAAGAGGGGGAAATTATTTGTACTGCAATATTGTGACTGGAGTTTGGAGGGGCTGTAGTTGTATTTTTCAGGCCAAAAAAAAGGACTTTGCAGTAATACCACTGTGATGTGTTTTGGGCCTTGGGGCATTTTGAGAAAACAAACACATTTTCACAAAGTCATTTGTTTAGATTATCTGAAACAGTCTAACCAATTTGATGGTTGGAAAACTTCACACCAATCTTGCTCACGTCCTGTGTTCACAGCCAGCCAACTTCTATTAGGGCCTCAAGCACCGTGGCTGGCGCCTGTTCTGCCTTTTTCTCTGGGTGCGTGTGTTTGGGAACAATGGACTGTTTGGGCTTTGAATTGCCTATTTTTTCTGCGCCCTGTCAGACTTATAAAGGAAATATCAATACAAACAATGGTCATGCTTTTAGACATGTATTATGGACTTTTTAAGGGTAATGTTAGTAATATAACTAAAGCAGCAGCAAAAGGGTGGATAATAACAGGAAAAAAAATACTTTGTGCAACAGACGGTAAGGTTACTGCTGGGTGAATCTGATGAATGTCTACTGGTTTATCCGGGTAAGATGCTGACTGAAATTAGGGCACCTACTATCTCAGGAGTGGGGTTATGTGAGGTGGAGAAAGAAATCTGTCTGGAGACCTGGTCAGCAAAATCCAAGGAATGTAGATAATCCACTACACGAATTTTTTTCTCACTGAAAAGAAATGCAGATCTATACAACTGTGTAAATAAAAATTACTTCTTTCTCCCCCTTGAAATAAATATAGACAAAATGTTACGATTTTATTGTGCAAGCCAAACAAATGAAACAAAACTGAAAGGTAGAGTTCACGCTTTGCCAATAATTTTTCAGTGACTATTTGTCTCTGTTCCATGAGACGTGAAGAGAAAGATGTTAAGGACATACATGGAACTGAAAGAAACAGTAGCAAAATATACTCTATCAGTATAAAACATTTTAATGCATTGTGCGAAGGGACAGAATCAGGCCAGTCGCTTCATAGGAGTCTGGGTGGGTGTAGGTGTCTGCAGTGGTTTTGTTAGTTTGGGAACCACTTAGAAACAGCAGACAGCTTTTTCTTGCACTGAAGACATAAGGTGTGCTGGAGGAAAAGGATGTCTTCTCAATCAGATGTACCAAGGAGAAAAACAGGCATAGCCAGACTCACAACCATGAAACGCAAGAAGCACAAGTGTCAGGATGGCCACGTCTAGCTCCGTGACACAGGTCACATCAGGAAAAGACTGGCGTGTTTAGGTCAATCTTACATGAAAGCATTTGGTTGTTGTGGTGCTGAGAACACATTAGTTAGGAGGTGATGCGTTTTCCTAGGTTAGGAACAGCCAGTGTTACTATAGCACGTAGGCTTCTTTTTCAAAGGCTGCGGTTTACTTTGAATATACAATGTAATTTCAGCACATTTAAACGCCCAATGTGCCCAGCAGCCAGTTAGTGCTTTCAGAGAACTAATTCTGAGCCACAGTTTTCAGAGAATTATGGAATAGTTGGGGTTGGAAGGGACCTTGAGAGGTTACTCAGTCAACTCCCCCTACTAAAGCAGGTACACCTAGAGCAGGTTGCACAGGAATGTGTCCAGACAGGTTTTGAGTATCTCCAGAGGAGACTCCACTGCCTCCCTGGGCAGCCTGTTCCAGTGTTCGGTCACCCTCACAGTAAAGTTTTTCCTTTTGTTGAGGTAGAACTTCCTGTTTTCCAGTTTGTACCCTTAAGATATTTATAAGCATTGACAAGGTCCCCTCTCAGTCTTCCCTTTTCCAAGCTAAACAGCCCAAGCTCACTCAGCCCCTCCTCATAAGAGAGATGCTCCAGTCCCCTAATCATTTTCGAAGCTCTCTGCTGGACTCTCTCCAGTAGTTCCTTGTCTTTCTTGAAGTGGGGAGCCCAAACTTGGACATAATACTCCAGATGCAGCTTCACTAGCGACTAGAGGAGGACAACTTCTCTTCGTCCTGCTGGCCACACTCTCCTTAATGCATCCCAGGATAACATTGGCCTTCTTGGCCACAAGGCCACGTTGCTGGCTGAAGGCCAGCTTGTTGTCTACCAGGACCTTCTCCACAGAATTGCTTTCCAGATGGTCAGCTCCTAACCTATGCTGGTGCATGGGGTTATTCCTCTCTAGCTGCAAGACTCCACACTTGCCTTTGTAGAACTTTTTTAGGTTTATCTCTGTCCAACTTTCCAGCCTGCCCAGGTCTCACTGAATGGCAGCACAGCCTTCTGGTGTATCATTTACTCCTCACAGTTTAGTATCAACGTCAAACTTGGTGAAAGTACACTCTGTCCCCTCATCCAGGTCACTGATTAATATGTTGAACAAGACTGGGCCAAGCACCAACCCCTGGGGAACACCACTGGCCAGGCATTGCCATACTCCAGGCAATGAGGACCCCCTCTGGTACTCCAGACCCAAACACAGCTCCTGTCCAACAAGGGAAATTTCAATTTAGTTTCCCTGGGATTTCATGTTTCCCTTTATGAGGCCAGTTGCTCATATAAAGATTTTATTTTTGGTTAAGCTTTCTCTACAGAGCCATCCACCCAAGTTAATTTTCTATTAGGACATTTCCTCTCCTCCAGCTGTAGCAGAGAAGAGTTTCCCACTGTCCAAGGACCAATTTCTGCCAGCAAAGCTCTCACCATCCCATGTCTCAAGCTATTGCAGCATTGTCCTGCCTTATCTCCTGACTATATTAGCTGAATCTTTGATCCTCTCTCTAGCTCCTTCTTTGACCACATCAAACAATGCCACTTGTTTCTCCAGCTCTCTATCAGCCTCGTTGGTACAGTTCTCATAGCCTGTCAAGATGTTAGCTCCCTCCTCTGTCTCCTGAGTTAAATCTGTCTTCATTTTCCAGCAAGTGCTGGTGAGATTTTTCCATTCTGCCCTTAACTTGAAAGCAACTCCCTAAACTGTGGTCACCAAACAGTCCATCTTCCATATCTTCCCCACTGTTCACTTTTATAGCAGCACCTCCGATCTCTGCCTCCAAAAAAGAACCACCACCTGCAGGGAGAGTAAAACTGGCAGGAGCTGTTCTGATGTCAGATTTTAGCATGTAAGAATGCCTAAGAATAGGAGATAGCATAACCATGACCCTTTCCATTTTATCTGTCTAAGCTCTGTCAGCCTTGACTGTGCTAAGCACATTTTCAGGCAGATCTGATGCTTGTCTTATAGAGGGTCAGCGATGCCTGCAACACTTCAATTTTGGGATATATTATCTCCTCAGGAAGGCAGGTGGTAGCTTCATTCAAAGCTAATTTTCTTGTTCAACTGTGCCAAATCAGGTTTTCACATACAATTTGAATTTTAAAATGTTCTCTAACATTTTCTGCAAAGGCTGAATGAAAAATGGATCTTCCTCGCCTGACTTCATCGGAGCTGCACTGAGGCTCTCACAGTTGAACAGTGCAAGCCTACTCATTGCCAAACAGGGCAAAGGAAATAGTGGGGGTTTGGTTTATATAAGGACAAATACACTGGCTCCACTCTTGCTTTTCCTTGTCTGTATAATTCCTGATAGGCACACCTAGAGGTGTGCTGCTTTTCTGAGTACAGTCCACTCACCCTGCAAAACAGCACTGCTGGCAGCACAGCCACAGTATGGCAAGGCACACACCGTGGCAAGGCACACGCATGTCTTACAATATGTGCTGGATTTTAATTCCCTGCTGAATATCTGACATGCCTCAGAGGTAAAAGAGGTCTGTCTCTTGTTGTCTGTCTGCCCCCGAGTCCAGGACTGCAGTAATACCCTTCCATATGGCTGAGAGAGCTGGGATTGTTTAGCCTGGAGAAGAGGAGGCTGAGGGGAGACCTTATTACTCTCTACAACTACCTGAAAGGAGGTTGTGGAGAGGAGGGAGCTGGCCTCTTCTCCCAAGTGCCAGGGGACAGGACAAGGGGGAATGGCCTGAAGCTCCGTCAGGGGAGGTTCAGGTTGGATATCAGAAAAAAATTCTTCACAGTAAGAGTCATTGGGCACTGGCAGAGGCTGCCCAGGGAGGTGGTCGAGTCGCCTTCCCTGGAGGTGTTTAAGGAACGGGTGGATGAAGTGCTGAGGGACATGGTTTAGGGAGTGTTAGGAATGGTTGGACTTGATGATCCAATGGGTCCTTTCCAACCTTGTGATTCTGTGATCCTGTGATATCTTGACGCATTAATCCTCCAGAATGCTTTGAGTATATGCCTCACTCCTTTCCTAGGGCAGGGATGCGTTTCCTGTGTTTTGGCTTCCTGTCTCACTCTCCCAGTGGAAAGACAATCAGAGTTCCTGTAGACAAACCCTCTAGTACAAGATGTACCTGTGACTTCCACAGGTGAGTGTTTGCTGATGAATTATTCAGCCCCTAAGAAAAAAGGAGATGGGAACAGGAACACATCTGACACAAGTTTGGGCTTTATTAGAGGATGTTTTTCACCTGTGATGTCTACCAACCCATAAATTGCAGACTGCAGTTCCTTGCTGATGCCAAACAGGCTCCAGCTATATTCTCCCCCTTTTCTGCTACCCATCTTTGAAATATATAATGGGTGAGGAGACATGCAAACATAAGCACTTTCTACAACCTGAGCCCTTTGTGGTGCCAAATCTGACACCAGTCTCATAAGTCATCTTCAGTGGCTGTACTCTGTAAATGATTTAGCGTAGAAGATACTGATCAGTGGTAGCAAAGACACCAGAACTGTTCAAATTTAGAGGGTGATAAGAATTACATCCACATTATCAAATGCAACAGTTAATTTTAAAAGTTACTACTTGCCATTCGCTCCCTGGGACTGAATGCTGGAAACACCCTTATGCCTTCTAAATCATTGGAGCTGGCCTGCTCTGCAGTCTCTGTCATGGGAAAAAGACATTAAGCCGTTTTAGCCTCTTCCAGAAAATGTTTATATTGCCTGCCATTATTAACATCTATTTTTAAAGGGAACTAATGGAAAGTTGAGATTTTGTTTTTAATTTTGTGTCCTGTAGTGACTGCTTGCCATGGGCCAGGGTGATGCTCCACTGGTGCAGAGAGGAGGCAGCAAGATGAGACTATGCAAGGTGGGCTGCAAGAGGAGACTAAGCTCTCACTGCATCGAGATTTTTTGTGAGCTACTAGGAGGTACAATGCACTTACAGGCATTTAAGCAGGAGAACATATTTATGAAGTTATGTTTTCAGACTGTCAGTATTTGTTTTACATTGTGAGTGAGCCAGAATTCAGTTGTGATTTGAAATGCAGTTATGTGTTGTCACTTAGAGATTTAAACGAAAAAGTTGTTTGATAGACACTTGATAGATCTTATGAAATGGGTCATCAAATAGGAACTTCACCTGGCCACTCCAACCCATTTTACAGACATCTCTCTGTCTGTGCACCGTGGCTTGATCACCTATAAAATATATTTGCATGCTAAAACCCTTAAACCTTTTTTCAGGTTTATTGTTGTTTTGTTTGTTTGCTTCTTTGGTCGGTTTGTTTGTTTTCCCTAGGACTAAAATGTTAACTGCTAAATTTGATTCTGTTACTTGAAAAAGCTGCGATGTATGCAAAGTTCAGAAGTTCTATGCATTTTCCACAGGGCACATTTACGTTTACTGTCAACATCTCCAGAGCTGGCAAATGTCCCAAATCAAGGAGTTAACAGAAGGCAATGAAGAACTTTGGATGGCGATAGTTATTTTCTATTCATATGCTCATTGCATGTGTTTACTCTAAAGTAGACTTTCAACTACTTCTGTAATAATGTGGAACATTGATAATGAAGGTAGAACCTTGAGATTAATAGAACTTGTCAGATATTCACAATATTTCAGTAAAAATGTTAGTGAGCACCAAAAGAAATTTTATTCTTGGCATGAGAAAGAAAGGAAGTCTCTCATCCTGATTTGTTGGCATCATTTCACCTTGACATAAGGAAGAAGCACAAAATGCTACTGCGTGTTGTTCCTCTGGACACAGTGGCAGAGAACTTGAGATCACTGACAAAATGTTGGCTTCTTAACATATTAACATCATTATAAAGAGGAAATACCTTTGTTTTCTTGCCTTATATTCTTGCTCTGATTTGAAACCTGTTCATGAAACTTAAATTGCATGATGTTTGGATGCGATCTTCCACTGCTAATACAAATACCAAGTGGACTGAGGACAATGTTTGAATGTGATAACTACTCACGTTCTTCAATGTATCAAAGAGGAACAACACTGAAGTGGTTACAATACAGAATTTAAATACAGTATATCTATGTTACAAACAGCAATTCCCCCAAGACTTTATTGACATGACCAGTCATCCATTGAAGCATCACATGTAGAAAATTTATTCCAGCTTTGATCAAATCTTAGTGTATATGATTCTTCCAAAACAGAAGTTTTCAGAAAATAAAGTCAATAGAAATGGACTCCAGATAGCAAATAGGGTTTCTTTTAAGATGATGTGGATCAAAAAAATTATGATAATCCTCTGTCACTTTAGAAATATATTTCACCACATTGTCAAAGGAATTTACTTTTCTCATCATGACAGATAAAGAAGATGAGAATCACCAAACTTTTTTTGTTTGGTATTTGGAAGGCTGATGGCAGTGGTTGTTCCCACCTCTTCTGAAATCTGGGCTGCATGTTTTCAACAAGCAGTTCACACAAGGATGCATTTCAACAGATCACCCACTTGCTTTCTAGAAACGCTCAGTAGAGCTTGTCACACCTGGAATGAGGATTTATAGTTGAAATAGTTCAGTCTGCTGAAAAGTTTTCAGGCCGATTTACAAAGAAAGGGGGGAGGGGAGGGAATTATTTATTGCTACTTGAGACCTTCACATTAATCATACTTGGGCTTTTTTCCTTTTTGGGTTGTTTTTGTTTGGTTGGTTTTTTTTAAATGTATTGAGAATAATCTTTAATATTCTCAAAATACAGATAAGTTAGGAGACCTCTTCAAGCTTTTTAGTTAGTTAGAACTTGAATTTGTAATTAATTGTATTTTCAAAGGTTCTTCACATACATTCATTGATCCGCACAATGCCAGCAATTGGAGACAAAGCTTTGGCTGCTAAAAGAAGCACCGTGACTGAGGTATACAGTTCAGTTCCATGTTCTGACATGGCATGTGGCCTCCTTTGCTTGGCCTACTGTTGAAGGAAAAATACGACAACAGTGTTACAGTAATTCTGCATAGAGTCGTTCCATCTAAGGAATTTCCATTTCTTCACTAACCCAGGGAAGAAGGAAATAGGAAAGAACTGCAGTTCTGAAATCTGTAAGCCTCTGTTGATCACAAAACTTGCAGGAACCTCCATGAAGTCAACCCCATGCAGCTGTCTCACCAGCTGTGCTCCTCCCATGGGCACACCTGTTGAAAAGAAAAGCATGGATCATTATACTAGAAACTCTGGCTAGATACACAGATAAAGACTAACAATCTATGATTCTGTCTGATGCTTCATGCTACCTAAATGCAAAACTTTAGGAATAAAAGTGTGACTCTTGGCTATCAGTGAAGTTGGCACTAGAGATGAATAGCTCATTATGTTTGTTTTATACTGCATCTTAGAATAAAGGAAGTAATGTACAAAGAGTTTCTTATGGCCAGCTGCTGTTATTTTAGGAGGAGTGCAGTTAAACTTGTGAATGGCTTGCTTTCCTTTTTTTTAGAACTACAGCTTTAAGTTGCAGAAGTGTTGCATGTCTGTAAATCAGTCTACAATTTAAAGTATGAAGCATATCCTTCACCCTCAAATAATTATTTTGAGACCTAGCTGTACCAACATTTCTTGCCTAAAGCACAGATTAATCAGAAACATATCCTTAAATGAAAAAGATACTTTTCTAAAGTACTTTCCAAATTACTTTCCTGAAGTAATTAGATTTCTTCAGAGTTTACTGTTACAAGTCAATACAATAGTTTGCCACAAAACCTAACATTTTTTAAAAAAAGGAGTACAGTGAAATGTTACTTCTTGTAAAGACACATTATAAACTTTATATTGAGCAACATTTAGCATGCTAAAATGAAAAAGTGATCCTTTTTTATAGGCAAATACTTCTATACTTAATTAGTCAGAGCCTATAAACTAAAAATAATAATAATTTAAAAAGCCCAAGAACCAAAGATGCAGATCCTTAGATGTGGAAGTAAGACCAAAGAATTTCTCTAACTGGATTATTATAGATCTTCTACAGAAATTCAAGACATAATTTATAAAGTTAATGATTTAAGAGAACTAAAATTTGAAGCAAGATGAACAAGTCTGGTTTCACCCCAGATTAGGATTTTCCCTAGAACCAGCATAGTTGAAGGGTGCAGAATGATGAACGCGGTACCACCAGGATTGCAAAGGTCACCTACCCACAGCAGATCACATCTAACAGAGCAACTCCTGCATAGCAGCACAAATACCCTTGAGAAGCAACGTTTCATCTTTCTGCCAAGTCCTGGACTCGAGTGCTTGCTGGTGCAGGAAGGAAGCAGGTCGTTGTCCACTTCAGATATGACCTTTTGAATCATCAGAAAAACCTCCTGGTGGCAGTTCCTGCCTGTGTCTTCTTGGGTCCAACTAAT
The DNA here is from genome assembly GCF_017976375.1 of Cuculus canorus. Lineage (NCBI taxonomy): Eukaryota > Metazoa > Chordata > Aves > Cuculiformes > Cuculidae > Cuculus > Cuculus canorus. The sequence continues at coordinate 25,705,818 of NC_071406.1, read as the reverse complement.
CAGTGAGTCAAAGAGGATGTAAATGGGTATATGCCTTTCAATATGTATGCTATGTACCAATTTAGACTCATTAGCTGGTATGTAATTATGCCTAATTTCACATCACTTCTGAACTTAGTCTATTAAAAAAAATAAAACTAGTATAACTTGCGTTCTCCGTGACAGCAACAATCTGACCTTAAAAGAACTGAATGTGAAATTGCCCAGTGATTGAATTTTTTATTTTAATTATTTTTTCTTTAGAAGTTAAATTTAAATGTGGCACTTTGCACTTTACCGAATCTAGGTCAAATAGATGGGATATTAATAATAACCAGTCCTGTGTGAAATCTAGAGGTTATTTTTAACAGTAAATTCAGTTTGTGGAATCCTACAAAGCCTGTGTTTCTTTTAAATAGCCTCTCACACAAGACAAGATATGGACCAGAGCTTCCTAGACTTGTGTAGACACTCAAAACTGACATGGGACTCTTCATCCCTGCCACGTGCCTTGCTCTGTAGCAGTTCTAGACAACGCAGGTGCAGAAAGAAGTAGAGGTTTAAAGACTGCGGTTCTCCTTATCCATGTTTAATGAGATTTCTTTCTACCCCCAAAGAAATTCAGTAAGTGAAGGAGGCTCTGCTATCTGCCTCATATGAGGGTAAGTGCAAATGAAGACATAGGGTGGTTTTCCTTAGATCCAAGAAGGACGCAAGATCCTGTGCTGACCCAGCCAGGAGGCAGCTGAGCTAAAAGGTGTTGGGGCAGCACTGAGTTCAGCCACACCGCCTCAACACATCTAAAAGCTAGGCCTTGCAGGAATAATAAATCAATGAAGATGTTTTAGCTTGTGTGAGCTGAAACAAAATAAGAAATGTGGAAATACATTTGTGCACTGGAGCTGATTTGCTTTTCTGAAAGGTACTAGAAGCTTTGGTGACGCTGTTCATTTTTACTGCAACCTGCTCTATAATTTGCTAATAGATGATGTTTAAGAAAATGAAGGAGTGAATCTCTCGCTGTGTTTGGCTCTTGTGAATCACCTGGCTGGTGCCACACAAACTGAAACCAGCTGGCTACGGGGTGCTGCCAGCCCAGCAGAGCCCAGGGGGCCTCAGCAGTGGCTGACCCACAGGTGCTGCCCAGCCGTGTACAGTGGCTGTATCACCTCGGCACACCTTTGCACAGGTTTACTATTCCCTGTGCATGCAGCAAGTCCTGCATTGCCTGGCCTTCTATGTGAATTTAGGGCAGGTTTATTTCTGCACTCAACAGATAATGTTCTTGTATCAGGTGTCTGACTAACAGCCCTAGTGAATGCCTCTAAAGCTTCTGGCCCAGATGATTTAAAAAACCCAGCAATCCCCTATACAGCAAATGAATGTAGAAACCAAGAGCAGGACAAATGACAGCATATAGAAATGGGCAGTTAGAATGTGATAGGTAGGAACGGTATTTCTTAATACCATTTTCGTTGAAAATGTAAAAATTTGGGAGGGAGAGATGGAGGACAAAGATGAAGAGTTACGTTTGCTTTGAAAAAGAAATTACTTCACAATCTGCTGGAGGATTTTGTTAAATGTTTTTTTAAGTGAAACCTTGTAGTAAATGAGTATGTCCCATCTGATGCCCCTCCAATTCATGCTTTTTTTTTCATCTTGTAGAAGTCATGTAACTGGGAGCTCCAGTGGCTTGTTGAAAAGCCAAGAAGGCCTTTTACAAGGAGGAGGACTTTTTTTCTGGACATGCATATGGGCACTGTAAATCCAGGCAGACTTAATGAAACCAAACATAAGCTGATGTCTGCTCTCTGCAGTGCAAAGGTTTGGGGCACACTCTTTGTATCTTATTGTTGTAATGCAAAAGTCTAGCGAAACAGAAAAGGCATGGGGAAGTCAGAAGTGTGATCCCTCTACTACTGTGTCAATTTATTGGCGTCTAATGAGAATTGCTCTTTTTTTCCCTCCTCCAGAATTCCCCAATCTTGCAGTGAGTGGAGCGCCACTGTGCTGGTGTGCGTTTTGATGACACCTAGTGGCAAAATTGGAATAATGCGCCAGAAATAGAAAGCACACATGGGTGAAATCAATGTTATTGAAACTAAAGGAAAATGAGATCCAGAGGGAGTACAACGGGAAGTAGAAGCTAACAGCAAGCAGTGGAAAATAATGTTATGAATGAAATGGAGAAGCTTGACGACATTATATTAAGAAACATGACCAGCTCGGAGAAATGTATTACATATCTTTATAAAGTGTTCCATACAAAGGAGCTATAATGGGCTCTACAGGAGAGGTTACTGTCTATTTAAAAACAACTTTAAACAGCAGTAAGGTAAGATTAATTAGTTTAGTTGAGTAAAGTTGTCTCCCTGGATACCATTCAAGTGATTTCCACCATAGTTTATGTGAAATAACCAGAAATGCAGTCTTCGGGGTAATAAATAGAGTGTTCCAGATAAAAATTCATCAAGTGGACTTGGTGTGGAAAAATCTCTCCTCAGAGCAGAAGCTTTGAGGTTTGCCTTTAAACACCTCGCGGCAGGTGAGGGGAAGGGGGCAGAGGAGGAGGCGTACCCAGCCCTGTGCTGGGAGCTCCTGCAGCGGCAGGGGAAGAAGCCACAAGCCTCCTTGGGTAGCTCTGGTGGGTAGGCTGTTGGAAGATGTTACCTATTTCTTTTATTGCCGAGCTGGATCTGAAAGGCTATTAAAGTGAAACTCCAGCATTTCTGTTCTCAAGTACAAGTCCTGAGAAAGCACTTTCACTGAAGAAAGGGTTTAATGTTTTTTGGTTGGTTTTTTTTTTCATTCTTCAAACATACTCCTCCCGTACCTTGCAGATGAGCTCCCGTGGAAGCCTGCCACCACTATGGCAGGCAGACTGCTCCAGATCTGTACCCTCCCTCTCTCAACAATTTTTTTCATTCTAAACTCCTTTTGACACCTTGTTTTTTAGCTGTTCTGCGTCACACATTTGTGTGCTATATTCTGTTTGCTTTATGGAAACAGCCCTGAAATCACCTAGGGAGCTCTAGTTAACTTCTGGTTCCCATGTGATATCTGCTAATAGATAGTATAGGTAAGGAGATGTGTACACAGAAAAGGAGGTTGTTGTAACCCTGCTATTCATGTTATCCTCATCATCTTCCTCTGTGTGCCACTTACTGGATGCACTGGGGCTGCGTTCAGACTGCTACAGTGGTTGCTGAAGGCACAGCTGAATTACCGGTTTAAGATTCCTCAGTCAACTGAACATTCATTCTTAAAATGTAATAACTTATACTGTGTGGAGAAACAGTGAAATTAAAAAGTTGGTTTTCTCTTTGTTTTAAACCTCTGAAAATTTCGTAACTGGCTCCTCTTTCCCCATTGCATACTTTATGTTACCTTTACATGTATGTTGGGCTGGTTGGGCATTTGTTTGTTTGGGGTTTTTTTTAGAAGATAGACTATTCCACTAAATAGTACTAAAAGTACAGCTCCATTTCCCTATCAGAATGTCCTCATTTTCATAACCACAGTCAGAGGTCAGCAACTACTGCAACTACTTCAGTTTCAGAATTCTAAGTGAGAAAAGAAAGCAAGCAGGAAACTCAAAAACTTTCCTTCTCCAACAACCGCTCAGTAATTTTTCTCCTCTTGGGACACTATCCCAAACTTTAAAGCCCTATTTGGGGCTTTTTTTTTTTTTTTTTTGTCTGATGACCCAAGGCTGAATGATATATCAGTACTGCTTATGTGCTTTTTTGTAATTATATGATTTAAATAGTTCAGATTTGTGAAGAAGAAATAAAATATCCGTATTCTTACAATATTCAAGCAAAGTCTGTGTCCAGGCTCTAGCTAAAGCAAGAGTTAGTTATTTGTGTTTACAAGTGAAGAGAGAATTAAGTATGCATTTCCAACTTAAATAAGTTATATATAAGGGTTGTCAAGACTCAGTGACAGCAATCCTCCATTTCATCACCCTCTTCTATGAGATAAATGAGAGCCCCGGTCTTGGCTTAGATAGGAGATATTGGATATGGAGAGATACGTGAGCCCTCAGGGTTTAACTAGCCATTTACACCCCTGGAAGTGGTGCAGCCCCTCGCTCAAACCTGCTGCCACTCACTGCAGGAGCTGTAAGGTATGATGTAGCAGAAGGGTGCAACCCCCACCAGACCCTATGTAACACCTGGTTGCACATCAAGTCTCTGAAAAGAATGAAACAACCTGTTCTTTCTGTTGACTGAGTCTAGCAGAAGAGGCAATGAGCTTAGATTTGAGGAAGGAAGATTTAAATTAGATGTTAGGAAAAATTCTCATGGTCCGGGTGAGTCAGCATTGGCATAGATTGCCTAGGCTTTGTTCTTAAAACCTACAAAGCGTAGATTTCACAACCTATCAGAAACTTTTGCCAAAAATGACTCATGGCAGTGTAACGTGTTGACTGATACCTTAAGATCCCTTGCCACTCTAGATTTTAATAGTCTGTATATGCACAGTTCATTGATTTGCTGGTTTGTTCAATCATTTAACACCTTAGCCCCAGTAATTATATCAAAAGTACTATATCAGCTGTTAGAATAGTTGTATTACAGAATGCTTTGATGCATATTTACTAATCTGTATTCTTATTTAATGCACATTAAGTTTTATTCTGACTCATAGAGAACACTTCAAGTGCAAGTGCCAAACAATAATTAATACTGTTAAAAATACGCTGCAACAAAAAGTAGAAACTGAGAGCAATGAGTGAAATATTTGCTGCTTTTTCCCCAGAAGGCTCCAGCATGAAAGACATTAGAGTATCAGCTCCTCATGTAATAATAAGGGCTTGTGGCTTTGCTGCTAGAGCACTGCGTTTTCACCAAGGATTCACTTTTTCCTGAAAAATCCTAGTAATTCAAGACTTCAGAGCACCCAAGTTAATATTAACAGCTGTGAAGTGCTTTCCTCCAGCCAAACGGCCTAGCTGTCTGCCAGCGCCATCAGTGTCTGGCAGCCTTTCTATTCCTTTCCCGCCGCATACATGATAGCGTGGAGTTGATGGGGGTTACAGACAGTAACCACTGAGGGCAGCCCTTGACTTAGAGGGACAGCTTGTTAACTGTATAAAAAGATACATTGATACCAAAAGTCATCTTTATTTTATCTCCAGAGAAGATGAGAACAGCTGTCTAGCTTGTGTTGTGAAAAGTGTCAGGAAAGTCACCAGGGCACAGTTTTAAGAAACTCTTTCCCACTCTCTCTAAATTAATAAAGACCCAAAGTTGTCCCCATTACTCATTTTGCAGCTGCCTGAAGAATTTGTCACAAATACATTTTTCAGTCGTGGTCCCGGGTCTGACTGATGGATAGGGAAAAATAAATTGGGAAATAAATATTTATGAAGTATAGTCACTCAGATTCTTTTATTTATAGATTGTTCAGTGCAGGTGCCTCTCCCAACAGTTAAACTAAAAATTAGCTAGGTTTCAGCGTTCATGATTCATCCACTATGGAAGGCTTAAATCATCAGTCCACTAAATAGAATGTTTCTGAACTAAATCATAAAGTCTTTGAAAGTGCCAATCTTGCAAATAAAATAAATGTATTTCATGCATCAGCCCAAAATGCTATCTTGAATGCAGAGGGCTTACTAACTATCCCTTGAACACCAACAGCAAAGCTTAGAATAACTGATGCTAGAAGAGTAGCTACTGGAGTTGACGTATGTCTAAGACAGCCATGGGATTCAGCAGCTGCCTCTGTCTAGCTGTATACCAAAGGGTTTCCAAAAGTCATTAGCCATTTCAAAACACAGAGGCTGTCACAGATATAGTGAAAGTTGTTGTTGTAGACAAGAGGAGCTGTCAGTAGATTAAAAACATCCCATCTGACACTTCACTTTTTTGAAACCCCAGGTCATCTTTTTCATGGTGAATTTAACTTCAAAGATAAATCATAGAATCGAATCATACAATCATTAAGGCCATAAAAGACTTCTAAGATTGTTAAGTCCAACTGGCAGCCCAACACCACCATGCCTACTAAGCCATACCCTAAAGTGCCACGTCTACATGATTTTTGAACACCTCCAGGGACCGTGACTCAAACCACTTCCTTGGGCCGCCTGTCCAGCACTTCACCACTCTTTCAATAAAGAATTTTTCCCTCATATCCAGTCTAAACCTGCCCTGATGCAACCTGAGGCCTTTTCCTCTTGTCCAATCACATTTTACTTGTGGTAAGAGACAAACACCTGCCTTGCTACATCCTTTCAGGTAGTTGTAGAGAACAATAAGGTCTCCCCTCAACCTCCTCTTCTCCAGACTAAATGACAACAGTTCCCTCAGCTGCTCCTCACAAGACTCATGCTACAGACCCTTCACCAGCTTCATTGCCCTCCCCTCGACATACTCCAGCACCTCAACATCCATCTTGTACTGAGAGGCCCAAAACCGAACACTGAAATATTATCTAGCCATTAGAACCTAACCTTATGAGCCTATATCTCTGCAGTTCTCTTCTTTGTGGGCAATTATTGCAGGTAAAAAGAACTTTAGGTAAGAAAATGGTTCTGGTGTGCCTGTAACAAAGTATTTCAGCCTCTCCTCCAAGGGCAAAAGACTGGTATTTCAGATCTACTGATCTTAAACAGGCAAGAAATTCAGTGTCTTAAGTTAAACACAAGCAACACAAGAAAATGGTTCAAAGTAGTTTCGATGCCAACCTAGCAAGCTTTCTCCCTTTTAATTTATAATGTTGGGAAAACAAAACTTCTGTACAAGGCTCAAGCATCCATTAGCAGCTTTTATAAACTGAGCTATCTCACTCCTTAATCTCTCTCCTCAGTACTTCTTACCAGTATCTGTATTTCAAGTGGTCTTGGTCAGCAAGCAGGCCCTCACTATGCTCGTTACTGCTTGCACACAGAAAAGATTATCTTGCCCCAGAAAACCTGCAGCTTAGGCATGTGACAAATAAATTGATGTAAAAAACTACTTTTGGCTCTCTGGAGGGAAATAAATCAGACAAAAGAATAGAGGATGACAGATAATAATAGAAATGGCACTCCATGTAACTGCTGCACCATGACTGCATCTTTCTTCAACAAAAGAACCTGCCTGCTTTCTCCCATCCAGCTTTTGGAGATAAGTGTCCTTCCTATGGCTTCTGAAGTAATCAAACCTTATAATTATCCCCTTAGATGAAATTGGTGCTTCTTGCTCTTAGCTGTCATTCACTCTTGGTCTTTTTCCATAATTGTTCAGGTTACCTTAACACAGAACACTCCTGCTGGTCCTCAGCCTTGGTAGATCTCTTCATCTGATCCACCACCTTTCAGTTACTTGCTTACAAAGCCCTCTCACCAAGTTTTCTAGCACTGTGCTTTGTAAGATACAAAATAGTATTGTACCTGCAGCATCATGCCTTCCTTGTGAATCCTCACTCACTTGTCTCAAGATGTGTCTTACTTGCTCTGAAACTGTGAACTATTTTTAGCATTTACCATTCTTTATTTTTCAGTTCTGAAGAGGTTCTTTCAAGTCTGGCATTAGGCTTCAAAATCAGATTGAACCCAATAAATGGTTTTATGAAGACCAGATCCTCTGCTGTTCCATTGCCACCTCTCCAAATGGCTCTTCACTTACAGGTCAGAACCTTCCTTTACAGGCACCAGTATGGAATAATTTTCAGTTAAGAACGCTATTACCTCTAAAGTTGGATCTTTACTAAGCAAGGTAAAGCTTCCCCATTCGTATAATGCATATTTGACGAGTAGTTGAATGAGTTGTTCTTCCTTGCATTGAGCTGACATAGGACCTCTAACATTTCACCCAGGCACATCGCCTGTGGCAAAATAATGGTTTGATCACTATAACGTCTTTCATAGACAATTGTGGCACGTTGTCAGTTTGCTTTTTGTGCTTTTTATCTCATGGCACTGCCTTAGGAAAGCAGGAAAGTTATCACTCAGGCACGAGGAAAGGAAAAATAACCCTGCCTAATAAACCCTCAAGTTTCTGTTGCTTTCATTTCATCTTCGAGAGTCTTATTCATTCTGACCATGATCTGACTGAAAATGTGCAAAAGTAGCAAGACTACTCACTACAAAGATAATTTGAACAGAGTTATAAAGCAGGAATTTATTGACTCAGGGTTTTTTATCAGTATTGACTTGTCTGGTTTGGTGTCAGCTCAATAAAAAAAAAGGAAGAAGTAATTCTTGTCGTAAAGAATTTTTGCTAACAAAAACTTAAAATGGACATTTCTGTGGATGGACCTGTGCCTGAGCTTCTGTGCAGCAGGAAAAGTCCATTCCTGTAGACTTTTCTGGCTTGAAGTGTTGTCAGGTCTGGTTAGAAATAAAGCAAGATATCTGATATTCGTGCTTGTGTCCTTTTGTTGGTTCTTTGGGAAGCAGTCTCTCTTCGGTTTTTGCCTCGGTTTTGTCCCAAATCAAGTTGTTTGGACACATCTCTCATTGTGAAAATTCACATGCAATTTCCCTTTTCTTCATATAATGAAGTTGAAATCACATCATTTTTCTTGAATGCATACACTTCCTGGGTAGCAAACCTCCACTGAGTTTTTATATATTTAGTTGGTAACTAACACTTACTTACCAGGCTGAAATATCATTTGCTTATCTTGCCTTTTTTGGCTTCAGAAGTGAATAGCACAAAAATAGATTGGCTTGACTGAGGGAGGCTGGTTTGGTGCCAGTTTAGAAATTAACTTTGGCTGCTGCTTGCCTGTAGATGTTTGTCTAGGTGATAGGCTCGAAGCTCTCTATTCCTCTGAGGGCCCCATAGAGCCTTTTCCCAGAGGGGGCCAAATAAGTCAGTAGAGGTTTCACAGTTCAGGTCGCTTTATTACCATCCTGCAATTCTGAGCAACTTCAGAGGTTACCAGGTTCACAGGCACCAAGTTTTCTACCAAGCAGAAGGTAGTACAGATGACCCCTCCACTTGCCCGACTCAGCAATGGAGAAACCACACTTTGTCCTATGTTCCCTGCAGTGTGGTATAGCCACCTCAGCATGGCCATAAGTAGCTACAAACCTGGCCTGCTATTTTAAAGGTCATTTTCATGCCTTCCTGATGACAGAGATTAGCCTGCTTAGCTAATTGCACAGAAAAGCTGCTCTCTGAGTTATGTGTTCTATAAGCAAGTCCCAATAACCATGAATCACCGAAAGAGAAGAGGCAAGTCTAAAGTAGAGAAGATTAACAATCTATCATATCCTTCCCTTAATTGAAGGTTTGGATTGAGGCATGTAGATGCGAAGAAGAGATAATGAACTTCTCTCTTAAAAGGCAGGGAGAAAAACCAGCTGCAGGTAATCTTGGCTTTAAACATGACTGGCAGAATACCAGCCTGGAACTCAGATCATTCTCCATGTTTCAATAGTCCAGGGAGAGTCCTGGTTCCCACTAGGATGCTGGTGTTTTATCTATATGTTTATATGAAGACTTATTTCTATTTTCTTGGAGTTACATGCAATCTAATTCCAGATCTTTCTAGATTTAAATGAAACACAGATCCATCTGCGAGTAACAAAAGGGAAAATAGAAATTCTGTAAAACACCTTCATATGATTATCTAGGAAGGATAGCAAATGTGTTATATGAATAAAGACACATGATAAGAAAGATCTACCTCTCAAGTGATTAGAGATTTATGTGACCAAGATAATCAACTGATATCAGTTGGCTGCTGTGCCTGTTGTGAAGAACTCGATCTGCCCAGTTCAGTCTGACAGTAATACTTTCATGTTTGCCTTTACTACAGAGACCATGCAGGCAGCCTGTCAGACCAACATTGCCACAGTGGCGGTTCTTGCAGTGTTCAAAAGACTGAATAAAGAGATGGGTACACATTGATACTCCTCGTTTGAGCCTCCTAAAATGCTCATATAGCCATCTAAGTTTTTGCAGTCTTTTTCCACTCCTCTTACTGTAAATCAGAGCTTCCTACCTCACTGAAACTTTGTATGGGATTCCCTGCTCTCCAGGAGAAACTGTGGAGGAATCCATCATTTTTAAAGTATAAAGTCAATGAGAACCTCCTTTGATAGGGACAGGCTGGGATAAGAGCAGCAAGAAGACATTCAATTGGGTACTTCTTAGTGGAGAGGGTTCCTTCTGCAAAGTGCAAATGAACATGTAGCTCAGACTTGGTTGCACGGACCTGAAATGAAATCAGGCTTCTCACCATTCAGCATCAGCCAGAAAAAAATATTGCCTTACTTTGGAATGCTTGGAAACAAGAGAAGGAGAAATCTTACCCTGTATAAAAAATGTCCTTCGGATCAGCTGCCTCGCTTAGCAGCAAAGACACATCCTCCCCGAACGATGTCTCCGGGCCCTCCACAAAGCCTACAGTCTGTACAGGTTTCTTGAAACCTGTATGACTCAAGCTAACAATACCTCTGTCTATTGTGTTTTAAAAGGGAATCGATGCCCTGAATAATTTTTAAACACCACACGCACACAAATTGTACAATAAAACATTTGCTGCAGAAGAATTAGGGGAAACAGGTTTCAGTAGTGAGGCACAGCAATCATATTCCTGATGCCACCACCCACTGTGGCTTTTCTGTGGGGACACACTTCCCTTTAAAATGGTTAATGCTTAACTGAAATTTCAGATCAACAAAACTCCAACTAACAACAACTTTTTGTCTTTACTTTTCTCTCTCTCTCTGACACTTGAGAAAGATGCTTTTATTTCTCTCTTGCATTTAACCAGAAAAACTTGTTATATAGAAATGCAGAATACAATGGTGGCAGAGCTGCACCGCATCAAACCCTGTGGGACAGCCCTTTAGAATTTTATTCCAAAGTTTTGAAAAAAACATATATTAAAAGAAAGATTGTGAGGAATGTTTTGTCTTGAAATGTTTTTATCTGCAAACAAATATGAAAACAAAGCCCAGTAACAGAAATGTAACATAAAAAATAATGTCATCGTTAAGTACTGAAGTGAATGTTGGTCTCTGGTTTCTGGTATTTTGTACCTAAGACACTTTTTGACTTAGATGATCATATATATTATGGCATCCTGATGAAATACTGCTGTCTTATAAAGAAAACTGCAATGCAGAATTTTCCAAACTACCATAAACTTAATTACCTCCTGCAGAGGATCTAAGTGCTTATTCATAGCATCATTACTTTTAGTAATTAAGTCTGTAATTTCCATCACAATATGATTTGTTCCTTCCTAAATCATGAAAGTCAGGTCAAAACATTACATTTGCCTTGTCAGCATACAGAAATTTCATTATGTTTGGTCCATGCAGAACATGTGTTAGTTCTTCACCATTTAAAGGAGATCAAAGAAACTTCTAAATCCTGGATGAACTGGTAGGGAGCGATGGGGAAGGAGGGTGATCCAGTCAAGGGAGAAGGCAGGGATGCGTGTGTCCAAACATCCATCTGAGCAGATTTTAGAGGTGTGCATTAAACCCACTGGCCAGGTAGGGCAAGAGGTATAGATGTGTATCTATGCTTTCTTCTGCAGCAGCAAAGTTTCCAATTCTGCAGAAGGCCTGTGAATTTTTGTGGTTATTGTTACTGAATATGGGGAGCAGAATTTTGCTCTCTGTAAATTCTTCCAGCTGAGGTTTCTTTCCCTTCTCAGTGCAAAGGATGGTACTCACTGACTTTAAGTCAACATAATGTTTTTCCTTTAGTTTTCTCCTGCTGCCTGCAGAGAAGATATAGTCATAAGACAGTAAATAACACTTCTTAATGACAAGAAAATTCAAGTTAGATCGATCTTGGATTTTAATAGCAGAAGCTGACTTAATGCTGTGCAATAGTTGCTAGTGCTTACAGTGACGACATCCCTGTTATTATGCATGTTGAATGTTAATATGGTATTTGCTTTTCTTATTCAACTCAATTTTCTTCCAATTTTTCTCTTCCTTTATAAGATTTTTTTTTTTTAATTCTGCCAGGAAAGAAAAGTCTTACTGGTTGCTAAGTAACTGTAGAAGTATTGCTGCAGATGTGTGGTAAGTATATCTACTTACTATGGTGGTGGGGTTTTTTTAAATGAAAAAAATTCTTTAAGTAAAATAAAGATGATATTGAAAGTAATGATAGCCTGATAAAAGATAATTTTAATTATCAGAAATATTTGCAGGTATGTATACAATGCATAGCAGATAGTAGAAAGGTTTTGGAAGGAGTGGCTTATTTTCAGTTGGGTTATTTTAATAGCATTGGCACAGAACCCCCTATCCCCAGAGGTTTATACGCATATCGGATATGACATACAGGCACTCTTATCACATCTGGTTGCAGCTCAGGTGGGAGAGACTTTCTTCACAGCATGCTCACACTAAAACAGAGTAAGCCAGAAGTTGCAAGATGATGCAATCTGATTTTTTTTCATCTTCTGTAAAGATGTCTAGGTAGATCATGAGTCTTAACATTGATCTAATATTTCTGCCCATGGAGGCTGGGAAGTGCCCCTTTGCTTTTGTCAGTACAGTACTCCAGAGCTTTAGCCAAAGTTTTATGGGACATAAATGAAGGTGGCTATCAGGGAAAAAATCAGTCTCTTGACTCTTTTGCACGGCTGCTCGCAGGTAGTGTGTATGTTATTTGAGTGCCATAGTTGTCCTTTCTGAATTCATTTCCCTGAGCACCACAGAACCCCTTTAGCTCATGGAAGTCAGGAATCCCCACACCAAGCAAGATCTCACCCGTTTCACGTCACTCCTTGGCAGATATGGAGGTATGTAGTTGTCCACTGACTGGTCCGTGTGAGGACTAACAGCTACCGCTGTTACCAGTGGCTCCTTTATGTAAGAGAACTGTGCCGTTGGGTGTGAGGTATAAGAGTTAAAATCATTAAAATTGATCATTCATTCGGGGGAAAATATCTTATGTGATAGTGAATGATTACTCTACTGAGAGATTCATTTTAGCATTTACTAATTTGAGTGTGTTTGACTTTGCACCCACAGCAGGATTTTATTGTAGAGTTTAACAGTAATTGTATATACATAGACAGACTCTCCTCTTAGCACAGGAGTAACAGAAGAACTGTAATTCTTGACATTATTCAAAACTAATGTATGCCACTTTAAATATGTGGATATTCTGTTAATATTTAATTTATTGTAGGGAGGTTAAGAGGGTTCAATTTATTTTGTTTTTTTGTATTCAGTTTAATCAAATGTGTCCATTAAGTGCAAGACGTGGCATTAGAATTCTTTTAAGGTATGCTTGCAGGAGATTGATTTTTGCCTGTGTTTGCAGAGACTGAAGGAGTTTGCCCATGTAATCTCAAAAAAGGTCAAATCTTGACTTAATAAATGTATGATTCAGGAACATAAAGCTCATTCTTTAGGACATCACATTAATATTTATTGGGATCTGCATGGTACAAAGACCTGCTAATTAGGAGCAGAGTCTTTTCTGTATTGGTTAAACTGTCTTAAATCCAGTTTTGCTCAAGAGGGATTAAAATTGCTCCAATTATGATAAATCTACTAAACAGGGGACTCATATTCCCATTAATTCCTATGGCTCAGATTAGTGTGCGGGTACACCTTTCTGCCATAAATAACAGCCAGTGGTAGTTGACATTTTTAATAAATTCAGAGAAGAATATTTCTAAGGCAAATCATCCTCTATTGCTGACAGTAGAGTAAGAACTAGATGGCAGTCAGGGAGCCCAGAAGGAGCTATACTGACGCGTCTGGAAGAGGCACCAGCTGTGCCACCCTGTGCAGCACTTGCCCTGTGCAGGAAGGGAGCAAAGCAGCAAAGACCAGAAACCTTGGCTAGGAGCTGCCTGAAGGAAATGCTCCCAGATATAGTGCTAACAGTCAGTCACAATTTTAGAAGTACAAAAGAATGAAGATGGGTACCATAGTGAGATAACAACAGAAAAACCACTCTGAAAGTGAAGCAGGAAGAAGAGGTTATTGTCCAAGTAAGGAGCTAATATGTACAGGTATATTTTTGGTACTGCCTAGGTGAGGAGGATATGTCTATATAATGTGCAAGACAATATGGAACAAACACCACCAGGCTGAACCAAGCCTGTAAATCCACAAGACCCAGTCTGGATCTGGTCCAGAATGAGTGCAGCTATGTATGCATAGTGCCAGCCCTGATAAAATATACCCTGCTTCTGGGCTTTGTTTGTTGTTTCTCAAATACCTTTGATTACAAAGTTAGTGAGTTAGAAAAGATTAGACCAAGCAAGTGGTAATCCCAATATTTTTGTAAAGAGGGAAAGAGTATGTATGCTGTGTAACAGTTGTAAAAAGACTTGGTGCCCTGGTAGAAAATTCCTAGAATAAGCGGGCTTAAGACACACTTGCAATTAAAAGTTCATTCCTTATGTTAAGGGAAGAAGCCACAGAGTCAAAACTAGATTGAAAAAATAAGGGTGGAAAGTAGCTAGAAGAGAATCATATGGCACAGAAGGGCACGAGACAGAATCACCAGAATCATACTCCTTTATTTTTCTTTAAAAAGTGTGGAGAATACTGTTCACAGGCATGCCCCTAAAAGGTTCAAATCGATGACGGACGAGAGTATGCTTTGTCAGTTCAGGATGTCCCTGCTGATCCTGCTTCTTGACATTGTGGGTGCTGATACAGACCAAGGTGGGGAGGATGGTGAGGCAGCAACCTCATATCCTGCTGGGAGGCTGAAGTGAGGGAAGGAAAGTAAGCACTTATATATGTGTGAGGAAATTGAAGAGCTTGCACTCAAATATTACTGTAGTAGACCAGCTTAAATCCTAGAGGCACTTTCTGAACAAGTCAATAAGAGATAAGTATTGATGGAACTTGCCTGACCTTGAATCAACAGAAACTTCTTTGTTTTCATAGAGCTTATAGTATCTGATAACAGAGTGACTCAGCTGAAGAACTTTGCACCTCTACACAGTATTGTCAACACTGTGGTAAGTCTGGAGAGATAATGAGATTTTAAAACATACGTGGGTGCAGCTGTTGGAATCTTAACTCCTGTAATTTTGTTTGTTTGTTTGTTTTTCCTTCTGACAGGTATTATTCTAAAATAGAAAAATAGAAATCACAAAACCCCATTTAAGACCCATGCCCTGAATCTTCAGGACTCTCAGCTCTCAATGAAAGGGACAATAATGGGCAGAGAGCTGAACCATCTGCCTAAACTATTCACCCAGAATTCCTGATGGGGTAAAACCACACAGAATAAAGTGCTCTCTGCTTTTAATTATTGGCATACAGGGAAAAGTCAGCCATCAGAAAGCTTCATTTGCATCAACTTTCAACTCAACACTCCTCTACTGATGATTTTGCGTTATCGAAACAGGAAGCAAAATAAAAACTGGTTTGGATAGTGAAGATGAACCTAATGTAATTGAGTTCATTTTGGAGTGCTTCTTCAGAAGGACTCTCCAGACAAAGTGAAGTTTCTTCCAGAAGCTGAAGAGTGATAGCAAATTTGGATTAGCTCCATGAGTGTCGCCTATTTCCCAGAGCTGAACAGAGCTGAAATGGCCACCATTAGCTAAACTGACAGGCAGAGTTGGGCAGAGTTCCCGAATGGCCGAAGCGTCTCTGCAAGCCCTCTTGGATGGTTCTCCATAATGAAATCCACACAACAGCTGGAGAAGTGATGGCTAACAGCATATATGCCTGCTGTGTGCTCTTTCCAGTGAGTGGGGAATTACTACTTTTAAAGCTAGCTTGAGGGAATATATTATTTATCGCCATAAACACGTTGCTGGGGGCAATGTTCAGGTTGAAGCTTTGTTTCTCTAATATTGATAATCTCTCTCTTCCCACTGCCAAGAATCCAGTGCTTGGAATGGGAGAATAATTTGTAAGGGCTCTTGGAGGTATGTTTAGTGTTTCAGAAATTCTGTCTGAGGGCTTGAACTAAAGATATGTGCTAAGAACCCTGAAATACATTTAACTGGTCTTTTTCTGATTATTCCAAACAGCTAACAAGAGAAAGCTTATGCAATTGGAAGCTTTTATTTCTTGCTAACACATGTTCACACACACAATAGCATACCGTTGAATTGTATCCAGAAAATTAATTATTCTTCGGTAGGATTTTGGGTTTCTCTGAGGACAGCATCTACATCATTTTTTTTTTTGTATTAAAGAAATCTTTTTTCTTTGTTCAACAAATAGGTGTAGTGGGGAAATACTTGCCTGGGAAATTCCTGGGGGAAATAAGATGCACAAAGATCTTGATGCTGCAGTCCAAGATAAATAGGACATTGTAATACTCTTAGCAAATGAAAATGCAAATCTCTGAAAAGCAGAAGAGAAAAAAATATATTCCCTGTCCCAAACATTCAGTGAAAGGGAGTGGGACTGGGAAGCATCTGACAAGCACGTTATTTGCAGTCTTCTGTTAATTGAGTGTTATCTGAATTGCTTGCAGCTGTCATTCCATGATCAAATGCATTTATAGAAGTGCCAGTAGTTTCAGAGAGAAGATGCACTTACCAGAAAAAAATTGCGAGCACTAAATGGTTACTGATATAAGAGATGTCCAGGAGGACTCCTTGTACTTATCAGGGGTCTGTCCTGTAAGCCTAATCAGTGTGGTGTTAATTTATCATTTACAGCTAAAGAATCTAATTGGGAATTTCTTTGTTTGCATATGTGAGTTCAGCTTACCAGCCTCTCTGTGATCTACCAATGAACTACCTAAGATGTAGGTGAGGCCAATGCAGAAAGAAGGCCAATGCAAAGAAGGAAATATTTCTGAGCTCAAGAAGCAGGAGTGCAACTCCATAAGACTTAGGAAGCAGGGGAAAAAAAAAAAAAAAAGGAAAAATGAAAGAACAGAAAAAAAGAAAAAAATAGGGTGATGGAAGAAGAGATGTGGAAACAATAAAGGAAGAAATTTGAGAAAAGATGTAGAAAGAGGAATAGGAGAGAAGGAAATAACAATTGTGCAACAGAGGAAAAGTCTGGATCATAGAGAGACAAATATAGTTATGCAGAGGACAAATAGAGAATGGTATGATGAAAGAGTACTAAAATAAGAGAAAAAAATCAGAAAATAAATACAAATTAGCAACAAACTAGAATTATGGAATGAATAAATCCATACCTGACACTGTGCTCAATGAACATTTCATACTATTTGTCTTAGGCTTTCTCATGAAAATATTATCATAAACCTCGAAGCTTTGATGTGCTATTGACGCACTGCAATGTGGACCTTTGTAAGCTGAAGCTGTATGCAACCAAACTCAAAAATGCTCTGCCTGAAAGCAGCTGTGTTGCCATGTTGTGATCACCAAATGCAGCTTGAGAGTGCAAAGCTACTTTAGATACCCCCAAAAGCATTTCTCTTTCTCTTCAATTTGTCTTTGGCTGCTGCTAAATCACAGATTTGTGACAAATGTGAGTCTGGAGGACCCTACAAAATAACTACATTTCTGTAATTCACACTGTTAGTTAGCAGATAGTGTTTAACAAGTCTTCTGGCATATATGACTTTACTCCTTGTGGGCTGTAGAAAAATTTTCTGTATCTTTTTAATCCTTTAAGTGACATTAAAATATATGTTTGTGTTTATTTTCAACTTGAGATAATTTAATTTCCACAGTTCCTCCTTTTGGGAAAACAGCATTTTATGGACATGAAGCAATACAAATGACTGCATCAAATAAATTTACTTTCTAGTTTCTATTGTATGGATACCCAGTCAGTGTTTCAAAAAAAAAACTCCAATAATCAAAATTCTCCAAAATCGGATTTGTGTTGAGACATCCTGCTGCTAGTAGTGTCACTTGCCAGCTGTCAAATCCTCTGATATATTGTATAGTTTGTGATGCTTTTGCCATGGATTATTGATTGGGCACTGCAGTCGGCAAAGCATTGGTGATTCTGCTCCTGCCTTCAGTTACAGCTGTCTGCAGACACAATGATACGCACACGCTTGCTCCAGCCATACCAGTGTGAATCTGTTTTCTAAAGCATTAATCACTGCACAAGCACAAGGAGGATAATCGAAGTCCTGTGGGCATTTTAGATAGTTCAGCTCCACTCCATACTGTGAAGACTGCCAAGCTTTATATGTTATGAGACAAGTAGAAAATGTTGTCTGGATAGAGCACTGGGGGGAGAGAGAAATAGATCAAAAGCCATACTTGGCACATAGGACCTTTTCGAAGTGCTGACTAGCTGTTTGTGTTTAGACAGTAATTTGGGGCTGAGAGGCTACTTTCAGATCTGCTTCTATCTAGCTGTGAGGAGTGTGAGAGTGTGGGAAAGAGGACTTTGTTACTGATTGTCTTGATGGCTCTCCTGTTTTCCAGCAGTGCTAATCTGGCAGGCTTGAGGGCTTTTAGAGACATATGGATACAGAGTTTAAGGTGACAGAGGGCCAAAAAAGGGAGTGACTTGAGTCAACAGGGTTATTTCCCCCCTGAATTATGGGCTCATTCATTTCTATGGTCTCATAAATGAAGTTTCTTTTAGGTATGTCATCTCACCCTTGAAGACTCCCAGCAGGTACTGTTGGTGTGGAGTCAGTTGGAAGATGATTTTTATCACAAGTTTACAGAGATAAATGCAATAATGTAAAAACTCCAGTAGAAGCTGCTGTGTACAACCGTATGTACTTTAGGCGATCCCAGAAGAACAGTGCTACTTACAAGGCACTATGGATGTAAACATCTCCCAGATAATGGGAAACTTCTCCCATTCCAGACATGTCATATCTCAAACTCAAACAAACCAAACCACAAAATATAAAAACCCAAACCTGCACAAGTGGGAATGGTTTCTAAAGTGCAAGTGAGTAGCAGATTTCTGAGTGATAGAAAGAATGAGAGAAAGACTTGCATATGTCTTCACTGTTTGTGAATACTGTAAGAAGAAGCAGAGAAGAATTTTAAATCTGTCAGAACTTCAACGAACTTTGGATGTCATCCTGAAGTCAAAAGAAATGGTATAATCACCTTGGAACCAGTGATGGATCAGATATATGGTCACTGCAGCAATTAAAAAGAAAAAAAAAAATAAGAAAACCCCCAAAACCAAAAACACCCAGAAAAGGAAGGGTATGGTTTGATTCAGATATATGCATCCTGAAGCCCTGGATATTTTATATCACAGAGGAGTACACATACAATTAGTCTTAAAAGGAATCACCCTCTTCATATAAACACAGCAGAAAGTATCCTTTGAAAGATATTGAAGGTAACAATAAACTCTGCTTAATATTATGACCAAATTGACTTTTTAAACTACACCACAATTTATGTTCATATGAGGTTCCAATCAGCCATTTATTTTATCTTCTCTTTTGCTGTTTCAAGAAAGAAGCGGGAAGATTACCTATAATTGTCTCTCATTCTAGACAAATGCAATCCTGATGTCTGTGGCCTGACGGGAAGAGTTGCTGTCCTGCCAGAAAAGGAGAACAACTCATTGACATCTGGCAGCAGGAAGGGAACAAAGGGTCTGCTAGAGATGCATAGCTTGCTCCTGGTGTTACAGGTGAGATATTTCCCTTTATAATAAGCAGACACATCATAATGTGACTGAAATTCTGTAGTTGCAATACTGAGTGTACATCTGGTCAAATCCGCTCACATAAATATCATTTGGAGTGCAGAAGTTGTAGACTGACAAGGCAGGGTAAAAAGGTCTATTTAATGTCTCCTTTGAGCAGCAAAGACCCCTGTGCAGCCCTGTGTGTCACACAGGCTTTTGCTAGAGAGCAGAGGGAACGAGGAGCAGGCACTCTTAGCAGAGCTGCAGTATTTACTCACATGAGCTGGGAGCTGCAAAGGCTCTTTGGACCAACTGGGCAGCCAAGGCAAGTGGCTGGAGGCACCAAAAGAGAAAGCAAATGATTATAGGCATTGGACCCACGAAGATTTAGGAGCTGGAGGCCTTGCTCCTCAGCAGCATAGGCAACACGTCCCTCCAACCTGACAGCCACAACCTGCAAGACTGAGGCATTGCTATAAGATGAGAAAAAGTCACAGGACCAGCACAAGAGAAGGACAGTATATTATATACTTACCCTTCTGGAAAGGAATGGTTGTATATTATTTACTACCCTATCTCCCTGTTACTTCTTCCCCCTCCATCCTTCAGTGAAACACTGTTCTAATATTTGAGTTCATTTGTCATTTAGAAGTGGGAATTATTAGTTTACTTCATTTTATATTTCTCATTGGTATATATTTAAGCTGGTGTTTACTAGAAACTCCTGAAGTTTGAACCCAGCCCTTTTTGCTGTCAGTAAAAGCATGACAGAAGGGTTGTATTCCTCCATCTTCATAATAAATATGGTATTTCCTGAAATATTTTGCAGTTAATGTTTGGATATTAAGCCCTAATAAATACTCAGAAAAGTGTGAGATGTTCTGTATGCAGACATGTACTTCCATATACTGCAGACCATGATTGTATGTTAAAATTTGTTCTTATTCAAGTTTTATGTGCCTATACCACTTTTCTAACTACAGCTTGAATACATGCTCTAGTTATTTCTATAAAATGTAAGGTTATTACTCACCTCGCAGTTGTTTAAAGCACCCAACATTATGTTAAATGCCTCTGCTGTACTCAAAAGAGTGAGTCGTCTTTCAGTGAAGACTTCATACCATCTAGAATGAGGCACTAGAAAGACACCAAGTGATGACTTACTGTGCTAGCAATGTGTGAAAACATACCTGGTTCAAATTTTCCCTTAACACTCCTATCTGTACACTCTGTGTACTTCACATATAGACCCTGAAATATAAACCTCACATTGTGGTTTTCAGTGGTCATCAAGATCTTAATTTGTAGAGCTGTATTTCTGTAAAGGCCTCTACCATGTACTAATCTCACAGCAGAGAATACTTGTCTGTTATTTAGATCACCATACTTTTCTAGCCCATTTTCCAATGTCAAAGTTTCTAAGTAATTATCTGTTACTTCAAATAATATAAAAATAGGATGTCATTACCGTTAAGCATCAACTGCAAGGATTTAATTTTAAACCATTTCTCCTTCCCCTGACTGAAGAAATTCCCCTGCATCATTTTTAACCTTTCATCAGCATAATTGCTAAATAATTAACAATGGTTAAATGATGAGAACCTGAGAGATTTGAAAATTATTACTGAAGTATGTATTTCACGGGAGCAATGACCTATATGAATTTGTTTTGAAGTAAAAGCAATGTATATTCAATAGTAGCGTGCAAGATGTTCTGATATATGTGCTTATGCCTTAGCCACCTCCAGCTGCTCTGGTCCTACATCAAGGCATAAAGACCCATCTCACTGCACTAATTGTGTGCTGAGGCTGAGCTCTACTTCTCCAAGGTTATTTTAGAATGCTTTGCAGTGTCTTCATTTCCACTAATACGAATTACTTATTCCACAGAAAAAGCCATGAAAACCATGTAAAGGCTCTATAATCCTTTTCTACTTTGTAGCATATATTATTTCCTTGCTTCTGTTAGCTGAGCTGATTAAAATTCTGAGTTTTTCTGCAGTTTCTCCACTCTTCTCAATAAGCTCCATGTGCTGATTTTGGATATTCCTTTTATACACTCTTTAGGAAATGATAGTTGTCAGCCTCGCCGCCTGTCCCATTTCTGTGAGTCATCGGGATTTACTCACTCTCCTTTGCCTCCTAACTTGGCTATGCTTAGAAACAGCACACAAATTTGCTGGGATCCTGGTGACCTGCTAATCTAGGTGCCATCAACACGTGGGGCCTCATGTCCTCTCGTGTCCTTTGTTCCAGCCGCTCCCATTCATTCTCCCCTTACCGCAATCTTAATATTTGTACTACAATTCTCTGCATAACAAGGGTAGGAATACGGGGAGGAACTGGAGGTATTCATCAGTGGGGGAGGAGAGCAAGGGTAGGAGAAACCATGGGACCATGACATATACAGCATAAATCTGTCAGAAGCCTGGCTGCTACCTAACTATATTATTTCTGCCCCCATCCCCCCCTCCCCTTTTTTTTTTAAGTTCTGAAGGTCATTTTGTGTATAGTGTTATGGCAACACTATTAAGATTCCCAAATCAAGGCTCTGTTTTCTTGCGATCCTTCTCAAGTTCATCCTTTTTGGAGGTAAGTTTGTCTTCCCAATAGTTTTTGGAAAAATCATGGAAAGTTCTCTGCTGATTTCACACCCAGTTTGACGGTGTGGATGTAGCCTATATCTAATCACATACCTACATCTTCCCTTTCTGCAATTTTCTTCTTTTCCCTTGCATCATGTACCTTTAGTGGTGGATGTGAATCTACAGCCAGTGGCTGATGCAACTACTCTTTGAATTGCAATTCCCTCCGGTTTCACTCAAACCTCTCAATAGCCACGTCTTTCTTCTTGCATGCTTTCATCTGTTGCCGTGCCATTCATTTTCAGTCAAAGTTTATTTAATTTTTTTTTGGCTGAGGTTTTGAGGGAGGTAGTGGCAGAGAGCTTGTTTTGGTTTAGTTTTCTGTTAGAGGTTCCAAGATACACAGTTTGCTGAATTACCAGTTGTGTCTCTACAGTCCTAATGACCCTTCACTCCTGTCACTTCATGTATGCCTCTGTGCTGTTTAAATCAGGGGCACCTGTCTGGAAACAAAGGGAAGTGGCTGTCTGAGTGTTTTCACAAATAAAGTAATGTGTCTATTGCTTCAGCTATATCCCCACCACTTCCTCGTGAAGTATTTAGCACAAGGGTGTTCTGGAAGCTTTGGCTTTGTTAAACACCTGCTCAGAAAATTTGCTGAGTACCGGAGGCCATGGGAGTACAGCAGCCCATTAACACTTGCTTTTGAAAATGCTGGTCTAACACTAATACAGCAGTTGTGATCCTCTGTGAGAAAGTGCTCTAAATGCAAATTTTAATCAATGCCATTTCCTCATAAATCAGTCCCTCTAGCTTCCTAATTATCAGCGCCAGGCTCTCAATTGTCATTACACTTCTCATATTGAGGTCTAGATTGAAAACGATATCTTCCTGTGCTGCACCAGAAAGGATTATCATTGAGCTACTCTATCAAGGATCTGAGCATACAACACGAAGCTGATTGGCACGCCTTCCTCTTTCCTCTGCACAAACTTCCACCAGTGCAGCTTTCCCACTGTAAAGATACTTATTTTTCATTCTTTAAAAAAAAACCCAAACCCAACCCATTCCACAAAAACCCCAAACCTACATGTTGCTTCTGCAGTACTATCATTTATAGCTATTTTTAAGAAACACACTAATGAAATTTGAGCCAACATCAAGTTTTTTTTTTTATGTAGTTCATGGACAACGTGACCATAACTGCTGTTTCCCTTTCTTCCTGTGCTACATTTTTGCAGCCTTGCTTTTCTGAACAACTGTAAACCTTTAAATCAATAAAAAGAAAGTGAATTTTCACTGGAATGGCTAAGAGACGTCTAAGCTTCCAAAACCACAGTGAAATAATTTCCCTCCACAGTAAAATGGATGTGAAATTCATTGGCAAGCAACTGCATGTTCTGTTTTGTTATGTGTAAATAGAATAAAAAAAGGAATTATGATTCCTATATTATAATTTCTTGGAAAAATAATTGCATGCAACCTGCTTCCATTACCAATAAGCAGAGTTTATTTATTAATTTAATGAATAATAATGAAAATAATCATATGCTTTTATTAGGTTGTTTAGTTTCCTTATGATTGGGTACAACCTTGTTACACCTAAGTACTATACGTCAAAAATTTAATATTGCTGGTGTTTATTGTTAATAATAAATAAAAATTAGAATATGATTAATTTTAAAAGTACTATCCTTTTACTGCCACAAACAGTAAACATTCTGCATATTTTAGAATATTCATTGTTGATTCTGTAAATGGAGACTCTTAAAGAGATTTTTGCAAAGCAAAAAGAAAAATCTTTCCTTTTCCATTTAAACCTGAAATTAGAAATGCAGATTATAGTTTTAAAAAAATGTATAAAGGCTCAGCATTCAGGATACTGTAGTTTATTAATGACTTTTGAAGGCATGCCCTGCCGGGGAAGCCTACAAATGTAATTGAAAAAAAATGCATAGTGACCAATGATAAAAATAAAGATATTAATGAACATACAGAACAGGGAAACTTTAAATATATTCAGGTGAAGATTTTGAGGCATAATCTTGATTAAGACCAAATACAGTGTTTTATTTACCAACTACAACAACAGAAAGACTTCAGAGTTTTGTTTTTCTGTTTTGTTTGCTACTGATTAGCTGCCGTGAATGTTTAAAGCTGCATGTTTGTGTCTCACTCCATGAGAGAAGCAACAAAATGGTGTGCATTTTCAGTTATGATCTGGAATGCATCCTGTGCACTCTGGCTGTGGGAGTTAAATGGCCTTAATGTTAAGAGCAACTTGAGTCTGGACTCTAATGTCTGCTGCTTTACAGAACACAGACATCAAAACACAGGCTTGTCAGTTTGACTCATCATTCATGCAGCTAAAAGCTCATTGAGCTATTTAAAAAGCCTTCTGGTAATTAGTAATCTGATTTTAAATCTTTCATATCACTCATACTCTTACATGGTTTATAGGTGATCCAAAGTCCAGACCACAGTCCTGTCAGTGGCGCTACAGAAATGTTTGAAAAGAATAAGAGTAGTTGGTAGTGGCTACCCATACAGATCTGATTACAAGATTTGCACTCCAGTGCAAAAATATGCCTAATCCTTCAGGTATTTTACTGAAACAATCAACTTCGTATACATGAGTAGTCACCTTGAATTATAAATAGAAGAGCACTAATCATACTAATGAGGCTTAGCAAGACTGGTACAAGGATTATGAAAAGCCTTTTCATCCCATTCTATCAAAAATGGTTTAATTTCTTACATTGGGTTGAAAATTAAAAAGAATGAAGGAAGAAGTAATATGCAACTGCCTGGGAATCTCCACGCAGCTTACAAATTCTGATTGATCTCAAAACTTTTCTGTATTCCTAAATATCACAGTGCATGTGTAACCTGCTGCATGCTGCCAGAGGTTGACAGACATTCAAGAACAGGAATATTGGAGGGCCCCTGAACTTCGCTGGTTCCACTCAAGTGGAAGCCACTTGAAGAAAAGCAGAGTGGCAACTTAGAAAATCCTGGCTAGTCAACTTTGTTGGACAAAATGTTTTTTTTTCACTAGAGAAGACTAGTGAAGTCAGGGATTGATACCAGGAAAGGATTAAAGGGCTGACTGACTATTCAGATGGAAGGCGTGTGTGAATTAACAGGGAGGATTTACTTTTTCACTTGAGGTAGAGTTTGATGAATACTTCCTTCAGGGGAATTGTTGGCTGGGTCAGCTTTGCACAGAGAGAAAGAAGCTATTTTTCATCTTAGCCAGTTCTCCAGCCTGGCTCACCGTGTAGCTCCGCAAATTAAGATGCACAATGAAAAGGTGGTGGCAAGAGAGGCAGGTGTAGATGAAGTTACAGCTTATCAAGTCAGGCGTGATATGACCAGCTGTGGAGGTGAGCCTGCTTGTAGGTGGGAGGATGGAGAGACACGTGACATCTTCCAGGTGACAGAGACACGGGTAGACAAGTTGCGTGAGAACAGTGAGAGAATTTTGAACTAAATCAAAAACGTGCTTAGAGCAGAGAGGAACCCAAAACAGAGAAATGCATTACAAAGCTTGTACCATTTAGCCAAAGGCAAAGGTGAGAAGGCTGTTTACCTCCCTTATGGCATGACATTGAAGTGATAAATTCTAGGCATGAAATAGGCCAGTGGGTTTGAAATTCAGAAGAGGATTTCAGTTGAACTAGTGAAGATGTTGAGGAAGCTATAGGGGAAGAGCTAGCACTAGCAATGGTAACAACAACTGATGAGTGTAAGTGCGTGTTTCTGTGAAGGAGTAATAGATGGCCTCAATTGTACAGAAGCCAATGAAGACAGAACAGGCCTGTTTAGCCTAAGGAAGGAATAAAAGCATGCTGCTTCTGACCGTACGTGCTTAGTACGCTCATGAAATTTAAGCAGGAATGTTCATTAAGACAATTTGCTGCAATGTCAAGATATGGAAACTCAAACGTTTCTTGCCAGTCCTCAGAATTCTAACTTTGTATAGCTCTCCACTGCCTATTTTCTTCTAGATTCTTATAATACAGACATTCATTAATACAGGGCAGTAAATTACAAGCAAAATATTTGTTTTAAGATAAAAAGGCAAAGAGTAGTCTGGTTTTAGTTGCTGATTATAACTAGAGAATGCACATGCTTTACTTATGGATAAAGTATGAAAGATAGTCATAGTCTGTTATGAAAAAAGAGTTTAGGAGAAAAATGAATGAAAACAAATTATTTCGTAAAATTCTGTGTAACTAACAGAGTCTTTGCAAAATGCTTAAGCAAAACAATCTCACAGCTTGGCAATGTATTTGCTTCAAATACGATAACATTCCAAATATATTTCTGATTCAGTTAAACCAAATATTTCAAAAATCCTGAAATGGGAGCCTGTGTCAAAATAAGCAATAAAAATCAGTAATAGTATCAAACTCTCAGCAAGCAGTACATCGTCTAAAGAAGAACAAAGCTTGAAAAGCCCTAGTTCTACATGGCCATTTAATCACATACAAATTCTGCTTCCTTCTCCGGCTCTAAACACTGTTTAGCAAAACCTGAAAAGGAATAGAACCACCACAGTTTGCTGAAAGATGCAAGCACAAGATGTTGTAAATAGCTTTTCCTTTTCTGTAGAGTCTGAGAACAAATATAGCAGCTTGAATATCTCACCGTAAAAGGGTCTGCAAACCACACAGATCAACTGGAGGGATTTGATGGATAGGTATAGATTGGCTATTGTAATAGTTGTGAGTCAGTTATTGCGTACTCTGCACCAGACTGCAGGAAAAAAGCCCACCCAACTGCTGCCTCTCCAAAGCTTAACCATTTAAATATTAAGAAATAACTAAAATTTAGCTCTTAATTTACTTAAAAACTGAAGTAGATTTTAAACACCTTAATTACCATTACATGAAAGATACTATTGAAGCAATAAGGTATTCAACAATATTTGAGTGTAAGAAATCAGCTTGTATACAAACAAAATGACTACTTTTAAATTTCTTATCTAATGCAAATACAAAAATGTTTCCTCCTCCTACCATGCCCTAAAACTGGAGTTGCACACATGTACTTGAGCTGGCTCTGACTGTGCTCCCTGAGATTTCTTTCCTTTTATACCTATGCATCTGATATGTTTCCTTATAGTTTGTAGTGCTCAAAGTTTAATTCGCAGTACATTGGGTTTTCAACTTACTGGCTCATGGGAACAGCATGAAGCGTTTTAACGGTCTTTAATTTAGAAAGAATCATTTCCTGAGGTAAAATTTGCTACAAGACTGTAAAAGAAGGTTTTGCATGGCTGTTTCTTTTTTCTACCTATAGAATTTTCATGTTTTGTAAAATTTTCTAACAGACAGGAACTCAGTGCATGATAACATTGTTCAACAATATTTGGTTTTCTGCAAGTCTTTCAGTATTACCTTATTAAGTAAAAATTGATGCATGATTTCATTCATCTCTCCCCTATTTTTCCCATCTCTCAGTATGAGCTGTTCTGAAATTATTTTCATGTACTAGAAGACAAAGTGCCAAGTACCTAATTTAGCACTCAACTGTTACATCCAAATTTCAGTTGTTGTGTAACACCAAATACTGTAAAGACGAAAAGCTAAAGGAATCCTTGCCTCAGACTAGAAAATTATCAGCACTTTGGATTAGACAGTATTATTTATATTCCATTTAAATAGCACCTTATTCTCAAGGTGGCCTGAATGACTTTAATGGCCTGTTTGCAATGTGTGTGAACCTGGTGAATAAGGTCAGTATTGCAGCCTGATTGCCTACATATGTTTATAGAAAAGTGATAGAGGAAGAGGTTTACAAAACAGTTATGAGCCATGCAAAACAACAACAAAACAAGGACCAAAGAGTGGGGTTTAAAAACACCTCAGTGAATCAGAAACATGTCCCATAATTAGGATCTTAGGGCTTTTGGATGTGTTTGAAAATCCTGGACATTTTGACTAAGATTTCAGAAATATTTTAAAGCTAAGGAAAAATCAAATTAACTACATTTGCGACTACTCTTTAAAAACACATTAAAATTTGTACATTACAATTTTGACAAAGCAATGAAAAATTACCTCCATACATGCCAAAATGTTTTACTTTTTAATTATAAATACAGATGTAATTCCTTTCTTTGGTAAAGTAGCTGAATTTTTAGCCATGAAACTCTACCTTTCTTGAAAAAGATTTCTGACATGCGAGGTGAACACTGAATACTAGGTAACTGAACACCAAGTAACACTGAATCTCTAAATCAAGCACTCTTTTATACCACAGGTTACAGTTTAAGGCTACTAAACTCTTAATAAACACAATAAAGTGAGGAAGCTTTACGGATATCTAGACTAGCAGACACAGTGATGAGTTTTAACCAGCTCAGCCACTTACTCCTAAAAATGGCTTTTCTCTGAGAGTGAAGAGCTCTGGCTTATTGCCTCTAAAAATAGCTCATATTTCTTATCCTCTTTCAATTCACTGTTGCTAACAATGATTGTGATCAGAGTTAGTATATATCCTGGAAGCCAGCTGCTGTTTGTGATGTTAGAAATCCATGCCATGTGAAGAGGAACCTGTACAGAGAATGTATTTAAAATCCATAACTGAGTAGTTCTTGTTAATGTACAAAAAGATCTGCCATTAAGAAACTACAGGAAAAAAAGTTCTTGGGAAACTCCTTTCAATTTATTCTTTCTGCAAATGACCTCCTTTCTGACTCCCAGAAAAAAAACTGTGCAAGTTTTTCCTCAAGAACATGCTTGTTAAGGCCTTCTGGATAGAACTGTGCTAGAATGTAGGATTGCCCAATATGGGCAATGCACACAAAAAGTGTAAAGCTGTCTTTGTCTTCCCCTTTTCTAAGACTACACAAAGTAACAGCTACAATATAGGATACCTGTTTCTTGATCTCTGACATACATTACCATCTAACCTCCTTTACGCTGTTAACATTTTGCTACACCTGCTAGTAGCTCATTTTGATGCAGGAAATTGAGTGCAAATCTAATGTAGGCAAAAATGGTGGTGATACCAAATGCAGTTTCTTCAATGGCTATTGCTAATAAACCCCATGGCCAAAGACTGAGCAAGTTTCAAGGAAGACAGTAAGTAATCGAGCCTCATTAAATTAATCTCTGGGGTTTTTTTCTTTTTTTTTTTTTGGTGCAAGCAGAAAAGAGCTGCAAATACAGTTACAGGAGACAATTAGGTGCTTTGGACAGGGGTAATTCAAAATGTCACTGCCTATCAGCACTCTCTTTGCTACTTCACAGTCAGCATTTCAGAGTCATGTTTTTTTTTCAGAGCTGTTATGCCTCATGTGATAACTACTATGGTAAGTACAGTTGTTCCTTTCTCAGCAAGCACCACAGGAGTAATCCTGGATCAGATTGAGCTATCTGGTGACAGCGTATGCTGTAGACATCCCACCAAACCTGCTCAGTGGTGTGGCACAAGCACCTACTGTGACAGGTAAATTGGTTCTCATCTATTTTCCCCTGTACCACAGACATGACCTGAGAGAAGCCCATCTCCATTCTGCTGTTGCGTACCTTCTGAATGAAGCTACAGATATGGGATCAAGATCCATACACTTGTTATTGTTCAGGGAGACTCAGGCCAGACCTTGTGGACCAATTTCCTGTATAGAAAAGAAGGTATTCTCCCTCTATTATGGAGGCTCGGGGTCTACTGCCAGCCAGAAACAATTTCTCCTTCAAGAGATGAAATAAATTTGTGGGAAAACATGTTCACATTTAGGAAACTTGGGTAGCAAGATACTGACCCCAGATAACTTTGCTTGCTATTAAACATTTCCCAGGTAGTTACTCAGGCAATGCAACATTTAGGATTTTATTTTATTTTATTACAAGAAAGCCCTTATTTCTTCAGCAGGTAGGAAAGGACAAGCTATGAAGATCATATTTTATAGGAAATAAAAAGTAATTAAAAAAGTAATAAAAGTCACTGCAGAGTTTGCTGCAGGACATAAAATCCAACAGCTTCTAGTAGTTGGAATGATATGATGAGATCAGGGCATGCTTTATTGTTTCTACCTGAGCACTAAGAAGCATAGGAAAAAAAAACCCAACAAACAAACCAAAAAAACATCTTCCCCTCACATTTCCTTCAGACTCTTACAAGAGCTCATATTGCTGTCTCATTACAGACATGTCACTCATGCAAAGACCTTTATTACACAAAGATTTTCCCTTTTTAAAAAAGAATTTAACTGAAGAACTTCAAAATTATTGCCAACACAAGACAGCTATTTAAAAGATTGTTTTATACACCCTTTGAGAAGAATGAATATAATAAAATACAGATCCCTCGAAACTTGCCAGGTGCTGCCTACACAAGAGTGCCAGGTTTTCAGCTTGTGCTAATCAGTAAATGCAGTCTCACGAGTCTGAGCTATTTGGGAATCAAGTTTCAGATCTACTAAAAGCACAGTTTAAGGCTTTGCTGCTAATTCTTTCAGAAGAAACAACCACTTTTCAGTTCAGGATTAAAACTTAGTATTTGTGTTTAAAAGGACATTTCAAATTTTTTTGCTAAAAGCAGGTGAGTATGGCTACCTTCAGAAGTCAATGAATGGTTGTTTACATACTGAGTACTGTAGCAGGTCTTTTGTTCGTTTCTGTGATGTTTTGAAAGTGCACTGAATGCTTATATTTTTCTGTCACTTCCACTTCTCAAGCCTCTTGATACTGTTTATCAACATAGAAGGGACTTTCCCCACTGTTTTGCCAACATGAATCTGGCTTTATGACAAATACATAAGGCTTTAAAGGACTTACCCATAAATATGATGATACTGTCTTGTTATGATCATAAAGCTTCACATAGAAAACATTCTCCAGTTTTTATTTACAATTCATCACTGCCAGCCTACATGAATTCCACTTCATATAGTTATTTGTTTATTTACTGCATATACCATTTATGAATTGCAGTGGTCTGCAAATTACATCTCTAGCCACTTACGCTGGGTAGTTCTAGCTTAAGCAAATTTAACTACTCGTATTCAGTTTTGTGCTACAGGTAAAAAACCAATTGTTTACCTGTTGCACAAATCAAACAACGAGCAAAGGAGTAGAATAAATCACTCCAAGAGGATGGTTTCCAGCCTGCCCAACACAAGTTGGGCATGGCAGTGACTCCTTGCATCCAGCGGCAAGTGGAGCAAGAGTGAAGGTACATAACGGGCCCATGGAGTGGTGCACAGGATGGCCACTGTCATACCCGGTGGCACCTGCGACTACTGTCATGGTGATGAGCTGTTGTCCACTAGAATTGTGTGTGTAGTTTAGGTGTTTTTTCCTTTAAGGCTGATTTTTCTGGAAGTGCAGCAACTGAAGCTGGAAGCAGTAACTCCATTGTGAGAGCACTGCTCTGCCTGTAACAAAGGCTCTGTTGTGCTGGGACACAGCACAGTGCCCAAAGCTCAGGATGTGTTCAGCTTCTTTACTTTTATTCATATTTGAGTAAATCTGGCATGGCTTCTGGAGAATAATAGCATATATTAAGGACAGCTTTAATCAAATGAATCCCTGAGACAAAAATGTACTGTAATATCTTTTTACTGGCAGTTTAAAGTGGTCTATGTCCTCTTGGTCTAAATTTCCCTTCCCTCAAAATTAACTATGAGAAATTTTATTATGATTAGTTAGGTCATGCATACTGAAAACTTTGAGATCCACAAGCACTAAAAGTGCACGATCTTGTCATAAATAGATGTACTTTCATTTATTGTATAGGCTATACATTTGGAATGGTACACAGAATGTAATATCTGCACTACAGAGGCTTTTGGAAGTGTTAAATAACAAAGCAAAACTCAGTATGGCAGTCAGCTGTAGTTTTCCCTTTCTTGATTTTAATTCTGCTCTTTTTAAAGATGAAAGATATGTGTGTCAGTGACTTCCACCAGGTTTTCACTTGTGCTGGACATCAGTGCTGGGCATACCAGATCTCTCATCCAATGTTCTGAAATACTATTTGCCCTGCAGTCAGAGATCACAAAGATACAGCCTGTGGGACCTTAAGTAAATGTTGACAAATAGTGAAAGCTTCCTTCTGTTGTCTTACCTTCTGACCACAAGTATGCAATAAATCAGCATAAATGCAGAATAGTGACCTAAAAGTTAGTAGCTGGCATATTATTAAACCACTAGTGCACACGCTTAAAATATTGTTAAAAAATTTCCTCTTTCAATAAATACAAAGTAATCTATACAGTCCTCCCCAGCAATTATTTTTGGTTAGAAGCTGACTAAGATCACTTATCACTACTTATCTCTACGTGACATTAGGGATTTTTTTGCTTTTTTTTTTTTTTTTTTCTCTTCCTCTTTTTTTGCTGCCACTATTTTAAATATTCTTCCAGGAAAGAAAGAACCAACAGAGAAAGTACATTCTTGAGGCCAACAGGCCTTGGCTGGTAGGCCTCCTTTGAAAATATTAATGACAATTCTTTATCTTTAGCTCCAGTGGGTCGTATTGCTGAGAGAGGGCCAACTTTGTGAGTCAGTGGGGTCAGGGATGAGCTCAGCACCACAGGCACACTCCGATGGTGGTGCTGAGGGCGATTCCTACAGCAGATGTTCCCTGGCAGCCACCAGAAAAAGGGGCAAGCAGTGGCAGTTTTGCAAACTGGGTTTTGAGGGGAGCAACCAAACAGTTACAGCCTATGTAAGACAGTTTTCATATTTGGCATAAGATAAACTATATTTTACCATCGGTTTGCAAATAACAAGAGCAAAATGACTGTTTAAGACAGAGTTTGCAGAAGTCATTATGTAGCCTAAAAATTATGTGTTCAGCAGATTTAGGACTCACAGCAACTTGACCCCAGGACAGTTAGACTGGAAGCAAGGCAAGTGTCCTGGCTGGCTTTCTTCACAGCATTTCTTTCCACATTTTTTCTTGTATTATCTCAGTCTTAGTGTGACTGTTTCAGGATGTTCACGCAGGAGCCCAGACAGGCGATAGTTCATTATCACCAATCTGGGGGAAATAAAATACGCATTAGCGCGGCAATTACTGCCACGCCGATGGCAAAGGGTGGAAGCCGACAGAGCTGCCTGAGGCGCCCTCCACGACTGGTTTTCACCTGTGATCAATTTGACTTGCATTTGACACGCAGAAATAGTAAAGCGTGAGGGCTGTTACGCCAGCAGGGCTGCCAGGGATAAAAACCCTGTCCTCCCACGCTGGATGTGGGCCTCTTGCTACAAGAAGGATATTGGGGCTCTGGAGCGTGTCCAGAGAAGAGCAATGAAGCTGGCGAAGGGGCTGGAGAACAAGTCTTACAAGAAGCGGCTGAAGGAACTGGGGGTGTTTAGCCTGCAGGAGACCTTATTGCTCTCTACAACTGCCTGAAAGGAGGTTGTAGAGGTGGGTGTTGGTCTCTTCTCCCAAGTGACAGGGGACAGGACAAGGGGGAACGGCCTCAAGCTGTGCCAGGGGAGGTTCAGGCTGGATATGAGGAAAAAAAATTCACAGAAAGGGTCATTGGGCAGTGGCAGAGGCTGCTCAGGGAGGGGGTGGAGTCCCCATCCCTGGAGGGGTTTAAAAGACGGGTAGACGAGGTGCTCAGGGACATGGTTTAGTGGCAGATATGAATGGTTGGACTCGACGACCCAGGACGCCTTTCCCCACCCGGAAACGATCCTACGATTCTACGATCCTACGTTACACACGGCCCCCGGGCAGTGACCGCAGCCCGGGACTGCGGGCGGGGCGGGGCCCGGTGCTGCCCCCTCCCGGCCGTGCCCCGCGCAGCCGCCGCCGCGGGAGGGGCGGGCCCGATGCCGGCCGTCTCCTTGCCGACGGAGGAGGGCTCGGAGCCGGGGGCTGCCCGGCGAGGCGCGCGGAGGGGCGGCAGCGGCCGGGCTCCTCCCAGCGCGGGCAGCCGCAGCCCGGTGAGTACCCGCGTCCCCGGGGTGGCCCGGCCGCGCTTTGTTCCCCGCGCCGAGGAGCCGGGGTGGCGGCGGCGGCGGCGGCAGGAGCAGCACCGCCCGCGCTCCCTGCTAGCGGGGGACCGCGCTCCCAGCTCGCGGCCGCCTCCTCCTCCTCGTCCTCCCTCCGGTTTCGCTGCCCCTTTGTGCGTCCCGGGCCGGGGCCGCGGCAGGGCGACCCGCGCAACAGGTCCGGGCGTTGTTCGTGCCGCGGGGGGGGCGCCCCGGGGCCTTTGTGCGGGGGGGCGGCGGCCGCGGCCCGGGGGAAAGGGGGAGAGGGCTGCGGGCGGGGAGAGCGCCCGGCGGGAGGCGCCTCCCCGATCCGCTCCCGGGGGGGGTCTCCCGGTGCGTCGCCGGGGGGGAGGGGGGCGAGTCACGGCCTCGGCGTCGCCGCTGCTGGGTTTCTGGAAGCGCTGCCTGGTCGGGAAGCTGATTCACTGCTGAGGCAGTAGCTGCTCAGAGCCACGGTTGCCATTTCTTTGGGTTTTTGACAGGTCCACCGCGTGGCAGTTTTGTCTTTCCCCCACCCCGTAACCGTAGTATCCCTTCACAGAGGTGTTTAGCCCGGCGGTTGTGGGAGGAGATGCTCTAAAGCACCTTTTTCCATAAAGAATTTGATCGAGTGAATAGAAGCGAGCGTATGTTTCTTTGTTTTTTGAGCCTTTGTCTTTAAATGAGCAAAACTGGTAAGACTCACATGGATGAGTATTAGTAGGTGCTTTAGTCAGTTGTTCTTTCATCTTTCCTCATCCCAAAGGTTCTCTGCTTTTGTAGTACTGCAGTGTCTGCATTGTCCTAACGATTGCATGTTGACTTTGTTCATGCATTAAAATTCAGTGTGATGAGGAAATACTGTGCCCCCCCCTTTCCCTTTTCAGTCTTTCAGTGACATTGTTTGCTAAGATTCAGTGTGCGGTAAACAATGAATACTGTTATTGCATTATAGAAACAGTGATGATCATTAACTTTCATGCTAATAAGGTTTCTCTTTTTTTTTTTTTTTTTTCTAAATGCAAGTTGTTATAGCTCTGCTCCCGTTGTCTGTACAAAACAAAAACTTACGGAGGAAAGGGGAAAGGTAGACCACACAATAGAGCTGAAGCTTAGTCAGAGAGGCCTACTGCTTGCTGGTAGGATACTGATCACGCCTTGCTCTGTCAGTGGAAAAAAAGGAACCAAACCAAAAATACCCCACCAAAACTGGGAACAATTACAATATTTTTTCTTAGTGATAGATTTTAGGATTTTGCACCATTCTTTACATCATGGATTGCTACTAGAACAATCCTGTAGAATCACCTCAGCCAACTGTTTTTCCTGAAGTAGGTGGTGTGCTAATAGATGACATTTTATTTGCAGTTTAGATGAGCTGTAACATCAATTTTCCTAGAAACAGAAGAAAATATGTGTATATTTCAGTTTCTTACAAGAAACAGTACCATGATGTCTCCTGCTACTGTAGGCTGTAATTCTAAATTGGCTGTGGAATCACATTTCTCAGAAAGCCTTAGGTAAACAGGGGAAATGTACATAGTTCTGTTAGTTTCCAGCAGCAGAATAAAGGAGTTAAGTGAAGTTCAGGTCAATTTCAGGTTGCTGCTGCTTGGGAGTGTTACTATGGGGCAGATGGAAGTACTTCTGAAAGAGACTAGATACATTGATGGTAAACTTTTAATACAATGCTACATAGCTGTCAAGAATCCTTTATTTGCCCGACTAAAAAACTTCCAGTTACGTAAGGTTTGGGTTTTTGTTGTATTTTTTTTTTTAATTTAAAACTTGTTGTGAGAGAGATTGCTGTGATGACTGCTGCATTTGAGGAACTGTAAAACCTGTGAAATGTGTTTAGCATTTTGGCTTCGCCTGTAACACAGTACACCCTAATTTTGAGCTTTTGAGTTTTGTTGGTGGGTGGAATTTGATCAGATAGAAAGTTTTGTGCAAGTCTTAAAGCATTTGCTGAGGTTTTAAGTTTGATGCTAATGTCTTAATTCTGCATTTCCCAACAGAAATAGGGACTATTTACATTTTTAATTCAAGTTATAGTTTGCCTATTTTATAGCAGTGATTACCTTAATTTGTAGGAATACCTCTTTTATCTTTTCCCCAAAAAACACTAACATTGTTCTGGTTTTGATTTTGCCCAAAACTGTGTAGATTACCTCTGACGGAAAGCATACAAGTATTCTGGTTCTTGTTACTTTCCCACTGCTTCCGGTGCTGCCTCAGGAGCATTGCCTGCTAATTATAAACAATGTTGATGGCTACCATATGTTTCGGTAGAAAATACAGAATTCCTGCTGTCCCACTCAACTCAAATGCCTAATTTATAAGTATTTGTGAATATATAATGGAAATGTTGACTCCCTTATCGTGTAGCTTTGTAATGAAGGCTTGTTTTCAGGCTCTAAGGGAATGAAGTTTTTTCTTTAGATACATGAACATCTAAAACTATGGTCAAATACTTTTTTCATTTAAATGTGCAGAATCGGGGATCTGGAACTCAGACTTGTTTCCCTGCCAGAGTGTTGCATTCTGTTACCTATGGTAAGTAAGATCAATCTCTTCCAAAAATAAGATCTTTAAAGTATTTATGGAGTGTATTTGGCTCTTATGAAGCATTGACACTGATGAATACAACTGCGTAGAACAATATCTTTGCAACTGATTTTGCATGAACTTGTTTAGGCTGTAACTCATGCCTTCTTTAATTTACCTACTTTTTTTTTTTGTTTTCAGCTTATGACTTCTAAAAATCTTCAAAAGGTGCTATAGCATAGTCAAAGCTTCTGATACTAAACATGCTATGTAGTTTGGCTTAGATACTATCAAATAGTGCAGCTTGTGTTACAGTGTCTCACTTAGTGTTACTTAATTTGCAAACACAACTGTGTGAATGTTTATCAGAGGGTGTTTAAGCTAGGACTAGAGATGCGTGAATTCTAGTTTAAAGACGGAGCTGTGGTTGTGGGTGAGAGTAAGGAAAGAAGTTTTGAAAGCATTGAGGTAAAGTGTTGCTACTCTAATGGGGTTGATAAGCTTGTGTTTTGAAGAGAAAAGGAAGACTTGAGCACCTTGAGTCACCAAATGGAAAAATGCACTCGTGAAGCTTTTTACTCTTTAGACTAAGTGAGAGATTTTTTGAAGTGAGGTTATCCTTACAGCAGACTCTAAATTCAACAAGGAAGCAAGTGAAAATCAATATGGAGTGTTGTTTTCCTGTTTCTAGGTGAGAAGATGATCTGCTGCATTTTGGACAAGCTGAAGTTTGGAACGCTGGAACATAAAGAACCCATTAAGAAGCATATTACAATAGTTAAGAGGAGATGAAGGTATGATTTAGGGCTTTGCAGAACTGATGATGCAAGGGAAATAGCTGTAGTAAGTACATGAGAATTCAGAGCTGAGCTAAACTTGTGCGGTGTTGGCAGAGTTGGACTTGAGATATGTTCTTAGAGACATATCATGAAGGATTAATGTTGACCGGACTAAGGCAAAAAAAAAAAAAAAAAAAAAGGTGTTGGAAGAATAAGATAAATGGATTTTATGTTAACTTGATGTTTTGGTCAAGTTTTTGAGGGTGCTAATTTATTTGCCTGACTAGAAAACTTCCAGTTGTGTAAGTTTTTTTAAATTTAAAACTTGTCGTGAGAGAGGTTAATGTAACAACTGCTGCATCTGAGGAACCATAAAATCTATCTACATAGACAACCACAGCATAACCTCTTGATGTTTTAGTTACTAAATGATATGTGTGGCTGAACTTGAGAAAATAAATGGCTCTTCTTGAGGCAAAGGGTCAGGATGAACACATAATATGTAGTTGAAAGGTGCCATGCAGTCTATACTTCTTGGTATCAGTAGAAGTGATGGTTTCTTTCTAATCAGTATATCCTCAGTGTGGGTTGCCTGTTTTCTCTCTGCTAGTATAGTGTGTGCCAATTCTTTCATGCTACTGGTTTTTTAGGGCCAAATTAGAATAGATCAGTGGAAAGACTGCTACGTCTCCAGGTAGCAGCTTAGGGAACTTGTTTTGATATTTTCTGAAGCACATGACCATTTATTTATGATAATGGAATGCTACATTTTCTATTTTGAGGGAATAGGAGAGAAGGTGATGTGCTGTGGGTACTGCAGGTGGTTTCTGTTGCCAATTTGGTTTTTGGTTTGCAGCTGAAATGTTCAGAATTTTTCATGTGAGTATAAAAACTGAAGACAGCTGTGAAAGTTAAGGAAAGTTTTATTTTTCTTGCACACAGTAATTCAAGGGCAGCACAGATAATTGTTTTTATTTTGTACAGTAATGAATTAGTGTAATTCTGGAGTATTTTGAAACTTAAAAATGTGAATGAACAAGATATTTATGTACCAGGTCTGGCATACAATGTCCAATGCAAAAGAATCCTGAGACTGTGCGTGTAACTGTTTGGTTTTTTTTTTTTTCAACAAATTCAGAAAATCAACTACGATCACTTTCAACATAGTTCCCTTCTGAGCTGACCTACAGCTGCATATGATGCTGCTAATTTTCAAAGCAATTCCACAGATCATTTTCTGAAAGACTGTTGAGCATACCTGTCCTTTTTGCTTTCACATCTTCTACTGACAATAAAATGGGTTCCTTTGAGCACTGACTTGATCTTTGGGAAGATGTTGTTACTAGCTAAAACCTGCTTCACAGACAAAGTGTTGTGGGCTGGCACGTTGTCTTGATGTTAACTCGCTGTTCACTCTTGTACACTGACATTTTCCAACCTAGGGTAAGAAAATGTCTATTTGAACACACGTCCACTCGTACTGAGTAAAGTGATGGCGTTGAGCCTTGTCTTATTGTGACAGGTTAGAACATGATCTATAACCATCTCCTTGTCTCTCCCTTCACACTCTTGGTTTCCAAGATATAGGAGTAGTTTTTTGGGTTTTTTTTTTTTGTTTGTTTGGGTTTTTTTTTTGCGTTGGACGTTGAGTTCAGTCTCTTCTGCTTTCGTGTTTGGTTAAGAAGATTAGCAGAGTTCTCAAATGACTTATTTATTCCTTCTGAAGGGATTTTTACTATCCTCCTCATATCTACCCTGTGTGTTGTGCAGTGGCGGGAGAGCCACTACTTTAATTTTTTTTTTTTTTTTTAAATACAGAGGAAATTGTTCAAGATGTTTTGAGGTCCACACATTTTACTTTTGAGCTGGGAGCTTCTAGGTTTGGTAACAAACCCAAAGTTTTAAAAACTTGTGAACAGTCTTTTTATTAGCCTCTCATTTGTCATCTTGTTTTGGGTCAGTTTTCTCCACCCAAAAAGCATGATTTCTTTTGTGTCTGCTACACTCCACCCTCCTTTTCCTCTCCAACAATCCCTTGCCTTTTCATACATCTGCCAATATATGGAATCTATAGATGGCTTTCAGTTTAGAAGAGCATTTCCTTTTGCTTCCGTTTAGTTGTAGTGTGACTACACTGGGCTGAGAAGTGATTTCTGAGGGCCTGAGCCGCATGCACATATAAGCAATGCCAAGTGTGTGTATTGTTATAAATTTGTAGATTGTTTTCTTATATAAATCCTTTAAAAGGAACAAGACGTTCTAATCTTGCACCCCAGAGGAAAGTTATTTTTCTTTTGTTCCACACTGCCAACAATTGTGGTCATCAGCACAGCTGTTTGTCTTTTGACTTGGCTACTTATGGTCTGAATTGTCCAATCTCATTGCTCCCACTGTTTTAGTTTTACGAAGTACTGAAAGCCTAAGAGTTCTCTGTGATCTTTCATTACAAACTGGTTTTGGACAGTTCCTTAAAGAACCAGTAATAAGGTACTTGTTTCCCCCAGGTCATCCTTGCAAACTTTTATGACTTGGTTAGTTATTTTTTTTGAATAGAGGGAGCTAGAAGAGTATGTAATTTTATTTTACTGTTAATTGATTCTTTTTCTCCCCCCCCCCCCCCCCCCAACCTGTAACTTGAAACCTATTTCTGTGGGAGAATTTACAGTCTGTGTAAATTCTGTTTTATTTTCACATGTTCTCTAAGTAAAATATTAAGAGCTGAACCTGAGGATATTTTTTTGTGGGTCTTGGAGAACTGTGACGAGGAAGAGAAGACGTTTGTGCTGTTCTTTGAACATGGCATTTTGATTGACCTAGTCTTATGTAGAAAGTGGTGGAAGAAGCAACCTCCCAAACTGCGTTTTGCATGTCCTGTGGTCAGTTTATGCTGTGAAGTGAATTAGGACTATACCAGATGACCGCAACTTCTGTTTTGGCTGCCTGCTGAAAGGGAAATCAGAGCCTTCTGTTGCCTTGGGTAACATCCTACAAGGGCAAGCTATAGGGTTCTGCAGGAAGATAAATATGGGGTAGCTCTTTGTAAATGTGGCAGAAAAGGAAAAGTGGAGATACATCCGAAAAACTGTGATTATTTCCTCTCTTTTTCTAGATCAAAGAAGTCTGAAAACTGCTGTAGTTTAGCATGTAACATGTTTGGCTTGGCCAGAGACTGGAAAGCAGAGAAAAATCCAGTAAGCTGTGATTTAATATGTCAAGTGTTATAGCATCATAATAAACTTCTGCACGTATTCTTTTGGGTTGGAGCAAGACTACTGTCTGTGGAACACGGTCCTTGAATTCAAAGAAGTGCTGTTTCAGAGAGTGATAATTGTTGCACCGTATCATGTGCTTGCCCTTGTATGAAAAGACTGAGATGCTGGTACTCTGTTTCACAGCTGTACATGCAGATGTTACTGTGCATCCTTATTGTTTCTGTGCTCAGAACTCTTCTTTCTCTTCTTTCCCTCTGACACTTTCTGTGACTCTGAGGGAAATCCTCTACCATTCTGTGAAATGAATGGTTGACTGAGATCAAAGTTAAAACTTACGAGCACAGTGTCTTTTTCTTCTCAAATGGTATAACCTCTTCTATTCACTTGTTCTCCATTTCTTTGGTTCTCTGTTTATTGTATTGCTTATCACTTTTTCTTGCCATTCATATTTTAATTCACATTTTACAGAATGTTGAGGTGGGGATAAAGGATGGGAAATTAGTATGGAAGATGAGTTATAAAGGGGAGTGTCTGTTA
Organism: Cuculus canorus; assembly: GCF_017976375.1. Classification (NCBI taxonomy): domain Eukaryota; kingdom Metazoa; phylum Chordata; class Aves; order Cuculiformes; family Cuculidae; genus Cuculus; species Cuculus canorus. The sequence goes on along the minus strand of NC_071406.1, from coordinate 25,664,775 downwards.
ACTATTTCCCTAAATTCTATTATTAGCTATAGTTAGAAGACTAAGTGTACAAGGTAGGACTCAAATGTCCAGGTGCGAATGGAGTAGACTAAATGGAGTTTTTCCAAGCTTAAATTTGGTACAGCTGTGACAGTGTGCTTTTGGGTCATGGCAGTAGAACATGTTTTCAATCTGTCCATTTGTCTACCTTCACAGGTTGCTAAGTTAGAGTATGAGTTGTGTAAGTGTAAAGGAACTGACATCGTATGGTTGTGTTTTGCTTTAAAATTAAGCTTACGTACTGAGGAAACCTACAGAGTCTGGGTTTTATTTCTTAGTCCTTTAGTGTGAATTAACGCGTTATAGAAGATCAGAAGTATTTTCTTTGTGTACAGTGTGAAAATTGGGCATAATGTAAAACTTCATTATGCCCTTTTTTATGGATAGTTTTTACAGATAGTCAAAAAGAAACTAAAAGAAAGTAAAAAGAACAAAATAGTTGAAAATACAAAAAACCTTGATCTTCCCTCATTATGTGGTATTACCTTTACTTCTGAAGTCTTAAAGGGCTCTAATACTAAAAATTTATTAATGCTGCGCATAATATGTTAAAGAGTAAAAACCAAACACTGCATTTGATTACCTAAGCTGATGTTAATCTGCCAGGTTTTATTGTTATTTTAAAACTATCCAGCTGAGTAACCCAGTTCCATGTGCTCTTTAATTGGAGTCAGCATTAACTAATGAATGCCTACAGCCTTTTTCTACTTTTTAAGCAGTTTTGATGTGATGTGCTGCTCAAATTACCCTGGGGTAACAGCCCTGGAGATACCTTGGTTTGTGTTGTCCCTGTTTTTGTGCCACTTTGCTGTGGGAGAGATGACATCATTTAATGTAGTTTTAAAAGAAGGTGAAATAATAATCTATGTAGATAACGGTGATATTCAACTTCCTTTCTATCTTTTGCATGTGGATTTTATTTCTGTGTGGGATAACTTTTTTTAAGCTGATCCAGGGAAAGCGTGGAGTAATGCTTTGTAGGTTGAAGTTACCATCTGAAAAACCTTGCATGCTGGTTTCAAGGAATGAAGCTGTTAATTTTGAAGGTCTACAATTCAGAAGTTGATTTTAAAAGAAAAAAAAATAATTTCATCCTATATAATCAAAGCTTGTCTTTTTTTGCAGTGCTTCAGAATATCTGTTGTTTGTGCTATTGTTTGTGCTTGGACTTCCAAGCTGCTACAGTTTTGAGTGTAGCTGCCCATCTGCTGTTTGGTTATTTATAGGCAGATCTGTGGAGTTCCTTCTAATATTCAAGTATTCAAAAACATTAATGAATTAAACATCACAATGCTCCTGTAAAAAGGGAGTTAGACTGAGGAACTGAATGAAGACTAAAAGGGATAAATGACTTTCTGAAAGCCATATGTATATTTCATAGTGGAACAAGGAATAGAAAGCAGGTTGGGCTTTTTTTTCCCTTGGCCTTTGAGTCCTGTGTTTAACAGACCAGCTATGCTTTCTTGCTTCATTCATGAAGGAGGGAATGAAGAAAGTACTTATTCTGTGAAACTTGCAGTAGAAGCTCATGAACAGGTTAACCCATTTAAACACCTTGCACAGTGTACTGAGAGCATTAAATGTTTCAGGTTTAATGAATTTGAGTAAACATGTTTGTATTGATTCTCCTCAAGCCTGAATTAGTTTTATTATTGTTTTTGACCAGCGGTTCTCCCTGGGTTGCTTACAAACAAAATGTGTTACTTGTAGGGCAGCTTCTCTCTAAAATCTTTAGAGCCTCTTACTTCCAGTCACCTAGTCAGTGTGAGCCTGTCATCTTCTCTCTCTGCCCTCTCTCTTTAATAGACTCCTAAAATGGTTTTAAACAGTGCCTGGACATTGGTTGTTGTCTAAGTTTTCTTGTTAGATGAGACTGAAATGTAGCAGAAAATGCAGGTGACAGTCTTCATTCATCAGAAATTATGTACTTTTATGCTGAATTTCACAAAGTTCCTATTGTGTATATGGTTTGTGGCTCTTCAGATTTTTTTTTTTTTTTTAAGAACTTCTAGGATTTTAAACTGTGAGTAAAACAATGTAACTACATTCTTCCTAGAGCCTGGAAACGATAGGGGTTGCAGTCTACCAAGTTGTGATTTGATTTTACATTCTAGTACAGCCTGAAATACTGTTTGCATTTTTATCTGTTCTATTAATTGGGGTTTTTTTACTATTTTAGTATCTCCCCTATCCTTTCCCTAATGCATGCATATTTAATTTAAGTTTCTATTTAAGAGAATTTTCTCTAGTACAAGTAGTATTAGTTTCCGCGTGCAGTGGGGGCTGGCTGAGTTTTGTGTTTCACTGGAACACCTTTCAGATATTTAGGTTTTAAGTACAAATATTATGTGAATTTAGTCTTGCCACTTTTGTGTGAAAATCTTGAGAAGAATGAGTACGTTGTTGGAGATTAACTTTGCTGTAGTGATTTAAACACCTGAAAGCCCAGGTCATTCTAAAGAAGTTCAGTGAGGTTCTTCAGTGTAGTTTTTATTTAACCTGTTTCCTGTGTATGCAAGTTTTAGTTTGGCACGTGGTATTTTAATTGGCAAAGTAGGTTGCAGGTGGACATACAGCAGTGTAGGCTTTTTCTGAAATGCAGCAGACAGATTTAACCTGTTTAACTTGTTTCATCTCTGTAAAATTTCAGCATTTAAAAGTTATGTTTTCTGTGTTGGAACTCTTAAAATGCAGCTTCTGGAAATATTTCACTTCTCTCAAGTGGGATCTGTTCCCTTCAGTGCTCTTATTTTCCTTCTGTAGCTTTTTTTCTATTTAATGAGCCCAAATACCTTTTTTTTTTTTTTTTTAATAGACACTGAATCTGTTTCTTTCAGCTAAATAATGGTACAACATTTAGCAGCACATGGTTCTTTATTCATTCTAAAGGGGGAGCTTGATGGCCAGTTTGAGAGCTTGTCATTTTGTGTTCTTTCAAACAAGTTAAAAAGACTCTACATTTTATTTGTAGGTCTAAATATATATTTATAGCTGCTTTTTAGCAGTGTACCTTTTAAAAACAAGTTTGATAACTCCCAGTGGAGAGTAGACAGCACCTCTCTTGAAATTTTCATTTTCTGATATTAAAAATATTATTTAGTTTAATTCATCCCAAGATTCCCTGCAGTGTTAAAGACTGGACAAGATGTTAAACCCTATTTTAAACCTGAAGATTTTTTTGTTTCAGGTTCTGATAACCTACTCTAGTGAGAATGTTTATCTAGATGGAGCACATCAAAGCCCTCACAGAAGAGAGGTAATAAAAAACTTCAGGAGTTTCTAGAACAAAGTCTAGGTGTTTTGAAATTATCAGCAATTGTTCTCACTCGCCTCCTGCCATTCTGAATGAGCAGAATGCTTCCTTTGGTCCAGGAAATACTGAACAAAAGAACTATTTTGATCCATGCACAGTGCCACTACTGCGGCAGAAAGCCAGGCAATGTTTTCATATTAAATAAAAAGGTCTTTTCACTGCACAAAAGAAACATGCTCCCTAGAGTTAGTTAATAAGTTGATGCAAACTTTTGTTCATTTGTGAAAGTGTGGAGATAATGGTGTGTGTAGATTTGAGGTTTCTTAATTGATTATCATAAAGCAACGTTTTAAATAGATCTTGGGGAGGAGAGGGAAAAACTGTTAATAGGTAGATATATGTTCCACCTACTAACAAAAAAAAAACAACCAAAGTTAAATATCCTGCATAGGGTTGTTTGAGTGTGGCATTTGCAAGACAAAAATGGCTGCCTGAGTCATTCTTAATTTCTGTGTTTTATACAGCAAATAACCAACAAATTTTTGTCTGAAGCACACAGAAAGCTCTAGTAGGATACTTATTTGAGTAAGTGCAAGCTGTCTTGGAACTTACTTTCCTGAAAGACCTGGAATTTGTTTTATTTCGTAATGTGAGAAATGTTTATTTTATATAATTGACAAAAAAGACTCTTTAAATATGGAAATGTTGGGGCAAGGGATGAGAATGAACATTGTTCCAATTATGTATTGGAACAGGGAGGGACAGTAAAAAGCTGTTGAAATGTTGTTTCTGTTTCATAATAAAATAGACCTTTCTTTTTTTTTTGAAGCTCATTGTTTTCAAGAAAAGGAGTAACCATTCTGTTTTGCCTCAGGCTTTCTAGTTGGATTCTCAATTTTTTTCCTTCTTTCTCCTAGATCACTTATAGTTTTGATTCAGTTAACGGTCTCCCCTGTGCTTAGGGAAAAAGTTTTATTTGTGTGCGTGAATTGTGAAGTAACCAGAGGGAGAACTCCAGGATGCAGTCTGAAGTCCTGTGACTGGAATGAAAGACAAAAAAATAAAATCTGTTTTTTATTTTGGCTAGATACTGGTGCATATCTTGATTTGTGTATTTCTGTGCAAATTTGTTTGTTTTTTTATTATATGGATTGATTTGTGAACGTCTGAACTAAATACTTGTAAGCAGATGCCAGTTGCTACTTCGCGTAGGCTGGAAGAGGAGGTTTCAGTTCAAGCATCCTGTTAATTTGTCAATGAAACGCAGAAGCTTAGTCACAGTGAATTACAGTTCATAATGCAATAGAAATGGGATGAAAGTAAGATGAGATTTGAAGACAAAATGAGCAGAAGCATTTCCAGATATAGGTTAGACATACTTATTCTGGATGTTGGATGTTTTTCTTTAAGACCTACTAATGGCAGCGTAATGGCAGTGTCCTGACATAAATGCAGCATAATGTATTTAAATAATGATAATATTCCTGGTAATAATGGACAGACTGTGCAGAATTGTAATTTTATTTACACTTATTTTATGTCTGAATGACCAAGCACACAGCTGATCAGCCTGTAAATTAATTGTAGTTTAATGGGGTTGGGAAATAGGGCTTTTATCTCTGTTCTTGGTTGAGATTCTACTTTGAGGTCATGATGAGGAAGAAATCTTCTCTTAAATAAACGCTTATGATACTGCCTTTTTTTTTTTCTTCAGTTTTTACAGTACTTCGGATTTTGGTTAGTGTTCTGTGCTTCCTTTAGAAGAGCGCCAAAGTGTTTTGGCCAGTCCTTATTCTACTGAAGTGTAATTTATTTCCCATGCTTGACAACTTTTAACTTCTTGTATTTCAGAGCTGTGACAATTATCTGGAGTAGAATGGAAGCTTCAGTAATATTACCCATTCTGAAGAAAAAATTGGCATTTCTTTCAGGTATGGTTTCTACTTTCTTCACTTGGTTCTGCCCTGCAGAATTTGCGTGGGGATTTTCAGATTGATTACTTGTATTTGCTGGTTGTATTTAACAGAAATATATTGTTAGTTAGCACTTTGTCATATTTCAAGAGGATCTTTAACTTTTAATCTAGTAGCAAAGCTATTGGTGTTGGCATTTAGCACTTGTCTTTGCTGTAGCCTGTAACTCAGCCCACAAAATTGAGGTCGTGAAGTTTCAGTCCGTATATAAGAGAATGATAATTTAGCAGACATCCAAGAATGACCTTTCTGTGTTTTTAATGTGGTTTTAGAAATAGATTGAATATTTTCAGGATTTTCTTTACAAAATTTTTCCTTGCTTTTCATTTCTTTCTCTTCTCTGACATGGAAATGGCTGGCAGCAGAATTAACCATGTGTTGCAACATTTTGATTATTGCCAAGTAGTTAATTCAGACAAGGCTGGAATTATAATTTTATCAATTAAAACTCTATGAGTCTTGGGTTGTAGGTAACTTTTTCTTCTCCCTGCCAGAGAAAAACAAAAGGGAATACCTAAAATTATAAATCACATTCTCTTGCTGATTTCACTGCTATCAGAGATAATTTTCTTAGTTCCTGATGTGCAATTGACTCTAGGGGAGGTAGATAACTTACAGAACACTTCTGAACTTCAGGAAATTAGTGTTGTCATAAATTCTCTACTGGTTGAGTTTATTTTAGCTAGTTTAGTTTAACCTGCTCCAGTCACTTGAAGTGAGGCATGTTCCTTTTGTTAATAGTTTTGTTTGCTTTGAAGCTGCCCGCTGTCCCCAGCAATTGCAGATCAAATAATCCCTGTTTAGAAGCAAACAAAAAAAGCCTCAAAACTCAGTTTACATTAAAGCCTAGCACAGTGGGCAATTTCCATAGTATGTTGGTCACTCGGCATTATACTGTAAGGGGAAGCTCTCATTAACTAGAGTGCTTTTTCAATTTGCTATTAAAGCTGCCTGATCCATTTTGAAATATAGATGTTCTTAGTGGAAAGTAATTTATTGAGTGTCAGTTTAAATGCTAGGAACCTTTCTGCACCTACATAATTTGAAGTATGTTTGACCTTTTGGAGTTATGTAGTATTAATGGATGCTGTAATTTAATGAATTATAAAGGATCATGCAGTAGTTTATAAGCATTCTTCAGTGTAAGTAAAGGAACGTGACACAGAAATCGGTTCATTATGTATCTTTAAAGCATTTTTTTTCTATATTTTCATAAATAAAAACACTTCAATGATTATAAACAAATAATGAGAGAAATAATATTATAGGAAAAGGTTTTCCAGTGTTTATATACTAAAGCTTCTTGTCATTTCTGAGTTAAATTTATATAAATAATGCTGGCCCTGCCTTCACTTTTTGGAAGAACAGTGGTTTCGATTGGAGCAGTATCTGTTACGATTTTGAATCCGTGGCTCTGTAGCTTCCATGTTGCTAGGTTACTACAAATACCATAAGGAAAAGAAGGCAAGCTACTGACTGAGCGGAAAACCTGAACAACCACTTGAAAAATGAATTAAAAATCTTCAGGTTTTGTGATGCTCTTAGTTGCTTTCCTTAACTCTAAATTTTTTCAGTTTATTAACTACACCATTTCTTCTAGGTTACAACACATCAAATTAATTTTGCCTCATTTTATTTTTCAGGTATAACTTTAAGCCTAAAGACTCAGTCTGAGTGTAGTGCCCTCCTGTAAGGGGTGTTGTTTGCCATGCTTAAAAATCATAATGTGATTGGCTTTATCTCACTAAATGTTGTACTCTGAAGGTTGTTGTCACTCTATAGCACTTTCTGGCTGACCCTTTCAGGGAGGTGTGTCTATTATATGATCTTTTTGTATTCAGTGGATTTGGCTTCAGTTCCCATTTAAGCTGCGAGTATGAGCATAGTCCAGATCCATTATGGTTACTGGTTCATACCTCTGTCACTCAAGTCAGTCTTTTGGAAGAAAGACCAGAAGAGAAAATCTTTACTTTTACCCCAAAGCCTGTAGCTTTCGTGAGACTTTCTTGAGAGTCTGTGTGGTCAAAAGCAACCCAAACCACAGTTGTAGCAATCTACTTAAATTCAGCACATCAGCATTGTGTAACACCTGACAGAATCATAGAATCACTAGGTTGGAAGAGACCCACTGGGTCATCGAGTCCAACCATAATCTGATCTTACTGTATCTCATAAAGGGCAAATAAATGTGAGGTCAGCTCTTTCAATATTTTTGTTGCTGATATTGTTATTGATAACTTTTAGCAGAAGGGTTTGGAAACACATGTGAAGATTAAAGCAACTGGTTGGTAATATTTAACCTAATTGTGACGTTACTCTTATGTGTTTTTAAGTAGGTCTGGAAGTCTTACACATCTGATGAATGAACTACCAATTTTGAGTATGTGTCATGGGCGGCCTGTGTGTTAGAAAATCCTCCTTTGTGTAGTTGACGTTTCTAGGAGGTGTGGTGTGTTCCAGTTGGAGCTGTTGCATTCGTGCTCACCTTGGAGGCTTACCAGCTTTCTGACAGGCTGGTAGTGTGCAAGGTCTAGGAGATACTTTTAGCAATGTAATCTAGATAAGCAAAAATAATGCTTCTGGAAAACTTGATTTCTGTTGTTTATGTCAAAAGTACTAGTTGAAAGACTTATGACAGCTACAGATGTGGTCTATGCTCTGAAGACCTGGTCTTGGTTTAAATATCCATATTTGGTGAATGAGATGTGAAATGTCAGTTGTGAGTTTTTAATACTAACTTTGAAGATTATTTGTATGAAGTATTTTGAGACCACGAATCTATGAAGTATTTTTTTTTTACTTTAAAGCTCTCACTTTACCTTTCTAATGACTTTTGTTTCCCGCAAAATAGGAGGGAAGGACAGAAGAAGTGGCCTCATTTTGACAATTCCATTATGCCTTGAACAGACGAGTATGGATGAGCTGAGTGTCACACTAGACTACCTTCTAAGTATCCCAAGGTGATTGCAAAGGCATTTTGTTCAGGGCTGCCTTCTTTTCCAGTGGTGGAAGGGATCTTTTTATTGATTTTCATTTGCTTTTTGATACCAAATGAATTTTACATAAATGTATTAAAATGTGATATTATCTGACTGAATTAAACATACACCCCAATGAACTAAGGAGTATCTACTAAGGCAATCTATAAATGTTTTTAAAACTTGATTAAGTGATCTGATTTGTAGTTAACACTGTTCAAAAAAATTCTGACTGTGGAGGGAGAAGCAAAGAATAGATTCAGGCTGCTTACAAGTAAAATATCAATAGATACATGAGTATATTGTACAACATTTTAGTCGTGGATATTTTAGGGGTTTTCAGATGGCTTGTTTTCTTTTGTGAAGTGATGAAAATCCCAAATGGTCGTCTGTGCAAGTCATCTCATTGATTTGAGGACTTGGCCATATTTATCGAACAGATGCAGGCATTGTTGTTCTAGCAAGCATTAATTATTCTGCAGTCTCATCCTGATGTATGTTTTAACATGCATTATTGTAACAATAACTGCCTGAAAATTCAATCAAAGTACTCTTTGTACTCTGTATAAACCGGGAAATCAGTTTGAAAGCGAAGTCCATATTCCCACTGACTGTCAGTCGTGGAAAAAATTACTTCTCATTTATGGTGGCAGTATGGAAAAATCATTGTCGTTTTTGTTGGCGTGGTTTTTTTTTGTGGGAAATGCAAACTTTTTGGCCTCAGTGCTTGCCTTTTTTGTTCTGGAAAGACTTGCTGAACAGTGTTTTGAAAAAGGAGGGGTGTGGGGAGGGATGTTGTCCCAAAACCAGCTATCTTTCCAAGAAATATTAATTTAGTTTTTCCTCAAGTTCTGTGTATAAGGTAACCTAATATGTTTAACTTCTGATTCAGTTGTGCGTGGCATATTGTAAGTAACTGTTTTGAAATATTCATTCTAGTGTTGATGGATAACTGCCTCCAAAATTTGAGGCATGACTGTTACAGGGCCTTGAGTAAAATTTGTTTGGGATGAATGTGGGGTGTGTGTAAAGCTTTCCTAAAACTTCAGGCAAGTTATTGCTCGTGTTTGTCTTCTGTTATGGCTTTCTTTGACGCTATATAAATTCTCAAATTCTGAAGAGGCCTCTTTAGAAACCAAGCAAATACAAGTGGCAGTGTTAAGCTATTGTCTGTGCGTACTACGGTTTGCTTCCTTGGCTCAAATCACCAAGTTTTTTTATTTTTTTTTATTTTAACATTCATACTGACATTTGTTTGTTTTGCCTGAACTTTTCAGAGGTGGTAAGCTCACTTTTGAATTTGGTTGTTTGTTTGGGTGTGTTGATTTCTTTTACCATGTTTTGTAGTAGAGAAGAGCAGATGCTGATACTACTAGATTCTAAGTGAGCCTAAGGAAGCCATGTCTCAAGATGCTGTAGTAACAATATTCATCTTGTTCTTAAAAAGATAGTGGTAGTGTGCCTTTTGAGTTCATGCTGATTAAACGTTGCAAATGTAAAACCTGAATGTTTAGAGTGAATCTGGTAAACTCACGTGTGTGAGCTTACATAATTTTCCCCCCCCCTTTTTAAATTCCAAGCCGAATTTGTCTTCCTTTTACACATACCTGATGAAGCTCAATTTAAACAAGAAGTAAATAACAGTTAAATTTCTTGGTGTGAAACATAATCCTTAGTGTTACTTGCAAGTAGTTTTGTTCTTTTTTAAGCTGGGGAGTTTACAGAAATGGCTTTCTTTTGTAATTGCAAATTTCTGTGCTAAAGATTATATAATCCTTTTCCACTTCATGTAAATGTCATGGTTTTTAGTGACTTATAACATTGGATACAAAAATTTCAACTTAAGACATGATATCTAATGTCGTAACTAATGCTTAAATTATGGGCTCACTTCCATGTCCTTTTCTGGCTGCTGATGTGTTTGTTGTGAGAAGGTAATGCTTCACAGTTGTTGGTGATATCCAGAGGTTGTTGCCACTGTTGAACATCGACAGCTTTTGTTGTGAGCACCTAGTTGCCACCTTCAGCTAGAAATGAGCTGGAGAGGTCTATGTGGGAATGCAGAGTGAGGAAAAATTTCACGGTTTTCTCCCACTTGAGTGGAAGTACCTTTGAATTTTTGCCTTCACAGCTAACTGCTGAAAAGAAGATTTTTTTTTTTTTTTGTACTATACACAGACTCAGACCTTATTAGAAGAGAGATGATGTCAGCCTAAAATACTCTTCCTTGTAGATCCATATGTTAAACCTCTGTTGTTGTAGAGATTTTTATGTGTACTACAATTTCTAGTCTGTTTGTTCAAGAAAGATTAAGCATGTTTAGATTGTTTCCTGCTTGGACACTGCATCAAGTGATATGTAGCTGTATCTTCAAATGTGCGCCAGTTCAGAAGTGACCTTTTGAAACCTGACATACTTTTGTCTTCCTTATTGGAACTAAATTGGCCTCTTTCTGATGATTTTGTGAAGTTTATGATTCTGAAATCTTTTCAAGTTTAATGAAGTTTGAATAAATGTTTATATTATAAAATGTACTTCAGTGCTACTGAAAAATTGTCATTTGGGATATCTTCTAATATGCTTGAGCATTCAAATTGAAAGTAATTTGTAAACTGAGTAAATTTAAGGTGTATAAGTGTTTTTATAAGTAAAAAACCCTATGTAGTTGTATTTTTTCAGCAGAGTTGAAATACAAAGTCATTGTAATATGTCACTTGTTCATGAATTTTATTTTTTTCTAAGTGTTTTTCTTCTTTTAGTGAGAAGTGTAAAGCGAGAGGATTTACTGTGATAGTGGATGGCAGAAAATCTCAATGGAATGTGGTAAAAACAGTTGTGTTAATGCTACAGGTAAATACACTTTTATATGTTCATAGTTGACTAGTTTTATAGATGTGAACTCAATAGCCGTGTTATTGTAGAGGCTTTGTATTTCTTTATTGAGAAATAGGTGATTTATGACCTATTTATAAAAATCACAGATATTTTTCTGTGACAGAGTTCTGTGCAGGAAGAAACAATCTGAAAAGGAGATTATATGTTTTAGTTAAGCGAGGTACAAATTCATTACATGAATATGCGATTGTAGGTCTTTTTAACTAAACCTCTGTTTTAGAAAAAATACAGAAACATGCTCCTGGTGTCATCAACTGTGATTATCAGGAATGTCTGCAGAACAACATTTCACACTGATAGTGCAGCTGAGCAGGTTCTGATGTAATATGATGTATTTTTTTCCATTGTCTATGGTAATAGTCCCAATCACAAATTATATTCTGGACACTGTACAGAGTGGGAGAAGGAAAAATAAGTGTCAATTCCCAATTAAAGAAATTCATAACAATTTATTTTAGCTTTTCAGAACTATGAGGTGACAAAGTCTTGCTTTGGCTAAACAGTGTTGGGTTATTTTCTGATCTCAGTGGTCAAAATGCAAGATACAGCACTCAGAATAGATTAGAGGACTTGGACTACTGTCTTTCTTACTGCAGAGATGATTTCTCTTTATCAGACCAATTTTCCTCTCAAACTTATATGAAAACTCAGAAGGGGTTTCAAATATAAATAATTTCATTTTGTTGTCCTGCTGGCTTATTGCTCCTCGATCTTTAAGTCTCTTTCAAGGTGTCTTTCAACTATTCTTGACTAAGATGGCATTCCTATTAATAGAGTTATAGTAATTGCATCCACTATATTCTGACTGTGATCTTGACTGAGCTTTCACTTCAGCTAATGTGCAGTTGTGACATTTAGTGGGAAATTCAGCTAGTGGGGAAGGTAGCTTTTGGCCTGTACTCAGATTTCAGTGGCTTGCTGTCAGCACACTTCCTGCCGGCTTGAAGTCTGCAGAAGCATAAGTTGCATATCTGTGTCTTTAATTTGATAAGGAAGCAATGAAGATTTTCCTGTGTAAGCTCATCACTTGTGCAGACCTCTTGAGATTTCTCTCTGTATGGACACAGGTAGTTCTCAAAGGTGCTGGTTGGTCACCAGACAATTCTGTGTAAAGGATGTCTACTTTTAATAGCTTTTGCATATTCATTAAAATGGTGCAAGAATTAAATAACTTTTTTTCAGTGCTATGATTTCCAAGTTGGATGTATTTAACTTCAGAGTAATATTTTTATGAATTAAATGAGGCATTTGAAGAGAAATCCCATGGATTGTCACCTTTATGTCAGTACTGTGATGATCTAACTGTTGATTATTCCCAAATCATCAGTTATAGCAGTAAGCAAGAGTTTCTGTTCCTTGACCTGCATTCAGTGTGACAACATAAAATCAACTTAGTAGAAAAAAATTACAGGTTTAGGCTGAGGAATGTTTTCCTAGTAATACTTTTATTAATATGCTGAAATGTTAATATTAAGTAATTTCACTCTAGTCTAAGCAGTATCTACTAGAGAAGCATAGGATATAATCTTAATGTGATTTAATAACAAAGTATACAATTATTTTCTAACTTTATGGTTAGCAAATGACATTGGTCAAAGCTTTGTTGTCCATAGTTGGTTGGGATTTTTTTTTTTATAATGAAACGCCATAAATAAAATTAAGTCTAGGCAAAAATTCATGGTTTTCTATAGTGATGGAGCATAGACTAATGGTTAGGCCTCAGGACTGGGAATAAGGAGGTTAGATTTTCTTTTCTGTTCTGACACAACTTAGATTGCACTAAATTTCGTAACAGCTACAAAGCAGGATGGCGACAACACATGAAGTAAATGCAGCACCTCAGTTTAAATTCTGTCTGTAAGTTTTATGTCCTTGAATAGGTGACGTATAAATGTAATTCAGTTCGTTCATAAATAAAGGTTTAATCTTGAATGTTGACTTAGTTTTTTATGTGTTTTACAGAATGTTGTTCCAGCTGAGGTGTCGCTTGTTTGTGTAGTAAAACCAGATGAGTTTTGGGATAAGAAGGTTACACATTTCTGTTTTTGGAAAGAGAAGGATAGACTTGGCTTTGAGGTATGTAGAGCTTTTTGTCACTTCTCTCAAAAATACCATTTCTGGAATACTAAAATAACTGGATGAAAATTAACATGTCTCTGAGAAGAATTATATTCCAGATGCTTTGTGGATATCCTTAGCAAACCACTGTGGCCTTTCAACTTTTTCCTCCTTTAAAAATATTAAATTAAGTAGGTCACAAATTAGAAATGTGTGGTGTTTAATTCTTTGCTGAGCAAGAGGATAAAGCTGTTCGATACATATTGTGGATGTTTTGAATAAGAAACTGTTGTGTGGGGTATTGTGATTTTTTTTTTATTTTTTTTCATTACTTCTGTAATAGACTGTAGAGATGCATGTTGTATAGTGTCACTGAATCAGTAGTAACTGTTTTGAAAAATATCTTGTTGCTGGTGCATGCATCTTCTCTCATTTTTTTTGAGTTTTGACATTGGTAACAGAGATTACAGGTCCCTTCAGCTTGCCAAATATAAGGTGCTGTTGTTCTTCGCTTGGGAGGCAGTGTGTGTACAAGAGATTACAGCAGTTCTATTCATTTGTCTTTTTGTGAGGTTATTTTTAGAAAATTCTGTCATTGATCTTTCCTATAATTTTTTTTATTAATCTTATTTGAACTACAACAGGCTTGCTATGCTCAGCAAATGCTAAAATGTCTACTTGTTTTGTAGAACAAAGCTCTTGGTGTCTTTTTCATGAAAGAGTTGAATAGAGAAGCACTTTGCAGCCTTGTCCAATGCTGTGTAATTCTTTCTGTTGGTTAGATTATAACATTCTTGAATACTTCTGTAGAAAACTTAGTTCGGGGTAAATGGGGATTGGAAGATGACAACTGTTGAAGTTATGTAACTATGAAATAATATAAACCTAAAGGCTCAGTCATACAGATAGAATGCTGTTAATACACATGAATTTGGTCTTGTTAAGTCTTAAAGTCGGACTTTACCTAGAATAAATGGCTTCATTTTTTGAAACAATTTGTGCAGGTGGAAGTGCTTGGAAGGAATGTTGGGGGTAAAGGGTGAGATTACTATTTTCCATCAGATGACCAAATTTTTTTTTTCAAATCTGCTTTAAGATTCCTTTTATTACAACATTTTTAAAAATCTGCTTTAGATTCTTATAAGTAAGGAAATTATGCATGTTTGCCTTCAGGTGGTTAATTTTACAGATGAAGGTCATATTTTATTTTTGAGTAGTTCTTTAAAGACAGATTTGGAAAGTAGCCTGAATTCCACAGAGCAGTCGAAATCTCTACACTGTGTTTAAAACTCTGCAGCCAGCAAGATATTCACTGATAAATGTAGTGAAGTACCAAAAATTTTAGTAATGGAAGTGTTCCCAGACTTGCGTTACTGTTAAACTCTCTTGGGGTTTGCAGATGCCTGTCTGTGCCTTTACCTGAGTCCTTTGAGGGTACTGGCCAAAGGTCATGGGGCCAAAATATGTCTGAGGCTTGAAGTTTGGTGTGTAGCAGCTCAGTCATAGCTTCTTTAATCGAAAACATGAGTGTGGTGGTGTCCACCTCTTATAAGCTAGCCTATTGTTTGGAGCTCATCCAAGATGAAGATTAAAAAAGAGACATTCCTTGTGTCTTGCACTTTCTTGAGGGTTTGGGGTGTTTTTTTGCTGGTGGCTTGTGGTTGGGTTTTTTTTTGTTTGGTTGTTTTTGGTTTTGTTTTTTTTTCCTGTGCAATAACTCATTCTTAAAGGACAGGGAAAACTGAGAGAACAGTAGGAAAAATACTGTACTTGGCCAGATAATGAAGAATGGCTCTTGGTATTAGGTGAGCTTTGTTCTTCACAACTCATTAACTCTTGGTTATGTATCACTTCATTTTGACTTGGAAAACTGGCTTAGTAAAAATGACCCACCTTCTCTGTGCTCCAAATAATATTTGTTTTAGACACAGTAGTGTCTTTGCTCTATTCCTGGTACGAGTGCAGAGCACTGATAAGGCTATGGAAATCTCTAACTCATGAACAAATCTACAGCTGAATAATTATATATTACTGACAGAAAAAACAATGATTGTGGGTTGGATTTGCATAACTACTAGGAAAATCCGAGATTATTTGCACAATTAAATAAACGATCTAAAATTTTAAATGACAGTATGAAATAATTTTCTTCACCCTCAGGTGTAGTCTATTTTTAATTGAAGTGAATGCCAGGTAACTGATTTGAAATTTCTAGTGGGGCATCACCTCTACCTCCTATTTTCTGCTATCTGATCTGTTTTTAATACCTTACTTAATATGATGCCATTAATCACAATGCCTTCCTTTCTGTTCAGGGGCAGAAATCATTTGTCTCAGAGTGAGATGTGGTGATGATGACGAGTTGCAAAGCATGGAAAGTAAATGTGGGAAATGAGATTAAAAGGCTACTGGGTGGATAGTATAAAGAGGTGGGCTGATTCAGCCAAATAAAAGTCCACACCCTTATTCTTGGTTAGTATTAGTGTTGGGTTTGGACTTGCCTTAGGTCAGTTCCCATTCATCCTCCAGCAGAGCCCTTTATTCTGCCCTACAGTGCTTATACGAAGCAGTTCATGTGTTCATCGAAGCATTTTTTTTTTCTTGTCCCGTGACTATGCTCCATAACAAGAGAGCTGTCTTAATTGTTCCAGGGATGTCTTTCAGCTGAAATGTTGCATGTTGCACTGTAATACTTAATTTTAAAATGTTAATAGTATTAAGAACTGGGTTTATCTATAAATATTTCCAGCTGGGTTTTGAGGGCTTGCAGGTGTTGCTTTTTTTGCTTTTTATTATTATACTCTACACAGTGATATGAAACGAATCACTCTGTTAGTAGCTGTAGTATGTTGTATTTGATTGTGAGCTTTTCATGTGAAGATAGGTAGGATAAATGGAGGAAAATGTGTACTGTACAAGTAGAAGAAACAGTGCATGTTTGTACGCAATGCAGAACTACCTTCAGACTGGTGGGAGTTTTTTTGGTGTATGCTATTCATTTAAAGGACTAGGAGGTAAAATAATCTCTGAGCCTGATTTAGATATTAGTGCTTTGAAAATCAGTTTGTTGAAAGGAGGTGGGAAGAAGAACTTGCTGTTCTTATCCTTGTGTAAAACATGGAGCAAAAATTAAAAGCTCATGTAGGATTGTGAGATAACTCAAGGGCTGCTTTTAAAACAAAAAAAAAAAAAGAGGAAAAAAGGTTGGGTAAACTGGGAACTAGATGGAAAAATCAGAGTATATTGCAAAATAGTTCTTAAGTCCAAAGTTGCAGTAGTTTTAAGTGCATCATGCTTGCAGTGTAGCAGCTAACAACTCTAAAGTCTCTAGTAACAGTGTCAGATGTTTCTTAGGATCATACATCAGCAGAATCTGCCCTGGAAAATCTCAGGTCTCTAATGTCAAGTTATCAGTATACACAAGAATATGAAAACCTAAAAATTGCATTTTTCCCTGAAAACTTCCTGTGTATCAACTTGATTATGGTCTGTATGCTTGCGTATCAAGATTGCTCTGAAAGAAATATTAGCTAGCTGACAGTTTTTTCCCATGTTATGTTGCTGAAAAGTAGCTGGTAAGATCCTATTTCATTGAAGCTTTCCCAGTATTTTTCCAAAGCTGTTTGGATATATAAGCTGCTAGCACAACAAATCATCGAGAATCAATTCACCAAGAATACAGCTTTAATATTGAGTCCAAAGGACTTTATCAAAATTCAATAAGTTATACCTATCAACCAGGCTGTGAGAGGGGAAGAGTTATCTGGGTTTCCCAGTTTTTCTTGGCAGAATTTTTGGGAAATAAACAAATCCCCCTTCTCTTATGCCTGTTTGTATGAAATTTGTCCAAATTGCTAATAAGAAGTGACCAGGTAAGTATGATCAGCTTTTAGCATGCTTTATTTCTGTTCTTTTTAAAAAAGTATTTTAGGAGTGGCAGATGCTTATGTTCCAGTAAGTAAATGAAAAAAATGTGCAATATTTTGTTTAAAGTTAGTAAACTAGGCAGTGATGCTCTGTTCATATTGAGTTAAATACCTTTATACTCTTAAAGTAGCCACATTTGTAGTCAGTTGCCGTGTAAAAGATCAGAACAGGTAATTTAAACGTAATATGTATTATTGTATGTATAAATGTTCTTGCCATTAGTTGCATTTCTATCAATTTTACATAACATCAAACAGCTAATAAGGTATATAATAGGTACATTATACTATTCTTAGATGCTTCTTTAGAAGAAGACTAACTTCATGAGTAGCGTTATTTCACAGAATCACAGAATCACAAGATTGGAAAGGACCCATTGGATCATCGAGTCCAACCATTCCTAACACTCCCTAAACCATGTCCCTAAGCACTTCATCCACCCGTTCCTTAAACACCTCCAGGGAAGGCGACTCATCCACCTCCCTGGGCAGCCTGTTCCAGTACCCAATGACTCTTACTGTGAAGAATTTTTTTCTGATATCCAACCTGAACCTCCCCTGACGGAGCTTCAGGCCATTCCCTCTTGTCCTGTCCTCTGTCACTTGGGAGAAGAGGCCAGCTCCCTCCTTTCCACAACCTCCTTTCAGGTAGTTGTAGAGAGTAATAAGGTCTCCCCTCAGCCTCCTCTTCTCCAGGCTAAACACCCCCAGCTCTCTCAGCCGCTCCTTGTAAGACTTGTTCTCCAGCCCCCTCACCAGCTTTGTTGCTCTTCTCTGGACACGCTCCAGAGTCTCAACATCCTTCTTGTGGTGAGGGGTCCAGAACTGAACACAGTATTCAAGGTGCGGTCTCACCAGTGCTGAGTACAGAGGGAGAATCACCTCCCTGGACCTGCTGGTGACCCCATTTCTGATACAAGCCAAGATGCCATTGGCCTTCTTGGCCACCTGGGCACACTGCTGGCTCATATTCAGTCGGCTGTCAACCAGCACCCCCAGGTCCTTCTCTTCCGTGCAGCTCTCCAGCCATTCTTCCCCCAGTCTGTAGCGCTGCATAGGGTTGTTGTACCTCAAGTGCAGGACCCAGCATTTGGCCTTGTTAAACCTCATCCCATTGGTCTCGGCCCAGCAGTCCAGCCTGTTCAGATCCCTTTGCAGAGCCTCCCTACCCTCCAGCAGATCGACACTTCCTCCCAGCTTAGTGTCATCTGCACTAAGTGACATCTGCATTTAGTTTTTCTTGGACATTGAGGCACCTGGGGTTTAGGGCTGGTTACTGGCATTACTTAAAGAAACTATAGGCTGATCCCTTTTTGGCAGCTACATTCTGTTAAGAATACAGAAGAAAAACCTATATTGGCTAAATGGTTGCTGAAGGATGCTTTTACACGTTAACTATTTGACCATTTGTTTGGAACCCTCTAGAGTTTTTTAATTGTAAGAACTGAAAAGTCACAGAATTCCAGTTGGAAGAGACCTTGAGAGGCCTCTAGTACAGTGTCCTCAAAGCAGGATTATCTGAGGTTAGACACGGTTACTCTGGGCTTTATCCACTGGGGCCTTGAAAGACTTCCAAGGATGGAAATAGTGCAACCTCTAACCTTTGGTTTGAGATCAAAACCTATCTCAAACATATTTTCATAAATGGTTTGGTATATTAAATTGATTTAGTGATCTAAACAGGTCTGAAATGTCCTGAAGTAGAGAAAGACAAAATCCTTGACATAATTTTAAGAAAACCCCTAAGTTTAGTATGGATTTTCCATCTTCCAGTGTCTGCAGGGACATGGAGCTGGACTTGAAGTAGAAGGCTCTGTCCAGTTGGCTCTTTCTGCGTACTATTGTCCTCTGCAAGAATTATGTGCATAATGTGATGGGTTCTCAGAACTTTCTCCAGGTTTTCTTTCTGATTATATGTTGCCAATATGTCTGCTTGCATAGGTGGGGTTTTTTTTCCATAGGAGTTGTTCCAAGCTTAGCATATCATGCAATAAACCAACCTGTGCGCCAGCTTTTGGGTTAGGTTTATATGACTAAGGCTTGGCCAGGAGCTTATACAATGCAGAAATGAAGGGAAAAAGTCTTCTGACCAGCAGTGGAGCTGTGTTTTCCTTTATCTTCTGATGTAATTGATGAACTAGATTTGTCTCTTGGGTTAATGAGTTGGACTTCTAAGCATACTGAGATTTGGATTTGGCTGCTCATGGAAAGAGAGTAGTTGGTCCAACTCTTACTGAGCATATTTGCACAGTAAATGTAAGCACTTAACCTGTATGGCACAAACTCACCTCTGGGGCTGGAAGTACTACAGAAGACTGATAAAAATCCCAAATACTGTGCAACACGATACCCTGCTACTATATTCACTAAAAACAGATTGCATGGTATATGACTTAATCAAGAAGCGCCAGTTACCACCAAGAAAACAGGTATGCAAGAAACACATTTCTTTTTCCTGTTGTAAATAGAAAAGGTGGTACAGATGATGCTCTTACAGGATTATGCATGAGATATATACTGCATATCAAAATTACCTATCCATTTTAGACCTATGTTATTTTAAACCAGCCATACTTCATTTAAAATTGTAGTTGTTAAAGGGTAACTTACTCTAAATCGCAGAAAAATCAGTTCAGTACCTCTGGATGCGCTTAATACAACTTCTTGGGTACTTAAGGGAAAAATATAAGCGTTGCTTACAGTGTACTTAAAACTTCTTTTTTATTGTTGCAGGTTATTTTAGTATCTGCTAACAAGCTGACTCGCTATATAGAACCATGCCAACTAACGGAAGATTTTGGAGGATCTCTCACTTATGATCACATGGATTGGTTAAATAAGAGGCTGGTTAGTTTTTGGTTTATCTTTTTTTCTTTTTACAAAATACGTTCTTGAGTCATGGATTTTTATTTGTGTAGAACTGCGAAGCATGTAGAAATTCAGATGTGTAGTAGTGGGGTTCAAATGCATAAATAGTCTTATGATGATAACCAATACTGGATTTGCTCAAGGGATGGTAAAGCAAATGCAATCAATTTGTTGAACCAAGTTCCTTAGTGTAGCTGTATTGTAGACCCTCACTGTACAATAGCTTGAGTGTGTGGTATAGTTGCTACAAAGGGAAGTTGTTTGGCTGCTGATAAGAGAAATCCAAAACAAGGAGATACTTGGACTCTGCAGATCCTTCAAGGTTCTCTCTTAGGCCTTAGTTACTGTGGACTGAGAGCCCCATTGTAAGCCTTCCTACACTAAAACTTCTGTCAGTTCAGTTTCCCCAGAAGATACGGGGATGTAGTAAATGTCTAGGAGCAAATAAGTCCCATAATCACTAAATGACACAAATTGTTTAATCAGTTATTGGTGTGCATAGCACTCTACAATGTTTTTAATCTGTTCTTAATTGATACCTGTTTTTCATTTACTTAAATTTAACTTCGAAAAAAGTATTTGGTTTTCAGTAAAGTGGCGTGTTCCTTTCTCATGCAATCTGTTCTTAAAAAGCTTATCTCTATATAGGATCTCCAGGTGAGATTCTGGACAAGTAATATTCCACAGCGTGTCCCAACCACAAATAAATTTGAGGGCTTACACCATGTGTAGCATGTTTCTTTTTTGCTTATTTTCAGCAAATTGTGTGTTCAGATCCAAGGGCAGAGAGAGCATCATCTGCTGTGCAGCTTTTTTCCTACTGATCTTTCTATGCACGCCTGAAGTCCATGCATTAGGTCAAGGCAGCTTGTTCTCTGCCTGGAACTGGAAGTGCCTGGACACAGGGGAGGGAAGGCAAATATAATGTTGTTGTTTTCCTTCATTTCTCTCTGGTATATACAAATCTGGCTTCTGCCAGATTATTCCTGCATTCATTAAAATTCATAAGGCCAGCGCTTCTACTCAAGCTGGGACTTCTGCTTTATATTTGTTCAGACTGCAACTGAAAATTTCTTTTTCCTATATCTCCTCTCTTACCTCACTTCACTTGGTTTTTGTATTAATGAAGAAACTCCTCCATTGCAGCTCCTGAATTCTGAAACTAGACAAGAAGGCAGAAAGGTTGTTTAAAGTACTAGCAGGAAAAAAGTTTACTACTATTAATACATTTTAATTCTATGGATTTGTTTTCCTTTTGTAACAACTGAATTTAGCTTGTGTTTTATAAACAACTCTTATAAATTGGCTTTTAAGAGCTGTCAGCCTTGTCTTTTTTTTTTGTTTTACCTGAAGTGTAAACAGTCCTAGACAGGTTAAGGAAGGTTCATCTGCAGGCTACTGATGCAGGCTAATCCATTAGCACCAAAAAGACCTGAACGTTATTGTGCACGTCCCTTATGGCACCAGATGGTGCTTAGTTCTGTTACAAAAACAAAACTAAAAACCAAAAAACACTCTCTGAATTTAGGTATATTGGAATCATCTGATCGATACCCAGTGTCTAGCTATAGAGGCCTTGCTGTCTGTAATCAGAAGCCCCTGTATTCATACACTGTATAGGAGTATATCTTTCCATATAATACATCTCTCTTTTAGCTTAGCTATTAATTATAGTATAGCCTGTATTATAGTTGTGAAGATTCTAGCTTTTAAGAAAGTTGACTATTTTAATCCATTCAAGTGACCTTTTAGATGATGCTGTAACTTGTCTTGATTCTCTAACATTATTCTTAAGATTTACTTAAAGGCTTAAATGCAGATGTTGAGTAAACACGTGCATAATTGATTTGGACTATAAATTTGCTTAAAGACTTTCTCCCTTTGTAGAATAGGAAGTAATGCATAGAGTTAAGGTGGTGTTTAGTCTGAACACTCAGAATCTGTATCTTGTAGCCTGCTACTTTTTCTACCCTGCCATATGAATGCTAGAAATAATTACATTGGGTAAAGATTGAAGTATACTAATAGAACTAGAGGATAAATTCGTAGTCATGCCTTCAATACTGCCACTTATATAATTTACATTTGTTAAATTAAAACTTGTCTCTTGTTTAGGTATTTGAAAAGTTCACAAAAGAATCAACGTCCTTACTGGATGAGCTTGCTCTAATTAACAATGGAAGTGATAAAGGAATGCAACAAGAGAAAGAGAGGTTTGTGGTTTGCTATTTGAAATCAGTGCTTTTTGATTATAACTTTCATTGGGAATCCAAACAATATTGAAAATATGGAATGACTTAAATATTTTCAAATGTGTGAAATTCTGAAAGTAGACTACAAAAATCTATCAGCTTGTCTTTAGATGGATGCTCTTTTGACTATTGACTGATTACATGTGGCTGTTTTGATACAATCAGTTTAAAAAATGAGGCTTCAGGGAGTGAGGAAAGAGACATAGTCTCTTAACAGCATTGGGTAGCTCTGGCCTTAGTTCAAGTTTAGTGCTACTGTAGTACAAACTAATAACATGATGGTTACTTCAAGTATTATAAAGTCTAATATTATTAACAATGTGATTGTTTCTTTATTCAAGATCAGGAGATTTGAACTTCCTTCCATCAGTTGATCCTGAGACAGTACTGCAGACAGGTATAGTAAATAAAAAAACTGATTATGTTGGTTGATAAAGTAACATTATGAATTTCTAAGCCCAAAGTGAAAGCGCAAATTTTTCTTAGCCATCTTCACAATGTAATAGGCTTACTAATTAATTTTTTCTTTACTGGGTTAAAAAAAGTGATGTTAAATAAATGGAAGAACTCAAAATGTGTCTTTTTAAAGATAATTTTTAATAATCCTCGTACCATCTTTATGGTTTTAGTACAATTAATTAATTTAATTTTGAGAATGCATTGAGTCAATATGGTGGCCTTACAGAATGAATTTGTCTCAGTAGCCACCAAATGGTTACAATACAAATAGCATTTTCCTACATAATTCTGATAATTTGCATCAGCCTAGTTCCAAGCTGACCATCTGTAAAAGTGAAGCATATGGTCTTCTAATTCTTAGCTGCTTAGACTCTCCCTTCAGTATTAAACAATTTGAGGTTCTTTGATTGAAATGATTTTCTTTAGGGTGAATATCCTATTGATGATAAAGCATATTAGGCTGTTGATTTAGACTAGAAATTTGCTTAAAGACTTTTCCCCTTTGTAGAATAGGAAGTAATGCATAGAGTTAAGGTGGTGATCAGAGTCTGAATGCTCAGAATCTGTATCTCGTAGCCTGCTACAAGGTAAGGTGTGGATCGTATTAATATTTGCCACAGAACTGCTGGCTTTTCATGCCCTCTGTGTAAAATTTTAGGTTAATTAGGATAGCATTGTTTTAGTTAAAAGGTGAAACAATGGTACCTTACTGTAATCTTTTAAAGTTTTTAAATTATGAAGTGTTTGTAGACGCTCTCTAGATTTTAGTCTGGTTGTGTAGCGTCCTCTAATGGTAAGATTTTTGGAAAAAAACCTTGAGTTTTGTGCGAGTAGATGGCTTCCAGGAATGTTAGTTTACATGTATTATATATTTTCTTAGTTATGACATAATGAATTATTTTTTTTTTGAGCTATGAAGTTGAACGACTTTCACCAAACTATGGGAGTTCCTAAGAGGCAACCTTTCACTTTGTTGCATTCACTGTATTGATAGTTTGAGAATAAAAAATTAAACTCTCCACAATAAAACTTTCCTATCTCTTAAAGGTAAATGTGAACGAACTGAGGTTTTAGATAAGCCTTCTGTCTTCATCATTGCAAGTACTGTTGCTTTCACAAGCTACAGATCCACATATAAAGTATAGTTCTTAGAATTGGATAAGAATCTAGTTTTAAAAAGTACTTTTACCTGGAAAATGTTAATCCTGGACTGCTGAAACTATACAATAAAACTTCAAAAATATCCCAGCAGAACTATGACTTGTGAAAGCCTTTAAGTGTGTTTGCCCTGCAGCCATCTGTGCCTATCTGTAGCATTATAAAGATGAAATCCGGTATATTTCCGTAGTATGGCAACATGTATTTTCATTCTTAAGACATGTTTATTTCACAATAATATATGCTGTGTAATTTAAAGTTCCTTGCTACAATCTCCAAAGCCTTTGGAATTTTGGTTGCATTAGTCTGTTTCTGTATTTTCCTTGAGGTGTTGCAATTACTATTCTAGTGGTACTTTTTTTTTTACTATTAGTGAACTGACCTGTTACCGTTTTAAGACCTGCAGGATTAATGGATGTAGAATTTGCAGATTTTCACTTTTACACCAACAGTCGCTTGGTCACCAAATATTTTTTTTTTTATTTGCTAACTTATTCATTGAGCTTTTGGGGAACAGATTCATGATTTGGGGTATATTGGTAGTATACTGTTTACATCCTGAAAACTTCACCACAACTTAAGAATAACGTTCTCCAAACAGTTTAAACAAAGGATTAAATAGTCAAAACTTAGTGGTTTTGCATATATGAAAGTCATTACACTCTAAAGAGTCTGTACCCTGATATGGTGCTTAAGAGAAAAGGTGAGAAGTGAGAAAAAATATTGATCAAAGTACTTAGCATTCAACTCTACTTCCTGTGAAAGCTTTGTACATTTTATAAAAATCCTGAAAGGTAAGAGTTTGTTTGGTTTGTTAGTACTTCTAGATCGTTCATTTAGTCTAATAATATGAATTGTTTGAGAGTAGTATTTCAGATGCCACATAGTATTTTGAAGTACACTGGAATACTTACAGGTGTTCTAGATTCAGGACTGTGCTTTGCAATTGTTTCTTTAATTAATGCTATTGTCAATATGGAGGTTAAAGTCACAGTATGTCTTTTATATATCTAAAGTATACCACATGATTTCTACCTTATTTTATGACTAATGCAAACCCACAAACTGTGGCCGGTGCTCTGCCTGAAGTGGTATCGTTAAATGTGTCCAATGCATGAAAGATCATTTGCTGCAAAAATGTACCATCAGATGGTCTAAAAGGAGGCATGCTTACTAATTTTTGTGGGTTTTTTTGATTTCTAATTTTTTTAAAAAATATAAATGAACTATATTAGTATATCTATTCTTAAAGGTCATGAGTTACTATCTGAGTTACAACAGCGTCGATTCAATGGCTCAGATGGAGGGGTATCCTGGTCTCCAATGGATGATGAACTACTTGCTCAGCCACAGGTCATGAAGCTATTGGACTCACTCAGAGAGCAATATACCCGCTACCAGGAAGTTTGCAGACAACGTAGCAAGCGCACACAACTAGAGGAGATTCAGCAGAAGGTAATGCAGGTAAGCCTGGAATTATTCTTGAATGCTCTGAGGCTGAGGTTTGACCTCAAGTCCCAGACGATTTCCTGTGAACGTAAGAACCTGAGGTGATCATTTCATGCCTCCTTCCACTTCTCAACCTGAAATGTGCTGTTTTCACTTGATACTTTGCATTGTGGCTACTGTGATGACTTCCCAAAGGTGGTTGTGGTAACATGGAGGCAATTAGAAATGTGCTCTCTTGCTATCGTACAGAAGAACCTATGCGTTGTTTCTTTCTTGGATACTGTGGCAGTGTACCACTACCCTGTCAAAGGATCAAATGCCTGACCTCTTGGCAAAGAGAGGAACATTCACATATGAGACACGTGACTCTAATTTTGCTTGAGAGTTGGAAACCTTCCACTGCCTATCTTGTTTTAAGTTCCTTTTACTGAAGATAAGCCGCTTCTTATTCCTTTATTTGTCTACTGCTTCATGCTTTAAACAAAGTTAAAAGTGATTAAACTCTGTATTTTAAGGCTACACTGACCAGAATGAATACAAATCTTCCTAATCAATCATGTTAAAGGTCATACTGAGTTGGTTTGGTGCTTTGGAAACAGGCATGTAATTAGCACTTTCAACATTTTCTCAGCAGAGTCTCAGTAGAGAAGATTGAAGAAATGGAATTAATTTATTCCTCTTGTGTTTATTACTTTAGATTTATGTTTTTAAGCTTCTGTATAGTTTGAATATGCATAAAATGAAATGGTTATTGCTTTTAACCTTTCAACATTGACATTTCTAATGCAGGAGTGCAAATCAAGTATTTTCCCTTCACAGCCTTCCTGATATGGGTAAAGATAAAAACTAATCAATCTTGTTATTTCTAGGAGTGAAAATATGAATCTACTGAGGTGGTAATTTTCCCTTATGTAGTCATTCAGTTTATTATAAAAATATAAAAAAGCAAATGTCATCTTTTGATATTTTGAGCTAGAAATAATAAAAATATGAAAATAGTACCATATAGAATATATTAGAATACGGTATAGAATATAGTACATCTGTAAGTAATAATCAGGTGTGATTTTCCCTGTGTTTAAAGTTATAGTGGTTGAACAAGTTGTGCTGATTGAAATGAGATTTATAACATACTTTGGCAAACTTAGATTGTTACTGCATTTAAGTAAACTTTTTTTTTTTACTGAGGCATCAGACTCATTTTGCAATGTTTGTATTAGAAATGGTTATTCATTTGCTCTGTCTACACTATGGATATTGTGTAGTAAGTGAACTGAGTCCCAGTACACAGGGAAAATGTTTTGCTGTTTTACTGGCTAATCAGTTTTGAAAAGTACATATGAAAGCTCTCTAAATGAGATACAAATGTATGGGGAAAACTTACTAAACCTAGAAATCTATTTAGTTTTCTTTTGGTTTATGGGAGAAAATTGGAGTAACAGAAAAAAAGTAAGATGATGGTCTGGGGGAAAACCAATAGAGGCAAAGTTCCATAGAATTTATTTTGCTAAAGCAAGCAGAAGTTGCAGTGTAACATTCGTGCAGTGTTTTCAGTTATAATGTGAGTGTACATAGTTTTCCTCTTGGGTAGCTGATTGGTGTCATGTGTAGTCTTTTTAATTGTCTTGATTTCCTATTAGCTTCCATTACGATTACATTCCTATTTCATTCTTCAAGTACTTTCTTATATTGCTAACCACTCCTGGCTAGCTTTGGTATTCTTGTTTCATTTTCACTGTTTGCTGGTTTTGCTTACCATGAACTGCTTAGTTCTTACTCCTGTCTCGATGTCCTCTTATCCATAACCACCTCTCTTCTCTTGTGTCGCCACTCTTCTTTCTTTTCCATAGTTTCGATTCCCTTTCCTTAGTCTTCCATTCTGCAGTGTAAAGAGGGCAGTGATTTCCAGATGTTTTCCAATGAACGGTTCTACTGCTGACAAACAACTCTGTACATTATGATAAATTACAGTTTTGCCCCCTCTTAGGCAGAGATACTAATTACTATTTTTCTAATCTTAATTCACAAAAATTAATGCCAGGCCTTGCAGTAGTCTAGTCATTAAATGTTTTAAAAAATATTTTATGAAAATAACATTGCTTTTTTCTCTGAGTCCCTAGTGAGTCTTCTCAGGTCTGTCACACAAGAATGGCATTGTACTGTGCTAAGCAGTTTCAGAGGCAATGCAGCAGCTGCTGGGAACTTGTAATGGGGAGTTCATCTTGGTCAGTGAGGGCATTACTAATGATGAAAGTAAGGAAGACCCAGGATGCTTTTGGAGCAAAGAATATATGCTCTGAAACAGTGCTTCTTATGGGTGGAAGGTAGGCAAAAAGGAGGAGTGGAAAGAGACAGACATGATGACTGAAAGGTGAAGTGAGTTGAGTGACTCTGTGTTGATGATGGTCATTCGTGATTACTATTGCAATGTAGCCTAGCGACACAAGGAAAATGGTCCAGTTAATGCCTTTTTCATTTCTTAACGATTGTGGTGTTAAATTGTGTTGTATATTTCCTGAAAATCTGTTTCATGTTCTGTGATCTTTGTGTAGAAAGAAGTCGCACTAAAGAGAGGAAACTAGATTCCTATGCCTTTTTGTTAAGCCTCAGAATATGGGGGTATTCCTGCATTTCCTTATTTAGGACTCCAATAAGTGACTTTTGCATTAGGTTTCTTCGGGGCTGTCTCTTTCTTCTAGGTATTTAAAAATTTATCCTAAAATTCTGCCATAGATATCATCTAATAATTCAAATTTGTGTATAAGGAAATCAAAATTTGAGATACTCTGCTCTGCTTTGAATGATATTAACATCAAATTAAATAGTTTCAAAATAGTAATAATAGTAAGAAGAAGAAGAAGAAATCCAGTACTACAGTCCAAAACAGTGACTCTGCAAAGATTTCTGCAAAGGCAGATCCTACGAGATGTGGCAGTTTAGACTCTGAGAGGCTTCTGCTATTTGAATAGAGCAAGCTGAAAGACACAGATATATAAAATACTAAGACATTGTGTGAATTTGTTTTTTCAAAAAGTGCATATCCTGTACTTCAGTGTTAATATATTCAACAAAATAAGAAGAAAACTTGCAGGCTGATTATAGCTGTGAATTTTAATTCACTTGGGCAAAAAAGAAATTTGAACATGAGAGTTCTGTTATCAAGAAGATTGTGCTTCGGGTTCTTGTATGTATGTGACAAGTGCTAGCTGCCACCAGCTTTCATGGAGCTGGCAGGTTAAAGTTAATGAGAAGCAGTTTCTATTAAAGCTTTTGAAGATCTGAATGGTGGATTCAACAGCAAGACTTCTACAGATCCTAAAAAGATTTTTTGTTTTCATAAATATATACTTTAAAATATTTCTGCTTACATTAAGGTTCTTTTTATACCAGTTTTCATGTAACTGATTTGCTACTTTATTTTTGTCATCTTTACTCTATTGACAGGTAGTCAATTGGCTTGAAGGACCTGGATCAGAACAGCTAAGAACCCAGTGGGGAATAGGTGATTCAATTAGAGCTTCGCAAGCTTTGCAACAGAAACATGAAGAAATTGAGAGTCAGCACAGTGTGAGAACTTCCCATTCCCTTTTCAAGTAGCAAAATAATTCAAAGTACATAGGGTTATGAGCAATGTATTTTGGTTTTCTGGAGTTTCTAGGAATTTCACGCATTGCTTGATTTTATGGGTTACAGAGAAAAGTACCTGAGCAGTTCAAGAACTTAATATGTATATATAATGACCATATTATTTATTTTCTTTTCACATGTAGAAAATACTGATTTTTATCTATGGCTTTTGATTTTTATTGTTTTACTGTTATTATGTTGAGCAGGAGGGGCAAATTTCCTTTTTTCTCCCTGCCAAAATGGCTGAGAAGTCCTGTACTTCTCAGGTGAATAAGTTAATATTTTTGTCTTTATTAATCTACAGTTGCTAGTAGCTGAAACTGGCTTAACACATTTATTGATCAAGACTTAATGTAATATTGGAGAGACTATTTTGTAACTATATTCACTTTGATGCCTTGGCTTCTAATTTTGAAGACTTTCTAAGGTTTGGTAGAATTTTGTCTTTTCATCAGATAATTAAATATAATTGGGATATGATTACTTCATGTTCCCAAAAGGACTGTTGTTCACAGTGCTTTTCCTCTCTTCTGACTTTTCTTGAAGTAGGCATTGACAATTCTGTCCACGTTTCCTAAGTTCCCTTCACAATGATGACAAAGAAAATAGTCACCGGGTTATAGTTTTTCTGAAGTAATTTGGAAAACAGTTACTGAGACCTTTAGTCTGAGTAATACTGTGCCCTAGACTACACTGGTTCTATTGACTATGTCTCTACTAAGTACTGTTTCCTTGCTCAAATATAGAATTGTGTGTTGTAGGTGCCTGTGTTTGGTCAAGTGAATCCCATATCTCCTGTCTTATTGCTTTAAGCTCTTCAAGTAATATCCTACTCTGAAAAACAGTACCTGATAAAGCGTAAAACATCTTACAGTTAAAATCATAGTTGAAAAGAAAAAATCACCTGCCTATTTCATTGACAAATGCTTTTGAATATCTTTCAGTCATGCTAGCACCTCAAACTAATAAGAGAAAACAAGATTGAATATTCTTTGTTCTCACTTGGATATTTATAACCCAACTATCCTTTAGCTGGAGCTAAAAATAGTCCTGGAAATTACTGAAATCCCACATAAGTTTGCAGATAGGCCTACAGTTTGCTTATCACTAAAGCACTGACGAGATGGAATGCTGCTTGGTTCTCAGGTGCTGGAAGGAGTTTGTAAAACAACAGTCTGAAAAATTAATATAACTAAAGAAGTAAATGGGAGACCACTGGTTTACCTTAAATTTAGATGCCTGTGTTTTAAATTAAAGCCATTTTTGGACAACAACACTCAAAATGTACTTTGCCTTTTTCTTTGATTTTTAAAAATTGTGTAATAGCTGAGCATACTCTTCCTCTTTCATTATTTTTCTATTTTTTTCTTAATTGTATTCACAGCTTGTATGCTTTTTTCATTGTCTCCTGTTTATTTCTGATTATATTACTTCAGTTTTGAAGACACTTGTATAAATGTTGAATTTGTTTTAGAAAGAAGCTTTCTCATTTCGATTTACTCTGATTTAAAAAAAAATTCTTCTAGGGTTGGTTCTTTGTTTTGGTTTCTTGCTTGCTTGTTTTGGGTTTTCATTTTTTTTGTTAGCTGTTTTTGTTTTCATTTTCTGAGTGTTCTAGATGAGCAGTATACTAGACCTGTTATTTTTGAGCAAATGTTTGCCTTGTCTCCATGATTTTGAGCAGTCATGTGCAGGTGTGCTATCTAAAGGTAATAAGAGTTATGTTGTGCAAACTGAATTTATTGAACTGAGATATCTACAGTACGTGTGTGATATATTAAGATTTTTTTTGTATTATGTCATCTTAGTTGCTCTTTCACGATAGATGAGAGATTTATTCTGCTCTTAAATTTTTGGCTGATAGGTAATTTGACTTTTTAATTGCTTTCCCCCTCCTTGCATCTTTTCATAGTCTGTTTCTTTCTATGAGCAGATGGTAGAGGGAGCTTTGAGTAAAACAGAAAAAATATTGAGAATGTGGATGTTTATACTTTATTTGCGTGCTTTGTAAATAAATGATGCAAAAGCTGAAGGCATAATTTAAAAAAATTGTGAACATCCCAGTAAGTGTGTCAAGAATACTAATTAAATAAGATATTGCAGGCCAATAGATGGTGCTGTTCTGTAGTATTAGAAATGCATAAGGCATTTGAAGGTCACTTTACTGTAGGCCCAAATAAAAGCTGTTGAGCAAACATGTTTTGCTTTACACGAATCTCATGCATGAAAGATATGAATGTGATCTTGATATATCAAATTTTTAAAAAATCTCCAAAAAATTGTTAAATATTTGAACTATTTTCTTTTGTAAATATACCACCATTACAACATACCAAGCTCCTGTGTATATATTCAGTAATCAAAGTACTTGAAAAACAAATTACACATTTTTTCATTGAGTATTAAGTTTATTATTAAGTTTTCCTTAAAAAAGAAACAAGGATAACTTTCAAGTTTGTGTACATAGGTGCCCCATTTTTTTCAAAGATGGAGATTGGTTCCACTTTGTCAACAGTAATATTTTTCTAGGTGCATTAAGAATATTATTGCTTGTTTCAATCATGTCACTGAAAATAACACCTAGGATAGTCTTATGAACAGCTTTTTGTAAATAGCTTGCCACTTGGCAAAAGGTCTTTTGTTTCAGTAGAAACTGGAATTTCTCTGCTGGTTCAGTAAAATAGTGGGAGATTCTGCTGGGTGCTAGTGGCCATGCCTTGTAATCTTCATGTATTTCTGCACCGTTTGTTTTATACTACAGTGTATGTATTAAAATGTACTAAGCACTTTGGGAAAATAGGAATGTTTTTTTTTCTCCTGTGTGAGATTTCATAATTATAATGTAAGCTGTAGTAAGTTCTTTTTTCAATCTAATTATTTGTTAGCCTGCAGTTAGATGTATGCCATTTTAAGAGAAATAGAATGCTTGCTATTATTTTCATGCTTAATTTTCTCGTGTTTGTAGGAGTGGTTCGCTGTTTATGTTGAGCTTAATCAGCAGATAGCAGCTCTTCTAAATGCAGGGGATGAGGAGGACCTTGTGGAATTGAAAGCATTGCAGCAACAGCTGAGTGATGTGTGTTACCGGCAGGCCAGTCAGCTGGAATTCAGGCAAAATCTATTACAAGCAGCTCTTGAATTCCACAGTGTTGCCCAGGATGTAAGTTTTTCTTTTAAACTTTTCACAGGCACCCCTATTACAAATGTTGAATACATTGGAAAAAAATTTTGTGATATATCTTACAGTTCAATAACAATTGTAATAAAATGGTTGCTACTTAAAAAGTTGCTTTTTCCCCCTCTTGGTATTTTTTTAAATATTAGGTTCCTTGCATTATTTGAGCTACAATTTGGTATACTTTTTATAGTCAATTTTTAAACTGGCATTTATTTCTATCTTATACTTGTCTAAAAAAACTCAAACGTTTGGCTTCCTCTCCTCCTCCATGTCAGTATGTATGATCTTGATATTTTATAGGTAGATGGGTCGTTTATCTTTCATGAGTTTAATTTCCTATTGATGCCAAGAGAAATATCTAAAATGGCAGGTTTCCAGATGCTTAGAAGATTGCAGACCTATCACCTGAAGCTCAAGACTTCTTTTTAAATATCAATACTTATAATAAAATCATAGAATGCTTCGGGTTGGAAAGGACCTTAAAGATCATCTACTTCCAGCTGCCCTGCCATGGGCAGGGATACCTCCCACTAGACAGGCTACTCATGGCCCCATCCAGCCTGGCCTTGGAACACTTCCAGGGATGGGGCATCCACAGCCTCCCTGGGCAACTTTTCAATGTTTTACCTCCCACATCATGAAGAATTTCTTAATGCCTAGTCTATTTTTGCCCTCCCAATTTAAAGCCATTCCCCCTCATCCTATTGCTATATGCCCTTGTAAAAAGTGCCTCCCCAGCTTTCTTGAAGGCCCCTATTAGGTCTTCCTGGAGCCTTCTCTTCTCCAGGCTGAACAACCCCAACTCTCTCAACCTGTCCTCATAGCAGAGGTGCTCCAGCCCTCTGATTATCTTCACCGCCCTCCTCTAGACCCCTTGCAACAGTACCATTTCCTTCTTATGTTGAGGACTCCAGAATTGGACACAGTACTCCAGGTGGTGTCTCATGAGAGCAGAGTGGAGGGGCAGAGTCACCTCCCTCACCCTGCTGGCCACACTTCTTTTGCTGCAGCCCATGGTATGGTTGGCCTGCTGGGCTGTGAGTGTACATTCCAAGGCATGTTGGGCTTCTCATCAATCAGCACCCTCAAGTCCTTCTCCACAGGGTTGCTCCCAATCATGTCGTCTCCCCATCCTGTACTGAAACTGCTGATTGCCCTGATCCTGTTGTAGGACCTTGCACTTGGCCTTGTTGAACCTCATGTTTTTCATTTTAGTTGTCTCAGCAATTGGATGGCTTACTGGGAATGTTGTGTGTAGATGTAGCGCCAGCAGATGGAGCATCAATTCAACAAACTTTAAAACTACTGGAAGAGAAATTAAAAAGTGTTGGTAAGCAAAATATTTTGGTTTCAGATATAACTTTCTAATGGATGCATTACAGGGGAAAGAAACAGTAATCCCACCACCTTGTTTGAAAAAGACAGCAGAAAAAAATATCTGTAACTGGTAGCGAAGTAGTGCTCCACCAGGCTACCTTTGACTTGCTTATGCTGTCTGCTTCACAGTAGTTGTATCTGGGAAAATGATCTGGAAACGTTTTCTTTAAAATGTTTTGCATATAATATATATTTGCTATATACCATTATCGCGCATTTGATCTGTAAACAAACCTTCTTCCCTCTTCTTCTAATCATCCTTACTGTCTTGGGACTATAGTACTTAGATGATCTTTTTATCTCCAGAACTGACCTCTTAATGATTAAGATAGTTGTTTACTGTTTTATAATGCTCGTACTGAATGTTTCTGTAGTAGCTTTGAATGCATATGTTAATAAAGGGCACATTTAAAGTTGTTATACTGTC
Source organism: Cuculus canorus (assembly GCF_017976375.1). Taxonomy (NCBI): domain Eukaryota; kingdom Metazoa; phylum Chordata; class Aves; order Cuculiformes; family Cuculidae; genus Cuculus; species Cuculus canorus. The sequence continues at coordinate 25,630,858 of NC_071406.1, read as the reverse complement.
AAGCATATAAAATAGAATGTTTATTGCAAGGGACCTACAATGACTATCTAGTCCGTCATGTTCTAGGAGGAAGAGCTTTGAAGCAGAATTATACATGGTAGAAGTAGTTAGGATTAGAATATAACAGTTTGGTGTACAAACTAGGTATTCCATTAGGAAAACAGATAGTAGAGCTGCTAAATAATGGATGTAACAGCGGATTGTAAGGGTCAGCCTATTTTTGTATTGTGTCAACCCTATCAGTGGTATTATGAAGCAGTAACTTCTGCCAGCCATGGAAGAACATTTAGGCTACAACTGTGTAGCAGTGACGAGTATTTTAGGTATTGTGCAACTGTGGATGAAAGACATTGATTAGCTATTTATATGCTGAAAAGTTAATACATGTTGGTCAGCTTTTATTTTCTTGTTACCTACTGAGTCATAAAATAGAAAATCCTTAGCTCTTTGTTAATATAGACAGATATCCACTGAAATGTAAAAGTTGGAAAGGGCAGTGAAAGACATATTATTGTCCTTTTTACTCTCCAGCCTTCTGTTTCAGATTCTGTTGCATTTCTTCTTTGGGGTAAAAAATAAATAACCGATTTATAAGAGACCATTGACTTCTTTTTTTCCTTTCTCTTTTTACTTAGACTTGGGCTTGCAAGGCTTACGTGAGAAAGGTCAAAGTCTTCTTGATCAGATATCTAACCAGGCATCCTGGGCCTATGGAAAAGATGTGACCATTGAAAACAAAGAGAATGTGGACCATATCCAAGGAGTGATGGAAGATATGCAGCTTAGAAAACAAAGGTATTATCAGCATTTCTAGTCATTAAGATGTCTGTGTGCTCATAGCTCACTTTGTATTCATTTGTTTGCTTATTTAAAGAGACTATTTTGCTTTATCTTCAGTTAAGGGATGTAGTACAACTGTAACTGGTACATTTAAATGGTACAGAAGCTTCCGTGCCCAGTCCGTTGTAGCATATTCCTAAATCCAAGCGCCTTTTGGCTTTTGGTACTAGGTGGAGTGTTTAATTGCTTTCCAGTACTTGGAAATGCTCAGGAATTATACATTCGTTTTATAATACCGAGTTAGGAAACAGATGCAAGAGGCATCTTGTATGTGTTAACAGTTTGAGATGGAAGGTATACTAAAACTGTAGTAGTGATGGTGGCATTAAAATTATATTATAATTATGCAGACTTTTTAGTCTTCTTTTTCATAACGTCTACCCCTTGCGCATGACAGTTTTAGTGACATGACACTTAAGTTAGGAAGAAAGGTGAGCTGGTGTCAGGGGACAAGGTACAAAATGGAAGCACAGAGTTCAGTTTTTAAAATGTGAGATTTTTTTTAGGGAGTTTTGAAAGAAGACAGGGTGGGGAATTAAGTTGTAGGTAATTTCTGGGGAGCTGAATTTGCAAAAAGGGTGGGTTTTGTCATCACCCTTTTCCTCAAAACCTTTCATAGATAAACTTTTCTTAAAGATGTAGTACTGGATTGGCTATAGTATTGCCTGTTTTTTCTACTTGGGGTTGGCTAGTAAGATGATGTTTGTTATTACTGCTGAAACCCTTGAAACAAAGTACTCTCCATAGAAAGTACTGGCATTCTGAGAGCAGTGGCTGAACAAAAAGATGCATCTAGGCAACAACAACATGTAATGAGCATCAAGTTGCTTATTTTAGGAATTAATTCTACCACTCACAAATTGTTTTCTTAGGGAGCTTGGGGTAAGAAACCATGTGTTTTGATAACACTGTGAGAAAGTTTTAAGTATGTCTTCTGAATCATATTTACTTGAGCAGTACTTTGCAGGGCCAACTGTAAATAGTTATAGAGGACCACGTGTCACTGTGCAATAGCATGGCATTTGGAATTCAGTACTGAGAAGAGAAATGCACATAGGAGGAGGAAAAACTTTATATACATAGCAACGGACTCTGAACCAACTGTAAATTCAAAAATAAGCATTAAAGCAACTTGTGCATAGATTTTTCTAATGTTCAGTCATACTGAAGCCAGTAGAATGCTATGGATTATAAGGACATGATAGAAAACTTAAAGGAAAATGTCACTGTATAGATTTGTTGTCCATTTGTGTTCTAAGTATTACACAATTCTGATTCCAATTCTCAAAAGGGATATAGAATTGTGGGAAGTAAATTAGAGGATCAAAAAGTCAGTAAAATATTCAGACTGAGGTATTAAGCAGATGATGAATGATTAAGCAAGGTTCTTCAGCCTGGATGAGAGTCTAAGTACAATAAGGATTACTATCTCTCAGTAGCATTTAACAGTAATTTTTGTGACACTTTTTTTCCCACCCAAATTCTATTGCATGTTTCTCATGTGTTTATAAATAACTGTATTATAATGTTTATTTCTAGGGGCATTTTGCTGCTTTAGTTGTGCTTTTTGAACCTGTAAACTGTTTTCCTGCATTTAGAGCAACATATTTCCTTTCTGTAAGCATCATAGCACTACAGGACATGTCACAAAAAATGTTATGCTAACAAACTGTTCTTTGGAAGTGCTTGTGTTTGCAAACAGTTTGAGAAAACACATCTATGCGTACTATCTTTTGCATTCACTTATAGTACTGTTGTTGACATTAGTAATTCCATTTGCACTGGCTAGGAGTCTGAGTCATGCTGTCTGAATATGCTCTGAAATTGAAGTGGGAAGATCATTCTCCTAAATGTATTAATTTATCTCTCATTGTGGAAAGGAAAAAAGGGTTGGTTATTTTCTGACTAAAGAACTGCAAGATGTGCTTAATTCAGAAGAAGAGAATTAAAATCAGTTTTTATATGTATTAGACTTCAAAATGCTTCCTGACAGGTTAAAGTAAAGGACATTATTGTATAAGGGTTTGATTATTACAGCTAGAAGCTAAAGGAAAAAAGTAAAGATATTAACATATCTTTCAAACAATCCTCAATTTATTCTCCAAGAGAACTTTGCCACCAGCTCACAGTTCAATACAGAATTATGCCAGACTTAAGCTAACTTTCACCTAGACTTCAATAAGAAAAACCTCTCTTAGCCATGTAAGCCTATGTGTGCTCTGCACATCTTACCAGGGCAACAAGATAAGGACCTGTAATGGAGCTGGAAGGCCTTGTAGTGACTGCTGATATTACTATCTACAGTATAGCCATATCAGAAGTCTTGAAGACCGTAATCTTGGTGGGCTGTAGTGGTCAGTTTTGTTTACTGCAAAGGCAAATGCAAGGCATTACATATTTTGGGCAAGCTAAGCAGCACAAAAATGCTTTAACCACCTCTTCATGAACTGTTCTATCTTAATGTTGCTCAGTAAAAACATGGCTGGCAAAACCAGTATATTGTCTGCTATATGAGGGTTGGTGAGTGTCTGTGTTGCTTTTTAAGGTGTGAGGATATGGTGGATGTGCGGCGACTGAAGATGCTTCAGATGGTACAGCTATTTAAATGTGAAGAGGATGCTGCTCAGGTATGGAAAAGCGTACAGAATTTAATCATTCTGGTTTTTGTAGTCCACTGAGTAAACTTATGGGGATTCGTAGTTGTACAGTATTACTTATGTCCTATGCAAAAGTAGTTTTACTTAGTGAACTTGTACAGTGAAAATAAAGGATGTAGCAGTGATCAAAAATAGTGTATTTGGTGATTACATACAAGATCTACCAGTTTGTGTTACCTCTTAACTTTATTCCATATCAAAAATACATGCTAGTTCTGAAGTTACTTGACACGTGTGGATTAATTTCTTTTTAATTTACTAGTTCTTTAACTTCTGGTTTTAAGGCAGTAGAATGGTTAAGTGAACTGCTGGATGCTCTGCTGAAGACACACATCCGATTGGGAGACGATGCTCAAGAAACAAAAGTTTTACTGGAGAAGCATCGAAAATTTGTTGATGTTGCACAGGTGAAATGAATTACTTTTTTTTTTTTACCATTAGCACAGACAGCTTTAATTTTTAAATGTAACAGCCAACTAATGAATCCTGCTGTACAAGAGTCTACTGAAATTCACTGAAGCTATAGTGTGTGTTTGCATGCCTGTTTGCAAGTCTTGAGTAGGCAAAGAGATGCTGGGTACATGTGGAAGAATTTCACTTAAGAATAGGAAGTGTACAAGCTGGGCCTTTTTTATATGTGTCCTGCTTTTAGGAGTTGCCTGTTAACAGGTCTGCAGTTTTCAAATTGCACTTGTTACACTGGAACTGATTTTCTCCTTTGATGATTTAGAACTTAAGATGGCAGGAGGGCAGGTTGCCATTGTGCTGATGTACCACAATGTACCTGGATGCTGAGTGACCGCAAACACAGACACAGTGGAATTAGTGAGATAGTCACCTTGGCAGTAGTTATCAAGTATCCCATGAAAGATTCAAGCAGCTATTCATTATTTTCAGGAAGCTCTGTTATTTTTCCAGTGTCAACACTAGAGAACAAGGCATTGTTTTGTTTTCAAAAGCAAAAGTACTGCGGCCAATAATTTCATTCATACGTCAGCAGTGTTCTGCTGTTTCTGTTTCAGACCAGGTGTTTTGTGCACCTAAATTGAGGAGGTTTTATAAGCTTGTCTGCTGTTGTTTTAAGATGCCAATTAACTCCTAATTTAAATGCAGAGCTTATGTGTGTACTTTCTTTCCCATTCCCCCCAACTTTTAGAGTACTTATGATTATGGGAGACAGTTACTGCAGGCAACTGTTGTCCTGTGCCAGTCCCTGCGATGCACTTCAAGGTCCTCGGGAGACACACTTCCAAGATTGAACAGAATGTGGAAACAGTTTACGATAACCTCTGAAGAAAGAGTGCACCGTCTGGAAACAGCTGTTGCATTTCATTCAAGTGCCGAAAAGGTGAGTGTTGTGCATTTAAGAAGAAAAATTTCTTATCAGAATTTAAGGAAACAAAATATAAGAAAAATGAAATTATCGGTGTGTAATTTTTTCTCTGGGTTCCAATTCCATTCTGGAAGCACTTGTTTCAGAATTTCAGTGCTGCCTGTTTTGTGCTACATGTGGATTTTAGTTTTGAAGCAGCTTGTAAGGTGTCCATCGCTGTTCATGTTTATAGAATAGACTAGACTATCTCAGTTGGGACAGACCCACAGCACTCTTCTAATCTAACTCCCAGACCTGAACTATCTTCTCAATGTAGCTTAATCGATATCTTCCTTTCCTGAATTATATTAATATTTCAGTTGATCTCATTTCAGTGTTGCAGTGGAGATGCTGAAAGAGCATTCGCCCTGCCAGCTAATGGTACTTGAAAAACTACATGCTATTTCTTGTCTGCTTTATTCTGTACTGTTTTTTGTTTTTTACCAGATTTTGCAAGAATGTCCAGAGCAACCTGAAGCTTTCAATGAAATGGAGCAATTTGATGAAATTGAAGCAGTTGGGAAATCACTGTTGGACAGACTAACAGTGCCTGTAGTTTATCCTGATGGGTATGCAAAATGTTTTTCTTATGCCTTCTCAGTATGCTTTTGGTGAAGTTTCAGAAGTCACATATGCAGAAGAATCCTGAATGCTTATTCAAACTTCCCAAAGGCAACATGCTTACTTTTTCAAAGTAGGGTCTTTTTCACTCTCAGTCACTATCAGGTTTTTGCAGTCTTTATACTACCGAAGTAACAGAATGACCAGTCCCAGTCTCTTCTCTCTGAAAAAAGATAATCAGATTTGAGTTGCAGTATTTTGATTAGTTTATATGCAATTCTATCTGAAGTCTTAAGCTAGTATATTGAAGATAACTTTACATTTGATTTATTCAGCAAATAAAACACTAATTTCCTTATGAGCTGTTCATAATAATTTCAAATTTGTGGCTGTCCTGAGCTACAAAAGCAAATTGAATTTGGAATCTCAGCCACAATAAAACTCAGTTCTCTGTGTCTGGTAAAATATACTTATCCATTGTGATGCCAAGCTTGTACTTAGTTTCTTCTGCCTGAGCAGAACCAAGCCTTGGGCCTAGTGTCTGGGTGAGTAGGATCCCACACTAAGATGAATAAGATCTGAAATCAGTGCTCTGAATTAGAAGCTGAAACCTTGCAAGATGTTATCAAGCAATTGCATTATGAAGGTGATCTGAAAAAACAGTTACAGGAAGCTGCCTGTGATAATTAATTTCCTGTCACCTTATTTCCAAAAGTCATGCTTCTTACGCAGTGTAGTTTCAATAAGAAGTGCTACCCATGAAGATGGACCCAGACCTGAACTAATAGTGATTCTTGCTGCCCTTTCAGTAGTGTATTTGAAAATAGTGGAGGATTTTACAGCTGTGAGAGAAGGGAGGGGAGAAACACACCAACCCCAAACCCCCATAACCCAGAAAAAAACAAAAATCAAGAAGTATGTTGTTTGTTGAAGTATTTTGATATAACATCTGTATAGCAGATTTTAGTGACCTGGTAGAAGTAACAAGTGTTATGTGTGATTTGCAGATAGGTTATTAATGTGAAAGCAAACAGCAGAACCTGGGAATGCTCCTAATGAAAGATGATCCTTGTCACTCCTAAGAGATTTGAGTCCTAATACAATGCTCCTGTAGCTATAGGTATATATACACCTGTATTTTAGGCTGGCTGACTGACTGAATACTGAACATTATTTCCGACCCCTCTGGCATGTCAGCAGAGTAGGCATGTGTCCCTTCTCAAAGGTGTGATCTTAGCCTCCTAAATCCATGTATCTCCTGCTCATCATCTGTAGGCATTCTATTTTTGAAGCATTTAACATATAATTTTGCAAAGAGCTCACTTATTAGAAGTAATTTAAGAAGTGTAGGAACATAATGTCATAAAAAGCTTGGAGGTGTCTCCATTAGCCTCTTTACCACTTCAGACTTTTATCAGTTTCTTCGTGGAAGTCTAGGTCACTGTTCCCTGTCCTGCTTATGGCTTCTAATCGGGAAAAACATCTGCCCATGCTGCGATCCCATGCCCAGTTGTGAAATCTGTTAATATTAGAGGTCCCTAGTCAAACTAGTCTACTGCTGGGTGAAATAACTTATCTGTCTGCTTATGCCTGTCTCCCCATTCTGTCCGAAGGTCTTTGTCCTGCCACCATTTCCGAAGTCTTCAGCATCTGTGCTTTGTAATTAGATTTGATACCTGTTCTGTTCAAAGCCTACTTTTGCTGACAGCTTCGTTAGTCACATCCCTAGCAGTTCTGTGTTAAATGGCAGAGATCAAATTATACAACCATATGCTCTTTTCAGTTTGAGAGAGAGTCATGTGCTGTCAAATTATATCACCTGGCTTTGCATACACGAAGTCCTTCCATAATGCAGCAATTGTATAGCCTCAGAATTTATGTGTAGACAGATTTCCTTGATTTGCCTTAGTGCTCAAAACTGCCAGAATGACTTGGAGGGTAGCCAAAAAACAGTGGTAAAAATGTTGTTAGTATCTGGTTTTACTTGCAAAACAGTGTCCTGTTTTAAGAGAATCTTTTGGGTATAAAAGGGCATTTAGTATTTGTAATTTCATCAAGGTCTGCTGTCAAGTCTCATCGCTGAGTCTCCAAAGCCTTTTAAAGGTGGATTTTAAATTTTCAGAGTAAAAAACGCTTATTTTACTTACCTGCTTTGTGTTTTCTGCTGGCATTCACATGTATGTTTGCGCACTCTCATACTTTTCACTGATAACTTTTTTTTTGTTTTGTTTTTTTGTTTTTTCGTTTAGGTCTGAGCAGTACTTTGGGAGCCCAAGTGATATGGCTTCTGCAGCAGAACACATTAGAGAGAAGATGAAGCTAGTTAGCCTGAAAAAGCAGCAGCTGAGACAACCAGATGCAACTACCCCAGAGAGCTAATACTTACCATTGTCTATGAATTCATAATAGGACTTCAGTTTGTAATCCAGCATGTTGTTTGCATATTACAGAATTTGGCATAATATAGTAAAATGCATTTCACAGCTATTGTAAGTCTTATCTTATTTTCAAAGTAAATGTTCTCAGCATATTAATGCTGTACATCTATCAAGCCATAATTATTTAACATGCTATGAAACCATAGATTCCAAGTATCTTATGAAAAGGAACTGTAAACTTTGCACTGAAATTTTCTGTAAAGCTTTACCGGACCTGTCAGCTGCTGCTTAGTTAAACAGCTGATAAAAGCTTTGAATGGTGCTAATGTGTTAGGAGTTCCGTATTATAAAATTGTAGTTCTTTGCTTCCCCCTCTGCCCAGGTGATGTTGTAATTTTAGACTGGAGGTAAAGTTCCTGCAGTATAGACAGTGGTGACCCTATAATTTTAATTTTAAATCCTTTTTTTTAAAAAAAAAAAGTTCATTTTTATTGTGCCAGTATGCAACCTGTCCATCAAATCTTTGATATATCAAATTCATGAAACAGATGTTTTCCTATTTGTAATGATAATGTATTAAAAGCTGTTTGTGCTTAATAAAAATCATCTTTTTAAAATCTATTATAAATTTCTTATGGTCTGTATTCCCAAATGTCATTTGTGTTATATCCGTGGTAATGGTAGTAAAAATCGTCACTCCCACAATATATTTAAAAAGTCTGTATAATTTTTCTTGCGAAATACCCTTTAATACACTGTAGATATAAGGGGAACTGCTCTTGATCTATTAGTAGAAATGAGTCTGTGGGGTTTTATTGCTTTCTGATAGCAGTATGTATGCTTAAGTAAAATAGTATGTGCGTAAGTCTGTTATATTAGTAATAGTTTTGTTACCATGTAAGACTGGTACACATCTCTTGTGCTTATTTCTAAATCTTGTTTTCATTTGAATGGAAAATCTTGAATAATATGAATATCCCTGGTAGCACCTGTGAGGTTAAAGATTTCCATCTAATGAAAAATGATTAACATGTAGGTCATAAACAACTTAAAACCATGAGATTAGTAGTAAAATGAAATTTATTCAGAGAAGAGAATTGGACTGAAACAAAATGAGCTGTGTGCATAATTTGGGTAACTTCTTTCTCTTCAGGATTTAAGGTGGATAAATTCAATATTATATTTACTGCAACATGGTGTCATGTCTGACCGTTTGAGAATAATGTGAAGCAAACAACTCTTAAGTCTGAGTATCTTTTGTTATCTCACTATATTTTGCTCACAATGAAGATAATGCTCTCTTCCTGCAGGCGCAGTTGTTACTCTGCAGGTTTTTTTGATGGATCTGTCATTCAACTATTATATTTACTTATTCGTCTTAGTTTTTCCACATTTTCTCCGCAGGAAAGTGGTATGTCAAAGCAATTTCTCTATTAAAAATAATTCAAAATTAATGGCTTCTCTGTAACTTGAGTGATAATGGTATTTTTTTCTCTCGGTATTTTGGCAGAGGAAATTCAATTATTTTTTAATGCAGTGGTAAAATATTGCATTAATACTAGTTTAAGACCAATTGAAGTTTCACAAACCTTATTTATAAAGAAACTATTTCAATATGTTATTTTAAAATTTAATTTAGTTGTTCAATTCCATTTCAGAAAGCTGCTGCTGCTACTATGGCAAATATTTGGATGAGATTTTTATTTTACGAAGAACACAAACATGAAAAATCTACATGTATTTAATATAAAGCGCAAACAAGATTTTAGTCATTATTAAGCACAGAGTCTCCTATTCTGCAATATTGTTTATGAAATTTACTTAGAGTAAATTATGGTCTGCAGTATAAAATACCATTAAAGTATAGGCTTACAGTAAGCTTGTGTCACGAACAATAAGATTATTTGCAGTTTTTTAAATATGTTTTACTGTTTAGGGTCTCAGTAACTTGTAAAACCAGAGCAGTGTCAGAAGCTCGTAACTTGTTCATGTGACAGCTGTGTGCACAACTTGGAACTGATGACCATTTGCTCTAATAACCTCAGTGTTAATTTTGGCTCTGTGTATGAAGCCCAGTCTTGAGGCTCTTCTTCCTTTTTGTCCGGTGTACCTAGAGGCCAATAGAGTCTGACTTTCATCCTATTGTCTCTAATCAAATTTCTGATATAAACCCTTGGGCTATGCCAGCTTTTCATCTCTCTCTGCTCCCTTCCCTCCTCCTCTCTGGAATTCCTCTAATTTGGAGAAATCTGGCAAGGTGCTATTTACCAGCACTTTCCTATTTGCCTGTTTTCTGTGTATCAGGAATGATAGCAGTAGTGTTCTAGAACATGTTGCATGGATCTGACAGTTTCTGAAGCAGAATGCTGTGAGAAACTGTGTCGAAGGCTTTACCGAAGTCCAAGAAGACTACACAGCCTTTCCCTCTGTGGATGTAGTCTTCTTGGACTTCAGTAAAGCCTTTGACACAGTTTCTCACAGCATTCGGCTTCAGAAACTGTCAGCCTCTGGCCTGGACAGGCGCACACTCTCCTGGGTTGAAAACTGTGTGGATGGCCGGGCCCAGAGAGTGGTGGTCAATGGAGTTAACTCCAGCTGGAGGCCAGTCACAAGTGGAGTTCCTCAGGGCTCAGTACTGGGTCCAGCCCTGTTCAATGTCTTTATCAATGACCTGGATGAAGGCATTGAGTGCACCCTCAGCAAGTTTGTGGATGACCCTAAGCTGGGTGGAAGTGTGGATCTGCTGGAGGGTAGGGAGGCTCTACAAAGGGATCTGAACAGGCTGGACTGCTGGGCCGAGACCAATGGCATGAGGTTTAACAAGACCAAATGCCGGGTCCTGCACTTGGGGCACAACAACCCTATGCAGCGCTACAGACTGGGGGAAGAGTGGCTGGAGAGCTGCCTGGAGGAGAAGAACCTGGGGGTGCTGGTTGACAGCCGACTGAACATGAGCCAGCAGTGTGCCCAGGTGGCCAAGAAGGCCAATGGCATCTTGGCTTGTCTCAGAAACAGTGTGACCAGCAGGTCCAGGGAGGTTATTCTCCCTCTGTATACAGTATTCTGTATTCTCCCTCTGAACACAGTACTGCACCTTGAGTACTGTGTTCAGTTCTGGGCCCCTCACCACAAGAAGGATGTTGACGCTCTGGAGTGTGTCCAGAGAAGAGCAACAAAGCTGGTGAGGGGGCTGGAGAACAAGTCTTACGAGGAGCGGCTGAGAGAGCTGGGGTTGTTTAGCCTGGAGAAGAGGAGGCTGAGGGGAGACATTACTCTCTACAACTACCTGAAAGGAGGTCGTGGAGAGGAGGGAGCTGGCCTTTTCTCCCAAGTGACAGGGGACAGGACAAGGGGGAATGGCCTGAAGCTCCACCAGGGGAGTTTCAGGCTGGATATCAGAAAAAAATTTTTCACAGAAAGAGTTATCGGGCACTGGCAGAGGCTGCCCAGGGAGGTGGTTGAGTCACCTTCCCTGGAGGTGTTTAAGGGACAGGTGGATGAAGTGCTTAGGGGTACGGTTTAGGGAGTGTTAGGAATGTTTGGACTCGATAATCTGGTGGGTCCTTTCCAACCTGGTAATTCTATGAGGGTTTTTTTCTGCTAACTTTATGTTTTGATTAGTAGAACTAATGGAGTTGATTTTTTTTCTTGGAGAGAAAAAAAAGAGGTTTGTACCATGGAGAATTGTATAGCTTGTGTGACTGACTTAGTCTTCGAATAGACTTATTCTGGGGGTAAAGCAGTGGGTGGAAAAGGATCGTGTGTGCAGTGGGATTGTAAAACACTTTTTATACCATCGCAGTAGCCTAAGAATATCAATGCTAGCTGATAAAGATAGGGGGAAGTTGTTTTTTTTCCATCCCAGTAGAAGTTAAAAGTGTCAGTGGGTAACTTTCGTAAGAAGAGGTTGTCACGGGGTTTCAACAACAATAATGACATGTAGTGATGTTATCTAAACCTCCCGTTTCCTGAATTCTTTCTAGAGGACGATTTTAATCTGTATAAGGAGATTATTAGGAGTGAGGAAAAAAGGAAGCTTTTGGAGCTACAGATGAAGTTCTGTAATAGAAGAGTACGTGTGCTCTGGAGCCAAAATGCTGAGAAATAGGGATGAAAGCAAAGATTTAGTGATTACAAACAGCTTCTGAATTCTATTCCTCATATCTTTCCAGATTCTTGCAATGGTAAAAAGGGAGACCACACTGTAAAAATGCTTAGGTATGTTATACTTCTGTTCTAGTTTTAAGAAAATAATCCGAAAATTGGTGTAAGCATACAGGCTGTCAACTCATACCTATGTAATAGTTGCAAAGGCACCTGAATGTGAACTGCAGGACCAAAAACTGTTCAAGTATTGGAATTTACATATCATCATTCCAACAAGGTAATTAATTATGTCTTTGAAGAGAGGTTATCTGTTGTCTTTTTCAGATTTGTGGAAAAGTGCTATACTCTAAAATAAATTACAAAGGCCAATGGTCAAGCAGTTATATTGCTTCTGATTCCAACTTGCACAGTCATTCTGTGTCTTGGTAGACTGAGTCTTTTCTGTAGTGCGTCATTTCCACAGTTTCCAAATACCTAACAACCAAAGTGCAAACAATTGTAGAGTTACTTCCGGAGAATTGAAATCAAAAGTATAGAAGTTAGGAAAGTATACTGAGTATTATTTAAAAATCATTGATTCCCATAATCTTCCCACTTTTGTTTCCTCTGCTTAAACAGTCCCATCATTATAGTACCGATGCCTTTGAAGACTGCATCTTAATTGAAAATTTATTAAAAGTTGACTAATTGCCTACCTTTTTCAAGGATATGAAGTCAAGCAGTTCTTCAAGATAGTTTTCATTTGATGCTCAGTGGAGGTAATTTTGTTGTGGAGATTTACTGTGTAGAAATACAGGTAAGACAAAATAACCCCACAAAAATTAGTTTGCCTTCCTGCTTCTAATGGGTCGCTTTGTACAGATCTTCCAAACATGCGGTAGTTTAGGACCTTCTTTTTCTGTGACTTCAAGGCTAATTTGGAAGAATTAAAGAAGCTTGTGAGAACATCTCTGCCTCTGTCAAATTGGAAGGCAACAGGTTGAAAAAAAAATCCAAGGTAGTAATCAAAAATAGATATTTGTGTAACTGTAAAACTTTAGTTATGCTAATACAGGAGTGTATAGAGACAGGATATATTAAAGAGTATTTAGCATATGTAAAGTATTAATGATACACTTAAGCTCAACGTAGCAATGAAAATTAAAGCAACAGCTTTGTCTTTTCCTTTCAGAGTTGACTTTAGTTTGCATAGCTCTCTATTAAAGCAAAGATGACCATTTAATATAGACACAAGAGGAAGGTTGAGTCAGAGTGTGAATTTCTCTCGAATGGAGAGGAGAAAAAAATATACTTTTAAAAATTTCAAATATTGTATGAAATAGATTGGAAAACATTAAAAAGTGAACAGAAACCCACAATTTTTAAATTTAACTTCAGTTGAAAAAGTTCAGCTAGTTTTCCAGATACTAGTGATCTGTAGTTTATAAGCTGGAAAGCAAAGAGCTAGACAAACGTTTTAAACTTCTGAAGCACAAAGAAAAGCAAAGGAAATTTTAATTGGTCTTAAGCTTATAATTTTTTAATATCTTAAGAGAAGGTCATTAAGTGGAAATAATTGTTTTGACAGTAGAGTTTTGCAGAGAATTTAGTAATGAACAGTTCTGGCATAGGATTTTTACTGCAGATAAGCCACAGGTTTTTAAATGATAATGCTGTTTTGTTGGTTGTTTAATGACAGCATTGAAATGTCAAATGTGTTGTGACTACATAATGCTACAGGAAAAACTCCTGTTTTGTGCACAGGTAATTAGTACACCCAGTGTGCTTGAAAGTGAGTATGCTTAAAAGCTTAATTTAAAATTGTTAAGTGTGTTTTTTATAGTTCTACAACTTTAAATATCTATTTTATGCATCAGCAAGCCTTTCAGCTGTTCCTCATACAGCTTGTTGTTTATTACTATCAGACACCACGGATACAAGCTCCTTTCAGGAAACCTCTAATGCACTTTGGATTTGTATGTATAAGGGAGAAATGCTGTTTGCTATGTAAAATATCCTACTCATTTTTTTAAACTCGAACATCTGTGCTTTAAATTTTCTGGGTAAACCCAATATATCTGTATCGAGTTTTTAATACTCAGTATGTAATAGTCTTTCTTTGGGAAGGCTGATTTGGCCACAGATTCTCTGTCGACCTGTGCCATCGATTGCATATGAACAAAATGACCTCTGAGACTGCTTTGCACGGCCAACTAAAACATGGTTTCTACTTGTGAATGTATTAATTCCATTCACCTCTAAATTATGGAAATAAAATGGAAATTGAAGCTTATTTTAGCTGTAAGAACTACCTCTCAGAGGAATAGGTGGAAGACTTGTTACTTGAGATGTTTTCTACCAAAACAAGGCACGAATTAGCACCTCTGATTTTTATTTGTTACCGTTCTCCTTTTTGACACGAGCGATCAATGGGTTAATTACAGTGCTGTAGTTTTCAGACATGGTTCACTGTGTTATGCATGGCTTGCAGTGTGCTGATTGCCATCTCAGTTTGGGGGTTTCTACTTCCCACGTGCATTTTCTCAGCAAGAGTTGCAGATGCTAGGTAAGTGACAGCACATATTCCCACTGTCATTGCTGACTTTGCAGGCATGCCTGGATTGCTCATGATCCCTATGCCTCACAGGATGAGGGGCTGCAGAGTTCCAGTGGGCTGGAGAGCTCCAGCAGGACGTTTCTCTCAAGTATCAAACAAGATAATTTTTCTTTGCCCTCCCTCCCTTGAGCTGGCCAAGTGATAAGTGTCTTTTAACATTTCATTCTCCTCTTAAGGTTTCTAGACTACTAGGAAAAGAGTATCTTTCATTCTGTCTTAAAGATTTTCACAGGCAAGTGTACAGCACAGTTACTCGATATTATGATTATGTGATGCGAGTCTGACTTTTAGATACTTGGAAACAAGCCATGTTCTAAACTGGTACCAAGTGCAGACTGTTCTCTTTCTGAACCGTTGTATGCAGCTCTGCGTGCCTCTATTAGATGATAGATAACTGCAAGCTAGACTCAGCTGGGTGAAGATTGTACATTGTATTCAACACTTTTGACTGCTACTCTGCATATCTGGTGATGATGTGAATGTGATGCCTCACTGTCTGCTTTATGTCACTCACTGCCTCTCAGAACATGGCCTCTCTCCTTTCCAAGGCAAATGTATCCAAAGAAACACAATAATGTGTTCAGCTGCAGCCACAGCTTTTATTAATGCTTTGCTTGAAAAAGCATCAAAAGGCTGCAGTGAGACACGTGCTCAGTGAGCCTTGTAGGTTTTTGTTTCCACCCATTGTACTTGACCAATTCGTTAGGTAGTTGCCATTTGCAGGCAAAATTTCATGGTGCATTACCTCTACAGAACCAGTCATTCATGAAGAAGCCAGGGAATTTGCTCCTACAGGTGACAGAAATGTAAACTATATTTGAGTTCTTCTTGTTATTGACTTAGATGTTCACTCTTCCTTAGGTACTGCTTTGTCTTCTGGACCTTACCAGAGATATGTTTGTGTGTCTACCACTAAACACTCCACTAACGATTTTGTCAAAGTCTTTTGCAAGTGATCCAACAGACCAACAGACTCTTTTAAATAAGAGTTCCTTCATTGTTTCCAAAGAAGAATTTACTTTCAGGACGACCTAGTTGCTACTGCTAGTGCGTGTGTGTTGGAAAGGGATAACAGCTGCATTCCCTTCTTCACAGGGTTGCTAGGAAGGAAAACTTATTAGTATTTGGAAGTGGGCAAGATGTTATAGTCACAAAAATCACACACACACTCAAGGGATATATGAAGGACAGCTCAAACAATTTTCATCTTAGAATACTAAAGTGATATTTGGTTTTTTTTTTCCTGTGTATGGTAGCGAGACCTGAAGAGCAGTAGGAAGCAGAAAAGAAAAGAGGGAAATCCAAGAAAGTATAATGAAACCATTTGAAGACTTGTAAGAGTTTAATTTATGATAAAAACTGCTTATAAAAATGATAGCATGTCAATAGATGGGCTGCAAGGAAGTTTGGGAAGATCAGGCTAGCCCTTTGAAGGAAGTTCATCAAATACCCTGCAAACAGAAGAAATGCTAATGCAGCGAGAGAGTAATTTAGAGAAAGGTAATTACAGAATGTTTATTAAATAGCAGATCAAGTGGTAAAAAAAATAAAGCTATGCAGCCTATGGAGTACACATGCATGCTATTTTTATGCATGGAACACATGCATAAAAAAAAAAGCAAGGTTATAAAACATAGTTACTGCAGATCCTGCTGCATTGACAAGGGATGAGTTAAGGTACATCACTTACCTCTGCCTTCTGTGGAATGAAAGGATGACAGAGGAGTCCTCAGATGTCTCTATTAATTTAGACTAATTTGTGGCATTCCCCATAAAAATGAAGCTTTTAAATTCTCTCCTGGAACTGCTTATGATGGATTCAAGCTCTGTAAGCTGAAAAATGGAGGCAGTGAAATAGTTTATTTTTTAAACTTTCTCTTGTTTTAGCTGAAGAAATAGAAAGCCCAGATTAACTGTATGACTGAAAAAAAAAATCTAAATCTAATATTCCATCTAGCAACTTAAGATCATTATTTAAGGTTTTTTCTTAAAAAAATGTGAAGAGTATTGTAAAAACATATTGTGTGATTTTAAAGAATGAGTGCAAACATAGACAAATATGAAATACTAAGGATTTGCAAATACAGTAGCATTATTATTTTAGATTTATTTGATACTTACATCTGTCAAGAGTAATACCCTGATTTCTGGTCATTGGCAGAGTAAAGGATAGGAACAGACTATTGCCAAACCTAATCCATAGCCAGTGATGCCATAATATCTTCTGTAAACCTTCTATTAAAATGCTAGTGTGTTTTTAATACGACCAGTCAAAACCTTAATTTGGAAATTATTTTGCATTACCTGAATTTTACCTCAGCTTTCTAGCAACGTTGTGGTCAGCAAGGACACGGTACTGTTCTTGGGTCATACTGTTCAAGCAAATTAGTGGAATGTCTGAGAACATATCTCACAGGACTCTGCCTCAAACATTCTAATATTGAAATTTGGTAAGGTTAAATAGAACAGAAGAACCTCTGTGGATTTTAAAAAATGCAAGAAGTTCACAGTTGTACTTTATTTGATTTTTGCTTTTTCCCTGCTCCGCCAATCCCACGGCGTATAGAAGGTCCACAGTGCAGCTTTGTGTCTGACTGCAAATTTTAACCATAACTGAAAGTCTTGCCTGCTTCTTATCTCCACATTGTGAGGAAGATCACAGGAAATTATTCCAGAAAATCTTATATCCACCATATCATTAAACTGCAATTTTTGTCCTTTTCCAAACAAAGACGGTCATTATTCCCCTAGGCAAATCTATTTTCAAGTGTGAAATTTAAGGTAATTAATCAATGGGGGTCTTTTATATAGAAGCAGCTGACTGCAGAGTTCAAGAAAGGGCTGATACGTCAGAAGAACCTGGTTTGAGAAACAGAGAAAAATGGTCAAAAATAAGTTTTTCGCATCCCACAGGAAAATAACTTTGTCCTGACAAAAGGATCCTGGGCGTGTTCTTAGCCAATCTTTGCCAGATAAAGCTCTGGGAAAAGATATATTTGAGCAAATGGTTTATTTACGTGAACAGCTCTGATGCTGATAGCCTGCAGTAAATGTGTATCTAGAAAAGGGCCATAGATAGAACCGATCCTTTGCAGCTGTAACACTGACAGCAAAGTCACAGATGATCAATGCAGTGATTTGTTTTGCAGCAGTACTGCAGTTTTAAAGTGAACTCCTGACTGTGTTCATTCTCTGTGTATTATTTAGGTTCTCAGAGCACTGTTTTAGTACATACAGTTTAGTCTTTAGAATTAAATTAATCTAGAAGCTCAGATCCAAGTGTAATTTAAATTGATCCCAACACTCAATGCAACATTAGGCTCTTGACCAATGTGTGTGCCACCTTCCCACAAGCTCTTTCAGCTTGTACCTAACACAGACATATCAGTAGCAAGATCTTGAACAACGCAGAGCTCTTTCAATACTCTGACAAAGTTTTCTTGCTAAAAGAGCCGAATGCCATGTGCGTATTGGCACCTACTGTTGGTTGTCAGTCCCTGATTCATTTTTGCAACCCTTTTTGTCACCAATACTTCTGGTTCAAAATCTTGTCTGGTCTTTTGTCTTCAATGTCCTTATTTTGAATTCCGTAATTTTCTTATAATACTTTTTAAAATTTTCCTTTTTCTCATTTTACCCTATTTCGCCATGGTGAGAACTACGTCTTCTGCCTCATGAATTTCAAGAGGAGAAACTGACATCCTGAGACAGATGATAATTAATCTATGCGGTGGAAGAACCAGAAGCTGCTTGAAGCAGACCACAGAACGCTCAGTGGCTCTCCTGAGAGTCTGCCCTTTCATGACTGCTGTTGGGCGTGAGAGAAAGGAATTCTACATCAGTCAAGGGAGTGAAAGCAGTGTTCTTGAAGACTTGAAGCAATGATTACACCTTGAACACAGTGTTGCAGCCACACACGCTGTACAAAGAGCCTAAAGAAACTGTCAGGTGGAAACCCACTGCCCAGGTGAGCTTTCGGATCCTGGGATGACTATGAGGGAAATTTCAAAAGAATGTGCACCATCCAGAGCTGATCCAGGATCTGTGTCCCTGGAATCTGCAGTTAAATCCAATGAGGACACACTGAGGGGTCCCTTATTGTTTTTCCCCGTTACAGACAGGTAGATACTGATTTTCTATACGTACCTATGAGGGAAGGGAGGTTTTTTGGCGATATTGCAGCACTGGGTGTGGGGGTGTGGAAAAGTGACAGCTATCTCTGATTTGACAGCATGGGCTGCTATGCTTTTGAAATCACTTCCTTCAGGACCTTGAGCTGTGAAGAAAGTCTTCCTGTAGCAACTCCCTGTAGCATTTGTCCAGGTACTGTGTTGTGCGGGATACCTGATCCTGATGCCTAAGTGAGCCAAACGTGCAGAACACCAAGTTAACTCATCTCTCTACTACTCATGGTCCTGGACTATTTGACCCTCTCATGGGGAAGGGCATGAGAACACCTTCGTTTCTGTGATATTTTTGTGTGGAGAAGAGTTCTGGAACTGTAGAGAACCAGGTGTGAGGACACTTTGATACAGGAAACATGGGCAAAGGGGACTTAGAGGCCATCATGAGGCTGGAAGAGCATTGTCTGTCACTCCCTCAGTAATATTTCAGACAAAAGTTGGAGCCTGTGTGATAAAAATCAGAACTTTTAAACTCTTCTTTCTTCTGTCACTTCTTCCCTGAGGAAATAGCTGCAGGCTCTCATCCCTACCCTGTCCGCTTCAGCAGCAGAGAGCAGGTGGAGATGGCTTGTTTTCAGTAACCAAGACCTGTAGAGCCCCGAGCTACTCCTCAGAAGAAGGGAGAAAAAAAACGCAGTCTTCAGGATCTGGAAAAAAATCAAAAGTACTAGTTAACACACAGGAAGGGTCATATTTTCCTAAGGATGATACAATCTCACCAGCCTGCACTCAGTTTCATAAGCCCAGAGCTGCTTTGCATGGTAGACCACAGGAAAAGCCGCTCTTGTAGAAAGGAGTACCAGAAAAAACACTTTGCTTCCGTTTTTCCTCAGAAGATGTACACCAGGATAAGCATATGTTCATTCAAGACCATCTTCCCACAGGATTAAGTCTACTGCTCCCCACTATAGCGTCTTGTAGTGCACACACATTGCCATGCTTGGCAAGACGGCTTGGTCATCATGGTGTCACTTGGAAGCTGTGAAAGAGCAGTGATAAATATAAGGATTCTCAGTATCAAGTTTCTATCCACTGAATCTCTCCTATTGCACTAAACTAACTGCAACTGTGGACAATAGCATTCAGATCAAATGAAATTTGAACATACAGACCCTGAACAAGGAAGAATCCTGGTGATTGTGCAGAAACAGGAGTTTTTGCTATGGATGGCAAACAATGGTTTTAAAGCATGTATATGCATTTCAATTGTCCTTCAGTTAGTGTTGAAAGAGTGTTGGGGTGGGGTGGAGGGGTTGTATTTTTTAATTACAGGCCTTGCTTCCTGGATTTGTGTGGTACGTGAATTCTGGTGTTACATGCCATCCTTTGTAGAGTGTGAAGCATCACTTAAACTGGGAACAGTGAGGGAGTATCCTCAGATGCTGTGGTTACACCCCTATTACATTGAGTGCAGCAGTGAGTACAGATTTAGCAAATCTGTTCCAAACAAATAAGCAGAGAGGGAGGACAAAAGATTTCAATACTTCCTACTTTTTAATGTCTTCTAAGTATGTCACATAATGCAGCACTTAAGTGCAAGGGACAGGCAGGACATGGTATGTGCTTGCTGTTTGAGGTACTGTGATCTGGAAGGGGTAAATGTGTGACCGGAATATACAGAGGAATGCTCAGCAGTGTGAACCTTCCAGTAGCAGAGTTATACAAGACGGAATTATCATTTTAAAACAAAGCAAAACATTACTATTTATAACTCTGCTGATAAATTACTTTCTAAAAGGATTCTAAAGCCTCATGGCTCCTTAACACTTACAATTCTGCTCCTCTGCTGAGTTTTCATTATCTGGATAAATCCTCCCCAATATCAGATGCCTAAAGTAAGGTGGTATTAGAAATGTGGCTGTATAACACACTTCTGTACTTGTTCTAAATTTAGCTTTCTGCAATTCATGTCCATTTAAATGAACTCTTCCAAACAACTGCAACAATACAGCATTAATGTTTTGGTGTGGTTAGTATCATTACATCTATTTAATTAATCTCCTGTTAAACGAATGACTCGTAGTGTATAATAACTGGATGATTACTTTTGATAAGATTGAACAGAGATGTTTCAGTCTTAAAAGACGACCCTAAGAACTCAGTTACACTCTCTTTGAACAGTCTGTTTGATTTTTAACTCATGATTTTAATTCCCAAGTTTAGCACAGGTATCTGTATTCATGTATGAAAAATAATTAAATGGAAACAGTCTTTTAACACAGATAAATTGTAAATGTAAGTTAACACAGAAATTAGTGACATGGACCATAATTTTATTGTAGTTTCCTTACTAGTGGGAGAGTTTGCAGCTGCCTTGGGACTTAGACTTACAATCTGCATCTTTAATCTTTCTTCTCTACAGGGAGAAAGCATAGCCTGTCTCACATCTATATTTGGTGCAGAGCGCATACTTCACTCTGCTAACACACCACATCAGGAAGGAATTTCAAATGCTCCCAAGGAATTCAGCTGCTGGCTTTCCTTACATACATGGGTGAGGGAACATACTAATCCTGTGTAATAAACTGTTTTCTTTGTGGCTGCTGCTGTTGGAGCCTGCACAACGGACTAATGAACTATCTAATGTCTCTTCATTCTCCTGACAGAGTCGAATATGCTGTGCCACCGTTTTCTCTGTTGACAAGCTTGCAATTGAGCTGACTAGTGTGCATGCTACCTGTGAGCAGTTAAAACTGCTTCACTTTTGTATTCATCAGAGTACGGCTCCATAGGCTGTGCAGCAGTTGTTTTGGACAACACCCTGAGAGACAGAAATGGTGATCTTCTCTGGGGGTGCTGATGGGGTAAGTCCATTCTCCAGCTGATTCTGGGGAAACTGAATTGGTAATAGCCTCCTGGGCATTCCTTCTGTAAACTTAAGAGGACATGCTGGTCTCTTCACTTGGGATGTCAGAGAGGATGAGAGGTGATCACTTTGCACTTCACACTTGTGGGGTTTTTTTTTCTGTTTTGTTTAATCTTTTCACCTCATTCAACAGTAAAAAAAAAAAAGAGAGAGAACTCTATTTTTCCGTGCTATTTACACTTGAATGGTCATCAAGTTACTTTTTTCTTCCAGTCTTTCCTGTAGCTGTCACTTTAAGGAAGGGTATAAATCCAACTTGTGGTTTCATTAGCTGTCACAGCAAAATAAAATTAAAGTTGGAAAGAAAAATAATACCAAGTAATTAATGTGTTTGGATTTGGAGACATCTGCTCAGATGAGTTGGCTTAGAGGTACATCTGTTAAATCAGTCAAAGCTGCCAATGGATTCAGATTTATAGTGAGGACCTGTGCTCCCGTCTCCCTCTCTTTCTCTTTCTTTCCCTAAGGTGCTTTTTGTCCTCTTCCTCTGGTTTAATGTTGCATGAAATTTCTTCGAGCTTGTGTGAGTAAGGAATCTAAAAAAAATTTTTTACTTTCCACAATGTTACATTCAACGAGGAAAGGAGTTCTTTCCGAAATGTTTTAATGCATTCTCAGAACAAGATTTTTTTTTTCTGGTGCAGGGGTTCTTGAGTGGAGATCCCAACACATTAGTTTTATATGTTGCCCATCCCGAGTCACGTACTAAAATAAGAAGAAAATAGATCATATGAGCAGGTTACCACCAAGCTTGGTGGCATTTCTGTATGTTTGAAAACAACTGAGGCAATTGTGCACTCTTCAGGAATTTAACTAGCATGATGACTACTGAACAAAAATGTAAGCAGTCCCTACGTGTCAGCATTCCTCTCTGCCCTGTGTATAAGCAAGATGATTTTTAAATAAAATATGCTAGAAAGAATGGTCTTCGTTTATATAACATTTAGATCCTGAGGTTATAAATTTAAAGGCTGTAAGAGTGGAAGATGAACTGATACAACACATTGTTGTAAGCCCTAGTTAAATTCAGTGGATCTCTTCTATCATTGAATAAATAATAGGGAATTAGGTATTATTTTGACAGATGTTAGGTACAAATAGCATGTATACTTTGTGGAAATCCTCTAGGATCCAAAAAGGGATACAGGGAAGAGAATGTTTTGGGAAGAAAGAGTGGGACATGCAAAATTAATGACCGGTGGACTGAAATGTCTCAGCAGTCATTGCTTCCCACGGGTGTTTACTGTGCGGATTTTTTAAAATGTTGCTGTCCTTAGAAGCAAACAAATAGTGATTTTGCTCTTACCATTTGACTGAATTAGTGGTTTTAATCTGTTCAATGATATGTTGAACTTTGATATACTGTTGGTTTTACAGGTAGCAGTCTTGGTTTTCTTTCTCTCATGAAGACATGCTCAGTGTGATAGGGATGAACCAGGACAACTTTGCTTTTGGTCTTTTCTCTGCTTCATGTGCCTGTGCTTTTTGGGTAACTTCTTCTGTTCATGGTCTTTTCTTAGGGTGGTATAAAATGTCTTCATACGGGGATGAAGGAGCAAGAGTATAAAGGTTTTTTCTAGGATAATGTACAGGAAGAATGGGAAGATACGAGCTATAATGCTTCAATTTACTTGTATTTTTTAAGTAAAATTAATCTGTGAGCTATTAAAACAATAATCCAGACAGTATGAACCATGGTTTGTTCTTACCATTTTTTTTGCTGGCGGAAGAGTGGAGTGTCTTATGCACCTCAGGCATTCTTTCACATCTGTTTCCTAGCTCTTTACTGGGACTTCTGTGCCTTCTCTCTCTTTGGTGGCAAAAAAGTGGAGCCACTAAGGTCCCAAGCTATTTTAGGACTGCCTTTCCTTTAGCTGATGGACTCAAAGCTGACAAATAAATGTCTTCTCCCTGTGCTTCAGCCAGTGCCTACCTGAAATTAATCTTATTTACCCTGGCTGGCCTTTTCCCTCCCTCTTGCATGTATTAACAACTCTTCTTTTGGGAGCAGGAAGAGTTTCCTCCCCTCTCCGTGCACATATCCTGCCTCAGTAAGTCTGGGAGCGGAAACACTTTGCTGTCATCATGGAACCAAGGCCAGGCCAGGCCAGCTTTTAACCCTGGATGGTCCAGGGGTGGTGGGGGACAGACATCCCTGGGCTGTGGCCAGGGCTGGCATAGCTTACCCTGTTCCTTGTTCTGCCTCTGGGTTCTGGGAAGTTAGTTTGTGCCTGGCTCCCAGTTGTCCTGCCTCTGCAGCCCTGGGTAAAAGGCTGATGTCTGCAAGTGCCTCAATTTCCTTCTGTTTTTTTTTTTTTTTTTGGCAGCCTTCATAATGTGGTTCTCTGTCAGAAACACTTATTTCTAATTAAGTGTTATGAAAGCGATGGTATTATAATTTACTATTCCCATTCATACACTCTTTGACCTTTGGGAGGTGGTACCTTTGTTTCCTGCCTTCCTCCCCTGATTGCTACTGCTGCCAGGATGGATTTTATCATACTTGGCTTTGGGTTTTAGGAATGCCAAAACCTGGTTAGGATTTGTTATCCTAGAAACTTACCCAGCCAGTGAGGGTAAAGAGGAGCCTCTTCCAAGAGAAATATCTACCTCCTGCTCAGTCCTCACCCTTCTATGTGACTTCCATGGCTGCAGTCACCTCTGTATGAACCGGGGGAAACTTGCAGACTACTTGCTTTCGTATCCTCGTGCCATCATTCCTAATGAAACCTGAAAATGGTGCCTACTCAAAAGGTTAGATGGTAGAAGCCAGAAAAAAAGCAGCACCCACTGACTTGGAGAATCGTGATATCTTTGTCAATCATTCAGGTAGGGCTGTAAAAGGGAAGCAGTATTTATGTACCTTTTTCTGAGCCACACAAAACCTGCCAGTTTGAGGGATGCCTGCTTCCCTTGCTGTGTATGCCTGTTCTCCCAGGCATGAGACAAGGAAAGAAAAGACTTGTAACACTTAGAAACCAGTCAAATTGTAGGACATCACATCTTTCAGGCTGCAGGAAGTGAACTTTGTCTCTCCCAGAGGTATTTTCATATTGCACTGGCAGCTCTAAAGCTCTGAACAAAAAGCAAACTATCTCCAAGAAAGAGAGGCACTTTTGCTATGCATAACTGTCAAACCTGTGATTAATATATTTCCCTCACTGCACATAAGAAAAAGCTGCTGAAAACACACACCCTATGTTGAAAATTGAGTTTTTTCATTTAAGTCTCAAATCCTTTATACACATAGTTAGTACAGATAACACCTGACATTATTTACACTAGAGAGGCTTAATTTTTTTGTTGTTTTCGGAGATTGTTTCCTTTGTTCTTTTGTTCAGTTTCATTGTTTCTCGTGCACAGCTGGTGAATGCATGGTTCTTCTTGTCATCCCCTCTCTTGTCTTTCACACAGCAGTAGCAAGGGGAAAATATTTCTCTCTCTACTGACACAGATATTCTGCCTTTTTCTGGCTTCTAGCAGGATTCTTGTTTGTTTCAGACAGAGGAACAGATGACAGATAGGTAAGTAAACAAGACTGAGAAAGGCATGCTTGTTAAATTCAGTTTACCTGGACACAGCTGAAATGGATCATCATGCAATGCTAAAATCCTCAGCTTTTTCTCCTGGGTTTGCTCTGCAAGATCTTTTCTGATTCCTTGCTACCTTTTCTCTGCCTCTCGTATTTTCTGCTGCCTTTCTCTGACTCTTGTATTTCCCTGTCTCTATCTTTTATGCTTAGCATAAGACAAATAAATACAACAGCCATACACTTGTTATGACTCAGCAGCTGCCAAACTTACTTATGGACAACATCTTAAGTGTGGTGTTTTTCCATGATTCCCAGGTGTCAGGTCTATGAAAAATGACTCCTCATTTAACATGAGTGAAAAACATGTCTCATGTCTGGCTACCCTAGTGAGATGATGGATTGGTCCAACTTCTGCCGTGAAAAAGTACACTTAAAATGTGCTTCTGAGAGAATTAAACCTCAAGGACAAAATCTGACATAGTACCAACATCAGCTTGTAACTCCTTTTAGAGGACTAACAAGAGGTTAGGCTGTTTTATTGCAACTAGTTTTTCCGGCAGTCAGGATCTATTTGTTCTCAACCCTGCCTGCAGGGTAAAAAATCCAAAATCACTTGTCTTCCGGAATGTAGCAAGTTCTGTACTACAGAACTATCTTCTACTCAAAGTAGAGTTTCTTCAGTTTCAATTTTGAGTGTTTGTTCAGAACTTCTACACTCCAGCTTTTGTGTACCTATTAAACTTCAAATATTTTATTCTGCCATACCTATTACATGAATATCCATATAAGTCTCATGAATGTCTAAGTGATGTTTCAGTGGTAGGGGTCTGTTTGCCTCTCAGAGGCATTACAAGAAGCTTCAGAAAATTGTGATATTTGTTTCCTTATTGTTAGCTTGAGGGTTCATGGTCTTGTTTCGGTACAAAAGATGGGAAAAAAATTGTTTTTTTCATTTTCTTCCAGATCTTAGTTTCAATGCAGGTGTGTTTGTGCTGGTTTACAATTAGCAAATCTAGTTTATATAAAACTATATCTAAACATTACATGTTTTTAAACAAATCAAGCAAAAGGAGTGTTATATGTGTACTTTATTGGATGACATTGTTTCCAGAGTGACCTGCAAACCTCAACACCGGTGTCACTTTCTCAGCTGTTCTGTAGAAGAAAACCTAGCAGCTGTTGTCTTATACTCTTCGCTACTTGTGGCATACTCTGGGCTTCTGGGAATAGCATTAATATTCCAAACCAATACTGTGATTCAAGTATGTTTATCTATTTCCCTGTAGCAAATAAAAATCTTAAGTGGGTGGAGGTTAAACAATTCTTGGAGAGGTTTTCCTTATGCTTATTTAGAACAAAATGAAAACTATAGTCAACCTATACTTAAATCAAAAAAACAGCTAAGTTACTTTAATATTGGGCAGGAAAAAAAAATGCTTCTTATGAATTCACATAAAGTACTTGTCCTTCTCTGATTATTATGGTCTCTACACTTTTAAGTCTTTCTGGATTAAATATCCCCTGTCTATTTTAATTCAGCCTCTGACTTATACATATGTGCTCATTCTGCTGAAATACTTTGACTCAACAGAATATTTGTGTCGAGCAAATATATTCAGTAAGTAGTAAATGAGAAAATATCGTAATTGTAGAATGTGAAAACATAGAGTGTATAGTTGTGTGTTTTGAAACCTCAAAACGCTGTGTTTATCTGTATAGACTCAATAGTAAATTTTTTCTAGCTGTTTTAATTTGAATTTTTTTTTCCTTTGGTTAGGCAGTGTCAGGTGATGTTCATGGAAGAAGACCTTTACACATCAGATGGTGACAAAGAAGAACGCCCAGCTAACTGTTACCAAAATAGGGGTGTGTGAAATCTCTCTCAAGAATGATAAACTCCATTGAGCTGCCTATTTTTAACCTCCTGTTCTTTCCTCTGGGCAGACTAATCAGTGCTAGATGAGCTGTTTCACTGAATGAATCCAAGCAGCCCTGTTGCTTTCTGAAATGAGCAGTGGACCTTGCAAGAGCATTTCAAGTCTGCTTTAATACACGAAGTCCTATTTTGAAACATGTCAAATGAAGCCAGTTTGGAGCAGAAGCCATCCACAACAACAATCAGTTCAGTGGCCGTTCAGGCGGGGGATGCCAGTATTGTTATAGCTGTACTCAAGGTAAGGCAGCCACTGCACGCGTGTCTGTTCTTGGCCTTCTGCTACTCAGTGATTACTACTTCTTTTAAATGCTTTTTGGAAAAGAATACATAGCATATAAGGCAAGGTAGTTTAATAAGCCAATATCTAATGGAGCTTTCTTAGAAATTAACACTTGTTTGTTCACAATTTGTGTTTGTTGTGGGGTTATTTGTTTGGTTTTTTTAAAATAGAATAAATAATTTGGCCAAAACATGTAGGGTCTTAGAGGCAAGGAACTCCTCTTACTCTGTTTAAAAAGAAAGAGATAAATGAAGCATGCCATGAAAATACTTTGTTAAGCATGATGTTATCTTTAATCATAATTGAAACTCCTGAAGAGTTATTATTAAATTATACTCAGCAATTAGATAGTGTAAGAAGTAGTTTACCAATTCCATAAATGCAGATTGTGAGTCTTTTTTTTCTTTTTTTTTGTAGTATTTTCTTTGGAGGAAAAATCCCTAAACTTGATAAGAAGTCATTATTTTTGAAAGCTGTGAATGCGTTTCCATGCATTTTAGTAGAAGCCTTTGTGTGTGTATAGTTGTGCTTATAAGTACCTAAAGGCCTGTTCTGTGAGCGGGAGTCCACACCCAAAATTTAGTGTGGGGAGTAAAGCTGGGTACCTAGCTCCTGATTTCCAGCTGGAATTTATTGGCAGCCTGAGTCTTTATTCACCAGACAACTTGAAAACATGCTAGCCTGTGCCACTAGATTTTGTCTGTAATGCAGAATAAGGTGATAATGAGTTGGGCTGTCACCAAATCAGGGTGATTGTTCAGGACCTCAGTTGTGCTGGCGAGAAGATACTCTATCAGTTCTCACCCCTCCTGGGAGACTGTCTGCTGCTACAAGGGGATAATTTTATTGCAAGGAGGCTTAAGTTTAGGGTGAAGACATTTATTTTCCCTCTGGGTGCTGTGGGAATGACATCTAGCGACATCACTGCTTCATTCCTTATCACCATCCTCTCTAAGTTATGCTTCTCAGACTGTAGCAGCTCTGTAACATAGTGAAGAAAGAATTAGCTATGCTTTGGGTTGCTGTCAAACTTCTTTCTGTGTCCTCCAAGACACAATGGGAGATTACTTTTTAGATTCCTATTCCAAAGGCTATAAAGTATCCTTGCTACTAGTTGTGCAGCCTCTCTATATCGAGTATACAGGTATGTTTGATCTGTATGGTAGAAATAAGCATTGGGGTTATGGCTTTTTGCACCTGCTGTAATATATCTGTACCTTCTGCCCACAGCCCCACCCACCGAGATTTCTTAACTGTCTAAAGAATCTTCACTTGAAAGGGGACAGGAGTTTGAGAGAGCTTTTTGGCTCGTTGTGATAATCTTACTCTCCATAGGCAAAACCAAAATTGCAGTGGCTATTGGGTAAGACTAGAGTCAGGGGTTTGACAACTGATTCGAATGAAGAGAAGTTTGTATTGTGTCCTCTGTGTCTTCATTCTGCAATTGAAAATATGCCCATGGGTCCTCATATTCCCGTGACCATGGAAAATATGTTTGACCTGAGAGCCTGGAAGGAAAGCTCTTGTTTTCTGAAGGCTGTTATTCTTTACTATTTCAGTGCGGAAAATGGGTGAAGCTTCAGCTGGTTGAATCAACACCAAATTTATTAGAAATTGGCAGCAATCAAGATGAGACTAAAAAACTACTGCAGGATCATGAATTCCTCCTAGCTAAACTGAAGGTAAGATGTGCTGAAGCTACATGAAAAATACGTTTAACCATTTTAGTTCAGGTACAACAGTTGACATCGCTGCCTAACTCCAGATAGAAAAAAGTATGTTCAACCTTTGTCAGTTTAACAGATAACAGTTAGGCCTCCGTGCTGGAAAAATGTTCTATGTTAATTACTGTTTTCTAACAACAGCAGCTGTATTATCCTTCATTAAAAGGAAGGGAGGTTGGAATCCATATGTATTTTAATTTTAGAGCTTGAAATGGTTTACAAGTAGAAAATAGTGCAATTAAAAATGCCTCCACTTGGATTCCTAGGAAATGGATACAATTGTATCCACATACAATTGTATCCACATACAATTGTATATTGTGGAATTTTTCAATTAATTAATGAAACTTGTTTAACAACAGTGATTTAAGAGGTAAACTATAGTTCAGTTTTTTAATTTTATTTAATGATACCTAACTGATCAGGAAAATTTGAATATGCTTGTCATTTGTTCTAGGGAATCTTGCAGATATGTTTTCTTTGGACATACATTTGTTGTTTTAAGTGTTAAAGAAATACATATTCTTTCATAATTGATTAATTCATTTGACAGGTCTAGATGCTGCCAACACTTATGTGCACTCCTTGTTGCAGGGTCCATTAACTGAAATAAAATGTTTCTTTTGAACATGGTTAAGAATTAAACATAAATATTTTCATGTTTACAATTATAGCCCTTTCTCTTTGCGATTTGGCCCTTCAGTATTCTTGACTAATATGTTCTTATTCTGAACTAAATGAATTGTTTTTCTCTTTTGCTACATTAGAACATATCCGCAGTAACATTTTTGTTGAAAACATCAGCTTCTGTGATCTCATGCAAGTCTCCTTCCCAATATTTTCTTCATCCTTATTTAGATGACCTTCAATGGGATTATATGTTCTGGAGATAGAAATATATGTATATATTTTGATATCTCATTCTTTACAATTTCATAAAAATGTGAGCAGAATCAAAACCAGAAAAACTTCAGAGACGAAGCATCCAAGAAGTAACGTTACATTGGTTGCAATATGCATTCACATTTGTCTGCCTTTCTTTCTTCTGTTCCCCATAATACAGAAGCCCTGTCTAGAGATGACATGCTGTCTTAGTGTTTGAATCTCCTAATATTGATTCTTTCTGGATAATTTAAGGGAAAAAAAAAAGAAAAAAAAGAAAAAAGACTGTGTTGTGTGTGTGTTGCCATGCTTTTGGCTATGACTATGTTAAAATCCCCTCTAAGACAAACAGTGGCATTCTTGGTTTGCTTCCAAAGTTCTGATTTTTGTTGTGAAAGTCTGTGACAGAACAGCTATAAAACAGAAATAAATCTAGCCTATAAACTTAAGCCTAAAACCAACACTGTTATTAGTTGATCTCATGAACCTGACAATTGCTCCTAATTATTTTATTTACTTCAATTCACAGAGCGTAAATTGCAAAATAGTAATTTATATGCTAATATCCAAGGAAAACAAATTAGAAAATTACATTCTTCAAAAAAGAGATGATAAAATATTGTCATGTTTTGCATTAGATATATTTTAAATAAGTATTTCAGTTATTTCAAGTAAAAATATTTTCATAATGCTTTTTTTTCACTACAGTACATTTGTTAGAGAAGAAATTAATTGTTAACATCTTCTGAATTATTTATAATTAATTATTGAGGTGTCCAACAGTACAATTAGCAGCAGAGTTCAGCTCCAATTTCATCATAAAACAGAGCTTATTTTCCCAAATGATTTGGAAAAAAACCAAAACAAAACACAAAAAGAAAGAAAGAAGGGAAAAGGTAAGATTTAATAAATGTTTTTTCAATGTGAGTTCAGGATGCTCACCAGTTTCAGTAAATGTTTAAACAAAATTCCCACTGAAATAGTACTTGTCTCAAAATAGTTTTATGACCACTTTCCGGACTCCAAGTTAGTAACTATAGTTGTATAATTTCAGTACTACCTATAAACAAAGATTAATTTTAGCAGCATCTCAGTGAGGAGGATAGTCTACACCTCCAAACATTCCAAAGATACAATAGTCATTAAGAATCTGAAGCGGGAGCTTTGTACTATGTAAGTACGAGCTAATGTGGGAAATAATAATTAAAAAAAAAACCAACATGAAAGGAAATACAGGGAAAGAAGAAGGAAAGAAACAACTAAACAGGCTCAGGGTTTAAAGATAAAACAGGTATAATTCTTTAATTATGAAAGAAACATATGATTTAGTTAGCTGTGCATGTGAGTCTACTCGAACAGCTTGACAAGCACCAACTGCTTTTCAGGAAATAATAATGGTAGAAAGAGTTGGGAAAAAGACAAAAAAGCAGAGAGTTTTTCAAAGTTCTCTCCTTACAGAACAATCTGATACCCAGTTCTGATGAGAATATTGCTGGTATTGAAATTCTTCACTTCTAAGATCTTGATTGTACTATAGCTAATAATTTAAATCACTTTCATGTTGACATTAAATAGGGAAGATTATGAATTTTAGTTATGAATTAGATTGATTCAGGAGCTGTTGTCTGTTTAAGAAAAATATTGAATAGTAATTCAGAGGCAAAATCATATTTTATGATGACTGGATTCAGGAGGCACGAGTTAAATTTTACTGACACTCAGCTTGTAGTATGTTTTTTTGAGATGTAAATCAGTAAAAATGTTTGGGAAAAGTGAATTTATTTTTTTTTACTCATCCATCTTCTCAAAATGGAATTGTTCTGTTCCTAGGCTAACAGATGAAATGACAATTGTTTTGATAATATATTAGATTTTTGCAGTATTTCAGGAAGCATTATTGAAGAAAATTAAAATACAGAGCTGTTTTAAATGTCAGCCATTTTCAATAGATGTTAAAGAAAAAATTAGCATTAAGTTTTATTTCAAAAATTCCGTGCATGTGTTATAAAAAGTTATAAAAACTTAAAGGTTGCTACACTTGAACATTTTTCTAATTATTTTTTGTAACTTTATGCCCACGGCTTTGGAATTTCATTAAATGTGGCTCTTTTTGGTTTAATTTTAACATTTTCTTTGGTTGGTTTTGAATTCATCATACAGCAGTTAATAAAATAAAATAATTGCATGAAGCTAGAAGTTTTTGAAAGTTGTCCCAGTTTTCTGTGTGTCTTTAGGATTATATGCTTCAGAGCTAATTAGTTGTTGGGAAATATAGTATACTAGCCAGGTACAAATATTGTTTAACAACCTGTTCAGAAAAGAAATCTTCCAAAAGAAGGAAATGTACTTCTGGGCCCTATATGAAATTTACAGTGTGCATTCTTAGTAGTCAGGAAAAATATAACATTTGAAATGTCTTTTTAATATCTTGAAGATGATGTAATATAAGGAAAAATTCATGTCTAGATTTTTTTTCAAAATATAAAATAATCAGCTCTTTCAAAGGCCAGACTTTGCCAAGAAATTCCAATTGGAGTTATCTTAGATGCCACTTGGTTTTTTGCAGTGTATTCAGGACAGCTGTGAAAGTGATATGATATTTTTGAGGAAATTAACCTACCAGTGATAAGCAATCAGTGTGTGAGCTACTGAAAATATTTTACCTTTGTATTTTTTTAGACATGTCAGTATTAAGTCATGACAATTAATTCTTGTCATAGATTAATATTAATAGAATTAGTAAAAAGATTATCACAATCGCATACCCACTTGATTCCTGTTATGCTATGTTATGTTACGCTATGTTACGCTATGTTACGTTACGTTAATTACAGAGCTGGAATGTTAAGAAAATCTCATTCTGGAAAATTAACAAATGCACTACTTTTAGAGAGTTGCGCATGCAACCAGTTTATGCTTCAGTAAGAAACATAGTACTGGTTTCTCAGTGCTTTACTTCATCGACTTTTTATCTAGTGGTATTAAAATGTCTCTTAAATAATATTTATTTTTTAGACCTATTGACAGAGTTTGACAACTGTGCTCTCAACCTATTCTCTGCCTATTCAAGCCTTTGCTCTTCACAGACAGAATAAGAGCAAGTACTTGTTATTGCACTCGAACGTGCTACGTGGGAAATGACACCTTTAACTTATGGACAGAGACTATCAACTGATCACTTCTCTGTTATGTTAACTGTATTAAAAAAGGCTGTCAATATATTGACTTGGAGATGCAGTATTTGAGCTGTAAATGTATGGATACTCAAAAAGAGAAGAATGTTTTACAAAGTAACCCTTTACTTGTTTTATGAACTAACTTCTCAGTATTTTTTTCTCATGGTTCAAATATCCACCATAAGGATGAAAGAGATGTAATTTCCATAAGGCTATTACCTTTGTGTGAAAAAATGCCGAGGATCAAATTCTGTTTAGAATCAGAGCTATTTCTGATGAAGTAAATTCAGATCCTGGGTCTTCAGTATTGTAATGGGAGAGATCAGTAGGACATCACCTTTACCAGGGCACATTGGAATCTTCTGAATTTCCTCAGCAGGGACTACCAAAATGGGCTGTCTAAAGCCCAGATACAGCTAAAAGTTATCTTTAGTCCTCTTTCCTTAAAATAGCTTGTCAAAGGGCAGCATAAATTCCATCTACCAGCTGCTGGGGAATTATTGGAGGTTTTAGGAGGGTGTCTTCTCTGTTGGTTTCTTTTTTTTTAAGTGCTGGTTGTGGTCTAACACAAAACTAATTTCTTTGAACCAATGAATACATTTTCAGTAAAACTTCAGATAAAATAAATAAACTGAAGTATTAAGCAGATCATATGCAGAATAAATGTTTCAAAGTGTCAGCCTGCTTTAGCCTCTTTGGAAGTCAGAGAGGAGACCAAAAGATCTCATGCAGTATTGATTTCCTTGCACCCTAAACATCAATGTTTATGCTTTGGAATGCAAATGAACTTGTTAAATATTAGGATGTAGATGTAGGAGAGTGGATTTGCATATGCTAGTAAGCATTGTTATTTGGTCATGTTCTGCAAAATAAAAATACTACACATAAGTCTGAGAAAAGCCTGTAAGGACCGTGGAGCTGCATTTGCAAATAGTGATTTTCAGCTAACCGGTGACCAAAGTCCAAATCAAAGGTTTCTGTGAATTTTTACAGCAATTATGATGGGAAGCTCTTCTTGGGTTTTGTTTTTGTTTGATTTGTTTTGGCTTTTTTTTTTTTAAAGTAATTTTTATTCATTAATCCAATTAGCTAGAATAAACAACGTTGAATTGAAAGTACTTGAAGATACAGCAGCCCATAATGGTTGCTTAATTTCAGAGACCCACTAACTATTCTAATAAATGTCTCCAAGCATTTGTTAGAAACATGATTATATGTGCAGTCTGCTACAAGCAGTTTATAGCTATAAAAGAGATGCCCAGGCACAACCTTGCATGAACCGCCCAAATGATTCTGGCATTGTTTTAGCACTGTTTCTGAGCTTTGAGACTTTTTTGAAGATGCTGAAAGTCAGATCTACTGTGAAGTTTTGCTACCTCAAGAAAAGCAGAAAACACCAATGTGTTTTCATTGGCCAGTAGATATAAGGATATTTACTGGTTTGGGAGAAAGGGCTAGCTGTTTTTAAAGAGTTGCTTCGGCTAAGCTCTACATTAAAATACGAATGAATTGAGCATCACCAGTTTAACTGAAAGACAGGATTTTCATACAGCAAAAAGAAGAAACCAAAACCTTTAATGATAATGTAAAATCGCAAAGTAACAGAAATGAACCTTAAAAATTGTTTATTGTATTTTTATTTATTTATTTCCCCACAGCTTTACTTTTGCTTTGGCAGGTTTTAAGTATTTGTTAAAGGTGATGTACAAAGTTTAAAGCAAGGGAGTTCCTTGGCCCCAGAGCCAAGAAAGCAGGCTTTTTTTCTCTTCTTTGAATAATATATACTGCCTGAAAAACATCTCATCAGCTGTGGAATGAGCATGGATTTGGTAAGAACTGCAGTATAACTCTATTTCCTGCAAAATATATATATATATATATGTATAATATATATATATTAAGCTACATTGAATTTTAAAAATTAAAAATTAAAAATTATGAATTAAAATGCAAATTGCACTGAAAGCATGAATAAGGAAATTCAATTTCTCTTGAACAGAGCAGGATTAGATCAAATAAGTATATTAATAATTTTAGACTTATATGCTGCAATTGTATTTTTAACTATGTCAGTAACTTTAGATATTCTTGTATATTTGCATATAAATGATTGTGAACAATGAAAAGTTTTTCAAGCTCGAGGCAATGCCAAAGCTCTAATTGGATTCAGTAATTAATTTCTTCTGTATGTAAGTGAATGAAGTTGGGTCCATGAAACTATTCAACCAGAAACTATAAGGTAAGGGAACAATTAGTAGGTGTCTGAAGAAATTTTACTGTACTGTGTACAGAAAAACTTCTGGGTACTTTGCTGAATACAGGTAATGTAGTAATTAGGTTAATAGAAACCTGTTTTTTTTCTATTTTGAATATTATATTCCAAGTTCTGGCAGCAGGTGTATCTTTAAATCACCTAGCTCAGACATAACTAGCAGTGGAGCCGCAGTAGTATGAATCACAGTCACTGCCACTTCCACTATAATCATCTGCCAAACTTTCTTGTATACCTTTAGAAACATTTCTAGGAATCTTTCTATGCCCATTAAGAACAGGGTTTGTTCATTTGCAGCAGTGCAATTCTTGTGCTCAAAGCCCTATAATTCTAAGTTCAGTTCGAAGCGTCTCTGTGGCAAGAAGTGGTGAGTTGCAATAGGATTGTTTTCAGATCTTTTTAGAGATGCACTGCATTAAAGGATTTACAGTGCAGATGGCAGAAATGCTTGGTCCTGATTTCAGTGAAGATACAACCTCAGTGAAAGTGGCAAAAACAAATTGGGAAGTAAATACTGCACTAGCACTGAGTTCGAGGGTACTGACACTGCACTGCACTGAATGAACGACTTAAATTTTACCTTAGGTGTTTCTTCAACCAGCTGCACTCAAACCCAGATACCATTGTATAGATTCACCTATTGTTGTACCATTTTCTCTGAAACAATACTGTTGCAAACTGGCAGCACTGTGGATAATCATGCTCAGATTGGTAAGGACAGGAGACATAATTGAACAAAACAATGGAGGGGTCAAAGGAACAAAGGATAGATGGCTTTTTCAGTAATAACTCTCTCTGAAGCCTCTGCTCCAGATTTTGAGATCCCTTCCAACCAAAACCACTCTATGAATATCTGTTTCTGTTCTCAACTGCCAAACGACTACTTCAAGAAACAGTCCCATGGCTTCCCTCTTCATTACAGCCACACTTTGCAGGCTGGAAATAAACTGGAGGTTTTCGGGTACTCCATCTCTCTGTAAGCCTCATGAAGTAGCTGGAATGCAAGGGGACAAGAATTTCATCCATGGTATCAGTTGTTAATACTGTGGGTTTTGTTTATCCCTTGCCTGCTGAAAGTAAGTAGCTACCCAGGAATGCAAGTACCCTCATCACTTTCCAGTCTTCTCACCAAATTTTAGAACAATCCAAATGATGAGAATTTTAACACTGCATAAAAGTGAGTTGGCATTTAGTAGGTAAATTCTGACACAAACTGACACTTCCTACTAAAAGATCATACAACTGAATCAAAATGGAGGTAATTTGTTGTAGAGCATGGACCTAAATTCCAGGTCTGTTTTAAAACAAACCTTAAGACATAACAGCCGTTTCCAGGTGTTGGGTGATAAATGACAGGAATGGAGAAAGACATAGTGTGTGCATGAAACCTTTGTTTGTTTTTTTTGTTTTTGCTTTCATGATTGTTTCATATGTCTTCTTTTATCAATAGTTAAATAATTGAAAACATTAATTAAATCTATAAACCTTATTTATTTTCTATTTTCATAGTTTTTTTTAAAAAAAATGTATCTCATTTCCTGATTCATGATTCTTATAGAATATTCTTTTTCTAAATATATAATAGTTGGTGTTGAATTTGGGTCTTGAGTGCTATCACTTTGAGTAGGTTGAGCTATTAGGAAAGAGTGAAAAATTTCTCTGTGTTGTAGAGAAGGAGAGTTTTAGGCATTTCATTTTATATTGTCACATGTAGTTAGAAAATATTGATTATTTTGATGAAACTGGACAAAGAACAAGCAGTGTGATATGGAAAATTAGTAATAAATTCCTCTCTTCTGTCTCTGAAAAGCTAGTCAAATTATCATTGATTGTGTCTTCATGGTAGCAAAACCATTGTTTTATACTGTGGTTTTATAGGGTGAGCCTTTCAAAATATTGTCTCGCTGTGTTTTCAAAATAGATTTTGAGAATACATAGCTCGGTCTGTTTTGGAAAAATATAAATGCCATATCCTACCTTCTGTGAAATGCAATGAATGACAACGTGAACAGCCAGTGTTAGAAATAAATGGGAAGATTAATATATATTTATTGAATGTACAGACTATTTGAAGAGCAGCATATTATAGTTATGTGTGCTCATTTACCTATTAAGAAATGGCTTCAATTAAAGATATTGTTCATTAGTATTCCCTGTGCAAAAGTTTAGAAACTAACTTAATGGTGTAAAGAGCGAGATGAGAACAAAATAGCACATGAGTTCAACTACCAATTCTACTGGAATCATCATGCCTATAGGTTGACTCTGAAGTCAATTAACACTGGAAATAAAACCCGAAAGCTTCACTGTTTTCAGTCAGCCATAATCTGTTTTCTAATGGAGGAAGGAATACTATGTATTACACTTCTGCTAATTTTCCAGTTTCTTGATAAATACCAGGGAAAATAACCCCAAACTTTTTGTAACTTTTAACTCAAAGCAATGACTGCTAGCATGTTAAATCTCCAGATTTTTTTTACTAGCTATCACTTAGCCTTAATGAGGCGTTTTTATTTTCAACAGAAAGATTTTCAACAGAATACTTAGAATTCTGACATCATTTTATGGAATATCTGTTTCGGATATCTCATAACTTCATTCTCCACTGAAACCCAATATTCTTTACAGGATTATTCCTCCAATAATAAGACATAGTCTCCTTTTGCTGAACTGCCAAAAGATGTCCGGAAGAAGTGTCATAATTAGGAAACCCAGCAAATAAAAAAAGTGGACACAATGAATGGAGTCATCACAGCAGAACGTTCTGTGTTCTTGTTTTTTGGCTTGCAACATTTGCTTTTTCAAATGAAGTCAAACTTACCTGCTGAAAACAAATGCTGGCCAGAAAGAAATAAGAAAATCTTTTTACATCAAAGTATTGGTAAATCATTTTCACCTATATCTAGCAGGCACTCTGAAGGATATCTACACTAACCTCATCCTACGCTGCCATTACAGGGAGCACACAAGATACGCATCCTTGTGTGTTTCATTCATTCATCTTCTATCATGATATTTCTTGTATTCTACATTTTGTCCTTAAAGCTTCCGCAAGACTTTCACAAGATCTTTTCTTTTAGGTGCTAGAAAACAAAACAAACTTCCTTTAGATTTGTTAACCAGGACTCATCCTACAAAGTTAGCACTTGGCAGTTGGTGCTTGGAGTTTAGCCTTTTTTTTGTTGAACAAATATCCAAGGCTTTGTTGGCTCTGAAGGGATTGTGCATATATTTGGGGAAACCTATTACATGGTCAATGTAATTTTTATGGCATTGACAGTATAAAAGTAATTGAGAATTAATGATGCAAAGGATAATAATGATAAGGATGCTGACTGCTGAACGTAGGACTACAAAACACCTGCAGCAATACTTAGTTACCTTGTCAGCTAGATAAATATTCTTGAATAAATGTTGATCCGAGTACTTTGGATTAGATTCCCAAGACCAGACAGTTTTCCTGATCTGATTCTTTTCTTGTTGTTTTACAATGGAGATGTGACTATTGTTCGCAACTGTTTTATATCAGCATAACAGCATCTACTTCATACAAATGACCTCATTTAAAGTCAAAGCATCATTTTAAATAAATTTTAGTTATATTTTTACTTAAATACACCATAGGTAGTATTTGGGGGATTTGAGCTTTTCTTCTTATATTATGAGGCAATCAGGATGGGTATGCAATAGAACAAAAAGAATTGGTTTTACAGGAGGATTAGAAAGCAGCAGTTCCCATTCCCGGTATTCCCAAAATAAAATGTAGTGTGATTTGTTCTCTGGAATACTGGCTTTTGTTCTGGTGCTGGTTTTGATGGGTTGGTCACCAAACAATAAGCAAGCATTCATGTTGTTGATAATGACTTTACTACATACTGTAGACAAACATGGGTTTGTTGGAGCTCCTCCTATGCCTATAATTTTGCCACTCTTTGTTTTCATAGTCGTCTGTAAAGTTAAGTCGAAATAATTTCATTCTATTTTTCTCAGAGAAAAAATAAAACTTCCATAGTTTATTATATTGTTCTCACAGCACTTATTTTGGAGAGAACTGATGAGCCTCTTCAGTTTAGGGTGTTATCTTTGTCTAGTATACAAGGACTAGGGAGGACTGGAGGTTGTGGTTCTGTGTTTAGAACAATAAAGCCTTCCACAAATTCCTCTTTTCAGTTGGATCTGTCAGGAAAATTTCAAGTTTTCAAGTTCTTTGGCCTTTATTAAAGTCTGTGTCCTGAGGATGAGTTATCCGATATTTTAATTTGCTTAATACAGATTTCTTTTCCAATTACACTTTCAGCTGATAGCACCAGTAATAGCAGCAGAAATTGGCACTTTATTAATGCATGCTCACAACAAAACTCAAGATGGGGGGGCAGGGAAGAAAAGAAGATAGAGCAAATGCTAATCAATTTTTCCAACACACTGAAGACTTCTAACACAAGCTGGAAATGGCTCGGCGGTTATCTTTCTAATGGTGAGATTAGTAAAGGGAGGGAAACACAGGAGAACAATTTTCTTTACAATAGAATATTGTAATTTGGTTGTCAGGTTGAGCAACGTAGTGAGGTGAACTTGAAATATTGGATAAGTTTGGTGTATTCCTGGAGAGTACGTGCATAGATTCGAGCTACTTGTCTGGATTGTGTTGAGGTCATTGGAAACTTATAAACCTTGTAAACTTTTAAAGCTTTTTATAATGGCATATGAAAGAAGATCCAAAATGTTAGTGCCTGCATTGCTATCATTTCCAGGAGGATCTGCATTTAAGGAAATGTAAACCTGTTTGTATCTAAATATTAGATACAGAATGATATGTTCTCTTAACACTCATTTTTAAATAGGATTTCCTAAAAATATTTTCTCTTAAGTGCAGATGAAAGTCAGAAGGTTACTATGAAACATGCGGGAACAACTACGCTCCTATCACTAGGAACTGGAAATAACACAAGTGTTCACTTATTAGTAGTTTATCAGATCCACTAAAAAAGTATTGTGATACTAGTATCAGTATAGTGGTTTGGATTCTCTTCACAGATTTCTTCATATCTTTTTTTCTTCTCAGGCTTTGGAAGACCAGGTATGGGAGGTGCTCCGTGAAGCAGACGAGGCTGCAGAGGAGAGAAATGAAAACATTCAGGTTTATGATGCCATGGCAGATACCCTTGGGGATGCATGGGATGCCCTCATCATTATGCTGGAGAAGCGACAGGGACTTCTGAAACTTACTTCGGTGTTCTTTGAACATGCTCTGGAGGTTTGTGTTTAAATGAAATTACTCTTAGTTTGAAACCTCCTACATCTTACAGGTACTCTGTCCACGGTAATTTTATTCTCGTACTTTCATTGCATTCCTAAAGGTTAAAGCAATTAAGAAAATAAAAATCTCCAAGTTTATCCTTCCTTTTCCACCTCCTGGACAGTTCAGGGTGAAACCAAACAACAAACCGGTGACTTTAAGAAATGTCTTGGTCATGATGACTCCAAAATTTGTACTTGACAGAAAAATGACAGTGAGAAATGGAACTGAACCAAAACCCTAAAGTATGTAATTCAGTGGCTAGGGGCGTTCTGCAGAATATTTTAATTCGTTATGTTTCAAATTATTTGTCGTTGAAAGAACTAAATTCTCAGCTGACTTCATGGCCGCTTACTGAAGATTGGCCACTAAAAGTTTTACACTGAAATATCCATACAGCTATTGTAATTATGCAAACTAAACAGTAGTCTAATTATAGTCAGAATCGGAGCTCAACTGTGAAATGTTGATACCTAATGGATTTCTTTTATAGAGTGCAGATTGAGAGGGAGAAAAATATGGGACAATAGAAAAGACAGAAAAAGCAAAGTGCTTGTCTGTTTTCTTCCTTAATTTCATAGTAGGTTTCAACATCTTTGCTTACAATGAAACACAAACTCTACTTGTTTCTTCATTCTTGAAATGAAGATAAGCTCTGGCTAAGATACAGAATGTGTGTCTCTACTTTCTCTGAGCTACTCATACATGGAATAGTACCTGCAAAGGCAGGAGCCAAATCAAGAATTCCAGTCTTAGTTTTTATAATCTCAGCAGCTTACCAAATCTGCTCCAGATCTCTCTGAAACACAGCATGTTTCAATATTTAAAATAACGAACCCATGGAAAAATGAGCTGTAAAGGAGTAACCTCACTGCAATCTTCATTACAGAGAGGCTGTTTCCCCACTATAATTAATTACTTTGTTTACTATAATATTAGTTAGCTTAAATTTGCTACCCATTTCTGCCTTCAAAAGATTGCTTTCAAAATTGTAACTTGGTCAGCTTTTTGCCCTTCAGTGTTTTCTTTCTTAAACACTTTAACATTAGAAAGAAGTTCTGTGAAGGAAACCTAAATTAAAGATTTCGTTCATGTTAAATGATTATACTGAAGGCTTTGGAATGAACAGATTCTTCCATAAGAATTTATTTTCAGTGGGTCTGAAGGCTGTGCGGGAAAGATGATTCGTGTGTTGTTAAATGTTAATGTTGTTAGAGAGTATGTCAACTGGGATTAGGGTAACCTCAGTCAATGAGAACTTCAAAAAAACCCAGAAGGTACATAGAAGCCACAAAGCATCTGTATCTAGCACTGACTAAAAATGGCTTTTTTCTAAGAATTCACAAATCTCATGAATATTTGTTTTAATATGCAGATTATCAAGGAATTCTGCAAAACAAAATTATACTGTTCTTCTTTCCACCCTTTGTTTTCTTAACGCAGTTTGCTGTTAAAATTGACCAAGTTGAAGATTTCCTGAAAAATGCACAAGAGTTTGACAATATTGACTCTTTGAGAGAACTTCTTCTGCATCAAGAGCACCATACAAAAGGTACCAATGGTATTCCCCTCCTGATAGTGTGTGTTTGTGCGCTGACTCTTTGAAGGGTGATTATAATCTTCCTGTGAATATCTAACAAAAAATTAAAATCTTAGAACAAATATGAAGATATTCTATTTGGAAAAAACATAACAGTGAAATAAGTCTTTATCAGGCTTCCTGAAAGATATGAAACTCCTGGTTTTAGCTAGATCTCTCATGGTTCCATCTTTGTTGCTGCAGAACAGCTAGTGGTAACCTTACATTCCAATTTCAGTTATGATTGGTGAGCAAGTTCTAAACCATCCTTCTGTTGCATCAGAAATTCATCAATGTTATTATAGCTGTCAATGAATTAACATTTTCATATAGAAAACTTTCCATTAGAAAATTTCCAACCAGCTCTAGTAACAATCAGCTGCAAAGTCCTACAGATTCTTGAGAGTGGCCAAGAGAGGTCTTCCCTCTACTTTCCTTTTCCTAGGGTTGGGGTTTGAAGTAGAAGTAGTGAAGTGAGGGTGGAAGCTAGGAGAGAGAGGTGGCAACTAGCCAGCTTCAGAATCTAGTGGTCTGTAGTAGTTCCCTGCATTTTTCTTCTGCCTTTGTGGAGCGGGGCTGTGTTTCACTTCCTCATTGGGTTCTCTGATCTATTCCAAGAGGTTCTGCAGCTGGGACTGTAACACTCTTGGGGGGAAAAAAAAAACCCGTGCTCTCTCCTCTTTCACCACAACTTTCCTGTACATATGTTTGCCCAGAAAAATTCCTCCATTCCTCCACTTATTTGTGTTTGTTTAAGTTTTCATGTGAAGCATCTTCTACCATTCTGCAGTACTCTTGATTCAAAAAGGGTGAAAAAAATTTCTCTAAACCAATCTTACTGTGCGGCTACTTCAGACATCTGTACAATTCCATACGGTTCTGTATTTTGTATAAGGCTTGAGACCCCATCTTTGTAATTTTAGCCAAATGTTGCTACGAGATTACTAATAGCTGGTAAGAAATAAAGTATAATTTATTATTCACTAGTGGAGCACTATCTGAAGTGCGTTTAGCTACTTTGAATGCGAGGTATTCTTCTCAGGAGGGTGAATAGGGAACTGAACTCAGTAACTCTAGTATGGGGTTTGGGACTTCCAATTTGATCTTCAAGGGAGCAAAGTGCTCATTGTATAGCAATTTTAAACTGATCTAGTAGTAATTTGTTGCTGAAACGAGATGCTATAACTGTAAGAATTAGATGAAATGGTTTGCCAGAGAAAGACTGCTTTGATGAGGATAAGCCTTTCCTCAGATGGAGAAAAGTGGTTGCAATTGATTGGTTATCTTAACCGTATCAGATTTTGAAAACTGCCATTGAGGTATTTGATAAAAACCAGAAGTATTTGTACTGCTTTCTGTGAGAAGGATGCTATTTACCTTCGTCAAAGAAAGACTGAAAATAAGACCATCACAATGGATTTGCTCTACCAGTATGTGTTGAAATGTTTATGATCAGAACAAAAAAGAAATTTTGAAACAAATGCATTTCAAATCAGCATGAAAAAGGTGGAAGTAAATGAATTATCCTTATTTATCAATTTTTATATGCATTCCATTTTGGACAGAACAAAATGAAAATTTGTGATTAATCCACCTTTCTGGAAGGTAAGAAGTAAAATGGACAGGCTTATTACAGTGAACTTGTGGAAACTAAACTCTCTCGTTAG
The DNA here is from genome assembly GCF_017976375.1 of Cuculus canorus. Lineage (NCBI taxonomy): Eukaryota > Metazoa > Chordata > Aves > Cuculiformes > Cuculidae > Cuculus > Cuculus canorus. The sequence continues at coordinate 25,586,953 of NC_071406.1, read as the reverse complement.
CCCTTGGTGGCTGGAGAAGTGGAGGCATTCCGCTTCTGCACCTTCCCCAGGTACTCCACAGGAAAGCTGGAGATTTAGCATGCCTTACTGTGAGTTACTAGTACATGTACTCACCTGGGAAGATGAATTTTTCAGCTGCTTGCTGCCTGTAACTGGTTGCTTCAATAGCAGATACTTGCAAACATTTCTTTCTTATACTTTTCTTAATGCCTGCCTTGCCTATTATTTTGGCTTGGTTCCCCCTCTTCCTCATTCCATACCTAAAAATTTTCCCTTTCCATTTGAAACACTGACTGTTGTCTGTTCAATAGATTTTGAACTATGTGGCTTTAAGGAGCTGGAACAAAGACAGGCACATGATCGTTGAAGTGTACTAGTTAACTGAATTATAACTCTGAATGTATGTAGGTAGAGGCTATGTAAAGAAGATCTTCTGATATTCATAACTTATTTAGTCATTAATTTATAACAACCCGCAGCCAGGAGAACCTTTTCTTTCAGCTTCTGTAAGGGACATAAAGACATTGCTCGCATCACTAATGAAAAGCTACAGACGCTACTGACACATACTTGAAAGCAGGATTGGAAATTCCCCTTCAGTTTCCCTGAGGATTGGGAAACCATCAAAAAACTCAATTTGAGAAAACAATATCACTTCTGTGTTTTGTCTCAATGGCTCTCAATACATCGTGATATGTGTATATATTACATTATATTACACTATTATAGCATTATATTTACCATTATAGGTGCATATGTGTGCATGTATACTCCCTTATACCTTTGTATGTTTATATCACAGCTGTCCAAACTGAAATATCTCTGGATGTATAGTTTCTAATGTCTATATCCTATTCAAACAATTCATGACAATACATTATGCTCAAGTACGCAAATAAATAGGTAGTTTTAAAAATACTTGAATACTATTTGAAATATGCTGCTAGAATTACAAATTAAGTTGCTTTTTTTCCCTATGAAACTCTTATTTTTACAGAGCTTTTGGAAAAGTCATTTGCACTTTTGAACAAAAGCCAAGAGCTAACTGAATTCATAGAAGAATTCAAATGTGAGGGGCCAAATGCAAATCCAAAGCTGATTCAGGGAGCCCACAGCAGCTGCTTGAAAATTGACAATCTCCTTGAAATGCTACAAGACAGGAGACGTCAGTTGGATAGATTTCTCAAACATCAGCGTCAAGGACTGGAGCAAGTTTTGCAAATTTATTTGTGGCATCAGCAAGAGAACCAGGTAAGATGTAACAGTAATAAGGGAATTTACAGTAAAAGAAAACATTAGCAACTCTTTTATAGTAGGAGACTATTACTGAAAAAGAGCTTAAATATATTTCTTAGGACAATATCCCTGGGCCACTCTGGGACAATGCAATACATATACTTAGTTCTTTTCCCATAAAAGAATATTTTATTATTCCTTTTCTTTATAAAGGTGTACTTGACCATATAAAAATCACTAAAGCCCAGCCTTTAAACTGAGGTGCTGCATTTTTCTGTTAAAAGTGCACCCGTGGTCTCATTTTCCCCTAACTTGTTACATATAAAATTAGACAAGGATGCTTTATTGTGAAGATAAATGCATTGAGGATTAGGGAAGAGCTTAAGTAGTATCATTTTGAAGAGACTGAAATGTCTCCAAGATGAACCACGACAGATCTGCCTTGTCACAACAGTACTGTCACATACTGATGATAAAAATATTGTTTGAGATTTAAGGTAGTAAGTAAAACATTATCCACTCAAATATAGTGATAATTTTACTGAGAAAAAACTTGTTGATACTTAACAAAAGTCAGCTCATTGTTAATGCACTGCAGAAATTATTTAGCTCATTGTGCCGTTTGGAGTAAGTATGTCAAAATACAGCCTGCAGCCTGCTCCGGTTCAGACTGCTTCAGGAAAGGTCGGATTTAGTTTAAGGCGTGTAAATGTGTGTGGTTTAATACATAAGGAAGAAAAAGAGTGGCAAAAAAAGTTTTCCTAGTGGATATAACTTTTAGAAAGAAAATAGTGTTACTCAATTTCTGTTTTATGCTATATTTGTTCCCTCTCTCTGTAGTCTCACATGAGTGTCACGTTGTTCAAGAGGTTTGGTAGAGACCAGGACAATGGTATATGTGTGTGAGAGCTTTGAACTGGTGTGTGCAAGCACTTTTCTCCTGAAAATACTCTGGCCACCTCAGTGTATTGGGTGGTGTGCCCAGGCCTGGTGGCAGGCACTGTGGGTCTGGGCAGCTTCTGGGGCTGCTCTGAGCTGGACATACCCTGTTCCAGGTGGGTCTGCAAGGGCCCCACCACAGGGCACGCTCAGCCCCAGTGAGGTTGCTGGGGCGTCAGTTAAAGCTTGGTTAACGAAGGGTAAAACATGGCACTGATGTAATGGGGGAAAGAAAAAAGAGCAAGAAAAAATGATGCAAACATCAAGGTCAGTGAAGAAGGAGGAGGAGGAGGTTCTCAGGGTGCTAGAGCAGGTATTCCACTGCAGCCTGGGAAGAGGACCACATCAAAGCAGATATCTACGCTGCAGCTCATGGTGAGGTCCACACTGGAGGATTTGGATATTCCGAGAACAAACCGTAGCCATAGAGAAGCCATGCTGGAGCAGGGTGTCCTGACAGGAACTGCAGCCACTGGAGGACCTGTGCCAAACTAGGGGAAAGGTGTGGGGAGGAAGCAGTGACAGAAACTGTTATGAACCCTCCCGTTCCCTTGTGGCACTCGGTAAGACAGAGGAAGTAGAGAAGTTGGGAATGAAGGAGTGAAATTCATAGAATCATAGGATGGTTTGGGTTGGAAGGGAATTTAGATATCATCCAGTTCCAACCCCTCTGCCATGGGCAGGGACACCTTCCACTCGGTCAGGTTCTTCAAAGTCCCGTTGAACCTGGCCTCAACCACTTCCAAGGATGAGACAGCCACAACCTCTTTGGGCAACCTGCTCCAGTGCTTCACCACCCTCACAGTAAAAAATTTCTTCCTAATATCTTGTCTAAATCTACCTGTTTCAGCTTAAAATCATTACTCCTTGTCCTATCACTACACTCTCTGATAAAAAGCACTTCCCTGTCTTTCCTGTATACCCTGCTTAAGTATTTGAAGGCTGCTATAAGGTCTCCCCAGAGCCTTCTCTTCTAGAGGGTAAACAAGCCTGACTTCTAGCCTTTCCTCTTAAGTGAGGTGCTCCAGCCTTCTGACCATCTTCATGGCCCTCCTATGGACTTGCTCTATCAGATCAGTGATGTCCCTGTGCTGAGGACTCCAGAACTATAGTTGTGATTTTTCAGACTGAAAAGGTTGGAGGAAGTCTTCTAGGTACTAAACTCATTCTCACTATTATTTTAAAATGCATATCTTTATTCAGGAATTCTTGCTGTGTGTTGTTTACATGGAAAGTGAGAGGTACCCACTGTGAATCAAGCAGAAATTAATTCAAGGCATTCTGTGCAATTTAGGTGATATGCTTGTATGCTGCATATGTTTGCTGCGTACACTTGCTGAAGTAAGTCTAGTAAAATGTAATAACTCTTTCTTTTAAAGCTACTAAATATTATTTTACTAACTCAATAGCTTAACAGAGTTTTTCAAGCAGGGATGGAGAGGTTCTGTTAGACCATAAGGCCCATTTAGTCTTATTGGTTTTCTATATTCTTGCAAAAATACTCATATTTATAGTCTTTTACTATATGCAAAGAAATGTTAAGTTAATGTGATTCTAGGGAAAATGCTCAATATCTTTACTGTGCCGTAAAACATGCATTTATTCTGTGTGTGACTATAACTTTGACTTTTCTTTTACTGTGTTAATATATATGTTTTGGTCATACTTGATGACTACATTTTGGTCTATTTGTTACATTTTTGACCACAAAACCTTCCTTCTGCATTTACCAGCATTTAAATAATACAAATGCTAACATTTGAATAAAAGTATGAAAAACGGAAGGAGTGAAAATTAGGCCTTCTTTTGTAGATGAAACTGCCTCGTACATACTTTAAAAGATGAACAGCTTCTCAAATTTTTCACTGGCTGAATCATTTCTATTATTTATTTAGGTAACATCTTGGTACAAGAAAAACATCAGAGATTATTTTCACAAGAAAGATTTAGGCTCATCTCTGCTGGAAAATGAAGAGTTACTTCGAGAGCTTGAAGCAATGGAAGTCAAAGTGAAAGTAAGAGATATGGTTATTGATGAAGCAGCTTTAAAAATTAGAAGCAGGTGTGAACTTAGGCACTTAATAAGCTCATATAGGAGAAGATACTTGATATGTGTACATAAGATAGATATTTCAATATGTCTAAATGAGAATTCTTTTTCATGTTACTTCTTTTAATGCAGGCCTTCATGTTTCTCAATGTTTTTCTTGTTTAAAACTTTAAAAGCTATAGATAAGATAAAAGAATAATGCTTGCTGTTGTTTAGTAGGATTTTCAATTTAGACATCAAGTTCCAGACTGGTAGTTTACTTATTAAACCATGTTGTAAAAAATAATAGAAACCCCTCCAATTTTAATAGAATATTACCAAAGTTTCATGTTCATAAAGGATAAAAAGCTGGCCACGTCTATCATAATTCATTGTCATTGAACAGCGTACATGATTGGAAGAGGTATTTGCCCATTTATTTCTTGGGAATAAAAGTAATTGTGTGCACTATTTTCATTGTGAATATCAGTTTTCTAGATAAATACGTTAAAATCACTCATGAAAGCAAGATCAGATTAAAGACAATGTTGACATAGTAAAAAATAAAAGGATATTTGTATGATGCAAATTGTATATATTTGGAACCTTTTGTTAAGTACCTTAATTTTGCTGTCATCAGGTAACAGCTATTGCTGGGTCAGCATCATTCCTCGCTGTATCATTTTGAAGCAATTGTATTTTGATAACCTGTAGCACAGATGACTAAGCACGCCTTTTTCAGCAGAAACCCATTCCAATAGAAAGAAATATATTGATAGCAACTAATGGTTTTATGATTGTTCATGGTTATGTTTCCTTGTAGGCTTTGTAGTTAATTGTCATGTTTGCCTGTTTGCATAATCTACAGTTAACTGCTTCTAGGTTGTCAGGTAAACAGAATGCAATAATATTCCTAATGCTTCTCCAAGCAGCGTGTCAGAAATCACATTTTCTTCATCTAAGGAAGATGAGTATGAATAGCTAAATTCTGCTGCAAAGCCTGAATAGGCTTTAGGCACAAGAAAAGCAGAAGATAAACTGTAAATGAGTAAAGCTGTGGGATGTTTCTAGAGAAACAGGGCCCCATGAAAATGTTTGAGGTGCCCTGAAGTATTGCTGAGTTTTAGAACTAGCCAAATGGTCATTAATCTTCCTCATGTTTGATGTTGAAAGACTGTTCCTGTAATTTGTGGTCTGAATTAGAAATGATACTGTGAATGCAGAAGGGAGAACAACGTGCATTTTCATTTCGCATGATAATAAGCCCTTTTCATGTCTGAGCATCCAGAAACTAACTTACAAGGTAAACGTTTATTATTACAGTTTCACGTAACAATTTTTCTCCCATCTATTATGTAATAGATCATTCATATCATCTTCCTGAATTACTTTTTTTTAATTATTCTTAAGATCATTTAAAAGTGTTTACAGTAAAAGTTTTTGTTACACATGCATGTGAATTATGATTTAGAATATCTCACCTTTAGCCTTCTGCTGTTCTTACCAGCAGCATGTTCTAGCAGAGGGAGGTTAATTTCCTGAAGTGAATGTTACTTGACATATTTATTCATTGACATTAGAATTCAGATAAAGTATACTAATAAAATATGTATTCCAGTCAATATTTGTTATACAGTGGGGATTAATACTATATGTCATCACTTCACAAAATAGTGTTTTACCCGCGTGACTGGAATACACTGAAAACCAAACAACCTAGAAATCAACTTGGCATCTTTGATGACAGACTAAGCAATGCCAGCCTTATAAGATGTTATCCACTTTATTCTGAAAATTTTTGAGTAGAGATGAAGTTTATGTTTTCAAATAGAAATGTCACTAACCGCATTAGTGATCTGAAATTCCTCCACCTCCATTTTATTTAGCAATTTTTTTATTACACCTGATTATTTAATGTTTAATCAAGAGAAAAGCAGATACCAATTTTTACCGTGTACATATTGGAAGCAATTAAATTTGCTATTGGAATTACCTTCCCTTCAGGAATTCCTTTAGATTAGTTCCCCCATGCCAGAATGGAAGGTTTGTGAAAAATTCAGGAGCATTAAACTGCTTTATTTACCTTGCTGCAAAAATAAAGGTAGATTTTGGCTGATGTCTTTGTCATACTGTCTGAATAGCCAAGAAAGCTTCTAATGGTACTCTGTTAAAAGTAATAAGGACATCGATAAAGTAGTAATTAATTACTTTGGGATTTCTGTTAGGATCTGAAGTGGCACAAATGAATCTTTTCAAGTAATTTTCCATATGTGTACTGTAGCTTTGACTGTATGGTGAAAAGTTTCTTTGTAATAGACATACAGAGCAAGTTAACTGTTCTCATTAGGAGTAAAATAGTGGCATTTGAACTGTTTTACACAAAGAAAATATACATTTATTTACATATATCGCTGCATTTGGATGAGCGGGACGAACAATTTGCTTAAATTGTTCTACAGCTGGCCTAGGAAGGGTTTACGGGATTAACATCTTATTCATGTGACTGGGCTGAGAGAAGAAAGGGTAATGGTTTACTACATACTCAAGCTGATATCTTATCTAGAGCCTCAGCTTCCTAAGAGGAGAAGCCACTGAAAACTTTGTCACTATCTTCTACAATAATCCAGATTAAAGATAAAACCAAGGATTCTGAAGCCTTCAACCCTCCCAAACATAAAATGGACACACACACACACACACACTGCCAAGATTTGAGAGTAGAGGAGATGGAGATTTAAGAAATCATGTTTGGATGGGGATATCTGCTGGCACTGACTAAGTGTTTGCTATTACATTTCAGTGTGTATTGGAGGTGCTTGGCATGGTAAAATAGAACAGCTGGCACGGCTTTGTGGCCTAATAATACTAGAGAGGAATAAAAGCAGTATTCAAAATTGTTTGAATTCTGTCTAGTTTCTTCCACTTTTCAGGACTGAACAGTGGTGGAATCAGTCCTCTTAATAAGGTTTAGTAGCAAGATTGGGTATACTTCTCTGTTTATAGAGCAGCGTGCGTGTTGGGTCTGGAGTAGCCATGCCAGATAACAACATGCTTTAATGAGATTTCAGGACTGCTTTTAATGACCAAATTAAGTACCACTACAGGTTAGTAGTATGAATTGCTATATTTGTTGCCATAAACATAAGATCAAGAACATTGTATTTAGATGCTTTTTATCCCTGATCTCACAGCTAAGGCTTAGATACATGGAAAAGTTATTTAACAGTTAAATATTTGTCTGGAGCTCTCCTCTCTCTGGCCTTCCTGGGTGGCCATGCTCCTTTATCATTCTCTGCATGGCTATCCAGCACTTCTTGCCTGTTTTTCTGAGACTGCATTCTATAGAGGAGTTTGACAAGTATCACATCTCATCTGTATAGCAGATCTTTTAATACACTCCCGTATTTCAATAGCTGGAACAAAGCATGTAGAGAAAAGAATTTTTCTTTATGGGCAAATATATTTTCACCTAAACATTCATCTTTTGCATGTGGCAGATGCAAATGACATTCTTCTTTCAGGTTCTTCTCACTGTCTGATTTTCCTGTGCCATCTTGCTGCCTTGGGAGACTATTACTTTTCTATGTACTATTTTTTTGTTAATAATTTGTGGGGCTGTTGCATTGTTTGTTTGCGGTTTTTGGTAGGTCCCTCTCTGTCCTGGCATTATCTTTTAACATCTCTCAACAATTTCCTGGGAGGTGACTAACTTAAAATTACTTTTTCCTCTTTCTGTCTGTTTATTCTAACAGCTAACTGCTAAATACACTGCTAATAACCATCCACTGAACGTTCCAAAAGAGAGATCATCTGGTAATTCTCATAGTAGGTTACAATCCTTTGCAGTTTTATTAGCGCACACTGTTTTATTTGTAATTTTAGTGAATGATATGATTATATTGGTAGTTAGTCATACTGCAGTGTATTTATTGAAGGTAAAACCATTTTAGATATTCACAGGTGATAAATTATCAATGCACTAATGCAATCAATGAATAAGTAATAGGCAGAAGTTGGGCTCAGAAGTTCAATTCTGAACATTTTTGCAGTATGAGAGAAGGGGCTAATTTATCTTATATTCTGAAAAATACATATTTTTATACTTCATTGGCTTGTGGTTTAAATGTTAATGTATCTACTCTATGGATCATGATCTGAAGTCAAATAGCTGTGTTTCAAGGTTTTCTCAGCTTAACTCTATAATATTCCAGTGAAGATGGTTTTACACAACTTCTTAGGTTTCAATCCAGTGTTAAAATTTTTTAAGTAAGAAATGTTTATTTTATAGACCAAAAAATGCCAATTTATCCCACAAAAAGTTCTTTTTAATAATGAAATAAATTTGTAGGTAGTTCTACTTTCCGCACCCCCCCCAAGCTTGTGCTGGATTATTTTGAAGACAGAAAGTTCAAAACTTTAATTTAAAGCCACAATAATTTTACTTCATCAGTTTTAACACTCTTGAAAAATACCTGATTTTCCAAGTAACCTAGAAAGAATTTATTTTCCTTGCCAAATAGAGCAGTGAAAGCAAGTATTTAAAAGACTACTGTGAGGAGAAGCATGAATTTTGACATGAGTTAAGCAGACACATTGAGTACAGGCACATACAAAGTAAGGTGTCTTTAATAGGTGTGGGGAATTCAAAAGCATTTCTTGAAAGATTGAAAAGTCAAAGTAATACCAGGCTTTGTGTTTTTCAGGGGAAATTTATAACAAAATATTTTAGTGCTCTCTGACAGATTTTTATGAATTTAACATGTGGGAGGCTGAAGGGCAGAAAAAATAAAGATTTTTCCACTGAATTTGACAGTCCTGTTGGCGGAAACTATAGGCTTTTTACGTGTAGAAACATTTCCTTATAATAGAAATCTGAAAATGAAAATGTCACTAGCTGTCTTATAGAAAATGGAACCAATTTTGAGTAATGATCAAATAGGATAGCAGATGAATCTAATGATATTTAATACCCAGAGAGTCTGAAAGGCTGTAATGTTCATGGAATATTGTAAAGTATAGAATATTATAATAAACTGGTTTTTTGAGCTTGTGCAAAATGTTGGAGAAGAAGCTTGCCTCAGTAGAAATGAAGTTTAAACTGTGCTTTAAGATCACCTAAAACCTGATATAGGTCACCCTGTACCAAGCAGATTTATGAATTTTATTGCTGTGAAATCCTGCAGGAAATAATTTCACAACAAGTTGAGTAATTTTCTTTATAGTTAATCTTGCCTCTTATAATTATAATTTGCACATTGCAATACACTGAAACAATTCAGAACTTTCTTCTATATCTGCTTCTGAGCTAACTATAGACAACTTCCTTTACTGCTATGTTAAAATATGCATTTTCATTCTTGCATAAAATATTATTTTCAATTATTATACAAGTAGCATATAATAACAAAATGAGGATGCACGTATTCAACTGCACTTTCTTTGCCTTTTTTTGGTTAATTATTAATAGTGCCAGTTAAAAGCTCCCAACTGCAGCGTTGTTTTTTGATTCTCATTAACATTAATATGCTTAAACGTAAGTGACATTTTGATTAGAATCTGATCATGGAATGCATTTGATTCCAGTCATTCTAGCTGCAAGTATTGGAAGATGATGACATTTTAGTGCTGATACAATTGGATGTCATTGATCCCAACCTTATTCATAAATATGCCAATTAAGTTGTGTGTATGGAGAGATCTCCTTATCATTTTTGTCCAAAATAAATTCTGCAGGTAAAAAGGAACAAGCACAGCACAACAGACTAATCCCCATTCTTGCTGAATATTACTTATCACAGAGAGACAAAACCAGGTATTTATGAAAGGGGAATAGTTTGTTAAATAATATAGTGCAGGGTTTCACTTAATTAAATTTAATTAAAATATCAGTTGTCATACCAATGGACAGTGCCAGAAAAGGAATGCACTGAACTACACAGACCAAAATAGGTCTACTCACGCATAAAGTATGTCAAAGAAGAATAAAGCACTATGGTGTGGGACACAGGGAATTAGAGTTGCTACTGCTTGTGAAAGATCTGTGAATAACCAGATTATGTCTTTTGGGAGAACTTGCAAACCAACATCTTCCATTAGCAATAACAACACACTTGAGACTCAAGTTCTTTATGCATGCTGAAAATAAAAGAACCAACCCTGTAATCTTATTGTGGTATATGCATACTTCATAATGTTTTCATGAAAAAAAACTATCTTATTTTTTAAAACATTTTTCTCTCTGTTTTACCAGACACTTGATGTAAATCTGTGGAAGGAAATGCTGAATGAATTTCAAAAAGGTTCTTCTCTGATTTAGCTCATTATCAGAAAAAGTGGAGGAAATAGACTATCTAAGGCGTGGGAAATTGGAGTGTTGTATCAGATGTTCCTTTTGTTTTAAATAGCATAATAAGACACGAATTTTAAGTGTTGACAAGTACAGCAGAGAGAAAGTACACCATGTAACAGTTTTACTATTTTATAGTTTTCTGTATTAAAACACCCCTGCAAAAACAAAGAAGAAACTAAACACCAAAGCAGTAGTTGCAAGAAAGGAAGAGATTGAATTGTGCTTTTCTCTTGACTCTCTTAAAGTAAAACTCCTTTCCCATTGGGCTATCTAGTCTGATAATGCTTTTCAATACCTCTTTATAACCTAAAGAAGAGAGAATACTGTAATAGCGTTTATGACAGGTAAAAAAAAATAGGAAAAAAAGAAGTTTTCTTCATGAAGGTTTGATCTCTAAAGTTGATGTATCATATGGGTTAGTACACTAGAAGCACAAATCAGTTTAGTATGAATAGTTGGAAAAAGAAATAGAAGTCAAACAGACAATCAGTTCTGATTAGCTAAATATGCTTCCAAGGGATGCAATGCAGACAGAAATAGGCAGGCTAGTAGCAATTCAGCTGAATCCACTTTAAAGCACCTCAGTTTTAAAGTACACCTCAATTAAGTGTCGATAATGTTTCTGACTCTGTGGCTTGAAATTAAGTATGATCATCCTTTTTAAAGCATCTCTTGGATCTGTCACTGCCGCTAGGAAGGTTCATGGTCAGATAAGGCAGAGATGTGCTTTGAATGGACTTGTGGTTTTGTGTAGGTAGTCAGGGAGAATGTACAACGGAGAGTATCAAGGATGGTTACACACCTTACTGTGAGGGAGAGTAATTTGAATTGATTACCAGACATCTCTTAGCAGAAAATGTCTCACTGGAAGTAGCTATTATCTAGGCAAAATTTTAACTTGTGAGTGGTTAGATAGGTGAATTTAAGGGTCTGTTTTTGTTTTGGGGAGTGTGATCTTACCCAGCAGAAGTTTCTCGTCTTTGTGTTAATAAGACAATTTTTCCCAGCAGACAAAATAGTAACAGCTACTTCTGTCAAAGAATGTAAAATTCCACCTCTGAAAACTGTCATTAAAACCATAATTTGCTTAGAAATCACTCCTACTAGAAATACTGTTTTAAATGGTGATTACTTTCAGGCTCATAAATGTGATACATATTTTCCAGTATTTATATTATTATTGCACAGGTATATTACATTTCTAAGTGTATTTGATTAAAATGGAAATTTTTCTGTTAGGAATGGAATTCCACTGTGGAACAACTGGAAGCTGAAGCACTTAAGGTCTTGCTTTCAGAGGACTACACAGAAAAAGAACAACTAAAGCTTTCAAATCAGAAAATCTGTCAGTTGCGAGAAGAAGCGTGCTTCCATATGGAAGAAAGGAAAGCCCTGCTACAAGAGGCCAATGACTTTTTTCATCATGTTGGCAAGGTTGGTAAGAAGCGAAGTCTGTAATAATAAACTGATAATACAACTGTTAGTGTGTTCTTGAAGTCTGATATATATGGGATTATGAAAACAATTTGCTAAACAATTTTGTAGGAATGGAAGTTTACAAATCTTTTTCTTTTCAAGTACATTGAGAAGAACACTCAGTTTCTAAAATAAGGCACTTGATAAATATTATCTCCCAAAACTTTAAGATCATGGGATCTGTCATGACGGTGAAGAAACAGGAGCTGCTCTAAAATACTCAAACTGTTACAGACTTGTGTGAAAGCCAGAACCGATGTCTATACTTGCAGTGGTCTCCACAGGGACTAATTAATATTCAGACATGAGAAAAATCAAGGACAATATACAATTCCGCACACCAGGCACGTCATATACTACATGGTCTAGACATGAAGTAACACCAAAAGGTTAGAAAAGTTTAAAACTCCCTTGGTCACAGCATAAAACATGATTTAATACTCACACCCATACTGAGGTCAACAAGATAATGTGTAGACAATAATTTCCATCACTGATGTGCTCATGTGGAGAAACAGTGACTCAGATTCCAAAATTAGATTCTTGCACCTCTCACAGGAGAAGGCTAAGAATGAATTCTGTCTACTGAATTCTGTATGTTGCTTGTTTTGTGTAGGCTGTGTTTAGGTACAAGCAGCCTTGACTAGCATGTCTGTATTATTTTCTGTCTCTTCTTAATTTTCTGTGATGAAAATGGATAAATCGTTTATGACCAAAAAAAAAGGAATGTTTTTAAGCTAAGTTTTTATTTTTTCAAATATCGAGTCCAGTAATAACTACTTGTACGAAAATTATTTTCATAAACTGGATAATTGATTTTTGTTACATTTTCCTTATAAAACTTTCTCCTTTATAATATAAACTATTCATCATACTTGAATACTTCAATACATTTTCAAGAGTTCTGTTCATAATTTATTTTCATTTTTTCATTGACTCTCATGGGAATATGAAAAGAATTTTCTTATAGATTTTCTCTTCAAATGCTTCTTCCAAAACAAAAATATCAGAATCTTTTTCTTCATTGTTTCAGAAGTTGTTTTAGGCTAACCATCATGTAGTTAGAAGAGAAGCTAATAGAAGAGTTGATTAAAAAACAGTTGAGGGAGCTTAATATCATTGGATCAAATGCATTGATATGTGTTATATTAACAACGGGTTTTCATGAGACCAAATAAGGATCGATAAAGGGGGAAATAGTGATGTAACAGATTTTTGTAAGGTTATATTATTGCTACATCATATGTTGAGGGTGAAAGGAAATAAAAAAAATCCTCAAAAAAAATCCTCAGGCTACTTAAAATTGTTTTAGAGCCAAATTTGTTTTAAGTCTTAAAATAGGAAAATAAGTAGGGTTGTTTATCAAGAAATGAGCTTCTAGTAGAGTACTGTGGATTGTTTGCTGGTATTTTTCTGTTTATAATATTTGTAATTTATGTAAGAGTAGTAGGTAATGAAGACAAGCAATCTATAACCACCTATATGGTCAAAAAAAGATTAAGAGCATATTATTTTTCTATCCAACAGACAACAAAAGGCACAGACAGATATCACACTTTGCAAAGTTCCAACTAGTAATAGTGTATATTTTTTAAATACTGAAGAAATGAGTTACTGGAACAATTTACCACAGTTGTATCAGAATTTTCATAACTGCAAGTTCATTGATATTCATTATTTAAAGCAAGAAGTAGTTTAGTAATTGTCTGACTTACCATATAATAAAAGTATTTTCTGTTATTATATTCTAATATTACTACAAAATAATTTGTTAAAGGGAATTTATTTGAGTAAGAGCAGAGGAATTAAGCAAAAAGCCCTTGATGTCATCAGTGCTTGATGCCAGTGTAGAACTTATTAAAACCTTTTCCGGGTGTGTGCTATCAGATCAGAAAGCTGTCATAAAAAAAAAAGTTCTCATTTTTATTGCCTGATATAGGGCACAAAACCATTAACTGTTCCTGTTGCTCAGAAATGTACTGAGCGCACTGCAGAACACTCAGAGACGGGATGCTGAGGTAACAGGAGCCAATTGGGGAACAAGGGGGAAATACCTCAGAGAAACAAAGAAATGCTCCTCTAAGAAGGCTACACAGCCGACAGCCCGGCCTGAAGTGCCTCCACACCAACATATGCAGCCTGGACAAACGAGAGGAGCCGGAAGCCACCGTACTGCTGAAAAGCTATGACCTGGTTGACATTACTGAAACTTGGTGGGATGAATCTCATGACTACAGTGCAGGTATTGATCACTACAGGCTATTCAGAAGAGACAGATGAAGAAGAGAAGAAGAAAGGGTCGAGGAGTTACCTTCTATGTCAAGAAATAGAGTGTAAAGAGCTGTCTCTGAAGAATAGCCATGAGCAGGTTGAAAACCTGTGGCTGAAAGTCAGAGACCTAGACAAAAAAGCATGCATATGCACATTTTAAATACATATATGATCAATGGATGCTTTTTTTCTTTTTTTTTCAGGCACTCGATGGTCTTGAAGGTATTGAGAATTACCTTAAAATCTATAATTCAGAAGGCTTAAATTTGCCTATCTTGACAATGAAGTGCGGGGAATTACAGAAAGCAATTAAAGACTGCACAGCGAGTACCTTGCAAAAGGGACAAGCTTTGGTTGAAAAAGCAGATTCTCACAGGTATTCCCTTATTTTTTTTTCAGATCTGCTGCATTTCTCCTTATCTTCCTGTTGTTTGTAGAAGTTGTATAGTTAGAATCTGTATTAAACTGTATTGAGAGCCAGTGTAGTTAACTAAGTAGGTTTGTATTAAATGAACTGGAACTCTCTTTCTGCCTTATTTGTTTACTGATGTTTATACCAACCATTCTCTTAAAAAAAAAATCATCAGGAATACTACATGGTAATTGTAGAAGTTGTGTCAAACTGTGAAATTGGTACGTTAGGACAGTGTTTGGAAACATTTTGGAAAAGTAAATGTATGTCAATGAAAAATGCAATATTAATGGTTATGAATGCTTCTTGCTGCCTAATTAATCCGTTTAGACATTTTTGAAAGTCACCATTATAACAATTATTACGTTACATGTTTTGATGCAAACAAAAATACAGATGTTAAGCCAAGTGCGGAAAATATGGAAGTTTTTCCATTTCTTAGTAGTTTTAATTCATGAATGAAATAACTTTATTTCTTCCAACGCTTTTGATAATTACAGCGATTAGATACTCCAAAGGGGATGAAACAAAAATTTCAAACATAAAGTTGTTTCGGGAACACATGCAGCTGGCTTTACAGCTATTGTTACTGCTTCAGCATCTCCTGGTATTTTAATTAAATGGAAAGGAAAAGGATTTTCCTTGGTGAAACTTTGATTTTGATTCCTAAACAAGCCATAATTCCAGAACAAATGCTACTGTTCTCTAGGACTTGATGTTCTGCTAGACGTTACTTCAACAGAAACAGGCTTGTTTCAAATTATGTCTGCATAGCATTGATTAATATTAGGAATGCTAAAGATCTTGATAGAATGAATCCCTAAAATAACAAGTTGTTAATATCATTTCTTCCTTTTTAAGAGTTTCTTAAAAAATGTTTAAACAGTCCAAAACAGCAGTGGGATTGTAAGATATCATTGGTACACATCAAGAAGAATGGGATGAATAACCCTATCAATCATTTCTGGTAAAATTCAATAAAAACTGGTAATGTCACAGGGAGATCCCCTGTGTGCCAAACTACAGCTTAAGATAGTCTACAAATACATAGAGAAGGTAAGATTTATGCCTAGAAGACATTATAATTGAAAAAATGGCAAGGCAATGCAGCTGAAACCATAGTGTTTTAGAGAAGGAAAGTGAAACTTAACAGCAACAGGCATTCTCACTAGAAATGTTTTACTGTTTCTAAAGAACAGTTAATCCCAGGTTCCCAAATATTTTAAGTGTCTACTTCCATCATAAAATTAATAATAAAATAAGTCCTTTTCTAAGAAAGCAAATACAGAATATTATGCTTTTCAGTTTTTCCCTCCTGCCTTCAGGTGTTTTTGCCCTAAGGTAGTGAATTTGCTATATATTTCAATGAATAGTGCTAGTACTCTGAGCAGGTAGAACACTTTATATTCCTATGCATGTGTTTGAGGATTACAGTCATGGAATATGGAGATTATTTGGCACAATCCCTTGCTCAAAACCTGGTTGTTCAGGGCCAAATTTTTAGTATCTCCAAGGACAGATATTCCATAGCCTCTCTGGGCAACCTGTTCTGTTCCTTGAGTGCTCTCCTCGTGAAACATATTTTTCTTATAGCTAGCCAAATTTTCTCTTGCTGCAACTTGTGAGGACTACCTCTTACCCTTTTGCCGTACACCTCTGAAAAGACTCTGATGCTGTCTTTTTTATAACCCTCCTTCCTCATAAATAGTGAAAGAGAGCAGTTAGATCACACCTAAATGGAGGTCTGTCAGCACCCCCTTGTACATCATGTGCTACATTTTGGTGTTTTCTGCTTATTGCGCTTCAGCTCCTCTGTCTTGTACTATGGAGACTCAAACAGGACAAACAGGCCTCCAGATGCAGTTTCACAAGCCCTTAATAGAGAGGAGAATCCTGCCCGCTAGTCTGCAGTGCCACAAGGGTGACCCTTACTCATGTTCAACTTTCAACCTTTTGTACATCAAGAAAAGTTTTGGGGTTTTTTGCCTAACCTATGGTTCTAGGAGGTACCCAGAATGCTTCCAGACAGATCATAAGCTTAGTAATATATAAGCTTAGTGATATAGTGGGTTCTGTCAGCAAATGTGGTAAAGTGTTCTATTCCAGAATATTTATATCCCCCAGAAATTTTTGGTTTTGAGGAGAAAAGAGAAAATCCTCTGTTTGTCATATATAAGACATGGTGATATCATTAAATGCTGACCCATATGTAGCTCATTGATAAATTCTCGTGGGACGAGAAGATTTGTATGAAAAGAGTGTGAAAGGAGGAAGATTTGGAATGGAACTCCGACGTAGAAGTCTCAGCTGTCCACACAGATTTCCCATTTCCTTTATCTAAGCAGACTGGAAAGCTTGAGTAATGTGGGCAGTTACTATTTGAGGGTGGTGAAGGGTGTAGTTCTGAAAAAGTTTAGGTAAGTTTTGAAAAAGCTATTTTGCTTTAAGACAGACAAAAGAGACGAGTCTGACAATGAGATACACAGCTGTTAAGTGTTTGCAGTTGGTAGGAGTCTTGAACTAAATGGTAGCAAGTAGAAATTTGTGTGGAGTTTGAAAATAGCTGCCAGCTCCCTGAAAGAGTGGTTGAAGCACAGTAATTTTAGAATTCTTTTATCATTTTTGATAGAGAAGGTATTGCATGCTACTTGCATCACTTTTCTACTTTTAAAAAGGAAGCCAGACTCTTCAGTTTTTCAGACAGCATATTTACTAATAAAGAGAAGGAATCCTCTGACCTTACTTGGGCTGGGTGAAGATTTGTTGACTTTGATGAGATGACGCCCTGAATTGCACTGTATCTTCTGAATGATTATACCAGAAAATGCATTTTTAATGCAATATCTGAGTGGCCACCATATGTAGTACCAGTTTAAATGCTCTGAGATAAGATCGAGAACTTGAACGTAAACAGAATTAAAATGTAGATTTTTTTGTATTGACTTTGTTTTGTTATTTTAATTTTTAGAGTACCCAAAAATAAGTGAGGCAGTTTGTACGCATGTGATAAGACAGTTTAGCAGTTTGATTTAAAAATCCAATACTGATAACCTCACACCGAGGGAGATCAAAGTCTGAAGCTATTGACACCGATTTCAGAGGCATAATTGGATATCCAACACACAGTAAAAATGGAGATTTTTTTTTTTAGATAATGAGGTTTATAATGGAGATAATGATGTTTATAATGGAGATAATGATTGTAATTTTGTCCTACTTTCAAATCTTCTTGAGGCATGTTGCAGCCTTAAACTAAAAGGTAGTGCAAACAAAAACGCTGCAAATATTCACACTGGAAGGGGAATAATTTATAGAAAAGTGACAGAAGTAGTTGGGGTTTTTTTGTAATCCTAGAATGTTTCAAAATTAAAATATTGGTAAGTGATTTTTTAGTTCATATTTTTACATTAAAAACATCTAGAAAAACAGGAGGACCAAAAATTTGTATGTATTCTAAAAAATATATGATCTATAAGTTTTCTTCCTATGCTATATAACTATTAATAATTTGCCTATGAATGTAAAAACTGTCTGTATTTTACTGCTGTTAATTTTGTGTTGACTCAGAACAAACCAATGATACATTATCAAAGATTTTACTGATAACTAGATTACCATTTCCAAAACTATAAATCTTGTTCTCTCACTGCTTTTCAAAGGGGTGGTGCTAGTAGCAGTTTTTAAACATACCTCTTCTTAAGGAGTACTGAAATAGAGGACTGACGTCCTCTATTTAGAACTTAAACGTCCTTTTTAGAACTTAAGGATAAAACACAATCTAACAGGTTGCTAATTTTTAAGCAAGTAATTTAGATTTGAAACAGCCTACTCCCTAAAAAGGACCTAAAACTTGGTTTCTCTTTGTTACCAACTGTTGGATCAGATTCAGACAGAATGGTCTATTAATACCATATTTCACGTTAATATTGTAGAATAAGGTTTTTCTTTCAGGTTGCAGCATTCAACTTTCTAATCCTGATCAGAAGTGAGGAGAAAATTCTCTTTATCTTAGAGTACAAAGGAGGAAACCTTGAATAACTACCTGTATTAACATAAGTTTCTGATTAAACTGAAGTAATGGAAAACTTATTTTGAATGTGTTTGTTCTACAGAAATATTTACAATGAATAAATTTCAGCAGTAAATCAATAGATGTGTGGGTTTCTTCCCCTTTTTAATATCAAAATCTCAGATCTTAATCGTATGAGGTAACTCCTTTACAATTCAGAGGATTGTGATACTGAATATTTTAATTTATAAGACAAGCCCTTGCTTTATAAATTGATGTTGTTTTTTCTCTTGTTAAAACAGCATCATCAAAGAAATGTTGCTAGTATGTGAATGGTATTCTTTTTTTTCAATTATTGTAAAAACACTGATATACTTGAAAGTCAAAAGAAAACATTCTTTTTAAAGTAGAATTGACATGCCATGTATTTTCACTCTTCTTAGGCTCTTTTATTTGTGGTTTCATTCTTTAGATAGCATTACTGAAGTAAGTATTATTTGTGAAATGAGGTATTTCTCAGTGAATCAGAATGTCAGACACATGAATCTAACTTATGCTCTGATGATAAATTATTTGTTTGGAAATGTCACTCCTGTGTTCTACTTATTATTAGTTTTGTTTGGATTCTTGCTTATTTTTCTTTCAAGGGTCACAGCTTAAAATTCATAAGTTACTTGTCATACCAATCAACAGTAAAAGTATTGGGTTTTGTTTCATAATTAACATCCTCATTCATGAGGAAAAATGTGAAATAACATCAAATCTACTTCTCTGTTTTAGCTCTTGGGTGACAGGAATTCAGAAAACGATGGGCCATATCAAAAAAAAGGTAGATAAATTAATTGGGCAGTGTCCAGATTATGAGGATCTTACTTTGAAGAAACAACAATGGACTGCCTCACTTGAAGATCATCTAAATAAGGTACATTATAACACATCATCTTCTTAATGTATTCATGAGAAGTGCACTGTATTTCCACAGTTTAGCTGTGTGAATATTAAAGTCAACTCAAATAATTACGAATAACGTATTGGTTTGTTAGAGAGACAGAGTTAGAATGCTGGATGCTGTAATCAGCATAAATGAACCCAAAGCTGTCCTGGAAAATACATGTGTTTTGATGAGTGCATTTTACCAATGATCTTTAACAAAGCATAGATTTGCTAAGACAATGAGCTATTGTAATTTATATTTTTGGGAAAAGAAGTGACCAATCAGGACTGGGACCTAAATGCAGGTTTGCTATATTGTTTCTATATCTTCTGGTTTATTTGGCTGGGATAAAAAAATAGGACCGTGGTAAAAGTGAGGATTGATAAGCACGGTGACTGTAAATCACAGGAAATTTTCAGTAAGGCTCAAGGAATGTAGATATCAAGGAGATCACAGCCTTCTTTAACCTGTTGAATGTTCTGCAGCACTGCAGACCTTTTCAATATCTTATCAGAGATGGGACAGACACATGGGTCTTAAATAAGATTCCATGTGTGTGTTCAAATTAAAAAATGTAATCTTTTATCAAGGTTCACACGATGGAAATCACAGACTGTAGACCAAAAAAAAAAAAAAATGTAATGACCGAATAATTAGGTCTGCAATCTAATATTTTATAATATTTGCATGAAGTTTATAATGAAATACTCTGAATCAAATGGGAAGTCATTTTGTCGTAGACTGTTGCCTTTGCATACAGTTTATATAGAAGTGGCCTCATGGTGTTAGAACACTGTGGAAATGAGTTAGCTGAAAATAAAAAATTTACTGGTAGTCACTCTTGGCCTTGCAGAAATTGTCATAAGCATATTGTAAATCTTAAGCTAAAACTTGAATTATGAAGATAATCCTTACTCAAAATGTAGACACCAAATTATGACATAAGGTTTCATTCTGCAGTTTGTTCTAATCACTTTGTTCCTAGTCTTGAATTAGAGAACATTTTGAAGATTTGAGTCATAATACACTATCTTTCATTACAGGGAACAGTGCTTATTGTTACATTTGTATGAAGAAAAACACTTTTCGTTCCAACCTTCTGCTAATGCAAAGTATCCCAAAGAATCTGGTGCTAAATTCAACTGCCCCCGAGCTTCATTTAATAAAGTTTGAACTGCAATCAGCAGATATTGCTTAAAATATATGGTGCATGAGAATTTACACATGCAAAAATAACAATACGTACGATGTCTGGTATCTGCCTCTGATCTTATCATAACCTGTTTCGTTATCATCATGCATATATAACCTCTTACAGTTACAACTAAATGGAGTTGTGTACATGTATCTGCACAAAAATAGGTCTCTCGGCTCGGCAGAGAAGCTTTAAATGTACTTTTTAAAAGAAAATCAAAAAACTTGGAGCATAATACAAGTATTTCTGCCAAGGTGATAATATCTGGATTACAATGCATTTGTCTCTTCTTGAAATAACAAATTTGGGAAACTTAGGATAAAAGAAAATTGCTATCAACAAAATGGCAGCAAACAGGCGGGTTTTTTTCTCAATTCCCAACTGGACCTGTCAGAATTTTCTTAAGAGAAGGAGTAGAATTTTCTTCTGAGAAATAGTAGAATTTTCTTCCCTTACATATTCATTCCTGAATTCCTCTGATTATACAACGTACCTATTTTAAATGTCAACAAACAAATGTTACTTCACTTTGTGTAGAAAATACGTGGTGTTTTATACTGGTTTTATACTGTCTACTTGAATAAATTAACTATATAATAATGCTTTCAAATAAAGGTATTGCAGTCAATAAAAAAAATCACCCCAGTGCTTGCAGTTGGTATGGAGATTGGCTCATGTGTGTCTGAGTCGGAAAGAGTTTTGAACAAACACCTTCAACTGGCTGAACAAACAAAGGTAAAAAAAATGAAAAGAAACCTTAATAATATTATGTACTTGTAGAGACGAATGCATGCTGTATGCAATTTTAAATAAGACGAGAGTCTGAATTTCTAATGTATTCTTGAAAAAAAAATAGGTCTGTAATTTAGTTTAGAACTGTAGTTAATGAACAGAACCACAGATAACATTAATGATCAGTCATTCTTATATCACTGGTTGTCCTCATTGTCTCTGTTTTATCGTGGGTTTTGTTACTACCTCAAGACTCCACGACTGACCCTTAAAAGGAAGACTCTTCAAAAATGGGTGGCTACTCTTACCTGGGCGACCAAGTTTAAAATTTGTCTAGACAGTCAGAGGCACAGAATACTCTTGTTGTCATTTATTATGCCAAAAGATACAGAAAAACTTTGAAAGAAGCTGTAAAGTTGCCACTAGATATCAATGGTCGTGTTGGAAATGCAGCCATGGTATGAAAGCACTGCAGCACTCGGCTCTGCAACACAGATGAAGTTACTTTTGAATCATATCCAGGGCCTTTCCAGACACTGTAGCAGTAATGCAGTGTCTGAAAGTGGCTTAAAACCAGATAAATCCCCTCCGTGGTTTTGACACAGGTGCGTATTTCATGGCTAAGGTGAAAAACATGGCAGTATAGTTTCTAGGAATGTCCCATGTTCTAGGAGTTCTTAAAGCTCCAATACTCCTATGGATTTCGTTTTTTGTTTCAGGCAACAGTTTATGGAACCCAAGAGCTGTATCTATGCAGTGTTTATGGAAGTAAAATTCACTTTAAAGAAGTTTTCAAGAGCCCATAGTAAGAATATAAAAAATTCAGCAGATGAGAAAGAGCCACAAGACTGTATAATAGTTTTTAGTGGGTTTTTTTTGCCAAATTTTTGCATGTCAGGGTGTTACCTTTAGTGATTTTCAGCATCTAATGTTCATTGTTAGCTCTTCTTCAACTAAGATATACATAAGGAAACCATAGTAGTATGCAGTATCAATATTGAGAAGTCCTTTTCAGTCATTATGGATACTATTCTATGCTTGCACCCTCAAAGGAAACTTCACGTGAACTGGAAGCAGCTGAAAGAATCATCAAAGATATGGAAGAGTTTGAACCTGAGGAGAAAGCAGCTTTTTCTAGCAGAATTGACTTTCTGAATGAAGAATTGAAAAAAATTGGAAAATGCATTAGTTCAAGAGTAGAAATTGTACAAACATATGTGGCCTTTCTAAAGTCAGCTATAGAGGTACAGATTACTTATTCATTCTCTGACTAGACTGTGAAAATCTTAGAAATAAATATGCACTTTTAGCTTGCTAAGACAAATCCTGTAGATGCTGTGCCACAGAAGCACTCCAAGTCTTTCTAAGCTCCTTTCTACTTTAAAGGAGATCTGTTCCATCAGGGCAAGTGCACCAATCATGAACTTGCATCAACATAATGACTAGTCTATACACAGATTTTCTAATTATTTAAATCACCTTTGTAGGAAATATTATAATTAGATTTTTAATTTTTCTCCTGTGGTTATGTGCTTTTTCATTATATACATAATAAAAATGGTTACGTGTATGTACTCTGAGTCTTAAACTTACTAATTTTGCTTCATGTACTTTAAAAATATTTCACACAATATGTTGATATAGATATTTATCATTTTATAATACATTGGTATAGATGTTTATCACTATTTTGCACTACTTCCACTGAAATGCTATTTCATCTGAAGAGGTTTAAAGATTAAATGTAAACCAGCTCTTGCTGATATCATAATCAATTCAATACCAACATAATTTTGGTAGTTGTGCCAATGATGCCCAGGGCTGTTAATTTTCATTTTGATGTAATGATTGTTTTACAATTCTACAACACTGATGTTCTTTTATGTTATAAAAAAAACCGGGGATGGAACAGAACCTATTAGACAAATTTAGTCTTATCTTTAATTTATTAGAAGATAAACTGCCAAAAAATTGGATTATGTCTGCTCATGATTATTGCTAATTTCAGGTACTTCATGTTAAACAGATCTGTGAAAATCATTGCATTGGTACACTGGTATATAATGTGCATGTAATTATATGTGACATGTGACAGAAAATGAACAAATTGCTGCCACTTGTCTGCTTGCCTGCTACTCGTCTACAGGTTATTAAGAACTTTTTTATTATATAGTATTTGTATAGATTTTAGGGAGGATGATAGATCTTAAAACCTGGAAATCTTTCAGAGGCTACTACTGAATTTTATCGTGTCTGTATACCTTGCGATTATAGTAGCCCAATTTTTTTTTATGCTTATTTTATTTCTTTTTGTAGGTGAATGATGATATTCAAAACCTGAAGCAATTCTATAAATCGGAAGCACTACAAACAAACAGAGAAGCTGGAAACAAAACTGCAATGGAGTCAACTAATACTCAGTGGCAGAAGGCTATAAAGAAGATCTTTTGCACACAAAATATGGCTTGCAATTTTCTTAATTTAGTATTTATGGTAAGTATAATCTGATAAATCGTATTAAATATTTGATGTTTGCCCATGATGAGTTCTAATCCTAGTTCTGTGGCTGACACACTGTGATTTCTGCAGTTTTAAAGGCACTGATGCTGCTATATACTATTATAATATTGAGTGCTAATGGCATTATGAATAATACAGGAATTTTTGCGGTTAACTATGGCAGAGCTCTTAATAAATGATTCAGCGCATGAATACAAATATAAAATATGCTTAAATCTGTTTTGTTCATGTTGGAAAGCAGCATATATACAATTACAGTACAAAGTTTAATTTACTTCCACTGAGAGGCAGTCTTTACTAGTTGAGTGTATGAAGATCTAAAGAATTGGGTGTTCAAGCTATTTCCTTACTGCTAATCTTCCCTGATGTCTTTACATTCTGTCTTTTGTTGAGCTGTACTGCCTCAGCATCCCTATCCAATTTTCCAGAACCCCTTCATGAGACGATTATTTGAGATGTGCAATCATTCTCGAAGCCACTCCTGCTAAAGTGATCCCAATTAACGTAGGCAGCCTGGATACCCAGCTGGTTTTTTTTCTGGTTTTATAGGACAGAATAGGGAGCAGTTACAATAGGGTGAGAAGAGCTGGAAAAGTCTGCTTGAGGAAGGAAAGTGCTCGGGCTTTATTTAGTGTGGGCTAAACTGTCTGCTGTCACAGCTGGATGCAGCCAGGCACAGATAAGATGGTGTGAAGGAAAGCTGAGTGTATGTGAATAGGAGATTGCACTGCAGTCACTTAAAGCCTAAACATACCTTCAGATTTTATCTCTCTAAAGGCCTGGAAGTGTGTCGCCACCCTATTTTCTGCTACTCTGTTCCCATGGTATTCTTAGGCTGTAGCTTTTAAGTACCTGGAAGATATGGATCATACAAGTAATTTACAAACAACCTTCCTTAAAAGAAGATCTCTGAAAGGGGAAAAGCAACAGTGCTACCTAGTTTTCTGGTGTTTCTTACATGGGCTCTGTTAAAACGAGGAGAAAACACCAAATGTTCAAATGCTAAATGTTTATCCCTCCCATGTTCTCATGTTGCTTTTGTTATCAGTGCAGAGCAGCGGTCTTTTCTTCAGCCACGTGGCTTTCTAGTTGCTTTTTACCAAAAGGCCACTTTGGGTACTTCTGTCTATTCAGAAATAACTTTATTTTATATGAGCATTAAACAGGCATCATATGGCAATAATTCAGTCATTATTGACCTGTTCTAAATGTTAAACTTTCATATTAGCCATGTCCTCAGCATACAAGTTTTGTTCATCTATATCTGGTTTTAAGAGAAATGTATTTAAAGATACATAGAGTAACAGAAACTTTCTAAGAGGTTATGCTAGTTGCTTTTTTTCATTAAGCTTTCTTGAGAAATCTTATAGAAACATGGAAAAAAAATGTGTATGTTTGTTCACCAGGCAAATCAGACTTTAATATTAAAAGCAGAAAAAACTGTACAAACAACAGAAGATATCATTGTTAATCTGAGTAAAGAAAAGGAAGAGCTGACTGATCTTTGGGCAACCTGGAATTTTAAAATTACTGAAGCAAAACCCATCAAGCAACAGTGCCAGATATTTAAAGAACAACTGAAAATTGTAAGTAAAATAGCCAGGAATAAAGCAACTGTGGCAAGCATTTATAGATTGTTATTAGTTTGTCTGTGACTCTCTCATCAAGTATTATAGGCGTCATTTAAAGGAGATGATCAGTAAAATGCTCCTCCATAGTCTATTCAGTTATTCAGTCATCAAGAAACATGAAGTTTTTGATCTGTCTTATTCAGACACATAAAGGTCCAAGTCTGCATTTCAAATTTTAAGTTTTAATCAAGTCCATATAACATACCAGCAGTGCTTAAGTTTTTTGTTTGCTTTTTTTTAGAAAAACACTACTTAGCTGTGACTTAAACTAAACTCTGTCCTAATAGTTACTAAACTCAAGTCCAGCTATGTTCGAAATGAAAGAGGAGTGAAACCTCCTTGGCACAGAGACAATGTGCAATGTTCCTTAAAGGCAACACTAGCTAGACTAGTAGCAGAACCAGGGGTTTTTAGGACGACATCTGTTATCACACAAAACACACTATGTATGGGTCCTTCGGTCTCAGTGTCTGAATTGTCTTTGCACACTGTCTTAAAGATTTCCTGTGACCTTTGTCAGTCACAGGGTTTGAGACATGATTATCATTTAAAAATAAAAATCAGTCAATTTCAAAATCTTTTTTTCCTACAAGCTATCTCAATGAAATTTACTGATAGTGTCTGGTATGGGGAAGGTTCTTGTTACAAATTTATATTTGTGTTGTGGTTGATTTAATTATTATTATTTACTACATATAGAAACACTGAACTCTTTGATCATCTTTTAGACTACACATGGATTAGAGATTCTTCAAGACGCACTCCAGCTTGGAGCATCAGTTGATCTTGGAAGTGACCTTTTCATTGTTTTGGAACTACAAAAAAATCTTAACCAAATGAAACCACAGTATCAGGTGAGAAACCAAGCTAGTGAAATGAAAAAGCTAGCGAAGATCAAAAACTCTGTTTGGTACTGTAGAGATTCACATTCGCAGTGACCTCAGACGGAGACAGAGACAGAGTATCTGGGGTTGTAGTGTTTTATGTTTTGCATTACTTTTCCAGGAGGAAGGATTTGTGTGTGTTTATAAGGCAAGGGAGAAAACATTTTACCTTCAGTGTCCAGAGAATTTATTTTCTTGCATGGTGTTAGCTGTGTATTAAAGTCACACAAATGTATTGGAAGTACAAGGAGAGTATCAGCTTTTGAGTTAGAGCTGGTCAGAGGCTGAGGTGTGTCATACTGAGATTCCCATCTCCTCTGAATACCGCCTCTGAGTTTTAGCAATTCTGTTATTTCATCCAAAGGAAGGGAAAACTTGGAATATATTTGTGTAATTTGAGTAACTTCTTCTTCTTTGCTAGCAACTGAATGCCGAGCTTGAGTACCTGATAAAATTATTGAAATTGCTAAGCCAGAAAGGATTTCCTGTGAAAGACAATTCTGAGAGAATAAGTAAGCTTATTCATCTCCATCAAATGGTAAAGGACACCGTAACAGCATATGATGAGATTTTCAACAAGACAGTCAAGTTCCATCACATTAAAAAAGAAGTGAGTACAATCTTTTAAAATATACCTTCTTCCAGTGGCAGTTAGAGTCTATTTGGTTTTGGTGCCCATTGTCTTTCCCCAGACAAACAACATTAGCGCTCCTGGTAATCAGAATAAAAAAATTGAATCTAAAATTGCATGAAATTTGGAGAATTTAAAATTAAGATATGAAACCAAGCTTAACTATTAATCCCAAGTTAACAAAATTTAAGGTAACAATTTATGGGTAAGGAAGGAATTGTAAGCTTCCTTCCACATTATTTTAAACACACACTGATTTTTTTGTTTTGTTTAATATATTCCAGCTGGAGTCTCTATCAAAATCAGGAGAACTGGATATTCCTGAAGTATGTGAGGACCCTGAAAATGTGCACCATGCTGAAACCTACCTTGTGAATGCTCAAGAGAAACATACATATATCAGACATCTATACAAACTGCTTATTACCCAGGGTGCGGATATTTTGTCTGCTACACAACGAACTGTGAGTACCATTGGAATGATTTGTGAAATCAAAGATAAATATGAAAGAAGATTATTGGAGCTATCTGACTGACTTTTAGATGTACAAAAATGTATTAATACTCTGAGAAAAATAAATACAGAGCTTTAAGATTCTTTTAAAAGAAAGCAAACAAAATGTGAAACAGTTGATGATTTTTAGATTTCTTCCTTTAGAGCTTGCAGATATAGATCCATCAAATTAAATCAAGCATCAGGAACGACAAAACTTATCCTTCATTAGTTACTTACATTACAAATCACTTCTGCGAGAGAAAAGAAAAATTAATTTCTTTGAAATCTTGTTTTAATTTGTTAATGGTGTGAATAGATCTTACTCTGGAAAACATTGAAATACTTTTTAAATAGGGAAGAAATTAATCTCAAAATATCACCATATTCTTTGTGCAGTTCGAGGCCTGGTGGTGATTTTTTGAATGCCACATCTATATAGTAGACTCCTCCTTCTCTTTTGTAAAGGTTGTTTTGCATATTTATTTTCCTATAGGGAAAGGAAATATAATAACCTTATAAATTAATTCCTTATAAATGAATTCTAGACTGATGTGTGTGGCAAAATGTATGTAATTTTAGAAAGGAGTTATTTATTCAGGGCAGTATTGTTATTGCCTTGTATTCATTTACTAGAGAGAAAGCAAGATGTTCCATTATGCCTGTCTGCTTTATCCACATTGCCAGTCTGCTCTTCAGACTCCATAAATTGTTTGACAGCAGAAAGGAGCTAATCTCTACGTGGTAAAGAAATGTAGTAGGCTACTTCCTCTTCGTAGAATCATCATAGAATCACAGAATCACCAGCTTGAAAAGGACCCACTGGATCATCGAGTCCAACCATTCCTAACACTCCCTTAAACTATGTCCCTAAGCACTTCATCACTCAGAGAGGACACCGTGTGTCTACTTCTAAGACTGCTGGTGACTGAAACTGCTGTGTACTTGCTCTTGCTAGAGTGGAGGTTTAATAGTTTACTCTAGTGCATTGTAATTGATTATACATGTTCTGCCTCAAAATGTTTTTCATTGTAGATTGATTAAATCAATCCATTTCCTGAGTTTCATAAGTTTCTTTTTCTTCCATGTTTAGAATTGCTCGTATGTTTCTGTAAAGAATCTGAAGCAAGAACTTGCGAGGTTTGAGTGTGATAGCATTAACTGGAGCTCCAAAGCCGATAAATATGAGGAAGAACTGTCACAGTATTTCCAACACTGCACCACTCAAGAGGAGATAAATGAGGTAAATCTAAGAGGTCTTTTCAAACCTAGTGATTCTATGAAATGACATAAATCCCAACACATTTAATGCCTGTTAAAAGGGCTGTTGTGTTCTGTGATGTATGTCACTGTTTGCTGTTTCTCTACATGCTTCGTATGTAAACAGAAAAGTTGTTTTTCATCTTGCCAGCAACTTTTGATCCACACAGCAGCAATAATAATCTATGGTCCATGCCTCTGCAATTCAGTTTTATATCAAGTTGTTGGGCTGTAAATAAAGTGCTTTCACTGTACCGAGAGGACTGGAAATAAAGCAGCTCTATTTTTCTTTAACTTTCAGCTCTGTCAGCTTCATCTGAAATACAAGAGATTCTAGATTTCTTTCTTACAAATTTAGTTTCACACAAAAGTAGAATTTACATATATTGCAGTTGTAAGGCTACTAGAAAGAAATTTCAGTTTTTAATACCAAGTTCAGAATAATTTAGAACATTTTTTTCAGAAACCCAAGTTATGATGCTTTAAATCTTGCTAGAAGAAAAGGAAATGTTCTTTGGCACAAGTTATTAGAATTTAATATTAGGGAACTCAGGTTAGGAAAAATTGTTTTGTTAATATTATTATTAATTTAGCATCTTAGCAAGCCAAATACAAATCCACTTACAACTTAGCAGGTTGAATTGCATAGATGTGTCAGCAAAAACTTATTTAGTAAAAACATTCCATACAATGAAATTTCTCAGAGTGATGCATTAAAATAAGGGGCTGATGGCCTCTACGCTTGATATTCTGTAGATTGCACTTCCAAGCATCCATGAACTACAGAAACTGTATTCTTACCCAAAACGATTCCACACTGTTGTTCCTGTAGTGTGAAACATAGGTAGGTGAAACATGGGACATTAAAAGTCATATTTTCTTATTTTATCTTCCAGTGAGTAAACCCACGTCTGAATGAAAAAAAGACTGTTTTATTTTCTAAATTGCCAAAGTAGAGGTAACTGAAATCTGTCCCAGCTATTTTTAATGAGAAAACTATTTGAATTTTCTTTCATTTTATTTACAAAATATTTAGTGTGTTTGTGAAAATTATCCATTTTCACAAAAATTTCTTTTGAAACCGAAAGAACATGTGCATAAAAATTAATTCTTCTTTTTATTCTCAGAGTTCTGGTTCCATGTTAGCTATAAGACGAATGTGTTTCACTGAACTTCTGTGCATCAGTCTCCTGTGATGTAACTTTTTGGCTTATGGTAGGAAAGAATAGGTGCAACAAGTGGTATAGGAGAACCTGTTACTACTTGTTAGCCTTTCAGTGAGAGCAGAAATTTGAGGAAAAAACCCAATATTCTCTCTCTCAAATTTGAGTGAAAATTGTGTCAGTGACACTTATTACCACATGCCATATATTGAAAAATGTAACATTTTATCTTCTCATACTTAATGGACACTCTCTGTGAGATGATTGCATAGCATATTTTCAATTAAAGTGTTAATTGTAGAACTTTTTTCCATTGTAAGTTGGGAAGCCATGTTGGCTGATTAAATTGAAACCTTTGATCCCCAAAGCCAATTGAATCTTGAATGTAAACTATCTGAAATATACTAATTTGGTGTCTGGGTACCATTTTCTTTATATTCCTTGTCTATTGAAGTTTTACATAGAAGACATTTCTTAAACAAATATTGTATATGTTAAAATTCTGAGTATTCACTTTAGTGTTTTAAATTATGTTAATTTTAACACCAGAAATTAGTCTGCTTATTGCTAGTATGTAACAGACCTGTCTTAAATAACAAATTCTTTACCAACTACTATGTCTAAGCAAATAAATACTCCATGTGCCAGCAGCAAGGAGCAGCTGTTCATAGCTGTCACACAGTAAACAGCCAACCAGATAATTCAGTTGCGATTTACCAGTGTGCAGAGCAAAAAATGTTGATGGAAAATATTTGGGATTTTGCTGTGAATACTTAAGTTAATTTAGATTTAATATGATTAATTAAAGTGTGTAAATAAAACATGTGAGTGAGAGCTTTGGTGATTAGAACTCACTGGTGTTTGAAAATATCAGACTTGGCTAACTCCCGTGTTTGTAAGGTATTAGTGCTTCTGTAAGAAGCAATGATTCAAATACTTCAATTTAGAACCAAAGGTACACAGCATGAGTTTTGAAACAGTGTTGGAGGACAGAAGAGTAAAACACACACATTTTGTCTGCCTTCTCTAATTTAAACAGAATTTGCAAAGGCCAGAAAAAAAAAATATTTATGCCTCTACATCTCTGAAAGGTATAGGGAAAGCACGTATGACCTTTGAGATCTTCATTTGCCAGTTTAGGCTTTCTGCTCTGCAAACAATCTTGGGTAGCGGCCTCTGAAGAGCTGCAACTGTACTGCATTACACTGCAATTGTTTGCAATAGAGTCAAGTCAAGCCTCAGGTAACTGTAGCTGAATACTACACTAAATTTGTTATTGAGATTATAAGTGACCCAGTTTTTTACATGAGATAACTTTGGCAACAAAAAATCCGTTTCTTTAGGGGATCACTTTAAAAGTAACACTTAGGCATATTTGTACCAAACTTGCAAGAGAAGAGTAACATCCTGAAGCAAATTCTTGTTTCTCTCTGAGTCATCTTGCTACTTTCCTCTTCATTATGTTGGTATTTATACACTTATAGAAAGATATAACTGAAAATGTGGATTTTAATCATGGAGGGTAATGAGTGATCTCTATTCACAAGTTAGTAGGAGCAGTAACTGATGCCTTTTAATTTATTTTGAATGTGGTCCCGTAATTAAAGTAATTATTAATGACTTGAACAGCACTTTTTCTTTATTCCCATTTTCTGGCTGCCTTTACTTCTGTCTGTTCTTTAATCCTTGCCACCCTGAAAATCTATTTCTGGTCATCTGCTTTCATGGCTATTTTGATTATTAACACTACTAAAAGTTTTATGTATGAATAAAAAGGGAAGGATAAGTGGTTAATAATACTGAAGTGCCTCCTAGAAAGACTCACACAGGAATCAAAATGTTTTACTGGAATGGCACTGTTAACAAAAACATGTTTAAACCATCTCTATAACTTGCTTTTCTCATTTTGTAGTTGTGTGATAAATTGGAGCAGTTGGCACCTAAACCCCTCTCCTCCACTATCATCCTCCATGCATGACATGCCAACTATAGTTAGGAACAGCTGCCTGATTAATGACTATGACACAATGGACAAGTTACAAAGTTCCATTAAACTTGTGGGCTGGAGTAATTGAAACATATTAGGAGATATAGTTCCTTTAGTATTTCTTGTATAATTATTCAGAAAATAGCAGAAAAATGAGATGCATTTAGATTTCTAAAAATCAGCTGCCATATATCATCCTTGGTACAACTGCTGATGATAACAGGAGTTGTCTGCGTTCACTCTGAGGGGGTGATGTACAAGTCTGAGCTGAATATGGGATTTCCACTGAGGCTAAAAGAGAAAAGTGACAGCAGCTGCAGACCTTTGACACATGAGCCATCATATGTGAAACAAGGCGATCTAATTTCACATACTGCTATGAGGAGAGCCTCTGGCCTTCTAAAGGATCACTAACCTGAGTATGTGCATAAGCCAGTGAAGTAAACTAAAATAAACTCTTGCTCATCTCTTCTTTTCCTCAAAATTAAACGAGCAAATAAGGCTCTGTGTTGTGAATACAAAATATTGTTCTCATGAAGTGGCTTTATTAACAAAGAAATTTTAGATAGATTTTGTTATTCTGTGTACTTAGGTGGGATAAAGAGCTTTAATTGAAGATCACAGCACCAGTGATAGAATTCCCTCCGTTTCCATTACACTAACACCATCTGTTTATTCACTGCTGAAATAATGTGGCAACATCCCACCAGATAAAAAGAAAATGAAAATGAAAAATATATCCCTTGATGGATTAATATTAGCATGTAGTAATAATAATGATTGATTTCTATCTGTTCAGTAAAAGTAGCTGCAAAATGAACATGCATTTCTCTCTGGATCCTTCAGTGGTGGTGGGGAGGGGTGGCAGGGAGAAGTCTGTAGGACTTTTTCAAATAAAACAAAATCTCAGATATGTTATTCAATATTTATTGAATTTTGGATGTAACCTGAACTGGTTAACACTAATCACGTCAACTAGTTCTTTTCATCTGTGTATCTGGAGGAATATACCCTAAAGTATTAGGACATATAATACTTTAGACTAGTTCCTTTAGACTAATATAATTTTACGTAATTTATTCTACATTCTCCTAAAACAAAAGATTATCAGTCCAAAGGATGTGGAATACTAAAAAAAAAATTCAGTCATTTTTATATTCTTCCATTTCAAAATTCATTAATTAATTGTAAATAATTTGAAAACTGTAAATAAATTGCTCATGGAATTGCAATGTCATTTAAATAGTACAATTTATGAAGACCCAGAAGTATATTTCAAGCAATTTTTTAACTTTTCTGGTACTTGTATCTGTTGCTTAAATGCATTCAAAAGTAACTGTAATATCTAAAAGGATTTTTTGCAATCATAGATAAAATAGAGAATTACATAGCTTTCAGGAAAAAACACTGAGAAAAGATTTTATGCTTAAAAATATGTAGTCTTGTATTGGAGTACTTTAGCTTAGTATGTCTGATAGACTTATGTATACGACATTGCCAACACAAAGAATGACATATGGTTTAAGGGCACATTTGCAAGAGGACATAAAAGCAAACAGGTAATTGGCAATGGGGAAGACAAAGAAAAACTGTAACAACCCTGTATTATAACTAGCTCCTATGGTAAATAAACATTCTTTTACATTATGTTGATCATGTATGGCTGTTCTTTTTTGAAATGCATTACATTCATTCCCATAAATTGGAGATGCATCTGATCTATACTTGTGTAAATAAAAGTGGAGTTTCCTAGAGTTTTGTAAGTGTCATTCGTATCATTCTGAAATTTTAAAATATTTTGTAGATTAAAGAAAATGTAGCTACATTTCATCTAAGTAACAAAGGAGTTTTGAAACAAATTTAATATAACTGAATTTAATAGTAGTTATCTCAGCCTATATAAGTCCATCTGAAAATTCTTGAAAGTGTGGATGCTTCATAATCGGAGGTACTAATTCACCTTAATTAATATTATTATAAGATCATTTTCCCTAATGTTGAACTTGCTGCACCAAGTCAGTGCTAACTGGTAATAATACGTTCATGTAGTACTCAATCTGTCTAGCCGTGATTAGGTGAGGCTATCTTTTGGTATCTGTTAGGCACAATCTCTTTGCTATCATACCCATAGAATAGTTATTTGAAAGGCAGATGCTTGTACAGTCTACACTTTGATCCTGCAAAGAGTTGGATTAATCTTTGTAGACTGTGAATAATTGTACTAAGATGTTTGCAGTAGCACAGTGTATAAAATTAAGTCCCTGTGTAACTTCTGGGGAAACAAAAACCCAGCGAAAAAGCAACCTGATGTAAACTACGTGTTATATTTTAGGAGAAAAATACTATCAATAAACACGAATTTACTTGCCTAAGCCCAGTAAAATCATGTTTTTCTGGAAAATAAGAATGAGTATATGTTTACATGGCTACCATTTCCACTATATGGGCTAGAGAATGTGAAGGATATCTGCCTCTAGTTAAAGTTAATGAAAGATCTTTGTTTTGGTTTGGTTTTTTTCTCATAAGTTGTCTGAGCAAGGATCTCATCATTTGCCCCAGCCATTCTGTAAAAAATGCTCAGTGGAATGCAAAAACCTTGATTTAGTAAGTTTATGAGTTTCCACTAGTGGAAAGAAATTCTGAAGAAATAAGGATGCTTTATGAGATGGCATAGTATTATTCGTTTCTGTATTAAATTTTCAGTGTTTAGATTGTGGTCTGTTAAACAGCTCATGAAAAAACCTAAATAAAAGTATGCTTTTTTCTTTTTTACTAACAAGTATGCTTACTCTGTTTCAGCTTGGGGAATCATTTAAGGATCTCAAAAAGAAATTCAATAATTTGAAGTTTAACTATATGAAAAAAACTGAAAAAGCTCGAAATCTGAAAGTACTTAAAGTACAGATTCAGCAAGTTGATACATATGCAGAGAAAATACAGGTAATATTGGGGATTTTATTCTTGGTGAAGATTTCACTACTTGAATCGTTGTGGCCTATGCCACGCAAATCGGAGAAGGTGTAAACTGTGTTCTGAGCTGTTACTCAGCTTTATATGCTTCCCCTGTCCCTGTTCCTGACACTTTTCTTTGTTCTGTTCCTTTTATTCTTCCAATTCCTTTACCAAAATGATCTCACCTCAGTTCCCGACTTCTCTGTATTCACTCCTCTTATCCTCCCTTATTTTTCTGTTTAATCTTTTTTTTTCTTGTTCCTTCACAATGTGTAATCTGGTTTTCCTTCGAACAAAATAAAACAAACAGCCTGTCAAAATCAACAAAGTAATGATAAGTGTGCACATATTCCTTTTTGTATCCTGCTACTTTATCTTCCTCACTTCTTCATGTAAGTCCTCAAAACTTTCTTCTGCATCTAATGCCTGGTGTGGATCATGCTCTTGTGTGCCTTTGAACCCTGTTAGACTCACCCATTCTTTGCATTCACCAGAAACTCTTACTCCAAAGCCTCGAATGGCCTTTTTAGTAGCCAGTCAGAACCAGCACTTTTTTGTTTCACTTAACCTGCCAGTCTCTTCCTTCACAACTTCTTTACTTGGAATTTTGAGTAGCTTCTATGATTCTATATCCACAAATGCAAATTCAACTCGCAGAGCTATTGAGGCTGGAATTGACCTCTGGAGATGATCTACTAGAAATTCCTTCCTCTAAGCAAGGTCAACTACAAAACATTCCTATATTTCATGTCCAGCTGGGTTTTAAATATTTCCAGGGACAGAGACTCCACAACCTCTGTAGGCATGCTTGTTCCACCCTCAGAATTAAAAATGTGTTGTTTCTTTTTTGCTTAAATAGAAATTCCTATACTTCAGTTTGAGTCCATTGCCTCTGGTCTTTTCACTAGGCACCACTGAGATGAGCCTGTCTCTGTTTTCTTTACTCCCATCTTGTTTTTATACACTGATAATATACATCTTGTTTTTATACTGATAATATCCACCCTGAGCCTTCTCTTCTACAGGCTAAAATATCCCAGCTATCTGTATTTGTATGACGCATGCTCAGTCTCTCAGTTATCTTTGCGGTCCTTTGCCAGATTTGTGTCGGTATGTCCAGGTACATCTTGTACCAAAGAGCCAGAAGTGGACACTGGACTCCAGGTGTAGCCCCATTAGCTCTAGGTAGAAGGGAACGATCCCCTTCTTTGACTTGCTGGCAATGTTATTCCTAGCAGTGTTTATTCTTACAATGCAGCCAGTTCATGAAATACTTCCCTATTTTAAACCAATCTCTTCATTTCCAAACAAAAATCAGGGACCTGTCTTTTTGCCTCACTTGTAAAACAACCAGCCCAGCGAAGTATTCATCAACTTCAATGTCATCAACTTCAAGTATTCATCAATGTCAAGACCGGTGTTCCCAGAATATCAAACATATAAATGTATATACATATAAACATATATACATATTATAAAACTTACAGGTCTTGTTAATACCAGACGTCATAAAGTACAAGTATGAATGGTTGTTTCCTTTGGTCTTTGGGATTATGCTAGGATGTCACTGATGTTGCTTACGTCAGATTCCTAAGCAATATGTTAATATTCTAGAACAGAAATAACTAATGCTTGAATTGACTTGTACTCCCTCAAAGAGTCTGAAGGTTTTCCAGTAGTTTTGCTTTTCCAGATACAATAGAAGTTATTTTGTTCAAGATCTCATGTTTTATTACTACAAATATTTGTTTATTTTTAAGCTGAAAAAAGTAACTCAATTCAACCTTTAATAAATATAGTTTTCATCAATTTTAAATCAGCATTGCAGGGACCCTCCAGGTTTTTTTTTTTATTTTAGAAAAAACAACTTGTACTGGAATTTTTTAAGCAAAGGACAAGAAATAAGTTTGTGTAGGTTTTTTCCATGTTTTTGAATTTTTATTTCTAAAAGTAGTAATATTTTGTTTCAATATTTACCATTTCTGCATCTTTTAAACAGGCTCTTAAAAAGAAGATGGATAATTTAGAGAAGAAAGTCATTGGTTCTGTAACAAATGAACCTTATGCTAAAGTCGGAGTCCTCTTGGAGTCAGTCAGTGACTTAAAAAAACAGCTGAGTGACTTTAGCAGAGTTGTGGAGGATTACAAGCAAAATCTGGATCTTGTGGAGCATCTGCAACAGATGATGGAAGAGGTAATAATAAATCTGAGATGCTCATTGTGGCTGTAGTAATGATCCAGGACTGAGATAAGTAAAAGCAGTTGTAACTACTTCAGGCAAAAATCTGTCTTCCTAAAGGAGTAGATTAGTAAAAAACTGTATTTGCTTCTATTTTTTCTTCATAACTTTGTGGAGAAAGGAGGGAAAAACATGCAAAGTGAATACATTCTTGCACTGCTATGCATACGACTGGGGCCTCCACCTCCATATGACTTTCACAGTGATTTGGCATATTCACGATCATACTCATGCACTCATTTTCTCTAAGTGTGTTCTGAGGCAACACAGAAATTGCCACAATTCTTTCGATAGCTGTCAAACCACAAGAGCCAAGTTATTGCAGTACAGTTTATTAGTTGCCAGGAAGAGCTGTGTCTGTGGTAAGTAATTCTGGAACTGAAGTGTAAAATATTCAGGTATTTTAAAGAAGCATATATTTTTTTAATAGATTTAATTCTTAAGAATATGGGTTTGGGTTGTTTGGGTGTTTGGGGGTTTTTTTGTTGGTTTGTTTGGTTGGTTTTTTTCCTGAACTGCAGTCTAATTCTTTTTGAAAACTTTGGCAATTTTATTTTAATATGTTTGAGGACTGCCTCATGCATTGCCTTTTTTAAAAAGAAAAAAGATTGTAACAGGATTTTTCCCTCTTGCCATGTTGTGTTGGTGCATCTGCTGAGGCAAGCACATTCCTGTCATTATTGCTTATTTTTAGAAATATCACTCTTCATATCTGCAAAGTGATCCAATACATGACAAAAATTCCCTTTAACACACTACAGTTTTGTTTCTGTGATGTTTTCGATGTCCAGTGATTTGATCAATATGTTATTTCATGTGTTGGTAGCGAAGAAATTTGTTAACATTTATTGTATATTTACATTTTTAAACTCCCCCCCCTTACTCTGAAGGAAATAAATTATTTCCTAGAGCTAAAATTTAAGATTGCTTTTATTTTTTACTCAGTGTAAAGTGCACCATTGACTCAACGTTTTTCATTCAGTGAATACGCACAGTTGAAACACTGTTTTTAATGGCAGTTTAAAATTGTGGTCATTAGCAACCTGCTGTAGTGTTGCAATAAGGATGGCATTGAGTGAACACCAGATTCTATCCTCCTCTGTGTATTGTTACCCAAAAATGTTTGTTGAAGATATGTTCTAAAGCCCATTCTTGTCAGTAGAAATATTCCTAGCAACTTTAATGATTTCTGAGACCAAACCCCTGTTTGCTAGTGGATAAAATCTAAGGAAACTTGCTGCCTTTACAGAGGTATAACTGTGGTCATGAAACAAAGCTTGTGGAACTAGTCAGTTGATATAAAAGGTGGAAAGAACTCAGAAATAAAACACTTGCAGAACCATTAACTGATAACTTCACCATGCTTGTAAGATGAGCATGCATCCAGTGTTTAAAGAAAATATAGCAGCTATTAATATTTGAAAAAGCACCAGTACTGAACAAATGTTTTTCAGGTTAAATTAAAACCAGAAAATTTAAGACATATTGTATGCCACTGATTATGACAAATCTAAGAATAGTCCAGTTGATTCTACAAAAGCTTGAACTAACAATAATAATTCATTGTGATGTAATGTTTTTACCCTTTAGTGTCAATTTTGGTTTCAAGATGTAAGTGCAACAGTTGTTAGAGTTGGCAAGTATTCTGTGGAATGCAAAACAAGAGAAGCAATAGAGACTCTCTGCAAGCAATTCAATAAGTTTATTGAACCTGCAATGTCTCAACAAGAAGAAAAAATGCAGGAGATGACAGACCTTGCTAAACGTTTGTATGGTGAGGAGCTTTCTGGTAATGTACTGTGGGAAGAAATTGCAATAACAGAACAGGAGGAAGCAGATTCCTAGATATGCTCATTATAGAAGAAAAGCCCATGAAGTTTAAAAAACAAACGTTGGTTTAACATATTGACTGGAAGAGATGAGGGATTTCAGAACAGATATTTGAAAAATAAAGATACAAAAGTACTCAATCTGGTAGTTGCTTGATTTTCTGTACACTGCCAGAGTTCACCTTGAAAACTTGAAGTGTCAATGTTCTTGTAATATTTATGAGTTTGAAATTAAGACTTCCTGGCTTTTGCTATCTCATAACAGGAACGTCTTTGAAGTCAAAGTATATTACAGTGTTATACCTCAGTGCTGAGTGAATATTTTTTGCAAATAATTAGTGATATTTGCCAACTTTCTTAAGCATTTTCATAGCAAGAAATGTAGATTGTTATGCAAATACTGTATTTGCAATTGTACTGGTTTTGAACATTGTTGACCAAAAAGAATGAAGGTCAACATACTTCAGGTTTTGCTTTTTTTCCTCCCAGTCACCATGTTTATAAACTGTGCTTTAAATTAATCTAATTTATTGTTGAAAAGACGTTGTAGAGAGCACAGATTGTTTGGGGTATTTTGTCTTTTCCTTTTTTTTTTTACCTTATCAATATTTAAAAAACTCCTACCTGTAGGAAAGTAGTTGACAGAATGTATTCCTCCCACCAGCTGATTAGAAACACCGAGAGAAAGAAGTTGTTTTGTATTTCTTAAGTAATTGCATGGCAAAAAGCTTTTCGATCCTGTCTTTGGCTTATGTTTCCAGTAATTGGGATCCAAGGGCCTGCTAGCTGTGTAAAAAGAGAACTTATTTAGGAGACCTTGAGATCAGCATCTTTTAAAGCAGTATCACTAAACAGATAGATTTAATTTGTTTAAGAAGAAGCCTTGCAGAACACTTGAAGTGACTGTGAGGCCCCATCTCAAGTAAACTAGTAAGCACTAAGAAAGCATATTTCTATGAATTACAGCACTCCGTCAGCGAAACAAAACTCAGACAAATGTAAATATTGTAACATATTGGACTAACAAAGTAGATTGGTTGTTTGAGGAATTCTGTTCTACTTTCAAGTTGTTTTGCCTTTGTAGGTATTGAAGAAGGAAAGAAGTATGTTGAAAAAAACATATTAAAGTACAAAGAAATCATAAATTCTATTGATGAATTGTATAAAGCTCTGAGAGAACTGAAGGAGATGAAGGTATGTATGTATGTATCTGTCTATCTTTCTATCTTTCTATCTATCTTTCTATCTATCTATCTATCTATCTATCTATCTATTTTAAAATGTGGTATTTATTGCATCTGTATCAATTAACCAAGCTTAGTATCTGAACCAGTACTTTTAACGGATACTTTAGAGTATCGTCTATGGTAGTATGAAGCATTTCTTAATTGTTCACTGTTCCATTACCTTGGGCAAATTACCATAACGAATCGATGAAGTGCTCCTTGTTTATACACTAAACATTCATCCTAGGTATCTTTTTCTAAATTTCTTTCAGAACTGTTTGTGCTTTCAAGTAGTCTTTAGGGGGAAATGTCATCATTTCTTTGA
Organism: Cuculus canorus; assembly: GCF_017976375.1. Classification (NCBI taxonomy): domain Eukaryota; kingdom Metazoa; phylum Chordata; class Aves; order Cuculiformes; family Cuculidae; genus Cuculus; species Cuculus canorus. Next base: position 25,546,231 of record NC_071406.1, on the reverse strand, counting down.
GTATCTAGGCAAACACTTTTTAATTATTTCTTCTTCCCTTGGTACTGTCATGTAGGTAACTGCTAGATCCATAAAACACTAAACAACCTCGCTTGAGTCCCTACAGGAAATATCATCCTAAACCCTAAGTCTGTTAAAACCAAAGTAACGTAAGCTGGAAAAGCATGGCTTATAATATAAATATTAAAGAGAAGAAAACCAACATTTTTAGTTTCATACTCCGATAAGCTTCTTTAAGTGTAATTAAGTACAACATCTCAACTGTGAAGAATTTACAGAAGACAGCTGAGAGGGCTAGATTTTCATAATATTGACTCTATCTACCCTACCCCCAGTCTCAAAGTAATACATCACAAATCTCCAACAAGTCTAGGGTTAATTCTGTGAAGTCAGAAGGGTTAAGATGCTTAAATGTCCTGCTGTTGTTGATGTTGAATTTTTTTCACTCCTCTTTGATGGAATTACACTATAAAAACTGATGAATGTTCAAATTATCCATCATATTTAAAAGCAGTAAGAGATGGCAAAAATATAATACAAATTATTTCCAGAACTCATTAGATTAATGAAACAAAGGCTTTGCCTTGCACTGTGACCACAAAGAAACTTCAATATAAGTGCCAGTTAGGTTTTTCAAAGTTATCCTCCCAATCTATGTATTATATAGATGCTGTTGTGCGGGACAGTAGCTCCAGGTTCTGTCAGAACAGGGCTTGAACCTTTGATCTTTTTACCAACTCATCTGATTTTCAAGAGAAGTGGAATTTCAAAATAATTGTAATATTTCACTAACTTTGCAAATTGTAAAGTTATCTTTCTTTAATAGAGTTGTTTGAAGAACAATTTTTTTCACGCAGAACCATTCATGAACTATTTACTGATTGATTCAACCTTTAATTTAGATACCTTTTAAAAAGTCAGTCAAAAGAAATATTACAAAAATGAAATTTGTGCAATATAGAGTAGCTCTACAACTATATTAAAATGAAAGTTATGTTTTACAATATGTAGTATTCTGAGATTTTAAAACTTACTGAACATTTCCAGAATATCTCAATAGTTGATGTCTCTATATTATCAAGAATATATCATTCAGCAAATTACCTATACAAATGGGTGGCATGAGTATGAAATGCTATGACTATGATTTCAGTTTCTGGTCAGTTTTAAAGAGTAAAAAATTAAGGGGAAATATTGTACTGCACAATCTTTCCTGATTTTGTACGGCTGGTGAATATCAGAAGAAAACAGCTCTTGGATTTTTCAAGTGCAAAATTAACTTTTTCTTAAGGAAAAAAAGTGCTGGTTACAAATTGGTTAATATTACTCAGATTTTTGACCAGCCACTTGAATTCTTCAGTCTTTGGTGTCCTATACTTTCCCTGCCTCAGAAAGATCCCTCAGCTTTGAAAAATATTGTCTTTGCTTGTCCAGGAATGAATGGACCTGGTTTTGCTGCATATTTTTGCTATAAGCAATTTACACTTGTGCTGATCACAGATTTTAAATAAAATTTCACTTTTTTTCTTCTCTGTCGTACAGAGCATAAGTCAGTGAGTAGCTAACAATTGATGCCTTCTATTGTGTATAACTTACTTAACTTTCTTTTGACATGGCAGAAAGATGAATTTTCTGAAGAGTTGATTACTGTTCAAAAAGAGGAAAGAAATGGTCAAGAAGCACATGAGAGTGTTATTAAAGACAAAGCAGAGGAACAAAAACAGCAGGTTAGTTGGATTATTTTTTTTTAACTAGAACTCTCTTTCTTAAGAGGCTTTTGCTGGAAAGTTTATTGCTTTTCAGTCTTGAAGCCTCCCTTATGATGGGATGTTACCAATGTATTCTTCATAAAATCATAGAATCGAATTCTTGTTAATTTCAATTTTTTTTTTGTGATCGCTCTGGTTTCTCTCCATTCTTTCCTATGACTTTTACTTATTTAGCTCTATTTCTACTTGCCTATGTATCTCTTTTTCTTTCTGAAATAATATTCTTTCATAATCTTTCCACACTTTTTCCTTTGGTACTGTTACCACAGTGTCTTTATTGTAGATGCACACCTTGTGGCTATCTCTCCTTCCTAAAGGGAGAACATATTCTGCTTTCTACTTTATAATAAGACTTAAGGAAATATAGCAAGAAATAGAAGAGACTGCTGTTAGTATTTCCCAGTCCCCTAGTAATTATATAACTCCTAGAAGCAAGCTATGAAGGTATTGGATTTATAAGTAATATACATATTGGATTTATAAGTAATATACTATGAGAGAATCTTCATAGCTCAGAATTTGAACTAAGTAATAGAGAAAATTATGATGTTTTGTTGAATCTTGACAGTCTTTATTAGGAAAAAAAGTGGTTTTTAAACACGTTTCTTTCAGGTGGCATCAGGTAAATTGTTTACAAATTCAGAAAGCATTACTAAGAAGAGAAAAAACACTGTGTCTCCTACCAGCACTGAACAGGTATCTGCTGCTCATGTTGATTTCTATTTTTTTTTAAAAAAAAATTGATTGGGCATTGTTGTACTCTCAAAGGACTTTTACTCCTTAATTCATTACTTCTAAGAAGTTATGGACATTGTTATAGATTGGTGGACTTTGATTGTCTTCACATTTACAGTATCAAAATAATCCAATGCAAAACAAGCACAATTGCTTCACTTCTGCAACAGTGTAAACAACAGGAAAGCAGTCGTGTCAAAAACGTGATGGAACACAACTATAATTTTCAGCAGTTCAATATAACATTATGTCACAAACAATCTGCTTTACAGTTGGTATAATGCTACACATCAAATAAATAACAGCAGCATCAAATAGTTATCTTCACCCTCACCTCTTTTCATTTGCCAAGATTCTGTGAAGTAGAGGTCATAAGGAATTTCCAAAGTATGGATTGCATGTTAAGGACAATGAACAAAAGGAAATTAGATAATGAAAGACAGAGTATGCATTTAGAATGATAAAAACCCTAGCAGGTGAGCATATTTTTTTATGGTTATACAGTAAATGAACATGAAGGTTTACAAATTATCAATGAATAAATGTAGTCTTAGAAATACAGGCAATACAAAATCAAGCCTACATTTTATTATATTAATTCCTTTATCTTACAGAACAAGTAGAAGCCTTGGGATCCTGGAAGTAGATAATTTATTGCAAGTTGATAACATAAAGCAATAGTACAAAACTTTAAATTGTGATGTTTTGTAGAAATTCAACTAATATTAACATTCCTATCAGTTCAATACGAAATGTCCTGTAATCTACTGGTGAGCCAAAATTGAGACTAATTAATTTTATTACCTCAATTCCAAGTCAATGTGAGCTTCACCATTGACTTGGAGCCCAGATTTCACTCAAAATTTTGTGACCATTCTGAAGAGCCACCCTCAGGGGGATCACCTCACCCAGCAGATGTCCATAGCCCGATTTCCTATTTGGCTGGGCCACTGCTCTGTCAGTCCTTGTCAGACTGTGTCTCAGCTGCCAAGGGGAGAAGTCAAGGATATGTGAAACAGCAAATATCAGATGTGAAGTATGGTAACTATGATGCCTCCACCCTTTTCATCACTCCATATTTCACTTAAAGAAGTAGCAGGTTCTTCTCTCTAGAGCTTTTCTGTCTTTCATTTCCATCCTTTCTGAGAAAAGCCTTGGCCCATCTCCAGCCCTTCACCCAGTGGCCAGCAGTCTCTAATTTCTGTCTATACTTTTGCAAGCTACTTTTGCAATATTAATTTGCTTCAGTAATAAATATCGCCCTCTAAAAACTGGCCTAAAGCTTCTCATGGCACATTTATCCACATGCTTCTTTGATCCCAGGTGTCACACCAGGCTCAAAGTCCTCATACGGCCATGGCCTGTCTGACAGGTTGCTCATTCAATCGCCCACCCGCCATTCTTTTTCCCAGCATTTTCCCCAGCAGTGCCTGCAATAACTCTTGAGTTCTGCAACCTCCACACAAGGTGACCAAGAAACTGTGACAGCACATGTCTGCGCTAAGATCCTAGATTAGTCTATGGAAAGTTCCTACATTGTCATGGTGTTCCTGTAGTTATCCAAATGTGTTCCACTGTGTGCACATTCCTCAATAGACAGAATGAGTCTGGACCACTGATTTCATTCTGACAGTAGAAACTGGCTATTCAGAATTTTTGACCTATATTTTTAAATATACCTGCTCAGAATTTAATAGAGTTTTTCAACTTAAACCAAATCTGAGTAAATATTAGTAAATTTTTTTTTAGTGCAAGTCAGACCAAACTAGCCAGAATTTGCTACTGAAGTGCCTACTAAAGTTTCATTTAAGAAAGACTTGCAAGTTTGGTCAGGCTTCAAACTGAGAGAGTTACTTAGAACAATGCTGAAAAGTGACTATCAGGGTGATAGTCAAATTTGCAAACCCTAGGCAAATATATCGTATGAGTATATTGGAATTGATCCCTAGAAATATAAATTTCTTAGGAATAATTTACAATTAGATAGAACCTCAATGATAAAATTGAATATGTGCAGAAGAAAGATGTAACTCAGTATTTATTGTTTTCTGGTTTTCTGAGTAATTGGAAATGAGAAAATTGACACATTTTGCTGAATTGGAAGGTCAATTATAATTTACCATGTTTATGTCCACGATCTATCTATACTGAAAGACACCTTGGGGTCCAGAATTCATCAGGACATGCCTGTGGAAACCACATTTAATATCCAAATTGAACTTCATCTTGATATGATATGATATAATATGATATGATATGACATGATATGATATATTTTTATTGTTATATAACTGTTTCCCATTTAGATGTAATTAGGCCACATCCTCCTCCACCTTTCCCTTCCAAATGCTCTACAGGAAATCCACAAATTGTCCTTTGTTAATGTTATAATAAATCTTATATATAATAACAATAATATCTGATAGAATCTACCCAAACAGTTTGAAATTCCAGTTAGCTAATTTCCAGTTGGCAAAATTTTCTGAGAAATTATCCTTTTCCGTGTATTTCCTCCTGCTTTTCTGCATACATTAAGCTTAATTAGAAGAAATAGTTCAAATATTGTTGCTGGCTTCTGTGTGAAAAGAGGATGCATAGAATGATAAGTGATAACTCATTCTCTCTTCGTGTTTTTCTTTTTCTTCTTCTTTCCTTTTTCTTCTTTCCTCTCCTAATTTAAGGAGAGGAATAAATTGGTTGATATTCTGTTTATCTGTCCAGCTGGTGAGGATCTTGTTTCACAGGATACAGAGCTGTCATCTTCAGCCAAAGTGGATAGTTTACAGACTGAACTCCTGGCAGAAGAAATACTCTCTGGAGATGAATATGAGTGTATATCACCTGATGATATTTCTTTGCCACCGCTTTCTGAGACACCAGAATCGAACATCGTGCATTCTGAAACAGAGCTAGAAGAGCAGTGCTGTTGTAGTTCTCATAGTCTGCATGTTAATTCCCTTAGCTTGCAAATGCGGGAAAACAGTAGTATTAATAAAGTGATGGAAGCATCTGATCTCTTAACAAATTCTGCTTATGCTGATGCTACAAATCTACCAAAAAATAGATTAGAAAGCACATCAGATCAGTCTGAGAAGTTTTGTATCTCTTCAGCAGATTCTGGTCCAAAAGTCAGAGCAGTATCTCCTTTGACTTGTAGCTTACAAGGAACATCTGAAGCTACCACTGCTTCCTGCACTATAAATGCCAAACCAGTATATAGCATGATGAATGAAGTGTGCAAAACACATTTGCAATACCTTGAGCTTCGTAAAAGCATGGCAGATACACAAGAACAATTGCATGACTTGAATAACTGTACTAAAATCCAAGGCAGGCTGCATGCTTTGCCTGATGCATTCTCAGGTTTCGTGTTTCAACCAGACGCTACCAGAAGCTGTCAGAGGCAGATGGTCACCCGAGAAGAGATTAAAAGTTCATCAGAAAAGAACAGCATGGCCAGCCTAACTGGACAGGCGCCTAATTTCTCCCAGCTTCTGTCTAACAAAACGGTCATGGAAGGTTCTCCGGTAACTTTGGAAGTAGAAGTAACAGGATTCCCAGAGCCTACACTGACATGGTGGGTAGCTTCTAATGAGAAGTAGTAAACATACTGATTAGCAAGGCACTCTGAACCACTTATAACCAAATTAATTTATCTATAGACTAGAATAAATGACTTGTATCCTTTCTGCTCCACCCTTCAGCATGATTCCCACTTTCAAAATTTTTGACAATTAACCTACCTGATATAATCTCTCTATATTTAATTTTACGAATAATGAGCATCAAACTACTTCAAGCATACCCAATGTTTTTTAGGCAAGTACTTTATATAGTTTTTATATTCTGGAATATGACATTCCACTTGTTCAATGGCTTCTTAAAACAAAAATGCACTCCAGATTTATCATAAGTAAATTCACCTGCATTTTCTAAGTATCTTGATGCAATATATGGACAGACAGACACATAAACATGTTCATGTGCTAAAATATTTACATAGCCACTAGGGATACATAGAAACAATTATTTATGTACTTGTGAGGCTAAACTGTTGAAAACTGGAGAGAGGTTACTGGTTAAAAAATACCCTAAATGTCTGCACTAAGAGAGCCAGTTTTATATTTGTGTGCACCCTCTGTGTGTCTTTGAATTGCTGTATGTCTAATTAGATTGCTTTGTACTTCATTAGTGAGAAATACAGATGATGTAATAGAAATATCTTTTAAGATGACTTGTTCAGAGATTCCCTGCCAGAGGGAACAGGGACAGAAATAGGGGCAGGATTTCAAGATTCTGGTAGTACACATCTATGTGTTGGTATATTTTCCTAAAATTTTACTTTATTTGCTATTTTTCTGCTTATTCGACTAGACTTTCACAATGGAGGCCTTTCTTTTAATGTATTAAAGTTATATATGGAAACTTTTTGATGTTAATATTATTACACGTGTAAAGAATTAGCCAAACCATAAGTTTTTAGTAAGTTGAATTTTTCTCTATGGCACTGAGAAAAATACTGGACACTACAACCTTGGTGCTATACTGTGTTGGTATCAATAAAACTACTTTGTTTTAAAATCCAGTATTCTGCTCTTTGAAGAGTAGTGTTATTAAAAAAGATACCCTAAGTTTTATTTTATCATAAAAAAGTATTAATTTAGCTCAAAATTATGTACACTGTTGATTTATGGTCTTTTTAAAAAATAACATTAAACTGAAAGCATTTTGCAAATTAGAAATTTACAAACTCTGAAGAAAACATGGATTTTTGTAATAAAAAATTCACCACTATCATGTATTTTGTACTGATGTAGACATTGTATTTGACATAATGTGGAAATCATCTCTGTTTATGTTAGGTTAAGCATAGCTTATGCTGAAATATTATGAGGCAAGAAAAGACAGACTTTTTTCTCATTTCCAATATGTAAATCAGGAGTCAATACCAATACATGGTGAGAGACCCTCAAATATTAGAATATGACACTAGTTCTCTGAAATAACCCCTAATGTACTGTTCTATCCTGTTTGATTATGTGACCCAAGCAAATGTTAAGTGGGCTAGAGTGGAGGAACTGGTCCTTGGCTTCTTTATACTGAAGACGCAAGTTCAGAAATATTGTACATTGCTTATTCATCTTGAGAGCCTATTCATGATTTGAATGTGGATTGACTCAGCATCTTACTAGCAAAATTGGTTCAGCACAAAACTGAGGGCCTTCATGCTACTCTCTCCAACACTGCAGTTAGACTTGTCCTGTGACTTGACCTTTGAAAATCATTTTCAGAACCACATTTTCTAGCATTACAAATAGATTATCCAGCAATTTGAGTTTCTAGAATATTCACCCATATTTATATATAACTTTAAAACTGAGGGATGAGAGCACAGCACTGAGATCTCTCTTATTGCCACTGTAGTGCTATAGAGGTTGTTTGAATTTGCAAAGTTCTGCTTGGTGTACAGTGACATAAATCTGACTTGAAAACTGACTCTCTGCTTCAGGTACAAGAAGGGCCAGAAACTGACTGCAGATGAGCACTTAAAGCTTTTACAAAAGGAGACAAAGCATACTTTGTTCATTCAGAAGGTGTGTGATAAAGATGCTGGCCTCTATGTTGTTCGGGCTAAAAATTTGAACGGCACTATCTCATCAAGTGCCATTCTCCACGTGAAAGGTAACAGGCCACCTATTACAAGAATAGACTGGATAATGTTGTATGTCATCTATCTTAGCATATCACTAATGTACTGGCTATTCACAAAATAAATACAGTATTGACTTCACTAGACTTAATTCTCACATGCTAAGACAACATTGAATTTATTTTTTTTACACTGCATCTTTCACAATCTGTACCAAACCACTTTTATGCCACACTTGATGTATAACTGTTTCTTTAATACCAGTATTATGCGCTTATTTTCCTTTCTCATAGTGATATGGAGATTAAAAAATTACAACTATTTTCTAGAATCTGAGACGGAGTTTTGATTTCTAAAAATGTTGGCAGTATGAAGTGTTGGAAATGGTTGTAATGGTTACAGGTGTGAAATGTCAAGATGCACCCAGGTAAAGTGCTCAGATTAACGTGTGTTCTATGATGTGCTTTTCTTTGAAAGGGGATGTGGAGAGTGTTGAAATGTTTTATAAACACTGAATGTAATGTTTTCAACCACATTTTTTAATCTACTTTTTAAAAAAATTATTTGTTGGATAAGGCTTCTTAGTAAAGAAATCATACCCTTATGATTGTGTTGTTATAGATCAGATTTAGTTCTTTTTCAGCCCAGCAGATAGTCTTCACAAATGAATGCTGCTGTAATTCCAATAGAGTTGTTACCATCTGCACTACAAAGATTTGAACCAGAAGCATCAGGACTTGTCTAAGTGGCACCTGGCGTATAGTAAATCATAAACCCCAAATGTTTACAAAATGAGGTGTTCCAACATACCAATCTACTTAGACAGATTCTTGCAATTCTTTCTCTGTCTTGTTTTTTTTTTTAAAAAAAAGATAAATATGTCTAATAATCAACTAAATTGTTACTATAAGAAAAGAAAGTTAATAGTTTGAGGTGAACATTTGTGCATGTTTAAAGTTTGTAACATACCGATTTAAAACAGACTCAACCAAATTGGGGAAATGTTTAAAACTGTATTCACACACACGTGCACACAAAAAAGTTTTGTTTCAGACAAATAGAAATTAACAGACCATTGTTTACCTACGTATTACATTTCAGTCCTGAGAAGGACAACTGCACCAGTGGAAGATTTCATTTAGAAATCCTCAAATGTAAATTGATTCTTTAGCTCTAGTACTTCTAGACAGTACAGTAAAACAATTTATAAAGAGCTACATGATTTTTCCTGGATCTTTTATTTTCAGCTTTCATTTTACAATCATGTTGGTGTGGAAAACTCATAAAGGACATTAATTTTCTTTCGTGCTACAGGGAGAACACATACTGCAAATTGCCACAGTCGGTGAGATTGAAGACTGACATTTAAATATTTTGATACAGTGATTGTAACTTGATTAAAATTCCTTTAACTTTGAAACAGGAGAAAATCCCAAGGAAGTATAACCTCACAGGAATATGACAGGCAGAAGGAGGAAGAGGTGGTGAGCAGATGAGGGAATAAAGTGAATTCTAACTAAAATTAATATTAACGAGCAACTTTCTATGTCCAGTCATCCCAGTCATCTCTCAAAAATGTTGATTCAAAAAGGATTCTCTTAGGTATAAAAATCACCTATTTTCTTAAATCGTACTTTCCATTTCACAATAAAGTAATTCTAATAATTAGTATGATTTTGGATGTTTCAATTTTCATAAAAGTGAAATTCAGTTTACTGTTTTTATGTCTTTGTGACTTTATGTATTGGTATTATAAAAATACTACAAAGAACCCATGTGAGAAAGTCAACTTGTATAAAGGGTATATTATGTAATGCTGTGCTAAGAATAAGCCAAAATGTCTCTCCTACATTCTGTAAGGTTTTACCCGCTGCAGAGCTGTCAGTGATTGATAACTTCATCGTGTTCATAACACTCATTTTCTATTTGAAAATGAGTCTTCTAGGCAATAGCTACCTTTCAGTCCCCGTTCTGAATGAGAGTTGACATCATTCAAAAATTAAAAGTGATCATGTTCTTTTGACTTGTTTTCGGCTTTTCTGTGTAACTTTATAAAATACTCAGATCACTTTTTCAGGCATTTTTGCCTTCAGTATTGAGGTTAAGTATACGGACATGAAAAAAACAGGAGTGAAAGCATAGATGTTCTCTTTCCTCTTCTGCCTTCCCTCTGACAGAATTAGGCCCTTTAATTAAGCATTGACTGTGATAAGTCTTGTGACACAGGGTTATTACAGCTCTGTAGATGCTGGGCTTAAAGCTGCTCTCTCTCTTTTAACTTCTGGATCCTTTAATCTTGAAAGCTACAGAGAATTCAGTGTTAGAATGATCATTGTTCTGTCTTTTTTATATGGCCATTGTGTGAATTCAGAGATATGCATTTGACCTTTTTAGTTGGAGGAGTTCCATTTGTTGAGCAAAACAGCACTGTGAGGTGAGTATCTGTCCTTCAGAAAGAGAGACTAGAGCCAGGATTTCAGTCCTGCTTGGAAAAACTTGTCCCAAGCTCACTTGTAGGTCTCTCATAGCAGGAGAAAAATGTGTGAACTTTTTATCATGTTGTGGAGTGGGAATTGGAGGTAGGTTGGATCTCAACTTGTAGTTGGATCTGGTTGCTTGCTGGCATTTAGAGAAAGAACATTTACTATTCAAGATAGTCAGATGTAAAAGCTAAAAAGGCAGCAAAACAGACACAGAACTAGAGGATGAGTGTACACACATAACAGGAACAGATTTTTAGCCTCCCTCATTACATATCCTGATGTTTACCCGGGCTTCTAGGATATTACAAGTGAGCAGGCATTCAGACCTCCCTCATACACATTTGCATTAAATCTGCTTTCTTTAACTTCATTTACCAGGCTTTAAAACAAGTGGGAGAGATCTCAGTTACTTGCTTTAGCTGAGATTTGATGGCCAGAAAATAAGGCTAGTTTTCAAAATTGTTTGAGAGTAAGACCTGCAAGATTTGAATTCAAGTGGGATTTATTCCATCTTCTTGCTATTAATATTTAGAAGCTAGCCAGAGATGTACCTTTTCATTGGAGTTTGGCTTAGACTTCCAGTTCCAAGCCTAACAAAAAGGACTGTCATCTTTCCTTTAAGAGGGGAGGAATTGAAGAAAAGCCTCAGAATAAATTTTATTTCAACATTTACATATCTGTGCTGTGTATGTCTATGAACAAGCATATTATGGTTTTAGTAAAATTCTGATTATGTATCATGCTGCATGGGTCTAACACAGCATTGTGACATTTTGTCCCCTTGGCAGAAAAACTTTCAATACAACGCTGATATTTTCTTTTTTTTCTTCTGAATTTTGGTTTTAAGTAGTTAATGAAATGAACATTGTTGCTGCAGTTCATACTCTCCTTATCTATTTTTCTCTTTTCTTCCTTCATATTTTGGAAGTATTATTGGTATTTCATGAACAGGACATAAAAGTAGCTTATCTTAATGGACTTTTTCAAGGTACTGTTGTTTCAAATTTGATTTGGAATTATATGCTTCAGGAAGACTTTCCAGATGAGGAAGCTGTATTGATGTGATGCCCCTGTAACTGTTCACTGCTATAATGTAATGTCTATTTTATTAGCTGGAGAAGGACATTGTTAAGCCCCTTCTATCTAGAAAGTCACCAAAGGAATGCTGCCCTCTCCCCACAAAACAACAAAAGCAGAATGGCAGTGAAATGCTACATTTGGTGAACTGCGCACTCATTTTTCAGCTTGAACCATAAACGCCTGTTGTAACTGCAAATTAGGTAGCGCAGATTTCAACAGAACCTCGTATTAAAGATGATGTTGAGGATGATATTGTCTGGAACTATGCCAAGACAAAACAAAGTTATTCCACTGGGGAAGGGTAGATGGATACGGAGTTCTTTGTACTCCCTGGTTAAAATTATACAGGTCTAAAGCTTATATGGAAAATCCCAGTGTCAGTCAGAGAGGCAGCTGCCTTTCTTAGGAAAGCGAGCCTTAGTTATACAATTCAGTTCAAAAGCAGATGAAGTGGTTTATGATCTGTTCCTGTGTCAATGAATCCACTGACATTTTTACTCAAACATGTCATCTGTGAAAAGTAAACTTCCTACTAGTAGATTAAATCCTGGAATTGACTTCCTATTTTAATGTTAAAGAAGATCTTTCAAGTTTGACTTGTGACAAGAAAGTGAGATGCAAATGAATCCAAAGTTTAAAATTAAGTATATTTTCAAGAGTACACACAAGTAAGCACAGCATCCATGCTATTGTTATATAACAGAAACTATGAAACAATAAAAGGTCGAAACAAACACCTTTGTCACTTCTGGGGATGTTGCCATTTTTGCATAGTGAGATATTATAATTATTAAATGCAAAAAGGTATAAATATAGGGCCAGAAATTGCCTAAACTCATCAGCAGATTTTAATAAATCATTGTAGATGTATGTAATCCCTTTGTTCGTTAAACCTTTATCTGAGAATCTGAATATTTCTGTGAACTCCAGATAAAAACAAAACTTGATTTTGTGTGTATATATTGCATGTACTTTAAATTAGGAATAGTTTTAAATGCAATTTTTAATTGTTCCATGGATACCAGTCACATTTTTAATTGCTGCAAGGAAAAAAGAGAGATTAGGGATACCAGATACACAGCAGGATACCAGAAGTCTTCTGGCTTTAATGCTTAGCTTTGTAAAAAAAGGTGTAATCAGTGCTGATTACTGCTGTGTTGGCAGTCTATGTTTAATATTCTTTGTTTAAGGACTCTAATGAATGCTCCCCCCCACCCCTAAATTTGCTGACAAATTCCTCTTGTCTTCTGTTCATATAATCTTACAAGAGTGACAGTGAAGTAATCTCATTATACAGTAGAATTTAACTGAAAAAAAACCACATTGGTTCTACTTCAACAATATTTGCAACATAATGTTCCCTCTCACTTTGGTTTTTGTAGTTCATGTTATGTATGCTTCTCTTCTTCCTTCTTTTAACCGTACAGTAGAAGTAAGGAATACATCTATGTGTTTTGTATTGTTCTAGTTCTGTTACTTTCTTTTTTTATGGTATTGAGTTCCTCTCATCACAATCACAATTTTAAACCTATAGTTACTTCAAGACTGCAAAATTTTTACATCTTCCCACCTGCTCTCTTAAAGAGTGGATTTAAATCTCAATCTCTCTAGCATTACAACAAAAGAAAAATCATACTTTGGCATATTACTAATTTAACATCTCTTCCCCTTTCCCCATATGCAAACTCCCATTAAGAAGAATTGCAAAAGAGGTTGCTTGATTAAAAAATATGGAGCTGTGTGAAGGGATACTTACATGACGTATATAAGTTTTGAGGGAAAAGGATTTAATTATTTCCATTTTTCAAAAGAATCTGCCTGTTTGAGGGCCCAAGTGTGAGTCAGTAGGCAAAGCGAGGGTGAGACATTCCTCTGATTTGGCTTTGGATCAGATGTGGCTGGAGCTGCAGTGGAGAAGGAGGCTTCCTCCCAGATGACTGGTAAGCTATGCCTATTTCTTAACCTTTCTCTGCAGACTCTTCTAGGGCAAGCTGGTAATTTGTGTGTGTATATCTTTTGTGGCTCAGAAGAGCTGTGTCTGTAAAAATTACTGCTCAAACTTCCTTTAATGAGGCTACACCATGGTATTCAAGGAGGCTGGACCTATGGATTATGGATGTTTCAGATCAATTGGCATTCCTTAATACTTTCTGATTTTATTAAGAGCTTGACTGAGACAAAATCTCTAAACAATAAGGTGAATTGTATTAATTTAGAGCAATGCTGAGTGAATATAAAGTCTCTGAACAACATTGTGTGAATCTCAGTCTAGCCTGAATTTTTAGAGAAGATGGGGAAAATACATTTCAAGACATCAGCAATTAGAAATTACATGCCCAGAGTAAATAGATTAAGAATAATTCTGCAGCAAAGTAATAAAAAATGGTTGCCAAAAACAATTTGACTTGACCTGGCACTATCTGCTTGTGAGAGAGACTTGGGGTAGGAGTGAAAGCTGTGTGATAAAGCCAGGATCAGGTGATCTCTTCACTTTAAGTTTTTGTGTTGCTCCAGACTACTGAGTTTTATTTGGTTGTTAGCCAGTTAGCAGCAGAACTCTATTGTTTTGACAAATAACTTACATAATATTTAATAATCGACAGACTTCTTGTCTAAAGCCATTGAAATGGGATTTCAGTACCAATGACTACCTGTAATATTTTCCATCCTCAATGCAGGAAAAAGAACTGTTCCTTCTAACCTTTTTTGTTCATGAGATGTGCAGCTAAAAAAATAATTTTTAATTGACAAGTTGTCTTAGTTTATTCTGACATCTCATTGTGGTATCATGGGAAATCCACTGGTGAAATATAGCCATCTATTCTATTTTGAAGGTTCCTGTAAGAAAATGACCTCTTCCCTTACAGCAGGCATTGTTTCTCTGTTGACTTCTAGCCTGTGCCTTAAAGAGTTGTAGTAACTGTCACTTCTTAGTTTTCTTTGCACATATTTTTCCCTTTGCTCTCTAGCAACTAGACATTTTAGTTTTTATATTCTGCTGACTGAGCAATGTAAAATCAATAATGCAAAATCATTATCACCATTCCACTCATATGATTTTTTAAATTTTTTTTTAAATGGTAAAAAAACACTGTGGTGAGATGCAGCCTGACTTCATGAGGTAATACAAACTGCACAAATAACAGAATCCAGCCAAAACTATCACAAGGAGAGGCTGATGCCCACTTAATGCTTTCCAGAATATAAGCTGGGCATACACTTTTCATGAATTACTGCCAGCTGCCTGCAAAGAGGAGGCAGGGGTGGAAGCTCGGTTCTCTTGCTTGAAGCGAAGATGCAGATCCCAAATTTCTGTGCTTCAGGTGCACACAGTGCAATGTTAGCGGCAGCTTGTGCATGCTAGCTTTCAACAGGTAAAAACTGAGTATTTTGAGCTACTGGGACTAGCTAATGCAGACCTTCGGTTAGCGAGAGTATGGGAGAGCATAACTCTCGTGTTTCTGCTCTGTATTGTGGCCTCAGAGCTACAGTACATGGGAATAATGTAAAAGCAGCTAAGTTTTAAAGTGCATTGCAAGTAACACCTCACCTAAGCAGTGGATGAAAATGTCTGTCTCACCGTGCTGACAGTCCCACATTTGGCAAAAATATCCATGGGCTTGATATATTTAGGTTTAGAAGTTGCTGGGCGTCATTGTGAGATACACCAAGTTTTGTTTCACAATAGCAAAAAGAAAAAAAAAATTGTCCTAAAGCAGGGAGTAATGCTGGAATAGTCGAGAGCAACCACAAGGTCTGTTATTTATCTTATATTTCATTAACTTTCAATTTCTTAGAAGGCCAGTGATTACTTTTGTTAAATATTAAAGACTCACGGTACAATTTATGGCAAAGGGGAACAAGAAGCATTCTTTATGTGGTAGGAATGCAGAATGTTAATTTTTGCTGTAGTATATCTCTTAGCACACGCTTCTGTGTGTTGATATCTGCTGGTTTGGATTCCCTGTGTCAAGAACACTTACTCCAAATTTTGAGGTTGTTTTCTTTTTTACTGCATCCCTGGATGTGGAGCATCAGTGGATTCTCACGTAATAGAACAGTGATCCAGTAAATCCAGCTTCACAGCTCATTAAGTTACATGTCACATGAAGTAATGCTTTGATTCAGTACAAACTGATGCTGACGATTAAAATTTCTTCAAACGGTTTTGATGGGTAAATTTGTCTTAGGCTTCCACTGGCTCAGGTGTCATCTGTCCTTCCACAGTTGGCATGAAGCCAGCACAAACTCAGTCTTATATTTCCTGATTTTTGTGACAGAAATGCAATTATTTGTCCATTCTTGATCTAAATGGGATTGTACTGGATGATCAGGTAGTACATGATTTAAGGAGTAATGGTGGTAAAAATCATGATCAAAGAGCACAGGGGCAGCATTCTGGCCTTCATTATTGTTGCAAATATAGATCAATCTTTTTTATTTTTTCAGTAACTTTTTTTTTACTAGAAGAATAAAGAAAAAAGTGAAGAGAATGATATATCACAGTGAACCAAATGCAAAAGAGAGAATTTGTAACTTCAAATTTGTGTGTATATTTACTTCTCCACCTTCACTGAAATGCAATAATCCACGTAGACTTGCCTACCACCTGCACAAAGATCATGATACTCTAGTGTTACAATGGAACTAATATCACTATGCTGATGCATGAACTTCTTGGGTGCTTAATATCCAAGTGTTTCAATGAACGTTATATAATACAGATAAATGATGACTGCCCTCTAAGTGTCTTGCAAGCAAGTTATCTTGAGTTCCAGACATCCATAAAGGTGCTTTCTGTCATGCAATGTGGTGAATGTCATAACTATGACAATGGACTTTTTTTTTCTTCATTTGCTTTAGTTGTGCCTTTTAAAATACTCCAATTTTTTTTTTTCCAGTACAAGGAAAACAGCCAGACTTTATACAAAAATTTGGACATACAACTCTACAAGAAGGAGAAGATTTAATCCTGCATTGCACTATACATGGAAAACCCAAACCACATGTCTGCTGGACAAAGGATGATGTCCAACTGGTACCTGGAGATGTAACAGTATGCTCTAATATTCTTGAAATATTTATTAGGAGAAAGATAATGTATTTTGTATTATGCTACTAATAATCTCCTATGTGCATTCTATTGTTTTACAGATTGAGAAGTTAGGAGATACCTATTACCTTTTAAAAAGAAATGTAATCCTTGCTGATTCGGGGAAATATATCTGTGTTGCCAGCAATGAAATTGGAAAAGCACACTGTTCTGCTTTCGTAACAGTGATAGGTGATTCATCCTGCCAGCTGCGTGCTTTTAGGGATGTTGTTGCCATATTAAATGAACACCTTGTTTCTACTTACTAATGTACTTTTTTTTTTTTTCAGGGAAAAATAAGCTCCCAGTATTCTCCAGTGTAAGTCGGTCTAAATCAGAGTGGGAAGATGGATACTTTTCAGAAGAAGTGAATGACGCCAGCACTGAGCTAGTACAAACCCACAACATACATTGTGTGCGAGATAAAAGACCAGTGGCTAAACATCTTCCAGTAAGGTAACTTGCAGCATACTCAGTGCTAAATCTTGTAATACTTCAATAGGAGTAACGACCTTAATTTACAAAGCACACATCAAACACTCTTCAAAATCCTATGAATTTTTGCATCATATAAGTGGAAATTTGTAATGCAGTAGCAAATGGAGTTTTATAGGCAATAAGGTATTTAGTTTAGTGAAATATATTTTTTTAAATCTAGGTATCTCAATCTAGATAGTAATGTAAGATTAAACAGCTCAAAGTTACAAAGTATTCCAAAGTTCAAATTGATACAACTAATAAATGAACATTAAGTTTCAATTACAGAATATGTAAACAAAGCTTTCTACAAGGTAAATAAATCTTATTTAGAAGAATAAGTAGCAGTCCTAACAGTACAGGAACTCTTGTTATTTATTAATTGGTTAAAGATGACAAAACTTCCCACTGTGCAGTTTCAGAAGATTAAATAAGATACAGGAAGTCAGTAGTCCGGTCCTTGTGGTGACTTCTTGCATGAGGCTAAATCTTACCTCCTGAATTCAGACTTTGGCAGCCTGCTGTACTTCGTGGGTCTAGAACTATCTGTCTTTTGTGTAATATATTCAGGGATAAGAGAGTTTTTATACCCTGTGATCATTACTAATCTGGTTTACTCTACTATAAGTTGACAGTTTCACTGGAAACATCAGCTGAGATGAGGTAATGTAGGGATGTAGGCGAGGATTGGAAAGACATTGTGGCTTAATGATGATACAGTAAAATCGCTTTCTTTCTATAAGGTGTGTGTAGCAATGTGATGGGAAAGAAGCTCCAGGAGACTCATGGCTTTACATGAGTGACCTGGGTTAACATGACCTGGGAACGTGTTTGAGAATCTGTGGGATTGCTGTCAGGCTAGACTTTCACAGTCTGCTCAAAATATGTTTACAGTGGTCACATAAAAATGCATTTTTCAGAGCGTTTTGTATGTAGCGAATTCTGTGGCAAAAAGACATAGGAAGAAGAAAGAGCAATGTTTTTTTGTCTTTAAGTTCCCAAGATTTGTCTGTCTAGACATAGAGCAACAAGTAAAAGGAAAGGAAATTTGTTGCATATGTTGATTCAAAGCTGTTCTTGTTTCTTCATAAACTTCCTGCACACTTTGTCTCACGGACAGCTGATTAAGCATTGATCCTGTATAATTTGTTCAAGTTTTTTCTGTATTGCTGTGAGACGGCAGATAGTCCAAAGCAAAAAAATTCAAATTCAGTATCATGGTAATTTTACTTAGGGCATATGGAGAATTCAGTATGATTAAAACACATAAATCATACAGAAAGGTCAAATTTCTCCTCATTTTTTCTCATCTCTATAACTAAAGTGCCCTTTGGTTATTTGCTATTGTCAGCAAGAAGAGTTTTAAGATATTTTATGCTCTGTTTGGAACCTTTCTTTATTTGGTCTCTAATCTTGTATTGTCTCAAGATCACAAAAAACAGTCTATGTCAACCACATAGCGTTGCTTATGTCTCAGCTGCCACCACTGAGATTATAAGCAATATTAACTGACCTTTTTAAAACAGGTTTAAAGAGAAACTCTGGCTTTAAGGAGTGTATCTTGAACTTGAGAGGCCACAAGAGACTAGCTTCAGTTTGGAACATGATCCTGGTTTCCTGCCTGCCTGCTGCAGAGGATCAGAAAAAGGACTGAACTGCAAGATCCCTGCTTCATGAGTGTTCATTTGCTATGTCCATTAGTACTTATTGACCATGGGTGAGGAGAAGATGAATCTTTGAGTGCTATTCGATTTATTCAATTTTATTCAATCTAGGTTACCATTTGTATTTGGTTTCTTTATAACTGTATCGTTAATAAAATTCGCCCATGCACAGCACTTAGTAGGAAGTGATTTCTTTTTTCTTGTGGTTTTGTTCTGATTTGGACAAATGTAACAGAAGATGATGATGGAAATAAGAGACATAAGCCTTTAAAATTATAGATATTCTTAGTGATTTGATTCATAGGAACTCATTGTTTTATTCTTTTACAGATTTCATCAGTGCCATCAATAGTTCTTTCCACCAGCTTATATAGAGAATTCAGACAAAAATCAATGAAGACATAAAGCAAAATATGTTTGTGGATATAGAATTTTCTGGTTTATTAAATACAATTATCGTTACCTTATTTCTAATAGCTTTGAGACATTTTGAGGAGGGTGGGCGTCAAAAGAAGTCATTACTAGTAAGCAAACCTTGTCTAATGCATGCTTTGTACCAAGAATATCTTCAAGGAAGAGTCCTTTAAGGGCAGCACAATGGAGAAGTGTTCCGCTATACTGTTGCTGCTTTCAGAACAGGATTACTGTGACAAAGCAGTCCACTTCCAGTTGATGCATGTTGTTATAGTCCAAAGGAGTGGACTTTGAACTGATAACCACAGTAGTTTCAAAGCATATCCTTAGTTAAACCAACAACTTCCCAATGATAGAATTCCTCAGGACCTACAACCCGCGTTCAGTGTATAATGAAAACCTGGACTGCAAATTGAATCTTGTGGTTTGTAGGGCAGTCATTAGCATCATGAAATTTTTGCCTTCATCTCTTCAATTCAGAGTCTATGTGTCTTTTGCGCTTCACTGCAAAGCTCCTTGCAGAGAAAGAGAAGGATTTTGTAGTGTCATCCATTTGCACTATGGAAAAAGTAGTTCAGAAAATGTCTTGTTCTGCATGTCTTCAACTGGCACAATGACCAACAGAACATCAAGTTAGACTTGGGAATAACTGTTTTTCAGCTTGATCCTTCTGATTCAGAATTTCAAACTCCTACCTAACAAATGATTCTTGCTTTTCAGTCTTCTGCTTTCATGCACTGCATAAGGCATAGCCAGTACCACAGGTAGATGTGTATTGCGTGACTGCCTATCATTCAACAATTTATAATTTTTTATATAAACTTTGATTAGCCCTACACTGTGTTTGTACACCACAATGCATTCACACATCTGTCAGAGAGCAGATAGGGGTTCAAGAAGTGCAACATCTTTGTGCTTCATCCAGTTAGATATCATCTGTTCAAAACTGGGACTGAAATAATATTTGAGAGTTGCTTAAATCATAATAACAAAACATTAAATGTTTATCTCTGATACAATGCAGGCTGGTAGAAACTTAAATTTATCTCTAAATTAGAGTACAGGCAAAGAGAGAAAATGAGCTGAAAAAAATATCATGTACATGTAGTCACCTGATCACATAAATCACTTACTTGACATTATGGAAAGTCAATGTCATCCTGCCCATAAAAGAGTCACAAGGCTATGTATATTTGTGCATAAATATAGTAGCTGAGGACTGAGCTTCTTGCTCTACTTATTTAGCTGTATCTCTCACAAACGGTTTTTTCCAAAATGGAATGGAGACAAATATCAAACGTCTCATGGATCCAATACAATGGTCTTTCTGACAACAAAGACCCTCCTTTGCTCAAAGTGTTTTGGTTTAAAGATTTCACAGAAAATATCGTGCTTATAACTGCAGTCACATTCAGAGAACTGACAAAGCACACATCAGACATCCATTCATCCATCCATCCATCCATCCATTGCCCCACCAAGTGTGTGTGTCCCTTCCATCCACCCCAGCACCCCCCCCACCCCGAAAAAACCGCCAAACCTAGACTGTGCTTTTATCTGATGGAATTCATAAGTATGGCATATAAGATTTCATATTTAAAAATCCATTCTGCAAAATGGCAGGTATAGAATTCAGTGTCTGCTCATCCTGATTCCTCAGCAAATTTAAGGTATTGGGTTCTTCCTGCTTTTTCTTTTGATTGTCAGCAAGTAAAAACAACTTGAACTTTAATATTAAAAGTTAGCTTTTTTCCTCCTTGATACAAAAACCGTGATTTTACTTTTTACATTAAAGAAAAGGCAATGAAGTGTTAATGCTTTTCTAATTAATACATGAGACAGAGCAGAAATCTGCGTATCTGTTCTTATGCATGTTTTTCTTACAAAAATAGTAGAAAGTGGAATTTATATACAGACAAACAAAAAACCTAGCAACCTTATTTTGCCAAAGAGGAATACAGTTATTGCCTCGAGCACTCTAAGTGAACGGATCTGTTATGAAACATTGTAAGTGTGTTTATTTCTTTTCATTTTATAAATCGTGGATGCCCATGAGTTTGTTAAAAGATCTACAAAATTCGACAGGATGTTTGTGTCTATTAAATTCTAAGGACTGTCTCAACGTTAGCAAAAATTTGTCCCCAGTATTTTGATTTCAATTGTTTTGTGGAAGGAAGTGGAACAGTAGGTAAATACGTTCTTTACTGACGGTCTCAGGTTTGATTCATAGGGCTCTGATTTCTATGATGAGCTGTTGAGTAAGTAATGTTTTTGTTCCTACCTTGTTCTGCATAAGTAAATGTGTGGGGATGATATATAAACAAATTATGTGCAAGGAAAACTTGGGAAATATGATGCCTGTAAATGTCCTCCTTAGATATGTCCAAGGAGATGATGTTGAACTATGAAGTTCAAACATGAAGTTCGTGAATATGGACCCTGACAACAACTCCACACCCATTCAAATCTAGTTATAGATCCCAGCAAGTTTCACATGTAAAATAGCTAAAGTAGTTTCAAAAACGCTTAGTATCTTGGTTATCTTTTTTGCTTTGGAACCAATTGACAGAGCCTTATTCAGGAACGTGGGAAAGAATTATCCTCAAGCTAGTTTTAGTTTATATTGAAAAAGATTAATATACATTGCATAATCGGTTACAATAGATCAGGTAAGAGACATCAGCATCTGAAAATACTGCAGCTTGTCAGAAGCTAGATGCAGCACACAAACATGGATATTCTTGTGATTATAGTGCCTTTACTTAAGGTTCTAAAGGTGTTATTACAAAGTAGTTTATAACATTTGCAAGGGAAGGGTAGATGATGAAGGTGGTGAAAATGTTTTAATTTCAGGTCATGATTTAATGATTTAACAGTCAAGAGAAGAACTTTTTAGCCATTTTTAGGTTTAAAGAAAGAAGATGGGTCGGATAAGGGAAAACAAATATTTTTTTTCTCTTTAGAAAACTAGAAATTCGCCAAGGATATAATATCTAAATATATTTCAGTTTGCATTTGTTAGTTCTGTAAGGATCTAGGACAGCATCTTATTGGTGAGAGGTTTTATTTATAGTGGTCAAATTATTTATTTCATTACTACCTTGATGCTGCATACTTGGCTGGGGGGGTGAGTGAAATGAAAGTAGTATATGAAAGGAAGAACAGAACCAAGAATGAAGGAGATGAGGGAAAATGGAAGTAGAGAAGGAAATGAGAAAGATACTGATTCTTTTCATGCTGTTTGCAAATTAGCATGTAGATTAAGGTACTAGGAAAGAAACCAGCATTTATGCTACATTGATTGTGTAGCTACAGCACATGGTACCCTACTACTGTTTGACAAATGATGAAGAAAAGATAAGGTTGTGTGCGTTTTGGTTTGTTTTTTTTAAAAAAAAAAAAAAATTATGAAATTCCACTTCAAAAGAATGCTTTAGTTGCCCAAGTGGCAGTTTCAAGTTTTTGGTGTTCAAGAAAGGATGAATGTGTCTCTAAGCTCTGACTGGAGTCTTCTGTTTTCAAGGCATCTTCATGTGGGCCTACTAAATTAATTGCTTCTTGCATGCAGCTTCACTCATTAAGTCAATAGGATTATTAATCAAAGTCACATCCAAAAGGACTGTTAGTATCCACACAATAATGTTTTGTTGTGTTGAAGATTACCTGCTATTCTTTACATTTACAGTTGGCCTATGGTATAATACATATAGCATAGTATTATTGGCAGTATGTAATTTATACTGAAAACAGTAGCAGAATGAAGCAAATGCTGAACTTTTCACAACAATCCCCAATTTGTATGTCTGCTTGAAATAAAACAAAAAATCTCTCATTTTCTGGGTCTGACTTTTATTTGATCTTGGATCAAATAAAACAGTGTCTTTGCTACACAATAATAAGGCAGAAGTCATCCTTCTGCTTTTTATTGTGGATACACTAGGTGACACTGAATATGTAGAAATCACACTGGGTAGACATTAATTGTGTTAGAAGACATGCAACATAAACAATTCATGTTTCTTTGAGAGCACCAGAGAAATATTCACTGTTCAATTTAATTGATGATGTGATCTATTATTTATAAATTTGTTTAGATGGGGGTACAGATTTCAGAGTTTAGACATGCAGCACTTGAATTCTCTGGCAAAATTACTTCTTAAATTTCTAGGAATGAAAATTCAACAGCAAAAGTAAAAAGTTAAGAAGGCAAAACCTTAGCTGGAATGGAAATAAATTCAGTAAGCATCAACAGCAAATGTAAAACTTCTGGGAAAAAAATGGAAGGACCTTATTTTAAAAATACAATATGTTTTATTTACATGTTTGAATGTAGCAAGATTTTTTCCCTGTTACTTTCCATTATTGTCATCAATTATTAATTTAATTGAAATAGAAAAAATTGAACTTCTGACCATCTCATAACCTCAAAAGTGTCATTTTGAAGATTTCTGTTATTTTTTAAATTATCAGATTTATTAGCTTCTTCATTTTTATTGTTTGAATTAGACATTGTCAGTAACCTGACTGTGTTTATTAAGATACTTGCAGATACTAGCCTGTGTTCTTTCTCAGAGTTTGATTTTTTGCTGAATAGTTAAGCCTTCAACTACAAAGAAAAAAGCCCATCTGCTAATATAGGAAGTCTCTATTTAAAATCAGAAATTAAATACCTCTACACAGACTTCCTGTGCATTTTAGTAGAAGATTGTCTTTCCCACTATTGTGTAAAGTTGCACTTGTTATTGTACTGAGTCTTATACAGAGAAATTAGGCTCTCAGACATTTTTTTGCTACAAAAATTTAAAAATGGTACATAGTACTCTGACTTTCAACCTCTGTGAGAGTCCAGATAGTATCAGTGTAGAAGCTATTCCTCCAGTTTGTACCATTGTTGATAGCGCTGCATGCCAAGAGTAGCTGTCAAGCTGACACTCTATGGGATGGCTAAATTAAAGGCCATCTCAAATTTCTGAAGTTATTTTATGAGATCACAGTAATATGTCCTTTCTTGCTTCTTTCGGATTTCCATAACACCCCTTTGCAAGAACGATACACGTGGTATTGTCTCTCCTTGTCATTTTCTGGAGCTCCTGCTAGAGGTTTCCTTCAGATTGCTTTCAAACATAAATGCAGCTGATTAAGAGTACAAAACTTCAACCTGCTTTTAGTTCTCTAGGAATGCTTTGGGAGAGCTTTATGCTGCCTTCCCCATCTGCACATCTCTTTGCTTTTGGCATTCTGACCCTATTGAAGTCTTTTAGTTGGAGGATGGGATTGATACTATGAAACTGTTGGGCTCCTCCTTCCCTTACCAGGATGAAACCTGCTACCAGGATAGCTCTCGTAAGTACTTAGAAGATCCTTTTCAATGTGAATCCTGGTAACAGCAGACTGAAGTCCTTTTTTTACCAAAATAGCTAAGGACATGCTTGACTTTAAGCACATAAGTAGTCTTATGAGACAGTTATGTTTTTGTTAGATGAGCATTATATATATTCCACCTCACAGGTAAGGAAAAGCATTTTTGATTAAGAAAGCAATAATGAAAACAGGCAGGTGTGGTGGTGTGGTGGTGTGGCAAAATGTCTCCCATTCCAGCTACAGACAAGAGTAGTCTACTGCCCCTGACCTCTGTCGCAGAGGCAACCTATCTAATGGTACAATTAGCTACATAGACTGATGAAGCTGGGCTAGTGGAAGCTCACAAACTAGTGTGATCTTCATGGATGATTAGCGCTGTGGTCTGCACAAGGCCTGCACTGGTCTAGAAAAAATCTGTTAAACTAAAAATCTGCCTATTCAGAAATTACAGTAGTTGTCTGTATTAAATTACTTTCACAAAATTTATATTTCTTGGCTCTGTATGCTATTGTTTATTAACATCAACTTTTTGGAACATCCAACAGAAAAACTGTGAAGGAAACAAAGAAAAAAAAAAGCTCTGAATCTATATATTACCAAACACAATTTTAGAATTGAAAGTTACGGAAAACAATAATTTAAACAGCATATTCTAATATTGTGCAGCCCCATGCCTGAGCTCAACTTACTTATTTAGTCTGGTGATTGACAGATGCATTTGGTAGTTTCTTGGATGTTCTATAATGAAAGAAAGTAAGGCTGAATCTCACTGATATGACTCCTGACTTTTCCATATCCTCTTCTAAACCACTTCTTTACGATAATACTTTCTTCATCTCTTACTTAGGAAATTTCCAGCAGCTTATAAACTGCACATTATAAACTGCACTTTATAAACCAAATTGAATTACAAATGAAAATCTTTGGAACAGATGTAGTTTCCCTCATGTATCCCTTTTGTGCTTCCAAAATCAGCCCTGTCAATCAAACCAACAGGTGGTGTATGGTTACACGCAGTGGAACCCCTCTCACTAGATACTTTCTTTTGGGGAACCAATCAGAACTGGCACTGACGTGATGAGGCAGACCTGTCAGCAGAGCTGGGGTATATAAAGCAAAACAACTATGTTAGCACTTCTGAGCAGTCGTGCATTCCCCGCCTCGCCTCGGGTGTAGGGATTGCAAAAAAACAAAACTACACTGTCAAGACTGTGTAGTTTTGTTTTTATGATTAGAGGCTCTTCAATTCTCATGCTGGGATTGTCTAAAAAAGATCTACTTTGGATAAGGACGTCGTTCAAGGAGATTTCGTTGGGCTTAGCCCACCCTTACAGGCACTTTGAGAAATCAGGTTAGTAGCATGATTCTGCTAGTGTAAAGACTTTTATCAGTCGTTAATAATCCTGATGTGATCTATTATTTATAAATTTGTTTAGATGGGGGTACAGGTTTCAGAGTTTAGATATGCAGCACTTGAATTCTCTGGCAATATTACGTCTTAAATTTCTAGGAATAAGTTTTGATAACACTCAGCAAAAAGTTTTTCTGGTATATTTAATGTTAACGACTACATAAGTTAAGATTTGAAAAGCTCATGGAAACATCTGCTTAACTTAGAAATTCTTTTCTGTCGGGAATGTTCAAGGTTATGCTGCTGAGAGATAAACTGAGAAGCTCCAAGAATAGCTCTGATAAAATGCATATGGTATCAGCTAGGCACTGATGACTTTTTAAGGGAATCAACTGCTAAGGTATCAATTACATGGCAGCTCTGGAACACTTGTCTGCTGTCATTCATAGCTGGGAAGGTTATTTCTGGAACATGACATTTCAGATGCATGCTTTCAATTCTAATTATACAAAAAAACCTTATAAGATCAGATCTTCATGACCAAAATTTGCCTAGACAATAAAATACATAAACTTTGAGTGGAGTCAATGAGCATTCTACTTAATTAAATTATTTCCAATCTGTTCTGGAGTCAGGAAATTACTTACATATACGTTTTTGTAATATTTAATTTTATTGTAAGAAAATTCCATATATTTTAGCTGAGCTTCCAAACATAGTTATAACTGAATTAGGTCTTAGTGAGTTACATGTGGCAGATACTTTTCTTCATCTTCCTTTCAGTAAACTAGTGTTGTGTTAGAATTAAATGTTTGAACTCATTCCCCCCCTCCCCCCCCCCTTGAAGCTGGAATGCTTTTGATAAAAGCCTGTTCCTCTGTCAAGCTGGAAAAAGTACCTAGATAACCAGTAAAGGCAACAAAAAGCCACTCAAAATTCCAATACAATATCCATTTCTGCCCTTATGCACTTATTGGTTACCAATTTCAGTGAAGGAACTCATGTCATGAAGAATTTTCACCCCTTTAAAAGGAAGCATAAATTTGGCTCACAGCACCAGAAACATCACATTCTCATTAAAATTTAAGTTAAGCCTGGGACTGTCACAAAACCAGGCATAAAAGCCAAAGCAAACAATAAATTTCTGAGTGAGATTGACTTGAAAAGATTATGGGGGTAACCATTGTTTAGTAAGTCACAATATGCTGTCAGGGGAAATTTTAATGAGAAAACTTGTAGCTTTAATAGATGTATGATACTATAAAGAAGATACTAGCTACATTTTAAAACCCTGCACAATTCAACATCAGTAAATAAATACTCTCACGTAAATATAACATACTCCTGATATAGAGCTTTTTCTAGTGGCAGTGTGCTATTTCAAAGTATGATCCTATGGCACAGAAAGAGAAAACAAACTATTTTTCTTTCAGATTTCACATGGATCTGCAGTTGTTCGAATCATCAGTGTCAGTGGCTACCTTATATGCTAGCTCACATTTCGAAGGTGGCTCTCTTCCCGTATTCAAAATTCCATTGAGATACTCTCTAGAAGAGTGGAATTGTATCTGTATCTTCAATGCCAATGTGGTTATGTGTAAAATGAAATTATTCACTGCTTACAGTCAGCTTTTATAAGAAAGCCTCCTGGTATTTTTTAATTATTAAAAGCCAAATACATTGTATATCTTTTCAGTTTTTTCCGTTGCTACTTAGTGACCTAGTTGTCTTCCCATTGGAGAATACAAATGCTGTACACTGATAAAACATCTTTAAATCATTCAAAAAAGTTGTTACATGGAGATTGTACTTTCTTTAGGTAAAGGAGATTAAGGGATGAATAGAGGCTAGATGACCTGCACAAGGTCATGCAATAAGTCAAGCAGAACTTTGTTTCCCACTGCATACTTGTAATCCCTAATCACAGCTTCACTAAATGTAGAAGTTTCACAACCAGCTCAGCCAAGTGTGCCCTGAGAATAATTTGCTATAAGACTTTTCTAAAACCTTCAGTCTTTACATTTCACCAGGTCACTGTGATTTAAAACTGAGTAAATGAAAATATCTACAAATAGCCCTAAAATCTAGCAAGAACGATATGTGTATAGTAACAATGTCACCACTCATAGCTATGTTTCTGTTGCTTTCAGAGTGCCTGCAAAGATGACGACAAAAGCACCAACATTTACGCAGCCGTTACAAAGTGTTGTGGCACTGGAGGGTAGTGCCGCAACCTTTGAGGCTCATATTAGTGGTAAGATTTTTATTCATTCTTGCAAGATTGATTATTTTATTATTATTAGTGGTAATGTTTATGCTAAGACAAATGGCAACAGTTTTCATAGATACTAATCTGATCTGAATGGGTAAAGATCAATGCTGAAAAGTGAACGTGCATCTATATCATACGGTACTAATGAGCACTGTGAGATGCTGTCAGATACCCCCAAACATAGTGCATAAAATTACAGGGCATCCCAGGCAACAGGTAATCATCCTGCCAATGAGATAGAGTCTAATTCTCATGTGTGTTAGAATGAAAACTGAAGGAAAAAAAACCAATCAAAGTATATACATTTAAAAATATAAAGATGCCTCATAGTTTTAAATTATATTTATTATTACCAATCTATACGCTATTAAAACACCCTGTCTTGTGCAAAACCCCATATAAACTCCCAAGATAACTTTGCCAGACAATCAACACTAAGAGTGATTCCGACCTCGGCAATGACTAAGGAGAAACGACATATGTTCCTGCTGATGGAATTATATTGTCTTACAAGCATTAGCAATGTGATGATCCACATAGCATAAAATGGTGTGCGCTCTGTGACAGGTGCAAACACATGATCTGGCCCACTGTAAAGATCTCTGACATCGGTGGCCCACTCCGGTTCATCCTTTAGTCTCTTTGGATAATACTGGCTCAAACGTGGTTCACAAAAATTGTTCGAGCATGTCCTGTAGCCTACCTTCATGATATTTTTTTCACGCCTTATTCTGTTATTCAGCCCTCTACTCATCTGTTAATTGCTCTGACCTTCTCTTGTTGTCTGCACACTATAAATTTTCTGTGAAAAGTTTCTTTTTACTGATGATTACAATCTGATATTACAAATACATAAGTGTATAATCAGAACAAGTTAGGACACTAATATTAAAACTCAGTGAGTGCTTTTGGCTGTTTTCATTTGTGTGATATCGTGGAGTACTTGGGAGTGGAACTTGATTTTTTACTAAGAAGAGATACAGCAACTTTTCCAATAGCATATACCATATTTGTATTTTAGTCCCAAGTATTATGTGAGGCAATCTACTGTTAGTTTTTGTTCATGTTGTAGGATTCTGGAATATCTTTCCTGCTTCAAAAGCATTTACCAAGACTGACAGATCTGACAGTGGCTTGGATATTTATTTTTACAAATGCATAAAAATTATGAAAGTGTTATTTTAAGAAATAACTAACTGCATAAATAATAGAGTACCTAGCTTTATTCTGCTACATTGTCTGGCTTTCACATTTGTCATGAACTATTGAGAATTTGAAATTCAGTCTCTCTGTTTATTTCTGATATGACTGCCCTTTTTTATACAAGTCAATTATTAATACAGAGCTACACTTTGAATGTGAAGAGCCCAGTTAATCTAAGAGTACCGAGAAGAGCTTAGCAACCACACAGGATGAAATTTTGCAGTCTGTAAACCAGAACAAATGAATTGTACTGCTGTACCAGACTGAATTAAGTGCCACATTACAGAGATTTGATATTGGACAAAAATACCTAGTACCTCCCCCTGTGCTCAGAAAGCACAGAACATGTAAACCCTGTGATTAAAAGCAGTAAATGCCAGAGCAGCTAGGACATTATCATGGGGGGAGCCCTACTGAGTGAGCAGTGACTGAGGAGATGTGAGACTGCACATCACTGTCAAGAAATCTGCAGTGCTGCTGACATTAGAACTGTGTCCGTCCTCATGTTTCCAGAGTGCTGATCAAGTATTGAATTTGTTTATAAAGAACTAACCTATACACCGCCTAACTTTAGTTGAACCTGTATTTTCAGGTATTACCCAATGCAAGCCAGCCCTTACACTCTGTATATTGTTGAAAGCAGCACACAGATTGTACACAGGTTGGCAGTTCTTGTCATTTATGTCGTTGTCAGGACAATCTCATTAAATTGAATTATTTAAGCAGTGAAGTTGAGGTATTCCAGGTTAATTTTCTTCTTTTTGGCAATAAAGCTGGAAAGAACTTAAGGAGAGTTTTAAAATGGAGAAGAATTTCCTAATAATCAATATTCAAAAACATCTGTAATTTGATGCAGATTTTAGCATTTAGTACACATCTCTGTAGCATGGGATTAGCTGAATGCTAGTAAATTTGTGAAGTTGTGTTTCTTTTAATCTGAATTTGGGCTCAGACTTTCTAAATGGCTTCCGGCTTTGGCTCCCTTGAACATACCAGTTTGAGACATCAAATTTGACTCCATTTTTAAAAATACAGTCCTTGTTCAACCAAGTAAACCCTCTTGTTTGTTAATCATCATATGATACTGCATCAAGAAAAGAACATTTTGGCAGTGTTTCAAGAAATTCACTATTGACAACATGATTTTTGGTTGCCTTGCTTAAATAACATTTTGAAACTCATTTGCACAAATGTTGAAGACACATAGCTCTGCATGCAATCTGTACGATCTACTGGAAACTCTATGTTTATGACGATAATGCCCAAGTTTTCCTATACCAGTAGTACAAAATTGAATTATACCAGCCTCATTAGGGCTGTTTGATAACTTCTATCTGTGAAATTAACAATGCTTGAATGTACTTTTACCCTTTCAATCTCTGGTCCTCTCTAAAACTGACCACATTCCCTTTCCGTGTGTGTTTCTATTTTACATATATATAAAAATCAGGTTTTCAACGTGAGTAAAATTTAAAATTTTCCTAGCCAAGTCTGGTATGACTGCAGACAATTGGTAAGAGCTTCAATTAATGCATCTTGGCTTCTCTTTCATTTAATCTCACACAGTCATACTTCTGGCACATTGAAGCCCTGAGTAATTAAATTAATTTATAGGAGGGATACTCTAGAAAGGAAGCAGAATTCTGTTGTACTGGTGTTTTCCAAATCACAGAGAGTGGGACTGGGGAGATCAGAGCAGCTGTGGTAAGCACAGTCTCAGATCTCACTCCTGAGACCCTGTGCAGTGCAACTGGTGATTTGGCTTGAGTGGAGAAGTACATAAAGAGACTTTGCAGAGCTTTTCCTTTTGGAGAAATGGTGTTCTAGGAGCATGAAAAAGACTCTGAGCCAGAACTATCTCCTTAAATTATCTGTTCTCCTTATATGGCTCAGATCAAAATTTTTCTTGTCTATCGAATGGGTTTCAGTTTCTCAATAAATTGGCTGAGTAGAACACCAGAAAGAAAGTTTTGATTAGGAATATAAAATCACGATTTTAATCGAAAAAAACAGTTGTAGACATAGATGAAACTCTTGTGATTAGAAGAGTCTTGCTCATGACCCTGACAAAAAAAGGATAATACATTTGAATAACAGAAGATCAGCTGATTCCAGCAGATTGCTTTCCACCAAACTCAAGCAGAATTACTCTCAGAAAAAAAAAATAAATAAACAAAAAGCCAAAAAATTACTACTATTTGATGTTAATGTCAACAACAGTCACTTTTCCTGTCACTTCATTTTCTAAAAGCATTTAGTTTTCGGACAACTACTTAACTTGGTTGGAAGTTCTGATTTCCACTTTGTTTTCAAACTACTGGACTGGATTATTTTGTTAGCAATGCTACTTAAATAGTCAGAAATAAATAGATAAATAAAATATCTCTTGTGCATAAATTCATAAATCCATCACCCTCATAATTTTGATGAACTTTTATTCAGCAGGATTGCTGAACTCAGCAGGATTGGCAGGCACTACAATTGACTCATTATTCAAGTGATTTCCTAAATGCAGCAGCCCTTGCAGTTGCCCTATTGCTCTGTGTATTTAAAGACTTTTCTAAAGAGAAATTCCTTTACCACTGTGTCACTGGATAGATAGATCTGTGACTATGTCACTCCTCTGCACTGTATCTCTATATAATGTGAGTGACTACTATGGTAACTTTGGATATTTGGCATTTCATAGCATCTTAATCACCTTTTGTCTTCCTTTTTCCTTAGGTTTCCCAGTTCCTGAGGTGAGCTGGTATCGGGATGGCCAGGTTCTCTCTGCTGCAACTCTTCCCGGTGTGCAGATCTCGTTTAGTGATGGCCGCGCTAAACTGGTGATCCCCACCGTGACAGAAGCAAACAGTGGAAGATACACCATACAAGCCACCAATGGATCTGGGCAAGCAACTAGTACTGCCGAGCTACTTGTCACAGGTATCAAACAGTCAAAAAAGGTGCTTCACTCTGGTAGCAACGTGAGAAAGAGCATGATAACACAAGTGTCACAGATAATGAAAAAAAATTGGATTGAAGTACATGATTAGCAAAGAAATAGCCAACTAAACCCCTCTTCTAAAGCTGTCTAGAATTCAGCATGTATTCTCACCAGTAATTTCTATCAATGTCCTTTACATCTTAATGTATAAAGTTTAATCTTGAGCTTATAAACCCTTCATGACAATTACAGGGTTCTGGCTTGACCCTCCAGGCTTCTACTCATGTGACCTATCACACTGGTTACATTCAAAGGACACATAAAATAAAAGATAAAGTTCTGCAGGATGGAGCCCTTAGTGACATTTAAATATAAAATTTATGTTTATCAGAATAACTCACAGAAGGAGTCCTACCCAAGAGATTATGCTTAAAACCTATGGCTATAGTCAATATATCTCTAATTCTAGTCAATATACCTCTAATTCTAGAAACATTTATAGTCATCGGCATAGTCAGCAATATCAGCAGTTTTAAACACATGAAAAAAGTTGAGGGTGTTTGCATTTTGGCAAATTGACTCAATGTTTTCAGTGTTTGAGAAGGTAGTATCATCTGTCAGCAGCATGTGAAGGAGAAAGAGGCCTTGTGCGCTTCTGGTGTTCTTTCTAACAGATATCATTGTTTTTTCTATTTGTTTCTTCAACAAATCTGCAGCTGGAACAGCACCACCAAACTTCTCACAACGACTACAGAGCATGACTGCAAGACAAGGAAGTCAAGTTCGACTTGACGTGAGAGTGACTGGAATCCCTACACCTGTGGTGAAGTTCTATCGGGATGGAGTAGAAATCCAAAGCTCCCCCGATTTTCAAATTTTACAAGAAGGAGACCTTTACAGCTTAATAATTGCAGAAGCGTATCCTGAAGACTCCGGTACTTATTCAGTAAATGCTACAAATAATGTGGGACGTGCTACTTCAACAGCTGAGTTGCTAATTCAAGGTAATGGAGTTGGAGTTGTAAGCCATGAAAATAAGAGAGCATTCATTATTGTTATGGTACAATATGCACCACTTAATCAAAGTTATATCACTAAGTTCATTTATAACTTTTTTCTCAAGAACCATTGACTTGCAGTGAAAAAGCAGTGTCTTTGGTGAAAATTACTGAAGATTTTTACTGAGAATTTAAGACTGCCTTTTCCCCAGAATGGGTCTTTTTTACATTGAGGAAACAGTAAACAGAAAAAAACTGTAGGACATTTTCAGTTGTTCTTGTTTTGTTCTATAGATTTCCCAAACTCGTATTTGTTATCTGGCTTCCATAGAGTAGCTATATTAAACTGCAAAACCGTACATGGTCTTGTAAATGAGCCTGGTAAGTACGAAGATAGTTCTTCAGCAGAGGAGAATTGCAGAAGTGAATCATTCTACCCAGAGCAGTCTTGCTCGGATTTTACCTCAGTCCATCTTCGAGACTATGTAGTCATTTGAGATCCAGAACTGATTCTGAAGAATCTACAGTAAATGTGTTTTGATTTGGTTTGTCTGTGTTTTATTTTCTAATGACATAGTAATGCAGAAACACTATTTCAAGTGTTTCCGCAATTGCCTGTCTATAGATACTGCAGGAAAACCAGGTGGTTGCTTAATTCTTACTCTATAACTTGCGTATAACTGGAATTGACCATTCATTTATTTCTGCAACTGCTTATTGTTTGTTGCTATATGCAATTCTCCTGACCAAGAGTTTTCTCTTCCAAAAGGTGAGGAAGAAGCCGTTCCCGCTAAAAAGACAAAGACAATTGTTTCGACTGCTCAGATTTCACAAACAAGACAAGCCAGAATTGAAAAGGTATATTTTTCAAAAGCAAAGCAGGTAAGGCTAAAATGTGAATGATTACTTCTACAGTATCTCACACTCGGTTTCTTGATTTCCTTGTAGAAGATTGAAACCCACTTTGACGCCAGATCACTTACAAGTGTTGAAATGGTCATAGAAGGTGCAACAGCCCAACAGCTCCCACACAAAGCACCTCCACGAATGCCTCCTAGACCTACATCAAAATCACCAACCCCACCAATAATTGCTGCAAAAGCACAAATGGCACGACAGCAATCACCATCACCTGTTAGACAATCACCATCACCTGTAAGACATGTCAGAGCACCAACACCCTCACCAGTAAGGTAAACATTATTGTTTCAAACGAGACTGGTTTTTTTAGTTACTTTCACATATAGCAGTGATACTGTAGAATGAGAGCATAATACATAATGAAAAAACAAACTGACTTAATACTTGACTGTGTTTGTTCTTACTGTGAGCTAGAATGCTATATTTGCCACTGCTATAGAAGTACATGCTTCTTATGTAAATGTTCTATCCTATATGGAAGAAAGTCCATTAGAGAACAAATGCAACTGAACTAGAACT
Source organism: Cuculus canorus (assembly GCF_017976375.1). Taxonomy (NCBI): domain Eukaryota; kingdom Metazoa; phylum Chordata; class Aves; order Cuculiformes; family Cuculidae; genus Cuculus; species Cuculus canorus. Next base: position 25,511,313 of record NC_071406.1, on the reverse strand, counting down.
CAACACCCCAAGTTCATGATGAAAGACAATAAAACACTAGAACAGTTGGCCATTGATTGTTTTAGATGAACAGAGAGAAGAGTGATGGCATTCTAATGAGCAACAAACAGAATTGAAGGCTATGTAAAAAAACATGAACACATGTTTTATGTGTATGCTGGTAATGACTGCAGAAATAAAGTTCTGAATGTAGGCAATATGGTTACAGAAAAATGAAGTTTAGCTCTGCTGCATAAGGGGTCCTCAGAGAGATTGAAAAACAGGGCTCATGGTCTGGGAGACCCCAGGATATCTATGCTGAGAGGCAGGTAAATAGAATATTGCTTTGAAATCCTATGATTTTAGCATCCTGAAGCACCAGTGTTATGGAAGGAATATCTCCAAGGTGAGTACTTGGAAAATTCCCATTTAAATTGCCAGAGCTAGGTACGCTGGAGAGTTTTGCCCCATTGAGAATAATTTGCAGGGACAGGAAGAAATGGACTGATAGTAACTGACAATATCTAACAAATTGCATAGATGAAACAATAATTTAGTAGTGCCATCTAGAGTGCATATGGAAATGGGATTTTGTTCTCCTCTGCTAGTCAAACCACTTACAGACATACAATACATTTGAAAATAAACCCAAAAGTTAATATGATGTTTCTGCCCCCTAGTGCTGCAATTTGCTAGTGTTATCTGGGAAATTCAGCACAAAAAATTCCTTTCAAAGAAAATCTAAGTATGAAAGCCTGTTAAAGCATTTTTAAGAATGCTTTAAAGTTATCTGCTAAGGCTGGTATTGAATTTTTGGAATATCAGAATTTAGAAACTAGCGCTTTCCGAGTTGGCTACCTATTAGTGTGGCTGAGATTTATAAATGTAAGTATGGGAAAAAATACTGGCCCTGATCAGAAGTTTGCCTGGAGTCTGAACACACGTATGAAAAAACTCATGGAAGTGCAGAGGTACACACAGTTATGTTATGGCTAAGTGGCTGGCACAGGATATTTTTTAGGAAGCGTGCTTACAGTTTTGTTTACAGAGGCAGGACAACAGATATAATATGTAATACTCGCAGCCTGTGAACCTTTTATATTATTCCTGTTAGGAGGATTAAGATAGAGCAAATGGAAGCTAATGATATATTTTTATATTTTAAATACACACGCTTAAGTGAAATGTCCTTTGACATTCGCCCTTATTTCTTTTTGGAACTCTAACTAAGCTAAAGAAATATTCCATTTATGACTATGACAAAAATACGCATTAGGCATATTGTTAAAAGCAGATAAATGTCTAAACAAGTAGAACACCCTAAAAACACTTTTTAAGAATCTAATTACAAAGTATGGAAGATACCTTAAGTGGGGAATGAATTTAAGGTCAGGCTGAAGCTGTTTCCATAGCTATCATTGTATGACACTGCATTAATACTTTATTCTTTCATTAGGTCAGTTTCTCCTGCTGGAAGAATCTCCACCTCACCTATTAGACCAGTGAAATCTCCATCTCCAATCCGTAAAACACATGTAGCGACAACAGCTGGGGCTGAAGTCCTTCCTCCTTGGAAGCAGGAAGGATATGTTGCAAGCACAGAAGCCCAGATGAAAGAAACAAGAGTATCTACAAGTGCTACTCAAATAAGAACTGAAGAAAGATGGGAGGGGAGATACGGGGTCCAAGAACAAGTTACCATTAGTGGTGCTGCTGCTGCTGAGGTTGCGGCTGGTGCTAGAGAGGTAAAGTCTGGTTTTGGAAAGGGTGTTGTTTTTGCTTTGCTGAATAGATCTGCTAAATGGAGTCTGAGAGGCTGTGTGTAAAAATGTGTATGTATTTGCCGTTGAGAGAGTTCTGCTGCAAATATTTAAATGCTTCTTTACAACATTCTGCCTATGTACTTGTTATGTATGCGAAACATGAAAAAATGTCTTTTAATGTGACTAATATAGGTGAGAAAGGACAGTGAAAAAACAGCAGCTGTTGCTACGGTTGTTGCTGCTGTGGATCAAGCCATGGTGAGAGAACCAGCTCCAGGTGTTGTAGAGCAAACTGCTAAAAGGACAGCAATGGCTGCAGTCCACGTTCAGCCTGTTCAGGAGCAGGTAGAAATAGAGTACAGACATACTATGGTTTTCCCTTTATCCCTTCACCCAACACGCAAACAAGATATGATTCACTGTGAGGAATTAACAAACTACTACCCAGTGCACTGCAAAAGCATGCATTCTCGTACAGAACATCTGGACTGTTAAGGAATGCCCATGGATCACTTACTCCATTGCTTTCCATCATAGCAGGACTGAACTAATTATTCTTAAATTATTTTTAAGTTTAAGAATGCCTTCTATGAAAGTGATCCTGTATTCTCCCTTGTCATTTATTCTGTAACATTGTTCTTACACCTGAAGTTTTCCCTCTAATATCTTATTTATAATTTCCCTACTAGGAACAAAATAACTCTCCCTTAGTATTTTTCCTTTACTTGCATTCCTCTCTTCTTTTTCTTTCTCCTCTTCTTTTGACAATCAATTTGTTAAAATGAATTTTATGACATTGTTTTTTTGTTTGTTGCTATAAAAATTAGATGAGAAAGGAGGCAACGGTAGTAGTTACCAGTGATAAAGCCACAAAACAAACACTAATATCAAGAACTAGAGAAGAGATTGTTACTTCACAAGAACAAAGACACATCTCCCATGAAAAGGTGAACACAGATTTTACCTATGATTGTCATACCCTACCTTCTTCAAAAATCTAATCTCTCATCAAGAAGACAAGCCTATCAACGAGAAAAATGACATACCATAATATTGCTTTTTCATTATTTTTTCTTTTCATACATATTCACTCTTCTAGTGACATTGTCGTCATTCTCCCATCTGTCCTTCATGATGATTGTATTTCTTTTTTCATTCCTCTTCTATTATTAATACCCAACAATACAATAGATAAACTTGAAAAACATTAACTTAGAAAAAAATCTATTTTTTATATAGTGTATGATGATTTACTAGATAGTATTCTCAATCATTTAAAGAACTGACATGTGGGAAATATCTCTTGAATTTTCTTTTTTTTGTTTTCTGATTTGTTTCTAAGCTTGCTATTTGTAGCCTGCTTTGTTTGGGTCAGAAAAGGGAAGAAAAACTCATTCTGCACTGAAATCAACTTTGCAAATACTGATGTGTGATTAGAACTCAAATTATTTTAGTATGGGTTTCATCAGACAAATGTGATTTAATAGAAGACCAATTTTAATAGGGAAATATTCCATTTGCATTCTACTGAAATGCATGAGGAAGAAAAAGTGTAACCTATCTTTAAAGTACCGAGCAACTGAAATCCACCTGCGCAAAACCCCAAATTCTATGTGCATATTACATTTGAACTTCTTGGTAAAGTGAAAGCTACCTAAAACTTGGCTTTAGTATCCTACACTTTCTCCAACAGATTATGATGCAGGATAGTTTTTCTCTGATAGGAGCTTTTTTATTACTGCTTTCAGTAGCAAAGCAAGCATTTGTGGAATGTTTTATTACGTTTATGCTAAATGTATATACCTTTTATAAGAAGTCTGTTTGTGTTGTTATTGTTGTTTCCAGACTAGCTGATTTTGAAATCCGGAGTTTCATGTTTTTTCTCCCTTTCTTTTGTATCTTCTTTTCCAAATGAATCAAAAATCTCGTAGCACATATTTTTGAACAATGTCTCATTTAAATTTCTTTATTTGTAAACAACCAGGTGAGAAAAGAACCAGAGAAAACTCCAGTACCCACAGTAATAATTGCCACAGACAGAGCCAAAGAACAAGAAAGAATATCAGGAGCTAGAGAAGAAATATCTACGAAACATGAGCAAGTGCACATTGCTCATGAAAAGGTAAATAAACTTTACAGAGGTTGAGCTCATTATTATACTCTAGTAAGTTTTTAAATCTTATTCTTCATCAAATGTGCTGCATATCTTTCCTCTGCCAAAAATATTAAACTTTATAAATCAAGTTATTCCAGGAATAGGCCCAGCATCGCAGGTTCACTTCTACTGATTTCATAGCAGCTCTGCCTACAGAGGAAGAGTGCAGCTGCCATTCCCACAGATCCTTTGAGCATTACAGCTTTTACTGCCATAATACTAAGAATTTCATTTGATGCTTAATGACCTTTGCTTTTTGTCTGAAGGTAGATTTCTGAAGATAAATTGTAAAGGTTATCTCTCATGATTTGATATTTACATGTGGAGTTTGATTCAATGAAGTTCATATTTTTATGCAGGATGAATGCATCTGCTAGACCATATCGTGGAACCATTGTTTGTTGCAGTAACTGATGAAATAGTTCCATCTGCTGATGGGATTAAATATTAAGTCAGTAACACTAATTTTTCTGCAAACTGTTTCTACAAAACATAACAATAATATATCACAATTAACTAGGAAGTGGTAATATTCTTCTCTAATTCACACACAGATTAATGAAATATGTTAACTACTCTAAATGCATTGAGTTCAGCTAGCATGTAAGACAGGCTATAACTTGGTCTGCACAAAGGAATTATTTAATTTATCAGGTGACATTTTTCTCATTGATATACATTTTGTAACCTCATGCCACTTTCCCAAAAAGTTATATAGTTTTGACAACTGATATGATTGATCACTATTATTTTTCTTTACCATAAAAAACAGATAAGAAAGGAAGACACGAAACCTTCCGTACCTAAAGTAGTAATTACCACTGATAAACCTAAACCACAAGTCATAATATCAAAAAGTAAAGAAGGAATTTCTGCCAAACAAGAACCAGTGAGCATAACCCATGAAAAGGTGAATAGCAGTATCAACCATAGTTGGTTTTTTATCCTCTTTTGTTTACAAATCTTATATGTCCCACAAGAAAACTACTAACTATACTTTTCCAGCTCTTTTTTTCTAAGATTTATTCCACTTACGAACTTCTAAAACTAGTGTTAAATAGACTATATTATTCCACCTCTATCTTTCTCTCCTAACAGTTTTCATTAATAAGATGCCCATAATTCTCTTCTGCGTGACCTTTGGAATGGACTGACTGACTCCTGAAATGCATTTTAACTTTTTTTTAAAAAGAATTACTTTTATTTAATTAGGTGTCAGGATATAACAATACTTATCAGTATACATATAATGCAGAACTGTGTGCAGTGCACAAGGATCTAACGCCTTAATTCTCCTACCCTCTTCCCATTCCAAAATGCTTTCCCGTTGTTCAAATAACTTTCAAGATCATACGTAACTGAAACTTTTATTTCTGTTATGATAACTAGATTAAAAAGGAAGCTAAGAAAACTACTGTAGTTCCAAAAATAATTGCCACTGATAAAACCAAAGCACCAGTCACAGTGTCCAGAACTAGAGAAGAAATTACAGCCAAGCAAGAACAAATTCATCTGGCTTATGATGAGGTGAATATAGCTGTTGCAGATGTCAAATGCACTGTTACAATTCGTTTCATCTTTAATCATCACCTTTTAAGAGCTACTGGGGTACAATAGAATGCCCTTAAATTATTTCTTGATGATGTACCTGTTAAGTGGGATGATGGTCAATCAACAAGACTTTCTAGTGATAGAGGTTTATGTCTTGCCTTGTAAGAAAATACCAATTTTATGAGTACTGTTGCATTTCACTGTGAAATTCTACTCCCTGCCAGTGACTTTCACGTAATGTTTACTTGTTCACACTTCCTTTTTTCCATAAAATGATTCCTTGCAATTTTATGGTTGTCAGATGAAACAAATTCTCTCCGTTAAGGTTTGAATTGTATTGTTCTTTGTACAAGACAAACTTTAACATCCATTCAAGTCTGTCCAGTTTATTATTTCTGACAATCAGACATTTGTTGACACTGCTTTGTTCCGGTAGGACTCCCGCAGTAGAAAAGCTTTTCTGTTATACCATAGCCAGGAATGCTCATACGTGAGAGAATAGCATAGCTCCGAAGAGCTTTTATTTCAAGTCTATGTATCTACTTTGTTAGAAACAATATGGTACTTTCATAAATTACCTTTATAAAATGCAATTAAAATGTATATATAAAACATAAAGCATATAAAACCCACCAAGAGGAGTCAGACTGCTAAGAGATTGCAGTTACTTGACAGATGGTGTAAATTTAGTGCCAAATTCAGGTTGGTATAACGAATAATTTTGAAATCACCAACGACACTGCATAAGAGGTCCTTGTTATCTAAAGACTACTTTAATAATAAAATCTCTGTAAAAACTCACATTTTGACCTCACTTAAGTTATCTTATTTTAATGTTAAAATGTTTTATAATAAGCATGAAATTATCTATTAGTTTTTTCACACCTACAAGGCAAACATTTCATGTGCTTTGTTGCTACATCCAGATCAGCTATGACAGTAACAATGAACACTAGTATTAATCATCCTATCATCTACTGTAGACTGACTGGGCGGAAATTTGAACTCTGATGATATAGAAGTTATCATAGTAAAGTTTGTGTTGGAAGGGACCTTAAAGATCATCTAGTTCCAACCCCCCTGCCATGGGCAGGGACATCCCACCAGACCAGGCTGCCCAAGGCCCCATCCAACCTGGCCTTGAACATTTCCAGGGATGGAGCAGCCACAACCTCCCTGGGCAACCTGTGCCAGTGTCTCATCTCTCTCATGGTGAAGAAATTCTTCCTAATGTCTAGCCTAAATCTGCCCCTCACCAGTTTATACCCATTCCTCCTGGTCCTATCCCCACAAGCCTTTATGAATAGCCCCTCTCCAGCTTTCCTGTAGGCCCCCTTCAGGTACTGGAAGGTCACTATAAGATCTTCTCTGAGCCTTCTCTTCTCCAGGCTGAAGAGGCCCAAATCTCTCAGCCTGTCCTCATAGGGAGGTGCTCCAGCCCTCTGACCATCTTTGTAGCCTCCTCTGGATCTGTTCCAACAGCTCCATATCCTTTTTATGTTGAGGATTCCAGAACTGGACACGGTATTCCAGATGAGGTCTCACAAGAGAGGAATAGAGGGGCAGAATCCCTTCCCTTGACCTGCTGGTCATGCTTCTTTTGACGCAGCCTAGAATACAGTTGGCCTTCTCATCAACTAGCACCCCCAAGTCCTTCTCTGCAGGGCTGTTCTCAAGCATGTCATCCCCCATCGTGTACTGAAAAATGGGGATTGCTCCGACCCAGGTGCAGAACCTTACAGTGGGCCTTGTTGAACCTCACGAGATTCTCAGATGCCCACTTCTCCAGCCTGTCCATGTCCCTCTGGATGACATCCTGTCCTTCCAGTGTGGCAACTGCACCATTCAGCTTGGTATCATCTGCAAACTTGCTGAGGGTTCACTCAATCTCACTGTCAACATCATTGATAAAGATATTAAACAGCACCAGTCGCAGTACGGACCCCTGAGGCACTCCACTTTTCACGGATCTCCATCTGGACTTTGAGCCATTGACCACTACTCTCTGAATACGACCATCCAACCAGTTTCTTATCCACCTTACCATCCACCCACCAAATCCATATCTCTCCAATTTAGAGAGAAGGATGTTGTGGGGGACCGTGCCAAAGGCTTTACAGAAGCGTAGATAGATCACATCCGTTAGTTTACGCATGGTAAACCATGCAGTTACGTTGGTAACTGCTGCAGTTACCCCATCATAGAAAGCCACCAAGTTGGTCATACAGGACTTGCCCCGATGAAGCCATGCTGGCTGCCAATAATTACCTCCCTGTCCTCCATGTGCTATAGCATAGCTTCTAGGAGGATCTGTTCCATGATATTCCCAGGCACAGAGATGAGGCTGACAGGTCAGGAGATCTCAGGGTCGTCTTTTCTACCTTTTTTAAAAATGGGCACAACGTTACCCTTCTTCCAGTCACCAGGGACTTCTCCTGGAAGAAGGGTAACGTTGTTAGATAGTTGCTGCCCATTATGTCCATATTTGCTTACCTGCCCTGCTCTTTGACAAGCAGCCATATATGTGACTAAAAGTGGGCTTTCATACAAATGTCAATAAGTGTAAGGCACATAAGCATATATATGTTCTGAATGTGCATAGCTTGAGCTTAGAAGAAATGCCTATATTTGAATCTACTGACTCTGACATGTATCTGCGGTCAAATATATTTGATGTTTACATCATTATTTTTGTAAATGTATGCACTCTATCTTTGTATGAAATATACTTGAGTGAGCATTGTATTTTTAAGTATTTGTCAGATAGGCAAGCCTTTACTATAATGATGAATATTTGTATGAATTTTGCCAATGCAGACTGAAGCTGGAAAAAAGGCTGAAGCTGTAGCTACAGTTGTTGCTGCAGTTGATCAGGCACGTGTTCGATCACCCTGGGAACCAGAACAAGCAGATGAAGCTTATATAAAGCAGAGAACTTTGGAATACGGCTATAAAGAGCAAGCCGTAGTAGACCGCGTTGCTGAGGCCCCAGCAGAACGTCATGTTGTCACTAAAGAAGTTAAGACTGTCTATGTTCCTCCTGAGAAACCTGTCTCAGCTGCCGAAAAGAAGGAAGTTCATATATCGACAGAGGTTAGACTCAGTTTATATCGCATTCTTTTCCAAAAACTATGTCCCAGTAAAATCTGTTTCACTTTGGAGAACAGCATCACATTCTCAACAAATTTTTCATTGTTTTGTGTAGATAAAAAGAGCAGCAGAAACTAAGGCTGAGAAAACAATTCATGTTGAACACCCACGACCCCGCACAGCAAGTCCTCACTTCACAGTCTCCAAAATTGCTGTTCCTAAGCCAGATCATACATATGAGGTAAGAAGTGAAAGCTGCATTCAAGAAGAACAGCATGCTCATTTATAATGTAATAACCGATAGGTGACATTACATCTGGCTTTTTCCCCCACTCCAGTATTGTGCTTTCCAAATATGATCTGCAGTAGTTGTTGTTGGCTTGTTTGACCAATAAAAAGTGGTGCTGCAAGAAGACACACAAATTACTAAAATGTGAATTGTAATTATTAATTATTTAAACAAGCTTTTCATCTGTTTATGGATATAGCTTCTATACTTTGATGCAGTGAAATCATAAACATCTGTCATGCAATGTATGTTTTTTAAAGAGCACAGGTATCCCTCTTCAGTCTTATTGCGTGCATCAGTTCACTTGCGCATTGGAAATAGTTTTTTCTTTCTTCCTTGCAGATTATGACTTAATAATCTAATATTCAAACCAGAGAAAATCTTGACTGTGTAATATGACACTATCCATTTTTAATGTTAATTTTGCATTCTTCTGTTTGACTCCTTCACATAATATTTAAAGTTCCCATTTAATTAATTTTCTCATTCAAACATACTTTCTCTATTCATCTGGACTTTAAAAATGAACTCATCTTTCCTTCAAATTTAATTAAAAAACATAAAAATCACCAAAAATATGTTTCTTTTTAAATATTTATGTATGTTTTCCAAACATACATACACCTACAATAACATTTTGAAATCTCTTCAGTTACTTTAGTTACTGTTATGTAATTAGTAGTATTGTTTATTTCAGTATCAAACTGATTAAATGGAAAACTAAGACCTCAAGTCAATAAATTTAGAAGACATTTCTCATGTTCTACTTAAGACCCTCTTGACCATCAAATTCTAAAGTAAAAAGAAAATATTTGAATATTAGACACATCAAAAATAGTACAAGGATATTTTATCTCCAGTATTCTACTACTGCAGTCTTAATCTACATCATTTTCTTATACACAGCTCTTGCAATGTCAACAAATATGTAAGGAAGCAAATGTTGCATGTGCAATCTGCTCATGAAATGCACTGATGTAACTCTTTCTCTTTGGTTCCCTAGGTTTCGATAGCGGGATCTGCCATGGCTACTCTAGAAAAAGAGTTGTCATCTACTTCTGCTGTGCAAAAGATCACCAAGCCTGTTAAGCCACCTCAGCTAAAGCCACATGAAGTAAAGATAAAAGCAGAGGCAGTTGCCCCTCCGCAGTTTCCTTTTGGAGAGGCTGCTGAGACCTATAAAAGTCACTATGATGTTGAGACTAAAACACAGACAGGTGTAAGCATTAAAGATGAGGCAGTGCGGGAAGAACACTTGGTGTTGCGGAAAGAGGGTGAAGCAAAGGTACATTTTTAATAAATTTCTATCACTTTGACTGACTTCCATTTTAAAAACATACCATAGCCTCACGTTTGCAACTTCCCACTTTTATAGCATTCTCCTGACTTTTATCTTTCTTGTTTTATACAAATGCTTTTGAGGGCCTAATATTTACATGTGAAAAGCAAAGAGTTCTCTTTTAGCTAATTTCTTTTCTTATCTCAATTCTGCTGATTTTGTCCTTGGCTTTGCTAAGTGTTTATTAACCGTGTTTTAAACCACCTAGGTGACAGAAACTGCCAGAGTTCCTGTGCCTGTAGAAACTCCTGCTACTCCGCCCACCATAGTCTCAGTAAGTAATTTATATATACATTAGTGGAGCTATTGCTATTTTTTCTCCTATTTTGTATTCTAACTTTTATCTTTGAAAACCTGACTATGAAAATTTGGCTTTATTTGATCTTTTTAACCTCTGTATTAGAGGTTAGTCAGTCATACAATTTATCTGTGATGCAAACTATCATGAATGACTGTTATGGGGGTGATTCTTCACAATTATGTTGCATAGTAGGTTGACCTCTGCTGCAGTGGAAAAATTTCTTACCATGATCAGCAGAAACATCAACCTACTTTTTAATTTTCTTGTTAATAACAGTAATGCTCAGAGATCCCAAATCCAGTTTCAAGTACATTCTTTTGGAAAATTCCTCTTTTTTTCCTGGATACACTGCTGAACAGAAGACTGTTTTGAAGTAGACATTAAATTTTCCTTTCATCCATGTTATAGTTATTTGAATCTCTGTTAAGTAGTGAAAATTTATAATGATTGTGATACTCATTTTTGTCATTCAGGGCCTCAAAAATAAGACTGTGACTGAAGGCGAGTCTGTCACTCTGGAGTGCCATATCTCTGGTCATCCTCAGCCTACTGTAACGTGGTACAGGGAAAATTACAAGATTGAGAGCTCCATGGACTTCCAGATCACTTTCAAAGCAGGACTTGCTCGCCTTGTGATTCGTGAAGCCTTTGCAGAAGACAGTGGGAGATTTACCTGCACTGCTACTAATAAGGCTGGGAGTGTCAGCACTTCTTGCCACTTATATGTTAAAGGTAAGTATGTTTATCATTGTAGACATAATTTTTTTAACTACATATTACTTGTAATGTAACAGACATTTTTTCAGCTCCCAAGTAGAACATGTGCCTTGAATTGTATTCCAGGGTTGTAAGGTAACAGGGATGTAAGAATATGAGGAAAAGGCTAAATATAGGGCAACAAAGACTCTTAACTTGCTTCTTCAATGAAAGTACCTGGGCTTTTGAGCCAGTGAAGTAGTTAACCTTCTCTTTCTTTGTGTCGAACAAACTCACTGCTTAAGCACTATTCAAGTGTTTTAAAATCCAACACATATATATCATATTTGCCTTGCAGTTTCAGAAGAAATTGAGACTCGAGAAACCATTTCTGAGAAGGCTGTTACAGAAGAAAAACGGTAAAGTTACTTTCTTAAGCACACTGCTCCTACTATGGTCTTCAGTTTCTTGCACTCTGTTTATGAGTGCTTCTAACATCAACTCACTTACTTGCACTGTAATCTTATTTCAGCTATGTGGAGACAAAGGACATCGTAATGGAAGATGTCTCTGCTGCAGCAGAGGAAGTATCGGGAGAACCCATACCTCCTTTCTTCATTAGAAAACCCATAGTACATAAATTAATTGAAGGTGGGAGCATTATTTTTGAATGTCAAGTAGGGGGCAACCCAAAGCCACATGTCTACTGGAAAAAAGGTGGAGTTCCTTTAACGACTGGCTACAGGTACTTTGAATACAATGCGCAAGAACTATTTAAACATAGATTTTAATAATATTCAATTCGTGGTACCATAACTTTTATTCCCTTACTGATGCTGAGCCAAATAGGATCAGAGATATCCGTGACATTTTATTTTTGAAATGGAATAATCATAGAAGCATATCTTAATGTAAGACTTTAGAAGGCTCCTAAATTTTAAAAAATAAATATTTAAAAGACTGTAAAATGAGAGATGTTATATATACATAAAAATAAATAAGGAAGAAGTTTTGTGTTTGTTTTATTCTGTCTATGCAATGTTTGCATTCTATCTATGCAAATCTTATCTATAGAAAGCAACACACTTTCTAGCAGAGATAAAAACCTTGAACATTTGTAACATTCTTGAACATATCAATGCTATTAGGCCAAAGTACATGCACTCAGCATATGTCATTTTACTATGTCTAATAACTAGATCTCTGATACTTCAGTACTGCTGTTTGCATCCCATTTATTTTAGTGAGAATAGAAAGAAAGTAAACCTGTGCTTCAGTATCAGCGTGGTTATTTTTCCTACACTGTTCTGCAGATTCATTGAGTGAGAATTGCCTGCAAAACTTTCTCTTTATTTTTTTTCTTGTACAAGTTAGGAGTGATTCTCGTTAACTGTACAGTTAAAAGCAAATTCACTTAAAAGTCTGTTCATCAGAATTATAGAAAGCTTGTACTTTTATGTTCTCTGTAGATACAAAGTGAGTTACAAAAGAGAAACTGGGGAATGCAGACTTGAAATTTCTATGACTTTTGCCGATGATGCCGGAGAATACACTATTGTTGTTCGTAATAAACATGGAGAAGCTTCTGCAACGGTCTCCTTACTAGAAGAAGGTACGTTGTAGAATAAAGAAATGGGAAAAGTATTTCTTAAAATGAACAGTAAAATGCAGAAAATATTTTAAATTGTGATCAAGGTCTTTGCAGCTTAGTTTGGTCAATTCAAGAAATGTAAAGGGTGTTATGGTGTCTCAGTTTCTGCAAGACAGAGTATTTATCATCAGGTTCTTGAAGAATACATATTCTTTGTAAGAATTTGTAGCTATACCAGCATTGTTCTGTTAACATCCATAACAGCCAACATAACATAAGACATTCAGAGAGTCTGATAGTTTGCTCTATTACAGGGAAAGAAGCTAACTCTTTTTTTTTAGAAAATTGTCCTTATGAAAGTGCATGAAACTTTGCAGGAGATAGAACTACAGTGAAGAAATTGTAAAATAGCCTCTACAGGTACTTCCACTTTGAGAACTAGAACACTTAAATAGAACAGTAAAACTTAGCTGTTTATAAAGCTCATCTGAAAACACCAGTCTTTGCATATTATTGCTGTTCGTATTTTACTGACTAAACAGACAAAAGGTCTGATTGAATCACAAAAAAAAGTAAAATTCATTTGTACTAATTTTTTCTATTCAATGCAGTGAAACACACAATAACTTATCAAAATTAATGTGTTCTTCATTCTTAGCTGATTATGAAGCCTACATAAAATCACAACAAGAAATGATGTACCAAACTCAAGTGAGTGCATATGTACAGGAACCTAAAGTGGCTGAGGTAGCCCCACCTATTTCATATGGCGACTTTGAAAAAGAATATGAAAAAGAACAAGCCTTAATTAGGAAGAAAATGGCAAAAGATACGGTGATGGTCAGAACTTTTGTAGAAGATGAGGTATGTCTACCACTCCATAATCATTTTGTATACTGACATTTTACCAGTACCAATCATGTCTTTACAAGGTCATTATCTCATACACAGAGCTAATCCTCTTGCTTTTCTGTATAGGAACACCGTATTTCTTCTTTTGAAGAAAGACTTATCAAGGAAATTGAACTCAGAATTATTAAGACCACTTTATATGAACTTCTCGAAGAAGATGGAGAGGAGATGATGGTTGATATTTCTGAATCTGAAGCTATAGAAGCTGGATTTGATTTAAGATTAAAGAATTACAGAACCTTTGAAGGAACAGGAGTTACTTTCCATTGCAAAATGACTGGTTATCCATTGCCAAAGGTACCCCAAACCCGTATGACATTAATGTGTTTTAAATACCACTTGGTGCTCTATGTAAAAAAAAAATCTTCTATTATCCCATTGTCAGATATTCTACATGCTGCACAGAAAACAGCAAATCTCAAATGAAATAAAATCTTTTGTTCTGATATCAAGCTCAATTTTCTTTCTGCTCTTTAATAGAATAGTGTTAGGTTGGCTACCCAGTTCAGAGGTAGCTTAGATTTACTACGTAATTAGGTCTTGCTTCTCAGTATGTCTGAGCTAGAGTACACAAGTGGGAAGCACAGTAGCAAGTCCAGTCTGGGTCACTTTACTCTTATGTCAAAATGGCCTTTATATTTGTTTTGAGCTCCAAATTTCATGTTTCAGGGTATTGTGAAAGCGTGTTACTTTAGTCTGGCTTATTTCAAGTAAAATGTTATCCTGTATTCATGGACTGTGACTATACATCAGCTGAAAAATAGGAAGTTATAATATGTTCTATGCATGGATCATTATTGGATCATTGTCTTTAGGAGAGTTCACATAGCATTCTACTCTCTTTCCTTGCAGATTGCATGGTACAAAGATGGTAAACGCATAAGGCATGGAGAACGCTACCAGATGGAAGTTCTGCAAGACGGCAGTGCCAGCCTGCGTTTGCCTGTTGTTTTACCTGAAGATGAAGGAATTTATACTGCCTTTGCCAGTAATATGAAAGGAAATGCCATTTGCTCAGCGAAACTCTATGTTGAGCCAGTTGCACCCACAGCAACTCCAGGTTATATGCCAGGACCAGAAGTTATGAGAAGATATAGGTAAGAACACAGTAATGTACAGATTTCATGAGACTTCAGTGTGCAGTGATAGAGCGAGAACTCATTACACAGAAGCTAAACAGCTTAAGTTACTGGAGTTTGCATACCTATAGACAAGTTCTAAATGTCATTTTCATGGCTTACATTGATTTATGTGCCAGCACTTTTCTGATTTGCATTCTTAATGAGCAAAGCAATTCCCAGCATACCATTATTCACTGACACGGTATCAGATTTACAGCCTCAGCAACCATACTCATTTCTCAAAGTACTCAGTTTTTTGAAAAAAAAATTCTTCTGCACTTGGGGTTTCAGTACTGTGTGCAACTCTTACTTCCTACTCTTGAAATAGTTGTATTTCTATCATAGAAATAATCGAGCATCACCATATACTGTGTTCCATCTCCATACGCATGCACATGCATGCACATATTTACACAGTATTGTAAGCTATCTGTAGACTACCCAAAACCCCCAAATTTCCCTGGCTGTGGTGTACTGATACTATCCAGCTACACAAATTACTGTCAAAAGCCTAAAGAAAATTGACTACAAATAAAAATTACATTTGTCACAGTATCTCACATAGATAAATTGGTACCCTTGAAAATAAATGATGCTAAAGGCAAAAGACCATCTCTGTTTATCATATCAGCTCAATGCTATATAATGTTATCATACAAATTGTCTTATTTTTTCCTTCCAGATCTATTTCTCCACGCTCTCCAAGCCGGTCTCCTGCCCGCAGTTCTCCTTCTCGTTCTCCTGCCCGCAGATTAGAAGAAACTGATGAAGGACAGCTAGAGAGACTATATAAGCCAGTTTTTGTCCTGAAACCCACATCATTCAAATGTTCACAGGGGCAAACAGCAAGATTTGACTTAAAAGTAGTTGGTAGACCTATGCCAGAGACATATTGGTTCCATAATGGTACACCAGCTTCATTTTCTTCAACAAATAATTAAAAAAAAAAATTATATGCACTTTATACTTTTCTGAAACACTGTTTTGAGTGCAATTGTTTTTTTCTTGTGTATCTGCAGGTCAACAAGTGGTTAATGACTACACCCATAAAATAGTAATTAAAGAGGATGGAACCCAGTCATTGATTATTGTTCCTGCTATGCCTGAAGACTCTGGAGAATGGGCTGTAATTGCTCAGAATAGGGCAGGCAAAGCTTCAGTCTCAATGACACTGACCGTGGAAGGTATTTACTGGGCATGCTATTTTTAAGACACTGAGGAGTACTTCTTATTAAAAAAAAAATGGTTATGTGACTTCCTCTTGTGATAAATTGTCCTTGCTCTTCCAGCTAAGGAAGACCTAGTCAGACCACATTTTGTGGAAAGGCTGAAGAATGTTAGTGTAAAAGAGGGCTCTAGACTGGAGATGGCAGTGAAAGCTACTGGTAACCCTAACCCCGACATTGTATGGCTGAAGAACAGTGACATCATTGTACCTCATAAATACCCCAAGATAAAGTAAGCATTTTTAATTTTTTTTACACGGTAAAGGAGTTGATAATCACTGTCCTGCAAAGTGCTACCGACAGTGTGCTGAATACTTTTGCTTCCATAGAAAAAATTCACTGAGGGCTTAGTCTAATGGCTACTGAATCTACTACCAGCTTCTTCATTTCAGAAAGGCTAAGAGATATTTTATATCTTGTAGGACTCATTAAATTTTTTCCAACTTGTGTATTTGTGTATTTTGTATTCTGCAAAGCCAATGCTTTTGTAATACAACAAAGATTTAGGGAACCATTATCTGTCTCTTATTTTTTAAGTCCTCTTAAAAAATCTGCACTGAATTCAAGAATGTTTTTTATTAGCTTTCTCTGTTTGATTCTTATAAGCATAAATAAACATAAACAACATGTCTAATTCCTCCAGAGATTTGCCTTTGGAGTCTTTGACCTGATTTTAGAGAAGGGGAAGAATTAATATTAAAGAACTACAAAAAAGTTTAAAAAAAATTGTTTTAATATTTCAGGATTGAGGGAACCAAAGGGGCAGCAGCCCTTAAAATTGAATCTACTGCCAGGCAAGACGCTGCATGGTATACTGCTACTGCTATCAATAAAGCTGGGCGGGACACTACTCGGTGCAAAGTAAATGTTGAAGTTGAACATGCAGAGCCTGAACCAGAAAAGAGATTAATCATTCCAAAAGGAACTTACAAAGCCAAAGAGATTGCAGCACCAGAGTTAGAGCCTCTCCATTTGCGGTATGGTCAAGAGCAATGGGAGGAAGGAGATCTCTATGACAAAGAAAAACAACAGAAACCATTTTTTAAGAAGAAACTCACATCTTTACGGCTCAAGCAATTTGGACCAGCACACTTTGAGTGCAGGCTTACACCAATTGGTGACCCAACCATGGTGGTGGAGTGGTTACATGATGGCAAACCCTTGGAAGCAGCTAATAGACTCCGCATGATCAATGAGTTTGGGTACTGTAGCCTGGACTATGGAGTAGCCTATTCTAGAGATAGCGGAGTGATCACTTGCAGGGCAACTAACAAATATGGTACAGACCATACATCCGCTACTCTGATTGTAAAGGATGAGAAAAGCCTTGTGGAAGAATCACAGTTGCCAGAAGGCAGAAGGGGGCTGCAGCGAATTGAAGAGTTAGAAAGAATGGCCCATGAGGGTGCTCTTCCTGCAGTTGCAGTAGACCAAAAGGAAAAACAAAAGCCAGAGATTGTTTTGGTCCCTGAACCTTCAAGAGTCCTGGAAGGTGAAACAGCACGATTCCGCTGTCGTGTGACTGGCTATCCTTTGCCTAAGGTCAACTGGTACCTCAATGGACAGCTCATCCGTAAGAGCAAAAGGTTTAGACTCCGTTATGATGGAATCTACTACCTGGATATTGTGGACTGCAAATCATATGACACAGGAGAGGTGAAAGTAACTGCAGAGAATCCAGAAGGCTTTATCGAACATAAGGTGAGACTAGAGATCCAGCAGAGGGAAGACTTCAGATCTGTTCTTCGTCGTGCTCCTGAACCCAAACACGAGCCTGTACTGCCAGAGCCTGGAAAACTTCAATTTGAGGTACAGAAGGTAGACAAACCTGCAGAGAAAACAACCAAAGAAGTGGTGAAACTGAAAAGGGCTGAAAGAATCACTCATGAGAAGCTTTCAGAGGAATCTGAAGAGCTGCGTAGTAAATTCAAACGTAGGACAGAAGAGGGCTATTATGAAGCCATCACTGCTGTGGAACTTAAGTCTCGCAAAAAAGATGAATCATATGAAGAAATGTTAAAAAAGACAAAAGAAGAACTTCTTCACTGGACCAAAGAGATTCCAGAGGAAGAGAAGAAAGCACTTCCTCCTGAAGGCAAAATCACCATTCCAACATTCAAACCAGAGAAGGTGGAGCTTAGTCCAAGCATGGAGGCACCCAAGATATTTGAACGAATTCAAAGCCAGACTGTAGCCCAGGGGACAGACGCACACTTTCGTGTGAGAGTGGTGGGGAAACCAGACCCTGAGTGCCAGTGGTACAAAAATGGTGTGCAGATTGAAAGGACTGATCGTGTGTATTGGTATTGGCCTGAAGATAACGTTTGCGAATTAGTCATCAGAGATGTGACATCTGATGATTCTGCCAGCATCATGGTGAAAGCAGTGAATATAGCTGGTGAAACTTCCAGCCATGCTTTCCTGTTAGTACAAGGTAATCTAAATTCTCCCACTTTTACCATTCTGCTTGCTATAGTGTATTGTCTATATGGCCAGTGCACTTTTGATTCATTACATATTCTTTTGCAGCCAAGCAGTTAATCAGCTTCACTCAGAAGTTACAAGATATCATTGCTAAAGAAAGAGACTCCATGGCAACATTTGAATGTGAGACATCGGAACCCTTTGTCAAAGTGAAATGGTTTAAGGATGGAATTGAGATTCATTCTGGCGACAAATACAGGATGCACTCAGACAGAAAGGCTCATTTTCTTTCTGTACTAGCAATTGAAATGTCTGATTCTGATGACTACAGCTGTGCACTGGTAGAAGATGAATCCATAAAAACTACTGCAAAGCTTACTGTTGAAGGTAAGAAGCACACAGCTGAGTACCATTCAATGCTGTTAAAGTGAAATCAGCATCAGGAAGAAATGCACTAAGAAATGTTCAACCTGATTACATATTCTTAGAATCCAATATGAAAATTTGGAGATATAGTTATGTGAAATAGTTACGCCATATATATGTTAATTTCCTTAGGTTCCTTTAATAAGAAATGTTTTCATCAAGGGTATCTAATCAAGCTTGTTCATGAACGTAATTATTTTTGCCTGTAGGTGCTGTGGTTGAGTTTATTAAAGAACTTGAGGATGTTGAAGTGCCAGAAACCTTCTCAGGTGAACTTGAATGTGAGGTTTCCCCAGAAGATGTAGAGGGGAAATGGTATCACGGTGATGTTGAACTCACTTCTAATCATAAATATGTGATTGCGTCCCGCCGTGGTCGCCAAATTCTCACCATTAAAGATGTTAATAAAGATGATCAAGGAGAGTATAGCTTTGTTGTTGATGGAAAAAGGACTCGCTGCAAACTGAAGATGAAGCGTAAGCATTTCTAATACCTACATTGTCTCTATATTATAGATTTTCTATATTTATTAGAGTTATATCACTACAAAGCCATATTGTCTTATTATTCAATATTCTGCTTATCTGCTATGAAGATTAATTAATTTAATTTCATTCTACAGCTCGTCCCATGGCTATTCTTCAAGGACTTACTGATCAAAAAGTCTGTGAGGGAGATATTGTACAACTCGAAGTTAAAGTCTCCCTAGAAAACGTGGAAGGCGTATGGATGAAAGATGGTCATGAAATTCAATCAAGTGATCGTATTCACATTGTTTTGGATAAACAATCACACATGTTGCTGATAGAAGATGCAACAAAGGAAGATAGTGGAACTTACTCTTTTAGTGTTCCTGATCTTGAACTGTCAACCACTGGACATGTCACAGTGTACAGTAAGTACTGTCGTGATAAGTGAAGTGTTTGATTTATGGATCCTTTAGGATTAATTCCTAAAGGTATAGTTTTTTTTCATGATGAATATTTTTGAACTTGACAGGTGTTGAAATAATGGTGCCTCTGAAAGATGTTCGCGTAATTGAAGGAACAAAAGCTATCCTCGAATGCAAAGTTTCAGCACCCGATGTGTCTTCCTCCAAATGGTACCTAAATGATCATCAGATAAAGCCTGATGAACGTGTACAAGCTGTATGTAAAGGCACTAAGCAGAGGCTAGTGCTTACCAGAACCCATGCATCAGATGAAGGACAGTATAAGCTTATGGTTGGCAAAGTTGAAACAAGCTGCAATGTCACAGTTGAAAGTAAGTTTCTTTTAAGATGTACAGTTTTTTGCGAAATTATTTCTTTAAATCCAAAAATCTGGAATCAACTAATATATTTGTAATGTGTTCTTTTAATAGAAATTCAGATTATTAGAGGTCTTCATGACATCACCTGCACTGAAACACAGAATGTATGCTTTGAGGTCGAGCTCTCCCATTCAGGGATTGATGTGATTTGGCATTTCAAAGGTCAAGAGATCAAGGCTGGTCCTAAATATAAAATTGAAGCACATGGCAAAATATATAAATTGACAGTGGTGAAGATGATGAAAGATGATGAAGGAGAATACGTATTTTATGCTGGAGAGAAGAAAACCTCTGGAAAACTTACAGTAGCAGGTTAGTAAAGTTAAAGTCCAAGATTTTTATTTCACTGTTATTGAAAAACAAGGGTTAAGGTACTTGTAGCAATTGTGCTATTTCTGTACTTTTTTCCTTTAATTTATATTTTTTTCCTACATTATTCTTGCTTTTCCTCTTGTCTTTTGTCCTCGCTATAATTTGAATTCCACAAAGCCTTCAAGTAAATGCTATATGTTTTGCTAAGTCAGAGCCATACGCAGAAGGACATAGTATGCTTTTGATGTAATTAATGTAAAAGAAAGGTTTTTGTCTTTAATGTTCAGTATGCCTCTGCTGATAATAAAAATAATAAAAGACAATAACTGGGAAAGACGTAAAAAACACCTTTTTGTGATGTTCTTGCTGTTTCACAGAACTCAGAATGTCCATGAACATGCTGCAAATTAGAGCAAAGAATTTCAGCACCAAATATTCACGTGATTGCATTTTCTGTACGTGGGGGGGGGAAGATTGAACAGCAATACAACAAAAAACATGTGCTTTTTTTTCTTCCCAACAGGTGGTGCCATTTCAAAGCCTCTCACTGACCTAACTGTGGCTGAGTCCCAGGCAGCTGTTTTTGAATGTGAGGTGGCAAATCCTGAATCAGATGGCCAGTGGTTAAAAAATGGTAGACCTTTATCTATGACAGATCAGTACCGTGCTGAATCTGATGGTGTAAAGAGAAGGCTCAACATCCCTGTCACAAAACTGGATGATATGGGTGAATACAGTTACGAAATAGCAAGCTCAAAGACTTCGGCTAAACTGAAGGTGGAAGGTCAGTATTTTTTATAAGCAATTGATGAATTTAAGACTCGGTCCAGCATTACTCACTGTTTCCTGGATTAGGTCCCAAGATTTAACCATATATTGCTTCATTTCTTAAAAACATATATTGTGATGCACTTTCTGAGGTACCAAACTTTGTTTTGGAGTCTTCATATTTGGAATTTTGTACGGTATTTTACTGAAAGTACATTTTTTTCAAGGTACTGGCTAGCTGCTAGTCACTCTTTGCTAGTGGTGTATTAATAATATCAAATAAAACCCCGTTTCTTATGGATGCTATAATAAATATTACAAGCATGCCACTTTGGTGGCATAAAGCAATACATACATACCAGATTTTAAAATGAAATGCCGTGGTTCAGTTTTATTAAGATTATGACGTCTACTATAATTTTAATTTTTGATCTGTTTTGTCAAGTTATTTTTGCTTGTTTTTTTCCCTAGCTGTTAAGATAAAGAAGACATTAAAGAACTTAACTGTGACAGAAACACAGGAGGCAGTTTTCAGTGTAGAACTGACCCACCCTGATGTGAAAGGAGCTCTGTGGATTAAAAATGGTGTTGAACTTGAATCAAATGACAAATATGAAATTTCAGTGAAAGGAACTATTCACACACTGAAAATAAAAAACTGTGTTGTCACTGATGAGTCTGTTTATAGCTTTAAGCTTGGAAAAATAGGAGCAAATGCCAGACTTCATGTGGAAAGTAAGTGAACTTGGTTTCAATATGTGTCTTAATGTGTGGTTTATAATTCAAATCAAACACGCTGCTGAATCTTGTTAACTTTTTTCCTCAAGCTGTCAAGATCATCAAAAAGCCAAAGGATGTGACTGCTTTGGAAAATGCTGTTGTCTCCTTTGAACTGAGTGTATCTCACGATACTGTACCAGTCCGATGGTTCCACAAAAACATTGAGCTTAAACAAAGTGATAAATACAAGATGATTTCTCAAAGGAAAGTTCACAAGCTTATGCTGCATAATGTATCTCCCGCTGATGCTGGGGAATACACAGCCCTTGTTGGGCAAATTGAGTGTAAAGCAAAGCTGTTTGTGGAAAGTAAGTATTGTAAGTTTGTAAGGTCATTGCTACACCAATTCATATTGAATGCCTTGAACTGACAATAACCTGTTATGCTTGCTTGTTTGTTTGTTTGTTTGTTTACAGACTTCCACAAATACTGACTCTTGAAAATTCCTTTATTTTCTTTTATCTTCCCACCCCCCACCCCCTTAGGCATACACATCACAAAGACCATGAAAAATATTGAGGTCCCTGAGACCAAAACTGCCTCTTTTCAGTGTGAAGTTTCTCATTTCAATGTGCCTGCTGTCTGGTTGAAAAATGGTGTGGAGATTGAAATGAGTGAAAAGTTCAAAATAGTGGTCCAAGGGAAACTCCATCAGCTCAATATCATGAACACAAGCAGTGAAGATTCTGCAGAGTACACCTTTGTCTGTGGAAATGACAGAGTCAGTGCAACTCTGACTGTAAAACGTATGTAAAAATGAAATTAACCACAATACTTTACAGTTACTAACAACAGAGATTGTGTTAATACGTGCACTTGCATGTTCAGAAAAAAAACCAAATTCTTGGAGGTATTTTCAGATAATCCTAAACAGCCTCAATTACAGTTTTAAAAGAGATCTGCAACTGTGAACTTGAAAGTCAGATTCTACATTCTTCTGTTTAGGCCAATACGCCTGAACACCAAGTCACCATAGCAGACAGAGTTCGGATTCCTACATCATTCAGAAGTTTTTGGATATTTAATTGTAGTATTGATTCTGGACACAGAGCTTTCCTTTTACAAAAAAATCAGAATCTGTCTTAATGAATTTTAAATATCAATGATCCTGTTAACATGTGTTTAAAATACAGTGAAACAGAACAAAAAAAACTCAAACCATGTCAATTTACTTTCTTTTAGCCATCCTAATTACCTCTATGCTAAAAGACATCAATGCTGAAGAGAAAGATACAATAACATTTGAAGTTACTGTTAACTATGAAGGTATCTCATATAAATGGTTAAAGAACGGCGTAGAAATAAAATCAACTGATAAATGCCAGATAAGAACAAAGAAGCTCACACACTCCCTCTCCATAAGGAATGTGCATTTTGGTGATGCTGCAGAATACACTTTTGTCGCTGGAAAAGCAGCTTCATCGGCCACTTTATATGTGGAAGGTATTTGCCCTCTTGATTTGTATATTTAGTAAATTCTAGTGCTTTAAACAGCATCATGGCACTCATTCTACTTTTTTTCTGCCCTAGCTCGTCACATCGAATTTAGGAAGCATATTAAAGACATCAAGGTTGTGGAGAAGAAGAGGGCTATTTTTGAATGTGAAATTTCAGAACCTGATATTCAGGTCCAGTGGATGAAGGATGGACAAGAACTCCAAATTGGTGACAGGTAAATGATTACTCCTACACCATATTGTCTTTCATTATGTTCTTCACCCTAGGAAATAACTTGCTCATTTTCTTTTCTTTTGCCCTTAGGATAAAAATTCAAAGAGAGAAATATGTCCATCGCCTCATCATTGCTTCCACAAGAATGTCTGATGCTGGTCAATACACTGTAGTAGCAGGTGGAAACACATCAAGTGCTAATTTGATTGTAGAAGGTCGTGACATTCGTATTAGAAGCATCCGTAAAGACATTCAGGTATGGCCTATACAGAAGAATAAATAGTTCATAACTTTGTCACTCAAAGAATAATGTAACAAAGTGCAACAATGTCTGACCAGCAAGAGTCTTAACAAAAAAAATTTTAATCAAGGTCAGCACCTTCTTCTAGGAAACTGGAATGTGGGATCATGTGTAAAAACAAATAATATTTCTAATATTTACTCCTCTTGATCAAAGGTCATTGAGAGACAAAGAGCTGAAATTGAGTTTGAAGTCAATGAAGATGATATTGAACCACAGTGGTACAAGGATGGTATTGAGATCAACTTCCAATATGAGGAAAGATACAGCTATGTGGTAGAAAGGAGAGTTCATCGAATGACCATCTTTGAAACCACCTACTCTGATGCTGGAGAATATACTTTTGTTGCAGGACGGAATAGGAGTTCTGTTGTTCTTTATGTGAATGGTATGTGACTCCACAAACAACACTTTGACTGTATTTATTACCATGCATTTTTCTGATTTCTACATAGATTTTCTGTAAAAAAAAACCCAAAAA
The DNA here is from genome assembly GCF_017976375.1 of Cuculus canorus. NCBI lineage: Eukaryota > Metazoa > Chordata > Aves > Cuculiformes > Cuculidae > Cuculus > Cuculus canorus. The sequence goes on along the minus strand of NC_071406.1, from coordinate 25,486,826 downwards.
TCGAAAGAGAACCTTATGTCTGGAACACTACTGAAATCCTTAGGTATATGGATGTTCCTTGATCTACTGAAATAGCTGATGAAAGTGTTGTAGGCAGTTCTTCTTCCCACTGTATTTGTTTAGGAAAGTTTCAAGTCCTACTGAAACTGATTTGTTCGTATGGAAAAATATGCCTTGCCAGAGGGTTCAACCTAACAATTCTTGGGCACATTTTGCCAGAAAACACTTAGACCAACACAATTTAGTACATTAAGGTCCTTAATGTTAGATCATTGTCCCTGCATCAAGGAAAATGGTAGACTTTCATGGGCATGCAAGACTGGGAATAATAAGATTAAAAAAAAGAAAGGTTTGAAGCTTTGATAAATATTAATAATGAGATTTATCTTTCTCCTTCTTCCTCCTCTCCCCTTACTCCCTACAATTTGTAGCTCCAGAGCCACCTCAGATTATTCAGGAGCTAGAGCCAACCACTGTGGAGGCTGGCAAACCTGCTCGCTTCTGTGCTATGATATCAGGCAAACCGCAGCCCAAAATCTCCTGGTACAAAGATGATCAGCAGCTTTCTCCAGGTTTCAAGTGCAAATTCCTTCATGACGCACAAGAATATACTCTATTACTGATTGAAACTTTCCCTGAAGATGCAGCAGTGTACACCTGTGAGGCAAAAAATGACTATGGAGTTGCTACAACTTCAGCTTCACTTTCAGTGGAAAGTGAGTTTCCCATGCTCATAACAATGTCTGTGAAATGAGATTGTCAACATGTGTGTGATCTTCACCTTTAAAAACTACTTCTCTTTGTTATTCTTTAGTCCCAGAAGTTGTTTCTCCTGAGCTAGAATTGCCAGTGTATCCACCTGCCGTCATAATACCATTACGTGATGCTGTTACATCTGAGGGGCAGTCTGCTCGTTTTCAGTGCAGAGTTACAGGGACAGGTAGGTTTAAAGAAATCCTATATGTCATCTCATCTCTCAGAATTTTTCATCTTGAACTCAGAAAATACAGTACCATATATTTGCTGGATCCATCTTTCCCTAGAAGTACAGTTATTTGATATATGCACACAGCAAAGTGTTACTCACTGACAACTGTCAGCTGAGCAAGCTATATGCCAAAGATGGCATTCAGCATAAGAGTTCTAAACTGCTGTAAACATTAAGCATTTCCAAAAAGAAGATCTGTTTCAAAAAAATTGTCTTTGGAAACTTTCCAGTGTTTCAAATGCTGACTGATGTTGGGAAAATGTGTTGGTAATTAAAAACGCTGTTTCAAAACATGAAGTATCCTGGTGGAAAGCATTATCATATTAAATGAATATGACTAAGTTACTGATGAAAGTGTCACCTCAATTAACTAAAAAACAGACTGAAACTGTGCCTCAACCATTGTTCAAATATTCCTAAGTATCTCATATCACTCTGTAAACAGTAAAATGCCATTACATTTGTTTTCCTAAGATAAAAAGATTTTTGCGCATTGTCTTTTTAAGTGTGGATTTTCCTTAAAGAAGTTTGGTTTTAGTTGCATAGTATATCATTCTGCAAAATAATTCTTTCCAAGTTGACACAAAATCAAACAAAGCTACCTTTCTTCAATTCAATTATTTATTGAGTATGACTAGTAATAAAATATGCACATGGTAAACGACAGAATAAGATCCAGTTCCAATGCCAAAGGATTTAGTTATTTAAAGATAAATAACGTTCCAAATTTAAAAGTAATCCTGAGTAATGATTGTGTAAAAATCAATACAGAATACATAATATATTGGTAATATTATATTGGTAAATACAATTTACAAATATATATACTTTACATTTCCACCACCTGAAATCAGACTCCAGTTTTTTTAGAAAAGCTTTACAACACATTCGATTCTGCTTTAGAAGTGGTGCTAAAACTCACAAAATGTACGTTGGAAAGACCGGCCTGCTGTCTCTGCAAAGCATGCTGGTGTGATTTTTTTTACAGGAACTATATTTATGTGAATATGGAAGCTGCGTTTGCAGCACAGAGTATAAGGATCCTACATCTAGGTTCCCTTTCAAAGAATCATAGACTTGTTTGGGCTTCAGAAGACCTTTAATATCACCGAGCCCAACCATAAACCTCACACTGCCAAGTGAACCACTAAACTATGTTCCTAAGTACCACATCTACACGTCTTTTAAATACCTCAAGAGATGGCACCTCAACCAATTCCCTAGGCAACCTGTTCCAATGCTTGATAACCGTTCAGTGACAATATTTTTCCTATTGAAAATTTCCTTTATTGAATACTGTATTCAAATTGATTTCCATATCTCTCACTTATATTGTGAAAACCTGTTATATTAGGTTAGATAATACACGATTGTAAATACAGTTTTTTAACAGTACACACTATGTGACTGGCTATTGAAAACACTGTCTCGTTCTTCTGATGACAGTAATACCACATCGTTTGTGTGAAAACAGTTGATTCGTGGTTGTACTATAGTGCCAGTCAGAGAGGCAAGGTTGAAGTCTGCTTTGGTCCTCTGCTTCCCTGAGTCTACAAGAATCTGTACAAGTCAAGTAACACAACAGTTTATATAGGAACTTTACAAAGCTACAAAGACAAGTTATTTCTTGAGAAAAAAGGTGTAAAAACTTATAATATTAGCGACAAAAAGAGGCAAGGGACCGTCCTTAGCGAAAGGATACTCAATTTTAATTTCTTGTACCGGTCCAGTTCAATCTAGTGATTTTAAAGCCTGTTTAATCAGGCAATTGTAGCAGAATCCATTTTAAAAGATGAGACTTTCTCTGATTTTAGTAATAGCAAAATATATTTAAATTTGTACATTGAGAGGGGAAAGGAAAAATTATTTGTACTCAGGAATATAGCAGCACTAGAATCAGTTTTCCTGTACAAATATTTCCAATGCAGAAATCAAAACTTAAAATAACATGTAGGCCAGTTTGCATTGATCATACATTACCAGAGTAATACAAGTAAATTTAAACTTTAAAAAAGTACTGAGATTAAGATTTCTGACAGATATAAACATAAAAATAATGTAGTAGTCTAGTATCATAACTTATACATTTTTTTCTCCTTTCTGTTGCTTAAGCAGACCTGAAAGTCTCTTGGTATAGCAAAGAGAGAGAGATCAAGCCATCACGGTTTTTCAGAATGACTCAGTTTGAAGACACTTACCAGCTGGAGATTGCTGAAGCTTATCCAGAGGATGAAGGAATCTATACCTTTGTGGCTAGTAATTCTGTAGGCCAAGTGACGAGCACTGCTACCTTGAAGTTAGAAGGTACGGTGTGAAAAGTTAAAAAAGATATCTTGCTTAGGTCGTGATCCAATACTAATCTTAATATACACTGATGAATATATGTGAGTTGTTGTCTGTCATGTTGTCTTTTAACTCAATTAATTGCTACAATTTACAATGTTCACAGCATACATTTACGTCTCAAAAAAATAGGTCATGCACTTATTTCACAATTTTTCAATGTTCCATGCTGTTCACCTCTTCATTTTCTCCAGTATTAGAATCTGTCATGCATCAAATGTGATAGAAACCTTTCTAATGGATGTTCTTTGCTTACACACTCTTTGATTTGACTGTGACCAGAATCTAGTAAGAAGTTTTGTGTAAAATAAATTACTTTGAACATGTTGGAAAGCATGTTAGATAAAGGAGCGTACTAGGTACATGTGTAGCTGAAAAGAAATAGTTTGCATTCATATGAATTGATGAAACATTGACTAAAGTTTTAGAACATGAATATTGCCTGGATAATTTGTATTGTCCTTGATGTTATTTAACCATAAATATTTATTCTCTTTTTGCAACAGATTTTATTAATGATGATGATAAATTAGAATAATTAATGCTGTTAAGTTGCAAGTTAGAAAAAAACATCTTGAATGAGAGAAAATTTTTTGTAGCGTAGGGTAAGAAATTAAAAGTTGGCATGCTTCTTTTCAGGATTTAAAAAGGTTGAAGAATTTACATCAGAGTCCCATTGGCTTGTTTCTTCATCTGTTTCACTTAAGGAGGAATCTATTGGCCTAAGGCCCACCTTTATCCAGCCTATTTCAAGCTGCAGGGTATGCAGTGGGGAATCAGTCAGATTTCAAGCTAGAGTGTCTGGCATGCCCAAACCAAAAATCCAGTGGTTTCATAATCAGCATCTCATGTTGCCAAAAAAGGATTTAGTTTTCCACTTTGATGAGTCTACAGGCACAGCTATGCTGATAATAGTAGATGTTTTCTTAGAGCATGCTGGCCAATACTCTTGCAAGGCAAGAAATAGTGCTGGAGAAACAACTTGTACAGCTACACTTACAGTGACCGCAGAAGGTAAAGCCCCATTTTTACTTCAAAGGGATTCAGTTTGTTGTACACCACACTTTTATGTTATTACTAATGTTCTTCATTCCTTGTTTCGCACCTTTTCTTTACCTGCTAATGTTAGTAATACCTACTCTCTGTAAACTAGCCACTCTTGTTTATTCTGTTTAAGCTTTAACATTTGGAAATTAGCACCTTGATATAGGCCAAAGAACAGAATTATTTTACTGAAGGCATTTGGATTTTTAAAACAAGTAGTTGAGTGATCATTATAGCATTATAGCGTTACAGCATTTTCTATAGTATTTTATAGTATTTTGCAGTATCTTGTAAGAAAGAAAGAAAAGTATCTCATTCAGAAAGTACCATAACAAGTTTCTAATACTAAAATGGACAACTTCAGAGACATGCTTCACCTATGTATCAGCTGCATGACTATCTTAGGCATCACTTGTCATTCATATATGTGTATGGATAAACTTTGTGTCAAGAGCACAGTGCATCTGGCATGCTGAATTTTCAAATGAAGATCATTCATTTTCATCCTCCATTCTGTTTGATTTTATTCAGAGCATGGCCCAGTAAAGTTCTCTAGATATTAATACTGTTGTTATTTTTGTTACTTGATTACACAGTGCAAGCCCTAGATAGGCAAAGTTCTGGGAAAGATGTAAAAGTGTCTGTCCAGTCACAGGCTACATCAGAACTTCATGTTGCTTCTCTTCCAAAGAAGAATATCAAAACTTATCAAAAAGAATTCAAATCACTGCAACAACCATCACAGGAATTGAGTGTACAGGTTATTGAAAATGTATCAGAAAGTTTAACCATGAAAACTACATCAGTTGAAGAAGTGAAAGCCATGCACACAACAATCCTTTCCCAAACATCTCATAGCACCAGGATGTCTGCGGCTACTGCTGAAGAAATGAAAGACGTCCCTCCAAAGATTGTCTTACAGCTCAGAGACCTAGCTGTAAAATGTGGTGACACCGCTCAGTTCATATGTGTCTTAGAAAATGAATTATTTTCTGAGTTTCTTTGGGCCCACGAAGGTGAAAGGATAGAAGTATCTGAAAAACTGAAGATATCGCAAACTGGAAGTGTCCTACTGCTCACAATCTTAAATTCCCAGCTGACAGATCAAGGACTGTACAGTTGTACTGTGTATAATGATTATGGAGGGACAACAACTGCTGCAATACTAACAGTCAAAGGTGGTTATCTGACTTTTAACATTATGACATAACTTTTGCAACTTCATTATCACTGCCTACAGCTCACTCTTATTTCCTTTAATATCAGTATTTAATTGAGGAATCTCTAATAATAATTCTTTGGAATTTTTTTTCCACATTTACAGCTCTATTCTTAAGTGATGTCAGGGCTTAGGAAATGGTACTCAGTACACGGGAAGTTGGTGTTGTAACTTCATACCTCTTCCCAGCAAGTCGTGGATGTCTGAGGTTTTTTATTCCTCATGTCCTTCATGATATGCAGCGAGATGTAAAGTGAAACAGGCTGGCAGGAATTTTACATTTTGAGAATTCCTTAAGCTGGCGCTTAAGGAAGATAAGAATGTCAGATAAGCAATGTTGAACAAGATACTTGGCCATTTCAAACTCTATGGGTCCAACTTGTTTCCAATAAATCCACAGTTCAAATTCCAATGTTGGCAGTATAGGTTAAGGTACTTGAAAGGATTAATGGGTATTGTAATACTGCACTAATGAATTGCTATTGCACTAGTGAATTGTTTTCTACCCTTCACTCTCCTTGAGATATAAGTACTTATTTTTGCTGTGACTCCTTCCACTTCTTCATGACACCTGCCTATTAAAATGTTAGCAGTGCTACCTCTACTGAAGTTGCAAAAACGTAGTATCACCAGGTCATACAGGTGATACAGGACAGGTGATAGTATTTCTGCTGAGCTTAAAGAAATCAAGAGCAGAAGAATAAGATGAATAAAAAGAAAGCATTATATATCAACAAATCCTGTTGATTTGGCTCTTACATATTGAAGTTTTTTTCTTCACTCTTGAACTGTGCAAAGTGCTTTATATAGCCTTCTGCTGCTACTTTCTAAATTGAGGCTCTAAATTGAAAGCAAACGTATACTTTTATTAGGCATTACAGACCAAGTCTCGGTCTCATGAAAGTACCATAGGCTTAACTGGTACCTAGAATTAGACCAGTAGGAATACAGCTCTTAAATGGATCATGATCATGTTTAGTAGCGTTGTTGTAGCACTAATATGCTGGACATCCTTTCAATTCTAATTATTGGTGGTTTTCCCCTAAGTATAAGGATATTTTGTATTCCTGCAAAACATCTGACTTAATCCTTATCCTAACTTTATTCTTACCTAGCAAAAGAAGCACAAGCCAAAGCAGTAACAAAAATTATCCTTGAATCAGATACTAAAAGCTTTAAAGCAGCCAAAGATTGTCAGTTTAAAGCATCTGAAGTTAAGCAAGAATCTTCCAAGAAAACTTCGAGCTTGTTTATATCTCCATCCCAAAGACCATATGAAACTGAAAAGCAAAGAAACAGAGTCAACTATCCTGATGTTGTGCCATGTGAAAACATCACAGAAACTGACGCCGAAGCACCAGAGTTTCTCAAAACTCTGCCTTCAGAAGCTACTGTAAAAGAAGGAGAAAATGTGTTGTTCTTTTGCATAACAAAGGGTGTACCTACACCTTGCGTGGTCTGGCTGTACAATCAGCTAATAGTTGAGGAATCTGCATTGTGTTCCTTAAAATGTGATGGGCCACTGTGCAGTTTAAGACTGTTGAAAGTTTGTCAGAACCACAATGGTATATACACGTGCAGAATAGTTAATCCTGCAGGACAAGCCGAGTGCAGCACCCATCTGACAGTGACAGGTTGGCAACTGCATGTTCCTTCCAAGTATCAGCTCCTTGTGCATAGCATCATTTCATCCTAGTACATTCATTTTCTTGGAGATGATAAAGAACAAGAAGCATCTCATTAGTCTATGGATTGTTGAATGCTTTCTTCAGAAATTTAAGGCATGATAAAGGCATGTTACATGAAAAACTTTCCCCTACTCTGCAAAAAAGAAAGCAAATCTTATAGAAAAGTGTTGCAAACAATTTTGTCAGCATTTGACTACTCTGTTCTCAAAATTTATCTAGTTTTTGAACTGTTTGGCATGCATTTATGTGTATGTACGTGTGACTTTCTGTGTATTTGCAAAAGAAATTGGATGTTTTACTGCATAAAGTGTTGATTGGCATATTTAGCAAATATAGCTCAGAAATCTTTGTCTTTTTATCCTAGCTCCTGAAAAAATTATTCATGAGAAGCTAGAGGAAGAGATCGAAGCAGAACTGAAAGGTATAGTCACCAACGATGTTACACTGAATAATTAGCACCAGTAATTTGTAACATTGTGGAAAGCTTTTATCTGCCTACATGTAGTGCCTGATGGTGAAAGAAAGACACAGTTTAAAGCATATTGGAACATGTTGCATGTTTGTTTTGATATGCAAATGTTACTTGCTGTATAAGGTTATTTAAGTTTTAAAATATGTTTAAAACTTCAAATTTATAGTTTTGCAACCATATTCTTAAATTTTACTTCATGCTTTGCTTTTATTTGTTCGGTTTCCTTTTGAGTGCATGGAATAGTTTACTTCAGAAGGAAGTTACACAAATCTTGGTCATGTTATTTTTAAACAAGATTGCAACCTAACATTAGTCAGTTCAATGGACACTATTGGATGGATTAAGTATACTAGGAAGTATTTGTTGTTTAGGATATGTGAAAGATACACATTTCCATTGATTCCTCGCACTTTTATACATACAATAATTCATCATTATACATCTCTTACCCTGGCTTGCAGATAGCATATGTGATTCATGTTGCTTGCTTTTTTCCCTGTGCATAACACTCTGAAGTTAGTGGCTGTATTAGTTCGAATAAACGCCTTCTCATTTCATTTTAGTTAATTAATGACTTTTTTTAATTATCTTTCAAAACATTTTTTCTCAAATGTTTGAACATTTAATCTACAAACAGAGGGGTCAGAAAGGGCGTTTATTCTACTGTCTGCAAGTCAGGTAAGATTTTCTTCTTTGCCACCCAAAGACACACAGCTTTTCCAAGCAGCAAAAACATATACGCAGAAGAATGTGTTATTTTGAAATTCATTTTTGCTTGTTCAAGAAGAAATTTCCACAGTCTGAAGAAAGAACAGACAACGAACGATTTTCGTGTCAATCTTTAAAACAGAGCAAGGCGTTGCGTTTATTCGAACAAATATGGTGAGTGAATTACTTTTTTTTTTTCTGGGTGTGTGATTAAATCTGTTGCATGCCCATTTTTTTATTTCAATCTATTGCTATTACATTTTTTTCAATCAAAGGGCAGTTGAAGCGTGGCATGTTGTAACCCAGTCTCCTTCTCTTGCAGAGCAGCACAGCAAGGTGAACCTCGAGGGACATGGGACAGCAACGCTGCTGGCTTGCCCCCAGAACCGTAAACCCACCTTCACACAGGGCCTTAAGTGTAGGTCTGTCTTGGAGGGGGACCCTGCACTCTTCCAGTGCAAGCTGGTGGCATGCCCAGCGCCCCACATGTCTTGGTTTCACAACAACCGGCCAGTCCACCAGGACCGCCGCAAGGTGATCCGCACTGAGAGTGAGGAGCATATCCACCATGCCAGTCTGGAGGTGCGAGATGTGCGGGAGCGTGATGCTGGCAGCTACAGGGTATTTGCCATTAACAGTGAGGGCTCAGCTGAGTCCACTGCTTCGCTGCTGGTGGCACACAGTAGGGAGCAGCAGGGCCAGGGTTTTGCAGGGAAAGCGGAGTGGATGAAGGAGAGGTGGGAGTGTCTGCTGCAGCAGCGGCAGGAGGACCGGCTTCGGGTGGTGCTCCGCTGCACTGGTTCACCGTTTGACAAGGGGCAGGAGGCTGATCAGTTGCTTGGGGACCTCTCCCCAGCCCGAGGCAGGGTACGAACCATCTGTTTCCAGAGGCTACCACTGGTGGGACCTCACCGTCCAGGGCTGGCATATGGTAGGGAGCAGAGTGGCACAGTGGGAGATGCTGAGGAGCTACTGGATGCAGAGATCCGTTGGAAGCTGCAGCGGCTGCGGGAGGCAAAGAGAGCAGCACTGAAAAAGAAACAGGAATCTCTCACTTCCATATCTCAGCGGGGTCCTCCTGGGAAGCCCAGCCCACCTGAGCCTGCTGCCAAAATGGATGGCTCAAAGCCCCTCGCAGTGAAGGTAGTGAAGGAATACAGCACGCCTAAGACCACAGGGGAGAGATGGCAAGTGCTAGGTGGGCTCCTGGAGCCATGTCCACCCCTCTTTGTACAGGAGGTCAAGCCAAAGGAAGCTGTTGAGGGCCACAGATGCACCTTCTCTTGCCTCTTCCACGGCCACCCACAGCCCACAGTCACTTGGTACAACAATGCCAAGCCCGTGGGGCGCATCTGGGGCACCAGCGTTCACACCACAGAGTGCTGCTCTACATTGACCTTCTCATCTGTGCTCCCACAGCATGGTGGCACTGTCACTTGTGTGATCTTCAACCCACTAGGCACAGTCAGCACTTCAGCTGCACTCCATGTGAGGCGGCAGATGCCACCCTATGAGGCCATGAAGAAGGACAAGGAAGAGGAGGGGAAGAAAGAGGAAGAGGAAGAAGAGAAGGTGAAGGAGAAAGAACAGTGGGAGCGAGAGAGAAAGGAGGAGGAGAAGGTGGAGAAGGAGGAAGAAGAACTAGGCCTGACCTTCACAGCAGGGCAGAGACTGCCAGGTTCAGTTCCAGACACAGACTTGTTGGCGCTCCCTGTGGAAATCAAAATCACTGCCCCCACTCCAACTCCAGAGCAAGACACAGAGATCAGGGAGACCACGAGGCCCTCTCCAGGCCAGGCTGCTCCTACAATAAAACACAAGTTCAAGTTTTCATTTGATGTGGGGAATGAGCCACCCCGAATTGTGGCAGAAGCCCCTCCCCACATTCATTGCCATGAAGGGGAGGCAGTGGTGTTGGAGTGTGCTGTGTCTGGGCATCCCCCACCAACTGTGACCTGGTCCCTGAATGGCCAGACCCTCTCTGCCAGCGAGAGGCTGAGGTTTGAGGAAGGCAAGAATGGCGTGTACCGCTTAAACATCCAAGGGGTCTCTGTCACAGATGCTGGGCTGTACTGTTGTGTGGCTAAAAACGTGGCTGGAACAGCACAGACTGCCTCTGACCTGACAGTGCAGCTCAATGCACACAGGTTAAATAGCAAGGATGGAGGCACAGAGGAACTGCCCACCATGGACCATGTTCTGCACCTCCAAGGCCTCAGTACACTCAGGAAAGATGAAGAGGAACATAGCACATCTTCCAAGGAGGAGGAAGCCCACCTGCCCTGGTCCCTGAGGCTACCTCCATCTCCTGATGAGCAGTTGGAAGAGGAATGTAAGAAAACTCCTTACTTCAAGGAAAGTGAGACAGAGGAAACGATGGTGCTTGATACCATGGAACTTTATTCAAGGCAAGAAACTGGTTACACAGGAGAAAGTGTGAGGGATACGGATAACATTTCTGAGATGAGAGAGCACAGGGAAAAAGCTGTCTGTGAGGCACACAGCTTTGGAACTTATTCCAATGATCTGCATCCCAGCCTGTCCAGGGAAGAACATGAGCTGGTAGCCAAGGACTCAGGTCACTTTTCAGAGGAGCTGGAAGCTGAAGGAGACAAGGTGGTGCCACATACAGATACTCTGTCCTGGGATATCTTGAAGTCACCATTTATGGAAGTGAAGGAGCAAATGCATGCCCCTGAGCAGTCTGCTCTGGCAAAGGAATCTGAGGATTCACAGTTTTTCATTCCTGTATCACCTGTGGTGCAAGAGGAGAGTGAGGTTTACACGGAGGAGAGCAATGGCTCTGGCTGGGAGGCAGTGTCTCCTGATACGCCTCTTGTAGAAGAGCCAAGTGTGCCCCTCCTGCAGGATAACATTGCAAGCACACCCACAAAAGAGCAGTTCAGCTTTTATGACCTCTATACAACAGAGCAGCGGGAGGAACAGGCCAAACAGCAAGAGAGATCAGTTGATACCAAACAGGATATCGAGGCTGATGATCATCTTCGTAAAGAAGAAATGGTTGATGCTGGGGATGTCACACACTGGGAAGTGCACAATGATGGGCAAATGCTGCAAGAAATGGAGTCTGATGCAGGCAACTCTTCTTTGGATCTAACTCTCTCTCCTCATGGCACAGAAAACTCAGCTCAGGATTTTACTGAGGAAGCTGAGGTTCACCTAGAAGAAGTGCATTTCAAAGAGCAGCTGCTGCTCTCTGAGACTGATGAGATCGGTATCACATTTGATCTGAAGAAGCTTGTGCAGCCTTTCCCAGCTGCAGAGACTGTGGACACAGGACAGGCACAAACCCCCACACCTGTGGAGAGTGTGGAAGTGGGAGTGAGTGGGCTCATCTGCCCTATGCACCAACATGAGGTACTTGTGGAAGAGATGTCTCTGAGTGAGGAGCTGCGTCACAGCTACAGGATGCAGCAGGAGGTTGGTGCCCAGGAGGAGGCACAACCAAAAGAAACGAGAAGGGCTGATTTGCAAATTTCTAATAGTGACCTTGGCAGCATCATGATATCTCCTGAAGAGGGATCTTCTGCTGAACAAATTCATGAGTCAGAGGTGAGGGTTTGTGGAGAGGATTCATTTGAGGGAGAAAATAATAGTTTCCTGGTGGAGTCCACAGCAGAATTCCAAAGAGGAGTGCAGGAACACCTGTGGGAGAGTGGGGAACAACTGCAAACCACAGACTTGCAGAGTGACAGCTTCATCATCGACTTGAAAAAAGCTGCACGTGGAAAGAAACCCCAGGCTGGGCATCAGAATGAAGAGGAAAAAGGTTCTGGGATAGAAAAGGTCTTTGCAACAGGAATAAGCAGCTCCATCTGTGAGACAGAAAGCACAGATTCCCCTGAGGAGATGCTCAAGGACACACAACAGGAACCAAACACAACCGAGGCCTTCTCTTTTAGGCAGCACTTTAAAGTTGGTTTAATAAAGGATGATTCTGTGGCACAGAAGGAGCAAAGAAAGGAGTCCTGGCACAAGAAGAAGACTACCACTGAGGAAGCCTCTGAGAATAGCCTGGATGAAGGAGGACTGTGGGAGGACATTTCTGCAGGCCCAGAGCCCAGTGTTGTCCATGGCTCAGAGCTGGAGCCTGACTTGTCCCTGACCAAGTATTTAAGGTCAACTGGGATGAGGGAAACTCCAGATCTCAAACGGACATCTCAGAAGGAGCAGCAAGAGACCATCACTTCACTGGAAGTGGAGGAGGTTACCTTCAGTATGGTTTACGACTATTACAACAACCAGCAGGAACTCACCCGGCCCTTCTCTCCTGAGTCAGAAATGTCTATAGAACTGGACAGCAGGAGCGGAGAGGAGTCACCTGATTCAGACCGCTTCTACACACCTCCTTCCTCAGTGGAGATATTTGAAACTGCTTCATCTACATCGTACCACACACCACTCAGCACACCTGAACGCTACTCCACACCATCTGAAGGGTCCAGGTACAGTACGCCACCTGAGCGCTGGTCCACACCATCCCCAGGCTCAGGGTACAGGACACCACCTGAGCGCTGGTCCACACCATCCCCAGGCTCAGGGTACAGGACACCACCTGAGCGGTACTCCACACCATCTGAAGGCTCAGTGTACAGCACACCTCCTGAGCGCTACTCCACACCCTCTGAGGATTCAAAATGCAACACACCCTCAGAGCAATACTTCACACCCTTTGAGGGACCCTGCTCTCCATCAGGGGACAGCACACCACCAGAGCGCTACCGGACACCCACTGGGGAGTATATGGATGCCCTGATGATGCTCCCCCTCTGCCAGAGAAGACAGCAGTCTCCAGACCAAATGCAGGCTGAGGTGTTTAAGACCCCTTCTGAAGCCCTGGAGCCATCAGGCAATGAAATGCCACCTGCATTCCTCAAGGGGTTGAACAGGAGGAGGCTGTATGAGGGCAGCACACTGAGCTTTGTGGCTGAGGTGGTGGGTGTGCCCAAGCCAGAGGTAAAGTGGTATCGTAATAAATCTCTTCTGGAGCTGGATGAAAGAATGCAGATAGAGAAGGATGGAGACAAGTGTGTGCTGGAGATCACTAATGTCCAGAAAGCCGATGGAGGACAGTATCTCTGTCATGCAGTGAACATTGTTGGTGAAGCTAAAAGTATTGCACAGGTAGAAGTTCTGTCTGAAGATAGGCAATCACTAGCACTGCCACCCCCTGTCACCCACCAGCATGTTATACACTTTGACCTTGAGCAAAACACTTCAAGGTCACCTTCACCACAGGAAATCCTACTGGAAGTGGAGCTGGATGAAAATGAGGTGAAGGAGTTTGAGAAGCAGGTCAAAATCATAACAAGTCCTGAGTTTAGCCCAGATAAGAAGAGCATGGTGGTCTCCCTGGATGTTCTACCACTTGCCTTGTTGGAGCAAGCTGCAGGCTTCTCCACGGAGGAGAATGAGGATGTAAAAATCGATTTCCAAGTAACTGAAATGCCTCCCCGCTTTGCTGTGCCCTTTGCAGATGTTGAGGTGACAGAAGGCTTGGAGGCGGTGTTTGAGTGTGTGGTAACAGGTACTCCTGTTCCAGTAGTGCAGTGGTTCAGAGATGACACCCGTGTGACCTCAGCCACAGCAAAGTTTGTTGTGAGTCAAAAGGAGGGACTTCACAGTCTGAAGGTTCAAAATGTAGGTCCTTCTGATGGTGGCTGGTATCACTGTCGGGCAACCAATAGGCTGGGAGAAGCAGTGTGCAAAGGCTCCCTCATAGTCGTGCCTCATGAAGGAGAAAGAGCTAAGGTGAGCAGTGAAACAGTCACAGGCAGTGAACCATACAGGCCCCAGAAGTGTGACTTCCTTTTAAGTAAAACTGGGAGCCCAGGTGGCAGTCAGAAATAGACCTGGAGTTTAAGACTGAGCCACACATAGATGACTCGGAGAAAGCGATCGGACTGCTTGAAGTGACTCAATAAGGGCAGGAAGAGGAGGAGAAGTGTGTCAACATGAATTTTGATATGTTTGCAGAGTCATCCCAAGAGGAATGCATTGAGGTTAGGGCAGAGGACTCAGAGAGCTGCAGCTTTGAGTTCCAGGTCACAGAAGCCCCTTCCATATTTCAGAGGCTCATTTCTGATTACAGTACATTTGTAGGTGCCTCAGCACGCTTCCAGTGTCTTGTGACTGGTTGCCCCCACCCGCGTATTCACTGGTACAAGGATGGATTGTTGGTGGAAGGGGATAGGTACAGCATGCAGGAAGAGCAGGAGGGCTCTCACAGGCTTACTATTGTAAACTTGATGCGAAGTGACTGTGGGCAGTACAAATGTATAGGTACTAACAGGGCAGGAACTGCTGAGACTTGTGCTGTGTTTTTAAGCTGTTCACCGCAGGTAAAAATGCAGCACTCTTTTAGGGGCATTGTTTTTCATCTCTTTAGGGATGAAAACCACTCTATGTGGGCATATTTCTATCTCATTTAAAAATTTACCCTCATTGGGGAATTTAAGTGAGATTTAATTTGTGTGTAATTTTTGTGCACACTTTCGGCACTGAGGTATACTTCAGGCTCCTTCCAAGCTCCTTATTCATTCTTGTAAAGATACTTAACAGAGGCTTATTTCTGTAGGACTAATTTTTTCATATACTGTACATATTCCTGTGTATCTTTAACAGTGCAATCACTATTGGTTTATGTAGGCTAAAAATCACCTTTTTCTTGTAACATAGAGGTATGGAATACTAACTTATGCTTCTCTTAAGTTTGAATATAGTTCTGTGAAAGAACTCCTTAAACTGGTATTCCCCCTTCTCACAATGTTGTATCAGAACATGTGAGTCTCATTGATTTAAATCCTGTGTTTATAGTTTCTATCACTGCAAAATTCTTACATCTGTGAGCCTTGCTCTACTGACTCACAGAATTAAATGACTTTTTCTTTAAGTCAGTGGAATTACGCTGTTGCAAATAAAAGCAACACAATGGGAAATGAGAGTTTTTCGTTAGTAGAGACTGGACAGGATTTTTTTCTCTATTACCAAGTAATAAACATGAAAACATATTTTGTACTGTATCTTTAGAAGTTAAAGGGAAAGGAGAGGGAGCATAACAAATCAATAATGTAACTGTAAATTTATTAAAATAATGTTAGTTGTCCCCGTATTCCACTGTCATTCATAAAAAATACATAGTATTAAAATAGTGAGAGATTTTTATGCAATATTCTTGTTCCACACTAGAACAAGCCCTCTATGTATTTTTTTTTTTTAAAAAAAAACCTAAATAGTAACAGTTAAGTGTGCTATGTGTCAAGATGACCAGAAATAACTACAGTAAGTTCAATTGCTATCTGTGGCATTTTCTGAGCAGAAGAGTTTTTTACATTAATGTTCTCATTGTGAGTATGTAGGTTTGCATTCAAATTATTGCTAGTATTTACAAGGAGACATCAGCACTAGCTGACGTAACTAAATCAGAACTAAATCTGTCTTACATAAACAATGATGAATTGATTAAGAAAATATGTTAAAAGTATGAAATTTATTAATTAGCATTTATTAGCAGTTAAAGAACTCTCTAACACATGTGCCAACTTTCAACTTGCCTATATGTCAAGGTGAAACCTTGAGTTCAATGACCCCAAGAAAAATTGCTTTAATTTTGATTACCTGTTCATGAGGTTCTTTCAGTTATTTACAAATTGCTGCCAGTTGACTTGCAAACTGCTTTAAGGAGCATGGTGATTTTAAGCATAAAATAACTATTCCTGTAGTACATTCAGTTTTGTTCATGCATGTTCTAATTTCTGAGTTTGATGTGTCCTCACACTGAGGCCAGCATGCCTCAAAAACTCAATAATCTTTTAGGACTATCCCATCACTCACTTGGGATAGTAATTTTTGATCCAATGATTCACTTTGCCCAATTGTGTTTCTAAATATAGACTTAAAGTCAGGAGTGGCAGGCTCTAATGACCCAGTATGTGGGGAAAATAATTGGAGTGGTTAGGCTAGTTCCGCCATGTCACTTCTGTTTCTTCCCAGTCATGAGCCCATGATAAATATTTAAGATTTGCATGTTGTTAAGAGGCATAGATAAATGTAATTTCTCATAGGTAGTGGTGGTACTGAGTGTCTGACCCAACATTATGCTGGGAAAGAATTTCTTTGTTATGTGTCCTTAATCCATTCCTCGTATAGATGTGTAGCGCTAACTGTTTCATTGGACAACAGAGGTCCCTAGGGAAATTGGCACGAATTGTCTGTTGTTATATGCAGCTACCACATGAGGGGTCTTTTAGGTCCAAAGCCAAAGAGGTAGGAGACCCTTTGGTTAGATCCTTAGCAATTATGCCATATGTTTAATTTGCTGTAAATGAACTGAAATTTCTAGTAGAAATAGGCCCATAACTTGGTTTTGGAGTCAGAAGCCAAACAGGTCCAAGTTCATGTTCACGCCTGAAATATATGGCCAAGCATCTTTATCTCTACCTGTGTAGTAGTGTCTGTGGTTTATGTAAGTTTAAAAGTCTTGTTTTAAGTTTCATATGTTAGCCAGGAGCACTCTTCACAGGTGCTTGTGAAGAGAGAAAGTGTCACCTGAGTTACAATAATATAAATCTGGAGTAATTCTAGTTTTGAATAAACTTGCTTGGGGCAACCGGTATAGCTTAGAGCCATGATTGACCATGTCTCTTCAAAATTTTGTGCCTTCATAGAAATTACAAACTCACAATTTCATCGTCAGGTCTAAAGTTGTCCTCATTTCTGCAAACCAAGAATCTTAAAAAAGGGATGAATTATATTTGTCATCAATGTGTATTTAATGTTAATGTGTATCGTTAATTTGTGAAATAAATATGTAAATGATTTAAGTCCGCCGCTTCTTGTACTTTATTCATTTCACAAACACAGCTAGAATATGAAAAGGTATCTATATAGTTTTTCTGTTGTAAATATCCAGGAACATATAATAGTGCATTAATTTTTGTTGCACTCCTTTATATTCAGCATTTTCATGTGTGTTTGCATAAGTTCCATCCTGCAATTTTTATACTTTATTATGGGACCAATTCTGCCACCCATTCTCAAATTCATTAGCATGTTTTGTTTCTGGGGAAACTGCCCTACTGTTTTAACAAAGCTAGTAAGTAATCCTGAAGGTTTGCTATAATTCTCTTTTTTACCTAAGCACCTCTTCTCTGTGGTTAGTCGCTGTATGCACTGTGCTATGTCAAGTATATTATGGTATTTGTGGCAAGATTAATAATTGATAAAGGCAGTGAAAAGAATTGGAAATGACATATTCTATTCTTCTTTATGGTCATTATTGCAGTGCAGCAAAAACTCTTATCTAACAATAAATCTTGGATTTTAAGAGACTGTAATCAAGATGCTTACCAAGGTTCACAATTAGAGTGCTTGGAAACATTTATCTGCTCATACTTCTTTTATATTTCTTTAATAACTCTCATACCTTTTCAGCATCAAATACTGTGGGCCTTAACTGAGCAAACTTGACTCAGTGAGGATAACAGGATTTGATTTCCAAATGTTTTCTTTGCGCCGTGTTTTTCATGGATGGCTTGTTGCGTTCCTGGAAGTCTCAGATTTCTTTGATATTTCTAGTGTCAAGCATCTACAGAGAATGACATGTTCTTTACGTCTGCTTCCTTCCATTTCTAAACAAGCATTAGAACAAAGTAGTCCAACACATATGTGTCTACCTTCACAAAGGCAAGAAAAAAAAAAACCTTAAACTGCTCTTTTTTTCTCTTGTATTGTGGGAGTTCTAATTTACAACATTGTGACAGAGAGGAGTTTAAAACTAGTGATTTAAATCAAAGACATTAAAACAAGGGTGCAAACTCATGATTTTAGCAATAATGGTGTTATAATCACAAGGTTCTAATGGCAAAACCAGGACAAAGCTGGTAATGGAGAAGTAATACCATGGCGTGTTAGACAAAAGAGAGAGTTGAAAGAGCTGAACTAACTGCACCAGAAGAAGGGTTAGTGCACTGAAAATTTGAGTTACTTTTCCAACCCTAATTCTGGCATTGTGCTTTTTCTTAGTGTTTTGAATTAAATTATTTTTTTAATTAAACCAGGGTCTTAGCACTGGTCTGCTGTACTTGTTTGTATGAGTGTACATACAAATATATATGGCACATACCACTTTAATTATATTTGTGAAATGATCCGATATTTTTTGACAGTTATTTGCACGGTACATCCTGGGATTATGCCTAACCCATGCTCTGATGTCAGGTTGAAATAGGCATCCATGTTGATCCACATGGGAAATTCATAAGTAACCTGACAGCACAGCATGTCTTGCTGGTGACAGCAAGAGGACCTCATGTTTGTGTTTAACTGCTGTACAGTATTGAGAAAGCCTCCAGATATACAAAAATAGTTGCACTAACACTGTTCATTGCTATCTACAACTGTTCTTGTAAACATTCTAGTAAAACCAAACATTTTTTTTCCCATACAGACATCCCTAGCTCTCTTATTGTGTCTTCTGAGGAAGGAAGAAATGAAGGCTACAGCAGCGGCCTTCAGTTGTCCACTAGAGAGCAAACACTTGAATTTGAGCCTGAAAAACCAGTTTATTCCAGCAAAGTAAAGATGGAAATGGAGAATGGGGGCAAAGCTCCTGCTTTCCTCAAGCAGGTTTCAAATGTTGAAATCTGGCAGGGAGATGTGGCTAGGTTCTCTGTTACTGTTACTGGCAGCCCCACACCCAAAATTGAGTGGTTTTTCAACAGTATGAAGCTAACCCCATCCACAGACTGTAAGTTAGTGTTTGCTGGCAATGACCACAGCCTTATCCTTCCATATGCAGGTGTGCAGGATGAGGGTGAGTACACATGCAAGGCCAGCAACGTACACGGTGAGACCACATGCAGCGCTCACCTCTGTGTGCGGCAGCAAATCCCAGGGGTCCCTTGCTTTGCCAGGGAGCCAGACAGCGTGCGCTGTGCACCGGGCTTCACTGCAGTTTTTGAGTACACCGTGGCTGGGGAGCCGTGCCCCACAGTGCAGTGGTTCAAGGGGAGTGAGCCGCTCTTCTCTGATGCGCGTCATTCTATTTCTCACAACCCTGATGGCTCAGGCTCCCTGACAGTGCAGGATTGCATGGAGGAGGACACTGGGTTCTACACATGCAGGGCGGTGAGCAGCCTGGGTGAGGCTACATGCTCTGCTGAGCTCCTGGTGCTGCCCGAGGAGCACGCTGTGTGCAGGCAGAGCCCGGCTCTACAGCACTCTGCAGTGGCAGAGGACAAAAGTCCCTTTTCCTATGAGGAGGCTGGTGAGCTTCCTTCTACGGAAGGAGCACTCAGTCTTGAGGCCATGAGGGAGCCGCTAGCCCTCCTGCAGCTCCAAACGAGCTGGGTGGAGCATGTGCTGCCCAGGGAGGATATTTTGCCTGGCCTGCCACCAGCTTGCCAGGCTGCACACAGTGCTGAAGAGATAATCACCCAGGTGGCCACAACACAAGAGAGCAGCAGACTTCTGGCAGAGCCACTGCAAATCGTCCTTGCTGGCCCCCAAGGTGTGGCGACTGCAGCAGCGATGGAGAGACAACTGCCGGTCTGCCTTGGAACTGCAGCTGCACAGACACTCTTGCCCAAAGAGCAAGTGATCCCCAAGGTAGCAGAGCACGTGGCTGCTCTGAAGACAGAGGCTTCCCAAGCCCTTCTACAGGTCTCAATCACCACTGAGATTTGTGCCATAGATGGTGACCACATCCAGGTCCTTGAAGGCTTCCAGGCAACGCAAGGTGAGCTGACAGCTGAACACAGATTTCCTTCTGAATTGGCCTTCACCGGGGTCCAAGCTATCCCCCTGGAGAACATTTCTTCTCTGGAAGCAACAGAGGAAGATTTTGCTGCAAGAATCCATGAGGGCCAAGCTGTGAGATTTCCCTTGCTGCTAGAAGAACACCAACCCCTGGAGGAGGAACACATTGTTGATCTTGCCAGCCCACTTAAGCAGTGTCTGAGGACAGGTAGACAGCCCCATGAAACAATGTACGTTCACCAGCTCCAGACAAGCCAAGTCCTCAACAAAGAGAACCAGCTCGCTACTCAGGTTCCCAAGAGCTTCAATGTAGACATAAAGTCTCAAATTAGAAATGCACTGAAAGCTGCAGTGGTAAGTGAGAAAAAACTCTTGTTTTCAGAATGGTTGGCTGATAAAGAAAACATTGAAGTACAGACAATAAACATCACCAAGGAACATAAGCACACCCTATGCACCTATGTTGTGACTACAGGAGGAGTTGATCCCATAGAAATCCCAGTCTCCTTGGGAGAAGTCAACATTCAGACAGCTGATGAGGAAACAGTCTGGAAGGAGGCTTTCTATTCTCTTGTTTGTGAAGAAAAGCATCTCTTGACAGATGAAAAGTGCACAGCATTACCAGTCTACTCCAGCTCACTTCTCTCAGGAAAATTCTGTGATGAAACCTCTGAGCTGGAACCCCAGCATGCTGAGAGGACTATAGAGGCAGAAATACCCCTGGAGCAGCTTTCGTCTGTACAACTAATCAAGACTGTGACCGGGCATGATCAAATCAAGGATGTTGGCGCAACTGCAGCCACTGCTGATGTAGTCTCCGCAGGTGTCCCCATTGAGACAGCCACAGAAATACTGAAAAGGAAGGAGAAAAGGGAAGAAATATGTGAGGAAGAGGGCAGAGAGAGTTTGGAAACTAGAGCTGGGAAGTTAGAGGGTGAGCTGGGCAAAGAGAATTATCCCATCATACACAGCAAGCTGGTTGACACTGTTGTGGAGGAAGGGGAGAGTGTCAGTCTGGTGTCTGTCATAACAAATGTCAGAGAGGTGAACTGGTACTTTCAGGGTAAGCTAGTGTCTTCAGGTGACAAATTCAAGTGTTTGCAAGACCAGGACAAGTACACACTAGTAATAAACAAAGCATGTGGGGAGATTCACCAAGGAGAGTATACCTGTGAGGCGTTGAATCAAGGTGGAAAAAAAGCAACAGCAGCAAAACTCACAGTTGTTAAAAGAGGTTGGATTATGGAGATAAAATACTGCCTTCCTAATACACTGCTCTACTAATGAAACTGCCCCACCGTGTGTCTGTATATTTGGATACAGATGCAATATTAATACCATCATGCCACTAATCAGAGGACCTCATTTCTTTCTGGATTTATGGTCTCCTTTTACCACATTACAAAAGCTCTCACTTCTTTCACCTGTCTTTAGTCAGGAACTTTATTGCTTCCTTTTCCCCTCACACAAACGCGGTTGGGACAAGGTGTATCTCAGTCCTGACCACTTCTTCTCATTTTTGCCTGTGAAATGGACCTGGTCTTCCCACTTTTCTCACTGCTGCACCCTCTCTCACTCTTTATAGTCACTGCACAGTTTGAGAAAAATTTCTCATTCACATCATAATTTCTCACAATTCCAGGATGGTGTGGCATATGTTTCTTTTGCATTGCTATTGTGCATCATTATCACACATTGTTTTTCTGGTATCACCACTGTGTTTCCTGATGTCATTATGCACTGTAACACTGTCTGTCTGCTAAGCCTGGTACTGCTTTCATTTTTTTCTTTTACAGGCACTTTATGTGGATTGCAAGTAAATCACGTGTGTTTTCTTTTTTTAGTCGGTTGTTTCACTGTTACTTTCCAACAGTTCAATAGGCAGGGTTTGAGTTACTCTCTATTTTTTATTTCAGTTGCACCTATCCTGAGGAGAAGGCTCGAGTCTGTGGAGGTGGCTGTAAATCATGTGGCTAAGTTCACCTGTGAGGTAGAGACTGCTCCCAACGTCAGGTTCCAGTGGTACAAAGCTGGTAGAGAGATATATGATGGGGACAAATACTCCATTCGCACCTCCAACTATCTCTCCACACTGGAGATCCCAAGGCCTCAGGTCGTTGACTGTGGAGAGTACAGCTGTAAGGCTTCCAACCAGCATGGCAGTGTAAGCTCTACAGCCCTTTTAACAGTAACTGGTAAGTACAGGCTTTCAAACACTTCTTTTCCATAAGATAACTTGGTGTATAGTAATGCTTTTACTGCTACATGTGCAAATGTTTATGGAAGGGCTCTTGATTGCCATTGCTACACGTAACACATGTCTAATTTTTTCAGACACAAGCATATAAGGAATAATTTCTGAGAATGCTGCTTTCTGTAGCTTTAAAAAGTAATCAGTGTGAAAAGTTTCAGATGGGAGGAAAGAAGGGTGGAAAAGAGAGTGGGAGGAACTATATTGTCAACAGAATGGGACTGGCTTGTGAATACATTCTTGAAGAAGGTTTATTTAACATCTAGTCATCAAGAAAACATACACTTTTAAATCTGATTTCTTTGGTGTAATAATCAGTGTGCAACTATCCTAGCATCCTATGTTTGTCCTGTAGCTGTAGACAGACTATGCATACCTGAACATCTGTGTGCCATGGCAGATAGAAACTCCATGTAAGTGAGGAAATAGATCATCTTAAACAAATAGAGAAGGATTTAGAGTTGTTCCAGTTTGCAAACATTTTTGTCTGTTGAGAGCTATACAATTCTCTTCTTTTCTTTTTTTACCTTTTTTTAAAAAATGCTGCCTTTTCGACTTGGTGATTTTTTTTTACTCTGACTTTTCTCTTTTCACTTTGCTAAATGACAAATGTTAGAGACTAAAGACGACGCATAAAGTGAAATGCATGCAAACCTATCTTCAGGGAATGGCGAGCAAACTTGTCAGTCTTGGGGGAGGAAGTTCTGGCTTTTGGGTTATTTTCCTGTAGTTTGTACATTGCTACAGCAATTCAAAGAACCTTCGAACTCTAGAGCAATACACAGACCCAAGAACTACAAAACCAAAAGCCATAATTCATTGTCTTTAGCACCTCTTATTTCCTTAATTGCTGGCTTCTTTTGCTTAAGAGTGTCTAGTAATAAACTGACCCCTCTTGCTCTGTGTCCCTGGTGAATGTGGAGAAAGAGTATAATCTCTAGTCTTCGCCTCTGGATAACATTGAACCTCTTTTTTTTGCAGAAGCGTTTCCACCAACATTTCTTACCAGACCTGAATCTATCACTACTTTTGTGGGCAAAAGTGCCAAGTTCCTGTGTACTGTTACGGGCACTCCAGTCATCGATGTTGCCTGGCAGAAAGATGGCACAACTATTTCACCTTCGGACCACCACAAGATCTCCAAAGTGGAAAATAAACATGTGTTAGAAATTTCCCTTCTCACCACCAGTGACAGAGGGATTTACACTTGCAAAGCTTCTAACAAGTTTGGGGCTGACATTTGCCAAGCTGAAATGGTCATTATAGACAAGCCACATTTCATTAAAGTTTTGCAGTCAGTGCAGTCAGCAGTCAATAAAAAAATACGTCTTGAATGTCAGGTAGATGAAGACAGGAAAGTAACAGTAGGGTGGACAAAGGATGGAAACAAAATCCCTCCAGGCAAGGATTATAAGATTTACTTTGAAGATAAAATAGCCTCACTTGAGATTCCTTTGGCTAAACTCAAGGATTCAGGCCATTATGTGTGCACTGCCTCAAATGAGGCAGGAAGCAGCTCGTCTTCTGCCAGTGTCACAGTCAGAGGTAAGATATTCCTATGCTCCCTTTACCTTTGCTCTTCTTGGTTTCCCCATTTCTTTTGCAGGAAAGATTTCTTTGGGCTGAAATCACACCAAACTCTTCTCAGACCTGCCATCAGGTCCATTCACCTCTTGCTCGTTTCGCCTGCTTTCTTCTGGTGCAATGTGTGTTGCTTCAATATTTCTTTCACAACCCAGATCCAAGAATTACTCCTGCATGCAAGGAAGAGATTGACAGAGAGAACAAGAGAAACCACAAAACCTGCAGCTCAGCAAAGATTATGCGGCTTTTTCTGAAATTATGTTTTGTTCTTGCGCTAGAAACCAATCTTTCAAAGCTTTGTATTTCAGCATTCTTTCTTTTTCTTTTCTTCTTTCTTTCTCCTTTCTTCCCATTTTCTTTCCACTTTTAGAACCACCATCTTTTGTGAAGAAGGTCGATCCATCTTATTTACTGACCCCAGGTGACTCTGCACGCCTTCAATGTAAAATCAAAGGGTCTCCTGAAATCCAGGTTACATGGTTCAAGAACAATAAGGAAATCCGTGAAAGCAACACACACAGGATGTCCTTTGTCAATTCTGTGGCTGTGTTAGATATTTTGGAGATGAAAGTTGATGACAGCGGTAGCTACTCATGTGAAGCTGTAAATGAGGTTGGAAGTGATAACTGCACCACCGAAGTAGTTGTCAAAGGTCTGTTCTTCTTGCTGCTGCAAATCCATTCTTGAAAAAAAAAACCTCTTCTTTTTTATTTTTTTTTTTTTTTTTTATGGCTGACTAATCTTTCTTGCTGCTTTTATAGAACCTCCATCTTTCATTCGAACACTTGAACCAGCAGAGGTAGTGAAGGGAACAAACACCGTTCTTCAATGTGAGGTTGCTGGCACTGGACCATTTGATATTAGCTGGTACAAAGACAAGAAACAGATTCGCAGTAGTAAAAAATACAGGTTGACGTCTCAAAAAGGTGTTATTTCTCTGGAGGTGTCCTCATTTAATAGTGCGGATGTCGGTGAATACGAGTGTGTGATAGCTAACGAAGTCGGGAAGTGCATGTGCAGTGCAACATACATCTTGAAAGGTCAGTGGGAGAGAAAACTCCACTTACTGTAGGGGTTGGCAAGAACCTCTCACTTCTTAAAATGTCTTTTCTCTGCAATTGTGGGTGACTAGGGAGAATGGGGAGGGAGAGTATCGTCTTCTCTTAAAATTCTGCATATGTCTTAATTCTTATCTGGCATCAAACCGGTGAATTTGAAAGACATTGAGCTTAAACTACCATGCATTAGCTGCCAAATGGGGAATGCAACCCTTCTCCTTGCCTACTCTTTAGCTGTCTTTAAGCGGTGAATTTCATGGAATGATATGGTGGCAGATGAGTATTACTTCTTGTCTCTTTTCTTTGAACTAGAACCACCATCTTTTGTTAAGAAAATTGAAAATGTGACGGCTCTAGCTGGAGACAGTGTTACATTACAGGCTGTGGTGAAAGGGTCAGAGCCTATTTCTGTGGTGTGGATCAAGGGCAAAGACATTATTCAAGATGATAACAAAGTGAGAGCGACATTTGAACATGGTCTAGCAACGCTGCAAATTACTGGTGTCCAGCTGAGCTCTGCTGGCAAATATACCTGCGTGGCTGAGAATGACGCAGGAAGTCAGTCCTGCTTTGGTGAACTAGTAGTGAAAGGTCAGTGGAGTAGTGCTGTGCTGCCCACATTGTCTCTAACCTGAGAGGAAGAGTAATTTCCTTTTGTCCTTAACACCAGTTGTTTAATTCTGTTGTAGAACCTGCCAAAATCATTGAAAAATCTGAAGTGATCCAGGTAACAGCAGGAGAACCAGCCATTTTGGAGTACACTGTCACAGGCACTCCAGAGCTAAAAACGAAATGGTTCAAAGATGGAAGGCCACTACCTGCCAGCAAAAAATATAGGATCAGCTTTAAAAATAACACTGCCCAGCTCAAGTTTTATGCCAGTGAAATGCAGGATAGCGGTGAATACACCTTTGAGATATCCAATGATGTGGGCATCAGCTCTTGTACTACCAGCTTCACTGTGTTAGGTTGGTACTGACTCTTTGCAAAGAACCCTGCTACTCTGCTCTGAGCACAACAGCTGGGAGGAGAACTGCATGCCTCTTCTGCTCATATGTTGTTGTTTTTATTTTTTTTCATTCTCAACAGATCGCACTCTTCCTCCCTTCTTTACTAAACCGCTGAAGAATATTGACAGTATCATTAGCAGCTCATGCCGCCTAGACTGCAAAATTTCAGGCTCTCTTCCAATGACTGTCTCTTGGTTTAAGCAGGACACTGAGATCACTTCAAGTGCCAAATACACAATACACTTCTCAGAAGGCTCTGCATCTTTGGAAGTAAAACATTTAGATGCGAGTGACGCTGGAGTCTACATTTGCAGAGCCACAAACTCTGCTGGTAGCAAAGAGAGCAGTAGCACCTTGTTTATAAAAGGTTCGGCAATTTGTTTCATATTTCTTGGAGTTTTACTTTTCAAATGATAATACTTTTCTTCCCCAAAGTGCAGACCATGCTTCTTACTCATGACAACTTTTTCATTTCAATGCAATCTAGAGCCACCCAGCTTCACTGTAGAACCAGAGTCCCAAAATGTACTGCCTGCATCAACTGTACGTTTCAAAGGCACGTTTAAAGGCACAACACCACTGACAGTGAAATGGTTTAGAGGTGATACTGAGCTGGTGACAGGAGGAGCCTGCTACATTACGACGGAAGCATTAGCAAGTTACTTGGAGCTTTATGCGGTTAAACCAACAGACTCAGGAAAATACACCTGCAAAGTCTCCAATGTGGCTGGTTCAGTAACATGCAGTGCAAACTTGTTTGTGAAAGGTTTGCATTCTTATTCTCTTTTAAACTTCAGCTGCTGGATTTTATCCAGTAGCACTCTTTTCTGCCTTCTTTCTTCTGAACACTCTTCTTAAATCCACAGAACCTGCTGCCTTCAAGGAGAAGCTAGAGCCAACCCATCTGGTAAAGAAAGGTGGATATGCTGAGCTGACCTGTGAAGTCACTGGTACTCCTGAGATTAAAATTACATGGTTCAAGGATGACAGAGAGATAAAAGAGAGTGACAAATACAGGATGTCTTTTGCAAAATCCTTGGCAAAACTCCAGCTTACAGAGGTTGAAATTGAAGACAGTGGGGAATACACTTGTGAGGCCAAAAATGATGCTGGAAAAGATATTTGCAGTAGCATTGTTACAATCAAAGGTGTGTGTGACACCCAGCCACCCAGTTTGTCTCTTTAAATTCAGTGAAGTTTTATAGGCTTTACAAGTATAATTAATACAAGATGCACTTTCTCTTTTACACTGTAGAGTCACCTTATTTTAGCAAGGAATTTCAATCCATGGAAGTCTTGAAGGATTCTGATGTGGTTTTGGAGTGTGAGGTGCTTGGCACACCTCCTTTTGAAGTGTTTTGGGTGAAAGACAATAAACCTGTGCGAAGCAGTAAGAAGCACAGAATAAGCATTGAGAAATCTTTGATTAGCCTCCACATTTTCAGATTTGATTCTTCTGATGTCGGCGAGTATCAGTGTAGAGTAACAAACGATGTTGGAAGCTGCTTCTGCAGTTCGGAGGTCACACTGAAAGGTTAGTGCAAGGTCTAGAATACCACTAGCATGCTGTTATCCCAGTGTGGTTTCCATGCCACACTGTCATGCATCAGACCTGTACTTACACAGACACTTTCTTCCTGCCAGAGCCCCCACAGTTCTTGAAGAGGATAGAAAACATAAGTTCCCTTCGAGGGGGCACAGTTGTGTTTCAGGCTGCTATTAAAGGCTCCTTGCCCATCACTGTGTCCTGGTTGAAAGACAATGATGAAGTGATTGAAGACAACAATATTAAAATGACCTTTGTGAACAATGTTGCCACTCTTCTGGTGAGGTCTATTGAGCTGAAACATGATGGGAAATATTTCTGTCAGGCTAAGAATGAGGCGGGAATTCAGAGGTGTTCTGCTCTGCTGACTGTTAAAGGTTAGTCTTACCCTGAAGGCTTGCAGGGATGGTTGCCTTGTAAGTTTTGCAGATGCCCTTAACCCTCTGTCTCCTTGTTTACGACAGAACCTGCTACAATCGTGGACAAGGCTGTGTCAATAGATGTGACTGAGGGAGACCCAGCAACCTTGCAGTGTAAATTTTCAGGAACAAAAGATATTACAGCCAAATGGTTCAAAGATGGCAAGGAACTAACATTAGGCCCAAAATATAAGATCAGTGTTACAGATACTGTCTCAGTCCTAAAGGTGCTTCATGCAGAAAAGAAAGACAGTGGAGAATACATTTTTGAAGTTCACAATGATGTTGGGAGCAGTAGCTGTTCTGCCAGCATTAATGTCCTAGGTGTGTATGAGCTCTACTTTATCATTATTTCTACATATAAAATCTTTTTTCCTAAGGTGACATCTGCCACAATCAAAATTAAAATTCATATTTTGTTTTTTTACTCTGTCTTGGATAGATCTCATTATACCACCTAAGTTCACCAAAAAGCTCAAGAAAATGGACAGTATTAAGGGGTCTTTTGTCCACCTGGAGTGCATAGTGTCTGGATCCCATCCTATAAGTATCCAGTGGTACAAGGATGGCCAGGAAATAACAGCAAGTGAAAAGCACAAATACTCTTTCCATGATAATACTGCATTTCTAGAAATCAATAAACTGGAAGGCACAGACAGTGGCTCCTACACCTGTGAAGCAACAAACAAGGCAGGAAGCAACCAATGCAGTGGGTTCTTAACAGTCAAAGGTTTGAGCTCCTTCTTTGTCTTGTGTTAGGTCTCTTATTCATAGTTTTGCAATTCCTCTGTCTCAGAGTAATCCTCTTTCTTCCTTTTTACATGTTATAGAACCACCATATTTTGTGGAAAAACCCCAGTCCCAAGAGGTTGTGCCCAATGCTAGGGTTCAATTCAAAGCACTGGTGAAAGGCTCTACTCCTCTGCAGATAAAGTGGTTTAAAGACAGCCAGGAGCTCCTTTCTGGAGCCAATCGATCTGTCTGGAAGGATGACACATCTAGTGTACTGGAGGTCTTCTCTGCTAGGGCATCTGACTCTGGAAACTACACTTGCCAGATAAGCAATGATGTGGGGACTGCAACTTGCAAAGCCACTCTGTTTGTAAAAGGTGTGCAACTCAACGTTTTTCTTATCTTTGTGGTTCTGATTCTTCTGTGCAGTCTTGGGGGACGGGATATTTAAACTGCCGTGAATATTATAAAGTCTCGCCTTTTCTGTCCATCTTCTAGAGCCCCCCAGATTTATTCAGATGCCAACTTCTGTAGTAGCTTTGCGTGAAGGACAGTCCACCACTTTCGAGTGCCAGGTAGTAGGCACGCCAGAGATCCACGTCACATGGTACCTGGATGGAAATGAAGTGACTGACCAAGCTAAGTACGGCATCTCCTTCATAAATGGTTTAGCTACTTTGAAAGTCACTCAAGCCAGAGTGTCAGACAGTGGGATTTACGTTTGTGAAGCCCGCAATGATGCAGGTAGCGAGAGCTGCAGCATCGATCTAAAAGTAAAAGGTTAGTTTTGAACATCTTGTCATGATCTGGCTATAGCCACATAGCTGGTGTGATGGAGTAGGGGAGATTTCTCCCCTCAAAACCATTTGAAGTTACTATCTACTTTCCCCTCATTCCTCTTTGTAGAACCTCCAACATTTGTTCGGGAGTTGAAACCCACTGAGGTAGTGAAGGGTTTGGAGGCCACACTCGAGTGTGAGGTGAAGGGTACTCCTCCATTTGAGGTGAAGTGGCTGAAGAACAATAAGGAAATGTACAGCAGCAAGAAATATGCCATCTTCACCAAAGAATCAATATTTACTCTTAACGTGACTAACTGTGATGTCTCAGATGTTGGTGAATATCAGTGTATTATATCGAATGAAGGTGGGAGCTGTTCTTGCAGTACAAGGCTCAGCTTGAAAGGTCAGTCCTCTAGGAATCATACCCAAAACATTACATCCCTTAGTTTAATTGTAGTGACTAGGATGACTTTATATGACCTCTCTTTGCCCTCTTCTCTTTCCATGACTTCTTTTCAAAACCAAAACCCTGAACCACAGAACCACCATCTTTCGTCAAGAAGCTGGAGAATGTCACGACCATTTTGAAAGGTTCTGCAGTGTTCCAGTGTGTCATAGCAGGCGCTCAACCCTTATCTGTGTCATGGATAAAAGATGAGAAAATACTAGAAGAAGATGAACACCACCATATTACCTTTGAGAACAGCGTGGCCACATTAAAACTTACCAGTGTTGACCTCAGCCACAGAGGGAGATACACCTGCCAGGCAAAGAACGAGTCTGGCACGGAGAAGTGCTTTGCTTTGCTTTTTGTACAAGGTGTGTAGAAGGTGTGACCCTTCAAGGTCATCCTTAGTGAGTACTTGAAGAGTCAGTGCCCTGTCTGTGCAGCTAACTGTCATTTTTGTACACTTTATACCTCAGAACCTGCACAGATCATAGAAAAGGCTAAATCACTTAAAGTCACTGAAAGAGACCCTGTGACATTGGAGTGTACTGTGGCTGGGACACCAGAGCTCCGAATAAGATGGTACAAAGACGGCAAACAGCTGCTGCCCAGTCGATACTATACAATGACCTTTGAAAACAATGTGGCCAGTTTCAGGATTGAACCTGTATCAAAGGAGGATAGTGGTACCTACAGTTTTAAAGTTGAAAATGACTTTGGAAGTAGCACCTGTGAAGCTGTTCTGACTGTGCTAGGTTTGTATTATCATTTGGCAAGCTTGCCAATCCAGCACGGAGGGAATTAAAAATAGTAATCTCCTCTTGTGAAAGATAGGCGAGAAGGTAACCAGTGTATTTTTTTGCCATTTTTGTGTTGGGCAGATCAGTCAATTCCTCCTACATTTATCAAAAAGCTAACCAAGAAGAATACCATTCTCGGATCTTCTATCCAAATGGAGTGCAAAGTTTCTGGGTCACTCCCCATTACTGCAAAATGGTTTAAGGATGGAAAAGAGATAACTGACAGTGCAAAATACAGAAGTCTGTGCCATGAGAACACTGCGTCACTTGAGATTGCCAATTTAGATCTGGCAGACAGTGCGAATTACACATGCAGTGTCTCTAATGTTGCTGGGAATGATTCTTGCAGTGCTGTCCTGACTGTGAAAGGTTTGAAACTCTTTTACTATTACTTCTTATTTGTGATAGATGGTGGGAAAATACCTTAAATCTTATGCTAATGTAACACTCTTATACCTCTTAATATTAATGCTGAAAACTTGGTCTCCATGCTTACTTCACTAATTTTCTTCATTCTAAGAAATTTCTGATGTAACCGAATATTTCCTCTTCTTAAAAACTGCAGAGCCACCAAGCTTCTTAGTAAAACCTGAGAGCCAGCAAGCCATCCCAGATTCCACAGTGGAGTTCAAGGCCACACTCAAAGGAACACCACCCTTTACAATAAAGTGGTTCAAAGAAGACTTAGAACTTGTATCTGGTCCAACTTGTTTCATTGGGATTGAAGGGTCAACTGGGTTCTTAACTCTCTATTCAGTGGATACTTCTAGGAGTGGGCACTACACTTGCCACGTTTCAAATGATGTTGGCAGTGACTCTTGCAGTACAACATTGATGGTAACAGGTGTGCACTCTTTCTTGTTGTGTTGCAGTCTCTCTGTCTGTTCCTTGTCTTTCCTTTTTGCCAAGCCAAACTCAGTGATCTTTGATATACTGCCAAGAGAATTCTTTGTCCTGTGTTTGTAGTCCACAGTTGTTTGACTCTTTTCCCTTGTCTTTTCTTTCCAATATTAATTCAGACCCTCCTGACTCTACTTTTTTGGTCTTTTAGAACCACCCAAGTTCACTAAGAAGCTAGAGGCGGCAAAAGTAGTCAAGCAGGGTGACTCAGCCCGGCTTGAGTGCAAAGTAGGTGGATCTCCAGAGATGAAAGTAGTGTGGTACAGAAATGACCATGAAATTGTCGCCAGTGAAAAATTCCGGACATCATTCATTGACTCTGTGGCTGTGCTTGAAATGAATCATCTCAGTACGGATGACAGCGGTGACTACATCTGTGAAGCTCACAACCCTGCCGGCAAGGCCAGCTGTAGCACCAAAGTCACAGTGAAAGGTTAGCTGTCCTCTTGCTCTCTGATTACTTTCTATTTTTCCCTGGTGGTCTTACCCCTGGAAACCCTCATGGCTGCCTTTTTCTTCATATTATACTCATTTCTTGATGCATCCTCACACCTTCTGCCAGGGCCTGAAAAAGAGAGATGTTATTCTTAATGCAGAAGAATCCTAAGATAAGTGTCCCCAGTTCTATGACTGTCAAAGCCCAAGGCAGATCACAGTGGGGAAAGTTATATCAAGGAGCTGAAATATGGACTAAAAATAAAACCCAGATCTAAGCTGACCAGTGTCAGTTTTACAACCTGTATTTGAGAATACTAGCAGCTAAATGGGACCAGCCCTCTCTGCCAAAGGTCACCCCTCTGTTTGCCTTTTCTACAGAGGAGTTAAGAACTCTCATTTCTCATCTACCTGCAATATCATTTCATGGTGTCCTTAGAAAATGAGGAAAGTCCTTGCCCACTCCATTGATTTTCTCAGCAGTCTCTTTCTTTAGAAGCTGGTATCAGTAAACTGTTGATCAAACACCTGCAGACTGACTCTTTTCTAAAACTGTTCCTTTCTTCCCTTGTTAGAACCTCCTGTCTTTAGCAGGAAGCCCTCTCCAGTAGACATGCTCAAAGGAACCGAAGTTAGCCTGGAATGTGAGATTTCAGGAACACCACCATTTGACGTTACATGGTACAAAGACAGGAGACAAATCCGCAGTAGTAAGAAGTATAAGGTTACAGCCAAAAACTACCATACAAGTGTTCACATTCTTAATGTTGAAGCTGCAGATGTTGGTGAATATCAGTGCAAAGCACAGAATGATGTAGGAAGCGACACTTGTTTTTGTGCCGTGAAGCTGAAAGGTAAAGTATTGGCACATATGCCTTCTTCAGTGTCCCCAACGGCACTGCATTGCTGCTCTTTACATAGACACTGTGAGCATTCACTATAACTACGTGTTTCTTCTTCAGAGCCACCAAAATTCTTGACTAAAATAAACAGCATGACTGTTGTGGTTGGTGAACCGGTAGAGTTACAAGCAAGAGTGGAAGGCTCCCAGCCGATTTCTGTACAGTGGCTTAAAGACAAAGAGGACATTATTAGAGAAAGTGAAAATATAAAGATCACATTTATGGAAAACATTGCAACTTTGCAACTTTTGTGCACAGAGACAAGCAATGCTGGCAAATACGTCTGTCAGATCAGAAATGATGCTGGAAGTCGCGAGTGCATGGCTACCTTAACTATTCTAGGTTGGTAAAAAGCACAAGTTCATAGAATATATTTTTTTAAGTTAGGAACTTGGTTATTTAGTTGAGCTTTATGCTTTGCTTATGTCCCTGAGCTTAAAACAATCAAAGCGGGGAAACCTTGCATTCTCAACAAGCAGTGGTCAGGTTCCCTATTTCCAGTTGTCCAGGGATAGGGGTGGAAGGAATCACAGGCCTCTGCACTGTGACAGGATCAAGCTGACTGGATTTCTAGGTTGCGTGTTCTGCTCATGCCTGCTTGGGGAGGGACAGACATTTCTCTCCTAGAAGTTTAAAAATATTTGTACTCCATTTTGTTAAGCATCTGAAGGGCGGGGGAAAAAAAAACCCAACAAAACAGAGCTGAAAAAATTCCCCACCCAATAACCTGAGATATCCTTAGTATAAAATGCATAAGTGCCATATTATCATGCTGTAATATTTACAGCTAGTCCTAATCAAATCCTGATTTCACCATGTATGTTACTCATTTCTCCTTTCAGAGCCTGCAGTCATTGTAGAGAAAGCAGAGCCAATGAGAGTTACTATAGGAGATGCCTGTACTTTGGAGTGCAAAGTGGCAGGTACACCAGAGCTTTCCACTGGGTGGTTCAAAGATGGCAAAGAACTGACCAGCAGCCAAAAATACAGAATTACATTCCTCAATAAAGTATCTACACTTAAAATTATGGATGCAGAAAAGGAAGATGCTGGATTGTACACTTTTGCGGTGCAGAATGACGTGGGGAAAAGCAGTTGCACAGCATCAGTTGATGTTTTAGGTTGGTTGGGTTGCCTGTCTTCTATCTATTACAAGAACTTTCTTTCAGACATGTTCTCTTTCCTTTCTTCCATTCCTTCCCTCATTTTCTCTCTGACCATGGATTTATTATGTTTTCTTACGCAGATCGAATCATTCCTCCTTCTTTCACAAGAAAACTAAAGGAAACCCCTTGTGTCCTGGGTTCCTCAGCAGTGCTGGAGTGCAAAGTGTCTGGTTCACCTCCTATTTCTGTAGCTTGGTTCCGAAATGGACTTAAGTTGGTCAGTGGGGAAAAACATCAAATCGCCTTTTCAGATAACCAATGTATTTTAGAACTGAATTCAGTGAGTGACTCAGATTCTGGAACTTACACCTGCAAAGCCACCAACATAGCTGGTTCAGATGAATGCAGTGCTGTATTGACCGTACAAGGTCAGTCTATCATGGTCAGAAAGCTCTCTGAGCCATTCTTTTCTTTCTCTCTTGAAATTGCCTGTGGACTTTTGTAAATATACTCAGGGAAAATTATTGACTGGTAGATAAAGATGTTGTTCTTTATCTTCAGGAGGTGTGTGGAAATGCAGAGTTATGCTGTAGCAAGTTGTCTTATCTCTCTTTTTCTCTTGTGTGTTTAGAACCACCTTCTTTCGAGAGGACACCAGAGCCTCTGGAAGTCTTGCCAGGTGCAAGCATCACTTTTACATGTGTTATTAGAGGAACCCCTCCGTTTAAGGTGAACTGGTTTAGAGGGGCCAATGAGCTTGTGCCAGGGGACAAATGCAATATCTACTTGGAGGACTCCATTGTGGAGCTTGAGTTATTTGATGTCACTCCTCTCCAAAGTGGAGAGTACACTTGTCTAGTGACTAACGATGCTGGCAGGGCAAATTGTACAACACACCTTACAGTAAAAGGTTTGTAAAAATTGCTTCTCTCTGTTTACCTTAAAACATTGTTTCTTTCCCTCTTTTGTCCTCCTGTGCTCAACATTTATTACTTCTTACCCTTCATTAGAGCCAGCTGTCTTTGTAAAGAAACTGAGCGATCAATGTGTGGAGCCCGGCAAGCCCATCATCCTGGAGGGCACTTACACAGGCAGCCTGCCCATCTCTGTGGTATGGAAGAAGAATGGCCAGACCATCACTCAGTCTCAGAAGTGTAGCATCACCACCACAGAGAGATCCTGCATCCTGGAAATACTTGACAGCACCAAAGATGACACAGGAGAATACACCTGCCATGTTGAAAATGAGGCAGGAAGAGATGTGTGTGAGGCTGTAGTCTCTACCCTAGGTGTGTTATCTCTTTGCTTCTTTCTCTTGCCTGTTCTTTCAAGTCTATGCTTCCAAGGCCTCACACTATAATGAGCGTATCTAATTGCTTCTCTTTTTTAGAACCTCCCTATTTTGTTACACACTTGGAACCTCTTGAGGTGTCAGTTGGAGATTATACAACATTGCAATGTCATGTTGCTGGAACACCAGAAATCACTGTGTCTTGGTACAAAGGTGATACAAAACTCAGGTCTACTCCCGAGTACAAAGTGTTCTTTAAAGACAACGTTGCTACACTTGTTTTCAACAAAGTAGTCAGCAACGACAGTGGAGAGTATATCTGCAAGGCAGAAAATAGTGTAGGAACTGCATCTACAAAGGCTGTCTTAACAGTTCAAGGTGATGATTTTATATTATCTTACTATGAATTCTTTTACTCTTGCAAAACTTTTAAAAAATCCTTGCTGGGGTATATTTATCTGTTACTTCCTTTCTTCTAGAGCGCAAACGACCACCTTCCTTTGCAAGAAAACTGAAGGATGTCGAGCACCCTGTTGGTTTACCCCTTAAATTTATGTGTCGACTCAATGGTTCAGAACCCATTACTGTGACTTGGCATAAAGATGGTGTGCTGCTAAGTGATGACCACAATATACATACATCCTTTGTAGATAATGTTGCAGTGCTGCAACTGGTGCGAACTGAGATGAATCATACTGGGCAGTACTCCTGCACGGCCACCAACGCTGTGGGCACTGCCACCTCAAGTGCTAGACTCACAGTAGCAGGTGTGTTGACTTACAAAACTTTTGCCTGAATCACAGACTCTCCTTTCCCATTTAATGCCTGTGAGGGTATCTGTGCGTTGGATTAGCTTTTTTGTGAGGTACAAATACTATACCATTTTCTTGTGTTTCTAGAACCCAAGCAAGCGCCTGTCTTTGACATCAAACCTGAATCTATCGATGTGCCTTTTGGAGAAAGTGCTGACTTTGAATGTCATGTTACTGGAGCCCAGCCAATACACATCACCTGGTCCAAGGATGGTCGGGAGATCCGAACTGGAGGAAATTTCAATATTACATTTATAGCCAATACAGCTCACCTTCGAGTGCTCAGAGTGGGTAAAGGAGACTCTGGCCAATATACTTGCCAAGCTAGTAATGAAGCTGGGAAAGACTTCTGCTCAGCCCAGCTCAGTGTCAAAGGTATTAAATCACCTTCATTTGTGTGTTTTCTTTTTCTTTGGCAAAGACACCTCTTTGTTACCGAGTTTCATCTTCCACCCTCTACGGTTTGGAAATATAAAGTAGCTTTCAAGAAACCAGACATATACCATGTGGTGATGTTCTCCTGTCATACAGCATGACAGTAGAAGCCTTGTGTGCCCTCAAAATGTGCAGTGGGAAAGATCCTCTTGGGAAGCTGTTTGTACAGAGAGTTGCACTCACTCTGCATTTTACTTTGTCACTAGTTCTTAAACTACAGTCACGGTGGCATTCACACACAGAAATTACTATATGGAAAATGGTGATATGGTAAATACAACTACTTTGCATTTGTAGGCCAGCATTTTTGGCTCTTTCACATTTGCTGCAGATTTTAATTGGAGTTCTGAATTGCTGATTTAATCTAGGCTATGAATCACTTAGGTTCTTCATGCAGGAATATGTTTTAAAGATGTGTAAGCAAGTGAAACTATCCCTACCGTATTTCTGCTGTTCCTGGGGGTGAAGGACTCATCAAATCTTTCATGCGGATATTTTTGCCCAAAAAGGTGATCCTTCAAAGGTTAACAGCAAGATTTCCCTTGGGTTGGAGCAATTGTCCTTCTTTTGTTCTTTTACAGCTCCAGCTGTCTGATGCAGCAGGCACCAGAGTTGGCAGAATACAGCTGTCTTTGACTTCTTTTCTCCATCTTGTGCCTTTCCTTCAAAGGAAACTCTGGGGATACAGCCAGCTGCTGTAACAAGCTTACTTTGTTGTGTCCCAATAATCTTGTGCTCCCCATAACTCTTACTCAGCACTGTAGATTCCACACTGCAAACAGGTATACTGTCACTCTCCAAGTACTTATTCTGTTCTGCAGAACCTCCCAAGTTCATCAAGAAGCCTGAAGCTCTGCGGTTTGTGAAGCAGGGGGACACAGTTCAGCTTGAATGTAAAATCAGTGGGACACCAGAGATCACAACCATGTGGTACAAAAATGATCAGGCACTCCAGGCAAGCGACAGGCTCCACACATCCTTTGTAGACTCCCTGGCGATGCTAACCATCTTGGATGCCAACACCGAAGATGCAGGCGATTACATATGTGAAGCCCATAACTCTGCCGGCACAGCCAGCTGCAGTACTTCAGTCACAGTGAAAGGTTAGCAGCATGGCTCCACAAACCACCAGAATCCTTGGCTTCCAGGCCCATTCCCAGTTGGGCATCTCCCTGGACAGTGAGCTGCTATGGCAGCTGGTGGCTGCTGGGGTAGTGTCTCTCCAGCTGCACTCACATTCAAATGCTGCTGTGTTTAGGCAGTGGAGATCAGGCAGGAAACAGCGGTGGGTGTTCAGCACTGTGCAGCCATTCCATTGTCTCCCCATTTAAATCAATTGCAAGATGAATAAGGCAAGCTTGTCAGGTCACAAGGGAAGCATGGAGTAGATGGAGCACCACTCTTGGTGAGGGAGCTCTGCACACTTTTCAGCCATCCCTCTGACTGCTCTTTATATGCAGTGATACTGGCAGGAATGAAATTTAAGACGGAAGAGGAGGCTGTGCTGCTGAGCCTCACTGATGGTAGCTTTCATGACTGGAAAGAGGCGGGGAAAGCTGGAATGTGGTCCTGGAGAGAATTACTTTTGGGGAGGAACACTGAGCAATAACTCCAAACAGGTGCAGAAATGTCACATTTTCTGCCCTTGGGACTCAGTGCTGGGATGTCAGGGCTCAGCATTTTTTAGAGGTGAGGTCACATGTTCGGAAGCTAAATATGGGTTTACAAGAATAAGTGTAAGCCCCCCTTCCTGATTATGTTGCCTCCTGCTACTATCCCAAAACCCACCCAGGGAAGGATATTCACACATTATAATGTGATTCTTTTTTTATAGAACCACCTGTTTTTAGCAAAGTGCCAAGCCCTGTGGACACACTTAAAGGCTCAGATGTTATCCTCCAGTGTGAGATAGCAGGGACTCCACCCTTTGAGGTGGCTTGGTTCAAGGACCGGAGGCAGGTCCGGAGCAGCAAGAAGTTCAAGGTGACAGCAAAGCACTCCATTGCCAGTCTTCATATTCTCAGCCTGGAATCTCAAGATACTGGAGAATATCAATGCAAAGCTATGAATGAGGTGGGAAGCGACACTTGCACCTGCCCAGTGAAATTCAAAGGTTTGTATACTAGAAGATCACCGCCTTCTTTCTTGATGTCCTGGCTAACCATCTTCCAAGGAGGCATGCACGATTAACCTTCCTCTGCCTCCTTGTTTTTGCCATCAGAACCCCCACGCTTTGCCAAGAAGCTGAGTGACACTGCAATCTTCGTTGGGGAGCCAACAGCCCTTCAGGCAGTGGTGGAAGGATCCCCACCAATTTCTGTTGTCTGGCTCAAGGACAAGGGTGAAGTTATTAGGGAGAGTGAAAATATCCAGATGTGGTTTATGGACAACATTGCAACTCTTGAGATTGCCAGTGCAGCAGGAGCTGATGTTGGGAAGTACATCTGCCAGATCAAAAACGATGCTGGCATGCGGGAATGCTCTGCCTTTTTACAAGTCTTAGGTAGGTATAGCCTGCATCACAAGTACTATATCTTACAGTTTGCACAGTTGCTTCTGCCAGCCTTTGTTTTCTGCTTATATCTCATGTTCACCAGTTTGTGGGTAGATTTCCTGGTGACACACTAAATCCCGGTTTGTATTTCAGAACCAGCAGTCATCTTAGAGAAGACCGAGCCAATTACAGTAATGGCTGGCAATCCTTTTACCTTGGAGTGTAAAGTAGGAGGAACACCTGAACTTATCACTAAGTGGTACAAAGATGGCAGAGAACTAAGGAGTGACCGCAAATACCAAATTACCTTTTTCAACAATATATCCACTTTGAAAGTCTTCTCTGCAGACAGGGGAGACAGAGGCTTGTATACTTTTGAGGTGCACAATGAGGTGGGGGACAGCAGCTGCACTTCTTCAGTTGATGTTTCAGGTCAGCTCTATGTCTTTGTTGTTCACACTTGTGTTTAAATTAAGCTTCACCCTCCCACCCCGCCTTGCCTTTCTTTTTCCCTGAAAAAAACCCAAACACTTTTCTTCCTATTCTTCTGCCCTGTCCTACTTAGACCGTCTTGTTCCTCCTTCATTCTCAAGAAAACTAAAGGAAACAAATGGGGTACTGGGATCCTCAGTGCTTCTGGAATGCAAAGTGTCTGGCACATCCCCCATATCTGTGACCTGGTTGCAGGATGGGAATGAAATTGTTAGTGGAGAAAAATATGAGATCTCATTCTTGGATAATGTTTGTGCTTTGAAGCTGAATGCCCTGGATGTCACAGATACAGGGCCGTATACCTGTGTGGCAGCTAATGTGGCTGGATCTGATGAATGCAGCGCTTTCTTGACTGTACAAGGTCAGTAGAAGGATACTACAGCCTCTTCAACAAAATTCTTCTTCCCTCCTCTCTTCCTTCCCCCTGGTTTCCCATAGTTTCTTTTTCATGTTTTGGATTTGGGTTTTTTTTCCTGTTTTCTTCCTCTTTCTCTCTTTTATTTGACTCAAACTTGCTCCAGTTTTTCTCCTTCACAAAAACTCTCCTATTAACTTCTTTCTCCCTCTTCTATCCTTTGCATGATCCTTAGAACCACCTTCTTTTGTGAAGACACCTGATCCCCAGGAAGTTTTGCCTGGATCAAATGTGACATTCACCAGCTACATCAAAGGCAGTACTCCCTTCAAAGTGAGCTGGTTCCGAGGCATCAGGGAGTTAGTGCCAGACAGCAACTGCTCCATCTCTCTGGATGACTCTGTGGCACAGCTGCAGCTGTACAACGTGGAGGCAGGCTACAGTGGGGACTATGCCTGTGTGGTCACAAATGATGCTGGCAGTATATCATGCACAACCCCGCTCTTTGTGAAAGGTGTGTTTGTGTGTATGCGTGTACATACAGATATTTCCCATCATGCTCTGCCTTCAGCCCTGCCACATCTCTCCCTCTCACTATCGATCTATGCCTCCCCACAGAGCCTGCAGTCTTTGTGAAGAAATTAAGTGATTTCAGTGTGGAACAGGGAAAGTCCATTGTTCTGGAAAGCAGCTACATAGGCACCCCTCCCATCTCTGTCACCTGGAAAAGAAATGGCATGCCCATTACTCAGTCTCCACGCTGCAGTGTTACAACTACTGACAAATCCGGCATTCTTGAAATCTTTAATAGCACCAAGAGTGATGAAGGCGAATACACCTGTGAGGTGGCCAATGAGGCGGGTGGGGATGTTTGCCACAGCCTTGTATCCATCTTAGGTATGCACGACCACTCACCCCCCTAAGACACCCCAGATGCTCTGCCTCTGCTCACCATGCTTTTTCCTTCCCTAGAACCACCCTATTTTGTCACACATCTGGACCGTGTGGAGGTAAAGGTTGGTGAGCCCTTGGTCTTAAAATGCCAGATTGGTGGTACACCGGAAATCAAGGTGTCCTGGTACAAAGATGACACCAAGCTCAGATCAACACAGGCTTATAAAATGCACTTCAAGAATAATGTGGCAACACTGGCATTCTCCACCGTGGAGGATAGTGACATTGGAGAATACATCTGCAAAGCAGAAAATAGCGTCGGCTTCGCCACCTCCACAGCATTGCTTGTTATTAAAGGTGATGGGCCAAGGGCCACTCTTTCCTGGCTTATTTTGTGGGAACTCTTTATTGTCTACAGAAAGGGGGTCTTATTAATTTAGAATTAATTAATCCTAGATTGACAGGGTAGCTTCCTACTTATAGTGGTGATTATTATTGTTTTGCAGAACGTCAACTTCCCCCTACATTCACCAGAAAACTGAAAGATATTCAGGAGGCGGTTGGTGCCCCAGTGACATTTGATTGCCGCATAAATGGCTCAGAGCCTATCCAGGTGTCTTGGTACAAGGATGGGGTTCTCTTAAGTGACAGTGATAATGTGCAATCAGCCTTCTTAAATAATGTTGCGACGCTCCAGATCTTGCAGACTAGTATGGCTTACAGTGGCCAATATACTTGCTCAGCCCAAAATGCTCTGGGGACGGCAACTACCAGTGCCAAACTTCTCCTCACAGGTTTGTAGCTCACACTTAAACAAAGATCTTTGTTTTGCTCTTTTTTTTCTTCACCCTTTTTCCCACTCTGCCCATTGTATGGTAGCCAGGAAGCATGGGCATAGCATGGTGATGTGTGTGGTGAGGAGGGCTTGATGGTGAGCTCTGCCATGCTTTCCTTTTCACAGAACAACTACAACCTCCCTTCTTTGACATCAAACCAGTACCTATTGATGTGGCGCTAGGGGAAAGTGCAACCTTTAAGTGCCACATCACTGGATCTGCTCCCATGAGGATTACTTGGACCAGAGACAACCGAGAGATCCGCCCAGGTGGCAACTACAAGATGACACTGGTGGAAAACACAGCCACTTTGATCGTCCTAAAAGTCAGCAAAGGAGATGCTGGACTCTACACATGTACGGCCAGCAACAGTGTTGGAAAGGATGCATGCGCAGCTCAGCTGGCTGTACAAGGTATTGCTGTAAGCTTTAGTGTTCGCGAGGCATTTCTTTGCAAGGCAGATACCTGGAAAACAAAGTCCTGAATGCAGACGTGCAAGATTAGCAATCTTTACAAAAGGCTACACAGAGAGGTTTTATTTACTTTAAATAATTTTGTAATACTTAAATACTTATTCATCATTCTTCTGGTCTGGTACAGCACGTGATTTGTCTTATCAAAGACATTCTTCCATGAAATGTTAACTTTGACTTAGTACTCTGTTGTGTCTTTATGAATGGCCCCATTGGTCAGTAAAGTCCGTCTTCCTTAAAGTCTCTCTACAGGAGTAACATTCACTAAGTTGTCCATGGGAGGAAAAGGTAACTGAGATACTCAGTTCACTTATGAAACTTAAATGTATTTTTACTAGATGTGCAGCTCCTGCAAACAGTTTTATTCTTTCACAAACTTAATACATTGCAAACTGCTGTTCTAGACAAAAAAACTGGATGATCTGATGGCAAACTTGGAGACAAATATCCATTCTGCCAACACTTTGCTTTTCTACATAGCGTGTGGATCTTACACATTTCAATGATCTAAATTTATAACTGGGTCAAACTCTCTTGATAGAAGTAACACTTGTATATTAGTGTAATTTCCTCACTGTAGGTGAGAACACTGTATTTATATAGTTGTTCCGGATTCTTACTGGTTTTATAAACAAACAAATGTAAAATACACCACTTCAATTATGCATGAGTTCAAATATCCCTGTTCGTTTAGTGCTTTTTCTTTTTTCCCCTCTGGATGAAAGGAAAACATTTGAAGGGTGAATACTAGGATGTTTATTCTCTAAGACAAATAACACGAGAAGCTGGACTACCACTAACAAGATTTTTTAATAATTGCTTGTCAAATGTATTATATAGAGAGAGACAGTACATTCTGTCCATAACGGGGTTGTCTTGGTGGGGATTAGAAGACTGTGGAACATTGAATTACCTGGGGATTCAGTGGTAAATAGAGATGCTGTTATTATGTAGTTTGACATACAAAAACCATTGAAAGATTGCAGCTAGAAATCTAACATCTCTAAACTTTTAAAGTTGTTTCCACCAGAACTGTAAAACAGTTCATTATTAATGGTAATGTTACTAACAGGTTTATTTGGCCAGAGCTAAGATGATCTTGACTGACCTTATTTATTTTATTACTCTTCAGCTCTTGATTCCTAAAAAACTGGGGTTTTTTTCATGCCTCCTCCTCCACCAGTATCATTGTTTTCTTTTTCGATCCTGAACTTGTACTGGCACTTACTTCAAGCCTTTAGGATATGTACAGTTTCTCTAAGTATGTAAAATTAATGATGTTCGTTGTTTGCCAGCCAGTTCCCATGGAACTTGGAAGGGAATCACTTCACGTGCTTTGATTTGCATGTTTTTAATTTGAGCATATTCTGTCTCACTTCTATGAAACACAGCCTTTTGCTCAAGTATTTAAGATCTTTTGCTCAATTAACCTTGAAAATCTTACAGTTTTTCACTATCTTTCCCTCTTTAACATCTTTTGTTCCGAATCTGTACTTTTAAGAATTGCTTTACATTCCAGAAACTGCCCTACATTCTAAATATATGCCTTACTAACTTCTATATTCTCACTTTTTGAAAGGAATGGAATTAGTGTGACTGCTCAGCAGCTGTTAGTATGCAGACAGATAAACAACTTTTTGTCAAAGTGAAATATTTGAGTAAATTACTAGGGTTCCAAGAGTCCATGTGTTAACAAGTGAACATTTCTATTTTCAGAAACTCTAAGGAAGTCTTGTTACTAACAATATAGGATATTCTGCAAATGACCCACGGATTGAAGTAACCCACAGTAAAATATATATTCTTCCTACACTTCGCAGACAGATGCGCTAAGACACATTTCATCCTGTTTTGCAAGGAGATTTGTTTGTTGTGCCCACATTACCACCTCTTGGTTTTGCTACTTATATCTCTGATCTATGAGCGTTCAGTCTTGTGATTCTGAATCATGCGTATGGTACTTTTGATTTAAAGTGTCAAACGACCACTCCTTTCTCACTTTACAGAACAAAATGTAACCATCCGGTTTACTTTTCAGTCACAGGACCTCTAACACCAATTTCTGTAATACTAACCATCTTGTAATTCTTCCCAGCTTGATTATTTTGAATCCCTTTTGTTTGCTACTTAAGTTCCTTGATTTTTATTCCTTATATGCACATTTATGTTTGGCTTTGCAATAAATGTGTGAAGGGTTGTGATGCAGATACATTTATAGACTCTATTGTTAGTGACATATTAAGATATAAAGCAGCTGCTATAATGCTCAGCTTAAACGCTTTTAGTAATATTTATTGGCTGAACAGTTCAGATTCTTGCATTTCTGTAAGGCATTTTGATTACTCATATATTACAAGGGGATGCTACTTGAAGAAAACCACAGATATCAGATGATCTTTACTGAGTAAATAGGAGCAGAAGTATAGTAGGACAATTAAGTAAGGAAAAGTAACTGAAATCCAGATAGAGAATTTGCTTGTTTCCTAATCTAGATTTTGGACCAACTTGAAATCATTAAAAAAAAAAAAAATCATAGCAATTGCACAATTAGAATGTTTGTATAATTCTTTGAAGTTTACATTTTCTGTTACATATCTCCCTGCTTATTCA
Organism: Cuculus canorus; assembly: GCF_017976375.1. Classification (NCBI taxonomy): domain Eukaryota; kingdom Metazoa; phylum Chordata; class Aves; order Cuculiformes; family Cuculidae; genus Cuculus; species Cuculus canorus. The sequence continues at coordinate 25,441,921 of NC_071406.1, read as the reverse complement.
AAAAATCAGTGCAATTTAAAGCATCATCTCCCCTTTTTGGCTTTCCAGAACCACCAAGATTTATTAAGAAACTAGACTCCTCAAGACTTGTGAAACAGCATGATTCCACTAAGTATGAATGCAAAATAGGTGGATCTCCAGAAATCAAAGTCACCTGGTACAAAGGTGAAACCGAAATCCATCCCAGTGAAAAATACAGAATGTCCTTTGTGGATTCGGTGGCAGTCATTGAAATGTACAGTCTCAGTGTTGAAGACAGTGGTGACTACACTTGCGAAGCTCAGAATCCTGCGGGTAGTGCAAGCACCAGTACCTCACTGAAAGTAAAAGGTTGGAATTCCGGCTCTTTCCTTACCATTCTATCTGTGTGAGTCCTCCTTTGTCGAAAAGCTGTTAAATCCCACTTTCTTTAGTCAGAGAGGCCAAAATCTGTCTAAATACATTAAAATCTCTGGCCTGTTATACTGTGGGAGATTTTTCTTATTATGGTGTGTCTTCGCTGTTCATCTTCAGAGTGGCTGCTTGGATAGTGTGTCCTCTTTAGTCACCTTTGCTCAAATAACACAAACTTTAACACCTTTTTCTTTTACAGCACCCCCCATTTTTACCAAGAAGCCTCATCCAGTCCAAACCTTGAAAGGGTCTGATGTTCACCTGGAATGTGAGCTTCAGGGCACTCCTCCATTCCAGATTTCATGGTATAAAGACAAGAGAGAAATTCGGAGCAGCAAGAAGTATAAGGTCATGTCTGAGAACTACCTAGCTAGTATTCACATTCTCAGTGTGGATACTGCAGATGTTGGTGAATATCACTGTAAAGCTGTAAATGATGTTGGAAGTGACTCCTGCATTGGCTCTGTAACACTAAGAGGTTTGTATAAAGATTGGCCCCTTCTTGGCATTTCATTGTTCCTGTCATTCTCCTCCTACTCTTCCGCTCCTGGCATGTTTTTTAACTGTTAAGTATCTTCTCTTAAATAGCACCACCAACCTTTGTGAAGAAGCTGAGTGATCTCACTGTCGTCGTTGGGGAGCCAATTGAAATGCAGGCTGCAGTAGAAGGATCACAGCCCATTTCTGTTCTATGGTTAAAAGACAAAGGTGAAATCATTAGAGAAAGTGATAATCTTTGGATCTCCTATTCAGAAAACACTGCAACTATGCGGATTGGAAATGCAGAACCAGCCAATGCTGGGAAATACATTTGCCAGATAAAAAATGATGCTGGAGTTCAAGAATGCTTTGCCAAGTTGACAGTGCTAGGTTGGTAGCATGGGATAAAATCCACAGTGTGTTTTAAGATTTTTTAAAATTTCAGGTTTTATGATACTAATAACTTGTTTTAAAAAATGTTGTGACTTGCATCTCATTGCAGAACCCGCAGTCATTGTAGAGAAGCCGGGCCCAGTCAAAGTTACAGCTGGGGACTCTTGTACTCTGGAATGTACAGTAGACGGCACACCAGAGCTTACAGCTAGGTGGTTTAAGGATGGGAATGAACTGTCCACTGACCATAAATATAAAATCAGTTTCTTCAACAAAGTATCTGGGCTTAAGATCCTCAAGGCAGGACTAGAAGACAGTGGAGAATATACTTTTGAGGTGAAAAACAGTGTTGGTAAAAGCAGCTGCACCGCTTCAGTGCATGTTTCAGGTTAGTTGACTGATCTTTTTTAGCCACATTGGATCCTATAGTTCCTTTTCAAAACCTTCAGATAGAAAACTGTTTCTAATGATTTCCTGAGAGACTCATTGCTTGTGTAATCTTAGGAGTACTTGGCATGCTGCTTTGACAGGCATCAAGGATAGATGCCTATCTAATCTCTGAGGGGCAGGAGTTGTTGCAAGGGCTTGATTTCTTTACCTTTAATCTATATGTTATCTTGGATAGCTGGTGCAATCACGTTTCTTATGGAAAACAAATGCAAAAATAAAAGATGCCCCTCAAAAACTGTGAATGAAAGCTCCAGCATGTGCTTAGCCATCAGCTATTTTTCAATGACTTACATGCGTAGGAACAGATTGCTAAAGCAAATACATCAAAAGAAAGCTAGCTGATTTTATTGTGCATGAGGAAATTTTGCATTTTAAGCTTTGTATGGTAATTTTTGTGTTTGATTTTTTTGTTTGTTTTTATTTGTTTGTTTGTTTGTTTTTGTTTAACAAATGCAGATCGTATTATACCTCCTTCTTTCACAAGAAAACTGAAAGAAACATATGGTCAGCTGGGTTCTTCTGCTGTACTGGAGTGCAAAGTTTATGGGTCGCCACCTATTCTGGTTTCCTGGTTCCATGACGGACAGGAGATTACCAGTGGAGACAAGTATCAGTCTACCCTTACAGACAATACTTGTTCTCTGAAAGTGAATGGACTTCAAGAATCTGATATGGGAACTTATTTGTGCAAAGCTACTAATGTAGCTGGGTCTGATGAATGCAGTGCATTTCTGAGTGTTAGAGGTCAGTATCAATAAAAAGCCAGAGCCAGAGGGCACAAATTTGTTTTCAAAAACACTTAATTCTTTGCTTTGTTACATATTTCTTGTCACTATACTCTTCATCAGAAATTCAAATATACCACTTCTCTGTCTCTTTTATTTACATGCTTAGAGCTACCATCTTTTGTGAAGAAACCTGAACCACTGAATGTTTTGTCTGGAGCGAACATAACCTTTACCAGTATCATAAAAGGCTCCTCTCCTCTGGAAGTTAAATGGTTTAGAGGCAGTGTTGAGCTAGTACCAGGAGACAGGTGCAATATCACCTTGCAAGATACAGTTGCAGAACTGGAGCTGTTTGATGTACATCCGCTTCAAAGTGGAGACTACACCTGCCAGGTGTCTAATGAGGCAGGAAAGATTTCTTGCACAACACATCTTTTTGTCAAAGGTTTGTCTAGACTACTGTTTCTTATGATCCTTATCTTTCTAAAAATTATCTCTTGGCTTTATTTGATTTGTTTTCTACCTCTTATTCATTATAGAACCAGCCAAATTTGTGAAGAAAGTGAACGATTTAAGTGTAGAGAAAGGGAAAAATTTGATCTTGGAATGCACATATACGGGTACTCCACCAATTTCAGTGACATGGAAGAAAAATGGAGTAAAAATAATGCACTCTGAAAAGTGTAGCGTCACCACCACAGAAACATCTGCCATATTGGAAATCCTTAGCAGCAAACTAGAAGATCAGGGGCAATATTCTTGTCATATTGAAAATGATTCTGGACAGGATAACTGTCATGGTACAATCACAATACTAGGTGCGTCAAGCCACCATCACTTCAACAGGCATTATTTGAGCTACTAATGGTCATTGTGCAATAATTTTTAACGCTAATGGCATATATTTGTTCTTCAGAACCACCTTACTTCACTAAACCCTTGGAGCCAGTGCAAGTGATGGTTGGAGATTCTGCATCCTTACAGTGCCAGGTTGCTGGAACACCAGAAATGATTGTATCGTGGTACAAAGGCAGTACAAAGCTGAGAGGAACAGCTACTGTGAAAATGCATTTTAAGAACCAAGTTGCCACTCTGGTTTTCAGCCAGGTAGACAGCAGTGACAGTGGGGAATACATCTGCAAAGTAGAAAATGCTGTTGGGGAGGCTTCATCATCATCTTTGCTGACAGTTCAAGGTGAATATTTAGTTTTAAGAAATAGCAAAGTGGTCTAATTTTCTTAAGCATACTTTGCTATTTTGCAGAACAAATATTGCTTTTTGCTTGTTAAAGTCTTCTCTGTTTCTTGGTGTGTACGATACCCTCTGGCTCTGCCTCCATTAACAAAGACCTACCAGTAAAGCTAATGGACATATGCCTCTTACTGACCAGAGCTCTTCTGTAGGGTTACAAGCTTCTGCATCTTCCTTCCCCATTGAGGATATTGCTTTGATTGTTTCCACCATTAGCAGTCCTGAGAATTAAATAGGCTCACTGAGTGTAACTGAGAGCAGAATGGTTACATATTTTCCTGCACAGCGCTCTTTTCATATCGGGTCCAAATAAATGACATGCTGAATAACCTTTTTAATCAGAAGTTATGAGCAGAAGTCCAGCATACTCTACACTATATTAGGTATTGATTATTGGCAAATTTAGCAATAGGTGCATATCTTCTGAAAGCCCTCACTGTACAATACCTATTTTCTTACAGAGCGTAAACTTCCTCCTTCTTTTACACGAAAAATAAGAGATGTTCATGAAACTGTTGGCTTACCAGTTACATTTGATTGTGGTATTGCTGGTTCAGAACCTATTGAAGTATCCTGGTTTAGAGATGGCGTACGTGTAAAAGAGGACCACAATGTTCACACAGCCTTCATAGATAATGTAGCAACTCTCAGGATTTTGAAGACAGATAGGAGCCTTATTGGACAATATACCTGCACAGCTACCAATGCAATTGGGACTGCTTCTTCTAGTGGCAGGCTTATCCTTACAGGTCAGTGGGCTGTGAAATATCTAATGGAAATATCTTAAAATTCACTTTTGCTTGATATATGGATTTAATACTATAGAGAAAATATTTATTTCACAGAGATTTAAAGCAAATCAAGATTTTTAAAGTGATGCTTTTTTACTTCTTTCACTCTTTAGAAGGGAAGACTCCTCCATTCTTTGACATCCCACTTACAGCCGTTGATGGTATTATTGGAGAAAGTGCTGACTTTGAGTGTCACATTTCTGGAACACAGCCTATTAGAGTCACTTGGACAAAAGATAACCAAGAGATTAGAACTGGAAGAAACTACCAGATCAGTTATGTAGACAACACAGCCCACTTGACCATCTTGAGAGTTGACAGGGGGGACGCTGGAAAGTATACTTGTTATGCTATCAATGAAGTTGGAAAGGAATCTTGCACAGCTCAGCTGAGTGTTAAAGGTACAGAATAGATAATACTTTATGTGTACATTTTTCTTCTTTTAATTATAAAGAAAGTTAGCCTTACTGCTTCAAGATAAGTTTGCGAAAAACTAGCTTGAAAGTACCTATCTGGAGATAACCATGTGTTTCTTAAGGGAATTAGGAAAGGTCATTAACAACAATGGCAACAGAAATGAGAGAGTATTGTCTTTCACTTTTTTTTTTTTTTTTAATAGACATTGGCCTGTTTCTTTTTCGAGAACACAGCAAAAATCTTGGGTATTTTTAAAATGGCACTTGACATAAGCCAATGTAAGAGGATCTTTTTTTTTTTTCAAACAGGAAAAACTATGACAGTTACTGTAAGAGCGAGACATCTGCTTTTTATCTTGGCGTACTTTCACTTTGAAACAAGCTAATATCGATTCCCTTAATTCCCTTAATTAAAATCGCTTAAATTTTTCTTGAAATATTTTCTTGAGAATTTTGCATTCCAGGTTTGATTCATAGAATTTGAATATGTTCTTTTTTTACAGAACGAAAAACTCCACCTACTTTTACTAAGAAACTGTCTGAAGCAGTAGAAGAAACAGAAGGGAATGAACTTAAACTTGAGGGCTGTGTTTCTGGCTCTCAGCCTTTAACTGTTGCTTGGTATAAAAACAACCAGGAAGTTCATTCAAGCCCACATTGTGAAATATCTTTCAAAAACAATACCTTACTTTTGCATATAAAGAGAGTAGAGCAATCAGATGGTGGTTTATATACCTGTAAAGTGTCCAATGAAGCAGGAAGCGTGTTGTGTACATCTTCTGTTGTTATCAGAGGTTAGTTGAATCCTTATTTTAATTTGCTTCTTACTTTTCTTTGTTGTGTGTTAGCTGCAAATATACAGCTTCTATCTTATGAGCTGGTTTTACTCACCCTAACAACAATATGTCCTGAGATGGACAAGGTACAACTGAGTTAAACCACAAAATGAAGGAATTTTATAGATTTTGTGATTAAAATAAACCAATATTTTTCAGGGACAGGCTTCTTTACTTTTTCATTGTTTGCTATGACTAATTTAAAGTGAACATTGAAATCTTTATGTAACAATTCTGTTGAGTTTTTAATCATTCTTTTGCCATGGAATAACAGTTTTTCTTTGCAATTACATTTAAGCTTTAGTGGCATTGACAGTGTGTTGTGGCAGCGTGGCACTTCATCATATTACACTTGCAGGAGATTGCGCATTTGTTTTTTTAAAGGTGCTAATATAGTTTCACAGCCTAATCACAGTGCTTTAGTTCTTAAACTATTTTTTGCATATGAATGTCCTTGCTGTGTGGAGAAAAGATATTTCTTGCATGTTTGCATAGGAAAAAAACTCTCTTGATATTTATTCCATTTTCTAAAACTATGATTGGCATTCTCAGACTTCTGTTTATCCCCCTTCATTCCTTGCCATTGTCTTCCTAAGAATTATGTGTCTGTCTTTCTCTTACATTCTTAATCATGCTTTCTTTCATTGAGTATTCACTCAAGCATTTTCATATTCCAGAACCTAAAAAGCCTCCAGTTTTTGACCAGCCTCTTCAGCCAGCAGCAGCAGAGGAAGGTGATACCCTGCAGCTCAGCTGCCATGTCCAAGGATCACAGCCAATACGGATTCAGTGGCTGAAGGGAGGGAGAGAAATAAGAGCTTCAGACAGATGCAACTTCAGCTTTGCTAATGGAGTAGCTCTTCTGGAACTTGCTGCAGTTACCAAATCTGACTCAGGAGAATATGTGTGCAAAGCTTCAAACACAGCTGGCACTGATACTTGCAAATCTAAAGTTACAGTTAAAGGTAGAGAAACATGGAGAAAATCATCACATATGATGGAAATTTAAACAAAAATTCCACCCTGCATTTTTTCTGTGTAACAAAAATATTAATAATCTAATAGTAAACAATTAGTGTCTTTCAGTTCTGTGCAAAACTGTACAATCTGGGAAGACATTATATTTAACAATAATTTATATATAAATACTGACATAAACAGTGGGAGATAAGTGTCAAATCAACAGTATTTTCTCTACCAAAATGATTAAGAATATAGTTTCTAAAACTAAACACCAAATTTTAAAAAAGAGCAAGATACATAAGTAAAATTACTTAGACATGCATGTCCAAGGATGGGAACAGTGGTGTTTAATAAAGGACAATACAAAAGGAATTTGATTGAGTGCGTGGCCTTGGAGGCCAATTGTTTCAGGACTATTGCAAGTCTAAGACACCTTGATGTTTTAACTTCCAGTATTGTCTAAGCGTGAGTCCTTCCATGTAGGTCTTGTCTTCCCATTGCATAAAAGACATAAGTGTTCACTAATATGTAGAAATAGTATCTTTTTCACTACATGAGTATTCACAAGGCTATGAACTATGTGAATGGAAAAAAAGTAATAATTTAACAGATCACAGATTGAAAAATGCATTTCAGTCTGAGGGTGAAATTACCAGAAATAGACAGAAAATAGAATACCTCACTAAAAGCCATTACACTGCAGAAAATGAAGCTTCTTATTTGCATATCCATCAATGAATTTTCATCCATGCAGAATATAAATGACCTGACTGAAGTTAATGAACAGCACAATATGGCCCACAGTGTTCAGTTTCATCTGGAGAGTAAAAAACAAGTTACTTAAAACAAAAAGAAAGTATTTTGCACTTTCATCTCTTTCATAATATTTTGTTCCATCTCTGTAATTAATTCCTCTTGTATGGATCCTTTGGAAGCACCATCACACATAAACATAAACTATTATGTGAAACCATCTTTTGTAATTTTTTGACTCTGTATTTTCAGAAAAGCCAGCAGCTGCACCAGCAGCTAAGAAAGCAGAAGTGGAAGGAAAACTTTATTTTGTGTCAGAACCTCAGAGTATCAAAGTCATGGAAAGTAAGAATTGTACAAAGAGTACATTGTTTTCTATTTGTCTACACCTTTTGTTTGAGATTATATCCTGCTATCATAGACTGCTGGAAAAGTCTCAGCTTCCTCATTTGCATCTTTCTGCAGAGACTGTTGCAACATTTGTTGCAAAGGTTGGTGGAGACCCAATTCCAAATGTTAAATGGATGAAGGGAAAATGGAGACAACTCAACCAGGGAGGTCGCATCATTATCCAGCAGAGGGGAGACGAAGCCAAACTAGAAATAAAAGATGCAATAAAAACTGATTCTGGCATGTACAAATGTGTGGCTTTTAACCAACATGGTGAAATTGAGAGGAGTGTAAATCTACAAGTTGAAGAAAGAAAGAAAGAAGTTGTTGAAGGGGATCTCAGGGCAAAACTAAAAAGGTATAGAGATTAATTTCCCATCAACGCATAAGAAACTTTCTTATTTTATATCTCAGATTATGGTATATTTTTTAATGTTCCTTAAATATGAATACGAGTACTAAAACCAGAAGTGCCTGAGTAGACTGAACTAAAGGATTCCACTGCACAGGGCAGTTCTAAGCTGATTCAGTTTTTAGTTAACAACTTACTTCGGCTGAAGGATTCGTATTTAACTTCTGTTATTGATTTGAATAGCACTCCGACAAAAAAGAAGGAAGGAGAGGAAGAGCAAGCTATTGATATCTTGGAACTTCTCAAAAATGTAGATCCCAAAGAATATGAAAAATACGCTCGCATGTATGGAATTACAGATTTCCGTGGCCTCCTACAAGCCTTTGAGTTACTAAAGCAAACCCAAGCAGAAGAAAGCCATAGATTGGTAAGATATAGCATGACTGCAGCATTGGCTTTTTTAGGAGTAACATGGTTCTTCTGAACAGACTTGGTGTCCATGCTCTGATGTTACTGTGTGTGCAGAAAGTTCTGTCTCTTTAGATATTTTACTGACAGTTCTCAATTTCTTGCATGCTGAAACCCAAGATGAAAGAATAGGTCTTCTGGCCAAGTATGCTCTGTCTTCACAATTTGGCTACAATTTTTAAGTTGGAAAACATGCTAGTCACAGTATTTTTGTGGAACATTTTATGTAGCAACTAATTCTCTTCTGGATAAACATGACAGCTTAACATTTAACATCCTTTAATCTTTAAGTATGTTCTGCCTTTTTACAGGAAATTGAGCTCAGAGAAAAAGCTCAAAAAGAAGACCAGGAGTTTGATGAACTTGTAGCTTTTATTCAGCAACGACTGTCACAGACAGAGGTAAAATATTTTCTGACTGATTTGAAAAATATTCAAACCCATAACAGGGAACTTGAAACTAATTTAAACTAATATTTTTCAGCCTATTACTCTGATCAAAGACATTGAAAATCAGACGGTTTTAAGTGATGAGGATGCTATCTTTGAATGTGAGATTAAAATTAATTATCCAGAAATTAAACTTTCATGGTACAAGGGAACCCAGAAACTGGACTCTAATAACAAATATGAAATTAGAATTGAAGGTGATCGCCACATACTAAGAATTAGGAACTGTCAACCTGAAGATCAGGGAAATTACAGAATAGTATGTGGACCACACATTGCCAGTGCCAAGCTAACTGTGATTGGTAAGTGTACTTCTGAAACATGTATTTAAATTAATTTACACTTTAATTATTTCACCCTCTGACATCTGCTAAAATATATGTTTTAACGTGCTGATAGAACCTGCAGTTGAACGGCATCTTCATGACGCTACTTTCAAGGAAGGAAACACATGCACGCTGTCTTGTCAGTTCTCTATCCCGAATGCCAAGTCTCAGTGGTATAGAAACGGGAGACCCATTAAGATAGGAGGGAGATATTCAACACAAGTCTCTGACAAAGTACACAAACTCATCATCAAGGATGTTAGAACAGAAGACCAGGGACGGTATACCTGCAAGCTTGACAATCTAGAAACAGCTGCAGATCTAGCCATTGAAGGTTTGTAAACAGATTTAGAATCTCTTTATTATAAAAGTGATAAACAGATTCTTGATGTTCCATTAAAAGGAAAAAATGAAAATATAAGAAACTAAATATTTCTTAAAGAGATATATTCTGAAACTTGGAAACTGACTAAACAAATTTTGGTGTCTCTTTTTTTAAAATTATGTGACATAGTTGTGTAAGTTAGTATTTTTAACTAGATAATTATTACTAATGTCACCTGGCCCTCAAACAATCCGTGTCATCCTTGCTGTTATTTAGTTTTTCTCATAAATATTCTCATATTTTCCTTGAATTTCCTCTTTTTCTTAATTATTCTTGAATTTTCTTAATGACTTTTCTTGTATAATTTATCTGCACAGCAATCTTGTTATAGTTGTATTCTTATGACTTCTAATCTTCATTCTTATATAGAAATCTTCAGAGAAGATGAAATCTCTGTTTCTTACTATTTCAAGATCTGTTGTTGTCTCTTATTATAATATAGATATTATTAGGAAAACACTGAGAAGGAATTAGATAAGCTAAATGGTCTGATGCTGCATAACAACTGATACATTTTTTGTTTCTAAAAACAGCAGAACCAATTCAGTTCACAAAGAGCATACAGAACATTGTAGTGAGTGAACATCAGTCTGCAACCTTTGAGTGTGAGGTGTCTTTTGATGATGCAGTCGTGACATGGTATAAAGGCCCCATTGAACTGACAGAGAGCCCCAAGTACAGCTTCAGAAGTGAAGGGCGCTGTCATTATATGACTATTCACAATGTTACTGCAGAAGACGAAGGTAAAAATGCATGAAATACTCATGCTAATGCTGCTCTTCTATCTGATTATGTGGTCCATTCTAAAGATAAAAGCATATAAATGTCAACGTTTTTGGCTATTGCAGGTGTTTATTCTGTAATAGCTCGTCTTGAACCAAGAGGAGAAGCAAGAAGCACTGCAGAGCTCTATCTGGTAACAAAAGGTTAGCAAATTTGTTAAACAAATTTGTGATCATAGCCATCTGCAATTTTGTGAGTTTGAAACAGTAGTCTGGAAAAAAAAAGAGAGAGTCTTAAAAGAAATCTAATATTCTTTTGCAGAAATCAAACTGGAGTTGAAGCCACCAGGTAAAGATCACAAGCAAGACCGGCACAAGATCATGTCTGTACTCTGTCATAGATTTAGTGCTTTGCTCTGCTTTATCTTTTCTTTTTGAATTCTTTTTTCCTGATTATAGTAAGTCAACCTTATACCCTGAAAAAAATATTCCTCATTCATATCTACGAGGAACAATTTATTCTCATAAGCAGTGTCAATGAATACTGTGATATCTCCAAAATCAGTGATATTAATGTGCCTGTGATCCTATTTTGTGCAGTATGGGAACCCACATTCTCGAAAACATAAAAGTTTATATTTGTTTGAATGACTGAGGAACAGAACAATGAAGAGGTACCAATGAATAGATCCAATGTTGTCTGCAAAACTGGAAAAAAACAACCAAGGAAGCAAAATGGATAGCAATCATTTCCCTATGATATACAGTGATCTTTTCCAAATATTCTTAATGGCCTTCTCTAAAATGATGCAAGAATTATTTAGAAATAAAATGGAACAGTGTAGAGTCTGACCAAACTGAAAGATTAATGCAGTTAATTATGTACTGGTCTAGCTAGCTTCTTCTTAAGGAGGAAGCTACAATCCTTCTGTGATAGAACAGAGAGCTTAAAGCACTGTGTACTACTCTTCTTGGGGACAGCACATTCAAATCTATTCTGTTTCCAATGGTCAATTAAACATTTTCATTTTCTAGATGTTCCTGATGCCAAGGTTGCAGTTCCACCTCAAAAAGCAGTTGAAGGTAGGGTAAAACCATACTTGTTCCATGGTGATGTTTTATAACTTCACTGAAGCAGCAGGTCAGTGGGAACCTCAGAGAAAAATCTTAGAGAAATCAGTGATAAAATCTAGTTAAGTGTCTTTATACAATTACAACATGAGCAAGATTGGCTTGGATAAGTGTGTTTTGCTGTATGAAAGGTGAAAACTATATGCAGGCAGTGGTAGAAATGAAGTCTTTTCTATTAAAAAGAGTTTGTCCGTTAGATGTTGTTTCCTGTCAGTCTCTTCCTTTATTTCTATTTTCTTCTTCTGATCATTCTTTATTTTCAACTTTTTCGTCTTTTTGCCACAGAAATATCTTTTAAACAAGCTGTCTGAAATATCACTCTTTGGGGTGAAAAAATAAAGAAAATAAAATTCAAATATTCTTTTAAGGCCATACAATGGATGTTTATTGCAAATAAACTCTCCCTAGGCCCTGGTATCAGATTACAGACTACAAACATTGCATAAATTTCTGTTACTTTCAATAGTTTACTATGAACCTTTGAAGTTCAATCTTCTAGGTTTCATTTCCAGGACAATTTCATAGATGCTTACAGTGACAGCCGGAGGAGAGAAGATTTTATATTAAGAGGAATTATTGTCAGAAAGGACAGGAGAGTGGTGACAGGAAAGAAAACAAAGCTAAGAAGGATCGGGGTTCAAGTAAAGGTAGACTGGGAATTCCCACTCAAAATATATTCTTCCAGCTACAGCAAGTTTCCAGAATGAGTACCATGTTTGCTTTTATTCTACAGCAGCAATAAGATAATCTTATCTATTTTGCAGATAGACTAGGATTTTTCTTAATTTACAAAAAATAAATCATACATTGAATTCTAAATATTTCATTTTTTTCTGCAAGCTGCCCCTATTCCTATTCTTCTGCCTCTTGTTCCACCACCAGAGGAGAAAAAGCCAGGTAAGGATATTTGGACAGTGTATACATGTTACATTTGGACTGTTGGGTTGGGGTTTTTTAATTTGATTTTTTAAATATATTGTCTTTAAGCAGAAAAAAAGGTTCCAGTAAAGAAAGTCTCCAAAAAGGTGGCCAAAAAAGGTCCTGAAGAAGTCCCACCACCTAAAGGTAACTTTTTCTTCTTTTAAAAAAAAAACCTCTTTTTGAAATAGTAAAATTGCTTCTTGGAAACAAGTCAATTTGTTTTTAATTATCTTGAATCAATCAAGCCTTTCTGATTTTTGTCTTTATGTTAACAACATACACATTTTAAATCCAAGATGATTAGGACTGCTTACAAAAATAGTCACTCTTTGAACCATCTGTGAGGGTGAAATCATTTCATTAACTGTGAACATCCAATACATACTGCAAATTCCAGGCTGTTATATGGATAATCTTTTTTTTAAGTTCCGGAGGTGCTGCCAGAGAAGCCCAAAGAGATCAAAGTAACATCCATGGCAAGGAGAGAAGAGATTCGTGAAGAAAAGAAGGAAATATATGAAAAGCCCAAAGAAATTTATGAAGAGTGGGAAGAAGATTATGGAGAAGACCACGAGTACTATGTCAAAGAAGAAGGCTATGATGAAGGGGAAGAGGAATGGGAAGAAGCTTATGAGAAAAGAGAGGTGACTTATGAAGAAAAACAAGTAATTCACGAAGAAGGTATTTTAATTATCATACCATTTTATTTCTTCTCTTTTGACATATTTATTATTAAGGCCCCAAAATTTTGAGCCAGGCAGTATTTTTTTTTTTTTGTTACAATAACTCAAACCTTAATATACTACCAAGTTTTAACTGGCACTTGATGCTAAGGCAAGGAGTCTAGTGTGGTGAGGTATAGATGCAGATAGAAATGTATAGTTAATAATTTGATTGCGAAAGGACTTTGCAGATTGAGACTTCTTTAAAACTTAATATGATTTAGTAGTTTGTAAGGATATTTGTCGTATTGTAAGGATATTTGTCATTTTAGTTTTGGATATTTCTTCTATGTTTTCCATGTATTCTAGATAAACTTGATTTAGGTTAAATATTTCAAACATTAATTATTTGATATTACTCGCTGTATTTTGCGACTCCTTGCATGTTTTAACCGTTTTGGTTAGTAGTAACATGTATGCTTCTATGAAAAGAATTTGGCTCTGATGAGAAATCATCAAACTTGGAAATAAGCAGAAAATATTGCTGTGACAATTGGATCTCCAAAACTCTGTGTCTATTTTTCAACTTCATAAACTTCTAATGGGATAACTAATAACTTTGTGCATATTGAACTTTTAGACAATACATTTTTCATCGTTAAGCAATGTTCTTATTTTTAAAGTGGTTGAAGTTCCTAAGAAGCCTGAGCGAAAACCACCAGCAATTACAGCTGAAAAGAGGGAAAAGAAAGAAGTAATGGTTCATAAAGGTATGACTTTCTTGCAAAGATAGCAGTGACAGGCAGATTAAGATTTCTGATGCATCCTCTTCAAGCTCAGCTGTGATGGTTATTCACATTTCCTTAAAAAGGAGAGAATTCTCTTTTTGTTGGACAGTGCCATGAGCAAGGCTGATGGCAGCCCTTCCTCTTCCTGCACCTCATATTTCTGAGGAGAGAGGCAGTAGTGGTAATAGGGGTAATTTGGCAAAATCAAACTGAGCTTCAATTATCTTTACTTCTTTCAATATATTAGCTATGGGCATGCGTGGTGCTTTTCAGCCAGCAAATGCTGCACTTCTGAGAAGTGTCTCCTGTGTAGATCACTGCATGTCTTTCAGGAAGGGTGGGCCTCATCACCAATTTCACAAGGACCTTTACCACCACTGTTCACTGCCAGTGAACAATACACCAGTGAACAATGCACAGGATGCGTAAAAGTTATAACTAAACAAGAAAATAACCAGTTCTACCTGGTTTGTGTCCAGAAAATAGTTTGCAAGATTATTTTTACAATAAATATATCTGAATCACTTACAGTTGTCAAGAAACCTGTCGATGAAAAAGTGGAGATAACCACTCAGAGGGTTGCAGAAGAAAAAGTCAAACGGGCTGAGGGTAACTACTGCTTAATTACCTTAATGTCATCTCTACATGGAAGTAGTGGCTATTAATACTTAGCTGATCTGCATATACATTTATATTTATTTAACATTAGTATGATCAATTTTTCAGTCTTTGAAACATCTAATAAAAGTTTCTGCTGAACTATATAAAATGAAGTTGAAAACCTTTTTAGAGGAAAATACTAAATGCAGATGCTAACCACCAATGCTTTAAGAAAAGAAGTGAGCGTAAAAATGCATTTGGTGAAACTGTATGTTTCACTCTAAGCTGAAAACGTGAAATCCCCGTCTTCCTCGGATTTCCAGCTTGAGCTGTCTACTAGGATGTCTTGGTTAATTGTTCAACTATAAAATAGAGATGCATCCTTATTCTTTTGCTAACCTTTTCCCATTCTGCGGTAGGAGTCTATTAGCTGCATTTGAATAAATGTCAGGACATAACCTGTGTTACAAACGCCCTGAGTTACCCAGCTCCTTTAGAAGGCAACAACAAAATGAATCAAGTTTATGCCTTCTGTTGCTCTGTATGGTTCCAAGGTGTCTCACTTAGTCACTGAGTTAGATTATGTTTGCCTTTTTTTTTTGTTCTTCTCAACATGACTGAGTAACAAAATTTTAATGCCAACAGTTACCAAGAAAGTTATACCACCAAAACCCACACCAATGATCATTGAGGAAAAAGTTATGAAAAAGGAAGGTACAGATCAGCATCTTTCAATTGCAGTTTACATTTCTTCCAGCACCCTGTGTGTTCTTGTGCTCCTTGTGAAAATGTAGGCCTGTGTACCTGGATCTATTGTACTAATCATGCTGTGACTACTCCCAATGTTTAAAAAGCATATGTACCATGTTTTTATCTTTCTTAAAGACTATTTTTAACAAGTCTGTGGCTAACCTTTTTATTCTTGTTTAAACAACCTGCAGGATATTGCAGTATGATTTATTTTTTTCTTCATCTGTTATGCCTGCTGACCTATGCTTCTATGCTTTCATAATAATGGCTCAGTGCCCTAAAATTCCTTTGAAGAACCACCTTCAGAATTCTTCTATTAGACTATTTCTAAAAGATTGAGCATGCATTTATTTTCAGTTTTGGGCTTAAAGTTGTCCATGTCTTTAGTCTTTAACAGATACTAAATATTATACTTGTATGCTTGTTCTGTGTTCAGTATTTTAGAATATGAATACTGTCTAAATATGTCTAAGATTTACATGTGCAATACAGATACAGATTTGATAAAAACTCACATGCTGACAATCACTAATGTGGATCTAGAATATAAAATACTAAAACAAAATCCTATCTTTAAAGTACCGACAGTAGAAACATGGAGTGTTTCAGAAGAAAAGATGTCGGTTTCTGTCCACAGAGAAGAAGAGTATTCATATGTCACAGGTATGTACTAAGCCAAAAATCTGTGCACCCAAATCAAAACAATATTTCAATCCTACTAGATTTGCTTTTAATTTCTTTTTATGTATGGCAAATTACATATTTAGACACATCTTACATTTGTCTTTCAATATGCATTGCTTCTTTTTGTTCATTGTGTTATGTAGCCTCAGTTTTCTTTAGACTGATAGATGTCAACATCTCAACTATTTTATCTTAACATTGTTTAAATGCTTTTCTTTGAAGAGCCAACAGAGCATGAGAAAACAGTTGAAGAAAGATTCTTTGAAGCTCTTTACCCAATTGAAGGTAGAATGATTAAGAATGAGAGGCTAATCAATATTTAATATTTTTTAAACAGTTTGAATTTGTAGTTAAACAAAATTTATTGCAAAATTTGTACATGCTCTTGGTTTTCTGGATTCTTTTTTTTACATATTAGTATATGTGTTGCAGTGATCTTTGTGTACTAGATACACGTAATATCTTCTTAAGAGCTTTTCAGATTTACTGCAGAAGTTGATGTTCCCTGTCATCAAAGTTTGTATCTTAAAAATTCCTATTGTAGCACATGAGGAAGTTGAAGAGGAGGAGGAAGAGGAAGAAGAAGTCATTTCTACAGAACTGGAGATTCCTCATGCTGGAGGTGAATAAAACCTTTATATCATCATTTGTTCCATTTTTCTGAACTTTCACATTATCTGCTTGTACTTATGTTTACCAAAAGATAGCACGTCAGGACTGAAATCTTTCTACGGCTCTACTTCAAAAGTTATTGCATTTCTAAATCTAATTACTCTTCACAACTCCTTTAAATAATTCCTTGAATAGCTTTTTCTTGAGATAAGCATATTGTCATATTGTCTCTACTTGATAAAACAGCATACTTTTTAACTTACAGTGCTTGCTTATCCCGCATGTTAAAAGTAGCCTATTGTGATTCACCAGCTATCTTTACAATCTTATAAGTGTTCATCACTTATCTCTTTAAAGCGCCTGACATACCAGAGAGGCATGTTCCAGAAGAAAGAAAGCCTGTTCCTGTTCCTAAGAAAGAGGCTCCAGCTAAAGGTATTTCTAATTCCCTAAGGAAACAAAAAAAAAAGAAAAGAAAAAAAAAAAACAACCACCCCCCCCCAACAAACAAAACAAAGAACAAACAAATTGTCTTTCCTTAAATTATTTTTCATGTTTTCTTGAATATATTTACGAATTTATTCTCTATGTGGCTGCTTTGATTTTGCATTATCTCCACATGAATCATTTGATTTTACGTTATCTCCATACTTTCACTTTTTCATTTGTGCTTTAACTTAGCTTATATCTTGCACCTGTCTCAGCTCAGGGCCTTTTCTTTCCTATCAATCTTGTGCTTGTTTTTTGCCCTTCGGATATGTGGCTTTTGCAGACAAGGTTGGGGCATTTTTACTTCAATGGAGTGTCATGAAAGTTCATAGTGCAGAAATGTTAACACTGGAATTTTATACTGTCATAATGTCTTTCCCATGTGGTCCACTGTCTGTCCAAAAGGTCATACATTATATTGTGTTCAGTGCTCAGCTTCTTGTCCAAACACTATGTTCTATAAAGCAATCTTGGATTACTGAAATCTTGATAAATGATCCATAAACTAAAGCTCTCTCACCTTGACAATGTTTTCCAAAGTGCCTGAAGTCCCTAAGAAACCTCTCCCAGAAAAGAAAGTTGCTGTTGCTAAAAAGGAGGTGTCTCCACCAGCAAAAGGTACAGCATCTTTTGAATGTGTTTTTTAACCAGTCCTGTACTGCTGTGCCATTTTTCTAACTGCTATTCACTTATCAACATAAACATGTGATATAGTCTTTGTGTGTTATGTTGTATGTCTATTCTCATCTAACACAAACTCCAAAGCCTTAGAAAGATTACTTAAATTTCAATACCTTTAAAGTTCCTGAGGTACCTAAAAAAAACTATGCTGTGTGAAAAGTTTTATCCTCTTCCCAAAGAAGAATCTTCACCTGCCAAAGGCATACTTAGTGATGGAGTGTATATGTACCTATTGAATATCTTTGTCTTTTCTTTTTTTTGCTAGCCTATGTGTGAACATGTTTATGTTAGAAATTTATTTTTTATGTGTAATTCTCTGTGCATTTATAATAGTTTTTAAGGCCAAGTGTACTTGAGTAGCTCTTTCTTCAATTAAGAAATCAGTATTAAAGCACTTTATAGGCTTCCAGAGACTGATTTTATTTTTTTTTTTTTTTCAAATGTATGTTGTTCTTGTCTCATACCTTTCTATGTTAATGTATGAATGTGTTATCTGGTGCATCTTGATATTCTTATAAATGGATTAATGAATTTCTATAATATTCGAACATATCTTTGAAATATGGAATTTAGTTATCCTACATTTTATCATTTTTAAGTGCCAGAGGTGCCTAAGAGATCTCCTCCTGAGAAAAAAATTGCTGTTCCAAAAAGAGAGGAAGCTCCACCACCTAAAGGTACACCTAAAGAAATAAAATTCTTTTCTTTTTATCTTAAGCATCTTATTTATATCCAATTTCAGTTTAGATTGTTAAGTGAATCGGGTTTTAATTGTACTTCAGTTACCTTAGCTATGTATGTTTTCTGTCAGCTTTCTGGATAACTGCTATTGATGCAGTCTTAAAACACCTGTCATTTTAGTTACTTAATTATATAATTCATGTTTCTGAAGTGCCAGAAGTACCTAAGAAACCAGCTCCAGAAGAGAAAATACCACATTTTGCTAAAGCTGAAGAAGTTCCACCTGTAAAAGGTACAATTTTGTTCGCTGCAATATTGTTTTTTGTAGTCTTCAGGACATTGCATTTGTCTCAGCTTGCTCAACTGTTGTGTTTTGTAAGCAAAATATGTCCATGAATAACCTTCTGAAATTATACATTTCTGTTGTGTGATACTTTTGCCAGTTTTGCACTTTATGTGTCGTAAAACCTAAAACTAAATACTTTTTTCTTCAGTGCCTGCAGTTCCTAAGAAACCTGTCCCTAAAGAAAAAGTAGCTCCTGCTGTTCCTAAAAAAGTTGAGGCTCCTCCTGCGAAAGGTATGCTTTCCAGCAGAATGAGAGTACATTTTCTCAGCTTCTGTGTATATGTTCTGTATTATTATCAGTCGTTGATTTGTGCTTCCCCTGTGAATTCTGCTGTTCTGATTTAGTGACGATGGATCATTACAGCATGTCATGTGTTGCACAATACTTACTAAATATTGTTTCTAAGTATTAAATCCCTGTTATTTGTTGTGTGCTCAGGACACTTAAGCAATTCTTTGTGAACTTAAATTTAACACTTTGCAACATTGCATTCAGAATGGAATTAGAAAAGCATACAGTAAATATTACTGTCTTTCAAAGTTCCCGAAGTGCAGAAGAAAGCCACTTTTGAAGAAAGAGTACTTATTACAGAAGAAAGAATGTCTATTGCCATTCCAGAGGAAATCCCAGTACCCGAAGGTACACTATAAACAGACAATAGTGAGAAATGTGATTTGTCTATAAGTCATTTGTTCTAAGACCAAGATAAACATACACAAAAATTTTGTGTTAGTTATTTTGTATTGAACATTCTACAGCTTCTTGAGTGCCATTTACCATTTCAGTCTTGAATACCAGAGTCCTAACACATTGACATGAATAGAAACTCTGCCACTGAATACAATGAGCTTCAGATCAGGATCTCATGAACTGGTAGTAAGAAGTATTAATGCATAGCATTGATATTAGATTCCACTAATTAGGAGTGTAACCATCCATTTGTCATACTCTCTACAAAGCTCTCTGTAGCCCTGCGGATAACAATACCATTTCTCTCCACTGTGCTAGATTCTCACCAGGTCTTTTAGTTCACAGTCTCATAATGACGGAAGGTTGAGATCAGTTGTTTTAAATTAGCGTAATTCCACAAAATATCTACTTCAAGAAAGCTGAAACCAACATTTTGACCATTTTTATATCCCATTAATAACTAGCCAGTCAAGACTATATATTGTAATAAAAAACATAACTGAGTTTTTAAAAGCAGGTATGGAAGTTTTCTATCTAAAATATGAACATGCAAATGTATATTCATGTGGACACACGCACTGTTATTTTCCGTTTGTCTCCTGCAAATTAACATTTTACTGCAGAACAAAGTTGATGTTTTCCCTGATACAGTCACATTTGTAGATGTGCACTGTCAGACTTTCCTTTCAGTTCTTGACCAACTCTTCTTATCTTATTCCTGTCCTTCTTACTTCCATGGAGCTGGATCAAGGAACAACCACTGACTCTTTGATTCATTTCCCCCCACCTCAGCTGTTGTGTTGGGGAATTTTGGGGAGCCAAGACCTTCTGACAGACAGACAGTTGATCAGTGAAGGATATTTGTGAGATAAAACACCAAACAATAGCGTGCAGAGGGCATAGACAAAACACACCTTTTAGAGCAAATCATACATATCTGTGTGAGCAGCACCTTCTGTACTGTATGAATGTCTGTCATATAAGACTTGTAAAGTTGGTCTTCACCTTCTTCATCCATTAATTCCCTCTTCCCTCCACCAAAAATACTAAACTTAATAATTCTCTTTAAAGAACCAACAGTTGAAGAATGGGCTGAAGAAGAAGCAGAGGAAGTGTCCATTTCCATTCACAGAGAAGAGATTTCTGAAGGTACATCCACAATTCAGAAATATTAGGCAAAATTAATTGTGTGGATTAATATCTACTCTTTCATAAATAAAAATTTACTATTATATATATATTTCATATCTTATACATTTTGATGCTAAGAATGTCTACAATCTCTATTGCTTACTTTTGAAAATTGCAGCAAAGCCTGTTTTGATATAGTGAAAATAATGAGATATCTCTTAGATACTGAGAATTATCAGCCCTTCTTTTATTTTTTCCCTACAAGAATTCTCTATTGAAAGTTCCTCTTCCACAAAGTTAAATGGCTGAAGTAAAGGTCCATCAAGATATCATGGTGCACTCCTGGTTCCTCAGACTCTATCATCATGAAATAAATAAATAATTTCCACCTGTAAGTTTATTGGTGGTAACACTGCTGTGAAGGACAGTGACACTGGTTGACTCAATTTCCATTACAAGAGGCACTGTAGAAAGTATTTTCACGGACTGACTTTAATCAAGGGATTTTCTTGGAATTTGAGAATTAGTGAATTAATGGAGAGAGGAATGGAAAGTGCTGGTCTAATACTTTGAAAGCTGACCATTTTCAAATTCCATAGAAATACAACATGAGAGCTCAATCTCAGTTCCGTTTAAGTTGCTTGGAGTTTTTCCATTGGCTTCAGAGGGAGTAGGGCGGCTTGAATGTAGATTTTGTAATCTATAAAATAAACACACTGCTTATTCTTGTCTTACAAATATTTTGTTGCTTACCAAGGCGATAAAGTCACTAATAAATGCCAAATACTTAAGTATATTTTTTATTTTACTCTTTTGAAGTGACTGAAGAAGAGTCTTACTACATAGAGGAGAGGGTAACTGTTCCTAAGAGAGAGGAAGCCCCACCCACTAAAGGTATACATCCTTCTCATTACAAAACATTGGTATTTTCATCATTCTGAACTTTACATTGCCACTACATGTTCGTTCCATTTGTACTTATTTGTATTATGGAAATGTGTGCATGCTACAGTGATACTACTCATCTTCATAAAACTATGTATTGTAATCTTTTAAAGTGCCTGAGAAGCATAGGAGAATTGCCCCTGAACCAAAAGTTCCAGCTGCCCCTAAGGAAGCTCCAGGAGTTAAAGGTATAAACCAGTTCCTCATCTACGTGATATATCTTCCAGGGGATTATGTTTGTCTTATTGTCTTGCTTGTTCCTGTTGATGTGGGTAGTGTCTGTTTCCGGTGATGAAAAGTTGTTTCTTATTCAGTCTGTTAGTATGAAAAGTATTGTTTATGTTAACTCAGTAAAACACATTGTGATGTAGTAGACAATTACAAATATTACGACTTAATATTCTTTCTCATCTTCCTTCTCGTCTTGCTCATATTTCTAAAGTTCCTGAAATTCGTAAGAAAGCAGTTCTTAAAGGGAAAGCACCTGTACCTGTGCCTAAAAAAATGGAGGCTCCACCAGCAAGAGGTATATCAGTGGATTTTTCCTGTTGCAAAAAATGCTTTTTATTGTGCATTTCATCTTTAACATATCTGCACGATTATAAAAAATGTATCTTATACATCAAATTTCTTCAACATTAAACATGTACTTATGTCCATTTGTCTACAAGGTGATCTGTGTTGTCTTGATGAGATTTATGTGCTACTTCATCTTTTATGTTATACCTGTTGGTGAAATCAATCAAGTTTTCTAAAATTGCCCAATCTTTTTTAAGAGCCTACAGAAGAATGGGTACCCACTTTTGAGACAGAAGTTGAAGAGCCTCCATCCACCATAGGTAAACAAACTGAGAATATTATTATCATGGAGATTTTTTTCTTTGGCCTTACAGTATATGTGTTTAGGCATTTTACTTAACTAAATTTTTGTTTGTTAGTGTCTGTAACCTCTGTCTAGATCTCCTCTTTTTACTTATTTTTGTGCTATGCCTGTAAAATACACTCTTCTGCAGTGTCTCATTTTTGTTGCTGTCAAAGTTTGTTTAGCACTTTCTTTTAAAAAGAATTAGATAAGTATAAAGAACTTACATATGTCTACGTTTCAAATATTGCAATTAAATATTCTTAAACATTATTTTTAAGTGACTGAAGTTCACAGGAAAATTATCACAGAAGAAAAAGTTGCAGTTGCTAAAAAAGAGGAGGCTCCACCAAAAAAAGGTATATAATTTTTCAGAGCTACACTAGAGGAGTCTTTTTTCAGAATACTGATTTACATTTATAATGTCTAGTTGTCTGACAGAAGCTGTAATGATCAGTGTTTGCTGTCTTTTTTTAATCTGACCTGAAGAAATGTTTAGTCTCTGCATTTGTGTTTTGTCTTCTGATTACATTCATAAATAGTGATTATTTCAAAATCTTCTAAAATGAACTTTTTTTTAAAAAAAAATGCCAGCAGTGCCCAAGAAGCCTGTGCCAGAAAAGAAGGTACCTGTTCCAATTTCACAGAAAGCGGCAAGTCCTCCAGGTAAATATACAGAAGTTCATATGAAAGTAGAGAAGGCTTTTAAATATCGGATGTCCCTGTGCATGATACTTACCATCTGCCTGGTTAAAAAAATCCCAGTCTCTTCTGACTTGATTATAAATGAAAGGATCTTTGTCTTCTCCCAGGCAGAAGAATGCAAGAGGTAACAAAGAACAGTTGCACAGCTGCATTCACTGCATTTTCTAGACACTATATAACTTCATTGATCACTCTGTGCTTAAGAGCTTTGGAAAGCAGAGTAAAAACATTTACTCAGTAAAGAATTTAAATAATACGAATACACATAGAAAAATCATCAATATTTTACAATATTGTCAATATACAGTGAAGGGGTTCAAACTTAAAAATATGTCCTTTTTTTCTATCATTTTCTTGTGTTTGAAAAGTGATTTTGTTATGTCACCTGTGAGTGTGGTGTTCTGTGGTTTAATTATGAATCTGAGAAGCCCAAAGGCATATTATTTACATCTTACTTTCATCTCAATCATTCCATCTTATTTCATGATGTGTGAATATGCTGTTGTCTGTTTAGGTGTATTTATATTATTCTAGTATTATATGTATTATTTTAGTAGACAGTATTTTAATATTTAACTATTTTTCTGCTGTTACTAAAACTGCTTATTGTTTCAAAATGTCTAATTTATCTGGGGAATTTATACCTGGAACCCCCCATACTAGTAGTCTTCAAAGTATTTTATGTATATTTAGCTGCTACGCATTGAATCTTCAGCTGGTTATTTTCTCTGTTCATTTAAATGTCTTTATGTTTGTATGTCTTGTGTGATTGTTGCGTTTATTATAAATATCTGTGCTATGTAAATGTGTACTATTTCTGTGTAATTGTTTGTCCATAATTCTTTCATTTGAACTTCAGAAAAAGTGTGACTTCTTTTAGATCTTAGTATTCTCACAATTACTATCTTTAAAGTGCCAGAAGCACCGAAGAAAATTGCCAGAGAAGAAAAAGTATCCATTGCTGTTCAAAAAAGAAAAGTGTCTCCACCACCAGAAGGTACTCCTACCTATGGATTAATCTATGAACAGACTGTCCTCATGCAATACCACCGGAGCTTCAAGCCTGCTAGTCTGACACCTTTCTTGAAGTTCTAATGTTAGAATCAGAATCAGTTAGGTTGGAAAAGACGCTTAAGATTTAGTCCACCCATTAACTTAACACTGCCAAGTCATCTACTATGTTCCACTATAGTCCCAGGGGAACCTTAACAGAGTCTTTGAGAAACTCTGGAGATATATTTTTCCCAATTACTCTGGGCATGATAGGTGTCAGGAAATAATAACTAATTTTCTAAGAAACTCCAAATGGGATATTTGTTATTGTACATTATACTGCACCAGAGAAAAGTATTTACATTAGTCTTTGTCTTTGAAGTACCAACAGAAGAAGAGCACTGGGCTATGTCAGAGGAAGTATCCATTTCTCTTCACACAGAAAAGGAGGTTTCATACACAGGTATGCCTGGACTAAAAAGATTCTGTGTTCAAATTTACATCATGTCATCTACTTAAAAAAAGACAACAAAAGACAATGTAATGTCTTGTGCAGATCATCAGGTTGTCCTGAAAGTGAAACACTTTCTATTTTGCAAAAGGTTTAAATCTTTACTCCTTGCTTGCTACTGTTGTCATAGTGGAAGCCTGGAAACACAGCCATTTCGCTAGGTCCTCCTTCGCAAATCTTGCCACCTGTCTGACCTTTGAGGGGAAACAAGACAGCCTATTCCTCAGTTTATATTAACATGTTTTCCTCTTCTGAAAAGAAAGCCTGTCCTTTCCAGTTCTGGGACAGCAATTCCTCACCCAAATCTGAAGATCAAATTAAAAACCTTTACCTATGCTGCTGCCTGCCTGGCTGAGACACTTAGCACAATCCTTTATATTGGACCTGCCAGCTCAAGGGCTTCAAACAGTCCACAGCTTCTAAAGAAAAGTCGTTGGTTGATCCTTTCTGGAGGCAATGTATTGATCTGTGAAAAATGAGCAGCAAGATATCTCATACTTAGTGCTTTTAGACCTGCTGCTGTTAATAAAAAAATGTGTTATAATATTCATACCATGGAAGATTAATACAATCACATCAACGTGAAGGTAAATATCCCGTTTAGTCTCTATATTGGAGTTCGATGGCATGACAAGCAGATCATGAGTACTAAGAGGAGGATGGAAGAGTATCTTTGACTGGCTTTCTGTAAGGCTGGAGTAATGTTCCTGCTGGTCTGGAAAAAAAAGGAGTCAAAACAGAAGGTCATTAAATGCAATGGTTCTCCCATGGGATATCAAATAGTGGTGTTGTAGCCAGGGCAGAAGAATACAAATGATCCTGAGGTTCCTGGGAAGGGCAGACATGAACAGTGCAGGTTTGTTATCCAGTCCTTTTATTATCCACAGTTCCAATCAGTTTTAGTTTAAGATTTCAAATGTAGATCTTCCTGATTCTTACAATAAAATATCAAGAAGAGCTCTGCCAGAATATATTTAAAGACTTGGTCAGTTTTCAGATTTCCCCCAAAATAACACCCAGTTAGCAAGCATCAAGACTTGTGGCAGCCACTCACCTACACTGACTGTATCTTGTCATGAAGAAATCATGTAGAAATTTGGAAATCTGAAAGAGTTATTTCTGTCTCTAAAGATGGTAAAAAAAAAAAATCTTCAATCTATTAAGAAAATATTGAAGTTAATCTCCAATTTCCCAAGTCCAGTAGTCTCCCAGGTACTAAAATGCTAGGGTAATTTTCCATGCACTTTCCAGTTATATTGGTCAAAAATTTTTCAAGACACCTGCCTCAAAAGACAAGACCCATGCACTGCTGTTATGAAAAAGAGAACACCGTGCTTAAACAGTGTGCATTCTTTACTGAATAAATCTTAAAACTTGAAAGTATTTGAACTTCAATCTTTTGGAAACTGTCCTGCTCTTACAGTAAATGGCTCCTTGATGTATGTGAAGAAATAAGCCACTTTTTAAAACAATCAAGAAAAGAGAAAAAGCACCTTCCTCACTGAGCAATTAAGTCTTTTGCCTTTAATTAGAACAAAGCTCTCATACACTGTCAGTCACCCACAAAGTTTTTCTCTATGTGCTCCCTCATCTTCATCTAGAGTTTCCTATGCAAATCTTTTGTTACCAGTGATTGAAGACTCCTGGTCAAGATAGTGCAAAGTGTCACTACTGTGAAGAAGGGCTGCCGCAGAGGACAGTGGGATTTAGTGATTTTGTAATTTGTTGAATTTGTGAGTTCTGACCATTAGCAAGCTTAACGTCATTGCTGTCTGCAGTGGCTGAAGCAGGAATCATATCAGTTGCTTATGTTGGCATCTTAAAATGTTTGTTGTTATGTAATAGAATATCAGCCTAATGGCTTCCATAACTACATGTCCGATAAGCACCCTTGTCGTTTGCATATCAGCCATGTATTTGTAAGATATTTGTGGGTTTGTGGTTATTTTTTGTTTATTTTTGTTTTTCTTGCCAAGAATATTTTTACTTCTAAGCAATGCTTTACAAAATTCTTACATGTGAATATACTGTATCTTTTAAGTGCCGGACATACCAGAGAGGGCTATCATTGAAGAAAGGATACCAATTTATCCTCCTAAAAAAATTGCAAGACCACCAGCCAAAGGTAGACCGGACAGAGTGTTGAAATACAGTATAAATGTTTTTTGTGTCTTCTGTGTTCCATGTACAGTGAATACTGTTTTGTTTTCTATGGAATGTTCTTCCTTTGGTTTAATTCTTATTTGACAATGCATTGTGATCCTTATAATTAGTAAGATTTATTTCCTAAATTTTAAGATTCTTTTAATAATATCTTTTCAAGTGCCTGAAGCAGTCAAGACAGTTGTCCGAAAAGAAAAAGTGTATGTTGAAGTTCCTCAGTATGAAGAGGAAGAAGAGATTCCAAAATACGAAGAGGAAGAAGCCACCAGGTATGAGGAGGAAGTAATCCATTACAAGGAGCAAGTGCACCGTTATGAAGAAGTTAGTCACTATGAGGAGGAAGTTCCTCATTATGAAGTTCCTTATTATGAAGACGAAGAAGTTACCCATTATGAAGAAGAAACTGCTTATTATGAAGAGGAAGTTCCTGAGTATGAGGAGGAAGAGTCAGAAGTTCCTCAGTATGAAGAGGAGGCTCCTCCACCTGCTAGAGGTATACTTTAATTTTAGGATTTGTGTGAGAAAAAGTAATATTTTTTCATTCCATTAATGTACCAAATTTTTGGTTTAATATGTTCCAATGTATTTCACAGAATGCCCTTTTTCAAGATGTTTGATAACTAGTATAGAGTGTAGAAAATGTGTGGTGGCTGTATGTCTGCTCTTTGCTCCTATCTCTATAAATTTAAATGTTGCATGTCATACATGTTCATTCCTCTTTCATATGAAGTCTGTACAACCCATTAAGAAAATTTACCTGGCTGTTATTTCATCCTCTTCTGGGGTCCAATTTGCTGTCACGCTGTGTTTGTTGTACTTAGAAATATTTATGAGAATTCTTCAATCACAGACAAAAAAACAGTGTTTTTACTGAATATAGGTAGAGTACTTGAAAATAAGTTGGTTAGGAACAGAAGTTGCATTGACCTCCTCTCAAAAATCTTTGAAAACCCTATACTTATTGCTTATTTATTTCTTGAAGTGAATAAAATACTTTCATGGAAAGCAAAGATATAAAAGTACTATTAAGTTGCCATATTTAAGTACTCTTATTTTTAGTTGTTTTCCTTAGGAATAATTTTGATGGTCCTGGTACAAATTGTCAACATAATTAGTACAGGATGAACATACTAGTAACTCCTTAGAGAGGACAACTAGATTACACCATGATCTTGGTAATGAAGCCCTTCTACATTGTAACATAAAAATATAATAAAAACATAATCTGCAATATGTAATAAATACATATATAACAATGTCTTATTTAATATGATCAAATACATCTTTTTACATGACTGAGAAGTGTTACAATGAGAAGTTTTAAAGCCACTAAATATCTAGCCATTATTTATCACAATGTTTGTGATAAGCATCCAAAAATTGAAGGAACTGTTCTTTTGCAGGTTGCCTCACCATAAGATTTCTTAACCTTCTTCAATAGCTGGTTCTTAAAAGTCACGTTCTGTCTTAATTCAATCTTTTGATCAGCAAAAAGCCCTTGAAGTTAAAAATATTTTTATTGAGTACCTCAATGGCCGAGCTGGGATAATGGACATTATAGGTCAATGTAACCTGTTGGCTATCTTATTTTGTCTTAAGTGATCAAACTATGTAAAATCATACCTGTGTGTTTTGAATATGTATTTGTGATGCTTGCCTGCACTTTATGTTCCTGTTGGTTTAGAAGTAAATTCCTAAAACATTGATGTATCTTTCAAGTGCCTGAGGTTCCCAAGAAGCCTGTTCCAGAGGAAAAAATACCTATTCTGAAGAAAAAAGAAGTTCCTCCAGCAAAAGGTATATCTTGTCTCTTTATGTTAGCCGATATCCCTTCAATATGAAATTTGCAGTATTTTTCAGATGCCTTTCTTGACCATTACTTTTTTCTGTTCTGTTTGAAGTGGGTTCTTCATATGAAATGTTTGTGCTGTGCTACTTTTTGTTTCAGTTCTGTATTGAATAGCCTGTGGATTACTTTTTTAACCAAAATAATGTTTTTTAAGTGCCTGAGGTGCCGAAGAAACCTGTACCTGAAAAGAAAGTCCAAGTACCGAAGAAGGAACCTCCACCAGCTAAAGGTATATGAGCTTGTAATTATCTGTGATGAAAAAGGTCTTCTAGTCTTCATTTATCTTCTTACTTGTGTTAAACACTGGGATAGTAAGAGGATTTTTGTTCTTAAGAATTGTGGTTCTTTGTGTTTAATTGTTTAGTGTCACTGGCATGTGCACCATGATTCCATTATTCTTATGCCAAGCTTATTTACAATAATATCTTACTAAGTTCCAGAAGTGCCAAAGAAACCTGTGCCAGAAGAGAAGGTTCCTGTACCTAAAAAGAAGGAACTTCCACCAGCCAAAGGTATATGAGCTCTCGACAGAATGTGATTTAAAAAAAGAAAAATCCATCTTTGTTCACTTTTTCTCTTTCTTTGATGTAATGTACAGTTTTCTGTTCTTCAGTGTTCCTTTTTGTCATTTGACTTTATTGAAACATATAATTGTTCTCTACCTTATGGTTCAAAAATGGAATTCTTAAATGACAATAATATCTTTAAAGTGCCTGAAGTACCAAAGAAACCTGTGCCAGAAGAGAAAGTGCCTGTCCCCGTGCCTAAAAGAGTAGAAGAACCTCCACCAGCCAAAGGTACAGTAGTTTCTGGTTCAACTGCATAATTCTAGTTTTGTTTCTTCAGCTATAGAAGACTGCAAGTAACGATCCCATTCTTTGTACTACTGTGTGTTTGATACTGAACCGCTCACTGACCTATGTTTAATCAGGACACTGTATTGTCCTCTTGCTGTTAGTCATGGAAGCTACGCTTATTCTACGTTTTGAAAATTTCTGTGTTTATGTCTTGTGTTGTCTCTGTCCTTTGGATCTTAAATATCTAAATTATTTAAAATTATTCATTGTTACGAAAACAGATGCTCCAAAAGAGAAACACTATACCTAAACAGCCAGGCTTCCCCTGTTGCCTTACTATACCAATTTGTAATGCTGTTGTCTGTACATTTGTAAGTTTACATCTATGCATGCCTCTGCAGATAAAATTACTTTTATCTTTCACATACAACTAAATTTACAATATTTGTGTAGCTATCTTAATATCAGTTATGTAGTTACAATATTACTATGTTTTTGTTACATTGAAAATTAATTTCTTACACAAAAATGTCTTTAAAGTGCCTGAAGTTCTCAAGAAAGTTCCAGAAAAGAAAGTATCTGTCCCTGTACATAAAAAGCCAGAGCCTCCACCAGCCAAAGGTATCTCTTCTCATAACTGAACATGTGGCTGATGTTTCTTATTGTTTCTGTATTTTCGTTATTAGAATGTAACTGAAGTGTTGTAGCCGTTTGTGACAAATGTACTTACTAATTCATACTCCTTAGCTTCTGTGTAAGTTGTCTCTTGGTTTCTGATGTTGTGTCTAAGTTTTCTTCAATTAAATACTATCTTTGAAGTGCCACAAATACCAAGACCTCCCCCTGAAGAGGTACCTGTTTTTGTTCCTGAAGAAGAAGAAGAAGAAGAAGAGGAAGAGGAAGCTGTGCCAGAGATGCTAGCAAAAGGTAGACCATTCCTGCTTGAAAATTATCAGAAATCTTTGATCGGTTCTTTAAAATATCTTAATCTTTGTTGATTGTTTTAAGCTGGTTGTAAACCTTAATTATCTTTCTGAGGAAAGTTTTCTTCTTATTATTGGTCTTTGTGAATTTGTTGCTTGGTTTTAGTAGTTTTGATGCTCTAAGAGTCATGGAAAATTTCTTATCAAACAATATCTTTAAAGTACCAGAGGTGCCCAAGAGACCTGTCCCAGAAGAAAAAGTACCGGTTGCAGTTCCTAAAGTAAAGAAAATTCCACCAGCTAAAGGTATATCCCATTGTGGTATATACAGATAATATTTCCCTTGCATTTTCATATTTCAGTGGGACCTCATTTTAAAAATAAAGTAATAGTTAAGTAAAATCAGAACCTTGGTTCTAGTACCCTACTTCTGTCGCGCAGTGAGCAGTGTTAGGCAGAGCTTGATTGTTGATTTTGTTATTAACTTCAGTGAGCTGATAATCAGGCCTTGAATTACCTGCTTGTTTTCCACTTTGGGATAATTCTTACACAGAACTAATGTTTAAACTAGTTTAAATTTTATTTTAATGAAATACTGGGAATAATATTTTATGGTCCCTTTCCTGGAAATTCTTTAATACAGGGAGATCATTCTGACATATACCTTGAGAATATACTAAAATCTCAAGCCTTTTAGCTAGATTTATATAAAAATCAAATCAAATCATGTCACAACAGACCATGTGAATAACCGGAAGACATATCCTAAATGTGAAATTCAAAGTGGAAGCTAACTACTGCAAAGGCGATCCCTTGGTGCTTAAAAAATTCTACCTTAACAGCTAATACTTTTAGGAAAAATTGAAAAGCAGACATTGGAAGCTTTCTATGTAAAAAATCAAATGCTAACAATCTTCTATAACCTCTTGTTGGTAGCATATCTTGCTAATGTTTTCCATGGGCAATGATGCTGTGTAGTTACAAACTGGGTAAAAGAGCTAATTCTCATAATACTTATAATTCAATTGACATTGTTTTCAAAGGAATAGAAAATATCTAATAAAGTTTCTCTTATTTCTATTGTTATTGCTAGTTTAAAGTTGGTGTCCTTCTGCTTTATGCTATGAATTTTTCATTGTGATGTTGTGATACTGAAGTTCTTAAAACAATGTCTTTAAAGTACCTGAGAAGGCAAAGAAAATTGTGCCTGAAGAAAAGGTTGCGATTTTTGCTCCTGAGGAAGAAGAAGAGGAAACTATTCCAGAGGAAATTATACTAGCTAAAGGTACAAGACCTTTTCTTGCAATTTACTCATGAGATCTTTTGGGCTCATTAAAATTCTTCTTTATTTCTTCTTCTAAGGTATATGTAAATCTTACTGCTCTTTTGGGGGAGCTTGTGATCTTGTTTCATGTTTTTTTATGTGGGTTTTTTTTGTGTCTTTAATGTTCTGAAAGTAATATTTAAATATCTGTGCAAAATAATATCTTTAAAGAGCCAGAGGTTCCTAAGAAACCTATCCCAAAAGAAAAAACGACAGTGCCCCCTCCTAAGAAACTGGAGCATCCTCCAGCAAAAGGTATATAAATTAATACCTAGGAAAATTATGTGTTGTTATTCTCATCCAGTGTCTTTATTTTATTTTATTTTATTTTATTTGTTATTCATGTTAGTTTTGTGTCCCTGCTGTCTTTTTTTGTTGATGTCTGAGTGTCTGTCATATTCCTAGTGAAAAATAAGCTCTAAAACTAATTGACTTGTTCAAGAAGTCTGCTTACGGATCTTGGGTTTTTCTGTTTCACCTTTAAAACAATTAAAATGCATTCTGCAGATCAGTTCTTATTTCATTATGTCTGTATATGTTTTCTGTTGTCTTTCTCATACTACTGTCGGATGACATTCTTTAAATAAAAAAATGTCTTTAAAGTGCCTGAGATGCCAAAGAAACCTGTTCCTGAAGAGAAAGAAACTGTTCCTAAAAAGGTGCCAGCTCCACCAGCCAAAGGTATTGCTGTTTGTAAGTGCTGTTATCATTAGTGTATAACATTCTTCATACAAGCTGAGTATAGCAAGGGACATTTTAGTATGTCTGTCTTGTACTATATTTGTCACTATACTGTTTGTTTGTAAGTTTCTGTTCTGCTATTTGTAAGCTTCTGGGTTTGTGTCCATTTAAAAATTGTGCAAAGGAACACTGAAGTTAGGCATTTTCTTTAAAGTACCCAAGATGCCAAAGAAGATTGCTCCCGAAGAGAAGGTACTTGCTGCCCCCCCTGAAAAAGTAGCAGTTCCAGCTGCAAAAGGTATATGTACTCTGAGTTATAACTAAGATTTATGCTAAAAATACTCTTGGGTTCCTTCTTTCTAACTTGTGTCTTTATTGTATGAGATTTCTGCATGAATTTATGTTAAAGCTCTTCATTATCCATGTTCACATTGTAGAACCACACAGCTCTGTTTCTTGTGCTTTTTTACTTACACTGCCCAAAGGTGCTTTTTTTAAATTCCTAAAATAAATCTGTATCTTTAAAGTCCCTGAGGTGCATAAAAGAGCTGTTGCAGAAGAGAAAGTGCCAGCTGCTGTGCGCAAGCCCAAAGAACCAACACCAACTAAAGGTACAGATACATTACTGCTTATTCCTCTCAAAGATGTGTTTTGCCTTCTTATTCCTAAAATCTTTTATAATATATATACTGTTTCAGGAGCACGTTCTTACATTTTAATGTAGCTTATGCTTGTGGCTATCGTATACATTTTCTGTTCTGTATGGATCATCTTGATTAATTCTAAAAGAGAAAATAAATAATTGTAAGATATTAACAAAAATACTGTTTCTAAAGTGCCCGAAGTATCCAAGAAACTTGTCCAGAAAGAAAAAGTTCCAGCTCCTGTGGTGGAGAAGTATGAGTATACATATGAAGAATATGAGAAGTATGAGACATATGAAAGTTTTGAAGAGTTTGGGGAGGTTCAGGAAACTGAAGAAATTGAGGCATATGAGGAACCTGAAGAACCTGAGAGATATAAGGAGATTCAGGAACAGGAATATGAAGAGGAAACTGCTGAAAAATATGATGTCTATGAAAAGTACAAGTTTCAGGAGAAGGAAGAGATCTATGAGAAATATGAAGAGGTATATGAAGAGGCTTATGAAATCCAACCAGCTATAGGTACATCAAGTCATGATTTCTTTGTTCTTCTAGTTTGTTGAGCTCCAAGCTACTGCTTAAGCCTTTGTGTGTTTATTTATATTTTTCTGCATTTGTAGTCCTGTGTGAGTCTGTTGCTGGCAATGATAAATTCATTCGAAGATTGTGTCTCTCCCGTTCCTTCCTAAGGAATTGTTCCCTTCAGAGTGGAAAGGGAGGATTCTGCATCTGAGTGCCCAAGAGCGAGACAGTGTAGACATGACACAAGCAAAGTAAATGATAACTTTCTGATGCAGTTCAGCTTCAGCCTTAATTAAATATTTTTACAGGTCAATGTTTTTTCTTTTGCTCGGTTTAGCACCTATGTGCTACAGAGATACTAAAACCCACTAGGACCTTCCCTCTCATCATTTAAATTTATGATAATAGGATCCTTCATGCCAAAGAGAAAGTGCATCTAAAATGTACCAGAAAGATGTACACTGGTATTCCTTAGATATCTCTGCTCAAGAACTCTGAGGCTGTTCATGTCTCTGCATAAATTATGAGATGGTTCCTCTACAAATGAGTGATTGTTCTGCTTGTTGTCTCTGTATCTGTTGTAATTTCTCACAAATAACTTAAAATCCATAATTAAATGTTTTTTAAAGTGCCTGAGGTGCCTAAAAGACCTCTGCCAGAAGAAAAAGTACTTGTTCCTGTTCCTAAAAAAGAAGCTCCACCAGCTAAAGGTACATCAGTTATCAGATAAATTTGAAAAAATAGCCTTCTTCCTGAGTCTCTGAAACCCCAAATCCAATAATTTACCTATTCTGATTTGACTGCTAGACCCTTAGATTTCTTTCACAGTGCAGTCAAAGACAGGATTAAGTTATTAAGAAAAATATTTAATTAACAAATGAAAACTGAGAAAAATTATTATACTTTCTGAGGACAAAGGAAGTGCAGACAGGACTGTCAAGATTTCATTTTTGCCATCACAGTGCTAGTGATATTTCACAACTTATCATTGAAAACAAGCAGATGAATAAACTAATAGAAGTGTTTTGAGATATAGGACCATATCAGGGAAACTAGTTTTCTACAGAATTCCCTGAAACTTGGACATTTTTCAACCTAATCATGTTCTGGAATGCATACAATTGTAAAAGGTGTTTCCTGTATCAGGCTCTGCAAAAGATAAGTGTTATGAGTAGTAATTATCAGTGGATGCTAGCAGAGCTACTGTACTAGTCTGGAGCTCTGTAATTTTCTGTTTAGAGCACATAATTTGCAGGAATTCACTTTTGTGCAAAGTTTTATAGCTGCTTCAAGCATGAATTATCAGAATGAAAACAGTGGGAAAGGTTGTGTTGGTTGGGGGTTTTTTTGCATAAAGATTTGGAGTTAGTTGGTAGGAAATTAAGACCTTAGCATATTCCCAGCTGGCATTAATTAGAGATGATAGTTTGTGAAACCTAATTTTTAAGGTTTATCCAAGTAGAAAATTCACCCAGCATTTTTCTTTCAGTGAATACTAAAGGCTCTAGCTATCTGAATCCAAGCAAAATAGTCCAGATAAGTCATTCAATAGCAACTGCGGACACTATGTTTTTTATTTTTCTAAATTTTCTGACACTTTGCATTGTTTGCTGTTTGTTTAACTTGTATTCTTACATGATATTCATACTGCAAAAGATCTTAAAAACCACTAATGTCTTTAAAGTGCCAGCAGTGCCAAAGAAACCTGCTCCAAAAGAAAAAGTACTACCTGCTGTTCCTAAAAAGGAAGTGACTCCACCAGCTAAAGGTATAATTCCTCTGCACTGTCATGAATCATGAACTCTCGTTTCTGTCTTTTGTCTTCATTATTTGTTGAAAAAATGTGTGCATATTTATGTCCCCACAGTGTTTTTTTCGTCTGTTTGTAGTTGAGTCTTTTTTGTCTGTTGCATTCAAGTCATTTGTTGAAAATATGTGACAATTATTTTAAAAGATGTGTGTTGTATCATTAAGCTACATGTGAAAGTAGCTTGGAAACAGAAATATTTTTGTTTCTTCTGAACAAAAAACAGATTCCACTATGCAAATCTATGGCTGTCTTTCAAGAATATTTTTGTAATATGTTATTTTTCTCTCTAATCTTTAACATCAACATAGATGATCCTTCAGGAAGCATTTAGTCTTTTGTTGTTTCACGAGTCTTCCTTGTTTGATATTCTCTTCTTCTTCCTAACTTCTTCCAAATAACTTTGAAAGCCCTAAAAGTAAATTATATTTTAAAGGGCCAGCTGTTCCCAAAAGAACTGTCCCTGAAGAAAAGAAACCTACACATATAATTGAAATAGAAGTTCCACCAATGAAAGGTAAAGGAACATTTAATATGAGGTTTTATGGAAAAGAAATATTTGTGTTATTCTCCCCAACTAACATCTTCTAAAATGATCCTCATGTTCTTTACACCATGGCCAGAGCATTTAGTCTCCAAGTGCAGATTCAGCTCTTGGTGATAAGTTGAAATCTCTGAGGCAAATATTCCAGATATACACTGTACATGTGCTAAACAGTAAATACATTTATTCATTAGTGAAAAAATGCTGAGGAGGCATTGCTACTGGCTCTAGCAATGCTTCAGTGCTTTTGTATTTGTACTATAGTTGTGAATTTAAACTGGAGTTTTGAAGCCAATATATTAGTTGTGATATTGGTGGAGAAGTAATAGGGCAAGAGTTAGTAAGTTAAAACCATTAAAGCTGTTACACATACCAGAAGGAAATGCATGATGATACAGTGAGAAAAGCAAATGACATGCTCTTTGAGAACAGAAACTATAAACTTCTTCGCGTAGCTAATTGCTTCAGTA
Organism: Cuculus canorus; assembly: GCF_017976375.1. NCBI lineage: Eukaryota > Metazoa > Chordata > Aves > Cuculiformes > Cuculidae > Cuculus > Cuculus canorus. Next base: position 25,405,468 of record NC_071406.1, on the reverse strand, counting down.
AGACAGTTCTAGAACTGTTTATTTCATTCTCAAAAAGGCACGGTATTTGAGACCTTGAAAGAGCTTAGTTTTCTGGGTTTGTTTCTATTTGGTATTTTAAAAGTTGAAAATTATTCTGAGGTTACTAAAAGAAAGCTAATATCTTTGAAGTTCCTGAGTTTCGTAAGAGACCTGTCCTTGAAGAGGAAGTACCCACCATTATTCCTAAGGAAGAGGAGCCACCTTCTTATGAAGGTACAGCAAAGACATATCTACCAATCAGTATATTGCAGATTATATCAATTCATGCTCTGGGTTGTTCTGTAAAATATGAGGCATTTTCAACTCATTTTCGATTATTTAAAAGTAACTCACATTCACATCTTTGAGACTCTATCTCCCCCCAAATTTAGTTATCGCTTAGTGTTTTTAAAATGTTCTTTTCTCCTCTATTAACGGGAGACATAAATACAATTAAGAGAGAAACTGAGTTTCTCATCCAGGAAAGTGCTTTAGCCACATTGGACCAAAGAAATTGTCTTAAGTAGACACTAGTTTAAGAGCCATCTTAAGCGAGACAATTATTTTAGAGCTGGGTCATAGATAGTTAGCGCCAGATGAGGACATCTAAAATTCAATTACAATTGTTAGTAACTATAAAATAAAATAAATAGTCTTGAAAACTTTAACTGATTGGGAATGGTCAAGTCGATCAATAGTAGGTAATGATCAGGCTAAAATGAGATAATATGAATAATTTATGTGCAAATAGTTCTTTGTCCATACACGTCTGCATTTTTGCATTGTACGTTGTCATTCTAATCTTGTCTTGTAAATTATATTAAAGTATGTAAAATAAACTAATATCTTTAAAGAGTCTGAAGTTTATGGAGAGGTTCCAAAAGAAGAAAAAGTTCCTGTTACTGTTCCTAGTGACTCAGAAGTTCCAGCAGCTAAAGGTACACCAACTGTTCAAGCAATTTTAAAGCACTATGTGTGCTACAAATTAATTATCTATCTTCATCATTCTGTGTGCTAATCTGTTATTTAATGTGTGCATTCTAATGTTTCCTTAGATACTGTGTGTCTGCATTGTGTCTTTGTTACTTACATTTTGTATAGTATAACATTCTTTAAAAAATATAATATCTTTGAAGTACCTGCAGTGACAAAGAAAACTGTCCCACCGAAGAAAATTGCTGCTGCTGTACCTACAGAAGAAGCTCCTCCAGCTAAAGGTACATGACCTCCAAATGTATTTTCAGTAGCTTCTTTCAAAAGTGAGGTATCAAGTGAGAACCAAATATAGCTGGTTTTCTAGAATAGTATGATCAGGTGCCGTACACATTGTTTTCTCCCATTTGATCTCTCTTGTAAGACTAAAGAGAGGATACATACTGGGAGATCACAACAGTCATTTTGCAACCATTTACAAAGAATTAAAAAATTATTTCTACATCTTTTTTTCATATGTTGAACTAACGAGCAATTTTTAGGACAGAATAATTCATTCTGGAAAACAAATTCAAGGAAGAATACCATCTCTTACTTATGTCTTGCGTTAGCATCTGCCTAGATGGACTGATACATTCTGCATCAAGAATATAAATTTTAAAAAGACAAAATTAGACAAAACCAAAGAAATTTAGTAGACAAGAAATTCATAGTATGACCAGGTACTAGCCCAATTTTTTTTCGCTTATTGTCTTATGTTCTGTTTCCCAAAATACTTTCTTGAACAACACCTTTAAAAAAAATCTAAAAGGTTGTTGCAGGAACATGTTTGCACAAACACTCTTTACAGTCATGTCAGGGGCTTTAATAAAGGCAGAATTAAGGTAATAATTTCAACCAGAGCAAAATACAAGCCACAATTTTTTTTTCATAGAAACACAGTTTTGTAATAAATTTACAGTACTGAAGAACTCTATAGATGTTTGAAACATAATATTTAGTTAAATGCAATGGAGTTTCCCATTGCTTTTATCGGTAATTTTGAAATTTCAAAAAATAAAATCCTTTAAAATGGCAAAACTCCTAAAGGTTGTTTGATAAGGAAAATAAAAAATACCCTAATTACCACCTTTTCAGGGAAGGGCAAGTACAGACCTGTAAGTTCTGACAGCTAGAAGAACAGTGAACTTGCTGAGTTCTATTCAGAGGTTAATACCACGTATTTTCATGTTATTCTAGTAGAATATTGTTTTGCAAAACTATAATACATATTTTCTAGTGCAAATTTCTAAAACAAAGCAATATTTTTTAAGTTCCTGAAGTACCAAAGAAAGCTGTCCACAAAGAAAAAATACCTCCTGCTCCACCTAAAGAAGAAGCTTCATACCTTGAAGGTATAAAATTTTTTTGGTAGGATTTGGTAGATAAAAATGTGTTTTCATGTGTAAATCTTTAATAATTTTGAGAACATTCTTTCTACCATAAACCAGAGTCTAGGTAGCAGCTTTAGTTAGCAGCAATGATATAAAATTAATTTTAAGAAATTAAAAATTATATCACCTGTAGTTGCTTTTAAGGGGAAAATTAACTTTATGCGCAAAAGAGACAATTGCAGGGAACCTTGCTACGTGATAGTAATACAAGGGGTGCAGGGAGTGGATGGAATAAAAAAGACAGAGCATAGATAGACAGACCTTATCTCTTTGCAGTAAATTAATTAGCTCAGTTTAGGATCTACCATACGTCGTCCTTCTGGCAAGCTGCAAAGGGCACATCAGGGCAGAATATGAGATTGTTTTCCTTTCCCTCATTTAAAATAATCTTATTTTTAAGGATAGATATAAAATAAAACTGTATATCTTAAGACGAGCTTGAACGTTTTTTAGTGCTTGTTCGTTATCTTTCACATCGTCTTGTTTTCTGAATTATTCTAAGTTAATTTAAGTATTTAAAATAATATCTTTCAAGTACATGAAGTTTATGAGGAGATGCATGTAGAAGAAGAAATTTCTACTGTTCATAGAAAAGAAGAGGCTCCAGCACCTAGAGGTATATTTCTTCTTCATCATCTCTCCCTGAAATTTACAAAGTCTTGAACTCCAGGAAAATTAAATTATTCATGTTCATGGTTTAGTTATTGCTCAAGGTAATTAACATCTGTGCTAATTCTGTCAGTACTTTACTTACCTTACGAACTTGTGTCTTTTTATGACTTGTCTTTCTGTTCTACTTAAATTCTTAAAGTGAACTAATATCTTTAAAGCGCCCACAGTCATTAAGGAAGGTATTCTGGAAGAAAAAGTGCCTTTTGCTGTGCCTAAAAAACCACAGCCCACTCCTGTGCCTAGAAGACCAGAATCTCCACCATCTAAAGGTATAGCATAATAGAACTTAGGTCTTTTGCTAATAACATCTTTTGTGTTTCTTACATCATTTCTGATTTAATAGTTCATGGTTCTCTTGTGTCAGATTCGTGGCATTTATGTTGTATATGTCCCTTTTCTTGTTTCTCAACTCGTCTTTACACCATGAAATTAAAATTGAAATCAGTAAATATCTTTCATGTAGCTGTACTATCAGTTTCTGTGGCATGTCACTACTGCATGATGAAAGATCCTCAGGAAAGTCACTGCAAACTGTTATTTACCAGAGGGATAGAACCACAGAGAGTTTTCAGAACACATAACTCTTGTCAGACTATCCTTATATATCTACCTGTTTTGTCTTATTTCTGTGTATTGCATGTTTTATTTTTGTAATTCTTAAAAGTAGACTAATATCTTTAAAGTCTCCAGGGTACCTAAGAATCTGTCTCAGCAGAGAAAGCACATCTTTGTGTGCCTAAAAAGTCAAGAGTAACGCCGAAAAATGTCAATAATGGTGTCTCTGTGAGGAGATTTCCCTTGGGCAGTAGGGTTTAGAGTAAAAAAAAAGTTATCATTTATTTCTCATTTATAAAAAAATCCTACTAGTATGTAATAGTATACAACATTTTTTGCATAATGGATCTCTTTTTTTACCCAAACTTACATTTCTTTCTGATATGCGTCTCATGAGACTCTTTCTTCTTAATAATTTACATGTTTTTAGATGCCTTAAATATAATAAAAATGAATGGTGTTTTCTTTAAAGTGCCGGAGGTGCCCAAGAAAATTCCAGAGGAGAAAGTACCCATTGCCGTGCCTAAAAAACCAGAACCACCACCATCTAGAGGTATGTTGCACTACTACAGATAAGTAAAATTTTGAAGAGAAAAGAACCTTCTTCCTTGATTGTGGAGATTAGTTTTTATTGTTTCTTTGTGTTGTCCTATTACTTTTACTTGTTGTGCTCACAGTTCTGTATATGCTACTGTTTTCAAATGCTTCTTTTTGAATCATAACTGTAGTTGCTGTGCCACTGTGTTAGAAATACTCTTGAGGCTGGGCAGAGATGAGACCAATACTTGGGAACCACAGCAGCAATCTTAAAGAGAAAACAGAGGTTTTGTGATCTGAAATATTTCTGGCTGACAGTGAAAAATTAGCCTCTAAAGAGAGTTTAATAACTTCACAGAATAGAAAAACCCACTGTGCATAGATGAAGAACTGATACCAAGAAGTCATCTTGCATAGAAGAATGTAACAAGGAACACAGAATGGACAATGGCAGCCTTAGTCAAATGGAGATTCAGAAGGTGGTTGAATAAAGTGGAAAAATAATATAGAAGGAGGAGAAACTCCAAGGACACAGAGGTGTTTCCTCAGATTTTACAGGGACATAAAAGAATTTGAAGTCAATAAACATCTCAGATCAATGGCACCTTTAAGAATCACCTTACTTTTCAATTTCTACTGAAAAGTGTTGAACAGAGCTGTACAATTCCATATGATAACTAAATATAATCTCTTTCCTTAAAGTGCCTGAAGCACCCAAGGAAGTAGCCGTAGAAGAGAAAATCAAAGTTGCTGTGCCTAAAAAGCCAGAAGTACCACCAGCTAAAGGTAATTGCCATTAATAAAACTTTGGCAATAATTTCTTTTACTTTCGCTGTTAAGAACATTTTGGCACTATTTCTCCATTTTTCAATCTTATAAACTCTGAGGTTTTTTTAATTTCATTTTTGGGAGCAGCCTTTTTACTCCTCTCAAATGACTCAACCAAGGTTGAGAGCAAAAGTCCTATTTTGTAGAGGATATTATGTTTAATTGATGTTACCTGGTGTCTCTTTGTCTGTTTCTTTTTCCACTCTAATGCTATTTAAATTTCTTTAACTTCTTAGTTCTAACATAATTATTAATTTTAAAGTGCCAGAAGTACCCAAGAAAGTCCCAGATGAGAAAATACCCGTTGCGGAGCCTAAAAAAGCAGCAGCTCTACCAGAAAAAGGTACTTGTCATGACAAAATGAGCCAAATCAAAACAATCACTCTTTTATTGTTTTAACACTATAGAAGACAGTACCAAGACCTTTGTTAGAGTTTTGTTCTGTTGTCAAAAGTTTTTCAAGTAAACAAATGCATTGTGTGAAAAAAATACATCTTCATAATTAGTGTTTTCACTAATATTGATCTGCTGTTGTGCTTTAATGTTTTTATTAAATTCTTATAGTAAAAGTTATTAATATTTTTCAAGTGCCTGAGGTACCAAAGAAAGTGGTCCCAGAAGAAGTTCCAGTTAAAGTACCAAAGAAACCAGAACCTGCACCAACTAAAGGTAACTGCTGTGCACAATTAATTAAAGAAAACCCCTTAATTGCCTAACGTACAATTTTAACATATTAGTAATTTACTTTTATTATAAATGTTCTATAATTTCTTTTTTATCTAATTGTAGTTTCTGTATCTCTACCTTAGTGAGTCATCAGAAAGAATTTTCTGTTGGCAAGGAAAAAAGCTGATATTCACATCCAAAACCACTGATGCATCTGATGACCTTGATTTTTACTTTTCTTAGAGACTTAACACTGCAGATGTGTGTTTGAATTTCAAAAAAATAAAATTACTTACTTTCTTTAAAGTGCCTGAGGTGCCCAAGAAAGTGATTTCAGAAGAAAAAGTACACATTGAAGTTCCTAAAAAAACAGAACCTAAAGGTACATGTTCAATACTAATAAAATTGCACAGAAATGTTAGTCTGTTCCTCTAAATATTATCTTTCTTTATATTCTAATATATATATCTTCTTTTTTTATATTCTAATATGTATGAATGTCACAGATATTTATAAATGTTGTCATCTTCACTTGTGAATAGCTTCCAGTAAGCAACAATGGCTATCAATAGTGTGCATCAAGCAATATCAACAAAACAGACTATTTATAAAGAGTCTTTGTTTTCTAATGCTGTTTGATAGTTTTCACCGTGGAGCTACTGTTGCCTTTTTAATTCTCGAATTCTTCAAATTCCTGAAAGTAAAACAAACACATATTTTTAAAGGACCTGAAGTGGTGAAGAAAGTTGTTCCAGAAAAGAAAATGCCTGTGCCTAAAATACCAGAACCTGAGGTTGTGCCTAAAGAACCAGAACCTGTGCTTGTCCCAGAACCAGAGGCTGCACCTGAAGAACCAGAACCTCTACCAGAGAAAGGTAAATCTCAGACTAATAAAATAACAAGAAAAATATTTTTCCTCTTTTCTTTAACACTGTAATTTCCTAGGAGTTCAGTTTTCTGAGATTCTAATTAAACTTCTCCTGTATATTCATATATGTGTGTAAATATGTGGGTCCTTTTTGAAGAACGGTGACAGATTTTGGATGTCTGAATTGCCTATATTTTACATTTATTCTTCTTCAATATTTTGGGTTATTCTTACTACTCTACCCACTTGGGTTCATGAAAATAAGCACAACTAATATCTTTGAAGTGATAATATAAGCAGAAAAGGAAGTACCCATTCTAGGGGCTAAGAGCAGAAGATATCAATGTACTAAAATACCAGCAGTTTCACCAAGAAAATTAGATGCCATCACTGCTAATTCTTGAAAGAGTCTTCAGCTTATTAACTGCAATATTATTAATATCTTTTGTCCAATCCATTGCACTTCTAATTGTCATGTCTTGTTTATGGGGGCAGGAGACTTGTGTGTGAGCTTGTGTATATTTGAGGAAAAAAAAGGAAAAAAGTCATAATGGGGTATATTAATCCTTAAGAAGGCCAACATAAATGATTGATACCAGATATGCTTTTAAAGTTTTCATTACAATTGTGGTTTTATGTTTTGTGATACAGTTAAATTTGATATGATTGTCTGTGTGGTTCTTAAATTCAGAACTAATATCTTTTATGTACATAAAGTGGCCAAGACAACTTTCCCAGAAAAGACAGTACCTCTTCCAGTTTCCCAAGAACCAAAGCCCATTTCAGGACCCCCGAAACTAAAGCCTCAAGAGGCAGAACCTCAAGAACCAGAACCTGCTAGAGTGGCCAAAACACAAAAGCCTGTCGTGGCAGCTCAAAACCTAGAAAGTATTGTGGCATCCGAGGAGCCTGAAACTGCTTTGGCACCCCAAAAACCACGATCTGTTGTGGCATCGCAAAAATCAGAGCATGTTGTGGTACCTGAGAAACTCAAGACTGACGTGGCATTCCAAAAACTAGAGCATGGTTTGATGCCCCCTAAACAAAGGCTTGCTGTGGAACCTCAAAAAACAGAACATGAGATAGTGTCTGAGAAACCAGAGTTTGTTGTGGAATCCGAGAAACCCAAGTCTGATATTCCACCCCAAAGGCATGGTGTGACACCCTCGAAAAAAAGGCCTGCTATGGAACGCCCGAAACCAGAGCCATTTGTGGCCTCTGAGGAACCTGAGCTCACAGTGGCACCTGAGGAGTCAGAGACAGTTGCACCACCCAAAAAATCAGAGCAAGTTGTGGTGCCCCTCAAAACAAAATCTTTTTCACCACCCCAAAAACCAGAGCTTATTGTAAGACCTGAAGAAACAACGCCTGTTTTGGCACCCTGCAAGCCAGAAGCTGTTATGGTGCCTGAGGAAGCAGAACCATATTTGGCAACCCAAAAACTAAAGCCTTCTACAGCACTTCAAAAACCAAAGCCTGACGTGGCATCCAAAGAACCAGAGCCTGTTCTGGCACCTGAGGAACCACCACCAGTGAAGATGACCGAAAAGAAAGAGAGCATTGCTATACCTAAAAAACGAGCAGCCCCACGGTCTACACAGTCTAAAGGTACCTCTTATGAATAGGATCTCTTTTCTTTCTTATAAGTATACTGTTTCACTGCTCATTTTAAATCTTAATACACCTAACTAAAAGATACTAATATCTTTAAAGAGCCTGCAATTCCTGAAAAGCCTCTCCCAGAAGAGAAAATTCCTGTAACTCTTCCTGAAAAAACAGAACTTCCATCAACCAGAGGTATATGTTATCATTAATGCATCATAAATATACCTAATCTTAAGTATTCTCCTAAACTCTTTTGTTCTGTCTCTTCAAATCTGAAGTTATAAATGATGCTTACTAAACAAATCACACCGGGTGTGATTGTGTGCCAGATTGTTACTTTTCTATTTCTATTGTCCTCTGTGTTTCAATCCCTGTATTTATGTTCAGCTGTATTGTAATTGCGAAATGCATTAAAATCTTTGAAGTGCCTGAGATGCCTGAAAGGGCTGAAACAGTGCCCATTGTTGCTCCTAAAAAAAAACCAGGATCTCTACTTGCTAAAGGTATAAGCCTCTGCAATTATAATCGTAAGGAAAGGGGAAAGGAGTGTATTTTTTGAAAAGATTCTCATTTAAAATTGATTTTTCACTACATAATCTGATATCTAAAATGTGAGGGAGATCTACCAAATATGAAATGCTGTACAGAGGCATGAAATGCTTCCTCAACTAAAACAATCCAGACTTTTGTTATACTAATTTTTCAGCATATTCAAAAAGCTTAGGATTAGCAAGATTTTATTTCTTAGGTTATAGCAATAAATCAAGCAGGTATGATGAACTTTATGGATGCAAACAAAAAAATGTATGCATAAATTGTTGTTCACATTATTAGAAAGGAACAGTTTAGTACTCAGTTGAGTGGGAATTGCCAGTGTAAGGTTTATGATTGGACTCAATGATCTTAAAGCTCTTTTCCAACATAACGATCCTATAAGAAGTGACAAAACAAGCAGAAACAGAAGATTTCAGCATAGAGCAAAATAATTGCAGATATTTCTATGTACCTGTGTTGCCATGGGTAGAACAATGGAGCAGAATCTCCATTTAAAGAGTTTTGTTTAAACTATTCATTATAATTGCCCTGTGTTTTGCTTATATATCTACATTCTCTGCTTTGTGATTTGTGAAGTTGTTACAAGGTATGTACATCACCAGAGAGCTGTAAAGTTCCTGTGAATGTTTGATTCACTGAGCCTTGTAAGAGACATTTATTTTCTCAGATTAATCATAACAAGAGATGTTATAATTAAAATAAGAAAATATTATTTAAGAGACTCCAAAACTGTACATACTGTAGATTGATGTAGTGCAGTGTTATTTCATTTCCTTTAGGAAGTCCCAAATGCTGGCTGGAAAAGTAACCATTTCCTCTGCCACCAGATTCTCTCCATCCAAAATATAATGGCATTCCTCAAGTGAGGTACCATCTCACACTGCTGACATTAATGGCATTTAAATAATTCATATTAATATAACAGGAAACAGTTATAAGCAACATCTAGTGACTAAAACAGAAGCCAGAGCTGATGTATGAAGCAAAAAAAAAAAAAAAAGTGAAGTCAACTTGAAGGATAGAAATAGTGATAATATCCAAGTAGCAAGTAAAAAGATAACAGTGACCGCCACAACCAGTGCAGAACACACAGTCATGAAAAATGGAGGGTTCCTCAGATAAGCCTCTGATCAACTGTTACAGGGAAGGCCTATGTTTTCTACATTGCCACCTTGACTCAGAAATAGAAACCACCTGCTCATACTACGTTTGAAGCAAAGAATAACGAGTGGCTGAATGTAACCACAGTGCTTTATCAAGGAAGGCTGTGTGCGTGTAATATTGATTGTCTTATTGTTTCATACACATCTATAGTGCCCACAAAACTAAAATATACTAATATCTTTGAAGTGCCCAAGGTGCCCAAGAAAAGTGTTCTGGGAGAGCCCATACCTGTCACTGTGCCAGAAAAGCCAGAACCTATACCAGTTCAAGGTACCTGTCACCCTGTGCATCTGTCTGAATGAAACTCTTTCTTACCATCTTACATGTTACTTCTGATGTCTGTTATCTTGTCCACCTGTAATTACCTGAAATTTCTAAGTTCTGTGCTGATCAAAATTCTATGGTAGAGTGGCAAATGCATTGGCACATAAGGGAATCTCCAAGTCTCCTTCACACATGTTCAGAATCTAAAATCCTAAATAACAGTACTTATAAGATACTTGAGAATATACTTTGTACATTGGATGGTTAATGTAAATGTCTGTCTTTATCATTTGGCCAGGAATCTAAAATAATATCAATGGGTTTTTTCCCCCAAAGTATTTTTCTTTAACGATTATCAACTAGTAACCGTGTCCTGTTGTGTGATACTACAGCCAGATACAGTCATGACACAGCAATATTAAAAATAAAAAAAAACAGACAAACAAGCAAAAAAAAACATAAAACTGGTCATATATTCAGAGAGAATAAGCAGGAAATCCAGGTCCGATGGACTATGAAGGAACTGAACTTGCTATGGGAGAAGTACCAAAGTAAAAAGAGGGACATACCTAGATAGGGCAGCAGTATTTTATGACGTAGGCATATGTGATCTGGGCCTAGATCCCAAATAACAGATACTTTAAACTTGTTAGTAAATTCAGTGCTTATTCAAATATAAGGTAGATGAGGACAGTCTTCATTCCACGATTAATTTTCATATAAGAAAAAAATATGACTGTAGTCATACATCACCATAACTTCTTCATGACCATAAGTTCATGGGGGCCGAAGAGAGTGAGTTCTGCAAATCTGCAATTGAATTGCACATAGTTATTATGTACAAGACCATCAGATCTTATGCATTTGTGTAGAATAATTCTGCATCACACAAAGGAGAGTAAGGAAACTTGCTCAATTTGCTGGCAGCCCATTTACCCTCAGCAAATACAATATCTAAATACAGGATTACAGAAGCCTTGAAACCTCACAAACTCAAAAGCCCTCGCATACTATGCTGTGAAATAATTGAAAAAAAAACCCAGCAGGAACAGAGGAGAGAAATAGTAATGATAATGGGATTTCTCTTCCTCACCCTGTCAAGCCCACAGTGCTGAATGCAAATCACCAGCAGCTTCTTGAGGAATGCTGACAGATAAGATATAGGATGACATTTCTACCAGGGGAAGAGTCAGATGCCAGCAGGGCTGAGAATGACTTTCTCTCCTCCCAGGGAAGGCTGCTCTGCAGAAAGAAGGGTATCCGAATTCACATTTTACCCACAAGTGTGACCTAAACTTAGCCAGCAGTTTTCTCACAGAAACTACTTGGCATCACCATATCGTACTTGTGCCTGTGCCTCTGTGTGGTATTTTGTGTATGAGCCAGAGAGAGAGAGGCATCAGTTGATACCACAGGACCAGTTCAGTTACTTTCATGAGTGCATCTCTAGCTTATGTTTCATTGTTTGTCTTCCTGTTTAATGTATAAAACTAACTGTTACTAATATCTTTGAAGCACCTGAGGTACCCAGGAAGGCTGCTCGTGAGGAAAAAGTGTCTGTGGCCGCTGCCAAAGCTCCAGAGCTTCCAGCACCCAGAGGTACCTGTCTTCATGGAAAACTTAAAAAAGGAGATACCTAATCTTCTTTTCCTTAGGGATTTCCTACCCTTTCTTGGCTTGTCTATGTTTCCAAACTGAGACTCTTAAGATTATGTGTGATAGGTAAATGATGCTGCTCACGTGTGGTGGGTTTTGAGGTGACTGTCGTGATGTTCCGTGTCTGTCTTGCCCTGATTTTTTTGTTCCTACTTGGCACATGTTTTCACCAATGTAAAATGAAACGCACTAATATCTTTGAAGTGCCTGGGATGCCTGAGGCAGAGGTCCTGGAAGAGGAAGAAGAGGAGGAAGCATTAGAAGAGCTGGCACCAGTTGCTGAGCCTGGAGAGCCAGAAGCTCCTCCAGCTGAAGGTATACAACAGTGGTGTTCTGAAAGACCCTGCCATGCCCCCCAGGTTTCTGTGGCACTGGGTGGCCTTTGACCCTCTGTGTTCTCTGGGGAGGAGCAAAAGTAGTTTTTGGTTGTGTTTTGTCTATACCTGCCTCTACATTCCTGCAGGAGAGAGGGAGGGGGATGGTCAGCAAGGCCTCTCTCATAAGCCCATAGTTTGGTTCTCTGCTGCAAGTAGTCCGCCCAAAAGAAGAGTGATTTTGTTAAGAGGAGTCCCTCGTAGTCTGTCAATGGCTGACTTTCCTACTCTGCTGCTTGCCATTTGTCTGATCACTGACCTTTAACTCTGTCATGTAAAAGTAACTAATATCTTTAAAGTGCCTGATGTGGCCGAGGAGGAAGAGCTAGAAGAGGAGGTGCCAGTGGTTGCTCCTGCAAAGCCCAAGAAACCTGTGGCTGTGCCCAAGAAACCTGTGACTGTGCCCAAGAAACCAGAAGCTCCACAAGCTAAAGGTATATCTTCCAGGAGGAATTGCTTTTCATTTCAGTGTAATGATTAATATTTTCAGTTTTTATCCCATCTTTTGTGTAAAATTTGTTATGTGTCCTCTACCTCTAGCCTGTTGTGCCTGTCTTTGCATGTGTGACTAAGTAGCCACTCACTGGAGAAATGTTACAGTGTTAGAAATATCTAAACTCTCCTTTTATCCTAAGTGTTATAATCTTGTGTAATTTTTAAAACGTGAAATTAAGAGAAAATAATATCTTTAAAGTGCTCAAAGTGCCCAAGAAAGCTGTCCCAGAAGAAAAAGTGCCTGTTGCTGTGCCTCAAAAACCAGAACCACCACCAGCCAAAGGTACCTGTTATCCATATTAGTATCATCTTTAGAAAGAAACGTGTTCTTCTGGACTTAAGTTGAAATAATTTTTCTGGTGATGACCTATTGGAGATAGGTGTGTAAGACATATAAAGGGCAATGTGGAGTGTGAAAAACATGGCAAACTAGATTCAACTCCTTGAAAAATATCTTCAGCTTTCTGCACCCTCTGTGAAATTTCAGAATTAATATTTTCTGTACAATTGGTTTAAACAGAATAGCAAGTTGTTCTGAAGAAAAGCCTACAAAGAAATCTTCAGTTTAAAGAACGTGATATTGCATCAATGAATTTTCTAGTAGCCTGTATTGCTAGATCACAGCAGCAGTGTCAGTTTGTTATCTCTTCAAAAGCAGATCAGTCCTGGTATGCAAGAAGCAGATTTGCTAGTAAAATTTCAATTTATCTACTGATGTTCTTGATAGCGCATGAAGGAGTCATTAATATAATCAAAAACAGAGGAGAGGAAGTATATATTTCTGTAAATAACAGAATTTAGAAGATGGGAACTGTGGAAAACTAAACAGGAGGTGTAAAGAACGGAAATAATTGACAGAAAGAAGTGGTGATGATTCAGCAAATGTTACTCTCTTAAAAAAAAATACTACAATGACAAAGCAGTCATGAATGATACATGACATATTCGAATACAATGGGATTCCTCAGATAAGCCTCTATCAACTCTTACAGAGAAGGCCTATGTTTTCTACATTACCACCTTGACTCAGAAATAAGAATCATCTGCAGTGTGATGTATTTGACACCTGCTCATACTACACGTTTGAAGCAAAGAATAACGAGTGGCTGAATGTAACCACAGTGCTTTATCAAGGAAGGCTGTGTGCGTGTAATATTGATTGTCTTATTATTTCATACACATCTATAGTGCCCACAAAACTAAAACATTCTAATATCTTTGAAGTGCCCAAGGTGCCCAAGAAAAGTGTTCTGGGAGAGCCCATACCTGTCACTGTGCCAGAAAAGCCAGAACCTATACCAGTTCAAGGTACCTGTCACCCTGTGCATCTGTCTGAATGAAACTCTTTCTCATCATTTACATGTTACTTCTGATGTCTGTTATCCTGTCCACTTGTGATTAACTGAAATTCCTAAGTTTTGTCCTATCTATCAGTTAGGAACTGAATTATCCAGTATTTTGTATACATGACAGAAATGATGTTTTGAATTTACTGTTTTGTTTTCATGTTCTCAATCATCAGATACTGAAATGTTATATTTTAAATTTTGATCAGAAATTTTTCAGGTTACTGCCCAATATTTTTACCTTGAACTGACACAGTGAATGTCTTAATGACTCTTTCTACAGTTTCAGTTAGCACATGTGATAGACAGGCATCTTTGGAAATGAAAAAACAATTTTTGTTCTGAAATGTACATATTAGGGCAGTGAGAAGAGACAGCATATCAAGTGTTTAAAGAAAATGGCAAAAATTTTAGAGTGTATAATGATGAAAATGGTTATAAAAATCTGGTGAACTATACAGGCAGCAGAAATAAAAATTGAGACAAGAGAGCTACTATAAGAAAATAAACGAATGTTTAAAAACTGAAAAAAAATGAACGCAAGGGGAGAAGGACAGAAATAGGAGCAAAGGAGAAACACTGGATTCCTCACCCTGTCAAAGCCCACTGTGCTTAATGCAAAACACCAGGAGCTTCATGAGGAACAGATAAGATACGGGATGAGATTTCTACCAGGGAACAGTCAGATGCCAGCAGGGCTGATAATCACTTTCTCTCCTCCCAGGGGGGCGAGGCTGCTGTGTACAGAGAGGGGTATCCTAATTCACACTTCGCCCTCCACCCTCGAGTGGGACCTAAACATAGCCAGTAGTTTTCTCACAGAAACTACTTGGCATAACCATTTTGTGCTTGTACCACAGGACCAGTTCAGTTACTTTCATGAGTGCATCTATAGCTTGTGTTTCATTGTTTGTCTTCCTGTTTAATGTATAAAACTAACTGTTACTAATATCTTTGAAGCACCTGAGGTACCCAGGAAGGCTGCTCGTGAGGAAAAAGTGTCTGTGGCCGCTGCCAAAGTTCCAGAGCTTCCAGCACCCAGAGGTACCTGTCTTCATGGAAAACTTAAAAAAGGAGATACCTAATCTTCTTCTCCTTAGGGATTTCCTACCCTTTCTTGGCTTGTCTATGTTTCCAAACTGAGACTCTTAAGATTATGTGTGATAGGTAAATGATGCTGCTCACGTGTGGTGGGTTTTGAGGTGACTGTCGTGATGTTCCGTGTCTGTCTTGCCCTGATTTTTTTGTTCCTACTTGGCACATGTTTTCACCAATGTAAAATGAAACGCACTAATATCTTTGAAGTGCCTGGGATGCCTGAGGCAGAGGTCCTGGAAGAGGAAGAAGAGGAGGAAGCATTAGAAGAGCTGGCACCAGTTGCTGAGCCTGGAGAGCCAGAAGCTCCTCCAGCTGAAGGTATACAACAGTGGTGTTCTGAAAGACCCTGCCATGCCCCCCAGGTTTCTGTGGCACTGGGTGGCCTTTGACCCTCTGTGTTCTCTGGGGAGGAGCAAAAGTAGTTTTTGGTTGTGTTTTGTCTGCATGTGCATGACATGTAACTCAGTCAAGTAAAAGGAACTAATATCTTTAAAGTGCCTGCGGTGACTGAGGAGGAAAAGCCAGAAGAAAAAGTGTCAGTGGTCATTCCCCCAAAGCCAGTGGCTGTGCCCAAGAAGCCTATGGCTGTGCCCAAGAAGCCTGTGGCTGAGCACAAAGAATCTGTACCTCTACCAAAGAAACCCGTGGCTGTGTCAAAGAAACCAGAGCCTGTGGCAGCGCCAAAGATACCAGAGCCTATGACTGTCCCTAAAACTCACGAAGTCCCTTCAGCTAAAGGTACAGACATCAGTGACTGAACCTCTCATCTCTTTATTCTCTGAGTACTTTTTCCCTTCTTTCACCAATGTATACATTGATTAGGTATCTGAGTGAATTTTCGTATTGTGAGTGGCTTAATCTTTTGGGTCATTGCACTTTTCAGTATTGTACATATATATGTATCTTAATATTCACCAAACTGAAAATTTACTAATATCTTTAAAGCACCTGAAGTGCCAGAAAGGACTGTCCCAGAAGAGAAAGTGCCTCTTACAACGCCTAAAAAGCCAGAATATAAAAAACCGGAGCCTCCTTCAACCAAAGGTATATATTGTCAGGAGGCACCTCCTGAGAAGAAATGTTTTCTGTTTTTCCTCTTTTTCCTTTGTTCATGATAGAGTCTACAAAATCTGTCAGGTGTATGTAGTCTACCTTGGAAAGACTGTATGAAGAACAAAGAGTCTTTCATGGTTACGGTCTCTGTCACTATGATTTTCTGTGTGCTAGGTGTCTTTGTCATTTTTATATGTCATATTTACCTTTATATGCACTCAAATAAAAGGAACCAATATATGTTTATAGTGCTTGAAGTGCCCAAGAAACCTGTCCCAGAGGATAAAGTACCTGTTGCTGTTCCTAAAATAGCTGAACCACTACCAAGTCAAGGTACATGCCATCATAGCTATTACCAAAAGGACAGTCCTTTGTCCTGTACTTCCAAACAAATGATTTAAAATAGATTATACCCTTTTTTCACGTTGTAATGTTTGTAAAATATTCATTTAGTATTTTAGATTATACAAGTCAATGTTTCTTGTATCTCCTGTTATATTTTCAAGTTTGGAAATAAAATATCACAGTCAAAATTAAGTATTTTCAACTGACATATACTCCTACATAGGATATTCCTAACAAAGTGAGTCTCTTCATAAGATAACAATAAATTCCAACTAAATCTGAGTCTCTCGAAATCTAGTGTTTATATTGCTGTTACAATTTGGAATTAATTGAGAGCACTGAAGTTTCTTCCTTCCAGTTACAATGACTCACACACAAATTTAATGTTTTGTTTACCTTGTACACATAAAAAATACTATCCTTCTCACATTCTTGATTCATTCTTACATAGAAAGAGAATAATTTTACCAAAGCATGCATTAACTGCAAAGGTAACATATACTGATTCCTTATCCTAATGTGTATTTGCCTGTGTCGACCAGAGTAACTTTCTTTTTACTGATATCTATGTAATTGTTCATGTGAAACCGTCACTGGAAACTTACACTAGTTGTCAATATTCTTTAAAGAATATGAAATCACAAAGGAGATTGAGCCTGAAGAAGCTGAAGTGATTCCAGTTGCAGAAGTAGCAGAAGCTTTACCAGTTGAAGGTATAAATGTACCCACCTAGAGGTTACAGGACACCTGTCTTTCATCACTGTCCAGTCTTTTTCTTGCTTTCTCATTCTTTGCACGTGTACCTGTATGTTGTAGGTCTCTGTGCCACTCTTCCTCTGTTACTATGTTTTGGAAATGAGTTCTGATGTCTTAATTCTAAGTACAACATATAGATTATTTTAAATGCTTTCTCTTCATTTCTTGTGAATGAAAGTCTTTCAATCATTTCATTTCCCATCTTTGTTCTCCTGTTTATTAACATGCTTTTTAAGTGAACTCGGATATTTGCATTGCGTGTACACTGCAAAGCTATAGTCTAAGGCTCTTTCATACTCATTAATACTTATTTCAACGAGATTTTTTTTTTCATTGACTTCATTGGGAATGGAAAATTACCATCTTGACATCAGTACATTACTCTTCACATAAATACTGTGGTAGTAAGCTTGTACTAAATCTACTTAATGTTATTTAAAGCACCGGAACCTGAAAAGAAGACCCCTGAGAAGCGAAAACCACCACCACGTACTCCACCAACAGAAGATATTAAATTGGCAAAAGAACTACTTAAAGGTATAATCATCTGAAGTCACAATTAACAATGGGGACTCAAACACATAATGTTTTTAAATTATGCTGATGAATCTTGAAAAGCATAATTTTAAACATATCACTTTGTGACTTCTTTTCTTTTCTAATTTATATTGCTCTAACGGTGCGCCTTAATAATGGTCAGCTGCTTATGATTTTTTACCATTGGTATGCCAAGTCAGTTGACATGGGTTCTTTTCAATAGCTATTTAAAAAATTTATTATTAAAAAAAATCTTAACCAAGTTAACACATTCTTCTATCCTTAACATAATTCTTCTATCTTTAATGTGTTCTAAAAGTGAACAAATGAAAAGAATCCCCAGCAATCATTTGCTGGTATTACTATGTGAACATGTGTTTCGGATCAACTGTGCTTCCTACAGATCATCTGACTTCTAAACAGTTAACCAGCCATAATCTTAGCTTTGAAGTCCTTGTCTTTCTATTATATCAATTGTATTGACCAGCTCTTTGGATTTTTTTTAGAAAGTTCTTTTCTCTTTTAATGTAATGACATGTGTGGTAAAATTCAAATAATTTTCTTTAAAGCTCCTGAATCACGGAAGAAAGTTGTGTCTCCAAAACCGGGTGAGCCTCCAAAACTGGAACCCCCACCTGCTAAAGGTACCTAGCTATTATAAGAATCTTACATAAACTAAGCCTCTCACGACCCTAAAACTTTAGTTCTCGGTATCTTCTTCTTTAATTTGCTCAGAAATATCAAAAAGCTGTCTATGTTAGCTTATGCTCGACAGTGGACTCTAGTCTTGGATGTATTTTTTCATGTTAGATTTCTGTCCACTTTAATCGCCTCTGATGCAATTCATGAGATGCAAGAGACAGAATCACAGAAGTGTGGGAGAATTTTTATGAGTTTTATCACTTGTGATAATCTTTGGTTCTCACTTTGGTTCTCTGCTTATGAAGAAATAAAAAGAATATTACTGTTCACATACATACAGCATTGTTCAAACATACGTAGTTTATTATTTGTCTGAAATGTAATTTACTTTTGTAAGAGGACACTTTCCAGAGACAGAGATGTATAATTAATTTAGCAAGCCAATTTACGAGTACTTCTTACATTTTGCATATGTATTAGAACTTAACAGAAGCTAAGCAGAGAACGCCTCTTAAAGCTATTCCAAGTTTAGAACTTAAACTGGATGTTCTAATGAACATCATAGATAGACTATCAGATGAATAGATATGTAACATAAGACTGTAATAAAAGATAATGTTTCTATGTTAACTCTTTGAATACATAACCTTTACAGTTTTGTCCAACTACACTTCCCTTTTGTCGATTTGTATGAAAATTTCCCCTTACGCATAAGCCTAGAAAGCAAATCTATGCAAATATTTTAGAGAAAGTATTAAAAGTACTCACTTCAATCTCATCAGGTTTATCTTTCCTTTAATATTCAGTAGTGGACCAGCCTTTGATTTGTGTGTTTGGAATGTTTAGCTGTGGTTAGCTTTTACTACTGTTACGAAACCATAATAAATTCTGGAATAATATTCTTTTAAGTGCCTGGACTCGTAAAGAAACCTCGCAGAGTAATTCCTGAAGTTACTCCTCCACCAAAAGAAGAGGTTGTTTTGAAAAGAGGTATAGTAACTTGACTCTGTTTTAGAAAACCCAGCTTGTTAACATTGTTCAATATATTCCCCTAGGTAACATTTTTTTAATATGTGTGTGGTATTGAAAATCACATGAACAATTAATTACCTGATATGTGTTTCTTGGGGAAAGTGTTTATAGTTGAAAGGTATATCCTGAAAATCTGCCAGACCCAAAGGGTCTGTGATTAAAACAGAGCAGAACACTGAAAATCTGTTTCCCTATATGTCTCCTAATCTCTGTAAAGCCTATAGTAGAGCTGACGGCTTTCCTGTCTTCAGCTTCTGGACCCCTAAATATTTTCCAGTGATAGTGTAAATGTTATTAGAGTCACATATGTATCATCTGTACCCTCTTTCACGGTTTTTGTAGAAGTACTGCACTGATCACAGAATCCCGTGGTACTATTGGAAATCAGTCCCCCTTCCTGCAAAGCGTGGAGCCTTTTGAATCATTTAACACTCAACTTTTGCTTAGAAAGAGGAAGCACTAATTCCAAATCTCTTCGAAATACCACAGCAGGGTGATTCATGTCCATGTACCTTGCAGTCAGCCTTCAAATGTCAGAGAGCACAATAAAACAGAGATATTGAGTTTTTCAGATGACAGTCTCATTAGGTATCCAACTGATAGGACAAAAAATAAGTGAAATAAATAAAATTAAATCCAGACTTCATATAAATTTGAGATCTCTAAATGTAACACTTCAAAATTGTCTTGCTCTCTCACTGAAGTCAATAGGGGTTTAACACACAATACTGTATTTTGTCCCTGAAAATCATCAGTAACTGATGCATAATTATGTGTGGTAAGTCATTATTTAAATATAAGAAATATATTATAAGATATTATAGGAAATTTTATACTGTCATAGAATCAACATTGACATCTTTCCTCTCAGATGGACTGCTCTTAATAAGAGCATCTTTTTGCTCTAGATGACTTTGTATTTTAAGTCTTTCAGAATAGTATCTTGAATATACAAAATCTTACATTTATATTGAGCTACATATTTTATATTCCCGTTTCTTCATAATTGTTGATATATTTTTTATCTTTTGTCATCTTCAGCATCTTATTCTTCTGTTTACCTATGCTTTAAAAACTGAAATTCCTTTTATTTTAAAGTTCTTAAGAAAAAAGAAGAAGAGGAAGAACCTAAACCAGAAAAAGAACCTAAACCAGAAGTTAAACCAGTACCTACACCAGTAGAAAAAATTAAGAAACCTGAAGGTACTAGATTACACTCAAATCTATCTCCTAAAACAGATTTTATTTTTTTTTTTAAATTGCACTATTCAGCAGTATTCTCTGAAATTCAGGAATGAAATTGAGATTCTAAAAGATGGTTTGCATTAACCTAACTGGGTAAATTAAAGCTTTGCTGAAAGCATAGTCAAATTTGACATCCACATTTGGGTCTGAATTCTGCATTTTGGGATTACATCTCAATCTTCATAATGAACAGGAGAGAATGTCACAAGTATTTCATAAAATAAAAATATATAAAAATATAACTACAGTGAAAGTTAATTCCAACATTCTTTTAGTTAATGTTTTGAAATATTTGTCCTTTTGTCCATGTACTGTCAATCTCACTCTGAAAAATACAATTTCCTAAACCTAATCAATACTTGAAAGTGTTTATGTCTAAAAAGAATGCAAATTTTTAAACATATTGGAGATAATTATATTTGGGGATTCGAAGTGTTCTGATATATCTTAAAAAAATGAAAATAATATTTTAAAGTCCCAGAAGTGCCTAAGAAGAAAACTGAGATACCTGTCATAAAAAAAGAAGAGAAATACGTGCCTGAACCCCCAAAAGGTAACAGACATGTGGCGCTATTTTTCCTTACTGCAGCAACTAAATGGTATTTATTGCTGAATATCATGCTATATTAACCTAGTGCATTACTGTCTTCAAGTCTTTCCATGAATGTAGTGTTAACTGCTTTGCATTCTTCTGGATTTCTTGTTTTTAGTTCTTCAGTGCTTGAAAAAGTCATCTTTTTTTTTCCATTGTATCTTGCTTAAAAAGAGTTCTTCTCAAGTTAATGTCTTGCTTTCTGGATGAGTAAAATATAAAACAAATTCTGTCATTGATTAACTCCCTCTGTATTGCTGCTTCTAACTTTAATGTTCAATGGAGTTAAAAATATGTAAACTAATCTATTTGCAATTGTTGTGTTTGAAATGCCAGAACCTAAGCAAGCAGCTATCCCACTTCCTGGGTCTGAACCTAAACCTGCAGTAGGTAAGAATTCTTTAGTTATGAATACCAGTGCAACCTTTCTTGTGTGTCTAGTATCTTCCATTCAGACATTTCTGGCTAAAAGGACAGTAAACAGATGTCTTTATTATAACTAAGACTGAAACTTGCATACAATCTACAGAACATTTTAAAGAAAATCATAATTAAAACAAAATTATTTATTAAAACATATATATGAGAACTCTTTGCTTTTTTCTTTTTTTTTTCTACAGCTCTAAAATCTCCAAAACCAGCAGCAGAACCAGCGCCACCTGTAACTACTCCAGTGACAGTCCCAGTGGTTGGAAAGAAAGCAGGTATTTATGTTTCTTCTGTGCTATTTACAGGGTTTTTCTCTCTGGAATAGATAAATACCTTCAGGATAAAAAGAATGAAGAACTGTACTATCATATAATTCACTCATTACAAGATTTGAGGTTCTGTTCAAGGATCATGTTATTCTAGGTACCGTCACCTAATCTAAAAGACAAGCGTCCCTGATATAACATAGAGGTTAATCTGTCCTCTTGTTTCTGGACCATGATATGTGTGCATTTATTTCTTGTCCTACAATGAAATTTGTGTATTCTGATGATTCCTTGATGTTGTTTATGTCCTGATGTATGTCTTGTAAATTATTTCTTGTGTTTTCTGTATAGCAAAATACAGGTTACCCATTGTTTTAAAAAATATTTTTATTGTTCTGTTTTCCTTCTTTTAATTTGTTATTGATGTCCTGAGGAAAATTGGGAGTGGTTTTGAAGAACTAGAGTATTTCTACTTTCATTTGATAAACTTAGGACCCCAGATCATACCCTACAGTGATTAAAAAAAAAAACCTACGAGTCCAATTCCTCTGAAGTACTCTGAGCCTGAGGCCCATCAGTAGAGCTGATGTACATGCTACTCACCCATCTTTCAAAGGGTCTTAAGTTACAGATCTCAGATTTTCAGCACTTGAAAAGACTCATTGTAAATGTCTTTTGGCCTTTGGTGATGTAGCCAGGCCTGCAGCAGCATAATGAACACATTTTATATAGGTGGTCATTTTCTGCTACTTTTAACCCGGATTGGATTTAAATTGACAGACGAGTGGGACAATGTTCTGTGCCATAAGACTGGTTTATTTAGGTTGTCTGTACCGTTTGTGTGTGCTATGCTTATCTTTCTGTTGTTTTGTGATTGTGCTGTAAATATTCTGTTGTGTGGAGAAAAAGTGTTCAATGTTCATTTTATTTCAGGTATAGCTGGAAATTTTATCTTAAAATATATTGTTCCTGATGTTTATTCTTATGGATTTTAACCCTCTACATTACCTGTAAAACCTTTGTAGCTGCAGAAAAGCCTGATGCACCATCTATACTAAAGCATAGAGATAAAATGCCACCTGTGGAAGAAGGAAAATCCAAGTCAACTGTGTTAAAGAAGACTTTAGTTGAGAAATTCTTACACGTAGAAGAGAGAGTAAGTCCGAAGGAGGCAGTTCTGGACATTCAGACAGTAGAACCATTTGAGTTTAAAATCTCACTGGAAACAGCTGATGGAATACTGAAGCCAGATGCAGATGAGCAGGAGAAAATGGCTCTTAAATACTTTATCCTGGCTTCTGGAGATGAGGAGCCAGAAATGACACCCATAATTTCAAGAAAGTCTGCCCTTACAGGTCAGAAAACAGAAATTGCAGTAGATCACATTCCTTGTGCAAAAGATGAACCAGCACTACCTGATGAGGAATTGAAAATAATTTCTATAGCATCTAAGCATACAGAAAGAGATTCTGGAGAAGAAAAGGGAGATGAAATTAAATTGGTTGTTTGTAGGGAAGGTGCCGTAGAGAAAGTCTCTGAGGAGTTTAGTATTCTTCATGAAGGACAGACTCCTATGCATGTAAAAGAAGAGGAAACTGAGTCATCTTATGTTCCTAAACATATATCCAGAGAGCCATATGAACCCACGGACCAAAAAAGATTTCTAGGAAAAGGAAGGAAATCTGAAACCGGTTTGCAACCTGACAAATTTCCTGTTAAGGATACAACTTCATTTGTAAAGGATATCAATGAGGGAGGAATAGCTGAAACTCCTCTGCTCAGAAGTGAGGAAGAGAAAGGAGGTTTTACTTTAGAGAAATCTGAAGTTCCTCTTGGAGAATCCATGAAGGAGCATGTCATACAAAAGAAAACTCAATGGATGAATAAATCTGGTACCACAGTAGCTGAAATTCCTATAGATAAGATTCTCAATAAAGAAGCAAAGAAAATGGAAATTATTCAAGATGATGAGAAAGATGAGAGTTTGGATTTTACATCAGCAGAACTACATGCTTTAGACTTGTCTGAGGAGACTGAACCAGCATTGAGAAAAGATATTGACCTAGAGTACCCCACTGAAGATGAGGAGGTTCTCAGTCAAAAAGCTTACATCATCTTTAAACCATCTGTTCTTAAGGCAGAAGTAGTGGAATGCAAAGAAAGAGAAAGATATTCTGCAGAGGAAGAAGGTCACTGTGAGGAGGGTTCAGGACAATTGTTCACTGAGAAAGCACTCTCAAGTGATAAAAAAACAAGTAAAAAGATTATACCAGAGAAGGAAGAGAAAAGTACCTTCAGTACCCACTTAAAAAATGTCGGTACTAGACAGCCAAATGCCCTTGAAGACCTGCCAGTGGAAAAAGAAAAAAATGATATAGTGATTACAGAAGAAAGAATGGAAACTGAAGTTTCCGTAGGAGAACATGAAAACAGAGTCAATGATGAAATGGTTGACAGATCTGACTCAGTAAAGGAAGTTCCTATTCAGCCATCAGGGAGTCAAGCTAAAAAACAATTTCAAGAAGCTCATACCATTCAGGATGAATGTAAACAAACTCCATCTCTGAAGACTAGCAAATATAAAAATGAAGAAAAGAAATCTTCATTGAGTGTGGAAGAAGTGAAGCTCTTGGGAAAAGAACATCCAGTGGCACGAAGTACACCAGATGAAAAAACACCAGCTAAACATGGCATGGGAAAAAGCACATTTGTAACCATGAAAAAAGAGAAGGGAAAGCTTTCAGAGAAAGTATCACCAAGCAAAGGAAGCCCTGCAAATGGAGAAACTACTTACTCATTAGGCATAGGTAAGATAATAGCTCCCAAGACAGGGGAAGAAGAAAAAGAATATCGAAAATCAGAACCTGCTCATGTGACTGAGCAGGCCAGTAGACTTTCAAGTGAGAAAAGGAATTTGGGTGCACCTGGAGAATCACGTGAAGTTCTGGATGTTCCTGCAAAGTCTCAGGGAAAGCGAGGTGAGGAAGACTGCTGCCAAATTCTTCCATGATGTGATTGTATTATTTGCTTCAAGAGAATACTATTTGCCATTGTAATGTTTGTTTTCATTCTTAAATATCGTTCACATCTCCATCTACTCTGACAGCTGGGAGTTTTGGCACTTAGCCACTCTTGACATGTTTGTATTACCTGTCTGTACATATGTCTGTGTAATCAGTGTTCATCGTCTTTGTCTCACACTTTTATCTGCATAAATCATGTTGTATACCATTATCTTCTCAGAGAAACTCACACATTTTTTCTTGTATTCATTTTTCCATAGCAGTATAATCTGTCCTGCATTTCATTCATCTCATTCCCCCATTAAAAATATCTTTTCTATTTCCTTTCACAAAGTGATGATGAGAAAAACCATAGCATGGGAAATATTTTTTCAAAATCTGAGATGATTCATTATGAGTTGGCAACTAATAGAACATCCCTCACTTGTGAGAGCATCACTATGTCCTGAAAAATGTGTTCAATTTATAGATCTTGTATTTTTGTTGACTTCATTAGTAGAAGTGTGTGATTTTTTTAAAAAAAATCATGTAATTTTTAAAAGGTACATAAGCTATTTTGGTTGACAAGTGGGTGATCAGGAGCCTAATTGTGAGTAGAGTCTTAGAGAATGGCAGAATTTTACAAAACAATGGGCAGGACAATAAACTGAGGAACAAGGAACTCCTAAGCTGCCTTTCAGTTCCCACCACAAGATACATGTCTTTCCCATGCTTCAAGATATTGAACTTACCATTGAGATATAGACAGTATAAGTCATATAAATATATACATATGTTTATATCTTCTTCCCCTTCTGTGTGTATATAGCTAAAGAAACAGAAAATCTGACTTGTAAAAGAAATGCTTGTCTTAATTTTAGTATGTTTGTTTAAGTACATTCCTAATAATATTGCTGTTCTGCTTCAGAGGCCAAGCCACCAAAAGAAGAAACTCCGAAGGGAATCAGTCCAGTCAAAGGTAGGATACTATAAGTCAATACCTACAAGGAAAAGCCATAAATCAGGATTAGTCTATTCATTTCTGAATTTGAATTACAGCCAAGAAGACACCTTCACCAGCAGATGCAGAAAGAAGGAAACTCAGGCCAGGCAGTGGTGGTGAAAAACCTCCTGAAGAGCCTCCATTTACTTACCAACTCAAGGCTGTACCACTAAAGTTTGTCAAGGAGATGAAAGATATAGTGCTAACAGAAGCTGAGTCTGTTGGCTCTTCTGCAATCTTTGAAGTCCTTATTTCACCATCCACTGCAATTACCAGCTGGATGAAAGATGGAAGTAACATCCGAGAGAGCCCAAAACACAAGTTTATTGCGGATGGCAAGGATAGGAAGCTGCATATTATTGATGTCCAGCTGTCAGATGCTGGTGAATATACTTGTGTGTTACGACTGGGAAACAAAGAGAAGACCTCTACAGCCAAACTCATTGTTGAAGGTATTCCCTGTTTCAAGTTTATCAATAATTTAAAGGCTAGCTACCTCTCAAGCTAGGATTATTTCCATCAATCACTACACATATTCATTTAGCATGTAAGGCATTTCTGTATCATAAATGAGACAAATAAAAATGTTGTGTTACCCACAGAACTCCCAGTGCGGTTTGTGAAAACTCTTGAAGAAGAAGTCACTGTGATTAAAGGCCAACCGCTTTACTTGACATGTGAGCTTAACAAAGAAAGAAATGTGGTCTGGAGGAAGGATGGGAAGATAATCAAAGACAAGCCTGGGAAATTTGCTCTGGGCATTATTGGTTTGTCACATACCCTCACAATCACTGATTCAGATGACTCTGATGCTGGCACTTACACTGTTACCGTGGAAGACTCTGAGCTGTCATGCTCGTCTTGTGTTAAGGTAGTAGGTAAGCAATCAAAGTCATGTTCTCCTTTCTCTGTAGGATATTTGGGCTGTTGTAAAATTAGGAAAGGTTTTTCTTCTAGTATTACAATATAAATGAACATGTAAGATCTTTTTAGCTCTTAAAATCTTGTTGTAATACAAAATCTATTACTTCCATTTATTTATGACCGATTTATCTGCAGTAGAAGTTCGTTAAGCTGTATTTTTATGTCACTTTTGTCATGCAGAAGTGATAAGAGACTGGTTAGTAAAACCTATAAGAGACCAGCATGTGAAACCAAAAGGAACAGCTACTTTCACCTGTGACATTGTCAAGGATACACCAAACATCAAATGGTTTAAAGGAGATGAGGAAATCCCTGCTGAACCAACTGACAAAACAGAAATCTTGAAAGAAGGAAATAAAATTTTCCTGAAAATCAAGAATGCTGGCCCTGCTGATGTTGGGGAATATTCAGTGGAAGTTGAAGGTCGCAGATATCCAGCTAAACTGACACTTGGTGGTAAGGAGGTTTTACTTGTATTATATTTATTCAGCTCATAGGCCAATATTCAAAAACCACTAAACAAACAAACAAAAAAGATAACTTAAATTATTGTTCTATTGCTCTACCAAAACTTGACCTGATTATATATATGTTCATTCTAGAACGTGAAGTTGAACTTCTGAAGCCATTAGAGGATGTTACAGTTTACGAGAAAGAAACAGCAAACTTTGATACAGAAATATCTGAGGAAGACGTTCCTGGTGAATGGAAGCTGAAAGGAGAAATCCTGAGACCCTCACCTGTAAGAATCCTTGAACTTTACAATATGATTTATTTAAACACTGTCAACAGGTTCCCTTGAGTTTTTACAGTAAGATCTTTGCAGGTATGCCATTGCTACTCAATCCAGAAAGCAGAAAGAATAAGTATTATGGTGATTAAAAAAAAATGGTCCTCTAAGTAAGAATTCTATACTATAAAAGTCAGGTTTTGCAGGGCTTCATTTTCTCAAAGGATTACAGCACTTTATTCAGACAATAATAAAAACTTCTTACATACATTGCTAGGAATGATGCTGACACTTAAGAGAGGTCTGGAACGCTAAAGAAATGTACTCTGTTTTTTTCTTATTGAGTAAAAATGTTAACTTTCCTTGAAAAGCAATTCCAAACTTTCTAGCTGACTCTTTACTGTGTACAAGCGGCTTATAGAATCTCTTTATTAAAAAATAGCTAGCTGTAAGGCATTTGCATTGTATTTACCAAAATCTGTCCTTTCTCCAGACATGTGAAATCAAAGCCGAAGGAGGAAAACGCTTCCTGACCTTGCACAAAGTCAAGTTAGACCAAGCTGGTGAAGTCCTTTACCAGGCACTTAATGCAGTTACTGCAGCTATTCTGACAGTGAAAGGTACAATGCGTCATGGAGTATGATTTCAATTTAAACAGAGTTCACATGGAGCACATTACAGATTATGTGTTCTGGTTTTTCTTCCAGAAATTGAACTGGACTTTGCTGTGCCCCTAAAAGATGTTACTGTCCCTGAGAAGCGCCAAGCAAGATTTGAGTGTGTCCTTACCAGAGAAGCCAATGTTATATGGTCTAAGGGCACTGATATACTCAAGATTGGAGAAAAATTTGACATCATTGCAGATGGAAAGAAGCATATTCTTGTAATCAATGATTCTCAGTTTGATGATGAGGGAGAATACACTGCTGAAGTTGATGGCAAGAAGAGCACAGCAAGACTGTTCGTGGAAGGCAAGTTTCTTAAGAACAAAAAAACCAAAAAATGGATAAAGCATATATCTTTCAGAACCACATTAGCCTTTTTCTGATGGCATTTATGTGTCTACATTACAGGTGTGAGGCTGAAGTTCATCTCACCTCTACAGGATCAAACAGTGAAAGAAGGGGAAACAGCTCACTTCCAGTTTGAGCTTTCTCATGAAGACATGGTGGTGAAATGGTATAAAAATGATAAGAGACTCCACACAAGCAGAACAGTTTTTATAACTTCTGAAGGCAAAGTTCATAAACTAGAAATGAGAGAAGTAACACTTGATGATATCTCTGAAATAAGAGCCGTAGTCAAGGACTTGAACACACAAGCAAACCTCAAAGTCTTAGGTAATTACATAAGTAATTTAAAATATGCTATATAATATTTATAAACAATCTTTTCTAAGTAGAATGTGACAAAATTTTAATTTTTATTTAGTAAATTTAGATTACTAATTTACCGGTTTTATATCCACAATGCCTTTTGTAGAGGCCGATCCATATTTCACTGTGAAATTACAAGACTACAGTGCTGTGGAGAAAGATGATATTACGCTGGAGTGTGAACTTAGCAAGGATGTGCCAGTAAAATGGTACAAAGACGGTGAAGAACTGGTGGCTTCCAACAGAATTTCCATAAAAACAGAGGGCTTGCGCCGTATTCTGAAGATCAAGAAGGCTGCAGAGAGTGATAAGGGTGTTTATGAGTGTGATTGTGGAACTGACAAGACAACTGCTAATGTCGGTGTTGAGCGTAAGTTATCATGCCTTGGCTAAGAGAAAGTACTGAAGCTTTTGTAAAACGGTGTTGACAGGCAGACACTCTCTGGAATACAACACCAAAAATTGTACCTGTAGAAAACATGCTATTATGATGAATAGTTGAAATATCTAGATTTAAAATTAGTAAGAGACATTATATGTTAAGATATATAAAATGGCTGCTGTGAAGACAATGATTATCTATTATTCTCTATGTCCAGTTACAGCGAGGAAAAAAAAGCAGTTTGTTTAATTCACTATAACACATACCTGGGTTAATTATGAGGAAAAATATTCTTACTAAAAATAGCTACACTTTTGGACATATTATAGAAGGAGGTTGTAGACTGCCCAAACCTGCAGCTTTTTAAAAAGATGTTAGATAAAATTTTATCAGTTGTAGCATTTGAACGCCCTAAAAAAGGGATAAGAGGCGAGCTGAGATCTTTTCCAGTACTACATTTCTCTGGTATAGAATGAGTGAGTAAACAGATGTGAACTTTTATGGGTTTGTTTGGTTTTTTTTTAGCTCGCTTAATTAAAGTGGAGCGCCCGCTGTACGGAGTGGAAGTATTTGTTGGTGAAACAGCACGTTTTGAAATTGAAATTTCTGAGCCTGATGTACATCCTATATGGAAGCTAAAGGGAGAAACCCTAACACCTTCAGCTGTAAGGCTATTTCTTTATTTTCAGACTATAATTTACACTAGCAAAACCATATTTAATATAATGTCTTCTGAGACTTTTCTTAGAGTATTCATATTTGGGGGGGGTTGTTCCTTTATCACCAGGAGTGTGAAATCATAGAAGATGGGAAGAAGCATACTCTTGTCCTCCATAACTGCAAACTTGATATGACTGGAGAAGTGTCCTTCCAAGCTGCTAATGCTAAAAGTGCTGCTAATCTGAAAGTGAAAGGTATGGTCAGCATCTTGGTCAATATTTCTACATGTATCTCAGGGCATTAGAACAAATCTAGCAGCAGAAAGATCTATATGAATCTAGCACTCAACTGAGAGTACTCTTCTTTGATTTCAGAATTGCCTCTAATCTTTATCACTCCACTAAGTGATGTGAAGGTCTTTGAGAAGGACGAAGCCAAGTTTGAATGTGAGGTGTCCAGAGAACCCAAGACTTTCCGCTGGTTGAAAGGAACACAAGAGATCACTCCTGATGAAAGATTTGAAATTATTTCAGATGGAACAAAGCATGCTCTGATTATTAAATCTGTTGCTTTTGAGGATGAATCTAAATACATGTTTGAAGCTGAGGATAAGACAACAAGTGCCAAGCTAATTATTGAAGGTTTGTCCAGCTCTGCCTTTCTAGGCAGGCTCGCACCACAGTCACAGAATAGTTTTTACTGATTACATTATTATTAATGAAATGTTATGTTGTTATAGGTATCCGCCTGAAATTTGTTACTCCTCTCAAGGATGTAACAAAAAAGGAGCGAGAAACTGCAGTGTTCACTGTGGAACTCTCCCATGAAAATATCCCTGTTGTCTGGTACAAGAATGACCAGCGATTACATACCAGCAAAGTGGTTTCAATGACAGATGATGGCAAATTCCATACAC
The DNA here is from genome assembly GCF_017976375.1 of Cuculus canorus. Classification (NCBI taxonomy): domain Eukaryota; kingdom Metazoa; phylum Chordata; class Aves; order Cuculiformes; family Cuculidae; genus Cuculus; species Cuculus canorus. The sequence goes on along the minus strand of NC_071406.1, from coordinate 25,374,529 downwards.
TCACAATCAAAGATCTTACTATTGATGATACTTCTCAGATTAAAGTGGAAGCTATGGACAAATCCTCAGAAGCTAAGCTCACTGTTCTTGGTAAGAATACCCAGAAGAGTTTACATGTTGGATAGTATCAGAAGAGTCTTAATGAAAAATGGCAATCAGAAGGTCTTTGGGTTGGTTTTTATTTGCTTTGGTGGGGTTTTTTGGGTTTTTGTTTGGTTGTTTGACCTAAATCTACATTGTGGGTTTTTTGACAATTTTACAATTTGCTTGTCTTCTTTGGATCTCTGATGAATGGAACCTGAAAGGAGAAATCCTGAGACCTAAGGAGAATTAAAATAACTTTAAAATTTCCTGCAACTGTTGCAAAATTAACTACTAGATATTTAAATGGGGCTTTGAAGTTCCTAAAGGACCAAAACAATGTTGTCAGTAATATTAGTAATACATTGAATTCTTAGCAATTTGTACTTTTCTCTTTTTGTAACAGAACTGTGTAATATCTATAAGGACTATATTTAATCCTTCTTGCAGGGCATAAACAAGAAGTGTATTTTATGGTAAGAACTAATTCTCCTTCTGAAACTTCAGACTGAAACATATCTTAACTTTTGCTTGCAGAGGGAGACCCTTATTTCACTGGGAAGCTGCAGGATTACACTGCTGTAGAGAAAGATGAAGTAATCTTACAATGTGAAATCAGCAAAGCAGATGCCCCAGTGAAATGGATGAAGGATGGCAAACCAATTACTCCATCAAAGAATGTTGTTATTAAGGCTGACGGTAAAAAGAGAATCCTTATCCTCAAGAAAGCTTTGAAGAAAGACATTGGACAGTACACTTGTGACTGTGGTACTGATCAAACCTCTGCTAAACTCGATATTGAAGGTATGGTTATTTTACTGGGCTGCTCTGTATTACAGATCTTCTGGGGTCTGTTCCAGATTAAGAGAATCAATCACATTTTTGCTTCCCCTTCTAGACCGGGATATTGAGATTATACGTCCACTACATAGTGTGGAGGTGATTGAGACAGAGACTGCCCATTTTGATATTGAAATCTCTGAGGAAGGTGTCCATGGCAACTGGAAGCTAAAAGGAGAACCCCTGATTGAATCAGCTGTAAGCAAATATTTCAATGTATTTCTTACATGTGTCTTAAGAATGTGCAGGGAGGTAGGGTGTGAGAGAGAAGAGGGTGGCTGCAGAAATCAGGTGGAATTTCTGCTTTCAACAAGTGTTGCTGTAATAAAAATACATTTTTTTCACTAATTACTTATAAAGTGTAGTATAAGCTTAATCTAAAATTTTGTATAAAATAGCTAAATAATAAATAATTTTACATAAATAAGTACATTCTATATTACTTGTCCCTAACAATCATGTATCCAAAATGCAAAGACCTTGTGGAATTCACTAGAACATAATGACATTTAAAAATACAGACTTTGAATTGTCTGCATTTATCTTTGTGTTTGAGTTATGTGTGGTTTAAATAGCTGTAGATCACATTTTCAGACCTGTTTCCATTACTATGACAGCTAAAATTTGGTTTAAATGGTATGAAGCTTAATTAAATATCTTTAATTCCTTGCTGAAGGATCTGGAAAATTAAGAAACAATGCAATCGTGACTAGCAATAATTCAGCAACTCTGCAATGTAAAAGTACCAATGTGAATAATACACAAAGATTGGAAGTTCCACAGAAATCAGTGTCTGAATAAGAGAAAAAGACCCTTCCCAAGGAAAGGTCACAGCACATACTTAGTAATTTCTAGTTCCCTTAGGTGTCTGACTTGTCTACACATGGCTACATTGGCTAGACAATTAGCACATACCATTCACCATTCACATAAATACATTGCTTCTTGCCCTTTTTTCTAAGAGGGAGAGACTTTGAAAGGAAAGGCTTACGAATTAAATTTTATAAGGCAGATTGCAGGTGGCGGTGAAGCTAAATGTTGCTAATGGAGGAGAAGATAATAGAGGTAGGGTGTGAGAAGAAGTAGGGGCTTTTGTGGTGAGGAGCACAAAGAGGATACTGAAAAAAAATTATTTCAATTCTCTGTTTTGCAGGACTGTGAAATCAAGGAGGAAGGCAAAAAGCACTTCCTTACACTGTACAATGTACGCTTAGATCAAGCTGGTGGAGTAGATTTCCAAGCAGCAAATGCCAAATCTGGTGCTCACCTTCGAGTGAAACGTAAGTGCTTTTTAAACTGAAATTAATTAATTAAGTGAAAACAAGGTACTCGTTACCTCTTTGGAGTAGGTGGGCAAATCTCAGTACTGTATTGAACTTACAGCAACTTTTTCCAGAACAGCAACTTGAGGATTAATTACTTGAGTCATCTTAATTTTTCAGTAAAAGAATGTCTTACATGTTTCTTAACCATGTATATAGTATATTCATATAGAAGAAGTAAAAATAAGATGGCCTTGAAGGCTGCTTCATAGTCTGGCATCATATGTTGTTATGAAATCAAAGAATTGCAAGTAAAGGTTTTACTGCTTTAAAGTATCATGTTAACCTGAGAGGACGGTATCACAGTAATATCTGGGGATAGGGTTAAGAACCTGATGGACAGGGACAGGCCAGAGGGTTGGAGACCACTTGTGTCCCACTCCAATCCTAGCCCTCGCTATTTTGGAAAACAGATGCCTTATCCAGCAAGAGGCATGCAAGGCTTGGCAGAGAGACAGATGCACAGCAACTTTCCTGCTGACCTTGTTCAATTTAAAGAAACACACTCTGCAAATAGGAAATTTTAGGTGACCAGCCCTCCCCCTAAAAACCCAGGGTGGCCTCTTCTATTTTGGGAATGTAAAGAGCAGCATTGCAATGTCTGTCTCTCTTGAGGGAAGCCACCATGGAGATTAGTACATAAGGGCAGCAGAGTTCTCTTAGGTAGAAGTGAGTAATCTGAAAACGATGTCTTCTCCTTACCAAGCTCGAGTAATTGGCTTACTGAGACCTCTCAAGGATGTAACAGTGACAGCTGGGGAATCAGCAACTTTCGACTGCGAACTCTCTTATGAAGGAATCCCAGTAGAGTGGTTCCTGCAAGGAAAGAAACTGGAGCCCAGTGATAAGGTAAAGAAACCGAACTTTATTTTTCCTCATGTTTCCTCCTCCTTCCTCTCTTTCAACTGTCTTCCCCTTCTTTATTTTCCATTTGTTCTCTGCCAGTAGAGGTACTAATGCATCACAGTACAGTAGTGCTACTCTGCCAAATGGTAAATCCCCACTAAAAATTTTTTCCCTGAGAAATGCCAGTACTGTGGAAAATTTCTAGTATTTATCATACAAAGAGAAACTAAAATATTGATCATTTACAGTGTTTTTGTGCCTGATTCTGTTGGAGACTCAGCCACAGAAGTATTGAGTGGTTTTTGTTCATGTAAATTGCAGTTAGAGTAAGAGGTTTCAAAAGGTGCTATCAGGAAATGCTGTTTTTTCTCCCAAATGCCAAGTTGCAGTCCAGTTCTGCATATAAGGGGATTAAGAGGAGTCAAATTCCATTTCAGGCATTTGTTCTGGCTCTCCAGATAACTTTCTGGGGAGATTTGCTTGTCAAGCACTTCTCACTAGCTATTTTTAACCCTTCATCAAGTGCTGGCTCTTAACTCTGAGATCTGAGCAGCCTGGAATGCAGTAATTTAAAGTTACTTGTAGGAAAAATGCATAAAGATAGATAAAGAAATACATTAAGAAACATAAAATATAAATGATTTTCTCTAGTTTTATGACATCTTTTTCATGTACTAGGCCTAACAGAAATAATGCAAATGAAATTACAAATTCGAAACTTCAAACAACACAAATGTTCAAGGCATTACATGATTTAGCAAAGTTTCAGAATGTAATAATAATGTAATAATGCTGCTAATTGTACTTTGATACAGATTTTTTCTTTTTCTTTACTAGATGTTTCTGACCGTCACCAAATTTGCCTAAATAAAAACTATTTCATGACAAAAGTAGAATATAGAGATAATTAAAAAAAAACAATCATGACAATAGGCAACCCTATTACAGTACTTAAGGACAGATAAACAAAATTAAAACTTGGCAGATGAGATATAATAAATCGAGGTAATCACTTCCGAGTCTAAGAATAAAAATGCGGAAAGTTATTGATCAGTGCAGCATCTCTAGAGTTGTTACTGCCTGGCAAGAAAAATACTCTGTGTTCAATATTCCATATGACAGAACATTATTTTATTGCTATTTGTCTGAGCTAACATTTTTAATTACATGAAGAAGGGTCTAGATTTTCTTTCAGTTCACATATACAGTCAAAACTCTTATTTGACTTCAGAAGAAATTTTATCAAGAAGAAATTCAGAATAAACCATATATTTACTTGCTGCATCATATTTTGCCCATTTGAAATAGTTTCCTGAAACAGCCTCATTTATTACTGTCTTCAAGAGTCAATGTAATTGCTCAAGTGCTTAATTACAGCTGTTTTTAATCCAAACCATTATTTTGGCTCTATGGCTGGCATTCAGCTGTATATGTATAACCTTTATTGAAGGGACTTCATTATTTACCTTTACTGCTTATCTTGGTCAAATATATATTTGATTTCCTCTCAATCTGTTTCAGATGAGCATTCACTAGAGCTAGTTTCCAGGGACACAACAACCATTTGTGAGGAAGAACAGCCTCTTAGTTCTTTCCTTCCTTCTGAATCAAAAGGGACTGCAAAAGTAACAATCTTTTATGCTTCTTCTTTAGAAGCAGGTCACTTTTCCCCTTTGATTTTCTAAACCAGCATCTACTACTTGGTTGTGTACCTCATTGAAAATAAATAAATAGAATTCTTTGAGAGCGATATTGAAATTTACAGCATGAATGAGTAGCAGCTGTTTTAATGGCTGCAGTGTAGGATGTATCCTTGAATCCACCAGGTCCAGGGATGTTTGTGTAGGAGTAGCCCAATTCAAACTCGTGATTTCAAAGAAGTTTCAGCAATAGTTTTATATGTAAATGGGGGTTTTAACAGAATTTTTGAACAAAATTTAATAATATAAATTCAAATTGGCATTTACAAAAGTGTATGAGAGGGCTGCCAAACCTTTTTATATATCTCTAAAAGTTATTACGTTAGATGTATCTAGAAGTAACTTATTCCCATAATTTTACTTATTTGGGTATTTATTAGTACCTGTTCAAAATAAAGATGACCTCAAGTCAGCCTCATTTTGAACTTTTACAGAAGATTCAGGTTTTCTAATATAAGGACACATACACCTTAAAACATGGGGAAATTTAAAATTACAGTTTCTTGTAAGTGAAAAGACAAAACAGAAATTATTCTCAAAATCCTCTTAAGCAATATTTAGTACATACAAAAGAAAAAAATTACAATTTCATATACAAGTAAACAACAAAACTCCATAGATAACAATAAATAGAAATGTCATTTCATGAAATATTTCTTAAATATTTGCTGTAGATACTTACAAAGACCTTTTTATGTATTTTATAAGGTTGTGACACGTGCTGAAGGGAGAACTCACACACTCATTCTTAGAGATGTCAAGTTAACAGATGCAGGAGAGGTATCACTGACAGCAAAAGATTTCAGAACTCAAGCAAACCTTTTTGTGAAAGGTAAGTCAGTCATTTTAATTACACCGTAGTCAGTATTAACAGCCCGGTCATGATTCACCCTGGAATAGAATGGTAATACACACCATATGTCAAATTAGTAGGATCATACATACAATGCTGGACCAGTAGATAAATTTCCTGATTAAGAAGCCACTTACTTAAAATCTTTATGCTTCACAGAAAAGGTGAGGAAAGCAGGAAATACTGGAAATGTATCAGACATAGGAGATGTCTGACATAGGAGATGAATCAGTTAATTAGGATTTTCAGGGTTTTAGACTTGAACATTTATTTGGCCTCAATATGACCCGTAAATACTGGGCTTTATGGCTCCTGATGGCTGTTTTCTGTTCCTTGGAGTATTGAGAAAGTTATTAGAGCACAACTACACCATCAGTCAAGTGATGTAACATTGACTGTATGCCCATTTGCACTGCTTGCAAGATGTGTAGGGCTAAGAAGTCAAAAAAACGCACACACGTCTAACTAATTAAGTACTTCAAGGAAAAATTGAAATCAAAATCAAAAAAACATTCCTTAAGTTTGGAATATAACTTCAGAGTCACTGGGATCACATTGTTATAGTTCAGCTAAAGAAACTGAATTGCAAAACTTTGTGATGTTTTTCAAGTAAAAAACCCTTGGACAAGGATATCATTCAGTCTGCTCTAACAGTAGGTGAAAATCAGGAAATTAACTGAATTGACTGAACAAGTCTGGGCATTAACAATAAAAACTCAAATAAAATCCCCTAAGAGCCTTTTTGAATATTCAGTCAAGGAAAATTAGTAAACAGCGTGGGACGGTTCTGTACTAGAAGAGGGCTGGCTATAATTTAGATCTTTTCTGTCAAAAATCTGTTTCTTTTAGAACCCCCAGTTGAATTTACTAAACCACTTGAGGACCAGACTGTTGAAGAGGAGGCCACTGCGATACTGGAATGTGAAGTTTCCAGGGAAAATGCAAAAGTTAAATGGTTCAAAAATGGAGAAGAAATTCACAAAACAAAGAAGTATGATATAATTTCTGATGGCAGGGTCAGAAAACTCATTATCCATGGCTGCACACTGGATGATGCAAAAACATATACCTGTGATGCTAAGGATTTTAAGACATCATGTTTTCTCAATGTAGAACGTGAGTAATTTACAATTATCTACAAAAGTGTCATAAATACTACATACTAGTGCCTATGACTGGCAATATCAATGTCAGGAATTTATGCTTCTCTAACAGGATTTTCATCTACTGAACATTTTCTTTTTTCTTAACAGCTATTCGTGTTGAGTTCCTGAAACCCCTAACCGACCTTGAAGTCAAAGAAAAACAATCTGCTCGGTTTGAATGTGAAATTTCTCGTCCAGGTGTCAAGGTCAATAACAATACTTTTTAATCTGAGTAATTCCTTCAACTAGAGTATTATTTTAAATTGGGAACTTTATTGTGTTGTTACAGATGTTACATTGTGATGTTACAGAACAACACACAACTGAAATCTGTGATGGGTATGATAATATTAATAACCATGTTAATTTGCTCTAAAACAGGTGAAGTGGTTTAAGGATGGCATTGAACTTAGAAAAGGCAAAAAGTATGACATAATTTCCAAAGGCACAGAACATATTCTTGTTGTCAGTAAATGTGTCTTTGATGATGAAGCTGAATATGCCTGTGAAGCAAAAACGGCTCGAACTTCAGGCCTGCTTACAGTGATAGGTAAACACAATGGTTTAGAATCTAATCTATGAAGAAGAAAAAATGTTATTTTGATGAAAGGCTCTAATCATCTTTCTAAATGCTTGTTGCAGAGGAAGAGGCTGTTTTCACAAAAAATCTTCCTGATCTTGAAGTAAATGAAAATGACACTGTGAAATTGATCTGTGAAGTTTCAAAGCCTAACGCTGAAGTTACTTGGTTTAAAGGAGATGAGGAGGTGCCTGATGGTGGTAGATTTGAACACATTTCTGATGGCCGAAAGAGAATTCTTCTCATACGTAATGCTCATCCTGAAGATGCTGGCAAATATACTTGCAAGCTCCCAAGCTCTAGTACAACAGGAAAACTTACTGTACATGGTAAGACAGTTACTTTACTGCCCTTGTTTTCTGGGGAATAAAAAAGTAAAAAATAATTTTAAAAAGTATTAAAAAAATCATTAAGAACACACAACTTGATTTATCCTAAAAAAAAGTAATAAAATCATATATATCTAAAAAATTTTTCCTTTCAGAACTTGCAGCAGAATTTCTTACTAGACCACAAAATCTTGAGGTGCTTGAAGGAGAACAAGCTGAATTTGTCTGTTCAGTATCCAAAGAGGCGATTACAGTACAGTGGCTGAGGGGTGACACAGTTCTGGAGCCTGGTGATAAGTATGACATCATTTCAGATGGCAAAAAGAGAACACTTGTGGTTAAAGACTCTATTCTAGGAGATACAGGAAAATATACTGTCATGGTTGGTGATGCTAAAGCTACAGCACGCTTAACAGTGATTGGTAAGCTTTATTTTATCAATGTGCAGGTGAATATTTCATTGTATTTCTTATACTACATAATGCCCTATCTCATCTGTCTTCTCAATTTCAGAAAAACTCAGGATTATAACTCCCCTTAAGGACCAAGAAGTTAATGAGGGTCAAGAAATTATCTTCAACTGTGAAGTCAATAAAGAGGGTGCCAAAGAGAAGTGGTACAAAAATGATGAGGCAATATTTGACAGTGCGAAATACATTATTGTCCAGAAGGATTTAGTTTACACTCTCAGAATCAGAGATGCACAGTTGAAAGATCAAGCTACCTATACCATCTCACTGTCAAACCAGAGAGGCGAACACGTCAAAAGCTCTGCTTCCCTGAAAGTATTAGGTAAATATCTTGCACTGTGCTAAAATTATTTCATCATCTTACATTCAATTTCACATCAGGATCATGAGGATGTAAATTGATCACTTTGCGTTTTTGTCTTGACAGAGGAGGATCTCAGAATTGTTGAGCCCCTTGAAGATATAGAGACCATGGAAAAGAAAACTGTCACATTCTGGTGCAAAGTCAATCGCCTTAACGCCACCCTCAAATGGACGAAGAATGGTGAAGAGATAACATTCAACAAGCGCATTTTGTACAAAATTGATAAATACAAACATTCACTCATCATTAAAGACTGTGGGTTTATAGATGAGGGTGAATACACTGTCACTGCAGGACAAGACAAATCAGTTGCAGAGCTTCTCATCACAGAAGCACCAGCAGACTTCACTGAACATCTCCGGGACCAGACTGTCACTGAATTTGATGATGCTGTCTTTACATGCCAGCTTTCCAAAGAGAAAGCCAGTGTAAGATGGTACAGAAATGGAAGAGAAATAAAAGAAGGCAAAAAGTATGTACATTTTATTATGCTAAGCATGTTTGCTTAATTTTGTTGCTTCGTCTGGAAACTAAAATATTGCTTGCTTTTCTCCTCCATAAGATACCAGTTTGAAAAGGATGGAAATCTGCACAGATTAATCATAAAGGACTGTAGACTAGATGATGAGTGTGAATATTCCTGTGGAGTGGATGACAGAAAATCTAGGGCAAGACTTTTTGTTGAAGGTATGAAAAAAAATGAATAGGATTTATTGTTTCATTATTTAGTAGTAATAGAAACAACACACAAATAACAACAAATGACTTGATGTTTATTTCAGAAATCCCTGTTGAGATCATCCGACCACCACAAGATATTTATGAAGCTCCTGGTGCAGATGTCATTTTCACGGCAGAGTTAAACAAAGATGGTGTGGAGGTCAAGTGGTTGAGAAACAACATGATTATCATCCAAGGTGACAAACATCAGATGATGAGTGAAGGAAAGGTCCACAGACTGCAGGTGTGCGAGATAAAGCCCCGTGACCAAGGGGAATATAGATTTATTGCCAAAGATAAGGAAGCTAGAGCTAAGCTTGAATTAGCTGGTAAGTTGCTTGCTTCGTGTTTCTTTTATAAAGTCTTAGATTAATGAATTAACTGTTTAAGTAAATTGATTTTTGTTCTTCAAGGAGTTGAATTAAAATGAATACAAAATCATTCTGACACAAGTGCAAGTCTGTTATACTGTATGAATTATAATTCAGGCAATAAACATGACCATGCTAATCCAACTGTTGAGAAAAATGTAGTTCACTTTTCAGTGACTGTAACAAAGAGTATTAATTGAGCTTAAAGGAGACAGAAACTTTTCATTAGGTCACTGAAAATATGAAACATGAAACTTATTTGACCTGCTCATTTCAGACTTATAAGACGTGTAAGTCCTTATTTGTCTATTTAACAGTATCAGACCATAAATTAAATTTATGCTTAGAAAGCAACTCCTGCTTTTAAAGGAGGACGCAGTATATACCAACTGGCCTGAGTTTCTTTCAAGCAATCCAATAAGTATATGAAGGATTTGCTTAGAATTCATGTAACAACTCCTTTTACTTTTCTGTGTTAGCTTCTTTGCTGTTTGCACAAACGTAGCAATATTTTTTATATGCAAGTACTTACTTCTCACACTTACCTTCCTTAGCTGCACCTAGAATTAAGACTGGTGATCAAAACCTTGTGGTTGATGTTGGAAAGCCTTTAACTATGACTGTTCCATACGATGCCTACCCAAGAGCAGAAGCTGAATGGTTGAAAGGGGAGGAAAGCCTGCCCACAACAACTGTTGACACAACAACTGACTGCACTACCTTCAAAATTTATGAAGCAAAGAAATCAGATAAGGGAAGGTACAAGGTTATACTACGAAACAAACATGGCCAGGCAGAAGCGTTCATCAATGTAGAGGTCATTGGTAGGTATTCCTTCAGTTAAAACCTTGCTTACATTTATTTAAACTGAGGCTGGGGGGAGGAGAGAACAACACCCTAAAATATTTTCATGTCCTTGTTAGATGTTCCAGGTCCTGTTAGAAACTTGGAAATCACTGAAATTTATGATGGTGAAGTTGGCCTTGCCTGGCAAGAACCAGAAAGTGACGGTGGAAGTAAAATAATAGGCTATGTTATTGAAAGACGTGATATCAAGCGTAAGACCTGGATTATGGTCACTGATCGTGCTGAAAATTGTGAATACACTGTTACTGGACTTCAAAAAGGAGGAGTTGAGTACCTCTTCCGTGTTAGTGCACGGAACAGAGTGGGCACCGGTGAGCCAGTGGAAACAGAAAGACCTGTGGAAGCTAAGAGCAGATTTGGTGAGAAAGTTATGAAATCAGTGTTTGATGACAGTGTAAGAAACACAGTACAAACTCTAACAGGTAAAAAAATCTTGGTTTTCCTTTTTCTCCCTAAAATAAAATGCAGAAGTTCCTGGTCCTCCTCAAAATGTAGAAGTAACTGATGTGAACAGGTTTGGAGCTACACTTACCTGGGAACCACCAGAGTATGATGGAGGATCTCCAATTACAGGCTATGTTATTGAATTGCGTAACAGAGTTTCCATCAAATGGGAGCCAACTATGACCACAGGAGCTGATGAACTGTCAGCTGTCCTAACTGATGTTGTGGAAAATGAAGAATATTTCTTCAGAGTAAGAGCTCAAAACATGGTTGGAGTTGGCAAACCAAGCCCCGCTACACGTGCAGTAAAAATAATGGACCCAATTGGTAAGTGTGCAAGCACCGACTATGATTGCATTATGAGACAGGGGCATTTCAGCTATTTAGATATCATGTGTACAGGAAGGTTCAATTGCGAATCTTGTGCTGCAACTACCACATAGATTTTTCCTACTCTTGTCCTCCAAATATATCAGAAGCACCTTGCTATCATTTGGTTCAGTAAAAACTGTGAATATTTCTGCTCTGAAATTAGGATCCAACCTCAATTTAAAAATGGTTTAGAAAAAGCCATGCATGGATTTTAAAAAGATTACTTCAAGGTATAGACAGGTACCCATATTCCTTTTTCAGTTGCAAAAATACATTTCTCTCAAATCATTTTCAGAGAGACCAAGTCCTCCCATTAACCTTGATCATTCAGACCAAACTAAGTCATCAGTGCAGCTCACATGGGAACCTCCTCTCAAAGATGGAGGAAGTCCAGTCTTAGGCTATATTGTGGAAAGGCAAGAAGAAGGAACAGACAAGTGGATTCGCTGTAATGCAAAATTAGTACCTGCTCTTACTTTTAAGGTAAGGTGTTCTATTCATTACAAACTACGTAATATGTGTAAATTATTTTAATATGAGTTACTAATGATTATTTGTGCCTTTTAGGTAACTGGATTGAAACCAGGATCCAGTTATTACTACAGAGTCTCAGCAGAAAACGCAGCTGGTGTGTCTGACCCAGCGGAGGCTATTGGGCCATTAATTGCAGATGATACTTTTGGTGAGCCATATGCTATTTATTAAACACGATTAATCAGATAAGACACGCAAGTGCATCTTGTGGGTAGTACGTATATTTTTCACCAGATAACTGTAATTCCAAGTACTATAAGGAGCCTTAAACTTCTGAGGTTCGGAGTTATTTCTGCTCCATTAAAAATTCTGCAGATGTTTACCTGTACTATTTGGGTAGAGACCTATTAGGCTGCCTGAAGAACAAGGCATGACCTTTTGTCTCCTGACCTAGCTTTGTGGAGAGTGGGAGGTAACAGAAGGAGAGCAAGGGCAAAGATATAAAAAAATATTGAAATGACACAGATTATATTTAAGGGTAGATTAGATCTCCTACTTGATAATGCTAAGCTGTCTTATCTTACATATTTCTAAAAAGTGTTCCAGTCTGCAGGCTTAGATACAGTTGGAATCAGACTCTTGACACAGCTATCATTAGCCATATTCAGAACATATTAAAATATTTCAATAAATCCATTTTCCAATTTTTCCAGTTGGACCTACAATGGACCTAAGTGCATTTAAAGATGGGTTGGAAGTTATTGTTCCAGAGCCAATAAAGATCCGTGTTCCTATCACTGGCTACCCTGTGCCAACCGCCACATGGTCTTTTGGTGACCAAGTCTTAGAAGACGGTGATCGTGTAGCAATGAAGACCACTGCCTCCTTTGCAGAAATTGTAATTACTCCAAGTGAACGTCCAGACAAGGGAATTTACTCCTTAACATTAGAAAACCCTGTGTCATCTGTTTCAGGAGAAATTAATGTTAATGTCATCGGTAAGTGGACATGTATATATTCTGGTGTTTACATTCCCTATTTTCCTGCTAAAATCTAATTCGGTCGATAATGTGAAATCACACAACTTTTAGTAATGGCACTATTTTAAAATAAAAAAAATCTAGAAATTCATCCTCAAAAAACCCCGATTTTCTGGTTTTCAATATCCAACTTTGCTGTTTAAGGAAGAATGACCAAGAAGAGTAAGTCTTCTGTCAGACAAGTTACATAGACATCACCTGTCAAATACTGATTACAGAATAATTAATACAATTGCTATGATTTCTAGCTCGTCCAAGTGCACCAAGAGAACTTAAGGTTGTAGACATAATCAAGAACACAGTACAACTGTCATGGGAACCGCCAGAGGATGATGGTGGCAGTCCAGTTACTGGCTATGTAATTGAAAAACGTGAAGTAAGCCGGAAAACATGGAGCAAAGTAAGTTCATTCTTTCTCATTTCAATTTGTATTTTCTGCATCGTTTCCATACACGCTGCTGAAGTTTGTGTCTTATTTTGATAATTATTATTTAGAAATAAACTTTAGAAACACATTGGAGCCTTTCTTCTCTTTAGGTTATGGATCAAGTTGTTGACCAAGAGTTCACTGTACCTGACCTCATCCAGGGAAAAGAATATATATTTAGAGTTTCTGCTTGCAATAAATGTGGCCCAGGAGAACCTGCATATATTGATGAACCTGTAGATATGTCAGCACCAGCAAGTGAGTCACTGGTTCACATTGTTGCTGATTTTCCATTTCTGAAACCTTGTTGATTATTTTCAAAATAAGGTGTTAAAAAAAATCTTCCTTAAACTGGTTTCTAAAACCCCATATGTTTTTAATTTTTAATAGCGGTGCCTGATCCACCAGAGAACGTTAAATGGAGAAATCCAACATCAAAAGGAATCTTCCTAACATGGGAGCCTCCCAAATATGATGGTGGCGCCCGCATTAAGGGTTATCTGGTAGAAAAATCCCAACGTGGCACAGACAAGTGGGAGATATGCGGGGAGCCTGTTATTGAAACAAAGTAAGTAAATTAACACCAGAATATATATCCTTCCAACTGAGCCATCCTCACCACTTTTAATACCTGGATTTATTTATTTATTTTTAACAAACAGAATGGAAGTAACAAAACTCAAGGAAGGAGAGTGGTATGCATATCGGGTTAAGGCTTTGAACAGAATAGGAGCTAGCAAGCCAAGTAAACCAACAGATGATATTCAGGCCATTGATGCAAAAGGTAATTACTTCAATTGCTGAATTACAATAGCTGCTTTACTTTTACTAGTCTGTTTCTCTAACAATATTTGTGTTCTCTCCTAAATCAGAGGCTCCAGAAATTTTCTTAGATGTGAAGCTTCTTGCTGGGCTTACTGTGAAAGCTGGAACTAAAATTGAGCTGCCAGCTAAAGTAACCGGAAAGCCTGAGCCCCAGATTACTTGGACCAAGGCTGACAAAATTTTGAGACCAGATGACAGAATCACCATTGAAACAAAACCTAATCATTCTACAGTCACCATTACAGACAGCAAGAGGAGTGACAGTGGAACCTATATTATAGAAGCTGTAAATTCCAGTGGACGCGCTACTGCTGTTGTTGAAGTTAATGTTCTTGGTATGCATGTATTTTATTTTGTTTATTAAAAAATATTAGTAATGTACTGAGGTATGCAAGGATAAGATTAACATTCACATCTTGTTCTCTACAGATAAACCTGGTCCACCAGCTGCATTTGATGTATCAGAAATCACAAATGAATCCTGCCTTCTGACATGGAATCCTCCACGAGATGATGGGGGTTCTAAAATTACCAACTATGTTCTTGAGAAAAGAGCTACAGATAGTGAAATATGGCACAAGTTGTCATCAACTATTAAGGATACAAAATTCAGAGCTACCAATTTAACGCCTCATAAAGAATACGTGTTCCGAGTCAGTGCGGAGAACATGTATGGTATTGGGGAGCCAGCACAGTGTAACCCCATCATTGCAAAATATTCATTTGGTTAGTGAATTAAATTAATGTTAAATTGTTATAATATTTTAACTGGGAGGGAGGAGGAAACGTGTGATGCCTTGGGAATTTATTATTTTTTTTTATATACAGATCCACCAGGCCCTCCAACGGGTCTCAAACCTATAGAGGTCACTAAAGATTCAGTCACCTTAACATGGAATGAACCAGATGAAGACGGTGGCAGCCCCATAACAGGCTACTGGGTTGAAAGATACGACCCTGAGCAAGATAAATGGATAAAATGCAATAAAATGCCTGTGAAAGATACAACTTACAAGTAAGGCTACAATCAGTTTAGTCTGAAATTAGCCTTTTATACAAGCTTTATGCTGTTCTTACTCTTTTTTCCTTGCTTCCATAAGTTTACATCCAACTAACATCTGGTGGCATACGTGCTTAATTTCTGTGCTATGTGATTATTCATAAGACATTCTCAAACAGCAGACATAGCCACTTCACACAACAATTTGCCCAGACCCTGGAGGGTTTTTTTCCTCCTGATACCTTCATGAACTAACAATGGTGGAATATACAAATATGCAATAGGGATCTCAAAACATTGATTTCTATGTCATGGCTCACCATTTTATTTTTGACAATATACCTATTTTAAATGTTCAGCATTTTTATAACATCATTATGAGTAATTTGGGTATTTTCGAAGTTTGCAAGTAAACTGTAATATGAAAAGTAGAGCAAAAATGTTTTTGACATGAGTTAATGTGTAGATTTGGTTTAATCAAACCTAATTTTTTATTTCCAGAGTTAAAGGTCTTACAAATAAGAAGAAATACAAGTTCCGTGTCTTGGCAGAGAACCTTGCAGGACCTGGAAAACCAAGCAAGGAAACAGAGCCAATCTTAGTAAAAGATCCAATTGGTATAATAAACACATTTTTTAATGGTTTAATTTAACAACAAAAAGTAAGTCTTTATTTTCATATGTAATTAATATTGTACTCTTGTCTAGATCCACCATGGCCTCCTGGAAAGCCAACTGTGAAAGATGTTGGCAAGACATCATTAACCCTGAACTGGACAAAGCCAGAACATGATGGAGGGGCAAAGATTGAATCTTATGTTATTGAACTATTAAAGACTGGAACAGATGAGTGGGTGAGAGTGGCTGAAGGAGTTCCCACAACTGAACACTTCCTCAAAGGGCTTATGGAGAAACAGGAATATTCATTCCGTGTAAGAGCTGTGAACAAGGCTGGTGAGAGTGAGCCCAGCGAACCTAGTGACCCTGTGCTGTGCAAGGAGAGACTCTGTGAGTATTGTTTAAAAACTTCCTGCTAGTGCAAACACACTATTTCTGTCTTTGAAAAAGACTCGTGTATGCCTGTTTCTGTAGGTACCAAGCAAACTCTTGGAAGGCTTATGAATATTAGAATCTGTTCTGTTTCTGCTAAGAAAACACAAGTTTTTTATTAGTTTTGGTGCATTCCCTGTCTTCCACAATCTTTGGCAGGAAATACACTAACCTGTTTTAACATCTTTTACTGTTTTACAGATCCTCCTTCACCACCTCGGTGGCTTGAGGTTATTAATATCACTAAAAACACAGCAGATCTTAAATGGACAGTACCAGAAAAAGATGGGGGTTCCCCAATTACCAACTACATTGTTGAAAAGAGAGATGTAAGGCGAAAAGGCTGGCAGACAGTTGATACAACAGTGAAAGATACCAAATATACAGTGAGCCCGTTGACTGAAGGCTCACTGTATGTGTTCCGTGTAGCTGCTGAAAATGCCATTGGACAGAGTGACTATTGTGAAATTGAAGATTCAGTGCTTGCTAAAGATACATTCAGTAAGTTTCAGATTTGCTTACTGAGTGATAAGTAGAAAGAGTTCATGTGCAATGGATTTCTATTCTTCTAATGTTTGTACTTTTTTTCCTTTAGCAACCCCTGGGCCTCCATATGCTCTTACAATCGTTGAAGTGACAAAAGGTCATGTTGATTTGAAATGGGAACCACCTAAGAATGATGGTGGCAGACCAATTCAAAGGTACGGTCATTTTAAATTTGTGTACCTTTTCCTGTAGATGAAGATCTTTCCATGAATGAAGACAGTTCTCCCAAAAGGCTTACATTTTAAAAGGACATATTTTATATAAAAAACAGGTGGACAGCTGTAAAGAGAAGCCATGTGGTCAAAGCAGTTAAGGGTTTGATTTTAAAATGTGAAAATTATACAAATATAAATAACCTAATGTGCACGAAAAATGAATGTGCACAAACATGAAATGTTATAATGAAATCAGATTAAATTGAACTCGATATAAAATTTTTAAAAAAATCGCAATCACCATCTAGAATTCCTCCAGAGCATCACCATTTAGACCCATCTACAAACCAGATATGTTGCATTTCCCTTCTGCCTTAGTTTCTCATTGAAACAGTATACATTCAGCTAAGATGAAGCCTCATCTCTTTTCTGTTCATTCTCTTCTTTATTACACTTTTCAAACAGACTGTTTTACTCCTTTGAGTCACTTCTATCTCATCTTTCTCTTTGGTCTCTAAAGTATCTATCCTCTGAAATTCACCTTGAATGCCAGTTATATTTTTCTTCTTTATATTTTCACTCTTCCTCTCCTTCCCAATCAAGCTAAGCGTATCTTACACAAACTGACAACTACAGAAATCTGCCTGAAGAAACATAAGTCATATAATTCACATTACTTTTTCATAGCCTATCATAGGCAGAATTTTGACAGCTGAGTAACTCACAGATAATATCTACAAATATTCTCAATGGACTAACCACTGAGATCCAAACTAGCAAAGGCACAAGCGTAACTTGGAAGTTCTTTTACCTCAGTAGCTCTCTAAAACCTAAGAACATAGCAGAAGTTCAGGAACTGGATTTCAGAATTGAGTCTGTCAGTAATGTCTATCCCATTACGTCTAAGACCTACTAGGATAAAGTGGCTGATATGTGAAGTAAAATTAATTGAATCAGTCACCCATCATTATCTCTCCTTTTCCATTGGCTAAACTATTCTAATCTCTCTTTATCTATTTTATTGAGCAAGAAGACTTAAGTGTTCATGTTTCAAGTGCCTGATAGTATTTTTCCAAATTTATTCAGATATGTTATTGAAAAGAAAGAAAAACTAGCCACTCGCTGGGTAAAAGCTGGCAAGACAGCTGGTCCAGACTGCAATTTCAGAGTGACCGATGTCATTGAAGGTACAGATGTACAGTTCCAGGTTCGTGCAGAAAATGAAGCTGGCTGTGGTCATCCCAGTGAACCAACTGACCTCATTCATATTGAAGACCCAACAAGTAAGTAGCAGTATAACATAGAGTGTATGGATTACAGAAGCAGCACACTGTATAGAACAGACATTGTGGGACAAAAATTATGCAACTCTTCCATTTCTGCAGGCCCTCCTTCACCTCCTCAGGATTTACATGTCACAGATGCAGGTCGAAAGCACATTTGCATTGCATGGAAACCACCTGAGAAGAATGGCGGAAGCCCTATTATTGGGTATAATGTTGAAATGTGTGAAGCAGGAACAGAAAAATGGATGCGAATCAATTCTCGACCAATAAAAGATCTGAAATGTAAAGTGGAGGAAGGTGTTGTTCCAGACAAGGAATATGTGCTGAGAGTCAGAGCTGTCAATGCTGTTGGAGCTAGTGAGCCATCAGATATCTCAGAAAAAGTTGTTGCCAAGGACCCAGACTGTAAGAAAAGATTCCTTTTTTTTTTTCCAGATCTGCATAATTGAATAAAGAATACTGTTTGACCACTTTTTATTCATATTATACTTACTCTTACAGGCAATCCAACCATCGATCTAAAAACTCGTGACATTGTTGTTGTTAAAGGACAGAAATTAAGCATCCCCATACCCTTCAGAGCTGTTCCATCCCCAACCATAACGTGGCACAAAGATGGCAAAGAGTTGAAAGCTGGTGACAGAACAACAATGAAGAGTGACTACACCTCTGCATTGCTTGAAGTCATAGACAGTGTTCATGCTGATGCTGGTGTTTATACCATCACATTGGAGAACAAGCTGGCATCAACAACTGGCTCAGTCAATGTCAAAGTCATAGGTAACTAGTCTTCTTCCATTCTGAGAAGAATACTTATCCTCACTTGAGCACTGCAGCTGATAGAAGAAAGGACATGTGGAGGAATTATTTCAACTCAGACACATGTAGATTGCGAAAAAGGCATTAATCTTACAAAATCTCACAAAAAAAAAACCCCTAACACCGCCCCCCCCAAAAAACCCCACACTTTACCCCAAGTTGATCTAACTTCTCAGTGGCTGCTCAAGGCTCAAATATTATGAATAGCGATCATATAAATATAAAACAGCCTATAAGAATTCTGAATATTTTCACCTTTAGGAACATAAATTCATATGTATGCTGTGTAGCCAACATTTGTGGATTTGGTCTGTTGTTTGCAAAGCAAAGAAATGCAATTTCATATTTCTAGGAATACAGCTTCCCATCTATTTAGTTAGCTAATTTTATCGTATTTATTTCAAACAGGGCCACCCGGACAGTGTAAAGACATTAAGGCAAGCGAAGTAACTAAGAATTCTTGCAAAGTATCCTGGGAACCTCCAGACTTTGATGGTGGTACTCCTATTCTGCATTATGTTCTGGAACGCAGAGAGGCTGGTCGTCGAACATATATCCCAGTCATGTCTGGTGAAAATAAGCTTTCATGGCAAGTCAAAGATCTTATCCCAAACTGTGAATATTACTTCCGTGTCAAAGCTGTCAATAAGATTGGAGGAGGTGAATATCTTGAACTAAGAAACCCAATCATTGCAGAAGACCCAAAACGTAAGATTTTTTTTTTTCTAAATAATTTAGCAAATTTAATTTTAACTAAAATATTCACACTATTTTTTCTCATATGATGCCTCTTTCGGTATTCCTCCACAGAGCCTCCAGATCCTCCTGTTGACCTTGAGGTCCATAATCCAACATCAAAATCAGTAACACTTACATGGAAGCCACCTCTCTTTGATGGTGGAAGCAAGATTATGGGCTATATAATAGAAAAGCTCGCTAAGGGCAAGGAGAGATGGGAGAGATGCAATGACTATCTCGTACCTCTACTAACTTACCCAGTGAAAGGTCTTGAGGAAGGAAAGGAATATCAGTTTCGTGTTCGTGCTGAGAATGCTGCTGGCATCAGTGAGCCATCTCGGATTACTCCTTTTGTGAAAGCTGTGGATCCTACAGGTACGAATTGCTCATTTGATTGTTTGTAGTAATTGCCGTACATCCTCAAACATATTGGATGATTCTACTCTTCATTTATCACTCTATGTTATTGCAGAGGCTCCAAAAGTCTTTCTTGCTGCAAATCTACAGTCTGGCCTTGAGGTGAAGAGTGGTGATGAGATCATACTTGAGGCACATATTTCAGGGTCGCCTTATCCATCTATCACTTGGCTGAGGAACGATGAAATTGTTACACCAGAGGAAATCAAAAAGAGAGTAACAACGTATGCAAGGAAGAAGAAGGGTGAAGTTGAGGAAGAGAAACCTTTCCAGCTTTCACTGCCAGAACGTATGAGTATTGACAACCATAAAGAAGGAGAGTCTGTACTATCAATTCGTGACTCCATCAGAGCTGACCATGGCACATTTACAATCAAAGTGGAAAACGATCATGGTGTTGCAAAAGCCTCATGCGAAGTCAATGTGTTAGGTATGTAATGAACATCCTCAGAAATCCATTGTTATTCAAAATATTGGATGATAAGTCCACAAGATAAATACTCACCAGTTTCTTGCTTTACTAATAGATACACCTGGACCTCCAGTCAACTTTGTCTTTGAAGATGTGAGAAAAAATTCTGTCATTTGCAAATGGGAGCCTCCCCTTGATGATGGTGGAAGTGAAATCCTGAACTATGTACTAGAAAAGAAAGACAATACAAAAGCTGAAATGGGCTGGGTTACTGTCAGTTCAACACTCAGGCATTGTAAATTCCATGTGACAAAACTGATTGAAGGAAAAGAATACCTCTTCCGTGTATTTGCTGAAAATAGAGTTGGACCAGGGCCACCATGTGTCTCAAAACCACTGACAGCAAAAGATCCTTTCTGTAAGTTTTAACTTTGGAATACAATCTTTACAGAAAACCAGCGTAAAACTACACAGATTCTTAGAATACTCAGCTTCATATATGTGAATGTTTCCCTGAAAAAACTTTAGCAATGTTATGATTTATTGCATGTTTTAAACCATTGAAATAAAAGGAAATACTAAAAACATTCTAATTTCAGTATTAAAAAAAAAAAGAATGACAATCACCATCATAAAACTTTACACTTAAACACTTGACATCTGAATAGTGACATTCTCTGTGTTTGACAGGCTAACATTTCTATGAAAAGAGAGAACCACTGCAAGTTTGATCACTAATTGAAGTTAGTAATCAGTTTCTAGGAAAGAGTGTAGAATTATGAATGACTTAAAATAAATAATTTCTCATATCTTAGTTCTCCCGTAGCTTTGAGTAAGCTCTCAAGAAGACAGCAATGATGACAGTTTGGTTGGTTTATTTTTTCAGCTCCACCAGATCCACCAAATAAGCCTGATGTGCAAGATGTTACCAGCAACAGTATGTTGGTTAAATGGAATGAACCAAAAGACAACGGCAGCCCAATCATAGGATACTGGATTGAAAAACGTGAAATTAACAGTACTCACTGGGCTCGGGTCAACAGGAACCTTGTGAATGCTCTGGAAATAAAAGTTGAAGGATTGTTGGAAGGGTTAACCTACATCTTTAGAGTATGTGCTGAAAATGCAGCTGGCCCTGGTAAATTTAGCCCACCATCAGATCCAAAAACTGCGCAGGACCCAATAAGTAAGTAGCTCAGCAGAAGCTTATA
Organism: Cuculus canorus; assembly: GCF_017976375.1. Classification (NCBI taxonomy): domain Eukaryota; kingdom Metazoa; phylum Chordata; class Aves; order Cuculiformes; family Cuculidae; genus Cuculus; species Cuculus canorus. The sequence goes on along the minus strand of NC_071406.1, from coordinate 25,352,826 downwards.
GCAGACAGGCAACAGAATAGGATTCATATCTTTTAACTCTGATTTACACCTTTCTATTTGTAGTGCCACCTGGTCCACCAATTCCAAGGGTTGCTGATACAAGCTCAACTTCTATTGAGTTAGAATGGGAACCTCCTGCGTATAACGGTGGTGGAGATATCACTGGTTACCACGTATACAAACAACTCGTAGGAGTAAATGAGTGGTCACGTTGCACAGAGAAACCCATTAAGGTTCGAGAGTATACTGTTAAAGAAGTCAGAGAAGGTGCAGACTATAAACTCCGTGTTACTGCACTTAATGCAGCTGGTGAAGGACCACCTGGTGAAACCGAACCAGTAACAGTTGCGGAACCTAAAGGTATTGCAATTGTATTCTTTTCAAGAAATATTTAGCTGCCTATAATGTGTTTTTGAATCTCTCCCTTGAACTAATGATCTGTTTATCTCTCCCACAGAGCCTCCCACTGTTGAGCTGGATGTCTCTGTCAAAGCAGGCATTCAGATCATGGCTGGGCAAACTATTAAAATTCCTGCTACGGTGACAGGGCGTCCTACTCCCACCATTGCATGGACTGTGGAGGAGGGTGAATTAGACAAAGATCGAGTTGTTATTGAAAATGTTGGCACAAAATCTGAGTTAACCATTAAGAATGCGTTGAGAAAAGACCATGGAAGATATGTAATTACTGCTACCAATAGCAGTGGTTCCAAGTCTGCAGGAACCAGAGTAGAAGTATTTGGTAAGAAAAATATTTTCTGAAACCAACTGAGCATTTTTTTTTTTTTTTGGTGATATGATCTTTAGGCTTTATCCTACTTGTTTGATTTTGTTTTTCAGATGTTCCTGGGCCAGTGCTTGACCTAAAGCCAGTGGTCACAAACAGAAAGATGTGCTTGCTTAACTGGTCTGACCCTGAAGATGACGGGGGCAGTGATATCATAGGTTTCATAGTTGAACGGAAGGATGCCAAAATGCATACATGGAGACTAGCTATAGACACAGAGAGGTCCAAATGTGATATTACAGGTCTAGTTGAAGGACAGGAATACAAATTCCGCGTTAGTGCCAAGAACAAGTTTGGTACTGGTCCACCTGTTGAAATAGGACCCATTCTTGCAGTTGATCCATTAGGTAAGATGACTAACTTTATGAGGTTCTTCAAACAATTTTTAGTTAGAGGTTAGCAAATCGGTATTGTTATGTTGATTTCTTTCTATACAGAAAGTGTATTTAATTTTCTACTACCTGGATAAAGCATCTGCTTTAGATTACTTTATACTATCCATAGCCATACTCAGATACTTTGCATACAAAAACTATGGCTTTAACAAGCTAGATCTACTGTATTTAAATGATTTCTAAGTCTCTAATTTTTTTATGTTTTTTTCATCATGATTTATCTGTGTTATCAGGTCCTCCAACAGCACCTGAGAGGTTCATGTACACAGAAAGGACGAAGTCAAGCATTACACTTGATTGGAAGCCTCCACGTAGCGATGGTGGCAGCCCCATCTTGGGATATATTGTTGAGAAAAGGAGACATGATTCAAAAGACTATGAAAGAGTTAATGCAAGGCTATGTCCAAAAACATCTCTACTTGTTGACAAACTTGATGAACTTCATATGTATGAATTCCGTGTCAAAGCTGTCAATGCTATTGGAGAAAGTGAACCATCATTGCCTCTCAATGTAGTTATACAAGATGATGAAGGTATATCTGCTTTAAAGAAATCCATCCAAGTACCTCCATAACAGTGCAAGGCAGTTTCTCTGTTTCATCTCCATCTTCACTCTGTCATTTTTCTTCTTCTTCTCAGTACCTCCAACTGTCACATTACGTTTGGCTGTGAGAGGAGATACTATCAAAGTGAAGGCAGGAGAACCAGTTAACATTCCTGCTGACGTGACAGGACTGCCAATGCCAAAGATTGAATGGGAAAAGAATGAAGTTTTAATCGACCAAACATCCAGTGCACTTAAGATAACCAAGGAAGAAGTATCTAGGAGTGAGGCAAAAACTGAACTTATCCTTCCTGCAGCAATGAGGGATGATAAAGGCACTTATACTGTGAAAGCTTCCAATCGTCTTGGCACTGCATTTCGCAATGTGCATGTTGAAGTGTATGGTAAGGATGTGACATTCTAATAAAATGACACCTAATAAAATGTTTTTGCTTTTTTCTTTATGTAATTCTATACTGTATTGCTTTCGTGCAGATCGTCCTTCTCCACCAAGAAATCTTGCTGTTTCTGATATTAAAGCAGAATCATGCTATTTAACATGGGATGCACCTCTTGATAATGGTGGTAGTGAAATTACCCATTACATTATTGAGAAACGTGATGCAAGCAGGAAGAAATCTGAGTGGGAAGAAGTCTCCAAAAGTGTTGTTGAGAGAAGATTTGGGGTAATTTATAAAATATCTTTATCACATACTTTATTATGTATAAAAAGTAACAATAGTACACATATAATGAAAGCTCCTACTTGCATAGACACCTTTTGTTGTGCTGTATTTAGACTCCAGAATTACTAGGTAAATGTTGCCCATATATGTATGTGTTTTCCTCATGTGACAAAACAAAAGAAATTGTTCTTCTTTGATAATTAATCATAGTCGACTTTAGAAAACATCTTCCTTTCCATTTCCCAGCATTATATCTTTACCAACTGCAAAAATAAACATGATGACATTTTTGTTCATGTTCGGTCCTATGCAATTGAAATAAGAATATCCTTAGGTAATTACATACAGCCAGGTACACACAGACATAGTTATGTCAATGAGATTCTAAGACAGAATTTGAAGCTAAAACTGCTGCCTAACTTCAAATAAGCTTACTCTGAAAGTAGCTGAGTATTGATTTAAAACTTATTTTCCAGGTATGGAATCTCGCAACAAATGAAAAATACCAATTTAGAGTCCGGGCTGTAAACAAATATGGAATAAGTGATGAATGCCTCTCTGAAAAAGTTGTTATTAAGGATCCCTATGGCCTTCCTGGACCTCCTGGAAAGCCAAAAATTTTAGATCGCACCAGGTCATCAATGCTGGTGTCCTGGCAGCCTCCACTGGACAATGGTGGCAGTCCAATAACTGGCTATTGGTTGGAGAAAAGAGAGGTGGGAGGTGTCTACTGGTCACGTGTTAACAGAGCTCCAGTAACAAAACCATCAGTAAAAGGTCTGGAGTACAATGTGCTTCGTTTGGCTGAAGGTGTTGAATACCAGTTTAGAGTTATGGCTGAAAATCTTGCTGGAATTGGCCCTCCCAGTGAACCATCAGATCCTGCCTTAGCAGCAGATCCCATATGTAAGTATATGGTTTGTATACCTGATTTTAAGGACTATACCACACCAGAACCAAAATGTGCTACTATTACTTGTATTGAATTTGGTGCAATTAATCCAAAGCTTTGTTTTCATTAAAACAAAAAGAATATATTGACACAAAGTAGTTTCCTGATTTGCTGCTTTTCACCATTTTAAAAATAATTAGCTTTAATTTTTTTACCTCTTTTATGAAGTTTAAACTGTGATTACACCAAAGCAAAAATGCCAGATGAACTTGAGTTCAGAATCAGATTTTTATATTATTTTTTTCTTTATTGTTAAAGTGTTCAATCTTTATGCCTTGTACCTTAAGTATTCCTTAATAATATATGTAATTAGTAGTACACATGGTCTAGGATTATACACTGTTCATATGACAGAAGACAATGAAAATACTTGCATTCTTCTAGAATCTATTCAGAAAAATATCGGCAGACACTAACTCTCAGGTAATTTTCACTTGCTCTTGTTTTACAAGTTGTGCCTGGTCCACCATCTTGCCCAGAGGTTAAAGACAAAACCAAATCATCTGTAGCTCTTGCCTGGAAGCCTCCACAAAAGGATGGTGGCAGCCCTATAAAAGGGTATATTGTTGAAATGCAAGATGAAGGTACTACTGACTGGAAGAAGGTGAATGAAGGAGACAAACTCTTCCCTACTTGTGAATGTGTTATTCCCAATTTGAAAGAGCTCAGAAAATACCGATTTAGGGTAAAAGCTGTAAATGCTGCTGGTGAATCAGAACCAAGCCCTGCAACATCAGAAATACCTGTCCAAGACATTCTAGGTAAGCATTCTGGGAATTAATTTAGGTATTTATATCTAAATGCCACCTGCTGCTGTGAATGTTGAAGCAGGTTGCCAAGCAAGCCGAAGTCCAAACAGGACGAACAATTATGCAAAAATCTAACAAAAGCTTGACACACATTTTTTAATGTGTCGTGATTACCAGGGAGGCATCTGTTAGAAAACTGATGAGCACCTACAGTCAGACTAAAGAAATAATGTGCATTTTATGAAGAAATTACTGTAACAAGTTTTTCTATTTGTATACCTCCCAGATTCCTTAACCACACCTAACCTTTCCTCACATGAACATGCATTCTGTGTGCTTGTGTGGAGTTTTAGCTCAGTGCTGACAGAAATTTACTTTCAGTAGCTTTTAAAATCTATGTCTTAAAATACTTTTGCAGAGGAACCAGAAATCTTCCTTGAACTTGGAGCACAGGATTTCCTCTCTTGTCGTGCTGGCACAACAATTAAAATACCAGCTGTTATCAAGGGTCGTCCAGTTCCAAAAACATTTTGGGAGTTTGAAGGAAAAGCAAAGACGACAGCAAAGGTCAGTGAAAGAAAAGCTTTCATCTACACGTGCTTCTAGGTATTTAAGCCTATGCCCTTTTATATTTACATTATTTCCCTTTGTTTCTAGGAGGGAGGCCATAATGTACCTGAAGAAGCTCAGGTAAAACAAGGCGTTTTTGTCTTTAGCACTGTTGCATTTTTAAAACATAAATATTTACAGTTGACCTATAACTTTTCTTTCTTTCTGTAATACACAGGTGGAAGCGACTGATACACGTTCAGTGATTATCATCCCTGACTGCAACAGAAGTCATTCTGGACGATACAGTATTACAGCAAAGAACAAAGCAGGACAAAAAACTGTACATGTCAGAGTCAATGTTCTTGGTATGGCTTACACTTATCAAAGTGTTCAAATACTGGGTTTTAGTCTTATTTTTCTACATGCTTATGTAAAATTGTTTCTATTGTACTTTTACTTTAACAGATGTCCCAGGTCCACCAAAAGACCTAAAAGTAAGTGATATCACAAGAGGTAGTTGTAAACTTTCATGGAAGATGCCAGATGATGATGGAGGAGATAGAATCAGAGGCTATGTTATAGAGAAAAGAAATATTGATGGGAAGGCCTGGACTAAAGTCAATGCAAACTGTGGAAGTACTTCCTTTGTTGTACCTGATCTCATAACCGGCCAAGAATATTTCTTCCGGGTACGCGCAGAAAACCGTTTTGGTGTTGGCCCTCCTGCAGAAACCATCCAACGGACCACAGCCAGGGATCCAATCCGTAAGTGAAATCAAGGTCAAACAAATCCTTTAAAACCAGATAGTACTGCGCAGCGGATTTATTCACTTTTCTGTTTTGTTTGTAAAGATCCTCCTGATCCACCTATTAAACTAAAGATTGGCCTTGTAACCAAGAACACTGTGAGCCTGACATGGAAACCCCCAAAGAATGATGGTGGAGCTCCTGTTACACATTATAATGTTGAATGTCTCCGCTGGGATCGCACTGGAGAAGTGAAAGAGACTTGGAAGCAATGCAACAGACGTGATGTAGAAGAAACAAAGTTTACCGTTGAGGATCTTGTAGAAGGTGGAGAATATGAATTCAGAGTCAAAGCTGTAAATATAGCAGGTCCCAGTAGGCCTTCAGCCACTGTTGGCCCACTTGTTGTCAAAGACCAGACTTGTAAGTAGTAGCTGATACCAGTAGATAGAAATGACATTTTTAAAATTATGAGGTATTTTTGTAAGTTAATTTTTCCAACATTTCATTGTAGGCCCACCATCTATTGAACTCAAAGAATTTATGGAGGTTGAAGAAGGAACAGATGTTAACATTGTGGCCAAGATAAAGGGTGTACCCTTCCCCACATTAACATGGCTAAAAGCTTCTCCAAAGAAACCAGATGACAAAACACCAGTGCTGTATGATCAACATGTCAATAAGATTGTTGGTGAAGACACTTGCACTTTATTGATTCAACAGTCTCGCAGAAGTGATACAGGCTTATATACTATAACGGCTGTAAATAATCTAGGAACTGCTTCAAAGGAGATGAGACTAAACGTTCTGGGTAGGTATCAAGAGCTCTTATGCATTGCATAAATTGGTAGCATTCATGTAATACTTTATTTTCATGTAATTCATGTAATACTTTATTTTAATAGCATTTTAATTAATTCTTCTTTATGAAAATGTATCTTTTAGGTCGTCCTGGACCTCCAGTGGGACCTATTAAATTTGAATCCATTTTGGCTGATAAAATGACAATATCATGGCTTCCTCCATTAGATGATGGTGGTTCTAAGATTACAAACTATGTTATAGAGAAAAAAGAAGTGAACAGAAAGACATGGGTACCTGTTACTAATGAGCCTAAGGAATGTTTATTCACTGTTCCCAAGTTGATGGAAGGCCATGAGTATGTGTTCCGCATTATGGCACAGAACAAATATGGTATTGGAGAACCTTTGGATAGTGAACCAGAAACAGCACGAAACCTTTTCAGTAAGTAGGAATATGTTTTCATGCACTGACATTTGTACAGCATCTGTTAAATGCCACTACTATTTTTCCCTCTTCAAGTAAGTAAATTTTCTAGAAAAGCTTGAAGAGTTTTAGCATCAGTAGTTAGTTCTTAAAAGGCCATGTCATACTTCAAAACACTTCTCCCTCCTTGTTATATATCAAAAGACTATCTTAAGTTTCTTTAATTTTTAAATACATGAATAGAAGTTTGTCTGATAAGATTCAGGTCATTCTGTTGTATTTGAGACGTTATTGACCTTATAGATAAGGAAGAATCAATTTCTTGCCTTTGGTTTTGGAAGAGAAATTAGACAGAGTAGCTCTGTTGAGGATGGAACGTTACGCTGACAAGAGCACATCATTCTTAAAACTTCCAAGATCAGGCTGGGCACTGAGATGAAGTACTGATCCAGGAAGTTGAGAAAAACTTTTTTTGACAAATGTTCTTTGAAGGAAAGATACTTTACATTTTGCAGAAGTATATATGCATCTGAATAGGGATGGGAAGGTGAATGAGGGAAGGAGTCTCACACGGACAGGTAACTACCTAATGCAACTGTGCACATATGTGATGCATAACTCTTATTTGCACTCTACCTACCTCTGTTTCCATTTATCCTTTTTTTTTACAAGCTATGTGTAATTTTTTTCCCCCAGCTGTTCCTGGGCCTTGTGACAAGCCAACAGTTAGCAGTATAACACGTGACTCAATGACTGTAAACTGGGAAGAGCCAGAACATGATGGTGGCTCTCCTATTACTGGTTACTGGTTGGAGCGCAAAGAGACTACTGGGAAGAGATGGACCAGGGTTAACCGTGATCCTATCAAACCGATGACACTGGGGGTTTCGTACAAAGTTACAGGTCTTATTGAAGGTTCCGAATATCAGTTCCGTGTTTCAGCTATCAATGCAGCTGGTGTTGGTCCACCAAGCATGCCGTCTGATCCAGCAATTGCTAGAGATCCTATTGGTAAATATTTTACATTCCTATTTGTTAATTTGAAAATATTCAAATAAAAGCACAGAATATATTGTTATGCTGAAATATTATATGATATTTTTTAGCCCCACCTGGCCCTCCTATTCCAAAAGTTACCGATTGGACAAAGTCTTCAGTAGACTTGGAGTGGACTCCACCACTAAAGGATGGTGGTTCTAGGGTCACTGGCTACATTGTTGAGTATAAAGAAGAAGGAAAGGAGGAATGGGAACGGGTAGGTGGAAAATTAATACAGAATCTGCATTTCTTGTTTCTTTCTGTCTGTCAAAAGAAATTTTTCACAATGCGAGTTATTTTCTAAAAGTTGATACTTTTGCACCATAATTATCTTTATATGTTTGAAATATAAGACCAAACGTACAAGTCAGTAATAGCCCCTCCACAACATCAAGTTAACTTTGCAGTTTCCTAAACTTAGAATTTTTAAGTTTCTTTTTAAAGATCTGAGAAAATATCTCGGTAATTTGTGATAAAAGAACAGAAGATGGCACCAAGTTAGAACTCCCACTAGTGTTAAACTGTGACAAATAATTTGCAGCTACTATGTGTCTCCATTTTCCCACTTTTTTCAATAATGTGCTAGTGAGATTTTTTTTCAGTAATTAATTACTGAATTTTATTTTTTTCAATAATGCATTACTGGAAATGTGACTGATCCATGTCTTGGCTATTTTTTGTATCTCCATTAACATTTGGGTGCATTTTAAGTTATACAGAAATTTCCTGCAGTCATTTATTTCAGTTTATTTGTCCAATAACACATATAGTTCTTCTGAGACTGTAGACTATTGTATAATAATTGCTGTAACATCCTTTTCTGCTAGAATTATCAAAAAGGCGAATCTTCAGTATAGTCTGCATATCTGTCTTGTATTTCTTTACACAGATTCTGAAGAAATCTATGTCAGCTCAATTTATGCACACTTAAGACTGTCTTGTCCTTGTAAATCTGAAACAACATCTGATTTAAGATTTGTTTCAAACATCACAAAGAAGTTGATAATACTTTAGCTGATGTTATATTTTTTTCCAGGCAAAAGATAAAGAAATTAGAGGAACCAAGTTCGTTGTGGCAGGATTAAAAGAAGGATGCTTTTACAAATTTAGAGTTAGAGCAGTGAATGCTGCTGGCATCGGAGAGCCTGGAGAAGTTACAGACATTATTGAAATGAAGGACAGAATTGGTATTTATCATTTACATTTACATTTTTAGTACCTCTAAATTAAAATTAGAAAAAAATTCATTGAAATTTTTTGTTCCCCTCCCGCAGTGGCTCCTGATATTAATTTGGATGCAAGCGTCAGGGATAGAATTGTTGTTCATGCTGGAGGAGTGATTCGGATCATAGCATACGTCTCAGGAAAACCAGCTCCAACAGTGACTTGGAGTAGGGATGAGCAAGCTTTACCAGAAGAAGCCAAAATTGAAGAAACAGCTATTAGTTCTTCTTTGGTCATTAAGAATTGCAAAAGGAGCCACCAGGGTATATACACTCTTCTTGCTAAAAATGCTGGTGGTGAGCGGAAGAAGACAATTATTGTTGATGTGCTAGGTAAATAGCAACTTCAATCTTTGTGAACAAGTACAATTTCATAACATCCAACATGTATACTTAAATCCTCCATTACTTCTTTGCTTTCAGATGTGCCAGGCCCAGTTGGAATGCCATTCCTCACTGAGAACCTAACCAATGACTCATGTAAATTGACATGGTTTACTCCAGAAGACGATGGTGGTTCTCCTATTACCAACTATATAATTGAAAAACGTGAATCTGACCATAGAGCTTGGACCCCAGTAAGCTACACAGTTACAAGACAGAATGCTACTGTTCAGGGACTCATTGAAGGGAAAGCCTACTTTTTCCGAATTGCAGCTGAGAATATAATTGGCATGGGTCCATTCACAGAGACAACAAAAGAGATTGTCATTAGAGATCCGATAAGTAAGTATATTTTCAGGTTTGGATTTCAGTCATATGAGGTGAATGTGCAGAAAAATGCATTTACCATATTTTTTTTGTTTACTTACAGCTGTTCCTGACCGTCCAGAAGACTTGGAAGTAAAAGCAGTTACAAAGAACTCTGTTACATTAACTTGGAATCCTCCAAAATACAATGGAGGCTCAGATATCACTATGTACGTTCTAGAGAGCCGTCTCATTGGAAAAGAGAAATTCCACAGAGTTACAAAGGAGAAAATGCTTGATAGGAAATACACTGTAGAAGGCTTGAAAGAGGGTGACACCTATGAGTATCGTGTGAGTGCCTGCAATATCGTGGGGCAAGGCAAGCCATCATTTTGCACAAAACCAATCACATGCAAGGATGAAATTGGTATGCATCTTTTTCATATTTCTTTTGAAAACAGTAATTACATTTACCGATCTCTTACCTTTTCTTATTGATATTTCTGACATTTGTGTTTTTCAACATCACCTTTCAGCTCCTCCAACACTTGACCTCGACTTTAGAGACAAGCTTATTGTTCGTGTCGGTGAAGCTTTCAGTCTGACCGGACGTTACTCGGGCAAGCCTGCACCAAAGGTTACATGGCTAAAGGATGACATTGTTGTGAAAGAAGATGACCGTACAAAAATCAAGACAACTCCTACAACTCTTTGCCTGGGGATACTAAAATCTGTCCGTGGAGACTCAGGCAAATATTGTGTTACTGTAGAGAACAGCACAGGATCAAGAAAAGGATTTTGTCAAGTTAATGTCGTTGGTAGGTTTTACTGGAAACAGTATTGTATGTGATTTTTAGTAGTGATTAGAATTCATTGTATTATATACAATGTAAAAATTGTATATGTAAAATTATATTAATGTAAAATTATATTAATGTAAAAATTAACATGTGTTCTTTATTACAATAATTTGATTTACTGCATTCTCATTTTTACTCAAATACTATATATTAATTTTAAGTACATATTTAACTCTGGCTTAGTTTATTCAGCATGAATAATTAAATGTATTTACATGCATTTAGAGAATGTAAACACTGAATACCTAAGGAATTAATTCCAGTGAGTGAAATTTGTATTAAATTCAAATTCCGTATTGAAACTGTGACGCTGAAATTCTAATTTCGTAATATGTTTACTGTATTGACACTTTTTAAATCTATGTCATTATGTGAAGTTCATATATAAACATGATTATGCTTTTTTTTTTCTTAAACAGATCGCCCATCACCTCCAGTAGGCCCAGTTATATTTGATGAAGTTCATAAAGATCATATGGTTGTTTCCTGGAAACCTCCATTAGATGATGGAGGCAGTGAAATTACAAATTACATTATTGAGAAGAGGGATGCACACAGAGACCTGTGGATGCCAGTTACATCTGCCACAGTTAAGACAACATGCAAAATTCCAAAGCTGCTTGAAGGAAGAGAATATCAAATTCGAATTTATGCTGAAAATCTTTATGGCATAAGTGATCCTCTCATCTCTGATGAGATGAAAGCCAAGGACCGTTTCCGTATGTTACTCATTTGCTATCCTACTTTGAGACTCTAATCTTTACTTTGTTTGTGGTGCTCATGAGGTCCTTTTCCTTCTTCTGTTCCCAGGTGTTCCTGATGCACCTGAGCAACCAATCATTAAGGATGTTACCAAAGACTCTGCAGTAGTGGTTTGGAAAAAGCCATATGATGGAGGCAAGCCAATAACAAACTATATTGTAGAAAAGAAGGAAACAATGGCTACAAGATGGGTCAGAGTTACCAGAGACCCAATTTTCCCCAGTACGCAGTTCAAAGTACCTGACCTCCTCGAAGGCTGTGAATATGAATTCCGTGTTTCAGCAGAAAATGAAATTGGCATTGGTGATCCTAGTCCACCATCAAAGCCAATTTTTGCTAGAGATCCAATTGGTAAAGTATCATATTTCATTTTTAACTGAAATTTTAATGCACTCTTCATTTCAGTTAGAAAATAATTTTTACAATTTCCTTTTTTTCCCATTTCTTTCTTTTTTTGTTCTTTTAACAGCAAAACCAAGTCCACCTATTAATCCGGAAGCAGTAGATAAAACTAAAAATTCAGTTGATTTGTCTTGGCAACCACCACGCCATGATGGTAATGGCAAGATAATTGGCTACCTGATTGAATATCAGAAAGTTGGAGATGAAGAATGGAAAAAGGCCAATCTTACAGCAGATTCTTGTCCGGAAACAAAATACAAAGTCACTGGCCTTACTGAGGGTTTGACCTACAAGTTCAGGGTCAAGGCAGTCAATGCAGCAGGTGAATCTGAACCAGCCTATGTTCCTGAGCCAGTAGAAGTAAAGGACAGACTTGGTGAGTTTAATAAAATCAGATAAGTTTCTTAAGAGATTTTTTTTCTCCTCATTTTCTGAAAACATATTATTTTGATTCCAGAACCTCCTGAGTTGATACTTGATGCTAATATGGCCCGAGAACAGCATGTAAAAGCTGGAGATACCCTGAGACTTAGTGCTGTTATTAAAGGTGTTCCATTCCCAAAAGTTTCTTGGAAGAAAGAAGATCATGAAGTCTCACCCAAAGCTGATATTGAAGTTACAGGAGTTGGCAGTAAGCTTGAAATTCGTAACACTGTCCATGAAGATGGTGGAATTTACTCCCTGACAGTTGAAAATCCAGCTGGTTCAAAGACTGTTTCAGTAAAAGTTGTTGTCTTAGGTAATCTTTTTGAAGTTCCTTTTATACTGCATTCTTTTTTTCAATAATTAGTGATTAAGAAATAAATAAATGTCTGGAAAATATCAATAAACTGAGTTATAAGAAATGCATAGTAGTAAAAGGAATAATAATTACATTAAATATATTCTTTCCTCTTGAAATTTAGTAAGTTTTGTGAAAAATGCTTTTTTATCAAATAAATAACAGATTCAAATTTTGTCAATATTAGATAAGCCTGGTCCACCCCGAAATCTGCAAGTCAGTGAAGTTAGAAGTGATTCTTGCTATCTCACTTGGATGGAACCAGAAGATGATGGAGGCTCTGTCATCACCAACTATGTGGTGGAAAGAAAAGATGTAGCTTCTGCACAGTGGGTAGCCATCTCATCATCGTCCAAGAAACGCAGTCATATAGCTAAATATCTGATGGAAGGCACTCAGTATCTCTTCCGAGTTGCAGCCGAGAATCAGTATGGTAGAGGTCCATATGTGGAAACCCTCAAGCCTATTAAAGCTATAGATCCACTGCGTAAGTGGTTTTCAGTTATATGAATTGTTTTGTCCACGTGGTTCTTGGCAATTTTTGAGATTATCTTGTTGGTACTAATGTGAACAAGGTATATTGCTTCCATAGATTGGACATCCTAGTAACCATTTTGATTTTGTATTTTAAAAGATCCTCCAGGGCCACCAAAGAATCTGCATCATGTAGATGTTGACAAGACTGAAGTTTCCCTTGTTTGGGATCGACCAGATCGTGATGGTGGTGCTGAGATAACTGGATATTTGGTGGAATATCAAGAAGATGGTGCAGATGAGTGGACAAAGTTCCAGACAGTCCCTATGTTGGACTGCGTTGTCACAGGCCTACAAAAAGGAAAAATATACAAATTCCGTGTGAAAGCTCAGAATATTGTTGGTCTTAGCCTTCCAGATACAACTATACCAATAGAGTGCCAAGAAAAACTAGGTAATTTTTATTTTTTCATGTTCTTTCACTGGTTGTTTCTCTCTTTCTTTAAGTGTTTCCCCTGGAAAGGTAATTGTTATTTTTCTCTAATTTCAGTACCTCCATCGGTGGAACTAGATGTGAAGTTAATTGAAGGTCTTGTTGTTAAAGCTGGCACAACAGTAAGACTTCCTGCAATTATGAGAGGTGTGCCAGTTCCCACTGCAAAATGGCTTACTGATGGCACTGAAATTAAAACAGATGGCAGATACAAGATTGAGACTGACAATTATTCAACTGTACTTACCATCAAAGACTGTATAAGAAAAGATACGGGAGAATATCTACTCACAGTATCTAATACAGCTGGCAGCAAAACTGTTGCTCTGCATCTTACAGTTTTGGATGTTCCGGGCCCACCAACTGGTCCCATTAATATTCTTGAAGTAACACCAGAACATATGGTTATTTCTTGGCGCCCTCCTAAAGATGATGGTGGAAGTCCTATAATAAATTATATTGTTGAGAAACGTCAATCAAAGAAAGAAACTTGGGGAGTGGTTAGCTCTGGAACAAGTCACACAAAAATTAAGATTCCACGACTTCAGAAAGGCTGTGAATATGTTTTCCGTGTTCGGGCAGAAAATAAGATAGGCATTGGTGCACCCCTTGATTCAGAACCAACAGTTGCTAAACATATGTTTGATGTACCATCCCCACCTGGTAAACCAACTGTTTATGATATTACAGAAAATGCTGCAACTGTGTCTTGGACCCTACCAAAATCTGATGGTGGAACTCCAATAACTGGTTATATACTTGAACGCCGAGAAGCATCTGGTAAATGGGTGCGTGTCAATAAGACACCGATACTTGATATGAAATACAGAGTCACTGGTCTTTTCGAAGGTAACACATACGAATTCAGAGTTTTTGCAGAAAATATGGTGGGCTTAAGCAAACCATCTCCAAGCTCTGATCCAATCAAAGCATCACGTCCTATCACTCCTCCTGGACCACCCATAAATCCAAAATTAAAAGACAAAACCAAAGAAACAGCTGATCTTGTGTGGACGAAGCCCCTTAAAGATGGTGGCAGCCCAATTCTGGGATACATTGTGGAATGTCAGAAAACTGGAACTACTCAGTGGAATAGGATTAATAAGGATGAACTTATTAGACAGTGTGCTTTCAGAGTACCTGGGTTAATAGAAGGAAATGAATATAAATTCCGAATAAAAGCTGTAAACATTGTGGGAGAGGGAGAACCAAGGGAACTGGCAGAAACTGTACTTGCAAAGGATATTCTTTCTCCTCCAGAAGTAAGCCTAGATGTGACCTGTCGAGATGTAATTACTGTCCGAGTAGGCCAAACAATCCGTATTACTGGTAAAGTAAAAGGCAGGCCAGATCCTGACATAACATGGTCTAAGGACGGCAAAGTACTAGTCCAAGAAAAGAATGTTGAAATAGTTCATGATCTACCTAATGTTGAACTGCAAGTGAAAGAAGCCAAAAGATCTGATCATGGCAAATATATAATAGCAGCTAAGAACAGCTGTGGACATGCTCAAGCTTTTGCTGTTGTTAATGTACTTGACAGACCTGGACCATGTCAGAACTTGAAAATAAGTTACGTCACAAAAGATTCTTGCATGATCGCTTGGGAGAGTCCAGTGGATAATGGTGGCTCTGAAATTACAAACTACATAGTAGAGTACCGTCAACCAAACCAGAGAGGATGGTCAATTGTGTCTTCTGATATCACTAAACGACTAGTAAAGGCAAATCTTGTAGAGAATCGTGAATACTTTTTCAGAGTTTGTGCAGAAAACAAAATAGGACCAGGTCCTTGCATCGAGACCAAGACTCCCATCCTTGCCATCAATCCTATTGACAAGCCTGGAGAGCCAGAAAATCTTCACATTGCAGAGAAAGGAAAGACATTTGTATATTTGAAATGGAGAAGGCCAGATTATGATGGTGGAAGTCCCAACTTAAGTTATCATGTTGAGAGAAAACTGAAAGATTCAGATGAATGGGAAAGAGTTCACAAAGGCAGCATTAAGGAAACACACTACATGGTAGATAAATGTGTTGAAAACAAGATTTACCAATTCCGAGTTCAGACCAAGAATGAGGCAGGTGAAAGTGACTGGGTACGAACAGCTGAAGTTGTTGTGAAGGAAGATTTGCAGAAACCAGTGCTAGACTTGAAGTTAAGTGGGGTGCTAACTGTGAAAGCAGGTGACACAATTAGAATTGAGGCTGGAGTCAGAGGAAAACCGCAGCCTGAAATTGTATGGACAAAAGACAAAGATGCCACAGATCTAACCAGGTCTCCAAGAGTCAGTATTGAAACAACTTCTGACACATCTAAGTTTGTTCTCACAAAATCAAGGCGTAGTGATGGTGGGAAATATGTGATTACTGCAACTAACACAGCTGGCAGTTTTGTAGCATATGCTACTGTTATTGTCTTGGATAAACCAGGTCCTGTTAGAAATTTGAAAGTAACTGATATTTCAAGTGATAGATGTACTGTTACTTGGGACCCTCCAGAAGATGATGGTGGTTGTGAAATACAGAACTACATCCTGGAAAAATGTGAAAGCAAGCGCATGGTTTGGTCTACATACTCCTCCTCTGTTCTAACGAACTATGCAAATGTGACACGCCTCATTGAAGGTAATGAATATATATTCAGAGTTCGTGCAGAGAACAAAATGGGCACTGGTCCACCAACAGAAACACACCCAATTATTGCAAAAACAAAATATGATAGACCTGGACGCCCTGACCCTCCAGATGTCACAAGAGTTAGCAAAGAAGAGATGACCGTAGTCTGGAATCCACCAGAGTATGATGGTGGCAAATCAATTACAGGATACATTTTAGAGAAGAAAGAGAAACGATCACTGAGATGGGTTCCTGTTACTAAGACTGCAATCCCAGAGAGACGCAAGAAGGTTACTAATCTCATCCCTGGTCATGAATATCAGTTCCGCGTCAGTGCTGAAAATGAAGTTGGACTTGGAGAACCGAGTTTGCCATCAAGACCTGTGGTAGCAAAAGACCCAATAGGTATCATACCACTATATTCTACTGTATCTTGTTTTCATGTTAACATCACAGACTGCTAAATTACACAACTGTGTTCTTATCCGTAATTTTTATTGTCTTTCAGAACCACCTGGTCCTCCCACAAACTTGAGAGTGGTTGATAGCACAAAGAGTTCCATAACCCTTGGTTGGGGAAAACCGGTGTATGATGGTGGTGCTCCAATTATTGGATATGTTGTGGAAATTAGACCAAAAGTTGAAGGTGCTGATCCTGAAGCAGGATGGAAACGCTGCAATGTTGCTGCCCAGGTTATTCATACACAATTTACTGCCACCAGCCTGGATGAGAACCAGTTATATGAGTTCAGAGTTTCTGCCCAAAACCAGGTTGGCCTTGGCCGACCAGCTGAACTGAAAGAAGCTGTATCTCCCAAAGAAATACTTGGTGAGTTTTCACATCCTCTTTATGAGTATTTGCATACAATCTTTATTTGTTCAGGTTTTATTTTACTTCATGCACTAAACTTTGCATTTATTCCTTTGATTTCTTTGTTTTTGTCTTTCAGAACCTCCTGAGATTGAGTTGGATGCAAGCATGAGAAAGTTAGTCACAGTAAGGGCAGGATGCCCTATTAGACTTTTTGCCATCGTTAGGGGTCGCCCAGCACCAAAAGTCACCTGGAGGAGAATGGGTATTGATAACGTTATCAGAAAAGGGCAAGTTGATCTGGTTGACACTATGGCCTTCTGTGTCATCCCTGATTCAACGCGTGATGACTCAGGCAAATATTCATTGACGCTTGTTAATGCAGCTGGAGAAAAAGCTGTATTTGTGAACGTCAGAGTCCTGGGTAAGTAACGAGAGAAATACCTCTAGCTAATTTTTTAACTATACTAAAAGTTAATTGCCAGAAATTTTATGGCCCCCAGCTGCTACAGTTTTTGAGCATAACTGTGTGAGCTAACACTAACTCCCCCTACTTAGGAAACTATTAGAACCCTTTAATTTTAATTTATGAAAGAAGAAAAGATAAGCATAAATTTATATTTCTTTATAGATACACCTGGACCTGTATCAGACTTCAAGGTTTCAGATGTCACCAAGATGTCATGCCATCTTTCATGGGCACCTCCAGAGAACGATGGTGGTAGCCCAGTGACTCATTACATTCTGCAAAAACGTGAGGCTGACAGGAAGACGTGGGGAACAGTCACTGCAGAACTAAAGAAAACCAGTTTCCAAATAGCTAACCTGGTACCCGGAAATGAATATTTCTTTAGAGTAACAGCAGTAAATGAATATGGGTCAGGTGTTCCAACTGATATACCAAAACCAGTTCTTGCAACAGATCCTCTAAGTAAGTCTGCCTTTATGCACGTTTTATGCTTTTTCTCTACTTTTAATAAGATTTTGCATTTTTTGAAAGCTGATGTTTCTAAATTGCACAATGCTACTAACTAATCAATGATAAATATTTCTCTGTCAGTTTCTTTCAAAATATGCAATCTATGAACACAGTACCTTTGCACTTATTAAGATTTTTTTCTCTTTTCTGTATTGTCCTTGTTGAGACAAAATGGAGAGCATCCAATAATTCAACAAGAATTCAATAGCCAGAAAATTTTGGAAATTCAGTGTTTAATGTGTTTCTCATTTTTTTGCCCTGAAAGGTGAACCCGATCCACCAAGAAAACTTGAAGTTACTGAAATTACGAAGAATAGTGCTACTTTAGGCTGGCTGCCACCATTACGAGATGGAGGTTCTAAAGTTGATGGCTACATTGTTAGCTACAAAGAAGATGATCAACCAGCGGATCGCTGGACAGAATATTCAGTTGTTAAAGATCTCTCCATTGTTGTAGCTGGTCTGAAAGAGGGAAAGAAGTACAAGTTTAAAGTGGCAGCTAGAAACGCTGTAGGAGTAAGTTTGCCAAGAGAAACTGAAGGAGTATTTGAAATTAAAGAACAGCTCAGTAAGTAACAATTTAAATACTACCTACATTGCAATATTCTGCTTTAATCATGAAATGAGCAAGCATTCTAGTTGTTTGAGTTAGTCCCAGAAAATACATGCTTTATGAAGAGATCTGGAGGATTATGGTTAACTGTATTCAATACTTTGACAGGCCAGAAAGGATGAGATTTGACCACTAATTAGAATTATTAAAGAAAGTTTGCAGGTATGGTTTCAGATGGAACCAGAAAATGGGAACTAAGGAGAAATAACAGATACTTTCAATGAACTTAAAATGAAAGAGTCAGAATGGTAGTATGAGAGGTAAATGGGGCCAAAAGTGCAACCTGTTTTAAGATAAGGGAGAGCAAGTTGTTGATAATGCAGAGATGGTTGAGAATGTGAAGCAAAAACCAGGAAGGACAGACTGGCCTAACTGAGGTACTAGGGCCCTTGAGGCACAGGAAGATGTAGGGGTACAAGGCAGATGAAAAGAACCTTCTTCATTTGTGACTTGGAAAAAGGAAGAGAGAGGTACAGGAGCAAAAGAAGGTAAAACTAGCCAATGACAGGAAGGAAAGTACTCCAAACATACTTCCAGGTTTCTTTTGGAATAAATTGGAAAGATTCTGTTCAAAAGAAATAGGAGAATGGATTCTATTCTATTGAAGAATAATTTAAGTGTATGGAAAGATCAGCTATGGAAATGCATTTAGTTCAGTGAGAACTTCAGTCTTTCTTTTCTCCTCTTTCATGTTTGTCAGCAATAAGTGAGCAATGACACATTCCAGATATAAAGAGGAATTATGTGTGATGTGTTAATAGTGCACGTGTCTATATAAACATGTCAGAGACCAAGGCACACTCAAATACATTCTTTTATAATCTGCACAAAAGTGTAAAAGTAAGACTGGAATAAATACTGCCCACTGTAGAATCTCCAGTTGTCCATATAAATTAAAAATTATCAAGTCATTCCTACTTGAGAGAGAAGCAGAAAACCTTCACATTAAAACATAAGAAAAAGTAAATTAATATTTCACAGAAATTGAATTTATATGCCTGTGTGTGATTTTTTTTCAGTCCCACCTAAGATCCTGATGCCTGATCACGTTCACATTAAAGCTGGAAAGAAACTGAGAATTGAAGCTCATGTATACGGGAAACCTCAGCCAGTCTGCAAATGGCTGAAAGGAGATCAAGATGTAATTACATCCAGCCGCCTCGCTGTGCATAAAGCAGAAAAGTCTTCTGTTCTTATCATTAAGGATGTGACTAGAAAGGATTCTGATTTTTACACTCTTACTGCAGAAAATAGCTCTGGTACTGATAGTCAGAAAATCAGAGTGGTAGTAATGGGTATGTTCCATTTCATTATTTTTAATATCAGCTTTATACAAAACTAGTTTTACTATATTCCAGTGACTGCCACTTTTTTCATCCCTTTTTTCTTAATATACTATTTTTTGCAGATAAACCAGGTCCACCACAGCCTCCATTTGATATTTCTGAAATAGATGCTGATGCTTGCACACTTGCATGGCATATACCTCTCGAAGATGGTGGCAGTAACATTACAAACTATGTAGTTGAGAAATGTGATGTAAGCCGAGGAGACTGGGTAACAGCTTTAGCATCTGTCACAAAGACAAGCTGCAGAATTGGAAAACTGATTCCTGGAGAAGAGTATATGTTCCGCGTTCGTGCTGAAAATCGTTTTGGGATTTCTGAGCCACTTGTTTCTGGCAAGATGATTGCAAGGTTCCCATTCGGTATGTCAGCTTTTGATAGTAGCATTTCTCCTTCTAATCCTCCTTGTAAGAAAGTATGTGACTGATATCCATCTTTTATTTCTTCCTAGATGTTCCTAGTGAACCAAAGAATGCACGTATTACCAAGGTCAATAAAGACTGCATTTTTGTTGCCTGGGATAGACCAGACAGTGATGGAGGCAGTCCAATCACCGGTTATCTCATTGAACGCAAAGAAAGGAACAGTTTACTGTGGGTGAAAGCTAATGACACAGCTGTGCGCTCCACAGAATACCCCTGTGTGGGACTCATTGAAGGTCTTGAGTATACTTTCAGAATTTATGCACTGAACAGAGCTGGAGCAAGTAAGCCTAGTAAACCGACTGAGTTTGTCACAGCAAGAGCACCAGTTGGTAAGCCAAACATACCAATAATTGCAACAGACTGCTGTTTTTATGGTCATTTTCAATATATCTGCAACTCTTTATGATCTTCAGTTTGCTATTATGTTTATATTTTCATGTTTACCATGACTGCACCTTGAGTGCACTGTGTAGGTATGTTGTAAATATTATAGAATCCAGGACTATTAAAGCCATTTTTTACTATGTTAGCTTTTTATGGCAGAGCTGTCTATAACATGATCCTATTTGCTTTAGATCCCCCTGGAAAACCTGAAGTTATTGATGTCACAAAGAGCACTGTATCACTGGTATGGACAAGACCAAAGCATGATGGTGGTAGCAAACTTATTGGATACTTTGTTGAAGCTTGCAAATTACCTGGTGATAAGTGGGTTCGGTGCAATACAACTCCTCATCAAATACCTCTAGAAGAGTATACAGCTACTGACTTGGAAGAAAATGCTCAATATCAATTTAGAGCAATTGCTAAGACAGCAGTTAATATTAGTCGACCTTCAGAACCTTCTGATCCCGTGACTGTTCATCCAGAAAATGGTAAGAAATGTAAAAGCATTTGAGAACCCTGCTGTGAGTCTGTGCATATTTAAACTATATCTGATGTGAAGAACAAGACGTTTATCTCTTACTAGATGGATTAATTCTTGGGCTTTTTCCTTTCAGTTCCCCCCAGAATAGAGTTGGATCTGTCTATGCAATCACAGCTTACAGTAAAAGCTGGAACTAATGTGCGGTTGGAGGCAAATGTATACGGCAAGCCAATGCCAGCAATCACCTGGAAGAAAGAAGGAGAAGTTTTAAAGCCATCCGAAGGTCTGAAGATCACCACTAAGAGAAATCTGTCTACAGTTGAGTTGTTCAGCGTTAACAGAAAGCAAACGGGAGACTATACTATTACTGCTGAAAATGCAAGTGGATCAAAGTCAGCAACCATTAAGCTTAAAGTACTTGGTAAGCTAAAGACTGTCTGTTAAGAAATGCATTTATAGGCAAATGATGTAGTAAGATGTAGAGCTATAACAATGTGATGTTTATTCTTCTAGATAAGCCTGGTCCACCAGCCTCTGTTAAAATCAAACATATGTATGCAGATCGTGCAATGCTTTCTTGGGAGCCTCCTCTGGAAGATGGAGGTTCGGAAATTACTAACTACATAGTAGACAAGCGTGAAACAAGCAGACCAAACTGGGCACAAGTCAGTGCCAATGTGCCCATTACAAGCTGCACAGTGGAGAAACTAATAGAAGGACATGAATATCAGTTCCGCATATGTGCTGAAAACAAATATGGTGTTGGAGACCCTATCTTGACTGAGCCAGCAGTTGCTAAGAATCCATACGGTATGTGTTTTGTGGGATACCTTCATTAATCACCAGGGAGGGGTTTGTACAGCTATGAATGTAAACATAACTTTCAAATAAATCTTAACAGATGTACCTGGACCTTGTGATCCACCGGTAATTAGCAACGTAACAAAAGACTTTATGACGGTTAGCTGGAAGCCACCAGCAAGTGATGGTGGGTCCCCAATAACCGGTTATATACTTGAGAAGCGTGAAACTAAGGCTCTTAACTGGACGAAGGTAAACAGAAAGCCTGTCATTGAAAGAACAGTTAAGGCTACTGGACTCCAAGAAGGAACAGAATACGAGTTCCGCGTGATAGCATTGAATAAGGCTGGACCTGGGAAGCCTAGTGCACCATCGAAAGCAGTATATGCTCGGGATCCTCAATGTAAGCTAAAAGTCTCAGATATTTTTCATGGTTGTTATTTCCAAACACTTTTGTACAGCATTTGGTAAAATAACTTCACGTTATTTTAATTTGCAGATCCTCCAGGTCCACCTGCTTTCCCCAAAGTGGTTGATACTACTCGTAATTCAATAAGCCTGTCATGGAGCAAACCAGCATATGATGGAGGAAGCCCTATTATTGGTTATCTAGTGGAAGCAAAAAGAGCTGACACAGACAACTGGGTCAGATGCAACCTACCCAAGAACTTACAGGCTACGCGATTTGTGGTAACAGGGCTGATGGAAGACACAGAGTACCAGTTCCGCATTTATGCTGTCAATAAGATTGGATACAGTGATCCAAGTGATGTTCCTGATAAACACACTGCCAAAGATATTTTAAGTATGTTCACTGAAAACAAATTATCTTCTTGACTTTTGTTTTAATTCACAGGATGGGTTCCAAAGACAAGGTTTGTCACAGACCACAGAAGCAGATTAATTTGGAATAAGTTATTTCTCAAAAACTGTCTAAAAGTGGAAGACAGTAGGACACTTAGCAATGGAGTAGAATCTGACTGATGTCTGATTTTTTCATTTGCATTCTGGTTTGGGTCTTCAAGAATTTATTTCTTTTTCTAATCCTAAAATTAAGACTTCTCAGAGCTCTCTTCTGTTCTTAAAACTTTGGGACTTCTTCATGTCTTCTAACTAATTTGAAGCCAAGGTTACTGTTCGAAGTATCTGTGTGGCATACTATTTAATTGCATGACACTTATTCCTCAAGAGCCATGCTTCTGTATGCATTTTGCTATACATACAAAAGCATTGCTTCACAGAACTGTTTTGGTTCAAGATAAGTAGTACAGTCCAGGAGGTTTTGGAACTCCTTTAAGCTCTAGAGGAACTACAAGTCTTCTTCATATAATAAGCAATGTAAATGGTAGAAAAGGCAGAAAAAAAGGAAGTTAGATCAGTGCAGAAAAAATCCAAGTTTGCAAATGATCTTGAAATGGGAGTAAAGACATTAAGTCAATAAGATCATCACAGGCATGAGAACAAGTTAATTAATCCAATGAAATGCTTGTAAAGAGGGACTTTTTTCACAGTAAGTTTAGTGACAGTCTTAAAAGATGATGTTTTAATTGCATGTTTTTTGTTAAACACACAGTTCCTCCTGAAGGAGAACTTGATGCAGAATTAAGGAAAGTCCTGGTGCTGCGTGCTGGAGTCACAATGAGACTTTATGTGCCAGTAAGGGGACGTCCACCTCCAAAGATTACATGGTCTAAAGTGGGTGCCAATCTAAGAGACAGACAAGGACTGGACATCAAGTCAACAGATTTTGATACCTTCCTGCGTTGTGAAAATGTAAACAAATATGATGCTGGAAAATATGTTCTCAGTCTGGAGAACAGCTGTGGCAAAAAGGCATACACCATTGTTGTAAAAGTACTTGGTAAGTGTCAGGGTTTTCCCCATTATACTATATTAGTTAACTTTTTAACTGTTTTGGGGTGTTTATTTTGTTTACTAAATCAAATGTGGGGTTGTTGTGTTTACACAGATACCCCAGGCCCTCCAATTAACCTTATTGTAAAGGAAGCATCTAAGGATTCTGCCTTCATTACATGGGAACCTCCGCTAATAGATGGTGGCAGTCCGATCACAAATTATGTCGTTGAAAAACGTGATGCAGAAAGGAAGTCATGGTCCACAGTAACAACAGAGTGTCCAAAGACAAGCTACAGGATAACTAACTTAGAAGAAGGCAAATCTTACTTCTTCAGGGTTTTTGCTGAAAACGAATATGGTATTGGTGACCCCTGTGAAACTCGCGATGCTGTTAAAGCTTCTGGTAAGAAACGAAGAATCCATTTTGCCTATTTTGGTGTTCAAATTATGGGGTTTTTTTCAATTGAATGGATATTTACTACGTTTTTCTTCCTTCCAGAAACACCTGGGCCAGTTGTCGATCTAAAAGCTTCAGCTATAACAAAATCATCGTGTAATTTAGTATGGAAAAAACCTATCAGTGATGGTGGAAGCCGTATTTTTGCATATATTGTTGAGGTCCTGATTGGTGAAGATCAATGGCAAGAAGTCATGCGGGCAAAGAACCTCCATTTTTCAATGAGAGACCTAAAAGAAGGACAAGAATACACTTTCAGAGTGAGAGCCCAAAATGATGCTGGATATGGAACTCCAACAGAGCTCACAATTGTGGCAAGAGATGATGTTTGTAAGAATCAACTTAAAATCATTCATTCAATACTTCCGTAACTAAAATTACACTTATTTTATGCTTACTATTATTGTTATGCATACATACAAATCAGATGCCTTTAATATAGTATCTTAATTTTATCACAGAGTTTATGCATAGTTGAATAATTAATTATTTTATTTTTACAGTGGCACCTGATCTTGATTTAAGAGATCTACCTGACTTGTGCTACACAGCTAAAGAGGGAAGCAATTTCCGTCTTAAAATCCCAATTAAAGGCAAGCCTGTTCCAACTGTAACTTGGAAGAAAGGCGAAGACCAGGCACTTACTGAGAGTGGAAGAGTTGCATTTGACTCTACAGCAGTTAACACCACACTTGTAGTACATGACTGCCAGAAAGCTGATGCTGGAAAATACACAATAAGTCTGAAGAATGTTGTTGGCAGCAAGGAAGGCACTATTTCTGTGAAAGTTGTTGGTAAACCTGGCATACCAACAGGTCCAGTGAAATTTGAAGAAGTCACAGCCGATGCCATAACCTTAAAGTGGGGCCCTCCAAAAGATGATGGTGGTTCAGAAATCACTAATTATGTCCTAGAGAAGAGAGATAATGTAAACAATAAGTGGGTGACTTGTGCCTCTGCAGTCCAAAAAACCATGTTTAGAGTTACAAGGCTTCATGAAGGAAATGAATATACATTCAGGATCAGGGCTGAAAATAAATATGGAGTAGGTGAAGGTCTTAAATCTGACCCTGTCATTGCAAAACATCCATTTGGTAAGTATCTATTATAACATTTACAAAATTGAAAAAAAAATGTTTTAGTGGTGATATTTATATTTAATGTTCCTGCATTTTTTAATGTGGTTTAGATGTACCAGATGCTCCTCCACCTCCCAATATTGTTGATGTCCGGCACGAATCTGTAGCTTTAAATTGGACTGATCCCAGAAGAACTGGAGGCTCACCAATCACAGGTATATCCCCAAAAGCCTCCCTCCTATTTCTGTTCTTAACAGTTGTTGCTCTGTCAAAGGGTAAGATAAAACTATCAGATATTTATGCTTTAAATTGAGTGATTGATTGGTTGATTAATTGGTTACACTGTTTTAATTCCTATCATTCTCTATGATGAATTTTAAAATAAACAACTTGAAAGTCAGGAAAAGACTGAGAAACAACATTTTTGCACAGAGCCAAAATATCTGAAGAACGAAAACAAACTCACCTAGATGTTACATTACTTGGGTCTATATAATTAGCAATTTGCATTTACAAACACCTCATTGTTGCAATTACCTATATTTGTAATGCACATCTGCATCTATTTCTTAATCTGGTTTTCAGTGTTCCTCTTGCACAATGCCTATGTGACATGCTGTACAGGTAGTGTGATGTTTCAAAATGCTTTTAGAAATTAAGATTTTTAGAAAACCCTGCATATTTTCATCTCACCATTTATCTTCTAGGTTATCATATTGAAGTCAAAGAAAGAAATAGTCTTCTGTGGAAGAGAGCAAACAAAACACCAATAAGAATGAAAGATTTCAGAGTGACAGGGCTAACTGAAGGTCTGGAATATGAATTCAGAGTTATGGCAATCAATATGGCTGGAGTAGGTAAACCAAGTTTGCCATCTGAGCCAGTTGTGGCACTTGATCCTATTGGTAAGTCATCAGGAAAATAAAAAGGAAAATTCCAAAATTTGAAATAACTTTTGTTTGACCACTATTTGTTTGGGTTTTTTTCTTCTAGATCCCCCTGGGAAACCTGAAGTTATCAACGTAACTAGGAACTCGGTAACACTCATTTGGACAGAACCAAAATATGATGGTGGACATAAGTTAACTGGCTATATTGTTGAAAAGCGTGATTTACCCTCAAAGACTTGGACAAAAGCTAATCATGTGAATGTTCCAGACTGTGCATTTACTGTAACTGACCTCATTGAAGGCTCCAAATATGAATTTAGAATTAGAGCAAAGAACACTGCCGGAGCTATCAGTCCTCCATCTGAATCCACAGGAACCATATTATGCAAGGATGAGTATGGTATGTGGATGGCATTAAAAATGTAGAATTCAATTTGAATAATTAATACAAAATCCTTTTTTCCCTATGTTCTTGTTATAACAATTAGGGGGGTTTGTTTGTTTGTTTTCACAGAGGCACCAAGCATTGTTATCGATCCTACTCTGAAGGAAGGTTTAACAGTAAAAGCAGGAGATACCATTACAGTGTCTGCTGTTAGTATCCGCGGCAAACCACCTCCAACTTCAGCATGGTCAAAAGCAGGAAAAGATTTTAGACCTTCAGAGCTTGTGCACATTGAAACCACGCCAACTTCATCTACTCTAACTGTCAAGTATGCAGCCAGAAAAGATTCTGGAGAATACACAATCACTGCAACCAATCCTTTTGGCACGAAGCAGGAGAGCGTACATGTGAAAGTTTTAGATGTTCCAGGACCTCCAGGGCCTATTGAGATCAGCAATGTCTCAGCAGAAAAAGCAACTCTTACTTGGTCACCTCCTGCAGAAGATGGTGGATCACCAGTCAAATCATACGTTCTTGAAAAGAGAGAAACTAGTCGACTGCTCTGGACGCTAGTTGCTGAAAATATTGAAAGCTGTAGGCATGTTGTTAGCAAGCTCATTCAAGGAAATGAATATGTTTTCCGTGTCTCGGCAGTAAACCAATATGGCAAGGGTGAACCAGTACAATCAGAACCAGTTAAAATGGTGGATAGATTTGGTATGTAGAACAACCTAAGAATTTCCAGTGTGTTTTTGTTAATCTCTGAAGACTTGATTTTTTGTTTAAATGTACTTTGTTCTTCCTTATCAGGTCCCCCAGGCCCACCTGGAAAACCAGAAGTAACAAATGTGACTAAAAATTCTGTCACAGTAACCTGGAAAAGGCCAGTAGATGATGGTGGAACTGAAATCACAGGTTACTATGTGGAGCGACGAGAAAAGAAAGGTTTAAGATGGGTCAGAGCAACAAAGAAACCTGTTTCAGATCTTAGATGCAAAGTAACTGGTCTCTTGGAAGGAAATGAATATGAATTCCGTGTCAGTGCAGAAAACAGAGCAGGAGTTGGACCACCAAGTGATGCTTCCAACTCTGTCATGTGCAAGGATGCTGCATGTTAGTATCATGCCTTTCATTTTCTGGGAGTTGGTGGGATGGGTGGGGAACACATTCAGGCAGTGTAAAGATAACTTCCTCTGTAATGTAATGTTTTATCTTTTCCTGACTTTTCAGACCCACCTGGTCCACCTGCAAATCCAAGAGTGACGGATACTACAAAGACAAGTGCATCTTTAGCCTGGGGCAAGCCTCACTATGATGGAGGTCTTGACATTATTGGCTATATAGTAGAGCATCAAAAGGAAGGAGAAGAAGAATGGATAAAAGATACAACAGGGACTGCTTTAAGAATCACTCAGTTTGTTGTTGCTCATCTGCAGACAGGAGCCAAATACAATTTCAGAATCTCTGCCATGAATGCTGCAGGTGTCGGAGAACCAGCAATAATTCCAAGTGTGGAAATCAAAGACCGGGAAGAGATTCCTGACTTTGAATTAGATGCTGAGCTAAGGAGAACACTTGTTGTGAGAGCTGGATTAACTATTCGGATTTTTGTGCCAATTAAAGGACGTCCAACCCCAGAAGTTACATGGACAAAAGATGATGTTTCACTCAAAGGACGTGCCAGTATTGAGAATACAGATTCTTTTACACTCTTGATTGTCACAGAGTGCACCAGATATGATGCAGGAAAATATGTAATGACTCTTGAAAATGCTGCTGGTAAGAAGACTGGCTTTGTAAATGTGAAAGTCTTGGATACACCAGGTCCACCAATAAACCTTAAGCCTAGAGAAATAACCAAAGACAGCATCACCCTCCAATGGGATATGCCACTGATAGATGGTGGTTCACGTATAACAAACTACATTGTCGAGAAACGTGAATCAACTCGTAAAGCATATTCAACAGTGACAACCAACTGTCAGAAGTGTTCCTTCAGGATTCCTAATTTGTCTGAGGGGTGTGAATACTATTTCAGAGTGCTGGCTGAAAATGAGTATGGTATTGGTGAACCAGCTGAAACTGCAGAACCAGTAAGAGCTTCTGAGGCACCATCCCCACCTGAGAGCCTTAATATTATGGATGTAACACGGAACTCAGTTAGCCTGGCTTGGCCAAAACCAGAACATGATGGTGGCAGCAAGATCACTGGGTATGTAATTGAAGCACAGAGAAAAGGAACCAACCAGTGGGCACACATCACTACTGTGAAAACGCTGGACTGTGTAGTAAAGAATCTAACTGAAAATGAAGAGTATACTTTCCAGGTTATGGCGGTTAACAGTGCTGGAAGAAGTGCCCCAAGAGAAAGCAGACCAGTTATTATCAAGGAGCAAACGATGCTACCAGAGTTTGACCTCCGTGGTATCTACCAGAAAACAGTCATTGCTAAAGCTGGTGACAATATCAAGATTGAAATCCCTGTGCTTGGTCGTCCAAGGCCTACCGTGACTTGGAAGAAAGAAGACCAGATACTTAAGCAAACACAAAGGATAAATTATGAAAATACAGCAACTGCAACCATACTAAGCATCAATGAATGTAAACGAAGTGATAGTGGTCAATATCCACTGACAGCTAAAAATATTGTTGGAGAAGTTAGTGAAGTAATCACAGTTCAGGTTCATGACATACCTGGACCTCCTACTGGACCAATCAAATTTGAGGAAATTTCATCTGACTTTTTGACATTCTCATGGGAGCCTCCTTTGAATGATGGTGGTGTTCCAATAAGTAACTATGTTGTAGAAATGCGTCAAACTGACAGTACCACATGGACTGAATTGGCAACCACTGTGATACGTACTACATTCAAAGCCACTCGTCTTACTACTGGAGTTGAATATCAGTTCCGTGTTAAAGCCCAAAATAGATATGGAATTGGCCCAGCCCTTGCTTCAGAGTCTATTGTTGCCAACTATCCATTTAAGGTACCTGGGCCTCCTGGCACTCCTCAGGTGATTGCAGTCACCAAAGAAACCATGACCATTAGTTGGAATGAGCCAGTTACTGATGGCGGAAGCCCAATTCTGGGATATCATGTTGAAAGAAAAGAACGAAATAGCATTCTTTGGCAGACAGTAAGTAAAATGCTAGTATCGGGCAACATCTTTAAATCAACTGGACTTAGCGATGGCATCGCATATGAATTCCGTGTAATAGCAGAAAATCTGGCTGGGAAGAGCAAGCCAAGCAAGCCATCTGAGCCTGTGTTTGCCCTAGACCCAATAGATCCACCTGGTAAACCAATACCTCTGAACATTACAAGACATGCAGTTACACTGAGGTGGACTAAACCAGAATATAATGGAGGTTTTAAGATAACTGGCTACACTGTTGAAAAAAGAGATCTTCCTAATGGCCGTTGGCTGAAGGCTAATTTCAGCAATATACTAGACACTGAATTTACTGTAAGTGGTCTGACAGAAGATGCTGCCTATGAATTCCGAGTGATTGCTAGGAATGCTGGTGGAGCTGTTAGTCAGCCCTCTGAGCCATCAGATGCAATAACTTGTAGAGATGACATTGAAGCACCAAGGATTATGGTAGATGCTAAATACAAAGACACCATAGTGCTGAAAGCAGGTGAAGTTTTCAAACTTGAGGCTGATGTTTCAGGTCGCCCTCCACCTATTATGACATGGACAAAAGGAGAAAAAGAACTTGAAGACACAGCAAAATTAGAAATAAAAATAGCAGATTTCTCTACTGTCCTTATCAACAAAGATTCTTCAAGAAGAGATGGCGGTGCCTATACACTCACTGCAACAAATCCTGGTGGCTTTGCCAAACATATCTTCAACATTAAAGTTCTTGACAGACCTGGTCCCCCAGAAGGGCCTTTGGCTGTGTCTGAAGTCACCGCAGAAAAATGCGTGCTGTCATGGCTACCTCCACTGGATGATGGAGGAGCAAAGATTGATCATTATGTGGTTGAAAAACGTGAAACCAGTAGGTTGGCATGGACAGCTGTAGCCACAGAAGTCCCACTAACTAAGCTGAAGGTCACTAAGCTGTTGAAAGGCAATGAGTACGTTTTCCGTGTTATGGCTGTTAACAAATATGGAGTTGGTGAGCCTCTGGAATCAGAACCTATTCTTGCAGTAAACCCATATGTGCCACCTGACCCACCTAAAACACCCGAGGTTACAGCGATTACAAAAGATTCTATGGTTGTCTGCTGGGGCCACCCTGATTCTGATGGTGGTAGCCCAATAACTAACTATATTGTGGAACGTCGAGATAAGGCTGGTCTACGGTGGGTGAAATGTAACAAACGAGTTGTTACTGACTTACGTTATAAAGTGTCTGGGCTGACAGAAGGTCATGAATATGAATACAGAGTCATGGCTGAAAATGCTGCTGGAGTCAGTGAGCCAAGCCCAACCAGTCCATTCTACAAAGCTTGTGATACTGTATTTAAGCCTGGTCCCCCAGGTAATCCTCGTGTTTTGGATAGCAGCAAGTCTTCAATTACAATAGCATGGAACAAACCAATATATGATGGTGGTTCAGAGATCACAGGTTACATGGTTGAGATAGCACTACCGGAAGAAGAGGAGTGGAAGATTGTAACTCCGCCAGTAGGTCTAAAGGCCACTTCTTTTACCATCACTAACCTGAAAGAAAATCAAGAGTATAAGATACGGATATATGCTATGAACTCTGAAGGTCTTGGAGAACCTGCTCTTGTTCCTGGGACTCCAAAAGCTGAAGAAAGGATGCTCCCTCCAGAGATTGAACTTGATGCAGAACTACGTAAAGTTGTCACTATCAGAGCCTGCTGTACCCTAAGGCTCTTTGTCCCAATTAAAGGAAGACCAGCACCCGAAGTAAAATGGACAAGAGAACATGGAGAATCTTTGGATAGAGCAAGCATTGAATCAACAAGCTCTTATACTCTACTTATTGTTGAAAACGTAAATAGATTTGATAGTGGCAAATACATACTTACAATTGAAAACAGCTCAGGTAGTAAGTCAGCATTTGTGAATGTCAGAGTTCTTGATACGCCAGGGGCACCCCAAGATTTGAAAATAAAAGAAGTTACAAAATCATCAGTTACACTTACATGGGAGCCTCCTCTCATAGATGGTGGCTCAAAAATAAAAAATTACATTGTTGAAAAGCGTGAGTCAACAAGAAAAGCTTATTCAACAGTTAATGCCAATTGCCACAAGACCAGCTGGAAAGTTGATTCACTGCAAGAAGGTTGCAACTACTACTTCAGAGTCCTAGCTGAAAATGAATACGGAATAGGCCTTCCAGTAGAAACTTCAGAATCTGTAAAGGTGTCAGAAAGACCTCTTCCACCAGGGAAAATAACTTTGTTGGATGTGACAAGAAATAGTGTATCCTTATCTTGGGAAAAACCTGAACATGATGGCGGTAGCAGAATTCTGGGCTACATTGTAGAAATGCAAAGCAAAGGCAGCGAAAAGTGGTCAACTTGTGCTACAGTAAAAGTTACTGAAGCCACTATCACAGGACTGATCCAAGGTGAAGAATACACCTTCCGTGTTTCAGCTCAAAATGAGAAAGGTATCAGCGATCCTCGCCAGCTGGGTATACCAGTTATTGCAAAAGATCTTGTGATACCACCAGCTTTCAAACTGCTGTTTACCACTTTCAGTGTTCTGGCAGGAGAGGATTTAAAGGTGGATGTTCCTTTTATTGGTCGACCCAAACCAGCAGTGTTTTGGCATAAAGATAATGTGGCCTTGAAGCAGACTACAAGAGTAAATGCAGAAAGTTCAGAAAATAACACAGTGTTGACAATAAAAGAAGCATGCAGAGAAGATGTGGGAACATATTTAGTTAAACTTACAAACTCTGCAGGTGAAGCAACTGAGAACCTAAATATTGTTGTCCTTGATAAACCAGGACCTCCAACTGGACCAGTAAAAGTAGATGAAGTAACAGCAGATAGTATTACCATTTCCTGGGAACCACCCACATATGATGGCGGCAGCTCTATCAATAATTACATTGTAGAAAAAAGAGACACTTCCACCACCACTTGGCATATCGTGTCAGCTACTGTTGCAAGAACAACTCTAAAAGCATGTCGATTAAAGACTGGCTGTGAATATCAGTTCAGAATCGCAGCTGAGAACAGATACGGGAAGAGTACCTATCTTACTTCAGAGTCAATCATAGCCCAATATCCATTTAAAGTTCCCGGTCCACCTGGAACACCTTTTGTGACAAATGTCTCAAAAGACAGCATGGTGGTACAATGGAACGAACCAGTCAATGATGGTGGTAGCAAGATCATTGGGTATCACTTGGAGCGCAAAGAAAGAAACAGCATTCTGTGGATTAAACTGAATAAAACACCTATTCCAGATACCAAATTTAAGACAACTGGCCTTGAGGAAGGTCTTGAATATGAGTTCAGAGTTTATGCAGAAAACATAGTAGGCATTGGAAAGGCAAGTAAAGCATCTGAATGCTATACTGCACATGACCCATGTGACCCTCCAGGTCGTCCAGAACCTATAATTGTCACAAGAAGCTCAGTAACACTTCAGTGGAAGAAACCTGTATATGATGGTGGAAGTAAGATCACAGGCTACATTGTTGAAAAGAAGGAGCTACCTGATGGTCGTTGGATGAAAGCAAGCTTTACAAATGTCATTGATACCCAATTTGAAGTAACTGGTCTAGTTGAAAACCAAAGGTATGAGTTCCGCGTTATAGCACGAAATGCTGCTGGTGTTTTCAGTGAACCCTCCGAGAGCTCAGGGGCGATTACAGCACGAGATGAAGTAGAACCTCCTCAAATAAGTATGGATCCAAAATACAAAGACACTATTGTAGTCCACGCTGGTGAGTCATTTAAGCTTGATGCTGACGTACATGGCAAACCAATACCATCCATTCAGTGGTTAAAAGGTGATCGTGAGCTGACCAACACTGCTCGTATGGAAATAAAGAGCACCAACTTTGCAACAAGCCTTAGTGTGAAGGAAGCCATTAGAGTTGACAGCGGTCAGTATGTACTACTGGCAAAGAATGTTGCAGGTGAAAAGAAAGTTCCTGTTAACGTCAAAGTTCTTGACAGACCTGGACCACCAGAAGGACCTGTTGACATTACTGGTGTTACTTCCGAAAAATGCATGCTGTCATGGAAACCTCCACTACAAGATGGTGGTAGTGATATTTCACACTACGTTGTAGAAAAAAGGGAAACCAGTCGCTTGGTGTGGACGGTCGTTGATTCAAATGTGCAAACCCTAAATTGCAAAGTTACAAAACTTTTAGAAGGAAACGAGTATGTTTTCCGCATCATGGCAGTAAATAAATACGGCATTGGTGAACCTCTTGAGTCTGAGCCAGTACTCGCAAAGAACCCATTTGTAGTGCCACTTCCACCAAAGGCACCAGAAGTCACAGCCATTACCAAGGATTCTATGATAGTTGTATGGGAAAGGCCAGCCTCAGACGGTGGTAGTGAAATCCTAGGCTATGTCCTTGAAAAACGAGACAAGGAAGGCATACGCTGGACAAGATGTAACAAACGCCTGATAAGTGAACTGCGATACAGAGTGACTGGGCTTATAGAAAATCATGATTACGAGTACAGAGTTTCAGCTGAAAATGCTGCTGGTCTTAGTGAACCAAGCCCCCCTTCAACTTACTACAAAGCATGTGATCCTATCTACAAGCCTGGTCCACCAAATAATCCTAAAGTTGTGGATGTTACAAGATCTTCAGTTTTCCTTTCATGGGGTAAACCTATCTATGATGGTGGCTCTGAAATTCAGGGATACATTGTGGAAAAATGTGATGTAAGTGATGGTGAATGGGCAATTTGTACCCCTCCAACTGGAATTAAGAATACTCACATCGAAGTAGAAAAATTAGTGGAAAAACATGAATACAAATTCCGCATATGTGCAGTTAATAAAGCAGGAGTTGGAGAACATGCAGACGTTCCTGGTTCTGTCATCGTGGAAGAAAAGATGGAGGCACCAGACCTTGACCTTGACATGGAATTAAGGAAGATTGTAAATGTGAGGGCAGGAGGCTCCTTAAGACTGTTTGTTCCCATCAGAGGTCGTCCAACACCTGAAGTAAAATGGGGTAAAGTGGACGGTGAGATCAGAGAGGCAGCTATTATTGATACCACTAGCAGCTTCACTTCCCTTGTTCTAGACAATGTGAACAGATTTGATACTGGAAAGTACACTCTGACTTTAGAAAACAGCAGTGGAACAAAGTCTGCTTTTGTCAGCGTAAGAGTACTGGATACCCCAAGTGCACCTGTTAATTTAAAAATCAGAGAGATCACTAAAGACTCTGTTTCACTTTCATGGGAACCTCCTCTCTTAGACGGTGGAGCAAAAATAAAGAATTACATTATTGAAAAGCGTGAAGCAACAAGAAAGGCTTATGCAGCTGTTGTAACAAACTGCCACAAGACTTCATGGAAAGTAGATCAACTTCAGGAGGGCTGCTATTACTTCTTTAGAATCTCTGCCGAGAATGAATATGGAATTGGCCTCCCTGCAGAAACCAGTGACCCAATTAAAGTTGCTGAAGTTCCACAGCCCCCTGGGAAAATAACAGTGGATGATGTCACGAGAAACAGTGTCTCTCTGAGCTGGGCAAAACCTGAACATGATGGTGGCAGCAAAATCATACAGTACATTGTTGAAATGCAAGCAAAAGGTAGTGAGAAGTGGTCAGAGTGTGCCCGTGTAAAAACACTTGAAGCAGTTATTACCAACCTAACTCAAGGGGAAGAATATCTTTTTAGAGTAATGGCTGTAAATGAAAAGGGTAAGAGTGATCCAAGAGCACTTGCAGTTCCAATAGTTGCCAAAGACCTGGTGATTGAACCTGATGTAAGGCCTGCTTTTCACAGTTATAGTATCCAAGTGGGACAAGATCTGAAAGTAGAAGTACCAATTTCAGGTCGACCTAAACCCACTGTTACCTGGGTAAAAGACGGCCAACCATTAAGGCAGACGACAAGAGTCAACGTTAGTGATTCAACTGATCTCACTGTATTGAATATTAAAGAAACTAGCAAAGAGGACAGTGGCACTTATGAAATCACTGTGGCTAATGTTGTTGGGCAAAAGTCTGCCTCTGTTGAAATTATAACTCTAGACAAACCTGATCCTCCAGTAGGACCTGTGAAGTTCGATGAAATAAGTGCAGAAAGTATTACCCTATCATGGAATCCACCAGCGTACACAGGTGGCTGCCAAATCACCAACTACGTTGTTCACAAGAGAGACACAACAACCACTGTATGGGAAACAGTTTCAGCTACTGTTGCAAGAACTACACTGAAGGTGACAAAACTGAAAACTGGTTCAGAATACCAGTTCAGAATATTTGCTGAGAACAGATATGGACAGAGCTTTGCCTTGGAATCTGCACCGGTTGTAGCTCAGTACCCCTACAAGGAACCGGGACCTCCTGGCACACCATTTGTGACAATGGTTACAAAAGACTCCATGGTTGTACAGTGGCATGAACCAATAAATGATGGTGGCAGTAGAGTGCTAGGCTATCATCTTGAGAGAAAGGAGAAAAACAGCATTTTATGGGCTAAAGTGAACAAGACTATTATACAGGACACAAGTTTTAAGACAACTAACCTTGAAGAAGGAATTGAATATGAGTTCCGAGTTTCTGCAGAAAATATTGTTGGTGTAGGCAAAATAAGTAAAGTTTCTGAGTGCTATGTAGCTCGTGACCCATGTGATCCTCCAGGTCGCCCAGAAGCTATAATAATAAAAAGAAGCTCTATTACTCTAAAATGGACCAAACCAGAATATGATGGTGGAAGTAAGATTACTGGCTATATTGTAGAGAAACGTGACTTACCAGATGGTCGCTGGATGAAAGCTAGCTTCACAAACATAATTGAAACTCAGTTCACTGTAACAGGGCTTACTGAAGACCAAAGATACGAATTTAGAGTAATTGCAAAGAATGCTGCAGGTGCAATCAGCAAACCTTCTGACAGTACAGGACCAATAACAGCAAGGGATGAAGTTGAACTTCCACGAATTTCAATGGATCCAAAGTACAAAGACACAATTGTTGTAAACGCTGGTGAAACGTTCAGACTTGAGGCTGATGTTCATGGAAAGCCACTACCAACCATTAAGTGGTACAAAGGAGATAAAGAGCTTGAGGAAACTGCTAGATGTGAAATAAAGAACACAGATTTCAGTGCACTAATAATTGTAAAAGATGCTATTAGAGTTGATGGGGGACAGTACATTTTAGAAGCCTCTAACGTTGCAGGAACAAAGACAGTACCAGTAAATGTAAAAGTCCTGGACAGGCCAGGACCTCCAGAGGGCCCAGTCCAAGTGACAGGAGTTACAGCTGAAAAATGTTCATTGGCATGGGCTCCTCCTCTTCATGATGGTGGCAGTGATATTTCTCATTACATTGTAGAGAAGAGAGAAACTAGTCGCCTAGCATGGACTGTTGTTGCTTCAGAGGTTTTACCTACAATGCTGAAAGTAACAAAACTCTTGGAAGGAAATGAATATGTTTTCCGTATTATGGCAGTTAACAAGTACGGAGTTGGTGAGCCATTAGAGTCTGTGCCAGTAATGATGAAAAATCCATTTGTGGTTCCTGGACCACCAAAGGCCTTGGAAATTACCAACATAACAAAGGATTCTATGACTGTCTGCTGGAGCCGGCCAGATAGTGATGGAGGTAGTGAAATTATAGGTTACATTGTAGAAAAGAGAGACCGGGCAGGCATCAGATGGATAAAATGCAATAAACGTCGAATTACAGATTTGCGATTAAGAGTTACAGGATTAACAGAGGATCATGAATATGAATTCAGAGTTTCTGCTGAAAATGCTGCTGGACTGAGTGAACCAAGCCAAGTTTCTCCTTACTTTAAGGCTTGTGACCCCATGTTCAAGCCTGGCCCACCTACAAATGTCCATGTTGTGGATACCACCAAAAGTTCAATTACACTTGGTTGGAGTAAACCTATTTATGATGGTGGATGTGAAATCCAGGGATACCTTGTAGAAATCTGTAAAGCGGATGAGGATGAATGGTCACTTGTTACTCCACAGACTGGTCTACGTGTCACTCGATTTGAAATCAAAAAGCTCACTGAGCATCAAGAATACAAACTAAGAGTGTGTGCCCTCAACAAGATTGGTGTAGGAGAGGCTGCATCTGTTCCTGGTACTATTAAACCAGAAGACAAACTTGAAGCCCCTGAACTTGATATCGATTCAGAGCTAAGGAAAGGGATAGTGGTTAGAGCTGGTGGGTCTGCTAGGATTCATATACCATTCAGGGGACGACCAACACCTGACATCACGTGGTCTCGAGAAGAAGGTGAATTCACAGATAAGGTT
Source organism: Cuculus canorus (assembly GCF_017976375.1). Lineage (NCBI taxonomy): Eukaryota > Metazoa > Chordata > Aves > Cuculiformes > Cuculidae > Cuculus > Cuculus canorus. The sequence goes on along the minus strand of NC_071406.1, from coordinate 25,314,908 downwards.
CAGATCGATAAAGGCATAAACTACACACAACTTTCAATTGACAACTGTGATAGAAATGATGCTGGAAAGTACGTTCTTAAGTTGGAGAACAGCAGTGGTTCTAAATCTGCATTTGTTACACTAAAAGTCTTGGACACGCCAGGACCACCACACAACTTAGTGGTAAAGGACGTAAAGAAGGATTCTGCTGTATTATCTTGGGAACCCCCCATTATTGATGGTGGTGCAAAGGTGAAGAACTATGTAATAGACAAGCGTGAGTCTACCAGGAAGGCATTTGCAAATGTAAGTGCTAAGTGTGGCAAGACAAGTTTTAAAGTTGAAAATCTTACAGAAGGAGCAATTTATTACTTCAGAGTTATGGCTGAAAACGAATTCGGAATTGGCGTACCAGCTGAAACCACGGATGCTGTCAAAGCCTCAGAGCCACCCCTGCCTCCTGGGAAAGTAACACTCACAGATGTGACCCAGAGAAGTGCATCTCTTACATGGGAAAAACCCGAACATGATGGAGGTAGCAGAATTTTGGGATACATTGTTGAAATGCTGCCTAAAGGAACAGAAAAATGGAGTGTTGTTAGTGAGACCAAAACATGCAATGCAGTTGTGTCTGGTTTGAGTCCAGGACAGGAATATCAATTTCATGTGATTGCCTACAATGAAAAAGGCAAAAGTGATCCCAGAGCACTTGGAATTCCTGTGATAGCTAAAGACTTGACCATTGAGCCAAGTTTCAAACTCATGTTTAATACATACACTGTACAAGCTGGAGAAGACTTAAAGGTAGAAGTGCCATTTATAGGTAGACCCAAACCTACTATTTCTTGGACAAAAGATGAGCAACCACTGAAACAGACAACCAGATTACATATTCAGGATACATCAACATCAACTATCTTAAACATTAAAGAAAGCAACAAGGAAGACTTCGGTAAATATACAGTAACAGCAACAAACACAGCAGGTACGGCAACAGAACACCTGAGTATAATTGTACTGGAAAAGCCTGGCCCGCCACGAGGACCAGTCCGCTTTGATGAAGTTAGCGCAGACTTTGTTGTTTTATCATGGGATCCACCTGATTATACTGGTGGCTGTCAGATAAGCAACTATATAGTAGAAAAGCGTGACACAAGCACTACCACATGGACCATTGTGTCAGCAACTGTTGCAAGAACAACTATCAAAGCAACAAAGCTTAAAACAGGTTCTGAATACCAGTTCAGGATTTCTGCTGAAAATAGATACGGAAAGAGCTCTCCTTTGGATTCTAAACCAGTTGTTGTGCAATACCCCTACAAAGTTCCTGGGCCACCTGGAACCCCATTTGTAACAGAAGCTTCCAAGGACCACATGATTGTACAATGGCATGAACCAGTTAATGACGGAGGAAGCAAAGTTCTTGGTTACCATCTTGAACGTAAAGATAAGAACAGCATTCTTTGGACAAAACAGAACAAGTCACTCATTGCAGACACCAAATATAAAACAGATGGCCTTGAAGAAGGTCTTGAATATGAGTTCAGAGTTTCTGCTGAAAACATTGTTGGCATTGGCAAAGTCAGCAAAGTATCAGAATTGTATGTTGCTCGAGATCCTTGTGACCCACCTGGCCGCCCAGAGGCCATTGTTGTTACAAGAAATAATATCACTCTGAAGTGGAAAAAACCAGAATATGATGGTGGGAGCAAAATAACTGGATATATTGTAGAAAAGAAAGAACTACCAGATGGTCGCTGGATGAAAGCCAGCTTTACAAATGTATTGGAAACAGAATTTACAGTAAGTGGTCTTGTTGAAGAGCAACGATATGAATTTAGAGTAATTGCAAGAAATGCAGCAGGTTGCTTGAGTGAACCATCTGAAAGCACAGGGCCTATTACTGCAAGAGATGAAATAGAAGCACCAAGCGCTTCACTGGATCCTAAATATAAAGACGTTATTGTTGTTCGTGCTGGAGAAACTTTTGTTCTTGAAGCTGATATCCATGGCAAACCTATTCCTGACATCACATGGTCAAAAGATGGTAAAGACCTTGAAGAAGCAACTGCAAGAATGGAAATTAAATCTACCATTCAGAAAACAACTCTTATTGTCAAAGACTGTATAAGAGTAGATGGAGGTCACTATACTCTTAACCTTAGAAATGTTGGTGGCACAAAATCTATACCAATCACTGTAAAAGTGCTTGACAGGCCAGGACCTCCAGAAGGACCTTTGAAGGTCACGGGTGTCACTGCAGAAAAATGCTACTTGGCATGGGCTCCACCTCTGCATGATGGTGGTTCTAATATCTCACATTACATTATTGAGAAAAGAGAGACAAGCAGGCTTTCATGGACACAAGTAGCAACAGAGGTGCAGGCCCTTAACCATAAAGTAACCAGACTCCTTGCTGGCAATGAGTACATTTTCCGTGTGATGGCAGTGAACAAGTATGGAACGGGAGAACCCTTGGAATCTGATCCAATTGTGGCTTGTAATCCATACAAACCCCCTGGTCCTCCTTCAACACCTGAAGTTTCAGCAATCACAAAAGATTCTATGGTGGTAACATGGGGTCGCCCAGAAGACAATGGGGGAGCTGAAATTGAAGGTTACATACTGGAAAAACGAGACAAAGATGGTATCCGATGGACCAAATGCAATAAGAAACGGCTGATGGACTTGCGATTCAGAGTAACAGGTCTTACTGATGGGCATTTCTATGAATTTAGAGTTTCTGCTGAAAATGCTGCAGGGGTAGGGGAACCCAGTGAGCCATCCATTTTCTACCGTGCTTGTGATGTATTATATCCACCAGGTCCACCAAGCAATCCAAAGGTAACAGACACTTCCAGGTCATCAGTTTCCCTTGCCTGGAGTAAGCCCATTTATGATGGTGGTGCTCCAGTTAAGGGATATGTAGTAGAAGTAAAAGAAGCTGCTGATGATGAATGGACTACCTGCACTCCACCAACAGGCCTACAAGCAAAACAGTTCACCGTAACAAAACTTAAAGAGAACCAGGAGTACAACTTCCGCATCTGTGCCATCAACTCAGAAGGAGTAGGAGAACCTGCTACTATACCTGGCACAGTCATAGCAGCAGATAAGATTGAACCTCCTGAAATTGAACTTGATGCAGATCTCAGAAAAGTAGTCACTGTACGTGCTAGTGGCACATTACGCCTGTTTGTCACCATCAAAGGAAGACCAGAACCTGAAGTCAAATGGGAGAAAGCTGAAGGAACAATTAGTGAGCGAGCTCAGATTGAAGTCACCAGCTCCTATACGATGCTGGTCATTGACAATGTGAATAGATTTGATAGTGGTAGATACAATCTTACTTTAGAGAACAACAGTGGCAAAAAATCAGCTTTTGTTAATGTCAGAGTGCTTGATACACCTAGTGCACCTATAAACCTGACAGTCAGAGAAGTGAAGAAAGATTTTGTAACATTAGCCTGGGAACCACCACTTATTGATGGTGGAGCTAAAATTACCAACTACGTAGTTGAAAAGCGAGAATCCACAAGAAAGGCATATGCCACAATTACGAACAACTGCACTAAAAATTCCTTCAAAATTACTCAACTACAAGAAGGATGTAGTTATTACTTCCGTGTTCTAGCTGTAAATGAATACGGGGTTGGCTTGCCAGCAGAAACACCTGACCCAATTAAGGTTTCTGAACCGCCTTCTCCACCTGCAAAGGTCATTCTGGTTGATGTGACTCGCAACTCTGCTTCAATTAAATGGGAAAAGCCAGAGAGCGATGGCGGCAGTAAAATCACAGGTTATGTAGTAGAAATGCAAACTAAAGGAAGCACAAAATGGAGTGCATGTACACAGGTGAAAACACTAGATGCAACAATAACAGGCTTAAGTATGGGAGAAGAGTACAGTTTCAGAGTGATTGCTGTTAACGAAAAAGGTAAAAGTGATCCAAGAGAACTTGGTGTCCCAGTCATTGCGAAAGATATTGAAATCCAGCCGTCCGCTGAGCTTCTTTTCAACACATTCACTGTGAAAGCTGGAGACGATCTTAAGATTGATGTGCCATTCAGAGGGCGACCTCTTCCGACTGTTAGCTGGAAGAAGGACGGGAATCCCTTAAAAGAGACAACCAGAGTAAACGTTCAGACATCAAAGACTTCAACATCACTATCCATCAAAGAAGCTTCAAATGAAGATTTGGGACATTATGAATTACATCTTTCAAATACTGCTGGATCAATAACAGCTTCTTTAACTGTAATTGTCCTTGACAGACCAGGACCACCCACTGATGTGCATATTGATGAAGTTAGTGCTGACAGTGTGACCCTGTCATGGAAATCTCCAGTGTATGATGGTGGGTGCCATATTAGCAATTACATTGTGGAGAAGCGAGAAACTACCACAACGTCATGGGACGTAGTATCTGCAGCAGTTGCAAGAACATCAATTAAAGTGTCTCGACTCACCACCGGCTCTGAATATCAGTTCCGTGTTTGTGCAGAAAACCGCTATGGGAAAAGCACTTACACTAATTCTCCTTCTGTTGTGGCAGAGTATCCATTCAAGCCTCCAGGACCACCTGGAACTCCACGTGTGGCACATGCAACTAAAGCTTTCATGATTGTAACTTGGCAGGTACCAGTTAATGATGGAGGTAGCAGAGTACTAGGATATCACTTGGAACGTAAAGAAAGAAGCAGCATTCTTTGGACAAAAGTCAACAAGAGCCTTATACCTGATACACAAATGAAAGTTACAGGTCTTGATGAAGGACTGCTGTATGAATACCGTGTGTATGCTGAAAACATTGCTGGAATAGGCAAATGTAGTAAATCATGTGAACCAGTTGCTGCAAGAGATCCATGTGATCCTCCTGGTCAGCCAGAAGTTACTAATATTACAAGAACATGTGTCTCACTAAAATGGACTAAACCAGAATATGATGGCGGAGCTAAAGTAACGGGATATATTATTGAACGCAGAGAGATACCAGATGGTCGTTGGCTAAAGTGTAATTTTACCAACGTGCAAGAAACATACTTTGATGTAGGTGGACTTACAGAAGACCAGCGATATGAATTTCACGTTATTGCGAAGAATGCTGCTGGACTTTTCAGTCAGCCATCTGAATCAACTGGACCTGTGACTGTAAAAGATGATGTAGAAGCCCCAAGAATTATGATTGATGCCAAATTCAGGGATGTTATAGTTGTGAAAGCTGGAGAAGTGTTTAAAGTCAATGCTGATATTGCAGGACGGCCAATACCAGTGATTTCATGGACAAAGGATGGCAAGGAGCTTGAAGGAAAAGCTAGAGTTGAAATAGCCTCAACAGATCACGCTACTGCCATAACCATTAAGGACTGTATCCGAGGTGATTCAGGACAGTATGTACTAACATTACAAAATGTTGCAGGAACAAAATCCTTGGCAATTAATTGCAAAGTACTTGATAGACCTGGCCCACCTGCAGGCCCATTAGAAATAAATGGCCTTACTGCTGAAAAGTGTCATCTGTCATGGGGACCCCCTCAAGAAAATGGTGGTGCAGATATTGATTATTATATTGTAGAAAAACGGGAGACCAGCAGAATTGCATGGACACTTTGTGAAGGAGAGCTTAGAACAACATCCTGTAAAGTGACAAAACTACTGAAGGGTAATGAGTATATTTTCAGAGTGATGGGAGTTAACAAATACGGCACCGGTGAGCCTCTAGAAAGTGTTGCTGTCAAGGCCCTAGATCCATTTACAGTTCCAAGTCCACCTACATCCTTAGAAATCACCAGTGTGAGTAAAGATTCAATAACTCTGTGCTGGGCAAGACCTGAGTCTGATGGAGGCAGTGAGATATCTGGCTACGTAATTGAAAGGCGTGAGAAAACTAGCCTAAGATGGATTCGTGTAAACAAAAAGCCAGTTTATGATTTAAGAGTGAAATCATCTGGTCTCCGTGAAGGATGTGAATATGAATTCCGAGTTTATGCAGAAAATGCTGCTGGCCTCAGTCTTCCAAGTGAAAGCACACCATTGATTCGGGCAGAAGATCCAGTCTTCTTGCCGTCTCCTCCATCTAAACCCAAGATTATGGATTCTACAAGGTCAAATATCACAATTGGTTGGACAAAGCCACTGTTTGATGGAGGTGCTCCAGTAACAGGATACACAGTTGAATACAAGAAAACTGATGAAACTGACTGGACAACTGCTATTCAGAACTTAAGAGGAACAGAATACACCATAACTGCATTAGAATCAGGCTCCGAGTACATCTTTAGAGTGAAATCCATTAACAAAATTGGTGTCAGTGAACCAAGTGATGTCTCAGAACCTCAGGTGGCAAAAGAAAGAGAAGAAGAACCTTCTTTTGATATTGACAGTGAAATGCGGAAGACTTTAATTGTAAAGGCTGGTGGATCATTCACAATGACTGTTCCCTTCAGAGGCAAACCAGTCCCAAATGTGATGTGGAACAAACCAGACACTGATCTCCGTACACGAGCCAGTATTGATACTTCAGATAATTGCACCTCCCTTACTATTGAAAAAGCAACAAGAAATGATTCTGGAAAATACACATTAACATTGCAAAACATCCTGAACACTGCTACTTTGACATTAATTGTCAAAGTTCTTGATACTCCTGGCCCACCATCTAATATTGCAGCAAAAGACATAACTAAAGAATCTGCTGTATTATCTTGGGATGTTCCTGAAAATGATGGTGGAGCACCTGTAAAGAACTATGTAATTGAAAAACGAGAAGCCAGCAAAAAAGCATGGGTCACTGTGACAAACAATTGTCATCGTCTGTCCTACAAAGTGACTGGCTTGCAAGAAGGTGCCATTTACTACTCCGGGTTTCCTGGAGAAAATGAATATGGTGTTGGAGTACCTTCAGAGACGAAGGAGGGAACAAAAATAACAGGTGTGTATTACTAAGAAAAATATTAGTTAGTATTTAGAACAGTACTTGTTTTAAAATGTTTGCTTCAAAACAATATAAAAAGTGTTAAATCTGTTTACAGTCAAAAAGTTAATTTTGTATTAGCTATGACTGTGGTTTTACAAATTAAAAAGAGCTAAGTAATAGCTCAACATTTAAATTTTGCTTGCATTTTACTTAAAATGTTTCTAATATACAAATTAATTTAAAAAAACACATTTTCTCAATCCAGATGACTTTCCTGTGTAATTGCTAAGATAAACAGCAAATATTTGCCATATTGCTTAATCTGTTGCACTTCTTTCCTCAGAAAAACCCAGTCCACCAGAAAAACTTGGAGTAACAAATGTCACAAAGGACAGCGTTTCTCTTTCATGGCTAAAACCAGAACATGATGGTGGAAGCAGAATTGTGAGCTACCTTATTGAAGCTCTTGAGAAAGGACAGCAAAAATGGGTTAAGTGTGCCGTTGTAAAGACAACTCATCATGTTGTCCATGGTCTTAAGGAGAATGTTGACTATTTTTTCAGAGTGTCTGCAGAAAACCAAGCTGGTTTAAGTGATCCTAAGGAACTACTGCTCCCTGTTACAGTTAAAGAACAATTAGGTATGCTTCCCCATATAAAAAAAAAGTTGATATATGTTAAATTGGATTCATATTTAAAAAGAGAGAATATTTTTGATGGTTTGAAAATGTTTTCTCTTTCAGAATCTCCTGAGATTGACATGAAGGGCTTCCCTCATAATACTGTATATATTCGAGCAGGATCAAACTTGAAAGTTGAAATTCCAGTTTCCGGAAAACCAGTACCAAAGGTGACATTGTCTAAAGATGGTGTTCCACTGAAACCTACTATGAGATTTAATACAGAAACCACTGCAGAAAGTCTCATCATTAACCTTAAAGAAAGTGTGGCTGCTGATGCTGGCAGATATGACATTACTGCTGCCAACTCAAGTGGCACCACAAAATCATTTGTTAATATTGTTGTGCTGGATAGACCAGGTCCTCCTGTTGGTCCTGTTGTCCTTAGTGATATCACTGAAGAGAGTGTAATGCTCAGATGGCAGCCACCAGCTTACGATGGTGGAAGTCAAGTTACCAACTATATTGTACTGAAAAGAGAAACAAGTACTGCTGCTTGGTCTGAAGTGTCTGCAACTGTCGCTAGAACTGTTATCAAAGTTATGAGCTCAAACTGGAGAAGAATACCAATTCCGTATCAAAGCTGAGAACCGCTTTGGCATCAGTGATCACATAGACTCACAATGTGTGGTTGTCAAGCTTCCTTACAGTGAGTAATATGCTTCTAACTACATGTCAATGTTTTAATGCTCTGACGCTGAAAATAAATGTTCCTAACAATCACTTCTTTCGATACCATCAGCTACCCCTGGCCCTCCTTCCACACCATGGGTCACAAATGTCACACGAGAGAGTATTACTGTTGGATGGCACGAACCAGTCACTAATGGTGGCAGTGCAGTCATTGGATACCACCTGGAAATGAAAGACAGGAATAGCATATTATGGCAGAAGGCTAACAAGACCCTCATTCGCACAACTCACTTTAAAGTCACCACCATCAGCGCTGGCCTTATCTATGAATTTAGAGTTTATGCAGAAATGCAGCTGGCATTGGAAAAGCAAGTCATCCTTCTGATCCGGTTCTTGCAATTGATGCTTGTGGTATGTATTCCCTAGAAAATAAAGACCAGCCATTCAAGTAGTGGCTTCGTGGTTTTTTATTTTCACTTGTGATAATCTGTCCTGTACAGTAAGGCAATATCCAAAATAGCTGTTATTAATTAGCAATACTTTTATGTTCCTACTGCAGAACCACCAAGAAATGTTCGTGTCTCAGATATTTCCAAGACTGCTATCACTCTGTCATGGCAGAAGCCAGCATTTGATGGTGGTAGCAAGATCACTGGATATATTGTAGAAAAACGTGATCTTCCGGATGGCAGATGGACAAAAGCTAGCTTTACCAATGTTATTGAGACTCAGTTCACAGTATCTGGTCTGACACAGAATTGCCGGTATGAATTCCGAGTCTTTGCTAAGAATGCTGTTGGTTCCATTAGCAATCCCTCAGATGTTGTCGGTCCTATCACATGTGTTGATACTTATGGTAAGTGTTTTGCAATGGTATAATGATATGATTTTGTGGTACTAGGAAGCTTAAAGGCAGCACTGTTTTTCAGAACCAGCCTTTTAAATATGGAATGCCTGGTTTTACAATGATTGATTCAAATATGCATGAAAGACTGAATTATTTGGGGTCGATTGTAATGTGCTAGTATTAATTCTAATTGTTCTAGATTTATGATTTAAGTTATACATGCTATCTTTTACGTTGATCTCTATTTATAAATGCCTGTAACTCTTAGCTTAAATAAAGTACTCTTGTTTTTTGTTTTAGTAAATACAAGTCTAAAAAAGTATGTTTTTAACTTATTCTCATTTTTTCTTAAGGTGCCCTGAAATTGAGGTACCACCAGAATTACAGAAGTGGTGAAATATAAAGCAGGAACTTCAGTTAAGCCTAAAACTGGGCATCTCAGGCAGCCTATACCACAATTGAATGGTTCAAAAATGGCAATGAGGTACAAAGCAGTGCACTACTGTCTATTGAAAAACACAACAGAATTTGCTTCTATACTCATCAAGGATGCAACTCGACTCAAACACTGGCACCTATGAATTAAAACTGAAGAACGCCATGGGTTCAGCATCAGCCCATGTTCGAGTATCAGATTACTTGGTATGTCTTGAGACAGGACTGTATTATACTATTAAGCAATAGTTCAGTAATAAATACTTTAACAACTTCTTTCTTCTGCGTTCCACAGACAAGCCAGGACCCCCAGGTGGACCTATACAGTTTTAAGACAGTCAATGCTGAAAGATTACAATAATGTGGGACCCACCAGCAGATGATGGTGGTGCACCTGTAACACACTATGTTGTTGAAAAGCGGGAAACAAGTCGGGTTGTATGGTCTTTAATTTCCGAAAAAATGGAGGCTTGCATCTTAACTACAACAAAACTCATCAAAGGAAATGAGTATGTGTTCCGTGTTCGTGCTGTGAACAAGTTTGGAGTTGGTGATTCACTGGAGTCTGAACCAGTTATAGCCAAAATTCATTTGGTAAGAAACTTATAAATACATGTGCAACTTGAATGATCTTGTGTGCTATTTGTAAGTAGTACTGATCTGCTGACTTTTCTTTCTTTAACTCAGTTACACCTGGACCACCTAGTGTACCAGAAGTCACAATGATAACCAAGAATTCTATGACCGTTATCTGGAATAGGCCCACTGTTGACGGAGGCAGTGAAATATCAGGATATTTTCTTGAGAAGCGTGACAAGAAGAGTCTGAGTTGGTTCAAAGTTACTAAAGAAACCATTCGGGACACCAGACAGAAAGTAACAGGTCTGATTGAGAACAGCGAATATCATTTCCGAGTTTGTGCTGTCAATGCAGCTGGACAAGGTCCGTTCTCTGAAGCTTCTGACTTCTACAAAGCTGCAGATCCTGTTGGTAAGATACGACATGCAGTATTTCTAATTGGTTAGAAATAATGGACAATGAGCAGCTAAGATAGGGTTGCACCAACGTAACCGAGGGCAGATTTTACTCCTCTTTGTGATAAATTGTAAATATGACTTTCAATTTCTTTCTTTTTCCCCTATAAACTATCATCACTTACAGATAAACCAGGCTCACCAACAAAGCTGAAGATTGTGGATACAACCAAGACATCTGTCACTCTTAGTTGGATTAAACTGCTTATTGATGGAGGAAGTCCAATTACAACTACGTGGTGGAGAAAAGGGAAGGTGAAGAGCAAGAATGGACAGTAGTCAGTACTAAGGGAGAAGTGAGAACAACTGAGTATGTTGTATCCCATCTTCAGCCAAGTGTTAATTATTATTTCCGCGTATCTGCTATAAATTGTGCAGGACAAGGAGAGCCTATTGAAAATGACGGAACCTGTCAAGCTAAAGATATCTGGTACTGTACTTTTCAGTTGTTTATAATTTCCTATGTTTTGTTTTTTTCCAAAGCATCTCATATTTTACATTCCAGGTATTCACTACTAATTTTTTCTTATTTCCACAGTGGCACCAGAGATTGATCTGGATGTAGCTCTCCGGACTTCTATTGTTGCTAAAGCAGGTGAAGATGTGGAAATAATGATTCCATTCAAAGGAAGACCTCCTCCAACAGTCACATGGAGAAAGGGTGATAAGAATCTAGGGACTGATGAAAGGTATATAATTCAGAACACAGAATCATCTACACTACTTACTATTCCTCAAGTTACCCGAAATGATACAGGAAAATATATTCTTACAATTGAAAATGGAGTCGGAGAGGAGAAATCAACATTTGTGAATGTGAAAGTACTTGACACACCATCTGCCTGCCAGAAGTTGCAGCTTAAGCATGTTTCTCGTGGCACAGTTACACTGGTATGGGAGCCACCTCTCATTAACGGTGGTTCTGAAATAACAAATTATGTTGTTGAAAAAAGAGATGCTACAAAGAGGGCCTGGTCAACTGTAACAACTAAGTGTTCTCATACGACCTTTAAGCTAACTAACTTGTCAGAGAAGACTGCATTCTTCTTCCGTGTTCTTGCTGAAAATGAAATTGGACTGGGTGAGCCTTGTGAGACATCTGAACCAGTGAAAGCTGCAGACATACCTGGACCTGTAAAAGACCTAGCCATGAAAGACTCTACAAAGACTTCTGTCAAATTGCAGTGGAGCAAACCTGACTACGATGGTGGTAGCATTATATCAGACTATGTTATTGAAAAGAAACTGCAGGAAGAAAAAGAATGGACATACGCAGGCACAAGCAAGAGCTGTGAATTTGAAGTTGAAAAACTTAAAGAGCTTTCTGTTATGGAATTCAGAGTCTTTGCTAAAAATGAAAAAGGCATGAGTGACAGTGTTACTGTTGGACCCATTACAGTGAAAGAATATACAATAACACCTGAAGCAGACCTTTCTGATATACCTGGAGGTCAAATTACAGTAAGAATTGGACATAACCTGCACATTGAAATGCCCTATAAAGGTAAACCTAAGCCATCAATGAGTTGGCTCAAGGATAACCTTCCTCTTAAAGAAACTGAACACCTTCGTTTCAAGAAAACTGAAAACAAGATAAGCTTAAGCATCAAGAATGTGAAAAAGGAACATGGTGGCAAATATACTTTAACTCTTGACAACGTAGTCCACAGAAAATCATTCACAATCACTGTCATCACTCTTGGCCCTCCATCTAAGCCAAAAGGACCTTTAAAACTAGATGAAATAAAAGCAGATAGTGTAGTTTTGTCATGGGAACCTCCTGAAGATGATGGGGGAGGAGAAATCACTGGCTACAGTGTTGAGAAGAGAGAAACTTCGCAAATGAACTGGAAGCTGGTGTGTTCAAGTGCTGCAAGAACAACTTTCAAAGTACCAAACCTTGTTAAAGACACTGAATATCAGTTTAGAGTTCGTGCGGAAAACAGATACGGAGTGAGCCCACCTCTTGTCTCAGCAGATGTTGTGGCAAAGCATCAGTTTAGACCACCAGGTGCCCCAGGGAAGCCTGTTGTATACAACATAACCGCTGATGGAATGACCATATCTTGGGATGCTCCCGTTTATGATGGTGGTTCAGAGATTATTGGATACCACGTTGAAAAGAAGGAAAGAAACAGTATTTTGTGGCAGAAGGTTAACGTTGCACTAATATCCAACAGAGAATACAGGATTACCGGACTGCTTGAGGGCCTGGAATACCAGTTCCAAGTATACGCTGAAAACGTTGCAGGTCTAAGCCGAGCTAGTGAGCCGAGCAAATTTACTTTGGCAGTCTCTCCAGTGGGTGAGTGAATGATCAATGCCTCATGCAAGAAAATTTTAGTCTTGTAGGCTATGGTGAGCAATAACAAAAATAAATTTTAATTATTTTCCTTTCAGACCCACCTGGTACCCCAGATTACATTGATGTCACCAGGGAAACAGTCACTCTTAAATGGACACCCCCACTACGCGATGGAGGCAGTAAGATTGTGGCCTACAGCATTGAGAAACGCCAAGGAAGTGAAGACCGTTGGCTCAGATGTAACTTTACTGATGTCAGTGAATGTCAATATACGGTTACAGGACTCAGTTCAGGTGACCGATATGAATTTAGAGTGCTTGCAAGAAATGCAGTTGGTACAATCAGTCCACCTTCACAGTCTTCAGGCTACATCATGACCAGAGATGAAAATGGTAAGAGCTATTTCTTGACATGTTTGTATTTGGGTTCTGAAGTCAGCTAGAACTTCCAGCTGTACCAATGAGAAATGGGAGGGCAAGGGGAGGGAAGATGATGTGACTGAAGTCCTTTCAGTCAACTCAGAACATTTCTGTTTGTACTCCAAGTTAGGAAGGTCTCAATTAAAGACCAAAATCTGTCAGACATACATAATCAATTGCTGAAAGGCATATCTGTGTTGGATAAGCAGCAGCAGCAAATTTGGAAAGAAATCATAAACTGTAATATTCTCACACACTGAATAATCTAAAAATGAAAATGAGCCTCATGTAGCTTGGCATAATGTAATAGCATATATTAATGGTGTCTTTCACCTACTGTTAATATGATGCACTATGTGTTTACAGGAGAAATAACTTTTATCATTCATACAATAACTGTTTTTTAAAGAACACCATTTTCTAAGTGAAAGAATTCTCTATATAACAATCTTTTATAACTAATACATTAAAAAGAGAATCAGGAAAAATGCTTAGCTATATGGGAGTTGAACTATTTTTTCCCTTTTATAGTTGCTCCAACAATTGAATTTGGTGCAGAGCACTTTGAAGGCCTTACTGTTAAAGCTGGAGAGAGCATTAGACTTAAAGCTCTAATCAAAGGACGTCCGGTACCTAAAGTGACGTGGTTTAAGGATGGTAAGGAGATTGACAAAATAATGAATATAGAAATAACTACAGCTATTGGATACAGTACAATCTTCATTAGAGATGCTACCCGGGATCATCGTGGAGTGTACTCAGTAGAAGCCAAAAATGCATCAGGCAGTAAACGAGAAGATATTACTTTCAGAGTACAAGGTACTGCATCGAACATTTTCAGCATACTCTTTCAAAATAGTATTTTATTCTAACTGCCAGCAAATGATAATTCTGAATCTTTAAATTGCAGGACACACCAGGAAAAGTTGGTGGACCAATTCGATTCACAAACATTACTGGAGAAAAAGTCACATTATGGTGGGAGCCTCCAGCTAATGATGGTTGTGCTTCTATTTCCCACTACATAATTGAGAAACGCGAAACCAGCAGGATCGCTTGGGCATTAGTTGAAGATAAATGTGAAGCTTGCAGCTACACTGCACTTAAATTAATCAAAGGAAACGAGTACCAGTTCCGTGTCTCTGCAGTAAACAAATTTGGAGTTGGCAGACCTTTGGAGTCTGATCCAGTTACTGCACAAATACCTTACAGTAAGTTTCTGCCCTATTCTGCAGAAATGACTGTGGAGTAATCATCTGTTTTTCTAATGATATTTTTCCTTTTTTAGCTCTCCCTGATGCACCAGGAACTCCAGAGGCCTACCAATGTAACAGGAGACAGCATCACACTCACATGGCAAGACCAAATTCAGATGGCGGAAGTGAGATTAAATGAGTATATTCTAGAAAGGAGAGAAAAGAAAAGCATGCGCTGGGTTAAAGTATCCAGTAAGAGGCCCATTACTGAGAACAGATACAGAGTAACCGGCCTTATTGAAGGCAATGAGTATGAATTCCATGTCATGGCTGAAAACGCTGCAGGAGTTGGACCTCCAAGTGATGTTTCAAGGCTGATTAAATGTAGAGAACCAGTCAGCCCACCAAGTGCTCCTAATATTGTAAAGGTGACAGACACATCGAAGACTAGTGTAAGCTTAGAGTGGACAAAGCCAGTTTTTGATGGAGGCATGGAAATAATTGGATACATCATTGAGATGTGCAAAGCTGATCTTGAAGCATGGCAGAAAGTCAATGCAGAGACTGTTCTCGCTACTAAATACACCGTTGTTGATTTGGAGGCAGGAGAACACTATAAATTCAGAGTTAGTGCTGTCAATGGTGCTGGCAAAGGAGAAAGTTGTGAAGTTCCTGCTTCAATCCAAACCGTGGACAGGCTTTCTGCACCTGAAATAGATATTGATGCAAACTTCAAGCAGACTCACATTGTAAGAGCTGGTGCAAGCATTCGCCTATTTATTGCCTTCTCTGGAAGACCTGTTCCTACTGCTGTGTGGTCCAAAGCAGATGCTAATCTTAGCTTGCGTGCTGACATTCAAACAACCGATTCATTCAGTACATTGACTGTGGAGGAATGCAATAGAAATGATGCTGGCAAGTATGTCTTTACTGTGGAAAACAACAGTGGCAGTAAGTCTATCACATTTACTGTCAAGGTTTTAGACACACCTGGTCCACCAGGTCCTATAACATTTAAAGATGTGACTCGAGGCTCCATTACTTTAATGTGGGATGCTCCTGTTCTGGATGGAGGTTCACGTATTCATCACTACATTGTGGAAAAGCGGGAAGCAAGCCGTCGTAGCTGGCAAGTGGTGAGTTCAAAATGTACTCGACAAATCTTTAAGGTCACTGATCTGGCAGAAGGTGTGCCGTATTACTACAGAGTGTCAGCAGAAAACGAATATGGTGTAGGTGAACCCTGTGAATTGACAGAACCAGTTGTAGCCACAGAAGAACCTGCTCCACCTAAGAGGCTAGATATTGTTGATACAACCAAGTCTTCTGTAGTTTTAGCTTGGCTTAAACCTGACCACGATGGTGGTAGTCGTGTTACTGGATACCGTCTTGAAATGAAACAAAAAGGATCTGACACCTGGATTGAAGCTGGACAAACCAAACAACTTACTTTCACTGTTGAAGGCCTTGTGGAGAACACTGAATATGAGTTCCGGGTCAAGGCAAAGAACGATGCTGGCTACAGTGAGCCGAGAGAAGCTTTCTCTTCTGTTATTATTAAGGAGCCACAGATCGAACCAACAGCAGATCTTAGCGAAATAAGCAGACAGCTCATAACATGCAAGGCTGGAAGCACCTTTACTATTGATATACCAATCAGTGGTCGCCCAGCTCCAAAAGTGACATGGAAACTTGAGGAGATGAGGCTGAAGGAAACTGAGAGAGTGACCATCAAGACAACAAAAGACAGAACCACACTGACTGTAAAAGACAGCATGAGAGGTGACTCTGGGAAATACTACCTCACACTTGAAAACACTGCTGGTGTGAAAACATTTACGGTCACGGTGGTAGTCATCGGAAGGCCAGGTCCTGTAACTGGCCCAATTGAAATATCATCCGTCTCTGCTGAATCCTGTGTGTTGACATGGAAAGAACCTGAAGATGATGGTGGCAGTGAAATTACTAACTACATTGTAGAGAAACGTGAGTCTGGAACAACAGCATGGCAGCTGGTAAATTCCAGTGTGAAGCGTACACAGATCAAAGTCACTCATCTCACAAAGTACCAAGAGTACAGTTTCCGAGTAAGCTCAGAAAACAGATTTGGTGTCAGCAAACCCCTTGAATCAAAAACAATAGTTGCTGAGCATCCATTCGGTAAGTGAAACACTTTTGAATTTGTTTTTTTTTCTCTGACATAGATATTTGTAATAACTAACATTTTCCACACCATCTTTTTTGCTGCTTAGTCCCACCAAGCCCACCTTCAAGGCCAGAAGTTTATTCTGTGTCTGCAACTGCCATGGCCATTCGTTGGGAGGAACCCTATCATGATGGTGGCAGCAAAGTCATTGGATATTGGGTTGAAAGAAGGAGCGGCAACACCATCCTTTGGGTGAAGGAAAACAAAGTGCCATGCTGTGAATGCAACTACAAAGTCACAGGACTGGTGGAGAGGCCTAGAATATCCAATTCAGAACCTATGCTCTAAATGCTGCAGGTGTTAGCAAAGCCAGTGAAGCTTCCAGACCTGTAGTGGCTCAAAATCCAGTTGGTGAGTATTATTTTCAGAATTATGTTATTAGTTAGACTAAACTAGAATTGCATTTCTCATTTTTCTGTTTTATTACCCCAGATCCACCAGGAAGACCAGAAGTAACAGATGTCACCAGATCTACAGTGTCACTGAGCTGGTCAGCACCTCTTTATGATGGTGGAAGCAAAATCATTGGATATATTATAGAGCGCAAACCATACAATGAATCTGGTGATGGACGGTGGCTGAAATGCCAATTATACGATTGTTTTCAGAAAACTTTTTTACTGTGACAGCTCTTAGTGAAGATGAAGCATATGAATTCCGTGTGCTAGCAAAGAATGCTGCCGGTGTGATTAGCAAAGGATCTGAATCAACTGGTGCTGTCATTTGCAAAGATGAATACTGTAAGAAATTTTCACTTAGAACAATTAAAAATATAACTGTCAATTTTTAGAACTGTTATGTAATATGTTCTTAAACTCTTTTTTTCCTTATGACAGCACCACCAAAGGCCGAACTTGATGCCAGACTGCAGGGAGAAGTTGTCACCATTAGGGCTGGATCAGATCTTGTTCTCGATGCAGCCATTGGTGGGAAACCAGAACCAAAAGTCTTTTGGTCCAAAGGTGACAGGGAATTGGATCTATGTGAAAAGATATCTCTGCAATACACCAGCAAACGAGCCATTGCAATTATCCAAGTTCTGTGGACAGAAGTGATAGTGGAAATACACTCTAACAGTTAAAAATGCCAGTGGGATGAAACAAATTTCTGTTTTTGTCAAAGTGCTTGGTATGTATGCTCTGATTAATATTCATATTTTGTATACTAAAAACCCCTACATTCTATTAAATAAAATAAGGCACTTTTCCTTGGTGCTAATTACAATATTCATTTTCAACTCCACCCAGATTCACCAGGTCCATGCGCAGGCAAAATCACTGTCAGTAGAGTAACAGAAGAGAAATGTACTCTGGCATGGAACATTCCTGAGGAAGATGGAGGTGCACAAATCACTCACTACATCGTAGAAAGGCGTGAAACCAGTAGACTTCACTGGGTTATTGTTGAGGCCGAATGCCAAACTTTATCATGTGTAGTAACAAAACTTATTAAAAATAATGAATACATCTTCCGTGTGAGAGCTGTCAACAAATATGGACCAGGTGTTCCACTTGAAACAGAACCTGTGATTGCCAGGAATGCTTTCAGTGAGTGTTACTACCTTCCATTCTGCATCAGAATTTGTGAAATATTTTTCACAGATAAAAAATTTGTTACATAATAATTTTTTTCACCTTTTTAAAAAAAACAGCTATCCCAACACAGCCTGGTGCTCCTGAAGAAGTGAGTGTTGGCAAGGAACATATCATTATCCAGTGGATGAAACCAGAATCAGATGGTGGCAGTGAGATTAAGGACTATCTTGTGGACAAACGTGAAAGGAAAAGTTTGCGCTGGACACGGGTGAACAGAGATTACACTGTTTATGATACCAGACTGAAAGTCACTGGTCTCATGGAAGGCAGCCAGTACCAGTTCCGTGTCACTGCAGTGAATGCTGCTGGGAACAGTGAGCCTAGTGAAGCTTCACAATACATGATCTGTAAAGAGCCAACATGTAAGTTATCACATTTAAAATATATGTTAGCATTTACTTATAATAACAGGGCATAAACCCATGCTGATGCTTTGACTAAGACATCCAAACCCACATGGGATCTCACTGATTTAGCTGGTATTAGAATAAACTTTAAAGCAGTTATAGTTTATTTTAAATACATGTCCTGACATTAGCCGTTTAGAAATTGTTTTTAACTGTAAAATGTTTCCTGCACCAATGCAAAACGCATTTTTTTCTTTTTCAAAGATACTCCTGCACCACCTTCATCTCCAAGAGTTGTGGATACTACTAAGCACAGCATAAGTTTAGCGTGGTCAAAGCCCACATATGATGGTGGTGCAGACATCTTAGGCTATGTTCTTGAAATGAAAGAAGAAGGTACTGAACAGTGGTATCGACCACATACAACTGCCACTCTGAGGAATGCTGAGTTCACCGTGACTGGTCTTAAAACAGCTCAGAAATACCAATTCAGAGTTGCTGCTACAAATGTGAATGGTATGAGTGAGTTTAGTGAATCATCAGCAGAAATAGAACCCGTGGAAAGAACAGGTAATTTGAAGACTTAATGTACATTTTAAGGAATAATTCTGTTTTCCTTTAGAACTACTAAAAGATAATTAATTCCATGTTTCTTACACCCTTCATCAGAAATACCTGA
This sequence comes from Cuculus canorus, assembly GCF_017976375.1. Classification (NCBI taxonomy): domain Eukaryota; kingdom Metazoa; phylum Chordata; class Aves; order Cuculiformes; family Cuculidae; genus Cuculus; species Cuculus canorus. Next base: position 25,295,638 of record NC_071406.1, on the reverse strand, counting down.
GCTTGAGCTTGCCGATGATCTGAAGAAGAGACAGTTACAGTCAGAGCTGGTGGTTCCCTGCGCCTCATGGTCTCTGTGTCTGGCAGACCTGCTCCCGTAATCACATGGAGCAAGCAGGGTGTTGACCTTGTAAGTCGAGCCATCATTGATACTACAGACAGTTACACTCTGCTTATTGTGGATAAAGTTAATCGGTATGACGCTGGAAAATACGTCATTGAGGCTGAAAATCAATCAGGAAAAAAATCTGCAACTATTTCTGTAAAAGTGTATGGTAAGTACTGCTACAATTGTATAAGAGCATTACAGCACTTGTAGCACACGTTGCTCAGGAATAAAAACTCAATAATTTCCGAAGTAAGCTTGCAGTTTAAATAACATGAGAATATTTGAGAAATCAGAGAAACAATCTAATCCAAAGGAAAATACATACTTTCTAAAGCTGTGCTAGTTTATACATCAAATTGCAGCATTGTTTTTTGTGCAGAACCAGTCTTTGATTGTAAAAGGAAAGGATCCAAATGGAAAAGAAAATATTTTACTTTTTTTTTCTTTTAGATACACCTGGACCACCAGCTGCAGTGAGAATTAAGGAAGTATCAAGAGATTCTGTGACACTTACTTGGGATATTCCAACCATTGATGGTGGAGCCCCCGTCAACAACTATATAATTGAGAAACGTGAAGCTTCCATGAGAGCTTACAAGACTGTCACTACCAAATGCAGCAAGACATTTTATAGAGTTACTGGACTTCTAGAGGGAGCTTTGTATTATTTCAGAGTACTTCCAGAAAATATTTATGGCATTGGTGAAGCTTGCGAAACATCTGATGCAGTACTAGTTTCTGATGTCCCCATGGTACCACAAAAACTCGAAGTGATTGACACCACTAAATCAACCGTTACCCTTGCATGGGAGAAACCACCACATGATGGTGGCAGCAGATTAACTGGGTATGTTATTGAGGCCAGCAAAGCTGGAACAGAAAGATGGTTGAAGGTAGTGACACTGAAGCCTACTGTCTATGAGCATACAATCATCTCTCTCAATGAAGGCGAACAGTACTTGTTCAGGGTCAGAGCACAGAATCAGAAAGGCGTGTCAGAACCACGAGAGATTGTCACAGCAGTGACAGTACAGGACCAGAAAGGTAAGCATCCACTGTTAAAATTAACTGAGTGAAGTTGATACAAAATTAACGTGATATTTGTAAAACAGATGTTTCAAATATCATTTGCTTTTCTTAGTTCTACCAACAATTGACTTCACTGGAATACCTCAGAAGACAATTCATGTACCTGCTGGCAAGCCCATTGAGTTATCTATTCCAATTGAAGGACGACCACCTCCAACTGCATCTTGGTTCTTTGCTGGTTCTAAACTAAAAGAATCAGAACGTATCAAAATGGAGACTGTTGCCAAAATGGCTAAATTAACTGTGCGCGAGACCACCATACATGACACTGGAGAGTATACACTTGAGCTGAAGAACACAACTGGAACAGTTTCTGATACAATAAAGGTTATAATCCTTGGTAAGGGTTTATGAAAATAATTTCCCATGAACTTTCCCATCTAAACTTTGTTACATCAGCAATAAGATTTCTTTTCTCCACACCTTTTTGTCTTTCTTTTTCTAGACAAACCTGGACCACCTGTTGGACCTATCCGAATTGATGAAATTGATTCAAACTATGTAACCATCTCCTGGGACCCACCTGAGCTGGATGGCGGAGCTACCCTTAGTGGCTACGTGGTAGAACAGCGTGATGCTCACCGTCCTGGATGGCTGCCAGTTTCAGAGTCAGTAACCAGGACAATGTTTAAGTTCACCAGACTTGTTGATGGTGCAGAATATGTGTTCCGTGTGGCTGCGACAAACCGGTTTGGAATTGGATCTTACCTGCAGTCTGAAATCATAGAATGCAAAAGCAGAATCCGTAAGTCTGAAGTTTTGCTTATTCTCTACCTTTAAAAGTAAAACATATATTTAAATGGACTCACTTATTTATCCACACATGGAGAAGATTTTTCTAGATCTTATTACTTCCTTTCGTCAAAAAAATGGTAGATTATGATGCACACTAGTCTTGTTACATTTCCAGAGAAAAACGCCATCCATAAATCTATATAGCTATTATACATGCACTGCACAGAATGTGGACAGTAAGCTTGGATTTTGTGCTCGTCTGCCATTAGCCTTAAAAATCCTTTACCCCATTACAAAAAAAAGGTGAATTTCACTGACCTAGTTTGTAAAGTACTTTGATATCTGCTGATAAACACAGTTTGATCAGACATTTGTCATTCACAACATGTTGCATATTGATAATGTGTACAATTATTTGAGACTTTCTTCACTAATTTTGTTACGTTTTTACAGGTATTCCCGGTCCTCCTGGCACTCCAGAAGTCTTCGATATCTCTCGAGATGGCATGACATTAACTTGGTATCCTCCAGAAGATGATGGTGACTCACAGATTACTGGTTACATTGTGGAACGCAAGGAAGTTAGAGCAGATAGATGGATCCGTGTAAATAAAGTTCCAGTCACTATGACTCGTTATCGTTCCACTGGTTTGGTTGAAGGACTAGAATATGAACACCGAGTCACAGCAATCAATGCCAGAGGCACTGGGAAACCAAGCCGTCCCTCCAAGTCTGCTGTCGCCAGAGATCCAATTGGTAAGTAATTTCCTACCTAGATTAAGCACATTATGGCAGAAAGGAACGATACTAGTAAAAATTTAGCCTTTTTTTCTAATTTTGAAATTTATCTGGGTGTATTGACAAATGAGATTCTGACTGGAGAAAACCAAGAAAATATTAGTGAAAATCTTTCATTTGATGTTTTTCTGTATGTAATCTTATACGTTTAATACAGACTATATGTCACAAGTTAGCATTTGTTACATCTTTTAAATATTCATGAAAAAGATCCCACTTCTCCATCTGATCTCCTCCTCCAGCTCCTCCAGGTAAACCTCAGAATCCAAGAGTCACTGATACTACAAGAACATCTGTCTCCCTGGCTTGGAGTCCCCCAGAAGATGAAGGTGGTTCTAAAGTTACTGGCTACTTAATTGAGATGCAGAAGGTGGATCAATTTGAATGGACCAAGTGCAATACCACACCAACCAAGATTCGTGAATACACACTGACACATCTCCCCCAGGGTGCAGAGTACAGATTCCGTGTGCTAGCCTGTAATGCTGGTGGGCCAGGAGAACCTGCAGAAGTGCCTGGAACAGTCAAGATAACAGAAATGCTTGGTAAGACCCTTCAAGTCTTAACGCTCAATGAAAGTTGTCCTAAGAAAGTATTTATGTGCCTAAAGCAGGTATGATATCATCTGTAAAACAGACAAAGCATGACATATTAATTTTGTTTACAGAATATCCAGACTACGAACTTGATGAAAAATACCAGGAAGGTCTCATGGTGAGACAGGGAGGAGTTATCAGGCTTACAATACCCATTAAGGGTAAGCCCATCCCAATATGCAAATGGACAAAAGAAGGACATGACATCAGCAAGAGGGCCATGATTGCAACTTCTGACACTCACACAGAACTTGTGATCAAAGATGCAGAAAGAGAAGATTCAGGCACCTATGATCTGGCACTTGAAAACAAGTGTGGGAAAAAAGCTGTGTATATTAAAGTTAGAGTGATCGGAATTCCAAATCCACCAGAAGGGCCGCTTGAATATGATGATATACAAGCTCGTTCCATCAGAGTAAGCTGGAGACCTCCTACAGATGATGGTGGTGCAGATATCCTAGGTTATATTGTTGAGAGACGAGAAGTACCGAAGACTGCCTGGTACACTGTTGACTCCAGGGTGAAAGGGACATCACTAGTGGTGAAAGGGCTCAAAGAAAATGTGGAATATCACTTCCGTGTTTCTGCTGAAAACCATTTCGGTACTAGCAAATCTCTCAAATCTGAAGAACCAGCAGTACCAAAGACACCTCTAAGTAAGTAATCTTCTGGATTTTTTAAAAAATATTTTTAATTACTACATTATGGTTAGAAAAGTGCAATAGTATATGCAAATGTTTTAACGCTACATCATTATTATTTCTATTTCTTTTGTTATTATAATTATTAACAGATCCTCCAGAGCCTCCAAACAATCCACCTGAAGTGCTTGATGTTACAAAGAGTTCTGTCAACTTGTCCTGGTCCAGACCTAAAGATGATGGTGGTTCTCGTGTAACTGGTTACTACATTGAACGTAAAGAGACATCTACAGAAAAATGGGTCCGGCATAATAAGACACAGATTACCACTACAATGTACACAGTCACAGGACTTGTTCCAGATGCTGAATATCAATTCCGTATCATTGCTCAAAATGACATTGGTGAAAGTGAAGCAAGTCCGGCTTCTGAACCAGTTGTATGCAAGGATCCATTTGGTAAGAAAATGTTTGCATTAACAGATCTTCTGAAGAGCATCTTAGTGGTGTTTAGAAGCTAATTTATTTCATGTATCTATTTTAATTTTCAGACAAACCAAGCCAACCTGGAGAAATTGAGATCACTTCTATATCTAAGGACAGCATTACACTAGAATGGGAACGACCTGAAAGTGATGGTGGCAAAGAGATCCTTGGCTATTGGGTTGAATATCGCCAGTCTGGAGAAAGCACCTGGAAAAAATGCAGTAAAGAACGCATCAAGGACAGGCAGTTTACAGTAGGAGGCTTACTAGAGGCTACAGAATATGAGTTCCGTGTCTTTGCAGAAAATCAGACTGGCCTCAGCAGACCTCGAAGGACTGCTATGGCAGTGAAAACTAAACTAACATGTAAGCAAAAATATATTGTCGTATTTGCTGAGATGCTGTTGTAATTTGCTGTGTCATAAACCACAATGCTGCACTTAACATGCCGCCTATTTGTTTTACATGTTATTTGCCAACATGACTGTCCTAAAGCACAGTCTTTCAAGTATAACAGACACAAGTATATTATATTTAATTAATATAATTAATTAAATTCTATTTTAATTAATTAAATTGCAAATTAATTTCCAGTAACGTAGTAATAGAGGAAAATTTCATAGTAATCTTCATTATTTTTCATGATCTTTGTCATAGCTGGAGAAGCACCTGCCATAAAAAAAGAAATGCAGGATGTTACAACTAAACTCGGTGAAGCAGCTCAGCTGACATGCCAGATTGTTGGAAGACCTTTGCCTGATATAAAATGGTATCGCTTTGGCAAAGAACTGGTGCAAAGCCGAAAATACAAAATGTCATCTGATGGACGCAACCATACACTGACAGTAATAACAGATGAACAGGAGGATGAAGGTCTCTATACTTGTATGGCTACCAATGATGTTGGAGAAATTGAAACGAGTGGCAAGCTATTATTACAGGCACCTCCTCAGTTCCATCCTGGCTTCCCATTGAAAGAGAAATACTATGCAGGTGCAGGTGGCACTCTCCGCCTTCATGTTGTATATATTGGCCGACCAGTACCAGCAATAACTTGGTTCCATGGCAACAAACCTTTGAGAGGATCAGAAACTGTTACTATTGAGAACACAGAACATTATACTCATCTTGCTATTAAGAATGTCCAGCACAAGACTCATGCTGGGAAGTACAAAGTGCAACTCAGTAATACATTTGGAACAGTTGACACTGTACTTAATGTGGAAATACAAGGTAATTAGTTTTATTTTCAGCATTTTTGTGGAATATTTTCTCAAATATTTACTGGCAAAAGAACTAAAAATATTGTGCTTTTTCTTTTACAGATAAGCCAGATAAACCAGTAGGGCCAATTGTTATAGAGTCTATACTGAAGAATTCTGTGGTGATAAGCTGGAAACAACCAGAGGATGATGGAGGTGCAATGATAACCAATTACATCATAGAAAAAACGTGAAGCCAAAGAAGGAGCAGAATGGCAACTTGTATCTTCAAGCATTTCAGGCACAACCTGTAGAATTGTTAACCTAACTGAAAATGCAGGCTATTATTTCCGCGTTTCTGCTCAGAATACATACGGCATTAGTGAAGCACTGGAGGTTTCTTCAGTTGTTGTTATGAAACCTCCATTCGGTAAGTGGGTGCCAAAATACTAATTTCTGTACACCCCTATAATTACTAAGGTAAGCTTACTTCACTCCTTGAATCTTTTTATTCTTTACAGAAAAACCAGGACAACCTGGCCAGCCAGTAGCAAGTGCTGTCACAAAGGATTCTTGTGTTGTCTCATGGAAGCCACCTGCAAGTGATGGCGGTGCAAAGATTAGAACTTATTATCTTGAGAAGCGTGAGAAAAAACAAAACAAGTGGATTTCTGTAACAACAGATGAAATTCGTGAAACTGTCTATTCTGTGAAAGATCTTATTGAAGGTCTTGAATATGAGTTCCGTGTAAAATGTGAAAATCTCGGTGGTGAAAGTGAGTGGAGTGAGGTATCACAACCAGTCATTCCAAAATCTGATGTACCAATTCAAGCTCCACATTTCAAGGAAGAACTAAGGAATTTGAATGTGAAATTTCAAGCTAATGCCACATTTGTCTGCAAAGTCACTGGTCATCCTAAACCAATTGTCAAGTGGTACAGACAGGGCAAAGAAATCATGCCAGATGGTGAAAAAATCAAAATACAGGAATTCAAGGGTGGATATCATCAGCTGGTCATCACAAATGTAACAGACGATGATGCCACAGTATATCAAGTTAGAGCTACCAACCAAGGAGGATCTATATCTGGCACTGCCTCTTTGGATGTCGAAGGTGAATGAAGGGTCATGATTCTTAAGACAAATTCTTTTTAAGCTTTGAATATTTAGATTATTGGTGCTCTTCTCATTCACTTTTGGTCATGTGTTGCTTTTTCTTCCTCTTTCTATTCCAGTGCCTGCAAAGATTCACTTGCCCAAAAACCTGGAAGGCATGGGAGCTGTTCATGCCCTCAGAGGGGAAGTAGTGAGCATCAAGATTCCATTCAGTGGCAAGCCTCCCCCCGTGATCACGTGGCAGAAAGGACAAGACCTCATTGATACTAATGGACACTATCAAGTCATTGTTACACGATCATTCACATCTCTTGTCTTCCCAAATGGTGTTGACAGGAAAGATGCAGGGTTTTACATCGTTTGTGCCAAAAACAGATTTGGAATCGATCAAAAAACTGTTGAATTAGATGTGGCTGACGTGCCTGATCCACCAAGAGGTCTGAAGGTAACTGACATTTCAAGGGATTCAGTCAACTTAACCTGGAATGAACCAGCTACTGACGGTGGAAGCAGAATCATAAACTACATTATTGAGAAACGTGCTACAACAGCAGAGCGATGGATTCGTGTTGCACAAGCTCGTGATACACGATACACAGTGGTGAACCTATTTGGCAAGACCACCTACCAGTTCCGTGTAATTGCAGAAAACAAGTTTGGCCAAAGCCATCCTTCAGAACCTACTGATCCAATTATAACAAAGGAAGACAAGACCAGAATAACGAACTATGATGAAGAAGTTGATGAGACCAGAGAAGTCAGCACAGTTAAAGCAGCTCACTATTCTACAAAGGAGCTCTATGACAAATATATGATTGCAGAAGAGCTTGGACGTGGGCAGTTTGGCATTGCACATCGCTGTGTTGAGGCAGTTTCAAAAAAGACCTACTTGGCGAAGTTTGTCAAAGTAAAGGGTGCTGACCAAGTTCTGGTGAAGAAAGAAATTTCCATTCTAAACATTGCTAGGCACCGAAATATCCTGTATCTTCATGAATCGTTTGAGAGCCTAGAAGAATTGGTAATGATCTTTGAGTTCATTTCTGGAGTTGATATCTTTGAACGAATCAGCACAGCTTCATTTGAACTGAATGAAAGAGAAATAATAAGTTATGTACGCCAGGTCTGTGATGCACTAGAATTTTTACATAGCCACAGCATCGGACATTTTGATATTAAACCAGACAACATTATTTACTTCACAAGAAGAAGCTCTGTAGTCAAAATTGTTGAATTTGGCCAAGCCAGACAATTGAAGCCTGGAGACAGCTTTAGACTCCAGTACACTTCTCCTGAATATTACGCGCCTGAAGTACATCATCATGATTTGGTCAGCACAGCTACTGACATGTGGTCAGTTGGTGCTCTAACATATATACTTCTCAGTGGAATTAATCCTTTCATTGCTGAAACAAACCAACAAGTTATTGAAAATATTCTAAATGCTGAATACAACTTTGATGATGAAGCATTCAAAGACATAAGCATTGAGGCCATGGACTTCATTGATCGCCTGCTAGTAAAGGAAAGAAAAGCTCGGATGACAGCTGCTGAAGCACTTAACCACACATGGCTAAAGCAGCAGACAGAAAAGACCAGCACTAAAGTCATCAAGACCTTGAGGCACAGGCGTTACTACCAAACTCTAGTAAAGAAGGAGTGGAACACAGTTGTGTCAGTAGCCCGCATTTCCTGTGGAGGTGCGATTAGATCTCAGAAAGGCGTAACAGTGGCTAAAGTTAAAGTTGCACCGATAGACATCGGTCCCATTGCTGGGCAGATAAAGCACACTGTTACAGAAGAAGGAGGGCATGCCAAATACGTATGTAGAATTGAAAACTATGATCAGTCCACACAAGTCACATGGTACTTTGGCATGAGGCAATTAGAAAGCAATGAGAAATATGAAATCAAATATGAAGATGGTGTGGCAACCATGTATGTCAAAGATGTTTCTAAATCTGATGATGGTACCTACAGATGCAAGGTAGTAAATGACTACGGTGAAGACAGCTCTTACGCAGAACTTTTTGTTAAAGGTGTGAGAGAAATTTCTGAGCACTACAGATGCAGAACTGTTAGAAAAGTGAAACGACGGGTTGATACTATGAGACTATTAGAGCGTCCACCAGAATTTACTCTGCCTTTGTATAACCGCACTGCGTATGTTGGAGAAAATGTCAGGTTCGGAGTAACTATAACAGTTCACCCAGAACCTCGCTTAACATGGTTCAAATCAGGCCAGAAAATCAAACCTGGTGATGATGATAGGAAGTATACTTTTGAATCAGACAAGGGTCTTTATCAACTCATCATCAATAATGTCACTGAAGAGGATGATGCTGAATACAGTATTGTGGCACGCAATAAATATGGTGAAGACAGCTGCAAAGCTAAGCTGACTGTGATTCCACATCCACCTCCAGCAGATGCCACACTAAGGCCAATGTTTAAAAGACTGCTGGCAAATGCTGAATGTCAAGAAGGCCAAAGTGTCAGTTTTGAGATCAGGGTATCTGGTGTACCAAAACCAACACTAAAATGGGAGAAAGATGGTCAACCTCTATCCTTTGGTCCTAACTTTGATATAATTCATGAAGGTTTAGATTACTATGCTTTGCATATCAGAGATACTTTACCAGAAGACAGTGGTTATTACAGAGTTACTGCTACAAACAGTGCTGGGTCTACAAGCTGTCAGGCTTATCTAAAAGTTGAACGCTTGAAATATGTCAAGCGTGAGTACAAGACTGAAGAAGAACGGGAGAAGCATGTACAGAGGCAAATTGACAAGACCTTACGAATGGCAGAAATCCTGTCCGGGGTTGAAGCTGTTCCACTGACCCAAACTGCACAAGAGGCACTCAGAGAAGCTGCTATCTTATATAAACCAGCTGTTAGCACTAAGACCGTCAAAGGTGAATACGAAATTAAGAAAGAAGAAAAGAAGGAAGAAAGAAGACTTCGTATGCCGTACGAGGTCCCAGAGCCCCGCAAACATGTGCACACTCTTGAGGAAGATCAGAGCATTAAACATTTTGTGCCTCTGTCAGACATGAAGTGGTACAAGAGGTTGCGAGACCAATATGAAATGCCAGGAAAACTTGAAAGAACTGTTCAGAAACGCCAGAAACGCATACGTCTTTCCAGGTGGGAGCAATTCTACGTGATGCCACTGCCACGCATTTCTGATCAGTATAAGCCTAAATGGCGCATACCAAAGCTAACACAAGATGATCTTGAAATTGTGAGACCAGCCCGTCGGCGTACTCCATCTCCAGACTATGAATATTATTATAGACCAAGAAGACGATCACTTGGTGACTTGTCTGATGAGGAACTACTCCTGCCTGTTGATGACTATTTAGCCATGAAGAGAACTGAAGAGGAAAGACTGCGCCTTGAAGAAGAGCTGGAGTTAGGCTTTTCTGCTTCCCCACCAAGTAGAAGCCCTCCACGCTTTGAACTGTCTTCCCTTCGGCATTCTACTGCAGCAGCACAGGTCAGTTCAGAGGAAGAAAGAAAAAGAGAGCTGAGGTATTCAAGCTATCACATCCCAACTAAAGCTGAGACCAGTGCAAGCTATGCAGAGCTTCGCCAACGCCATGACAGGGCTGCCTACAGACCCCCTAAACAAAAGCAAAGGATAATGGATGAAAGAGAGGATGAAGAATTGCTTCGTCCTGTTGGCACTGCCCAACGACTCTCTGAATACAGGAGTGAGCTCAAATATATGGCAGAGGAGGAAAAGAGTAGACTCAAAAGAAGGAGGGAAAGAGAAATAACTGAGATCACGTCAGAAGAAGAAGAAGAAATAGAAATGGTGCAACATATTCACAGGGAATTTTCACCTCCCTCTAGATTACTAAGGAGAAGAAGATCTCTTTCTCCAACTTACATCGAGTTGATGCGTCCTGTATCTGAATTAATTCGACCCCGTTCACGGCCTCCAGAAGAAAGTGAAAGAAGATCCCCAACACCAGAAAGAACTCGACCACGCTCACCTAGCCCTGTTTCTAGTGAAAGATCGCTCTCTCGGTTTGAGAGGATGGCAAGATTTGATATATTTTCTAGATATGAGTCCATGAAATCTGCTCTGAAAACTCAGAAAACTATGGAAAGGAAATACGAAGTTCTGACTCAGCAGCCTTTCACCCTTGACCATGCTCCTCGCATTACCCTGAGAATGCGCTCACACCGGGTACCATGTGGTCATAATACCAGGTTCATCCTAAATGTCCAGTCAAAACCAACTGCTGAAGTGAAGTGGTACCACAATGGTATTGAGCTCCAGGAGAGCAGTAAGATACATTTTACTAATACCAGTGGTGTATTAACTCTGGAGATTCTTGACTGCCACATTGACGACAGTGGAACATACCGGGCTGTATGCACAAACTACAAAGGGGAATGCTCTGATTATGCAACGCTAGATGTTACTGGAGGAGATTACACTACATACTCCTCCCAGCGGAGAGATGAAGAAGTACCAAGGTCAATTTTACCTGACTTGACAAAAACAGAAGCATATGCAGTCTCCTCATTTAAGAAAGCAACTGCTACAGAAGCAAGTTCCTCAGTAAGAGAGGTCAAATCAGAAATCTCAGCAACAAGAGAATCACTCTTGTCATATGAACACTATGCCTCTTCTGAAGAAAAAATCACTGCAGCTGGAGAAAAATCATTGGAAGAAAGGACTGTACACAAGGCATTCAAGAGCACTCTGCCAGCAACAATCCTTACAAAACCACGGTCAATCACAGTTTCTGAAGGGGAGACTGCACGATTTTCCTGTGACGTTGATGGTGAACCAGCACCAACAATAACATGGTTCCATGCAGGTCAACCCATTGTTTCTTCAAGGCGCTTCCAAGTTACACGAACACAGTACAAGTCTACTTTCGAAATTTCTGCAGTCCAGATGTCAGATGAAGGAAGTTACACAGTTGTGGTGGAAAACTCTGAAGGAAGACAGGAAGCGCATTTTACCTTGACCATTCAAAGAACAAAAATTCCTGAAAAAACACTTACATCTCCCCCAAGAGTCAAATCTCCTGAGCCTCGTGTAAAATCTCCAGAGCCAGTTAAGTCTCCTAAACGAGTGAAATCTCCTGAACCCATCAGCAGCCCCCCAAAAGCCAAGTCACCACCTGGAGACAAAACAGCACCAGCAGAGAAAGTGCAATTACCAACTGCTTCTCCACCAAAGATAAAACAGCATCTGAAAGCAGAGAGTCTTGGAAACACGGTAAAGTTATCCTGTTCAGTTGAAAGCAGTGTTTTAAGTGTCAGAGAAGTGGCTTGGTATAAAGATGGCAAAAAACTAAAAGAAGACAATCATTTCAAGTTTCATTATGCAGCAGATGGCACCTATGAGCTCAAAATCCATGAGCTCATGGAATCTGACAAAGGAGAATACACCTGTGAAATTGTTGGGGAAGGAGGTGTTTCAAAAACTAACTTCCAGTTTACTGGCCAAGTATTTAAAAATATCCATTCCCAGGTAAAAGGTGTATCTGAAACTCATAAATCTGTTCAGAAAGAAGAAGAGGCGCTTAAAGTTTCTACCCAGAAGAAATCAGCAGTTGCAACTGAAGAAAAAGCAGCAGTTCAAGAAGTCATTAAGAAGTCAATTGTTACTGAAGACATCAAACAATTGAAAGCAGAAATTAAAGCTTCTTCAACTAAAATGACAGTGTCCGAAGGTCAGAAAGTAACCTTGAAAGCCAGCATTCCTGGAGCCTCCGAAGTAAAATGGGTGCTGAATGGAATGGAGCTGAAAAATTCAGATGATTACAGATATGGTGTTTCTGGAGGTGATCACACACTGACTATCAAAAAGACTAGTAATAAAGATGAAGGTATTCTCACCTGCGAGGGTAGAACTGACGAAGGCATTATTAAATGCCAGTATGTTCTGACCTTTTCTAAAGAGCGCTCCAATGAACCAGCATTTATCATACAGCCTAAGTCTCAAAATGTCAATGAAGGACAAGATGTACTGTTCACCTGTGAAGTTTCTGGGGATCCTTCTCCTGAAATTGAGTGGTTTAAGAATAATCAACCTGTAAGTATTTATTTACTCTATTTACTCAAAAATTTTCAATTATTCATAAAACCGATCTTAATGAAATAATTGTTTTTCCCTCCTCAGATTGCCATTTCATCGCACATCAGAGTAACACGCTCTAAAAACTTATATTCTCTTGAGATTCGAAACGCAGCAGTGAGTGACACTGGAAAATACACAGTCAAAGCAAAAAATTATCACGGGCAGTGCTCTGCTACAGCATCTTTGACTGTACTCCGTAAGTGTGTTCTCCGGGTCTTGTATTCAGATTAATCACAACTTTTTGCTGTGGTATGTCTACTAAAATGGCTTATTATAAAAGCCACTGGGAATGTTGGTTTACAAATTGTAACAAGTTCTATTTCTTTTGCATATTATATATACAGAACTAAAACAGCATTAGAAATCTTCATAACACCCACAGAGGAGCATGCAGATGGCCTATTACATCAATAGATGCATGTTGACGGAAGGCTATGAGCATTCCTCCTAGGATAACTGTCCTAAGACCTTGGTGCTGGCAATTACTCTTTCCTCATTTACTAACAGAATCTGTTCCAATAAAACAAAGTAATTATACAGTTAAATTTTTTATGGTAACTTAGCCATAACTGAACTGGGTTTAGTATTTTATTTGCTGTATTATATCCCAGTTCCTAGCATCAAGGAATTGCTATGATTTGCTTGTATGACTATGCTTGGGTTTAAAGGAAAGCTGCAGTGACTCAGCTTTTCTATTGCTTTTTATAGCTACAGAATAATTCAGTGAAATACAGGCTTTCCTATACCATGCTTGTAAGATCTTGAAAATGTATCACAGCTTCTACAAAGATGTGCTGAACACACATAGCTTCTCAGTGTCTATTCTAGTTCTAATAGAAAACACCATGCAACGACCCATTTCTTCTCAAGTGTGTTTTTCCTTCAAGCTCACACATATTAGTAAGAGGTTGTTTTTTCTACTTACTGTTTGTGATTCGGACATCGTGAATCAGAAGATTGTAAACAAGTGTATACTCCACTGCAGTTTTCCATTGAAACCAAACTATGCTGTCTCTTCATTTCTATAAAATTAACCACATAGAACTGCATGATTGTTTGTTAATGTGACGTTATTGGTTTTTCCTTCTATGTTCGCGATGCTCTCCAGCTCTAATTGAAGAACCTCCAAAAGAGGTAGTATTGAAGACAAGTGGCGACGCAAGCATGCACGAAAGTTTTTCTTCTCAGTCCTTTCAAATGGCTTCTTCTAAACAAGAGGCTTCCTTCAGCAGTTTCAGCAGTAGCAGCATGACTGAAATGAAATTTGCAAGCATGTCTGCCAAAAGCATGTCCTCCATGAAAGAATCCTTTGTAGAGATGAGCTCCAGCAGTATTATGGGGAAATCTAGTATGGCTCAACTGGAGAGTTCAACTAGTAAAATGCTTAAATCGGGTCTGAGAGGTGAGCAATACAATTACTAGTAGAGTTAGTGCTTCCAATATCCTGAAGTAGTTCTCAGAGTAAACCTGCTGAATGGCTTTGGGGAAACAGACTAACTTGTTGTTTCTTCTCCTGTTTTGTAAAGGAGTACCACCCAAAATTGAAGCTCTCCCATCTGATATCAGCATTGACGAAGGAAAAGTTCTCACACTATCTTGTGCTTTTTCGGGTGAACCTACTCCTGAAATAACATGGTACTGCAGAGGGAGAAAAATTACCAGTCAGGACCAGCAAGGCAGATTCCACATTGAAACCAGTGAAGATCTAACCACCCTGATCATCATGGATGTCCAAAAGAATGATGGTGGAACTTATACCCTGAATTTAGGAAATGAATTTGGTACTGATTCTGCCACTGTGAATATTAATATTCGATCAATTTAGAGAGCTTGATCTGTATTATTTACACTTGTCTTTTTACAAGTGTTTCATGTATGGACTGAAATATCTGATCTGTAAATATAAAAAAAAAATATTTTTTTACCTACCTGAATGAGACAAGTCTAAAACTATACATTATGACTTAAGAATTTTGAACACTTTTTTCACTGACATGTACATACTGTATATAGCCGAAGATAACGGTTATGAAGTTTTGTACCATTTATTTTATGACATTTTGAAATGTAACTCTTGGAACTCACAGTTGGTAGGGGAAAGTTTCCTATCAAACGACTACCCTGCTCAACTTTCAACTAATTTTTGTGCCTCAACTCATTGTTGATGTCTAAGAATGCCTCAACAGGTAGAGAGGCTCCCTGTTGAAGATTACCTACACCTAAGAGATGATACGGTGCATAGTATTTCATACATGCACAAATATTTATGTTGAATCAGAAATGTAAGGCATTGGTGGTGTTTGCAATTACCCTCCTGTAAGCATTGCTTTAATGTTTTACATTGAATCTGATTATGTCGTAATTTCCATACCTGACTGACAATCTTTGGACAAAGTGCAAGCGGCCAGCACTTTGTTCACCCACTGTCTGTGTACTGTTTCTGACATATTGACTACCTGAATAGCTTTAAAAAAGTAACATCACCTGGCCATCCCCTTAATCAATGAGCTATTTAGGTACTCAAGTGCAGCAGCAGTACCCCCTCTTGGAGGTTTGTAGGGTGCAGTGATTGAGTTTGTGTGGTAGTATTAGACATCCAGTAGTCACTTCCCAGGCAACTAAGCAATGAGCCACAGTTTGAAAACAAACTGTTGTTACAACATCAAATATCGCCCCGCACTTCAACTTGCTTTAGTTCTCCTAATGTAGTAATAAATCTTGTTAGCTGTTGAACCTCCTTGAGATAGAATCGTTCATTTGAAATAAAGCATGCTTTCTGCACCACAAAGTCTGCGACTCATTGTTATTTTTTTAATATGCTCTATTTTTGCAGTTGTTGTACTACACTACAGAAAGAGATGCTGAAAGAAAAGCCTAGGTAGAAATGAAATTTGCCTATATAAACCAGGTAGCTAACTGCTAATAATCCAGCTGTCTGTCAGAAACAGTCTGGCTACCAGAAAGTCAGCCTTAAAAACATTAGCATTTAACAAAAAAATTAAAAATTTTCTTTATAGATTCTTCACTGAAAAAGGAGAAATCCTTGCATGCACCTAAGCATTTCGCTGATCTTATTATCCCTCTGTTAAGTGAACCTCCAGGCATTCCACTACACCCTATGCAGATAAATTGCTAATCTCTCTTCTTTATAGCTGGACTCTACTGAAAACTGCCTACAGGAAAGCTGGCTATTGCCTCCATTTTCTTGGCATCTGCAACTAGTATAGACTAGTTGACCCTAATTGCCTGGACATACAAGTTCTCACCTCCTATGGGTGGATTAAGGGCCTACACCACATCAGTTCTCCATCCCTCAAGTCAGCTGACACATCTATAGGAGCAAAGCCTGTCTTTACGTTCCTGGGGAGGAAATCACAAAACCTCATGCAGGCAGGTCACTGTTTTGGTTATTGACGGGAAAAGAGTATCAAGGCCAAAGGAGCAGCTCTGCTTCTAGAATTCACTCTGGTCAGTAGAAGGAGACTGAGAGCAAATACACTCAAGGCAGGCAACACAACACTGCTTCAAGGGCTATATAATTCTCATAGGTGGAGCAGGAGCACTTGTTAGCAACACTATGCATCACTACAACTCCCAGCATACTACTACTAATAATCTATTACTATCTCTGGCCTACATCTGCACAGTACTTCAGCAAGCACACCTAACTTTAAGCAAATGAGTCACCCACATGCCTAAAAAGAGGATTAAAGTACTTAAAGGCTTTGCTGAAGCACAGTCTTAACAGATAACTTTACATGCCAACCTACTGAGCCAGTGTTTTTTCACAAGACAATGTTTAGTGACACTGATAATGTGTAAAGCTTCAATATTCAGTTTCACAGAACACACCCCTAAATGGTAACATTCTTCCACACAATAGATTAAGCAGTATTTGGATAAAAAAATTATCATAACGTGAGCAGTGAACATTTCAAATTATGTGCTCATTACACCCAGGCCAAATATTGGGATTTTTAGCTCTACATTTGCAATTATTGCACTATACGGTCAAGTTCAGGAAAACAGCCTACCACTGACATGCGCGTGAAGGTATTAGGACTTGGTGTTTCCTGGGTCCTGATGCATAAGGAAAAAGAAATTTAGCACTGCTCTATGAGCTGTTGTATATATTCTACTTCAGGGCTATACCTTTCTTAGCAACATTTTACATTTGGCAACGTGAGAAAACTAACTGTGATGGTGGATAGCCACAGTAATATTAAGAGATTCATTTTACCACTAGCAGACAAGATATCTTAGTCTTAACACTGCATTTCAGTTTTTAACTTTGGCTCAATTTTCAATAACTTTTCCCTTCAAGGGGAGAAAACTATGAACAGAACACAAAACCCTCACCTCTGATAAAATATTAAAACTATATCTTCTCTAGTTGTTTTTTTCTTTCTTCGCTCTTTTGGAAAATGATAATGTTCTATCTAGAGCTTGGATTTAAAAAAAAAACCCACAACACAGAATACTTACGTCTATTTAAAATGTCCTGCGTGACCAACACAGTGGCCTTCTGTGAGGGAGTGACAACATCAGTGCACACAGGAAAAGCAATGGATGTCACCTATATGGACTTCTGTAAAGCCTTTGACAGTCCCCCACATCCTTCTCTCTAAATTGGAGACAGATGGATTTGATGGGCGGACTGTTCCGTGGATAAAGAATTGGTTGAATGATTGTATTGAGAGTAGTGGTCAATGGCTCGATGTCCCGATGGAGATCCGTGACAAGTGGCATCCCTCAGGGGCCTGTACTGGGACCAGAGTTGTTTAATATTTTCATTGTATATCGACAGCAGAAGTGCACCCTCAGGAAGTTTGCAGATTACACCAAGCTGTGTGCTGCAGTTGTCACACCAGAAAAAATGGATGCCATCCAGAGGCACCTGGACAAGCTGAAGAAGTGGGCCGGTGTGAACCTCATGAGGTCCAACAAGGCCAAGCACAAGATCCTACACCTGGGTCAGGGCAATCTGCAGTTTCCAGACAGGCTGGGGGATGACACGATTGCGAACAGCCCTTGGAAGGACTTGGGAGTGCTGATTAACGAGAAGCTTGACATAGACAGGCACTGTGCCCTCACAGCCCAGGCCAACATTGTCCCGGGCTGCATCAAAAGCAGCATGGCCAGCAGGTCAAGGGAGGTGACTCTCCACCTCTACATCAGTCTCACAAGACTCTACCCAGAGTATTGTGTCCATTTCTGGAATCCTCAACATAAGAAGGATATAGAAGTGTTGGAAGGGGTCCAGAGAAGGGCTACAAAGATGTTCAGAGGGCTGGAGCACCTCCCATACGAGGACAGGCTGAGAGGGTTGGGGTTGTTCAGCCTGGAGAAGGCTCTGGGAAGACCTTATAGAGGCCTTCCAGCACCTGAAGGGGGCCTACAAGAAAGCTGGGGAGGGACTTTTTACAAGGGTACATAGTGACACGATGAGGGGGAATGGCTTCAAATTGGAAGGGGGGAGATTGAGATTAGACATTACAAAGAAATTCTTCACGATGAGGGTGGTGAGGCACTGGCACAGGTTGCCCAAGGTGGTTGTGCATGTCCCCTCCCTGGAAGTGTCCAAGGTCAGGCAGGATGGGTCCCTGTCAACCCTAACCAATTCATGAAAAAAAACCCAAAGCATAACACAGTCAAAAATAAATCATTGTGTTATTCCCACACTGAAACACGCCATAGTAGCTGCAGTACAAAGGACAAAGAATGACAGAAAATAAGGTAGTCTAACATGTCATAAAATGACAATCAGTATAAAGAAAAACAAGAGCTAGACACATGCAAGGTAATTATGACCTGCTTCTATCTCTGTAACATAGACTTCGTAGAAAATGCCTTGGCAGCCCATGGAACTGAGAAAGGAAACATACAGAAATAGTCAAAGCAATATTTATCACAATATTAACACAGGGAAAAGAAGAAGAAGACCCCTTAAATCCTGTCCCTCGAAGGATTTAAAGTATTACCTTTGACATCTATAACTGACGGTCTTGGAGACAGCCGTTTACCCTTCTTTTTGAAAAAGCCGAAGCACATTAAACAGTAGAGATTTTCAGGATAGTAATTGTGGATTTGGGCACTCATTTCTACATAAATCCCCTTTAAGCAGTCACATTCTTCTCTATATCTGGATCTGAAACTCCTAGCTTCAGCCCTCAAAGCAGTCAGTAAAGACACACTCATAACAGACAGGTTTCATATCAACTCCTTTAAAGCCAGATAATGAGGAAAATCTGAAAAAAAACCACTTTGTTTTAAGACACAGACATTTCCTTCATTTAAGTAATAAACCCCTTGAAAAAGTTATTACCCTACACCAGCAGGAAGAACACCTACATGACAATACTTATACTGAAAATGGCATAACAAGCAAAACTCAAGGTTACAGTTTTGTGAAAATAATTTTAACACAAATAGCTGTGATTTCAATTTCTAAATAAAATACGTACTTCTTTAATGCAGAAGCAACCTCTGAACTATTTCTCCCCTCAAGGTTGCTTTCTCTGGGGAAAAATATTAAAAAGTCAACCTATACACTATATATACTTACTATACACTAAGTGGAAAGAAACACAAACATTAATTTTCAGAAGTTTAAAGCACCTAAACTTTGTAATCTCAGTATCTGTAAACCTCCAAATCACTGAGTGCCTGATCATGAATTCTTTATAGTACAAGCTGGTAAGCCATTTAGACACATTCCATTTCTAATTGTCTGATGTTAGCAACTCCAGAGATAACTCCGTAACTAGAAGTTATCACTTTTCACCTAAATACATGTAGTATGCTAATATTCCCTAAGTGATAAATAATATTTAAAAAAATTAAATTTATTTCAGATTGACCTCGTCGGAAGCAATTGAGTTCAGAGCCAGGTGCAGCTCTCATTCTCCTCCAGAAAGAATGATACGATTAGGCATTCCTGACAAACTCTCTCCTAAACATGGAAATTAAAATGTAAGAGTATCCAGATCTTTTTTTGAGTCTGACTGTATATGGATTGCTGTGATTTAGACACCAAAGTAACACTTTGAGAAATGACTTCTTGGCTCCAGATGCAAAAAGCATGATGGCATATCACTACATCGATTTCACCAAAACACATCTCAAGTTTTTTTGCTACAGAGTTTAGCACACACTTATATATAAAGGCTGATTTAACTTTAGCAGGAACACGTTATATAGATACAAAGCCATCATTCCAGCTTCAGTGACATGGAGAAACTCAAAATAGTGCTGAAGTCATTATATGCAAATTTTGTGCCTGAATATAATCATTACATCTTTTGTCTAAACAATCTTATCTCTGGCAGTATTTAAAATTATTATTTACTACTACGTGCACTGATCTGTCTCAGAAGTTTTTTTGCACAATGTTGAGTCCAAAATATTTTCTCTATACTAGCTGAAAGCCAGAAAAAGCTATTTGTTAATGCAACATGTACATAACACTGGATAAGCTAGCAGAAAACTCAATAAAATTTCAAAAAGCAGCACTAAGACAGCATATGATTCAAGACAACTCTCACTGCAATGTGTTTACTTCTCTGAACATCTTTTTTAATACTTATTTTTACAATTGTCATAAGTGTAATACAGAATACATTAAAGCAAACATTCAGAAAAAAAATGTACAAGCATGTGTGTGGCTGATATGTATAATGCAAACACTAGCTGCATGAAAAATCATCAGCTTTGAGCTGGTATCCGCAAACAATTGTACTTTATGAGCTATTCCATTCCATTTGACCCTGACATAATGGTTTATAAACTTCCATCTTATATACAGGCAATAGCTCGTATGTTTTTCCTCAATGTTTGGGCCTATTTTGATTTAGATAAATCAACATTCCAGAAATTTATAAGGAAATGTTCCATTCCATTCCCATCTGTCCTTTCCAGCCTGCTCTAAAACCACCAAGGTACTCATATACACAAACGGAAGACTAGTTAAATCAAATTAAAGAAGATTTGATTATAAAAGACAGATTTTGGTATGTGCTTGAGTGCAAAAAAACCCTGTACATTTGTTTAACAATTGTGTAAATCAAAATCATTAAGTGTCTTGCTTAAAGTGCTCTACAGCTAAGACCTAATAGACCAAGTTTATCCCTAAATGAATACCCCAAAAATCCAAAAGCTTACAATGCTAACTCTAACAACCTTAGGGACCAAGGTGCTAGTAGGCACTGTTATATCTATTACTTATTAATTATTAAGAGAGTCAGACTCCAATCTCACTTACTGTTAATGCAAATTTACACTGACGTAACTGAGAGCGGAATTCATCTCCTGGTATATACCATCCTCAATTTATATACAAGAGTCGCAAAAACAGAAGCTCCCTTTTGTATAAATATGTCATAAATAAAATATGTATAGATACAAATATTCATTACAACAGCAGCTTAATGGTCTAATATTTCAGCTCCTGCTTCTGTAATACTTGCTAAAAACACAACTTAAGTGAGTAGAGTAAATCTTAACAGTGCTGCAATAGCTACTTGCAGTGCTACACACCCCGGAAACAATTCATGCACATTCTGAAGCACTTAGTAGATCCTTAGAAGTGAAAGTAGGTAGAAATTTTTGATGCAAAAAGAATAAATAAATAAAAATTCTTAAATATCCAATGTTTGGTACAAATGCTTCATATTAAGTTATTTTTATACATTAGTTTAGAAAAATACACTTAATATTTCTGCTTTCATTGGCTAAAAATAAGGATCGGATTATGTATATCCTTGTTTTTAAAGAAGGCAATGTCCATTACCATTAAGCTGCTAGAGTAAACCTGCTAATGCCCATTCCCACAGCCCTTCCACAGGAAAAAAAAGCCATTGGAGGGCTAATCATAGTGCCTGGTGGATGACTTGGTACAAATCACCAAGAAGCCCATGGCACAATTTGTGTTTTCTCCAAAAAAATGAAATCTTTTTGCTAAAGTATATAACCTGCAGGTTTACTAATGTATCAATCAAACTTTCACGCTTATTAAAAAGAGCTACATTTACAAATGTGGATGCTTACCTGTTAAGCCACCATTTGTTCCAAAAAATGCACATTCAAACTGTGAAATATTAGGAAAATACTCTTGCAAATAAACTCTATAAAGATAAAATACACTTCGAAGATAGTTTTTATATTATTCTATAAAGTGCAGAGAAATCCTTCTAAAAAGGGAAATGACTACATCCTATAACAACAGTATAATTACAGCAGCCTTTGCATAGCGTTATTTTTAGAAAATTGAATACTTTCAGTTTCTTCAAGAAGAAAAGGATGGAAGAGTCTCTTCCAGTTCAGAGCTTTCCTTTGATACTGATCTATTTTCTTCAGGAATGGTTGATGATACCAGATCTCCATTGACAGCACTTCTAGAACACTGAGCAGATCCTATGAAGATATCAATAAGTATTTAATTTTCAACCCCACAATAAATCATCCAATCTCTCAGTTATTGCATTTGTTAACTATTTCCTATACATAAGCCATCAGTAGCATAATTACTCTGGACTTTTCCTGAAAGATATAAATCAATATCATGCCCAAGGATGATGGATATGAAGAATGTTCAGCTATAAAAAAAATTAATTACTTGACTTTACAATGATTGTTACATTATGAAGGACATTACTCTGTGAGGTGCAGATGCATTCCGTGTAGGGAAAATGAGACTTTTCATTTTTTCTAAAAGAACCAACACATTGATAAGCATTTAATTAAAATATTTCCTGTTATTATACTGAAATGGATCACTTATTGCAAGTTGAGTATTGCTAGGCTACCTGACAGGAAAAATATAGAGCTAAAATAACTTGAAAGCAGCAGAGGGAGCTTTTAACACAGTAAGAGAAGGCAACAACCAGAATCTGAGCTAGAAACTGGAGCTACATAGCAAGGAACCAAAAAAAGCTTGATATTAGGAGAAACACATGAAGACAAAGACTCTTCTCAGCAGTCTGGAAAAGAGTCAGACTGGTAACCAGCACCAGAAAGTCTATACTGATGTGCAACTACATTAGCCATGAGACACATCAGGATGTAAACTAAGTTTATTAGCTTGGGATACATGCTGGTCTACCCTATGCTGGTAGCAGATGAGGTGAAAGAGGTGGTCACCCTGCAATGTACGAGCATCAGAGAAGCAAGAACACTGTTCAGAGATGCAAATACTTGCTTCATGACAGAAGGTAAAGCATTAGTACCTCTTCATGCCTGTGTGGGCTTTCAGCAATGCAAAGGCCTAAGATTTTTCTCCAATCCAAGTGAAGCACTAGACATCCAAAAGGAAGCGAGACTAAAGAAGAACTAGTCAAGTTACAGTCTCCCTGACAGGAGTTAGGATGGAGTAAAAATGACAGCAAGATACAAAAGGAAAAACCACAGAAGAACTGGCTACTAACTCCAGAGGCCCAACTAACCAGGAGAGAACAGTAATCTGACTGTGACATTATTTTGTAATTTTGGGGTTGCTTTTATTTATTATTGGCAAGGCTGCACTCTTTCATAACAATGCTGTTCTCTACAAAAGGCAAACAGCCATTGAAATGAACCATCTTTCGCAATGCACTGGGTGGAAATTACCCCTTGCCACTCACAGGGGTCACAGAAAGGAGAATTCATTTTGTGACAACAAGCAGGTGGCCAACAACAATACTGTACACCACTTACCACAATGTTGTTCATGTAAGATTCTATTAGTGCAAACATCCCTTTTCTGATTATGTCTCTATTTTATCTTGCCAGTAGTTCCACTGCTTTCAATGCAACTACTCCAGCTGTAAGAGCCTTTCCAATATGAATGAAAGCCAGCAGAAGTCATCCACATAAACTACATGAATGCTTATATTTATAATACAGGAATCTTGCAACAAAAACTTTGTCTGACTAGTAACACTTTTTCCCTTGTGCTGAAATCAACACTAGAGCAGCTGCTGTAAATAAGCTAATAAACTGTACAGAAAGATGGAAAAGAAAACTATCCCTCTTCCAAACTTACTCTGAGAATCTTCAATGGAAGTCTCACTGTAAGATTCTGTATCTGAGTATGTTCTTCTGCGTCGCTGTGAAAATCGGTGAAGGGATGAATTTGATTCTTTTACAGAGTGATTATTCCTACAAAAGAAATTATATCTATTAGTAAGCAAAATCTGTAACAATTCCCACAAATCCAATGTATTTTACATTTAAAATAAATTTGGTGCTTACATTAAACTGTTAGTATTGATGTTTTTCACTACACTAAAATTGGCAGTCAACAGAACATTCTTAATTTTCACAACTATAAAGCTTGAAAACTGAATTGTGTAATGTAATCTATGCATGCTGAAGAAATACTTTTAAGAATCTCAAATATTGACTCAAAAAGAATGTTAGCATTTCAAGCCCTATGTCTAATTTCATGAACTTGTCAGAATAAGTAATTTGCATAAAATTTCTAGCATGAAGAAATTTTTTACAATGTATTAGAGACAGCAGCTGCATTGTTAGTTTTCAAAATCAGATCAGTTTAAACTGTTTAATTGTTTTCCCCAAGTGAATAATTATTCTCATATTTTGATTTTAATGCTGGCAGGTTCAGGGAGGTTTTTTGAGACATAAGAAAAAAGCTTAATGAAATAGAAAACTACCTTTCTGAATAGCAAGGACCAGGGTGGCTAACTGAACGCTTCATCTAGGGAAAAAGAAAACAAACAAACAACAAACCACACAAAAAATGTCATAAGCTACTTACAAGAATAATATGCATAAATACATTTTTTTTACTTTATTTACAGTCTCTACAAAGAGGGAAGACAATATTTTTTTCTTAAGCAACCAGTTAAAAATCTGAATTAACTATATAAAAACAGATTGGCTTGCCATCAATATTAAAAGTTACAGAGCACTCACACAGGAAATAGTTTACTATGAAAAATACTGCCTTGTTTCTATGTAATTCATTTTCTCTTGCTCCAGAGTTACTCATAGAGCTATCTGTTAATTACTGTGATGTACAGAAATATCAAGAGATTTTTCCTCTACCAAATGCCCTCTTAAATCCCCCATTACACAGGAAAGCAAAATCCTGCCTCTCTTGATTCCTTGTGGTTCTTCTGATATCACTGTCAAATTTCTATGCATATCCAAAGAAACTTATTGACTCAGATCAACAATGATCACTTTTGTAAGTAAACTGATTGAAGATAGAGACACGAGATCCAAGTGCAAAGAAAGGGCAACAAAATCCCACAATACACCTTGGAATCTATACATATGACCAAGACGACATTTAAGATGATTCCACATACATTGTCCTTTTAAGGGAAATTACCAGCAGTGGAGTTATGCAAGTATTATCTTTATCATTATTTATCGTTTTGTTAAATAAGGGCATGTTAGATTAATACAAATATTTTTAATTATATACACTGAAAGATATGCTATCCTGCTGAAGTGCTTCAATCTACAAGGCACTAAGCAAAAGGCAAGGTTATGGAATCTGTAAGATCAGTGTACAGCTAACATTCTGAAAAACAAAGGACCAGCTGAACAGAGGAAAAGTTAAACTTCATTCATTTAAGACATACCTCATTATAGGGTCTTGACATGTACGATAAACTACTCAGATTATGTAAAGGCTAGCACACAAAGGGTGGGAATAAATAATTATTGATTTATATTTAGGACCACTACTGATCATAACAGAGTCAAGATTTCAGCTGTTGATATCAGAGCACATAGTAATAGCATAGTCTCCTGTCATTCTTCCCCCCCATCCAACCAACAATATGACGCATAAAAAATAGTATTTCAAAATGCCTAAACCATTTGGACAGGTGACGGTGACACAGGAGAAACTAAGGGATCAGGGTGAGGCAGCTGGAACATTTCTGGCTTAAACTTGGCATTAGCAATCTTCACACATTCTTCGAGTGTTGTGATAAACGTATTACATGTGGCACTAAGCAAGGAAGAGGCTTCATTCATGTTCTGAAAATAAATCAAACCAGAAGCATAAGCAAGAATAAAGAAACTGAGAAGATGCAAATACAACAACCACCACCACACTCACACACCCAAAGTAAGTTCCCTTCTTACTATCAAAAGCTTCCCCTTCACATTTTATTTAATCAAATGTACACCTTCCAATGTGGTTAATTTAAGCAAACAAACATGACAGCATTGTCTTTCTGACATCCGAATTTCCTCAGGGTATCAGCCAATGCCATAACATTTCCACTGCAAAGCTTGCAGCAGAAGATGCAAACAGTTTTATCACTCCAGTGCGAGGAGCCTACTGGTCAGTTCCATCTTGCTGTAAACTGTCAACAACTTGCTGTGTTGTGACTATTTGTTGACCCCTTGCTTTGCCCTAAATAGATAACATTACCCACAGTCTCCCCAAGAGCGTCAAGAATGAATCCATGCATGCTTTCCAGTACTAACTATCATTAAAAAGCAGAAATACTAGAATAATTTTACTTGTGCATATTTAATACTAGCTTTTACTGATAAAAAAAATGGAATACTCTCCTAAATAAGGAAGTAAAGAATGAACAAATAAGATTTTTTCAACTCCTCTGCCTACAACAGAGATGCAAACCAAGGCAAATTATTGCATAACTCAGCAGTTCTTCTGGTCTTTTAACCAAATGAATCAACAACACAATTGCTTTCCAATGCATGTTACAATTACAGTGAAATCATCCCGGTAATTTATGCACGTATAATCACTGATAGTATTATATTCACACAAGCAGGGAAAAATTGACCTTAGGTTAAATCTCCCGACATTAGGGAGGCAAAAAAGGTATAAGATGTGAACAGAAACTTGAGGTGTACTACATAATTAGGTTTATTATATAACTAGGTTCCCTAATGGCACTCTAGAAATTCTATACCTCAATACTGGGAGGAGAGCAAGTCTCATCGTGGTGAACAAATTCTTGTATTGTATGAACTTGCTGCATTAAAAGATCACAGTAGAGACGAAGCTCGGACATTTTGGTTTTAAGAGATTCATTGGTCTCACTTATTTCTATAAAAAAAATAAAGGAAATATGAATTTATTGCATTCAATGCATGTACTTAATTTTTAAGCACTTTTCATTTAAATATAAAGTCAAAAATTCACTTAGACGTTTCACTTAATTTTGAAGAAAATGGGATACTGCAGGGAGTCAAGAACTGCACTTGAAGGAGACAATAGTTAGTATTTTTTGATAACTAATGCTAATTTAACAACCATTAAGAAAGGGGTACATTACTAGGAAAGATAAAATTGAAATCCTTCTTAGCTGCAATGTAATACAGAATAAAATTAATAGATGAAATTTACACCCACCAGAGTGTCTGGAAATAACTACATTTAGCCACTCAAGACAAATAATAGAAAAAAAACCAATAGTAACCGTAAAGAATCAAAATACCAGAAATTAAAAGGCTTCATCATAGCTACAAACAGTATGTGTGTTTTTGTAATGACAATAAAGAAGCCAAATTACCAGCAACTAAGACAGGTGTCAATGGAGTGACCTCCACTTCATACATCAAGGGGGAATTTACCATATGGATGACTAGAAATCATTATGATCTATATTAAAAGACAGTAAAACTGACTTCCTACCACAATATTTGCACTATCATTATCTGAAAAAAAGCATTCGAAAAACCAGTAAGGTTGTATATGCTCTAGGTAACATGCATACCTTTTTCTTTTTTTGTTCTGGTATCCGCTAAACAGGCTTTTGCACTTCCCAGAGCCACCAGCCACCTTTGCCTTTCAGCTGCATTAACTGCTTTCACATAGAAATGTTGTTCCCCTGGGATGATAAGCTCCATTCTTGTGTTGTCTGTGGCATGCACTTAACGACAGAAGAGAAAAAAAATCAATTTTGAAAATAAAATGCAACCTTAACTCAGTAACAATTATTCATCAAATACTGATCAAATTATTTTAAAGTGTTTATTACAATCCCATAGTAATACAGGAAGTCACAATGTACCACTGCTAAATAAGAAAAAGCCCAAAGCTGCTCAACCCTCTCCCCAGCATGCCCTTGAGTCAACAGGTAGTAAAATGAGACACAGAACAGTGGCCAGATTCAAGTACAATGGGGTTCCCTTTCTGCACTAACAATACACTGCATAAGAACTTTTAACAACTGTTATAGAATCATAAAATGGTTTGAGTTGGAAGGGACCTTAAAGATTACCTCCTTCCAACCCTGCTTCCATGGGCAGGGACACCTCCCACCAGACCAGGCTGCCCAAGGCCCCATCCAACCTGGCCTTGAACACCTCCAGGGATGGGGCATTCACAGCTTCCCTGGGCAACCTGGGCCAGTGCCTCACCACCTTCATTTTGAAAGATTTCCTTCTAATGTCTAATCTATATCTTCCTCACTCCAATTTTTAGGCATTTCCCCCCCATCCTGTCAATACATGCCCTTGCAAAAGGTCCCTCTCCAGCCTTCTTGTAGGCCCCCTTCAGGTACTGGAAGGTTGCTATAAGGTGTCCTCAGAGCCTTCTACTCTCCAGGCTGAACAACCCCAACTCTCCCAGCCTGTCCTCTACAGAAGGCGCTCCAGCCCACTGATCATCTTCGTAGCCCTTCTCTGGACCCATTCCAAAATTTCCATATCCTTCTTATGTTGACAATTCCAGAACTGGACACAATACTCCAGATGTGGTCTCACAAGAGCGGAATAGAGGAGCAGAATCATCTCCCTTGACCTGCTGGCTATGCTTCTTTCGATACACTCTCATGAGGTTCACACCCACCCACTTCTCCAGCTTGTTCAGGCCCCTCTGGATTACATCCTGTCCTTCTCGTGTGGCAACCACACCACTTCTCTTGGTGTCATCTGCAAACTTGCTGAGGGTGCACTCAATCTCACTGTCTGTATCACCGATGAAGATACTAACCAGCACTGATCCTATTATGGACCCCTGAGGGACACCACTTGCCATGGATCTCCATCTGGACACCAAGCCATTAACCACTACTCTGATTACTACCATTCAACCAATTTCTTACTCATCAAACAGTCCACCCATCAAATCCATCTGTCTCCAATTTAGAGAGAAGGATGTTGTGCGGAGCCCTGTCAAAGGCTTTACAGAAGTCCAGACAGATTTCCCATGTTCCTATGATATGTCTACCCCATCACAGGAAGCCACTAGGTCAATGAGGCCTGGTCTAATCATGGCAAACCGAAGAGCTTTGTTGAAAGGACAAGTATATAGAGAGGACTAGGCATAGTCTCCCATCTAGATGAAATATGACTTCAGGTCACAGAGTCCCAGAACCAAATACTGAGATGGACTTTGCAGTCTATTGTATTTAATATATCTTTAACTGAATACTCTGCTGAGTTTCATGTTGTCAACCGCAGTTCCTCCAGAACCACTCCCCACTAGCCATGGAGGCAGAAGGCAGCACCAAATCCAGATGTTAACTATTATCTTTCCTTCACCCAAAGGACAAGATGACAACCAAAATGAACAAACTGGAATGTCCAAAATATGGTATCTTCCACTTTACATCATGATTTCACCTACACCAAGGAAATAGTAACAAAAAGGAATTACCACATGAAAAATACTTAGTGGCCCATGTAAAATAAGTCCCACTTTTTAATATACAAATACCCACATCGTAAGTCCAGTCATCTGCGGGTATCTGGAAAGAGGCCAAGAGCTCAAAGTAATGGAGAGTTAGACAATGCCTTCCCATCAGTCAAGGAGGTTGACCAATAGCTTAAGATATACTAAAGCAGCTCCTAATAGCAACAACAGCCTGGAGAAGAGAAGAAGAGGAGGCTGACGGGAGACCTTCTTGCTCTCAAAAACTACCTGAAAGGAGGTTGTGGAGAGGAGGGAGCTGGCCTCTTCTCCCAAGTGCCAGGGGACAGGACAAGGGGGAATGGCCTCAAGCTCCGCCAGGGGAGGTTCAGGGTGGACATCAGGAAAAAATTTTTCACAGAAAGGGTCATTGGGCAGTGGCAGAGGCTGCCCAGGGAGGTGCTGAGTCACCTTCCCTGGAGGTGTTTAAAGGATGGGTGGATGAGGTGCTGAGGGGCATGGTTTAGGGATTGATAGGAAGGGTTGGACTCAATGATCCAGTAGGTCCTTTCCAACCTACTGATTCTATGAAAAGTAAAAATCATTCAGGAAAACAAAAGACTAAACATCTCTGGTTTCTAAGAATCTCCCTTTTTCGTGTCACTGCTGCTGCTCTTCTGAAAAAACAGCATTTATGAATCATCCCTCTTACGATCAAGGGTAAGAGACTAAGTGGTAAAACTAAATACCTAGCTGAGGTAACTTCACACATAAGCCACAGGCACACAACTACTTAAAACAAAAAGGACTATATGGTGGGTTCTAAAATTCAAAACAGAGCTCTAACTGTCAAAAATATTTTGTCACTATTTCACAGTTCACATTCATTATTATTTGTGAACTGTGAAACAATCGCATTGGACTACAGACAAACAAAAACAGATGAGGAAAAACTTATGACATGAAATGTATGTTGGGTGATCTTTTCTATTTCCCTGGAAGCTAAAACTTCCTGAAGCAGAAATCTATCAACTCTTACCTTTTATTTCACATACAGACATCTTTATACTTCCTTTGCTGCCTTTGCAAACATCATCCTGTGAATCATAGTATGACAATATCCCATTGTCTAAAACAAACCACCGAGGCTGCCAACCTAGAAAGATCAAAAACAAGAGAAAGAAAGTTTAGTCTAATGACTAAATTGCAAATCAAATTCAGCTCTTTAAATGTGGAAATTTTTATAAACAATGCAAACCTTAAACTGTTCATGTAACACAGCACGAAGTAAATGGTCCACGCAGTCTGAAGACCAGAGCCGCTCTATAACCAAGTCGGTATTATGTGGATATTTCATTCCAGCTCTTTTTGGATGCAAGATCAGCAGTATTTCGGTTTTCACTATATTTCATTCTAGACCAAAATTAAATTTTAATTTAGCCACCAAGGAACCTCATTTTGAAGGCTGATAAATTACAGGCCTCTGGAGAGCCATTCTCATTCAAGTATATTTTTCAGGTAGACTTCCCTAAAGCTGTAGGACCTTATTTGTATGACACAAATAAACTACTGATGTCAAACTGATGTCTCCTCTGGCTACTGCATTTCTCTAGTTCACAGTTAACTACTGACACATCATTTTCTCTGAAAGCAGACCAGCTCCATCACTCAACAATTTAATGTCAGGCATTGTGTGGTCAGCTGAGACAAGGCTTATACTCCTAGACTCATTTGAGAGGACAGCATACATCAGCATACATAAGGTTTTGACCAGCTCTGCATAAGTAACATTATATAACGATCTCAAACTTCACTACAGCTACTAAAAAGAACAGTTTATGCAAAGACATAAATATCTGTGAGAACTCCTTGCAGTGCTACACCACATAGTAAATTATTGTAATTTTTTTTGATTCAAGTATATTAGTATGCTTTTCTTTCTCCTTAATTTTTTTTTCTTTTTTTTAACAGCTATTTCATAAATCTCAAAACTCACTGGACAAGGTGCCCTAATTTCTAATACTACTAAATACAAACCATTTTGCCTAGTAAATCACCTTTGTTTCTCAAAATAGCATAGAATTAAAATATTCCAGTAGAGCTCAACAGTGGTACTGCCCCACTACAGTCTGGGTCAGCTGTAGAATAGAAGCAGATTATCCCTTTATTTTACAACTCATCACCAAACCTTAACTTCCTACCAGGCTTAGGGTTTGGAATGGCATAACTGTGTGCAGAAGAACTCGACACACTTGGTGAGATGACTGTGTCATCCCTGGTGCTTACCAACTGCTATTCCAACAGAGCAAGCTGCAGCCATCCAGCACAGAAGGCTTAACCAGGTAGCAGGCTCTTGAAAAATCAGCTAATGACTTCATACTACTCACATTAAGTCATTATAAGTTTTAACAGGAATTCAACTTGTTAAGACCAGGCCCCATTGCATCATGTCACAATTCCATGATAAGGAAATAATAAATTCTAACTATTTTTTCTATTTATTAGCTGTAATGGTAAGTATCTCTCTCTTTCAAAATGCAGAGTGATAACTAATAAGCAGATCCACCATATAAAAACAGAATGAAAAAAAGTATAAACATACCAACTTCCACAGGAAATATTTTAAATTGTATGGGCACATCACAACTTACACTAAGAATACGCAGTCATGAAGTAACTGTACTGAAGACCCTGACCTGTAAAATGCAGCTCAGAAATGTAAGGGTGTTATTTTCCTTGCTACGCTGTGTGGCAGAATACTAACTCTGTGCCCCCCCCTTATGGCCTTAGGGCATGCACGGGTGGTGTCAATGTCCGTCTCAACAGTCAGATTCTGATAAGAAGGGACCCTACATGGATGATTGTTCCATTCTGCTGGCATTGGGAAAAACAAAAGCAAATTATTTAAAAGACTCCAAGTGTCTCGTGGAAGCAAGCTAGAGGACAAAAACACCTCTTCTGATTTGGAGTTGGGCAAACAGCATGTCCTATGTTTGACAAAACATGTAACAAATCTGTACTTCACAAATTCTTGCGCATGTACATATCATTTGAGGGCAACATAAATACAAGGCTGTATTTCTAGTTTGCTTTCACTGAAGGAGAAAACCGGTTTTTACAATGCTTCAGCAATGATAACCTCCTTTGCTGCTTGGCTACTACTACCATTAATGACAAGTATGACAGCCTATTTCTGGCTACAAAAACAGACAGTAGAGTAACAAGAAATTTGGTAGCAACATTTAAAAATTTTGCTACTATGATCAGATTTTTCAAAAATTTGCTGACCTCCTATATTCTGTACACAGCAGGAAATTTCTGACACACTAATTTTGAAATGCAAGAGCAGATGCTCTCCGTTGGCCGGCACACATACAAGGAAGGGTTCTACAGTTTTCTATTTTAGAGGGCTACTGACTTCTAGCAGAAGTCAGCCACGTATTGATAAACAGTCTAGAGTGTGTACAGGATTTACATTTGCTGTTGAGTATTTACTTATTAAATAATAGGATTCAAATGGGATGTTTACATCACACACCACCAGGGCTTGTTACCTGCGACCTTTACTTCTGGCTACAGTAACAATTTCGGTCACAAAAGTGAAAGTTACAAATTCCAAATTCCATTTTATTTTGAAAAGAAACATATTCATTGTTTCTTTGATAACCGCGATTTTTCTCATATGTTTTCTCCACATTTATTACGAAGAATTGACAAAAATATCTTATCAAGTATCTATTTAATTATAGTACAATTGTTGCCTTTCACCACAAAGCCAGTATATTTATGCACATATTTGCTCTGAAAACTGCAGGATTATGCTCTATGCACTTCAATTCACAGTGAGTGCACACAGTCCTTGCAATGCACCCCACATTTTATAAACCCTCCGAATTGAGTTTCCCATCACTCCACATTCAAAAGCTACATACACTGAGGCAGAACAGCACACGTGAAGTACCAAAGAACGAGAGGGCAAAGAACATATTGACAAAGCAGTTAAACACGACGCCTGATTAAACACGGTGTATGATCCAACACCAATCTGCTCTGGAGGCACAATCGGTCCTATTAAGGATCTGAAACGTTTCACCTCTCTTATGAGACCCCACCTGGAGTATTGTGTCCAGTTCTGGAATTGTCAACATAAGAAACATATGGAGCCATTGGAATGGGTCCAGAGGAGGGCTACAAAGATGATCAGAGGTCTGGAGCATCTCCTACAGAGGACAGGCTGGAACAGTTGGGGTTGTTCAGCCTAGAGAGAAGACGGCTCAGAGAAGACCTTATAGTGACCTTCCAGTACCTGAAGGGGATACAGGAAGCTGGAGACGGACTGTTTACAAAGGCTTGTAGCGATAGGAGTGGGAGCAATGGGTATAAACTGGAGAGGGGCAGATTTAGACTAGACATAAGGAGGAAATCCTTCACTGTGAGAGTGGTGAGACACTGGTACAGGTTGCCCAGGGAAGCTATGGCTTTCCCATCCCTGGAGGTGTTCAAGGCCAGGTTGGATGAGGTCTTGGGCAGCCTGATCTAGTGGGAGGTGTCCCTGCCCAGGGCAGGGGGGGTGGAACTATATGATCTTTAAGGTTCCTTCTAACCTAAACTATTCTATGACACTACCGACTGCCCGCTCCCATCTGCAGAGAGATGTGGTATCTCTTACAGCAGAGAAAGAAGCAAACAAAATCCGATGGTAAATACAGGTATTTGGTGAATTTCTCTTTGCAGCCCGCAGGGCTGGGCTCGGGGCTGGGTCGGGGGGCTCCCAGCGGGAACGGCGAACGATGCCCCTCCGACAGCTCCCGGGACTCCCCGCTCCCCTCCAGCCCCGCCGCCCCCGCGTACCCGCCAGGTAGTTGGTCCACTTGTACAGGACCCCCTCCATCGCTCAGAGCCCGGCGCCGGGCCGCATCCTCCTGCTCGGCCGCGGGGATGGGGCGCTCACCTCCCGCTCCCGCCGCCGCTTCCTGCGCCGCTCGGCTCAGGCGGGCCCCGGCGGCCCCGGCGCCGCCACCCGCCCCGCGGGGCGCTCCGCATCGCCCAAGCGCGCCGCTTCCGCCCGACGCTGCCTCTTCCGCCCGACGCTGCCACTTCCGGCTGCCGGTTCGGGCCGCTGCTGCCACTTCCGGAGCGGAGGGGCAGCCCCAGCCGAGTGCCACGCCGGCAGCGCCATGGGCCGCGGGCTGGCGCTGCTGCTGCTGCCGCTCGCCCTGCTGGCGGCCCCGGCCGAGGGCGGCACCGAGGAGGAAGTGAAGATCGAGGTGCTGCACCTCCCCGAGGCGTGCAGCCCTAAGAGCAAGAAGGGGGACCTTCTGAACGCGCACTACGACGGGTTCCTGGCCAGCGACGGGTCCAAGTTCTACTGCAGGTGGGGTCCTCAGGGCACCGGGAGGGAAGGGGTGCGAGGCACGTATGGCGGGAACCCCCCTCCCCTCGGCCGGGACCCGCTGCTCCCTGGTTTGATCGCAAGGGGCTGAGCACAAAGCGTGATCAGCATAAAAGCTCAAGCTCTTGAATACTCTGTGAAACCGAGTTTTACTCCGCTTATTAGAGCCAGAGAGGTAACGTGATTAGTAATGATCAACAAGTTAACAGTAACAGCTTTAAAGGGAACGCATCTAATCGTTACTACACCAGAACTGTGGTAATTAAGAGAGCTACATCACCAGTTGTCCCATTAGCCCCTGGGGAGCCCCCTTCTTTTCTCTCTGCGGTGAAGATTTGGAGAGCTTTGACAACTGGATCCTACACTCAGGTGAAGTCTCCCACCATCACTGCGAGGGACCCAGCTTTTATATCACTGAATAAACAAATTACCTCCCCCAAAAAATGCAGGGTCTCTGGCCCCAGCTGCTTATTGGCTCTCTCTTTTTCAAGCTGTCTGCACCAAGAATAGCACAGCACAGTTCCACTGATCATAGCAATGCAAGAGGTTACAGATTAAACACTACACATAGCAATGCAATACAAATAATCCATGGGTCACCTGTATCACCTGTTGGTCAGGTCCTGTCACTTCATGCACAGCATGGCCACACCACGTTAGCATTAGTAATTTCACCCAGTGCAAAAAGTAGTTGCTATTAAAAAAAGTGGAATATTTTGATTTAAGCTTAAAGTAAAGTTTTTCATCCACATAACTATATTTTGAAAGTTACACAGAACGTCTCTCTGGTAGCGTGTTTTTTTTATAGCATGGGTTTTTTTCAAATAGTGTCTTTCCAGACACTGTTACACTCTTCATTCTTTTGTCAACGATAACATCTTTTAAGTATGATCTGTGCCAAACAGATGTGTCTTCTGTAATCACCTCTGTCTGCAGTGTTTCCCCGTGTCAAATGCAAGGTCAGACAGAGAGCTGCAGCCAGCTCCAAGTTGTCAAGAGATTTGACTGTTGTGAAGTTCATAATGACATTTAAATTAATCCCTGAAAAGTGATAGAATATGCATAAGAGTTGTGGGAAAAATTATATAGATGCATGTAAGTGGAAAATATATTCTGTAACCAGTGTTTGTTTTGCTGCACGTGATTGATGGAGCTCCCTCACGTTGCCCAGGCCTGATAAAGGATGCTTGCTTTCTAGAACTCCGAAATGAGTCTTGGAGAGTTTATTTGTTGGCATTTTCAGTATCGCCCCATTTCAGCCTTTATTTTGCCTCAGCCAAGTGTTGAAGGATGTAGGATTTATCTAGGGTCAAGAGGGAGCAGCACTGAGGTAAGCTGGTAACCAAAGCTGTGCTTGAGACTGGTGGATGTCATCATCGAAGGAGACTGACTGGGAGAGTTGCTGAGAGCCTGCATCCCATGCTTTGCATGGAGAACCCCTTTGGCACAGCGAAATGAAAATCCCACCACGTTATCACCTGGCTTGTTCAGTGCTGTAATCTGTGCAGGAAAAGCTGTGTTTGGAGGAGGAGCTCCTGGTAGGGATGCAGAGTGACTGTTTTAGACAGAAATTTAAGTACAGCCTGTGCTTCTGCATAGTTGGCATTGTGCGGGGCAGCCGCATTACGCTAGTGATTTGCAGTCTTTGTGCCCTTTTCACGTTGCTGCTTCCCTCCTCGGTTTGTGCTGCCTTCCTCTTTCCCCTGATACTAGCATTTAGGCATTTGCTTTTTCACTTTGTCCCATCCATCTGACTTCAGCCTGTTTCAGCTTTGTTTAGCTTACTTTGCACAGAAACCATTGTACAAAAGCTTTATTTTTACTGTACCTTACTTTTAATGGCTGTGCGTCATAGTAGTGAGGCAGGACTCAACCTGTGCAGAACTACAGAGAAGAGTCTTCTACTTCTTTTAGGTACCTACCTCATTCCTTACCCATATCTGAACAGATCTTACAGGCAATGGCCTAGTTTATTACAGAATCTTGATTCGTTTTTCCCCATTTGTGTCACTTAGGAAAAAATAAATTCAGGATAATCTAACAGTACCGTTTTACTTGCCTTTTTTTTTTTTTTTCTGCCTGTAGAAGTGACTGATTTTGGAACATAACAGTGTTGCCCTCTGACTTTTGAGCTACATGCTGCTTTGTCACTGTTCACTATAGGTTCCTTGCTGAGGACACCTCATATGACCACAATCTGGCTGAAAGCATTGAATATCTAAAGTGAACAGAGTGGTGTGGGAGCACACAGTTCTGTAGGCAAGATTGCCAGGTTCCCCCAGCACCCACCTGCATGCTGTCTCATCCCATCCTACAGTGATGTGGACTGCTGAAGACACTTTTCCTTCCTAGCAGTGAATTGCTCCCAGCACTCTTCCTCTTGCAGGCTTCCTGCAGCGGCACCTCGTTTCTGGCATGCAATATATATTACCAGGAAGATTGGAAGTTTTTGTAATATGTTAGGGTTTTTACTTGTTTGATTTCAAAAAGAGGTTGTCCGTTATGCATCTCAAGATTTGACCTTAAATTAATAGTAGCAGAAACAGCATTAATACTTCATACTCTCACACTCTAAACATTCTGGTGTTTTAATAATCTAATTTACACTTTTACTGACTGCTAATTTAAAGTTATTTTTATATAAAAAGGATTAAAATACTAAACTTGCTGTTAATCTCTCACAATTCTTTTTAATAGTCGGACACAAAATGAAGGTCATCCAAAATGGTTCGTTCTGGGTGTTGGACAAGTCATAAAAGGGTTAGATATTGGTATGATGAATATGTGTCCTGGAGAAAAACGGAAAGTGACCATTCCTCCGTCATTAGCATATGGACAGCAAGGATACGGTAAAAAAGTATTTAATACTGAACTTTGTCTTTCCTCCATTTTACCCTTCCAAACATACAGTGTTGTAAATCTCTGTAAGAATTGGTGCTCCGTTACGTTTGGAGGCACTGAAGGTGCTGACCTGCTGTGCAGTCTACTCCTCCTCATTCCTGTGCAGTTTAAGTAGTCTTCATCATAGACCCACACCTGTGCCTTGCGGTTTGCATTAGAGTTCAGTGCATGGCACATGATGCGTTTCTCAAAGTGTTGCCATAATACAAAAATGATGGCAAAAGGAAGATCTTCATGACTTGTATCAGCATTTTTTGTCTTAATCTGTTATATTCATATTTGGTTGCTGTTATTTGACTCCTACCTACTTAGCATTTTAATGACATTCTGCATCTTCTAAACAAAATGGAATATAGTCCAGTGCATGCCACAGAATTAATCTAAGTAGAACTGGTTTGTTTAAATTCCTGCTTATATTTTGAATAGTTAATGGATCGTCACATTATGTAATAATTGCATCAGAACGACGCGTGAAATCTGATTTGAATTTATGATGCTTAAGTGTGCATTCTACTTTAAAAAAGTTCCAGTGAGAGTTTATGCAGTGTTTCAGCGCTCCTGATTGTAGATGACTTAAATTCAACTCTGTCCAGGGTGTAGTGGTTTCTGTGAAAAAGTAGCTCCTGCTCTATAATAATTGTTTGGTAGTGATACTATGTCAGAATTGCATGCACCAGTTTCATCTTTCGTATAATTGCATTGTAGCCAGTAGAGTTTAGTAGGAATAAATTTTTCCCTTGAGCATAATGTTGTCTCATAACAACAAGAAAAAACAGTGACACAAATAAAAGTATGTTCTTTAATGCTAGTGTTAACTGTTTGTTCTAGGGAGCACTTCAAGAAAGTATTGTTTTCCTACAGCACACCTGTCCTCTGTCTCAGCCTATTCCTGCATGCTGGGGAAGATGCCTGCCTAATCTTGAATTAAAAAGATGCATGTGGCTTTCTAAACCTTTACATGTCTTTCCTTTGTTGGTATGTATCTTTGTAAACTACTGGCACTGATAGTATTGTATCTTTCCTTTGAAATATTGTATCAACCATTATTTATATTAAGATATAATTAAAACTTATGTTTAAATCTTGTAAGATTAAAATCTTTTGAACTTCTGAAATTTGTCATTTTTACTATGGATGTTTTAGATAAGAAAGTCAAGCAATAGTTTTGTTTACCTTCTGCGTAAAAACAGAAGGTTTTTCAGTTTTTCTTGAGTTTATGAAGGACGGGCACAAGCTCAAAATTCTGTTAGAAGTCTGAGGTTGCTCACTGGCTTTGGCTATGAATAGAAGCCACTTGCATGTTCACATTTTAATTACATACTGCATGATTTCATGATGCTTTTTTTGGCACTACTTTTAGATCTCATTAATTTGTTACTGTCTCTCTTCAGTTCCCATTTTTTGCCAGATGCGTAATACATTGACCTGTGTTTATAGGCAGTGGTATTTTTACATTAGGTATCAGAAAATGCTTTGACAAAGCAGTAATGAAGTCTAACTTTTTTTTTTTCTTCAGAGACCCCACAAAATATTCCAGTACTTTGAGGTTTAGGGTTGTGTAGGTTTGGGTTTTTTTTTTTTTTTTTGTGAATGAGGGGATTTGCATTCTATTGCTTCTTTCTAATGAGATGTATATTTTAAATACTATTTTATATAAAGTCTGTCAGATTGCAGATATGTACTGAAAGGATATGTCTTAGAATCAATCTTTCAATAAGCCCCATCATATTACAGTACATGAAGGAATGACAACTTTAGAAATACTTGATTTTCATAACACAAACCTTTCTCTTAATTTTTAAAAGTACCTGAATTCATATGAACAATATAATTTTGTTTCAGGGAAGTATATTGTTTACAGATCTCTCTCAAAATCATTTATCCAGCACAGTCTGAACAATCTTCCTGTCTAGCTGCATAACATTTAAACCCAGAGTTTAAGCTGAATACTAAAAGCTTTTTGTAATTAAAAAAAAGACATTTTACCAGTGAATTTATCATAGATGTGATCTCTGACCAGAATGTCTGATTTTTTAATCCTTTTTTTACTTTTTTTTATAGCACAGGGCAAGATTCCACCCAATGCAACATTGATCTTTGAGATTGAACTTTATGCAGTAAATAAGGGACCTCGCAGTGTTGAAGCATTTAATCAAATAGACAAGGACAGTGACAAGAAACTCTCTGAACTTGAGGTAATAGGATGTAACTAATTTGGAATTAATAATTTATTAAACTATAGGTATAGTTGCATCAGTGTTACCTTTACATGATCTGCCTCTGCTGCAGTTCATCATGTGAAGCTTCTGTGTGCTGACACAAACTGAACTGTGCAATGTTAAAATTCACTTTGATTAATACATTGGTATCTCTCTGACTTTCTGGGAAACAAATTTTAGCCATGTCTGCACTGGAGCCGCATTATGGTACATATGTACTCCAAGTGTTTTTGACGATAGAAAGCCGCAATGATTGGAGTTTTTTCTTTCTTTCTAGATAAGCCAGTATTTGAAAGAAGAATTTGCAAAAGATGGCAAAACACGTCATCCCTCAGTCCATGATGAAGTCTTAGCTGACATATTTAAGAAGAACGACCATGATGGAGATGGTTTCATATCAGCAAAGGAGTACAATGTGTACCAGCATGAGGAACTCTAAGTACTTTAAAAAATTTTTTTGACTATTTTCTGGATGCTGAATTTTAAATAATAATACTTTGCCACAGCACTTTTTATATTTTTTTTCATAGTGACATCTTTTTATATCTCCTGAGGTGACTGTAAAAATATTGGGTGTAACATTCAACTAATAAAATGTGTTAGATATTTCAAAAGAAAGAAATAAAATTCGAAAACACCATGATCTATTATTAGTGGTTTCTGCATCGTGTCCTAATCTGCAGTACTGCTCAGTAGTCTTCTCGTTGTGTAAATTAGTGATGAAAGTAATTATTTCTGTCTTACTAAACACGTACAAATGGTTCCAGTACCCATTGACATAGTTAGAACATAACTTCTCAATCCTCTGTAAAATAAAAGGGTAAAACAGAATCCCTGGAAGGTAAACTCCGTTCAGCTTCTGCAGGCTGCTAGGGTCGCTTCTCAAGGAACTGCTGTTTGCAGCAAATTTAATTATAAAAGGCCTTAAAATGAATGAACACCATGTATGGAATGTGAAGATAAAAACATGAATGTTTTTAAAACAATTTAAAATAACTCCTCAGATGTAATATTAACATGAATAATTTGGTGTTCGTGAAAGGCAGCCTTTTAAATGCATTTTAAAACTTTGGCTTTGTAAAATTACGAAGTTAGGCAGTTTACTCAGCAGCACCAAGTTAAAAATCTAGACTGCCGTGATTTACTTGGGTGAGGTGAGAAAGAAATAGCAGTAGTTAACTGGTTTGGTTATGCAGTGTCATTGTAATACTTGTGTAATATACTTGCCACTTCTTTTGTGAAAAGCAATGGCTGTATTTATTTCAACATGTAGTAATAGGCTGTACACAGGTGACAGTGGGAACGCAAGTGAAAAACATGGGTTATCCTTAAAATTATTCTAAAATGTAGAGAAACGTTATTTTAAATTGTTTTCCCGGTTTAAAATAGCATGGGGAGAGCTTCAACAGAATACTAATAGCACTCACAATGTCAGTGTTGGACACAACTCCGTAGTGCCCTCTGGTGCTTATATTCTCAACAACACAGACTTAATATTCTGTGGCTGAGATCTACCAGTTAAAGACCATCGAAAGACCATCGCCGCTGAAGTCTTGTTGGAAGAATGTAGTTCTGTTATTTTTGCATGCTTCCAAAACATTTTCTGCTAAACAATTTTTTCTGAACACATAAAAGGAAGTCAAGAGCACCTGTGACCTAAAAACCAAATGCAGAAAGGGGACTGACTGGTACTTTTTAGTAATCTTAACAAACTGTTGACATATGGTAATGGCATCCTAATGTGAAATGCTTATCCCTAGTTTTAGCTGTTCCCTTTTGTAAATGAAACATTAGACTGAGCTAAGTTTTACCATGTTTTTTAATCCGATATGTCAATTAAACATTCATGAGAACACTAAATTATTAACAAATATTCTCATTTTACCATGGTATGCCAGTCTAGATAAAGCAACATTTCAAGATTTAGCAACAAATTTGTGTAAACGACTCCAAGTAAGTTCTAGCACGTATTTTGATATGAAAATTCAGTTTAAAAGTATATTTTTCATTATTGTGATAATGAGAAGGTCCTAGAAAGAAGAAAAACAACGTCAGGGAATGCATGAGGGCATTTTCAAGTAAAAGGTCACTGAAGGAACAATTTGAACATAATAAGGTAATAAAATATTTTGCACTTTCACTAGTTTGAATTTCAACAATTTGAGTTATATTCTAAAAAGTTTGTGGCACAGTTATGACCATGTCTGTGACAACAGGCACTTACCAAGCTTGGTTATTTTACTCTCTTATGCCAGAGGTCAAAACAGGGCACAGCGTGTAGTCGTACATACTTTTGTCCATTAAAAGAACACTCTAGGCATCCATAGACTGTTTCCCTTTTAGAACTTCCCATTCCACAAAGCACACAGGGACCTTTGGGAATGTTGTTATTAAGTAAATTAATTCGGATATGAGACCCTTCTCTTAGATAGCTTGTGGAAAGATCAGTCATGCTCGCGGCTTTTTCGTAATAATCTGTAAAAAGGTCCTCCATGTAAGCATCAGAGGTAGGAACGATATCCACTACTCTTTTATCTGAAAAAGAACACACACAAAACAGAAGAAATGGTTTGTTATTGCATTATAAACTGTTTACAAAATGATCTGTCAATCTAATTATGGAAGTAACTGATTCATTAAACCATTCTAAACATGATACATTGTAGATTGCTTCCCATCAAAAGTCCTGTGTGATGAAAATTTTTCTTAAATTTCACAAGACAAAGGCCAGATTTTTTTGTATATGACCTTACAATATTACAATATTTTTAGAAATGCGCCTAAAAGATAGTCATGAGACATGCTTTTGAAAATTGGTGCCAAATCAAATCACAGTGGCATGATTTCCTGTTTAACCATTTTTAATTTTGCATTTCTAGTTTTATATTCTAAAAATTGTAAATAGTAAATACACTTTTAAAAAAAATATTTTATAAAAAACAACAAGAATAATTTAAAAGTTTAGAAAATCTGGAGGACTCCTTGCTGACTTCCTAGCAGATATCTGAGCATCGATACAACACAGGAAAAAATTACTTTCAGAACTACCTACCTTTTTTGTCTCTCTTCAGGGACTGATTAGTTTAGATTGCATGACAAACTTTTAGGCAGCTAAAAGTATCATACCCATGGAAGATATATTCCCTTAGCATGGACTGGAGCAGCACAGAAAGTCTGGTCTATAAAAAAACTTTTGATCAAGAATGGGATGCAATGGAGCAAGGACAGCTATGCAGAGCAACCTTTAGAAAGATGTATTTACTGCTCAACATTTATTTTCCCACTCAGATTTGTAGATTTCCAAAGTATTTAGACCAAAGAGTGTTAAAAGTATATGATCTTCTGAAGAAAATATAGCTAGAGTGATACTTAGTTTTGTTGGATGTTGTGTTCACATCAGAGTGAGAGGATAGAACTATGATGATACCTTGCCCATGTCCCTGCCATATGAACATATAGCCTGAAGACTACATTCAAATATTTAAATTAATATTGTTTGATATTTAAAGAGTTTTGTCTAAAATATTGTGTATAGACTATAGCTTGTACTACAGAACACTAGCTGTAAATGTCAAGCATACGAAATAGGCTTAATGTTAACTGAAGTTAGTTGTATAGTTACTCCAAACCAGTTAGTTTATCATCACCCATAAATTTTTATTTTAAGATGTTTGGAGTTTTAATGAACAGCAACACAGTAAATTTGTTATTGGTGAAAGAGTCAGATTCTCAAATATAAATTTTAATAACTTTACAATCATTTCAATAAATGAGAAATTTAAAGAGGTACATTTTCCATTAAAAATTTCTTCTTTAAATGTTCATCTTGCACGCGAATTAAAGTAACAAAAATACACTCTTCAGGCATTAACTAAGACATTTGGATATAAATATCACAAGTCATACTTCGATGAAGCAGATTACTCTTTAACATCCTTAGTTTGGTCAGTGAAGACGATCCAGATTTCTCTTTTTCAAATCCTCCTTTTGAAATTGGAGTCACACAGAGTTCTGAAAAATAAGTTTTTAGGAGAACAAAATATAAAAGCAATAATTGTACAACAAAGTTTAGTACGCATTCTAATTATAAAGCTAGCAATAAATTCATCTTTGCTAATTTTTTAATGGCTTTTACCACTTTTTAATACAAGTCTGCATACAGTAATAAACCACAGAATCAAGTAACACATTTTAAGGTGTTTGTGGCTTTCAACATACATCATCAGAGTTTGTTTTGGTTTCTACAAAATATAGGGCCATGTTATGGGACTAAGACAGTCAATATCGTATAAGTGCAAGTCCAGCTTCTGAAGGAGAAACTTTTCTATAATTTTATTTGAAAATAAAAATGAAAAATAATAAGCAAGGCTTTG
Organism: Cuculus canorus; assembly: GCF_017976375.1. Lineage (NCBI taxonomy): Eukaryota > Metazoa > Chordata > Aves > Cuculiformes > Cuculidae > Cuculus > Cuculus canorus. The sequence goes on along the minus strand of NC_071406.1, from coordinate 25,251,307 downwards.
AATTCTGTAGTCATCTCTTCCAACACTGAACCAAATATTAAAACTTTTCTTTTTTAATAAAAATAGCTATCACTTAAGTTTCTGTCCATAACTTGAAAACATTTAAAATTAAATCCAAGGATAAGCAATTACAAGGAATTCAAAATAGATGTTTTAGATTTTCTCAGTTGAGAATTCTCTTTTATTACACAAATACAAATATCTGCCTCATTGATTATTTCACTGATAATGACTTTGGCAAAAACATTGTGCATGTAGATATTATTTGGAGTGTATTTAAAGTTTTTATGGAAGGGTAAAGGTATCTCACAGTTCAGTAAAAAGGTGCTTTACAATGCAGAGTTCCTGTCATGGAAGGTTTATACTGTGTATGCCAAAGGTCAGGGAGGTATTTGCAACTTCTAAAACATAGTGCTGTACAGATGTGCAGAGACAGAGATTACTTTCCTAATTAGGTTCTCTGCCTTGTTATTTACGGAAATAGAGTTATAGAGTCTCAAGCAATTTCTGAAACAGTTGAGAGGCTGTCACAAAGGTTCCTGTATGTAAGTACATGTGAATCTGGTGGTTAAAACTTTATCCAACATTAGCCATCGGGGAGCTTTACTGTTGATATTATCAATTACTAGATCAAATTCTAAATTGACTTTCTGGTTTATTACAAACAATGTTGATAACATTGATGCGCTATCACTTCCCCAAATGGAGAAAAACTTATAAGAACTATGCTTTTTTTTTTTCTAATCTAGCTTCCAGTAATTGTGATTATTTTTTCCTAAGTACTCATATATGATGTACCAGACTGAAATTAAAGCCCCAAGAGCAAAAATGTTCACTTAGTTTACAAGTTCTGCACCCTTACTTCTTTACTTGGGTCTTTTTACTTGCTTATTTTATGCAAAACTGGTCAGATGGCCTCATAAGCCTGTTCCTTGCAGGCTAGAAATACAAGGAAGTGAGTTTTTGCTCCATGCAATTGTAGGATTTAATAAAAATTGCAAAATCATACTTAACTTTTTTAAAATGTCTCCACAACAAACTATCTCCTATCACCTGCCTTGTTCATCTTTTCAAGAATTGTTTCCCTTAGAAAATCAGACTACTTGTGCTTAAAACCAAAGCACAGCATTGTATGTGATCAGAGCTTATGTATGCCAAGAGCAAGAAAACTTTTAAAAATTCAGATTATTATAAATAATAGTAGTAATGACAGTACTGCTCATCACTTACCGAAATTACCATCCAAATGAATATAAAGTTCAAATACACTAAAAGCAATTGTTGTATGTGCAGGAAAAACAATGGCTTTGTCCCGCCCTTTAGAATTCTGATCTTCAATAATGTGAAACTACAGAAAAAGCATCAAAAGAGAAAAGTTACAAATTGAAATGAAAAAAAATCAACAAAATAATATATTAACTGTAAATATTGAGCATCATCATGCCAGGTGGAAGCTTTGAAATTGAAGATCAAATTTCACAACTTGAGTATTTTATAGTACCAACTTGGCATTCTAATAAAGTTTGATGCAGAGATAGTAACTTAGCCTGCAGCATTCATTGAAAATTATGTGAGTAATTTATAAATACCAGTAATGGGTGAACCTCAGAAGATTTGTAGGTTCAATTATTCAAAATTAGTCAAGAAAGAGAGGGAGATGAAGGAAGAACATAAGACAGGCAGTAAGATGCTGACCCTTGAAATAACCTGAAGTTCCAATGTGTTATAGAAGATGAATATAATTATGAACGATGCACTCATTGGATATTCAAACTAAGAAGTTAATTCCATATTTTTGCTGAGGCTTCACCCAAAGCAATGCCTTATGTCTAGCCATCCTTTCATGCATTTCCCATGTCTCAATCACACAAGCAACACTAACAAAAGACCAACTTTTCATTCAGTTTACATCAGTGTAAAGATATTGATTTACTTCAGGCTTTTTCTGAGCTTACATCAGTAAATATGCAATTAAACCCCACCATAAAATTAATAAAAATGAGCTTTTCATGTTTCTTCATTTAGGTTACAGAACTTTGTCAAGCATATTTACCCTCATTGCTTCTCCACGCATTCCAGTATGGACTGTTAATGAGCACTGTCTTGTGGTTCTAATACTTTCCATGACCACACACAAAATCTCCATCCTACTTTTTCTTGATTGATGGACGAGACAATGATCAAAGTTTATTTTTCTAAAATCAAGAGGGAGGCAGGAAGGAAATTCAGAGATTACTAGCAATTTCCAAAGCAGCTAATAGAATCAATAACTTTAAATCAGTAAATAAATCACCATAACTTTTGCTGCATAGCAGTAAAACAACTGACTGAGATTTCTGGAAACTTAATATTGATTTTCAGTGTTTGGGAACAGAGGCACTAAAAAATTCCAGGAAACTCGTAATGTACAAATGTTAGAGAGGACATTTGGGACATCCTGGAAAATTCCAAGACTGTCCATCTAACACTGTTCTTAATGACAGTATGGAACGGTCAACACATCCTAATTAATAACTTTTTCTTTAATGGATATAATTCATAGCGGACAGTAAGAATTTACAGAAAATTGATAGTAAAAGCAATCACTGTAATGCTGTACCTCTGGGCTTCTATAAAGCATATGATGATGCAATGTTTTGGTTAAAAGCCTAAACGATGCCAATGCAAGCTGGCATACATTCAAGGGACTAAAAACTGGTTAACTGTTAACTGTCAACTATAACTGAAAAAAACCAATCTCCCTTATAAAAATGGACTATTCATGAAAAAAATTGTAGGAGAATTTAACAGGCATTGGCTCTTAGTCCTGTAACACTGAGCATTTTTGTCAGGAGAAAGGACATCTTCCGCCACCCCCAATTATTAATGACAGTATTTGGATGCTACAAATAAGCCAGGAATATATAGGTACAGAACAAGAGAGGTTATAGATACAAAATAAAATGCACTGCTTGGTAAATAACTACAAGAAAACAATATATATTTGAAAATACCAAATGTCACATCATGCACAGTAAATAATTTACTGGGATTCACTGGGACGACAGTGTGGCCAGAGGATAATTTTTTAAATACAATCTAGTGAATTACTCATAGAATTAGTCACATCATATTTCTATGTGTTTGACATTTGTGCTACTTGTACAGGAAAACCAAGTTTGGTTTCAGTCTCAACAGTTCAAAAAAGATGTTGGAAAAACAGAGACTGCATTTAGAGAAAAGCCACTTACGGTTATGAAAAATTCAAGGAGACAAATCTACTTTGTTTTTCAAAGAAAAGGCCATGTAATAACCTCACAAAACCTTGAAGTACTTACATTGGTAATAATACATATGGCTCTCTAGCGCATGAGACAAAGAAATCCTATTTCTGAAACCTCGAGTTGGAGAATGTCATTCAAAGTAAATTTCAAATTTTCAGTAGTATGGAATAACACAGAGAAGACCTTAGATGGACTCTTTCTTTCTTTTTTTTTCTGAAAGATGCACCATAATTCAACAAGAATTAACTCAGAAAAATTTGACCGTCTGTGTAATGCAGAAGGTCATGTGTCTAATCCCAGCAATCCAACCCAAGACTCTTGGAAAATATCAGATGGTGACTGCTATTGATCGACTAAAAGTAATCAAAACTTAACCATTTCAGAGGTTTAACCCAACTGTATGAAATATAATTATGGAACCAGAAAACAAAATATATAATATAACCTTGTGGTAAGTTCTTTAAGTAATGTTGGTACTTCAACCTCATGTTTGGTCACTATGCCAAATGAAGCTTTAAAGGCAACAGAATCTGATCCAGCAACATCAAAACCAACATCATTCATTATCTGATTTCCTCTTCTACCATTAAGTGAAACATCTGATTTGTCTTCATAGTTGAGCAACTGGTAAGATGAGACACCTGAGTAAAAGAAGATAACCATGGTGTGATGAAAAGTCTGAAGTATTTTTAACAGCAAGAAGAGAATAAAAGGTACTGTTCCTACTGCACTTAACCATTTTGATGTGGAATTCAGAGCTACATTAAGCACTTACTTATCAGTGTTACTACCGGTGGCTATAAGAAAGAGAGCACAAAAGGGTCTGAGGGATTTCAGTGCCACATTGTCAGAGAATTGCGCCCACGGCTGCTGCGGGTGGTGTGTCCTGGGCACGAAATGGTGATTGGGGCCATTTCTAAGTTTCTGTGCCTATGATTATTCTCCTAAAGTACTTTTACCGCCAAGTATGCTGTTGGTATTTGTATAAACCAGACATCCAGTGTGTTCTGGATTTAATGTTAGAGGCTCTGAAACAGAAAATGACTTAGTGGAGGCCACAGAGAATATTAAAACTAAGAAGAGAATGAAAGCAACTGTGTGTAAAATTATATTAGTGAATTCTGAATTTTGTCAAGATGCAGTACAAATTAACCTAACGTTTCTTCATTTTTGCAACATTTTGAATGAGACAGGGATGTGCCAGTAACACTGCCTTTTACCTGGCGTGTCACAATTAGAAAGAATTACCACACTTTCTATGTATGTCTGATGATTCCAGGGACTATGTCAGTTTATTTTGAAGAAAAGCAAGAGGTTAATTCTGACTTACTTGAAAGTTTTCATTGATTTATTGTACAATCAGAGGGTAGGTACCAAAGTATTTCTGTAAAGCTTTTTGTATAACTTTAAATACATTTATGTTACACTAACAGAAAAATATTAGAATGCATTGGTTGCCAAATTAAAACGAATAGAGCAGGTAGAACAGAGGGATTAAGCTTCCAAATACATCTGGGAGTCCGGGTTTTACTCTTTCTTTTTTTATATATATCCTTTAATACTTATAAGACAAACTGACATAAAGTCACCTAGTATGAATACTGTTCGCATTTATTTTTAAACAAAAAAAAAGTTAATGCATGTTTCATAATTCTACAAATATTTGTATTTGTCATATGAAAAAGGAAATTCAATTAAAAAGTTCTTTGCTTACATTAAAGGATGATACTTTCTGCATATGATATCTTACCTTTACAGAAAAGGCTCACAAGAATTTGTGAGGCGTTGATGAAATTTTGCAATCTTTTTATCAGACCTTTTAATGATATTTTTTAGGTTTTTTTCATTCAGGACAAGCCAGCTGACTTGTCCTGAATGTAAGGCTAGTAGGATTAGTGAGATTCCAATTTGTTTCGTCATGCTTATGTCCCGGAATCACCCCTTCATGGGGTCAACTGGTATTTCTGTCTTGTGCTCATACTGGTTTGTCTTAGTGGAGTTTTTAATTAATGCAGTTGTTGTGCAATTAATTTGATCAATACTTTTGTCAAAATAGACCTTTACTCAAAAGCAAATAATTAATTAAACTTTTGAGAAAACAGTATGCAAACAAGAATTACACAGACTTCTCAAAGTAAGGTACAGGAAAATATAGGCAACATAGCTCAATACAGCATCTCCTAATTCTCACAGAATCTCCTCAAAAATTTCTGATATTACATAGAAAAGGCAATTAAACATAGTCAAGTGCTTTAAATACTCAAAAAAGATTACAAACATGGGAAAAAGTCTTATGGCAATCCAATTACTTCAGTCAGATAGTGCTGGCAAATGTTTCTGCGTGTGCAGAGCCCAGGTCACCAGGGATTCCTAGCATGGAAAACCTGCAGAACATTCTTCCATATGTAAAAGCAAGTATACAGAGAAAGGAGAACATCAAAACCAAATTCTAAGTAGCAATTAATCAACAGACATCAATACATCTATGGGAAATCTGTTGCAATTTGTGCAAAACCCACAAGGTTTATCTGACTTTTTTTCATATGAATTCAGAAAATATCACGGCATTATTGACCTTTTTCTTAACTCTCTTTCTGGCCAGTTTGAGCTTTACTTTTTTTTCTTAAGTATTTATTACATGATTAAGAAAGACAAACTTTATTACCCATGTCCTAAAACACCATACTACCTGCAGACTTTGAACTATACCTACTGATCTATATTTACCAGAAAACATGCATTTTTCCACCTTGAAAAAAGATAGAAATCTTACCTGCAGAAATTTCTTTCTCCCCTAGAAGAATGTCTTTTAACGTGAAAGGTGTTGAAGCAAATTTAGATTTTTTTGAAAGAGAACATTTTCTTTTCTTAATCACAAGGCTCAGAGGTTGGTATTTATCAGCTTCACTGAGACTGGGCACTGGAATTAGTCTTCCTCCATCACCAACCTGTTTAACGAAATTTTTGGTTGCAGCAGCAAACATATTATGACAGTAATGATAATATTAAAAAGCCCTGTATCAAGTGTAACTTCCAGACGTCAAGCCCATGTTCAATTCCTTTTACAATGGTCTTTCAAACAAATTAACATGTTTTTTCAAAAAAAATAAAGCTGTCAAACTGTTTTTTTAGATCAAGTCATATTTTTGGATCTTAGCTACCAAGCTTCTATAGTGTATTGCTGGAGACTTCTCTCAAAGACCTTCAGTTAAGCTCTCTAATTCTGTATGATGAATAATTAATTACCAGTGTAAACTGATAGGGAAATTGTTGCCCTTTCCTTGGCAGTTTAATGCCACTGTTTGAAAAACAACCAAAAAAAAAAAAAAATTACAATCTTAGAAATAGAAGACAGTAAATTCTGTAACGCTTAACTTCCTGTTAGGGGTTACTGATGTATTACTTTTGTATTATTGGAACCCAGCTGCAGCTGAATTCTAGTGTTTTACGAACAACCAACAAATCAGCCCCGATGTGCTCTGGGAGATCGCCTGAATTACACGTTTGTGAAAGCTGGTAGGTCTGCTGGGAGGGTATCGCCTTTCAGTAGCAGTTACATCACCTACTTGTGAACACCCACCTGGGAGTAAGTGGTGTGCAGATCTTCATAAACAACTGGGCCAACGTGAGAGATGAGAGATGGCTGGGAGCAGGGGGCAGGCAGAAGCAGCTTTCATTTCTTCTCCCATGGACTCAGCTGTCTGTGACCCAAGGGCTAGTTTTGAGCTGGGCCAGCTGCGTGTATTTGGCTCAGACTACTGAAAAAATCACTAAATTGTGAGAATTATGCAAAAAAAATAGAAGTAAAATTGCAGAAAGAAGTGAGATTATTGATATAGGATTAAGGTGCAGCTCAAGAATCCAAGAACGGAAAACACCAGTGTAAAAAGACCTAGAATTGTAAAGGCAAAAAAAGACAGTAGACAGCGCCGTAGAGGATCTGTGCGGGAGGCAGACGGAGCTGATCCACGCTCATGTAAACGAGGGCTTGATTTTCTTGTAGGAACGGTGAGCATACAACTGTAAAAATCGTAGCACGTCTTCCAAGGACTCCTTTCACACATACAGTAGGTTTACAGGCTCGTAAAGCTACACTTTATATAAATATCATTCCTGACTGCCAGGTAAAAACTTTTGCTTATTTGGCACTTTTTTTCTGAAGTAGGTTTTTCATGTGAAAGCATTTTAAGGACTATTTTTATAATATGATCACTTATTTAATAATTTCACGTTTCAGTTTAGTTCCTTCCAATATTGCATAACCATTTTTAAATGTTCAGAGTATCAGGAAGCCAAATAAAAAGGCAAAAAGAGAATTATATTACCTCAGCTATCTAAGGTTAAAGGAAAGGCTGCCAGAGCTTTCTGGTATTTCTAGATGGTGCTGAAAAATCAAAGCTAGTTATATATAGACTTTGAACTGAAATCGTGTGAAATGCTGCAATTCAGTTATACCATAATTCATCTTACACCACACTAACAAAAAAAAATCCTGTATGTATTTACTAAATGAGGATACCTTAACAGAACTTAAAAGGTTTTAAAGGGGAGAAAAACTAAGGAAATTATTAAACTAAAATTGCCCATTTAGTCTTGATTTAGATTTTTTTAAATTTAATAACTGTTTGACAGGACACTGTTTTTTCTACGGGTTATTAAGCTCAGCTGGCATTGTTTATTCAACATTTATTTGTGTTTCTTTTGCTTCCCATGTGGTCAGTAGATCATACTCAATCTTATCCCAGCACTAATTTTGGTAACGGATAGTTACATTTGACATGTTTACACGGTACTCCTGTTACTCAGCCAATAATCCACCATAAATCCTGCAGCAGCTATTTGTATCACCTGCAAGCCACTCAGAGAACAGCAATGCAACTACATTAATACTGCTGTGTTCACAAACACACACTAATTTTGTGCACTCAAGTGAAGAAATCTAAGATATTTCTGCTGCCCTTCCAGTACCAGTCACTTTTGTACTTGGCACACTAGCGTACTTACAAACTTCCAGCATTTCCACAGCCCTTGTGCTCTCCGATTTTGTGTAACCAATATGAAAAACACTCTATGTAGATGTTACGCCTGAGTCAGCATCTGAATGAAAAAAAATCCTGCCTTGTCTTACCAAGTTGAGCTTGCTCACATGAGAATTCAGAGCTACCTTTGGGGAATGCCAGGGCTGTAACCTTCCAGACCCCACATAACAATAGTGACAAGGCATTCCAACTCCCTTCACCAAGCAGGATCCTTCATGGAAGAACAAAGGACTTTTCTAGCCTGATCTTATCCCACCGTTATGCATTACTGGAATGAAGTCAGACTTGAACCCTTACCATGACCCAGGTACATTTTCAAAGAACAAATGAAAAAATATGATCAAAAAATCCCCCCATTTGCCTCATATCTTTCTGTGATGACCTTTGTTCTTAAGTGAGCCCTCGCCCCGGGAATCATATACAAACTCACTGTTGGTGCCAGAGATAAAATTATTCCTCCAGTTTCCCAATTTTCTCAGTCATGAGAACACACTTTCTTTGTGTTACTCCTCCTGTCTCTAATTCTATACTCTCTGAACCTCATTCGTTAAAAAAAAAAAAAAGCATCTGAAGACTCTTACTGGCAGAACCTTCATTTGCTGATTCATCCGCAGAGCAGGTTCATCTATAGTTGGAAAGTGGAATTCCATGCAAGAAAAAATACAAAGTGATGTAAAGACATAATGAGCTACTTTTGTGGGGGTTTTGTTTATTTTCCTGTCCCTATAACTCTAGCTTAACTCTGGTCTCTGATGCTACCAACCACACTCTGTTCTCCTTCTTTTGTGAGTTGTCTGTCCCCACAGACTGAAGGTGCCTGTAAGCTTGCCTAACAACACCATGAGCTTCAACACGGGGAGCAGCTTCAAGGTAGCTTTTTCAGCTCTGTGTTATAGTTTCTTTGCGGTATCTTCACCTGCAGTGCACAGCAAGAGAGTTTACTTCACATGCAAGATGAGTTCCGTTTCTTCACAATGGGTCTTCGCCACGGAGTAGTAAGAGCGCAGCAAGTACTAGTGATATAAATAGCTGAGAATTTTGATATGTAAATACTGTGTCTCTTCCTAACATCGTATTGATATGAACCTGGAGACTATTTAATAGAAAAATTTAGAGGACAGCCTTACTGTCTCTTTAACCTTTGAAGTTGCAGAATGCTTTTTGTAGTTTTTAGTTAACTCCATAATGATATTTGTTTTATTATTAGATAGTTATCCTATATTATCCCTGCAGGAATGTTGGATACCTGTTATTACAGGGTATCTAAAGATGCATTTATAGGCTCATCTAAGGTGCATGCAAGCTAGAGGCTTGCCCAAGGAACTGAAAATATGAAGTTATCTCACTAATTTCAACCTAGAAATCTAGAATCATCTGCAGACGATTTTGATGTTTCTGCGGTACACATGAACTGATCTGATTTTAATTTGTTTCTCATCATAATCAACCATATCATCAACTTAGCATTATTAATCAGTCAGTTGAGAGGAAAAAATAAGTCTTTAAGAGTTAACTGAACAGATAAATTGAGTTGGTGTTTCAGTGGAAAGGGTTAAGCCCACATAATCAGTGCAAAATTATGCTGCTAATTTGTTTAATATCTTCTTAGGCACTTCTAATTTAAGTGCCTTTGAATTATTTTATATCTACTTGCAGATCTTTACAGGGGAATAAGTGCAAGCATTTAACACCTAAAATCCAGCATAATAAAATGGTACTGAAAAAACTGCCTGCTAAATTCTGTAACTTTCCAGCAAATGGCATGAGTATTTCCCTAGAAAGCAAGAATCTGTGTAATACAGATCGTGTCACATTTCAGGAGGTAACAAAAATAAAAATGTATGGGCCAAAATATGTTCCTTATTACATATATGCTGTAATTTTTTTTACTAGACTTTTTTTTTTCCCCCTTGTCAAGGTTGAGCTTGTCTAGAGACTCTCTTGCATAAGAAAAAACAATTAGTTTAATACCACGACTTCTACCACTTTGGAGCTCCTGAGTGTGAAAGCAGTACCACTGTTAAGCTGAGCTCCTGAACGAGGAGTTTGCTGTGGTCTGGGGGTCACTTGGCACAATGCTTGCACTGATTGCTGCTCACAAAGCTTTATGGGAGTTACACACAGTTGTGGGAAGAACAGCAAGTTAAAGCAAGATGAAGGTTTTCATAGAATCACAGAATGACCTGACTTGGAAGGGACCCACAAGGATCATAGAGTCCTATCCTTGCATAGGACAACCCCAAAATTTACACCATGTGTCCGAGTGCATTTTCCAAATGCTTCCTGAATATTGTTAGGCTTAGCTCTCCAGGGAGCCTGTTCCAGTGCTCCACCATCATCTGAATTAAGAATTTTCTCTTAATATCCAACCTAAACCTCCCCTGGCACATCTTCCTGCCATTCCCTTGGGTCCTATCATTGGTCACCGGAGAGAAGAAATCAACACTCGCTCCTTCTCCTTTCCTCGTGACGAATCAGTAAACTGCTACGAGGTTTTCAGTAGACTTAGCTTCAGCAGAGATACTTCCATGTCGGAGTTCTTTATCATATAGTTCTAGTGCAATGAAAATTTTTAATTAGTTCACAAATGCTATTTTAATTATGCAGTACTGGGGAACAATTAAATTAGATATGGCAATATTTTAGTTTTGTTTTGTGTACACTTACCTTATTAAGCTCTCAATTTAGTTAAGCAGTAAAAAAAATGTAGTCACTTCTTGTGTGTCTGAAACTGAACTGGTTCCTTAGGGAAACCTTTCTGGCCAGCAGGATAAATAGACCATATCAAAATTAGAAGCTCAGAAATTCAAGGAGGCAACTCATCAGAAACCTAGTTCTAAAATGTTTTTAAGTTCCCCACATTTAAAGTATGTTTTACTTCTTGTAGAGGCAGAACCTTCTGAATCTACTATCTGCAGACTCAGGAGAACATTTTAATAAGAACCTTCTAGAGGTAAGTTATTTTAATGGACTTGTATGTTTTACTTATATGGGACTTCTGTGCATGAAAAGTTTCTTCACCAATTAGAATGGATTTGAAAAAAAGAAGTGTAAAAACACTGGAAACACTCTTGTCCTTTTCTATATCAGTACCTAAAACATACCATTACGGTTCTTCTAAATTATTTTCAAGGTCACTTTTAAAGGTTAGTTGGAAGACAGATACACACACTCACTAATACTAATAGTGAATGATGGCGATAATACATATTCATGGTCTGTGCTACAGTACACATAAAAGATAGATCCCCTGCCAGGAGGTGCTGTATTAGAGCGTGACACTTGCCCAGCAAACAGAGTATTAAAAGCTGCACTGTAGTGTGAGCATTACAACAACGAAAGGCTACAAGATGTAGAGCTCAACTGGCTTCTCTATAGCTTTTGATTGACATCACCCCCCTTTCACCTTTATACAAGCGACATCTGTTCACTTGATGAAAAGGGAATGTGTTGCGCAGCTGGCTCCTTTGTACCACTTCACTGCCTTCTCACTAGAGCCATGTTAATGATGAAAACGAAACACAGAAGACATTAAGCAGTGTACATTCCAGTCATGGTTTTATGCGCTCATCTACAGACTTACCTTTCAGCTTTCATATCTTTGTTCATGGACGTGCAGACTACTTAATCTGTTTCATAAGTCTGTCTTTTAATAATTTGATATTAAATGGCTATCACTGGCTAAACTGTATGAAAAATCCCAGCTTTTGCTTCTTTATAATTGCCCTAATACTACTGGCAGTCTTTTTAATGGGCAATGACATGTTAGCTACAAAGAAGAAATGCAAAAGTAGTACTCTGGGGAGAATTTTGCTGAGATTGCTTGTTTGCATTTAAACTTACTATGTGAAGCGGGCACGTTTCAGCCAAAAGAAGTGGTCATTTGTTACATAAAGATTACTGCATACAATGAAGCTATTTTCATCATCTATCGTTATTAGTTTGTGAAAATAAATCCAGAAACAAACAAGCCAGTATGACCTAAAGTAGGTTTAATGCTGCCTTGCCTTTGCAGAAAGCTAAATCCTTTTTCCCAGCATCGAAGAGTGGCTGTGGCTGTGTTAAAGGGCAGCTTTGTGGGCTTGTGCATCCACCTATATGAGGATGCAGGACTGCAGCTGCTGCTGCTGCGGCACCACTATGTCAGAAGAAAGATTACAAATCAAAGATTTGTCTGCTGTGATATAATTCACTTTGTCCGTGCTAATCTGTCTGTTGGGAGCTGGTACAGTTATCTCTATACTACTTCCTTCAGTAGTAGACATATCTTGTTCTTTGCTGCTTCTCCTTATGTTTTAATCTGAGCAGCATGCCTGAACTGGATTTATTTTTGGCATTGCCACTAGCTGTTCTGTGATACCGGGCAATTAACCTCAGTCTATGAAACTTGCTGTATGTGGCTGTGGTAACATCACTTCCCCGAGCAGTGTACTGCAAGAACTGACTAGTATTCTAAAGCACTCTCAGATCTTTGGATAGAGTATTTATATAAACAGACAAAATGAAGTAGGTGTTTGTAGGGCATGCAAGAACCCGGTATCCCCTTTCATAATCACAGCTATGCTTCTTCAGGCTGTTCCTTTTCATGCTAGGACAATACTTCCTCATCTAGTTTCCCAATTTATTTTTTTTCACATGTGTAGGCATAAAATAAGAAGATATTTGAGTAGCTTCCAGATACTAAACATTTTAACAGACAGGTGACAGAAAAAATTCTTGTCATCAAACATAAAAAGCAGCCTGACTAATATACTTGTCCTAGGCTGGCTGATCAGCTCTTGAATTAGAATTGAGGAGTGCTATTAACACCTCAATTTCTTTGCTACATGCAATGCCAGGCCCTCAAAATAACCTACTTAAAGAGGAAGTAAAAAGACAATCTACACCTTAAGTTTTTATCAGTTAAAAAAGAATAATTCCAACTCCTTACCAGAACTTGGTGTCCACTTGCAGTCCAACAAGTGTAACCTTTTGGAAGTGTTGAATTATACTTTTTTTCCTCTACTGCTCTACTGACTTATCAAAAAACCTACTCAAGAAAAATGGGGTAGTTGTGAAATTTGAGCTAGTAATTAGTTTCATTTCTTTGCTGATGGAGATAGAGCCAATCAGCCATTAGTGAGAAAAGCAACTACGTATTTGATTTTACTTTGGAACTTTTCCATGTGATTACAAATGTAATCTAATGTAATCTAATCACAGGTAAAAAACCTCTTTATACAGATTCATGTCTGTAATGTGTTTACACACACTTTATTAACTTGTTCTGATTTTTTTTTTAATTTACCATTCTTAACACACACTCTAGCTACCGATATGAGATATATAGCCTAGCCTGTCTCTTAGCTACTCTGCCTAATATTAGCTACTCTGCCTAATAGTTATGTCTTAGACATAGCTTTCAGGAAAATAAAATTAAAAAAAGCACAGTTTAAATATAAGCCATTTTATTTACTGGCCTTGAGTAAAATTAGACTCGCCACTCAGTTAGCCTGGAGTAACTCATTAGTTTCCGATGATATTCCAGTTTAGTTTGTTTTAATCTGATTTAGTAATTATTACTTGAAAAATAATTTTGCATATTTAACTGCAGGAACAGTCAATATTGCATACTTGTGGTTTTTAACATTTAGATCAACTTAAATATTTAATCAGCTAATAAGGACTTGGAGAAACATGTGGCTTGATACACTGGCTGGGCAAAAATGCTGTGTGTCATCACATCCGAACAGATTTTTGTACCAGCAGCAAAACTTGTAACAGCTTTCTGTGGGCAACTCCTTTAGCTGAGTCAGTACGAAATCTTGTCAACAGCTTCCCACTCTGTCTCACTTCCCCACCCCACAGTGCCTACAACTTTGTGGTTATGAAGAAGTATCATCTGTCTCTTGGTTAGATTAAATTTAAATTTACTGCCATACTTAAGTAATAGTTTTTATGCTAAATTAAATGTCAGATTGGTAGTGCCGCCTCAGAGGCCTCTTGCACTCTAATCTACTCCCTTAGGTTTGCTGTGTTGGTTTTTTTTCAATCAATTAAGTAATGATAGATAGTTTTTCACCCTTCAGTTATACACAGTAGTTTTGCTGAATAATAGTCATCCACAAGTGTTATATTTGTTTTCCAAAGCATCCAGAGGTAAAGTATGGATCCCAACTACAGAAATGCAAAACCAGAACTGAATTTCACTCATAGAATTGTTTAACAGGGGATAAATAAGGTCCCAGTGTACGACCTAGCTTAGAGCATCGGTTTGGACGTGATCAGATGTGTTCTCTGACACAAGAAAGAAAGCATTGCCATTCATGAATAAAGTGTTTTCCCTTCTAGTTCCCAGACTATTTGAACACTTGTTCTTTTAATAATGCCAGGAAATAACAAAAATCTTAACTTCTCCTCACAACCAAATTCTTGTTTTCTATTATGATTTCATTTTAAATAAAATGTAATTGATAGAAGGGCTGAACAACTGACAAGAACACATAATGGAAGAATACCACATGCTGTTCTTTTTCCAAGATGCCAGAAGGGGTAGGTGTCAAGTAGTTTGGCATTTTTTTTTCCTCACCTCTTTTTTTCCATTTTTAATAGAGAACATCAGGAACCATTTTCCCTACACCCTCTCATAAAAAATGAGAAACATACTGGAAGCTCCCTTTAATCATAAAGCGCAAGCTGAAGTGAAAAGAAAACAAGCAAAAAGCTCTTACCAGCTGTAGCACGAGGATAAAACTGGGAACTGCCAAAAAGAAAAATATCTTCTTTGAGATTGCAGTTGGTAGCTCCTGCCAGATCTAAAGGAACTGCACAGAGAATTGTATGGGAGAAGTTTTATAAAAATAATCCTGCGGTGGTAAAACGTTCAAAAGGAATAGGACGATGCTAGTAGGAAGCCACTGCTTCAGTGCTATTGCTGCCACTATCACCTACCTCTGTGACATCAATCTCTACAAGGTATATTAAGAATTTTACAATTAACAAACAATTCACTTGTTACAAACAGTTCAACAACCATATTCTAAACTGTTTCTTATGTTAATAAATCAGAACACAGATGACAACAGTTTAAACAGTGTACATTGAGATTTATTAGAACAAGCACTAATAGCAGCAGTGTACAGAGTGATAGAGACAATGTACTGTATGCACTGAACAATAATAATTACACAATTGCACTTCTTCAGAGATCTATTAGAAAATGCTTTTCAGTAAACAGTTTCCCAAATCTAGCATTGCTCGGATTTGCCTCTGAGAAAAAAATACAAAAAATATGCTTTTTTTTTTTTAGTAAGGCATTAGCAACATTCATTGGCAGGCTAAACAAGTCATTTGTACATGCATTATCCAATTACATTGCAACAGGTAAAAGAGCATCGTGTTTCCTCAAAAACTAGAATTGTGTGTGTGTTTTTGGACACAACGTCCTAGTAAATCTGGCTCAGCCTGAAGGAAACAGATGTCATCTTTTGTTACATTTTAGAGCACAACATAAACTATAGCATAGCCAAGTTCACCTTTATTGCCTACCAGAAGCTGTAGGACATCCCTCAGTTGGAGTTGGCCTTATAGGTATTGTGTATGCCACATACATCACTAGAATAAAGTCTTAATTAAATTAATTTCTTTTATTTACTATTCTCCCCACTACCCCCTCTCTGAATCATGTGGCCAAAAAAAAGCTCGACTGTAATCAACATTAACTATTGTATGGGCTTGGTTTTTATTGCATGAGAGGTAGTCAGCATGAGGACTCATCTGCATTCTAGATTACTACAACAGTATGTTCAAAACCAACTCACAAGTGCAAAGACACAGCATAAGTGTTGCAGCTGCATTACATGGGAACATAAAACTGTTTTTTCACTGCTCCTTTCTGGCTAGGTTCAGTCTCTGAAGTAGCCAGAGAACTCAATATACCAAAAAATGCAATTCTATTTATATGCTAAAGCCTAAAAGTAGAGAGGGTAGGCACTTTCTCACATTCATGTTTTTCTAGGCTGATATTAGGAGCATATTCTTAGTAAGCCACCCCCTTCTTCACAAATCAGAAATATTCATCTCCTTTTTTAATTGGCATACATCACTAGCGACCCCCCCTTTGGGCTGGCACAATCGTGGCAAAAGTACAAGGAAACAGAGAAAGGAACTGCAGATATTCTTACAATTAAGCTTGCCAGAGTGAGACCTAATATGATGAATTGTCATTGATTTAATCTCCTGTTCTTCCTTCCAAATGTCATACATAATTGAGCTTTGCAGAGACATGAAGTTAATTGGGTTTTAACCACTACAAGTCCCAGAATAAAGTCCCAAAATGCAAGAGAGTCAAAGGAAAGTCAAATATATCGCTCTGACTGGCAAGCTGTCAAACCAACTGTATTTCACAAATTTATCTTCCACAAGACAGTGCATATGTTCAAAATTAAGCATGAATGTAACTAGTTGATTATCTAGGCTGGATTGTATGTTAGGCCTACAGCTGAAATAGATTTGGGCAGCTCGATCATCCGCTCACCTGGAAGCTCAGAGTTCAGTGGAGTATCAACAGCAGCTCAGCCTCACCTGCATAGGTGCTCATATGTTTACACATGTAGGAATTAAAAATCAAGTACTACAAAGCTTAGTGTAAGCAGGTACATTGTTTTGATTTCTTAGGAATGTCACTGTTGAACATTTTACTTGAACTTCATGTATCTACATCTTTTAAACTGGGTTCAATGAGACTATTTGCAATATTTATGGTAAGTATGAACTAATACCTGTGCAAGATCAGAGTCCAAGCAGATGAAGCAGAAAAATACAAACAGAGATGTTCATTACTGATTAACTCTCGCATGTGAAAGAGAAGTCTACAGATTTGGAATATACCAATTACATCCAACCTGTCATATTCTTCAGCTGTTGATGCTTAGAAACTGAGCAATAGAATTGTTTTCACAGGCATGATTACAGCCACTATTTGGAGACAGAATTAATAAGATGTAAAGAAGAATCGTTCTGAAAGATAACCTAAACCTGTGAATAGTCAAGCACAAATGAATGCATTTGCAGGAAAGCAATCAAGATAAATCAAGGTTATTTTTTTAAGTGTGAAATTAATGACTATAATATGAAGGACTAAACTTGTGCTTTTAAAAACTGTGATACTTTAAGTAGCCTATACAGTTTTCAAAAGAAGTATTTGCACATCAATTTTCTACTGAGTTACTTAGAAATTATAGTACTGCCTTTTTTTTTTCCCCCTCAGTATCCTTTTCTTCTTCATCTCATTATGGAAGTCCACAGTTAACTTCTGAAAATAAAATTAAGGGTGCTGCAGGCGAGGTTTAATATTACAGTGCTCCAAGATAATGCCTTCTGCAACATTTAGGTAGATGGGTACACAAATGCTTCTTTCTTTCCCGTAAGTAACGGTTTTCTATTGCTTTCAGACACCAGAAAAAACTTTGTCTGGTGCATCTAGGAACACACACCCTTTCTAGTTACAGTCTGTTACTTGCCTCTAAATCAGACACTGTCTACCTAGTACTCAAAAGTAGTATCATCTCTATATGTTATGCTTTTAGAAAGCAACCATTTGCCTTCAAAATTCATCTTAAAAAAACAGGAAGCGAGTTTCTGTATACCTTTCTGGCCAACAACAGCGTAATCACAGTAGAAAGACTCTGAGTCTTTCTTTTACAAGTATGCTACACAAAGAGGTATGCAAGAAATCAACAAACGTGGATCTTTTTGTAGAATGAGCACAGTGATATAGGCAAACAGCAAAGGAAGATTTTTTTAGCTATTTAGGTTTTGACATTTTGGGCTGCTAAAGAATTGGTGCAGGGCTGTTTCCAACCTGAAATTAAAGGCCAGTAAAAGCAAAAAAGCTCAGTAAGGCAATGTAAAATTGACAACTAATCTAAACCTTACCTTTCTAATGACATTCTCAGAGTCTGAGCAAGGTATAAATACTAAAATTTACTACATTTCATACATATGCCTACAGGATCTAATCTCACCAAGGAAGTGTGACATTTTTCCCAATTCATATTAACTTTCTGCAAAAATGAGAGAAAATACTTTAAAATTTCTTTACTGTGAAAATACAGAGAAATCATAATTCACCAAACAGTTAATTATACAACAGAAAGCAGATAAAGACCCCAAGAGGAGTCTTGCTACTGGTTACAACCAGTAAAAAGAAGATATACCTAATATCCTAATACAGAACTAGCATAATGATTTTTCTGGATACCATAGTAGTTGAATTTTTTGATGGCTTTTTACATGCTAAATAAAATCTAGCAGTAGCAGATAAAGTACAAGGAGTTGGCTACGCATTTTGGTGAAAGAAAAGTTTTGAGACACCAAATGCTAGCACAGCTTGATTTCTTACTCATTTTATAGTAAATAATATAGACACAAGTAAATATACAAAGAAGAATCCCATCCACAAAAGCCGACATATTTCTTTTTGGTTGAAGGATGAAATTTTAGCGAGTGAGCACTATCGGTCCACTCGACTCTGATAGCTAGAGATTGAACAAGATCTGAGCATTAGGTGCAAGACAGAAGCACCACTCTTCGTTTCCATGGAGCTCCAAACGTTGTTTAATTTTCAAAACTCAAGCTTCACACATAATTAATTCTTTGTGAGTATCCTGGTTTCAGCTGGGATACAGTTAATTTTCTTCTGAGTAGCGACTGTGTTTTAGATTTAAATTTAGAATAATGTCAATAACATGTATTGTCTTAGTTGTTGTCAGGTAACGCTTATGCTCAGCTAGAATAGAGTTAATTTTCTTCCCAGAAGCCGCTGTGTTTTAGAGTTAATATGAGAAGAATGTTGATAATACACTGATGGTTTGAGTTGCTGCTAAGAAATCAAGGACTTTCTCAGTTTCCCATACTCTGCTGGTGAGCAGGTGTACAAGAAGCTGGAAGGGAGCACAGCCAGGCAGCTGACCCAGTGGGCCCAAGAGATATTTGATACCATATAACATCACGCTCAGCACACAAATGGGAAGCTGGCCAGGGGCTACAATTCACTGCTCGGGGATTGCTGCTTAGACGCAGAATGGGTATCAGTCATCAGGCAACTGAGCAATTCCTTGTGCACCACTTGTTTCGTATATCCTATCACTATTACTATTCCTGTATTCTGTCTTCTTTTGTTGTCCTATTAAACTACCTTTATCTCAACCTTTTTCTCCCCCCACAATAATTCTTCCCATCCCACCAGGGCAGGAGGAAGAGAATAAGTTGCTACATGTTCCTCATTACCAGCTAGGTTTAAAACCATGACACTGCAGAATGAATGTTTAGAAATTAGTTTAGAAATTAGTTTACAATTAGTTTAGAAATAATTACAAAGAACAAGAACAGTGCTTTTGCTAATGAGTGCAAAAGCTTAACTCAAGTAGAAGTTGCTGATTTTGCATTTATGAATGTATATAAAAATACACTCATCAGTACTTATTTTCCAGCTCATAGTCGGGTCTTGTTTGAGATTCAGCTGAAAAAAAATTATTGAGATCTGAATTTGTAATAATCTATTTCAACCACTAAATAATATCAGTAACGCTTATTTCTAAACAGATAACTAAACAGATCTAATTTCTAAACTCAAATTGGAATGATAATTTTCAATGTTGATGTCAAGATAAGTGACAAAGCAAGTTTAATATATTTATGTATAGTTTTATTATTCGTGATCCAATCTCAAATATTTTATAAAATATTAAGCAAAGATTATTGCAGGTCTTGTCTGTATTTCTTCAGCACATTGAAAGAAGCTACACTGAATTTTCCTTTGCCTGTAAAATACTGAGGAATCAATTTATATCAGTTTTGACAATACTACTGTAATATTTCTTGTTCTGCTGAATTTAACAAAGGAAGAGAGACAGCATTCACACAGGACTACTGGAAAAGAAATAAGAGTTTGTTATCACTCTACACTGATTTTCCTCGGTGGACCTGACAAACCAACCCCTGGCCAAAAACGTAATCATAAATAGTAATGCAGCTTCAGAAGATCTTGCACGCTGACCAGTATAAGGAGTGAGTACATCAATGAAGAAGAATAGTTCTGGTTGAATACTTACCATTGTGTGTGCTGCTCTTGTATAGTGCACCATTTTGAAGCTCAGGATGTAAAAGATAAAGTACTCACTTCTGACTTTTTGACGGAATATCCTCCTGTCTTCTCTTTTTTAATTCCTAATGTTCTGGGCCAGCAACATTATACATTAGCATAGCATCTCCCCCTTTCATTAATGCAAACCATTAAAAGTAGCAGTCAATATGGAAATAAGTTTTAGTGTTTCATAGGAGACAATATCTGGATCCTTGCTCCAGGAGTATGAATACCGTAGCAGTTTGAATACGGTAGCTTTACCATACTTCAATGAATTATTCATAGGTCACGATAGAATATGTTACGCACTGCTGGTTATATATTCCACCTTTACAGTTTCCTTATTTCTAAAATATGTAACTCTTTGTCCACATTACCAATACACCTTCAGCCAAATGCTGGCTACAGTCATTTCTATTTATAAAAGAAATAAAAATCTCCCTTCATCTTTAGAATTAATTAATTAACAAGTGTCACCAAGCTTCCCTTTTTTCATGCTGTCATGGATCAGAGGAAAGAAAAATGGTATTAAGATAGCCTGCCTGAAACAGATTCAGCACCTCTGCTGACATTTTAATTAATAAAAGTAAGAAAACTTTCTATTTTGTTACAACTGCTGTGACTAGTCTCACGGTTCTCTGTCGTAGTCTCTCCCTCCCTTTTCTTTTCTGGGGTTTGTCAAACATTGCAAGGACGGCAAAAGGAAAAAAAAAAATAAGATATGATGTGTCTATAATACGACTAAACTTTACAAAGGAGGAGATGGGCATATAAAACACCTACAAGTACATTGGTATCACTTTTTAAATCTGCAAAACAGCATATAAAAATCCTTCCATAAAGAGGCTTTTCAGCTTCATGGAAGAAAGACGTAGCTTACACAAAAGCTAATGAATGAAGGTGTTTTACATTCGATAGTTTAAAGAGCAAATACTGTATTTGCTTTTGTAAGCGGACTCTTTGCAATATATCGTAGAAAAAAAAATTGCTGTAAATAAGCCATTTCTCTCTGAGCTTACTGAGATTTGCCACTTTCTCAAGAGTGCCATTCACTGCTCTAATGGAGCTCAGGGAAATACCCTCCCCAGAAAAAATTAAATCGTTATTAACGGACATATATATTCTTCTGTTAAACAAAACAAAAACAAAAAAAAACCCCTTTCTTCACTAAATTACTTCTGAATGGTTCCAGAATTATAAGAAAAGTAAGCAGAGATGGTAAAGTAGAAAAGTGTATAATGTCTTATACTAAATATACCATCACAATTTTGAGCACATTAACAAAAAACCTTGGTTGCTACTGTGTCCCTGCCTACTTCAGCTTTTATCAACATGTGCTGTGAAAAGCAAATTCAAGTTTTACACAATTTTGACAACTGTTACTTAATGACAGACAGGTAGAAAGCCCAAGTTAGTATTTTCAACCCTAGTAGCTGCCACGATAAGTGGTTATATGACACTAAACTTTGGTAGCTTACTTCCAAGTCTGTGTATAATACAGGGTGACCAGGGAGGCTATTATAGAGCTTCTTACACACTGCTGTCAGTATTAATCATCTTCCCTCAGGTAGGCCAAACTCTCAAACTTAAATCCTCCTTTGATTTTACCACATAAATGCAAATACCCTTTCAAATACTAAGCAACTTTTGCAAAACTCTGAGAATTGTCATATTCAGACCTCCTGGTTACTGTGCAAGTAATACCCTTCCTATTTCTAAAAATTCAGATTTTTTGAGAGAAACTACAAACAAGACTGCATTGCACCAGCTCAAGGGTGAGAAAATCCCATATTACCTCCATGGGAAACAGAGGTCATGTCCCAGATGCAAGCTTCTCACCAGGTACCCATGAGGGCAGGACCAGCACTGGCTCCCAGTGTGCCTTAAGATTTGCATAATTCTTTTCCAGACAGCTCTGATAGTGTTCAGTAGGGACTCAAGGGCAATGTCTTTCAAAATTGTGTCATGTATACGGACCACGATACTGGACATATGCCTACCATGTGCTATTCAAATAAAACCCACAAAAGCTATACAAGCTTATTCAGAGTCAGAAGTTCAAAATAAGAAAACAGAAAAAAGGTGACTTATTTGTAAGATGAAAAGAGCATTACAGTGGGAGTTCACTTTAAAAACCAAATACCAGAAAAAAAGTTTATTTCATGCAACTTGTACCTGTCTAAAATTAGAATGAGTGTCTAGATGACTTCTTAATCATAGTGATGTATGAAAATCATTTGATTAAAAATGTGTCTCCCAGTGAGACGACAAGTTCTAATATGCCAAGAAATCTACCACGTTGTTAACAAAGACCTAAAAAAGGAACAAAGCTATGTAAGTCTTTGTAAGACATTACATTTGATGAAAAGAGTTATTATTACCCTATGATGTCCACAGTATCAGAACAGGAAACAAATTAAGATACACTTTTAAAATAGTCATTGAAAGTACAGTTCACTATTGTGAAACTAAAGCATAAGGTTTGTGTATTTTATACATAAATA
This sequence comes from Cuculus canorus, assembly GCF_017976375.1. Taxonomy (NCBI): domain Eukaryota; kingdom Metazoa; phylum Chordata; class Aves; order Cuculiformes; family Cuculidae; genus Cuculus; species Cuculus canorus. The sequence continues at coordinate 25,228,377 of NC_071406.1, read as the reverse complement.
AGTGTTTTGAGAAAACATGGGAAAAACCAAAGCATATGTCTTTGAAGAACTTCTTAAATTGTTTAAAATCTTTTAAACGTCAAACAGTTTGCACTAATTTTCATCACATACCAAACCTACAGCAATTAAATTACTGAGTTGGTAGGTATTTTTCGTGCTTCTCAAAAGAAAATACTGCCTGGATTAATGGAGTGCTTGAAGAGCGTTGATCATACACCATTCTAGCAGCCCACAACACGGACACCTCTACAGGGGTCAATTTTGTGGCCAACGTCAATTAACATCTCAGCAGTGACCTGGGCAAGGACATAGACTACAGGCTAACAAGTTCTCAGATGACAGTGAATTAGGAGGATGAGATGGCATGCCAAATGGCAAAGCTTCAATTGGAAGGATATTACTCAGCTTCAAGACTGGGCCAGAAGATACTTCCTGAAGTTCAAAGGAAGCGCAAACGTCTGCAGCTGGTGTGGAAAAATGCCACGTGCTGGGAATGGATGGCCGAACTGTAGCCCTGCTGAAAAGCAGCAGGCATTTACAATGCGTGCCAGGCTGCAAAGGAGCCAACAGTGCATTCTCACTGCAACATGGGAAAGCCCATTCCGCACTACACTGGCTGCGGATGTGGAGAGCCCGATATTCCACACGATTCAGTGCTGCTGAAATTTCACATGCTGTCTAAAAATTATAATTTGGATAGAAGCCCCCAGACCTATCCTCTATTAACTCATTCTCTTTAGAAACAGCACAAAATATGTGATGATATCACCCAAGGTTACAGTAAAAATATTAATAAAATATTTTGCACAGAATCAAGAGAATTCTGCACTATAAGAAACTGCTTTATGGTACATCTGCCAGCACTTTCCAATTTCTGATTAAGACTGCAAATATTTTGTGAAGCATTGTTTTGTGTTTCCTCCTCTTACTAATGAAATAATTTAACATTCAGTAAATTTAAAAAGTGCCTTCAATACAAAGATTTAGCATATCACAGATTTTTGTTTAATTCTACAAATGTTAATGCTATTTCTATTTAAATGAGTGTCAAATAAGCAATTATAAAAATAAGTAAATCAGTGATATCTTCTTTATTGTTCTCCAAGTCTTAGTTTGCATTGCAAATAATGGCATTCACAAAATACTAGCAGAACACTGTAAAACTAAAGGGTTTATTTACGTATTTAAATTAAAAACCCACTTTCAAAAACAAAACCACAAGGACACATAGCTTCTGTCCCTCAAATATACCTGCAGTCATACACACATAATGCTTTCCAATGTCACAGTGAACTGCACATAAAGACTGGAACATGAGGTGGGCAGATGTTTAATAATGTTGTTTTTAAGGAACATGCCACAGAATAATTCATTGCTATTTTGCACACAACGTGCCAGTTTGATTCATAATGTAATATCATTAAAGCAAGTATGATGAAGTGAACCGAATATGATTGAAACACCAAACTCTTAAATATTTTCATTTTCTTATAAGGGCAATTTCAGAGCTATGAAAAAAATCAGACTAGATGAGGTTCAACTAGGAAAGAAAAAGATACAGTTCTTTGAATAACTCAAAATTTTCTTTGGACAAAATTCTGTTAATCTGCACACAGTTTTTTCATACCAGATATTCATAAGCAATTCATAAGCATTCACAGTTCTTAAAATTCTACTTAATATTTTCTTTAGGCTTTCATAGTTCTTCCTGGTAACAGGACTGTGTGCAGACATTGGAGTTTATCAGTAGCTAGGTGCTCTGCCAGTTGCTTTGCCATACAAACAAGGGGGAGAACTAAATGCATATTAAATAATCAAAGTAATCTCAGTTTTGTAAGGACCCGACTCTGCAAAAGGAAGAAGCAGGTGGAGAGCTGTGTATGTGTGGTAAACTACAGAGAACTGTTCAGATAGCTTTGCTGCCAGGATCACGTATATATCTAACAACTTTTTTAGGTCTCATTACTGGGATCAATCTTAAATAGAAAAAGTCAAGTGTACTATGTATGTCTAGAAAGAAATACAGCATATATGCATGAAATCTAACCTATCATCAGTGCCTGGATATATAACACATGCATAAATGGAAGACTAGATCATACCATATGGAATGTATTTTTTACTTAATAAAATTAATTTTTTTTCCTTTTATTAAAATCTGCCCTCCTACTGTTAAATGTTTCAGAGATTTTCAAATAGAAAGTTCCAAGCCTTCTCCCACACATATTATTTGAGGCTTAGCAACAAATAAGAGACTTGGTTCTTAATCAAAAAATATAGAATCACTTTATGAAATACTGTAAAATATAACTTTGCACAAAAGCTATTTTGGCAACACAAGTAGTAGTTGTTAGCTACAATGCATGGGATCCTCTGCCATATTCTGAAATATAAATTTGGATAAGAGCAGTGGATGGGGAAAAAACCAGGGCCAGAAAAGTAAACAGTGTGTGTGGCAGAAAACAGCTGCATTTACAGTACTACTCAGCTTCCGGAGAGAAGCCAGAGACCTTCCTGTGAACTATTTATGTAGTTTTAATGCTGCAAAGCTTCAGAAATTTCTAATTATACAAGCAGTTACAGAGAAATGAGATTCACTGTGAGACTACATCCAGCCTGTGGTAACAGTGATGATTGCATTTCAGCATCAGTCACCTAGAACATGAACTTTCTCACTAGCAATTCATATGCATTTAGCAAAACTGCATGAAATTCAACCACTTAGTAGTTTCTTTTCAGACTGATTATACAGTCAGCTTCCCAAAGCTAAAGCATGTACAGTAGATCTCATTCCTCTGAAATATAGTCTTTTGATTTTAAATAATGCAGGTTCTCCAATATTTATATAAGAAAATTCTAGTGCCTTAAAAATCTGCCCTTCACACAAGCCTAAGGATACATATTTTAAAATTACTTACTGTACATCTTCATATTTTGTTTAAGGCATGAACAATGGCATATGAATGGGAACAGCTTCTGGAAAAGCATATCTTTTTGACAAAGGCCAGTCCAAGCACATCACACCAAAGGACTAACCTGAAGCCAGAAATGACAGTATTGTGACAGAAGAGTTTTTAACAAAAATAGCTGAAACAAAATGGATATTTTTCTCTTTTTCTTTCTTTTTTTTCTTTTTTTTTTTTTTAAATTTAAATTACATTACTCTTAATGTCTGTTTAAAGCACCAGTTGCAGTTTTGTGTTTACCATCTCTTCTGAGTGACTTTGGATAACTCATCTGCTTCTTTTGTTCTGAATTTTCAGTGTATGAAACTTCAAAAGGTTTCCGTTTCTTTTTTTTTTCTTTTTTTTTTTTTTTTTTTTTAATGGCTGCTGCAAAATTAAAAAGATCCAGAAGTGGTCAGGGGCCTGGTCTAATGCACTTTCAAAAGTCTGTTATAAAGATGAATATAAATGCGAATGATAGGTTTTTCTGTAGACCCACAAACCACGCTTAGCTATAAGAAACATATTGTGCATAGTTATTCTTTTCTTCAGAGTGATATGTTTACTAGATCTACATTCTCAGTTTACCAGAGCACAGGGATTTCTACTTTACTAAATCCAGGATCCTTTCGCAGTTCCCAGTAGGTATCATTGGTAACCCAGGCTTCTCTTTGATTAGCGTCAATAACTTTTCTGTAGAAAGGGAACAAAGAAAACCAAAAAAAACAGAAGAGATGAGGAAAAGAGTTCTGACCATAGATCTCTGCACTTAAGAAATGTGAAATCAAATTCCATACCTCTCTGGTCTAACCCAATAATACATCTGATTTCATACTGCTAAAGGACACAAAATCAGTCAGGGACTTAAAGATCAGCCTATACTGATGTCAGACATGGAAGATGTAGAAAACAGTCAAGATTGCAAATCTATTGTCTGATCTGTGTGAGCAGGTCTTAGAACCACATAAAACTTGCCGGGGAACCGAACGCAAGCCTTTTACCAGTTATATTGCTTGTCTCTGCAGTATTTTCCTAATCTCCCACAACAAAACTGCATCAAGCACATTAATTTTTTTCACTTTTGATTCGCCATGCTAAACATCAGGCTATTTTGTATGATTATCCCTTGTTTCAGAAAAATGATAAAAAAACCCTTCCACTCAAAAATAAATTTCTAATTTCAGTAAAGTATGATGTATCGATACACCTCTATATATTTATGTACGACAGTGTTGTTCAGGTCACTATTTATTACTTTGTTTATGCAATGGCTTGAAACAATAACATAGTTAAATCTTAAATCCTAATATTATGCTTGTATTCCAAGTCAAAGTCAAAAAATATTGGCCAAGGGGTGCAACAAGCTTGTATAGCTGTTGCCCATTTTGAGAAAATGATTTGCAATTATGAAGCTTTAAACTGCGTAAAAATTGCTTCCAGCAGAGATCCGGTATCTAACTATTTTTCTTAAAACTGCCGTTTTCCAGGCTTTCACAATTAACAGACTACCTTGGTGGTAGTTCTTGTAGTACTTTTTCCAGTTACGCTGTAGAAAGCAGAAATTTACTACTGAAATGAAAGACTCACTTAAAAAATTTGGGGACGTATTCAATGCCATGTTCTTCCATGTACCTCCTCCGACCTCTCTGGAGTTCTTCTATTCTTTGCTTCTCAGATGCCGCTGCTTCTATATTTCCTTCCTCCAGAAGCCTATATGAATAACAGCAGTTCCTATAGCAATCATACGGTGTCTAAAGGGATTTTCTAGCACCAATCATCACAAAAGACAAGCAGAAGACAAGCCTGTTGTCTGTGTGGCACCAGCTTTCATATCTAGTCATAACCTCATAAAATAAGAATAACCAAGATGTGACTCCTCAGTTACATGCACCTGACCTATAGCCTAATCTTTAGTAACTTCAGCACATCACAAACATTGAAGTACTATGGACTGAGAATTAGGAGGAAATTAACGTTGCTTCCATCCACAGCAGGAGGGAATGACATTTCAGCGCCGGTCTTTCCAGCTTGTTACGAGGAATCCTACCTCCACCCAAAGCTTGCACTATAGCTCTACTTCACCAACAAGATGCTTTCTGCTTTCCCTCAAACAGGTAAAGCAGAAATTTGATTGCTGTAAGCAGAATCCTCCAAAGCTTAGTCCAGACTGTAGTGAAGAAACAGAAAAAATTCAATATCCAGCCAAACCCAGGCCTAAGCCCAGCAAATATTAATTGTATAAATAAGCATTCTTGCCTTTGATCTGGCCTGAATCGTGCGTCTGTTGTAGGAAGAAGATCTTTCATTACAGGATCTAATTCATTGAGCTCAATAGCAAACCTCGTGAAGCCATAATAACGTTCATAATTGGTTGGCATGGAGCCTGTATGAATACGTATTAGGAAGAAAAAAGCTTTTTAAACTATTACTCTAAATATGCAAGAGATTAATTTACTAAACTATAACAGCAAAATTATTAATATATTTTAGTCTTGCACACTACTAAAAAGCATCAAAAGCTATTGTCTAGGTGGAACAACATTCCCTAAATATTAATTTCAACTGCTTATCCTGCAGGGGTTGTCATCACATGCTAATATATTCAAAACTTTCATGATCTTCCTTCCTCTTCAAATAAAAATTACTGTTTTCAAGATTTTCAAGTTAAACAGTTTCAAAAGCAGGTTCATCAAATATTTGTATAAAAGCTAATTTTAACTGGTCTTTGGAGTTGATTTTGGAAATAACACTCACTTGTGGACCGATCTGGCACTGTTCAACACCTTCAGCCCTAACGAGAGCCAGAGCAGACATTGCAGAGAGTAGGGTACAAAACAGGGTTCAAAATACTATCAATACAGAGTAGGGTTCGAAATACTAACAATAATAGCAATTCCTGGATTGTCACTCTGCATTTAGAAAAGATACTATAGGTGCAAAGGATGACTAATTCAACCTGGGTGCCTCTAAGCAAGGAGTAAGGAAGTTGAAATTAGCTCCTGAAATCATAGGAGCTCACCAACACTGAAGACCAATTCTTTAGACTAATAAAGCATTAAGACAATAAACTCAAACTGGCATCTCCTATTTGTTGAAACTAAATAAGCTACTCTGCTCTCTGTGAGAAGGCAGGCACACAGGCCCAAATATCTATTTTTTTTTCTTAATTTTAGTCTTACGTTGACCCCAAAACCCCATAATATTTGGCCAGGAGTCAGACAGATGTAGAACACCATGCCCTGTAAGAACACTTCCATTTACCATTATTATAAACTCATGTAGATTCTTGTTTATTTCTCTAGCCAGAAATTTAATTTCTCCACTAGTATTTTTGTGTATTTGAAGTGACAACTAAAACAAATTTACATAATTTAGTGTTACATTACAGTGCCTGCCAGAGTTTATTCCAAGCTTCTCACCTGGCCTCCATATGCATTTGGCTGAAGGTGCAACCCCACAGTAAAGGCCTTCATGCCACTTTCCAAAAAGGCGATGAACCACCTTCCCTTCTTGATCTATCACAACACCCTGGACCTCATTTACATTTGAATTCCAGTAGTTCACCTGCAAGTTTAACAAAGAAATACTAGTTCACACTGTTTTTCCACATTACCCTTTGCACCAATACAGATACTGCATGAATCTTAGTATGTGTCACCAACTGTCCAAATTTTGTAATTCAAAATACCGGCGATCTGAATATTAATTTATTTAGTATATGAGAAACCTTGAATAATTTGATAAACAGTTTTTGTATAAAGATATTTAAATTATCTGCACATCTGAGAACTATATTGCTGTTCATTAACCCAAATCCTACACAATTCAGCAAAAAGGACACTCAGAAAGTTGCAAGATCAGAGTCAGCTAACTCTCTTCTTTCTAAATGGATACTTAATATACTTCTATATGTAAGGGAATGCTTTGAAGGGTGCTGCACACTACTGTTCTCAGCAGGAAGACATTCAGCCAGTATTGCTTGTTATCTGTTGCTTACTGTTTCTCTTCCCTGTTTTGCTTTTCTTAGACACATTTATTTCTTATACCCTCACCTACTGAACCAGTTGTCCATCCTCAGAACATCCATCAAAACATAATTTCAGATTTGCAGTAATGCAGCACTGTTAACAGTACAATGGCATTGATGTATTTTCTTGCAATATGAAGATAATCTTATTTTAGGGAAAATAATTGATAGTAACATAGCTATACAGTGATCTGTTTTCACTGATCCTCCTGGATATTTTTTACTATGGTAAGATACTGACTGCCAAATTCTGGTAAAGATAGAGGTAAAATTGAACAGAAGTCTACAGTGACTTTGCGTTTTCATTGTGGTAACAGAAAAGGAATTTTGATGTTTTATTTTTAGCCTACAGCCAACAATAGTACAATATACAGCTCCATAGCAATGCAACAAACTGATATCAAATGTTCAATAGAATAGAGTCATAACACTTGACACAGGCACTCTCATTTGACAATTTACAAATATTGAGAAGACAAAATGTGGAATGAGGATTTCAGGAAGACTGAAGAAACAGCTTGATGTATGCTTAAACTATGCAATTTTATGAATATGTTATATGTACTAGAATACATACATTACCTTTACAAACGTGAGTTTACAAATACAAACACTGCTTTTTGTGTTCCTGATAGTTATCTCCCCGTAGTGTTCTATCCATCTCCTTCCACTAAGAATATTATGTATGCAAGTAGTGACTTTGTTCCAGACATAGTAGTCTCCATACCTAAGAAGAGATTAACAAATATTAGTAAACATATATTTATCATGATAATTAAGGAGAAAAAAGTACAACATAGCTCCATTAACATAAATACAATACTATACTCCTCAAAAAAATTTTTAAACAATTGCTTTCTTTAATAAAGCCCTGGTTCTGAGTACATTACTAATCCTCCACATATGAACTCACCTAAGCTGTAGTGCAGAGAACTGAAGAATGGTGCTATGAACAACAAATCAAGCATTATGAAATACTGAAGCCCTGCACAACATATTCACTATCCTCAGAGAATTAAGTGCATCATCCACAATTCCTTTAGAAGCAGGACAGTCACACAAAGCTCAGCATAAGGCCAAACTGAGGCTATAAGCAGACCAGGTAGTTAAATTACAAATAAAACAAAATAAATACAGAAAGGAGATAACACAAAGGAAGTAGGAAGCAGGTGCTCACTATCACATCATCCCTTTCCCTCTGTAACAACTAGTCAGAGTCAGAGCACGTGTACTGTCAAACAAGGGAATAAAATCAGGGAATTATATGGTGCAAAGCACATTCTCCCTCAGAGCTGAAGGGCAAACATGAAGACAAAGATACTCCTGAGTGCATTTACGTCAATTTCATAAGATGGATAAAGAGGTGAAGTGATATCATACTGATACAGGCAGAAAGGAAAGCTGGCTGCAATATACAGGAACAGGAATAGTATTACAAAAACAGCAGTCATATTTAAAGTCATAGAATCATAGAATAGTTTGGGTTGGAAGGGAACCTAAAGATCATCTAGTTCCAACCCCCCTGCAATGGGCAGGGACAACCTACTAAATCAGGCTGCCCAAGGCCCATCCAACCTGGCCTTGAACACCTCCAGTTATGGGACAGCCACACACTCCCTGCGCAACCTGGGCCAGTGCCTCACCACTCTTATATTGAAGAAATTCTTCCTAATGTCAAGTCTAAATCTCCCCCTTTCCAGTTTATACCCATTCCTCCTGGTCCTATCCCCACAAGCCTTCATGAATAGCCCCTCTCCAGCTTTCCTGTATCCCCTTCAGGTACTGGAAGGTCACTATAAGATCTCCTCTGAGCCTTCTCTTCTCCAGACTGAACAAGCCCAACTCTCTCAGCCTGTCCTCATAGGGAAGGTGCTCCAGCCCTCCAATCATCTTTGTAGCCCTCCTCTGGACCCGTTCCAACAGCTCCATATCCTTCTTATGTTGAGGATTCCAGAACTGGACACAGTATTCCAGATGAGGTCTCACAAGAGAGGAACAGAGGGGCAGAATCACTTCCCTCGCCCTGCTGGCCACGCTGCTTTTGATGCAGCCCAGGATATGGTTGGCCTTCTGGGCTGCGAGCACACATTGCCAGTTCATGTCGAGCTTCTCATTGACCAGCACCTCTAAGTCCTTCTCTGCAGGGCTGCTCTCAAGCACGTCATCCCCCATCGTGTACTGAAAACAGGGATTCCCCCGACCCAGGTGCAGGAATCCTCATCTTGCACATTGTCAGGAGTGAAGTACCCTCTCTTCTTGCATACTGTCAGGAGTTACAACTTGCAACTAGTTTTACCTGTGGTGAAACAACTTCTCACTATTCCGTCAACATCTAAAGAATATGTTTTGGCCTATCTATATTTTGAAAAATGACTTTACATTGTAAGGAAAACACTAACTGCTGACACTCCTATACCGTGGCTGTTATGAACAGTTAATCACTACTGTACATGCAAAACTTGGGTTGTCTCTCCTAGTAGATTTCTATCCCACTCTTTTTATTGCTTTCTAGAAACTTTGCATATTTTTGCTCCAAAACCCCGAATGAATCTTTAGGCTCAAAAATTCTTCAGTACCCCCACCTGTACACTTTCCCCAATCCAATCACAATGCAGGACAGATTAGATTGCAGCAAAGACTGAAAACAAAAAAGAAACAGAACAGTAGCTTACTTTGGAAGAGTCACATTCAATGTTCCAACTGGCAGAATTTCCATAGATTTTCCCCAGAACTTGTTTTTCCACCTGATATCTGAATACAATAGTGAAATATTTACAAAACTGAAAAGATAAAGTCTCCCCTTCGCAGTAATCTGCATGGCACGTGAGATGATCTATGCTAGACCATCAGGTTTAAAACAGAACAGGATGAAGTTGTCATGAAAATACAAAAGAAAGGAAAATACTAGAAAATGACATTAGGTCAGAAAAACTAAAGATAGGTTTGATTTTCTTATAGGAGTCATGCCTATGATTATCAAATCTCTCATGAAAATATTCAATACAAATTAAATGCGTATGCTAGCAGATACAAAGAAAGAAAGAGGTGCTTGTTCAACTGTGTAAAAAGAACTGCTTGTGTTTGTAAGAAATAATAACTTTCTTGGTAAAAAGCTTTTAAGCAGAACAGTATAAACAGACAGTAAGGGACAAGGGAAACTGTAACATGTCTGCTCACTCTTAAGAATGAAAATTTGGAGTTTAGTAATTCAGAGCATCTGTTTGTAATACGTTACTGCAAAAATAATAAGTATACAAATTTTGAGTAAGTTCCAAAAGCAAAGCTCAGCTTGTACAGACAGAATTTTTTTCTTGATAATGCAAAAGGAGTTTATGCTTTTTAATTAAAAAGTATACCTTGCCAAAACACAAAGTTCTTCGATTCACAGTGACAGGCCGAAATGGGAGGATGGTGGCTAACCTGGAAAACAGTTAGGCTGAGTTAAAACCAATTCATTTTCATTTCAAAGACAATACAACTGTTACTGCAACATGAAAACAGATGAAGTTGTTATGAAAACAGATGCAACTTAAGTTTGTACTTTTGATGTGCGAAAGCAGACAAGGGGGGCTGGAGCGTTCGTTAGAGCTTGGCGTTGTTCGCCTTGAAGACCTTGGAAGTTGATAATGAAGGAGCCAGCTAGCAGCAGTTTACTGATAAGTAGGCACTGGAATGTAGAAAGCTGGCTGCATTTGGTTCAAGAGTTTGAAAACAGCCAGAGGAGACTGAGTCTGTGCAAAGTTCAAAAAGAAATATATTCATCCTGAGGAAGACTTCCTACTTCATCCCTAAGACCCCTGCCCACGACCATCAGGAGGCACTATGCAGGTGCAAGACTGGAGTGAATTTGCCAGATCTAATTATGATACGAAGCGGGAATAGGGTATGAATATGTAGTAGGCGCTTATACCTACGCATGTCTTTACACTATAAGTAGCTGCTTGTTAAGCTATACGGTGTGCAAGCTAGGAGGAGAACCCCCATGCACCTGGAAATAAACATATCTGCTTTGTAACTCATTTTGGGTTATAGGGTTTCATTCTGCAAAACACTTTAAGAGCTATGTACTTCAAACACGTTCTCGTGATCACTATAAAAATACATACCTTCTAGCATTTAATGAAGTCTACTCTTGCGAACAACATTTATTTACTACTAAGAAAGCAAACCATTGTAACTACATCGAAAAAACAAGACAACTCTATAAAGCAAAGAACCCAAAATCTAAATTGAAACAGGAGGGTCCATCTAGAAACAAGCTCTACCTGCTCTGAGAAAAATCGAAATCCTTTGTCTTCTCTAATACATTCATAAGTTTCACCAAGCACTGGGTTAAATGGCTTGCTTCCCGCCCTAAAATATGTAGAGGCATAGCCTGATGCTGCAAAAGCAGCTATGAGAACCTGTGAAAATACAGACAAGAACATAAGTGAGAATAGGCAGAGATTCTTGTATATAGGCCATCACTACATAGTATCACACAACTCACTTCACCCAGAGTGAAATACGGATTAACAAAGCATGCCTGATAGTGAATTCACACATCCCAGCCAGAACCAGTATAAACTGTACTTCTTTTGTCGCTGTAACTTGTTTTTCTTCATGTCCTTAGCCAGTCTCTCTCAAAAGTTCCTTAAAATATAAATCCGCACAAGATACTGTTTTTATTCTTTTGACTAATGATACAGACTAGCTGTAGCCTATGCTCCCTGTGAATAAATATTATATGATAACTTCTAAGGACGAGATCATGTAGCATTTTCCAATGGGGACTATTTAATTTAGTTCCAAACATAAAGAGCTCTCACTTACGATTTCCTTAATGCAGTTAAATCTCAGAATCTTCCAAGCATGTGAAGCCTTTTCAGCCCCCTTGTCTACATATACAACCAAAACCTTAGTAATCTCTAAACCAGACCTAGCTGGGATTAATAAGCTAAGTGACACGCTACAGTAATTTAGATTACAGCTCCCTTTTGCAGGGCTTAAAAAAAAAAAATCACAGCAGGCACTCAGAAGTCCAAACAAAACTTCAGAAAAGCAATACAAGGATAAAAATCACTCAATTATGGATAATCTAACAACAGGGCAAAACTTAAGCAGGTTCCCCTCTCCTCACACTCATGAGGATGTAACACTTGCGTGAAGCCCTACATACTTTGTTTTCTTCCCACTGTGTAATGGATGCTCGACTCTCTATTCATTTCATATTACTAATAAATGTAGCATCAAAGAATTAATGCTCTTTTCATGGTCTTTTCTTCAACATAAATATCTCCATTCTTCCAAAACCTTTTCATGAATTTAACTGTAAGACTCTACAGAGAAATGAGAGTGTTTACCGTCCTTATGATATATAGAGCAATGAGAAGAAAAAAGTTTCCACTACAGTTGGATGCTTATTTAAGATGCTTTTGGATGCCTATTTAAGATAGGGAAGTCTTGATTTTTCAGAGAAAGGTGAAGAAGCAGGTAACATACTTGCAGCATTGCTACCACTGATGATTTGGGTATTCAACACATGTTAGTCCCACATCCCTCAGCTTGGTACGCAATTTACAATTTTAAGGTGCTTGTTAAAAGTTCGGCTTGTATGCTCAGTATTGCACTAGAAATCTGTAGCAAAGAAGGGGACTGAATCCAAACCTCCAAGGAAGCTTTCAGTTGCACCATGGCTCTTCCTTCCTGAACTCTCCTGATCCTGCAATACTCCCCTTCCAAGCTTCCCAACAAAGGAGGCAGCCCTACAAGCAAACAGCCTGCTTTACTCATTCCAATCCTGCCCAGTCCTTACAGTATCTCCCGTTTGTGAGGGACATAAGAAATGTTGTAGGAAAATGGCATGGGATGATAAATAATTCAACTGCCTATCATAACACAGGTCCAACTTCTTCAGTGGCAAGGAAGAAATATCCTGCAGTCATAACACAGGTCCAACTTCTTCAGTGGCAAGGAAGAAATATCCTGCAGACTATATGAACGTGGAAGTTCATGGACCTGAGCATGTGGCTATGACAGCCACAGGAAACCTCTCTTCTCCCAGTTATCCACAGTGCTGCTAATCCACACCAGGGAACAGTAGATGTGTTCAGCAACAACACTAACAGCCTTTCCCTATGTATTCTCAGGAAAAGAAGACACAACAGATCAAAACACACTGAGAACTGAACACAGGCTGCTGGCTGTCACAAAAAAAACCCCAAGACATACTTACAGGGAGGCTGAAGTCAGGCTGCCCACGTAAACTTTGGTTTGGTGGTTTAGAATTTCTCAATTAGAAATTGCCTAGGATGACTTTAAGTGATACCCAAATAGCTCACAAGCCAGCCACAGACTCAATTAGCTCTTGGAGGGTGCTGGACTTGATCACTGAGAGTCAGAAAGGATGCTGCAGTATTAGAAACAGACACTGCCTACATATACAGTCCAAGAGAGTGAGATCCACCTTCAAGTGAATAAGTCCCAATTGTAGGACTTGGGTTGAAGTCAAGAAAAGTTCGTTAGCTTTTGTTCAAATCAAACCTACCACCTGTAACTGTTCACAGCATTTGTCTGATCCAGCACACAGGTCTGTTGTCTGTGAACTGGAAAAGCAAGAGAGGACCCTGCAGAGATCTCCACTCAACAAGTCCCTTTTTAATACAGACATAAGCACTACATTAAATTTATTACCATGCGTTCATAAGGATCATCTGTTTCAGCAGCCTTGTCCAATAGCTCACTGTATTCCAGCTCTTCACAAAGATGTTGCAGGGTATTCAGAGGTTCGTTTAGCTCAACTGGCATGGATACTTTGGAAAGATCTTTGCCAATGTTATTTCTCAAAATATTCCACAGATTGATGTTACTAGTGTCAGGGCTGGGAGCTGGGAGACAAGTTCTCCGTCCATTCCTGAATGCACCTCCTGTTAGTTCACCATTAAGAACTGGGAAAGGAAAAAACTATTATCATAAGAAAGCACCAAATTAAAAATAACAGACATCCATTGAACCAAATCACCAACAGAACAAGCAAGCCCAGCTGCAGTGATTTCAGCTGAGTTTATCTTGTACAGACATGCAGTAAATCTGGTACATGAGTATAAGCATTGTAATTTCCCAGAGTTTAAAACATAGCAGTATACTTTGCCGAGAAATGCTGTCTGCAACACTGGTGTTGTCCTCAGATATGTTATCACTCACATCACTGATATAAGATTCATCATCAGAACCCTGAAACATAAGTAAAATATAAATTAAATCAAATACATATAGAATATGCTGACAAATTAGAAAACAATAATTAATTGAAACACAAATATTCAAAGAAATCATCTCTGCCCAATTAGAGCTTTTAACTAAATCAACTAGATGTTTCAATCAGCCCATACTGCCAATGCCCTAGGAGTGTCAAAATAAACGCTATGCTCTCCTTATGTATCTGAATTCCTTATTATGAAGCCAAATACAGATTTTAAATTTGCAAAAGGGTAACTTCAAATGAGATCAGAGATGAACAAAAAATTGATAAGGTAATGTGCTGGAGATGGGAAATGAGAACAGATAGTCCAATTTGTGCTCTTTATAAAGAACACAGCTTGCATTTCAGAAAAAAACAATACAAACATCGACCTATCATGCAAAAAAAAAACCCTACATCAGCATTCAGACTATTTTTAAGAACTTTTGTTAACAATTTTTTTTTTCACAAACATTACTTTCAAAATATTTTTACAGTATTTACTGAAGACAGAGTATTTATTATAAAGCCTATATGATTCAGGGTGATTTCGCAAAGTTTCTATTTTGCTTATACCATACAGACACACTGATTTTCCTTGCTGATATAGACAATCCTGACTATTGTGTTTACATGTACTTTACACCTGCCAGAAGCACTGAGATAAAGAACCATTCAATTTTTTAGATGAACAATTCTAGTTGTGGTTGTGCCAACTCATGGCACATGAGCAATCCCCGTCAAAGAGAATATATGGTAGCTCTTATTTCCTCTTACAGAAGAGTTGTGGTAGATCACGGTACTACTATGACGTTATAAAAGAGTATTTTAAAAATGCAAGAATTTCTTCAGGATAGCACAGGAAAGCTGTGGGCAACAACATGATTCAGGAGCCCGAACTGTACCTTGCTGCTTCAACTTTGAGCTTGACCATTCCGATTTTTCAGGCTTTTGTCTACTTCTTTGATTACTGAGAATAATTTTATATGTATAGCAGAAGACTTTAAAGGATTATTTTAAAATCGAAATTAGTTGACTGCATAGTCAGACATAATTGCTACTGTCTATGTCATCCTTATCTGAAACTGCCATAGTCTAAGAAGGACATAAGCTACTGATAAAAACAACTTTCAACTCAGTTTTACACTTCAGGGAACACTTTTGTACCCCATCACATAGACGTCTCAGGTTCATCTATCTACATACACAGCCTCATACCTTTTTATTCTAAGTAGCATTATAAAAAAAATAATCATTGCTAGTGGTAGCAATACCTAAATCCGCCCAACAGCAAGCTGGAGCATGCTGTCATAGCCTACCTCATTTTCTGATGAGCTGGCAGACAGAAGCACTTCCTGTGCATCAAAAAACTCTGAAACGGATTCAGACATAGAGAGCCTGCTCTCATTAGAAACTTGCTGAGACAGTGGCAAACTGACGTGAATTTGTTCACTCGCCTGTAAATGAAGCACATAAAAATAAAAGTATTGTTTCTAATATTAAAGAAATATGCATAGATGGCGTATATCAACTGAACAATTTTGCTATGTCAAATATAAGCACAGATAGTAAAGACAGCATTTCAGTAGGACTTGTGTGTGCCTAACAGATGAGACTTTGACAATTACAAAAGAAAGCTCATTTTGAGCAGTGAGACATATCTTCATTTGAGGCCTGCTCAGCATCAACTGTTAAGTTTTAGCAGTGCAAATAACCATGGATCTAGTTCTGTATCCAGAGGAATGATTTTGTGGACAATAGCTGGCTTGTGTCAGACAAGCTCAACCATGAAATTCAGAACAAAAGACAGCCAGTTATAACAAATTACGTCACCGGGAGCTAGCATTGATACAATTGAAACTCAAATATAAAGCTTTACAATAAGGTCAGGGAGTTATAAGTTACTTTTGAAGTAAATGTGCTTGTGAACCAGTTTAGTAACAAATGTTTTAAATGTTTAGATATTCGGGAAGATGGCTATAACATACATGTGCTTTATTCCTTGTTTGTTTCTCATTTGAATTATGCTACTAACACTGACTCAATGCAATTAAAGGCAATCAGCTCTATGATTTATTATAAAGAGAATTTAATAGCAAATGCAAAGGTTCAAAACTGTATCATGTGTATCAGTATGGCGGACAAGATAATTTAAATAGTGGATCGTATCCTTCCACTTCCTGCTGTTGACCACCAGGTTTCACCATGTTATCCTACAACACCTTAAAAAGGAGCAGGGAGAATAAAGACTTTCTCGCTGTACCATTCCACCAAAGGAGCTGCTGCTGTGAAGGGAAAGAGGCTTCTGACTTAATCTCTTAGTCTATATAGCATGTTCCTTCTGGGAGATAACAGAGATGAAACTAACGAAGCTGTCTAAACAGAGTTAACTCTTCAGATCACAACTCCATCCTCATTACTCCTACTACAAAAGTTCTGGAAATAGGTTTGTTGACACTTTAATCCTGTAGAATTATTCTACATAATTCCCTTAAAATGCACTAAAAAAAAATCATAAAGAAGGCAAGAGGTAAAACCGCATTCCTTTTCACTGGGCTTCACAACCTTGTGGATAGTTTATGATATTTGATGAATTACAATAGGAACAAAAGTCCATTCCACTGTTATCTTTACAGGAAGTGATTGCAATTTTAAGTTTTTGTATAAGCTAGAGGGACTTGTAAAGATACACATGCCTTCACCTGAAAAAGATGCTCACACAGGCATTACCTACACAATGGTAGGTAATATAATGGTATTGGTAATGGTATTTACATATAAAGTAATCAAGAGAAGTTGTGAATGAGAGATCTGGGAACCTCTTCAATCAAACACACTTGTACTACGATAATGACGTACGTATGAAAAAGAAACAGGTAACGAACTAAAAATACAAAATAGAAGAGATGGTCATGGCTCAGATCTTCACTGCGGATTGCTGTGCTATGGCACCACTTCTCCTGTACCTGCTATTGCTGGTCATCCACATGGTGGACTCGTGGAAAAATTGTTTGGACGTTTTCAAACACCAAACACACAAAAGTGACTGGAAACATACTTTCACCTTCTTTTCTTGTTGGAACTAACAACTAGGAGACAAAAGTATGCTAATTCAAATGGCAGATGTATAGAAACAAATAGCGGAAACAATAAATGAAAAATATTTTGGTAAAATGCAAGCAGAATGGTTGTCCAAGTGAACACATTAATTGTAACACATTACAGCTTGCATATTCAGATTTTCCTCCTCATGAAGGAAGCTGATGTGTTATTAATACAAATGGTCGGTATCTGTTGACCGAAGAAAGTAAAACAAGAAAGACTAGATGTTGCAAATGTGATTAGTAGTATGGTGCTTGGTTCATAAACTTTTCAGCAGTGCCACTCAAGCTATTAAACATCAGGTCCTTTAAGCACTTGCAGGATCAGACCATCAAATTG
This sequence comes from Cuculus canorus, assembly GCF_017976375.1. Lineage (NCBI taxonomy): Eukaryota > Metazoa > Chordata > Aves > Cuculiformes > Cuculidae > Cuculus > Cuculus canorus. Next base: position 25,210,745 of record NC_071406.1, on the reverse strand, counting down.
TTCTGTTGATTTGGTATGAAACTAAGATACAGAATTGCTTAGCTACTGCGTTTTACATTCAAATACAGCAAAACCTCACTAATTCCCACAGCAAATAATTAATATGCCAATACAGGAGTCCCTTCCTGTTTCTCTGCAAAGATGAAACCGAGTTCTTTTATCACATATGCAAAATAAAAGACTGAAGTTTTATATTATACAGGGAAAATGTAATCTGACATTTTCTATAAATGAATATTTACCAATCTGAAAAAATCTATAATTTGACAAGTGTGTTGCAGCTATTAGTGAGAATTAGCAAGGTTTGATTACACTCTAATCCATTAAAGCCCAAAGTCTTACCTCATCAGGACTAGGGATAATATTTACACTGACAACCTGATCACAAATAACAGATTCTGAATGTATTCTGTTCAAGCGACTCCTTAGTTCAGCATTCTGGTTGAGAGCCTTAAAATAAAAATTGTACATTTCATTTAAAATTAATAAGTCAGCGTTCAACTTAAGCAAAAAAAAAAAAAAAACAAAATAGCAGCTTCTTCCCAGCAATTTCCTAAGAAACCACGGAATGTCCTGCCTTCCATTTTCAGACAGATAACTACTTCAAGATCCTCTCTAACATGATTTAATCTTTTGGTTAGTTTGCTTTCAGTAATTTTCAGGAGGCAGAGGGGACAGATTTTCTCCCACAATGTAACAGTGGCATTCCACCTTAATACTTCAGATACCTCTTGGGCAGGTATAATGGTGGGTTATATACATTATGGAAATGAGGAATGAATCAGCAAGAAAGAATGAAACTGCAGAACAACAAACAGGAACTACTTGCAAAATGCACCAAGAGGCACATCTTGGTTTACAACTACACGGCCCTTTCTGAACCAAGGTTATTGGGACCTAGAGTCTGCAAAATGAAATCGCTTCCTTTCCAGCAAAACCAACATGATTTCTAGTACCATTTGGTGTTTGTCCATCCAGATCAATTCAATATATTTGCATGCGTGTACTCTTTTCAAGCTACTGATCCATTACCACAAACAGCAACAGAATTCAACTGGTGTCTGGTATCTGCTATTTTTTCTCCTTTTTTAAAGCCCTATCTCGATTATAAATTTGGGTGCATACAGATTGCCTGATTCTGAAATCCAGAAAATGTGTAATTATGTCACAGACTCAGAACGCAAACTGATTTAACTCTAATATATTCCCAAAACTGAGGATTTTAGAAAAGAACAACAGATAGACATACTGTTTTAGAAGAAAATTAATGTTACAATGGAGTAAGAATCTTATTCTTACTTATTCAGATTCAGGAATAGATGGCATGGATGTACTGAAACAAAGTAGTACCAAAGTAAAACAGGTTAGCTTAAACTGTCACTAAACAGTTTAAATTGCCCCATTTTGCTTTGTTCTGAAATGGTCTGGCCATGTTCACAGTTGCTGTCTACTAGAAGGAGAAGGTGGTGACTAACAGCAGCTTGGCAGTAGCTTCTTAAATTGTTCAAACCTGGTCATGAGTATGACTAAGGTCAAATTTCCACCACTGAGATTATGAACTGACGTGTGACAGTGACTTTTAGACTGACTCTGGAGGCCAGGAACAAGAAGAAAATATGATCACTTATTTCATACAAGTTGCTAATAAGTCTCAGCAGGTTTTAGCTAAATTTTAATCAATAACCAGAAATGGTTACCCTTATTTCCTGTCCTTAAACTTTCTTTATTATAACACAGTAATCAGTCTATGTAACTTGGTATGAATCTGTATCTATAGAAACGCTGTGCATCAATTTTAATCTCATAGCAAAAACCTCCAACATAATAACAATAAGCATATGAAATTATATACCCATTTGGGTGAAACTTTTTGCCTTTAAACCTCTGCTCACACTTCTTGCAAATGCAGTAATCCACACCAATTCATTCTTCAGAGTAAAAGCTTTTACATCTCCTTGACAGTGAACTACAAAATGTGAGTTATTTTGCAGCCCGAGAACTTACTGTCACTTTACCTCATTTTTCCCACTAAAAACAATGACAATTTTTCCTTGGCTTGGGTGGGAGAGATGCTGGACAGTAACAGGTGTATATCTGAAAATCCAATTTACCCATGATTTTCCTGTAACCCATGTTTCCTTTTGCAGTTAGAGACACAGACAAATCAAACTAATCTGAAAACATGCAATCAAAAATTAAACTTAATTAAGATAACAAGCGTATCTCCTCGGCTGTGCTGGAAACAGTTCCAGAAAAGATATCTAGCATTTGCATAAAATCTTTCTTTACTTTGGAAAACCACTACTGATACATGCTCACACAAACTAACTGTATCCTTCACCTCCACATGCACTGTTATAGACTTACATCATAGTTCTGGTCAAGAACTTGGCTTTTTCTTGGCTCCTTCTACCTCAAGAAACAGCCAAAATACAAAAGAAACAGTGTATCTGGCAAGCTGGATGTGCTGGAAATGAAATCAAGAACATACCTGAGAGAGGGACTGTCTGAGGTGTGCTATTTGAGCATTGTGGCCTGTGACATCCTGCTCTGAAACGATCTGCTTAAGCTTCTCCTTCTCTATAGCTATGCTGTTAAAGGCAGACTTCAAAAGTGAATGCACTAAGCAAAAAGAAAACAAAGAAAGTGTTTTCTCAGCTACAGAACTGCATACTGATATCCATTGCGATATTTCAGCAATTAAGATACAGAGTGAGATTTCCATTCCATTTTTGAAAGAAGGATCTGAACTTCAAGTAATCTATGTCAAATTACATACAAACACAGCTTGAGGCTGCAATATCACAGATATGCGTTTGAGCTTATTTTTGGTGTTGAACATATGGAAAGGTGCATATTTAGAAATGCCAATGAGTGTTCTTTTCTTCATTTTTTTCTATTATTTTTCTTTTCAGAGTAACAATAAAATCAGTTCTGCTAAGACTTAATATTGCACCATTAAGAGGACTACTTGGTCTTTAAATAGGTGTTTGACTTTTTTTTAAGCTATAGCTCATGTTTTTCCTATGTTTATTGTATAACACACAGCAAAGCGATAACAAATCCTTTCAAAAATAGCATTTTTCATTTTGTAGGACCATTCCTCTGTTGGCAATAAAATGGCATTTCTAAAGTACATTCTCGTAATAAGCTCTTCTGTTCTTTCCACTGATGTGAAAACATTGCACAACAGTTAATTGCACAGCATTATATGTAGCCATGACACTCCAATTCATCTTTAGGAAGAAATAAAGCATTTTATCGAGGAGAAAAAAAAAAAGTTTCCAAATTCAGTCACGTATTTACAAGATGCAGAAAGTAGTTCAGAAGACTGCTAAAAAAATCTCTTAAGAGACAGAGTTGACCTACCTCTGTATTCATGACATGCACGGAAAATATAAGGACAACACATGGCATCTTTATCTAAGCCATCTCTCCAGTTAAAAATTCTTACACAGTACCATCTAACGCAGATGAATCCCCTCGCCATAACTAAGTGAAGGCAACACAGAAGCACAACACACGAAAGGCTTGACATTTCCAGCTACCTTTTTGCGCCATCAGGCAGAATTCTTCTTGAAGCTTCATGTACTCAGTAGAGCTCTCCAGAGGGTCTGTTACATGGCTTGGGGGAGTCTGAAAGTCAATGTCTGCGCAAAGGTTGGGATTGGACGAATGAAGTCGAACAGGCGACATTGTAGCACTGAAAGGGACCTACAGCAAGAAACAATGAGGAAATATTGTATAAGGAGCAACCAACTTTTTGACTCTGTTGAAGAAAAACTAATCTGAAAATAGATTAGTTCACAATGTGAAGAGTTTACATGCAACTTTTTACTCTCCTACATCTCAGCACAGCTGACGCATAATTGTCCTGAATTTTTTTTCACTGAAACAGACAAAAGAAGGCCTAAATACATAGCTAAGAGCTAACAACACAGCCCTTCAATTCTAACATTTTCACAAATGGACTGTTTCCTACTGCTTCAAATACAACTGAAAAATAGAAACATGACACATGCAGCTTTATATCTGGACATTTGAGAGTACATATAGTATGACACTGTTGTTAGAACATCAGCACCTGAAGTATGCAAGTTCCTCCACAGATCTACAAATACAACAGAATATTACCAAATATATCACTGAAGTTTTCCAAAAACACCGGTAAATCTTGAGTTGAAACACACCATATTTGACAACTAGGAAGAAGCATATAGTGTTTCTATACTAAATAAACACACAAACAGCAACCAAAAAAGAAAAATCACAACCTGATTTTCATTTAAAATACAGGAACCATAAACAAATGCAAAGAGATACAGTTTAGTAAGATGGAGCAAACAGTTTAGTTTATTATCATGTCCTCTACTTTGTCTCCTTCTATACATCTCCGGTACAGTAATAAATTGCGTGCCAATCTTTATAAGTTATATAAACACGTATCATGTACTGAACAGTACCTATGTGTTACATATGCAGTGTATGGCTACCACTGTTACACACGTGATGTGTGTGTGTGTGTGTGAGCATATGTTGAATTTTATTTTAATTCTACCACTTACACACATTTGTATAAAAATCAGGCCAAGAATCCAATTTTCAAATTTAAATGCAACATTCTGTTACTTAAATATTAAGTACTTTTAAAGACATTGAATACATGAAATTTGGTTTATTTTATTCTAACGATCAAATGTATAAATAAAGAACACCCACTGTAGCCCAATCTAATTATTTAAATATGAAAAATGGGTACAAATTATAAAATGCGTTTTCGGATGCATGATAAAGAGCAGCAGATAACATAAAAAGTCATATCACTAAGAATGTTTATCAACACATAAGTTCCACACTACCATCATTTGAGACTGGTATTTTGTTATTTGACTAGATTGGGTTTTATCAATCCTTTCCTGTAAAAGTTGTCATCAATTTATCATTTAGGTTTCCAGTTCCTCACTGAAACCCTCAAAATTCTGTTGAATCTATTCATTACATCTCATTCTGCTTACAAGCATATTCTGGAAGACAGCATTTTCCACCTTGTTCTTCCTCAATTTCCAGATATATATATAGCACATAACATAATAGTTCTATGGCACCTACCTAGTTATCCAGTATAAACTTCATTCTCTTCTCTCGTGTATTTTGATTTCCAGCTATATCGACAAAGTGGATATTTTTTATTGGACCTCATTTTGGCCTCATATCAAGACTTCATTGACAGGAAATGTAGAATAAATTCCTTCTATTCATACAGCATATTTACCCCACTATCTTCTTTGTGAGTACCACACTGCCTCTCTCAAAAGCCCAATAAAATTAGGTTAATTTACTAAGATGACTAAACGTAAGTTAATTTCAGGTTCCCTTTATAAAACCTTTTCACTTCTTAAATCAGAGAGCACATTCCCAGAACTTTCTAACTGGAAGAACTGTAAAGGTTCAATTGCTCCAGGTGGCTCCAGGTGGGCAGAGTAGGTGGCTACATGACCGCTATGTGTGCAGCATCCAATCTTAAGGAAAGAAAGCTGATCCCAGCTGCAGCACAGGAGCTTTAGGGAAAGTCCCCCCAGCCCCACAGTGACGGAGCCGGCTGCTCCAGCCCCACACAGACTGGCAGAGCTGCAGGCAGGGTGCCCACGCATGGGGGCAGGCGGGACGGGACACAACTCTTTAGCCACTTTGTGATGAACCTAACTGAAGACATCTGCTTTAGATCCATCATTTCTGCCTCATGCCAGGCTGCAAAGCAATGTTTCTGCAGTGAGGTTTATTGGAAAAGTAACATTTTAAAGTATGTCCTAGAAATAGCATTGACATGTTCTACAAATACTGTCACACTGCTTGCAAGAAATATACATTCACATGATAGAGACAAATAGCTGCTTTGCAAACTGCTTTAAATGCAAGAACCAAAAATACTGAACTGTTGAGTGACATGAACTCTCCTCATATGCATCTTTTCTAAAAGTTTCCAAGCTACTTTCCACAACAGATGAAAAAAATTCACACTGAACAAACTCTTTCATTCTCTTGAGTAGGTAACAGTCCAAGAAACACCGCACACACAACTCTCTTCCCCATTTTTCCTTTTACTGTTGTGTTTTCTCTCTACAACCCTAGTGACTCGATTGTGACTTTATTACCCATTCAGTTTTTTGTTTGGGTTTTTTTGTTATTTTGGAGGGCTTTTTAAAAATATTTAGCTTCTTGACACATCACACTGGTTCCCTCTACAAACACATTCCTTTTGACATGACCTCAGATGTACCTAGTCCGAACTTCCTGCTTCACGCCAGGGGTGTAATACTCACTCATCCGTTACCTTCTTCAGAATTACATGCAGGAGCAGACTGTTCCTGGTAGAGTGAGATGTAAGGAGAACCTCCTGTTTCTGCCATGCATTTCATTGACGTAATTCTTTATCACTCAGTCTATCCACACAGCTTCACTGTCTGGGAGAGACAAGCACTTCGCTACACAAGACAGGAAGGACAGGCCATTGCCACGACCGCTACCAACACCCGCAGAGTCATTTTGGTGCCTGTACTTTTCCTTCCTCCTGCTCATTTTTCAGCTCCTCCAAGATCTCCCTCAACAGGCCCTCACTTCAGCGGCAGGTAAACAGCTCAGTAATTCCCTGGACTCCTACTGCCCTGCAATCTAAGTCCAGCTGTATTTGCCCCACTCAAGCACTCCTCAGTACAGCTTTTGCCAACAATGTTTAACTACAGCTGAATCCGCTACAGACTCCCACCGACACTGCTCAGCCACGTAAACTGAGAAGCAGGTTGATTTCTCTGCTAAGTGGGCAGACTGATGAGGTCCAAATGTCGATCAATTATTGAGAACAGATTCCGCGTCAACTGATTGCAGGGGATTACCTTTAGATAATTTAATTTGGGAACTGGAGAAACACTGCTTTTTTCTCATGCTTTTTAGGAGGTCCTAACAGTAACTGAGTTTTGTGGTTCAAGTAGCTATGTCTGAACTAGGGGATTTTATAATAGCTATGGGCTGGAGCACCAAACCCTGGAATACGTTAGCCTTGTGAAGGTATTCAATGCTTGGGCTAGGTAAGGAGTATGTATTTAAACCTCACTTCAATCCTTGGCTGCATCTAGTCTTCTCTATCCAGCTGTTGTACTAATCAGTTGATGGATTAGTATTAACATCTATATCATGCATTCCTAATAAGTGCTTTCCTGATAAAGCAGCAGCTGAAAATATCCTTTTGACACTAATTTGACTTCACAGAAAGCACTTCCCCCGTCCAATTTGCAGCTGCTGTGTTGATTTCATAGCTCCAGATTTTGCATCAAAGACTTAGAGACTTAGCAAAACTAAATACAGGCATTAGAGGTAGTAATATGACTTTTTGGGATTATGGAATGTAAACAGGAAGTGTCTCGAATGAAAACGCTAACCTTATACTACTTTAAAAAAAAAAATCAGGAAATTATATAATTCCATGGTCATTTGTTACAAATCTCCTTGGTTCTGCTGTCTTGCTATAGACTATCATGAGAATCTTTTAATAGAATTTGATACTTCATTTCCATTTTGTAGAGTATATATCAGAGTATGTCAAAGACACTTTCAAATAGTGCAAGGTCTGATTCTAACCGTCTCTTGCACTTGTGTAAAGGAGGAGGGAAACATACCATGCTAACAAGCTCAGACCCACATTTATGGAATTAATTTGTGTCAGGTCTGACCACTTCTTAGAAACTCAGCTGAAAGCGGGTAGCACTGACACCTCCAAAAAGCACAAGAAACATTTCCATAAGCTTATTACACATTCAAGTACACAGCTTCCCATCTTTAGAGCTATCCCTTGATTTTTAAATCCACTCACTGTTGTAGCCACTGCAGCTGCTAGTCTCTGCCGGCGTCGTGTTGTGCTGAACTGGCCCTTCGGTGCCGGCCCTTCCTGACAGTGAATGCAAGAGAAGGAAGTAGAAAAAGAGAAGGGAAGGGGTGATGGGACACAGGAAGATGAAAGGTGATCAGAAAAAGGAGAGGGAGAATCTTTAAGTGGATTTCACTTTTTTTAACTTTTATGGCCTACACATTCTGAGGACATATCACATATTTCCAGTTGTGTATGCCAGAGATAGAAGAAAGCTAGACGCTTCACTAAAATTATCTCCATATGAGCTGGATTGCAGTGCATTCACTAAGACTACAAAAAAAAAATATTCTATAAGCATTGCCATTCAGAATCATAAGGCAATTATGGAATAAGAAAAGAAAAAGGATGCTATGACATGGTAGGAAACACAAAAACCTAACTCCTTCTGGTGGTCACTTGACCACCCATAAGGTGTATTCTGAAAGATCACTTTGCATTAGTGGAAGTACATGAACTGCGGTCATTGAAGATACATGCACCTCAACGGTAAAACCTTTCAGTGTGTGTGCAATAGCGAGCTCACTTATGAAAACATCCCTAGCACAGCTCTAACATTTCTGTGTCCAACCTTGAGCCTATTTGTTCATTTTCTCCACACATCACTTCTTTGAGTTCCAGCTACTTCTCCCATACATTACTGAAGGCTTGGCTTCCAAAGCAATGCAAAAACCCAGATAACACAGCACAAGTGAAAACTAAGTATTCCAACAACTACTTCCTTTCCTGCATGCCTAACTTGTGGCCTCAACCTGCTTAATTACACTCATATTTTACTTTTAAGAAAATACATCATGGTACATTAAAGTCAAGCGAGTTAATTGTCTAGTGCAGAGCAGTTTCACAGCTATCACAAAGTCCTTCTATTTAATGTCTAATCAAGATATCATTATTTTGAAGCCATTTTAAGATTTTCCAAGACTAGCAAAGCCACCTTTGTGATTTTAGGAAATAATTTTCAATCTCTTTACATTTTCCTTCCCCTGCATCTTCACCTGCAGCCACTTCAGTATTTTAAAATCTATATAAATTTTTACGCTTTCTGAAGGCAGCCAGAGCGCCACATAAATAACAATGGTATAGATTTGATACATGGACACCATGCTGAGGTACAGGATATTGTAGTTCAATTCTCAGGTGAAGCGTCTTGCTCTTGTGACATTCCCATCAGTATGGGTGCTGCATCCAAACATGGCCATACCTTCCACTCTCCAGCTGATAACAGTCACAGTGCTACTGACAATGAAGGGTTGTCTAATGATCACCACAGGAGAAGCCTCACCTTGTAATCTTTTATAAAATTCTCACATTAAAAGCACGTATATAACCACTACAATATACAGTAAAAACTTTGTTAAAGCAGAGAGCGCATAATACGCTTTACAGCTCTTTGTGCTCTACACAAGTATCCTGTGATAAGAGTCTGAAAGAATATTCTTGTTTAACTAATGGGGACATAGAGAAATACATATATTTACAGAGAGAGACATACACAAATATAAATATATGCAAGATTATGAATGCAGCTATACATTAATAAAATGGGAACAATGGGCTCTGCAGAAATATACACTCCCCTAAATGCAACAGAAAGTGGGGTCATAATGTGAGTTACAAGACAAAGAAATACTTATTTAAGGGAAAAGTTAGTAAGGCAGTCTTTAGGTCTTGTTTCATTTCTGAGTTGAAAGATTCAGCAGAGCCAGCTGACTTTGCAGGTTGCTCCACACTATACAGTTCTCGATTAAACTACTTCACCCCGCTCCCTCCCCGCAAAAAAAAAAAAAAATATAAAATCGGCCTTGGAACTTCACAACTCCAAGCTTTTGAGTGAAATTAAATCAATGTTAGTTCATCTTATTGTTTTTCGGTAATTTTTTTTTTTCTTTTGAAGATCTTTTGATTGTCATGAGAATGACAAAGCAGTCTTTAACCCAAAAAAAAAAAGGTAGAAAACACTCAGTTTTTATACAGATGCATCATTAGTAAAACGAATTAATACAGGCCAACTAACCAGTTATTGTAGGTCACTTTCATAAGACTTTAAATAGGCTTTTTGAAAACAAAATAAACCTCCTTCACAAAAGCAATCTTTCCTCAGAGAAGCAGTCCACGTATTACTCTTATTAAAGGCCTGTAAATTGAGCTGTTAATTCTAAACAATTTAGCAACACTAAATCCCCAAACCTGCACACGTATACACACAAGCTATGCTCAATTTTACTTTGGGGATTAATCCTACTCTAGTCAGTGGGATTATATGTGTAAGCAAAATTAACTGTTATACCTAACTGGTAAATACGTATAACTAAGAAAGAGAGCAAGCAGATTTTCTTACAAGAAAAGGTGCGTTTTAAAAACATTATATACCTAACATTTATATTCTAGAATGTGTTAGCAGCAATCCAATAAAAGCTATCTTATAACAAAAGAACAGTAACAAGTACAACAGAAAATCCGGATAGGAAGAATTCTGTGCTTGTACCTTAAGCAGCAGATGCCAAACTAACAAAAACTACACCCTTGTTCCCCATTACTCATGAACAAGACACTTATAGAGAGAGCTCTCTAATTTTTATGTTCCCAGAAGAATGGCGCTCAACATCATAGTCTCAGAGGGTCTTTTGATGTCAGGTAATGACTGCAAATTCTAAAATAAATTGGTAAAAGTACTTCAAATGGGATTAATAGTGCAAGTAGGTTAAAGTTAGTACATTAGCATTAGAATTATCCCCTAAAACTATCAAGATATATGGAGACATGGGGAAAGGAAAAGGACAAAAGAAGTTTTCTTAGTACCAAATATCAACCATGTAAAAGCAAATCATGTGTAGGCACCACGAAGAAACAAGCACAATTAGACCAAGTGATTCTCAGTAGTGGATGTCCTGAAAAACAGTTTATAAGAGTTGAAGTACTTGAAAAAATGACCTATAAAGAACACCAATGAAGCTAGAAGGAATGCCTAACAGAATGGGACTGTAAGCTTAAAAAGCACCTAGGCATGGGAGGAAATCCCCATTTTAGTGGAATGGCAACATGAGCAAATTAGGAATAACATAACAAGTCAGTGAGGCTATCTTCCACAAATCACAGCTTCAGACCACTCATGCAAAAGGACAGCTCTCGGAAAAATAAACATCTTGCACCCCTCAAACAAGGTAAGACAACAGAGCAGCCAAAAAGGAGTCTTCATCTTCCATATAAATTAGAATAGGTTGATTGTTTCACTACAAATTAATTTATGAATCAGTCATCAATAACTCAACGCTTTGCTCTAACAAATTAAGCATTAAATTTCCAGCACTAAGCTTGCCAGGAGTTAACGCTGACACGGACTAGACAAGAGTTCATTATCGACCCAGAAGTGACAGAACCATATAGAACAGCTCTACGCACACAAACTCTCTCAGGGGAACCTGCAAATCAACCGTATTTGAGAATTTCAGGAGCTGAGACACAATTCCGGCCAAGTCACAAACAGCAGTTTGAAAGTCGAGTGACAAAATGACAGAAGCTTAGATGAGTGCCACTTTGGCAAAGTGCAGGCAACAAAGTAACAGCTCGTAATTCCTCCTGACCCATCACATTATGGATTATCATTCATTGACTGCTTTCATCATTTTTTCATCATTTCAGTGGAGAGGAATTTCTCCAAGACCACTGTGGCATGAAAGTAGAACATGCAATGTTGACTCTGTCTCTTCATATGCATCAACTACTTGCATCCATTTTCCTGATACTTTTATTTGTTAATCAGTATCAGGGAAACACAGTGATGTTTCAATGAAGGTAACAGGATGACATCAATTACCAAAATTCTCTTGTTAATAAACCTTTTTTAATCCTAACAGACGCTTCATTGTTCAACCTATTGTGTTTTATCTGCTAGAACTGCAGCTACAAGAGCTGCAATAAGAAAGCTGATGCAACTACAATTTCTTATTTCCTTAAGATTATTAATCTCAAATGAGTCACAGAGATCACCTTACTGTGCTCTGAGTCAGAAAACTCCTTATTATATCTCTAGGGGACATATTAAAAGCTTTCCAAGTTTGCATAAATTTCCTTGCATAAATTTCAAGGAATTTAAAATGAATCAAATGTTGCTGACATTTATTTATTCTATAGAAGACAGCACAGTGGTGACTGTTAGCTCCTGATGTCAGCTGAATGCAGTCTTCATTATCAGTTGCTCGGTTATAAAAAAGATCAGGTTTTGGATTAGGCTTCAGAACACACAACTGCTTCTGACAAAACTCAGTAAGACATCTGGATCTAGCAGTAATACAAGCATTTTATGCTTATTTCTGTGCTTTTACTTTTCAGCTCTAAGGCAAGATGGAATAAATTTTTTCTTTCTGTAATTTATTCTTTGGTTTGTTCAGTTTGTTCCCATACTAGCCTTTTCCATAATAGAAGACCTGTGAAAATACTTCTCATTGGTAACACTTGTAGTATAGGTCTTGCTGTTTTCTGCTGTTACTTCGATGTCACCTACCTGCTGCACACGTTGCTTTTTTTCATATCTGTATGTTGTCATATGAGTGAAATTAAATTAATACTTTTCTATCTTCTCTAGGTTTTAAACAACAGACAGATTTAAATTACTTCATCAGGAATGTAAGAGACAGTACATTTCAGCTTATATATAATTTCATGCTTAAAAGAACACTGGAAAAAAAAAAGTAAATCATTGTGCATTCAGTACCTGAAGTTGAATTTTTGCATCTTTGCTGACACTTTTTGTTCTCCACCGTCTCGTAACCCGCTTGTCTTTCTTTGAAATATCTACACAGTTAGCCTACATTACACAAATAGTTAAAAGTGACAAAGTACTATTAAGTTGACACAAGCAACACAGACAGTAGAGCACGTTAGTAAAGAATTGTAGTGTTAGACATCTACAAATCAGAATGAAAGGAAAAAATGCTGGGGCCCGCAGCTACAGTAGTGACCAGCTGTAGCTATCCATATACTGCTATAAACACGTTAAATTTAGCTCATTTAGCAAAACTACTGGTATACTCTCTTCGTGACTGCACAATACTTAGGACCAGATCTTGAAAACCTTATGGACTTCTACTCTAGTAGAATTCCACTCAAATGCAGAGTTTGCATCTCCCTGAAACTAATGGTAAGTCACACTACCTCTTTGTAACTAGACTTCTCAAAGCACCAAACACCACTGGGAAATTCGTCCACTCAAGGGGATTGAGTGAAAATAAGAAGAAAGGATTTAGGATTTAGGATCTGCTCTGGTTTTCTTGTGGCCAAGAGGAAAACTCACCTAGTTCTGGGAATCGGTCCAACACTTTGGACCTCTGTACTACACCACCTTTTCTAGAGCATGCAACTTCATCTCTGAGGGTCTTTGGATCTCCACTCCGTAAAAAACTTAAAACAGCACCTTAGTCCACACAATAAAAACTCCTTAAACACTATTCCAGTGTATAGATGTTTTTCTATTGCAACAGTTCTCAGGTTTGCTTTGCAAATGACTTGATCATTTGATTCATCCTTTTTAACTCAATTTATACATCTTACTTATATTTTACGCACAAAACATTATTACACATCACTAAGATAAACACATAAGATAAACCTTCTATTCAAGAGAGCTGCTACGATTTCAGAAAAACATTCTGAATTAACAGACATCTCTGTATTTCTCTTAATGCAAAGAACAAATGTATCAATAGAATTAATTATGTTCAAGTACATTTACCTGCATGTCAGTGAAATTTGGTGCTGACTGAGTTCTCTGTAGTATTTCTAAATTTTGAAGAAGTTTACTGAGTTCCACAAGGTTTGTCTGACAATGAGCAAGATCTAACAGACAGAAACCAAAAATACATTACATGCTTCAGTCTGGACTTCTTTTTTTCCCCATTATATCCATCACTGGCACTTCATTGCACTAAAAAAATTAAATGTCCAAATTCATGATAGTAAGGTATCTAAGTAAAAACTTTTATTTTAGAGATGTCAAGCACTATGGGAGTCAACCACAAGTCTGGACTTCAAAAGTTAATCAGATTTTAACAATGACATCCATTAAGACAATTATTAAGATAAATTTTTAAAAGCCACATCCCAAAACATGTAAAGAGGGAAGTTCCTGCCAGAAGCATCTAATTACCTGAAGAGTTACTTCATGTACACATGAAGATGCAACTTGAGCAGTTAACAGACTGTTTCTTATTTTACATCAACATGAAGTTGTGCTGAAAGAACAAGCCATGAATAGGTAAAGGCTAACCTTCCGCACATCTGTCCATCTCTTCAGAGTCCTGCAACCAGGCTGCTACTTTACTCTGACCAGTAGTGCAGGTGGCAGGAAGGCTGTTACTGCAAGGTATAGGAGACTGCCAGGGAAAGCTATTTTGTTGCACCTAAGGCATAATAAAATGTTTAAATTTTCAGTCAGTTAATCACCATATTATTTCAGAATAAGACAATAAATCCGTCCATTAGCAAGCCCAGTAAACATGAGTTTTTGACAAGAGAACACTATGTACCTTTCCATCTGACACATTAGCAGCTGGTGACGACTCTGTAGTAGAGGCTGAAGGGAATATATGAAAGCTGGCATCTCTTGGAGACCTCACAATCTCATTTTGACGGTATAACCGATGGTGGCGTAATTTTGAAACCCATGCATCAAATGAATCCTGGGACTTCACCTGGAAACAAATTCACTATCAACGAAACATTCAAAATAATACTCTTCTGCACATCTTTTACAATTTTTTTTCCCACTGTGGATTAAAAAGTAATAAGCATTTGCACCACTTTTTACCTTCAGGTGATAGATGTGTTCTTCTGTGTCAAGATCTATTCTACGAGCCTTCTTTTTTATAGACATAACTGATAAACCAACATCAATGCTCCCATGGACTTTGCCTTTCTGTATCTAAAATCAAAAAGCAGGGTGAGAAATCGACAGTATGGCACACTTCTTCACTATATTTAACAGAAAAATAGCTGGTGCTGAAACGGTTTCCCATTCTATGAACATTTTAATATAAAGTAATATTAAAAAAAAACCCAAACAAACCTATAGTCAGACTAACCACTTACTACATTTATAGACAGATAAGTTCCCCACAAGCAGTGCTCAGTGCAGAGCCAGCTCTAGTGTTAAAGTGTGTTGGTTCACACCGCTACACAGCTATAGGTAAGTGAGAAGCGAAGTAAATTAGACAGTACTCAACTCCCTGCCGCTACTGCTTGGTATCAGATCCAACCAATGTAATGCTACCCTTTATGTCTCAAGTATACTGTAATCACTTCTCTGTCCTCTCCAAGTATGTCAGAATAATCAGTTCTGACTGACTTAAGAATTGAAAATGAAAAAATACACGGTCAGGTTAATCTCTCAAGCACCTTCATTAAATAAACTACTTTAAGTACTGTAGTTTTTATTTTCATAGAAGTAACAAAAGGTAGAATTCTAGAAGACAGAATCAAAACCTTACATGCTGTCCACATACAGATCTCTCTTTGAATCCATCAACAACTTTCATGTAGGCACTGTCAAATATGCCTGGAGCGAGTACGAGGTTTAATCACCCTGGCAGGCTGAATTCCAAGACAAATTCTAAAGTGGTCTTCAATTTTACTTACATCGATTGGTGACTTTGAATATTTCAGCATTCCATTATCCAGGACAAAAAACCTCTGAAAGGAAAAAATAACAATAAGGAATGTTTGTGGGTTGGAAAGAGAGGACAAACACAAAATTGAATAATTTTCTTGCTTGTTTTTTTTGAACAACAATTTTCTTCTAAGAAAGAAAAACTGGATTTTTTTTCAACATTATGTTCTAGGTTTAACAACAAACCTCAGTAATGAAGGGTATTTTTTTTTCAGTTTTCCAGCCAATTCAACAAACATAAAGTAACGTCTTCAGCCTAACTTATCTTATGCTTGTTTCTTCATTTTGCTCCCATTTTTCTTCCCGCAGAAGCCGTTCACATTTGAAATTAACAACCTACCTTCCCTATCCAGAAACCAAAAAGTTTTTCATAGTGCAACATCTACATTCCAAAAAGAAGACCCACATATGGATTTTCTTGTGGTCTCTTTGATCACCAGCTGGGAAAAAAATGCAGAATGCGACACACTGCTCTACCATCCAAAACTCTGTGCCTCATGACAGGCCTCCAGGCAGACTGTAATTTGTGTTGATTATACCTTTCCTAGCTGTAATCTTAACAATACTGGTATTAGTACAAACGTAAACGTCACAGCATTCCCAGCAACATATCCAGGTTATGGGTGATATGTTTTGGGTGATAGTCACCGATATCGCATAAGCCACTACGTCTTCATGGAGACAGATGCCAGCACTGATGATGCCTATCCGTGTCATTGCTACACCTTTATTTTGCTGAGTGGTTCTTTCTTACAGCAGAGAGCAGAAACCCCTACTCACAATATGTTTCTCCTGCAATTAAAGTTGCCTTAGCTTGTATTTACCAGACCGCTCAGGCTGCATTGCAGACGACAAGCTGGCATAGACTTTTGCACGCAGCAGGAAGAGACAGCCCTGCAGGAAGCCTAGACTTTAAATGAGAATATTTACTTACGTTTACTACCACTACCTTTCAAAACATGTTAATTCATAGAAACTAATGAATATGTTTAGAGTCTAACCTAAAGCACTGATCTATATTAAAAATCTAGAACTCAGTAAAATATTATCCTAAACGGTCTAAGCTGCCTGGCATGGAGGGGAAGGACAATGTTTCATGATGTGAACCTGTTAAATTGACACTATGAGCAGGGTCAGTAGTCAGATGGTAGAAAACATCTCTTGAAGATGGCTCTGAAAATTATGTCAGTTGCACAACAGATGGCACCAATATCTCACACAGAGCGAGAAAACGGTGCCTTCCTGGAGACATAACTTCTTGAATAAGATGTCAAAACAACAGGAGGGCTTTTGGTTGTTTGGATATTCTTTTAACTAGCCATTGTCAATAATGGACTTCATAAGAATATAACATTAATTTCATATTTCTCTGCCTCTTGAAGTTCTACATACAAAAGTAAATGAACTTTTCTCATATTTCATTCCAAAGCACACCAGACTTAGAAAATTAGAAACTACTCTCCACGTAATACATATTATGCCTGATATGCTACTAAAGCACATTCAGAACCAGAATATGACATGCAACGTTCAATAGACAAAGGATGGTATGACTTTGTGAGAGGAACACTAACACAGCAGGTGCTAAAATTACTGTCTCTGGAATCCCTCACTGGGCTCTGAGAACAAAGTAGTGGCAGGAAAACTGCAGGATATGGAGACAGCAGTTGGGAAAAAAAAAGAAACTTATTAATAGATCTGCAGTTTGTAAACATAAGTGCAGCACAAATGCTTAGGTGAAATACAAGGCAGAGCAGAGGAGGACACTGTGAAGCTCTTAATCACATCAAAAATTATTTACACAAGTAACTGCTCTAAAGTTAACATGAAAAACAGATCATCAGTAGTGAGCTCCCTTATAGAACTGTGAAAGTTGGACTCCTCTTGCTCTCCTATAAAATCCCTTACTGAAACAGATACTTGTCCAAGAAATAACATACTAACATAATATATTTTAAAGGAGTGGAAGCAGTGGGTATTTCTACATATTCTTAAACACTTGAATAATTGTTTTTGGATTTTTTGGAGGGTGGCGGTGGTTTGTTGGGGGTTTTTTGGTTTGCTTGTTTGGGATTTATTTTTTTTTTATAATAAGCTCTCCTTTTCTGTTCTTGCAGTGTTTCAGGTATATCAGTTTGAAGTCCTTTATAAAGTCCTTAGACTTAACTCAAGTACTGCCTATGTATTTGGTTTCTGAAACTACAAATCCTCGTTAAGTAACAATAATTCTGAGGTAGATATGCATGCACGAGAAAGGGTGGCAGGCAAATGTGCAAGTTAGTGTAGCATTCAGAAATAATACAGTAATTTAAAAAAAAGTGTAATTTATACCAGTATGGATTTCATTTGGACTCACAGTAAGTCCCATAGTGCTAAGCAATAAAACAAAGTTAATGCTTTCACAGAACAAACACCATACATAACAAATGGTTTCACTGTCCTTTGCAGTAAAACATATTCTGCCCTAGACAATAATTTTGCTTCCAGTAGCCTGAGCTACAAAAGGACAGGTTAGCACCAATGGCACACACCCTGTTGCTAGGAAAGGGGGGGAAATGTAATTATTGTTGTCTAAACTACAGAGAAAAGAGTTCATGAAAACGAAGTTTAGGGCTAACAAAAGACAGAATTATGCATGGAGATACATCTCCAAATTAACTACATAGAAACAGGAGATTTGGGGTTATGTTTTGGGGTGGGTTGTTTTCTGTCAAATGGAGACATCTAATGTCCAAAGTACATAGTCCCACTGCATGCCCTAGAGAATGCAATCAAGAAGACAAGCAATGTTCAGGTAGAAAGCTGAGCAAATCTGACCAGTCAATACAACTGAGGGGGAATGCTCTCCCACACAAACACCTTGGGCCCATGTGAAAGCCCCTCAGTTCTCCTCTGCTATCATGAAGCTACTTTAATGTCAACTTAATGAAATCTTAGTACACAGCTACCTTTTGTTATATTACATTGGAAAGAACAAAAGGGATATTGATTAAACCTCTTAAACCACAAGGCATCTGCTTCATTACTTACAACTTCCGCCCGGCTTTTGAATACAACGTTAGGACAGCAGGAACTGCAATTCAGAAGCCATAAGCTGCGTGTGCAAACTAATTCTTTACATAATTTGAAGAAGTCATGCACCAAAACCCTGGGCATTTATTTGACATCCTAATTTCCTCTAGATAAAAAATCTGAACTCATAAAACAAGGTAATGTTTTGACCGTTTTATGTGATGTTTACCTTGTGCCAACCTTTTAAAGGCCATTTTCTCTTTTTCAGCATGAAACCTTCATGTTTGTCTGGCTTCTGGACATTGGTCTGGCCTATTCGCAGACCCTCTATGATCTCCCAGCTGTCGGGTTCCTGGTGAAAGAATATGAAGACACATTGATTAATTAGTTGTGCACACACAATGAAAAATAGTACTTACACGCAGCACAAATTCTCCAGTGCAAGACAAGAGTAAAGGAGGGCTGGGCTTTTAAATCAGCATATTTACATACCAAACTACGTGGAAACTGTATTATGTCTTGCTGTATCTGATGTAAAACTACTGAATATGAATATTTTTTAATTCTGATCCTTACCTAAAGGAAAAGGAAGTTGAACCTTTTAAAGAAGTCCGACCTTGTAACTGAATAACAATCTGAGACTTTGTCTGGACATGCTGTTCGCAACAACGACTGTATCCCAATGAAATAAATACATACGAATACACGAAAACATGATCAAATTGTGGCTGAGCTAAATATAAGAAAAGTCAGATCTCCTGCTGGAGAACAGTGTGAAAGTGCAGGTGGCCCTGACCACCTGTTAAGTTTACCCAGAAAGCACCCCACAAATTAGCACTACCCCGTAGCAAAGGACTGAAGAGATTCTGCAAGTGAGTTACGGGCACAATCTGCATGTTAAAAATGTACCTTCACTTAGAGTATTCCTTCTCTAGAAATAGATGGGATCACACGATGAAACAAGGAAGAAACTGTACTGTTAAAGATATGGACATATATTAACAGCGCCCTTTGTGGTATTCCCTGATAACAACAACTGCAAATTTTCTCATCTTTAAAGTACAAGTTACACTGATTCTGGATAAGCTATTTTTTCCCTGAAATCAGAAGAACAAGCAGAAGAGGTTGGTTTGTTGTTGGTTTCGAACTTAGACAGCACTTGTCTTCAAAGGCATTTTATGACAGTTTCATAGGCTAACTGCAAGTTTGGAAATCTACAAAAGGAAATATATCTTTTTAAAATTTTCCTGCATTCATTTTCACTGCATTAAGAGAAATTTATGGGGAAGCTAACTAATTTTGTCTCTAGAGAAAATAGGAACTATATCATTTCAGATGCTGTATGCCTTTCAGGGAGCAAATGAAAGCTTATTTCTTCTTATGCATGACGACTTTTACAACTCAAGCCAGACTCATAATACACCACAGTGAACAGATGAAGAACAACTTTTTAGAGAAAAAAGACTCATGCCTTTATATCTGTCCTCTTGCTACTACTATAATCAACAAAATTCTGTTCCAATTTAAAAATCTCCTATTGCTTGCTCATTAAGATTCCAGTTTATTAATTGTATCCTATAAAATTGTAAACTTGCATTTTCTCAACTGATCTGTCACACCTCCGAGTAATGTTACAAAGTATATCAAGAGAGGACAGAAGTCAGTCATACAGTATCAAACATTTAAAGGGAAAAGAAAATTGTCTCCTCCCTTTCCCAAAGAACTGTTGAAAGCCAAGCACTGCCAGTCTTTCGTAACACCTCCAAGTAACTTACACAGCCCTGACAATGCTAACATTACTATTACAAACATATGATTTTAAAAGTAACAGCAAATTTCAAATTTACTATTTTCAGAAAGGTCTTGTTATTTTGAGAAGAGTGAAAAGTTCTCTCTCAAATAACACACATTCTAACGAATTTTAAATAGAAACGTTTACTCAGTTTAGTTTTCCCTGCGTAATTAGAAACTAGAACTATCCCAGTGCCTGTAAATGCCACACTCAAGAACCATCCTTTTTTACTTCACTGTGTTTTGCTTGGACATATATTTACACTACTGCAGAGGGAAGCACATATGCATTATTTTTTCGCCACAAAGAAGCACTTGACACTTGAGAGGGGCAAATTAAACTTTAAGTCCCCTGGGGTGAGCAGAGAATCTCTCTCCACAACTCTGCCACCCAATTCTTCACCATATTGATTTCTCCTTTAGAAGATCAGCTGAAGGCATAAGTCTTTTATCTACTAGATAACAACAGTATTGATTGCTTCCGAACTAGAAATCACACAATCTCATATAGTTATTCATTTAAACAAAAGGCCTGATATTGAAGTACAAACCAAGCAATTACTCAGTGCAATGTTGATACCTGTCTTTCGCTGCACCAGTGCTACAAGCTGTTCTTAATTAATAACAATCTTAATTAACTATGTCTCATCCCACAGGCTGGATGTTATGAGATAAGCCCAATACAAGGGACATAATGCAAGAGCAGCCAGAAACGGGGGAGAATCAGAGTGAAAGTGATTTGAAGGGTCCTCATCCAACGCTGATTCTGAAGTACAGCATTAGTACCTTAGCATTTCTACAATTACCTACATATTGCACAAGAAACAGCTGTGCACAAAGCAGCAGGACCAGGGCAACATAAGAACAACTTACAGTCTCTGGGTCTGCATATGCCTCAGGTATTGGAAGTAAGGGAGCCACTATGAACAGCCTCCTGAATCCAGTCTTTTTGTCTGCAAAGTATTTATTTTCCAAATGAAAGAGAATGAACCATTTCATTTTTCCTGGATGAACAGAATGTTTTCTTTTGAATTTGTTTTACCAATTGTTTCAGAGCTTACAGACATTTAATTTCACACTTTTCTTATTCGTCAAATACTCCATCACAGTACCCTCACCTTTTAGAAACAATCTTGCTTTTTTATATGAAGGATCTTAAAATTAAGCCTTCTTTAAATGGAATTGATTTATTTGGAACCAGTTATCCCAAAACTCAGGAATTCAGCCAGGAAGAAGTTGACTGCAAAGCACCACACACAAGGGTGCACCTCTCAGGAACTGGTGATGTTAACAGTTGTATCCATTTCCCTCCCTCAGGAAAGAAAGTCTCCACAAGAGATTTTAAATTTCAAAGTTTAAGAAACTACCTACAAGGGATGTCAATAGGGCATCTTTTTTAAATTAACATCATTATTGATTAGCAACATTTTTGGGCTTGGAAATTATTTTATTTACCTTAGTAAGAGGACAGGACTGGACTGGAGCATTTCTCAAAGTCTGCTTTAGCTCCACACTCTGAGATCGTAAAACTTGTTCCTCAGGGCCATTTGTGAGTAAAAGAAGACCAAGACCACCAATAGCAACCAAATTTTTAATTTTGTTAATGTAGCATCTACTAAAGATCACTCACCCCTCTGACACCTGAGGAACAAGATGCTCCAAGGCAAGCTCACAGTATGTTCATTAGCAGAATGGTACAAAACAATATCCCAAAGCTGTTAGTCAAACTACTTTGTAACTACAGAGTGAAACATCACCCAGATTACAGTCCAGAGTTTTGCTTACCTTAGATAGAGATATGTGGTCACTTTCAAGGAACTGCTTGCTTAAAGAAGGGTCTGTGCTTCCTGAAGAAGCCTTCCGCTCCAAAATATGAACACTCTAAGGCAAAAAAAAAGGTAATTAAAGATAACAACTTATCATTCAATGTTACTTTTTAAATCATAGACTCACAGAATCATTGCAGTTGGAAAAGACCTCAAAAATCATTGTGTCTGTCAGCCCAATACCACCACGCCTACTAAACCATGTGCCAAAGTGCCACATCTATTGGCTTTCTCCAGGGACAGAGACTCCACCACTTCCCTGGGCAGCCTGTTCCAGTCCCTCACCACTCTTTCAGTAAAGAAATTTTTTCTAATATCAAATGTAAACCTGCCCCGGCGCAACCTGAAGCCATTTCCTCTTGTTCTATCTCTTGTTACTTGAGCGAAGTAACCAGCACCCACCTCGCTACAACCTCCTTTCAGGTAGTTGTAGGCAGTGATAAGGTCTCCCCTCAGCCTCCTCTTCTCCAGGCTAAACAGCCCCGGTTTCCTCAGCTGCTCCCCACAAGACTTGTCCTCCAGACCCTTCACCAGCTTCATTGCCCTTCTCTGGACACACTCTGGCCGCTCAATCTCCTTCTTCTAGTGAGGGGCTCAAAACTGAACGCAGTATTTGAGATACAGCCTCACCAGCACTTCGTACAGGGGGATGATCACCTCCGTACTGCTGCCCACCACACCTTTTTTGATACAAGCTGGGATGCTGTTGGCCGCCTTGGCCACTTGAGCACACTGCGGGCTCACGTTCAGCCAGCTGCCAAACAGCAACTTACATATTAATTAACAAACAACTAATCGTTACACCCATTACAATATCAGCATCATGGCTCAAAAGATACCAAATACTACCCAAGCATAACATAAATGCACAAATAGTATGTTTTCTGAGGCAATAAAACCTCTCTTTTCTTCCTCTCTTTCTTTTTTTTTATTATTGTTTTTTTAAACGGATTACTCCATGCAGCCTAGAAATGACCGGGAACTAAAAAAAGGCAGTAAAGACAAGTAACACAGCTCGTGCTCACAGAGATGCAAAGTGCTCTATCCACACCCGTTATGCTTTCTGCTAAGACACAAGACACTGAGGATACATCCAGCACTGTCCTACATTCTTTTCTGAAGCAAGCCATTGCATGAAAGATATTACTGCGTCTAACATATTCATTATCACACCTTAGCATTTTGTTATTGGCTTGTCAGCTGAGGTGCAGGAACTCATTACACAAGTGCTTTTAATAGATTAGACGTGTTCACGAAGATCAGTTACTGAGTGGGCTTGCTGGTGAACATTTATGCAACACAATAATCAAACCATTACAGCTGGTTTTATGTATGAAAATAGAAAATTTTGTACTATCTTCAAAGCATGGTACAAAAATTAAGTGCATAATGTCACAACTAATCCTGAAAAAAAACTGCTGTTCTTAAAAGACATCTAAAAATTTCTTCCCATTTTCCACAATCATGTCATTCATGTTTTAAAAAAGGAAAAGCATTTTTGCTACAGGAGAAAATAACCACATACTGTCTGCTTGGATTTGCACGTGGTAAGAATTCTACCACATCGAGTAGCATTGCTTTGACATGAAATAAAGCTTTCCAGGACCTGTAGCACAATGACATACTTACAATTGCAATTACCCTCTGAGATGGGTAAGTTTTTCTCAAATGAAAACAGCAATTATATTTTGCTCACAGTTAAGCTTCTCTACATTCACTGAATGAGATATTACACAGGTACAAGGGTCAGCAGAAACAATCAGGCAATATAAAAATGCATAAAAACAGCAGAGTATATATTATTGTTTGTACAGATAACTGAGTACATAAGGACCATAACCAAACTAAATGGAAAATAAACACAGCTATTCATATAATTGCATATGAGGCAGAGATCACATCTAGCTGCACAGCAACACACAGACCTTCATTACTCTCAATTTGCAACCGTGAATGAGAATAAGAAAAGACGAGGACTGTCTCTGTTTGTTGGAGGAGATTAACAAGCATCCCTGCCACTATGCAACAAGAATTGGCATTTATTTTCAGCTACTTTTAATTTAATTTTACAGTGAATCATGTGGAAAAGCAGCAGTGTCATGTTACCTGCCACATTGCCCAGGGGCAACAAGCAAAAGCTTTGCCATTCCATTTATGCTCAGCTACCAAAGGCAGGCCAATCTTATTACTTAGCCCAATGTCTATTACTAGCCAGATGAGAAAACCAATTCTATTTATGTACCACAATTCCTACATAACATAGCAAATAATTTGCTTGTTTGAGGGAAGCACCACAAAGTTACTAATGATAATCTATGGTAATGTTTTCTCACCGAATAGACTAAATGTGTCTTCTGCACACAGTACCACATTTAAACAATATACAAGAAACCTAAATCTGTTCTCCTAAGCAAGATTAAAATGTCACTTGATTAGCATAATCAGGACTCCCAACTTTCTTGCCAGTTTTGTTTGGCAGGCAGGAATCCCTCCATCTTGAGATGGAGCAATGCCCAACACAGATGTTCTGAAGGTCTCTTATGTAGCAGCCGGTGCAGTCTGTTGTTACATAACTGCAATTTCATTTTGTACAATATTTAGAGTGGAGTAACCCAACAGCCCTCAGCTTGCCAGATTGCCAGTGACATTTTCAGTTGCATGATTTTAAAGCAAAGAGGTTTTCGTGCCTTTTTATTTTTTTAATTCAGCCCTCAGTCATTACAGTTCCACTTCAGTTGAGAAATATATTATTAGCTAACAGCACTTTAATGAATGCTGACTTAATTAACTATTTGTTTGGAAATAAGAAAATTAACACTTTTAAATTAAAATTGCCTTCTTTACATTCCTTATTTCAGGACTCGTCTTGTTGTCTGTAAATATCTGCTTTCCAATTATTTTCAGTCATAACCAACATTACACTGAAACAAAATAATTTCTTTAAATTTGTGACATTTCTCTAGAATAATAATACAAGACATTACTTGGTGCAAAATGTTTTCCATTAACGCATGTTATTTTTCTGCAAAATCACAGCTAGAAATTATACAATTATTTGGCATTTTGAAAAGCAGCTATTTTTATAATGCAGGAGTTCAGTTATTTAGCATCACAGAAATAAAAATTGTTCGGATTTTGATGTTATTATCGAAGGGGGTTGATTTTGGTTTTAACAAGAAAAATAGAGTTAGCAAAGGAATGGGTTAAAAAATTCTGATGAGAAGAAAAGGGAGAAGCAGGCAGATCAATACAGCTTCTGGGTTTTATTTATACAAACAGAAAAATGAACAACCTATTAAGCTATATGTATCAATCAGCCTGGTACTTTCATTTCTCTTGTCCCAGGAACATAGGTAACCTCTGCATAGCTCCATTCCAGACTTCTCTCATGCTTCAGGATTACCTGTGCACTACGGCTGGCTTGTCCTGGAGGAAAACATCAGCACCATCAAATTCTGTGTGCTCTTCCAAATTAATTCAACAAGATTACAAGTTTAACTGAATTTGCTGTATAATCCCATTCCTAAATCTTAGTCCTAACTACAAATTTTCCTTCAGCTTTGAGGCTATTCACAACATATATTTTATATGTGAGCACATATTTGCCTTGAGACATCCCTAACAAGCCTACAGGTGGGGAATACAAATGCAGATATTGCCCTGCATTTTTTCATGTTTCTTCCCAAAGACATGGGAGGGAGAAGGAAGTTGATGGAGAGAATAACAATATGATATTGTTTCATAGTCTCATCTTCTCTGGAGGTAAAGAATAGAAAATATGTCTTACAATATCTTTCTATGTATCTTACCAACTTTGTTTCTCAGTTAAGAGTTCAGTAACCCACCCACTTCATTCACCAGAACAAATGCTACTACAAGGAACGTCTGGTCTCCACCAGGCCAGAGGCTGAAGACCCTAACGCTTCTTAACTGAATCTGACATCCCAAGGAAAGAAAAGAGATATTAGGTAAGTAGAGATATAAAATCTAGTGAAGGACAGGTATTCATGCTTCCCTTTCTTCTTTGCTCCTTAATTACTTAATGGAAATTAATTATATTTTATGCACTGAGTTCTCTCTAATTTATAATTTATTAGAAAAAACAAGCTGGTGAGGAATTTATCACATTGGATTCAGACTCTCTTCATCCAGAAATGTGCAAAGCATGTGGTTAACTGTTAATTAATGAAAAATAATTGGTGGGTCATTTTGTGTGTTTGCAGCATTCAGCAGTCTTCAACACCCATAATAATGGGGCCTTGCCATACAATGTTCTACAACACTAATTTAAAACACAGCTTTTCCCTCTGGGTTGGTTGTTTTGTTTTTTCAATCCAAAGGACTAACTAGTGCATCCTTTATTGTCTGCTGCTCACCGGCATTCTTGTTGCAACCTAGCTACGCCCCGCACAAACTTGTGTTATTTGAATTCTCTTTACTACAAACTGCAATGCTTAATCACTTTCAACCAAAACCAAAGTATTCTCCGGTTGAAATACAGCAGCAGTAGTAAGGTAGATAACGATTTGGCTACAGACACAACAGGTTTTACTACCTTTAGACCAGATCTGTGATATATGCTGAGTTAATCTGCAATATTATCTGCAAACAGAATAACCTTGAAATCTGCTTTTATCTTAGACTCCTTCTCAGTCAGCTGTGGCTTCCCTTCTGTTGATCTTGGAATAAAGATGGTCTTGGACATCATCTGCGAGAGAAGGGTGAATGCAAAACAAAACGACCATGTCTCCATCAATGTATTTCTCCTTTCTTTATTCAAGCACATTTTTTTTTCTTTGCACAAAGCAACCACAGTCCTACTCTCATCCTTAGACTCTCCTATTGACAATCTTTCATAGCTGTTTTCAATGACCTCGGCTATCAACCAGCAGAAAAAAGAACTAAACAATACTTCATGAACAGCATATGTAGTTAACCTATTTTTTTTTCTTCTCTTTGTAGCACATGCTCATCTTGTACAGAATGTGCTTAAGAGCAACATTTTCTCTTTGTAATCTTTTTACTGAAAGTCAAGTATACCTAAGCAGCAGTTCGGCGGCATATTAATAATATAAAGCTATGTATGCCTCTAACTCTTTCCTGGGATATGCAAAATACACTCCTCCCGTGTTAAAGAAATGTCAAGGATTTGTTAGCTCAGGAGCTCTCTGTCAGCCCTTTCTGGAAATGTACCTTTGTATTGTACGTAGCATTTCACATCAATGCTTTTAGGCTCTGAAAGCAAAAATGCCTTTGCTTTTCAAGGTACTTTTTTACAAACTCTGAAGAAAAATAATCTCTTGCTTCTCTGAAAAGCTTCTTGGAGGGAAGTATTAGCACAACTGGATAAAGCAGAAAAGAGCTATCATTGTAACAGAAATCTTCTCTTTGCCAGAATAATGGTTTGGAATGATGACCAAGTCGCAGTCTGAGTCCATAATGACAATCTTCTACTTAGACACTTTAGATTTTAACACCCTTGTCTCAAAATAAAGCAAACAAATTGGTAATATCTGACAGAGAAAAATCAAACGTTTGCTAGTGATACAAAGGTTTTTTTATGTCTGTTAAATAATCACAATTAAAAGGACTCATATTTTGCTAGATAGTCTCAGGATGGCAGTTCATTTTATTAGTGCTGATGTAGTTAAAAACAAAAAAAAGAGGGAAAATAAAATCATATACACAAAAGAAAACCATTCCTTGATATGCTCATTTGTTAACTAACAAAAGTACCCTAAACACATTGAATGGCCTTTTTCAGAAAATATATGCAGTTTTCACTTTTAAAATGGTTGTCCATTCCTCCCCGGCTCACTGTCACAGTCTTGTGCAAGCCACCCATTTAGACTTTCTCAATATCCTTTAAACTTCAACATATGCAGTACCAAAATATAGGAGCTAGGGAAAAAGGGGCTTGAAAAATGTTTAATTAGATATTTATTTTTTTTCCTACTGGGAAAAAAAATGTTTGTATGAAACAGCCTCATTTTAAATTATAGGATAAGGTATTTAACTAAAATACAGAAAGAGATGTCAGAACTGCAAATAGCTTTACTAACACATATTTACTCTGCCCAATACATTTGTACATCTTGAATGTGGATAATACCAATCACGCATGACTGTCTTGAAAACAGAAGCCTTCATATCATACCTGCCATTACACTCTCTCTTTTTCATTTTTGTGTCTTTTCTCCCTAGTGAGGAAATGAAAAGAAAATCACATTTATTTTCCTTTCCCCATCCCCCAATCTGTTTTCAAGAAATCCTAAATAGCACTTCAGAAATGTTGCACTTCTTCCCTCTGAATTTGTGTGTGTGTGTGTGTCTCTGTATGTACATACACATTCCTCACCGACGCCAGTCAGCCCATTTTGGATCAAGCTGCAGTTAGAAAATGACTGCATACCATGATAATATCAATTAATGTTTGAGGACACTTAAATAGTATGAATATTA
This sequence comes from Cuculus canorus, assembly GCF_017976375.1. Lineage (NCBI taxonomy): Eukaryota > Metazoa > Chordata > Aves > Cuculiformes > Cuculidae > Cuculus > Cuculus canorus. The sequence continues at coordinate 25,182,076 of NC_071406.1, read as the reverse complement.
ATTTTTTAAGAAGTGTAAGCTGACCTTTCATTTTATATTCTCAAGGAAAGTGAGACATGCTCGTGTAGGTATGGAGGTGCTCGCGTGGTAGACAGGAAAAAATGAGACAGGAGGAATGCAAGAGTGACCATGTTCTGAATACATGACTTTAAATTATCTGTCATAACTTGCATGGGTAATTAAGCTTTTAGGTGAGCAATTTCCCAGGTTTTGTAATAGAACATAGCTACAAACACCACTTCTAATCAAACTGATACAGTTTAAAATAAGGACTCTTTCTTTGTAACACATATCCAAGCCTCAGCATTCTTCATGCAGTCTGTAAAGTGCACCTAGAGGCAAGACAACTCAGATACCAATGTTTATGAAGCTCAGAGAACATGCACACATGGCCCCCTGGAATAGCCTGGCATGCACACTATCACCGTTGAGAACTTAATCAAGTCTCTTGCACAGCTTTTTTTTTTTCCTCACAGGTCTTTAGAACATCATGATGGCTTGACCTATAGAGCAAGCTATCTGTCTCCTCTTGACTGCTCCAGCCCATTTGATTCCTTCAACAGCTTTAAGGCCAAGTCTCTCTTAGAAAGAGGCAACAGCTCCCTCTATTTGTCTCCAGCATTGTACACTCGGAGATCTTGTCTCCAAACCACTCCAGATATTACCAAGGGCAGCGGCACTCTTGATCCAAATACCTATTGATTGGAGAAGCCCCATCCAGTGCACATCCACACAGACTTACTTTTTCTTGTTCCCATGTGTCTATTGTGTAAAATTTAGGCAGCAATAAAGGCACAAGACAAGGGACATCTGCTGTCTGCCTGCAGGCTGTCTTCATAACATGCAGACAGCGAGCCTAATGCATCCAGCCTGAACTGGTCCCTGGGAATGTGTGCAAGTAGCTCTGCCCCCAAGGATTTCCAGAGCTGGAGCAGGAATGCCTCTTACTTTCAACACACGCATTGGCATCGGTATTCAGGGATGCCTACCACAGCCCCAGGGTCAATAAGCACCAGCTCCCTCCAACTCTTACTTACACGGGTTCCTATCCTGTCCCCAGACAAATACGTAGTCCAGAGAGCTTCACTTTGAAAGTCCTTACCTTCTTCTGAAGGTCCAGTTGTGCCATATGTAAATGTTTGCTCATCAAGTACTTCACTGTTACCCACTTGAGTGATGAAAAAGAAATATAACAGGCCTGAGATTTATGACTGCACTTAAGACAAGTGCCTGTGGCATTGAACTTAATGCAACATTCACATGGGCACTCTCAGCTTCATAAATTACTCTATTCACTGTTTGAGACATTTTTCCCAGATACGGAAGCAAGACCCATGACCTCCTAAACCTATGGAATATTTCCAGACTATCAATGCCAGAGATTTATTAAAAAAAAAAAATCTAGGAGAGTAGCACAAACTAAACAATTTAAAGAATAATTTCATGTTTTTGTTAACAATTTTGCCACTTCTTTCTTAGGTCCCTCAGAATATTTGCTTGCTCCAGTGGGTTGTTTGAAGTACGTAGTTAATAACTCCTGCTCTAATGCTGCCTCAATTGTACTATGTGAAGAGAGGTAATTAGCAAAAAGAGCAAAAGATAATTACATCACTGTAATAACAGAACTTGGCATTTGGTAGCACCTTCCATTTGAAACTCTCAAAGACATTAATAATTTTCATGAAATAATTCTCACAAAGTATTGAGAAGTAAAAATAATTTTTTTTATTTAATTTAATTTTATTTATTTAATTTAAAAAAATTAAAAGTCTATGCTTTGCTACAGAGCAAAGCTAGGAATAAGACTCCATGTTTTCAGGTCTGTACCTTAACTACTAGTCAAATGTCCATCCTTGCTTGCCTTTCTTTTAAATTCACAGAGTGACAGCAACAAGTGAAATTACAGCTAATCACCAAGAATTTTTTTTCCACAAGCCAAATCAGGCTGTTATGATATACAGCAACCTTGTTTGAGCAACACTGTCTTACAGCATACCAGATAAATACGAAGCCATGGTAAAAATGCCAGTCTATTATACTGTCATTGTTTACAAGGCTGAATTCTATAATGAAGCCATAAAAGCATCCTTGATGTTGTGCTACTGATTGAAATTGATCAAAACAAAGAGAAAGCTGAGTTTGAGGTATTTCAATATATTAAAACAAAAAAAAAAATAAACTATACGAGCAAGAACACTCCCTCCTACCCCTTCATAAACTCTCAAAACATCCAACTGTCCTCAGGCTCCCAGATAAAGCACCAAACATGCTAAATTAAATAGAACAATGAAAAAACAAACTCTTTCCAATAACTTTAATTTCCAGTAGGCAAGATGGCTATGTGTAGGATGGACCTTACTCTGCTAACCTAGCCTAGCAACGAAAAAGCACTACTGGCTGAAATCCCATAGATGCTGCCACCACAGCTGCTCCTTCCATGGACTTTCCCATGCCACTGCTCTACTAATTCGCATTGAGCTGCCAGGAAAAGTGCAGCAGCAATTGGAGCCAAAGCAACAGCAAGAGCATTTGTCTCATTTTAAGCCTTAGTATTTTGCAGTTAGAATGAAAGATTCATTGAGACCATTTTCTTCCCCTTCTACACATCAACCAGCTCTCTCAGACAGTCCTGATCACAGATATACACATTTCCCTTGCTTTCCTTCTCTCTACTCTGGCCTTACTTTTCCAGCCAGTTTTTGTACAAACCAGTCCTTGCTTCTTTGTTTCATGTCCTACACCTTCACACAGCCCACCTAGTTCTCTCTTCCCTATTCATTTCTCTCACTTATTCGAATATTTCCTCACCAGAAGTCTCACTGTCTAAATCAAGTATCTTCTGCTTTCCACACTCTACAGCTGAGCGTTCCACTCCTGGCACTTCTTACTTCTCCCTCCTGCACCACCCACACGCTTTACTGCCCATGTGAACTCTACTTCACAGAGCCTGATGGTCCCTGCAGTACATCTATGGAAAATTTGCAGTTCATTATCTCCTGGGAAAAACTTGATGGTGGCCTTCTTCGGCAAGAGATTTCCTTTCATAACTCTACTACTATTCTTCTTCGTGTGAGCTGAAAGCATGAAACTCTGGAACTGACATAGAATCAAAGGTATTATATTTTCCTAGTATGCACGTCTTCGCATTATGCTTTATGATTAGTTGATGAAAGAGTCAACAGACAAGTCACCTCTCTCTTTTTCTGCTCCTAATCTATGTCTCATCTAATCAATACTTCATGCTAGCAACTGTCTCTTAAGACATGCTTAATACAGTGCGTAGCACTGTGAAGTCTAGATTGCTACTGCATCCCTGTATCTGGATAACAACTATCAGTTCCTTTTGAGAGGTACCATACATTTCACTCCCAGATTCACCTACGGCAATAACTTTTTTATAACCTTCTGGTAACTCTATAAAGTAAGGACCCCTTCTGTATCCCTTGAGTACACCCCTTCTCATATTAGTCAATATTGCTCCCACAGGAAGGAAAAAATATCCCAACATTAAATTATGAAAAGCAGATGACTGCTGCTCTGGAATTTTTTTTTTTTTTTTCCTTCAAAGGCCCTAAACTTTCAGTCTTTAAATAAGGCTGAAAGACAATAGTCATATGAAATAAGAAAACTCTCCTAGTCGAAAGGTGACCACACAAGGCTAAATGCAACAGGACTAAAAGCTTTTCTCCTTTTGTGTTTGCTGTGTGAAAAGAACCAAAGATTGTTGAAAAAGCAACCTGACAAATAGAAGCAGAGAAAGAGACAACAGCCGGTAACCCTTCCCCCTAAAAGAAAACTGAGACATTAGAAGAGAATCCTCACATCTAAAATAGCAGACATTGCTAAATCCACTTCAAATCATGTATTACCTACAAAGGAGAGATTTGGCTTTTCTGACCACATCATGTATTACCTACATTAATACATTAATACACATCATGTATTACCTACATTATTACCTACATGATGTGGTCAGAAAAGCCAAATCTCTCCTTTGTTCACAGTTTCATTATAACTACTCTCCTCCTCTATCACTCACTCTGTTTAATAGCCTGGGATCAGGCCCCAATTTACCAAGTTACACATTGTTAACCCTCTAATGTATTTACTTCTTTTTGCCTTCTCAGAACAATACTACTATCCACACATTGCAGAGAATATATAACATATTACAGTCTGCAGAATTACTTGCATACTTAGTCAATAAATAAAATATGGAATGTTTATAAAGAATGTACACCCATCACACTGAATGCATAAAATATTACTTTATCATAGTCAGCTCTACTTTCTAATTACAGTGTTAGTTTTCCTTCCTTTTTGCTGTGCAACGGAACATGACTAGCCTTTTCAGACTACTTTTCAGAGTTTCACAAGGGATGAAAAAACAAGAAACCCTGTTTCCAGCATTGCCCACAAAAAGGGCTGTCAGAATTGCAGTTTTCATGGGGACTCTTCAGTTTTCTTAGAAAGATTAACCTGACAGTTGAAATGACAAGGGTTCTATGCTCTGCAACACTTCCACAGTAGGAAAAACTGCTGCTACATTCTGAAGTATTCCCCATGAAGGACAACACAATTGCCCTGTCACTCTGCTCAGATCAGAGGTTAAACAAACCAAGTTGGTCCTGAGCTTTCTTCTACCTAATGCTTTTAACCATGCTTTTGAGGGATATTAATGACGACAAAGTTCCTATGATGACAAAAATCTGAACCTAGTTTTTTGGTTATTGCTGGCTTCAGCAGTCTGTTCATATATCAATTACTTAGTCATGGAGACTGCAAATTTGCAATGTCAAAGCTTTTGCTGACTGCTAATTCTCTTAGGTGATGTATATTGCACAAATAAGAAAGCCACATTAAAATGCCAGCATTATACACAGCACGACATTTTCCACTCTCTCTGAAATGACTTATCATAGTCATGTTCACACTCGTTCACCATAATTTATTGGGAAACTGTTCCATAATTGCTGGTATGACTTAGACAAGAGTTATATCGTGAGAGGATTTCAGTCATTAACCATCTAAAAATATCAGATGTTATCCTCACATATGACAATGAAAGTTACATTGACACTTCATCCAGTCCCACCACTTTCAATATGCATACATTTTACCCTTTCGGGAAGGGTTCTTTTCTCCTAGCCTCTATGAAAAGTTTAAGGAGGCAGCAAGACAGGATTTTCAAGCCTTGTCAAAGTAAAACCCAACAGCCCCCAAATGAAATACCCTACCCCCTAGCTATCATTGCATTTGGGGGAAAGCCTATGAAAACCAAACCATACAGAAATAACACTTCAAGCAAGGAAAGAAATTAGAAAAACAATTGTTATAGTAGATGGCTGATTTCCTGCATCTACATGCACAAAAGAAATATTTGTTTGCTTGTTTCCATGGATATAATACCACTGCACCGCATTCCGTGTTGCACGCTGCAGCTCAGTTCCACTGCAGAAAAAATTGCCCATCCATTCATTCTTCCTGGATATTTCTCTGCCTTTAACACTGAAAGCACTAAAGCAAAAAAAATGAATGCCAGGCAGCAGCCTTTCCAGTCCATATTTACATACCTAAATATACTTGTTAAGCATCATCATACATTATTGGGTCCAAGAGACTTCTGGATGCTTCACACCAACGGCCTCTTCAGTATTACTTTAAAATCATGCTTCATATTTCAGTGCCCAAATGTGGACTTAAAAGTCAAGCATCCATTTCATTATGATGACGGGTATACCTTGCTCTACCTCGCTGCTATGGTAACAGATACGGTAGCCATTAGATTTATGGTGAAATATATACCCAAAAGGTAATTTTTTTCATTCTCACTTGGACGATCATACCAAACTATCTAATTACAAAGAGAACTCAGAGGATATGCTCTCAGCTGAGCTTATCAGCTCCTACAAGTCTTGCATCCACCTTTATTGGGATTAAATGCAAGAGTTAAAATATTGATGCTTTAAACAAAAGATCTCAAAATTCTTGCTCCAGATGGAACTAGTGAAAAATTAAGAGGACATCATAAGCTAACCAGGACTTAACTGAGAACAGCTATCCCAAATACTGTACAGCATGAACAGGAAAATATTTATCACATGTGAGAACATAATTTTTTACTTCACTGAAAAGCAATGGCAATGATAAAAAAAGTCCAAATAAATTTCCAGTCAAACAGATATCAGAATTCTACTCCCAATTTAACATCTTAAACATACCTTATGGTAATACTATTTACATTCAAAGCTGCAAATCTTACAGTTTTCAAAGTACTCAGTTTTCAAAATTTTTCTGTCAGGTAAGGGATAAAACCTACTTCAGCAGCAGCTGAGAAAATAGCGTCACAGCTGGCATACAAGTAGCTGCAAGAATACTCTTAAGCTGCAGTCATTCAAGTAAATGCACACCACAGCAAACAATTATCTAAGTTCTTTTCCTGTTGCTTTTCCTTGTCAAGCTGAAAAGAAGCCAGTATTCCATTAATGAAAATACTTTCACAATATTTTAAATTATAAAGTTGTTACATTCTCACATTTTGTACATTTCTTTTTTAAACACGATGATGTTAAACTAATTCAGAAGCTGATTTAGCATTCAAGGTTACAGTGATTGAAGTTTTAAAGTACATTTCTGTTCTAAACAATTTTTCAGTATCAACCTTCACATTTGTAAATACACATGTAAGAACCTATCTGAAATCTAGTGTGTAGCTCTGATGATTTCTGAAGTGCTCCCACTGATATTAGGGACAGATTTTACACTCAGCCACCAAAAGCACAAGAATGTCTAAGATGTTTTGAGTGGAAATAACACAGGTCTCATCTCAAACAGATTCTGGAGAAAAGACGAGTTACATCCACATAGACAAGCATTTCTTGGAAACGGAAATCTAATGTAACTGGACTGGTACTATATGACATGGGACAATTAGTGTAAATTTGTATTTAAGTATTTAAATTGTTAGATGCTTTCATAAAGGATGAACAATATGATATTTAAATTGAATATCACCTTGTAAAAAGATAATACAGCTCTGTTATTAGAATTACAAAGAGAGATATTCACAGACAACATAAAAGAATTTGAAGCAACTGCAGCTTCATGCTGCGGAAGAAACCACCTGCCAAAAGACTTCAGAGCACGTTTCTCACTTGCCCCATGATTACATAGTTTCTGTTCCAGTACTACACACAGTGCCCACAATGCTTCTGAATCTTTTTTCAAACCACTTTTGAAACTGGGAAAAAAATATAAAAATTAAAAATTCTTGACTACAGTAATATCATCCAGTGCCATCATCAAGAGAATTCAGAGCTAGTGAGAACTAACAGCCACCTTACAGGAATAAATGAATTATTTCATCAGATGTTATAAACATTTTTTCCTTACCTGCCTCCTGTCTCTCTGAGACGATGAGGAGGAAGAGGCACTTCTATGTGATGGAGTGGATGTTTTGTGAGCTGGAGATATACTCTTCTCCTCTGAACTCATCTTTGCAGCAGACTTGTAGTAATGATCTTGTGCTCTTATCACTCACGCACAAAAAGGCAAGAGGCAATCTTCTGCATCCTTCTGTTTCACAGTTTATAGACAGCCAAAGAGGAATTAAACATCAGCAGAACTGCACCTTAACAAAGAAAAATGTGAGACAGAAGGTCAACAAATACATCCTCATTCAAAAGCAGCTCTGCAGCAAAGAAATCTGTTGACAGTCACTGTTCAATCCAACAGATCTTAGTTTTCCACTTCCCTTCCTAACAACTACCCAGTACAAAAAAATACATTGTTCTGCATTCTCACAGAAGACGGAAGTGGTATTGCATTCTTCCAAAAGTCCCTACAGAAAGGCTTAACGAATTTACAGCACTCCTCAGCCAAAGTTTACAAGTCTTTGACAAGGGGTCCTTATCCCATCTTGTACAATATTGTAACATCATCAAGTAAGTCCTTAAGACTTCCCATACAACACAAACAACACTGAAGGCCCCATCATAATTAGTACTACTTAAAAATCCTGCAGTTACATTAAGGACTCTGCAAGTTGTTTTTTAAAAGCAGGATACTCTTTTAAAGATGTTGGCCACACCTAAAGGGTGGGCAACTCAGTTTCACAAATCAGCAGCTTTCAGAGCTCCCCACACGCTCAGGTCTTGATCATAATTGAGAGCTAATACAAATGTTTTGACCAGGAAACGCTTTCAGCCACAAGACTGTGGCCAGAGGATATAAATCCTTTTATCTGGAGAAAAAATTTCAGTATGTTTGCCGAACCCCTGTTAGCAAGAATATGTAGTGATGAAGGCAGGAGCTACCCAAGACCTAACTCATGCACTCCAGGCTGCCGCATGGGTGCCGTGCCGAGGTTCCACGAGGCTGTGGGGCTGGGCAGCCTCTGGGGCTGCCCCAAGCTGGACACAGTCAGTTCCAGCCAGTTCTGCAACAGCCCCACCACAGGGCACAGCTGAGCCTGTCAGCAAAAAGGCATTTAAGAAGGGGCAGAAAACACCATAAAGCAGAGGGGGATGAACAAAACAAGTGTCAAACAGCTCTGTGAATACCAAGGTCAGAGAAGGAGGAGCGGGAAGAGGTGCCTCAGATGCCAGAGCAAGAGACTCCCCTGCAAACCATAGAGGAGGTGAACAGTCCCAAAAAAACTGTGACCTGTGGAGCACTCAGGCTGAGTAGAATTTTCCTTAAAGGACTGCAGCCTATGGAGAACCCATGTCAGAGAGGGTGAAAGTGTGAAGAGGCAGGAGTGGAGAGGGAAAAACTGCTGTATAGTGACCACAAACACCAGCACTCCCCATGCCACCCAGGGCAGGGGTAGACTAGAGCTGTCAGGAATGAAGAACTGAAGGAGGCTGGGAAAAATGGGAGGAAAGGTGCTGTTATGCTTTTCATTTCTCACTACTCAAATCTATTTTAATCGGTAATAAACTAATTTATCCTAAGCTGAGTTTTGCCCGCAACAGTAATTGATCAGCAGCCTCCATTTTTATCTTGACGCATGAGCTTTTTCACCCTATCTTCTCTCCCCGTGTCAGCTGAGGTTGGGCAAGTGAGCTGCTAGGTAGGCATTTTACTGCTCGCCAAGGCTAGCCCACCACAGCTACAGAGGCCATTCCAATTCCTGTTCACTCAGCCACCTCTTTGTGTATTACCGCTCTGCAAGTATTAGATGCTTTCTCTCACATCTCTCTACTCAAACCTTTAAGTTCCATCCAAGAATAGAAAAATAGATACTTAGAGCAACACAGAGGATATTTGTGTCAATAGACAGTCAAACACTACCTGTGAAACACTGCCAAAATATTGTGAGTACGTTACTGGTACATCATGACAGTGAAGGAACACAGTCATCTGTCTCAGTGCTTAACAGATTACTTTGATCTTGCTTCAGCTGATAGATACTGTGTCTGATCTTCCATTAACCTTAGACAAAATTGTTCCCTGAATGATGTCGTCTGCTTGGAGCTAACATCCATCCATCTATCTATCTATCTATCTATCTATCTATCTACTCCATCACCTGCTCTCTAATTCTGAAATAGTGCCCTTTCACGTACACTGTGATGACAGCATGCCAAGGGTCAGCACAGCACAGCTAGCTTTAGATGACTATGCAGAAAGGTGTTGTCCTGCACCATGTTAAATGAGATCAGGACAAAAATATATTAACTACATGAAGACAGAGCCCTAGCTTCTAGCTTCTCCAATCACAACAGATATCCATGCACGAATATCATGCTGAAACCAGATACTCACACAGAGGCAGTTAAATAATTAATTACATTGTGCCTCGAGGCCACCAGCTTCCTAATACTGAACCTTAACAAACACACACTCACCTACTGGAGCTGAGATCTTTCATGACTCATAAGCGACAGACACCTTCTCTGCTTGCTGCACTATGGAAAGTGGAATGACTTCACTTTATTAGTTATCAGCACTTTCAAAGTATGAACGCCATCCATATCTTAGAGCTTCCATCTCCATCAAGGAGTCTCTCATAGCATTACAGATCCCACATAATATCCAAGGAACCCACACAGCATCCCACTGGCATAGCAGGGAGGACATGGCTGTTCCACCAGCAAAAGCTACCCACATAGTCTGAATAGCTCAGCAGATTCTGTTCTTTTCAGGATGACAGATTCCTGCTAGAAGAAGCCTAAGAAGATACTTTGTGCTGGAGCTGCTAGAGCCAGCTGGAGGCAGGAAGAAAGAAACAAGCTGCACAGCACACTCTTCCAGAACTTCAGAGAGAAAACACGATAAATTTGCACCCAAAGATAGGCTTTTCCTCCTATCCTAGCATGCCAGGGATTGCTGACCTAGTTTAACAGCATTTTCACATCCTAGATATGCATTAGACAAGTATTAGCCGAAGAGGTGTACCAACAGGGATATCTCAAGGTCTATTAAATTTTCATATAAATCAAAAATCAAATTATAAATATTAGAACACAAAAATTATAATCCTAGTTCACAAAGATGCGCACAACAGTTGAGTTATGTAATAGCTAAAAGGACAAACTTTCAGTCACTTTCAGGTATGAGGTCACTGAAAATATTTTAGCAGAACAGCAATTTGTCTTCGGGCAAATTAAAATCAAACCCTTTTTAAAACATCTGATCTTCACTTGATTTATGTGAAAAAAAATTATATTTAGTATTGGCACAGGAGGACAGTGATCTGGCACTTCAAGTGCTAGCAAGTGGTATGCAAGAAAAACAGTTCTGCAAATAGCCAGGTATGAGATTCTGTGAAGTTTGATGGTTTGGGGTTTTTTTTTTTTTTGAAAGGTATTTAAAAAAAAAAAAAAAAGTGGTTTACACCTGAGCCAAACTCCACAGTGGTTCCGTGGCGTTGCACAAGCATTAAGAGCTGAACCTAACCAAGAACTTGCTCAAACCACACTGATTTATTAAAAAAAAGTCTCCCAAAAAAAAGATCTATAAAACTAAACCATCCCCCTTCACACTACAAGAAGCAAACATTTCCTCTTGCCCTATTTAACAGCAACAATAACTTCAATACAAAATTGCTATTACTTATACACAGAAATTTCTGGTAGACAAACAGTTCAGGGTTATAGAAAAGGCAAGTGGGATATTTGAGAAAACAAACACTGTAAGCATAACAAAAATAATAACACAAATTAACAAGAGCTACCATCGAGCTTTTATGTTATCATTCTTCCACGCTGAATTTGTATTCTGTTTCTCTATATTGCTAAGAGCTTATCTTCCAATTCTGGCCTAAAATTTGGGCAATACATCTTCTTTAGAGCATGCTAGAAGGAATAAATGTAGTGAAATTGGTGTAAAGAGAAGCCTGTCTCTCTGTAACTAAGATTGAAGCAAATTAATGTAAACCTAATTTTTTGGCCAACAAATTCAATTTACCAAAATGAAACCAATGCTTTCAAGACATTTTTCATTGGCTTTTCCCATCAATCACTGGCAAACTTGCTATTGACTTCAGTGGGAACAGAAGCAAGCCATATGCCATGGTAGAATATTTCTAGAAAGTATTTTAACTGATTTTGGTTGGACAAGTCAAAAAGAATGGCATTATCTGGCATAAACTAGGGTAATAGTATTGGCCATTGGTTATTAATTGCTGCTTATCCAAGCATCATTGACCTGTAGGCTGCATTTTGCACCATACCAACTAAATCCCTGATGAACTGCTCAAAATCAGTTGTCAGTTTAGGACTCTAAGTTGATTCAGCTCATCAAATGTGATCATGAGTTGGCTTGCCTTAAGCCTGCTTTGCCAGGAGTTCCCGAGGCAGGAAATGTATTTATTGCTATCAGGGTATAGGAGACAATTCCTGGAACATGAAAATCAGGCACTGCAGAAAGATTTTGCTCATCACAAGAATCAATTGCTCAGCTGAGAGTTTCTTCCTTAACTTTTCTTATTGGCATGTCAACTATTTTGGACTTAAAACATCATTTGTAATTTTGTAATCATAAAAATTATTTACTGGTTCTTCAGTACATTCTCTTCTCAGTTATTTATTTAATTTTTATGTAAGATGATGTATCCAGAAAGGTAAGATGCTCTGCCCAAAGTCAAGGAAAGAGCAAGTCTTATAAGCACAACATGCAGTGAGGTCTTTTAACTCTGACACCTGAGGAAAAATACCACATGCCATGATTGTAACATCCTCCAAAAAAGGCAAAGCATCTATCTCTAAACCTATTCATAAATAAATACAAAACTACTGTAGAGAAACCAGTATAAGAACTTATCTAAGGAACACACTAAAGATTCTTTACTGATTAGTTAATAAACTGTTTATTCTTTCTTAACCATTTGGTATCGAACACTTTTATTTAATAAATGCTTCTATTCCACCACATTCTTTCAATTTATCTCTACCATGTTTATTTTTTAAGCTAGCCTTTGAATTCAAGGCAGGGTTTTCCCAATAATGTTTCTGGGCTTGATCTTAATTGTTACAGCTTGTCTGAGCCTGGGAAAAAGAGTGGAGACCTAGGGAGTCCCCATTCTTTCACTAGTTCAGTCTCAGATTTCAACATATTTGACTACAAAATAATTTCTTCCTTATTTATTCTGAGTTCATTAGTGTTGTAGGTTGGTTCTTTCTCCCTCTGATTTCTTAAATCAATCAAATAACAATAAATAGGTCTCAAAAACAAAGTCATTCTTCATTTCCTTTCTCTCCACAAAGGGTTACTGTCTCAGTCTCTGTCTAAATAAATAAATAAAGAAAAATTATATGCTTTATTTCTCATATCAGAAACCACTTTTTTTAAAGTGGATATTATGTTAACCCGGAAGTCCTTCCTTGTGTCATATGCAACAAAATTATTTCAAATGCTTTAAAATAAATGACCAATCCAGTAACCAGAGGTAGCATGATTACTTTTTATATCAATCTTACAATAAATAGTTTGAAAGACATGGAAACACAAAGAACTACTTACTGATTTCCCTTCACTTCTATCCGAGGTTACAATAATATGTTTAATTCAACTTCTCTTTGAAGTATTTCTTAGGAATTCTGTAGACTGGATTATTCAACAGTATAAAAATACTGAACAAGACACTGACTGTTCATATAAAATTTCATTACTGTTAGTTTTATTCACTGAAGAAACTACATTGTATCTGGAGTTACATACATTGTCATTATTTGAAATTTCATTTTAAAACTGAGTATTTTTATGTTACTGGCTAAAAAGAAAAAGTAAAAGTAAAAAAAAGGGGGGGACAAATGAAATGGAGAAAGGTTATTTTTATTGGAAAAAAAATGTAGTAGGTTTGAAAGTATGAGTGAGTACTTAAGGAGTGAAATGAGACAATACATTTGGAGGCAAACTGGGCAACGGCCTGAGAAACACAAGCTGTATAAACTGCACAAAATAAATAGGCAACAGAGAAGAGAAACAGCCTGTGATAATGAATTAGCAATATCAGAGGTATGGATATTACAGCTACCTCGTTTTACAATACACCACCATACGGCAAGTCCATCGATACTGGTTAAGGATTCTTTGTCCTCTCCCAAAATCCGAAGATGTTCCACCAAGCCTGGGCAACTGCAACCACTGCAGCGTGGTTTGCAAAAAAGCTATTAGTAGAAGTGACAAAGATGTACAAATACATGACATGCATAAATCCAGAGTCGTAAATAAACCTGCATGCCATATAACAGATAAATAGAAGTTCTCAATGGGTAACTCCAAATGAAGTCTAAATTCAAATAAGTGACTTCTGTGATAAATGTTATGTTGTTTCTCAGTCTGATTGAATCTTGTCTGCAAGAATGCCCAGAATGCTTTATAGACTGTTTAATATCTTGCGCAGTATTGGTGTAATTTAAGAAGACAATTTAGGGTGTAGAACTGAGTCTCTAGACATAAATGAACCGAAAATATGCAGCTGTCACTGGCATTATTTCAAGCAAAGCGTCTTCATACTGATCTATCAATATGGGGCTGTTTTTCATTTGGGAGAGTTTTTCTGTGCTGCTCTGTGGCTGCATAACATGACCATTCTATATTCAAGTACGCGGTGGAGGCCAACCTTTGTTCTCACATTATGAGAAATATGTAACTGCCTGTTCTGCCATTTACTGCTGACCTTCTGTGCAGGAAAATCTAACCATATACATTAACGTTACAAACGCGAGAATATAATGGGGAAAAAAACACCTCAGTGCAATGGCAATGCTGTGGTGATTTAATAGACCATTTACAGGAAACAACCAATCTATCTTTTTTTTCTTTAACAAACAAAGGAACCAACTCCTTTGCAGTCAGTATTTGAGAATCAGCCCATCATTTTAGAAAAACATAACTTCCTAGGAAACGGCTTTAATCAATGCATCTTAAGATTTGCTTTATTTGCAGGTCCTGTCGGAAATAACAATGGGCCGACTCCAAATTTAAGAAAATTATTAAGTTTGGCATATTGATAATAGGGGAAAAAAATGAGCAACCTTTTCTCAATTCAAAATCTGTAATCCCCATCGGGGGGAGTAATAAAAACCACATATCTTAAACCTCTGATCAGTGAATTTTAAACCCTAGATAGATATCAAAACAACAGTGTTGATCTAAAGGGAGCACTGATGATTTTCAGGTCCAATATTTATGAGCAGGAATAAAGGAGGTTTTACAGGAAAACTGTGAATTCTTACTAGCGCTAAATGGTTTTTAAGTTAGAAGATACTAGAATTCATATGATTGTATTACCACTGCCCCTCTTAAGTATTTAAAAAACTGCATAGTCAAAGGTTTTGGTAACAAATGTACATGTCTAATTGCAGGCATTCATAACAACACTGGCATATACAATTCTCAATCTGGTACTATATACAGCAATACCAACAGACCCTAAATAGTGCCAGAAATCACTCTTTATCCCATATTCAGGACAATCTAGAAGCTGGTTGGAGGTAGGAAATTAGTCAAGTCCAGCATTACCCTTGAAGGGGAGCTTTGATACAGACAAACTGCCGCACTTGGTCAGCACAATTTGCAATTACCATGATCACAGAATCATTTAGGTTGGAAAAGACATTTAAGATCACTGACCATAACCCTAACGCTGCCAAGTCCAGCACTAGACTGTCTCGAAATGCCACATCTGCACGTCTTTTACATACCTCCAGGAATGGTGACTCAACCACTCTCCTGGGCAGCCTGTTCTAATGCTTGACAATCCTCTCAGCGAAAAAATTTTCTGCCTGAAACCACCAGAAAGGAGGCTGTTGGGAGGCGGGTGTTGGTCTCTTTCCCCACATAACTGATAGGATGAAAGGAAATGTCTCCAAGTTGCGCCAGGGGAGATTTGGATTGGATATTAGTAAAAATTTTTTCACTGAAAGGGTTGTCAAGCATATTAAACAGGAGACCGCACTATCAGGAAACATCTCTGAGACACTCTTATGTCACCCTTAACAGAACATGGTGGTCTCCAACACTTTACCCCTGGTATGACTTCTTTATCAAGGTACCATTGTTTTTTCTGAGTGGCTAGTCAGAATATGCCTCAATAATATAAAAAGTAAAAATAATATTAAAAGAATTATTTGTGTGGGCATATATGCCTATAAAATACACAATTATGACAGACTTCATCAAATAAATGGATGAGGTCAAAAAGCAGATAATCAGATTTAGACAAGAAGAAGTCAGGACAACATCTGCCTTTCCAATTTTCTGCTTGCCTACACAATTAAGCAGAATCTTCTAACCTTCCAGAAGCCCTAAAGCATACATGGCAATTAGTGGAATTCCAGTTATGTCCAAACCTCCAGTTTAGATGATAATTTCAAAATAAACCCTCAACTCATTTGCAGTCTCTGAGGATTGACTTAATAGCTGAAGGGACCCTAGGATTTTCATTAGGATATCTTTGTTGTTCCAAGTTCCTCAGGCTATCACAGTAATAGAATACAATCGACTTGCATGGCATGGAAATTTTTTGCATACTACAGAGCCAGCATATGGAACCGCTGCGTGTATTTGTAAGACTCCTGCCAGCCGAGGGTTAAACATGCATGCATATTTGCAAATACATAAACACAAATACATAATACATACCAGTCAAACATTAAACAGGATAAAGTAACGGGGATGTAATCTTTTCTAGACTAACATAAATCTAGGACAAGTTTTTTAAAAACAAGCAAACTAACAAAAAAACCCAACACATACAATTCCACATCTCCATTCTTTTTTTAAACTGAAAAGACTTCTTTCCATCAAAATTTTTTCAAATAATCATATTTATCAGATCTTAATAAAGAGCCATAAAGAGATTGTAAATTTTAATCAAAAGTCAGTAAATGCTTTAAAGAATAAAAAGTTGCATGTATCCTGATTTTATTCATGGAGAAAAACCCTCACAATTTTCAACAAGCTCTTTAGAAAGAAGAAACAACTTATTTTTTCCATATTTTAGTACTAGATTTTTTTTCTTAGCACTGCAAACTTGAACAAAGGAAAAACAGATTAGAAGCCTAAGACTCTTGAATTGCGGTTTAATTAGAGTCTCAACTGGACAGTGCTCTAAAGCAAAGAATCCAATTTCCCTTATAAAAGGGCTACAAAATATTTTCAGGAAAATGGAACTAATCCTCCAGAGAGCAGGAGCCTAATTGGTGGAAGTAGCCCCTGAAATCCATGTCTGGCTGCATTTTACTGCCCTTCTTTTATTAACCAATCTGTTTCTCTGCACATTTTATTTCCACTAATACACAAACATTACATTTTTGCTATATGTTTAAAAATGTAACAAGCAAAATTTTAGTTCAGAGCAAATTAACAACTGTCTATGTTATTATCATGATTCCTGAACAGCACTATCACCAAATGCTTGTAAGGAGGGTGCCACCAAAAAAAAAAAAAAAAAAAATCACTGCTGTCTCAATATAAATACAAGGTATTTATGGGAGCAAATACAAGACCGCAGTTGATGGAATTTACTCAGGTCACAGAGAACAGACGGCAGAACAACAGTTTAGTCAGAGCTTCTACCAAACCTGTTTTTCAGGGTACTAAATGGAAGATCATAGCCAGGAACAAAAAACAAGATGCAATTTTATTCTTGGAAGCAATTAGCTTGACAAACATTAAGTGTCAGTGGTGGATCACAGCTGCACAGGATAATACAGTTAATGGCTTACATATAATCTGTGAAATATTGAGAAGGAATAGGGAGGCTGTATTACCTCTGTGACTGCTACTAAATCACTGAGCCCAGTGCTGCCGCCAGCATCTCAAAGACATTCACAAATGGGTTCAAGAGGGAACCATGAGCATGACAACAAGATTGAAAAACATCACTACGAATAGATTTATAGAGGTCTATCTATTTAGTTTGTCAAAGAGAAGATTGAAGGGTCACTGGATGACAATCTATAGCCTGCTACATGCGGGGGCGGGAGGGAATTTATACTTCTTCACAAAGGCATAACAAAATATAATGGGACAAAAAGAACAGATAAATACATGAAAGTTAGAAATAAGGCACAGATTTATAAAGGTAAAGATAATTAAACACCATTAAAATACACTGAAGATTACAATGGGTTTTTGAAAGGGTTTGAGAAGAAATTTTCAGATTAAGACTGGTGGTTTTAATTATGTTTTTTTATAATATATTCCAAAGCTCAGCCATCACTGCTGGTTTGGAAGCTGGCCTATTCCATGGTAAGAATTAATGCTAGATCATAACATAGCGCCTCTCTCTCTCCAATCAACCAATAAAAAACCCAAATCAACCCAGAAAAAGAAGGATAAAACAAAAGGAATTAAATTCTTTTTTCTTAATCCTCATCTTTGGTGCACTCCATTAGTCTCCTTTCCACTTGAGGTTCGACAATTTTATCCTCCTATGTCACTAGGCATGTATTAAGCCTGATCTTTTGTATGGAATCATGTAAAATGTCCTTCAGGTCTACAGAAACATACATTCTGATCACTGCTAATATTTGTGTTCCTTACTGCTTTACAGAAATCTATCTTAATGGCATATATGTTCAAAACATGTTTCCATTGAAGAGCAGGAGCACGTCAAAGTCATTTTTTCTTATCTCATTAGCACTTGAATCTCTTTGCACCTCACTAAATAACGTTTTCATTATAAAGGCAGAAAAGAAAAATAGATGATTATTGTTCATGTCAAAGAAGACTCAAAAATGTCTCAAGCGTTTTACAAAAACGTTATGATTCACAGGCATGGCTGAAAAGACCATGAGATAGAATAATTGCTTTTGAAGGTCCTCCAAAGATTAAGAGATGGTGACTGGAATCAAACGGAGCACAAGATGGGGCAAGTTGCTCAAAAGTAGCTTTCTGACAGAACCAATCAGTGACCAAAAAACCCACAACAACCAAAAAAGAAAATCCTTTTCTTCTCTCAATGCACGGTTGGTTATCTCTTGACTCTCTTCCATGAGGGAAACATACTATTTCCTATCATCACACTGAAAACTCAGTCCTGCACACCTCAATAGTTAGATACGCCTCCTCTGTTTTTGAATCAACATTCAGATGCACTGACAAAAAACACAGTGTAGAAGTACTCAAAACTAACATTCATTTGCCATAGAAAGAGCTCTCTACTTCCAACACTTCTAATAATTTCAGCTGAAAATACAGTACACTAAATTCCCTCTGCTTGTACATGAAGCATGATCTAATATGAGGACAGAAATGCCCTCAGGCACCTTGCACAGAAAAAAAAAAATCTGAGTAGTCCTAGAATATTCTCATCATTGAAAAGCTGTACGTTCTCCCTCAGTCACTGATTTCCAAAACAAATCATAGACTCAAAACTACTCCTAATATGTACTGATTTTTATACATAAAGAGATAAAACCAGAATAGACTACTGTGATCATGCAACATAAAAAGGACCAAGGGAATTTTCCAGCTTAGTTCCTGTTTGAAATAAACTATATAATTTAGTGAATCATCCAACACCAATGCAGAAGTGTCCAGTGGTGTGAAGTTAAGATCTTTCAAATATTATTTTCCCTGCATTATTAAGAACGTGTGTGCTATTCTCTTTTAAATATGTTTAACCACAAACCTTTGCCTACTACATGCCAGAGTTCTCTCCAAAAGCAAAATCAGTTAGTACACAAACACACTACATTTAGTATTGATAGAAGACTTTAGGCATCTAATGTCAGCTCTCACAGTTTTGTAAAGATTTTTTTTCAAAATCTGATGAAGTTTAGAGAAGAATAGGCATAGCTAAAAAAAGTGTCAAACATTTTATAGCCAGATGCATAGAAAGGTCTGTATTTACTTAATTAAGAAGAGGACTGAAGGGTTGCTTGAGCAAAATGGTGAGGTAACTTTCCTAGTTCCCACAGCAATGTACTTACTTGTTCATACGATTCTGGACTTCAGCATCCTGCTCAAGCACATTGTATAGAGTAGCAGACATGATACGTTTCAGCAGTGTGCTGGCTAGAGGCATGCTTGAGCAATTGTTCCAACCACAGATGAATTTCACAACAGCCAATTGCTTATACACTCATAATAAGCCACATTACACTCTTCTATTGGATTTATGCAAAGTTGGTGTAAGCTATGCAAGGACTGGTTCCCAAAGATATGCTCCTTGTGAGGCTTCACAAATTGTAACAAAACACCTGAGGGATAAAGGAAGGTAGAACAAGGGGTAAAAGACTGTATTTTCAGACTAGATATAAGACATTTATTACAATGAGCGTGGTGAAACACTGGCATAGGTTGCCCAGAGAGGTGGCAGAAACCCCATCCCTGGAAACATTCAAGTTGAGGTTGGATGGGGCTCTGAGCAATCTGATCTGGTTGCAGATGTCCCTGCTCACTGCAGAGGGGTTGGATTCCTTTAAAGGTCCCTTTCAACTCAAAGCATTATATGATTCTGTAAGGAGACATACAGAAAAAAAAGTGCAAAAGGCCTCGGTCACAATCAACATTTGTATATTCATAATGCAGCAATACAGTAAACACACCAGCTGGCGAGCACTACTCTCCACCATTTCTCTGTGTGCTGGGAAACGGCCACCCTTCCCTCCTAACATCAAACATTGCTATTGTCTTTGAACATAATATACAGAAATTCTACTTAAGCCTCCCTATATTGAGGGACAGGACACTCAAATTTAGTACCTTTTGGTGTCTTATAGAAAACAGTAAGCTGAGTAATGCCCAGCTGAGAAACCTGTTTTATGTCTCTTTAAAATCAACTTGGCTTTCAACATTTCAATGAGTGATCATCATTATTGCATGACCGGCTGCTTTAGCACCACTTGCAAGACATGAAATTAATTTTCCACTACTTGACACATGATAAACCACAATATGTATAATGGCAGCAAAAAATAAGAGACTCAGACAGAGCTATGCAAACTGGAAATAGGGTGTATCAAGCTCAGCCTACTGAACTGAAAAATGGGTTAATTTTACACAGGCCAGAGAGGAGGGCTAGTGATCAACATTTACACCCTATTTGAAGCTTAATAACAGCTCCATCTCCCAAGTGCTATTTGAATAGCCTGTGATAATCAGCACAGAAGACTTGTAGGGATAATGGAGCAGCAGAAACACAAATCCCTAACATGCCACTATATATTACTACCGTTTTAATTTTTTACTATAAATTACATTTTCCCCACTGTTTGTCATCATCACCCCAAATTCACACAATTACTCTATGCCCTGCAGAGCCATCTTCATCGAAGCTGAACCTCTCTGCCCCTACTCCAATATTTTTCATACCACAAAGTGCATGCTACCTCCCTGCAAGACCGTTACTCCTCTATATTTCATGACTATCCTAGATCTCTTTCCCTCCTTCTTTGTTTATACTCTTCTCATAAACTGCACACAATCATGACCCTGTGAAATTATCTTTCCTTTTCCAATTCAATCTCTACATATGCCTCACTACTACACACTATAGCCCAGAAGGTCAGCTTACGACAACAAATTCTTTAGATAACATAAAATACATCCTGTATCTGCAAAAACTGTTCTTCATGGCAGAGCCCATTGCTGCAGGTTCCAGTTATATGAAAAACAAACAAGCAAACAGAAACTACAATTAGAATTTTAAGACCTGAACGCCTACACCCTGCCACGTCGCAATACACAGGTATGCACCTGAGGCCATCCCTCACCCCTCTCTCCAGAGCTGAGATATGAGACATTTTCTTCCGCTTGATCTGAACAAAAATTGAAAGGCTTAACAAGCAAAAGATGTCTTATTTCAACACTGCTAAACCTGTGGTACGTGATCATTTTATTACTAACTATTTGTAATTTTATTTGCAAAACAATTTGTAATGAGCGGCTTAAAGTTATGCCAGCAACATCAGCACTTAGGACTGTTTTTCAGCTGTACTTCTCAGAAGCATTTTAAGGAAGAGTTTAATTTTAGCATGAAGTCAAGCCAGTCACAGCAGATGCAGAGTTTGCAAGTTGCAATCAATCCTCACAAAGTCCTTATTAATGATCTGAAATAACAGTACCATTCAAGCTCTAAATGGCATGTGGCTGTCAATTATCCACTACAGTGTTCGTCATTGTGCTTTAGCAGAATATTTACTAGGAAATAATACATTCCCTTTTGTGCCCAAATGCAAAATTCCCCAAAGTGATTTCAAGAGAAAACCCAAAGTGCCTAATTTCAATATGATTTTAAAAAGACCCAGAATAATCCTCCAGCTTCACTAGTAAGAAACAAATTCAATTTTGACAAATTAAATATGTTTTAGGTTTTTTTAACTAATTTTATTAAATTTACTAATGTTGTCAGCAAATAACTAACATTACCTAATGTTATCAAATACGAGTGACCTAGTTTATTAATAAAAATTTAGTAAACATTCTTAATTAAAATCACCACACAAATACAGTACCTTATATTTTGTTCCAAAGCTTTGTAACTTTGATTTAGCAGTCTACTCATCCAATAAAAGAAATAAATTCTTTTTTAAAGGGAATATTATCATGTAAAAACCTCAATGTATTATACAGGAAACTAAATGTCTTCATTTTAATTTTATTTCTTTAACTTTTCAAATAACGTTAAATTTACAAGGAACTTATACATATATTTCATTCTAATTACAATGATAAGAACAAAAAACATTTTTAAAACACCTTTGATTTAAGGATAATTTAAAACTTTTCCAAAATAGGTAACACATAAAATGACATATTGCTTTTCTATCTGTGAATGGTGGTTTCACACTTTGCATTCGTAGAAGTAGACATCATAGAGATGGCCTTCAAGTAGACATCATAAGAGAGGCCCCTTTCGGAGCTTCTCAGAGAAACAGTGAGGTAGACTAAATACCAACCTAAATCAAGCTTTGATACACATTACAGAACTTGAAAGTTGATAAACTGAGGTTTCTTTTAAGATGAAATGAGAAGGCAAGTGGATATTATGGGGGAAAAACACGGTTTCCCTCTTTCCCTGAGCAAGCACAAGTGCTCTGAGTTGGTCAGCTGCTCATCAAGTTTGAGCAGCCAAATATGAGATTTAATTGTGAAAGCAACAATCAAGCATTTTGCTATCTGATATGCATTAATGTCAAAGCAAATAAATGCCGCAACTGAAAAAACAGCCAAAAGGTATATCCAGTATCTGGCCTGCACTGGCCAAAGGCAGTGACTCAGCTATGGTGACAGCGCATAGTAAGAGATGGACGCAAAACCTAGTAGTCGACAGAATTGCTACTGTAGTGCAGAAAACTGATGAGGTTAACAAATACAGCTAAAAAAGAGGCCTTTTTTGCAGTCTTGACCATTTCCACGCTGGCTGGCTGGACACGATGAATCATCAGTCACAAGCATCAAGTGACAGCTTTTCACGAATAGTGACCTTGCTTAATGTATAAAGGAAATGTAATATTTCATTCTGCAACATATTCACTTCTGTCTCAACGCAACCAAAAACTTTGTCATCTAACATAACATCTCGCCCTCTGGTGCTTATGAACATCAATGAAATAACGGAAAGCACTGACTGTTAAACATCTTCTGTGTTTCCTTTTTTCAGAAGCAGTTAATGTTACATCATATGCAAGAGGAGGTCTAATAAGCCACACAATATACCAATGAACTACATAGTTATTTTATTAACTCAGAAAATGCAATTTTTTATGTATGTGAAGTAACACAAGATTGACCAAGAGTAACTAAACAACAGTGCAGACTTAAATCTGTTGTCATTTCAGCTGATGGAAAGATCAACAGCGCAAGAACAAGTCTGAAAAAGAAAACAAAAAAGTTCGAATTGTTCCAGTTTTGTACTACTGCAGCTATTCAAAAGGCTTCTTCTGGGGGACTGTTGCAATGGAACTACTATCATCTTTTTATCAAATAAAAATGGAAATAACAGTGGAAAGTTAGTTACAATTACATATTATCAATCACAGAAATTGTCACTGTTGGAACAGGATTATGAATAATTTTTCATAATAAAGTTTTTATACAGGCACACTTTAAAGAACAGAAAAAAGACACTAAAACACTTTAAAATCTTGGAATATTTAATTGAAGTTAAAGCCTGAAGTGAAATATTTGTTTATTTACTGTTCTTCAGTGATCCGAATGATTTGTTTTTAATTTAGAATCTCCTCATCTGTACAGTAACTATCCAGAAGACCATTGAAAAATCAAGCATTTCAGTGAAAGCATTTTCCTTGAACAACAGTGCTGTCTTGAACAGAATAAAAAATGGACTCTTCCACCCTCATCCCTGGCTGACATCATTGGTCCCAGATATGGTACAAGTGCTGGTATTGTTTCAACTCTGTGTGTAAGTTCCCATACGTCCTTTTGCTATATATGGCTTATAAAACAATTTTCCACCTGTCCTTTCATTACTAAATCATTTTATCATACTTGAAATAATAGAAATCAGAATAGCAACACAATTCCAATGTGCTTTTAACTCAATAAAATCTAACCAAAATAGAGGCTGTTTTCAATCTAGGTATGAGTAGGACAACCAACCAAGCAGGGAGCTGCTCCAAGTCTTTTAGCGTTCACCCAGAGAGTCTTCCAAATCTCAGAAGGACTGAAAGATTAAGAATCAGTATCAGATGTTAGCAGGGATGGTCACATCCTCACTTGTTTTACCCCTGCCATTGATGTCAATGCTGTACCCACTGCTTCCACACAGCATTGGAAAAGGAAGAAATTTTTTACTGTGAGGGTGGTGAGGCACTGCAACAGGTTGCCCAGAGAAGTCGTGGATGTCCCATCCCTGGAGGTGCTCAAGGTCAGGCTGGATGGGATTTTAAGCAATCTGATCCAGTGGAAGGTGTGCCTGTCCATGGCAGGGGGATTGGAACTGGATGTTCTTTAAGGTCCCGTCCAAACTAAACCATTCTATGACTGTATAATACTATGAGTACTCACCTGTCTGAACAGGCCAGTAACCCTATGGGGTACTTAATTTTTTACTCTTATTAGTTATGCTTTGTCAACACTAAGGATTCAGATCAGCAACATAACTTACGTATGTGAGTAGCCTCTGGACTCGGACCACAAACATGGTACGTAAATGAAAGGAAGTACGCCTCCAAAATGTAATTCAGGGAAGCCTATTTTTGAAGTAATGAGTAATTTATAAAAACTGAGCTTCAAGTCCAAGGCAAACTGTAAGATACCTCGCCTTTGTTTCGAAATCAGGCAAGCAAAATTGTCAAATCTAAATTTAGTAAGCAGCATATAATCATAAATTAGACCTCTGCCTTAAGAACAGTGAGCGACTGCAAACCAAGCTGTATCTGCAGATGCAATGAAGTCAGTATGACTTTGCAGTAATTTAACCTTCTTTAGTTATCCCTTAGATTTCGGGTAGCCTATTCAAGAGGAGAATGGTTGTTTTTTTGCAATGGGATTGTAATGAAAAGATACACTGAAAAGTATTTCAGAGGTATAAAATTTCTAATTACTGGGAAAAGTAACAAAAAACCTCCCTGAATTAGCATGCACCTACTGTCTCAAATCATCTGAATGAAATGTGTGTTGCGCTGTATACACAGGATAGTCTGTGCTATGATATTGAAAGACAGCGCTGTAAAAGTGCCAAACACTCTCAGCACAGCACAAGCAGCTTTCAGTATTTTACCCTAAACAAAATCTAACAAAATATGGCCACAACAGTTTTCACAAGTTTGCAGCAAACCATCGGAAGCCTTAAAAAGCAGAAAGTGTTAATGGGATGATATAAGGTAATGGTTTTGCACTCAAGTCCACAAATTCCTAGCAAAAATGTGAAGCATTTTCAATTCTGTTAATAGAAATGAAAAAAAAAAAAAAACTATGATCCTACAGCAACTGCTGAAATTATGTTGTTAAAAGAATGCCATTCCACGTGTTTGTTCAGCGCTGACACACATCTGGTTTCAAAATGACGAGTTACAACACTGGTATTTGCGCTTCTACTGCCTGAATAAAATCCCACTACCTACCTTCTCAAGTACACAAAGAGGCTCTACATCACACATCTATAACTTAACAGTCCATGTTTCTAAAAAAAAAAAAAAAAGGCTCATTAAAAACAAAACAGAACAATTTTTTTATTCTCCCTCTAGTTTCCTCTGCTTGCTTTTCCTCTGGTATCTTTGCCTCAATTCTCCCATGAAATTTCACTGCTGATGGTGCAAGAGCATAGCAGTCCACATTCATCCCTTGCTTTCTGGAGTATGCACAGCTCTGTGGTTATTTCATTTAATCCCCATTAGCTATCTAGTCTCCACTAAAAGGATACACATACAACAACTGAACCAACACATATATGTGTTGTGCTACAGGAGTTATTACTTATCTTGCAATGGTTGTATAACTATATATCACAGGCCTCAAACAAAGAAAACCTTCTAACTCAAACCTGGCATCTGCAAATTTTCTAAGCACAGTTTCAAAATGTTTTACTTTGCGGAAGGAAGAGTAAGACTTGCAGAATATAAACCGCAGACAGACCCATTAAATCTGTCGTAGTGTTTCCATAATCATGTCACATTTCAGATACGTATTTCTCTGATATACTACGTACCATAGATTAGAGATGATAGGGCTAATTGACCATTCCTAAATACAGTCTGCCTGCTGCAGCACAGGGGTGCAAAAACAGTGTACATCAGAGCTACCTTCACAAGGCAATGCTGAAATGAAAAAGATTTTGCCAGTGTCTAGGAAATCATAGCTGGATATTAGACTTTCCACAGTTGGATATTTTACAGCCATTCTATAGTTGGCCATTCTATGATTCTATGTCCATTCTATGATTTTATGTTTGCAGATGACACCAAGCTGAGTGATGAGGTTGACACCCTTGAGGGACACAATGCCATCCAGAGGGACCTTGACAAACTGGAGAAGTGGGGCTTGTGAAAACTTCATGAGGTCCAACAAGGAGAAACGCAAGGTCCCGCACCTGTGTCAGGGCAACCCTCAATGTCGATACAGGCTGGGAGATTGACAGAAGAAGAGATTGAGAACAGCCCTGCAGAGAAGGACCTGGGGGTCCCAGTGGATGATAAGCTGAATGTACACTGGCAATGTGAGCTTACAAGCCAGAATGCCAACCATATCCTGGGCTGCATCAAAAGAAGCACTGCGAGCATGTCCAGAGAGGTGACTCTGCCGCTCTGCTCCAGTGAGACACCACCTGAAATACTGCATCCAGCTCTGAAGCCCTCGGCATAAGAAGGATGTGGAGCTGTTGGAGTGGGTCCAGAGGATCGGGGGCCTGGAACACCTCCCCTGTGAAGAGAGGCTGAGAGTTGGGGTTGTTCAGCCTGGAGAAGACTCCAAGGAGACCTTATTGCAGCCTTCCAATACTTAAAGGGGGCTTTATAAGAGACACGGGGAAAAACTTTAGCAGGGCCTGTAGCAACAGGACAAGGGGTAATGGTTTTAAACTAAAAGAAAAGAAGTTTAGACTAGATTATTAGGAAGAACATTTTTATGCTGAGGGTGGTGAAACACTTGCACAGGTTGCCCAGAGAGGTGGTAGATGCCCCATCCCTGGAAACATTCAAGGTCAGGTTGGACAGGGCTCTGAGCAACCTGATCTAGTTGAGGATGTCCCTGTTCACTGCAGGGGGGCTGGACTAGATGACCTTCATGGTCGCTTCTAACCCACATGATCTATAATTTTTTGTCATGGCCTAAAAAGGTATTTCTAGAACTACTTTTATCTGCTTTCAAAGTGTTGTTCTTTACACTAACAAACCACTAACAGATTGTGTTTGTCAAAATTATCTGTAAAAAGATGTTTTTTCTCAAGCTCCACACTAAAATACTGCCCTATTTGAAATGCTGTTCTTGGCACAAGGTGTTAAGCCAAGTTCTGCCCCAGCCTCCAGAGAACAGCTCAGCAGGAGCTAGCTCCCAAAAGCATTTTTATAGAGGATAAGCCTGCTTTCTCAGATCATATTTTCACATAGAGGTTTAAATAAAAATCCTATTTCATTATTTATAATGATTATTTCTAACTCACCATAATGAATCTGAAAAGGAAGCAATAGAAAACTAAAGCGCCTTTATATTAATTAACAAAGTAATTATATGTTGTGGTTATTTCCTTAAACTCGCTACTGCAGCCTACATTGGTTACCCTTAGGAACCTGTGGCAGGCGAGAGCCAATATCACAGTATTTGCAACACACTGTATTAATCTACATGCCAAAAATATCAAAGACTAAGGATGTCACAGAGACCACAGCAATATTCATTTTACCTGCTAATGGTGTAAGCTTCTTTAATCACATTCATTAGGTCTAGAAAGAACCTCAAGTAAAAAGAAATGGCATAGCAAGAAGTTAAAGAACTACAGCAAATATACAAGAATATGTGTATCGTAAACTGCTGTATGAAAAAGAACCTGAAGGAAGTTTTCAGTGGTCATAAACATTTTGGGTCAGAGAGCTTTCCAACATATACAGAAATTTTAATCCTACACCATCAAGGATGGTAAACATTTAAGGAAAGGTAATCAAAGATAGCAATACCCAACATTTGTTGAGGATCAACATTGTGTTGAGGTTTCCTCTACAGTCTCAGCACAGCAAAACCTATCATATATTGCACTTCATTAAGTAAACAACTGTTGGTCATACAAGAACTACTTCAAGAATATTTCATTAAATTACTTATTCTATTACCAGACTGACAATATCTTCCATTAATTGGAGACATATTTTTAAGCAAGGTTTTCTTCATTACTTCATCCAGTAGACAAATAAAAGCATACAAAATTGAGATGCTAGAGAACTTCATATCCAGATTTCCAACTGTACATATTTTTATTCCTTCCTGGCTATCATTCTCATTTCAAAGCTTCATTTCTTTTAGATTGATTTTTTTTTTCTTTGCCCGAGTCATTTCTGACTCATCACCTAAGTTATGACGAGATGTTCCAATGATGGTACATCCACTCGAATGGAACAGAGCCAACGTACCCGTTTCTTGAAGCACCTTCCAACTATAAATACATCATCTGTTCCAGACAGGCAGAATTCTAGTTGCTATTCTTTCCTTTAAAACCTCTGATCATGACCCTACTACATAAAATCAAGGAAGGGGTTAAAATCAACCTGCCTACATTGAATGTTCTAGTCCCATCCCATCAGCTAAAATACTTACTTTTTTTCTATACAACAATTAAGATTTTTGTTTAGAAAGATAAAATTTTTATTTAGAATAACATTTTGTTTCGATATTTACATAGAAATTTACTTTTTAGATAAGATTTGTATTTAGAAATCAAATGTCACCTCAACTAATACCATGTAAAAGTCTGCCACAAAATGAAGCTTCCATACAGAATCATATACCTGGACATCTCACACTACAATTTGGAAGCTGAAAATAATGAAAGATAAGAAGGACTGCAATAAAAGCTCCAGTTCCTTATGTTGTCCTGAACACAATACACCCTGATAAATACTATTCACAAAATTTAAACCAAATCTATTATCATATTTGAAGGAGCTTGGTTATAAATGGGATTTTCCAGGAAGTCCACACATATTCATCACTAAGAGTTCAACTCTCTTTTTTGTCTAACTGCTGCGTATGTTGTACAACACCATGTTCACAATCCTCAACAGTAGATTTAGCCACCATAACAGACCCGCCTGAACAGACCCACCGCCTGAACAAGCTGACGAGAGAAGCAGTATTTAAAATGCCTGTCACTGACCATCGGTGACAATAGTTTCCCCTTTTTCCAGGTGCTTGAGAACTAAAATGCGCAGCTGCAACTTCCAGCCAGGACAGGCTTTGTGAAGTCGGGGAGCTCAAAGCTGCATGCTAGAAAGTAAAGAAGAGAGCCAGACAGTCATCAGGCCAGTAGTCATCATCTTCATACAGTTTACTGCAGCTGCATAATTAACTTGGTAGGTCCCCTTAAAAAAAAACACTAAACCTAACCACACTCCAAGATATTAACCACTGTTCCAAGAAAAAAAATATATCTCTGGACATAATTACTAAACATAGGTTATTAAAATCTAAAACCAAAGTGACATTCTACAACTAACTAGCAGGAGAGAAAGAAAGAAAGAATACCTACAGCATGCAGTATTTTCCCTACAGACCCATATCTACTTAATTATATTTTAATAGTTGAAGAATGTTGAGTTAGTTCTCTTTGAACCAGTGCTGCAGCATAATAGGGGCAGCAGTCTGAGGATCTGCAAATATCCAAACACCGTTTATCTGGCACTTAGAGAAAATTATACAGTAACATGCCAGCAGGAAAAAAAAAAAAAGGCAAAAAATAGATAAATGTAGGATGCTTTATAAAAGTACCTAAATTTGTATGTTTTAGTGTACTTCCATACCATAACAAACCCAAGCTTCATCATTTCATTTACAAGAGGTATCTTAGTAATTTCCTATCCAGCTAAGCTGGCACACCCATGTCAAATACCAGAGCTGAAATCTGAAACTCAGGAACAGTCACAACCCACTGAGTCACATTTTAAAAGCAGACTGACAGCAACGAAATCTCACTCTTGACTGACACCAGTTAGTGGTCTACCATATCCAAAAAGGCATTGGTGTTATCAATGCAATAAATAATAGCTTTCCCACCACAAAAGCCACTAAGACTACTGACAGTCAGTCTTGTCTGAAAGCCTCTGGAGAGCTGTCTGATCTAAGGAACGTCAAGTTTGCACTATCATCCCTCCTGAAGCCACTTAAGGCAGAAGAATGTGTATGACTCACTGCCTATGCTTCACACTGCAGATACTTGGAACATTCTGCAGTATCCTGAGCTCTACAGGTACACAGGAAAAATAGGGTTTTTTGTCATAGTAATTATTCTGATTTGAAATACTTACTTATTCTGAAACAAGAATGTTTTAGACTTTTATCATTTGCAGATCTGTGGGCTGAAAGGCCATAAGAGCCAATTATTACAGAAATACTTTTGTTCTAATATACCACAACAAAATACTTAAGACTTTAATTATCCAATATGAAAAACTGCATCCTAATTGAGATGATTTAATAATTTCTTTAAAAAAGAAATGTTGACAAAACCTTTTTAAAGGGGGTAGAAAACCCCACCACACACATCTTTCTGAACTACAATCAAAGGTTATAGTACGCATGGAGGTACAGGAACAGGACCGGTCTCCAGGAATAAACTAGCATCCTCACAAACACCAGCACTTTCTGAAAATCTGCAAGTACTACCTGACCATCACTATATAAATGCCATTCCTGTGCATGACAACTGTCATCATTGAACTTTAGGACACTTAACCGAAATACCGTATTTCACACAAGACAAAGAAGCCGAAAGGAACCCTGGATTCTCTGCGTTCAGAGAAAGACAACTCTAGAATATCTTGGTATACAAGATCACCTTGCGAAACTGGAAACAAAAACATCTACGTATTAGAATAGCCAGTTCAAAGATACTACACATGTACGTATCTGTCACCAAAAGGTTGTCGAAATCAATATTGTCATTTAAAAAGTCTTATTTCTTACACTAAGAGATACATGGAAAAGACAAAAATACTTTTCTCACGGTGTTCTATCATAAAAAAAAGATGCAAATCAGTTCCTAAGGGACATATAATATACAAAGCAAATGCACCAAAAAGAAAATCGTGCCATTAAGTACTTGTTCATTGGAAGAAGCTGACACGCTTGTGAAGATTGATGGTGTTGCAAAGCTGCTGCAAAGCAACAGGTGCTGCTTGCATCACCTTTCTTGAATCAGAAAAGTCACTCTTAGAGCCAGGACAAACAGTGCACACAATGACCAAATACATCATCTTTACAACTGCAATGCTACAAACCAAGTCTTTGAAGCCACATGGGAGATGAGGGTGCAGCAGGTCCAGAATAAGGCAAAATAAAAATGACTTAAAAGCACACTCAAACTTGACACACAAATTAAAATTATAAAAGAAAAAATATTAAAATATTGATCCTATTGCTTCAGAAAAGCATTTTAGTCACAATTATTCAGATATCAGAATGAAAAGCAGAATATTTTAAGACCCATAAGAAATGGTTCTCTTAGTATACACAATCAAATTACTCTTTAGCAGCTCATACGATGCTCACATCTGCTGATCAATGTTGTTGCATTATTCAGTCACTGTCATACAGAATTCAGAAAGAAACCAAGAATTTCCATTTTCAATTCAAAAGTCAGATCAGCTGCAGTATTGTGAGGATCCACAGCTGAATCTTTAAAACAATTCTTTTGACTAGATTTTGTATTGCATATAATCCTCTCTTTGTTTTCTTCTTATTTGAAGATAATTACAATTAAGAAACAAGGTTACCCTGGAAAATACAATTAGCTGAAATGATGACAAAATCTGTTCTTTAGTCCATTATATCATTAATTACTGCTACGACAATTAACAGCACAGTGCATCTTGGAAAACTGTCTGCTGTTTCAGGAAAGAAACCCAACCCTAGACTAATAAAGATGATGCATATAAGCTTTACCACTGGCCACAGCATACTGGACCTTGCTGCATCCTCATCACCATTCCGGCCATCACAGTTTAGTGTGTTATTGAAGGAAACTCAGAAGGCGCCCAGCTGCCCCTCCTTTTCTCTCTTCCAACAATCTCAAAGAACCGAACTTTCCAGTGGGCTTTGCAACCTTTCCTTTCTCCAGCCTCAAAAATGTGAAGAAAAACACTTCTACACTTAAGAGACAATGTAAACTAAAAAAATAACTCACAAACAGTATCACATTTAATAAGCGTTCACGTAGTAAAATCATTTCAGACTTTTTTTTGTCTCAGAATTGAAGCTGACAACAGGAGAGCTATTACAATTACAGCTTTCTAAAAAATGCTGTTATTTCTTTCCTCATTGCATGCACTTAACACACAGCACTGGTTTACACTATTCACCAGCGCTCATACTTAATGCCATTTACAAAGCTTTGGATTTCAGCTTGCTCTAAATTCAGAGATGGAGAGAGAAATAAAGCACTGTTCAAGCCAATGCTACCATATTTGTACTAGAACTGAAGTACACATTTTCAAGCAGGACTACTGAAATGACTTATGTTCAGTTTGTCTGGTTTTGCAGAAATGGGAAGACAACAGATGTTGCTGGAAGGTATGTTAAGCAACACTTGGTTTGCTGTTCCTTTTTTCTTAACTGAGTCAGACCACATTCCACTGTTGGTGCCAGACATCTGCCCATATCAGGAAATGCCCTATTCCTCCACTGCCACACTACCAGAGAGATCCTGAATGGTAACGTAGCAGTGGAGGAATGTGGCAGATCCAGAGGTTTACGAAAACACAGATCTGGTACCAAGCAGGAAGCACTGATGATCCTAACAGCAATGAGAAACTTCTCTAGAACTTGCATACTTAACAGTGTTACTCCAACTA
Source organism: Cuculus canorus (assembly GCF_017976375.1). Classification (NCBI taxonomy): domain Eukaryota; kingdom Metazoa; phylum Chordata; class Aves; order Cuculiformes; family Cuculidae; genus Cuculus; species Cuculus canorus. The sequence continues at coordinate 25,149,161 of NC_071406.1, read as the reverse complement.
CCAGATCTAGAATCAAGAACAAGTTTTTCCTTTAGCTTAGATTGCCAGGATTTATGGAGAGAGCAAGAAAGAACAGAGCACGGCATGTGATGTGTGAGTATGAACGCCTGCCGGGGACATATACATTCTTCCATGTCACTGGGGTACCTCAAGACAATGGAAATAGTCTTGCTGTCTTCGTAGCTAGGATTTTTGATACAGTATAATTTACAAAGCTGGGCATATTTCTGACTTCTGCCTACAGCAGGTCTTTTTACAGACCTTCTGGACTTACTGTCCACTGCAGAACTCCATGTGATGCTGTAAGCTGGATTCAGCAATTCAAGTGGTTTCTTCTGCTTCTGTACTGTTTTGTTTCTTAATGGAGTTGGTATAAGTAAAGAATAGAATTATTTCTAAAAAATATACTGCAGATAAATTGGATCGTTGCTGGAATGATATGTAGAGGTTTTCTTCTTGTGTTATATAGCAGGCTCAGCACGACAATCATCATCTCTTCCTATACTCTTAAAAAAATTCCCTAATGCCTACAACAGTGCAGACCTGTCCTGAAAGTTGCTTGTAAAAAGATAGTATGTTATTTGATTGGTTTCAAATATAAAAACTCATTATGTAGTTATTAAAAAAAATCTTAAAGTATCAGTCCTAGAAGTGTATCTTGAACTGTATTGCACATAAAAGCTCTGTAACTGGAATTCAGCTTTTGGTTATGATATCCATGACAGTAAGTAGTTCATACTATTTTGTTCTGTCTGTACTACACCTGCCATAGTAACAAAGCTACAAAGAATTAACAGGAATACATTGGTGAAGTCAAGAAGAGATGACTCATTACCAGTTACCATATATCTCTGAACAGTTGAATAAGATGGGGGGGACAGGACTGTAATCTGACTTTAACATCACAGTGACTCACTGATCCAGTTGATTTGCAGAAGTATTTATGACAAGGCATTCCAACATAGGAATACAAGTAAATAAATAAATAAAACAGCCCAGAGAGTCCCTTCCCAATCACATTAATAGCAGACATACAGAAAATGTTTCAGAAATTCTGTTTTCATCTAATAAAGATAATAATACATAGAGATCTCCTGGGAAACATGGGATCAGAATAGAAACTGATTACATAGGATATATGTAAGGGAGATAAATGGAAGAGAAAAAAAATCTGCAATTATAAAACGGTCATTTTCTTTTTTTGTAAAGGAGATTATGATGATTAGAAGTGCTTTAAGTATTATTATGAATGTATTGTTCAAAATACAAGAACTTCTAGGTACATCAGATGGAATTTACTGAACAACCTAGGAAACATACAGCTTTGCAAAGTATGTAGTAATCAATTTTTGTAGTAAAGATTAAATAAGTATTTTTCTTTCCTGTCTTATGGCTTTCAGCCAGTAGACAAAAACTCTTTATATACGGATACCATAAAAGAGATTTTGACTCCAAAGTAGAAAGAAAAGAACACTACAGTAAAATTTATTCTGTTCCGTAAATGTTAGAGAAATTAAGTTAGGTCTTATTATTATAACATATTATTATAACATATTATTTATAACATTCATAAAATGATAGGAGGACTTTTATCTACCACTACACTTTTAAAATGTACTATTCTTTATCAGCTAAAATAAAGAAAAATCTCTATGTAATCAGAGATACTTTATTCTAACAGTATACCCAAATGTATCATCTTTTCATTTTAGTAAGTTTTACCTTAGAGATAAGACAACTTTTTTTAAAAAGGAGGATCCAAATATTGACCCCCTAAATCTGTATTTAGACTTGATTTGGACATGAAATTTATATAATAAAAAAATTCCCAGCAGCAGACCCAACACTCATACAAGAAATCTGCTCAAATTCCTACAGCAGGGTGACTATTTTGTATGCCTCGTTACTGCAACTGCTTCAAGTTTATAAGCATTTTGGCAAAAAGGAACTCAGATCAATCTAAGTGCAGACTCTCTAAAAGAAAAAGACTGGCCCTTTGACGTGGGCCAGCTGAAGACTGAATTCTGAGGGACAGGACAGGGCAAGCTGTATCAGTACTTTCATTTAGCAGGTCCATTATGTTCTGCTACACTGGTAATTGATGTTTGTGTAAGAAGCTGACTAAAGAATTAGAACTTCATCTTGCTGTCAAGGCATCATGCGACACCATGAAGAAATGCTGGTCAGATTATAATATAAACAGGATGTGAAGAAAAGTGGACCCCGTGAAAGTATCAAATAATTCATATCAATTAGATAAGCAGTCCAGGAAAGGGAGACAAGTTTTGCATTAGATCTCTGTAAATTATAAGCTAGTGCACCCAAATTTCTAAACCAAATTTCCACATGCATGAGTCCTCTGCAGTAATTGTGACTGTCGGCAGTAGCAGCTTCTTTAAAAATAGCTGACAGAGCGCAGTACTATAATAACCAGCAAAAATTAGATTTTAATACATTAGGACACACATCAATTTAACGGATTTTGTTGATCCCATCAAACCATACTATCAGAGAGAAAAAAACAAAGCCTTAAAGATTGCATCATCCATAATGAAATTACATAGCAGAAAAGCAGTTAAAGAACATATAAACACTTCTGGACTAACAAGGAATGTCTTTCTGCAATAACTGAAGAAACCTAAGCACCTCAGTAGCAGAATAAACTGACTCTTAATGAGACCTCAGGTAACAACCAAACAAATACATACACCTCTCAGGAAAATCTCTGAGAGAAGTTCTTCGTTATATCCTGTTTAGTTTGTTGTTGTTCTCTTCTCACAGCTTACCTTTTATATGGAGAGACTTCCACGTGTTGTAATTCTTTATTGCTAAAGAAAACAGTTGAGAACTAAACCTCTGAATTGCTTTCGATTTATTATAAAGCTCAAATGCTCTGAGCAGATGGAACAAATATTTTATACACTACATGAGGTATCCAAAAATTCACAGACTATACGTGTAGAAAACAAGGAAAATTAGGTGGGTTAACAGCAGGAAAGTAGCTACAGCATCCCACTATGGATGTAAAGACATGAATGTGAGCCCTTTGTCTGGATGAGTGCCGAGGCTTTCCTGCAGCTATCCTCGCTGTAAATAGGTAACTCTTCATTCAAGCTGAGAAGAAAAAAGGCAGACAGATGTGATACAAGCCATATTGCTCCCTTGTGTGCTGTTGGCTGCAAAACACAACTCTGCCTTAAACACATAAGATCAATAAGCCACCTGCACCCAGAAGGGATCTTTGGCAGGTTTTGTTTTAGGGGAATAAACCCAAGTATCAAAGCATCAATAAGTCTATTGAATTTTTTTAAAAATAAATAAATAAATAACCCTAAACTAAAATCCATCACCTCCAAGACAGATTGTTCAGCGAATAAAGAAAATGTACCTCTCATGAAGAAATAGTTTTGATTTAAGTTAGCACGTGCTTAAAGAAAGACGTTTCCCATTTTTCCTCATCGTACTGTTCCTTCAGCATTTCCTATGTTTTCTTCCTCTTTCCTTTTCTAAATGGCTTTATTCTGTTTAAATGTTTCTTCCACATTGACACTCTTTTCCATTTGATTTTTCCCAATGCTTTGCTCCTGCGTGTAAAACACAAGAGCATCCCCACCTCCTTTCCACAGAATTCCTTTCCTTGTTCCTGTTGGTTTTTAAATTTCTTTTTTCCCTACTCCTCTATTTACTCCATGCCTTTGCTTGTTTTCTACCACATCAGCAGAAAAAAAGTCCAAGCAAAAGTAAAAAGTAAATGGAAAAAAACAAAATCCCTTTGCTACTCCACTGTTTTGCACATGGAAGCACGCCACTTCTGATGGAGCAGTCCAACTGGCATCACAGCAATCCCTGTGGCATTTGCCAAGGATGCTATGTTGCTCAGGCAACCATTCCTAATTGTCTTTTGGGATACTGAACAAACAAGATGGGTTTTTTGCTGGTCTGTAAGGTCACACTAGCACTATGGCAGTGAACACAGGTCACTGCTATAGCAAGCAATGCACAGAAAATAAATAGAAATGAAGCAACTCTGCACACAGTAACATGTCAATCACACAAACACCGATCTATTTCACAGCTACAGTCAGGTAAGATAATGTGTACAACATTTGCCATAGAAGATTACAACAATGACTATGCCAGAGACATTAATATTGTTCTAGACACATGCTGAAAGCAAATCTGAATGTTTCTCCTGGCTACAAAAATTAAATACATTAAAAAAAAAGCTATTTATATATAACAGCATCCTACGAGAAATAGATTGTCAACAAGAGCTTGGCAGGGCACTATTAACATGTTTTAGAGATCTGGAAGAATAATTTTCAGAAAGTAAATCTCTGCACAAAGAAATAAAGGCAGAAGCCTTAAGAGAAAGAGCTACTGCGTCAAAGTTCCTCCAGAAGGTTCATCTCAGTATATGAATATTTTGCATCTTAAAAGAAACACACCATATGCTGGGATGGCTTTTCTTAACTAGAAAAGTCTGTCTTATATTTTTGGAACAGCCAAGTTTTTCCTTAGGCATGTTTATTGACATGTTTCATAAACCTCAAAACCTTAACTGAAAAAAGTAACCTACTTTAGCTGTACCAATAGTGGGGGGTTTTCTTAGTTCAAAGACCAAAAGGAAGAAGAAAGGAGAAATTTCAAGTAACCTGGGGGAAAAAGTCCACTTCAACATCAAGACACACCAAAACGATAAATTTAATTGCAAATGAATTCAAATACAATTCCAGCTTTCCAATTCTTTCTTCATTTTTACTTTTACGGAAAATATTTGCTAAATTTAATCCAAATTTACTAACAAACATACAAAACATCAACATTTTCAGAGTTTAATGAATCAATAAACTCCATCTCCTTATCTAAAAGAATGAAAAAAACCCTTCTGTCGATCCAAGAACTGCCTCTGTTATTTCTACCTGGCCCACAGGAGGTACAGATCCACCCAAACCTTTCCCGTTTTCATCATCCCTGGAGATACCATGAAGAAACCTGACAGCGGATCCTTTAAGACCCTACCAGAAAGATGGAAAACAACTCAAATTTTTGATTGTATTTACTGTTTTCACTGTAGCTCCTGCCCTGTAACACATCAACGTTTCTCTGGCCTACGTTAATTAGACCATGTGATGTCTATCTTCCCCGAGTCTCTTCAAAGCTACACGTGCTGTAGCACACTACAATAAACACATATAAATGACAAATTCGAGGTCTAGGAAGTGAATGAACTAACTAGGGAGGCAAAGATGCATCTTGAGCTGAGATGCCTCTTTCAGAAAGTGCCAGGAAGAGCAGTATGTTGTGCTCCCTCCTGTCAGAGGCAGAACCCAGGGCTCAGCAGACCTAAGGTCCCACAGCCATCCTGTGCTCATCTTTCACATAGAGGAAAAGAAAAAGGTGAACAAAAAACATTTGCAAAGTCATTTGCAGTATTTTTCTAAGGATGCTGTCTTAATTATAACCCTTTTGTTCCCCCATGGATCATCTCAGTTCCCAAAGCCTGAGAATACTTCCTACTAAACAGAGCAAAAGGTACAACTTTAACAATTTCTGTTGGATTTCTCCACAGCTAATCAGACGGCTCCATTACAGTGTTTGCTTAGCTAGATTTGCAAGCACTTGCAACTATTTTTGGCCAAAAAACTTTCTTTGCATCAATTACTCCCAGAATAAGTGGTTCTTTTTTTGTAAGTGTTTTACATTTTTCTCTGTCCAAGGAAAGCACGCCAGTTCTCATAACGTAAGAGAGCAGATTTTAGCACTGTGAACACTTGAACAACAAGATCTGAGAGGCCCAGGTCACAGATAACTGACTGTCAAGACGTCCTGCCTCCTGAAATGCTACTGCTAGCGCATAATACATCAACAAGGTCAGTGACACCCTCCCATTATCACAAGGGGCTTTCAGCTTTCATAAAACATACTCAGAGGCATTTTCAATTTCATAATGATACTTTAACATACATAAAATATAGATATGGAAACACATTATTCATATTTAAGCCTGAAGGAAGAGACAATAGGAGTCGTATTTCTCTATTAGGCATTCTAAAATGTTAATAAAACAGTGGACCTTATTTCAGAAATAACTAACAGGAAAATTAAAGTAAGAACTGTCCTTATAACTACTATTATTGCCAGCATGTTCATTTTCTGAGGAGTTATTTGAGTAAATGACAAGTTTAAAAGTTCCCTGCACTGTTTGGTATTATGAAGGGTAAACCAAAAACAACGTAATGCAGGGTTTATGGTTTTGCATTCTGTTTTGAATTTTGAGTTAATTTTTGGAAGATACATTACAGATATTTATGTGCAGGACTTGGAGTTTACAGCACACATAGCCCTTCACCTATTTCAGCAGGCCTCCAGGAGGACACTGCTTGATTGCTTCAAATCACACAGCAAAGATATTACAGACTCGAAGACTCTTGCTGTACTTGTGTATCCACACTAATCTTCAATAAAACAAATAATTTTTATGGACTTGGTACTATACTTAGAAGAAGGAAGACAAAAGAATATCCTAAATAAATAAATAAGCAAATACACAGTATAAAATATCAAATAATTTTAAGGGCCATATTGTTTTAATATCAAATTTTATAAGCTGAAATTTCATAGAATACACTAGCACCAAAATGAACAGCATTCTCTGGACATCCTGCACTGACATACAGTAAAAAGTGAAAGCATTCATAGTCTTTTTTACTTAAGATTAAAGGATAACCTAAATTAACGCTGCATTAAAGATAACAAAAAGACATCCAGAACATTAATCTGGTTGTTTAAATTACTGTTGTCTTGACTTCTCAGGAGGAAGAAGTACAACATTCACTTGCATTTCTATTAGGATTGATTCTCAACCTGAGGAGTAGGCATCTATTAGCACTAGGTATATACTCATGCTTAAGACAGGACACTAAGTATTTTCTTTCATGATGACATCAGACTTATTCTTGTATCATTAAACCCCCCCAGTTGCCAGAATCCCATCCACACCTCCATCCCTGCTGTTAACAACCACTAGATCTTATCTGCAGTCTTGGCCAGAGCCAGGAAGATGTGCTGGCTATCACAGACTCTGATCAGACAGGGCTCATTAAGCATTCCTCCTCTCTCTGCTCACTGACATTGACAAATCACTCCGAAAGCTCCTTATTCTCATGTGATATGCTGATAAATTTGGATTTTCCAGATCAAGATTCAACAAAATATGGACAGATTTCTAATGATAAATTTTAACAAATCAAACTGCTTACCAAAATACAAGCATCCTCTTCCCTCTTCAGGACAATCAGACATGTTCATGAAACAAAAATGTTACGTACCACTACCGAAGCAGAAAACGGGATAGAGGGGTTACTTCACTTTTTGCTAGCTATGAAGACATGAACAGTTTGTGTCTGAAACTGCAAATCAAGTCATCAGATTTTTCTGAACTTCAAACACCATATAACCCACAGTTTGAAGTTCAGCATCTCCTTTTTAAGCTTCTCTTATTGTTGTCTACTGATTTCATAGCTAGTGAGAAATCCCCTAACATTATCTGACAGCAACCTCTAGGAATAAGAGCAGCCCTGAACAATGCATGCAAGAGTATGCGAAGAGTATAAATGATAAAATGCTACTATATTAAAAACCATGAAAGATATGACAAAAACAGAAATATAGATAAAATTTTTCCTTCTGCTCCTTGTTGCCATTCACAAATTATAAATTCAGGTTACACAAATGTATATAAAAAAATCACAGAATCGTAAAATCACTAGGTTGGAAAAGACCTCCAGGATCATCGACTCCATCCATTCCCATCAACCACTAAACCATGTCCCTGAGCACCTCATCTACCCACTTTTTAAATACCTCCAAGGATGGTGGCTCAACCACCTCCCCGGGCAGCCTCTGCCACCACCCAGTGACCCCTTCTGTGACAAATTTTTTTCTGATGTCCAGCCTGAACCTCCCCTGGCACAGCTTGAGGCCACTGCCCCTTGTCCTGTCCCCTGTCACTCGGGAGAAGAGGGCAGCTCCTGCCTCTCCACAACCTCCTTTCAGGCAGTTGTAGAGAGCAAGAAGGTCTCTCCTCAGCCTCCTCTTCTCCAGACTAAACAACCCCAGCTCTCTCATCTGCTCCTCATAAGACTTGTTCTCCAGCCCCTTCACCAGCTTCGTTGCTCTTCTCTGGACACGCTCCAGAGCCTCAACACCCTGCTTATAGCGAGAGCCCAGAACTGAACAGAGTATTTGAGGTGCAGTCTCACCAGTGCCGAGTACAGGGGCAGAACAGCCTCCCTGGACCTGCTGGTCACGCCGGTTCTGATACAAGCCAAGATGCCATTGGTCTTCTTGGCCACCTGGGCACACTGCTGGCTTATGTTGAGTTGGCTGTCAATCAGCACTTCCTCCTCCGAGCAGCTTTCCAGCCACTCTTCCCCCAGTCTGTAGCACTGCATGGGGTTGTTGTGCCCCAAGTGCAGGACCCGGCATTTGGCCTTGTTAAGCCCCATGCCATTGGCCTCAGCCCAGCGGTCCAGCCTGTTCAGATCCCTCTGTAGAGCCTCCCTACCCTCCAGCAGATCCATGCTTCCAGCCAGCTTAGTGTCATCCATAAACTTGCTAAGGGTGCGTTTGATCCCCTCATCCAGGTCATTGATAAAGACATTGAACAGGGCTGGACCTGCACTGAGCCCTGGGGGACATCACTTGTGACTGGCCTCCAGCTGGAGTTAACTCCATTTACCACCACTCTTTGGGCATCCAACCGGTTTTCCACCCAAGAGAGTGTGCACCTGTCCAGGCCAAAAGCAGACAGTTTCCTAAACAGAATGCTGTGAGAAACTGTGTCAAAGGCTTTCCTGAAGTCCAAGAGGACTACATCCACAGCCTTTCCCTCACCCAGTAGGTGGGTCACTTTGTCATAGAAGGCGATCAGGTTATTTTGGCAAGATCTGCCTTTCATGAACCCATGTTGACTGGGCCTGATCACTCTTGTATGTGCTTCATGATAGCACTCAAGATCACCCATTCCATGACTCTCCCTGGCACAGAGGTCAGACTGACAGGCCTGCAATTCAGTATTTGTAAATTCACTAGAATAAAACTGTTGGACTGCACTGACTCCAAGTCATCTGTTATCTAGACAATGAAAATATACTGTGAGATATTTGTGATACATAAACATTATCTCAAAAAATATTGTGTATCACCAGTCATAATACTGTCATTTTTACAAAACATATACCTCCAGAAAGTTACACCAGAGGACTGAATTACAGAGATTCATCCAAATTCTACTCGAAAGTGAGAACTAGTCAGTGTTCAATTCAAACTTTTCATTAGTGTGTATACTGCCAGTGAATGAAAAAAGATACTGTTTTTTTAAAGGCACTTTAGGACAAATTCATACCCCAACATCGTGAAATATTTTGTTAACTTTGATATTTATTCTATCTCAATATCAACTCTCAACTTCTGTTATAATATTCTTCCTTTGGAGGAGAGATTACTCCAACTGTAAGGACAACAGTAATTTTCTTAAGTAACTCATTTTATTTTTGCAACATTCCTCAGTCTTTGACAATAGCTGGTAAGTCAGCATGTAGCCAAATATGTGTCAGCAACCTCAGCCAAGATGCCCATAGCCATTTACACAGATGAGAAACTCCCCTGCTGTATGCAGTACCTGTTCCAAAATTAATCAACATCATAAAATAGCAGCAAAATAAGTCTTGAAAGACTACCAAGCAAATACACTAAGAAAAAAGGACACCTAAGGTTAATTGTATTAATGCTACATAGTGACACCTAACAAATAAGTGTTCTGGGACAGCCTCCTGACTATAAAAATTCTGACAGGCAGACTAAAAAGGGGGTGGAGGGGGCAAGGCAGATATTCTGTTGGAAATCTTAGTATTCTGGAAAGAATCTCACATTCATCCTTATTTTCTCTGATTCTTAAGAAGTTTTCTAAAGCAGGAAAAATGCATCTATTCTACCAAACAGGGCTTCGCCCATGTATTTGGGAAAGTTAGGAAATTTACTCACTTTTATTCCTTTTCTTTTTTCCAATTCTTTTTAATTCCCTGTAGGGCAGTGGTCTCCAGTGTCTCCAGTTCTACACCACTCCAGTCAGACCCTCAGCAAGACGAGGCAACTGCGAGAAACGACTGCTATGAGTTTGAAGTCTACCATCCATTCCTTTCAAATATCTATGTTTTAGTCTTTGAAACTCTTTGTAAAATACTCTCTCTTAAATCTAGTAATAGCACAAGAAATGGTTTGCTTATTTTTTACATTCTGCCATCTACTTTGTCCTTTATGTATTTCTCTTGAACACTGACTTCTCCTCTTATAGCTAGGTAGTTTAATAACGAAGATAGGAAAATACAGTTTCATATGCAGAAAGCACTGGAACATGATACTAAATGTACCGAAGCATTAACTACATTGAAAAAGACTGAAGTATGTTGCACAGCTCACTGCAAGGTTGCTAACCAATACATATAAGCCGCATTTAGATACAAGCATAGCTATAGCTGTTGCCAGAACTAGCTGATGCCTGGCTGCCCAGCGTGTGCTCACGCTGCAGCTGAACAAGGTATGCAGGTATATAAGCTCATTCAGAACCACCTGTTGCATTCTGCAATTAGGTATCCAAAGGGAAAAATATTCTGTCTCTGCTTAAAGCTTCTGACTCTTGAGTTCTGAACAAGAGAGCCCATTTGCTAAGTTGTGTTCTCCTCAGACCCTTCTTCCAAGATACACACATTCCCCACTTCTACTAATATAGGTCTTTCACAGGTCATCAAGTGAAACTTCATACCACACAGTCCCTGCCAGCCACTGCTAACAAGGAAGGTTGTTCTTATGTTCAGACAAACTCTGGAACAACAGAAAAAGCAAAGATCATGAGAGAAACTTTAGCAAAACTCTAATATTATTTTGACATCTATCTCCTCCTAGAATAGAGCCACATTGACCTAAAGTACTCTATTTCTCTATTTCTCATTTGGGAAGGCAAATGTTGCCTCCTGCATTCTGCTCATATATGCACACATCCTTATCAGCAAAACAGAAATAATGAGCAAAACCTAAACTTTGACATCTGCTTCACTTTCGACCTATTTTGATGCCTTTGATTATGTCACTCTTTTGCTACTCTTGATAAATCTACGGAAACAGAAATGCAAAGTCCATTTCTGCTTCAGATAACAAAAAGCATTTTCTCTGATTCAAATCTACAGTATTTTCAAAAGATGTGTATAAGAATATCTAGAAGATCCTTAAAGCAACAAATAAAATTAAGAAGTTAAATACACTGGGCTTACTGTCAATATATTACTAGGAAACCCTTGTTCGGGGATATATAAATTAGAACATTTCCGTTTATAAAAATTAAACTGAAGAACAAACCCTCCACAGTACCAATACTTAAACACTGACAAATTTCAGTGACTACAGGGATAACATAAAGCATCACATTACTGAATAAGCAGAAAACTAACCCATGACAGGGATCATTTTCATTTTCTTATGAAGTTTAATTTCCTCAAATAAAACATTCGCTGTCTTAACTTAAGGTACTTGACCAAAGGCTTTAAAAATGCACCACAATTCCATCATTATTTGATTCTTTAACTCATAAACACAAGCAAAGGCTGGCAAAGGGAAGAGAATTACAAGCACTAAGTACATATTATACAAAACATAAATAAAAATTAGCTGTCTGGGAAGTGCACAGAAGTCAGAGTAGCCTAGAAGCCTCACGTTTCCTCATTTATCCTTTAATGGAAAAAATTGACATTAGCTGGAGAAGTATTGATTTTCTGTGCTGCAACCTGTGGGAGCCTAAAGAACTGAAAGTCATTTTTGCAGCATACTGAGATTGTTTAAAAAGAAAAACTTCAGAGAGGTCTACTTGAATTACTTTCTGGATCTCACAATACAAATACACATTTATTTCTGTTCAGATTTGTTCTTCTAAATGAGAAACTTGCATTTGGAAGTCGTACTATTGCATTCCAATCTGCTTCAGCATGGCTGAAATGTACAACCCACCTTGACAGAATCACCAATATAAAGTGCAAAAATATTTCACTGGCCACCATTAAGAAATGGCACCTTACACCGCTGTTAGGCATACAGCCCATTAGGAAAAAAATTTTCCTTGGTATGTTTAATACCATGAATTTCCAGGCACTTGGTTCTCCAAGGTTTTTTTTCTTCTGTATTCTCCATGCCCAACAGGCCAGAAGGATGTCCTGAGATGGCAAAGGACCCTCAGGAGAAGCACAGAAGGCTGTACAAGGAGCAAGTGGAAGAGAGTGGCATGGAGCACCAGGAGCAGGGACAAGGGGACATGCCTGTGTCCCCAGTCGGGATCAGTGAACCTAAGCACAGGACTGAAATTCAGAGGGGAGTGTATTAACAGGAAGGGAGTGACCTGCAGAGCAGGGGCAGAACCATAAAGAGAGCAAGAGCTGAGAAAGCCCATCTCAGTGCTCGAAACCCAGAGCAGTAATGAACACACCCCTTTTACATTTCTTTATAAGAAACTAAATCTCATCTATAAACAGATTTATCTAATGTTGGTGGCTTTTTCAGTGTTATATCACACAGCTATGAGACATTTTTCACAGCAAACTACCCAAGAGCCAGCCAAGGAAGCAGAACTACACGTTCCTCAAGATATCTGCAGCCTAAAAAGCAGTTTGTTTCCATCAGCTTTCAACATGGGAACGTTGCCAAAGATGTTAAAGTATGAAATGAATAAAGCTGCCATACCCTTCACAAATACATTCCGCATTTCTCAACAATAAGCATAGCATCCAAAACCAGATGAAGCAGAACAGAAGAAAGAAACAGAGTTTACCATTGAACACATGTAGTAACATCAAGAAATAAAACTTCTTTGTTATGAGATACTGCTCCTTTTATAAGGAGTACAATTAGCCTAATTTACACTAATTTCATCTTAAATAGCTTTAGCTTAAACCCCTTCAGCTGTTGTAAGTTAGCATATTTCTGTTGCCCTCAAGGAAACATCACCATGTTTATCAAGTCCTTATTGTTAGTCTCTACCTATTTTTTACATAGCATTATTCTTTACCGCATCTTTGAAATTATTTTTACTGACTTACTACAAATAACACAAGTGAAAAATAATGAAGAAAATTTAGAAAATGCTGAAGTCAATATATTTAAACTTTACAAAAGAATGCTGTGAAACTTAAAAGTAAATAAAGCAGTAAATAGTATACAGAATAGTGAAGAGATACAGCACAGGTTTATTTGACATTATTTGATAGCTATATGCAAAATGATGGAGTTAATGTTCTCGTAAAGTTTGAATTAAACGTGAAAACTCAAAAATAATAAATCTCTCAAAATTTTAAAGAGCATTGAGGGGGAAATCTAATACTGAATATATCTGAACGTAACTATACCAGAAATAGCATAAAGTGGCAGGGGCTAATAATACCACAGTGTGTTTGCAGCATGAGGTGGCAGCCAAAGGCCAGTACAGCTCTGGACCAGTCAGTCAGTAGGTATCAGAGCTGAAGGCAATGATCCTTCCCTCCACTCCATACACAGCCCTGGTACAATGCATTAACAGTTTGAATAACATCTCAACTATTAGAAAGTGCACACATCACAGACAAGAAGTGTAAGTTTGGAACTATAAAGGTGGTACAGTTGGAGAAAAATGAGGCAATCAAGGCGCAAAATGTCAGAACTACGAACAGTGATCTGTTACATAGCCTCTGGGGAACTGGTCTAGGCATTTCAAGAGCAAAACCTAAAACTTAAGGGTATTAAGAAAAATATCACAGCTTTAGGAAAACCCAAGTGACTACAACACGGCTGTTTTACCACCTCCTCTTACCTGAACTTACTGTTTCTAAGTTCGTATTACATTGATTTGGCCAAAATACTATGATAAACAAAGAAAAATTATGAATTGGCATTTGTAAACTTTAAAGGCAACGAATCTGCTGCTCCTTCTCCTCTTCCTACTGTAGCTCACAAAATTTTACTTAAAATTTGTAGCACATTTTCTCTTCTTCAGTTACGGAAAGAGTAAGAGCTATGAACCCAAGATGTTCATTGTTACATTTAAGAACAACCAACTACTTTGCCAATCAACAGCAACCTCTGCATTGCCAGAAACAGAAATTAAGAAGCATATCCTAGATTACTTTTGAAACTGCTTCTATTCATTATCCCACAAATACTGCATAACCATGTGGAGCTACTGAACAGTCCTGTAAGGGTCTGAGAGAGAGTCAATTTGGTTAATTTTAATCCTTATACTCCAAGCTGGTTTGAGGCATACTTCATTAATACTCAGCTCGCATTTCACAATAAAACACAACCATTATTGTATTAGTTGAGACAGAAGCCACTCTAATTATTAATTGTAAGTTGTGTTGTGCAACATTATTTCAGAGTAGTAGTTACTCTGTCTACTTGGCAGGAGACAGAGTGTGAAGCTAAAATACCTTGTAATTACTTTTTTTAAAGATTGTTTTGCACTGCGTGTCACACACTGCAAACTGACCATGGTTTTTATGTGCAGGCTACAATACCAGTAATAGGAGGGACTGATAAAAGCACACTTAGTGGACCACTATATATTTTACATTGAGCTTCTTACAGCATATCTGCACACCTATACAAATACAGGTCACAGTTACGGAAAACTACAGAACTTTTTTTTTTGTCAACAACCATTAAAATGAAAGGCACAGAATTTGTATGGCTACAGAGCTAATATTCCAGTACCAGGAGCACACCAATAGTTTAAATCCAGCCTCATCCTCTGAGAATCCTATAGCTCCGCTTCATATGATTTCCATCCTTCTGTGTTCTGCAAATGTCTCCTAAAGAAAGCCTGTTTTCCAGAAATAGATCAAAACCAAGAAACACAGACTTTAAAGAGACATAATTAATTCCTAGAGGGATACGTGTCGTGCTTACATTGGGGACAGAGGGATACCAAGATGAGTCAACTCCAACTGCCAGTTTCAGATCTCAACAAGCTGTTTTATTTTGAAGCTTTTTCCTTTTACCTAAGTATCATTTCCACCATCAGCCACCACCTTCTCACTCAGCTGATCCACTCCACTCTGAAACATTTGTCACAAAACTAACTGCTCCAGGTTCTTATTTATGAGCTGAAAGTCCCTTTATCCAGTACATTTGCTGTCACTTCTGTAGCTCATCAGCAATTTTGCCTTTCTAGCCTCCTCAGAAAATCAAGCCTCAGCAGGTGGCAATGTGGCTAACTGGCACCCTAAATATAAAAATATAAAAGAAAATTAAGTTGTTCCCCCATCAGTTTCCCAAGTCTTCCTACTCAAAAAAAAAAAAAAAAAAAAAAAAAAAAAAATTGAAGAATCTTATCTTGTAGTCAAAATCTCAAAAATCATAATGTGAAAAGATGCCATAGTCATGGCCGTGGTCTATCTAGATTCATTTCTCTCCCACTTCTCAAATCACAGTGTCATTACTTTCCAAACAAGACTGAATTTTATTTTCAAAGACAGTATGGTAAGAAACAGTTAAAAGATGTTTTCCTGAACAAGATCACAAGGGTGTCAGGCAGTGTAAGTAGGTCAGGCATAAAAATGATCATATAGCAGAAATGGGGACAACAACCCATCTGCAATCCCGCTGCAGAAGCAGGTTGACCACACGCAGAAGAGAAATGGCGAAGGTAAAAGTGAAACAGGAAGAAGAATCACCAGCTTGGAACCACTCCTATAAGATGTTCACAGAAACTTCTCTTGATCCATATCCTATTTAACATGACCTTATCCACGCTGGGTTTGTCACAGGGGAAGAAGGTGGGGTGGTTGCAAGAATGCAAAGATACCAGTCTACATCACATAATCTAGTTGTGTTTTATTAAGCAAGATGAATCTGGCATTTCTGTACCAGCTTGTCTACTCTGTGACACATAGAAATCAAGGGCCACGTGACACTGCCACGAGGGATCCTGAGGAAGAGAATGCTTGCCCCAGCTGCTCAGCTGTGTCCAAGTTCTGGCCAGTGGCTTGGACCTCCCGCCAGGCTGTTCTACTCCAGTTCAACTTCCAATTATCGCAGGTATGTGCACGTCCCATTGTCATGCTCCCTCATCCCCTGCAGCCAGACTACTGCTTTAGTTATTTGTTGCTTTCTCATTTAAACTGTAAAGATGAGCTGTCAAATGTCTCACCAATTCTAGAGTCCCTGTCTAAGGAAAATTAGTGAAATTTCTCTAACTCTTTGGTCTCCCACCCCAAATGTGTTACAGAAAGTGTGAAGTTAGCGACAGTTACAGAACAAAGTTCTTTTGTTGCTTTTTTCATTTTCCAGGATTAATCAGGTCAGCAAGAGCCAGGCAGATGTAGCCAAGGTCTCCTCTGTCTGGGCAGGTAGCCTTCATCCTATGGTACATGTTTCATACAGCCTTTTCTTCAGGCAAGCTGAGCTTACTCCATTTCTCAAGAGAAAACTTTTCAGTTCATCATCTGAAAAAGGATTTCACACTCCAAGATAAGCTATTTTGAAACTGATCTATAGATCATTTTTATACAAATGTTATCTACTTTGGGCTTAATTGTTTTTATAACAAAGCAACTGCAAACGTATGACCTATTGTACTGATGTAAAGGATCTAGTACATATTTTAATATCTTTGAATCCTTCACAGACGTAATTCACTGCCTTAATTGGAAACTATATATGCTATAGAGAAGCTATGTACCAACAGAAGAACATTTGCATTAGAGGGTGGGAGTACATTCAATACCTATAGAGATAAATTAATCCAGTCTTTTAAGTAAGAATCCATAAGGTCCTTACAATCTCTGCTTGGGCTAGTAATATACAAACTGACAGGCACTAGGCAAAGCTTTTGTGATTTTTGTGATTTTCACAATTTTCATGTGAACTGAAAATTACAGGGGGATTATGTAGTTTGTAGGCTACAAGCATTTCCATCTCTCAATTTCCACTGTAAAACAGGAAAAATACAAGTATTACTTTAGCAGAATTATGAATGCAAGCACTCAAATCACACTGCAAGAGATCATAACCAAAACTATTCTCAACATCCCAACAAAAAGAAGGAAAAGATTCATTGGAGTAGTGGGAGGACTTATGTACCAGGAATGTGAAATATTTGGTTGAGAAACACAGAACCTTTAAGAGATGTCCAGTGACTGCACTCTGCTGGAAATACAGATATCATCCCCAGCAGGAAGATAGCAAAAAAAAAAACCCATGTTTCCCAGAAGGAAATTGATTTTTTGGTACAAAACTTAATCTTTGAATCTAATGCAACATGACACCTGCTACCTGAAGTTCTTGCAACTCTATATTAAGCTCAAAAATCAACTAGAGAATTGTTTTCTTAACACCTCAAGCTAAGGCATCCATTATTTTCTTTAAGATAAGTGCTCTCAACTAGTATTAAAATACATTCACTTTTAAGGAATTTAAAAAAAAAAATAAGGAAATTATTTCACTTGGTTTCAAAATGCATCTCTCTCTCTGCTACAGCAATATGTTTCTGAGGATGATTATAAAGCTCTCCTAATCTTTAGGGCATCACAACTGCCATACGTTCCAGACTCATCCTCAGCCTCCAACTTTGTCTTCCTCTTCTTCCACCTTCAAAGCTTCTCTTTTTAAAGCTATAGGTAACAAGTAATAACATACAATCTTCTTTGGTTTCCGAACAGGTGATGGAGGGGCTCACGCTGAAACCACTTGAACAACCAGTCTGTAGCTTTCTTGTAAAGACAAGCTTGGAAATTCAGCAGGTCCCTCCTGCTGCTACCACTCATAACCATACATAGCCCTCAGCACAAACTGATACATTTTACATGGAGCCAGCTCCTAAACTAGCTGGAAATTATGTAGGATTAATACATGTACTCCCAAAAAAAATAATAGTTTCTAAGCACCTTCTGTTTTTCACTGTAAATAGAAAACAGCAGTGTCTGGATTTTGCCTTTAATGCCAAATCCATTAGAATAATAGAATAATTTAGGTTGGAAGGAACCTCTGGACGTCACTTGGTCTAACCCTTTTAAAAAAAGAAAATCACACACCCGAAAAAAAAAACAGTCTTGTTTTCTCCTTTTAACAGCTGTCTCTATTGTTTTGGTATTGGTCACTTTTTCCCCCCCCTTAATATCTTAACGTGTCTATTCAGCCCAGAAGATTCTCTAAAAGACAGGAGTTCTACTGTCTACTGACAATAATTCCCATGGTCCTCCACGTTTCACGTTTAGTTATCCCCTCTGTGACCAGCTTATCAGCTGACAGCACCAAGGTTCTTGCATTGTTTTTCAGCTCTTCTGGAAGGACTAACCCTGAAAAAGGGATATGCTGGGGGCACCATTCACTGGGATATATACAACAGTACCAGCATTTAAAGAAAACTTTTAATTGCCTTCATGTCCATATTTTGACTTGGAGAAAACAGCTGAAAGCTGTGGTCTTGCATTTACAGCTGTAAATGCAGAAAACTGTATGGAGATAATGAAATTAATTACAAACACGAATAAATAACACCATTCATAGCAGGTACACTACTATAATTTCATATTCCTTACTATTTCATAATGTTACAACCAAATTCAGTTCATGATACCTGGCACCTCACTTCCTCCCCATCAGACTTCTTACAGCTGGAGAGTTTCCCTGTCTGCCACCAAAGGTATATTTCGAATCTCCCAAAAATCCAACATTCCTCACGTGGCCTGAGCATGTTTAGTTTCATTTCTATATAGTGCCTGTTGCTGCTTCCTTTGACATCTAGAACCTTGATATTGCAAATTCAATTTTCTTAAAAAAAAAAAAAAAGTAAGCATTTACTTTAGTATTCCACTGGGAAGGATTTTTTTTTAACCTCATTAAACTCAGCTTAAGAAAGAAACACAAGCCTGAAGGAAATTCTTGGGAGAAATTCCTGTTAGAAGTACAGTTGCCCAAAGTAACATTTCCCATAAAAATTAGCTACAGAAACTGCTGCCTTTTCTCATACCAGCACAGTCAAAAGCTTCAAAACCAGGAAGCATTTAGTTACTAGGAAAAAAAACCCTGAAAAATAAAACCTCACAATTTTTGATCATCACATACACCAGAAATCTCTTGTGAACTGTTTGCACTGTTCAGTTTCAGTTTAAAAAAAAAAAAGTTAGAAAGACTGCGACAATTATTTTGACTCCTACGTATAGGAGTCATAAGGGTTAATTAAACTGTTAGGACAGGCTCGCTGTATACATACACATACATTAAAAATATAGACACACACCCACACACACCCTTCAGCAGTGAAGCATCTGTCTCCCAGGGCAATGCCAGCACCGGTGACAGCAGGTTCTCCAGCACGGCACAGAAGGGCTGACCCAGAGGACTAATGTTCCCTAAGAAATACAACCCCCCTGAGACAAAGCCACATGGTACTAGAAGCTTAAGTTCTAAGGAAACTACAAAAAGTATATGCAAAAGAAAAAAACATTCCCAGAGAAAAATCATGCTGATATTTCACTTACTTGGCAAAACAAGAGCAAAACCATTAACTTCTGTCCCACTGAAAAATCAAGTGCCAGACCACACCTCAGAAGCGATGTGAAACACTGTAGGGTAGACACACGTACATATCCCAAACACAGACAAGCGATGAAGGACTGAATGGAAAATGAAGCAGTATTACAAACACCCTCAGCCTTCACCTCCAGTGTGGGCTGAAGGAAGAAACGCCACAGGAGAGCAGCCCCTGTCTCCAACAACACTTGCAATAGAGCAAGAGGTGAGGAACTCACCTACTAATCACAAGGCTTCATCTTTCTGTAGCCATGGTGGTGGCTTTGTAGTAAGGTCTGAACGGCTGCTCAGTTAACATCTGTGAGCAAAGTTACGGTTTATATTTATATTTTTATTTATATTTTTATTTTTAAATAGATAGATAGTACAGCCTTTCAATACCAACACTTGAAGAAATCCCACTTCTTCCTACAAGTAGATCAGTCAATATTTCATTATTCCTGGGTGGAACTGAAGCAAAATAAAGACTAAAAAAGTAGTGCTTGGAGCATCCAGAGATTTATCAACAAGGAGCAAGAATGGGCTAAGAACAAAGAAAGGCCAGCAATAAGAAGGACTGCTATCAATACTGCTAATAATAAAGGAGGGCCACAAAGACAATCAGAGGGCTGGAGCACCTCCCATACGAGGACAGGCTGAGAGAGATGGTGTTGTTCAGCCTAGGGAAGGCTCTGGGGAGACCTTACAGCACTTGCCAGTACTTTAAGGGGGCCTAGATGAAAGATGCGGAGGGGCTCTTTACCAGAGAGCGCAGAGATAGGATGAGAGGCAATGGTTTTAAGCTGAAAGAGGGGAGATTTAGATTAAATATTACGAAGAAATTTTTTACTGTGAGGGTGGTGAAGCACTGAACAGGTTGCACAGAGAAGTCATGGATGCTCCATCCCTGGAGGTGTTCAAGGCCAGGTTGGACGGGTCTTTGAGCAATCCGATGCAGTGGAAGGTGTCCTTGCCCACGGCGGAGGGATTGGAACTGAAAGATCTTTAAGGTCTCTTCCAACCCAAATCATTCTATGATTCTATAACACCCCTAAACATATGGCAAGCACTATGGAGGAAGGATCCAGGAGTGTAATAGGCAACTGACAGTGGAATAAGCGAGCTTGAAGAACTACAGCACAACAAAAGGCACCTCTTCCAGTCCTCTGTAGCAAGTGAAAATATTCAGAGGGTCTTCAGTAACAAGTCCTCCAATACTTTTTTGTCCAGACAGACACCTAACCGCTTACTTGTGCAGAAAAAGCAGTTTAAATATAAACCTTTTTAGGGTATTGTAAACAATAAATGTTGTGCATGTATCTGTCAATTTGTCTAAAATTGAGAGAAAAGAGAAAGTAGTCCTCCTCTTCTGTAGTTTTTAAACAAAATTAAAAGAAAACTCTAATTTATGTTTTATTAAACATGTAAGATAGTGTGATCCATACCAAGCAGAACTGCTTAACCTCTAAAGGCCAAGGTCGTGTCATTTATATCAAGATAAAAGAAGCCTAATTATAGCACCTACAGCTATATGGACAGTGGATGGTAATTAGAAAATAACTATTATAACCCAAACACAATTACATTATACAGAAACCATTAGATATTTGATGAGATTTTAATCTTTGAGCTGGTATCATCCTGCAAATTAATCATCTGGAGAACAGAAAATCTGTTAGGAACGCAATTAAGTGTACTAGTTCCATTAAAATCGAGCCGATACAGTTAATTGTAGTCCTAAAATAGCGATTTCCTCACACCTTCGCCAAGCAATTTCTTTTCACCCACCGAGCAAGAGGCTATTTAAGGAACACTTTTCGCTCGAACTCCCCAATACAATCTGTGAGCGTTTTTGTTCCGTCACGTTACCCCATGCAAGCCGCGCCGCAGCTTTGCCGTTCGACCTTGGATTGGCAATTCCTCCGAGAAGTACAGCAAGGTCTTTTGTTTCAGTCGCTCTTACTCCACGGCATCCGCATTGCTGAAGGTTTTTGGGGAGGAAAAGCGGCCCCGCGGCCTCGCCGCACGTTCCCCAGTGGAACGGCAGGAGGGACCCGCGGCCAAAGGTGCGTCAGAGGGGCAGGATGAGCATCGGCGCTTCTGGGAAGCGCACGGCTCCCAAACTGCTCTGATGGATCCACGCACCCGACGCGCCGGCGAAGGCTCTGCAGCACCGCTCCGAATGGGCGACACAGGCCGTTCCTGCCTGCTTTTCCCGCAGAACGAAAGCGAAAAGGCACCGTGGGCGCGGGTGAGCGGTCCCCGCTCCGCGGCTCATGCCCGCCCGGGGGATGCGGTTACGTAACGGCGGCGCCGCGGATGCTCCAGCCCCGCATCCCCCCCCCCGCGT
This sequence comes from Cuculus canorus, assembly GCF_017976375.1. Classification (NCBI taxonomy): domain Eukaryota; kingdom Metazoa; phylum Chordata; class Aves; order Cuculiformes; family Cuculidae; genus Cuculus; species Cuculus canorus. The sequence goes on along the minus strand of NC_071406.1, from coordinate 25,127,224 downwards.
ACACACACACACACACACATACACACACCCCAAACCCCCTCCTGTACCCCCCCGGGGCCCGCAGCGCCCACCTCCTCGCCGGGATCCGCAGCACCGCCGGCGCTCCCCGCCCGGCTGACGGAGCAGGGGGCGGGCAGCCGCGCCGCCGCAGCCCCGCCCGCCCCGAGCCCGCCGGGGAGGGGGCGCCGCGGGGGGAGCGGGGGCGGTCGGGAAGGAATGCCACGCTACGTGCGCCTGAAAACTGCCAGAGAGATCGCTCCCGCCGTTTAACCTGTATTAGCTTTCTGTTTCCCCCCCCACCCCAGACCCTCTGTTACTGCTTTATAGAAGCATAGAATGGTTTGGGTTGGAAGGGAGCTTAAAGATCATCCAGTTCCAACCCCCCTGCCCTGGGCAGGGATACCTCCCTCCAGGCTGCCCAAGGCCCATCCAGCCTGGCCGTGAACACCTCCAGGGATGGTGCAGCCATACCTCCCCTGGGCAGCCTGTGCCAGAGCCTCACCACTCTCATGGTGAAGAAATTACTCACGTCCAGTCTAAATCTGCCCCTCCCCAGATTATAGCCACTGCCCCTCATCCTGTCACTACAAGCCTTTGTGAACAGTCCCTCCCCAGCTTTCCTGTGGCCCCTTCAGGTACAGGAAGGTCGCTAAAAGGTCTCAGAGCCTTCTCTTCTCCAGGCTGAAATGACATCCGTGTTGGCTTAAACGCACCTTTGGAAACGGGACGCTGGAAGCCTTGTGCAGAGAAGCTACTGAGTGGCACAGATCACCCTGCTGTGGAGGCGGCGGGTTGCGTGCTCACCCATGTGGTTACTGACTTGGTTCTGGCACCCTGGTCCTTCTGCTAGAGCCTGGTTGCTCCCTGTCCCCAGGGCTGGCACGCTCTCCTGTCCTCTGGGGATGGCTCCAAGGCCTCTCTTAGCAAACCGGACTCCTCCTGGCTGTCCTATTTAAACCCCCAGCTTAGCCCAGCTGTCTGGTTCATGATAACAAGATGGGAAATACATTCTGTCATCCAAGAAAATCAATTCAAATCCCTAGAGAACTAGATGCCACTGCCAGCACATTTCAGGGAAGGGGAGAAGTGACAAATTCTGCAGAAAAAGTAGGGACATTTACAGGAATCTATGACTCTAAATATTGAGCCTACACTACTTATTAAGCTAAGACAAACACGTTGCGTGATGCTGGTTTCCATTTCTGAGATAGGCAGTTGCAGATCTGGCAGCATCATTGTACAGGACAGGGTCATTTGGGGGACCCTGGCATACAAAAAGCCATGGCTGTTTTCCTGTTGAGAAGGTTCCCCTGGCACAGTATTGTTAGTGTAACTTTTAGGGTAACTTTCTCAGAAAAAAATGCTTTATTCTCGCAGGTGAACCTGCAGGTCTCATTCTGAATGCAGTGGAGTAAAGTTAGGGAATTCATTAAGCAACACAATTTTTTTTCTGTTGTCAGTTTCCAGGCGTTGAAGCAGGAAAAACATTAAGCATGATCTGGGGAGTTGTCAGATTAAGTTTTCATCTAAAATTCACAGAAAGATTAAGTAATAAACCACATATATCATGGAAAGCTTAATAGTATCTGTAATATAGCCACTTATTTTTCCCTTAAAAGAAATAAGTAACAGGCCAAGGAGATAAAGGGCACAACTCTTAATCCCATCTTAATTCAACACCACCGTTATTCATTTCAGTCAAGTGGTCACTTAATATCTTTGACATAAAAAAAAAACATCTGTGGATAGAAAGAAATTGCAGAAAACTGTGTTATTAATTAGCTGGCTTGTTTCCGAGCAACTTTTAAAATACTCTTTAAGGATCTTGATACCAAATTCTTCAGTTTCTATCCTACAGAAATTTGATATTTTTTTTTAACTAATTTGCTTATGCTTAAACCAACGAGAAACAAACATGTAAAAAGGTGGTTTTGACAAAATTCTAGTGAAGTGTATGCACGCAGATACCCTCCTCATTTTCTAAGGGCTTATTTACATAAAAATTTAGGCTTGAAATAAACCATCATTTGGATGGATTCATATGGACACATGTTGGATCACTGTAGAAGATTATAATCATATCACTTCAGAAATAATGGCAAAAAAATGTTGATATAAGCCAATCCTCTGTAACCCTATTAACTTTTTGAAAAATCAGAGCAGTTGTTACCCAATGACATAAGAAATCTTTTTTTCACCAATTTTCACACCACCAGGAGCAAAAGTTTAAACATCTTGATGAAATGTTGAGGTAAGAATATTAACACTGTAGAGGAGCCATATTCTGTTTTGTTCATCCAAGAACTTGACCTGTTCTTCTCAAGCTTAGTGTCTTTAACTATTGGGAGGCACATTCTCCAAAAGCAGCTATAAAGCATAGTTCAGTTCTCCATGCAAAGATAAAACCTCCACAGGTTAAACCACAGAATTTTTTTCAACAGTTCTTGGCAAGACACAAATGCCTTTAAAATGTCCTGTTCTTTAATTCAGGCAGCAGAGAAGTTTACAAAACATAACACAAAGTGTTTGCTTACCACCCATACACTGAAGATAAGCAGATCGAAGAGCATTGAAAATATTTATTTTCTCCTGTGGTAGCAATATCGTTTCTTTACTGTCTTTGATTATTAGGGTTCGTGTGTGTTTGGCAAAATAGTAGCCTTAGGCAAGGCATAGGTTGCAGACACATGTTTTTATTAAAGATTTTTGTGAATTACACATTGTCTTTTTTTAAAAATTAATTCAAATTATGTAAGACTGTGAGAGCACAGCAGTAGTAACCAGTGAACTGGAAATGCTTTGAAGAACGAGCACGAAACAGAGCACCAAACAGCATTAAAGAGTGACTGATAATACAGCAAATTAGGCAGAGGGAGAATTCAAGAGGCAGTGGGAGGCTCATAGCAGGCGCATGCTGTAAAGGCAGCAAAAGGCAAGCGCCAGCAAGATGGAGAGTGGATGTGCACTAGAGTATAGGAGTGCCAGTAGACTGAAGAGCCATCTGCAAGAATCAGAAGGTACAGCTGACATGAGAACCAACAGCAGGTAACTTCATTTGGAGAAGGAAACCAGAACAACATCCTTTCTTTTACAGATACAGATGACCCAATACAATATTATTTACTTTCTTCTTTGAGTCTTCCTTAGGGCTGAACTACTTACAAAACTTCTAGGCAAGCATTGTTGCACCTAAATAGCCTAAAATTACTTGTGTGAGGACCAACGATCTTTAGAGCTGACTCTGAGCAGTTGTAGAAGGACCTGGCAATGTTAAGTGATAGGGCAATAAGATAGCAAGTGAAAGTCTAGGGCAGTAACTGCAAACTAATGTGAACAGTAATGAAAATAATCCTAACTAAACATACATAATAATGAGTCTAAATTAGCCTTTATAATTTGGAGCCATTGTCAGTCTTCTGCAAACACAAGCTTGCTACTCTGTAGTAGTCTAAGAGACAAATAATATTAAAAATTACTCCAAAAGCAGCCAACAACAAAGCGAAAGAGTTCATTACATCCCTATGTAAATTTCTTGTGCACAAGTGCTCTGAACAGTTCCAGTTCCTTCATATGAAAATGTAAATAGAAAATGCGTAACTAGAAAATGCATGTACACAGCTAAAAATATATATGCAGAAGTATAGGAATACATGTGTGGGGCGATAATTTCTAGCTGGAGAACAGACTGAGAAAGGGTTGTCTTCTGATGTGTAAAAGCCTGAATGATACTTAGGAGGCCAACAGGAGACCAGCATGCACTATTTGCCGTCATACGAGAGTTTAGGGAGACTCAGCAGATGATCAAGTAGCAGGTTTAAAACAACTGGGAAGAACGTTTCCATGGCAAGTGTTATTAAATCAGATGGCTTGCTGCTATACAACACTGTGGAGCTGATGGAACAGATGTTTTTAAGCAGGGATTATACAAGTGTGTGAAGTATATCCATAGCTATTAAGCCCAATATTTCTCTTTGGAGTTCCTGCTTAACAGGTGCCTGTGCATTGGGCTGCAGAAAGTTGCCCTAGAAAGGACACCATCTGCCCTGTTTCAATGCCTTCCCCAATTATCAGTGTCCAGCCACAGTAGAGGGTAGGACACCAGATAAAATGGACCTTTACACTGGTACTGTACAGCCATTCATATGGTTTATTCTTTTCTTTCTGCTCAGTTATGTGGGAGAAACTGAGGACAGACAGCACCTCTAGATATGAAAGCATACTCCTGCCTTTCCCAGCCTTCCATGGGAGCAAACTTAGTTCTTGATCTTCCCATTTGGAATTTTTCAATTCCCCCAAAGAGAATTTGGAAAAACAGTTTTTCTCTTCTCAACAATTTTGCTCTTCAGTTTCAGTAGTGATAACCGATATGCGCTCATCTATTCAGATCAGCACCATTTTTTCTCTCCTTTATAGAAGATTGGGGCAGTACATAATGAGAAATCCTGAAGCACAGTAACATAAGATATTCAAATAATATAACAAAAATACCTTCCATATTGATAGATCATCATTGGAATAAAATAAAAAAGATGGTGACTTCTTATTGAAGAAACTGGAAAGGGAAGTAGAATCACCCAGATATGTTTTAAAATTCAAACGACAGGTAAATATCTAACATTGATAATCACAATTTATGAGGAGTCTATTAAGAATATCCCTATTAAATACAAGAAACCAGAAATCTGAAAAGCAAATCTGAAATGCAATTTGGCAAAACTCCAAGAATCCTTGAAGACAAACATATGATACATCAGCTGGAGTGGTTAAATCTCATATAAACAAAATCTGTATGGTTGATACTCTATATAGCTATTTATCTCCAGTCAAACATAAGGAGAAGTGTTTGTTTCATACTTGATTTCAGCAATGGATAGTAGTCCCACGGCCTCATCTTCAGAGGAATGCACAAGATTCCTTTATTGTGTAGACTGCAAAACCAAAGCCATATAAACAGTTTAAGCTATGTATTTCAAAAAGAAAGAAATTTCTGTGGCTGAAAAGACTCGTTACGAAAACCCTTATAACCCTGTCGGCTATTATTAGCACTCTACTTTTGGTTCGAGACTAAATTCCCTAAAACTTCAACATTTATAAAACTTTTCTCTCAGTATCTCCCCCAGAATAGCTTTTAAAAGGGTCACAGTGGTACAGTTTCCTCTGCACTCTGAGAACTATTTCATTGACTTTTCCAAAGCCGCAACAAAGATCACCCAGTTTCAGATTGCCTCCGGGATAAAATTCCAAGAACATATGTTATATATGGGCACTGAGGCCGTCTTTGTATCTTTGTCCTTTAAACAGGCAAAGGAAAATCCTACTGTGATACCTGTGTTTGGATAACTTGTGTCCAAAATTCTGGCAATAATTTCAAGAAGCTAAGCTGGTATGTTGTCATGGAGAAGAACGGAAAATTTTAGTGCCACCCAGCGTTATTATATTATAATATAAGTGAACTGAATAGAAGTGAATTCTGTGGACTTGATTAAAAGTTTGAAATGTCAGTGGGCCAAGACATGGTGCATGTTTTCACATGCCTTTGATTTTGTTTTGCTGATTAAATGTAATATCACTCCTGCTATCCTTAGAAATAACAGACACCTTAGGAGGGGGATTTAGTGTGCCTAGGATGAGTTCAGTCAGAATTCTGATACTTAAAATAACTACCAGCAATCTTGCAGTTTTGTGAAGTTGCTTATAGCTTCAATTTCAGAACATATTTCCAGCCTATATTTGCATTTCTGATAGTTTTGATGTCCACATAACTGAATACACTCTGTTAACATTGTCCTGGATTATTTAAAATTACATCAGAAAAAGTTACTTATCACTTTCTGAAGACAGAACTCAGTCAGAAGAGTTGGAAGAATTCCCAAGGTATTTTCCTTACTCTCATGCTCAAGATTTGTAAAGACACTCTCTCCAAAGACAGAGCAGGGTCTGGTCAGCAGTTAACTCTTCAGACTTATTAAGTCCTGCAGATAGTGTGTGTTAACTTTATATTTGAACAATTCATACTTCACATTGAGTGATGCCCCACCTTCCCAAGGCCCACAGACTGCAGGCTCCTGAGAAAAAAAATCATAGGAGAATTAAGGTTTGGGAGCAGGCAGATGCATAGTGCTAAAGCAGATGAAATAGAAGTCTTCTATTAATCTGACAATCCCATGTATAGTTCAAAACAACAGCCCCACCATTTATGAGATGTGTGGATCATATGGAACTGAAGTGTTATTTTCAAGCTGTGATTTACAATGTTTACAAAGCACCAGGCCATAAAGGCCACCATCCCTCCAAGCGGCTCCTCCTTAAAGCATCCTTTAAAGCATTTATAACCAAGCAGTTGAGCAGCTGATCCATGATTTGCATTATGTTCAGCTGCACGTTTCTCTTTACTCTCATACCCAGCAGAGCTGCCTGACACAGAGCTGCCCCCTTTTGTCTCCACAGCTTCAGCTACCAGAGCTGCCTGTGGCATCTAGAACCACTTGGAGTTTTTTTGAGTGCAATACAGCATCGGGCTGGCTGCTGGAGGTCTGATCATGTCTGTAATCCAAGCTTCTGCTGCTGTGCCTGTCACCACCCAAAGCAGAGGCTATGTGTGAGTGACCTAACACAAATTTGTGCCACGAGTTTTTCACTGAGCTCAAGACAGCAGCAGCTGGGGGTGGACTGTCAGTGCAAGGAGGAACAGAACCACCACACAGCAGAAGAATGAAGGGGAGATTGCCCAACAACATAAAGAAGCTCAATAGAAAGAACACACTTTCGAATAACAGATACTGCTTTAAAAGTAATTCTGGTGCCATAATATTCATTACGTCCATATCAAATGTGCATGGTGCGTGACAATCAGTAGACTTCAAAACAAAGGAGAAATCAGACACAAAAGTGACATTACTACAGACTAATGTAAAGGCTTCTGCAGTTCATTGGTGTTAGAAATCCATCTAGAAGATTCAAAGTCCCTACACCCAACCTAATTCTTAAAGCATTTCACCACAGGGCCGTCCATCTTTTCTGTCTTAAGATATTAATCATTTGGATTATCCTGCTTTTCCCAATATCTGAATTGATTTTCTCTCAGAAACCCATCTCCCATGCCTTGCCTCTTTTTAGAATGTTTCCTATTATGTTGACTCAAAATCAGAACTCCTTTTTTATTATCTTCCTAATTTTTCCTTTGGTTTGACTCTTTCCTCTGGTTCTCTTCCTAGTTCCTGCTCATTATCTCACTCAATCTTATACACAGAAATCGCAAAAATGTTGAGAAATGGTATAAAGAGGTGTTCTGTATATGATGGTTTCAGGGTTTCAGCTACAATAATTTGAAAACTATTTGGCTAATCCTGAATTTGCAAAACTATGAGAAGCAAGACAAAAAAAAATCAGAAATAGATATGCGAGACCTGTGCAAGCAAAAATAATCCTTTAAGTTTCAAAACTAGGGGGTTATGAAGAAATTAATGGTTTAAAATATAATTCAAAGAAAATATACAAGTTAAATTAAATTAAGTTAAATTCTGTATTCTCTCAATTAATTATTAAAGTATTTTAAATTACATGTTTGAAATTGATACACCTTTAGATAATTTTCTGTCTGTGAAAAAATAACACAATGATTTCTTTGGTTAAGAGATTCTATATATAGGTTGATTACCTTGGAAGCGTGTTGAGTTTCAAACGCAGTGTCAGTTTTGAGCTGCAACCTCCGTCTGCACATCCAGACCACCAGTGACCTCTGCTGGAACAGGGGGGATTGCCTCGCTCCGGCACCGCACTTTGTCCTTTTGCTCTAGTGATGTTAAGTGAACTTGGAATCATTAACCCTCCTCCTTCCATTTTTTTTTTTCCTCCAGTTTACTTTGGAGAAGATTTACCACTATAACTACAGTTTAAATCTGATATTCTGTGAAAAACTTCAGTAGAATCTTTGACAAAGTTTTAAGTGAATGTTTAATAGAAAGTTTGGAAAAATGGTACAGTGAGAATATGAAATGAGTAGTTCTCCTGAACTGGAGCTGTGCACATAAATACACGTTGGTTTCACTTTCAACAGCTTTCGCTTATATACGACTCTTCCTTCTGTCTCTCATTTACTGCTACCATAACTGGACAAGCGAAAGTGCCTGGCATTGAAGACATTAGATGATATCTCTGCAGATACAGTACCCCTGGGTCAGCAAATGGCCCATTAACAGAAAGAAAGAGGAAGGATGCAACGGAAATCCAATCGCAAGCCTGATCAGTGCAAGCCTGGGCTCTGCCCCACATGAGGTACTCGAGTAGTGGTTTGTACCACCAAAGAAAAAGGTCTTGAGTTGAAGCCCCAAGACCAGTGAAGGGAGCTCATTGCAATCACCAGCTCACAGATCACATTTGATATGCATAGCCCGCTTGAGAACCGCCTTTTTTCACTTAATGATCAGAAATACACTCACATCGACATTCAGGCAACATAAGCAAATTAGTACCTTTCTCCAGTTACACGAACAGAAAGCTCCTCTGCTGACCAAGTGGTTATGACTCAATAAATGGATAAAATAATTTCTACTTGAAATCATATAGCTGAATGTATGAAAACATACATTACCTCAGTATTACCTCATTTTCAAAAGGTACAAAAGCCCTGTTCAATGCCAACAGAAAATACGTCTGATGGACACAGCTGAAATCCAAGTCACTTGCAGATAAGCACGCTAAATTCTACTTACCACTATTACTGAAAAAAAAAAAAGACACAAAAACCCCAATAGAGTTTTAGCCAATTTACTAACCAGCAGCAAAAGGAATATATGTGACACAGTTTTTTCCAGTACAGGTACCTAACGCTCATCCTCACAGTAGACAGGGTTTTTTCTTATCAATGAAATGACCTAGAAAAGCAAGATGCCAGCTACTTTTCAGTTGTGCTACAAAACAATTTATACAGGGAGTGACAAATAGTATAAACAATCAAAACTGCTGCAGGACTTTAAAATAGCAAAATCTATTTACACAAACTGATATTTTTTGAAAAGACTAGTATATCAATTCTTTCAGGAAATACACTGAACTCTAAGGAGGCCAAGTAATGATTTTGCTTCGAAGGATCTTCTAAAAAATGTTACCAGACGACTACAAATGACTTCACATGAGTCACCTGATAGACTGATTCAACAGTGACTGCTTTCAGAGTCACTTCTTAGAGTATCTCAAAGTCTCAGTACTGATTTCCTCTGAGTACCAGCCCAATTCCTTCAGTTCAAAACCTGAGCAAACAAGCAGGCAAAAGAGTTCTGTAGCCTGAAGCAGGACTACATACAGAGCACTGATCTTCGATGCCCAGGGAAGTGTAGTGGCCCACTATTCCCACAGACAAGCAGTAACAGAAGCAGGACTGAGAAGGATTAAAAACCAGCACTGTTCTATAGCTACTTTGTAACCTTACTTCAAGTCCTGAAGGGTATTTTTTAATCCTCTGTGTGCATCAACCATTCCCTCAAGTAGCTGTGAAGATGATTCTCACAGATGATTCTTCTCTCCCATCTTGGATGGCCGTCATTCATTCATTTTTGAGTTTTCACACTCCTGGGGATGTTTACATGACCTAAACACACTGGCATGCACGTTCAGTGCCACATTACAGTGGGGATATTGACAGGAGACACTCATCAAAAAGGCTAACTCTTAACACCTAAATGAGGCATTTTTCTTTTTACTTTTCTTTTAAATAACATGGCCAACATAATCCTATACTTCAGAGCACTCTTGAGGAAAAACAAATAAAGACAATCAAGATCTGCACATACACTGAAAAGATGCTTGTACTGGCACAGTACCTCATTTCTTGTGAGCTATGTTTTTGCTTACTCCAAACATGCAGATGTACTCCATCCCACACGTTCGGCAGCATGTGTCAGACCCACTCTACAAGCATGGTGTCTCTGCCATATTTGCACAGTAGGACTGAGGTTTTCTAAAAACATTGGACTCGCTGCACAGGTACACTGTGTAGTTAAGGCTGCAAAGGTACTGGTTTGATGGTTCTGGAATTCTGGATCTATGGCAACCTGGTCAGAATTATTTTCCCTGTATAAGCACAGGAAAACCCCACATTCTACTCAAAAATTATGAGGAGAATGAGGGCAACAAAACCAAAACAAACTCAAGCAGAACTTTTCCAGAGGAACCCCAGAGATGACAACCCTCCTCACAAACAATCTCTAGGCTGGAGCCAAAGGTAGGATCCCATCCTCTACGCTCAACCATAAACCCATTTTGTTCACTCTTTGATTTTTAACACCTACAACAAATTATGCAAGAATTTTACAGCCTGCTTTAACAATGCAGCCCCAACTGAATTTTGTTCTTTGTGCTAAATGAAACAACTGCTCCTGGGGGAAAAAAAGCTGATAGTGAATCATCAAGTAATGTATCGCAACACATACTAGGGGAACGGAGAGAAGCAACAGGAGATTTCTTAGGTAACCTTTATTCTGCAACTTCAAGTTTTTGCATTTGAATTCTAATATTCTTTTAACATAAGAAATAATACTGCTTCGTGTGGTTTTAAATACAGTTTGTCACAAAATTCAAACTTCTGAACCAATCGCAATGACAGTGCTCATTCTCATATACCCTCTCTAACGCACAAATATTTTTACTGATCCTTCTTGTGATGAGCAGGAAATGAAGAAAAATTATTTAGGTGTGGCTGTTTCTGTACTAGAGACCTATTTAATAAATGCTTTAAAATATTGGCTGCATAAAAGACATTCGGTATGCTGCACGTAAATATTCTAATCACATTAATTTGGTAGCAGGTGAAGTCACATGACACTACTAGATGGCTAATCTAGGACTGTAGCCTAACAGTATTCTGAGACAGCTGACTGTAAAGAACTGAATGGTAAAGCTGTAAATTTAGAGTAAGCATATTTTCCAGTTAAAAAAGATTATACCAAACTCTGCTCTTCCTCCATTTTTCCATCTCCTCTTCCAAACCCCAACCAGGGACTTTGATTTAATGGGTACGTATCTTTTGGTGTTGGAAAACAGTGCAGAAAATTAAGCTGGCCCACAGCTTTCAGCTACTTACAACTGGACGTATTTCCCAATACCTCATCACTTCTTCCTTCTCTTTTAAAAGTAAACAGAACTAGAAAAGAATACCATCTGTGGTAGGTAAAAACATAGTTTAAGTTAATGATGAGACACAAGACAAACCCACTAATTATAAGGTGCTGTGCTTTTGCACATTCACTATTGAGTCTGGCAAAGCCAAGGGCTTGGAGCACCAGGAAAGGAGGCTGCAAGGAAGGTTTCCAGGTAAGAAGTAGCATTCTTGGAAAGAATAAAAGGCTGAAGAAGCAGAAGGTGAAGAACTGAAGGTGTAGAATTGAAGTATGATCCTGGAGCTCAGTAAGCTGCATAGAAATGAATGCCAAAGGCTGCTCAGGGACACTGGCCAGTGGGACCAAAGACTGGTGACTGAGCAGCTGCACAGCACAAACACATCTTTCTTCCCAGCCCTCTTGACAACAGCCATCTCCCTGCTAGAAAAGGAATCTGAGGCTAAGTAAACCTAACGCTGCTCGTGGGGAGGGAAGAAAAGCAGCTAAGAGCATGAAGTTATAGGGCAGAAGAAAAGCTCGGCTCTCATTGGTTCTTAAACAAACACCACTATCTTAGTCTACTATGGGCTGTCAATCACTGGCTCCCCCCGATTCAATCCCCCTTATCAATGTAAATAACTCTCCCATCACATTAAAATTGTACACACTGTCTCTATTCTGAAATCCAGTTCACTATCCCATGCCTGGTCACTAAGGAAGCAAGACTTGCATTGTCACCCCTCTCCTTCCTGTGAGCTAGGGATTTCCTGGAAGAAAATCTTTCTGAAGGTGCTCAGAGCCAGAGGAAGTTACAGGATGCTCCCCTGTCTCTTCCCATACCGATCATCAAGGGACCAGGACTGGAGATGCTGGGAATCAGGATGCATCGAAAAGCATGCTTGTCCTGTGGTGTGCATACAACTAAAATTTATCAATTTTATCTGTATAAGGTATTTTAATAATCAGGATATTTTCAATTCAACAATTAGTATTCAGGAATACACAAAAAAATCTATTTTGCATCTGAAAGTTATCTGTGCAAATACGTATTCAAACTATCTTCGTTTACTCTTCATCACTGCTCCTCTTCATCCTGCTGAAATGCTGAATTGTTTAATTTATACATAAACACGTGCATTGAAAGCTTCTTAAAAAAAATCCAAAAACAAATGACAAAAGCCATCCAACCCAACCTCTAAAAAAAAAACAAAACAAAAAAAAACCACCACCCCTGAACTCCATTGTTTCCCCACATTTATAACCAAAGGACCTTGGGACAAGAAAGGATAAACGTAAGCAGCTCTGGCAGTCTGACCCACAGTCAAATGTCCTTTTCACTAAACAGCACACAAAGCATAATTAATACTTTTGGCCCAATTCAGCAGAATATCTAAGAACGTACTTGAATCATTTTCTGGAATACAGCTATTTTCCTACATCTAGCTTAATGCTGTCAGGTTTGCCAGCACTTTTTCAAACAGTTCTTTAATTTCTTTAATTTTCTTGGAATTTACTGCTGTACTTCAGTTTTTGAGACAATTTGGATCATGAGAAATGTCTTCTATTTTAACTGTTATAATCCGAATCATTATCAATTAACCAGCTGAGCCACAAAATGCTGACTCCTTTATTTCCCCATCCTCATAATTGCCATCTTGGAGGAGGAATTCAGTTAAACAAGAGAGATATTTCTGTAATACAAAATTATAGACTACTAGAACAACCACCACCAGTTTACAATTTGTCATGCCTAGATAGTTTTTAAAACTGCATGTCTGCATTTTCAAAACCATAAAGTTCCATATATAGAGAAAGAAGATCCACTAAGTAACAATTAAAGTAAGAAAAAAAGCTGTCACTGTCCACAGGAACCATGTCTAGTCACGTTTTCAGTCAGTCAGTCAGCTAGCTGAGGGTCATGTCATTACTTAGTTTCTGCAGAAAAAACACAAGTACAAAAATAGTATCAAAAAGCAACATACCTACTTTTATTTAAAAACATCATTGTTACAACAGCATATAAATAAGGCTTTTAACATATTTAGAAAATATTAAAATTTTATATATGCTTCCCTAACTTTTAAAATACCACCTCTATTTCTGAGCAGTATTTGCAAGTCATCAGCTTTTCTGGATTATAATGCTGGTACAAAATATAGTTAACTTTTTTTTTCTGGAGTATATTTTAACTATGATATAATATTTTTTTTAAAAAACATTTTTCAGAGAAATAAGTGATTATAAATATCCATGTTTATAAACATCCAAAAAAATGAATGCAAATTAAGTCAGTGATGTGGGAATTTTTCAGGACAAGAATAATGAAAGATAAGAATAAATGTTTTCCAACCTATTATTTAAAACATCACCAAACATTTTCAGAAGGGGAAAAATCAGTAAATCCATATGCTATGAGTGAAAGCCAATCAGCAACGGTTATTAGGAGCCACAGAATCCAGCCCTAGACATTTGTGGTTTTAATTTCTAATATAGTGCTAGAAGCTCTGCTTTCTAAGGACTTCTTGAAAGCTTCATGAAAAATGTTTGGGAGGGGCTGAAGGCTTTTTTGTTGTTGTTTGTGCATTGTTGGGAGGTTTTTAGGTGCAGTGCAGTATATAAATAGAACTATTAGGTTGCAACAAAGATTAATCCAAATTCCACAATACATTCTTTTGCAAGATACCAAATTCTTTCCTTCCCCTTCTGTTTTTCAGTGAAATAATTTGCACAACAGGTGACAGATAATTGCAGAGAGGTTCCCACAAAACACTTAAAACGATGCAAAAACCTAAATAGAGAGCAGAAGCTGGTCAACACCAAGGACATTAAGATAGCTTCTGCTTTTAGCAACTGCCTAGAAGTAAACACTGTAGTTGTCTTCTCAAGTCTATGCCAACTCAAAGCAAGATGGTTTAAAGTGGTTGTTTTAACCACTAATACTTACTTAGCATAAGATCGGAGAATCTCACCCCAAAACCCCTTTGTATCAGATCTTAGTAGTTCAGAGAACCATATAGGTCTGTATCTGCATCATTTCTCCACTACTTCTAACTATTCATATAAACAATTGAATTTTCATGAACTTGTAGGAGAGCCAGAGCCTGCAAAATTCCTGAAGTGGATTAGTTTAGAGTATTAATACAAAGGTATTCAAGTTCTCCAGATAAACAATGGCTGTTATAAGATAATAAAATGTTCTTATGATCAGAAATTTACCTTGCAGGATCATTATCAGTAGCATACCGTTATCATAAAATATTTTATAAAAAACAATTTTGTAAATTATATTAAAAAATATTTACATGCAAGAAACACTATTGGGGGAAAGACTTCAAAAATCAGATAGAAACTGCATTGACAAAAATCAATATTTGATTTAAATTGAATTATACAATTGAAATTTTTTTCAGATAGATTCCAATGAATCCACTTGTCTTATCATAGATTTTAAGCAGAGAACCTTGCATAGAAAAGACTATTGCAGAAATCCAGCCACTTTGTTAGAGATAAGAGGCAAGCAATACAACAGAATTTTAGAAAGGATTTTAAGAGGCAATTACTTCCTTAAGTGAAAACTCACAGACATTTTAGATAAAATTATTTCCTCTAGATAAAATTCAAACAGAACAGAAGTTAATATTCTTACATCTTTAAAAAAAAAGTACTATTTCAGAAGTAGAGAGAAGAATTCCATCCCTCTTCACATATAAAGCTTTAATCGAAAACAAAATAAAAGCCTCTAAGCTACTTCAGAACTTGTTTGTCAGTCAGTCCAATGCAGGGTCACACAGCAGTAAACCCGACATAAATGTACAAGCCCTTTTAAAAAGGAGCACAGATGGAATCTATTAAGTATCTCATTTGATTTTGAGACACTGGCTACTGAAAAAAAAGGCAAGCAAATAATTTTGTCTGTCAATCCTAAGAGTTAAATGCTAAGACCATCTGCTAAGAGACTCGCTATCAGACACCTGATGCACAGAATGTAACACACTACATTTAGAAAATTTTTCTACCTGCATTAGTGCATGGACACAGCAGATGAAAGGCTAACCAGCGTGGAAGTATTCAGCAGTTATTTGCACCAGATATACATGTAAAATGCCCAAGACAGATTTAGGGTGTCCTTCTTTGAACAAACTAAAACTAGTACTCTGTCACCTGAAAATTTACAGAAATACAAAAACCTAGGAAAGTACAAAGAGGTCTGCTGTGATTTTGCTTAAGTAAAATAATTATTATTATTTATTATTCCAGTCTAATTAATAAATAAGTAAACTTATTTCTCCAGTCTAATTAAGTAAACTTTTAGAGCAAGGAATGTGTATGCCTTGCCCTCACCTTATAATGTTCAGGTTTCTAAATAGTCAGTAACACAGACATATATTAGAATTTCCCATTTGGTGACCAACTGCACCTTTTATTGGCTGGAGACACTGAAGAATCTTCTCAAAAATCACATCGCAAGAGTATGTGCTCATATGTGTGCACACATGTGTGTGAATAAAAAAAAACCCCACAGTTTTAGCTTTACAATCAGAAGAGAACCTCTGAGTCTTCCCACTCTTGTCTTTGTTAAAAACAAATAAATGAAAAGTAAGGATAAATCATCTTTATAATTTTGTATCCTTATTGAGTCTACATTTTTCCAGTAAAAAGTAGGCAAGGCAGACCTGGTATTGCATTACCCTTTACATCATGTTTTTTCCTCTAGTGACCAAGACCCTGCCCTTTTATCATTGGAAGCAAAAGTCATACTAAAAAAAACCTTTGTAAAAAGATAAGAGCATGAATACAAGTCACTTAAAATTGCATTCAGCCAAGCCGCTGATTAAAAGTTTCAAGTGGGTTTGAGGTACAATTCAATGCAGAAAAAAGTATGCAAGAAATCTATTTCTTTAAAAAGCAAATTGTGTCTAAGTACTAAGACCATCTTTAGTAACCCCTGCTTACCAAAAGAACAACATGGAAGTCCTTAGGAAAAAGAGGGGAAAAAAAACACTGTGGGCAAAATCTTTATTGGTCCTTGCAGTTGCCCCGTCACAAAAAGTATCTATACAAAGCAAGCTGCAAGGAGTGAAACTTAGAAGTAAAATATGGATACAAAGAGGATACAAAGAATCCGGATTCCCATTGATTCCCACTTATTTTCCTAAATAAGTTAAAGCAAAACAGCACGTTCCCTATAGAGTTAATATGGCTATTGAAATTATTGGGAAGCTACAGTTATATCTGGGAGCTATCTTGCAGGAAACAGAGATTAGCCCTCACCTCTCAAATATTTCTCTTTTGATAACAACCCTAACATTAAATAAAATAAAATAAAAACTATATAATATGGATCAGACTAGTGTTTTAGAAGGAAAAGTGAATTTTGGTCCATGAAGTCTATAAAACCTCTCTGAGCTCAGCCAACTTTGGGAGACCATAAGCATCAACTAACAAATTCTCAAACTAATTATCTTAAACTCACACCTCAATCCCTCTACAACAGTCTCTGCAATATTTTCTTATTTATCACAAGTGTATATTCCAGATACACCTGATTTCTGAGAATCCAGATGACACAAAGACCCCAAACTTTTGGTTTCACCTGGCAACCTTCCCTGTTCTTTCCATGTCCCTTCTTATTTCCCCCTTTCCTCCTCTACCCTTCAAGAGCTACTGTGCATCTTTATCTAACACCACTGTGAGGGCACGTGGTTTTGAAGAAAGAAAGACACGCACAAACTGATCTCCATTCCACTGTTTATTTTTGCATACTCTTTTCAATGTTAACTGCTACTATTATGTACATAAAGCGAGTGTTTTGGTGAACATTCAGACTGATGTTAGTCAACTGGTTCATATTTGTTCAAAAATTATAAAAATAGATTTTGACTGAAAAAAAGTCTAAGTGTGCATATATAAGCACACACCCCCACATATATACATATATGTATACACACATATCACAAATTAAATGTCAAGTTGTTAGCTGAAAACAGATTTAATCATTATACATTCACATCCAGCTTCAAAATGTTTTGCCTATTACTATTTCACATAGTTGAACTTCAGTTTAAGTAAGAGCTCACCTGCGTTCTCACCTGCTCAGTAAGTTCTCTGACGTTTGTTAGACTCTTCCGTAGGCGAGTCTGCCAACTTTACTTTAAGCCTGACACCATTCACAATCTTGCCATGCAACGCAGTTATAGCATCACTGGCACTTGCTCTGTCTGCAAATTTTGCATAGGCAACATTTTTTCCAGACACAAGGTAAACTTTTATTAAGTTTCCAAAACGACTGTAAAAAAACACAAAGATAGTTTGCAGGTTTTGCCACAACATAGAAACCCATTGTAGAATCTGAAGTATATACGATTTGGTAGCTGCAAAAACTATAGTCTCATACGTATGGTGTATTTTCTTGTGCTGCCTTCCTCCACAGACCCCAATTTTCATATTCTCTGTATACAGAATTCCAAGCAGAATAGAAATAAAACCAGAAGTTCAGAGGCAATATTTTCTACGGACTACTACAAAAGGACCACAAGCACCAGTGATTTCTCTCTTATTTAAAAGAAAACGTCAAGCTAATTGACACCACAAAAAAAAAAAAAAAGCCAGAAAACATACAAACTAGTAAATAATTCAAAGGTTCAACTTGCATCTCACTTAAATGAGCTTGCTAAGCTGAGATTCATCTTTGAAAAGGTTCTACTGAAATGACTCAGAAAGCAAGTGCAAAAGCTTTGTGGAAAAACCCAGATTTCCAAATCCTCAGGAGATTCCTGGACAGTGTATCAAAAAAAAAAAGGTTTAAAAAAATAAAGTCCGCTTGCTTCGTGCTCAAGTTACATAAGCGTCAAGACTAGAGTGCACAGCCACCTCCTTCTCCAGCATCTGATTAAGAAAATCCAGTATATCAGATCAGTACAGTTTTAAATTTCACCCAAGCGCATATTGTTTCTTTTCCCCTCCCGGTACTTTGAAAATATTTTGGCTTTCCAAAGATCTATTGCAAATGCCAGCTATTATAAGAGACAAATGTTGTCTTTTTCTTCAAGAGAATACTAGAAGTTAATAGTATAAAATACTGGAGAACAGTTGAACTATATCTTTATTTTAAAGACGGCAAAAATAGCTTCTCAAGTCTTTGCTCCTCATAGGGAGGCAGTGTGAAAAGCCTGAAACACCATCTATAAGATGCAAACCATCAAAATGTCTCTGAACATAATCAGAAAAAAACACACTCTATACTTACTCCCTTAATTTACTGTGGAAATTGATCAAAACTCTTATATTCCTCATAGAAATACATTAAAAAAATGCTAACTAAATAAGGCTATAAGAACAGGAAGTACTACATTCTATGATTTACAAATTTTGACACTAGACATTTAACTGCAGCTGACTGATACTCCATCTGTGTTTCGAGGTGAATTCCATTACTTGCTTCAAAAATCAACCGTTGCCTATTCATCATTTACTAACTATGCCCTGTCTTTTTTGGAAAGGGTTTTCATCATGACAATCCAAGTTTATTTTCAACATTTATTTTAAACATCTCAAGAGGGTTTTCTTGGTTACAGAATACTTATTTGTAAATGGAGCCTTACCAGAACACATCCTCCAACACATTTATGGGTAATGGATACGGATGAAAAAGTATGAAAAGCCTTTCCTTCACAGGAGTATCAGGTGGAACTTTTTTTTTGGGTGGTGGAAGTATGGCATCTGTTTGGGGCTGAAGTAACTGCGAGCTGCAAGTTACTCCAAGTGCCTGCTGAAACAAGGGAAAAAATGCAAGTATAAAACTAACCAATAGCAAGGTGGAAAGACATTTTAACTCACTGGCAATTTTTGTTTCTATCACAGGACAGAGAGGTTCTACCAGTTCTCACCTTAATAAATTTGTCTACTTTGGTTATTTCATTAAATTGGGCAATAAATCCAGGTAAGGTCAGACACCTCTAAATGGAACAAAAATGTACAAACCAACCAGAGGTACATCTTAAGAACATAGCAACTAAAACATTTACGGAAGAAAGTGAGCTGTGTTCTTCATTAACATGTATGAAGTTCCTTACAACAACTACAAATAAAATTAACAGTATCCATTACATTAAACTTACAGGAGGTGTCCTATACTGCTGAACAACTGCATTGTTATTCCGCAGCACTGTTGACACTTGGGCTGTTACCAGCTGTGTTGCCATTTTTCTGATGAGGCTGCAAGCAGAAGTGATAATAAACTATTTAAAACAAAGAATTATGTTACAGAAATCTTATAGTCAGCAAGAGAAAATGAATCTTAATGCACATCTAAAAGCGTCTCTGAAAATCTGTAAACTCATGCGGGTAACAAAAAATCAAGTCGGGCTTTTGTGACATGCTAGCCATGATCTGCAGGCATGCATACTAGCTGCAACTGATCGAAAACACTCTTACATGTCTATATAGAGAGATACAAAACTCTTCTTCACTTTTTTTAATACTCTAGAGAAAAAAATAAAGACTAACTCTACAGAGCCCATGACATTTTGTTAAAGGTGCCTAAAAGGCGCAAGGGACAGAAAAATTTCACTGTTTCAATAAAGACCACAGAGATTGAATTCAGAAGGCAGAATATTATCACAGAAAGTTTACTTCCAGCTCTCATTTTCCAGTGACTTTCCTTCGTTATGTTGGGTAATAAGAAAAAGCAATTGCATTTTTTGCAGAGATTCACAGCCCAGGCTGTAGCATCATGAAACTGCAGGAATTACTGAAGAATAAAGGAAATTGTATGAAAAAAGGATGGCTGCAATTAATTAATTATTTTACTTTTAGCTTAGATCAGGCATGAACTTCTGAAGTAAATCTCTCCATTGCCCCTCCTTACTGTCCTCATTCATATCACAGAACAGGTTTGACATGAAGTAGATTCCTTTCGAATGAAACTAAGCCAAAGTATTCACTGCAGGAGCGTACCTAAGCTGCTCCAACTTGCAATGGGCATTCAAAGCACCAGAGCAGATTAGAGATGGTCAAAGTAAAACCTTGACGACCTCTATACAGTGAGGATATCAGATCCTTAGCATTCAACGGTTTTACTCTACATACATGCTTCACAAGGCTACTATTTGCAGTACTGCAAACAGAACGAAGAGATTGAGTAGATAAATCTGGTTTTAATACAAAAACCTCATCTAACAAACATTTCAGCCTTTTTTACATCTTACAGAGACATTTACGAAGATTCTCGCCAAATACAAGATTTTCAAATGTATCTTAAGAATATATATTAAAATTTTTTCTTTACTAAAGACTAATAAGTTGCAAAAAGTATAGGGTTTTTTTAATGGTTTAGAGTAAACACCTCAATTTCAGAAAATACTATCTAGAAGTATGAAACAAGATCACAGTGACATCGCAGTTGCTTCTTATGTTAAAAAAATTATTTATTTATTCATTTTAAATTTTGCTTTCCAGAACACGACTTGCAACTCTCCATCTCTATGTATTGGTACTTACTCTGAGCTATCACTCCCATCTTCTAGAAAAGTGACTGTTAATCGATTTCCAGGAGGGTACTCAAACCCATGTAATTTATACTTGGCATATATAGCTGATGCAGCGGTACTGTACTGAATCACAGCATACCCTAAAAATACAGTGCACACAGCTTCAGTATGATATGGTAAATCCTAAGAACCAACTACATTCATATAAAGCAATATGATTAAGCTCCCTATAAGTCAGGCGTAATATAAAACTCTTAATTTTTTTTTACCAGAGTACATTACTTAATAGCAGCATCAGTAGTACATGTGAAGAAAACTTAGGTGGAATTAACTTGTGTTGTCAGACCAGCTATATTTACACTAACTTGAAAAGACAGTAACAAAGCAATGCAAATAAAAATATGTTTTCTTCCTTCTCTAACCCTGAATTAGAAACAAGCATACATACAGTTACATTTTAAGATGCAATTATCCCACACACAACAGAGACTTACATACACCTTATTTCAGGATGAAAACTCGGATCTGTTTAGAAATCAGAACTAGATGTCTAATAATTTTCCATATTTCTCCTTTTATTCAAGTCAAAACCATAAACTTAATTTGACCAAAAATAACTTCAAGATTTTGATTCTGTCCTTCTTTAGATTCCATTATCTAGTGAAGGTATTTAAGGTTACCTGTACATGGTGGGTTCATACAAAACTAAATTTTTGGGTTTATGCATCAGTGATAGTAGCAGCCACTGATACATGAAACATTCTTTCCAACAAGTGTATCCTACTTTGCAACACAAATGAATCAAAATACAATGAAGATGCCTTCCATTCACAAAAAGGACAAAAAAAAAAAAGAAGCCCTTTTGTACATTTTTTTTTTTGTACTTACCACTATTAGTATGAGGATCTCGCTGAACATCACAGTATTCCAGTCCTGGGACTAGATCAAAGAGGGTAAACAGCTGCTCTTGGATAAAGGGAAGCCGCGATACCACTGACAGACGTTTGGAGACTGCCTCTTGAATTCTGCACTCAGTTTTTTCAAAACTGCAACACTCTGGCTGCCCACCTCAATAATCAACATAAAAATAAATAATTTGAGTTATCACACTAGCATGCCTTTATTTCACAAGTATTTTTCAGTCAAATTTTAAAAGTAATCTAGGTCACCTATATAACAAAGGTAAAGTGTTTATTTCACCAATACAGGTCACAAAATCAACCAACTAGAGCAAAGGCAGACATAAAAATACAGAAACAAAATACCTGACTCATTTTTAATCCCAACGCCTGATCTACTATTTAAGTGTTGATCTAAGTCTCTATTAGCTTCCCTTCTTCCAAAGTGAATTCTTATTCTGTGACCATACTCAACACTACAAATCATTTTTAGTATAAAGAGCTGTGACTTACAAAACGGAAGCATATTCCCTCTTGGTTCTTGCCTCATGTTATTAATAAAATAATCCTGTTCAAAGGACTCTGACGACTTATTTTTTGGTTCAGCCAAAATGGCCCTGTAGCCTGAAAAAAAACAACCACACAAACAGCAACATATCAGCCCATGTGAATTATGTGACCAGATCTGCATTCTTGAAGTAGTGTACTTAAAAACCTATGACTCAGAAAAGCCAGTAAGTGCTGGCTTTAGGAAAATAAGTGATCCATAATTCTTGAAGCCTGCCATAATAACAGCGTGAAAGTTACCAACTTCCACATAGGACTACTCCTAGTCACCAATTAAGCACAACAGAGCCTAACTGCTGTGAGAGTGACTGAGCACTACTACAGGCTGCTCAGGGAGGTTGTGGAGTCTCTGTCCCTGGAGATATTCAAAAGCTGTCTGGACACGACTCTGGGCAATGATGGTGCAGGGGAGTTGGGCAAGACGACCTCCAGAGATGATCTTCCAACATCCACCATTCTGTGATAGTTGACAGGATTCAGAGGTGTTTCAGAGACAATCACCTGAACTTCCATGCTATAACAGCAGCTCATCCATGTTTTGCACTGATCTAGGTTTTGCTTTTATGAAAAAAATAGGCACTACTCTCAGGCTATGCCACTAACTTCCATTTTAACTTCACAGCAGAAAGGAAATAAAATTTAACTGCTAAGTAATCTCAGGCTCCTATTCCTATGCAAGAATTACCACAAGTATAATTTTTGCAGAACCACTTACAATAGATATGAAGTAGAACGACTATGTGTATTAATGGGGGGGACAGCACACAAGAACAACAACAAAAAAAACCCAACCAGATCCACAGGCCAAGCTGTTTCATATTTGTGATTAAGTGAGCATTGAACAGGAAGTTGGACTGGAAGACTGTTGTTAGGTCTTCCCCAAAAGCCTTTCTCCTCCTGTATTAGCAACACACCACGCACTTCCGCCCCTAACCACTGTGGTGGCCTTCTACCAGACCCACCAAAACCCATTAACATTTGGTTAACATTGGTACTGGGGCATAAGTGACAGACGGGTGGTCATAAAACCCAAAGTCTTTCATTTGTGACATAAAATGAAAACAAACTTCAAACTTCAATTAAGGTAAAATTGTTCTTAAACAAATGTAACCACACCAGAATCCCTACAGATTATCAAATATACTTTTTACATAAAAACTAATTTTATTTATATATGTTTGACTAAAAATGCGTAACTTCAGGGACACATTACAATGGGGTTTTCCTATGTATGAAACCTAGATGACACACCAATAATAAGGCATGAAAGAGAACTCGGTATCCATTCCAAACTCTTTTCACTGATTCTACTCGCAGTTTTTGTCCCGGAAGAATGTAATCAAGTGACTCTTCTCAATCTATGTCAATAATGCTGTTTTTTACTTGCAACAGAGCCTTATCTCAAGATGTGTTTACATCGTAATTTACCTACACACAAAACTAACAATTTAAAGGTACATTAATGATGATACACATTTATTGTGGAAAAAATGAAAGAATTTATTCAGATTCTTACTTCGATCACACTCTTCAATTGCTCGGGCAGCTTGCGATGGTTTTAAATATCTCACGTAGCCCAAACCCTTACTTTCTCCAGTAGTTTTGTTTTTAATAATGCTGCAATATTCAATGTCTCCATACATCTAGAACAATTAAAAAGGGTGTTAATTTACAATATTTGACAATTCATGTTCCCTGCGTTAAGCCCTTCTGATACCTTAAACTTCTCTCGCAGATCTTCCTCTGTATAGAATTTCGGTATCATAACAAAGATTCGTGTAAGCTCCTCATCTTCAACATCTCGGTGGCTTCCAGAAGCTCTTGACTGTGCAATAAACACCTAAAAAAATAATTACGTAGACATTAATCACTGCAGACAGGGTCTTAACCACGTATCAACAATCACAAGAAACTATGTGTTTTAACAAGTCTCTGTATTAACTTCTCACATAAGCTACCTTTCCTAACAGGAAGGGTAAAAAACATCATCATCATCTCTGGTCATAGATGCATCTGTGACAAGGAATATACAAATACAATACATCTCAAATGGTTTCGCAAACAAGACAGGAGCCAGCAGAAGTTCTCATGGGGGACAATGAAGAATGGTCAGGAATACCAAAGCCCGATTCAGCAGCACTGCCAATGTCAGAGGTGATACGTGAGTTAGCAAACAAATGATTACTGCAACAGGCCTAGTAAAGCAGTAGTAACAAAACATAAACAATCAAACAAAAAAAGCCTGGCAGCTTAATAAAAAGTTAATGAGCAGTTCACTACTCAACTGGGTTAAAGTCTGCACACATACATAACTCGAAATCTTTTCAATCACTGAAATTAATTTAATCTCAGAACTGCACTCCAGAAGACAATCAGGCAAAAAAAACCAAAATAACATAAGCACAGCTAATAGACACACAGAATGGTTTGGCTGGAAGGGACCTTAAAGATCACTTAACTCCAACCTCTCTGGCACGGGCAGGGGCACCTTCCACTGGATCGAGCGGCTCAAAGACCCATCCAACCTGGCCTCGAACGCCTCCCGGGATGGGGCAGCCACGCCGTCTCTGGGCAACCTGTTCCTGCGCCTCATCACCCTCAGTGAAAAACTTCTTCCTACCGTCTAATCTAAATCTCTCTTTCACTTTAAAACCACCCCCCCGGTCCCACCCCTACACTCCCCGAGAAAGAGCCCCTCCCCACCTTTCCTGGAGCCCCTTTCAGTACTAGAAGGCTGCTCTAAGGTCTCCCCTGAGCCTTCTCTCATCCAGGCTGAACAACCCCATCTCTCAGCCTGTCCTCACACGGGAAGCGTCCCAAGCATAACACAACAACAATAACAACGGGAAAGCCAGTTCCCAGGCTCCGCGTTCCCCCGCCGTTCACAGCTCCAGCCACGCGTGGGGCCGCGGGCGGGGCGCCCCGAGGACCCCGCTCTGCCGGCACCTTGATGGGCTTGGTGTCGGGCGCCAGGCTGCGGCCGTGCATCTCCTCCATGGCCCGGCAGGCCTGCGAGCTGCGCGCGAACTTGATGAAGGCGATGCCGCGGGACTCATTGGTGCGCTTGTCCCGCAGCAGCCAGATGTTCTGGATGTCGCCGAACGGGGAGAAGCGCTCGCGGATCAGCGCCTCCCCGGCGTCCTTGCCCAGCACCACGAACACGCGGCTGTTGGGCGGCTCGTCCAGGCCCTCGGCCGAGGTGCGGGCCCCGCCGCTCTCCTCCATGGCGGCGCCAGCGGAAGAGCGCGCGCAGCGGCCACTGCGCCACTTCCAACGCCTCCGGGCGGGGCCTGGGGCGGGGTTGCGGCTGCGCAGGGGCTGCGGGGCCTGCGCAGGGACTAAGGGACCTTAAAGATCGTCCCGTTCCAACCCCCTGCCGTGAGCAGGGAGATCCCACCAGATCAGGCTGCCTGAGAACCATCCAACCTGGCCTCGACCACCTCCAGGGATGGGGCAGCCACAGCTCCCCTGGGCAACCTGTGCCAGAGCCTCACTACCCTCAGGGTGATGAAATTCCTCCTTATGTCTAATCTAAATCTGCCCCTCTCCAGTTTATACCCATTCTCTCTGGTCCTATCACCACAAGCCTTTGTAAACAGCTCCTCCTCAGCTTTCTTGTCGGCCCTTCAGGTACTGGAAGGTCGCTATAAGGCCTCCTCTGAGCCTTCTCCAGGCTGAATAACCCCAACTCTCAGCCTGTCCTCATCAGTGAAGTGCTCCAACCCTCTGATCATCTTTGTAGCCCTCCTCTGGACCTGTTCCAACAGCTCCATATCCTTCTTCCATTGAGGATTCCAGAACTGGACACAATACTCCAGATGAGGTCTCACAAGAGAGGGACAAAGGGGCAGAATCGCCCCCCTCGCCCTGCTGTCCACGCTGCTTTTGATGCAGCCCAGGACACAGCCGTCTGGGCTGCAAGCACACACTGCTGGCTAATGTCGAGCTTCTCATCGACCAGAACCCCCAAGTCCTTCTCCACAGGGCTGCTCTCAATCACATCACACAGCATCCTGTATTGAAACCAGAGATTGCTTCGACCCACAGGGAGCACCTAGCACTTGGCCTTGTTGAACCTCCTGGGGGTCGCACAGGCCCACTTCTCCAGCTTGTCCAGGTCCCTCTGGATGACATCCTGTCCTTCCGTTGTGGTAACTGTACCACTCAGCTTCGTGTCACCGGCAAAGTTGCTTACATATTGATATCCACCCTGAGCTTTATCTTCTCTAGGCTGAACAGTCCCAGGTCTCTCAGCCTTTCCTCATGAGAGATGCTCCGGTTTCTTAGTCATCCCTGTGGCCCTTCGCAGGACTCTCTCCAGTATGTGCATGTCTCTCTTGTGCTACATAGCCCAGAGCTGAACATAGTACTCCAGGTGTGGCCTCACCAGTCCTGAGTAGAGGGGAAGGGTCATCTCCCCTGTCCTGCTGGTAACACTCCTAATGCAGCCCAGGATACCAGAAGCCTTCTTTGGCACAGGGGCACATTGCTGGCTCACATTCAGCTTGGTGTCTGCCTTGATCCCCAGGTCCTTTTCTGCAAAGCTCTTTCAGCTGGTCACCCGCCAGCAAGTAGTAGTGCACGGGATTGTTCCTCCCCAGCTGCAGGACTTTGCACTTCTGCTTGCTGAATCATAGAATCATTAAGGTTGGAAAGAGCTCTAAGATTATCAAAAACATCTTGTTGCTTCTGTCAGACCATTTTTCAATCAGTAGGGTCTATCTGGATGGCAGCATGACCCTCCCCGCCTGTGTATTTACCATTCCTAGTTTTGTGCCCTGTATCAGTATTTCCCCAAAATGCTCACTTCTTCTGCAATAATTTACTTATTTTTAAAGCCTCCCCTTCAACCAGACACTCACTACACTGCACAATGACCCATCTCCTTTGAAATTGTGCTATTGTCATAAAGAGAGAGTTCTTCCATGAACACACGTTTTCCAAGGCCTTTGCTGCTATAGGCAACACCAGGGCTTACCGTGCATCTTGTGAACTCTCAGGATACAGAAGCCCAGGGAACTTAATGTATTTCATGGAAAACCAACACAAAAAATACCCAGGAAAAATAATTATCTATAGGAAAATAAGCATGCAGCCAATAGAATAATAGAATCATTTGGGTTGGAAGGGACCTTAAAGATCATCTAGTTCCACACCTCCTGCCATGGGCAGGGAAAATAATGTCTGAAGAATGTGATGTTATTATAAAGTTCTTAAATAGATGGATTCAAAAATAAATAATCCCCCATCTGAACACAGGAGCTGATGGAGCCCTAGGTTGTAGTGGTCCTGACCACCCTGGCTAGGCATGAGCTGGGGATGGGCTGTGCCAAGCTGGGCTATAGGCACACCCTGGCCTTCAGGCTGTGCCATACAGCACACATCCCTCAGCCATGGGATAAACTCAGCCAGCTTTTCATTACAGAAGAGCCTGTAGGCAGCTCCCACTCGGTACCAGTGATTACACCTCCTTCCTAGCCTTGCCCTTATCTAACAGCACAACAAGGTCTTGTGAGAGTATTGTTTCAGTTTTGACTGTAGAAATTATAGACTTGTTTCCTTGTGAGAAAATCCTATAAAAGCTTGAAAGCCCAAAAGATAAGAATCTCAGCTATGGAGGTGTTTTGCACAACATGCTGCACATGGGCCGGAGGCCCGCTCAATGCTGTATCACCTGTCATCCTGTCACTGCACACCCTTGTGAACAGTCCTTCCCCAGCTTTCTTGTAAGCCCCCTTTAGGTACTGGAAGGCTGCTGTAAGGTCTCCTCGAAGCCTTCTCTTCTCCAATCTTAACAGCTCCAGTTCCCTCAGCCTGTCCTCATATAGGAGGTGCTCCAGCCCTCCAATCATCTTTGTAACCCTTCTCTGGACTTATTCCAACAGTTCCATATCCTTCTTATGTTGAGGATTCCAGAACTGAACACAATACGCCAGGTGGGGCCTCACAAGAGAGGAGTAGGTGGGCAGAATCACCTCCCTTGACCTGTTGACCACACTTCTTTTGATGCAGCCCAGGATACCAGAATACTTCTGGACTGCGAGTGTGCATTGCTGGTTCATGTTAAGCTTCTCATCAATAAGCACCCCCAAGTACTTCTCCACAGGGCTGCTCTCAAGCACGTCATCCCCCATTCTGTATTGAAACCGGAGATTGCCCCAACTCAGGAGCAGGACCTAGCACTTGACCTTTGTTGAACCTCATGAGGTTCACACAGGCCCACTTCTTTAGCCTGTTCAGGTCCCTCTGGATGACATCCTATCCTTCTGGTATGACAACTGCACCACTCAGCTTGGTGTCATCTCCAGGCTTGCTGAGGGTGCACTCAATCTCACTGTCTGTATCAATGAAGGTATTAAACGGCATTGGTCCCAGTATGGACTGCTGAGGGGGACACCACTTGTCATAGATCTCCATCTGGACATCAAGCCATTGACCACTACTCTTTGAATGCGACCGTCCAATCAATCCCCTATCCATCGAAAAGTCCACCCATCAAATCCAGATCTCTCTAATTTAGAGAGAAGGGGGGACCACATCGAAGGCTTTACAGAAGTTCAGATAGGTGACACGAATGCCTCCCATTCCTGCCAGAAAGAAGGGTGTGAGGCTTACTCCCATTCCATGGGCCTGCAATGGCCATTTTTAGGAGAATGTACCGAGTTCTTTTCTCTGTGACTGCACATTGCTTTGATGACAACTGTTCTTTGATAGGTGAAGTGTGGAGCAATGATGGGGGACTCACTGGGCCTGAGGTTGCTGGGTGACAGCAGGGCAGCCTTGGTGCCCTCCGAGAGCTGAAAGGTACTTACTTGTCTCTCCACCCTTCCCCAGCAGGCATGGGCCTGGGGGCTGTCCCACAGGGACCTTTGCCCTCTGCCTGAGCCATTGCCTTCAGAAATCCCACTTACCATGAATGTGTCTTGACAGGCAATGGAGGAAGAGATGAAATCTACAGTTCTGGAGGCATTCTAAGTAGCACTGTGACCCTCAGAGTAATCCTGAGGCACTACTTTTACTGTGTTTTAGATTGGCCTTCCAGACAAAAGTACATTTACCTTTACCCTTCCCATCGAAGCAGCTCTAGAAAAGCAATCATGGAACTTAAAGCTTCCTTAATCCCCAAAGGTATGAATGGCAAATTCCATAATTCTGCATCTCTCAGAATGTAGGGGGGGAAAAAAAAAGTGCTTTTTCCCAATTGTAAATTGGATAACTTAAAAAAAATAATTCATGGCCATCAGCAACCAAATAAGGTTAAGAAATTGTGCAGCTTAATGAAGTCTTACCAAACTTACCTTTATTATTAAGCCTGTGTAAAATTTTCATTAGACACACATTATTTTTTTATCATTGTGCAAGATAGAAATGTTTTCTAAGACCGTACAAGGCGATAGATATGACCAACAACAGTGAACTCTTCTGTAACATTGTACAAATTTCCTTTTTTAAAATATTTTTTACATACCTCAAAATGGATGACACTGAAAAAGATCTTTATTCAGAAATGTTCTCAGTGCCACACTGTTGGAAAAGATGGGAAGTAGAACTCAGGGCCAAATCTTTGGGGTATATTTGGCTGCAGAACAGGACAAGCTGCAAGATTTTCTCACTCAGATGCAAACAAAAGCAAAGCTAAAACAGGTGACATGGATGAGGTGCAGTGTTGGAAGGAACATATACAGGAAAAAAAAATTATTTTTCTTTGGTGGTTCGATAGAAATCCTTACACGCAAGACTTTTACTCTCACAGCTTGTCTACTTTCCATTACTGCAGATGAATCTGCACTATAGTTTCAGAAGCAAAAATCCTTGGTCTTTAAACCAAAACCATTTTTTACCAGTATTTAGCACGTTACATCAGAAGGTGTATAGCTTCCACAGAACTTTGTAGTTTTAACTGGTAGATGTTCATGTCTGTTTCTTGAGTGCTCTTAGAATTTGTTTGCTGGTCACTACCCTCTACTGGCATCGTGGTGTGCTGCAGTTGCTTTGCTCAGTAATGCTTGACTAAATAAATTGTCTCACCTACTAGTAACTCATGCATTTTCTTGCGTTTTTCACGGTCAGTCTTGAAAAGCAATGGAACATCTGAAAATTTAAAGTAATCCTGTGGGGGTTTCATTGTTTGTATTTATATTATTTGAATATAAATTATATAATTAGAATCAAGCTCCTAATTACAGATACAGTCCTGCTTTTTTTTTTCCTGGTTGCTAAGGTGATTTAGAATTGGCAGACTTTTTTATTTTTCTGTCATTTCTAGGAAATGTTTTGCGACATTCACTTTACACTGGGACTTCCTTCATACAAAACATTGTCAGCATATATTAATTATTTTTTCTCATTAAAAATTTAGTCAACAAGTCATATTAGGACAAGTTTTTTTAAAAAAGGCAACAAATTGATATAAAAATCCACTTTAGACAATGGAAAATGTCAGGTCTGGAGGACAGAAGAGAAACTTGAACGTGTCATTATAGGTATTCCAGTAGTCTTCAGTACAACAGTCGGTTTCTGTTGACAGAGTCAATATTAGCAGGGTTGGAAGGAAACATTAATGGCTTTTAAACTTCTGTCAAGAGATTCCAGGAACTGGCCATTGATAATACTTTTTCTAATGCCCTTCAATGGAGCACAACCTTGATAAATTTCCTGTCAGTCTGTAGATGCTCACTTTCAACAAGTATTTTAAATTAAAGTTGGATCTTCTGGTTACTGGGGTTACAAAGACACTTACATAGTTTCAAAGTAGTTGTATGTGAAATGGTGCAAAGAACTGCAACTCTCCATGATGCAAAAAGGATTTATGTTTGACTTATTAAAGTGACACACGGTGTACCTTGGACACTTAATATTATATATCATTTATGCTAACATTCCTCTTGGATTGTAGTCACCTTCTGTTCAGGAGCATCACACCTTTGATTTGAAACCATTGATATTTTCATTAATAGATGATGTTGGACCAGCCTTGTACTTTATTATGGTTTGTTTTTCAGAAGTTAACTGGAGTGAGAATATACTAACAGAATATTTGGAAAACCCTAAGAAATACATTCCCGGTACAAAAGCTATTTTTACAGCAATTAAAAAGCATAATGAAAGCACTGATTTATTGCATGCTTGAAAAAAAGCGACTTCATGAAATGTTGCTGCAACAGCTGTAGTGTCAGTGAAAAATGTTTTGAATTTCAGCTAGCTCCTATGTCAAGTTTTAGTATTTTGACATTAATTATTCATTAGGGACTGGCCTTAGCAAAATCAAACCAGGATATGTTTTAATGATGTCTATGTCCTAATAGACAATATTAGGAAATGAGCATTATTTATATTGTGTTACATATATTGTAGACCTTTGTGGAGGATACTATAGAAATGAATAAGGAGATCCAAAAGCCCAATTCTGCAACTAGTCATTCAAACACCAACTGCAACTGTTATTCAATTGTGGCTACGTAAATAAGAAAGCATCTGTAAGTATTGGGACTGAAAACTAAATTAGGTTTTTTGTTTGGAAAAAAAATTCTCAGCATTATCATCTGTGAAGTAGTAGACAATAAAACTTAACCTCACATTAAAAGAACACAATACAAAGGATGATGGAAGTGGAATATCAAGAATATCATATATTTTCAGGGGACAAGTGACACTTTGGTAGTGATGTTGACCTAAAAGAATGTTGAGGAGATACCTGAACACCCATGACATTTTTGGTTTAAAAGTATAACCCCACTAATTGTATTGTTAGTGTTCCTTTGAGTATTAAAACCCCGTAATCATCTACCAGTCATTTTTCAGAGTCGTGGATTTTTTTCTCCATTTGAGGATAATATATTAAGGTATACTTATCCTCTAATGTGTAGAATGAATGAGGGCTAACTAGCTCAAGCAAATGATAGCACTAGATATTTTCCCCAACAGTAGAGGATTGATGAAGGTGATTAAAGTCCTCCTAAAACCTCCTCATGAATCTGTATTGCTTGAATTGATTTATAATTTAACTCACTGTTTACACAAACGTAATAGATTACAACATACTTCACTCAAACAAGGTTTCTTTATGTCATTGCTGAAGGGAGCACTAGTACAAAACTAATTTGCTATAGATTTTATTCCCAGGTACTCATTTTATCAGTATTGTTCCAAAGCTTACCCACCAGGTAAGCTTTAACGGATTGTCTTACAGTGCTCCACAGAGCTGAACTGCTGTTTTTAAGTAAGGAAATAAGCTGGAGTTGGGTAAAAATGTTCTATGACACAACTGGATGAGTACCTGTTTTGTTTTTCTTTTGTGCTGTACCTATAAAATACTTTCTCCTTTTAGTTTAATAGTCAGGGCTTGTTCTGTTGCCTGTTTAGACAGCACATCTGCCTGAATGACAAATTTTTTTTCAAGTGCTTTTCTCAATTGCATTTTGAAGAGTCCTATGCCACTGCCTTTCTGAAGAAGAAACACTGTCCACCCAAGAAATGTATTGACATTTCTCGTGATTCTTTTAGAGCATCTCTGTATGTTTGTAACTGAGGAGACCAGGTGAGCCTGGCTAAGGCCTGCTTGCTCTCACAGTTGGCACTGTGTGCCCATGCTGATAAAAAGTTGTCATATATAGGGTGAATTAGATATAAGCTGCCTGTACCTCACTGCAGAATACCTGTAGGATTACAAAGGCAGCACAATCCTGTGCAGCCGACAACATCCACTTGCCTTTTTGGCCCTCCCACGAACGGCTGCAACTAATCTATCTCAGTCCCACGCATGAAGCTGCAGCCCAGCGTATGGTGCATGCGGTTTACTCACTTGGCAAACAGCGGTATGATTTGATGTGTGCCAGAACAGAGATAGACACAAGTTTTCTCCCAGCATCCACTGATGCACACCAGGCCGCTATCTGAAGAGGGTTTTACCATGACGGCATGTCAAAAGACTGCTCAGGTTACAGAACAGACTGTTCTGTAATCATCTTTGTCACATTTCATCTTTTTAAAAAAAAAGAGGATTATAGTTTATACACAGATTAGGGGCTGCAGAGTTCTTTAAAATGAGATGTTACAGTAAGTTGTTCACTACGTGTTTCATGCAAGAGACACAACTGGGTTTGCTTCCTTCAGTCTTGACTCTGCTATTTTTGAGTTTGTCAGTATGTATATTTTTTGCTGTCATCAAAGCCCATGCATAACCCCCTCCCAGCAAATAAACTAAAAATCCCATGAGACCGAAGAACTGCCAAGGGAAGACCTTGTGTGTACCTAGGCTTAATGAAATTCTAAACTGCTTTAAGTGTTTACATACAGAACTACCACAAAATAATCATTTTGTTGTAAACATTGGTGTGAGCCAGATCTATATAAAAGCAATATTGGTGATAATTATTTATCTGCAATTATTTCACTTGTATGCAGATGCCTGAGGTCACTGCTTGCGAGCTCGGGGTACGCGATTTCCTCCTGTAAGAGGAGCGTTTGCGGCAGCGCCGCAAGGACGAAAATGCCACTGCAAAGGCACTGAGCGCCCGCGGGGGCCCTTCGAGGGCGACGGTGACTCCGGCAGCAGCACCTGCGCTCGGACGTGCCGACAGCGCGGAGGGCCCCGCAGCTCTCGGAGCGGCTCCCCCGCCTCCCCGCGGGCGGCTCCCGGCTCCCCCCGCGCCTGCGCACCCCCTACGCCCGCCCCACTGCCGGGGGGGGCGGTGGCGCGGAGCTCAATGGATGCGTCCGCCTGCGGCAGCCTCGGTGCGCGGCGGGGGCTCCGGGAGCGCCGTGGAGCCGCGGGGGCAGCACTGCTGCCCGGGCGGGCCGCGCAGCAACGCGGGACCGGGAGGGGAAATCCTTTTGTCTTGTCTCTTCCTACGAGCCGCCGCGCGGAGCTCCTCGTTACCCCCCGCCTGCTGCGGGAGACGCGGCGCAAAACACGGAGCCTCTCCTCCCCGGCTGACCCCGCGCTATCGACACGCGTCCCAAAGCCGCTCCCTGTCCTCGCAGGGACTGCCTGAACCCCCGCCGGGTCACAATCTGATTTGGTCGAGGATTTGCCCGTGTTTTCCCAGCCACCCAAACTCCCATTCATGAATTTCCGAAGACGCCTCCATTCAGTCTTTGGCGAGCGCGTCAAAGGCATCTTTCACGTGTTAAGATCCATGACTCCGGTTTTTCAGCCGCTTCTGCGTAGGCATCGATTTAGCAACGCAACGTGTTCCACGTGCGCGCAGAAATAACCCCAGTGTGTCTGGCTCGGTGGATGCGGCTGGATCCCGCCCGGCAGTCCGGAGCCTCGGGGCGCCGCTGCCCGGGAGCCCCGCGGGAGCAGCAGCGCCCGAGCGGCTCGGTGGCGGCGGGCAGGAGCCCGCTCTGCCCCTTCGCACGGCCCCGGGCGCGAAACGCCGTACGAGCGGTGCGCGGAGCCGGGTCCCCGCATGGGAGAGGCTGTAGGCGTCTCAATTCGGGGATCCAAGATAACGGGATTGACTTGATCTTTCCGAACGGGCTCCGTTTTTCCGCCCGTCTACTGGCAGATAACACTGTAAATTAAACCTCTTTAACGGGAGCGGTTGCGTCACCTCCTCCCGCTTCTCCTGCAGACCCCGGGCGGGACCCGCGGCCGGGTTTGCCCCTACCCTGCACCGCATGACGGACAAAAGGTCCCTCCCTCTCCTTCGATGCTCCCGAACCGGGCACCCTGCAGCGCGGAGCTGCTCAGCGTATCGGCCCCCTGCTCGGGTCCCTCTCGCGGGGGACACTACCCCCCCCATCCCCGCCCCAGCTCCCCGCGGCGGGGCTCGCCCGCCCTCCCTCCGCCCCTCCTGCCCCCCCGCTCGGCTCACGCGTCCTCCCCTCCCTCCTCAGTGGTCTGAGTTACGCAGCAGCCGCCGCCGACAGCGCTTGGCAGGAGGAGTTCGCCCGAGCGCTCCCTGAGCATCTCCCGAGGCGCGGCGGCAGCGCCTGCCCGGTTCACCGTGGGGAGCCCGCCCGGCACCGAGGGGACCAGAAGCAGCGAAGGGCCAAGAGCCGACCAGCAGAAAAACACCTACAATAACACGAAAACGACTGCTAATAAAAGAGCAGTGGGCAGGAGAAGGAGGTCGCGAGGGGGAAGCGGGGGGCGAGGAGAAGGCGCGCCTGGAAGGAGGCGCCCCTCGTTCCCCCGTTCCCGGGGCGGCAGCACGTGGTGGCGGCGGGGCATGGGCGCCGCGGGGGCTCCCGCAGACTGAGTCCCCCCCGCCGCCGGCACTATGGCAGCCGCCGGCGAGCTCGACGTGGCGGCGGTGGAAAGTTTCCTAGAGAGGCACCCGGAGCTGGTGGAGAAGTGGCTGAAGAGGAAGAACTCGCCCCCTGACGCCCCTGCCGTCCCGCCGGAGGAGCGGCGGAGCGGCGGCGGCTGGGGCGGCCCCGGCGGCGGGGGGCTGCAGCGGAGAGCGTCCCAGAAGGAGCTGCGGAAGAGCTTCGCCCGCTCCAAGGCCATCCACGTCAACCTCACCTACGACGAGCACGTGCACGCCCGGGCGCAGGAGCCGCTGAGCAGCGTGCGGCGGCGGGCGCTGCTGCGCAAAGCCAGCTCCTTGCCCCCCACCACCGCGCACATCCTCAGCGCGCTGCTCGAGTCCCGCGTCAGCCTGCCCCGCTACCCCCCCACCGCCCTCGACTACAAGCGCTACCTCAGGGAGCACAACGAGCGACAGTTCTTCCTCGAGCTGGTGAAGGACATCTCCAACGACTTGGACCTCACCAGCCTCAGCTACAAGATCCTCGTCTTCGTCTGCCTGATGGTGGACGCCGACCGGGGCTCCCTCTTCCTCGTGGAGGGGGCGGCCGCGGGCAAGAAGAGCCTGGTCTCCAAGTTCTTCGACGTGCACGCCGGCACCCCCCTGCTGCCCTGCGGCTCCACCGAGAACAGCGACGAGGTGCAGGTTCCCTGGGGCAAGGGCATCATCGGCTACGTGGCGGAGCACGGAGAGACGGTCAACATCCCCGACGCCTACCAGGTAGGAGCCGCGCAGGCTCCCGGCGCTTCACTGACCCCCGATCCCCGCGGCGGCTGCCGAGAAGCCCCGCCGCCCTCCTCCCTGCCTCCCCCGAGGCATCCCTGCCCTCCGCCCTGCCTCCTTCTGCGGCATCCCTGCCCTCCGCCCTGCCTCCCCTGGGGGCATCCCTGCCCGCCGCTGCCTCCCCCTGGGGCATCCCTGCCCGCCGCTGCCTCCTCCTGGGGCATCCCTGCCCTCCGCACTGCCTCCCTCGAGGTATCCCTGCATCCCTGCCCTCCGCTGCCTCCTCCTGGGGCATCCCTGCCCTCCGCACTGCCTCCCTCGAGGTATCCCTGCATCCCTGCCCTCCGCCCTGCTTCCCCCCGGGTCATCCCTGCATCCCTGCCTGCCGCCCTGCTTCCCCCGGGGTATCCCTGCATCCCTGCCCTCCGCTCTGCTTCCCCCGGGTCATCCCTGCATCCCTGCCTGCCGTCCTGCTTCCCCCGGGGCATCCGTGTCCGGGGCATCCCTGCCCTCCGCCCTGCCTGCAGCCGGGGCATCCTTCCCGGCCGCCCTGCCTCCCCAGGAGCATCCCTGCATCCCTGCCACCGTCGGGGCGGCGAGGCTGGGCTCGGAGCAGCTGGGGACGGGGCGGGAGGGGACCCGAGCCTCTCCTGCGTGGCTGAGGGGTCTGAAGTGGCCATAAAATCGGTACAGTGGCGCTTCTTGATTTCGCAGGAGTGGTAGATGGCTTTGAAACGCATTTTGGAATCGGCTGAAGAAAAGTATAATAAAAAATAAAAGTATAATAAATAATGCTCGTGGCAGTCCCAATGATAGTGTTCTTAAATCTCTGTCTCCCTTAATGTTTCCTGCATGCCCGCTGTTGAAATAACCTGATTGCTTTCAAAAGAGCACACATTTTCACCTTTGCATGTGTCCGCATGCAATGCTCAGCCCACATGGAATGTGTTTTCAACCCTATTCCTAGGAGTGATATAAGCAGTCCTATTATTCCCCTGCAAAGAGTTTTCCCACCTTTTGCTTTTATATATGCTTTAGTGTGAATTGCGAAAAAGTGGCTCCGGCTTCAAGGCAAAAATTCCCTTTGACTTCAGCAGGGACAGACTTGCCTTCGCCTGTGCGTGGTAATGAAAAACAGTGCGTTCAGGGTACTACCTTGACAATTCTCTCTCTCAGTCCAAGGGGCTATTTCTAGTGTGACACTATCAGCAATTACAGGTTCTTGAGATAATTAAGTTTTTCTAAATTAGGATTTTGGAAAGCTTTAGAAAGGTGGTAGGTATATGTCTTTAAGAATTTTAGTCACAACCACTGCACGATGCCTAACTGCTCTACGGTAATAGCAAAGATAAACATTTAAAACCTGATGACGCTTTATAGGAAGAAACTTGAAAAATAAGGTTGAGTTGATTTAATTTGAAACACAGAAGAGACAGGGTAAATGTGTTTTGGGCTGAATACTTGTTTATTTGTCAAGCAGTGAAAAATACTAGGCATTTCAGAGGTCCAGGCTGACAGCAGATTCCACCCTACAGAGTTCAAAGAGAAGGAGCAGAGTTTGGTAAAAATACTGTAATAATCAGACTAAAATTGATTGAGACTGAAAAAAATTTAAGCTTTCCTTATTTTTCCTTTTCTCTATTATACACTTTTTCTTACCATTTGATTTTTATTACTTTTAACTTCTAAAACTGTACTCTTCCAAAAATATCTGCTGTTTGGGGTCAAGCAGAAGACGTTTTCAATAGTCTCAAGTGACTAAATAGATAAAGGATATTGGAGTCAGGCTGGGAAAGAGCTTGATCTGTCCTTTTAATTCTGGATGACTTCAGTGACATTTTTCAGAGGTGAGAATGCCACTGAAAAGGCAGTGTGTTTTCTAGTTCTAGGGAACTGTATCTTTTTTTTTCTCTAGTGTTTTATTTTCTCAAGTGTTTACTTCCCTGTGAAAAAAAACAGATACTTTGAACAATTTATTGTCTGTTTCATTTGCAAAGAAAAGTGAAAAATGATCCATCCAGTTGCCAATCCCAGTACTATTTATATTATACTTTTGTCTGGCTCCTGTTCAAAATCGATTAGAATATTATAAATAATACAATTTATTGTACATTTAAGCTGTAACTACATTAGGTGCAGTTGAAGGGAAAGTTCTAAGCCAAGTTCATGCTGTCGTTATATCAGTTGCAAGTTCCCTGCTCGGAGTGGTTACTTCTGATTAACTGTAGTGGGAAAAAAACTTTGCATTGCAACTTTAATGAAAGTTTTGCTTCACAATAAAATGGGGGATGTGCTTTCTCTTATATTTATGAGTTAGTACAGTTTATTGTCTCTTACCTGGCTTGTGTATATCCATTGTGCATCATTAAAAGGAGACCTTTCTTTATCTAGTAGTATAAAGAGCCCTATGGGAGACCCAGTACATGGACATAAAGAAGTGACATCTGTTCCATTTGAGATCTTTGTAGTGCTTACAATACAGCACTTTAAAAATTAATAAATGTAATTTTTATCAGCATTGTCCCTGATGATGGAAATGCTTAATCAACTGTCAGGTAAAAAACACACCACCAGGAAATTTGGTCAGGCTGACAGATGGAGTTGGAGGAAAAGGGGTGACATCACAGCACCACTTTGTCCACTGAAGAGAGCGTCTACGTTGATGCTACGTATTTGGTAAGAAAATGTCTTATATTAGGCCAGAGGAACATCTCTAGATTAATTTAAAGTTCTTTTGCTTGTTTTTGAAATTAACAGACTTATTTAAAAAGAGGTAAATATACTTTCAAATTATCAATTAGCTATGTTACAGTACTGGGAAATTTGTTTTATTATCATTCAACTATCTTTGTTTTCTCAGAGTCTGATCAAAAACCAGTCAAAATTCTACTATTGACTACAAATTGGGTTGCCTGATTGTATCATCGGCTACTACTGACATTGGTGAGATTTCAGTGTGATCGACACTACCTTTAAATCCTGTCATAGCCATAATGTGCTTCACACAGGCAGTCCCCTGTGCCATACACAGACTGGTTGGTTTAGGAAATACTTGTAAGTGACTTACAGTGTAATTTTCAGAAATATTGTAAGTTTTATTCAATTACACATTTGTTTTTCTAAAGAGAAAAAATACTAAAAAATTAATCAAGTAATAGGTTGGGGCTTTTCCATGATTCAGGTGTTTGTTACTTTCGTTGAGCCTCACTTTCAAGACCTGCTTATGTAAACAATATTCTTTAATTCAATAAGCATACTTAGATACAAAGTTTGGAATTATTACGGTGTATTGAGTTGTATTACTGTATAGTAATAACAACTAATTTTAATACTAAACATTAACTATATAACAGCTTACAGTAATTTGATTTGTGAAGTTCAGCAGTGACTGTACAAGCTTTTTGGAGTTTCACAGCATCAGAGAATTTGATGGATGGTTTACGCAAAGGTTCAGGTGAATGTAATATAACTGATTCAAAAGTTGCACAATTTCATGCGTGGCCTTCTGCTGTGTTAATTTTGGGAAGAATTTCTGAATCTATATTCTTAGGTGAATAATGCATAGGTTGGAAGTATCCACCCATATTGGCAAGGAAGTTGCAGACTTAAATACCCGTTGAGGAGCCTTTTAACTGATCACAGACATAGCTTTTGTGGTCATCTATGAAGATCATTAAGCATATCTTAAGTACACAGGCAGAGAGGTCATTAAACCTTTATTTGCAGTTCTTATGAGTTGTTTAAAAATTTAAGTTTTGTTCAAAGCTATGGATTTTTTCATGTCATCCCTTCTAGCAGGTCTTCTATGATGTTTAGCTGAAATTACTGATCATTTGAGTTTTGCTCCATCTTTTAGAGCAGTATTTAAATAGTAAAAAAATTTAAATCACAGGTAATATTTCATTATTATTATACCTTTATCTGTGCAAAAGATGGGAGATATATGAATAGCATCCCAAGTCCTTCCAACTAGTAGAATAGTAAGCATACATCAGAAAGTAGTGAAATGTATGTCCTGCCATTTGCCATTGTCAGCTGAATAAAGTTTCTGTATGTCTTATATTAAATTTGGAATGTTAAAAGTAGCTTTAAAAGGTAGAAGAAAAACTGGCTTACCAGGTGGATGCTTTAATAAAATGTGGAGAAAGTGCCATAAAAGGCGATTGGAAATTATTTTTCAATACAGCTCAAGTCTTTAAGAAGAAGTTTAATTATATTACTGGAAATAAAATCAAGCAAAATTAGGTGAATGGAACTCTCTTTGTTCTGGACACTCCTGTTACCTCTTTCAAGTTTATGCCAAGTGTAATGCAGCTAACACACACACAGCACTTTACTGTAAATTTTAAATATCCTTGAACACTTCAGTGCGGGCATCACTGTTGTTTTTTTTCAGGCCCTCTGGGTGAGCTCTGAGCATTCATTGTCTCCTGCTGGGCCAGAATGGCATTACAGAGTTATTGCTCATGGGTGCAAAACTTTGAGCCTGGGAGGGCTGGTGTAGGATGGGCTGTTGGAGTAGAAGGTGGGAGCTATATTTCCCACAAACAGGTGGGAGCTATATTTTCTACACAAGGTAGCTGTTTGTTATCATCAATATTAAGAGTGCTTCTCTTTCAATTTTAAAGAGCAGTTAAAGCATTAAAACCATGAGCGCTGGGAGGTTCAGTTCTGCAAATGGGAAGCATTTAGGCACTCTTTTATTCGGGAGCACTTGAGCAGTAGCATCAGCAACAGTCACGCTCATTTCAGTGCTTCCTCTTAACAAGGACAGGGGTTGCTTTTTAGAGAACAGAGAGCACAAAACCTGGCACACAGAATAAACACTTTTTTAATGTTTGTATTACAGAAATAAGTGGGTTAAAACAACTATTGCTGTGCATGAAACATGACCACAAAGTACCACAGGGAATGCAGGAGATAATTGCAACAGTAAAGAACTAAACTGCTCTAATGTGCTTTGCACAAAGGGACACTGCAACCTGTCATGCAAAATCCAGGAAAACTTGGTATTGTAGGTACAAGCCAGTACATTAGTGAAGGGTTGTAATTATCCCTGAATCTGCAGCCCAGCAGTTCGTGTCATAGCAGCACTGTCCCAGGAGAGAGGGATCTCCCTGCTGAACGCAGCACACTCCCGTGTTTCACAGTGGAGAGCCCTCAGGACAGCAGCTGAGGAAGTCTTCTCACCTCTTGTCACCCCCCTAGCTCCACAAGTCTTCCTCTCAGGGAGCAGTTTCTGACTGACGTGTAAAACATCCTAAGGCCATACTGGATCACACCACCACTGCTCTCAGCTTGGAGATGTCCGCTGGGGGCAGGAGCTCCTGGTAGATACCAGGGCCATGTAAAAGAGCACGTGTCCAAAGCAACCTGAGGGCTCAGATTGAGTTTCACGTCTCCATGGAACAGCAGTTCAGGTGGATCACCAGGACAGACAGGGCTGCAAAACACAGTGTACGCAGCTGGTGATAGCCCACAGATATGGTGAGGGAACACACCTTCCTTTCCCCACTTGTGTGAGGTGGATAGGTTACCTCACCGACCGGGTGGGCAGTGGCCCATCCTCCAGGGCTGCCTGGCTGTTACTCTATGGATGCGCAACGCCTGCTTGCTGCCTCATCGGTGTGAAGGCAGCAGCTGGGGGGCTGGGGGGGCTGGGTGCGGGGTGCCCAGCTGGAGCTTGTTCACTCGCTGCAGTTCCCTGTGCCTACAGCAGCCGAGTGTCACCGGGCTGGGGGAAGGACGCTGCCCATACTCATGTGCAGTGAGTTTTCTGTACTTCCCACTGGGCTGTTGGGTAATTATCAACCATTTTGTGGGGCTCTCACACCTAAGATCAGTGCTAACGGTGTTGTGCTGCCTTATTTCAGTCCTGGTGAGAGGAAGTGCTTAAGGTGTGTACAGATTCCCAGGCAAACACAAGCAAGGAGGACCTTAGGGCATTAAGAGGTTAGTAAGATTAGGGTTTTCTTTTCTTAATCTGATGGAAAAGAAATCTAAGTGGCTCATTTTCTCAGTTGCCTTACAGAGCAAGCGTTCTGTGCCTTGGCACCTTTGGCTTCCCAAAAGGAGGGGCTGTATGGCATGGATCTCCAGCTCTCCCTGCTGTAGCAGTCCCCTGCGCTGTTGGCTGCACAGAGCCTGAGCAGAAGCCTTTTTGAGAGCTAGAGTGGATTTCCATTCCCCTCCCCGCGCCTAGTAAGGACATCCTTTGTCAAGCTGATAGCTTTATTGCTCAGTCAGTCCATCTCTAGACACTTTTGGTTTTTTTTCCCCCTCTGACTTCCTTGTGGAATGGGTATGAAACTGGTGCCTCTGTGAACTGTGACTTCCTTATGAGAAGGAAATGCACGAATCTTATTGGAGCAGCTCAGTAACTGTGAGGAAAGAATCCAGGATTAGGCCCTTCAGATTTTAGCTGAGATCTCATTACAAGCACAAGACTGAGTAAAGCTGTAGTTTTCCTTGGTAAATGACTTTGCCCTTCTGTTTGATTGATTTTCAATTTTTTTCAAAACAAATGGGTGTTTCATTTTGGTTATTTACAGTTATACGCTATTATGTAGTTTGTCTACAGAATAACAAAGTTAATAAACATACATGCATCATTATGCAAGTTAATTTGGTTTACTTTTTATGGAGCAACCTTATTGACAAACTATAAACTGCTCAAGGTAATGACTCTATAGATCTGTTTGTTAACAGAGTAACAGCAGCCGTATGTAGTCTGAGCTTAATGTCTATACAGTGCAGACTTAAAAATGAGCATGGCTTAGTTAATAACACTACTGCTTTGACACAATAGGATATTTTCAATTTATTATTCAAGAATCTCATTATGCTGCTTCAGTAACAATTTAAGCCGTGTATTTCTCACCTGAGTAGTTGACTGCTGGTGGTAAGCTTAAACCCACG
Organism: Cuculus canorus; assembly: GCF_017976375.1. Lineage (NCBI taxonomy): Eukaryota > Metazoa > Chordata > Aves > Cuculiformes > Cuculidae > Cuculus > Cuculus canorus. The sequence goes on along the minus strand of NC_071406.1, from coordinate 25,084,277 downwards.
CACAGACTTCTCTTGAAACGCCCAGGGGTCTTGTTGATCTCTTTGCTTGGAGAAGTATCATTTTTTTAAAACCATCCTGTGTATGTGTGTATATATATATTATTTTATAATAATGAATTTTTAGGAGATCAGCAGTACGACCTGGCTCAAAGTGTGGCTGGAACAAGGTGAGAATGTGAACGTGAGTGTGGTTGTGTTTTGTTCCTGGTAGAGTGTCTGTCAGGGCACAGAGAACAAGTGTGGTGGAGCAAACAGTAGTGGGTGTGATCTCTAAATATTTAAAATCAGAGGCAAAATATTTTTCTTTGTAAACATTGTTTCTTTAATAATGATACAAGCAGAGTGGAAGTGCACAGAAGCTGCCATACATAAGACCACAACTTGATTTACTGCTGACCTGTGGGTGATGTAACAGGATTTTGTTCTGAAGGAACAAAGCAAAAGCCTTACATGATGGATCTGGGTAGTTCTGTCTTTACCAATCCCTGCTGTTGATCAGGTTAGGCCATGAAGCGCGAAATGTAACTACGCTTATCAGTCATGTCTGCAAACTTACTAATGCTTATAAAGTTATTTACTCCCCTCTAAGAAAGGTCACCTGTACTATTTTTCCCTGTTAATTTCCCAGTCATAAGTAGACGACACGTTACTTAGGTTGATTGTCTAACTAATAAGTGAAGTAGTAGTCAGAAAAGGGTATAAATGATAGAATACACTCCCACCAACCGAACTAAACAAGAAGCCCCAAACATTTTTTTTGAAAAAAACTCATACAGAAAGCCACTAAAGCCTTAGTATTGCAACATTGCAAATGAACGCCTGTTTGTTTGTTTGTTTGTTTGTTTTTCCCAGGTAAGCTAATTTTTTTAGTTCGAACTATATATGTAGACTTATTTACTTTTAAATCTGGAATTATGAATTTTTTAAGGTCATCGTTCCCTGCTTTTTTGGAATTGTTTTGGGAGTGAAGCAGTAGAGTCAGCCAAGAAGTTTTATGCGTTCTTAACTGTTTTTATCTTATAAGAAATATTGCTGTCACGCTGTAAAAAGCCACAATGTAACTGGAATGTGTTTATTTACTTGGGAGAATTAGATTTCAGATGCTGGTGAATGGTACTAGCTTGTTCTCCTGCTACCACGGTCTCTGGGGTTTTAGGGATTTTGAGGATGATGACAGGAACTGCTGTAGCAATCCTTACATAGAAGCCTCTTTAGAGACTGCTTTATTGTTCTTGGTGTGCAAGTTTCTTCTCTACAAGGTTTTGCCCATAACTACTGTAGTGGTTTATTACTTGGTTTCCATTTTTTGTTTGTGCACTATGTAATTTGTACTATATGTGATTTTTAGAGAAGAGTATCTAGGACAGACCGGATACCTTCAGCTTTTTATTTGTATTTAACTTTTTTAGTGTTATGCTTTGAACATAGATAACTTGCTGTCTTTTGGATTACTCTTTGTTTTGTGTAAACATTTGCATTGTGTGCTCGTAGGGAGCATGATTAAGGAATTTAATCAGTCTCTTCCAATTTCTATTTCTTTAGTTCTGTAAATGTAGAGGCTGCTGCAGAATGGCTTCCTATAAATTCAAACAAAAGTACATGATATCCAATTCGCCTCGCCCATGCAGTTTGGTAGTATAGGAATACTCAGGTTAACAATGTTGTAAAATATGTTGGTTTTGTTACCTATTTTTTATACCATGTGGCTAACTCAATCAAGAATTTAAATATAATGTATTCAAAGAAATTTTGCTGCAGTTTTTTTTTTCCTGAGCTCTTCATAAGGAAAAAACCCCACACTTATGCATTGAGCTATAAAGTATAGTAGGCCAGGCCTGTTAATTGAGCGTGTCTTGTGTTCTTCTGTTCTCTGTGATTAAAAAGCAGTATTTTCAAACCATTAAAAAAATTAGAAATGGCTTTTCCTTGTAGCTGTTAGCTTTGGCTGAGTCACTTAGTCCATTTTGCGGGTAATATATATCCAATACTTTCTGCTTAGTATTTGGAGAAGGAAAAGAATGTCTTTGTGATGAACAATTAATTCCTGGAAATGTGTTCAGACAGGTTTCATCTTCCATTACATTATTCGACTCTTGGCTAACTTGGTTTAGGATTATACCTTTTTCCCCATTCTAAATCATGCTGTTAATGCTTACATAAATTGTGCTAGCTTTGATAAAGATATAAAGGAACAAATTTTCCTTCAAAGTTCAAAGAGCTATCCTATGTTTAAAAAAAAATAAATGAAAAACAAACAAAAATCCAAACCCGACAAACCTGGTACGTATACTAACAGTGTGTGAAACACCTACTTAAACTGAAAATCAACAACTGAAATTGAGTTGGTGAGATTTTGCTCAGAAGTTAAAACTGTTTTCATTTCTAACATAACCTATCCTGTTACTTCCAGTGTCTGGAGAAAAGAAGAAATGCAGGTTTATGTAAGATAAATAAGAGCAAATAGTTGTTTAGACAGTTTCATAGGACTTAGGAGACCCTCTATGGCCTTCTGTGGAACAGTGCATGTCCTTAAATTATTTTTTTTAAAGTTTTTTTTTTTTTTAGTTGGAAACATGTAGATTCTCTTGGAAAATGATAGAAATGGTGACTTTTTAATGAGGTTTTACCTGTTCTTCCTGGTCAGCATGGATTATTTTTTTATAGGCCTCCTCTAAGTGTAACTGTTCAGGTTTAATCAGGATCAGTGATTATTATTTAGGGACCTCAGATCCATGGTCAGCTTGCTATTGATACCAAAGAAAAGAGGATTGGGCCCTAGTGGAATTTTCTCATTTGCTACTTCTATCACTAGTACAGATGATTTGACTTTTTCCGGTTCCAGTCCTTGCCTAATATGTGTATAGCTGCCATAATCAGATTTACAAATGAATTTTATGAATATAGAGGTAGGTCTAGAGGACTTAACATATAGGCAGTAGGCATCATTTGGTTAGGTCCTGATTCAAATTGCCTGAAACCTCAGGCACATCAAGATAATGAGTATCTCATGGAGTCACCACTTGAAAGTATGGTCAATGTTTTGAGTTTTCATCTGATATGATGAAAGCAGGGGATCTAGAAAATTAATTTGAATATACCAGCTTACTGATAAGAATTAATGCTACTCAAAATGCTGTTCCAGGTTCTTGGATTTCTATACCTTATCTTCTCGATTACTCTCAGATCACACTTCTAATGTTATACTTGCAGTTACAGGAATTAGAAACTTAATATTTATTTTTAAATGCAATTTGAGATTCTGATAACATAGGGTTCCAGACCCCTAGAACAAAATCTGTCTGTACCTTAATCTGGTCTTGTTAGAATAAAAGCATGAAGATGTTTGTTCTCATTTGACAATCTTTAAATGTGTCCAAAAATTATTTGGACTGTACAGGCAGCTGAAATACCAGCATTTGGATTGATTCATCAAGCCTGCTCTTTTCTGTGTCTTTACTTGATTGAATATCACATTCTATGTTCTTTCCCAAAGAAGAATTTACAATCAATAAATAACTCTAGACAAGGATAACATTTATTCTACAGAATAACTGTTCTTCGCAGTTCCGAAATTCTAGTTAGAAGTGTCTCAGTCTTCACATTCTTAATGTCTCTGACATCTAGAAAGCTCATTATATAGAGCCAAAGCAATAAAACCAACTATGTTTGTTTTTAATGTTTTAAACAGTCAGTGGAAGACTTTACTTGTAGATCCTAAGTGTTCTTGCATGATAATACTGCCAGTACTATTACAGTTATGGTGGTGTCTCTCTAAAAAGTGTACCTGGCATCTGGTCTGCCCCTAGTTTCTCCCTGTAAGTCTTGATTGTGAAAGAAACTTAAAAGCAAGCGCTGCATTGGTATCATCAATGTTGATATTCCATGCTACCTGGGAGCATATTGCAGGTGAGGACCATGCTGTGCTGCAGGCTGTTCTGACATGTGGGATAATACAGTTCGTATCACGATGTCTGTGGTGTGACAGAGCTTCTCTCTGATGTAGCAACTTTGGTTTTGGTTGCCAAAGAGGCAACAAAAATAAACAATCATCAAGATGTGAAGTAAAACTATTTTTACCAAGTTCTTGTTGAGGTTTTCCTTGGAAATGTCTCCAATTAAATGTATTAACTTCCTTATACATTGTTTACTGTAACATTAGTTTCTGCTCCAGAGATGTAGTACCTCTCTGCAAAAGGTAGTCCAGTTGTCTATCCTGAATGGGTAATCTGATACCACATGGCAGGAAGATCAAAACACGTTGTATCCATCTCTGTTGAATGGTGGCCTTCTCAGACTAATGCTAATTGCTCCAGGATCCCTATGCTTCTTTTCTCCTACTGTAGAGGAGCAAGAGATATAAACAGGAATCTTCCAAAATCCACTTGAAAAGAGAAGCAATATAGCAGGAACGAGTTGTACTTTGAAAACTTTCCAGATTGCTGATCCCTACTGTGTCTTTGGTTCTCCATAGCACCTATTAAGGAGCACAGGATTGATAGTTCATTGTTAAATCGTTTCCTAACACTGGCAGCTGTACTGCATGTATTCAGACAGGTTTACAAGCCCCTGTCCTATGCACCACTATCCATTGCAGGTCAAATAACACTTGATGTATTAAACTTGCGGCCTGTTGAAAAGGCAATGACTACACATGCCACGGGATTGTAAATTACAATTGATTTAAAATACCCACTACAGTGAACTTTTGTTACCTAAACAAAAGAAACTGAAATAAACATGGATACATCTTCCTGATATTTATCCGAAACCTGTTTTGTCTTAGAAAAATGTATCTTTTTTATAAGGCCCACAAGATGTAAATCAACAACAACATCACTAGTCAAAATATGTTGTTGTTCCAGTGCTTTCCCATATAGTCTGTTTTGCTTTGAAAAAATTTGTGAAGCAGGGACGGTCTCTTCAGTAACACACAGCGTATTATCAACATTTAAGCAGCAATAGCCAATTCTAAATACCAGTTCAGACATTAACAAGAAGTAGTTGAAGAAATAATGTTTAATTGCTTCATTGGTGAAGCCTACTGTGTGATGACTACACTGTTTTTCCCTTTCTTCTGTTGTAGAAAAAACATCCCTTTCTGGGCAGTATTTTCTACAGTGTAGGACAGTTCAGCTTCTATCGAAGTTGATATGAAACTGTTCAGAAGCGTTTGGAAAGATCACAAGATCAAGCAGGTCTGGGCCCTTGATGCCATTATTAAAAAACATTCATCTTTGGTCTTCTGGTTCTCTTAAGGAAATTATTAGGCACAAATAATTTAACAGATCCTCATCAAAGCTTATGAAAGACTGCATATTAGTAATCTGGTCTCTCTGGTAGTGAAGACTGTTTAATACACTCTAGGGACAGAAACGGGTCCAAGGAAGAACCACAACTCCTAATGAAGTTATTGAATTAAAACAGAACAAAAGAAAATAGTGTAATATAAAAAGAACAAAGAACTTGTTTCTCTGTGGCAGAAGACTATTATAAACTGTATATGAATACTACAGTTGATTTCAATTTCTTATGGTTGAAAGGCATGTAAATTTTCAATAAGTAATAAAATAGCCAAATATATAAGTTAATCTTTATGATGAATGAGTGTACAGCATTTCTAAATGATATATCTTTTTAGATGACTTAAACAGCCTATAGCATGTGTAATTTACAATAGGGAAATAAAATTGCCAGGAAAAAATACAACTGTCAGTTTTTAGCATCAGCAAAGATTTAATGAATTTACTCTTCCTCATCACTGTCAAATCTTATCTTGAGTTAAGGACTTTATGGATTGTTTTCACTCCTGAGACAAATATGGATGTCATTTTACACCCTGTGCTGTCTGAACTTTTGAAAACAAAAATCATGCTTATTTTTTGTAGAACAGCTGAGTTACCTCGTGTTAGGGCAGTCAGAGCTGTCTGCAGCATAAATGCTAACCTCACCCTGGAGGAACGGAGCTGCTGCCAGTAAATACCAGTAATTCCCTCCCTGGCTGATAGAAGAGTTGTTGAAGTCTGTTCTGTAAGAAGATGAGCAAAGATGCTGTTAGCGCTAACTCTTCTGAATGTTGCAGTATCCTTTGAGTCACTGTGATCTGCAGTTTGAGTTGTACCGTTCCAGAGAATGGATTTCTGTGCACTGCCACATAAAAAAAATGAGACCTGGTTAGTTCTGTTCCTTTTAATATTTGTCAATCTAGATAGAAATTAATTTTCTGCTAAGATTAGAATTTTGCTCTCAGCTGTTTGCTTACTGCAAATGATAACGTATTTAAGAAAAACTTCAGACTATATAGAGTCATGGAATGGTTTGGGTTGGAAGGAACCTTAAAGATCATCTTGTTCCACCCCTGCTGCCACGGGCAGGGGCACCTTTCACAAGTCCTGTAAACTCCTCTTACTGATCTGGCAAGTGTAGAAAGTTGTACAAAAATATATTTATTACATCTCTTAAACACTTCTGTTTATATATACAGTAATCTTTCTCTAGAGGTAACTAGCTGTGTGTATTCTGCACAGGAAGGTTAAAGTGCAAATCAAACTGTATTTCTTGAGTCATGCCTTTCTCAGCATGTAGTTTAGCTAATTATATTGATGTAGGGGCGAGCTTTTTTTAAATAGGGACACTCCTGTACTTGATTTTCCAGAAAGAGCTGAGGTTTTATTGTCTGTCGTTGAAAAAGTGTTTGTACCCCATTGGAATACTGACCCACATAACAAGTCTTATTTGATGCACTAAATTTAAAGTGCAACAGACAGAAGTGGGGCCAAAAAGAGTCTCCATCTACTTGACAGAGAAGTTGTTATCATTAGAGAATACAAATGTGAAGTGCCAGCATGAACTGGCCTAAGTGTGTACGTGTGATCATGTTATTAACACTAGATACCAGTCTTTGCAGGCTGTCATTCAGTAGAAGTGCTCTCTGAAGTGATGGTGTTATTTTTGAAATGATGATCAAATGTAATTTGATGTCAAGATGTAATATTGTCACCCTATATATGTTTTTGCATTACTAATTATGTTTTCTACTATGGTGGTTTATAATCTTTTACAATGTATTAAATCTGAAATTCCTACAAGTATTAAAGCACCTGTGTTTTGACTAAGACATGAGATGCTACTTCTAGTACTTTAGCGTAAAATGTGTTATGTCACTTGCCTCTAAACCGTGTTTCAAATCTGAAGTAAGAACTGTCTAAATATAACTTAAGTAAATTTTTTTGTTGCATTTGGATCAGCAGTATTACTAGTAAGACTCTTATACCTGAACAGCTTTGAGGCTACATATATACTTCGTGCAGCACTGTGACCCCACATAGAATAGAAATGACAAGAACTATGAACCAATTCTAGTTTGAAAAAAAAGACTTGGATTTTGTGTCGAAAAGTGAAGTCCTCTTTGATTGTGATGCAAGCATTTATTTCTTATGTACATCCCTCAATAAATATGTGTAATTTTAGGCACATTCATTTTCATAGAAAAAACTTAAAATAACAATGCTTGCTGCTGTTACTTCAAAGAGCATCTTGTTATAAGTATCTTTACTCTTCAATGTGATCTGTTATAAACATTATTAGTATAAGGTTGTAAGAGACTGATTTCTGTCATTCTGTTGTCAAGAGGGATCTTATTCCCACAGTATATGTACTGTGTTGTTTTTTCTGAGCAAGTACATGCTTTATGATCTATAGGATCACACTGCATACTTAATCATGACTCAGAGATTTTATATACACATTAATTAAAATAAAAATCTTCATAGTTAATTGTGAATTAACATTGCTCAAAAAACCTAACTAACTGTAAGTGGATGCAAAAGCATATGAAGTAATCATGCCTAAAAAAAATTGTCTACCAAAACCAAAACCTTACTGATGATAATACTAGATACAATTCTTGGCTTGCAAAATTTGAAAATAAACAAAACCACAATAGATTATGCTTGCAAAATTTTGAAAAAAATGTTGCTACTTGCCATGCAAAGCTTAACCGTAAAGTCTTACTATGGAGATTCGGTTGATTTGTAAACAGTTGTTTGTTAACACTAACAAGTTGTGTTTTTAAATTTGCACAGATTAATGAAAAAATACTCTGGTTTACATCTACTACATTTTAGGACCTTGCAGACTACCCAGATATTTGCCCATACCTTTTCAGCCTGCTGCACAATGGCTTAGTTGGATGTTGGTATTGTGAGGCAATTTCCATGAAATCTTTAATTGTTTCATAGTTTCTGTGGTATTTGACAAACAGAAATGTAAAGCATTACAGCTTCACGTAGCATTTCTGGCTGAAGTCTTTCTAGTATTTCTCAAGCAGTAGTTATAGAGTGGTATAACCTATAACTTACGATGCACAACAAGATGAAGACGCCCTTATTTGGTGCAGGTATCGGGCAGTTAAGAATAGTGCAGATACATTTAGTAGTACAGTAACTTGTATGTAAGCATGCCTTGATCACTGATCAGACTGAGCTGGCATAAACTTCTGAAAAACAGATAAAAGCTTAAGGTGAATACATAGTATCGTGCTGGTATGGTCCTTGTTTTACATCAGTCCTAATTCTGCAACTGTCCGTGTTGTACATTGCTAATGGACACCCTTGTTCTACTCTGGGGTAAACATAGTGACTTCCCAGCCAGTGATAGTCTAGAAATTAGTACATACCACATCTGTGCCGCTTATTCTTCTCCTCCGTGTTCTCAATTTAGGTGGCACAGCACTCCTTGAAGCTTTTTGTCCTTTCATACAAACCCCACCATCTGCCGGCTTCACACACACTATGAAAAGCTGTGTCTGGTGAACTGCAAACAGCTTTCATTACTGTGCACCTTGAAAGGGCAGAAGTGTGTGTACAGAGGAGCTCGTGGCCCTCACCAGTGCCTGCAAAGGCTGTGTGGTTACCCACAGCTCCACTGGTAGGAATGTATTTTGGCGGCAATGTACAAGGAGAGTGAAGCAAGCAGTATTGGTTAAGACTGAAGAATCTGAAAACTGAGGGGTGAGCAGGAACCAGACCCACAGCTTTAACCACTAATGGTTTCCCTATCTATGCTGAAACCTGTGAAAGCTATGGGCAAGGTGGCCATGTATGGCCAGCGTTAAGGTCTGTGATGTGCTTACAGACGGCCCCAGAGCCATCAAAGACTGCAGTCATGATGGGTGTAAGGAGATAGCGCTTCGTCACAGCACAAAGTGTGTTGTGTAGTCTATCACCTTTTTTGTCTTCACATATTTATGTTCCCCACGTGTTTCATTTGTCTTCATTTTTCTTGTTCTCCTTATAGCTCCTTTGGTAGCAATCCTTAGGTAGGTCATTCTTCTAATTGAGGCATAAATGTGGGACTTCAGTGAATACAGTTATGTAATGATAAACCTTGTACTGATCCACTGAGACCTATTTTTCTTAGTATCCTGACTGAGGAAAACTAGCTAATAAAAAACAGGGTAATAATACAGAAGCAACAACATAGCACTACTGAAAATACTATACAAGATATTGAGAAAATAAAGTACTTTGCTTGAAGAAAGCTTAGATGTATGACATGCATGTTAATGCTTCCTTGTTTTCTCTTGAAGGATCGCCGCTTTAATGATGAGATTGACAAACTGACTGGATACAAGACAAAGTCACTCTTGTGCATGCCCATAAGAAACAGTGACGGAGAAATTATTGGTGTTGCCCAAGCAATAAATAAGACTCCTGGAGGTGCCCCTTTTTCTGATGATGATGAAAAAGTAAGATTACATTTACCTTTTGTATTTTTTTTAAACTTCTTTTGTGACTCAGCAGACTCTTATAAAGATACTTAATCCAACTAAGTAAATGGCACGATTCTTTTGTTAATGGTGGATTTCTTAGAAGCGCTTAACATAAAATGTACGTTTTTGTTGTTCTCAGTGTAAAACATGTACCTGTCTGTAAACGTGCAAGAACTCATGGCTGAAACTTCAACTTAATGGTCTATAAATCTTAGCTTTTTTTTCATATAGTAGCTCTTAATAGGAAAACATTTTTATTTTTGAAAATGTATGTGTACAAATCACAGGGAAATAATCACAGAGACGCTCCTAAGCTTGTTGGGTTGAAAAATCACTCCCTTCTCTTAGTGCTGTCCATGGGAAAAATGACAAAATAAACTTTACTTTAGAGGAGATTATGCTATTCTAAAATACAGCAGATTTGCAAATGCACATGAAAGGACAAAGAGAGAAGGAAGGGGACACTCGGGGTGTGTATATGAAGTGACATTTGGAGACTAAAGTGAGCTCAAAAGGCAGGAGACTAGAGGGAGCCGCAACAAGGGAACTTGAATTAAAGTAAGTGGAGAAAAAGGGAAATGGTGCTGTTGGAGGCAGATGTATACAGGTAAGCGCGGAGGGGAAATATGCGTAAAGCCCAAAGATGACTGGGGAAAAGCATGGTAGAAGGTAGCAAGCTGAGTAAGAACAGAACAGCAATGCTGAGAGAAAGGGAGTCTCCTTCAAGCATGTAATAGGAAAATACGCTTCTGTGTATGGAAATAGTATTGAATTTCAGTTGCTGTGGAAGTGTAGTTAGAGGCAGACTTTGCCCATGAAAGATTTTTGTGTTCATTCAAAAGCAGATATTTGATGCAGAACCGTTGTGGGTGTATTACATACGTGTTGACGTGCCTGTGCTATAACAAAAATGTTAATTAATGCCCATTGGAAGGGAAAATCTGGTCTCACTGGTTCATCTAAATAGATGAAGATGATTTTTAGGGTAAAGATAGCCTGATGTGAATGAAATGTGTTGTGAAGATAAACTAACAGTGGTTTACAAAGACTGTGAAATGTTGTATAAATGAAACTTCTCTTCCTTAGAAACAATACTAAATGGATTTGAGTACTGCTTGAAGTTAGCATTACATTATCATTTTTACCTGTTATACACTTACAGCAATACATTTAGAGACTGTGCATAACCATTTTATAGTTTGAAACAATTATTTGGTGAGAATAGAATACAGATATTTATATGAATAATGTCTGTTAATAGTGTCATACTCTGGTTTGCTGTGCAGTGGGAATGATTCAAAATTTATTCACTTTTGAAAATTTCAGTATGTTGCAGTCCAGGTGGGAAAATCTTTGCCAAGTGAAATATTACCAAATGGGTGCATTGAAGTTGGGAGAGAGTAAAAAGGAATACTGATTATTTTTAAACCTTGTATTAGTTATTAGATACCTTCCAACAGAAAGTTACAGGCAAATACGTCTGTATATTATTATTAGATTTAACATGGTACAACTTTGCTATCGGGTGGAGATCTTCCAGCAGCTATTCTTAGTAACACCTACTTACATGTGAAGAGCCAGCTTTCTCGCTGTATACCACTGCTTGCTTTTGGTGCTTTTCCTAAATCTGTTTCAACATTACATTCAGATCTGATGTGCCCTTGAGCTGCTTGTTAACTTCTTGTTAAGCTTCAAGCTTCAGATTCTCATTAAGATTGAGCCATTTGTATCCAAGTTGAAAGACCAGACGTGTTTGGGTTATAATTTTCTATAAAGTACATTCAACAAATACAAGGAATGGAGGATAAATTAGGGTAACAGTAAGAAAGCTTATGTTTTGACAGGCTAACAATACAGATGGCTTAGCTGCCCAGTTATACGTTGTACCATAGAATTTTTATAAATGCCAATTAACTGTGGTTAGTCTCCACACCAACACTGCTAGTAATTAATTTTTAAGTTTTACAAAATTACAAGAACATTGCAGTACGTATATATATCTGGCATCATTTCTTAGTTAGATGTTTTCTTCTAGATGTGTGTTGAGTAACAAGGAAGAAAGTCACAGTCCTGGCAGTATTGCCTATTCTAGCATCACATTAAAAACAACATTTCTCTCCCGTGAAAGTGTTGTAAATTTGTTTCCGTAAAAAGAATAAGCTTTTAATACCTGTTTCTGCAAGGTGTCTGTTTAACTGATTCTGCATTGTGGTTTATTTTGAATTATATAACTTTAAAAATAACTCTCAATTTTCAGATGCTACTTTTTCAGACATCTGAAGTGACCCAGTACTTCTTAAATTGTTTCTTTTTACATTTTCTAAAATTGTGTAACCATTGGTTTCCTTCTGAATTTTGATTCCTGAAAATCTTGGATGTTGAATATGGATTTATTAGCATACAATAAAAATCTGGCAAAGTATGCTACAATGGGTAGCCAAATGCAAATTAAACCAAATGAGATCTTCTCTCAATACGCTTTCCCTTGTACTACTTTTTGTTATTTCTCTATGTAAATGGAATTTTGACTAAAATGCAGCCTTTATCATGGATACTACTCAACATATTAATGTAAATATATTATGCTAGTACTGAGGCTGCGGTATTTGCTCCCATTCAGTGGCTGCTAAATATCACCTAAAATCAGCAAGTTGTCTGTAATTTAATTGCCATCTTTGTTTTATTTTTACTGGTCATTTATATCACTGTCATAATTATAAGCCTGTATGCTAGAACTCTCCAAGAATATATTAAATGGTGCGACGGCGAGGGAAGCAAGCGGACGACTCAGTGTGAGTGATAAAGCAAGCTTCAACTTTATTCAAAATCAGCCCGGATTATATACCTTAACATTCAAAAGATGCTTTGTGCTTTGTGCTTTAATGCTTTGTTACAACTTATACATGATTAGTTACTTAAAACTATTTGCTCTTTGTTAATTCATTATTGATTCATTGTCCGTTATTAATTCATTATTACAATATTGCTACTTCGAGTTTCATGTATCTTCTTGCAGGTATGTTACAGTTACAGCTGGGCTCAGTGCTCCATCCTGTTTCCTTGGGAAAGATTCACTTGTCCTTCAAAAGTTTCTTCTTAGAAATTCCTTCTTGTATGCCTTCTTGTTCTTTCAGTCCATATCTATACTCAGAGTTTAACAAGGTTTCCACTTTACACAATACGTGTCTCACAAAGCCTTTCTATTGAATCATGTCCTTGTTCACTTAACCATTCCTCAATCCATTTTTCAACATTCTCATATCCTTTTTCACTTAACCATTTCCCAACAAAATGGGATCTCGAATGTAGAGCTTGTGGAAAAATAAGTGAGAAGATAACTATTATTGTGCCATGTAATAGATCTTAGATTTAATGAGGCCTCGCACTGTGTGCTGTTGTTTCCAAATCTGTGCTCTTAAGTTTCTTCACTCACCAGTAACCTAGAAAGCATGATATACGTTTGGGAAGCAAGACAGCATACAATTCCAGATGAATGTCCTGCAAGATTATCAAACAGGAGTTTTTATCATAATATCAGTAAAAATGGTTGTGAGGAAAAGGGGGTAAGTGAAACCTGGGAAATCCTTTTCAAAATAAGAAAGATCTATCTGGGTATTGAGGTGGTTTGTACAGAAAAGCCCGATGAGTGGCTGGCAAAAGTTACAATTTCCAACAATTAACAGCTTCAGAATGGTTAGAAAATAAAAATATAAACTACTATTCCTCTCCCTGTGCCCCCAAGCACTCTCAAAGAAATGCCAGTGTTAATTAAGTCTGATTCTTCTTTGCAAGTGTCTATCCTCTCTTAGTATTGTGTGAAGCAATTAAAATAATCTGTTGGGTTTTGTTGTTTTTTTCTTTTTTTTTTCCACAAAGCTGCACGACTTTATTGTATAATGAAATGTCATTGGGGGGCACTGCTGTCTTGAGTCAATAGGAAACAAAGAATTATGTTTTCAATTAGAATTAAGTAGACGCTGGCATCATTTTTATATACTCTTAGTTATTTTCAGGAAGTTAAGAGCAAATAAAATATTTAAGATTTGAGGAGTTTTTAATGGTCCCAAGCTGTAACCAAGTTTATATTTTGCAATATGTAAAGTGGAGCATTAGATTTCAAAGTTTTTCTAGTTTTGCTGTTCCTGGCAAATTTTCAGGTTGCTCTTTTGCATTTCTGACTGTGGTGGTGATAACACAGCACTAACAACAAGTCTAAGTGAATTTTCCACGTGTAATGATTGATTGTTTCCCACTGCCAAATTTCTCCTTTTGGTGTAAGGGATCCTTCAGCCAAGGCATTGTTGAGGTACAGAACTAGACTTGACAGCCTAGTCAAGAGAATGTTCTGTCTCCTCAGCATCAGTGGCTCAATTGAAGTCTTATTTTGGAGATTTCCAAATTGATACAAAGAATAGTATAATACCTTATTATTTTTGTATAGCAGCCATCGCTATTACATCATGTTTTGTAATTGGTAATTTTTTTTGAAAAATAGGCTGGTGGTATGCTTCTGTATGTATTTTGCAAATGAAGACACCAGTTCATCTGCACAGATACAGAGTAGGAAGATTAAAAAAAACAAACCCTGCAAACATTCCCAGTACTGTCCTGAAGCTTCATTTAAGTATCTGTGCTGTTTGCTTGTGAGTCATACTTGTTCCAGGACTGGTGAGAAACTCAGTCATACAAGAGCTTGACGGTCTGTAGTTTAGATGAGTGTATGCCCTTTAGAGTCTTCTGAGATGCAGTGCCAAAACAAATCTAATCCTCCATTAGGAAGGCTTAACAAACGGCAGCAGTTCCACTGTCCTTTGAACTGTCATCCTGCTTCTTTCCAGCTCTGAACTCCTAGCCTGAAAGAAATGAATCGACTGCAGGGGAAACTACCCAGAGCAAGCAGCTTAAATTAAATCTTGCTTGACTTACTGAAAAGCAGTAGTCTGAATGCAGTGAGATCCCCCCTGAGAGGGGAAGGAAGAAATGGATTTAGTTGTCTGTACTCTGTGGATAGTTTTATTAAGAAATATATCTATCTAGGCTGCAGGACTCAGCTGGTATATATTTAGCTTGTTCGAGCTTGGTTCTCATGCTCCAACATTTCTATTTCTTACATTCCTAATAGCAGCCATGTGATGCTAAATTGCCCACTTTAATGTGCTTTTCTTGGTCCATACTAATTAAGGCTTAAGTATATTCTATACCGGGTCTACCATAGTGCAGGGATTGTGTTATACCTGCTAATTTGCCTTCTGTGAGTTTCTGCTTGATGGGTTTAGAGTTACACTGGCAGGTAGCAATTTTGAAGTCAGTTAGGACAGTTTCTTTGTCTTGGGGAAGTAATCAACTCTAAATAAATGTACTAGAGAAGGGAATGATCCAGAACAGGCAAGCATCTCTGACTGATGATGACCCCACTCTGGATGTGTGGAATTTACGAAAAAAAAGCCACCTGAAAATTATTTTAATGGATTGATGAGAAAGGAACATAAATTAGGTAAAGAATTTTGTTTCATGTATTGCAGTATGTGATGACCTTCTGCCAACATCTACCTTGGTTGTCTGAAAATCTGCATGACAGTCAGACTTAAAAAACTACTACTTAAAATAGGCATAATCTTCAAAGGCATTGTGGTCTGTATGACACTTATGTCCCAGTGAAGGAGACAAATTTACTGGAAGAAGGCAGAAAATAACAAAGACATTTGAAGGATGAAGGTGGTGAAGAACTACAACTATCTGGGAAGACCTTAACGGTCTGTTAGGCACAATTATTGAAAAGTACTTGCTATGCAAATCTAAATTAAAATAAATCACGGTAACTGAATTATCTTGCTGGGGATTGTTTAAAACAGTTTGTCACTAGACTATTTGCTTTATCAAGGCACCATCACACCGCTGGGTTGCAACCAACAGCATCAAATTACTGCAGTGACAAATATTTGAATGATCTTCTTTCAGTCGTAAATAAATTCAGTCATGCTTTCAAGTTAAGTTGAAAGTCTAGATTTCTTTTTAATTATGTAACTCTATAAATGTGCTTGGAACTTAACATATCTGTATCGATCTCTCTGGTTTGAGACTGGTGGTTAACATGTGAATTGGATGTCCTCATCTCTGAGGCATGGAAACATGTCTAAAATGTATTACAGTGATATTTTAGTGATCTATTTGTTTTCTTATAATATAAATATACATTTTCCTAGGCTTAGGGACTACTTTGTTGCTGCGTGTTTATGGAATGTGTTGCATTAAATTCTTGATACCTGTTTGGGGCCTCTAGGTGCTATCATAAAAAAAACCCAGAATGTTGTAAGATTTGGCATCAGGGAGGATTTCTCTATTGAACAGTTCAGTGAAGACTTTTGGTTTCTGGGTTTGCGTTTTTTTTTGTGGGGACTGGTGTTTTGTTCTCATCTTCTTATGATGGTAAAAGTGGTGAACTTATCTGGATTCTTCCTGCAATTGCCAGCAGGAATCTGAACCTGTTGGCTGCTCCTGTATTTCCTGTACTTGTATCTTCTTAAATAATTAATACAGAGCTCATCTGTAAACCTAAACTGTCATTTGGCTAATGTTTGTAGCATTTGACTCAAAGCTCAGTAAACTAAATGGAAGAATCTCTGAATTCATGGGCTTTTAAACATCAAACCTCTATCCATTTATAGCATAGAGCCATTTCATTAAATGCAGACTCCCAAGTCGACTTCATAGAGCTTAAATTCACCTGGGTCAGAGCTCTGTAAATAAATTGGTTAAGGATCAGTTTGGGCTTGTGTATCCTTCCACTGGATGTAAACGGGCTACAGTAGGCTGAACAATTTGTGCTGGACTGTGCTGTTGATCAAATGCCTCTCAGATGTCTCTATTCACTAGACATAAAGATGACTCCTTAACTCCTTTTGTGAAAATTCAGTAAAAAAGTTGGAGAGAAGGTTATGCCAAATGCCCCCCCAACACAGCAAAGGTCAGTCTCCTTCAAGTTAAGTGTAATTTTTTTTCTAGGAGTTATTTTGTCAGCTAGAATCTGAAGTTGCCTCTGAGTTTCAATAAGGTCATCAGATCTAGAAATGGCAGTCAGTCCTAGAAACTGAGCCATTCAAAGATTCTTGTAATCAAAACAATCTGGTTGGCTCACAGGAGAACCCTATATGCATCTCTTTCAGTGTTGTGTTGGGCCTCATCTCTCTTCAGCTCTGCAAGAACTGTGTTGAATGTAATCACAGCCTGTGAACTGCTGTTTTTAAGTGCCTGAAGCTAGCACAGGTTAGCTTAAATCCATCCTGTAGATACATTAAATGATCTTTGTGTCTCCTGGATCAAATATTTAAAGTGGATAAGAGAATTTCCAGGGTAGCATTGTAGTGGCTATTGTAAGGCAGCCACTGCAACTGTGTAAGGACCCAAGATGTTTTCGTTGTCTAAAATACAGGCACACAGCTAACATGGCATTTGAGAACATGTTTCTGCTTTCCTTCATGCTTAGTTCACTCGTATTATCAAAAATTATACTTGCAATGATTTCTATTAATTATGACCCTGTTTGACAAAACTCCAGCAGAGTTATGAGGATAAGTGATCTATTAGAGACATTAATTATGAATCACTCAGTGGTACCCGGGGTCTAAGTCTTACTAAGAGACCTCTTCCTGCAAATTCTGAAACATAAAAATAGCCCTGGAGCTTCTGCTCTGTTTTCCCCTTTCATTTGTATCCACAAGGGTGTGTAGCAGATCTAGAGAATGGAGTCCAGATCTCCACTGGACAAACACGTGAACAAACTTCACAGGAAGACTGGTAATGCAACAAAATGTGGTGATCCTTCTTTGCCTTGCCTTTGTACAGCCATATCAAGTTCTTCAGTGAGAAGCAGACTAGTGTAAAGTTTTCAATAGCTAGCCCAGAAGCCAAGAATTCTGATGGTAATTTTCAGACAGTTCAGTAACTGGAAACTGATATTAATATTACTTTTATATTTTTTTATTAATACTATTAATTTTCACTTAGATGCTTTGAAGACCAAAACAACCATAATACAGAGGCTCAGGAGGATTAGAATTATGTTTTGTTCATCTGTCAGCAGAAAGAAAACCTCCTGCAAAACAGTCCTAGGGCTATGGTGTGTATTTGGGTTACAGCATAACTCTCGGGTACTGTCTATATAAGGAATCAACTAGAAAACCTGTGTTCTTTCTGGAGAAAACCATGTTAATGCATTACCTAAGGAATAAGATTTTTTGCCTTCAGCTGTCTTCTTTTTCTTGGCAAAACTTCCTTAGACCAACTAGATGTTTTTGATCAAATGGCTCATTAGAAAAATCTTGTTTGCTTCAAGTGAAACCTGCATTAGGTCCTTGTTGTAGAAGCACGTAAAAGGAAACCTTTCTGGTCGGCAGCTGGTGAAGCCTTCATTGCTGACAATTACTGGAGATGTGCCCAGTGGGCTGAATGTGAGGACTTTGTCCCTAGTGAAGCGTATTCTGAACTTCTGGCAGTCTATTCAGTTCTCCGTAGCTGTTCTTCATAATAACTCCGAGGCTTGGTATAATTTTAGAAAATAGCATTTTGCATCTCTTGTGAATTGCTTATCTATCTTAAGGCAGAATGAAATGTTCGTAAAGCAGTTCCTGCCATCAAAAGTATTTCCCACTGGAATAGTGACGCCGAGCTTGTCTGTAGCTATAGGTTACATGAGATATAGAAAACTGCTTAGCAAGTCATTTTGCTAAAAATTAAGTCAACCTCTGCCCTCCAACATGTTATTACAGGCTTTATAAGAGACTAATTAAAACGGTATTTTGTCGTTCTAGCACTGACTCACTGTATGTCTTTGGCAAATCACTTTACAGTGGTCTCTCTTCTAAAACATAATTCTAAAAATGGCATTAGGTGGTTCCATGTGTACTATGTACTATCAGACTTTCTATTTTATGTGTTCTTACTTTATTATAAAGAAAATATTTCCCCTCTTGTTGAGCTTAGCCTGAGCTTTTGAAGCCTTGTTGAATGGTTTCTTTGCATCAGCAGCTGTACTCTGGATGGATCTGGTTAGAAAACAATGCAATTTCACAAAAATCCTTTTCAGCAGTTGAATATTCCCAGCTTTACAAATATTTTTTATCTCTAAAAATTGTGCCACCTTCCTGTATACTTGATTGGTTTGCAAAACTGTAACTGGTCTATAATTGGTGAACTCCTGATTGTACATTAGAAGGGACTCAGCCTTCCTCCATGCTGTCTTTTCATTTGCCAGCCTGAGGGATTCATGTCTGCATTCCAGCAGTTGGAGTATGAAGGAGGCAGTATAGCTGTAATGTCTGCTACGAGTGTGGAGGCATGAGTTTCCCTTGTACCTGGGAAAATGGCTATTTAATTCTGTGGCCTTGCATGAGTACAATTATTGTTGTTTTCTTTCATAGGAACATGAGAAAAGGTTGGCCACCTCAGATGAAAGGTCTGTTGTCATGGTTTAACCCCAGCTGGCAGCTCAATCCCTCACAGCTGCTTGTTCGCTCCCTCTCAGTGGGATAGGGGAGAGAACTGGAGGAGTAAAATGAGACAATGAGACAATCTTGCAGATTGCGATAAAGACAGGTTAGTAGGTAAAAAGCTGCACACAAGCTAAAGTAAACCAAAAAATTCATTCATTATTTCCTATCAGCAGGTGGGTGTTCAGCCATCCCCAGGAAAGCAGGGTTCTCTCCATCAGCCTAATGGTTATGTGGGAAGAAAAAATACTGTGGCTCTGAACATACATCACTTCCTTTTTTCCCCAGCTTTCTATGGTCAGCGTGATGCCATATTGTAGGGAATAATATCCCCTTTGTCAGCTGCGGCCAGTCATCCGGGCTGAGTCCCCTCCCAACTCCTTGTTGTGCCCCAGCCAGCTCACTGGTGGGGTGGGGTGATAAATGGGAAATCTCTGTGCAAGTACCGCTCAGCAACAACAAAAGCGTCCCTGTACCATCAACACTGTTTTCAGCACAAATCCAAAGCATAGGCCCATACTGGCTACTGTGAAGAATATTAACTGTATCCCAGGCAAAACTGGTGACCTCTCTGTCAGCTGCTGAAAGCAAGTGTCTGGGACACACACTCTCCTGGGTTGAAAACTGGTTGGATGGCCGGGCCCAGAGAGTGGTGGTCAATGGAGTTAACTCCAGCTGGAGGCCAGTCACAAGTGGGGTTCCTCAGGGCTCGGTACTGGGTCCAGCCCTGTTCAATGTCTTTATCAATGACCTGGATGAAGGCATTGAGTGCACCCTCAGCAAGTTTGTGGATGACACTAAGCTGGGTGGAAGCGTGGATCTGCTGGAGGGTAGGGAGGCTCTGCAAAGAGATCTGGACAGGCTGGACTGCTGGGCTGAGACCAATGGCATGAGGTTCAACAAGGCCAAATGCCGGGTCCTGCACTTGGGGCACAACAACCCTATGCAGTGCTACACACTGGGGGAAGTGTGGCTAGAAAGCTGCCTGGAGGAGAAGGACCTGGGGGTGTTGGTTGACAGCCGACTGAACATGAGCCAGCAGTGTGCCCAGGTGGCCAAGAAGGCCAATGGCATCTTGGCTTGGATCAGAAACGGCGTGACCAGCAGGTCCAGGGAGGTTATTCTCCCTCTGTACTCTGCACTGATGAGTCCGCACCTTGAGTACTGTGTTCAGTTCTGGGCCCCTCACCACAAGAAGGACGTTGAGGCTCTGGAGCGTGTCCAGAGAAGAGCAATGAAACTGGTAAGGGGGTTGGAGAAGAAGTTTTACAAGGAGCAGCTGAGAGAGCTGTGGTTGTTTAGCCTGGAGAAGAGGAGGCTGAGGGGAGACCTTATTGCTCTCTACAACTACCTGAAAGGAGGTTGTGGAGAGGAGGGAGCTGGCCTCTTCTCTGAAGTGACAGGGAACAGGACAAGGGGGAATGGCCTGAAGCTCCGCCAGGGGAGTTTCAGGGGGGATATCAGAAAAAAATTCTTCACGGAAAGAGTCATCGGGCACTGGCAGAGGCTGCCCAGGGAGGTGGTTGAGTCACCTTCCCTGGAGGTGTTTAAGGAACGGTTGATGAAGTGCTTAGGGACATGGTTTAAGGGAGTGTTAGGTTGGACTTGATGTGGGTCTTTTCCAGCCTGGTGATTGTATGAAGCATAGGATGGTATTTCTCTCATATACTCCACCAGATTCACGTGATTTGCAGCTCAGGGCCAGATGTGGTATCTTTGTATTGAATACAACCCTAGGGATTTTCTACTTGTGAATTTATGCAGGCATTTCTTGAAGCAAGACAAGCTTCTAGCTTTCACAACATCCTGTGCATTGTATGAAGAAATGCCACTTCCATGCATTTCATGTTATTTTTACTTGTTTTGCTTTTGGTGACACAGTGAAGAGTCATTCCGTATTCTTTTTTATGCCAATTGTTTTGCTCTAAGAATCTTCAGCCTTTAAAAGCTGTGAAGTTCCCTCCTGGAGCAGCAGTCTGCCTTACAGTCAGCTGTTTGCTTTGGCAGAAGGAGTGCCTGCTCCCCAGAGCCCTGGGCTGTGCTTCTGGTCTGCTGCAGCAGTTGGTACTTTCCCTCTCTGGAGAAGTAGTCACTTGAACCATTCTTTTGTACACTCTATCCTGAAAAAAAAACCAGGAACTGCACTTTTCTTGGTGTGATAACTGTCAGGTATGCTCAGAACTGTTCTTAAAAGCTGGGGCAGGTTTTCATTGCTTGTTGGCGTCTTGATTCCACTGCGTTGGGGAAGGTTTTGTTCTTAGTCTAACCTAGCTAGTCTACTTTGCCAATTGTTAACTTTCGCAAAAACTATTGTTCTTATGAGAGATTCCAGAGCTCCCTGAATAATTTGGGATGTTTTTGATGAAAACACCTTCCAACAAAGCATAAAAAACATATCAGGTCACCAGTGAAAATTAGCCCAAAAAATTAACAGTTACTGTGTGGCAAGATTACATCTTCATACTGGAGCTGATGAGAATTGTGAAAGCTGAAGTCGTTTAACCAGTCAATGATAATGATTTAGCATATCTCGCCTAGCTGATACACTAAATGAGTTAAAACAATCAATATTATGATTATTTTTTTCAGTCAGAGCATTGCTGGAGTTGTCAGAGATAATTGAGCCACATTTTAATCTGAATGGTGGTCAGATTTCAGCAAGGAAATTATGTAGTGTGCTTTCAGGTGACTCTTAACAGGGGAAGCAGCCTGGGCTTTGAAAAGTATTACCTGTGAATGGCATAGCGATACAGGCAGGGGCACCAGGGAGAACACTGTGTTTAAGAGTGCTTTGTGAAATCTGTGAGGAAGGACCTTAATTTTTGATTCAGTTGTAGGGAACCCTTTTACTTAGAATATTTATCCACATACACTGTTGTCGAAACAAAACTCTTTACACTGGCAGGTATCAAAGCTACAGTCTTTGGACTGAACTTGACATGAATTTAACCACAGTATTAATTTGCTGGCAAATTGCTATCTATGTGGTAGAATGGAAAAAAACAAATGTTTTTTATTTCTTTTTCTTTTTATTTTTTTCTTAAGAAAAAAGGCTTTTGCTTTAACAGACTAGAATTTTGCAATGCTGGTGTCATGGTTACAAGGCAAATGCAATAGATAATAGCTCTCTGGCATGATAATAGCTCTACAGTGTTGCGGTATGCTTTTAAACTAGGAGGTAAGTGTAAATATCCTGCAGCTGTAGTGGACAGGGCCCAGTAAGTAGGGCTGTGTTGTGGGGTCCCAAGTATGGGGAGGCAAATGTCAAGTAGTAACGGACTTGGGGAGATGCGAGAGCTGAGGAAGTCCTAGCTGCCATGTGGTGAGGTGTCAGTGGAGTGTCCTGCAGGATAGTGAGGACGCGTGTTGTGGTCTGAGCTGGAGCAGCCCTGCAGATGTGTCCTGTGGAGCAAAATAACTCTGACTATGGTATTGCTTCCTGAGCAGAGAAGACTTTGAAAGAAGGAAGCTTGTCAAGACGTGTTACGATAAGCACAATCTGACTTCTCCTTTTCTGTCACACACAGAAAACATGTTTAGTGTGGTTAGTGGGAGGTTACGTACTCACTTTTGTGCTTGAATAATGAAGGTTTATGATCTGCTCTAGATTAGGCTTTCAGGGCTTCTCCTACAGCTCAAGGTGTAAAATCATGAGCCTGTAATGCTTTATGTCCAGAAGTTTCAGGTCTTGGTGATGGCTATGATTGTTGCTACCCTACTGGACGTGCACAGCAGCTGAAATGCAACCTCAATAATACCACTGTTGGAAGGGTAAACTCAAATCTCTA
This sequence comes from Cuculus canorus, assembly GCF_017976375.1. Classification (NCBI taxonomy): domain Eukaryota; kingdom Metazoa; phylum Chordata; class Aves; order Cuculiformes; family Cuculidae; genus Cuculus; species Cuculus canorus. Next base: position 25,061,235 of record NC_071406.1, on the reverse strand, counting down.
GTCTCCTTTATGAATATCTAATAATTCTAAATTTCAAGAAGTTGGCAACATTTGATAGACCACTGGGGATGTGGATGACTTATAAACACTGAAGTCTGCCTGCAGAACTGTCAGACCAATAGGCCGGCAAGAAGCTTCTCACTAATATAATCATAAATTGGGGCAACAAAATTCTGTATCTAATTGAAGCTTTGGAAAAGCATGCAACGTAGAGGCCATAATTTTCTTTACAAGCAGAGAAGTGATGTCTGTGTGATCTCATGAACATCTGACAAAATCTGAACACTGAGTGGTAAACGAAAGAGTTGCTGCCAGCCAAACCAGTTCATAGAGAAATGAAAGCATTTTTATTTTTCTGAAGAAATTTCTGGGAAATTGCTGTACACGTGCAGCAGAGGCCATAATTATGTGATTCCAGATGTGAGAAAGTGTAAGCCACCGTAAGAACCTGTAGGAATGAGCATGAGCATTTCATGTGCTCAGCTATCTGTCTTATGCGGTTTGAAGTTGATGCATTGATGTTTGCATTTGGAAGAATAAAAGCAGATGGGGTTTTTCCTTTTTTTTTCCTTCAATCTATTACAGCTTTTCACATATTTTCTAAAAGGTAAATTCCACTTTCAGAGTAGAAGTAGTGGAAGAGAATAGTAAGAAACTTACTTAATAAGCCTAAGTGCTCTATGAATAAGGAGGATTTAATATATGTTAATCAATAAAATGAATTCTTCCAGTAACTGCTTGATGATCATCTTCCTCACTGATATAATGCTAAATTAGTAAGTCCTGAACATCAAAACAAAATATTTCAATTACTGTTTCACCAAATCTTTAGACTTTTTTTTTTAGTGTAAACTAAGCCAGAGATGAATAATTTGGATTGATTGTAATTTATTTTATTTTAATTTGCATGGCCTGTTTTGCATCTGCTGCCAGTTTTGTGGACTTTATGATAATAGATATGTCAAGTCAGATATTAAGACCTATTTTTGCTTCTATAAAAAGATTAGTTTAGATGTTAGACGCTTGTAGTAGAATGGGATATTGAAGTTGAAAATATTTAACTGTTGAAAATATGCATGAGATACTGTTTTAAACAGAACCTTCTTTTCTGGGATAGTTGCTGTAATTCTTATGTGAAGTTAATCAGGCAGTGTGATTTTATGTAGATGTGATTGTGAAAGCGAGTATGAGGAAAAATGACCAGAACGTTGTATATCTGAATGCACCTTTTACAGTAGCAGAGTTACAGCAGTGGAACTGTGTTGGTTTTCTTTTCTTAGTGGAATTATTGCATTTACTTTCCTCTTTACATTTAATTTTTTCGAGTCAATCCTGCATTCTGCTTTTCCTGGAGGACAGGGGTCTCTGCCTGACTGGCAGACTCAAATTTGTGGTCTCGTGATCGGTACTGTTGTGTTAATTAGAGCTGCATACTGATACCTTATCACTTTCATTTGCAGTCACTGTTGCACAAAGAAGCCCCGAGAACGGGCTGACGGTAAAATAGCTTTCTAAAAAGGTCTGAGGTCTGACCCCCTCTAATGGCTTGCATTCCTACTTGGTCGTGCTAATAACATAATACTATATAAGCACATGTAACTAGATTAGTGAATCTCAAAAATAAGTTGTGACTTTCCTTTAGCTTAACATTTCTGGTATTTTTGGTACTTTTTTAGCACTGAAAGACGACAGCATGTTTTATAAGTGTTAAATATAGATCAAGTTACCCATCTTTATGCTTCTTCCATATTTTCCGATAGACGTTACCCCACATTAATGCAGCCCAACTTCAGTCTTAGAAGGTTACAAGTGTTTGCAGCTCTCTATGTCAAATGTGCGTTTTCCACTTGAGGATTGAAACCGTTCGGTGCTCAGAGTCTCGTTATGCAAGTGGTACCAGCCTGTCCACACTGCCATCAAGTGGATACGAGGCATCATGGCACCAGCGTTGTGTTTGAAGTTTCTCATCGCCTTTGGTTTGTATTACGTCAAAATCTTAATAAACCTAATTTCACTTACTCTCTGATCTGATTCTGACAACACGTGCAGAGGTCTCTCCTTTCAGCCCACAATACTGAAGAAACAGAGTTAGTTCTCCAAAACCATGTGCTTACATGGGAAGATAAATCGAGATTCTTTTGCTCCATAGTTTGTCTGTGACTGTCCTACCACACGAGGCTGATTTTGATATCCGTATCCTTACCACGAGTGAATATTTGAGGCATCATTTAACTTAGATTGAAGTACTCAGACATTTAGTAACTGCTGTAATTGCAGTCGTGCACAACTGCATTCAGAGTTTTCTGTGGGTTATGTTTGCTTCATGAGCAATATTTTGCTGTTGTGTACTCTTAAACCTTATTTGCCTCCTACTTTTCAGTATTCTGAAGGTGACAAGATGAGCTAATCGGATCCAAAAATGGACTCAGACATCAAAAACAAGACTTTAGGTGTACTTCAGGCATCTTCACTCAGAAACAGTCTTATGGTTACCTCCCTTTTCATCCACGAAGTTATCCAGTGTGTCTGCATACACTGCAGCTTTGGTTTGGCAGCTTCATCTGTTATTAAAAATAGAACAACCTTTTCTTATGCCAGATGCTGAAAATAACAGAACGTTTTCCAATGAGAATCTTTCTATTATTTATAGCTTTATCACAATTTAGGTGTTTAAGGTAAATGTTTCCATGCTGATTTTTTTTTTTCCTTTGGGCAGAAACTCTTTTAATTTTGCCTTTTTTTCTTTTCATCTACTCAAAATATATTTTTTTCAAACTATTTTTGAAAATATTGTCTTTGTCATCCTGTTGTACACTGAAGTTCTGGAAAGGAAGCGCTGATGTCTGGCTGTGAGCTGGGATACGCGTGGCTGACTACACGTCGCAGATATTGTGAGGAGCCCAGTGCTGTCCATATGGTTTGTTCTAAAACACTCATTTTTCTTCTCTAACTTCAATAGTTATATCATCCCTTTTGCAAAAGGCAACACACTCCAGTGCTGTAGATGAAGCTTATCTTCACTCCATATGTTCTCTTTTTCTTACCCTGTTGTTATCCTTTTGCTAATGTCCATTTTCTCCCCATGTTTTGTGCAGATAGGTGTGTCTGGAAGGGATAAGAGTTTGAATAGATTACCTGTTTGGTAGAGCTCAGAATGTATCTGTTCTCATTCTGACACTGAACATGGTAGTAAAAAAGGTCATTCCACAATATCTTTCAGTGTGTTCAAAGGACTACTAGATTTCAGACCAATGAAAATTGCTACTGGAGGTTATCCTAGGCTGACACTGTTTGTCATACAACATCAAATATCTCCACTTGCAGGTAACAGTAGAAATGAATACTAGTGTGTAGAATATCCTATGATCCATCTAAATTATTTCCAGATAGGAACAGATAAGTTTACTTAGTTGTATAAACTGAATTTACTTAGTTGCATAACTGAGGGCTCATTGTATATCCTTAAATATGCAAGGAGAAGGAATGTAATGTGGAGAAAAAAGGAGGAAGGGGAGAGGAAAAAAAAACCAACCAAAGAAGCAACAAACCAACCCCGATATCACTTGAGCTTTGTATACAGGGTAACTTTAATTGTTGAAAAATTGTCTTGAAAAAATAGGCAAAGCCTCAAAAATTTTAGTAAGACGTTTACTTCCCCCTCTATCATTTTAAGAGGCAAAATTGATGATAACTAATTCAGTTCAGCCTTCTTGGAAGTAAGGTTAGGATACAAATGTGTCTTAATTTTTCTTGTGTTTTGGTCAGTACTAAGCCTTTTGGAAAGCACTTTTCAGGATGCTAAGTGCAAATATCTTTTGGGATAGTTGGTTCTTTGAACTCCAGTTTTAAAAAAGCTTACTTTTATAACATTGTGATTTTTGACTTCTCATCGCTCAGCCATAATTGTCGGCAGCAGTTAGTGTTCAGACAAGTGGTAACAAGCTTTCATACAACCTTATGAAATCTGCAGGAAGACACCTTTTCATTCTTGCTTTTTCAGTGTAGCTGACAGCTTTGATTACCAGAACATTAATGTCTCTTCCAGAGACGTAAATCTGGGGATTTTTGTGTGGTAAAGATGAGAGTGCCTCCTGCCCTCGGTTAAATTTGGGGTTTGAGGGGAAAGTACATGATATGGAGGGAGATTATATAGTCAAAAAGAGGCAATCCATAAAACAAACAGATTGGTCTGCTTAACGAGGTTGTCCAAGTGCTCTGGGATATTATATTTGCTTATAAGAGCAATATAAAAGGTAATAGTTCTGATATGGAAGCTAATGTGTTTTTACATCCTTCTTTTGTTTAAACAATTTAAACTGTAGAAATTAAAATAATACCATTCTTTCTTGGGTAGAGTCTCCAGTTTATCCTGTGTTGTTTCTTAGCTCTCTGAACTATTTTTATTAGTCACCATCTCTCCTGCAGAGGACTGCTGCAAGAAGGTCCTGAAGTTAACTCTGTGCTTAGATGTAATCACTGACTCTGTATGGGTTTCTTAGCTGTCTCTTGAATGCCAGAAAGTGCTCCAGGTACAATATGTTCTAGATTACATTCACCAGTTCACTAAAGATGCAGAATCCAGGGTTCATGCCTTGGCGTTGCTTTAATCACGGCAGCACCCAGATTGAGGTCTGGTCAGGGGGAAGCAATGCATATCCTTCTCAGGTGCTCACTCTCAACAAGTCCAGGCCAAACCTGTCAGTAAAGATATGACATGATTTTTGTCATCATTAAATGTGTGCTGCTCTTGAACAGTCCTAAATGAAATTCTATTTTATGTTCTGATTTATCTGTAGGAAATTATATGTAATACGTCAAATGACTTAGGTAGACATTTACATTCTTTCAAGGGAATAACAGGAGGAGTAGTAATTCTAATGACAAAATTTTCAGTACAAGCGTTAAGGAGATGATGAATCCTTGCCTTTTTTTAGCCACATGATAGGTTTATCTTTTTTGAAAGTGTATGCCTTTATTTCATGTGTCCATACATTCATGTTTTTTTAACAGAGAAGCCCCACACGTGGGCCCAAGACCCCAGTACGGTAGGTGCTGTACAGGCAGCGAGCAGGAGGCAGCTTCTCCAAAGAGGCAGTAGGAAGTATTACAAAAAATGACAGATTGGATGTCATGAATAAATGGTCTGCTGACCTCTTAATAGACTTCTGTAGACCTTGTGGATGCTTTGATGGAATTTAATTTTCGTGCCTTATAAATTTTTCAGGGCCACAATAAGGAAACATCAAGGGAAGAGGGAAAAGTACAGAATAGTAGTCGCAGTTGAGAAACTGTAGAAGTGGCAAACTCTTCACCTCTAAAATGTAGACTAGGGTTGAAGATTGCCCTGGCTCAGGTAATCACAAGGTAGTAGCATTAGACTAAAAGACGGATCTAGTCTTTCCAGGGACAGAACGGTAAATAGATCCCTCTCGCATTTGCATTGATGCAATTTTATGTTAGTTGAAGGGTCTTGATTCAGTGGTCAAGATTCCTTTCTGTCAAAAACATATTACATGTTTTCCTTATGCATTATGATTTAATACTTAAAAAAACCCCAAGAAACAAAAAAGCCAAAACAACAAAAACAAGCTGTGTGTTTTTTTGGAATGTATTTCTGCATTTTTAAAATTAGTGAAAGAAATAGGTATATCACTATCAGGTTGTCACTAAAACTACTGTTGAAATTGTTCAATGTATTATGCAACAGAACTATGCAACACACCAGACTTGTGGGGGACAACATTTTATAGGTGGCTGTATTATATATTGTAAGTAGCCTATCTACTTGTAAATTCTGCTCACCGGAGAGCATACCAAGCACAGTGTTGTTCAAATCTGCAGCCCTTAGATAAGAATCTGTTGTACCTGGCAGAAGCATTGTAAGAAGAACTCAGGCCTGGAGGTTGAGAAATGAGCCATTGTTTTAAATTTTCAAGATTGTTTGGTACTGTCGAGATCACTGCAATGTTTAGGAGGTAGAACAAACTCAGTGAGTCTAATTTATTGCAGCTTCTCTGAACTGTCTCTGCAGTCTGTAAGAGCTCCAAATGCCACCACATGCTCTGTGCTACTCTTCTATCCAATTATGCGTGCAATTCTTACGCACGCATGTCTGCTTTCCACCTATATTCGTCTTTTCCTATGACTTAGGGAGAGGAGGAGGTGTTAGTGGTCTCTTGAGTTGTGACTGGAAGAAGAAAAGGTCAGAATTTGTCCCCCTTAACTAAAAATCTGTCTCTTAATTTGCAGGGAGCACTCCTGTGAGTTACTCTTTGTGAGAAATACAATGTGTTTTGCACATGAGGTTTTTATTCTTTGTGTGCCTTTTAATGCTGTTGAATTAGGACCCCAATTGTATTGTGTATTATACGGGATAATAGAAATAATTGGGTTCAATACCATTAGACAATTGTATTAGCAACTGTATGAATGAGCAACAGCTCACATCCAAAGAGCTCTCAGATGCTCAGATTATAGACTTCGCACAGCTGGAAGTAAATGAATGTGGTGTACTGCAGTATAGTTGAAATCAAGAGACTTTTTATACAAGATGACTCACACCCTAAAACAGGGGGAGACAATCGCAACACTCTTCCATATCTAAAACTAGGAGAGTGAATTTCCTTTCATTGGTTAATGGAACAGTAAGTGCATTCTAAATGTGCATATTGGTATTGTCAAGTGTTGGTCTAAACCTTGAAGTTGGTAGCTTTAATCACTGGGCTCTTCATTTTTTGACAGTCACTTGAAGCTATGAGGATGCTTTGTGGAACATACAGCTTAGGTCAGCAGATGCCCCCAAACTGATACGCACTTGTCTTAGCCCAAAACAGAGGTGCTTATGTGGTACGTACGTTTGTAAGCAGAAATAACAAATTTGTGGGCACATCATAGTGAGAAGTAACAGAGCCCTGAGTAACATGAGAGGAAAGCTTTTATCTGAAGGCTAATTCAAAGAGGGTTAGCACTTAAAGCAAAAAAATATTTTCCTGCTTTTTTTCTGCTTGGCTCAACATGATGAGACTTAAATTCACTCCTTATATAAAATAACACTGCTTCAAAACAATGCTTGCTTCCTTACTGTAGTTCTCCCTTCAATGAAACCAACACACACTCATAATTGGGCTAAATGGGCCTAAAAAGAAAGGACATCACTGTGTAAAATTCAGTACCTCTATCCAAGTATAAATACTAGATCTAACCTGCTATCTGTGGTTAATCATCTCGTAATGGCTCCTTCTCAATGAAACAAGTCCTCTGCCAGCTCTTGCGCTTTCGATTTCCCCACGTGTTTCTAGAAATTGCAGAAGTGTTTGTGGTTGCTGTTCATGACCTGACTTTTGCCTTCAGAGATCCACAAAGGATAAGACGGCTGGTTGCTGCCCTTCCACATTTCTCTTGCACTTAACCTTATTTTGTGTGTTCCTACAAAGTATCAGTTTGCTGCTGGTATTGTTAATGGAATGCCATTCCATTGTCTGCCTTCCTACAGCTGTTCAGTAGACAGCTGGGTATTTGGAGAGGAGTAAAGCTACTCTACACAGGTGACAAACAACAGTCCCTTAGAACAGTGAGGGCTTGTGACCTGCTAGGACAGTCTATAGGGCCGTAAAGGCATTTCCACGTGTGGTCTGAGGGTGGATTTGTTTGCAGTGTGTGTTGCAGGCCAGCCGGAATGTGCCCTGTAGTGCACGTGTGCCCTGTGGGCTGCCCGCACAGCTGTGTCCCTGCTCTGCCACCAGTGAGACAGTGCAGGTGCTGATGGTGCAGAGGTTGCCTGCAGCTACGTGGATGGAGGCGGATAAAGTCAAACACCCGCATGCTCTGGAGCCTCTTTTCTGTGTCAGGATGGATGTAGTCTTTGCATGGCGTAAAGAAGAATAGATGGGAAGGAAAGAGTGGCAATGCCAATGGAAAAAAAAAGGCTGGTTGTTTCCGTTCTAGGCCAGCAGCTCTGAGAAAAAGAATGAAAAAGAGTGTGTGATTTAGGGGGTTGAAGAGGGTGTCAGTGTTTGTTCATTTTTTTTTAACCCCAGTCAGCATTTTAAATCAGATTTAGTGTTGCTAATTAAAAGTGAACTGTTTTCAGAATCAAGAATCTCTTTGCACAGAAAAGGAGCAGAAAGATCTTTATTTAGATGCCTCAGGCAACTCGTATAAGGATGTAAGGCTCTTTGGTACTTTATATTTGATAGGACTGGCACCGTCTATGGGTCTTTTTCACTGAAATCTGTTTATGCTTTGAGTTCAGATTTTTGGAAACACCATAAAATCCACTGTCACATAGGTACTGGTAAAAAATTCATCATGAAAAAAGTACCAAGAATAAATCCTGCTTACCTGCCTATATAGTATTTCAGGACAACTGACAGACTGGCATATAGAATTCACCTATTCAATTTCTTACTATTAAAAAAAAATCACATCAGATTAATTAAAAACAAAGTAAGATACATTCCTTTTTTTTTTTTCCTTTGGAGAAGCAATAGCTAAATTAAAATTGGTTGTTCTCTAAGCAGAGACAGAATAGGAAATAAGAATTTTGAGAAAGGAATAAACGAGAATTAGAAGGAGGCAGGAAAGATGGAAAAAGATGAGTGGGCATAAGGACTGCAATAAGACTGAATGCCTGTTGAAAGGTAACCGAAGCTAACGCTGATGGTTTGGGTTTTTTTTAAGTAGCTAAGATAAAAACACTGGACATTGGGAGAAATATTTAAGCTTATACAGAGAATGAATAAAAGCAGAAGGAGAGCAAATGTGGGTAGATGTGCAGGGAGCTGAATTTGAGTTTCTGTTTACAGCTCTGTCATAATCCTACTGTAAGAAGCAAGGGTGTATGACCCAGGGTACTTCTCTGATCATTCAGCCTCGCCTTGGTTAGTATTCATTGCTTGTTTAATGACAATTTTTGCAGTTAAATGCTGGAGGCAAAAAAAGAGCAAGCCTACTGAAATCCTATTTAAAATAAAGACCACTGCTCTTTTCTTGCATAATGTAAAAAGATATCTATAAGGGAAGAATAGCTTGTATGATGACAAGGACAGACTTTTTTCCTATTATTTCTGTAGCTTTAAGATGAAGAATCCTTACCTAATTTGTGAAGTGTTTTACTACTTAGTAGTACAGATTAATCTAAGGCTGAATGAATTATAATACTAAAAGGCTGCAACTAGAAGTGAAGCTTTGTTTCGCTGGGTGCTCTGCAAATATTTAAAATGATCTGACCCCAGGTTGAACTGTTAACAGTGTAGGCAGAAGTAAGCCCTTAACATCAGTAAATTTTCACCAAAAAAGGCAGTAGCGTATTGATTTCTGAACATGCCTGCCTGAAATCAAATGCTCTCCAGTCTACAATTCAACAACCATATTAATATTAATACCTTACTCTTTTTCTTCTGAGGTATACAATGATGTCTACACAAGCATATGTTTTGAAGAACCTTGTGTTGCTGGAAGCAAAATGATGTCTGTGTAAATAACTTGCTTATATACCTTATCTTCTATATAAAGACTTGGTTTTTTTTCCTTTTAAATAGAGCTTTGTTTAGATTCACAATCACTTTAATCCAGGATTCAAAATGTCATAAGATTTTCAGCATTAAGAGGCAGACCCTGTGTTCTTACTAGGTGCAAGATTAACATCTTTGAAAATTTACACTGTTTTACCTCTCTGAAGATGTAACTCACTGTACGGTTCATAATGCTGCTCTCAGAAAGGTCATTTAGGCAGTGTTCTGAACCGGTTTTTTTTTCAGTGCCTTTCACCAAATTGCCCTGAAGAAAGAAAAGAAGATAAATGTCCTCATCTGAGGCTGTAGTAAAAACATTTCACGGCCAATTGCAGAACAAGGAGAAAAAGATATGTAATTGCTACCGAATGCTGATGCTTCTGCAGTCTTAACTAGTAAAAGACTAAGCACTGCGGAAGTGTGTCTGAAAGCAGAGACTGAATGTGAAGGTTTGAATACTTGTGTGACCAGCGAGTGAGATATTGCAGTCAAGACTGTAATAATAACCTTCGGCAATGGTAGTTTTGCTTGAATAAAATATATTTTTTTTGTCTACAGTGACCTGCAACGTGCAATTCTCCAGGTGTAAACAGCCCGTATGGCAAGTAATTCCTGTACCTGCTGTGGGAAATGATAGGATGTTTTCCTCTGTCCAGGAGACCTTGGAGGTCTGTGGTTGTGTTCATCTCACAGCCAGGTGAAAAGTAGTGCTTTACCACAACAGATCCATAGCAGTCTGCACGCTAAAATTCAAATGTGGATTTTTTGGGGGGGAGAAGCTGCTTTCAGTTTTCATGGTATCTGAAAAGAGAATGAATTCAGTGTACCCAGATTGTCTAGGCTTCACAGACGAGTGCTTTAGGTAAATCATGATCTGTATAGTTATACTACCAGGATTTGGCCCTGAAGTTCCAGTTTATAAATAACTGCGCCTAGAAATCAGATAGCAGCATGTGCAGGTATGAGTCATTAGTGCAGGAGACACAATGATGTGTGGAAAAAGTATGGCTCACATCCAAACCAGCCCACACACTTTCGTCAGCCCCTTGGAAGTCTATAGCAGAGAAAGACTAAAATTTTTCAAGTCAGACTGCTGTAGCCCACCCAGTCTTAGAATTCAAAGGTGCATTAATATAGAACGCGGTGCTTCTCCTGATGCTTTGTTGATCAGTCATGCTGAAAAGGCAGTTTTGGAAGACACTAATTTACTGTCTCAGTTAATTACCACAATTTCAGCTGAAGAGATTAACATCCCATATGTACAGACAAAAATGTGTGTCAAATCATTGTTTTAGAATATGTATTTGTAAGTTTTAAGGAATTGGGGAAATATCCAAATTATTAACTTGCTTTTGTTTTCAAAATTTCGTGAGCCTAAACTGGAAACAGTTCATGATATTGATCTCCCTGATTGCAGAGTTAATGGAGAAGGCCGTAAGGAGGAAATCAGCAAGTAACAAAATAGCACTTATCATAAGCTGCTTGTTTTGGAGAGAATTCCAGGTAAAGAAAAGCAGGAGCTTTTAGTTCAGGAATATGCCTAACTGACTTCTAACTGATCTGGCAAAGTTTATCCTTCCAAAGCTTAACTTAAGCTGGAAGGGAATACCGGACTCCTGAAGGTCGACACTGTCATCCATACTCTGATTCTTTCTTGGTGTCTAGTGAAGATCCTGGGAAAAACAATTGAATTCAAAAGTGCTTCAAGTTATTTATCAGGCAAAGATTAAAGATAGAAACAAGTGGACTTTTTTTAACTATAAACCCACATTTGCATTCAAGAATTGGTATATATTCAATATTGCATATTGAATCATTGTTTATCTTCATAAGTTGCACATTTGACTATTTGCTGGACAATTTTTTCCCCATATGTGTTCTTTTCCTTTTTTTTACAGTAAAGATAGAAAATTGAAGCACAAGTTTAGATCACTATCTCTAAAACTGTAGCTTTAGATCTTACCAACAGACATCATTGATTTTTCTTACTTGGTGCAATTGAAATTATGGGTAGGATTCAAAGTTTTGTACAGATATGGTCAATTCCTTTCCTGTTTCTATTGACACCTTCTTAAATCCTAAGACATGAGATTTGGACATGCTGGTAGTCATAGTACAGAGATCTAGAGAAACAGGGAATGTCAGACCAATTGGACTGTATTACAAATTATGTGGTTCCACAGAAATTCTGTAAATATTTATGCCTAGCTTCTTCTGACTGGCATCTGCCTGGAAAGGGTAAAGTAAATTTTAATGTCAGTCTGCCTTCTGTGAAATTGATGCAGCCAGAGCTGATGAAAATATCCTCGAGGGATCAGCTGCCTTTCCACATTTTTAGATGACAATATCCTCTAAACTACAGCCACCTAAATCCAAATTAAGATGTCAGCGGCATTACTGCAGGCTCACAGTGATGTAGATGACAGAAATATTTGGATCAGCTATTTTACTGCTGTTGTTCCTTTAAACTGTCATCATAATGAAGATGAGGAGAGGTAACACAATTGCTCAACACACTTTTCTGTGAATGGTTTTCTTAAGAAAACAGTTAAAGATTTTTTTTCTGTACTTTGTAGTGGTCTTTCAAAAGCTTCTTTCATTTGAAACTAATTAGAATTAGCATTTTTGTTCATTCTTGTGGTTTAAGAAATTGTTCATTGCTTTAGTATCATGTTCGGTTTTATTTGTCCATAATTTAGTGGTTACTGACCTTAGACCCTACGAAGAAAAATATTGTCTAGGTTTATAGTTGAGTTTCCCTCCAGCAAATTCTCTGTTGCTTTGCATGGAAACTGTTCTAAAGAGGATATTACTACTACACACTGCTTTTTTCATGCATGGTCATTTATGGTCCTTCCCACTTTATACCAGGTGCTAAAGTCAATGTAACGCGAAAATGCTTAAATATGTCTTACAGAATATTGCCAAAAATAGGTTTAATAGACACTGCAAATATCTGTGTATTTTGACAGAATAATTCATTGTGGCTTATTTCGATTTCTTTGAGGCTCACGTCTTGCTAGCAATGGCAGACATGCATATTGTTTAACTGTAAAGTGTCTGGGGCAAGAGACCTCCAAATATCTGCCAGAAAAATGAAATAGGATTAGCAGATATGTATAATTCTAACTGTATGAACAGTTTTGCAAATGTATTATTTAAAATCAAATTAAAGATGTTCCTTTGTTTTTCTAGTTTAAACATCTTTAAGGGTATAACAGAAAAGAGAAAACACAGGCTTTGTGCTGTAGCAAATGAAGGGCAGTGATGGAGACCTGGAAAAGGGTTGGAGGCTGAGGCTGAACCCATTTAAGCTGCACTCCTGCCCTTTCCTACCCCTTAATCCTGCATATGATAGTCTCCCAGTGCCATGGCTTGTGAAGACAGCGACCTACATAGGATTCAGTCTTTAAAACTGTAGTAAGTCTTCTCCTACAGAAGGCGTCTGTTGTAATCTGTCTGGTGACGCAGTTACCTAGTTTGAATGTGTGCCAGCAATTATACGAGGCAGCCAAGCCTAGAGTCAGTGCTGAAGAAATGCTCCCATGGTCCTTTTCAAGCTGTTTACAGCGACCAAAACCTTCCATAGTTGGTGAGCTTTATCAGACAGAGATGCTGCCTTATGTTTGTGAGCATTTAGGACATCTTTATAACATAACATGGAAAAGAAAACTTAAAAATAAAGAATAGACAGAGGCAATAGAAAACTGGCCCAGGAGCCTCTGCAGTTTTGCTGATAGAAGTGAGAGCTATGTGCATTATTTGTATGCCCATAATTCACAGGATGTCTCTACCGAGCAATTGTTCTGCCCATGCTTGGAGTGGAAAAATAATTTTGGAAAATATTTGAGAATTGCAAACCTAGGTGATGATCAGATTTCCAGAGGCGTGGTTAGCCAGACACTGTACAGCTGGCAGAAATTAATGGAGTTTGGATGAATGCTTGGGCTTAACCATTTTACAGTTGATTTTGGTTTACCATTTTCAGAATTCAGTAGAATATTTCATTCTCTGAACCTATGTTTAATGCTTTGGAAAGTGTTTCAAAGGGCAGCTGGATAACCCAACTTAGTTTTAAGTATGGCGACAAAACACTTAAGTTTAAACTATAGCAAAAACATTTACATTAAAGAGGCTTTTTTTTTTCCCTTTCTAGGAATCCTATACTAGCTCCCTTCCCCACAGGCCTCCCTAGCAAGCCGTATAAAGACAGGTAACTCCTGTGGCTGCTAAAGAAAGTGGTTGAACCAGAGAAGCATTTGTTGAGAGCTTGACCTAGCATTGGTGCCAACGTGAGTGAATAAGCCTTACTGAGGGGCTTCTTCCTTCTGTCAGAGATCAAAATTGTATTCTTTTGTGACTACTGGCAGGGGGATGCTTGGAGAAAAATGTCAGAAACCATGAGTTAGACTGTATCTGTCAAATAGTTAGGGCAGTGGATGCTCTCCAAGGATGCTTAGTGCAGGCAAAGCCACGTGCAGGGGAAGCGGTGTAAATGTCAATGCGTTTAGCTGAAGCTGCACTCAGGGCTGCTTTCCAGCCAGCAAGTGCGAAGACAGCATTTTACCTCTGTAGTGTGCTGCCATTGCAGCACTGGCTCTTCTTCACTATTAGCTAATAACTTGATGCATTGCAGGTCTGCATACATGCAGCTTCGTGCTTACGTGTCTGTATTGTTACCTGTCATTTAAAATAAAAAAAAAGACATCTTGAGATCTGTAGGTATGAACAGCTATATTCCTAAATAGGGTAAGAAGAGTAATTTTTGTGCCTTTTTGTGGTTGCTGTGCAGTTTGTACTATTTGTGAGGGTAAAATAACACTGAGGCTAGGAAACTAAAGGCTTAAATACTCTCTTGCCAAGAGAAATCTTAAACCTTATTTCCCCATGAAATGCCTAAATAGCCTTGTTTTGAACTTTTTAAGTAAGAACCAATAGAGGCTTTTCTTGGTAGCAAGGCAAGGGTTTGCAAGTTCAGTAAGGAACATCACCCACAGGCTGTGCGGTGAAGGGAATCATAGAATCACTAGGTTGGAAAAGACCTCTTAGATCAAGTCCACCCAATCCTATCTGCCACTAAACCATGTCCCTGAGCACCTCGTCTGCTTGTCTTTTAAACGCCTCCAGGGATGTTGACTCAACTCCCTCCCTGGACAGCCTCTGACACTGCCCGATGACTCCTATGAAAAATTTTTTTCTGATGTCCAGCCTGAACCTCCACTGATGCTTGAGGCCATTCCCCCTTGTCCTGTCCCCTGTCACTTGGGAGAAGAGGCCAGCTCCCTCCTCTCTACAATCTCCTTTCAGGTAGTTGTAGAGAGCAAGAAGGTCTTCCCTCAGCCTCCTCTTCTCAAGGCTGAACAACGTCAGTTCCCTCAGCCACTGCTTGTAAAATATTATATATATTTCTTGACAACAGGCATTGTGAGTAAGAGCTTGGCCAGAGGTGATCTGCCTGTGCCTGATGGTAAAAAATATTATATCATGTATGACGTTGTTGTGAAACCCAAGCCCAGATCATAAGAGAAACCCTTACCTTGTTTTATGCGGTTGAGAGGAACACTGATAAGCATCTTATTTACTTAGGTATTCTGAGTATGTTGCAGCATCCATGAAAAGTCAGATAAAATGCAAATGACTGGCACATCTCAAGACATTGTGATGCTGTAGTGTAGGTGTCCAGATGCTGATAACTATGCAACCAGGAACTTTTAGCCTATAAAATTTGTCATCATGAGGAGGAAACTTAAGAAATACTGTCCTCTGGAATTCCAAGGTAGAATTAGTGTGATTCGTGTGGCTTTCAGAACTGATGCCATAAGAAACCCCCACTGAAACAAGCACAGATCACAACTTTCTTGTCCTGACAGTTAATACTGCAGAATTTCGGTATGCTTTGTACTTCCAAATATCAACCCACTGCTTTAGTTCGTGTTGTGGATTTAAAGGTCTAACTTTAGGCATACGGTTTTGGAGATGTGTGGAGATACTAAAGCAGAGATAATATATCCTTCTCTGGGGATTAAAAATAACTGTGGTCAGGGCAGTCATTTGGTATTACTGGTGTAGTTTTGCAGAAAAGATACGTCATCTTCAGGACCTAGCTGAAAATGTAAGTAATTGCATAATTGCATATTAAAGCCTCTAGTACTTATCTTGTTCATTCTCTTGGTAGTTTTGTTTTAATACTCCTAACATAAAATAACCCCATAAAGAATTAATAGTACTTGGAAATCAAGAAGATGAGATATTGAACCAGTGCCCATTACTTCATCTTCTTTTTTACTGTCATTAGTTCAAAATAGATGTGAAAGGAAATTTTCTCTCAGATATGCTTCATTTTGCTTCAAAAATTATTTTTTAAATAGCCTTCAGTATAGCAAAGGGAAAATATTTTATGTCCTTAAGAAGGGTATTTTAGGTGGTTTTCCATGAGTTTTTGCACTAATATTTTGTGCATTGGTGTAGGGGAATCATATTGCATACTCAGCCTTTGGACCAGGTGTCAGCGGTTCCTCTAAAACCACTTCATTGTGTAATAAAAGTATTTGGTAAAACCTGTACAGATGCTGGCTGGTAGAGGCAGGCAGTCCTGGACTGTTCAGTGCTGCAGGAAGAACAGCATACAGGAGAAAAGAAAACAGCTGCTTCTTAACGAGATTTTGTCTTGCCAAGGCAAATTAAAAGAAATGTCATTTATCTATGTTGTTTCCTGTCACCTGCTGCTTAATACTCTGTCCTTTCAATATAATTAAGTCATCTTCCCTATTTATTTGTCGTCACTAAAAGTCAATATTATATTACTGAAGCATATACATACTGAAGATCAGTTATAGCCTTCTATTTAAGGCAAAATAGCAATAATCACCAGGAATGGAACTAACATTGCAGTGCTTTATAGTTCATTGATGTTTTTACCTTGGAGCACCAGAAGGTTAGTAATTATATACCTATCAATTAAAAGGAGGAAAAAAAGTATCCAACTTGTGGTGGTATGTGGCATTTCCTCAACTCTGAGTTTTCTTTGGAAGGAAAATCCTTGCAGTGAATCTAACAAAACAGTGCCAGCTCCTTCCATTATGTGGCTGAGGCAGAAAAGAGTTGAATATTGCTACTCCATACAGGTAGTGTCAACAATAATAGCATCAATGTATTGGAGGTGCTTGTAAAGCAGTCTTGAGTACTGCAGATTTAAATTTGTAATTCAAAGTCAGAATGTGATAACTGCTTTCTACTCTGTTCTGCCATTTTGGTTAAAAAAAATCTTATTTTAAATTCAGTTACCATTGAAAATGTCTTTCTTCATTGTTTATTGCCAAAACCAGTTGAGGCAGCAGTCACCCTTACTGTTCAGAAAGTGTAAAAGCAAGTAGGCATTTTTGTCAGTTGTTCTTTGGCAAACAGCAGTAATTGATTTGTCTCTTATAACAGAGTGGTTCCTCTCTACCTGAAGGGTTTTTTTTACAGCTTTGTTTTGTTTCTTCTTCATAGTTCTGTATATATTAACTTCTTTTACTGATTATCTTGAACAGCTTGTGTCTCAGTTGCACTGCGCCTTACACATTTAGATTGAGTACTGAAAAGAATTATAGAAGTCAGCAGATTTCCAGACTCTTGACATTTCATAAACCAGTGGTTTATGCACGTTGATTTCTATATAGAGTCAGTGCCTTGGAATTTGGGGTCTGAAGAGCACTGTTCTTCAATATTGCAAAACCTTATTTTCTTCTCAGGAAAAAAAAAGGTAACTTTGCTAGCTGTTTTTGTGATGGGTCAAGGTTCATAAACTTCCTGTGTGCTTTTCATTGCTGCAGTCATGTTACTTTTGGGACTAAAGATTTGAATGTGGGGTCAATAAATACTAGTATTTATTTCCATTAAGTGAAAGTGTATCCTGTCTCATTATGATATTCATAGTTACACTGAACATCAGATTTTTCTCGGATAGAGGTTTCTCCGTTCTCCATCCCTTACTTGGTAGTAGTATTTAGTACTATTACAAGGAAATAGAGATAGGTTTGTGTTTTGGACCAATGTGCTGTGTTCTACCCTGCTGGTATTTTCCAAGATCTAGATCCTCTAGAAATCAGCAGGAATGTGACTCAAACAATCCAGAAAAATAAAAGACTACTTTTTCTGGGGAAGCTGTAATCTCATGTAGCCTTCAGCAGACGTTTTATAATCTTGAGAATCTGCAGTTTTCCAGACAAGTTATAGAGGATCCTTGCTGCCGGCACCTGGGAACTCAAGTGCATTTGTTCTTTTCTACCCATTTAGTCTCCGCTCCAGCCATTTGATGTGCCCTGCCCTTGATTATTTTGTTTTGCTTAGTGTTCTACTGGGAAGTGAGTGAACTGAGACCTTCCTAGGATATGTCACCGAAGTATAGGCATCTTTGCTAGCAACATGAGTGTCTATTGCAATTGTTTTTAACAACTGGGAGTTTCTTTTCATATTAGGTGATGCAGATGTATCTCCCATTCTGTGGGATTGCCATATCCAATGCTCAACTATTTGCAGCTTCAAGGAAGGAGTATGACAGAAGCAGGGTAAGTAAAAAAATGTATATTGGACCAATATCAAATCTTCGTCTCTTGTTCCCATAGATTCCAGCTACACAAAGCAGACAGTTTTAACTGTTTAATTTAAAAAAAATACTTCTTCATCGTATCACTACCTTGACTGAGGCAGCAAGCAGAGAGCAGGGGAGGGGAGTATGCTCGTGGTGGTGGTTATTGTTTCCAGATGTCAGTTCCATGTTTTGTAGAGGTGAAACTATTGTGTTTGTGACACAGATGGTGCAGGAGAGAAAGTTACTTTGGCAGAGATTCAAAGTCATAAAATTCCAAAAAGATCAAACTTTTGCCATCCTGAATTTGCAATACTCAATTCATGTGCAAATGATGTGGATATATCTTTATAAAGGCAAGCAAGAAAGAAAACCTGTATGTGGAGGGTTTTGACAGCGTGTCTGCATCAATACATTACTTATGTAATTACTCATGAATGAGTGGGAACAGGATTCTCCAAAGAACTGAAAATAACACTGAGCTCAATTTATTTACTTCTCAGAGAGGTCTTTAAGAAATAAAATAATAATTTGAGGTGGTTTTATAATTTTTGGCATTCTTTTTTTAACCACCTTTCCTGCTTCAGTAGAAATACCCCTGGTAGTGTTGAACCTATTCTTGCTTCACAAAGCAGGGGAAACCACAGTGGGGTGAGTCTGTGTATTGAGTACTGACATTTGTATATTGAGGATTTTGGTGATTTCCATGTACAGAAACAAATGCTTTCCACTACTTTGAAAACTAACAACAGCCATTTTCTAATGGTATATATATTTAAGGGTCATGAAGCATCTGAGTTGCTTGTCTGTCTAGGTCTAAGTAGACCACTATATTTTGGGATGGAGATGTGGATGACACTTGGGGGGAAAAAAAAAAAGATTTTCTGTCCTAAATTTTTTCTTTGCTTGATATTCAAGCGATATAATTGTTTGATACTTAGAGACTTAAAATTTGCTGCAGATTCCCAGGGAAGAATGATGGACTTCTGAAGAGTCAGCATTTAATCTTCTGAGGCAGACATTCAGCAGAGAAGTGTTAGGGACATTCTCATTGTCCATTAGAAAGTGGTTGTTGGACATACCAGGAAATCAGATTAGAGATACAGATTCTTTGTTTCTTGTTGCTGCTTCAGCCATGAGAGGCATAACAATTATTGTCATTTGACAGCTATGTGGTGGCCTGTACTTACTGGCATTTTTGATCTGTTGGTAGTCTTGAGTTTTGCCTGGTCCATGGTTGAAATTGGTTGACAAGTAACACTTGATGGACAAGCCCATACTATGCCTTCCCTATAAAGCTGGACACCAATGGAGGCAACTTCCACTGTGAACTTTCCACTGTGAGCGACGTTTTGCTGCTGACTACTGTGTTAGTAAAACTAAGACCGCTAATGTTTATAAGCTTACCTATATGGTGTTCTTTAGTGTCAGTGCCTTAAACCAGAATAAAGGAAAAAGCATAGTTCTTTGGACCCATGATAAGAAAGAACATGGCTTATTATTTTTAAAGTTGATTAAAGAAAGGGGAAAGCCCTTCATTTTAAAACATTGCATTTTGCAGACGTGTTGTTAGTTGTAAAGATTGGATCAGAATGCTGTTGGATAATGGAAGTATTTGAGTGTTGTTTTTTCTTTCTAGCTTAGAATATGGAAAATGGGTAATAAATGAATAAAATGGATTCAAAACAATAGCAGATTCAATATAGCAAATAAAGTAATTCCATCCATACTGTGTATTCAAAGAGTTGCATTACAGCCATGGTTTCATTTTTGCACCACAGTAGTTTGAATAGTTTGAAAGACTGCCATTTTTTTTCTAGAAGCTGGATGGTGCCCAGTTGTGAGCTAAGAAATATTTAACTTCTTTCTTCACACATCCCTGCCCCAAGTCTGTTGCCATAATCATTAAGAACTTTATTTAAATGCAGATTCCAATGGATTGCTCTTATTAAAATCAATCCCAGAGGTTATGCCTCTTTTGCAGTCCTCCATGTATTTGTTCTACAGCCAATGCAAGAGTTTTCTATCATTGTGTGCAGGCTTTACTGGAGGTAGTGAATGACCTCTTTGAGGAACAGACTGACTTAGAGAAAATTGTCAAGAAAATCATGCATCGGGCCCAAACTCTGCTGAAATGTGAACGGTGCTCAGTATTACTTCTGGAAGATATCGAATCACCAGTAAGTATGTCTGCACGTTCTGTAGAAAGGCTAATATTTGAGTGGTGAAGATGTTTTATATTGTATGATAGGTATTGTACAGCAAGTATTCTTCCAGCACATCATTCATAAATAGTACAGGTTGAATCGTTATCAATACCACCAATGTAGTTTAATACCAATAGGCAGCTAAGCCCCACAGAGCTGCTCGCGCATTGCCCTACCCTAGGGGGATGGGGAATGGAGTTGGAAGGGCTCTATCACATGTAATGTTTATTTGGGAAGACGAATGCTATAACTCTTTAAAGTGCCCCAGTTCCTCCTCCTTCTCACAGTTTTTGTTGCTGAGCGTGACATCATATGGCATGGGATATCCCTTTGGTCAGCTGGGGTCAACTGCTATTGTCTGTGTCCCCTCCCAGTCTATTGTGCACCCCTCAACCTACACACTGAGAGGGCAGAGAAGGCCCTGATGCTGTGTAAGTATTGTTCAGTAATAATAAAACACATCCCTGTGTTATCAACACTGTTTTCATCACAAATCTAAAGTATATCGCCATACAAGCTGCTATGAAGAAAACTAACTCTATTCCAGCCGAATGCAGTATAGCCACTTTTTCAAGTGGAAACAGGAAGGTACGTTTATGATTCCTTCTTGTCATTTGAAGGCATTTAATGGAATGTCTGTAGGTTGCTGATGGATCTAATGATCAGTGGTATGATCCAGCTGATGTGCTGTGATTATCAGTTGTTTATGTCATAGAATTAATGCTCACTGCAGAGCAGCCAGGATAGCTTAACTGAGAAGCAAGGTGCTTAAAAAAGAAAAATGACCTGATTTGTTATCAAGTATTTATTTGCTCAGTTCCTTTCTTTCATAGTATAGCCACTAAAAGGAAACAAAAATTCTCTCTGTAGCTTCATTTATATTTACTTGGAATTTATGATCTCACTAATGTTTCCAGACTAATGCTGTATTAAACAAGTAGTGCTTGCAACCAATTTCAGAACCAGAAACGGTTGTATCATCAAGCAAAACTTTAATGCTCATTTTTAGAACTAAACTTTTCTGCATACATTCCAGCAAATATCAGGCTTCTTTGCTGACATTTCTAGTATTCATACTTTTGCATCTGTTATCGTTGTTTAAATTGCAAATTGAAATACTTATGTAGCTACTATTTTAGTGTCTGAGATGTTACATCTTTAATCAGACTACAGGTCTCTCAGAAATAACAGGTAAAAATAAACTTATTGAGCATTAGTTAGCTGACCATCCTGTGTATTCAGCAACTCGGTGGTCTTTTCAGCAATCTAATTGTTGTCTTCACAGTTGTCAGCTTCTGAACTGCTCATTAGTGGGGGGAGATTGTATTTTAGTGTGGAAGAACAGTAAGACAGTAAGAACTGAACCTGCACCACTGAGTTTTCTCAGCTACTTTTTGTGGCCACTACTCCATGGGATTTGTTTGTTCCTGGAAGTCTTCTACTCGCTCTAGCTGTTTGCAGGGTTATGTCTGGGAGTAGCTATGTTTGCACATTTTAACAAGTTTCTTTAATACTTTCCAAAATAAATAATGAGAACCAGTCTCAGTTCCTAAATGATGAAAATACTGTAAAAAGATAAGTCCTCTTGTTTTGAACCAGTAATTTTTCCCTGAGCTAACAGAAAATCTGTTGGAAAAGACACATTTGCCTAAAAATGTCTGGGTAGTTGCATACTTGTTCTTGTGACAGGAAGAAGC
Organism: Cuculus canorus; assembly: GCF_017976375.1. Taxonomy (NCBI): domain Eukaryota; kingdom Metazoa; phylum Chordata; class Aves; order Cuculiformes; family Cuculidae; genus Cuculus; species Cuculus canorus. Next base: position 25,039,250 of record NC_071406.1, on the reverse strand, counting down.
TTTTGCTTTGAGCGGGTGAAGGGAAAATATGACTTTCATCATTAATGATGTATGTTTGTCTTTTACTATTGTTCTGTCCACTTGACCAAGGAATAATTATTTCATTGCAGAGCTCTGCTAAGTTGAACAGATGGATGTAAGCTATATGAAAGTGTTTCTCAAGAGCTGAATTTCAAGCACAGCTTTGACATGGGCTTTCGCTGGGACTTCGTAGTAATGCCATTCATGGGTAGTGAAAGCCTCTTAAAAAATGTTTAAGATTTTTATGACCATTGTTATTAGTAGTAAAATAAGTGACTGCCTTTATATTGGTAGCTCCCTTCAGTGTTTTCAGGCTATTCAGCACTACCTATCCTCCTTTCTACTGATGTTAGAAGTGTTTGAAGGATAAAAATGTCACTTGTAATGTCATTCTTTTTTCTATCCAAGTATCTTTGGATTCACTGGCTCTGTAATTGATTACTAGTTGCTGGGCTGTGACAAGTCTAAATGATTATCAGCAACAGAGTCATAAGTTTGTGTGTTTGGCAGAAATAAAATCATTATTTTCTTTCCTGGAGGAAAGACACGATTCTAATTTCATTTAAACTAATAAAAATTAAGTACTTTCAGTAGAGTGTCCCCTAAATTACACTACTATTCATAAAAGCAAGACTGAGATTTGCATTTGTTATCTCTGTTACAGAATTTTAATGTTTCTAGTTTATGTTCTCTTTCTAGGCCCCACACACTGATTTCATAATTACAATATAGAGTACTACCACATTCTTATGAAATGCCACTATGTTTGCAAGTATATTTTTCACACAACAGTACGTTGTGCTAGTAGCAGGCTGTGGGTGTCATTGTTCACTTGATATTTCTGCTCTTGATGCTGTTTCTACCTTTGCACATGGAGGCTTTTTTCCAAACCACCGACAATGAGTTCTCATTCCGAAATGTTGACAGCGAAGGTATTCTGTTAAGCTGAAACTTCTTGTAAACAGCCATAAATCTTAGGTTAATTTGTAGCAGGAGAATGACATCTTGCCACCCACTTGGTCATTTTTACAAATGGCAAAAATTAATTTCCTGATTTCCCCATTTGGACGCTCAATCTATATTTCAAAATACACCTCCAGAGAGTAACTCTATGTTGAGCTGTGTCTAAAATATCGTTATTTGTACATCACGTGAAAAGCTGTTACAGTACAGACCAAAGTGGAAGATGGGGACTCATACCAGCATCCAAACCCATTGCTCATGTTCTGTGTCCCATTAGCCACTCCTTAAAATGTTTCACTTATGTGCTGTTGGCAGGAATATTATTATTCAAGGAATGTTAATTGCAATTAGTAGTGAAAAATGGGTGTCTCTGTTTATTTTCCTATATTAAAAAAAAAAATGAAGTTTAGGTAAAGTTCTGTGATTCCTGTTGCAAAGGCTCTTGAAGGGAAGCATTTTCTGTTGCAGAAAATAGTTTCATAAAGGAATCTAAAGGTATAATTTTATTTTATATTGTTTGTTTGTGAACTGTGCACAGTGTGTATTTTGAACATGAAATCTTCTTTGGGGGAATACAGATTGACCTTTCATTATAAGACCATTGAATAAAAATACAGTTTATACATAGGGACCCTACATTACTCTTTTCTTGCATATTTATTCATCTTAACAATTCTGTTACTTTTTTTTGTGACAGGTGGTGAAATTTACAAAATCCTTTGAGCTGTTATCTCCAAAATGCAGTGCTGATACAGACAACAGGTTAGTGCTTATGTCTTCTTTGGGTAATAAATTATTTTTAACATAGTTTTAAATTTGTTTGATCTTAGGTTTATTTTCTTATGGAACTTCAGGTAAATTTGGTTGAAAAGTGTGAGGCTACAGTTTTCACTCGGACGAGACTCCCACTTGCTTCAAATGGAGACTTGTTTGAATAAATATACATGCCTATATTTTTATATATATGTGCTAACATTGTGTCAGTGTCTCAGAGAAGAAATCAGGAAATAGCTGATAACATTTTATTGTTGAACTAATGGAGAAACACACATGTTGTTTTGCATGGTTAGTGCTCAATTAAAAATCACAACGTTATTTTCTATTGCTTGTTGATCTGTTACAAAATGCCTCCTTGCAGTTGTGTTGAAAGGCTTCCAGTAAATTTTTATTTCTACTCCCGTTGTCAAGTTGGAAAGCCTAAAAATCTCAGAAAACATGTATTTCCTAGAAATTTTGTTCTTGTGATTAAATCTTGTTTGTGAGCCCAGTCAAAATAGAATTATATGTTTTTCTTAGTAGGATATGTATTTAAACATTAATAAAGGGCTAATTGTAAGCGGTAATAGAACTTTTTGTCCATGTGGGGTTACTGTATTAATTTCTACATAATATTGTAGCTAGTAACAGTTCACATAAATGTGAACAAAAACTGTTCTACACACCAAATAAGTGGATGAAGAGTCAGGGCTGTTATGAGGAGGTTTCTCCTATCTTTCAGGGCCCAAACTCGGTGATTATCATAGACATTTTATGCAAATCAATTCACACTGGTTCTGAATTAGACTTTTCCATGTCAGGTGGCTGTCATAATGATAAACCCAGCCTTCTGTCTAACTTACTATTCACAGTTTAGCAAACTTGAAGATTACTTTGTGCCATGTAAGCAGCTTTTACAAATATTTTTGGTTAATTTGCCTTCTTTCTTGTTAGTGTCGTAAGAAGCTACCACTTTATTAAGGTGAATGGCACATTGGATTATGGCAGGTTGTAATTCTTAATGCTTTTCATGTCTGTAATGCTGTGAGATCAGTCCATCAGTAGTGTTATTTTTAAGATGTGCAGCAGAGCCCAGGAGCACACAGTAAGAGGTAGAAGCTACATATCTTCTATGCCTTATCTTCTAGTTGAGAGATGGGGATGGTGAGGCAAATGGAAAAGTAAAGCAAGTGATAAAAATTAGGAAGTCTTAAACATCGATAAATAATCTGTTGATTCATCTGCAAGTTACTGCTTTTGACAAAGATCTTCAAGTAACAGTTGGTCTTTCCTAAGTAAATTAAATGGGTGAAAATACATTCCTTTTGTTTGGGGACAAGAGTATGAATCAAGGGATGTGGTTGTTAATGCTGTTTTTCTCAAACTTGATCTGGAGCCAGATTAGTCAAAATAATGCAGAGTGGTGTCAAGATAACCAAGCTGGCTCATTTCTTGTTACCATAGTTATATTAGGATGTTACCAAAAAGCAATTTATTGTAGCTAGTTCATGTAGTCAAGTCAAGATTATTTTAACTTTAGTCTGAGATTTGAATAAACACATGCAACCTGGTAGCTAGCCTTTTTAAGATTTATGAAGGTCTATTTCTGTACATCTTAATGTAAAGATTTATTGCTTTTTTATTTCATTTTTCACCCAGTGGAGAATGAAGTTGGTTTTACAAAGATCAAGGTTAGACTGGCAGATATGATGTCGCATTTGGATCCAGCAGAAGCATGACTTGAGTTATTGGCACTACAATGGGAAAATAAAGGTTATTTAGGATGCAAAACAATGCCACAAGCCCTTGACATTTGAACGTTTTTTCTAGTGTGTTTTGCCCTTTTCATTCTACATTCTGCAGCTGTAACTGATGTAAAGTCATGAGACATTTCATATGGAAAAAAGTGGCAAGATGAGTTTCTTCACCATGACACCAGTGACAATGAATATTTTTTCATTGAAATTGTAGTGGAAATCCAGAAAGATTATAGGCTGAGAACAGTTCTAGTTATCAGTTTTATCTGAAAGAGAAAGAAGCTCCAAGGATAATATAACTTTTCATGTGCTAACATACTTTCCTACATGGTTTTATAAGAAATTGTCTTTTCTTTTACCTTTCTTACATCTGGCTAATAGCAGTTGACATTTTTGGTACCTAAATATTATAATGAATACTTGTACATTTTTCTTTGCTGTTGGTTGTAAAGAAATACCTTGCAAGACCATACTTGCATTTGTGTGTTCAGTTTGCACTTTTCCAGCACACACCATGATCAAATGTGTTATCCATGGCACACTGAAGCTTTCCTTTTTGCCAATCACTTTGTTCCTGAAGCGTAGGTTTGCTAAGTTTGCTAAATTTTCTCTCCTTTTTCAAAAAAGATTACATACATTTTAGAAGCCTTGAGGGTTCAGTTCTGATGCATTCTGGATGAATGTGAGTCCAAAGGAAAGTGTTGTGGGCAGTGTCTTTCCTACACAAAAGAAGTCGTCTTGGCAGATGATGTAGCCTGCAGCACTGCTCAGTGCTCTTGAGCTGGATTTACTGTCCTGCCTGTCATTGGCAGTGTGTGTGCAAGACAGGGAGGTGGTGGCATGCAGCTGCCTACATCAGTCCAGCAAGACTCGCTCAGGGCTATCCACAGCTTGGAGAAAATTTTTACTTGTGATTTTTAGAGTAGCTTCTGAGTGCTCTGAGCTGCTGAGGATGGAGAGGGAGCCAGCTGGCTGTGATTTGCATCAGAATTAATAATTGATATTTCCTTCTAGTAGAAGTTGAGCATCTCACTTGCTAGGAATGGAGACAACATAGTAGAACGTACTTTTAAAACTTCTTCCTGAATTATATGATTTCTTTTATTTTAATTCATCTGCCGCTTAAAATGCTCGACACTATAATGTGGTCATGATTTAAAGTGTCTTGTATTATAATATCATCCAGACTTTTAAGGTATATGGGAGCTATGCATTTGAAATTAGATTCTTACCCTTAAAGATTTTTTTTGCTTCTCAAGTATTGATGTCCTGAAACATATTTTAAATTATAAACGTGAATTTTTTACTTAGCTCAGAAAACATCATATTTATGTAAAGGTTGCTGTCAAAGTATACACTTAACATTTATTACAGTCACTCAAAATTCTTATCCCAAATGGAAGTTGATACACTTAGATTTATTTGTGTAAATCATTATTATTATCTTTATTTATAGTCTTTTAAGAATATTGAGTTTTCATTTAAATTACTGACTTAGCTGAAGTAGTCTCCAGAAAATCAATGCAGCCAACAAAAATCAATCCTTTCACTTTGATTGAGTCTTTCAAGTGTTTCAATGTGCATCCTCCTTTCATTAATGTGCACTACTTTGAAGCTTCAAGCAACTGTGGTCTTCTCCATGGCTGCTCAGAGTTACTTTTTTCTAAGCAGTGTTTCTCAGGTGTTGAAAATTGATCAATTTTCTTCTCAAAACTAAGGCAACTTGCATTCATTTATTCACACATGAATAGCTACACCTTGCCAATTGCCAAAAACTTGTCCACAGTCAGTCAATGGTAACTTTCCTGCTGATTAGTTGAGGTATAAGGTGAGGGCTTTAACATTTGTGTAGATGCTGAGTCTTCTGAAGAAGCTGTGGTGGAGTGTGGCGAGTTGAGCCCATAATTCTAGTACGTTATGCTCATTTACTGACAACTCTCTAGCCCCTCATCAGCTATGGGAGAAGCTCAGCCAGGAAAAAGAGAAAAAGGGAAACCTTCATGTAGTGTATGTCTACTTGGATCCACTTGCTGCAATGCACTTACATTATTCGTTTTAAGGCTTATTGCATAATCCATTCTTCAGTCATTCAGGTCTGGCATTTCAGACAAAAATTTAAAAAATGGCATTTCCCTTGACAGAAGAAATATTGGAAGTATGAATTAAAAATACTCCAAGTTATTAAGCTAATATGAAAAGTAAAATCTTAACATTATATGCTTTCAGGTAGCGTTACAGAAAATAATATTCAGAACTGGTTGCTTTTAATAAGCAAGCCTTTATCCCACAGAAGCTTGTAACGTAACCCCACTCTTGACTGAAGTGTAAATGCATTTCATTATTAAATGCTGTATTTATATTACTTGGAGGATGGATGCTATTTTCAATAGAAAGTACTGTGGAAAGGAGAGAATTTTTGATGTACAGTTTCAATAAATACCAGATCATTGTTCCTTAGACAATGCTTAGTAATCATTAATAACTGTGAATGGTTCTGCTGCTCCTGTGAGTATGTCTGTAAGACATGCTGGACTTTCAAGCAATGTTGACTGTATTCTTTTCTTCTTTTGCTATGCCTTTTGGTAGTTTCAAAGACAGCATGGAGAAATCATCATCTTATTCGGACTGGCTAATAAATAATAGCATTGCAGAACTCGTAGCTTCCACGGGTCTCCCAGTGAATATCAGTGATGCCTACCAGGATCCTCGCTTTGATGCTGAAGTAAGAGAGTTTAGAAATGTAAATATACATCATACTTTTGACATTACAACTAATATATCACAATTTTATCGTCATATCCAAGTGGCTGTAAAACACGTGACTATTTATTTTTAATTATTTTTGCTCTCCAGTATTTCCTCTTCCCGGTCTTCTGGTGTTGATATGGCTTTATACAGTAAACAAAGGTCACTGAATTAGTGTATGACTTTAGGCAGTTACTTAGTCTGACCATGATTAACCTTTTTTCCTATTTATAAGTGATACCTTCCTCTATCAAGTACTTTGATAATTATGAAAATTCCACTGCTGATGTTCAGTGGTGGCAGCACCGTCATTGTTAGCTGTTGGGATGCTTGGGACTGTACACACACAGAGTGTAAACAGAACCGATATCTAGAGAGACAAATGTTGTTTGTGATCTAACTTAGCCAACTGACATTTTCATTTGCACAAATAAAACATACAAACTGAATTAGATATTTTTTAAAGATACATATCACTCCTAATAAAAGCTGTTTATGTATCCTAAGGTATTCATTCCAGCCTCAATTAGGAAGTTGTAGATAGAGATAAAAACGCATACTTAAAAGATAAATAAACATTAGAGGCATATGGAAGGACAAAATCTTTGCTGAGTTCTATCCAGTGAAGCAGTGTTGCTATAGGAGAGTGGGCCAGCAGTTGGGCAGCACATTAATCAGTGGACAGTCTTGGTCAGCAAGCTTGCTATAAACTATATTACACAGTACATGTTCTTAGAAGTGTTTCATACTGCAAGTTTGCTTGGTTCCAGTAACATTCCATGGGTCATGGAAGAATTTATCTCTCAAACCAGCAGAATTTGTGAAAATGAGAGAGAGAAAAGAGGGCTGCTGTAGAAGTGTACAAGAAAACTGTGTTGATGCTAATTTGTTCAGACTTTCAAAAAGTACAATTAATGCCTGGGGTCTATCTCTTGCCAATCCTTGATATGTTTGCAGTTGTACTTTTAATATATCATGTTCTGAAGAATTCAACTGTCTCTTATTTATTCCACACTTAGCCCTTTCAAGTTAGTGATGCTGCCCAGTTTATATCGAGAAAAAGAAAACACTTAATATAAAGGATAGTAATTATCTTCTGTTGGTGGGTTCCTATGAAAATTTGCTATTTAAATTGAGTTGTTACAATCAATTATTTCTACAGACAGTCAAGTGTAGTAAGAAGAACATGTTATTACTTATGACATGGGTAGAATCAAATATGCATTTGTATTTAGGAACAGATATTCTGTTCTCTGCTTCTATCAAACACTTCTTTTTTTTACTCCCAGAACACTGTCATTTTCAAATGTTAATGCTCAATTTTCAAGTCATTCACCGAGCATTCAATGCCAAAGTATTTTCATTGAACAATTGAGACAATTGTTTCCCCACTCCCATGGATTTTAGGTGGCACACTACGCTCATTTCAGTGATGAGCTCGGAATATGTATAAATTAGCAGTACTCTAGTAGAACCTGATTTATATCTTTTGCTAGGTAGGAGATCACAATGTTCCCATACCTCCTCCCATATGTGAATTATTGCTGGTCTTTTACTTTTCTTCTGTTGCAGATTGCCTATAGCACTGGCAGTTTTAGTAAGAGAACATCTCCTGATCTCCTGTGAGTGGGCTCATTCCACTTACTCTAATCTGTTTTGAAAAAAATATTTTCTTTACTTCAAGTATTGTAACAATGACACTAAGAATAAAGCTTACCAACCATTAAAAAGAGAGAATCAGTGACACAATAAATTGCAAGATTTTGTACTGTATTAGACAGAAAACAATAAATCAGGCAGAAATTCTCTTCAGAACTACAGAATCAATTAAACCTAAGTAGAAAATCTTAAATCTTGGTTTTGACCCCATCCTTCCATTTCTTCCTATCTTCAAGGTCAAATAGTGTAAGCTTTCTGTGGCAGATGTCATGATGTTTGCCTTTCCTTTGGCAATTTTTAGAATAATCCTTTGACTTTAGATTAATCTCACTGTGAATGAAGTTTCAGCAGAATGAGAGCCGATCCATATGGAATGACATTTATAAATGTAAACTTACTCCCTGACATTTCTATTACTGGATTGTAAAAGGATGCAAATGGTACGTACTGCTAATGGTAGCTCTCATTTCCACATCTTAGGCTGACCAGATTTCTGGCTTTCACATAAGGTCTGTTCTGTGTGTTCCTATATGGAATAGCAACCACCAAATAATTGGTAAGATCTTTCTCGTAAATGCATCACTATTGCAGAATTTAATCCTGTCTTTTTAGTTCTGTCTTCCTTTTTCTTCTTTTTACCAGCTGAATATTGTTAAGGAGTTATGGTACCTAGTAAGCATGCTAAGTATCCACGAAATGATGTTTTGACTTGGATACTGTATGGACTTTCCAGCTTTCCCATTGTGCTCTTGTTAAGTTATATGTTGTATTAAAACTTAAAGACTAATGAGGTGAAAACAAATTCTAATAATATTAGTGAAAAGTGTTTGATATGCTTCGATAATTTTTTGGGGTTTCCCTTTTTTGTACACAGCTTGTCAAGCAACGAGGTCATTTCCCTCTTTAATAATAAACTAGACAGTCAGAAAAGACTTAACTGGAGAGGCTGTGGTGGCTGTCAGAGTTGCCTGTGGCAGTGGTGTGTGCTGGATCATGCTGTGACGGGGTTTTATTGCTTGTTTGATAGGATACTTCCCAGCTATGGTACACCTGCAACTGGCTCTGCATTACTACTCAGTTTTCGCATGAAAAGGAGCACCATTTGTAAATAACAGTGCCAGATTCCTCCATTAACTTTCCAAAGAAGAATTCAAGTTAAAGTGATAGCAATTTAAACCCTTAGGGCAAGACTTGCATCCCCGTGTTTTGTGACTGTCAGTGAGAGCTGAGATCAGCAGTGAGATCACTCAGTGCCATGCAGGATCAGGATCTTCTTTGAGCTTGTTCAGCAGAGGTGATGTGGAAATTGGGTCTTTAAAAATATGGTTTATTTTTTGTTGTGAATTGTGTATAACCTTAAAGAAGGAGAGAGAAACCAAACCCTTGACTGCTGATAGCTTGTTTTTCAAAGGGCATATTGGAGCTAAATAAAATAGAAACAGTTTGTTGCAGTAGAACTCGGTATTAGTTCAGCTAGAGCCAAAAGCATTGAAGACTTCTTTTGTTTTCAAGTGGTTTAAGGAAATTACATTTTTTCATTCAGTCAATAAATGTGTGGGCCAGTCATGAGGAAAAAAAATTGTCTTAGATACCCAGGTGATGCTAAACCAACTAATATTTAAAAAATTAAGATACTGATTCAGCAAATGATATTAGTAACTCCAAATTGCCAGGACAACTTACCTGATGGCTCTTATCGCAGTGCTCAAGTTCTTTCCCTATGACAACTTTAACCTTTTGTGAAAAGTTTTGTGAGTAACTTTTAGATTTGCAATATTGCATTTGGAGAGTCAAGAGTAATAAACTGAGTCCTGGTATCAAAACAAGCATAACTTTGCATGTTTGTCCATACAATGACTTTAAAAATATTTGCAGTTTTGTTTCTTGGTCTGAAAGATGTTACCAATGAATAAAATATTCTACATTGTGAATTAATGTACGAAGATTATAATTCATGTTATCCCTTTCTTAAAGGGGTAGCTCAAGTGTTGAACAGGCTTGATGGGAAACCCTTTGACGACGCTGATCAGCGACTGTTTGAAGTAAGAGGCATTCAGTTTTGTAGCAATAACATATATTTCTAGCAAGATTTTATATTTCCTTGTAGTGCTGCTTCAGGCTACTCTTGGGAGTGGGTAAGAATGTTACCCATATTTGTGGTTTGACATTAATTCTCAGAAGTCCTCACTTAATAAGCTTGCATCATAATTAAAACAAGTTTCTTGCATCTGATTTTTCTCGTCTTGTTGAGGCCATTCCCTGCTTAAGAATGATTATTCCTAATACTTCCATGCAATTCCTTTTAATGATTAAGCCAGCATTCATCTTTGTTTGCATTGAAATTTAATTATAATTTACTTTCTTCTCTTTTTTCTCTTTTTAAATTTAGGCTTTTGTTATTTTTTGTGGCCTGGGCATCAACAACACAATTATGTATGACCAAGTGAAGAAATCCTGGGCAAAACAGTCGGTGGCTCTTGACGTATGTGTATCTTAATGAAACCTTTTCTTGATCATAACTGCCACATGTAGAAGAACTATCTGCTTCTGAATTTATTGTAGTTAGCATCATTTTCTGTATCTACCTTTGCCACTTAGAATGTTGTCTTATGTAGGTAATGCTGAAGGAAAACTTGTTCAGGGTATGCTTAGCTATAGGGCTCCGGCACAGCTTAAGTAACTTTGAACCTGAATATCTCATTTAATGCCTATATTGCTTACATGAGATGAGTGGACAGTGATAATGGAGAATCTAGCTTCTTACAGGTGCAAATGTCAGGAATTAGGCATTACTTGTCTTTTCTTGTCCATCAGTAACTGTGGGCAGGAACACTTTCTACTGGATCAGGATGGTCAAAGCCTCATCTAACCTGGCTTTGAACACCTCCAGGGATGGGGCATCCACGTCTTCACTGGGCAGCCTGTGCCAGTGCCTTACCACCCTCATAGTAAAATATTTCTTTCAGCTTAGAAGCATTACCTCTCATCCTACCCCTGCACTCCCTGATAAAGAGCCCCTCCCCAGCTTTCCTGTAGGCTCCCTTTAAGTGCTAGAGGGCTGCTATAAGGTCTCTCCAGAGCCTTCTCTTCTCTAGACTGAACAACCCCAACCTTATGCCTGGCAAGAAAAATAAGCAGTGCCAGATATCACACTCAGATACATAGGGATGAAAGTCAGCATAAACATTTGTTATTTACTATTTAAATCCAGGAAATTTAAATTTCTTAGTTTAAAATACAGTTTATTTCTTTGATCTAAAGAAGACTAATAGCCACAGAGCTTAAATGTGGATTATCGATTTGATAAATGGCCACTATGCTTCAGTGAATAGTAATACTTTCTATAAATGAGCAACAACTCATAATAGTATTTGTGTAAAGTGATTGAAGACACAATAGAAACATACTGAACAAAAGAATAGTATATGCTGAAGGACTGTGAATTCATTTTTCAGTAATAGAATACTTTATTAGCATTTATGTATTTAGCTAGGATGGCAATGAGTAGTGTTTGAAAATGACATTGATACAAGGTGTGAAAGAAATCAATTTGATGAATACCATAATAAGATTCTTATCCAGATATACAAATACTCTTTTTCATAAAGAATTTCCATAAGACTGACTAATAAACAGATGACCAAAATGTAAGTAAATTGACGGGGAAAGGTTGACAGTAGGATGCTACATAGTTCAAATCCAAGCTGTTTACTATTTCGTGTTTTAAGGACGCAAAATTTGCAAATTATTAAGATATTAGAATAATCAATATTAAGTAAGAATGTAAAAATAGAAGCATATAATGGATGCAGATGAAGGAGAAGCTTAAGAATTTTAGATTTAAGTGTAATCTATCATAGGAAAAGACAGTTTAACTATCTTACTGATTTCTGAGAGAAGCTACAATATGGTTGGACAGAAAAAGAGATACTGTTTGAGGAAAGACTTGATGTATAGTTATAGAATGTAAAAAATGGGACAGAACAAGTGAATTGGTGTTTTTTTTAATTTATTCTTTTATAGTGCAGGAATGATTTCCTGTTACTGTAAAAGATGACACTTCTAAAATTGATATGAGTAAATATATCTTGGGACTCCCTGCTGCAAGGTATTGCAAGCTGAGGGCATTTCAGATAGATTTCAGGTACTTGTGTCAGTAACAGAGACATTCATAGATGAAAACAGTTTCAAAATTAGAAATATAAATCAAATCTTTAGCACGTAAGTAAATCAGGTGTTGCTGTGTGATGAGGAGGACATGTTCTTGCTAGGAGTACTCTTGGCTCTGTGAGGTCCCTCATAGAGCAGTGCCTCATCCTCACAGTCAGGTCTTGGTGGGTCCGGTACACAGGATGGCTCTTGCACCTTCCGGAGTGCTTTTTCAATGTCAGTATTGTCACGTATGGATATAATGTATTCCATGTAAATGTATGCATACTTACAGATAATAAGAGGAGTCATGCAGTACTTTGTGCATTTTATTTGATGCTTTCATCTCCAGAAAGGTCTTGATGAGAGTGTCAGGTATAGCACAGAGGTGCTACTTTGTGTGCAGTGATGTGCCACTAGCAAAAGTGTTAAAGCTTTACAGTATAGCAAAAGGCATTATTTAAAGTCTGTAAGTCTACTGTTATTTTTACATTAAGTTCTTTCTGCCTTAATTGCAGACCTTCAGGAGAACAATGTAAGAATATAGATAATATTAAATTACTTACTATCCATGATTACCTATAAAATTTTCTGCAACATAAATGCCAAATGTATACCTGATAACTTGCAATTAGTTATTATATGCTGACATTCAGAACTGAATTATCATGCATAAATATTAATTAAAATTGTTTTAAACATCATTGATTTGACTGCAGTACAGAGCCCTATTGTTTTTACTTGTCAAGTCTACAAAAATGCTGTTTTATCTTTTGTTCTGGGACAGGTGTTATCTTATCATGCAACATGTTCGAAGGCAGAAGTTGATAAATTTAAGGTAAGGATTTAAGTTTTTAGTTATTTCTGAAAATATAGCAGTAAATTAAAATGGATAATGGATGTAGACTGTCTGAGAGAAACTACTGGTTCTTGACTGTCATTGCACCAAACGGTAATTAAAGACTTTGGACTGACAATACATTTGTGTTGACAACTTTTCAACTTATTACCCCAAACATATTGTAAGTGGACCCCAGCAGCTTGGAAATAATTATGTATTCTTACTCCTAGCTCAAGTTGTTTATTTCCCTCTTTGTCATGTTATTTCTTTATAGCCTTAATGAAATGCTTTTCAATTAATTTTTATTTCCCTAAGAGCTCAAGAATATTCTGACACAAACTGAAAAATTGCAAGTGTACTTGAAGTTTATTTTTCCTCTGGCTTTTACCAGTGAATTAATGTTATTGCATTACAGAAAGCCTAGCAAGACTAGTTAAAGTTGGTTGGTTTTTTTTTCACTTGAAATTTTGTCAACAATTTCCTACTGCTGTTGGATGAATTCACAAATATACCTGGTATCTTTTTAAGAATTAAACAGAATCACTGTGAGCAGGTTCTGTTAAAAAATTAACATTTATTTCCGTTTCTACTAATCCTGCCCAAGAATTAAGGAAACAATAGAAAGTCCACCTTAATAAGAAACCTTTAAGAAATAAAATGGCTTACCCCAGGTGCTGGAAGGGAGAAAGTGCAGTTCACCATTGATTATGGAGCTGGAAAATCCAGAGGGAAGTTCACAGTATGGAACAATGAACCATGAGTTTATGATAATGGACCACGTGGTGCGATTAGCCTATTTAGTATCTGATTTCTACACTCATCTAAAAACAAAGAGACAGCACAGATTCACATGGAATGGGGGTTTTCTGCACATTTTTGAAAGGAGTCCACTTATAGTGCTAATAGAATATAGCTTTCACTAATAAAAATCTGAAAGTTAAGTTTAAAAATGGGTATAGAAGTTGTTCTATTAATGAGTGGATTTTTTTTTTTCTTCAGAAGATAATCCAATCGTGTGAATCATTGCTGTAAAAATTCATGTCACGAGTCCGTTCCATTATTTGCATCAAAGCTTTTGGGATTCATTACCACTTAGGCTAACAGGAGGCCGGTGTGAGCAGGACCAGTGTGAGGCTCAGACACGGCACATAGATAGGTGCAGCTCTGCTGAACTGGATGGAGCCACCCATTCAGCGGACCACACGCAGGGGAAGTAGGAATGCAGAATTCATGCCCTTAACCTTGTGAGCTTGTTTTAGCAATCAGAGGCGAGGCTCAGCCCTCCAGGTAGACCCAGGTGGAACTACAGAGATCTGGATTCAGAGCCCGAATGTATCCCTTAGTCTTTGTAGGTGATAACCTAGCCCTGGGGAAGGTAATGGGAGATTTGCCATTGATTTCAGGATTTTGCAGTCTTCAGCTTTGTTTGGCATTTTTAAAATTGCATAGTAATATTCCCTCTGTCATCTTACATTTATTTATGTGTGGACATCAGTCTTTTGTATTGCATTTTCTGATAGAATGGGATCACTGAAACAAAAATTAAAATTTAAATCCAGTTCTCTTTTTATGCCAGTCTAAAACATGCACTAAGTGAAAACAGGTAGCTTTTTAAAATGGGGAAAACCACATGGAAGCTTAATTGCATAGAGTTTCAATAACGGCAACTGAATCAAAATTAATTAGTAAGAAAATTAATTGTAGGGTATCTACCATTATTCCTGTGTTTGGGATATGCACTTTACTTCCAGGTTCTAAGAAGGAGCATGTAGGTTTTGTGAATGATTTATAGGATTAAAACAAGAGCAATTTACAGTAAGTATTATACATAGACTCCTCATTGTCAGATTATTTTGCATTTATTTTCAACTTAGTATTTTTCAATTTAGATTTTTTTTTAATTTAAATCATGATGGCTTCCAAAAAAATAAAAATAATTTAAATCTGATATACTGCTAAGTTCTGATAAACTGCATAACGTTTTTATGGTTTTTGATATTTGCTGCAATACTGGAATAGGTACATTTCTGATACCATTGCTCTAGATATAGGGAGAAAAAATAAAATTTTTTTTTCTGGGCATTTCCAAGTAAAACAAAAAAAGAAATCCACTTTGAATGCAAACATTTCGTGCTTATTTGAGAATGTCTGTCTGAAGTCTTGATTTATCACAGTGCTTCTCCTCCCTTGTATCTATGTAACAACCTTAAATTCAAACTGACTTTTGGAAGGATAAGCTAATATAATGCACCGATGAATCATACCCATATCGATATTAATTTTATTTTGTTAAGTGGTTAGAAATAGGTATGAGTTTAAAAAATGTGGCAACTTAGTTCTCTCTTGTGTTTTAGACTTAAAAGACAGTTCCATTATTTCCATTATGTACTAGCACTAGTTGTTGGCTATACGCATTTTGTAATAGAAAAATGTGAGATTGGTGAAGTCTGCTAAATCTAAGACTGATGCTATCCTATAGTATTGTCCTGTAGTGCAAGGTTTCTTCTCATTGAAGTGCAGGCTATCCAAGCCTAAAAATAGTTGTCTTTTAGACAAATATAGAAAGCCAAGATACATGAGTAAAGAACGCAGAATAGTATCCAGGACAGGATATTTATAGCAAGAATTACTGACTTCTGAGACAGTAATGAACAAGTCCTTTGATTTAACGAGCAGTCCCAGAAACACACATCACCTTTAAATTTAACTAATATAGTTTCCAAAGGGAATATGTAAACACTGTCCTATTATGGGTAATATACAAGAAACTATTTTTAAAAAGCTAACCTAATTGTGCAGCTGTGAATGGTATAAGCCAGATCAATATTTAATGACTGTGATGCATTATTTATAGCCCTGTGAGAGATTCCCTTTTTTAGGTCAAACAGCACACAGGAGAGCTACGCAATGGAAAACGATGTATCACCTGCCTTACAGAATCTTAGATTCAAAATGCAGCATGAATAACAAACAATTCCTGTATTTCTCAGTTCCATAGCCTGAGGTATGGCGAGTTAAGGCCTACCTCCGCACACGGATGCTTTTCTGTATCTCTTAAAACACAGACGTTTAACTCAATAATAATGGAAAGAGTTGAACAAAAAAAGGAAACAACTTTTAGGACTGCTATGTATGTGACCATGTAAAAAATCAAATCATAAAAGAAAATGGATTTAAATGAATTTGATACTTGGAGTGCGTTACACGTATGATGTAATATAAATGTGTTATGTCTTGCGCTGCTATTATTTTATACCCACCCATACATGCATAACAGTGGACAGCACAATGAAAAACTGTATTTTGTGTGTTAGCTTTCTTTCCAATCTCTGTAAGGAGTCAGAAAGCATTCCTAAGCTGTATTATTCTCTGCTGTGATGCCACCTTTCAATTTAAAACTATATTAGTTGCTTTTCTGTTCTGCTAATTAAATAATTTGTAGTGGTTTATAATAATTACATTATACTCTTCCTCAGTAATTAAATTTCAGAAAGGCAAGCTGGCCTTTGTGGTTTGGACCACTCATGAAATATTACCATTTAAATATGTATAGCTAGAGAACGAGGGGTTTATGCATTGATGACACTGGTGTTTTAATTTATCTCGTAACACGGTTTTACCAAGGACCAAAGGCATATAATCACTGCAAAGTCAATATTGCAAGCCATGGTGTCATAGCCCATGCATACAGTGAAACATATACAGTTCTTCGGGGACCTACAGGTCTATGTGAATGGATGAAGTTACCTACGTGCTTAAGTATTTTTCAGATTGTCCCTCAAAACTAGTGGCACAGACTCTTGGATTGCTCTTTGGCTGTCTGTGCTGGCACAGCTGCTCATGTTCCACTGAGTGTAGCAGCAATGGGGAAAACAATAAGGAGAAACCTTGAGGGTAAACAGGGCTTAATTGTTAATATTGTGCTATGTTCCCTTTAGAGAAATGCTCATGTTCACAAGATGTAAAACAGTTTATTTTCTCTGCTTTTCAGCATACACTGCCCACTAAGACAAAACCTAAAGCACAGGTTAAGGGTTTCATAATTCATGAAACTGAGGTCTTTATTGTATTACATTATTTCATGCACTTTTACATGTGCCTGTGTCTTCAGTTGTCATGGAAACAAGACGTCAGGAACACATTGCATACACTGAAAATTATTAAAAATAATAAATAATGATTGCAAATAAAATACTGGGGATGTTATGCTGGTTTCTGAAATGTGAGGCTGTTATCTCTTGACATTAGGCTGATGCTCTGTAGCTCAAAGGTATTAAACTAAATTTTTTTTTTATTTCAGTGAAGGAAGAGAATGGCATGGAGGAGTAGGGAAAGATTGTTCATGCTCTTTTCTCATATGATGTTTAGGTTTAGGGGCATCAAATGAAATTATCAGGGTACAGATTTTAATCTGACTAAAGCATCTCATCAGCAAGCATACAGTTGAACTCTATGACCTATCACCATAGATGTAATGAATTAAATATAGTGAATTAACAGAAGGAAACAGCAAATGGAAACTATTGCACAAAGACAGTTCTCTCTGGCTCAGGGAGTCTCCAAAGTGCATCTTACTGAAGCTGAGATGAGTGCACCAAGGAAGTATGTTTTCTCAGTTCACATGCTCTTCCCTGCTCTTGGTCATTCTCAAAGCTGAGGTACAGGGCTTAGAATGACCTTCGATCTGACACAATTCAATTGTTCTTGTGTTATTAATCAGTACTTTCCAACAGCAGTGCTTGAAAAGAAACCCAACAAAACCTGCATTCTTCGCATTGCTTTTTATCAGACAGAAAATACACTGTGCCTTCTATATCTAAAATGCAAGGAAATGTTCTTTGACTTGATCATTGCTGTCACAAATCTCAGAAATTGCAAATACTGGGGTTTGATAAAAACTCCCAAGTTTGATGACTTGTTTGTTTTAGTACAAGTCTTTACTTTTCCTTTCTCAACCACCTGCCCTGAAAGCATTTCTAGATTGTCCTGCTAAGCTATTCTTCAGTTTTTTGTCTTAGTGCTGAGACCTGTTATTCTCAGGTGCCGTTCTCCTAATACGAACGCTCTTCCTCATACAGATATTGTTACCATCAAGAAACCTATTCCGGAGTGATAGGTTCTGTTGAGAATAAGGCATAGAAAAGAGTAATATGACAGTTTGTGGGGAAAAAATCTTGGTGTCTTTGCTTTGTTTTCTTCCATGAGGCTCTTTACCAGAAATAAAGAAAGTGGGATGACTTCAGTGTCAAAGGCATGAGAGACCTGTTTACAAATTTCTTTTGGAGCTGTCCTACCTGACCAGTTTCATACCACAATATCTATCCTCGTTCTAGGGATAGTTAATAGGAAAAATGAATGGGAATTCTGAATTTGCTTTCTAAAATTTAAACTTTCGGTTTTATTGAGATGTCAGCATTTGAATTTACTGGCTTCATTAGTTGATCAAGATGAGATTAAATTATTCCAAAAGGTGACTGAAAGGATTCTTCTTGTATTTCTAAAATGACCACATTTATTATTTCCTGGTGAAAAAAATGGAGCACTCAGAGTAAATTGTTTCCTTTCCTTCAGGGCAGACGTGAAATATGAATTTTCCAGGAGGAGAGGTTCACAAGGAGCAATTTAACCTGATGAGGCTCTGGCACTGTGCTGCTCCGAAGAGGGCAGCTCCCTTTGTTTGCTGTACAGTGCTGTCGGGAAGTTAGCGCAATCATGAGGAGCAACACCACCCGTCTGCCCACCTATGGGTCTTTGTAGTCTGAATGGGCAGGTCCCTTGCCCTCATGTTGTCATATCACCTGAGCAGGACACGGCAGTTCATGTTTTAGTGTCCCATCTGCAGAGAGGGGACAGCAATATTAAAACATCTCTATGAAAGGGCTAAACGTTTCTACTTTCTGACTGCAAAAGATTTGTATAGTGCAACTGTGCTGTGTTTGTATGATAAGACTCCACAAAACCTCCAGTTTGCTTTATAGCATAGGAGGTAAGTAAATCCTGTTTTAAAAAAAATCTTTCCTTTGAGGAAAAGCTACATGTGATTTGAGAGAGTTAAGGCAAAAGAAACAAACGTGTGGCCTGGAAGCTAGATAAAGCTCACAATTTAATCATATATGTGGGTCCAGACAATTCTTATTGTTCGTTTATGAGTTTAGCACAGGTCATTAAATGAATTTTGGAAAGGGGTAGGCTTCTTTCAGTAAGGAATAGGTTTTGATCTGTGGATTACGTCAGGGCAAGGTCATAATGCAGATGTCAGCAAGGAACTTCCTCTGTGATTTTTTAATATGCAAAGGAAAAAATCTGTTCTTAAGTATTTACACGATACAGAATACCTCTGAATATATTTACACTGTGGGTTAAAAAGAAGGGAACTTAAAGATTAGGATTAAAAAAATGTGAAAAATCAACATTGGTATTCTGTCTGCAAAGTAAAGACACACAGTAAGTAGAAATATTAAATAATAAATGAGTACTTCTAAGATCAGCTGCTTCATAGCTAGATCAGAGCTTACATCTACTTGTTAAATACCTTAACAAGTAATAAGCTTCAGTCACTGAAACCAGCAGAAAATTAAAATTATGTGCATGGTCAAAGCTGGTCTTTGTACTACTTTTTTTTTAAAAAGCCTTCTTCTCTAAAGCTGAAATGGATTTCAATTGATTTAGGTAATAATTCTAAGAATTTCTGTTTTACTCTGATATTCTTTTTCATTATTTAAAAAACCAAAACATTCTAAAGAGTTGACAATATTACTGACTTACTGTCCTTTAATAGCAGCCAGTTTTCAGTTTCTTAGTAATTATGCACACTAATACAGTGGTACTCTAATAACAGAAATTTTCCTCAGAGGTATAATAAAACACTTATAGTTATTAATTTACCTATTCTAAAAAAAAAATGGTCTGCTACTTTGCTGCTCTCAAATACTGTATTTTGTTATTTACACGGGAAGTTTTGTATTTCTTGCATCTGTTTTCATACTCCAAACCACAACAGGCCCAGGACTTGAGAATGCTTAGAAAAACAGATTAGAAGTAGCGATTGCTGGGGACACAGTATTGCTTACAAGTGAAGGTGAAATGATTTATTATCCAACAGACCTGTTGTCTGGCCTTCAATGTGATCGGTCATTAAGCTTCACAAGAACCTCTCGTCAGCTGGAAAGCATCGAGGAATAAATACAGTTCAACATTGCTATACCACTTAGCCAACAACCATGTGAGAAGTGATAAAGCATAGAATAAAATGTCATGGAAGCCTGAGGAATGTCTGATGAATGATAAAAAAAAAATCAACACTTGTCAAATGATAAAGTAGTATGCTTCAGTCAGTGGCATACTTGGGAATTTATATTTGGAAAGCTTTTCAAACAGGAAGAAAAATCTATGTAGGAAAGACTTGTGCACTTAAATTGGACTTGAATAATTCAAAAAATTGTGCTACTTCAGTTAATGATAATACTTTAGGAGTTCTTCACTGTGGGTTTATCATGGTACTTTCACCATCAATAAGGAGCAAATTATTCTCCACATGTCCCTAGGTCTAGCCCTGTACGTGACACATCACTGTTCTGAAACCTGCATTCCCAGACTGGCTCAGTAAGACTATTGTACTGTTTGTTTTAACTTATGAAAGAAAAAAATCTTAAAAGAATACAGAAAAAATACGTATTTCACATTTAGAATTATTCTTCATTTATCTGTGCTTGAATTCCTTTTGTAGCCCCATCAGATTGAGAGTTATAACTGGGAATTTTCTGGTTAAAAGAATCAAGTTGCTTTTCACCAAAATTATTGGATAGAGATTTCTTAATTGGCATTAATGTTATCAATGCTAATTTTAAAATTAAATAAGTTCCTTAGTAGTGGTACTGATTTTTCAAACCAGGAAAAACCCCTTTTGTTTTCCCCAGCATATATGCTGCAAAAGAAAAATACTTCTCTTTATTTATTTCCGCCTCTGTACAGTGTTCTGCCTGCACGGTTGTTTGTCGTAAATGTTTCCTGGTATTGATTTTAAATTATTAATGGCAATATTTCTAAAGTAAATTTTACAAAATATTTTACGAAAGGAAACGTAAAAGTCTACCCAAGGAAGAAAGAAGTGTCTTTTAAAGGCTTTTGACACTGCGAACGAGTTCATATTAGAGCTAGAACCTTTTTATATTTAGAACGCCAGAAAGTGAAGAATGGGGAATAGATGAGAAATGTTTTCCTGAGATGAATCTGTTTGGCCACTGGGTGCCATCCTTGCTCCACTTCAAGGCTGATCGCCTCACAGCATTTCTGTTAAGCTGTAAAATCCTGAGAAAGGTAATACCAGTGCAATTTCACACCATCATAACGTTTGTGCGTGTGCATGTAGTAGAATATGTTAGGAGTGTAAGCAGCATGTCCTTCTGGCATGAGTCACCAAGAGATTTGGCAGAGATATCCTCATGGGTTCAACCATGTTACATCCACAATCTCATATCCAGCAAATTTTTGGGGTTTTTGCATTCCTCTATCAGCTGGTGAGAGTGAAGCCTGTTTCCACACTGTCAGGCTCTAGCATTATTTAAGGGGAAAAAAAATTACATGGATGCACACTTGTTTTCTGGATCAGTTCATGTTTAGGGTGTATGGACCTGTGTTATCCAAGAAAAACTGTATCTAGTATATATCATGTAAAAAAACATTTGCAATTACAACCTTTATTTATTACACTGTTCCATTGTCTGCCTGGGAGGGACTCCACTATTGTTTAATCTCTAAAGTCTCTTGTTTTAGCCTGGACAAAATTCCTGGCAGAATATATGTACTTTCTAACTGAAAAACTATGTCAGTAGTTCTACAGTTTTAGTCTTTCAAATTTGAAGTGTAAACGCTTTAAATGTATAAGAAATAGACTGTAGTGCTTCTTTTTCTTTCTGCAACTGTATGGAAGATGTACCCCAGGCAAAATCAGGAAACTGAATATTTTGAGGCCATTTCTGTGAAGCATTCAATCATCTTTCTCTGTAACAAGCTGCACCAAGCTCTGCAAACACACACCCACACGCACCCCACTCTCGGTGAGAATGTATCAGTGTTTTCCAGTGCCTTTGTGGTCCTCCTGCACATATAGCATCCTGTTCGGTACGCTCAAACGTAACTCAACTAACCCTGCTTTCTGTGCTGCCATGCAGCACCATGATTTGTCCCAGGCATACAACAAGCTTATAAGCATGCAAAAAAACCCACCCCAAACCAACAAAAAATTATTTCTGTTTATGGCCTTCATAAACTCTACTGTTGAACTCATTCTAGGTATTTACTTGTGTTGCTTGTACTTTCCCCAAAAGAGGTTATTTGCTGTGGATGGTGGTAAGGAAGATTTAAAGTGACGTAATCCCAGCAATGCCAAGTCAAGTGGTGGCAGAATGTGGCCTGTGGGCAGTGTCTGCCTCACTGTCATATGGCAGCAATCTGGAGAAGACCACGGTGAGCTGGTGCTGTGTGGCACAGCGATGCAGCCCCAGTACGGTCCCACATCCAACTTCTTGCCTGACTCATTTCTCACTTACCTGCACATTCACTGCCTTTCTGTTTGAGTCAGTGGTAGCTGAGATATTTTTGCACCCTACAGCTTTGTGCCAAGTCTGGACAATCCCCACTGTCCCTAAAACAGTCACACAGGCAGACGTCTTCACTGAGACACCTACCTCCTTGGCTGATGCCATGGCCCTTCTGCGGCACCACCTACCATAGGATAAGACATTATATTCAAAACATTAATTTGGCAGATGCAATGTGTCTAGGGGAAAAGGAACAGTTACATAGGTCAAATATCAAAAAGGTACTTTCATAGGGGATGATTAATGTGTGTTATGAGACCTTCATTAAGAACCTCATGAATGACAAGAAACAAGTATTTTTAGCTGTGTTGCAGGCTTTCGCCTTAAAGTAGTGATGAAACCTACTTTTGTTTAAAGAAAATGGATAAAGCTAATGGGTATAGGTAGTAAGTAAAGAGCTAAATAAATACAAGATCCAAGTGCCTATTTCTTGGTTTTGTTGAAAGAGGAGGATCTGTACATATTATCTGCTTTATCGGAGAGCATGATTAGCCTGTGAGCTGTGTGTTCAGGCTTTCTCTGCTGGTGTGCTTTGTGAGATGAAGGGCGCCATGGAGAACATACATTCTGCTGTGGAGAGAGGAGTTGGGCTCTGTCTGCACAGTCTGCCCTGCAGAAGCATTGCTCATGATAACCTACTTGGCTTGTTAAACTGTAGGAAGATGAAGCTCTGCTTTTTTGGAGGATGCTCTGTTGGGCGGTCCTGAGTGCTCCTAGAGTGTGATTTATGGATTCAGAATAGGATGGGTGGATTTCTTTTAAACTTGCAATCAGAACTTGACAAAAAAACAAGGAGAAAATGACAAAGAGAAGACATTATTTAAGGATGATCCCTGCAAGGTTCTCTATAGCTTTTCCATAAATGTATGTTGTAAGTTTGAAGGTGTTTTCATTATTATCTACCTGACAGTATTTTGCTCTACCTGTCACTCTAGAGATCTGAAATAGGACTTACCCCCTAGCGGAGCAGCAGCCCGCTCATATATTTGCATGACTTTCACCACCTGTCACGGTACTGCCAGACTGATTTCTCACAGGTGTTCAGAAAGAAAATGCTGGTGGCCAGCAGGATCACTGCCCGGTGCTATTGCTCCGCACTCTTGCAGCACCGCTATGGCCCCGTGGTGGCATGTGACCAGTGGTCCTGCAGATTGGCTTGGGTGCAGTGAGCACAGCTGGAGCACACTGGGATGGAAAACTGTGTAATACTACTGTATATGCCTTTGCGGCACTGGTGTGGGTTTTGAGGGTTTATTAGGTTGTGTGTGTGTGTCTGTCTATACTTGGCAACACGTTCATGGGCCATAATTTGGGTTGTTTGCACCAAAAGAGTCAGTTCCTCCCTGTGCCTTCACATGTCCTCTGCGAGAAGTACTCTGACCCTGTTACATTAATCAGACTTTTCCTTTTCTGAGTGGTAAAGGAAGCAGTTAGAGCCTTCCCTCCACTTCCTAGGTAGCCTTGTAGAGGAGAATCTCTCTTTTCTCCCGCTCCCAAATTTATAGGTGTAAGGGGGTCAGTCCACATTCGCTCTTCACAGGAACAACAAAGCTCACTCTCAGTCTACCAAAACCAAGTATGGCAGTTGTGGGAAATGGCAGCCTGCATGCCTGACACTTTTGTATCACTGAGAAATACTTGCCCTAGGTTTGCTTCTTGTGTTTGTTTAAAGTTCTGGGACAGAGACTGAATAGACCCTTTTGTATGAGCTTCTCATCTGCACCAATGGTCATAAAAAGTTGACAGTTGCTAGCCTGCAGTATGTGGCACACTGGTTATTTCCTAATCACCATAAGCCAAAAGGACGTGAACACTCCCCTGCGCGCCTCAGGAGATCATTGTGTCGAATGTGCATGCTCTGTAAAACTCCAGTCCAAGGCTGCTTTGGTTATGGACTTTGGCCTTAAGAATAATAGATGCTCAGGCCATTAACTGCTTTTATTTTATGTCCCTTTCTTTTAAAATAGAATTTTTTTGTTCCTTTTATAGGCTGCTATATATTTTGTTTCTGTGTACTAGGAAACAACTTTAATGTCAAGGACTGATTTTTAGCAACATAAATAATGTATTTTGTGTGGTTTCTATTATAGCTTGTAACAAAATGTTAAATGTAATATTTTTATCTCTGAAATTTGTTATTCCTTTTGATGGGTCCCAGTTTCAGAAAGCTGTATGCTCAGATAGGATTGACTGACTGATCAGAAACATTTAAAATACTTTCCTCTTTTTAAGCTATTATTTTCGGCCTACATTTGGAAATAGCATGTGTAATGCTGTAATGGCATATCTTCCCTTGTGCTCTTAGAAACAAAATTATAATAAGCCAAATCCTTTTCGTGGGCAGATACCAAAAGCAGAAAGTAAACACCAAATTTTTGTCCTAAGCCTACAGTGCACAATAATAAAAAAAATCCTAAATGCTATATTTTATATTGATCTATTGCTTAATGGTGACTTTTCTTGTTCTAGAATAATAGATTGCTTAATGCCATGAAGTTTCTTTTCTAATTAAAACAAATATAAGTATTCATGCTAAGCAGTAGTTACATTTGGTAAATGGTCAAACCAAATACAACTTTTTGCAAGAAGACAAATGCAACTTTTTTGTTCCACCTTTCATGTCTATATCACATAATATTGTTAATTTGCCAGTTGAGGGTGAAGCAGTATGCAGCACATATACATGCTTTAGCTCTTTAGCTGGAGATTTTGAAGCTGAATGCAAGAGCAGCTTTATTCTGTTTACAGATGTGAATCCTTGACTAAAGGAATGAATGACCTTTTTTTTTTTCTCAGCAAAGGGCTCAGATTCCTACTGCAGGATTTCAGGCAGAACTTGGGCATGTGATTTCACAACTGCAACCTTCGCTTATCTGCTGGGTTACTCTGATGAGGTTTAAAATACATAAATGCTGTTCCAGGGACTTCTGATGTCTTCTACATCCGAACAGTTGTTAGATAAAACACGCACAGAGTCTGGTAGAACTGACAGTGGCAAAGCGTGTTTGTATGGCAGTGTGACATCTCCTTATCTCATGTTTATGTCCAGCTGCCTTCAGATGAATCCAAAGCCCCACTCCTATCTCATTCCAGTTTCCAGTTGTGATTATTTGTGTATCCCTTCATACAGTGACCTCTTTCAGAGAACTGGAATTTGTTGAAAGTTGCTGAAGGGCAAATAAACATGGGATTTTTTTGACCCTGCTTGAGCAGGGACGTTGGACTGGCTGGTCTCAAGAGCTCCTCTCCAACCTAAGTGAATGTGTGATTCTGGATGATTTCACTCCCGATGGCAGCAGCAACGCTACTGTGATAATCATGTTAAAAACCACTAGAATCAAAATATAGAGGAGAATACACATGCACGCTTCAAGTCTCTTCCACACCCACTCCCTTGAACTGTAGATATTATAGAATTCCCTTCGAATGCTGCTATCCTACTTCTGCTGCAGTTGGTCACTGGCAAAAAGAGGTGTTAATTCAGCATTGTGAAGGGCAGAGAGATGCCATCCACAGTCTGCAGTAACAGATGGAAGCCTTTAAAAGCTGGGTTGCTCTGGGCATTAAAACATCCCTGACCTGAAATATTTGATTCTTTCCCTGTTGGAGAGAGTAAGAAACATGTCAGACTGGAACAAATAGGCTTTGATCTTCCATGGCTATGAAGATGTACAAAATTTGCCCACTACTGATAATAACTAACACAACAAAATAACTAAAATACATTTTAAATCATGCCTGCAGCTATAAATACAAGCAAATATTTCAGAGGCCTTCATATATGAAAAGAACCTTTACAAATAACAATATTTGCCATCAGAAAATACTGTCTGTAGTATGACTTAATAGAAGATAGAGACATAAAGAAGCTACACATTTAAGTATTCTCCACTTCGATGCTTTCTGTGGAGGTTTTGATGATCAGCCTTTAAGGTTTTTCAGTTCCTCGTCTTCTGAGAGAGACACTTCTAGGTGAAGGGATACTTGAATGGGTTATCTTATTTTTTTGTATATGTCATGTCATCTGTAGCTCTAGTTTCGCTATAGAGTATAAATGAGGTCACATCCTGACCTGCTATTGAAATGATAGTATGTGAACTCCTGACTTAAACAGTGCCCTGAGAGCTGAAGAATACCATGTTGTTTTGCCATTCTTTTCCTAGACTTGGACACAGATTTCATGGGATAGCTTTATACGTGTTATATATATTCACGTTTCTTGTTACTTTTTTTCCCCATCAGTCTGGCAGTATTTTCTGATTAGAAGCCTTACCAACCATTGCATATGTTGTTGTCTAAGGGCTATATAAAAAAGTGGACTGTATTCAATAGTGTAAGTTGTTACAGAATAGTTCTGATATCGCATGGGAAAGAAGCTGAGCACGCTAAATGGCAGAATGTGTAATTTATTTTATTAAAAGTCATACTAATATACTAATCAGTAGGTTTCAAAATGCTTTCCTTACATAATAAGCACCGATGTTTTATCCATATGGGTAGTATAAGTAAAGTACAGAGAGTTTATGGTGACTCAGCAAAGTTTAATAGGATTTCAGTCCACTGTATTCTGTGTTCAACTGGACTGCGTCCATGATAGTGAACATTTTACAAGGAGGAACAATGCATTCTGAAGAACTCATTGGTTTCCTTGCATTTGATTTTATCGCATTATGAAATTCAGGTATATAAGATTACAAAGAATGGAAGCTGTCACACCTGTAAGTTACTTAGGACAGGAAGCTTGGCCCCTTTCCTTTCACCTGTCTCCAAAGGGTCGTTCTTACACTATTTATAACTGCAAACTGATTTAAAGTTAATTTGTAAGAGGGTATTTAATGGTATGCTTTGCATATGTTTTCTCAATAGTACTATTGGCCATTATGAAGGTGCCAGTGTGGTACAGGACAGAAACTGAATGTAGGATTAAAAGGAAAGCAATTTGCTGTAACATTAACCAAGCTGAATGTAAAACCTCTCATTCACAAAATGCATTCAGTAAGAGCAACAGAAGTCTCCCCTTTTGCTTATGTTGTTTGATTGTGATCACTTTATTCAGCCCTTACAAGTAAGAATGTTGTAAAATGCTCTGTATGTGTGAGCATATTATGCTGCATTTTTCTGACGTATATTTATGTATGAACGCATATTGCGCAGAAGAAAAACCTGGTATCTTTATTCTTACCTAGCTGCATGCTGAAACTAATTTTTATGATGTCTTTTGTACATACTTTTAAAACTGTGAAATAGTTGTCTTTGGCAACACTAAGGCATAAGCATCAAATGGTAGCTTTTATTTCAAATGTTTAGCCTTTCAAAGTTTTCCTAAAACTTTCACTCTTCAGTTTCCTGGAGTTTTCCTTCTTAGCTTTTGTTCATCCACAGCAGCCCAAAGGCTTATTAATACTGAACCAGAAACGTTATTTTTCTATTCACATGGACTGTGTTTTATAGTGGCCCGAATTGGGACTTTATTTTTCATAGAAGCCACTTTGGTCTTCCATGTGTTTGGAAGCCTGATGCTCATTAATCACATATAGCCTTTGGGCGACAGCTGATGTAAGGTAAGGTTCAACCTGTCACTTGTCCCCTAGCTGTTCACATGCCCCAAGTGGGCTGTGAAGCATTTTACGCGATAGCAAAGAGCAATGAAGGAAGGAGAATCTGTCTCCTATCCTGAATTGACTACAAAGGCGCTTTCCCTCCTTCCTGTATCTGTCCTATCCCATCCATGCGTGTGTGAATATGGGCTAGCCACAGAGCTCGTCTTTATGCTCTCCTTTGGGGGTCAGTTGGGGGTTGGTGACGGTTTGGGCTGGTGTCAGTTGGGGGTTGTGTCGGTTTGGGCTGGTGTCCGTTGGAGGTTTTGTCATTTGGGGCTGGTGTCGGTTTGGGCTGGTGTCGGTTGGGGCTGGTGTCGGTTGGGGCTGGTGTCAGTTGTGGGTTGTGTTGGTTGGGGCTGGTGTCGGTTGGGGCTGGTGTCAGTTGTGGGTTGTGTCGGTTGGGGCTGGTGTCAGTTGGGGCTGGTGTCGGTTGGGGCTGGTGTCAGTTGGGGCTGGTGTCGGTTGGGGCTGGTGTCAGTTGTGGGTTGTGTTGGTTGGGGCTGGTGTCGGTTGGGGCTGGTGTCAGTTGGGGCTGGTGTCGGTTGGGGCTGGTGTCGGTTGGGGCTGGTGTCAGTTGTGGGTTGTGTTGGTTGGGGCTGGTGTCGGTTGGGGCTGGTGTCGGTTGGGGCTGGTGTCAGTTGTGGGTTGTGTTGGTTGGGGCTGGTGTCGGTTGGGGGTTGTGTCGGTTGGGGCTGGTGTCGGTTGGGGCTGGTGTCGGTTGGGGGTTGTGTCGGTTGGGGCTGGTGTCGGTTGGGGCTGGTGTCAGTTGGGGCTGGTGTCGGTTGAGGGTTGTGTCCTTTTTTTCAAGCTGCCTTCGAGTGGTGATACTTTCCCAATCTGGTAACTGCTGAGTTTGTACTTCATAAGTCGAGACCAGTTACCTTCCATGTGTTAAGCCCAGCTTGTGTTCGTCGTTCCTTTCGAGACAAATTTTTGCTTTAGTCCCAGGGGATGTGGAGGTGTGTCCATAGGAGGCATGTCCGGCTTTAATTTAAAGTAAGTTCACAGAAGAGTCATGAATTTTTCTCAGGGATGAAGAGTGTTGAAATTACTTAGGCCTCGGAGTAAAAAGACTTCAGAGTATAACGTTCTTAATTGTTTTTAGGAAGGGGAAATTGAACTTCAAAATGTTCAAAAGGAAGCAAGCCTTTTAAGTGATTCTAAATCACTGGGGTGCTTTAAAAAATAATTTGACTGTAACTTGCATTTTAATTGCCTGCCCCTTCCTCTTATTGTCATGGTACTTTGATCCCCTCTGTTTTCCTGGAAGACAGTGTTGTTATTGCTGTTTATTTTAAGAAATCCACTGTAATTTGTCCTGCAGTGCAGCAAAATTTCAGGGATGGATATGTTTTAATATTCTGTATTATTAATATTTTTTATATCTTTGTAATTAAAAAAATGAAGTTTTAATGACTGATCTCCTATAAACCCTGGACTGCTGCATATCCAGCATAAGAAGCTGAGGACAGACAATGCCAGGTGCAGCCAGGATATTGCCGCAGCCCCACAACATATTTTTTTAACATTATTCAAATTAGTCTCAA
Organism: Cuculus canorus; assembly: GCF_017976375.1. Classification (NCBI taxonomy): domain Eukaryota; kingdom Metazoa; phylum Chordata; class Aves; order Cuculiformes; family Cuculidae; genus Cuculus; species Cuculus canorus. The sequence goes on along the minus strand of NC_071406.1, from coordinate 25,009,613 downwards.
CACTCATAATTCTGTTGTTTCCTTTATTGCTGTTGTAAAGCAAATGGTTCTTTTATACAAATGTTATCTCCTGGCTATTAATTCAGCAGTTATTTTGGATTATGGCACTCCTGTTAAATTTAGGAATGTAAAACCTCATAAATATTTAAAAGTTTCAGACTGACGTGGGAAGAAATTGTTTTTGACTTGCTTTGTTAATAACCTGTTGTTCAATTTGTTATAGATTTGGAATATATTGTTATTTCTCCACTGTTTGTCAAAGGGAAAAAATCATAGTTGAGCAACTGCTTTAAATGTTCTCCCTTGAATTGTAATAGGCGCGTAAAAGTGTTTGTTACCAGTAAAAAAATAGGAGGGAAAATATCTGTTCTCCTTTAAGAGGACAACAACTGTGGAAATTTTAATCAGCGTCCACTTCAGAGTTAATGAAAGCAAACCACTAAGTCTGCAGAGAGAATTTTGACAAAACAATTTCGCGTAGGCCTACTTACAATCAGGTACTTCAGTTTCAGCATCTTTGTTACTCAAACTTCTCTCTTAAGAAACAAATGCGTAAGATGGACAAATGTGTTTCTTCCCTCAGCAATACAGAGAGTGCATTTACTATGCAATGAGTGTGTTTGTAGGGTAAATACCAGTATGCATCTTGAGTATCACCCAAAGCTCTGAAGAATAATTGAATGATAAAAAAAGCCACAATTTTTGTAAGATGCTGAAGGTCTGAACAGTGCAGGCTCTGCGATAGCAATCCTGTTTCACACCTTTCTTTCTTTACTTCAGAATAAATACGTAGCATTTCAGCCAGATATTAATGGGTGTTACAGTGTAAGTCTTGTTGGGATCACCTAGAAGTATTTAAAATGTTTCAATAATTATTAAAAAAAGATGCTAAATTGATTCAGCCTGGAGAAGCACACTAGGAGGTGAAGTAAGGGTGCACTTAATAGAGTTTATGTTTCTGCCTGCATGCCGCAGAGGTTCTTCAGCTGTGTCCTAGGATGACACTTGATCATTTTTTTTTTATTTCTTATGTCAGTTAACCCCACTGGCATAACATCATGACTTTTTGTGGTATTGGCATGCTTTACTAGGTGATGAACTGAAAAAAACTTTTCTTCTAGCTAGTAAAAAAGTTAACATTGCAATGTTAATACTATTTTATGGCAGGTTTATGCTAATCTTCTCTTTCATGGTATAGCTAAACCAGCTTAAACACTACATAAAGTAATTCTTAAGGTGGCACTTTCCCTTTTTCTAGAAAAAAGCCTTTTACATGTCAATAACTTGTCATAGTTGGAGCGCAATATTTCAAAACTTCAGTTTTCAAGAAGACAGTGGTCACATAGAAGGTGCAACTGTGAAGGTCAACTTACGGTTGCATGAACAAATAGGTGTTTTATGCGACTGAGTAGCTGGATGTGCCACACCAGCTGAGTCCCTGTGATTTTAACTAATTCAGCATGGTCCAGCTCATGGCTTGTGCGCTGGATCCAGCCCCTTTGTGAGGTTTCTACCTGACCCATCACCTATCTCACTGCAGGAGACAGGGAACAGATGCTCCTTCAGCAAATGCAGCCTCCTCCATCTGCCCTCTCTAGGGAGATGAGTGATAGGTCCAAAGAGGTGTAAGGAAGGGCAAACAAGCCCGTAAGGTTGTCAGCATCTCTGCCCGGCTCCCGCAGGTGCTGCTGCTGGGCCAGCCACAACACATCTGTGTGCAGAACTGTATGCACTAGCCAGTCCTGCACGCTCATTCATATGGTTTTGTGTGCATGAAAAGCTCATTCCTCTCATACGCAGAACAAAAGTCTGCTGTTACATGGACAAAGCAAAATGTAAGGCTTTTGCTGTTGTTTATTCACATGCTATATAATCAGTATGTTGAAAATTATTTTACTTTTAGAAGTACTTCTGCAAGACATTTTTTTTATTATTCTTATTTGGTTCTATGAATGTGAGCAGTATAAAGCAAAGGACACTTGTATGCTTATGAATGTAAAGCTATTTGGAAGAAGAAATTCTGCAAAGAAGTATATTTACTTTGCATTTCTGAGTAGTAGCATTTAAAATTCAGAGCTGCTGGCTGTCCAGATGTTTCTTGCATTACAGCATTGTTATTTGCATTGGATTATATTGTGTTACTGCAGTAGCTGTAAAGTGGTCATCTCTCACAGTCTAAATGCTGTATATGGGCTCCAGTTGGGATGGTGACCATATTTCCCGGTCATATCAAGTTCTTCTTCTCACTGTTTCCCTGCTGTGTTAGTTTGACAGGTTTGTATTTCTCAGATGAAGCCTTTTATTGCTCAGGATTCAAATCAAGCAGGGGATGTGTTGGCAGGTCAGAACTGATGTATGGATGTTTTTTTCATAAGAGTGAAGCAGAAAAAAAACCCAAACTTTGAATCAGAAGTTTCCCTTTCTGTTTGGCATTTTCAGGCAGCAAACATCCCTCTGGTGTCAGAGCTTGGCATTGATGATATCCATTTTGATGACTTCTCCCTTGATATGGATGCCATGATTACTGCAGCTCTACGGATGTTCATGGAGCTTGGAATGGTTCAGAAATTTAAAATTGACTATGAGGTAACCATCTGTGCTGCAGAGATATCTGCTACTTTTGTTTTGGCACTGCTCTGTCCATTTGTACACATTTAGTAGCCCTGATACAATTTGTACTTTTCATTTCAGACTCTGTGTAGGTGGCTTTTGACAGTTAGGAAGAATTATCGAATGGTTTTGTATCACAACTGGAGGCATGCTTTCAACGTCTGCCAGTTAATGTTTGCCATGTTAACTGTAAGTATCTAGCTGCAGACATAATCCTGTAAGAGCTTTTGTTGCCACATTGCTTTACCTTTTCCAAGATTTGATCTCTTTTCTAGTTATGATGATGCTCATTCATTGCCAATAGAAATGCACACAAAATTAGGTTATTCAACTTAAAGCAGCACATACTTGGCAAAACCTTATAGTGTTTAGTGACAGTGATATCCCAGGCACATTAAAGTGACTGAAAACAGATGGCAGTCTTGGAGTGAGCTTGTTATTATAGATCTTGATCTTACAAAAATGTTGTTCTTTTGGAACTCTTTGATTTGACATTTATTTCAGACTCTAAAATTTGGAGGTATAAAACGAAGGAAGATTACAATCTCAGAAGTATTTATTATGTTGATATTTATTACCCTCTTATCCAGCTTCATCGAAATAGTTGTAGAAGATATTGCCTTAAAACACTTTAAGATTATCTTCCAACAATAGTGTTCTAAGTTAATCTTGTGTCTCCACTGGACGCTGTAACTTCTGGAATTTATGAACAAGTTTCTTCATCAGTACCTGTAACTCCTCTTAGCATAAAGTAAATTCTTACTCTCTCTCTTTTGCTACCTCACTGCACAAAATAATCCATGTTTGGCTAGTTAATTCTTGTAAATACATCAACAAAAAGCTTGATGGTCCTGGATGATTAATATTCTGGTTATTATGGCAAAAGAGAAGCAAGACTTCTGTGTACACACATTTGCTGCTGTACTTTATGTTTCGGGTTTGCCTTACCTCCAGATAAAAATAAGAATTCAAGTTTTTAATTTGTTTTTTCATGTTCAGGTTTAAGACCCAGAAGTAATCTATCCTGAGCCTTAAAGTGGTCATATTAATAGCATTTTTGCAAGTATTTATTTATCTGGGATATCATGTGCTTGTTCTCTAATTTTTAATTACTGGATGTTTATGTTCTCATTGCTGGCTGGTCTCTGTGGTGACTGTGTCCATAGAGGTGGAAACTCCACAGCGTGGAGCATTTGCAGCACAGGTCAGTGCTGTGTTAATGTGGACTTGAGACAGTCCATGACCTACCCTGGAGCACTGCTGTCTTGTGACCAGGTAGCTATTTCTGCGGCACAACCGTGCCACAACCCAGCTGTGTTGGGTGAGTAAAAGAGGACGATGTCCCCTAGCAGGTAGATGTTGGTCTAGTACTAGGTCCATCGCAGTTATGGGGGTTTGTTTCTCTGAGCGTTTATGGAGGCGTAGGAAAGCTGTACCGCACACCGTGAGACAAAGCAAGTGGAGATGTTCAACAAGAAAGAAAGGTCACTTCTTCTGGCTGAGAGGCTGTTCAGCTGAGAATTAGTATTTCAGCAGGCACTTTCTGATGATTTCTAATTAAATCTTGTGGTAATGTGTGAGCATTGGTCGCTTTCAAAATTTTATAAACTTGACGTGCTTTTTCTTTTTAAGTAATAGAGGAATGAAAAGCTTTTTACTCTGAGGAGTATGAGGAAAGTCAGGCGGCGCCGTTCAGCTGGGAATTATATTAGTTTCTTCCAAACGCTGCCGGGGTGAGGAGCCCTCAGACCTCACCATGAGGACCTCTAGGTGGAGCTCCGAGGCCAGCTTTTCTTTCAGTACGAAAACCTCTTTCCCACCAGGCATCTCCATCTCAGCTAGCGGTGGAGACAGCAGACCCCTGCTGTGTCAGCAGCCACCAGCAAGCGTGCGAGTCCTCAACCACAAACTGTTTTGACCGTGGTACACAAAGCATAATTTCAGGATCCTTCTAGCAGTCAGCCCAGGGATGCAAAAGTCCGTAAGAGGTGATCTGGGATTTTCAACCCAAGCTCATTTCATTGCCCACACTCCAGGTAATAAACGGAATGAGCAATTCCACGTGTGGGGCTGAATACATTTGCCCACAGCATTGGATTCAAGACAAATCCCACCCTGTTTTGTGGTGGCTCTGACTAAGAGCAGAATTGGTGGATCACAAAGCATATGATCCACTTGGGTTGCTCGCTTTTCCAGAAATAGGGACACTGATCTGTGAAAAAGGACACAAAAGACAGAGTCAAGAGACTAATAATGGCATAAGGCTTGCTCTTGCTGCATTTGTCTTGGTGGAACCATCTGGGTTACAAGGTCTGACACAAAAAACCCCACCTGAGACTGTGCCTTTAACTCTTTTTATTTAACAAATTAAGAAAACTACCATCACCTTCAAAATAGTTCCCTTCTGAGCTGACACACAGCTGCATACAATGCTGCCAATGTTCAAAGCAATTCTGCAGATCATTTTCTGAAAGGCTGTTGAGGATCTACATTGTTTTTGCTTTCACATCTTCTACCAAAAAAAAAAATAATAAAGATTCCTTTGAGCACCAACTTGATCTTTGGGAGGAGGTAGTTATTAGCTAAAAACTGCTTCACAGATAAAGCATTGTGGGCTGGCATGTGGTCTTTGTGTTAACTTGCTGTTCGCTCTTGCACACCAGCGTTTTCTGACAAGGGTAAGAAAATGTCTATATTTGAACACACGGCCACTTGTACAGAGTGAAGCAATTGTGTTGAGCCTTGTCTCACTGTGACAAGATAGAACATGCCCTATAACTGTGATTTCTGATTTCTCCATGACAGTCAGCAATATCGACTACACCACAAATATAGACCAATAGGTCTATTTGAGGGCATTTTCAGGTAGGGTTTATTGTAGCATAGTGATGTCTGATCTGCAGTGTGGTAGCCTCTAATGACCTGACCGTGCTCTCACTGAATGGAGAGGGAAAATTCAGAGTAGTTGAACAAGTCAAACAACTGAAATAAAACAAAGCTTAAACCAGTTGTTTCACTCCTGGGTCAGCCTTCTGCATATCTAAGGTGTGTTCCTGTCTATCTAAGTATGTATTTGCTCACTCCAGTTAGACACTGAACAATTATAAGCCCAGTCCTGCGAGAAATGCTTCTGTATTTCGGATTTGCCCAAATACTCTGAAGACAAGCCCGGAAGCAAGACTGAGTAGTTAAGTAGTCCTTAATTTGTAGTCCTACAGGTTAAGGACATCACATGATAGTAGACTGGAGGATTGAGCCCAGGCTTCATTACCAATGCCTTTGCCTAACACAGTTCACATTGATATTTATTTCAAAAAGTAAAAATGAACAAGTAAGTAATACAAAATTAAAATCCCATCTGGTGTGCTAACAACAAAACATATAAATGTGGGGCAAGGTATAATGAATGCAATTCATTTCCTCACATGAAAGAATGACCTCTATAACTCACTAGAGACACTGCCACTCATGAGTTATGGGTCATTCCTTTTCTGGTGAAAATAAATTTTACTGCACCATCATCTATAACCATGTATTTTTTCTCTCTGTGTAAATTGAAAAAAATGGGGAAATGTAATCCTCTGTTTTCTTGCATTGTGTTCAAAGCAGATATCCTCTTACATTGTTTTAAATTAAATGTTTCTTATTAAGTGAAATATGCTATATTTCTCTCATACATTCAATGACAGGACTTTTAATTAAATAAAATGTTACATTTATTTTTGAGATATTGCTACTGTTAAATTCCTTAATCAACTTTCCTGCGTTTGTAATGCAGGTTGAATCCTTGAGTATAATCAAAGGTTGTGCTAAAGATTATTTATTACAGCATTGATTTTATATTATAAAACTTCTTATTTAAGTTGATTTAACTTAGCCATTAATGTTTTCTCTAGATCGAAACTTGACACATGGCACGTTATCAGTTACAAACATGTTTTTCTAATCCTTTTTTAAAAAAATAGACCTTGATTATTATTTGTTAAACAAGAGCAATGTTTAAAAAATAAAAAAAAGGAAACTGTTTTTTAATGTATGATTTCCTCTACCTGGGTATCTGTTACTGTAAATAAAAAAAGCAATGCCACTAGAAATCAGGAGAAGCTCTTTCATAATATTCAAGTTACTCTGCACACCAGTGGATTCTACATGAAAGGAATATTTTTTCCTTGTTGTTGATCGTCTTTTCTGATATGGAAACTTTAAGCACAATTATAAAGCTTTTGTAGCAAGACCTGCACTTTCTCAGTTCCCACTGAAATGCATCCCTGAACACCTGGGGGAGCTCAGCTCCCTGCATTGCCTAAGTAATTACTGCAGCCACTTTTCAGATTATGAAAACGGAGGCTCTTTGGATTTGAATGTGCATTTTTTTTTCAAGTAGAATTTGTGGTCTTCAGGGTTAGTGGCAGAGTTTTCATATGGTATTGCAGCAACTGATGAGCATTTCTGAGTGGGCTCTAAGTTCCTACCAGTTAAGGACATCAAGTCCCACTGATATTCACTGTCTCATATCACTTAGCGCTCTTCTTGCCAGTGGGTGAAATTATGGCCTGTTGAAAATCAATTACATTCAGGGTTTCTTACACACTGCTAGTGTTCAGCCTTGGTTTAATCTTCCAATATTCCTTTTATATAATTTCCTTTCATACTAGCTAGATTCTGTGGCTAATTGAGGAGTGTCGTTGGAGACAGGCGCTGCGGAAGACAAGTGTTACAATTTTTCCAGCCCAGCCAGTCACTTTTGCAGGCAATATGCCCTTATGGTGCCGAAGAGTTGAAGAACCAGGTTGTTCCTGCCATTTGTAAGATGCACAGCACCATAGAGGTAGTGTCAGATCCAGGCAGGATCTGTTCAGGGTGCTTGAGGTTAGCCTTAGTGAGGGTTAGGTTTTTTCTGACATGAGGCAGTTCAGGCAGGAAAACTGCTATGGCAAGTATCCTCAAGAAGTATAGTGGCAAAAAAAAGCATTTCTAGCATCAGCTCCTCCATTCACATGGAGGTATCTAAGCCAGAAATTTGTGGGGAATTTCAATACATCAGTGTTCAAAATTCTCTCCCAAACTCAAGTGGGTGTCTGCAGCAGAAATATGCCCTTTGAGACATTTCCTCTTTAAATCACGCAGCTTCATTTCATGTGTCCCAGATAAAAAAATCTCTTAACAGTTTGTGACAGTTGCATACAGTATATTTTATCTGGCTTCTTTTATAGGCCTTTTGATTTAACATCTCAGCTATCTCTGACAGTGGGGATTGACTAAGACGGTCACCTAAGGATTGAAGAAATCTGTCTAAGTACTTCTTTGAACAGTAACAACAAAATATAATCAGTTTTGACTTGCGTTTCTCTGACATGAAACTCCAGTTCCTGTCTTAGTGTGTAGTTATCGGTGTGTTCATTTTCAGCACTTTTTGCCTTTAGTACCTTCTCAACAGTGGAGAAATGGCATGCTGGAAATGCAACAGAGAGATAATAACAGATCACTCCAAGGACATTACCTGTTCTGCTAACCATCTAACATACAGCAGTGAATATAATATGACAGTAAAGCATTTATCTTCTCCTTACTGAAATGTTCATGGTATCAAAACAAAGTTGTCTGTTGCTTGATGGACTAACATTACTTATCCCTTTTGCTACTGATAGTTACAGCTGCTATTTTTTTTCTTCTGCTCTCAGACTGCAGGATTTCAGGAGATTCTGACTGAAATTGAAATTTTAGCTTTGATTGTGGGATGCTTATGTCATGACCTTGACCACAGGGGAACCAACAATGCCTTCCAAGCCAAGTAAGTTTTCTAATTCTTATTACTTTAATTTGTTTTTCTTCCACAGAAGAGCAAAAGGTGACCAGGATACAGAATGAAGCATTAATTTCAGGCCTTCTAGGCCAAGGCCAAGTATTCTTATTCTTGTACGTAGTGAGGGGCTATCCATCTTTATCATTTTCTGTGCTTAGGGGTAATTGCTGGCTTGTCCAGGCTGTTGATTGGGTTACCCCTCCTGAACTGATGCTACATATTGAAATGTAGTGTCAAAACGTGATGTTTTCAGGCTCACATATTATTGATTCAGCTCAGGAAACACTGAATCTGTCCGGGTTATACTTGCTGGCTGGAATGCATGATGTTAAGCAAAATCCTGTTTAACTATTAAGAAGAAAAGAAAACAGGTAGAACTGAAATCATGAAATTCACAAAAACTTTCACACCAGTATAAGCAAGCACACAGAAAGTATTTCCTAGCTTATGAAGCATGAAACCTCTGCCATCATGCTGGAGGTGTGATGAATGTCATCTGCAAGGTGGCTGGAGTAGTTGTCTCACCACATACCCATCAGTTGTGGAGCATGCAGAGTCCCTGGCCTGTAGAAATGCCTCCTCCCTGTCCTGCCCCACATGCCAGGGCACACGGAGCGTGTTCAGAGACATGCTGCAGTGGGCAAGGGTGGGCTGACCACCCTTTGCAATGGTCAGTACCCACCAGAACACAAAGCTGGATCTTGAAGGCAGATTCTTACATCACCTGTGTGAAATCTTGATCTCCAGATGGTTTTCAGTTCTAAAAATTCATTTTATTCCGTTCAAAGTGGTAAGGACTTGATTCAGCAGCCCTATCTTGCATATATTTTTACTGTCCAGGCTGCTGCCTTCAGGCACAGTGAAGCAGAAGCAAGTTTGTGGAAGGTTTGAGGGTACTTTTTACTGTGGTGGTAACGGAACTCCTTTGACCAAGACAAAACCTGTGTTCCCCAAGAACAGGGGGGGACAACAGGAAATGTCTCCTGACAACGTCTTGATCAAGCTGTGAAATAAAGCTGTCAGACACAGAGACTCCTCCAAATCCCGTGTTTTTTTCTCAACTCCCCATGTCTTCTACAGTCAGAACATAAAACTTTCTGGGTCTCTCATCCTGTCGATCCCCCCATGCATTTGCAGCTTTGTCTGTTCTCTGTTACTGCTAATCGTCTAGCGTGACAAGGAAATGGTCAGATGGTCGTCCAAAGATATTAGAAAGACAGGGTGATGTTGTATTAGTCTGTTTTGTCCTACCTTTTGCAGAAATACTCTGCTGCAATGTGTGTATGCATGGGCTGCTGCGTTTCAGGGGATGAGTTACCTCCGTGAACATCACTCAAACTGGTGTTTCTGATATTTGCTAAGCTGCCATTTCCTGAGCTACTGTTGTTGCTGTACAGTCTCAATGAAACAGTGACACTGTCTGGATCTTCAATCACCATAGCAAGGAAAATCAATTGCAGTGCTCAAAAGACAGAGCTGGTGGTGCAAAGGTTACCAAGCACTGCTAGATGCCTTTTTGCAGCTTGGTCTTGAAGAGAATCAAAAGAGACGAGACAAATGGGAAGGAAGCTCAGCTGATTGATGTTTATGTTCCTAATTTACAAAAATGAGACCAAAGATTTACATCCTGACCGTTTTAGGCTCTGATTAAGTTAACCACTTCTCCAGTGTAACATTACACAACAATATCTCTTGTACAGAGGGGTGGCTGAGTTAAAGGTAGCAGTTTCAGCATTAGATTGCTATCACTCATGCTTGTTTGACAACAAAGAGGAGGCTACCATTTTACGACTCCATAAAGAAATTGCTGAAGACATTTAACAAAAGACAAACATTACCACACATGTATAAACCATCCCTGAAAACAGAAGCTGTGGTTTTCATAAGAGTAGCTATGATTTATTCTCTAGCCTAACTTATAAATATAAGCATCACATTTTACTCTTTTATCTTCAGTGTTGAATACTGCTGTTCTGGGTGATGAAAGTTCAAGAGGTATATGATGGAGGCAATACCACAGTTGTCTGAAATGGTTTTATTATATATCTTAACACCACATTCTCTAGGGATGATATTTCCTGGACATCATTCTCTCTAATATAGCTGCTTCTGATAATTAAATATCAGTATGGTACAGTTTTATAGCATACACTCCTAGGAGATTCCTTCCGTTTGTCTGTAGCATAATCTCTTATTCTAATTTCTTTGGAAAGAAAACCCATCCTGGCACATTAGGCAGGGTCACAGAAGTGAAGCAATGGTGAACAGTAACTGTTCTGACAATCCAGTCACCTTTTCTGCGCCTCCCAATGATTCACAGTTTCATATTTGTATTCTGTATGGTTTTTGTTCTTCAAACTTAGAAAACCCACCTGCTTTGTGTATTTTGAATCTAATTTTGTTTCAGACAGTAAATATTATGAGAAGATGCATTCTAAAGAGATGCTAAACTTATATTTACTGCTCCCACTTTTGTCTTTTGTTTAGCTTTGTATTTTTTTACGTGCATGGTTTTACGTAAAGAGAATCTCACTGCACTTTTAGTTGGTTTTTTTTGTTGTTGTATTTTGGTGACGTTATTTTTTTCAAGACCTCTATATCTATTAAGAATTAAAAAGTAGTAGCAGAACAGCCAGTCCAAGCTGAAGGGTATTACTGTTTGTCTTTAGTGCACAGTGGTGCATCCATGCTGTTGCATCACTGAGTACTTTAAAAGCTGCATTACAAAAGTCTTTGGTAGTTGCAGGAAAGTCTCCAGTCAGTCAATGCTATTTAGCAAGGTCGGGAACATAAATGCCTTGTATCTGGCTTTAAATTAATATTTTGATCTTGTCAGTTGTCTCAAGTGTAGTTGCTGAAATGGAAAGGAAGAGTGTGGCTATATGCTTTTGTTACTAAATTGTCTCTGAAACTTGCTTTGTAAGCAGATGATCAGTATTTGTTGACTCCCCATGTTCTGTTTCAGGAGTGGATCAGCCTTAGCTCAGCTCTATGGCACCTCTGCTACCTTGGAGCACCACCACTTCAATCATGCTGTCATGATTCTCCAAAGTGAGGTACAAAAGCGTTACTATTAATCTCACTATAAACTGTTGGGCAGTTTCAGGTGGAGAAAGGAAATACCACACACAGTACCTTTTCAATGCCCTCTCCTTGAGGAATTATTTATTGGTTATCACAAAGGTCACAACTAGCACAAAATTAAACAACTACAATTGCTGATCATGGAGTCCAGAGATTATATTTGTCTCAATCAGCTAGGGGCAAGGAGAACATATCCTAATCATATTGTCAGCTTTTCTTAGTCTTCTTACATATATCCTGCTCTGTAGTTTATAGGTATGCGAAACAAGCTCTTACTTTTCCCCAAAGGTGTTGTTTTCAGAGTATCACAGCGATCCTTTACGAGACCAATTTAATTCTTTGACAGTCAGACTGTAATGAGTATTTTATGATGGTTTTGCATAATTTTACTAAAGGTCTTTTTTAAATTAATATCAGTAATATTGTGCTGTCCAAAGTACACTCGCTGCTTTGTGGATACATTTAAAGACATAATTCTTGCCTACGATATCTTAGGCGCCAACAGCATGCACTGCTTCAGAGATGTAGTAAGTGAGAAATCTAGAAGGATGGACACACAATCTTTGCAAAACAGTGGATGTATTTACTTAAATTACACAAAATGTATTTAGTATAAATTAAATAAATATATTTATATTTATTATATTTATTTATATTTTTATTATAAATATATAATTTATATTTATATTTATTATAAATGTATTTATATATTTATATATTTATTTATAATAAATAAAACCAAAATTGTTCATCATGCAGCACAATTGGAGACCATATGTTGATCTGCTATAACTTTTGAAGAGCATCTGGGAATGTCCTGTGATCACAAATAAATAGAAACAAGATGATAGCTTTACCTCTGTGTACAGTGCCACAAAGAATAGTCATGGGACTGTGGCTTTAGTGTTCAATTTCTCAACATTATATTAAAAAAAGTAGACATAGGAAAGGGGAGGACCAGCACGAGATTTAAGCAGGTCAATCTGTTTGGCCAAGCTTAGGTTATCTAAAAGGTGATACTAGGAAGTGAATGGCTTCTTATATTACCAAGGAAAGATATAAGGAAAAGCAGCATTTGAAAGTTAAAACGGACTGGTTCAGAATAGGAGAAAAGGAGTGGACTTTTGGTTGTTTTGTTGTTTATTTGGGGTTTCCCCCCTAAAGCAGTGAGACTGTTCAGTCTCTGGAACAAGCTTTCTTGGGAAACAGCGATTTCTTTAGTTCCTGAAATCTTCATCATGACTTAGTGTTACTCTGAAGACAGGCAAGACATGGACAACTCTCTGAAATTTTATAGCTCATGTTAGTCTAGATGCTTTTTGTTATCTTCTCCAACTTAAAAATAAAGAAATTCATGAAAAATAAAATAGTTTTCCCTTGGAATCTACTCCAGCTTCTTTCAGAGATGTAAAATATTGCCTGAAATGCAAGTCCTCCTCTTTGATCATTCAGGCAGCTTCCTCTCCAGGTCTTCATTTCTAGACCAGAAAATTAATCCTGTGGGAATTTTATCCAATAGATGCTGTTTGCTAATAACCACTACACCCCTTAGATTGGAATAAATGCAGATTAGGATCCTCCAATCTGCTTTAGGATACACTAATTTTCACCAGCTGAGCAATTGGTCTCCTCTCTCAAATAAGCTGAAATTAGATTATATCCCATCTACTAATGCTGGCATTCTATTCTGTCTTTGCTATCTAGAATGAAACATAGTATTATTTCTTTAATTTTTTTACCACATTGGACAAAGGTGCTCTTGACATGCTAACCTCAGTATAAGTGATCCTGAGCTTTGTAACAACATGTGTTTATACGTCATGAAACAGGTCAGAAAGGCAACAGATATTATAGAACAATAGACAATTTGTTAAATTACGCCTGTTGTAAGAGCTGCTATTTTCCTGTTACATTTGCTTTATTTTCTTTTGAGTGCTTTGTTTTTAGAATTGTTTTTCATAAATAAGCTTCAGATTCTCAAATCCTTCTCAATATTTAGCCAAAAAGAAACAACAATTTAATTGATGCAGAAAACATCTTTTACACATGGCTAATTATTTTTTTAGACCAACAATTAGCTGATCGAACCATCTCTACCTCTAGACCTTATCTTGTCTATGTCCTCAGACCATCATGGTTATAGCAATCCCGTTGCTGGAAAATTCTTGTTTTCAAGGGTGTTTTAATCTTCCGAAGCAATAGGTGGCAGTGCATACTGAACATACGCATTACAGTGCTAAATACCATCAAAATAAGACTCTGCTTAGCAAGAGCCTCATTGTTTCCATAGGTAATTAGAAAAAAAAAGTGTGGCACTTTTATTTATGTTAATTTAGTTATACATGACTAATGTAATAAAGACCACTTCTTAAACTTTCATTTAAAATTTTTATTAATTTTATTTCTTTCAGCTTATTTTTTTCTAGGATTTTGTAGAGAAATTATAGGATCTCCGTCCTTCTTAGTTTTCAGAAATTCATTTTCAAAAGGACCTTCTTGGTCTTAAATAGCAATTATAAAACATTTGCTTCCTTTCATTCTGGCCATGGAGAACCTTTCAAATTCACAATCCAGGATCCCCTAAAAAAGAATAGCCTATTTGGCCTTCAAAGGGCATTTAAACTGCATAAAGTTGTGGTTCTTTAGCCTGTGGAGGGAATGTGTGTATACACTGTAAGACAACACAGTAATCGGCAGAGTGAGCAAATGAGCTGTTTTGAATGAAAAACTGATTTAGTGTCTTTGACTGCTCTAACAGCAGTTTGTGTGCCTGCAAGCAGCAGCAGCACAGATAAATCTGTTAGGAGCACAACTCAAAAGCTGCAAGGCACAGCTCTCCAAAACATTTAATAAGCGGGAAGATTGAGATGTATCCATAGTTTTTCCCCATAAACTGAGTCTGTATGGGCTCAGAGCAAAGAGTAAATCTTTCCTGAGGAGGCTATAATTTCAGCAGAGTTTAAGAAAAACATCCTAGGTACTTGATTACAATTGTCAACTCTTTCACCCCAATGTAATCTCAGCAGTATTAACATTATTATCTTGTTGTAGTTTTGCCATGAATCAGAAGAGGCCTCTGTTGTAGGAAAACAGACCGAAGAGTTAGAAAACCTTTTAAAAACCTATATTGATTTCTAGCCTTTTACCTCTTTTATCTCTTTCATTATAGGGTCACAACATCTTCGCTAACTTGTCCTCTAAGGACTACAGTGACCTTATGCAGCTTCTAAAGCAATCGATATTGGCAACAGACCTCACTCTGTATTTTGAGTAAGTATTGGCTTTTCTTGTATTTGACAAATGAAAATTCGAAGAACTTACTCTAATGACCTGTTAAATACCAATAAGGATATATAATATGGGAAATTAGTGTTTAGCTGTGGTTGAAGAGATTTAGTCTAATATTTAGTGTATCTTAGGCTAATAAAAATATCTCCTGTCCAAGAAAGTTTTGCTTTAATGTGTAATATGTCTGTATTAAAAAAAAGGCAAGTGAAGTCCTAGGCTTATACTTCAAAGGAATCCCAGGAATCAATTACATTTCAGTCCCATAATTCTAATGTCCCTTCTGTGATCATGTATACAGGCATGTATAAAATCAACGACATTTTAGAATTAATTTCCACCATTTCAGAGTTTTCAAATGTCTATGCTAAAAAATATTATATTCAGTTATAGACTCAGTTGCAGAGGTAACGAATGCATGCACGTCGTTTCTTTGGAGACCAACTATGCCAATTTGCATCACGTGACAATAGGTCTTACACAGCTTAACTCAAGAGAAGTATAGTATGGTCTCTTCCATCCCGTTTTACTGTGTTTTCTTGTTTTCAAATTAAATCTCTAAGTAGACTTCAAGATGATGCTATTTTATATTTTTCAAATACTGTTAATTATCACAAAGCTCTTCTCAGTGAGAATGTGTGGGAGCATGCATGTATTTGGAGGAACCATGTCACCATCACACTGCACTTTTGCCGTCCCCCCTCTCTGGCATATGCCTGTGGCTGACTTACAGGGAGAAGTGCAGTCAGACGTGCAGTTTCAGTGTACTGCCTTCCCAGTCTTGGGAAGAATAATTAATCCTAATGAATTTTTGTTTGATGGCCGTTGGTATCCTCTCCCAAACAGTGCTGGGTAGCACGTTTTTCTCAACTTTTAGGGAGGTATACCTGGCTTCCCCCCTCCTTTATGCAGGTGACTGATACCAAACCAAGTTACCAGAAAACCTGAGGCAAAGCCTTTACCCTGAAATTGTTTAACAGTTATGTTAAATGTAATAAAGATAACATAATAAACTTAATAAAGATACAAAGTATCTTTATTGTTATCTTTAACTGTTAATTGTAAAAATACTAAGTGGAGATGCTGCAATTATCGCTTTGTCTTTTTTTCTCAGTATTTAGATACTGTGCCAAGGACTATTTCTAAACACTACTAGCACTAGATACACTGATATTCTTTGTTTCCTGGAAGCTGAAAAGAAAGAGTTTTAATTAGTAGTTTTATTATAAATAACGCCTAAACATTAGTCCATTAAGCAATAATCTGCTTGCCGACATGAAAATCCTGGGCAGGACAGATAAACGCTTTTAAGCATACTCTCGTTGAAGCTGTCTGTTAAGATCACTTGTTATCTGGTGGGCTAGTGCAACAGCGGAATGTGCTGACAACTTAAAGTGAGATACAATGACCACAAGGATGTGTCCGAATGGGTTCTCCTGGCTCATCAAAAATAGCAAGTGCTGCAGAAATGTTTTGTGCTGTCAAGGATGAGATGAGTGGCAAAGGCTGAGAGGGCATCTGCCCTTGCACAGCCCCATGTGCTCCCCCTTTCTGGGATCCTTCATTCCCTGGAAGAGCCAGAGAGGACCCACAGCAGTGCCTTGGGAGGGAACTCAGTCCAGACGCAGACATGATGGAGCTCTTTTCCCTGCCTGCCTTAGACTGAAAAGCTACATGGTTAAGACATCGTTCTAATTTTAATACAGAGAAGTAATCACATCAGCTGAATTTC
Organism: Cuculus canorus; assembly: GCF_017976375.1. Taxonomy (NCBI): domain Eukaryota; kingdom Metazoa; phylum Chordata; class Aves; order Cuculiformes; family Cuculidae; genus Cuculus; species Cuculus canorus. The sequence goes on along the minus strand of NC_071406.1, from coordinate 24,993,099 downwards.
AAAATTATTCTTCCCTTCTTGCTTTATTGATTTTAAGTGCTACAGATATCAGAAAACTTTTAGCAAATGAGGCCTCTTTACTCAGAAGTTTGCAAATAAGTTATCTTTTCCTCTTGTGTAATTATGATTCATTAGTTGGGTAGTTGTTATCCTACTTCATTTCCGAAAGTACCTGAAAATCACTCCCTGAAAACATTAGTGATTTACACTTCTTAAAGCCACCCTATGTGAACAGATGTTTCTGCACAATAATCTAACTTGTGTTTTTCAGTTTGATACATCTTTACATTTCTGTAGAGAAGGAATTTCTTGTATCAGTATTCTCAGAATACCTAAACCTAATGATCACAAAGTCCAGCAAGCAAAACAGCAACAAATCTCCAGGCAGAGCAAGGATTTATAACTTGCTCAAAACACTACTCTTCTACATGCAGACAAAAAAGATTACTTTCAGCGAAAGATCAGATGGAAAACATATTTGATTTTAGTAGATAATTCTACATAATTATGTTTGTAGATAATATGACAAACAAAAGCATAGAACCAAAATGAAGTTTATGGAAATTCACTCAAATGATGTCTTGAGCCCCATTGGGCTGTAGAGCAACTGGATTTGCTATATAATAGGAAGACAACTCCCTTCAAGGCAAAATACAATCAGAGCCTACATTACTCAAAGACACTGCAAAATTGTTATTATTTTCACTTCTTAAATCCCGTCATATTAAATTTGTTTAATAATAGCAAACAATTTCCTTTTGGATACCATACATAAGCACCTGGTAGGAAACACTAAATTGTTCCCTTATACATGGCTGCTTTCCTCAGGTTGACTGCTTCCTACACTAGGAATTCTCTGTGGAGTTGGACCACTACTTTAACACCCATTTAAATGGATTTCAAAGAAAAATCTTATTTTAATGTTTTCCACTTATTATAAGTCCTTGACACTCACAACATTTTCAGTTATTATTCAAGGATCTCTATATTTTAAATTTGAATGTTTGAGGTTTCTGGGATGTCATCCTCCTGAATTTTCAGCTTTATACATTCTTGCTGGTCTTTTCCCCAGTAATACATGGATTGCCCAGAATATCCAATACTGAAAAATGAAAGAATTATCATTTTTTACATTGTTTGACTGGGCACTGAAATACAGGATGCGAAAATCCACTGCTCACAATAGAGTATGTAGTTCATTATCTTCTCGGGAATACACTTGTTTAAGATTTACGTGCCTGCTACTCTATGCCGTTATAACTTTCATCGTTGAAATGTTTATTTTCACTGGGGCCATGGTGCTGTGATTTTGTGTGAAAGAACTGAATTTTGTTTCTGCATGTGTGACTTTGCATTGCACGAGCAAATTTTGTAACATGGAACACTCTTAAATCTTATTTTAAAAACATAAGGTATTAGATATCATTATGTGGTCCTTATGATCTCCCTGTTCTAGTTGCTGTCACGAAATCCATTCTAGAAAGGCCCAGTAGTAGGAGTGACTGGTCATATAACACATGACAGTCAGGGACCAGAATAATGCAACGTCTCACTTAAAATTCTGTCCATTGATCAAGGGCAGTGTTCCTGGAAGTGTGCATCTCCTTGTGTGTAAAACTTGTACTGGCTGACATCAGACTGTTCTTTCTATAATCACTGTTCAAAATCTCAGTCTAGCGGAAATAAACGTAGAAAATATGTTTTTGTATTTTGTAAATGCTCTTCTGTTGGGGAATCTCTACTATGTTTCCACTTGAAAAAAAGATAGCATGGCTTCCTATGAGATTGGGTACTGGACTGTCATTCAGAACTTAAGTATTTGCTTTCCAGCTTTGATGCTGGAATATGTGGTGTCACTCCAGGGACGTTGCTCCATATTTTTTATATCTCAGCTTCCGCTACATCTGGGGCAGGATCTGATTCATATTGTAGTCACACTGTATGCAGTTAGAGCTGCTTGCAGTCTCAGTGCCATGAAAAATTACAGGTAATTTTATAATTATATAAATAATAAGTCCGAATTTTGGTACTTAAAGGCACCAAGAAAGCATTAGCATGTTCTGGCTCATATTTTGTCCATCTTTGAGGAAACAGGCAAGATACACCAGAGAACAAAGCATGGGCCCAACAGGGAGACCTAGTTTCCCATCAATAAGAACCATTAACTCGAGACAGCTGCAGCTCCAGTGTCTCACTGTTTTGTTCTGTGTGTGGAAAATTACAGGAATTGCACATCTCTGAAAAACCCTTCAGGATCCAGAAGTGAAAAAAGCATTTTACAAGCACAAGTAGGAAGAAGTGCATGTATATTTCAGGAATATTTCTATTGTCTGTCTGTCCACTGCTGTAGCTTCCATGGGAGACTGAACATTTCAGTGCCATTTATTTCCTTATCTGTGGAGCTCATAAATTCAATATTGTTTTACTAGGCAACTCTGACATTGATAACAGACATTTATAGAACATGTTCGGAAATTAGTATGTCCTGCTTAAATGGACTGTCAGTTTAACGACTTTAACAATAATACATAAGTAGCGATGATTACATATCATACAGAGAACTGTGTTTCTACTGCAGTGCTGCCCTGGAAATGTATTGTTTCCTCCTTTGATGATCTGTTTTGTTGCAGGAGAAGGACCGAGTTTTTTGAACTTGTCGGTAAAGGTGGTTATGATTGGAATATAAAAAAGCACCGAGAAATATTTCGGTGAGCACTACTATTCTTGCTTACTGCTTATTTCAAAGCACAGCCATATTTGTTTAAGGAATTTGATATATCCTGGAGTGAAGACTTATAGTAACAAGAGAAGGTATCTTGTTATAAAAATATGATCTGTTGTGTTAAATATATGGTATGAATTCTAAACGTTACCAAACAGCAGGGATGTAATCAGTGTGACCTCACCTTCTCCATTCCTATTTCTGCCTTCAAACTCCATCATGTTTTTTTCCCTTTCTCCCAGACTCACCAGTTCCTACTCAGCCTTTCTGCTTTTTCTCCAGAAAGCATCAATATTCTGCCTCAGGACACAAAAGTCTTTCTTGTCCGTTTCCCTGTTCCCTCCTCCTCTCTGTTTTCTTTCACTGGCCATGCTTATTTCTGCTCTTCTAGTCTGTACCTGGGAATTTGCGGATACACAGTATTCTTCTAGCCTTCAAAAATGGTCTAAGCATGCATCCTGTTGAAAAACCTCACACATTGTGGGTGGTTGGGTACACCGTGCTTTTGGGACAATAAAATGTATGCGTTTGCATATGCATGCCTGATTATGTCTCATTTATCTGAAATGTCATTAAAATTCTGCTTCCTTTGGTCTTTAGACCAAAATATTGGCCAATTTTCTATTTTCCATATCATTTCACCTGTTTCTAATTTTAGATTCAGGCGATATATTTGATGCTTCATTTTCAGTGCCCTTGTTCTTCATTTAAACTTCCTTATACTTTTATTTGCATCATGTACTGTACGTAAACACTTTCTACAGCTGAATGGTTTCTTTCTCCTAATACATATAAAACACGGTTGTAGCTAAGTATTAAACTACAGTGGAACAGTATAGCTCATAGTAAATCTTAAATTTTTATTGTAGATGAGCAGTAGAAACTGCTTAAACAGTGTCTGGGATGCCTTCTGTGATTACAGGTTCTCTTGCTACAGCAGTCACTTACAAATAGGCATATAAATTAATCCAGTTTGCAAGGTTTATTATGTCATAACACCCTTACTTATATCATGCGAAGCACATGCTTTCTAGTATATTCTAGGTATTAATGTAAGTAGAGTTAGAAGTAGTGCAAAATTAGCAGTTAACCCCTTGCAATATCATTTCTTTTCTAGTGTGCAATGCAGAATACCAGAATTCATCATCTGATGACCTGCAACACTTTAGGCTGCTTAGGCACAATTGTGATGTAAAAGCCATGCCGATGGCTGAGATTTCAAACATGTCATTCTTTTCTGGAGGAAAAGAAGGTGCCAGGGCCGACATTTTGTATATGTATTATTTATTTATGCATCCAGAGCAGAGTTATTTAGAAATCCAACAAAGGTTGATTCAGCTTGTATTGTTCATTTCTGTTTTTCAGATCAATGCTAATGACAGCCTGTGACCTTGGAGCTGTGACCAAACCGTGGGAGATTTCAAGACAGGCAAGTCATGATTAATAGCAGGGCTGCGAGGAGGCGGGACTGGCAGGACAATATTCCCAGGGCTCTGGCTTACAAGGGACCAAAACTGGAATCAACTTACAGCAGTATTAATGCTATAAAAAATAGCAGGGGGGGTCTACAAGAAATGGTTTATTGCGTAATATTTCCATGTATACATGCTGGTGAGCAGAATGTGGGTACCTGGAGGGATCTGGCTTTACAACCTCTCCTCTTATTAACCTTTTAAAACCATATAAAGAAGTGGATGGATTAAACAAGAAAAGCATTAGCCACATATAGCAGTGCTTACTTGTTTTGTCCTTAAGTTTTCCTTGGCACGGGCAGAATCAGCAGATGATTTATAAACTTTGATTAACATAAAATCTTCAGTATACATGATAAGAGAAATGTGTTCGTTTTCTCAACACTAAGGGTAAAAATTGCAAGTGTAGTATAGAGCCTTTTTTAGCATCCTGTACTTGGAAGGCTTCTGCTGCTGAGCAGGCTCTTCAGAAATATACATAAAACTTGGGTCCAGCACTTGAAAGCAACTACTTGTTCTTTACCATGAGGCATCTTTCTTACTGAGAATCCATCCTTAATATTTCCTGTACCCATACTAGTAATTCCGTGTTCTTTACTGAAGAGCAGAATGAGCCAGTAGAAGGCAGACTGTGTAGGGGTTTGGAGGAATACACAGCATCAAGAAGGAAACAGGAAATATATCAGCACAGCTGAGTATGGATAAGCACATGAAGGGAGTTTGGCTTTACAGCAAAGTGACAGCTAAAAAGATGGGATGAAAAAGAGAAGCTAGACCAGAGAACTAATGAGGCAGGAGCAGCCAGATTTCTTGGAGAAGGACAAGGAAGTAACAGAAGCTGAAAGGGACTTGCCCTTCTTTGTGGGAGTATGAAAGTTCCATGCACATTAACTCAGTAAAAAAGCATTGCTGTGGTGAGAGCTTCAGCTCAGCTTGCAGTTTTGTCAGGTGAGGGTTTTTTGCTTTTATAAGCAGACTGTGACAATAGTCCTTTTAAGGCTGTTACTCTATTCAGTCAGAATATGGTCACCTGGCATGGAAATCAGCAAAGTTTCTTATATCCTGCAGTAAGAAAATGAGTCACAAGCTTTTTCTGTGCCACCCAGCCACAGCTGCAGTGTGAGCAATCCCTTCTCCTGTTTCCTCTTTAACTCAGTTTCTCCATTTTCTTTGTCAGCTGAAATGTCAGGTAGGGTCTGTTTTCCACATTGTCAGTCTGTGCTATGGTGCTGAATTAGTGCTGAAGTCTCTGGCAAATTGGTTTTTTTAGCCTTCATGCTTTTGAGGTCTGCAGGTGAAAATTCCCCTGCAAGCTAGTGTACAGGTTTACTTTATATTGAAAAATCCAGTCTGGGATTGATTGAAACATTACGTGGTTGAGCAGAAAGGCTAATAGGTCCACAGAAGGAAAACAGGAAATAGTTGGACTTCAACTGTGCCAAAAAAAAAAAAAATATATGAAAAGTGAAGGAGAAAGGGATTCAAATAAATGAATCAAAGAGAATAAATGCTACATGTAAGAAGGCAAAATTTAGGAAGAGAAGACAGAAACAGGCAAAAGAGAGAAAGGGACACAAGGAGAATAAGATCAGAATGGTGATGATTCACAGGGGTGAGACTATGTCATGATTATTTTTATACAATACACTGAGCAAACCCTTAATTGCTGCTAAGTTGTTAAATTATTCCTCTATCTAGAGTATTGATCCAGAATTTTATTAGTGTGCTGGGATTAAATATATTATAAAGTTCCAAAGTCTGTGATAGCCTGGCTCAAGATTTAAGAGTACTTTATAATATCACCTAACCTACTTCCAATTTATTTTCCTACTCCTTATTTCAAGTAAGCTTAGGATGTGTGAATGTTAGCTACCACGCAGTTTCCAGACCAAGAAATTTTGAGATTTTATGAAGTGCAGTTCTCGCTTTAGGAACTGAATGCCATCTTCAGTAGATTAGTTTCTTCTTTTTTTTTTTTTTGCATTTCAAATGTCACACATGCCTACCTTCTAAGCCCTACACATGAAAAGAGTACAGCATATAAATGCTACTATATTAGGATTGTTCACTGTTTGACTTCTTAAAACTCCTGTTGCTTCTGTAGCTAATTTGGTTTTCAAATCTTGTGTTCTTCTATGAAGCACAAACCTCTGCTGAGTAGAGCATCTTCATTCACAAAAATCAGAAAGACACATTCCAACCCACCAGTTCTTGATTTTGATCATGATATGAACATCACAAACTGAGTTCATATTTAGATATTCAGATCCTATTGTGATGATAGTCATGGGGGTAAAAAAAAGCTTAGTGGAGGACAAAACCTTTATAATTTCACATTAAGTTAAGCAAACAGAGGTTATTGCTTAATTAAGTTTCTTTGAAAAGTGGAGCTGCTTGTATAGGGCAACAGCCTTTAAATACGTAGAGAGCTCTTGTGCATGTTAAAAAGCATTTTTACAGGCGCTATTGTGCGTGCTGACAAGAAGCTATAATTTTCTATTCTGTTCTCAATACTTAAGTTGTACACAACTGCATTGAGTGCTACCTTGACATTGCAGTGTAATTCCCCTTGTCAATTCCCTATCCAAAAGGGCTAAGTGTACCTATCGGTGGTTATGGCTGTTTATACCCCTGAATGACCAATCCTGAAAACTATATAAACATGTACCTGACATCACTCATGTAAGTGGGACTGCTCACTTCTTTACAGTTAAGCACAGGCTGAAGTCATGGTCATGAAGTCATTACCCTAAAAGTTATGTAGCAATAACTCTAATCTTTGTCATGATTTATGTTTTAGGCAGCTGAGCTGGTAACCAGCGAGTTCTTTGAACAAGGAGACAGAGAAAGATCTGAACTCAAACTCACCCCTTCAGTAAGTTTTTATTTCTTCTGACATAATTACTCACTTGGATAGGGTAAGAAAATATCATTGTGCTCATTCACAAAAAAATAACTGTATTATGTATGTAGAGAAAAATTTTGGAGTAAATAAAGGCTCTATCCCTTAAGCTTAGACATGCATTTAGACCCATATTTAAAAGCTCTCCAGTCAACTCAATCACTTTTGCATTGAACTCTTCTCCCCATTTTCTAAACCTATATCCCAAGGTTATTCTATTGACTAATTTTATAAGCAAAGGTATTGGTTTTAATACAGTATTCAAATAAAAAATCACCAGTTACTTATGGAATCAAAATTGTTGGATTTACTGTATGCTATAGTTGTCTGTTATTTGATGTATCAAATGATGAAAAGCATTTCTACAGCTATACAACTAAATATAACACTGATTGAGAGGATACATTGGTATTGAGTGGAATATAGCCAGATGGGTATAAAATGTCAAGCAAGAACTAAAAAGTTTCATAAAGATTTTTAGTGAGCAGTTTGAATGGAAAGCTTTATCCCAGTTAAATACCTCAAAATGTTGACAAGCCATTATCCAGAGGCAACAGGAGAAGGGTAACAGGAAGTATTCAAAAGAATTTAACTTACAAGTCATTCACAAACATGTTCCTGCTTCCAAAAATAAAAAAGATCGTTCCAGTGGCTCAAACTTGTTCTCACTTTGATAATACTTGCACATGAGCCTGTGGTGATGTATTGAAGTCAATACAGTTAAAACATCTGTAGTAAACAATGCTCAGATACAGTAAATGGCTTTTCACTTCATATACTGTCAGAGGGGCATTAATGAATTTCTTCCCTGTAGTAGTGCATAGAATCATAGAATGGTTTGGGTTGGAAGCGACATTAAAGATCATCTTTTTCCAACCCGCTCCACCATAGGCTGGGACACCTCCCACTAGACCAGGCTGCCCAAGGCCCCATCCAACCTGGCCTTGAACACTTCCAGGGATGGGGAATCCACAACCTACCTGGACAACCTCTTCCAGTGCCTCACCACCCTCATCATCAAGAATTTCTTCCTAATGTCTAATCTAAATCTTCCCCCCTCCAATTTAGAGCAATTCCCCCTTATCCTGTCACTACATGCGTTTGTAAAAAGTCCCTCCCCAGCTTTCTTGTAGGTCCCTTTCAGGTACTGGAGGTTGCTATAAGGTCTCCCTGGAGCCTTCTCAGCCTTATCTTCTCCAGGCTGAACACCCCCAACTCTCTCAGCCTGTCCTCATATGGGAGGTGCTCCAGCCCTCTGATCAACTTTATAGCCCTCCTCTGGACCTATTCCAACAGTTCCATATACTTCTTATGTTGGGGATTCCAGAACTGGACACAATACTCCAGGTGGGATCTCACAAGAGTGGAGTAAAGGGGCAGAATCACCTCCCTTGACCAGCTGGTCACGCTTCTTTTGTTGCAGCCCAGGACACCATTGGCCTTCTGGGCTGTTAGCATGCATTGCCGGTTCATATCGAGCCTCTCATCAATTAGCACCCCCAAGTCCTTCTCCACAGGGCTGCTCTCAATCACGTCATCCCCCAACCTGTACTGAAATCGCAGATCGCCCCGACTCAGGTGTAGGACCATATACTTGGCCTTGTTGAATCTCATGAGGTTGGCACAGACCTGCTTGGCCAGCTTGGCCAGGTCTTTCTGGGTTACATCCCGTCCTTCTGCTGTGACAACTGCACCACTCAGCTTGGTGTCACGTGCAAACTTGCTGAGGGTGCACTCAATCCTGCTGTCTATATCATTGATAAACAGCACTGGTCCCAGTATGGATCACCAAGGGACACCACTTGTCATAGCTCTCTACCTGGACATTGAGCCATTGACCACTACTCTCTAAATGCAACCATCCAACCAATTCCTGAACCACTAAACAGTCCACCCTCAAGTCCATCTCTCTCCAATTTAGAGAGAAGGATGTTGTGTGGGACCGTGTCAAAGGCTTTACAGAAGTCCAGATAGAACACATCCATTGCTTTTCCCATGTCCACTGATGTGGTCACCCCTTCATAGAAAGCCACTAGATTAGTCAGGCAGGACTTCCCCTTGGTGAGGCCATGCTGGCTGTCTCTAATCACTTCCCTGTCCTCCATGTGCTTTAGCACAGCTTCTAGGAGAATCTGTTCCATGATCTTTCCAGGCAAAGAGTTGAGGCTGACAGGTCGGTAGTTCCCAGAGTCATCTTATCTACCCTTTTTAAAAATGGTCATAATATTACCCTTCTTCCAGTAACCATCCTGACTGCCATGACTTTTCAAATATCATGGAGACTGGCTTGGCCACCACAACAGCCAACTCCTTCAGGGCGCTGGGATGCATCTCATCAAGTCCCATGGACTTATATATGTTCAGGTTCCTCATGTGGTCACAAACCTGATCTTCCCCTACAGTGGAAGAAGGGCCCTTCCTGGGCCCCTTCTTGTTTTCCATTGACTCAGGAGAGGTGAGGAGAGTGGTCGTTGAGGCAAAAAAGTTGTTGAGTACCTCAGCTTTCTTGTCTGTTGATACAAGGTCACCATTTTTATTCCGTGTATACATCTCAGAGAAAATGGTAGCTGTAGTCCAGTAGAAAAATAATCAGTCAGTCATGGTATTCACAATTCTGAGATGAAATCTAGGCCTGAATAACTGCAAGTAGCATCCCATATAATGTGGATATAAGTGCCTTTCTTGTCTTGTAAAATTTGCAAAGTGTGTTTCTCATGCTAATGAAGCATAACAGGAAATAATTTTATTTCAACACATACGTTAACATTACTGTTTTCAAGTAGCAACAAATTCCATTGCAAATAGCTAGGGTCCAGCAACCTTAATTTAAGGTTTGTTATAGCATCTACATTTTGGACATATTATAGAGTTGGTAGAAGTGCAGAGAAAAACAAAAGCCAGAGCTTTCTTCTGGACTCAAGTCTTCTTAAAATATGCATCCAACAGCCTAGACAGTCAAGAAAGATGAGTGTATTGCTATAAATATCTTCAGTATTTCCTCTATCATAGGAGCCCTCTCATTCTTCCTTTGGGCTCTACAGTCTGCACCCAGAAATACAGTAATTTGGGAGCCACATGTAGGATGCTTTGAAGCCATGCATCTTGAAGGAAGATTTTTTCCTCTAGGTTTGGCCCTTCACAGTTTCAAAGAATCCAGTAAATTGATGTGTTGTTTCATGTTGGGAGATGAGGCCAGTAAATAATCACAGTGTTCATCAGTTCTAACAGTTGATGGCTAAGGGTCACAATTATGTAGAGTTTTACCACAGTAATGAGGAATTTTAAAAGAAGATCAGATGCCGATGTGTTTCATGACATATCACTATAACAAGCCATCTAGATAGGTATTGCTGCTAGTTAGATAGGATAGTTGTTAGTCAGAAAGATAACATAATATTCTCTTATCTTAAAACTGAAGGATTTTTTTCTTGCATTGTGCTTATAACAATCAGAAAATGACAGGATTTTTCAAAATTATTTGAATAAGAAGTACAGAATTCTCCAAAATCAAACCCAAGATTCTAATTTAAGATCATAGAGTCCTTGAATCCTACCTCCTGGTTTTATTTAGATACACTGTGTGATACCTGTTTATGTCAGAAAGAGCAGGCTACAACTAGAAGTCAACCAGACATTTAATGTCATGTAATATGTATAGTCTGGAGTTTCTAGAACGAAAGTAAATCTTCTCAGGAGACACCAACCTTGAGGAGGTTGGACAGAATAAGAACAGACTTTCCACAGTAAAAGACAGAAAGATTTAAAACTTGGCATATTCAGAGAGTAAAAAGGGCATTTGGTAAATAGTATGGATGGGTCAATGGAAGGAGGATTAAATTCCTGTAGATAGAAAGCTGATAGACCTAAGTAATGTCAGGCAGGGTACGGAGGAAACTGATCTCACATTCAAACTCTTCAGAACTCAGCTTCTTCTATGTTCTTTCAACCTCTTTAATTTCGTCTCTGGGTGAGCGCCGTGAGCAATCAACTAGGCTGGTTCCAGAGGAACAAATTGATAACTGCTCCCAAAACTGATCTCTTACTTCCTCACCCTTTAGATTCACATACAAGGCTGGTTCTGCAGAAGGGGTTGTAACTGGGAGGGAGGGAGCCACCCCAGACCCATCACTGTTCATTTTGCTAAGCTGGAAAACCTTATATGAGAAAATGGAAATTTCTGCTCAAAGGTATCTACATTTCTACAGGAGGCTTCTTACCAGCTCACCTCTAACTGCAGAGCATTTATTTTATATCACAAAATTATAAAATTCAAATATATTCAGCCTACAAATTTCAAAACAGAATTGAAAATAAAGAGTTTATTTTTCATGCCAGACAAAGCAGTAGGTATACTGCTGCAAAGAATGATTATGGTTTACAAAGCGTTCTGGTTGTGAGAATTTGATCATAGCTCCAAAGTGCTGGATGATGTGTCTGTAAAATATTTCAATGTAATAAAGCATGACAGTTTTGTTCCCTTCTCAATTCAGGCCATTTTTGATCGGAACAGGAAAGATGAACTACCCAGGTTGCAGCTTGAGTGGATTGATAGCATCTGCATGCCATTATATGAGGTAATTTTTACTTACTGCTCCTGTAGAGTCCAGAGAAGATTGTTCTTGCCTCTCTAGGGAAAAAGAGTTAGCTTACAGTGCAGCCTGGAAGGCTATTTGAACTCTTCTCTTTGACTTTACCAAAAGTCTAGATTCTATGAAGAAATATTCAGATTTCCTGAAGGTGGTAATATCTGTAAACATAATTCCTCTCTAAGTCATAAAAGCTCATAGGGCACCTGTTCATAGGGCACCTGTTTATGTTACTGTGTTTGCGACAAACTGATTCTTATCGTGGCATGGTGTGGAGTGCTTTGCACAGAGGTGCCGGAGGGATAGCTTCATTAGTTGCTCCTGTCAGACCAGTCCAAATATGTGTGGCCCAAAGGGAAATTCAAAGCTGAGCCTTTGCACTCTCTTCTGGCTCGTTTCCAAACTGTTAAGGGGCACTCTAGGCCAAACCTTTAAGGTCGGTGACAAATGATTTGTGGTTTAACCTGTGTGCTGTTTAACTTTGAGTTTACTCTTTTAATCATGCTTCTGGAGAGACTGTTGGGTGCTGGTAGAAGGTGTATAAGCTCTCAAGAACTATTTTATTATGACTATAGATGACCAGAATAATGCTTCTCTCTTTTTGGATTAAACCAGCTTCAGCATTTGACTTGTGTAACACAAACTTCACAATTTTAACATTTTGCCTCTTATGGGTATAGAAAGCAGAGCTACACAAGCAGGATGATGAACAACACTGTAGAAACTTAACCACCAATGACTGTGTCGTCAGCCAGTCTGCCTCCTACTCACTGAAATCACACAGAGTGCCTTATGCCACTAAAGACTACCAGTTTGGCCATTGATATCTGAGAAAACATGGGGATATGCTCACTAGGCATTTTGGGGAAACTGCAACAAGTTTTCCCTGTTACCACTGCACCCCAGATTGCTTCACCTCTCTGAGTAATGAATGAGTCAGTGACAACACAAAAACCTGGGAAGCAGATACCAGCTGCTATGTTAACACTAAACTGTTGAACTTCTGCCTGAATGTAGCTTCCCTACACACACAGAGTAATGGATTAGCAGTTCCTTTTGATTTTACAGAGCAGATGTGTCATCAATAGCAAATGAGATAAGAATCATGATGTGCTTCCCCTGCTCTCCAAACCTTGTGGCATATGACGCTGCCCCGACAGCAATAATGAAGTGACCGCCCAGCAGAGGCAACTCCTGTTGTACAACATGGGCAGTATGCGTGAACACCAAGTAGATACTGTTCCTTTATTAAGTCAGTTTTTGTCATGATGAAATAAACTAAATTGCTGGCTTTCAAACAATTAAGGTAAAGCAAACACAGAATAAGAAAATAAACCTTTATCTTTAAATATACTAAGATCATTTTGCACAATATGGTAAGGGTGTGGGACTGAACTTGGGTGAAAACTCTTTAAAAATAACGTTCCTTTCAATATAATAGTTCATATTGCACTAGAATGCATATTATACCAGAATTCATGGTTTGTAATAGCATCTGTAATCAAAAAATGTACAATAAAGCAGGAGGAGCTGATAATCAGCCCATACTTTGCATGAGAAGACTACATCTGAGCACTAAAGCTCTGGTTAGTTAGCTCTATCTTAGCAGGAGATCTCTGGGGAATATATTCACATCTGATTTCCCTGCTTTCTGCTGTCTTTGCATCACGCTGTGCAGCTATTAGCCTGCTGCTCAACAACTTAAAAAAGAGACACCATCAAACCTGGAAGTCATTGCAGCACCAGCCTTAGGGGTAAACAAGAAACTTGATGTCAGAGTATTACACTGCGGGAGATTCTCTTTTCAATGTGAAGCTAAGTTTTAATTTTCATATCCAGCTTAAACAAACCTCAGTACACTTATCACATCAGCAGTGTATTCAGGCATTGTAAATCCTCCATTGAGGGCTGGCTGAACACGAGAACTATGGCCAAACCCTAGATTTCTTTCTTTTTTTCTTTCCAAATACATTCTTTAAAATTCTGCCATTGTAATACATTGTAGGGACTGCATGTGGGGATAGAATGGATTACATCATTACAAATACAACATTAAGAGGTAGAGTGGCAGCTGACAAATCAGTAGAATCTTAGCAATACTTATATAGTTCACTAGCGTAGTGCTTATAAAAACCATATGTTTGAAATAAATTCTTGGCACTCATTTTGGTACCAAAATTACAACATGAAACCATAGAGAACAAATCAAGGCTTTTGTGTGTAGTTTTTTCCGTGCTAGTGATTAGAAGTCCTGAATCCATGCGGGCAGAGTCATGAAGAAAACTCTGTGGGGAATGCGTGCATCCATACCAATGCAGTTGCTAGAGCAGGACCTAATGCTGTGCTCAGTTTCATTTGACAGCCACACATTAAAGAGGGTCCTAGCAACCAGTTAATGCTGGCAGCTTCCATCGAAGTCAGACAAGAGATCAGCAGAGCCCCCTGACATTTTCTTTGCTCAATGTAGTTCCCAAGAGTAGGCTCTCTTTGGCAGTTGTGGATGCGTGAAGTATGCAATACAGAAGGAACTCCACAGCCCAAACTTCCAGTAGTAATCTGACACTACCCAATGCCACTGACGGTACTATAAGAAACCACATCTCCTCCACAGTCAAAGCTTATGATCTAAGCTACATACCAGAGTGCCCAGAAGGAGTGGGCGTACTTAAAACAGTATATGAACCTTACAGAGCATTTTAGAGACTTATGACCTCCCTAGCCTTATTTTTTTCCTCTGTTCTGAAGCATTTTTTGGGAGTTGATCAGTCTTCTGGTGATACATGGCTCTTTATCCTCCTTATCCATCTGCTCTGCTCTCTGCATTTCCTTAAAGTAGCTGAAGACAACCCACTCTGAGGTGTAGTTCTCCCAAGTAAAGGATAATGAAGTCTCCTTTATTAGGGGATGTGTATCACATTTGTCTGCTTACCTGGCTAGAATTCTTTTCGGAGTTTGCCTCTTTTTGTGCGAAAGTTTACAAGAGACTAGCAAAACCTTAAGATCTGTGCACCTTCCGTTAGTAATCTTCTTTGACCACTCCTTGGAATGCCTGTCTGATCCAGAAGAAAGAAGACTGAAGACATAAAAAATGTGCTATATCAAAAGCTGACATGGAGCTTGAAGCTAAATATAGATATATAATAAGAGCTGGGGATATTAAAAAAATAGGAATTATACAAAGCTAGATTTTCCATATCCAAGTGTCTAAATCTAAAACCTTTTTGTATTTGCTCGGTAAGCCTGACTGCTCTTGGCACATGGTGAGCCATGGCTTTGCTCCCTTGCTCTCTCCCTCCCTGCTGCTCAGTGTGGGAATCAAGCCACCTCCAATTTCAAAATACCTTAGTAATCAAACCTGTTTCCTTCACACTGTGGATCAAAGGTTTGTGAAGATAAAAACTTCCTAATTTTTTGTTCATTGCTTTTTATTACACTTGAGACATAATAATTTTATTAAATTTACTTTTTTGTTTCTGTAGTGTTCACTGATCAGAGTATTTTTATGTGACAGTGGAGGTTTTGCCTTGTGTAGCAGAACCATTTACTACATTATTATGTAGCCATCCATTTACTCTGAAGCTCCGATTTTAGGGGCTTTAGTTACACTATGCAGCATCACATTTGCTTTTCATTAAAAATGCCAGCAAGAAAAGAGTTCCATCAGTAGAGATGAGAAACAAGCTTATTAAAATAATAATTTCTAAGGAAAAATGTATTTTTTTTAACTGTAGAGCATTTAAAATCTACTAATGTAGCTTCAGGATGAGGTAATCGTCCCTTTTTTTTGGTAGAATATTCAGTAAAGGGGAAGCATATGCAATTGAAGCAGAAAATCTAAGACATCCGATGGAAAATAAAACACTATGGCTACACTGACAGCTGTGTTCACCACACAGAGAAAGTATTCTGTATCTATTTGGACATACATGTTCATTTAATGGGAAACAGAATTTTGATCATTAAGACAAATTGCTTCTCTGACCCTCCAGTAAAGAGATGCTAAGAGTTTCATCACTAACAGATTTCTCTCCTGATCTGTGTTTTGTGTGTACCTAAGACAGGATCCGTCACAGATTTTTCCCAACACAGATCAGATTTCTCTGTGGGGAGCAGAGAGAGGGGGAGAATGAAGATCTTATTCTTTTTAATCATTATTTTTCTCACAAACAACATCAAAGCTTCAGTGATTCACATCAAACAAAAGATGCTAACAGAAGCCCAGCTCTGTTCACAGCATTGTTAGGCAGAGACAGTAACACTATGAATAGCAGGGCCAAAGGCCACGCACTCTGCTTCTGGGCAGATAAATACATAGTCAGGTAGTCAGTGACAACGACAGCAGCTATTTAAATTTAAGGGAGATGTCTTTGTGGAAGATAAAGAAGCTCATGGCTTTTAAAACTTATGCGTGCCTGAGAGTGCCCTGCTCACCTCTACCTTGGTGCTCCATTGAACTGCTCCATTTTAGTGCTATTTTTAGTGCTATTCAAGATTTTCTTGAGTATTGGGAGCTTTAAACATACAATAGTATCTAGAGAAGAGAATTTGCATTACTCCATCTGGGATTCTAGGGGGGATCTGGGAAGAGTAGAAACATTTATGTTTAGTCTAGCAAGTACTTTAAATGTTTTAAATGGAATGCGGAGGGACAGAGTCCTTTATCACATTGTCTGGCACAGTTAGAAAGAAATCTAATCACTCTGTCTACAAGTCTAAGAGCTCTGATATGCCTGTCTTCCTACAGAAGATAATGTCTGGCCTTGTAATTAAACCTATCTTTAGACTATGATGATGTAGCTGCAAAAGCATCTATTATTCTTGTAAAGCATACATAAAACGCATAGGATATAATAAATGGTAGAGCTTCTACAAAGCATAGAAGAAATATACAGAAATCTCCAATAGTCATGGCTACCTCTGTGCTTTAACTTCTCCAGTTCAAGAGCTGACTTTGATACCTGAATTAGGAGTGAATATGCACACACAGGGATTTTTTTCCAAAAGTTACAATTGTACTCTGGTATACAATTAACTCTAGTTATAATTATAAGGCAGGAGAGTAACCTTTTAGTATTCCTTTGCAGAGAAGGAGGAAAAGGTATGCTTTAAGAATCATGCTTGCACTGCGATGTCCTGATCAGCCCTTCCTCAGTTACGACTTTTATCCCTTTCCCACATTCCTTCTGTTACAATTTTGCATAAGTGAATACTGACAAGAAATGCAGGGTCTGGACCATTGCTTTAGAGGTAAATGGACTGTACGGAATGGCTTAGTCCTTACTCAGCAAGAGCCACTGGATGCAGCCAAAACAATGACTTTTTTGTTCAGATGTTACTGTCGTCTCTATACAGTCAGAACTGAAAAACTTCTAAAATTATTAAATGAGCAAGAGTTTATGGCTTGCTGTACCCACCGTTCACCTACACCTGAGGCTGTTGGTGCAAAAGTCAGAGCACTGTTGTTCTGGTTTAAGTTTGCAACTAGTCATTGGGCAGGGGTAGCACTAGGTAGTGAGCTGTTCATCGTGAGCAACATATACATTCCCTCAAATACATCCACAAGTTGTTGAGAAGCATTTTAACAAAAAAATAAGAAGTGGAGGGAGGGGGTGTTAGATCCGGACTAAGCTATTTGGAAAAAATGGCTTTACAGGAAGCAATTCGATCAGCTCTGTGTGATTCTCATTGAAATCAGCTTTTCGTTTGTAACATTTTGAGGGAAGAGCAGGACGACTTTCCATAGATCCTAAAGAATGCCATAAAGATGCACTTTTGGCTTATTTCCGACATTTGATTTGGACACAGAGTGAGAGATGATGCATTTATGCTTCTTGGAGTGCCTGGCTGACAAGGATTAGTAAGTCAGATAGACTCATGATGCAGCATGTGATACTCCGTGGACTGAGGCTGCACAGACGCTGGCAGATCAAATTAGTCTCACTTTATGTTGAAATCCAGGGGGTGATATTATCCAAGCAAGAGCAGGTGCAACATATTCTGCTGTGTTTGTAAGAAATTTGCTTCAGAGGAAACTTAATCAGGCCAAATGCCAGTGCTGGGGGGAGCTGGTAGCTAAGGCTTACATTAGGACTAAGGGTTTGTACCAGAAAAAGGAGATTTTGGCACAGCAGAAGTGCCTTTCTGTAGCCTTGAAATAGGAACTCAACTAGGTTCAGCACTTTTGTTGCCTTGTTGCTTGTCTACTAACGATAAACCTAAATGAGGCCACCCAGAATGAATTCTCTTGAACTTCCAGAAAACTCAGGTAGTATTACAATTTCCAGTAACAGAATAAGCATCAGCAAACTGGTTTTCTTACCTCATGCCCTTAACAGGAGTTTAGTTTTTTCTGCTACTTTTGTACTAATAAAGAGAAGAGGTGAAGAAGAGCTATCCAAGAAAGAAAAACCAGGAAAAGAAGAAAGAATGCTTTTAATTCCAATTCCCTTCTACGGCAGTCCCTGTTTCATGTGTAATATATGAAGTCTTAGTTTTGGTGGTTTCAGAACAAGGATTTTTAAGTCTGTAAGTATCGACACCTTTTTATAATGGTGACAAAGATCCTGATCCTCTCTTTTTGTTTTGAGTACTTTTTCCCTTCAGGTGAATACTTCAATTTACTTCTCAGATAGTCATCTTTATGCCAAAATGGTCTCAATTGAAAGGGCAGGTCATCCACAAAGGTATTTGAGAGAAGATAGAAAGAACAACATTTGCCATTGACTTTAGTGCCTTCACTAAAGGCTTTCATGCCTGATGTGTGAGGAAAAAGTGAATAATTCATAATACTACAATTTCAGTTGCTGTCTTATTTAGAATCATCTGTCCAATGTGTTGCGAAGGACACACAGTTGTGTATGGAAATGTATACAAAGATTTGAGGAAGTAGATTGAAAAGTTGGCAGATAAGGTAGAAGAGACAGCCAGTAGAGGGAACTCAAATTGTACAGCAAATCCGAAAGAAGATAAATGGATAATTTAACAGCCATTCAGTTTTCAAGAAAGATAAAGCACAAACTACATTGCATCAGAAAAGGGCTAGAAATGATGATGGATGAAATGCTTCAAGTAAGTGTTTAACACAACAGAATCACAGTTGCCTGCAGAATTCCCAGCTGAGGGCAAATTCAAAGAACTAAATAAGGATATGAGACTGATATGGTTTGAAGAGTTTTTCAAAATCCATTTAATAGCAAGGCAGAAGACATTGATCAGCTGCTTGGTTAAAATGTTGAAAGGAAAAGAGTTAGAAACATTCTCTCGCATGCTTCAGACGTAGAATCAAAACTAAACAGCAGAGCAAAATAGGAAGTTGTTTATGAAATAATAATTCTTCCTCTTCTGAGCAAACCCTTGGTTTCATGAAATTGTTATGAACAGATGAATCATTTGCAACTATAGCAACACATCAGTTGAGCTACTTCAAGTATTACTCTGACAGCAAATCATACTTGTTACTGGTCAGAGAACATTTGGCTACCAGGAGCTCTGTACATATTTTTCTCTCTGAAGTGCCCAGCACATTTTACCGGTGGAAAATCTTACTTTATAATCATCCCTTTTTAGTATGCATGTTTACTTACAAAGGAGTGTGACATTATTCTTACTAGTGTACAACCACCAGAAAGAAAGAAAACACTAATTCATAGCACAAGAGTTGAACGCTTGTGCGTGTATTAGATCCTTTCTAGTCACAATTAGCTTCCTTCCACACTGCTAACAATTTCTACAGAGAAGATAAAAGAAACTCCTGTTTTCTATCAGGGAAGTTAGTAGTACATTAATTTCATCTAACTATATTTTTAGGCTCTAGAAAAAAATTCCTGCCAGGACTGCCAAAGTAATACACTGATGCATTATGTACTTGATGATCTGAACTGCTCCTCAGTAAGCTCTAGAAGGAAAAAACAGTGACTCCTTCAACTGTGAATAGATTGCAGTTTATTTGGGTTTCTTTTCATGGACTCGGCCTCCTCCCAAATACAGATTCAACAGAATCATAGAATCACTAGGTTGGAAAAGACCTCCAGGATCATCGAGTCCAACCATTCCTATCAACCACTAAAGCATGTCCCTGAGCATCTCATCCACCTGTCTTTTAAATACCTCCAGGGATGGTGACTGCACCACCTCCCTGGGCAGCCTCTGCCAGTGCCCAGTGACCCTTTCTGTGAAAATTTCTGTGAAAATTCTGATGTCCAGCCTGAACCTTCCCTGGCACAGCTTGAGGCCATTCCCCCTTGTCCTGTCCCCTGACACTTGGGAGAAGAGGCCAGCTCCCGCCTCTCTACAACCTCCTTTCAGATGGTTGTAGAGAGCAATAAGGTCTTCCCTCAGCCTCCTCTTCTCCAGGCTAAACAACCCCAGTTCCCTCAGCCGCTCCTTGTAAGACTTGTTCTCCAGCCCCTTCACCAGCTTCGCTGCTCTTCTCTGGACACGCTCCAGAGCCTCAACATCCTTCTTGGAGCGAGCAGCAGTGAACATTCCCAACGCCCCTGTCTGCCTTTGCTTATCAGGCCCAGATCTGAACACCGTATTCAAGGTGCAGTCTCACCAGTGCCGAGTACAGAGGGAGAATAACCTCCCTGGACCTGCTGGTCACGACATTTCTGATACAAGCCAAGATGCCATTGGCCTTCTTGGCCACCTGGGCACACTGCTGGCTCATGTTCAGTCAGCTGTCAACCAAGAACCCCAAGTCCTTCTCCTCCAGGTAGCTCTCCAGCCACTCTTCCCCCAGTCTGTAGCACTGCATAGGGTTGTTGTGCCCCAAGTGCAGGACTCGGCATTTGGCCTTGTTAAACCTCATGTCACTGGTCTCAGCCCAGCAGTCCAGCCTGTTCAGATGACTCTGTAGAGTCTCCCTACCCTCCAGCAGATCAACACTTCCACCCAGCTTAGTGTTGTCCACAAACGTACTGAGGGTGCATTTGATCCCTTCATCCAGGTCATTGATAAAGACATTGAGCAGGGCTGGACCCAGCACTGAGCCCTGGGGTCACCACTTATGTGTTAACACCAGCTGGAGTTAACTCCATTTATGACCACTCTTTGGGCCCAGCCATGGAGCCAGTTTTTCACCCAAGACAGTGTGCGCCTGTCCTGGCCAAAAGTAGTTTCCTAAGCAGAATGCTGTGAGGAACTGTGTCAAAGTTTTTACTGAAGTCCAAGAAGACTACATCCACAGCCTTTCCCTCATCCAGTAGGTGGGTCACTTTGTCACAGAAGGTGATCAGGTTAGTTTGGCAAGATCTGCCTTTCATGAACCTGTGTTGACTGGGCCTGATCACCTGGTTCTCTTGCATGTGCTTCATGATAGCACTCAAGATCACCTGTTCCATGACTTTCCTCAGCACTGAGGTCAGACTGACAGGCCTGTAGTTTCCTGGGTCCTCCCTCCAACCCTTCTTGAAGATAGGTATAACATCAGCCAGCCTCCAGTCAAGGGGAACTTCCCCAGTCAACAAGACTACTGGAAGATGATGGAAAGGGTTTTGGCAAGCATGTCCGCCAGCTCCCTCAATACTCTTGGATGGATCCCATCTGGCGCTATAGACTTGTGAGTGTCTAATTGGACGAGTAAGTCTCTAACCCCCTCCCCTTGGAACATGGGAGCTTTATTCTGCTCCTCTAACTTCTGAGTATGTACACAGAGGGAACAACTTTCCTTACTACTAAAGACTGAGGCAAAGAAGGCATTAAGTACCTCAGCCGTGTTCCCATGCTTTGTCACAGTTGTTCCCTTTGTATCCAATAAGGACTGAATATTCTCCCTGGTCCTCCTTTTATTGTTAATGTATTCATAGAAAGATTTTTTGTTATGTTTCACCGACTTGGCCAATCTGAGCTCTAGTTGGGCTTTAGCCCTCCTGATTTTTCTCTGCACGATCTCACTTCCTCTCTGTAGTCCACCCAAGGCGCCTGTCCCTTCTTCCAAATTTCATAGACATTCCTCTTCTTTTTGATGTCCATCCATATCTCCCTGCTCAACCAAGCTGGTTTTTTCCCCTGCCGGCTCATTTGCCAGCACATGGCGACAGTTCGCTCCTGAGCTGCTAGGATTCCTTCTTGAAGGAGCCCTCGTGGGCTCCTTTGCCCTTAAGTACTGCCTCCCATGGGGCTTTATCAAACAGCCTTCTGAACAGTCCAAAGTTGGCCCTCTGGAAGTTCAGTGTGGCCATTCTGCTCCCCACCCTCTTCACCTCACCTAGAACTGAGAATTCTATAATCTCATGATCACTTTGCCCCAGGTGTCCTCCAACCGTCACATCCCCGACAAGGCCTTCTCTGTTCACAAAGAGTAGGTCAATAATTTTTTCAAGAACATGATGGGTAAATAAGGTCAGTAGGGCAAATAACTAATTCATATATGCACACAGTCAAAAGTTCATAGAAATCAGTCCCTATACCTTCTCTCTATCGCTTTATCTTCTGTATTCTACCTAGAGAATGCAACATTTTACCAGTTTTGGGGGTTTAGTACATGGCCATATATACAGAAACACTTTTGGATTTTCAAAACAACTTCAATTAAGTATTTGTGTTATGAAGATCAAATCTGTGGATGACTGTAGTACAGGTTCCCTTTTATCTGAACTCATCTTAAGTTCAAGGACTTTCAGATAAACGGCTCACCTTTGGCCTGTGTATTCTAATGTGAAAGCTACTTCAGCAAAACTCAGGAGTCCAATTCAGCTGTGCTGGAACTGGTCACGACTCTCTTGACTTCAGCAATGCTTCTTATGCTTACACCTGGTCTGAATTTATCCCTATGGCTTCTCGGTCACTAGTCCTCCCTTCCAACTCAGAAACTGCCTACATAATAAAAGTGATTCATTAGAAACCACTGTGTTCATAAGTAGAGTGAACACTGAGACCGATAACTTTTTGATATGTGCTCAGTCATAAAAATGAATTTATATGGTCTTAGTCCATCAACTCACTTTACAAATATTAGACCTGCAACCATACTTCAGTGAGCTGTAATTTTGTCAAAGCTCATAAATTAAGCAAGGTCAGAATTCATTAATATTTGGATGAGAATCTTGGGGCAGGGGGGTGCGAGAGTAATAAAATATACATTCTAGAGGCCATGCAGTGTTTGTCGGTTCGGGTGTACCATGCTCCTCTTTGAAAGATTTTTTGTATTAGTCTTAGAATACAACCAAATGTTGTATTTGCTTTAGCAATAGTTTAGAATCTGGCCACATCTGTGCTGCATCTTGGCTGTTTCAGATAACATCCCTTCCCAGAGATGAAGGCAACGTAGCAGCCCACTCTCCCCACCACCAACAAATGCTTCCACTCCTGAATCACCCTCTCCCTGAAGGGGTTTGTAATTACTTCTACTATTTCTTCATTCTCTACACATTATGTAGTAAAATATACCTAAGAAATAGACCTCTATACCCGATATAAAAAAAAACCCAAGCAAAACAAAACCACATGCACCTCTCCCATGAATAGCTTCTTCCGAGTATCTGTGCTCTCCCGCTTTTGAGCTCTTCCTTCAGGCAGTCCTGCCCCTTTCCCAAGTGTGCCAATGTGTTGCTAAAGTGCCTGTAACCTCTTCTTTTACTGGAAGAGCTTATATCTAAGAGGAGCTATATCCTGTGAAAGTATGCTGTGGGCAGAGCAGTATGCAGTCACAAAAGACACATGAATTTTTGAAGGTGGTAAGAAAAAGCCAGTGCTAGACAGTATCTTTCTCAAAAATAGCTTAGTCATTCATCTGAGGTGATACATGGATGCAGGAGGGAACTGCAAACCTAACTGGCTTTTCCTAATGCTGGAGCACACAGCCACCAGCATGACCACTCTTCCAGCACCCTTTATCACTCTGCAATTAAGAACAGCTTTTATAGCAAAGGGGATAAAATGGGAAAGGTCACCAATCCTGTGCCTACTGCTGTGTAGCAAGGCAGCTGCATTGCAGCGGAAGGACTGCGAGTGGGCATTAATGTGCTGGGCAGAGAGATGGGAACTCCCCCAGGCAAGGTTGGCTGCCCACAGGCTCACAGCCGCCCTACCGCACCAAAAAGGGACACACAAAAAGGGAGTTTCTGGAGCTATGATTTTATGTGGTGGTATCCCATGTCAGACAGCTGTTGAAGACCAAGCTTCTTCCTACTAAAGCAAATAATAAATCGGGGGTTAGGAAGCTGGATACCAAATTAGGAAGATCACTAGCAAAGCTGTCTGTGTGAGTATGGAAAATACTGGCATGGAGGAGCAGTACATCAAGGGTTTTACATGCAATAAAATGGAAAGTTAAAAGTGCAGCCAGGAGGTAGAAAAACCTGACTAGATGACAGCCAAATAAACTTAAATAGCTTTGGGAATAAATTGGTGGTTTAATCCGGATCAGGAACAGGTGCTATGAATGTAATTCAGTAAATGGTCGAGAGCCTGCCAGAAGGGAGAGAAATGTGTGGCTTTTGAGATAATTTCCCAGAAGCTTCATAAAAGGAAATTGATTACTGGAGTTTAATAATTAAAACAGGGCCAGACATATAGTAATCAAATGAGTTTTTAATTACATCTCAAGCAGAAATAAAATCCAATTTGTGTACTTTCTATCAGAAAAGTCCTACTGAAATGCTTTGGTAGCTGGAAAACATAAAATAAAAGCTCATGTCCATAGAAATTATAGTGGTTGGTTTAATTAAAAGAGTAGATCAGAATGAGAGATTCACAAAGTAAAAGGATACTAAATACAGAGGCAGTGGTTTAAACATCAAATCAATGTCTGAATAAAGACATTTTGTAGAGTAAGTGCAAAATCTGCACTGCTGAGTATCTCTAATTTAATGTGTTACAGAATAAAGTTTTTTAAGATTACACTATATATTTTGTCAGTATTCCACAGAATAGATTGCTAGTGTTATTGTAAAAGTGAATATTAAAGACATGTTTTATTCTTTCTTAAATATTGCTTTTAATTTATTTAATCAAAGCTAATGTTATTAGTTAACCATTCTTGTTATTTACCTGGTAAACTCCATTGAACCAGGGTTATTAGACTCTGTAATATGCACTTAGGTATATATTAGAATATATAATATATATATTAGGTATATATAAGAAATATAAGTACTGACTTTGGGGTTTAAAGTGTGTTTACAGCTCATGAGATACAGTGATTATAGTAGAACTATGTGGGTGCTGCTTTAATCCATTCCCAATTTACTTGGGCTTCTGGTCTCTCTTGTAGCTGCCGCAAAGCTAATCGATCTAAGCCCTCACAATCCTCCTGGCACTGTACGTGAGAGGGATGTCTTCTGGCATTGGAGCGTGGTGCACACACAGGCCCAGAGGGATGGCACAGCAGTAGGTCACACCTGTACCTCTGCATTTGCTCCCTGACACGAGGATTGAAAACATCATGTCTTGTGGTCAAGTCTTGGCAATGAAGCAGTACAGAAAGGACGCAGACATAGCCTAGAGCTGTGCACACGTACTGAGACAGAGACCACTGTCCCAACAAGCTCCTTCTCCTCTACATTGCTTGTAGCAGCCATAGGTTGCTGGTATAGCATTAAGGACAGAAACAGCCTGTACGGCATTTTGTGCTTACAGATCCTGTGGCTGATGGGGTGTGAGTGCAGAATGCCATCTCCGTGCTTAAAGATTTATGAAATACACTGTTTTTTAAACACCAGGGTTTGGTGTTTGGGTTTTTGGGGGGTAGTTGTTTTTTTTAAAATCTGAATTGTATATTGGAAAAATAGTTTATGAAATTTTTTCAAGATTTAAGAAATACCAACAAGCTTAACTGCCAGTGGATGGATACTGGATTTGCACAGAAAGGATCTAATACCTTGCTGTCAAGGGTTGAATATCTAATGTCCTACTGCCAGAGTCTGAGTTGGCAGTGGTAATGGAGGAGCTAATGAGAGCAGCAGTGAGCTTTTTCAGGTGTCTTTTACTGACCCTCTGTTTTGGACTCCACCAAATCAGATTTGGAGAATACACAATGGACTGAAATAAAGAGCTAAAAATGGAGAGCTGTAAGGTATGTGATGGAAACGTTATAAATCCACATCAAATGAATGACCATCACCAGCAAGCAGTCCTATATGTGGCAGAGCCCACAGTAAAGTCTGCCTCTTACTCCAGGCCTAAAGATGCAAAATTTTCTGTCCAGTCTGTGCTAAAATCTAAGGAAATAACTTCAAGTAGATTTGCTTTGAGTATCACACAAATCAGCTACTTACTCATGGCGTGATTTTTCAGAAGTGCTGAGCATTCATATTTCCTATTGAAGTCAACTGAAATTGCAAGTTTTCAGCACATCTTAAAATCAGACCATTAACCCTTAATTATCATATAATAGCTCAATTAAAAATCTACCAAGACTTACTTCAGTAGCTAAGCAAGCTTCCATGGCTTGCAGACTAGCTATAAAAAAATCCAGTTCTTTAGTGGTGCCTAGGCTCTGGGGACCATTTAAAGTGGTTGCTGTTAACCCTGCTATTTAAAGCAAATAATGAAAATGTTCAGCTGTGAAGGTACTTGCTCCCCAATTTCTTTCTTCCCCTTATAATTTTCTGCACTTTTAGAAGAACTACTTTTGCTGTCTTCTCTTCATTTTTTTTTATCTTGCACCAACCCTTTATTTCAAATGACAAATACGTAGTTTCTGCACTACCACAAAAAAACATGATAACCAACTCTCAGCAAAACCCACTTCTTGTAGGTCAAAAGAGCTGTGAAAGAATAATACTTCTCTGTCCTGAAAGGGCACAGTACATGACCACTTGGGCAGTAACTGGTTAACCCTTTCTTCCCATCTGAGCGCTGCTATTAAGGAGGTTCTGTCTCTCTTTAGTGTAGGGACAAAACCAAGTGAAGCACTTGTGGTCTTTCTACATAAGCATTTGATAGTAAAAGGGAAGGTAAAATAAACTTCTAGCAAAGGTGTGCAGGGATTATATCATTTTGCAGCTGATTCAAAGGCAGCTGAAACCAGACAAAAGATTCCTACTGGCTTCTGTGAGCTTTGGGCTGGGCATGTGGAAAAGAGGTGATTTCAGTGGACTCTAAAAAGAAAACTCTGTATTTTTTTCTTTATTTTTGAGCACACAGAAATGGTGAGGGGTGCCACAGTATTGTTGTGGCTTACTTATCCTATACAATTATTTCCTAGCACTAGGAAGAATCTGAAGGTTATTTCAGCATTGTCCAACTTGTCTTGCAACCAGTGGACCTCCTGCTTAGGGATGCCAGGAACCAGGTAGCCTCAGGCACTTGGGGGAGGCCTCAAAAGGGCTACAAGAAAGGACTACTACTATCTTTAAGGAATACATGAAAGCTAAATTATTTGAGCAGCAACCCTGCCACTAACATGATTTTTTGACATTTTGATGGTTTACTTAAAGCCTCAGGTAAACCAATAAGATAAGGAGATCTCAATGGGAACAATAAGCTTTACCTAAATGTGAATTTACAGCTGTAGGCAAGGAAGGTGGGGACATGATACAGATTATACTCTTTTTATCTTGTTACACCCTGGACTGTCCATCAAAGGAGTGGAAATATCGTCAATATTTTTTCTCTCATTCTCTTTTTTTTTTTTTTATCTTCTTCCAGTGTCTAGTGAAGCTGAATGTGAAACTGAAGCCTATGCTGGACTCCGTGGCTGTAAATAGAGGTAAATGGGAGGAGCTGCACCAAAAAAGACTTCCTTCTCAGGCAGCATCCTCATCCTTCTTTTCCTCTAGCTTTACCACATCTCTCAAAGACATAAACTAAGCCTGCAAATATCAGTGCTGCTTTATGATAAGAGCTGTCCAAAAGGTTTTCCTAAGCTTAGGCTCACCATTTTATTAAGAAATGCTTTCACAGACATGGTTAATTGACTGGATATTATCTTGATAGCAGAATAGTTTGCTTTTACTGGGAGGCTTAGTGGAACTGAAACGAAGGCCTGTGGTGAGATTGCGCTGGTATCTGGAGCGATGCGGAAGACAGCACAAGAAGCATTCATTCAGCTCCACTACATTTCAACAGCTGCTGTAAAAATCTGGAAAGCTGACAACAGACTGAAATATAAGAACTTACAGCTTAATAAAATTAATAATACAGAGCAGAACTGGGATGCAAGCTGGTCAATTCATATGTAAGGAGCTGCAGGAAAACAGAATAGTGTGTAATTACATTGTTGTTTTGCATCTCTTCAGTACATGTTATGAATCAATTATGCCTGCTTTTGTGATGTTCCTCTCTAACTCTTCCCTCCTCTTTTATGCTGGAATGTTCTGAAAAGCCTGCTTTGTATTCTAAAGAAGTATTTTTTTACAACAAAGCTTCTTGGTGATTGATCAGGGCCTTTAGAATTGCCTACCTTTGCTACATTTAAAAACAAACTTTATTATCTTTAAAAACACCAACCTGTCCCTGCTTCCCTGAGAAATTGATATTAACAGCGCAGTAAATTTCTCAGCAAGAGGAAGTTTGCATAAAGACAAATATTGCATGGTAATTTTATAGTTTTGGAATTTTTTTTCTTTCTTTAAAAAAATGCTCCTTTAACGCATTCATTTTTTTTTTAATTACAGTGTCCCCTAGGGAAAAGATCAGTGGGCTTTAATGAAAATAGAGTACAAATAAAAAAGGAAATCTGTTGCCTTGTGCTTCAGGTTTATATTACATTGAAAAGTGGACCACAGATAAGTCTTCCTAGTATAATTTCCATTTTGAAATAGCGGAGAGGAAGAATCTCATCATACTGGGCTGACTACCTCTTAGTTCTCGCAGTTCTTTCAGTAGAATTTGAGATGCTGTTGTTACAGCTAGCACAGCACTAGTCGAGGCTCACATATAGACATCTGTGGTAGAAGTGTTCATAAAAATATAATCAAACACGATGGGTCACAAACCCAAACACGTCTAGTTCTGTGTGATGAGGCTAGGATTACCAAAAGGTGGTCTCTTTCCATTAGTGCAAAGATCACTAGTGTAGCAGAACTGTAATCTATGATTTGAGGATGCTTTCTCTGCTGCATGACCGGACACCAGAGGAGTCAGTCACAGTGCTTATGAGTGCCCATTCACAAGGGAAAAATCCTTTGCACTCCATGAAAAATGGGATTCTAAATATAGGATTGTCTGGCAGCAGAAATTAAAGCTGAATTCAGCTGAGTTTTACACCTGTGCCACACTCCATTTACTTCAGTGGAATTACCTTCAACTGGCATCATCTTAATGGAAATCAGAGCCTGGCCCAGCTGACCAGATGCTAAAAAGAGCTTTCCTTCTTTCTAAGGAAAGGGAGTCCTTAGCGCCTTTGAAAAGCTGACTACATCTGTCTGACAATCAAACAGAAACAACAAATCTGCTGATCACTTCTTCAAAAAACACACAACAATACAGAACCTGTCTGTGCTACTAATCCTCTGTAGAATAGCTGGAAATATGATTAGCTTTGCAAGCCAATCTGTTAGTGTGCAACTGAACCACGTAACTTTCTCTAACAGAAAGAAGTAGGGAAGGAACAGAAATGCAGGCTGCACAGCACTGAATACACGTACCAAATGGAAATGTTTCTGCTATTACTTTACCACTTCTTTCTTCCCTGAAAAGAGGCAGATGCAGGATGGTAAGCAGTAAGCCATACAAAACCTTAGCAAGATGTACTTAATGGGAGAAGCAGATACTAGGAACTGACACAGTCCTGTTGGTGGGTAGACATAGCTTTCCCAAATTTTGATTTTGCATATTACTAAGTATAACATAATTTATAGCGCATACCCTACAGCTCCCCCCAAGGTTGAGTCTCCCCTCATTTCCTCGCCTTTTTATTGGCTTCAGTGCACTGTTGCCCATGGCAACACCCACCGGCAGGGATAGGGATTCAGCACCGCTGCAACCTGACACACAGCTGAAGCTCTAACAATGTCAACCATCAATCAAGTGACTCCTTGTAATTGCCTCCATCTATTTCTCCTGTCTTTTGGTATCTTTGCTATTGTGGGTCAAAATTCAGAAACTGCTGACTAATGTTATGGTTCTGTTCCTCCATCACAAGGAAGAAAATGAGAGAGCACGACGTGATCTTTATCAAATTGTTCTCAGGCAAAATGAAGCAGCCCTGCTGAAACCAGAGGGGCACAGTTGTGCATCTCAGAACAGCATTTGGTCTCTGAAAGTGATATAGCTTCAGCTTAAAAAAAAACATAACAACAAAATGAAACAACAACAAAAGAAAGAGAACACAAAAAAAAAAACAACCCACCTTGTATTTTTGAGAGAAAAAGAAGATTCTTTGTGGAAACATGCAGTAGAGTGAAGAAACATATTCCAATTTTCTCGTCTTTTAAGATAAGAAAACGCTTAATAGCTAGTGCTTACAAGCTTGATAGACAGAAATTGTATCCACTTTTCATTATTTTTGATAGGGAAACATTGTCCCAGTACTTCAGTCAGTTTTGCCAAGCTCTTCTGAGATGTGTACAGGAGAGATGATTTAGGCTTTCCTACTTCACTTCTAGGAGATGTACATAGAAGACAGGCTTTGGTGGAAGAGCTCAGAGGGAGCTCATCTGTTCATCTTCCTGGATTAAAGTCCTCCCCTGCAACACAACACTGTGACCCCACCAGAAAACCAAACACTATTCAAGTCAAGGAGCACCTGAGGTAGAGGCTCTCCTGCAGTCAAACAGAAGGGTTTCCCACCTCCCAAGAAAGAGATACTCATGAGGTGTCTTTGGCCATAGTTCGATTAGTGAAATCAGACAATTTCCCCTCAAAGCGCTCAATCATTTTGCCTTTCTCCCAGCCTAGGACCTACAGGCAAAACAGAACAGCTTTATAATGTGATCAAGATGCATTTTTGCTCCTGCTCCAAAGCAGAATTGCACTTAAAAGATGAGGCAGCAGTAGCACACAGGTATTTAAAGTGGATGCCTCATATGGCAATTGGACATGGAACTCCCCATGTGGCTCTGTCACAGCCAGCTCCTATGCTCTGCAGGGCTAGGGATCTTCCTGGGAAGGTCATTAGTACACTTGGTGTCCTGCAGAAAATAGCCATAGAGTAGCCGAGAATGTATCATTTTAGCTCAGGTATTCCTTCAAGACAGTGTCCTTGGTACAGCAGCCAGACTTTTCTGGACTACTGACCTCGCTAATTGCTCCTTCTTAGAGCACACTGCAGTCTCATAATGAGCCCGTAGTTATCAACAAAGCCAGTACAAGTACTCACAAACTATTTTTGAAAACTGCAACCAGCAGTGCCTAATGTCTTTTGTAATATTTAGACAAATTAATCCTAGTGGAAAAATAGGAGTGGTTCAGTCTACAGGCCAAATATTTATTTTTCCCTTTGTAAAATTAAAACAACTTCGTTTGCTAACAGAACATTAATGCATTCAGTGAAATTTTAGAGCAGGTTTGTTTCAAGGTTATGTAAAACTTATTAACTGACACTTCTGATGCTTAGAGTGTTCTAGGCAAGAAAATGTACGAGCAAGCCTTTTTTTTTAATTGGCTTTGTCCAAGAAACAGAGGATTTTAAAGAGTAGAAGTAATGTGAATTGTTTCTAACATAACAGTGAAATGGGAGGTATAAATCAGCCGAAAGGAGAGACTCCAGAAATATCTATCACTTTAATGTGCCAGTATTGGAATACATGCTGTATAGTGCTGATTAGCTTTTCTTTCTTGGATTATGAAGTATTTAATTACCAATTTAGAAGCATATTGGCCACTGCATCTTACAGTTGTGTGGGAAATATCACTCTAAGTTTTGAATGTTTGGCTATGAGAAACAACTGACACATTCACAGAAATACTGTGTGTGCATTCTGATGGAAATGAATCCGATAAACTTTCAAAAATGTGCAACTTAAGACTTCTGCATCCTTTTCCTTTTTGCATTTTAAAACCATTACCTTCACGTTTTGCTCTACTAGATCAAACCAGGTTGATGCTTTTTAAAGCATGTATTTGAAATGAACAACTTGCGTTTATTGGTCTCTAAAAACAATTAAATAATTCTAACGGTTTGTTGTGACTTTTTATTATTATATTTGAAAACACCTTGTGGGGATGAACCCAGACTGTATCAGGAAAAATTTCTTCACTGAAGGGGTTCTCTGCACTGGAACACGCTGCCCAGCAAAGTGGTTGAGTCATCATCCCTGGAGGTATTTAAAAGATGGGTAGATAGTTTAATAATGGACAGGTACAGTTGGACTTGATCTCAATGGTCTTTCCCAACTAAATGATTCTGTGATCTACTGGCTACTGGATCACACAAATAGAGGACTGGTGAAAACACATGCAGTTGAGCAGCTCAAAGAGAGTTTTTGAAACATGACCTTGTGGTACTCACACCTGAGTTCTCTGGATACGCTTGGTGTTAGACTGGAACAACCAGAAACCCAGTCTGGCTAGTGACCCCAGCAGGGGTGCTTACCTACAGACACTGACTGCAGTGATGTGGTGGTACCGCATGCACCACTATTCAGTAGAGATGAACAGCTGGGAGGATCACTCCAAGGAACAATTGTATTGTTAAATAGTTTCAGAAAAGCTGGCATTTCCTCTACTTTTTTAAAGCTGCAGGAGAGCTGGCAGACTATGCCACAAACATCCTTCCAATACAAAACGTAGTTACTATTACAAAAAGTGGAATATTTGTATTTAAGCTAAAGTTCATCCAAGTAATGGTATTGTTTGCAGGTTAGAAATAACATCCCTCTGATAGCACGGGGGGGGGGGAGGGGGGGTTATAGCATTTTTATCAAACAGTGTTGTTCCAAACACTGTTGGGTCATGTGTTCAGTGTGATCTGTGCTGAACAGATGCGTCTTCTATAATCACGTGTTTGCAGCCTCTCTCTATTCCAAATGCAAAGTCAGACAGAGAGCTGGAGCCAGCTCCAAATTAGCAAGCGATTTGACTGTTGTTAAGTTCATAACAGCATCAAAATTAGTCCTTGGAAAATGACAGAATATGCATAAGATTTCTGGAAAAATTTGTACACGTGCATGTCGACGGGGAATCTATTCTGTGCCCAGCTCAGGATCGATGGGGATCGCACCCTCGTGTCGCCAAAGCCTGATAAAGGCTTCTCGCTTTCTAAAACTCCAAAACGAGTCTTGAGTTTTATTTGCCGGCATTTTCGGTGTCTCTTTTGTGACAAACTGCGAATCGTGACGGGTTGTTGAGGGGCCGTTAAGTGTTGGGCAGGTCCCGAACACCGCCCTGCCCCGGGCCTGCCCAGAGCGCGACAGGGAACGGCCGGGAGCTCCTCTCCCGGGCACGAGCTCCCACTCACATCGCGGATAAGGCAACACAGCTCAACCGCCATTCCCCTGGGCAGACGTCAGAAGGGCGCATCCCCGGAACTACAGCCCCCAGCGTGCCCCACGGCAACGCCACTTCCGGCGGGACCCTGAGGGGACTCAAAACTACAAATCCCAGCGTGTCCCGCGGCCACAGCATCTTCCAGTTCCGCGGGGCGGAAGGTATCTCGGAACTACAACTCCCGGCGTGCCTCGCGGTCGCCACCGCTTCCCGTTCAGGCGAGATGGAGGCGGCGGCGGGCGACGGGCGGTTCACGGCCGCGGTGTACGGGATGATCGGCAGCGGGCGCTTCGCCGAGGCGGTGTCGCTGCTGAGCCGCGAGCTGCAGAAGAGCTGCCGCTCCCGGGGCGGGCTGTCCCTGCTGGGCTACTGCCACTACCAGCTGCAGGAGTTCACGGCGGCGGCCGAGTGCTACGAGCAGCTGCTGGCGCTGCCCTCCGCCCCTGACGCCTACCGGCTGTACCAGGCGCAGGCGCTCTACAAGGCCGGGCTCTACAACGAGGCCCTGCGGGCCGCCAGCCCGCTCCTCGACCTGCCCGCCTTCCAGGACCGCGCCCTGCGCCTCCAGGCTGCCGTCCACTACGCCCAGGGCGACCTCCCGGCCGCCAAGAGCCTAGTGGAGGAGGCGCTGGCCGCCCCCGCCGACGGCGGCCCCGCAGCAGCCAGGGACCCCTCAGAGCGGGCCGAGGCCGAGATCAACCTGGGCTGCCTGCTCTACCGGCAGGGCCGGCATGAAGAGGCCAGCAGCAAGTTTGCCAGCGCCATGCAGGTGTTGGGGTACTGCCCCGTGCTGTCCTACAACATGGCACTGTGCTGCTACGCGGCCAAGCAGTACGCCCCTGCCCTCAAGCATGTCTCCGATATCATAGAGCGTGGCATCCACCAGCACCCTGAGCTCCGTGTGGGCATGACCACTGACGGCATCGATGTCCGCAGCGTAGGCAACACTCTGCTCCTGCACCGCACGGCCCTGGTCGAGGCCTTCAACCTCAAGGCAGCCATTGAGTACCAGTTGCGCAACCTGAAAGCAGCTCAGGAGGCGCTCACGGGTATGCCACCCAGGGCCGAAGAGGAGTTGGATCCAGTCACGCTGCACAACCAAGCGTTAATGAACATGGACAGCCAGCCCACTGAAGGGTTTGAGAAGTTGCAGTTTCTTCTGCTGCAGAACCCCTGTCCGCCAGAAACTTTCGGAAACTTGCTGCTCCTCTATTGCAAGTATCAGTACTATGACCTGGCAGCTGATGTGCTGGCAGAGAATGCCCATCTGACCTACAAGCTGCTTACACCTTACCTGTACAACTTCTTGGATGCCATTATTACTTGTCAAACTGCCCCTGAGGAGGCTTTCCACAAGCTGGACGATTTAGCAGGGACACTGGCTGAGCAGCTGAGGAAACTCATGAAGCAGATACAAGAAGCTAGGCAAAATTGGGACGAAGAAGGTGTAAAAAAGGCAGCTAATGAGTGTGATGAGACTCTGGATAAATATGTACCTGTTTTGATGGCCCAGGCAAAGATCTATTGGGACATGAAGAACTACACAATGGTAGAAAAGATTTTACGCAAATCAGTGGACTTGTGTAACGAACACGAAGTGTGGAAGCTCAATGTGGCTCATGTGCTTTTCATGCAGGAGAACAAGTTTAAAGAGGCTATTAGCTTCTATGAGGCAATAGTTAAAAAGCACTATGACAACATTCTCCATGTCAGTGCCATTGTGTTAGCAAACCTCTGCGTTTCCTACGTCCTGACAAGCCAGAATGAAGATGCAGAGGAACTGATGAGGAAGATTGAGAAGGAAGAAGAGCAGCTATCCTGTGATAATCCTGATAAAAATATCTACCATCTTTGCATTGTCAATCTAGTCATTGGTACCCTCTACTGCGTGAAGGGAAACTATGAGTTTGGTATTTCAAGGGTCATAAAAAGCCTGGAGCCATATAACAAAAAACTGAGCACTGATACATGGTATTACGCCAAGCGATGTTTCCTGTCCTTGCTGGAGAACATGTCCAAGCACATGATCGTGCTATGTGACAGTGTTATTCAAGAGTGCATTCAGTTTCTGAAGCAATGTGAACTGTATGGAAGAAACATCCCAGCTGTCATTGAGCAACCTCTTGAAGAGAAAAGGATGCACAGTGGGAAAAACACAGTTACCTACGAAGCCAGGATTTTGAGGGCACTGATGCATAGGATCATTGGATGGACTGCATAAACCGTGTTCCCACACAGTAGAAATGAGAATTTTCTGTCTATTCTTTTCGTACACTGGTGAGCTGATGCTCGCCCTGGCAGTCAGTAGTGGTATCGGTCTTTCCCGACTGCTTGCCTTTAAAGGTTTTTGTCCTGTGTTTTAGCAACGTTCAGTGGAAAATAAAATATGCACCAAATAACTAGGGGCATTCACAGTAATCATCTGTCACGTTAAATGTGCTTTAAGATATGTTGACCAAGTTCTTCATTGCAGAAATATCATAGTTTTCACCTATAAATTTTATCATTCTGAAATTTCGATCAAGTTTCTTTTCATTGGGTGACAGTTGAAAATAATCTGTTATCCATCACTTCTAGCACATAAATTGAAGAAACAGAATTGTTTTAATTCTCTCATTTGTGTCTGTGTGTGAGTTGTTTCTTCTGCTTTTTCCAAGGTGTCTGTAATGTGTTACAGAGGATGTTGATTCAAACACAAAAAATAGCTTTATAATAAAAAAGCAGTCTTAGAAACATGAACATTGCCTTTTGCTAACTCAGTAATAATACACAAATATTCTGGTAAATAGTGTACCCAACACAGGGGCCAAGAAGGTATTCCAAGAAGGATATATTAGGATGGCACCTCAGTTTAGATCTACCCTAGCAGTGAAGCTTGATCTGACTGGATGTAACTGGCCTCAGAGGCACTGCCCAGTGCTGCCCCTCGGCTCTGGCAACTGCAAAGCAGCAGCTGTTGCTATGCAGACCTGTCTGGTAGCAGGTGCCTACTTAGTAATGCAGTCCTTCCTTTGCAGCCTGGCCTACCCCTTTAATCCAAACACAATTCTCTGAATATACCAGTCTGCGGTAAGAAACCTTCTGAATGTGAAATTATATTATTTTCCATATTTGTCAAAAAGTATGTAACTTCCACTTCATGCCAGGCTTATGACTTCTACCCTTAAATGGAAGAAATCCTCTCCTCAGTTTCTTTCTTGTGTTACTATTCCTGCACCTCATAACACCTCTCTGAAACCCTGTGTATTTGCTTAATTTCTTTACTCAGCATCTCCATCACACTGGCATCAGACACAGTATTTTCTCAGTAGTCTTCCCATACCTTTTCAACCATATTACATGTTCCACAGCAAAGTGAGACCAAAATGCCTTTCAGTGTTTTTATACTGTCTGGTTCTGTGCCCCACGGCTACTCTCCTTTTTGTGCATTCTGCCTTTTGATGCAATGCTTAAGCTGAAATTTTTTTTGATAAGGATCAAAGATCCACAGCTTTGACTAATTTGCTTGCCTTTGATACTGTACCCTGAAGGGAATTTTGGGAACAGGTTGCATGTCCCTCAAAACCCACTTTCCAAGTTGTTTATCTGGAAAGAAAGACGAGAGCAGTTTTGAAAGTTGTTCTGTTATAAAGCAATGGAATACTTAGTCCTTCCAGAGAGTTAGTGTATGTGGAGACTGACAAGGCCTGAAACCTCTTCAACATAAAGACAGACAACTCTTCTCTCCCAGCAGGTAAGCAACCTGTCAGGGCTAAGCATACCCGCTGTAGCTAAAGGAAATGGCTGTGGATTAGGTAATGTTACAGTTTAGCCCCAGCTTCCTATAAAAGTAAAGTAAAATCACATTTAACAGTGTCAAGAATGGGAAAATATTCTAGAAAGGCTGGAGAGCCGGCAGGAGATGCAGCCGGGTGTCCTAGAGAGGCCTCCGTGGCTCATTAGTAGTCCATAAAGCCCCCAGTTATGGTGATATTAAATATTCCCCACAACTGCTTTCCTACTTGGAGGAGACCTGTGAGTTCAAATCTTGTTCTCCTCCATGAAGCACAGCAGCAGGCTGTAAAGTTTGTTTCTAATTGACAGTGGAATTGTATTATACATTATGTGGCATAAACAGCATGACCTTTAAAGAAAGTTTTTAAAAGTCACGCCACATAATGACGTCTGAAGTGCTGTAATAGGCAATGACTTCGGGAACATCCGCCCTTTATTTAATATTCATTGTGCATATTCTGTAAAAGTCAGTGGGCATTTAAATAGAAAATTCACTTAGCAGATTTGTGCCTGAGCGAATGTTGAATGTCCTCTAATGGAAACCGGTTTAGAGATCTTTTCATGGTTGATGTTCACATGCTCTCGGTGTTTCCATACAACCAGTGGGCAGCTTTCATTGAGGTGCTGCAGCCCGGATTAGCTGCACTAAGCACTTCATCTCTTCCTTGCTTCCCACAGCCACCCAGGGGTCCACTGCGAATAACCAGAGATACCAGGGTCAGCCAATCCTGCCAGCCTCCAGGGAGCACACAGGGCTCTCAGCCGCAGGGTGGGAAGGGCAAACAGCCAGGCTCCTCATGGAAAAAAATCCCCATAAAAGAACATGGAATTTGTGCAGGATGTGGCTGTTCTGGAAGATACGGCTAGAGGGCAGTCAGCACGTCTGGAAGTTGCTTTATGCTGTTGCAACAGATCAGACATAAAAAAACACTGGAGTGCCCTGGGGAAAATGTTAATAGAAGCATTTTCATTCTTCTTCCCTTTTCTCTCTCTGTTTTTCTCTGCTTTTCCTCCCGGAGTACACTGCTAACCCAGACACCCCAAGGTTCCTGAGCAGGCTGGGTGATGCTGAACACCATCACCCCCATGTGGAGAGGCCTCAGCTGCTGAAAGGGGGAAAAGGCAGAACACAGATGCAACAGGAGGACACCTGGGACAGGCTCTGCTGCATCAATGGATGCTTCTGCGTGGGGTCTCCTCCCTGTCCCAGCAGTACTTTCCACACTGTGCACCACAGCCTCTTCCTCCGCAACAGCCACCCCGCCTTCCCATAGCCGTGGGCCCTGGGGTCATGCAACTGTCATCTTTTGCAGTGTAAGTGTGCCGCTTCCTCCAGTGGCAAGCGCGCATTTATAGCAGCTCCAGCTGCAAAGCACTTTGGTCATGAAAAATATATAAATGTTACAAACAGTTTTATAACCATCTTTATACTGCATTTAATGTTACTACTATGTGACTTACACACAAAATACATTTTTAAAGGAAAGCACATACATTTTTATATAGAGGAAAAGGAGGACACTGAATAATGGTTTATGCTCCTCAGAAATACAGTAAAATCCCTAGGCCAGCACAGTTCTTTTGTCCATAACCAAAAAATCACTGTTTTCATTTGAAAGAATGCAGACAGAAAGCACTACCAAGAAACAGTTGACCACATTCCTGGGAAGTGCACAGGGCAAACAGCTGGAGATAGGCATGGATTCTTAAGCAAGAGCCTCTGCATTTTTTGATGGGAGCAAGGGAAAAGAAGCCTTCCGTCACTGCATCAGTAGCTGAGAGCTGAGCAGTAAAGATGCCTCCCACATACACCGCAACATTACCAAGGTGAGTCTCCAGGACTTTATTTACTTCATTTCCCACCTTGAATCCCCTTGGTGTTCAAATCTCTGTAGTTAATCCTATATCTGCTGACACCACCAGCAGAGGTAGTGGATGCCAGGGACACTTGTGATCAGCTCCACAGTCAGAGCTGATCAAAAAAAATCAGTAATCAAGGAGTCACTGACTTCATGGTAAAACAGATATAAAAGATGAGACAAGAATATTCTTGTTGTTCAGTTCTGGGAGGAGCATGACTGGAGTTTTCCTTGGAGAAGTTTGGGGTGTTTCTACTGGGTAAGCAGGCCTTGTCAGAAGATGGACAAGGAAAAGAATGTTATTGCTCTAAAAATCATGAAGTTACATACAAAAAGAAAAGCTGATTTAAGCAGCCTATTCCATAAAATCTTACTTACAACCTCCTATTTTAGATGCCTGAGTTTAAAACTTCCACACATCCACTTTGGCTTTAGCTTCCAGCAAGTGCAGCAGAGTGTGGCCCTGACTGATGGTTTGCAGATTTGGGACACCGATGTGATAATATGGCTGTGTGAGCTGAAAGATAAGCACCAAAAGATCCATCTTCTCCTCTCCCTTAGGCTTTTCTTTCTTTATCTCCCTTTGACTGTTCAGCAAATACAACCTTCTGTAAAATTTTGGGCATCTGCTACATCCGGCTATCTTCTTAAGGAATGAGTATGCCTGGAACAACACATATCTTCTTCATATCATGACATATAGTTCATACAGAAAAAAGATAAACACATGAACACCATCTGCTTTACCAAGAACTAGTCCACAAAACAAAAACATCTTTTAGAGCAAAAAGATGAAGATGGTAAGACACCACCTTCTTTCACAAGCATAGCAAGGCTTTCCTTGAACATCCACCACCTTTAAATGGCAGCCTCCAGTCAAAGAGGCTTCAGCGAGGTGCATCCCATGCCTGCTGAAGCTCTAATGCACTGAAACGAGGCACGCAGTGCTGATGCTCGTGTGGTGTGCGCTTTGTGTCAGTGTCCACATGAAGTGCTGCATCAACTTTCACAAACTGCAAGCTGGTCTTCCTCAAAAGGCTCGCGTGGCTTTTTGCTGGTCTGGGGACATGGACAAGGAAAGCCAGTGGCACCAGAAATGAACATGGCTGGTGTCTGAGTGGGTGGCAGGGGGATTTGCCTGGATGTGTTAACAGTTTGAGAGTAGACCTGAAAAGAAGGACTCAGGGGTGCTGGTGGATAAGAAGCTCAACTTGAGCTGGTAATGTGTACTTGCAGCCCAGAAAGCCAGCCATATCCTGGGCTGCATCAAAAGAAGTGTGACAGCAGGTTGAGGGAGTTGATTCTGCCCATCTACTCCTGAGACCTCACCTAGAGTACTATGTTTAATGCTGGAGTCCTCATCACAGGAAGGACATGGATCTGTTAGAGCGAGGGCTGCAAAGATGATCAGAGCACCTCCCATAAGAGAACAAGGTGAGAGAGATGGGGTTGTTCAGCCTAGAGGAGAGAAGGCTCGGGGGAGACCTTACAGCAGCCTTCCAGTACTTAATGGCGGACTACAGGAAAGCTGAGGAGGGACTTTTAATATCAGGGAGTGCAGGGATAGGACAAAGGGTAATAGTTTTAAGCTGAAAGAGGAGAGATTTATATTGGATATTAGGAAGAATTTTTTAACTGTGAGGCACAGGAACAGGTTGCCCAGAGAAATCGTGGATGCCACATCCCTGCAGGTGTTCGAGACGAGGTCGGATGAGGCTTTGAGAAACCTGATCTAGTGGAAGACGTCCCTGCCCATGGCAGGGGGGTTGGAACTAGATAATCTGTAACCATTCTATGATTCTATGAAATCCCCTCAGCTTCAATCAATTTGTTGCTAATCAGTAAAATAAGGACATCCAAGGGTCCACACAGCGTGGGAGACACTAAAGACAACTAGGGAGATGTAACGGATACAACAAACAGCTGTTTTGCAATCTTCTGGACCTCATTTGGACAGTGCAACCTACTTGTGACTTCCAAAGAAACACTTTCCAAATAAAGTAAGAGAGGCTTTCAGTCCTGAAAAACTTTTAAGCTTTACTTTCAGCAAAACACCTCTTAGTTTGGCCGACACTTTTCCATTAAGTAGAAAAATTGAGACATTTGGATTCATTTTCCAAAGAACCTTTGATTAGCATCATTTTCCTAGACCTTGCCTGAATTTAAACTAACAAAGCTTGCCAAAACCAACAGCTTCAGTCCAGAATGTTTCTGTTTCTGGGGTTCTTCCTCTAAATTCAGTATAGTTTATAGCCCAAACTGAAACCCAGGGAAACCAATAAAAAAGTTCTCATTGACTTCAATGAGCTTTAAATTGGCACCTTAGAAAATATCCATTTTCTGCTATTTCAAGACGTCTAAGAGCAGCTTCATGAAAGTACTGAACTGATGCAAGCTCAGTCATATTCAGTGATAAAAAAACCTTGTTCCCCCACACTTAAAATGTTGCTTAGAAAACAGCTAACCCCATGTTTCCCATGGTGCAACCACTGCAGGTTAAGAAAACATCACTGTTGCTTGACCTGTATCCAGTCGGACACAGCCTTCACTGAGGGCAGCCCACCACGGCGCTGAGCATAGGGATGAGGCCTCCCGTCCATGTGGCAGGTGATTATCCTTACAGCACAGCACCAGTCCAGGGAGACACCCACATCCTGGTAGCCGCCTCACCTGGAACTGCTTGGGGAGGGAAATCGAGAATACAAGTGCCAGATTTTCTTCTGGAATATAGGAATCATCACTCAGCATCACAAACTTTTAAACTATCATCTGGAGTGAATTTACATACTGGCTCTGAACTGTTGGAGCTTTTCCGCAATGCTTTTTGCCTCTGCTGCACACAGTCATCTCCTTCTCTGAATTCCTTGATACTTACCTTCTCCTTCCGCAGCACTGCCTCCAGGACCATTGC
This sequence comes from Cuculus canorus, assembly GCF_017976375.1. Classification (NCBI taxonomy): domain Eukaryota; kingdom Metazoa; phylum Chordata; class Aves; order Cuculiformes; family Cuculidae; genus Cuculus; species Cuculus canorus. The sequence continues at coordinate 24,951,561 of NC_071406.1, read as the reverse complement.
CATCCCGTGTCACAAGAATGGAACAGGTTGACTAACAGCTTTTTATGAGTCGGTTTTATTTTATAGCCCTCTTTCCCGTGGGAGAGGGCAGAAGGAGTTGGCTAACGCTCAGGTCCTGTTGGGTTGAACTGTTTTCCAACAGCCATCTCCCGAACTAAAATTAACACAGCTTGGGTTTTTCTTAGCTGCATTTCTCTGGTGCCTCACAGAGCTCTTTGTGTCCTCCTCCACTGATTCACGGCCTCTCAAACAGCCAGCGAGAAGAAACGCGAGAGCTCTGACACGGCGTATCAGATTTTCCTGCTCTGTCAATAGTATTTACGGCTGCGGCTCCCATGCGGGGCGGCAGGGTCTGCTTCTCCATCAGAGCCGAGGGGTGGGGGGTTCAGAGCACGCATAAATCCTTCACTCTTCCCCTGCAGAGCAGGTCAACGCGCATTTTTAAAACAATAAAAAAAGCTGCATCGTCCGATGGCCGTCACCGACTGCTCCTTCAGCCACATGGACAGCACGGGGACGGCCTCCGCAGCGACGGAGCCGTCAGCGCGGGGCAGGTGCGGAGACAGCTCCATTAGGCACTGCCGCCTGATTTATGGGCGCCGCATCGCCCTTTGCCTGGCAGCGCGCGCCTTTGTCTAACCTTCAATGGGGGGCGCCGGGAGGCTGCCACCCCCCGGCCGGCCGGGAGGGGGCGCTGCTGCGCCAGGTTTGCCGCGAGGCGGCTCGGGGCGGGGACCAGCACCCATCCCCCGGGGAACAGCATCCATCCTCACCGGGGATCTGCACCCATACCCCGGGGAGCTGCACCCATCCTCACCGGGGATCTGCACCCATCCCCTCGGGGAGCTGCACCCATCCCCTCGGGGAGCTGCACCCATACCCCGGGGAGCTGCACCCATCCTCTGGGGAGCTGCACCCATCCTCACCGGGCAGCTGCACCCATTCCCCGGGGAACAGCATCCATCCTCACTGGGGAGCTGCACCCATACCCCGGGGGAGCTGCACCCGTCCCCTGGGAGAGCTGCACCCATCCCCCCCGGGGAACAGCACCCATCCCCCCGGGGAGCTGCACCCATCCTCACCGTGGAGCTGCACCCATTCCCCGGGGAGCTGCACCCATACCCCGGGGGAGCTGCACCCATCCCCCCGGGGAACAGCATCCATCCCCCCGGGGAACAGCACCCATCCTCACCGGGGAACAGCACCCATTCCCCGGGGGAGCTGCACCCATTTCCCCGGGGAACAGCATCCATCCTCACCGGGGAGCTGCACCCATACCCCCAGGGAGCTGTATCCATCCCCCGGGGAGCTGCACCCATCCCCCCGGGGACCAGCATCCATCCCCACCGGGACAGCCAGGCTGGTGGGACTGAGACCGAGCACATGCCGGCAGTTAATATTCGCTCCAGACACCGAAGGGTAACAATCCACCCCCCCACCCCACCCCGCCCCTTTTTTTCCCCCTGGCCCACGCTAGAGTTCGCTGTTCCTCCTGTTTGGAGAGAAGGAAGGGAAAAAGGGAAGCGGAAAGGAATGGTGAAAGGGAGTGGTCTAGAGCAGTCTCTGTCCTGAAGAGACCACTGCTCCCTGCCCTTGGCTCTCCAGGAGCTCCCTGCTGTTGTTTTCCCCGTATTTAGCAGCAGCCTCTCAGCATCAGCACCAGCCAGGACGAGCCGGGGGGGGTGGGGGGTGGGGGTGTGTGTGTGCAATTTTTGGGTACCAGTGCCTTCACCCCAGGGACGCAGGTGGTGCCGTGCACACCCGCAGCCTCTTGCATCCCTTGCACACCTCTGTAGCACTCTAACCTGGATCACACCTTGGAGAACACGCCACTAAGTAGGCATATGTCAGACCTACGTGTATTTGTACAGGCCGGAGCACGACTCTGGCTTCACCGAAGCTTCTCTAGACTTGTGCTGGCTTTACTGTAGGGAATGTTTGTTTACATGTGTGAGAGCACCTTCCCAGCAGTCTCTAGGAAACCCTCACAACCATGTGCAAGATCGGAATCCCCCTTCCTGCAAACAAGGGGAGCGGCCACAGGTTTTCCCTCTGTACTGAGGGACACCTTCTTTCCCACTGCATTTAAATGGCAGGCCTGCTCCTGCCCAAGGATCACATCAGGGCTTCAGAAAACATGAAACGCTGGTAACAAGAGTTAATAGCAATGAAACAATCAACAAAATATAAAGCTGTTGAAGCAGGATGGAGTCTCTGGGGAGGGAGATGCAGGAGCCCTGCCCTCAGCCTTTGTGCTAGTCCAGGGCAGCAAATGCAGAGACGCCTCCCTGATCTTGTGAAATGTCTCTGTGCGAGCATGTGTAATGTACTGTGAAATTTTTGTGACTTGCTAGGTTATAAAGCTAGTTACAGGAGAATTTAATAAAAAAGGAAACCAGTTTATCTCTTTCTGATAATTTCTCTATGGCTTTAGGGTCTCATTCTGGCTTCCTCGCTATGCCTGGAGAGGTGATCCTAATATTCAGTGTAAAATGTACAGATTCCCTAAAGGGAACTTGAAAGAAATCCTCTGCTTCAAATTCAAATCTGATAGCGCATATCACATCAGGGGGTCCCTTTTATCAGCAGGATATTCAGAAGGGATGAATGATTTACTCATATAATCTCTTAAACCTTTCGCTTGCAGAATCTAAGATAAAATTTATAGTATTTTTATCATTTGGACCAAAAAAAATCCCCAGTAAAATTCCTCTACCAAATCCAAAACCCTAATCACTGATTTTCTAGCTGATGAAATTTCAAAGGAACATGTTCTTCCATGATGGAGTAACAGCAAGCCTCTCCCTTGGCTTTGGTGTTTTCTCATGTTAGAAATCAGATAATTCCTCCCAAGGCAGACGTGTGAAATAGATACCTCCTATCTTTTGCGTTTGAAAACACTGAGGATGTGTATTAACCTCCCACAATTTAAGACTATACTAAGTTTGTGGAATTTATTTATCTAATTTCCATTTGCCAAATAGTTTGCACTTCTTTACACAAGAAACCTAAACAACTAACACTTTCATTCTGACTTTTAACCTAAGTAATTATCTTTGTCTTCAGGATGATAAGGAAGGCAACCTATGCAACAACACTTGCTTAATACTTCTGCCATGTAGATACTGCAGAAAAGTAAATGAAAAGTGGGCTGTGACATTTTTTTCCCTTCCTAAAATATTTTTACCTGTCTGATATGTTCTCCCTTTTTCTGATGAAAATATAAACTGGTCTGAGTCCAGGGTTTCCTTATCCTGTTGTACCCATGGAGTATGTTTTTTGTTCTTCTAAAGTTATTCTTGAATTAAACTGAGGAAAGTGACCCTGGAATGAGAATGCAGAACTCATTCTCATTTTATTTCCTGGCACTGTGATTTTTTTTGTTGTTTGAATCTAGAACCATCAGGTGTTAATCTGGGGTGAGAACTCTTACAAAGAAGTAAATAATAATGCTAATACCTATTTCTTCATTTGGACTTAAGGAAGTGTCGGCAGCAGAGACAAATGAGTGTGATTGGATTGGTAATCAACACATCAGAAGCATCAAGAAGTACAAACCAGAACTATAAAAACTGAGTTTCATTTTAGCTGTTGGGGGATGTGTACTCAGCCATTCAGAAAGGCATCTTTGCGAATTAATCTCTAGTTGTTTGTGCACAGAAAGTGATACAACTCTGTTTAGGACTCTGTTGTGACCAATTTTCACCTCAGGTCACGTTTCTATCCAAACCCATCCGGTGTTCTCAGGGACATAACTTTATGCCTCGCAACTACACCCCTGTTTAGCAGTTCTCCTGTGAGAGCTATGCATGAGCTGGTGATTTGCTCAGCTGGGATGCTGCTGACCTCCATGAGGCAGCAGTCCTCACCAAGCACTGAATCGCGGTCACGCTTCTCCAGTGCAAGCTGCGCTACTTCCATTCAATTCAGCAAAACACAGGCCAATTTACACCAGTGTATGTGACAGCAGGATCTGGCCCCATGGAACAATGGAGCAGGCTCTGTAAGGCCAGATCCTCCACAGATATAAGTTACCGTGGCTCAGTTTGCATTTGTAGTGCCAAATTTACTTCTTCCCTTTTAGCATATGGCCCAAGGTCAGGTTAAGAAAATATTTCACTGTCATAATTATTCCCGTGAAATCCAGAGCACTTTGTATTTGGCAGCCAATGTCATTTCCTATGCCTTAAGAAGCTGGCATTAATTTCCTGACACTGAAAAAAGACAGATTCACTTACACATTTTCCTGACTGCCATTTTCTTTGCCTCCTGTGTTTGAAACTCTGCAATCTGATGTAGTCCTGGAGAAGCCTTCCTGGGTGCTACTATAGTACTAACAATAACATCTCCATTTAATGAGTGCCTGATTTTATTCAGTGGGAGTTTTACCTTCAGCCTGGGGAGTAAACCTGGTGATGCTGCCTCCTGAGAGCCCTTTGCTCCTCATTTTCTCCCAGAGACCCTGCCTGTTCTCATTAGAAAGCAACGATGGGGATCTCAGAGGTGAGTCAATTCAAGCCTGTCACCATGTGTCAGTACTCTGCAGCTTGAGAATGCAGTGTGGCTGTGCAGCCCCCAAGACCAGCTCAGTGTTTCTGACACAGACCCTCTATCACCTTCCCTCTCTGACCATCTTGCTTACACAATAGAGCCCAGTGCAGAGCCCCCCAGGGAGAAACACTACACTTTTTCTCCCATCTGAAATGAAACCCTTCTTCTTCACACAAAAGGAAATATTTCAGTCCATGACATGAAGCAATAAATAATTATACTAGCTAAGAACCAGCATCCATTTCATATCTTCCTGATTATTGCTCACAACTATTTCTGTTTGTTTTCCCATAGTACTCAGTAGGCTGAGTGTCTTTTTCACGCAACATGGTCAGTTTTCACCATAATCTTTTCCCCCTATGGATTTGTTCATGTTTATACATCTTGAATTCCCATCACAGCTTCACACTAATTTAAACTGGGTAGTGGTAAACTTACCCAAAGTGCATTTGCCCCACCCTGATAAACAAAAAACCCCAACCAGCCATGCCCTTCTCCCCCACCCTAAAAAAAAAAAGGAATTTATTCAAGTCCAATAGTTCTGCACATCCATGGCAACAGCAAAGGCATGGAAACAGTAGTGCGGACCCTCCCACAACCTAGCCAGCACCGCAGGATTTCAGTAAAATTTCCCATTTCTCAGGATATTAAGTTTGACTGCAAGGAAATCCAGACATCATGTAATCTCACTTCAGCATTGGAGCAGGGCTAATAAAGATGCATAAAGCATGCCTCAGCCTGGAAGCTTGCTCAGAGGCATGCATTTACGTTTTGAAATGAAGGCAAGTACGGCGTGGGTGCAACGAGGACAAAAAGAGCAAAGGAGGAAGATTAAACTAGCATAAGGAGGCTCAGCCACTGGAAAAATACTATCCTTCATGAGTGGGGAAAGCCAAATGTGACTCAGGTTTTGATCATAGTGTTGCCGTAGTGTTGCTTGGCCGCTGTTGCACACCATGCTCCCTTCCACTCCTTTGGTCCTGAGAAGGGCTTATCCATGGCTGGGGATGCCTACGGGGACTGCCCTGAGTGGGGCTATGGCCCCCAGTGGCACGAGCAGCAACTCTTCTCCTGTTCCTCAGCAACAGGGAAGTGGGAACCACACAGACATTGAGTCTGAGTCTTGAGTGCAGAATTGGCTTATAATGATCTTCACATGTCCTCTTTCATTTCCCTCTCTATCTCAAGAACAGGGGTGAAGTAACAGCAGATGAAGCAAAAGAGCCCTTGGGCCAAGATCTGCATTGCACGTAGGCACCTGAGCCTCGCCATTTCAGCAAGAGGTTCCCAAGTGTCTTTCGGAATCCATGCCTTAGGATGTGGCATGCTAAGACCCCACCTGAAAGCATACACTTGCACCAGGGGCACACTGCTGCTGTTGCAAGGTTGCACACCCCTGTGGAGGGTGGGGATCTGGACAGGCTACGGCTCCTGGAGCCAAGCAGCAGGCATTGAGGTGCTGGAGCGTGCCCAGGGGAGGGCAGTGAAGCTGGTGAAGGGTCTGAAGCACAAATCTTACGAGGAGCATCTGAGAGAACTGAGGCTGTTTAGCCTGGAAAAAAAAAGGATGAGGGGAGACCTCATTGCTCTCTACAACTACCTGAAAGGAGGTTGTAGCAAAGTGGTTATTGATTTCTTCTCCCAAGTAACAAGAGATAGGATGAGAAGAAATGACCTCAAGTTATGCCAGGAGAGTTTTAGACTGGATATTAGGAAATATTACTTTATTGTAAAGGGTTGTCAAGCATTAGAACAGGCTGCCCAGGGCAGTGGTTGAGTCACCACCCTTGGAAGTATTTAAAAGAAGTGTAGATGTGTTTGGAGACATAGTTTAGTGGTGGGCTTGGCAGTGTTAGGCTTATGATTGGACTCCATGATCTTGAAGGTCGTTTCCAACCTGAATGATTCTGTGACCCCAACCCCCACCACGCAGACAGATGCCCACCTCCTGCTTTGAGCCTTGGAAATGGGATTCCGAGTTCGGTGGGCTGTCGGTAACACCTTTTACGTGGCTTGGTTTATTGTCCATCTGAAACCCTCTTTCTTTCCATGCTTGGATTGTGGATGCTGTCAAGGAACACGAACTGGGGGCTATTTATTTCTACATACACAATGCTAGGGGTCGAGCTCACCAAGTTTGTGACCATCAGTTGTAGCAGCAAAACACAAGGAGGGAACATGCATTTTCCGTTAAACAGCCTAAGCTTGTGGCACGCAAGGAGAGCACTTCGTTACATGTTCAGGAAGCATAAGAAGATGTCATCACACAGCTTGGTTGGACATCTGGATCTGAGATGGAACAGTACGTGAAGGCCAACACCCGCTGGTGCAGGCCAGCAGGCCAGGCAGAGGAATGAGAGGAGAATGAGCTTCACAAGCTAGCAATGAGGGCTGGAGCACGGTGCAACTGTTCTCAGGGCAGCCTCCCATACATATCTGACCTCAGCAACACTTTAGCTGCTTTTGGAGGGGTTATCTCTTTAATTGGGAAAGCTTTCATCACACAGTAATGATTCCCGCCTCAGTTTTTGTAGGGGTGTTACAGCAGAAGTTGACAGAGGTGTTGGGAAACTTGATGATTTTAACAGAGTTTTGCAAGTTTCATACCCCAGGGCAGGTTTTATATATTCTGTGCTTGTTTACAGTAAATAAATTTGTTTCCCCCTGCCTGCCCCTTTCCTGTGCTGTTCCCTTTGAAACTGCACTCCGGTACTCGGTCAGCGATAGGAGCTACTTGTGTCAGCCCTCTCTAGGAGGAAATTCCCAGCTGAACACAGGCAATGATTTGCTAGTTGATGGGAAAAACGGGTGCAGAGTGTATAATTCAGCTCTGAATCATGATGTCCTAAAGATTTAGCAAGGAAATCTATTGACACGTGAGCTTTCAGGAGTTAAAACCATGTTGTTGGGGTGATCTGCTGATTTTGCAGAGCTGCTAGTGGGAGCCAGAATGAGGGGAATCCCCCTGGCGATTTGTAGGCTTGGAGGAGGAGGACTGGAGCTGCTGAGCTGCTAGGAATTTGATTTCTGGCCACAGCTGTTTATTCCATCTCATACTGTTCCCTCTCACAAGGAAAACCCACGCCTCCTGAAGAGGCTACAACACGCACTGCTTATTTTTACCACATCACAAGAACATCTGGCTTGGCTCTCTTGCTCTGTTTTTAATGCTTGCCAATTCTAACACCTCAGATATAAAACTTTCAAACCATCTTTTGCCTGGCTTGTGCTTTTCAGTTTGATTTTTCCCTAGCAATGGGGCATACCCGGAAGTATTTCTGATGAGAGCACATCTCGTCTTAACAAATGAGAAGACCTTGGCTCTGTATGGTATATGCCCTAGTTAAAGTAAACAATAACATTCATATTTTCCTGTAGGCTGCACCAAAGCACCAGCCAACCATTCAGTAAGTAGCCCATATTTCTTACTGCAATTTATGGCCTTGAGATGGACAGGAGCTAATGTAAATGTCCTGAGCTTTTGTGAGGGATGGTGTAGGGCACATAATGGTTTTGCAGTTACCTATGCTGAGCAGATACACAGTTCACTGATCTGTTAAGCACTTCTGAGATCATGCAGTGTGTCAAAAAAATACTACGTACTTGTAAATGTCAAGAGGAGTTACTGGTATTTATAGAAAAGAAACTGTTTTACTGTTTCCAGTTCTGTGGAGCAAATATGCTGTATACTTTAGGGTTCAGCTCCAGCAGCTCAGTCCTTTCCATGTGGATCAGATTTTTAAGGTCATAAATTAATTGAGATGACCCTGGCAATGCAGCACCATGCCTGGGTCTTTTAAAGCCCAAGGAAAGGCAAGTGACATTTAACGGTGGGAAAGAAAGCAAAGCAAAGGGAATGAGGGGGTTTGTAATATGATAATAAAAAAAAGGTATGTACATTTCATCAGTTGGATTTCATAAAGAGCTTGATCTTGCAAGCCCTCTTTTGCAAAATATGCCTGGGCGTATGAATTTGTACATTAGCCCTGAACTCCAAACAACTTGCTAACAGGACTTGCCAAACACAGAATCAAGTCAAGCAAGAAAAGGAAGCATCAAGTCTGATGATAAACATGCATTCTGGAAATTGTGACTCCCTAATTTAATGCATCGTATGGAAGGCTTTGAATTTTAATTTATTGGTTTAGTTTTAATTGACCAGATTAATTACTTCCACCTTGCCATTTGGCAGGTAGGTCACTGGTCCTTTTCACAGCATTAATTAACTAATTCTGGTTTTCCTCTTGTAATTAAAAGTGTGGAGTTACAGAGATCATGTTTATAAATTGGGTTGGGGCACAATAGAATTTACTCTTTATTTAATAAAATAAAACATCGTTTCCCATGCCAAAAGGGATTTCTTTTATTCACATTTCTCCAGCAGCAAAAAATATGACAAGGAAATATCCCCTCAACCCTACACTTTTCCATCAGCAATAAAAATGGGTAAAATAACAACACCAGTGAACTCCTGAACACCCACGAGTCTCCCTCGGGCACACCAAGCTCAACTGCAAATGTGAAAGCAATTGAAAGTTTCAAATTATCAATGTTTTATGCTCTAGTCAAGGTCTCTCATGATCAAGTCAAAAGGCAAGACTTGACAGTATCCTGCTGTGTTTACTAAGGAGGATGCACTGCAGCTGGCCCATTAGCTTTAGCTTTAAGAGAGACTGGAGGAACATCAAGACTCACTCACTGCAACCAACACAAGTCAAACTCACTGGGGTGGGCTGATTTGGGGTCTGCCACACTTTCAAAAGCTCATGTTAAGTCTTGACTTTCCCTCTCAAATCACTATGCTTAAATGCAGGCTTTTCCTGCCTTTAAATGCTGTTATCCGGTGAATTTATGTGATGGCAACTGATTTAGGCAGAGGCTGGATCTCACTGGTCATATTGACGTACACAGGATAAGATATACAGGATAAGATGTGACTACTGGAATTGTAACAAGAGGAAGAAGAAGGACCCAAGTGATTATAAAAGTACAGGGCTAGACAGATTCTACAAATGATTATCTGAAAACATTATTTTTTATTTCTAATGCATTCAGAACAGTCAGACTGAAGGCTCTTTATGGTACAATGTCAGGCATGTAACACCAGAATATGATGTTATGCATAGTAAGTCTAGTTGTCTAAAAGACATCTAGAAATTGCATTTCAGGATGAAGTCCACATGTATACATTGTAATAACACACCCCACCACCGAGTTTAAAATTCTTTCATGTATGTGCTAGCACTGAATGTATCTGTATTTGTTCAGTCAGAGACTGGACAAAACCCAGCTGCTTTTCACCATTCCCAGCCAGGTAATGTGTCTTTTTTTTTTTTTTTTAAGATACACATGATCTAGCTGCAAGGCAAAAAATATACTTAATTGCATTCATGTGTTTCAGGAATGAGCAATAACGTCATGTCTATCTGTGTGTTCTTATACATGTAAGAAAAAAGCAGAATCTATTAAACATGTTTTCTTACTGAATCTCTTGCCTTTCTCTGGTGGTCAGGGTAGCTATCACGGTGCTCGGACAGGGGATGCAGAGCGAAGGAGTATTATGAGAATGGCACAGAAATGAAGAGGGAAACCAAAGGGGTAGGAGAAGGTCAAGGGGGGCTGGAGAGAGTTAGAAACCAGGGGACTAGTACTGGCCTGCGAACATAAATATCCCAGCCACCAGAATTACAGCTGCCTGAGTAAAAATGTGGCTGACAGCCCTCATCCCTTTCTGCTCTGCTGTGCACATCTGAAGCCCAGCTATTAAAAAACATTGGTCTTCTCACCACAGATTGCATTTTTCCCCCCACAAAGAAATAGGCAAATACTTAAAGATATTAACCAGCCTTAGGACTTGTTCTCTATGCATCTGTGAGTCTGAGATGAATTCAACAAGACTGTGAATAAAAATAGAGCAATAGGTATTTCTAATTCCATTTCTCAGTGGAAGGCTTCTAATAACAGCTAATAACTAAGTCATACTAATCAACTCTGTGACAAAACCTCTAAAGAATGTAATATAACATAGTTTCTGATTTTTTTAATGGAATCTACATGTTGCAATCTCCCACTCTACAGTCATAAAACTTTATAGTCTTCTCTTTTGTCTACTGAGATTTCAGGTGTTTAACCACTAACTTCCACCCAAACAAAGTCTGAAGCAGCAATAATGCTATCCATGCGCTGCCGTAAATGAGTGTTTCAGCTTGGCTGACAGTGGCAGCTTTTACATTCTCAGGCAGGCGTAGCAATCCGACTTCTGCTCTCAGCTGGTGTAACTTCACTGTGGTGTTCATGGTTGCCAGTGGAATTACTTCTGATTTACATCAGCACAGCTGAGGAAAGAGTTTGGCCTAGTTTGTATATGTTTATGGAGAGAAACCTAGAGGACAGTATCTGGTTTTGTTTAAGGTATAGCAGGAATTACAGTGTTGGTGAAGAAAAGCATGCACGCTGTGATTGCAGCCAGCAGTGACATTGCTATGGCACACCATCCTCGGGCTGTTCTTAAGATGCCTGGAAGTTTGGTACCTTGCCCACTGCCTTTGCGACTAAGGCATGTTAAAGTATTTATGTTAAATGACTTTTCAATTCAACTTCAACCCAGAGGCACCTCTGGAGAGACAGCGGTGGTGGAGGAAGAGGGATAGCTTATGGGAATCTGAAACAATTAGAGCCGTTTCTTGCTCTCCTAGCACACCTCTGCCTGTGCACTGCCTTGTATTATGTTCAAGCTTGGAAAGTTTGATAGTAAAACTGCAGCAGTTCAATTAAATAAACTCTCCAGGCATAGGAATGTAACCAAACTAGGGAGTCACCTAAACCTATTACCGGTCCTGACTGGCCATAGCATTGCTGCAATGATAAAGAGTCATTACAAATAACTATAATTTCTTTTTCATGTCTTATCTTGTAAAAATGGTCAAGGGGGCCTTCTAGCAAGCACAGTCTCATTGGCCATGGGGAAATCTTCGCTTGCTGAAGTTCTTCTCTTCTTGTACACTCTGGATTTCCTTTGGGTAGTAAGAGAAAGCACTCATAGTGCAGTTACGTATTATTGCAGCCTCTGCTAGCACAGCCTCGGTTGAAGACCTAACAGTACATTCAATAAAATAACTTGTTTAACAGCTTTGGAACTTGATTATAAAAATTTGTTCAAGGCTGAAAATCTGTGCGCTGGCACTAGAGAATGGCAAAAAAAAAGAAAAGTTAATAACTAAAATTAGAGCTTGATAGTTTCAAGACAACAATGCAGGGAGAAGGAAAACAGAGCTGAGTTGGAACTGCATAATTTGGATTCAGTTCCGCCAAGTTCAGATTTCTGTTTTCTTCATTCAGTCCTTGACAGCAAAGACTTGAACTCTAGAAAAGAGCTGCCTTAAAACCTAAGGAATTTGTACCTTTAAATCTTTGTTTATATTTTACTACCACCCTTCCAAGTTTACAAGTTTCCCAAATTTCCTGGACTTATGCCACTAAACTTAGAATGGCTTCTCCTTTTCCATCAAAAGTCTCTGGGTGTTTTGGGCAGGAGAAGTGGGTGTCCTCCTTCCACCACATTCCATTCCCTTAATCTTCCAAGTATCAGTTCCTGCTACTCACTAAACACCAGAAATGTGTGCAAGAAAGGCATCCTAGCTTGAAAGGAGCAGCTTAATACACTTCTATACAGATGCAGTACTCCGAAGTGGGTTTTCATAGTCCGTTAGTTCCCATAGTTACCAGCGAAGACCAGTCAGAACCTGTAGCACAGCAGCACCACAGCAGTCCTAGGCAACCCACCTGATATCTCACTTACCCACCTACATGACTGAGCTAATTTTGGACAAAATCCACACACAGCTTTTCCCTCCAAAATAGCTGTTCCTGATGCTAGTTATCCCATCCTCAGGTGTCACCATTCTCATTTGATTCCCATGGCCAGGTGGAGTCACCAAACCTGGTGACAAAACAGGAATGCCTGCTCTGAAGCTATAAGGCGTTTCCCTGTTTGCCGTGAATATTAACAAGTGAATCTTCATGCTGCCAGTTATGTGACTGGAAACAGCCTCTGCTGTGTTGACCTCACCAGGGGAGGCGCACAAGGCATCTGCTGGGAAAATTTGTCTGTCTTACTGCCAGCAGCCTACATGCCATGGACAGCCTGTATCCAGAGAGGCAGCTGACCAGCAGGCACCCAGCGTCAACACAGGAAGAGTAAAGGGCTAGTATAGCACATTTGTATGCTATAAACAAACTCTGTAAAATCAGGTTTCAGGTGGTGATTGGTGCAAACTGCCAGGTAGCCAGTTATTTTGATTTAGAGATAGTTTATTTCAGTGTAATAGGAGCATAACCCCGATCCAGAGAAAAAACAAGTTGGAGTGTAAGTTTAATACAAAAGGAGATTTAAAATACATGCTTGGCTTTTCCCTGGAGGGTGTTCACTTACAGTCTAGTAGTAAGAAAAATGAGGAAACACTGATGGAAAAGGAAAATAAAACCAAAAAGCCAGTGCACATCACTGATTTCTGTTGTTTCCAGATCTTCTGATCCCAATTAGTCTGTCTACAAATCTATGGAGAGCTCTTACTATTTTATTAGTTGGAGCCATCCTCACAACTGGCTCACTGTGCCCTCATAAAAGTGCATCATGGTCTGTGTACAGCACAGGTAATTAGTGGTGCGATCTCCGCAGACAGACTTGAAGTCACTCCTGCCGGCCCAAATTTTCTCACAAAATTTTGTATCCAAAGAACTTCCAGTTAGCCTCAAACCAACAGACAAACTGCAGCTCTTACAGAGGAATAAAGATTTTGGTTAAACAGATTTCTTTCCATTCCCAAGTACATCAGATGAACCCAACCTTCTCATCCCTCTTCTTGTAGTCCATGCAGGCACAGGCAGGACCTGCAACCAAGCCCAGCCGTGTCCACGGAGTCAGGCAAGAAACATTGAGGTACTTCTAATCCCATAACCAGGTGATGGAGCTCAGGAGCTGTTTGTGCCTTCCACCAAAACTGGCAGAAAATTCCCTTTTGTTTTCTTCCCAGGGCAGTTTTCCACAAAGTTCATTAACTGAAGCACTGCACCAGGCTGGAGCAGAGGGGAGAGGTGACAGAAGTGACCAGGAGGTACTCAAGGAGGACCTAGCCCCTGCAGCTGAGGCCACACCATAGGACAGCATCTTGGGGAAGACCTCATCACGTCAGCAGGCACCATGGAAGGGAAATGTTGTGCTTAAGTGCAGTGGATATTAAAAAGACTTTAAATTCATAAGTAAGGAAATTAAAATCTTTAGACTCAGCATGGAAGCTATTTAAGAAACTTGAATGTAATCATGGAGAGCAAAAAAAAAAGAGGTGTGCACAGAGGGGAAGGAGGCAGGAAAGTCTGGGGGGAAGCAATAAAATGGTTAAAAGGCAAAATATTGTTCAAGCCAAACAGGTGCCTTTCAAAAAATGAAAGCCCAACTGAAAGCCAATAGAAAGGGAGTATGAACTGGAAGAAAAAAAATATCAGGGCACATAAGTTAGGAAGGCTGAGAGTGATTATGAACAGCCAATAATGAAAGACATAAAAGTAAATAAATAGAAATTCTTTTAGCAAATCAGCTGGTTTACCAGGGATTGGAAGCAGCATTTCATAGTAAAGAGAGAGCAGAGGACCTGCATGATTTCTTCATATCAGAGAGAATTAATAAGAGACACCTAATGCAGCTGTAGCCTTACCCATTGTTAAACTGAGAAGCTGTCAAAAGAGTGGTTAATGAAACAGTCCGAAACACTAAACCACATGGGTGTAGGTGGAGAGGCATGTTGCTTATAAAACTGCTCTGGCATAATAGGCGAGGGTTTTCCCCTGTGGTTGTTGGTGTTGCCATAACATAAGCATGTTTATTGGTGTGAAGTGGAAATGTTTGAGTGATAACACAGGGTGAGATGATTTGTATTAGCACTCTCTCAATAACACTTCTATCCAGGAGAGACTAATTGCCATCTAGTTTTGCTTTGGTGGTCCAGAACCACACAAGTCACCTTTCAAGAGTAAAACACACGGTCTTTCAATGGGTAATCCACTGCCCACTAAAAATCCATTAAAAGAGTCTCCAGAATGGCATTGTAAGTAGCGTGTCTTAACATCACACACCTTACTTCTCACCTACTTTAGATAACAAATAAATACCTGATCTCAACGTCCAGTCTGGAAAAGAAGCTTGGTTACAAGGTGTCTTAAACTTGGGCTTTTCCTAATTCTCTACATACATCTGGCAACATTAGTTTATTGGTAAATTCATACGAATAGGAGCTTGGCCACTGCATTGATTATGCTGTGTAAGGCTTAAAGCATCTTCTGTATCCCCCAGATGGTCTGAAAATAGAGATATCACTTACCAACAATATTTTTAAAAAATTACTTCATAGGTGAACGAAATCCTGCCACACGTAGGCAGACAGGCATGCTCTATATCCATTGTCACTCTAATTTCAAATATGGTCAAATGAAGAAAAGGTGAAACAGACACAAAACATTTGGCCTGCATATTGAAGATAATAAAGGTTTCTGCATAATAACTTAAAGGAACTCATACTTTGCAGCATTTGGTTTGTGCTGCAGTGGCCACAAGGTGCGATTCAATTTGATTTTAAGTTCCGTTCTGCCACACTGTACATGCAGTAACTGCTACAGGTCTCCGTAAAAATCAAAAGGTGGGGTGGGTAGGCTGACACACACGTGGGTAAAATATTCCCATGGGATCTATAACTGCAGGATCTGGATCCAAAAAACACTAGACAAGAAAGCCATCAAAAAAGGGGGGGGGGCAGTGAAGAGAAAGAAAAACCTGCCCATTAAAACTACATAAATATTTAAGAGTAGGTAGCTTGTAACTTCTGTTTTGTTTCACTGAAATTGAAGGTCCAAAAATCTCTGTTGGTGGAGAGCACAGTGAGACCCACACACATTCAGTTCTGAAAAGGAGCTGAAGGGGGTTCAGCTGTGGGAGCTCAGCTGTGGACCAACAGCTTCCGTCCTTGCCGTGTGGTGCAGCAATAAGGCGAGGGAAAAGGTGATTTTTTAAAATATTTCTAAAAAATCACTTCATCTATTCAAGTATTTAAAGCTTTTGAGGATGGACTAGACAGAAGAGGGGACATGAGAAGGGTACTGTGAGATGCAGTAACTGTGGCTTGTGGTTGAAATCAGAGTGGACAGGAGAGGACTATATAGGATTTTCCCATTTGGATCATTTGTCTGAGAAGAAGACTCAAAAGAGAAATATACCCCTCTGGGCTTGGAACTAACCAAAACACTAAAGGATTTTACCTTATATCGAAGACTGACCAGAACATTATCTTTAGCAGGAGGATGTTTTTTAGTGGTCGAGGTTTCCCAAAATTCTTTGAACTTGTCTGTTAGCTTAAAAGTGCCACTTAGAAATTGAAAAGCTTATTTTAACCAGAAAGCATTGCCAAGAAGAAGCCCACATGGTTTTTGAACAATTAGTGTTAACGGGAACTTATTCCTCCTGTTTTCTGTCTGTGATATACATTCATCAGTTTACATAGAATATGTCAAATGTTTGGCATCACTTAAAAGTTGCTTGTTTCTTGAAATGAGGAGAGGGTGGAATTTAGTCATGTATCTGTCAAATCATAGCCCTATACCAAGACTGTATATCCCATTTAGCCCCGTATGAATACACACCCTATATATCCCTATACTGAGCCTTTAATGCTGTTATTGTGCAAGAGGAAACACCATACATCCGGTAACAGGAATAGATGCTTCTGGGAGAAACAATCCTCTGTGAAAATACACAGCCTAATCACAAAAGCACATTCTGATGCAGTGTATTTGCTCTATGTGTAGGGCACACCAGATAGCATGGAAATCCATCTCTCAGGCTGTTAATAACCTCAAACTGACCACTCTGGGGAGTCAAGCTACATAAGCAGGTATGGGACTAAATGTGACAAAAGTGCTCACCTTTACTGTTATCCTGTGTAGAGAGTACAGCTTAACAGCAAATCCCACACAGTCTGCACTCTGAAATCATTCATAAACAACATGGGAAAAATAGGTTTGTCTTGAGCTAATAGCCCAAGAAATTATTTTAGCTCTTTTAATTCATATGAGACTTCAGAATCAAATGAAAAACAACCAGAGGAAAGTTACTTGTTGCAGCTTTTGAGCTCAGAATAACTCCCACTGTTTAATCTGAGACTGTATTTCTACAACATATACACGCAAACTAGAAAAATTCTGAGACACTGTGAGATTTTAGCATGTTGCTATTCTGAAACAACTATGTATCAAAGACTGAAGTCAGCTCATCTTGGCCTTTGAAGGAGTGTTTATAAACAGCATGACATGATGTTCATTGAAGACCAATGATTCTGATTTGCAAGATAGTTGGCCAAAATTACTAGCATGAAGGAGAGGTCCAAAAGTGTGATGGAGAATTTATTACTTAATTGATGAGTCAGCTCCACATCACAGTACCCTGTCATTGCAATTCCCACTTCAAGACATACAAACCTGATGTTTCTGGTATATCCAATTCAGTGCTTCTGTCCCCAATCCCAGCATTCTCAGCAGGAACTGCCACTACTGAAGATAGACATATTATTAAAAGGAAAAGTAACTGCCTTACATAGAGACTTCATCAAAAATGTTAACTATGAATCCTGCTGATTTGTTGAGCAATGCTGTTTTCATCAGCTATTCCAGTTGTGCAATGCCTTCTGTATTAGAATCAGCCAAATCGCAACAATCACATTTCAAATGCACACAATGTGTTTATAGCTCTCGTGAGACACAGTGTCCACTCCATTAAAAATAACAACCTTTGTAGTTATGCATGCTAAAGTACCAGTAATCAAAACTCATGCTTCATGGTGTAAGATGATCGCTAGAAGTGTCAGGAAGAAATGATTCCCCTAAGAGATGGCACAGCAAGATATGTTTGTTGCCTTTGAATCATCACATGTTGTCAGTAACAGCGTACTTGTGTGTTAGATCATCATCACAATTTGTTATGGCAAATTCTACCATCTAATATTCAGCAAATCAATCACTTCAAGACCAGCAAAATATAAATCTACTTTCACCACAAAGTAACCAGCACTAAATTTTGAGATGATGAGGAATGCAAGCCTGACTCCAGCACAAGTATTTAAGAGAGGAATTTACTTCTGGAACGGGCTAAATCAAAACTGCAGATCTAAAATCTCCTCAAGTTTTTTGACATCAAGATCTGGCTCTGAAATTTGCTATTTGGGGCTGAACTCTCTCAATATACTCTTAAGTTTTCTGTAACATTTTAAAGTTGCCCAAGTTAAGCAGAAAACATGCAAGGGCAACTGTGTGGGAGAAATTTGTATGGCTGAATTAATTTCTCTTTGTCCTCTGCATTTGTGATGATTTCTCGGGAAATTAAACGTAGCAGAACCGCCACTCCCAAAACAGGCTAACACAGTATAACTGCTGGAATTAGGCTGGAGAAGGATTGCTGACCCAGTGGTGTAATTTTGCACCTCATATAAGCTTTGTTTGCTACTGATGGGCCTTTGGTAACAACAGGAGTTGAGAAATAATCTGTAGTTGATCGGATCCTTCCCAATAGATGAAGATAGCAGTAACAAAGATGCATGATTTTTGTCCCTGTAATACGGATGTTAGTTTCTGGTGCCATCTGTGCATTAATCCTACCGTAAATAGGATTTTAAATTCCTCAAAGAATACTTCTAGGAGAAGAGAATCAGAGCATTTGCTCTGTGTTAGACCTATCCCAGCACTCTAGAAATTACCCTTACAAAATTGTCAGATTTCTTAAAATTAAAATAGATTACTAATTCCTATAAGTGCCTTCAGAAGCAGCATTTTATTATCACCTTGGCACTTCTTGCTCATGCTGGCTGCTATTCAAAATCACCTTGGCAGCAGAACCCTGGCCTGGCTGTGGCTTCCCATCACCTGGCGTCAATAACCTGGGAACAGTCCTTTGAGATAGATGACCACTGTGCCAAAGAGCAGCATAAAACTGGACAATAAAATGTTTCCCTTTCAAGAAATAAGTCTGATGCTGTGAAGCTTTGCTGTCCTCTCCTGCCAGCTCCCCAGAAGCAGTGCAAGCATTGTCCACTCACTGCAGTCACCTATGCAGAGCCTGAAATCTCCTTGCCCTGCAGAGAAGGGTACTAAAGCATCCGTACAGCGGCACAGCTCTGTGCAGCTGTTCCTCTCCCAAAGATTCGCATGAGGTGGAAAGGATCTGTGGCTTGGTTTTCAAAAGACCCATGGAAAAAGCTTCTAGCCCAGTACTTCCTTCTCAGCTCACAGCCAGCAGGCATTCCACTGTCTGAATTTTGCACTCCCCTCCACACCCAGCATTTGGCTCCTGTCAACTCCCAGATCCCTGCACCAAGGAAAAGTCCTCTTAGCGTTTCTAGTTTCCAGCCATATTTTGGGCTGTGGGCAAGAAATTGACTGCTAATGTGCACTAAGCTGCCTTGTCTGCAGTTTAATGTTCTTTAGGATAACCAAAAAAAGAAAAATCACAGGTTTGATGTCACAGCAAAACAAGCAGACATAACCCAGGCTATAACCTGTGAAGATGACAAAAAGCCCAGACAGACACAAGAGGGTTTGTCTCTGCTGAAACAGCTATGTTCTCAGTTCTAGGAGCAATACACTGGTCTAGCTGAAAATGCAGCTTTGCCTGCTCCTGCCAGCACCGAGGCTGGAGCCCTGTCTGCAGCCCTGCACACCCACCTGCGCCGGCGTATGGTCCATACAGCTGCTGCTGGCTACCAGAGCCAGTGTCTGGCAGAGCTTATCTGTGCTGTAGAGCACTGCAGAGCCTTTCTGTCAGCCCACCCAAGCTGGACAGAGCTGGCAATTACATTGTTTGTACAAAATACCTTTTGATTAATGGTTAGAGAAATAAAAACTGTAGCATATGTTGCTCTCTGTATAAAATCATAAGTCTGTCAGGCTTGTGGTGCATCTGGCCAGGAAGGGGGGACAAAGATTTATTCCTTCTGTTACATTCTGTACCCCCTATGATTAGGCCCAAGCTCCCTCCATCATTTTACCTATTACGCTGTCAACCAGTTCTGAGAAGACATCTACGTGTGGTTTCTGCAGCAAAATCTGCCAGGGTGTCAGAAAGCATGAAGAAGAAGGTGGGACGTGTTGATTCTGACAGACTGAGTGGTAAATCTTCGGTAGAGCTGGGCCTCAGCCGTGGTGTGGCTGGGACACCTGCCAGCAGCGACTGATGAGGATCCCAGGCAACACATTGGTTTCTCTTGCTCTTAGGAGATTTGAGGAAATGATTTCCTTCCTCGAGGGGGTTTATGGTCTTACTTTATAGGCGGTACTCCGAGCACCCAGTGCCCGCAAGTGTTGAAAGGTGGTATTGCCATGTCTGCTTCATGGGGGTCTGTCACACCAGTTGTACTCGCAGCCAGAATCACATACCTACACCTGCATTCACACACACTGACCTGGCAGTTTCTCCTGTCTGGAGAAAACATACAAGAGCCCTCACCTCACTGTGCCCCCAGGGAAAGCTCTCTGTGGTGCCACCACTGCTGAACCCAGGTCCACGGAGGGGGACTCAACACTGCCCACTCACTCAAAGTCTCTTGGTCTGGTTTTCTTGGTCTATTCTCTAGTCTCGTTTAAAGAGGTCACACTGTTTTGTGTGCTCCCTTCATTCAATGGAAAAGAGAAGCAGCACTTCCAGGGAGGCATGACCAGGTCCCACACCAACCCTAACAGATCAGCTCTAGGAAGAAATAGGGCCAGCTGCTTCGGAGACTGTCAGATCTGAGGAGAGCTGACCACAAGTTTTCTTCTCCCCAGGTAATACAGCTAAGATGAAAGGTGGGTGCAGTGCAGGGGAGAGCGGAGGACCAGGAGAGAAAGCTCAGTGCTTCATCATTGTTCACGCTTTTTTTCATGCGCATCTTTTCTAAAAGTCTTTTTGCTTCAGCTAGACTGATTAGCAACTTCTGTGGCGTCCTCACAAAGATACTTCTCCCTGAAAAGAGACTTCCATGCCCCAAACCAACTCTATTTCCTTCCCCTGCCAAATAAATCAAGTGGATCTAATAAAAGGTATTACCTCTCTCTGCAAATTTTATCTCAGTTATAAATAAGACACTGGGCCACATTCTCAGCTGGCATAAATTTTGCGTCATTGAATCAAAGCCTGGTGGAGTTGCACTGATCTGGCCTATTGTCCGTAATGCAGATTAATAGAGGGATGGGACTCTAAACCAGGTATCTGTAGCCAAAACACAATTCCATTCGCTTCCTTGCCAGTTCCTTGTGCCTGAGGCCATAGATCACAGAAAGTTACAATACAGATTAGAACAAAGTGTGAATGGAGAGACAGACCAAGCATGTTAATATTTAAGCACATCCTTATAATGAGCTGAAACAGAAGCAGCCTGAGAAGGAACAAAGAAACTAGTAAAATCTATCAGTGTTAACAACTTCAAATACACAACAAGATAGGACCAGAGAAATTCTATCCATCCCCTGGTGAAACACAACATTTATCAGCAAACTACCAGCAATGCTGTTCAGGACTTTATATGGCTGTATTGCTGCACAGCAGAAAACCCACTAAACTTCTCAGCTTGGCAGAGCAGAAACAAAAGCCAGTGAAAGTGATGGGACAGCAGTAAAGCCACACAGCAAACAGATACATATTCAACTCTATTGTAAAAAGAATGAAATAAAGGCCCCAAATAAACCCCAACATGCTCTAGGACATGACAGCTCTACCAGGGCCCACTAACACCTCATAACTGTAATGAGCACCCACAGAAAGAACTATATTTTTGCATAAAACAAAACAAAAACTAAGCTAAGCTCAACAAACCACCAAAAGGTAAAACAGAGTAGCTAATAGAGGCCAGCCTCAATTATATATATATATATATATTTTAAAAAAAAATGTATGATGAAGTGAGGAAGGCATCCTGAAACTTTGGAAGGGTCAGTCTGGAAAAAGTGATGGACAGTCCTTGTCTCAGGCCCAATTATTATGACAGCTGCTTGACTTGGTCCTATGCTTCTGTATATGAACAGCAATTTCCCATGATAGGAAATCCCTTAAGAGCTGCATGCCTTGTTGGCAGTGGGGACAGTGAGGGGAGAGACAAGGAAAACAAACCTGTAAGTGACTATGGTGAAACTGAAGGACTTGTCAATAGAAGTGACATCCTCTGTCACCTGGGATAGGGAGAGGACGGCAACCCAACAAGTTAGTTCTTTTCAGCTGAGGCTTTTCCCCAGGTGTTTCTAAGAGAACTATTCTTTATGATGTTGCTCCTCTGATTCTTCCCAGGCTAGCAAAGGCCTTCAGTGTTTGAATGGAGACTCTGAATGTCTTAGAGTTTGGAATCTTTGAAGCAGATCCTTTGGCTCAATCCACAAGAGAGATAAAGATAACTGTCAAAAGGGAAGCCAGTGAAGTCACATTTATAGCGAACTGCCATGTGCGGGCTGAATTCACATCAGAGATCGTCACAGACAGTTCATTACTCACAGCTGGGCTAAGGGCCCACCAAACATTTGAGGAGTTGCTGGCCTTTAGTAAGGCCATTAAAAAGAAACAGCAGTAATAAATACTCCTGTTGTTATGCCCCCATAAAGTCCGAAGGTGAAAGGAACTGGCAATCTTCCTCCTCCTCTGACCAAGATTCCTCCAGATGATGATATACACTGTGAAAGAACTAATGGAAGAAGCTTGCCAACCCCAGCTGGTGCTTTTCTAGGGTACAGTGACATAAGTAGTGATCAGATTGCTCAGTTTTTCCTATAAGATGTTATGATTGCTGCATAATTTGCAAGCCATGAGAGAATGAAGACAAGGGCTTTGAGAGGCATTTACTCAAATTAAAAAGAAGAGGGAGCAGCTTACTAATTGTGGCTAAAACATTTGTGCTAATCTTAAACAACTAAAACTCATTTCAGAAAACTGAACTATCATCAGACTGGTCTTTGGCTGCTGCGTGGTGGCAAGAGCAAATGCTTTTTAAGAGCAGAGCAGAAACTCAAAGTAAACATTCCATCATTCATTGTTTTTCAACATCTTTCTTCCCTAGCATTTAAACCTGCACCATCTGGCTTTAAAGCAAGTGTTAACTTCCTTTGCAGTCACGAGGTGATCTATGATCTAGAGTTAAATGAAGATTTACTGTATTTTCAGACTGCTTTGAGCCAGGATTAGAGAAGACAGAAGAGACAGACTCCCTTGTCCAGTATGTGATTCCAGCGTGGCGGGTAGGAGGCAGCAGCAGACTTATCCACCAGGGAGTTCCAAGGGGTGGGAAATGGGGTTGCTGTCTCCATCAGTGAGTGCGTAGATTGCTTTTGCTGTAGCTCTGCATGATAAAAAGGTTGGAGTGTTCCTGAAAGCAGCTCAGGAAGGAAACAAACCAAACTGCACAGTCACACAGCACTCACAGCTACCGTCATGCCTAGAGAAGAGACCAGAAACATCCACTTTAGTCCAGGGTGGCCAACTAGAGAACAATGACACATACATGTGAGGGAGAGGTGGGACTAAGAGGCTCATATGCCACCCTGAATGCCCATTTATAAGCCTGACCCAGATCCCACCAGGCAAGCCTCCACTCTTGTCACTGCTTACTTGCAGTGGTTTGACATATGCTGATGCCTTATACCTTGCTGTGCTTCTGGTTTACATATATATTGTTTTTAAGGGAGAGAAAGGTAGAAAAAAAAATAGAGTTAAGATCATAAGAATTTCCAGTCTTTTCACAATAGATTTGTATCACCTACCAGAGCTCACACCTTTTATTTTTGCTGAGTTCTGGTCAGCACTCTCCTCTGAAAGCAATCATTTTGCATAGCAGTTAATCTTGATCACGTTCATGGCTGCTCAGATATTTTCAAATCTAATTTAAGAAAATAAAAGCCAACTACAGATCTCCCCTGGGCAGGAATACGTTAGGCAAATTTTGCACACTGTTTTACAAGCTAGTTTGCAGGTCTAAATGAAAATAAAAAAGTTAGGGAAAAAAAACATTATCCTTCTCAGAGGTGTGTTGACTTATGAAAACCTCTTCCCAGATAAAAATCATATATATGTGTCTTTCCCAGCCAGAACTAAAATCCAGGAAGATCTGGAGAGCTGAGATATGCTTCCTCTTGCCTACACTGCTAAGAGAAGCTTCACTTATTCAAAGTTCAAGTTCAGCTCCATGTCAGAATGTCATACGTTTCTCAGTAGTCTTAAGATCACCACTGTCTTACTGTGAACCCCAACCCTTCCTGAGGCAGTTGTCTGGACTCATTCATGATGCCCTGACCTCATACTCTCCCATTTTTTATTTGAACATTTTTTATATTTGCACATCACGTACTCACTTATGTGGGAGACCAAGCTCAAGGGAAAAAAGTAAGCGTTTTTAGATAGTCTGTCAATGCACCATTGGTTTTTTATCCAGGAAAAAAGAGGAAAGCCAGTGCTACACGCCTGCAGGACTTTGCAGGTCCTCAGCAAGGATGTGGTGGAGTGTCAGGGGGTCTTTCCTCAGAGCTGCCATCGAGGACTGTTGCCATGTAAAAATTCATTAGTTAATTGCTGTAGCCTACAGGAGAAAGGCTAACAGTGTCAATACATTGTGAGGAAAGATATGTGCTTGTATGGCAGTCAGTATCACAAATGTGTTGAATTGGTCATTTGTAGATATCTCCATCTTTCTTGTGAACTCTTTGATCCTCGAAACAAAACTTCATCTCCTTGGTACCGTCCACCAAATGCTTCATTAACCAATTGTGCTCACACAAATATGTTTGCACACACGCCTGAACGGTGCGCTGCTGAGCCAGCTTGTAAGCCCTCACCAGCCTCAGCGCTGCCTTTATGGGGACTGGTGTGGCAGCTGCTGTAGAGACTAAACTTGGGTGTTTTCATTGTGCAGCTATCCATACAGTAAATTTTGATTCCAAAGTTTCCTAATGTTAGAGCTACCAATCTGGCTTTTCTAATTTTTTTTCTTTTAGCAGTGGATGCAAATCACAGCAGAAATGTACCTCTGTGCCAAAAGTAATCCCCATCAAAGAAACACATATACAACCAAAACTAGTTGTTTCTGCCATATAGCGTGGACTTTGGAAATACTGTGATAGGTAGAGGATTTGCTCATGTTCCCCAGTTTTCCTAGGCATTTGTACTTCCTGGGCAAACACTTTAAACCCTTGAACACTTAAAGGTACCTGTGCTTCCCACAGCATTCATCTCCATTCAGCTGGGTTCACGTGCTTACTCTGCAAGTGCCACATCTTTTTGGTGAACAAAACCTTACTCTAACAGCTGCTGGTCTGTGTATGTTTAGAAATGTAACTTCACAGGCCAAAATAGCCTAATTTCAAGCTTAGTTACATTCCTAAATCGGATATTCTGATCCAAAATCTTACCCAATATACATTTGTACCATTGTTCTTCAACTATCTCAAGGAGGCTTGCCAAATCTGTAGCAAAACTTCCTTAGTCTTAGAAGAGAAATATCTACATATTGCAACTGACATTAATGTATTTAAATCAGATTTGGTGAATTTAAATTTGGGATAATTGTGTTTCCTTTTCTTTTCGTATGCAAAAGTGATTGGTATGAACGTTGGCATCTGTTTTTGCTTTTAATCTGTTTAAAACTTTATTGACACAGTCATATAAGGTAAGTAAATATTTTTTTCATGAGCCTATAAAACATCATTAGTTTATTTTTTCATCATGTCAGGTTGGATATGTATCTCACAGTGCCTGTACATCTTCATGAAGATTTTAGTATTTATTTTGATTTAAACTAAACTAAAATGAAGACTTGTCCCAAAGCCCTGGGCTTCTCTGACAGTCTGTGAAATATGCAGTAATAAAATTGAATTAACAGGCTCCCTCGGTGATTTCCAGATGGCAACACACTGGTAACAGTAGAGAAACCACAAGAGCTTTAACCTTCTCCATTTTGTCCCAGCTTTGCAGACACATCCTTTGCATCTCTCCCATCCTAAAGTGGAAGGACCAGAGAGACACAGTAATGAGATAGGCAAGAATGGGATCCTTGTGTCAAGATAATGGCATTACCCATTCCCAAATACGAGAGGGGAATATCAGCTTTGCAGGCTAGTGCTTGACTGTGCAGTTTTTGAGAAACACTATCTCCAGGATAGATAATTTAGCATTTTTTCTATATAGAGACATTAACTGTGCCTAGTAAACTATAGAATGAATTAGCAACACAATAGTTGCATTGCTGTCGCTAATCTGTGATAATTCTCCATGTAGACTACCTTGATGTGAATTTAGACCACAACTAAGTATGCAGCTTACCTCAGATTTGAGGGGAGAAGGTTTTACACTGGAACTATCAGGCAGCACGAGCACGGATCTGCTGTAGGTTCACTTTCCTTCTGATGAATCTTGAGTGCCTCAGAGTGGACAGCCCTGACTTGGGATGTTTGATTATAAATCTCATATTTTGTCCAGCTGAAATAACCTAAACCATTTCCCTCCAGCTATATAAACTGGGCAGAACAGATTGTTTACTTTGAATTTATCAAATGCCAGGAGAACCAATGACACAGAAAAGCGTCCTGCACGAAAAACATTTGCACAACTTTGCTAGTGTAGACCAAGTAATATCCCTAAAATACAAAAAAAAAAAAAAAGAAAGCCACCACCAGAAGCACAAGAAACAAGTGCACACAGAAGAACACCACAGTATTGTATTGTACCCACAATGAGAAAATCTGTCCCAATACCGTAAAATGTATTGCGCCTGCAGCCTTTACTAGCCAACACTTCATAGAAATAGGGCAATTTTCAGTTGTAAACAGGTGAAAAATTGATTTTTATGCTTCAGAGCAACTATAGAACCTATGAAAGAGATGCTTGACCTTGCCAGCCACCTATGGATGGCACCACTGTATATGCAGTGCAGCATTTTGGACTGTTTGTAGGATGTAAGCTTGATCCGTTACAATTAGCGTGTCTTCAAAGACACTGGTGACTGAAGGGCCTTGGAAGCTGCAGAACTGAGACCAAAGTTCTGCAAAGGAATGGGGTGGAGACAGAGAATGAGCGAACTATGCAAGCAGAGCTAAATACTTATTCTACAGTCATTTTTCTGTTCCTCTCAGGTGATTCTTCCTTTTGCACCCATAGCAAACACAACATCTCTTTTGGATACGAGATGCACCTTGCCTACTTACAGACTTGCTCTTCCCTGTCCTCCTCCAGCCTTCCTGGCAGAGCACACTGGAAAAATTTTTTTTACAGGAATTATGTTTTCTTCAATGCAAAGATGGCTAATTCAGAAAAATCTAGGAAATAAAACAGGGCTCTCCCTTCTTACTGCAGGAAATCTTGAAGCAAGGGAGAAGACCCTTTTATTTACCTCCAGTGAAGTTAAGCAATACACATCGATTATATCAACAGGTAATGCACTTCAATATAATCCAAATGTTTCACTTTTGCCACTGTTTCTTTCGAGGTACAGAGAAATTATGCACTGGACACTTATCCTCACTAGTTAAAAAGACAAATCTAATAGTAATTGTTAAAACAGGCCTGATGTCCACAAACAGCATCCTTTTGTCCCTTCTCCCTCTTGCCCCTGTGCCACGTGCGGAGCACCTGGAAGGGGCTGGGTTTCCGCTGACGTGCAGGAGGGCAGCTGGGGCTCTGCAGCTCAGGCAGCTGCTTACCCACAAGAGATGGGGAGCCCTGAGAGCTGCGGGACACCTCACCTTCCCCTGCTGTGAAATAGGGACAGCTCTGGGCAGCCCTGCATTGCACTGGTGCCAGATGGCAGCAAACTGGGGAGATGCAATGAGCTCTCTGTGGTTTCCCTTTTCCAATATATTCCCCTTGCTTTTTCCCTGGCATCCTGAAAGCACAGGGCATCAAATACACAAACCACCCCTGCAGTCTGAAAAACACAGGTATGCAAATTAAATGAATATAACTCAGTTGTACCAATGAAATTGAAGACAGATAAATGACATAAAAGAATGTACATTATTTTAAATTGCAATTTTTTATATGTTCACTTTTATTGCCTCACTCTCTTAAAATAAATCCAGGACTTGATTTACTTTAATAAAAGTTTAATTTCACATCTTGGTTTCAGTTCTGTGCTCTTAATTTACTCTACGGCCAGCCTTCCGACAGGAAAAGAGCTGGAGCAGCTGGAGAGTTTTATGAGCAAGTTATACTCAAGTCACTGTAATACAGTGGTTAAGAACAAGTTTGATTGTAGCTTCCACTGTACAGGAAATTTTATTCTTTTTTTTTCATATGTATCGTTTTGAAAAATCAGCAAAGATCGAAATTGAGCCTTTCTTTGCATCCAAAAATGTAAGAATGTGCATTGACATTTCACAGGCACATATTTCAAAGCTGATAGAAATGGCATAGAAAAGATGGATGACTTAAAGGCCAAAACCAGAGCACATGGCATGTAAGAGTGACCCACAGCAGCACCACAGAAGCCTCCTGCTTTCAGGAGCCTCAGCATACCAAGCAAAGTTTGAACATGTTGCCCAGAGAAGTCATGGATGCCCCATCCCTGGAGGTGTTGAAGGCCAGGTTGGATGAGACTTCGAGCAACCTGATCCCATGGAAGGAGTCCCTGCCCGTGTCAGAGGGTTGAAACAGCACAATCTTTAAGGTCTCTTCCAACCCAAACCATTCTATGAAAATTTGGATAATACTTCTTTTTACTTTTCTTCTAAAAATCACCAAGTGATTTCAAAGAGCAAAGGCAAACAACAACTACTGTCCTTGCTCTGCCACAGTTGCTAACCTCAAGCTCATTCAACATGAAAAAAATGGATCCATTAGCAAAGTCAGGCTGGATGTACACGTTGGCTGCTTATAAACAAGGGCAGAACATGATTTACAGAATGGTTATCATAAGCAGCCAATATAACTACATGGAAATGAAATTGTAGAATTATAAAATGGTTTGGGTTGGAAAGGACATTAAAGATCATCTAGTTTCAATTCTCCTGCCTCAGTCAGGGACACCTTCCCCTGGATCAGGTGGGATAGATTCTTTAAGTCATTTAAATCCCCAACGCATCTGCTGCAAGCCCTCTCCTTATTTTCAGCAAACAGCTTGGGAGGCATCACACTCACCAGCACCTTCACAAGCACATCCTCAAGAGGGGCCGAGCATCCTGCCGGCCTCTGCCCGCTGCAGTCAGCCACGTGGCTCTGGGAAGAGCCACCTGCTCCAAGGAACGCAGCCCCACCTTACCACGCGCCGGGGCAGGAGCAGCCAGCAGCCCCTCGGCCAGCACACAAAAGCTGTGCCAGAGGAAGGGGCACCCAGGTAAGGGCTGATCCCTGCCTCCCACCAGGTGCACCAATCTCCTCCTCATCTGGCACAAAAACCCAGCTGGGACTCATTGTCATCATTGGGGTGGAGGAGAACTAGGTCGAGTCATTTACAGGAGGGATAGGGCTGACCGTTGTCTTTCAGACCTGCAGCCCTCAGACAGCAGTTTCTGACTTTTCTTCCTTGCTTAAATATTCCCTCCCCAAAGGTAAGGAGTTTCCCTCTGTGGCTGCTCGGCCAGGTGGGCTGTGTGCGCCACGTGCGATGCAGCAGAGGCAGGCCCAGTGTGCTCAGGCAGGTCTGGAAGCCAAGTGAAGGACAAAGCCACCTCTCTTAGGGCCTGAACATACACAGCCAGAGCGAGGAGCTGATGTCCGGATACTATCCAGAGCCAAATGGAGGTGTTTGCAAATGCAGAGATGGTGAGGAGGCTGAGCTCTGCGTGTGTTACACACCCAGGCAGCCCGGCCTGGCAGGAGAGCAGCAAACCTCCTCTGCCTGCGCACGTGGCTCTCCAGTCAGCTCCCCAGGAAGTCAGAGCACACAACCATTTTGCTTCGGAAGAGCTTATTCGCAAGCAACGAGCAAATCCTGTCGTTCAGACTCACAGTAGAAGCATAACGCCACAGTTATGATTCAAGAAGCTGAACACCGGCGCCAAACACACAGCTCTGCAAGCAGAGGCTAATGGATGCAAGCACAATTCCTCCTGGACACTAGTCCCTGTGTCTGGACAACCTGCTCAGCTCACTGTTAAAGGGATTTGTGTTTGGCTTCAGAGGTAAGTACTTGTGCTCTGGCTTCTGAAGGTCTTGCTGGTTGCTGTAGTGTTTCTGCAATCGTGCAACTCATTACAAATGTGTCGTTCATCACAAGGTACCCTACACTACCACTCGCAGCTGGTTTAACTTTGCTGTCTGCTGGCTGGTCTGCAGCTGTAACATATCGGCATGTGGGTTTAAAACAAAGAAAAGAAAAGAAAACTAAAGCAACACTTCTGCTCTCCTACCATTTTTTTTGAAGGAGCAGGTAATAATCTATCCCTTCTGCAAGAGCGACAGATGGTTTTAGTAATGTAAATCGTGCTGTGATAGAGGTTGTGTGGAAGGACCGAAAGCACTGTAGCACGGCTGAGCAGGCCAGCCCGCAAATGCTCAGCTGTAAACACCTGAATGCTGACTACCCAAGCCAGATATGTAGGGGAGTTATACGAGCTACTGAAAAGAACAGGAAATAATGTCATGTTTTATTCATGTCCACAGAGCAGCACACAGCTCTACAAATGAAGAGATCATGATTTCCTCTCATCGGCCTTAAAAAAGTACTAAATTGTAACCAAGGCAGCAGTTTTGTTACCATCCTAAACTTATCATTTCTCTATAGCAACCAGGTCCCTTCTGCCTGGCTGTTGCTGCCAGATGTTCATTTCAGTGTAATTTAACCATACACACAGACACTGGCTTGCACTGCCCTTGCTTTGCTTCCCGTGTTAGCAATTCTCCCCGCTTCCTGGTCCCTATTTCATTAGCAATAAGTCATGCAACAGACAGGTGAAGTTGTACAAAGAAGTTTTTATTAAGCGCGCTGATAGGCTGTGCTGTCTGCTGAAGCTTTGCAGATGGACAGCCTCTGCCTGGATAGCCTCCATCTTCACAGATGGGCATCTCATCTCTGCATTCCAGGCGGCAATGCTAACCTTCACCCTGCACGGGAGTAAAAGCCTTCTCAAAAGCCTTTCTCCAGTGCCCCTTGGTCAGCAGTCGCTCATCTCCTCCAAGACAGCAAACCTTGCTTCCTCAACCACTTGCTGTGTAACAACGTGGAAGGACTCACGTGTGTAAAGCTAGAGCAACTCTTCACCAGGAGAAGAGGCAGGATGTTAACACACATACAGATCCAGCTTGTTGCTGTCTTCTTCCAACATCTTTTTTCTTTCCCCTTGTCTCCCCCAGCCCGTTTTCACAGCTTGTTCCTGTTCCCTGCAGACTGTTTTTAACACTATGCTTTAAAGGGATCTCACCTCTTAAGCAGAAGGCTACCGGCTACAAGGCATATGAGGCACTTCTGCACACACACATTGAGCTCCAACACCATTTCAAGGAAGCCAACGGCTTCTGTTCTTCACGTTGCTGAGCTAGAGTATGCTAACCTGTAACGCTGAGCACAACTGAGAACTTGGGCATAACATAGCTACAAGCGTGAACACAGAAAGACAAAATGAATATTTATTTAAAAAATCTTAACTAAAAAAAAAAACTGACTGGAAGAACAGTGTTGTCCTGTGCTTCCAGAGTCAGCAGCTGTAAGAAGGCCAGTCTGCCTTGTGGCTGATCGGACATTTCAACTTCTAACTTTCTTGCCAGCCCAAGTTAAAGTTGGTATTTTCCACAAAAACTGTCAATAATTTAATGCATTAAGACTTCTGTTTTTAATTGAGCTTGGCTGAAGCTGTCCACGAAGCTCAAAAGCTTTGGTAGTGACAAAGGGTGGATGAGGAGCAAACTAAGGAGTGGAGAGATTGCATTTCCTTTGTTTTCCTAGCAAATTAGCCTAACCCAGAATCTCGTCCCGAGTAAGTAAAGGAACAAACTTCAAATACGTCTGGCATTATACTCTAAGCCTGTAGCATGGTCAGTATCATACCCAAGTCTTGTCAGCAAGCGTCATTCTAAACCTGAGATTTCCATGCAGCATTCAGCTCACCCATGTCTCCCTTACATTTGCTTTCTAACATTAGCCAGATTTATTTTCCTTAATGACCAGCTTTTATGGCCTCATCTCTACATGTATTTACCCAGCTGCTATGTATTTGCTAGGTGAGCATGTGTGTCACTTCATGTTTCAGAAGGGCTGTTAACCCTCGCCTCTGGGCAGCCAGGATTTCCTGCTCCACAGCAGCCGGAACAGAGTGAGACAGGAAACACTGCTGGCTGCTGCCACAGCCTGGGAGGGAGAGAGGTCAGTGCCTGTGCTTGTACCTTCTCATTACTCCCACATCCTCAGGCTTGCGTCTAGTCAAGACTGCATTTATCAATGCCACTATAAATAACCGATTTACAAATAACTGAACTTACCAAATTGCCCTTGTATGTTTTCAGTATTTACGGAACCTCTTTTGAGTGCATAACATCAATGCCATTCATTGTCTTCTAACGGCTTTGAATATTATGTTGCTGAGCTACTGACTGGTTCAAATAGCAATATCCCCGTGCTCAGTATCCGTGTTAGCCATGGGAACAAAGCCAAGCCTTGCCAGCAGCATGAAATGGGAATAGCTTTATTGAGGCTATGTCTTGAGACCATCCACTTTATATTTTGCTTTGTAGAAGCATCTTATGAGGTCAGCCACACTAGGACAAGCCATGTGATATTGAACTGCAAAGTGTGACATCATTGGACATTCTTCATCACTGGAAAATATGGTTAAATGTGTTTTTTAAACAAAAATATTTTTCACTTATTTCCTAATTTGATCTGAAGTCCTAGAAACATCAGTTTAAACGTTACATGATTGCAGTCACATCATAGGGTTTTGTCCATCGTATTTTTGTATACCTATAACTTCATTGCTGTGATCGACACTTCAATTTTACTTTTAGTAATGATACTTTATAGACTACAATACATAAATTCATTTAAGAACTATTATATGCTCATACTTGGGGACTGCTGTGCATTACCATGAAGGCAGAAACAGATTGAATGCTTCTCAAATAGGAACATTATAGTTTCTGAACAGTTGATTGAAACAAATTACCTTTATTCTGAATATAAATGAAACATTCATAAAGTTTCCCATAAAAAGCCCAATACCTTGTTTTTCCAAAGTGCAAAACCAAATTCATAAATGAAACACTTCACAGCATTTCAGTAGAGGTATCTATTATTGCAACTTATATTGGCAAATATTGCAAGTAACAATAAGATCCAAAGTATTATATACTACATATTGTTAAAAGTGAATTTATAATTTCAAAATGACAGCGCTAGTATTTTTCAAAGACGGTATGGCAAGCATTTTTGAAAAATATCTTTGACCACCTCTGCTGACCTCGGCAGACCTTAAAGCAGAACACTAACAAAACAACCATCTACCAATTCTGGTCTCCATAAAGAGCCTAGGGAAAAGCATCAATTTATGTTAAAGGTAATGTGGGATTCAGAGTCAGTGTTGGGACTACAAAACCATAAACTGTGAGTCTATAGTATTTATACAGCTGCGAGTTCAGGTCCAACTTTTTATCAAACTTATTTATTTTAAACAATGGGAACATTGATGAGATCTGGTTGTCATCCCAAAACAAGTATATTATCACCTAAGATCTCCTTCAAATTGAGACTAGGTGAAAACAATGCATTTTTATGCTCTTAATTGAATGGAAATACAAATAAAATGCTTGACTGTCAGGTAGTTTTCGCCCTCCTAGGAACAAGCAAACAAAAAACCTAGACTGAAAAATAGTTATGGTTCTACAAATTAAACCGTGTCGTTACTTCTCCCGTCCCCTGCATACTATGACTTTTGCAGGTTTTGAATAATACTTCTTGAAGAAACTGCATCAACATAAGACAATTCAACAGCTCTTCAAGCAAGATATATTTTTCAGCCATTTTTAAGGGCATAAAGATTTTATAGCAATAATGCAGGTAACTGAGAAATACCTCTTCTGCTCACATGCAGTGCATTATTGTGCACAGAATTTTCAAGTAGATTCCAGGACCTGTAGTAAGGAGGTTTTAAGTGAGAGAGGCGTGCAACAACGCAGAAGTATACACTTGTTACAATAGCTTAATAAAATAGGTCTTTGAAATACAAGGAAGCGAAGCAAGACAAGGTATGCCTCTGTATGGTACTAAGAGACCTTTCCGAGAGCAGCTGAACATGTTCCCTTTGCTGCCCAAACAGGAGGTGAAATTTCTGAACCAAGCAGACCGATGTTCGGGTGTTGTTTTGCCCTTCCTTTGCTGATGTTCTCTCATTTTCCTGGTTTGCATCACATTGGACACAGAAGCAGAGATTCTATTAGCATAGGCTTAAAATCCAGTTTCCTTCCTCTCTACAAGGGCCAAAGCTTTCCTAAAAAATTTCCAAGGGTAAGAGTTCACCATCAAATTAAAATGACCCAAAGATGACAAGTTAGTAGAATATATTTGTTTAGTTTCAGCACAAAACCACATAGTTGTTTAGGCCCATTTTCTTTTTATTAATAATATAAGGTTCTATTAATCTCTTAACATTACAACTGAAGTTTTACAGTTAATCTCACACTAAAATGACAAACACTGTTTGGCTTTATTTGCAGAAAGTTAAATTACAACCTGGATAAACATACATTTCCAAGACTGAGAAGCAATTTGTGGGTTTGGATTTCAGTGCTAACGTATCCCTGCCTTTGAAACTGGTTTCAGTTAATGAACATTGCCACAGAAGAACTATTTGGCCTGGCCTCTCTTCACAGCTATAAGGTGAAGATGACATCTCTCGCTCAGCGAATTTAATGTAAGTCACATCAAGAAGAGAGACATTTTCCTGTGACTACTGGGATCAATTTCTAACAGATTTTCTTCTTTCCCCTCAAAACTTCTGTGAATCTCTAATGCAAATACATTTTGCAGTGAAACCCTACTCAATCTGCACCTTTCCTCCTTCAAAGAGAGCAGAAGCTGTGCAATTGGAAGTCATTACAAGCTTGTAACTTACATATGGCCAAAATAGTCAAGCAAATGAAAGACTAATGCGTTATGCCAAGATATGCTTCTGTTGCACATGGATTAAACTCCATCTCCAAACAGACTGCAGCTACGGTAAGTGAAGTCTTTAGAAAGAAAGTAGAGAACATAGAAGGAGGAGTGGTGGAAGACTTAGTGCTAGAGAAGGGAAGATTTCTTTTAAATGGGTAATGAATTGTGTGTATTTAGGTCTCCTGAACTTGCATTACACGTTTTTGTATTTTCATTAGGAATTTAAATGTGAAATTAAAGACAATACTTGCTTTTTGGCTGCATTTTTCACTAAGCTCTGACCAGTTCATAAGATAAGAAAATATTCAGGAAGACAACCATAGGGTGGCCCTTAGAGAAAAAAAACCCAACTCCTCTACATTTGTAATTAATCTTTTCTTCAGAACTATCCAGTGACATTGCTTTGAGGCCCTTATACCCTGTTATTTCACCTTCCCACAGGACAATTGACATGCAGTAAAAATCTTTATGGCATTTTAAATCATATCAGAAGCCAGTGGCTATTTAAAGGCTAGAAATAGAGTGTAAGGAGTTTTTGCCTGTGTAATTTCAATGCCAAAAAAAAAAAAAGATAGGAAAAGGCAGTCAGAAAATTAAATGGGGAAGGATGTTGCAGAGCTGTATAGTACCTTAAGTCAAAATCTTCATTAAGAGACCAGTATTACTGAGCTAGGACTACTTGTTCCTAGTTCTGTTTCTGCTGTCATTCTGCAAAAAAAGGCTTCACGTACTTTCCTTCAACATTGATGCTTTATAGCTTGATGTATACTTTCATTGAGGCACAGAAACACCCTCCATGTTCACCCACATATTTACCAACACCTAGAAAGGTCTCTGTTTCAGAGTGATATAAGTCATCAGCAAGATGTCAGCTGTGGCCGTGTAGTCATCATAACACAGCATGAGAGAGGAAGTCCCCTGTTTAAACAGGTACAGATTCACTTTGCTGAGACACCACTGTGTACTTAAGGAACACTTAAGCACAGTGGGAAAAGTAATTTTCCTAAACCAGACTACACCTATTGCTCTGGTTGCTACTGAAATATGAACTCTGGGGGCCAAAACCAAAGATACAGAAGAACTGATTTTTACGTTGAAACGTTGTGAAACAAAGACCATTTGAAATAAATCTAGCTGCGTTGAAAATTAACACTGTTTTGCAACCTGAAGATCATAAAAGGTCCTCCTTAAGAACCTTGAGAGCATGCATTTTAAAGTGATATTTCAAGGGTTCATGGTTTTGGTTTTCTTGATAAATCACAGAATTGAAATTAATCCTTAAACAAGTTCAAAGTTGTCCAATACGCAGTATTTTTCAAGCCTTTTACACTGGCTTTGGTACATTACCAAAACAGAGCTAATTAGATCATATTCTAAAATAGTTTAAAAACAGAAATGCAATTTTCTCTTTTGCTCCTTGTTAAGGGCACTACCAATACAAAAGATGTCCAAACTGACACTACAGAGCTGTGAAGTGGTTGGCTAGAGAGATAGTGTCCTCAAAAGATCGTCTGTATTTTTTTCTACCCTATGCAATCATATACATTAATTATCAAAAAGTTGGATAACTTGTTTTAAGAAAAGAACCCACCTTAAAAATGGATCATGACTATTGACAAATACTTGTAGTTTGTTTTATTAAGATTCAAGTTTCAATGTAAAAATGCTTATTCTTATACGATACTGATCAAGAAAATATTTCATTTTCTTAAAGTTAAATGGACAATCAAAATCTTGGCTACTAGTGAAGCTAATAAGTTACTCATAAAGGCCATAGGAAACTGTACAAAACTAAAATGGGAAATCTCACTTTCAGGATGCAGGATGACAGTATTGTTGTCCACTTAAGCGTGTTATTAAAGTGTTGAGACTGTTTCAAAAGACAGTGCTGAGCAGTTTCATTTGAATAGCCAAATTTTTTTTTTTTTTAACTGAAAAAGGTATTTTGCATCACTGCAAAAGAAACAAATCGGGAACAAAACCCATACGCACTAGGACTGAAGTACAGATGAAGACAAAGTTCTGTTACAAACCTGTTTTCAACATACAGCGAGAAATGTCCCTTGTACAAAACTTAAATTGTAGGTCAGTCACTAAGATTATCCCAGCAATGCAAATACAACTCAGAACAGCTCAATTGTGTAAGATTTTCCAATAGTACTATAGTTGGAGACTGAGTTTTTAGAAGTAGTTTGACTTACATTGTCTCTTTTGATCAAAGCCTATATTTGTACGTTAAGTATTTGCTGGTTAGAAGTCTGTTACATACTTAATCCTTCTGCACAGTGAAGTACTCCTTGGTGTTCTCTCATCTGTCTCCTAGCAGCTTTCCATTAGCAGGAGGCTGGGTTGAGCAGCTGCTTCTACAGAAAACACTGTTGTCAGTCTTTGTTCTCCTTGCAGGGGATGCTTTAGTAAGAAACATCTGGCAGCATCCAGCACTGAAAATACTGTCAGCTGTGTTGCCTATCCAGACTTGGAAAACCAAACTTGTGTTTCCTGCTTGGTGAAACACTTTGTGTCCAGTGGGTTGTCTGAGAGTTTAACAGCATTGTAAGTAAAAATCCATAAGCATTAACAGTGATGTTTACACTTTATTGGAGGGGTTGAAGGGGGTGGCAAAAATCAATGTGCGTTACTAGTTTTTAAAGTTTAGTCTATGTTATATTTGATTACTGGGATATCAATACAATGAAAGCAGAGGAATTTCAACAGTAATTTTGAAGAAGTTTTAGTACATCATGTGGTGCAAGGGTTTTATAAAAGGTTTTTATTTCCAAAGATGTTCTTAGGGTCCACATATTCTTTAACAGATCTCAGCATTCCCAGGCCAACATCAGAGATGCTCTCCTTCATCCAGTGCTTCCGCAGTTTGCCTACTGGAAAAACAAAAACAGTGTTTCAATATATGGCTGGATTCTAGGAACCAATCAATCTTGTGACCATGAATGAATAAACACTGTGTGATAAATGCTTTTATTCAAAAATGAGGAATGTTTTGCTTTATTTGATTTATTGAGCCCACCAGACTATCAAGCTCATTAAGCTCAGCATACTCCCAGAGGAAGATTGTGTTCCACACTGTCTACTTTCTTTAGAAACTATGAAATTTAGATGAAGCTTAGGCTAGAATCATGTCCTATTAAAATAGAGAATTGGTAATAAGTTTCAAAAAGCCACCCAACTCATTTTAAAAAACTGAAGAATCTAAAAAGACTGAAAAAACCCAGAAAGCAGAACCCCACACCTCTTGATTGCTTTAAAGTGAAAACATATCAAAACAGTATTGGTTTAAATAACAAAAAAAAGGAGAAGGCTTAAAACTTTATTTTAAACCAACAAAATACTTTATTTAAAATCTTCTAGATGACCTGGTAATTGCTTCTACTATCACACAACAGCTTAGTTTCCCATGTGAAAAAAATGGATATTCACAACATATACCAAATAGAAAGCAAAGCTGAAATACCAGCCATTTAAGAACTCATTTCACTAGTCTCACAATAGTCCTATTAAATGGCCGAGTGTTCACATACTAATTAACCAAGTCATCAACCCTGATTTAACAGATCATTCAAAATAAAGGACATTTTTTTCATTAAACAGACTATAGTATTTAACTTGTCAGCCTTAAACACAATCCATTTGTCAGTATGATGTGATATAGTAAGGGTTTGAGAGACAGATGCTTTCAGAGTATCTGAAGCTAAATTCAAGCCATCTTTTGTGCCCTGTTCTCAGAGTAACCATCAAACTGTCATCAGAATAATAAATTACAGGGATGCCTCTGGAGAGCAGAGTATGTTTGTTTATACCTTAAGGAATATGAGCTAGTCACAATGCCAAAAGAAAAAGCAAATAATGTGAGAAACAATGAAATTTATAGCGTGTTAGGAAACAAGTATTAGCAGTGTGCATGTCAAGAGCAAAGATCATAATTGAAGGACAAAAGAATTTGTCACGTGGCAGGAACTGTGGTTACATTCTGCAGCCCAGCTCAAGGGAAAAAAAAAACAAACCAAAAACCGATGTGTAGACATACCATCACTAAAATTTGACTAAGGAAGCTGATGTAGTTGAATTTTATTTGGAGATACTTCAATGCTACTACTACATATAGAGTCATGAATGTGGCTTGACCATCACCTCAACTCACTCACACTGGCTCTTGCACAAGCAGCTGAAGAACACTCATTACCATTCTCAACTGTTATCTGTAATGTAGTTTCAGTGAATGTGTCCTGTGGTTATGGATGTAATTGTCCTGAAAAGACTGCAAACAACTGCTCCAACAAGATGGAGC
Source organism: Cuculus canorus (assembly GCF_017976375.1). Classification (NCBI taxonomy): domain Eukaryota; kingdom Metazoa; phylum Chordata; class Aves; order Cuculiformes; family Cuculidae; genus Cuculus; species Cuculus canorus. Next base: position 24,912,594 of record NC_071406.1, on the reverse strand, counting down.
ACATTAGAATCACAGCAGGATGCCCAACAGCTAGTATGCCTGCCTCTTTTACACCTCCAGTAATAATGCAATTCCACAAGGAACTGAACTACTGTCTGAGCAGCACCAAACAGTCGTTGCATATTTAATGAAGTCGCTCACCAAGTGCTGAAAAACAGAAGGTGCTTGGAGTGCATCATTAGTTCTGTCAAAGTGATAATTTACACATCTATCTTGTCAAATTTTCTATGGTTTATACTTTTGCAATAATAAATCTAACATACATTTGATTAGTGAACTGGAAAAAAAAAAGCTGTACTACAGTTACCAGTGGTCCTTCACAAATATGTACAATGGAAATATTTTAACCCCTTGATAAAAGCAGGTTGAGCCACTGCTCCTGCTGTTCATGCTAATAATATATACGTGGATTTGTCAGCTACTCAAGGTTTCATATTACAGCAAGAAAGCGTTGAAGCAGTCTTGCTCTTAGAATGCTAAGCTGGTCCACCTGATACACAGAAAATAGATAAGGAAAGGCTCCATGTAGCTGAGAGCTCCACTTAGAAAAGCAATGTTTATATTTGGTTTACTTCAGGTTAGTGCTAGCCTATAATATTCTGTTCCTCCTTCATAGGAGGATCCACTTGGCTTTGACAATGAGAAGGGAAAAGGAGGAAGAAAATGTCATAATAGTAAAAGATGTTCCCATGAACAGAAAGCTAATTCCAAGTGGCAAAGTGTCTTCACTCCACTCTAAATCTAGCCAAAGAACAGCTCTGGGCTCAAGCAAGCCCTAACTTCCCCAACAATAAAAGGTCTCAGTTAAGTCTCATCTTACCATGGACTAGATAAAACCACCTTTCTGTTTCCAGCCTAGAGAAAGCAGACTGCTACTTCTTAGTTTTAGGCCTAGATGATGCTATTTATATACACCTGACATGAGACAGTGCTCAGAACCAATTTTATCCCAGTATCTACCACTTTCAGGCTCTTAGCCCAGTATACTTCTCTGTTAGAAACAGAGATGAAATTCACTGGATTCTATATGCTACCACACAACATTATTAGTCAGATTCACAAATCAGCATAACATTGTACAATCAATTTGCAGTAGCTTAACAAGTCACTGCTTGTCAAATCTGCTACATACACTCAATCCTTGTTGCCCCAAATGAAACAGATACAGCCCTTCCTTCTTGCATAATTTTCCTCTGAAGACACCTAATCTTGCACCTTAATTATCCAAGATAAAGAGTGACAGAATTAGTTTAAGTTTTACAAGCGGCAAGTTCCTGAGCTCTGCTGAGCCATCTAATGTCTTAGAATATTCACTGCTAGGAAGCCAGAAGTCTTCAAGCTGAAGCCCAGACTATTACAGAATAACACACCTTAGAGTGACATAGACTCTACTTCATACAATGTACTTCAGACCACAAAGCCAAGAAGCTTATTTGGAAGCAACGCTCAAAGACAGTCCAACACTTTTTGAAGTATTTTCAAGTTTTTTCATCATTATAGTCCATGTGTGAAAAAAAATGTGAGGTAGATAAGTAACTTTTTCTTATTTCAGATACATGCTGGTCCAGCTCTTTAGCTGGCTTCATTAGGAAAGTTGTTCATGCTTCTAGCGCCCTTTTAATCTGTTAGGGAATAAAATACACTTGCTGCTCCTGTAGAACCCTCCCCCACTTTGAAAAAAAACATGCCCTGACATTACATTCTCTGCCAAAAGTGAGAACTGTTTCCCTGTGTGCATGGCTTTTCAGAAAGAAGTGTATTAGATAGACAGCATATACCTGTTCGCACAAAGAATATAAAATTGGAATACAGCTCTCATAGCTCATAAGCAAGTGCAGCATTTATCTTTGAAAACGTATCTGGAAGGCTGCAAAAAAAAATCTGGCTGCTAAGGCTGAAGGTAGCAAGCATCAGGCAGCAATCGTTTTTCTCACTTTCGGAATATGAAGTACTTGGGCACTCATGAACAGTCTTGTATGGAAAGTTTTAGTTTAGCTGAGGGATCCCAGGAATAACTGTACACCCACGAAGAACAGATTTACAGCAGTGTGTGGTCCCAGTGGAAACAGGCTCCAGTGGCACCGCACATGGCCCTAGGCTTCCTCTGCTCCTTCTACCTTCAACTTAGAGGCAGTTATTGCAGAACAATAGCTCTGTAAAATCAGAAGCAGTAACAGGTCATAAGGATGTGACTCTTCCAGCTCTTGTGTGCTCTTCCTGAAGCTGGTTGTCTCTAAAGAAAGAATTCCTCTGATCTTAGAAATTGCTTAACGGGTTATTACTCTTCGAGAGGGAACTCTGGAATACTGAGAAAGATCAGTGTGTTAATCTAATACCACGGTAGTGCTGCAGTATATTGGACTATATATTCCAAGTCTCAACAGTGATGGGGGGGAGAAGGGGCAGGGGAGATGATCTTCTCGAAGCATTGCTACTTTTAGTGAGTCTTGCCTAAAAGTTAATGTTTTTCACTAGCCTAGAAGGAGGTGAGAAGAGATATTGAGATTAAAACAGAATCCAAAGTGAAGCCTTTCTGATGTTATTCTTCATAAAAGTATCATGATTTCAGTTCTCGCTGTAGGTTGTAGCTACATCTCTATATGCAGTTAGTAGTTCCCCAGATGTAAAGTAATTTAGAGCTTTATGCATCTCAAACTGTCATATATGACCACTTCTTCACTCAAGGAGCGCATGAAGATTGACTTAAGTAGGCTTTGTATTTCCCATAGCCTCAAGTCCCAGACTACATCTGTTTTCTTTGATACACAAAACCAGAGTTAAAATAGCTCCATTTATCACAGTGTGATTGCAGGCAAACTGGCCTGCCTGTTTCCCGATAGTGAAAACAACTGTTATTAATCACAATTACAAGACAAATACTAAAAGAAATTGCACCAGTATTTTCTTTTACCCCACAAAATAGACCAGTCTTAGCAGTGCTAAGAGTGACAAGGCCAGAAGGGCAGTAAATAAAACTGATACTATTAGGCTAATTCTCATCAGCACATCTACTAAGCGCTGGAAAAAATGGATCTTTAATATCATACACAATGAACTGCCAGACAAAAACACTAAGAACAGAAAATATTTATTGGTATAAGAGGCAGTCTGGCATACAATGGGAGCATAAGTAGTCTAGCAAAAACGAAGTCTTCCATATCTGTGGAGTCAGAAAGTTCAAGTGTGCAAGCGTTTGAAAATGCTACAAAAGATTTGTTTTTCTTGTTCAACATATGCCATAGAAAAGGTTTCATATGGTGAGGGCAAATACATCCAAACATGTGACAGGCTCCAGCTGCATGCAAGTTAATGGATGAAATGCTAGTCACAGTAAAATACAGCTGCCACAGCAGGGGATAGCACAATGGGATGTGAAATTCCCCCCTGATGTACTATGTGCAAGAATTGACTGGTCTACTATACTACTACAGTAAAGATTTAAACAGAGCACAATAAAGATACATTAAACAAAAAATACTGAAAGTGTTTTCACTCATGTTACCACCTACACATCTTCTAATACCCTAATATGGCTAAAGCAGAGCTCATTTTAGTTTCTATCACAGCTAGATGCCTGTAAACAGCCCTAGCTAAAAGTCTGCACTCCAAGAAGTCACCAACATGTTTTAAAGCACAGCTTCCGCCTTTCAGTTTTCCCACACAGAGCTTTCTTAAAACTAGAAAATTTTAATCTAGTTATAAAGCATTAGACTTGTTTTCCTTCGCTCTTATTTCTGTGGCCAGATAATGCCCCAAGAGAACAGAAAGAAAAAATACACTAAGTTAACCAGTTTAAAGAAGATAGCTACACAAATCAAACTGACTTCACAAGTCTTCCTGACTTCCAAGTTCACAGCATTATATAGCACTCATGCAATCAAGTTAGGCTATCTGAATATCTGAGAAAAACATATGTAAAAGAATCAGGTATATGAAGTGCTATTAACATACAACATTTGTTCTTACACGTACTATTAAAGCAAATAATAGCTTGCAAAGAGGCTAGCTACTCAGAGTAAGTAATTGCCACATTCCAAGAGAGGAAACTGAATTATCAGAAGTCAGCAGACAGCTAGACAGTAATACTAATATTCACATAATATCAGTCACACAATAAATGGTAGATTGCAACATAGCCCAGTTACAAGTCACTAGCTCTTCCACGCAGATACATTCACTAAGTGCTCCGGAATTAGGACTAACATTGTTCACCTAGCCAAAAGGGACACTAAAATGCCTTAAAACTGTAGAAGTCTCATTTGAGGTCTTTGTAATTGAATATACCTCTACAAGGTTCAGCAGAAGTTGCTTAAGACAATGCTGTCAAATCAAAACTGATTGATTACATTTTCAGGTTCTCGGACAGCCTGTAGACTTCCTATCAAAAATCTGAAGCTGGTGCTTATAAAAACACCACAATGTGTGATTTGACATTGAGCAAACCAGGTCTAAGGACACTTTCCCTGGAACTCCGGCAAACAGGCGAGACTTTTCTAAGATTGCCAGGAGTTTCCCACCCCCTCTCATCCCTCCAGTAATTTCAGTTAATGCTTGTGAAATATTTTTTGAAGTTCTATTACAAACTATTTCATGTACTCATTAATACTTAGCAAAATCAAAGAGACTAATATTAGACTGAGAACATTACCTCCATGGTGATGTGACAGACTTCCTCCATTGGCAAGTATTTCTTCTCTAGCAGCCCTCTAAATTGGAAAGATAAGGTGTTTATTCAACAGCAAATACACAAGATTGGTTTTAGTTAATGAGTGCTAGCATACTCATTTACACAGGCATTCAAAAAGTTCCAGAAGTAATTAGGGCAAACAATACAGGTGAACATTTTGGTCTGCAGATAAATGTAAGCGTGGATTTTCCAAAAAACACTATCAGAGCAAATAAATATAAAAAGGTATCTGTTACAGTAAATATATTATTTCAGAATGGAATATTCTGACTCACTTCGCCCTTGCTAAAACTAAAAAAAGTCTAGTGTCTGCGATGCTCATCTGGAAGATGGTTAAGTGACTACCGAAAAGGAAACGACAATAAAGAAGTTTGAGTACAGGCTAGCCAGAGTGATTCAAAATCCTTATTTAGACCAAAGCTTAGACCCAGATCTCTAAAATCCTGGCTGGAGGTACTTTACAACTGACAATCCTTTCATAGGTGATGTTTGTGGCAGAAAAAATATTAGATTTTTATATTGAGAAATATATGAACACTTTTAAACTCTGGAATCTTCTTTCCCATCCAGCTCCAACTATGAGTAATTAGACAGCTTGGGTGCAACAAAGAAAGCTTTTCTAAGCACAAGCACCAAACATTTTGTTTTGGTTTTTTATTCACAGAAGTGTACATTTTTTAGGATTAATGTATTAATGATACCTATGCAGTTAAAAGATTTTTAAGGCTGCCATAGAGTGCATCTAGTTGGTTGGCAAACTCACTTTGTTAGCTTAAACTTAGGCACCTACAAGGGAAGACATGCATTCAGGTGATCACACTGCTAACTAGTTTCAATAAATGGTAGCATCCAAATATTAATAAAGTTTCAGTAAATAAACACTCAAGCATTACACTCTCCAATGCCCTAGACTGAACAGCATGGAAGCCTCACAAGTAGTAGATAAAACTTTGCATCCAGTTGCAAAGTTCAAGAGAAATTCCTGAAGAATAAGCATGAGAAGAATGAGATCCTAGTCATTCATACAGACTGTTTCTCCACAGTCCTGTAAGCAATTTTCTGGTGCTGAAGTCTGAGCACACGAACCAAAAGGCAGGATGAATAGCAGTTTGGCCATAGTCTATGTCTACATATCAAAGTAACAAGAAAATTAGTTTCCCTTAACTAGCTAAGGACAGTGTTTCACCAGCCAAAGAGTTAAAGAAGAGTTATTCCACAACTCATTGGTAAAAGCTAAAGCAATTTACAACTGGTCTAACACAGCTGACTTAGACCAGTGCTTACCTAGGCCTAAACAGAAATAACCATGGCAGTAAATCCTCCAAAACAGCACAAGACACCCCCTCATATTCATTAGTCTCTACAAGCAGCACTATCAAAAAAAAAAAAGCAAGATGTTGATATTTTTACCATGTATTTTAAAGACTGGATATTAAGCGAAAGAAGTAGCTTTCTAATTAGTGGAACTAAATAGGTCTCATTTCCCACAGATTCCAGTTTTATGCTTGGTAGTTTCTGCCATCAAGAAGCATATATTATGGGACATCAGCTTCTCCTCCTCCCCCTTAACTATTGTTCTTACATACATTACCTCAATTTGTTCATAGACATGAATAGGATCACTAATTCCTCTGTAGTTAAAGGCAAAGTAGAAGTAGACACATGCACCTGCATCATAAGTTTGTGTCACCCTGTTGAAGAGAACTGCATTACAAACAAAGCTTTATGGTATTAAGCCAGCCACTATGTGAGGTTACACATTTACTTATCTTATTTAAAAGGGGATCTTTTTTTTTTTTAATGTTTTGCATCTCCTTTGCTCATACTTCGTAAGTGACTCAATGCTATGACTCTGAGAGTTGAAGCTCGTAAATTGTTACACTTGACTCTCATGCACATAAGCAAGAGTAAGTGTCAAGACAAATCAAGTGCTACTAATGTCTTGAATTACCTACTCAACACATAATCCACTTGCAGGTTAAAGAAGGTCAAGATTACTAGTGTTTGTAATATCATTAATACATACGCTTTACCCAGTAGCTAGCAAGCTTAATGACTTCTTCCTTAGTTCTTTTACTAATGGGAGATTCAAGAAAAGTTATTATTGAGGTTGTTGCATGGCTTACCTGCAGGTGGAAAGAGGAGGAAACTGAACACCCTTTTCTTTGCATTCTCTTACTATCCTTTCTTTTACATTTCTACAAAGGTCCAAAACCCTGTAACAGAAGACAAGTGTATATTTTTTATAGAGGTCCCTAAAAAAACACAACTTCAGCTTCAACACACTTTTAAAAAAAAAGTATAACCTAGTAAAACAGAAGATTGCCTTCTAGAATCAGTTTTAACTAGCTTAGATTATGTTCTAAGAACAATCCTCATCAAGACTTCACCAGTACTGGGTATTTTGTACTTTTGAAGCAAAGTACATAATGAAAGCTCTTTACCATAAGGAATAGGAGTCAAGTGTTCAACAGAAAATGGAGGACCTACTTCTGTATATATATTTTGCCAAGTCGCTGACAAATACAGCTCACAGTAGAAAGCTTGAGAACTCTAATGTCTTTTATACTCTGCTAATACCATACCTTTGGTATGTTGTGATGCCAAAACTAAAGATATTCCAGCTGTGCACTAGTTTGACAGCTTGAAATGTTATAGTTCTAATATGGCAATGAGCTATTAAACCTTCTCATAAGCCATATTTGTTTTGCCTTTTTTTTTTCCTTCCAGGGCAGATGCAGGTGCATCCAAAGTTCTAGAACAACTGAAAGAAATTACTGTTCTTCAAATGACCATTTCTTCAGTTCTGTGGTCTCCCACAAAGGTCTCCCACGCTACAGTGTACAATTCTGATTAAGACATTTGACACAGATTTAAAACTACTTTGCAGACTGACAGAAGTAATACATAAGCGAAATTTACCCATTTAGTGAATAAGCAAGTAAAGCTAACTATTTTATTCAACTGTCTTCGGCCTGTCAGGAACAAAGCAACTAATTGATTTATGGAAAATTACATAGTTCTTATGAGTCAAAGTAGAGAAAGTTTTGAAAGCATTTGCTTTAGTGAGGACAGCATTAAATATTTTCTTAAATTCTTAGATAACATTTCATTCCCTTGTGAAATGAGGGAGAGGCAAAACAAACTAGTGACTAAGCAGTTAGCATACTTCAAATCTAAAAAGCTAAAGTAAATTAAAGAGTAATTTTGCTTTGAAATTGTCTTCAAATATCTGCCACCTATTTAAGATACTATGCCAATTTTCAAAGCAAGAGCTGGAACTTGCCACCACTAAATTCAATAGCAAGGATACAGGCTTGCCAGCGGATGTCATCACACTACGCATATTTTCCACTTTGCACTAAGTACTGTACAGTTTTGATTTGAGTCTCCTTACCTTCTGCTTAAGAGGTTTTTGGCTTACCAAATGGACAGAAGCACCCAAATCAACTTCTAATATTCAACTCTGTTGTAGTCAAGTGTTTCTCAACCATAGCTAGCAGATAAAATAAGCTTAGGAAAAAGACCTTAATCTCGGGCAAAAGTTATCTTTTCAGATTTCATTTTTCTGCATTACTGAGGAAAAGAAAAAACTTAAATACATTTAAATAACTTCTTAGATCTTCTCTACAAGCTTTTCTGCTTGAAATACATTGCTGATCCCACACATGTGGCTGCTCACACAATAGTTGTCACCATTGTCGAGCTTCCTAAATGGGCAATTTCAATTCCTCAATTTGTGGCAGTAAGCTAACCTAAGTGGAAATATTATTGAATGCATGCATGCAATACATTTTCAAAATCCTCATGCATAATTTACTAGCAACTTTACAAAGAGCACAGGTGCAGAACTTGAGGCACATCAGGGAGCCTCCAATATACATAAGGCCTAAATTAAATTAAGTTACCCCACGAGCACACATGGCTTATGAATAATTGGTATGAAACAAAGTACAAGTTTTAAGCAGTTCTAAAGAATAATCACAGTTTACCTATCCCATGGAACAGATGTCTCAAATGATTCTCCTACTACATAGTAATCCAGGCCCAGGTCCTGAGAAAGAGAAAACGGAGAAATTATCAGTAACATTCAGCATCAACATCTGGGATCCCAGTGTATGCTACACAGCTAACAGTTCAGCAACTTTACTTCGTTTGTATAAGAAAAATAGAAAGTCCATTTAGCAAAAACACCCATCTACCCCAGTGACATTAATTTATAATTATAGAAATATGGCAGCTCTTTGAAGACAGATGACAAAGATATTCATGTCATAGCTATAGTGAGACAACTTGTCAGACTGTTGGTATGCCTACACTAATCATATTTTTATCACTGTAGCATCAAGCCAAGAGCTCCACTGTGCCAAACAACACCTAGAGGAATTATTCATTTGGAAAGTAATTATTTGTTTGAAATTAATTTATTTGAAATACACAACTTTAGGAATTATTTAGTTGGAAAATAATTCCTACCTCAGTACAATAAAACCAAATATTTTGCCCATTTTATATATAACCTGCTGAAATAAGGGAAATTCACTGATTTGTCCCTGATTATAATATTAAAATAAATCTACCAATTGGAATGTGCATACTATTTGAAAAAAATCTCTTAAACAGCAAGACTAAAATTCATATGAACAGTTGCAACCATTTAGACTATGGGTCCATTTTTCTTGGAATTCTGATTTGAACTACAGCCAAGCAGATGTCTAAAGAAGAGTAAGAGTCAAGTGAGTACATGAGTATTTGAAGTACTCTTCCAGCCTCCGATTGCGTTCAGCCTGTAGATTTATAAGTCTGATCTCGTTTACTTAGCAACTGCTAGTAGATTCTTCAGTCTAATTTTCTCTGCTCATATTAAGAAAATAGTTTCTAATAAAGTGTGTAAATTTATGTTTTAATGGTGTTTTGCAGATGAAGTTCTATGAGTAAACACTAGTCAGAAATGGATAGAACCTCTGGGAGAATTCTGAGATATCATCCAAGGTAACCTGCATTTAAATTTGAGAAAGCATCTTCCACAAGATATCTCCGTTTCTTTTATGTTAACAGAAATTTCAGCAGGCAAAGGGTGACCTACCCGAAGGTAAGCAATGACAAATGTCAGCATATATCCTCTCTGTCCATTATCTTCTCCTGCTGCCAAACCACTGCAATTAATAAGAGTTTAATTAACTTTCCAGCAAACTAGTCACTGGTTTCCAAAAACAATTAAAAAATAATACTCTGATTATCAAACATATGTGCAAGTTTGGCTGTCTCTGAGCTGCGTCACATTAGTGGCAAATAATAGTCTTCTTCACTAGAAATGAGACGTTATTTCAAATTAGATTAAACTCTTCACATTTCTCTTTTCATTCCATAATCTGAAGTGATATTTACAACTACCACTTCAATAGTAAACTGAGAGTATATCCATACAGTAGTCACTATAAAAATACGGTAATCCTATTTTTCCTGGACAGCTAACTCCCAGCTTCATATGAAAAAGTTCTTTTAGAAGCATACCCAAACTTGGTGGCAATATCATAGACTTGCTTTTCATGCTGAAGAACCTTCTCTCTGTCACCCTCAAAGAGCAAGGTAGCTACACACAGTACATTGGGATCAAATCCTTTAAACTGTAAAGAGAGAAAACTTTGTATTATGTCATAGCCTACATGGTAGAATACAAGCAACCAGATTTCACCTATCAAATTCACAGCAGGTCCTCTGGTAGTTAAGTGTTGTTCTATCTAAGAGGAAGACTAGGGGGAAAAAAAAAAACACCTTGCAAAAATTTACTCCCAAAATTATCAACTTTTTCATTGACAAGACATTGCAAAAAAGCAGCAAAGAGACAAAGTATTTCAGGCATCTCAGTCACCCAGACAGTGAGTTCAAAGTGGCTGTATAGTAAGCCACGGTCAGACACATCCAAATCAGTATTTCTGAAAAGGATATCGTACCACTCCAACAAAATCCATATCAACCACTGTGAAACAGAATATACCTCCCCAGGCAAAGGATCTGTCTTACCCATTAGTCCTACAGAACCAGCATAGTTAATATAAAGAAATATTGTTACTAAAGTGAAACTCCATTGACAGGAATAGATGTCTATTAAGGTGCTATATAGAGTCTTTGGTTGTTCTAGAACCACTTGTATTTTATCTAGTGTGAATCCTTTTGTCTATTCTGCCACCTTTTGGCTGTAACGCTCAGGTAACACCCTACAGTTCTCTTTAAGAGGTACTGGAGGAACTAGCTATAGTATGAACTAGTAGACAAGCAATACCTAGAGCTTCCATGTATCAGCGAACAGTTCCAAACTACATGGAGGAGCAAACCAGAAAGATTTTGTCCCTATTCACTTACGTGGTATCAGTTAAACAACTGCTCCATTCAATTAAAAAAAACTGTTAGTCTGATGTGTTGTGGGGAGGGGGTGGGAAGGGGTGGTGCTGTTTGGCTTTGTGGGTCTTGTTTGGTTTTTTTCTTGTTTTGTTCCATTTGGGGTTTGGTGCTTGGTGGTGGTGTGTTTGTTGTCCTTTTTCCATGGAGCAATTCATGAATGAAGTGTAAGATGGATTTGAGTATCTTTGTCCCAGTAACACCTGCAATATCAGTCTCGGGGTCATTAAACTTGCTCCTTCCTCTACTCCTGCCTCTTGTCCCAGATGGGACTCTCTCTGAAGTAACAGTTACTCGTATACAACAGGGGACTGAGCCCTGACCTAAGAGCTCCAGACTGGCCACCAACCTGGAATCTCTGTATCAGTATTGCACAGCGTTTCTCTCATTTCTCCACCTTCTTTCTCCTGCAGAGCTGGAAGAATTGGAACTGGTATACACCCTACCTTGGTGATACAATATCCCAAGAAGCAACATATTTGTTGCCGCCTACAGAAGCAGTGGATATTGCCCACTAGGACTCTTTCAAACCCACAGCAATCTTGTTGTCAATATCTCTACTACTTTAGATATTCCTGCAATAAGACAGATCGGGGACTGAAGACAAAGTAATTTTGAGGCTCTCTGAACCTAACAGGAATTCTCTAGCAAAGCGAGTCCCAAGATATATGGCATTTCCTACTTCAGTAGCTCAAGAAAAAGCAGAATCAACACTAGCCACTGTCTCTCAAGCAAATGCACTCCTTGAAGATGCTCAATATTATCAGATTAGAATGGAATGTTTACCTCTTCCTATCCAACAGTTATCTAAATCCAGAATGATGCCATTTTCTACATTTGAATATCCATATCTGCAGGAACTCTAGTTCACCAATTTGGAGGAAAAAAAATCAGTAACAAGACAAATTACTTAATACAAAAGCCTAGGTGAAATAATTTAAGGACCAGATAATTCTGGATGAAAAAGGGTATTCATTGAGATGAATTCCAGAAAGACAAACCCCAAATATATATATATATATATATACATACACATATATATATATATATGGGCAATTCAAGACAAATCTTCATTTTCCAAAATTCTAGTTCAGTGCAACAAAGTAGATCATGACTTGACAAAATCTGTAAAGAGAAAAACATCAGGTGCTAGCCTTGTTCCATTGGTATTGACTGAAGATCAGTGGTCTGCAAGCTAGATAAATTGGTTCCAGTCCTGCTCTGTCACGACTCACCATTACAGAAGGCCCATTAATCTCATCTACAGATATGAACAGTGAGAACAGCTCTCATGGAATAACTCCTGAAACAGATAATCTCATTTTGAATTAAAACACCTTGAGAATCTGAAGTTAACCAATACTACAATGTAGAATCTGTTACGCTCAAACTCAGCTGCATTAGAGACAACAGACCAAAAAGAACTGTACAAATAGCATGCAACTTCCAAAGAATGTTAAACCCAAAAAAGTTACCTTTGTGATGTAGAATTTTTTCAGTCCATCCAAAAACGATGTAAAAATGGAAGCAACTTGTGGTTTAAGAGCATGACCTTTGGTAAAAAGCAGAAAAAGGTGTTCAGGCAAACAGTGCTCTTAAAATTCCTACTTCGATGGGCAAACAAAAAATAGCTTGGTAGTCAGAACTGCAAGAATGCTTGGACCACTTTGATTATCATAGTTAATGACACCTCTCTCCGATCATTTAAAAATCAATTTAGGAAAAGGTTTTTATCATTTTCCTTTTAAATACATACACAAAACTGCGCACAAGTATTTCATTTGGTACTTTAACTGAGGCTGCCCTAGTTTATATCTTTACAAGTATACAGCACAGAAAATTTTAAAAGAGCAATTAGTTAGTTTTTATACTACAAAACTAAGCAAAATCAGTGACCTTTTAAAAAGTATGCCAAAATAACTGAAACCAATAGACAAAAATGGTGCAAGTTAGGAGTCAGGCAATTTTTTCCGTAATGGTTATGTCACTCGTGCAAAATTTTCTACATAAAGCTAGTAATTGCTTCCTTAATCACATAGAGGGAACTAAAATTACCAGGATATATAAATGGTGTCTTGGAGTCTGTGAAATTAACATCTCTGCCTCAGGACTGGGTTTAATTGAGATGAAAGTCTTTTACTGTTTGTTCTATTGTTTTCAGTCACAAGCAACTTCTGAACTCCCATTACTGCTTTGCTTTAACAGTCTTGCATCTGGCCTACGTGCTGTGAGCCCAATTCACAAAAAAGTTATGCACCATTTACATGATACTTTCTTCTAAATTACTTCAGAGTATTTCCTCCTGAATAAAGCATCAACTTCAGCAATTGATTAGCATCCTTTCGTCTTCAGTGAAGGGGGACTCTTCCTGCAGATAGAAACAAAACCTACGGACTGCACTTCCGAGCACAGAAAAAAGCATCTGTTAATAAACAGATATGACTTTATTAAACCACAATTTGTAAAAACTAATGGATTTAAGCCTACTTAATAACTACAAGAAAAATCTATATTGACACACCTGAAACCATGTTTTGCAGGTAACTGTATAAGCTGCAACCTCAGATCAAAGCTAAAAGTAAAAGAATGATTTATTGAGTGTTGGATTTAAGGCTCATAATTGGTCAAAACTTCATTCCAATTAAAAAGAAAGAAAAATGCATGTCTTCTGTTGCACATGTCTGAAATTAGGAATGTAGTATAAGAGTGACCAAAGCAAGCCACAGGGCTTCTGGGCTCTCGAGTCTTACAGATCCCGATTTCTTTGGTTTGAAAATCAAAGTTCAAAGTTCAACTTTCTCAACACCATCACACTAATGCCATTTGAAATCAAGATCCATCACCGAGGCTTCTGTCCAAAAGAAGTTTCACAAAGTCTGACTTGAACGAATGGTATTGAAATAGAGGTTTTCAAGGTCAGTCACGCTTCACACTTTCATCTTCTGGCTACAATCAAAATAGGACTGTCTCAAGATCTTCAAGTCCTGTAAATTATTAGCTTCTGGGTAATGGAAGTTCAGGTACTCCTTAAGAGTTTTTTGTGCCAGAACATAACTTTTGCCAAACTGCCTACAGTTTAAAGGGACAGCTTTCCCTAACAAGTGCTCAAAAATGATTGCTCAGCATGTCCGACAGTCCTATTTAGGTATATGAACTACTAGAAATTTCAAGGAAACCATGCTCAGTGATCTTCTAGTAGCCCCACTGACCTTCTATACTTAAGGCCCCCAGCTTAGTACTATTTGCATACAGTTAAGGCATTTACTACAACTGAGCTTCTTTTAAAAACAGCTCACTTTACAGAAGTATGAATGGGAGAGAGGCAACAACAAGCAACCGTTGCCATATCAGAATATTTTCTAAAAAACTTGCTACTTCTAAGGAATCTGTATACCACTCATGATGCTTCTATGAAATTTAAGGGAATTAGTCAAATTACCTTCAAGGCAATGTGCCTTCATTCTGATTATTTTTTTCACACCTAACTTCTCAGTAGTACTCTTGGCAAGAAAGTGTTTTGGGTACTGTGATGCCAAACTATCATCTCCACTCCTTTACAGCAAAACAGAGGAAGTGCCTCTACAATTTCAAACTCTCCAGTAGATTATACACCAAGAACTGAAAGGCAGCAAAAAAGTCTTATGTATTTATATACAGAGCATGGCTCTGACTGTTGTAGTTGATACTGTTTTCCCAGCCCTAGGTTTCCAAAATGTACCCATTATGGCACTATCTGGAGTCTGAACTTTGGGTTCATTGCCTCTTATCTGGTTTTGAGCAAAAGAATTACCCTCCAAAACAGACTTAAGCTACTAAATATTAAAAACCTTGGAAACATATTAATCCAAGATCGATATACTTACCGAACTGAAACTGTGCATTGTCAACAAGGCGAATTGATGCAGGAGCACATCTCTTGGAGGTAAAGGTAGGGGAAATAGGGAAGAAGAATAAAAAATCATGCACACAGTTTTGCTGAAATTCTTGACAATCAAATTTTCAATTAAAAATAGCATACAAGAAAGCACACTGATACCAGAGACCTACAGCCATCATCATCGTTGCAGAGGGTTTACTATAAGCTTGTTTTCACTTGAATAGCAACCGTTATTAGCTATATCTAGACATACTATGTTGATAAAATGCAGTTTAACCTCAAGTCAATACAGGAATAGTCCAAAAATCTTTGCCTTCAAGTACTGAGTTTCTTTCCAAATTGCCATATGCATGAAGGATACCATACTTGATTAGAATGTCACGGGTTATGTCACCATGAAGCTGAAGATACACATATATTACAAACTCACTGAAAAGTCTAACTGTTGTGTGTTAACCCTGGTAGGCAGTAAGCACCACGCAGCTACTCACTCACCCCTCCCAGTGGGGTAGACAAGAAAATCAGAAAAGCAAAAGTGGGAAAATTCGTGGGTTGAGATGAAGACCATTTAATAAGCCAAAAAGTGATGCAAAGCAATGTTACCACCAGCCAACCAATATCCAGTCAGTCCCCAAGCAACAACTCCTAGAGAGCTCTCCTCTCCTGTTTTATCATATTTCTGACCATGATGTTATATGGTACAGAATACCCTTTTGGACAGTGTGGGTCAGCTATCGCAGCTGTGTTCCCTCCCAGCTTCCCCTCCACTCTAAACATGCTTGCTGGTGGAAGGAGAGTGCGAAAAGACAACGTGTACACACTGCTCAGCAAGAGCGGCAACAATGGTGCATTAACACAAGTACAAACCATAGCGCCACACAGCTGCTATGACAAAAATTAACTTCATACCAGCCAGACCCAGTACACTGATGTTCTACCAGACCGCAATTAAAACCTAGTTTGGACCCAGGTCCAAACTAGACTCTGCACTGTACAGAAATCTGAAAACCAGTAAGAGCTGTCTTCAATCAGGCAAGCTTCTAGTCATACCAGTGCCTATATCACATAATCTGTGCTGGCTAAGGCTGGTCATATTGAAATGTATGGCCAGAGGAATATGATAAAGCCTGAATTTTAGGCTAGTCTTCATTTAGTCACATCAATATGGAAGTACTCCTCTCACTGGATTTGAGATGTTCACCCTCCATCACATCATTAATACATATTTGGTCACACAATAGGAATTAAATAAATGAAGAACTAAGATAATTCACCAAACAGGTTGACAGAAGAATGTTAGATGAGTGGTTTTAAATGAGACTAACCCATCCACAACCTGCAGGCTGGTTATTCTTACATTAAAGCAGACCAATACAGACAAGAAACAGCTTTTCAATAAGAAATTACTGTAGTTATTACCACGATTGATGTGGGGAGCAAAAGAAGAGAGGACTAAGTAGTTCAGGCTCAAGTAAGCAGTGAAACAGCAGCAGCAGCAATAGAAGCTGAGAAATGGAGCAACACTACGTGGCTAAGAGTGCTTTTTTTCCCCTCTTCTAAGTCCACAGCTAGAAAAGACACTAGTTCCTTTATTGACTTAAAATGTTGATCAGTCATATGATTAAGTATTCCCAAACAGCCTGCTTAGTATCTTTAACATGAAGAACAAGCACCAGCAGTACAAGCATGACAAAAGAACTAGCAAGTGCTGCTGACTAGTATATGCATGTCATTCACATACCAGTTTGAACATCTGGCTTGGAACATTAAGTCATTAATTTAGACCAATCACTGGAAAAAATATAAAGCTGTTTGGCAATTATTAAAACATTTCTGAAATTAGTTCCCAAACTCAGGGTATTTTCCACCATTTATGGAAATGATTTGATATGCTTCGCACAGAGCAGAGAAAAGTTAAAAGTTAGTCCAAGATCATGATGAAAAAGGCTAGCCAGTGTAAGATTTGCTTGGAAGCACAGCCGTGAGAAACAGCGTCACAATTTGTACACCCGTATCTGAGTTTTGCTACCTGAAACCATCTTACACCATACTACACAGAAGGCTCTATTTAATACTACAGTGTAAGCGCATTGCCTCACAACATCCAGCTCACCCGAACATATCAACGTGCTTCAGGAAGTGTTCTCTAAGCACAGGCCACATCCTTCCATTGCATGACTTTTGCTCCTTTGTCATTTCAGAGCCATAAATTCAACTGCCTTTTAATTGTTGGCTGCAACTTAATTCCCTTAAGTAGTGGTCACGTTTACATAGTCCTCAACTAATCTGAGAATAAAGCTCTCTATTAAAGAGGAGACAAAGCTAAACTTCTCTGTGCTGAGATATGCAAATAACTCCCACTGAAAAAGAACCATCAAAAGCTACACCCACAATTTGGCTTAGAATCAGGCAAATGCAGAATACACTCAATCCTCAACTGCGTAATTTCCAAAAACCTCATGGACCATACACACTTATAAGGTTTATATTATCTCAAATCCTTGGTTATGAGTTGCCAGAAATACTAGAGCATTAGCACACCCCTAGTGCTAGAATCTGTGTTCTTGAGTGAAGTCAACATCCAGTTTTTCTTTACCTGCTTTGCCACTTCCCTTAAGCAGGCCACTCCTCGTTCAAAGTTGGGGAAGACCACAGAGCCATACTTCTGGTATTCAGGGACTGGGCGAATCTTTATTGTAACTTCAGTAACTACTCCAAGAGTTCCTTTAGGAAAAAAAGAAAAACTAAGTAAAGCATTGCAAGATGTACCTCTTGTGAGTTACCAAACTTACCCAGCTTGACAACTGTTTACCAGGATGTTTTAAGTTAACAAAGTAGGAATCCCAAAAATTCAGTATTGTAGCAGTAAGCAATTTACTCCTAGCTTTATACAGTGAATTCCTGACAAGACATCCTCTAAATCATGATGTTTGTTACTGGATCTGTAGGCTAACTCCACTGATTTGTTTTAAGCCCTGTTCACAGTTGCTTAACTTCACAGTCCTACTTAAAGTCTCAATGTATTATCTCATCACAATAAATTTGTGCCCCTATAATGCCACTCAGTATTAAAGATGCTTAAAATCATCAAGCCATTACAAAAGCTGAATAAGATGCAGTTATGTGAAATTAGAGTGCTTATACCTTCAGATCCCATGATGAAATGATGGATATCAGGTCCCGTTGACATGCGAGGTACTTGACAGTTTTTTTCTACTATTCCTCTAGGAGTTACCATTTTTATATGAATCACCTGTTTAAACAACATGCAGCAACTATAAATACTACCATTAAGCACAGATTTTTTTCATATATTTATTTCCTACAAAATGTTTATTAAGCTTGATACAGTTCAATTTGGTAGACTTTCAACATTCTGTAGGCAGCCTCAAGAACTTTTGGGATAACCTGAGGACTGTTACCAACAATTATTTCCAACACAGCATGGTTCACCCACACAACAGACTGCTTCCAGTTCTATGCCACATCAAATCAGCTGTTAGCTACACGCGGACAGTACCAGTTAAAACTCTTCTGTTTCTCAGTGAAGATGGTACTTCAGGATTTTATTCCAGAACACACACAGGACTTCAGAGGCAAAGTGAGGGTTTTGCTTAAATTTTGCTTCAGAACTGGTGCTTAATAAAACTAACATAATTCAGGCAATTGCTACAGAAATATTTCTATTAGGAAGAAAGACAGAAGTAAGTTTTGTGAAACAGATTATCAATATTAAATCTGTCATAAGTGATATATATGTAAGTCAGTAAGTTGGGTTTTTTTCCAAATTGTTTTCCAATCTTATTGCTTCCAGCTTTATTAATGCAGACACAATACATCCCTTACAATTATTATACAATCCTTTAATCAATTATTTTATACCAAGGAAGGGTAGGTTTTGCATCTTTTAGTGAAGCCTTTAAATGAAGCAAAATTATTCAATTTCAACTAATGGCTTTAAAACTTCCAAGCACTGGTAGGTAGGTAATTTTTATCCTGCTCCAAGTTGTTCAAGGATTTCATTAAATGCATTTTCCAAATTGTTGATTCTACAATGAGGAGATTTTAGGCAGCTTATATAACACATCATTTCTAGATAAGGGCTCCTCAAAAGGTAAACATTTTCCTGAAACTCTCACTGCGCCATTTCAAAATGCATGAACTATTCTGGAACTATTTTCAGTCCTATTCCCTCCTAATTTAAGTTTCAGAAGCTGTTTCAGCCTGAAGTTACACTTCCATGCTAGAAAATATTTCTGCTTCACATCTCCCAGTACAAGCAAAACTATACCACTAAGTAATACTTCAGGCTGTCTGGGACAGACAGCCCTTCATAAGAGCTAATAGTTGTAGTTCAGACAGTCCTACTGAATAAAAACTGTGTAGTTCCAACCAAGCTCAGTCACTGAGAGTATAAGTGTCATGTCTGTGCACAGAAGAAAACGTTTTGTCTATGAGCTACGAGTTGATGAAAAAGCCTGAGGTGACAGGGACGCATTACCTCGAGCGTGCTGCAAGAAAGAAGGATAAAACCCACCCATGAGGAAGGGCTACTGTACAAACTACAAGAGGAAGCTGGACGTTTGAAACAAAAAGGCAGGGAAAGTCTCAACACTGATGATTTAACTTCAATATATATAACAAATTTGTTTTAATAGAAAAGGTAAGATTTTTACATCAAATAGTATGCTTTAAAAGATAAATTACCTGCATTAATATAAGGACGAACCATTTTAATGCTTATAACAGATTCAAGAGTAGAATACTGCCATTCCCAGTCCATTGCTTCTTTCCTCAGGGTTCCTACAGCCCACATGGTGGCATTTGATTTCCCCATTGTGCATCCACATGGTCAATTAGATCAGCCCACTGACTGGAAAAAACTGCTAGCCTGGGGTGCTGGAAAGCGCTAGCTTGCTGTAAGAATGAGATGATCCAACTAGACAACTTCAGAAATGCACAACAGGTAGGAGAGAATATGGACCTTCTAAAATCACCCTAAAGGTTTGACAGTATTACATTGGATTAACAGAAAGCATAACACAGTCAAAGATGGAAGAGTCAAGACTGTAACAATTCCTTAGTCTCACCAATGAGCACCAAAATGAAATTGACTTTTAGATCAGTGGTAGGTATTAGTACTAATATCAAAAACAAGCAAACAAACATTTCAGTCACGATTTGATGCCAAGGCTGTACCACTTGTTAAGAGAACTGCAATTTACTAATCTCTTTTCCCTCTTGTTGCGAGTCATCACAGAAGTTAAACCCTGAAACAGGCTAATTAATTAGAAAAAAAAATATTAGAACTACTTACCAGATCTTCGATGTTTCCATAGATGTTTTTTTTCATGCCTGATGCTCGCGTTGCTACCCATCCTCCTAGTGAGCTGAACTCCATGGAATCTGGTTCATGGCCTGTACAGAAGCCACTTTCAGCAAGCTAAAGAAAGAGAAAAAAAGGCATTCTACAGAGCCTGCATTATTGGCTTAGTACTCCAAATCTCAATATTCGAGGGTTCATTGGTTTTGGGTTTTTTTCACTTAAAAAACCTCATCCTGATTATACCCTGTTTTATTCAAGCACAAGTTTTGCCTTTGGTATACAAATGAAATGAAATTGATTCTGCTTCTACCATGACTATGCTGGGCTACATATCAACCTATAATACTCCTGCCCAAATTTTAAAACTAAGACCTCTAGTGTTCATGAGAAGACACGAATTCAAAAACACATGGAAAAACATTATAACTAAGTAACTGCCAACTTTGCACAAATGCTGCCAATAAATAAGGCACTTAATCTCTTGTTCTTTCTATTGGAATGTGATATGCAGCAGGTCTGCAGAAAATCTGAGCAAATTGCCTGTACTTAATTCTCTCAAGGAGTGATGTGTTTTAATATACAGCCATCTGGCTGGGCTTCCCATGTGCAACTCTGCCAATCATTTGTGATGCAGATCACGCATTCTTGTACATTAAGTAGTCACTTGTTTCTCATTTTTCTGTGTTAGCTTGGCTTCACCATCTGCACAGCACCTGAGGTTGACTGGATGCCCTCAGAATCACAACACCAAAGACGTCAGACAGGAAGAATTAAAGGCCCAACAGTCTCACATTAGGTGATAACTGTGTTATTGCATTTGAGATGATTAATCTGCACTGACCAACTGATAAATACCTATGTCCAACTGGATTGTTAAGCATACCACAAAGTGTATCATTAACTATGTTCTGTTGTACAAAGTAGTTCTAACTTAAACGATTGAAAGTCACTTCTATGTAACACCTATGGTGATCCATCTAGTTCATGGTCCTCTCTCAAACTAGAGTAGCTGGTGGCTTTAGATGCTTAGTGGTCATATACAACAGAAGGGTTGGAGCCTGTGCCCTCCTCATTCCCCAGGATTACAAGAAATTTGCTTCAGTAACAACTTATCAATTTCTACAAGTTTCATGAACACAAGCACAGCAGAAGACCATGCTTTTGAAAACTCATAACTTATTGTGCATGTATGAAGCACTCAGTCCAACTCCTTGAATCCAGTTGTATGAACAGCATGTGCTAAAACACACTTTTAAGACAGGGAGAGATTATGCCCTGTACTTTGCAGATGCAAGATACAGCCTCATCCAGAAAATATGAGCTTGTACTAGCTTTTCCTACAGAATCATGATCCAACTGATAATGCTTATCACAAAGAAAAATTAAATATTGTTTTATCTTCATTGTCCTTTTGTCACCTTTAGTCCTCATCTGTCAGCTCTTATTCCAAGTTCTGTTCTGACAAAAACAAGTAACTTGAGATTTCTGTATAAAGCCCACTAATATCTAAAGCACTCACTCCACAGAAAATAGTCTTAATCACACTGGAATCAATAGCTAAGTCAGACAAACGTGTGAAGCATATAACAGAGCATTCAAAAATCAGTGTAAGACTTACAGTCTAACTTTTGTCAAATATCAGGTTTTTCCAATTTGTTTTTTGTTCAGAACTCTGTTCTTGATTTTCCTTACTGTTGTAAGGTTCATGATATCTGTAAGTGAGATAGCCTACTAAGTAACTTCAGCACTCAAAGAATGAGGAATATAGTAAGAAGCACCAAACCATTTCACTGCAACGTAATTCCTAGATAATGCTGGTAAAGTCTCCTAAAGCAATAGAAGGATCAGCCACAAATCTGAAGCTTACTTCGGACTAGCAAGTTACAAACAAAACCAAACAAACCCTTTCAAATAGTTTCCTCTTTGCACAGTCCAAATGTGTATCTGCTTTTACCTGTAGTTCAGTGGAAGCCTTTATTGGCATTAACTGTAATATTAAACCATAGTTGTGCTTAGATTGTACTACACAAAACAAGCACAATTCGGACTCCTAGCTTAATCACATCACATTTGCTACTAATGCTCAAATTCCAGTATATGTAATAAGTTTAATATATATGCACACACTTTGAATAGATTTTCTGATTTTATATTCTTTGCACACTGAAGGAATTGCAGAGTCACTCCATACATTAAAGCACCAAGACAACACCGACCCTTACTTTATGTGAGCAGAAAAGTAGTGACAATTAAAGGACAAATAGTAGTGAAGTCCCAAACTACTACCCCAGAAAAATGTCATTTAAATGCAGAGAACATTCACCTTGCATTTTAATTCCTAGCTTGAAACAAACCGATCTGGACAGTTTAAAATATTATATCAAATGATAAAAGGGAAAATAAAACATGAGGCAGGAAAGGGTATCCTCATCATAAACAACTCTGATATCCAAGTATAACAACTTTTCTTCTAAAAAGTGGTCTGGAAAAAAAAGTCCGAAAAACTTTTCATTTCTATGTATTTGTAAAGTGCATTTAGGCACTAAGAGAAGTTTAGACAACATTTAGCTCTCAAGCAAGACAAGTCCTAGAATATTTTTTTTAAATAATCAGAACTGTGCATCCATTGTGCACCCAGAACTTGCTTGATTACACAGGAGCACCAAGAAGACCCTGAGAAGTGTACTGCTGCTCATCTGAAACTGAAATTATAAACCAGTAGAGTTCATTTAGAAATGAAGGTGATCTCTAAGATCTTTTCCAACCTAATGATTCTATGATACTAATCTTTGACTGGGCTGTTGTTTTGGGCAATCCTCCATCCTTTCTGCTACTCTCCTGTAGATGGCCTTAAGCAGCAGCAAAAACATCAAATCCTTTATATGCTCTAACCTTTCTGAGAAGACTAACTCCGACCAAAATAACTAAAACATGCATGAAAAAATGACAATTTGAACTCTTCCTGGTAATTAGTACCAAATGTCATGCCTTGCAACCACAAGGGTGTATCTAAGGTCTGAAAAACAAAGCATAGCATTACATCCTGTGAATTGTCAACTTATTACTGTAATGGCATTTTGTGACTAGAGGCAAAAAGAAAAAAAAAATTTAAAGTGTTCATAAAACACAGCATTCAATGTGATACAGTTCATAGCCAGGCATCTGATGCTTACCACACCCATCTGCATGAGAACGGTCAAGAATTAAGCTAGAATTCCATGATTTAGACATGAGGAACAGCAAAGAAAAATATAAAGAAATACTAGATGCTTGACAAGTTAAAAATACCTGTTTTTCCAGATCTTGTCCAACAATGCCAGCTTCCACACAAGCTGTTAAGTTTTTCTCATCTATCCAGAGAATCCGATTCTGTTGAAAAGCCAATTAAAACGAAGAATAAGCGTTAAGGAGGTTACAATTTGGAAGTCACCACTGTAGGAGAGCAAGATACTTCGTAGTCAATTTATACTGGGAAGGTTTACAGATAAAATGCAGAAAAGCCAGAAAGAATTAAGTCAAAACTCTTACAGAAGTTAAGCAATACAGGATTTTCACAATTAACATGATTGAAGGTGCCTGAGTCTGGCTATCTGGACATTAAGTGTAAACCAAGAACAATATCCTTAAACATATTCCATGGGTTAAATAGACTGCATTCAGTTATTCCAGTTCAGTTCTTGGATTTTGACACAGTGAGCTAGAAGTACAGCTATATACTATAGAAGTATATAAAAATATACTACAGGATGTCAGAGTATGCATGCACTTCAGAAATTCAAGATACTTAGAAGGATTTTGTCTCGTGAGGCTGTCCCATCAGTACAATCTACTAAATGGGAAAAGTAGTAAACACTACAACTTACATAGTGCACTACGCACAACTGGCAATGAGGACAATCCACACGAAGGAGAAACTTAAATATGGTTTAAGCTTTGTTTACAGTAAGGATGACACAGAAGCTTCAGCTTCCACTCTTCATTCTCAAGTACGCTTCTGGTGTGCTTCTATAATTTTGTATATGAATATTGTAAAACAGCTTTAACTTCCCTTGGCCCTGATTTTTCAAGTGATAAAAACGTGGGCACCTTGTAATCCAACCGAAGCTATACTTTAGAGCAACTGTCTCCCCTCACAACATCTAAGGTAGGTAATTATTCAAAGTCAGCTATTATTTCATCTCCTTTCAGACACCTTCAGTTTCAAAAAACTGCTTAACTGACTTGAAATGCATACGTAAACCCTACACATGAGATGAAGATACCCATGAAGCATTTGGCTAAAGTTTACTATTTTAACAATCATAAAACCTGTGTCTTGGAGCAGTTAACTCTGACAATGCTTTTCACCTTAATTTCCTTATTTTCCTTCCTCATTAATGATTACAAGAACTGGCTAGCAGAGTAATTACAGATCTACAAAAATGGTCTAATTTCTGACTTTGTGTATACTTACATATCCAGCTGACAAAAAACGATAGTAAGAATTAACCACATTCTTTTCCCACTCCTAAAATAGCCAGAAGTCAAACCTGTGGGCTATGAATCACCGAGTTCAAACACAGGCCTGAGTCAGTACTGTAGTCTTTGGATTTCTCTCCCTATACATACTCGAAAAGCTTCCTTCAATACGCGACTGCCAGAGTTGCAGAAGAGATGACTTTATAGCCAGACACACTGAGAAGCAAGTTTAACTGAAGCACCACTGACTGAGCAGAAAAAATGGAGCCAAACCCCAGGTCTCACCTTCAAGGCTAAAGGACTTAAGCTCAGCAGGTGCTCAGAGTCAGTAGAGCCTTATATCAAAGATAAAGCTGTTTCTAAAGCACCTCATTACTATGTAGTCATAAAACTATCATTTTACAAGTATAAAGCTCCTTCATAATGTAAAGATGAAAACTAAATTTTACAGGACTTCATCTCTAAACTGCCATAAAGCTATGAACTTCACATTCTCAAGATGTTATCTCACAAAATCCTAGCTTTTTTCTTCAACTTGATCTTTCAAGTTGATTTATAGATATTAGGTCACCTTAACAACCTTTGCTGCAAGTCTGCAAAAACTAGTGAAATCTGCAAGGACAAACAGCTTCCTCTGAGCCTTTCATTTAACCTCACATAGTTTCCAGCACAGAAGAACAGTAGCTTCCTCTGATTTTCACTTAAAGCTGCTACAAGAAGACTTAACAGTGATTTTTTTTCTTCCTTATTGCATAAATACAGGTCATATGAAGCAGTACAGGACTAACAACACTAAAATATTTCTTAAAATGAAACAGTTCAATTTAATCATGCATGGTACAGATTAATACTTCAATACCTATGTTAGTCTTGCTAAGAAAGTGTTCATTCTCTAGTGATCACCATTCAAAACAACAGAACTATTAAAAAACAAACAAACCAAACCCAACCCACACTAAGAGAGACATACCATTTGTGACGTATCCAGCGAGATAATTGTTCTTTTTTCTTCTTCAGGACATTCAAGGGCACTAGAGACACTTGTCCCTCCTGCAAATATGGGAGGGACACTGATCATAAAATTCTCAGACAGCTTTTCTTCAAATACAATCCCTCTCTTCCTTTCCGATATTGAACTGAATAAAGCAAGATCACTGAAGTTAAAAAGCTAATCACTAGCCTCAAACAGTTAAGATTGACCCTTCTCCCAAACTGGTTTCACAAAATCATGCCAACATTAAAGCTGAAAATGCTCTAATAGCACTCGATAACAAACCATAAAATTCTGTGATCACCTCTGTTGTTCCTGTTAAGTCCAGAATAGAGTTTTAAAGAAAAGAAGGATAAGAAATAACAAAGGCATCCAAGAAATAGATATAGGTATGGCTTCTATGTATTCTTTTAAGATGACTATGGAAGCTGCTACACTTCTATCTAGAAAGTTGGTTTAAGAAGTCTACCTAACATAGGAATGCAATACTTAACTGAAAGCAAGAAACTGAAAGGCTATAACCATAAAATATGGATAACACTAAATGTCAAACTTCTCTGGAGGTTTCCAATTTATCTTTAAAGGACGTCACACGTTAGCATCCAAGAAGCCTTTTAGTTCTCAAAGACTACAAAAAATCACAGGAAGAGACCAGGATGCTGAAGAGATCCACAAGCTACCAGAAGAACAGCCAATGGCAAGCACAGAGACAGTGACAACTAATAAAACACTCTCCAAGAGCAGTAAAGCCTGTCAATTTTGTTTCCAGTTATGGGAAAGGTGGCATTTTCCTTAGACGACAACCAAGTGACTCCCAGAATCTGACCACAGTTCAATATAAAAGCACCCCAAAAACAATCCGAAGATCTTTCTGTATCCTGGTCAGTGAACCAGAGATAGTGAATTTTGCTGCTTTCAGCTATACCAATTTACTGGTACCAAAGGTGACTTGTGGCAGTCTTGCACCTCTCCAGATGTATCTGGCAAGGGTGAAAGTGTTTTAGGGAGAAACCAGCTTCATCAGTTTGGTATTATGTTCAAGTGACATGCCCATCTTCTCAAATAGCAAGTGTCCTTCCTACAGGGGCTATACAACTACAGCGTAAGCAAGTATCGAGTAAAACACACAGATTTATCCCGCGATAGAGTTTGAGACAACAAGCTTCTCATGGAATGAGCTCATGAAAGCCAACATCCTATGTTTCCTGAGCTCTAAGTTAAAACAAGGTAGCTCACCACCCTACTTCAGCAGGCTTAGAGGAAAAAGCATCCACAACTAAAAACCTGAAGTCTTTCAGAAATTCTTTAGGCTGAGGATGCTGATAAAACAGGCCTTTACCTGTACTCCGGACCTGCAAGATTTCCTGAAAGACCCTTGCCACAGGAGCCTACTCTAACTTGCAAACTGATTCATCAGAATTATCGTTAATGATCTTGCAGTACTGTGTCTTGTCCATAATCCTCTATGGATCTAAGAGCTCCAACTGTCCAACAAAGCCCCCCTAATTTATACACGTTTGTGGGAACAGAGCATAAGTAACATGTCCAAAAACATGATACCTTTAGCACAGGTATTTGAATCTCTTGTTTCCTAAAAGACTACCAAGTCACAGAGGTAGATTTCAGCTTCATATAATCAATTCTCTTGCACATTCAACATTCAAGGTGTTGATGTACTTCTAATGACTTCCACTATATTGAATGCAGCAGCTTTTTATACTGCAAGATCATAAAAATTAACACCATGCTTACAACACTGCTAAAACAATCTATTGAATTATTCATACAATTTATTACTAAGATGATATATCAACATTGAATTCAAGTAGAATGCATTTTCACTAGTAGCGTTAAACAGATTTGAGATTTCATAACACTTACCACCAAATGGTATTATGCAGAGATTGTGTTTGCAGGCTAATTCCACAATTTTAACTACATCTTCATGGCAAACTGAAAAAAGTCAAAACCGAAAAAAGCAGGATTTGAGTTCAGTACTGTTATTTGTCCATTGTACTAAACATTGCAGTTTGAATAATAGTTCCTTTTATGACACAAGCAAGGATGACACTATGTGCACCTCTGTGCACTAAAGAGATGGGCTCAGAAGTATCAGTTCTGGAGTAAAGTTTAGACCTGAAACAATCCTACATTTGAAGAACTAACTACATCCTTAGATGACTTCTCTACTCACAGATTGAGACCTCCTGCAAATTCTCAAGGAAAGACAGGCCATCAAACTTAAAAATGAATGTAGGTATCTTGGAGGTCAAAACAAGTTTAAAGCTTTTACGAAAACAGGCTTTTGAATTTATTTTAAGTGAGGCTCTTCTGAGAGCTGAACAATGTATCTTTCTCTTCCTGGCTGAAAAAAAAGTCACTGGTGACTTTTACTTTTTCAGAATGCATTCTGCTTCCTCCTTTGACCAGACAAACACTTGCACACAGACAAGGAAAAGGATCAAATAAAAGATCAAATACAGCAAGTACATGCATTTATGCAAGTAGCAGAGAATGAGCAGGACTAAATAAAAAGGCTCACAAACTCTGGCTACTTAGCTCTTGCCATGCAAATCAACTTTTAACAAAGGTAGTCAATCATTTAATTTTGGTTGCTTTTTGGAGCTGCACAAAACAACACTGTGGCAAGTGCTGCTCACAGTCACCAGTGCTGCAGTGTCAGCACCTGTCCTTGAGAAATGAGATGCATCTTATTCACCGTAAATAAAGAAAGCAACACTGAGCCAGGACTAAGTTCTTATTAGAATTCTGGGGGGTTCCAATGCAGTTCAGCTACTGAAATATCAGAAAGATATAAAAGGCAAGGGAAGAGTTGGATTCATACAGATGAACAGAAATTGACAGGTACTTAGATGAAATGACTTTTTGGTTAGCTACTGAAGAATGGCACATGGAAAGCAGCTCCTAGTGACAGATAAACAAGTAGAAAATCCACGAGTGTGCAAAAAGTCATATCAGTTTAAGTATTTGTATCCTTCTACTACACAGAAGCAAGCATATTTTCTGCGACATATATACAACAGCATTAGTTATAACTCTATTCAAAACTGGCCTAAGCCTACCCTCAGATTGCACTGTTCTTTCTTCAAGTCAATGATCGTTTCTCAAGTGTTCTGACAGGAGTTAGAGGTGTTAATTTTATTAAAGTACAACAAAGTTCTTTAATACAAACATTTTACTTTCTCTCTATCACCAACAGACAACTATTCTTGGTGAACATACAAGTTCAAATTACACTGTGGTTACTTAAGTCATTAATTCAGTGTCAATAGAAACTTCAGTTACGTTTAATAATAAATTTGACTTCTCCACAAAGTGATGGGATTTCACACGCAGAACCTGGAAACTGGATGCTAAACAATCATGATTACCATTCATGAAAAATTAATTCTGTTTCTGTAAAAACAACTGAAGTCAGCAAACCAAGAGACAGCTTCCCCACAACAAGAAAGCATAGGAGTTTAATAAATAGTGGCCTATCAGAAGGAAGAATAAAGACAATTAAGGCTTACCAGGCCATACAACTATATCAGGAATTCGCTTAAACATTCCTTCCCTGAGTACAAATATCTCATGCAGGCAGTGACCTGAAACACAAACAATAAGTTAACACATACAAACAAGGAAGCATCGAAAGCAGCAGTTACGTAAATGAAGTTCTCTTACCATGAGCTCTGAATATCCTATCTTCTGCATCCTGTGAATATGAGATTTTAGTGGCTCTAAGATCCTGAAGAAATTCTTCATTTACAACAGATGGAGGTACATCATTAACATTTAAGGATGTCTGCAAACAAGAAAATAAGTTCATTAAAGATCGGTTCACTCTTACAGCATTTCTGTACAACAGAAGCAATCAGAACAGGTCAACACTGACTCCCAAACACAACTATTTTAAGAATCAGATATAGAGAAGTCCTTTTTCAATTACTGATCCCAGTTTCATTTCCGTAGCACATTCTTACCCTTTTTCCTCCTGAGAAATTCAGAGAAATGCACCAGCTTATGAGTGCACAAAATTTAAAGACTTCAAAGCCCAAGGAAAACAGCTGCCTGAAACAAACTAGAGGGTCTCCTGTTGATAAAGAGGTACAGACTGAAAGACAGAATTCCTTTTTTGAATATAAATACCTTCTCCATTACAGTGGAATACCTACTAAAGCAACTACCTGCTCTGCAAATTCCTCTACTTACAGTTCTGTTTCTATGAGCTCACTTCCCCTCCTCCTGTCCTGTACTGGAAGTCAAATCCACCTCAGACCAAAGCTTAATGAGAATGCCAAAGCAAGGCAAAACTAGGTCTGACTGATGTAACATAACCAGCATACTTTAAGCAGATCTTAGACTTCATAATATTCATGTTCGGTCACTAACATGCAGGTGTTTCCAGAAAGTCCTGATCAACACTTTGGAGAAAAGTTTTTCTTTCAAAGAAGCTACACCAGACATTTTGGCTTACCAACAAGCCTTGAATCAAGGTTCTGCTACTCAGAAGGGAGAACTCCTGTTTAAGGTTTTCTAACAATCCATTCTTCCAGTTTCTTAGAAAAGATGTCTTGTACTCTAAGGCTTCTCAAACTGCAAAACTAGCCACTTAATTTTCTTAAGTCCACATAGATATCAGGAACATAAAAACATAGTTCACATGGTGACTTTTAAACCCACTTATAGAACGAGGATTCTTTACAGGTTCAGTTCAAAAAAAATTAAAATTTTGTAGACGTTAAGTATAATGCTTTTAAGTGCTGTGAAGGTTCAAAAAAACCAACACGCTCTTTCTCCCTCCTTAAAAATGGAACAAAAACTCAGTTTGCCATGGGTAACCTCCATAAAGGAATATGCATTCTATTACAAATGGCCTCTAATTAAGGATTTCCTTAATTAGATATAAAGCTTGTCTTCTGACTAAACTTCCTTCCAGACTTCTCCTATTTTGAAAGGAAAAGTTGGTCAAGGATCTTATTTTTAGTTCTCAAAGTCCTCCAGGTCCAAGAACAGGAGAACTGAAACATTTTCAGTACCTCATCTTTTATTTCAAATACACTCTAAAAAGTTGTGCAAAAATTAGTTAAAATGGAGCAAAATGCTCTCTAACATTTGTCATGAAAACCTTGCTGGCAAATTAACTAACATCACTCAAATAGAAGAATGTTGCTGCAATTTTGTCATAAAGCTATCAGGAAAGACTATGGCTGCTTAATGATGCCAGGAAGAGCTTCCTTTACAGCCCTACCACAAAAAATGATTTTATGCAAAATATTCCACATAGCCAAAGAAACTCAGCCCATTCATCCAACAAGCCTAGCCTATGCTTCTTGACAAGTAAAATTAAAAGCAGCAAACTGAATTCACTTTCCTTTCACCTTCTGAAGCTTCAGTGTGCTACAAAAGAATATACCCAGCCATCCAAGTTCACTTCCTGGAATGGAGTTCTGCCTGTCTTTGCTCTACATAACCTCCAGAATAGCTGATACTTTTCACCAACATATGTCTTAAGATGAAAGCTTAGAGAATAGCATCAGTTACCAAGCTAAAAGTCTGCTGCTGTGATGAGATGGGAGTCTGTCACAAATGGGTTTGAGACTCAAAGTACTGAAAGCCAAAGAAAGGGAAATGTGAAAGTTTCCAGGTAGTTAAAGATCCATGGTGATGAACTTGCCTACCAGCATCCACCCTACAAGAAACTATGTTAAGGTTATGCAGAAACTAAGTGAACTTGGTGAACAGGACAACGCAGAAAAGCAATATCTGCATGAGAGGTGTTCATAACTGATAGCTAACAACATTTAGAGGTTCAAGACAATAGCCAAGCGTTTGTTTTGGAGTCTTCATATGAGATATGACCTAATGAAAATAAAAGTTTTAACAATGATCTGACATCTAGAAGAGGATATAGGCTGTTCTGACTTGCTTTAAGGATAATATACTTCTTGAAATAAGGTGTTTCACAGCTGAGGAAAAGGCTTTTCCCTCCCAACATAGTCACCTACTAACAGAGAAGCTGAGATTAAGTGTTGATTAGGCGGGAAGTATGCCACTACTGAAATATACATTGATTCAAGGCCAGGTCACAATAAGCAGAGGAAGTCAGGTTTGGATCGCTGCTCTTAGCTCTTACTATCCTGCTATTACACATATCCACACAGTGCTGTTCGCTAACTAAAGAGCAGAGCTCTGACAGAAACATAGAAAACAAATAAGTTGGTGCCAAATAAAGATATTTAAAGCAATTTAAAAAAAACCCAACAAAACCCAAAAACATTCCCCACTAGCTATGCTTACATTTTCTATTTTTAAACCTTTTTCTTCATGCATTTCCACAGACAGAACTATTTCTTATCATTTCAAGTTGAACATCAAGTCCTTGAAGATCTTTGTTTTCCATAAGTGGGATATAAACTCTTAAAAGCTATAACAATTCTTTTGCAGATGATTTTAAGTATCTTGGTTTTTATCTCTCTTCCATGAGTATTTTAATCCTTTAGTTTTCATCTTCAAGTCTGAAAAATTAGTGTTTTGCCATATAATGGAATGATTACATGCAAACAGGCAATCCTCCAATCTTATAAAAGAGAGGCAGGAAGGGAAGACAGACACAGGACAATAGATCCCTGCTCCTCCTGCTGTTCCTATACTAGAGTTCCTCCGTGCTCTGATGATAGAAGGTGAAATCCCAATCCAGCATGACAACTTGCAATATAAAACTAGGAACTATGACAAAAGAAAATTCAAGTGGGGGACCTGCAGTAGCAGGTTAAGAATAGCTCTGAGAAGTCAGCAGATACATACTGGAGACTCCAAAGAGTCCTATACTATGCTAAGATACTTAGCCTGTTTCAGATCACAAGAACAGAAGCAGAGGGGCACACTGTGGACAGGAAAGCATTCAACACTGCTGGCAAGCTAGCCAAAGAGCTGTTTTTGCAATACATGCTGCTGTATCAAGATACTATTGAAGAATCCATCCATGTCCTCCAATTACTTTGTTCTATATTCCCTCTATATGTAGAAAGGAACAATGTCTCTTGGGACCTCTCGTCACAGGAAATTAAAGCAGCTACTAAAGATCCAAACCATGGTCAAGGAAAGACCATCAAGAGAATTTTTTCCAAATTTATTGGCAGATGCAAATCATAGCAGATGAAAAAATGTCCTGGTTAACAGAAGATGGAAGAAATGTTCATGTTTTCAGACTGTATGAGATTACCTACTTCAGAAAAAAATGGACAATATTGAACTCAAGAAATGATAAAACTGTTACCAAAGCAGGGCTGCTATAGTCACTGTACAAGCACAGCATGCTTCCACACTGCTTAAGCAGCTATACTCCACTCAGGAATTCTTAGAACGGAGTCAAGGTCTCCCGAGTCTGATGTGAGTTACTTTTCTTCAAAGACAAAACATGGATGCTTCACAAACCCAGAACATTCCAAATGTGGTGTTTTTTCTGAAAACATTCCATTCAATCTTGGAGCATTTCCCAAGTACGCAGTTTTCAGCACACGGAAAATAAAATTTACTGGTCAAATACGAACTTGGTTATCACTAAATACACTGAAACAATCACACAACTTTATTGTATCTTCTGGTCTTTGTTATCATGAACAACATTGAAGTTGCATAAACAATTTCCTCTAGGCTAACA
Source organism: Cuculus canorus (assembly GCF_017976375.1). Classification (NCBI taxonomy): domain Eukaryota; kingdom Metazoa; phylum Chordata; class Aves; order Cuculiformes; family Cuculidae; genus Cuculus; species Cuculus canorus. The sequence goes on along the minus strand of NC_071406.1, from coordinate 24,879,190 downwards.
CTCTCAACAACCTTGAAAAGCAACCTACATAACACTGACAAAAAAAGCCTCTTCCTGTGTGGAGACCTTCATTCCCACAAAAGTACTACCAGTTAATCTGGGACACAAGTTGTTGCCATTAAATGTCTCATGTAGAACACTTTCTTTCAAAAACTCTGAGGTATCAACACACCTATATTTAAATCACATGCAAAGGACCTTCAGGACAACAGCTGAATCATCTTTAACAATGTGGTCTTGATTATCGCCAAGAACTAATGTTCAGAGTAACTAGTTCAGCTATTACTTACTCTAGAGGTAGTTTTGTGCTCCAGACTGCTCCAAAGGTTTTTTCTATCCATTCTTTAAAAGTTGGTAATAACCATACCACCTAATCTGTACCTCGAAAAGTCAATATCACATAGGTTCATTTTAAATTAAAAAGACTGTATGTCAGATACACTTCTTTCAATTCTATGTATGAACAAACAGATAAGTTTTAAATAAAATTTCCTTTACTTACAAGACTGCCAAAGCTTACTAAACATTTAGTTTGCATGCAACTGCACATATTCATTGTATTCTGCACTTTCACCAAAAATCAAATAAATTGCAAATAACATTGTCAACATCTTAGGTAGTATGTTCCTTCAATGATCTTTGGAATTGTGGGCAGTATCCCACCCCATATTTACTTTATAACAAAGGTCTCTCCCTTCCAGTAATGCAGAACAGCGGTGTCACAGTATTACATGCCAGTTACAGACACAAACACAGCTCTGTACACATAACATGTTCTGAAGAAAGACAGTGTTAAAGATTCTTCCCTCATCAACAGAAGACATCAGAATCTAGCAAGCAATAAAAATTTATTTCTACCGCAATCTCTTTGGCAGGAGCTCAGCCATATGACAGATGAAGACTTACAGACAACGGTCAGAGGAGTTGTTTGTGAACATGTGTACCACACGTGAAAACAAATAAGGCTGGGGACATTTAAACAAGTAGAAACTATTGCTATTAATTGTATAGGTTTACATACCTTGTGCATGTCTATTTATACACAAGCATTCTCCATGGAGAAAAAGGACCTTTATGACTATGAAGAGCTTTCAGCAGCTGAGAATCCTTACTATAGTTTGCACCTGGGCCACTGCATTATGCCTCATGGGTCTAAGATTATTCACTCACTCTTTACCCAGTTATGACCCTGTCCCTCAAAGCTGCTGCAACCAACTCTACAACTTCATCACCTATTAAGCAGAAAGAATCAATTTCCTTTTGTTTCCCTCATGTCAAATACGTTCCAGTTCTTCAACTGCAAAGAGACCCTACTCTAAACCGCTAGAGGTATAGGGCTACAACCATATCTCAACTCAAAGCTAGATTCTTCAGCCTGGAAGACAAAATTCAGCTATTCTTCCTGTGGCAGGCTGTTATCATATCATCATAGCCACATGAAACAATTAAGTGAATTCTATTAAGAGAGAAATGCAACAAGCAATGGAAGTTTAATAGCATTTGCATCAGGAGTTTGCAACAAAGGTACAGAGTGATTCAAGTCAGCTTAGTGTGTTTTTCCTTCTCCAGATATACTTCTTGGGAATTGCAAACATATTACTAGGGCTAGCTTGCAAGGGTAACCATAATCGCTTATTCAAAGCTCAAACTAAAGTTATCAAAAAAACCCGACAACTTTTAAGTCAAGACATAGACAGACAGGAGTCATAGCACAGAGGGAATTAGTGAGTTTACTGCACCGAATGCAAAGCACGATTGCTCAGTAAGCAAGTTCAGTACATATGCTGATGGTGCAAGAAGCTCCTCAGAAGACCTCCCCCTCCACCCCAAAACCAGGTTTAGTTGTTTAGACTAGCAAGTAACATTTATCCCTGGTGAGATGGAAGAGTCAATAATAAAAGATCATTTGATGCACGGAAAAGCGTGGTCTGTTGGGAAAGTCAATATGACTTCCATAACGGAAAATAGTGTTTCACTAGCCCTTGGTGTTCTATCAGTGTGTGAAAACAGAACTTGAATAAAGGTGACACAACAAACATGAAATTCCTTTATACTTCAATAGTTGCTCACTCCAAAAGTTATTTAAGAAAATACATTGCTACAGTACTGAGGGAAAGGTCCTTCTACATGGTGAAGGATAAGAAGAGGCTAAGATAAGAAGCAAAGGGCAAGGCTTTTTGATCACCGTCACACACTGGTACTGGGACTAGTTTTACATCACGTCTTCATCAGTGACCTGGATTCATCAGTGGACTCTCCAACCAGGTGGACAATGTTAAGCTCTTTTGGGAAGACAGATACTATACTGGTAGGAAGGAACTCACGACCTTAAAAAACCTGAGCAGACAAATGAAGATGGAAGATGTAAATAATTTCAGGGGAGAAGAAAAGCATTACTTGCACATTTTGCAGAATCAGACCAGTAGTCAGTACAGGAAAGATCATGGCATCTTCAGTGACAACATACAACAGCAGCCAGCAGTGTTACAGACCAGGCAGGTATAAGAAAGACCAGTTCTCTTTTTGCTGTAGAACTCTGGTGCAGCCACACCTTGAGTGCTTCATGCAATTTTGTCCTGGTATCTCCAAAAAGATGCAGTATAGCTAGAGAAGGTTCAGAGAACAGCAACTGTAAAGACCAAGGGTCCTGAGAAGCAGAGACTAAAGGGCCCCAGGACTCAGCACAGAGAGATGTGGAAGAGAGGGTCTGATTAAGTCCTATACAATCAACAAAGCAGAAGATACACCGGAAGAACTACTGTTTACCTAATCATAGCAAACCAGTAAAGGGACACTTGGTTTAAAACACAAGTACTCTACACAACAGCAACCTGGAACTTGCTGCCATGAGATACTGTCGAGGTAGACAGTATCAGCAGACTTGACAAATGCATGCATAACAGATCTGTAAGTGGATACTAAATGGATGAGGCATGTACATCATCTTTGAAGATACCTTTTCTCCCATCTTCATTTCAAACACTTTCCTTTTGCCTCTATCAACTATTCCATAGAGACTACACTAGTGTCACCCAACAGGGCATTTTCTTACATTATCTATCAGTTGGAGAGATAATACAGCTCGGGGGGAAAACAACACAATTCTCCCATTCTAAGAACAGTGACTGGTACTCAGTCAATAGCAGCCTCAATGCTTCCTCCCCCCCCCAAAAAATAATCCAGTGCAGCTTTTTGTTTTTTCCTTCAAAGCACACACCTAACTTTTCTGTGCAGCATAATCTACCCCAGATAAATTAAAGATATCAGATGAAAGACAGTGACAAAGTGACAAGATCAGAATCCTGGCAGAGGAGAGAATATCTAGCTCTCCCTGAATATTACACAGTGATTCAAGCGCCTAAATCAAGGCTCTGCATTTTAATCTTGGTTTGAAAATTAAGAAATTAAGGATTAAAGTACTCAACATCCTATTAGTTTTTTACAGCTATCGACTTAAGCTAGCTTATATGAGTTTTACAACGAAACTCAAATACCAAGAAGGAATTTTTCTGAAGACAGTACGTATTACCAACTTCTCTTCCCCATACATTGCCCAATATATTTCTCAAACAAAACCCAAGTTTGTTTTACAAACAGCTAGCAGTAATAAAATCAAAAGTGTTGCCACTACAGAATGAAAACTGAGGAGCATATTTTTAATTTTAAGCTCAGAAGATAAAGTAGCTCAAATGGACAGTATTTAAGAAACCTAAAATACAAATTGGAAGTTGTTGACAACTTGTTGATGCTCAATGGTTCTTGAAACTAACAAAAACTGCACTGAGCTGCATGTTATCTAAAGCTTTAGAAACAGTGCAGATTCTCAGTCTGATTCCATTCTCCAAGGCAAATTTAATGTAGAGTATAGAGAGTTACAGAGAAAACTCACATTCAACTTGTCTTTATAATACTTTTAATAAATGTTTCAATAAGTCACAGAGATATACTTTATTATACATTAGACTACTGTGTATAGAATCACTAAGCCTGTTAAATGCAGGATAACTAAACAAATTATTCTATAAGATATAGCAATTTTTTTGCCTTTCTTTGGATTACTGAAGAGAGTGGGTTTTTAAATCTTTCAAAAAATCACTAAATAAGATACTCAGATATATAAATTTTCAGCTTACCTTTTTCCTGTGAATTCGGCTTGACCCTTCTTATTGAAGATGAATTTGGAGTCATTATATCCCCATCCATTCCACTTCAGAAGTTCTTGCCTTAAAGGGAGAAAAATATGTAAGTGAGAAAGTTAGCATATTGTGAGGTTGAAATGACTTGCAGTTATATGGCTTTGGAAAAATGCCTTAATCAGATAGTAATTCAAGAAATCAAATGCATATCAAAAGTGCATAGCTTAATAGAGCAAAAAGCCATTCTGCAGTCTCAACCATTCCTCCTCCAGATTAAATCCTAAAACCTGAAAGACAATATGCTTTATAAAACAACAAGCTGAAGTCAACCTACACTGTACGGCGATATTCTCAAATTGGCAAGAGCAATATTTGAAAGATGCTTCTTTTATATCTATATATAAATACTAACATGGGTAACAGCTAAATATTTCCAGAATGAAAGAAACATTTAACATTATTATCTTGACAAAGAATAATAATTTTAAATTTTAGTTGTTTGACATCACTACTGTAATCCCATAGCATTCTTAACATTCACTTGATGAGGCACTCCCAGAGACGCATTTGAATTGAAAAACGCATTTAGGAAAGTTAAAAAAACCCCCTAAGAACTGCAGGAATAACATACCAAATGTAACCTGAATGGTGGCGTGCTCTGAGGTCATATAAGAAGGAGAATACAAAAAAAAACCAAACCCACAACTGACAAAATACAATCGACAAAACTGAAATACCTCAAGTACAATCACACCAAAGCACGGGATCTCCTTCTTCTTTCCTGCCCCTTTCACAGAAAATATATAATAGCAAAGACAGACTCAGGAACACTTAGTTTGACTCTGGCTTTACAACCTGATGTTGACTCACCTCTAGATTTATACTTGAACTGTCTCATTTTACAGAACACATTTCCTATTCAGTACATTGGCTTCAAGAAAATACCAAGCTCACTAAACTTCACTTTAGTCTTTGACAGAAATATGGAATATTTTAGCCAGAAATACTAGGAAGTGACCAGTTCTTTCTTGCCTTTTAACTTAAAAGCCAGAAAAATCACTACTGAAGTGTATGAAACGTTATAAAGCAAAGCTCACTTAATGTCTTTTAATACATACTTTATATATACATTCACATATATACACAAAAAACTACATTGCATGAAGGTAAAAACGTAAAAGAAATGAGTTACCATGGAAACAGTGACAATAGGAGCTGAAAACAGTGACTAGGTTTAATGAATTTAGATATTTAACTTTCATTACAATGCCCAGCACTGAAGCACTAGTTTGACTCAATGCAATAAGGATTTCTACAGCAAAATATTTGTTCAACAAGTACAAGCATTTTCTGCATTTTTCTAGAAAACTGGCTATGGAATAATCAAGGAGAGAATGGGCAGAGCCCCTTCAGGTCACAGCACAAGGCATTATATTAAGTCCTCAAATAACCACTGCGATGCCTACAAATCAGGCAGAAGCTTAAAAGGTGGCAGCATGCCCAGGCCAGGGGGACAGGCGGGTGGCCCCCAGCCCACCAGCTGAACCAGTGCTCCTGAGGCTTCCGGTCACTGAGCTGGGCAGGCAGAGGCCTCCAGACCTATGCCATTTCTGGAGAGGCAGCACCTCAAATTCAGTTATGGCCCACTCACTACAAGACAGACATTGAGCTGCTGAAGCACAGGCAAAGACACCAGTGAAGGGTCTGGAGTACAAGTCTTATGCGGAGCAGATGAGTGAACTGGGGTTGCTCAGTTTGTAGAAAAGGAGCCCGAGAGAAGACTTTATCACACTCTATAACTACATGAAAGGAGGCTGTAGCGAGGTGGGTGCTGGTCTCTCCTCCCAGGTAAGAGATGGGATGAAAGAAAATGGCCTCAAGTTACGCCAGGGGAGGTTTAGACTGGATATTAGGAAAAATTACTTCTTTGTCAAGCATTGGAACAGGCTGCCCAGGAAATAGATGGAGTCACCATCCCTGAAGGTACTCAAAAGAAGCATGGATGTGGTGCTTACGGACACAGCATAGCGATGAACTTGCCAGTGTTAGGCTTACAGGTGGACTTTATGATCTTAAAGGTCTTTTCCAACCTAAACAATTCTGTGATTCTATTTCAACAAATCTATACCTGCCATTACTCTCCAAATCTCATGTTTTAGTGAGATACACAGCGACTGGCTAAAAAAGTTTCTCTCCTTAGGAAACTGAAGAACAAGCACAGCGTCCCACAGGTATCCAAAATCAGCATTCGAAGTTTAACCCCCATGGAAGTTACACCATGGAAAACATTTTCCAGTAGTTTCAAATTCACATCACAAGTGCGTATCAGACATCTGTATACACAATACATACAGCTGCCCACTGAGAAGAGTTTTATACTGCAAAAGTATCACCAACAGTTACAGTTTCTTATTTTCTAAGGTCTAAAGCACACTGATATTATAACATCAGAAGTAAACACTGTTTGTTCACTTACAATGAAGTTATAAGATTATGTTTCAACGAAAGACCCAAGGAAGATAAAGTAACAAATGAAACTTCAATACATGAGCCAGCATGTGATTTAACAAAGAATGGAATTGCCTATTACACAGAGGTACCATCTGAGCACAAATATCAACAGAACTTCCCACTTCTCCAAAATAATCTGAAGATCTGATACATTGTACTCAAAAGCTTAGACAAACAAGCTAATTAGCTCTAAGGACAAACTGACAGGCTTCACCTATTTTCTTCAGAAAAGGAGGATAGAAAGTTCAGTTCAACCAAGCTGAAACGATGTGACTCAGGTGAAGCAAAGCCAAGATGCTTACATCACATTTCCTCACAATAACCAACAAGCATTTTCCATTCAATGACGAGCTGCATGCTCAGACTTTAAAACAACATATACAAAAAATACTCAGACACTCCTGATCTGTGATCCAAGAACCAGCATATTCTTGGAAATGAGTTTAAGTGGCAGTTTTAAGTGCTACCACATGGGCTAGAAATGAGTCAAGGATTTGCCAATATAATAATGCAAATGGTCTTGCAGGTTGTAGACTGCACAAAACTCAGTACATGGATGTAGCAAGAGTGAGGTAGTATTGTAGTACTAAGGAGTTTAAACAAGACATTATGCAAACAGTAACTCCTCAAAGCCACCTCAGGTGGATTTTTGGTTACCAATTCAGACCATCAGCTGGAAATTCAAAACCCTTTGTGGTGAGACCAGAAAGTCATTCTCCCTCTCCTCGGGAGCATTTGCTGTCTGGATCATGCCACTTCACAACCAAGAAAGCAAGCCCTCCAGAGTGTTTTCTTAAACCAGTAGTAAATTAGTATCAGGTGCCTGGAAATTAGGAAAGGGAATGTAGCTCAAGGTATCTCTTCAAGAACTACTCTGCAAAAGCATGATTTATTTGGAGAAGAATGCCATGCTGTAGGCAGGGAGTATCTGCTGTTTGTCATTCTTGCAATTCTTCCCTCTTGGAGGATCTTCCCTACAGCAAACTAAACGTAATCACTTTGAAGTCTGAGTCAAATAACATCCGATTTAAAGCACCAGACACATTCAAGTTCTCTAGCTCACATTTTCAGCTGAACCCCTGCAGCCACACATACACCACAAATTCAGTGATAGTTCTGTTTGTTGAATATCTGATATCACAATCACCAAGCTTCTAGGGTCATATTTACAGTTTATATCTACTGTAAGGTGGCTAATATAGATACAACGGTTCTAAGCATAAATTAAGACAAGGGGTTTTTAGGCACTCCAAAGCACAGTGGTGGCTTTTCTGAACACTGCTCTGATAACAAACTAACTCATTACACACATTTCTAGCCTCAACTATTTCATTATTCTTCATTCCACCACATTGTAATAAGAAAAAAAAGCCCCAGGGAATAAGAAAACTGGTGTTCCTCCAGTGTTCTTTTGTAGAATTCTTAAGTCAATTAGGGTGAATTAAATATTGAGGAAAGCCAGGACATTATACCCGTGCTTCTCACACAGCCAAATAATGATTCATACGCAACAGAACACTTAACTAAAAGTTAACTCTACTTCTCCTACTACAGTTGACACCAGCTTCATTTTTATCTTTGAAGAGACTGCTTTGCCACAAAACATGCATGCACATGGCTACTTCCAGGCAGTAAAAAAACAAGCACTTAAATATTTTCAAAACACTAGAGATCAGTCCTTTGAGAAGTATTTTTCGAAAGCTTGCAAAAAAGAAAACTTGTTTTGTGACATGAAATGAGTTAACAAAGAAATCTATTGCCTGCCATTTATTGTCAAACCCAAAGATAATTCAACCAACAGCTCCTGGGCAACACTGTTTTACCTATTACACAGAGAATTTTTAGCATGATCTGTAGCAAATACATGAGCTAACTGCTGAAGAACACTTTCTTCTACAACATGAGCCCCGAAGACCTGCACACAACAGCCCACTTTTGGATATAACACTACACAGGCATTATGCTTGTCCATCACATGCAGCCTACAATTGATTTTTAATACTTTGCATTATTTGTTGTCTATCAAATAGCATTTTAGGAAAGTCTAGTTGGCTGCAACCTGTTACACTGCACCTGTCCTTACTTTGCTTCGGCTCAAAGCAGCTTCTAGACAGGCTCAAATATTTACTTTAGTCTATTGCATAAACAGATCATTCTATTCAGTTTAAATAAACAAATAATGTTTAAAGAAACTGCTATATATACACATGTTCACTATCTTGTACATAACAATTCGTATCTCAGTAGATGTCAGGAGTAGATCTACTTCCTTCAGTTTTTGCTGTTAATTACTTCTTGCTTTCATACAACAATCCATATTGTACAGTGCATATTAAACATACCTTACACTCCTATCTTGTCTTTAGGTTTTTCCCTAAAAAATAAATAATGAATAAATCCAGTTTGTTTACTTTGTATCAAATTATCAAATAATACCTATCATATTACTTGCATTCTCACAGATTTCTTGGCATGTTATTGCCTGACATTGAACTACTTGGAGCTAGATGACAGACATGAGTTGATGTTGCACATGAAGTCACATTTGCCTTCTGATTATGACATTGTTATCAGATTAACGTTTCCATATGATGATAATCATCTTATCTTTCCCTCCACTTTAAGCATTAACACTGACTAGCAATTAACCACTTCGACACAGTCCCAGAGCCTCTGGCAAAACAGTCACCCTTCCTTACTGCAGCAGACTCTTACTATTCTGATTTGTTAAGACTGTCTGGTGGCATCAGCCCTTTCCTTCTCTACCCTAATCTCCACCGCCTTAAGTTCAGACGTCAGCTATATCAAGACTTCGTGTATTGTTAAGTGTTGCTTAAATGCTGTTGCCTAAAAAGTTAAGCCTTTAAGTCAAGATTGCTCTGAGCACTGGTGTTAAGATACGAAGCCTCTTTGATATTATTAGGTTGGTGCAAAAATAATTGCTGGTTTTGTCATTGTAAACTGTGATGCTTATTTTGGATTAAGCTTTGACCGTGTTCACGTAGCATACCATTTTAAAGCACAATTAGCCCTACCTATTTATGCAATTGGTTTGTTTTCACTGTTTATTCCTTCTTATATTATGCTGTCAAATTAAAGATATTAAAAAAGCAAATTCAAGTGATCCTGTTGCACAAGTTCAAAGGGGGCGTAAAGCAGCAGAAACTTCTAGCAGTATCAATCAAGCATTTGGCCAGGGGGCTGTCAAATGTACAGCTCAACAATGGTTTCAAAAATTTTGTAACAGAAATCAGAGCTTTGAAGATGAGGAAAGTTGTGGACATCCTGCTGCAATAGACAACAACCAATTAAGGGACATTATTGAAGCAGACCCCTGCAAAACAGCTCAAGAGGCTGCAGAACTAAAAGTTGCTCATTAACAGTTGTTCTACATTTGCATCAAAAAATCAAAAAAGCTCAACAAATGGGTGCCACATGAGCTGAATGAAACCAAAAAAAAAAATCATTATGAACTCTGCTCTGCACTTCTGCACAATAAAAATAATCCATTACTTGATCGTGTTGTGATATGTGACAGTAGATGGCTTCCATACAACAACCAACAGTGATCTGTGCAGTGGCTGGACTGAGGTGAAGCACCAAACACTTCCCCAAACTGATGCTGCATCAAAAGAAGGTTATGGTCCCTGTTTGGCGGTTGGCAAGTAGAATCATCCACTATAACTTCTTGAATCCTTGCAAAACCATCACAGCAGAGAAGCACTGCCAGGAAATTGTTGCACCAAGAACTGCAACATTTGCACCCAACATCGGTCAATTGAAAAGGACCGGCTTTTCTCCATCACAACACTTAATTGCATCTCACAAATGACTCCACAGAAGCTGCATGAACCGGGCTACCAAACTACCTTCCCCAGCTTACTCACCAGATCTCTCTCCCAATGATTACCACATTTTCAAGCATCTTGACAACTTCCTGCAAGAGAAGGTTTTCCACAGCCAAGCAGGAGTTAATTCACAGTGCTGCTCAGTATAGTCATAACCATTACCAGTAATTACAATAAGAATTTCAAGAGTCCATATAAAGGTATGGCAATACTAACACATTACCCTGAGCAACCCAAGTGTGAACTTGGTACAGAGCAGGAGCTGACTATACACTCATCCCTTAGTTTACCCTGGATAACACTATGCCCATAATAATGAAAAGAGATCCACAAGCCTCTCCATCTCACAGAAAAGAAGCTTCTCCATTGAAGAGATAGGAAAAATCACAAAAGCCTGCCTGGTTTTCTCTTGCTCTGGGACAGAAAAATTTTAAGCCTACAAGCTACAGAATGAACATTTAGTTCCATTCAATCAATATTCCCTTTCAGCAAGGAACAAATTGTTTAAAGCTTGATTTGAGTAAGTTATAATACAAGCTATTACGGCAAGATTAACATCGGTGTATGCTCCACCTTTGAGGCACTTACTTACTAGCATACATAACAGTTACTCTGGTACAACTGTGTTCAAGGAAGTTGTAGTACCTTCATGTTTTTAAAGCAGCACAAACTGAACACTTCATGTACTTATCTGCAAAATAACTATGTGTTTTTAACAAGTCTTGCCAGCAAAGTGAGTTTACTAATAACCAATACACAAAAGTCAGCAGTATAACATGCAAGTTCAGAAAAAGTTATTTGAAGGAAGGGTTCTTTTCCAACTTGATTTTTTAGTAAGTTTTTCAGCATACCTATCATCCTGTTAAGGCTTCAACACAAAATGTATAACGACGATCTCCATCTTCCACTGCAATACCAAACTGAAAAGTTAAATTCAAGCCAGAAATGCCACCAAGAAATAACACCTCTCCACTCTATTAATATCTAATATTTCCCTCAAAAGGATACTCATTTAAGAATAGATGACTGCCTTTCTAGAGGAATTTCCCCATCTCAACAACTGTCACTTTAAAAAGTAGTAAGTGTATTACAATCCTTAAACACATCTATTCGCAGACACATTATTTAGCCTTCAGCAGCATTTTCATTTGGGTACAGGAAAAGTTAGATAAGAACCTACAGACTCTCAGTCAATTTCATGCACACTCCATCCTCCAATCACTGGTGATTAAAAACATCTAGATAAGATCCTTACAGTTTGGTTTTTGAACTATCAACAATAAAACTGCTTCTGCAGGTCACTGTCTAGTGACTATTGGATAAGCAGCCAGAAAAAACAACTCCGTTTTACTGAGCAGACACATACGTCTAAAGTACTACAAAGGCTTTCTTTTTTCCATGACAGAAAGTCTTCTACTTCACAGAAGAAATGCAGTGTAAGGAGAGTGCACCTAGATCTGGTACAACAGCATTTGTAGCTCTAACACTATTTCAAATACTACAGAAAAGATGCAACAGGTATAACAGACAAAAAATTCGCTTAAGATACTTTTGGCTGCATCTTTTCTATGAAAAATTAAAGTAATAGTTCAAAAGAGGCAGAAAAACGGAATCATTGTACGGAAGACTGCAAGAAAAACATCTGGGTTTGGACTGTCCTAATATTGCTGATAAAAGCCACACAGTTATCACTGTACTCACCTATTGCTCAGTTATTTTTACCATTTTTTTTTTTTCAACCAATCTTCTAGGTGTCTCGAGTAGATCAACCAGCTCTCGATTAGCTGGAAGTCACTAGATCAGGCCTCAGGTGTTCATCACTTGCCGCCTCCAAATCAGTATAAGCAACAGAACTGTCTTTCTCCCTCACTGCTCACTTCAAAATGTGGGTATTAAACCCAAACTCTACCTAGATCTTCATATTCAAGCTATATTTAATTCTCAGAACCTTCACATGCAACGTGTCAAACATGTTTCAACCATATCTCAGATGTTCAGAGGGAACCTTTGGAGAGCTCTACAGTTTTTGTTTGTTTCTATCCATACAAAAAGGCTATGCTCTAGGTACATCAGAACAGTTGTACCTATTGTACAGACCAAGCTTTCCAGCAGCTCTCTTACAACTGCTGGATACTTCCCTGGGGGAATACATCACATTGATCATAAGCTCCTTGAAGCAATGTAATTTTTATTCTTAATCCAGAACAAATTATTTACCACAAAAATAGCAATCCATTATGATCCTATAGCTAAACCTTAACATGGGAGAGTAATGTTGATAACCTGTAGAAGCACAAGCGTTAAGTTTGCTATGCCTGTGTTTTCACAGAGAAAGAAGCTATGTAAAAATGCACACTTTATCACATGCATCTTCACAAGGGCCTGTTTCTCCTGTTTTGAGGGTGCAATAACTGGCTGTAGAAATTAAACACTAATCCATTTAAAATAAATCCCTGAAGACTAGCTAAACTGGCATTCTTTCAGAAAAGTAATTCCTTTCCTAAATTCAAACCAAAGAAAAACACTCACCATGGAAGGCAAATTTGGAATGACTCATTTTTTTCCTATGAGCAGCACTGTTTGACACCTCCTGCAAGAGCACCAAATCGCCCTCAGTGAGAGCTAAAGGCTTTCCAAAGTCGTTAGCATCTGACTACATGCCCATAACACGCCAGTCCTCCCAAAGCAGACAAGCTCAGCTTGTGGCCCTGGCACAAAGCGTCTGTTAGAATAATTCAGACTACTTGCCCCGTTGCTCTTTCTCTGGAAAAAAGTTGAGAGCAACACCAAGGGCATGAATTGAATTTTTCCTCAAAGAAGTAACAACTCTCTTGTCCACTATTTGCCTGAACTGACTCTTTCCGCTTGCCCCCCATACATTAACCACACTAGTCCCTAGACACAGCGCGATGGAGAAACTGTAGGTTGCCTGTAACAGAAAACTTAAAATTCTCCTACGCATAGCAAGCCAACACACCATACAGAAAATCCACATGATAGAATAGGGAAATCACAAAACAAGTATCACCCCAACAGAAAGGTGGGTCACATGATAAGTTACACGAAACCACATCACAGTATTATAATTGTAGCATCTAAAGGAATCTACTAAATAAATAAATCTAAGAGCCAGCGAAACAACTTTGAACTGGACAATTTGACTATCTCTCTTCCCTTGGTCTCTCATGTGCTGAGATTCCTTACTACTAAATACAGTAAGAAACAGAAAAGGTAGTTAATATGCCTAAAACCATTCACTTCTAAGAAACTTGAGTTGAACCCTAACACATTAGTACATTTTTCAGCAGCACTCACATAACGCGAGGGTTCCACATGTGTGAGCAGAGGAGGACTGAAAGCCCTTACACAAACCTCAACCTTCAAATGCACTGCACTCTTCATTACAGCAGCCTCAAAGTACTTCACAAACATTGAGCCTCTTCTCAATGTGGTTGGAAAGCTGCTTGGCAGAGAAGGACCTGGGAGTGTTGGTCAACAGCTGACTGGACATGAGCCAGCAGTGGCCCAGGTGGCCAAGGAAGCCAAGAGCATCTTGACTTGTATCAGAAACGGTGTGGCCAGCAGGACCAGGGAAGTGATTCTGCCCCTGTACTCGGCACTGGTGAGGCCGCACCTCAAATACTGCATTCAGTTTTGAGCCCCTCACTACTACAAGAAAGGCACTGAGGTCCTGGAGCGTGTCTAGAGAGAGCAATGAAGCCGGTGAGGGGGCTGGAGAACAAGTCTTACATGGAGTGGCTGAGGGAACTGGGTTGTTTAGCCTGAAGAGAGAGAGGCTGAGGGGAGACCTTGTCACTCTTTACAACTGCCTGAAAGGAGGTTGTAGAGGCAGGTGTTGGTCTCTTCTCCCAGGTGACGCGTGATAGAACCAGAAGGAATGGCCTCAAGCCGTATCAGGGAAGTTTAGATTGGATATTACAAAAAATTTCTTCACAAAAAGAATTTATCAAGCACCTGGAACAGGCTGCCCAGGGAGGTGGCTGAGTCACCTACCATTCCTTGAGGTATTTAAGAGGTGGATAGGTGAAGTTGCTCAGGGATACGATTGAGTAGTGAAACAGGTACAGTTAGAGATGATGATCTCAAAGGTCTTTTTCCAATCTAGGGATTCCTATGATTCTCCAGTCACTGAAGTGACTATGAAGGACTTCCCGCCTTCACAGAATCACAGAATGTTTTGGGTGGAAGAGATCTTTCCTTGAAGATCACCAGTCCCAATCCCCGTGCTGCGGGCAGGGACACCTCCCTCCAAGCTCCGTCCAACCTGGCCTCGAAGCCCTGCAGGGATGGGGCAGCTACAGCTCCCCTGGGCCACCCGTGCCAGCGCCCCAACTCTCTCAGAAGAAAAGACATCCGTAATTTCTAACCTAAATCTCCCATCTTTCGGGTTAAAAGCGTTACCCCGTGCCCCATCCCCGCGCTCCCCGCCACCAGCTGCAGGCGCCCCTTAAGCCACAGACGGACACCCCCCCCACGTCCCGCCGAGGCGGCCGAAGCCCCTTTCCGCGGCGCCTCTCCCGCCCGCTCCCGCACCCACCGCTTCTTCGGGATGGAGCCCGAGGCGGGCCGGGCGGGGCCGCCCTGCGCCTTGCAGGGGCTCGGGGCCGGCGCGCCCCGCAGGTGCCCCGAGATGATGCGCAGCCGCCGCCGGGCGGAGGACGAGGACGAGGACGAGGACGAGGACGAGGACGCGGACCCGCCGCCGCCTCCCGCCGCCGCCATCGCGCTGCCGCGCCGCGACCGCCGCCGGGTGAGAGGTCGGGGGAGCGGAAGGGCCCGCCCGCCGCACCCCTCATATGGCCCGGGCCGCTCCGCCCCCGGGGCCGGGACCGCCCTGCGGGGGGAATCGCCGTGTGCGGGGGACCGGGGGTGCTGTGTGCGGGGAGCGCTGCCGTGTGCGGGGGCCGCTGCGTGCGGAGAGTGGGGTGTGCACGGAGTGCCGGTTGCGGGGGGCGATGGGAGCGGGGGGCGGTGGGTACGGGGAGTGCCGGTTGCGGGGGGCGCTCGGCTGTCACAGTGGCAGCGTGGTCAGGGCTGGCGGAGATCCCCAGCGATCACCCAGTCCAGTCCTCCTGCCAGGCTGGATGGGGCCTTGAGCAGCTGTCTGGTGGGAGGTGCCCCTGCCCGTGCCAGGGGCCTGGAACTGAATGGGCTTTATGGTCCCTTCCATCCCAAACCGTTCTGTGATACTGTTCAAGCTGGATCACCTGCACAGGAAGGTGTCCGGGCAGGCTTGAGGATCTCCAGAGAAGGAGACTCCACAGCCTCCCTGAGCAGCCTGTTAGGTGCTCCATCAGCCTCAATATAAAGATTTTTTTTCTCATGTTGAGGTGGACTTTCCTGTGCTCCAGTTTGTGCCCGTTGCCTCTTGTCTTGTCCCTGCACACCTCCGGCCCCATCCTGTCCCTTAGATGTTTATAAGTATTGATAAGGTCCCCTCGCAGTCTTCTCTGAGCTAAATGGCCCAAGCTCACTCAGCCTCTCCTCATAAGAGAGATGCTCCTGATCATCTTCGTAGCCCTCCGCTGGACTCTCCCAGTAGTTCTTGCTCTTTCTTGAGCTGGGGAGCCCAGAATTGGACACAGGACTCCAGATAGGGGCTCACTAGGGCAGAGTAGAGGGGAAGGATAAACTGCCTTGACCTGCTTGCTACACTCTTCTTGATGCACCTCAGTTTAACATTGGAGGTCACATTGCTGGCTCATCAACTCATTGTCTACCAGGACTCCCAAGTCCTTCTCCACAGAGCTGTTTTCCAGCTGGTTAACTCTTAACCTGTACTGGTGCATGGGGCTTTTCCTCCCTAGATGCAGAACTCTACACTTGCCTTTGTTAAAATTCATTAGGTTCCTCTCTGCCAAACTTTCCAGCCTGCCAAGGTCTCCCTGTATGGCAGTACAGCCTTCTGGTGTATCAGGCACTCCTCCTGGTTTTGTATCATCAGCAAACTTGGTGAGAGTACACTGTCTGCTCATCCAGGTCATTGATGAGTATGTTGAACAAGACTGGGCCCAATACTGACACCTGGGGAACATTGCTGGCCACAAGCTTCCAATCAGACTCTGTACCACCAACCACAGCCTTCTGAGCTCTGCCATCCAGCCAGTTTTCAATCCACCTCACTGTCCACTCATCTAACCTGCACTTCCTAAGCTTACCTATGAGGATTTTATGGGAGACAGTGTCAAAAGCCTTGCTGAAGTTGAGGTAGACAATGTCCACAGCTCTCCCTTCATCTACCTGGGTAGTTATGGCACCATAGATGGCTGTAGGATTGGTAAAGCGTGATTTCCCCTTGGTGAATCCATGTTAACCACTCCCAATAACCTTTCCTGTCCTCAGACGGCAATGGAGGATGTGCGTATTGCTGGAGCCTCGAAGCCGAGGCCTGTGTCCGCAAGCAGTCGTGCAGCCCCCAGAAGAGCTTCAGGCCTCTGTAGTTCAGGGCTTACATGGCAAAACAAGAGACAAAAGGCTTTATTGGAGGGTTCTCATATCTTGCTTTACAGTTATCACCCCTTTAGATCTGTAAACAGATTGGAGAGAATACAAAGGTGCATGTTCTGTAAAGAAGAGGATTGCCTAAGTTAATGATGAAATGCTAATGAATGGCAATAACATAGGTGGGTTACTTAAGATATTGGTTGGTGAGGTGGCAAATAATCCTACGGGAGTTACAGATTTTATCATTATTGTTAACAGGGACACAAGGCCTTGGTGAGTGACTTGAGGGCTGCTGAGCTGGGTGCATCTGCTTGTGCAACTTGGCGGTTCTTCCCACGCCATACATTACTAGAAGAGACATCCCAGGCTCCCAATGATCTGCATCCCACAGTAAACCAACACAATGAAATGAATGCTGACTGACTGGTGAGAATATATTCTGTACCCAGGACAGCCATCACTGGGTACAGAATTGCCAATTCTGACCATGTTTGAGCCCTGTGAGAACAGCTGCAAGTCACTCTGTAGCAACACTTTGAAGTCAAAGAATTGGGATTTAAGGGGAGATACAGATGTGATGTCAACCCCAGGTGCTGTCTGCTACCATCGTGCAGTAGAGTGCTTTGGTCATGTTTGAATTCCCACTCAGGAAAAGATGTGGCGACTGGAAAGATTTTAAAGGAGAACAGATGAGAACAGGGTTTATTTTCAGCAGAGAATGAAAAAAGGCTGAATGAAGTCCAGAACAGTATGAAGTGAAAGGGAGCAATCAATCTGCCCTTCTTGTCCTGGCTATGTTGGTAAGAAGTGACAAGCTCAAACTACAAGATGGAATTTCAGTATTAGCATTAGAATACTTTCTAATGGCAGTGAAAATTAAAAATTGTTGCAGTCTACCAAAGCAGAGTACAAACTCACCTTCATTAAACAGCGTTAAGAACAGACAACATACATCTATCAGATACGATACTGTTGTAAGCAGTTCCGTTCAGGGCAAGGTGATGTGCTAGATGCCCTACTCATATTAATTACAACTTTTTTCCTGTGATGTGAAATACCTCACACTGTTAAAGACTACCCAGTTGTCACACAGGACCTACTTTCATGATCAGCTTTTGTGGTTGGATGCCCAGCTTTTTGGAAGTCTTGAAGTGGAATGCTAAAATATATGCAATTAGTGTACTGACATCTTGCCTGTCTTTGAGTGATTTGCTGATTCCTTCCTTCCTCATATACCCCTGTGCTTGTTATGTCATGTATGTGTAATAAATCACATGAAAATTCATAGAACTCTTACCTTACCCTCTTTCGAATCTGTTTCAGGAAGCTATTTCTCTGGTGATATTTCAACACGATGCCTTTCCATTAACTAAGCAACTGGCAGAAAATTCTCTAGGGAGCAGCATCTAGCCAAAAGTTCTCTGGGGAGCAGTATGTAGTGCATGGGCAGTGAGACTTTGGTTCACTTCCCTGCTTCACGTGCAATTCTGGAGCCTCTTTAAGTCATAGCTCCCCTTATATAAACCAGGGATAATAATAATTTCTCCCCAGAAAGACTGATTTGAAGATAAATACACTAAGAACTGTGTGACAATATAAGATCAGCTCCTATAAGACCTAGTCATGAAAAGCAGTACATAAAAGCTACAAAGGTATTATTACATCTTGTTATGTTTTTATTCACACCATTGTTAATTGATTTTATGCTCTTTGTGTACTTCAACTAGAAAACAGTCTGTAATTTTCCTGGGGCCGGAACTGCACTAGTTGCAATGGGGTCTCAGCTTTAGGTTAGGTTTCTGGTATTACTGCAACATAAACAGCTGCTCCAGCAGTTTGATAGTTTGGTTATGGAGTTAAATTTCCCCCCTGTGAATAATTTGTATATTACTTTCCGGATTAACTCATGCATATCCACATTTAGCTGTCTGCTGCTGTGGAGACAGTCTGTAGGGATCAAACACAGGTCTCTTGACTGAGTTTGCATTCATGTTGTTTACTGAAGTTCTGGCTATAGCTGGGGGGACTTTAAGTCACAGTTACCTAAACCTACATTACTGAACACTAACAAAGAGATACTAGGTTCATTGTAGTAGGCCTCAGATTTTCTTGGAACACTTCTTTGTATCACAGTCACTTGTAAGGAACATAATCATAGCGGTTCCCAGTAAAAAATTGAATTCAACTAGTATTGATAAGCAATATTTGTCACCACGTCAGAACTTAATCCTTAAAAAAGTTCCCAATTCATTTTCAAGTGTGTGTGTGTCTGGAGATTTAACTGGGGGTGGTAGAGGCATGGTGGTGTGGTTTGGAAACCAGTGACAATCCTTGTCCCATCTAGTTGAAGATGTTCCTGGTAATTGCAGGGGGGTTGGACTAATTGAACCTTAAGTGTCCTTTCCAACCCAAACCATTCTGTGATACTATAGCTAAGCAACACCTTGCTTTAGTGCAATAGGGGTCGTTGCTTACTGTAAGAATGCCGGGTTCCTGCCAGTGCTCTCTATGCCATCCTCAGCTTCCTTCGAAGGGTGGCAATCTTCATAAAAAGAAGCAACAACATAGTGTACTGGCAGATCATGAGGTCACTGTTTCTCATCATTTGCCTAAAGCAAATTACTGGCATATTTTCAAAAAAATGTGTAATTGAATCATATAAAGTCTGTTTGATAGGTAGAAGTGCTGAAAAGAAAACCTAGGAAAACCTAGGAAACACAACAGTCTTGAAGGTGATATGGTTATGGCAAACAAAAGAACTGATCTCAGTAAAGATACCAGCAGAACTGCAATGTGGTAGTTCAAAGCATGTTAATGTTGCTGAGCCAAAGCAGCAGCATTGACCATTCCATGCATGACCGTACCTGACTGCATTTGCAAGCCTGGGTGAGATGCCAGTTCAACGTGACACTCCTTATGTCATCAAAGACCTTCATTTCCAGAAATCTGCACATTGGCATTTTCAAGAAACATAGTTTTAAAGAGAGTTTACAGTGTAATACAAATAAAGTAGCCAAAATACTTTACACTTTCAGAGAGCTCTATTATGTAGTACTCCCTAAGGAGAGCACAGAGGGAATGTGCTGCTAAAGACGAAGGCTACACTCGTGTGCAACCCGTACACAGCCTGTGAAAAGACAAGACTGATAAAATCTTCTTGCATTGAATGAAGTTCTTCAACAAACTGTTGAAAATCGCCTGAGATAGCGTGGGAGCCCTTGAGATGTACATATCAGATGTGGAAAATTATCTGATGGGATACATACACAGCCTTAAAACTTCAGCATCTTACAAGTTACTGAAACAGCAGCTGTACACACATCTAGAAGAGAGGGAGAGTACTGTATTGCACTTGCACTGTGAAAAAGGCTTTTGAAAAATGTTGGTTTTATTGAAACCTATGGGAGTTCCTGGCCCCAGCTGAAACTTGCAGCAATTGCCAGTGTAAGAGTAGAAACCTGTGCTGTTCCACTACTAAGTAACAGAAAAACGTTGGGGGATTATTTATTTTTCTTTTTTTTCGCTTTTAAAGTAGCACAGCTTTGCGTTATGAGATAATTCTTAATTCACCTTGCCAGTTCTGAGGGCAAAAGAACAACAGTATTCTAATAGTAGCCAGTGAGAAAATGAACCTAAGGAATCCTTTGTTTCTAGGAAGATGAGAAATTAGAAAGTAACTTTTTCGAGAGTCTTCATTTGTGGCACTACTTGCAAGGTTAAAACAGAAGGAAACACCTACTTGAATAAGGTGTGGTTTAGGTGTTCTCTCTTTCTCCGTTTCAGCTATTACTCAGATAATGTTGACACTGATATATTAAACCACCTTTTTGTTCTGTGCCTCTGTACAGAAAAACACCACCTACAGAAGAGGTGGGGTTTTGGTCGCCCTAGGTACAGGATGGGTGTGGGATTTCCATGGCTGAATCATGGGCTCAGACAAAGTTTATAAGGCAATAAAAGGAGGGAAAAGAGCATCAGCCCTTGAGATCACCTCTGGGTTAATAATTTTTTCACCAGACAGAAGGAAAAGGAAAAGAAAGCTTACACCTCTTCATGAAGATATCATTAACACCAAGTAATTCATGCTATGGGAGGAGTTTTGTTGATAGATGAATGGGCTAAGAAGGTTTCCTAAAAGGAGCCAATTTGTCTAAGACCTACATAGGGTTTATGCCATTTTTATAGTGTCAGCAGAGATGCTGGGAGAAAGGCACTGCCTCCATCCATCCACTACCAGTTTATGGCAATATGAGGCTCAGTGACACAGAACTAGAAAGGCCCAGATCTCAGAGCTAAGTGCTAGGGAGAAGCTTGCAGGACCTCAAGGCATTGGCAAGGATCAGCCTGGGTTTGGAAAGGTTACACAAGGATAGGAGGAGCTGAAACTAGGAAAAAGGTGATAAAAGCCTGCAGTGTGTGGGCCATGAATGAAACCTCTTATCTAGGGATCTCCAACTAGAAGCTGACCTTTTTTTCAATCTGGAAACGGTGAGTGGGCAACACAGTCTTTCTTTAAACATATAAAAAATACACACATTTTTGTACCTGGTCATCAACTCTCTCCTGGGAAAGAGGGAAAGTGTCAAAAATAATCAATTATTTCAGCTTTCAGTCAACAAGATGATCTGAACAGCTTAGAAATGCCAGAGGTTAGATGTAACTCTGTATCTGAACAAGAGCTGACCACTGAGAAGGAAGTGCCTAACCATCGTTCATAATATATTAAAAAATGCATATAGACTCCTCTTTGAAACTGCTGTGACTTCACTAAGCCTAAAACTGGTGGCCCAAGGCAGAGTTATGAGTAATATATTATTATTATCTATGTACTAGTAATAACTCCAGATCTGACTTTTCTGTGTATCATATTTCGCATGAAAGAAAAATACTTCCTAAATTGTTAGCTGTACACAAGGATGAGTTTGTGCATCAGTCAGTTCAGGGTTGGTCTTTGCAAACTGAATGAGAGACATTTCTATTTGTTTATTCTGTTTACTTTGGGTGGTAAAACCAGTTATACTCTCTCACTGGTAGCAATAGTGGCAGATATGTTTATCAACATACAGGTTCCCAATGAGGTCATTTCACTTTCTTCGTTTAACTAGCGACAATCCTGCTGCATCCAAATAAGTGAAGGAAAGACAGGCAGACTTCCTAGAAAACTGCACAGAAATGTATAGCTCTGCCCAGTGCCTACATTTCCACAATATGTGTTAAAAGCCTGTCAAGAGAAAAAGCTTTCATATTTATTTATTGGGGCAACTCAGTAAAACAAAACATAGTCACATATATGGCTTCCCACAGCTTTGTCAGTGAAAGTAAGCATAATTTGACATTTACAGATAGTTTTCAAGGTGCGTATCCCAAAGGAGCTCTAGTGTGGTTTGCAGACTTTTTTATCGGCCAAGACTTTCTCTCCTTCCCCCTTTTTTTAAGAGACCTGTCAATTAAAGTGAAATGTAACTGCCCAAAATGACAACAGAGCTTCTATGTGAACTACTTGCCTCCTCTACACTTTCTTGGCTGTTGCAGCTCTTGCACACCTGCATTTTATCTTGGTGACTTCATCCACTGGTGACATTTAATCCATATAATTATGATACTCTCCTCATTTTAATAGTAAGGTATGTTGGGAAAGGAGAGATGTCCTTCTGCATTTTCCCAAAATATATTGCTTTGACAACCATCAGACAATAGCTAAACATTCCATGAGGAAGTGAGCCAGAAGAAGCTGGATGTGGTAAACAGTAATCACGTTCAACAATTTGTCCTGATAATCCTATATCCTGGCACTCTCCTGTCCCCATGCTCTAATGCGTATGGCATGTGAGATCAACTCAGGATACTGTTAGGATCTCTATGTACACTTAATTCCTTTGGGGTGATACTAGGACCTAGATTCTATTATAGCATCTTGTTAAATAATCCATTCTAAGTATGCAGTGATGCACTGAAAATCTAGCACTAAAATTGTCCCAATCTCTCAATCCCAATCTATTGTGGCTAAATAAAAAAAACCCAAACAACCACGTTTCCTACGTCAGGTAGCAAGGCAACTTAAAAAAAACAAATCAGCTATTGCAAACCTTTCCTTGGAGTGTAATGAGAAGAAACAATTTGTTCTAGTGTCTATTACATTTGAAGACAATTACCTGACTACGCTCTAGGGAATACCAAGGTATGCAACATCAGACGCACAATTAAGCAATGTAATTGTGTAAACACTGTATTTGGGAGAGGTGGAGTGTTTGAACAGACCATGCAAAAACTACTCCCAAATGGAAACTGACAAATAATCACGTGACACTAGAACAGACAAAACACTCTTTAAATGTGAGTTGTATTTGACTGAATTGTTTGATTCTGCTTTCAGGGTGCCCTTCACATAATGCCATTGCTCTGTTCACTTTTCATGCAAAACAATTGATTTTTTTCCTTTGCTTAATACAATAGGATTCTCCATGATCTCAAGGGAAATAGATGTCAAAGCAGAATGAAACATCTACAGATTAGATTAAAACTCTTAATACCGACTCAATAATACTTTTATTAATCTCATATTATCTTATATTACTCTATAATGATCTCTCACACAATACGACAATGGTCTTGTAAAGGTAGCTACTAATGGGAAGTTAAGATTTTTATAACTAGTATAAGAGAATTTTCTTAAACATCTGAATTTCCCAGTGAATGATAGGTGCTTTGTGAAAATGGTAGATGGAATACAACTACTCTGAAGCCTCTGTTCTGATATATGTAGGGGCCCATATACTTTATAATTCTGATCCACAGTCTTTCAACACACAGCTAGGAGTGAATACTGTCCCTGCCACTGAGGTCTGCTGGGGGCATGGGTTAATCTGCGTCCTCATGTCCAGCAACAGATTTGCAGTGTAGGCACTGAGCTATGTGCACTGTCATCCAAACAGCCACCATTCTCTCAGTGCAGTCCAAACAACCACCATTCTCCTGATCCAATGTACTTCTGTCTTTGTTTAGCCCATGGTGATATTCACTTCCCTCTTACTTGGTTCCCCAAAATTTTCCTGCAATGCTATATTATGCTTCCCTCTACATTGCCAAATCAGAGGTGACAAATCAAAGATGCTTTCTCTGTCTGTTCTAACTAAATACAAGGGAATAATACAATTCAGTTTTAGAGATATGCCTCAGGATTGTAAGTTTAGAAAGATATCCAAGAATACAGGCAAAAATGGTGACAATAGATTAGATGTCAGGCAGAGAGTAGACAGAAACAGGCAGTGGGTTTAGCCATTTGAGGGTCTCTTTTCACGTTCAAGCACCCTAAGCAATTGAACAACGAGATAGTGGAGGCAAACTGAATGTCCAGCTATGGCTTTTTATGTGCTTCTGCCACAGAAAGCTTCAGCAGGAGACTGCTAATGCCAAGAGCACAAGATCTTCTATGTGCTTGTACCAGGTTTCTTTTGTATCTCTGCTGTTCCTCAAGTAATGAGTAACAGGAAGGAGGAATTGCAGTCAGCGAAAGAGGAACTGGAGGCATGGAGTTGTGAACAGGGAACTTAACAACAGTGTGGTGAGCGCCATCCGCCCCGTGGTACTCTAGTGGCTAACCACAGCAGAAAGGGTGTGATTTCCTGGTTTGCATTCAGCTAAATTATCATTATGCCAAAACTATACCATTTGCATTTTGTTTGGGGGAGAAGCACGTGTCTCTGACACTTCGTTTTCATTCTCTTTTTCCTAGACCTGGAATTAAGCTTTTCAGTTTTGCCCTATTTGAGAAACAAACACCAGGAGGAGGAGACAGGCTGAAGTAATAATAATGAGATCAAGTAGTAAATCAAGCAAGTTTGAACAAATGTAGCTAATTGTGTCATTCTGTGAAACAAAACAAATGTTAATTCAACTATAATTTAGGCTGAGGAGCCAAAGACAGCTGAACAGAATATTAGTACGAGTAAAAGCAACATTTCCGCTCAGATGCAAATCTGCTGCAGTTTTAAAAATACAGTTCTAACATCAAAGATGCTAGTAAAAAGGGATGATTTTCAGGATTTTGCAAATTACAACACAGTATATTAAGAGGAATGAGTGGCAATTTATTTGAATATGCAAGACTATAAACTAGAGCAGTTCAGCAGCTGCTCCACAGGCAGCTAAACTGTCTTTGTGATGAGAATAAGAGCCTCCTGGAGAAGGGTACAGTGGACAGTCGTGGGTAGGCAGCATTAAAAAGCATCATTACCTATAAGTAACCGAGCACTACTGGAGCTGACTGAATCATGAGAGTCACTAAGGCAGGCACCTTGGCAGTCTGTCTCCATTTTTTGAATTAGTGGTTATTTGTTGATTTAAACTTTCTAAAATTTTGTTTCCTTCCTGATGATGATGTAACTTGAATTCATCTGCATACTTGATTGTTGTATTGCAGAAGTTTAATTAAGCATATAGAATTAAAGCATTGCTTCAACTCCTCCTGACGAATTTGCACCAGAAGGATACCTTAAATGCTCCAGACCTGAGGACTCCAGTCTTGGGCAGTCTTAAGCCAATGCTGTTCACCAGTGCTTTGTTTCAACAGAGAAATGTGGTGCATACAAGGGATAACAAAGGCAGCTTCTTTTTTGAAGAACACAAAATAGATTAAGCTGGTCTCATCTGAAAAGGATGCCATCAATTTAGACAGCAGCCTGCTCTTTCAGCTGAAAACACAGGAAATGGAGCAGCACAAATGGGTGAACTGCTTGATTCTCCAAAATATTTGTGAGATAATTAATCTCCACTGCTTTCTTTGTTTGGTAGGGGACCAGCTTACTGCTCCATTACATGCGATGATATCGCTGAAGAAGGTAGCCATTTTCAAATGAGAGAAAAACAGAATTTATTTTCTCTTTAACACAACATTCTTTGTGTGTTGAGAAGTAAAAAATAAACAAGCTGTCCTTCTGCTCACAGCTCCTCAGTGCTGCAGCACTGGAAGTTTAGGGGCAAAGGAACAGTTGTAAAATAGAAAGAAGGGGCAAAGAAGGCAGTGCCAAACTTTGAGAGAGAAAATAGTACTGTAAATATAGCTAACGACTAGGCATAAAAAGAAGTACTGAGTGATTCCTCATGCTCTTGAGAACTGAAAGCAGCTTGGTGAGAAACCTCAGGGTAATCATTCCCAAGCTTGCTGGAACAGTAAGACTCTAGTATAATAGTGTTGGCTCCCCTGCTAGAGCACTCCCTCCTGGCCAATGTATGGATTAGTTTTAAAAGGGCAGTTAAGGATAATGGTACAACCTTGTGACTGAAGAAAGAATAAAATGCCTATTCTTGAGTTCCTAGGTTTTTCTTCTGTGTTTGAATTTTTCTTGAGTTTTTCTTCTGTGTTTGAATTTTTCCTGAAATGGCTGGAGATAATTTCTGTCTTATTCCTCCAATAAGATATTTAATTTCCTCATTTTCTGCTCAGCAGCCCCTGCACACAAGCATCTCTCAGTCTTCTGGAGTGCTAAACTGTGATGAGCTGATTTAATTCAGCACTTCTGTGGCAAGTTTTTGATGCAGTGTCCTCAGTCCTGCAAATCCCTGCAGGCAGCCCTGGCACAGGCCAGGCAGAGCAAGCAGTTGGTCTTGGAGTCCCCAGCTAGGACAGATATCCCTGCCTCATGTGCTGGAAAGCAGAGACTGAAATTATACCCTGAAATCTGATGACAACTTTTCATTTGTACTGTCACATCTGGGCACAGCAAGACTCTAACGTAGGCAGCGTGTCTATGTGAAAGCCATTTAAAATTGCACAATACTGAGTTCTGATCTAGCAAGATCTGGTAACCTGAGCAGGGTGGGTTAACAAGACATTTTCTGGTCAGACAGCCTAAATGTGTCATTGGCAAAGAACTGACGTGTGCTGTCTGTGACCTTTTCTTCCAAATGTAAAAAAGCATAGCTTTCCTTTTACCCAGCAGATGGCCAGCTGCTCTTGGTAATAGAAAATAAACCTAAGAAGAGGCTTTTCTCGCTAGAATTTATAGCCCTGCAGATGGACGCTTTAAAGGAAAAGCAGCTTTATTAAAACATAAAACAAAAAACTATGATAACTTTAAATTCAAGGCCTGATTATTTTGTGCTCTGTGGTAGATCTCCCTGTTATTCAGACAACCCTCCTCGAGCAGTAAAATACACACAAGGCCTCTGAGAAGTGTAATGTGTGCTCCAGGGATGTGTTGTGGTTTATTTTTACCAGGAGTGCAAAAGGCTGTTTTAGCACAAACGGTAGGCTTTGTATCCCTGGAAAAGCTTAGAAATATTTAGCATATTTACAGGAGAAAATACAAACAAATACTTTGAAGTTTTGTTTAATGAAAGTCTACCTGCCAATTCCCAATCTTGTTCTTTCTCTGAAAGTTCATTGCTGTTCCGGAGGGCGTTGCATGTTTGACTGGACCCATCTGCACTTGGTGGTTGCACTTCTGTCTAATGCCTGTGACTTTAGGTGATTGGAGAGTGTCCCTAGGTGGAAATCTGAAAGTCTAACTTGAGCTGATATTTTCTTTAAAATTCACATTCAGGATTAACCCAGAAGCTCAGACATTGTACTGCAATGCACAATTGCTCATCCAGAAGGGGCATGTTCAACTCACACGCTTGGACTTATCCCTAATATTTTGACTCCCACCATTAACTTTTAGACAGCAGGTTGTTACCAGCATAAAGCAGGCTGATGGACAGGCATCTTCTAGCATCCGTAAAGGTCTCACAATGACAAAATGAAATGGCAAATGGAAAACATGCTAGGAATGGAAATAACAAACTTTTATCCATTGCTAGGACATTCTGCAGTCTAACGCAGCATGGCAGCTCTTGGCAGGCACTCAAAAGCTGGAGCATGGAGTGCTTAAGAGGCTTAGACTGACCACAGTCACAGACTTTGTCAATCCACATCTCCAGGAAGTGATGACGTAGTAGTTGTCAGTTCTCCTCTCAGACCTGCTCTGTTTGCAGTAGTTTTCTCTCTTCTGTTTCTCCCGAAACTGTTGCAGCCAGCGCTATTCAATCACCAGGGGGGTATATATACACTCTGTCAGAGATTACTGTAGTGCAGAGATTACAGAAAACAGTTTTCTGCTTTATTTAATATAATTTCTAGCACTATCTGGGTTACTGTTTTATTATTCCTCATATGCCGCCAATTAGCTTTTTCTTTCTGACAATGTCTCTGATGGTGACACAGCAGAGAGTATAAATTAAGAAAGTATTTCTCTGTGCTAGGAATCTGAGAAAACTGGTAGGAATCTTACAGGCAGATGAAGTAAATAAAATAACATTACAATCTTAGCAAAGCATTCCAGATATTGACATGACAAAGTCCTTTTCAATAGGCTTTTTGCATTACTTAAGCACTGACTGCAATGTGTTGTGCAAACAGTTTTATTGTTCTCCTCTTATGGAAACAGGTTATACAGCCAGAACACGGTACATACGTTGCCTTTTGAAGACAAGTTTAAAAGGCAGTGAAGTGTTATGAAAGTGTTATTACAGAAGCAAAAGCTCTTCAGAATCATTCCAAGCGCTCATTTCACAAAGTGGGGGGGGGGGGGGGGGGGGGGGGGGGAGTTGTTTAAACTCTGTGCCGTGGTATATTATGCTTGTAAGTCATAAAAAATTTCCTTGGGACACAGTGCCTACAACAGTCAATAATGAGTGCCATAAGCACTTGCCGTTTAGAGGTGGCAAACGATACTGTAAGTTCACACACAAATGTATGTGCAAATGGTCTAAGAAATGCCAAACAGGTGGAACAAAAAGTTTCTGGCATGGAAAGCGACCAACCTGAGGGGAGCTTTCTAAGCAAGAAAGGCCAAGTGTGCTTCTCTCCCCTGCTAATGTTCTCTTCCATTCTGCCCTTCTACTTCAGCACCTGTCACCTTGATATGCTTTTATTATTTCTCGCCTTAACTCAGGTGTCTCTAAGCTTAGTATTTTATTTTTGGCATCCTTTTCCCTTTCATGCTTCTGCTTGTTTCAGGCAACAGCTGCTGCATTGAATATATCCTTTGGGTTTTATAGAGCTGTTGTTCAAAGCTGTGTTTAAGAGTGCTCCCATACGTTTGAAATAGTAAACAACTATAGAAAGAAGCTGGAATTAATAAAAACATAATAAAAAAGCAGAGCTAAATAGCATTATACAGTGAAAGCGAATGAAAATATGCATGTCACCAATTTTGTGTTTTCAATATGATTTTGTGTTTTCAATATAATTTTGAATAAAAACCACAGGGCAGAGATGTTACTTTTGCTTTCTGCATTTTGTTAGTAAATGTCACTTTAGGTCCTCTTTCAACCAGGTAACCAGTACTCCTGTGCATACTGTAACAGTGTGATGATAATCTCGTGCTATTCTGACTACAGTTATTCCAAAAGGACAGAGATTCCAGCTAAAAATAAAAGTCTTCCCTCTCCTCTACCATATCCTCTTTCTGCATTTGGAATACAACTTCTCTGGTAACTCCACGCCAGTGCAGAGACTGCCATGCAACAGAACTATTACTTGGAGTATATATTGGACCCTATTGCTGGACAAAAAAGAATGTCCTGGTTGTAGCAGAATTTTCTCTGTAGTCTTTTTTGCTGGGTTACCCGCAAATCACTAATCAAACAGAATGGATCCTTAGAACAGATGATTTCAGAGTTACCAGTGAGACTTGCTGTTTCAAGGACTATTTTACATTTCTCAAGAAAGAGAAGAAAATTACAGTAAACATCTTTTGATAACCTTGCCTGTTGCATTCACATAGCCAACTCCTATTTTGTGAAAGGCTATATGCATAGTATGCATTTTTATATTTTCTAGAACTTCAGAACACAAGATGGCAGTGTACATTATAGTGAATTCAGGCTTTGAGCTGCTTCTGCTACTCAGAGCACGTAACATTTCATTCAGTCATACATTAATCTGATCATGTACTTGCGGTATTAGAAATAAACCTAAAAGTATTTGTCAACAACAGAAACAAATGCAATTTGCCAATAAATGAATATTGCATGAACAAGTGTTAGGTAAAGCTTAATTCAAGATTTTATCGTACATAACAACACTCTGGAGACATTAAAAGCCTCTTATGGAACTCCTCAATTGCAATAACAAGAGGGTATCCCTTTATGAAGGAATGGAGGTTGGCTCAGTCGTAAGAGCGTCAGAGCATAATTGGCTGCTGGGGAACTGCACATATGAGAGCTGGCAGCCTGAAATATGTGAAAAGCTCAGGGCTCTCAGAGGAGTAGTGCGGACCACTGAAGTGGAACAGGCTGAACAGTATCTAAAATTGAACAGGTGCCTTTCTATGAAAAAAAACCAACAAAGCAGACAACTGTCTGGCATGACAATTCAGAGAAAAAAAAAAGTCCAACGAGAGGCATCAAATTAGAGGATAGATCTCTGGCTAAGGAGAAAATTGCTGAGGGAGTCAAACATTTCTAAGCATGACTTCAGAGAAAGCTCAGTCAGAATCTCTGGGTACAAGTGGCTGAAGAGAACTGCAGTAAGCCACTTCCTAGGCAACCACCCTGAGTTTCTTTTCTTGGGTTGAGTTGAATGTTGGAATCAGTAGGTGTAGTGAAAAAGTTGCCTTTGTTGCCTGTCTGAGCTGAACTCCTAGCACTTGGTTATGAAAATATAGCCTTCTTAGAAAGGTTTGCTACATAGTAAAGAAAGCCCTAAGAAAAATAGTAATGCTCCAGAGCATAAAATAATCCCGGAAAACATTATCCCTGTGGGATGTGTAACACTGACAAAATCGTAGGCAATCCTGCTTTCTCCCTGGGGACTGTTCAGGTGACATTGCCTCCCTGCAGCTGAACTTATGGCACCAACAGGCAAAGCAGACTGACCCAGAAGGTCAAAACTGAACACCAAGGTTCACCATTTCTGTATACAGCTCTTAATTTAATGTAGTTATTTGGAATTAGGTCATGAAAATATATATATTTATCTCGGACAGGTGTGATAATAACTGTTTTCTATGCTTCTCTCCAGAATGGGATTATTTGTCAGACTGCATTGTACTGGGCAATGGAGAACCTCACAGCAGTGTGCGCAAGTGTGGCATACAAAGCTTGACCAGCGTTTTTGATAGAAGGTGGAATTGGGAATTCTGGTCCTGGAGTCTACTGTTCTTGTAGTCATTACCTAAGTGTAAAAATACCATCCTGTTCCCTATCCTTCAGACATGGTAGCTCCATTGAAAGTTGTCAGCTTTTTCATGGTGGCCCATTCCTGTCATTACAATTGAATCAATAGCTGCCTGTTATTGCCTTATGTTCCCACATGTATATTATTGGGTTTATTCCAAGATTTTTTTTTTCCCTTTCTCTTTCTGAGCTTGCATAAGATTGAGTTTGGCATTGATTCA
The DNA here is from genome assembly GCF_017976375.1 of Cuculus canorus. NCBI lineage: Eukaryota > Metazoa > Chordata > Aves > Cuculiformes > Cuculidae > Cuculus > Cuculus canorus. The sequence continues at coordinate 24,847,849 of NC_071406.1, read as the reverse complement.
AATCAAATAATTCAAGTGTCACTCTTGCCTGGTATTTAAATTAAGGCTGGGTGTGGGTTCATGACTAAAATAAAGTGTTGTACCTAGCAGTTTCACTCATTCCGTCTATTTGTCACAGCAGATTACAGAAAGTGTGGTATGCATAGAATTATGTGTGTACTTTTCAGCCATCTAAAATGGAGGATAAATTGAACACGTCGTGGTTTTAGGGCAGTAATTTATATTGAGTACAAGCTGGGAAGGGACAGGAGCCAAAAGCTCAGATCTAAATTACCTTGAGGTCCAGGGAAATTCTAATCCAAATAAAAACCTCACAGCTGTTCACTGTATAGTTAAGTGAAGCAACAAGAAACTGTGTCTCAGCACTCCTAAACTAAATTACACCAGAATTGAAACTTTGTGGCTAAGTCCGCAGTTGCCCTATACTGTCTGTGATGACCAAAGCTCTCTGTATGTGGTTTTCGCCTCTTGACTTTTGCTCTTTGTTGTAACCACTCCGAACGTCTCTGTTGGCTATTTATATGTGCCTGTTGTCTGTAAATGAACTTAGGAGGATTCACAAACTAAAGATTTCTTGTGTATGATTACTGAAGTCAGTCTCACGGTCTTCTTTTCATTATAGGTGCTTATTCAATGTTTGATTTGCAAGGGTGCCTCTTCCCATTGCAACCCTGGGAATCGCTTGCCTGTCAAATTTCTATGAATGTAAATAGCATCAGTAATGTCCAGGTCTGGGAGGAGAAAGAACAACATTGCCTTTTCTTGCTTCTTCTGTATGGCCCTCCCTACGGCCTGTCCCATCTTCTTTTACTTCTACACAAAACCCGCTGACTTTTTATGTCAGTAGTCAGCCCACATAGACGTACAGTGAAATTCCTTCTTTAGGTAAAACAGTTCTTACTTTTCCATTCAGAATCATTCCTAATTCAAACTTCTTTTACCAGGTATAACAAATTTCCTCCTACTCAAATATAATCTACCTTCCTCCCTCATTAAGATTTAGCTGTAACAGCTAATGATCAACCCCTCCTTCCCTAGTCTGGAACCTAAGTCTAAATGGAAGTCATGGTGCAGCAGTATGGTAGTAGTCCTCGAGACACTTTAACCTTTACACTTACTATGAGCATCATCCCTCTGCCTTTCACCAACTCATAATGCAAAATGTCTATGACTGGATGGAGCAGGAAATGTCAGCAGGCTGGAGATTGCTGCCTTCTGGTCCAGCACAGGCAGCCAGGCTCCAGCTTGTGCTGCAGGCTTCAGAGCTGTTCAGGATAGGGAGTGACTTGGGAAAAAGGTTATTGGGGGGTTTTGCTACCACTGATACATTCCCCAAGCAAATACTGATTGTAGTAATGAAAGTAAAAGGCAATATATTTAATATTGGCAAAAGCAGTATGCCTGCAGAACATGCTGGCAAACGGTATCATTGAGGCCAAGTGCTTAGCAGGATTCAGTAGAAGGTTATACATACATATTCATACATTTATGTGGGGAATTAGATTGGACCTGATAAAAATTCATAATGGATATAAATGTTCACTATTCAGGGCATAAATCAGCCACTAGCCTGAGGTTAGAAACTAACTTCCCCTATAGTCAGGTTGTTATATAATTATCCATTATATTTGTGGAGAGGGAAAGGAGTTTGAAGAATAGAGCAATTTCCTCAGAGACATCTGGGAATTACTATTGGCAGACAACTAATTTAGATTTGATCTGGTATGAAAGTTCTTATTACATCAAATAATGTAATTTAGAATTAAAGCATATGATTTATTTTGTATTTCTTACTCTTTATGTAATCAAGTTCATGCCTGAGGGTAACTGCAAGCCTTTCCCTTATAAGCTGGCCAAAGTTAGTGAAATTCACTGTGCTATGTTTTCTCACAGAACCTCCTTAAAAACAGCTTCAAATTTTCCAAGGATGTCAGGCAGAATCTCAGGAATTTAGTTTGTTGAAAAGTTAGCCAACTCATGTAGCCAGCGTAGTGTCTGTATTAGCAGAGAAAAAAATGTGTGCATGAACTGCAGTAAAAATCTCATATTCTGAAAAATTCTCATTCTTGTCAAGTTTGCATAATAACCTAAACAGACCTGCAGAGGTCCTAAGCATCACAAATTACAGCATATGGGTTACTTCAGTCCTGCTTTTTCTGCTTGATGTTGTCAGTTCACCTAGGCAAAACAAGTGTCCAGTGGGCTTGTTTTCATCAAGCAACATCCCTCCAAGTCTCTTGTTGCACTTGCAAACAGTCTGCAAGCTAATATAAAAGATACTGCACAGTAATAAAAACAGTCTTTCTGACCTTGCAAGCAGATAGCTTGATTGAAAAGGGTGTGGTTAAGAAACTATAAGTGAATACAGAAAATCATTTATGTTGACTGTAGGGGTCAAGGGAGCTTAGCTGCCTTCTGGTGTAGTTTCCAGAAGGCATGTGATACACTTATTGTGATCATCATCACAATAGATGTGAGAGCATTTATTAACCAAATATCTAACCAATTTTCGGAAGAAAAAAGAGTGGTACTTGGCATCAGTCTCTCAAGCATACTTTCTGTTCCTAGTGAGTAATACTAGAGACATTGCACAATGATCACTAAACGTCTGGAAGGTTCTAGGGCCACAAGCAACAAACACTGTGGTCTTACAAAAAAAATCTTGCCATGCAAACTGGAGTGATCTATTAGGACAGATTTATAAAAGGCATGGCTGAAGAGAAGGCAGCAGATGTAATATATTAGATTTTTTTAAGGTTTCAGATCATGTTCTATAAAATTCTTAGATGAAAAATGAATTCAAGCTGGCTTTGCTAGGAAAGCTTTAAGTCTGTTGGGGAGCACTTGTCCTCTAGGAGATGGGGGGAGACACCCCTTCCCAGCTGGGGAGTCAGCTCCGTGCCAGGCACTGTAGGAGTTGGAGGCAGGAGGCTTTGCTTTGCAGGCTCTACTTACCAGGCTGCCCTTGTTTAATGTGCAGGGTGTGCAGAAGTAATGCGAGTGCTTTATGGTTTTCTCGGAACAAACAGAGCAACTCCCTTAAGCACAATTACCTCTTAACAGTGGCAACGTTATCAGCCCTGCAGAGCTGCATCTCAAATGAGGGTTATGATCGTACAGGGTGGGCCTTGTTGGAAGCATTTGACAGCAGTCTTCTGCCAGTCACATACGCAGTTTTGTTGTGTCTCCTGCCTCCTTATGTCCTCCTGCTGCTACTAATGACACTCTGCCAGCAGCAAGCAATTTCCCTGGGAAGCTCCCAGGCTGCTTACAGCCCAGCTGCCTCCTCCTGCCAGCTACCAGACTGCCACTCCAGCTCTCATGAAGGCTTCTCCCTCATGACCATGGCTAACAGTATGCTGGAAACCCTGGTACATACTGGGAGCCTCAGTAGTGTTACAAAACATACCATCTATTGAACTGTGAGAAGGTGTTTGGGGTATGATAGATATGGGGGTGAGGACTGATTTAAAAAAGTATTTTCATCAGGAAAATAACTTCAACATGCGGCTGACATTTACAATTGTCCACAGCGGAAACATTGCCAATACCAATGAAGAGAGGATTATAGACAGGGTGTAAAGAAGTGATGCACTCAAAAAGAAATCATTTTGATCTAGAATAAGGAAAATTGATAAACAGTGTACAAATAATCCAAATAATATTTCAGTTGAAGAAATAACCTGAATAGCATGCATTGGAAAAGAGAATTATGGGAAACTCACCTTCTTGCTGGGCAACTAGATGGGAGTTTGCACAGGATACAGCAAGGCAGAAGAGCAGTCATTTTGGATTCCACATGAAGAGCTGTAATAGCATCAGATTAAGTAATTTTCTTTATGATTTTGGCCTAAAATATTCAGTCCCATCCACAGCACTATCAAAAAGATGGAAGATAGATGAGAAAGAGCTCTGAAAAAAACAGAGTAACAATCAACTGCTGTAGGTCAGATTTATTGGAAATATGTGCATACATTTAACTTGTCTGAACCTTTAAGAATTATTAAGGGGAACACACAATGGGCAACTTCTTCTGGAACACAGTACTTGGAAATATGAAGTAGAAAAAAAAGGATCAGCAGGCCACGGGCTGCTGTAGATCCCAACACTACTTTGTTAGCTGCTGCTGAGCAGCTGCCAAATTAGTAGAAGGTCCCAAAAGAGAGCATAAAAATGAGGGTTGCATTTATATTCTGAGAATCACACTTAGGTTTTGTTTCCTCAGAAATTCACTTCCAGAGACAAACTTCCCTGTTTAAATGGGGAGTGCTGAGGATCGCACCAATTGTTTGGCATTGCTTCCTATTCAGATACAGTCTTTGCTCACCCCCAGGCCTGTGTGTTTTGCTCTCCCCAGAGCACACTAACAGAGATAATAATGGGTGGGAACACCACATACACAATGACATATTTAGGAGAGGAGAAATAAATGCAAGTTAAGCTAGAAAGGAAAAAAGAAGAACCAGGCAAAATACCAACAGAAACATTGTGACTGCAGGGTGTCTGCATTTCTGGCTATTGCCTTCATACTGAGGCATGGAGGATGTGTCAACAACGGAAGCCAGTCCATGCAACTTGTTCAAGGTATTACCTCTGCACCCTAGCTAGCAGTGAGACCGCATGAGCACTCACACGCAGCACTGGCATCTGCCCTCCTGCCTATGCCCATTGTCACAACCCTGAGCACATTTGGAATTAGCACCCCAACAGATACATATCGGGACAGGCTCAGCACTGACAGTCGCTGACAGCTAACAGGCTGTGGACAAGAAGCAGAGCATCCTGCACATGAGGCTGCTCCAAGAGCAGGTCTTGCAGAACAATGTGAATAGAATCAGCAGGTGGCTTATATTTTAAACATGGTAAGTAAGGACTGCTTGCTGGGTTAACAGAATATATGGGGCATGACAAGAGGCTGAAGAAGTAAACAACACATTATATTTCCACATCATATGACTACCAGAAGGAAGATCTAAAAAAAAAAAAAAAAAAAAAAGGGAAAAGACCAGGAAAAAAGTGTCAATAAAACAGTCAGCTTCTCCCTTTCTCTTTGAAAATCAGAACAGGAAACAACCTGGGGTTTTCCCTACTTAGCAAATGCTTTTGTTACAGCAGAGGATGTGTAGAATGATGAGTTAGAGAATAAGGTCTTTCCTAGAAGAGATTATGAATGTATCATAGATTAAACACTATTTGAGTTATTAAGTCTATTTCTATAGATACTGTAGATACTGCTAGTATACTAAAATACTTCAATAGGACAGATATTCTACCCAATGCTTGTGTTACTTCTTGCATCAGAAAATGAAAGTAAAAGAGACCTCAGTATTATTCTTGATTCACACTTTCTGGATTTTTTGGGGTTGGAAGGGGCTACAAAAAATCCATAAACAATTATCATATGCATTTGAGAAATATCTAGGCTCGCTGAGCTCCTGGGAACACTTGAAAATTTAAAGGGAAAGGCAGATGCTACATCAACTTGCCTATGGCATAAATGTATTCCAACACTTAGAGAATGGTGGGGAGTTCAACAGCACCTCAGACACAGGGTTCAGACTGCAAAGCACATGATGCACTCTAGACCCTTTACAATATATTTGATTATTGTCAGTCTGGCTTCTGCAGCTGAAGTCACAGAACTAGGTCTTTTAAAAATGTTCCCAGTGTATTCAGTGAAATGCAGGTTGCAAACATTTCTGTTCACGGAATTTAAGTTGCATTTTAGATGACTATAAATACAGGGTCATTAATTCTGGAATAAGGTCCTTTGTCTATTTTAGCTCATTTCAGTATTTAATTCTAGACCAGTTATTTTGTTCTAGCATTATTCCAGAATCATGTTGGCTCCAGAAGGTCATAGAAGTGTCTTTGATCAAACATACTGATATTGTAGTACGCGCTGGGTAAAACAAAAATTAGGATTCTAGTTGAATTAGGAGCACAGATCACATCATTTATTATCTGCAGATGCCAGAACATTAAAACTTTCAATTGTTTTTCCACCAAACTGAATGAGGCAGTTCATTAATACAATTACCTCTGTATAATTGGAAACTCAATCAACAGTGACTGCGTGATTGGAATATTACTTTAAATAATTTCATTTTTATGATGCTATTTTGTTGTACATGGTACCACCAAATTGCTTATTCATTTTCCTGCTGACTGTGGGTTGAGTTTGTGCGTTTCTTTGAGAAGAAAGAAGCATGTTTTCAACCTTTCTAGCTTTCTAGGATACAGTGTGCATTGCTTTTCCTTATTTAGGCTGACACACATTAACACTAAAAGTCCATAGTCTATAGTGAGTGCAACAAGAGGGAAATACTGGGTGAATTTTAACTGAACCAGGATGAGGAGCAGGCACCAGAGGTCTTTGACAAGGCCCTGAAAGGAAAATGGGAATTTGAAATAGACAACCAACACACAACTTGAGCATTGTGAAGGATTTCCTCTCCTTCTCTCAGAGGAGCATCCCATCACTACCTGTTCACTCTTTTGGAAAGAAGCTGTTTTAAAGTACTTGGAGAGGTAACAGGGGCCACAGACTACTGACTCTGTGTCACGGTCTGTTTGGATCTCTCAAATTTACAGGACAATGTACTCTGTAAATTCATCTTTATTTTATGAACTCATTAGAAGAGAAAACAAACATGGCAAACAAGGGCTCAACCCCCTTTATACAGACTAGTCTAGTGTGTGAATTCACTAATTCATCACCTAAGTCATGAGGTTTCTAACTCACAAGTTCTCTAATTCATAACTCACCACTCATTAACTCATAACTTGTAATTCGGGCATCTATGAGCAAAATAATTACCTGGCCAACAGTGAGAGTGCTCATCCTTTCTTCTGTCACGGTGATAGCATCCCCTCTATCACACCAGGAAGCAGGAACATCACTGTTTTATCAACAGTTTTCATCACAAATACAAAATATAGCACCATATGAATGAGTACGGAGAAAATTAACTCTATCCCAGAACAAACCAGTACAATCTCCACATCTTATACCATATCATTTATGTCATGCTCAGGTCACATACTATCAAATAGATCCTTATTAGCCACTTTCCCCACCCCACCCTTTGATATAAACACAAATATCCATCCTTCGGGTCTATGGTCCACCCCTGCAAAATGTCTATAAAATGTCTGCAAAGTGTCCATTTTGTTCAGTAGTCCATGACTTGGATTCTGTCGCGATGGTCACTCAGGACAGGAGAGGAGTTGTGTGGTGTGGAGTTATGGGGCACCAAAGCCAGCTCAGATTGGGTCACTGCTGCACTTGTACCACTTCTTGTAAGGTTTGTCCTCCAGTGGTGGTGGTTCCTGCTATAGTATTTCCTATAACACGTGACTTGAATCATAGGTTACAACTATTGAAAGGTATATCCATTACAATCTCCATTTCCAGTCCCTTTGGACACTGGCAGTGTACTCCCCGCCTTGCCTCTGCTCCAGTGTGGACTTATGCACAGACTACAGTCCCATGTGCTCCAGCATGGACGTACTCATGGGCCACAGTCTCTTCAGGGGGATATTGGCTCAAGCCAGGACTTGCCCATGGCCACAGATGCTTTGAGGTGTACCTGCTCCAGTGTGGACTTATACAAAGACACCTTGGGATGTCCTTCTCACACTTGGACTTATCCACAGGTCACAGCCCCTTTGACTCACATTGACACCAAAGCTCCAGCCCATCCAGCACAGCAGCACATAACAGCAGCAATGCCCTGGTCATCAGCCAGTGGGCACATGGCCACTGCTGTTATCTAAATGCTCCCAGGCACAGCAGGGTGAGATGATAAGCCCTACAGCAAACAGCAAAAGCAAAAAGCAGCCACTGAGAAGCACTGTGCTCTAATGTACTCTAATGTACAGTAAGGTGAGCAAGCCCCGGGGCAAACAAAGGAGCCTGCCAGTTAATAGCTTAACAGCAATAACAGCTGTAAATTTGGTCTAGCAAGCTCCATTCAAACCCCTGTTACCTCAAACCCTTCAGGGCCTGCATTGGACACCACACAGGACTGTTGTGGTTTAATCCCACTGGGCAGCTCAGCCCCATGCCACACGCTCGCTTTCTCCTAGTGGGATAGGGAGATAATCAGAAGGGGAAAAGTAAGAAAACTCATGAGTTGAGGTAAAGACAGCTTAATAGGTAAAGCAAAAGCTGCGAATGCAAGCAAAGCAAAATAAGGAATTCATGCACTACAGGTGTTCAGCCATCCCCAGGAAAGTAGGTGTCCATTGCACGTAAGGGTTACTTGAGAAAACAAATGCCATAACTCTGAACATTCCTCCTTCCTCCTTCTTCCCTGCAGCTTTTATTGCTAAAGACAATGCCACATGTTATGGAATATCCCTTTGGTCGGTTGGGGTCAGCTGTCCTGGCTATGTCCCCTCCCAACTCTTTGTGTGCCCTCAGCCTGGTTGGTGCAGCCTGAGGAGCAGAGATGGCCTTGATGCTGTGTGAGCACTGTTCAGCAACAGTTACAACATCCTTGTGTTATCCATAGTTTTCAGCACAAATCCAAAACATCATACAAGCTCCTATGAACAAAATTAACTCTATCCCAACCAACACCAGTTTAGTAAATAAAAAATAATTGTTTAATTGACCAAAAAGTCAGCATGAATTTTCTCTGCCTGAAAGACATAATACCTCTACACCTAAGAAATGCCCTTTATCTTCCTTTTCATCAAGCTAACTTAATAGGAGGTGAATTCTTAATGTGTAATGTTGGAAAAATGTGCACCTGGGATTGCCTGTACATAAGTATCTGTATATTACAAAAAGCTCTTCTGAAAATTATCTGTTGAGGACATCAGGCTGCTGTTGCAAAATTAAGTACCACGGAGTGATATGTCATGTCAGTAGTCCTTCTCCTCTGTGAATGAAAAGGGGGATCATGCAGAGTGCCTCCAAAGGCTTCTAAAATACTGCCAGGAAGTGGCTAAATTGTCCTTACAAGCTGTTTTATCTGCTTTAAATGTATCATTCTCAAGAATTTTTCAACTCATTTTTTTTGAAGTTTAACTCATCAAGCCATAACAAGAAAGTCTGACAGTCATGCACTCAAATCATTTCCACATCAGTTCATTCCACAGGAAGATACAAGTACCATTCCCTGGAGAAAAATTTAAAGCTGAACTTCCTTCAAGAAGAATAAGGGTCTATATTCTACTTGCTCATACTCATGTACAAACTCCTACCACTTCTCCTATTTCCCTGGTTCATGGGAATGAGATCATAATCAATATTTAACGCGTTGGATGTGGGAAATGGTTGTAGACATATGGTTACTATTTCACTAGCACGGTCTTCTCCATAAAGAAAGACCTAGCTACTGTACTTTAGACTGTACCTTGACCTCATCTAACTTTTAGATGGTAAGGGCTAGGGAAGATGAATTCCAGCCTTTGTGGCTGAGGATGTATCATCTTATGCCAAGAACTAGGCAGTGATCCATGGTCCATCTAATGACTTTGTGATGTAAGAAGGGAACAGACCTTGTGCCACACGTGATGCTGATTTCAGGGCTTGATTTACATCTCATGCATAGATGTCTGTAAAATAGAGATATCTCCTTATCACTGATTGAAAAATAAATTTTCTTTCACTGAATCTTTCATCAGTGTTTTTCAGGTGATATCACAGGGACTAATTGTAAAATGAAAGTTCTTATTAGAAGTGTAACATCAAAAAGAATTCTCGGCAAAGTCCCAGATCCTCAGTTACTTCTCATTAAAGTGTCAGTCAAAAGAGTCACTAGTTCAAAGTTCAGAAATTCAGCATGACTGAAACTCACTTGACAAGTGAGGACTTGTCTCCAACATTAATCAAAGGTCTGAAAGATTTTATTTCAACAGATATTTTCCTCCATTGCCCTGTTATTTGAAGGCACCCAGGCTAGCAAGGCTTTTAAAATGTGTATTTTCGGCAGTAGGTGGCACTGTGAAGTTTCTAGCGTCATCATTATTCTAATACAAAATAATACAAAATAATACAAAATAATACAAAAGGTTATGCAGATGCATTAGAAAGAATTTTGTCAAAATGTTGTTAATAGACCATTAGCTGAAAATATAACCAGATCTTTCAATCTTCCTGTCATTTTAAAAAAGAGTATGAGAACATTTTGGAATAAATTCTGATTAAAAAAAAAAAAAAGTGTTTCTAAAGAGTACAATTGACAATAAGTGTAATGCAAGAATAGGCAGAGGAATAATGAGAGTCTCTAGTATAAAAATAGGCAACAAATAAAATTTAAAATTATATGTGTCATCAAAAGTTCTCTGTATTCTTTGTTATTCTTCTGTGAGGAACCACCATGGGTTGTTCTTGAATGTACTACTTCAGTGGGAAATTGTATCTATCTTGTTTGCATTTAAACCGTAATAATATCACAGTAACGACTGTCAATACATACACGCTAGGTATGTAAGCTTTATAAGGTAAATGAATGCATACTGTCAGGAACAGAGCAAATGGAAAAGCATGTGTTTTTTTCTGTGCATGCCAAAAGTTTGCATTTACAAGTGGAGACCAAAGCATTACATGTGGGCCCATATTCCTGTACGTATACCTTACCAAGATGTTACTATATCCCAAATAAACTCCTGGATTAGAAAGATACAATGTTAATTGAAAATATTTTCCTAAAAACTTTGCTATACAAAAAGCTATAAAGGTCAACTAACAAGCGAGCCTGTGTTTCCAGGTGTTTCAGGTTACCTAACCAAATGAAAATAACAATATTGAAAAGGTATCGCTCATGCTTTGCTTCAGAAAGCTCCTGATGCCATACATCTCATTTGTCAGTGGTGTACAGTGGGTATAGTGCAGTGATATAAAGCATTTTCATTAAGTTCACTTTTGGATGGCTGCCTTACTCATCAGAAATGAACAGCCAGGCTGCCTGAGCTCAAGATGTGAAGATAAGGGAAGGAGAATTTAAGCAAGGTACGCAAATTAAATATATAGTCAATACTTGTTTATCTGACCTGTCCAGAAAGTGTCCTTGCCTTTTTCTTTCCCCCCAGGCTCCAAGCAAGCTGCTTAGAATTGCACACTACTTCTGCACTATGATACAATCTGTTCCAATGCCTAAGGTTCACGTTTGCTTTTATTTTGCTTTCTATTAAATAAAGCACATAGAAAAGACACTTTTACAGCTTTAGGGCAATTTTCCACAAACTGGCATTGTGTATTACTCATTTTGGGCTAACATGGTGTGCTTACTGCTTCTGAAAAATTTAAAAGCTGATACTTAATAAAAATATCACCTGCAAACAGCTGGCAGCAGCTGTATTCAAAGGTTTTTTGACTTGTGGCAGCCCACTTCTATTTCTCCAAATTCTCCAACACAATCCTTTCAGCTGGATTCAGTTGAGTTCACTTTTAGACCACAGAATAAAGTGGTACTACAAAACCAATACAGAAATATACTTCAGATTTTGCTGCTGGTTCTGGATTTATTATTACCATGCATTTTCCCTCCATGGAATTGAAGCCACAGCATCATAAGGGCTCTTTCATTATACTTAGTTCATACAATGACGCAGCGCGTGTTTTGTGTAGACCTCCATAACATATTTAGTGGCTCTACAGATGTGTTTTAACTAAACCTTCAGTGTAAATCAAGTGCTCTCACTCTATCTAGTGCAGTTAGCAAAAAAGCACATAATAAATCGACTTAGGTTACAAGTTCTTCTTCCTTCAAAGGTATATGAGGTCTGACACAACAAAACCCCCAAGACTGTGCCCATAACTGTCTATTTAACAAATTAAGAAAATCAACTAAGATCACCTTCAAAATAGTTCCTTTCTGAGATAACACACACCTGCATAAGATGCTGTCAATATTCAAAGCAATTATGCAGAACATTTTCTGAAAGGCTGTTGAGGACCTTGTTTGGTTTTGCTTTCACATCTTCTGCTGACAAAAAATGGGTTCCTTTGTGTACCAACTTGATCTTTAGGAGCACGTAACTGTAAGGAGCTTCAGTCAATACCCAAAAAATTTCCATCGCGGATTTCTCCAGTTTGACAAGAAACTTGATGTTAATTTGCCATTCATTCTTGCGCACTGACATTCTCCAACCAAGGGTAAGAAAACATCTATATTTGAACATGCATTAAGTGAAGTGATCAAATTGAGCCTTGTCTCACTGTGACAAGTTAGAACATGTTCTATAACCGTCTCTTTGTCTCTCCCCTCCCATTGGTAGTCCCTGAGCTATAAGGTTAGTCTCATTTTTTTATGTGTTGGACCTTGTATATCAATTTCATATAATTACAGCACACAGTATCTTTGGGTAGACAGCCACCCATGTGATGGTGCAAAGGCTTTTTAAATTATTACAGATTTATCAAATTTATACACTTGTGCTATTTTGTAATGTGTAAAGTCACACTTTGGTACCTTGTAGAGAAACATGGAAACTAGATCTTCACATTAGCCATGTGTAAATTGCAAGGTGCACTAACACAGATCATCAGTTGTGGATATCCAAAGCAGGCATAGGGCACCAGTCTGTGAGAGACCATAGCAGCACTCTGGCTGCCAGTCACAGAAGCTATATAAGCATCTACAAAGGAATAGTTAACTCTTCCATTATAGTTAGTAAGAATCTCCTAATTCCACACTGTTTCCTTACAACAGATCGCTGGAAGTCGCCTCGAAGATGGGCCTGAAGGGTGACTGAGGGATAATTTGAGAGGTATATATCGTCATACTCTGTCAGCCAGGCTACAAACACAATGGCAGTCGCCACACCCTTTTCAAAGCCATATTCAGTGCACTGAATTACCAACTATCTGACTGCCACTTGCAAAATTCAGCTTGATCTCCGGTGTCATTTACCAAATGATGACAAGTGATTTGGCAACTATGACATAGGGGCAGGGATCCAGGCCTCTGGCCCCTCTGCTCTAAAGCATTCCTGCTTTCTTTTAGGCGAGCTGTAGCATGGGATTGCTGTCATGCCTGAGGAATACGACACATTGTTGGATGTTGCTGGAGAAGTCAAAAGGTTGATAAAACATTATCAGAACCAGAATACCTGGAATACTGCATCCGGTTCCAAAGCCCTCGGCACTGGAAAGACATGGACCTGATGAAGTGGGTCCAGAGAAGGGCCACCAAAATGATCAAAAGCCTGGAACACCTCCCGTATGAAGAATGGCTGAGAAGGTTGAGGTTGTTCAGCGTGGAGAAGACTCTGAGGCCTTTCAGTACTTAAAGGGGGCTTATAAGAAAGACAGAAAAACGTTTTAGCAGGGCCTGTAGCAGTAGGACAAGGGGTAATGGTTTTAAACTAATGGTTTTAAAGAGGAGAGGTTTAGAACTCTATTAGGAAGAATTTTTTCACACTGAGGGTGGTGAAACACTGGCACGAGTTGCCCAGAGAGGTGGCAGATGCCCCGTCCCTGGAAAAAAATCGGGTTGGATGGGGCTCTGAGTGACCTGATCTGGTTGAAGACGTCCCTGCTTGCCACAAGATGGGTTGGACAGGATGACCTGCACAGGTCTTTTCCAAACCAAGCCATTCTATGATTCTACTCTATGACATTCTGCTGCATAGGCAAACTCATTGGTGGGTATAAATTGCAAACAATGTTTCTGCCACTGTGCAGGTTTGGCCACTGGCGTTGCTGTGGCTGGCGAGGGCTGCGGGTGTCTGGGTTGGTCTGCGGGGCTGCCCGCTGCCCCCGGGACACGCTGACCCCACTGCCGTGCGCTGTTCAGAGACAGTGAGCGCACAGAGAGTGTGGAATGCATGGAGTGCCCTGAGCCAGGGAATGGGGTGACAGGCTTGAGAGAGTTGGGGTTGTTCAGCCTGGAGAAAAGAAGGCTCTGAGGACATGTCATAGCGACCTTCCAGTATGTGAAGGGGCTACAGGAAAGCTGGGGAGGGACTGTTTATGAAGGCGTGCAGTGATAGGACTAGGGGCAATGGGTATAAACTGGAGAAAGGCAGATTTAGACTAGGCATAAAGAGGAATTTCTTCACACTGAGAGTGGTGAGGTACTGGCACAGGCTGCCCAGGGAAGCTGTGGCTGCCCCATCCCTGGAGGTGTTCAAGGCCAGGTTGGATGAGGCCTTGGGCAGCCTGATCTGGTGGGAGGTGTCCCTGCCCATCAGAGGGGGTTGGAACTGGGTGATCTTTAAGGTCCCTTCCAACCCAAACCATTCTCTGATTCTGGGGGGGGCACCGGCGCCTGCCCAGGGCGGCCGGACCCAACGCAGCACCCGGTACCGAGGGGCGCAGTGCCCGGGGATACAATAAGTCGTTACTATTACAAAAAGTGGAATATTTGTGATTTAAGCTAAAGTAGAGATCAGTTTCATCTACGTCAGTCTGTCCTTGGGAGCGCGGCAGGCAGTCCGTGTGCCCGCGGGCTTTCTCCCGGGCCGCGCTCCGCCGCCGCCGTTCGCTCTCCGGAGGTGACACCGCCCCGAGCGCAGCGTGAGCTGAGCTGAGGGCTGTGCTGCCGGATCCCAAAGGCGAGGGCAGGCAGGGCTGCAGCCGGCTCCGAATCAGCGAGAGAGCTGCCGCCGCCAAGTTCGTAACATTAGTATCAGACCTCGGAAAGCAACAGAATACACATAAGATGTCGGGAATAATTTATACACGTGCAAGTAGGAAATCTCTCCTGTCCCCGCTCCCGTCTCGCCGCAGACGAGCGATGGGGATCGCTGCCCCGAGTTCCCCAGCCCTGCTAAAGGCTGCTCCCTTTCTAAACCTCCCAAACGAGCCCTGGAGGGCTCCTCCGCCGGCACTTTCGGTCCCGCCGGCCCGGGGAGGCTCCGCTGCCGGGAAGGAGCCGCCCCCGCGGCTGCCGCAGCCGCTGAGTGGCCGCCGGTCGGCGGGGCGGAGCTGCCCGGGCCGCGCTGGGGCCGCCTCCATCCCCCGAGCGGCGCCGGCAGCGATCGGGCGGTGCTCGCGGTGCTCGCGGTGCGATGGACGCTGAGCCGCCCCCCGCCGCACAGGTGAGAGCCCGGACCCCCCCGCTCTTCCCCGCCGCCCCCCTCCTCCCCCCCCCTCCGCCGCTCCCGGTCACGAGGCCGGCGGAGCACGTGGCGCCGCGCGCTGAGTCACGGCGGGGCGGGGCCAGCGGGACCCCGGGGGGCGGCGGGAGGGACCGGGCGGTGCCTCACACCTCTCCGCCCGCTGGGAGCGCCGCGGCGGGGTCCTCCCTCCGCCCCCGGGCAGAGTGTGTTCTGTCCTCTCCGCCCGGTTGAGGTCTCCACAGCGGGTTCTCGCCGCTTCCGGGCCGGTGTACGGGCCGCACGGGAGCGGGAGAGCGGCGGGGAACGGAGTGCGAACCCGGTTTAGGTTTATATAGTGTTTACGTGTTTTTCTCGGGGTTCTAAATGGAAAACGTACCCTTATCAACTGAGTGTTGTTTAAAGAACTAATAATTGAAACTTTATCTGCAGCTGTTTTAATTCCTTTAACGTGAAACTTTATCT
The DNA here is from genome assembly GCF_017976375.1 of Cuculus canorus. Taxonomy (NCBI): domain Eukaryota; kingdom Metazoa; phylum Chordata; class Aves; order Cuculiformes; family Cuculidae; genus Cuculus; species Cuculus canorus. Next base: position 24,832,366 of record NC_071406.1, on the reverse strand, counting down.
GGAGCTGTTTTAATCCCTTTAATGCTGTGAATTTAAGGCTCCAGAGTTCTGAGACTCTTCCAGTGTATGACAACGGTACGTGCGGTGTGATAGAAGGGTTTTAACGCCGTCTGTCCGTCCCTGAGGGTATGTAAGTGGGTACCTCTGTGGGTACGCATCTCTAACCGCGCTGGGTGTTGCTTTTCTGTCCATTGGATGCTCTTGCTCGTCTGTCTCAGGCCGCTCGTCGCTCTGCTTGGTGCATCTTTTTCTCTTCCCAGGTAGCTCTCCGCCTCTCCTCCTCGGTTTCTTGGAAAGTACTGCACCAAAAATCAGGCTTTTGGCCTGCGCAGCGTAAACGCCCCATGAATTTGCCTGTAGTATCTATCTATGGCATTTTTGCACTTATTTCTGGTAGGTTCTTGACAGACCAATTCCCATATACCCGTTTTTGTACCTTCTTGCCCAATCCACCGTGACTTCTCTGCTGGCAAACTTGGCTTTTGTTACTCACTTTCCTACTTTGTCAAACTCTTCCTACCAAGCCACGAGTTGCAGTTTTGCTATCTGAGCTCAACAGCTGCTGGTTTCTTCTCTTGCGGGCCTAGCCTGAAAAGGCGTTGCAGTTTTTAGATAGTAAATGATTACCATCTTTGACATATATTTTTAAATGTATTTATTGAGTGGAAAGCTCAAATACCCTTTCCTATAAAATGTTGACTCCAAAATGAGAGAAGGGAAACATGATCTTCCTTTAGCCTCTCAGACTTTGCAAGCCAGCAGATGGGAAAGGTGTGCGCTTATGCAAATGCACTACAAGATCTTTGTCTTTTATATGCCTGGTAGCAATTGTTACAGCAGTAAAGGTGAATGTAGAGGACTGGGCTTTATCTGGCTCTTTAACTAGAATGTAAAGTTGCCACTTCTGTGCAAGTTACTAATGCCATTGTCTGCAATATTTTTGAAAAAAGTATTCCTTCACTGTACTTCTCTGCCTGGAAATAGGATGCATCTCTGTATGCATCTCTGTACTGCACAGACCTCAAAACACTTAAAAGAATGCCCTGGGGTAAGTGTTAAGATGTTTCAGGTCACACTTGCGAGAGCATGGTATTCTATAGTAGCCATTCTGTTTAGTAAATTTCAGTTGATTGAAATGGTTGCTTGTAACCTTGTAAAACAGCTCAACAAACTTATCAGTTATTAAATTTTGAGCCTTGCAACAACAGAGCAAAAAGAATTAATTTTCCAACACAACAAAGCTGTAGGTTGCATTTATACTGAAGACCAGCTGTAACAACTGGCAAAGTCAGGTAAACAAATAATCCTGTGCCTTTGTAAGTGGATCTGTTAGGGTTTGTCTACCTAGAGAACTGTCCTGAAGAGTCTCTAGCTCCATTAGAGTGATCTCTTGAGCCTAAAAGGCTTTAACAAGAAATTGCACATTCATTTTTTTTTATTGCTTCCTGCATTAAATTGTCGTGTGAATGATGTTTTTTTATTCCCTTATGGCCTATTGTTTCCACGTGAGGTAGATTCTGCAGGCAAAGGTAAACAAGTGCACTCTTTGGGCCTGGCAATAAGTCTTTGGATTTTTTGGTTGGTTGTTTTTTTGTTTTGGTTTGTTTCTTGATAATGAGGTTTGATAACAGTCTTGAATAGGAATATCTGATCAAGGTATCTGTAGAAATATCTATTTATATGTCTATGTATGTAGGTAAATTTCAGCATAAGAAAACATCCATGTTTTTGCATATACTATTATCTACTAAAATTACAGACCAGTTTGGAGGAACTGGAGAGTATCACAACTTCTGTCTTAAGTAAAAATGCATTTATTTTCTTCTGTGCTCACATTGATATCAAGGTGCACTAATGGAGTTTTCTTTCCTTCAAAACTCACAAAAAAAATAGTTTGCAGTTAACCCAGTGGTAGATGCAATGCAATGTATTATGTTTAGCTGAAATGAGTGTAGACTAATAGGAGCTGACTGTGTCAATCCCTCAGGAGATATTATTGTTATTGTAGTAGATATCTATCATACATATACTGCTCTGTAGTTTGTTTTTAAAATGTGCTAAGATTTTACATTTGTACTGGAAATTGATGGAAGTACAAGAAGTCAGTTGACCATGAAAATCTAATTTGAGGAAGTTTGTGGTTAGGACTCAAAGTTGGAGAAGAGTTTGGCTTTGAAAGTTTGTTGAGAAATATTTGAAAGAGACCAAACTGGAACAAAAAAAAAGAACATCCAATGTAAGCAGAGGGCAGCTGGGTGATCTCAATGCTTTAAAGAACTTGAGACATTTTTACAGCACTGTGTGGGTGGTTAGGAAGGTCTGTGTATGGTTCCTGCTAATGTTCATGGGCAAATGATAGACTTTGGCTCTCTGTCCCTTTTTTCTTTTCATTTTATTTTTTTATTGAAAAAAATAGAGATGGCACATTACTTACCCTGAATAAGAGCATGGCAGGTTATGTATAATCCCGAAGGACAAAGATACTGTTAAAAATATGTCAGATTATTACATCTAGTGTTGCACCTGAATACCTTTTTGATTTCTTTTGGTTTCTTTTCCCTAAGTACTAGATCTTAAGTTTGCAAAGCAGAAAAATATCTCTTTGATAGGTATTGCTACTTTTGTGATCCTGACTGAAATGAACATAGCAGTAGCATACTGAATATTCTTATTTCAATAAAGAAATCTTGATATTTTTGTGGAATATACTGGGCTTCATGAGATGATGTTGATGAGGAACACTAGAAGTGGAAGGAGCTAAGTGAAATATTCATTCACTTTTTCAGTAAAATCAATTAATACAAAGTTTTAAACGTATTTTTCCTATGTAGTTGTAAAATTCTGTTATATTAGGTTCTTCAATAGAACCAGCAAATCCAAACCAGCAAAAGCTGTCCGAATCTGTCACTGAAAATATTTGGATGCCTTAGACTTTTAAAGGAGAGTGAAGAAGAGTCAGTTGCCAGCCCAGAAAAGGGTGAGCTCAGGGGAGAATGAAAGGGTATAGAAAGGTCAGGTGATGACAGCAAATGATGCCAGCTGTGCCCGTTCCTGTAACGCTGGATGTGTGCTTCATTGGAAAGAAGGAATTTGTTTGAGTTTTTGTATCTAGAACGCTGCTTATTTCCTTTTTTTGCCCTTTGAAATTGTAAAGATAATGACTTTAAAATTACTAAACCATTGACTAAAATTAGGCAAATTTGTGAAAGAGTGATGTATTTGCTAGGATTGTGTAGCTAGTGCAGCACAGGTCCAGGCAGTAACCTGTCGCCATGAATTAAATATTAATCCCTGGCTGCTCTGCTTGAATTTCAGCCAGCAAAAAGTGCTCCAAAGTCTCCAGGATAATCACCTAGTTAAAGTTTGTTTTGGCCTCCACCTAATTCCGGCCCTAAGTAACGTATTATTAAAATATAGCACATTCCTAGAGAACTTGAAAGGGTTAGAAGTCTGTTCAGTTTTCTGATACAGTGTATTATACCAAAGTTGGACTTTGTAGCACAGAATACAACTTCAGGTGAACAGAAAAGAATACAGTGCATTGGCCAGGTTAGTTCCTTTTTGGTAGTAATCTAGTTTAACTGGTTCTGAAAACACTGCATCTGCTACATGTGCAAGTCTTTCTACATAGACCAATGAAATATCGGGCAGGAGGAGTTGGCAATTCAAAGTTGACTTTGAATTTGTATTATCCAAAGTTGACTGATATACAGTGAACTGAAATCACCCTCAGGATTGCTCAACAGCAATACCTTTATGGCCTGTTTGTTTTATTAAGGTAAACAATTAATCCAGCCAGTAAGAAATTAAGCCAGCAAGGCTATCTGTGATGTATAAATCTGCTTTAAACCATGCTTATCTGAAACAGATACTGGCAAATCCATTTCAAGTAAAGATAGGCATTGTGTACTTTTATCTTTCCTACCCAGTAACTGCTTTCACACAGGAAAATCAGAGCTAGTGGCAGTAACGTAGTAATTGGCAGTAGAAGGAAGTCAAATGATTGCATAGCACTTAAGTTTTTCTAAAGCATAAGAGCAATATTACTACTTTGTGCAGCACGGTACTGAAGCAAGCGCAAGGACAGCTCTGTCTCAGGATTTCTTTGTTTCAATGATTTTTAGATATGTATTCTATAAGGAAATGAAAAAATACATTCCCCAGCAGAGTAGCTTGTTTTAGTATTGCTTTAGTTTTACCTTAGACATGCATAGTTCAGCAGTGCCTGTTTCTAATAGAAGCAAAGTCTCCCTGAACTATACATTTAAATTAAATATTAATTTGGCTAGCCAAGCAGTCTGAAACAGCATCAAGTACAGATAAAAATATTTCATTATTTGACTGCTTTGTAGAAGAAGATTTATCCTCATCTTACAAAACATTTTCTGTTTTCTGTCTTTAGCCATTTGGGATTCTGGGTGAAATATTTGTTCAGTTTTCTTTAACTAACGTACTGATTTTCTAACGTTACATGTTGATACATGGGCTTTGTGTTTGACTCTTAATTTCTACTTTAATACTCGCTTTAAAGGAGTTAATTCAAGAGTTTTGATATGTTGATAACAGAGATGATGGAAAGCCAATGTAAGAGTGTTAAGTTAGCATCGGTTTACCAGTGGACTGTATCCTCTGCTTATTGGTGTATTACTAGTCCCTAGTAGGAGTACTAATTGGCAAGACTGTAGTGGAATGGATGTAGCTTAGAAATAATACTTCGTGAGTGCAGCTTATATACAGGTTAAAGTTTTTTGTTATGTTGGCTTAGGTTTCTGATTTTGGCCTGATTAGCTGCGGTTTTTATACTGGTAAGAAGGAATATAAAACAGTATTTATTTTTAGCCAAGTTGAAGGTGCTGTAAGTGACTGTTAATGTTTCCTATCTTTATAGTTAAACTAAACAGTTTCAAGAAGTATGTCTGTCTGTTTTGTTGATGCTGTTGCAGTGCTGAGGGAGGTGAGACCACCCAACTTTGTACTTGGCTTGCAGTGTCTTAAGACTTTTAGTCCAACTTCTGCAATATTATTATGAGCAATGCAATTAAAAAAAAGAGAAGAGAAAGGATAGGCTAGTTTGATGTTGCAGCAACATGTTTTCTTAAGGCCACTTTGAAACCATATCTTTCAAACCTATTAAGGAAGTATCTTCTGTATGACTATGAAACATAAAGATACCAACTTTTCCCTCATTGCCTCCACCTCTGCCTGGCAGTTCCAAAGTTTTATTGCTGTTTGCTGTGTTGGTTTTACATGCTGTCTCTTGTAAGTATAAGAAACTCACTCCTGGAGACTTACTGCAAAATAAAGCTTGCACAGTTGAGAAATTGACTCAGAAGCAGCTTGGTTGACAGCCTGCCTTTAAGAGGTTTGTTCTATGGTTAAAGATGTCCCTATTTGTTCAGAATTCGCAGGCAGTACATGGTCTGTACAGGTCTACAGCTCTGAATGCTGCCTGCTGCCATGTAGGGTGGTCAGTCTTTCTGTCTGCTCCACAGCTGGCATTTGTGGTTTGCGTCACGTGGGCCTGGAAGCTTGGCCATTTCTTCTTTCTGTCTTCAGGAACTGTTTGCTGGAGTTACATGCTGTTGGGTAAGCTCAGACAGGTCCAGTCTATTAATACATGGCTCCGTGGCTGGTGTCACAACAATAACTTTGGGTTTTTTGATAATGGCATGGCCTACATGGCACTGGGGTTACAGGCTTCAGATGGGAACTGCCTCTCTCAGAGGATGAAGAGGGTCTTTGCCCAGGAGCTTGGGGCATTTGTAGATAGGGCTTTAAACTAGATATGAAGGGGAGGGGTATAACATCAAACTAGCCCTTAACAAGAGATGGAAGGATGGGTGTCAGGGATCAGGTGTTAGGAAGGATACTTCTCCAAAACACCTTATTGGTAATAAAGGGTCCAATGGGAAGGTGTTACAACCAGCAGCCCAGCTGAAGTGCCTTTACACTAACACATGAAGCTTGGGTAACAAGAGGAGGGGGTGGAAGCTACTGTGCTACTTGAAAGCTGTGATCTAGTTGCCATCATGGAAACATAGTGGGACAAGTCCCACGACTGGAACGTGGCTATTGACAGCTACAGACTGTTCAGAAGAGACGGACCAGGAAGGAGGGGTGGAGGCGTTGCCCTGTATCTCAAGAAAGGGATAGAATGTGAAGAGCTGTCATTTAAGAGTAGCCACAAACAGGTTGGAAGTTGCCGCGATTGAGAGATGGGACACAGTCTGATGCAAGCAAGATGTCGATTTTATTGTATTCTTAACATTTATTTATACTAGTTACAAGTGACGCGTTTCACGCTGATTGGTTATAGTCCATTGCTGTATGAGTTAATATTTGGCATTGCTGCATAGCTACAGATATCTATTCTTTTTGCAGGTCATTAGCTTCTTTAGACAGTAACAAGGTTTCCCCCTGTCTATATGGTTGCTGTGCCATTTGCACGTAGCCCACATAGCTGTTACTCCTTGCTCTTCTTTTCTTGAGGGGATTTCTTGTTTTTAGCTTATCCAAGGTCTGTGGCCAAGCTTATCCAACACATCCCCCTTAAACAATCTTTCTGTACTTTGGGTTTTTCCACTGCCTGTCAGACCTTGTCGTACAGGAAGTCACGGGCACTGGTTGCCAAGGGAAGTTGGGGATGCCCCATCCCTGGAGGTGTTCAAGGCCAGGTTGGATGGGACCATGGGCAGCCTGATTTAGTGGGATGTCCCTGCCCATGGCAGGGGGCTTGGAACTAGATGATCTTTAAGGTCCCTTCCAACCCTAACTAGTCTATGATGCTAAGAAGGCTGAATTGTGTCCTTAAATAGTGTATTTCCAGTTAGTTTGTGTGCAGTTATGTGACCAGATGACATGTTCTGCAGTCAGCTGGGTTTATTACCACTGGTGCATAATTACCACAGGGTGGCAGGGGTGGGTGGGCAATTCTGAAGGTTGTTGAAGCTCAGCTCAGATGGGCAACAACTTTTGAGAATCTTCGTGGCTGGAAGCAGAACGTGGAGATGTTAGTGGCAGAGGTCATCCCAGAGGTGTCAATGGGGGTATTCCACCCCAGCTGATTACACTAATGCTCTTCACTGGTATTGCAGAAGCAGTGAGTGGTATGTATGCACTGGTGCAGGTAGTATAGTCATTACGTGTCCTTGGAACAAGAATGCTGTTAGTCCCCGATGCAATCTTCTGTGAATTATTTAACACAAGATGCACGGATGTATTTTCTGTTTTATAACATAGAATTACATTTACACTTTTTTTTTGCTGCTGTAGATGTGTCTTGAGCAGGTCCGTGTCAGCTGACAGATTTCTGGAAGATTGTCCAGCTGATATTTGTAAAATAAATCAAACCAAACAAATCTGAGTAAAATTTTGAAAACAGTAGGATTTAAGATATCTAAGGATGAAAATGGAAATGCTTCAGTAGCAAAAATATTACTGTTAAAGTAACATCATATGATAAAATATATTTGAAACTAAGTCATAACTTCTGACAGCTGGTCTTCCCAATTATTTAAATTGAATTATTTGGCTATGGAAATGCACATCGTATTTGATGCCTTATAGCTGTGTATGCCATAACGGAAAGAATTACATCACAGTGAGTTCTCATGCTTTCTAATTCGATTTTAGTATGTGAACTGGAATATTATCAGGTCAGTTCTTCAACTAGTATAAATTGTGACTCAGTGGAATGTTATAGTTCCATGGAATGTTTTCCAGCTTGATTTGTGATACTTTATCATCTGCCACTTCAGAAATCTAGTCTGCTCTTACCATGCTTGGAAATCCTTGTTCAGCTGATAACGAGTGCAAACGTTTCTAAACATCTCTCATTTCTTCAAGTTTTTTTTTGGTGGTGAAATGGAAGGCACTTAACTAATGAAACTGTTAATAGACTGCTGAAAATTATTCTGAAAAAAGCTGTTACGAAGGTCAGAGACATAGAATTAGTTAAATTGGAAACAAAGCTTGGGGTGAATTTTTGATAGATTGTCTCTGTATGGCTGAGATGATGAACAAGGTCTTATAAAATGCAAGTAGTAATGACAGAATTAATAGTTTATAGCTGGCTCTGTGAGTAGTGATTTGCTAACAAGATCTGTCTCTCATTGTCTGAGTGAACTATGCTGTAGAGAAATTTTAGAATCTTGAAATTTTTACTGATAATTTCCCATAATCTGTTTTTCTTTCCCAAGTATTTACTGAGGCATGAGGAAATGAAGTGTTTTGACCAAAAGGCAGAAAACTGTTTAAGATCCAAACCTGACATTTTCTTTGTGTTCTGTATTTTCTTATTTTACAAGTGATCATCTTATCCTTTTTTGCTCAATAAATTGATTCTAATTACAAAGTCTGGAAAGCAATCCAATTTTCTGTAATGTCTTCTACTAATCTACTGTAAATGCTGATTTTAGAAACAATCTGCTAAGTGTAGTGTACTTGTAAACTGGATAGCCTCCTCCCCAGTATTTAATGTTTGTTAAACATACTGAGGTGCCTGGAGTTTGTTTGCTGCTTATGGATGGAAGAAGTGTATTGACATGTTTATTATTTGTGGCAAACAGTCTTTGTTTTAATAACCATCATAGGTGCTGGTAGTGTGTGTGATGGGACACACATAGGGGATCAGCCTCTAAGGTACATCCGCCCATTTAATCAGAAGGCTGAAAGAGGCATCCCTGTGCTGATGAGCTGTACAGGTTGTGAACCTCCCGTGTACTCCAAGGGGACAGACATGGAAGCCCCAAGGAAAGTGGTGGATGGTGGAGGCTCTTGACTTGGGTGGAAGTCAATTACTGATGGTTGAGGTTGGTTGTTTTTGTTGCACTTTTGAGGGTATCAAGAATTACCGCTCTTATATAACGGGCTAAGAGGTATAAAACAATTTCCCTACTCTGGTTGATGCATTGGAAGATAAATTAGCTCCTTTTGCTTTCAGAATTTCAAAATTTATTACTATGCAGGACCTCAAAAAGTGAGGGCTGGATTGCATCACACAGAAACAGAGCTTTAGTTTTATACACAGTATAAAAAAAGCCCACCTCAGTGGGTTTACCTTTCTTAAGCAAAAGCTGATTGTATACAAAATCAGTAAATTGGCATGTGGACACCCGCTATGTTGGCCCTTCTTGAGCTTTCTAGTTTAGTTGTTTAACTTTGTAGGACCTTCAATTGGAAGAGCTTCCTTAAACTTTTGTGGGGTCTGATGGCCTTTAGAGGATTACTTTTAGTGAGAAATATGTGAATCACAAGCATCCTTGCCTCATTCTGTGGAGAAAGAACTCTTGTTATGCGTCTTGGTGTGGCTGGAGGAAGAGCTATACAAACTCATCTCATGCAAATTAAATAATGATCTCCATGGTGTTTCATGTAAACAGAGGGAGAGCAGTTTTGGTCATCATCAGTACACAGTTGAATGGTATTGTTATTTATTGAAGCTTTTCTACAGTGTGGCACTAACAAAGGCTCTGCGCAGTGTCAAACAAATCATTTAACCATCAATTACTTGCTTGGAAAGATAGTTTACCACAGTAAAAATTTGCCACACTGGGGCTGCCTTCCTCAAATCTGCTACAGTTCTGTACTGGACAGTGGTGAGCGGTTGAATAGCAGGAGTTTTATGGCCTTTTTTTCTGTGTTTTGTTTTTGATTATTATTATTGTTATTGTCATTGTTATTATGGGGTTTTTTTTTATTGTTGTTGTTTCTTTGTCTCTGTAGAAACTAAATAACTTTTCTGGATACATTTGAAGTTGAACATTCAAAAAGAAAAAAATTAACCCCGCTTATTTATTAAAAACGTGCACTGAAGCTAAATTCCCAGCATTATATATATAAATATATACATACATACACATATATTAAAATAACCATGTTTGTTAGAAGTGCACATTAATTGCATGACTAATCCGCAAAGGTATTTAGCCCCTGTGCCCCAACGACTGCAACGGGAGGTGGACACCTGCGTACTCTGCTAGGAGTGGGCTAACGCATACACAGCATGTCACAGCTGACCACCTCTGAGGAAAGCTGTATTACCTGCAGTGTAACCACACTCTTTAGCTTTTAGTCTTATAATCATAATCCTAGGCTGATGAGATGTTTGTGTGCAAGTTCTGTCAGTTTGAAAGCATCCTTACTCTTTCTTTGTCAGCCCAGCTTGGAAGCAGGAATAATTTCATTGATACAGTCTTACAGAGTAAATGTCTGTTGCTGAAGGAGAGCTGCTGGGCATATGCTGGTAGGATAGTTACGGAACCTTATTGCTTTATAGTCCTCACAGATATTCCCATTGCTTGCAAGCTGTATTTTGGCCCACGAACAATGGCAAAGTAAGTTTCTTGTGAGATAGGTGAAGTAAAACTTGGTGCGACGTGCTGCATAGGAAGAGACTAGTTTTGAGTTATCTGGTGAATGAAGAGACACACAAGCTGTCCTGTATGTTAAATATGGCCACATCCAGGCCGTAGGGCAGCTGTAATGATCCATCTTGACATGAGTCTCCATAACTTTCCCAGCCTTCAGCAAAATGACAGCTAAAAATGTGGAGCTTTATAGGGAGATGGCAGTGAAAATGTGCATTGCAAAAAAGATGCTCAATAATCCCAGGGAATATTCTGACTTGCAAACAAGTGCACTGTTTTAATGTTTGGTTTGAAACACGCTTTTCCAAAAAGTGCGTAATCTTGATGAAATCAAAATGGTGGGTAGAAGTTTATAATCCAGGTTAATAAAACCTAGTAAAGAAGTTATTTGTTAGGTTCTGTTTCTATGTTTATCCTTTCTTGCTTCCTGATTTGTTCCATTGGACATAAGTGCATACTATGATTTGACTGGATCGTTTTTCCCAGATGACTGAGCCATTATTATAAACAAATCCCCTTGTAGATGAACAAATGAGTAGCCTGTGGCAATGTCCACACACAGGACGTGCCTGGCTGGGTACAGCAGGATCACTTGAAGATGGTCATTTAACAGGTAATCGTTTTCCAAGTACTGTAGGTTCGATGCATAAAATGAATTGGGACACAGAGGCTTTTGTATTTCTCTGGTTATAAAATCAGCAGTATTTTCAGATGCTACATATTTTTTTTATGTTATTTGTTTACATGTAAGACAAGGATACTTTTGTTGCATAAATGACAAAATTCAATAAATACCATGATTTTTTATGACGCAGTTTTGACTTGGGAGAAAAAAAAAAAGCAACACAAAGCCATTATGATCAGCTTTTCCTGAAATGAAGCAGCCTTCTATCTGAGATGGCTGCTATTTGCTTACCTTTCAAAATGGAGTTAGGTGGTGCAGTACACGGTGATGAGACAACAGCTAGAAAGTCAGCCACAACAGAATAGCTCGGTTTACTTGGGGCAACACAGCAGAGTTTTGTTGATGTATCAAGCATGTAAAAACAGACAGCCTAACCCACTCCTGTAAAACAATCTCTCATTTTGCCAGCCTCCCAATTTTGTTATGCAACTTGTGTAATGGATTATAACTTGAATACATATTAACTTTGTGTGTTTATTGACTCAATCATTTTGTAATGCTGCTGATGCAAGATAGAGTAAAGAAGTAGCAAGTAAATGGCTCTGTTAAGCTGAAAGAGGGATTCAAAATTTGAGTGGGAGGGACTACACCACTTTTATATTGGCCAAATATGCTGTGGAAAAGTGAAATTTAGATTAACACAATATAATAACCTAAAAGGGAAGAATGGAACCCATCTAACTGAAACAGCAAAGCTCTGAAAATATGCAAGATTCATTGCTTTAGATGCTGATGTTCCAGAAAGCACTCTAGGATGTCAGGATTTAGAACGTAAGTTTGAAGAAGCTGGATGACACCCATGACCATTTTTGGCTTTTGCTTAGCAGCTGGGGGAGCGCTTGTAAATCTGGGCATAGTTAAATTTATTCAAGAGACGTTCTTCATCATCGGCTCACAACATTAGAACTCATTCTGTCTTTTCCTTTAGGTTAAGGCAGAAATAGGGGAATTTGGAACAGATAACATCAATGCATGACAGATTTGGCCATGAGTACTAGAGAATAACTTTTGAAAAACTGGATGTTGTACAAAGAAAATAAGTACCAATGTCAGATTTAAGACTTTGCTTTCTGTAAGCCATGCAAATGAAGTAGAGTTTGGATTTTTTCCCTGTTGTTTTTTTCGTTTTGTTTTGTTTGCTTTTGTTTCTTTTTTTAAGATGTAGAGAGAGGGTAAGATCAATCTTGGGATCATTCAGCTATGGAAACCACGTACTCTGTATTAAACTCTATTATTTTACAGCTACCTTCTAAAAATACATGTTGATTAAACAATTTTGAAAAACACGGCTACTTCTTGAAGTGTCTGAGATAGAGCACAAGTCTTCTACAATAAGATCTGCAGTGCTGAGCAAGAATACCCTGATCTGTTGTACCAGAAATGGTCACTTCAAAGCAGATCAAATGTGATGGGAAAAGGAGATATGTATGTATTTCTGACTGCAGAAATTAATGAGCCAGAGAGGACAATGTTGCACCTGCTGCTATGCCCCAGGCTGCAAGGGAGTGCTGAGAGTCTCTCGCACAGTTCAGTATTTTAAGGAGTAGCATGGAGGTGAGGATTGATTTTGCAGGAAAAAAAAAAAACAAACTTGTCAAAATGAAGAAGTAAACTGCTCTTTATGTCCTTCCTTTTCATTCTCTTTGACTTTCTGATGAAGGCGTTTTTCTTTACCTGCTGTGGTCTTGCTCTACTGTGAGCATAAGGATTTTGCAGCTTTTGGAGTTGGAATGAAGTTAGTGCATTAATGACTATAAACAGCCTACAATGGCTATTCTATGTTGCAGCTACATTCTTGCTCATTTTACATTCTTCAAACTTAAAGAAACTTGTCTTTTCACTATTACTGGAGAATATACGAGGTATATATTCTCCCTGGCAGTTTGGAAAGCTTACTTGCCATAGCATGTATCCTATGGGAAAACCATCAAGTTGGGAGCTGTACATATCGTAGTTGTAGCCTTTGCTGATACCATTCCTGGAAGATGATGGTGAAATACAAAGATCATCCACATTTTAGGAATTATTTCTGGAGTGAGGGTTGGGAGGGTGAGTGGGTAGAATTGTACTTGTAGGGGAATATTGTCCTTTCAGCTAGCCAGAGCCTTTTCCTGTCTTTATCAGAATAGTGACCAGACAAGCCTTGTAGGGAATCTTTAAGAATGCTGGAAAATCAGCCAAGGACTTTTTTGACTAATCTGTTACAATAGTAGATACTGACAGTTTGGCATTTAGTAGGAGAGCCTGCTGGTATACAGTGAAGGTACAGCCTGAAACATGAGATGTGTGTTCGCAAAAAAAACAGAGAATAAACCCTTTTAGCTAATGCAATATCAAGACTTCTATTTCTGGTCTGGCAAAGCATTCTAGAGGTTTCTCTCTTCAGTAAGAAAAAATGTGCCTACAAATTACACATTCCATTACAGGGACAGAGCTTATCTCTTATGACTCTGGGCACAAGAATGCCCCATGACACATGGTCAACATTTTTTCAACAGGCTTATTTATATGGACATGGAGTGGAAAGTCTCTTGCAACACCGGTTCTATGAATTTCCAACTCTTTTAGAATCCTCCTTCAGGGAAGTTAGCTTGCCAGGGTTTAAAAAAAAGTTTGCTGGCTAAGATATGTGGTGTCCAAAGACTCTTTAGGGCCAGGAAGAGCAAGTGGACATCAAGAAGTAGAAGCAGGCTGGTTTAATGTGAAGGCGTACTGGTGTAGTGTCAGTCCAGTCACACCAATAGTAAGTGGCACAGGTATGAAAGATAGGAAAAAAGACACCCCGAGCACCCCGTTTTCCTCCTAGATTGCCTGGAAGTTCTTGGTGAAGAATGTGGGACAGCAGGCAGCTCCACAAGGCAGTCAGGGATTTGACCTTGTGTGTTCATAAACCACAGGTTGCTGTCACATGGCTTTGTTTGACAGCTGTCTTTTCTGTCATATTTCCAAATCCTAAATTCAGACATCTAAACTTGCTGTTGTACCCCTCTATCCTCCAGCGCAAATAGCTTCTGCCATTCCCTTTTCTCCGTTCTTTTCATAAGGGCCACTGCCCATTCAAATTTTTTGTCCCTGCTGTCTCTTGCACATTCTTGAGTTAACTTTTGTTCTTCAGTGTCCACTTGTAAGGGATTGACAGTTATGGGTCAGCTTTAAAACTTAATTGTTTTTAAAAAGTTACGATGTTGGGCTAACTTGAAGTGCTTTCTGTGCTTCTCTGAAGCAGGTGGCTTATGTGTACAGGATTTTTTTCCAGGAATTGAGTTGTAACGTACCTTGAAAATGATTTAGAAGACAAACCACTAGTTATGGTCACTTCAGAGATCATCTGAAAACATCCAATGATTTATAAATTGTTCTCAAAAACTACTTGAACAAAAACGAGTTCCTACTGAGGATGATAAGGGGAAGAAGACACTCAGCTGTTGTTTCCCCAGCCTGTGCTTTTCTTAGGTGGAAGAATCTTCCAGCTTCTTCTCTTGCACTTGCTTTACTACTTGATCCCTTCCCTTTCATTCTTGCCTTGGAGTATGTCATGTCCTTGCTCTTTACTTCCCACATGTGTTTTTTTTTTTTTAATAAAGCAAAAATGTAAGGTGCTTTTTATTCTTTCACTTTCTGGAAGAAAAGAAACAAGAATTGAGGGAGGTTTTCCCATCTCATTTTCTGTGAGAAGGCTATAGGAGTGTTTTCCTGCTTCTTGTGGGATCTTGGTCCGAGTTCCCTGCTAGATGCAATGGCCATTGGTTCTCTTGCTCTTTCATTTATTCATGCTGGCATATGAATTATCCTCTCCTCTTGGAGTTAGGTGCCAACAGATCATGGGAAAGAAAAACAATTCCTTGTCTAGTGAGAGATTCTGCTAATGTTATCCCAATTTATGTTGCAAAAGGTGTGACTTCAAGAAGTAAAATTGCAAAACCCACTGTATGCTCTGTTTTAAGGGGTTGAAAGTGAGACAGTAGATTGTTTCTCTGCTTACACTTGGGCCACTGGATGTTTCCACTTTACCAGTGTTAATGGTGATGTGGATGGCTTAAATTCCAAACAAAACCAAAACTGACCAAAGTCACATAAAGCAAACAGGGATGGAATGAAAGATTAGCTTTCGGTTTAAAGCACAAAAGGCAGCCCCTGTTTTCGTGTAATTTTCATAGACTCTTTCCTTTGTTTACCCCACTGCAAACATGTTTGTTTAGGAGCAATAAGAGTTAATTGTCAAACTTTACAATGTAGTCAGAGTTTTTCTCATAAAATGTATAACAGACTTTGCCCAGATGGCAAATGCTGATATGTAAATCTAAAACATGAAAATTTCCATTGGGGGCCAGATGGTGGCTTAATGTGAATTGTTTAACATTTATGTTTATCTTATTAAAAGTGCCTTTATATGTCCAAACTAAGCTATCGATGTGGTTGGAAGAGCATATCACTAAATGAACAAAAAAGTCAAAGCATGAGTACAAGGCACCTCCTGCTTACATGGATCATGGGAAGGCAAAGCATGGCCTCTGAGAAGTTCTTTCTCTATTTACAAAATTGCGGAGCAAATAATATAAACAAAATAAAATCACTGTTTTTCAGCCAGAGAAAAATGTTGAAACCGTGTTACTTTCCCAGGAGTTAGAAATGTTGGACAGTGGGAATGCACACATTAAATACTGTAATTTATTTCCCCTCAAAACAGGCGTTGGTGCTCAGTGGGAAAGAGCTGAGCTCCAGACCAGGAGGGAATGTTGTGGCTGTGCAATCATTCCTGGGTGCAGGTCCTTCCTCCTGCAGGGGTGGCCTGGCTCTTCCTGCACCGCCTCTTGGCTCTGCCAAACCCAGCGAGAAATTGCACAACGGAGGAAAGAACAAACGGGCACTTGTGGACTCCGTCACATGAGGGACTGCTGGCGCTTTTACAGTAAACTTGTGTGACATTAAGGGAAGTGGTTAGTGTGGCTCCGAAGAGCAGCAACGAGCCCTGGGTCGGGTGAATCTTTCACAGGACTCTTGGTGCACGTGCTCCAGTTTGGATATGAATCTGTGCTCTCTTGTCCCTCCAAATGAATCTTTCAGAGACCACCACGTCGTGTCGAGGCATCTAAAAATCAGAGGGTAGCTGTTGCACAGGCGAGGAGTAAAATACCTTTGATAGCTGTAGTTATACACTCCAGGTATCAAATACGCAGTTATTTTTGTGGTGCTTTCACCATGGAAGGGGAAAAGTGCATTAGTGATAAACCTAAAATAGAGTGCCTGCCTGTGTCTGTGGCCACTTCTGTGTGTGTGTGTGTGTGTGATAGTGTTCAACAAGGCAGAGAAATAAAGAGGAAGGCTGTTGATCATTGGTTTATGTTGACTGCATTAACTTTGACCTGAGGCTTTGGACTAATGCCAAGATTTATTTCTTCTTCTCTGTGAAAAAGGCAATTTTACTAAAAGCATTGGCTGAAATTATAGATAAGTGTCAAATGATAGGTTAATATTCAAATCAGCGTGCTGTTTGATGATATTACATGTTGAAAGGAAGAACACTTCCTCCATGCGCCCCATTCAGGTGAAGAGTCATTACTGATTTGTTATTTGAAGTTAAGGCTAATATTGCTGTATTTGTACACAACTTTTCCAATTGAAAGTATGAGAGCCCATTTCTGATTATGTGGTGATAATTAAAAAAAACCCCACCCTTTTGGTTTGAAGCGCCACAAATACAACAACTAAATAAAATAAAGGTGCTCCAGACAAGGGCATCTTTCCAGGGCAGAGCAGAGCACGGTTTGGCAAAGCTCAGCCCATTGCCAGAGATAACTGGGCTAAATATGGTCCCTTGAAAAATGATGACAGGTGCCAATCAATGCTCTCATATTTCTCAAACAACAACCCAAGATCCAGAAAAAACATGCAGGCATATTAATTAAAAAAATAATCCTGTGTGCTGAATTGAATGCTGAATTGATTGCTGCACGCAAACAGAAGTGCTGGTGTGCAGCCACAGCGTTTTTATTGGCTAGCTAGTGTCTCTGGAGGTCTCTTACCCCACAAAACAAGGTAGCACCCAAAGCTGTAACAATTAAAGCCAGTAGTGTGGCTGGAAGATTGTGTGGCAAAAACTCAGTGCCTTAAGTTTTTGCACTGAGGCTATGTGGTTCTTCTTAAGGAAGATGTGTTGTGCCTTCTGTACCTCTTTTTCTCATTTGTTTTTTGTGATTTAAACTGAAACCGAGCACCAGTTCTGCTATTTTTGTGCTGCAGTCTGTTGCAACTAAGGGAGGAAAACAGCTCTGTCAATTCACGGCCTCGTGCATTATACACACAAACACAAAAAAAATCTTTTGAGTCACATTTTTAATGGTGCCTTGTAAATGAATAATTCAGAAGTGAGCCCTAAAATCCAGATCCTGCAGTTTTATCCAGAACATATTGCAAATGCTCTGAGACCGGGAAACAGTTTTGAATCTGCTGCAGAAGGAGACAATGAGCAGCTGGTAAACTACTGGCCCTTAATGAAGCAATACTGTGTTGCCTTATCTCCAATTACTGCAGAACTTAATTAGTTCGTTTTACCCTGCCAATCTAGGGAGACCAAACATAGTCTTGGGCAGCCACTGTAATTATTTCAGCTTCTTCATTGTTGGCTGTTAAAGCTGAGTTTGGTCTCTCCAGCAAGGTATATTAAATATCTTGGATTTGGGAACGACCACATTGTGTTATACACAGATATTTTATGTAACTGCTCTTACATAAAATATCTGTGTATAACAATACAATGCAAAATATACAATTTTAGAGAAAAGCAATTTTTTTAGGAGCTAGAAGAAGTAGTTCATGCAAAGTATAAATGTGAGTGTCAATGGAATAGCATTTTTAACAAAGAAATGAGAATATGGAATTGGTGTGTGCAAACACATGACTTTCTTAATGTGACATAATTCGTTTTATAGCTTCATGCGTTCTACGAGTTAACTTGGGAAAGAAGAATATATTTATCTTCTGGCTAGTTCATGTATTATCTTAGACTTGTAGCAAATTGCTTTGTTTCTGTGAGCCTGTGCGTGGGCCGCAGCAACCAAACCAGCAGTTCACACACTTCAGAAAGGCCATATAGAGCCATACTATATTGAGGTATTTTTGTAGCATTAAGAGAATAAGCCTCAGTTACACATGGTTACCTGTTTAATACAGAGTTTACAAGCTTTCCTGTTGTTCTAAACCAGTTTTGCTGGGGAGGACACTTGGTTAAAAAAAGCATTTCTTTTACAGGACATGAATTTGATTGACATCCTTTGGAGGCAAGATATAGACCTTGGGGCAAGGCGTGAAGTTTTTGATTTTAGTCAACGACAGAAGGAGTATGAACTTGAGAAACAGAAGAAACTTGAAAAGGAAAGACAAGAGCAGCTCCAAAAAGAGCAGGAGAAAGCCTTGCTGGCTCAGCTGGAGTTAGACGAAGAGACAGGTGAATTTATTCCTGTTCAGCCAGCTCAGCACATTCAGTTGGAAAATACCAAGCCACAAATCAGTTTTTCCGAGGTAAACTCTTAATATGTGTATGTGAGTGTCTTTAAACTTTTTTCCATTCACAGGAAGGCGTAATGTTAGTAGTTACCTAAAATGAATTTGCATTTGTTGCTGTAATGGAAGGTTCTTCAGTTATTCAAAGATGCAATAACATTTTTTCATAACTTTCCTCTTTAGACCACACAGACTTCAAAACCAGAAGCAGAGGCCTTGTCTTTTGATGACTGCATGCAGCTCTTGGCAGAAGCATTCCCATTTGTAGAGGACAATGAGGTAAAAAACGCTAAATACAGCGGTTTCACGGGTGGTCTTCTAAGGGCTCAGTCTCATGCCTTCTTTTACCAAGATTTGTCTTAAAGTAGGGCTGCTGCTGGAGGAAGTGGAGTGGTGCTCTTGTGTTCTTTCCCCTTGTTGAATCCTGCAGCCAGGGTTCAGTGTGTAACGCCAGCTGATGGCAGCCATTCCAGTTACTGCAAATAATGGCAGCGGACTTTGTGAGTTTGCTACAGCGAGCTCGGTGCAGCTCTCTGCAACTGGTGCGTTTGAGTTGCTTTATTGCCATGTGCTGACCCAGACTATTTGATGTGTAAAGATAAGCCCTTCAGCAGCGAGTTTCTAGCTTTCTTTTTGCTGTTCCTTTCCTTAACTTGAAAACTCCTATCATGGCAATATTTTTGTATTATCCCAATATTTACCAAAAAAAAAGATTCTGTTAATACCTGTCTGCTCTGCAGAAATGATAGAACACCAAAACCCAGATTTTTGCTTTGGAAATTCAAAGTTGTTTTTTTTGAGTGGGGTGGTTTGTGGGAATTTTTCGTTATTGTTCTGTTTGGGTTCTTAAATTTGTTTTTTTTAAACACTCCAGGCTTTTTCAGCTGCATTTCAGGCACTGGTTCCTGCTCAGATCGATAGCAACCCAGTCTTCATTTCCTCTGATCAAACTCAGCCACCTGAATCACCTGTTCTAGTTCCATTTACTGATGCAGAGAACATGCAGAACATAGAGCAAGTTTGGGAAGAATTATTGTCCCTTCCAGAGTTACAGGTAAAGGTTTTGTATGATAAGCACCTGAAAAGAATTGCATGATATTTTGGAAGAGTATGTTGTTTTGGAGAATGCAGTACAAGAGCATCATAACAGATGGTGATTATGACTGTCATGTTGGATCCTACACCTATAGGATGTCTGTAACTCAAACTGAGATTTAATTTTTGGGAAATAATGTATTGAAAAACAAGTAGGAGAAGAAAATTAGTTGTTTATCAGAATGCCTTAATAAAACAGTTTATCTGAATTGATTAGTATCAATCAGAGCTTTCTCGTAGTTAGCAAATAATTATTTGTTTCCATATGCAACTTTTTACAGCATGAGCACGATCATGGCTGAAATTTCAGCTGCTTAAAAATGGACACTTCTCAATTACAGAGCTAC
This sequence comes from Cuculus canorus, assembly GCF_017976375.1. Lineage (NCBI taxonomy): Eukaryota > Metazoa > Chordata > Aves > Cuculiformes > Cuculidae > Cuculus > Cuculus canorus. Next base: position 24,812,372 of record NC_071406.1, on the reverse strand, counting down.
AAGTATTTTTCCACAAGCATTATTGTAAATGGTTTTTGCTGTGTCTAAGTGGATTGTGTAAATCACTTATGGTTACTTTTACATTCAACTCTTATGGAAGGGAAAGGTTTTGTAAAGATAGTAATAGGACATATTTAGTTGCATAAAAGAGTGAGGTATATTTATATAGTTATTGTTTATAGATGTTCAGTAAGAGCTAATTTTGTCATGTACATGAACTGAATATTTCAAAGGAACAAAAAAAATCTCTTTGCTGTAGTACTAAAATGTGCATTACAGAGGACATCTAGGTTTTTCTTTTCTCCCGTCTTTATGTTTTTATTTATATTTTCCTTAGATCTGACTATAAAATTGAGAAAATTTATTTTCAAAGACATTATTGTGAAACATCACCATGCTTCACCTTGATGCTGTTCTGCTTTATGCTATTAACAGCAGAGATGAATGCTCAGCAGAATGCCTGTAAATCCAAATCATATTTTAAAAACACCAAACAAAATAACAAAAGTGTTTGCAGGAACTGTGATTTTCCTGCCACTTTACTTTTTTCCTTTGTCTTTTTATTTTTTTCCAAAATTTTCCTGTTCTTTACTCCTGCAGCAGGCGGAAAAGCCCCGTGTAAGTAATGAGGGCAGTTGGTTGTGAAGAGGCAGCAGTGATGCTGAAAATACATTAAGAAACCAAACCAAAATTGTCTTGCAGTAATTCGAAATAGTAATTGAATAATGTTCTGAATTAAGCGAGATAATTAAATTGAGGGCATCACCTTTTATCAATTATATTTGAAGAAAAGAAAAAATAAAAGCGTGCTCTCATTCAAAACCTTAGCTTAAGCCTTGAATGATGTCTGGTTAAATAATCAGTGTGTGGTCCCTTCTTAAAAGAAACAGAATCATTCTGGTAATTGCCTAATTCTTTGGGGACAGAAGGCACGCTTATTCCAGCTTCAGTTAAAAAACTGCCACCCGGTTGGAAATAACATTGGTCTTGTAGCCAGTGAGAGCCCATCAACATAATGGCCTTTGACGCTTGCATGGATGTTAGCCAGTTTAACTAAAAGTATATGGGGTGAGTTAATGTTTGCAGGGCTTTGTGTTAGTGCGTTTTTTACTTCATGAAGAATTACATTTCTCTGCAATGAACAGCTGCCTCATTCATTCAGTAAATCCTGAAAGAATCTTGATTTTGAGGAAAAAAATCTAGCATGTAACATGAAATTGAGTGCTAAAAGTAATTGTGTGCTAGTAATGCTCATGAAGTCTCATTCAGTAATTTTACGTCTACTGTGCTCGTGCCATTCCTGACAGTGGTGCTTGTGAAAAGATTGGCAGCTCCAGGATCCCTACTAGCAATTCAGGAGAACAGGAGGCCTCTGTACAGCTTCCATGTAGCATTGGAGTGTATTGGAAATGGGTCTTTGGCATCTCGCTATGAGTTTGAGAGGCTCTGCTGTCTCAATTTAAATAGCTTTGTCCAGATTGATTTGCTTCACACTCTGCTTAGGTATCCAGTCATCTTCCTGGATTGCCTCTCCATAGTAAAAGCATGTTATAGTCATCTAGGTCACAGAAATGTTGTAATACCCATTTTATGCGCACGTTGATTGATAAAATATTTAATGTTTGTGGGTTATAGAGAAAGATTTTACCATCAGGTGGTGATGCGTTGCTCAACTTCTCTCTTACATTTCCCATGTAGTGTCTTAACATTGAAAACGATAACCTGGCTGAGGTAAGCACGGTCACAGGCCCTGAAACCAAGCCAACAGAGATGCATGACAGCTATAATTACTACAGCTCATTACCCATCACAAGAAAGGATGTCAACTGCAGTCCAGATTTCCTGGATAGTATTGAGGGCCCCTTTTCCAGCATTTTGCCGCCAGAAGACACCAGTCAGATGAGTGTGAATTCTTTAAACGACACACCCACTTCAAACTCTGATTTCTGTGAGGATTTCTACGCTGCCTTTATTGACACAAAGGCGGACGGTGACACAGCAACAACAAATACAATCAGTCAATCACTCGTGGAAATTCTAAGTGAACCTATTGATCTTTCTGATTTCTCACTGTGTAAAGCTTTTAATGGCAGCCACTCAGGAACCATACCAGAATGTAATGATTCTGACTCTGGTATCTCATTGAATGCAAGTTCTAGTGTAGCATCGCCTGAACACTCTGTTGAATCATCTGCCTATGGAGATAAGACTTTTGGTTGTAGCGATTCTGAAATGGAAGACATGGATAGTGCTCCTGGAAGTGTGCCGCAGAGCAATGCTAGTGTGCACTCATTGCAATTCCAGGATCAGGCGTTTTCTTCGTTGGTGCCAAGCACTCAAACACCCAGTTTGCAGCATACAAACACACCAAAGAAAGATCCCCCTGCTGGTCCAGGCCACCCCAAAGCTCCGTTCATGAAAGATAAACCTTCAAGCCGCCTTGAAGCTCATCTCACAAGAGATGAGGAAAGAGCAAAAGCTCTGCAGATCCCTTTTCCCGTTGAAGAAATCATCAGTCTCCCTGCTGACGACTTCAATAAAATGATGTCTAAGGAGCAGTTCAGTGAAGACCAGCTTGCGCTTATTAGAGATATTCGCAGGAGAGGCAAGAATAAAGTGGCTGCTCAAAACTGCCGTAAAAGAAAACTGGAAAATATAGTGCAACTGGAGCAAGATTTGGGTAACCTAAAAGATGAAAAAGAGAAATTGCTGAAGGAAAAAGGAGAGCATGACAAAAGCCTTCGTCAAATAAAAAAGCAATTGACCACCTTATATCTTGAGGTCTTCAGCATGCTACGTGATGAAGATGGAAAGTGTTACTCTCCTAGTGAATATTCACTTCAGCAAACTAGAGATGGCAATGTCTTTCTTGTTCCTAAGAGCAAGAAGTCAGAGACTAAACTTTGAAGGGCAGCACAGCTGGCTACTGTTCTCCAAGTTACTATTTTTGTATCGTTATCCTAATAGTTTTTACTGTGAGATGGAATGCAGAATTCGGTGATATTTTTCAAGTAATTCTATGCAATGATAATTTTAAAGTTAATAATTAGTTCATGGAAGGTGCAAGTTTGAAACTAATAGTGTAATGCAGATGGATTATGCAAGATTTGTAATCTCGCTTTTATAACAGACATTTCCTTCTGATAGTACCACTTTTGACTAGTTTCCATATACATGTAAATATTTAAAGATACCATATTTATATACTGTTCCTATCTCTTGTTATATTCATAGATCTATTTGATACATATATAAAAAAGTGATTTTAGCCTTCTAAATACAATTTCTTGCAAGACAAACAATATGGCCTCTGATACTTTTTTATAAATATGCAGTCGTGTTTGTTCTCCATTTTTCTTACACATTTATACTTGCTTTATATATGATTTTAATTTAGTATGAAAGTTGATATTTAGTGTTTGATTTCAATTTATCAGTTCATTAAACTTTTTTTTTAACTCTACTTCATACACATGTATTTCCCTAAAGGGAAATCCTCATTAGTTTTCCCAGGCTAAGTCTTCATGTAACAAATAAGCTTAATAATCAGAGTTGTATCATACAGCATTGTAAGCATTACTCATTTCATTCAGCATAATTTTAACTCCCACGTGGAAGGACTGTGTAACATTAAGTTACATTTCAAATTTATGCTTAACTTCATGTAATTTTTGTTTTGCTCTTTGAACACTACTCAAATTCCTGATGAGATCTTTCCTCCCAAAACATTTAAAATCTGTTTAATCATTGTCAGCATTATGCATTTTTCCAACTAAATATTCTGTATACTTTTGAGTAACAGTTCTAGAAATACACTATGATCTCTGACTCCGATCAGCAAGCGTCGTCTGTCGCTGCAATTACTTTGGACAAAGGCGTAATAACTGCCAACCAACTGCACTATTTGGAACCTGTGCTCAACTGCTTGAAAAGCATTGTGGAGTTTAAGTTCTGATTTATAAGAGAATAAAAATTGGGCAAATTAATAGCATTGTTTTGTTTACTTTTCAAATGGACTTGTACTTATAAACTGTGGATTTCTTGAATACAGAAAATGCATAATTTGTAATTTGAAATACACAGATTCATGGGAGCATTAAAAACCCCCTATCGTCTTCCTTCATCTTCCCTATGAAACTTGTAATAGAGCACTGCTGGCAGAAAAACATTTCTGCTTAAACGCAGCTTTATCATTTTAAGGAATAATTTGTCTATTACAATATTCATGCATAATTTCATTTAGTATAATAAACACCGAGCTGTTTTGCAAGACCTGGTACATTTTTTCAGAAAAGAAGGAACTAGAGATACTGAAAAAGGGTAGCGTGGGGCCCACAAACATTGTTTAGTAATGTTGTAGAAGAAGGGGTTTAAAGAGGGACCTGAGCTGAGGCAGCCAGCCGTTCCTCACAATTGGCTCATTTCTCACAAAGTTAGTCAGGCTAAATAAAAAGATACAGTTCTTGGTGAATTCAGCCTTGAGGTTTATATTTCCAAACCTCTTTAACTGTGCTGGAGGTGCCTGCCCAGCAGAAAGCCTCCACTCCCATGGGTGGCCATGAAAGCCAAAAGAACAATTTTAGATTATTATAATCCCAGTTTATACCACTCTTTATTGCCTTTCTCAGTGTTCTCAGTAAACAGCAGTGCCAAGAGGAAGGGCACGGGCAAGACAGAAAGCCAGAGTTCTCATGAACGTTAGTCTGTCCAGGATGCTGTGGAAGGTCTCCTGTTCTCAAGTGTTGTTTGCTGTTTTCATAGGATTCTGGTGACCCCATGCCCTCTCACCTGAAGGTTGAGGAACCCACTCTTGCATCTGTACCAATTTTGGTTTTCACTCTGTGTGCAGAATTTCAGATGCTCTTTCATTGTCCAGTTTGTCGCAGCAGAGGCAGCAAAACTTCACAATCAGATTTTAGTTTTCTTACCCAAATCATTTATTTCTAATCTGTCACTTTGTAATTCATCTTCCTGTTAACAAATTTACTGATTCTGAGTAGCAGAGACCTCTAGCGCCCAGTGCACACCTCCCCTCTCTCTCTCTCTCTATTGCCCTTCACCTGCACTGCAGCCTCAGAGCAGCAGCAGCTTCACCGAGGTATTTTTTCTCCAGGGCAGTGTAATGCCAATAACCACGATCCTGTTGCCCATATCATCTTCAAAAGGCAAAGGCAATGGCCAGAAAGACTTCAGTACCTGAACCTGGGACTTGCAGCAGCCTTGCCTGCCTTAAGAGAAAAGCAAGTTTCTCATGCTGTGTTACTTGCTGCAAACTTCCAAGTGAGGTCCTGCCCCACAACCAGCCAAATGCAGTAGGAACCCTGCCCTTATATCAAGTCATAATGTTTGTGTTTTTTAGAAGACCTTGGGAATTGTAAATCCAGGTGACCCAACTTGCACTTCGAGGCTGCTTACCTTGTTTATACTGAGCTCCTTCCTTGCTAACGGCGCGTCAGCCCACCCTGCTGCACTGCCCTTGGCACACGCGGAGTGTAACAACGCTTTTTTTGGAGTAAGTCAGTCAATACCTATGGCAGGAAACCTAGAAGCTGGATTGGATGAAGAAGTTTATTTGCTCTAGCAAGGGCAGGCACGCGCCAGCTGAACTAAACCAAAGGTACTGCGGCAGCAAGGGGAATTTTTCTTGCTATTATTCCCATAGGCCTTTACTGACTTCACTACCTGCACCGCCTAGGGAGGAAAACACCCCACACCACCACCCAGACCGGGAAAAACACTAGAGGAATGGGAGACTTTGCTGTCATTTAAAGCAAGAGGATCTGATCCATATGTAAGGATACCAATTTTAGAGGACAAGCACTAAGGAGGAAGCTATGGCCCTGGACACTTTCCACACTGACACAGAGTAGCTCTCATACTACTAAAAGCACAGAGAACCTTAAGGGGAAGAGCCCTGAGTTCCCGCCCATCGTTAATTAGGCCATTGATCAAATGTCTCTGGCTTAGAGAGTATGGGCTGGCTCTAGCTGTGATATAAATACTTTAATCACAAGTTGGCTGTAAAACATCACAGTAAACCCCTGCCCTCTCCTTCAGTTTTGTCCTTATTTTAGCTCTAACACAAAAGCCCAAAGCAAACTGCATTCTCAGAGCAGCCCCTGCAAAGGCTGTATTTGTACCACCCACACGTCTAAAACCCAACACAGGGACACGATTCCATTACCAAGATAAAAGCAGCAGCAACCACAAACCTGCAGGTAACACAGAAGCCTTGTTTGAATTCCACCAGGTGAAGGAATAGGCTGAACCAACTCCGGCCACGACAATTTGCATTCAGTTTAACGTTTTTCCCATAACGAACACAGTGAATGTTGCACTTGCATCAAAACACCCAATGCCGTTAAGGAAAAAGATACTCCACATCAGATTATTCTGGTATTTGTGAAAACAGCAGATTGCAAATTATACCCTTCATTTTATTGTCATTACTGAGGTACAGAGCATCTCCCCAAACCTGAGAATGACTGGTGACATTGTCTGGTGCATCACAATGCTGACCACGTACACTTGCGACAAGACTCCAGGTGGAGATAATTTATTTCTTGATCAAAACATTCAGTTTTAAAACTACTAAAAGTAAAGCTGATAAGCTGGGCTGCACCAAGGCTTTTCTGACTTGCAGTCTCACATTGGACAGATAATCCTGTAATCATGTATTGCAATAAATTGAAACCACTTTGTGTTCCTCACAGCACTTAAAGAAAAAAAAAGTGATCGCAACGCATTTTAGATTGTAAGTAATTTGACAAAATACACTTTATTCTGATACAAAATCAAAATGTTTCAACAAATTTCAATCCAATATGGACTATACTGAAATTTTTAATTTCCATGCTATTTATAAACTCATTTAACCACAAGTTCTAAGACTGCTGCACAGCAGCACCATCGCTCTCAAAGTCTTTGCCATTTATTTTAAAATATTATTCTGTTTCCAGTCTTGCGATATTATCTTCTACATGAAGACCATTTTTCTTCTACGGAGATACTTGGATTACTTTTGTTCAGGAAAAAGCTAATCTTAGACAGAGATGTCAACCTGTAGCACCCACAGCAGAAAAAGAATCATCCATCAGATATCTGAATGTGATACTCAAGATGTTTCATGCTTCACACAATTTAAGACACAAATGCTTGTCAGAGACCACAGACTGCGATTTAAGTGCACATTCCACTGCAGTGTTAGACAATACATGAAACCATGTTAATGTCTTAAACACAGGAACCGAAGACAGCAAGTCAGTACATCACAGTCAATGCCCGAAACACCAGCATTCCACTTCCCACCTTTACTGTTTAAAGGATGTCAACTTTAAGGTGCTGTGTTTCATTTAAAGCGTTTTGTCTACAGAACACTATCACTTCTGCATTGAGTTGGGCCCCTTTTGCAGAAATACATTTTTACCACCTGAAAGTACCACTTGCTTTGAGATGAACACACGGGTTTGGGCATCAAATAAACTTCTATAGAATCGCAGCTCAGGGACCAATGCTTGGTTAAACATTGCATTTCCACCTCCCATTTGCAGCTGCTGTTTTCAATAGCAGCCACTACAGAAAAGAAACTAGCCATGAAACAGCATTCTTAACTCTTGGAAGTGCCTCTTGGACAAAGATAAACAAATCCTTAGGAGTACTCAGTCAAGTGTATCTTTTTCAAGTTTTATTTCTGAGGAAATTGGGATACAACAAACCAAAAAACCCCAATTTGCTTAAAAAAGTGTTACAAATCCATGTGTGAAAATAATTCTAACAGTGACTATCTAGTTCTAAACATGATGCAAAAAGACTCCTCCAGAGCAGAGAAAAGGCCTGCAGAAATGTAGAATCCTGTTACAAAAAGGTAGAGCTTTGCCCTATCCACAGACCTAGACAAGAGATGCAAACTAGTACGTTTTTGTTAAAGATCTTACTGTTAAAAAAAAGTAACATTCCCTCTCCCCTCCAGTACAAAAGCAGCTGCCCTCAACTGAGCAAGGGCAAGACAGGCTACTGATTTTCCCTGTTACCTGGTGCTACGTGCAGATGCCCGGGTGAGCTCACAAGAGCAATTCTGCCTAGCAGAGGAAAAGCAAAGGTTTTTCAGCCCCAGGTGTAAGAGAGCAAGCCTGTCCCCTCATCAACCGCCTGGCAGCTCTGCGAAGGCGAGGCTGTGACCTCACTGTAGCAGATTCAAATTTTGGCTCAGCCTCGGCTAACCAAATACACATTTGTCAATGTTTTCAGAATACATACAGTCATGGTGAGATTTCCATTAAGTATCTCACAACTGCATGAAAATCTCAACATTACTTCCTAGTCAGCTTTTAATTGTACCTTGCAATGGCAAAGAATTTCCTTTCTGGATGTTTGCAGACAGCAAATAACAAGTTTAAACGCTGCAATTGGTCTGCGAAGGTGCCTAAGCCCCAGGTGATGCTGAAAGGCACAGGTTCCATTTGACTTTATTTTCTGAGTAACCGAAGCATAACCAACACCAAAATGGAAACTTCACACTGTGCACACTCAAAAATGTACTGGTGAGTTAAAATCAGAACTAGATAAAAAGGATTTAAAAATGTCCCAGACCTCTAATGACTAAAGACAAGGAAAACAAAATGCATGTTCCAAGAGTTAAGAATCAATGAGCATAAAAGCAGATCAATGAAAAGTTACTGCCATCCATTTGTATAAATGCAGTTGTGCTCTTTTCAGCTGGGTGCCACGACTGCATCAGCCTCCGCTCAACAACCCTGCCTGAAAGCACCAAAACCCCTGAAAGGGTACAGAGAATTGGTACAGAGAAATAAAAACCCACCTGGTAAGCAAAGATTCATTTATTAGGAGGGAAATCACTGTGCTAACCAAATGCCTTCATAGAACTTCAGACGCAGCTGTGTAGGCACCCTACTAAGAACTGCGATTAACCACTTCAGTGTCTCCACTTTCTGTTAAGGTTTCTCTACCAACCACAAGGAAATTTCACACCCCCCCCCCCCCCCCAGTGCACTCCCCATGGTAACTAGAGCAGGTATTTCAAAACATTTATCACTTGTTTTGTTGATTTCAGACACACAGCAATTTTGTACCTGCCAGGAACAGAAGATTCTTGACGGCAACTATGCCAGCCAGCAACCCTCATCCAGCACAGGAAACACTGGATAACACACGCTGGCATACTTGCTCCATTGTACTTAAGGCTTTCCTTCACACCAAAAGGCTGGCAAAGGAAAGCCTAGAGAAAAATAAGGGTTATACAAGTGTCGTACTATACACTAGAAGTCTTACCCAGTCAGAAACCTTCAATTGAAGAGGATGTGCAAGACATTCCCCATTTTGTCAAGCAGCAGCTTCTCATTCAACCTGAAAATTAAAGAAATTACTCTTACCTTGTTTAAAACCCCCCCCGCTACTCATTTTAATTCATGAAAAATGTTAAAGGCAAACCTTACCTATGCTCATTGCCCTTCCTTTCAGGTCTAAATGCTAGACCTATTTTGAGTCAACTCAAGTAGCTATCACTCAAGGAGGTTCCAAAAGGTGAAGAACTCTTGCTAGACTTTCTTCGATATTTCAGCTGTGATAAGCAGATTTAACTAGCCTTGGGAAAGCTGCTCACTATCAGCACAGTATCTTATGCCTTCACTTTTCTGGAAGTTGAAGCTGTTGCTCCTGCTGCCTTGTCATTCTTTAATTATGCTGACTTCTCCATACTCAATAGGCTGCTGAAGTCCTGTCTTATGAGTCTCCTTAGCACAGTATGGATCAAAGAAGTGCATCCTAGATTCTTTAAAGCTGGTTAATCACTCTCCTTACACTTTTCCACATCACAAACAATAGCTAAGCTACCCCACCCACCTACAAAGCGGTCACTTACATCCATCTCTTAAAAGGTTGCATACAGTTCTTGTTCATAAAGTTTATTATGACACTATTTTTCAAAGTTAACATTGTTGTCACAGTACAGCTACAAGAGGCCCTGTTAAAAAGAACACTGTCAATACATTCTAAAAAAAATCTAGAAATACCAGATCAGTTGTCAGAAGGGACATCAACCCCACCTCCAGTTGTCCCTGCAATCGGATGCAGACCCCAGGTGCAAGTCTACACATCGTCTAAGCGTAGTAATATACAAAGCAAGGCGGCAGTTAGGTGGCTCACTCCCTAGGGAGTTGTGGGTTTAGTTTTCAGTGTTTCCAAACTCCAAGTGGGTTGTTTAAAAAATGCCTTTATTGAAATACAGCCTCCCCCCGACCCCAAGCCCAAATTAATATGCACAACAACAGAAGCATTCACTAAATTACCAATTCTTGCTTTAACCTTAGAGATATTTTAAAACTCTACAGAAAAGAATAAGCAGGCTTTGAAATCCAGTTTGGAAGCTACCACCTTGACACAAGTTCCTTGTTCTGGTGTACTGCAGTCTAAATACACTCCAATAACAGTGTTTAAATAACATTGTTTAATTTTTCTTTTTTTTCAAACAACACACTCATTTTTCTACTACTTCTTAAAATTATAATTCATTATTAATATGACTGATTATGCCTTGAGCCATTTCATACATCTTTGCAGATTCATTCCTACACTGGAATCGCATTTACCTTATACTGCACATTGACCCAAAGTGAAACAGGTGTGAGTAATTCCAATACCATATTGTCAAGTCTGAATATGACCGGGCCCCTACTCTTCTGAATTGACAGAAAGCACTGTCTCAGCAACAGTCGAGAGAATATTCACATCAGCTGAGAATAGGACAGACTGTAGTGCCTTAATTTGGAGGTCCAAAGTGAAAATGATATACGTATAATTGTGCTGATAAGATAGATTTGCTACTCCAGTGCATCAAATCAAATAGTAACACACTATCATTCTACCTGTGGAAACTCAGGACTGTACCATTCTACGTCACGGGAAGTGTTTCTAGGTGCTTTGTTTTCTCTTCGGCTCTTAGCTGAGCATAGACATTCACAAGGGAAAAAGCTTGAGAGCTATGCTACTCAGAGCCCACGGTGAAGGGGCTTTTGGAATGCGTTACCTGGGGCTGTCAGTGATTACACCTGTGCTACCCTTGGCTCCCAGTCAGAAGAATGTGTCCAGAAAATTGCCTAGGGTGCACGCAAGAAAGTATATAGCCATTAAATTATTGAGGAACATACCTAATACTCTCACTGTGACACCTCATTTAATCGAAACAGTGCAGTCTGGTGTGAGGGAGAGGGAAACCGGGACAAAGGAAGGGGATGAAAATTCCAACCCACCCTCCCCAAAGTATAGTTTTATTGAAACAGAATCATTGTATATCCCAAGGAAACAGGCACTTGATTCCCCCCCACCTTAACTTCTCGGGAATTACAATAAATATAAAGGTAAAAAGCAAGTTTCTTTTTCTCTTCACCCAAGACTTAAGCAACTGCAGTTATCCCTTATACATCTCAAATGAGACGGGAGACAGCTTTAATGTGTCTAAAGTTGGTCTTGTTAAAATATTTATCATGCCTTATTTTCTTGAAGCGCTAGTACTAATACAGAACTACAAATTAAAAAAATATGCACAAACCAAAAAGTAATTTGAAATTTTCATTAAGGTAAAGCTTAGTTCTATAATTCACAAACACTAATTTGAGTAACTCAATCCTAGTTATACATCTAAACAAACTATAATGCAACATACAGATGTTTTCCCTCTGTATGCCTATGTAACTCATGTCAATGACAGTTACATATATACACTGAGACTAGACCCCTTAAGACTGCAAATCAATAGGTGTTTCTATTGTTAACTTTAAATTAATACAAAATAGTAATTGAGAAATGCATTAATCTTCTCTATTAACTAACAAGGAAACACCCTAAACTACATTTTATTTCTGTTATAGAGTTCTCTGTACTAAATGTGGAAAAACTGAACTTCACAAATATTGAAAAGTTAAAAATTCCTTAATTTGTTTATTCCTGGTACCACTACCACAATTTACAGGGCAATATACCTGATGTAATGGGAAAATAAAAAGAAAAAAAGAAAGACAAAGCTACAACAGATAAAGACCTCAGGAATGTACATCTAATCGACACTACATTGCATTAATCAATAGCTGCACTTTTTGCAAACTGTGGCTATGACAGTCCTGAACAAGAAGGGTTTCCTGTTTAAGCTGCGGTAACTTTTCTGACTATGGATCATCGTTCCTTCTGTGGCAGATTTTACAGTTCCTCTAATGCATTTGGGACGACTGTCTCAAAGTAACCTGCAGCTTTCCTGACAACTCCTCGCTCTCTCTCCTGCTAAGAACTGTAGCCTGTTGAATACAGGATAAGAAAATTATTACTCTCAGTGAACAGTTGTACATTATTAATCATCATTATAAATATGCATTACACTTACCCTTTTTCTGGTAGCATTTTTAGAATCTTCTACCACCATAGCCCCCACTTCCACTTCCAGATCCATAACCACCTACAAAAACCGAAGTGTATATTTAAATACAACAATAGCAAGAAATCTTAAACCCCAAAAATACTTTCTGCACAAAGTCATATTTACCACCATAAGGACTGCCTGAACTTCTGCCACCAAAGCTGCCACCACCTTTCATGGGACCATAGTTAGATTGCTGTTGGCCACTGTAATTGCCAAAATCATTGTAGTTTCCACTTCCACCATAATTACCTGAAACAAAGACAGGTTTATGAAACCACTTCTGTTCAATGCTTAGGACATGAAGCTTGCCACATCTTGGCATCCAACGTAAATGTAAATTGTAGTAGTTTAAAACAATTTAAAATAGAATTGCAAGCATTTTGCGTGCTACCTCTACTCACTACGCAAAAGTAACGGAAGACACTTAGCACTTTAAAGATGAGAACCTGATATTTCATTTAAGGTGAAAAATATCACGCAATATTAAAAATTGTACACAGACTTGAGTAGGTGATTTCAGGTTAACACAGTAACTTAAGCACTGTACAACTCAGACATGCCTAAGAAATGGATGTCGAATTAAAACTAGCATCTTACCACCACCAAAATTTCCTCCTTCATTGTAGCCATCATATCCTCCTCCTCCACCCCCATATCCACCACCTGGGTTTCCATATCCTGGTCCTCCACCACCACCATAACCTCCTCTGCTGCCATAGCCAGGACCACCTCCATAGTTGCCACCTTTGAACAGAGTAAAACAAAACACTCCTAAAGTAAGCACTGGTATGAAAAGTTCCATGTAACAAACCCCCCGAAAACACACTAAAAAAAGTCCCACAATGTTTTCCCCGTATTAATTTATTATGGTTGCATAATTTATCTAAACTATTTACTCAATCAAATAAAAACCTATTAGTTTATGTATAGCCCCGAAGCATGAAACTTTAAAGTTTGTTCTGGTTCACAGAAAATACACAGACGTTCTGCCGTCACCACCACCACGCATTACGTGCAATAACTGCCTCTTTACACAAATGGCTTTGTCAGTACCGTGTGTCATTCCTCTGAACTTAAATGACTCAGTGGGCAAAGCCCTCAAAAAAAGAATTCTGGTTTACAGTTTTTTAACTAGATGTACAGCTTTATTTACATGTTCATCACAGCAACTGGAGATTCCTTTTTTACTAATCTAAGGCTTATCTGAAAGATTTTGCATTCCAGATGTTGATCTAGTCTCCAACACTTTGATGGAGTAGTTCCAAACTGGGAAAAAGTTCAAAACATCTCAACGTCACTACATATATCTGCTTATAGAAACAGGACATAAGTAACCAAATGCTATTACACCTCTATCATTTCTCATCCCTCCCTGCCATCCAAAATGCTACTTCCACAGCCATTTGGCAAGTTCCACAGTTCTTTTCAGATGCATTTTGGATACTCATCCAAACTTCACCATAAAAAACATACTGCTGAGCCAAAAAAGATCTTACAGGTGATTGAAAAGATCTCTGTCATGTTAGTTGTCAATTCCTTATTCAGTCTCAGTCATCTGAACCAACACCAGAACCTCTACTTACATCTCAATAAGTATGACCTCTTTATATGAGATTATTGAAAAGGTAAATACAGAGAAGTATGTATTTTCTGCCCATTATTTTGTGGGGAAAACAAAAAAACCTCTAACTCTTCACAGATTTACAATGTAGAAAACATCACCAAAATAGACGTGGTTTCCAAGGTAAAGGTGAGACTTACAGCTGGTTATAACATTGGGGGAGAGAGGAGCAGGGAGAGAAGTGAACAATACACTTACCATCACCAAATCCATTGTATCCGTCACCACCCCCAAAGCTTCCTCTGCTCCCACCACCGCCACCACCACCCCCATAGCCTCCTGCAACACAAAACAGATGAGAATGTTTTCCTGAACACACGTGTTAAGTGTTTAAGCTGACTGACACAGGAAATTAAAAAAGAGAAATCATATTCTATACAAACATTCCAGTCATTTACCTCTTCCACCAAAGTTTCCTCCTCGGCCAAAGTTCCCTCCACCGCCTCCAAAGTTTCCACGACCCATGAAGTTGCCTGAGCCACCCCCACGACCTACAAAATATTTTACTTAAAATTACATTAATTGAAAACTAGTTACCTAAAATAACCATGCACAACTCCAAACTCACCTCTCTGAGAGCTGGCAGTCTGCATCTCTTGTTTCGAGAGAGCTTTTTTCACTTCACAGTTATGTCCATTTATAGTATGATATTTTTGAACTGGAGAAAATTATGAAATGGGAAGAGTGAAAATCAAATCACTGAAAGCAATATGCTGTAAAACTCTCACAAAAAGCTGCTCTAAGGCATGACCATGGAACATGAAATCTACCCTGTCTCTTAAAATATGTTGGCAGTTGATTATGCCAACATCTTACATTCCGTACACACTGCTGTTCTGAAATCTAACATTACACTTTTATCTCGCAAGTAAAATCTCCCTAGTTTTGCAGCATAATTTTGTCACGAGATGTCAAGGCTAATGCAGGAAGAAAGCTTTCCGTATGCTTAATTAAACAGACCATAATACTTTAATGCTTAGTCTCCTGTATGCTTAATAATTGTTACATACCAACAATTTTATCCACTGTATCATGATCATCAAAAGTAACAAAAGCGAAGCCTCTTTTCTTTCCACTTTGCCTGTCTTCCATGACTTCTATGGTTTCAATCTTGCCATATTTTTCAAAGTACTCTCTTAAATTATATTCTTCCGTATCTTCTTTAATTCCACCAACAAATATTTTTTTTACTGTGAGATGTGCTCCAGGCTTTACAGAATCCTACAATGCCAAAAATGACATTCAATGTTTTAAACTATTAAGTAAAAATTAGGAAATAAGGTTAACTGAAACACTAACTTACCTCCCTTGAAACTGCTCTCTTTGGTTCAACCACACGTCCATCAACCTTATGCGGTCGAGCACTCATGGCAGCATCCACCTCCTCCACACAAGAGTAAGTCACAAAGCCAAAGCCTCTGGAACGTTTTGTTTGCGGGTCTCTCATTACCTGCCAAAACAGAGGGTGCTCTGCATTTCTGTACTAGATTTAGTACCAATATCCTTCCAGAAGCACAAACTACTATTTGACACTTTACCACGCAGTCCGTGAGTGTGCCCCATTTTTCAAAGTGTTCTCTCAAGCTATCATCTGTTGTTTCAAAGCTCAGACCTCCAATGAACAGCTTTCTCAACTGCTCTGGCTCCTTTGGCTCATGGCCCTACAAAATCAAAAATAAAAAACATATTTTGAATACAAATCACACAAATAAGATTCCACAGAATTATTAAAAATTATCTGTGCACATTATAACTGAAGATAGGTAAATACATTTAAATTAAAACAATGACTTCTAATGGGTTTAGCCAGCAGCACACTAAACACTTAATGAGGTGTGATTTTAATTAAGACACTAACAACTTAAAAAGTGCTCAAACGCAAACAACAGTAGAGAGATTTCAATATACTAAATAATTTGGTTCCTTTCTACCCCCTCAGAAGAACATTCATTTTACACCTATCTTATGTTTGAGTAGAACACTGCTCTGTAGGGATTAGCCATGAAGCACTGTGAGATAAAGGGAAGTTCAAACATGTTATGAAGCATAATCATGAGGAACTATAAAAAAAAATTTAAAAACACAGTGTACAAGACTATTGTCCAAATTGGGTGTCTAGTCTTTTGGGATATCAATTTTGAAAGGGGCTGTTTTTTATGTTTTGAAGAAATTCATCAGTTCGTTAATTCCTTAAAATTTTAAGTTTTGTACTTGGATAATTTTGTAGGCTGAGTGCATGTAAGCAAGAAACAAGAAGCACATATGCAGTTTTCATAGTATTATGAGAAATACTTCTTAAATGTGAATCACTGCAAAACGATTAATCAGTGACCACTAGTGGATACAACTACCGGAATAACACCACCACCTTAAGCATCACCTACGTATGATCAGCCACACTTTAACACAGACTAATTTTCAGAGCCATTTTCTATAGCACAATTAAAAGTGTGTTAGCATTTCTGCTCTCTTTAAGTGCTGCATGGTTTTTATTTAGTTACGCAAGGAATATCCCTGTGCATTTGACAAGAGGTTATGAAAAATTCTTTTACAACTACCTTCCATCACCAAGATAGAGAAGTTTTATAAAAAGCAATTATATTAAAATCTTATTTTGCAAGCTGGTACTTTTGTGCATGTAAAACACTCCACAACAAGGTGCTGGCCAGCTATGCTGCTGACTAGCTATGCTGCACATGACTTGAATTCTGCAGCATGAATGTGTAACAGGCTTCACTGTTTCTGCTGCAGATTAACCTAGACAAGATGCAGCATTAGCCTGAGAGCTGAACTACATAAAACTAGTTACAGTCTTCAACATGCAGATGTGATGCTTCAAACCTGAGGGTGAAGTACTTCTGCCACAGTTTAAATAAAGGAGGTGACAGTGCTAGGGTTGGTCATAAAGTCGTACATCCCTCTGAGTGCAAACAGAATTGCCTGAAGGAGCAATGATTATCATAAAGCAAAACATAGAAGGGAATTTCTGATTATACACTGCTTTAGGAAACGACTGGTTTATAATGTTCAAAGTTGTACTACAGGAAACAATGCCTACAATTATGAAAAGCTGGCTGGGAGGTAAATACCTGCTCTTCCATCTGCTAAACTTAGTGAGAAAGAGCCCCAGCACTCTCAGTAACAACCTTCTATTTAAGGCAGTAACTTTGTTACTATAGAAATGTTACATAAATGATTGACAATCAATGGTCCTGTGATTACAAAGTAGAGCTTCTACATTCTTTCAATATATACAATACAGAGAACAAGATAAAGAAAAAATCTCCCTTCTAACTCTAGATAAACTTAGAATCTTACAGGGTAACAAACCTACTGGATACAGAAACTGCTTTAGGTTAAGTGAAATATTGTTTTCTGTTGCTGATTGCATGTATTTTTTTCATCTACTGACACTACTTAATTTTAAGCTCATTTATGTTACAGCTGGAAACATTAAGTGTTTCAAACTCTGCTAGGCATATTAAAGATTCTCTAACAAGAAACTGTAGAGTTCAGACCTCTCCAAAATTAAAAAATTATTTAAGAAAAAAATGGACAGACTTCTTATAGTTCTGTGACAACCCTCAAGGCTACAGGGTTTTCATTTAGCAACTCAGACTTCTTTTACCTTAAAAGAATGACCACAGAATTCTTCCGGTCACTCTTGAAAGGAAAAGTGAAGTCCTTTTCTAGTTTATTTTTATTATGAGCACATGAACTGCCATTCTTATACGGGACGAAATGCTGTTACAACTTTTATCAGAGAGAAATTATCCTCAGGACACACCTATGTCATAGGAACTCTCCACAGAAATAAAAGGCAATGTCTTCTCAGGGAATTAGTTTTATTAAGTCCATTTTGTTCCCCCTGGGGATAAGCATCTCTATAGTTTTCAGAGTGCTGTCCTGCATCGCACAAGACATTGTTTCTTGGTCCTTCTGCCGCAAGCTAGTTATAACTGCAGTCTCTCATGGGCAACAAACCTTGCACAACACATCTCTCCTCTCCTTGCTAGTTTAACCACCACACTGCTTGAACAAGATCAGCAGGCTCCCTCCCACTCAGTCAATACCGCAGGCCAACACTCCATTTCTCCATTTTGCAGCGTGACTACTGGGGGCAGGAAGGAGGTAGTGGTAAAAATGCCCTGCCTGCCTGCAGCCAGCAAGCTGGTTAGGAGCTTCCTTTCTGCCCCTAAGCAGTTTAAGCGGCTTCCTAAACACATTAATAGGCTCTGAGGAGGCGGGGACCTTCCTTTCCAGCCTTGACCAGCGAATTCCTCTCTCCAGCCAAAGCTCTGCGCAACACTGTCCGCCTCCATTTTGTGAGCGATCTCGTCTCCTCCACCCTCAATATGGAGGCGGAGGGGCGGGGCCGCACGGGCACAGGAAGGCACGCCCGGCGATGTCCCCGCCACCACAGCAGCGCCTGCAACCCTCCACTCACCCCTGCTCAATATCAAAACCAAAACCCCAAATGCTCAGTACAGCCAACTGCACCTCTCTGTGAGGTACAAAAATTGGCAACTGGCACCCCCTGTGATTCCTGAAAAACATACTAATCCTTGCAGAAATCCCACGACCCTTCGACAAGGCTGGTGCAAATTTGCACTGCCTTTGATCCGAGTCTGCTACAAACTTAGCTTTCCTAGGGCAGAGGTGTTAACAATCAGCTTTGTGGAGCTGAAGCGTTTCTCTCTAAAGGCACTGTTCCTAGGCGAGTCCTCCCGCTCCTCGATGAACCCCTGAAGCACCCACAGAATGCCTGGCATCACTCCTAAACCTGTAAGTTGAGACCACCCTGCCGTGCCTTCTGAAACAGGAAAGCTCAGACAAGGGAGCCTCAGAAACTTTTGCTGTGAAACATTTTCTCTAGAAACTTAAAAGCTTCTAAGTACATTTCTGGCCAAGCTACTTTTGCAAAGTATGAGAGCTGATTATGTAGGCAGCTATGGACCCGAGTTACATTCTGTCCAAAGCAGTTGCAACATTCCTTCCAGAAGAGCTTTACACACCATTCTTCCATACAAAATAACCATGCGCCATGCAACTTGGACAAAATTTGTTCTTAATTCCACATACAGGTCCCTCCCACATTGCAGTACTGTATCATTCCAGAAAAAGTTGGTTTGAACTAGCTAAAATATACAGACACCCTGAAAAAGTAACGTTAGAAATCAAACAAATAATCAAAAAATGTTTCAGTTATAAGCAACATCAGCATATTTAATACTCTCTTTGCTGATCTTAAAATCAGGCTTATTTTCTGAAGGGTATCAAGACTTTTTATCCCCCCTCCCATTTCCACACCCTGCCCCAAAGTAACTAGCTCCCATCCTCCCCAGAACAGCCCAAACATCTTCTCTATACTACGCACCTTATTCAGTCTACGGTATTTCTGCTAGAAGCAAAAGAAAACAGTTATTTTTACTTAGTACAGCCTCGCTTTCATTTGCAGTGACTATAAGGCAACCATTTTTATTAAAAAAAAAAGAAAAAAGAAAAAAGAAAAGAAAAAAAGAACCTGTCTTCATTCCCACTAAAAACAAGACTTTGAAGATAGGAAGGAATCGAGTTCCAGCTGATACTCTGAGGATGCATGAATTTCTTAAAAAAATAATGAAACCTCTTTTAACCACAAGCATACATTTCAATCAGTTCTGTTGTAACAGAAAACCAGAAAAGCAAAATCTGCCCCCTATGCTTAACACCCAACCCCCCAAAACTGTAAGTAATATACTGGAATTTAAAGTTACTCCACTAACATGGGGATGAAGAAGGTAGGAAAAAAACTATGAATTAATAGATCAGATAGAAATGGTTAAGTGATTTTTGTAGTCTTTACCCCTTCAAGCTACTTTTAAATAAAAATGCAATCCTCTCACCTGTGAGGATCGTCTTCCCTTCCTCTTGTAGTCTTCCACATCTCTCTCTTCCTTAATAGCAGCCATTTTGGAAGGGTACTCTTAACTCGCCTTTCTTTTAGACCTAGGAAACCTAGAAAACAAGTTGGATAAGTCAGCACTTACCCCAGTTCCCGTGAAGCAGGGCCTTCTCTGGCTGACACGCACTGGTGTGGCTTTACAGGAGGAAACCAGAGATAGGTGAAAGCAGGGGAAAAAATATAGGTATTTAAAGGGTAGAGCAAATCCTCAGCCTATTTTGCTCACAATTAGAAAGAGCTGCAGAAGAAGGAGCATCTGCTATCCTAGTAAAGATACTTTTACAACTCTTGGGATAACAAAGTACAACCTAAAGCTAAAATCTGTAGAAAATGAGCTACGTCGATTACTGTCTTACGTAACTGCCATGAATACAGCTAGTACCGGGCAAGCAAATTCTGCCTTTGATATCTAACCCCACTACACAGATCAAATCCACTTCTCTTTATTTTAAATCCCCAAATATTTAACATTTTTCAAATACTACTTATTAGAATTATTTTATGTGTAACCTATTGTAATCAGTGATGCAGTAGCTCACAAAACTGGAACACCATAGGATGTGTTAAATGCTTTCTGTATTGAAAAATATTTTCCACTAACACCAGTGCAAGAATCCCTCACTGAGTCTATTCTTGCAACATCCAAAATCATAACACTTGCTCCTCAGCAATCTGTTGCGCTAGTCACCTGTGTTATTTTTGCTTCCTAGGGCTATATTTGATTACTACTTTATACTCTCTATTTAAGTGCCTGACTTTACAAAATCACTGTCAAGTTACATACCATCACAAAAATCAAGTATTTTGCAAGGTATGCTCAGTGACTGAATCCATATGTAAGCATTCAGACAAAAAAAATCATGTTCCCTTTAGCCTTTACTATTTCAAGTCTTATGAGGTCAATTAAGTTACTATGCTGTATTAGTATCTTTGGCTACAATTCATCACTACTTTGGATGTTTCTTCAAACTTTTTTTGCAGCAGCCAAAATAGAGTGCTGTCAACTACATACCATGATTCTGTAAAACTCTATTTGTGCTGCATTAAAATCACTGACCTTTACAAATTCAGGTGTATTATTGTGGGATTTTTGTTTGGCTTGGGGAGGTTAAAGCTTTCTACCTTTAAATACTGCGTAGGGAAAGGCAGGCAGTTATCTAGTAATAACCAATGTGTACTGTTATTCAGAGTGGAAATTATTACTTAACATAATTCCATGTTAGAACCCAGCTTCAAATTAATCTGTGAAACCATGAGTACCACGACCCCATGTACAAACAGTTTTAAAGGTTTAGATCAAAATATTTTATTTTCAGTTCCTCTACACAATGTTAACCTCCCCTAGAAATTCCTTAAATCAAACACCAGTTACTTAAAAGGTATTAGGATACCAAGCATTTCAACTGAGCTGTTGAACTCTTTAAGTCATACAAGGGAGGTATGAAACAACATTTTAACAATTTACAGGCTTTTAAGAAAGCAGCTGTATGGTGAAGTAGAATTTTGGGAATCGTTAGGGTGGAAAAACCTATTTAAATACGCTTTTAAGTAATGAAAAGTATGCAATCCCTCTCTGATTATGTCACCTGCTGCTTTCCCCAATGAAGCTCCATGCTGGCCAACACAAACCTCTCTGGCATCATAGCTGCCATGATGGTCTCTAAAGCCCATGATGGTCAAAAGGAGAGTCATCTCCTTATCATCAGCTGAAGCAGAACACAACCCCATCCAGCCCTATTCCTACTTTACCTCACAGACAGCTGTTATGCCAATATGAGCTTTTTCCTTATACCTAACATCAACAAAATACTACAGTCAACACTAAAAAATACACAGCATATTTTTTATCAGCTGAGTTAAAATGGCACTGAAACATTATACTGCAACAACTACAGAACTGAAGTAGTCTCATAACATTATGAGGTTATAACGAACAGAAAGTCACTAAAGATGCCTCATTACTCGAAGGAGCTTAAAATGCTACTGCATCTCTTACAGAGACAAGCAGTAAAATAACAGAGGCAAAACATACATTCCCAAGATGGAAGACTACCTGTCCATTCAGAAAATGCTATGGAGACGTATTGGTCTTTTTTCGTAAATAGCTAAAGTTGGACCTAACACGCATACAACATATGGTGCCAAACTTAAGAATTAAAGCAGCAAACAATAGATTTTCAGCTATAAGTATGTTCGGAGTTCATTCACAATTGCTGGGAAAAAACCAAGATGATATTAGCTCAATACAGAAGCATGTTGAAATGGTTTGAACTCATCATCCTTCACAGTTGTCAAACTATTCAACAACCCTAAAGCAGCTAGAACAATTGCTTACATAGAAAAGTTATTTTTAGCCCTTTTGCTAAGGGATCCAGTTTCTTCTTTGCTTTTAATGTTGGAACAGAAACTGACATAACCTGTTGGTTTCTCTAAGGTTTCAGCTTGCAACGAAGGGAATCAAGGCATAAAAAAATACCCAACAAAAAAACCCCCATTTTTGCTCACCAGACTTTACTTGAAATACTTGAGCAAAAAACTTAGGTTTAGAAGAGGCAGGAACAAAAAGCAATTTATCATGGCAGTATTTCCCTCCGGTAGGGTGCGGATGATTGCCCCAGTGTGATCCCAATTTCATTCAAGTTGACAAAAATTGAACAGAGGTTTCTGTAGGACTGCTTTTTCGTGTTGCACACCAGGATCATGGCAGGACGCCATGGGAAATGGAAAGCTATACGATAAAACTTTGCACTTTTTGCCTGGCAGCCGAAAGATCGCTACACGTGTCGGCTCCCCTCCGGAAGGTGGCGAAGAAGATACCGGGGAGGTGCTGTTACGTGACCTAGCATTCTTCAGCGAGAATCAAGATACCGCACTAAACAATCTTAATGCTTTAAAACTCTGTTCCCAGGAAAAAGAGCGGGGAAAAGACTATCCCTAGCGCGCTACTCCGGGCAGCTGACGTGGAGGGTACTGAGGAAGGACAGAACAATGACACACGCACGCGTGGGGCTCGCTTCGCTTCTCCCCACCCCAGCCCCAACACGCACCTACACGTTTCGGTGTCCCCCCCGAGAGCCGACGGGGCTCCTCTCCCCGCAGCCCCGCCCCGAGCCGAGGGCCTGGCCCTCTCCCACCCCGCACTGCGAAATGGCGGCCGCTGCGCCCGAGCGACCGCGCAGCGGCTCCCGCCTCCCCCCTTCCCGCCGGGGCCATCGCGCCGAGCCGAGGAAGGCTATAAGGAGAACGCGACGGCCGCTGCGTGTCTTGCTCCCACCCCGCTCGCCCGGAGCTCCGGGAGGGTGAGGCCACTCCACCAGCCCAGCCCCCGCCCGCCGCCGTTACCTCCATTTTGCGCACGGCCTTACCTCCCGCAGCGCCAATATGGAGCCGGGGGGGGAAGGGGGGGGAGAGAGGGAGGCGGGGCAGGGTCACGTGACGGGGCCCAACCGCGCGCCTCAGCCGGGGGGTGAGGGGAGCGGTGCGGCAGCGCATGCGCGGTGCCATTTCCCGCGCTCTCCTCAGCGGCGGTCGCCGCCCCTCCCCCCGCGAGCCCCGCTGGGCAAAGCCGCCCCAGCCTTACCGAGAGGCGCGGGGAGGGGGGAGAATACGGGAGCATGAGGATAGGGTAGGGGAGGTGATAGAAGATAAGATATAACCGTGTACAGCGTCTCCGCTCGGCGCCTCCCCGCCCGCTCGGTCCCACGCCGGCTGCCGGCCTGGCCGCTCTCCCCGCCCGCTGTGTGGGGGTGGCGGCGCGCGCCCGTCACTGCGCACGGGCTGGCCCCGCCCCCTGCGCGCGAGGGGCCGTCCCCGCGGCGGCGCGGGGTCCCCGGGGCTCTGCTGCAGGGGCTGGGGCGCCCCGAGCGCCCGGAAGTGCCGCACGTGTTGTTCCTTGTGTGGTTGTGTTGGGGGTTGCGCGGCTGCTCCGCGCCCCTTTGGGAAGCGAGGGCGGTTTGAGCGTTTCCGATCTAAAACCAAAACACACCTAAACAGTGCGTTTTGCGGCCTCCTCCATAGCTCCATGAGCAGAGGCATCGCCTCCTGATGGTGTTTGTCCATAAGCCAGTGCAGCGAGTTAACATGAAACGTCTTCTGCAACGGCTTCGCTCGGTTAACCACACAGGGAACAGGTTTTTCCTTAACAGGGAAAGCAGCATTATAAAAACCTACTGATGCTGTGAAAAGCCAAACTCAATAATCAATGCCAATTCGATTATTAAGCAGGTATTCCTTTAATAAACTGTGCCAGGGCACACACAGGGTAACCCACCTAATGTGTCCAACAATTGAGTCTGGTTACATGACTTTTATACTGGTTAAACATAGATATTTGTATAGATTCCAGGAAATACTGGTTAAACATGCATATCCATACAGATTCCTGGAAACATGTTATATGTCCATTGTTTTTCCGGGAGCCTGTTTATCACGTGCGGAACTTACTTAGTTTATCACACACTCTTAGATGCACATCACAGTTTCTTTGTGTCTTCAGAAGCTTCTGATGATCTTTCTCTCATCTCCTTCCTCGGTGAGCTCAGGTCTCTCATCTCCTGTGCCCCTCGGTGAGCTTAGGTCTGTCCTTTGTTCCTGCTGCGGGACTGTCCATTCAATACTTGATTTGTTCTTGTTTCAACCAGTAAAAAGCTGAACTCCTGTTACAATCACAGTCTTTCTAACTGCAAGCTGGCCAAGATTTTATTCTTACTTTTCTTATTATTCTTACCATTCTTATTATTATTGCTTAAGCTCATTCATTCTTTTAACATAATGATTTATTACTTCCTTCACTACCCTTAAAGTTTCTCCGTCACTGTCCTCTCACAATGCCAGTAGCTGTTTCATCATGATGACCAAACCTAGGCAGGAGGCGTTGGCACTTACCCCCTTAAAACTATCTTTATGCAATATAAAGAGTGAACCAGTGGATGTGGTTTCACGGAAAGGTTTGTAGGGGGGTACTGCCGACGTAAAACATCGACTGAAAGGTTATGAATTACTGGAGGTTTAGTATTAGCCACTGATTCTATTTCTGATATCTTTAACCTGCAGTTCTTACGAAAAAATAAAAAAGAAAACACCATCTTTCAGTTTCATATCAGCAGCTTTCATTTATGCAAAAGTGGGGAAACCGGTTTGATTTCCCTAACTAAGGGGGTTTTCCTAATACGCAGAGAAATTCCCAGTAGGTTTTGGAATGTTCTCACTACTATTGTGTACAGAAGTTGAAAGAAGTTTTCAGACTGTTCTTCTATTTTGATCTCTGTGAGAAGGCAGGTAACCTCCTAGAAAGTAAAACACTGGAAATTTCAGCAGCCTCCTTTCAATTGGGGTCCAAACCAAAAATTTTTCATCTTCCCTCTCCCAATCAAGTAAACCACACAATTAAACTTTTTATTTCAAATAATATTATCCATGTATGTGTCATTTATATTGCTTTTCTATTGCCCCTGTTACTCACAGGGTGGGAACGCTGTAAGATGGATGACAGTACTGGCCAAATATGTCTTTAGTTTCAAAGGCTTTTGTTTATACAGGAGCTGCCTCACGAAATTTGAAGAATACCGTGCCTTTATTAGTTTGATTGTCGTTCATTTCACAGTTAAGTGTCAGTCACGGAGGCTGATTGTCTTGCAGTCTCATTTGGCTGCACAGCCATAGGCAGATCACATTTGAATTCTTTAGTTTCAGTTCATGATCTTCCTCTCCTATGTGTAATCAATTCTACAGATTGTAATAATTTTATATTATTGTGCTTACTGCACTGACGTAAAAGACAGGCCAGTAACTGAGGGAGATGCACATTTTACATTCATGCTGGCTGATGAAAATTATCCACAAATTTGAGGTCTTAGATGAGAGATGAGAAAGTATCATTTTTATCTCAGGCAAACAATTTTCTGCTTGTTAAGTGTTTTTAGATTGATTGTTACCTAGTAGACCCTCGCTTCCCAGTTTGGATCACCCATTTCCTTAAGAGAAAATGTAGCATTTAATACACTTGTATCTATTCTGGCTAATGTAGTTTCATAGTCAGATGTAGTTTGTGGTAGATGTAGTATTGGTGTCCTATGCAGATAGCTAACATGCTTTTCTGTTTTTTCCTGGCAGTGTTTGTAAACACGTGCTTTCCTCTTTGTAAGCCAAGGAAACAGTAGTTTCTATCTGGTTCAAAAAAAAGTGGGAAAAGCTTTTAACTTTTATGTATTTATGTGGCAGAAATGTCAATTTTTCTTCATTGTCCTTTTTTGTTGTAGGCTTGTTTGAGGTTTTTATTGCTTGATTCGTACATGGCATTTTTTTGTGAAGTGAGTCTTTGGGTTTGTAAATAATGGTGAAATTGCCCAAAGGTTTGTGGTTTTTTGTTTTAGTGTTAGCAGAGGTTAGGATGAAAATATGAAACTGATCGTGAATGCTAGTCTCCAGAACAGTAATGTTAATGGAGCCATTTCACTGAACCAAACACATTTTCCATAAGCCGCTTACACTGTAGAAACAAATGGACTCATTCTTAATTTTTAGTATTGTGATAGCTATGCAAATGCAGTTGGTTTGAATATTCTTAAGTTTCATGCTTTGAAAAGGACAAACCCTATAATTTTTTTATAAGAAGCTTTAAGTGCAGTATAGTTCATATGAGCTTCAGGATGAAAGATTAATTTAACATTAAATTCTCTTTTCTGTGTTATAGAATAGAGCCTATTTAAGCATAGGCAAGCATTACTGCAGACACGAGTATTGTGCAAGCAACTGCAGCTTCTGCTATCTTCTTCATTTAGAAACAATTGTTTGCATCTCTGAATTTGATTTAAATTGCTGAGCTTCGCTGAGCAAAGACAGGATAATATATTAGTGTAAAGTCTGGTAATGTTTTGGCAATTCTTCTATGCAGCACAGGGTGCTTGAAAACCTTTTACTCCATTAGTTAAAAAATACATAGAACCAATAATGTGATTCTTGATATCATAATTAGTCATATTATTATGCTACAGTATTTGCTGTATTTCAGAAATTGTTAATAATCTTTCTATATATACACACACCCATATATATGTAAGTATATACATTTGTATAAATACACACACTCTCCAGAAACAACAAATCCCTTCCCACTTCAGATTGTGTCAATTTAAATGTCTTCTGCCCCAGAACTCTCTCAGTTCTTGGAGGACTTATTTGCTATTGTTTGAGATAGTATTTCCCCTTTTGTCTGCTTTTTTCCTGTGGAAGTCCCTGAATGCACATAGATACGTCAGTGGCTTCAATTTACAGTCTCCTGTATTAACTTAAATAATTGATAAAGATGTGCTTGAAGTAATATGTCAGTCCATGAGCTAGTTGGAAGCAAAACAACACACAGTTGTCTACCAACCCAGTACAGGCTGAGTAATCTCCAGCAAACATTTGGGGAAGTAAGACCAAACTCTTACAACTGTAATATGACCGCTAGACTCAATCTGTCAGAGCTCTTAGATGAATTTTGCATGACTTATGTTACTCAAGAGCTACATCTCAGACCTATGATCCAGGAAATGAGAGAGATCAAACAATTAGCAACTAGGACAATTTAAAATAGTCTTAAACTGCTTCCCCTTTGTATATTTTGGTTTCATTCAGGGGCACAGGATTAATTCTTTCTACAAATTGTATCTCTCTATAAAATGCTTATTCTTTAGAGTATTTTATATTTGTACCAGATATGTAATGTGGAAAATAATCCTTCATTTTGGATTTCAGGATGAATGAATAGTTTCTCAAACATTTTTTCCTGTTAGTTCTGCTCTTCTTTGGATATGAACTAAACCCGAGCACATTATTTTATTCTATAACCTGCCTTATGTTTTATCTGAATTTTCTTCTTAACATTTTATTTGCTTGAACCCTTCTGACAAAAATTAAAGCAAGAAGTCTGCCTTTGGAATGCTATTAGAACTAACCAAACAATAGAATCTCTCACAGTAAAGGGAAGATAGCTTGCTGAGATGCCATTATAACATTGTTGGCTCCGTAACTTTTTGCACAAGAATTTCACGTTTATTGTCTGGATCTTAGAACAGGCAGAATTCTGTTACTAGGAAAATTATGCCCTAGACAAAGTGTAAGGGTGTCATGTTAAAGTGTCAACAATTATATTCAAGGAGCTTACTTGAGATAAAGTATTGTGTGCCTAATATTCTATGCTGCTTGATTTACACAAGGCCATAGGGTAAATTTAGGGCTTTCTTAAAAGTAGCGTACTTTGTTTATGCTAGATTTTTTTTGTTAGCAAACATACATTTTCTTTAAATGTAGATAGAATAAAAAGGAGTGTATGTATTGCTAGTGGAAAACAGAATGTGATACCCACTTACAGCTGAAAACCCCAGGTAAAATGAAATTTAATGTGTTGTGTTTGAAATGACAGTGCATGAGGAGTGAGCCATGCTAAAATTTGTGTGACAGAATCACCACAGCTGGGAAAAAGGTAAATATAAGATTATTTCTAGGATAATTTTTAATTGGGATTCATGTTATCTACACAGGAAGAAAAAAACCTTGAGATATAGAAGAAAAGAAAAATGGAGGACATAGCAGGTAATATCTGCTATTCTTGAAATCAAAATTGTAAAAAATAATGTATGATTACACTGGATCTTAGTGTTCATTCTTTTTTTACAAAGATTTGGAAAACACTCTTTAGCAGTAATTGTACAACTACCTAAATAATATTATTTGGTGCATTTATTATATTAAGGCAAGAAACTGCAGGTGGATTTCCTGATTGCCTACATATCTGTGCAAGAGAGTAGGGCAGGGGAAATAAATCTTGTTCTTTCCTTGACTGCAATGCAGATCTGGCTCTGGGAGGGGTTTTCATATCCGCATGGCTCAAACACATGGTCAGTGTTCAGCCAATAGTTAGCCTTACATCTGGCACTGGATTTGTGCGGCTCAAAATGCCTTTTCTGACTGCTAAACATGAAAACCTCTCACTTTTTTTTTTTTTTTCCCAAATTGAATTTGCACACATTCTTCAGATTGTGATTTATATCAAACATAATTTTAACTGCTTATCTGGTATATGCTGTAGCTACCCTAACAACTACTGTGCCAATGACTGTCACAGACAGGATTTTTTAAAAAACACAGCTACATAGATGATTCCTTTCCTGTACGTAGTCTCCCTGCTATACTGAATCTTCCAGGATAATGCTTTTTGATGGCATGCTATGTTTCAATCTGTTTGTAAACTGTACAACACTTTGAAGTATTGACACCCCTTTGGCAAGTCAGATATTTCAAAATGCATTTAATTGATTTTTTAACAATTATTTTCTCTCTGTTGCTGCTGAGAAATATTGTATTCATTTTATGACATATATTTGAGATTTTTAGATTACTGTGATGCAAGGACCTATGTACAGTTCTTGATATATAGCATGAAACATATGTGAATAAGGTTATGTCTTTCAAGAGCTGCTAAAATCAATTTAAATTCCAGAGGGTAATACCACATGTGCTAATGCTTGCATTTGGAACATTAGGGCGTATCTGTTTTAAAAACATCATAAAGTCTTCATAATTAATTCCATGCAAGCTTTCTTTTTTCTTTTCCTAGCACAGAAATTTTGTATTCTGCTAGAAATAGATATTGCTAAATACAAAGCATTATCCCCTAAAATACATATGGTTGTAATTTAAACCAATATAATAAGCATAATAATAATTTATGCTAAGTATCTCATAATTATTTGTCACTACATTTAAAATGATTGTACTGGCCAATACCAGGAGTTCAGTGGAGGTGCTGGGCAAGTAGAATAAAACTCCAGAGAATGTCAAGGACCAATCTACTTATTGTGGCTGATTAAATCACTTAATTAAGAGAAATACATTGAAACGGCTGAGAGAATATAGCCAAGGGTGAGGACATTGCAGCTGGTAGTTAGTCATTCTACATTCAGAGACCTCAATTGTATGAACTGATGTGTTCCGTAGAAAATTGTGTTATGAGTTTAAAAAATGCCTTGTAATGCTAAAGTATTTGCCGTGGAAGTGGTTGCACACACTTGTTTACCAAATACTGTAGGTCATGTGCAATAAACACAGTTGGAAAATGCTGAGTAGTGGGAATATTTATGGCAATACATAACCTGATGACATTTCTGCCTTTGGGACACACATGGTTTGAATTCATTGGCCATATAATTAATCATTTTCTATGTGTTAATAAGAGGATGGTAATATAAACAGATAGATTATGCAAGAGAAATCTAACATAAGGTCAACTATCTAATTCATAAAAACGTATTAATGTTTAAGGCTGTAACTTTCAAGCAGGTTACCTTGTGTAAGTGGCAACAATTCAGATTTAAATTGTTGTTATTTTGCTTTTTGAAAAATGACAGACAGGAAAAAAGATTTTTTGTGGAGTTTCTCCTGAAACCTATCACTCTTGATGAAATGTAATACAAAAACTAGTATGTTTTTAATGTTTGCAGCCATAATACTGTTGTTGTATCATCTGCATTTGACATGTATTTCATCAATCTACATTGCCTAGATGTCAAAGGACTTAGTTACAATATCTTGTTAGAACATAGCTTGATTTTGTGGTGTTTGAGAGGTTTAATAAAATGTCTAACAACCTCCCCAAAGCCCACAAAAAATTCTGGATAAAGCCTTTAGAGTTATGAAATCTGATTCTTGTGTGATTACATTCCTTGCATTTTATGTTGGCTGAGGTAATTTTTGTATTCTTTCTGGGTGCCATTTCAGAGACTTGTTCTCAAACCATGCAGATAAATGAATCTGCTTCACCTCAGTGGGGCCAACTCCAAGTGTCATCTGGGATTTGGTGGCACTGGAGTTTCTTTCCAAGTTTAGTCAATCAGGAGGGCTGTACTATTTTGAATACCAGGTATAGTTGTACCACAGGCATTCCAATGATAAAATTAGTTTATTTTATTTGTGTCTCTACCAGTATATAATATTTCATTTGAGAATCAGGAAGGGCGTTCGTAACATGTAAGTATAAAAAACATGCAGCTCGCTATTTTTGTAGAGTTGCCATTTTATCTAAGCAAGAGTTAACAGCTTTTTATGTCCTCGAATGGACATGTGCTAACCCTCTAGTACACCTGTTGCTTTTATTCCCATCTGCTTGTGAAGTTAGCTGTGGAATTAACTGAATAAGTGTGGGTTTGGTTTTTTTCTGTGCTGCAATCCTGTGCCCAAACAAAGCCTCTGTCTTGCCTTTTGTTTTTCTGTATCTTAACATCCTCCCAAGAGTTTCAGAAGGCAGTCTGATGCAATTATATAGTGCATCCCAGTGGAAAACTAGGACTACTGTGTCAGGCCTGGAACAGCGAAGCAATATTCCATGCTGACTGCTGAAAACCACAAATCTTGACCATTATTGCAGAACTTGTGATAGGAACAGAGAGAAGAGTATTATTAGCCAGTCACAGAGTATTAAATTATACATCACTGCAGCACTGCTGAAACATCAGCCACCAGCCTAAAGCTCTTCCCTTTTCTGTTTTGTTCACATCAATGGCAAGAGGCGGATTTTCTTGGTTTGACTTTAGGATTAAATCTGTCAATATTGATTTTAAAATCATCTTTAGTCCATCTTTTGAACCCATCTTTCATATTGTAAAGTCAGTATCTAAGATCGCATTTACACTAAAACACAAGCATCTATGTTTCCAAGTGGTTTAGATGCATTTCGGTGTTAGGATGCTGAGGGAATCGGCAACATTTAAGATGAAAAATACCTGTGTGTGTTTCATCTGTTATTAGGGTTTTACTTTAGCGGTATTTCAGTAAGAATGGAACATAAACTTCTTGTAGCATGACTTCTGTATGTCTGCAGGAACAAGCTTCTTTAACAAACGCTAATTACTGAACCAAAACAACTGTTGCTGTATTACTTCTTCTCTGTGAAGGGTAGTGAGGAGGATGGAATATTCTGGTATTAAACACAGTTTCTTTTGGAATGCACGTCCCTACTACATGCTGCTAGATATTTTCTTAGCTTGATACCTATCCCACAGACCTTCAGTTCCTCATAGCAGGGGCCATGCTCCTTTGTTGCTTTGTTGTGTGCCTTACGGAAATAGTATTAGTATGTCAGAACCTACTTTGTTTACCACTGTATGAATACCACCAGTGCAGAAAGTCTCCTCAGACCTTGCCAAAACTGTCTCACACTTTCCTGAGACTCTACTAGACACTGCTGCTCTTCCTAGAGCTCTGAGTGTTCCTTCTTCTGCTGAGGACTGTGTAGGAAATTTACTACATAACACTGAAGGACTGCCACCTTTTTACTTCTAAATTACGATTCAATTTTGTATAGTCACACTCTAGGTAGGATGATTTGAGAAAAGGAGTGGACTAGAGCTACCTTTGTTGTGACAGTCAGCTGTGCTTCAACCGTTCTGGGAGGAACTTGGATGTAAATACGCATAGAATTATGAATATTTTGAAAAATTCAAATAAGACATAATTGCTCATTGTTACTTCCTGGGGGGAAAAGAATATCTGTGTATTTCTGATAAAATCTGGCAAAGTGCTAAAATGCTGCTTTCATAATGCTGAATTTGAATATGGTTTTTTTGTTTTTACTACTGGCAGATTGGTTATGACTTCAGCTATGGTAATTGAGGATGTTTTCCTACATCCCATGACTTAACACGTTGGATTGTGAATTGAAGCAGCTGAAGAGTAGGCCCACATTCCCCTCTCCTCATTATTTTCTGAAGATGGTAACTTCCAGCAGGGGCAGGAGTGGAGGGGGTTGGGTACCAGACAACAGGCAATGTGCAAATGACTTAAGTCTCTGCAGCTGTTGGCTTAGTTCTATTCTGGTGCCACATGTTGTTATCAGTAATTTGGGACATTCATCAAAAGTGGAAAGCAATGTTTTCTTTCATTTGAAAAAAACTGTGATTTTCCTTTTCTGTAATGTGTGTGCTACCACTGCAGTTAAGCCGAATGTTTAAGTATTAATGCAGTTTGTTTTATTACTTTGGCAGTACTGTCCTAGCAATTACTGCTAGATAGATAGATTTCGCTCAGGAGAAAAACGTCAAGGTGAAGCACAGTAGAGGAAAAAAAGTCATTAGCTCCTACCTAGGCAGAAAGAATACCTTAATGTTGGTATGGTTGTGGTTTTTTATTTTTATTTTCTGTTGTTCTTAAGAATTAGATCTAGTAGAGGAAAATATATAAGAAAAAAGGGGCCTGATCAACTTATTGGAGGGAGACTATGGAAAGAAGTAAGCTCCTTTGTTTTCTTTCCAAATAAATACTTGATGAGTTTCAGACTGCACTTTTCTGTGATTGTATTTACATATAAGGCAATTGATACTAATTCAGCTGGAATTAGTATCAAATTAGAGGACGCAACAACAAGAATAAACAGTTGAGCTCATACAGAGTTTGCTTAAATGCATTTATGTAATAGGCTAAAAGATTTCCACCAAAGCTTACATCCAATACACTTGTGATATGTCCTAACTCACAAAATTGAGATTTCAAGCTGCGTTTGTTCATAATCTGGAGGTGTTCTGCTTCCAGGTTTTCTTTTTGATCTTTTGATAGATATTGTCTTTTTTTTTTCCTTTTTTTTTTTCTTATGAATGAACTGCATCCTTGCTATTCCATTTTTATTGCTATCACCTGTTTTAACAAATATGTTGAAAACATTTTTAAGTTAATCATCATTTTATTTTTATATTTATTTGTGTTTTTGTTCAGTCTGTACTTTTTGTTTTAAAATAAAATCGCTGATATAGCACAAATCAAATTTAATGGAAAGTTAATAAGTAATGATTATAATAAATACATTTTGCTTGCAATGCCACATTAGTATTGTGCTCCAGGGTCTGAATCTGTGACTTCTATCAGTATACACAGGTTTCTAATCCTTGCATAGCATTCTTCTGCATTTGGTCCTTTGTAAAGTAGTCCTTTGCAAAACCGATTGGATAACCAGGGTCCATATTATTCCTGAATGACAGCTCTAAATTTTTCAGTTTCATAATAACGATGATAGTTGATATATCAGTTCTATTGCCAAGTAGAATATTTAGAGCCATAAATTCAGTCTTGTTTGGTGAAATAGTCTATTCATTCAAGATATTAATAACTCTGCCCCACTTTACCTTGTGTGTTTCTTTTGATTTTACAATCCTAAATCATGTAACGTTTCTCATCATTTTCACAGCATTCAGGTGCACTAGCAAACAAATGCTAGATGTAAGAGTACAATTTGTCTTTTAGAAATAGAAGTGGTGGTTTCTGTGTGGCATAATATTTGAAACCATCTCATACATAGATTAACTAATTAAATAGATTAAGCAGTGTCAGATTTAAAATCCTGTATGTTTTGGCAAACACCCCAAGTAAGATATATTTCTTCTATTACTATACTGTTTATTTCTTTGGGAAGAATCAGGACATACGATATCATATCTGAATCCCTTTTGCAAAGGAAGACATTCAATACTTTTGACACCACTACAATACTATTATCTGAAGGAATATTGGTTTCTTGAGTATGAACTGTTTGGGCTTGTAGTACTAAGGCTCTCATCCAGCCAACTTTGGGGTTGGTTTGATACGAAGTTGTGGTATGGGTCTCTTACTACATATGATATATACTAGCATTGAAGAAAGGGTTGCTAAATTCATAAAATGAGGATGGATCTGTCTTGAAATTATTGAGTTAAAACCAAAGTATTTGTCAAGTAAACCTCAGATGGTGACATATACATTTGTTTTATTCCCAAAATGGCTTTTTATACTATTTAAAGCCGTGCAAATTACTGGTATTATGAAGGCCGGTCTGGCTTTGTGAGTGAGTGATTTTTTTTATTTTTTTTTTCTTTTCCTCCATTCCACATATAAATACTGAGAAGCTTGGCATAAAGAACGCAGCCTGGGGCATACCTCATAAAACTTACAATGCAATTAAATGAGCAATTTCTACTGGAAATAAAATGGGTATGTTGAATAGAATATGAATTAAACCAAGCAAGAACAGAGTCAGACAACCTTTTGTGGTACTCCAGGCTCTTCAAAAGAACCCCCAGGGTCAACAGTACCAAATGCATCTGACAGGTCAAGGCCAATCAGTAAAGAAAGATAACTGCAGTTTGCAATGAAAAGCAGGTCATTCCAAATTTTGATTAATGTAGTCTCAGTGCTGTGGTGTCCACTCGAGTGGGTTAGCAAAATAAAGACGGATAGCAGCGGATTAACTCTAACACTTCTTTATTATGCTGCAGCCCGTACAAGCTTCTCTGCTGTATTCACTAAGACTAAGCTTTCTCCAATTTATGATCCTTCATCTCATATTGCGGTCTGTCCTGAATTCTATGGAATTGACTCGGCTACAAAGGGCTGCCCTGTTGACTGTTTGCAGGACTACCAAAATGACCTCAAAATAACTTTGGAACAAGACAAACCCACCATGTTCTTACCATGATTAGTTGGTGTTGGCAGCATGTTAAGCCTGTGGAGCATATATGGTAAAATGATGTCAACTCCTATGGCTATGTTAAAACACTAGGGGCAACTAATTTGTTGTTTATTGACAGTTTTTGTTATACAAAATAATAACTCAAACCCTTTGGCTACAAAGTGAGCTTTACAAGTGTAAGTTGCCCGCAGCAGGAATCTGAGAAGTCCAGATACAATGAAGAAATGCTACCGTGTAAACCTTCCTCTTATGAAAGAACAAATGTGATCCTAATCTGTGTTCCATAGATGGCATTTTTTAAGTAGAAGAGAAACAAGGATGCTCTCTTGATTGTTCTTTTCTCTTCCAAGACAAAATTAGCCATGAAATCTTCATATGCATACTTTACAATATGGGATTGAAATAAGGCTTTACAAAACACAAAATATCTATGTCAGCAAAGGGTAAAATTCACTAGCTATGAAGCTACTCCAAGAGATTTAAACACCAAAATAATTTGATCTAGGTGGATTCCTTTCATAACTTTCCAGGGTTTTGATTTGTTTGGTTTTTTTTTTTTTTTTTTTACATTCAGAAGGTAGGAATTTGGGCCATACCAGTTTGAATATATGATATATCTCTGTTCATTTATCCAAGTCCTTTCATGCATATTCTTCCAAATCAGTGTGTTATTTATGATAGAACTGGTTGTGTCATTTTAGACAACATCACTTTCATGATGGTCTGGAAGCATAGCTGCAGTCTGTATGCATAATCTCCTCAATACTGGAGTGTGGGAGCTCCTTTTTGCTCTGCTGTTCAGTTGAATGGAAGGGCAGCACTTGGAGACAGCTGAAGACTGGCCTGGCAGGGGTACGATGGTGTGCAAATGTTAGAATCTAACCAGCCTTGATAATAGTAAAGATATAGATGACGTTCAGACTTTCCTGGTTAGGTAGAACAAAAATAAAATATAAAATATCCAGGAGGTAACCTTTTCCAAAGTGAGAATTAGAATGCTTTTTTTCCTACATAGGTGTTATTCTTTGGGGGGGTTCAGTTTGGTTTTTCTTTTGTTTTGGTTGTTTTGTAAGGAGAGAGCTATTTTATGGTTCACTATTTTAGTGAACCAACTGCAAAATTTGTAATGTGTATAGCACTGTTGTTCTAAGCGCGCGTTATCTTCCTTCTGGTCCTATGGAGGATTGTAAAAAAGCTATACAGTTTAACAGTGCCAATGCCAGAATATCAGGGTTCTCCTGAGGTGACTGCCGTTACTGATGCAGAAATCTTGTCCGTATGCTCCAGTTTTCAGAGTGACTTTGGCTGGGCAGCTGCAAGAACCTGTCCCATACTAGGAGAAAGCTGTAATTTGATTTTATGGAGGATTTTCTCATGTTATAGAAGTATTTCAGCATCTATCCAGACCACAGTTGACAGATCAGCCACAAATTTGATGTATTTGTACATTTAAAGTCCTCTATTATTGGTATTATATAAACATTTATGGGTTTCTTTGCTCAACCTGTAAATAAATGTGAAATTCATAGACATTTGGCAACAGTTGCCTGATTTTTTTTTTTTTTTCAGTCTCTTCTGAGGGTGAGCAGAAGTTACTAGCTTGTAATTCCTCTGCTTTGGACTTTATGGGTTTCCGGCTGTGTGGGTGTGTGCCCCAGTGCATGTCTCTGGTCAGCCCATAGTGACTAATCTGAAAGAATGGAAGCAGAACACAGCAGTGAAGTCTGTTGCAATGTCAGAACCTCTGCAGTCAGAAAATGGAAATGGAGCCCCTGCCTCTTAGGGCATCTGTATCCAGCGAGCAGACAATGGCAGCAGCAGGATCTAATGAGAAAAGGGAAGCTGGTGAAGGAGACAGACTCTGTGAGATTTATTAGCCCTTGCAATAAAGCTGCTTCTTTGGGAATGAACCTGAAGTGGCCTCTGAGTTTATTTGGGATAAAAAGCCCAGTAAGGGAGGCAGTTTATTGGGGTTCATCCTCTTCATAATCCAAGATATTGACCTCTACAATCTCCCAGCCAGTAGAAAAATAGACTCTCCCATCTGTGCAGAGTACCGTTTATTTTTATCTAATAAAAACAAGCCCAGAGTCTGTTAACTATTATCCATTTCCCTTTGCAGGATGTATCTTACCAGTCATCATTGAGAATATTGCTTTCAGACTCATTTTAGTTTATAGCTCCGAATATTTCTCATTTGCTTTGAATAATTGTTTTCTGGTGAAAATTGGGTTGCTGGCTTGTTAATTAGCAAGATATAAACGAGGCACATCACTACATTTTTAAAGCTATGGTGCCAGCTAGTGGTGAGAGGTAATAGACAGCTTCTCAAGCTTGACATCTATGTAAGTGTACAGTACATTTTTATTTGCATCATGATAATTTTATTTGTCAGTTGCCAGCACTTTGTGACAAAAAGGGCAAAATAAAATCAGTAGCTGCTATCATTTTCCAGTGAGATTTTAATTGGTTATGGTTTATTTGAAACCTTCCTGCCATTATTGGAGAAATTGCATCATTCATCGGGCCATTTACCAGTGTAGTCTTTTAGTCCTTATTTTCTCGTGTGCAAACATCAGTTCTTATGAATTATAAACTTGTAGGTGCTTTTTTTACTTCGAAAGAAAACTAAATTTCTGAAAAAAAAATGCGTGAGAGTTTAGTTCTGAGCAGCAAAAAGATGCTTAGACAATTTCTGCAATTTATTCACTTGTGAGCACCGAGGAGACCTCTAGTATGGCCAGTACAGGGTAAAGCTCTTCATTGATTATATTTACTTGCAACTGATGCACTGCACTAGGATGAGAATTCCGTATTTTATTAACATGTAAGGAAAATTCAAACAATTCATTATTCATATGCATTATCTGTATTTGAATAAGCTCACTTCAGAAAGGAAAAATAAGCAAACCTTAAGAACATTTGTAAAGAAATGTAAAAAATAATATTTTTTATGTTTTTTTGAAGAGTCATTGACAGGCTATCTTTCCTAGTTTAATTAAGCAATAACTGATCTCAGTGAGGTTGTGGAAGGCTCTTGAATACTAATAAATAAAACCAGAAGATGAAGCATTTCTTTCATTAAATAGTAGGAGCTGTTTATAACTCTATTACTTACTGCTAAAATCAATTATTATTACTATTACTCTACAAGTAATTTATAACTGAAGGCACACTGAAGGTTGTAAAGCAGAACTTTTCTTTTTAAATGTCAGACATAGCCATGAAGGTCAGCTGTTGTGAATAAGGACACCTCAGATGAACACACTTGTAATAATATTTGTGAAGATGGATCTAGCGTTAGTGACAGCTGCAGGCAGTAAGCAGAGCTGTCACAGCCTTACTTGCAGTCTAATGCATATGACTACACTGGTACAAAAAGACAGGGGTGTTTCTAATTCAAGGGAATAAAGAAAATGGAATTATTTTTGTGTACGATTT
Source organism: Cuculus canorus (assembly GCF_017976375.1). Taxonomy (NCBI): domain Eukaryota; kingdom Metazoa; phylum Chordata; class Aves; order Cuculiformes; family Cuculidae; genus Cuculus; species Cuculus canorus. The sequence goes on along the minus strand of NC_071406.1, from coordinate 24,773,473 downwards.
AATCAATTGATCTAGACACACAAGCAGTTTATTTTAAAAAGATACTTGAAATATTAACCTATGCAAGAAATAGTCTTCTGTTATCAAAATATATTGTATTCTGCTAGATATGCAAGAATTTCAGGGGCCTATGGTGCATGCTTGTTTCATTGTGTGTAACTAGTTGAATTAAACTGATTTTCATCATACGGTTCCTTGTGATGCACTTCCCATGAACAATGTGTTTATGACAGATCTGCACTCTCTGTTTTTTTATGTGCTGCTGCAACACACTCACTTTTAATACTAAAGGGAATATTTAAATGCAAAACCCCTATATCACTTAAAATATTAAAATGTAAGTATGAATCTTAACTGACTTCTTTTAACTGTGGGTTTTATAATCTCTCTTTCATGCTCTTTCCTGATTTATTACTTAAATGATTTGGATTATTGTGCAAATTTGTAGTCTCTTGACGTTAATATAACTGTTGATTCAAAAAGGTTTTAATTTTCAAAAGAACTTATGATGTGTTGCCCAGTTGTGACAGTCTCAGAAAATTAGGTGCACACTTTGAATTTGAGTCTGACACATGGCATTCTCCAGCTTCAGTTTTCTCTTTTCAGAGCTTTCTCTGTCCAAAACCGTTGTATTGGTACATAACTAAACCACCTTATTGTTTATTTAGTTATGCTATAATTTCTTGGGATTTTTTTTTTTTTTTTTTTTTTTGGGGGGAAACTCCACTGTTATTAAAATAAAAAAAAATTCTTATTCCGACTAATGCCTATAATGCTATCAGCACTGCAGGTAAATTGCCAAGACATTTGATTTCCAAACAAGCTAATGTGGAGTTCAGTTATCTAAACACAGTGTCCAGTATCTGTTATGTTAAAACATCCATTTGGACTGGCAGTCCTTTAGCTGTTGTGGTCTTATACTCCTAATGTATTTCTTTCAAAATTAATACTTTATGCAGAAGACAGAAATGATACAAAAAGACTCTTTTAAAACCATTTTTAAAGTCTATTTTTCATGTTTACTGGATAATATATAAATTTAATGGTTTGCTTTCTTTACTACTGTAGAACATGTCTTGTTATAGGAGCCCTGAGATAATATACACTTAGTGTATTCTAAACTGGTTACCCTTGTGCATCTCATAAAACTCTCTGAAATTTATGCATCGAAGAAGCTACGTAACAGATTAAGGTCGGTGGACTTAGAAGAATCCAGATTCTAAGCATAAATCTGGATTTTTAAAATAGAAAAAGCCTGCTTAACTTGAGTTATCATGTAATTCCTTTATATCCACTGATGTTGTGTTGGGCCTAAATTTGATACCATGGCTGATGCAGGGGAAAAAAAAGATTTGCAACAATTTTGAAGTCAAAAGGAATGTATTTGGAAGGCCCTTTGGCCAAGAAAAAGCTGCTTTTTATTTACAAAGAGCTACCACATTTGAGTTCCTGTTGGCAGCATTTCCTGCTCTTCCTTCAGAACGCCGTCGCTGGAGCCCTCGGCGGATCTCTGTGGCAGAAGATGCAGCTGCCCAGGACGGGAGTTGGCCACATCTGTCAGAAAAGAGCTACAGATGGTTCGAGTCATTAGCTGACAGAAGTCCCAGCAAACATCATCCAAGAGTATGGGGACCTCACTTGGACTAAACGTTCAGCTTGCCTCCTGTTCAGAGCCATTACATTTTCTGCAAAATAAGATATTTAACCATTTCTATTGGACCCTGGATACACTTGAATATAACCAGTCAGTACCTTTGTTTTTCACAATTTGCAAATGTGAAAAAGTTAAATTCTGCAGCATTACAGGTCCACACAAACAGTGTCTCAAGCGTAGCTCATATTATCTTTTAAGTGTTAATATCTGCCGGTGTTTTACATGTTAGTATATCTCAGTAGTGATACCACAGCTGTGATGCAATGAACTCCGGTGCGTTTCTAATGCATTACACGTTTGTATTTGTAAATCCTTTGCTTTGGTGTCTTGTTTATATTGTAGTATGTGCAGTCACTCCTGCAGTATTTCTCCTCTTACCTTTCTTCTTGTCACTTGGTATTTCTAGTGGTGCTGTTGGGAGCAGAGCAGTGACAGCAGGTGTGTCCCACGGGTAGCGTGTGCAGCAGCGCCAGCAGAGGGAGCGGACACATCCATGTCTTGTGGTACAGATTAGGGCCATTTCCCCACCCCGCTTTTGCAAATACGTTTATTTTCATATAGGTGGTTATTATATATAACAGTGTAGTCAAATGTTCGTGCTGTGGAAGCGCAGTGACTGTAGACAAAATCTGAGCTGTCTGTTGTTTTACGATCACAAAATTAGCTTTGATTTTGTAAAGAGTTGCACATATCAGTTTGAGTACTGGGAGTGATTCTTTGGATGGGTTTTTTTTTTGGACCCCGGAGAGAAGAGACTTTCCCACCAAAACCTTCTTCTATTATACCACAGAATGCACTGACGAGAAAAAATACAACATAAATTTAAGGACAGGTTAAAATGGCTACGCGCACTTGCGAGGTCAAGCCCTTAATAAATCACTACATGCATTATGTGCAGTTCTCCTGTGTGGCATAGGATTGAAGATACTGTTCTGGTGTTATCTGAGCATTTGGGGATGCGTTTTGGGTGTATGCAAAATACACCCAAAAGAATCTTTATTTTTTCTGTTACATCTAATGCATAGACTCTCAGAATGCAAAATTGCTCTGAACTAATTTTCACATTCATAGTCCTTGTGCTTTGGGCCTGCTCCCAAACTTGACAGGAATTTTACATGAAGAAGTATCAGGCCAGAAGGGTGGGGTTTTGTACAGTCTTATGTGTGTTTAAACAATACTGTGAATTAAGTATGACTTTGTAAATTATGTTTGCATCATGATTTAAACTTTATTTAAATACTCTTTTTTTTTTTTTTTATTTAGCATTATTACACTGTATGCTTGGTTAAGCCAGGCAGGGTTGATTATCATTAAAGTGTTATTTATTTCTATTTTATTAAGCCTCTTTTTACATTCATGTTACAGGTTAATTTATACTTTTATTTCATGCACTACTTGGCTTTACTGATTAATATGCCCCATGGCATTCAATAAAGCCAGGCAGTGGAGGAAATAAGAGTGGTATTAATTTCTAACATTGCTATAAATTTGCCTTAATAAAACTAGCTCAGTAACACTGCAGTAGTGATACAATGGATGCTTCCAAATTGTTAGCAAAGGCACAACTGAAAGAACAACACATTTTTTTCCAGAATTTAAGAATGCTGTGCTGTCATCTTACTAGTGTTCAAATTAGACTACCTGTTATAATAGTGAGTGCTCTTATGTTGTGTTCTAAAAAGCAGTATATATTTTTCAAAAAGAATTATTATTTAACTTAGTCAGCCAGTTCAACGGGATGCAGATAAGTCCTTTGGATCCTTTCAAATGCCTTGTGGATTCTCATGACCACTGTTACTAAACAGACTGCCTAAAACCAGGTTTTTAAAATACAAAAAGAGAAAATACTGGTGGATAAGGGCAAACAGCAAAAAGAAAAATTAGAATAATGGATTTTCTTTTTAGCAGTGAAATATTTATTATTGATTTATATATTCCAATATTTTCTGTTGATTTACATGTTTTGTAGTAGAGTGACATTCTCAAGAAAGAAACAAGGATAGGAGTGATGTTAATTTTAAGTCTACAAACTACTCATTGTAGGGAAAATATTTTTGCTATATGTTTATTAACTGTTAACTACGACAGCTATAATTTTTCTTGTCTGGGTTATGAAATTTTTGTAATATGAAATTCTCAAGTAATCTTTGCCATGTAACGGCTAGATATGACAAACTTCTTACTCATACTTGCATTCCTTCCATGCTCAAACTCATACTAACTTAACTCAGAATTTTAATCAGTAATAAGATTGTGGGTACAGCAATTATTCGACTGCAATGCAAACTGAAAACATGATAAAAAAAGTTAGCAAACAAAAAATCTAAACAAAACTGTAGTCCAGAAAGATTGCCAGATCCTCAAAGCTTCCTCCTGAAAGGTGCATGGAGAAGCCCTTAATTGCTCCTGAAGCCAGTGGGGTATCAGCCTTCTCTGTACTTTGCTAGGTCAGACCTTAATAAATCACTCAACACATTTTGCAGGGATCACCTGTGGGGTGAAAAGCAGAAAATGTTTAAAAGGATTAATATAAACATTATATATCAAATCGAACTTATTTTTACGTTCAGACAGCTATGAAAATAATACTGTCATTTTGATAAATGTATTGGTTAGTTAAAATCAGATGGTCAGCAGACTATCTACTATCATGCACTTACATACATTTACATATTGCGTAGGCTGATGATCTACCAATGTAGATTCAAATTTTAGACTTTATGTCATGATTGTTGTTGATATGTTTTTCTAAATAGTGTCAAAACCTGTGAAATTGCCTTAGTTACTTATATACAATTACATATGTCCAAACATAACATTTAATTTGATAATATAGTACTGGTATAGTTTAGTTATATCAAATAACTTTGTTGAAGTGTTCTGTAACCTTTTGGTCATAGAGTCACTGAAGTTAGAAATGGAAATTATGTCCTCGTTGTGCAGTGCACAGCCAGTTCAGGCCTGTGCTCAGTGTGTGACATCTTACCTGGGCCAGTCCTCTAGCAAAGTTCCTCTTTATCAACTGTTTTCTCAGAAGAGTATTTAGTTTCTAATGGAAACCTTAATGTCTTCCTGTATCAAGCTTTAAATGAGATATTGGCCAACAATAGGAGTAATGACATTCACAGTCGTGTTAGATTCAATGTTTTAAATGGGGATATAATCCATCATAGTTTGGGGACAAATTGCCAACTGCTGTGTCAATCTGGATAGCTTATTCTAGAATTGTGCTTTATGGAAAGTTCTTATGTGTGACCCTGATGTCGAGGAAAATTACGTTAGATAAACAGACCAGTGATTAGATTGTTTGGCAGTTTAGTTTGCCAGAAATGCTGGAGATCTGTACCACATACAATATCAGTGGTATACGCAGATAGTTAATGCTTTCCATCTTTCATTGACAGCAACAAAAGTTTGGGCCAGTCGCTGGCTCTCTGGGCAAGGCATTTGGGATGTATAAAAAAGATGCTCCGAACATTTTATTTCTGGTTGCACACATAAGCAGCCGATATGATTATAAAGGAAAATTCACAAGCGTTTAACCCTACAATGGAAAGCTATAGATCTGCTTTCTTATTCTGCCAAGCAGAATAAGCTGCAGTGCTTGCAGAAGAGGAAAATGTGTGTTTAGGCTGTGAGGCATAACACGTGCAATTAAACATGAGAGGATCTCTAGTTAACAGTGCGAGGGCCAAGGCAGAATGATGAGAATGGCTCCTCATCCTGGGTGCTGCAGGCAAGGCAAAAAGGGTTAGGATGGTACTGTTTCCTCTGAGAGATCTAAAATAAGCAGCCCATTTTAAAGGGATGCCTATAAATTAAAAGATCGAATGGAGGAAGGGTGAATCCTCCTCGCTAGCTCTTGCTCTGCGCTTACATTCACGCAGATGTTGAAACAAGAAATTTCTGTTTCATCTTTTCTTCAAGTGCCTTTCATCAGCAGGGATAGGACTGAGGTTTTGATGACTTTTGCTTATTTTGGTTTGGTTTGATGTCTTTTATTTTTTTTTCTTCCACCCCTATAGCACATCTGGGCTTTTGTAGAACACAAAAAGTCTACTTTCTGTAGAAGAAAATGCATACTGATTTTCTGTTCTGCCCCTCCACAAGATGTTTCTCCTCTTTCAACAGAATTAAAAGGTGTTGCCTTTATTTATTGGCTGGCAGTAAATATTATTTATTTTTATACCTCCATCTTTACAGCACAATCCTGGAAGAGCAACTGTGGTCTAAACATTGTTGTTAGGTTTTATACTTCCAGCCATGTATTTCAGTAACTTTTGTTTCCAAAGGAATAGATCACGTTTAACGTGACATTTTCTGGGAAGTAGAACCTAAAATTCAAAAACAACGTGCTCAGATCCCTGCTTGTAAGTACAAGAAGAATGCGGTGCCCAGCCAAGGTTGGGGGAGTGGCATGGGCATGGTGCTCGGAGCCTCGCCACTCTGTGATGAAACCTTGTGCAGATCACCACAATCTTAATAAAGTGATGGAAAAATGCAGGTGGAGTGGGGAGAGGAATGGTGTCTGCTTGCATAGAGCCATAATTCCTTGCCTTATTTGCTCCCACATATTTGTTTAAAGTCCTATTTGAGAGGAGAAATGTCCTGCCCTGACAGCATTGACCTTGGCTGGTGGGTTTCTTTCAGGGACAGTTGTTTAAATGCAATCCTGAACTCACTGGCTATAGGCTGAGTTTAGGAACATTTGCCTCTGTCTGGAGTTCATGGAAACTGTTTCCTCATGCTGGAAATGCAACTATGGAAAGGTGAACTTGACTATTTTGCCCATGACATTACCACTGCTCCTTACGTGATGATAAATAATGATAGTTTTAATAATGACGATGATGATGATAATAGTAACGATGCAAATAACCAGCATGAAGAGCAGCATGGACGAAAGGACTTGCTACTAGGAAAAATCATCAGAAACGTTATGGATGCCTCACTCAATCCATTTAACAGCAATCATAGAATCATAGAATTACAAGGTTGGAAAAGACCTCTGAGATCACCGAGTCCAACCATACCGATCTGTCACTAAACCATATCCCTAAGCAAAAACAAACATCTTTAAAATTTGATGAAAAGAAACACTTATTTTTCTCTTCTCTTTTGAGTGGATGCTTGTGAAAAGCATCCTGGGACTATTCTGGTCCCTTGAGTAGAAGGCTGTTTGGAGGGTCCTTAGAGATTGTGGATGCAGTTTGCCGCAGCTCAGCCCAGGAGCAGTCACACTCTTAACAGAAAGGTGCAGGCACTAATAGCAGATTGCAAAAGTGTGGCCTTTTTAATTAAAAATCAATCGGCTTCATTTTACTGGGACTTTCTGAGACTGATGCTAAGTACCACATAATTTATTTGTATTTAATGAAACTTTCTGTGAAATAAATAACTGGCATGCATGTAATGCATATATGCATTTATGCATATATAAAATCAGATATTGGCCAAGGAGCATGGGGAGGTTTTCACAGGGGTGCCCTTAGCTCAGTGCTCATAGGACAATGATACTACAGGTCTTACCAAACATCTGAAGTCAAGGCCTCTGAGACAGTTTTTATTAACTGTAATTCTATTTGTACTATGATCCCCAGCTTTCTTCCCAAAATCCACCAACTTTTGTGTTTGGATCTTCAAGTTCCTGTTATAATTCTGCGCAATGAACTCAGCTAGTGAATTTAGGGAGAATGCAAGGCTTTGTGGCTTTAGAATTCCATCCAAGGAGATGCATCTGAAAATATACTCTTTTCCATGGTTATTTTTGTCCTGTTCTTTGTTTGAGAAAATATGTAGGAAAAATGTGTTTCGAAAACGTGTTCCAAACTACGATAGTTGCTACAAGCAGAGGCTTTCTTTTTTAAACTCTAGAGTATCTCCTTCCAAGTTGCATATTTTTTTTTTTTCTGGCATTTGTTAATGGAAAAGAAAAGACGGGAATGATAGAAATGAAAGATGAGAAATAGATTACAGTAAGTAGAATAACTTTTTAGGAGCGGTATGCTTTTCACCTCTGGGTGCCACTGTTCAACTGCTTCTTGTGCAGTGACCATCTGCTTGGAAGTCCAGCTCTTATTGGAGAAATATTCCCTGGAATAAACTGTTAAAGAGACATTGCCCATATATCTGGATAATCAAGATACAAGTTTTCAGTATGTGGATGTTAATTATGCACCGTTCTGATGTGTTATTTGCAAATACTGAACAACAAAACAGTAAAGAGTCCACACATGTTCAGTTTAATGAGTGAAGTAGTCTGATGGTTTGTTTAAAACTTCTCTTTCTTCTTTAGTTAGAAACTGAAATGTGAATCTTCTTTTTTTTTTTTTTACTGTATATGTGACTACTAGTACAGATTTATTAAGTACACGGATTTACTGTAATCATTCAGTTGATTGAAACAAGTTTTACAATATCAACAATAATTTGCTTTATTGCCCACAGCCTACTTAATTCAAAAGTCTATTGACTGATATCATTTCTTTCAACTGCTGTGGAACTGTTAATATTCAGAGCAAAATTAATTGCAGTCTGTGTATCCAACTGTTCCACCAGATTAATTATATTGTGACTATTTCTCCTAGAAGCTCAGCCGGGGCAACTCACTGCTAAATGGCACTAGAGCTCTTCTCTGAACTGTGCTATGATTTTCATTCTAGTCAAATAGAAATCTTCCATGAAAGAAATTAAGTGTGCCGTTTAACTCCTTCACTACTTTAAGGCTGTGTTTTGGGCAACATTTTCAAAACAATAACAACTGCATTTTAGATCCTAATGATGTGTACATTTTCCCACCCAGGGAGGAACACTGCTGCTGTCTTGCCCATCTTCAGTCTAGAAGGGTTCTTCCTACACCATACTAAGTATCGCAGCCTGGTAGTAAAAGCCAGCAAGCCTTTCCATATCTGCACACAAATGAAAAGTTCCATGATAGCCTTATAAACAGGTATGGGTTGTATTTATTTCTGTTCAATAGTTCCTTATGTGTTCTATATATGCATTTGTTCAAAGGGATATATGAAAAATTCAGACTAAAACATCTGCTAAAAATTAATTTCAACTTTGTCCCAGATTTGTACATTTTTTCTATCCCATTTCATTGGAAAATCCCAAATAAATAGGGCACTTCGAAATAAAAGAATTTAACTTTATCCTGGGAACACACAGTTCAGGTTTTGGAAGGGGAAACATGTAATAAAATGCTGCTCAAATGAAACTGGTAAAGCTGTAAAATACGTAAGTGGAAACTTTGAGGAAACTGGCAATGAGAAACTGGAAATCAAGCAGTAATTTAAGTTTCACACAACCACCCTTTGCATGTGTGAGTACAAAGAAGAGACTAGGCACAAATGTGAGTCAGAACTCTCCTCTCAGGAACTGAAGGGACAGAGATTCCCAACATCTGTTTCCTTAACTATCACCCAGAGGATACTGGTGGTAAATCACAGTAAGTAAAAATAGAATCAGAAAACTAGCTCAAAACAAATGAGGTACTGTATTTTGCAGTACTTCTGCAGTAGATCTGTATCCAGCTCAGCTTTCATCTGTGTTCAAATTGGATCTGTCGGATCACATTCACTTCTAAACAAATTGTTGTTGAAATCATAAGCATGGATAATTAGGATGTCCCCCAGCAAAGCCAGCCAAATTTGATGCATGAATGGGAGGTTTATTCTGCTCACATATTTTAATGAATGCATCGATGTCATTGTTGTAGAACAAGATGGCCAAACCTTTGGTAGTGTTAGTCACTGCCCTTGTTTTGAAGTGAATGGGTCTATGTTGAGCTGAATCAACTCTAGTCTAGCCAAGAGATTCCAAGCGGAAGGGTGAGTTTGTACATATGAATTGTTTTAGGTGCCCCATTGATCTGTACATAATTTCCATGTCACATTGAAGGCAGAAGTAATGATACTTTGCCTTCAAGAGCTCTAGTGAAATATAATTACTGTGAACTCTTAATCTGAAAGACATGCATAGTTGCAAAGAGTTCTTATAAGCTGTAAAAGTTCTGAATTTATACCTGAACAACAAACATTTAAAATAATATTTTACCTATTTATTAAAGTTGTGATGTTTTAAAAAATGTCAAAGATCAGTATGGAATCCACATGTCTTCAGTGTGTCCTATTTGCTGTAAACAGCCTTGTTATTAGATATGTGAATATAACATGATTCTGGGACTTCTGATAAAAACCTCAAGCTTTTATTTTAGAAATAATTTATTTATGTGCAAATAATATTAGCTATCAATGGAATCGATAATATTTTAGTAAATTATAGTTACAAATTTCAACAAACATGGCAATTTTAATGAATTAGATTGTCAGTTAAGAGAAGTTAATATTTAGCAGAATTGATCCAGTAAGTTATCGTTGACAACTGTTACTGACTACCATCTCAATATATACTGTTGTCAAGAGCAAATAAAATGTCTATGTCTTCTTCTAGTGTTTTGTTTCCTCATGTTTTAAGGATATACCTTTTTAGTCTTGTTTTATCCATCAAAAAGATCATTTAGTTTTATTTCTGTCATGTTTTAAGAAAAGCCTTGTCTTCTAGACAAGTTCATAACTTTAGTAGCAGAAACCCTAAAAATTCTTGTGGTTGAGAAATATTTGATAAAACAATAAAAAGCTGACAAAAAAGAGAACAATCTTATATGCAGTTGTTGTGGTAAATAATAGGAATGAACCACTGTTGGTTAAAAGCTCCCAGGCAGAAAAAGAAGTTTATCAGCAAGAATGACCTATCCTACTGTCTCCAATTGTTGTTATAATATATAGAAAGAATTTTATTTAAATTAGTATCACAAACAATGCAATAGCAAATTAGCAATGGTAGTGTTCAAGACAATTTAAATTATCTGAATCTCTAATTATATAGAATTTCTAATTCTGGGAAAAAATATTCTTGTCCAGTTCTGAAACTGACAAACTTAACAACATGACTCTCATGCAACCATAAGTATCTGTTATTTATAATTATTTTCATCTTTGCTCTAGAGTGCATGTAGTCTGATGTCCATGTTGTCTAGTTTATCACAGTTAGCTTTCTAAAGGCAGTTTTCTTTCTTGCCATTTATATAATTTAGAGTCTTCACCTTGAGGTGAAGAGTACATTGTAAAAGAAAGTATTTCTCACATTTTTAGCCAGGTTGAAAGATTTCCATTATGGAGTCAGGGTTCTACAGCACTGTGTTCTTATTCTACATGCTGTTAGCGCTGACATAGAGGTCTTTCACTGAAGGAATTTGTGAATAGACTTTCAAAAGGACTGGTTGCTGTTGTAGCTGTCATGCCCTATGGCTTTACGATGTATCACGTTGAGTAAGCAGCATATGGTTAGACAGGAAAACATAACTAGAGGATGTTCAAAAGCCTCCTTAAGTCAATGATGATCCAGCTCCGCTCAGTCACTTCTGCTGACTTCTGATTGTGATGTGATAATTTCTAGTGATTTTTATCAGCAGCATTTTGGCCACACAGTGTGGTCAGTGCACCAGCTGCTTCAGGTGCAGGCAGCATTTTCCTCCTATGCTTCTCTAAGCTATTTGGCACTTGTTTTCCATTTTGTGTCTTGACTCATTCACTCAGGAGCTTTAGCAACTGAAACTTATCTGATTCATTCATTGAACATCATCATGTTTTGCCTCATGTGTGCCGCTGGTGTGAAAGACCCTGAGAGGCACAAGGCAAGCAAGGCACAAGATAAAAATTAAGTGATGTCAGATTTTTTTGCTCTCCATACCTAGTTTTCTTGATTAAAAAAAACATAGCACTTTGCCTACATTATATATGTTTTTAGTATAGTTAACATGTATTAGCGACACAAAGTAACCCCTACTCAAACAATAGCAGCGGTTCTTTTTGGCAGTGAGGAGAAAACGCTAAGAATTTAAGGCCAGCAGTAATTGCAATTTCCTATGATTTTCAAGAGTTACATTAACCTAAGGTTTTTTTTTTTTTGTGCTTTCTTCTACTGATTATGTAGACAGCAGCACATTTTTCTATTTATGCTGCTTGTTTTGTCATTCTAGCTCAGTTACTGGAATTTGCTGATTCGTTCAGTAATATTTTGCGACATCTCTTTTCACACTATATTTAGTTAAAAAAAACCATATGGCTGTGCATGACTGGAAAGCTCTGCTCACGGCTCCAAAATCAAGAGCTATGAAATGACAAGGCTTGTCTGCAGATTGTTTAGTCACTAGAGGCAAGATTTAATGCACCTGTTGTCCATTGCATTGTAGGTGCCTTTGTAAGCATTGCAGTTCATTATTTCTTGTCCTAAAGGAGCGTCTAGATTTTAGAATTAGTCTTAACTATTTGTTAAATTGGTTTTGTGTATATGTGCATATAACATATAAAATTACATAGAAATAAAATATAACGTTAACAATTATAATAGTTTCTGAAAGATGTGTAGGCTAATGAAAGTTGGATGCAATCTGAATACAAAATGGAATGCTTCAGATACAAGAAAAAGCAAAACGCCCGCTGCTAAGGTGTATTACAGAGAACACTTACAACTGCGCTGAGCAGCAGGGTTAATACTGATGTTAAAGCACTTGCTGCCCCCCCAGCTTTCTTACTGGGTCCTCTGGCATAGGGGAACAGGAAATGGATTATCCTAAAGTTGTGTGGGGACTTTTATCTGCTTGTTAGTAAATACTATAACACAGTTGCTGATAAAAACAAAGCCATAGCCTTTTCCAAGAAACAGGAGTTTTGCCATGGACATTCCTGGAAAAAAACCCCAAAGCAGCCTACTCACAAATAAACAGAAGCCAAGCACTGTTCCATAATATTTTCTTTCTCTTGGAGCTTAGTTTTAAGCTTCTTTTAGCTTTGATCTGAATGCATTTAATCATAAAATAATTAAATTAGCATACACATATTATTTAATTTCACATGTGCAGACAAAATGGTAAGGGGTGACCACATGCCTGACAGCAGGGGAGACCGATATTATCAGTCTGTTGTTACCAGTAAAACAAAGTGAAGTGGAGCAGGACCAGTTCACCGCTGTCAAAAGAGGGTTGTTCTTCTGTGCCCCAGGTCGTCATCTCTCCCTGCTTCAATGTGCTTTTCTACTGCTTACTTTGTGACAGTCGAAATGCTCATTCCATGTCTCTTTGTAACTAAGGATAGTTTTTGGTGAGGAAACTCACTGATAGTGACTTAGATGGCCTTGTTGAAGCATCAAATAAGTAAGAACCGGAGCTGATAGGAAGGACGAGGCAGGATCAAGCAGTCAGATTCAAGAGCTGAGGGAAGGAAGCAAGCTGTGCGAGGTCAAGGGGGAAGATGGGGAGACAAGATTTCCCTTTTTTATATTAAATATAATACAAGATTCTAGATTCTCCCATCTAAAGCCTCGACTTCACTGTCACATACAAGTTCTATAAAAGTTGTTTTTTTCAGCAAGTTGACACAAAGGGTACTTAAAACTACTGGAGTTATGCATAAGAAAATCTGCAGTGGACTAACACCAAATCACACAGCCTGAATACAGCCTGTATTCAGTTCTGAAGTAAATTTTTCGCTGGCTTCAACTCTTCTGGCAAGTTTTCAAGAATAAGTAGAAATCTTATCCAAGTGTCAGATTTGGTCAGTAGCCAGTATTTTATAGAAGTACACATGAAGAAAATGGGAAAAAGAGACTAGCCTGAAAAAAGGCGCAGCTGGAAGTTGCATTTCTAAAAAGTCCCTCTAGTGAAAGGCAAAATGGTCTTATATGTGGTGTTTTCTTGTTTGGAAATATAAAAGCTTTGCATGTGTATACTTGCAGTTTTCACTTGAGTTTTAAGTGTTCACCTTTGAAAAGAAAAACAGAAAGGCTGCAGTCTATGATCCTTACACTCCCAAGGTGTGTCCTTTTATCTTCACAGGGTGGTTTTGTACCATCATGCTGTCTCTTAGACCCTTCTCTGCTCTTTTGACAGCCTAGTCTAAGTTACGGTTCATTTCCCCTAAGTCAAGAATTTTGATTTCTTGTTGTTTAATAGGCACTCTTATTTGTAGCACATTACTGGAATTTTTTATATGAACAACAGTTCTGTCCTGAGCTTTACACTATGCTCTTTGGTATCACTCTGGTGTTCATAATAATAATTTATTCCAACCAAAATTTTGGGAGAAAAGGTGCCATTATCTCCATTTTACAGATACAAAACTGAGGCATGTACAAACAAGGCTCAAAATAATCTGCTAATTCTAGCAGCTCAGCTTGACACTACTGGGTTATTTCTTCTGAGTATCTGGTATTATAATAGCACTGTATCACATATTAGTACCAGATATATTGTAGCACAGTCAAAGCACTGTTTTCATTGATTTCAGTTACTCCTGTCATGCATCAAGAACACATTTGGTGATCAATTACAAAAACTTTGCTTTGAGTGACTTGCTCACTGTAAAAGGACTCTGTAAGTCAGTGACAGCACCTAACTCTTTAGGGTCTGTGTCAACTGCCTTATTCAAGAGAACATCTATTTAATTTCTACTAACTTTTATTTCTTTCAATTTGATGGCTCAGGCCACATCATGTTTTTGTTCATGGCAAAGTAGATAAAAAGATCTGAAATGAGAGATGCCAAACATTATAAGAAAGCTTTGTGAAACAACAACCCAGGCATCATTAAAGGTCTTATTTGTTTTATGGCTGACTGCAAGCATTTTAAGTAGAGAACCTGATCTGGGAAGTCTTGTGAGGTCCTGGACGTATTTCTGGGAATATCAGACTGAATTCTGACACATTCAGTCTGACTCACTGAAATGAAGGATAGTGACAAGCATAGTGGCTGGACTCCAAAGTGCCGAAGTTGCACTGCACATGAATTTTCACTGTAACTTGACATTGAGAACACACCTGCACCCTTCTGCCTTCTGCAGCAAGTGAAGCAGTGGAGTCTAAAAAGCCTTCTATACAAATAGCACAGGGCACAGGGCAGCTCCAAACTGTGCAGTCAGATAGGGATTCTGCAGAACAGTGTATCTGAAATTCTTTTCTTTAGTTCCTCATCGTCCTCTCTTGTTCCCATTTGAAATTCTCATTCTCTGTGCTTATAAGCTTTCTTCTAGATATTGCAATATCTTTTTAGTTTAGTTAGGTTTGTGGAGACTTTGCAAGTTCCAAGTCTTGTTTTGCTGTTGAAGGATGATATTTTTCAGTGAATAGCAGTCAGCTGGATCTGTGCTGTGGGTATGAAGTTTTATCATCTTGATTGCTATCTGTAGACTCTCTCATGAGAACTGTTCATTGTTGATGAAATCGATGTTGGTGGTTGTTCGGAACAGCCTGTAGACTTTATTTCTGTTTGGCTTCTGTTTAATTGGTTTTCTGCATATATACACAAGCTATAAAAATCTATTTATTTCAAGCAATCACAAACAGGATGGGAGGAAATGTTTCTATCCAAAACTTAATTCACAAAGGACACTTGGGTCAAACATTTTTTTCTGACCATTTATAGTGACTAAATGTTATATGAATGTGCCTTATAGGAGCTGTTTATAGACCAGTGGTTGAATCCAGTCTTGAAGGAAATATGTGGAACTCTGCTGGCCGCATTCAGTTATAACAGGTCTGGAACTGGGCCATTGCATTCAGTAGATTAGTGCAGGATGTAAATTGGTGTTGAATTTGATTCACTGCAGTTATTAGGTGTGTGAATATGAAGAAAATGGTGTCTTTGGAAAAAATATTAACAGCTAAAATTCAAAAGTGGTATTTCCATTGGGCATTTCTCCAGTAGGTGTTGTATGAAGCGTTTATAATATGCAATTAATCTCTGGATGCAGCACGTGTACTCTCTTTTATCAGAGTTCTGAATGCTTGTGAAAACAAGATCCTTTCACCTCTTTAAAAATTCTGTCTGCTTTTAAGGCTTGTGTTGTCCTCCTTCTGGGAGTTTGAAAGAGGGAACACTTCAGAGTTTGATGAGTATATAGATGACATGGACCAGCCCTGTCTGTGATGCACATTGTGGATCCAGATTATACTACTTCAACACCTTATTATAATATGTACCATAACAGTTTTGTCAGGCACGAGCTATATGTGCAGTAAACGTATGTATATGCACATGCTTTTCTTAAGACCTGAAGCCCCATTTCTTCAGTCTAAATCACAGGACAGTCTTTCATTTGTTCTGCCTACAAGCTTATGCACCTGTAGTTAATCGGATTGATAATTGACTAAGATGGAGTGTTTTGCAGGAAATGGTAGATATGTTGGGAGCAAATGACTGCACTTTTATTGTTGCTTTTATTTGACCAAGAATAAAAGGATATGACTATTATGTTATATGTGAGTGTATGCCTATACAGTCAGTTCTCTGTAACTAGGCTCAGAATCTATCCAACGACATCCAGGAATCTTCTTTTCAATGATTACTGTGCTATTTTTAATGAAAGTACATAGAATATCTTTACAGATAATTAATAATGGTTTTTCTTTTGTCATATTTTTAAAGCAAATTGTCAACAGCTGTGATGTAAAATTCATTATTTCCTGGCAGTTAACACTCAAGTTTCCCATAATAAGATTTGTTTTCCTAACAAACTGGTGCCTCGGTGTTGTAGGATTAAATTTCTAAATCATCTTAATGAAATGCCTATGTCTCAATTTTTAATTGTTAAAGTCAGAAAGGGAGTAAAACTACATAATTGCAAATGGGTTTGGATTTCAATTTAAAGAGAAAGCTGTCATCTTAAGTAAGTTCAATAACTCCTGCAAGCCAAGATAATTTTCAAAAGATAATAACTTTGAACGAAAAACCTCCCCCAACAAACCAACCTCAAGTGGTGTCTATTTATAAACAGGAAAATAATTTTCGTTTGAAGAGTAGTCCCTAGAGATCACTACACTTCCATAGTAAAACAATTCTCAGCTTGAATCTAATCCAGTGTCACAACTTTCCACTGTCCTAGCACTGTGCTCTTCTCAGTTAAGATGCTAATTATTTCCCCTTTGATCGTATCATCTGATTCTGATGATATCAAAGCAAACTTGGGTGACTAAACATACAATTATCGGACATTTGATGTCATCAAGTGGCAAGGTTCACTTTTCCCTCCTGTTCACTTAGAATGCTATTGTTAAAGTACAGTAAAAGTCCTTTTGGATTGTGACTTAAATAGTAACTTTTCTGTAAATGTTGTGCAAAGGAGAAAAAAAAAACCCTTTGTATTATGAATGTGGCTTTTTATACTCTGACTTAGCCTTTAGAAAATGAAAAATACAGAGTCAAAAGGTAGTTATGTTAGAAAATATTCACATGGATTGCTGCACTGATTTTTTTTTTAAGGGAAAGCTGATAGCATATAGTTGCAAAATACATTCATTAGCACTAATGGCATGTTTCTAACATTGGTGCTTCTGCAATCTTCCACCCACTGCCCCCGCTTTCTTTCTCAATGCTTACAGTACAACATTTGCTAAAAAGTAAACTACTCCTTTTTTTCTGTAACATTAATGATCAATTTGGTGTTATGTGAAGAGGTAATTTTATCTTACATTTCTATTGCTTTTCTGAGAGAAATAATAACAGAGAATCAGAACCTTTAGTTGCTGTTCTTGGGTGGTCGAGCACATTCCTTTGAGAAAAAGCAGCACCTTTGGGCATCAACATACTAGATCAGAATCTCGTTTTATTTTGATACCCATTTAAATAGTTCTGCACGTTATATAGAAAACTTAAGCAGAGAACAGTTTACATTTTTATTCACCTTTGAAGTCTTTAGATTGAGAGAGCAGTGTGTAGGTAGACCTACTGACTGGTAAAAGTCAATAGTAAATGCACAGCGACACATTTTGAGCAGATGTAAAATCAGAAATATACAGAAGAATATGTTATTTGTGTTGCAGTCTGTACACTAAAGTGTCATGAAAGTTGGAATTATTTTGGAACTTGATACAAAGCTTTTGAAATCAATAGTTTCTTTTCAATTTTGAAGTGCCTTTGGATCAGTAACAACTTCAGTTTTAAGTATCGTTTAAATCATGGGACCATCACAAGCCAAATGCTTTCCTAGCCTTGCAGAAACATTGCTTCAATGCTGGTTTGCAGGAGAAAGAAACTACTTACTGAATCACTGAAACCACTTCCTGAACATTTTAATTTTATGGGAAAAAGAAAATAGCCATAGGATATTGAAAACAATAGGCTCAGCAGCTTTTTGCTGAGGGAAGTCTGACAATAATGGCCTTTGATTTAAATACTGTTATGCAAAAGCAATTTATCTTTCTTTAGGAAATCTAAGAAAACAAGGTAAATGCTACTGATGCTTTTCCCACTGTGCTTATAAGGTCAGATTTATGATGTGAGTGTTTGTATCAGATATATAACTGTGAATCTGAAATGTGCTCTTCCCGAATATTGCTTTAAAATATTGAATATTTCCTTGTTTTCTGACACTCCCATCCCTCTCCCCAAAAAAAACAACAAAACCCAAACCCCAACAACAACGCAAAACTAAAAAACAACCCGACAACCAGAGACAAGTTACTAGGATTTTTTTTTTTAACCACATTTGAGCTTATATTCTCCAGAAAATTTAAAATAAATCCTGGGGAAGAACTACAATACATCCATGTCTATTTATTTAACATATACTTGTCTGATCTCAGATGAGATGTGGAACATGAGACTGATTAAACAATTTGATAATTTAGTTAGAAATTGGCTACAAATATGTGAGATTGTGAATTGTTTTAATACTGAATGTCATGTCATTGTGAGGAAAGGAGAATTTGGGAACCCTGTCTGTATCAGGATCTGTTTCTGCTTATAGAAATCAATTAAGTTTTACAAACATTATGTTACATTATGCTGATCAGCTAAAGCAGGCACTGACTGAAGAGTTTCCTTGGCTGTTAAAAATCAAAAAACAATAAAGGCCTTGAGAAGTATAATCAAGGTTTCTTTGAGAATAATCTGAGATTCTAGAACTGACATACTCAATTTTTGATACCTATATCTAAGTTAAGTTGTTTATTCATTTTCACATGCATGATCTCTCTAAGAACATAAAAATTCTTTGTTTATTGCCCCTGCTTATCTATCTGCGGCACTATATAAAACTAAAACTTTGTTATTCATGTTACTTAAACCAAAGTCTTTTAGTAAAAGATTACATGATATTAGAAGCCTAGGTATACAACGGCAGATGAAATTAAATGCTGATAGCTTGGGAGCAGCTAACATGGGAGAAAAGTGTTTCCAGCTTTGTTTGTATAGGGATGAACTTTGAATTTATTATTATCACTCGAGAGAGAGAACAACATGATACTAGAGTTAAGATGTCTCTATGAGGACATCTGTTGAGTGCTGGGTAATGGTAAAATTGAATAAAATATTAGGAATTATTAGGAAAGGAATGGGAATCGACCATTGTTAAAACCATCATACAGTTATTTCTTCAATACTTGTTTAGACTTCTGACCCCTTCACCTAAAATTCACACAGTAGGAACAAGAAAAGTCATAAAATAAGGCAACAATGAAATAAAGAAGTAGACCAAGGTTCTTCATCTAGGAAAACATGTAATGAAGGGAAATAAAGTCTTGAGAGGCAGAGAGTAGAGGAATGTTGCTTCTACTGCAAAAATGATTGGCCATTAAATTAAGGTACAAGGTGACAATATTAAAACAAAGGCAATACATTTTCAAAATGTTTAATTTAGCTGTGAAAATTTTTGTCACTTGATGTTGTCAAAGCTACATTTTACCTACGTTTAGACAGCAATTATATAAATATGTGGAAGAAATTCCACCAAGGCCTATTAGACACAGAGGGCCTAGTTCAGGAAGTCTCTACCACATGTCGCTAGGAGCTGGAAGAATATCCAGGGAAAGTATTGCTGTATTGTAATACTTTTCCTTAGGCACATACTTTCGGCTTTTGCCGGAAACAGCACATCAGGCTACCTTTGTTTTGACCTGCTGTGGCTATTCTCATGATCTGCCCTGAAAATAGCAAGCACTCCTATTGTGTATTTTCTGGTGAAAATAAAAAATCAATGTTTGCAATGGGAATAACAATGCACAGAGATATCATGGTTCTAAGTATTATCTGACAACATTTTTCTAAATAGTCTTTCACGTTTTGCTGAAGTAGGGTATGAGTGTATAAATTTGGCATTATTATTACTGAAGTTAAAGTGGCCCACTATTTGTGCTTGGAAGAAAGAACTGCCTGCTATAGGAGACGATCAGATTTGAGACCATTTAAGGAACCTGAAAGTGAACAAGTCCATGGGACCTGATGAGATGCATCTGTGGGCCCTGAGGTGTCACTTGGCTGATAAAATCCAATCATGGAGCATAGACTGTATGTGTTGCTGCAGGGAGACCATATACAGATGAGGACTTCTGGTAACAATGGTCCTGACACAGAAGAAAAAATTGCAAGGAGTATTTAAAGGAGTGTTCTGCAATGAATGAAATGTGTTTGAAATGATCGCTTCAAAATATAGTTTCAGCATTTTTTAATTAAGTTAAATTATTTGATATCTCTGGGACAAAATGACAGTATGAAAACAAAAAGGTAAACATCATGAAACTACTGCCTTTTAATCTCTTGGACTTTTTTTGTTCCTTCTGTTTAGTTGTTGAATTTTACATGCTTCTGATCAAAAGAGTATTCTGAATTTACAGAATGAGTTTTGCTGCAATGTGCAAAAATGTGTGATTTCAGGAATGTATTTTAAGAAACTTTGTTGTATTTTTTTTCTTTAAATCCTAGAATACAAAGCTATTGGAAGCCTCTTCTGTTAAGTTCAACTGAATTCTTCCAGTGAACAGAATTTTATTGCTCTAGAAATGTTTTATCAAGTAATAGATTTGAATCTCTTTAGTTAATGGCCAGAAGACCAAGCCTTAGCCTTTTTGTTCTGTTTGGATGGGATTCATAGTGTCTCACTTCAGGCACTTCTATAAAAGTATGATACTTAGACTGTCTGTTCCAACATACTGGTGAGAGACAAGCACTAACATGGGGGGATTATTGAATGAAACTGAACTTTAGATGTGAAGTTGTCTGTATGGAGCAAGTTGCTTTGAAATTGTTTCTTTTAGGTTTTCTTACGTTGTTTGTTATGATATCAGAAAATCGAGTAAAAGCGTGATACATAAATGGGTGTGTGTGCAGCTGTATGTTTGCTGATAACTGTGTCACTGCTTGATCCAGTGGTGGATCAGAGGTGGTGGCTGTAGTAGAAAGTCTTTAAAAAAATCAGTCCTGAAAGCCCTTATTCACAAGCCTACTCTATGTTTGTACAAGGCAAGGAGATGCCATGATATTAACTTAACCTTTCTGCCCGTGTAAGTCATGAAACTTTTATCCCACCTGTCACAGAAACCCATAATTTCAGTGCCGACCCTTTAACATCTTCTAGGGGATATAACCACATGATAGACTAAAATAGTTACGCGTTTATACAGAGAGAAGCAAAAGAATATACTAAACCTTTTTTGGAGTGGTGGAACAGATGTTGTCTGGATCCAACACTGACTCCCCAGGGAAAAATGTAATCTCAGAAGTAAGTGTGCATCTGCCTGCTGCTTCTTCTGCTGTGATGGATAGTTAGGGGAAATAAACTGACTCAGCAACGATACAATGAATCTCAAACTCTTCTCTTCTTTTGCTACTTCCTCCTGTTTAGAACTAGTAGATAGATACTCCGATTAAAACCTACCGTCTAGGTACAAACTATAACACTGATTAAATGGATTGTTTTGCCAAGGGAACTGTAGCTGAATTGCCCATTTTTCATTCAAATGTTCAGGTTTAGAGAAGTAGCTTCCAGCTCTAAATATATTGAATCACCATTAACTCAATGAAGAGGGTAGGCATACAGATACACACCTCTTATTAGATGAGCAGAGTTGGTTGTCTGGTAATATGAGCAACTAAATGGTGGTGTTTATTTAGATCTTTTAAAAATTAATTTGATTTCACATAACAAGGTGTTGATTAAACTTGCAACAAATATTCAAGATACAGGTGTTAAAGTATTTGTACAGGTCTGGTAGGGGTCCGCTACACAAATACTATGCATAAATAGTTGGTTAAAAAAGAGAGACTCAAAAGAAATCAACCTTGCTGGAGTTATTACTTGTTCACAGTTGAATAGAAGCCGCTTCCCACAGGAATCAGTAATTGAACCCTGTTCATTCCACTCTATAAAATGCCCACGACATAAGTGTAAAGAAAAAGCTTTGAGAACAGAAGACAATGCACATACAATTTAGTAGTGCTGAGTCTTGCTATATGAAATACATTCCATATGGGAAGAAATTGCTCTGAAAGCATGATAAAATATCTAAGTTTTATATTTGTAGCTCTGTTTATTTCAGTTAGTGTTCATTTTGAGTTTCGTTAGTACATAACTTACAATGTATTAAAAGAGAATTAAAGGGATGCATTTGTGTTTATTAGTCATGAGGTTTTAATGTAACTCCCCAGATTTATAACAGCTTTAAAATGGACCCATAGAGTTTTAAGGCTAAAAGAAATGGTTATAATTATGTAGTTTGACCATAGACCATTTCCCCTCGTGATTCCTCATTGGCTCTAATGACTTGTGGCTGAACTACAGTAAATTTTATAGAAAGATAATAGTAACAGAATATGAATAATTTGCACATTTTGTGTTTCTTATTATAATCCTTAAGCACCTTGTATGGTTTTCACATGCCTGGATATTTCCATTGTGCCTGTTAATGAATATTTGAATACACATGGGGGTTCAAGGCTTAGTTCATAATTCATTGTTTTATCTGTTTATAGATGTTGCAGTTCTTAGCACAGACTAGTAAATTTTTTGCTCAAATGGAATGAAATCTATGACAAAATTATTAGCAGAACATGTTTATGTGTGTTGATTCTCCTCCTGCCCAGTCACTCTTCTCAAAATACTGCCTCCATTGAAGTGTTTTAAAATAGGTGGTGTGTTTTCCAACACTTTTAATGATATTTGAACGAATGGGAAAACTACCTGAAAGGAAATCTCTCTTAAAATAGTGTAATATTAAAAAATAAACATGCCTTTCTCATATTAAAAGGGATAGCAAAGAAAACAATAAATGTCATAACCAAACATAAACTAAACTAAACTTGTGTTGATAATTGTGTAGCGGCAATTTATCCAGCAGTGTTTGAAATCAAGTAGAGAGTCTTACACATCTGGTGGTTTTGTGCTAAGGACATCAAATAAGATGCCTTAAGAATGAGTGTAGTTTTCTTTGTCAAAGATACAGAAAATGAGGGAAATGGGATGCCATTTGGCAGGATTTTGGGTGGGAAAGCATTTATTTAAAATTATACTGCTCAAATTGAGGAAATACTACTTATAGTGAAGGGAAGATATAACAATTATGGAAAATGGTATTCTCTTTACAGATGGAGTTTTAAGGAAGAATCACAGTGAAGAGAACACCTTATTGCTTTTTATGTAACTGCAAAGAAATAATACTTCATGTGGTATCAAAACTAATGAGTGACAAAACCATGTTATGCCTAAATGTGATTTTGTACTCTTGAGTCACTGATAATTGGTGGGGCTTTTTTTTTTTTTTAATATATGTATAAACTTGAAAAAAAACATATTGGTATTACTAGTAATATCCAATGCCATCAGTTTCATATGTACTATTAACATGGAGCGTGAATGAATGCACTTGCTTTTATGAATGAAGTTCCCAGTAGTGTAGAGATACTTGAAAGTAAATGTGGTGACAAATGATTTTGGTTTTGACATTGCTTTTGGACTCTTAGGAAGGTCAGAAGTATAGGGTAAGTTCTGTTCAATGAGGAGAATATTAACTTGTATGTTGGCATCATATTGCCCTCTAATATCTGGTTTAAAGACAAGGAACCTGCTTCTACAAGGAAACGTAGAAGTCTTCTTTCCTAAGTTTAGACCTGTATTCCTTGACCAAAAAGATAATGATTGCAATCTCGAGTGTATGTCCATGTGTTTGTGTGCAAAAGATTTACAGAACAATAAATCTGTCAAAAATATTTTTGGTAATTTAGTAGAGAAAGCCCTATACAATCCAGCCATGACCATTACAGTTAGACAGTGATCCCCAACACTGAGGAGAGAGAATACTACTTGCATCTTCAGAAATGAATTTGCCATTTCTGCTTCACTAAGAAATCATTACATGTTGAGATGCAACAGACGCAATTCATTTCCCCTCCTCCACAAGCAGTGAAAAGAGAAATTTTGCTACGTAATGCTTTTTATATAGCCTCCTAATCTTGGTGCTGTAGATGTATACTAAGCTGTGAAATGTTTCTTTTATTTATTGCTTGAAGCAGACCCCATTGCAAGTTGTATTTCCTTCTGTAGTAATTTTAAGTGAATAAATGCAGAGATCCTGGCACATTTTCCACTGGCATGAAAGGGAAGGAGATCCATGGTTTAATTGTTTATCACCATATTACTTTCTGCTCATAATGACTGTCATTTGCTTTCTTTTGACCAGGAAACTAATTAACTAAACTTTCCATAAATATTTATTGGCATGTGATTTACATGTGAAATTCAACTCAATCCAAAAGTAAATCTTAAAACTGTGAATGCTTTAGGACTTAACTGTAAACTCAGCAACAGAGCTTAGCACTCAGTGTGTGCTAATCCCTCTCTGATTGGAAGCTGTAAATTTACTTTTCAGCACCACTGGCTCAGTTTGAGTTCAGTTGCACTGCAGAATGAAGCAGTGTACATGTTACATTACCACTGTATGCTAACTCATTCTGTCAGTACTGAAGAACCGATTACCAGATGTCATTTGTGGAGATGGTATCTCAATGAATAAGAAAGTCCTGTTCTACTGACAAGATAGAAATACCATTTTGGGAAGCAAAATGGTAAAGCCGCTAAATTGAGATACCTTTCATTTTAATATACATTTTTTAAATTTTCATAATATGAATAATTCTTTTAATAATACAATAATTTCATCTTAATAAGAGACTTAAGAACTTGTGACTCCTAATAACATGCTTTTTAAGCATTAGTGTGAAATTCGGAAGCCCCCCAAGTTACGTGTTTGTGACTGAAAGTAGGTTTTAACCAGTGTTTATGGTTGCAAGAAGTGTCTATTAGATTTATTCCCAAAGTGCTATTTGCATTTTAGTGAAATGATCTGTAGCAAATTTAAAAATTCATGCAAGAAAGACAAATCACTTCCTCAAACTAAAAATGCATCACTGGTAATGCATCATTGTCTTTTTATACCTTCGTCATCAACTCCCATAGCACTAACATGCAAACTTGTGCACTAGTCAGAGGGCTTAGTAAATTTTCTTTTTCAGTGATTTATGACTCTTTCTCTTTTTTTTGTATGATTCTACAGAAGAAAGATCCTTGTGATTCCTCATTGGCTCTAATGGATCTAATTGGAAAGATCCAATGCTGTTTAGATCATGTCTTTACCTAAAAGAACTAGTTCATATGTAAATAGAAGCTTAAGGCTGAACTCGGGAGTGCTGATCAGAAAATAGGAAGTCTAGCTGGAGGCCAGTTACTAGCAGTGTATCCCAGGGGTCAATAATGGGCCAAATACCACTGAATGTCATCATTAATGGTTTGGATTATGCGGCAGAGTGTGCCCTCAGCAGGACTGCTGATGACACCAAACTGGGAGGGGTGGCTGATACAGCAGAGTGTTGTGCTACCATTCAGAGGGACCTCAACAGGCCAGAGAAATGGGCTAAGGGGAACCTCATGAAGAACAAGAACCTCATGAAGAGACAGAAATGCAAAATCACGAACCTGGGTAGGAATAGCCTCACACGCAAGTACATGCTGGACACCTGGAAAACAGCTTTGCAGAAAAGGACCTGGTGATCCTGGTGGACACCAAATTGTACACAAAGAAGGCTACGAGTTTAGAAGTTATGTTAGCTGCATTAAAAGTTATGTTAGCAAGTCGAGGGAGATGATTCTGCTCAGCACTGGTGAGCCACTACGTTGTCCAGTTCTGGGCTCCCCAGTATGAGAGACATGGTCATACTGGAGGCAGTCTGGCAAAGGGCCACTGAGATGGAACTGGAGGAAAGGCTGAGAGAGTGGTACTGTTTAACCTAGAGAAAAGATGGCTTGGGGGGGTTTCAGCAATACATATAAATATCTGAATGGAAGGTGTAAAGAGGGAGCTGTGTTCTTTTCAGTGGTGTCCAGTGACAGACAAGAAACAATGGGAGCAAACAGGAGCCCAGGAGACAGGAAGTTTTGTTTGAACGTGTAGGTGACTGAGCACTGGCAGCAGTTGTGCAGAGGTTTTGGAGTCTCCCTCCCTGGAGATATTCAAAAGCTTTCTGGACATCATCCTGGGTAACATGCTGCAGGTGGCTCTGCTTGAAAAGGGGAGTTAGACAAGAAGTTGTGGCTGCCCCATCCTTGGAGATGTTCAAGGCCAGGTTGGATGGGGCCTTGGGCAGCCTGGTCTGGTGGGATGTCCCTGCCCATGGCAGGGGGTGTTGGAACTAGATGATCTTTAAGGTCCCTTCCAACCCAAACTATTCTATGATCTCCAGAAGTCCCTTCCAACTTCAGTCATTCTGTGTGTGAAGAAAGTACCTCTTAAAAGTTACAATTATTCAGTTAAAATAACTAAATGACATAAAAGTGCTCACTGCCAAAAATGGTGTGTAACTTTCATGAATAATTGTTGTGTTGCTTAACCACGTGATTTGCAGAATAGTGGGGCATGGAAGGATGTGCTCTGAATATTCATTTACTTTAATTTCTCATCTTGTGCTACTTTTTCTTTTTTTTTAACTGGCATGACACTGCCAAGTAGCAACAGGACAGTCAGCAGAGGAATTACAGACAAAAGAGCTAGAAAATACACCTCAGCTGGTAGAATTTAATTTCATTGCTCTGATGGCAGTCTCTCTCAGTTGGGGGTTTGGTGCTAAGGGCATCAGGAAGCATTTTTAGCAAGATAAATATTTGCAGAGCAATCTCCATTATCGCGAACTGTGAATCACGCCAGCCTAAAACTATGCGTACCCTTGGTCTGGCTCATGACTATGGTTAAACTTCTGTCTGCTCCTGTTTGAACTGCTTGAAGACAGCCAGCCACACCCATTCTGGTTATAAAATACAGTAAAGAAAAATATTTCTATCTTTTATTTGTTCTTTTTTTCTGCCATATTTAGAAGCTCATAGAATCATAGAATCACTAGGTTGGAAGGGACCCACTGGGTCATGAGTCCAACCATTCCTAACAATCCCTAAACCGTGCCCCTCAGCACCTCGTCCACCTGTCCCTTAAACACCTCCAGGAAAATTGACTCCACCACCTCCCTGGGCAGCCTATTCCAGTGCCCAATGACCCCTTCCATGAAAATTCTTTTCCTGATGTCCAGCCTGAACCTCCCCTGGCGGAGCTTGAGGCCATTACCTCTTATCCTGACTTTTTTTTCTTCTTTTTTTTTTCTTCTTCTTTAAGTTGGCAGAGATGTACCCAAAAAGTTATACTTACACATGGAGAACGACATAAATATCAGCTTTCTCAATTTCATTCTGCCTGGCTAGGTCTTGGTTTCGGGAACCTGGAGGCCATATGCTACAGGGAGGATAGACTTCCTGGCAATAACCCAACTTTGTAAAAAAGAAAAATACTCTGCAGAGAATGATGAAGAGTTGGCGTTCCAAAGTTTGGAATAATTTTGTCAATTTACAACTAAAACATGACCAGTGATAGTTACCATATACATCTGTTATAGAAAATGAAACATTACAGTAGGCAGCTGAAATATTCTAACTAGCGAATAACCAAAAGAATAACAACTCTGCAATTTGAAGGAGGAAAATGTAGGGAGTTACGTGCTCCTAGATATTAGCTGACTCATTGATATGAAGGCCAGTAAGAGGTTCCCTTTAATAACTTCTCTTGCTTTATAGTTATGAAGAGCTATCACTTCATTAGAGTCATACTTTTGAGGATAAGAGATCACTGTAGAACTGGTACCACACTTTGGGAGGTAGTAGAGGCAGAAATATACCAGTCGTGATGGGTTGATGTGACTAAATCTCTCCATTTTTGTGAGTACTACCTTAGGCTTTCAGAAAAAGAAACCAGTTTAGCTGTGGCACATGAAATAATCTGAAGACCTTTTAAATTAAATTCAAATGTACAAAGCATCGATTTGTATGAACACAAAACCAGATGGAAATGTTTCATTGTTTTAAGGTATCTACCAGCGAAAATTTATGATTTTACATCTATTGCAAGTCTTTCTTAGATATGTTTTCTTTCACATTTATGGGCCATGATGAAAATTTATAAGAAAAATCTAGTTTAACTCACTTTTTAGTGGATGCTATTAAAATAATAATAGGCAAACAAGGAAACACAATTAATAGTTAACAAACTGAAGTAATAATTGGCTGTGAATGAATCTGCTAATTGTCAAATTGGCACAGAAGATGTCAAAACAAATGATGAAATTGATGCAAGAAAATGTTGTTTTCTTTTTTATCCTGTGTCAGAACTTTGAAGGAGCAACTTATTTTGTTTAATCTAAGACCCTAAGAAGCTACTTAGTGCTATAACACTGGTCTTTATGTAACTGATGAAGCACACAAGTATCAGTTCTGTTCTGAAATAATTTACAAAGACAAATGACTTCCTTTATGTTGTAAAATCAATCTAGTAAGGTTTCTAAGGAGTGCAGAATCTATACAGGTGTCTTTACAGCCCGCAACTTGAGCTTCTCCTAATCCATCTGCTGCTGCGTTAGCAATTGTTATTTTTGTTGCTCCCTTCTTTAACGTAGCCTTACACAGAACTCACAGAGTCTTACGTAAAACAGACTGCTGAAGAGCTTTTATTTCTGCAACTTAAAAGAGAATCTTTTAGGCTTGTCCAAGGGCATGGATTTGAGAGCCGTCGTGTTGTTGCCCCAAGCATTTGTGTGCGTACGGAGTCTATCTGTGCATTCAAATGCTGATACGGGAAGAAAGCTTCCATCTCACAAAATAAGCAACCATTATTAATTTTTTAAAATGTGTTGCCCTTTCTTCTGCATTGTTTTCTTCATGTTTGATGTTCCTAAATCTCAAAGAGCTGATTCATTAGGCACTGTTGGCAGTTGGAATTGCACAGGCAACGTTGACAAGCTGGCATAGCCAGTGACCGAGATTTTTCACTTTTTACTCCTGCAGAGGGCCATCAATGGAACACGGAGGCACTTATCTGAAGTGTGGTGGGTAAGCTGAGAGACCACAAACTGCTTTCATGTGTTCATGACTTCCTGGGTTGGGTGGAGCGTTCTACTTTGTTTTCCGTGAAGACAGACCGTCAGCAAGCATAAGAAAAGTTCATATGGCCCAGTCTTTCCATAACACAAGCTTAAGAGCTCTTGTCTGGCTTGGAGAGTCCTGCTTGTAGCTTCCTACTAATCTTGCAGATTCTACTGATGTGCCTGTTTATCTCTTTTACTTTCAAAAATACATCAAGAAGATCAGCTTGACCCTCTCTAGGAGAAACAGCTCTCTATTTAATATATTTAACACAGGGACAAATGCTTAAAAAAGCAGCCAATGACATCACTGGTGTCTACATTTCATTTACAGAGTCTTTTAAATCCATGGCATTTACTTCCTGGCAAGAAATGAGGGAAATAGCATGCAGCCCAAATCAGAACAGAATTTATTAACTGCTTCAGTGGCTTTTAACCTAGAGATGCAGGACTGCTTTATCTTTCTATCACAATTAATTACATTATAACAATTCAGCTTGTTCTTTTATGTTCTTTTTCTTCTTTATTGGCTTAGTAGTGTTTGGTTACTATCCTGTTTTTTCAACTAATAATTAGACAATCTTTGGTGTCTTCTTTCATCACTGTGTGTTGGCAGATTTCAGACACCATTGCAGCTATTTCAAACATAGTAATCTCAAAATAAGAACAAATTCAAGGAGGATTTTGCTTTCCTACCAGCTAGTTTGAGATGAAAATCTACCATATGTATTGACTAATCAAATTTTTCATATACATTTGGCAATTATATAAGAAAACAACTTTGAGCAATTGTAAAATTTCTGTCTTTCACATATATTGATTTAGAGCATTAGGCCAAGCTGTATTTCTGTAACTGCTTCATGAAAGTAATAGACAGGGTGTCTCACTGAGCTTGGAAGAAACCCAAAAATTTTAAATACCAAAGTACTTCTTAATAATCCTCTTGGGACTTTTTTTGTCATGTGTAATACTTTGTGATCTGAGTTGTCATCTTGCTTTCTACCTTTAGGCTCAGAGTGGAATATAATCAATTAAAAAACTTAATTGAAGTTCATTTCTTTCCAGTGTCAATAAACAGCTCAGCTGTAATTCATTGTCATATCCATTTGATGTGCCATACCTGTGCAAGTTTAACAAATGCTCTCATTTTACAAAGATCTTGTGAAAAGTAAAGCTTAGAGGCTCTACTGGAAATTAATTTGAACTAATGCATTTTCCAGTTTTCAAATATACCACATTTATGACTCCTTCAGGTAAAAAGCCCAGTTATTTACACCATGCACTCAAAGAAGGATTTCTTTTTATTAAGTAAAAAGGCTGCATACACACACCTATTGAATTCAGTGACCACTGAGTTTTCCTGAAGAAAAACTGCACTTGGAACTCTACAGACATGGACGTTAAAATAATAATAAAAACCAGGCCGTTGCAATAAATAGTTTTCATTAGCACATCAAAGAACTACACTCTTCTTTCCTTGCTTTGAGGCTGACAAACAAGCAAAATGTCAGGAGATCTGCCTCCTGCTTGGCTTGTGTGGGTTGTTTAGTATCATCTTCCTTAGTTCCTGTCTGTAAGAATTGCCTCATATGGGTTAGTTAATTTTTATAAAAGAAAATGAGAGTTTTGGGTGGAATTCACGGCAGAAGTGAAAATTATCAGTACCACTTTTTGGAATCTTGAAAATAAAACCCTTATATTTTTTATTCTGACTCTTCATAGATGAAATTAATTTCCTCTTAAGTACTTTAATGAGCTTCAGCATGTTTGAGTAGATTGTGCACAATTATGTGGAGTAGGCAAAAGATAGTTTTTCAGACTTAAGAATCTTAATTGTGTGTTAATCCTCTGTTACTAGGTGATAAAGAATGCAGGAGAAGATAACATATGGAAATTTTAGTAAGACTCAGTGCAGTAGAGACATATAAAATGGCTATGGTGTAATAAAGAAGTGCTAGGGTTAATCTGTTGCCATTCATCTTTATTTTCTATTTCACTCCATTGCAACCACAAATAGGACCTTGACAGATGTTAGTAAAAGGCTGGATGTAATCTAGGCTACAATGGTTGCTGTGGATAAAAAGTTTAAAAGTTTTGGCTCAAGGTTGCAAGGAGCTGAAGGGGAAAAAAGAAATAGAAGAAGAGAATCTGGGCTTGGTGACTGATGGACAAAACACAAATTAAATTGATGAAGTGTAAAATAAAGTCATATTGAGAAATACAAGGCTGATATAACTTCATGAAAATAAGCTTGAGATTTGTTATTTGTTGCTATGGCTTACAGTGGTGTTGAGAGAAGTGATTTATCACTCATTTTACATTATGTGGTGGGACTTTCTGTGCTGGGTTTGGTCAGCTGAAAAACAAGTATAGTATTAGTGTAATGGGCAAGGTTTAGCATTAAGGGATAGAATGTCATAATTCTCATGTAAATAGAAGTCAAGAGTTCAAGTTTCAAAAATCATATTTTAAAATTTGCGCTATGGTCCAATATTTCAGCTTAAGTAAGTGCTTGTGATTGTCAGAATGAGAATAAAAATACGAGCTTGGAACACAGCTCACCCTCCCTTGCCAAGGTAAGGATAAGCATCTTTCTTTCTTTCTCTTTCTTTCTTTCTTTCTTTCTTTCTTTCTTTCTTTCTTTCTTTCTTTCTTTCTGTCTTTCTCTGTCTTTCTGTCTTTCTTTCTGTCTTTCTGTCTTTCCCCTCCCCAGTGCCACTGATTTTTTTGGCTAAATGCATGGAAAATATTTCTACCTTAAGAATACAGAGGTGTCTTTGTAACAGTTGATCTATTCAGCAATCTTTCATAATGCTCTCTTTATTCACCAGACTCCTTTCTCACCTATCACTTTGCGATGCCGAGTTCAAGGAAACCTATACAGTATTACAAGTATTACTGCCTAAGTGACCTGCTCTCTCCAACTTAAAAAGCTGTTTCTAGTGAGATAATAATAATAATACTTTTTTCCCCCTTGCTAACATTGTATACTTTTTTCGGTTCAGGAAAGCATGAAAACCTTGGGATTTGGCCAGAAAATGTTCCTATTGTTTTTGCTGAAGTGAAGAATTGGCAGAAACCACCTTTTTATTTTAACTCAATCTTCACTGCTGTGCAAAAAATTGCATTCTAAGCCTTTACAGATAATATTCTAGAAATGAGAAACTATAAGCAGTGGAGATTTACAGGTTTGTAGTGAGCTCCTATATCTTGGCTCTTTCCCATTTGTTCTTGGCTATTTTTCCAGTAGTAATGCATCATTTTGTTATCCACGCTCATATATCTGTTACTTAAAGGCCTCTTGGTTTTTAGGGTCAGAAGTGCTGAAATCCAGAACAATTTTTTTTTTTTTTGTCAATGCCTCAATCTTGGTTGAGGAATTTCTTCCATTATTGGTAAGAAAGCAGCTGTAGTCCTACAGACTGGTTAGTTATCCAGGAGGGTAACATCTTTTATGACCAATAGGTATTTTTAGAAGACAGAATGTTCCTTCAGTAGAGCTTGCAGAATTTTTTTCCAATAGAACGATGCCTGCTAGATGGAACAAAAATGTTCCACAGGAATGTTCGTTCTGTCACAGCTATCAACAGAAAATGGACAGGGAGGTGAGGTTTTATTTCCTTGCCAGGTTTTGTACCGATCAACCAACTTGTCAACAGCTGTGTGACCTCTTTTTGAGGCTCTCTAAGCTCTTGACCTGGCAAGTTCTGAAGCTTCTTAGTGTCCCAGTTCACCACTTGATGGGCAGCCAACTCTTCCTACTGGCTGCTTTTATGGATAACAGAGTGGCTTTCTCCTGGCTTGCCTAAGCTTCCAAGTTTCTTGCTAACTGGCTTTCTTCCCTTCGTCTACTTAGCTTCTCAAATGCCATTTCCACTGACCGCCTTGTTCCTCATCTCTTTGGCTTTTGAGGTGTGGTTTCTGTGACTGCCCTATTATCCATCTAGCTGCTCCCTGGTTGATAAGCCTCAGAAATCCAGCTGGCTTGTTGTCCAGAAGTTGCTTCCTAGCTGGTTGTCTATTCGGATGATGTATGGATTCTCTCTAAGGCTTGCCATTGCAGGCAACCGGTTCTGGTTTCTGCTGATGGTTTGCTCAATGGTGTTCACCAGACTTTTTAAAATTTTCCTACTACTAAACAGATGGGTTTTTTTAAAACTTTATATAATGATTAAACATGAAAATTCTTTCAATAAATACTCGCACAATTTTCACAGAAAAATCCCAGAAATTTTGCTAACTAATGTGTTTTTTTCCTCTTATTAAAATATCTTTCTCCTATGAGTTTCTAGAAAGACACATGAATCGAAGAAGGTGACGAAGCTTTCGGGGATAACACAATATACCAAATAAACAACCATTTACTTGGAAAAAATACTTTCTGTTATTTGTAAGTTTTATCAATATATGTGCTAAAAGTAAAAGCGATGTGAAATACTGTGAAATTATATGTAAGATAATTTAAAATATTGTGCAACTCAGAATGTTATCTAGCAACAGTTAAAAAAAAATGTCGCACTATGTGTTCCCTGTGGAGGGACTGACGAGACTATTAATTAGGAACATCATAAGGCCCTCTTAGTACATCACTATTTAGGAAGTTTTTATTTTGAATTTCCCCTGTTTTCTCTTCTTTGAACTCTTTTCTGGTACAGATGCTATTATTTACTTTATTGCTGTCTTTTTCTTATATTTTGCTTGCTCTTGCTTTTCTTATGCCACCTGTCAAGAATGGCAAACCTGAGCATCCCATGGACAAGTCAGCTACCAAAATTAAGAGTACAATTAAAGTTTCTGATTGGATTATTTAAAATAGTAGGCTTTATTTTTAAAAAAAGGAAAAATAAAGAAACTACTATTCTTTTACAGTTACTTGGTTTCAACACCCTTCCCTCTGGAATTAAAACTGCTAATAATCTGCTAGTAGTTGTCCTTGGTGCACGGAGTAGTAGGTGATGCTTTATTCTGGCCATAGCTGGGCATTCTGATCTCCTCTTCTGCTGACAAATGGTGCGTTATTCTTTTCACAGTGTGAAGTTTCACTGAACAGAAATTGGAAACATATTAAAAATTGTATTAAAAAAGGTACCCTTGTGCAATTAGTAAGGATCTTAAAGAGCAGGTAACTTGCTTTTCTCAAATGCTTTCAGCAGTTTGAAAAATGAAATAATATTCTGTTTTGGTTTCAGTCAGGGGAGGTGAAAGATTTACTGGTCTTAATGTTCATGGTTATTCATGGTTATGCAATGGTGAGACTTTATCCACTGAAGCAATAAAATGTCTGCAACTAATCTTCTATTAATACTTCCGTATTTCAGAATATTAGTTCCCTCTAATGAGAGGTGAATAGTAACAGAGCATTGAGAATAGACTTCTAGGGACCCTTTGAGCCAGCTCCCTTTCTGTCC
The DNA here is from genome assembly GCF_017976375.1 of Cuculus canorus. Classification (NCBI taxonomy): domain Eukaryota; kingdom Metazoa; phylum Chordata; class Aves; order Cuculiformes; family Cuculidae; genus Cuculus; species Cuculus canorus. The sequence continues at coordinate 24,739,137 of NC_071406.1, read as the reverse complement.
ATTTCGCAAGAAGTGGAAAAACTGCTTTGTTCATGCTATAGAGATGTGAAGTCTTTCCATAAGAAGAAGGATACAGAGTGGAACAGAGGAAATTCACACAGAAAGATACACCTCTGTGTAGCTGAGAGGAGGCAGTTCAAGGTAATGGAAGAGAAGTCCTTTGTGGAGTTGTTTTGAATGTTTATTTAAACAGGATATAAATCTTCAGTAAGTGACCATTCTTCAAAGCTAGTCCTCGCCCATAGCTTCAGGACTCAATGCAGGCATTGATTCACATTCTCTCTCCTTTTCCAAAGCTTCGAGCAATTCTGTAAGTTCCTCTTTGGCACATGTTAGAAGATGATAAAAGTTGTTACAAATCTCATATCTGTGTTTGAAGTTTGGACACCTATAGTGCACTCAGTATTTAAAAGCTGTTTCCTGTAGGCAATCAGGCCAAAGGAAGGTATCCAGAGTATATTGCAAAGACTTAAATATGTCTCTTTGGCTAAGAAAAAAAAAATCAGTCAAGCCAAAGCAATATTTGTGTATCTTGTAATTATTGTGAAAGTTCTGTACTGTGTCAAGAAACTCTTGACCTGTTTGATGATGCCAAATGGTTTGGCATCATTTAGGTTGGAAAATGATGAAAACAAAGCTGTGCAAATGGCCAAAAGTAATTTATAAACCCAAAACAATTAGATTTGCTTTGCTGAAAGTTCTGGAATGTGAATAAGGACTATATTTTCTAGGAGTACTACAAGTAGTGACTTTTCTGACTATGTCTGTCAACCTTGACACTTAGAGCAACCTTTATATTCTAGGAAACAGTTGAAACTTTTATGCTTTTATATATGCAATATAGCAAGACAGAAGAGGATATTATTTGCAGATAGCAGAGGGGGAAATGGTTCCTGCTTGTAGAAAAAGAGAAAGAAACTTATGCATTTGTCAAACAGAACTGCAAACAGAACTGAAGTTCTCCTCAGCTGAGTGATCCTTGTAAATATTCACTACTCATAAAGTATATTATTCATGAATAAATAATGGGAAACATGCAAGTATTGTTACATACTATACCTAGCAGTAAAGTGACAAATCCTGAAAAAAACTTTATGTAATTAAACTGTAAAGGTTGGTCTGGCTAGTAACACAGTCAGGACTTTACCCAGTTATTCTGTGTTTTGTCTCCCTATGGATTTGAGCTCAGTTCCAATATTCAAGCTGTCTCTAGACCTGACCGTAAAGTTACATCTTCACCAGCACAACCTTGTCCATGGCCATTTATGAAGCCAAAGAAAGTGTCAGGCCTCGTGGGAGTACTTAGAAATACACTAGTGCATGAAAAAGAATTTCACAAAAGCAGTGTATAGATTTGATAACACAGATCTATTTGAGAAGGAATTTTCCCAGACTTCAGTATTTCAGAGTTCAGTAGAAAAATCAAACCTGTCATTTGGTTTTTCTGCTTCAAAATTTCTCCTCTCAACCCTTTGGGAGGCATTATCTAAAACACTACATCACATTAGCTAAGAGACTTTTAGAATTGCTTACAGTAAGTTTACATAGCAATTTGAATGCCTGCCAATGTTAGTGTTTTAGTGAAAGAGTTTCTTCCTTTCCACACCCTTTAAACATCCGCAAAGTATTTCAGGAAAAGAAACAAGTGTAAAGATAATACAGTGTGTTTGCCATTCCTGATAAAGGCCACTCTGATTTACGAACCTTTCGCACACACTCTTTTTCACAATTTGTAGACTTAAACCCCTTTTTTCTTGCATATGCAATTTCCTTCTGTCTCATAAACAAAGAGTGGGGTTTGTGAAAGCAGGTGAAATTGGCCTACAAAACTTACATAGTATTCTATCATGACAAAAAAGGAGTACATTGATTTTCCTTGAGGGTTCCTGGCATGATGATTGCAGAAATAACTGGCTTCTGTTCAATCCACATACAAATATATAAGCACGGAGGAAGTGCAATAACCACCTCCAGGGAAAGCAAATGTTCTTTGTTTTTTCCAGAGGATACTAGGGTTTGCATCCTCTTAATGAATCCTGGAAATACTAAGAGGCTGGAGCTGACATTCTCCTGTCCTGCAGTTAGTGGAATTAGACAGAGAGCAATGGGACATGTGGAATCCCAGAAAGGTCTTTGGAGTTCTAGGTAAAAGTTTGTTTCTGTGGTTCAGCAGAGAGCGCTTCTGCACGACTGTCCCGTAAGAGCTGTGAGTAAATTTCTGAGCCTAACTTTCAGATTTTGCTGTGTAGAGCAAAACTGTAGTAGAGTTTCACAGCTATTTTTCTCACTATTAATTTCAATGTTTAATTGATGCAGCCAACACATATGAAGCTGTTAATGTCTCCAAAGAAGATTAACTCTTATCTTGTTGGCATTTGTATTTATTTAATTTTAGACTTAATTCTTAAAAAAAAAATTTAAAATATACCTTTTGTATCTAAATGATCTGCATGAATTCGTTTGGGAATAAAAAACTGTATAGTGAAATGAAGCCATCTGTGGGACAGATGTGCTGTGTGATGTAAAATTGTCATTAACCTCAACCACAGCACCATTAACTGGTCAAAAAACATGACCATGCAACGTTTGGGCATACAATTAGTATATTTACTAACTTTTATTTAACTAGGAACAACATCTCTCTCAGCTGCAATCTTTTACTGAAGGTATTTGTGACCAAGGGAGCACTTACACTGTCTTGTAACTTATGTCTCTCTTATGTAGTGCTTAAAAGAACAACAGCAAAAATATACTTGCAGGGTATATATTGTTAATTCTCAGGGAACAGAATTAAATTAAGTTAAGAGATGTTAAGTCAAAGTTAAGAGATGTTACAGAATACCTAAACAGTTGCTAAATATGATAGCTGATCTGAAACAAAGTCTTTATTGAGAGACTGTAACAATGCTACAGGAAGTTTTATGAGCTTAGTGTAAAGAATCTGTGCACTAAAGAGAGACTAAGTAGACATTGACAGAATTGACCATTGTGGTCTACTCTATCAATAATACACATACTGAAGTGAAGTCATTAGTCTGCAGATTTGAGTCTCCTGCACTGCTCCATGACACATCCAGTTCTGCCTTCTCTGTTGTTACCACATATTGGTAACATGCCTCTTTTGGATGTGCTCTACAGTGGAAAAAATATTATGGATCGCTGAGTCTCAGAAGTATTCTCTTGGAACTTCCATTCAACAATAAAACTCTATACTGGCAGGAAAAACTTCCTACTTGTGATCTTAGATTAATTCAAGACAATATACATAATAGTTTTAATATTCATGTATTGTGGGGTTGTTTATTTCATAACTGAATTCAATCAAAGTAGAAATAATATTAAAAAAAAATTAACCTTTCTAGAAAAGGTAGATTTTAGAAACGGATTAGTTTATGTCCACGGAATTAAGGTTGAAAATGTATTGTTAACAGGCATTGGGTGTTACTGGATTGTCAGGTGTATATATATATATATATACATACACCATACAGTGTGTTGCAGTCAATCCTTTCTACTTCGAAAAAACAGCATTTAAGTTTAAGCTCTTTATTTGAGTGAGTCTGTCAAAACCTTAAATTTGTAGATAACACATAAGTTTAATTAAGGTATTATGTAAACTATAACATTATTTTGTCCGGAAGCTATTCCTTATCCTTTAAAGATAGTAGTAGATGAAAAATACCTGTTAGTAATGTATAAAATCGCAAGGACAGGGATTCAAGGGACCCCAGATTCATATTCAAATCATATTGAAGAAGCAACACTGCAGTTTGGTTTAGTTTAATGTCTGCATTAGAAATTTCTTAAATTTCCTATTCAGAAAAAAATAACCCAGAAGTGAGCTAAAAAGGGGCATGAAAAGAGTTTTATTTGTTATATTCCCACTGTATGCTTTTCAGCTTTGATGAAAACATTGTATATTAAACAGAGTTTTCTCTTTTCCTAGGTGTTACTCCCATTTTGAGTTTTGACTTTATCTGTGTGTGAATAAAAACATCTTTCTGGCAAGAAGTGGAATATCAGCAACTAGAAATATTTTTGAGCAACTTCTGAACCTCTCCTATGTGTTGAGAACATCTAAGCATTGGTTACAAAATGGTAGTTCAGTTTTTATTTTCTTCTACTTTCTGAACTAAAGCAAGATGATAAGGATCATGGTGTTTTGTATTTAAACCACATAAAACCTGTAACGGTGCTGGGAATGCAGAAAGTACCGTGGGTACTGACATGGGCGAAACAGTGGCACGTGCCCTGTGACACATCAGTGATGGATCAAGCCAGGGGACTGTGACCTGCTCTGTGCTGGTGATTCCTTTTGTCTAGGTGTGATCCCAGCGCTCTATGCATGTGCCCAGATGCCCAATGAACACGAGCTGCTGGAGTTGAAGAGATTTGTCCTTCTATTTTGATTATAAAATGGGAGCCTTTACATTCAAATATTGTGATGGTAATGTAATATGTAATAGAAGCTTTGTATTTTGCTGGTGAAAATACATTAAAATTGAAAAAAAAAATCTACAGCTTTATTGGGAGCAGCTCCTTTAATTTGTTGCTTTGATTTCTTTGGATTTCTTGGACCTCTGAACTTTTTTATCTTTTCATACAAAGCACATATATTTATACTCGCCTGAATGCAACTTCCATTCAGAAAAAGCTTGGTTTTCCTTGTGTTTTCTGGGCAAACCAAGCACAGAAATCAGCAAACTAACTTACAAAGCCGGTTGTTTGTCATAGCTCAAGACAAAATGCTGAAACTGCCTGTGAACAATCTCTGAAATCCAAATGACTTATTATCAGCCTTCCTTTGCTTTTGATCCTGTTGTAGGATGATGTGTTTTCCTAATGATGCAGAATCTCTCATTAAGTTCAGGAAACAGGATATAAGGATAAGTCAATTGACTCAATTTATGGGCATAATAAAGCAGGCCCTATTACCTTCAGCAATCAAGGCAAGAAAAGGTGAAACACAAAGTTGTAAAGTTATTATGACAAATAATTCAGTACTTATCTGCAAATATAGAGTTAACACACTGTTTTTGAACCAGAGTTCGTGGCATTAAAATCTGAAAATAATAGTCAGGTTCTATTATTTAATCTGTCACCTCAGAATATTTTAGAATTCATTCAGAGCCAGAAATTTCTGTTACTAAAGCATGAACTACAAGAATTTTTTTAAGTATTTCCTAATGTCTGCTCTACATCTCCTTTCAGCCTTTCTGAGTCAGTGTTAACAGCTGGGGCATTTTTTTTCTTACCTGTAATATAATTAAAAACAAATTTAGCAGGAGAATAGAAGTTTTGTCTGTTGGAGGCCTGTTAGTTTTTAGGAACGTGATTGGCAAATGTACACAGCTGTTCCTGACAATTATAAAGTTAAAACAGGGGAAACAAGGAAAAGGCTGAATTTACCAAATATGGTTCCCTTTGTATGTCAGTGGAAACAAATAGTTGGACTGGCTGAGGTTCTTCATGCAGCATGCATAAATCACACTCCTTTACACGTGCTGCATTACAAAAATTACAGATGAAACTTAGTATCTTCCTATAGAAAACAATGCAATAGGTGCTTCCAAACTGCATGGAAAACAATAGCAGGTAAAGAAAATATTGACAATTGGGATTTAAGCAATACTTTTTTGCCCTAAAAGGAAAAGAAATACTTCTTATTTCAGCTGGAATATAGTAAAAAACTGGCAGAGAGATGTTACTTATTAATGCAATTAAAAGTTTCCTTGAACTTCCTCTACCTGTATCCACCAAAGTTCAACACTATGAAAACAGATCTCATGCTTGTGCGTTAATTAAGTCTATCATGGTTCACATGTTGCCAGAGGAAGAAAATGGGACAAAACTGAAGAAAACCTGTGAAAAGAGTTGTCGGTCGTTGGTGCTGTTCCCTGTTTCTAAACTATGGTGCTCTGGAACAAGTCTACATTGAGGTGCTCCAACTCTCTCTTTGTTGTTATTCTGGGGCATATCTAACACAGGACTGTGACCACCTATAACAATTTCTGTAAGGAAAGATACCTTCATCTGGGTGTCTGATTCAAATTCATTTCAGACTATGATACTTCACTCATGCAGCTTTTGACTTCTTCAAAATGTCTTCTGTGGTGTGACACAGGAAGCAGATATTCTAAGGAGAATGGTGTGAGTGACCCTTACATATCATTTTTATGTTTGTAAAGTGCTTTTGCATCTTAAGGAACTGTAAGTGCTAAGTGCAAGGCATCATGAATATTATATAAATGTATGTTCATTAGCATTAAAAATTCAGAAACAAATTATTTCCGGTGCCACAACTTATTCTTATGCTCAGTCACTCAACAGGCAAAATTAAAGTACCAGCAACACCATTCCCATTCCAAGAAAGACACTGCATTTCAAGATGAGGAGCAAAGAAGTAGAATCAACATTGTGAACATTTTCATCATCCACTCTGTGCAACTCCTGGGTAAAATGACCTTGTAATCTCATATACCACATCTCACTTTGCTTTTTCTCCCTCAATATTTGTGCCTATGCTTCTGAATAAATACTGGTTACTAAAGCAGTTAACATCAACTATAACAGCAGCAGCTGTGTAAGGTAAATTTAATAACGATATTGATGATTTTACTAACTAACTTAGTGAATGAGAGTTTACCTTGGGAATAGGGATGAGTTTGTTGTCCATCATCATTATTTCATTAGTCGGTTAGATGTTGCTCTAGGCAACTGGTCTGCTATTTGCCTCTCCTGCTTTTAGCTTGGTTTTTGGCCAGAAAAATTTGCATTTGTTTTGTTCACCTCTTGTACTTGCTGTGAACAGTAAGGAAAAGGAGACTGCTGCTCTGTAAGGAATCTGAAACTGAACCCTTACAACACCTGAAGAGCCAGAAAACCTCATGACTCTGTGCCCCAGGATTTGTAGTTGTTCAGGAGGAGCCCGGCCTTTTGATTCCTCTAATTTTTAATATTTAACTTTGCAAGTGACAACTTCCCATGGCTGTGATAGCTGAGCCTGATTTTGCAAGAGTATTCATGGTGTCCCTTTAAAAATCAGTTTATTGCTGCTCTTGGAGAACTTGAATATGTTTTAAGTGCTGCTTGTGATCAAATAGTATCCCGAGAGGGAAGAGGAATCTGTATTTTCCTCCTTGTTCACATTCATGACTAAGCCCTTTCTGTGACTGATTTGCATATGTATTTGCTTCATTGACTTTCCCTCTCTCAAACCTCATTTGAAACATATTTTCTCTCTCCTGTTTTTTGTTACTTAACTCCATTACTTAGTTACTAAACATATTTATTGAAGAACAGGTAGAGTAATACTGAATGGCTTGTGAACATGTGTGTTTTTACTGCTTTGTCCTCTTAGATACATATGAAAAAAATTGAGAAAAAGCATACATTTTAGATTTGATATTCTGATGTGCCTACACCTTCACAAGGTGAAGTTTCATGAATCTTATCAGAATCTGATTTTTTTTTTTTCTGGATTTAGATATTTTGTCAACATATTCCCTTTCATCTTCTAGGTTTTGGAAACAGCATAAAAATAAAGTACGAACATACTGACTTCTCCCCAGTATAGGAAGCTAAAGGCTTAATGAAAAAATATCCCTCCTAAACTTTCTGTGAGAGTTTCATACCGTTTCAATGGTATCAATGATGTAGGTAAAATTAAATCTTACTGTGGTAGAGGCTTCTGGAGGAGGAACAGAAAGAAGGCTGGGATTTGAGAAGGCTAAGCATCTTAGCGAAAGGGGAAGCTCAGATGCTGAATATCTGAAGACACTGGTCAGCAGGGCTTCAGAGGGAGAATTTTAGAAGATTGTAAGTGTAGATGAAGAATTATGGAGTGAATAGAGCTCTGGAGAACTTGGAGTCTCAGAAATCATAGCATTTGATTTGAGAAATCATAGGAAATCACTCCACAGCGTGAAGGTGAGCGTTGGGGGAAAACTTAGTCATGTAAGAGCAATGACTTCTCTGAAGGAGTTAAGGAAAAGGAACTGGATATACTCGGTAGGTTTCAAGGTGTGCATCTTGGTGGAGCCAGTGGTTGGGCAGGTATATGGTTCTGATTGTCCCTTTCAGCTTTTCTGGGAACTCTTTTTTCCTTCCAAAGAGAAGCTTCTTTCAGCCTTTCCAGTCCCCTGGAAGGGGAAAGAAGGGCAATGGGAAGAAGGCGAGGTCCAAAGAGTTTCTGATATGTGGGAGGTTGCAGCCAGAACCAGGGCTAGGAAAGAACAGTCTAAGAATTGAGAAGTGAACTGTATTCATTGGAGCAAGGCTTTCTTCTTCTGGGAACATCTGCTGATGCTGAGAGGAATAGGCAGCAACAAATACAATGCCATTCACCCTTCTGGGCAGCAATGGCAGGAGAAGTTGGCTGTGAAAGCAGAAGCGGTTCAGACTAGGTCTCTTGTCTCGTTAGACACAAACAAGGTAAGCAGTTTGTCAGCGCAGGCTGTTCTGATCATCTGTGAGCAATGCAGGAAAGTTGGTAAGCCCTTGCTGGAGAGAGTGTAGTAGGTTGGTTGGTATGTATGTTGGTGATGAAACAATCAGGATAGAACTGAAAACATATGTAGCAAATGTTGACTTGCAGGCATACATATTTGTTTTTAAAGTTGTATATAAGAAAAAAAGCCCTATAGCCACTTTGTGAAGTAGCAAACGTAGATCCAAGTAGTGGCCACAAGAGCTGTAGGTGGTTGCTGAGTAGACAACATTTATATTTCAAAAAGTCAGTGCACATTTGAAAAAGTTCACCGCACATTCATGTGTCACTGCATGTTTTTATGGCCCTGCTGTGCATGCAGAATTGCTTGTTTTCTTCAAACAGAAAATAGTGTGAACCTGACCAGCACTACATAATAGCATAGACTCCTCTTCTACCATCTGGTTCCTTTCATACTGTAACAGACAAACAGCTAAACATTCAGTGGCTTAATTTCTTTTTCTTTTTTTTTTTTTATAAATCTGAGGCATTCAGATGCTTATCAGATCCTGATGGGCGTGCTGTTTTTACTTAGGCAAAATCACTACTGACTTTGAAGCCCATATCAGCTTTGTTTAACTAATGAGCATAGACTTGAGAATTTGGCCCCAAATTCCTTTTATAGATAAATCATCTGGAGCTATCACACAGGAAAACTGACTACTTGTTTCCAGCATTTTGGGGGTTCCTAGCATCAGGACCATCACAGAAGTGAGCGGCCTTTCTCACAGTCCTTCAATTCAAACCAGAATTGGAAATTTCAAATGGAGTTTTATATAAAATGCAATTTCCCTAGCAGGAAAGTGAGATAAGTTCAATGACTTTATACCAAATAACACTCCCACAGAAACAGACAGCATTAGTAACAGACTTCACTAGGAGCACAAATGACAAAGAGTACTAGGAAATAGGACTGTTGACCATACCTTTGAGGACTGACATCTGCAAAACATTATATCACATGTGGGCAGCTACACAGGTGTTATAAAACTGCTGGTGTTGAGGGACTGTTTGATTAGCTAATTACCCTTATAAAAGGACAACTTAATCTGTGTGAAACTCCCCCAGCTGAAAACTCATTCTGTCATTCTATTTTCAAATTTTCTCACCACAAATAGCAGTTAAAAATAATTGGAAATTTAGAAGAAAGAAAGAAAAAGAGAATCTAATTTATCAATAAAATAAAAAAATCAACTTCTAAAATTCCTCCCTGGTGGTCCTGTGTTATTAAATATTCTCCTTGATTTTTTTTTTATCTTGGTTTATTGGAGGGAGAAAAACAATTATCTGTAAACGTAATTTTTAATGCATGGTAATAAAAATAAATGGTACAGCTCTGCTGCTGCTCACCTAAATCTTCTTCCCTGGTGGTCTAGTGGTATTAAATAATCTGTTCCACATGTATTCATCATTTGCTGACAGGAAAAGGAAAACTTTTTACATTTTATTGTCCACAAAACAAACACAATGTTAGTTAATCAGGTGGGGAAGACGTTTTGAGGGTCAGTCAAGAAACAAAAGAAACCTTTTGCTCTCCCAGCTGGTGTAATTTTAGCTTTCCTAATTTACATGACAATTAGCATGAAACTAGAAGGGCAGAAATTATTTCCAGGATGCCCTTTGTGTTCAGTTCTATTTTGGCCAGATAATATTTGTTATGGTTTTATTCTTTTCTGCAGAAAATTAACTAAAGTAATAAGTGTTTGCCACAAATTATCTCATTGCTGATGAGTCATTCCTTTGCTTCAGGATATTTACTGTCTGTTTTACACTCATACATAACACTTTTTATGTAAATCTCACAGTGTTTTACTAAATTAGATTAGCAAACATTATCCTTCCTATTTCGAAGGCTGATAAACTGATAAGTGATTGTGTGCAGCATGAACTTGCCTGCAGCTGTGTGGCAATTCCATGACAAGAGAGGAAAATAGAACCCCGGCCGCTGGGTTTCTTCCCATCGTACAGACTTCTAGTATATTCTACTTCAAAACCGTGAAGATTTTATTTTCCGAATGCCTGTAAAGAAAATAAGCTTTCAGGAATGGAAGTGGAATTCGTCTTCTTTTCCAGTGTTTGTGCAGTTTTTGAAACCAATGTTGGACAAAAATTCCCTCGGCTGTTTTTGAACAGTGTGATGTTGTGATGTGTGTACTCTCCTCTCAGAGAAGAGAGACCAAAAAGTATTGATTTGTTGAACAGGGTATTATATATATTAATACTGAGCTTTGAAAATGGAATATTTCTGCACTGTTATAATTTTGGCTCTGGCATGAAGTTTAGCTACACATTTTAGAGATTTATACGTGCTGATGATTCTTTTCACCTTATAAAACAACAGATATGATTTACTTATTAAATACAGGCTGATATTATTAACATATAAATCTCAAGTATTATACTGGATGTGTACTTCACATGGCACATTGGGGATGTTGACAGAAACTGCCTCATTTCCTTTGGGTTGGTTTACTTTGATACAGTTCGGATGTTGAAAACAGCAGTGGGTAGAAAATGTGTACCAGATCATTTTTACAAAAGCTAGTGCAGGCATCGGTTTTTCTGAAAACCCTGTAATAACAAGAGCATAATAGACTGCCATGAGATGTAATTTTGATCTCATTATGCTGTGACAGCTTGATAACTCCAAAGAGGTAAACCACCAAAGAGGAATAGATTCCCTATCACAATGATGTTAAAAGTGAAAAATCATTCCAAAGGGTTCACAGCCCATTCGTGAGAAGCAGAAATATTTTTGCTTTAAAAGAGATATGCACATTTGTTTCTAAACATGAATTGCTTTCATCTCAGAGGTATAAAATAATTAACTTAAACTCTGATAAAATCTGTAGTTTGTAATTGGAAACATGTCCATTGTGGGACCAGTGGAATGTTTCCAGCCGAGCTGTGTGTGGCAGAAAGGAATCTCTACAGAGCTCAAAGCATTCCTGGTTTTATGGTAAATGTCTCTCTCTCCTCACTGAATTCTTATTAATCAGTTTTATTTACATGGCGTTGGAGTGATCTGCTGAAGAGTAAATTTCTTTAAAAACATTTTGAAAGAAGCATAAGAGTCCTTGAGGGAGTAAACTTTAATTTAGCAGCAAGTTCCATTATAAACCACATTCAGTGATAAGGTTTAAAAAACCCCAAACTTCTTATGTATGTATTTATTTTCTCCTGATGTTGTTGGAGTGATTTCTTGGGAAACTCCCTAGAGTGGGTGGAGTGAGGACTGACTTGTGTGGCAATGATAAGGATATATTTTATTAGGACATGATATTTGTTCACATTAACTACCCCAAATAACAACTTTTTCATTATAACAACGACTCTCTGAGGCATGTAGTTCCCAGGGAGAGTAACACAAACTACAGTACTGTCTTTGGGGCAAATGTCACACTGTTAAAAGTGAAGAATGAAAAAGAAAACCTAATCTAAAGCCATTACTTATCTCTAGCAAACAGCTTATTTTCCCCAAAACATTACTTTTTATTAAATCTTTTATTTAAAAACTAACTGATATCTTCTAAGGGTTGTTAAGTTCTCAGTGACAGAATCTATTGTCATTTTCACAAAATGCCTGAAGATATTTCATTTATTTCCTAATCTGGTTATCTGTACTACCATAAGGTTGACTCAGTTTTAATTGCTGCAGCATTCCTCGAATATAATCTGTGTGTAGTTACATGGGGGAAAAAGTTCGTTCTGGGTTACAAAACCTTCCTAGGCCGTAAGTAAATGTGTGGTAGCATGCCTGTAGTAACTCCTCTGTTGAGTGGTTGCTGTGTTGCTGTGAGACTATCGGTTGTCTTCTTTGATAGTTCAAAGCAAGCTCAGCTACAATTATGTGAATTGTAGACCTACTTTTAAACTCTAATATAGACATGTACTCCAATTTATTTCTAAAATACCATGTACAATTGTGTTAATCTGGATAGTCTACGACAAAGCTCTACCTGATTGTGTAAATGAATTCTGGAAAAATATTCAATTATACAATGACACACAGGCTTTGCAGGTACTTAATTAGCCAGGACACTTTTAAAAAGCACACTGATAAAGATGGAAATTCTATTTCGTAGGCTGTCTACAGGTATCTTTCTAGTAGGATGGAGACTCTGCAGCGAAGATCTCTGTAGCTTAAATTAATTGAGAAACTAGAAGTGACCATTAGATGTTACTATTTTCTCAGAGACCCCACCATAACTTGGGTGAAGAAAAGCATTTTGTTAATGAATTTTGTATTACAGCAAAGTAATGCAGTGTTTTGTTTTATTCTGTGTTCTGGAGATGTAGGATTCTTCCAGTCCCACTTCTATGAACTCTTTCTGATTTTCTGATTTCAGGTGACTCATTTCTCAAATATGAAATCATTACTGCAGTGTAACAGCTTTCAATACTGGAAGAAGAATGTAAACAACTTTGTGCTTTAAAAGAACTTTGAATTATTTTTGTTGTTTTCTGGGTTTTTTTGCCTCTTAAGTCTGAGGTTGGAAGTTATCATAGGACATTCACTCTGAAGCCACTAGAAAGATGTTTAAATGTTCAGGGTTAAGCTTTACGTTCAGCAAAAAGCTCTCTACTGTGGTAAATGCACAGAGACGTCATAGGATAAAAAGGGATTTAATTTCAGGATAAGTATTCATGGCTAAAACTATGAAAATAATGCTGTCCTGAGCCCGTTCTGCTCCATCCACCAAATCTATTTGAAGCATTCAGTTTTTGTAAAAGTCAAAATAGATTCTTTACTTCAAACAAACATACCACCTACCCTTATGATAATATGTTCCAAAGTACCAGAAATTTATATACTAATTAGAATGAAATTAGTATTATTCTAAATATGAATGGGACTCAAAAGGAAGCTGATGGGTATTCAGTTTGAGACATACAGTAAGGATACTTTTTCACACTACAGAAAGTAAGAAGTGGAGTTCTTGACCTCAATGTTTGGGTTTAGTATTGAACGTACAAAAAAATTTTATGATTCTAAAAAACATTAGACAAATTTCTGAGAGGAAAATATTAAATATAAATTTACTGCCTTGGCTCAGAATGTCCCCAAAGTACAGATTGCTAGGAGCTACAAGACTATTCTGGGGAAATACCAGTGTATGATATATAATCCTTCCAAAGCATTATTATTTGCCATAGCAGAAGACAGGATGGGGGATTAGACAGATTTTGATATGGCTGTTCTTCTGTTGATACACTGTTGTAATATCATTACTTTGACAGCACCAGTCCTTTGTCACGGAGTAATTCTTCTCACAGTTGTTAGTCTCTTTGATATTTGCACTAATATCAAGGACATCAGTCTTCATAGTTAAAGCTAAGAATCACAGTAGTCAGTATTTATGGGCATTATTCTTATTTCTGTTATTGCCTCCTTTTGTGACTTCAGGGAATTCTTCATCTTTTGTGCAACTGTTTATCTAACTTAAGAAACTCTTTTTGAGTTTTCATTAACTGAATGTTAAGATTATTGGCGAGATTAAGTAAGAGACAATTGATACTGAAAAGGTTCGACTTAATGATTTTTATTTAAGATTGTACTCCTTAATTTTCAATTTTTTATTTGCATTTATTTCACAAAGTGTAAGTATTGTGCAAAAATAATGATGAAGAAGTGTGATACCTATTGGCAAAACATGTCTCTGGAGGGAAAAAAAGCATGTTTGGAAGGGAAACTTCAGTTCTAAGCTGTAAATCTGAGGAAAGTATAATTAGCGTCTGAAAAGCCAAGCAAAACCAGTCGTATAGCATTAACCTAACTATCATTATGCATGATAGCATTATGTTGACACGCCCTTAATCGCATGGAATCAAGAAAGTGACACCTGAATTATTTTTTAAGACTTCATGACTTTTAGTCATCTCAGTGTATGATATTGTTCTTCTTCAGGGCAATCACATATCAAAATATGAAGTTTATTGTACTTTGGACTCTTCTTGGGAGTCACCTGTGGATATCTGACAAGAGAGGGCTGTTGCTGCATTAGAAGCTCTGAATGGTGGCGGCAACTCTCACAGCCCTTTTATTTCAGGCAGTCTTTGTTTTGAACTCATTGGTGAAGCAGTTCGAGCAGCCTAATTGTGCGTGCATGGTATCTTTTCAGTGCATAGTTGAATGGGAGTCTTCTGTTCTTTTAAAGAGTTGTCATATGTAGCAATGGTAATGTTCTTGAAACAAGCGTGTGCTGGTTTTGTGTATATGCTGCAATGCACAGCCGTGATCAGAACATGACAAAAATAAAAATGTTAGGAGATACACAGAAGTCAGAAAGAAATCTAGATATATTGCTGTTTGAAAGAGAAAACTGAGCTGTGACTCTGAACGATCCTAGCAGATCCTTGCAGACCTCTGGCTAGGAAAGCTTAAAGTACCCGTATTGTGCTCTGATCCCTTCCAGATCTAGAGGCAGGAGACACATCTGTATGATAGACCTGTGAGTCCTATTAGTGCTACCCTATGAGCCTTTCTACCCAGTGTAAATGAGTAAGAGATTAGTCTTAATACTAGGAGAACATGCTGAGAATATAGTCATTGGAAAGTGGCAAGTCATAACACTGACAAGTTACATCCGAAGCTTCCATTATGTCTATCAGGTTGATGTTTTGTACAGACTTGAAAGAAAGAATTGTGTCTGGGAGGTTCGTTCTTGAGAAGGAATAGAAGCTCTTCCTCTTGTAAGGGTTGCATTCAGCAGTTGTAACTAATAAAACCAATTAGCTGAGACATCATCGACATAACTTGACATGATTTTCTTAAGCTATCATATAGGTTCAGAAGTAAAACTATTGAATAGTTTTGCATGATCCAGATACAAATCAACGAAAATACATTCACAATACAAGCGGTTTCAAAACTCAGTGCGCAAAGCTAATATCCTGCCCTTTCTATTAAAATTTGCTTTGTTCTCTTCCACCACGATGGAATTAACTCCTCTCTTGGCCTGTTCTTCCATAAGATAATAAATGTAGCACCTAGTCCTTCGAAGTCTTTTCTAAAATGCCAAAATATTCATGAATACTACTAAACTTGGTTTATCCTTGGAAATAGAGTGAATTTCACCTTGGGAGTGGTCCTATGTGACACCTTTGATGCTGTTTCTGGAAGGACAGCTGAGATTTCTATTTCTTGCTTTGTCTGTGAAACACTACTACAAGTGCAGAACCTGTGTTGTAATATTAATGAGGCGAGCTCTTTTCCTCAGAAAAGCAGAAGACCATCATTTTCACATAGAATAGATAATGCAGTCTGAAATAGAACTGATTGCCTTTTGTTACTAAATATTAGTAATTTAATATTGTAAGACAAGGTAGTTTAACATTTTTTGGTTTTTGAGAGTTAACTGAATACAAATGAATACAACTGGAGTATTGACAATGAAAGGTGAGGGCTGGCTGGCTGGCTAAGGTGGTGTTCAATGTACGCCATAGCTTTGGGCAAATGGAAGGTCATTTTGTATGGTTGTAGGTTATAAAATATCCCAAGATGCATATCAAAAAAAGAAGGATTTGGGGTTGGAAAATGAGAACAGTAATACAGCGTAACAGAAGGAAATCTTCCCAGAGAGAGTGGGATTGCTTTTCCTTCGCTATCTATTGACCATCAGCTTCTTGCAGTGTGGAGAGTGGGGGCTGCGGTGATGGAACCATCCAGGTAGCTGATTCCAGGTGCACATTTGTCTTTGTAGCTGCATGTCATGTAGCTATGTCCCACAGCTACCTAGAAGAGCGCTTCTAGCACTTTTAGCACTGTGACATTGAACATATGGGCATGTTCCACAAGACACTGCACTTCCACACAGGTAAACAAGGTGTTTTACGCAAGAGGAAGAGGTGGTTGTGTATACATTTTACGTGCAGTGTATTCCTACCCTTGAAATGCATCAGCTCTGTTAAGCTGAGCAATGTCAAACATGAAGTTGATTAGACATATGGCAACAGCAGAATTAATAGGTTTTCTACATAGTTTTACTTTAAATCTCTCTCCCTTTTTTTCTGCTTCCCTCATCCACACCTTTATCTGTTAATGTCTATTAAAATGCTAGCTGCTAATTAAAGAATGAGTATACCTGTGGTGGTATACAAGTTCAGACCAAAGTTTCGGAAGTGCTGAGAGCCTTGCAGCTCCAACTGATGTCAACAGGAATTGCAGATGCTCCACACATATGGATTCAGGCTCAGTTTGTTACCTTAGATCTATCTTAAATGTGGCTCTATGTGTACTTGGGAAAGGTATTAAAAATGCCAGAGTGTGCACCCACGTGTAAATGAAGAACAATAATGCTTCCATTATGTTTTCATATGTACAGTTGGGATAAATCTTCTAGAATATGAGAGTGAAACTAAACCCCTTCATGTTATTTGCAGTTACTTACAAGTACTCTGACCATCTATCAGATCTAGCGGGCATACCAAGGGACAGCCCATGGAAACCTGCAGCTCGTGTCCTGGGGACAGATCCTTGCCGTGTGGAGAGCCTCACTGTGTGCTCAGACACCCTGGCTGACGTAGTCCTTCTTGAAGGAGAGACGTTTATAGAGACATACAGGTCTGAGATTTCAGCACTTGCAAAGGATGTCAAAGGGAATTGTGTTTTGAATGTAAACAGTTGTAAAGTGCTATGGATGGTGATCTGAGAGTCAGGTGTCAACAGCTTTTTAGGAGCATCCAAAATTACTGGTGAAATTTTTGCTATTTCCCACTTCTTTATTTCCCTTTCATAAAAATGAGAAAATAGTACCACGCAAAACAATACTATTACATCATTTCATAGTTTTGGCTTTGCTCTTGCTTTTTAAGGAAAATTCATTTATTTTCTATTGAGGATCTCTAGAGAGAGGCCCACATAAAACTGGAAAAATCTGTATTTGGAGCCACATACTCTGTGGAGCATATAGAGAAAAGGCTGCATAAGTGTTCATTTGCTGAATGAGCCGAGGATCAGTGGAAAAATACTGTGTGCAGTCATCTCATTAAAAGCTTCATCACAGACTATGTGGAGGTTTCTACTGAACTTTAAGTTTCTGGTTTGCTAATTTTTATGTAGCCGTGTGAGTGCGTGACTACATTAACCATCACAGGATCATCACAGAGCTTAGTGGGACTGTCCCTGCAGTATGATTGTAACAGCACGGGTATCACAGGGTTGTGCTATTATAGGCAATGCTTCTTAATATAGTAACAGACCTTTCTATGCCTTCTAAATTGTGTCCCAAATATTTTCACAAGTGTTAAGCTCACTCAAAATTTAAAAAACAACTCCTGCCCCCAAAAGCCTAAAGAGAATTAACACTGATTATGTTTCAGTCAATACATTTATTTATGAAAGAGGCAAGTCTGTTACTTCAGCAAACCCTGGTGTGTGTTTACAAGTACCAAACAATGCAATTAATCATTTTTGGTGTATTACACTGCCATTGGCTGTTTAAAGAATATGTGCTGCATTTTTCAGATACTGTAAGAGAAATGCTAACATTATAGGCAAAATCGCTAACAACCAACCCCCAAAAGCCTCTGCCAGCAAAAAAAAAAAAAAAAAAAAAGGAAAAAAAAAAGCAGCTCATTTTCATAAATTTACACACGTTAAACAGCCTTTAACTATGACGACCTTTTTGGAAAAAAAAAACTTGCCTTATGACAGATCCCATTGTGTGTGTGCTTTTTTAATTGTCCTCTGAGCTATTGGACAGTGTTGAAGACAAATAAAGGCCTCGCAATATCGCTGAGCTGGCAAGTGCTCTGTCCCTTTAAGAGTCTAAGCTTGATTTTTGTGATGAGTCTGCATGTGTCGGAGTGACAATAGTTTAAGTGTTATTTTTAAAAGGTGGTTGAAAAATTAGAACCTCTACAGCAAGCTTTCTAGGTACTGAAATCTATGTTCCCCATCTCACCTGCAGCAGTGTCCAAAACAATTCTCAGTTTCTTAAGTATTTTTTTAAAGTGCTATATATATGCCAGTAGGTTGCAATTTTTATTAAAGATAAATTAGGATGGAGCTGCAGGTTAAAAAGTTCTAAAGAAAGAAAAGTAAACAGAAGCATGGATGGTAAAAAGAGAAGGAATAACAAATGAATAATAAAATATTTAGTGCTTTTCAATTAACTGTTTGGACGATTAGTATACTAGTATATTATAAAAATCATGTCTAGTAATTTTTTGCAGCCATTATCTTGACTGTGATTTAGTTCTCTCAAATCATTAACAATGCTATTAAAAAGGTGGATGTAGATGAATGTTCTGGGTAGTGTGTGGGAAAATAATAGGATTACAGCTAAGAGTCAAGAATGAAGCTGAAACCCAGTAGATTTTAGAGGACAAAAGTGGGGGACTGGAAAGGAGGAGACATCTGAAAGGAAATGAAATGAGGAGGAAGGAATACAGAAAAAAAAAAGCGATCTGACTCAGTCCAGTTCCTTACAGTTGCTGAAGTGCTTTTCTGGTAATATTGCTTCTCTCTTCCTCAAAATGCTGCAGTTTAATCTTAATCCTGAAGAAACCTTGTTTGGTGAAAGGCACGGTGTTTTGGAATCACACAGCTTTTCTTCACAATGGATATCTGTGTGTACATCATGAAGAAGATAAATATGTGTATGAATAAGAGTCCCCAGGGTCTTTTCTGAAGCAATGAAGCATCCTTGTTTCAGGTTACAATGACAGCTTGAGGGCAGCATTTCCATCCAGAAGAAAATGGCTGTGACTCTTCATAAATAGAGGCCTTCTTGGAAAAGGAGATAAAGTGCATAACCAGGAATGTGTTAACCGAAGAGAGAAGAGAAACATCAGCAAAATGAAAATGAATGGCTGACACATAGTTGGGAAAAGGTTGCCAGTGGGAATTTCTTTGTCTGAATGGATGTTTCATTGTATAAATAGATGTGGTTTTATCATTATATTAGTAGCTAGTATTAATTAAAATGGTAATCAAATTTCCCTGGTGCTTTTCACACCTGAAAATTACAGTCCTTCACACAGCTGTAAGGATTCACTGACTCAGAGTTTTGTGTTAATGTTCAAATCTTGTCCTCAGATACCAACTAATTAGACCGTGCATATAAACTCAGACCATTCTTTCTCTCTTTTTTTCATTATGGTTTTAAGTAGAAAGGTTGAGCTGCTGCGAAAGAGGTAGTAGCAATGCTTTGTGGCTGACAAAGCATGTTATATTACAAGGTCCACAATAGGCTTTGCAAGTCCAGCACCATTTTATAAACATAGACTCCAGGCAAATGTCAGCTGGTGGGAGGAAAAGGTGCGGACCAGCCTAGCAGAGGGATCCTAACTGCCTTATCTCTGTGAAACAAGGCGGCTGAAGGTTGTTGTTTGCAGCACAACTGTGTGATGAACTCTCCAGGGTTTGGCTCTTGCCTTCCCTCCCTCCTTGATTGATACCAAGAGCAGCAGGAGAAACATGCGCACTAACATCTGCTTTATTGCACCCATTGGTCCAGGCTGAAGCACTGGGCATGCCAGGGGGTGTCATCTGCCACTCTGTCCCTTCGATACCTATGGAAGCTCAATGGTTTTCAAGCCTAGAAATTATTTTACACTTTTGCAAGGCAGGAAAGAAATAGGATTATACTTTAAGTAGTAATTAAAACCCAAGGATCAGTTGTGAATATGAACTGCCACTGCTGGTTGCAAGAGCTCCTCGTACTGGCTCAGCCCCAGATTCCGGACAGTAGAGTCCCTTCTATTTTTTCACATCCTGAGTTCTGAGTGGAAGTCGAGCAAGACTTTCCTCCAGATCAGCAAATATTCCCTAGAGAAAGAATGGGCTTTTGATACCACAGTAAGGGAGAGAGAAAACTGGAGAGTGAAGACTGATCGATAACTGGAGGTGCATGAGGAGATATATTTTCTCGGTATATGGTTGGTCGCTATATGGTTTGTTTCGAGACGTGCAGGTTTCATCTCATTTCTTGTTCTACGTGTCAAGCTCATGCCTCTCTTCACATGTATTTGAAGGAATGAGGGTGAAGGCCTGAAATAGCTGATTTTCTCACATTTCTATAAGCTTAGGAATGTGCTTTCAGCAATTTCTTCAGGAAATGTTACATGACTTATTCCCCTGCATTCTGAGTATCAGTGTGCTTATATCGTCAGAAGAAAAAACCTGCCTATTTATTACTTATTTTAATAAGCAAAATTATGATAAAATTGTGATACATTATTTTTGTACTATTTCATAGGAATCAATCTATTGAGATTGCATAACCTGATGTAGTGAGAGGGAAATTTTACAAAATTTTTCACCTCCACAGAGGCAAATCATAATTTGAACGTCAGCACCATGATATAATATCATCCATCAGCTGCTTCCCAGAACGCTGCAAAAGAGCCAGTCTCTTCCTTAAACGTCTTTGGAGAGTGGCAGTTTAGAGAGCTACAGATATAACTGGGTTATCTGGCCCTGACCATGCTCAGATAAGTCACACCACCAAATGAATTAATAGCTGACTGGATTAAAAGATCATCAGAAAAGCACTTTTTGATTTTCAGGATGAATGAGAGAGTTATTAATAAATACATGCTTTGTAATTTAGAGTTTGCTACGTTTTGACTGTGTTTCTTTGTATGCTAAAAATATATTAATTTACAGTTGTCCCTCATTCTCAACTCCTTTCATAATGAAACAGGGTAAAGGGGTGAGTGCAAATATGAAGAAAATGGGCAATAAAAGAATTAGCATGGCATAAAAAGTCAATCTAACTTTCATTGAACTTGACATTCAACATCTGCTCTCAAAGAGCCTTACTTTCTGTCTTCTCGTTGTTCCATGCTTCAACTGCTATCTTTGTGTAAAAAATTAAGTGAAGGGTCACTTTTTAAAAAATTCTGCGTTCTCATGAATGCGAGTCATTGTTTTAAACCTTCTGCCACAACACTTCTGCTGATTCCTAATTGCTAACCCACCTGAGTTCTCTTTCTGTGTCCTAGCATCTCCTTTATCTCTCTTCTGGCCTTCTGTTGAGTCCTTTTCGATGTCTGCTTTCTTCTTAGTGGGCTGATGTAAAGTCCAAACTAATAAATCTGAACACCTTTAGTACTGCTGCACAGCATCATTTATGCATTTGTACCTTTGTGCAGCATCAGTGCAACTCTGAAATTAATTTAAGTAATTAATATTGGATTCACTTTAATTATGCACTCTGTAAAAAAACCCACCAAACTTTATTTTCTTTGTTTTATAGCTGCTAGCTGATTATTCCATGAGAATTTGGGGAATTTTCTGTAACCTATTCCTCATTCAATTCACCTTCTGTGTAGTATCAAAACCAGTCTGAAACAAAACAACTAGGAGCTTATCCGTTAATATGCTTGTTCCTTTATCACAGTAGAGAAAATCACAGTCTTCCTTTCATTAGCTGAGGCGGCGGTAACACACAGCAGTGTGAGCAAAAAGACCCCTTTTGGGAATGAACACCCTTCAGAAACATCGCTTGTATCTTGTATATCAGCCCCATTTCTGCTTCCATTGGAGCAATTTTCCATGTGTGATATATTTTAGTTTTAGTCTATTAAAAGCAATACAAAGTTTGGAAAGTCTCCATTAAAGAACAATTATAGTACTATTTACTACATGCATAAGGTCCTAAGTTTTCTTTCTCTTTATTCTCTCTTTCACATAGCCTGATAAACGTAAACATAGCCTGATCTCCTATGCACTACAAATGTACTTCTGCTAAACTCTGCTAGAGTCTTTGCATAAGTGAGTCTTCTCAGATAGCAGAAGTTGTACAGATATACCTACATATTTGCTCATATTCTTAGTTGTGTAAGAAATATGGGATAAAGGGAATTTTACGAATGTCAATAAGTTATTTTAACTGCTTATCTTCAGCACTTGCTCTATTCGCTCTTCTTGTATCCTGTAATTGCACACATAGGTGCTGAGTTAATAGTGTCAGCCTTATGTCAACTTTCATAATCTGAAGTATATTTCCTAAGTGATGTAAAATCCATGAATGTGTTCTGAATAGGCCAGGTAAAAATCTGTTCTGTTTTTTTCTGATATAAAAATCCAGATATTGTTCCAAATAGGTTTAAATGAGGAGCTGACAATAGTGAAATAGATACTTGACAAAAATTCAAAGTATGTAGAAGTAGAAACAGCAAAATGGGAGAAGTCTGAAAGCCTATAACAATCAGAAGATGGGAATAGATAGAAATATCTTTCAGTGGCTGCGTAACATCAATATTAAGTAGTGAAGCTGACTTGAAAATAATCTTCTAACAGTATGCAATAACACTATTCAGGCTGAGAGGGAGCTCTGAGCTTATTTTAGATCTGCAGCATTAGTGAGGCTTGCATGGTGTCATCATATAATTGTATCCAGCTGATTTCTTTGCATTTATCCCAGCATTTGTTAAATAACTCAAACCAGAAAATGACAAAATGTGGAACTCCTCCTTTCCTCCCTTCCCCTACACATATATTAAGGCTGTCTTTTGATGGTTCGGGTGTTTATTTTTCCCAAATGTTTGTGATTCTTTCTTAGCCTAGTAAATCCACTTAACAAAGTTAGTTTCAGCTTTGTTTGCCTTCTTTTTTATTTTTTTTCTCCAGAAAAACTCAGGCAGACAATTAAAGCACCCTTTTTAATTTATAAACTGGATGGGTACCTTACCATAAGCAAGTCCTTAATGTTATTCTTAGAACTGGCATTTGTTGGTCCATTGCTTGTTTTAATTTGTATTTAAATATGTTGCATAGTAGCAAGCCACACATTTCTTGCTCTCCACTGTATCTGGAGTCACATTGAGTTGAGGTTTACTGGTGTTTATCCTTGGGACTTCGGCTTGGCATTTAAAGCTCAGTGATATTTGGAATTAGAAGTTTGCTCCTGGTCCACTCCTGTTCTTAATTTTACTTTGTTTATTATTGCCACTGTAACAAATGTGTTTCTGATGCCTCGATTCCTGCTGTCCCTAATACTATCAACTTTACTATTAACTTCTTAGTATGGCAAAAATGGCCTGAAGCAAGTACCGCTTATCGTTTCAGTTGTAAGGTTAATTTTAATGGTAACAGGCTGAAACTTCACTCAGATCTGCAAATACTGCTTGTTTAGGGTATGTCAAACAATTACATCCTCTGCTTGGATGCCACACAATTGACTTTTTTTAGGTGATATTTCTCTCTATATATTTGCATTTTAAAAACCAAATAATTCCTGTAATGCATTTTAACACATTATCATCCATTCACTGAAGGTGATTATAAGCATATGCCTTGTTAGGTACATATACCACAAAGTGTGGCGTGTCTTTGCAGGGAGACTATTGTAAGAGATAGAGTGATTAAATAGAAAACATTGGGAAAAAGTGTAAGGATGTGGAAATAAAAGAGGGGAAGTGTTTTCTATAGGCCAGTAGCACTGCTATTAATAAATAACATACTGTAATACTTCAATACATTTTATTTTAAATCTGAGATTTAATTTTATTCGAGTGTAGCATAAATCCAGGGACAGCAATTGCTAGATTTGAGAGCTCAGTATGTCAATCTTTCATAACAAAATAGAGGTAGTATAGGTAGTCATCAGTTTAAAGAAGAATTGATATTTTGTCTGCTTTCTACTTTTGTTAGTTTGAAGGTGATTCTGAATAAAGCACCTTTTCTTACTTATGGACTGGCCTGTTCTCTTCTGGATATTTTATTCCCAGAAGGACTGGGTCCATTCCTTAAACATGACTGTGCATAAAGAATGTGCAGATCAAGGCAAAATAAATTGCTTCAGACTTAAGTTAGATCTACATCTTTGCTGCTGTTAGTCATAAATCTTCCTCCATACAGCTCTAAACAACTTCTTGTGAGTAGAACAAATGGTTCTGCAGAGATGGTTATGAATATGAAGCCAGGAAATGTCCATTTGCATTCTGTTAATTTTAGTAGGAAACACAGACCACTGTTTTCCATGTATACAAGTATCTGAAATATATTTTGTTTGGTCAATTGTAGTTACACGCAATAGACATCACAGAGGTGAGTGTTTTCTGCCTCTGTAGATTTTAATATTAAGACTTTGCCTTGTTATTAATGCTCTCCATTTGGGTTTCTCAGGAGAAAAAGGTTTAGTTCCAAGCTTTCATTACATTTAGGCTTTCAAATGATGTTTGTCATTGTAGTTCTGGTTTCAGCAGCTCATGGAGGAATGTGACTAATATCTATCACATGTTGGTCATTCTCTCATCCTCTCCCCAGGGAAGAAGCATGTACAATGGAACATTTTGGTTTGCTAGAGATTTATGGTTTTATTCTAAAGTTCATAAGTTGGTATGGGCTTATTTTAGGGACAGCAGTGTCAAAGAAATTTGCCTGGCACTGGGAATGGAATGGCACGAGTTTTGCAGCAATCTTTATTTTTTGTGAGATTTTGCTCAGCACATTTGGATGAGCTGAGGAAGATCCATATTCTGTAGGCAAACAATTATTTTTTGTTGAGAATACCACTGTTTTAGAGGAGTGTAACAGTTAACAGCCTGCCACTGTGTTTTTTGATGTGTTTTTCTTACATCTCTGGGTCCAGACTGTTGCGGAAATGAGTACATAGTAAAGTACAGTGTGTAATCGTGCTTGAGACAGCTCTGAATGAACTACCTCAAAGCCTTTGGAACAAAAAGATCTGAACATGATTTGAAATTCAGATGAAAACAGAAAACATCTTTGTGTGTGCACTTACAGTAAGCTGAGGGAATTCCATTACAGACTTCCTTTGTGACCTTTGGCTCTGTGTTATCTGGATCTGCAGATAGCTGTATGCATGCATAAACTCTGAAAGTATCACACTGAGAATGCAGTGCTTCACTCCTGGCCTAACATTTGCACAGGAGGGGTAATTTTTGTGGCCAGAAGTGGAGAGAATTTAATACATAAATACACAAAGTATTTTGGTTTGTATTTTTAAGTACTTGTAGTTGTCTGTTGATGCCATTCTTATAAGTCCCGTCTGTTGTAGTGTGGTGCTAAAGAATGAAAAGTTTTGCAGCGTGATGGGAATTAACATTGAAGAGTTCATTACTGTACTCATTGTGGTAATTATGTCTATAAAATTGCAATCCAACCTTGTAAATTATTGTAGAATGACTCATAAGTGGTGATAAGTTGTTATAACAAGTCTTTGGTGAGTTGGTGTTTGCAGATTGGGTCCATAATTACTGGAAGATCCAGAAAGTGTGCTCACATAGAGGCAGTTTCTGGAAAGATTTGAAGTCAGAAGGAAAGAATTTTTGGCACTTGCATGATTACAGCAAGAAAATACTGCTTTTATTTATTTTAACTATGAGTAAAATATTTTTAGTAAATTTAAATTTTACAGTTTTTCCCCTGTGAGAATCATAAACAAAGGAGTGGAATGTGCTGTCCTTGCACTAATCAAAGATTTTTCGATCTATATAGCGTCTCCATCAGCTAAACAACAATGTTTATGCACTGATCATTTGAGAATGACAGAATCTGATACACATAAAATAGCCCATTTGGAAAGAGTGAACTGTTTCTCTCCAAAATTATTCTTGATGTCTTAGATAATCACTTAACAGCCATCCAAAAGAGAGAGAATAAACCAGAAAAATCTTTCAAGAAAGGACTGTCTATGTATCTGTATGTATATATCTCCAACATAATAATATAATGCAAATGGGATTTTAACCAAAAATCCTTTATCGCAGAGTGGAAAAGGAGTACAGAAATATTTGTAGTTCACCTACTAGATCAATTTAAACTTGATAATATTCACAAAAATATTATTTTCTAAGGAATTTCAACATGCAAAGAACACCTGGACTAAGAGTGAAATGGCCCCTGATTCTACCAGCACTTGCTGGAGTAAAGAACTGAACATACCATCTCACTGATTCTTTCTGAGGCCAATTTCATACAAAAGTTTCCAAGCGTGCCCAAACTTTTGCTCCTGGAAACACCCGTGAACTGTGTTTTGCTCATCAGAGTCGATGTATAGATATTAATGGGGCTACTTACATGAGTAAGATGAGCATTTGAATAATTTTTAAGGAATCCTTGCCTAGATATTAACATATAATATGAGCTATTAACTAATTAATATGCACTTGATGAATGCTGAAATCCTTTTGCAGGTGCTTAAGACAGTCTCATAAATTTGCTAAGACTAATCATGCAGTAATGC
The DNA here is from genome assembly GCF_017976375.1 of Cuculus canorus. Classification (NCBI taxonomy): domain Eukaryota; kingdom Metazoa; phylum Chordata; class Aves; order Cuculiformes; family Cuculidae; genus Cuculus; species Cuculus canorus. Next base: position 24,712,488 of record NC_071406.1, on the reverse strand, counting down.
TACTAATATACTTAGTTTACCTAAGGTTGGGGCCACAGTCTTCAATACAGTGGTAATTTAATATAATTTCATTTTAGGCTTGTGACAGTTTAATGTTTAAACCAGTCAATGTTTAAAAAAGTACTGTTAAAAGTGCCTACGGCGTTGTGCTCTCTGGGACAAAGAAAGCACAATTGAAGAAAAAACACATCTACAGAAGTGGCTTAGTAAAAGCTTTCATGAATATTCAGGAGTGCAGTCTTCAGCTGCTGGTTTTGCTACAGGGCTAAGGTGAAACCTATGAAGTGCTCACTGGTGAAAATGTCACAGGCCCAGAGTTTCCTTACAGAGTCTTTGTATCATACTACAGATTCACTCAATGGACAATATGTACTAACATGCAAGTATGGACGTGACACTTCATTCAAAACTGGTGCTCAGCGTGATTGTATCCCTTTGCTGTTTTACCTGTCTGGTTTTTATTTCTCTGAAATAAAAAATAAATAGAACAATAGCCCTGCCAGAGAGGATGTGATGCTGGACCTGGTGATCACCAACACTAGTGAGCAAATAAGTGACATCAGTGGTCAGAGGGATGGTACACCCCCCCTGTGAAGACAGGCTGAGAGATTTGGGGTTGTTCAGCCTGAACAAGCAAAGGCTCCACAGAGACCTTATTGCGGGCTTTGAGTACTTAGAAGAGTATAAGAAAGACAGGGACAAAGTTTTAGCTGGGCCTGTTGCGACAGGACAAGGGGTAATGGTTTTAAACTAAAAGAAGGCAGATTTAGGTTAGATAAAAGCAAGACTTTTTTTACAATGAGGGCAGTGAAACGCTGGAAAAGGCTGCCCAGAGAGATGGTAGAAGCCCCAACCCTGGAAACATCCAAGGGCAGATTGCACGGAGCTCCGAGCAACCTGATCTGGGTGAAGATGTCCTTGCTCGCTGCAGGGGGGTTGGACTGGATGACCTGCAAAGGTCCCTTCCAACCCAAGCCATGCTGTGATTGGAACAAATCTAGAAATATTCCTTGACTGGGCCTGAATAAGGAGGACCTGGAAAAAAGGGCATATGGATATGCTAGATTTAAAGAAGGCAATCTTTTAAGCATGTTGACTCACTAGGAGACCTACATTCTCTTCCATTGCAGGGCAAACTACTTACATAATTTTATCTTTATTTGCTGTTTTCTTGACCGATTCTGTTCTGTCACGTGTTTACTTTGGAAGGTATATGAAATTCTTGAGCTTCTTGCAAATATCCAAGGAGGTCTCATGCATCTATTTGTTCTTTTTGGTCCTGAATTCCCATTTAGTTTATTTTCTGACACTGTTTTAATTAACTCCTGGCATCTGTGAAAGCTATACTGCCGGTTCAATGGGATTATAGCCCTCTATATTCCCCCTCTTACTGCTGGTAGAGTGGCACTGATGAGCTGCACACTAGCCCTTTGCAGTGACACTTCCTACTTCCCTCATATTATTTGGGGACATGAAAGAGGATCTTAAAAATTATAATCTAGCCTGAAGCTATTTTGAACTTCAAAAAAAGGAGTATACGTACAATGGGAGCTACTGTTTATTCCCATCAGACATTTAGAGTATTCGTTTCATGGTAAGAATTCCTTGGGTCACTAGATCCAAAGGGAAAAGTCAGTATTTTAGAGTTCTCAGAGATCATTTTTCATCCTGTGAGTTCATCATATTCATATGATATGCACATGGAAGGTGACGGCATACAGGGTTTGAGGTAGATCACTAATGTAGAAAGACCGTCTCATGATTTGGACTCCGTATATGAAAGTGTAAGACAACAGTTTGAAAAAGATTTGAACCTGGAATAGCTCACTGTCACCAAAATGTTTGCCTAGACATCTGCGTGAAGATCCAAGTCACAATCCTACTATAGACAAAAGCCTGTTGGAAAAATTTTGGACCTTGTCATTTGACATAGAATTATGTACAACTGGGCTCTCAACAGGATACAGCAGGAATTTCTTTAGGAATTAGTTATATCAAAACAATAAATGCATATGAAATAGACAACATTACATAGTGCCAAATGTTTCTAAATGTTTTAAACACATTACATGCCATTGTTATGGATTTCTTACACAGCTAAAACCAAGATCGAAGTTTTTGAGAATATTTAATGTTAAAAGTGCAAACAGAAATTACAAAGTTTTATTTGATTTACAGAAGCATAAATGCAAAATGACCCTGCTATCACTAAGGGAATTGTACTAGATTTACAGTAGTATAAAGAAGGTAAGAAACTGGCCAAGGGGAGGCACTTTAGCAATAAAATGCATTCATTTATAGGGTGAAAATGTACAGCAGTATGAGATATGAGGAAACTAGGGGACATTCTGTCTGGCAGGGCAGAATCTGTCTGTTTCTATAAAGAAACTTAAAAGCTTGAGCATAAACGTTGCCTACCAAAATTTGCCAAGGGGAGGAAGAAACAAAATGTGTAGTGGCCCAAGCTGTTTGCAGTATTGCTTAAACCAATGACAGCCATAGTGTATTCAATCTATAGAACTATACCGCCTTTTTAGTGTACAAGTGACAGAGAGTTCTTTTCTCTTATAATTTGTTTAAAATTAAACTAACAGCAATCTTGCTGGATATTCATTTTTTCATCCTGTATAAAAATTTTTATAGGCAATTAGACAAACAAATTTTTATAGACCTTAGAAAAAGGTTTGCTATCTTAACGATGGTCCAAAGAATCGTCATGTAGTAAGCTCTTGATCTTTATTTGACAACAGTGCTGATCCTAGCCTGTGCCTGTAATCTTGAAGTCTCATGCACATGGAAGAATTGTAAGCTCAGGGGACAATGAAAACATTTTTTCATGGAGATCAAAGTCAGATTCTGATTCTAAGATTTTGAAAAATATCTGCCTCTCCCTTACTACTAAGGATTTACATTTAAATGATTGTCTTTAAACAAAGATAAATGCAAGTAGTGGTAAGAAGAGTAATACAGTAATCATGCTGGCACTCCACTATTGTTCCAGTAGGTACAACCACCCAGAGCAGGCACTTCCAGGATTGATAGCAAACTTCAGTTATTCAGTACAGCTCGCAATACCAGTCCATCCTTAGTGAAAGGCACTATTAATAGCCAGGTAAAAGCATCTGTGTATTAGAAGATTCCAGTTATGGTCATATGGTGTCAGGAAGACGTCAGTGTTCTATCTCATCTTGCTACTAATGATTGCTAATATAGTACTTACTGAGTAATAGATGATGAGGGATAGATTAAGAAGTTATAAATCAATCAGGTTTTGTGATACATTTATGTGCTTTTGTGGCTTGTTAAATCATCAGAACCCTCAGACTGATTTTTACTTTAATAATCAATCCTCTCTACGTTTTTTAACATGTAGTCAAGAGTTAAATTTTTGTAACCATAAATATTGAGAAGAGTATTATGACACTAGCTGGAAGATTTATTACATTTTGATGGCGGAGCTGAAAGGATGTACATACCGTACCACTGAATTGTCAAGATGCAAAGGTTGATTACTTAGAAAGAGTTTGTTTCACACAGAGGAAACTCATCTGTATGTTCATCAGCTGATATGCAGCAGGAATTCATCTGCACAAATGTTTATACTCACAGATGGTCTGATATCAGCCCACAAATAGGATAACGTTTGAGTCTGTATTGGGAACACTTACAGCATTATCTGTGATGAAGCTACGGCACTACACAGGTAACTGTCACATCTAAGGCTGTACAGCTACTCAAATATTCATTGTGGCTTCTGATAAGCAATAAATGAAAGATTTATTACTCAAAGATTCAGGCTTTCTCTTCACACGTTCACTCAAATGGTGAGATGCCAAGCTAGTAATTCTTTTAAGGGAAAGAGAGCAATTAAGTCTCTGGGTGTAATCAGCTACTAGCTTTTAGGTTTAGAGGCAACTTTTGTATTTGAATGACATCCAATAAGTATAGAAAAATTTGACAGCTGAGCTTTTGACAGAAGTTTTGCAACTCAGATGTACTTAGACGGAGAATGAGACAAATCTACCAGACACATCCTGTGCAATTAACACATTTTCCAAAAAGAACGTGTTTCAGTTAGCCATATATCAGCATATTGTGAAAAGTGCTCTGTGCAATAATTAGAAAGCATAGCATTGTAGGCAAGAAGTTGTGCCAGTCCACTGAACTTCAGCTGAGGAAGGAGATTCTGAAAAATTGGAGGCTACAGATTATTAGTGGGGTGGTTCTTCAGTAGGTTGTACAAGCATCCCATGTAGGCCTACATGACAATTCCATCATTGGCACCATCTAAGCCATATAAAGTCTTGAGTTTATGTGGAATTTCTTCAGTGCAGCTGCATGCAGTTGGTAAAGCGCAGCAGCAATCTGGGTTGAGATACATCAGGTGTGGCCCACTGCAACTGTGCTGTGTAGTTTGCTTTAGCTAACCTGGTTTACTTCTCAAGTGGAACAGGCAAGTAGTACATAAATTCTCAGTTTATAAGTGCTAAGCTGACTCTATTATTTGCAGTTGTCTGAGCATATCTTTCATGTTAAACCATTTCTATTAGGAAAAGACCTGTATTATGTTAACAGAACATTACTAAAAGGCTGAAAAATAGGCTAATGACAGATATCAAAATATATTTGTGTACAGGGAGAAATTAATGTGGTAGATTTATTTCCAGTGGAGCTCCCCAGGGATCTAGGCTTGTTTTGATACTAATATTTTTGTCCAAATAAATGGAAATGTTGAAAAGCGTTGCTAAAATCTGTAGATGAGACAAACTTTACTGAGTTAGTAACAATAAAAGAAAATGACAACTGCTAAATGGATCTCAGTGACCTAGTGACATGGTCACAGACCAGTTATCATGTTATTTCCAATTACATGTTAGTATCTCCATAGATACTATACTATACTATAGGTATAGTACAGATATGCTATACCTAGAAGTTAAGAATGTAAGCAGTAATTCTGTCTTAGAAGAATGCAGTACCTTATGAGTATAGAGTTCAATATGAACTGCTAGTGCTGTAGCTAAAAGAGGCAAAAGGGTCCCTGGCTGTATGAGAACAAAAGTATCTATAGAAGCAAAGAAGTGCAAGCAATATTGGTAAGATCACTAGTAAGATTGTGTTGTTTGCTGGAGATTACCTTTTAAGAGGGAGATGTGGAAGAAGACAGTTCAGTTGTAAGCCACAAAAATTATGCAGGTGCTAGAAAACAAGCTTTATTCTTCCAAGAACGGAGGAAGGAGTTCTGCTTACAGAGCTTAAAGATAAAGTGAAGAAGCACACCCTCCCATGAAAAAAAAAAAAAAGTGATAGTTGGGCTTTTCTATCTTACTGACAAAGCATAAAAAGATCGAATAGCTGGAAGCTGTGAGAGTAATTAGATGCAGGAACTGTTTGCCAGGTGAGGTGGTGGAATCACTGTTGCTTGGATTCAAACTGCTTCAACAAGAAATTATGATACCTGTGTGTTTATAGGGTCAGGAATGTGGGGATGGCAGATAAAGTGGATTGCAGGAGGTTTCCAGTTATCTTTTCTGTCCTTGGAGGTTGTAAAGCTGAATTTCTTCTTTTGAGAGTTGTAGCAAGAACTTAAATGCTTGCATTGCTCTCTCTGAAATGTTTTTGCAATTTTTTTTTTGACACAGCCAGCTTTGCATTAAGACAAGGGTTATAAAGAGTTCTCAGGCTTCAGAGGTTCACCCAGTCAAGAAGGAATCTCCCCAGGCATCCAATTAAGCATATAGATCCAAGGTTTTTTTGTTTGCAGCTTCATCTAAGGGAGGACAGGCTGACCGTAACTAGACATGGGACACCAGAGAATATGAGCCAGCGTTCTGAGTTCTGCAGAGAAGCCTCTTTGATGCAGCTGACTTGTCTTGCTCATGAACTAGTGTTAAACTGACTGCTCTCTGGGAGGGAATGCACCTGCAGCCCAGATGGGGAAGGCCCTCAACAGCAAAGGCTAGAGATCATTTGCTGAGTTCACTTGGGCATATCTCACCTCATCCTTTCCCTGTCTGTGTTGAAGTTTTGCCTATGAGACTTTTATTTATGCTTCTTTACCTTCTGCATCAGCAAGTAATGTAGTATCCCAATGGGGCCAAATATTTTGGTTTAATTAGAAATTTTGGGAATCAATGTGGGCCATCTGAATGAAATGTAATAGTTTCTGATTAACAGATGGCCAGCTGGAAGCATCCTATAATTCTTTCTGACTTTGAAGTATAAAATTTTGAAATGTACAATGTAATGACTTCTATTTAGGGCTCTTTGCTTAACAAGATGAGTGCTGTGGTTCTATTTTCTCCTTAGGTTGTCTTTAAAGACACTCTTACAAATCTAGTGATTATTATTGTCTCACTAAAACCCTTTCTGAAAAATCCTGCGTCCTTCTCCTGGAAGCTGTCAGCACTGTTTTTACTTGGTGAGACGTGTCAGTAAAGACAGATGTCAAAGCTTCTGCTATTCAGAATGAACTGCAGATTGTGCTTGCGCAAACTGGGAGGAAGGGATATTGGTGCACACACACTACGGCAACATAATACCCCATGCCAAGGAAAAAATCCTTTGGTCATTGTATGTCATCAGTCTGTGAAGAACAAAGGCTCCAAAGCAGCTTCATTACATTCTCTAGTTTTATTGGGAAGGAGTTCAAAACATATGGCTTTGAAGCATGAAGACTGAATGAGGATTATATTGCTTAATCAGAGCTTTGTGGCAGCCCTGGTTCCTAACATATGTGTGATACACACTAGTATGCTCCTTACTTTATTACTTTATAGAGTGATGAACCTGAAACTACAATGACTTGAGTTCCTTTAACAAATACAACAAATGACTTAGTCACATTCAGTGTAGCTCAGAAAACCAAAGATGTTTTAGAGCAGGCAAAGCTTAACCCTAGATCGCTGCACCATTCAGTCTGCTGAAGGATAGTGTCCAGCAACATTCAAACACAGATGATGTTCAACTTCCCCTGTCCTTTGTTTCCTTTTAACTTTGCGTTATGAACAAGAGGCTACAATAGCTAACACTAATCCTCTGCAACAGTTTTTTTTAAATGGGTGCTTTGTTTTAACACAAAGATGGAGGAAAAGAGTGGGCGTTGTGTACAGTGCAGTTTCCACATTTGTTAGAAAGGTAATGACAGTGAAAGAAACACTAAGAAATTCAGGTATTTTCTGCTAAGCTATTGCCCTCAGGTATGAAATTGGCTGGCTGTTATAAACTGGTTCTCTATTTCTTTATAATGTACTGGTCTGATTTAATACTAAAAACACAGTTTGAGGACAAAGAGTTCATTCTACCCAACCTTCAGAAACCCATCTTCAAACGCTTTTGCTGAGTATTTACTGTAATGTATTCTGTTCGCACTATAGTTTTCAGGTTGAAAATAATCTTATCTTCCTCACTTTGTGCATGGGAACAAGGCTATTTGTGCAGAACAGTCTTATCTGCTACTCTTGGAGTTTTATTACTTGCAATGTTACACTTTTCTTTTTCTCAGCTACAAAGGGCACTAGCCATTTATTATAAACAGAAACATGATTGCATTTACTAGATACATGACAAGAATAAAAAGTAGTGTAATTTTTTTCTCAATTATACACAAAGTCAGATATGTTTAAAGACTTCTTTTAATAGATTATGAGTTGTTAATGAACTAGTGAAAGTGCAAATCAGTTTTGCAAAGCATTTGCAAGGAAAAGAGCTACATTTGTCACATTTTCTAGAAAGTAATGTGACCAATGGTAATGCTAAAATACTTGTCAAGAAAAATCTGTAGTTGCAGCCTGAACACCTGACCCCCACAGCCAACCCTAAAACCTGAGGCCCACATTTAGTTATGTTGAAGAAACTCCTAGCAATCAATGTGAGATAAAACTACTGCACTGGATGGTCTTTCTTGCTCGTCCAGCCATTAAATGAACTCTTTAAATGCATTTCTGGTTTTGATTTTTGTTTTGGTTAAGGGTGTCTGAATTCTTATTCATGTCAAAAATCAAACACATCAAAAGAATAATGTGCTGCTTAGAATAAGACATTTTATCACTGACATTTTCTAGTATTAGAACAGGCTTCTAAAATAGAAAAAAGTCTAGAAACTGAAAAATAAATACTGTTTGGATTTTTTTGTTGTTGTTCTCTGCCTCTATATCACTGCAATAAACATCAGCCATAGTGCACGTGTTTCGTTCTGTACACATACTTTATAGAAAAACAGTAAGACTTCTGGTTACAAGCATGACAGGCTTTCCTGAAATACTTCTTCTTTTTGGGTTTTTCCTTGTGTTTTGTTGATAAAATATTTTGCAACTTCCTGGCTGTGTAATGAAGTTGATTAAAATAAAAAATACTGATGTACAGAGGAAAAGAAAGCATCACATAAAAAAGGATCAACTGAAAATAAAGCAAACTACTTGGCTAGCTGAATGACATTTCAGTTAACTCAAAATTCTATTTTTCATTCTTTTTTTGGCCAATACCCACGAAAATTTGCTTTTACCTGGGCCTTCTGTCATTTTTCACCTTACATATTTAGCTTCAGGCTCCCAATAAGGAATGCATGGGTTTCCAGCTTTTGTACTTTTGTTTAGGCCAAAAGCTTCAGCCAGATCTTTCTATGTCTTGCCTCAGGCATTTGTCCCACTTTCCTTTGACAGAAGAATGGGCAGAAGAATTTGTAGTATTCCTAAATTAATTATACCTTGCTAGGCTTTAAAATACTGTGACAGTTCAACAAAACAATAGCAGAAAACTAATTCCTTCAAAAAATATGAAAAAAGGAAGTTGTGTAAGATGGTGTAATTAATCTTGCAATAAAAATAATTGTTTACAGTTAAAATTAATGTAACATGCATTCCTCAGCAGATAATAAATTATGGGGTTTCTCATTAGCATTTGAATTGATTTCCTCTAATTTCTGAGGAACACATGAGCATGTGACTAGATTAAGTTTAATTGGACTACAGCTGGCGCTGATTGTGTGTGGATAGAGTGGGGGTTTCTAACTGATTCGGCATCTTCCTGCATTGTGTTTCATTGTCTGCTTATTCCTGCTCAGGTCTTTCTGAACAGATTTTAAGGCACTGTGAGAAATATTAGAGAATCAAAATAGAAAAGAACCCTCATTTGTGAACAGGGAAAAATGTATGTGAAGTATTTATAGAAGGTCTGTGGTGTCAGCTAGCAAGCAGGCTGAAGGCAAGGCAAACATCCTCCTTTAGAGCCAAACTGCCGTGCAGTGGAATGTGCAGATGATACAGATGTTATCAGAGGAGTATTTGTGAATCTTAGTACAACAGTGTAAGGCACTGCTGAGTAACTCCCTGCTGCTTCCTCACTGACTGAAAGTCACTGCTGTCACGGGAGAAAGTTGACTGAGATCTGTGTTATGTGGCAGAGCTCTGTTTCTTTAAAACTGTGAATTGAAGCAGCTGGGGCAGAAGCACATGTTCTTTCTTACTAAGTTTCATTGCACAGGCAGTAAGCTGTGTCAGATGATGAAATTCTAGACTTGGGCTGCTAGTGTTACTGGAATTCCTCTCTCAGCCTAGCTAGCCCGGATATTTTCCTCTAACAGTGGCCGCTAATAGTTGCCTGCAGGAGGGCATGAGATTAGGTCAAACAAACAGCCATAATCCCCTCTCTGTTCTTCTAGTCTTCATTGATGTATGGCTGTAGGATTTCAGGAAGTAAAGGTGATATCTTTGTGTTTAATAGTTCTGGATGGATTTTTCTTCCGTTAAAATATCTAGCAGCTTTTAAATTTCACATTGAATATTCAGCATTCCCAACATCCTGCATCTAATTTTGTTAGTATAACTGTACATTGGCTGAACTATTTTCATTTGATACTGTTTAATTCTTGTATTAGAAAAGACCTTTCAGCTTCTTCATGCAACTTCTGATTTTTACAGTTAAGAACATGTCTTCTCAGAGGCAGGGCTGTAACCTAAAGAGTCCTGCTGTATTTAATAATTTCTTTGTAGCAGTCATTCCAAGTCCCATTTGTCTTTGCTGGCCTTTTCTTTCAGTTTCCAAATTCTGCTACAAGTTTTTGAGCTAGAAAAAACAAAGCTGTATTGAATACTCAAGAATAGCTCTTTCTGTATTCATACAGCAACATAACTCTATTTTCTGCTTTTCTCCCTATTCCTTTCTGAAGACTGTAGATTCATAGGAAATGCTATGCTATCCAGTGTGACTGTGGCAGAACCAGGACTACTAAATACAGAAAGGTACAGAGGGGTACCTATTGGAAAGAGCATCATGCAAGAGTGGATAATTTAGAGAGAATGCTTCTTGTCACCTATGAGATGTTTCATGTGCTGCAAAAAGAAACAGTTTAAAGAATCTGTAGATGACAAAATAAACTCAGTGGAGGAAGTACTGAACTTGGGGCATATGGTGAGGTTATTAATGGGAAAGGAAAGGCCACAAGGTATAATGAAAAGGCAGATGCTAACAGTGAGCAATTTAATAAGAAATGCAGACAGAGAGTCAGTCAGAGTCAGTCACAGTGTAATTCAATTTAGGTCAGCATTTGAGGAAACATATGAAGAATGAATTTGGTTCATGCTGTATAATTGTGGTGTTCGTTCTCTCCATCATCTTTTGTCTTCCAGGTGCTTTCCATCACAGCTAGAGATGGAAAACTATGTTTACTGTTGATTCATGCTGTATGTGAAACAAGTAACACACGAGGGGATGTAGAAAGAATTTAAATTCAAATAAAAATATTTAAAGTAATAGGTTCCTCAGATAGTTTTCCAGCTGTTTTTTAAATGCACACTGAGAAGACAGGCAGAGATACTTTAAGAATGAATGGCGGACTACAAGACTTTATATTCGTGGCATTTCTTTAGATCTTTCTTCCTAAGCAAGGAAATTCATAGACAGATAGAACCTGATTAGAATGGGGAGGAAACAGAAAAAGGCAATATAGGAGGGCAACCTTACCCCCAAAAAATCAAGAAAAAACAAAGAAAGAGTGAAACGTGTAGGTTTTGCTTGCACTTAGATTGAGGAGTTGCACAGTGCATATTTGACTCATTTACTCAGCTCTTTCTTTTACATCTATGTTGCAGAACATAATTGGAAATGTTGTCCTTGCAACCTGTAAAATATTTGGTGCTGTCAAGTGGGTATTTTTGGCAGAAATAAGAGCATGTACAGAATTATCCGTTCTGCCTACTTTGTCCTATTTTTTTCTGGAGGGTTGATATCAGCTTTTGAAACATGATCTGAAAAATGTCTGAGACATTTGCCTGGCACATGTATGAAATAATAATAACAACAACAACGGCAACAATAACAACAACAACAACAATAGAAACAATTTCCCCTTCTTAGGATAAATATACTATGCAGATTTTATTCTCCCATGCGAGAGTTTGGCTAGTAATAATGCAGTTGCTTCGAGGAACATATCATGGCTTTTTAAACCTCTATGTGAGCTTTACGTTTCATCTGTACGTTAGCACCGAGCTTAGACATTGTCTTACCACTAATATGAAAAAAAGTACACTCCCTTTTCAGGGACTGACACTGACTCTTCCAGGTGGAGCATTTGCTGCCAAATACTGTTCAGACTTTTGCTAGGTGTAAGAGGTTTGTGCAATTAGGGAAGATTAGAACCCTAGATATTCTGTCTATGGACCAATTTCAGCCTATCTGTTTCTTGGGACGGAGCTGTTAAAGTAACATCTTGTAATAGGGCAAAAAAACTCACAATATCAAACTTTAAATTTCTTAGTTAACCCTAGCTATGATTCCCTCTTTAATTACATGTAGCAATGTATTTATGTAAATTATTATTATTTATTACTTGTATGACAGTAGTGCCTAGAAATTCATGTCACAAACTTGGTAATTACCATGTTCAGATCTTACAGACAGAAAAGTTCCAGCTTGCATGTAGAGTTTTAAAAGTATTTTTAGAATGCTGTGGATGTGGTGTTTCCTGCGCGTGCCAAGGAAGACAGAATTACCAGGCTGGTGATAAACTGGCAGTTGGATGCCTTTTTAGAAGCAAGGCAATATTCAAAACAGTGAAGTAAGCAGCAGTGATGTTTTTGGAAAGCCTTCCAGAAAAAGTCAACTGCTGGTACCATGCCTGCAGTAGAAATAATATGTTCCTTACTGTTTCACTTAAGCGTGAAATTAATTATGCCAACCTTAAAAATAAAACAGAAAGCTAGAAGTAGTTGAGAAAAAGAAACAAGAGCAGTTAATTGCAGGTCTGATTAGACCTAATCCTCTTTGCGCTTTTCTACTTTTCTTACACCTCTTGTCCCATCTACAGCTATGAGGAAAAAAACCTCCTTACTATAAAGGACAAATGTCCACCTCATACTTAAGCATTAATTTGGAGAGATGCTACGAACTTCCCACCATCTCAATGTAATTTGAAAAGCATTGCAGGTTTCTGGGGAACCTCCTGCAACCAAGAGCTCACGGAGTCTACAACTCTCTCAATTTTTTTTTCTTCTGTGCTCAATTTATATGCCTACATCCTTTCAAATTTGAAGATTTTACTTAGTCTCAACTAGACTCTCATTTCAGTGATACACTATGATCACTGTGTAGTACAATCTGACTGCAGCAAAATGTGCTGTGTACCATCTCAATTGGTTGGGCTGTCAGTACAGGATTTTAGCCTGTCCAGAACTTTCAATTTTCCTTGCTTTATGTGCATTAAACCTTTCACCGTCTACAAAATGCCTTCGCTCCCTGCTTTACTTTGTGCTGTAGGAGAGCTATAGTCCATAACCTTTGTTTTCAGTTTTATCATAAATTGAAATACACACACACTTAAATTTTCCTAATAAATAAAGCGCTATGTTGTTCTAAAGCTGCCTTTTCACCTCATTACAGCTCAGCAGAGTGGAGAGTGATGTCATGGTTGACCCAGCACCAGTATGCCCATAAATGATACAGTATGTTCCCCCCTTTACTTCCTGGCTAAAGCACTGGGAAGGAGCTTAATATGAAATTCATGCTGTGATGACAGATTTAAAAGTTACTACAGACTGTAACAGACAGCAACTGCATTTTGCAGACATACATGACACATACCACTCTCTTGTATTCTTAAGTGATGACATTTTCAGTTTAAAGAGTTATGCTTCTATTGCGTATTATGGCTGTCTGTCTACAAAATTAGGCGGGAGGAGGGAAGGAAAGGACAGGGCAGAGGAAACACTGAACTTGATATCAAGCTCTGTTTGGAGAATATGCCAAATATTAATCAGTGGCTGGAGGGGCGGCACACACCAGTTTTCAAGCAGACTGCGTTTCTGCTCTGTGCCTTTTGGGGGATTTTGGCCATTGGGAGGCAGACAAAGCAGTTGTACTTCATCTGTGAAATGGGCCCCTCGCACTTTTAACAAGGAGACTCTGAGACCCGAACAGTGCTAAACTGTAAATCTGCAGGCAGGAAACTAACATGCCAAACTTGAAACACCTTTTTTTGGCTGGGCCTTCCGAGCAATTAAATAAATAGCCATTGTATGGTGTTCCTGAGGCAATAAAAGATGCCACTGAAGAGAATTTACAGGAATGGGCTAGAGAGGGTGGTGCCTGATGGAGAGCTCTGATGTTCTGCACTTGCACCTGTGTCTGTGCTGGAGAAGCTTCTTATGAAAATACAGCTCGATTGTAAATATGAGTACTGGTTTATAACCTTGGCATCTCCCTTCACCGTCCGCTGGCTGTCCTTTTCTGCATCTACCCAGTACCACACCATACATGACAGGTAGGTAGTCACTCAAATTGATATAAAGCAAAATTATGCAAATATGTAAGAATGGATTAGTAGTGTTGCACTAGGTCAGAAAACAAAATGACATTGGCCTCTTGTCAGAAGTCATTTCATACCGTTACTGCAGTTTATGACCAACAGACAACCTTCTCCACTGGAAAGCATATCCATTAATTTCCTTCAGGATTCTTAAATGCCTACCAGGATTTCAGAAAAGCTTGAGAATTTCTCCATGTTCTATTCTGAGACATATGTGTATATGCTGAGCACCTTTAAGGCAGAACTGCAGCCTGTGTAGAATTATGTCTCTAGCATGGTAGGAATGCCCAATCACAAGAGACATGATCAATAAAGATTATAGTTTATGTACCTCAGTATTGAGTTTCCACATTTTGATTTAAGGAGGTCCCAGTAACAAAACCCACGGGGGCTAAATTTTCCTGCTCTGCATGAATGAAATGTTGCTATTTGTTCAGTATCCCGGTTATTTATCATTTGGAATCCTCCCTATATTTCTGAAGTCAAATCCCCTCACAGAAAGAGGCAATTCTTAAAGAGCTGTATAAAGGTTTGCTCCAATAAGACAACGGCTAGTGAAGAGCAAAGCTGTTTGAATAAAATCAAAGCAGAATCAGAAATGAAACACAGTTGAATCCACAAGGTTTTCTCTCTCAGGCAAACTTTTCTTGAGTTTCAAAGGAGCTAATCTGACCTTATTAAAATCATGAAGTGTTGTTAATTTCATCAAAATATTGCCTATGCAAGATTTCCAGCTTTGGTCCTCAATTAAGTTTGCTTGCAGAAAGACTGCTAAAACACATCTGCATATAAAGATCCAGTTCTCCAATGGAGAACCTGATGTGAGAGTGATATTTCAAGTGTATGACCTATCTTTCAGTATATCCTACAATCTGGAATTTATGTGTTTGAGTAAAACCTATGCAAACACTTACATGCTTGACTCTGATTTTGAAGAGATGCCACGCTATTTTTCCCAGCCAGTCTTAGCTGACATGTTATAAACAGTTTTGGTACAGATAGTAGGCTACATGGTTTTCTGTCTTCTGTTACAGGTGCTAAGCCAGTGGGAACATCTTTTTAATTCTCCATTCATTTCAGTTTCCCACATCCATATCAATTTGTCTTTGTCTCTTGCAGAGCCTCACTTAGCTGGGTAGCTCTCATTTGTCCCCTGACCTTTGACTGCTACTGGTTATGTTGAGTATGGGATAAGGAGGGGACAGTGCCATAAGAAAGGTGTCTTTTTTCTCCATCAATCCTGCAAGGAATTGAGACTAGTCACTGCAGAAAATGTGAGGATGTTTTGTAAGTTTCTAGATTTATTTTCATTCCAAATGATGTTTTTAACATTTACTGTCACTGCAAAGAATACGAAGAAGTATTATTTAGGGAAAAATTATTGTAATTATATTTTCTGGCATGTCAGATAAAGGTCTGTCAGTACAGAATTTATGCAGATTTCTTCACAACAGAAAAAAAGACTGACTGTGAATGTCAGATTTTTGTAAGTTATTGTTTTAAATGAGAAAATATTAAATCACCATCCATTTGCTAGTTTTGTTATTTTAAAGCATATGGAGGATGATTACTTTTTTTTTGATATTTTAAAATGAAACATAGCTGACAATCTAAAATGTAAAGAACTTAAGACTGTTTAAAACTACTGGCCTATTTTCCAAACCTGGAGCATGGATTAGTAGCTTGTGCAAAGGGAAATCGCCAGGGATGAAATATTGACCAAGCTAGCAGGCTGTCATCAAAAGAAAGTGTAACAAACTAGAACCTTATTAATCACTGCTTCCCTTGCGTGCTTTCTGTTTTTTAACTAAGCAACATCATTAATAGCAAAATGTAACATTGTAAGTGTAGTTTTGTAAAAATGATTGTGAATATTTGCCAATTCAGTCATCTTTATTCTGATTATTGGTAAAAAAAATAATAATTAATTGGGGTTTTTTTCTACTTCCAAAGTCTTCCCTGGAGATCTGAAACTAGAACTGTCATGGGAATATTTTGCCAAATCTTTATTTGTATGAATCATCCCACCAGATGCTGCTGACAAAATGGGCTGACCTGAATAAACACCATTTTACTCTTTATATTTTGAATGAGCCCCCTACACAGATGCCGACAGTAAATTAGTAAAACTTGTTAGTGGAAGAAAAATCATATTCTTAAATGTAATTTATAGCTGTTAATCGTAGAGCAGCAGGACCCAGCCTCTGACCAATTATATGCAATTTCATGAACCCGAATATGATTGTACAAAATGTAATTAGGAAGTTATTTGTGTATCTGGAGTATAAAATTAACTCTGTGTGGTAAAACTTTGATTCTGGGATGTGAACAGTGCCCTGCAGAAATTGGCATCTGTCTGCCAAAGATTTAACAGTCTGCTTGGACTTAAGCAAACATTGGAGTGGATCAGCTGTCTCTGGTTGCCACCTGAGTCAGTTAGAAGTTCTCCTGAACGTGCCAGGTGAAAGATGGTGGAAACAGATGACGACCTGACAGCGAGAAGACTTAAAATTCCTTTAATTTCAGGACAGAAAAATTCTTGGAAAAAGGCTGAATTTGGCTAGGTTCTAAATACAGGTTTGAGTGATGACAGAAAATGTATGATACAAATTTAGATTCTCTTCTCTGAATACAGACTTGGGAAGCGATGTGTAATATGAAAGTCTACACACATCTGACAGTTTAACAGCTGGAACTTGTAGGAAGAGAACATTGCAGCTAGTTTTGTCAGTAGGTAAATATACCCATTGTTTCCTTCTCTTCTCTGTATACTTTAGTTTTCCACTGTATTGTCTTTTTTATATATATTCTGCATTTATCTTCATATGGCTTCTTTAAGACAATCTCGTAGTTCTGTCAACCCCCAAGGATTTCTCCACCACAGTCACAGAGCTAGAACATTCTTCCAAGGATAAGCCCATGGTACTCAGATATAACAGACTGCTGCAACATAAGCTGCATGGGCCAGTGTCCACACCACAAGACTGGTGTGGAACAAGTGTTGTGCAGTGACTTGCATTAGACAGGCAAGCTCCCTGGCCTGATGCAGCGTAATTGGGAAAGGACTTGAAACCAGAGCATCCTCAGGAATTTTGTAAAACGGCATGCCCCATAAACACATGGCAAAACTTTGTTGATATGTGTTTCAGAGTATATGCGCTTCTGGATTTACATATAGTTAAATATACACCAAATGCATTGTATTATATTTTAGGCAGATATAGTACAGGTCAAATTACAGTGACAGGGAGCAGGAGAGATTGAGCCCAGGCCTGATTAGCATAGAACTGAAGATGTATACGGAAAATATCATATTTTCTTTGTTTAAGAGTTAACTGGAAACAAGTCTGGAATTATTTAAATTGGTGCACTTAATTTAAAGCAGTAGGATAAATAAGTCCAGAATTTGTGTGCATAAAATATTAGTTGTTTTTAACTTTCTAATAGTAAATGGCTCTCCATAGCAATATTGTTAACTTTAATAACAATTAAGTGTTCAAAAGTCATGACTATTAATTCATTAGAAAAAAAGACACTATGCTATAGTGTTAAGCAGAATAAACACAACTGCATACGCTGCATTTCACTTTGCATTATGGGGCAGTTGACCAGTGCATGGCTGCTCAGGAAGATATAGCATGTGGAGAAGATAGCAGACATCTGTATCAGCTTAGAGACAGAGATGCTACAGCCTGTGAAGAAGCAACATGCAGATCACAGCACGAGCCCTTGCCAGCAGTCCTTTTGCCAGCAGCGGGTACAGAGAGAAGGAGGCAAACCAATCTGTCACAGTGTCCCAGCCCAGCCACAAAGAAAACACTGTTACAGCACAGGAACGTTCTGTCACTTATGAATTTAAGCTGCAGGATGCTCTCTGGATTCTCACATTCCTCACTAGTAATTGCTTTTACTGTGATACTCGGCAAATTTGGAGGCTGATTCTACAAATCTTGCTCACACAGTGTGTCCTTAGAAACACAAGTTATCTTCTTGGAGTCAGTGGTTACTCATGTGAACAAGATTAGAGTCTTGAAGTCTCATTCAGAAATAATTAAGGAACAAGGACTTTTCCCTCCTTTGCCTGTACTTATGAACTGATTTTTATTTCCCATAGGTATGTCTAGCTGCAATAGTGCAACATCTCTGTATAATTGTAAGCCTGTTTTACACTTACAAAGTTTATTCTTCATCTTTTTTTTTTGCATCATGATTTTCCTCATGATTCTCACATGACATTGGAAAGTTTTCTGTGAACTTTAGCGAGTAGATTCAGCTCAGTAAGTGAATTGATGGGAAAAATGCTGAGATCAGACCTGACAATCCACTTTAGTGCACGAGAGGTACGCCTGACTGTACATGGGGATAAAGGGATGTGAACTGCCTTGGGATATACATGACTGATGCAGAAATGTCTGGCATTACCAGTTTGCTTATAGTCTGTTTGACAGGTGAAACTGTGGGGCAAAGTTGATGATCAGGGGGGTGTGTTTTCCTCTGGAACTCTTTGGCTAATATAGCTTAACTGGTAGGCAAATTAAGAGCTGCACTGAAACGTGGCAGCCTCAGTCTACCTTCAGGAATTCACACACCAGGCAGCAACTCAAAATTAGCTGTTTGCTCTGTTATATGTGTTGCCACACCTTCATGTGTTGTTAGCACTGTTTTTGAAGACTAGGAAATGACATGAGTCTCAGATAGACAGCATGGGAAAAGTAGGTATAGATTTGGGAGATGAAGAAAAACCTAAATAACAGGGAAGGGAGGAATGTATCACAGGAAAAAAATTCACTGCTAGAAGCACCTCTTGCTGCATCATGTATACGTAATAAAAAATGACAGATGTAATTCCTATTCTGTTTGAAAGGTATGCTCATGCATTATTCTCTTCAAAATATACTTTCTGGGTTTTTTGGCGATATCTCCAAAGACTTTATAACAACATGCTGACAAATTCAGTTGTATTGCTTACTGTTGGCCTGTTGGCCTGCCATTGTCAGTCAACTTCTCTTGGCAGGTGAACTCTTTGAGCAGAGACCTCCTGTGTTTTACAGCCCCTGTCACAGTGGGTTCAAGTTCATGGTTAATGCAAATATATAATAAAACGAAATTAAAACCCATTCGTAGACCATATTCGAGTAGATACTCAAACCAATGAATTGTAGTCATGCCAAAAAGAAACAAAAAGAAAAAGCACAGGAGATTAGGCTGAAGGCCTCATTGTCCTTCAGGCAAAGGTTGTACATGTGATAGCTTTTAGAACTATTTTCATGCCAAAGGTGAGTACGTTGTATATGTAATACACTTATAATGTGATATTGTAGAAAACTACATTGTCAAAAATTCAGATGGCAGGTGCAGAGGCTTTCAATCAGCTGTGGTGGCAGTTAGCAACAAAAGATTAAAGGCCAAATTCTGCTGATGTCCATTAGTAACTTATTTCCCCAATTAAGCAATTGGAATGAACAAGCAAAGTAATCAGAATAAAGGATGGCAGAAGATGACCATCAATGACAATGCAAAATGGGTCTTTTTTGCTTACCTAGGAGGGATAGGATAATATTTTTTAGGGGAGAAAAAAAGGCTGAGCAGCTAAAAACTGGAATTGTATCTGTTAAAATGGCAGAGACCTCTTTATCTAATACAGAGCCACTGATCTTTGATAACTAAATCTCAATTTAAATTTGCCTAGAGTTATCTGGAAATGGGGCAAGGCTTAATTCTGTTATTTAGAGCTGATGATCCTAATCATCAAAGTATTACAGGGTTTTGCAAGACAGGTTATGAATCTCACTTTTCTCAAGAAACAGTGTCCCTTCTTGTAGCTGCTCTCCATTCGGCTGAAATAATTCATATCCTGACAATGCTCTGACAAAATTTTCTCTGATTTCAGATGACAACATAAATGATTCTGTACTTATATGAAATTCTTTCTGCATGCAAATATTCTGCTGTTCTTCTCTTCCCATCATATCCCTCCCCTTCCCATCCCTTCCAAGTATAATGTATTTTTCTTCTCCCTGTGCGGATGTGTCAAGTTGTGAATAGAAATCAGCATTAGCCAAAATTTAGAGATTCAGAACTGAAATCTCTTACAACCAAAATAGTTTATGTAAGATGCTGATTGAAGTTTTCTGACTGTTCAGTATGATGATTGGTCAAATAAAATACTATGATCAAGTTCCCATACATAAATGGGGAAGCCTGGATTTGGCCAGGATATTAACTTCGTCACTTGAGACGATGGTGGTGCTGTTGTACAATTTCACATCTGTTGTATTTCAGTTGACTGCTTGAGTGCTATGTGCACATATGTAGGAGCAAGAGTCAGATGCGAACTAGTAAGAATAAACTGGACAAAGGCTGGTTATTCTAGGGAAAATGGGACACATTAATCCCTGTCTTCCCTGGTTTAAAACTTAATCCCGGAACAACCCTTCAAGCTACTATCAAGATGTATTTTTTTGGCATTCTCAAGACTGGAGTCAGTGAAGATAATCTCCCAAAGCTCATACTGTACTGATTATGATTCTGATACAGCACTAATATACTTACATAGCAAATCTATTTGCAGTAACTTCTAAATATATAAAAAATCAATACAGTTAATTTTCATCCTGTTACTGTTAGATTTGGAATATTTTTAAGTCTTAAAATTATATTTGTGATTAACCTTTAATCATCTAAACATATTGATTGATAGCCATCCCTGCTAAAAATCAAGTTTATAATTTTTAATACTGATACAATTCAGAAAATTTTTGGGGTAATCTTACAACAGAGTTTTACTTCCATTTCATTTTGTTGCTTCTATGGTCTTCCTCTTTTAGGACTTCATTTGCTCTCTCTTTATAGATATTAGAAATGAACAAACCCAGTAAGTATATTCCAACTTCTCTCACCTTATTTCATAGGTTTTCGACAGTGTGTTTGATTGTTTTCTTGACTCTCTGGGGAGACATCTGTGATTTGCCAAAAAATCTTTGTATCTTTGAGTTATCCACTGTATCCTGGGGGAGAAAGAAGGTCTTGGATTTAGCTGAAGTTCTTGTAAGGATATACTTTCAACTCTTTCAGTTAAAACATGTTTTAAAAATGTTTAAATGGATGACTTCATGCTTAATTTTATGGCATTCCTGGAATACTGTTACACAGACTATAAATGTTCATTTAATCATGAATACTATGTTAGTTGTCATTCGTGAGACAGTGCAATAAAGTCCTCACAAGTTCTAAATGGCCTGTTTTATATAGAATACAATATCCCTGAGCTATAGCAGTGATGTTCACGTTACACTCAAGGATTTAAGTTTTAAATTGAAGGGTCTTTATCTTATTTCGCCATGCACATGACTTCCCGTAGAAGTTAATCTCTAAATGCACTGAGTCCTCCCATTTTATAACGTATTTTATAGGGGAAGATAATTGCTCCTGTACTGCTCTTTGGTCTGATACTGTTAAGTTCATTCTAGAAATTTGTCATCTCTAAAAGTTATCAAGAATAGCCACACTTAAGTAGTTTTTCTGTGCTGGTGCTGCCTAAACATAACAAAGGAGGCAGATACAATGCACAGTTTATGCATAATCTTTGTGGAGTAGTGGGTGACATTTACCATTTCACATAAATTCCTTTCATCAAAAAAGGAATCCTCATCACAGTCTTCTAAAGCTAAGCCAGTAATAGACATGATTATGGTAATTTAAAAATGAAACATAATGTAGGAAAAGAACATGATAAAAGCATATAATCTTACTCTTTATGGCTCTAGTAAATGTCATACCTTAGGCTAGACCAAATAAGTTTTGAGTTTCCCATGCAAAAATAATTTTCAAAATGAGTCAGTCAACAGGCTTCTCCTTACTCATTACTGCTTAGCCTAAAGATCTCACGAATCTGGGTTTTTTCCATTACCAATTTGTTTCTGAGAAATATAATTGTCTTTACCTAGTACTAAAATCATAATTCCCCTCAATTTGTAACTAGGACAAAAGTAAATTTACTACCAATTTTGTACCTGGATCTTTCGTTCTCTGTGTCATGCTTTAATCTGGAAATTAGTATAATGGATACTCCTCAAAGAGTCTCAGAAAGGAGGAAAAAAAGGTGGTTTACATCGGAATCAAGCAGTCAGCCTTGTCTTTATTTGAGGAGCAGTAAATCCTTTTAGCAAGTGGAATAAACCAGTGAGAATAACTAGAGAGGCATTTAGAGAATTACACAAAGGGTATGTGGTTTAGACCTTTTCTGGAACGCAGGCTGCAGTTTAGCTGTCGAGGCACTATCATTCTCCTCAAAGGTGAAATGATTTAGAGGCCTAGAGAAACTTAATTTTTCTTGATCACCATGTGCAACCTGGAATTTTAATGGCAGGCATAATTAATTCTTCTGATGTTAATCATCAGGGCTGGGCTCCACAATTATCAGCCTAGTGCAGCTGGGGCATGGTGCAGACATGAAAAATTAGGAAAATGAATCAGTAATAGGGTGGCAGATTTAATCTGCATCATGAAAACAAAGTTAAAAAGAGGGAGATCGAGAGAATTTCAGCTGAAGCTTTTGTGCCAATGAGCACTGACAGAACTGAAAAATGTTGCCGATGTCCAAAGTGATTGGTAATTACCAAGCCATTGAATTTTTTATTGTCAATTTATCATTGCGCCAGAGGTTAAATTTAACATCTTCTTCTAAAGCCATCACTCTAGGAGGAAGGCAAGCTTTGCATCACGTGGCCCAGGAGTCAGTGAAAGGTTAATCAGGTATTCCTTTAGTTTGTGTGTGCTTCCAAATCAGTCTTTCTTTTCATGTCCTTTATGCTGCATACATACCGTGGGGTATTTTCAAATTTATATTACCTGTACATTTCAGAAAAATATTGGATTGCATTCCTCAGCACAGCATCATCTGCCTTGCTGTGTATTTATAACACTGCATTTTCATACTTCCCCAGGCACATTTTATACACATTTCAATATATATATGGAAATTTTATATATACAAAGAACTACATGACGCAAGGCAGGCATTTCCCATGTAAGGGAAAAGATAATGTGTGTTAGTACTACTGGAAGCAAAAAAGATCTGATATAATTTTTTTTTTGTTTATTTTGTTTATAATTTATTTCTAAACTGCATTATTTGGTTTGCACTTGATTTTTGCTTTGTTCTGAAGCCATGTTGTTTGAGAATGGTCCAGTTTAAGATCGGGGTAATGTCTGGAATAGTAGAAACTGCTTTTGGGCTAAAGGACTGTGAGGGAAAGGCTGTCTGCATTTTGCATCTTGCGCAATGCTGAGTACAGTTTTGGCACTTAGCAAATAAGAAATATTCACAATTCATGAGGGAAGTGCACATTTCTCCTTTGAATCTTTCCCCCCCAAGAATCTTTAGTAAATGGTAGGGTCTCTTTTTTAATGCAAAAGCCATAAAAGACTGAAAGAAAGACAGCAGCAAAACATCCCTGTAATAGAAATGTGACATAAATATACATTCATATCTTAGCGACCAAATCGAGTCTGGAACTAAGTGGAAATCTGTTCGATGAAACAGTAAGATTTCTGCTTCTCTGATTATAGGATTGGATCTGCCCTGAAAATTCCAAATGCATATTCTTATACTCATGGCTACGTAGTTTTCTTTTGATATAATGTTAAATAAAACTGCAATTTGCCTAAATTCCTACCTTAATTCTGCTCAGTAATCTCACTATTTACTATATTTTTTGTGTGAGTGTTTATTTTGGATTCCAGACTGCTCTCTGATTAAAGGAATTGTATGCATTTTCTATAAATTAAAAATGGAAATGGCCTTTAGGGGAGAGTCAGTAGAGGAATCAATGCATGCATTAATTACTGCAATTCATTACCCAAATAAACAGAAGACTCAGCCTTTTGCTGGATACAAATTTAGGGACATACGATGTTTACAAGAAACAAAGGCTTGTGATCCTTCTCATGTTAATCTGCAGATCAAACTATGTGAGTCCATTCCTAGTGGAGGCTCCTTTGGGGATACCATAGCTGGGATCAATCCCCCCATGCAGGCAGTGAATTATTACTGCTGAATACAAAAGCTGCCCACGTGACATCACTGTCCCCTGACAACAGGAACACTTGCTCCAGATAGTGCTTTAGAAGAGTAGATTTTCTTCATACTTCACTTCTCCATAATTAAACTCAAATCATAAAACAGTGGTTGCACAATGACCACCGATTCCCTTCATAAACAAAAATATGCTTCAGTACATAGCAAATGCACAGTCATTCCAAAGAAAAACATGAAAATGTAATCTTTCTATTCCCAGAGGCTTTTGAGAACATAAACGGAAGGTTAGAAGAAGTATCACAAATAAAATTATGCAGGAAAATAAATCAATGACTTTTTGGGAAATTTTCATACACTTCTGAATTAGTATCCCTTCTTAAGAAGAGACTAGAAGAATTTTGGAAGAATCCAATTTTTCTAACATCATCTGGATGCCTTTCTTTGTCATATTTAATAGGTGGAGGATAAAATACCAAACAAAAGATTGTGTTCAAACCAGGACACAGAGCATGATTTCAGTCTTACTGTGTTTTGCACAGCTGCCATGGTGGATGCACGCTCACCCCCAGCCTCACAGCAGAACACCAGCCAGGTCGTTCTTTCCTGTTGGAGCACTCAGCTCTTTTAATGGGATTCTGACCAAAACTGCAACTAATTAAGAATCAATTCAGGACCATTAGTGAGTGGGACTAAGCTAGCCAGTGTTGCATATTTCAAAAGACTTTACTTTAATTAGAGGAGTTCTTGGACAGAGGAAGAAAGAAAAACTCCACAAGCAGATTAAAGATAGTGCAGAGACCTTCTCCAGTTAAACTAAACAACTAAGGCTACACAGAGAGATGCTGAACTTGTAGTCCCTCTAATTGATCTACTTACTGTTCTTAGGAAACTCAAAATAATAATGAATGCAGGTATTAACTGTGGGTTAGTCATTCAAAAGCTATTTAGAAACATTAGCAATTGTAACATTTTGCAGTCTCTCTTCATCAGAGAAACATATGTTCTCTTTTTTCATAGATATTAACCTTAGAACTGTCAAACCATTTTCTCTTCTTTGGGCTTTGTACTTCTGCGACATCTGTTTATCTGCACTGTGTTGCCTGCAGATGGTATTTTTAAGACTTGTGAAGTGTTTAGGATGCCATATTTCTGACATCTGTAGTTTTTGTTTCACCACTGAGCGAAACTTTGCTAAAAATGTACTTCTCTGAGGGAACAATTTAATTTTCATTATTTCATTATTTGCATCTATTTCTTCCCCTAATCTGTTGCTATTGTGAGTTCTGTTAATGAACTGGTACCCTGTAAATGTAATCACTTTAGGAGGAAAAAGAAAAAGCAATATATGTCTGGTTGATTTGAATTATTAGAGTGGGAATGCACTATTCACACTATTGAGATAGTCTGATATGTGATACTAAATATCTGATAAGTGATACTGATCTGATAAGTGATACTGATCTGATAAGTGATACTAAACTCACTATACAGTAAATTGAGAGCACAAATTTGAAAATATTATGTGGTAAGTCTTAAACCTTACAATGACCTCAGCTCAGGAGAAACTGCTTGAACAAGGTTTCTCAGTTTGAGACAAACTGAATAGAATGTCAAATCTGCTGTGAATGCATTTAAGAAAAAAGCATACAGAGCTGTTTATATTCCCAGCATGTGTACACGAATGGAGACCTCAGTGCAACACCTTCATAGTTGATACACATTGTAGATGTTTTGCAGAATAAGTTACGAATTTACAGAGGAATTATCAGGAGTCTTAATTATTTCCAGACACCAATTAATTTGGCTGTGGAGGACAGAATGTGTTAGAACATCCTTCCAGTATGCTTGTTTCAAAAAGTATGTTTGTTGAGCATCTTTGCTATTTGTTTATCTATTCTACAGTCAAAACTGTATTGCTAAACAAAGAATGGGCACTGAGTACAACATTCTTTTGCAATAAATATTAATCAGAACAATTATAAGGACGGAAATAAATTTTGCATTATTTAACTTTGTAGGGAAAACAGGCCGTAGCCAGGAGGAGAAGGATATCCCTTTCACTGCCATTTACTTTAGTCCTTGCTTTTGATGCATGGACTGTTAATACAGAGACTGCATACCCTGCAAGTACTGTTTTTAGAAATTATATATTTTTAAGTGAGCCTCTCTAGTTTCCGTGAAAAAGGAAACAGAGTTTGTGTTTGTAATGACAGGTGACAATCAACAAAAACAGAGGAAAGAATCCAAGGAGAGAGGAAAAATGCTGCTTTAAGAAGGAAGGAAATAAATCAGGACTGTCTTTTAAACATGCACATCTTTTATTTTCTGAATCTACTTGGATATTGCATTTTTCATAACCTCAGATGTGTGTTGACACTTAACAGGGAAAATGACTGACAGATAACAGCTGTTAACTTCTTTATTTTTAATAAAAGAAGCAAACAAGTTATTTCAGCTCTTTCTTTCCTGTGGGTTGTGTGCTAAGATCTGAGGAGGATAAAAATACAGAGTCCTCCCACATCCTCGTCAAAGTTTTTGTCTGTTACAAAATAAATGGAATGGGACAAAGAGTCACTTGAATGTATAGAAAGATGTTTTGGAATGAGGACAGGCCAGGAGAGACATGACCACTATTTCCTTGGCATTGGAGATCCGCAGACCAAGCATCAAGTCTCAGCATCAGAACAGCTCCCAGATGCTATAGAAACTATTTCAGAGCTGTGCAGCCATTCTCATCTCATGGGAATAGAATTCTACTGACCTGACCTGTGTCAAAAGGCACAAGCAATATCCAGCCTCCCCCCTTTTTTTTCCTTAAGGGGTGCTCTGAATGTTTTCCGTTTCTATTCTACCATCAGTTAAAAAAGTAAAGCTTCTTTCCTTGAGCTGAAAGAGATGGAGCTCTCTCATCACTTCCATCTTCTGAGCTTTATTTTTTCTCATCTATAATAAGATACGAGTATCTCCTTGTGCTCATTTATGGTCAGCCTGTTCAGCATAGCAGTATAACTGCAGAACTATCAGTACCATCAAGTTCAAGACTCCTTCCCGGTTTGTATGTGGTGTCTTTTAGATTTTAGTTAAGAATATGCACTTTATACAGCTTCAGTTTCTGTCATCTTCCTGACCATTCACTTCCCTTGATGACAGCAATGAACCACAAATCACAATGTGTGTTTTTTATTGGATGGGGTGTTGTCTTTTTTTTTAATGTAGGAAATCATTTTATGGTGATATCTGACAAGGGCTTGGTTAAAAGGCTGATATGAAACCGAACTTCCTACATCAGGTAAGTAATGCTGTCTTCTTGGTTAAAATTTCTGATAATATGGAAACCGAATAAGTCTAAACCATCGTTATTTTTATTTTTACTTCTTGGCATGTATTTTCTGCTTGCTTTCCCATGATGTTTGCCAGCAAGATTTTTGCAACACTGCCAGTAATGTGGAGACTGCAGAAGTCTACAATTGCCTTTGTCTTCCTTTCATAAATCCATGAAACACATTTCACATCCTTGCAAGGAAGATCTTCCTATCTCTAAACTGGAATTGGAGGTGAAATAGAGTGGGAAACACAGGTTTTCTCCTTCCTCCTCTTAAATATATAGCACTCCTTTATTGGTTCTCCTCCAGGGTGTTTTTACCCAAGAAGAACTCCCCCTGTTCCATGGCAGCAAGGGCCAGCTCCTCCCTCAGGGAGGAGGAAGCCGAGGGTGGTCAGAACAGCGGACAGAAAATGGCTTCACTGACAGGGCAAAGCACCTGAACATTGCAGCGTGGTGACAGCAACAGATCTTAGGGATATATGAGTGATGATCAAGGCAAAAGCAAAGTAACAAGTCAAGCTGAAAGTCAGTCTGTGTAAATCAAGCGAGAATTCCGGTGTAGATCTGGAAAAAAGCACACCTCCAGCATACCTCAGGCGAGGAGTGAGCTTAAGGGAGGCTCCTGAGCCCGCGGGGAACGGGGTATGTGGAGGCTCCTGGTAGGGCAGTTAAGGTCCGTTAGTGTACTCAAGGCTGAGACACATCTTTATAGTTTACAGTTCAATCTGCATTTCTCCTGCTTTGTCCAGCCACTGAAATACCTTTTTCTCTGCCACCGAAAATGAACTTACGCAGCGCCTCTGCACTTCCCTAGCTGTCCTCTGCTCCGCAGCTCTGCCCTTCCTCAGTGGTCTAAAACTTTTAATGCAAAGTGACAGCAAGAACAATAAAACCTTGTTATAATGTCACTTGAGGTTTGGATAGAAAACAACATTTATTTTAACAAATCCATGACCTCGTAGCAATTTTGCTGTTGGCACTGTGCTGCATACCATGGCTACTTGGAACTTCAAAGCCACAGCAAAGACATTTCTGCTTCCCAATCATGACTTATCCCTCAAGAAACACTACAGTATTTCTTGTATTTACTGAAGGAATGAGGTTTACAACACACAGATAAATCCAACTGATACTCTCCAGTAGAAGGCAGGGGTCCGCATGCACTCAATGAAAATAATTTTAATAAATCATAGCCAAAGAGGGAGCGGAAGTGGGCAGGACTGACCGGAAATAGGTACCTTAAAGTTCATTTTAAACTCTTGTTGCTGATAAAGCATCCTTCTGGTTCTCCTACTTCGGTGGAGACTAAAGAAAGGTCACAGAACACTGAGGAAAAGAGAAAAGTGGTGATATGAGAACCTGAACATTATAGGCAAGAAACAATTTATTAGGAATTGATCTGAACAAAGGCAAGGACTGCATATTAGCCCATGTTTTGCTACTGCTGACACTGGGTGTCCAAGACAAAGTTTTGCAGTCTTTTATAAAAACACCCCTAGTAAAGTGATTTTTCCATATGGCATGTAACTAAGTAGGTTAAATAATGGCATAAAAATATAACTTGACTTTAAAATATATACATTTTTTTCCTCTGTAGTGTTATTGAAAAGAAAAATCTTTGAATTGAAACAAAAAATATATAAATAGAACTAAAAATGCGTCATCTCCTCCTGGGCCCTCAATTCAGCACCAGCTTCCTGAGGAAACAGAGTCAAGGGCAGCCCAACTTATTTCTATAACTTCTGTTTCAGTGGCACTTTAAACCTGGCATTTGTAACCTGGCATTTGTATGAAACTCTTCAGTCATACATTGGCTTCTTCAAGACGTTGTCTTCTTATAAAAGAAAATTGCATCTTTGAGATTTTTTTTGTTAATGCTAACAACTAGTCCTTATACTAGTGCTACGAGTTTTCTCCACTTAGGGAAATTCTGCCTTATCTGCTGCTATTGATCCAGTTAGCTTCTACTTCTACCAAAAAATAACGGAGAAGTACATGTATGCCTATACGACACAGTGCGTTGGGAGGCATAAAAATGTGCATCCTCATTAGAAGTTTCTCCGCTTTCTTTGGGAATAAAAGCTACCAAGTTTAGATTTATTTGAATAAACGTTTGAGTTGAGTGTTAGTTGTGCTACTACATACCCTGGGGCTTCTCTCATTATTTGCGGGTTTTGTAAGTGTGTACAGTACGTACTAGACCAAATCATAAAGTTTTCCATTGGCAATAACTTGTCAGTACAAGCTATTAACTTATGTAATAGGACATATATAGAGGTAAAATATTAATGGCAGGTGCAGACATGAGCTTGTGAGATGCAGAAGGCTATGGTGCACCTTAAGATGAACCATACTGTGTGATGGCACGTGCAGCTGGTCACTACTAGTAGGGGGAGCACATGAGGTAAATTGGCACATGAGTTAGGCTATGGCATTATAATTAGTCACTCATTCTGGCCTCAGAAATTGTGAATATCTGTAAAACTTTAATATTTTGAGTTCGTAACGTGTTCCTGGCACCAAACCACACAGAAGTGGTTATTCACCTCAGAAGCTTGTAGAGCCAAACTAATTTGCTAGATTAGAATATGGCAACTACAAAGTATTTAAATGTAGTAACTTTGATCCCAATGTAAAACCTGTGTGAATTAAAGTCCTTATCTTTTATTATGATTAAACTATGTGGTTGCTGTACCTATGCAGAGGGAACAGAGCTCTACGCGATGTGTGCAGCAACCTGCTTGTGCAGATCAGAATGCACAACTAGGGGCTAATAACAAACTAGGTGTTTGTTATTCTCCTTCAGGTGAAACATTTGCTGCAGGCATGATTTCTGCAAAAACTTTAGGACTGAGCCTTAAAAAAGGAATTTGCTTTTTGAATAACTTCTTTCTTTCTCTCTTTCTTTCTTTGAGTGAACATAAAAGGGTGCACAGGGTAGTGGTGTACAAAGACAAAGCCAGGCTGATTATTACAACTTACCAGTGATGCACAAGTGTTAGTCAAATGGAGAGATGACAGTGGAATAAGGAAACAATTAAACTTCAATAAAAGATAATAAGGAATAACATTCCAGTCAGATCTAATCACATTATGTATAGCATAACTTTCAAATTGGACGGCCATAAAACCAAACCACACCTCAGCCAGTTTGTCTGGCATCCGTCCTATATAATAAGCCAGAGGTTCCTCATGGCATAATTCCAAGGCAGTTTGAAACCATGTCTTCATTGGGGATGGCACTGAGCCATGTTTCCAAAGAAGCAGAATAATTTTTCTGGTGGGAAAGGTCAGGCAGTACAGAACCATGAGCGATGAGATTCCCTTTTTCGTCTTTTTCTCCATTCTTATGCCTTCAAATATACTTCTTTTAGTAGTAAAATTAATTCACAAACAGAAAAACGGTCGTTAAAGTAATGTTAAAGGTCTATTTAAACTGACGGACGGCAGAAAATCCAGAACCCAGGCAACCTGGCTTCTATCACTATAAAACTTAGCAAAGAATTTGATAGACTGCTTGATACCTTTCCTCTATCCTGCAAGTGTATTCCCCAACAAACTTTTAAAACTTTTACTTAAACAGATAAAAGGAAAAGATTGTAATGGATTCTCATTTCCATGTTCTATATTTGATATGTGCAAGGCATGCATTAATATAGTGGTTAATTTACATTTATCTTCCACTTTAAATAATACTCTTCTTTATAATGCATAAATGGATTCCATATGCTACCAGACAAATCACTCCTAATTTTCATTATTGAAGCACATACGGGAACTGTGCTCACCCAGGGTAAAATCCTGGCTCCATTGAAGTCAATGGCAAATTTCCCACTAATTTTGCAAGGGCCAAGATTTCACCCTTGATGTTCAGCCACCCTAATAATACAAAGAGTCAATGTTGAGAAATAGCATCCTGTCTTCTTATTCTTTTTTCTCATACATCAGATATGTTTGAGCAAGAATGGAGTTATCACTGAATTAATGTAATCCATTCCTCTGAGTTTTCTAAGTTGCATCAAGTTCTTTGCTTGAGGTCAGAGGGACACAGATTTACAGTAGCTACTCAGTTGTCTGTAAATGTTATCCTGGAGAGGAAGGGTAGTATGGGGCTTTCCAGCAGTAAGAAGCACGCCTTAGGGAAACTGTACTTTGATTGGACTCACCAAGAACCAGAAAAAAGCTCAAATTCCCCTTTATTTCTGTGTTGGATTTACAGTAATTCAACATTCCATCCTGCACATAGACAAGGGATGCACACGGAGAGGAACTTTAGTGAATCTGGCTGTATCACTATATTTTACCTTGAGTTAGATGGAGCTTAATATCAGACATTCCAGAGGTGGATAGCTGAATTCCAAGACTGACCTTGATTCAAATTTAAGCATCCCTAAAATTCACACAAGTTAATACTCTGGAAGCTTTTTGCATATCGAGTGTTTTAAACACTTAGAAGCTAAACCTCCATTTTCTTACCAGACCTGAGAAATAACTGACATCCAGGCACACACAAAAAATGAAAATATTTTATTTAACACATACACACTTTAAAGACTTAAAAAAAATTTAAACCCATCTGTTTGAAATGAAAAATCAAAAATTTCCAGATAGAAATTGTAAAGATATTCTGAGTTTTCTGTTCTGTTTGTTCCCTTTTCTGACCATAAATATTAGTCTGTTCAACTAAGATTCTTGAAGCATTCCAGTTAAACTGTAGTTTTGACAAATCAATTTATTGTTTGAATTTATGAAAACATACCACTCAGCCTAATAACTTTTTAAGATCCAGTTTATTTCAGTCTTTTCACTAGAAAAAATTGTTCATTAAGCTAATCAGCCAAGTTATTGGCTGGTGCAAATCTGAGAATTTCTACTAGTGTTTCTGGCAAGATCTTTGAAGTCATCACCATCACACCACTCTCTGCTGAAGCAGACGTTTTTCATACATAAGGGCTATCAGATTGGGCATCACATAATATGCGAGAAGCTGGTTAATAAAGAGTTGAAACAATAAATTAAATTAATATCTTGAATTTTAGCTGATTTGTCTCCACAAGGTATTATTCCATTTTATTTTGTCTGCATTTTTATTTTCAACACTAGGACATGACAAGTTGTGAATTATGATCTATTCCTTCCTACCCAGTCTCAACACAACTGGGTGTGAATTAATACTCCCTAATTTATGTACTGGAGTGTCTTATTACAATTATAAAATTTTATTAGAAAATGTTTTTTAATATTTATATTGTTAATTAAATGATGATGAGTCTCATAAATTCTGAACAATGAATTAGGTTGTATTAGGCACTATTCAGATTTCATCTGTTAGCCAATTAAGGTACACAGAGTTCTCTATTATTTAATATACTATACAATAAAGTTGGGCTGTGAGATTTTTATTTAGTGTGTAGAATTTCTTATTCAGATGGACTTTGTCAGGTAAACACAAGGGTGAGTATGGAAATATTTCCTTTTACAGATATTCATTCACTAAATATAGGAAAGAACAATAACTCTTCATTTAAAAAGTAAGAAAACCTCAGGTCACATAAACCTTGGGCAATTAAGCAGTGTTGGTTCTGAAGGCAACAGCAGTGTCTCCTGCCTGCCAACTTTCCTAAAGCACTTTAATCTTTCTTATTTTGGATGTAGCTCTGCATTTCATTTCGCCATTGTGAAAGCCTCATTCCAGATCTGTTTGTGAAAGCACTTGAGCATGTGCTTAAAGTCAAACATATGCTTCGGTGTGTCCTAAATTAAAGTGAGATCTGCAGCACTCTCAGGCATGTAGAAATTGAAGATGAGATGCAGAGTAGGAGTTGCAGTTCAAGTTAGATGTGGATTACATGACATTACTAGGATAAAGATATCCCGATTCTGATCGTAACTCATGAAACCAAAACCATCTACATAGATAATAGGGAAAGATGCAGCAGCCAGAGTGAGTTAGATAAAAAGGTGACATTTTCAGTAGAAAAAAGTGATTGCATGATATAAACAATAGGAAATTTTTCAGAACCATTCTGTATTTATGTAAACATTTTTTTAAATCACCTACTTTTTACTAAAAATTGTTTTCTATGAGGATTTCAATTCAAAATTAATTGTAGAAGGTTGCGAATTAATTTAATGCCCACAGAAGTTCGATTACTTTTGAATCTGGTAAAGTGAAGACTTGCAGATATGTACCAAAAAACCCACCTCCTCCTCAGCTTTTAGCCCTCTTGGCATAAGGTGTAAGGGCCCAGTCCCAGGCAGAGATTCTCTGTGCAAGGAATGCAGGGCTGAGTCCTTTAAAGTAAGGATTGTATGTGGCAGCATTCTTCCTCGTCAGGTGTTGCTGTGGTGAGAGTGCAGCCAGGGTTGCCTACTGATGCTTTATAAATAATGGAGTGCTCACAGAAATTCCATGCAAAATTGATTTTTGAACACTATATAAGAATATAATATGAAGTCTTAAAATGTCATTGAAAAATCTGTTTGTAATTTACTTTGCCTGTAAGAACTTACTGCCCCACTATAAACAATTTTACTGCACTTCTCCACATTAAACAGCAATTTTTTTGAGTATTTGTTCAGCCTTCTTGCTGTGACATGCCACTGTGAGCTGATAAAAAGGTGTTTAAAACTACACAAGCTCTGTTTCTTTTGTTGCCTGATTCAAATGGCAGGTGGAGATATCATTTTCATCGCAGTGCAGGTGAACGTTGTTAATGGTTCATTATCTAACACAGAATGTTAACAGATGAAATGCAAATGTACTGTTTAGAGAAGAATGAACATGCTTCTGTGCTTGCAAAAATTGTTCTTGTTCTTTTTTTTTAAACTTGAATAAAGACTGTGAAGTAGAGAGCAAAGATTCCTGGGGTTGAGGCCCAGGACAGGGGAATGGGACAGCTTCATTCTCATTGTTTTGTGTTCAAAGATTTCTTTGTAGCTTGTATTATTTTACTAAACACTTGAGTTAAGCTCCCACATTTTTTTTGAGCCAAAACTTTGTCAATATAGTTAAAAGTGCAACTT
This sequence comes from Cuculus canorus, assembly GCF_017976375.1. Classification (NCBI taxonomy): domain Eukaryota; kingdom Metazoa; phylum Chordata; class Aves; order Cuculiformes; family Cuculidae; genus Cuculus; species Cuculus canorus. The sequence goes on along the minus strand of NC_071406.1, from coordinate 24,678,297 downwards.
TACATGCAACTGTTACTGATACCACTGATAAATAATATGCACGTACAAATAAGCACAAGGAACTTTTAGCAATTTTAAAAGGCTGAAGATATTTTTCCGCCTCATTTCTTTATCTCAAAGGTAGGCCTGAATATTATGCTGGGGAAAAAAGGCATGTTCACTGATGTTTGTGCAGATTCCACAAGTATTCTGCAAATGTGTGGCATTTTATTTTCAGTAAAGGTGATTGAAGCATTTTAGATGACAGAACCCCAAGGGTATGGCCTCCCTGCTTCTTGCAGTGTTTCTACTACCAAAGCACTGAGGAACAGCATTGCTCGAGCTTGTTTTTATAGCTGTTCACACCTCTTCAGCTGTGCAGGGGCTTTTGACTCCATTGTATCTGACAAACCTGTCCAGATTATGAAATGCCAGAACCATTCCATATTAAAAGATCAAAGACATGGTTCTGCCAATTAAACCCAAGGGTCTTATAGGAGTATTAAAGAAAATACAGGAATTGCAGGAAAAGCTAGCTGGCTTTATACGCTACTTAACCATAGGTTCTTGATCAACTGGAGGAAGGTGTTTATACTTTTGGATTAACAACAGAACTTGAACTGTGCATAGATTTCCAGTTGTTCTTCAGTCATGGGTAGGCTTTAACATTTGACCTGAAAAGAACAGTTCAGAATTTATCATTCTGAAGCTCCTCTTCAAAATCCTCTTACTCTGGGTATAAGCACAAAACTGTCAAGCTCCTTCCCAAACAATTGAAACATGCCTCTAACACTAGTGGCCTCTAACCAGAAGAGCAAGGCTTATCTTCCAGAAGGTGTTTACTACAGGAAACCTTTCCTAGTAGGTTTTGTAACTTTTACTACAATCATTTTGCAACTTACATATAAACTTTGGATAATGTTTGAGCAGTCACCCAGCCTCTTTGATTCCTCTCACACCTGACCAGACTTTCCAGTCACAGAAGTACATCTAAATGCTGCTAAAAGCAGTGAGGAGAAACCTAGTTTTTCCCTGTTGGGGGTTGTTGCTGTGGTACATAGCTAGTGATGAGGAGTGGCAGCTGCTTTTAGACAGGAAGTTGGGTTGTTGGATACCAACTAATTAGTTAGTAGTGAGTGGAGGAATGTTATGAAAGAACATGTGTCTAGCAGAATAGTTTACGGCATAGCATTTCTCTGGGGACAATGAGGTAGTCAGGTAGATGTGAGGCCTATGAAGATGGCATGGCTTGGAGAGTGAAATATGTTATGAAAGCTTGCAGTTGGAAGACAAAGCTGCTAGGTAGCTGAGGAGTAGAAATCCATAGTTAGTATATGTTCCATAAAGTAATATATATTGCACAAAGACATGAAGATTGCTAAAATTTGGAGCCACTGTCTTGATTAGCAAGGGCAGCATTGGAGCTGAATATGAAAATGCAGCAGTACATGAGGATTTCTCTTTGAAATGACCTCTATTAACTTGTGGTCTGTTCTACAATATATTCCTTTCTCTGACATGTGAGCTAGGATATTGGGCTTGGTTTCTGCTTCTTCATCAACATTTAGGGCTAGTTAATAATGAAATAGGAGCGGGAATGATACAACTTGGGGATAAATGTCATTTCACACTGCTAACAAAACTTGGGGGACTTAATAATCAGAGGTTATGGCTCAGTATCTTCTACAAAGAGCTCTGCCATGCCGATGTTTCTTGTATTTCTGTAATACAACAGGATTTGTTTGTGAAACATAAAACTTAGCAATCAGATTATGTTGCTTCCTCTACATTTCCACTGAGTATATTCCTGTTCATCAGAGAAAGCTCTTAACATTTCACACTTTCCCCCATTCCTTTGCTAGTATAGTCTAGGAAAAAAAGTAAGTTCCATTGGGCTGGAACTCAGGAGACTTGAACTTCATTTCAATGTCTCCGCTGTCTTTTTTGACCTGGGCAAGTCACCCTCCTGTGCCGACTTCTTACCTGTATGTTTGGGACAGTGATTATTTGCCTGTTGCTTAACCATGAGACTTGGAAATCTAAGCTGTACGTAGACATTAGCCAGTGCGATGGTATCCTTGTTTTAGTAGACAGTTTTAACATCTTCTGTACGTAAAAGTGTGACAGAAATGCAAAGCTCTTGTAGAAATGATGGATCCATTTCTGTCCTTTGTGCAGAGTCTCACAAGAAATGTATGAAAGATATAAGGGGGGAAGTGGTGACACTATGGAGTTCCACTATGGAAGCTTGAAAACAGAGCTTGGAGTTGAGACCTTTTCTTTTTCTTTTTTACCTTGTCTGTGAAAGCAGGGGCTGTAATGGCATGAAGTGCTTACAAGGGGTGACTGTATGAATCTGCCCTGTTGTATGAATGCACTTTGTATCAAGAGTAGGATCAAAAGTCTGAAACGGGCAGGAAAAATACAGGCTATGGCTGGCTTCATGGATGTCTTTGCTTCCTGTACTAAAAACATTACTTGGTAAAATTGAGGAGACCTGTTTTGCTTCCTACAAAATGTGATAAGCAAGAAAGCCTCTAATGTTTGGCTAATCCTTCAAAAACTGTACTATGCTTTCACTGTTAAGAGAAATTTTTAAATTAGCATTAGCATGAAAATCTACAGATGTTAGCTCTTTATCCTTTGTCTAAGATCAGATTTATCTGACTAACCGACATTAAAAATGTGTAAATTTGTGGCAAACACAATGAATCTTGAATATATTAAGGAAACAAACAGATGAACCATCTGCAAACAAGATGTAGATCTGAAATAACTATGCCACTGGCACATTCCAAGAAAAATCTCTGGCATAATTTACACAAAGCAACTGTATCAAGAGGCTGAAACTATTTTTGTAGAAGGGCAAGTTTAATAATGACTACATATTATCAGTCAGCTTGCTGGGTAAATATTGACAATGGAGTGGCACATGCTGTAGACATGTATCTGCAACCTGCATTCCCTCCAGCAAAACTTCTGTATTCTGAATTTTGCCTATTTTTTTTTCCTTTTGTCTTTCCTACCCCTTTCTCATCTAAACTGATTGCAGTAGGTGTAGCTCTGCAACTACGGGAATCAGTTTTTTTACCCTCAAAAGTGTTTTGATAACTGATACATACACATAATAGTGCATAATTAATTATGCATACAAATGCTTAATATTGTGTAAAATAGGACAATTTGATAAGTGGAGAAAATTTACACAACACCATTAAGTAGACCTTAATTTTGCTGTACACCATTAAAGATTCACACATAATTCAGCTTTTCTCCTTCTGCTATCACCCAAAAAGATTTCACATTGTCACATAATGCTACTGCAAACTACTCAAGGTGAAAAGTAGTAGATTTTACTATTATGCGACGAACTACTGCGTTTCAGCTCGGTGTGTTTTCCCATGGCACTGGAATGTTTTGGCACCCTGCAGTTTCATTGATAGTGGTCATTGAGCAGCAAAAATTAGATCTTGTTTTCTTTACATGTTTACATTGCTGGCAAAGGTGAGACAACTCAACAAACAATGTGTCTTGGAGAATGTTTGCAGGGTATTTTGAATGGTGAATATATTGCAAACCTGAATAGAAACTAGGTTGTATTATATATTAAAAAGTGACTGATTTAAACCCTTTCCTAATGTATCTTGTAGGTTAGCATTAATTTGACATGCTGAGTGGATGGAATTTATGGGTATAATGCATTACACTAGGCAAATAAAAACATCTTCCTTGAGTAATAATGGTGAAGGCAGGCTCCATACTGGCAGGCCAAGCACTGCCTTACAAAGCTTTAGCTATGTAATATCCATCTGACTACTGTGGCAGAGCGAATGCAACACACTGCAAATTACTCCTATCAGGAAATACTATTCTGATATCTGACTATGAGCTTAGTATTTTTTAAATATTTTTTAAATCTCCATTCAGCATTTGTCTCTTCGACACCATTCCCATTTTCCCAACCTTCTTTTCTCTTCCCTCTTTTATACTGTTCTTAGCAGTTTACCTTTCTAGTCCCTCAGGTATTTAAAATTAACTTATGCCAGAAGGTTTTATCACCTTCCTCCTCACTTTTGTTTGCGTCTGACTTGGTTCATAAGAGCAAGTGACGATAAAATACTAGTGCCAATATTCACTAGTACATCATGCATGCACAATTACAGCAAGAACAGGCTTAGCTCTGGAAAGCTTACAGTTTTAATTAGACTTGCAATTTTAACTAGATTTCCAGAACAAACCTTGGAAATTAACATAGAGAAAAGGAAGAGATTTTCCACATTGGTAACAGGGTTGGAAATAGAACCTGTCTATAACTCTTGACTTACTACATTACTTTGTCATTTTACTGGTACTTCTTTTCTTCTACTCTTCCAATAAATGAATTGGCCTCATTTTGCCTTTCAGGAAAAGATGAGACATTTATTGTGGAACCTCTTCTACAAAAACAAGGCCTTGACTTACTGAAATGGAGTTATGGAGTTCCATTACACTTGGAGCTGAGCCCATACTAAAGACCTGCTTGGGACTGTAGTCAGATTATGAAGTGTTTGTCTGAAATGTTTGTCTGAAATGTAACCGCTTTTGTAGCTTGATCCTTCCTTTTCAATAGGAGTTTGAGAACCGAGTTAAATAATCAGAATAAAATAAAGCTGCTTCAGTCTGGGTTGGATGATGATTTAAGCAGGTAGATGAGATTTCCCTTCATTTGTGGGGAAGCTGTATGTGTATATCCAGAGATAAAAGATGTGTTGAGTATCCGAGTATCCTTTTTTTCCCTCCCTTTATTTATTTTTTTTTTTCAGGATTACTTTTTAGGAGCTGGCAGGTGTTAGCTCTTTCCAAAACCTGTGGAAATTATGATCTGTGAGTATGCCTTCGCCTGTGAGGTCAGCCAAAGGATTTTGCCACTGCCCAGATGGATTTTTTTAGGCTCTAAATATTCCACATCCTATCAAATTCAAGAAAACTTATATCTTGCAAGAATGATCCAGAGCTTTGTGACTCAAAACAATGCCTTCCCTCACTAATAATGGAAAACATTTGGGGTTTTGGCAGTTGGGTTTTCTTTGTTTGGAATTTTGACCCTGAACCCTCTTAATCCTAAGCAATTACATCTACTCAAGTCAGCTAAACGAACATATATAAGAGAATGAAGTTCCAGAAATGCTTAAGAGCTTTCTGGCTTTCTTTTCAAAAGATATGCTCTAGTTCAGCCACAAATTACTTGGCTAGACACTGGAATTGCTGGGTGAAATTCTATGGTCTGTGTTTTGCAGCACTTCAGACTAGATGATCACAGAGGTCCCTTCTGACCTTGAAATATGTGGGTTGGGTGTTAACCTATATCAGCAAAGCCAGAATGAGGAACACAGGAATGTTGGATTTTAGCACATGAAGGCTTGTTCAGTTTTTAGTTTTGCTTTTAGCAAATCCCTTAATCAAAAGAAATAAGTTGTCTGGAAGCCCTAAAAAACTACTTTACAGCACTTAATCACTTGCCCAGTTCAGTGTTAAGGAAAAAATCTATCAGATAATCAGAGGGATTTTTCTAACTGCTTCTCTGAGATTTTCTCAAAGTCTTCATAATGCTAATCCTTTAGGAGCTCCTAATGCTACAGAACCTGCATGGTCTTAGCTGCAGCATTTACTTCTGAGGGGCTTGTAACAAACACAGTGTGTTTGAAATCAAGCACATGAAATATCCCTAGAATTTTCCAGCTTTGATTTATTACTGTTTCTAGTTGTATATGGAGAAACTGAGGGATTTTTTTTCTTTTAAAACAATTGTAGTGCTTTTGCCACGAGAAGCCTCATTCTGGAGTATTTACTGGGCAGGCTTCAACATCATTCTTTTCTTTTCTCTGAGATACACTAGCAAAATGGGGGCATGGGGTGGTGTATTTTTGATACACAAGCATTTTAAAGCGCAATGCTTAAAAATAAGTGTCTGGTGCAACAGTTTCTTTTACTCCTTTATTGTGATAAGCATTGAATTGCAAGGCAATTGACAACTGTTGAACTTCCAGTAGAAACTGAAGATATGGCTATATACCAAGTTTGATAGTGACAAGTATGCCTATAAGAACCCATTTCATAGTTCTTGAGAGTTCTGTATGAAGCTGCCTTTTTACATCACTTGTTTGTTTTCTGTAAGCTGAAGTTTCGGAATATGTTTCAAAAGTAACTTCTGGTTCTGCTGCCTGTTCTGATTTATTGGTTTTGAGGATGCTACCTTTCTGTTACCCCATCAAGCAAAGGTATAAGAGAGCCATCAATATCCTTGTTTCTCTCTCAGGCTTTTAATCACCGTTTCTCTAAACTACTCAGAGATGAGACTAGAATTGCTGTTGCATAGGCTGAAAGGATAAAAGTCTTTCTCATTTTGCTGGTTTGAAATGCAGGGTAAAGAGTCATCTTTACTGTAAACCAGTAAAGGATTGGCTGGTCTTCTTGCATGGCTGTTCAAGTGGAAACTATATCATTCCTAAACAGTAACTACTGTGATTTCTTGGAGTTTCTCTTTCTAATTTGAATTCAGAATTCATTTTCAGTGTATAATGATTTCTTTCTAGTTGATGAACAGGACTGAATACCTCAAGTATAAAACTACTAGCGTGTGGGTAGTTTAATTAGATAGAGAGGTATCTCTCAGTGCACCTCTGGTGCAAGTTTCTGATGCTGATACTGATGGCTACAGTGCAATGTCAGCTCACAACAAAATTAAAAAACATTGAAAAGCAGTCTGTCTAAAGCACTTATGACAGCTTGTACCTTCCAGTTGGATGATTGGCTCACTTAAAGGCTGGTCTTGATGTGGATTGTATTTCTACAACATGAAAGACATACTGCTTTTTCACATTTTACAATTTTTTTCAGGTAGGTTGGGGTGAAAAGAAAATACTGCTGATTGCACAGTGATATACAGAAGGATAAAAAGGATGAGGTGTTTTATTTTTACCTGCAGACTGTAGTGAGAAATGATAGATAGGTGAGCTCATTTTCTCCAATTGTTTCATTGTAGCTCATCCCAATACAGGAACACTATGTCTTAGGCTACAAGTGAACTCTCTAAATCAAGATGCTGTAGTCAAGAACATAAACCATGTACTTATTGATCAGAAACACACAGAAATACTTTAAAAGTCCATCCCTGCATTCACTGAGGTAAATTTCTTCCTTGGTCATGTCAAGGTCCAGTTCAGCATGCCAAAAAGGACCGTGCCTAAATGGAACAATAACCTAAAAACTCAGCCTAAATATACTTCTTAGTTCCAGCTGGAAACAGCTGGCATTAACCCAAAAATAATGACAGAATTTGTGGGGGCTTTTTTTCTTCATTCTTTCACCCTGTCCCATTTTCTGTTTAAAGTATGGAGCCATTGTAATTATAGCTTAACACCACGTAGTGACTGGTACAACTTGAAGACTTCAAATGTGCAGCAGAATATGGCATACAAAGCAAAAGACCTCAAAAGTCCACAAAAATGATTACAAAAACTGTTCACAATGCTTCTGCTTAACGTACTGTATTTCCACCATGTAATGGTCAATGTCCTTGAAAACTGTGGCAGTTTTTAGGCTGCTGCAGTCCATTCATAAAAAAAATTTAAAAATCCCCAAACTATAGGAGAGCCCTGTTTTACAAATCAAACACAAAGTTTTGGTTAATTATCATTGCTTTTTTAGGCAACAATGGGGCATCATTGCACTGTGCTTTCTGCAGTATGTCCAGTAACGAACTATTTCTGTATTTTATTAACTACATTTTTCAAGGGACTCCTTAGACACTTATACAACTCATGTGACTGTTTTCCATTGTTTTCAACAGGAACCTGAATGACTTCTGCAGTTGCGATGGAAAGTTCCTCTTACCCTTGATCAACACTAGACTTGACAGGCACTTATGACTTCTTTTTTCTTCTCTGTGATAAGCAAAAAGAGAAGATACCCTAAAAGCATTTATGTTGTTACAACTAGTCCTCCACTGACAAGGTAGTTACGTGTTTTCCACCTCCTTACAATTTACCAGTTCCAGTATAACGTTCACCTGCACTGGGCCACGTATCAGCCAGCCAGTTGCATGCAGGCCCCAGTCTTGGCTAGACATCGAGAAAGACAGGAAACAGTACAGCCTGAACATAATGAAACAAAGATGAGGAAGCTGCCAGGGTATCCTGATGACATCACAGCCTGATCTTTTTGACTCTCTTTGGGGAGACAATGACAAACAAGCTAAGAATCTTACTATCATCCTAAATGATCTGTTGATTTTCTTTTCATTCCCTCTAGCTTTTTTCATTTAGGTCTTGCTGAGGTTGGAAGTTTCTTCTTTTTTTTTGGAGGTGGGAAAAGGAATCTTCTTAATTCCTGGTGAAGTTGCCTACTTACTATTCCCAATGGTTGGATCCTATTTTTCCACCAATGCACTAGAAGAGGAATGTAATTAACTGCATTATCTCTGAATAGGAGTTACATAAATCTACCTGGGAGAAGAAGACTCAATAAGAGGATAATTTCCTCCTTTGACACATCTGACTCCTATTGATTTGAATGAAAATGTATGTGCATCTGAGGCGCAATATACATAGAGAAGGGCCTGAACTAAAATCTCTGGGTTGACCTACTAAATTAGCTGAAAAACAGGAGACAAACTTTGCTTCCCATAAAGGTCTCATTTTGCAAATATCTGGGAAGCACAGGAAAGTAAGTATTTTTTGAAGTGCATCATGTTAACAGGATAATTCTGTGAATACTCATGAACTGATACAGTTAGTCAAATCAAATACAGTAAATTCTTTATTGTTGTAAACAATGCAAAGAGTTTTCTTTCATTTCCCTATTTCAAGCATAAGGGAGAATTATAGTAGGAGCAAAAGCAGTGACAAATCATAAAGCTATTATGTGTGATGTTTATTAAATCAAGAAGGAAGAAATCTCTGGGGTCTGCAACTCTTCACAAGAAATTAAGAAGAAACATTCTTAAAGTAACCTAATGCTCTTGACATTCTCAGCTTTATTACTCATCACAAATTCTTAATTGATCCTGAGATTGGCCATTTTTGTCATTTAATATGTTAAAAAAAATCATGCTTTATCTGTTTTTATAGAGGAAAGCAGGGTGATATGAAAACTTCTTATCCTCGTTGAAATAAGAGAGTGCCCTGATACAGGGATTTTGTGTAAGAGGTGTAAAGCAGCTCTTAGTGCCATTTCTGGAACATGCACATTTTACAGAGGCTTTACTATTTCACTACTGACAGAACTGGGAGAGGAGCCCATCATGCTGCTACGCAGAACGGGGTTTTGCCTTATTGCTCACCACCAGGAATGGCCCTGTGTTGATTCCTACTTCTACACTGTCTGCTCTCCTCCAAGAATCACCTTTTCTGCTGTACCAATGAGACCATTAATGGAAACCCTGTAGTATGCCATCAGAACTCTACTTCTTGATCAATAGTTATTTACCTCTCAGAGGTCAGAGCTTGGCTAATATAGCTGAATAATTTTATTGATAGATAGCATAACAATGAAAAATAAAGTTTAAAATAGAAGATGAATGAATTCAGCAGTTTCTTTGGGAATGAATATTATTATTTGAAAATTTTAATAGCTGGCGGAATGCTGAAAGGGCAGACAACAAAAGCATTGAATAATTGTCCTAGGACTATAATCAGACTTCCATTATTGACCTCTGCTAATATTCTACTGTAACTGTCTGCTAAATTGGTTCCTTGGGGCTTGAAATATACAGTGATGTTATGAGTTCCTATTGTAAATTGCCACACAGAAAAGTAGCAAGTCTCTGAAATAGTGCTGGCCCTCGTTTGATCAATACTCAATTCTAAGCAGTGCAAGAGGCAACTGTTGCCATAGAAACATTGATGTCACCGAGGTTGAACAGTGGCTCTTACAACAAATCATTTCCTTTGAGCAGCTGTAATTGACTATACGTACAGTTTGCTGTCACCTGAGACTATTTACATCAAGCTAGTAACAGAGCTGCATTAGTTATTCTGGGAGTAAGAGGGTTAGCTCTTCTTTTTGTGACCTTACAAATACCTAGGAGGATATTGTCATGGCAACCAGAGATATAAGAGGATGAACATTAAGGTAGCTACATAATGCAGTAGCATTCTTTTGGAGCACGAGACGTAGTTTTAATAAACTTCAGCCATTGCATAATATAAACATTACATTAAAATATCTCTGTCACAACTTTTGACTTCTAGAATTGTTACCTTTGGCAAAGGTGAAAGCAAGAACCTTTGAAAACAGTTGCAGAACTTAACCGCTGCCCAATGTGTACTGAGCTGCTACAGAAACACAGTTTTACAGGATCAGGGAATGAGTTTACGATGGAGGGCCTTTTTCTGCTTTCAGATGCAATGGTGCGTGTTGATCTGCAGGTAGTGCTCACTTCGGTATTTGAATCATTAAGGTCCTTTTTCTCAGTTAGCTAGGTATTATTTACATGCATTTTTTAAAGCAAAGTCAGTCTGCTGTTTAAATGACTTTGTGCTCTCATGTCAGAATGTTTTCCCTCAACGGAGGTTTTAAAGTAGGCATTCTATAAGCTCCTTTAGTGCTTCCCCTGTAGCATCTGCCTTTGTTCTCTGAATGATTCCTCGGGAGTGGAACGTCGCTGTACCCTGCAATGCTTGGTAGTTCCATGGAAGAGTGAGATTGGGTTGTAAAGCAGCTGCAGTGTATTGCAGCACTCAAGCAGTTAAAAGGAAAACCTCAGTAATGCCTAACTTAGAAGCTCTCTAAATGCAAATCGATGACCTTGCCATGAAAATATATATTGTAGTACTTTTAAAAAGAGTGGTATCTGATGCGATACCATAATTACCCAAACCTGCTACATTCTGTAGTGTAAATATAAATTTAGTGACCTGTCAGTCAGTCAAATAGACCAACGTTCTTTTGTACATCGATAATAAAAATACTGTGCATCTACAATCTACCAAATTTCAGGTAGCCTCCATATGCCTATAATCACACATATATACAGTTTCCACATTTTATACTGCAAAAATATAAAATTAATATGATTGCTTATTCTAATGGTATGATATATAGGCTTTATGTCCTCATATACTTGTAACTACTGAGGAAATAGATTAAGTTATGTGGCTTTTTAAATACAATGCCAGTGAAATCTCATAGCATCTCACATCTATCATTTCTTTCACAAAATGCCCTGCGCATGTGTGATGTCCTATTTATGATAAAGCATAGTTGACTCATAAAAATTCATAGCCACAAGAAATCAAGGCCTCGAGATCTTTCTGAAAAAACAGCAGCAACGATGCAACAGGTAGGAGCTGTTTTTAAAAGTAACATTTATTTAAAAAGGATATATATTAAAAAAGTTTATTTTCATATCCTAGGACATATCTTTCTGATGAGAAGGGAGACGCTCTCCTGAGTCTACACAGAAAGCATTTCAGACTTTCTTGGATCTTTTTCTGTAATTTCTATTACTGCTCACTGTTACGGACAAAATCCAGGGGAATTCCACTATTGGTCCAGCAATTTGTGTGCTCGAACTGTTTAGAAAGTTATTAGGCCATAGATGTTGCCTGTGTCTTTGGGTGAAAGAATCATGACATTTTCTGCTATTTAGAAATACGCTTTGTGGGAATGTATTCTTGAAATGCAACATGAAATCACAGCTGTGTAAAGTACAGTATATAAAAGTAACAAAATATAAGCACATGCTGACATTTTGATTTAGGTGCAATAAAACTAATTTACAGGGAAGAACTGAGAATGCTGCATTCTTTCCTTCCTTCAGATTCAAACAGGCTTCTTTCCCTTACCACCCACCTTTTTTTTTCTGAGGAAGATTGTATAACTTTTATGGGATAAAGCGAATGATCTCTAGTGTATGGCCTTGTTGTGATCCTGTCACACAGATGGCTGAAAAAAACCAGTCTTGTTGATACGTTGAAAAAATCCTCCCTTAGAACCCAAATGCAAACAGATTTTTTTAGTATTCAGAGGCTGTACAGACAAGGGTCTGGTGCTGAGTCTGTTCTCATTTTATTTCTGGGTGGCCATGTCAGCTGTTGCTCGGTTCTGATCTAATTCATATATTGGGCTGAGCAGAGACTTCTGTGATTTTTGTTTGCCTCCACCGTGGTAGTTGGTATCAGTGTGCAGATGACCTGCTGCTCGCTTAGATGAGACAGTCCTTTCTGAAGCCTCATGACTGGTTTTGAATATTTTTGAGGAAAACTTGAATAAGAATGAAAGATGAGGTTGAGATGACATTTGTGTTTGGACATTCTAATACTATGGAAATATTTGAATCCCGAAAAACATTGTCAAAACGTGAACTATAAACACTGTGGCAGTGGCATCAGACACACAGGAGGTCAGAGAACTATTTATGTAAGAGGCAAACTTAATGAGAATGTCACTGTTTTGGTAACTGAAAAGCTGCCAGTCCTTTGTGTAGTCAGAGCAACACAGTAGTGAGGACAAGTTAAAATTATGGAGTGCTGAGAGGTAGGCAGAGCAGTGAACATACAGAAGCAGCAGCAGCACAAGTACAAAAGGGCTGAGATTCTGCTGTCATTATAGATATCCTTCTGTGCCCTTCATGATTCACTGGCAGAGAAACACAGACACAGTACTGACAGCCTCTCTGCAGGCTTTGGGACAGGAAGGAGTATTTTATCCATTAGATGTGATAATGCAGGCCAGGACTGTGAGCCGTAAGCATAGAATAGCCAAGGGACAGCTCTTGAAGCTTGATGAGCTCTACAAATGTGTGTGTGAAATACTCAGCAGAAAGCCTTAGGTTGCCAGTGGTCTTTGGCCAGCATTGTATATAAACTTTCCATGACCCACAGAGACAGCTATGCTGTGAGAATGCTGAGGAGGTTGAAACTGAGGGTAGGATACTCAGGAGATGAGGAGGAGGAGTGCAGAAACCTCAAAGCTACACAAACTACTAAACAATTTGTCTCAGGGAGGAAAAAAGACCAGTTATAGAGATCAACTCCTTCTGTTAGAGGTCTAATATAAATGTCCATATCCTGGAGAAACGACCAGCATTACATGTATTTCCTGACATTGGTTAAAAGTATGCATATTTCTTAGTAGTCATTTTGATCTATAAATCATGTAACTGTGGTAGCACTAAACCTTAGTGTAGCTACAAAACTATTGACTGGCATGGCTTATTTCTCCCATATGGGGTAGGGTTATTTTACCAGTAGCAATTGTAATTTCTTTGGTATATCTTAGGATCACACTTCCAGCACAGTGACATAGTTTTCTGGTAGTCCTATAGTAGTAAAACCCACCTGGCATGGATTGATCTACCGTCCCATCTAGGAAGTCTCAGGTTATGAATTCTTGTGACATGATTTAGTCTGGGATTTAACACTAGTTTTTCTGGGAATCCAGTACCTTTGACACAAGGGGACACTTTTACCAACTTGCTGTTGATCAATTGCCTGCTATGGCAGACCGGCTGAACTCATGTTAGGGTTGCAGACACCCATCCCACCCTTTAATCCTGGTGTTTCCAATAGATGCTTTCTCTAGGCCAGGGACTTTATGTGGCTGAGTTCCTTTTGAACTTCTAGATTCCTCCTCCTCTAGTACAAGTCTCTGGGGCTTGGCTAAGTTGTCTCCCCATGTTCTTGCAACTGGCTTTTACTTCCTCTCTCCACTCTCTTTAGTCAGGTGTGAGACTGCTAAATGCCCTTCCCTGTGGCTTCAGCTGAGAGATAATAGGACTGAAACAAATGGAAGGCTTTCCCATATGACAGTACCCAAAACTTAACAGAAGACAAAGGGATGAGACAGTCCAAAATATTTTTTCACAAGAGAAATTGTGCTGGATGCTATAGGTGGGGCTGTGCTACTGCTCTTTGTAAGGGTTACTAGTAGAAACCTCTTGAAAGTCAGACAGTTGCTTTTTGGGGATGAGGAAAAAAAACAGATACTTTTGCAGAATCAGAAAGAAGTCTTCCTTTTTCTACACTCTTTCTTAAGAGGTAATTTTATTTTGATTATTATTTGGGATGAGCAGTACCATGCATGCTTTGAAGGGCACATCTGCAGTGGTACGGAAGACTGCCATCCAGCTGGCTCTCACTAGTGGGTGGATGTCCACAGCCATCAGTGGCTTGAGAATGTCTGTCCATACACTGGACACTGGAGGAAGATGTCTTTTGTGGCCTGGATATTGCTGAGAAGAGGTCCTGTTGGAATTCTTGGGTCTGTGCAATTTGCCTGGGCTGTGCCTTTAAAGAGTGGAGAAGCCATGTGTCCCCTCTGTGTCAAAGATTCTGAGCACTGACTCCTCTAGGTGTTTTTACTCATTTTTGTGAGGGAAGTAATGAGTGTCCCATCTACTCCTGCTGTGCTGAGACCAGAGGGATGTGGGCAAGCAAGGTGTCTTGGGCCTCACAGCCTCATTCACACATTCTGGTTCACTCTGGTTTCCATCACTGCCTGCTGGGCGTAGCTCAGCATCTACAACCTAGACCCTCCCCTCAGTCAGTACTGCCTCCTGAGCCCTTGCATCATCATCAGTCTGAGTAGAGGCAGGGGGTGTGGATGTTCTTTCAAGGTCTCTCACAGAAGGAAACTGTGACAGCTACAATGAATGAGTAGGAAGTTGTGAAGAAGCACGAGGGAGGTGGGGAGGTGAGGATGCAATGATGGGAATAGCTTCAGACTATATTGCAAGCTTGGTGCTGCCTAGCAGTCTAGGACAATGAGAAAGGGGGTCATGTTTTCAAGAGCTGGGTCTTAGCTATCTACAGGGCAACATATTAGGGAGGGAAATCAGTTGCTTGGCATCTACTTGCATGTTGGCTGTCTAATACAGAGGTGATTTCTTTGGTCTTTAGTGTAGGTCTATCCTATACCGAACTCAAGACAATATAAACTCTTGTTTGGCAATGGATGATAAATTAATCTTCATATTCAAATTCCTTCTATGGAGTTAATATTAACATTCATAATGCTCTTTTGGTATAAGTCTGTAAATCTGTGGCTATGCTCTCCTTTTACCAGAGCTGCATATCAACCTTCATGTCTATACTTAAATGAACGTTTTCATTCCTAAAATAGGAAATGCTGACCCCAAAATGGTATGAGTTATGCATTTCTTTTCATGACAATACATCATTGACTTTACACAGGGTGTCAGAAGAAAATACAACAGAAACTATAATGAAAAAAATGTGCTCCATTTGGCCTTTGTGAAGATAAGCGTGGAGTTCCTGTAGTATTATATATTGCAACTACCTTGGTATCAACATGAGATTATTAGTAGATAATAATATTTAAGTTCATCATGATTAATGCAATTAACAAGCATACAGAAAGCAATAAAGATTTTTCTGTGTTACTGGAAATGCTTTTAGATGCCATTATATGGACTCCATCACTGTATATCACATATTTAAGACTGTTCTTTCCTTTTGCTGGAAGCTTCCTTCCCTTGCAAAAAGTAGAGGTGGGCTGGACAGTTCATCTGACATAAAGCACCTCTGGGCCGGAATACTTATGCGGAGGAAGGAACTTAAGAAAGTGGTGGGACATGTTGCCTCCTTTCCTGGCCGTGCTTATGCTGTTATTAAGAAACATAAATAATCATAATAAATTATTAATAGCGATTTATACTTAGCACTTGCTTATGCAATTTATTGCCAAAAGATGGACTTAGGCCCTATCTGCTCAGTGCAGTAGGCCATATTCTCAGCATTTAAGTTTGATTTTGCTAAGAATCAGAGTGGTCTATTACTTTAGTTTAAAAATTTCCTCTAAAAGCCCCAAACATGGATGGCTAGAATAGGTTCCATGTTTGTCATTTAAACTGATGATGTCTAGAGTGGGAAAAAATGCACTGTGCTACTGCCACTGCTAGAAAAGAACTTCTGAGAGGAGACATGTGAAGTTCTGTGTTAGAAGGCAGTTGTTCTGGGTTAAATGCAGGTTTCCTTGTCCATCATTTGTGGCAGAGATGTGTTGGGCTTACGGGTTTGAATACGAACCGTCTTAAAAGGGAGTGACTGACTGACTTCAGTTAGAATGATAGTCTTACATTAGTGATAGAAAGAGCAAGCCTCTCATAAGGACAGTAGTGAAGAAGTAGTAAAATAAATGTTTTAGCAAGATGGAGGAAGCTCTGTGGATGTGCTGAAGCATTTGCCAAGCTGGGCTATGTTGCTGTTAATCAATGTCTACAGAGAACCTAATGGCCTTTTTTCTTGAGTACGTTTACTTAATTTCATCTTCACTCCTTCCACCAATCCAAGTTGCAATTCAGACAAATCTCCTGTTTAGTCATTCTTGGGCAAACTGTGCAGCCGTGCATTTTCAGTGTTTAAATATTACACTGTCAATCTGGTTTGGTGCTACGAGTGGCTTTAGAACAGCCACAGCACCCATTTTGAATTTGAAGTTAGAGAAAAGTTATGCGTTACAGACTATGGTTGGGTCTGCATTGAAGGCTCAG
Organism: Cuculus canorus; assembly: GCF_017976375.1. Taxonomy (NCBI): domain Eukaryota; kingdom Metazoa; phylum Chordata; class Aves; order Cuculiformes; family Cuculidae; genus Cuculus; species Cuculus canorus. Next base: position 24,661,826 of record NC_071406.1, on the reverse strand, counting down.
TAATAAATGACCTTGTATCAACAGAGCAGGAGAAAGCTGAGGTACTCAACAACTCTTTTGCCTCAATCTTCACCAACAACCACTCTCCTCACCCCTCTTGGGTCAATGGACAACCAGAAGGGGACAAGGCCGGTATAGCGCCTGCCACTGTAGGGGAAGATAAGGTTCGTGACCACCTGAGGAACCTGAACCTATATAGGTCTATGGGACCTGATGAGATGCATCTCAGAGCCCTGAGGGAATTGGCCGATATGGTGGCCAAGCCACTCTCCATGATATTTGAAAAGTCATGGCAGTCAGGAGAAGTCCCTGGTGACTGGAAGAAGGGTAACATTGTGCCCATTTTTAAAAAGGGTAGAAAAGATGATTCTGGGAACTACCGATCTGTCAGCCTCAACTCTGTGCCTGGGAAGATCATATAACAGATTCTCATAAAAACTATGCTAAAGCACATGGAGGACAGGTAGACATTAGAGGCAGCCAGCATGGCTTCATCAGGGGCAAGTCCTGTATGACCAACCTAGTAGCTTTATATGATGGGATAACCACAGCAGTGGACACAGAAAAAGCAATCTATCTGGAATTTTGTAAAGCCTTTGACACAGTACCCCACAACATCCTTCTCTCTTATCTGAAGAGATATGGATTTGATGGGTGGACTGTTTGGTGGTTCAGGAATTGGTTGGATGGTTGCATTCAGATAGTAGTGGTCGATGGCTCAATGTCCAGATGGAGATCAATGACAAGCGGTGTCCCACAGGGATCTGCATTGGGACCAATGCAGACCCTTCTGCTGTTTATTATCTTCATCAATGATATAGACAGCAGGCTTGAGTGCACCCTCAGCAAGTTTGCACGTGACACCAAGCTGTGTGGTGCAGTTGTCACAGCAGAAGGAAGGGATGTCACCCAGAGGGACTTGGCCAAGTTGGAGAAGCGGGCCTGTGTGAATGACAGGAAGTTCAACAAGGCCAAGTGCAAGGTCCTACACCCGGGCTGGGGCAATCCTCGGTTTCAATACAGGATGGGGGATGATGTGATTGAGAGTGGGCCTTGCAGAGAAGGATTTTGGAGTGCTTATTGATGAGAAGCTCGACATGAGCTGGCAATGCATGCTCACAGCCCAGAAAGCCAACGGTATCCTGGGCTGCAACAAAAGAAGCCTAGCCAGCAGGTTGAGAGAGGTAATTCTGCCCCTGAACTCCACTCTCACGAGACCCCAGCTGGAGTATTGTGTCCAGTTCTGGAATTCTTAATATAAGAAGGATATAGAACTGTTGGGACAGGTCCGGAAGAGGGCTATGAAGATGATCAAAAGGCTGGAGCACCTCTTCTATGAAGACAGGCTGAGAGAGTTTGGGCTGTTCAACCTAGAGAAAAGAAGGCTCCAGGGAGACCTTATAGCAACCTTTCAGTACCTGAAGGGGCTATAAGAAAGGTGGGAAGCAAAGTAGCGATAGGATGAGGGGGAATGGCTTTAAATTGGAGAGAGGAAAGTTTAGACTAGACATTAGGAGGAAATTCTTCACAATGAGGGTGGTGAAACACTGGCACAGGTTGCCCAGGGAAGTTGTGGATGCCTCATGCCTGGAAATGCCCAAGGCCAGGTTGGATGTGGCCTTGGGCAGCCTCATCTAGGGGGGTTGAAGCTGGATGATCTTTAAGGTCCCTTCCGACCCAAACCATTCTGTGATTCTATGATTCTATGGTTAGATGCAAGTATATTTGTACAAAACAAACTCTGTCCTTTTGGAGACTAGGATGAGATATGCTTCTTTGCAGTGGAGAGCCTGACTGATGTGAAGCTTAACACATACCTAATTACAGGGCAGACTTCCCCTTTCTGCGATTCAGAAGCATTAATTAAAGACAGAAATTTATTACAATCTGCTCCATTATCTCCTGTCACCTTTACACAGATGAAGGCTAGAATCTCTCTCTCTCTAACAGAGTTCTGCTCACAGAACTACAGCAGTTTGGCAGAGACTTCCTACATTATGTAAGCAAGCAAAACAGATATTAAAGAAGACAGTTCACTTGGTAGATCTACTTTATAAATTATGTTTCTTCTCCATCTACTCTCTGTTTCTGGGAGGTGTTTAGACTGACATGAGTTACAATCTCTTTTGGAAAAAGGTATTGGCTCCTGGTCAGGCACCCTGGCAGAGACATTCAGAGCACGTGCCACGCTTGCGGCAACTGGCACCAGGCTCAGGCTGAATGCTTTCCAACACATGATGTGCATGGCACAGCTGTTGGAGGCTGATGCCTTTGAACTGTTGTGTCACTCCAATCTGCCTTCCATCACTGTAGCCCATTAGAGGGATTATTTTGTTCTCTAGATGAGAAAGGGTGCTGCTAATTTCTAGATGTAGAGGCTAGTTTCATGGTTTTGTATAATAAACTCACAGTAGCTCCAGAGCAGAAACAACTGTCATTCCTGCAAAGGTAACTGTACTGAACATCTCCCAGGGTTGCAACACTGCAATCCAGTGTGGGAAAGGAGCAAGAGGAGACTGCAAAGCTAAGAAGCTTACAATGAGAACATAAACAAGAAGGAAGACACTTACTGCTGATACAATCCTTTAAAAAAAAATTTCAAATGTAAAACCATGTCAAACATCAGAAAAATTCCTTGCTCTCCTCACAGAAAGAGGCTGTTGGCAAACAGAACACCCTGAAAGTTAGTACACAGTTTAAACAACACCTAGGGACTGCCTGATGAACAGAAGAAAAAATATCTAAAAATTCTTCATGCATGGGGCCCAGCCTTTCAGTGTGATTAGTTGGGTCCAGTTAGGTCAACTTCTATCTATTATTTCCAAACAAGGTATTTATGATTAATCATAAAGATGAATCAGAGTTTTTATAGGAAGCTAGAAGAGGAGACTTTTCCTGAGGCCATTTGGAATTCTTTTGAGTCTCATCAAAAGAGCCTTGACTACCTTACCCTGACAATGATGAGGAGCACCATATTCTAGCTGCACACAGACAGCTAAGTTGGAAGTTGACAGTGCCCTTGTAGAACCAGCTGTGTCTTTAAATATAATATAAACAAAAATAAGGCAGCCTAAGACTCTCAGCTCTTGAAGTTCAGACCTTGGATCCAGACTATGGGCTCTCTGCCAGTGAATTGGATATGCTGTGTCCCAAATACACTTTTAAAAAGCATGTATTTTAGCTTCCTGCAGGCTGTAGCTGCCAGCCTTCCTGCTAACTTGATCTTATCTCACACTTATCCCACTAATGGTACATCAATTACTTCAGCTGGGATGTGCCTACCCCTCAGCCTCCCACCTGGCTAGATTGCACAGCCCCTCTAGGTACATTTTGCCTTCCAATGCCATGAAGAGGTGTAGGAACAAATGCAGCCAAGCTGGAAGCCTTCCTTTGTAGCTGGTGACTAGGATCACAAACCCAGCTCCATGGGAGTACGTGGGGCTGCTCATTATCCTGCTGCTTATGCTTCCAGCATGGACAAGTGTTCTTAGAGGACGTGGATACTCACTGATGTGCTCTGATGTCCACTCTATAGAAAAGCTCTGTTCAGTGCTTGCTGCATGTTCTTCTGAGTCTTTTCTGGAGCAACCACAAACCTGGTCTTTGCATCCTTGTTCTCTTCTGAACGGACAGTGGGAAATGTCCTGGTCTGTGTTAGTCACAGCCTTCACTTAATGTAATTCCATTGAGAAAACACCATGTAAGATTGTAATGGTTTTCTAAGTTCAGCACTGGAAGGTTGCAGGGTCTGCCAGGAGGTGAATGTCTCTCAGATGTTATTTGCCTGTGCTGCTTCATTTCTTGCACTGGGAATTCAGTGCTGCAGGCCACTCAGGGAAGAGTGCTTCAGGTCTGTACAGCATACGTGAGGGTACTCATGTCGAGTTGTCTCTGCAAGAGCAAATGTCAATCCCTTTTCCCTCTTTGCATAGTAGATGCCCAAAGACGACATGGTCTAGTCTCCGCTAGGGATGAGTCCATCTCCCTTCTCTTGGTGCTCAGGCAGAGATGTCCAGAAACACTCTCCCTGGTTCTTGACTTGTACTCAGTCCTGTGTGTGGAGGGGGCAGCTGGGGACAAAGGAAATGGGCTTCTCCGAAGTGGGCTCCGTATCCTCGAATTCATTGGTCAAGAGAGTCATATGCCATTTTCATTGCCAGCAGCAGCTTGCATCCTCTCTCCCTCCCATCTTTGGCTTCACTGTTGAAGGTCTCCTTTTGCGATTTAACTATTATCTGGTGCCAATCCGAGTTCCACCTGTACATCTGCCAGCACATCTGGGTATAACAGATCTTAGAAATCAGGTCTGTGGGGCAGATTATTGAAAGCATGAAGCCATGTCTTCGTGGCTAAATAGAAGGAAGGTCATTGCCTCATTCATGGCTCAGATGGCAACCCTGAAGACAAGTGCTGCTGGTAAGAGGTAAGCAATGTGTAGTAGCCTCTCTCTTAATATGGCCATCTATGTTGTCTGAACTGCAATGCCTTTGAAACTGCACTGCAGACTGGAGGTAGTGCTTTGCACAATAAGGACACAAAATTTTCTGGGATAGGAGTTGGAGTTGAAATTGGGCATCTTGCAGTATGGACACAGTCTGCAAACTCTTCACGTAGTTGCTCCCTATTCCGGCGAAAGACAAGCAGTATTTATCTGCTAACAAAAAGGGACTTCTGGCTGATTCTTTCTGTACCATTATTTACTGTGATGAATATCAGATTGATTATAGTCATATGCAGGTGCTCTGTCTACAGGAGAGTGTTTTTTTCCCCCAACTTATTAGTGTTACAGCGAGCTTGCTTTATTAGCTTGTTCCTAGTTCATCTAATGAATTTTCAGCTTTTGGAGCCCCTCCATACATATATTTCACACCGAAGGGCAAGGAGAATAGTTTTTAGAATTACAGGAGAAGTAAATAATTCTGAGCAGTGTTGAACCCTGCTGCCTAGCCCAATGCTTTATAGATAATTGTTCATTGATCTGTCTGGTGAGAAGGAACTTCTGGATCTCTTATATCAACATACTGTTGATTCCAGGAGTTGGGTTTTTTTCCTGCCTTTCTTATCTTTCCCTCACTGTATACTTTTTAGATTTCTGGTTTTGAAAGTATGCCAAATAACCAGCTAAATAGGTCAAAGACTATGGAAGAGGAGGAGCATGGATGAAAACTTAAAATGGACACAAGATAAAGAGCCTCGAGGAAAAGAAAATTATACTGCAGTTTCTTTTAAGCTGTGGTGTGTTTAGGACAGGTGACTGATGGCATAATTAATGAGTAGGCAGAATTACTGTGCTTATGTGATGGCATTTTGTGCAAATCTGCAATTATATATTGGAGAGAGACAGTAAACTTGAAACTGGACAATTGTATTAACATTACACAAGTTTCTTTTCCAGTCAGATCATTTCTCTTGTTCTAGAACACAATATCATCTTCTTGCTTTGTGCTCAGCAGAGCAATATTTTTACCATTCTTTATAACTGTGAGGATAAGTAGGATGCCCAAGAGCTTTGTCTAATCATTTAGTTAATGATCCTGTTCTGCAATATCTGTTCAGGTGTTTAATTTAGTTTAGATTACTACTCTGATAGCCCTTTCTGGCTGTTGGTTTTGATAGGACTCCTACACTCTGTACCCCTTGAAGAAGGAAGGTCATAGTTAAGCTCTGAATTTACTGAAAGTATCTTATTTTAGATTGCGCTTCAGTGTTGGACATTCAAACTATTAATCTTTAGTTTATATTAATGAATCTTTGATTGTGCCCTAGATTTCATATGCATGTTTTATGGGTCAAAATATTAAAAAAAAACCACACAGCTTGTAGTATAACAGCATATCCAGTTATCCTACTTGAAGGGAGGGAGGAGGCATTGCTTCTTGATGCAATACCTTTACTTCTTGGAAAGGTATTGTGGTATACTCATATATTATGTTCTTCAAAACTTTTTAGCAAACAAATAAAATCAAAAAAGGTAGACAAGCATGACTGGAAGATTCACGAGGTCCCCATCTCACGTGTCATTGAAAAGTAATTAAAGTTGTAGCTAGTCAGCAAATCCAAAATCTAGCACCTGTTTGCCAGATAAAACTCAGCTGCATTGTATGTCTGTTTAACCTATCTGCAATTTTCATACTGTATGCAGGACCAGTTGTTTAAGATGCTTTGCTTAAGTTATTCTGGGATATTACATTTTTATCAAAGATGAAAGTTCAATGCAACAGAGCAAAACTTGTGGTAAGACTTTCTGATATCCGTATCTTGAATCCTGAGATTACATGAGAGTTACATTTTTTACCTGAGGAGTTTTTATCTTCTTATTTTTCATTTCAACAATCCAACCCATGGGCTTGGTCTGAAAATGTATTTCACCTCTTAGTTTATCTCTTCATTGGCTTTGATTAGGTCATGACTTATTGATGAAAAATGAATCCTCCTTGGTTTTCTTTCACAATAATAAGAAAAAGACAAGTTCCTGGGCAGGCCATTCTTTTGGAATCTTCTTCATGTAATGCATGTGGGACATTCCTGTGATATGAGCTCATTTTGAAATGATTTTTCTTCCTTTAAAACAAAGTTGACATGTAAAACCACTTTCTCTTTTTTTCCTGAAAATTATTTTCCCCTGAGGTATCTGGAATTCTGACACTAAAGTCACAGAAAATCTTTCTTGTCTGCTTTCAACCTACTGGCATTCTCTGCTGTTCTCCATTTTGTTTACAAGTATTGGCAAAGGTCCCATAAAGTTTTTCACAGCCTGTGAGGTAAGATCAGATTTATTGCAGTGATAGTTTGAAATAGCATAAAAATATGGACAGCGCTAGAGAACTGACATCCTAGGCCTCCAGGAGAAAACAGGAAAGGAGTAGGGTTCAATCTGAATTTCATACTGGATAGCACAGTATTTTACATTCCTCATTATATCCAATAGTATCTTCTGAATAAGTTTTCATTAAGCCATAAAAAGTACTCGTTATAAATTAGTACATTTCTTTGTGTGATTCAATCACAAAGGACAGGTGAGTTGTGAGGTTAGTAGGATTTCAGTGCTTGGTAGACCAGGTTTTGTCTGCTATAGATTTACTGTGTGTTCTTGGGCAAGTTGCTTGTTTTCTGTGTGGCTAAGTAGAAAAAAGTAGAAATGGTACTACTTGTTTTCTATTTACTCTTACCCACCATGATCAAACTGTTGATACTCTATGGCTTACCCTGTACATATGATGCAGCTATAATCTTTATTCTTTGGCTTGATGTTATCTATCAAACTGTAGAAAAATAGCAGAGCCTAATCTTGGAGATTCTGAGAGTTTCCTAACACCTTCAGTCCTAACACCTACCACTTCATATTTCATATTCTTCCAGCTTTTCCTCTTTCTTTCCTGGTGTTAAATTATATTGAAGAACCGTAAATCCTTTCCTGAGATCTAGTTTGCATATAAGAAATTTCTAAGTGATTATTGCAGAGCTATTTGTCAAGAAGGGATGAAGCAGGTGATCTGCAGAGTAGTAAGTTGGTTCATGTGACAACCCTGGCATTAAATATGGGCATGATGATTCAGGACCATGAAACAAATGCCAGTTATTAATAGGTAATGGGCAATTGCTAGAGGTATTTGTCAGTCAGTGCCTTTCTGAGGTAGCATAAACTGACACAAGTTTCTCTCTGAAGTTGCTCAGCTTAGACAAAAATAAACTCAATTTAAACATTTTGCTCCCACAAACTCATCCTATTATGATTTACAGCAAATCCTTCTAAAACCTGAGTTAGAAGTAGCAATCAGTAGTCAATGCCTATTGTCATTTTATTTTCACAAGAAAATCTTTGAAAAAGCTTTTTCTATCTGAAAGCCAGTTTCTACTGTGTACATCTATTCTTGGTCTCCTTATACAAGCACAGAACAGTAACTTCTGCTATGATATTGCTGCTTTCTTAGAAAAGACATTGAGCTAAATAGAGGGCAAAACAAGGTCACTGGCATGTTTCTACAGTGAGCTTTAAGAAACGAGTCAGACTTACAGATGGAATGATAGTTTGCTTTGTCATGAGAACACACATCTTCAAAAGGTTCCTGCTTTGGAAAAATAAAGTAAAAAACATAAGGAACCACTTAAGTAGGCTGCATAAATAATTTGCCATTTGTGAGCAATATATGCAAAATGATAGGACTGCAAGGACTCTATTTGATGGAAAAGCTTCTAACCATTTAAACTGCCATCCTGGTGTTTATTACCTGAATCACCTCCGGGAGTCTGATAAACACCTGTGATCTGCTGGTAATTCAGGAAAGGAAGCAGCACTCTGCATGACCTGCTTTTTTTCTCTCGAGCAGTCATGGTGTAATAAACAGCGTACAGTGATTTTGAACATGCAAAGAATATCTTTAGACAAGTTAAGGCTACTACTCTTGGTTTAATGCTTAACAAAGCTAAACAGCAGAAAGTAAGTGGTTTAGTACCTCAATGCAGTAATAGAAACAGAATGAGAGAACAAATGACAATAGGGGCTATTGGTACTTGAAAGGCAATTCAGTCGTTTGGTTTAAAAATGAGAGTAAATGGCAAATGGTAAATGCCTTAAAGAGAAATAGGGAAAAAGCAAGGGTTTCTTTTAACCTATGCATTTTAAAAGTTACTACATGACCAGTAAAGTAATAATTTTCTGGAAAGCAATATTTGAATATATCCATCATCATTTAGATCTTGGACACATACTTAAATATTATTGATTATTTGCAATTGTGTGCATCCATGTGTAGATATATTAAACAAAAAAGTAATAGTAGCATGTCAGTGATTGGGATAAAGTGCAAATATGGAACTGGAGTCTCTAATTACTAGTTGGTGGTTTGTTTTTTTTTTTAATTAAGAAAGCCACAAGCAAATTATAGACATCCAGTTTATAGCATTGCAATCTTACAGGCTTGCCCTCATGAATATGGTAATTTTTTATTTTATGCCCTCTTGAGATGTCTTGTTAAAAACATTTTATTGGTGATCCTAAAATTCAGTAAATTTGAAGCCCTTGGCACCCTGAAGATAGTTAAAGTTCTTCAAAAAATGTCAGCAATAAATATTTGGCAAATATAAAGAATATGCACATTTTTCCCAAGTGTGTGATATATTTTTTCACAGTTCTTATAGTCAAGTGATGACACTGCAGTTCAGAATGTAAGTGCATATTGATATTTTCTTCCAGAATCTGCATGTGTTTCTTCGAGAGTGCTTCTCCCACAGAGTTATTTTTGTGCAGACACCTGGAAGTGGTTACATACTTGCTCCATCTTGCAGACTAGTTTTGGACAGTCAGATCTATGTATGAGCAAGTGGTCTTTATTTGGAGCAATTAAAATTCTAACATTCTCCTCTCTTGACATGCAATTACTAGGGCTCTGCTGTTCCCACTAATTGCTCTTGCTGGGGACATTGGTGAGGAGCCAATGATTTTGATGGGTAGTGGATTATCATTTTTACTCTGCTACCTGAGAAAAAAAAATCATTTGCAAAATCCCATGTGCAATTAGCAAGACTCATGATTAATTGTGCTGCAAAATTAGCTTCACTGTTGCTTTTATTTTACTGCTTCAAATATTAATTAATGTTAACTCCTTTCTTTCAGTTCTAGCTTTTGAATATTCAACGTGGCTTTGAAAAATTAGTCAGGGCTTCTACTTGCATTAACACGCTGGAGCTTTGATTTCTGACTAAGTATTCTGATTTAAAAGATCACACTTGGGTCATAAATAATTTTTATAGGAGGACAAACAAAGCATCAAAGCATCATGGGAAGGCATTCATGCACTAACTGAAAGTAAATTGTTTCAGTAATGATTCATTCCCCCAGTGCTTTTGGGGAAACATCAGCAAATATGCAAAACACTGCATTGTGTGGGGCAAAACAATTATTTAATGACACCAATCAATGTATGTATTTTCAAATAAGTAGCACAGTGAAAGAGGTAAAAATAATGTTGGACTAATGCGATTTTAGTACCAAATTGTCCTTTAAACTCTGGGCAGTTGCCATATATCCTGTCTGTACTGCTATGAATTACAGGTTCTTATGTTTGGTGGTGTAAGGTGGAAAATGCTGAGTGTCTACACTTTAACGCTTTCTGTCTTAACGCTCTCGAAACTTTTATGTGTTTAGTGTTATGACTATTACAGGGTCAGAAAGCACAGAAAGGATCTAGTCATGACTTGTTCTTGGGTCACTAGGATGCTGGTGGATTGAACTTATGGGATAGCTCATTTAAACCAGCAGTAAGATGCTCTGAGACCCCAAAGAGCCCTGGCTTCTGTTTTAGCTGTGTTTTCATTGTGCCAGGTTAGATCACACAACTCCTCACAACAGAGCTCTTTTCTAAGAACTACTGGTTCCTCCTAGTGCTACTGTAGCACTCCTACACAACAGTTACAGACTTAATTTTGCCCCTGCATCAGTCCTTGTTTTAGTCTTTCTCTGTGTTTTCAGCATGAGCTGGATGAGTTTCTCCCTAATTCATTAGAAGAGGCCTTGCTCCCTAGATATTTTTCTCAATATGCAATAATCTCACTGCAGTCCTCTCATAAAACTCAGAAATTGAGCACTGGAGAGAGCAGTAGAGGTGAATGTGACAGCATGGTATATTGGGCTAAATACTTGGCTTCATTATCAAACATAACAGGAGAATCAAATTTGGGAAATTCTGTCTCACTCTTCTCATTCAGATGTACAGCTCTTTTGACAGCTTTTTTCAGACTTTTGTAAAGAAGTGTAAGACCCAGAAAGCTATAGATTTTATCTTTTACGGGTTTAGTTGCCTCAGACTTCTGTAACTGAGGTCTGATTTTGGCCTTCTCTGTCTGTAAAATGACCATTACAGCCAGTTTGCTTGTTTTCTGTACAGCAATTCTGTTCTCCATGTCCCCACATGAAATAACCAAAGAAATTACTTTCTCAGTGCTTTAAAATGAGTGCTTGCCCCAAAGCTACGGTGGTAGTTACTCTGTTGAACATTCTGCTATCTGCAGAAATTTCCTCTAGTCTTGTCATGCCATCTCTTTCTGATGGCGTGACCTGTTCATATGAGAGTACGTGTATCGCACAGAGAGAAAGCATTCCTCCATTAAACCACATGGCTAATTTTACTAGTTTTTTTTACCAAGTGAGTGAGTTATCTCTTTTTCTAATATTGACCCAGGAGATCAATGACAGAAAAATAGTGTTACATTTATAGCTGAAATTAATTAAAAATCAGACCTGAATCCAACCTTTGTTTTGGTCACACTATCCACAAATTGTGATTCTTGAATTCTTTACAAGCTCATTAAAGAGCTTGTGTCATCCTTCATAAAACTGCTTCCTCCCATACCCTTTTCAAGTCCCAGCTTCAATGATTGCCTTCGTCCTAGAAGCCTCTTGCCCCTCTAAGAGGCTCAGACTCATCCTTCTCTTTCCTGAATTAAAAAAGCTGTTGTGTAGGCCTATTAATTCAGAATTTATGTAGAGCCTCATAATGTCTTCATAAATGAGTGAAAACCAAGAACTAAGTTCCAGCCTGGATCCAAGCATCAAGAAAGGTTTCACATTTCACTTGGATCTTTGAGGGTATTTGAATAAATAAAAGACTCTGTGAGTCTTCTGCTGTTCGCCTGTAACTGCTCGGTCAGACAAAGGTGCAACCACAAAGCCAAAATTGATTCACATGCTTTTCTAATTTCTGCAGAAACAGTTGCATAAAGTAGCAGTTGCAGAAAAAGAAGCAGGAACACTTGCAGGTGTGTATGCATAGGATGCCTGCTAGAAAAATTCTGAATATGTCTCTGTCACATGCTTTAAGAAGCCTTTTCTACATGGAAAAATACTGTCACCTATTCTGATAAGAACATATCATTCTTCCTGTGCTATCATAGCACTACGGACAATCTTTCTGAAGTAATTAATGAAGTTTTGGTTCTTAAATGTACCATTTTAAAAAGTAACTTACTGTGTTAAAGCCCCTCATACACTGGTATCATGCCGCAGCACTCTACCTGAGAATAACGGAGTGATTTGGGTCACAGGTAGGGGCTGGAGGGAGGAAGCTCATTTAGGAATTTAAATAGGAAATAGTTCAGATGTGCTCGTTTACAAAAATGAAGGCTTTGATAGAACTAAATTGATAGAAATTAATGAAGCATGAAAGAGAAGTTGAGATACAGAAATTATGAAGGTTGAGACCTTTCTATTTCCCCAACTGTCACATTTACTGGACAAGCACCCTCAGGGGCAATTCTGCAGGGGCAACAGGTTTTGCTGCAAAATAGAAACAAAAGGAGGTCAGTTAATCTTCAAACTTTAAATAGAGCAAATAGAACCATGCAAGCACAGTCTTCCATATATTAAAGAATCCTTAAATATCTTGCATTAATAGATTGCCATGTGAAATTCCTAGATTATATGTGATGCTGCACTCTTCATCTTCCAGCGATGCCTGCGGGTTTTGCACATGCAATTTTACAGAAGCAAGTGTCTTCAAGCTCAGAGTTGCAGCCACTGTGGTCATTACCTGATTTTCTGTATTAGTAGACAAATGCTTTGAGAGACTTAATAACTGATTTTGCAAGGATCTGTGTAACTGCAGCTGCTTACAGAAATTCAAGAGCTTGCTTTAAAAAAAAAAAAAGTAAAAAAGTTTAACCCCTCTCTATTCTTTTACTGTATTGACCTTTCCTTTCATTTCATACAAGAGGGATGTGCTTTTGGTGATTATTCTGTTGTTTGAAGGCCAGATTCCATTCTTAGTTGTTGGATTTTTTTGTTTTGCCATGAGAATGTGGCTTTTAATAGCTGTGGATTTGGTTGTGCTATATAAAAACACACGTTTTTGAGGAGAGCAAGGACAACCCTATGTTGTGGAGGGTGTGCAGGGTTTTGGCCCGCACAACACTGTCTCTGAGCTCCTTGCTGCTTTACAAACATGCTGAGTAGCCTTTGAGGAGATCGTCTTCCCTATTTTTTTTTCCTTTAAAAAATCCCAGACCAACCTATCAGCAAAGAATCATGGCCTTGGCTTTCTCTTCTTCTATACTTGCTCAGATACTTTTATCCCTTTATCTTTTTCTGTTGATGAGCACTCAGATACTAGCAAGAAATGCAAGTGTTTTAAGATTTTTAACAAATAAAATAAGGGACTATTTGGTGAGAGGGGAAGGGCAGAGGGGAAAGAAAGATTTTTTCACACATATTTTTACCTCTTATCAATCAAATACGGCTTCTTCCTTTCAGATTGGCCTCTGTCAGGAGGCTAAAATAACCTGAAAGTTTAGCCACAGCACTATCTGCTACCGAGATGTTATTTACTAGATGATGAATATATTAGTTCAAATTTAAATCGATTCCGTGGAGGGGTGATGTTGATACCATATTTACTGCTGTGTTCCAGTAGTGTAGACCAATCATTAGAGAAGAGTGAGTGGGAAGAAAATAACTTAAAGGTGACACTGTCTGAAATGCAGGAAACAAACGGTGCTTTATAAATAATGTATTTCTCCTAGTATGTTAATTTTTTTTTAAAAAAGCTTAGAGTTAAGTGTAATGTTCGATCACTAGGTGCGTCCATACCAGCATATTATTAGTCTGTTTAGTCAGATCTAGAATTATGTTCTTCGTATTTGTGGTTGCCAAAGTAAATGGAAATCAATGAAAGTAGCAAAAGTGCTGAAGTAATTTCAATAAGTGCAGTGCTCATTAATTTAAATTTCACACTTGACACTGTTACGGACTAATCATAGAAAATGCAACATTGACTTCTAAATATATACCAAGACATGGAGGAATCCTGCAACTTTATTTTCAAAGTGGCATTGACATTAGAAGAAAAGACCTCTGACTGCAGAAGTTTAGGCAGATGTTAATGATATGGCAAACTTTCTCAAAAGCCTGAAGTCCATTCATATGGATGACATAAGCCTGAGGAGTTAGCAAGCAAACAATATTGAGACACTGGGACTGAACATGTTCTAAAACATCAAAAAGCTCTTCCTGCCGTTTTCAAACATCTAAAAGTATGTGTGAAGCCTGTTTACAATTTCATGGGATATATACAGAGAGCTGGGGGTGGTTATACAGGAAATTAGAAAATCCTCATCACATCACAGTGAAATAAATATGCCATTGTATAAGAAAAGTAATTGGAGGGGTGTGTCAGATCTGCTGATGTCAAGCAGGTGTTCATAAATTAGAATAAATGTTTATAATTGCTATTCATGATAAGAAAGTATTTTAAACTACACTGAAACGAGATACCTAACTTGTCTTTCTCCCTCCTTTTCACATTTGAAAAATGAGTGGATTAGAAAATGCCGTTTCGCCGAGCTATCTTTTCCAATGTAGACTGATCCTCTACTCACCTGTTTTGCTGTGAAATATACCTAATCACATTGCATAATGCAGGATGCAGTGGAAGTAACTTGGAAGGAAGACTACATTGCAGTTGCAGTAAGTAGTTTTACTTGGAGGTCATGGGAGGCAGGTAACTGTCATGGGGTTGGTGATTTCTGATTGATAGGTGCAAGGATGCCGTCTTGTTTCTGTTTGTTTTATAATCAGTTCCTTAGTCATGGAGAACTCCTATTTATGGAAGAACGAATCTACTGTGTTCCCCCTCCCTGGAGAACATCCTCTGTGTCGCTGAGAATATTCAAGAGAATTCAGAATTCTTTAGTGCCACCATCATAGATGCTGTCAGGGTCATGGCACACAGATCCCTTATTGTCAACCCTTTTCAAACAGTTAAGTCAATTAACTTTGCTCAGCCCCTTGCATCAGAATGTCTAGTGTTTAGTCCACTGTAAATAAGATGCTACTGTTGTGAAAATATTTTCTGGTCCAGTGTATGAATCGTGACTAGGAGTTGCAATATTAATCTTGTAGTGCTTCCAAAATATATTCTAGAGCACATGTACTTTCTTCTGTCATGACCTCTTACTCAACACAGGAAGAAATCAGTAGCAGTGGTAAGAATGTCCTAGTGTGAAAACATTGTATGCATCTGAATGCAATGCTAGGATATCTAAGTCTAATATTTATTCAAATATTTAATGATGGATACAGTATTTCCTGATCAAGAAGCACAGAACTATAAAATGCAAATGGTGTTTAATCGCCTTACCACGGTATAGCTCTATGTGGCCTATCTTTTCACCATGTTCCAGTTTAAATTTGGAAAAACTATAATGATATCAATATGAATTGGAGACCAAATCTAGCTCAAAATCTGGCCATCAATCTAATTTTATGTTTCTGGTTCATATTACTATTGATTTCAGTGTGATCATTTTGGGTTGACCTTTGCAACAACAAAATTTCAATAGTAATTTTGACTTTGGATTTACAGGCTTTTTGAACTTAAATTTGTGGATAAAACTGTCAGACTAGTGACTGTTTTATCTTTGCTTAACTTAAAATTACTATGTAGAAACTGTACATTTTACAAACCTGTCATGTTCCATTTTGATATGAAATGGTAGCAAACCAGGTTCCTCTTGGAAGGGTTCAGACAATATTTATAATACAGGATTATATTCAGAAGGCAAGCTGTTGTGAAGGTGATATGCCAAAGGGCTTAAAGCAGTGGAAGGTATTGGTTTACCTTCCTTTTTGACCAATGTGTCTTTGAAGAATAAACATCTGTGTTGCAATTTGCAGATTACTGTAAGTAATTATAAAAATAATAAATATAAATATTTATAAAATATAAATTATATATAATTATATATATAAATTATATATTATATAATTATATAAAATATAATTATAAAATCCTTATAAATATAAAAAAAACCTCCCTTTTTCATCATGAAGTTCTTGTCAGTCCTCTTTTTCTTTCATAATCCTCTAACTAATAGAAAAGAGAAAAGCATTTATAGTAAGAAACACAGAGACACATAGTTGGTGTTTTAAATATTATGCCAAATATAAGATTTAATTTACTGTAAACCTTTTGTCAGATAATACATCTCAGTAGGGAAAAAGCAGAAAAGACCTGCACTACCCTTCTGATTGAACTCATGGGGCTTTTCCGACATTCATGTTGAGTTATGCATGAAACATTAAGTGACTCTGTCCATGTTCACGCATGTGTGTTTATTTGGGGCTTCTGTCCTGTGCATCCTGAAGAAATGTTCTGATCTGTGGCAGCGCTGAGCTTGATGAGGAGAAAGAAGGTTGCAATAAGGGTGCCTCGGTCCTCAAGCCCTGACGTTGCACTATCTCTCTTCTCAAGTAGGTGTAAGAGTTTGGTGTGAGATAGTACTTCTGCCCCAAAGTTTGACTTATGCAAACTAGGTTTTGTGCCATGTATCAGCTTGAGATTTGATGTCAGATTCTCTCTATGTAAAGAGTGTGCAACAGCTTTGGTATCCTAGAAATAAGAGTGTGGAATGAAAAAGAATAATGCAGAGTGGGTAGGAATATGAGATGCCTTGGAGGAGACAAGACAATCTAAACCATATGCAAGTGAAGGTAAGCAAACAGCTGCAGCCGGGGGGGGACAAGCAGGGAATGGGTGCAATTAGATTCTGCTTCACATTGGGGGACTATAATTTCATTTTATGGCTTTGTTGACAATCCTCTCATTTCTTTTTTATTGTGAATGACATCATCAATACTATCAGATGGCAGAACAGTTCGTGA
The DNA here is from genome assembly GCF_017976375.1 of Cuculus canorus. NCBI lineage: Eukaryota > Metazoa > Chordata > Aves > Cuculiformes > Cuculidae > Cuculus > Cuculus canorus. Next base: position 24,645,175 of record NC_071406.1, on the reverse strand, counting down.
ACAGATGGCTTTGTACCATTTCCAGTATGGTACCCAGTATATCACGTTATTTTTACCTGCTCTCCGTAGTGTATTTTACCTGGAGGAACTTGTGTAAGAATACATCCAAGTGGGGATCCTATGTAGCTATTAGTGGGCCATAAGGCAATAAACAAAACCTGGATAACATTTTGCTAACTAGTTAATGAAAAAAGTGAATTAACACGTTTTGAATTTACTTGTTCATTTACTTTTCATTAACATGTTCAATTTCCTAGAAAGGATTGGATGTCTCTTGACTAGAATGCAGTTCCAATTGAAATGGGGAAAAGGAGGACTATGCTACTGCATGGTGTGCAAAAGAGTGTGCTAAAGTCTTTCTCCCTTATAAATCTGCCCAGGCCACTAACAGTGAAGCAGATATAGTTAACAAGTTCATTGGTCTAGTTAACAAGGATTTCTGGATTATGGCTATAAACAGGACACTTTTACAGTGTAAAAGTTATACTACTACAATAACCTCTAGGCCAAGAAATTCTCGGTAATATGTGGGATGCTGGAAACAAGGTCAGAGTGCATAAGCTGGGACCAGTGGAGATAAAGGAGGCAGAAACTCAGACTGGGAATTGAATGTAGAACCTTAAAAGAGAAATTTAGGTATCCACTGAGTTGTGGAAAATGTACAGAATTCTTAAATCATAACTTAGGAACTCAAAAATACTGCGTTATTTTATTTACTACCATGTCTAGAAATTCTAGTGAACTAAATGTGGTACATTTTTTCTGAAATAATGCAAAGACTAAACCAATATATTTGTGAGAACTTATTGACATGTTGCTGGATTTAATGGCATACACTCCTCCTAAGTAAGAAAATATCTGGAGTTAACAAAGCAGGATTTTTTTCAGGGCTCAGATGAATGCATTCCCTTGTAAAATTTAATTAAATGTGTTGAGAGGAATATATGTTGATTAATTCAGGGAAAAAAAGCCACTTTAATAGAAGCCAAAGAAGCTGGAATGCCAACCATGAGGAACTATGCGGAGAAGAGCAGTTTGATGTAGTGTGCATCAGATTTCTAAGTAGTGTCCTTTAGTGTTTTTAATTTTTTGGACATGCTTTAATTAGAGTTCCTAGCAGGTTTTCTTTTTCACTTGTTTTTATATTTTGTTTTCCCTGTCAAATGTTTAGAACTGCATTAAGTCACGCGACTCCAAGGATGAGGGCCCAAGATGTGTTAGCGTCCTTCTTCCTTATCTAGTCCTGATTAGTATCCAGCTGGAGGGTTAAAAGGCTGCTGAACCTCTTGAAGAAGGCAGTAGATGTATAGTCATCATCTACTCCACTTGCCAAATACATCTACTCCACTTGCCATCTGAGAATGTGATTCTTCTTAAAATAAAAGCTTGTGGCAAGCTGTGTCTTTTAGTACCCGAAATAAGGATCTGAAAATAAGATCACCTAGGCACTTAATGTGCCTTAGGCTTAGGACACTAACTTTAATCATCTTAAAAAGAAGATTCCTAGACCTATTATTTTATTACTACTTTACTCATCTTCCTGGTTGTGACTTTAGAAAGTAATTAATAATAGTTTATAAATTCATCATTATGACTGTGCCTAGAACCGTGCTATCATTTGTATTTTTGCAATGACTTCCTGATTTCCCCAATTTCCACATTTACAACTAGGATGACTTCCTGATTTCCCCAATTTCCACATTTACAACTAGGATGACTGGGATGGGAGGGTATATTGGTTGTGTTCATTTAATGTCCAAATGATTTTTAACTTAGCTTGTAATTTGTATGTAATTTTGACACTTAGAGAGCACCCTGCTACCTGTATGATTTCGCAGTACAAATAGTGCTGGAACCTTTCCTGTGAAGAATGCATGTCTGAGGTGTGCCCATCACTAAGGTTTTAAGGCCATATGGTATGCTGAAATGTAACTCACTCCAGTGGCTCTGGCAGAGGTTGCTGCGGATGGTTGCTCTGGAAACAGATGCTTTGGATGCCCATGGACAGGAGGAGAGATTCTATAAAATTAAGGTCTATATTAATAATCTTTGCATTTACTTCCAGTGTTAAATATCTGTATGTCTAAATTAATTTACACACCTCACATATGGTCTTTTCTGCTGTATATCTAGATCTATCGTGGTTTTTTGTGTCCTACCTAGCTTTAAGTAAAGGCTCATCAGTTGATGACAAAGCTAGTCCTATAGTGCCAGCTGTTTCTGACCATTCTATTCAGCCAAATAACATATTATAGCTAATATTAACAGCTTCGAATACTTGGTCTTCTGCATAAAAAACTTGGAGGCAGTGAAAATGCTGCTTGAAGGACTGCATGCATGGGCTTTGTATGAAATGACTAAGACGACTATTATAAGATTATTAGGATAACAAATTACTAATAGTACGCTATAGTAGAAACCAAAAGATGGGGGTCCCTTATGCTGTGGATATCAGATACTTGGAACTTGTTGCCAGAACATCTTGTAGATACTTACAGTTTATTGTGTCTATAAAAGGGGCATAGAGAGCTTCGTGGGAGGGACATTCATTGATGGTTAGTAAATTAGCAGAGCCATCTCTGCTTCAGAATGTCCCCAAGCTGAAAATAAGAAGAGACTGGAGAATACAAGAGGGAAGTATGTTTGCCCTCTTATCCTTCTGCAGGCATCTGCTTATGACCTTAGTGGCAGAGTAAAACAGTAGTTGGACCTGCTGAGCTGAAGCAGTACGGCTGTTCTGAAACACAGTACAGCTCTAATAATTAAAGCTTTGAATAGCAACGTGCTAATAGGTTTTCTGGTGTGCAAAGTGAGAATAAAATCTATCTGCTCTGTTGTAAGCTGCGTTTGGTATATTTAAGTAATTTTCTCACTGATTTTTACAAGATGATAAATTTGCAGACAGAAATTCTTCTAAGCCATAAATACCATGCATGCTGTCATGCCTAGAAGTACAGATAAAGCCAAGGGATGTTAAAAACAGTTAAAGTGCATTCCTTCTCTACCCTGCTTACTTAGATGAAACTGTTTGCTATCAGTTTGGGTGTACGGTGTTTGACCTTTGCTTGTAGATATCAATGAAATAGAGCTCCCATCATTTAGTCACAATGCACTGAATGACAAATCTGTCCACAGCAGCTGACCTGAAAAGTGTGGGCTTAACCTTACACAGAAGCCTCTGAAGTTTCTTGCATCTGCTTTATCTCTGTAAACATTCTCCAATCTTTCCCGGTTTTATTCATTGCAAACAAAACTCCTGGGACTTTATGGTTGCGGACCTGTTCTCTAAATGATGTATTCTGTTATGCTGCTCTTGATTTTGGGTTTTTCCCATTACATGGCTCTGAAGAAAAAGTACATCCACTGTACTTGCTTGGGTTTGTGCTGCTACTCTCTTCTTGAGTCAAACAAACTCAATTTTTAAAACTGTCATTTAATGTGTTTCAGGATATGCATTCTATGCATATTTTTTATCATGCAACAGTATTTGCATTTATGATTTCTCATCATAAATCTCAGTAATAGAGGTAATAAATTGTATTACCTGTTTGTGCCTGATTGAAATACAAAGTTGTGAGAATAATACTTAGAAGTTATATGTACACACTTTATCTTTAACTGATCATGAGATCCACAGAGAGGTACAAGAAATCACCTCCATGGTGTGAATCCAAAGGTGAAAAACAATTTATGGCCACTCAACTAAATTTTCATATGGAATTTGCAGGTTTTCATCTCTAGTCTTTGCATCATACTGAACAGCAACAGAACAGAAAAGCAACTTCTGTAGTCACTGTCTCTAACCTTAAACATTTGCAAAAAGAGATATTATTTCTCCTTATGCTTTCTAAAACTCCCTATTGTGTATAGAAATGCCATTGTAACACCATGTTCTAAGGATGTGGAAATTCAGGGACTACACTCAGATAATTCTTTTGTAAATTGGGATAATAGCCTGAACTTATGCTAAGAGAAAAACTAGAACATCTAGAACATTGTTTATCCACATATTTTCTTTTCACCTTGTTTATCCACATATTTTCTTTTCACCTGGACAAAGGAAACAGGAAGACTGCGATGTACCGTTATTACTCTGTTCTACTGCATTGTTTCATTCTTAGAAATGAGACACTCCCAATTTCATATCTAAACGAGGAGCTTAGAATGTTATTCCCTTCCTCACATATATTCAGGAGAAAGAATTTTGCCTCTTTCTGTTTTCTTGCTGTATGCTACAGATCTTTATTTGGCATTGGTCAACACTTTAAACTACACCCTACAAGCTAAAAGTGAAGGATTCCAAGCTAGAAGGCTGAAAAAGTTTTGCATGTTTTGGGTGGGTTCCTGACAAATTTCTGTACTTCCTTTGCTCTCCAATAAGGAAAAAAGCCAGCCCTCATTGTTTCCATGGCTGATTGGTCAAATTTAGAGAGACAATAAGCAGGCACAGTAATGTTCTTCAGGTCAATTATAGTAGATCTTTCTGCATGATCATAATGAGTAGCTGGAGTGGGGACTTGGCTGCTTATCTGAAAGCTCCTTTGCTCCTGGTGCTGCACTGAGTGGAGCAAGGATAGCTAGGGAAAATAATAGGTGAATTCCTTCCTCAGCTTTTAATTTCTGTGGAACATGGAAAATATATCACTTACAGGCAAATAGTCCTGCACTTCCCATGTGTGGTTATGACTATCTTGCACATTTTTATGACTATTTTGCTTATTTATTAGTGTAATTTATTTGCTCTCTGTAGTACATTAGATCAAGGGGGGGGGGGTTGCCCAGTATCTCGTCTATGCCTGGCAAAGACCAGAAGGATAAATCAAGCATGCAGTGAGTATTTCCAGAATATTCTTGCTGTATTGCCTGAGCTGTGGATCAACATCTTCTGCGAGAATACCTATCCTTTCTGAACACAGGCAAACATTCTGCAACCATGATGTCACCAGGAGCAATTGCATATTAAAGACCAAAATGTTGTTTACTATAGAAATTACTAAGTTACTGCAGACAGACTGGGCTTCCAAAGCAATGCGGTTCTGAATTATGATCCCACTTAGAAAGTTCTGATTTGTCTTCTTGAAGTGTCTGAACTTAAGGTTCAAATTAAATGTGGAAGTTAGAATTGAGATACATCTATTACAGAGACGTAGGTCTTCCTGTTCTCTTTTCAACTTGACAAGTCACTTCAGTGACTTTCAACAAGGTAATGCAGAAGAAGGAAGACCACATTAGAAATCCCTCTACATGTCTTTCTCCTTGCAGGCACAAGCCCTTGCCTGAGAAACAAATTCTCTCAATTTCATCTAAAAAGGATCAAACACCTTCTGCTGTTGTTCCCAGGCACTGTTAATTGTTGTTAATTTCCAACACCTCATTAATTACTTGCTATTAAAGACGTGAGTGAGGCAAATGCCCTTCACCCATGGATAGTCACAAGAATAGACCATTAATAATTACAAAAATGTTTTACTTTTGAAGTTGAAAGCGAGCTTGTATGAAAGTCACTTTGTTTGCAAGAGAAGTCTGGTGCAGCATCAGGATGTCATTTTGTGAAGGGCTGGTCTGAACAATGCCTTGACATGCAAAAGAAACAAAACAGGGAACGCTGATAAAACTGGAGTTGATGTAATTGACAGAATGTAGTAGTTAGAAGTCACCCTCTCCCCTCTACACTACTTCTCATATAACTTGTTTCAAAAAGTGATAATATTGATTCAGTACATGCTGATGAAACTTTCCATATATAAAAATCTTAAATCCTATAAAACCTCACGCTAAATTTTATTGTTTAGTATGCAAAGCAGAACACTGGGCTAGTATACTTATCATATTAAATCTCAGAAGCGTCAGTCAGGACTGAGAATATTAACAAAAGTAGTAGAAAGACACAGCCTCCAATGAAGTAATTCGTAGCTGAGATGGACAAGTGGATAAAGGGAGCTTAAGCATTACTGAGAAGTATGAATGTGTTTCCTAAAGTGATGTTCAGGTATTGTCCTATATCGTAGCAGCTGGGAAAGGGTTTTGACTAAATCTACAGATAGTGTCCAATAACCTCTTCATGGTTGACTTTGACTTGTGAGTCTGCTTTACCATAGCCATACAGCTGTTGTCACTGTCAGATGCCATTTCTGGGACTTGCTTATCTTTGTTGATGTCTGATACTCAGGTGAGGTGGCAACCCTTAAGGCTGTTATTGCGCTCCTTTCTCTGTTATGGAAAAGATGTCATCAAGTTAATTTTAAAACAGATCCATTCTGTGGTTTCTCTTTTTACCTCTGTCAGCTTTTGCTTTTTATCTGGAACATTTGGTCACTCACTGCACAGATATTTAGTAATGACAGGTCCATTGTTGGCCAAAAATCAGTTTTAGATTATTTCCCGAAAACCAGAATTAGATTATAGGCTGGTCATCTTTCACCACTTCAGCCTCAGGGACTGAGTAACTGCCAAAGAGAGACAGTAACTTCTTCCACTGCAGCAGCGAAGTCCAAGTAGTGTTGTGAATCAGAGCCTTCATTTGCCATTGTGCACAGCCTAGTACATTCGCTTCAATTAACTTTAAAAAAAAATAATTTACATTCATATGTAAGACCACAAATTGCAGCAGCTGGGAAGTTTACACACCACCCCTCTATGCCTCTGTTGCAGGCTCCACACATTCTTCAGGAAGTGGGTGGGTTGTAGTTTCAATAATTTTTACAGAATAGTAATTTCTGTAGCTGCTGCAGCTTATTCCTAAAGGAACTGCGAAACAGCCAGCATGTCATTTGGGTGAAGACTGAGGAATCCTGATCTCTTAAGCCAAGTTACTTATAGAAATAGTTCCATATACTATCCACTGCATGGGAAATCTGTGGCAGAGCCAGGAAACGTATTCACGTCTTCTGAGCTATGTTACACCTTTTTAATTCCAGAGCTATCTTCCAAAGCCAGACTTGAATTCAATCTATTGAGCCAGAATTTAAAATTTTCTTATATCCAGCTTCCAAACTTGTCAATGTTTGACTTCATCAGTCCCAGGGGAGCTGGGACTGTTCCATACCTGTGACTGCTGTCTCTCTGATGCTACAGGAGCTCCAGTTGTTTCCTCTGAGAGAAGGATGAGGATTCACAGAGTTGTTGGATATTTGATGATTGAGATAGTACCTAAGTAGCACTGCTTCCATCTTTGCTCCATGATGTGAAATAATGGAGAAAATAACACAGATTTTTTTTTTTCTTCTCTAAACGCTTCTGTGCATATTGTAGATCTAAACAGTGCTAGACTTGAAGGCTGAAAAGGGCTGTTAGACCATCTGTTTATTTTTATAGACCATAAAATTTGGGCTTTCCTGACATTGTCTCACATCTTTTACTGGATTGCAGGATTTAATCCATAGGTCTCCAGCCTTTATTTGGAAACATGCACCATTGTCCTCATTATTTTACCTGTACAGCTGATAAGCCCCAGTGATTCAACAGTTAAAAGAAATGTTTTATGTAAAAAAAATACATTGCCATTGCAAACACTTAAATGTTCTCCTCAAAAATACAAATGCAAATTGCAAACTCAGAGTTAGATTAAAACACTGAACTATAGCCTTGTCTCGAATTTCAGTTTAGAAGAGATAAAACCTTCCCTGGAAGTATCTTCACCAGATGCCATATCTGTATTTGTTTTAGCAGAGTTGAAGTATAATGAAGTACCTGACTTAAGACTTTGCAAGATAAGAAGTGCCTGGTTGGTGCTAAAGCTTCACTTTTAATTCACTCTTTATTATGGGAGTTGTTCTCTCTGGGAGTTTGAGCTGTGATCAGGAGCATAGGCAGGACAGATAAGGCACAAGAACCCTGCCCTGAGAGCTGACAAACTAGCATAGCTGAGCAGTCAGTTATACTGTAGACAGATCTCTTTCAGTCAATAGTTCAAGCTGAATTTATTCCCAGTCACCTCCAAGAAAGACTGGCTAAAAATGGAATGCACCACAATGATATATGACTTTTAAAAGTTTATAATCTATGTCCCTACAAGTTGCTGTCAGGAGGTAATAAGAAAAGAGAAATCAGGAAATCCTTCCTCTGCACATGCATACCAATAAGTACACCTGCTAATACAGAAAAAAAACCCTCGTATGTGTCTATATATTGATAATTATGTGTCTATATATTGATAATTATGTATTACAGTAGATTTTAGACTTAACTCAGCAAAGCCATGAAACTGTACAAGGCATTCACTTTAACATACTTTGATAGTAAAACTTCATATTTGGTTTGAAAATTGATTTTGCAATCTCAGACTGGGTTTTTATATGCTGTGTTGTGATAATTATTTTCTTAGGCGTTTGTAATGACTGACATGTATTCATTCATGCTTTGTGTTTACTTTGCTGGCATTGCAATGCAGTTTTCTTGGGAAGGGAGCAATGCACCAATGCTTTATGTCATTGTCCAGTACCTAGCGCAGTAGTCCTAAATGCATCTATATTATAGGGTATAATGTATCAATCCAGTATTATACTACTCTTACGGTATATTACTTCAGTATAATTAATGTATGGGCATGATGTTCGTGTTTCTCTATTTCTCTTTGTGCTGGAAACTGAATTAATCCATGACTCCTGTAAAGTTGATGAAAGTTTAATATGAGGCAGTCCTGATTCTGAAATTTTTGTTTATTTCAACATCCTGGGCTTGAAACACATAGAAAAGCTTCTGTTTCTGTGCTGAAGAGAGACCAAGAGTAAGAAACAAACAAACAAAAAACCAAACCAAACCAACAACAACAACAACAAAAAAGGAAGGTAGTTTCCTGCAGATGAAGCACAGCAATCAGATGTTTAAATGGAGACATTTGCATATGCAAATACCGTAGCTGTGTCTCCAAACTGTATACACACAAATGTGCCTCCGTAAATGAGAAGCTTTGTTGTGATGGACCAGAAATTTGGTTCTTTATGTTCTATAGATATATTCTTTATATGTTGAGGGTGAGTTTAGCTTTAATCTGACCAGAAAGGGTCAGTTATCAACATAACATTTTATAATTCTTTAATTGTAAGCAAAAGACCTTTTCTACTACAAAACAAAAGCAGAAATCTTGCAACCAGTGTATTCATCTCTCTTTAGGGGCTGGAGGTTAATATCCAATAGCTCATAACATCTTTATTATAATGCATTTATAATGATTTACGGGAATGCTTCTGCAGCTGGGTATCTAATGTCAAAGACTAGGTTTGGTATGGTGGGAAATGTCTTATCCTTGTGTAGCTCTAGGGAAAATAAGGCTTCAGTCACTGCTTTTTGTGTAATTCTACTAACTGTAATAAGCATAGGGGTAATTGCATTAGTGTCAATTAAGCTATTAATAATGTCCATCCTTTCATTCCTAAATATAGCAGTCACTCATACATATTACTGTCGCTTGTAAAGACTGTATATAAATGAGATCATGGCTTATTTATGCTTTGAAATCTGGCTGACAGCCAATCTTGTATCTCTTGTATACTGCCAAAATAACTATTATTTTGGAGAGAAACAACGTACATTACTTGAAGAGGCCCTGTCCTCTAACTGTTATGTTGATCATCTCATGCTAAATAGACAGCTCTTCTGTGTCACTGCCATCCATGCCAGAGGAAGCTTTGTCATGACTGACAGAGATCTTTAGAGTAATGTTTGCAGCATCTCTATGCACCTGAAGAAATGTCGTCTCCGTCAATGACTCCAGGTTCCTGTATGATAGGCCATAGCTAGCAGTACAACTGCTCTTGCTAGCCAGCTACCGTGGGCTCCAACATTTTTGCTGCTTTTGTGAAATGAAATTCTGTGTCTCATGCCATTTAGAGATTGTTAATTTGTCTTAAGTAAGATTATCTCTCGACAGTTTAAAGACAGAATCCTGGGATAATGCAAATGGACGTGCAGACTCCATAAAACATGCACAGATCTATATTTAATAAAACAGTTGTTGGAAATTGATGCAATAGTTTCACAAAATGAGAGTTTAGTCAGTGGGTTGTGCAGTGCTTAAAAGATAGTAATCAAATGTTCAACATCATCAGTTCCAGTGCACAAACAACCATCATTAGCAAATTCAGGGGTTACCAAAGGGATCAGTCTCAGAACCGGGCTGTCGTTCAGCAAAAGGAGAGAAAAATATAAGAGGAACCATTCAGACTGAGCTCGTGACAAATGAAAGGCCGTGGCCAGTCCCACAGGAAGAGAGTGAGAAGTGCCATGATCTGCCTAGATCAAGGAGCAGGAAAGGAGGCAACAGATGATGTGTATGCATTAAGGGTGAAAGGGGAAAGGGAAGTAAGAAAGAGGCTGGAATTGTTTGTGAACACCTCTGATATTCTAATGCTGCTCAGCCCCCTACCACCTCCAGAGAGCCCTGGTAACGTTCTAATAGGTGAAGTGATTTTTGTAATAAAGTTGGCTGTAGCTTTAGGCCATAAATCACAGGTTCAAGTGCTCAAACTCATATATTTCTCTCTTGCCTCACACTTTCTATTACTATTTTGATTTGGATGACAGTTTTTACTGAATACAAAGGCAGGAAGAGTGAGTAATTATTTCATCCCCATAGAGAAGAATGTGTTTACATATGACTTATTAGGATTATTTTCTGAAGAGCAGCGTTCTGTTTTCTTCTACCAAAGAAAAATGTAATTTATATAAAATACATTATTTTAAGTGACTTCCTACTGTGAGGTTTTAATGAGTCTACAGCTGCTGTCAGTAGCTGCTACCAGGCCAACTGCCCTCTGAAAGTTTGTATACTGTGTAGCTGAATCTTATTCCTGACTCAGCTTTGTTTAGTCTTTCCTTACTCATTTATTCATTGCTCCAATCTAGATAAAATATCCCCAGTAATGTACCATGTCTCAAAACTGCGTAATACAAAAGAAAATAAACTGGCATCTTTACAATTATTAGCATTTTAAGAACAGCTCAGTGCACTGACACCTCTTTATCCGTTTTTCTCCCTTTTGAGTCAAAACTTGTCACATTCGTCAAACAGACATATTTGAAACAGCTGTTTAAACCCTCTTCCCTCATTTTAATTTCTTTCATAACTTCTCCCTTTAAGTACAGGTCCAGTAAAAAATGGCTTCTCCCTTTAAATAAGGGTCCAACACAGAATGAAAATGAATGTTGTCATATGAAGTGCATTTCAAATGTAATAAAGCAGAAAGGAGTTCCTGGCCCCTGTGTCAGTTGTAAGAGGGTGCACAGTGTGATCACTATAGCTCAGTGGCTGCAAAGCAGAAAATGAAGATTGTAAAAACGTCACATAAAGAAAAAATGCGCAGTGGATTCGTTTTGCGATGCTCATAATTCAGTAATGCCTTTAAGTAGCTAGAAGAAATATAATAAATGTTTTTCCACAACATTGATCATACTGTATCAGAGGAAATATTAGTGTGCAGGGAGCCATGATTATGCTGGTAGTAATTCTCGGTGCAGAAAACTCCTGGAAGATGGGACCCTTTATAGGCCGAACTTTTATTGGCTGCAGTTATTTACCTTTAAGAATACACCTAATACACTGTCCTATGGCTAAATATTTTTGTGGAAACTCAAACCAGCAACTGTCAGTAAATCAGAAACTCTGCTACCAATTTATGTTTCTCCTATGGACACTCTGATATGCTCTGGGACACAAAAAAAAGATCAACTGACCACGTAAAACAAATTTTCCTGCTGCGTTCTAAGATCTGGATTGGGTCAGAGGGGTTTACCGTAGATGATCCCATCAAAGCACGGTCCGTAAGCGTAAGGCATCCTTCGGAAATTCAAGGCAGCGTTAGGTTAGGCAGCAGGATGAAGCAGGCGGTTGTGTGACGGTTATAAGCACAGCTGCAGGGGCAGCACGGACCCTCTCGTCGCGCTGAAGCCCCACCATCGATCACCAGCACAAGGCCGGGCTCCCGGACTGCCGCGGGGGCGACACTTGGGTTCCCAGCGCCGGTCTCTTGCTCCTCGGGGCGGCGGGAGCCGGTAGTGCCGGTGCGAGGTGGGGCAGAAGGGCTGGAGAGGGGGGGACCGAGGGGGCAGCCTCGCCGTGCGCCCCTGGGGTGCAAAGGGGAACCTGGGCTGCAGGAGGAGGGCGGAGCGGAGGGGAGGGAAGGGAGCGGGGTACCAACAGGGGCTTCCATGGATGATGCCCAGACAGCGCTTCTCCTGCTGAGCGGGGTGTGGGGAGGGCGTGTGTGCCAACGGGTCTCTGAAATATCCTGTTCTCCCTAGAGAAGGCTCTGAAATATTCACGTTCATTCATCATTGGGCTCCTTTTCAAAAGAATAGTTGAAGGTGATTATAACTTCAAGCAAGGACCTGTGCCCGTGCAGTTGCGAAACACGGCTCACAAGCCTGGAGCAGAATTCCTGCACCAGGATTTGCCGGTCCAGGGCCTACTCGAGCATCTTCTGTGCTGATCATTGGCTCAAGCCCTGCGGAGCATCTGGCCCCTGAAGACAGGGATTGGTTTCATTTCCTTGATAGACGTTTTAGGCAAGATTCTAATGTGATTGTTCCCCTGAGCAGATGTTCCGTCGGCCTTGAAACTTTAACTGTTTGGTTTGTTGTTTGGTTGCCCCCCGCCCCCTGACCCTTAAGCGCACTCTATGTTTTTTCTTATATTGAAAATAACTTTTTTTTTTTTGCTTTGAATAGAAAAGACAACCACCTTCTCGTTACGTGTCATGGGCTAGCACTTGGGTTGAAGACTAAAAGTCTGTCCTACATGATCTGACCTTGGATATATTGGTGCTTTGTGTCATGGTCTTGGGCAAGTAATTTAAACTTTTCACGTTTTTGCCTATCTGCCCTTAAAGTGGTTAAAATAAGCACATCTGCCAGCACTTATCAAATGAGATTTACATACTTAAAGACCTTTAGAAGGCTATGTCAAAACAATGAATTTGTGCAAAGCTAAGAATTATCAAATGCACGAATCCAGTTGTGCATCTTCATGTACCTTTTCTAAAGCAATAGAGAATATTTAATACTCTTGGTGAATGAATTACTATGCAATACTTTATTCTGTATAGTCCTATATACAATGCATACCTGTACACTGGTTTTCAGGGGGGGAGGTATTTGCATATGGATATTAGACAGAAATGTTTTAATGTGGCAATCAGGAGTGTTACCTTAGTACGATACGAAGTACAGCGGTTGCTATCACTTGAAAGAAACTCAGTGCCATAGAAAAAGAGGGGTGGGATTTTAGGGTCCTAAACCAGCAGCTCAAAGTGGCACCTGCTGCCAAGATCAGTCACAGAGCCTGGCTTCAGAGGTGAATTCTCACTTCAGGTAAGACACAATCCAGTACCAGCCCCGTGCAACAGTGCGTTCTGCATACCCTAAAAGTGTCTAAGCCTGGAGCTCAGTGCTCTCCTCCACATCAGGGACTGCTCCAACCCCTACAACCCCCTCCGCGCACCTGCAAATGCAGAGAAGCATGCTGATTTGTACAGTTGGAACCTGCTCATGGATACAATGAGAGAATTTTATAGCAACTGAGGATGTATTGCTGCCATGCTCTGTGGTTAGCCTTTAATCTGAACACCTTTCAGAGGGGTGGAAAATGTTTATTTATTTTATTTTAAATAGTACTTCTGTTGGATTCCTAGGGGTTGTATAAAAGCGAGTAGGCTAAACTGCCACTGGATGGCACTGTTGCTTATAGCTGGCAGGGAAAAACTTCCCTCTTAAAGCCCATGGTTCGAAAATGAGGTCTGCGGCAGCTGCACGTACCTGTGGGTGTGGGAGTGCTGGCCAAGCACACTGTTCCAGAGCTACATTCACTTAAGAGATGTCAAAACGTGTGTATTAAAAATTACTCTAATATTGCGGTACACCCTAGTAGCAGTTGCATGTCTTCTTGCTACAAAAAAAAAAGATCACATATTGTAGAATAGATTCTTTAGTTTATTTGATTTCATTTATTTTATTTTTATGTAAAGTGAAATACAAACTAACCCAAGTGTTTTAGATCCCCTACACACTTGAATGTGCCCACCTGAACAGTGAGGATATTGAATTTAGATTGACTCATTGTCAGTGGGGCATGATTTAAAAACAGCTACACCAAACCATTTCCATTTTCACTAGAAATATAAATAGGACTGCTAGTTTGGAAAGTAATTTCCTCTTTTAAATCTTTTTGCTTCTTTTGTTTTAAATCATTGATGAAATTTTGCACTTAATTGAATTGGCTACTCTATTCGTACTGGCTACTGTATTTTAGAAAACAATGGAAAGAGAGAAGGCTGGTTTTTTCCCTCAATTCTAGAACAAATATGAGAGAGAGATTGTCATTCCTTGTCCAATTCAGTCCTTAACGTCTGAATTTATATGTTTCTGTGAGAATGTGCATTTGATACCGGAAAAAAAAGAGGTTTTGTTATATTGAGAAATTGCATGTTGGTATGAATTCAACTGGACCTCTGTGTTCTTTTTCTTTTCTTGAATGTTAGAGTACATAAATTTTAGCACAGTTAGAGGGCTAAATTCTAGCTGTGGGATTTCTTTCTGTTCATGTAAATTATCTCAAAATTATTTTGCTTGCCTTCTATGGGATGCTTTGATCCAAAATTTCAGTCATTGTTTCCACATTTAGGGGCTGGAATGAACATCAAAGAAATGGGTGTACTGAATTTACTGAATGCCAAAGCAGTACAATAACATGCAAAGGATACAGGCAAATCCCAAAGGTAAAATGTGCTGCCAAATCTTGCACATAATAGAAGCTCTAAAGTGACAGTGTATCTTTGACAAATGCATAATGATATCAATGCTAAGGGAAGGAACTGGCCTGCTGAAAGGTGAATAAAAGAGTTGGGAACAATTCACTGCATTTACACATTTCCTCAGTGTGTTTTCACACAACTGGGAAAGCAGATGAGACAAATGTATTAGGTAATCACTAGAGAAGACCGTAAACCTGCTAAGTTTTTTTACTAACCTGGAAATTTCCTTGACTTATAATGAGTATTTTAAAACCAAACATGGTTAGAATCAATCCATATTCTGAAAGAAAAAAAATACAGGCCTTGAAGAATGTAAAAAATGGTTCATTCTTTCTTCCTTTGACAAGTTCACGTTTAATGCCCATATGGTACTTGCAATATGCTGCTCTCTTTCCTGGTTGATGGATTCCTAAATGCTTCAAATAGTTGCAAAGGCAAGTTAAGGGTTCCATATGTATTTACCAGGTTTTCCACTACTGTGGACTAACAGGGTAGTTTAAATGGGTGCTATAATGTAAAAACATGAGAATCAGTGCACAAAACCTATCAATTTATCTTGTAAAGATCTGAAACCTACTTGTTAAATTCATTTTATTTTCCTTTCTTTGAAAACAAAACAAAACCCAAAGCAAATAATAGTTGTAAAACCTGTAACAAAAGGCTTCCTTTCCCAGTATGTACAACACTTATCAGAGGCGAGCCTTGGGTTATTTAACAGATCCTAGTGTGTTCTGGAGGACAGAGGTTTTATCCCAAGCCTACATGTTAATGTTCATCAGAGGAAGTTTGGCAGAGTCCTGCTGAAGTGTGGCACTCCTGCTGCAGCCAGCTGAATATTCAGAAGGAAGATCTGCTGTAATAAAACTTCAAAGAGAAAGCAATGGAGGTCCTGCTCTTCCCGTTAGTTTTCTGCCCTATCTCTGGCAGCTGAATAGTCACCTCTAGTTTTCATATAGCAAGAATAGTGCCTCCTGTTAGGTGACTGAGAGCATGGCTGCCACATGTCAAGGATACTGATCAGGCGGTACGTACAGATGCATCTAGCCAGCGTTTTGCTAAGGTGATAGCCATAATCAGGTCATATGATAAATAAGACTATTCCATCTTTGACAAAGTGCTTGTCAGTCTTCTCTGGGAAAAAGCGACATATTCTTAGCTGGGCTTTGGTTCCTGTACTCCTGCCACAGAGGTCTAAGGAGCAGTTTAATGGATCTAGGCAGGGTAACATTCCTCCGGCTCAGTAACTGAGGAAAAACCTTCTGACTGGCATCGGGCTATGTTGAGACTGGAGGGAGTGTTTCCATTGCCTAATTATGTGGATTTTCAGTTGCTGTTGGCTTTGGGGCAGCCCATTAACACCTCAGGGTGCACCATAACTTAGTTACTTGGGCTCTTGAAGCGTCCCCCAGAGGCACATATATAGTTCAAAGCTGCCTCTGTCTTGCTCTTCCTCCCCCTTTTCCCTTCCACCCTGAAACTACAGGTTTTCTACTATGCTGTGGTGAAGTGCAGCAAATAATGTCATTCTTTATATATATAACATCCTGGTTTGTGCAAGTAATTAGGAAACTGAATGCTGTGCCCAGATGGGGACCTGATCCTGTATGCCTTGGCTCTGGTCCTGCATTAGATTTGTAGGGAGTGTGACCTACATTCTCTTCCAAAGAAGGCTGGGTAGGAAAGGACATCTGGTTTGGATTGCATTTGCTAGTAAAATCTCTTATGAAGCAGGGAAGAGAGCTGCAAGTGGTCAGGCAGAGATTCATCTGTTATCATTAAAAAGTACACGTGCAATCACTACTGAAGAAAATAGACAAATAGATAATGTAAACTAGATTAGGTGATGTCCAGTTATGAAGGGGGCAATTTCTAGTCCATTGCATTTTTTCGGCAAAGTGTCTGACCCCATGCCAGCCCCCTGCTAGCGTGAAGTAAAGTCCTGTTCTGACCACAATGAGACTGAGTGCTTCAGTGATAATGAGGGAAAAGCTGAAACCATGAAGAACTGTTCATGGAGAGGCAGTCACTTTTCCAAAAGGGGAGAAAAGTTGGTGGCAAATAAGTCCCATCACATTCAGGACAACATTAACATCTCTTAACTATCCCTAAATACATACTGCTTCCCAGAAACCTGAGTCAAACTCACAATTTCTGCATGTTCTCTGCCTCAATGATATCAATTTCATCTTCCTCCCCTGTCCCAAAGATACTGCTGTAAGCGATGCTAGGCAGATCAAAAGATCTGCAGAAAGGAGGCAGAGATATGACAATCAGAAACTCAGGTAGGACTCCTGTGAAACCACCGTTTGACAGTCAAGCTGCAGCCTGAAGATGAATGTGTAGCTATGCCCATGACACCAGTAGAATGTTTAGCTTGACTATTAGTAATAATCCATAAATTGCTGGGCAAATATTAAGCCCATAGTAAAAGAAGAAAAACATCACCTGAACAGTCATTTGCGAACCTGGAAAGAATGGATGTAATCTAAGAGTTAAGGGGAGAGCTGGCAAACCCCATGCACTAAAATAAACACCACCAACTTGCACGCAAGTAAAAAAAATAAGTAGTAGAGAGACGTTTATTCATAATACAGTTACAAGGACAAGAAACAAAATATCAGATCAGTCATGAATCTTTAACAATCATACTAATAGAAAACTATAAAGAATAAACAAGAAAACCTGAAAATCTTAATAATTTATCATTATTGCAGCTGAATTGGCATAAGAGAGACTTGGTGCGGCTGGAATATTGATATAGATAATATAGATTCTTCAGGAAGGAGAAGCAGGTAAAAGCAGGGAAGAATATCGTGTTCTCCAATGTCTAAAATGAAGCACAAAGCATATGCATGATAATAAAGGACAAACAGACATAGGGAATCTCACAGTTAGGGTCTAGTATAAAGCATTAAATCTGGAAGATCAAGTGAAGGATATTTTTTATAACGAAGCGTCAGGATCTTCTAAGATCCTGTACTTTATGCGTTTAACAGTCTAGCTGTTGGTAAAGGCATACTGTGTAACACACTGGTCGGCAAATTCTTGGTTAAAAGAGAAGAGCTTGAAGGTTAGTCAGTCTTCCAAAAAAGTTGGGCTGTTTCTCCTAGAGGCTGTTGTCCAATTTTTAAGAAGCTTCCTCAGATATTCACTTACTGGCTTTCTCTTGGCAAAAGGTAAACTTCAGGATCTTTTGGACATGCTGAGCAGGTCCCAGGCATCCTCTCAGATCTGATGATATCTTCTGCTTTGCTTGGAACAAGGACAGCAAAGACAGCAGGGAATTCACTTTCTCTAGCACTGTTGTGCTGAATAATGAAAATGTAGGATCATGTTTAAAGCTCGATGAAGATCAGGCTAATTTTAATCTGGAGTCCGTCTGTTTAGATTTTGAATTCAGAGCCAGACTTCTTTTAGTTTTTGAATTTATTGGAAAAATTATTATTTTCATACACCTTTGCAGCCCCATGACTCAACTAGACCTCTCAGCCAGGACTAGGTAAATCTCAGCTCCTCTTTCTCAGTCTGCTGGTTGGGGGACTATTCCACATTACTTTCTTTTTTCTTCTCACATTTGCAGGCTGCCTTCATACATGCTGTACACTTTGACCAGGGGTGCACATGGTGACTGTGCCTTGACTCTCTAAAATCCCGAAAGGTGTAATGTCTCAAGGAGACGAAGAATGGACTTCATTGTCAGACAGTTAATTTTGAGTGTTTGCAGGTTCCCATTTCAGTCAGTCAAATAGTGTTTGTTCCTGATTTTCATGGACATTGAAAGGACCTGAGCAAATGCTCAATACTTTCCCCTGTGTGAACGGTAAGAAACTGAGGTCTGAGGAATGTACATAAAATATGACACTACTCCATTGCAGAATATCAAGGGCCATATCACTTGGGTGATGTGATTGTGGTAGACGGAACTCACAATGCATAGGGAGAGAAGAAGGTGAAGCAGCAAAAGCTAACAGTAGTCTTCAGGAAGATAAACTATTCTGAAGTCAGACAACTGGGAAGTAAGCTCAAGAGAAAATGATATACGATGCTGTGACCGATGAAATATTTTGTACATTTTATTGGAACAGATTCTGCTAAATGCATCAGATGTAGCAGCTGGCTAGTGTAATTAACACCAGCTAAAAAAGGTAAAACCTCCACCTAGAATAAAATAAGGGCAAGACAAATGTTTTTAATTTTTCTACGGACTTCTTAATTACTCCAGAATGAAGTTCATCAGGGGCACCGCAGATTTGCTAGCAATCATTTTGGAGGGCCCAAGGAAGACCAGTGAGAAAAACTGTAAAAAGTCAAGTGTAATACCGTCTTTTTCAGAAAAGGAGAGGAAGAGCAGAGGAATCCTAGCTAGCTACATGCGTATTTATCTGAAGATTTTTCTCATGATTCATAATGAATTCTTAAGCCCCAAAAGATTAGAAAGAAATATGTAGAAGCCAGTATGAATTTGTGAAAATCATCCACTTGATGAATAGGAATTTGTCAGTAACTGATCATGTCAAATCAATCTCACTTCCTCTTAAAACAGGGTAACTGGCCACAAGTAAAATGGGAAAGTGACACACCACAGGTATTCTGACTGTGTTGCATGACATTGTCTTGATCAACCACCACAGCACTGCTTAAGGCCTGAGCTGGTGGAATATGTCAGGTTTGGGGGCACCAAACTCCTAGAAAGACACACAGTAGTTAGCGTCCAAGGGAGAATAACCAGGTCACAACAACATGACATGTATGACAAATTGGAAGAGCTGTATTGTATTTCTTTCTTGAGAATAAAGAAGACTGATGGGCCATGAGGACAGCCTTTGATTTTATTTACAACAGCCTTTTACAGGAATTATTTGTTCTCTCTGGTAGATAGAACAAATTTGCCCTGGCAAATTCAAATTCAGTCCTAGGAAAAAGCTTTCTGACTCCAAAGATGGCAAAACACTGTTTTTTGTAGAGGACTATGGAGTCTTCATCACTGAAAATGTTTAAGAATGGATTTGAGAGGAACATCTCTCATAAAGTAAAACTGTCTAGAGGGAGGGCAGAGAGCTCCCAAGGGGGTCTTATTTTCCAGTGATTCCTGGACACAAAGTCAAATGTCAGTAAGCTGCAGTTTCTGTGCCATCCAAGGTAGGAGATGTGTTTACAGCACAAGAGAATGTCCATGCTTTACCTACTGTAAGTAGCAGCAACAACTACAGTAGTACACTGTGGGGTGAGAAGGTAAAATGCCTAACCAGAATCCCTGGTGTGCGCTGGTCTTACTCACACAAACTATTATTTTTTGTCACCTGTGATGTAGTCTTCTCCTGTGGAAAATCAGATTGGTGTTAAAGCTTTGTATTTATCAAGTGCAGTACTATCCATGTGTTTTGTCCATCGAAATGCAGCTTTCTACAGTTGATAGAGAATAATGATGAAATTTAGCTTAGCAGAAAGTTTTGCTCAAATATGTAATCCTTTAGAATTATGATCAGCTTCCAGAGTCCCAGGTAAACTAGAGCACTTGGCTTTTCTGTTGTTTCAGAACTTATTATTGAAGTATCTAAATGTTCAAGAACATTAAATGTACGAATGGGTGTTAGTTGAATGGATGTAGTAAGATTTTTCTGGCACAAGAAGCACAGTATTTATGAGGTAACTTAATTGGAAAAGAAAAATATTGAGTAGGTGACGAAGTAAAAATGATGACTGTGTATTATGTTTTTGCCATGCAGCTGAACAAACACATTCTATGACAGACTTTGGCAGGAGCTGCAAAGATGTTCTTGACAATGGCATGAATAAATATTAGGTGCTGTACACAATTCACTGCATTCCAGGCCTTGAGCAAAACCAGGTGAGCTTTGCCTGGAAAATGTGAAAGAAACAATGTAAGCATGCTGGGAAAACGTAAACATCTCCAGTATTCTCCTCAGCTGCTTTGCTGTAACATTTTCATTTGCATCAGCAACAACTCTGTCATTTTTTATCTGCTTTACTTTCATTGCACTTCTAGGAATCAATTAAACTCCCAGCTGCTTTAGAGTTCATGGTTATGGTTCAATAATATTGCCTAAATGAAGGACTTTATATCTGCTAGACAAAATATACTGATCAGGCTTCATTTCCATTGCTGCGACTGGTTTAAAAATATAGAGGAAAATAAATACTTTGAGATTCTTGGTGGTCAATACAGAAGCAGAGAAGATGTCCCCTAATAATTTAAGATGGAAATTACAGGAAATTAGAGAGAGGCCACACAACATGGATGTGGACTATGATAAATGACTGGCAATAAGACAAAATCCTGCCAATATATCTATTAAAAGAATGAGTATGACAATACGGAGAAGAATTTCCTTTTACAGATTTTTTTTTTTTTTTTTTGTTCAAAGCTGGCTTACAGCTGCAGTCTCTTAATAGAACCTACAGCAGTATTGGTAGCTCAAGAGTAGTTGATTTCTGAGGAAAAGAGACAGGAACATTCTGCACAAGTTCTCTACTCTTCAGTCTGACTCCATTGAGTAAAATTTAATTCAAGGTTGGTCTTCACATGGCCGTTCCTCAGAGGGGTAGTGTCAACAGTGCTACTTTTTCATCTTCATTTTTGTAATTTGAGACTATTCTTACTCAGTGTTGAAACAACAGTTCGCACTGACAAAAATTAGTCTCAATGCTGGATTTTCTCTCATTAGTTCTATTTTCTGTTGGTCTTATTTGCAAGTGTGCAATGTTAATTTCAGAAGTAGTGTTCCTAAGTGTTTTTATTCCTCCTTCTGTGTCACTCCAGAAAGCAATGGAGATAGTCCACCTGGACTCTTAAAGACAAAGCTGATGTGGTCTGATGCCTCTACAAGGGATAGCAGCGTCTCTCCTTCTTTATAATATGAAGTGTTTGTGCATCTGGGATTCTTCAGGGAGTCCCAATAAGAATAAGCCTACAACGGAGAAATCATGGGCATAGCTGGGAAGGAGAAGAGACAGTTTATGTCACTTCTGCAGTTCCTTTTCTTAAATGAGTCCCAGGGATAATTCAGAACAGCTTCAGACTCCTTGACCATCTATAGCCTCAAGGGGATGTTTTGGCAGCTAAGGACAGATGTGGTATTAAGCTGCCCAGCCCATAGCTCCCTTGATTCACTTGTTCTCCCTGTTTTGTGAGGGGTGTTAGAGTTTGTGAGGATGTATATCAACTTCTTGTAAGAACTTCAAAGGGACTGGGCCTTGCACTTTTCACTTGAAATAAACAGAACAAAGTGCAAATCCATCTTATGTGTTTGGCTTTCTCTCCTCTGTTCCTTTCAGAAATGAAACCAATGGACTTGAACCTTTCAAACACATACTTTGAGAAGAGCAGCAAACAACCTACACTGACATACTAGTAAAAATGTGCTTTTTCCTGTAGTCTTTCAATGTCTAGTTGAAAGGTATTAAAGAAGAAGTAAAAATAGGTGTCTTCAATCTAGAAGAGTCTGCATGGCTGAGAGTTTGTTCTGTATTGCTTTCTGTGATTATGATTTCATGTTTGAGTATGTGCCATTTGGCTTTCTCCTCTAAGTTTGTTGAGATGGTTGATTTTCTGGAGATTACCAATATACCTCTTGTATGATATCTTTTCCTTAGCTGTCGTCTGTTATTATTAAATAAGTTGGACAGTAATTTTCTGGCTCAAAAGGCTCCCAGAAAGGCAGATCAGGAGACACCCTGATCTGCTTGCAATTCCGTATTGCATAAGGGAAGTGCAGGGTGTATTCTGAGCCTCATTTGAGAGATCATTTCATGAGGCCAGTATTATACTTATTAGAACCCTTTCCAAGTACATGTTAACAGGGGAAGTTTTTCTGGGCTGATTATATCTCATCCATGTACATATATGGATTTTTTTTTTCAGGTCTGCTTGGCAAGCTACAAACTTGACTTTTTTTAAAAAAACCTGGCATATACTTTGGGAATTCTGGTCCTGATTACAATTTCTGTGAAAATCTTCAAAAATCGGGTCTCAGAATCTGAACCATATAATATAATGTTTGCTTCATTTGTTATATTAAGCTTGTCTAGAGATCCATCACATGTGTCATATTTCACTAGGTTCTTGACAACAGTCAGCAGTCTGGGAACATCAGAAGCATGTGCATGGCATTTGTGCCTGTCAGGCGTATGTGTTGGACACACAAAAAATTGCTGTGAGTCACCTTTTCAGAGATATTTTACATGCTTCACCGCTGTTGTTACACAGTAGGTCTAAGCGTATCTCGTGAAAGAATTCCTCACTCAAAGGGGACTTCTTTGCTTCTGTGTAGGGTCAGTGTTGTGAAGCAGCTACGTGCAAAACACTGAAATGTTCCCATATATGAATGTTGGGGCAGAGGTGGCTATTCTATCTCATAAATGACAAATATAGTAAGTAAAAGAGTGTTTAAAAAAAGAATAGCCAGCTATCACTAGCAATATAGCCGGTTCCAAATCTTGAATATTGACTTACAGATATTTACTTTTATCCTGTATTTCTTAATTGCAGAACTTAATAGCATCCAGAGGTAAAATTTTGAACAAATAAAGCTATGGTTCAGCATAAGAGTGTTTTCAGGGGTGCCAACTGCTCTCAGAGTTAAAGAAGTATCAATTTTTATTGCTGCTTAGGAAAGCTGTGTTGGTAAGTTAAACATTAAGCAGAGTGAGTGAACAGGAGCAACTCTGAAGTTGACTTAAGAGCCAGAATAAGTGAGCACTTTAATTAGAGGAGATATGAATGTTCTCTGGACATGAAGGGGGAAAGGGACAAGTTCTCAGTCCTTTTGCTAGACTTACATCTATGCATGCAATCTATTTGCTCCTGGAGACATTGCTTAGGCACTGATATTTATCTGTTTTTATCTGGTTTTGTTTCTTGTTTATCATCTATAGATGACAACACATAAATGAAATCATTAAGAGAATAGATGCTTTTTTTTTGTCTCATGGTTATATTAGTAGGCTCAACTGATTATGGAGAAAATAATTTTTGTTATTATTTCATCAAATATTACAGAAAGGTTTCAGAAAGTGCTGATATGCAGCTATTTATATGGTTTTATCTATTGCATCTACAAGTACAGGATTCCTTCCAGTAGCATAGACACGTATTGAAAGATTGTGAACTTGTTAACTCTTAATTTCATTGCAGGCTACTTAAGATTACAGTTAAGACTTGTAACAAAGCTTGCTCCTTTGCTTAACTTTGGTACTGACTGGGATTTAAGTATGATTATACTGCCAGAAAGAAAAGTTCTTGGCTCTCTATGCTTCCTCTTTATTTCTACAGAGTTAAAAAAAATGGTTCATTTACTGAAAATAGCAAGACAACTGCTGTCTTTGCTCTTCTGACCTGCACATTTTCGTGGTGAAGGATTTTGTTGAGTCAATTATTGCATTGGGTTCAATAAACTGATTATACTTTATAGTTAATTTGAGTTCATATTTACAAAACTGCTATAGAAACAATTATTTTGTAGATCTTGCTCAGGAATATTAAATACATTAGCATCAGTAGTGACTTTAATTTGTGGTTAGTTAATACATGGCTGATCACAGTATGGGAAGGGCTATTTCTTGGTCTCTCTCTTGTAGTCTTTAAGAGGTAAACAAGCACATGAGCACTCGTAGATGACAGACTGTGAGCTGTATGAATAGAGAAGGAATGTTAGAGATATGAAAACTATTTCTGGGCGCATTATTACGTTAATGCATCTTAAAGGATTTTAGTCCAAAAAAAAAATCTGTGTTACTTCTAGTATTAAATAAATTTAAAAAGAAAACAATTTTCTTATTTCCAACACAGAAATCTTACAAAACTTGTGGATTCCTGATTTCATAAGTTCCCACTATGATCCAGACTCCCAAGCCATAGAAAAAAAAGCACTCTATTTCTCTAAGCTACTGTACAGTTTCTTGGCAAGTAGTAATAAACAGATACTGCTTGTTAGGAAATCTATCTTCCTTTTTCTTTTTGTTATTTTGGATATAATCTGGAATGAAAACCAATGCTGTCATCATACAAGCTCCAAAAATAACAAATAAAATAATATTTATAATACAACTTGGCATGTAATATTAGATTAAGCCTTTAGGCTTAGCCATTTTGCAGCAGAAGGTGTAATGTAAATTTTCCAACTCCGAGTGACAATGGCAACAAAAATAATTCAGAGGCATTGCCTCCCTCCTGGCCATTTGCCTCTGAATGAGAACAGTAGCTGCTTTCTAAACCCAAGTTCTTTGAAGCTACTGTAATACATGGCTATATGAAGCTCTAAGGTAGCTCTGGATCCCCATCCCAGATGCTTGTAGATTTAATAAGCAGAGAAGGGAAGTGTGGTTTCTTACTTGTCTGAACAAAGAAAAGGCACTACCGTTTCTGAGAACTGGAACTATGTGAACAAGAACTTAAAGCCAAAATGAAAAGTTTATGAGCCTTCACCATCCTCTTGTTAAGCTGAAAGATGTTAACACCATCAAACCCGACTTATGGATATTAACAGACATATTTAAAAAGAGAGAAGCTGGTATTTGAGCCAATGGCAATGCCCACTAAAACCTAAGCCACATAGATACTGATCACAAATACAGATTCTAGGAAGTTGCTTTATAATCAGATGTGTTAGCAGGGACTGCCTTGAGGCAGAGTGGAAGGCCAAATTAGGAAAATGTGTGCAAAGAGTGTATTTGGTCTTATTCTGCTGGTTTTGCACTAATTTTTCATAACCATTGCTGTCTGTAACAATATATTTGGAATATTGTAAATTCCTCCATTTGACAGAAATGGCCCTACAGGTTCCTGAATATCATACAGATTTAGGTACTATTTTAGTCACCGGGAGGATTTCAAACAGGATGAGTGTCTGAACACCATTAATTTAAAATATCGCTGAAATTTGATATTAGTGACTTCGTTTTCCAGTTAAAAGAAGCTGATACAAGAATCAGTAAAATGCTATCTTCCATGTTCTGGAGAAGATTTTTTCTGTATTCTGAAGTACTGTGTAGGAATCCTAAATACACCGTTCTAGAGGGAGCCAAATTCTTACAATTTTATTTGAGTAAATAATGAATGAACTGTGAAATAGTGTGTCAGCATTTGCACTGCATATTCTTACTGATAATTAATCTTGAAAAATCCATGGAAAACTGAGGAAGCGTTGAAAGATCTTCTTGGTAGACTACGATTTTATAGGAACACCTTTGCTGTCTTCCAAAAGTTTCCCATACAACAATTTTAATCCTTCTTTAAAGAGTAGATTGTTTTCATCTTGAAGAAGAATTTAATGCAAATTTTCTCCAAGAAAATTGACTTAGACAGTTACAGGTGTGCAATTCTCTCATGCAATTTTTTTTGTGGGGAAAAAAGCCATTAAAAAGGAAAAAAATCGTGTTATTCTACTGTAGCAAGAACATATAATTAATAAAACTGTACAGTAAAATAGTCACATGCAGCACAAAAAGAATTCCCTTTAAGCATGAAAAATTCTGCAGGAAATAACATTAAAAATAGTAATTATTTGAAATGTACTTAGTGTTCCTGCAGTTCCTTTGTTTGATAAATACATTTTAAACATCGGGACACACTCAAAGATTGACTTGAATTCTCTCTTTGCTTTGCTTTGTAGTTAATGGCAAACAGGACTTTAATCTTAAACCCCTTGGTTCTATATTAATTCTTATTTAACTGGCTGAATAAATACCTGGTAGACTTTAACTGTGCAGTTACACATTCTTCTTTTTCAGCAATGGTGTTTAAAGAGCTTCTGTCTTCAGCTGTTTTTTTTCCTGAACTGCACCTGTCTCTCTATTTGTTTTGATACAAATCTTTTGAAAGAGATGTAGGAAAATTGGTGAGGGAGCAGGTTCAGATTAAACTATTCCTTTGCTTTTGCCTATTTTTTTTTTTTTTTAGTGAAATCTGGTTCTTTAAACCAGTTCCCGCATGTCCCTACAAATAGTTGTGTCAGCACAGCAGAAAGAATGGGGCAGGGCAGGAATGAGGGTTGTGGGCAGGAAGAGGGGGAGTTCCTTACCCTGGTATTGCCACCGAAAAAATGTTAGAGATTATAGCTGTATAGCTGTCTAAAGCAGAAGTCTTGGCACCAGAAACTTTATTTTAATAGGTAAGAAAAAGAAGAGAGCATTGATTGATTCTTTATAAGTACAGTAGGATACAAACAGCTCACATCAATGCACCTGTTTCCTACTTTTTGGCAAAGCATAAGATAAGAGATTAAATGTTTCTCTCTATATATATATATATTATCTGGTGTGTGTGTGAGAACACACATATGCAAGCAGACACGTGTGCAGGTCTCTTTTTTCGCTCCTGGCTATGGTGCTTGGCAGGGGAACTGAGTGAAGAGGCCTGGAAACGGGAAGTGGAGGTTGCTGCTAACGTGGGAGATGCTGCTGGGTATGGTCCTGTCAACATCAGAGAAGGAGACGGCTAGAATCAGAAGCTTGGGTGTGGTTTTTATTTAAGATATATATCTGGGTAATTAAACTGAGAAAAATATATTCATTTTGGGGAATGGAACTGTGACAAGTTCTGGCAACTTTGATTCTATCTGTATAATTTTTTGAGGTAGTGTTTTTAAACAAGGATGTAAAGTAGTCTAACGCCCTTTCCCTCTGTAGTCAACGTAATGGAAGCAGCTGCTCAAAAACACAAAGACCTCCCTCTAGATTTCCCAAATACCTTTGGAATTGGAAATATTTAGATTGTAATTATTTTCTGTGGTTTCATATGACAACCTGATATGATTTTTACATGAATGCTTCTTAAATTTTTAGTTATATGTCAGTTATTTAAGTCAGTTATATTCACTACTTTTTAAGTCTTCAAAGTAAGAGGTTGATTGAATTGGTTTTCAAGGAGCTGCTCAGTTCATTTACTGCTGTTGAGGCATGTGGCATCTCCCATTCAATTATTTGTCTTTGAGCACAAAAATTATTGTCTGTTTTCTGTGATAGCTCCTATCCTTCTCCTACAGCTGGCTGCATGTGACTGCTATAACCTTGTCTGGAAAATGCTTTTTTAGTGTCAGGAGGTTTGCTTTTAAATTACTATGTGAGATTGTGTGAATATAGTAGGGATCAGAAATCTATTCTTGATTTTATTAAAGCTATTATTTATTTTGCAAAGAATTTATTTGACAAGTCATTGGCTTGGCTAGATCCTGCAAGAATGCTCATGTGAGAAACTTGGCTTCCAGCATCCCTGAATTCACCAGGCACCCTTGGAGGATATGTCCCGTGCTGGCCAGGGCAACTGCCCTGCCTGGTGGGGCTATGCAAATCTATAGCCACTGTCTCTTCAAAATGTCTGGGTGCCAACTGTGACCGCACACCTTGCTCAGGTTTCTTCCACCTGCTGTTTACCCCTCTGAATCTCCCAACTCTGCCCTCTCTGTTCTGTACTTTGTCAACCTATGCCAGGGGCAGTGGGCATCTGCCATAACCCATTTCTTAATAAGGACCGAGCCAGGGACTGTTACTGTGAGCTGCGGAACTGGTGGTAACTGGGAAGGGGTGATTGGCCCAAAGAGCTGGGTGACAGTAAGCAGCCTTGATGGAGAAAATTGCTAGTGAGGCAGCAACTGCTCAAGGATATGTGAACCAGCCATGGGTGTGCTGTGGAGGGGATGGAGCTGCAGTTTATTTGTTCTCAGATGTTCCTTTCCATCTGGGCTAAACAGACAGGCAGACACATGTGGGTGACGTGAAACCTAGTGGTGGACTCACAAAACAGGCTTTTCTCACTGGTACTTTCCACAGTGTAACTGTGTTATTTCTGCTGCCCACTGGCCTCAGTCAGGATTTTTCTAATTGCTTTCCCTGTTAAGCAGCCCTGTACTGCTCTAGAAATTTCCTCAGTAGTTTTACTGGATGCTCTAGTCATGTTGATGCTACCTATGCAGCTTCAGCAACACTGAACAATCTTACGTGAAGTCTATTAACCTGAATTCAATTCTGCTTGTTTATTGTCATGTTAATTATTTTTTCCAGAATCTCACATGTTTTCAATAATACACTAGATTTTCCATGTGTCAACTCTTTGGATAAAGAACCCCATTTGATTAGCTCTTTGTCTTCTCCTTATTTATCAGCCCGTCTGGTTTTTCTGCTTATTTCCAAACTGGCAAAAAGAAAATGGGTTCAGAGGATTACGTTGAAGTCCATCAGTGCTGAATTCAGAGTTGAACAAGTGAAGGCAGTCTTTATAATTTCTAGACAGAGGGACAAGTTAAAAACTAGCTGATAAATGGCTGTTATTGTGCTCTTTTTAGTCACAGAAGACAAATAATTTTCTCTAAATGTACTACGGTTATTATTAAGCTATTTAAAAGTCAGAATCTTTTCTCCCAAGTTTGAGATAATACTTTCTGTTGGGTTGTAATTTTCTGTGCTTATGTATGTATGAACTGCAGGTGACTATTCAATAAATCCATTTTTCTTGTCATTAATATTAGAAGATTTCCAACTTCCACTTGCATGCTTTATTTATGATCAAGTTCTTGCAATCAGAAATGTGATCTTTAATAAAATGAAATATATGTGTCTGATGAGAAGAAGCATTTATCATGCAGAAAGCAACCAATGCACATTTATTTCTTTTTGCCATATTGTCACATTGTATTTCTATAGGTTAATCATGATTTGTAAGTAATATGTAAACATATTTTCAAAGCAGGATTTTCCTTTAGTCCACTGTGAGTCCAAATAAGCAAGAGTATGTTTAGTTGCCTCTCTTGTTCAGAAAGCAGGGCGATCTAATGTCTACTTACCCCTGCTTTGCTTCTAGGGATTTCTATTACCTTAATGTTGTGAATACCAAGCTGACCTGCAGTTCCTTAGCAGATAGATCTTAAACATCAGTACCACAGTTAAGTGATTCTAATTTTCCATAATCTTACTGAAAGTTAGCCCATTCTTTGTACTAATCATTAGTGCTCTCTTGAATGCATATAAATTATTTGTATTGATATTTCTTTTATTTACACTATTCCATCATGTTTAAAACTCATCTCCTGCTAAACAACTAATCTGTGAGCTTGTTAATATTCTGCTTATGGCAACCTGGAATGTTTATTTAGTAGTAAACTCATTTTAGAGCTTATTCTTTTGGCAAAGAACATTTTCAGAACAATCACCTTTCCATTGGGTGAACAGTACTGTATTCAAATCGCGTAAATACAAATCACATAAATGAAAAAAGCACATTCACGGTAGAGCTGTAACAGCCAAGAAGGTGTGAATGAAAAATGACTGACAAAAAAATCTGTGAGTAGTTACATTAATTTCTACAGGAATTAATTGCAGTTATCAGTATAACCCTTTTGTGCTCACTGTCATCAACAGCCACTTATCAGTTGAATCTCACAGACCCATGCGTAAATGTAAAATGACCTGCACAGTCTCCTGCCCTAGGCTCAGTTTGGCACTGTGATGTGTGGCTGACAGGGATTGGCCATTTAAGGAGCAGCAAAAGTGTCAAACAGGCTCAGTCACATCTGAGCAGTGCAGCTCAGCCTCAGCTGCTGAGCAATTTGTGTTACCTAAACAGGTGAAAAGATGAAAATTGGACAAAGAACTGCCGTGTGGTGCTGATGAAACATTGTCAGTCACAAACAAAGGCTTTCAGTGCTGGATGTGTACAACAGTCGTGGGTGGATAGAAAAGGGATATTCCTATCATCTGCTCCTCCTGCCTGTAGTATCTGCCACACACACTGTAACATCACTTGTTGGGTAGAGCTGCAGAAGCATGAGGTAGTCCTGGTGCTGGAGAACCTGCTGGGCTTTGGGACAGGATAGGTTTTAATGCGCTGAGCACGGTCGGCAAAAGTCTTCTCGAGAATCGCCAGAACTTTAGACACAGGTAAGCCTGAAAGCTTAGGTGCCTTGAGGTTTTGATGGCTGGGAGATTGTATGTGTGAGAGAGAATAACTGAGGATCTGTATTTTAAATTTAGATGCCTACAAGAGCAACTGGATCCTATACCCAGTTGAATCCCATCCTTAGTCCCCAGTGAGTTGGAACTTAGTTTCTTTGGGAGAAGGCCCTGAGGCATAGTACCACTGAGGGTATTGAAGTTCACATAATTCACGCTAGAAGAGGATCTCGCCCTCTGTCTTTAGCTGGAATCTTCTATAGTCGAATCGGTAAGTAGCTGGTACTAGAGGCAGCTCATTACAGAAGAGTCATATTCACTCATGTTCTGTCTCTGGGAGGTCTTACTCTTCCATGATTTCTGCAGCTGTACAGGTGCAGAATAGATGTCATTGCCACCTGGAAAGTAAGTTAGTTTTTCAGACTGAAGCTACACCACAGAAATTCCAGCTGAAGAGACTCCTCTCTAGGCTGAGGGCTGAGGGGGAGCGTAAAGAGGGATTTGCGAAGCTATGCGGCTGGCCAGGGAGTAGATCTGTGCAAGATAAGCGACTTTCTCTTCTGTTCTTTTTATTTCTCTTTTCCCCACATTTATTTTATTCATCTCTTCCTTTCTTGCTCAGCTAAAGAACCGTTCTTATTCAGCAGCCTCTTCAAGACTGCTCAGAACTGTCACTTAGTGAAATACAGAACTGCAGACATAGTAAACGAGCAGAGCTTTTGAATAACTGCTGGTTGAAAGGCACGATTTGGCAGTACTAATTGTACACAGACTATTGCTCAGCTGCACTGCTCTTTTGAATAACTTGTCATTGTATATATTTCATAACCTTTTGTTAGCCTTGAAAATTTTCTTAGGCTGATACCCAAAACTCAAAGTTGGTGCCACAATTTTAATTGAAGTATGAAAATGTTCCAAACCCCTGCTTCCTCTCAATAGTGACTGTGGTAAATTCCCTGCAATTCAGAAAATTCCCAAGTGGCCTCCTCGAAATGCTGCTGCATATTTCTTCAAGTTATGGACCAGAATTTTTGCACGGTGTGATGCAGTAGATGTATGCTTGGGGAAGGACTGTGGCACAATAACTAGTTCACTTTAGAGAAAATCTCATAAAACTTTCCCATCTTTTTTCTGTCTTTTGATAGTAATTTACAGTAATCATAGCAGGAAAATTCAAAAGGATTAAAAACAACCCTGTTTTTAGACTGTTTAGACATAAGCAAAAAACTCAGAGAGTTGGTCCGTGCCTTGAACAGTTTTGCTCATTTTGCAAGTGAGCCTACTGTTGTGAGTTTTAAGTGTCACTTTGCTTTTGCCACCAATATTGTACCTTCTATGGCATGTCCAGCTGATGATAAACTTTAGTCAGAATTTGGTGTGTCATGCCTGTATTTATGCATTTCTTCCCCAACTAGAACTTAATAATTACGAGTCCCAGTTTCCCAGAAGCTAAGAAGGTGAGTTTAGTGTAGAAAAGTCACCCATGTTATTCTGCTTCTGTGGCTTTTAGAACTGGTATACAATGACTCGAATCAGGCATTACTTAGGAAGGTAGCACTGGGATAAGTATCACCAATTATACTTACGCAATTACAGTGCTATAATTGTACCAGTACAATAATATGAGTAAATTTTCTTGTTTGAGCAAGCCTCAAGCCAAATCTTTAACATTATTAAACTGTACTTTTGCATTATGAATAAAAATATTATCCAGAGTTTCAAATATTTGAAATATTTAGTCTGTCCAAAGGGAGCCAGGACAGGATTATATCCTCAGAGTGTATTAGTGCTTTGTTTCTTCTAATTTTAAGTGTCTCCAGGGAATGGAGCTTTCACCATTTCCATAGAGACACTATTTCACAGCCCATAGATCTTTCTGTCAATAATATTCACCTTACAGTCACTCCAATTTTTCCTTGTATGCAAGTTTGGTGGCATTTTTACTTCCTTGGATAGCTTATATGAGAGGTGAAAGGGAAGGAATTAGAGAGACAAACACCAAAAACAGTGAAATCTGAGAAAAGTTCTAGATTATTTCCTCATTAAAACAAAAGTCACAACACCACTGATTGAATGTTGCTCTCATCAGTGTCTTTAACAGTTTGAATGCTGCTATGATTGATGAAAATTTAAAAAGATCTTAATGTCAATGGAGGTGGAATTTTACAAAAACAAGTGAAATTTCTTTTAGAAATAGAAGTAAAATATCACGTTGACTCACGCTGGTAGATTTCCTCACATAAGCTTATATATCTGCTTTAAACCTCAAGGAATTTGTACTGATTTGTAGACAGTGAGAACTTGCAATGTAATGGAGAAGTGGGAGTTAACTTTAAAAACATACTGGCTTTCTCCCAAGCAGTGAGTGCTGACAAGTATAACCATATTACTAAAATCACATCAGCAACATGATATATTAAATAAAAACATGATCGTCTACAGCCAAAGTAGTTTGTATTTTGTCCATGAAAAAGCAGTGTTACATCAATCTGTCCAAAAAATGGGGCACATCAGAAAACAATGTTAAGAAGGCTTTTAAAACACATCATTGAGATTACAGCACCTTTAAAAATAAACAGCACTGAATACCAACACAGGTAAAATGTCATTGTGAAACCCAGATCTGAAATTCAGCAGCATGCTTTATAGCTTTCCAGTGTGTGATAAAATCTGTTCACCAGATGTACTATCTGTCTCCTGTGTAGCATACTTGAGCATCATCTAGGCCTGAGGCCCATTTATTTCATGTAATTGCCTTCCCTGTGCACACCTTAGGGCACCCTAATTCTCCATTTTATTTCAGGCACTGTACAGGGTACCATCTGGTAGTGTTAAGCTCATCTCATTTTATTGCACTATTGCAGTGGCTATATCCAACCCTATAGCATTCTTTCAATGAAGGGAGAGTTCAGTTACTGCCAGCACTTTATTTTTGCCAGAAATAAAGTAGATTTTAACTGTATGCATGCAGAGTTCACATGTATAGCAGTCTCACGTGAAAAGCAGGTCACCCCACGTGGTTAAAAATAAATAAATAATTGGTGACTCACTGATGTTCAGGTAGAGCAGCAGTGCCGGGACAGTGTTCTCTTCTGTTAAGAGTAGGAGATCTAAAATCTTACTCTTCCAAGTAATTATGTCTTTTTAGTATCTCTTTTTTATTATTTCTCCTAAAATGAGCAAAAAATATTGCATCACACCTTGAAAAAGGCACCTTACAGAAATAGCTTAATATTTAAAAGTAGCAATATACCTCAACTGTACTTCACTGCAAAGTTCATTTGCTATTTTAGGCCTCCATTTACATCTGTACATCACATTCCTGCTGTTATCCTCTTGCTTATTGTTGCAAATTATTGCCATTAAAATAATAGAACTAGAACTGAGATTACATAAGACTTTATCTCTTTCTACGTTCTTCATTGTCTGCCATTTTTAATCATCTCCATCCTTTTGAGTCTTTGTGACATATTTTAATGACCTGATTTCTTTTTTAAACTCTTTTGTGCCAGCAATACTGTGCTCTTTGTTATTGCTACTTAAATGTCTAACTGCCTTCTTGTGCCTTCAAATAAGGGAGTTAGAAGTCTAAGTGCCATTAATTGCTCTCACAGTTTTCATGTGCAAAAAGTGAGCCTGGGATTTCAAACTCTGAATTTTGCTGGCAATAGGTTTGAAGCACATCAGGTCTGAAAGTGCAACACTGTTGTCTGCTGTAAAGCCAAATTCTGCTTTCCTGTAAATCCCGCTGAATTCAGGATGGTTGCATGCCAGTAAGGCAGACAAGAATTACCCTCATTGCTGCAGCTCTGCCGCTATTGAAGAGTTAAAAAAACCCACCTTTGCTAAATCATGGTGGAAACATCAAGTGAGACACATTTGACACTAAGTCAGATGACTTATAACGAAACAAGCAAGTTTCAGTGTTTCTTAGACGTGTGAAATAGATCCCGTTCCTGATGTCAATGGCAGCATGGAAAAAAAATAATAAAAAACTGCTTTTTCCCCCCAGGCTTTTAAAAAAAATATTGAAATCACATTTTCATTGCATCTCCTTCGCCTAACGGTTTCTCCTAAGGCAAAGTCAGGACCAGATCAAGGTTATATGCATGCAGCATAACATCTTCTCTCCTCCCACTGCCTCTATGGTTCTGTCTCCTCTTTGGAGCATCCTTTTAAGAAGTATGTGTGTCACTTCGGAGCAACAGTTATGTTAGGCGGTGCTTCCAGACAGAACTCAGACAGCATAGATTCGCCCAGTAACCATAGGTAGGGGTGGGGGCTGTCCTTCTCCACCCTGGGCAATGGCAGAGGTTCCCTCCTACTGAAAGACACTTCTTTCAGGTATGGTTCCAGGCTTTCTGCAAATGCTGGCTGATGCCATTTTCCCAGTGCCACTCAGCTCATGTGTCACTCTTATCAACTGTGAATATCTGGATAAAATATTGACGTGATGGAATCCTCCCAGTAGCTGGGCAGTGTGTCTCTTGATCAATCCCCAAACAAGGCAACTGTTGAAAGAAATTTCGCGGGGCGGGGAAGGCTTTGAAAGTGTTGATTTTAAATAAGTATTTAAGTTACTCACCTGCCATTTCTGGTGCTGGAAATTACTGTCTTACTACAATCTGCTGCATATGACAAGAAGATGACAGTGGACCCTCTCAGAAAATAGCTTGGCACAACTTTGGTGAGCAGCACAAAGTCATTATTAAAAAAAAATAAATCCCTGTTACAATACATTCTCCCTTTTCTCCTGACTTTCTCATTCATTGATTACTGATAGTTACAGCATGGCATTGATGGCCGTGTCTGAAAATGCCACCTTCCGGATAAATAAATTATAACGCAATGAAACTTTTAAAAGGTAGAATTATGTTCTTTTGTGTGAATTCTGTATGTTTTGCGTTCAGCAGCAATGACAAATGTAGGTAGATTCACCTGGATTAGCTGTCTGTGTTGATATAAAGGGTGGGTGAATGAAAATAATAACTCTCTCTATCATTCTTTGATGTAGGAAGAATTTATTTTACTGTTTTCAGTCTCAGCTGAAATCAGGAGTACTGGATTGTGACTAGACAAGCTGTGATTCTTAGCAGCCATACAAAGTACAATTTTCTGATGGTCTGTAAATCAGTGGAAGTCTCCAGTGAAAAAACAGGTTCATATTTATTTTCCTGGAGACTTCCACCTCCTTTAGCTTTCCAGCCACCTCATTCTGTAAAATGTTAACGATTGTCTTAGTATGAAGACTCATTTCTCCACTTCAAACAGAACATCCTGATAATTCCAAATACATTTCATCTGCAAAGTGCCTGAACAAGCCACCAAAGGCCTCAGAAATTCTGGTTGATAACTGAGTATTGAGATTTTCTGTATACCAAGAAACGATGATCTAAGGAAGGGAAGAGAACTTCAGAGCTGGCAAGGTGCAATAGACAGGTGTGGGTGCAGCAGGGTACCAGGCAGTATCTGCTGAATTACTGGAGACTTAAATATAAATAAGACTGTTCATTTTGCATAGCAAAAAGAAAACTCACAGACTTTTATTGATAAAAATGCAAATGTGATAATTTGAGTTAAAAGGGGAAATGTAATGGCACACATTTATTCCTATGAAATTTATTTTCCATTAGCAAAATGCTAATTAACCATTAATCATTTGATAATGTATATGTAGCAAAAGCAGCTCGAAAGTCAAATTGTCTAAATAAAGAGCAGAGTAGCCAGTCAAGGAGGAAAATATCATGCTTCTTTACAAAGAAGAACAGTAGAAATTACTGTTTCTGATTACAGAAATTGTAGCTGTGGCAGACATACAGCCTTAAGTTACAAAACCTGAGAGTTACAACTAGCTACTCAATCTTTTCCTGCAAGTGGCTACAGTTAAATGGAAGTAACACTAAAACAGGTTTACCCATCTCTGCAATCAAACTGGGAGAAAACTGTCTTGGGATTCATTGGACAGTGGAATTTGAAAGCATCACGTTCTTGCAAAGGTTCCCTCCGAGCCGAAGGCTGGCTTCCTAGTGCTAGTGACTTCTACTCAGAGCTCGTTTCTCCTCCACTCCCATTGCACATTTTTGCATGCATAGGCCCCTGGAGTGCTGTGCAGCCAGACCTGCCAGCATTTCCTGTTTATTTCAATCTCTGGGATGATATTGGAAGTAACATCTCAGCCTGGAAATATATTAAATGAAGTGTGCATGCAAATTACTAGCAAACCATCTTTTCCATTTTACGGAAGGTTCTTGTTGAACTGGCTCATTTTGCAAGACTTAATTCTGTAGAATGGGCTAGGCTTTTTTCCCATTATAAAAAAATCCCTAATAACCATTCCCACATCGGAGACACTGAAGATTAAAATCAACCATTGTGTAGTATATAAGAGGGAACTATTTTTCATAGGCTTTTTACTGCACATTTGAGATTAAGATTTCATATTATGCAAATACATTTTATGAAACTGTAACACAGAAATGTGTACTATTGCTAATACACATTTGCAGCCTAGCATGTGAAGTCTCCAAAAGAGACATTTTGGTGTCTTCTTTCATTGTGTATTATGAATAATAAACAAAATGTAATTAGACATATTCTGTATTACAGAACAATAATAATAAAAATTGCATCCTGTCATTAATATGCATTAGCAGCATGTATCCTGATAGCTCAGAAAGACATCTCAATGTGAACGCATGTTAAACAAAAGGAAAAGTTGCCTAAATCATAGCAGGAACAGGGACTGTTTGGGACAGCTGTTTTTGTTGCCCTTGGAGGGAGGGATAGTAATCAAAATCCTGCTTGTTCTTCCTTTCTTTCAGCTTCACAATGGCATTACCTTTGTCACTGAAATTATTGGCTGCACATTAGTTCCTGTGTATCAGAGTCATATTTGTAAAAGTACTATATGAAGTTTAAAAATAAGTGTTCTTGTATTTATTTTCTAAAGAATTCCAAAGAAGAAACTGATCTTTGAGCCACCTTGGCTGCTACTGCCATGCCTTGCCTGGAATGCTAACCTAGTGACAACACCACATGCAGCAGTTAGGTTGATGACACGGCATCACAATTATACATTATTTCTCCTTAATAATAAAAAAAGAAAGTAGTTTAGCAGCTTTCCCACTTCATTGTAATTTTTGTCATTATTTCCTTGGGATCACAGCTTGTCAGCCACAAATCTGCATCCTGTTAACAAAAACTGTCATGTTTCTGATGTTTCTGATATCCAGAGTGGTATCTGGGGCTTTTTATGTTCTTCCCAAATCTGAAAGAGGCAAAAAAAAAGGGGAAAAAAGGAGCTATTCTTCTATTCCCCAGATGAATTCTTTAATAAAGTCACCTTTCCAGGGTGAACAAAATGGTAATGATTTGGTTTTACTTTGTCAAATGTGTTCTGGTACTAAATTAGGTTTAGTCTATCTGCTAGAGCTGTTTGCAGTGTAATTTTGCCTATATAAGCTGAAATATTGCACAGGCCTTGAATATCTTTCGTAGGTTGAGTTGATCACAGGTTTTGAGTATTACTAGAAAAAAGTTATGTGAGATTTAGTTAGAACTGCCTTATAACTCTTTATCACAACAATCTCTCTGCTTGCAAAACTGATTAACCTAATGGCACAGTTCAGTAGAAGAAGCCAAGAGGAATGAGCTCTGGAAAAATATTACTTTAATTTAAACATCTGTAATTCGAAGATTCCTACAGGTATCAGTTAAAGAAGATTCCATGTCTAGATTGCATTAAAGGCATGACATCTAAACTTGAGGAGGTAAACACTTGATATTGTGTGTTCAGTACAATGACAAGTTCCTATCTATAAAGTTCATTTTCTGATTTAGTCTACTGCAAAAGATATTTGCAAAGGTAATTTCACCAGACATTTGGAGTCTTTGAAGTGCTTTTCTACCCATATGGTTCTTTATGAATAGGTAATTTTTATCTATGCTTTACTCAACTGGATGTTTATCAGACTGTCTGGTTTCAAAGGTCCCCACTAAAAAAATATAATTACCCTAAAATGACTAACATAAGATTTATTCAGTTACCCTTTAAGTACTTTGCAACTTATTTCCATTTTTCTCCCTTTAATTTTGCCTCCAGTAAAATCCTAAATTTTTCTAATTTGCCATGCTATTTTAATTAGTCAATTTTCCCTTATTTGTACAAGTAAGCAGTCCTATAAGTTTGAGACTGTAAATCATTCATCCATTAAAAGCTCTATTTCCTCATTTTGCAAGTTCGATTCATTTGGAAAAGAAAAAACCTTGGCGTGGAACAGAATTATGCAATGTCATGGGCACATTAACATTTGGATCAAAATTTTACATTGTGTCAGCCGGTAAACAGTATAAATGGTTCAGATTTGCAATAAATAATTGTCTATTAATACCTTGGCATGGTGTAGCAAATTAAAGTCTCACTTCAGTAAGCACAGATGTAGGTAAGAGCTGGGGCCTAAAGAAAGCAACTGCCATACAGCATTAGAATAGAAAGAGAGCATCATGAAGCATTACTGGATCTTTCCAGCAATGAGAATAACATATACAGATTTAAACAGCAATAGAGAAACATGGGGGAGGTAGGTTGGAGGTGCATTTAAGTCAAATCAGGCAAGATTTAGAACCATGTGTTTTTAGATGCCCTGGCAGACGCTTCCCTTGCTGAAGAGAAGCATTTTAAAAAATAGCATTGTGTGCTGTTGCATACAGAGCAGAGCCCATAATTCAGAATGATCAGAACATATGATCCTCAGGGACCTTCTGAGTCATTATGTTGGGTCCATTCCTGTGGTAGTTAAACAGCCCCAAAATTCTTAACCTGTACACGACTTTTGCTAAACTGCTGTATTTTGCAGCTTGCAGGTTGTTGCCAATATTCTTGAGACTTTCACAAATTTAATTGCTGACTAAAATCTTGTCAAATTAGTTCTGTCACTTCCTGCCCCTCAGACTGTGAGCAGATGGTCTTGAATGCTTAGTACCTGAAACCTGAAGTTTTCTTAAGGTGGGTTGTTTCTATGAATGTTTTAACATGTAGTCATGCCATTACTTCAGTGTGGAAATTCAACACAAATAGCAGCATGAAAAGAGTTTAATTTACAAACTAAAATATGTATGAACAATTAGGTATCAATAAGTATTTAGAGAGCTCCAGTTCATAATATTGTCTCTCAGCTGTCTCTAGTAGTGTCGCCTATGAACCATAATTGTTGTTACTGCAGTTTTGAGCATGTTTTTTCTTTTGCGCAGCCAACTCTGCCCATAATCCTATAACACAATCTAGCTTGTCCATATGCTAATGGGAAGGCATTAATCAAAACATTGCTCTCTGTTACATTAACTATAGAGCAATATCTCCTTATTTTATATTTCTTAATGGCTTCTTTGTCCAAGCCTGTTTAAAAATGCAGCTTCAGTGTGCTGGACTACAAGTCTTCCATGGTCTATGCTTGGTTGGCTGAGTAATCTCTCTCATTTTCTTTGGCACTTTGTGCTCATGTCCTTGGTGTCTGGGGTTTTAAGCAGAGTACCAGGTCTGTATTTCATAAGGGAGATGGCTTATTTAAAGTATATCTGAAGCTAGTCCTGCTAGCCACACAAGACAAGAACTTAAAAATCTTCTTCTACTGTCTGGCTGTTTGCAGACCAAACAAAATGTAATGCTTGGTCTGAGGGAACACAAGAACGACCTGCTTTCTGCCTTGCCTCGTGCGGTGGGACTAGTTAAAAGGGATATAAACACACCCATGGGAGCCAATGCCTCTGTTCTTGGGAGCTCCTTGGACAGACTTGAGAGCTTCTTCCTTAGTTCCTCCAGCAGTGTCATGGCTCTGCTCCAAACATCTGAAGCTATTAATAAAAACCTGAAAATCATATATCTAATAAAACCCGTGTCAGTCCTTGAAATACTCAGGCCTCTTTAATTTACCAATTATTTGCTCTGTTTATGCAGTGTGCTCTGTTGACTTGAGTCCCCGCACAGTTATTGTGAAATGCATGTTATTACATGGTTAACCACACAGTAACTTCACTGGAAGCAATGGCAATTAGAGAGTAAGTTGTGTTAATCCTCCTGTGCTATTGTTTGGTAACTGTAATTAGCTTGGATCACCTGTGCAAATCAAAGTTGATTGGTAGTTTTTCTCTTCTCCCTTCTTGTAATAATTGTGAGTTCGAATATTGATGGTATCTCAGCAGGGCATGTGGATCCAAACATGCCAAAGCAATGCTTTGCTTTCTATAAGCAACTCCTATTTTTAATGTTATCAGCAGAAGACTGATTACAGGGATAGAGGTTGAACTGTATGAACAGCTGTACCTCCATTTTTAGAATCCTCATTGAAATTGAGCTTAATATTGCATTGAAAACAATTGATTCCCACTCAGCTGCTGTTTAGGTTCTTGCAAAATTAAACACCCTCGATTCTCTCCCACTCTTATGAGTTATGAATTTTGAGGAAGAAAGACACAAGTTTGGTGAAACGGTGAAAGATCTAGCACAGGATTTCAAGGAGGCCATGTCTGAGGCTTCCCAAAGCAGTCAAAAGACAGCCACAAGCCATGTTCAGGGTAGTGTTTGTCTATGGCCAGAGGATGCAAGTTACCACAGATGACAAGGTGTGACTTTTTTAGCATAAGCAATAAAATCTACAGATCCACAGTGTAACACAGAGATAGAACAGGATGTGACCTGACATGACATGATTTTCTTTAGTACCGGCCTGAGTTGCATGTTAGAATATAAAGAACTAATTACATGATACATAACCAGCTCCCATCAGTGCTCCCAACAATCTGTGAAGCACTATTTAGGCATACCTTTCCTGTGGTACTTCTTCCATCTCCAATATATCACACAGCAAACTCAACATCACAGAAGTACACATATCAACGTGAACACTATCGTCCTGTTGCAGAAATTTTCGCAGTTAATTAAAAAAATCAGATATAGGCAGTCTAGCTCCTTACTAACCTAATTAAAAATATAAATACAATAAGCCCTGACTGAGCTTTTGACAGGTCATTAAAAACACAAAATTGAGTCAAGTACAAGGACTAGTTTCAGTATATAACAGAGTGAAATGAAATGGTGAGGCTGAAGTTAAATTAAAGCTGGGTTTGTTTCCATTGTTCCTCACCTAGTGTTGGTGGCTGAATTTGCACAGTGCAGTTCTCCAAAACTAAGGGCCTGCACAGTTTACTGTGAAGTCAAAGATGCCATTTACCACGGCCTTCTGGCTTTTCAATCTGCTTCCCTGGCAACATTGCGAGCTCTGTGTGTGTTCCATGCAGTGCCATTTTGACCACAAGCTTTAATGTAATTTTCAGTCCTCTGAAATTATTTCAGCAGTAGACACACGCTTTCATCACTCCAAGTGTATCCCTTAGAAATAATTTTGGTTAGAAGTGGAGCAGTGCTTTTGGTGCATGAGCTTAGGGTTTCCAAGCAGGACTAAGATCAAGCAAGCATTTTCCTTGTAGGAGCTTTAACAATGTGTGACGGGGCTGCACTAGGCTGTCATACTGGCATTTATTTGTTTCACATGGGACTCCCAGTCCTGAAGACACCCATGCTATATACAGCTTAGTTCATAGCTGGGCTGTTTCCTAGGGCAAGAAAAGCACTTCACTTGGTGAATTGCAATAGTTCTGACTTCATAAGGTTAGTTTGGTGCTTGGGTGTAAAATACCGTTCTCCCATTACATTTGCAGTGTGAGGAATTCTCCAATATAACTACAAAACCCAAACAAAACCTAAAAAGCACGGATGTGCCACTGTGAATATTTTTCCTGTTGACCTAATTTATCAGTTGTATACTGAATGTCCCAAATGCCTTTGGTTTTCCTTTGAAGCTCACTTTGAGAGGCACTTCAGGAATATTCCATATATTGTCAGGAGAAAAGTGGGGGATGTCATTGTGAATGAAAATGTTGTTTCCTAGCATGTTCCAGCTTTCATTTACTGATATCCCACATGTATTTGCTTGTATCCAAGAACAGAGTGTAATATAGTTTCAGCTAAATTGATTTCCAACACAATTTGGCTTGCCTGTAAATTGGCACAAGCTCAGTTTTTATGGATCTGGACTTGAGGGAGCTTGTTTCCTGGTGTTAGGAGACAGGAGATCAAAGCCATGCTCCTTGCGTGGGTGCAGCAAGAGCTCCTATGCTGAGCCAAAAGGATGAGGGAGTATCTGGCAAGAGGTTCCCCAAAGGATGTAGGAGTTTCTGCCCCAGGGCTGGTCGGCTTCAGGAGCTTCGTTGCACCAAGCAAGCATGTAAACTTAGTGCAAGGTAGTGTAACAACCCCTTGGAAAGGCCTCCCAAGGAACTACCATGAAGCAGAGGAAATGCTGTAGAGTCCTATTCTTGTTTGTCACTTGCTGATTCCCACTATGCCAAAGTGCCCCCAAAACTGTCTCCTCCCAGCCTGGAGGAGTCAGGACTACTGGCACTTGTTGCTGTGACCCCAGGATTTGCCCATGCTTGTATGTTTGTATGTGCTTCAAAAAAACAAGAGTCCTGCACAGAGCTGTGCCTCAAAAGAAGGGATTCGTGCTGAGGTAATATCTTAATCAAAGAGTTTAGACAGGGTTTTGTAACTTTGTTAATGGTCTAATACAGGAGGCCTGAGAAAACATGGCAAATAAGTATTAATGCCAGATCCCCCTCATTCTCTATTCTTTTCTACTGCCTCTGCATCAGATGGATCTCCTTTTTATCCCTAGCATTAAGTTTTTATCACTTTACTAAAATACTATAAATCAATAAAATAGGGCAGAAAATTGCTTTCTTACATCATCGCACCAACATGCCGCTTGTATGGTCTGGAATGACAATGAGACATCCATCTTTCTGTGGATAAAGATGCCAGTTCCCAGAGAAAATGCCAAGTTGTATATGCTAAAACTGTTCCAGACCAAACATTTACTTCTGCCGAGATGTGAAATGTCTCCTTCACTTCCCTGATTTTTCGAAGATCAGGAGAAAATTCTAATTCTGAAACCACAAAATATTAATGAATTAATATTTATATTCTGTCCTAAAACTCTTTTCCTAGTCATTCTTCTTCCTGATAATATTTTCTTGAATCTCCTGCCAAGCTCTGTAAAGACCTTTATTTATTTATATCTTTTTTTTAATTTTTAAATATAGTCACTAGGGGAAATGCTCATAAAATTCAGCCTCAGCCACAATCTGGACTATGGTCTGCCAAGCTCCACATAAATAAATCATCAAGTCATTTTGGCATCTTCTGGGCCGGGAGGAATATCTTCAGTGTAGATTTAAAGAGACATTATCCTGTAAAGTACATCCCTTGTGGAGAAAACTAAGCAGTAGCTTAAAGGCTACTTTGAACCTCAGATATTTGAATTCTTACAGGTAACCAGTGCAACAAAATACAATGAAGGACTTTTTAATTCCAAGATTACAACAGTATTAGTCTGACTTCCCTGCTGCTATCCTAGCAGGAACGAAATCAAGTACCAGAGACCTCAGGGTAGAATGAGTAGGTGATACTGGAGATGCTGGTTTTGTGCTAAAATACCTGCAGAACACACAGCAAGTAGCCATTTGAGATTTTCTCTTAGCAATCTAAATGCTGAAACAGGGATAAAGCAGCCAAATATTTCTCATCTTTGCACTTTCTAAAGCCAATCTAAACAGTTAGACAAGACCTCTCCAGCTCCGGGAAGAGCACGCTGGGTTTGGCCTGACAGCGGGTGGCACCTCATCACTCTACCCCTCCCTTACACTTTCAGGAAACAAAACCTGGGATAAGTTGAAGAGAGCGACAGTCTCCTGCAAGGGCCTGGGGGTGGCCAGTGAGGCAGGAGCACTGCCAAGGACATAGAACTGCAGACCAGGGTCAGAGACTAGTCCTGGTCGTGGGGCGTCCATGCTGGCTGAGAATGATCTCTGTAGCCAGCTTTGAAATGGAGCGTTGTTTACCTACCCCTTGTGGGGAGCATCTGAAACAAGGGTATGTAAATCAGATAACA
The DNA here is from genome assembly GCF_017976375.1 of Cuculus canorus. Classification (NCBI taxonomy): domain Eukaryota; kingdom Metazoa; phylum Chordata; class Aves; order Cuculiformes; family Cuculidae; genus Cuculus; species Cuculus canorus. The sequence goes on along the minus strand of NC_071406.1, from coordinate 24,600,528 downwards.
ATCAAGAGAAAGCAAGCTGTAGCTGGTTTGTCAAGACGAGACCTTGGGCCACAGTCCTCTTTGCCATTCACAGGTCACTGAAATCAATGGAGTTGTGCCTGCAATTACACCACAGGGAACCTGTATCACCTTATTTGAACTGTGGGAAGTTCCTGAACAGTAACAATACCAAAGAGGAAAATTGCCTCATTTCAGGTTTTGATATAATCCTCAACTTGGACCAGGTTCCTTGACAGGTTCTACACCATCAGTGGTGCTTGAGACTGCTGAAGAGGTTTGGGTGGGCTGCAGGAAGAAGTCAGGCAAAAATGAGTGTTTTCAACTGAGGTTTTCTTAATGTTCCTGCATTCATAAGAACTGCAAATGGAGAGGGGGAGTTTGAACTTCCTGGGATTATGTGGAGAGTGAAACAAACATTTATGAGTGCACAGCGCATGTCCTCATGATGGAACCAGAAGCAAAGTGAGAAATCCAGAGTGGTATCCATGCATAGATCATCAGGAAAATAATGAATTGCAGCTGGACCACTGGCTACCTGAAGAGATTCCTCTGTCTGTCTTGAATAATTTCTGAAATGCAGAGTAACATAGCTGCAAAAAAAACCTGGATTTCAGGAGTGACCAGATCCTAGGAGCTATGATTTGGCCCATTGTAAGTAACATTGAGCTCCTAAAAATAATGAAAGCTGGAAATCAAATAAAAAATTCAGAGGGTTTCAGCTTATGTCTCCTAACAAAAATATTGTACTAAAACTATACTTACCACCAATGATAATGGCTAGAGGTATATTAGGTGATATTTTAAAGATCATTTAACTATTTTGAGTGGTCTAATAATATTGGAAATTATACAGTGGAAAGAAGCATCAGATACTTTTTCTGGGTTACGCTGACATTAAATCTTTGGGTTTTGGAGCAGTGGCACAAGGTAATTCACATACATGCTGTTGGCACCATATACTTTGTATATATTTCTGAATTGAAAAGAGGCACTGAGCAATACATACCAGGCAGTTACAGGTTAAGGATCATTTACATAAATTAGCAAATTTTCAAATGAATTCATCTAGTGAAAAGTAAGACACGGGACACTGCCTTTTAATAATTGACATTCCACATGAAATGCAATGTTCTTGAGGAGGAAATTGAGCTCCAGGTTGCTATTAGAACCAGCAGAGCAGGAAGAGCTGGAAAGAAATGCCATCTCATATTATGCAAGTTACTGCTCCTGCATAACAACTATCTTCTATTCTTATAGACCTTATTTTAATAAAACTAGTGCTGGGATTTTTACAGAAGAAAAATCCAGTCATCAACAACACTGATCAGGAAGCAAAAATGCAAGAAATCTTTGCAATCTGGTTCTAACAGTCAGCTTGTAATTAATTATGCTCTGAAGTAATCTTTCTTCTTCTGTTTTATTTGGCAGCCGAATCTCCTTACTCCTCTGTTATATCAAGTAGTTACAAGCTTACCCCAAAGTATGCAACACTGACAGAAAATTATAAATTATCTAATTTTTTTGTTCCCTGTCACAACATAGGTTAAATTGCAAAATAAAGATAAGTGATCCACTTAACTGCTTCCTGCTGTCCTGATCAGTTTAAGAACACATTATGTTACAAATATTGTTCTTGATACAAAAGTAATGACTTTCATAAGGTGCTAGTCAGTCATTCAAAGTCACAATACTTTCATTGCATGCCATAAATACAAATTATATGCCCACAGAGAGCTGAAAGCAAGTCTGTCCCTAGTAATATTTCCTAGTATAATTTAAAGATTAACTTAAAGTGAACCAAATCATTCTCTCAGTGATACATTTTTCCAAGATCACGTGGAGTGTGTCAGTGAATGCCAGTAAAATTTCTCCTCTTCTAATATTCTTAAATACTGATGAGAGAGTGTTCGTCCTTAATCTTACTACAACTTTGACATCATCCATAGGGAGTACTGTGTTAAACTTCCTGAACTGAAAAGATAAAGCGACAAACTACTTCTGCCTGCATCTACATTTGATATTTGGTTGTCCAGAGATTCTTTTTACTTCTGTTTTTATACAATCTCTTGCACTAAAATGGGCAGCCTAACTAAGGTCTCTTCCCCTTTGTTTCTTTCCCTTGTTTTAGGAACCTGAGACATTTTAATTCCTGAAATGGTTGAGAACTCTCTCCAAATGAATCAGCTGCATTAATAATATTTACTTTATCAAATGATTCAGCTGTTTGAAATATAGACAAAAAGATTTATGCCTATAATGTGCCCAGACTCCATTAGTGCGTAGACCAACATCCTTTCTTTTTGGTATTTTGACACACACTGTGGTGTATATATACATATGGGTAGAGCAACTCACATTTACAGATTGCAATGATGCCCTGATAAGTAAAATTCAATGGTCACCGGCACAGAAGCAAATTTCTGTTACTCTCATGCCCTGTGGTATGAGATCTTACTGAGAAGTGTTCTCCTGTACTGATTAACAGTCTGAGTGAAGAAAGCCTCCATTTTAACTTAATTCTTTACGACACAAAATTAATTATCACTTATTAATGGGGACAATCATGTGGTAGAATCATTTTACCATAAAGAAGAAAGCAAGCAGCACTTGGACTTTTTTCCTAACTCAGAATATTCCTTCCCTACCAAAGCAGCACCATAACCTCGGTCAGAGTCCCTTGTGCTATAGCCCGCGCAGAGCATTCCATAGGCTGTGCAAAGTCCACAGCTTCACCAAATATGACTTTGCCTTTAAGAGTGCAGTAACAGTGTAAATGCCTTTTCACCAGGATGTCACTGATGGATCTCAGCAGCTTTTCATGTATGCGTCCTGCAAAGTCTTTATATTTTTACATTCTAATAACAGTGAACAGCATAAATTATCTCTAATTCTTGATTCTGCAAGGAAGCAGCCATCTGGTCTAATACCACTGTGACAGTGATATAGGACTGAACACTCTGTGCTTGGTCTGCTGCACAGAAAAGGACAATAGGACATATTTTAAAATGTCAGGATACATCAGAACCATATTCAGGAAAGTTTGCATTTATGAAAATTGATAGTATTGGAGATATATCTTGATGCAGATCTAATCATGGCTGCTGGTATGGTGAATTAAATTAAGAGCTGATTTGAATTTTTCTAATTAAAGATGTGTTATTCCTTCTCTCCTCCTATTTTCTCTTTCAGCAAAAGAAGCTTATTAAACATTTTTCAGGAAAACCTTGTTATTCAAAGGGTTAAAGCTTTAGCAAAAAAACTCTGGTGTCAGTGGTGGTTTGATTGTCTCAGTGCAGCAGTTAATGGGCATTTGTTTGTATTCCGAAATCATTGCTGATATTTGCATAATTTTTATTGTTTAACTAGACAGAGTTGGTAATAAGTGTACCCGGGTACTGCAAGGTAGGATGACACGTAGGCACAACAGCTTAGCAGAGCTGTACAAGGTGTTTAGTGTGCTCTTTCCAGCCCTAGAGAGCTCTCTCATCTGCCTGCTTTCAATGACTAAAATACATGCATTAAAAATAAAGGAAGGGCAAAAAGAAAAAGAAATTTTACTTATGTGGGACTAAGCAAGCTTTAATGGTAAACTAACATGAATTAGATCAAAATCTCTATCAGCTTGTGATTTTCCGCCACAAATTAACATCAGCTTTGCTGTAATGCTTAGTTATGTGAGCAGCTTGTTTATGGAACTTCTCTTCTTTAAAGTTTTTTAACAATGCCAAATATTTTTCAGGACTTTAAGACATCAGGAACTTCAGATTGTCATTTATAACTGTCACATAAAATGTATTTCCATTGTTAGCCACAATGGCTTCAAGAAACTTGCTGTATTATTTAAAAAATAAACATGAAAAATAAACATGAAATAGTTCTTTTCACAGCATGAGTAGTAGTTAACCTACAGAGGTCAAAGAGTTAAATACTGTAATGGGATTTTTAAAGGGACTTCTTAATTTTATGACCAATAATATCATTTGTAATTTTATGTACTAGGAGGGGCCATCAAATTCATACTCCAGGGTGTTAGCTGATCACAGGGATAAGAAACAGTCCTCTCATCCCTTTTTGCCATGTAGGACATCGCATAATTAGCCAGCTGTTTTCTTTGAAGCACCTAACACAGGCCACTGATGAAGGCAGAATTCTGAACTTGAAGGATAATTAATCCAATCTGGCTTGGTAACCCAGTGTTCACTCCTCTCTTCTTAAAATACATATTCTTTGGATTAAAGATAGGGCATTTTTGAGTTTTTCATTTTACTTTCTGTTTACAAGCATGTCAGAGGTATATTTTGTGTGTGTTCTTTTGAGAACTTGTCTTTCTGGAGCTTGTCTTGGCGTATTTACTAGTTAGAACTGTTCAGTGCTCTGACTACCTTTAAGTCTGTACAGTACAGAGAAATACTGCTCTCAGGGCATTATCTTAAGGATGCTGCATGCCGGTTTTCCTAACACAGGTTGTCAAATTTTAAGGCATGCTTGTGTTCAATCCTTCTTGCCAGTTCACCTTCCCACTGGGAAGTACTTCCTTGAGTACTGGTACACTGATTTCAGGGGCACTTTCTTAAAGAGAGAAATGCATACATAATATCATTCACAAATGGGGAAAGGAACATAAAGAAAAGCAGAGGACAGAGAGCTATCCTAGTTTCTGCTTTTGCAGGGACAATCTCCTGTGATACTTCTACTTCACAGTATTGAAAATGGCCATACATATACTGTAAGCAAAGAAAACACATCTCCAGAGTTAAGTATGGAAAAGATAGACCTAGCATCATTTTGCACACCAAATTTTTCAGCAGAAATGCAAGCTCTGGCTAGAATCTTGCATTAGCGTGAAAGAAGAGAGAAGGCTGTGTATGCCAGGAATCGAATTGGCCAGCATTAATTAGAGTTTTTTACAAAGTTGGAATGGAAATGAATTTATTTATATTTTCTTGAAGCTTTATATCAGAGCTCAAGGGAAGAAAGAAAGGCATGTTAGCTTACTGTCGTGATAAAGTTTCCGCAGATATTTCATTTTCCCTGTTAACTTTCAGATAGAACATGTGAAAGGCAAAGTTTAAAAAAACTATTTCCTTGTGGATTTTCTTCTGTTACAATCCTAACTGGTTATAATCTTCTACTTTCATGCAGAGACTAAGAAAGCTTATGAACTAGGTCAATTTGCTCATGCTGTGCCTTAAACGGGCATCAAGAGACCAACTAAGCCGCTGGTCATTATTCTTTTGTTGCTTTGCTGTTTCAGAATCAAATCTGTTAGAATCTGTGAAATCCTAAGCTCAAACCACATCCTATTTCTGGCAGAAAAAGCAGAAGCAATACTAGTTCCCCAAGTCCCTGTTGAATGATTGCAATATAGAAAGTAAAAAAAAAAAACACAAAAGTCTAGGACAAGAGGGAAATTGGATAAGAACTTCTTTTGGTCTCTCCTCTGTGTATATTCTTTGACACTTCCATCAGTGTCCTGTTTGTATATGTTAAAATCAAGTTTTGGAAAGTCTCTGAAGTCTGAGTTTCTTTTCCCCTCCCAAATTTTACACAAGGATCGTCTGTGACAATCATTGCACTCAAAGTTACACCTGCACTTTTCTAGGTCATCATTGCTATAGAGAGCCATAGGGGAAGCCACAGTCCCCTTCTGGTACTGCCTCTGCTGGTTTCTGACCACCCTGTGAGCCCATTCAATAATGCTGAACTAGCAGCAACTAACTGCCAAGAAATCTGGATAATTTTTACTGTTCATTAGCAGAAGGAGGTTGCAGAATAAGGAGAGGTGGGGAATGGAACCAGGAGAAATTAGCAGTCTCTTTTGTAGACTGTAAGTTTAATTATTTCAGCCACTGTGTTCAGCATCACCCACAATGTCCGGAAATGGAAAAAAAACAGTTACTGTTAAATTACATTACTTTTAAGTTATTGTGCTTTGATTTCCTCAGGTTTCTTAAGACAAAGAATGTCATGGCTGGTCAAATGAGATCCATCACTTCCCTTTCCTCTTTTCCCTTGAAAAGCCAAAGCTAATACACTAATTTGTACCTGCGCCCTGTTCTGAGCTTCCATTCAGCCAGAGAGGCAATGAATGTGCAACAGTGAGCAGTACTTTTGGGTGAGATATCAAGCCAGGGTCTTGACTCTTTAAAGAGAATCAAAATATGTCTGGATTGAGACCTTCAAACATCAGTTAGTAAGACTTGGGGAACATTAATGAGATAAGAGCTTACAACTGAATATTGCTAACAGTTTGCTGTGTAACCGAGAGAGATCTGTGTTATTGTTTATCTTCTCTGAACTCTTCTACATTTGGATAGATGTTGCGTGTGCTCATTAGCACAGGTTCACGAATAGTAATGAACTAGAAACTGGCAGTCTTGTCTGCACAATGCAAAATAGTTTGAATATGCTATTAATTAGAATTTTTATAGATTTGCTTGCAGAAATTCAAAGCATGGCCTGTATATAAAAAAAAAAAAAAAAAAAAACTGTTGAGTAATTTGTGCAATCTGTATATCACAGAGGGAGTTCAAACTTTCTCTTTGAAAAAGCGTCACTGTAGTAGTTGGACTGTTTATTCTCATGTGTTATTTCTGTCTTGGAAACATGATAGAACAAGAAAGGATAGAACGAAAAGGGAAGGAAGGAAGGAAGGAAGGAAGGAAGGAAGGAAGGAAGGAAGGAAGGCAGGCAAAGCGAAACAGAGGGAGGGGGAGAGGAAGACAATTCCAGTATAGGACTCATTAGAGCACCAGAGGAAGCATGTGGAGGATTGTTACTTAAACAAATTACTTATTAAGATTGTTACTTAAGCCAAATGCTGCAACATTACTGTGAGGCAGAGGAAGAAGGCTATGAAATACTGTGGGCACCTACACGCATCAGGACAACTGAGAAGAAAAGTAGGTGACCATTTACTCCTATGATACCTGTTTTATTTTATCAGATTGAAAATGGTGAGGATTTTGAATCAGAAATACTAATGCTAGCAAGCATTTCCTGGTCAATGAATCAGTCACTCAAGTAGTCAAAACCTTTAACCACATAAAAATCTATTGAGAACAAGTTTTATTTACAATGGTGACCTGGCTAAGAAATCTCACAAACAGCAATATGTAACATCACTTGCAGACATACGATCACTGTTGTATATTACTAGAAAGCTCCCAAACATATCACCAGGCATAAATCAATTATATAAAATACCACAAACATCAAATAAACCAATAAAAGAAGGAAGGTCATAACACCACCAGACATGTCATGAATAACCGCCGCAAACATCAGCCAGTGATTCATCCACAGTATGAATAAAAAACCAAAAGATATACAAGCAATTCCTGTTAGATCCTTTTGTGTTCTGTTAAAAATGTGTTACTGTCTTTTGATGCTGTCTATTTTACAACATTTCTTCTATTTATATTTCACTAGGGACATCAATGATTTTTAAAGTCTATGTTAATTAAAACTGGGGGGGTTGTTTGTTATATAAATGTGCATTTTAGCATGTATGCTTTGCTTGAAAATTAATTGCGTATATTTCTGTGCTTGCTTATAGTCGGTAATATTTTGCATTTAGTAATATAGTTCTCAATATTATTATAGTTTGGCTTATTCTTCGATAGAAATTAGACATGGAACACAGTGGGAGTCATAGTTTGGTGTCATTGGTGTGTGTATGTTTGTGTCCCCTCCCTCCACCACCGATGCCATGGATTATGAACATAATTTAAAACCCATTACGAATTGGAGAACATTACCTTCAGATACTCAATAGCTCTCATAATCTGGATCACTATTTGTATTTTAGCAACAAAGACACATATAACATCATCTTTAAACTTGGTCTTTAGAGAGATGAGAGCTTATACATAGAACAGCATACAGGTAATGTTTAAATGTGATGATTGCAATCACTCCATTTTTAAATGCCAGATCACGGCTTTCTTAGTGTGTGTATCTCGCATGTCTTATTCCCAGAAGTCCATGTTAAATGCCTGCCTGTCCAGGGGGGCGCTATTCCTCTGTACTCACAACTGAAATATACTTCCACAAGAGTTTAACCTATGCAAATTCTGGTTTATTTGATAGTGTTTGACACATGATTTTCAGGTTTCATTCAAAGCAGTTGTCTCATTTGTTTCAATGAAATTTTATTAAATAAATAAAATAGAGTATGATAAGTTCCACCCTTTCCTTAGTACTCCCAATTATTCAACATTAATATAACGTAAATAAACATTACTTTCAATCAAAGTTGACAGAAAATTGGATAGCAAGTCTCATCAGATCCTGTTCTCAAAAGCAAATGGCATCTTACATAGCGGTGATATTGTCCACTATTTACACTCCAGTAGTATTCAGCTGGTGAGATATCAGCAAGACAAAACTGTCTGCTAACTTGGAAACAAAAGCATATTATTGCTGAAAATGAGATTTGCATTTGAAATTCTTTTATAGCTAAACTGAATGAAGAAAGTAGATGAAAACATTTGGTTTATTTACATACATCTTCTTCTATTTATTCTGAAATTCAGAATAAATACATCATCCAGACTCTAATCTAGTTCCCCTGCTTTTAAACTGATGATATTGGCTGAATGTCAGACCCCCATCCTTTCAGATTAGTCATTTTTACTTCATTGATAACATACACACTAAGAAGCAAGTTCTGCGCATTTAAAAAAAACCTAACCCTTCTATGCATGGATTTTTCAGATACAGACCGAGCCAGTAAATGCTAACGCCAAGCAATTTGTTTTGTAGCATGTCACATAATTCTCTTTTTTTTACACCCAATATCTATGATTAAGAAATGTAATACATACTAAGAAAGTCTTAGATAATTTACACGATGCATTAAAGTGTTTTGCATGAGAATATAGTATGATGCAGACGGCAGAAGAATTATGTCTTTCATTAAAAGGTTTGCAACTCAGTGTGCTATGATATAACTATAGCAGTTTTTCTGTCTCGGTGAAGGTTTTTTATTTTAAACACTGCCTTGAAAACCAAGGGATGCATATGCAGTAGCAGTGCTTTGGCTATATGTTTTAACTTAATATCACCTCTCAGTAATTACACACTGTCAGTTTACCTGGTGTCCCAGGGTTATGGGTGAACAGCCATGCTGTCACTGTTCTTCATCTCTCTGAATCTTGATGTAAGCAGTAAAATAAAGTGGCATTTTTTCATTATTTAATGTTTTCAAAAAAAATCCTAGTTCAAAGCCTACTTGGAACAGTCCATCAAGAATGATATACATTAAGGTAAGGATTAAAATAAAACCAATTACATGGAAGAAATATGATTTTTGCCACAGATCCTTTATGTGCAAATTAGGATGTGTATTTGCTGTCTAATTTAGAACGCACCAAAGACCAACTTACAGGGATGTAGAGTAGTTTTTGGAGGAGTCCGGTATTTGCGTTTCCTGAGGAATTTAAACAAGAAAAAGGAATAGTGCTCTTCACAAGAGGGCTTTGTTGAGGGTAAAACCTGGCCATTGCTCAGCATGCTCCGCACTATCTGAAAGAAACACTTTAAGTGCAGACTGGCAGCTTGGAGGCTTCTCTGGCTTGGAGTAATCTCTGAATGCGGCAGTATGTGCATAGGCTGTTCTGCATCCTATCCATGCCTCCACTGTGTTGCTGACAGAATAAAAGACAGACCTCTAAGCTGATGTAGCATTTCAATGCTGTCTGGCTATGAGAATGGTTTACAAGGCAGAAAATGTTTCAGCTTTTTGCTTTTCAGGGTCTTTTTCAGAGGCACTACAAACCATGCTTAAAGCCTTATAGATGCCTTCTCTCCCTCCCATCCCCTGAAGCTGAAAACAACCTGCTGCTACAGTTTCTACCTTTTTCTCTTTCTTACGTTGTCTTGTCATCACTTGTCTACTTCATTTTGTGTTCACCTGTTCTTCATGTCTTTGCACTAAATATTGCACTAAATATTTGCTTGGAGTATGCAGCTATGAATCTGTCCTTTCTTTCCAAGTCAAAAATATGCTGTTCTGTTTTCAGGAATAATAATTAAAAAATATTGTAGTTCATTGTAACATCCGGATATCACAAATGGCATTTTATTGAGCCTTTTATCTCAGCATGTAGATCAGCAAGATAGGTAGTTGTTTCCCACACTCACCAGCTCCATCTAGGTCTAAGCATCTGCAACATCTGAGGGTAAGTGGTGATGTTTTGTTCCCTGTTGATGCATTGTTATTATTGTTTAGCTTGTGGTGCTTTAAACATAAAATATAGTTGGACTTCTAGTGCAGATAAGAATGGTAGTACCTATCTAAGAATGGTGACTATAAACTAAAATGCAGTAGACTGTTTCACTATATAATAATTAATATTAGCTGGTATAATAGCTAATACTATTCTAGCTAAGTGGTAAAAAAGGCTATAATATCTAGTGTTCTAACACAGCTCCTCATTTTTTTGCTGTTTCTGACTAATATAGTTCACAGACTTAATAAATCCAAGGCATTTAAAGGATTTTTCCATAAGATATTGTGTTAGTATACCGGCTTTGATGATGTTTGTCAAACTGTATTTAAAAACAAATTGAAGAAGCAGTAAATCTTTTTTTTTTCTTTGGCCAGAACTTACTGATACTTCAGTACAGAAGAAGAATAAGGTTCTACTGTGACTGCAAAGCTGGCAGCACTAAGAACCTGTATGCCCTCCTAAGAGTTTGTTTATAAACACAAGAAAATTCAGCACGGTTTGTCCTGCACTGACACCTCACCTTAAAGGAGTTGTGTTTCTTCTGTGTCCTCCTCCCCACAGACTGTGGGAGGTTGGAGTCACAGCCCAAAGGACTTAAGCAGCAGTGTGTTCCCGGAGCGGAGGAGAAAACCTCAGGGCATGCAGAGCTATAACTACACCCATGTAACATGGTGTGCTCAGATGGATGATAGCAAAACGCAAATTCTGGATTACTGTAATGACTTTTAAGGGTATGGACATCTGGATGCCTTTTAATCTAACAGAATACTCAATTCAATGATATCATGCATCAAGACACCAACAGTATAGTGCTATTTTTATCTCTTTCTTCCTGCTAGCTGAGCTGAATTCCAGATCCCTGTAGTGAGGTCCATGGCCCTCACTTGCTGCCTAGTTAATGATTTGCTGCATGAATCACAAACCACCTCCCAAATGTTCTGGGGATCTGAAAAAAGTGAGAGTGACACTGACTCACCTTTTGAAAATGCAGTGCATTGAGCTATGAATGAAAATTGTTGTTCGGGCAGTTGGCAGGTCCTAGGGGCAGGACAACTCACAGCAGGCTGGTGCTACTATTTCGGGAATGACCTTGTGGAGATTTATTTATTTCATATCGAGTTAGCTCAGAGGAATGGTAAACCTTCAATCTAGCCAATCCTCCTTCAGCTCAGATGTTTGGAGCAAGTGAGCCACAGCTGATACTTTGCCTGATGTAATTCTGCCAAGACCAGGGCTCCAGACCAGGGCTATGGCAGAATGGGACTATCTCTGAAACCATTGATCAAAAATTAGGAATTAAAATTAAGTTCAACCAAAATAAATCTCACCATGGATCTTCCTTGGTACATCTCTGCCACACAATCTTAGTGATGCTGTGCATCTTGCTCTGCAGCACATTTGCACGTGATCAGTAACTCTTATATGCTGTGACTTTCAGTGCTAAAGATTGCTTGTAGCAAAAGGCGCTGGCAGCTGAATTTTGACTGTATAAAGTCCTACATATTATTAATCGCACTTGCCAAAATTAGCCATCTAAAATGAGCAGCCAAATTTATTGGAAACTTTTAATCTCAATATCAATCTACCTTAAGTCAACAGCTGTGAAATTGAGGTAGTAGTGCCTATGAACCTCAAAGAGATAGTAGAGGGATAGGTGCTTCACTGAAAGTAAGTGCTCTGCTGATAAGGACCACAGGCATTCACCTGATACAATGAGGACTTCTTTCTTTAGAACATTCTCCGAATCATGCCTAGGAAATAATTCATGTGACCATACACTGGCAATAAGGGAAAAACTGGTGGTTCGAGAGCTTCTTAGCTAGTGTTTGCTGCTCATCCTGTGTATAAGTATTGCTGCATCCTGGAACTGGAGAAAAAATATGTGGAACCTGTGAAAAAAATAGCATGAAGTCATGTAACTAAAGGCTTTGTCTAGGTGCATACGTACAAGAGGTTTGAATTAGTTTGGGACAGACCTCCCTGATGCCAGTGTTTCTTTAACTTTTGTGTGCTTGGCTTTCTAACCTTATTAATGTTCGTTCAGAAGAGTTGTGGTACAAAGTTATAGGAATCATCAAACTGAGAGAAAAAGATGATTGGAGATATATAATCTATCAAATTTTTCAGACCAAATTTATATGTTGATATTTTACATCTGAGGCAATGAGTATAGTCAATAAAAACAGTCGTTAAAGCATATACCTAAAGGACTATGAAAAAAATCTTCGTAAATTTTCTCAGTATCTGAGAGTCTCGCAAGTGTGATTGGGAATTTTGTATAGTTTTTGCTTGTTTATACACAGCTCCTAGCAGCCTGTACTCTGACAAAACAAAAAATCAGAAGTGAGATAAGTTACCCAAAGGATGTCTCAGGGTTACCAGCTTGCATTTTGAGGGTCCAAAACATGATATTTCTCTCTCTTCAAAAGATCTGTCCTTTCCTTGTATAGACCTACATCGTTAAGGATGCTGTTTATCCATAAATAGCCTTCTTCTATAAGAAGCTGTTTGAGTTCTTATAACACAATACGGATATACTCTGAAACTCCTGACCTGTGAAAAAAATATAATGAAGTGACACTCCGTTCAAAAAAATGTGATGAAGTGCCACTCAAATTACCCCAGGAGAAGGTTATGATCTTCTATGACATGCTGTTTATATACTCAGGAAAACATTCCATATAATTAAAATATGAAATGTTAGAGATTTCCTTTCTTATCCGGGTTAATAGAAAGTGTTCATAATACAATGTACACACATACCACTGAGTGTAGAGGCCTGTTACCTCTGCCTAGTGCCAGCAACACTCGCACAGTTCAATTGATATTGCAAGTGGTTTTCTCCTTAAGGCTGCAGACATTAGGAAATGTCAGCCTTCCTGCTGGTGCTCTAAGATGGGAACCAGTTGCAGAGACTGGAACAAATAATATAGCTACCCTGTCTTACAGCAGCACTGCCAGAAGTGTTTGCTTTTATTTAGTCAGCATTAGCCACAAGTTCACCTAAGCCCAGTTTTGTCATCAGTGAAATGCTGAATCAGAGTTGAAGATCAAGTGAAAAGATACAGTTTCTCTAAGACTTCCAAGTTAAAACGTTAGTTAAATGGAATGTGCCCAATGATATTCCTATGTAATATAATATAACCGAAAGTGATTCAAGTTTTTTGTGTTGCATACCTCATTCAGATGGTGCAGAGGTGTCTGTCACTGTGTGGCAAGTAGGTGCTCAGTAAGGGTTTTGCTCTGTACTTCTCTTTTTTGCTGTTAAGCATTTACACTCAGAACTATAAGAAGAGGGGTTTTTGTTTGCCTTCCTGTCTAGAATTTACATATTATTTTCAGCTATAAATTAAGTGTTAGAGAAAAAACTGAGTATTATGTCTTCAAGGAGTAGTTAGCAAAAGTATTGAAGGACAAAGGATGCTCTGTTTTTTCATTCTATGAAGAGCTTTTGAAAATTATTTGCAGTACCTCCTGATGTCATGACAGAAGAAATAAAAGGATCTGTTTCTGACAGTTAGCAATGTCTCTTGGATCCTGAGTTCTGTACTCTGAGGTCTTGAAGGTTCTTAAGGTCTCTGAATGCACTTGGCTGATTTGAAAACTAGGACAGAAAAGATTGATAATTTAATAGTTCTACCCCTCAGCTTTGCAGCTTGTGCATGAATTTGTGTGCCCAGGAAGACTCACTCTCCAAGGAATTCAAAACATGGTATTAGAATTTGGTCCCCTGTTTACAGGTAGGTTTTTTCATAATCTCAGGAATTAATAAACTGCTCTCTACAAAGATAAATAAATTTTTTAACAGTTCTTATTGACATAAACAAGGGCAGAGAAAGACTGTATTTATGTTAGCGTCTTCTTTCCAGTATAATAAATAATTAATTAATTATCAAGTCAGAAAATTTACCTTTCCAGGGTATTAAATGTAGCTATGTGATAAAGCATAAACACAACTGTCTTAAAGCCAATGGGAGTCTGATATCAATAACCTGAAGTTGTTAATTGTTTTAGCAGAAATTAAGTGCTTTGCTAAAGACTTTGTTTAAAAAAAAAGTTAATCCTTGTAACATTTAGTTGATATTTCCAAAACTATCCAGTTTACCATGTGAACTGAGGAAGTATTACAGCAACGCAAAATATTTCAGTCCTACAACAGGGCCTCTGTCTTAGAACTGCAAGGCTAAGGTAACAACTTCTGGAAACTAGGGAAGGTACAATTTTAATAACTACCCTCATAGTTCCATAGTAAATATACCTGCCTGTTGGGTGAGGAACACACTCTTAAACTACTGAGTTTGAACATACGTTTTCTACTACTGCAGAAGTAAACTTCAAGAATTAAAATCTTGCATCCACTAAGGTGGATAGCAAAATTCTCATAAAGCTCAATAGGCTCAGGGATTTATTCAGATACTTAATCTCGAAAATGGGAGTTTAACTGTAGCCTCTGACACCATCTACAGAGATTAAAAGTACCTCAGAGTACAATCCATACTTTTTTTGCCATATATCTAAAAGTTTTGTGCAAAACATACCCATCATAATTGAAATATGTTCTCTCATAAATTGATTTTACCCCACTACCATTTATGCATCTGTTGTCGCAGCCATGTACAGATCCATTAGTAAATGAACACCTCTAGGCACCCTGTAATAAATTTTAAACATTTCAAATCTCTTAAATTTTATGGTACTGCTATCTTTAATTCTGAGAAACACAAGGTTTGCCCGTATTTTAAAATAACATGGCTAATTTACTAAATGTGTAGAATGAACAATGCTTATTGTTAATATTTAAATGCACACATACAAGGGCAGAGAACTACTCTATTTTATGTTAGCATCTTTTTGCACATGATATTAGAGGGTACTGAATGTATCTATGTAATCGTGCATAAAAATGACCCTTCCAAAACAGGCTGCTGTTCTTAGAAGCAGCTCTAGCTAGTAAATTTAAAGAAGCTTGGATGGTCAACAGTATCAAGAAATAATTGCAACTTTATCAGGCTGTTCTCAAGTAAGTGCTGTCACTGCCTGAATCTGGTGATAAATTACATTGATCATGTAGGTTACAGAACCCCTATCAGTATCAGAGGAAAGACATTAGAGTTTGACAGTGGTGTCTCCATTGTCAACTTCTGGAAGTATTGTACTGTACTACATTGAATGGCTCATTTAATAACTGTTTATAAATTAAACAAGCAGAAAAAATATTCCTAGCAACACAAAATGCCTGGGAGAATTTTTAGAACACTTAAAACTAAGAGACACTTCAGATTAGGTAAAAGTTTGAACTCTGAGTATTGCAGTAACATTGGCCAATGTTATTGCAAGTAGCGAACTGGGGAACGTGTACTCCAGAAGGTAACATCAGGCTAATTTTTTTAGGAATACGTATTTGTATGAGAGAGTAGCATGCTCTATATGTCATGGTCAGTTAATAGAAGTTACAGAGGAATGGAAATTTGTAGAAGCCTTGGCTTCAAAACTGGCAGGAGTTTTCCATATTATAGTGAGATTCTGATCCTATATTCACTTCTTAGCTGTGAGTGCTTTAGGATTGCTATAAAGCTCTGGGACTGAACCTGCTCTAATGTTTAGTTTGAATGGTATAGCAGCAGGCTGTCACACTGGATGCTGCTATATACAGATAAAATGTTATGTGAGCATTCTTTCTTAATTTTAAACGAAAGATAGACTCCACAGTGAAATCAAATCCACCCCATAGGCCAGACAGGTCATGTTCTTAAGCTTTAAGGAAATCTTTTGATACCCCTTCTGGCTTGAGCAGCTAGCAAAATTTTGATTTTTCTAAAGTTATTGCTAGGAGGAAAATTAATGATCAACAGAAAATTTAATTTAGAAACTTCTATTTTCTTAATATGAAAATACAATTTATAAGACAATGGTGGGAAAAATTTTGGTTTAAAAGCAGCATGAAGTGAGGGTAGGTAGTGCCATTAGCAGTATTTTTTTCTTCTGTACTGAGTATTGACACATAGACTGTTATGCGCCCAAATCTGTGACTAGAATTTGACTCTTTAGAGGGAAAAATCTGATATCCAATTCCTTATGCTTCTTGTGTCTAAGGAACAGGAAAAGGGTTTGCATATTTTGATACAGGTCCCCTCCACTCCCTTTTTTAATTGATTCTCCTCCATGTCTTAAGAAATGTGTGGCTTGGTCCTCAGCCCTATCTTAGCCAGCTTCAATGAGGAGAGGTAGGAATTCAGAATAAAGTGTCTCATAGGTTATGTCTGCTAACAAATTTCCACTAATTGACATCAAAATGGTAATTTCCATATAATAAGTGTTGATTGATTCAAGGGCTTGACTCAACCGGCCAAGGCTGTCCAGACAATGATCACTTATAGGCTACCTTTTTGGAACACAGTGGAATATTTAAGGTCTTGCCAGATTTCAAGGATGCTGGGAGTTGGAACAATGTTTTTAATCTTGGCTACTAATTACGTGGCAAAGGTATAAACTGGGCTTTGCAAATCATTATTTCCATTAGAAAGGTGTTGGAGGCAATTCCACTGAGGGCTTCTCTCCTATTTATGCAGCTGTTATTCCCATGGGAGGAGGCCATTGCAGTCCTGGCTGAAACATGGGCTTCTGTTCTGTTTCCACAGCACTTGGAAGAAAAACAAAACAGGACTAATGAAAAACACACACGGGAAATGCTTTATTATTTCATCATCCTCACCTACTGAGATCTGGCACCACTCTGTATTTAGGAAGAACTTCTCCCGCCCTCTCTCTCTCGCGCGCAGTGTGGTTGTATAAGGCTGACACTCTGTCATTTCCTGTCAGATCATTTCAGAGGAATTTGCTCTTATTTCCTCCCAGCCTCATCCCCTCCTCCCAGCCCCAGCCTTGGCTGCACGCCCCAGCAGCCGTGCTGTGTTTACTTAACCGCATGGAGCGCTGGGCTGCCTCAGCTTGAAATGCTGGGGCGACACGCACATCATGAGCTTGCTCACAGGAGTTCACATTCACACTCAGGAAGCAGAGAGCAATTCTTTTGTGGAGAAAGCATGAAAGGATCCAAAGCCAAACCTTATGCAGGGTCTTTGTAGACTGTAGGTAGGTGAGTTCTAAGCTTTTTTGCTAGATGTGGACAAAAAATATAGATTTTTTTTATTTTTGGCCCATGAATATCTAAGTACTTCTTTTGGAAGATGCAATTTTGATCATTCCACATGTTCAAATTAAGGTGTATTCTGAACTTATTTATGTATTGTGTGACTAGTGGTTAATTCAACATTCAAATAATGTGTTAAGATTAGCCAAATATATCTGGCTCCAGTATATTTACCTACAGCATTTCATATGTCCATGGTTACTACTACTATTTACCTACTTTTGTATACCAGTAACAGACTGGATAGATTAGCTAAAACATCCATGCCTTATAAATGGCATAAAACTATTCTAGCACCCAACAATGGTGTGAAAACAAACCATGCAGAAACAGGACATTTATACTTGAATGATGTGTGAGCTTTTCAGTGGGTAAAGTGGTCACAGTTCATTGTTTAAAAAAAAAAAAAAGGTAGTCTTAAGTCACTAATAATCTCCACACCGAGATTTATGGCAATGGAGAAAAAGAACTAAGTAAACTATCTGACTGAGAAGTCATTTCTTCCTTCCCTGACAGCATAGGACTTGTTTAAACACTGCTAGGAGAAGGCTAATTAAAATAATTTTGCCAGAAGTCTGGGAGAACACTAAGGCCAACACCATCTTGGTGCCCTTGATCTGGAATGACAGCTTGTTCCTAATAGAAACTAGAAGTTTCTTACTGATACAGAAAATTAGAAGTCAAAGAGAGAAATACCCTCTGACATGGTTTTAACAATAACCATTATTTTGAGAAGCAGTCATAAAATAAATTATAGTTGACATTTTATTACAACATTTAATTTTTATTTAATATTATTGCTGAAATTTATTTAATTTAAAGCTAATAAGAAACCTGCCAGGCCAGAGCAAGAATGAATACTTTCCATTCCCCTTATGATTCCACTTATGACTTTTCTCATCCAGTATGCTGTCAGAGCTTAGAGCAAAAGCATGCAGTCACAATATGTATAGGAGATTCTTTACTCTCATTAGTTGGAATTAACATTTAATCCATGTTCTCTTGTAATCCAATACAATATCAAACAAACAATTGCAGTTTTTCATTTTATGATTCATATCCTTTCTGCTTTCTCAGTTCCACTGTACGTCTAGAATCATAGAATGGTTGGAAGGGACCTTAAAGATCACCCAGTACCAACTCCCACCAGACCAGGCCGCTCGAAGACTCATCCAACCTGGCCTTCAACCCTTCCAGGGAGAGGGCCTCCACAACTTCCCTGGGCAACTTGTTCCAGTATTTCACCACCGTCATCACAAAGAATTTCTTCCTAATGTCCAGTCTAAATCTTCCCCTCTCCAATTTGTAGCCATTCCTCCATGCCCTTGTAAAAAGTTCCTCCCCAGCTCTCTTGTAGGCTCCTTCAGATACCGGAAGGCTGCTACAAGGTCTTCCTGGACCCTTCACTTCTTCAGACTGAACAGCCCGAACTCTCTCAGTCTGTCCTTATGGCATAAGTGCTCCAGCCTTCTCACCATTTCTGTGGCCTTCCTCTGGACCCGTTCCAACAATTTCATGTCCTTCTTATGTGGAGGATTCTGAAACTGGACAGAATACTCCACGTGGGGTCTCACAAGAATGGACCTTCCTCAACCTGCTGGCTATGCTTTTTTTGATGCATCCCAAGATACAGTCAGGCTTCTGGGTTGCGAGCACACATTGCTGGCTCATGTCAAGCCTCTCATCAATGAGCACCCTGTCACAAACCAACAGTGAATGTCACACCCCCACATTCTTCTCTGCAGGGCTGCTCTCAACCACGTCATCCCCCATTCCGTACTGAAACCTTGAGTTGCCCTGACACAGGTGTAGGACCTTGTAGTTGGCCTTGTTGAACCTCATGAGGTTCACACAGGCCCGCTTCTCCAACTTGTCCAAGTCCCTCTGGATGACATCCTTTCCTTCTGCTGTGACAACTGCACCACTCAGCTTGGTGTCATCTGCAAACTTGCTGAGGGTGCACTCAATATCGCTCTCCATATCATTGATGAAATTATTAAAAAGCACTGGTCCCAGCACGAATCCCTGAGGGACACTACTGGTCACAGATCTCCATCTGGACATTGAGCCACTGATCATTACTCTCTGAATGCAACCATCCAACCAATTATCCAACCAATTGTTATCCATCAAACAGTCCACCCATCAAATCCATATCTCTCCAATATAGAGAGAAGGATGTTGCGGGGGACCATGTCAAAGGCTTTACAGAAGTCCAGACAGACTACACCCGTTGGTTTTCCCGTGGTCATTGATGCAGTTGCTCCATCATAGAAGGCCATTAAGTTGGTCAGACAAGACTTGCCCCTGGTGAAGCCATGCTGCCTGTGTCAAATAACCTCCCATCCTATATGTACCTTATCATAGCTCCTAGGAGGATCTGTTCCATGATCTTCCCAGGCACTGAGGAAGTTGCCAGAAAAGGATTCTCACTAAGGCCTCAGAAACTATAGGAAAATGGACCAAGAAGAAGGTGGGATGGAAGCCTAGTACTGAAGATCAATAACAAAGTGTTTTCTAGTAATTGTACTCAGAAAGAAAAAAAAAAAATAATGCTGAGGCAATAAGCCCAGAAAAAGAGATCTGGCCTAGGGCTGGGATGACTCTTATTCCTTTGAAGCCTCTGAAGAGCATAGTTAGATGAAAGAGGTTCTACTGCAACTTTCTACAGTAACTTCTCACATGGTAGATTCTTCTGTTCTGGGAAGTAAAATTATTTCAGCAGAAAAAACATAACCACTTTTCATGACCAGCTTTATGACATTAACTGGAAGAGAGACAGAATGTCTGAGACAGAATGAACAACAGCCGAAAAATTGGAAGATTGCTCTACTCGGCATAGTTTTTGAGATCTAGTACTTTCCAAGGGAAAGTTAGGAGACAGAGGGATGAATTCCATATCTATTTTGATGTAGAGTCTGTAGATGAAATCTGGTATTGTACTGCTATATTACAAGTACTTTGTTATGGTTCTAGAAATCTCAGTCAGTATATATCTGCAAGTATAGGGCACAGAGTAACTCTACCAGCAATTGTTCATGTAAGTGTGACTTAAGAGTCAAAAAAAATCCTCTTATAAACTCACGTACAGAAACAAGAGGAGCTGTTAGACCAAATAATAAAGGAACAGAAAACAGCAGTAGAAATATTTTTCAAATATACACTTTGACAAAATTTAAAGGAAGTGAAAATGCATATTTGGGCAGCAATGTTGAAGTTATATCATATGCAGCTGGGAAGAAACTAGGAAAATTGTTCTCTCCTGGGTAGATATCCCCAAACCTAATAAGGTCGCTGGACAACAAAGCAACGTGATGACTTTAATAGTACATTCTGAATGCAGTCATCAAGCTGATCTCTGCCCCATAGGTGTGCTGAGATCCTCCTCTAAGCTTACTAGTGGCGAGCTGGAGGAGGGGTGGAGTGTTCCTTTTGTGAACAGTGCCGGTGAGGACAAGGTGTGACTGGAGATGGAGATAATTGTTGGGATGGTCAGGAGAAGCATGCCTATGTGTATGAGGTGCCACATGCTCTCAGTGAATAAACTGGGCTTACACACTTCAGCACTCCTAAGAAAGATACTTAAAATCACGGTTCTATAAGCCTCAAGGAGATACAGGTAAAGTAATAGAGAATATGGAGCACAAAGCCTGGGATTGAGTTCAATCGGTTCACAGAAGGAAATGCCACCTCTACTGCTACCAAAGCACTTGCAGGAACAACGTTCTGTCTTAGAGAATCCAAATGCACTTAAAAGTTTCTCTCTGACCCTTATGGAGAACTATAGAACCTGTGATAACTTAACAGTGAGTTTAATCAAGGTATGGCATTTTGGCAAGTAAAGTTCTAGATGGGCACAAGGCAGTGTTTCTATCTGAGGATTCTGCAAATGCCACCTCATGCTTTGGGAGAGGGACTCTGGAGCAAGGCAGCCCAGTGAAGATGATGCTGTTATCAAAAGCTGGAGGTGGGGAGGAATGACCCAGACTTAAGTGAGGAGATACACAGCTGTCTACTTAATCTTCTCCAGATAAGTATTCAGTAAATTTTACCACAATTTAATAGCAGAATTTGAGTTATTTATTTTTACTTGTATGTGCTGACAGTGTGCTGAGTGTTACAAAAGAGAGAGCCCCTGTTCTGAGAGGTTTCCAAAATAAATATCATCTTTTTTTTTTCCTGGTCTTTGGCCCTATGCCCATTAGTAGCAAAACTGTGATATAGCCATAGACATAATGACATACTGTGCTCATTTTCCTCTGAGAAGATGACTGACGATAACACTTATGAAGAATTTCAGCTCTATTACATGGGGACGCATATAGGTACAAACTACAGGGTCACATGTCATTTGGGAAACAAGCATGCATTCAAACATTCAACATGAAGGTACCGCGTTAATGACCTGACTTTTGCTGGTAATATTTGCATGTATAAAATTCACCAAAAATAATTAGGAACACAAAATAAAATCTCAATCCCATTGGAGTTAAGAGGAAATTTCCTTTTGAATTAGAATTTTGCAATACCTCTGTTTTGCTAGGTAAAGAGAAGTCAGCTTTTTGTTGTGCTTTTGTGCTGCCTCTGTCCAAAGCCCTACAGTTGTAGTATGTAATTCTCTTCTGCCAAATTATTAAAAATAGCCTCCAAAAGAAACCTTGTCATAACTGTTATATAACTTAAATCTTCACATTATTTCTTGACCTGATTTTTTAGTTTGAACTGATCATTTTAATTTAAAAAATATATCAGAATTTTACTGAGCAAAAAGTATGAAAAGGTTCTCTTGTTCTATCTCATAAATTGGTCATCTAAATCTAATTTCACACAAATCAACAGCATTATAGTACTGTAGATAACAGAGAATGAGAATCCAGATCCAAGTATTTACAGGAAATTCAGTTAGATACTTATCTTTATGTGATGTAGTAAACTGCTGTTACCTTACCTAGCCAAATTTTTAGCACACGTATAAGCAGGTATGTTTCATCCATGTCTGTAGCAGGGAAAAGTAGTGGCTAATTTTAATGGGTTTTACTTCACTGGATTTGAATAGGGTCTTGTTTTTGTGAAATCTGGCTTGAATTCAAGTTAAAACATTGTTTGCTTTCTTTTTTTGTCTTCCTGCCCTTAACTATTCCTTTGCAATTTGAAAATGCCACAGCCTATGGTTGATGTCTTCATCACAGTGGAATGCTTTTAAACTTAATGAAGAGTTGCAATAAATCAGTACACTTCATTCTGCTTTCTATCATCAACACATACATACTTTCTTAGGTATTAATTCCCTCAGAGATTATTAGAAGTCAATAAGACACGTTAAAATTAATTACTATTAACTTTGAAAAGGATTGTACATGGTATCATAGCTGTTAGCTATCTTGTCTCCAATGAAATGACATTTGTACATTATCCACTTACGAATACCTCATAAGAAAAAGGAATAATTACATAGTTTATGGCGTTTAGCCACAGCTTTGCTTTAGGATGCTGAAGTTAAGCATGTGCATTTTGTGCAAAACTGGGGCCTTAAACTGGATGACCTGTTTGAGCAAGGACTTTATATCATCCTTTGCTTGCTTGGCACCTACTGGAAAGCACTCAGGTGCTGCAGGACTCTATAATGATCATAAAAATATGAAGCTGATTTTTATTTTAGTGATGCTTCTTAGTTCTAAGAACTAAGGTAAGTCTTACCACTTACTAAGTGGTAAGACACTACAAGGGGATGGCTCTTTTCCCCTTCGGTTAATGGTTTGAAACGTCCACCTGTCCCTGAGTCTGGGGTGCCTGATGCCCAGGGCTGCCCTGGTGCCCCCAGCTGCCCTGCTCCCGGCTGGGGGTGGGACAGGAGCCCTTGGCCCCACAGGGCCCTGACCCCACCAGCCCCACTCATTTGTGTGCCACCCGCGTAGCTGTGCTCAGCTGAGCTGTTTGTAAGCCGTTCTGCCTGAGTGTGGCTGCAGACCACCGCTCAGGGCTCTGCGTGTCAGTCTGACAAACTGAGATATAGGGAAGGGCGCTCCACATCTCCTCAAGTACAAAATATAGGCACAAATAGTTTAAACCCAACCTCTGGTGTTTACTTCCCTAAACTTGGAGAACTTTTGATTCAGATCACGATTTTTACCCTCAGACCTCTCTCTAAGTTTGTCCAAAACCAAAAGTGGCTCTGTCTTCTCTTAGCTACAGCCCTCACAAAAGCTGAAAGCTAGACATGCTAGGAGCAGGGCAAGGGATTCTGCAGCTGCTGCTAACTCCCAGATTTGCAGTTTCAATATTCTTTAAAAGGTTTTTGTTGTTTTCTGGGCAGACACACAGTTCCTTTACTGTTTAAGCTTGGTTATCCTTTTTCTTTCTACCAACGTAGTTAAAGCCTAATTAAATGCACTGTACCTAAAATATGCCTTTCTAAATACTGAGAGCCATGAGTAGGGCAAGGTTATATTTTGCTTCAGGTTTAACTTCTTAAAGATAACAAGGAAACTAATAAAGGGGCAAGATATTTGTGAAAGCAATACAAAAATCCAAACAGTGAGAATGTATTCATTATGACCAAGAAATTTTTACAATGCATTTGCTTATAGGGTTGTCCCTAACCAAGGTTACTAGCTTATTAAGGAGGTTACTATGGAAACAGTGAAACACAGTTTCATAGATTTCTTGGTTGCCCTTCTCTGTTAGGCTTTATTATATTCCTTCTTGAAAAAGACCCTATGCAATCTCTACAAATAAACAAGTCTCTCTTCGTGTGTGATAGGTATTTAAGATTGTAAATAACTTCTTAACATCTTGCAAAATGTTAGAAGTCCATCTAATGGTTTATGTTCCATGACGTAACAACATCTTTTTTGACATTTTTTTTCCTAGAAACAAGTTTAATGCCAGCTTTATTGTCAGCACAATGTAAGGATTCAGTTTCTCTTTGTTCGAACCCTGACTAATAACCCTGTAGTAGAAAGACCTTTGACTGATAGACAGCATAAGATAGAAAATATATAAATAAAGCTTGAATTAAAAGCATTTTTTAAAGAATAATAAAATCTTAAGAGAGATTTAAAATCTTAAAAAATTTTCACGTATATTATAAACACCTCTGTGAGGATGACACTGGAGCAATGTCCACAGGACACATTCCATCCATTAAATGGGATGACCCCCATGACCCTCAGCAGATTCAGAGTTTAGCTAATGTCCAGACATTGCTATGATTTCTTCACTGGAAGCAGAAGCTTTTGAGATCAGATCAGGTTAAGGCCTAGTTCCGTAACTTTGTGCTTTGGCTCTCAAGTGGTGACCTTAGAATTTAAGTTAAGTTGAAACAACTCTTTCTAGCTCTCCTGGTTAAGAAGAAATGTTCAAAATATGAATTTGAAGTAACAAATATAGTTTGCTTAAACGCTGAGACAGCCTCTACTGACAGCCATGGTTCATCACTGTGTTTGCAGTATGACCAGACGTTGCCCCTTCTTTCATGGAAAGAAAATACAAGCTGTATAACACGCAGGGCTGGCCTTTCCTCAATGTGCTTTGGAGGCACTTTGTGCAATTAGATTTTTTCTTCTAGCCACTGTTCCCAGTGGCTCTGGACTCACATGGCACCAGGACAGTCAAGCAGTGGAGTAGGCAGCCCAGACATTATGTAGGCTCCATCTATGGAGGTTTCAAAACCATACCAGATACATCCCTGAGTAACTTGGTCTTACTAAATAGCAGATGCTGCTTTGAGCAAAAGTTTGCACTGGAGACCTCCTGAGGTCCTTTTCGACCCGTCATTATCTTATGATCCTATGTTTCTAGAGGAAACATTCCCAAATCACAGACAAGGATATAAAGTTGCAGCTTCACCGAGGAGCCTATTCAGATGTCCCGTTCACTCACATTTTTCCTTACTTTGATATCAAAAGTCTTCTAAAGATGGTTAGACTTTTGAGTATAA
This sequence comes from Cuculus canorus, assembly GCF_017976375.1. NCBI lineage: Eukaryota > Metazoa > Chordata > Aves > Cuculiformes > Cuculidae > Cuculus > Cuculus canorus. The sequence goes on along the minus strand of NC_071406.1, from coordinate 24,575,204 downwards.
CAGGAGCAGGTCACTCCTCTCAGTATTTTTGCATACAGCTCCAGAAAAGAAGTACTGTTTGAAGTCCTTTGAGACATGAGAAGCAGCAGTATGTTGGATTAGACACAAAATGTTTTGGGTTTTCTCCTCAGCCATGGGTGCCTGTTGTTGTTGTAAATGGAAGGTGAGAAAGGTTGCTGAATTCAGATTGGATCTGCTCTGTTCCAGACTGGAATTCAAAGCACGTTTTCATGTAAGGAAATACTCTGCAAAAACTTTCCATTAACAGTCTTGGTTTTGAAATGCCTACTTACTAATCTTTCTTTTGAAGATCTATGATCTAATACACAGGATGAAAGATTTCCAATTGTCTCTGCTACTAATATATAACACCTACTTGTTGTATTTTGCCTGAGGCTTAACCAGTTTTCTTTAAAATCCAAGGCGAATATTCAACATTTAGGTTCATGTAGGGGTTAGGAGGTTGACTCTTTATGCATGCTGACTTAGAGATACCCTGCTTACCTAAGAGTTTTACAATTGTCTTTTTCTGTGGACACTGAACCAGATCAGCTGCATTGGTTCTCTGCCCAGTAGTTTTCACACTGAAATAACATATGTTGCGTGTTCATAAAAGAGATGAGAGATCAACCTATTGCCTTTGTGTAAATTCACTATCAATTTACATTGAAACAAGGGAATTGGCCACCAGCTTGCTATTTCTTTTTCTACAAGAGATAACTGTGTATCTAAATGCTGCCTGTACTGAACAATTGCCTTATTGTAATGCTTAAATTGCTCCTAGAGGCCTATTTTAGGCTGATAAAAATTATAAATTAATAAATTAAACTGTGTTCCAATATTCAGCATTTTACTACTGCTAATAATTTAAGAGTTGATTTCCTTTGCTTATTTTATTAAGGTATTTATAGTACATAAGGAATACACAAACGTTTAATTACTTTTTATTTCCAGTGCTTACAGAAATTAAAATTCTGCTCTGGACCAAATTCTGTTCTCACAGCAGGACATCAGACTTACCTTTAGTGGTGTCTGCATGGAAAGAGTTTAAACCTGCTCTGATGGTGCTGTTTTCTTGTTTCATTTTAAGTCTTTTAATAAGCTGAACTGAAAAACTTTAAGTATTAAGTAATCCTTCAGGGTGTCTAACAGAACCTAACCAGCTTTTTGAGAAATACAGATAAGCAAGAATATCTCAATAATTTATTATGTGTAGATGCTCTTTTAGACAGGCGCAAAAAAAGACAGAACTACAAAAAGAAACAGTCGATTTGTCAAAACCAGCCTTGTTTGAAATATATGCAACACAAACTGCAGAAACTTCTTGTGTTACAGAGGAGAGTAAGTGCTGAACAGAAAAGGTTACCTCTTATCACAGACATCATTTAAACCCATCTTTTATAGTGCCATCTGTACACACTTTACACAATTTACAGGGTTATAAAAAGTCAAGGTACTTACCCTGTTGGGTTTACAATCCACAACCATGCGCTTAAGAGCTTTGATGGATCAGGCCCTTAACAAGAACAAACTCACAGTGAGATGAGGGAAGAGCGATATTCTGGGAGGACTGAAGTGAGGTCATTAAATGGGGAGCAATGACATTGTATATATACCCTGCATGTCTCTCTGCCCCAGAGGCCCACACCTGGAGGACAGTCCTGTGGAGCCTCCCGGCACCCCAGACACATCTTTTTCTTTCAAGTATCTTTTTGCTATTGAACAGAGCAAGACTTTTTGAAAGAAGCACGTGTCAAAATATAAATGAAAAAAGAAGTTTGTTCCGTGAACGGACACACACTCAGCTCAAGCAGAAGGTTAAGCACTGCAGAAATAGGAGAACTAAACTTAGCTGAAAGGCAAAAAAGCCACTGAAATGGCATATTTAGTTTTCCCAGTTCAGCCCCCCTCCAACCAGCAGCTTACAGTCAGCAGTGTAGTCCTGATTTCACCACCCTCCAGGAAAGAGGAAAGGAATAAGGGAGAGAGGCGTCTGGGTTGGAAAAAAACCTAAAACCATTTTAATAAAACAACAACAATAATAAGAAAATATAATTATATTAGTAATTATATAATAAAATATATACAGATATGAAAAACCAAAATTGCACACACATCCCAGTGACTACAGTTCACCATTGATGTTGCAGGGCAGGAAAGCATGAAGTCCCAGACTGGACTCAGAAACACACAGAAGCTGGATTCAGGACCTGGACGCAGGAATTGAGATCAGGAGCAGACAGGCGGATGAAGTTCTCACTGGACTCCAGCTCTCAAAGAAGAGGGCTTGACCCTTGCGATCCCTCAGCTTTATGCTGAATGCAACGCACATGGAATGGAATACTCCATCAGTCAGTTTTGGGTCACCTGTCCTGTCCGCTCCTCCCTGCGGGTGCAACTCTTTTTCACTCTTTGCTTTACAGCATTCCACCAGCTCTAGGAGGGCCTTAGTTTCTACAGGAATAACTATAAACAGTGGTCTTTCTGCATACCAATGGTCGTGTGATGACTATAAATATTTTATGTTATCACTGCTAGAGGCAGGCACTGTCTGAAAAACATGTTCTCCAGAAAATGCAATCTCTTAGAAAAGGTTTAGCTGAAAAGTTAGAGATGAATTTGTTCTGCTTTAGCTCAAACTGGGACACAAGTGTTTTTCAGGTATTAGTGGACAGAACTAATGCACACCCAATATAGTTTTTCATGGAACAGATTGCAAAACTGAAAATAGTGATTTTGCACAGGGGGAAAAAATGGGTGGGTTTAGCTTGTCCTTCCACACACTGTAATACATTTTTCAACCATGGTCTCTGTCCTCCAACCAGTTTTCCAGGCAGGTAAAATACAAGATGAAATACAAGAGTGAAGGGGAAAGTTAGTAATCACTGAGAAAAACATTTAAAATAAGCTGTCAATATCAACCAGTGTTTCAGTGAGATTCTTCCCATTAAATTGAGGTATATCTCGTAAAGGCTATGATGAACTAACCTTTGACAGTCATAGTCAGAGGGAAATGGTGTAGAATCCAGCTGCTCAGTGTCATTGTGAAGGCTTGCATAGACAAAGCCCCAGACCAGTTTAAGGGACATTGTTGGCACTCAGCAGTGCAGTGCACACATCAAACACACCCTTCAGCCTGGGGCAAATTCACAGGGGTTTGAAACACAAGATTCAGTTACACGAGGAAAGAGGTAGTAGCTGCCAGGAGAACAGCACTATCAGAAAAGCACACAATAAAGCAAAGTATCCTAAAACATTGTAGCACCTTCTGCGGGACCAAATTCAGCACTTGCATCTCATGAAGCTCTGTCTATATTCATTGTACAAGTTGGTTATCACAAATCTGTAACTCTCAGTTTCCAAATAATAATGAATAACAGATTGATGCTAATTGTTGGTTATTTTACTTACTGTAATCCCAATACATGTCTAATATTTTTTTTTTCTGAAGATAAATTTAACCCCGCTGTATCATTTAGGGGAAACAGCCATAAGCCGCCCGCTTGTGAGAGTTATTCCTTGCTATGCCATTGCAAGAGACATTCCTGAAAAGCCGCTGGCTTTGCTCTCTTACAGCCTCTTAGAACTGTAACCTTTCTCAGTTGCATCTCTGCACCAGATCATTTGTGCTCTTTTAGATGGTTTTCAAATAGCTGGTTCCCAAGATTTGTGCACCCTCCCAATACCATTTGCTGAAGCATCCAAGAGGCCTAATACTTCCAGCACATTCATCAAATGATGCAGAAAGATTTTCAGGCGGTTCTTATGCCAAAGGAAGATGCAGAATTTCACAGAAGCAGCAGACAATTTAAATAAATTAAAATCAAAGATCTTTTATGAATGCTATCCAGTAGAGGAAACGCATATGGTGAATGGAAAGCAGAAAGAAAACAGATTTAGTATCTCTTTGCCAGCAGAGCACCGTAACTTCAAACCTTAATTAAACTAAATGCATGGCTGAATTAAATATATTGTTCTGAATGATCCTCCAGGTCAATGAAATTATTAACTGATTGATCTGCAAAGTAGGACAGGTGATGAATCAACCCAAATTTACTCAGTTTTCACCCCACCCCCCAGTGTAATTTGTTCTCGAGAAACTGGGTAAGTAGATAAAAATGGATAAGTCATTCTGCTGATAGCATGCAAAAGTGCTCCTTCTGTTTTTGCTAATAGTGCCTAGGTGTTTCTCAAATTAATGCCAGCACCTTTTCTTTTTTTTCCCCATGTATAATTTCGCAGTGCTGGGGGCAGGGGAAGAATAAGTAGATCCCAAAAGTTTTATTCAGATAATCTGCCCTGTGAACTGCAAATAAGGGGATAGTTACAGGGCAAACATCCTGGATTTCAGCATTCCATAGATTAATTGCCCATTCTGTTAGTTGCTCTTCAGAGGTTCAGAAACTCTTTTCAGAGAATCAAGTATTCTATGACTATACCTTTAATAATCAAGCCAAAAAGAAACCCAAACAAGCAAGCAAACAAAATATTCCTACATACCCTGAAAAAAGATAGCAGACACAAATCTATATTTGCAATATTTCCATTGCTTTTCTGCTAGCCACAATTAGGTTTCTGTGATCAAATAGAAGGCGAAAGAAAACATAGCAATGCCTGATGCCATAAATAATGCATGAGTGGCTGTCTGAAACAGTGAAAAACAGTTAACAAACAGGCCAGTTTTGTGTAGTGTAGTCCTGTAATGCTGCCAAAGACAACGTCTGCCTAGATTATCTGTGTTGTAAGGGTTGGCTGTGTAAACTAAAGTCACCTGGGGACACGTTAAATTGTACTATTGAAGGTCTTAAAAATGTTCAAATGCTTCAGATCATAAATCAGCATCTTTTGGTCACTTATTCCCCTACTTTCTTGGTCTCTGAGCCTGTCAAATTTCGAAAAGTAGATAGGGATTGGAAAAAAGAAAGAACTTTTAAGTCAGACAGGCCAGAAGTTATGACTTTTTTGAGTTTTGTTCTTCCTTTGAATTGACACAAAATGACAATTAATTAGGGAGAATTGTAAAATGCAACTGGTAGTGTCATTCTCTAGACTGAGGTTTAAGGTCATTGAGGTCACTTATGATATCCGATTTATTTTCAAAATGACAGAATGATTTAAGAATCTTGTGTTTTATTTTTATTTTCAAAAGTGACTCCCTCCTGTAATGAGGTTTAGATTCCAAGATCTCTTTTGAAAACATACTTATATACTTTACTGCGTTTTAGGATACAAAAACATAGGTTTCATATCTTTAAAGTAAAGTGAATTTAGGTGCTAAAAATGCCTTCAAATATTTGACTGTACCTAGCTCTTGAGACCAGAAATTAAAGCTCCCAAGCCATTTATTTTTAAGGATTTTCCCTCACTTCATATCCTTCTGATAGGATTAATTTTCAGTTAAAACCGGATAAAAATTAAAACCATTATCAATACTCAGTGGAATTCTTTGGGTGCATTAACACAGCTAAACAAGTTTATTTTCAAATTTTACATCCTACAGATTCTACTTCAGAGGAAAACTCAGCAAAGAAACATTCCTTATGTTTTCTTTGCCAAATAATCAGTTGCATTTATTTACTTTGGAAAACTTACTTAATAATGCTATTTGTCTACTCAGGCTGGAGATGATACTTCTATATAGCGCACTGAATGTAAGTCCATGCTAGAGGAAAGCCAGTGCTCAGACATTGGCATCTTACAATAAATCTGGCACAGCAAAGGAAAAAACTAACTCCTGTCTCTTCCTGATGGCATCAAAAGCCTTCTCGCTCCTGTGGTGGAGACAAGGCAGCCTTGGCCACAGCTCTGCCTGCTTGGGCAGAGCCCTTCGTCTCTTACCCCACAGTGCATCATTTGACAAAGGTTTGGGAATTAAATTGTCTGAGCAGATAGGAGTCACAAGGCAAGAACCAGGGAGGGTGGTGCTCTCCAGGCCCTGCTCCTCTACAGACAGGAGACACTACAAGCGCTGCTGTTGAGGGACCTGCATAGGTAAACCATCTGAATTTGACCTATGAATACTGAATGTTTGGATGTATTCTTAGCAGCCCTTAAACTGCTGCAAAATCTATGAAACATATGATGGAAAATTCAGCAATATGGCAAACTGAAAACTGTGCTTGGCCCCTGGAAAACTGCAATTAACTCATAAGGGGGACAAATTCTTGACAGTCTATTCATTTCTGCCTTTTGCTTTGCTTAAAACTCAGACTAAGTATAGCAAGTACAGGGGGGGTTTCTTTCTAATTTTTTTATAATCCCCTGTTTCTGTGGTGCTAGACCTGGCCTTTTGAATATTTCTTGAAGGCAGCTTTTTAGCAGTGAAGCTAGAAACAAAATAGAGCTGCACTGCTTTTTCTGGCCAACTCATGAAAACTAATCTCACACCACTAAGGGTTTCAGAAATTGGTCCTGCTCCTTGGTGTGTGTACATAAACTGCCTCTTGGTGAAAAGGGCTGTGTGACATTTAGTTAAATGAGATTGATTGCATTAAATTATACAGATTCAATTAAATCATCTGTTATTCTGAAAGCAATGAATTCGCACTCTTCATTAAGAATGTGAAAAACGGATGTTGTATCTGCTTTCCTTTATAACTTGCTCTGTTATAGTCTATCAGGAGGACACACTGAGCTGTAGCATAGTGCATTGTTTTGGATTACATCAAATACTAAAATTCATCTTAATCTATTCTGTTCTTTGAAGGAGATATAAGCCCTTCCACAGCACTGTTGTAAAGTTCCAAAATGTTGCTTGTTCCAAAATGCTAAAGAAGCAGACTTATTTTATTGGTTTTCCTAAGCTTCCACTCTTCTTTGCATCTGCAAGCAAAAATTTCAAAGGAAAACTTTTGTTCCAACAACCACAAGAAACAGCATTTCAGAAATCAGAAAAGGCCCATGCAATTGCTCTCCCATTCCAGACCAAATTGTTTTGATCAATCCTCCAAATGCTAGCATGGGAAGCGAACAGTTTTCATTTAGTCAGCAGTACATCACCCTCAGTAATACTGATGATACCAAGGTAAACCAAAGTCTACAAAGCCCTGTAGGGGTAAAATGGGGATAAGCCCTTTACTTTACTCCTGCAGCAAACTAACCAATATGAGAAATTACTTCCTGTGGTGCATCTTGGACTCTTTTAGAACCAGGCAAGCATTCCAGAGATACCTATTATTACAATGAAAACAGGATTCTTTTGTCTGATACAAAATCCTCTTTCATATCCAGTATGGATTCTCCTGTATGGATTCTCCTGTATGGATTCAATGGGCTAAAATCATCAATAATGGAATTTTATGAATAATTTAAAGGAAAAATATCTCTTCTGTTTGCCTTCCAGGACCATATAAGGGATCCTTCTGTGAGGATTGTAGCTAATATGCTTCTGTCTGTAGTATGATATTTGGGAATGCATAGGGTCCAACCAGTGTCTGCCCAGAGGCGAAATCTGAATCTTAGAAGTAAGTGTTTCTTTCTGTTCTAGATAAAGTAATTGTGACTGCCATGATAAGGAAGGTGATTGTAGCTGTGACTGAGTATACTGCTGGTAGTTCTTTATTAAGCAATAATACACCACACTAATCCCTCTTTAATCTTGGATGTACTCTACACTTAGTTTCCTGGTGATGGTAACAATCATTTTGAGCTCTTGTGGCATTTCAGTGTCATATTCCAGATAGGAAACCAATTAACTCTTTGCTTTGATGGCAGTATTTAAATCTATGTTATTAATTTAAACCTTACCGACTGTGGACTGCCACACACAGTTAGTTCTAAGAGACATGCTGAATCAGGCTCCAACAAGTACACAGGCTGAGTTCCCTTAATATTTGCGGCTTTAATGCAGTCAATTAAAATGTGATCAAATGATAAATCACATTCATGCATTTTGTTTACTTTTCTATGAAAAAAAAAGTAACAGCTTGAATTTATGGATCAGATGATCTTCCTAGGGATTAGGTAACTAGGAGGTTTGAATCAAACCTTGATCATATTTTTAGGACAATGAATATAAATTATTAATCTATCTTTTCTTCCCATTTTTTTAAAGCCAGTGTCTTAGAATAAATGCTCACTGTAGTAAAATGGAGCTCCGATGTTTAGAGCTCTGGTGTATATCAACTCTTACTGCCTTTTCATATAATGTGAAGTGCAGCAATCATTTAGTGGTGTCAGAACTGTTTGGGCTGTAAGACAGATGGGACTTTCAAGATGAAATGTACCTAGAACTGTTTGCTACTATATATATATAAAACGTCTCACTTAGTCTCATCTGTGATTTTCCAAGAGGAAAATGTTACAAGTAATTTATCTCAGTCCTGCAGGTTGGGATCATTGAATGACCAAGTCCCAACAGATCTAGCAACATGTTTCTGGTTTTTTTTAATTAAACTTGGGGGTTTTTTTTCTAACTAATCATTAACACTTCCGTGGTCTTTCAAAAGCAAACACAGACAATTAAAATAAGTATCTCGTAACATGAAAACTAACTTTTTCCTTTTTATTCCACATTTTGTTGGTTGTTCGTGGTTTTTTTCCAGACCTTAGTTGAGCAAAAGTAACTTTAAATGCTGAAGGCAAGTTCATCAATGTAACACAGAGGACATATATAAGAATGCAAGCATAGACATTTCAGTATGTAAAAATTCAGGAAGGTCTTTGGTCAACAGGACAGATGTTTGTCTACCCCAACAGGTGCCTGTTTGAAGCTCAGAGAAGGAAGGAAGGGAAGTCAAGGGCTATTTTATCCAAGATCAGTCTAAAAGGAGACTGTCAGACTGAGGATTGAATCTTCTATATCCCTTGATACAGCACCTTCAGCAAGTAACTCTGCTGTTAACTAATGGAGATAAGCAAGGGAGTGTTATATCTACAGCATAGAAATAGACCCTTAACTCATTTTAGAAGAAAATGGACATTCTTCTGCTTTTTATGTAACAAAATCAAATATATCTGCAATAATAAGGACTACATAAATATTGAACCTTTATTTTTTTTTTCATTTAAGCAGGGGCTACTTTATGATAAAGTTAAAGTCTTTTTCTGTGTACTAATTAATTTAAAAACTGTTCACTTAATGATCTTTTGCAAAGTATAAAGATGGTTTGCTAGAGCAGGTGGCTGCGATGTCTGATCCTTAGGTATGTGAGACACAGGAGTCTTAAAATCCACACAGAATACTGGAAACATATAAATAATTAAAGGGGTTGCAATGCACAACCTATTTTATAGCTTGTATGAAAATTCCTGCAATAATTTTTTGTGATTAGTAGGTTTTCTGGTGTTTATAAATATTTTCAGAAATTACTATTGTCCTCCTCTAAAACAGAGATTTCACTCTTTTAAATTATGTTTTATTGACCATGTTCTGTCCTCGCTGCATCCTTGTCTCTGGAGTTATTGTGTTTTGAATATCAGGATGTAATTCTTTTTCTGTATTTTTGTATTTAACAGGACTTTAAATACAATTTTCCACATAGTTGTTTAATTATTATTTTATTTATTTATTATTATTTAATTGTGTGAAGCTTTCCTAGTATGTTGATACTTTCCCTTAGAATTTCAAATGCAATAACCCAACAAATGGTCTATAACCCTTACTTAAACTACCTTTTCATCACTGTGAGAGCAGAAGAGGGTCTGACTATAAAAGTATCTTTGCTTTACTGGGGGAAAAGCATATGTCTGGAAAACACCTAAGAGAAAAGGAACAGAAGGCCTCAAAAGCTGATTAAGAAAAGTCCTACTTTCTGCCTCCATCTGCCAACCCCAGCCACTTGTGCTCACTGTAAGCCACACTCCAATCATAGTGGGAACACCAGCATGCCGGCAGTGCTAGCGCTGCATGGGCAAAGTGAAACATCACTCTGAGAGCATTGGATGAATAGTGAAACATCACTCTGAGAGCAATGGATGAATAGTGGGGTGTTGAAAGCTCTGTTCCCAGGTCTGCCAGTAATTTACTGGTACAAAGCTACCATTGGGACCAGTTGTAGAGGACTGGAGCTGAAACAACAAGCAAAGCATCAGGACGAGGAAATCAATTTATAAATGCCAGTTGCCAGTGGTAGGGAAATAGAAGGTTCTCAATTAGTGATTAAAAGCTGGAAATACTGTTTCAGAGCCAAAGGAACAAGAACAACAGCGCTTTGTTTACCTCTTTAGGGTGCAAGTGCCACTTTGGGAAAAGGTATTCTACAATGGTTAAGCCACAATCAAATTCTACAAAAATCAAAATAATTTCAGGCCAAATTAGGGAATTTCTGACATCAGGAAGCATGGTCATACAGAAACACAGACTACTTCATAGCATGCCCCATCCCCTGTGCTGGGTTTCTCTGGTTCCTCAGCTGTAGTGCTTTCTCTTTGCCTTTGAGCCTGTGCAATGTGCACGCACGCCACCATGAAGAGCAGTTCGTTACAGGCCAAGGTCATGTTTCTGCAGAGGTCGTAGGGTCACTAGAATTCACATTTTTTTCTAGCCACATGTCATTTCTCTCCTGGCATGGAAAAAGTAATTAGCTTTCCCTGTACACCCCCATACTGAGAACAGAGTTCTTCATTTCCTTTGAGAGGAAGGGTGCTGCTTCCTTTCTTTACTGGGTGAACATCAGCAAATGAAAATCATTACTGGGTTCACTCAATATATTTGTCAGGAGATATTTTAGCTGATTTTTTTAAGTGAAGGGAAATTCCTTTCACAGGACATCACCTCACAAGTGCTCAATCTGATGTTCAGAGCGCAAATGAAGCTGAAAATGATGGGTTTCATCCAGTAGAGGTAGGAACTTTTTTAAGGCAAATTTCTCTAAGAAGCAGAACAATTTCTATTGCATGCGTAGTTCCATTTCTTTTTCACAAATATCTGTGTGCATTAGCATACAGACCAAGGCTAAAGCCTGTTCCACTGCTTTCAACCAAAACCATTCCCTTTCTTTAGGATTCTCTTTTCTTACAAAACCAGTCATCTTCCATTGCCATCTCACCTTACTACAGACTGGATGAAGTTGGAAGCAAAAATCCTGATTCTTCCCCACACTAGCCATTATCCCATGTTTTACCTGAAGTCTTCAGCTCTACGCAGACAGCAATAAGGATTTTCCCACACGTAGGCCTCAAATAAGGGTTCTTAATTAATCTACCTTCGGTATTCTTATGGTGTGTCAGTTTTACTACATGCACTCTGTTGTATTAACAGATTATCAGCAAATAGATAAAGTTTCTCTGACTGAAGTTTCCTCCTTCTTTACTGGAACAATGTAAGTGTCTCTAAATCTACACACATGCAGAAGAACATCAAAGTAATACTGCATGTAATAAAGGCAATTCTACATCACTGAAGAGTACTAAAGAGTTTAATTACACATTTAGGATGAAAGGAGTGGAATCCATGTTGTTGCATTATGCTATCCATCCTTATGAATGGCTTTTAGCAATACTGTACAATACCTTCTGTCATTTCAACAGTGCAACAAGCTTTTGCAAATTATGGCATATTTTCTTCCAGTGATCAAAAGTTTGTAACTTCCCATCTCACCTACTACTTGTCATTTGAGATGTCTGGTTTCATCTTTGAGGGATGACCTTCTTTTTAGCCACAATAAACTAGGATAATGTACATCCAGCCTTCTAGTAAGAAATTCAAGATAGTGCCATTGACCAAAATTCTTAGGTCAGTTACTCCACTAAATTTTCATAATTTCCTTGAACACTGCTAGTCTAATTTACACCACAGAGCAGAATTGATTGTGTTTACTGTTACTGCTATTATCTCAGGACCTTTAAAGGCTCTAGTCAGAGCCCTATTGTACTTGGTGTCTCTTATCACACTAGTGGCATAACCCCTGATTCAGAGGAGCTTGGTGGTAAAGTCTCTGGTGAAGCAGACACGTACATCTGCCCTAAGTTTATCACTTCCCTGTGTAAAATCATTGTGACTACTTCCACAGGCAAAGTTCAGCAAGCACTCATTTGCCTAAAGCTGGTCGTGGCTTAGTGATTGTGCGGGCAGGAGGAGGATGATCAGCACATCAGTAGTGAAATGATGCACCTGTATAACTTAATAAGAAGGGGATTAAGTATCAGTAGTGAATTCAGGAATAAAAGGCTGCACTGATATTCCTACATATCAGGGAAAAATACCTTCATCTTGGACTTTAAGAACTGAATCCAGTCCGTATTTAGTACAACAGCTTTCCAAAGGCAGGATTCATTTTTTTAAAGTGTACTTTCCTGTAACAAGGGAGCATTTAACACTACAAATGTGTTACAGCCAGAGAGATTTCCCTTCTTTGTGACTATAACAACAAGAACTGTTGAGACTTCTCATTTTCTCAAAGAAATGGTTATTTTCATCAGGATTACCATTCTAACTCCTCTCCTCTTTCCCCCTCCTGCACTGATATGAAGACTTAAACTTTACAGGACATTATCCTGCCTGGGGTTTTGGCCTGATCAAAAATTTCTTTTGTGAAGTGTCTGAGGGCTTAAGCTGCGTCAAAAATGCAGGCATACTGGAACAAACATACTAATCACCTATTAGGAACTGCAGTAAGAAATGGGCTGGAAGCTGTTGATTTAATTCATTATTTAAAAAAAAATACTAATCCCACTACATCTCTGTCCTCCATGATTTGTTTTCTATGAAACAGGTTCAGATAGCAGGATGGATAATCTGACTTCTCCTAATTTATGTTATAAGTCAGGAATAATTTAAATCAAATCAGTAGTTCCATGGTCTAGAAGTGTGAGAAGAATAAAACTGTTTGTGCTCTTGGGTATGCAAATGTAGACTTTAAGATCAGTTGAGGAAGCCAATGTAAAAGGAAGTTTTTAAGGAAGTGCAGTGTAAAATCATCTTGGCCACATATTTGTCTGAGCAAATATGAAGGTCTACATAGAAAATTAAAATCAAGCAGCACTATATGGAGAATTATTTACTTTAATAATCTCAGATCTATTATTTCAGATCCAGATGTGAAAAGCTTTCGAAGAGCTGAAAGTAATTAAGTTTCTATAGCTTACTTACTATGAAGTAAATTGTGCGTAAAACCAGTCCCTTCTGCAATATTTGAACTTGATATTTTCCTTATAAACATACTGAAAAAATATATTCAGTCTTTATCTTTGCAGAGGAACAGGGGATGAGAAAGGAAAACAGAATTCCTTATTGCTTCTATTTCAGCTGAAGCATCCCACAGTATAATTTCAAGAAGCAAGAGAAGGGCTCTAAGTAAGTGGGTCCCCAGTAACCAGAGAGCCTGCTGCTCAGGTCTCTACAGGATTACTTTGTTGTTCTCCACTATTCGGAACAAGCGGCACAAAGCAAAAGGCCCGTGCTGTATCCTAGGTTGTAAGAGTGGCTTCACTGCCAAGAACAGAAGAGCTAAGGCTGGATTTAAGTATGTTTCTTCACATTGACTATTATCACCCCTCCCTGAGTAATTTAATTGGTTTCAGTAAGGAAGAACTGTAGTGTGAAATGCTGCTTGGCATTAACAAGGAGAGTGGAACCTGACTTTCTAGATCCTCTGCTTTTAATAGAGCTACTTAATTTTGTCTCGGAGAACTATTTTTTTTAATTTCTGACAGCTGTGCTTTGCCTTATACGTCTTTCAAAAGGCAGAGTGCTAAGCTAGCCGAAGAAAATGCTTCACAAACCTGACATGTTCAAACTATCCGCATCAGAAGATAACTTTTTTATCTTCAATTTATTCTGCAAAAAGACTCTGGGGGGTTTATTTCAAAAAATGAAAAATGGGCCAGCAGAAACAGTGGTGTGCAGCTCCTATTTATCTGGTTTACAGCTATCAGTTTGATTGCTAAAGTAGCACCGGAGAAACTAGATGCTTTCTTGAACATGGTATAGCAAACATTCTATTAATACAAAGTGAAAATAAGTTAAAAGCAGAAAGATAAGCCTGAGACGCCAAATAATTTATTTTATGGACAGTAAAAGATTTGACTCCTGAGATCTCCTGAATTTAGCTGCAGAGGATACTGCTCCTGAAGCAAGGAAAGCAAAGTGTGCTTTCAGTCGCTGTAGCTCACACTTAGAAATACCAATGTAGCCCACGGCTGATTTTGATGCCTCCCTGCATCAGGCCGTGCGTTGCAGGGGCAGAGGAGTGGGCATGCCTCTCACTCTGCTGCCCAGGCAGGGGGCGAGGACAGCCACGGCTCACACAGCAATGCCATCTCTTTTCCCAAACTTCCTCAGACTAAATCCAATAAGCTTTCTAATAGGCTGTTACCTGAATTATCTCATAAAAAATTCAACATATTCTAGGCACCAGAAGCATAATTAAAAAGTCTTCTCTAATAGGAAATCAGGTATTTTTAACAGCCCATTTCTTTGATCACAACAGTTAATTTAACTACTGCTGTCTGCTTCACAAGGGCTGTGATCATGGAAGCTGTTCTATTTTCTGAGCAACATGGGAAGTGCAAGTAGGTACCTCTGGTTCTGTTACAGACACGTTGAAACAGCTTGAGAAGAATTCAGATCTGTCTGATGATCAAATTACAAACCAGTAATAACAGGATAAAGAAACACGTTTGATGCATTATTGCAGTTAAGTGAGAGCAAGGGCAGTCATTAGAAGTCACGTATCCTGTCCTGCTACAGCTTTTAGAAAAATCAGACATCACTTAAAGTTTGTAAGACAACTAATATTGTTTAATGTATTTTTCCTAACACTAGTTGTGTTCAAGGGACTGCCATCAGAAACAATCAGTGGAGACTTAAACAAGCTCTAAAACCAGCAAGTAAAACAGGACTTTTAGGATATTTGAAATTTTCTCCTTTGTGGTAGAAACTCTAGACTGCACACATGGTGCCTTCAGGACACCAACTGAGAATAAAGCTGCTTTCAGAGGCAGTAAGTGATTTCATTCTATTAATGTCCAGGTGATTTGTGGTGCCCATTACAGCATCACTAATGTGATGGCAAACATTTCCTGGGCATGCCACGTTTTCAATGTTCTGCAGAACATAGTCAGCTCAAGTGCTTGTACAGTGCCTGATTGGAAAAGACAGCCCCTGGGGTTCATTCTTTTCATCAGTCAAATACTAATTCTGAAACAAAAGGGGATCTTTTCATTTCCAAAGATGCTGAAATAAACCTGGTGTGAGGGAGCCGAAGGACAGAGTAAAAGATCCTACAAAGCAGGTGTATAAGTCAATGGAAACAGTCACAGAAATTTTCTATAAGCTTTTCCTTTCACGTAACTTTTGTCATATCTTTGTTCCTTAGTCTTCCTAGTTGAAAAAGCAAGTCGATATTTAAACTATGTGTATATACGTGTGTCATCATTTAATTATGTTAGAAATAGCAAGGGCAAAATAAGGACACATACTTTGAGTGGAAAATTGAGATCCTCTTAGCAAATTTAGACAAATATGCCCACCACAGACAGAGCCTTCAAGGATCTCACTTGACTGCTGCCCTCCTCCAGGGAAAGTGAGTCAAATTTTATTTGTCTAAAGCTGAATGAAACATGAGGCTAACCGATCAAAGTGCATCTATTCTTCATTGTTTTGCTCAATGGAGACAAGAAGGAAGTTGTGCCCAGTGGGACTGGAAAGAGGCGGCTGGCTGCCTGAATCACCATCTTGTCCACAGCTCCCATCTCTGGGAAGCAATGGGACACCCTGCGTGCTGGCTCCTCATCGCTGTCACTGGGAGAAGCCCGGGCAGGGGCAGCAGACCCGAAGAGCGGGCACTCTGTGGCTCGTGTTCTTCACATACAGCGCTGTTAATGCTAAGGAAAGAGGCATGGCATCAACAGGAGAGGATAACTGGGTGTGTGTCGGCTTGAGAAGTCACAGTTCGGTGTTGCAGCTCCCAAGGAACTGTGCAGCTGGAAAAGCATGGTTGTGCAAAGGAGCAGAAGGGAGGGACGGATCCCTTGCCTCTGCCTGTGATATGTGGAGCTGATTGAGAAGGCTGCTTCCTAGGAGGTGTGTACAGTGAAAGCTCCGTGTAGGTCAGCGTGTAGTGTTTCCTGAGGTTTCTCTCTGGGGCATTGCAGCAGGAGTGTAGGCTGCAGCTTCAGATGAGATTCTGTGAGGCAGTGAATGAAGCTCTGGAGCACAATGAAAACGTATAAAGGGATGAGCGCAACTGCAGGTCACTGAACAATCCTGCTAATTAGCTGTCTTTCTGCTACTGCCTTAGATTACACTTGCTTCCTGTAAACAAAGAAAGATTTGGTTTGCCTTTTTAGTGGTATAGCAGAAGGAGCTGATGAGGAGCTGGAATTATCTGAAAGGGTATGACTATAGAATAAAAATATTATCACTTTATAAACTCAGTCAAGATTTGGATTCTATGTAAACCAAGAGAAACTTTAAAAAGGATAAGGTGAAATCAATATTGATTATTAGGAGTAAAAGTGCTATAATTGAGGCCATAAAACCTTTTAAGATCTAGCTAAAATTTTCCAGTAAAGCTACAATAAATTATTCCTAAAGAAGTAGGGTATTTGCATGGAATTCAATGTCATTATGTGAAATCCTGTTTAATGAAAAAAAAAAAAAAAAAGAGTATTACTAGTTCTGCCATGAAGGCTATTATGAGAGGAGGAGTAGCACAGTTATTTTGGCAAGTTACCTGTTTCTCTTATTACTTCATTGCATTCTACAAGAATCTACTTTTTAAATCACTACATGCTTTTAAGATCTCACTTTTCATTGCTGCTTGTTTTTCTGCTTCTTAGACCTTTCAAATCAGACATATTAGCTCCCTTATTATAGCTCAGCAAGAGTAAGCCCTTTTAATTTATGGAGGGCCCTAATTTTTATAATCTGATATCAGTACTGGCTGTAAATCTTTTTAATGATAAAATAAATGGAAATCTAACATGGCATTTTTGTCATCACTTCTTTAATAGTTTCTATCTATTTTTTTTTAAATTGTGATAAGTAGAATTATGCAAAGGAATAAAATCAAATAATATTGTGAATGTACAATTATAGTGGTTGGGAGGGGACTCACTCATTCCAGTTTTACCTGAAAATAACTTGAAAGTCATGGATTTAACTGATAGCGTGTACCAGTTCTTTTTCGTTCAGTGGACATATATCCCAGAAGTTTTAACTGTTTTCAAATGAGGAAAGCAGCCATAACTAAATCAGCTTATTTTCACTTACGTACAGTCGAGAGTTTGTGACAGTTTCCACAAATACAGATTTTTTTATTATGTTTGCTTCAAAATCTGGTAATGCAAAATCAGATCTTCCAGACACGGAGAGTAAATTATCCAGAAACTGAAGCTGAAGGAGAGCACAATATCCTGATGGTTCGGGGATGCTTCCTTCTGAAAACTGACCGCTAACCTAAAAGGTGTATCTGTAGGTTTCTGTGTGAAAATGAAGGCTTTGCTTTTAACCTAGAAAGCTCTGTGCTGCCTGAGATCTGAAGTCTGAAAGACTGTTTCTCCTACCTTTGTGCTGAGCAGTTAAAGCTCTTTTGTACAAAGGAGAAGAGCTGAACATGACTTCTGAACCCTCCCTTCTATGTCTCCTCTGATGGCTGGTTCTGATAAGCTTCATAGGGCAGGACAAATTTCTTTTCTCTAGGACGAGTTGTGGAAGCTGTCAGGTGAACTGTTAGTTTAGTTGTCAGGAAATATCCTACTCTGGTGAGCTGTGCTTAGAAATATTAATAGATGCAGGCTTTCTCTGGTAATGATATGTAGAGCATATGATTAATATTTACATTCACTTTGTCGAATTCCACTGTGCAAAGGTAATTATCACAGTGGCTGGTTTATGTTGCATTAAACTTCAGATGTATAAGAACATATCAGCATGAGGTGTGTGTACCCGACCCTGGATGGAAAGCGTTCTCTTTAGGCTCAGTACAAGAGCTCGGCTGCTTATGGTGGTATCAGCCCTCAGGGGTGCCTCTGCTTGTGTAGAAGCCTGAACCAGCCACGCCATCGTCCATGTAAGCTACTGTGGCCTCGCATCAGAGAAAGATATTGTATGTGAACTGCCTCCCAGTGAAAAGCTTTCCTTTTATGCTACTCAGTGCCTAACGAGCAACAGCTATTCTGTTGTACTAGACTGCTCATTCAAGCAGCAACTTGCACGATGTGCAGAGCAATCTGGGGATGGAGGTGCTCACCACCATGCAAGAACGGACTCCTGTAGAATCATCTGTTGGACTTAACAGTGACATTTGGGAGAGAAAGGCCTTTGTCTCTATGCAGTGCCTTTTTGCAGATGGATCTGCACATGGGAGTTTCTCACCGTGGCATGCCAAGAGCAGGGAATTTTTCATATTGTGTTCTTGTGGTTTCACACCATGAGGTTTGAGCCTAGAATGGTTCCGGAAAAAAGTCAGGATGGGAAACTGGTGGGTGGGTTTCATTAAATTAATTGATGGTAAGACAGCCTTCTGCTCTGCAGCTCCCACCATCTGGAACAGCCTTTCTTTATCTCTCTACCTCATTGACTCTCAAACTGATTTCAAATCTCAGTTGAAAACATCTCTCTTCTGCTGTGCGTTGTACTCCATAATTTCTCTTTCCCGTTATTATTTCTTATTTATCTCTAATATGTTTTCAGATGGAGCGTAAGAGTTACTGCACAACATTACATGATGCAGCACTGTTATTCTGATCTGTATCAGGCCAAGCAGTATTTTTCCCAATGGAATATTAATAGATTTAAATTACCCAGAGGTATGACAATTGTGTCACACAATATGTACATTTCAATTGTTGTTTTAAGAAATTATTTTGTGGAAGACTTTTATTACTTTTACTTAGAAGTATCCTCTCTTTCCTCAAGCAGTTGCTACCAAGAAATTAGAAACTATTCTGAGCGTTAAGCACTCCAAACAGTACTGGATTTTCACATCTCTTGGATACAACAGTGTTTCTCTACTACAATAAAAAAATACCACTGTAGGTCATGCGAAGATCCCGAAATACCATTAATATGACAAAATTAGGTTGTTCAGACTATAAAGCTTGTAGTCTTCAGTGCTCATAGTAAAGGTACCCTCACAAAAAGGGCTGAGCGTAGTATGGATTGATGATGATGAAGCTTATATGCTGCAGAACTTTTCAACCAGAACATATGGGAATTGGGGGTGGAGATGGGAAGAAGGTAAAAACAAGTATTCACGTTGTGCCTCATAATAAATCAACTGTCTCACATTAAATCAGGGTATCTGTGGGAAGGCAACTTCCTTATGTGCACTAAAACTGCAATAAACTTTATCATTTCAGTATTAAAAAAGCAAGGAACCAGAATACAGACCTGTTTGTTGCTTTCCAGATAGGCCAAATCCTGAATGACGGTCATCTGAGTGCCTAACGAGCATCACTCTGACAAAGATTTGTTGTTACAAGTATGAGAAGGAGACAGAGCAGCAAGCTGGTAGGGAGAAGTGACATTTTGTTAGAGTGATTGCCATCACTGAGAAAAAAAGGACACTGAAACTCTTGAGTGCATAAACCCTTCTGATCTGAAATAGAAACTGTAAATGTCAGAGAGTGATAGCTCACACTGCCCTCATGTTGGTTCTTTCTTGGGAGACCCACATTCCCTCAAGAGACTAAGAGCAGAGGATCCACAGTGTAGAGATAGTTCCATAGGTTTCCCTTTCCTTGGATCACAGCTCTCCCTTCCTCCTGTGAAAGGACATGATGATTTTCTGTAACTGGAAGTTCACGGTAGGCAGTGAGTGTTCACCCCTGCCCCTACATGTTTCAGAACCGCCACACAACTGAGCTGTTCAGCTTGAACAAGGTCTTCTACTTTGAAAGCAAGGACAGAATTTAATGGCTTCTCTAATACCACCAGTGGTAATAAGATTTAGTTTAAAAGAAAGTGTGTGTGCAAACCCCACCTGGCTCCCTTGTCTCCCGGAGATAATGGCAACTTCTAGGAAGACCTTCTTTGAAAGTGTCAAGCTATATGAGCTTATTATAAAATGGGCTGTGAACAGATGTTAGGACATTTTGTTATTTCTGTATAAAGTAGTCTTTGTGCAAGACCTATGAATGTGTTTCCTAATCTGGGATTGTCCCAAGCAGTTCAGGACATGTGGTAGGGTAATGTAAAGTGGAGTGGACTGAAATCACTGATCATAAACCATCTTGAAAAGAAAAATATGTCTGTTTACTGCCAAAGATTACTGAGAGTAAAAACCTGTTTTAAATCAAGAACTGGAGCCATTTCAGTTCCTTAAACTAGCTTTGGTTTAGCCTGGAGAGTAGCACTGCTTTTAAATCTAAAGCATCAGATTTAGCCCTCTGTAAAAGCAAAGTAGCATAATAATTGAAGTATAATCTTGTTTATGTACTTTTTAAACATGGCCATCGACACTGTAGGATTATACCTTTTATGTCATATACTGATTTGCTGAATAAGTTCTTATAACGTGCTAATAGCAGTTGGAGGTCCGATCCTACCAGGTTTTACACATTTCTGGCTCTATTTGAGTTGATTCAAATGGGAATTGAGGGTTCTACCTTGCTAAGCTTCAGGGTCCATTTACTGCAATTTTCTTTTGTACTGTTCACCTGAATATTTTATCTGCAGAAAGTAAAAAAAAAGGGACCTCAACAGACAGATGGTCACCTTTAAAGTGCAGTCGTCTTGGATGAGGGCTATTCTTTTAAAAATTTGCTGCCTGAACTCTTTAATTATTTCTAAGCATGCAATTTAGATCTCCTTATAGAAGCCCATGGATCTCTGAGAATATTGCACACAAACCTGTTAATTAGCCTCCTGATCATCCTCGATCAAGGCAACATTGCAAGTTGTATTTTATGGAGCATTATTTTAGTAATGTTTTGTCATGGTTGGTCATTTTCTAATACTTAGAAGTGCTTCAGTCAATAACTGTGGGGATATGTCTGCAGTGAAGAGACATCTGTTTACTCAATAGATCTTTTTATTTAATTTTTAATAGAGCTCTTCTAATTTGGCTTGACCATTTGTTGTTAATGTATTTATAATGATTACAGTAGCTATAATTCACATCTAATGATTTTTTCTAAATCTATAAATATTATTTATTAAAAGATAAAAAGTCAATATTTCTTGTAGCAGCCATTACAAAAAAGTTAGCTGTTACAAAATGAAATATATATATTTCACGCCTATACCGCAACAGATCAAAAAGATAAACCTAAAGAAGCACTTTTTATACCAATGGATTTATGTGATCTACCTACTGAAATAATGGAGCGTAGCATTTGGCCTTACTGTACACTACTGCAGCACGGTTAAATTTCTGCACTGCTTATTAAATAAAAAAATTAGATTTTAGCAGTTTGTAAAAAAAATGTCTATAAATGTGAAGCTGATTTTATCTGTTTTATAAAACAACTTGAGATACAAGAAGCCAGATTCTACTGTCTTATAGCCTGCTGTAGTGCCGTGGTTAGATGAGTGGTCTAGAAGAAGGTATGGAATGAATTCTGCTATCAATTACACATTTGTGCATTTGGAGTAAGTCTAAGGAAGCAATTTAAAACTGCAAATAAATATAGGTTCAAAATCAATTTCTTCACTTACCTGCCAAAATTGAGTTTAGAGTTCGACACACACAGCAGTTTTTCCATCTAAAGAATTCATAGCACTTTACAAAGGTGAATTAATATTACCCCCACTTAAAAAGCTGAAAGACTAAGACAGACAAGTGTGTTGGATGGAATCCACGGCAGACTGGGCTAGAGATCGAAGGCACCAGGTTTTCAGGTCTGGGTGATAGATTTCTTTCCTCACTCCTGTACTTGAATTCTGAAGGAACGCTGTGAAGATTGGGAAGAAATACCTATAATATGGGGATGTTATCCTTCCTTTCTTAGCATGTTACTTCTTTAATCAATTTTATACCAAAGGAGAATAAGCATGTGCCTTATTCACCCAAGTACTTTTTACTTCTATAGATAATACACCTCAATAGTTATCCCTCACGTGCTGATCTCACAGCTTCTAGCTGGTAAGTGACGAACTACAGCTCAGTTTGGTAGTAAACTTAATTAGTAGACAGCATGCAGGTAAACTTCATTTTGACCTAAGTGAACTCCTGGGCCCTATTGTGTCAGCAGAGCCAGCGAGGAAGAAGGCAGCTCGGTGGAAGCCTATTTGCTCTGGACTGATGGAAAGTCCAACAAGGACTGCTATGTCTTGCTGTGTGGGCCTCATAATTTCTGCCCGAGGATGTTGTCAGTCTCCTCTGAAAGTGTCAGAAAAGGGCAATCTCACAGTGATTTTACCCTGCAGAGTACATTTACTTACATCAGGATGGTTCTCAGGTGAAGATATCTCCATCCTGTGTGACGTTTTGGTTGGTAGACCTGACTGAGACATTCTTCTCCTTTTTTAAATTCCTAAACTGCTGTCAGTGACTGAAGCAAAGCCCGGTCTGTCTAAACCACCAGTCTACACAGTTGTTCTGAGTGTATCTATCAAAAGACCAAACACTAGTAAGGTATAAAGCACAGATTTACAAGACAAGCAGTTCTTGTCGATTAGCATTACAGTTTCACCTGCAGCCAAGTAAACATAATAGTTGCATTAGAAAATATCACCCAAAATCTAGTTGTATAATACCTGGAAAAATAAAAGCACATACCTGATATTTCTATAATAATAACAACAAAAACAAGAACCTTAACAAAGATTGCAATCATTGCACTTGAGCAGCTGGTTAGGCCATTCTTGCTTACAGTGTGCTACCAATGTATGAAATACAATAAGAAGATGATGCTAAACATAAGGCAACACTAAAAATGGCTGAGGGCTGCTTTAGGCTGGTGGAGGAGCATTGAATAATGACCAGCAGGTGATCTAGGAAGAGATCCAGGCAGAGTCAGGGCAGAAGAACAAATGAGGCAGAAAGAGAGAAGGAGCTTGCCCTGACATGAAGAGAGCTATCTGTATGGGCACACTTTTATAGTAACTTTGTGATTCTCTTGCGCTAGAAGTCAGGGAAAGGATTAGCGTTATACAACATAATGTTACTAAAACCAAGTATAGCTCAGCTATTATTTTCTTGGCAATATTAAGCCATAAATTGAAATACTCTTCAAAAATTTCTACGCCACTACAAGAGATAAGTATGACTGCCTGGAATCTAATAACCCTATGGAACAACTACAAACAGAAAAAAAAGATTTTGTTTGGGTTTGCTAAGCTGAAATTAGAAAGTAGAACACAGCATACTGAAGGCAAGACACAAACTATAGTTCCTGGGGTGGAAAAAATTGGTCAAAGTGGTGAGAAAGAGAAATTATTTCAGAAGACCTAAAATCAGTCATCAGATTTAATATTAACATCTCATAAGGGCGATAATTCGAAGGATGCAAAAGCACATTAAAAAATAAATCAGTTGTAAAACCATAGAAGTGAGGTGCAAGATAAAATTCTTGTACATTTTTCGTCGTCTTGATTTTTGCCTTCAAATTTGGTGTCGACCAAAAAAGCAACGGGAAAATGGAACATGGGCTTTTGTTGCTTTTCTAAGGAAGTTATCTGATGTTATCTTTAGTAATCCTAAGAAAATCAAAGCTGATTTCATTTAGCTATTGTTTGTTGTAAGGTTTATGATATAATATAATTCATCTCTAGACAATAACTAATTATTACTGATTACTAAGAAATAAGTCAACAAAGATATTTTCCTGTTTACATTCTTATCAGACTGTATCAAGACCATCTGTATTTTCAAGTCCTTTATCCCACGGGATAAATAATTTGTGTTGTTCATTGAGTATATGCATGCAAACATGTCATTTGGATTTGATGCACGTTCACGAAGCCAAAGCTAGAGAACTTAAATAGGAAAACAAGCATTAATATACAGGAAGAAAAGCTTAAAGATGCAGCCACAGCAGATAGAAAAGTAAATACTTCAGTGAAATGATTCTGCAAAACTATCATATCTATTCTACGGCATCAGTGTTTGTGTTGGGAAACTGTTCTGGGTATTGTCATTTCTATTTGCACATCCCCTACAAGAGCGTGTGGGTGTCTGTGCACGTGTGTGCCTGGGAGAGAATTGCATCACTCACAGCAATCACAAATTGCCCACATTACAGAATTCAAAACTGGATCTGGGAAGGGAATGAGCAGCTGTATAAACTGGATATCGAAAATTTTACAGTGTGCTTATGCTTAAAGGTTCAATGATGAATGGCAACAAGCTTGCTTTCTGTGCCCCCCATTGCCATCAACAGGCAGACTGGTGTCACCTCCACTTCTTTCAGTCTCCCCTCCTTCAGACACTGCTCTTTGTTGAACCTTCTGTCACAACTGGAAGGATTTTTCCTTCCCAATAGGCTGGGATTCTCAAACTCCAAGCTCATTTCCTCTGCTGCCGTTTTCACATCCCACCCTTGTGCCTTTGCTCTCACATATTGCTGGAGTGGTGGTGGTAGTGATGTGAATATTTTCTAGTGCAGTTCTGGCTTTTTTTTTTTCCTTCCTTTCCTTTCTCTGATTTTTCCTGGCTTCACAAATGGATGGCTCAGGAAAAGGCAGGGCGTGCCGGGGACAGATGTGTGGAAAGAGAAGCTTCCTAGCAAAAGTGAGCAGAGCTACCAGGGATAAGCCTTGCCCCGTCTCGTGTCAGGCAGGAGCTGCGCCTTCACATAGGACTCGCCCTGCTTCCCCTCAGCCTTTGAAAATGATATCCCATCCTGCAAGTCAGCAGACTGCCTAGTCTTCACTCTACAAAAGACACTGCAAAATACTTTCCAAGAGCAACTCTTCCCCATACAAGAGTCAGAAGCGTGAGAGGCCACTGAAGGGTACTAAGTTTTCGTTTCATTTTTTTTTGCTCTGTCTGTGGCTTTACTCCGATCTCCTGTTTTGTGGCTACATTTTAAATTTTTCAAAGTGCCCTACCATGATAGGATCTGCCATCTTTTGGCACTATCCAGTACAAAATCGTGGTTAATAAACTCTAACAACTGGAGGCAGCCTATGCACATGCCTTTGTATATGACAGTGCCCCCCATGCCCATGGGGATGCAATCATGACTCCAAGAGCCACCAGAAATGACTTGTTTGTATCTGATGATCTTTGGTTCAATGACAGCGTTTGTCTGCTTACCGTAATCACAGTGTCTGTAAAGCTTAGATAGGAAATTGCTAAATATGTCTTTTCACCTCTATAGCGCCCAAATATAAGAACTATTCCTGAGTTGTGCCTTATGTGAGCTACATAATGTTAAAATCCAAGCTGATTCAAAAAGGAGTTAAATACCCTTTTTTAGCTGGTGGAGCAATATGACTTAGTAGAGTAAAAACCTTCGGAGGGCTAGTGGGAGATTATGTGTCCTAAAGAAGTAACAGGCTTCCTTGTGGTAGTGAGAGCTAGCGTGCTGATCACTGCAAAGTCTTGATTAATGGAGTGATTTAAGCAGCAGAGGGTTAGTGCTCTGGCAGCTGGGGCATAGGAAATGGGCATGGAAACTACTGGGAGTGGGGAAAGTACACAGCTCCAGAATCAGAGGGCTGACTTGCCCTACCAAACACTTTGATGTTGGAGGTGGGGAAGGATGAAACACATCAGGCAAAAAGAAAAAAAAACCCTCCCACCTCCCCTTCCCCCCTTCCCAGCCTTATGCTTACAAGGGAAAGCCCCTAACTCTTGGCTCACTTAGCAGAAGGCAATAAAGCTTCCTATTACGAGGCTTCCTCTGATGTATCGTAACTGGTCTCAGGCTCCAGAAATCTGAGCCCTTGGAACAAAACTTACAGTAGATGCTAATAGAGTCTCTAGCCCAGCAATGCTACACACAACGCCCTGCATGGGCCCAGAAATACTTCTGATTCAGTCACATCCTTTATCCTTCAGCTTTCCAGCTCCCTGGCCTGTTTCTTTTTCCCAGCTTACTCCACTTCGAAACAGAGGTGAGCCAAACTCAGACGTGCTGAAGGAATGAATTCCCTCAAAGCCACAGGCTGAGGGCCAACTTCTTTCTTTGGGTCCTTTGTAATGGCAACAAATCCATGTGCGGTTGTTTGAGTTAGTCCCACTAATGATAAGGATCATCTGCAGAGCTGGAACCTGCATCTGGAGTCAAAATTCCCGAGGCTCAAAAGGTTTAGATCAGATGTCTGGGAATGGAGCCCTCCTTCTTCGCCTTAGACACGTGATTTAAAATAGCTTCGAACTTGTAACTCCTTTCAGATTAACCTCAGCTGTGAGAGGCCTGGGGATTCACATTCTTGGCTTACTGGTATGATTTCTCCATGCCTCACATCACCACAGCTGATGAGACATACTTTCTTTATTAACTTGCAGCTCCTGTCTCATGCATGAAGGTTAATAGCCAAGAATATCTTTAGAGAAGGTACCTTGTATTTAATAAATTAAAACCAGAATGGGGCATGAAAAGGGGAATAAAATTCGCCATCAGTCCGCTAGAGGGTAGCTGCCCTCAGATCACAGCTGAAAGCCTTCAGCCCAGCCCCAGACACAGCACGCTGGGCTCGCCTCTGTTTCACTTGACGTGACAAAGCAGCATTAGCAGTCTTTCTTGTATCCTGTTACCCTCGGAGAGCTCCAATTTCGAATTTAATAACCACAACAAAAACATCAAAATTCTCTAATGACTATACTAGAGAAAGATAGGAAAATTAGCACTCAAGAACAGAATGCATCTGAAATCGTTGCGCCTTTAAACAATAGACAAATGGCCACTGAACAATAGCATTTTAATATATAACCTGAATTAACAAGCTTATGTCCCCTAATTTTATGTCCCTGGTATATTATTTTGTGGTGTTTGCAGGCTAAAAACATTGATATGAAAAGGATAGTTCATGTACATCATGTGGGAAGCATCTACATTATATATAATGCATAAAGAAATCTCAACAGCCTTCAGTGTGGCAGCTGTTTCTGTTTATGACACTGAGTTATTCATGAAATCCAGGAAGACGTTTTGTAGTAAAATATACTACCTGCTTGCTTTTAAACTGCTGGAGTTGTCCATCCAGCTAGCTAAATAATTAAGGGAGCGATGTGAAATTAAATATCACATTTCAATCCACCCTTTCCCTTCATCAATTCTTTCTTGTAAGAGGAGCCAGGAACTAGAGAAAAATATGACTCACAAGGGCTGTTTAGGTGTTGCTGTCGTATGTGGTGAAGGTAAGGAGAATGATAATATGCCTTTCCTGTCTGTAATAGTGTTCACTGTAGCAAACCTTCCTGCTTGTTACAGTAGGGTAAATGGGGTGTTTAATTTGGGATGCAGTGTAGTCTGGAGTCAAGGTGCAGCAGTTTTATTACAGAATACAATTTTATTGGAGGCTGAAGATTTCAATTCTACCACACATATATTCGCGGAAGTTCTGCTTTGCAGATACAAGCTAATACACACACACAGAGCTATTGTATGTTAAACATGCTCTCTGATTTTCTAGTTTGAAGGAACCAAGGAATTATGACGTATTTCTGCATTTTCCAATGCACTGAGAAATCTCGTTAGGATGCATTCTCCTCCAGCCATCAAGAAAAGGAAGCACATGCACGCATTCAAAAGGAGCAAGTGCTATTTTTCATCTCCTCTTTAGATTTTTTTTATGGTACCCACAATGTCTGCAGTTCATGACCCCCAGAAAGAAGCTTTTGGGTTTGGAAAATATTTCCTTTGTTCAGCTTTTTCCAGCAAACAGCAGAGTAGCCCCCGCCCCCCCTCCCCCGCCCCCAATACCCCTGAAGGGTGTTTAGGTTATGGAATCACTTCTCTTTTATTTAGTCTAAATCTTAAGACAAAATGCCTCTCAATAGAATGATTTTCTGGCAAGGCGACGCGTATGATGTATATATTCGAAAATCAAATTATTTAGAATTATGACCTTGTCGTCAAAATAAGCCATTCTGAAATGCACTGCTAGCTCTCCAAACAGATTGTATGCGGGGGAGGGGGAATTGGATAACACTTGGCTCGAGCGCTTAAAAGTCAGTAAAATCCAAACACTGGGGACCGTTTCGTTTCGTTTCGGTGGGAGCCGCAGCGCCCCGCGCCGCCGCCAGGGGGCGCCGCAGCCTCAGCGCCGCCGCCCGCTCCCGCTCCGCCGGGTCAGAGGCAAAGAGCCCCCGAGCAGGGATGGCGGCCGGACTGGGTGCTTAACGCCCGCAGATCAAACAGCGTCAAGCCTTTAACCTACCCTGCTCCAATAAGCCTGGATGTAGGAGTCTTGTTATTCTTAGATTTAATGGCTTAGCCTTCTTTTTTTTTTGTTTTTATCCTATTTACAACTTTTGCAAACCAAAGAGAGAAAAAGAATATTGTAGACCGTAAATACTGTTGTTGTGGATCTGTTTTATCCGGAGGTGGAACTGCAGCACTCTGTGCAGCTGCTTTCCCTAACGGTACCCGAGTGAAAAGAAATTACAGAATCATAGAATCACCAGATTGGAAAAGACCTCTGAAATCATGGAATCCAACCATTCCTATCTGCCACTAAACCATGTCCCTGAGCACCTCGTCTACCCGTCTTTTAAACCCCTCCAGGGATGGTGACTCCACCACCTCCCTGGGCAAAAAAATTATTTCTTCACAGACAAAAGAGGATGCTCATCCTGCTGCAGGTAATCACAGGAAGTTTCCATTTCGTTTGTGTTTTCCTGACACCCTTTTGTGGTGCTCTTTGACAGCTAACTAGTGGTAGCCGAAGGTCACTGCCTGCATTGGCTGCTATTTTACCAGCATCATAGTTACACTGAAGCACGGGATAAACTGTTTGCATCCAACTATTGAAAAAATTAGGCTGAACATATCACTTACAAAAGGGAGATGCTAACAGTCCAAGTATTAACTCTTTTATTTGCATGTGCACATAGCTTTAGAATGAGCTAACACCTAGATCTTGCCAATGACCTCAACCTTGATCTGAAGGGACCATTTATTCACAAGCAAAACATTCCTTCTCCATACAAACTGGACCTGGGACTACTGCCTGCCTGACATTTAGTCCCCTATTAATAAACACACAAGACACAAAATTACTGTGATTTTGTCCTCTTAGCATTTGGGGTTGTATGTCATGCACACAGCACTGTGGCTACTCCTGAGGAACTTTAAATTAGAAATCAGCATTTAGTGGCTTTGTAGATCTCACAGAGGAATTAAGGGCAGTCTGAGGCGACCGAGGGCTGTGAAAGCGCAGTGAGACAGGCACAAAGGCAAGCTCTGGCAAGAGAAGCTGGCCTTTTTTTGGCTGGGGAGAGGGCATTTTTCATGACCACACAATGAGTGTATTGCAGGTCTCTGTCCATCAAAATCATAGGAATCACCATTTTGCAGTCCACAAGCAACAGCGATAAAATGGTGGTTCAGAGGGGTAGCACACCCGACTCGGCACCAGAGTTCCTGCTCACTCAACAGCCCAGCTCTTTTTTTAATTATTATGAAATGGCAATAGATTTTAGATTAGGAACAAGACAGGAAATGAGGGGAAAATCCTATGTGCATCTGGAAAACACACAGGGTAAAAATTAACCTTGAAGCTCACAGAAAACGTTGTATGTATACATGTGAAAGCAGTCTCCATATGAATTTTCTAATAACTCTAAAGTGTGTCTTCATCTTAAAAACTGTAACTTTAACAAGATTTAACACAATATGTGCTGTTGTGATGCTGCAAAAGCCAACAAAGTATTTTTTAAAATAAAACCTTATAGCAGAAATAATTACATTCAACTCTGAGCAGGGATTAGCCTGGCACTGCAAATGATGAACCTTGCTTTATAAGAAGGGGACTTTTTAATATGATGATTTGGCAATTTGGAGGGATGGTTATTTTCATTTTAACAAGCCTCTGCTTAGTGTATATCCCCTTGGGAACGTAATGAAGGTTAACAACTCACACGTGGGGAGAAGGGATTTTAGTGATTAGGGAAATTGCAGGCTCCAATTTATATGAGCGTGTATGTGACAGAGAGAGATTCCTCCTCATTTCAGACAATGCTGCACAAAATGTGTGTAACTGTGAAACATTTCTGGGGAAAACCTGTATATAGTATAAATAGCAGGGGCTCGACTGAATGGTAAAACCTGTCCTCTCGACTCTTCGATGGCGTCAGGCCAGATGTCAGAGCGGGGAGGGATAGTTTACTGCTAACAGTGCACCAGCATAAGCATATCTTATCCAAAGCCTTGCTTTGACAAAACAATGTAGATCACATTTTGGGCTCAAGCAGTCACATGATTGGAACTCAGAGAGGCAGAATTTATCTTCTTTCTTGTCTCTAATCCAGTAATGTTTGTCCATCAAACTTCCTATGTACTCCACGCAAATTGAGTTCAGAGTTCAGACAAGACTCTGGCTGAATATTTTGCACTAATATTTCACTTCATAAGATTTGTTATTAACTTACAGTATTATTGATTTGTTATTAAACAGCAAGTCAGAACTCTACTTTCAACCAAAACCAGATGTCCACTTCTATTTCTGTGCTTTCTTGACCCACTGTGACAATTACCAGGGGAAAAAAACATCCCTCTGCAATATTGAATGCAGTCCTGTGCCTGGACATTCAACAATATTCATTGGCCTATACAACTTAAACAAGAGCAGTTTGCTTGCCTAATAAATCCAAGATTTGAGCTGAGAAATAAAGGTGCTGTCAATAACCCTTTAGCCAGATAATAGGAAGGGGATTATGTGATTATTCTGTCAAAAAATTAGGTTTCATGCTTTTAATTGGCATCATATCCTGTCGTGAGTCTACAGGGTTTAAATCACAGTCCACCACACCAGAGTGAGAAGGAAACCTAATAGTAAATCCTTTCATCCCAGAATCTGTAGGGTTTTTATGTGAAGTCCTAATTTCTGTTATAATACTTCCAAAGAAAGACAACAGGAAACAGTAAACATAGCAACACCACAAATATACTTTTCTGAGGCACTATTCCTGTCAGCATTCAAAGAATAAGTTGTGCGGGCTGGAAAGGAACTGTAGTATCATTAAAGCCCAAACAGGCTCAAACAGCCACTCTTTTGTAAAATGCCCCCCTGCCCACCGTCTCTCATAAATCTTCAAACTGCGCTGAAGCCATGGATTGACTTTGCCTCTTGCAGTAATGGCTTGAAACTGTTGTGCATCACAGTTTCGCGTTCAAAGGGAATCAGGAGTATTTAAAAACAACTTCTGATGCAGGATGCAATTATAACTGACAGCCAGATGTCTGCTCTGTCTGCTCCAGCCAGCTTAGAAGAGATTGCAAATGGTCTTGAGACCTTTGGATCTAAACAGTGCGTCCGAGTGAATGATACACAGATAAACAACAATACCACAAATCACTGACACCAGCCCAGGGGGTGCTGGTACTGATAAAGATTTTAGATGTCACGAAGTGGCTGACCCTTCCACCCTACCCTCTCTTATTTTTTTCCTCTGCCAAAAAAAAAAAAAAGCATGTTAGTGGAAAAGAACTCAGCCCACAAAGTGTGTTTACATATCTACTGGCAGTTCATCTTGTGAGGAAAGTCTTACAAGTAATTGTTTAGTTTACAAAGGTTAACTCGCTGTACTGAAAGATATCTGATATTTTGATTAAATTATATGTCTGGAACATTTGCAGCAAGTTCTATAACGTGGAGTGTTACCCAGGTGTATTACCTACTGAAAACATCTTTAAATGGACTAACAAGAAAAAAAGGACCCTATTCTTTCCATGGTCTGAATTGATTATTATGCATGCGAGCTGATGCTTTAACATCAAAGTATGTTTCTTACAGAACTTGTAGCAATTTTTATAGATTTCTTTCTCTTTACACAGCATCCTCCTTTATGTATCTTTTCTGTGTGCACAGACCTACTGACTTAGTGAGCACTGACTTAGGTGGGAGTACAATGAAAACCGTACAGAGCTTTGGGGAAATCAGCAGAAACCACTTATCTCCATATACTTTATTAACATTAACTATGAGACCAACCATCTCAAAGGTTTTAGAAGTAACTGAAAAGCCTTCACTGATTTTCCGTGGGCAGTGGATCAGGCCCTACCTGGCTTTGGTGACGTTTGTGAAAGGATGTGCTGCTAAACTGACGTACATTCACCATATCACAATGTTAGCCTACAGGGAAATGGCTGAAGAGCGTTGGGACAGCAGCAAGCAGTGAAGACACGCAAAGAATGTGAACAGAACACATGCTAATTTGTCAGACATTTTAAAAATAAGTATTATATTAGATTTGCCTTTACAATCATCTTTCTCCTGTGATATTGTTACTGTCTTTTCAAAATATCTGCTATCTGATAAAAACTTTATCTGCTTTGAATTATCTTGCATTTTGTAACGAGATTGTGTAGAATTTATTAAAATAAAAAGAACAGACACTGTCCAGGAGACATCTTTTCCTTACATCCCAGTGAGAAAATTCACTGCATCCCTTTATCACGGGTCTTGAGTGTTTCTACAAAGACACGTCTATGCAACATCATCAGAATGAAAGATAAGGGACTCCATAATACAGCAATGTCACCAGTAGTGGGAAAATTCCAATTTTGAAAGAGGACACCAGGACACCATTCCAAATATCAGGCTTGAAAGATTTAGTATCTTGAAACATTTTTCAGGTTGGTTCAATGTCATTGTGATAAAAAGGATATCACTTAAATCACAGCAATCCAATGTGCAAAGTTGTCCTGCCAGATGAATTGCCAAAACTTTTATTCACAGAAGACTTATTTCAATGAGTGTAAAAACTGACCACACTCTTGCCCGTTCCTTGAGACACACTAATTTTATGGACTTCATGGTGAAAGATGACCAAAACATTTCTTTGTAGCCTCCATTCCCTTGCTGGCTCTCTAGACCTCCTGCTTGACTCTTCTTCACACAACGGGCATTGCTTGTTTGGACAACTCAGTTTGGGGTTCTTCTGCAGCTGACCTGTTCAACATGTACTGCTGTAAACTTTTCACCTTATGAGCAATAATTTTGCAAAAAAATAATGTTCTTATCCCTAGGGCATGAGATACTTGAGGTAAGATGTGTGAACAACTTGGGAAACTAGAAACATAGTCTTTCACTGAAGTTTCTGTAAAAGGTAGAGGTACGCTTTGGCCACATTTAAACAGCAAAAGTGAGAGTTTGCCCTGGGCAGGAGTGGCAGCAGCAAGGCTGGGTGATGGAGCGCCAGCTCAGGCGCAGCTGCAGCACACCACAGCCTGTGGTGCACACATGCCTTAGCACACTTTTCATGACAAGAGAAAAGGTCCCAAGCTTGTGCTGTGAATCCAGAAACTGCTGCATTAGTACAACTGTTAAAGCTTTGCAAATGGCCTATTTTGTAAGCGTGAGTGAAGATGAAGGCCCTAGGATTCCCCAAGGAAAATAAAGAGTTGCCAGGAGCACGGGTGTGAGAAGAAAGACTGTCAGGTTTGAATCTTCTGTGAAAAGCCAGATGACACAGAGGGAGGGACCCAGGACATTGTGATGGCCATATTTTGGCCAGCACTGAAGTCTGGGGAATAATTTGTAAGAGGTTCAAGAAAGCCTCTGGAGTCTTCTTTAAATCAAACTAACACATGAACAAGTGCTGAGTTTTAAACATTCTAGCTTCTTCTTCAATTTTGTCATTTTACTAAGTTTTGAATGGTCACATAGCCCAAATCTATTTTGATGTGTTGAATTTTATTTTGTTTGTAATAATTTTTAAAGCTAATGACTGTTGTGTAATATTATGTATGGGACTCTTCTTGGAGACAGCCTTTATTTCCATGAGAAACTTTTGAAGATCTACTGCTGGTGTAACATATTCATTGTTACAGCACTTCTAAATGTTATTTTAAGATCCTGGTAATACTCATCAATAGGGGAGATATAAATATCTTCTCACCCTTGCCTCAGAGTGCATCAGGAAAACAATGCATACAGATCAAGAGGGGAAAAAATACCCAGCAAGTAGAATCAGCCCTGCCTCTCCCCTGCAAACCATCCCAGCAGTGAGGCTGGGACTGTACAAGGACAGAAGGAGAAGCAAAATGGTCTGAGAGACCAGGGCAGGATGCAGACAGTCTCCATAATGCTCCCGTAAGGGCAGAATTTGGGTCAAAAAGGTGAAGCTTGAAACTGTCCCTATCCACAGCTACCCAAAGGGTAACAGAGCTGCTTCTCTAGCCCTGAGCAAAAGAGAGAGTCATC
This sequence comes from Cuculus canorus, assembly GCF_017976375.1. Lineage (NCBI taxonomy): Eukaryota > Metazoa > Chordata > Aves > Cuculiformes > Cuculidae > Cuculus > Cuculus canorus. Next base: position 24,541,057 of record NC_071406.1, on the reverse strand, counting down.
GGCCCACACTTCCCTGTGCTCCAGCTGCTGAGAAGGTGCTGCTCCTGAAAGCCCTGGCTTCCTGACACCTGCACCGTGCTGGGCCACAGGTAACACCCCAGCTTAACCCCTCTACCACAGCTGCTCCTGCCACCCACTTGCTCATGAGACCTGTGTGTTACCTATCCTGCTTGCAGAGGCTCACTCCCCACCATGCCACGTTTTATACAGAAGGTTGTGGGCAGTTTGCTGTAGGAGATTTCATGCCACCCTACCTACTGTGCTTAAGGGCTAGGCTGGTCACCTGAGGGGTATGGATTCATCTTCCTCCTTTGTCATTCAAATCTGTGATGCCTTGGAGAAATCATTTAAAGTGACATTATTTCAGGCAGCTAATGATGAAAACAGAAGCCATGAAGATTCTGTGAGAACAAAGCATTTAGTGGGATTACCCCAGGGACCTAAATAGCTTCAAGCTGAGTGTCTCAGTTTCTCCTCTGGAAAACGGTTGTAAGGTTAAGCCTGTACCCAGCAATTTGCAAGGTTCTGTCCTGCAGTACTAACCAGAGCAGCAGGTCAGCAGCCTGAGACTTCCCAGCTCTGGGAGAATCCTTGCTGTGTTTGTTACTCATGCCAATGCCTCACACGTAGAAGACAGGGCAGGTACAGAGGTGTTAAATGTCAAAACAGCCCCTAACCCCTAAATGTTCAGCAGGATGAGTACAGCAGTTTGAGAGGACTTTCTAATATAAGTGGGAAGTTCTCCAGTTGAGTTTTTTATTCCTCTGGCTAAGAATTTCACCTCTGGTTCCTTGTAGTTGTTCCGAGTTGGGTGTTTCAAGGCAGTGCCGTTAGATTCTATTTCTGTATTACAGTGGTTACAGTTAATAAGGTTGTCTCCATAATTTACCAGGAAAGAGACAGTAAAGAAATGTTTCCTTGAGAACTAGTAATGATATATACATGCAGCACAAATAAAGGAAAAGAAAAATGGGACTAAGCCAAAATAATAAAGAACATAAAATGATTCCATAACTACCACTCAGCTTACGAACTGAAATGACATTGCATTATAAATGATAACTATGTTCCTAAGCAGGAAAGCAAATCCCAGGCTCTGTATTGAGAACTGTAAATGCTATTACTTTCTTGTCTCAGCCATAAAAACCCTAGTCTGGAGCTACTGCTTACTCCCCGGGAAGGGTTCCTGGGCTTTCAAAATTACCACACTCATCAGAGGAATTTGTGAGCCACTTTGTACTTCTGATTAGAGTTCAGAAAGAAAATCCAAGGACGTGGGTAGTATTGAGTTAGATAGGAGTTTCATTGATTGAATAATCTATAGCTGCAGAAAGCACAGCTATTTTTCTACCAAGTTTCACTTATCTGACTTTCTTCTGAGGAAAGCTTTTATGGGGTACATCTATCAGTTTGGACACAGAGGCACAATGCTCATTGGCATATGTCCATTAAACTATAAAAAAAAACTACAATGCAGGTAGCAGTTCAACTGTCTTATTTCTATGTACTTTAAGTTTACATCATTATCTTCGTGTACTTTCATCCTTTTATTCATCTGCAGTATATTCATCTCTGTAGCAGATGAATACATGGGAAATAAAAGGCTAAACTTTTGATAGGAATTTGATAGGTGTGTTTTTCTCAATTTGATGACCTAGACGGGAACTCCAGCCTTGCTCCCAAGACACAAATACCCCCAACTCCCCAAACCTCAGGAATTTTAGTGAAAATTCATGAGACGGGTTAATTAAACTTAACTTGCTATTATCTTCTCTCTTCCCTTGAGCTTTCTGAACTGCCCTCATGGGAAGACCTATCTTGGAAGACCCCTCACCTAGGCACTCATTTTGGAGGTGACAGATGTGGGCTGAAGTCCATCTCTGAATCTGCGGGGAAGGGATTGGCTTATGATCTCCTGAATATCAGGGAGTATATTAATATCTAATCTATGGGAACTAGGCCTTCCTTCTCAAACGATAGTAGCCAAGGCCCTGGAAATGTTTTCACAGCTTTGATGGATCCCTATTTTTTATTACATTTTCTCCTGGCATGGGAAACAGCAGCTTTCAATAAGCAAATGATTTGCGAACAAAAAAATAGAAATAAAAAACAGCCCTGAAAAAGTACCTATCTCCCGTTTTGCCAGAAGTGTTGCAAAAACAAAATTAAAGACCTGATTGAAGTCCATTTAACAGGTTGCAGAAGGGGATGTACTTGACTTTGTGGCTTCATCATCGACCTCAATTTTGTCTTCAGACCTTTGAATAGGATTTAGCTGTACAAATCCCGCTCTATTCCATAGGACTTCTGTGGCTAAAAATCAAATGACTCCGACAGAACATCTTGTCTTCCCTAATTATAGACTTCTGGATTGACTTTAATAATTTATTCTTTTCATAGTTGTTTAATAAAAAAGACTGTTGGCATGTTGCATGTAAATATGCATATGGTAAATTGTTAAACTACTCTTACTCATTTCATAATTCTGTAGCACATCATAGTCCAGCTTTGCGCTTTTGATAGTACAAAGTCATTACAAAGCTCATAAGTAAAGGCCTGTTAATAGCTAATTAATCATGACTGCAGTTCTGGTCTCATTGTGGACAACAGGATAGGTTCCACTGACTTGGATAGGTGTAGGATTTGGCCCTTTAAAAGGATTAATATGTATCTTCTAATTTTCACCAGAGCATCAGTAGGCCGCGCAATGTACTGTGTGCCGAGAGAACGCTGCAGTTCGCTGCTGCGCCCGTTCAGTGGGTTCTTATAAAGAATAACTGGTCCATAAACAGGGGCTATGTGTAAATACAGTAACAGAGTGTCCAGAGGTTTCCCCTGGGCTCACGTTCCCCATCTCTCTAAGAGCATCTTGTGGCCATCCTTGGTGGAGGGGAATGTCCCTCCCCACATAACTGACCTGATGATGTTCACTGGGAACCGAGGGACCTCTCCTGGGTCTGGCATGTGTGTGTGCCAGGGACAGGGCCATCCCTAGTCATGTGGCTCCCTTACATTATTCTACTTAGGTTGTCTTCTTTCAGACAGAGTAATCTTGTCAGCCTTGCACACTTCACCTAGGCATCAACCCAGGTCCAGTTACTGAATCTTGCCTCTCTGTTTCTGTTTCCGTGATGGTGGAAATGGCATACTTGCTTCCTCAGGCCTTTACTGATGTTCCAGGAAAAAAACTGAAGCCCCCAGGAAAGCATTAAATTAGTAAAACGCTTCATTGATTAAATAATCTCTGACATGTTTACATATTTATACTGAAGGCATTTCTAAGTTTGCTCTTTCTCTCAAAAGAACAATAGCTAATGCTCCTCTTCCAAGGTTAACAGTTTCCAGTCCATTGCTTCTTTCATCACATCATTTCATCCCGCAGGATGGCTGTTAAATGTTTAAGAAGTTTAAATTGACCTTGACCTGTAAAAGTATAATTTACAGTAGATTATATTGTTCTGGAGAAACAAAATTTCTGTCCTGAAGCTAAACTGCTTTTGATGATTTATATTACTTCTCCTGGGCCAGGTTCTGGTGTATTTACTGATGCTGTATGTTATTTTAATTCCTCCAGAAGCCCCGTTGGTTTTGGAGGCACTCTTCCAGGGTGAGGCAGATTCACAATATGAATAAATATACTAACATATGGTCTACTAATATATTGCCGTGGTTCCAAAGATTCATTCTTTGATCACTTCAGGTCTGTCTTCAGGTCTGTTTGTAAAGTCCTTGCAAATCATTAAATTATATTTTTAAAATACACAGATAGTACCTGTCTTCCTTAAAAGAAATTTCTTGTTATTATCACAAGATACTTTAGAATATGCTACACATGTTTGTGCTGGAAGAAAAAAGTCCCCCTTCTGCTTCGGAAATTGTAAAAGACATGCTAGTTACAGACTTTAATGGGGCAGGTTTTAAATCACAGTGAATTAAGCAATTAATTATAAAATGATGAAAGAATATCTATCTGGTGTACCTGTGAAGCTGGAAAGTTTGGAACAATGTGTGTGAAAAGAGACAAGACTGACATTGAAGTGTTCCTAGCATCATTGCTGCCTTTCACCTTTTTTGGCATGCTCTTCAGGAAACAGCAGAAAAATAAAAATATGAAATAGAACACAGCAAATTTAATTATAAAACAAAGCCACCCACCTTGCTTTCAGGGTCAGGAAGTATAATTGCCTCCTTTTGACGCAAGAATGAGTTTAACAACATATGTTAAATGAACATTTATTTAAAATAAAAGGAAATGACCTTAAAACCAGCTGCAGTATCTCAGGCTGTGGCACCGACAGCAGTGCAGAAAAACAGACCATTGTGGAACGAAGCCACACGCACAAACGAGAGTGCTCCTGCAACCCTGCTCTTGTAAAGACAAAGGCAAAAAAACAATCATTTCACAGAATGTTGTAAAATATTTAGCTTATTTTTGATCTCACCAGCTTGTTCTGCCCCTGATTTTTTATTTATGTTTGTTTATTTTGGTCTTTCTTTTCCCTATTTATTTATTTGTTGGCTGCAAGACCGAATCCTGATGCCCAAAACCACTGTTTGCTGCACAATGGCACGATGACACTGGGTGTTTTCCAGTAAATCGTATTGTAATGAATGTCGCAAGCAGTGGAAATTCCAGAGCGAGCACATTGGCGCTAGATGCAGACTTAAGAAGAATAAAAAGAAAAGAGTTTTTTACAACAGAATAAATCCATTTTTCTTGAAAGGACTCAGAATCACATGACCAAGCCCAGAGCCTTTAGGACAGCGCAGAACCTGCTTGCAATGGGAAAGAAATTAAGCAGGTCTGCCTCCTCCTCGCACATGCTTTTTAGCCTGTCGACGCGTTGCCTGTCCGTATCCCTCACAGCGCATCTGTAGAGCCATTAAATTGGATAATCCCTCTGGCCTTTGATACATTTCTGGACATGATTATTTCATTACTCGCAATATATCAGTAGGATCATAATAAAAAGGACTTCTGACAACCTGCCAAGAGTTTTGTGGCCTTGTAAACACAAAAGTGCTCTAATAAAATTTTATTAAGTGTTAAAAAGTCATAAAAAGTGAAATAACATAAACTACAAAATTTACTGTCCTCAGCAAATGCTGAAAATATCGTCCATAGTAAAATTAAATTAGCATGTAATAGACAGTGCGGCAGCGTGGAGTGGTTTTGAAAGAGGATCCAGGAGGGGGAAAAAAAAAGGGTGGGAAAAGGAAGATTGCACTTGAACTAAATATGGGTCACGGGGGTTTAGTTTACAGCGATCCTCGCGTCTTACTGGTGGGCGGGCGGGGATGAACGCACGGGCGGGCTGAGGGGGATGCGGGGATGCAGGATGCGGGGATGCAGGATGCGGGCGTGCGGGGGTGCGGGGGTGCGGGGGTGCGGGGCTGCGGGTGCGGCGGCGCCGCCAGGCGGCGCTGTGGGAGCGGGAATGCGGCAGTCCCCGCGCCGCGACCCCCGCCGGGAGCGCTCCCCCCGCCATGAAATCAGCCGTTCACCGGGATTTCGGAGTTTTCTTGCAAATAAAATAAATAAATAAATAAATAAATAAATAAATAAATAAAAAAGAAATGGAGCGAGGGAAAGGCTGCGGGGCTGGAAGGCGCCGCGGAGCGGGTCCCCCCGCCGCCCCGGCTCTGCCCCCCGCCCCGGGGCAGGCAGCGCTCGCCCTCCGCCGCCGCCGGAGCCGAGTGAGTTCCACCTTCGCCTTGCGGGTGCCGCGCTGGGAGAAGGCGCGGCCGGGACGGGGACCGGGGAGAGCATCGCACGCGGGACGGGGCGGGAGTATCTGCCGCCGCCGCTCCCCCCGCAGCCCCCGCAGCCCCCGGGCGGGGTGCGCTGCGGGCACCGGAGAGGCGGAGGCTCGGGTGTCGGGGCATCCTCATCCCCGAGGGGTGTCGGGGCTGCGCCGGGATTCTACCTGCGGTTGGAAGGGAACGGGCGCGTTGCTGTCCCGCGGAGCCCTTTGGCAAAGCGGGGGTGGAGCGGGGAGGATACAGTGGTACTAAAACGCGGAAATTGACTTCAGATTTGTGGGTGGAAAATATTTTAAGTTTCAGGTGAGGAGGATAAGTGATGCTGAGGAGGCCGAGATGATGTTGGAGGCCAAGCGCTGTAGGAGGAACAGCGGGTGCCCGAGCCCGGGGCTGCAGCGCGGTGCAGAACGGGACCAGAGGTGCCCCGAGCGGCCCCGACGGGCAGCGGGCAGGGAGGGACCCTGGGCAAAAACTGACTTAAAGATATACAGTTTATTAGCAGGAACAAAGAGCTTTTTCTCTCACTAAAGGGAAGAAAATAACCGTGAAGTTATTTTCAGTAGAAATTCCAACAGCTCTGTAAGTAACCTGCGCTTCAGTCATTTTGGATCCATAAAGTATGTGCTGCGGTGAGGTTAAAAAGAAAGCCCATAAATGCTTAAAAACCCATATTTTGCTTTATTTTGAGTCATATAAATTAACGTGAAAGTTGTAGGTGTGGTGTAAAGTAGTGCTTGCCCCAGCTCTTATGTCTGTATTGAAAACTGGTTTTTAAAAATAGGTTTTTCTGTTTGTAGGTACAGTCGGGGAGACCTCAGTGCGTATGCAGACCGCACAGCCATAAAACGTGTGTTTATCTCACATATTCAAAACTTTTAGTGTTGTATATACTCTTTATCACCTCTGATTAAAAGAATGAGGATAATACTGTGTAATTTGTATATATTTAATGACAAATTACAGAAAAAATGCATTTGAATAAATAGAAAAAAAATCTGTTCATCTCAGATCTTTATATGAATCTTCAATAGTTTTACAGTAATGGCTGGAATTATTAATGCTCACAGAAATAGGTTTTACCTTTAAAGCCGAAGAAAATGACTGCATCGCATTGCCTACTGCATTTTTAAAAAAATCTGAGCTCTAAACCACCTATGGAAATACATACATTTTCAATGAATGCTAAATAAATATTTTCTTTGCCCTGTAATGAAATTTTCAGTCTTCTGTCACCAGATATAATGTAAAGACTGCAAAAATGCAAGCTGAAAGAGTAGCAACAGTGTGATCAAAGCTTTGAACTTACATGAATTAAAAAGCCAGCGAAGCATTACAGAATTCCACATACATGTGGCTAAGGTGTGTGCGTGCCTAAATAACTTCGAAGAGTTTTTAAATTAAATTAAAGGATTGGGGAGTTAGTTTGCATTACAGAAAGGCTCTCCTGGATCAGTATTTGTCGGATTTTGGAAACATTCCTCGGAAATCCCTCTTTATGCTACAGTGAACACAGCCAGACTGCCTTTCTTTTTAAATATGTTCTTTAAAAACCTAACCCCGTCATCTGATTGATCAGCCATTTGCTGTTTTGTGTAGCACTCTGAGCAAGTACCTGTACAATATCACTGTGTGAACAATCCCATTTGTTCCATGGAGTTTATGGACATGAATTGGGGTACATGCTTATGTGTGCAGGATCCAGGTTTCAGTAGTGGGAGAAACTTCTACTTTTCCCTAAATTTAGCGTTCTGATTTAGGGCAGGTGGTTTTGAGTATGCAGCACTACTTTGACAATGGAATTTTTATATTGGCGCAGTGCAATATAAAATTCAGAAAAAAAAAAAGAGATATACCATAGGTTATTTTGAACAAGACACACTAAAGGCACCGTGGGCAAATGTCTGACCCTGCACTGGGCAAGACTGGAACTTGTGTTGTTTACATCCAGTTTCAACCCCACTCCTTTCAATGTCCGACGTTGTGCCCCGCACCTCCAGCCGCAACAAGGGAATGCAGCAGTCCTGTCTGGGGAAGTCTGCAGTCTGCCTGTCAGAAGGGCCTCAAAGGGTGAGGAAGAAAAGCACAGTTACAGCAGCCCACGATGCTTGCAGCAGGCAGGATGGATATTGTCTGGGCCCAGAGACTGGGGCTGCACATGTGTCACTTCTTTTGCAGGGTTTCTTTAAGTGCTTGCAGAATTTAAAGGCACGCACCATCCAATGGAGGCCTGTCTTGCAATATATTAACCAGATCTTTCTGAGTTGATTAATGGCTTCAGGCTTTTGTTGTTGGATTTTTTTTTTTTTTTTACTGTAATACAGCTGGGCCCTATGCTACAGAAATAGATAATGGATGAAATCTTGGCTCTCCTGAAGTCAGTCACAAAACTCATTTGCTTCATTGGAGCCACGTTTTCATCAACTGCATCATAGTATTCTGTATCAGCCATATGGAGGAGATTTAAAATTGGCTTTAGAAGAAATAGAATTAGCTCCTCTACAAATTATTTGCATGGGTTGTTATTTTTTTTTCTCCAAGTATTGTAAATGGCAACACTAAGTGTAAACTGTAAAGAAGACAAATAGCTGTATAATGTTTGATTTCCTATAACTGCAGTGTAACTCAATTAAAATATTAACCTAAAATCAGCAAGGTTGGATTACTGTACATAAGACTACCAGGTCTGACATGGACAATGCAAAGGCATGAGAAGACATTCAAAGGCACAACTGGCTATTTAGAGTTCATGAAGCTCTTTAGGACCAGGGAGATGTGGAACTGTGTCAATGATGCTTTAACACAAAAGGCAGTTAGTTAAGCAAGAGAGACAGTATTAATTCACAGCCCCCACTTTTGTTCGTTTAGTGTTATTGAGTTGTGCTTCCCTTGATATTTTAAACAGATGCATCATAATGGACTTCTTAAAATATGATTTAAGACATAAAACCAAGAAGTACAATTTTGTTAAAAATGAGGAGAGAGGGGAAGAAACTGCTAAGCTCCCAGCCACTCCCACAGTAGTGTTTTCACAGACAGTTTTTTCTGATCCATTAGCCTGCCAGATGAGGATGGCACCTATCCAGTGTAAATATTAAATTTGCAACATTTGGATGGCATTTTGAGCAATATTTCTCATCCCCTGAGAATGTATACTTTATAAATACAGTATTATCTGCAATTTAGAGCTAGATTATGATAGGATGTGACTTAATAATGCAAAAGATATTTAAAGAGCTCTGTGTATAGGCTCACTTACTGTAGAATAACTCTTAATCCTTTCAGTTATTTTAATTTACAGTGAAAATTACTTCAGCACAGCATCAAACACACTTTTTTTTTCTGGAATAGGGAGGATCCAGACTTGATTTTGGAGGAATAATGCCACATGTAGACAAGATCTGTTGCTAGTGTTTAGCAGCATTATCTGCACTGTGCATGTCTTGAAGAGGAAAGCGTTTTGGGACCTAATGTCCTCATTGGACTAAAATCTTCACTGTGCATGTTCCAGTAACATCCCACTGACAGTGCCAGGTGCTGACAGAATTCCATGTTGGAAAGAATTGTGAAAAATAGTTGATCCACATCCATAGAAAGTGGTGGATCTTCTTAGGCAAAGAACTTGTTCTGAAATTCCCGTCTCTACCTTGAATTCTTCTCTTTTTTTGTCAAAGGAAAAAGGGGCAATATTTGAACTGAGCCCAAACAACTTCTTTTTTACTCACTGTTCTTTAAGTAAAAACAATGTAGCTGGTCTGTATAGTCTTGGAGGAGGGAGGGCAGGGAACTGCACCCAGACGTGGTAGTTATCTCACAAGCTTAGGCTGGTGTGGATTTACACTGCTGAACTATATAGTATGACATTTGTGTTTACAATGAAAAAAAATAACGTATCTTTAACTGCAGCATCATTGCTTAGGTCTGTTTTAATATATACCAGATACAGTCCATTAAACTGGAACAAATATAATCCTGAAAAAACTAGCTTCACATTTTCCTGGTTGTAGGTAATTTTCCATACTCATAATCTGCTATTTTGAAAGAATGTCCTAATTTCCTGACTTTGAAGTACAGAGCAGTGGTTTTGTCTCCTGTTTAGCTTCCCCGCCTTCCCATCAGTTTGTGGCTCACGATACTTTCTGTCTTGGGTCCCATATTTACCCACCTTCAATAAAACGTTATCAGCTGCTGTGTGATTCTCATTTGCAAGTCCCTGCCTGCAAATATCAAACTTGTAGGCCTGGTACTACAGTCAAGCCTAGGGAGGAGCCGGACACTCTTCTGGCTACAGTGATAAAGAAAAAATGAAATTGGAGATTGTCATAATGAAAAGCTGGGTAAGAAAATTCATGGCTTTCAAGCTAGAGGTGTTTTACCATGGACTTGAAGGAGAGACAGGCCGCATGACTGGCTGCCTCCTGGCTTGTAACCAGCTCTGGAGAGTCCCTGCTGGGACAGCCATGGTTTTCCCGGAGCCCATCCGCGGCTCCAGCACTGTCCCAACATGCGGGCGGGCAGCCAGGGTGCAGGCGGCGGAGCTGTGCCAGTGCTTTCTGGCAGAGAATCGGTCCTTGTGTTTCCAGCCTTTGTTGCTGCAAAAATAACCTTGCAAATATGAAGCCTGAGTAAACTAAGGAGCTGGCAGGAAGCTTGGAATAATGGTTCTGAGAAGTGTGAATTGTGCCCATCAAATATGATACCTTAGAGGCCTGATAACAATGCATCCAGTGCAAGACAATATTAACTATTAAATGGCAAGCCCTATCAACACAAATAACTGGCTAAACTGCTTATCCAGCTGGTCGAGTCCATCCATGTGCAGAGGAAATGCAAACTTACCAGGCCTTGTGTACTTCTGCAGAGAAGGAATGTCCCAGTTTGGTAGAGGACATCTTGTTTCTGTCACTCTGCTCCCTTGTATTGCATTGTGTACTTTGCTGTATCAACGCGTACTTGGTGTGCCCTGTGAGGGAGGTGAGATGAAGAAAAAGCAGAAGGAATACAGGTGGATGTAGTATATCTGTCTTTCACTGAAGAATATGGCTTGATGGCAACATCAGAATAAAGCAATACAGGATGACAGGAAGTGCTATGGAAAGATGAGTGATAAGCTTAGGAGGGTTAAAATTTTGATGATTAGCAAGAGAGATATGGAATACAATGCTGAGTGACAGATACCTGCTTTGGCCTTATCCTAATATGAGTAATGGTGAGACTATTAGTCCCATCTTTTTTCTGACAGCAACTCGAATGTTTTGTCAGTGGAGAGTTTTGTCTGGGAAGAGGCAAATCATACAGTCAGTTCCATCAGGGTACCAGGCAATCTAGACAGAATGTATGAAGTCCTGGTCATTCAGGACAGTAAAGTCTCCTCTCCTTGTATCACTATTCCTGTAGCTTTTGGACCGTGGAAACAAGGGCTCAGGTTGGATCCAGCCACACAGGCTGGAGCCCCTCTGTCACCCTATAGTTCTGCCTCACTCAGAGTTCTTCAGCAGCACTCAGAAAAGCACATACAACCCCTGTCTTGTGGCTGGTGTGCTGTTTTTGTGCAGTTAATGTGCAGCCCATTAACCAGTGAAGCATCTTCATTGCCTCAAAGCTCATTATTGCGACGTGAGCAAAGCTAGCAGAATTTCAAAATCTGATTGGAAGTGTATACCCTTCTGGTGTATACTTAGACTAAAACTTTGTGTGAGTAAACTGTCATCCATTCTCTGCTTACTGTTGTTTAGAACATGCCGCATGTGAAAACCAGAGCTGTCAGAGTAGGAAGAGCAGCTGAAATATTTCTAATTACATCCAGTGCTAGAAAGTGCTTTGAAGTTGCATAGCTGCTATTTCTTCTCTATTATTTCCAAATGCAGAAGGAAAATAAAGAAATATCAATGTTAAAAGCATCAGTCAGTCTACTTGGACAATAGGACTGAATTGGACAATAGTTGTCTGCGTCATTTCTTCTTGTGAGGATCTGAAGTGGAGAGGAGAAAGCAGAGAATTATCTTCATGGTTATAAAACATACATTATTTACTTTTGTGACCCTTATATATTATTGGCCAAAGGCTAACATAGTTAGGTATTTCAAAGAGTGCATTTTTATTTAATTTTTTATTATTTTTGATGATCAGTTTGACCATGATGTGGATCACTGAGGGCCTCTCAAGTGCTGCCACCATTTTTCATCATCATCCATCCATCAGTGATACTGTCACTTTGAAATCTAGCAGAAGGTTGCTGGTTTTAATTTATTCCCTTTCCTATCAGATCACTGTAATCCACATAAAAGACTGTGCCAGAAAGACTATGGACTCTGCCTTAATGAACTCACTCCTCAGACCTTGCTAATACACTAGGATGGCAAGTTGCCGTGCCCCTTTTAGGAAGCCCAGTATCGTCCTTGGTGGTTTGCTTGGCCAGTTTTGCCAGGCAGCGTAAGAAAATACCTGTTTGGATGAGTTCCAGCTTTCTCAACTCTGAGGTGTGATGTGAGGACTGGGAACGGGATCAAACCCCAGGGCTGGCAGACCTCCTTCTGAGCTGGTTGCTCTGACATTTCACAGAAGCTCCTCCCGAAGGAACACCAATAAATGCTAACACAAGATACCCCCACAGCTGATGTGGACTGTGAACACCTAATGCTGCACTCACTTTCCGATATATTGTGTCTGGACCTTCTAACAATCATGACATTCATTCCATGACTATCATTTAATGTGTGCTTTATCGTGCATTTTAGATCATTACTTACTCCATGGGAAATGGTAAGACTATCTGCCAAAGGCCAGATTTTTCTTTCTTAGCTTAACTAAGTGGGTTCTTCAGCTGACTGCAGTAGGTAACAGACTCCTCAGCATGAGCCGAGTCAGGAGAACATGAAGCCCTGATGCTGCACTTAGTTCGGCAAGCTCCAGTGAACAGTGCATGGCTACTAATTCGCATCAAAGGGCTAGGGGAGATATTGGTACAAGCCTTGGCATGTGTTGTACCTGAAATAGATTTTACACACTATTTAACTATTTTTACTATTTTACTACTTCAAAGCACTGAAAATACTTTGAGGATTTTTTCTAGTAATATTCCATATTTCCTATTTCTTGTATATACAAAGGTTAGTTTATAACACTCTATATCAGCTAATAAATTGGAAATCAAGGGCATATCTTCAGGAACATTTGACAGCGTAGTAGCTGAAAAAGAATGACAAATCTCACCTTTTACTCTGCCCAGTGACCCAGAGAAGAGAAAGAAAGTAGGAAGAAAACTGCTGATAGTTGTATGTCCTCATAAAAATACTAAACTAAAGAAAGTGCTAAAAATACTAAAACACAAAGCTGCTTATGAGTGTTTTGTAATAAAGTCCTGTCCCGATAATAGCTTTTGTTTTAATTTTGTGCTTATCTGTGACTTTACTTTATCCAAACCATTTTCATTCATTGTTAAAAACATATTTCCTCTTTGATTACCTCTAGATATGAGAAAATTAAAGTTTGCAAAAATGTAATTGCTGGAGAAAGGGAACTGTTGATACACATTTAAGTGTAGCCCCATGACTGCATATCTAACGTGTTGAAATAAATACACAAATAAAGTTAATCACTACATGGTTTGAGCAGTGACAGAATTGCTATAACTTTTATATATGACTACATCACAATGTTTAGATAAATTGCCTCATGTAGGTCAGTAAAGTGGGACCAATTAATTTTTGTCTGTCTTAAGAAGGGCTCAGAAAAACATGATTCCTCATCAAACATTCGCACAAAGGACAACTCACTGTAATACACTGAGATAAAAAATGGATTCAGGAGAGGAACATGCTTTTTTATCTGGTTGGTCTTGGTTGTCCTTGACAGCCTATGAAGAGTTACATAAAGTTTACATTAATAGATTTTAATGTTAATCTGCTTGAAATTTTGTCAGCCAAAAAGAAAAAAAACAACTGAAAGACACAAACCTGCCCACAATATGCACTGTTCAGCTGCAGAAAAATGCTGTTCTTCCAGACAGCTGATCACCAACAAGATGCAGAATTCTTTTACAAGTTTTATACACACTTCTCCTTAGGGTAGAGCCACACAGACTGTCTATATTTTACATTAGCTTTATATTTCAGTGCTTTGGGCTGCAATGTCACATTACTCTAGTGTTGAGCTCACCCAATCCTAACAAACAGCTCCCTTCATGATATATTTTCTCCCAATAGTGCTGGAGATGGCCAATAACATAAAATAGCTTTCTTAGTACGGGAAGATGCCAACACAGGAGATTTCAGTGTGAAACTACATGGAAAAGTCCTCACTATTAGCACATGTTAATGGTACATTTCATTACTAAAGAGAGGAAACTACAATGTAAAGGAAATCTCTACTCAGAGGAGACTTTGGTAGTTTCCTTAAGTTCTTTTCAGGATGACTGCTGTTGGAAATGGTGTGATTACTGGGCTAAATTCTACCTGATTACCACTTTAACCTTACTTACTCCTCTCTATATATTGCTGTCAATAATACCTCCAAATAGTCAACAGAGCAGGATGTTAGTTATGTTCTGGAATTAAATATTATCTGCTTATAAAATATTTCAGTGACACAGGGTTGCTAAGCGGAGGCAGGCAAAATGCTTCAGTCAAGTATTTCATTTATCAGAATTTTGCATAAGCAAAGATACTGTTTTAAATTCCCCAAATGAAACAGAACATTTTTGCATTTAGATAAAACTTCTATTCCAGTTTGTCTTTAGATTAAATCCTAAAAGATCAATCAAGACACTTCTAATTGTGCAACATTTCTGAATACCTAATACCAATCTCAGTGAGTTTGCGTTGTCCAGCTAGAGTCAAATTTGCTTGTGCTGATTGTACGTAACTGAGGTGCTGATAATTTCATCAACAGCAAGCTCGGCGTCTGAGTGTTTGATTTGAAGGGAGCCTGTGTCATTCCTGCTTTATGATGAAGCTGTTCTACTGTGTTACCCTGGTGTCAAAACGGGTTAATGCATTGTAGCCCATGGCCATCCTTGCTACAAGACTCACATTTTTAGATGAAAGCTCCTGACAAAGAGAGGGGGGTGAAATCCTGTCATAGAAAGAAGCTTTTTCTTACTTACTCCCGTTAAGTTGCCCAGCTCATCGGGGGCAAATGTTCACTGCATGCACACATCTGGCCCAGCCTCTCTTCATGTAACATCATTCATCATGACCTGTCATGTTAGCCATGCTGCCCGCATTCCCCCAGTGCACCGCAGAAAACTTTCCTCTCCCAGCATCTTACATTTCACTCCCTCGTATGCATCCTTTGTTCATTCTCACAACAAAATGATGCCATTCAGGAGCTGTGGCAGCAGAACTGACGGTTACACAGCAGACTCCTCCAGTCACTGAGAGCTGTGTGAGTGGATGATCACACTAGGATTGTTGCAGTGTCAAGCGCTGCCCAGAAATAATTTAAAATAATATTTGCACGATGCTTATTGTCTTCATGGTTTCAAGAATGCTTTGTCAATATGTCTTCTCCATGAACATGCTGCATGAACCCAGACCAGAGAATGACAAACTGAGGCAAAGTATGACCTTGCCTTTATCATAGAATCATAGAATCACCAGGTTGGAAAGGACCCACTGGATCATCGAGTCCAACCATTCCTAACACTCCCTTAAACCATGTCCCTAAGCACTTCATCCACCCATTCCTTAAACACCTCCAGGGAAGGTGACTCGACCACCTCCCTGGGGAGCCTCTGCCAGTGCCCCATGGCTCTTTACATGAAAAATTTTTTTCTGATATCCAGCCTGAACCTCCCGTGGCGGAGCTTGAGGCCATTCCCCCTTGTCCTGTCCTCTGTCACTTGGGAGAAGAGGCCAGCTCCCTCCTCTCCACAACCTCCTTTCGGGTAGTTGTAGAGAGTAATAAGGTCTCCCCTCAGCCTCCTCTTCTCCAGGCTAAACAACCCCAGCTCTCTCAGCCGCTCCTCATATGGCAATCAGCAGTAAAACTCAAAGTTTCTTCATTTTAATCGTTGCACTTGACTTGGATAACTTCCAAAAAATACTGATCTCCCCATCTTCTTGATTAAATATTAAATAATTTATCTGGCATGTATTTGTAAAAAATACAGGGAACCTGGAACAAATGAATGATTCTGAAAACTGATGAAATAAGGAAAATAGTTATATATTGATTGGTAGGGCAACATGCTGGGAAGTATTAACTCTCTGTGTAATATGAGAGTGAAAAACATAATTTTGTTTGTCTCATTGCTGCCATACAGTTGCTGTGAAACCTAGAGGTTTGAACCACTATTTCTGCTCCTTGAACATAATTTCAGATTTTTACACCTTATGCTTCAGTCCTGCCTGCGAAATAGGCCAGTCCATTGCAGCTTTATGACTACTGAGAACAGAATCATGCAGACAGAGTTGTCCTGCTGCCTATGAAAGGGGAGGCTACAAGAGCAATGCCTCCCAGGTACAACCTCCATAACATCAGGCAGCCCATGCCATTGATAATTTGGGCCACTCCTCAAAAGCTGATATTTTAACTTTTATTTTTTTGCATTTTTGTCTGCAGGGTACCCTTCCTAGGCCACAGGCTTCCATTGCTTTTACTTAGCTCATTATCACTGAGGATGAGGGAAGAAGCTCCTTATTTATGCACTTTAATGTACACTTTGATCAGTTCATGAATAGGTAGATAAGGGAAACTTGCAGGGTACTTGCAGTCTCCTAATTCCTTTTACACCATTCTGGTCTTGGGTTTGTTTATTTGTTTTCTTCTATTTCCACTCTTCTCTGTGTTGTCAATTTCACATTCTCCAACTGCCCATCAAAGCTTGGGTTTTGCCTCTTTGTCTCATACAGCACCTTTGCCCCGCTGCTTTCTCTGAGGCCTGCCTTAAATTACTACATTAGATTGTCCTTCTTCAAAACAAAAACATGTTGTTTTTTTCTCTTCATTTTCCCCATCAGATCCCATCTGTGTCCTTGGTCATCCCAACTCTCTTATCTTGTCAAGCTCCAAACCATGGCATCATCATTAGGTGTTCGCTTTTTTCTACAAGTATCTATTCCAAAGATAACCTTTCCCTAGTACATCTGTTTTCATCTCTTTCTGTACATCATCTTCTCTCTATACAAACTATGGAGTAACTCAAGTCTCTGCAGCCTCTTCTTCACATGGCTCTGTTTATTTTAGTTTATATAAGATTCACCTCAAATAGTCATTTAAAAGTTAGGCATGCATGTAGACAGGTAGACTAGTAAGTTTTCCTAACAGATCAACCTGTGCTCCCAAAGCAGGAGGCCAAAGAAAAAGAATATGGCCTTATTTTGTGCAGTGATAAATGCACACCCCTAAGCTTTGTGAGAGGCAATAAAATTGCATGAAAAGTCTGGGCCAGTATTGCAGCTGTGGTTTTGACCTGCACCTTAGTTTAATAGGAAAAAATGGTTACTGCTCAGAGCTATTCGAAATTATTTTTATCAGCTACTCAGCACTGAAGAAGTGTCCCACAGGTGCATGCTGCAGCTAGGTCCTTCTCATAGAATCATAGAATCACCAGGTTGGAAAGGACCCACTGGATCATCGAGTCCAACCATTCCTAACACTCCCTTAAGCCATGTCCCTAAGCACTTCATCAACCCGTTCCTTAAACACCTCCAGGGAAGGTGACTCGACCACCTCCCTGGGCAGCCTCTGCCAGTGCCCAATGACTCTTTACGAGAAAAATTTTTTTCTGATATCCAGCCTGAACCTCCCCTGGCGGAGCTTGAGGCCATTCCCCCTTGTCCTGTCCCCTGTCACTTGGGAGAAGAGGCCAGCTCCCTCCTCTCCACAATCTCCTTTCAGGTAGTTGTAGAGAGCAATAAGGTCTCCCCTCAGCCTCCTCTTCTCCAGGCTAAACAACCCCAGCTCTCTCAGCTGCTCCTCATAAGACTTGTTCTCCAGCCCCCTCACCAGCTTCATTGCTCTTCTCTGGACACACTCCAGAGCCTCAACGTCCTTCTTGTGGTGAGGGGCCCAGAACTGAACACAGTACTCAAGGACCGGTCTCACCAGTGCTGAGTACGGAGGGAGAATCACCTCCCTGGACCTGTTGGTCACACCGTTTCTGATACAAGCCAAGATGCCATTGGCCTTCTTGGCCACCTGGGCACACTGCTGGCTCATGTTCAGTCAGCTGTCAACCATTACCCCCAGGTCCTTCTCCTCTGTACAGCTCTCCAGCCACTCTTCCCCCAGTCTGTAGTGCTGCATAGGGTTGTTGTGCCCCAAGTGCAGGACCCGGCATTTGGCCTTGTTAAACCTCATGCCATTGGCCTCAGCCCAGCGGTCCAGCCTGTTAAGATTCCTCTGCAGAGCCTCCCTACCCTCTAGCAGATCCATACTTCCTCCCAGCTTAGTGTCATCTGCAAACTTGCTGAGGGTGCACTCGATGCCTTCATCCAGGTCATTGATAGAGACATTGAACAGAGCTGGACCCAGTACTGAGCCCTGAGGAACCCCACTTGTGACTGACCTCCAGCTGGAGTTAACTCCATTGACCACCACTCTCTGGGCCCGGCCATCCAACCAGTTTTCATGCTAGTACCATTTCAGTTTTTATGCTAGTACCATTAGCAAAGCAGGGGAATCCAGGGCCAACAGAAGCCGAACACAAGTCTTCAGGGGGGAAACTACAGAAACATATTCACCATTTCTATTAATTTCTCCTCTTTTCCCAGTACAAGAACATTAACTCCTGGCAATAGAATCACCAGCATCCCTGGATGTTTGACTGACTATACTGAAAGCTGAGCACACTGACGCCTTAGTCCATAACTTGGCTCTACTGTCTTATATCCACTGCTACCTCTCCTTTTCTTTTTTCCAGTTGATTTATTTAGGTTATTTGGGGTGTTTTTTTTCTTTCCATATTAGCCTGCAAATCACCTGGATCACTCTTGGAGTTGAACAAATAGCAATTAACTCAAAAATAATAAACCACTGAACTGGCATCAGGCAGTTCTACCCGCATTATACTGTAGGTGAACAGAGCATTGGTTTATTAATAAACACCAAATTAACCTACATATTTCAGGAGAAAAATCATTTGGTAAGTATCTGTGTTCTTTCCTCAATATTTGACATGCAACGCCTGTATCATCATGACATATATATCCTGTTGCTGGACTATGGCACCATCCACAAGGGACAACTACTATGAAATGTGGATCCCTCCAAGATATTTTATGCTTGTCAGTTTGGCAACAGATTTGTGCTGGTGATGAAACTTGTCTGAGTTGCTGAGCATTGCAGGCCTGTTTCTGTTTACCTTGCCAGCCTATTTGCAGCCAGCTGTTCTCCAGCAGGAGGCAATGTTAAAGTAAACACACACATGGAAATTGTCCATAATAATTAAGATCCCAAGACAGCAAGTCCCTTAAAGACATGCTTAACTTTATTTAATCAGGTCACTAGTCTAAAGCTTTCCCCAGAACGTCTTCTATAGTTGGTCAACCACTTAAAATCTCCTCAAACTGACAAAAAAGTAATTATTTTGGTCTTCCATGCATATGTCATCCAACAATGCCCACATGGCTTCAGAGTGGGTGTTTCAGTACAGCTGCCCCAGAATTTCTTTCATATTTTTGATTCCTCTCTCCTGTTGATTCTTTGACAGTACTTTTACCTGCCAAATTCTAGATTTGTTGAGAATTCATCTTCTCACTCGTCATATGCTTTGTTATTTAAAAATAGAAGACTTCATTCATGTCAGTAAAAATGTTTACATATTTTATATCTGTATGCAAAGATTCTATGGCTTGTGTGCTTTACAGGAATAAATGAATATTACCATCTTGGTCATTATCATCAGTATTTAGGAGGTGATTTTCCCCATATTTTCTTGGTACGCATAACAAGATTAAGCATTATTGATATACAGAAATGGGAGTGGATATCTGTAGCAACTAATTAATCTTAGAGGAAATCTAGTAATTACACAGTTTATAAATCCTGATATAAGACAGGGTCTCAAGAGCGATGACTTATAAAGTGGACATAGCCAGTCATGGACTCAAAACATTTTTCAGAGGGAGAACCTTTGTGAGACCTTTTTCGCTCCTGTTTCTTACAAACTCCCAATCTGGGTCTGGCAGGTGAAGTACTTCAGTGAAATAGAGTTGCCCCTGTGGAAGAGAGAGGCTTTGGTGGGTTAACTGGACAAGTCTTCAAGGACACAAACATAATGGCTAGATCTCCTCAGAAGGGTGTAATTTGCCAGGGACACCAAAGCAGAGGTTTGAAGGTTTGTTTTGTCTAACATGGAGGCAAGCAACTTTGCCTTTACTGCAAAATTCTTCTGGCCATTACTGCTCTAGCTGGAAGTTTATCACAAACTTGAGATTAAAAAGTAGATATAACCCTCGTGTGAGTTCCATACAAGTTTCTCCACTATGTTTAATTCTTACACTGACTGGCACAGAATATATACACCAAAATTAATGCTGCTCGGGATCCAAGTACCAAAAACTTCCCCATCACAAAGCTTGCCCCAGCCAGCTGTATGTGAGCCAAAATTTCCTGCTTGATCATTGGCTTCCATGCAAATAAAGAAGAACTGAGCTGCTCCTTTCCCCTTCTCACAGACTCCCCAGACCCACCATGGTGGTCTGGGGAAATACCAGAGGTACATCTCAGCACCACACTGTGTGCCTCTGTGGAAAAATAACCCATATCCCAAAAAAAATGGAGAAAATTCTCCCATATAGTTATTGCCAAATGCCATTAACCTGCTATCAACAAAAATCTACACCATGGCACTACAACAAATCAATGTTTCTGTGTATGATGAAGCATAGTGGAGCCATCTGCTCATAATGTGTGGCCTGCATCTCAGACTGCAGGAGTGCCTGAAAATCTTGTTGCACAGTTCTGGATGTCACATCTCTACTGCAGATATTTCCATCTGCTTAGTAGTGTGGGACTCTGTACCTTAGGTACCACAGCATTTGCAGATTCTTAATCTCTTTAATGGGTAGTTTTAATTATGCTGGATGTCATTTGCAACTGCCATTCTTCCCCTCATGACTGGATGGCATGAGATATATTAATGCTGGTCGTTGATGACTGCAGAAACTTTCAGAGTACCTCAGCCTTCTGAAACATTTCTAGCAGAAAAAAGGAAAATACTGTTCCAAATGCTTCCCTTGAGGGGCCCTAATGGTGTGAGTTTCCCAAAAGACTCAGTTTGTGACACCTATATCTAGTTGAAAAGTCTTTCAGATATAAAGTCTGTGTTGCCTGTGGTTTTGAAGAGGAGGAAGGGCTCTCAGCCCTCTCTTTCCTTGCCTTAAGACATTTTTACCAGTCCGTTTTCCTTCTGTTGATCCACATAATGCAATAGATACTTTGGCCTTTGGTAATCACCACATCAGCTTTAAAAATACATACCATTGCCTACAAACCAGGGAATATTTTCCTTTGAAGTCACTAAAAAGCACGCAAGGAAGTAAAGACAGATGAGAAAGATAAAACATTTTGGAGTTTTACTGACCTTCCCCTTGAGTGTCTGGTGCGGATCTCTGTGATCATCCATGAACTGAAGCCTGCTTGACCCCACTCCTGGTGACCCCACTCCTGTTCGCTCCTAGACTTATCTAAGGTTTCTTGCTTTTAACAAGAGACGAGATTTCCAAAGTAGGCTAGGAATAAAGACATTGAACTAGCAATATGATTTAAATGATATCATCAGAATGAGCACCTTAAAGCTTTCTGCACTCAGAAAGATGCAAACTTTGTTCTGTGGCACAAGCCAGACAGGGCTGGTCTAGAACAACAAAACCCATAACTTCATATTTAAATGCTGGCTTTGTGTTGTAATGAATGAGCTGAATCTGGTGTGTGTTTTTTTACTTACTGTATTTTATCATTTTGATGATAAATATTAAACCCTATCCTGGGACAGAGAGGAAGTCAGGGGGGAGGTCTTGCTTGGCATCCTATCTCCCTGTGGAGGTGACCCCCTTGTTGACCATTTAAAAGAACTTTTGGACAGCTCTATGGTGGGCCTCAATTGTTTCAATCACAACATAGCCTGCAGAAGGCTGTCAGGGGAATGCCATCCTGGGATGAATAGGGAAGAGAAGGGGGTGCCATAGGAAGAAGTTTTGTCATTCCAAGCCAAACCAAGGAACAGGCAGGGCACTGCCACAGCCCTTGCCTCAACAATGACAGTCATAGCTGCTGTTGTGCTGAAAATGTATGCAGGGGTTTTAGTGCCACCATGGCAAAGGAGGAGAAGAGAGCATTGCAAGTTGCTGTGAGGAATGCCAATCAGTCCCTCTTTCACCCTCAAGAAAACCCATACTAGGGAAGGTGTACACTTCTGCAGCTCCAGGCTGTCCTGCTGCTCAGGGCACGGATTCCTCTTTCTGCTTAAAGGGAGTGTCAAAGAGAAATGTCAGGGAAATCACCAGAAGAGAGGGCTGAGCCACAGCTGAGAAACTGAATACTGAATTTCAACGTTGTGGAGGATGTTCCCACACAAAGCCTTATTAAAATCATAAAAATCAAACCCCAGACATTAAGAACTCTTAGCCAGCACTTTTAGACACCATGGATGCTTATTATCAAGTCCACATTGTAGGGTGTTTAATAATCTATGATGTAGCATAGATACAGTCACAGATACTTCACCTACCTGCATTTATCATTCTGGAAAGATCATGTCTATTAATCACAGATAAGAGCACAGCCTATTGTGTCCCTGACAATTAGAGCTCTCTGCCAGCAGAGCAGACGCAAATGCCAAGAAGAACAAAATGTAAGATCCTTTTACAGGGTTAGGATTTTTTTCCAAAAATCTTGTATATGCTCTAAGTAAGGTCTTGAATTTTTGTAGCGTTCTGCAAGTGAACCTTAAGCATCTGTAAATACCTGTGCCTAGGTCAGGGAAGGCAGGGCACAGCCCTGTTTCTAGCCACCACAGAAATACGTTGCTGCTTTAAATAGAGCTTAGGGGAGTGGGAGATTTGCCTTGCTTCTGAGAGCTGTGCTAGAGAGAACTGAAAAAATATGAGTTTTAATGTACAGGAGCTAACCTGACACCCCAGCACTAAGCATATGGGAAATTCCCCATTTTTGGAGGTGAGAGGAACAGCCTGGATTTGAGCAAGAAACTGGGCCCACAAGACTGTTCAGAATTTGTAATAAGCAACTTTGTAAAATGTAAGGAAAAAAAAGGAGAGCAAAACCACAGCAAAAGAGCCAAGGAAACAAATAAATGGGTAAATAGATCATAGATTCAGGGGTTCTGCAGGTCATGCTGTGAGCCGTTTCAGTGGATTGGGGATAGCAGAGATGCCCAGGCAAGTCTCATTTGGGCCAAGCCTGCCTGTTCTCTTTTATCCCTGTTTTTAACTGAAAAAAAAAAAAGCTAAGAAACCTTTCC
Source organism: Cuculus canorus (assembly GCF_017976375.1). Lineage (NCBI taxonomy): Eukaryota > Metazoa > Chordata > Aves > Cuculiformes > Cuculidae > Cuculus > Cuculus canorus. The sequence continues at coordinate 24,517,872 of NC_071406.1, read as the reverse complement.
TGACAAAGGAGTCATTGCAACTTTCCCCTGAAAGTGTCTCATTTTGACAAATAAGCTTGAACAAATTATCTAATCAGAAAGTTCCCAGCATCAGAAACAACCCACCCATTTATGCCTGAGCAAGATCAAACCTTTCAGCATTCAGTAATGCATTTTACAATTTAAACTTCACTTTGTCTAGCCAAATAATGGTACAAAATAGTATTTTGACTATTTTTTGTCAGAGTAAAGCATGTTTATTTTGACTATTTTTTGTCAGAGTAAAGCATGTTATCTGTCTCTTAAACAATGTTGTCATAGGAAAGTGTCTGAACTTCTTCACTTGACCTTTTTACCTTCCCAAGTATTAAGGTAATTTAAAAAATAGAATGAACTCACTGAAAGGACAGAATTTTTCTCAAGTTCATTGTATTTATCCCTTCTGTTGGACTCTTGTATTCTCTTGAAGGCAGATCTCTAGCCTTCATCTGTGAAGTATCTAGTGTGTAAGACCGTAAAGCATTGATTCAGGGACTGTGAAAACTGCTCTGGCTCTGTGTAGCTTCCAGTACAGGGGGTCCAGGTCGTGACTGCCTTTCTCATCGCCGAAGCAGCTGATGGTACGTACTGGGAGCTGGCAAGCGGGAACCCTCATGAGACAACTTTGGAGTGTTCAAGACTCCAATCAGAGTTGTGCCCAAAAGTTTCCCTTCTGTGGAAAGTTGATGGTAAAGGAAGAGCTGGGGGAAGAACATCTGAGCTCGTCTGGATCTGACCTGCAGGAGGCTCGGAGACAGCCGGAGCAGGCACTCCCACCACTGGGTGCACATTCCAGACACACTCCTGAGTCTCCTCTTTCAGATATGGCCTTAGGGGCTCCTTCAGTGCAAATAATAATTTATGGCAGCAGCACATGGTTACATCTTTAAGAATAACATGTTCATAATAATTAATATATGTTTTCAGAGTGTTTCAGCCGCCATAAACAGCACTTTAATTTGTTTCTTAATTTCCCTGAAGAAGTTACCTGCTATAAGAAAAATCCAAAGCAGTTTTTCAAGCCCTAGCAAGATATACACTTCTGCAAACAATTATTCCAGAATTTTTTTCCTATGAACTGACTTGCAACTTATTTCTTTCTGCCAGTGTTCTGAGATCTGACTAAGCTTGCTGCTGGAAGTCCAGAGGCAAAGAGTACATTTTGAGTCTATTTATTCTTTGCAGTTTTACAGGTTTGAAGAGAAACAATGTTTAGTTTTGGTTGCTATGTATTTCCCCTGTATTTCTTTTCAAAGCAACTGGGTTTTCTGTAGAAAGCAGAACTCTCCTTTTCTTTCCCTATTCTAGCAGGATGTGTTTACATTTCAATTCAGGAAGGTTGCCATTTCGAGGGAGTGAAAGTTCTAGGAATAGCATTGCAGCATGTGTGATTGGGGCAGTTGTGTGTATTCTAGCACTGGGGCAGGACCCAGCAGTATGGGCATTGGCTTGCTTCTGAATAGAGGGGACATTGGCCTTCTGGGTCCTGATACAAGCTCTTCTGAAAAGCATTATCCTCGGGCACACTGCTTTCCCAGTCAAAAATCCACCCTCTCTCCTGTGCCTGCCCTTGCTGCAATGTACCTTTGGAGTACAGTTCTGCGGCCGTAGTTATTCAGGAAAGGGGCAAGTGGTAGCAAGAGAAAGCCCATGTCAGGCAAGGAAAGCCCTCACTGGAGACAGAGCTGCTGAGATGGGAGCAAGACACTACGGCAGGAGGGAGAGAGGTAGGAAGGGTATGCCATGAAGGGAAGAGGAGGAGGATGGAGCTGAACTATTAGGAGAACCTGACCTCCTGATTTGAGCAATGTTTTCTCCTACTCATTTTAAATAATCCATCTCGTCTGAAGAAACTTAGAGCTGCATACTGCTCCTCTGTCAGAAAGGACATGAAGAACTCAGGAAGGCTGTCCTTTGACCTCTCTGCATGGTGGGCATTTCTCACCAAGAAAGCATTCTTCCCAGAAAGTATTTATTGGAGTTATTCTTGATAGGGAGAGAGATTCCTGTGGAAAAAGACAAATAAATGAAAATTTATTGGAAACCATTGATTGTGCATCCACAGCAGCTTTCTGGGACTGGAAGGTTTTGGGGCATTGGAAAGCAGAGCACAGCTCTTCATCACTGAAGTGAATCAATGTCACATCAGCAGAGGCTGAAACTTTTCTGCAGCCATGGTGCTGAAAATGTTGAGAATCATGAACTGCCATGAAGACCATGTGCCATGGAAATCAAGGAAAGACAATCATTCAGAAGTAACTGATTTGCACCTAAGATGTTTTATCCCCTGATGTATAAGGCAGGCACAGGAATAAGTTGCTGGGCAGTCAGTGAGATCAGATACATTTTTGTTGAATAAATACACATTTAGAAACCCCCCTGGGACTCTGCCACACTGCACCCTGTGAATTCTTACTCCTACTGAAACCTTCTTGTCCACATCTTCAACCTTTTGTTGATGTTCTTCCTCTTTGTGCACTTCTCCCAAGTTTTACTGGAAAAAAAAAAATGTCTCCTCATACAGCTGGAGTTTCTCCCCCTTTCTGAAAAACAGCAGGAAAGAAGGAGCGGAGGATTAGAAAAACCTCGATCTTGTTTTGTTGTCAGCAAGAGTTTCAAATAAGTTAAAACAGCAGTTGCAAGTGTAGAAAGGACTCTTTATGACACTGTTTGTATAAAGAACATTTGTAAATGTTACGTAAGCTGAACTGATCTGCAATACCTAAACTTTTCATTGCTTTTCATGACAGAGGAAAGAAGATATTATAAATATGTAAAATAAAACACTAGTACATTAACATAAATAACTAATAAATTGTAATGCTTTGTAGAAAACTGAATACTGCTAATGGAATAACGCACATTTGTTGATTCTTGGAGCCGACACTGGCCATAGATCATGCACCAGAGCAAGTGCTAAGAGCATCAGCACGTAACAGCTTTATTTAAACTTCTTTTATGGACGAGATTAAATAGTCTTCAAAGCAGCCCATACTGAGACTGCTGATTGGTTCCAACAGGCACCAATTCCCGCTTCTATTTTTTGTTTGTCTATAAGAGACTATCAAAGGAACTTCAGTGTTTGGGGAGCTCATTAATATTTACATCCTTTAAGCAATACCTTCATGGCAGTTGACCACCAGATTATCAATAATGAAAACTGCCCTTCCCAAAGGACCAGCACGGAGTTCAAAAGCACAAGATTCAGTAATTCCCTTCTGCCATCCTGCCTCACTCAAACTTGCCAGACAGCCTCAAGAAACAATTATTTTGTGGCGATCACTCCATTTCTTTGCTGCTTTGACCAACAGAGGCATCACTAAAATGTATTACAATGGGCAAAAAGTGGTGTTGACTCGCAGCCCAGAGGAACTGAATCAAAGCCATCAACTCATTGCACGTAGAGCACTGAATACAGTGACAAGATAAATGACAATTACTTCTGGTCACTCTAGTCTGGTATGGATTTGAATGAAAGAGTAAAGAACATAGGCAAACGCACATAAGGATCCAAGCTGCTGCAGCGGTGGTTGATGCCCATATTTTCAAAAAAAAATGGAAAATATGTAAAGACCTTGATTCAAGCATTTTCCCCCATGTGTTCCTGCACCCATGGCTTTATTCACATACATAAAACTAAGCTGAAAAGGAGGTCAAAAGGTACCACTTGCAAAAGCCTTCCTGGTAGGAACACTAGGAACAGAAGGTAACCCACTCTTCTGAGAAGCAAACCTATTAAATTCCATACATCCAGACTGGGCATGTGGAAATTCAAGCACTATAGTTGTGCTCTAGTATATTCCGCAGCTTTGTAAATTTAGCCCATTCTTTCTCATTGAGGAACGAAAATACTTTAGAGCCAAGTTAAAGGGATAAATTGCAGAGTCAAAGTCCTCGGGTTCTTTATGCCAGAATAATAGAGTTTGATGTAATAGAAATCTCCATGTTCTGCCATTCATTGAATTTGTTTATGGTTCACTTGGCACAATTTTTTTCCCCCTTTGGCACTAAATGGACTTTTAAACTGAAAGTTAATTTTGATATTAAAAAAGCTGTGGCTACAAAAATGGACAAATTAACAGGAATGAGCACTTTCACACAGGAGAAAATGATTCATTAACTGCTCTTTCGCCACTGTAGAAGAGCCCGGTTTAGTCTGGTCCTCAGAGATCCCACAGATGCTTACAATACAAGCAACGTTTAGAAAAACTTCATTACACAGAGAAAATTCCAGACTTCAATTTTTCTTCTTCAGAGAGTTCAGTAGTTGCCTTATTCTGTGTGTGTGTGTGTGTGTGTGTGTGTGTTCATACACAAAATTAGGTTCTAGCAAAGGGAAAGTGCATTTATGCAAAAAGCAATTCATCAACCACTTCTGTGCTCAGAATTCACTGAGGTAATTTAGATACTTTAATGGCAAGGTAGTTTAGGTAAGGTATGCGGTAAATGTTTCCCCCAACCCCTCCAAACAGTTAGAGTAATGGGAAATGTGTGCTCTAAATGAATCTTTTCAGTAAAGTAATTCTTGTTTTAATTATTTATCAGTTAGAAAATACAAATATAATGGCATAGTGAACTTCTCAGGAACCTCCTTTCATGTTGAGGGAGCACTCTTACATTATCTAGAGTTTTATGCTGGCTGTAACCAAAAGGCTAACGTAATGCAGTGTGCAGCACTAATCTGTTTCTTGTAATACTGAATGTGCAGCAAACAACTATCACTATAAGGAGACCCTTTGGATCTATTATTTGCAATATTTTCACCATGGCCTTGACCTTAGTGATGTCAGACATATATTACATCTCCACTATAATTTACAATTGACATCATGGATTAAATCTGTTGTTTCAGCTAATGCAACAGAGCAAGCAAGGTACATTGTGAAACAAAGCCAACTGCTGAAATACGAGGGTTGTCAAGTATAAATTTACAAAATATATTCAGACTGAGCACAGAAGACAAAAATAAATGGACAGAGAAGCTGTTTTTGACAGACTGCAAAGGGCTAGAGACTTAAACTTGAGCATTGTAAATCCAAATGTCACAAAACACTGCTACAGAATGTGAGACGTGTCTATTTCTCAGGAATATAAATGGTGATATGAAACCAAACTTTCAAGATGCTGTGCATTCTTGAAAAGTCTATCACTATCTCCTGATAAGAAGTCTAGTGATTTTTTCCTCTTAGTTTTAAAAGCAGGAAAATTCATCATTTAAATTCAATGACAGATATAAAAACTGTATTTGGGGCAGGTAGACTATAAAAATAGCAAAAATTAAGCTTTGTATATTTTTCTGGATTTCTAGAAAAATGTATTAAACTCACTGATGTGTTCTCATGGTGAAATGTAGTGAATCATATCTAGTTAATTTTTAGTTGAGTTTTCATATAGGTAGACAGTATTTTTCAGCTAAGTTATGTGTCTGTGGAAGAACAGCGCTATATAAAAAAATAATTCATATATGTTATGTTATTCACGTAACTGAGGGTGGGCTCTCTTGCCAAGGACTTACTGCTGTTTCTAGAATGACATACTACCTCACTGCCTGCAGACAGGACTCAGGAAAACAAGACACCTCTGGAGGGAGGTGGGCAGCAGTGCTTCTGCCTGCCCGCTGCAGCGGCTGGGGAGCATCCTGCAGCTGCTTCAGCTTCCAAATTCTCTAATCATGAAGCAAGTAACTGAGGAAAAAAAGCAGTGCAGCATGCTGGCTGATGCCTCGATTTTGGAGATTTTCAGCTCCGAGTTTGACTCAGTAACAAGCATGCGCTTTCTTCTTTCTTTACAGCTTGGGGGAATCAATCCAACTTGACGAAATTAAACTCTAATTCAACGACCAAAATAAGTTGTCAGCTCAGATTTAAGAGGAACATATCGTAGTCTTAGGGCTGTCAATGAAGTAACTGTGGGTTCTACCGAAATATAAACAGAGGGCACCATTTGGGGATAAATACAGGGACAGGAATGACATGTTTCTGTGTGATGTTTGGAATACCTCCAAAACAACTGCATTTTGTAGTATCTTTTCCTCCAGTGCAAATCTAGCTGTGGCCTGACTGAGAGGATGGCTACCTCTAGCAATCAAGGAGCAGAAGACATAAAATTACAGCTAGCAAGAGCAGGCTTTGTTTCAAGAGGGTCATCATTTTTCGTTGGGGTTTTTTGCTACTCAAAAGTCCTCATTTTAAATAAAAGTCAGGGTGGGTTAAAGCAAGGTTTTGACACATGACTAAAAGCAGTGTTGAGACAAATGGTCTTTAGCTTTTCCTATTGTCTCAAAGATGCTGTGGGAGATGATCAATGTAGGCCAGACTCAGATTCCATGCACCACTGACTATAAACACCTCTCTGGAGCAGTTCAGATACACTGTGCTGCAAGAGGTAAGAGCAATGGCATGCTGCATGAGCTTAGTATTAATTTTGATTCATTTTGCAGATCAAGCATGAAATGCCTTTTGTAGTGCTCTCTGGCTCTAAATGGTTTACACCAGTTCAGAATTTTCCAATCTTAGCATCAATTACGTGTGACAATTTCAAATAGCTATCTAATTTTGGAGATGCAATATTCATACTTAGGGCTTCATTCAGCCTATATATTGATTTCCTCTAAGCTCTGCTTTTCTGGGAAAATCTTTTACACTGATACACCTGGCCAGCAGATGTGGCTCAGCTATTATATGTGATGCAATTAATCTGGAAGGCTGGCGTCACAGCACTTTCCATGATGCTGCGGCAGCATTATTGTGATTCATTAGTGTCACTTCCTCAGCAAGTTGTAATTGGGAGTGCTATATTGTTTCTGTATAAAGTAGTCACTGTGGTAGGAAAAAGAATGACATCTTTTCTTTTCTGAGGAAAACAAAGGTTATCCTTGTTTACACATCTAGTGTAAATGTAAAACGAACAAGCTCAATCCTTAATTCACCTCTTCTACCTCACTGCAAAGCCTAGGTGTTAGAGGACAGCGCTGAGAAGCAGTCACCAGACAAAAAGTGTTTCCTATTATTAATGGCTGGAGGAGCCCTCTGTGTAATCAAAGGGCACAGCTGCAGTGATATACTGCCAGTGACAAAGGGAGAGATCTTTCCTTCTCACTGCTACAAGCTTACCAGCTTGCAGCCAGCAACTTCCTACGCTGTACATCTGCAAGATAAATAGCACGAGATATGAATATACGCAGTGCTTACAGTCTCGAAAAGTATTGTTATATCCTCCCCACACAATCATTCTAAATATGACTAGAGTGCATTTTTCACAATTTCAGAGCTATTCTTGCTGTTTGTAAATAGATACAGTTTCTGAGCAGAGATTTAAAGCCCTCTAACCGTGCTCAGTTCTGGTTTGGAAGTGGGTGCTGTACAGCTGATGGTGTCAGCCGAGCGCCTTTCCTGAGATTCATCGCCCTCTTTTGCAGTGACAAGCAGTGCTGAACTTATCTGTGAAAAGGAATCAGCTACAGAATACACGAGAAATCATTTTTATTTCTCTTACACTCCTATGCCAAAGCAATCTAAGGGAAGAACTCATTCTCTTTAGTATGCATGTATTTAAGAAAAAGCAGTGTTAGCCGTTTCTTCTGTGCTTGCTTCAAGGCACATTTTAGTCCTTTCATTTCACAAAGCCAGATATTCTGCATAGTACCATTTCCTTGAGCTAAGGATGTATCTGAACAGAGACAAAACTTTAAAGTTAAAGCAGGAGCAATTGTGGGTGAAAAGTAAGGCAAATAGAGGTGCTTGGTAAATGAAAAATGATTGGCCCTTTTGCCTGGTTTGACTTAGCTGATATAAGTGGGTCCAAATTTCCACCAACCAGAAACTAAAGCATCAGTGGGCAAGACAAGCCCTTCCATGGGCTCAATGGCAGAAAGATGTCCCCACGTACACTCACGCGCACGTGCACGCACACACACACAGAGGCATGCACTTTCTCACACGCACACACAGGCATACAGGCACATGCACATGCAGGCACACACACATGGAGGAAGTCAGTGCTGGTCTGTGACCTTTCCATGAACTTTCTAGGAGATGCAAAGATCAGTCAAAAAGGCAAAGGTCAGCATTCATGCTGGTCACAAACAAAAATCAGATTTAGCCAGTCACTGGAAGAGTGTTTCTGGGCCCTGGGATTATCTGAGGAAAATACTAATAAATATATTTTGCATAGTGAAAAACTGGCTCAGTCAGCGTTTACTGTCTCAGTGTGGCTCAGTTTTGCTACGCTTATTTGACAACTTGTTAGAAGTTATGTTCATTTTTCCCCTGTAATATATCTATGCAGGAGAAAGCTTGAGTCAAATAACACGAAGGACGTGGCGTAATGTGAGAAGAATCTCAGAATTCAGAGTGAGCAGCACCACTGCTCGTGTTGTGAGACACGAGTACAAGCTGAAGAAAGGAAATTACACATTGATTGCCTATGAAGAAAAACATTGAGTTAAAAATAAGGCAACAGTAAACAAAGTCCGCAATTTCAGTTGTAATTGACTTTTCTAGCCTCCCGCACAGTACTTGGTATCAGACTATAACACAGTGGTATCTTTGTTTAAATCAGAAAAAAAAAAAACCAAAAAAAAACCAGAATGAAATATACAAGTAATATAATCCTACTTTCAGCAGGTCAGAAGTGAAAACAAATGTGGTGATTTTGCTTCTGCTGTAGCCTGAGGTGGACATCTGCCCAAGTGACAGCCTGCGAGACACATCTTAGCACAAAACTCCCATTGACTTCAGCAGGGCCCTGATGCAACCCAGACACAGCAAGAACTCACTATGCCCCAGAAGAAGCACAAACCCCTGCCATGTGAGCATCTCCTCCAGGGAAGGTCCTGTTCTATGAAATGAGTTACTAGGAATGTTATTTTGTTTCTCCTTACCTTTGCTTTTCTCACTGGCACAGTCCAATAAATTAATGCAAAGAGTAAGTTCCACTTAGGGAAAATGATAAGAGAAGCTCAAGAAGGATTACAGACGTGAAATTTGGTTACAGATCGGAAAACAAACCTTTATCTTGCAATAATGTACTTTAATAATGGAAATTGGCTCATCACTTTTATCTAACATATTATGAAAATTCCCAATACATCCCTCCACTTAAAAAGTCTTCCAAAGTAAAAGAAAGTAAGAGGAAAAACATTAAAATATTTTGCCCATGCATGACTATTGGTGACTTCAATTATTTCTCACGCTTATTCTTTCTTATAGTATTCTGCATTATTTTGACATCTTACCCACGTCTTTTATCTCCTAAACCAAATGTTCTTTCACCAGTAATCACTCACTCTGGGACTGGTACTATTGTGCTTTCTTTTGTTAAAAAAGAAAAAATAAAGGCGAGTTCACTCTCCAGCTTTCGCACTGCAGAGATCCAAATGTTTCTAGAAGACCCAAACGATGCAGCTTTGGGACACTTCCTGGCCAGTCATTGAGAACTGAAGTGCTTTTAGAAACAGCAAGGAGCTGTCAGGAGCACTGAGGCACCTTTGTGCCTGCCGGAGCAGTGGGAAGGCAGCTCCTTGCAGCCAGTAGCTGGTGTGTACAGAGCTGGGATGAAGCCTCCAGCTTCTACATGAAGGGGTCTGGGGAGTATGGCCTGGATGGTCATTCTAGATGATGTTTGGGTTGGGATGATGAAGCAATGCAATGCAATTAGACAAGTTCAAGGCAGGCAGTATGCGATATACATAACAGAGAGAGGACCCACAGCCAGGGCTACTCTTCTGTCTCAGTTGCAAAGCAGAATAATGAAAAATCTGATCTTTTAATCTTTCTGCAAATATTTAAACTCCTTCTGAAGTCCTTCTAGCAATTGCACTTACTTCATAATCGCACCAGCAGTGCTGGGTGTGTGAGTGCTCATAGATCCTGAAGTGGCTGTGAAGTTTCTTCTTGTCCCAGCAGCCAGAAGAGAAATATTACCCATCAGCAAATAAATGGCAGTGGTCAACTTTTACTCAGGGATGTGAAAGCGTCTTGCCAAGGAACACTCTGATCTGACGTTAGTTTTTTTTATGAAATAGAAATTTCTATTGATAAAGTTTAAAAAGTTCCAGCAAAACAACCTCTTCACGTTAAATGGACCAAACCCAGCAAACAGATTATATTGAGTAACTGGGAACTGAAAGCCACCATCCTCGGTTGAGGGCCCAGAGGCACTGGCCCTTGTTCCACTCCTATTCCTTAGCTGACAGTGATAGTGAGGCAGGGGCAGGGACAGACCACCCAGAGAGGAGCAGAGCAGGTCTAGCAATAGGAATTATGGTTACCAAAAAGCCCGCTTGTCACAGACAAGTCCATAGGGCAAAGCCAGGTCTGAGTTCAATCTGGGAACCCGGGTCAGCAAAGGCAGACCAAGCCTGGTGCAACACAAGGCTGGCACAGACACACCTGAAACGTAACTTGGGCAAGAACCAAGGGCAAAAGCTTGAGCTTAAATGCAGCTTCCAAGTCAGTGGACAGAAGCTCCACACAAGTCCTCCTCCATCTCTTTCTCACACAGCTCTTTCTCACTTCTTAGCTGCTTTCATGGGAGCTCAATCCAGGTTTACACAACTACACCATGTCAGAGCAGCCTGGAGGGCAGCCACCCCCCCCACAGTGGGGCTGAGGGGGAAAGAGCCTGCAGAGTGCCTTAGGGTTCTAGCATGGATTTGGGAGTAATCACAGCTAAACAAACAAACATGGACTTTTAGTATAATGTACAGAGGAGGATGTGAAGACAAGGAGAAATGTAGTGTTAACTAGATTTCAGAAGATGCTATTATATTTACTAGCATGTACCATTAGTGAAAATGCTCATGGGAATATTGGATTGGTTCTTGAAGTGCATTATGAAACTAGAAAAAGGTTTAAGAAAAAGTTCAAAGAAAAAGAGTCAGGAAAATATGCCTTAATCTGTTAAGGTTATCCAAGAAGGAGTTAAAAAGTGACTTAATCAAAGTCTGCAGGTATCTACATAAGGAAGAGATTTCTGATAACAAACAGCTACTTAGTCTAACAGAAAAAGGCACAATAAGACCCAGTGGTTGGAAGCTGCAGTACTTTCTCTAGCATGGGCCATTAATCATCAGAACAACCTACCGCAGGACATGGTAGATCATTTGAAGTCTTTAAATCAAGACTGTATCTTTACAAAAGAAATTCCCTCTCTCAAACAGAACATCTGCATCTGACATAGAAACTACTGTTTGGCGGTTGCACCCTGAATTGCTCAAGGATTGAGGTGAAAGTCCTTAAAATCTATTAAATTAAAGAAAAACAGCTCAGTGGAAAAAACAGTAAAGACAAATCTGTGGGATCTTGTAGGACAGCATAACAGATTTGTGTGTCTTTCTCGCTAAGAACACACTCGTCGAAAAGAAGCAGAGAAGGGAAAGAAAAAAGATATTCTTTCTAAAATATACATCTTCTGTCCTTTAAACACAGTGTGATAAGATATGATTTTCACTTGAAGTTCATCTGGTGGATGTTCTAACTGGTCATGGTGATGGGTTCACCAGTTGTTATTTATGAAGTATGGATTCTTGGGCACAGTTGAAAAATATTATTTGGTCTTCTTTTAGTTAAACCCCACGCCTTTGAGGCCAATTTAATCATGCCTGGAAGAGATCTGTAAAACAGAAGCACTTTGAGTTTCCTACAGGAAAAAAGGAAGACACCAGCCTGTGGGAGAGAATGCAGCTTTTATGTCGAAAAGAGCAAACGCATAAGGTACAATTCCAAGGATATAATTCTGAGTCCAAACTGCCTGAGTTTATGGCCAGAACTTCCATGGGGAGGCCCAGGATTATATGAGGATATTTGCTACTTTTTATAGTAAGTATTTATATAATTCTAGTATTCTGCTCTGATAGGACCTTCTTTGTGTGGGCAGATGTAAAAACACAGGGAAAAAAAGCCAGGAAAGTCAATCTATGCATTGGAAGTGCACTGTAGTCCAAAGTCTCCAGCAGCCTGCACAGAAAACTTGAGCTGGTCCTTCAGGGCTACTGCCATGACAGAAAAAAAGGACTCCAGTTCCCTAACTGCTTTGAGTCTGCCTGAAAAATCTTTCTCTCAGAATTTATGTATGATTTTAGCCTCTGATATGGAAACAGCTGCTGGATGAAAGTGTCTGTTCCAAGCTCACTAGGCTTTTCCTGATCAGAGAGTAATAGTAAAAAGCTGGATTCAGAGATTATGCTGGCTTTGCTCCATCTGTCCCTTAGGATCCAGTAATTATGTCCCTAAGCCTTCTGTGACCTAAGCATATGTAATATATGTAGCATGGCTTGAGATAGGAAATGAAAATGTGTAAGGATATACCTGCTAATTTGTTAGCTCCCTGCCAATGAGCGTGGCAGCACAGTTGCACGTGCAGGCTGCATGTGTACGCGTGCTCTGTTTGTGTATGTACACACGTAATGTGTATACTGTCCCCTGTGCTGTAATATGACAAATTTCTGATTAAAATTGGGACCTCTGTGGAGTAAGTGGTTTATGTCTGTACTATTCCTGGCAAACCTGCTACAGTACAAATAAGAACCAGTCACAATGGTTCAGTAGAGTTCCTCCTGTCAAGTTCTTAAATTCATTAGCCATTTTACATATTTTGTCATTTATATTGTTGGATCACTTTTCATCTTTCCATAAGCTTATAAAAACAAACAATTAGTTAAGAAAATTTTAGGGCTTTTCTCCCTGCACAAGCCATTTTTAGTCTTGTTTTTTCCAAAGCCTGTTGTTGGGCTGAGCAGGATTTTTCCCCTTGGGTCTGTGCTTCGTCAGTGATGGTAGCCAGATGAGGCTGTTTCAGGATGACAGAAAGTAGCATCTCCACAGAGGCTGAACATCTCTCTGCATCACCCCACAAGTGCTTCTGACTAGAGATGCCAAGGAGAAGGCAAGGGGCTCGGTTGCTGCTCAGTATGTCACAGTGCTTTTAGCCCAATCTGTCAGTCATCACACTCCAGATCCCACACTGAAATCTTCACAGGCTTTGAATCAAGCCTTAACTACTCTCGGACTGTGTGTGCGTGTGTGTGGTTGCTGGGTGTATGTTTTAATTTTGTTTTGTTCTGGAAATACCAAGCATGTCCTTTGAGACAATTAGAAATGAGGTTTATACAGACATGGTAAAAGACCACTGTAGGCAAGGATAATAAAATACAAAATTATTATGAGAGACATAACAACTGGTTTAAAATAGGAAGTGATGAGTTTTTCATGTTCAGCAAGTATCATTATTTTTCTTTTTCATTTTCTGAGTGCCTGTGAGTATATAGAGTCCTAATTTGAGAACTGGAACAAACTGGGTTTGTTTATGTTCAAGCAATATAAACTCATCTATCAGACTCATCAGTACATGGGCCAAATCATAAATTACAATCTCACTGTCGGCTCACAGAACAATGACACCCCACGTCAGGATGTGGCCCTTATTTTTGAATCAGGAAATCTAAGAGCTTTGCTTCTGGCAAGGACAACTCCAAAAGGAATAATTCCTAATGCAATCAGTCCTTGAAATAAACCTCCATCTCATCTGCATTCCCTGTGTTGTCAGATAAGGGATTCAAATATAAAATTTTCATTGTTTTTATATTAAATTGTTGGGATGGGGAAAAAGTATTAGCAACATGATTCCTAACAGAATCTGCATGAAGTCATCACACGTTTGACTTCCTGCTAGACATAAATCCATTATCTTCCAAACTGTGTTGCCCACATGACACTCCTACTAAGCAGCTGCAGTTGATAAGAGCTACCCTGCATAATTTGCTTTGAAGTATCTTTGAGATAGGATTAACCAGATGATGCTTTTTTTTTTTCTCTCTCTCTCTCTCTTTCTCTTTCCCTCTTTCTCTCTATTTTTTTTCTTGTTGTCATTGTCGTCGTCATTATGGTCCTGTTCCTACAGACAGGTTTGCGGACTGCAGATACCCATGTGATATCCCATGTGATATATGTACACCTCGTGAGCAGATTGTTTGTATCTTACCCTAAACATGTTAATGTTTGAACTGCTAGAAATAACACAGAGAAATCTGAAACTGCTAAAACCAGACAGTAAAAAGCCACTGCAATTAGCCATTAGAGTACTTGACAATACATCTGATTTACCAACAAATGACTGTTTTATCTTTCTTTCCATCAGCTTGCTTTCAAGTCCAAGTATGCATTGTTTTTCTGTCATTAGCTTTTGAAACATAATTTCATTATCAAGAACACTTTGGTAGTGTCTGAAAAAGAGAATAGTTTATATTTGTATTGAGTGACAACATCTCTGTCTTCTGAAACACTGAATTGTTTTGCAGCTTCTTCCAAGGGATAGTTTAGTTGAGTGGAGAACCATGTCTTTGCCCACTTGTTTTCTGCATCACTTGTCATACACAATGAAAAGGAAGTGACTATGAAAATGCAAATGAATATCCTCATCTAAGTACTGCTAATATGATAGCATGCTGTACATCTGAATGGCTCAAAAAATTAAAGGGCACCATTCTGAACTGTGGAAACATGAGCTATGGTGAGAAAGCTCGGATTCAGATTTACTGCTTCTTCCTTCTCCAATCCCTGAATAAAAGAAAGAAACATTTATAGGATGCAAGCTTAAGTACTTTAATCTTATCAGCTTGGGCTTGACTTCTTGTTAAATGTTCAAATGGAGCACATAATCAAAACTAGATTAAGATGGTAAATAAAATCAAGGTCAACTTTTTATTAGCTTTTGGGTTTTACCTCCCCTCTGTTTAAATGCATTGGCTCTGAAATCTCTCAGCTGCAGCTGATGGGTGTTTAAAGGCAATACTGCGGACTTTTAGGTTTTATGGATTCTACAGGAACAATATAACATGATACTGACAATCATAAAGAGATACTAAGTTGTTTCAGTTTGGAAACAATTGCAGCCATATAACCCTTGGTGGGCTCTTTTATATGAACTTTTATTTTTCTCTGTACAATGGCTAACATGGGAACGATCCCCTATCCAATACAGCAACTTGTATTTGCTCAGGAAATGGTTAAGTTACAGCAGGTCACCCCTGTTACTTCATGGAAATGCTTTGATTTGTCTTCCATACTAAACAGTTAGAGTCATTTGTTTTACTAACAACTCCCCTCAGAGCAGAATCTCAATACTATCTTAAAACAAAATTAACTTCACACATGACTTTGTCAAGAAGCTTATTTCCATCTCAGCAGAGCTCACATTTTGTAAATCTGGACACCATATAGGTTAAAGGACAGGCTATGGAAATGTTAATTCTCTTCTTTTCGCTGCCCATACTGCCCATTCACCCGTGGATTTGTCAGGCGACATAAATGCAACACTTCCCTAAGCATTAAAAAAATACCTGTACTTGACCAGGCTGCCCAGCTCGGCCATGACCAAGAGGGCAGTGGGCAAAATAGCGCTCCCATCTCCGACCCTCATTCTGACTCATTCAAAGCCTAACCTCATGGATGTGTCCACTGCAGTCACACTTTAAAGGCACTTTTGGAGAACAGTTTGAAAAACATTTAGCATATCTAAAAATGGAGAAAAATTCCAGACTGGCTAATCCCTTTCAAAATGGGGGAAACATAGTTGTAGCCCCTAAAACAGATTGGCAAAGCATCTTAAAGATACACGCAGGAGTAGGTGGATGGTAAACGTGGGATTTGTGTGTATCTTACTCCACCCTTCTCCAAGGAGTCATATGAACATGAAACTTTTTCTTGTTAAATTTGAGTAAGACCTGTAAGGAAAAAACACAATAAATGAAACAAACAAATAAAAAAAAACCCTCTTAACTGTACCTCCTGTTGTTTAATTATTGTAGTTTACGGTGATAAGTCTAGTTTTTCTTGTGCATCCAGACCAGTCGAGAACACTTTCTGGACTTGAAACAGAGCAGGAAAAAAAAGATTTCTCTTTGTTACAATTTCAAAGCACTTCACATTCACCACAAACCGCCTGCAAAGAGTAAGGCTCAGAATACCAGCCTGTATCAAGTCATTAACCTTTTAGGACTCAATCAAAGCACTGTTGTGTGACACTTTATTAATGAATGCTTTAATGTGGTATATAAAAGCTAACAAACATGGAAACTGGCAATGATTCATCAAATTTAATATTCCATCAAACATTTCATTTTGAAGACTGACACTTTTTAAAAATAATCCAGTGGAACACAAGTTCAGAAGAGTGTCTTTAATGAAATTCATCCCTCTCTTTTTAAGACTCTTCCAAATTGTATTTAAAGGCCCAACAAAAGCAAGAAAAGTGCATTAAAAATTGAAGCAGTTATGCAACCTTCTAAATAGCATTTAAACATATTTTATGGAATCTGTTGTGAAGAGTGAAGGAAGTTGTCCTTATAAATACACTTGCAGTTTAGGTCACACATTGTCTGCAGTCATTGCTAGGAGGCAAAAGCCCTGTTGTAAAACAGCTGGGCTTCTTGGCTTGGGGCAAAGGCAAATTTCACAGCCAGAAACCTAATTAGACACTTTTGGAATTCACGGCACCCTTTCACGCTATGACCTTTTCCTTTCTGTCTTCCCCTCTCTGCTTCTCTCCAGCTCACCCCCACATGTCCTCCTCCCCCTGTTCCCCATGAGCATTTGATTCTTTCCTTGCTAACTATGTTGCTTCTTTGCATAAATACTGTCTGCCGGCCAAATTCAATCCTGCTGGTAATAAGAGCAAGTTGGAAGTCAACAAGTTTCTGTCACAGCTAAATCTGTCACTGTGATCCATTCAATGTCTGAGTGACTCTAAGTTTATCCAGTCTCCTAAAACTTTTCCAAAAACATGGGCTGCAGAGAAAAGGTGTCAAAGAAGCGGTTTTATCTTTTCTGGAAAAAATCAGAAGTCCCCACAGAATTCTTATCTTGCCTTGGAATGAAATGTAAAATATCCTTACATTTTTCAAAACCCATTGAGGAATGGTCTAAGCATGCACCATTGCCAGGGTGCTCACCCGCATATCGGAAGCCCACCTTCAGATTGCTGGAGGGACTTGAACCTGGGTCTTCCATGTGTCATAGGTACATGACACACCAGCTCTTGGCCTCACAGGGACTTCTTTTTGGACTGAAGCACCAATTCTGTTCTGAACCTGACTTTTCTCATTGCAAGATTTTGCATATCCACAAAGCATTTTTCATATTGCCAAATAGGCATTTTGCAATGAACAGCCTATCACCACAAATTTGCCAACCTCCTATATCATCAAACAAAAACATTCAAAACTTTTCTAAAAGGTTGATAGACTTTAATTTAAATGTTATTTGTGTCAAGTGGAAATAATAACCAAAAAACACCTAGGTACGAGAACCTAGGCATCTTGCAAAATAAATGAGCAACTGATAGAAATGGGAAGCTATTAAATGCCACTGAAGATGTATAATTTACAGCAAGACTATCATATATCATTTTCCTAAATTGTTTTTATAATGTAAGTTGTAGTTCTTACTGAAACTCATTTCTAACCAAAGAGCAAGTGCCCTCACACAGATTTTTCACTTAACTAAAAATTGCAGGATTCATCCATAAAAAAAAAAGAAAAAGAGGCATGATAAATAGGATATTTTAACTGAATTTGGTAATGGAGAACTGCTGTGCCACTCATGAGAAATGTCTATAACTCACTTATGCCTCCTGGTATTTGTATAGCGTGTTGACTCATGAATCACAGAGTAGCTATCATAAAAAAACAATGTCTCCTTGACAGAAAATGCATTTAACTCAGCTGAAATTTGCAGTAAAGACTCGTGCCTACATTTTTAACATCACAAACGCTAATCTTGAACTATTTTTGTACACCTGTGTACTTCGGTAGTACATTTCCTGTTGCAAGTCCCAGAAAGCACTGATGAATTTTTTTTTACAATGTTCCTGGAAGGATTATCCCTATTTTACAGATGGTAAACTGAGGCACAGGAGTTCACTAAGGTCACCTGGGTAAATAATGCTTTGGGCAACTTGCGCCTGTTTTCTATGGTTGCCAACTCCAGCAATAGGCCCATGCTTCCACTCTGACTACCCACCAGCAGTACCTTTCCTCTAGTTACCCTTTTTCAGATGAAATGGGCTTTTTAGACTTTTGGTTTGTTACAGAAATACATATTTTTCCCTAGCCAAAGACATTCTGATCTGGTATGGTTTTGTGAGGAAAGAAACAGGAGGGCTTAGGCAGATTTTGGTGAAATATGTAGAGCAGCTGGGATAGAGGAAGGTTGACGTGTGATCGTGACGACCACGGGAGGTTAGTATACTTTTTCATATCTGGGAATGGTGAGAAACAGTACTTGTCACAGTCATTGGCAGTGGGAAAGGAAAGAAAATAGCTACAGAGTGTGCAGGGTGCTGGCCAGAATTGGATTTTCCTCCAAGGAAAAAGGAAGTTCATCTCTCAAGGCTTGTGGGGTAAGCCTGTACCTGGAAGGTGCCAAAGGTGAGAAGAGATCCTGGCAGAACAAAGTCCCAGTATCAACAAAGAAAGAAATAAAAACTACAGGGCTCTTTGTGACTTCAAACACAGACAATATTGCTTCTTCCTCTGCAATTAGTGAGCCACAGTCCTGGGCTTCTCCACACCACAAGGAGATGCATGTGCTGGCCTTGGACACTGGACACCCTGGGCTGACTTGCAGCATGCCTCATCCCTATGTGTCCAACCAGGACTAATGAGGTGCAGGACCCCTTCAGCCTGTGCCCTAAAAAATACATCTCTTTTCATCTTCCAGAACAAGCATGTACCCACTACATGCTACTGCTATTTGCATGAGATTAAATATTTAAATCAGAGAAAAATATTGTTCATTATAATTTGCAAGTGTCTTTTTAATCATAAACTCAACCTCAAAGCAGCACTAAGTGTTCACGATTGCAACCGGGTCAGCATTATCAAGGTCCCCTGAAAATCTAATTAGTACGTTACTATATATCTATATACCTTGGAGATAAATGTTGTTTGCATCTCCTTCCCTAATAACAAAATTGAGATGGTTCAGTAAAACATCCTACCTCTTAATATGCATGGTTTGTTGTAGGAGCAGCTTAATTCATATTTCCACCAGTTTGATGGTAAGTGAACAGCAGTAGCAATATTAATCTGCAGTAACCTGTCAGTGAACTCTACAGCTAATATGATGTAGTTATGATTTTACCATCAATCAGAACTGAACAGGCCTTGGACAATCCTTACAGCACTGCCTCAAAAAATCTAATTGTG
Organism: Cuculus canorus; assembly: GCF_017976375.1. Lineage (NCBI taxonomy): Eukaryota > Metazoa > Chordata > Aves > Cuculiformes > Cuculidae > Cuculus > Cuculus canorus. The sequence goes on along the minus strand of NC_071406.1, from coordinate 24,498,650 downwards.
CAAAAGCTTCATCGGTTTCCAACATTTCTTTTTTATCTGTCACAGACTTTGGCCTACTACACAACCTTTTATTATTGGTCTTATTGCATTAGCTTGTTGGACAAAAAAGAAAAGGCTAAATCTAAGAGTTCCCCTGCATTCCATCATTTGTTACCATGTGAGATCCTATTTGACAGTTCCATATTATTTTAGATTTAGATAAATATTATTAGGACATATGGTATCACATGAACTTTTGAACCACTGTTTGCCAATGTATTAAAAAAGGTTAGTAATATTTTTACCTCTGCATTTGCATGTTCAAATGCATAAGAAAGAGATAACAAAAATGGAAGAATTAAGCTGTAACACAGGACTGGATTTTAGATGAAATGTTAACCCAGACTTCTTTTTTTTTCAGTTAATTGTATTCACAGAGTAGAATAGTTAAAAAATGAATTATTAACAACAAACATGAACTTTCACAAAAGTTAGAGTTCTACTAGTAATTAAGATAACCGTTCATTATTCTTTTCAGGCATTTTTAGTACAATCATCTATTATGTGGTTTGTAGCTTAAATTAGACATGTGTGGGTAAATATCATAAAAGAAGCACAGACACGCATTCTCCACAAGAATCTTTCTTTCAAACACTGGCCGTAAGAGATTACATCTTGCAGTAAGATACATTACAACCATGCTATTTCTGGTGAGTTTACTGCGCAAGAAGTTCTGGTGTAACTTTTGCGATTTTAAACATATAAAAACATCAAGGAAGATGAACTATTAACATTATCGGTTTAGTTATTTTAGTCTTTTTCATCTTAAATGTAATCAGGCTTTTCAGAACTGAAGTCACTAATCAGCACGTTGGATAAATGTTTCCATTTTAAAATGTGCACATTTAGAGATAACAGCTGGTTGTAAAGAACATATTTATATTTGTGATTTAATGTATCACAAACTTTATGTTTGATTTCATTTAGCTTTACCAAGAAACTGAGAATATTTTTGCTAGCATGATCTATTTTGACAGCAGTTTTACAGCAGCAGAAAAGCACAGAGTAATAAATGAAGTGTGCATACAATGTATTATATATGTAGCCTTTAAAGCAAGCATGTCTTTCTAACAAAACAATTTTTTTAGTTTCAAATTATTTCATCCCTTTCTAACATGAGCTCAATTCACGCAAAGCAATAAAGATTGTGCATACACAGAACGCAGGCAATGTGCTGTCTTCTGTACTATAGTGTTTATTCGTTAATTTAGAAAATTGTATACAAAATTGAGAGAATTATTTTTTAAAAAAAGAACTCTAGCTTCAAAGAAATATTTTTTACTATACAAACATCAAATGAATGAGTTTTAGCCCCCAATCAATCATAATGTAAGGTAATTGTAATCTAATGAAAATAGCCATACAAAATAAGGAAATGGCTGTTGCATCCTGTTAAAAACATGCAGGAATGCAGCTTTGGAACTACTGAGAGGGCCGAGGTTGTAGAAAGACAAAAACAGGATGTTAAATTCTTACAACAATTGGAAGCAACTGATTTTTTCAAGCACTTACCACCTGCGATAATTTGTCCTGCTGCCTGTAGGGGGTTCTGTGCGACTACAGAACCCCGCAATTTGAAGAGCACCTAAAACCAGGTTATCAGAGATAGAGGCAGAAGAGGAGTGAGGTGCATTTGCAGTGATGTTGAACATGTCCAGCTGCATCGTCACTGCTGCAGGTTTGACTGTTACTCCAGCATTGGCGATCTTTAAAGCAAAAGTAGCAAGAGAAAGTACTTCAGAACTTCAGCCCGCTTCAAAATGTGAACAGTCATTATGGCAATAATAGAAAAATCAGTTATAATTGATAGAATTACATTAAGCTGCACATATCAATTTCCTAGGTGACTGTATTCACAGCCAACCACAAAATTATTCAGTTCCCTTTATTATTTAACTTCTTGGTGTAGAAGGCTGTCAGTGAGGAATGCTAGCTTTCCTTCATAATTATCTGTAATTCACAAATCAACTACAGCATATTATATAGGGTTCCTGCTTATTAAAAAAAAAAAAAAATCACTAAACTGTTTATAACGGAATTTAAAAAAAAAAATAAGAGTTAGTGTGGCACAATGTGTCATGCCTGGCCAGCCACAAATGCAGCAATAGAATTACAAGCTCAGTTGGTTAGAGAACAATAAAGCCACAACCATTAAAAATAGTGCAAAGATTAATAACAGTATAGTTAAGAAAAAACCTCAAGCCATTCTTTAATGAATATTTTAACAAGAGTAACAACATTTGGGGAGTTTTGTAACTAACAACAGCTCTATTAGTCTGGATTTTTCAAACATGAGAACACGTAGTCTGAAATCCTAGTTTTCTCCAGAGAAGCCCAGCAAAGGAAAGGCTGAATATTACCAGAGCCTGGTAAATTGTTTTGGTTTGTTACAATACCTGCAACACAGCTCACATGTGTCAGCAATCCAGTTCCCTTAGTCACGGCCGTCACAAGAGGGTGACTCGTACCCGGACATACTCATAGGGAAACTGATAGAACTGGAGTATTCAAATAATTTGGAAAATGAAGATTTTTTTAACCTTCATTATGCACATGGCCTTGTTTTATGTAAAAAGGAAATAAAGGTTCTAATTGTCACAACTTTTACTGCAAATTATAAAACACCTCTTGCTATTCAGTAATTGAGGGGCCCTATTACAGCAAAGCACTTGGAGATAAAGTTAATTTTAGGTAATTTTAAAGTCAAACCTAGACATTCTGCAGAACAGGGATAGCTGAGTCCAGAAATCAGTGCCTGGCTGCACTGACCTCACAGTTCACAGCTAGACAAATGCTTCAGAATGTTTTTAGGGGGCTATAGTCCTTCTTGTGATGGAGCAACCCGTCTGGGTAGGGGTGTCATTCAGGAGAGACAGTTACCTTCTGGCCCCCAACACACTTCCCTTCACCCCACCTTTGTTATCCTCCCTCTTTGGAAATCCAAGTTCAAATGAGGGTTGGCCAAAATCAAATTAAATACCCTGTGGTTTAAGCTCTCTGAGGAACTTTGAGAAAGTTTTGTCCTGGTCACAAGCCACAGTTACAGATAGCCCCCACCACAAGTATGTTGTAACTGGGTCAGGGGTTTGGTGGTTCCTGTTGCGTGGGAAAGCTCTTGGACAACCTCCTGAAAACAGGGCTCTCCCTTCCTGTGCATTTACGGCATGGAAATCAAAATAAGATTAGTAAAAACAAAATGACAGACTATAAAAGGGATTGCAAAATATACAGTGAAATTTTATATTGCTTAGTTCATGAGAACACATTATACTTTAGACAGAATACCAGTTATCAGTTAAGTCTTTATACCTGTCCATACTGTTTTTGTATTATACTGTGACTGCAACACGAGTTTGAGTGAAATCGGAACCAGCAAGGAGGGAAGAAGAATTTAAAAAACCACCAGGCTAGACCGTGATGACACTGACACATAATAGTTGCATTCTGTTCTCATTTTAAAGATATTTTTGAAGATGTATGTGTGTTTCAAGACGGTTAAAAGCTACCTTTTCTTATACTCAGACAAATACAACAGCTACTACCTCTTTCATCCTACAAAATAGGTATTTATCTAGTGAAAGCAGGTGAGCAGGACAGCATCTTCTCAGCTTTTCCTAACCAAGAGACAGTGTAACAAGTCCAGGATATTCTGAACACTCCAAAAAGATGCCTTTTGCTCTTACTTTTTCTGGAATGTCGTTCAGGGATGGGTACTACGCATACACGAAACATAGGCGATCTGGGAGCCAACCCAGGAAAGAAGCAGGCATTGTGAACAATGGATGTCTAACTGTTGGCTTTATGGTCAGTCATAGGAAACCTCACTAAAAATACAATCAAGTTAATAAGATTTTGCATATTTACTCCAAATAGATTTGTCCCATAGTCTATATAACCATGAACAACAAGGCAAGGCTTCCTTGCGTTAGAAAAATATGAGAAGTCAAAATTAATTAAATTGAAATAAAATATGTGACAGCAAATCAAATATGTTGTTATTAATTTTTAAATCTTCATTTCAAAATATTTCCCTTCTGACCCTTTAAGTTTTTATTGAGTTAGCCTGAGTTTCAAAGAAAAAGATGACTTCAAACAGTTTTTGTTTTCCATTAAGAAAATGTTGACACAAGTCCTTTAAAAATTAAAAAATTTTCCCCATACTTTCTGTATCAAACAATTTTGAAACTGACCTTTCCTTGAAATCATTTTAGTTGCAATGACTCACTGGTTTTATGAGAAAACATACCATTGTTTTCTCATGCAAAGCTCTGGACCAGTCTACATGTGACTCCCTATTCCCTTGTGAATTCCCAGATAGAAAGGATTCCTGTCTTGCCACACATTGGGTCCATTGCTTAATATTTCCATGGTGTGGGTAGGCAGTTCAGGAGTATTTTCAATTTGCCTTTATACATCAAAAAAATAATTCTTGCATTGTGTACATAATGCAATAAGGAGATTAATGGCAGGCTTAAAAGGAACATTAACAATAAAATAAGATCTATAATCAGGACATGAAAGCTCTTGAAACTAGCTGCTTGACTGGCTATTTTCTGATACATTGACCTTATGTACACAGTGAGGGCAGTGAATACAAGCCTGTTCTCCATTCCCATCAGAGCTCAGGGGACCGCTTATGACCACAGCCCATCATGCTGCCTTTATGCTTTTATTCTAAGGCAAGAGGCCAATAGTTTCCTCTGTAATTGGGCTGAAGGACACTTAAAAATAATTAATAGGATCTGGTGCAAACAGCATTATTTGTTGTGTTGTGTGCATTCTGGTTTTTTATTGCCTGCGTCCAGAGCTTAAAGACGTTTTTTCAGAAGGGTTGAATACCAACTGTTCTGAAAGTAGTCTCAAGGCAAGGCAGAATATAAATAGCTCTACAAGCACAACAAGCTGAAGGCTCCACAGAGGCAAAAGTACATCAAGTAATTAAAAAATACTGAATTATATAAATAGGGAATAGCCCTTTACAGTTCCAGACCATATATATTAAATATGCTATGAGGATCTCGGTTGTTTTTAACTATCATCCTGATAGGAGTAATACATAAACAGGAAGGGCAAAGGCACAAGGGGGAACAGTCTGTTCCACATGCAGAACCCCCCTGCCCCAAGACAGACCCATCTTCCCCACATCCCCTCAAGTTAGAAGCAGACTTTTGTCACCCGTCTGAAGAGCGCATAAGCCATGTGTCCCCTTCCTACAGCTGCAGATTAACAAGCACCACCCTCCTTGGCAGTATGGCCCCATGTTGCTCTTGCCTTCTGTAGTCTCCAAACGATCTAGGGCTGCTGGAGTGATGGGCATGGACTGGTCATGTGGTTGGAGTCTCCACCACCACACTCTTGTTTATTTGTTTTCTTATTAGACAGTTATCTACATCATGACTGCTTGATTTTCAGGGGTTCTGGTTTCTCCATACTCTCCATGGTATCCACAGGTGATGCCAACCCAACCACGTGTGCTAGCCCTCTGCAACAGACCTATGACACTTCCAGGTTCTCACACATAACAAAACTAAATTCTTGGTTTGAAACTTTCTTCTTGGATGAAGGTGTTAACTGCTGATTTTGCCATCACATTAAAACCCCCAGATTTGCCTGTGTCCCCCAAATCATATCCTAGATGTCTCCCTCCTGCATTATTTAGGGCTACAGTAACTACTGTTGCTTCATTGAGGGAAGGTTGCCAGATGTAGGACTGAGGATCATGAGACAGAGAAAGCAAGGATTGGATGCAGACAGGCTCAGTGCTAGGCAGTGATCTGACGGCACAGTGGAAAGCTGTGATTTTGCTCTTTTTTTTTTTTTGTGGATCTTGCAAACTGTGATTGACTTCTCTATAGGAAGTCTTGACATGCAATCAATGCATGAGACCTTTTGAAGTCTCATGAGTCCCTGAAGACTCGATGCATTTTCTTCTAAGTAGGGCCCTACATGATGTTGCAGCGCTATAGATCATGTCAGCAACCACCACAGACATATGATTTCTTAGTTAACATAGGTCTTGTTAGCTAGGTCTCCAGTGGCACACACCAAGGGAGATCTACTGCCTTCAGAAAATTTCCAATGATAGACCAAGAAGGGGCCTAGTAAAAACTTGGCCGGGTCCAAACTATACCCTGATTTGAATCAACCGAAAATCTGGCCGATTGTATTTATTATTGAGATGATGTTCCCTGACTTTCTGAGACAGGTCACCTTTAGGATTAAAATGAGACTGAGACCACTTATATCTAGTTTTCATCTCCTTTTAAACATATGCAAGGGACAGGAGCCCTGAAGAAAAACCTTATGCATGTGGACTTCTCCTTGTTGTTTTTTACTCCTTTATTTGTAAATATAAGAGCAAACATATATGCAGCACAAGTATTCTAGCTACCAGTGTACTGCATGTTGTATTAGAGGAATAAAGAAGTGGGCTGACGGAATGGGGAGAGCGATTTACGGTGCGCTGGTCTCAGCTGCCAGTGACTGCAAAGGGAACTCAGCAGATGTTTTTTTGATAAAGGTTGTTTCTTGTTGCAGCAGCAGCAAAATCCATAGCATTATTCTGTAGGACTTTGCACATCATGATTCTGCCATTTCAGTTAGTCTTAACAGCTGGAGGATAGAAAAAAAATGTTCCAGTGCATTATTTGAAATTTGTCATGTTGATTTAGTTTCATTAGTGTTATTAAATTTTATTCTGGAATGGTTTACATATCAAGAATACATAATGGGTTTCAGTGTGGCCTAGGATTTATTCCTTGAATGAGGAAAGACTCTACTGTGACAAAGTCATAAAGCCTTATTGACTTGATCCTTTTCCATAAACTTAGGATTCAGGGAGTTAGACCTAATATTAAATTGATATGATGGTTGTATTTTCATCAGGAGAATAACTGCTTCCAAAATAAAATCTCACAGTGAGTCTAGACCTATGGAGTTGCTTTAGAAATCTGCTATTCTCAGGCACGAATAGAAAATATTCTCCTAATTAAAGATTTTGTAGGCAATAAGTGTGAAGACAACAAGTACAAATATGCAGATTTAATGTACTATCCAGATCCTGAAGCAAATCAGATAAAAAATGTAACAAAAAATAAAAGTACATATACATATAGAAGGATTTAAACATGTGAAAGGATATTTCTAAACAAAGAAATATTGAACACAAAAATCCCTATCAAAATCAAAGTTGTATTCAAAGACAGGATGAGCCAGCTAAAATCCTACATCCAAACAAATTGAAATTACAGAGGATACTCAAATTTGATTTGAATTGAGCTTTTGAATCTCTTCTTTCTAATGGGACCACTCACAATTCTAACAAATTTTTGAGTTGGATCTAAATATTCTGGCGTAAGCAAACACTTAAATGTGAGCGACTGCTATTTGGTCATGTTCCTGGAGGTTAATTTGCAATAGGAGAAAGTTGACGTGTCATATTATGTAAATTACTGAAGATCACATGTCACCTCAGAGAGATATACTCTTGCTGATTTGTAAATTAAAGACAAGCCACAGAAGTTCCTAATTCCTTCACAACACAACTACTCATGAGTTTCTGCTGAAAGACTGCCATCAAAAGGCAATAAATCTTCAGGAAATAATATCACAATGCTAGCTCTACAGCATTTATGACTTTTTTTCTCAACTTTCTCTGGAATATTTTTTCCAAACGTAAGCAGATGGCAAAATACTCAGTGGGTCAACTTTTGTGTTCAAACACTCCCAAGGGTTTCCATTAATTCCAGTCTTCTCTGCACCGACACAGACAAGAACAGAAATAGCTACCCATCCTTCCTTAAGATGACCACATTTTTCCTTGCTTCACTCTATCTGAAGTATTATTTGAAACTAATGTCCTTGTTCAGTGCTTTGTGGATGCAGAAGAATAATGAGAGAAAACACAAAATAACGCTTCTAGCTGAAGTGAATTAGCAAATCCAGGACTTAGCCCAGATCCATCCTTCTCCTAGTGAAGCCAGGATGGCCTGATCTTGCTGCTCCTGTGCCATTCCAGCCACCCAACCGGGCAAAACAAGAGCTTCTCTGGAGGTCGCAGACTGCTGCCAAGCTGAAATTTCTCAAGAAGCTAAACCAGTATAGAACACCAGATTTATTTATTTACCAGTTTACTGGGGTAAAACAAATTCCTCAGAGGGCAGATTTTTAGAAGAATTCAGTGCTGACCTCATTCTGTCACTATTGATGTCAGTGAAATCCGCTAAAACAAAATAAACCCAATGATGGACGAGTCTGCAAATCTCACATGCTGTAAACCATGAAGTTGACGGCAACTTCATTAGCTGCATTGCCGCTAATGAACAAAGCCTAGCCAGGGTTAAGGGCTGGCAGTGCATGGGGGAGCGTGCTGGGCACCACAGCTCCCTGGGATGATGTCCACAGCTGGGTGGGCGCTGGAGACGTGCACCCATACGTGGGAAGCCACCATCCATCGTGTTTGTGCTGAGGTGCCAGGCGTTGCCAGGGGTTACTGCACACACAGCAAGGGACCGGGGCCCAACAACACAGGGAAAAGCATTTCATCCCAAAAAAGGAAAACATCAGCTATAGAAATGCAACAGTGGAGGCAAAACACAAGAGATAATCAAATGTTAATACAAGTGCATTCCTCTCCAGTGCAATGAATAAACATCAGAAAGCATGAGGAACGTGTTTCAAGAGGACCTTCTCTAACAATAAATTCAGATAACTCAGTTTCAAATGTACAAAGACAAGCAAGAGACCCACTGCAGACCTGTGATGGCAGCTTGGCAACACCCCCACATAGGAGAGCCATGCTGCTGAGCCAGGGCCAAGTTGCACGTAGCCACTGTCCCCACAGCTGCCCTCAGTGCCCACAACCACCACCAACCCCATCCCAGCAGAGCAAGGGTCAGGCTGAAATATTGCTGCTAACAGTGATCAACCACAAGGTGCAAGCAGTCCACAACTGGGAGGCATTAAACTTTTATGCCTCAACATGAACCAACAGCATCTCCTGAGCAGCTGTGCAAAAGAAGAGGGGAGGTGTCCCATATGACACCTATTTTGAGTGAAGGCAGCCATCAAAACAGCAAACACTTAAATGCTGACTGCTCCATCTTCAGACCACACACATTTGCCATTAGCCACCTAAACATACAATATTCTTCAGGTGCTTTCATTTCTTGACCTGGCCCACTGTGCAGAAACAATACTGAGCTAGTCGTAGGTTAAAAAAAAACTTTACATTTTAATAAGTACATAAAGCTGTTAGCTTGACAGTCCTGTTTTCCATAAAACTCACATTCGTAACAATCAATAAAGATGGAAGTTTGCTGCAATATAACCCATGGGTCTGCCTAAAACTTAGATCTCCATTAAAGGCAAAATGTAGTATAGGCTTCATGCCAGATGAGTCTTTTGTTTCTTTTCAATGAGAGAAAGAGTGCCAACTATGATAAAGTTTTAGAAGGAAGTAGTCTATTTTCTAACAACATGACTGAAACTAGCTGTTCATTACAGGTGGGCTCTCAACAGCCAATACTATTAATTAATATCTCTTTCTTCCTTATCTCTGATTAAGACAAGAATACAAATTATTTTTAATTCTGTTTCTAACTCAACATTGATATTTACTGCATTGCATTTCAAATTAGACATTCCTCTGTTTAAAAGGATAGAATCAGATGAAAGCCAGAGACTTGGCCTTCTTAATGTGGTACTTTTTGCAATTTTTATCAAGATTTCACAAGATTCACGTGTAAGGAATATGGTTGCAGTAGAACATCATTTGACACATGCAAAATAAACGTGTTGCTCTGAGTCCATTCAGCACAGGAATGACAGATTCATAGCACATTGAGATCAACAGCAGACTTTGCATAGGCAGTATTGAACTTGAACTGCATCCAACATTATGGAAAACAGACAACATACACTGGGAAAACAATAGCTCTGTCCATTAATCCACCTACAGTGAACTACTAGCATATCACAAGGGGCTACAGACAATCTTTTTAGCATCTTCCAGAGGAACTTTGATTCTGAAAGAGTCAGCCCTACCTCTAATAATTAACCCCTGTAAAAACACCCCTAATAACATAAACTTAGATATTGATAGATTCAGTCAGCATCTCAAAAATTTGCTTTGTCCAGGAATATAAATCAGAATGATAAGTCTTAGAAATGTGAAAGAATTATTAGATCAGAACTCATGCCTTTCTCCTGACAATGCAAAATTATTTCCTAGTGCTTTTGTATACTTGTTATTTTTTAAATATACATAATTGCAGCAGTTAAGTATTATAGCTTGGGTAAACAGAACAAGAAAGAGACTATTTTTAATGGAACCTCACTACAGACCTGGTTTGTGCCACGTGGTCAATTTGCCCCACTGTTATCCCTTTGCTTCCCCAGCTTTAATAAGAGAGACAGTAATACCTGTCTATTCCCCAAGACAGTTATGCTGATTACTTATCACTTACCAAAATCTTTCAAACTGAAAGAAGTGTCACAGAGGCAATATGAGACATAATTTGGGCTTTCACTGTTTTTCTTAATTCCTTTTCGTGTTGAGAGCCAAGACTCATTTCTGATAGCTATCATGTTCTGCTCCTTCTCTCATCAATTATTTGAAGAAGTTACTATCATCCAAGGTTACACTTCTAATGATTTTTTTTAGTTGTTTAATTTAAAGAGTGTAAAATCACTCCATTTCCTCTTATTCTGGAGATCACCAGCTGTAATTATACATGGAAATGATGAAATGAAGAAAAACTAGATATACTCTAATCCACTTCCAGGGTCTAGCATTAGAAATCCAAGTCAGTTATGCCTATTTCAAACAATGTACCTTCACCAGTCCCTCAGGACAATAACACTGGCATTAAGTCATGGTGCAAAAGTTTGTTTAGAACAAAGATTTCATTTTCCTCACACATATGGTGGATCTATATTAAAAAAGAAATTATTCTTTTCAGACTATTTGGTCAATCAAGAATTGCAAGTTAAATACAAACACACCTAAAAAACAATCTCCAAACCAAAAGACACCTCTCCTCAAAACTTCCAACCCTCCCAAACCAACTGAAAAAAATATATTGCAAAATTTTGTTAGCTAAAGAGTTCAAGGAGATTGACCTTGACTCTTTCAAAGTATTCTTTGAAGAAAAGAAATGCTAGTGAGAACAGATCCTTTCACACATGAGAGGAATAAACTAAAGACTCAGAAATGGCTCTGACACGGAGTTCCTTTTCAAGTATTTCTTCAGTGGGAAAAGCTAAGAAGAAATGCCTGGAGCACTGAGGGAGAGTGGGATGAGAATCCCGACAAAGAAACTGCAACAACTGATAAAGGACATATAAGGGAACACATTAGGGAAATGTGAACAAATTAAAAAAAAAAATGGACAACCTGCACCCTACAGGACTTAAAAGAATAAGTTAACCTCCTTTATGTTCACTGTGCATAAGCCAAATAGCTTAAAACTTAGAGCAATGGAAGAGTAACATTACCAACTTTAACAACAGGAAGGGTACTGCAGCCAGGCAGTAATCTCGTAAATCCACTTTCTGTTCCTAATCATCACTTTTGACTTCAGTGAGCCTTGGGTACAGAGCCTTTAGCAAGGACAGGCAAGTATCACAAGCCCAGATGAACTTTAATAGAGGTATTATGTTGTATCTCACCAGATCTTAGCTGAAAAAGTAATTCACATTGGCTTGGTCATTTCCATGTGGCTTTCAAGTTGCTGAAGTAATGAAATTACAGGAAATAAGCTGTAATGTAGCAAGGTGGTGGGAAGTGTCTCCTGGCTACCATGTGGATGACTGCTAGGAACAGTCTTTGTTGGACTTCTTTATTAATGATCTGGAAAAGGGAGTGCACGGCACCTTGATGAAGCTCACAGATACAAGTATGAAAGACAAAGATCAGTGTACGATGAAAATAACAGAGAATTTCCTAGAGAAGATAGAAACATGGAAGGAAAATAACTAAATGAGATTCAGCTTTGAAAAAATGCAGGCTAGGAGGACATCTGAGGCGAAACAACAGGAAGGAGAAATCTGGGACGCAATAATGATGAAAGAGATCGAAGAGAGATAGCTCAAGTTAAATGACATGAATTGGCAACATGATATGGTGTGAAAAGTGCAGTACAATACTGGACAGAGTAAACAGTATCACATCACTGAGTAAGGAAGGAATAGTCACTTTCTGCATGGTGCTGGTGCATCCTCATCTGGAATACTATATGCATTTCTGGATATTGACAAATTAGACTGTTCAGAGAAGAACACCAAACACGATCCAAAGACTAGGAGGATTGATTTATGAGGAGAGATTAGAAGAGTTAAAAATATAAATTGCTTTGCTAAGAAATGATTAATGGGGGACATGATAACAGCCTACAAATATTTGAAGACCACCCGTGAAAGAAAGGCATTTTTCAGTGGGATTCACAGGGAACAGCAAAGATCCCAGAGAGTGACTAAGAAACAAAAACATGTTCTGAGTATCAAAAAAGTGCTTCCTAAAATGAATTATGACAATCTGTGGAATAATTTCCCCAGCAGAAGGGACAGGGAGTTTTACTTAAAGCTTTTAAATGCAGACTTGAAAAATCCCTTGGGAAACATGTACACACAACTGCAAAGGTCTAGACTCAGTGACCTCTGTGATCCATCCCAGCTTAGCCAAGCTGGATAGAGTTAGCAACTCCCTTTTCTCCAAGATGAATTGCGCACAGGAGAAATTACTGTATTTGTAAGGATCCTACATTCTTATTTGGGTTTCTCCCTGTGCTGTTTGCTAACTTGGCATTCATCAGACTGAAACAATAGCTGCTGTTAGAGAAGTACTTCTATTACTTGAGGGTTGTGTTGAAAGTCTCAGCACCTGTCTCACCACTGCATGCAGATAACAAATCAGCACCCTGATATTCAGAGCCTTTCAGTGACTTAGTTGGGTTCTTGATGAGCTACATTCAAGGTAAATATTGGCTGCAAGTGTATCTTCCTTCTTCTAAAGGTGAAAAAATGACTGTATAGCAAAGCCTGACTACTCTGTTTATGTCAGGAACCTCATAGCTGGCTAATAACACTGGGGAAGTGAGACAGGCCTGGCAAGGCATGGAGCTAAAAGTAACTGGAATCCTCCTTCATCCAGCCACAGGGTGTTATCAAGGGAGACACAATACCATAACACGTGTCACACAGCAGCAACAAAAATTTTAAATCTTGCAGCTCCCTTAGCTATATATATCTCCTAAAGTTAGATTAATTGTGAGTCTTTCATCTTCAGCCATCTCTGAAAGGTCTTATCTTTATCTCTGCTTTCAGAGGTCCATAAATTTCTCTGTGTTCAAAGGCTCCATCCCTTCCCCCAGACCCTCTCTAGTTCAGAGAGGTTCAAACTCCTGGATGACTGTCAAGTCTCTCTGTATTTAATCCCCTTAAATCATCTGCCCCTTCATACTTCCTTCCATGTCGTCCACCAGCTTGCCTCCAACACTTCACCTGCTCAGTTCGTCTTTACTGAAACTTTCTGTTGGTAACTTCCCTTCTACCAAAACCTTTCCATAGCGGAAATCAACATCGTTAGTTTCTTTTTTCTGCTACATCTTTCAGCCTGGCTGGTCACCTGCCTGTGTGCTGCTCAGCTTGGAATACACCTGTTTTCAGGAATTCCCTGCAGCCACCAGGTGAACTGCAAATGGTTTAACCAGATGGTTTCTGAACCACCCTGGTATTGGGAAACTAAAAGATTTAAAGGCAAAGTAAATTTTAAAACCATCAAGATTGTTTGAATGGTTTTACTTTTTCTGGAGACATCTTCTCCCCTTCTCCAGAGGCAATATTATCCATTAACAGTTGCCAGTTATTATACTTAAAGCATTCACTGAAAATGCTATTGTGAAATATATTCAACTTTGATACTTGCTTTCTGCTAAGTAAAGGTATTTAAATCACTAAGCAAAAATGGATTCAGTTTATAACCAGGCATCTATGTCTTCAGTCATTTTAATTCATGGTTTTCTACATGTGATATGACTAATTCAGGTGGATCAGTCCCTGTACACTAGGTTATCATAATTATGCACTATACCAATTTCAAAATTAGTTCCAGCTAGTTAGCTTCACCGCAAGACAGTTCACACTGCCACTTGAGAATTCAACCTAGTCTGATGATGGATTCATATAAAAAGCAAAATCCATTATTTATACACTGTAGGAAAATAAACTCTCTGGCTGGCCGGGGATATGAAGCATGTGAAGGGTTTTCATTTTAGATGGTTGGAAATTTTAAACTCAAGCAGCTTTTAATCAACATACCATTGAAAACAAATTTCAGCAATTGCATTTCTTATTCAGCAGCTATGTAACTGAAAATAGAAGCTCCAAAAGCTTTATGGCCTATTACTCAACATGTGCTTTTAATAAATTAGACGTAAATAGCAGTTATTGTGTATCAAGAAAAGCAAGAAAAGACAATTAGTTTCAATAAGCTGGAAGGGCTGAGAAGAGGACTACTTGTCCTACTGTTCTGAAATAATTCCTATAATACTTGCGTGTATCAATTTTCTGTTATCAAGTTACAGTAGCATCTAGGCTCTCAAGTTTCATAGCAGTAAAACAGTTTTTAAAAAGCTAACACCAGTTACCTAGAACTAGGCACCATTATCTGTAACTATGAGTGCCAACACCAAGGCTCAAGCAAGCTCTCAGCTGCTGAGCAGAAGCTGTAAGAGGAGTGCAGAGGGGTTGATTAGTGCTGAGAGGTACTTTGTGTGTGAGAATCACAAGTAGGGTACGGGCACCCTGCCACAGAGCTGAGCTTCCCCCAAGTCTGCGAGGGCCCCGTAATGCTCTGCTATGCACTGCCAGTGGGCACCAGGCACTGAACAAAGCAGAGCTGCAGCAAATGCCATTCAGTGTTGCATTTCAAACTTCTAACAGCAACGGGTTCCTTACTCCCAACGAAACCCAGGTGTGTAAGCACCATTGTCATCAAGGCTTCAGGAACCATGGTTACAGGAGTAAAAGGGAATTAAGAAAGTGTTCAGCCTGGAGGAGCAGAGCAACAAGCAACTACACACACACACAAATTCACTGAAATAGAGTGAATTCCCTTCTACCTGCAAGTTAAAGGAAGACAAGCTCATGCTATTTCTGGCCCTGAAGTTTTCTATACTCCCAACGGCTTTCCTTTCACACTAGGTGAAGGCAGCTAATGATGAATCATACAGACAGCCTGCCAAGACTACACACCCCAGCAAGTGACCAAGATATTGGCTATAGTTTTTCACATGGACATCATAAGACAAAAGTGTCATAAAAATCAATCATGGATTCACCATGTGTAGTGACAGCCTCAATCACCTCCCTTCATTACTCCCTATCCTGCATCCTTGTGCTTTGGTTCTGGAAGCTCATTCATTAGTGCCATATCATGGGTCCTCTTTAGTTGTTCAACTCAGAGATCTGGTTGGAAGGAGTAAGGTGCTAAGAAAAGCAAACACAGGCCACAGGTCTGCCTATATAACAGGAGATCTAGCACAAGTAGGGATGGCAAACTTGCTGCCTTTGGACTGTGTATCCTCCTGAGAGAAACGACTAGAGTATATTTGTGAAGTCTGTGAAGATTTGCTACTAAGCCACCTGGGGTGGGCCACTGTTGAGATTTAGGGATTGTGAATTGGAACAAAAATCTCAGTAAAACAGTACAAAAATTCCTTTATGTGTGTGTGTAATTACAATTTGTTATGAAGAATAAGAAACATCATCCAAAGGCAATTCTACAGGAGCGACTGCACTGAAACAAGCAGCAAGCAGCAAGAGATGTGCCAGCCCAGGACAAATGTGCATGGAGCCACTGGCAGTGCATGCATGGAAAGACAAAATCTAAACATCCAAGTAAGGTCTTCAGTAGAACAGTAGACAGTATTGCAGCTGATGGTGATAAAAATATTCACCAGAGAGAAAAGCAGTATGTGCTTCTTCAGGTTGGACAGTGATGCACAGACTGAGGCAGTACAGGGATCTGGATTATTCACAGTAACAGAAAAGCCAAAGGAAGAGGATGAAAGTCTATTACTGGCTAAATGTCAGTTCTATGGCTTCTTTGAGAAAATCTCATCACTGAAGCAGCAAAAGACAAAAATAGTCTAAGAAAAATCTCAGGATATTTTCCATAGCATAGTGACAAATTACACCTTTTCCAGTTTGCTAGTTATTACTTATATCTCCAGTAAGGAAAGGCTCAATGGTACATATTTATCTTTATCCATTTTTGATAAAAGATGAAAGTCACTGGAAACATACGTCTGGCTTTTCACATAAGGTGGCTGGTGATACATATTCCAAGCACCTGTTGCCAGCATAAAGGAGAAATTCATCTGGGATTTGGTTTAAAGCTACTAGAAAATTGTTTTCTCCTCTATTTAATAAAATTACTGAGAAAAACACGGGAAGGCTAGTCAGGCATAGATGAATATGTGAGAAGGACAGCAGATGTCCTATTCTGCCTGAGAATGGAAAGTGACACTGGAGAAAACCCAAGACTTATCATATATGCCAAAATCAAACTAAATAAAGCAAAAGCCCAGAAAGCACCTATTCTTCAAAAGCAAAGAAGGTATTGGCTTATGTAGGCTGGAAAAAAAGCTAAATATCCTATGCTATTTTTCTTTCTTTTCTGAGCTAGCCCAAAGAGAAGATATTACAGGTGAGTATCTGTGTCAAAAGCACTGAATTAGTTGTGATGCAGCTGATATAACTATCATTGACAGTGCCATTATTTAAAGTAGTCTGCAGTCAAGCATAGACTCAGACATAATCTCACCAACAGCTCCCATCCTAATACTTTCATAGGAAATAGTGCCAGATTAATAAAGAGCTTATTGAAAAGCACCCAGAGTCAGGGCTTGATCTGTATTTAGAACAACCAAGTTCCAGAGCAGCACCAGTAATGCATGGAGCTGTCACCTGAGCATATTTTTTCTTACAGAAAACCGAAATCAAAACTAGCTACATTATTAGACAGTGGAGTCTTATGGAATTGGAGGGTGAGATAGCAAAGCAAACTCTTCAGTTAAACTTGATGTTCTCAAATCCATCTCCTCCCAGAATAAAGGTGAGAGCTGGTACTGAACTTCATGTGGATTTTGAGCTTCCTGGCAGCTGCAGGTGTGTGTGTTTTTTACAGTAATTGCTGTATAAGTAATCCCTTAATTTTCTTCTGTACATCCTCTCCATACGCTCTGCAGACCATCAGCATCCACTTATTGCTATCTCTGACTTGATCCATTCTGTCAACTTGTATTACAGCACTGCTCTTTGATATGCATGAATGACAATTATTTTCTCTTTTGTTATGTAAATACGGTCAGCCACACAATTAACTCAAATCTGTAGTGTATACTGCTTCAGGGCCCTTCAGGTATTTCATTTATGCAAAACCGCATATTTGGAATATGAAACTTGTTACGATTCAGAGTGTTTGATTTAAATAAAACAGATCTTGGGTTTTTTTCAAATATTATTGCAGAGGGGATTTTGAATTGTTACATAAATAAACATCTCATTGGATAGTTCTGCATGTAGTATGATTTTGTCTAGATCATAAGTGGTTTTATCTTTAGAAATATCCAGCTGTAAACATATTTTTGTTGGGCAAAATACACAAATACCTAAACAGATAAAGGAAAATAATCTTGATATCAAGGGTCACAAGCTTTCACAACCTCTACCAAAGAACATTGAAATTGTTAGCTGAATGTAAATAACTGTAAAAAGCACAGAAAATAATCCTTTGAGTGTCACATTCCCAAGGCTCACTACCTACTGCCCTTCAGAGCAGCAGACTAAGATGGAGCAAGACCAGGAGGACTGGTGCCAGCCAATGGCACAAGGCACGGGTATGGTGTGCAGCCCGCTTTCCGTGACATCATATCTGGTAACGACAAATGAGGGTGGGGCATTCCCTGACATCATAGATGGTAACGAGTGAGGGTGAGACATCCCCGATGTCACAGGTGGTAACATGGAGTGAAGGCATCTCCTGATGTCACAGATGGTCACACCAAGTGAGGGTGGTACATCCCCTGATGTCACAGATGGTGACACCACATGAGAGTGGGGCACCCCTGACATCACAGACAGTGACAATGGCTGAGGGTGGGACACCCCAACATCACAGACAGTGACAGTGGCTCAGGATGGGGCATCCCTGACATCACAGACGGTAACAATGGCTGAGAGTGGGGTACCCCTGACATCACAGACAGTGACAATGGCTGAGGGTGGGGCGCTGAGAGTGGGGCGTGCCTTACATCACAGACAGTGACAATGGCTGAGAGTGGGGCGCTGAGAGTGGGGCGTGCCTTACATCACAGACAGTGACTATGGCTGAGGGTGGGACACTTCTGACATCACACACAGTAACACAAAGTGAGGGTGGGACATCCCTGACATCACAGACGGTGACACCGTGTAAGGGTGGGGCACCCCTACCGTTACAGAGTGTGACACTGGCTGAGGGTAGGGCACCCGTGATGTCACAGGCGGTGACACCGGCTGAGGGTGTGGCACCCGTGACGTCAGCAGCGGCCGCAGCGCGCGGGGCGAGGCCGCGGGAGCGCCGCCGCCGCTGGGTGTCGCTGCTGCTGGGCGGCGGGAGGGGGGGCGGGAGGAGCCGCGCCGGACCCGTCGCCATCTTGTGCGGCCGCGTCAAGGCCTGCGAGGGGCGGAGGGGCCGGGGCCGGCGGGGCTCGCCGAGGCGGAGGGCGGGAGGGATGCGATTTGCCGGTGTCCGGGGCGGGGCGAGCGGCAGGGAAGGCTGAGCGAGCAGTCTGGATAATTGGCTGGAAAATTGGATTTGTGGGCAAAGAGGAAATCAGATCAGGGACAGAAAAGTGATAGGAATGCTGAACAAGGGCTTGTCCTAGAAACAGCAGGTGAAGTCGGGGTTCGCTGCTGCCGGGCGGCGGGAGGGGTGAATCACAGAATCGTAGAAGAGGTTTGGGTTGGAAGGGACCTTAAATCATCCAGTTCCAACTCCCCTGCCATGAGCAGGGACACCTCCCTCCAGACCAGGCTGCCCAGGCCCCATCCAGCCTGACCGTGAACACCTCCAGGGCTGCGGCAGCCGCAGCGTCCCTGGGCAGCCTGTGCCAGTGCCTCACCACACGCATGGTGAAGAAATTCTTCTGTAGTCTAAATCTGTCCCTCTCCAGTTTATATCCATTCCCCCTCATTCTATCACTACAAGCCTTTGTGAACAGCTTTACTTAAACCTTTTTACACTTCATTCCTGCATTTGGTCCCTGGAGATGGGTTTAGGCTGTGCGGTTTGTGAGTGCATCTGACGGCATTGCCTGCTGCCGAGTGGAAGGTGGTTTCCCACTCCCAGGACAGCCCAGGTGACGGTGAAACTCCCCTGCCGATACTCCTCCACTGAAAGGGGGGCAAGGACAGTGCCTGCAGCAACACGGGCATGTTCATTGCAGCACCCTGTGTCACATTTGTTGGTTCCTTTTCAGGGATATTTCAGGGTTACCGTGAAAGGGGCGGTTCTGGCTGAGGCTGCTGTTCAGTAGGCCACGTTTAGGCTCCATATGGCACTGCAACCACTCAACGTGTGCAGGGGTATTCTCAACACTTAATAAAAAAATGGTGAAGAGAAATAGAAATGGTGAGGTGAGCAGCTTGTAGTAGAAATGATTTGCCATGACAACTGTGTGCAGAGGTGAAAGGTGCTCAACGTCTCTGGCAAGTAAAGGGTCTGATTTTAACCTGACTTAGAAAAAGGTAGATTCAATGCAAGCCAGTACAGAATCAAGCTTTTTAACTGTTACTGGAAAACTACTCAACCTGAATGAGGGCATTTCGAAGAATTAGATATCTCTTTCAGAACTCTTCAAATGACAGAACAGCGACAGCAAAATCACATAGTTCAGCTCAAGCAATGTTTTACAGGCAGGCTCTCACCTTTGCTGTGTGGGATGTTCTATCTGGGGAAGCTGCCACCATTGGAGGGCAGGGATGGGAGAGGTTATTGGATATATGCCCTTTTTCCTTCCAAAACTGAGGTGGAGGGGAGAATAATGCAGGCCTTCATTCGTGCCCTGGAAGCTTCATCTTTGCATAGCCACAGCTGTCACCAGCTGGACACCACAGGGCTTGTGGTCAATGATGCCTTAGCAAGCTGTAGAAGGTACCAGTGGTGGTTTGTTACTACAATATAAACAAGAACATGTTCTTCTGTCCATCTCCTTTCTTCCTTAGTCTGTGAGCTTTCTAAAACAGCTGAGTCCCTTCACCTGAGTTTACAGTGAGAGATGTCTTGTGTCTCCTTAATAAAAGGAGACATTTGAAGAGCGCTGTGAATCCCCTTTGGACTGAGAGTATTTCTAGAACTCTTCTCGTCACAGCAAACTGCTGTGTAGATTAAGCTTTAAAATTTTGCAGTTCAAATAATGAACTTACTTTCATCAATACCAGCAGCACTGTTGCAGGAAGCATTGGCAGTCTATGAGAAGACATCTTACAGTAGCAGCAGGGACAGGTTGAGAGCCAGTTGTGTTTTCCTTCTCATACACACAGAGGCACCCATGCTCAGTAGTGGTCTGCTCTGTCAGCAAATGGCTAACAAGTGTGTAACAACAAGCATTTCTAGACAGATTTAAATCATCCCTCATGGTTTTATACCTCATGCACTTCTCATGGTCATTAAAGTATGAAATTTGCCAGTTCCATATAAAATTTAGCTAGAATGTCCATGAGTTACAAATGCCTTTATAAAACAAACAAACCTATTAAGCCAGAGTTGGTGGCCACCAGCCTTCTAACTTTTGGCAAGAGTTATTGGCAGCTAGACTGAGTGTCTCTGCTGCTTAACACAAATCAGAATGTGCAGATAGCTGTAACAAGGGAAACGTCAAACAAGTACCAGAAGGAATTAATGAATACAAGGTTTTTCTTGAGGTTTTATATTTTAGCTAATCCACCACTTTTAACATCTTTACTAATTTCCTTGTTTTAAGAACAAGCAATCCCATGTTTTATGAACATTCTAAATCCTGCTATAGGAAAGGTGTCAGGGTCCCAAAACCTGCTGTGTGCAGTTCGTGTCACGGCCAGACATCAATAAAGACATAAAGAACAAAAGAGCATCTTGCAACAACGGCAAAATTGGACATACTGAAGCCAATCCCCACCTCCGGGAATGTATTACTGTTTCTCTACTAGATAGATTAGATTGGAGTTCATCAGGGAGTTGCTGTCTTTCTTAGGAGAGTTAATTCCAAGCTCATTTGTGAATTTATCCATAGAATAAATAAAGCATGAACAGCAGCAATGTGAATACTCACCCAAGGTTTGTCCATCCTGAATAAAAAACAACCAAACCTGTGGCGGGGATGCTCTCTTTTGCTAACCCAGACAGTAAGATGTACTGGTGGCAGCAGCCTTTATGTAAGAGCACCTCCTTTAGAGCTGCAAACTTCTTTTATGTGGGTGCCAATCAGTTGATCACACTTACCAGTCCTTTCGGACTGCTGAACTGAATTTGAGCAGGCAAGTGAGATTTCTTTGCCTGTCAACCAGCAATTGTCCTAGGCACAGTTGTTCTAAATAAAATCACAGATGTTGAAGTCTTCCTCTGTTTTGCTGCTGGTAGCAGAACACAGCTTGCTGCAGCTGATATTCTGGTGCTTTCAAGCTGGTTTTGAGGACCATATAAAAATAAGTTGTTTGTTTAACCCCAAGTAAGAACAGAAGAAGGAAGTCTTTTGCACAAATGGTGAAGATCCTCAATCTATTCCCTTTAATGTAGCAGAAAGGGGTCATAAAAGTCCCAGTTCTGCAGTGAAGGGATCCCTTTGATGTAAAGAATGTGAAATAAACTTTGTAGAGTTCTTCCAAATTCCAGTGCACAGAAGCGGGAGCAGGGGTTCTAGATGGAGGTGCTGTGCAGTCCAAGCAGTGTTCTGGCCCTTAGAATGACTGGGTGGGGGGCTTGTGCAATTTAAACAACTCTGTGCATGAATACAGTAACTTTGCAGACTTACCAGAGGCTTCAGAATTACTCAGGCTCTGGATACCAGGGAAGATTTTAAAGCCACTTTATACCTAACCTTCTAATCCCTTCCTAATAATTTTATATGTATTGTTTAAGGATTACAAAGATCTTGGTATCACTCATGTTCTTGAAGCAATTGCAGCTATTCATACAGAAAGCCGTTTAGTATGAAATAGACTTCAAATGAGCCATGTTGCTAACTTGGTTTTCCACTTTATTCAGTTTGTGTTCAGTGCCGCTATTCTGGGCTTTTTATAATTGTTTTCATTCCTTGTTCTCATCTGTTAGCTCTGTGTTTCATAAGTCTGGGAATACATTCTATGTTTTGTTTTGAAGAAAAGATTTTTTCCAAAATTTAGAGTGTGACATATCCTTTTCTAATTCCACAGCTAAAATCCAGGCTGTAGGAATGCAGCTGCCCACCCTTCTTTTTCCTCTGAGCCACCTGCCCGAATCTTCATTGATCCAAGACAACACAAGTAAAGGAGAGATGATGGACTCATGGAGAGTTTTACAAGTGACAAGAGGACCCGGATGTTCTTCCAGTTCACTACAGGGCTGTGCTCAAATAGGCTGGACCTCCCTCTCTCCCATCACTAGGGATTCAGATCAATCAGTAACTGATCAGTGCTGGTTATGTGGCATAACCCCAACATGAAAAAGCATTCAGGCCGAGAGAGACAGACATCTAAGACAGTAGAGGACTACTAGGATTTTAGTATGAATCGTCATGGTTAAAATCTGATGAGATGTTTGTTTGTGGCTCAGTTCTGACCCTGCCCACATTCACATTAATTTTTTGAAAGCTTGCTTTTCCTTTCATTAGCAAACATGTTCAAATTCTAAATTTCCTGCCATCTGGGATTCAGTTTCTCCAAAGGGGCGACTACTAAAGAATGTATTTCGCACTCACACAAGGACTCCAACTTCAAATACGATGGGCACTTTTTTGGTCCATGTGAATTGCCATGATGCCATATTCCTCTTGAGCACAAACGCTTTCCCTGAACTGATTTGCCCTGGACCATATAAAGGGTACAGAGGGGGGTCCCTGTGATAGGAAGAGTTTGGTTTGTAAGGGATAATGAGAAGTAACCATTTAATGCCATAGAAAACGTCATGTAAAAATTCATTTACATCCCTGCATCAGAGCAGTGTCATTATTTCCAGAATCTGTAAGACAGCAAAATAAGTAGCACAAAGCATCAAACCCTTTTGTAAGGTTTTTCAAAATATGCTGTGTTTGTGCAGTGATAGGAAGAACAAGAGGAAAAAATACCTCCATAAAGCTGTGTTTCCTGGTATATTTAGCATATATTCAAGTGCTTCCTGTTATATTTAGAAACTACCAAATGACAGAAAAATATGGTTTGTAGTTAAGGTCCCTAATTAACACTTTGTCTGATGGCAGAATAAGTAAATATGCAAGATTCTGCATATTTGAATAAATCAATATTTAACAAATCTGAATGAAGATAAATTGAGGAAATCCTGTTATAAAGATGAACAAATAGATCTTTATTCTTTATAACATAGGCAATAGCTCTACATTGCACATGACAAGGTATTCTTTATGTAATAGGGTGAATGTGTATTGCTAATTCTGTGGAATACAGTGAATTGAGAACATGTATTTTAAAATTTCCATAATGGAGGAAGGCAGTGTGTCTGAAGTTACTCATACTTTAGATTATTATTATTACTGAAGACATATTTTACATCACTAGTTTTTAATATAGATGATATTTGCTTCTACTTTACAATTTACTTTGTTGTGGAGAGTGAAGATACAACACATGGTTGCATGGAATGCAGGTTCTGTTAGAACAAAGCAGGTGTGTTACTGACTTTTCACATATATCTAGTAAAAAAACAGTTTTCTACTTTCTTCATTTTGCAGTCCATCTGTTTCAGTCTTCATCCATATAAAAAAAAGCCCAAAAAGTCAACATACTGATTTTGTAATGTATCTGTTTGGGCAAATAAATTTTCTGTCTACACTGACATTTCTTAAATGAAGATAAGTATTATTGGAAATTTGCAACAAAACTGTAATTGAGTGCATTTCTTCACCTCTCCTTTTACACCCCAGTATAGCTTCACACATTTTTTTTTCGGAGAAAAAAAAGAGAGGAGTGTGTGGTGCTGCAGAGGTAGTATTACATAAAACTGTTGTATGAATTTTGTCCACTAGGTGGTTCTTAAAGACATATTTAAGAACATTGGTTCAGATTTTAAGTCTATGACTAGAATGATTGTAAACATTTTCTCCCTCCTCCCTTATTCAATATGCATTCATCAAAGAGAAATAATCTGAAGAATGTTTTGTTTAATACTCTACTATGTATGTAAGCCCTCAGAATTCTTAAGAAGCAAGTCATTGAAGTGATTTCAGCGGGGTTATTCACAGAATCCAGTCCTTGGTTTGTGAAAAAAATCCTCATTTGCAACTCACATACTCCATTTGTACCACAGGGATGCTAACCATTTGGAAATAATGCATTTCATTGGCATCATAGTGATGTTGTCAAAGTAAAAAAAAAAAAAAAATCATAGCCAAAAATAGGACAGGCGTAGCTGTAAACAACAATATACAGCAAAAATACAGAATATACAATATACAGAAAAAATATTTGGATTTGGAGCACAAGGCTCATTTGACTTTAAGACAGTTCGAGATTAAATCTGGGAATCTACCATATGGCTGAATCTTCCTGTAGAAGATGGAACAAGACAGTTTGAGATTAAATCTGGGAATCTACCATATGGCTGAATCTTCCTGTAGAAGATGGAACACCATCAAAAATCAGCTGGTGTGGAGCCACTGTGGGGTGTTCGCAGCAAGTGACTCCACTGGAGAACCAGATCACACAAAGCCACTTATTCTTCTGTTTGTTATTCCCAAACTTGAAAGAAGCATCATCATTACAGATGGAACGTGCAACTGAAGAAAACTTCATTCCATGAATGTTGTGGAACACAGGACATTCTAACAATATCCACTATCAAAAAAACTGAGGTGTATCAACAGCAATAAAAAGATTTCTCACACTTTGAGTTGACAAAATTCAAATAAAAACTATAGCAATTTACACCCACTGAACAGGCAAAAATTATGAGACCAGGTAAAAATATTGATGTCTGTCTCTCACATATGTCAAATTATCTTGGCATTAAAACTTTCTCATTATACAGTAGACATATTTTGCAAGAGTTTAAAGGTAAGAACTTAAACTTTGCAAACATTTCAAAAGATTATATTCTGTGATAAAAAGGAAAACTGAGCTTATGAAATAGATCTGCAACCATTATGGGCTTTAGTTTATTATGTTGCTCTAGTTTTTTGGTATGATAATGGTAAATTTCTAAATACATGGTAGTAATTTTCATATTCATTCTTTACTTAGATCTCATTTCAAGTGTGTAAAGTATGATTCCAATGGTCTTCACTGATTCATAGAAAATGTAGCATGGTCTGTGTCTTTATTAATGAAAGGAAAAATAAGAATGAAGTTATAGAATGAAATTAGGTTTAGAAATTTGTTCCGTCTTATAGCAGTTTTGCTGCAAATTATGACAAGATGGGCAATTCTAAAATGTGTATTGCTTGTAATGCAAACCACGCCTAATGAAAAAATGATGTAATCAAAAACTGTAGAAATACAGGAGGCTCAGGATTCCTCTATTTCCTTATGAGCAGGGCTTCTTGCTATAAACTAGTGGATTTACTTAGGTATTAGAAGAAATAAGGTACCACGATAACAGAGAAGTAGATATACTATTCATAGAGCAAAAACAGGGAGAACAGCTATTTCCTTCTTGTTACGTCTGCTATCAACTGAGCTAAACAGTTCGATCTAGTTACAGTATTTCCCAAAATGCTTCACAAACTGAAAGAGAGATCACTGCTTGCTCCAGTGACATTTTGATAGTCCAAACCAGCTGTTCAATAGGCCATAGAAATTTAATACAAGTACTTTGGAGACCAAGCATACTATATGATCCTGGAGGTGAAGTTTAGGTTGGAAGCATTATTTAAATTGGCATGGTGTCAAGACTAAGATATTAAGAAGATAAGATATTATTAGAGAAGATATTAATTTTCATTAATAGTAGTTTATGACAAAATAATGTAGTTTATAACAAATTACTGTTTAAAGAAAAACATGTAAGAACTGGGGGAAAAAATGGAAAGGTAAGTCCAACAAAATCAGTTTGGTTTTGGTATTCTGGTAAAACATATTCAAAGCAATAGCATGATACTAAAGAGAAAAAAACACAAAAGCCACAGGAAAAATAAAGAAAAATGCTTTCACATTTTTTTCCTGCCACAAGAGTGGCAATACTTCGTATTTGTTCAAATCCTTATGTAGTATAAGTAAATATAGCCTTTAATACAACAGTCTTTTCACATTAAGCTTCTGAACAGGGAATGATACTCCTACTCTACCTTCTAATTTCCTCTTCCTGTCCCATATATAAAACAGCTGGGTGTGGTTGTCTGATGAGACCAGCTGCCTTGGTCTCCCAAGCTATTTTACCCCTTCCTGTCTGTTGTGTGAGCTCTGCTCAGTTGAGGGGGGAAGGTGAGTTAATTTTTTTCTGGTTTTTTTTCGTAGCTGTTTTAATCTCAGTGTTTCTAAGCTGCCTAGAAATCAAGTGAGCACTATATTTCTCTTATCAGAAAAGTTGAAAATGCAGTAAGGAAGGAGCAGCAAGTCAGGAGATGCATAGAGAGAAGCCCCAGAGCCAAAGCTAGAAAATGGAGCTTTGTAACTTGTTTTGGTTTAGAGTGAGGCCAAACTACTTCAGTTAGATGAAGAGAGAAGGATTTCCAGGCAAGCTGCAAAAGGATGAGAGCTGTGAAAATCAGTCCTGCTCTGAATGAGAATAGAGGGGTGAAGACAAAGAGAATGTTTTCAAACTTAGGACACAAGTTAGTAATCCTGTGGCGTAGCATACTGTGATTGAAATCAAGGATCGTGGACAGTTAAAAAAGAGGAAGAAGGAAGAGCATACTAAAGTTACGTTGTGCTTTAGCTGGTGGCTACATATCTATTAGATGTCAGTGATGCTAAGAGATTCCTCCCATGAACATGGGGCATCACCAAATGAGTCTTTAGTCTTGAAAAGAGGCTGAAATATGCTAAAGGATAACATAATTTTGATGTGGTACAGAGCACAAGTCCCACAGAAAGCTGGAGGAAAGAATAGGAGAGCCCTTCTAAGGATTAGTTGAGATAAACAAAAAAAAAAAGTAGTGGAGATATGAGGATGTCAATTAAGTTTGGGGGGTGACGAGGTAAATATTTATTTGGTCATGTGCACTGGAGAGTGTTGAAAATAATAATACATAGACAAAATGAGCTTAGAGATAAAGGAAGTCAGTTGTGTTTCTGTTTGTTTGACTGTGTGTTTAAGGAGAAAGAGATTGCTCTATATTTCAGTCTTAAGAGAAAGGAGTAGAAAAGAGTGTAGTGGGAGTCTGAGAGGGCAGTTCAGGAGGTAGTTGTGGGCTGACTGGCAGAAAAGAATGCATCTGCAGTAGAGATTCTATGGAAGAGACTTGGGGTGATCACTGAAGGCAAAGGTAAACTGGTAAGAGGAAGATCAAGTCATGCTCTGTCAAGCTTCTTTTGAGACTGTTACAGTCTTGTGCGGTGAAAAGGGAATTGGAGAAAAACAAGGATGATCTGAATTGAAGTCACAAGAAATTGCAGTCTAGAGACTTATTTGTGCTGTGAGAGGTCTTCTGCTGGAGCGAGACCAAAATGGGGAAGAATAAGTTTCTGGTGGGGAAAATCATTCTGGTCACAGGCTTTTGCCAGAGACGTTCTTGAGCACAGGAACAGGGGCGGAAGAAGCAGATGTTTGAGGGACTTGGCAAAGCGGACAAAAATGTTGAGGCAGGGAGGAGTTAGGAGAAGGGGGAAAAGTTAGTAGTGTGCAGTGAGAATAGAACAGTAATGGAAGGGGATGCTTGAGAGCATGCAGAACTGTCTGCCCTTTGTTGATCCTAGGCAGGCCCTGCACTTGAGATGTGAATCAGTAAATAATAATAAGTATTTATCTAAATATAACAAAGCAACCTAGGCATCTGTCTGGAAGAGTAATCGGAATCGGAATGGTAATTTTGTAACTGTCAGTGTAACCCACTACATCAGCTGCAAAGATCCATGTTGAGGTGCGTGCGGAGAAGGAATCCCAAGAACGCTGTTTCATTCCTGTGCTTCCCAGCAGACTCCCAGTGCCTGAGGTTGCAAACAGGGCGGAGAGAAGAGAAAGGAAGGACTGGCATCCTTCTGCAGGCAAGGCAGAAGGTAGAACAGAATGGTCACTTTAAAAAAAAAAAAAATCTTAAAAAAGCCCATGCAAGAGCATCCAGTTTTTCTTGGGGAAAATAGTCAGTTATCCTTGAACCTAGGGAAACATCCAACTGAGACGGGTTGCCCTTTATTGGGGAAAGCTAAATAAACAGGCTTGCAGCTGACTTATTTACCTCTATATAACTAGAGAAAAATAGTCTCCAATGGCATCATACCGCTCTTCATCAATTTTTTTCTTTCTGTGTTCCTCAGCGTGATGGTATTTCTTAGCAGCATGTTTCACATCAAACATGGATTCCCAATTTATGAACTCTTCCTCATTATAGTAAGAGGAACATGATTTGGAAAGAGTTTTTAGCAGAAAAAGCTAGCACTGTTACAGACATCTGTAAACATTCAGCTCTGCTTCACACAAGGGAGTTTCATCTGTGAATGCTGAATCTAGGAGTAAAATGTGGAGATGAGGCAAGATGTTCTCAGCACCTATTTATAGAAAAATGTATAAAATACTATAAACTCTGCCACATGAGACCAAAGCTACATGACCCACATACTAAACTATTCACATGAGCCCATGCGAATGGCAAAAGCAAAACAAACAGCTTAAAAACCAATATAATTGAACATAAAAGCATCGTCAGGAAACATGACAATGAGTCCTGTGTCATTTCACGTTTTATGCAATGCAAAAGTGACACCTTATCCCTTAGGTTGCTAGACATTAATCAAACATACTGCCACACTTGAAAGGATAGTGCTGTTGAAGGAGAGAAGCCTTTTGTATATTCACTTTGTATTCTTTAAGAACTGCAGACTGAAGTAATGAATGGCGTCTTAGACCATTTGTCACATGAGGAGCCAGAGTGTCATACAAAATTTCTTATACCATACCACACTGTCCTTCCTTGTTATGCTGCTTGTTTTTCAGTACCAGGATATCCTTTATTACATGGGGGTTTTTTAAAGGTTACTTTTGGGCAAAAGAATGGCTTTGTTGAGCTGTGTAGCTGTTAGGATTTCTTATTACAGAAGGAGCTCTAACAGCTATGTAAGCATTGTAAATCTCATTTCCTTTCCTTCTGACTTTGTCCTGTGCTTTCCGTAGAAGTGTGACAATTGCTGACAGCTCACAGCAGAGCTGGGAAGAAATCCTAGGTTTACTGCTTGAGAATACTTCCAAGGTATTCAACCAAGTGTCACAGTCAGATTGAACAGGAAAGTGTCTATCCTATTGACCTGGTGGCTGTGATTTTTAAAAAGCATAGATAGGACAAATATGAAAGATTTCATTATGACTCTAGTTCTCAAATGCTTAAGCTGTGATGAGGCACGTCTTTGCAAATTCCTTTTACTTCCTCACCACCCCTCTTTCCAGTGTCTGCTCTCCTTCCTCAGTCCCCACCCTCCTTCTTTAAGACAACCGGTGTTAAGGCTGGAAACTTACCTAATGCCTATGTGATGACATCTGTGCTATCAAAGTTTCGGATAAAGCACTATGTGGTCCATGATCTGAGTTTCATATATCCACGTTGAGATCAGTCATTGCGAAGTATTATGGAATAGTTGCTGGAGGGCGTGGGCCATAGCCTTGCTCGACCTTGGGATTGCAGACACAGAGAATTGCTGAAGCTTCTCTTTCTTTAGCCTGGTGATCTTAAGCACAGGTTTGTCTGATCAGTTTGTATGCCACAGAAGTTAGGATGACAGCATAGGTTCAGACTTTAAATACAAGTAAGACTGGGGTGCCTCTGAGTCCTCCCTACTTACGTGTTTTTCACATGGTACGGCTTCTTCAGTGGGGAACTCCCCCAAAAGAGATATATGGCCTGACACTTAGCAGAGTGGCAGGCAAGACTGCCGAGTCTGCTAAAACATTTGTGGGAGTCTGGAAGCACTTTAGAGGCTGATAGATAAGAAGTTAGAAACATCTGAAGTTTTGAGGAGGAAAACAAGATTTATGGTGACTATGAAGAGCAGGAAATCGAAACTGTTAAGAAATCAGCTTCAGGTCATCATAAAATTCTGATCCCTAGTTTCACATTAAGGAACAGAATACTACTAGAAAATCCTGCCTGTGGTAATAAATAAAATTAATAATTAGCTACTATATACTGCTTTTCATCTATAGATCGCAGTGATAAGAACAACACAGTGAAAGTCTAATTTATTGCAGCTAAATAGTTGACTGTTAAACATTGCTTTTTGTGGGACTGTAAATTCTACCTGTTGACATAAGCTCGATCTTAGCTGCTTTCTGGACTGGACTGCTTTATCGTTTAAAATTAACTCCTTGCAGACATTTTCAAGAGTTATTGTTTCTTGAAAGTGTATTATGAAAAGGAGAAATCCCAAAGGAGAGAGAGAAATAAATTGGCAAAAGACTTTGGCACTAATTGTAACCATGGCCACATTTATTGTTGTACAAATCAATTAGGACCATATATTGTGAGTCTTAATTGAGGAAAACTGCCATTTTTTTACTGAAAAACTTGGACCTAGAATATGTAATCATTTAATCACATCATTTCTCTACCACTATAGGAAACAGTTTTTATTTAGTACACTCTAAAACTGTAAGATCATATTGCAAGGTGTACCTACTGTATGTCTTTTTAATATAAGCAATAAAACTCTGAAGTGCTTGTTGAAACAAAATGTTAGGGAGATTTTTTTTTCCCTCACTTAAAGGCTTTGGAATTTGCTCTGTATTTAACCGTAGGCTGTGGCCTTAACTCTGAAAAATTATTAATAAGTTGCTGATCCTTTGTTTTTGTTGTCCCAATTGAAGGCCTTTTGGAGTTTGTGCAATGAAGAGCAAATTTTCATATAAGTTCCTTACAGTGGTTCAAAACTGATTGCCCAAATTATTGGTCAGTGTTGCAACATGTATTTCTAAATACATATTTTAATGCCTAACACATATGTCCAAGTTATTACAAAGAATTACTGCAAGGGTGAAGAAGATACATAAGACTAGGATAATGTCTATGTTATACTTTGAAAAAATCCAAAGGATATCCTTTGGTATAGGTTTGTTTGAACAGTTAATAAGGTTGTATATCCCTAAATGTGGCTAGAAGCTACACTTGGAAGCAGGCCAGAACCCACATGCTTAGACATATCTGATGGCTCAGTGTGATCACAGCAAACAGATTGGTGACCCTTAGCTGTTGGATATTTTCCTTAGAGAATTGTGGAAAAAAGGAGGCAGATGGAAGCATTGGTTCTAATCTTTGATTTATCTAAGGCATTGGTATTTTTGCCAGACTTCTTTTTCAAGTCTGATGAGAATTATATGAAGAAGTGTATGTCCTTTTTAGGTTACATATGACATGGGTACTGACTGGTGACAATGCTTATGTTTATTGTGTCCTTGAACCAAAGCCAACGAGATGTTTTGGGAAAGTTTGGATACAAATGTAATATAAACTTTGAAGCCCTGAGTCATCATTAGTGTGATAAAGGTGTGTTAACGTACCTTGTACAAGAAGAACTTCTTTAAAAATTCAATCAAGGAATTTCCTCTGCCGCTCAGGGAGGTCATCCTGGCAACCAAAATGATTGAGCTAGTAAGAACAGCAACAAACATGCACCTTTCATTTTTAAGGACTAATAAGCTGGAAGGGATGAGAGTGGCGGAGGGGAGGCAGAGTACCTATTGTTAGCACAGAAGGAGAAGGACCACAGAAGAAGGTGCTACTTTGGTGATCTTTTCTGAGGAGGGAGTGAAGAACTTCTGAAAATATCAAAATATGATTGTCCGGTACTGGCTTCTGTTACCATCACCCACTTGAGTTTCGCTTTCAAGATTTATTATATCACTCTTAAATCTCTTGAAGTCATTACAATCTTGCCTTTCATCTAGTCTGTATATAAATAATTGATCATCATAAGGATTGAAAACTGTGGAAATGAAGACAGCTTAACACAGATATTCTTTA
The DNA here is from genome assembly GCF_017976375.1 of Cuculus canorus. Lineage (NCBI taxonomy): Eukaryota > Metazoa > Chordata > Aves > Cuculiformes > Cuculidae > Cuculus > Cuculus canorus. The sequence continues at coordinate 24,466,281 of NC_071406.1, read as the reverse complement.
TGACATCAATTATAGGGGGAATCATTTGATGAGAACAGAGAATATTTCAAATGGTACAATAATGCTAGCTCCGAAAATTACTTTGTATTTGAAATGAAATGTGTATACTGATTGGTTCTGTTGCTGGTTTATGGAGAAAGTATATTATGGCTCAATGAAAAAGATGGTTAATTATCTGCACACGGGGCTTTCTTCACCCCCTCCCTACTTCTCTCATATACTAGTGTAACTGTTGAAAGTCAGCTATGTACAAACGGTGTAATGCAGCAGTGAATTGGGCCTATATTTTGTACATAATTTATTACAAGCATTTGCAATACTGAGAGAGGAAAGGTTCAGGCATGTTCATTGTGGAGATTTAAACTCCCTGAGCGTGTGTTCTGTTGGCAGCAGTCACGTGCACTGAGCCAGGGGTGTCGTAGGGTTAAACACCGAGTACTACAAAGGTAGCTGAGTACGTTTATTGTATTAAAACCTGATAACATGCTAAAATGCTGTAAACAGCACAATTAAGCATATTGAAAGGAAGTTGAAGTTCAAGTGATTGTTTTGATTTTGATTTTTTTTTTTTTTTAGATTCTTAATATACTGTTGACTGGTCGATTTACCTATTTGGCTTAGGCTGGAGAAGACACTTCTTTTTCCTTTTGTTAGCTGTCATGTTGATGTTTTGTGTTGTTCCACTGTTGACCCATGTGCAGGCAATAGGTGATTTGAACCAATTTCCAAACGAAAGGGAAATGTGTCAGTGTTCATGCTGTTCTAGGAAGTGTGCAATGGTGTCTAGAGAACTTGTCTTCTCCTGTGCCTCTAGCTGCTAGGAGCATGCTGAACACGTGCAGAGCGGTAATGCCATCTTCTTTGTTCTGTCCATGGCATCTGTCGTGCCAGAAAAATACCACTGTATTTTAATCTATGTGAACAAGTGATGGGAGTAGTAATGACTACTGGGAAAAAAAAAATTATCTTAAGTGTACTGTGTTAATAGTTTGGTTTTGTATAAGCCACTTCTAGAACCAGACAACATCAAACAGAAATATTTCATGTCATTATTTTGTAGTGGACAGTCCCAGGAAATGACAGGAGTTTAGTTGCAAAAGCAGAGTTAAAAGGCAAGCTTGAGTTCCTGTACATTTATAGTCACTGAAGAAGGTCCTGATTAGCGTGAGGGAGGAATGCAGTATTAGCTGTGGGTGTCTTTCATGTATATTTCAGAAGTACCTGTAGTTTGAATTAAGATGTTGATCTGTTCCATTGCTATCTAATGTAAACTATTCCACAACAGTGTTGGTGCAGTTATGTTGTAACTGCGAAGTTTGGTGGCCTGGAATAAGAGAGATTGGAGAAAAAAAAAAAAAAAAAAAAATTCCGTTCCTCAGGAAAGCTAAAAATTAGCATTTTTATCTTGCTGAATCCAATTCAGCAAAATGTTGGAGTGTGTACCTTGAAATCAGAAGGTCTTCAGACTGATATATTTCAGTACTAATTTTCCACAGATACGCCATCCGTGTACTAGTGTAAGTAGGTACAAAACACTTGGTTTGCAGGCAGAGCTGTGCAGGGATATGCAAACAGCACTCGGTTGCCTTTGGATGCGTCAGTGTTATGTAAGAGTTTGAAGGAGGTGCTTGATTTTAGTATGAAACATTTTGGTTTGATAGAATATTTTATGGTATTATCTTAGTTAGGCAAAGTATTTGTCTTTTCTTTCACAAGCAAGCTGGCACCAGACAGAATTTCAACAAACTTCTCTTCCAGTTAGGGTTTTGAAAGGCTGTGAAAGACCATTGCCTCTCCCAATTTAAAGTGATGCTTGTTTGACCAGAGAAGAATGTATTGACATCATTGAAAGTTAGGAACAGTGACCCACTGCTATATGTAAGTAGGTTTGGCATGGAAGACTCCAGTGCTTACTATGCATTTAGTTCCTTTATGAAATATTATTTATTCTGTATTGTTCTTTAGAATTCTTCTTCTGCCTTTTTCTTTCATATCTTAGTTGTGATCACATCTGCCAACAACTGGAAGAACATGTGTGTTCCATATTGACCCTGTCAATTATGTTTATGTGAAGCCTTATATCTTAGTGAATATCAATAGACTGTGTTTGCAGAAGATTTTGTGACCTTGTTACAAAGAGTTTATCATTGGAGGTGAAAGGAAAGAAAAATAAAAATAAAATTAAAAAACAGTGAATTTTGCATACATCCAGGTATAGCAAATGAGCCAAGATGGATTGTCGAGATACCGAGTTAGAAGGAGAGCAGGCATCTAGGAGATCAAAAAGACAGAAGATAAGGGAACTTTGTAGGGCAAAGAGTTCAGAGACAGATTAGGCAGCAGACTAGGTTGCTTGAACTGGCAAGAAAATTGTGCTACTGATGTACAATAAAGCCATTTTGAATATCACTTACTTTTGCATTTTCCAGGCTTCCACAAATCACAATGTGAATAAATTTCCAGATTTGGTATCAATTGCATTTAGGTGGTTCTTAATTTAATTTTGCATAAAGAAAGTTAAATGCATGTCAGTAATGGTACAGTTTCATTCCTAGGAGTTTGTGATTGCTTTAAGTTAATGGGAACCACAAAGTGTAATATGATATCTTGTTGATTTAGACAGTAGTTTATTTTCCGTATTTCTTCATTTGAGAGACGGTCAGGTATGAAGAACAGATGTGCAAATGTTAGCCTGTGCCCAGAGGGAGAAGTGTAGGTCAGGAATGATTTTTAAAACAGATTTCTTTTTAAGGTGTGGGATGTAGTACCTTTAGGGGTTATCTTTCTGAAACTTCTAGATGACATACCTAAATTGCTGCTGAGAAACAAGCCCTTCCATCTCCATGATATCAAAAGGAAGCTGTGCCTAAGAAGTAAATGCAAGATCTATTCCCACTGCTGACAGATATAATTTTTATTTGCTGTTTTGGAAGATGTTCAAAGATGTTTTGCCATTGCAAATCATGGCAGTGTCCTGTGGGAGAACAAGCACAATGCTTTTAAAGTTGTGTCATCACAGTTACTGACTTCTGCAACTGAAGTTGTAAAGTTAAATGTGAGGAAGCTATGGTATGTTCAGTTTATTATGAATAGCAGTATACATTCATATTCTAAGGGTGTATACAAGAAGAAATTTGGAGGAAGCAGAGTTTGTCTATGCAATTTCAAGGACAAGTTACATCTGATGGCACTTAAGTACTGAACTTTTTCAGCCATTCACTTACCAGGTAAATCTAATGGTAGTAATGCAGTCTTTTAATGTCCTTTAGTAATTTCTAACCCTGGATCTGTATGCACTTTATAAAATACACTATGGCACTATTTTATCAGTTGCTGTGGTATATGTGTGTCCAAATCACAGACTGGGACACTTTGTGTCCACTATATTAGGTTATCTGCATTTGGGACAAAATTAGAAATTACACTTCAAGGCAGGGCTGCATGTTAGTGCAATGCAGTTACAGATTGTACAACTCTCTGCTGTCTAGGACCACATTCAGTCCTGAGCAGAGCTAGCTAAAGGTCTGTCAGTCGCTGAAAATTTGCCCCATCTTAAAATTATTATCTGACACTCCCAAGGTGGGTCTCATACCACCAGCTTCAGCTGCCTGCGGTTTATTGTCCTGGAACATGTTCTGAAATGGAGGGATGAACTAGGGGCACCTTGGCAGAGTGCCTTGATTTTTCCATTAATACTAAAGGGAGGATGGACACGCAGCTCAGATGAGACTCCTGTAACTGTTAGACAGCTGAAATTAGGTAAATCTCCCCCTGTCTTGGTAAAAGGGGACCAGACTGCCATTACTATTTCAAGCTCACCTATTTTCCCGGAGTGTCCAGCTTGTTTCAGATCCTTCCTTCATTCAAGGTCTGATTGCTTTCCTGTCCCCAGTCAATACTTTAATGATTACTTGACTGGCTTACTGCTCAGCTTCCAGCGTTCTCGAACCCATGAGTTTTCAGGCAGGAAGGTGTCTTCTAGCAAGGAGCTGCACTGGTCAATATTTTCCTCACCAGCAATTCCCCAACTTCTTCTTTTCTCTGCAAGAGAATGGCCTGAAGCCACGCATTTCTGTGTCATGTGACTGTACTGGCTGTGTAGGTTGCTCTTTGCTACAGTCTCTGTACTTTATCTCCCTTGTCTATATAAAAAAAAAAAAAAAAAAGAAAAGAGGGGATGTGGTGTGATTGTGGGTAGAGTCCACTTTACAGGGGTGTTTTAGGCTAAAACTGTTAGTTTTCAGGCACTTGGGAAACTGCAAGTATAAACTTTGACACTATTGTAATGTTCATTGAGAGCTTCTGAAGTTGAACAATTAAATTCTGAAAACAGCTTTTGCATTTAGAAAGATACCATCCATCACTACATTCTTGTATGAATTGAATTCACAAAATATTTAGAAGTTTGAACTCTACGCATATGAGGCTAATAGGAACTTTCCCTTCATCTGGCTCTTACATCTCAGGTTGTTAAGATAGCCACATAAAAATGTAACTAGTACTCCTGTAAAGAGAAAAGCTGAAGTACCTCCACGGCAGAACTTTTGGAATTGCTCCACTTGCTTCTATTCCTTTCCCATTAAAATCATTGGGAAAAACTGTTCTTGACTTTAAAGGGAATAAGGTTAAACTAGCACAGAATGTTTTGAAAATTCTGAACTAGTAGTTTAATCTTCAGATTAAACATAATGGCCCTTGCAAATTTTTTTCCAAAGCTGCACTCAAAATAAACGATGTGTTAGTCCCTAATAAATGGTCCTCAGTGAAAGCATGTATTATGCTTTCTTTGAAAAGTCATTTATTGCTTATAGTGGGTTTCTGATTCAGCTGTCCTACCCAGTATACTATTTTAAAGTTTTCTGTCTTCTAGGAGTTTGTATAAACCCTGCAGCTCGCTGTTTGTGTGTTTGTGTACAGCAACACGTGCATCTGTGCGTAACAACACAAAGAGGATAACCTCAGACATATTAGCATGGTTGTCTTCAGATTGAAAAATATTTTCTGTAGGTTCATTTCGTGGAATCTGCTTCCTGATTTCTTCCTTATTAAATCATGTACTGTTTATGAAATAAGAGTCCCAGGCTGTCAGTCAGAACTCTAAAGCCTTTCACAGACCATAAATTCACATTCCCATAGTTATAAATAGAAAACACTATTGCAGTGGCTGTAAAGCTCGCTCTCTGATGATTGTATGTTGTACTGCACCAACAAATCAGAAAAAGAGATGGTTGGGATGCTGTTGTCAACATCTTTTTCCTCAGAATTGCCATCAAGCCAATAAGTGAGCTTGTGCTGATGATTTGTAGTATCTGTTACCACCTTTCGTCAAACACTGAGGAGAAAGGAAATACAGGATATTCCAGATGGGAGCCTGGTATATGTGTGCTGAGGAATCTGTGTTTCCTCTGATTGTTACTGAACGACAGTGGGGGTGCTGTTGCTTGTTGCATTATTTTTTTTGTACTAATGACTGTATCCAAGTGAATTCTGTTATGTGCTGTAATTTATAATTCTTTTGGGAGAAAGTATTCATTTTTTCAGTAATTTTTACTGCTGTTGTATGCTTAGATTAGAAGCTGCAGAAATTACTCTGTGGAAGAGTATATTTCCTTATAGCTGATCTGATGTTCCCCAACTTTTCCTTTAGGTTTTCACTTACTACTTTTAGATTGTCTCCCTAGGATACTAACTTCTGCAATGTCTTCATTAACCAATAGTAATTTCATTTTCTGAACGTGTTTCCCAATTAAGTTTCTGATCCCTTTTTTAAAACCAGGAGTATTTGATATGAAGAATTAAAGCTGCAACATCCAAGGAGTTTTTACTCTGTAACTGCTGCTATGGAGTGTTATATATCACTTTTGGATTTGGATACTCACTCGTGGATCATTCAGATTTCTCTCGTACATTAGCCACAGAAGAACATCCATGCCCAAGTTGTAGTAGCAATGGCACTCTATTGGAAACAGTAAGAATCACACAGCCTGTTATGGGATGGGCTACTTAGATGAGAAATTAAAAAGGCAACGTAACACATGCAGAGGTGCAGAAGTTCATAAAAAAAATGCCTGGCTGCGTAAGACCAACTATCGGTCCATCCCGTTTCGGTCTTCAGCAGCAGCAGTGGGATAGACTGTTTAGGCATAGCATGCAAACTCGGCCACTTCCATGTTCTGTTCTCACACTCTCTCAGCATCACAGTTGGTGTGTTAGGGGTGGGATGTTAGAGGCCATATACCTGCATAGTCTTTTTAGAGTTCATAGACCAATTTTGCATTAATTTGCCTCATTCCCACTTGAAACTGTGGATACTGTCTGCCTCAGCAGTCTGCTGTGGCAGGTTCTAGAGGTTCACTACTGATTGTGGAAAATATTTTCATCTGAATTAAATCAATCTATTATTTTCATAGTGTCCCCTACTACTTTTTCTGCTGTTGCAGGATTTTATTGTTTGATCCTGCTTGCATTCAGCTATTTACCTTTTTCTGATACTGTGAAGTGCTGATCATATCTCCTTTGTGGCTTTCCCCTCTCAACAGAAGGGTCCTAGGCTGTGTAGTGTATGAGATCCTACATGGATGAGGATGCTGCTCTATCCCCTTAGTGATTTTAATTGGTCTTCCCTAAATCTTCTATAACCTCATTACAAAAGTAAAAAGACTCCTACCTGTGTGCTACAAGTATATCAAGCATAACAATCTCCCAATAAACCTCAGCAGTAAAGTGGAAACAAATAGTTCACTAAGCATCTGCAGTGGCATTGTCATCCTTTTTATGCCTTTGTCATCAGTTGGTCCCACTATTCACAAGATATCTTCCTGCTTTTGATGTGTTCAAAGAATGTTTTACTATCAGTTTGGGCATCATTTGCAAGTCACTCTTCAAATTCTTTTTTAGCTCTCTATATCTCCTGTTTACATTTGAGCTGCTTTATTTTATGGTATTTTTCTGTCCTCACTTCAGAAAGCTTTGGCTTTTTTTTTTTTTTTTAAATGCTGATGATCTGCCTTTGAAATCTACCTTGCTTTCCTATTGAGCCATCCGTGCAGAGGAGGTTTTGACTGCTTTGTTTTCTTCCTGATCTCTCACACGCATCACCTAAGTTTCTAGTATAGTGTGTTTCATGGCTGTCAGGTTTTCTGTAGAATTCTTGGCTGTTGAGCTAACCATTTCAGAGTTTTTGGAGGAGAGAAAAGGTGTTGGTTTTTACTTTTTCATAAATGCTTATTTTTAACTTATTTTTTTCTTGTAATTGAATAGCCACAGAATAGATTTATTTAGCCTTCTCTCTTTTTCTAGTTTTAAGCCACAGTGTGTGATGAATACTAATGCAGAACACTTATCAGTAGCAGTGGTCCTATGCACCAGCTGACACCAACTCCAATACGTTGGTTTTTAAGTAGCTAATATTTGTGTGTCAGAAACATTAGATTTCTGTATCTTAATGAAACATTAACTCAGTTTAGTGAGGTTAATTGTAGTCTCTTTGAATTTTTACCTGACCTAAATTTGCAGCTTCTCTTATTTCATGAAGCTTTTCCTGAGTTAGTGATTCTGGCATTGCACTAATCAAAGAGTTGGTGGCATAGCTATGCTATTATAATTAAAGTATTTTTCACCCATAAGGATTCCCTTATGCTTCTATTTTCTCCATAATATTTTTATGCTGTGCCACTGTATAATGCCCTTCACATACAGAGCCTCTCCCTGACTTGGGTGTCCTATTCCATCATCGATATCAAGTAGGTAATACCATATCTCATTAGTTTTCCTCCCTCCTTCCCACTCCAAAAAGCCTATTATATCAGGATTTTCATGTGGTGCCGAGCATTTTGGGTCCCTCTCTTGACTTTTTAGGCTTCTAGCATTAATACAGAAGTACTTCCAAGTATTTGCCTTATACCACTGCTTACTGTTGCAAGTGCAAGTGAGCTGACAGTAGGCAGTCTGATTTACCCTTCCTTATTCACAGAGAATGTGCCACCTACATTCCTCCTGACTCTTTCAGAAATGTGTTGCACTTTAGTTATGTCCACCTTGCAGGTTGCTTCAGTCTGAACTTTGTGCTCCTGCCCCTGTTGGCTCATCCTCTGGTTCTTGTTTTGATGCTTCTCAGTTTGCTTAGCTTTCCATATCAATGTGCTGGTTTTCATGATGAACAGGCAGGCCATCCATCCTGCACAGGTTTCTCCTGTTCCAACCAGTTCCCTGGTCCCCAGCACAGCTAATTTCCTGCTGTCTACACCACCATCCTCTCCATGCCCTGGCATTCTATATCTCTCGTCTTTCGGGCCTTATACATGGATTTTTAGAAGATATTACTATGGAAGTCCTGTCCAGCTCCTTTTCAGCAGTCAAATTTTAACCTTTAGAACAACGCTTTTATATCACAGTACCAAAGCAGACAGTGACTATGGACTTTTCTCCTGCAACCTGGTTATTTTGTGACAATTCCTACCTTTTCACCTGACAGACATTAGCATAAGGTATTCTTGGACATTAGAAACCCAGATACCTGTGCCTGAAAAAAATAATCTGCTGCTTCTAGCTAACTCTTCCTATCTTGGACAATTCCCTTCTGGTGTAGAGGACATAGTGACACTGTGAAATAAGAAGGCAACACTAAATATTTGTTTCAGTTTCATTAGTAAAATAAAGGTTAATTTTACAGTCATTCATTTTGTAAATATCCCGTATAAGCTTCTCAGTTCAGCTAACTTTGCAACACCACCACAAAATAACAGTAGTTTATGCTTGCACCTACAAGAGAGACTCATGCCTAGATTGCCAAGCACTAGCCTTGACAATGCCTTCCAGTTAACCCAGGCTGCTGGCTAACGCTGTTGCGAAGGAGTCACTGACTTGGGGACATCAAGACAGACAGCCTCTCCCGGCTGGTGCAAGCGGCACCAGTAGGAGGCTTGAAGGAAAGCAGAGATTCATTACTGCCAATGGATACTGAGGAGAGAATTCTTTTTTAAAAGAAGATGCTTCAAAGAACAAGAAAAAAAGGAAAATGTCTTGGTTTTCAGTGTAGAAAGGAGGGGTTTTGGTAAAATTTTGGCAAGTGTATTCAAGGCAGATGAAGAAAACAAAAGTCAAGGGATAAATTTGGACGTTGGGGTCAATATTGGGACCGGTGTTGTTTAATAACTGTGTCAGAGACATGGATAGTGGGATTGAGAGCACCCTCAGCAAGATTGGCAACAACACTGACCTGTGTGGTGTGGTTGACATGCTGGAGGGAAGAGATAGCATCCAGAGGGACACTCACAGGTTTGAGAGGTGAGCCTGTGTGAACATTATAGCGTTCAACAAGGCCAAGTGCAAAGTCCTGCACCTGGGTTGGGGTGATCTCAAGCACAAATACAGACTGGGTGGAGAATGAGTTGAGCACAGACCTGAAGAGAAGGACTTGAGGGTGCTGGTGGATTAGAAGCTCAACATGAGCTGGCAGTGTGCTCTTGCAGCCCAGAAAGCCAAACGTATCCAGGGCTGCATCCAATGCAGTGTGACAGCAGATTGAGAGAGGTGATTCTCTTCTTCTCTGCTCTCATGAGACTTCACCTAGAGTACTGTGTTCATTTCTGATGTCCTCAGAACAGGAAGGACATGGATCTGTTAGAGCAAATTCAGAGAGGGCTAGAGCACCTCCAGTGTGTGGACAGGCTGAGAGAGTTGGGGTTGTTCAGCCTAGAGAAGAGAAGGCTCAGAGGATACCTTACAGCAGCCTGCCAGTACTTAAAGGGAGCCTACAAGAAAGCTGGAGAGGGACGTTTTGTTAGAGAGTGTAGCGATAGGACAAAGGATAATGGTTTTAAGCTGAAAGAGGAGAGGTTTAGGTTAGATATTAGGGAGAAATGTTTTACTGTGAGAGTGGTGAGGCACCGTCACAGGTTGCCCAGAGAAATAATGGATGCCACATCCCTGGAGGTGTTCAAGGTCAGGTTGGACGAGGCTTTGAGCAACCTGATCTAGTGGAAGGTGTCCCTGCCCATGGCAGGGGGGGTGGAACTAGATGACCTTTTACGATCCCTTCCAACCCAAACTATTCTACAATTCTGTCGTGGTTTGAGGGGGGAAAAAAGAGACAAACTCGCTTGGAATGAAAATGTATTTTTGTTGCTGCTAATGGGAATTTCTATAATTTCCTTTGCAAGCGTATATCATTAGCCATACTGGAAGCAGAAAACAAAACCTCTGAAGAGATTTAAAAGCAATACAAATATTTCAGATTTTCATTAAGAGAGGAGAGTCTCTGCAGACAAAAGGGCTTTCAGAACCTGAGCACCTCTGGTGCTTCAGTAAACCAACCTGGGTTTTGTCTGACAGCTGAAAGATATTCCCTGTGGGTCCTTTATGCTCCTGTCTGCAAAGTTGATTGAGTAAATATGCAGCAACAAGGAACATTCTTATGCCCTGTATCTGGCATTTGCTGGCTGATATTTTTAACTTAAGGCATGTACAGTTTGTTGCTTGCACGGTTTGGCAGTGTTCAACAAACATGGAAATGACTTTGATAAATACACCTTGCTGCATATTCACTTCTTAGCAGCAGTCAGGTTACAGTTTAAGTTTGAAGAACTCAAATGTGAACTTATGGGAGAGTGTTAAATCACCACTGGTGCTCTGGATAAGAACTCTCTTCCTGGAGACAGAGTTAAAAGACTTCGACTGTAAAGTCTGCCTGAAGAGCTTATGAGGATTCTTAAGGTAAAGTGACAGGAGATTAGGATTCAGAAACTTTTCTGCTTTGAAATGGGAAACACTTTTTCAGCCTAGACAGGTATAGTTTTCATGGGCACTGGATCTATGACAAGCCACGTGAGGAATTTTCCTGACTGAGGGCCAGTAGGCTGGCAGACAGCTTGGTGGGTATCAAGAGCAGCGATGTGGTCTCCCGGCTCCAGAGACAGACCAAACTGGACCTTTCAGTTTCCCTCCCTTGCAGAGTGTTTGGTCATACTTTGACTGTGACATTGTAGAGGTTTTACTATGACAAAGTGTATCTCTGCTTTTCTCTCACTTTCTCTACCCAAATGAAACTCTGTGCAGACATCTGCATTATTGTTCAAGCACAGAAGGCTGTGTTCGAGATCTGCCTTTCGACATATCCTCCATTTGGTGCCAACTATTTTTAGCTGATACATTAGTGACGTTATTAGGTCCATGATCATTGTGATTACATTTTTTTAAAGTAAATATTCAAACTAGCCAGTAATGTCTGCATGTTTTTTTAATAATAATTTTCACATAGCTGGAGTTGCATTTGCCGCAGGGATGTTTTGTGATCATGTTTGGGTGAAGAAATGGATGATGATGCCAGAAACTGAAGGCAAAAAGCATTGTAATATCGCAAGTTGTAAAGGATTTAGATTTTTAACAGCTCTGTAGTGGTGCATTACGCATTTCCTGTGTGGGTTGGTGTTTGTGCTAAAACCTTTCACTTGTTGTGAATATTTTCATGGATTTACAACAATTACTCAGCTATTTACAAGGAAGAAAATGTGATCCCCATTAATCATAACTAATCAAATTCAGCATGTTCAGTCATAAAATTTTCAGTCACTGTTTTCACTACTTTCATCTTTATTCATATTTTCCAAGTTAGTCATGATTCATAAATTAATATTTATGGCAACCACGTGCTGTTATCTAGGAGCTTTTTCTTTTTTTCATAGACATTTAGTTGAACTGGTATGTAGCCTGGAGAGATGACCCACTCTAAGCTAGAATTGTTCACTTTCTGGGAAATTAATATTCATGCAAATTGCAGGACTGACGGCTCCTGGAGATTGTATTTATCTATAGGAGAGGGGAGAAGAGTAGGGCAGAGGGAGTTTGTGCTGTACCTTGTTGGTATACCTCAGCTCTACTTTGCAGGGTTGAGCACAGCCTTCTGGTTGCTCCACCTTAGTCACCTCAAACTGTGACCGTGTAGCAGGTAGTATGGTGCAGTTTTTTAACTTTTTGAAGTCATTTGGTATAGGACAACCAAGTACCTACTTCTGATGTTTTCTTCTGTAGCAATTATTAAGATACAGTAGGAAGTTTAAATGTGACTAGTGAATTTGTCACTACTGGCTGATGGCTGGCTCTGGTGGGGGTTTGATACCTGCATGGTGCTAAACAACAGAGACGTGCTGTGTGCTGGTGTGTACTGGAAGAAAGGCCATTAAGGGCTGAAATATCAACAGTGACCCCATGCACCTGTAGTAAATGTAAGCTTTGTAATTAGTAGCAATCTGTCTCAGGGGGCTACAGATATACCAAGATTAATTTTCACTATGGTGTGTCCAAAGTTCTTGTATAACATAAGGCAACCGGTTAACATTGTCAGGAGAGACTATCAAGTTACAGCATGTGTGGCTTGATGACAGAGCTAGACTCTTAAGATCCTAGTGGCAGTAACTCTTTCCATACGTTTTTCTGGAGCTTGCCACATACTATGAGTACAGAACAGGTTACCTGTAAGGCACACCTCAATTGGGAGTATGCATCTCTTTGTTCCTCTACTTCATTATGCATCAAATGTACTACAGTAACAACTATTTCAAGGGTAAAATAATGCCAAATTACATGTATCTATATGTATTTTAAGTTCTGTAGGTGCCAAAAAAGTAGTCAGTGAACACCAGCCTGCAAAAAAAAATCATGCAGTGAGGAACTCTTCTGCCTCTCTGTTCCAGGGTTTGCAACTGCCTGTGAAAGGCGGGTGGATTTGGGTTCATATAAAGAAGCCTCAGCTGAGGGTGACTGAGACTGGAGCACACTTTAGGCAAAAAAAAAAAAAACCAAACATTTCAAAAGGTATCATAAAGCACGTCTAGACTGGAATTTGTACTTGAAAGGAAAAACTATTATCCTTTGGGCTGGAAAGTGACCCATGGCTTTAGGCATTAGTGACTTTTGATAAATGACCTGGTCTTCCCTCTCCCTGGTGTAGGAGGCAATTCGTTTCCACTCTAAACCTGGATTGTAGACAATTTGCTTTATTGTATTTGTAGCAAAGGTAGCATAGCCTAATGTAACAGAGAAAAGGAGGTTTTGAAAATGTCTTCCTTGATTTTATTTGTAGAAATAACAATATAGTGCTTCAAACTTGAAACTTTCAGTACATTTATTAACATACGGGATGTTTTTTCTCCTATTTGATGAAGTAGTTGTGTTTTCATGGAATACATATTAGCATGATTTTTGGCATGTTATAAATGAGACATTGCTATCGCATATGAACTGTTTTGGTCAAGAGCCATGTTAACTGCCCCATCAATTACACTTCTAAATGCCTGTCAAATTAAAAAAATGCAGCTCTGGGCCCTTAGGGTTTTTCCTTCTTTTAGGCAAAGACCTTTTTGTTTTTGCTCACTAGTTTTGATCTCCTTATCATTCTGGAAATTTTCTTGCTTGGGTTTCATTTTTGGGGGAGTTGGGATTTTGTTTTTTTAATGAGAGAAATATCTTTGCATGGGAAGCAAAAGGAGCACTGTGAAATCCAAAACTCATTGGGATACTGAATGAGGGCATTTAGAATTTCTTATGGATGGGTTACTGTTGTGAAGGCAGCAGTTAATGTGTTAGGTAGAGTAGCAAAGTTGCAAAGGTGATTGCTATTATATCTTATTCTCTGTGTTAAAAAGAAAATATGACCGTACTGTTCAGTGTATCTGTTAACAAATGTTGCCGTTTCAGCCACATATGCATTTGCATATAATTTCCCTTTAGTATATTTCTGGGCAGAACTTTTCCTGAGAGCCTAAGACAAAATATTTATGCCACTTCAGAACATGCAGGTACTTAATTCTGTATGTTCAGTAGACCAAACATTATTGAAATGAATGTGGTGGAACTCCAACTGGAGTTAAAGGAACTATTGTTTTCACAGGGTAGGCTGGATTAAAAACCACGAAAAAGAAAAATGTTTAAAATCCTATGTTTTTTAATGACTCCAACTACAAGCCTATCTCAAGACAAGCAGCTGGCAAACATATGACATTTTTCTCCACAACAGATCTTATAAAAATGAATTTCACATTCATCCAGCCATGTCTTTCTAAGGGTGCCTGCTGGCACATCATTCCTGAAGGAAGCGGCCCATCTGGTAAGGCTGTTAGAGGGCTGACAAGGCACCAGTCCTAGTGCAGAGATAGCGCACAGTGACTGGGAGCAAGGCACCCCTCGGGAAAGCTCAAAGCTTTTCCCTGGCACCTAATGAACAGGTACGCAAACAGGAGTCTGAGGAGGGTTCTCTGCCGCATTACTAAATGTTCTTTCCCTCCCAGATAAGCTACCAGTAGATGGGAAGAACTTGGTGCTTCCTTTTCTACTCGTACTGCTATACTATAACTCTGATACTGCAGGGTTGTACGACTGTATGAGAACCTCATGTTAGTCCTGAGAGCCTCTGTGTAACATTATTTGGCTTACACATATTTTATTATGTTTGGCTGTTGGTGAGAGTCAGATGAAAATTATTTCCAGATTACAGTAAAGGAACTTCAAACATAATAAGTGTTGTTAGATCATAGCCCATATTAAAATAAAATTTTAAAAGGCTATACATCAATGTTCAGAGGAAACTGTTTAAAAAAGAAAAAAAAAAAGTGTAACGTTATTTGCCTAAAGATACTGCTGAACCTTGGGAAAAGATTTGTGCCACGTTTCTTATGACACTAACATCACGGAGGATATAAACCAGTCATTGGCACTCTCTCAAGAAACACATCACTGTAATTCATTATAACAATACCACTGTGATATTTGTTCATAATATTTATGAAAGCGAGGCTACAAAAACAGTATGCGCTGACTGTCAGTGGTGATGTATCATTCTTTAAAAGAGAATATACATGACAAAATGTTTTAAATGAACTCTAAAAATATACTGGTGAGTTAAAACAATTTGGCTGGTCTTGCCCTTTATGCCAGGAGAGGCTTCCCAGGATATGCTTCTGGATGACCTTTTTGAGGACATATATCAAATAGTTGTGTATTTATTATGGTCCCAGTCAGTCTTCAATAGCAATGATGAATGGTGTGTAGTGTACACAGTCATTACAGCTCTGTGTAATACTGTGCTTAGTTTCCAGTTGCTGTCTTTCCTATGGAAAACAGAGCTGTCTGTGTCATATCAACCCAATAAACCAAATTTTTACCCACAAAGTGTTAGCAGTGGCATAAAACCTTATCTGACCTGGCAGGCAGGTACAGATGCTGGGAGCCCTGGAAGGAGGCTTTAACTTTGCTTCCCCTGTAGTGTCTGTGCCCGACGGAGTCCAGGGGAGCAGTCTGGCTCTTGTGAGTCAGGAGGCTTTATAAGCCCTCACAGCTCGCCGCAGCATACTGGGATTCACTGCAGTTCTGACGTCAATGTAAGTCTGGATTTCTAGGCACTGAATAAAGAAGCACACTTCTCCTACAGCTGAACAGCCTTGATGACATGCAATTTTTCCATCTTCCCCATCGTCGTTGTGGGGAACATAAGTAGCATGAATGTTATGGCACTTACTGCAACCAGGCGTGGGCTCCGTCCAATTCCCAGTGAGAGGAAGTCATCAAGAGTGGGCTACATCTTGAAGATGCTCAGGTTGATCTGAGGCTGAGCACCAGTGACAGAGCACAGGTTAGTTTCCCACTTCACAAAGAGGTGAGAAATTTCACAGTGGGTTTGGAATGTAGTTTACTAGGAAGGGAAGTAGAAATCCCAACCTTTGTCTTTCCCTACAGGAAAACCTCCTATTCTATCCACTCTAGTTCATTTCTTCCCAGTCACTTGATTACTTGCTGTGCTGGGGTGAGGAAGAAGAGAAGAAAAGCAAAAGGGAAGGCAATTGCCTCTTACCACCATGCATAAAAGCTCCAAACAGAATTAGAGCTTGTGCCTGGAAGAAAAAGTGAGCAAGTCTAAAATGACTTTTTAAGCTCAATTTCCTGGATTCACTACCCTTTGCATGAATGCTTAGATTTGAGAACAATAAATACCATCACTGCAGGAAGCCCCAGATTTTAATTGTGTGCGTGCACAGCTATTTATGAATCACCATTTTTACTTAGCCATTTCCATGTAAGGTATTTGGCTCAGTTTAATAACGAAATAGCCTCTCCAGAAGTCCTCTGCCAGGTCAGCTTATTGTTCTGAAAAAGGGAATTTCAATGCTAGTTTTCTGAAATTCTTCTTAAAGTAGAAATTATTTAGAAAAGATAAGGTAGATGCCACACTAGATTTAATGTTTTGTAGTCAAAGGCTACAGGTTAAAAACATAAGAATGGAAAGAGGAAGAAAGAAGGTCAAGCTGAGATGGAATAAAAAAAAAACAGTAGAAAAGGTAACTAAGAAACCATGTATAACAGGAAGGGAAAAATTAAAACTGGAGTAGAGATGCTTATGTAATTCTTTGTGCAAAATATTCTCTTCTACCTTGTACCTTTAGCTTCTTCTCTATCACTCTCCCTCTCTCGATCTCTCTCTATTTATACCTATAACTATATATTATCTATATGCTATCCATTTCATCTCATGGGTTTTGGGACTCTTAAAGTGTAATATTTTTTTTCCAGTTTAATTAAGTCCTATTATTATGCATTTCCTTAAATTTATATAGCTCATTGGTGTGAAAATTTCCTATTCTCTTTCACTACTGAGTCATTGTTTATTTGGAAGCAATACCAGATATTAACAAACACTCCCCGGGTACAGGCATTTAAATCATATTAAGGAATGTGACTGATTCATGCTGGGATCGCACCTATGCCAAAGGTTATATCAGTGAATCTCCCTGATAATTTAGACGTGTAATTGCAAGCACAAATAACTGTCCACATATATAATGAAGTTCCACCTGCAACAGTAGGATTGAGGCCAAGGTGAACCTGGCCAGAAGCCAATGCTGTACCCTTCCTATTTTATTGGTCTGGAGGAAATAAATGGTACTGCTCCAGACCAGGGAAGTAAGAAACCCAAGACTCATAGTAGGGAATTGATAGTGAACTAATTGTTAGTGTTAGGTAAAACAGTAATTTCTGGCTGAAATTATTGGTGTCCCTGAAAGGAAAATTAAAAATGGAAACCAGTACACATTTGGTAGTAATTTAGTTCCCATCCGAGTTTTAGTCAAGAAGACTTAGTAATCAGTTTATCAACATTAGTGATGACTTCAGTTGGAATAATTAATAGAAAATATGATGTTTAGATTTATGTGTAAAAAGTCAAAGAAGGATTTAAAAGCGGGATGTAGATTAAAAAGAAAATACTGAATATCTCATCTGCCTCAAACTGGTTGCTTAATATTTGCACACAAGTTAGATGAAAATTCACATATTGGACGGTTTGTAGACAGGGAATACATAAAGTAACGAATAAGATGTAAAAAACTGTGAGTATATTTGTCAAGCACACTATAAACACCCTCCAGATGATCTATGAGATCATCTATGCTCTTGAACAAAAATGTGAAAGAGCAGCCAACAAGATTTCAATACCATTCAGTCTGAGTTTTAACACAGTTTTAAGCTCCAGATTAACCCTAATGTATTCCTAGACATTGTTTTCTCAGTCCATTTCTACTGTTGGTCTCAGTGAGATAAGCATCTTATTTTTTGCAAAACAGATGGAAAATGATATTTTTTGTACAAATGTTAGATAGATAGATAGATAGATAGCTAAGGCTATGAAAGGTGCCTGCATATCAGCTGTGTTCAGTGGAGAAAAGCAGTGGATGTCGCTGTTTATTCTGAGCATCGAGAAACATTTGGAATAACAAATACTTGTTAAAAGAAAAAAGGCAGGGGGGAGCCTTATGCAGGATTTTACTGCTAAACGGCACGCGTAGATCTGATCCTCTAAAACATCTAGTTATGCAGAAATAAGAAGTTTCTTTAAGGACTATGATGTAAGCCATATTATTATAAAAATCTTTTGACCTGCAGGAACCGACGACTTCATTTTCCATTTCCAAGTCAGAGGGAAGTTTGCTTTGTGAATGGGGAGAGTCACTTTTGAGATTGATGTTTTCAAATCACTTCTCTTCCATTGACTTTTACTAGTCATGAACTGTGTAGATGGACAGAAAGCAAAGTTTTGTGTGGTTCTTCACCTCCATCCATGCTCTTTCTGAAGGCTCTTTTCTTTCTTTGATAATCTCTACAATAATTTATAACATTTCTTCTTTAAACACTCTGCTTTCTTAAATGGCAAATTATATTTCCATGACCTCTTCTGTATTAAGTGCAAAGAACAGAAAGCAATGTTTTCCAGCCAAACGAGAGTGTTCTATCTCAAGCTGAATTCTAATAAATGGCTACATTTTATAATTGATACTTCCAAGATGGTCTCAAGGAATTTAAAACAATCTAGAATTTAATAGAAATCAACAGAATCGAGACGAAGTGAAACTATTATGCTGAACTTATCGAAAAGCAGGGTTTAAATTGATGCTGCATATTACTCATTTTGACAGCTGCAAATTCACATTAAAGATAGCAGAGACCAAAAGACAGCAACTAGAAAGAGGAAATGCTAATTTATTACTTACAGAGAAACAACTCCAAAGCTAAGGTGTTTAGTTAAAATTATAAAATACTTTAAATTTCTTGGGTACTTTTGATTCTCAGATGCCCCAAAGCACTTTTCAAATTATAAGCACCATCTTTATTTTCTATCACGCCAGCTGCTAGGCAAGTGTCTCTAGAGTGGAAATGTAGCAGACATCATTTAATAGCCACCCTACACAATGACAAAATAAACAATTTTTTAAAGCAAAATGATATGGAAAAGTTACATCGCTAAAGCATGTCTCCTCATCGTGTTATGCTGCTTGTGTTGGAAGAATGGGGAATGAAAAAATCCCAGCCACACTACTGCTTGGTGTATGACCTGAGACAAGTCACTTAATTTCTAATGCCTCACCACAGAAAGGGAATAATGCTGTCCCAAGTTCAGTAGTGGTGTCCTGGTAGCAAAAGAACGATGTAGTGAATTCCTTCTTATAGAAATTGTATCTCAGCATTTGGGAAGGCTGAAGTAACACAGCTCTAAGAATGCTCTGTAAAATTATTTGAAATCATTCAAGTGGAAAAAACATAAACTATGTAAATACAAATCAGTATATACTTTAGGAATTTATAAGGTGGGATATGTAAGGTTGATGTTCTGCTACACAATAATTTCAGTTTCCTGTACAAGAATAAAGTTATTTCCAGCAATTGTCACTATAGGGAGGTCCATATGCGTGGGAAGACTAAAGAGGGGTGTTGAACTCATTAATTGATCAAAGTAGAAAATATTTTTAAACCATTAAATCTCTAGTGATAACACTCTTCAATGCAAAACTATTGCATGAGAGCACAGTGCCCTGTAACAACTGAAGAGGAGGTTATTGACTTTCTAAAACCCTTGAACAAGTCATAGCTTAGAGGCTTGATGAGGCAGGGAAAGTTCAATCTGATTATATGCTTCTAATATTTTGTTTCATGAGTATGTTGTTTGATTCCTAAGACACAGTGTGGATGAAAAGAGACTATTTTCTTTCTGTAGTGTATTGAACCATCCCTTTCTTAACTGACAATGTTAATCGATTAACATTGTTGCTGCGGTTCAATCTGATGTCTGTTCCACTTAGCAGGTGTCAAAATGTAATCTAGAGAACGGTGATGAGGGGAATGAATATCTCGGAAACCTGTGGGGTTCGTCCTTTCTCTTGCTAGTCATTACTGTCACTGGTGTCCACGTTAGCAAATGCTAAAGCCTGGGGATTTTTAGTTGGTTAATGACGAAGTTAGAGGAGTAGTGAATGACAATATTCAAATATTACACTCTGCTGAGCAAGTCCTAGGACACCACTAAGACATGCCCAGTCAGACATCAGGTGGTCCTGCATGGTTATAAAGCTGAGACTGAATTCCTCAGACTAGTGCCTTCTCATGGGATCAGGAAATGGGACCAGGACATATGATTGGTAGGATTGGCTCAAGTATATCTCTAAGAATAGGCCAAACTACTTCAAAAATTAATGAGCTGTACGAGTTTAGTACTACTAAGATTTATAGGCTAATGGATAACCATCAGAAGGAGAAAATACTGTATGAAAACAAACACTGGTGAAGTTTAGAGTCCTTGCGTCTCTCCTGGCTTATGCTGGTGTAAATCAGGATTAGTTGCACTGAAGTCACTGGACTTACAATAATATAAGTAAGAAGAGACTGGGTAATTTATGCTCACTTTGCAGTACCACACAGACAGAATTAAGTAGTCTTTTTTGGAAATGAGAAATGGGTGTTCTCTGAGCCATTTTGGAAGGAATTGAGAATGGCAACCATATGCTTCATTCAGTGCAGATTTTAGACGGGGAAGAAACAAATCTTGGGAGACTTTTACAGTATTTCTCAAGAGCATGTGCTATGTATTTGCCAGCTATGAGTCTGTGAAATTTATGTACACTGTGGACTACATTAATTTTCAAATAAATGTAAAATATACACAACAAGAAATTCTGATAGCTTCCTATAAACACTGTAAAATAGGGTATTTTCTATAGTCAGCCAAAAACACAATAAATCTACAGAACAGTACAAGAATTTTGCTGCTTATCCTTTGCCATTCACTAACTCTTCATTTATTTACAAAACTATTGCGGAGCGCATCTCAAAAGGACCAAACTAGTCACACTGGGTGAAGCCTCCATGTCTAGAGTCTTATTCTGGAAACTGATCCCTCCAGTCAGGGCAAGAAAAGGGTGCCTGGCCATGTGCTGCCTTTCTACCCTCCAACAGACCAACTAACAAAAAAAAAAAAAAAAAAAAAAAAAAAAAAAAAAGCCTTCCTTGCTTCATCATATGGTGGAGAGGCTTTGATGGTGCAAGGAAAAGATAAATAGGAGCGAGTTAACATGTCCTTTTGCCTCTGCTTAGAGCAAAGTGATCTTTGGAGTAGAACTATGGGTCTAAGCTGAAATTCAGTGGTTCTCAAAAGACAAAAAAAAACAAAAAAAACCACCAGACAACCAAAAACGATTCAGTAAAGGAAAGTGAACTAACTGGGGTCGTACCTAGTGCAGTAGGAAAAAGGGATCCATCAGTGCAGGAAGAGGCCTTTTGTTGAAAAGTGTTTTACCAAACTGGTTCTCTATACATTAAAAACCGGATTTTGCTTTTCTTTCCCACTGATAGGCCATTATTCCTGCAAGTAAGTGCAGTGGTTTGAGGAAGGCTGTTCTCCCAAATACAATTCCTCGTATAATCTATAAACTCACTGAAAGATAATGCAACACAGAGCTAAGCTAACAAGATGCTGGAGCAGCCTAAGTCTCTATTTAATTTTGACAATACAATGGCCTCCAAATTATAGTTTTGTTTTTCGTCTGTTTTCTAGGCCATGAAATCAAAAATACTCTGTCCCTTGGAATGCACGTGCAATAGTTAGTTCTCAGTAAATCCAAAGATGTATGTGAAATTAGGGAATTTGTCTAGAAGTACTATTGCACAGCTTGAAAAAGTATATCCTGTTGTGTGATTCATGTACATTATTCAGGTAATTGGGATGCTGTAATGCTGAGCATACCTTATTCTCCTTTCTCAATACAGCAGTGTGTTTGGAAACCCATCATTCCTTTTCCAGGAACATGCTCAGGGTGATTGTCACAGCCTCTCCGATCAGACCTCTCTGTTATCGCAGAATTAGAGCACAGATGCATGAACTTCGGCTTTTTCAACAAAATAAACACCTTGGGCATCTGTTGTGCTTTTGCTGCCCCGAGTTGTAGAATATCCTCCTGCTGTAGCACAGCCCCATCCCTGTAACAAGCTTACAGAGTGTGTGTGTAGCGAGGAATGAAGGAATGCCAAGGACCAGGCAAGGAGACACAGTGTGAGGCCCATTCCACCACCACCACGGCTGCCATGGTTGAGACTTCTCTGCTGGGGAGGATTAAAAGGACAGCTGCTAGCAAAGCACAGCATCAGCCGGCTGGGATTTATGGCTTTAAGCCTCAGAGGTTAAGAGATATCTGACTTTCCTGGGAGGGGAGGAGGGAAATCACCTCTGATAAAGATGCTGATAGAATGGAGGTGGGGTGGCTTAGAAAGCGCGTCTACACACCCACCCAGCCTGAGATAGCACTCTGGTTGCTCTGGGTTGCCCCCAGCCCCAAACACACGAGCCTTCCTTGCTTCATCACGTGGTGGAGAGGCTTTGATGATGCAAGGAAAAGATAAATAGAAGCATGCTAATATGTCCCTTTGCCTCTGCTTAGAAGAAAGTGCTCCTTGGAGTAGAACTAGGGGTCTAAGCTGAAATTCAGTGATACTCAAAAGGAATTCTGTCTTGATGTTCAAGTCTGTAATTAAACTTCTTCGTTAAGTGTGAAAGTAAGTAATTTACATCTAAAAAGATATGCATTTTTTAAAAAGACGTTCAGGGCGTAAATACACGTCAAACAATGTTACAAAGCTGACTTAAGGGCAGGAAATCTGAAGTAATAAGGCAAACTTGATTTATGTCATTCTGCTTTTATGTATTTTGGGTTTTTTTAGATTTGGCGCCAAAAGAAGCAGTCTTAACAGTTGTTCTAGCATAGCTTAAATATTTTTTTTTAACTTATTGTTAAGTATGTGAGAAACTATTCATATGTTAGTGAAGATATTGATAGTCTCAATTATGTTCCCTAATCTCCTTCAAATATTGATTTAATATTATTATAGCGTGGCCAAATAGTGTATTACTCTTCAGATAAAGTAACATTTTTTTCAAGATATATTTAGGAAGGAAATGTGTGTTTATTGATTGTGTGAATGAAATTACTTTAATTAAGGAAACAGGCCTACTGCCAAAAACGGCATACATGACTATTAGTGCAGGCTGCTTCCTACAACAGCTCAAAAAGGCATCATCAAAAGCAGATGCCTAAATTAGTTACAACATACATTCTGGCCAGACAGATGCTTCAGATGCTTGGTCATTTGTAAGACAGATTCTCTTTCCTTTGAAAGCAAGCTGGAGCACAGTAACACTTTAAGGGTTTCTACTAACACTCATTTCAGACTTTTGAGCTTGAAATTAAAAATTACTTCAGTGAAGCTCAATTCTCTTGTCAAAGGATTCCTGTGTCAGCTTTCAGCACTCTCATTTAGATTAGTGCTTGGAGTAGAGGATATGAGATACTTAAGAAATGTTAGAAGTTTCATCTTTTTGCCTGAAAATACAGGCAAAAAAAGTGTTGACAGTAATGTCTACTGAAAAGGAAACATCAGGCTGCTGTGCTTTGCTTTATTTTATAGCAGCATTCCAATATGCTGACTTGCTTCCACAACTTTTAGCCTCAGAATTAGTTAGAAAACCAGTGTGGATTTTCAGCGCTGTTGCTACCTTGTACAATGGAAGGAAATCCTTGAAAATGAGTGGGAATCTACAGTTTAGTAACTGTAAGAATGTGATTTTGGGTTGTTCTGTAACTAAGAAGTATTTCTGTGTGTTTTCTGAATCCCAGATTCATGGTTAATGGAGTGCTGTACTCACTAAATCGTCCTCTGATGCATTAGAATAAAAAATACCCCAAACAATGGTCACTGTGGAATGTCTTTTCTCCACTCAAACTGGAAATGGTTACAAAACACAGACTCGGAGCCCAACCCCCACAGCTGAAAGCTCTAAAAAACTGGAGGTGGGACTTAAAAGGGAGAATCTGCCGCAGCTGGAAGTATTACCAAGTGAGCCACGGAAGAGGTGATTTTTGATCAGGGGCTGTCCTGGCAGCAGGGTTTTTCTGGGTCTGTCTAGCTTTGCCTGATGTGGCCACCAGGTCCCAGGAAGCCTTGTGGCCTCATTGCAGCTATGGCATGGGCTGTAATCATGATTGAAAAAGCCATTCACCGATGAGCAAGAGCCAAGCTTAGGTGTGATACCAGTGATTTGGGCTGTAGCATGCTCAGCCCTGCTATGCCCTTGGGAAGATGCAGGCACAGTTGACTTGAGCCTGCATTGAGGCATGTACCTGTGTGTGATCTGGTTGGAGGAGATAGTGATCGTTCAGGAAAGCATGTATGAGTTGTTTGTACCCTAACCACAGGAGAGCACCTGTCAGGGAAGGAGCTTTCTCTACCAAGCCAACTTTCCAGTGAGTGTGTCTGCCTTTATATCAAGAAATAAGTATAGGAGTATATGCAAGCAAGTATTAGACAGGAAATGTGGGAGACACTGTAGCTTTGCCCTTCAGTGCCGGTGGGTGGTAAGAGTGCTTCATGTTATGCTGCACACAGTCCCCAGTACTGTCATAGTTGAGCCTAACCCTAAGGTGACTAGCCTGGGCACCTGAGCTGACCCAGACCTCTGACCTGACTGCAGCAGCCGTTCCAGATTAAGGTTTTCTTATTACCTTCAGTGTGAGGAAATGCAACTACAGACTTTCCCATCTCATTCTCTGTATATTATGGATGTGTCTAATCACATGCCATGGGAAATGGGAGACTGTTTCTGCCACTATTCCAAATGGAAACAGGAAAATGTTTCTGCTGTTTTTTTTTTAACAAGCAGAAATAGGATATTCCTCATTCTGGCGAGATAGGGTGTGACCAGCCATGGGAAATATTGAGTTATCTGGACTTAAAACTACATGCTACTCATTTTTCATATAACCATTTTAAGGAATGGATAGACACTCTTGAAGAATTAGCTGTTCAATTCCATCTCCTGAGCCCTGCCACTTCTTTATGTGATGGTATAAAAATGCACTGCTGAGGTGTTGAACTACTCTGCGTTTGCAAGCACCCTTTCTCTCAAGCCATGGCGTTTCTGTAGCCTGGCTGCATACCAGCAGGCGCTAGTGGTTTCAGCAGTACTTCAGTGATAATTTACATAATTGTCACTGTCTCATTTTTGTAACTAACTCCATGTCAATGCTAATAAAACCTTCCAACTGTCCTATATAGTGTATAAGTATCGTAGCTGTAAATATTGATTGGTATCTTAGGACATGCTGTTTGCCTACACCTTTACATGCGTGTGCAAATATGTCCCTCCTGTTCAAAAGTGTCCAAATAGCATAAGGACACTTGCAAATCCAATAACCAGTAGCCAGTATTTACTGATGATTTGGCATATGACTGCTGAACATAAGCATGACCCTTGAAAAAGACTGCATGAGGAGTCCTCAGACCAAGACATACAACCAGCAGCTGCTTTGAGTTAAATCCTTTTAGAGGTTTAAAACTACATTCGGGATTTGCATCCTGCAGTACACTGAGTCACCAGTAAGGGGAACCCTTCTTGCAGTAAACCTTCGAGTTTTTACTGCCTTGATGGAGAACGTGGTCATAAAGATAACGTGACATTTTGGTTTCAAAAAAAATTATGTTTAATCAGAATGGGAACAGACACAAGCAGTTAAAATGAAATCTGAATTACAATTTCAAATCTACTTTTTTTTTTTTTTTTTTTTACTTCTCAGTGACATCGAATAGGAAATGTGAATGAACCTGCATAATGCAGGCGTTAACCCTTACAGCAATGCTAAGGAAAAGGAGGAAAGTTGATTTTGATAACAGGCTTTAAAGCAATATGAATCAAACCACTCCCGAAAAGTGGTGATCAGTGGGCATTGTTTTAACAAGAACAACAAACAGTTGATTTATTGCTTGGAATTATGTTATCATAAGTAAAATTTCATCTATGGCTGAGTCTTCTCACTCAAAAAAATGCAAATTTGAACCAGGCACTGCTATTCTAAATATTCTCAAAAGTTATAGCTTTCAATAAGCATAAAGATGAATTTCAATACTGTAAATGTTGTAGAAAAACTCCTGAAACTATTTTAATTAATCTGTGTTGCTGTACAATAGATACTATGTCATGAGAAAATTGGTAAGCATGTGAATCTCTGTTCACATAATTTCCAAAATCACTATAGTGTTTCACTGTCATAGTAGGTGTATTTTTTATTGGCCAGGCAGAGAAATATGTTTTATAGAGGTGAATAGAAATTCAATATTTACTTGGCTAAGTATCCTAACCATAGATTTTCTTATATCAAATAAGCAATTCTGGAATGGGTGTGATAGATTGGTCTGAGGGATATCCTCTCCATGTCCTGTGCATGTATTTCCATTGCATTTAATCTGGGAAAATATATTACATCTAGTTAGATTTATTTTTTCACTACTAAGTACCTAGTAACTAACTTTATGAAACCACTAAATGCATGGATTCAATGTCGCCCATAAAATCTGTAAATAAATACCACTGTAAATGTAAGCCAAAGTTTCTGCCATGCTTTCTCAAATGGCCTTCCCCCTAGACTGCTAATTAGCTTCTCTCTCTAACTTTGAATACTCCATAAATGCACTATACTGACTGATAGTGCATCGATATTAATTAATAATTTACCACAGTATTGGAATTTTCCTCTACATGTAATCACAGCTCCAGCTTCTAAACCTTTCTTTCTCTAGTGAAATAGAGGAGGAACATCATTTTAACTACTTTCACCATGTGTTATTTAGTCTTCCCCTTTGGTTTGTCTGCAAATATTTGGAAAAGTCTCTCTTGGAGACTTTTGAAAATTAACATGGTTTATATGGTAATGTAGTTCCACTTCACAGAAGTGTGCTGCTGCTCCTAATTGGAGCCAGTCTGGTGTGCTTCATATTTTATTTATACACACTGCACATATATGAAATGCTCCAAAGTATCTGTACTCTATCAGGAGCTGGAAGTCTGGCTTGCAGATAGAGCTTCCATGGACTCTCCTACTCTACCCTACGGATCAGCTGGATGTGCTGCAGGGGACTAGCTCTGCCTGGGTGCCCAGGAGCTTATCAAAGGCACAGTCCTGTCCAAAGGCGAATTGTTCAGAGTGTAGTTAGTGCCCAGATTCACTCAGGCATTTCTGAAGCAGTCTATAGGTTTGATCACAATCAAAACTAATGTAGTTCATGGTAGAACTATCAAGTTCTTTAATGTCACTCTAGTCTAATAAAGCAACAGATAATCCCTAGGTGAGATAACATAGCCCAAATGCTTTAGCTGCATTTTCACATTGACCACAAATCGCTTCCTCTAAGTATCTTTCATGGGAGTCTCCTTTGTAACACCATGTAAACACTTCTGTATAAAAATTATTCCCAAAAACTTACATTCAGGCCAATCTCTGCTTTGTAATTAGGAGGTCTCAACACAAGTGAAAAAGCCAGATCTCTGAAAGATGCTACAGGTAATTTACATGAGAGAGGAGGGATATAAAAATAAATGTACATTCAGGCCGCCTTTGGATGTAGCGTACAGTGTCTGTCATTCAACTGCTCTTATTGGTGTAGTCCCCTCATTGTGGGGAAGAGTTGAGGATTTGCAGTTCACTCTTGTTGCAATTCATTCCTCTAGCAATTCATACCACTCAAAGCTTATACAATCATTCTGTTTTCCAGGTTGCTGTCAGCACCTGTGATGTTGCTAAAATGTCCCCAAAAGAAACTGCCTTTGCCGAAGACAATACAGATCTACAGGTTTTTTGTTGACAAGCTTGCATTGATTTTGTTTGTGCCAGTTCTGTTTCCTGAGTGAGAAACCATTATATAGTACCAGGCACACTAACCAATTACACAGCACCAAGCAAACCTTTTTTAGGGTATGCTTTCCAATTCTTAATTCTTTAAATATGATAGATGAAAGTGTACACTTTTAAGCAGTGTTCAAAACATATACATATAGATTTAATTTACATTAATATTTTATCTTCAAAGACCACCTCTTCAAAGGACACAAACAATCATTCTGATTTGCAGGACATCTGACCAACCTGATAAGATGACTGGCTGTGTGAACATGGGGAGAACATTAACTTTAGTAAGGCCTGTGTCAAAATCTCCTGTAATATCCTTGTACATTAAGTGGTAGATTTGCCCTGGATAAGTGGATGTTAAGGCACAACAAAATTGGTTGGTTCACCAGGCTCAAAGGAGCAAAATCCACCTATCAGCTGGTTCCTTGTGGCAGCCCTCAGAGATTGACAGTGGGACCAGAACATTCAACATCTTTATTAACAGCCCAGACAATGAGACAGAGGGCACGATCTGTAAGTTTGTGCGCAACGCTGGGTTGTGGGGAGCAGTCAATATGCTGGAGGGCAGGGATGCTATTCTGAGGGACCTAGACAAGCTGAAGCCATGGGCTGACAGGGACTTCATGGGTTTTAGTGAAGGCAAGTAAAGTGTCTTGCAAGTGGGACAAAACAATCCCATGCAACCATACAAACTGGACAATGGAAGCAGTGTGGCAGAAAAAGACTTGAAGGTCCCAGTAGGCAAGAAGCTGAAAAGGAGACAGCGGTGTATTTTTGTGACAAATGAGGCCGGCAGCATTCAGTACTGTAATAGCAAGATTGCAGCTATGTGGACAAGGGCAGTGATTATTCCCACCACATCTTGGGTATTTCCTCCAGTTGTGGGCTTTCTGGCACAAAAGGGATGTTGACATACTGGAAGGAGACCAGCAGAGGCCACCAAGATGGCCTCTAGAGCACCTGACATATGAGCAGAGGCTGAGGGATGTGGGCTTATTCAGCCTTAAGAAAAGAAGTTGGAGAGGGGATCCTTTTTGCCGTCTGCAATGATCAGAGGCTGTAGAGACAACGGACTCTTCTTGGAGGCACACAGTGATATGACAAGAGGCAATAAATGCAAGCTGTGACATGGGAAATTTTTATCAGATTAAGTAAGAAAAAAGAATTCACTGCAAGGGTGGTTAAATACTGGAGCAGGGGCCCAGAGAGATAAAGTCATCAACCTAAGAGACAGTCAAAACTTGACTGGACAAGACCCTGAGCAGCCCCATCTAGTTGGACTCGTTTTGAGCAGGAGGCTGGGTCAGATGACATCCCAGAGGTACCCTCCAATCTAAACTGTTCTATGATTCTGTGATATTGCAACAAATTCCTTACTAAGTATTGACAGAATCAGTCAATATTACTCTGTTAGAGCCATTTACAAGGTGTTTTGTCAAAGATCTATCTGGCTCCATACTATAAATTAATGATGTTTTCATTATCAGCCTATGTCTTGTAGAGGAAGTAGCTATCTCTAAAATACAGTGTAATTTTTAAAAAGAGGCATGGAAAAAATACAGGCCAAAAATAGGCTATAGCTGTTATGTTCATTTTGCTTGAGACAGTAAGAATGAATTGGACCTAAAATGTTTTTCTGGTCACAGCAGAACAGGACTCCATTGTGAGAGCAATCCCATCAATGTTGCAAACGTAATAAAAATTCAGGGCTTCATCATAAAATATCTATTTGGTAAAGTGCTCACAGCCAAGAAGGCCAACTGTATCCTGCGCTGCATCAAAAGAAGCGTGGCCAGCAGGTTGAGAGGTGATTCTGCCCCTCTACTTTGCTCTCATGAGACCCCACCTGGAGTATTGTGTCCAGTTCTGGAATACCCAACATAAAGATATGGAACTGCTGGAACAGGTCCAGAGGAGGACTATGAAGATGACCACAGGGCAGGAGCACCTCTGCTATGAGGACAGGCTGAGAGAGCTGGGGTTGTTCAGCCTGGAGAAGAGAAGGCTCCAGGGAGACCTTATAATGGCCTTCCAGTACCTGAGGAGGCTACGAGAAAGCTGGGGAGGGACTTTTTTACAAGGGCAAGTAGTGACGGAATGAGGGGGGATGGCTTTAAATTGAGGGGAAGTTTCAGATTAAACAGTAGGAAGAAATTCTTCATGATGAGGGTGGGGAGACACTGGCACAGATTGCCCAGGGAAGCGGGTGGCTGCCCCATCCCTGGAGGTGTTCAAGGCCAGGTTGGATGGCCCTTGGGCAGTCTGGTCTGGTGGGAGATGTCCCTGCCCATGGCAGGAGGTTGGAACTGGACAATCTTTAAGGTCCCTTCCAACCCAAACCATTCTATGATTCTATGACATGATATTTTGTATGAGCTTTAAATTACGTTGGAGATCTCTTCCTGCATGCATTTCTACCACATCCCTTTAGAGACCTGGCAATGTGGATACATCACAGCACTTGCACATTTGCATGTTGCAAAAGATGCTGTTTACTAATGGCTGTGTGTTTCGGGTTAGCACAGTGCTGCATTTGTCTGCAGAAGGTGACTTACTTTCCCAGGACTGTCAGTTTCAACCAGTAAAAAGAAAGAAATATATTGCAAATGTAAATTAGTGGTTAGGTTCCCTCTGTGTCTCAGGTTAACAGCATGCTGCTTCGGGGTTAAAACAGGGGTATAGCTTCACTAGAGTGATACTGCAGAAACTCTGTTGTCTCTTTCATTGAGCTGAAGACAGATGACCATATCTATCAGACTGCTGAGTAGGAAATTCTCCCTAGTATTTATGATGTCTGGATAGTGGGACATAATAGGATTTGATAAAGAGAAAAGCCTGTGACAGAAAACACAATGATAGTTTCACACTCCTCTGTATGCCCCAGTTAATAAGTTGGGGTTTTTCCCTCAACATTAATGTAAATTTTGTAATCTCCATCAGCAATAAAAGATCACGTGGGTACAAAAATAAGGATAACATTTTTGTAATATAGGTGTACAAATGTATCTGTCTTTAAAAGCTACCAGATTTTCTACTAAAAATAGTCTATTGCTTTTTACAAAGTTTAGACTCACTTGTGTCATCTAGACTTTTATACTCTATTAGAAATAGCCATTCAGAGGGTAATATTTCTGCAAGTTTTCCCATGCAATTGAAGGGTTTTCTTCATCCAAACATATGAAGGTCATATATGAGTCCTGAGCTAGGCAAAATCTTGCTTATACTGACAGTAGCTAGAATGGAGAGAATGCAAGGTTTATATGAATTCTCCCTGGTTCTCACAGACTTTCCAGATAAGAGGGAGAGTTCCCTATTTAGAAAAGTGTGGAATATTTAGAGAGATCTGTAGGTTTTCCTTTATATGATAGTCCAGAATCACCATAACAGGTTGCCTTGCTCATTCCAGGTTTCAATTCTGAAGGATAACTCATGTAAAATAGGACTGATCTTGGCCGTAATAGTTGTGTGCTGGTCTACAGAAAGCCTGGCTAAGCAACTTTGATGCTCAAAACTGTTTTAAGAAGAATTTAGATTATTTGCTGGGATTGGTCTATATGAATAATTTATTCTGATGTTTTTACTGGTTGGATTCCTACAGACTACACGAAGACAGAGAATTCCACAGAAAATAATGCGTAAGTTAAATATATATAATAACTTAACTCACTGAATGTGTATTTTTCCAGCACTTCGTATTCAGAATTATCATGGAATATACTGTGTGACTTCTAAGACAGCTGAAGTTACAGATTAATTCGGTGTTGGCTGAAAGACATTTCCCCTGCTCTTCATTGAGGCTTCTGTGTTTCAGTTTTGTGAACATCTAGTGGAAAGAAGATATAAATGGAAGCATTTTGTTACCTCCTCAGACTCATTTTCTATTTTTTTGGATCTTTTTCCTATTACGTCTTTGCTATAGTGGTCTAGAAGACAGGTTACTTGAATGGAGTGATGGGAAGACTGTATGTGGTTGTGAATGACAGCTCAGCATCATGCTGAATGGGGTTGAAACAGGAAAGAAGTTGGTGTAGATGAGTGAGTGTACGAACTGACAACAGTCTGTGGGATATATGGGCTGTATGGCCTTTGATATGGTAAAGCTACAGTACAGGATTTTCATGCCAATGAAATATCCAGTCACTATTCCACACAGTGAGATACAAAACATTCATTTTCAGGAAATTTTCACGGCTGTTCAGTGTAATGTGTTCTCCTTACAAAAAGAAAGGGGAAGTTTTGGAAATATGCCCACAGCAGTGATCTCCAGGGCCAGAGTGAACTGACTGTACTAGAAGAGCTCCAGAACAGAGGAGAGTGAGAGAGAGCTCCACTGTCACAGATCATGGGAAGTTAAAAGCACTTCTTTCTTTGTTTTCTTTGGATAATTGAGTCAGTAGTATGCAAAGGTTATGCTGAACTTCTAGTATGTCGTTGCCCACAGGAAAGTCACGGCTTTTTTAGTGGTTTCTCTGATGCTAAATGCTAATTATGGGACTGTGGATGTAGTATACATTGTTCCTTTCATCTTCAGGATATCCCAACATTTGTAAAATAGTGAGTTAGATACTGTGTTCATGGACAAAGGAATTAGCCACTGTGCACTGCTCAGACCTGGGAGCGGTTTGTGTTTTGTGGAACTGATATGTCAATCAGACCTCAAAATAGTTCCACATTTCAATCCCTTCGGGAAGTCCTATCTAGAGAAAATCCTGAAGCCTCTTTCTGCTCTCAACAAGAATACACGGAGACCTGCCTGTGCAGCCTCCACGGGAGTGTAGGCATTTCAGCTGTAAGTATACCTCGCAACACTCGCTGCCTTTTGCTCACAGGCTTTGCAGGGAGGAGACACAGGATGGTGATCAATGGATGGAGCTGTGCGTCTCCCTTCATGTCAGAGGCACATTTCCGCTTGCCGTGTAGCCTCACTGTGCCCTTTGTGCTGCCTTCCTGCTCCTTCCCCTTTGGTGGCTGTCCCCCAGCTCTTCCTTGCCTCTACGAGCAGCTCCGCAAAACTGATCTGGCTCCAAAGCTCTGAAATACCAGCAAGGGACAGGGCTGCTGGTCAGTTTAATTTCTGCTGCTGGGCTGACAAGGAAACAAAATGGAAGGGTGTGATGGAAGAGGGAGAGCACAAAAGGTGTAGGAAGGCTAGCGTCGAGAGTGAGGGGTTGGAGAAAAATCGGGCAGCAGAAGAAAGGGAAGGAACTGTGAGAGATGGGGAAAGAGCAGAACACCGGCAGTGCGGAGAAATCGGAGCATGAATAAAAACTCCTTTGCTAATTGCACCAGAGGTGGAGGGTGAAATCCAACAGGAAATGGTGTAAGTGGCTTTGTGGCAAGAGTGAGGCAAATAATTAATGGTGATTTCTTGTGAAATAGGAAAACTGACCTTTTCAAAACAAAGCAGGGAAAATTGGGAGGTATGGAAATTTCACAGAGTTCAGGTTTTCCTCACAGATCTGTCAGCAAGGGCTATTTCATACTTGGCAACATCAGCAGTATCAAACCTGAGTGTTCAAGAATCACAACTCTAGCTCTCCCAGACAATGAAATTTTCTTTTAAGTAATGTATTTTGGGTTCTATTTATATGGGGGTTTATGTCTTGTGTACTTGATTTCTGTTTTCATTAGACAAAAAAAATGTAAAAAAATATCTGTGTTCTTCAAGAAATCATCAGAGTTTGAGAACTGAAGCTTTTTAAATTCACCGCAACTGGTAATGAAATCATACTAATTGGTATTCCACTGGACTGTGAGTATTACTGACCATGTTAGATTAGATGAGAACTCCTGTGGTCCAGGAGTATTTTATCATCTATATAGCTGATGGCACGCTGAAGCGGGTCTGTTTCCTGTTTAATTTGATGCTCCATCTTGTTATAAGGGGAACTTACGGTGCCAGAGGACTTGGCAGCTCCTCTCCATGTGGAGAAGTGTCAGGGAGCTAAGAATGAGAAGTGCCACGGAAGTAAGACTGTGAGTGAGTTGAAGGAGTACAATCACGAGACAGTCGTGTCCTGGATGGATAGTAGTACTGTTTTCCTAATCCATTTTTAAAGTGTGCTAAGGGAGTAGTACCTCTAAGTGTTTTGATGTTACATAGTAACACTGATAAGAAATTAATCTGCAATTATATTTTGATTTCACGACGTTTCTTAATAACAGAGTGACTGTCCAGCTCTCCGGGGTTAAGTGCCCTCATGCTAGAATACTACATTAGATTCAGTATTAGGATCCCCTTATCTTGGAGATATTCCTAAATATTAAGCTGAATGAGTAAAACAACAAGTAAACCATAAAGTTAAGAATAGTCTTTAACAGCAATCATCAGACTTTACTCACTGGTGAAACTTCAACTGAATGTCTTTTTATTGGTAGCTACACATGTAAGGAGTACTCCTTCTAGCTACTAGTGGTGCTGCATTACTTGGGAGACCATGCAAAGCAATCCTTATTTTGGAAAGCTATTTCTAGTACAGCTGTAAAAGAGTTCATCAGTATAAAATGCTCTAATAAAGCATCCCTTTTCTAAAACTTTGACCAGGCTATTGGTCATGATAAGTGTCATTTCTGGACAAGATAGAGACTGACTGGAGACACAAGCGTAAATAATAGCAGCAGTGAAAGACCCGTAGAAACTTTTCTGCAGCCTCTGCTCCATGTGAGGGGAGAATTTTTCTGAGATAGACATTTAGAAGCGTGAAAGTTTAAAAATAAAAATACACTGAAAACCCCACCCAAACTAATAGTTCCCCTACACACACGCTTCCTCAAGAGAGGAGAATGAAGCAAAGATGATGGATGTTAGTCTTGTCAGTTAATGTGCTACTCGCTGCAGTTTAGATGCTATGGGGATGAAGGCAGCTTAAGAGCTTCTATAGACTATGAAAGAATAATTCTATCACTGCCAAAGCATGGAACACCTGCTCACACAGGGGTTCTGACATCAGAAAGAAACTGTTGGCAAGGTCATAAAAGAATTTCATGTTGAGGGAGCCGAGATAGGATGATTAAAGAATCATGATAAAAGCACATTAAATTGAAAATCACAATAAAAATTGACCATCATGATGAAAGTTCGGTAGAAAATAGGCCCATTAATCTTTCTCAAACAAAGAAATAAACATCCTAGCTGACATCAAACATTTTATTAGAATAAACCATCTTTAATTAGTTAGTGGAAGCCAACCTACAATGTGTTGTTCCATTCCTTATTTACTAATATTTATGGACTTGGGCTTGTAAGTTGATTTTTTATGAGATAGTGATGCTTGGTACCAGTACATACAGTGGGGGAAAAAAGACCAGGCACTCCATTCGCTGTAGTAGTCAGTGAGCATCCTCAGCACTGTTAGGATGGAGTCCTCCTCTGATGCTCCTCGGGACAACTGCTGGAAATGGAGCAGATAGATTTTGAATCAGTCATATGGGGAATGGGAAGAAGGAGCTGAATCTAAGCTTTCCACATGCTAGAAAAATCTTCTGATCCGTGAATTGTGATACATGTTTGTAAAAACAACAGGACACACAAGATGGAAACACTATGTATTTTTCTTTTAAACAGACCACATAAACTTGCACTCCTCAGTGTTTCGAAGTGGCCAGAGGTAAGCGACCCCTGCTTACCATGCTGATGGTGGAGATCCCATCTAGAGGTGGCTGATTGTCATTTGCTCTTCCAGATACTAAAGTCCTGCATATGGGTTCAAGGTACCAGATCAGAGTCCATGAAAACCCTGCACTCCTCAGTGTCATAAGCCCTTTTTGGTTTAGCCCTAGTCCTCTGGGAGTTTAAACATCATTATTGTCAGTGGAAAAACTCCTACATCCGTTTCAAATTACACAGGAAGATGACCATTTCATTAAATGCCTCAGCGAGATTTACAGAGAGCCCTAAATGCACTTTGTGACTGATACTGGACACTAATTCCTCTAGCTTTTCTTTTTTAGAAAAGCTTACACTGTTATTACTTCTCTGGTCAAAGGTTAAGCTTCCTGCTCTCCATCAATGCAAGTGGCATGCGAGTGTTATCAGATATTGGTCAGATCACCTTTTTGCAAGAACCATACCAGTGAGAATCTGCCTGTAGCAGCAAAGTTATGGCTGTATCAAGATGTGTCCAAGTCTTCCTAGTAGCTGGGACTAGCTGTACAGTTTTCATAGTTTAAGAAATCATAGGAGTCTTTTTAGTGTACCTCAGTCTACTCATATGATTATCATCATTAACCATCCTAACAGGTAACCCATATCACAGTTTTTTAAAAATTGTGTAGCAATAACCACCATTAATAAAATCTACAAAGTAAGCAAAAATACATGTTTTTCCCAGAATAGTTTGTATGGTGCGGCATTGAATCCCTTCTGCTAAGAAGACCGTAAGCCTGCAGGAGCAGGTGACCTCTACAATAGGAGTTAACCGTCCATGTTTAACTTTTTCTTTTTTGAAGAAGCTGCACTATCATTTGTCTTTTGTTTCTACTTCTTCTAGAAACCCAGTATGTTTTAAATACCAGAGGAAAGATGCTCTGGTATTTCTACAATTCTTGGATATCCGTGTCACCTCAGTTCATGTGTCTGTGGTGGTTTGAAATGATGTCCACAATGAAGGTGTTCTCATTCTACCTCAATTTGGACTGTCTTGCAAACAACTTTCTGTACTGCCTTTTTGTTCCCTGTGCAAGTTGGTGCAGTGCACTTTGTGCTGAGTTCTGAAGACTCTTTCCTTCTCCTCTCTACACGCATTCTTAGTAGGGTAAATAAGCCTCTCACAGTAAATAATAAGGCATGACAAAATCTACCTTTATGTGGAGGTGGGGGTAGTTCCCTCTTTCAGTGAACTTTCTTTTAAGGTAACTAAACAAACCTTTCCAGGCCCATCCACTCCTCTAGCTACCTCACATTCTTCATCCCAGTTTTCATCTTTATTTCTTCAGATAAACCCTCCAATCTTACATAGTTCCCCTGGGGCAAACTTAGAAGGTCAACTAATTTAGCAGAGTGAAGTTTAATTTTCTGAAGGAGAGGATTATTAATTTGTTCTGGTTCCTTTTGTTGATTTTCCAGGTTCCCTATACACAAGTCACAGATGCATATGCAAAGGCCCAAGGAATATTAGTTTCAAATATCTGAAATGTATATTTTGAAGTATGTATGTTGAAATGTAACACTTATTTTGTTATTGGGGATTTTTTGCTTCTTCAGATTCTTTGTGTTTCTGCCAGTGTCAGTTTGCTGATCTTAGAAACCTTTGATTGCATGAGCAGATCACAGTTATCAGCTCTGCGGTTCACTCCTGATAAATCAGGCAGCAGCTAAAAAGTAGAGTAGTTCATCTAAAATTAACTCCAAAAAGCTTTATGTTTTATGGTAAATATTTGGGGAGATTTAGTTTGGTAAACATAAGTCCTCATAGGACTTCAGCTGACAAGCAGCCAGTAGAGACCTCCAGTACCTTATGAAGTTGCATCTGATGTAATCGTTATATTTCCAAATCGGTGATACCTATCAAAGCTATAGATAGGACAGTATTGTGAGCAAACCCAGCTTTGCCTCGCGTATGCCTACAGGCTCTTTGTGGCAGAGCTTATTGCTAGAACAGGGGCCTTTGGTGGGTTACAACGAGTTTGGGTTAGAAGGCAGAGCTGATGTGTGGAAATAAGTCACAGCCCAGCAGGTTCTGTAAGTTTTGTATTTTGCTTGATCTCCAGCACTGCCAGACCGCGTTTTCCAGACTGTTAACTGTTCAAAGCAGAGACAATCTTTGCAGGTACTCACTTGGGACCTTATACGGCATAGCCCGGTGCTGCTAGGTTTTTATTCAAAACAGGCAATATATGACAAATTAGCTGCTTGATTATCCTTTACTCTGTCCACATAGGAAGCAGTGTGGATCTCTGTGGAGAATGAAAGAAGGAGCAGTGTGCAGGGCGGCAGCACCGCCTGCGACCACGAGCCCTGTGTGCTCGTGAGCAGCAGCAGCAGTAAGTCACCATTCAGTGGGCAGTTGCTATAGAGGAAGTCAAATATCTACTGAAGTTTTCCTAGTAATGACACTGCCAATGTAACACACTTATTGATGCTACCCGGTAGCATGTAACTCCTCTGAACACAAGGTAGGCATCTCACAGACACCTTTTATTCCAGTTTTCCAGTTTATGTTCTTTTACTAGCTTTTCCTGGTCTGGAGGCAACCGGCACAGTCCTCAGTCTCAGGACAGCAGTGACAGAAAATGGATTTGTCCTTCAGTCACTGCCTTTATTATGGTAATCTCTGAGAATCCTAGGATATTACCACAGGAGGGCTGGAGATACAGTATTGCTGATGCTCTCTCTGCTATGGCTATAGATTTTGGCCAGTTCCTATAGAAAAGTAGTTGATGTTGATGGTGTCGACTTCTAAAAGCATAGTGACTGTATTAAAGGTCTGCTAATGATCTATAAGCAGACCTTACAGAAAAATAAGAATTTAAGAAAAAATCTTATTACAACTGGTTTTGTGACTGAAATTAATTAAAATACTGTAGTAGTTGAAGGGACACATGAGAATTTTGTTTTCTTTCATCAACATGAACATGGATGAGAAACCTGCAAATAATAACAGCTGCAAGAAAAGTCAACAAGTTTATTTTCAGGGAGAAGTAGGACTTCCAAATATCCAAGTTCAGATGTAAACATTTGATACTGAAGAATTCAAAAAAGAAAACCTTGTGAAAGGGAAGAAATAGAATACGATATATCTGACCCTGATTCCAGCTCAGAAATTCCATAGGAAGAAGACAACAAATGTTCTGCTGCAAGAGAAATATCTGAGGCTCACCACAAATACCAAATGACATCAAAGTTTTCAGTGCTGTGTTGACAGAATTGCCAGTTGCTCTGAGCTGCATTAGCACTCCTCATGTTCATCATGGTGTGTCACTACACAGTGTTTTGCATGCAAAAACGTGGAATTTCTTTAAAGTCACCTTTTTGAACTGTGTTTCAGAATCACAGAGTTGCAATAAAAAAGAAATGGTTTTGAAGTGAAAGGTGAATATGACTAAGGATTTCTCAACTCAATGTTCTGTTTGACTACTTGAGTCTATTTAATTCTGCTTTAATTTTGACACAGCAAAAGAGGACAGGAAATTTTCTGGTCTGAGTTTTACGGCTTGCAATTTTAGATGCAACACTGAAACACAGCTGAGTGTATTTTTCAATTCAGTGTTTTTTTCAATTATGCCTCCCAAGAAATAGTTCAGTCACCATTCTTTATTATTTGGGTGACTTTAACCTTTGATGATTTCATAAAGTTACCCACATCACCTTGTAAGCAAGAATTAAGGTCAAGTTCATTTGTTTGTTTTCATTTTTTCCTTATTTCTCTGCTAGTCCATATAAACTCTTGTATTGTCCTTAACATGCTATCTGAAAACCACTCAAAAGTGCATCAAACAACATAACTGATGGTTCACATGTGGTTTATTTTCACTTCAGTCCTCTCTCTGGGGAGAAAATTGCATGCATAATGGAACGTTTTGCTTTGGAAGAGTTGTATTGTTTAATTGCTGCTCTTTTTTTAAGTCTCTGGCATGTGTTTATTTGAAAATTGAAGAATTATGTTTTGCACTTAGAGCAGAATTTGGTGATATTCGTGCTGATATTTGCTACTACAAAAGCCCATTCTTGGCCGACTCTTGCAGTTTTGCTTTCTTCAAACCCAAACACTGACCACTTGAAAGACATGGCCTCATGTCTGAAACTTCACTAGCTGTCCTCTAGGAGTCAGGATAGGCAACAGAGGATTGGTTTGATGCGCTTATAATAGCACAATCTCATGTTACTGCAAATCTTTCAGTGCCATACTTTCTGATAAATATGAAAGTACTGTGGAATCTTCCTTTGGTTCTTAACATTGTGTCTGCTCGGTATGTCAGGCTTCTGTTCTATATTCTGCAACCACCTTGTGAGGTTCTTTTGAAGCAGTGTATTGATTTTAAAATTGCTCTCTTGACTTCTTCATCATTGTCCGTTTTTATTTAATTGATTTTCTTTCTACATAAGGTTCCGGAGGCTCTTTGAAGTAAAAGGGGAAAAAAGGCAAACAACAACCAACAGCTGGTTTCTTCCTTCTGCTTAAATATCCCATGGCATTTCTCAAGGATAAGCTGATAGTGCTAATTTTCTAATCAATTTCTGTTTGGTTAATAATGTTTTTATCCCCTGTATCTAAACTGTAACTGGATCTGTGGCATCAGTATTCTCTTGCGTTGCGTCTTCATGGCATATTGTATGATGCTGCTATGTGGTGTTAAAACATTTTATTGCCGCCCTCTTAGGGATTGTTTATGCCAGGCAGAGCAGCTAACATGCACATGTTTGTGTGTACAGCACCCACACACATTCTTACTCATACATAGTCAGTAGTCAGTAATAAAAGCACTTTGCTGCTAAATAAATTGAAAATAGTATTAATGCAATAAATGTCCAAGCAGGATTGATTCTGTGTATTTTATAGCATCTGCTGTTGCTCTCTGTTTTCAAGCTTCTAATATGTTCAAGTCTGCATAATATTGCTATTCCAGATGCAATACTGGAGTTTGTCTGAGTGCCAATATTGGCTTGTTTTATTTAGTATTACGTTCAGGCAGAGATTAACCACTCAGTTTGTGAACAATATCCTATATTCTAGGTTTCTAATGTATTATTTTCAGTTTACTTGTATCCATTTTCTATCAACTGCAGAAAAGGTTTATGTTCTGTTCCTTGCATTTGGTAAAAACTACGGAACCCAACATCAAAGATCAAATGTAGGAGTTACGAGGTCAGTGATGACTTTAAAATTATGAAAATAAACTAACTCAATAGTAGGAAAACACCTTCTTGTCTTCCTCATTGGTTTCTGTTACATTAGAGGAGCGTAACATGCCATTATTCTGTATTTACTCTTTCTATCTAGTTCATTTACAAACATAACACCCAAGAAAGCAGTGATTAGCCTATATAGGTGTGGAAGAACATGTTACCAGTTAATGTAATGAAGCAGCATAATTCATTCTTTGCTGTCTACATTATGTAGAGGGAAGCAAATGTGCATTAATCATGCAGAAAGCAGGAAATTGAGATGTATGGAAGGGAAGAGTGATATGATACATGAACCCATCCCCCAGCCACGCAGAGCTGGCAACAGGTCTGTTGTTGAATAATGTGTATTTTGACAGACGTGTCATTTGACAGGCAGGGCTGACCAGAAGGGATGTAAGGAAGCAGCTACTTATTAGTAAGAAAAAGGAGGGAGTAAGGCATTATTACATCTAATGCAAAGTAATACTGACCCAGTTAGCATCCACTAATGCGGAGGTGCTGGCTAACTGACAGGTTTCAGGGAACAGCCATCCATGGGGAGTCATCAGCGAGCACCATCCTTTCTGGTGGGTGTTACATCCCACAGGCATTGCTATCAAGGCTAATGCTGCTCAACATAGTTCATTCCCAGCTTCCTGACAGCCCTGCTGCGCCACACGGATGGAGGAAGGTGGAGGGGAGTACCTGTCCCTTGTAAGCAGTGCAGGTCCCAGGCTTGTAGCCTGCTTGCCATCTCAGGAGAAGCTGTCTGCGGTTTGTCCTGAGGCAGAAGCAAAGTTCAGCCTGTAAGATGCTACCTGTGCAGAGAGCGAGGGTGCAGGCTCAGCATCCTGCTGGGGCAGCAGAGCCAAAGGGCAAAACTTGTGCTGAGAGCAGAGAAGCAGAGAGCTCCCAGCTCCTCCACTCACCGTGCGTGATGTACACCCACGCTGCACGTGTCCACACGGCTCACAGAGCAAACGGGCTCCTACAAATCTGCTGTGCCAAGCAGAGCAGCACTTGTGCATTTCTGTCTAAAACTCTGGCTCCCGGGGTGCAGGACCGGCGTGGCGCTTGCTGTGCCAAGGCAGGCAAGACAAAAACCCAGAGCCTGCTCAGCTGGTCCCCATATCTTGGCATCCTTCTTCTGTCACCCTTTCCCCAATGCACAGCATCACAATAAGGCCGGAGGGGCAGCGTCTGGGATGCTGCTTCCCTGCTGCACTCCGGGCTCCTCCAGGAAGGAATGGCAGATCCCAGAGAGCATTAGTGCTGCTTTGAGAGGCCTCAACTCTCAGTTCCTAAGATCTTTCGTAGGACTGCAGTACCTTCACCGCACACTGCTTCGTTGAGGGAAAACAGGACCTGAGTGGGAGCTGTAGCCCCCCTCCCCTTGGTTTCAGCTTCTTTTTAACCCCTCTCCTGTTGCCAGTGGTGCAGGCTGGTGGACGTGGGACAGGGGAGTGAAAATCACGACCTTTGCAGTCACAGCACTGATTTGTGGGCTGTTATTCTGCATTGGCCAAGTCAGATGTTGCTGAAGGGTCTCACAATGTGCTTATGCTTGATTAAATTTCAATGCACAAAAATGCTGCACATGACATTTATATACACTTTTATATACATGTATACATTTATACATACTTTGATTTGAATAAGGTCATAAAAATGATGAAGATTAAACATAAAAGGAAAATCACAGAAAAGGCAACTCCAGCTTAGCATGCTTAATGCTACTTTTTTAGCTGCTTCCTATTTTTCCACTAGTTGTCACTTAAGGAAAGTTAAAATAATTTTTCTTTATTATGCGTCTCATAAAAAATGATCACTGTTTATTTCATTGCTGGTTTATTTCCTCTTCTCCTCTCAGCTCTGCTTTTTTATTCCTATCTTGATTCTAGATTTAATTTGTGGGAATTTATTTTGCTTTTCTGTTTCCCAAAATTCCGAAGTGCTTTATACTTAAAAGAAATCAGATGGATCCTTCCAAGGTAAAAGATATCTATCTTGCCTAAGAAGTCTAATACTCAGGCAAATAACATATAATAAAAATAAAACCATATGGAGAAAAATTACGCTTATGAAATTGTTGGCATTAGCATTGGTAAGTCTAAGCCCTTATGCTGGCTGTGGGTAACAGATTTTCACATTTACTTTGTTATTGATTATTTTGAGGCTGTTAGCTGAGAACAGTGGTTCAGTTTAATGACACACAGGACTTGGCTATGTTATTTCCCTTGATTTTAATCATTCTGCTCTTCTTTCTCTTTTCCCATTCTCCCCATAGGTTCCCTCACACCAGGAAAAAATATGCAGGTCTATGCTGCTTTGCTGTGGAACAAATCTTTTTCAGGAGCCCCTGGATGATATTTCCAGTCTCTTTTTTGCCATGTCATTCTGTCTCCAGCTGCCAGAAGAAGTTTGACATGCATCATAGTCACTGCTCAAACTGATAACATGTGAGAGGTCCATGAGAAATTGTTTATAAAATTTCTGACACAGTATGTCGTGTAATGCTGCTCTGTGTCATGTACCATAGTTTTATGTCCTAATCTGACATTATGAGATTACATAATGCATTCGATCTTTAAACAAGTATTCCTTTGAAATGTTTGACAGAGTTATGGCATTTCAGGTATTATTTCTTATTATGGACAGATAGGTCAAATCTGCAAACAATTTAATGGCCATACATCGCTACCCTTGTCAAATCAATCATCCCAGTAAATGTGCTATCAGCAGTACGTACATTTAGAAGCCCAATCCTTCAAGGTGGTAAACATGCCAGTCCTCTTAACTCCGAGTGGAGGTGAAGGCTCTCAGCACCTTGCTGGAGAAGGGTTCCAATTAGCCTACTTTTATAGTGATCCTGAATGCATGGACATCCTGCGCATATATTAGGATTCAAGCTGCTCTTCAGATTTACTTCATTGAAACCTGAGAAGAAGCTATACAACTGTGGACTAAAATGGCTCCATATGCTTCTTGGCTCCAGTATGTGCTGAGGATTTCTGTTTTCCTTTCTCTCAGCTGAAGATTCTGCTCTTGGTTCTGCTGAGCTTCAGGGAAATGGGGTGTTCTCATTATCACTTTAACCCTGATCCCAAATAAATTACTTCACACTACCATTTAGTTTAGCAGCACCAGGCAAACTGAAAGGATTTGAGGTGTCAAAAGGGGACCATACTTGACCTCTGAATCCTAGGAAAGAAGTGTTTCCTTTTTTAAAGAGTTGGAGGAAAGAACAGTGCCTGAAGCATGCATAACCTTGTGGAGAAAACATTGATATGATTAATCCTCAAACACATCTGCTGCCTTCCTTTGTTGGAGCAATGATCTTGTGGATACATGCATTAACTGAAGTGCTGTCCCTGAGGGGAGACCATTGGTCTCTCATTTTATCTGGCTCGCTGTGTAACTCAAGGGGACTTCCTTCTCTGGCTCATCCAAATGGACAAATGTCCTAATGATGGTATGAAAGATTAGACTAAGAGCTAGATGCTGGACTCGGAATATTTTCAAGGCTACCCTTCTACTTTTTTGAAAGTATCATGGAAAGAGCAGCTTTCGTTTCAGGGAACCATAACAACTGCCATATTCTTGCTTCTCCCCAAAACTGCCACTTTCATACCTCCTGCCTGAAGATGAATCACAATATCTGTCTTCTGATGTGCTGTGAAAGTCTTAAGGCACTTTCACCCCATCTCTGCATAGTGCCCAGGCCAGGAGAGCACGCCAAGGGGAGGACAGCCGACGCAAATGGTAGCAGATTTCACCAGACCCAGCACATGCGTCTTAGCCCCACTGCTTAACCAACACCCTTTGGACACATTTACCTGAGAAACATTTCACGTATGCAGTGTAGGGCTGAGAGAGAAGGAGACAGGGTCATGACCAAGAAGTCTGAGAGGGAATGCGTGCACCTGGAAGGCGATGCAGTATGTTCCCTCAAGCCTCACGCAGGTGCACTGAATAAATCAGCCCCAGACTGCCCGAAAGAATGCACAAGTTTTTTTTTGTAGCCAGGAGAGCATGTACTAAGGATGTCTGGGAGTGAAAGGAGGGTCAGCATCAGCTCATTACAAAAATTAACAGCCTAAATCAGGAAGTATATAATGATTGTAGGGAGTCTCAGATGGTCTTGGAGCACCAGCTGAAAGAGGAGGATGATCAAAATGTAGCTCTCTTTTTCTTAAGCAAGTTAATAGGAATAAGACTTCTGAATACGCTGACTGCAAACGATGATTTGTTTCTGACTCTACAGAGCCCTGCTATGAACAGCCCTGGAGCCATGACATACAAAAAAGGAAAAAAATTCTTTTAAATTGGCACAGAGAAAATAAATTCCATGTCCTAATGCTGATGGTTTAAATATGTATTTTT
Organism: Cuculus canorus; assembly: GCF_017976375.1. Taxonomy (NCBI): domain Eukaryota; kingdom Metazoa; phylum Chordata; class Aves; order Cuculiformes; family Cuculidae; genus Cuculus; species Cuculus canorus. The sequence continues at coordinate 24,421,536 of NC_071406.1, read as the reverse complement.
TTTTTCAGAAGCCACTAAAAAGAATGCTGCAAATAAATAGTATTAAATGTTTCTTCACTGTAACATGGTGTCTCTGCTTGCTAGGAAAGCATTTGTGTTCATGGAAGAGCCAAATGAATATGCACTTACAATAATGTAAAATTCAAATATTCCAATATAAAAGTTCATTTTATAATAAGAGATTACTGTTTAAATAGCATTTAGCTGAAATAGCACATTGCTGTTGAGCAGTTATATCAAAACTGACTTTACCATTTAATGAAAGTGAATCAGCACTGAGTGAATAATAGGAGAGTACCTTTTGTGGCACATTACATTTATTCTTCCCTATTTACCACTTTGTTCTGAAGTATTGTTCATTGTGTTTTCTTTTTGCTCTTCCAGTTTATTACAGAAGTATGATCTCCTCATACATTGACTGAGTCAGTGTACAAACATGAATGTACACACTTACTATCTTTAACATGATTTGAAAAACTTTAGCTCGTGAATCTCAGGAGTGTTCAGTCAGTCTCAGTAAAGGCGATAAAAACTTATTTGTTAAGTAAGTCTGGGTTCTTTTAGGAAGTTCATAAAGAAGGGACATTTCAGAAATTAACTTAGAGAAATTAGTGCATTTTAATACTGTTTGTAATACGCAGAAAAATACATGGTCTTGTTTCCACTTTTCTCATGTAGGTGTTGGCATGGTAAAAACAACCTCACATTTGTGATTATAAGACTGTGGTTTTAATTGTTTATTGTTCTCTAAAATCTTAATCAGAACAGCTAAGATTTGCTGTGGCTCAAAATTATTTTCTTAATCAAATAAATATGTTTAACCATTTCTGACAACAAGTTGAGAGAAAAATAGGTTGGTTTGTTCCTGTTAGAAAAAACATCAAACAGATGTTGAAAAACTTTTCCATGCATTGTCACAGAAAAGATGTCAGGGTACTTACGGTATTCTGCTGCTCTGGCTGTCCTTATTCATGTGAAAAAATCTACCGCATTCAGCAAAGCTTCCAACAAAAGCATGGTAAAAAAATACCTCCACAGTAAACCAGTAAAGAAATTCTATTTGTATGAGCTTAGAGATTCAGTAGTCTTGACTAATACAATCTCAGTAGATGCCACTCCATTAGTCATTCATGGCACCTCTGTCTTGGCCAAAACATCATCTTCAGGGTGCAAGCGAGCATCTCCTGCACAGTGGCCACAGGGCCCAGACCCTGTGGTGCAGCTGCTTTTTATACAAGCTGTAAATTATTTAGAAATTTAGAAAATCATTTAGAAAATTTAATTTAACAAAGAAATTTATTTGGTACAATAATTTGGGAATTTTTATTCTCAAAACTGAGGAACATGTGTAGAGCTTAATCCTGTATAAATAGTACTTAAATTTGTGTATATGCATCCTCTTCAAGTAGCAGAGCAGAGCACTATAGCATGTGCTTAATCTTAAGTGTGTAAGCAACTTCCATGGAAATTAAAGGGAATTTTTTTAAAGTGCACTTTGAATGTTTTGACAATATGAATGGAAATCAAAGGATTACCTCAGTGAAGTTTACTCGCATTCCTTTAAATATAAACAAAGCAATTACTTTAAAGATATATACACAAGTACCATTTCTGAAATTGCAATGATCCGTAACAGCAAGATGTATCCTATGGGCTTGAGAGGATGTTCAGTGGCTGGGATTCTCTGCACGTTACACATTTGGACAGAGAACCTAATAGTTTTGGCCATACAAATCGCTGACTCCTAAGCCTGTGATGACTGTAAGTGAGAAAAAAATTAGTAATTAAGTGCTTTTCCACTCACAAATAACCAGAAATGCCACCTCACAGATATATTCAATAGAATTGAGCCACACAATTAAATCTTTCCTTTTTCTTTGTATGATCTACTGGTTTAAATAGTTAAATGACTGCAGATAAGATCACAATGAGAGTTTTGTTTTGTTGGCTAAGTAGCCATGTTTCTTCCTGGGGAAACATGGAAGCACGTGTATACCCTAGGGAGAATTTCTTAAGAGATGCACGACCAAGAATTTTGCCTTCTAAATTTCCAGATAGCTGAAGCAAAGAAGGACCAGCAGAGAGTCACAGCCTCAGAGCTGCTGGCGGGAGGTGACCACTGGGGTGTCTAGTCCAACCTCCTGTCAGATCAAGGCTACTCCCATCTCCAGAGCCGGCCAGCTATGGCTTTGTATACATCTCCAAGGATAAAGATTTGACAGAGTCCCTGGATGACGTGCTCCTGTGCCACACCACCTCCAGGGGCAACTCAGCAATGCTGGTATTCAGCAATGTGCTCAACTCGAGCCAAAGGCCCAAGGAGGTTGCTGCCAAGTGGCTCAATGGAGGTTTGTAATTTATTTATATTCAAATTGTCTATTGTCTCCCAAAGAGAAGGAGAAAATGGGAAACCAGGCACCAGGCTGGCTTGTCATTTTTGTGCCTTAGTTTTGTCCTTCTTAAGACCTTTACTTACTAGTGAAAAGTTTGCTACAGAAGCAAACCCAGACACTGCACTTGAGTGAGACTGACAAGTCTTGTTTGTATTATAGGCAATACAAACATCACCTGGCTCACATCAGCTGGCAAGAGATGATGAGAGCTATGTAGAGCAGATTCTAGTCTGGAGTTAATTCCGTTTAGCTAGAAGTCTGTTGTGATCTTGAAGTGCTTGGAAATATAAGCATTACATTCAAATGTGATGTTGGAAACAGGTTGTTGCTTGCAAGTTTGTTCCAGTCCACAAGCTTGCTACAGCTTGTGATTTAATTTTAGCTCTGGAACTTGCTCCAGTTTCATAAGGTTACTGAGAGCCTGAGAGAAGCCGAATTTCTTACACGCACCAAGAATAGCATGATAGTATTTTCCTAAGAATTAAGCCACCCCAAAAAAAGTGCCCTTAACTCAAAGGACTTGAACCATGGTTTCCCACCTGTCAAACACATGCTGGGTTATTGCTGTTTGATAGGAATTATCCCCATCCCTTTCTTCCCATCAGCTCTAGCTTAGCTACAAAGATTTAATTAGTGAGCTTTTTTCCAGCTTCAGAATCCAGAAGATGCAAGGAAGACCAGGAGCAAAAGTTGCTTGGAGCTGTGGTTTATCTTGTGCCTTGCTTGGCTTTGTCTCCACCACCCGTGTTGTCAATAAAAAAAAAAAAAGTTAGAGCAGTGTTGGTTTGACTAACAGCCTGCTCTTTGCAAAGTATTTGTATTTGAGCTTATTGAACATTCATTATGTATCGGACACTCAGCCTTGTAAAATTGATCCAAGAAAGACTTGTCAAATCAGGCAGGCTCCTGCCTTGCTGGTTGTGTGTTGAGGAGAGCATCGCTTTTGCTTCCACACTCAAGCAGATAGCGCAGCAATAGCTCCCTGAAGCAGCCTACCAGTGCAGGCACAATAATAGCTCTTTTCCTCACCATTAATTCGGACATCATGCAATCAGTCAAATGAATCTGTCCTCCTAAGCAGCTCTTGTGGAGACTGCTGTCCTCTGAGCTCCAATGAAAGGGACCCCGACTTGGTAGGCTGTGTCTTCCTTTAATTAGAGCCAGTGATAACCCACAGACCAGCTCATTTTGCCAACGACCATATATCACAGGGACCCCGCTGCCCGGCATCAACAGGTTGCTGTCTATGAACAGAGCACCTTTGATAGGAAGACGGCAAGCATGAGAACAGCCTACACAAAGTACAGCTCTTGTAGTCCTCCTCTGAGGCTGTTGCACACCGCCTGGCTGGGTTTTCATGTGATTCCTAAGCTTTAATTTTGATCCCATGTCATAGCCTTAAGTGGCACGTCAGCCTTGAAAGAGCCCTTTAAAAATGCTTACGTAGGCAGCCTTGTTTCAGAGCTGAGCTTAACTGCTCCAGAGCAATCTGCATTTTAAAGAGAAACAGCTTTGGCAGTCCATCAACTTTCCTCTGTTTGTTGCTGCTGCATATTTTATGTCACCACCATATTACAAAACAAATACGCCATATTACAAAATTAATATTGGGAATATTTTCTTTGCATTTCGTGGACTTGATTTGTGCTTTGTTTTCACACTATTGTCTTATATTCATCTCTAGAGAATTAGTAGTATTATTATCAAGGGCAAACAAGCCTGGAATTAATCTGATTTAACGTTTAATTATTACTTACAATGTTTTTTAGATTACATACCAGCATTGTAGAATGCCATTTTGCAAGCTAGAACAGAGAGATGCACAGTAAGATGGGACACTGGGATTACTCTGAGACCTCATCAGTGAGATTTTTCAGCAGTAGCTTCAGCTGTTGTGTGGTGTGAGGTTTGGTTTAAACTGCCGTTGCTCTAATCAAGGGAGCAGGCACCACACTTGGACAGGAAGCTGAAAAAATAATAAAAATTTTAAAGCTGAGCTGAGAGGACCCACCTGGATAATTTTGTTTTGAGCACAGCTCAGGCTTCCCAGCCTTCCTCTTTGACAGCAGCTGTTGTCTGCGAGGTTATGCTGAGCAACTGCTATGAAAAGGAATAAAAAAGGAGCTGGAAGAAGATTACTGCACACGTGTTTAGTATCATCTATTTAGAGGTGAGTATTTATGTGGCTTCCTTTGAAAGCTGATAGGGTTGGGATTCCCCTTGAGTGTACCTGGCTGTCTTGCCTGCAGAAATTCTGAACAATACAGATGGAATTTTGGCCTCTCTGAAGTTCACAGATAAACCAAAGTTGGCATCAGTGAAAGGGAAGGGGTGAGACTCCAGTTTTCCCCTAGTCTTTACTTTCTGCCTGCCCTGGGAGCTAAAGCGGGGACCTGGCTATGTCAAAAATGGCTTTGGCAGGGGCACTCGGGAGAGCTGGGCAGATGCCCACCCCCTTCAGCCTGCACCCCCCCTGCAGCCTGTGCCCCCTGCATTTAGGACAGGGCTGTGCTGAGGAGCTCTGTGTCAGCAAGCCGGAGCCTGCGTGGCACACAGCAGTGCTGATGTCTGCTTTGAACGCTGAGGATGACCTGAAGATGTTCCATGCAGGCCTGTGAGCAGTCCCTTCCTTGGAGGATGATGATAGCACACAGGCTAAACAGGGCTGTCTTCATCGGGTAGGGCTCCGCACTTCATAGGGGAGTGCATGCGTGATAATCTTTTGAGATCATTTGTAGGCTTCCTACTTTGTGTGTGTGATGAAACCCTGATGCTCCGCACTGTCTGGGCATCAAAATCAATAGCAGGGCAGCACCATCCTCTTAAAGATGCGCTTGCAGCCCTGGAGGTGTTGTTCTGAGAGAGATTAAGTTGTTGGAGGGGGAGCTCAGGTCTAGCAGAGTTGGAAACACTCGATTTCTACTCCAGAGAAGAAAATTTTACTTTCATATTTCTCTTTTTCTCCTCCCACTAAAAAAAAAAAAACAACCAACCTTGAATACTAATGGTAATAGTGGAGGTAAAGGGTGACTAAACATTAAATGCAAATTATTTGATTTAAAATAGGGCTTAGAACCTCCTGGCAATTTCCAGGCAAATTGTTCCTAAAAAATCCTTATGAACCATTGCTTATTTTTGTTTGCATTTGAAGTTTAGTTTACATAAAGATTTAGGAGTAGTGCTAAATAATTACATGGCAGGATAATCTGTTGGTTTTATATATGCCTCTAATCAATTAAAAAAATCTATTCATGGAGTAGTTCAGGAACAACTCTTCTTCTGCAGCTATTTTGGGTCAATTCAATGCATAGTTTATTAGAGGTATTCTGCTGCAGAGTAATGAATCATATTTGCAGTCAGGAAGGCTCATGTAATTGTCACTAAATATAACGAATACAGAGCTATTTAAAGGATTTGGGGTTTGTCTGATTTTCTGGAAGACGATTTCTCTGGAGAGGAAGGGTAGAAACCCCTTATTCCATCTGCTCTCAGAGGTTCAACATGGAAGAAAGGGACCTATCAGGTTTTGTGCAACAGCAGATTGTCCCACCTTTGCAATTCCTATATAAAGTGAAAAGGGGGCTTCTTAATTTGGAAAATTGACTTGTAAACTGGGTATAAAAGTATAGCAGAATTCCTCTGTGTATTAAAGCCTAACTTATCAGTTTTAAAACTACCCCCTTTGATTGTGTATTCTGAGTTGTATGTTTACACAGGAATAAACCCCATATTGCAAATCAAAGCAGGGACTCTGAATCTACTCTGACTGCTGCAGGCAAATTCCCTGGTGCTTCATTTGACAAAAAGATAAAGTAAACTCCAGAATATTATTATGGCCACCTACATGAAAGATTGTTTCTTCTATTTCTATTAATTACTTATTATTATTATATGGAAAGAGCTTTCCATATTTTCAGCTCTTTCAGATGTTTTGAACAAGATGTATTGCTTTCTATAGTTTCTTATTTAAAGAGAACCCTGACAGAAAACTGGAATCTCGGCCATCGTGCGCAAGGAAATCATTGATGTGCTCAAACGACGTCCTTCAGGGAAAACCCCGGGTGAGATTCTTGGAAAGGTAAAAATAAGTTTACAAATAGTACTGCAGATAGGTAATTTCCCACCCAACAATATTGTCAAGAGTTAATATAGTAATTCATTTTAAATTGGAGCATGGAAGGAAAAAGGAGCTGAGCATCTGGGGCTCCTTGGGCATATGGCTGTTGGGGAGCAGCCCAGGGCTTGCAGTGGCCCTGATTGTGTGACAGGACCACAGCAGCCCCTCACTGGATGGCTATTTGACCAGGATGCGGCTGCCCAAACACCTCCTTCAAGCAGGCCGGCATTAGTAACATCATCTGCCTGTGGTAATGCTTGAGAGCTTTTAATTAGTTGGAAAGAAACACAGCAGAGTGGCTCCTACAACACTGGACTTTTATGCTAATCGGATGAAGAGCAGGAGGGTGAGATGTCCTAGCTGAAGGCTTCATAGACAGTGTGGCCTCTCACTGTCCGGTCAAACATTATAGATCAGATGAGAGCCCTTGGTCAGGCAGCTGCTAATATGGCTGTTGATCGTTACAGCCTCATCAGTGCTACAGCCTCAGCTGGGAGGGCCTTCTCATACAAATCCTCTTGGTCTCACCATTCAGGATGAGCAAAGGCCTTTTTTCTGCCTAGGAAAAGGACTAGAAGAAGAAGAAGCAGTTACACAGGTAGGTGGAGGAGATCGTGTGTAAGAACCTTAGAGCGTCACTGAGCACTCACTTTTTCTGTGGAGATCTCTAAATGGAAATAACCAAGGCAGGTTGCAAAGAGGACAGCACTTCAGCATCCTGTCTGAGAAGAGGAAAAGAAGCTTCTTCCAGTTCAGGGGTCTGGGTTTCATGGCTATTGTGCACAGAAGTGATCACAGCATCTTGGATTTGAGGCAGAAAGGCCTCACAAGTCTAAGGTATCAATTAGCAAGAGACCAATATTTTGTCAGCTGACTGCATGAGATGCAGTGGTGAGCTTTTCACAGCCTGAGTTTGTTAAACGGGTAGTTTTAAAATAGCTCCTTGTACGTCATCAGCTGATCTGTCATTTTCCATAATTCATGAGCACTGGGGCAAGATTAGACAATAGAGTCTTGAGTGAGAATTCATGAATTTCCTCCATGTTTTTAGAAATGTCAGAGACGTAAAGCTGAGAATAGTAGAAGTCAAACCTCCTTGGGTATATCTACTGTGCTACAAAGAATATTACTCTGAGCATCTCTGATAGTATACACTGTCTTAGTGTGCATGTGTCTTTAATTGGTATGCAAGGAGTTTATCTGCTTTACTGCTTGCACTTATCAGAAAAGATATAAAATGGGATGGTGATAATGGCTGCCTTCAAAGAAAAAGATATGCTCTTTCAAGGGTGTAAGTGCAATAAATCTTTCCAGTTTAAGGGCTCACTGGAAGCAGAAAGATTCTATTCTGCTGACAACTGTATACGGGAACTTTCCCAGGGGAAAACAAATCATGTTTCTCTATTCAAAATATAGTAAAAAGTCACTGAAATGTGGTACTCTAGAATGTAAATTACAGTGTTTCCTGACTCCTTTACCAATTAAGACACACTTACATAACTAATATGTTTGTCAGACAGTTAATGTATAGTATCTGGCAATGAATACACTTAGAATACACTCGTGAATGATTTCCACAGCAATCTGTGGTTCAAATTTAAAGACAAAAAAAAAAAAGGCTGAAAATAAGTGGTCATCTTTAGGTCTTTTTTAAACTATACCAAGGAATTAATTTGCCTGGAATAAAAGAGACAATGCTGAGTTCATTGCTATTCCACAACCATTCTGAACGTCTGTGGAGGGCAGAGTTAATACTACAGGCACCTACTGGGTCTTGAAGGGGTGTTTTGTGAGCTGAAAAGAAATCAGTATATTTACTTTAGAAAAACCCACGTTATTCATAAGAATCAAATGTTCTGCCTGACCATTACAAACAAAAGAAACAAAAGAGACAGGAGTGTTTAAAATTGATCTGTCAGTATGGTGCTTTCCCAGTGCTCACTTTGTTCATGCAGTCAGCAACTGATCTTAGCATGAATTTAAATAATTCCTCTTGCCTTGAATAATGACCACAAAAGTTGAGTAACGGTATCTAGGAAATATTCTAACTTTTGAGGAGCTGCCTCTTATCTGGGACTGTTTGTTTGCACCTCATCTCCTCCTGCCCCTAATTGCAGGGAGGTGCTCCACACAGCATATGACTAAACATAATACAATTTGATTTGTGTTGCAGTCTTCTGCAAAGAACAAATCTGTAAAATTACAACATGTGAAAGCTTAACACAATGATATAAAATGGCAGTGGCACGGTTCATATCTTAAACTGACAGACTGATGGTGATTATTGCAAGGACAATGCCCTGCATATGTCAAACGATTTGCAAATAATTTATGTCACCTTATCCTCCATTATTGTTTTTGCAAAGGACATAAACTGTGTCACTAATATTAAACTGTCTGCAAAAAAAAGCTTACCTCAGCTTTTTCCTAGCTGAGAATGCAAAGACGTCTGCACAGAGACAAACATGCATATGGCCATCATTTGTCCAACATCTTACACATTGTGAAGGTTTTTTTACTTGAAATGCCAACCTATGTGGCAGATGATGTATGTGTTTCTTCAGTCCTGTGATTACCAGCACAGAGCTGCTCTGCAGTGCTCTTCACCTCATCAGTTCCACAAGCTGCACTCCAAGGTGTGTGAAACATTTGCAGGGAGATGGCATCTGACATGCAGCGAGGCAAAAGCATTCCGGTGTGAATATTTGACTCCAGATTTTGTTCAAATCAGGGTCAGATTCTGACCTGGAGAAATTAGTGTGGGGAGAGATTTAGCACGACAAAATAGCAATTTGAAAACTGAAATGAATATATTTTAAAGATGGGGAAGCAGAGGAAAGTGGTACTGTCTCCTAGGTGACTCCCAAGGGACTGTAAAGGAGAGGGGGAAGGCTTTATAAATGACCTGGAGATTATCCTTTTGGAAATAAGCAGAGGACAAGGCAATCTTAGTCATTTATGTTTGTTGTGTTGCATCATCTCAACTGCTGGGTTCTTTGTTTAGGTTCTGATCGTTCATTTATTACTACCAAGAAATGCCTTTGAAGGGTTATTTTCAGAGGCTGTTGTGGTTTAAAAAGCAGCAAAGAATGCATTGTGGTGGTTGGTTGGAGCGTGGAGCTGAGAAACCAGCCTTCAGTCTCCTGCTCTAGATTTTGCACTGCTCACATTTGGGACAAATTACTTGCAACTGCTGTGGTTTAACTTGCTCTTCTGTCAGGCAGGTTTTTGTCTGACTGACTCACTCGGTCAAGTTTGCCAAGTATTTTGTAATCTTTGGCTAGAAATCACTCGTTTGATTGCAAATCAGTGATGTTTCAAATGGGATGCATCAAACAACTTCTGTTGTCTTCAGTGCAAGAGGTGGCTCCAGTTCACTGTAGTGAGATTTTAGGCATCATAGTTTATGGAAACACGAGGTGCTTCCTGTGGCAGTAGCATTTGGACCCACTGTAGAGATATAGAGCAGAACCTGATAGGTTCGAAGACAGAACTCTCTGCCTAAACAAATCCTAGAAAGCATGCTGGTTCCTCTGTTTGTGCTAAGATGATTTTACTGGCACAAGGAATCTCTTTTAAAGCAGAAAGAAGAATGCAGTCCAAAGGTGTGAAAACCTTTCCTAAGGGTGAACCCCTGTTTTTTCCCAGTGGAGGAAGATCCTCAAGCAGCAGCAACGGCAGGGGGATCATGAAAGGATGTCGAGGAGAAGGGGAAGCAGGAAGGGCCCCAGGAAGATGCAATGAACCAAATGAAAGCGCCTCTGTAGAAACAGATCTCCAAGAGTCAAAAGCATTTCCATCAGATGATGGGTAGTGTTTTCCACAGCAGTGCTTTTAGGCTTTGCCACAAGTGTGCTTTGGCCTAACAGCAAGATCTTTGCACTCACACTTGCATGTGATACGCAAGTCACAGTCCGGTCTGTGATCATTACACACATAGGCAGAAACCTTCCTGCCTTTCACAAGACATAACAACCTACAACAAAATATGCTGGAGAGAAGTTTATTTTAGTAGATAAAAATGTACCCTTCCCATAATGCCTCCAAGCTACTGATCTTCATCAAATGGTTCCTTAAACATGCTACAACGTGGACTTAAAGCTACAAATGAAAGAGATCATGGAGATAGTCAGCAATCTCAGCTAGATACTTCTTGGCTAGGAGGCATCATAGATCAAGATGCTCTGCACTTCTGAGGGAAGGAGCAGAACAGAAACAGCAAAGAAATTTTAAAGAGAAATTTACAGGAATCACAATAGAAACAGCAGTGGACATAAAGGAAAGGTTTTATTGTCTTGACAAGAAAAGGCAGGGGGCAGCTCTTAATCTAACAGTCCAAGTGATAACACCTGAGAGATGAAGGATGACATTCACAAGTTAATCTCAGGCAACAACCCTGTGCATTAGTGGCAAAACTGTTGATCTCAGCAGTGAGAGAATGGTGTGACCAGCAACAGATAGCTCCAAAGTCAAGAAACCATGCCAAAACTGTATTTTGTAGCTAAAAGGAGAGACAGAGATATCACCAGCCATGAGAGGATGATAGAGGCAACCTGAGATGTATGACTAAGGAGGTCATTTGCTACTGACAATCTTTGGTAAGAAGAAGTTATAGAGAGTGTAAATTCACACTGAGAGAAGAAAAGAAGAGGAAGATGCTCTGGGGAGTGGGTCATGCCACAGTTTGACCAGACCAGCTGAGTTATAGCTGGTGTTCTTTCCAGCTGTATAGGATATCTCATGGCTAAGCTGCACAGGTTCCTCCAGATGGTACCTGCAACAAGGTTCATTCAGATACCCTCTGATGGCTGACTGCTTAGACTAGGAAGATGGGCTTCTGTTTGCAACAAGTCCTTTGCTGCTGCTTTTATTTTCTAGGAATGATCATTGTTTTCATTCTTGATTCAAGTCTTTGTCGCTGAAATGAAGTCACAAACCTTGGAAAACTGATGATTTGAGCACTGCTTGCAGGGAAGGTGACCATCATGCCCTATGTCTTCAAGATTTCCAATTTTCTTCTTAAAGGCAGAATTATCTTTTAGTATTAAAAAAAAAACCCTACATGACAGATCATTTAGGTGACATAAAACTTGCTTACAAAAATGTCTTTATTGACAAACTGGGTTACTGTCAACATTAAGCCAACTAGGAGATATATGAGTTCATGTTGACCCGTCATGCCAGCTCACTATTTCAAGTTAGCCTCTGGGCACACTGGCTTAGCAGACAGGAATTACTTTGGCTGCCACAGGTGCCAGCAGGAGTGGTTCATCTGTGTCAACAGTAGGAAGTTCTTCACCTCAACTAGTACCAAATTTAAAGTCTGCAATGATAGATGGGAGTTTTTGATGCTCTCTACGGAAAAAGCCTATGCCTTCCTTCTGGCAACTGAATAGTTAGAGCCAAGAGGAGTCTCTAAAATTCTAACTATTTTTCTTTTTTCTTGTAAGCCTCAACAAGCAAACCAAATTGTACCCAAAGTTTCTGGTGACACTCCTCTCTAGGGCTGAGTTCTTCAACCATATTCAAGGCTAACAGTCAGTTCTTACATCTCATTTATGAACCCAGAAAATGGCATTTCTGTGGACATTACTACAGAGTCAGGTCCTCAGCTCCCTGCAATGGTCTTGCAGGGAGAGGACGTGATTGGACTTAGTGGCTTAGGGTTGTAAGAGCACACATAGATCTCATTTCAGTGTAATCACTTCTGTGTAGGTCAACCCTTTCTGTGAATACATGTGAAGTACTTCTGATTAAGCATCTGGAATCTGTGGGGTCTTTTAATCCTGTAGATGACTTATGGCCTCAGTATGGATATAGTTACCTGGGTGTAAACTTAATTCTCCTCATGTCACTGCTTTTGTTTCCTGCACTTTCACACAGTGGTGTTTTGCCAAGCTGGTAACTGTTCCAATGGCAAACCTTCCCAGCCTAGACAAGCCCTAGAAGGCTAAAGTAATTTCAATGTTCCTTTCAAGACAATTACACAATAGGCCTTGAGCTCCGGGCCAAATGCTACTTTTTACAGAGTTGGTGATGGGGGTGGGAGCCAAGTATTGCAAACCTGTGACACAGACAAGTGTGTGTTAGCAGTTAGTGAATGACAGCAACAGAGATCAGCCAGGAAAGTTTCAAAGTACATCAGGGTATAGCCTGACTTTGCTAATACTTTCTACTTCCAACTCCTTTTATCCTAAGATCAGATAACGAGTAGCACTTTTTCTTTGTAACAATTCATTAATCAGAGAAATGATCCTTGCTAGTGTTTAGATGTTTTACTTAATTTGGTACTTCTGGCCTGCTGCCCCAGTAGTGCCAAAATTATTATTTCTCACCCAGCAGGTGATAAATAACAACTTCAGTCATGATTAATACCATGAATTTCTCAACCTGACTAATGCAAAAAACTTCAAACCTGCAGAACAAGTGGGTGCTAATTGTTGTGAGAGTCATTGGAGCTGCGCTCCCTGTAAAGAAAGAAAGCCACAGGAAATGAAGCGTTTTCTAGCAGCACAGCTGATCCTAAGAGGCATCATTAAGTGCAGCTCAGCAGCATTCTCCTGTGTAGAGCTGCGTTAGGCTCTTTTTTTCCACAACGCTGAGCTTTAAGTACATTTGAGAAGCAGGAGATTGCCAGGTAATTTTTCTTTCCTTGGGGAGAAGGAAGGAAAACAAAATAAAAGGCAGAAAAAATAGCAGACTAATATCTCATTAACACCAATCAGTACTATAATTTTTACTAACTGATATGTGGAGAGTGATAGATCATAGCAAAAGTTGTTACCACTGCAGCTCCTTCACATAATGTCCGTCCTGAAATCTCATCACAACATAAAATGTAGTATCAGAGACCGTCCATTCAAGGAGCGCTTTCTTCAGAGAGGCACAAAAACCAAGGGCTCAGGAAGGGCTGTAAACTGGAAATGATCCAACACTATTAATTAGTCAGTGGCTGAAACCCTGTCCACTTTTGAATCATAAGCTGTTTTGCCACAGTGTGTGGTGGAGCCGGATGGTTGCTCCATTTTCTGTGCTGTACATGCAGTGGTGTGGGATACACAGGATCCACTGTGCAGCTATGCCAGCAACGCTGTGCTGGTCAGGCAAACGAGACCTTCACAACATCTGGAATTGGCATCATGCATTTGTGATAGGAGCAGACACCAGCTTCCAGCAAGGGCAAGAGCAGGTAACTGTCCTGAGCAAGATTAGTTCCTTCCACAACCCCAAAGAAGCATCTTGGGAATGGAGGAGCAGGCCTGTTTTCACCAGGACTTTCCCAATTGTTTTAGCTCCAGAAGGCAAGGAAAGCATCTGCTACCTTCCAACCAGCATTTCGCTTTAATTGAGCATCTTCGTATAAAGCTGTTAATTTGTGGAACATAAAGACTGCAAGAAGCAAACCGCCATGGGCAAGTGATTCATACATTGTTCAGACTCCATAACGTCTGTTCACTTGTAGTTATCAGTGGGTTTATGACTCTGTGTACTGTTTTGGTTGAGTGACTCCTGCAGTTCCTGGTAGGACATATTCGGAGGATATATGTTAAGCCACGTTGCAGCTGCTCCTGATGTTCTTTCTGTTAGAAATCTAATTTTTGTCTTAACTTTGGGAAATCGAAGAAGTTCCAGCTGTTTCTTCACCCAAAATAGCCTCTGGGAGCTTGGGACTTTTGAGCTTGAACAGCTAGGAAAGAAAATAATTATCCACACTGTCCTGCCTACATGAAACAGGCCATAGGCCTTCTTGGCCAGATTCCTGCCTCTGATTCAGCAGTTGTACTTCAGTCATGCAAAATCTTCTAGAAAAAAAACACACAACCCAAGAGCAAAATTCTCACAGGCTCCACTTGCACAGCCTCATCTACCAAAGGGCCGCCTGGACTAACAGAAAGTCCTCTGTCCTTGGCCTTGGATAAGGTCTGGCATTTGACTTGCTCAACTCCCTTGCTATAAAGGTTACTGGGTTTGGGTTGGTTTTGGGTTTTCATTCTTAACTGATTTTATTGCTGGTCTTGTTTCAACTACTCATTCTTTTTCTTGAACTGTGCACAGCACTTCAGAGCAATCAGCACCAGTGGCCTTTGTAGGATTGGGGCTTCCCAGCGTTAAAGCATGGCTTACAAGCTCTGGTCTTCAGCGCTCATCTCAGTCTGCTCTGTAACACTTAGTCACACTGGCAGTGTCATTTAAAGAAAGCATAATTGTTTTTTTTTATTTATAAAGCACAAGGTATGTCCTTTGTCTAGGATTTTAATAGCTATTTTCAACACTGATAGCAAAGCCAAGATTTTCCTTTTAATTTTATGTTGAGATATTGCACAGAATGAGATGCAGCCTGAACTACCAGCCAGCCCTGTGGCAAAGCCTCCTCAGTCAAGGAAGTCAAGAATGCCTTTTTCCATTTAAATTTTGGTTTAATAATTAAGTTATCAAAGTCACACACAAGGAACGAGGAGTGGTTAAGCTCTCAGAAACTATTCAGTTTGGCTTCCAGAGCTCAGTTGCTGCTTGTCCTCTCACTTCAGTATCAAAAACTCCATGTAATTTGCCTGTCTCTGTATCCTTAAGTGCAGCCTCAGTGGCTCAGGTGGATTTTCACAAACTTTGTTTGCAACAGATCAGTATCTTTTGCCGAACCACTTCCACAGCATTTGAGTATACTTTGTAGATGAGACATTCAAAGTGGGTTAATGCATATGGCTACCTCAGCGAGTTTTTATAATCCTCTGAAGTTATAAAGCATTTGAAGGGTTGTACTGCCACCAGTGCTTGCTCTGCCTCACAGAAACCTTGCCACAACAGAATAAACATGGTTTAATTAAATGCTGTTTCAAAGCAATTACTAAAATTTGGTTACAAGTTGGCTAATAGCCACTCTCACCTTGAAGGAGGAGGAATACATGCCCATTTGCACTTTTTCAGACTGCGTATAAACTAATGCCTGTGCATAGGTGGGTTTGGAAATCCATTCAGTAAATTACTCCTGTAGTTCAGTCTGGTGGTAGCAGAACTGCTGAAACCACAGAAGCTAGGTTGAAATCTTTACTCGTGAATGGTGCCCTGTAAATAGCAGGAAGTAAAAGGCAAGGTTAATTGCTCTGGATTAAGATACTTCACTTTTCACACAGGATTTCCCCATCACCAAGGCATTGCTCGCTTTAGAGAGTGGTTTTCTCTAAAGTAGTGTGTATCACAATATTCTCTCCAAACTAAGAAAAAACCCACAACAAATTCTCTTCCAGTTTTTCCAGAAGCTGCACTAATGCAGAAAAGGAGGTTTGAAAGAAAGATCTGGGTTCTCAACTACCGACTGCTTTGATAGTGGAAGCTGTCACTAAGCAGTCAAGAGTTGGTGGGGTTTAGTTTGAAATGATATTGAACATACCCACGTGAAATTTTTAGACTGAAATGCAGGATACGGGCAATTTTCCCTTCCTGGCAACAGTGATTTGATAAAAGGCCTCCCCTTACACATTGCTACTTACATTAGCGTGACTCCAGTAGGCCTCCCGTATCAAAAAGGAGGCAGTAAGAATCCAGCTCCGTTTTCCAGTTGAGCTGATAAGAGTGGTCCCCCACAGTATGGATGAGTGAACAG
The DNA here is from genome assembly GCF_017976375.1 of Cuculus canorus. NCBI lineage: Eukaryota > Metazoa > Chordata > Aves > Cuculiformes > Cuculidae > Cuculus > Cuculus canorus. Next base: position 24,405,425 of record NC_071406.1, on the reverse strand, counting down.
TAGTGGCTCATGAGCCACAGAATTGAGGAAGACCTGGCCAGTCCAAGGGACACAGCGTCTTTCTGCTCAGTTTTTGAGAGAGAAGGAAATAGCAGCCAATGACCACTGCATAACCAGTTCAAGCCATTAAGTATTTTGACACTGAGGAGTGCAGTCAAAAAATGTATTTCAAAATAAGAAAACACAACGATTCCAACCAGCCGAACCTGAGCTGGTTCCCAATTGTGCCCAGGACTTCCCAAGTGTTGTTCTGGCCAGCAGCACATTCCTGGGGTTGCTGGCACTTTTGGAAAAGTGTCAAGGATAACTGACACAGCAGAACTGACACCAGGTGCCATTTAGTGCATCCAAGGTAATACCAGTCAGATCAAGTCCTTCCCTACACATGGAAACTCTCCCTTGACAAGTTCCATATTGCCAGGGTTTTTGGAGGACCACAATGCTATTTCTTTGCTTGCTGCCGTGTCATTGTGCCTACCTACAGCACAGGATATCACAGAGCAGAGGGGCCAAGGCATGCCAGCCACAGGCTCAGACCGAGCCCTTTTGCCATGAGAACCCCCCCAGCAAGTACCTCAAAGTTCAGAAGCAACGTTAACATACTAAGTGAAAGCTCTGAGACAGACGCTTACCTCACAAATTCATTTCTTAAACAAAGAGCAAGACAAGCTGAGGATTAGAACTGGGAAATCATAGGAAGAAAAAAAAAGTAAATCCAAAAACCAAAGGTGAACAAGAAATAAAAGCAGAGGTAAGAGACACATAAGAAGAAGTAATGACAGCCAGGAGCTACTTTGACACAAAATAAGAACTGACTGAGTAAAATCACATCACTTATGTGCTGCAGAGCTCCCAGACATTTTCATCACCCAGTACCTGAATGAATTTTGGCTGAGGCAGGCAAACTTAAGAGCTCTAATGTGTCCTTTCATTCCCAGCTTAATAATTCTAACCAGTTTACCGTACAACTGTCTTCCAGGTGTCCTGCCAACAGGTTCCCACACATTAATTACGTAGACACAAAACTTAGTAAAAAAAGCATTTAGAAAGATCAGAGAAACTTTTGAAAGTATTTTACTTTTTTTAATACAGATACAATATCTTTCCAAGGTCACTTCAAAGTAAGTGGCATGCAGGCTATTAAAAGTGGAAGTGCCCATGCAGTCATTTTAGGTTAAACGTGCACAGTATATTCTACAACACAAAAACTGCATTTAGAGTGTTTTCTTTATCCAGAATGATTTGGCAGCTTCAAAAAAGCTAACACACCAAAACCCCAAACTGAAATGCAACCCACCCCAGCCAGCACACAATGTGCTTATCTCAGTAAGGACCTTTTAGCAGATCGGGCCGTGGCAGTTGCAGAGCTGTCTTTATCGTGACCCCCAAAGTACTGCTGCTCTATGCGCCGACAAAAGGCCGTGAGGTTACTGTAGTTTTTCACTTTCTCAGAGAGTTCGTCAGTGATTAGTTGAGTAGTAAGGATTGTGAACAGATGTCCAAATACCAGAGCATCCAATTCAGTTGGTCTGTAAAAACAAACAGAAAAAAGAAAGAGATTTTGGAAGACAAGTCCTGAGCAAGAACCACCCTGCTGTTCTGAGTAACTTCTAGACAGCCACAGAATCTAAGAACTGGGAAGAAATGAGGCAACACTGAGCTTACCAAATGCATGAAAACTGTGTGTACAGTACATAAGCATACTGCTTGTACGACACCTTTCTTTGCTTTTGGTAGCTTGGAAATGTGGAAATAGCACTTATTAGAAGGGGCACAGTTACTGATCCCATATCAAACCCGGCTCCACCTTTTAGCTCCGTTAAGAGGGCAAATGCTTATCAAGTCTTTTGGGTTTTCTTCTTTTTCCTCTGCAGATGTATATGTTAAAACAAAAAACAGTACTTATCTCATGAAGGAAAATAAAAAGAAGGAGGAGGAAAAAAAAGAGGAGGAGGAGGAGAAAAAAGCAAAAATTCCCTGTTCTTTTTGTGCTTTTCAATAGTTGGGAATTATTTAACGAATAAGAAAAGGAGCTCCAGGGTGACAGCAGCTAGAAACATCTCTTTTGAAATGGGACTAGAAGGAAGAAAAAGTATTTTGGGAAACAATGGTCTATTGAATGTTTTCAGTCCTACCTTATTTTAGGTACAAGCCTTCTGAATTGTCATCCTGGACCTTTGTATATAAGCAGCCCATTTACAAACAATTTTTTTTTCAAATATATTAATAACTTAAGAGTCCTTCTTTACTAGTGTCCAAGGTAAACAGCACAAGGCTTTTCTAAGGGATAATTATTTTGCCTTTGTATTTGTGGATCCCAGTGGAGATGTGGACCCTTGTGAAACAAACCTAAATCTGTCAGCAATAGGCTGCTTTTCTTATTTACTTCCTACAGACTCCCAGAAGCCACAGACTGAAAAATGCTGGATTAAAGCCACATACTTTCTCAGTAATATTTCAGATAGATAAAAAGCTTAGAGGTAGAAACTGTACCAAGAAAGCCTGTTTAACAAATAACAAAAAACAAAATCCCTGATCTTCAATTCTTTACAGATACAGAAAGAAAATTTAGGAGATACCATGTTTAGGAATGATTTGAGAAGATGCAATTCAAACTTCTCTTCTGTTATGCATACTTCTGTATCCACCCAATTGACACTACCCACCCAGTGGCCACTTGGAAAAGATTAAGGGGCAAAGACACACACAGGAAAGTAACCAAGACCTTCTGCTGCCTTTTGAAGACATTTCTCTGTCCAAATGCAGTTAACTGAAGTCCAGACTTGAGCATTTCTAGTCTAGTTTATGCACAGAAGACAAGAAGGAGCTAACGTGATTTCATCTAACTAAATACATTTCGAAAATATTGAATTACAGAACAGAAAAAAAAAAAAAAAAGGAAAAAATCCCCACATTTTGCAGTTGGGAGAAAAGGGTGAGAGCAAAGGACTTCCCATGAAAGCCAGGTTTCATTTTTTCTCCCCAGGGAATGTGAATCTTAGTTGTCATTTTGCAACTGATCCTTTGTTGATACAAGGTTGGCTTCTCCCCCAGTTCTTACAACTCGCAGGCCCCCTCACACTGATCGAGCTCATTCAGAGCTGACTCTGGTGTTAAGAAGGGCAGCTAAAGCTGTCCTGCTCCAGAGGGTGTGATGTACATTCACTCCCCTGTACTCAGCAGAAAACATTACCCACGAAATACAAGTAAAGCTTTAAATATATAATTTTTAATAAGAAACTAACTGTATAATGGCATACATTTGTAGCCTACACAAGTTGTGGTAGACTCTGTAGAGGAGACAAGCAGGAGTAAAACTAAATCATACAAAGCAAAAAATAACAAAAAAAATCACAGAAACTTTCCTTTTAAAACCTTCAATTACCTTTTTCCCTGAAATTTCACGTTTACAATTCCAGTCACACATTTGTATTTCCTCAACTAATCATGTAGCATTAAAATAAAAGTTTTCCGTGTGTGGATGTGTATCTACATCTCACATTCCTGGATGTAATATTTCAATAAAGAGTAACTTACTGCTTATTGAAGAAATATGGTTGTGTTCCTAATCTCTGGGAGAGAGCCTGACAACACTGATCTACGTCCTCAAGCACCTATCAAAACACAAGAGATAAGAGATTCGTGTTGTCAAGAAATACCGACACTACAAAAAATAACCTTCTTGCTGTATTTGCACTGCCAGTGGGAACAAGGAACATACCACGGTGGAACATTAAAAGCTGGTAAAGTCAGTCAAACCTACGCAGCAGCCAGGTAGCTCAGTGTTACTTAATCTAACATTTGATGTAAAGCAATTCTGATTAAGTGCTTCCCATAACATTTATAACCTAGCATAATTAAAGGTACTAACTTACACATCAAACTACTTCACTTTTTTTTTTGTTTTAAGACCTCTGACAAGGGAAGCCACAATCATGCTAAGCCGGCCTAGGAACACCACACAGCCTAAGTTAACATCATCGGAGATGGACACTCATGGTAAAAAGCCACACTCATCCTTCCTCCCACCCCATCGGGTTGCACATAATTTAAGATTTATTGCTGCTGAAGGTAAATACCCGACTCCAGATAATGTTTTAAGTTTTACTACATCTGTTTCAAGAAAGTGTAACTCTCCAAAGCCTTTAAAAAAAAGAAAGAAAGAAAATAAAGATAAAACAAGGTAGAGAAATAAGCTTCACTTTTCGCACTGACCTGGTCAAGTGTCTTGCCAGCCCATCCAATGGCTTTCATCTTTCGCCTTACCTCCCACTGCTTCTGATAGGACAAAATGCGATTAAGAGGCCACGGGTAAGGAGAGCCATACCTCGGGTGAGTAATCTTTGTTTGGAAACAGAAAGGTACTGCACTATAACATCAGAAAATACAGATACCTCTATGCACAATATATTCACATATTTCTATCAGAAAGGAAGCTTTAAAAGAGAAAGCAAGCTCTGTGATACACTGTAATTATGTGCACGGAATTTATAGTTTGCAGCAGAACCATTTACAACTATTACTTCAGGAACATGTACAAAACCTGTATCTACTTTGCAGTCAGCTACCTCCAGTAATGACACAACTTTCCTAAAATGTATATGCAAGCAAAATTAAAGTGAAAAGACTGTATCATTAATGGTAGAAACCTCAATGTTTCATTTATGAGTAGGGACTTGCAATTGTGAGCAAAAGTGTTTTCTCATTAAATTTTAATTAAGATAAATGCTGCAGAACCACTCACCTCCTCTACTGTAGCATCGTCACACCACTGAAGATAGAGCTAGGAACAGAAAGAACAATTGCTAAAACTTCTAATAAAGAAGAATACAGAGACAATCATTTCTCACTAGTAGACTTTTCTGTATTAGATTAAATTTCTATTTCATTCCTTCTCTTAGACCTCTGAATGTAGAGAAGAAATTAAAACTGGAAGGCAAAAGCCCAGTTGCTAGGCCTTACTTTGCCAGCACTAGGACCACGCTGCTACGGAAGGCCCACTCCCACTGCTCACCCTGCACACAGCTCGGTACACAGGCTACTAGCCCTCGGCCACCTGCAGCTTGCCAGCACTTCCAACACTGCTCCTATACTGGGATTGCATCATGTCATCTGGCCATGGACACGAACCACAGGGGATCCCAACTAGGCACGTGAGCACGCACACTGCGGAAGGTGACAGTGGGATGGGGTAGGATCCCAGAGCCACCGTCATTTTCCACCTGCAGAGATCAGTTACTTCTACAGCTACATGACATACTGCAGGTAGGTTTGGGGAATCCCCCCTGTGGCTTGTGTCTACAGGAACATTTCAGCAAGCAATCCATAGGTACAGAGAATTAATTCCTGCCTCCTTTCACCTCAAAAGTCAATGACCTAATCTAAGAATAAGCAGTATTTCTAATACAGGGAAAAATCTTAAAGCTTTCTTGCCTATAGCCACATATGTAAGTGCGTGGAGTTACTACGGTTGGCTATACCTCTGCTGTCAAGAGCATATTATTGACTAATTCCATGTAGGCTTTCATCTCAGCTTTTTGGACTTCATCCAATCCATCACTGAGAGAATGGCCCTAATGGGGAAAAGAGAAGAAAAAGACAAGACGCACACATGTAAGAAAGGATATTGGAATATTCAGCAATGCCTGACCCAAGAACCTCTGAAGCCAACGAGCCTTGGCTCAGATCCCTATCTCTTACATAGTTCAATAACAAATTACATATGCAATTTTTACATAGAGTGCCCTTTGGAATTAAAAAAGAAATAATCATTCTGTAATACAGGTAATTCACAAGAAGCATAGGCTATTATCAGTTACTGGTGAACACAGTTTGAGCACACAGCCTCCTGGCTACTGTTACCTGTGACAAAAAGTAACATAAATTTACATCTGTGACACAGCTTTACCAGCTGCTCAGTGAAAAGACAGTGTTATTAAGAATATGGGAAGGAGGGGAAGCAAAGGCTTTGAACAGTACCTGATAGTTCAGGTCTTATACCAGTCACTTCCAGGTTTAAGAGCTCTGAGATCCAGAGACAGGGCATGGAGAAAAAGTCTCAGAAACTGGCACTGACATACCGCTATCCCACATAGAATCTACTTCCAGAATTTGAGTAAATGTCAAAGAAAAACATTTCCACCTCAATAAACTCCTATTCCAGGATATCTTTCTTTTAAAACAGCACCAGATTTCTACACTGTAAATAAAGTAACATTCCAGAACTGATGAAAACAATGTACTCTTATTACCTTGGCTTTCACAAACTGGACTATGGGCCCAAGCTCAGACACCACTTGATTTCCCACGTGAATAAAGGGTACTTTGCCTGTAACATGAGAAATACATTTTAGTGAGAGGTTTTTATACATGTAAAACATAATTTCTAATTTTCAAAACAATTAAATATTGCAGGTACACCTGAACATCAGTGGTTGTTTTCAAATGAGTGCAGGTAACGCTCTAACATACATAGCTCACCCACCAAATTCTTGTATTAACAAACATCTCACTCCTCCTTAACCTTTTCTACAAGTAGTAGTTGCAATAGTGTATTTCAAAGCTACTGAGTGAGATCTATCAGCTTGTATTTTAATAATGGATTTTTACTTTGCTGGAAAGACTTAATTCAATGTTTCTCTGAAGCATAGCAGGGATGTCCCAGGAAAGCAGACAGAGCCCTTGGCTAGTTTTATGCCACAATGCATTTCCACCCTCCCTTCTGGCCCACTGGCAGGGAGAAGGCTGCTGAAAGGATGATGGGAGATGTGGCACTGTGCCCAGAAAAGCAAGCAGGGGGAAGTGCAAAAGCACACTCAGCAAGGCATGGTCTTTACTCTCCCTCCTCCAGTCCTCCAGACTTCCAACGACTGGGCTACTCGGCTCCTGTTGGCTGCCCTGTCTTCGCCCTCTAATTGCAAGCTGACACTTGAGCTCCCATGGTCCTGGGGTCAGGAACAAGTTATTGGTATGAGACCTACACCTTCACAATCTGGGGAGCTTAGAGAGAGGAAGGAGCTTAATTATCATGGAAGCAAAATGGGGTCAAAGCTTAACATTAGCAAGGCTCAACAATCAGTCCATGGAGCTGAGCCCTGAGGGCCCAGCATGGAGCAGGACTGAAAACGGCCAGTCCTCAGAAGGAGACTGGGAAATGACTGTGTGGAACTTGTCTCCTGAGTCGGGCACTGGGCTCCCAAGTCTGTACATACCACCTTTTCTGCCTGCTAAATTTTCTTACATGCAGATCAAAGCCAAAGTTTTGCAGCAGGCAGATACACAAGAGGAAGCCCTATCACACAGAGCAAGCCACAAAGAACAGCAGAAGGTGCCTTACAGCTTTTTTTCCCAGCACTCAACGTGAAGCTGAGGGCTCCTGCTCCAACTCACCCTAACTACATATGTCATTCTGAAAATCTTCATCCAGATGTAATTGACAAACAACAACCTTAAAATTAAGACTAAATATTTTAGGATTACTTACACGATTGAAACCATTCACAACATGGAGATAAACACTGGATGTTTCATATCACTGAGAACATTCCCAAAGGCAGCACATGAGCCTGCCCAGTGGGGCACAACACACTCTTGCATTCCGACCTCTCACTGTGGGCAAACTGTGCTCTCAATAGACAGCCCAAAGATCAGCACCTGCCTGGCTCCAAATATCATATTAGTAATATATTCACTCTTTTCAGTGAAACACAAAAATTCTACTGTTCAGCCTAGCTCAAACACACTTCCTTCTAACAGTGAATTCAATCATGGTTTTTATCATTCACTTCTTACTGGCTTGATCAGCCTAAGGGTAATAAATGAAGTGCATCACACCAACAAAGGCTTCATCTGCATCCACACGCTACACGTTGTGGAAGGAAACACAGACCTCTCTGAACCGCAGAATTCAGTGTTTTCAGTCAGACTGTACCTCACACCCCAAGACAATCCTTTGGTATTCCCTTTTGACTCCCTCAGAATGGGTTTCATCATTACAATGACTGTGACAAGATAAATAACCATCCCCCAAAACGATGAGATGCAGATCTCTGACTGCTGCTGCTATGAAACAGGGAGAGGTAGGGAGGGAGAAGGGAGTAAATGAAAACCTCTAAATTATCATTAAATAATCAAAATATTATAAAGGAAGGAAATTGGAAAAGTAAATAAGAATAACAGGGACTCCAGGAGTAAAGGCAAAAAGAACACTTATTTCTACCTACATTTAAAATTGAAACAGTACCATTTTCCCTCTCGTGCTCCTTGTTTTCAGCAGAAGAAGGAAGGGTTCAGATTCACATTACAACATCAGATACCAGCAAGTGTGGACATGGTGTGCTGGTGGCAGAGAACGGAGAGTCTGCAACTGTCACCAGTCCTATCCTGTGTGTGCAAGATGCTCCTCTGGGCATGGATTCAACATTTCAAAGCTGCTTTTATTTACTGACGAATAACTTATATACCACCATATTTTGCTGTACTTCCTCTGCTGCCCAGCAACAGTTTTATTTATTTTGTTTTGTTTTGAATAGCCTAATTGCAGCTGCTTTGACTGAAATAACAGTAGCAGCAGCAGAATCCATACAGTTGGTAAACATATACTGACAGGCACTTCCATATGGCAGGCATCAGCCAAAGCCAAGTAGTTGGTAAATAAGTATCTTCTCACACAACAAAAATCTGAAGAGTGTAAGGAGTACTAGACTTTTGCCTCTGCATCCAGCAATTGTCTCCGATTTTCAGGCACCCTTCTGGAGCCAGCCTCTGGGGCGTTTTAGACAACCAGTCACCTCCAGTAGAAGGTAGACTGTACCCTTCTCATACTGAATTTATTGTTGGTGAGTTTGCACTTCTTTTCAAGACAGTCTCATTGATGAGAGGAAGGTTTAAAATCACCTGTCACCCTTAACAGTGACAACGTACCCTGCAATCTTCTCCTGCATCAACATCCTAGCAATCTTCTTCCAGACAGGGTACCAAAACATACTCCTCCAGTGTTATCCCACCACAGCAATGGAAAAATATGACAGCAGTCACTGGAATACTCCCTGGATGCAGGATAAAGCCGCTTTGGGAAATGTAAGTCGTTCTGCTTCAGAACACAACTTATTTTAGGGCATTTTAGAGAGTGTTTCCACCAGACATTTGAAGTGTCTGAATGCTATGGAGAGGTACTGCAGTCACAGGCACAGTTACAGTTACAAACTGTGCCAATGTTACTTTGCATTTGACTGTTTTAATTGTTTACAGAAGAGAAACTGCACTGGAGAGGAGGGGGAAGGCAACCCACACACGGTAGCACCGACCGACTGTTATCAGCCAGACAAGGCACAGTTGCCATGGTACCAAAATGGAAGCATAACGTAGTAATCTAAATGAAGGCCACACTTACCAGATGGGGACATGTACTCAGCATTTGCCCTGCAAACCACCCGGATTGGCAGATTGCACATTTGCAAAAAGGCCTGGAAACAAAGAGTTGCATTTAAAAAGCATTAATATATCAGTGATAAATAAGCATGTTCTTCTCAATACATTTGACTATGTTTTAGCCAGCTTATGAAGTATCGTTCCTTGCATACTGCCTTTAGGAAGAAAGAAGGTTAGGTTAAAGAAAAACAAGGTTTTCTAACTTCCTCAGGCAACTGTTTATCACCCAGTCATTGACTGGAATTCTTGTAATGAAAGTTCATCTACTTTCACAGTTTTTCTTCAAGATGAGCGAAGAAGCACTATCTGACAGACACCACTAATGCTGCAGCTGTTCAAAACTGAGTGAAATTTTTCCCCTCCCAAAAAGTAAGAAGTAGTTACATCTTCTGGCTAAAGCTAAGTGACCAACTTCACATTGTGCAACATATCAAACACATACAGCACCTTCCCACCTTATATTTACAATAGTAGCCAGAGCTTTTGCTCTCATACTGTCAGAACACAAGTTTGCTTTAGGAAAAAGCATTTATTGCCTTTAATTTATGTGAATCATAGAGAGCGTAAGTGATTGATTTACTCTTTCCTTCTCTCTGTAACCTCAGATTCAAACCCTTCTCAGTAGGATACCAACTTTTGTCAGCACCTGCCATCACCACAAAATCCCCCGTGTCCTTCTGTTGAAATACTAAAATATCAAGAAAAATACTTGCTATTTGGACAGAACATGGCAAATAAGGAACCTCTTAACTTCTGAAGTCTCTCACAACTGATCTAAGCCCTATTGCTCATTTTGTCTTCACAATTAGACAGGTCACAATTCCAGATTCCAAAACTGTATGTATTTATCCTCGGAGTTTTGGGGTGAAAAAAGACTGTACAAAGAATGCTACATCATGAAGAAAAATGCTCCTGTGACACAGCATTTCCTATATGAGCCTCCTCCTAGCTCTTCAGAACACAGGATCTGGCAGTAAACTGCACTCTCACAGCTTCAGATGCTCAGACCCTAACCACAGACATTAAAATAACCTAAACCCTAACCTTTAGATCGCTCATCTCTGCACTAAATGAGACCATAAGGAATGAACTAACACTGGCATCAGCCCTGTTCTTAACTTGGTGGCTTCTGTAGTATCCTACAGGTAAACAAAAATAACTCAAACAGCCTCTCCTCTCTCCTGCACTCTTCAAATCTTTTAATCTGAGGGATTAAATCCAGGGGAAACCCAATCCAGGGAAAAAAGTCAAAAGCTTTGGTTCTGTTCCAACTAAATCCAAGAACTGCACAATCCATTAGGACATTTCAATTTTGTAACGGTCATATACTATTCCCACTGCAAGTTCAGAAGAAAATAAGTCTGAACTGCACTGGAGTCAGGGCAACACAAAAATAACTGAATAGCTGGTACATGCAAAGACACATTTAAGCAAAAGGAGATGAATCAGAGAACTATTTTCATTTTTTCATATCAGCGTGTCAAAAATGAGACACAGTGACACAGAACACTTAGGTTACATGAGTTGCTTCAGCAAATTATTGCCTACTGTACTTTGTACCGTACATTGGCTGCTATATAGTACAAGGTTTCTATCAAGAACACAGACTGTGACTGTAAAAAAGTCCCCACCAGAGACTAAACTAGTTTTTAATGTAAAGAACTGAGCCAAGTTTCCATCAAAAACCTGAATGTGACCTTTCTCTTTCTCCTTCCCCTCAATAAACATCCCCAGACCAAGGAATATCAACCTTTATTACATTTGGCAGGAAAATTCTAACGCAGTTTCTGGCCTAGCGCAAAGGAGATTAAGAATACATTCCCATTTTGATATCTCAGAAATGCAAACACACTGGGTCCATGTGTCTGTTTTGTACTTCATAAAGAAAAGAGGAGTGAGGAGGTTGAACCAGAATTGAGCCCTAATGTGGGAACAAATATTAATTAAATAAAAATATTCACTACCCTGCATAATAAGGCAAAGGTACCAGTAAGCTTAGAAATAAGTCAGTTTATTACTGAGGTTAAACTTTTTTTTCTTCTTTAATTTTAAGAAAAGACCCCCAAGTAAGCATCAAATCAAACTGCTGAGAAAACTTCCTTGGAATAGTTATCTCTAGTTCCGATGAATATTTCATAAACAGAAGACCAGGACTGAGCTTGAGAAACCACGATTAAAATTGGGCAAATCCATCCAGTTCTGCGTTCACACCAGCAGTGCTCCTGCAAGGCCCAGAACCACTGACCAGTGGAGCTGCCTCTCCGGCAGCTTTACGAGGCCTGTTCCAGCAAGCCCCTTCAGCATCCATCAGCCAACACTGATCCACTCCAGTCCTTGTCTATATTTAAGATCAGCTTTAAGATCAGTGGTGAAACAGTAGCAAAATAAAAAACACGAGCAAACAGAACAGTGAAAGGGTTGAAGAACAAATCATTTAATGCCATACAATAAACATAAAAATTATTAAAAGAATAAAACACGCTATTACGTCTTTAGAAAGTAGAAGCCTAAGGAATTAAAAGACCAATACCTTATGCTATAGTTTGTATCCAAAGCATGACATATTCAATTTTAAATGCTCCTTAGTTACTGTTCTGCAGGAAAATGAAGGAAAGCTCCACAATATGAGAGGTTTAATTCCTGCTGGATCTAAGCTACTAAAATAATTGTTACTTACGGAAGTGGCCAGTATCCATTTCTTGATTCAGGTTAAATTAATGGTCCGCTACATAGCCTTCAAGTTGACCATAAAACACTTGTCAGCTGAGAAGAGTAGACAATACTATCCCAAACCGTGAGGGCTCAGCCTAAGAAATAAGTTGTACACTTTGCATTGCTATGAGAGTACTCACATTCTTCCACTGCCGTAACTGACAGGCTAGCGTTATCAACACAGGTGGGTTTGACTTTTAGAGCACAGTGAATATATTTCATGCTTATGGAAATTATGGCTTCTTTTAGAAAGATATGAACAAGGATCGTGACCAATGCATTCTTATAAATATCCACTGCCAGAAAAACTCAATTTTTTTTCTGATGCATTCAACTAGATAAATTAGATTCTAGACAATAACTGATGTTAGACAGTAAGTGGCATCAACTACTATCAAAATAGTTGAAACTGGCACAGATTAAAGAAATCCTACAGACCGATCATAGGACAAAGCAGTAATTCCTGTGAGTCTTTATCTCATATAACGCTTTATCCCAATGATCAAGGAAGGATTTGTTCCTTTTTTGACCACTCATGTAGAATGTCAAGAATCGGCACATTTGGTGTGCAGATGGTATCAGCCCACCATAGCTTCCAACTCTGATAAAAGATGCAGCGGAACACTGATTATTCCAGCTCAGAGTATCTTGTTTCCCTTTTGGTACCTCACATATATTTGAACAGCCAGGCAAACCCCTGCTTTTCTTGTGAGAGAAATCATGATCAAATGTGAGTGAGCTCAGCTCCTCTGAGTGCTTTTGGAGCAAAGGGCAAGAGACCAAAAGCTGAAACCACCCTGGTGCAGTTCTGCTGAGATTTATGAAGATATCAACATCCCTTCAAAGACACAGCATTGAAAGCTGAGCAATCAGAAAGATCAAGGGCCCAGGCTTATTCCAGTACATCAGAGATTATTGTTAACATCATAAATTTTGCTGACCAACTTTAAAAAGGGAATGCCAAGTGACACATAAGCTAGTTAAGTTAATCAAGCCCCTGTGAAAATTCATCTAAAAATGATAAGCAAGACAGTAATAGAGAAACTGGAAACAGGACACTTGAGTGAGCACAGCCTGTCATACCTTGCAAAGATGCTTGTAATTCCAAAGAACAGCATTAAATTTCGCACTTTCTTTTCCTCTGGAAAAAACACGTACTAGCACAGAAGTAATAGAGTGACTATTTTAGGCCACGACCTGGATCTCCTCCACCACCTAGAATTCTCACAGAGTTAACATCAAAGCAGTTGCAGTTCTTCAGAACAAGACGAAAAAAAATAGCTGTCGTCTGTAGTAAAACTGATACACGTTACTTCATCTAAAGTTTTCAAGTCCAAAGTAACTGTAAATATGTTCACTGAAAATGTTTATTCCTACTTTGAAAACAACTCTTCCAAACTCTAGGCAGGGAAAGGAAAACTAGATTCCTACCTGAAAGGACTAACTTTTTTTTTTTTTTTTTTTACACCCTACGCCTATCTAAAGTTAAATATTTTGATCCATTCATAAAGAGGAGGGATTAACATTCTTCTTTCCCCTTGCCCATGTTACAGGAGATCAAGAGATGACTGCCCAGTAGACTTTACACAAAGGAAATATCATTCAAGCATAAATATGCAGAATTCACTACAACTGAAGGACATCAAACCAAAACACTGAGGCTTTTAAAAAGAATGAGTAATTTCATGGCTCATACTAGATAATGCAACATAAAACAAGGGTAATGAAATGTCAGATTGGGAAGAACTGAGTTTATTCCCCTGGCATCAGCAGGAGTGCCTCCTTTATCCATATCCCACTGATTATTTCCATTTCTGTAATATTAAAAACAGGGCCCCATGCTCTTGTGCAGCATCAGCATTGGTCAATGACTGACGCAGACGCCTGGAAAACTACCCAGTTTAATAACTTAAGATCAATATAATGTGTGATAGGAACACTTTCCCCAAGTTACTTCTGGAACAAAGTGTGTCCTTTCTTTGAGCGAGGTTAATTTGGGAAACAGGTAAAGGCATTAAAAAGTAAAGATTCAGCTTAATAGGGTCTGTCAGCTTCTCTCCCATGCATGCTCGCTGCCCCTCTTCCCTGCAGGCTAAGTTTCCCCTTCTCATGTTCTTCCAGCCTCTCTACCTGTAGCATCACCTACTCTTCTGGCACTTGGGAAGGGAAGGGAGAAATGTGAATAATGTGTTTTTAAAAAAGCTACCTCTCTTCTTCCAGACTGAAGCACTGAATCTACAAAGCTGCTACTGCCTCTGTGCACCCTGGTTTTAGCCCTCCCTGCTGTAGACCGGGAGGTGGAGAATTCCTGCAAGTCCACGAGGAGAAACAGAGGAGAGGAAAAAAGGTGCTACCAGATGAATTATGTTTTTCACTCTCCTCACAATATTTACTGTTATAGACCAGGGAATAAGGAGCGTGGGCGTGAGTACAATGAATTTAAGAAAAAGCCTGTAGAAGCCTCTTGGTGCCTTTCCTGCCCAACTGCACACTAATCCACACAGGACCACCGCTTGCATTGCACTGCCTTCTCCCAGAAAGCGGTATGAGCCACTCTGTTTTTAAAGCCAGCACAGAACAAGCCAGTTCATATTTTTTTCTGTGAAAGAACATAACTGCAGCTATGTGAAAAGGGCTGATAGGAAGCTTTGAGGTGACACTTGTTACAAAATTAATCAACAATCTTATGCCTATCATTCATTTCAATCATGGCAGATGACGCCTCCTGACAGAATTACGGAGTACACTTAGAACAGCAGCATTGCTTAAAGGACAAATCAACTTAAGGCTTGTTTAGTTTTCCTATAGCCTGCCCAATTTCAAACTCAAAATGTAGGTAGTACACTGGACTTCAATTATCTAAAAAAAATAGAACAATCACCTTTGTTCTGCTTTAGCACAGGTCAAAAGCTCAGAGCCCAAAATCCACAGCTAGGCACAGGGCAACTCACCCCGCCCTCCCTTTCCTCGTCTTCTCACATATCCGACATTCCCATCTCTGCTGCTGCTGCCGCCCTCAAAACAATGCAAGAAAGTGATGCCATTGTGTCTTCCTATGATGACAGGGATGGAAAATGACTGCGCATTAAAAACAATGGGAAGGAATATGAGACGGGAGGGGGAGTTTTGTATTTATTTCTACAGTTAATTGTTTTAGGAGCCATTTCCACTTTTTTTCTCTCATCCTCTTTACCTTCCCCAGCTTAAGGAAGGGCTGTTTGGATGCTGTCAGCTGGAAATATAATAGACAGCGGGCAGCAAGCAAATCACCGTGTCAGAGAGCTCCATCACAAGGCTCTTCCCTTCCCCTTCAGTCCCCTCTCAGAATAATACATATAAGCAAACACATATACTCATTAAAAATGAGTTACAGCTTGACGTAAATCATATCCAGATTGCAGTTTCTGAGATCAGAGTAAAGAACGAAATTACTTATGCCAAGATTCAAATAGTTCACAACTTACATTCCCACATGAGGAATGCTATTTTCAGATGGCACACTCTAGGCTTCATTTGAAGAAGATATATTCATGATTAGTTTTTAATAAAGAGCGAGCCATTCCAAGCCATCTCTTATTCAGCAGCACTTCTAAAAGCACTCACACAATGCTGTTGCAAAGAAAGAGTGAGAGGCATTTTCTATTTTCATTTTTCCATAATTTCATGAGCATACAAAGGACAATATGTGATGACAACTAAAGAGTTATTCTCTACTTTATTGCAGGAACACATTTTAAAATTAAAAACCATGAGCAATTCTACAGAATAATTCAGTTTTCATATCAAACAGCTGCAGACCCTGTAACTGAAATAGCGTGTCTAAGGTTATAAATGAAAACTGTTCAGTATCATTCTTTGAATGACAGATTAAATTCCTAATCCAGTTATGGTAATGGCCACATTTGTAGTTTAACATAAATTAAGAGCTTAATTATATTTGTGACTATTTTAAACAAAATAACAAATTCCTTTGTACCTGTGAACGTAATTTATAGCAAAGCCACGTTCATTCTCCAAAACAATCTATTTTACACTGCAGCACAACACTGCTCTAATGGTATAATGTAATTCTTGTTGTAGAATGCGGAAAGAGTAGATTCACTGGTAGCACAGAGGTTTTGAAGATAAATGAAGATGCTATTCATTCAGGGGTAATTTCATCTTAGAACTATATGAAAGATGTTTCACTCACAAACAGTACCTGTATGGCTTGGGATTTAAGCATGTTTTCAGCCACAATGCAATGCTACTAGATTGATTAAGCTGATACTGCATTTCTCATCATGAAGAATTCCAGGTTTTATTCTCTTTAAAAAAAAGCGATTGTAAGATTTTCATTTCAGTACTATGCCTTTGTTCAAGCCTCAGCAACAAGTTCTATTTTCTGCTAATGTTTTGTCTAGAGAAAAACCAAACCACAATTCATAACACACACACACATACAAAAAAATCACAAACCTGTCAAAGGTAATTAATCATGCGTGATTTACACATTTATTTGATTACTTGTTGAAGTAAATAAGCAGTTGGTCTGTGTAACACAATTTTAAGTTGTCCAAACATCCTTCTGTCATTCAGGACTAAGAACAGACAATACTAAATGCACTTTCCTGGAATACATTAAGACCATTTAGAAGGACATCAATTGCACAAGCAATTAATACATATCTTAACATAATGAGCTCTAGGCTTTATGACCTCAAAATAGCTATGATAATTCTCCCAATCCTGAACATTTTAGACAGCCTTTTAAGCAAGACTCAAACTGCCTGCATAAAGATTTCAGAAGAACCTGTAGTAACAGAGGCAGTCTCAACATTCACATTCCTCCGCCCTACAAGTTGGAACAGTGCACAGAGATGCTCTGCGCTGCTATTTGAGGCAAGAGGCCTGGCAGAGCGCAGCTGTATTAACCCCCTCTCTCCTACTCAGCTACGTTACTTCCACCCGGGCAGTAAACATATAGGCTTTACCTGCACCAGGCGTCAATACAGAGACAGGGCCTGGAGGGGCTCTTACGTGGTAATTCAGTTTTAACCCATTTAAAACTCTCATTGTTCTCTCCTTCAAGCTGTGGAGCTGTTTTGTTATTGGAATATAGCTGTGTATTCATTTCTGGGTTTTAGTGGCTTTTTTTACTATGATAAGACTCATAAGCAGGAATGCTGCATAGGGGAAGCTGTACAATAAATAAGAGAAGAATGGTTTCAACCATGAGTCATGTTACCCAGGAGATGTATGTGTTTTCATTAACTTTAATGGGAACAGGGCTGAACATCTCACAGGCAGAACACAGCCTTCATTCTGTGTACAACATTCTCTTTCCTGTAGCTGAATAACCATTACTGATGAGTATTTTCACTCGTTTTTAATTCCTTTGCAGTGAAAATCAAATTTCATTCCGTACAAAGACTTTGCAGCCTAAGATCAAATGGGCTTCACTTTCAACAGGGCTCTATAACACACTACTTCATGTTAACAAACAAGGAGTGCAAACAACATGACATATAGGGGAACACACTAGCTCGTTTGAAGTTACGTTGCATTTTCAGCAAGTATAAAGAATCTGAATCCAGCAAAGGATTGGTTAATTTACTCCATTGGGCAGAAGAGGACTTAACACACGACAACAAATAACCACTACCAGAATCAGCAGAGAGCCTCCACGAGATGAGAGGGATTTGTTTTTTTCTGGTTAATTTAGTCGGTTTTATAACTACTAAAGGCACCACCATAGTTATCTAGCAATTCCCAGAAGACTCTGTCTTCCCCTCTCCTATCTGACATGCAGTCAGGAGTCCAGATTTCATTGCACAATAAGCCCTAAGTCCAATAATTAATAAAACAGCAAGACTCAACCAACTTCCTATGTTTAATCTGCAGCACTCACTACTCTATTAACATTCAAACAAAATGCCTGCAACAGTCTGTTACACCTACACCGAGAGTAACTTGCTCTGCTGTCTGCTTCAGCTGCTCTGTTGAGAAGTACACGAAATGTCATCTGTATTACAGGGTCACCAATTTTAAAAGTCAACTTTTACTCTGACTGATTATTTATTACAGCATTGGAATTTATTCTTTATTTTATATGTAGCTATCTGTATATATGTTGTCTGAGAGATGTCCCAGAGCAGCATTACAAAGAGGTGCTACAAAGAGATTTTGACAAAGATCTGAAAGACCAGTTGCAGCACATTTAGAGTCTTATGGTGAACCATATTCCTTATCATTCAATGGTGGATAACTCCACATGTTCTTCTGATCAGAGAGACTCAAAATTCTGATGCCTTTTCACCACATGAAAGTTCAACGAGCCAGGAACAAGCTATGTATCTGCTCTGGTGATACTCACATGCTTCAAATCACTAACATGGAGAAAAGGAATGACAGTAGTGGGAAAAAAAGGTCTCAGGTACCAGCTCCTCTTTCTCTCCCTATCCCCCACTCCCTCCTCAGGAAAAGAACCTCTCCCCTCTTTGGAAAAAAAAAAAAAACACCCACACCAGAAAAAACATATCCAGTAAAAAGATAAACAGGCTCTCATCAGAATAAAAGGTCAATTCTAAAACAGAGAAACTTGGCAATTTCCTTACGCAAAACAAACTGGTGTATTTAAAGCTTTCTGATCACTAAGCTAGTAATACCTAACTACAGATCCTAGTATCATTTCAAAATGAATCAAAGACACCAAGGCTGGCTGTTCTTTCGCAGTCACAGCCATGTTACACAGATTCTCCAAAACAGATATAATTCCCCAATATAAAATTGTTCTATAAAGTTTAAGATCAGATATCTACCAGAGCCATATTTATAGTCATGGCTACTATCAGCTGTCCAGCTAGAGAATATTGAAGAAAAACAAGCATTTTTAATATATTATAGTTAATTTATCATCTAAGTGACAGGTGTAGGATAACAATGGACTAGAAACAGTAAAGCAAAATGATGCATTAGAAAAGGAAATATTAGGATTATGTTGTTTCTTTTCTTTGTGTTTTAAATACAAGCCACACATATGTCTTGTTAGATGGCAACAAAATTCACAAGAACCACAAAAAATACAGTTGCTGGAATAAAAAGGAACACTGAGATCAAATGAGCAACAAACCCACTTATTTGTATTACTGTGCAGCACAATATAAAACACACTGCCCAAACAAATAAACAATGTCCCATTTATTTGGTGCATTAAAGATGACTCAACTTACCTGCAAATGATAAAGGTACCTTCTTGCTATGACAAAATTTACTTAGAGTATTTCCTAGATTGCCAGACTGGAAGGAAAAACCTTAGAGATCCTAGAAGCAGTTATCACGATCAAATGATCCTCACACTTTTACCAGTAATGCCAGTTACAGTCTCCAAGTGCTGCAGCTTGGCTAAAAGAGATGTGATCTTTTTGGATAGCCCTCAGAGGCTGCTTGCTCTAGCTGCTCGCATCTAAAGCACACCCAAAAAGCAAGAAGCAGGCGAACAGTGCAACTCCCTGCTACACAAAGAAGCAGCAAAGTTGCTTTGAAGAACAAGAAGCTTATAGACATCCTGCTCACCACCAACGACAGCCAGGCCCTCTCAGCTAACAGGCAAAACATCCCCTTGAGATTTGGGGTTACTGAACTAACAGATTAATGGAGTTTACGTGGACTTCACAGCCACAAAGGTGCTTTTAAGTCAACTGGAGATGCAAGTTTGTCAATTATATGGACTATTTCTTAAAACCACATTGGATCTCAACTCTGTATACATGATGAAACTGAGAAAATCTATCCGTGACATACAGACTTGGTGCTCACAGCACGAAGCAAACATGCCTGGAGTCTGCAGCAGTATTAGCTTTGCAAAGTAAATAACCAGCAAGCATCACGCAAGACGCTACAAGACAAACTGGCATACCAAGTGACAGAAGATGGGAACTATCCACAGTTCCCAGAGTAGGTAGACAAGCAGATACCATACAAACACAGACCAATACAAATACAAGTATGTGGAACAGCAGTCTATAGGATTTTCAAAATCCTTATATCCTCAAGGCTCTGGTATTTGAATGACAACGTAAAGACATCAGATGTAGGAAGCAAGTCATTGATTTTGATGGAAATAATTCTTCAGTTATTCATTTAGCTAAGTACAGTTACTTTAGCTAGTTAACAATCAAAAAACTAAAATGGAATTAAAATCTTTAGCTTAGTAAATATGGTATTTTACCTGAACAGCAAGGGAAGATGCATTATCAGAAAGCAAAATTTGTTCATCTGTTGGAAACAAACAAACAAACAAAAAACAAATAAAAAACACAATTACAAAAAATAGTGTCCATTTAGCTACTGACCTGTAACTTTAAGCCATTCTGGGTCGCATTTCTTACGCATAAAACAAGGAGCACATATATAATTATTAAGCAGCTGGTCTAGAGAACCTGTGATATGAATATTAAAGAAAGAGAAAAAAAAGAATACCAGGAATATTTCTCCTGTAAATGCAACTGTGTTTATCATACATTATCAACAATGTACAATAAAAATGCTCACAACTAAAAACCAAATGCTCAAGTTTTATGCCAATTACTCTTCTTCTAATCAAAGTTAAATAAAACTACATCTTCATAACTCCTCTGGCTAAAAAGTAAAAGCATTCAGAAATGTATAAAAGCGACTTGCAGTTAATATTGCACACTGTGTCTAGGTCTGTCACACAAAAGAAAGATGACAAGTTCACTGCAATAAAAATTCCATGCTTAGAAGACTAGGGCTGCTACCTATTAGTCTTCATTACTTTGCAGTCTTCTGACAACTGTAGCAGGCTGTTGAGCCCCAAATGGGGGCCATAATGTGATCTGATGATATATGAAGAGCTGCTAAAGGGAACCTGAACCATCCTAGCCTATACATTTTAACAGTTCCTTTTTACTGAGAGCCCACTTTACCACAAGACTTCAAAAATCTGCTGCCTCAGCTATTGGTGCAGTAAATCCGCCAACTGTGCCTGCAACCACATCATTTTACACTGCCTACAGCAGCCAATATAATGAGTCAATAATAAACCAAGGACCTTATAGGCCATGAATAGCTGGTTTATACTAGCAGATGCAAGCGTAGCTAAAACCTCTGACCAGACAAACAACACAAAGGACTCTTTTAACAGTTTCTGTGCTTCCTTGCAGTTAATTATCTTAGTGCGTATTTAACGTGTTTTCTAAAAATAAAGTAATTATTGATTGCAAAAACAAGTGTACGCACCCTTCAGTTGCTGATACAATGCAGCATTTTCTGGCCAAGGCTCTGCGGCTGTGGAAAGAAAAGGAATTAATTAACCAAGTCAAACAACAATGTGCTTGCAGATGCTAACAGAACACAAATGTTAGCTAGAGTAGGAACTCAAACTGCAAAGATGCTGATGCACAATTTAACCTGCCCTAAAAATGTCCCACGTCTCCTCCCATACTTCTCTCCTGCTCACAAAGGGACAGCATAGAGCATAAAACTGAGTCCCAAAATTAAATGTTGCAAGAAAAGCTAAAGTTCAAGCTAAGTGACAGAAGGGTCTTGTAATTCTGAAGTAGCTAAAGCACCATAAAGTAATCCTTGCGCACATTCCCATCACAATTCTGGCCACTCTCAAGAGCAACTACTTATTATTAACAAAGAATTCTGGAAAGACTAGAACAAGACACAGAGAGGCATAAACCTCCAAATCAAGTGTGAAGAATACTTTGGGGAAATGGAAAAGCTTTATGCCTTTTAAAGTTGGGTTCTCGCTGTAATACCCACAAAGCCAGGTGCTCAGGCACATCAGTTGGGTCCTATGTAATACCCACAAAGCCAGGTGCTCAGGCACATCAGAAACCTACCCACCAGAACAGCTGACACTATCTCGCTTTACGTGATGTACTGATCTACCCTAAAATGGGAGTATCAATAAGTACTAAAAAACCTGCATCATCAGTTGTTCAAGGCAGTTGAACAGTTGTTAAAAAAAAAGGCAAGGAAATAAGAGAATCACATCTTTCAGTTGAAAACCATTGCACTCAATCCATCATTCACCACTTGAATTTATGGGAATACAAAGGTAATAATCAGTACTAATTTACAGCTAACAGTAGCATTAAGATAACAGGTCACCACATTGTTTTGTCTCCATTAAATCCCTTGTTAATGTCTGATTAAAAAAAATATTTTTAAATACCAATTCAAACCTTGCATTCTACCCAAAATAGCTATTTGTAAACAAAATTAATGTTCTAATCACATAACTTTTTCTTAAGCAATAATGTCCATAAATAACTATGTGTCATTCAAACAGAAATACGCCGCTGGCTTCAGTAAGGTCGTTCTTTGCGTCTTTGCCCTCAGAACGCAAAGAGAAAAAAATGTACAATTTTCTTACTATCATTCTTTTTGGATTCTCATGAAGTATTCGCTTTTATGGAAGTCACCTAGAACTGTGAAGCTTAAAACACTGTACATGGTTTTGCAAAGGTCACTGCCTCTAACATTAAAGCACAGAGTCTATCAAAGCTATACTAGTATGGGCATGAGAAAGCAACTAATCATATTTAAGTGTCATCAAAAAATGTTTTATGTTTTATTATAGCACTTATTGGTTTTACACCCCTCTATTAAAGTTCTGCCCTGGAGTAAAAATTCTTGAGGTGGAAGTACACTCACTTCTTTAAATAAAAAGGGACTGAGATAAGAGTCTGCGGTACTACAGCCTTAACTGCTCAAAATAATTTATCTAACATACATTTCTTCAGGTCCACTGAAGACGCAAGACCAAATGGAACAAGGGAATTAAGAATGCTCTTACTATACTTTAGCAAACTTATCAGTGTTAAATTTAGAGATATTTACAGAAGTAACAAAGTCACAAACGTACACTGCTCTTGTAAATACTCCAGACAGCCAGTGAAAACATCCTTTCTACACACCCAAAATGGTACAGAGAACTTCAAATTGCATGAGCCCATTTCTACTGAAATTTTTTCCTGACCGTGTTAAGACTGAAAGGTCAGATTCATATCTAATTCTTGGATTCTGGTCCAAACTGGAAGTGGCCTATTTTGACACAAGCACATGGCTGAAATATTTCAGGCCCACAAACATCAGGTGAACTTTTCACTTGCCAACAAAATTTCTAGGTATATTTCAAGAAATCCAAACAGTAATTCCAGTCTGATCTTGGCACTAAGCTATGCAGCCAGAAGGATATGTTTGCTTCTAACAGCTTCTTGGCACACAGAATCCAATTCCACACTCCTGCTAAGGGCTGCCCATGCCCATGCTATAAAACAAAACAGGACTATAATATTTTTTCCCATTTGTTTTCCTTTATCAGCTTAAATTTTCCTTCCACATTCTACTGACCACCTATGAATTTTCATGAACTGCATCTGCTGAACCTAATTTCTTTAGTCATGATATGAAGTCTTAGTATAACCAGGAACACACATCCAACTTAAGGAAAGGACAAGAGTAGTTTAAAATCTCTGCATTCGCTCATTCACAATTTAGCTGAGTACTAATAATGTCTTTTGACAAGTAAATGAAATGAGAAGAAACAGCCCAATGCTAATCTCAGCCTTCGCTATCAGTACACCTTGAACTCCAGATTCCAGCAGTTCTAAGCAAATGAATGAACAATATACCCCCTGCACTTGGCACCTGACGGTCTACAGAGGGACGTCACAATTTTGACCGCGTTTGAATGAGGTGGACACGTGCTCACAAACCTTGAACTGAGGTCTTAGTTTCTTTGCAGACCAGACAGAAGATCATTGGTTTAGCAAGCACTGTACAGGCAGGGTTTAAAAAAAAATCAGCTTCATACTATGATTCACATACTATTACTTATAACCTAGAAAAAAATACTCTGCATCATGCATTCAGAATCGCACATGGCAGGTTTTGTTCCAGCAATACCAAAGGTATATACACAAAGCCTGACAAGTCTCTAGGGTCAAGGAATTAAATACCTACTCACTATCTGTCACATATCTTTCAATTCCCACCTATTCTTTTTCTTCCAAGATGTTTAGAATATAAAATACTTTTTCTGTGATGGAGCAAGAAGTTTTAATACACACTGCTACACGAGAGGTCCAGGTTTATACAGTGCAAGCAAAATTCAAACATCAGCTCCCAAGCTGCCTTCAATTAGTTGTAACGTGAAAACACACAGCTAAGGGAGACCAGAACCCTGGTGGGGAAAGAGGAGGAGGAATCACTGAAGGGATGTCACATGCCTCCACAAGAGGAGAAGTGTGTAACATCTTTAATGTACGGCAATGACTCTTGCCTTATGAATGTAGGTGAAGACATAATTTGTAGAATAATAGGCACTAATATTACACGCTGCTTCAGTTCTGTCATATTTCCAATCCATCAAGTTGATTAATGCTATAATAACTCCTCACAAACTTATCATTTGTGCACTAATGAAGTCAAATCCAGTTTATCCTTCGGCAACTATAATCTTCTGGTCTGTAGATGTTCGTTTCTCTGCTAACCATGGCGACTGTCACACTAGGTATATAAAGAGAATATTAACAAATGTGATGTCAATTCAGTTTCAGAAGCTTTCAACACAGAATCACATTTATGTGTTAGATCCTACGCAGCAGACATTTCTGCCATTAGCTGCTCACAAGATGAAATAACTGCCTGGAAGTATGCCTTACAGGAATAGCTCCTCTACATATCTTGGGAATAAGGAACTATTTGGTTCTTCCCTCTGCCTCCATAATCAGAGGAATCAGTATTGTGTGGTTTTCAATGAGTCTGCTTCTCAGGCTTGCACTCCTTACTGAAAGTTGTTTTCCCACTCTACTGAAACTTCTCCCATGCTGTAC
Organism: Cuculus canorus; assembly: GCF_017976375.1. NCBI lineage: Eukaryota > Metazoa > Chordata > Aves > Cuculiformes > Cuculidae > Cuculus > Cuculus canorus. The sequence goes on along the minus strand of NC_071406.1, from coordinate 24,380,433 downwards.
AAACTGAAATATTTAGTCTTTCATGTGGACTGTTTGCTGTTTGTTCAGGACAAGCAAACGTCATGCTGTTGTCCTTCCCTACTTCTCCCCTATAACACTGCTTGTTTTAATGCCAGTTACACAAAAGAATCACCTGCGGATCAGTCTTCCCCGTCAGATTTGTCTGAAATGATCTCCGAGTTCAAAAACTACTGGGAAATGAGAATTAAAGAGACATGGACACAGAAAGCATCACAGCATAAGCCTTGTTATCCCAGGAGCAGAGAATTCTGCAGATGCAGCACCACAACAAGCGGAGAAGTCAAATGGCAAGTAGACCACCTACATAAAATTCTTCTTTGGTTTTGTAGATGACTAAAAAGACATGAAAATTTCACAATGCTCAACATGTTTGTTAGTCAAAGTGGTTTACTTATTAACAGTTTAGCATAGAAAATGCAGATTTCAAAGGGTTAACAGGGTTCTTAGCTGTCAAATTAGACTTTCAGAAGAAAATTCTGTGAACTGGTATGTTGCATGTTCCCAGTGGAGTTTTAATTACTCAGGCTTGTAACTATCTATTAAAACAAACTCCTAGACTACTCAACTGTCATGAGAGAGAACTACTTAGAAAAGACAATTTCTGCTACACAATTTCTGCTAAAAAAAACCTTCCAAAACACAGAATGAGGCATAACAGTCAAATTCTTTGTCACTCAGAATGCCTTGCATTAGGTGCTTTTTCACATTTTGTGGTTAAATATTCTACTTGAGCAACTTTCAGGCTAGAAACAGATATTCAATTAGCATTTTTATTTCAGCATTTCTAGACGTTTCACACTGTCATTTCAATAATAAGACTTTATCCACACAAATAGTTTTAGGACAGCAAGAGAGAAGTACACACATACGCTGTAAGAAGAGATACTTAAGAACACTGAATCCCACTGTCAGCCAGGGATCAGCAGCTCACCTGAGGCCTATGCACATCTCAGCTCTAACTAATGCTCTCAAAACAGGACATACTATACTTGCACAGAGGTGAATTTTAGTTCAAAGAATGAGAGGCTGCAATAACATTTCCCCAGTCAAGTCTGTGCAAGAGGAAGCACCATGTTCCCAAGACACTCTGCAGCGCCTCAGCTCCACCAATTCCTTGTCCAGGCTGTTCAGTTTTTTTATGAAGATATAAAACTTGGTTTCAACTCCTACACTCTGAATTACTGAGAAACTATTCGTCCTGTGTCAGTGCTGCCTGGAACAATGAAGGACACAGACATTTTCATCCACCTTCCCCAAGCAGCTTCACAATGATGAAAGAGCAGTAATGAAATAAATGGTTTACAGTTATGCCTTTAATCCTGTTATTTAAAAAAAAAAATAAGACTCAGACTGTGAAAATGAGAAGACAAGAAATACTCTGCATGTTAAATTGTGGAATATTCTAAACAGTGATTTAGCAGATTCAGCAGTCTAGTATGAATAGCTAGTTTCAAGCAGCAGAGTAGGCATCATGGTCTGCCCTGCTGATCTGCCACTCATTTAGCATGCTTGCTGTCAAGCTGCAGCATTCTTGAATATCAGCCACCGGCAAATGCCAGAGACCTGTGGATCCAGGCATCGAGATACTCCCTCCTGCACAGGAAATGAAGTTCTCAACAAGTTCAAAGTTTTTCTAAGAGAACACTCAACTTAAAATCAGGCTGTTCCCAGCTCCCAGAAACACCATACAGTTTTGGCACGGTAAGAATATTTTTGGAAGGCAATGCAGATAGAAATCATTTTCTGTAATATAAATGGCCTATGCCTAATATGAATCAAGGCTAAAGAATTATCACCCTACATTACTATCCTGATGATTATTTCTCAAGTACTGAAACTATACATTGAGAAGTAAATCAAAGCAATCTCTGCCCCAAATCTCCTACAAACTAAAATTTACTGAATTCTCAGTATGCCAGCAATTCATCCTTTGATATCTTCTTTCTGCTTCTGTAAGTGAAGTACTCTGTCAACTAAAAAAACTCTTCCATGCAGTTCACTGTGTGCCGTTGTGTTGCTGAGGCTGGGACCTGGCCCAGGAACATCTCACCTTCTCAGAAAGAGCAACTTTCTGAAACATTAGGAACTTGTTTATGAATCATACAGAAATAAATACTACTCCTTCTCTAAAGTCATCACATTTGCATGGATCAGCTTCCTTTCTATTATATTCTTCTTAAACTTGCATAAAAAGTAGGAAAGCTAAAACATCTGTATATTTACCAGTTTGGTTCACATGGCATTAAAGGCCTATTAAAACAGCCAAGAGGCAAGATATCGCCTATTAAAACCAAACTAAGTTGGCCTTAATTTGAATCACTGTACTAAAATATTACAGCTGGAGAGATTGACTTACACATTATTTCCACATAGCTTCCTTTGGCCTCTCCCTAGGTACGAATTTGATTAAATTATAATGAGATACCTCAAAACTGTTTTCTCACAAGAGTAAACACTAAAAAGAGGTTTAGTCTTACATCTGGGTAACATCTATATCCAACAACATTACTTACAAGTCTCCAAACATTATGCAGCAAATATCATTAACAATCAGCAGGAAAAGTTTCCCAAGACTGGTGCTATGGGGGGACTTGCTGCCCACTGTGTTCTATATGCAGTAACCCAAACAAAACCACACGGACTCCAGAAGGCAAGATGATTATTAGCTGCTTGATATTAAGATGTGTCAAAAAGAAGCCGATGATCACTTCTTTCTCTTTTCATAATACAAACTGGTCACATTTTCAAGTACAATACACTGTTTAAAAAGAAAATGCCAGGAATTCATGTGTGTCTATATCCTTATTACAGGAAATAAATGGAGGAGTGAAGCTGCAGACACTTTGGAACCAAAGCAGTTAAAAATATCTATCTCTTACATTAGCAGTGATCAATAAAGGAAGCACAAGAAAGTTGTGAATTAGGTGCCTTGAGACCCACCAGTTCACCCCACCCACCCTGAGTACCGATCAATTGCATGTAATTGGCCTGATCCTGTAAACTAACAAGGGCCAAGAAAAAACGAAAGCATCAGCAACTCCCTGGCTCTGCTGACAAAGGACCAAAAAGTGTTTCATAGTCCCTTGCCAAATGAAAACGGACTTTCACACAAGTTAAACACCATGCATTAAATCATGTATCAAATAATTACATCACTTGCTTAAATCCATCCCAGGCCTCTTTCGTAGAGACATTACAATTCAGATAAATCATGACTGTTCAGTAATTATTGATCAAACAGACTGTCAATGTAAAGACTCAATCCCAGCAGCAATTCTCAAACTTGAGTTTCCTGTGGTTGCACCACCAAGAAAGCCAGCGTGTGACTACTGCACTAGCCATTTAGCACACCACAATCTGCTTCTTCACCCTCCAAGAAAGCTATTAATTGCATGGATTTCAGCATTAGTCCAATTCTGTTACTGTCTTCAAGCTGACTTTCCAGAGCGTACACATCTGCGGTTCAGCCCTCCAGGGTGCTAAGCGCTCTCACTGCTAGGGGAGGCGACGGGAGGGAGATAGCTCAGCGTCTCCACACTTGCGGAATCACACCGCCCATCAGAAGAGGAGGCCAAAAAATCTCAACAAAATCAAATCCATAAATAAAAGTTGTTCCTAAATCAACATCTGGATTTCCTCAGAAAAATCAGAGTGTGTGCCAGCTAAATGATGTCAAAAAAGATTCATTTATAAAGTCCTGACAAGCTGGAGCCGTTTTACTTATTCCTGATACTCAACGTAAGTGCTCCATCTTGAAGAAGCTCTGTAATTCTTAATTATAGCTTTTTATAGATCTCTAAATCAATCCCTCTCCCTTGTGCTACTTAAGCCCTTTTCCCCACTTTGGCTCTGACTCAAGAAGTGAAACTTCAAGCACAAGAGCTGTGAAAAGTAGGGCACTGGAAGTACGTCACTCACAAATGCCTGAAGTGATCCACTGCACTGGGACATTTCTTAGCCGTGCTATCTACATCTGTACACTTTGAAAGCTCTCTTGAACTGACAACCCCTCTTCTCTGTGGTAGTCTGAACTCTCTCCTCCCCTACAGACATTTGTCAGGCAGTCAGACCATCACTTCTACAAAGTGCCTCAAGGAGCTTACTGCTTTCTCCTCCACAGCACCCCTACTCTGATCCACAACAGAGATTCTAAAAGTCTGTCCAATCAGACAGGACCTCGGTATCCCATACCTGCTCCAAAAGCTGCTCCACACACACAATTCCCTGGCCCCTGTCCAGGCTCCTCTTCATTCTCTTTCCTATCTTGCCCATAGCCCTGAGCACAGCAGCACCAGGAGACACCATGTCATGACAATAGAGACTCTTGGTGCCAGTCTTGCAAAGGGGTAAGAAGAGCAGAGACCTCGAGGCAGGAGAGCTCCACAGGGTAGGGGTGCAAACAGCTAGCACTGGTGCAGTCAGCCAGACAAGCACTGCCACTAGCAAGGGGAAAGATGCTGCTTTACGGCTTGCAGCCTTTAAGTCAGCCCAAATCAGACAATGCTATTTGCAATAGCACCTCTCAGGCCTTTCCTCGCCTCGCCTGCAATGGGAAACATTGCAGACTCCATATTTCAAAATCCGAAAACGTTTATCCTGTTCTCTTAATCATACCCTCGCAGTCTTCCTAATGAGGGAGCTTTTCCAAAGCTTTCAGCAAACACACTCCAATGCATGCAGAGTTTCTCCAAAATGGCATTCAAACGCAAAAAAAGAAAAAAAAATACATATGCAGTTGCACTTTGAAGGTTCTTGCTAGGGATGCAAGAATTACATTGGGTTCAGTTTCATCACACAACAGCTAGAAGGCAGAACTGCAAAAAATTCCCAGCTCTCACCACTTTTATTTTCCAGTTCAGCACGCACATTCCGGGGTTTTGGTTGGGCTTCTTCCTCCCAAATGAGACTGGTATCAATTTCTCCTGCATTTTCTGCAGCACCACTGTAATTTCTTCCTTTCATGTTTCCAACCCTTCCCACTTATTTCAAAGGTTTTACTACTGCATAGAACTTCTTCCAGTCTGTATTAAAACACCCAAACTCCCATGACATCTATGTTGCCTTCTTAATAACCAAAGACCAGAATCTTAAAATAATAATGATTAAATTTCAGAACGTGGTATGGTCTTTCACTCTGTCCTCTCCATTGCTTGCATGCAGCTGCAGTTTCTTACTTACTTTCAAGAGAGACAGATGAAAATGCCCAGCAATGCAGCAACGTGCAATACCTGCTCAACTACAGCAAAACAGAACAGCAACCACGCTGTTTCATTGATTCTTATTTTGAAAAGGAAGGAGCTCATAGGGTCCAAACGACAGGAAGAGACCAGATGAGCACCTGAGGACAGTCCAAGAGAGAAGAGCATCCAAGGACCAGAGAGAAAACAGGAGTGAGAAAGAGAAGAAAAACCTGGTTCCTATCCAAAGCTGTTCTTCTGTGACCTCTTGTGAGCTGAACAGTTAGGCTGCTAAACAGCACTGGTATCTGGAATCATTCTGCAACTGATGAAAGCTCACTTGCAAATCAAGCTGGACAATATCAACATACACGTTACTTTACTACTTTTGTTACCACTGTTTCTAGAGCAACCTCATTTCTGGCATGAGAAAAGGAGCTATTAATTTAACAGAAAATATGCAACAATAAAGTGCTGATTAAACAAAGACTGCTTGGTCTTAATGGAGCCAGAAACAACTATAGAAGCATACTCTATTATAAACTGTAATCATATTACTTCTTAAAGCCAAGAAATAACAATATCTCAAAGTGAAAGATGTACTGTACTGTAATAATTGTGAAAGTCATTCTTCCCCAGCCTAAAAGAAAGATTACATAGGCAATCAACTCAGAGAATTGGTTCAAATCAAGTCATAAAACATGTCTGAGCACCAACTGGCAAGAGACTTGTTTATTGAAACTGAACAAGAGTCAAAGGGATTCCTTTTAGCTTGATTACCAAAAAAAAAAAAAAGAAAAAGCACATGTAAAAGAACACTGTCAGATAAAATCATACAACCTGACAAATTTGGTATTTTCAAATCACCTCTTTTTGACTACGAGCATCTCTGCATCAGCTTAAACAATCTGTGCTACAGACAACCTGTTATTAAGTAAGAATAACTATTTTTTTCACCTTACACGTGCAGGAAATGTTAACATTTACCCATGCACATTCTGATGCACAAAACGCATACTCGGTTTAAATTTTATGTCTTTATGTGCAGGAACTATTTAAATGGTTAGGTTCGGTTTAGCCAAACTGCAGCTAGTCTCAATACATAAAACATATGCGTCAGAGATTTATTTTTGCTCTGGCATGTCATATTGGAGGTAGGCTCGCTAAGAATGTAAAATATCTAAAGGCAGAAGGGCATCTGTTTTTGAAACTGTATTTGTTTTCCTTAGTATTAAAACTAGTCTCTCTGGACATAACTCAACAGCAATAAACCGAAATCATTTGCCAAAGATCAAAGGATAAACAAGGATCTTATTTTCTCTCTTTTGATCACTGATCTAAAATTGATGAGTTTTTTGGAGGGGGGAAGAAGGTAAAGCATATTGAGTAATTTAGTGATCAATTAAACATCTTTTCAACAGTCTTTTATAGATGATTTGAGCAGCCAGCTTCTCAAAACTACTACAGTTAGAAAGATTAATGTTCTGGACCACTTGAAAGCTGGCACTCTAATTCTTCTTACAGTGTAAACACTCATTTCATATCCTGTGAATATGTGATTGATGCTGAGCTACTCTAAACAAATTCTCTACCATATTATCCAATTAATATTTTCCTACAGTTCAGAAATACATGATTTAAAATGTGACATAACATGCTTGTAATTCATGAAGCTACAGAAATATTTTTTATTATTCACTGAGACACAGCATCAACCTCTTCATATTTCTGAATAAGCTTTATATTTTATGAATAAGTTGAGTGACATTATAGTGTTTTATTCCATGTAAGTGATTTAGTCATTATTTTGTATTTAATCTTTAATGCATTACAACAGCAGGCTGTGTTCAATGTCTTCCAGTGAATGCATGCAGAGAGAGGGTGTCGAATTAATCCAGAAGCAGAAGCAAGCTGCGCACCAAACAGCTTAAGTTCAAAGGCACTTCTGTTGGTCCAGGGTCAGCTGCGGCAAGCTGCCCAGGGCTATCTCCAGCTGAGTGCTGAGTATTTCCAAGGATGGAGACTCCACAATTGCTCTGAGCAACCTGCTCCAGTGTTAATCATCCTCATAGTAAAAGAAAGGTTTTTCTAATGTTCAGATGGTATTCTCTGTCTTTCAGTCTCTGCCCAGACAGTGAAAATACACGTCAGAAGTGAATTCATAACGTGCAGGAAGGTGAAGATGCATAGTACTTAGAAAAAAAAAGGGAAAAATTCTAGGCCATACACAAGCAAGTCAGGGTGTAAATGTTACTTATGGCTATCTTCTTTACTAAAACTCTTTCTTCAGCTCTTAAAATATTTCTAGAAAATGAACTATGCCGGGATGATTGTCTTCAAACACCTGCAGGCAAAGACACACATTTTATAGCTCTTACATGTTAGAGCAGCAGCAGTTCATTGCAATTGCCATGACAAAGCAACCAATTTCATGCCACTCCTTTGAGTCCTATCATTGGTCACCAGAGAGATCAGTGCCTGCTCCTCCTCCTTCCCTTGTGAGGAAGCAGTAAACTGCATGAGGCATCACCTCAGTTTCCTCCGGGCTGAATAAACCAAGCCACTTTACCTACTCCTCATATGGCTTCCCCTTTAAATCCTTCAGCAACTTTGTGGCTCTCCTCTGGACACTCTCCAGCAGCTTTATATCCTTTTTATACCGTGGCGCCCAAAACTGCACACAGTACTCAAGGTGGGGCTGCACCAGTACAGCAGGACGATTACCTCTCTCAGCTGGCCGGCAATGCCATGCTTGATGCACCCCAGGACACAGCTGGCCCTCTTGGCTGCCAGGACACACTGTTGGCTCATGTTCAACTTGCCACCAACCAGAACCCCTAGATTCCTCTCCGCAAGGCTGCCCTCCAGCCTCTCACTCCCCTGTCTGTCTGTATAACCAGCAGCTCTGATGGCCTCAAAGTATCACCTTAATAGTACAATTAAGGTACTAACACAGAGTCTGACACCAGTAAAAGCAGTATGCAAGTACCTTGAAGGCGAGGCAAGACTCTCTCCAGGAACACAGGAAGAACACTTCAGCAAAAAGCACCAGTTGTTGCAGAACTTTGTCTTCTTGTTCCCATTTTTTTAAACACACATTTTCCTTACACTATACTTAATTAAGATCTGTCATTGCTGTATTTCACCACAATTTGCTTATTTAGTGGGAAATTGTTGCGGAAATAACCCAACACTTTCAACAAGAAAGCAATGAGATGCCTATATACAATACAGTTTTGAGTCTGTATTTGTAATTCCAGAGTACATAACGGCAAGCTGTCACTCTAGAATATTCATAAAGGTCACAGAGCAGAGGAATGCAGCAGAATCAACATCTACTCAAATACATCATTATCCTTGTGTATCACAATATAAATAAAATACATTATATCATAAAGACTAGTAAATGGCAAGAAGCAAGGCTGGTTATGACTGTATTCTCCACATCCTGAGGATCCATGGCTCCAGGTCCCAGAACATAAGCATGGCTTGTGCTACCAACTAATAAAGAACACAGCACAACTTTTCAGCCTGTCTATGGGTACCTCTACACATCCAGGCTCAAGATCCATCACCTCCACTCTACCTACCAGTCAGCGGCAAGCCTGCTCTGGAAATCGTGCACTGATAGCAGGGAACCCAACTTGGACTCTCATACCAGTATCTCTACCGAGCAACAGAAAAACCAGCTCCTGGGACAAAACACCAGCCACCTCCCCAACAGGCCACTAGTAATTAAAATGCTGTTTTCCTGCAGTCTGTATTGTTTGTGAATTTATGTAGCAGCAAGAAATGAGGAACAGAGAATAACAAGTAAGGAGAAACTGGTCCATTTCAGTGTGCAACATACTAAATATATTTTGAACTTCCTAGCCAGGAATTATCCCAGGTGCATGTTTTTTTTTCTCCTTGAGAGCAAATTAGTATCATATTTTGCTAAATAACTCCACAGTGGTACACAGTTCTGTTTTGGAGCAAGGCTCACGTCCAGTGTACATGGCCCAGGTGCAGCAGATAACAAGAGCACTAACAAACAGTCCCATTACATTCCTCAGCTTCTCAAGAGGAACATCAGAGATGCAGCACACGCTGGTGGGGAGCTGGGAGAGGACGGCACCGCACTGAGCTCTCCCGGCAGAGTGTGAGTCAACTCCAGCTGCTGCTGTGATACATATGATGTGGGCTGAAGAAAAGTAGAATTAGAGAATGGTTTGGGTTGCAACGGACCTTAGAGATCACCCAGTTCCAACTCCCTTGCCATGGGCAGGGACATCTCCCACCAGATCAGGCTGCCCAAGGCCCCATCCAATCTGGTCTTGAACACCTCCAGGGATGGGGCAGCCACAGCTTCCCTGGGCAACCTGTGCCAGTGCCTCATCACCCTCATCGTGAAGAATTTCTTCCTAATGTCTAATCTAAATCTTCCCCCTTTCAATTTAAAGCTGTTCCCCCTTATCCTATCATTCCAGGCCCCTGTAAAAGTCCCTCCCCAGCTTTCTTGTAGCCCCCTTAGATACTGGAAGGTCGCTATGAGGTCTCTCTGGAGCCTTCCCTTCCTTCTCCAGGCTGAACAACCCCAAGCCTCCGAGCCCGTCCTCATAGCAGAGGTAAACAGTTTCTAAGACAGAGAAGTCGTTAAACCAAAGCACAAATGCACCCTAGCATGGCTGGGGACAGGCTCCGAGAGCTGGGGTTGTTCAGCCTGGAAAAGAGAAGGCTCCAGGGAGACGTTAAAGGGACCTGAAGGGGCTGCGAGAAAGCTGGGGAGGGACTCTTTACAAAAGCATGCAGTGATAGGACGAGGGGGAACGGCTTTGAATCGGAAAGGGGAAGATTTAGACAAGACATTAGGAAGAAATTCTTCACAATAAGGGTGGTGAGGCACTGGCACAGACTGTCTCCTCCCTGAGGTGCTCAGGCCCGGTCAGCTGGGAGGTGTCCCCGCGGCAGGGCTGGACTGCAAGGTCCCTTCGACCCAGCCCGTGTCACCTCCCCGTGTCCCCCTAGAGGCGGGGACCCCGCTCTGCGCTGCGGGCAGCCCCCCCCCCGCTCCCTCCCGCTCTCCCGGAGCGCCCCGTGCGGCCCGGGGGGTCACCCGGGCCCCCCTCACCGGCCAGCTGGGTGACGAAGGCCTCGGCCACGAGCGACATCGCGGGGCGCGCAGGAACCGGGCAGCGACTGCATCCGGGGCGGGGCGGGGCCGCGCGAGCCCGGCGGGGGGGGGGAGGGGGGCTGGGAGCTACGGCAGAGCTCGGTTTGGCCGAAGTCTGTCCTTTGGGAGGGCGGCAGGCGGTCCGTGTGCCCGCGGGCTTTCTCCTGGGCCGCGCTCCGCCGCCGCCGTTCGCTCTCCGGAGGTGACACCGCCCCGAGCGCAGCGTGAGCTGAGCTGAGGGCTGTGCTCCCGGATCCCAAAGGCGAGGGCAGGCAGGGCTGCAGCCGGCTCCGAATCAGCGAGAGAGCTGCCGCCGCCAAGTTCGTAACATTAGTATCAGACCTCGGAAAGCAACAGAATAAGATTTCTGGGATAATTTATACACATGTATGTAAATGGGAAATCTGTTCTGTCTAAGTCCTTGTCTCGCTGCACATGATCGATGGAGATCGCGCCCTGATAAAGGATGCTCGCCTTCTAGAACTCCAAAATGAGTCTTATGAGAGTTTTATTTGCTGGCATTTTTGGCATCACGGCGATGGGAGCATTGGCCATAGGATGCTGTCTCTTCTAGGAGAGAATCCCCACAGGGCTCTCCAGGGGCTGCTTGAGGCGTTTAAACTCAGTGTGGAAAGAGCTGTTGGGAATGCTGTAACCAGCTCCAGGCTCTCCCAAGAAAGGCAAGTCAAGCTGTCTTCAGTTCCTTTGTCACTCATCCGTGCAGAGCTCTGATACTTGGTTTCATCCTATTAGTGAAGATAACAGAAATGATTAAACATGGCTTAGAGCCTGGAAGCAGGCAGGAGGTCAGCTGCTGGCTGCCTGAAAGTTCCACCCTAACGACATGTTAGAATTCTTCCTTGGTATAAACATGAACAAAAATGCCTAGTTGTACAGCTTTGGAATATATAGCTCCCCTGGATTGGTTCAGAACGGTGTACCTGTTGGACCATTAATTTTTTGACCTTGAAAACACAGACGATGGAGGAGAGGCAAGGTGGACATAAAGTGACAAGGTGGACACAAAGCCTCCTGAACCTGACAGAAGGCTGTTCTGAAAATCTTAGGTCCTTCATTTAGTCACCATACTGACTATCCTCTTTTCAACACCGTGGTACTAAAATGCTAAAACGTCTTGGGGACAATAAGTTATAAGCTGCCTTTTCTTCAACCCAAGTAAAGGTTCCAGAAGACATACTCTGTATTTTGAGATGTACACCTTACTTTTAAACAACCTTTAATTTCTTAATTCTATAATATAAAATCCAAAGTGCAGGAAAATGCCATAAAATTAAATTATGCGTCCAACATGGTAGATTGCAGAGAAGACAGTGGATGTGTGAAAGACTTATTCTGTTATTCTACAGTGCCTCTCGATCCTCATTTCTTTAACCACACTTTAGTAAGAATTAATATCCCCTTTTATCAAAAGACTTGTTCTACTGTGAAGGACAGATAACACAATGATATTTCAGTCTTGTAAGGTAAGATCTTAAATCTTTTAAGTACTAGAAGATATGGAATGAATACAGAAATGCATTAATGTTTGAAAGGACGTGCAAGTCCTCTGGTAAGCCTTTTGAACCACTAAGAATCATTACTAAATACATTCTTCACATGATAGTGGAAGCATGTTATCAGAGCCGTAGCAAAGGCAGAAGAGCCAGTTAATACACTGGAACAATGGACCGAGGGCTGAAAACAGTGATGTAGAAGAGGAGTGATTATTTAAAAATGCTGATGAAAGCTACATTTCTTATTACAGTTGTGACTTGAATAGCACCAAAATTACAGAAACTCTGAGCAGTCTTGAGCAATTGAGTGACTTTGTATTAGGAGATAATGACAGTCCAAATTAAGCTGGTGCATTCCATTTGAGATCTTTCAGCACCAACAGTACTTAGAAGGCTAAAAACACAAGACGTGCTGCAGAAGTTGCCCTGATAAGGCTGAGCATGAACGAGGTATAAGCTAGGCCAAGCCCACATGTTAGGACCCAACTGAAGAGGAAGATTTCTCTGAGGAGCCCAGGTTGATATAGAGAGCTTATCTCAAGAAATGGAAGAGGACAATGCAAACCAAGTCAGGGAACAGAAATCAGGAAGTAATCCACTAAATATCCATCAACACATACCAATAGAAATCTATCAACAAATCCAAATAATTCACCAAAACAGGAGGAAGACTGAGTGGAGCACAACCCACAGCTCCAACATGTGGCAGGACAGATGCTCAGGTTCCCTTCTCTAGGACAGGAGATATGGGCTGGTTTTTTTGCTTCTGGATTCCAGGTCGTCCTCCCTAGTTCCACTGAAAGGACTGTTTTAGTGGAGTATCTTGTAGGAAGTCCTTCAGGGAGATCCCTAGTGATGATAGATAGTAGCAATGAAACTGTCTCCATCACCGTCTTCACATCTATTCAATACGCCTTCTACTCCCCCAGCTCTTTGAGTAAAGGCATTGCTCTTGTGAGCCTGGCTTCCTACCAGGCTTGCATGCAAATAATTTCTTCAGCTGGCCACATCATTAGCAATCTTCTTTCTGTTAATTCGTGCAGCACACCATAGAAAGCTCCTCAGCTTTCACAGATTTTAAAGGCGAAACAGGAGATCCCAAGACATTAGTCCTTCTGATTTCAGTACCAAGCGAAGGATGCACTTCCAGATAGGATTTCAAGGGAAAACAAGAAGGCAGAATTAGGTTGTCCGTTGGGCTTTGCATTTTAGAAAGTCAACCAGAGTAGATCTAGCAGAACCATTACCCCTTGATGAGGGTCTCACTTTACACAGGCATGCCCAAAAAAATGGAGTACAGTTTTCTCATAGTCCACCTCTCCACATGGGCTGCCTTTGCCAGGTAAGATATTAATTGCTAGGGTTAAACTGTCCGTTGGGGAAACAGGCCTAGGCCATATATACATACACTCCATTTTAAATAGAATTTTAAAAAGGATTAGTCTTCTGTCTAGGAAAAAAATACCCATTCCTATTAGTTCCCGTAATACTATTTAGACAGTTTTTAATTTGTTTAATGTTTAATTTGTATTGTTGTTTTGTTCCATGTTAACATTTAATAAAAGGTATGACTATCAATAGTGCATACTTATACCAGCAGTATAAGTCCTTTGCAGGTAGCATCATTTGGAATGTTTTTACAAAAGGCACTGGAAGATGGCAATGCAAGACTTGTGGTCTCCTGCATTTTTTTAAGCTGTGTGCTTTTTAACACATCCACGATCGCTGGCCATTCCAGTTATAGTCTAGCTGGCCAAATGTATGACAGGACATAAGATTAAACAAATCACAAAAAAGCAGAGGCATTTGAATGAGTTTCTTCTAACTCAAGTTCCGCTAGTTGTCACGTGCAGTTCTGGAGTCCATGAAGCACATTGTAGGCTAAGTCAAATTTAAGGTGGATATAATGGTATTGTGCACCAAACACTGATGGCAAACATTCCTCTTCGGAGCACTGTTGCGGTAGAGGACACTGTAGAGTTGTTCTGTGTTGTGGTGTGACCTTTCTTAATCCCAATAAAACCAGCTTAGGCCACATGCTGCTCAACAGACCTCATCAGAGCACTTTCACAGCACGTAACTGGGGAGTCTGCCCAAACTGCTGCTCTGGAGCAGGTCTCTAACAAGTCAGGCCTTTCCAAGACACAGGAGGAGTGCTGATGGTCATAGATTCAATTAGGAGTGGTTCTCTCTGAAAGAGAACTGTATGGAAGCATCACCGATGAGTGAAACCTCTGAAGACTGTGTGGTACAGCTGGCATTTGCTAATAGGCCAAGTAGTAGCCAGAGGCAGCAAATAAACCAGCATTGAAACACCTTCTTGTCGCCTGGCCCGCAGCCAGGCTGCCCCTTTGGTGTAGTCTGGGGCATCCTGGGAGCTGCTCTGCATTATGGTACCTGTCAGAGTCTTTAAAAACCTATTATGGCTGCTGGGAATCTCAGCAATGAGGGAAGACTGGAGTAAATCCTTCCCTGCCAACACATCCAGTGCCAGGCAGCAGCAGGAGGGTATTTTTAGCGTGACTTCATGCCAGAGGTTCCCTGTGCACTAAACAGTCTGGCAAAGTACACAGAGCAACAAAACCAGATGAGTCTGGACTAGCATGATCAAATGGATCTCACAGGGCATTCAGTATGTCTTTAATGCAACTGTTTGCCTACCAGCTATTTCATGCAATCCACTGTTCTTCAGTGTGAGGAATGGTGGCAGAATTGCCCAGGTATAAGCCAAGTTACAAGTTTTTCAGTCACACACACAGTTCTGTGAGTTTACTAAGGAGGTACTATTTTATACAAGAATCTGAATTCAAAATTGAAGTCAAACTTTTGCCTCTGCAGCTCCTGTGCACTTACTTGGGAAGCTGACATGTAGGTCTTGTGGTAGTATCCGTGACTAAGAAATTAGGGCGGTTTTATGGGAGCTCAGGTGTATCTTACAATATATTTTCACGCTAGGATAATATTAAATGCATGTTAACAGTATTCTCTTATTTTCATAATGAGGCGGGTACAAATATTTGTCCAATGGTTGTATAACAAGATAAGGTATGATTTCTAGCAACGTGCTTCTATAAAAATGCAACAGATAGAGTATCAACACCAACCGCTTTGCACTTATGGATGATACTACATGCTTAATTGACAAATCAATTAATGCTGATGCATTTCCAACAACCCACGGAAGGACAGAAAGAATTTTCATAGGGTTTTAAGAGGCACAATAATAGCATTTCTGAAAGCAAGCAGGGGATCTCAAACCACGTATGAAAGCCATTAGAGGAACCATTTTATCTTCCCTTCCTCACCTTCTTTTATTCAGCAGGGTAAGATTTTCAGGGGTGCCAAGTCTATTTTAGCACATCTGTCATCCTTGCAGCTGCACTGAGCAGGCATCAAAGCAGTTGTGCAGAAATTCCAGCTTCACTGTTTTACTCACTGGAGGCATTGCCGGCCCCCAGGCTCTTACATATCCTGTCATTCACAGCAGCTGCTGAGGAAGCTTTCCCCATGCTCTGAAAGAGCTGTGTTCTTAAAGTCAGACCCAAATCTTCCCAGCTTTAACTAAACTTTCATGTGGGGGTTCACAGTTCAGCAGGGCAAAGCCTCTACAGCTACAGCCCATCTTACTACTCTCAGCCCAGGGCATCAGGCACCTCCATGGGCTGAGATCCAAACGAGTAAAAACCACTGCTAGGCAAAGACAGTAAGTGCCCTGGACTGAGCTTTAAATAGATCCCCTGGGCTGGTCAGGCCCGTCAATGCCCTCAGGACCTTAGCAGTGCCTCAGCTGCACATGGAGCATGTTTCTCTACACAAGTGGAGATTTAGAGCAATAGGTTTCCCATAACTTATGTTATATAGGAGTAGGATTTGGCCTTTGAACAAAATCTTAGATCAGAGGGGCCTGCAAACAGAAGCTTCCAGAAGGGAGACAGCAGCTCCAACAGGACTTTCCCCTGGTTTTCTTGCCCGTGCTAGTGCACGGATTCACACTGCCTTCCTTTACCCTCTCTGTCAAACTCTAACTCTGGTGCCCTTGGATCCAATCTGTGTTAACAAATTGTCTATACTTGTCTTTTTTTTAATCCCTAATTGACCAGACACCAACTAATCTTTTGTTAAAGGATGGATCAGGGCTGCATTGTCAAAATGGCATGAATGTCAAAGTGGAATCATTACTCCAGCTTGCAGTAGTGATGGCTGTAAAGGTTCATCCTGATATTTGTGTAGCTCATACTACAGCAAAGTCCTGATCCATCTTGTTAGTGAAAGTAAGAATAATTGTTCACAGTTTGACTGTACGCACAGGTTAGGCAAGTCTTCTCAAACTCTGAAGATGTTATCTGGAAAATTAGGGAGCTGCAAGTGAAGTCGGTTTCTGGACAAGTGTGGTAGACGCTGAGGAGGTTTATTAATTCATCAGAGCTCCTTCTGAGAGTGTCTAAATCTTTCTCCGAAGGTAAGCATAGAAAGAATTAACTTTCTCCTTCTTCCTGTAGAAATGATCACAACTGCTTACCCTGCATGGAGGGAAGAGGCAGCTGTAATGAATTATTTATCTGTAGTGCACTCTAAGAGGGATGTGCTGTAATTAATTGTAGAGCTGGGCAGGAAATGGATTCCTTGTCCCAAAAGATTTTTGAGATTAAGAATGCGTTACTATTCTACACTGGGATAAAACCAAACCCCCTTTAAAAGATCTTAGAAACAGAAGGGGAGAAAAACCCATTTACAAAAAATCCTTGGCAGTCGTACGTGTAGGACTCTTGCAACATGAAAGCCCAGAGCCCGAGAAAATTTTAACCCCAAAGAAAAAAGTTTGGTAAAGAATTTGTGGGCACCAAGCCATCCCATGCAACCTCCATATCCTTGGGGAGTGCTCTCAGAAGGAGACCATTATGCCAGAGCAGGGACATGGACCTTGTTGATCTCACATGAATGCTGTCTCTTCTGAGCTGGGATGGGGATTTGTGTGGGACTTTCTTGGATTTTGTGCTGTCCGTTCCACTTCAGCAGAAGAGTCGCAGCTGGTTCTACCTGATTATTTGGTCCTGAGAGAAGCCACCCGTTGTTTATACTGACTTTTATAGCGAAATTCTGTAGACCTGAATGACCTTTTATAAACTTTTTGCCTCCAGATGGGAAACTTCCTTTTTTAAAAAGCTTACATGGAAGTGACTTTTTATTTTCTGAAAAATTTCCCCCATGTGTCTCTTAAACGAGAAGTTTTTCTCTATTTTTTTTTGTGAACACTTCCAGTTTAGACACGTAGCTTGACCATACAGGAGTGCCTTGCTATATTTTTAAGGGAGGATGAGAATTGATTCACTGGATATGACATAGCAGAAACTTCAGAAGTTGAATCTACTCCATCTAAAATCATTGTCTTGTTCCATAAAAGGAACCAGAAAAGCTTTGCCCTATCTTCATTACAGCTGTAGAAGTTCATACTTGACGTAGTTTCTCCCCAGGGTACAACTGTGGTAAGGAAAAAAATTGTGCTGACTGCAATAACTTGAATGTATATAGATTAAAAACATATGGTCTTCTTAGTAGTGGGTATGAGTTGGTGAGGCTGGGTACCTCCTGAGATTTGTGGGGAGATACAGCAGATCAGATTGATCCTTTTCCTGGCACCAGCAGAAGGATGTGAGAAAAGCACCAGGTCTCTCCTTTGTTCTTTTTTCAGACTAAGCAGTCAGAAATAAAAAGCAGTGCAGCAATGATTTCAGAAAATTTTGTGAAGAATATGCACTTCAAAGCTTTTTCAACACTGAGACATGGAAAAGGAATGCCTAATTGAGAAATATTTTGAGCCACACAAGCCAGATTCAGTTTCCATGAGTGTGCAGAGAGCTCAGGCTAGCTAAATTCCAGCCTAGTCCAGCTAGCAGCCGTGTGCAAGCATGACATCCCCTATCCATTACCTCCTCTCAGTTCCCTGAAGGCTGGCAAAAGTTACAAGAGTAATGTCATTAAGATTTGAATCCTTCTTAGTCAGATGTTCAGAATTAAACGTGTTTAGTAAAATGAATGTCTGGACTTGCCAATATACCTCAGCTCTGGTACAGAAGACTTACACTGATGAATCAGATGGCCAGTCTATCTGAACTGTCACCATAGTTGAATGCAGGCAGGATCAATGCAGAACAAGCCCTGAGACGGACAAACCAAGCCAACGGGAGCAATTGGTGGCACTGCTTGTACGTTGTGCAACCACCAGTGAGGCTCAGGCTAGCCTGCAGCTGATGAAGGCTCTAGGAAACAAACTGCAGACCGCAGTGACCGCAGATCTGAGTGTCTTTGTCTGGATGTGACCGCTGCCAACAACATCCAGATATGCCATCACCTTTTTATTAAATACAACAGATTTTACATTTAGGAAAAAGAAAAATCTTCAGAAGAACAGGCCAGAGCAATGTTCTTCTAGTTCTTGCTATGTGCACGCCTTTGAAAGCACTGTCTGCATCTGGGTTGGGTGAGCTCTGTTGCAGGCCTTAAATCACAAGTGACAGACACAAGAGCATCACAGATGACACTGACAACATGCAGATAGGATGTAATGCTTTCTTTTTTGTTGGATTTTTTCTTTCACATTTATGATTAGCCCCAAAGTTGTGACAGTCCTTTTCTCATGCAGCTCTTATTGTAAAATTCACACCTGTGAAGTTCCAAATCAGATTACCAAATCTATTTGATTTGGTACTGCATTTGAAAAGCAACCAGAAGCACCAGGTGGTCCATTTCTTAGGTGAGACGTGACGTTAAGAGTGTTTAACAGTCCTGTCTCATTTTTTTGAACTATCTGCCTGGTCACATTAAAATAAAAGTCACAGTGCTCCCAGTGATGCTTACAACTACAAAATTTTACAAAATCTTGGATCTGTTATAAGACATCACCCTGCTATGTGCACTTTGTTTTAGGGTCTAGTGTCTCCAGCATGAGAAAACAGGTTTCCTAACCCATTGGTGTCATGTCCCTTCCACACTTACTCTGCTGAATTTCTAAAGAGAAAGATAGATGGGTCTTATTGATAGGCTTTTAACGCTGCTTGATAATTATAATTGGATTTGATACACTTGGATGTTGAATAAAATATCACCCCACATAAAAGGTATAATTTATAAAACTATAAATGTGCTGCATTTAAAAATAATTATTTCAATATCTGTGCTTAATGTATGGATCTGATACTAGAGATTGTTAGGATTAGAAACTGTTTCCATTATCTGAACAGTAACTGGGCAAAATCTGATCTGAGTAGTCATTAAAAAATGTAGTGAGATTTTTATCTGTTTTCAAATACCACTCTAAACTTTATTGTGTTTAATCTAGCTTGCTTGTTAAAGGAACATAAAAAGGGGCATTAGGAATGTAGATTTAGTGCAGCACAGCCATTAAGATGAAGAGTAATGGCTGCAAAGCCTTAGCTCTCAGGTTCTCCTGCTGTACTAATGTCACCAAAATCATATTACTGGGACACGGGTGTTTTTCATAGGCTCTATGGGTAGAAGGAATGGTTCCTTTTGCCCGGCAGAAGCAGCCCTCCTGATCCACTGAATTCACACATGGGTGTAATTTTATACAGGCCCACAGCAGTATGCATTGCAAAGGTGTTTGCTGTCTATGTTAAGGGCACCAGCACTCAGGTTAAATATGTCCCCCATGCTGGTAGGTGCAGGGGTCCCATTCCAAGGCCGGGGCCATGGGCCAGACTGCTTGATTTAGACCTGCTAACATTTTCATAAGGCATGATATGCCATTCTGGTTAAATACGCCTCGGCTTCCAGAATAAATGTAAATTTCTTGTCATTTATTATTTGTAACACTATGCTTTGTGATGAAGTGTAGTAAAAAGATCTGTTTTCCAGGTGGTGAGAAGTAGGCTGGTAGAGAAGGAACTGACTGTATTTGTTTGTATATTTGTTTGTTTATCTAAACTGCTAGTTTTCAATCTGCCGATCACCAGGGGCTGTTGCCTTTTGAGGAAATAAAAACACAAGAAAAACTAAACTGTTTATGAAAAGCTATTTTGTGGGCCAGTGGTCTACTTTTTTCAGTATAAAGGAAGACTTGTCCTGCTTAACATAGTTCTCAAGACTGTTTCTATCTCTACCTGAGATTTTAGTATTCAATGCAGGCATAAATTTAAGTCAAGGAAGATTCACATGTTGCACGGGTGAGGGTTACTTTGTTCACTTGGCTGGTGCTCAAGAACAGCAGATGATTTCTAGATAAAACTAGAACGCTATAAGACACTGGCTCTGGCAACTGTCTTTTCCTCTATGTTGTCCAGAATTATTTAGGGGGCATCTTAAAGTTATGGGGGGAGGGGAAAATAACAGATGTTGTTTACAATAGGGAGTAGAATGATTTGTCATTTAGTTCAGCTTTCTTTCTTTCAACGGGTTCCATTTCCTGACCAAAGACTCCTCCACTTTATCGACATTAGGAAAAGTCATATAAAATTATGTTTGAGTGAATCGCACATACATATAGCTAAATATAATCACGTATCACCAATAGAAAAGAACATATTTCCCCTAAACTTCGGTCTCCTCTTAATGGTAAACTGCTAACAACCATGTCTTATTTGAGGTTTCTGTCCATACCTCTTTCTCCTTGGTCATTAGGGTTTTGCAACTATTCTCAGGATTTCCTTGGAATTCAGGCAAACAGAGCAGTGCAGGACAAATCATAAGTATGATTTATTAGCTGCTAGAGACAAGTGCTTGGAACTACAAGGAGGTCTTTGCATTTTGCGAATTTGCCTGCGAAGATTTTGCTCTACTAATAATCTGTACCACTTTATGCGTAAGCCACCATTCCAGGTTTTACCAATAAATACAGGAAATGGCACACTTTTAAAAGGAGATTAAAATGTGGCGATTGGGTTGCATATTTTTGTTTTCTGGCTTACTGCTGTGTTCTTTCATGGTCAAAATAAAACTGTGTATGTGCCTCATACCATAAACTGAGTTGCTGGTTTGACCCTTGGCAAAGCATTTCCTGTGCTGTATTTGCAAGTGATAACATACTCGTTCAGCTCTGAATAGGAAGCCAGGCTCTCAAGCAAGCCTGAGTTCTTGCCTGAGCTTGGTTTTCAAAGAGGTGTGATTTTCTGTTACCTATCCGAAAGATATTAAATCTCTACATTCACATATACCACTTAGGAACAGTAATTTTACAACTTTTTTCTCCTTGGAAGCCTTCCAAATCAATATTTTTGTTCTGTTTCAGGCAAAATGGGAACACAGTAAAAAATTGTTTTGTTCATATCCCTTTGTAGCCTGTGGCCCTTTGAGCAATACTCAGTAGGCAAAAATAAATATATGACTGAAACAGAATGGTCTTGCTGTGGTTTCTAATGGTGTTTGAGGGAAAATAAGGCCAGGAAATAGTATTCTCATAATTTGTGATAAATTATGTGGTGGTGGGTATCTAATGAGGTAAGTCTGAAATATTTTGTTCCAATGGTTGGGAGAACTGCAGCTTGTGTTCTTACCTCTATGTGCCTAATCTAAAACCTGTTTCCAACTGCTAGGCATCAAATTGAACATGTGTGAGACAACTCTTGGGATTAATGTTAAATGAGTGAATCTTAGACCTTATTTATCATTTATTTATCTCATGTGTGCACCCATGTATATCACAAGCATTTTTATTTAATCATTCAGGAACTGGCACAACTTGCATTAGCTTCTTCCTCTGAGTATCTTACTGACAGAACAGCGCAAAGGAGCAATATCTAATCCTCATACAGCTAAAACTTACCATGAAGAAGAAATATCCTATTAAACTGGCCCTGTCACGTGAGCAGAAATTACACTTCATACTAAGTACCAGTTCTTAAGAGAGAATATAGTTGTGCTCATAGCAGCAAATTGATTCAGACTGCCATAAATGAGTTGTAAGCTTCTATCTTAATTTGCAAGTAAATCTCTATATATTGAGGCTTTGTCATTTTGATGGATACAGAACTGTACACTGCTACAAGGCTGGCACATGTAATTATTTATTCAGGAAAATATACGGCATGAAAACATTCATTATAAAAGACTTAGTGTGCTCTAACGGCCTGATCCTGCACTACTGAAATCAATGAGAACCTTTCTTTCCATGTTGGTAGCACAGGAACATGCCAGCAGTGTGGAAAAACGTTCCTCTGGCCTGAAGTGCACAAATGTCAAAATCATTAGGAAAATAAAAAGCTGACAAACCAGCAACCTCATAGACGTGACAAATTTGGAGGGAATTGAAAACACAGCTGTTTTCTAAATTCTGCATGTGAACCATATGCTCTTAGAAAGATGGGTTATTCTGGCTACGTGTCTATGCTTATTTGTTGTTTTAAAAAAACAAGGACTACTAACAGGAGACCTGGTAAAAATGTACCTTAGAAGCAGCTGAAAAGGGTTAGTTAGTTGTTGACTTGCCTTTAATACTCAGCTTGCAAAACAAATTTGATTTACTTGAATTTTCATTAATTTTACCAGATTTTGCTTTATTCTGATTTAAACAGCATCTTCTCAAAAACAGGTAGCAGAAATGTTTTCCTATTTTTTAGCCAATGATCATCCTACAGTGTAAACACTCGTTTCGTGTCATTAATAAGGAACTGCAAACCATATATTTTGGTTGCAACTATTTTCACATGTTCAGTCCTGAGAATTTTTCAGTGATAACCCATGAAGTGAACCAGCCAGTGGGACATGAACCATAACACCACAGACAGAACAAAAACATCACTGTGTGCACGCACAACTGCGAGCCTCTAGCTTTATTGTACTTCCCAGGTACAGTCAGGATATGATGTGTAACTAAACACTTCTGTCTTGGGAGGTCCCCTTCCTCAGATGCTCATTGCAGGAGTACCATCTCCTTGCCAAGGAGGCCTCCTGCCCTTGCTCACCACGGTTCTTCTGCCGCAGCATCATCCCAACATACCTGCCAGCCTTCAGGAGCATGCAATTCCCCGGGGCTCCCACTAACCTCTGCTAAAGCTGCCATCGGCAGTGGCTGCCCAGTCCCTCAACTGAACAGAAGTCTTCATAAGCAAGCCTGTGTGCAGAGGGGCTCCTTGAGGAACAGAAGGTATTACAGAGAGTAAGTGTTCCCTGCATTGCAGACTTTCTGAACCAAGATGTCCATCTTCATTATCTTGTCTAGGTTTCTTTTGCCCAGCAAACACCCAGTGAAAACCAACAGCTGTTGGTGCCTTAGGCTGACTTCCAGATGGGACTGAGTGTTCACAGGTCCACAGAGATCCATCTCTCCTGGTGCTATATAATTTGTTCTTCATCCCAAAGTCCCACAACCAGGTGAAATCCAGAGCAAAGAGAGAGCTGTCCAAAATTCTTTTGTACTATAAATAATAAAATCACCTTCCTGTAAATTCAGAAGTCATCACTCTTTGCATTACTGTTATATTTTCCCAGTCACACACCAGATGCAGGAAAGAGTCAAGATTTGGCTCCTCTGTCCACTTTGATACTGTTACTTTATCTCTGGGAAAGATGAAGTCTTGAGAAGTGAGGATCACTGGTGGATTTTGCACTTGTATGGGGGTAATCAGTCATTGTCACTCTTTTTGGACAAGTATCTGAAGTAAAAGACAAAGGAATCCTCTTGGTCTTTTGCTGGCAGAGCTCTGTGGTCAAACACGAGCATCTTTCTGCACTTCAACAGCTCTTGAGGTTTTGCATGCGGTAAGATTTGTTGCAAAATTATTTAATATGATGCTTTCTTTAACCATAAGATACAGTCATGCCCGGGAGAGCTGGATGATCTGAGAGTCTGGCCCCAGATGCCCTAAGAGGCTCTACGTTTCCTTGTCCTTTCCCCAGCACATGGGAGAGGTGCTGGGAGCCAGCAGAGCGGGCGCTAGCTGGTCCTGGGCCGCCCAGAGCCCTGCAAATCTGTGCTTCGCAAAGAAAATCCCAGCACCACTACAGTTTGACTGGGAGAGAGCCTTTCTCCAAATACTTAGTTTCTTTTAAAACTTTCCCTCAAAGTTACTAAACAGATTTTGGACTAAATGAGCCACATCAGGAAAAGGAATGGGAACTAATGAGGAATAAATGCAAGCATGAACAGCCTCTTCTTTTGCAGCAATTTTGCAAAGGGTGGGACAGAAGAGAAAGGCGCTTTTTTCAAGAGAGGATCTTGGACGCACACTGGTAGTGGTGACAAAACCCCCTGCCCTTTCCCAGAAGAGAAAGTTTTCCCCGCTCTCCTCGGCTCTGCCTTCTCGGGGTTTCTCCCTCTTCGGCACCAACCCAGCCTGCGCCGCTGCCCTCCCGACGGCCTCGAGCGGACACCGACCCACCCGCTACCGCAGATCTCGGCATTTAAATGCAAAACGAAGTAGGGGTCGGGAGTTCGGTGCGGGACCCCGCGGGGAGCCGGCAGAGCCGCTTTTCCCGGGAGGAGCGGCGGTCCCAGCCCGCGGCACCGGCGGCAGCGCTTCCTGGGCACCTTCCCCTGAATCCTCACACATAAAACCGCGGATAAGTCGCGGAGCTGAGCGGCGCCGGTCGGGGGATCCGGGGGTGCCCGCGGGTCCCGGCGCAGCCCCCGAGCATCACGCGGAGCCTCCCGGGGCCGCAGGGGCGGCCGGCGCCTCCCGCTCCCGTTTCTTCTGCTTCATGCGGCGGTTCTGGAACCAGACCTTCACCTGGGCGTCGCGGAGGCGCAGCGAGCGGGCCACCTCGAGGCGGCGAGCCCGCGACAGGTACCGGCTGAAGTGGAACTCCTTCTCCAGCTCCGTGAGCTGCCGGGTGCTGAAGCTGGTGCGTGCGGGGCAGGGGGGATGCTCTCCCCCGCAGGGCGCCGCGCTGCCTGCAACGCCGAAAAACACCGCGTGGGCGGGGGAAAGGGAGCGGGGCAGAGGGGAGCCGGGATGGGAGCAGCCCCCGCCCGCGCCCCGCCGCCCCACTCACTTCTCCCGGGCGGGCTCCGCTTCGCTCGCATCCACTCGAAGGTGCGGGGCGCCGGGGCGGCCGCGCGGGCCGCGGAGCCGGGGGCAGCGGGGCCGGGGGGCGGGCGGCCGCTCCCAGGGAGGACGGAGGGGGCGAAGTGCGGCGGCTCGGCCCCGCGGGGCGGGCGGCAGCCAGGACCCGGCGGCGCGGGAGGGGGCACCGCGAACCCTGCCGCCCCCGGGCCGGCGGGAGGCGGGGGCGGCGCGGAGCCCAGCGCCGGGAAGGGTCCGTCCCCCCGCCGGGGGCAGGGGGGCCGTGGCGTCCCGGAGAGCCCGGGCGGAAAGGCGAGGGGAAAGTACCCCAGGTCCATGGCCCGCGGGGCAGCGCCGCTCCCCGCACCTGTCCCGCGCCCCGACGGGGTAATAGTGCCTTAATATAGGGCCGGGAGCGGGGCGGCACGTTCCGCCCCGCGGCCAATGGGAGCCCGGCGGGGAGAGCCCGCACCGGGGGTCCCGCAGCCGCCGGCTCCCCTGCCCACCCCCGGCTGCCCGAGGCTGGCGCGGGGCTGCGAGACGGCGGCCCCTCCGCGCCCTCCCGGGACTCCGGGGGATGGGCGAGCCCCTCCCGTTCCCCGCGGTCCCGTACAGATCGGCTCTGCCCCCTCCCTTTGCCCCCAGGGACCCCCGGGGGCGCGGGCGCCCTCAGACTCGCTGCACCGGCGGCTCTCGCTGCGCCTCGCGGCACTTAATGGCCTCGCTCCATCGCCTGAGTGCTCCGCGGGCTCTCCGAAGTGGAGCACAGGGCTCACCCCGTTAATGGGCTTTCGGTTTTCCCTTGGCGATTCTGCTTTGTTTACTGAGCGTTTCCAGCTGGCAGAGAGTGCAGCGAGTTGCACTGCCCAGCCAAACCCTCCAACTCTCTCTGCTGGTTCTCATCCCTCCTCCCCCACCGGAACGGCAGGGAACACGAACAAACCTGGAGGATGTGAAGCCTGGACTCCAAAAGGGATCATCTTTTTCTAAATGACTCCAAATGGTGCTTGACCATCCCGTCTTGAGTTGCACATCTGCTCGATTTGGATAATGATTGGTTTCATCCAGGTTATCAACTGATAACCACCTGTCGGTGCAGTTCAGAACAGCGAAAAGATGCACTGGGGAGAGCACACTGGGACTTTGGTGGCTTGGGACCGGACAGACAAGGAACACGAAGGACTGTATCACATCAATTTGAATTAGACGTGTAGCCTTCTAAGTCTTAGGAGGTGGATGTGGACTCAGCTGGAAAACACAAGGTTGATAATTTATTAAAAAATATCTTTTATTTTTAAATAAAAGCATGAAATTGAAATGCCTTCATCCGTCATCCAATATCTTCCATTCAACAGCCCAAAGCGCCATACAAGCTCTTGGCCAAAGTGCTGCTTCCTGCGGTCAGGAAGAGGCAACAAATTTTAAAAGGGTCAGAGTTGGTGCCAACGACCCAAGGGTAACCAGGATCCTCAGAGAAGGAAAAAATTCACTGGGGTTTTTATGAATTTCCAGAGGTTTGTTGGTGGCAGGGAAAAGATGCTGTGGTGAGACGCATATAGACCATTTCACTGATGCAGTCTCAACTCTTTCCCATGGAGACTGATGCTCTGCAGCTCAGACCTAGCTGACAGTTCAGAGAAGGCCTGGTTTTCTTCCTTGCAGAGGCCCCAAGAGGACGCATTCCTGGGACAGGCAGTCACAAACCCACAAGTGCATGGGAGTGCTTCACTGCACTTGGGCTCTGACCAGCATCATGGTCTTCTATTAGCCTTGCTTTCTTCCCAGCTCCTCCAGCCCACCTGCTATAAAGCAACTATTACAGAGTAAAGTCTGGCTATACAAATTACTGCTTGAATGTGCTTGGGACACATACAGATAGAGCGGTTGATGTAAGCCCAGAGACCCCAAAGCTGGGCGTTCTCCAGTCGCAGACTTGTACACTCTTCAGGGCTGTCCAGCCTTGCTGCACTAATAATGGGGCATAATCTCTATTTCCATTTGCAGAGGATGCAGGTATAACTTAGAAGAATAGTTTAAATCAAATGCACCTTGTAAGAAAATCTGCGTTTTGAAGGAGGGATTGAATTCTGGGTGATAGAAACTTGCTCAGCACGCTCGTGGCAATCAGAGCAGTTTGGAAAAAGCCATCTTCTGGCAAAACATAAGCCTAGGAACATCAGGCTTTCTCTTTAGCAGAAGGCGGCTGTCCACGCAGGAGAGCATCTGTGCTCTTCAGTTTCCCCTGCTGTAAAAACTCCTGCCCACAGTGAAGCAAACAGCACTGGCTCTGGAGGAGGGCTGCTGCTTGACTTGAATCTTCTGTTTGCAGAACACAACTGGTTTAATTACACCTAAAGCTGTGTTTTAGACACTAAAAGAGCTGTCCATGTTCACACTAACACACGATCTTTCCATTCACCCAGCTGGATTCTGTTATCGAGTTTCTCATTCATTACCTATTTGTTTTTGCAGGACTGTTTAAGGATGAGGAAAGCAGAAATCAGCGGCAAAGCGTCTCTTGTTGCTGTTCTGGCTTTCGAGTGGGATGTAATTTTATACGCTCCTGAATTTCACAGTGTTAAGATTTAAATAGCTACATCCTAGTGATATGAAGTTTAGCGACTGCAGCTGTTTTTTTGCGAGAGGTCTAATGGGAAAGAATCCCTGGAAGTCAAAGGAGGAAGAATAGAAATGAGTTAAAAAGGCAATGAGAGGAATGAAGTGCTGTCAAAGGCAATTTGAGACTGGCTGGGAAGTTTAGGAATGCCTGTGCAAGCAGTGCAGTGATGGCATGAGCCAGTGGAGCTGCTAGGGCAGAAACCTCTGTGATAACAACAGACCAAACCAGCCCCTCTGCCACCATACTTCTGGAAACATGCAGGCCATGTAAAAGCCCGAGATAGTCACTGTGAAGTGAAGGCATGATGTAGGAACAAGCCAAAACAAAAAGCCCCAAGCCCTGTTGGGTGCATACACTTACCAGCAGTGCCCTGGGGAGGCTGCTCGAGCAGTATGCAAGTAGAAGGTAATGGCAGCCCCAAGACACAGAAACTGCATGTGGAGGTAGGAGCATGTTGCCTTTCCTCTCTGGAGCAGATCTCCACCTTCTGTGCTCGTCATAATAACTAATACACAGGAGATTTAACAGATCTCTCCCCAGCCCTTAGGAAAATGACTTGGAAGTTCAGGTTCAAGCATGACCTTGTCCTTGCCCCTCTGCTGCCACAACACTACCAGCCAGGGAGAGATGGTTCTCAGCAGGACATGGGGACGCATATCCATGGTGTGGAGACAGCCAGGGTGTGAATGGGCATCTTGAAGAGAGGTAAGCAGACACTGGGGGTTTAAGAGGTGACGCTGTTAACACGGGCAAACCATCAAAGGCCCCTTGTCCTGCCACTCTAGAGAAGCCAGGCTCAGCATCAACACAAGCACAACCCTTTCAGGTGGTCAGGGCACCTCATGATCTTCCTGCAGAAGGTTAAGGTCTTCCTTAACCATCAATATTTCCCTGACACTAGCTCCCCTTTCCTGGCTGACCCCTGGGGCAGTTTCACCAGTCCTGAGCCAGGGACCTCTGCCCTCCTAGTACATGGGATTAGCTACAAAGACCTGCTGCATGAACACAGAGAAGAATATGTGTACTGACAACCTAGCAGGGTCAAGGTAAGCCACGCTGTCGTGTGCAAAACAGAGATGTCAGACGGTTTGCAGCCAAGATTTCTGCCTCGCCTTGCCCTTATTGCTCCCAAAGTTCCTAAAACGTGGTCCAGGGTCCCTGGAGAAAAGATGGAGGAGGCACACCTTGCTCAGCGTGGGATTGTCCACTCTCTCCCAGAACTGCTGCTGTTTAAAAAAAAAAAAAAAAAAAAGACCTGCACATCATCAAATAAAGAAAAAATGAACCCAAGTGTTCAAATTGTACACTCAGGAGCATTTTTACCTGGAAGACCTCCATCCTGCCAAGTACAGATCCCATGCTAATTTTATTCAGCTTTGTGCTTACGTTCGTTGCGGGTGAGCCTTTCTGGCGCTCATCCTAGAGCAGTTCAGGGAGCTCTAGGACCCTGGACTCTGAAGGTGGAGACAAAGGCTCACCTCTGCTCCCACGCAGCACGTGCAGACCTCGAGATGTGCAGGAACAGACATCTCACTCTGTCTGCTTTCGCACTGCAGCCTTTGTGACTAAAGGCGTTGGGTCCTGTCCTGCTAC
Source organism: Cuculus canorus (assembly GCF_017976375.1). Lineage (NCBI taxonomy): Eukaryota > Metazoa > Chordata > Aves > Cuculiformes > Cuculidae > Cuculus > Cuculus canorus. Next base: position 24,351,403 of record NC_071406.1, on the reverse strand, counting down.
AGAATTCTATGGCTCTTGAACTCCTGGACTGGGCTCTGTCTTTGCTGGCCAGGGTTTCTTGCTGAGTCTCAGCTGGCTTAGGCCCAAGCAGAAGTAGGAGGAACCACTGTCAAGTGAAAATGTTCATCATGTGATTGATGATTCTTAATAGAGCAGTCCCTTCCCTCCCCCACCAGCTTCACTCCCAGAGAGGACCACAGGGTACTGTGGAATGGAGACCCATTACCTCTTCAAGGATTAACCTGCTGCTCAGCCCCTGGAAAGTGGCTGTGGCCCACAGGACTCTGGTCCAGCCCATCTCGCTCTTTTAGAAGCAGAAGTAGCTCGTTCATCGATATAAAACATCACATGGTGCCCAGCCAACCGCTGCGGCCCTGATTTTCGCGGCAGCACCAGCCCCTTTGTGCTGCCCGTCTGGCTTCAGCTTTTGTTCCCAGGCGGGTCTGCAGCAGTGCTGTAAGCCCGGGCCTCTCCGCCACACAGCGTGTTGTGCCTTCGCCAGGCTGCCATGGTGTGCAGCCGCTGGGCACACGCTGCAGCCTGGCATGCAGAAGGATGGTGTCACAACCTGCAACTCCTTCCTTCCCTCCTTGTCCAACAGCTGTCAGCAAGGCATCTTCACAGTGGCAGCCCAGCAGCTCCATCCACTTTACTCTCCTTTTTTCCCAAGCCGAGTAGTCCCTTCCATGCCTGGACCTCCCTGCAGGCTGTTTCACAGGGCTTCCCACGGAGCTGAAGGGATGCAGAGACCCCAGAGGTCAATCGTGCCTTCAGACTGCCCGCCATGGAGCTCCAGTGACCCAGCTCGTCCCCAAGAAATTCAGGGGGCTTCTAGTTGGTGCTGGTAGGTTCCCTTGTTGTTAGCCAGCCTCCTCCCTAGCTGTCCTTGCCTCCTGGGTGTTGAGCCAGATCCTTCCTCTTCACCCATGGGCAAGGTTGCCCGCAGCCGTGGGTGACCCAGGCATGATCCCATGGTGGCAGCCGTGTAGGGTGTCCCAGGTTTCCTCCCCAACCTGCCCAGGGACCAGAGCTGGGATGTTGTGGTGTCCTGCCCAGGGAGCACTTGCTAATGGAGCAGGAGGCATTTGGCTTGGTTTTACCAGCCCTACACAAGTTGCACCTGCGAGACAGTGGCACCCCTGGGAACGCCTGTTGGCGCTTGCCTGGGTCCGCCTGCCCAGGTGCTGCTCCCCAGGCCCGAGGCAGAGGGACATGGATGGGACCTCCCTCAAAAGAAACATGGCACGAAGGGGCAGCTGCACTGACTGCATGAAGCTAACACAAAAGACTCATCTCCTTTTTGCAGTGGGGAAACTGCTGTGGCCCCATTAAACAGTGGGTTACTGTAAGAGCCAGACCAGCAAGTAGAGACCCAAAACCCACTGATCTGAACCTGCGTGACCTCACCGAAGCTCAGTGCACCTCTGACAGCTCTCAACTGGTGCTGTCAGCAGCCTGTCAGCCCAAGCACTGCTGCAGAGCCTGGCATTTAGAGGCCCTGGCTTAGTGACCCTGTTATGGAACTATGTATGGAGGAATGTATGTAAGGAGAGGAAAGGGTGCTATGGCTCCTACTTGCAAAGAAAGGCAAGGCTGGGAATGAGCCCCAGGCCTGGCCTTGGCTGACAAGTTGCGTTCTAAATGGGTGACCGGAGTTCAGCACATCAGATGCTGTTGCGAAGGAGCTGAGTTACTGTTGAGCGTGAAAGGGGGTTGTCTGTAATTTATGGGTTTTAAATGATGGGCCAAGAAAAAGTCTGGCTTGTGCCAAAGTGTCTCTCTCCTCTAGATTGCTGATGCTTGTACAAACATTGTAAAAATGCCAGCGATCTCACTAAAGTAACATTACTTCTAATAATTAGGTTATCATCACGGACTTCTATCACATTACAAACGAGACGCCTATGCCAGAGTCATAGAGAAGAAAGTGAATTTATTTACAAGAAAGTTCCCTTCGCACATGCTCCTCCTCCTCCCCCACTGGCAACCAAGTCTGCAAACCCTGTGTCTCTGCACTACAGAAACAATTCAGAGCAGTGTGCCTCAGCGATGCCGTGTTTATGGTCAGGGTTCCTCTGAAACCCCCTTCTTCCTCAGATCTGGGGAAGGGCAATCTATAAATGGCCTTTTCTTTTTTAACAGATTTAATGAAGGACTAATGGTGTAAGTCAGAGCAGACACGGTTTCAAGAACAGCCTACAGAGCACCAAGGTGGGAAACACTTGGGAAGAGCACATTGGGTTACACCACGGATGGCCCTGCAGAAATGGTGATGCCTTGCCATTTCACAGGTGATGCAAAATGTGTTTTCAAGAACACACAAAAAAAAACCTACATGGACAATCCTGGTCGTGGGTACATTGATTATAGAAAGTTTTGGAGACACAAATGTGTATATTATAGAAGTATAATTAATGAGTGGTGTTTTGCCCTACTTTTTGCACTGTTTTTATGTTTTCTTTACTCCTGAACAGAGGTCCTAAGAAACAATCTGTGTGAAAACTTCCATAAAAAAACAATTTTAGGGCTCAAAATGGTTAAAATATGTCTCCGAACAAAGTAGTTTATTCTGTTCTGTTTTGCGTACAGATCTACAACACATATATCCAAATCTGCTTGGGCAAAAGTGAAATTTAACAAAAGATACACTTCTCAATGTAGCATGACATTGTTAAAATCACACAGAGGGGAAAATAAAACCCTAAGTAATATTTTGAATCATTACTGTCCATCCAAACACAAATATCAGAAAGTGAGGAAGAAAGAAAGGAAGAAAAGAAAGAAAGAACAAAAGAGAGAAAGAGAAGAAAGGGAGAAAGAGAAGAAAGAGAGAGAGAAAGGGAGAGTGAGAGAGAAAGGGAGAGGGAGAGAGAAAGAGGGAGAGAAAGGGAGAGGGAGAGAGAAAGAGAGAGAGAGAAAGAGAGAGAGAGAAAGGAAAAGAGAAAGAAAGAGAAAGAGAAAGAGAAAGAGAAAGAGAAAGAGAAAGAGAAAGAGAAAGAGAGAAAAGAAAGAAGGAAAATTGGTCTGTGTGGACCAGAATTGGAGGAGTTAAAATATCCCTCACAATAGGAATGCCAGGTCCTGTCATTAAGGATGGAGTAGGAGCTGCAGTGTTTGTCCAACTGGGAAGTGGCACGTCAGAGGGTTTGGCGGGGAATACAGAAGTTCGGCTTAATCTTTAACTTGACAATTTTAGAAAGAGATAAGAACAGTCTTCTCGGAGCGACATGTACCGTCAGGAAGAGACTTTAATGACAACGTTTACAAAAGAAGTATCTCTCTAAATTCAGCGAGGGATTCAACACAGCCGTGTAACCAGAGAGAAGGAAACACGAGGGTTCAGAGCATCGTTCCTTTTTTTTTTTTTATTTTATTTTATTTTATTATTTTTTTTTCTCTTTCCATTATTTTTTCCTCGTCCCCCCCGTGTTGCCCGTTCCGTTCTGGCGGGCGAGGCGGCGGCCCCGGTGCCGCGGGCAGAGGGGACGGGCCCGTCCTCGCCGGGGAGCGCGGCGGCACTGCCTCGGCAGCTCCCTGCGGCTGTTTAGAGGTGATTGTCAATTTTCTTTCAAAGTTTATTTTTATGAAAAACAAGAGGAAAAGCTCGGGCTTCCAAAGATGTCTAAAAAATTGATTTATGGTTAGTATAAAGACAACGGTATAAATAACAAAGGAGGCGGCAGCTGCTGCGCGGATTGCTATGGAGACCCTAATGAAATTAGCACTATCAGAGGGTTTCTAATTTTTTTGCGTTCTAAGCTTCTAATTTCTTTCCTATTTCAGATAGCCAGAATGTAATAAAAAAATTAAATTAAAAAAAAAAAGAGAGAAAGAAAGATAATACCCCACCGAAATAATAATATGTGCGATAGATACCCAGTCAATAAATAAATGTTAACCTCACCGAGGTTTTTGGATGGAGGATTTGATCTGAAACAAGATGGCCAAGCGCCTCGCTCTGTAGGTCGCCTCCTCAAAGCGGCGGCTCTCCCGGCTCCAGGAGGCTTCCCCAGGCCCAGCCGCTGCCAGCCCAGCGCTCCGCTGGGACATCAGAAATAAATACTTTTATAATATTTCCGATTCTTTTTTTCTTAAGTGTAACGGCTCTTTGTGTGATGTCACGGTTTTACTCTATTAAATAGACTTACAACTTGCTGTCTTAATTAATCCTTACATAAACTACAAACACCAGCCACTGTTACAACTGTTCAAGACTACTCTCTCAACTAGCTCAGACTGAATATACTAAATAGGTGAAATGTAAGTCACCACGGACCTGAATCTCTCTCCCGAAGTATTGGTGAAGGAACTCTACAAATACCCACATAAATACATTAAGACGAGGATAAATAATCAGTGATACAAAAAAAAAAAAAAAAAAGTCTCGCTTAAAATAATAAATACAATATCATTTAGTCCGATGCGATCCTCACGTTACGGAAGGATCCATAAATTAACTTCTCCGACATAAGCTCAGGCGCGGGCGAGTTACCACCGCTCACGGCTGCTCTAAAACACCTCAGCATGACGCGCTGCTAACACTACGGCATCTCTAAGACTTACCTTCAAGCACATCATTACCAGCTTATCAGTCCCTCGGTTTGCAGTATATTGCACTGTCATGCTTAACACAGCTCTAAGAGAAAGGCTCCTGCTCACGGACCTACCCGAGGCTGCGGGAGAAAGGAGGGAGCTGCTAGGGGAGACACATCCACTAATACTGTTGGCACTCGAGAGCAAAGTCACACTGTCCCGTCAGAAAAGTGAGGTAATCGAGAGGGGAGCGGGCCCCGCCGGCCGCCCCCCCCGCTACAGATGCGTGAGCTTGGGGGCCTCCTGCATCCGTCCCTGAGAGGTGTGGTGAGAGGAGAGGTCCGTGTAGGTGGGGTGGGGGTCGCAAGGTCCGTGGTGGTGGCCGCCGGGGATCTGGGCGGCGCAGCTGTAGTCCACGCTGGCGGAGGAGGGGTGCTGCAGGTGCCCCAGGTTGAACATGGGGCCCGAGGCCGGCATCGAGTCCACGAAGTTGCCCCCCACGTAGACGGGGCTGCCCTGCAGGCTGGGGTTGGCGAAGCCGCCGCCGCCGCTCTGCATGGGGTGTGGGTCGTACTCCGCGCCCGCGTAGCGCTTCTGCTGCGGGAGGCAGCTGCTCAGCGGCGCCGTGTAGGCGGCCAGCCCGTACATGCTCTGCTGGGATTTGGCGAACGAGGTGGGCGAGGGCGCGTCGTAGCTGAGGCTGTTGACGCTGGGGAGCTGGCTGGAGTAGGCGACGTGGTTCGGGCCGCTCAGGGGGGGGCTGCGGTCCGGGGACTGTCCGACGGGGGAGTGCATGATGCCTTTGGCTTTCTGGTCCTTTTTGTACTTCATCCGGCGGTTCTGGAACCAGATCTTGATCTGCCGCTCCGTCAGGTTGAGGAGGTTGGCCATCTCCACCCGGCGCGGCCGGCATAGGTAGCGGTTGAAGTGGAACTCCTTCTCCAGCTCCACCAGCTGCGCGCTGGTGTAGGCTGTGCGCACCCTCTTGGAGGCTGGACCGGGGGGGCTCTTGTCCTCGCAGCTCTCTCCTGCGGGGAAGAGGCGCGAAGAGGCGTTGGTTCCCCCTGAAAGCCCCCACGAGGTCCCCCGGCGCCCCGCCGCCCCCTCCCGCTCGGCCGGAGCCCTCACCGCTCCCGCCCTCCATACGGACACCACCACCACCCCCGCAGCTGCCTCCCCCCCCGGGACACCCGGTGGCCGCCCGACCCGTCGGGGCCGCGCCCGCCACCGCTGAGAGGACAAGGGGAGCGGGGTGGGAGCCCCCAGCCCCACCTGCAGAGCAGGGATCCCCGAGGGGGAGGCGAGGGCGGTGACAGCTGATGGGGACAGGGCGCCGGAACAGGAGGCTCAGCCCGAGGGGCTCAGCCCGGCTCCCCGGGGCGGGGGGGAGAACGTCGGGCTACCTGAGGGGGCGCAGGTGCTTTTCTGCTTGGAGTTCTGCCGGGACTCCTTCATCCAGGGGAATATCTGCTTGCTGAGGGTGGAGGTGGCCGAGCCCGCGGAGTTGGGCCCCCCCTTGGCTTTTTTCGGAGGGGGCGCGCTGGGGGCAGGGTTGGGCGGGGAGGAGGGCGGCAGCGCCGGGGGCTGCTGCTCGCCGATGCCCGGGGGCTGGCTGCCCCCAGCGCCGCCCCCGCCCGTCCGCATGCAGCTGCCGCCCAGCTCGCTGCCCTTGTGCGCCGGGGCGCGGCCGGGCGCCGAGCCCTGCACGGAGCAGGCGGAGCCGGGGTACTCGCCGTCCAGGCCGGCCTGGCCGTAGGGCTGGTGGGCAGCGCCGTAGGGGTAGGCGTCGGCCTTGCTGTAGGTGTAGCCCCCGAAGAGCCCCGCGTTGTCGTAGTAGGCGGCTTTCTGCATCCTCCGCTCTGCGATCGCCGAGGCCCGCGGCCCCCGCTCAAATAACATTGACTGCCGCCCCGCGCCTCACGTCGTCGGCCCGGGCCACTCGCAGCCACCTGGGGAAGGGAACAGCGGGGACAAAAAGAGAGACCTTGAGTGGGGGGCACCGGCTGGGAGCGCCCCGCACTCTGGCACTCCCAGCTTGGGGCAGCGCGGTGGGAGCAGCAGCGGGTGGGGATGGAGCTGGGGCACCGGGAGAGGCTGGAGAACACCAGGGAAGGAGCAGGAGACGTCAAGGAAGAAGCAGGGGACACCAGGTTGGGAGCAGGGGACATCAATGAAGGAGCAGGAGACACCAGATTAGGAGCAGAGGACATCAATGAAGGAGCAGGGAAGACCAGATTAGGAACAGAGGACATCAATGAAGGAGCAGGGAACACCAGAGAAGAACCAAGGAACACCAGAGAAGGAGCAGAGGATGTCAAGGGAAGATCAAGAGACGCCAGAGAAGGAGCAGGGGATACCAGGGAAGGATTAAAGTTGCCAGGGACCGAGCAAGGATTTCCAGAGAAGGAGCAAGATCAGCAGGCAGCAGCCAGGGCAAACCCGAGAAGGACGTGGGCACGCCAGGGAGAGGGCAGGGCATACTAGGGATGAGCTAGAGGACAACAAGGAGAGAGCCACCAAGAACTGTGGTGCTGGGGAGAACGGGGACACATTGGTGAGACTTCCTAGAGGCCACTTTTTGAGGCGTTTTGGGGACGTTCTTTTGCTTTGTTCTGTCTTTGAACCGGTCCCGCACGAGTTTCGCTGGATGGGTCCCCCGAGCATGGCGAGGCCGCTCTGGGTAGTGTCCCCGGGGACCCCCCGGGCCATTTCGGCTGAGACCCCCGCGCCCGTCACGCGTGCGCACGGCCCCGCGCGGCTGACATGATGGATGGAGCCGGGCTGCGGCTGGGCAGAGGCAGAAAAACCCCGTCCTCTTTGTAAACCCGGCCTCCTCCTTCCCCTGGATTCCTCCGGAGTTAAAGTATAACCGGCGCCATTCACTCCCTTCACTTTGCACTATAAAGGAAGCCTCAGGTCAGCTCCCCTATTTTAATTCTGTGATGAATTAAATTCCCTCACCCAACGCTCCTCGTCCCTTTTATTTTCCCCCGCAGAAAGAACCTGAGACGTTTGAGATCGGTTTTAGGGGGTTCTCTTCTTTTTCCAGCCTGCAGACCAAAGGCTCTCCCTTCCCCGCCCCCCTGGCTCCCTGATCGGGCTGCTCAGGCTGAAAGTGCATGGTCCCCCTCTGGCAGATGCTCTGGGGCAGAGTGGTTACCTCTCCCCTTGCTGATCCCAAAACTTCTCCGCATTTGTTACGAGCTAGAAACTGTTCTGCAATTTTCTTGCGGCTTTTTAATGTTCTCTGTTCTTATTTTTCTCTTCGGATAAGGATTTCCTCCGACATTTTTAGTAATTGTGTAAATTAGCACGCACTTCACCTGACAATATAAGTCTGTAACTCAGCGTGTCTCAGTACATTGTGTTTCTTCTGGGTTTAAGCCTTTTAACATACCAGAGAAGAGTAGCTAGACTTTTTTGGATAGCATTCGATTGTTATCATTCTCCAACCTATACTTAAGCAGTACTACCAGAGTACGGCTCTTTCTCCTATAGCAATAGGTACAGCCAAGTACCGCTGATCTGTTCTCTAAAATTCACCGGGAAACGTGTCTGTATAATTCAGAATAACCTCAACGAGCTGCCATCCACGGCCGCTCTCGGCGGTTTATCCCCTGTCACAAACCGCCGCCGTCCTTTTCTTCCCTGAACAAAAGCCTGGGATGATCTGCAAAGCTAATGGAAGTGGGAAAAGAGCTATTTTCCTGTCCTGGAAATTTTTAGTTAAAAAAAAAAAAGGACGGTGGTGACTCAGATGAGTTTTAATACAATGTGAAAATCTCGACGACTCCTGAAAGTATTTTTGTGGAAAATCACTCTGTCGCTTGTTTTCCACTTCTATCATCTATATTTTCAGGAGGGTCTGGACTGAGGACTTTTGTTAGCACAACGCCTCCTTAAGCGTAGGCTTTTATGTGCCTTGTAAAATATAGTTCCCAAAAGAATACGCAGAATCTTAAGAAAGAATATTGCTGTTAAGCTGTTAAAAGCCTTATTTCTTTTCTGAAATACCAACTGCTTGTGAACTCTGCTTGAACCTAAAAAGGAGGCTATGGGCCATAAATCACATGGACAATGCTCAACTGTTTGGTGGCTCATCTTTAGATCTTAAAAAGAGAGAGAGAGGGAGAGAAAGAGGGAGAGAGGGACCTTTCCAGGTTTTGATTTTCCACGAGTGCAAGGCCCGGGGTGATGTTTTTATAGGTAACACCAAAGCAGGGACTCGCCACTTGGTGATTTGGCCAGAAACAGCCTCCAGGGGGTTAAGAAAAAAAAAAAAGTGACATCCAAATGTTGAGGCCGAGCAGTGGGAGGTGGGCTTGAAGGCACAGAGGGTAGGAAACCGCAAAGTATCCATGTCTGTGTTTCAGATTTCCCTTCCTCCTCTCCAGAAAGGTTAACCTCATCTGAACTGTTGGGCGTTGCGCGGGTCTCTTTGTCCCGCCGCCGGTTCCAGCGCTTTTGGAGGGGAGCGACCCTCTCCCGGCTCTGTCTGGCAGCCGGGGCGGCCGCCCACGCCGACACCGCCCGGCACTGCCGGCCGCCTGCCTCCCGACCCTTTCGTGTTAAGCAGTCCTCTACTAAAACTTCCACTACACTTAATTCTGCTCAGGATCAATACCTAATATGATACCGAATAAATAAGAGGCGGCGAGCGCGGCCAGCGGAGCGGTTATTAAAGCAGCGGGGCTCTCAGGGTGCATATCAATGCACCTGTCATTGCGGGGTGTAACAAAATTTATGGCTCCTAGCGCCGTGGCGGTAAACGCTCCGGCCAGGAATGAAAAGGAAAATACTTCCCAAGCGCCGGCACTTTCAGAAGTGCAAAGCAGCCGGCGCGTAGGAGGAAGCCCGGCAAAAGAATCCCCCGCTCGGCACATTTCCCGGCCACCGGCCCGGGGCTGCCCCGTATATAAGGGAAGCGCCGGAGCTGCGGGCGCAGCCGGCCGCGGGCAGGGCAAGGGCGATGGGCACTCGCGCAGACACCGCTGCGGCGCCCGGGACGGGGGGCTCTCGCCTTTGGGGGTCTGAGAGCACCGGGGACGGCGTGGGGGGACAGAGAGAGGCGGGGCTGGCTCCGGGGCGCAGCGAGGGAGCCTTCCCGGGGAGCGCCCCGTTCCCCAGGCGGTCGCTCTCCGCGGGCTCCGATTCACCCGGCGGTCGCCCCGGTGTCCGCGGCGCCGGAGAGCGCTCCCGGTTCCCTGAGAAGGGCCTGGCGCTCTGGGGTATGGATGGAAAGGGCAGTGGGGACAACTCACCACACTTATGTTTTGTCTTGATTTTTGACTTTAACTGTGTGGGTAGGATCTTCAGGTTCCTTGGGATAATCCGTGGGCACGGACCTGCAACAGAAGTGAGAACTCTCAGCGGAAACTGCTTTGTTTTGGACTTTTCTTCCCTAGGACTTTCGGTAGCAAACGCACCTCTCGCCCGTAGCCCCTCACCGTGTCCCTCCGTGCGCCTCAGATCTTCTACCAGACAAAGGGCAGATGCTTCTCTTCATTTATTAATAGCGCTTTGAGAGAGGCGGGGAGCAAAGAAACGAGAAAAACCCCGCGGCCGCGGGCCGGAGCCGGGCAGGGCGGCCTTGCGGCAGCCGCTCCGCCGAGCCCCGGGGCGGGGGAGCCGCGGTCACCCCCGTCGGTCGCGGCCACCGCACTCCCGGCCCGCGGAGCGCCCCGCGGGAGCGGAGATAGCGCGGCTTCATCCCCCCGCGCCCCGGGTAAGAGAAAGATAAAGCGAAGAAACCCCAGCGCTGAAAATGCGTCTCAAATATTTGCGTCCCGAAATGAGCGTTCTGCATTTGGCCGTCTAACGTGGGGACTCAAGACTTTAAAAACTCGAGTGCCAGAAAATCCCTTGCAAAGAAGCCCCGGCCATTATAAAGACGATATCTAGCCACCATAAGCCTTTGAAATGACCTTTGGCTCGTATAGCAATAACTCACCACTTAATGAACAACCAACGGAAGCGCCTCCAATAGCTCACAACACAACAGACCTTACAACTTTCCACCAAGTCTTCTCTCTCCCTGCCCAAGCCTAGTAGGATGCAACATTCCCCTTCGAAATCACCTTAATTTATGCTGCCAAACTGGAGTTAGGGAAATGGAGCTTCATGATTACACATGATGCTCACTCAGGTTCTCGGCCCGGGCCTGTCCCGATAACATCTTATATAATATATTCACGTGGGTGTACGTCAACTTTAAGTGCTTTATTTTTTTTAAGAGAGTTCATTAGAAACAGCACTTTACAGAGTGTGTGAAGGTGGTGTAAGTTTAGTTGTTCCTTAGACCCTGAGCAGAGAGATCATAATATTGCAAACCGAGTCATTGTTAGCCTCTGTTGATTAATACGGTAAGTTTTCATTTTGTGCCTAATTAATTATCGACTTTTCATCCCTTTCTGAAACAGCTCCTCAGCCTCACAAGCCAGACTTCTTGCTCTAGACGTGCTTTACTTGGCGAGAGCTTGACCAAATACCGAGATTTCCACGGCCACAGGAATAGCCCCCAAAGTTTCTTCTGTGGAGAGGGGATCCCGGGCACTCTGCGCTCTGCTCCCAGCACCGCTACTGCACAGCCGACCCCAGAGAAGAAGTTGCCAGACCTAAACCCAGAGAAATCTTTAGAATTATTCAGGCGTGGGCCCAATATAGGTATTATTGAAATTTTAGGTGAAGTTATAAGTGAGTGCTTCCATCGAGCCAAATGAAATGCTGCTTGCAGTAATTGGATTCAGCTGACTAACTTGGCAGGCCAGCAGCTTGAAGGCATACAGCTAAGAAAAATGTTCACTGCCTTTAACTTCTGATCGAGCAGAGCAACACTCAATGGAAAGGCAAAAAAACCCACCCCAACTTTCTCCCCTTTCCCTCGCCTCCCTGTCCTGCTTCCCGCGGGGCGGAGGACTCTGGGCAGGCAGAGTCCCTCACACCCGCTCCTACTTGCCAGCACAAAGCCGGGCTTTGCGCGGGGGTCTTTCCAACAAACATAACCGAGAGTTCACTCAGGCTCTAGGCAGGCCACAAGACAGCGGAATCAGGCACCCCTGGGAGAGCTGGGCTGGTTGCAAGAGCCCAAGAGGAAGCTGAGCTGCAAATGTTCGCGGGGAGCCTGTGTGGCCGCTTCCAGCCCCCCAGTCCTCCCAGAGAGGCACCGGTGTCCCCCCCCAGGCACCTTCCCGCCGCCTTATTGATCAGCCAGCACAAATGCAGGGCGAGAAACTTCTCGGTAGATAAATATCAGCCGTGCTTCAAACAGCTTGTGTAACTCCAAGGCATGAGCATAAGAATATCAACACTAAAACAACTAGGGGAGGAAAACAACAGCCACTGAGGAACACGAATGCACGGCGAGGGGAAAAGGTACTGGAGGGCACTTGGCAGGAATATTTAAAAGACCCTGTGTAGGGGCTACATTACCGATGAGCCTATTTTAAATTGCCCTTTGCAAATCAACACGGCTACCCCCTGCCCAGCTATCCACGGCAACGCATTAACGTGATGCTCAATCTTAGTTTGGCAATGGGAGCATCCAGCAAAGTTCTCTCTGCCTCGTTTCTTTGCGTATTTGTAACTCTCTTCCTGCAACCACCGAAAATTAGGAACAGGATAGGGATAGACATTCTCCCCTAGCCTTTGGGAAGGAGTCGGCTTCTTATTTAAAGAATATAATAAAAAGAAGATACGGCTTAAAACGTCCAAGGAGGTGGAGACCACTCCATGCATTTGCAGCCGTTATGGGCAGAGATTACAAACAAATTCCAGACAGTCTCTGAGTAAAGGAGATAATGCAGCCCCTGTGGTTAAAGGTCCCATTTTGTCATGCAGTTGCTTACCTGTGTATCAATTTATCATAAACCTGGGCTCCTCACTTTTCAGGATCTGGGCTTGCAGTTCTTAGAACACATCCTTCACCCTTTGTCTGCAGACAATACTCTCCTAAACCTGATCTTGCGGTTTTACAAATATTTCCATACACCAGAATTCCCGATAGAACGAAAACAGGCTCAGGCTCAACTACCAATAAAAGAGAGCGAGTGGAAATCGGAATTTGTTGGGCTTTGAGGAGAAAAAAAAAAAAAAAAAAAAAAAAAAAAAAAAAGATCAACACACAAGCCTTTAGCCATCAGCCTCCTGGAACCAGAAGCAGCAATTGGCCACCTCGTGTTTTGTTTTGGTTCTAAATCGTGCGGCCATTGATGAATTTTGGGGGCGAGCAGGAGAAACCCCTGTATAATCAGAAATATAGGCACTGCCTTAAAATAGAGGCACATCGGCCCACGTGATCGCGGGAGCCGCTCGCCGGGCCGGGGAAGGCGCTCCCCGCGCCCCCGCGCAGCGGGGCTGCCCCTCCGCTCCGCGCCCGCGCTCCTCCCGCACCGCTCCGCGACGGCTGAGCCCGCACTTACGCGCCCCGTGGGGCCGGCGGAGCCGGGGGAAAGGTGAATTCCGCGGGATGATCCCAGGGCGCAGAAATCCCCGGCGGAGAAATAGGAGGTATTTGGGACCGGCTGCTGAGTGTGAGCCGAGGGCAGCTCCGCAGCCTCGCTGCACCGGCCGAAAGGCGTTGGGGCTCACTGGTGGGGGCGAATGTTTGTTTGCTCCTTCTCCACACCGGGAAGACGCCGGGCAGAGGGGTCTACCCGTGTCTGGAAGCTAAAGAAGCGTTGGGGGAAAAAAAACCCTCATGACATTTGTGCGTGTGTGTCTGCCCTGAGCCTGCCTCCCCTCTCTGTGTGTATGGAGAGACATAGAGCAAACCCGATGTATATCCGTCATGTGTGCCCACAAAGCTCCCCAACAATTCCAGTTCGGCAGAAAAAAAAATTTATATTAGCTCCTCTGTTAGATTTTTCTAACATATCTGTAGCTATAAATACACCACACCTAATCTAACATCTGCTATGATTTCATTACCATCCAAAGCATGGGGATGTGACAGTAACGTATTACCTTACAATACTAACCGTAAGTGCATTGTAACATTTATCTAAATTACATTGCTTTTCCTGACTTTGCAAACCAGTTATAAAAAGATTGGAGTCCAGTGATGGAAACATAAGTTCAATGTAAATTATTGTGTACGGCTTCGGATTTATAATCCTATATTTCTTCGAAATGATGCACTTAAATCTCGCCTCAAGTAAGAGGTAATGGTTCTTTATATCCTTTTCCGTCAGCCATATATTTCGGCGTCTGGGTAGTTTCGCAGAGCCCCCCGCGCTCGCGTGTCTGTGTGTACATACAGCAGCCCCTACACACACAGCGTGTCCTGCATACTTGTGTACATACACACAAAGCCGAACACGATTCTGGCCGCTGTTTAGACATTTTGCATGACTGAGAGGTCTTTGGCTTCCTACACAAAAGTGCGAGGGAAGAGTTGGGCATCGGTCGAGCAAAGGCACGAGGAAGATTCAGAAGAAAATGCCTTTTTGGAGGACAGTTCGGAACCCCCTGGTAAAAGCCCCACAGCCCTCGGGTGTCTTTTCAGATTCTAAGGCTTAAAAAAAAAAAAAACAAAAAAAAACCAACCACGAAACAACAAAAAAACCCGGCGAAATTTAACGTGAAAATGGAGGACGGCGGGAAGAAAGGAGCACCTTCACCACCGCCACCAGAAAGAAAACGTCGTGAAGGAGACTGAAAAAGTATTAAGGAAATGTAATCCTTTGGCTGGTGGGACTCCAGCTTTGCGTGAATTTGTCTCCAGTAAAGGATCTAAGACTTCTTCAATCGGAGCATATGTTCATAGAGCAATAAAACAGAAAGATTTACAGTCTCCGCCCGCCCCCCAGCAGCCTCGCACCCTTTCAGGAATTACTTATGATGATTTATAACAACAACTCCGGCAATTGTCAAACTGATAAAATAGCCCGGGCTATATGCGGGAATAAACGCTCTTATGAAAGGGCTGCGATTTATGTTCGGGTCCATTTTACTGCGTGTCTTGGTGGAGTTTGGTTTCTTTCCCGGACTAACAGGATAATAAAAAACTTCATTGATAAAAATGTAGGAGTTCTCGTGAGGTAGCAGATCTGTTCTTTAGTCACTACCAAAGCACATAAACATTTGTCATCTTTGAATAATTGAATTAATGTGTTATTGTTTGAATGTATAATTCATAACATAGGAAACTTTGTCTCTGTTCTGACACCGAAACGGAAGCAATAAAAAGCTACAATCTAGGCTTTTTTAGAAATTACTCCAGCAAGGGATAATAAAGAATATCCTGTTTGCAGAAAGTATTTCCAGCTGACTCTGGGATTTCACAGCGAAATCTCAGCCTCGTGGTCCATATTGTACAGAGTTCGTAGAGAGTGGCTTTGTATAAAAACACAAATCCGATCTCCCGCTACCCGGCTCCGCTGATCGGGAGCTGGGAAGACGCTGTGCTCGCTCCTGGGGCGGGATGCGGCCAGGCTCCTCGGCAGCCCCTCTCCGGGCGGAGGCCGGGATGCGGGGCCGGGATGCGGGGCCGGGTGGCCTTTGTGCGGGCAGCGCGGGGCTCGGGCGAGGGGGGGGTCGGCGCTCTCGGCTCTGGCTCCGGCCCCGCTGTCACAAGTAAAATTTACGACCCCGCTCGCAAAGGAGCTGAGGGCCTTTCCCGGCGGTGGGACCGGGCAGCCGCTGCCCTGACAGCCGCATTGTTCCCCCCGCGCCTGCCCGCGCAGGCGGCCGCCGCCCCGGGAGGCGCTGGAGCTGCCGCTCCGCGGGGCTCCGCGCGGCTCCGCGCTCGCCCTCTTCCCCCGCTCCCCGGGAAGCAAAGGTCACCGCTTGCGCCCGCTCCGGCCGCTGCCGAGCTGGAAATCAGGAAGCGGCGTGCCCTATTTGTCAAGCGTTTGACAGCTGAGTTCATTAAGGCTTAAATAAGAAGGAATAAAAGTAAAAAAAAAATGTTTACGTACCGGGCGTCTGTTTTTTTCGGCAGCTACCAACGAGCTAGGTGTGCAGAGAGAGGCACTGCACCCTTTGTATATTATATTCTTGGGATCTCTTCAGTTTTCAAGTCTGATAGAGTCCTTTGCTTGGCAGATTAATGACGACTCCGTGTTTCTTAAGGGACGTGCTGAATTAATTATTTCGCAAATCACGTGGTCAGGACTTGTAGAAATCTATTCTTATCATCTTCCTTGCACTTTGAAATTCTGCCTGTTATGACTGTTCCTAGCAAGATTATTTTGGTCTCCAGGCTTAGGGGAAGGAGGGGGGGAGAAGAAAAAAAAAAAAAAAGGAAAAGGAATCAGGGGAAAGGGCTAACAAACATGGCCGGTGGAAGCGGTGTGGCTCTGCACAGAGAGGTCCCTATTTACTGTACTGTACAGTGAGTGGGGTTTGCTATTGACTCTGCCTTTCCTCTTCATTCTTACCTTAACGACTAGTGGTGATATAATATACAGAACTGTATTGATGTATCGGGAGTAACAGGAGGAGCCATTAAACGGGAGAGAGAGAAAGTACAACCACAAAGTGTGTCTCGATATTTAAACTTAGCGAGCGTGTGATTGGAAAAGCACCCCCAGCCTCCCCTCCGCGCCCCCAAGCCAGGCAGGGCCCGCGCCTGGTTCTGTGCTCCATGCTCTTCTCCCGGGCTGAGCAAGGGACTGTCTTTTTGGACTCGTGCCTTGACCAGGCTCCAGGAGAGGGCAGGTCCTCAGTGATAAATACTTATGACAAAAATAGTGCAATCAGCTCCTCCTGGCCAGGGATACGTGTTATTGTCTGAGGTGCTTACGCAGGGGAGAAAAGGAATATGTTTGCTTTAGGTGCACAGGAAAGTTTAATCTCTCGAAGTTTGTGTTTTCTTGTGATCTTTCGTCTGTAGCGGCTGAAAAAAAAAGTGAAGCTTAATGCTCAGAGAAAGGTACTAGCTACATCTCAATTTCAAATTTCCACTTCTTTTTTTGAATTGATTCCTTCCAGGACTCACCTAAAGGGCACACATCCGTGTGGGGATCGAGGTGACTTCAGGTGTGGCTCCTTGCTTCCTACCACACATGCATAAATCCAGGAGTCATTCTAGGAGGGCTTGTTAAATGCAAAGCAGTAGCAAATGGATGACAGGCACTTTTAACTGCAGCCTAAATGTAAATATAAACTCCAGCTTGGCCTAGAATCACACCATTATGGCTGGGGCAATCAGCAAACCTGTTCAAAGGGACATTTGGAAGGATGCTATGCAGAGTCACTCATCTTTTAACATTGTAATGATGGGAGGGACCAGCATTTTCACAGAACAGAGACCCACCTTGTAAGGACTGTTTGCTCAAGGTACAAACCAGAATCTATTTCTCTACACCTTTTATTATTTCAAAGGTATAAGGAGGCTTACATCAAAACTACAGGCGACAATTAGGATAAATAACGCTTTAATCAATGGCAGCAAAACATTGCTCAAGTCTATAAAAAGCATCACACTTTTTTAACAGAGATGAGAGTATTGCTGGACAATGCAACCGCTTAACAAAGGCTCCGATGCACAACGTTTCACCCATGAGAAACAAAAATAACCAGCTTCCCTTTCTACACAAGATAACTCCTGAGGAGAGCTTAAAACCAATAAAAAATAAACCTCAGGTTTGTTTTTCGCGGGAGATAGTGACCAGTGGGTTCTTCTGGTCGTTGTTACAGGCATTCCTGACCCTTCGGGGCACTGGCAGCTGAAAACTATTTCTTTTGGCACTTTCTCCTTCCAGTTCAAGTATTCTCAGAGCTTACAGCTCAATTTACAACTATGTAAACTTACAGTGTCCCAGCCTACCTCAAAGGGGACTTGAAAACAAGGTTGTAAGAGTTGTGCCTGCTGAACCCAACACTCGTCCTGGAGATATTAACATTTCAAAAGACAATGAGACAAATTCTGCTCGCAGCTACATCCCTGTTTGACTTCAGTGGGCGGGGAAGGAAATCTGGGAGCAGAATTTGGCCCTTCAACTTCGGAAGCCATCTCAGTCGATAAGAAGCACAAAGCAAGGATTTGCTTATCCAAGGCCATTATATTCCAGAACTGTACCACAGATGCCAAAGTTGGTAGCTCACTCTCGAATAACAAGTTTGCCTTGCTCCCAGCCAACTTATCGCAGACTTTAAGCAAACAGCGGGGGTCTGGGGGGGGAAAGGATTTTCAAGAAATACAGTCAGAAAAGTTTCTGCCCCTTCTTTTTTTTTTTTTTTTTTTTTTTTTTTCCTTTTTTTCTTTCCCTAGATAAGTACGAAGAGCAAAGGAAGGGCTTTGGACACCTCTGGAGGCAAAAGGCCCCTACCACAGGAACCGAGTGTAACAAAACTTGCAAACTTGCCTCAGGAATTCCCTCCTCAAGCGCTGCTGCTAGCTGCTCTCCATGCCAGAGAAAGGGAAGGGTAGTTTGGGTCCAAAAGGTTAAGGGTTTAGAGGTCACTCTTCCAGGCTGAAATACAACTAATCGAATAGAAAATTTGTCCTCTGGGTGAACCTGTTCCTGCAATTTAGCCGAACTTCAGTGAAATACCTTTTCAGCTTCTCAACGTGAAGGCGTCAGAAAAAAGACGTCTTTACTATGTATGAACTCGGTGCTTTTTGTCATAGAAACAATGATGCGAATAATGCGGGAATATCCATCTTTAATATCACGACGTGGAGATATTCAAGTATTGCCATGTGCAAGTCTGAGAACTGGGCTTACCCTAAGGAAGAACAAAGAGTTTTCTCCAGCCTCTAAAACAAAAGACCAAGTCTCACAAGACACTTTGCGGACTTCTAGGGATGAGAAAAGGGCAGAAATTAACCGCTGGCCGCAGCAAATGCGGCCGAATACACTACTGTTGAAAAGCTCCCTTTTATTTTCGAATTCATTCAAGCCCCATTTTGGCCAGGGTTTTCCCGAGCCATCCCAGAAAGCTGTGAGTCCTCGGTGGGAAGAACCCAGCCTGGAGATAGGCACGTTAACTCACCCCGTGCTCTTCCACCTCCCTTCAGCCTTTGCTCTGGATTTCCTCCTTTGCCCCTTTTCACTTTAATAAAGGGATCACCTCGTTTCAATTTGGATGATATGGTCCCTCTCCCTGCCCTGAGGGTACAGGAGACAAGGGCTGAACTTTAAAATGGCCCGAGTGGAGGTGTAAGTGGCTAAGGGAGCTGGCTTGGCTGAGTTTGGTATTTACAACGCACTAAAACTTTGGCACCATGCAGCCAGTAGCCAGGGACAAATCCGTGTGTTTTAGACCAGCTCTGCTCCCATCCAAGCCTTTCCTATTTCCTTGAAAGCAACTTGCTGAGATTTCTAACCATTGCAGTCATGTCTCATGGTTTGTTTAAAAGCAATCACTGTTCTTCTAAAAACAAAACACACAAAAAAAACCCACTCCAAAAATAAATAATAATAAAAAAATCCAAAAAAAAAAAACCCAAAACCAATAACCCCAACACACCAAAATAACCCCGAAAGAAGACAAAGCAGCAACCCACATAGCCTGTCTCTCTCTTGGGCAGAAAAGGAATCTAAAATCTGATAGAAACAATGCATTCAGCCTTCAGCTTTGAAAGTCTCAGGTTATATAAGAAATCTCAACAATTTCTCACTCTGAGGTTTTCTTCCTAGTTTTTTGTTGTCGGGGAGGTCGGGGGTTGGGTTTTCTCTTCTTTTTTTTTTCGTCTTTTTGTTTTGTTTTCTCCATTAATACATGAGGTATCAGTGGTTTACAGCACAGCACTGAGAAGGGCAGATATTGGAAGCAGATTTTGGAAACATATTTCAAGCCTGTTAGCCCTGTATGGCACATGGTAAGGAGCAGGGACGCTTCTCCTATTCACAAAGAAGAAAATTTGGGGGGAAAAAGGGGGACAAGAAAGTTGTGTACGTTCGAGGCAAGTAAATATTATATATGTGTTCAAGAGACTGGGAAGGAGAAATACTGTATTTCAACTCCCCTTCCTCATTTTTGGTTTGACAATTTTTGTTTTTATCTTCACTCTTCTACATAACAAATAAATAAATAACGCTAATACTACCAGTACACAAAATAACCCGTTTTCACTTAACTCCTATGCACACCTTCTGAGACATTATGGAAATGAGCAAGTATTTTCATTACACCAAGAAAGGTAAAGCAGCACAAAAAGTTCACAATTACTAGTCTTTATGTTCAAATAAAAGACTATGCTATAAATTTCCTGTCCTCAACTTGCCCAAATGCATCCTCTCGAAACTGCATGGGATAAAAAAGACAACTAAAAGCAAAAATCCCAGAATAAAGCATCAAACCTTCACTTTTGAATTCAAAACCGAAACACAGGACAGTTTCATTTTCAATGATTTATTACTTTTTATGGACAGAAGGTCTCGTTTAATATTTTCCCAATTCCCACTGCCTGCATGATGTTGGTTGGTTTGGTTTTTTTTTCCCCCCTTCCCCCTCCTTCTCTTCCCTTTTATTTTTTAGGTTGTGCTAGCAGAGGCAAATAAAATAAAGTCCAAAGTAGCGTCATTTTGTCTCCTTTGTACAACAGTACCTTAAAGAAAGATGACAGTTTCTCGAGTCCTTAGCTGCTACATGCAGGTTCTGCTTGGGCAGTGTCACTTTATGTACAGTACTGGTCAGAAGCGAAGGATGAAATGGAAAATTTCACCTCTTCTACAAAGTTGTCAAGTCAGTCTGATGGTCCTTGGAACCAGTCTGTAAATGGGGGTTTGAACCAGAGGAAGAAGACCTGCCCTTCGTGTTGGGCAGTTTGTGATCTTTTTTCCACTTCATTCTTCTGTTCTGAAACCAGATCTTGATCTGGCGCTCAGAGAGACACAAAGTGTGGGCTATCTCGATACGGCGGCGCCTGGTCAGGTACCTGTTAAAATGAAATTCTTTTTCCAGTTCTAGGACTTGCTGTCTGGTGTAAGCTGTGCGGGAGCGTTTAGGTTCCCCTCCGTTGTAATTGGGATTCACTGGGAAAAAAATACGGAGAACTTTACAAAGCTAATCTTGACTTGCCGGTTCAACTTTACAAAAGAAAACCTTACGAGCTGCGAGCATGTGGCCGGGCTGGATTCGTCCCAGTTGCTTACAATGGACGGGCTGCTCTCCCCCTCGTTTAAGGCAGGCAGTACAGGCACACGCAGCTAGGTAGGCTGGGAGCCTCTAGCAGGCTTCGAAAATGGAGTTTTCTCCCTGCACGGCAGAGCCCCGCACGGCCAACGGCCTATTTCCTCAGCAATAAAAATTTATGGCGAGTGTAATTGGCTACTTCGGCTTAAAAAGCTCCTCCACGAGCCTGGCAGGGGCTCGGGCGAGCGTCGCTGAGGATGGTCGGGAGCAGGGGAGAAGAGCAAAGTAAGAAGAGGATCCTTACCCGAGTTAACATGGACTTTCTTCATCCAGGGATAAACTACTGCTGGCTGCTTAACTGCTGACCCGTTTGGGGCTTTGAGGGCCGGCTGCTGGCTGCAGGCTCGCGAGTTGGACATTGGAGGCGGTGGACAATGCTCTGCTTGGCCGGGGAAGTGGCTCGCTGGGCCGGATTGCTCCTGTCCGTGACCCCGCGGCTGCACGGCAGAGCCTTGGGCATTGCTACAGCTAAAGGGCTGCTCGCCGTAGTTTGACCGTGGGTAGAGTCCCTGGTGCTGGAAATCAGAGCCCTGCGAGGCACTGTAGTACTCGGCCCCCTGCTCGCCTAGGTAGTTATTCTGCAAATATTCCTCGCAAGGAGGAAATTTGGGATCCACGTACTTAGAGTTCACCATATACGAACTCATGGCCATTAATTTCTGAAGGTAGAAAATACTAATTTTTCTCGTGTTGTCTTTTTTCCCCCTGCCATAGAGCCCTCCTACTCGCTGTCAACTGAATAAAGTTAGGCGGGCATGTGACCGGCCCGGCCAATGGGGAGGCGGGAGCCGATCACCGGATTTCTCCGCAGCTCAGCATTTCCACCGATTTCACTCCATAATATCCCTGTAACCGAGTGACCCCCCTCTCCGGCGGGTCGCACCCCCCAAAGCAGGTACCGGAGGTGCAGGGATAACTCCTCGGGCGGCGGCCGCCTCCCGGCCCGCAGGTAGGGCCAGGCTTTTGTCTGAGCTGGCTTCCCCAGCCCCGGGGGAGGCTGCCCCGCCGCCCGATCTGCCAGCCGCACTCGCCACCGGGGCTCCTTACCTCGCCTTAAATAAAATATCGAAAGAACTACACGGAGCGAGGAGCTGGAGTGGGGTTAAAAGGGAGGACACTGATAAGGAGGCGAGGGAAAGAAAAGCCATCAAAGAAGAGGGTAATATGATGTACAATAGATCTGTCCTGTCTTTGTCTAGCAGAGGTCATCCAAAAGTTACCAGAATTTAGTTCTGCTGAATAAAATTAGGCAATCAGTAACTTCTCATTCACTTTGCAAGCCTCAATATATACGTGGGCATACGTATGCGCGCACAGACGCAAACGCACACGTCGATGTATAAATCTACACACGTATGTGTGTAAAATCATACAGATGGCAAGAAACCGTTCATTTTTAACCGCTAAAGTTCAATCAATTGAACTGGAGACGGCATTTAATTAGGTTAGAAATATCACGGGTTTAATGAGACAAATTCCGTCTTCCTTCGTCAATATCGTTCCTGGAGCACAAGTAAATACATTCCAGTGAGGCGAATGGTGCTTTTGCTGCTGTCGTAAATAATTTGATGCGATCTGAACCCTTGACAGGAAAATTTGGCTAATGGCTGGCATATCTAGCTAATTTGCGAGCATCTTTTTAAAGATTCATTCACTGATTGGTAGATAATTTTGTTTCAGAAAAATTATGACTTCTGGTGAGATTAACTGTTTAAATTCACAGTCTGTCAGTGACAGTTACAACTGAACGACAACTGAAATTTTAAGAGACGTCCTAAAACCTGGCAAATAGGAGCGAGGCAGTAAATTATAATTTCTGAGTGTTCAGCACGCACATGTCTTTTGAATCCGCCAGTTTATAAACTACTAACCATTTGCAGAAAGGTGAAGTTTTTGCATCGACCATATATTCCCCTAGAATCGAATCTGTGACTATATGAATATCACACAAATTCGGTTCTACAGGGTATATATAGACAACGTAATAACATTCTGTTTTCATCTACAATATAGCAGGTCTTTGCAATTCTCTTAGTTCTTACTGTCTTCTGAGGAATGCAAACTATTCTGCTGGGACTCAGGTCTGAAATACGGATTTGCAGGAAGGTGGGATTTCGGATAAGATTCACGCTTGTTATTACTGCTGCAACAGGGCTCTGCCACTCTTCACCAATTTATAGCGACGAATTTCACCTACCAAATTCTCAGAAAGACCTGCTGCTCACATTAGATGCTCTGCCGTTTACGTCCTTGCTACGGAAAATGGACATTACTGGCCAAATTGAGCTATTTAGATGAATAATTGTTGAGATAATTTAGAAAAGAATCTTTATCTATTTAAAGAATCTGAAGAGATTCTCCATAAGAAAAAAATTCCCGCCACCCTTCAGACAAAAAAAAAAAAAAAAAAAAAGAATTAAAAAAGAAATAATAAAAAAGAAACAGAAGTAAAACAGCCGACAACAGAAACAGCGATTGGTGAAAAAAGAGGAGATTAAAGGCTGGAGTTAGTTGCTCTCGGGAAGAAGAGAGTTTCCAAATTTACCTTCATCCCATTATGCTGGTATAGCTATTATCCCCGCGAGCTGCCCGCGAGCCGCAGCCTCGCACCCTCCCAGGTTCTCCCCGCAGTAGCGTTTATGGTGAAGGGCAGGGCGAGAGGTCAGCCGAAATCATTTACAAACATATCACAAAGTTTCATTATTTTTACTTTGTCGACAGCGGCACACAGGAGTACAAAAGTTCATGAATTGTGTCTGACCCAGCTCCTCACTGCTGTCCTGCAGTCAACCTCTTCTCCTTCCACTATTTAAAACAGGCACCATAAGGACAAATAATGGTGCGGGTGTGATACATCCAACCACTGCGTAGGGCAGATTTGGGGGTGTTGCGGTTATCCGAGCGATGCGTACCGGTTTGTTTGCCTGGCTCCAACTCCCAGCTGCCTGATCTGGGGGATGCTATTTTTAAACATCTGCTTTCTTATCACTGCGGTGGTGTCTTCTTCACAGCAAGTGCAACTCGAAACGACTTTTTGTCCCTAATCTCTTTTTTTACCTTCCTGGATTATTTAAATCTCCACTCAACTATTTTAAGCCCTCGCCTCGCTTTCTCTCCTTTCTCTAAAGGGAGAGAGAGATACATCCTCCTCGGGGGGGGTATCAACCACCCGGATGAGGGGACAGAGTAACACCCCGCCTCCCAAAGCGGGATAGCGTTTGGGGTGGCCCCCCGGGAGCGGACAAGCCCGCCGAGAGCTGCCCGGGGAGAAGAGATGGGGCTGGGGAAGCAGTACCTCCTTGCTCTGTTTAATACTACACATTTTCATATTTGTTAGACGCTGTGACCTGCGTTTCACCTTATTGCACGGCTTGCTCAGACAGGTCAAAGCCAAAGAGTTATTGATGAACAAAAGCGTTATATATTCACCTCTTGTTCAACTGCCCATACAAAATGCTTTTGATCTATCAGCCTTTTTGTATTCTGGTTCATAATCAGTATGCTGAATGTACGTTGGCAGAAAACAAGTAATCCATACATTTAGGGCTGGCCCCGGAATAAAATGCCAAGGGCATCTACATAGCGCGGGTTTGAGCTGGAGGAGGAGAAAAGTTACCTATGGAACACAATTAAAACTGCAACGCTTGAGGCGACCCTTTAGTTCGCATTTAAAGGGCTCGAAAACCAATACCACAACGTAAGGCGAAAAGAGAAGGAGAAACCTGGCACAAGCGCTGAAAGAGATTATTTATCAGCAAGCAGAGAGAGGAAACAGGGGGAAATGCAAACAAACACAGCTCCGCTCCTGTGCACGCTCCCGGTCAGAGCTGGGCTGGCAGGAGCAGGGAGGGCAATGGATACTCAATGAATCTCCAGATATCGGCGGCTTTCTTTTCCTGTTTGTGAGACAAGCCAGTTTCAGCCTCAAGCACCAGGACTAATGCACACAGCTCCTTACTGCAGCCAGAAAGGTTCAACAGCATCTCCTGCTACACACTGGGCTGCTGCCCTCTCCTCGGTCCCCCCGGCACAGCTCCTGCGGGGACCATCGGGGGTGCGAAAACTCCTTCCTAGAGTAAAAGGTTGCCTCCTACGCTCTGTGCCTTCACATTTACATCCACGTTTGTCTCTCCCTTGTCCGGAGAGACCTAGCAGCAGAGGCTGAGCGCTGCCGCCCCGCAAGACCCGGCTGGCTGGAGCTGACAGCCTCCAGAGCCCACCGCCACCGCCACCCGTTCAGGCTGTGCCAAACGAGGTTCCCATTAGGCAGCAGGAACGGCTCTGCTGCGAATCCCGTCTGGAGAAAAGAGGAGGAGTAGCCAAGGTTATGAGGCGCCGGGACACAACGTGATCCGTCCCGGATCTGCACGGGGAGGCGCTGTACAGTCCCGCCGAGTTAAAATGGAAACGCAGCTAATTGCCTCAGAGCCCTTAAGAGCAGGAGGACACCTGTACAGTCCTAGAATAAACCCTCAGGAAGCTGCACCTCTGCTTTTAACACTAGCCAGGATTATGACATGGTACCACAAACCGACTCCACAGGAGCCTTCCCATGCTGACACAGTCCTTTTTGGGGGTAGCAATATTCAGCAGGGACACACCATTCTTAATTCTCCCCGTCGGAAGGGAAGGAACAGGATTTTCAAGCAACTCAAACTCTACAAGAAATAAGAAGGTTACTTACCGTGGATGTCCTTCCATGCTGCCGAACCTGTTGCAATAAAAACGTTTGTTACTGTTGTATTCCACATACGGGTGATATTTCTGGAGAACAGTTACAGAGCACGTTTGATAGATGAAGGCAGAGAGGATCTGGTGGTAAATCCTGCGAGCAGCGGAGTGATGGGGTGGAAGCCCCTTCCGAATGAGGACCACGTTGCATTCAGGCAGTTTTTTTATGAACACATGCTTTCCCTGTGTCTGGGGTGTGATCTTTCACTTTTAATATTCATAATCTAGATTTTATACCGGATAATTTCTAAAGGAATAAAAAGACAGACCTCCCTCTTTCACTGATGGGAAAAAAAAGTAACAAAGGCCCTTTTTTGTTGTTGTTGTTCTGTGGCAATCCAGTCACTTACAAATGAAATATTCGGGTCACCTTTCCTAAACCATCACCCATAGAATGTCACAATATGCCATATAATATGGTATCCATGCTGAGCACACAAAGAACTGCAATTTTATCAGAATAAATCTCGGATTACTCTAGGATAAGTCCTCTTTAAGATCATCTAATTAACCAAACAGTAACCACGAGACATGCGTCTTTGTTTGCGTTTATAGAAGGACGAATTTGACTTGAACTTTCCTTCAAATTTTTTACTAAATAAATTCAAAGATAATACTAAAGAAAACAAAAGCATGAGTTCAGTCCAATGCTCCTTAAACACGTAATATATTTTAAGAGTAAAATACTAATATTGGTTTTGGGTTTTTTTCTGTAAGCGATTTTTCATCCTTTCTATTGCCTTCCTACTATACCTTGGAAAGTTATTCTACTACAAACATAGCAAGTGCCTCGGTATCAATAGTTCACCAGATAGAGCTCTGCAAGACTGCTTTTGTTAAAGAAATATTTTTGTAGTTCTGCCCACTCCTGAGAGTAGTCAGAGCTTGCGAGGACAGTGGAGTAATATCAGCATTTCATCACTAAACATTCCCTTCCTTCCTTTCCTTTCTATTATATATATTTTTTTAAATTTTAAAAAAAAAAAAAAAAAAAAAAGAATGTCTCCAAATAAGATGTTCCATTAAATCCAGGAATCTCAGCAGC
This sequence comes from Cuculus canorus, assembly GCF_017976375.1. Classification (NCBI taxonomy): domain Eukaryota; kingdom Metazoa; phylum Chordata; class Aves; order Cuculiformes; family Cuculidae; genus Cuculus; species Cuculus canorus. The sequence goes on along the minus strand of NC_071406.1, from coordinate 24,325,011 downwards.
CCGCTTATCCCGGCGCTGCCTTGGCCACCTGAGCTCTACCTGTCCATTTTTCCCCAGGAAAACTGTCCCGCATTGCCAGGCGGAGCAGCGCCGGTTCCCCACTCCCAGGGAGTTTCCAGGGGCACGGAGGGAGCGGAGCGCCCGAGCGGGGATGCGGGGAGCAGACTTACTGCGCGCTGCCCCCGCGGCCGAGGGGACCCGGGAGCGGAGGTGCCTGCACGGCCGCATTCCCGCAGACGGTTCCCTGATAACACTTTCCCGATTACTGCTTCCAGGAACGAAAGCATCTGCACTTGTATGCTCTTAAACTAATTTATGGTGGGAATTATATTTTGGCTTGTCAACTCTCAAGCCATAAAACAAAGTTTATTGGAATCACGTGCTTCTAAGTAGCCACTCAGGACCTATCTCTGTGGAACCATAAATAACGTTCGGCTTTAAACTTTTATTCGCTAAATAAAGGTTCGCTGAATCTGTCCTATTAAACGGGACTGGGTCGGAATAGCGGGGATGGGTGGAAGGTCAGCTCCGCGGCGTTACGCCGGCCTTTTTGAGGAGCATGTTTGTAAGGAAAGCTGCTAAGAGGCAAGTCAGCTCTTCCAAATTGCTCGTGAGAAGGGACCTGAGTGCAGTTCACCGTGGCTACCCGTCGAAATCTTTGTTTACATCTCCTAGGGGACAGGGAAGCCCATCGTCAGGAGAAAACCCAAAGGGTCTGTGGAGAGAGGAGGGTCCTCCTCTCCCTCCTCCGGATGTTTATAGTGTTTTGGTCAGGCGCCCTTGGAAAATGGTTCTGTGCCAGGGGCTGCGGGCTTCCCGGGCACCCGATGGACCTTTGCAAGCGACCAAACTGCTGGAAACAGCGAGGGCACTGGGCTTTGGAAAGGGTGAAAGTGTGAAGCCTGCCACAATGAGATCTTTGAGAACTGGAAGTTTAAGGAGGGTTATAAAACAATAAAAGAGCCCTGGTGTGAAGGGAGCAGGGTGTGAGTTAGCAAATGAGAATTTCAAGGAGCCCGAGCACAGGAAGTCAAATGTCCCTGGCAGTCACGTAGCATAAAGGAACCCGGGCATCAGCTCCCAATCTGTCACGGCTAAAATGAGGGACTAAGAGCGTCAGCAGCTCCTGGTGCCTCCAAGGAGGGGCTTGTCCCTTCCCGAGAGGACGGGGATCCGCGTCCGCCCCGTCGGGGACCAGTCGTGTAGAGAGAACGGCCGCCCCCCCAGGCCGCGGGTGCAGATGTGCCTCCGCCAGGGGCTAAGCTCTGAAAAACGAGCCAACTTCAGCTCCTTGCTGGGTGGTGGCACCAGCTGTCACCAGCCGAGTGGTGCCTGTCCAACGCCAGAGTTAGATGCCTCCTGCTCTGCTCTTACTTAGCCTTCTGAATCTCGCTATACAGGTTTGAAGTTGCCTAAAAGGGGCAACTTAGCTCTTGTCGTACTCTCTATGTGGCTGAAATCACAATTGATCAATTCTTTTTTCCTCCAGAGAGCAAGAAGCATCCTGATCACTTTTCCCGCTGCTTCTTTCCAGTGCGGGATTATGTTGCATTCCGCTATTTTTCCTTGTCCTGTGTCAAGGCTTTAATCATATGGCATCACCACCGTGCTTCATTAATGGCCTAAGCTGGGGGATGACTATTTTTCCCTGTGCCCTTCCCTACTCAGGAGAGCTGGCAGGGACAGGGCATAAGGTGACACTTCAGCAACTCTGTCGGGCGGCCTCTGAAAACCTGGGGGATCAGCCCCAGGCCCCCGGGAGAGGGGGCATTGCCCGGCGCAGGGCTGACTCAGGAGTTGCTTTCAGCCCACACTCCCAGCCCTGGGCAGGAGTATGCGCTCCACGGAGCTGTGCCCTGTGCCCTGTGCCCTGCTCAGTGACCCCGGCCTGGGCTCTGGACCAGACCCTGTGGCAGCCTCCCCCTCCCCCCCCCCATCCCCATCCCCCCATCCTCACTGGGGGAACGGCTCCAGCTACAGGCAGCTGCAAAATAACAGGATACTCGTCCCTTGGGAAGGTGGCAGGAAAGGCTACAGATCGTGATGCGAGGCAAGGGTGCAAAGGGAAGTCCAACAAAACGTGGGAAGGACAGACTAGGACGACGAGAACCACGATGCAGAGTCAGATGGGTTTGCCTCGGGCCTAGCAGCGGGTGCTGGTGGCCGAGGACCAGTGCTGACCAGCCAGAGCCACGGGTGTGCTCCAGCCCTTGTGCCAGAACGGGAGGGTGAGGCTGTGGGAAAGTTAGGAGTTGATGAGTGAGATACAGCTCCCTGTGATCTACGGGCAAGAGGAATGCTTCTGCAACTGAGTAATTCTAGCCCTGAGAAGTTGAAGAAGGAAATCGGAGGGTTTTCACATTTCCTTTTCTGAAATGCAGATGTGAAGGTTGACTTTGAAGCTTTGGTCAGTCCATGCTCCAGGCTTTTATGCGAGTTCTCATATTCTGGGCTGGCGATCTGGAGATGGATAAGATGTGGAATGAAGTAACCCAGTAATAATTGGTTTCCTTCTGGTAATTCTTGAAATAAAAGGAAGGGGAAATTGAATCGCATGTGTAAACCACCGTCGGTCTCCACGCTACTTGACAGACATGGAGACCAGCATCCTACCCCGAGGACCACGCCGCCACGAAATGACAGGCTCCATCTCTGACTTTGAAGACCTACCGAGCGCCTCGATAGCGTCCAACGCGTTAACCCCCTCTGCTTTTATGATAACCCGGCCTTTCAGCAGCCGCCTCGCAGCCCATGCCCTCTCCGGGCAGGGTGTGGGCCTGCGAAGGCCCTGCCCGCAACGCCCGCGGGCTGCCCCGGGGCGGGCAGGGCGCCCGAGAGCCGCGCCCGGCGTCAAACGGGGACAGCGGCGGGGGCGCTCCGGGGCCGCGGGGGAAGAGGGCGAGGAGCGCGGGGCAGGGAGGGGGGCCGGGCGCCGTGGGAGCGTCTGGCAGGGGCAGGGGGCCGGCAGGGTCATGTCCGGGCACGGCTGGGGAAGGTGAAGCCTGGAGGCAACAGGTGAAGCAGAGGCAGGGAAATCTGTCGGGCCCGGGCTTGCAGGAGGATGTGCGGGGCCGGGGGCTCTGCCCGGGGGAAGGGAGCCGGCCGGCAGGAGGGTGAGGGCACCCACATCAAAGGGGCGGGAAAGGAAGAGGTGGCTGCCCCACATCAAAGGTCGGGCCAGTGACCCGGAGGGCCGCGGGGCACTCGGGGAGAGCTCCGCCGGCACCGGGGGGGAGGCAGGGAGTGCGACGGGGCGGGCACGGGTGTGACAAGGACCCGGGGTGGGGTGAGGGGTCGGGAGGCCGCAGCGCTGGAGGCGGTGGCACAACTGGTACCCAGCTGGGGCGCTCCCGAGAAGGGTGGCGGAGCCCCGCGCGTGCTCCTCGCTCGCCGGTGGGCACCTCCCGTGGGCAGGAGGGCAGCCGGGCCTGGGGCCGGGGTCAGGCGACCGGGAGCCCCTCGCCCAGGCCGGGAGAGCGGCCAGGCTTGTCCTACAGCGCCTTCTCCTGGAAGAGGCCGTGGAGACGAAACGCCTGGTAGGGCGGCCAGGGCCTGCCGCGCCCCCGGCGGCCGCTCCGCGCCCCGGCCCGGCCGCCCCGAGGGTGGGAGCCGCTGGCAGGTGGCCCCGAACGGGCCAGCGGGGAGGGCGCCCACCCGCGGGCAGCGGCGGCGGAGCCGGGCCTCGACGGCAGCTCCGGGAGAGAGGCAGGGTGACCTGGCCTCCCCGCGCCCTCCCGGGGTCCGGCTGGTGTCGGAGGCTGCGTGGGGGCTGCGGGATCCCCCTCCCCGCCCCCTCTCCCCGGCTGCTGGGGGGCGGGTGCTGGGTTTGGGCAAAGCCTGCTGCCGATGAATGCACTTTTATTGCCTCTTGTCTCTGGCAGAGACCCTTCCTCGGCGCCCGCCCGGCCCCCGCGACCTGCTGCAATATTTATTGTGCCTCATCTTTTCCTTTCGCTTCCTGTTTTTTCCTCTCCCGCTCCAGCAGCATTGAGTGCCGCACTGCAGTAGAGCCGTAAATACCTTTAACAGCTGCCTGCCAAACGAGGGGTGAAATACTGTCTTTGTTCGGATTTTTTTCTGCCCCAAGAGCTCATAAAACTCCCCGTGAGAGTTATATTTATTCGGGGGAAGAGAAACATTATTGGGAAATAAACGAATCGGCGGGATTTTCTCTAGTTAAAAGCGCAAAACCAACGTGTATTTGTTCCCTCGGTCTTATACGGTTTCCCAGGCCCGCAGTGCACACCACCTGCCCTCGTTGCACCAAACCCGTGCCAGACTCGGGGAGCAGAGGCTGAACTTCTCCTCCAGGCAACTCGCAGCAGCTAAGAGGGAGCCCAACCTGACCTCCCAAGTGGCAGCCGGCGCCAGGGATATCTGGGCACTGCCAGGGAGCTCAGGCTGCCGTTTCCTGCTGCCTGTTTTGTGGTGGTGTGTTTTTACTGCCCGTGCGTCAGTAAAGTGAGGGTTAGAGATCGGCTGCTTCCTTTCGACAAAAAAAAAATAACATGAGTAATAAATTCTGCCGAATATGTTGGGAAACGAAGCAGGCGTGAGAAATGCGCATGTGAATTGCGTATTCAAAAAATTACAGCATACCAACACATCTGCATGCATATAGGTGCTAACATTACATAGATGTATAAAGATATATACAGCTACAGTCCTCGTATGTGACATATATATATATATATATACACATACAGACAGAGTTTGTCATAAATATTTTATAAACACATAGGTATATTTAAGAGCATACTTTTATGCTTTCATGTTAATGAAATAAATGGGGAGGGAGACCAAGAAAAGAGAAAAAGTAAGGAAAGAAGGAAGCCGTTGAGGAGGAAAAAAAAAAAAAAGCCAAAATCCCACATAAACCAGTGGGATTATAAATGGTTATGTGTAACCGTATGTGCCAGCATATGGATCCGCAGACACACACGTGCACATTAGAATTCGTTAGAATATCCTGCTTTTGTTTTCTTCTTTCCCCCCAGGGTACGAATAATTTCAAAACAGCTCAAGGACAAGAATTTTCGAAATTTTTTTTTTGAGAGATTTACAGCCAAGCAGCTATAAAACTGCATCGCCTAGGAGGTATTCTGAGAGCGAAACCTAACGCAATGCATATTTTCTAAGCTACTCTTGAAGACTGTTGCTATGTTGAAAACGATTCATCCCAAATAACCCCGAAGTCCTTCAGCAGTGCAGGGATGTCGACTAGTGCCATCAGCCAAAGGATGAGGGAAAGTCATCCTATCTCTCATCGGGGCTCCGGCTTAGCAGGGAGGTACTTGGGCATGGATTAAAGAAGGATTTATTTTGCGGCTTCAAAATATGTACCTGGGGCACGCCCCACACCTTTCCACCCTCACTGAGTATACTTTTATTCGGCATTTTGCTTTACCGTTAAATTAGTGAGGTAAATGGCGAATCGGTAAATTCCTGCAGTGCAGTGGCAATGGTGCATTTCCATCCTGAACAACGACATAAACACTAAACACCAGGCAGAGGGTTTTCTGCTGCACGATAACATTTTGAAAGGGAAGAGGAGGTGGAAAATATGTGTAAGTTCAAAACAGCATATTTCAAAAGAATATGCCTTCTACAGAGGTGTAATTAAATATATAAACGTACATAGGTAATGCGGACAAGGATCCTCAGGTAATGTAGATACTGTTTACGTTACTCTTCCATCTCCTCTACACGTTTCAAAATAAACCTGGGGTTTGGGTTGGATTTTCTTTTCCGATATCTCTCCCGCCGTTCAGCCCCACCGCGATTCCCACGTGGACGAGCAGCAGCGCTGCGGGGAGCGCTCCCGGCCGGGGCTCCGCGCATCCCGGCGAGTGGGAGCCCGGGGCTGGGACAGCCCTGAGCCAGCCCCCTAGGCGAGGGGCACCGCCGAGCCAGGCCCGTGTGCCCCCCGCCTAACCGCTCCCGGTACAGCGGGAGAAGGATGTGCTAAAGCCGTCACGGAGGGGCGGGCGGGGGCTCCGGGGCCAGCCCCGGGTGCAGCCCGCAGCCAGCCCGGCTCGGCTCCGCTGCCCTGCGCCCCCGTGGGAGCGCTGACCCCGCTTCTCCTCCGAAAACACCTGTTAAGCTTTAAAGTTACGCGACCGCCCTTCCGCCGCAGGGGAAACAAATCACAGCATCACCACACCGAACTTCAGACTGGCAGGGGGACAATACCCCCAAAAAAAGGCCTTGTATTGGAAGAAGCCCCGCGGCAGGACGGGCGCTGCCTGCGGGCCAGCCTTCCGCCCCTGGGCTGGGAGATCGCGGCCCGCAGCGCCTTCTCCGCGCCAGACCGCGTAACAGCCGCATGCACCCCGCGGCGTGCCCGCGACTGCCGCTGATAATAACAACACCGTAATTACAGCAGTAAGAACAGCAACGGCCGTAGTAGCAATAATAGTGATGATAGCAATAGTTAGGGCGAGAATAAGGGTCTGCGAGGGACAGGTGACCATGCGGGGCGGGGAGACGGGGGAGCGGTGCGCGGGCGCGGAGCACCGGCGGCCAGCCCGAGGGGAGCGGGGTGCTTACCGGTTCGCGGCACTGCTCGCCTGCGGAGGAGCCCAGGAGGGTCGCTGTAATCCATTTTGCACCCGCGTAGCAATCCGTGTGCCGGAGGAGATAGCGGCAGTAGGGGCGGGGGGCTGGAGGCTGCGGGCGCGAGGCTCCGCACATCCCCCCGCGGGCGCGGGAGGGGAAGCGGTGCGGGGCCCGGGAATGTCAGCGCGGCGGGACCAGCCGTGGGTTTCGGAGAGCGGGACACAAACATGAGGGCGACTGCCATACACCTCAGCCTAGACAAAGGTTAGGAAAAGAGGGGCTGAGGCTCTCTGAAGGCAGAATGCAGGGGGAAATTCGCCAGGGAAATCAGGAAAAGGCCATGAAAGCGCTCGCTGCCTGCACATGACCAGCCGCAGCCAATGACGAGCCCAAATAGGTCATAAAAAGGTCTATTACCAAGTTGTAAATTTTCTTCAAACAAAAAGGAATTTACTGCAATTCCTTGCGGATTTTGCACATACTGCTTCCCGGCGCCATGTTTCTTTCGCCTGCGCGCTGTGCTTTTACCGAGCCCCCGGTCCCGCCCGCGCTCGGCCTGCGCACCCCGGGCGCGGTGCGGGGTCCCGCGGGGCGCGGGGGATCCGCGCGGGGAGCAGAGAGCGGGGCGAGTCCCCGCGCGGTGCCACAAAGAAAGGGGGACCTCCCTGTCCCCCCGTGTCTGTGTCTCGCCCCAACGAAAGGGGCTTTACCCGCATTCTTTACCCCTGCCCCCCGCCCGGGCCCGAAAAGAAACCACGTTTCCTTTAGCGCCCACTGCTGAAGCCGAAGCCGTCGCCGACCTAAAAATAGTCCGAGCCGCTTCCCCACCCCGAGTGTGCGGTGGCCGCGGGGCGCGCCAGGCGCTGTCACCGCGCCCGGGCTGCTCGCAGCCTCCCGGCCGGACCGCCGCCGCCCCCGCTAAAACCTGCCCGGGGGCGCTGGGGCACCGACAGGGAGAATCCGATTCTTAGAAAGTACTCGAAAAGACTAAAACCGGCCCCGTGTCAGCAGGGACTGCCCAGAATATCGTGAGTGTTTCTTGCTCAATTTTTGTTTCAGGGACTGAGCAGAGCTCTCGATCAGCGGCCTCTGTGCTGACAGTACCTGCCTGGAAAATAGAGCAAACAAAAATAAACACCCCTAAGAACGCAGTGTCTTTTTAACTTTGGGCAGTTGCAGCCCCGTGAGTGCCCGTGCAGCGTGTCCCTCGGCCGCAGCGCCGGCACATGTCGCGGTGGCCCTGCAGCAACCGGAGCGGCTCGGCGTGGGAGCGGGGAAGATCCGCTGAAACCGAAGGCGCGGTACATCCGCGCTGAGGCCGCGATCCGGGCAGCTACGCCTTTTCCTTGGCAAAATACCACTGTTTGCTCCGGAGCTCGATGGCTCTGATTTTACCCGAGGTTTACTGACCGCTCAGGCCAATTTCTGGCTCGCTTTTCTTTTTCTTAGCAGGAATCCAAGTACGAATGAGGGAGAGATTCAGCTGCCAGGCTAAGCGGGGAAACAGCTTAGCAACTACACGATTTTTTGTTTTTCTTAACAAATAAGACAGGGAAGATCCCAGTTACCATTAGGCCTTCTCAAATGATATGCGCACAAGGAAGTCAGATTTGCCTGCGTGGCTGCATTCCCAGTCGGCCCTGGGAGAGCAACACGAACGGAAACTTCGTCAGAAATATTTCAATTTTAATCTGTTTGTCTGGAAATTAAAAACAACCACGGCAGCAGCTCTTTCCCGGACAAATATTAGCCCGGGAGGTGCTCCGCTGGGATGCAGAGGTCTCCGTGATGCGTTTCCCCCCGCAGGAAGCCCGGGTTTGCGGAACGGGGCCCCGCTGCTCCAGCCTGGGCCGCAAACGCGGCGGAGGGAAGAGGCCCGTTCCCTGCCCTGACACCCAACCTGACGGTGACACTGGCAGCGGTTTATTCCCACGTCAGGCGACTGGGTTTCCTTAAACCCGCCACGGCCAGCCCCACATCCTTCCTGGACTAGAGGGTTACCGGTGTATTTATGCAAATCCATGCAGCAAAATGTTTACTTCACCGCTTTGCTGCAGTTTTGCCGCGTTTACAACCTTTAACCAATTACGCGATTAAAATAGACCGAGAACAATAGCTCCGCTCGCTTCCCCTCACTGCGCTTTGCAGGAGTGGAAGCATGCCTGGCTCGGTGGCAGGGAGGGGGAGAAGAAGGGAATCGAAATGAACCAAACCCGCTGTACAAATCCCGAGCCCATGTCCGTTCCCGGGAACGGAGCGCTGGATGCGGGAGAAGGGCCCCCGCATCGGGCGGGCACGGCGGCGGCCGCCGCTTCCCGAGGCCCCTGGATGTGAGTTTCCAAGCTCGGCCCGGGCTTGGAACGTGCTCCCGGCTCGTTTCTTGGGCACATCATCTAAATTTGCCGTCTTTGCCGCAGCGATGGCGCAGCCCTGCGGTTCTCCTCATGGAACCATCACTCGGGGCCGGGGGGGGGGGGGGGGGGGGGGGGAAGGTGGGGGGGACTTGAAGCGGCGGGGAAAAAAATGAAACAGAAATCTTGTTGGGGATTTCTATCCCCCACCTCGCCCTCAGCTTGCTGTTCCTGTAAAGGACGGCTCTCGGCCGTTCTCTCGGGCATCGCGGGCGGTGCGGCCCCGCCGCGGAGAGGGAGAGAGGAGAGAGAAGGCGAGGGGAATTAAATGCCCTGATCGGAGCGCGCTTCTCTTCGCGAGGATGCGAGGAACCGGGCCTCAGGCTCCTCCCGCGCTGCCCGCGGCCTCCACTGGGAAACGCACCCGAACCGTACCGTGATATTTTGAGGGAGAAATGCCATTTTTTTCCATTTACGCATAGTTTGACACCACAGACCTCTGCAGCCCCACGCAAGGCCACAAAACCTTTGCATTTCCCTGCTCGTCCGCCATCCACAGGTGGAGGCCCGGCCCGGTTTGGTGGCGGTTCGCACTGCTCGGGAGGAGCCCTCGGGACCGGTCCCGCTCCCCCAGCCGGGCTGGCGGCGGAGGGTCCCGACGGGAAAAGAGCCGTCCGGCGGGTCGGGGGGCACGAAAAGGCAAAGGCAGGGCCCAGGGGCACGGGTGGAGGGGATCCCCGGGCAGGGCCGGAGGACAGGCTGAGCCCGCGGCCCCGCTGAGCGCTGGCCCGAGCCCGGCATCCTAGAGCCCCCCCCGAAATGTCAGTAGCGGAGACGGGGTGTGCAGGCGGCAGGGAGTGAAAAACAGGTTTTGTATCCGATGTGCCATTCCCAGGCCCCTCCGAAACACCCAGCGTCGGAGGAAGGACGGGGAAAAGCGCAGGAGAGTTAGTCCAGACGCGGAGGGGGTCCGAGGGTCACTGAAGGAGTGGATTACAAAACCAGCATCAGGAAACCACTACATTTTCTATTTGAATAGAATCGGTTTATTTTAATCAAATATCAATACCAGAAGGTTAAATATATTTCTAAGATCTTTTATTCAAAATTATTAAATTTATTTAATTTATTCAACATTAGATAAGAACAAGAATTAAAACAGTACAAGTGCACTTGTCTTGATTAATAAAGCACTGTTAAATGTCTTGCTTATTGGTATTTATTATTAGGAAGTTTACGCCGTTTCCCACAATCACCGTCTTTTAAGATTGAAAAAAATATGCATTTTTATATATATCATTAGAAACGTACTGCTACAAACTCTGCATCGAATCTCCGAAAGAAGCAGATGAACTGTTAAATCTAGAGAGTGTTCTGGATATGGTTAAAACCAAAACAAAACAAAATGAAACCACAAACAAATTAAGCACCAGAAGCAGAGAAATGTCAAGCGGACGGACAGGGGGTCACTTGTCCCACGGCAGGACCACGTAGAGGAGGAGACGGCCCTAGGTGTCAGGCTATGGCTCTGGGTATTTGTTGTTATTGTTTGTTTCCTGGTTTCTTTTTTTTTTTTTTTTTTTTTAATAGACATTCACAAAGACTTTTAGGGCAAAATTTAATTTGTCTGGCCTTCAGCTCCGTCTTCTTCCAGATCATGTGCTTCCTTTTTGGCCTCCCCTTCCTTTCCCTCCTGTCTGGAAGCGGGGAATTTGTCCTTGTTGTTCTCTTTTTTCCATTTCATCCTTCTGTTCTGAAACCAGATCTTTACCTGCCTCTCGGTGAGTCCTAGTGCGTGGGACACTTCGATCCTCCTCTTCCTGGTCAGATAGGGGTTAAAGAGGAACTCCTTTTCCAGCTCTAGAGTCTGGAATCGGCTGTATGTTTGTCTTCCTCTCCTCCTACCCGGCGCTGCTGTTTAAAACAAAGACACAGGATTTTGGAGATTGGTGTGGTCGTTCAAAACAAGGCGCAGACAGGGAGAGTCCCTCTCGGGTCCCTCTGGAAATCCCTCGAGAGAAGCCCCCGCAGAAACGCAGGGAGAGAAAGCAGAGGGCACGGAGGAGTCTAGAGCTTTACACACGGGTGCGGGAAAAACAGCATAGCAGATGCACGAAGCGCCTCAGCTCTCCCCCTGCATCGGGGTTTGCGGAACGGAGATTACGGGGTCACTTTATTATCTGGGAACCGGCCCCGTACCCTTCCCGTTGGGGCAGCGGCGGCGGGAGCCGGGCGAGCGTGTCGGTCCGAGGCTCCTGTCGGGGTGGCAGCCTTCTGCGGAGGTTTCTGTTTGCTCACTGCACCGCTCTATGGTCGCGAGGCACCGCAACGATAAGAATTGCGGGAGAGGCAGGGGGAGAGGGAGGCAGAGGCAGGGAGCGGGAGGCAGTGAGGGGGGGGAAAAAGCGGCAGGAGGAAAAGAAAGTTTGAAATTCAGACGTGAGATGGAAGCAAATTTTTGACTGCGTCCAACCTTGTGGTCTCATCCAGGGAAACATTTGAGCAGGAGACGACCTCTGATTTAAGTGGTCTGGTTCCTCGCCAATATTAGCACTGGACGATTTACAGTCAGGATATTGTACCAGCTCGGCCTCTTGCTGTGTCGTAAAAATCTGCTGTCTCTGTAAGTTATCGTATCCGTAAAATTTAGCGGGCTCCCCGTGACAGGTAACCCCGCTGCAGGGGGCAGGAGGCGGAGGCGCGGCGGGGGGAGGAGGAGGCGGCTGGTAGGCGGCCGCGGGGCTCCCCCCGGCCGGGTGGTAAAAGTCCGCTGCCGCGCCGCCGCCCCCCGCCCCGCCGGCGTGCGGGAACCCGGCGGCGGCCGCGCCGTTCCCGTAGAGCAGGGCGGCGGCGTGGCGGCCGCTCACCTCGGGCGCGAAGTGACAGTCGTAGTACGGGGGATGGAGGGGCTCCCCCGCCGCCGCCGCCGCCGCCGCAGCCGCAGCCGCCGCCGCCGCCTTGTACTTGGAGTACAGCGGGTTGACAAAGTAGGAGCTCATCGGGGAGCGGGGGCGGCGGGCGCGGGGCTGCTCTCCCGCCGCCGCCGGTGCCTCACGCCGCGCTCATCCCGCCGCCGCCGCCAGCCGTGCGCGCCCCGCTCCTGCTCTCCGTGTATGTGGTGACCAGGGCTGGAATATAATCGCTCCCAAAATGACCTGCCTCACTGCTTTTACTATTTCCTATTAGGCACACAGCAGCCCGCGCGCGCACACGCGCACACACACACACACACACACACACACACACAGAGAAACGCGCCCATGAGCTCAGGGGGGACTCTTGGCTTCAGTTTACATGTGCCGCTCCTCAGGCGAGAAAAAAACCCGGTGCAGCCCTGCCCGGTGCAGCCCAGCCGCCGCGGCCCCGCTCCCCCCCCGCCGGGGCGCGCTCGCCGGGAGGCGCAGCCGTCCCCGCCGCGCAAATCCCGCGCAGGGACCGCGGGCGCGCAGCCTGGGGGGCGCTTCCCGGGGCTCGGGGCCTGCGGCGAGAGCCGCAGCGCGGCCTGCGCAGCCGGGACGGGCGGAGACCCGCCGGGGGAGCCGGGGGTGCGGGCGAGGGTAGTAAGGGGGGGGCGAAGGTGCGCTGGCCGAGCGCCGGTGCCGGCGGACCCTCGGGGTCATGCGCCCGCAGGCGAGCAGAGCGCTGGGAAATGAGATGCGCGTTTACCCTTGACGCCGTGCACGCATGGCTGAGACTCCAGGTTAATTGATACTAAATGGGAATCATGCCTATGAATATACTTTCCACCATTTCACCCTTGGTGGACGTCATTACCGAGGCAGAAAGAAGGAGGAAAGAACAAAAAATAAATGTGTGGGTGAGCGGTTTATCCGCTCTCTGCGGCTGGAGGGGAGGGAGGCGCTGCCCCGCTGCCAAAGCACCGTGTCCGGTCCTCTCTCCTCCGCTTCGTCCTGCAGCGGGAACCACCTTTTCGGACAGACACCCCCAGGAGCTCGAGTCTGCCCTGTTTTTGAGAGAGGCGAGAAATGTAGGTGAAATATAATACGTGCCCCGCCAGGGCCACGTGTGACTGTCTGGTGTGAATTGACAAAAAAATATTTCTCTTTGCATAAAAGGCACGGCAGCTCCTTCCCCACCGCCCCCACCCCCTCCATGCCCGTTAACTCGCTTTGTCTGGGGATGCTGCCCGGCAGCCCGGACCCGCAGGAAGCCGGGGAGGCTCGGGGACCCTCGGGCAGCGGGCGGGGAGGAGGGGGTGGCAGGGCCCCGAGGGGTCGCAGGGGTTTTTGGTGCTACGAGGACAGAGATCAGCGAAATCCCATATCAAGAGAGCAGCGGGAAGGCAGGAGGCCAGGGCGGGCGGAACGGCAGCGCAGAAACGCCGTCTGACCCCGCGGAGGGACGCGGAGTCCACGCCAGGGACGCCGCCGGGCCCCTCCGCCCGCTCCTCCCGCCGCGCCCCCCGTCCCGCGGGGCAGCGCCGCCAGCACCGCAGCCGCAGGTCCCGCCGGCGCGGAGGGCGGTGCGCGGGGTGCGGAGAGCTGCGCGGGGAGCGGGGCGCAGCGGCGGCGCTAGGGTGGAGCGCGGGCGCCCTCTGGCGGCGCGCGGCGGCGGCGGCACCCACTGCCCGCGGGGGCGGCTCCGCCAGGAGCGCGGGGGCTCGGCGGCGAGCGGCTCTTCCTCTGAGAGCTGTTTGCTAATTGGTTTTCTTCCTTATTCTTTTCTCTTTTTTCCTCTTTTTTTCGCTTTTTTTCTTTTTTCTTTCTTTTTTTTTTAATCTTTTTGTTTCTTCCTCTCCCTTTTCCTTTTTTTTTTTTTTTTTCTTTTTCCCTCCCTTTTTTAGGTCGGTCGGAGTTCACAGTGCCATTTCCTTGGCCCATTTCTGTGATCCTCTTTTATTTTTTTTCCCAGTGCTATAATTAACTACATACAAAGAATGCGCCTCGTTTACACATGGCAGCCAGGAAAGACGCCTGAGCTTTGAAGACCGCTGCTATCGCGTTTTCAGTCATGTTTCCCCACATATTACACCATGAATTCTCCATGTGTGGTAGTTTCGGAGTTATACTTTTTTGTCTCGAACATGTTGTTTTGTTTGCCTGTGCATTTATGTATTTATGGATTGATTTATGTAAACGAAAGTAAAGATGAATCTTTGTTCACCCCCCCCTTCATCACATACGCCTGTGAATTATTTGGTATCATGCGTGCGCACGCGACTGTGCATATGTACAAACATATATTAACACAACCAAAGGGTAGGGACTAAATTATTGTTCAGTTTGACACTAAAACTCATTTCCATGGAAGAACTGTGTTTCGCCGGCCGACACGTTTGATTTTCTTTCTGCCATTTTGAAATGAGCACAGAAACGGTTAAACACAGCGAAAAGGAAAAAAAGAAAAGAGGGAAAAAAAAACCCCAAAACAACAAATATTCAAGGTAAAATCTGTCAATCTGCCTGAAATAAAATATTAAAAAGGCTTGGTGGCATTTTCTTACCAGACCCTGCGCTAGCATCAGCATTAGTGTCGTATGGCGAGAATATTGTTTACGTGTTGTTAGCTATAGATCAACCCCTTCCAGGGTTATTTTCGAAAACATGGAGACGAACGCCATAGGTTTCATCAACAACAGCAACAGAATACCCCGAAAAAATACATTTCAACAAATCAGCAGACTTTGTAAAATCTCTCAGCTTCGTGACCTTCGGGTCTTTTTTGAGTCTTGTTGCCTTGGCCCAACGGTGACATATTGTAATTTATAGTCCGAGATTTTAAGACCTGGTTTGTCTGCATTTTTTGGCTTTTTTTTTTCCCTCGAACAAACACAAACATCAAAATAAGGTGGTTTCAAAGAAAAGCGCCATAGCATATCGTAAACTCATTAGGTCCAGACGTCTAGCCATCTCAATGGTTTTATTATACCACGGTTCTTCCTGTTTTAAAAGAATTATAGGTATCTTCTCGACAATGGATGGGAAGCAATGTAACACCTTTTCCTGGCACTGCATGCTTTTGCCTTTTTTTTTTTTTTTATCAGAGGTAAAAACCGCTGAACACCAGGTCTCTCAGCTCTCCCCTTAATCTTGAATTAACCGAACTGCTCGTAAATATTTACGGGTCCTTCATTTTAATGGTTGCTCTTTAAACAAAGCATTTTTTACAATGAACTTCATCTCAATTATCTTGATACAGTCATGTGTGTTTATAAACGCAGAAGGCATGAGACGCGTCGCTAAATGTGCTCTCGCCAACAAAGCTGAACGTTTGGAAGCAGCCGTGTCCCCCCGGAGCTCCCCAAGCTCCGCATTAAAGAGCGCAGAGGTTCGAAACGGAAAAAAAATATAAAATCGATTAAAAAAATAATAATAATAAAAAGGTTTAAGCGCATAGGCAGAATTTTCCTTCAGTCTCTCTGAAGGCCCGGTGCGGAAACGTTTCCTACATTATCCCAAGAGGCCGCGGATGTTTGCAGGGGGCCCGTGCGGAGCGGGGAGTGCGGAGCCGGGCGGGAGCAGTGCGGGCGCGGGCGCACCTACACGGCCTCTCCGCCACGGAGGTCCGAGGGCCGAGGCCTGCTGGGCGAGGGGGACACTCGGGGTTGTCCCGCGGCCTCTGGGGCTGCCAGAGGGTGCGGCGGGCTCTGCCGTGGGCTCTGCAGCGGGGGCGGCGCGGAGGGGGCGGCGGCGCGGAGGGCATCGCGAGGGGCGCACAGATTCGTCCTCTCACCGCAGCGCTGTCGTTCGGTCACGGCAGACTTTATTGTGTAATAACTGAACAACAATTACAACAGGTCCGTAGTTCGAGGCGCGGGGCGGTTAATTAGTACAACAGTCACCGGGGGCAGGGACACCAGCGAGCCGGGGGACCGGAGGAGTGAGGCCTATTGCGAGCGGCTTCGAGGGTGAGACAACCTCCTAACAGTGCACTAAAGGGGGGGAATGGCTCGTGGCCTCGCTATGGCATCTATTGCGAAGGAGCGAAACTCAGACCTAGAAAGCAGAGGTTTTGGGTAAGGCTTCCTCTCAGTCAATCGCGGGCAGCACAGCACCCCCATTGATTTAAGCGACTGTAATTTAATATATAATTTATTATCGTAATTATAATTACTTTCCTTACCTTTAATTTGGCAAAGTAACTATCTAGACTACATCACTTTTAAGAAACATGTCGAACATTTAACATCAGATGGAGTTCCCAAAGCTAACGTGCACTCACAATATCATCAACCAAACGGTCTGGGAAGGAGAAGGGGGGGATGAAGCGACTCTGCAAAACACGTTCGCGAGCAAGACAAAATTTTCCAAAATACCTGACAGACCACGTTTCACTTCTATCTAAAAACAAATCAAACAAACAAACAAACAAAAAAAATAACAGATTGATTTAAAGTTCAATTTTGGGGGGGGGGGGGGGGAAGGGAGGAAGAGAAACGTGGGGGGGGGGGGTTGAGAGGGCAAGGAAGGAATAAAACCAACCAAAAAAAAACCAAAACCAACAACCCAAAACAAAACCCAAAAGCCCCAAACTCAGAACTAAATCAATATTTCCCAACTACGTTTCTACCCCAGCATTAGTCTCCTTTATTGCCTTTCTCCTTGTTCATCTTTTTCATTTTCATTCTTCTGTTCTGAAACCAGATTTTGACCTGTCTCTCTGTGAGATTTAAAATCCTAGCTACTTCGTAACGGCGGTCTCGAGTGAGGTACATGTTAAAGAGAAATTCTTTTTCCAGTTCCAGAGTTTGATACTTTGTGTAGGGACAACGCTTTTTCCTCGTTGAACGAGCGTGGATCCAGTTTGCTGCAGGGTTATCTGGAAGAAGGGAGGTATATAGGGAACGGGGTGGGGAGGGAGAGAAAGGTCGTTAAATTAATTTAACGAAGGATGGACTGTTTTCACAACTTTGGAGGAATTATCATAAAAGACTTAATGCCCCAGTCTGTTTACTGTACAAATGATGTCTTGATGGTAGGTGGTTATGTGGAGTCTTTTATGGGTGCTTGTTGCTGCTTGCGCTGGGGTAGGCGTCTAGACGTTTTTATAGGTTAGTAAAACTATCAGTTTTGCACATTCGAGCCTTACAGGTTTCGGCAATAAATCAAAGGGGCAATTTCTTTCTTTCTTTCTTTCTCTCCCTCTCTCTCTGCCCCTCTCTCTGCCTCTCTCCCTCTTTCTCCCCCCCACCCCCCCTTTTTTTTTTTTTTCCTTCTTACTTACTTGGGTCAAGTTGCTGCTGTTTCTCCTCCTTCAGATCGCTGCTCGGGCTGGGGTTGTGGCTGCAGGCGGCGGGGTCCTTGGAGCTGCCCGCAGCCGCCTTCTCCCGGGGCTCCTGGAGGAAGGAGCCGCACGTGTACTCGGGCACAACGATCCCCTGGGACTCCCGGGACGAGGAGCACTCAGTCCTTTTGGAGGAAGACGAGGAGGAGGAGGAAGACGAGGAGGCGGCTGCTCCTGTCTCCGGCTTTATCCCGTAGTGGCGCCCGTTGGAGGAGCCGGAGCTGGACGCGGAGCCGCCGCCGCCGCCGCCGCCGCCGCCCGGGAAGCCCGGGAAGGGCTCAATCCATGAGCGCACGTAGCGGCCGGCGTCGGCTGCCCCTAAGTGGGGCTGGTGCATGTAGGGGTGGTAGATCCCGGTCATTGCCGCTGACGGCTGAGGGTGAACCGTGGACCAGGAGGTGGAGAACACGGTGGATTTTGGTGCAAAGCTACAGGAGGAAAAATCTGAACTCTCTGCAACACCTGATGGCCTGGAGGTCGCACTGTGACCTCCCTGGACGAATCTACTCCCGTAAACTTCTTCGCTTTCATGGCCTATGAGAGAATCGACATAGTAGTTACTTATGGTGCCACTAGACGACATTTTAGGCTCCCCTCTTAGTCATATAAAAGGTTACACTGTTAACTGTATATGATACCCTCCCGGAGAACAATCGTAGTATTTTGCAGACTGCAACCCTCAACCATTGGTTGCGGAGCCCACGTGATCATATTTACCAATACTGCGAGTAAATCAATCCGCTAAACTGGGGCTGCTGTGATTAAAAAAAAAAAAAAAATCATCATCAACAACGGCCCCGCGTAGCGCCGCGCAGTTTGCGCGCCCGCACCTCGCCGGGGGCGCCCGCCCTGCCCGCCTGCCCGCCCTGCTTGCCCTGCCCGCCCTGCTTGCCCGCCTGCCCTCCCCGCTCGCCCGCCTGCCCTCCCTGCTTACCCTCCTGCCCAGCTCGCCCTGCCGCCTGCCCAGCTCGCCCTGCCCGGGGCGCGGCGGGCGTGGCCGCGCTGGCAGCCCACGGCCGCGGACTATTTCTTCACCTCCTTTGAGTGATTTCTGCCATTCATTTCTTAATCAATGAGAGGCAGGGTGTTTAAATAAATCCAACAGCCTTGGCTTGCTAATCACACTCCAAGCTGCTGAGGAAACCCGCTGGGAAAGGGGGATTCTTGCCTGTAAAAACAAACCATCGCAAGCTGGGACTGTAACGACTTCTCATAAAACTGGAAAATGTTACAGTAAAAGCACATTGCGGTACTTCCATATTTCAGAGCATGTGCGGGTATTATTATCCGTTCCCCCCCCTCCCGGACAGAAAGTTTCCATGGAAAGGACACACTTTTTAAAAGAGATGCCCATTGTGTTGTTTTAAAACAGGTGGAAGACCTCTGTAATGATTTTATGCCTTTCAATAAAAATTTTATGAGGTGTATTTGATTATAGATTAATGTGTCCCTAATAAAATGGACGGATGGAAACAGCAAAGCCTGTGTCTCCGAGCACAACTGACGTGTGGCTGAACACACGCACCCGTCTCTGCGGAGCGCCGGGGCTGCGCGGCTCCGGCTCGGCCCCCCGGTGCCCAGCGCGGCCCGGGAGGGGCCCGGGCACGGGGAGCGGGCAGCTCCGGCCCTCGGAGTCCCTGCTCGCTGCCTCCTCCTCCCCCAGTTCAGGGGAGCGGGCCCGGGCCTGGCTGGCCACGTTCAATGCCTACGTGCGATTTTTTTTTTTTCAGCTTGCTTTGCTTCCCTTCCCTCCCCTCTTCTCCCTCCCCGGCCCGGGTATCCTTCCCCGAGCGAAACGGTGCCCGGTTAGTACCGAAAACCAGATTACCCACGATCTTCTGGCCATGCCTGCTCTCCCGAGGCGGTGGCTGCGCCGGGATCTGGAGGAAACGCACACAGTTAGTGAGAGCCCGCAGCTCAGCCCGCCGAGGGCACGGCGGCAGCGCTGAGAAAACACTTCCTACTCGCCGACCGGCATGAGGAAGGGACTGAAATTCCTGTTTATTTAAGGATTTATTGCTCTCCTAGTTGTTTTCTTCCTTTTTTCTTCTTTTTTTTTTTTTTTTTGGTCATCTCAGTCCAGCGTTTTCCTTTGCGTTTGCACACATATTTCTCTCTAGAAGGGTTTGTGGTACGGCGAATAACTGCCCCTCGCTCCACGCAGGCATAAATTGATAAAGCAGGGAAATTAGAGTAAGCTTCTTTGTTTAATATACGTTAAACCTTTAGTATGGAGTCAGCTAATTACTTCCCACTGCTGAAACTTCTTTGGTGATATAGGGAGTATCTTTTAAGGAAAAGACAAGGCGGTTAAAATATATGCAATATTTAAAGAGGCTGTGTTTGGGGTTTTTTTTTTTTGAGCGTTGTTTTGCTGCTGGTTTTCCAAAAGAGAAGCACAAAATACCTACGGCCTTGCGGCTTCCGCAGCTTCAAAATGGTGATGCTTTGATTTGAGGAAAATATACCTTTGCTCTACGAGTAAACATGCACATGAGAAACTATTCGCTTAAATTAAATATCAGGGACAAGAGAGAGAAATACAACGCCACCAGCTGCAATAGGAGCAGTATCACTGTCACCAAGTCAGACAGTATTGGCCCTATCTTCCATTTAATTTCTTGATTTAGAAACTGCTTGGAGGAGGAATGGGCGTTGATAGCGAGGAAGTTGGTTTCCCAACGCCAACAGCAGCCACGCTATTTTTCCAGTATTGTTTGAAGGTGAAAGTTTGCACTTCAATTTGGAGTCACGTTCATTTGCGAGCCATTTGCAGTTCTGCTTAGTATTTCTGCTCACAGGCACTCATCCGCTCTCTATCACACGCGCACACGCCCTTCCTCAGTTTCCAGCGCAGAGCTCTGCTAATACCATTTTTCAGCTATGTACAGAAAGGGTTAAGAGTCGTGAACTTCATTATCTGGATGTGTGCTACTAAAACGGAATTGCACGAAATAAAACGATCTCTGAGCAAACAGAAATGGTGCAGGGTGACAAAAGTAGGTCTGAGGAGACTGGTGTACTTCTGTAAGCACGTTTCGGAGCGTTTCTGCTCAAAAAAGCCAACCCCGCCAGATGTTTGAGGCAATATTTTCCCATCCACCATCTTCTGAAAGCTCTTGAGCTGACCAAGAATCGAACTCCGTAACATTTACTTTTACCCAGCTTTGCATTTACTATGTTGAGTTTTTTTTAAGCGAGTAAAGACGTGAAATCAAAGTCTACACATTGTAAGCACGCAGCGACTGATATTTTTTAAATCAACATATGAACGTCAAATAAAATGACACACATATTGCTGACAGCTTGTACTAGAAAGATTTTTGTATCACTTACCATTTATGAGTTGATTAGATGAGGATGTCCAGTTTAGGTCATAATATTTAACTACGTTTTTCTTTTTTTTTCTTTCTTTTCTTTCTTTTTTTTTTTTTTCACTCAGTTTGTCAGACTGCGAACATCACACAACATTTTATCAATTAATCATTTGTTTACAGACACAATTATAAGTGAATTAGGTTTACATCATTTCCCGCACCAGTCTCCACCCCATCCCTAAAAAAAGGAAGGGAGGGGATTAAAAAAAAAAAAAAAAGACAGAAAAAAAAAGAAAAAGGGGGAAAAGAAAGAAAGAAAGCCAAGAAAGCCAGGCAGACACACACAAAGACTAGAAAATGGCAATGTACATCAGTCGAAAGGACTTGTGATAGAGAATGACCAGAAGACCAACTTGCATCCATACTTTAAACATATGTAGAAGACCAAAGGAACGGCAGTAGTTTACAGAGTTTATTGCATTATACATGCGAACAGAACATGCACAAGAGGACATATTGCTGCTGAACGACTACTATTCCACATATGCACCACAAGGAAATGTCTACAATGGAGAAGAAGGAAATATTCCATTTTACGAAGGACAATCTCTAAGTTCATTTGCGAGGATAGTTACATTATAATGTGCTTCTCTTTCCCCCCGCCCCCAAAGTTCCCCCCCTCTTTTTCTCTTAAAGTATTGAACGTACTCAAAATGTTATGGCCCGTGTAACAGCCCCACATAAATACCATTTTGTTAGTAAAAACATGAAAAAGTCACATTGCTTGGATGTTCGACAGTTCCAATAAGTTAAGACCAAATGATAATATTCAATAATAGTTACCCTGCATTACGATGAGAACAAAAATAAATTACACGTGCTAGGTTTTATATATACCATCATAGTAATACATATTCACTTGCAGCGCTAAAAGAAGGACGAAGAGTCACATTCTATCAGAAAAAATAAAAATAAAAATAAAACCAAAACAAAACTGGAAAATGCCGGGTTTTGCCAGAGTCTCTCCTGCTTTTAGCAAGTGGTGGTGCTGTGCCCATTCCTCACTGGTGCCCCCCCCGGGGTTAGGGTTTAAGAGAAGGTCAGATTAGCGGTCAGTTCCCGGATTCGGTTCTCCCTGCTCATCTTCTTGAGCTTCATTCTGCGGTTTTGAAACCAAATCTTGACCTGCCTGTCAGTGAGGTTTACGCTCTTACTGATCTCTAGACGGCGCTCTCGAGTGAGATACATATTGAATAAGAACTCTTTCTCTAATTCCAGTGTTTGGTGTTTAGTATAAGGACACCTCTTCTTTCTGCCACTCTTTGCAGTTAGCCAATTGCTTGTTGGAGTATCAGACTTGATTTCCTCTATCAAAATCAAAGAAGAAGAAGAAGAAGGGAAAAAAAAAATCAAAAATACCTCAGTCTGTTAGAGTGTACCCTTGGCCATGACCCCTCCTCTGCAGTGTCTGGCAGATATGGTGGATGTAGGCATTAAACACAGCTCGGGTGAGGTGTGGGCACGGGGAGGGGAGCTGCTGCCAGGCTGGGCTCCCTGTCCCCGCCATCCGCACCCTGCCCCGCGGCCGCCCCGAGGTCCTACCCCTTCTAGAAATGGGCTCTCCAGTTTTCAGCTGGCATTTAGCGTTTCAACACCATTTCTCCTGGCTCCAGCCCCATGGCCGCATTTTAACGGGTCGAGCCCCGCCATGGCCGCCTCGGGCTCCCACGACACTTGCTACGGAAACATCCCAATCACCAAACACCCTCGCACTGTATTTTGAAGCAGCTTCCCCCCAGCCACCAGCTGAATTACAGCAGCGCACCTAGGAGCGGACAGAGACGTTTTTCCAGCCAAAAACATACACAAGAAACTAACACCCTCTGCCTCGACCCTTTTTTCTTTTCCCTTTTTTTTCCACCCATTTTCCTTTTAGATTCCTTTTTCCCCTACTAGAAACAAATCTGCCCCACACCAACCTAGACCTGAGGCGTTAAATATAATTCAGATAAAAAGAATCTCCATGCACATGTAGGTTAAAAATCGACCTAGAGGTTGCAAAGTACATTTTGATTGCAGATAATTTTGCGTTTTTGGATTCCTCGACACACGCCGTTCGAAAGGAAGGCTTTAATGCACTTTCAAAGCGAAAATAAAATCAGATTACCATCACCTTCAGCTTCCAAACGCATTTCAAAATATTGCTGTACTTTTGGAAACCAACTCAAGGTTATCTAAAGCACCACACTGAAATATTTCACCTTTGGACCAGGCTGATAGCGGGCTGCTGCTTTCATTGTGCATTTGTATCCAACTTCACCCAGCCTGGTAGCACCTATTCCTCACCTATTTTAATAGGATCGTAATTAACTTCAAATGCAATCAAACCGCAGTAATGCTCAGAGAAAATAAATAAATAAAAAAAAATAATCAGCGAAATATTACGAGAGAAAAGTTGAGCTGGTCGTATTTTACAACCTCCAGACCTGCTTTTTTAGAGGTATGGGGCTGCTTTTGGCCGCTGCAGCGCACTAAGGAGCACACGGCTCTATTCCCCGCATCACAGAGGCGGTCTGCATGCACGAGACAGGCAGATCCCTACAGAAAATCTTTGGACCCTTTTGTGTAGCATTTTTTGCCTGCCAAAATCTTCAGAGACCCAGCACCTGCAGCCCGATACTCCTTAGCATTAAATGTGATGGCTGTGATGCTCGTTAGTATATTCGAGCGTGCTTTATGGTGCTGGCATGTTGGAGTTAAACCACGGCACGGCTTAAACTCGGTAATACAGACCTTTACTCTCCTTCTCCTGGACTTCTGGGCTGGACACGGAGCCTTCGGGCAGGCAGCTCCGCTCGTCTTGCAACGTGGACTTGGGCTCGGGACTTTCCACTTGAGAGACTTTAGCGGTGCTGTCTTGGTTGTTCGGGTTTTCATTCATTTTCTTTTCCAGCTGAAGTTGAGCAGATATCTGCGGTTTGGAGCTGCCGCGAGGGTTTAACTGTAACATTACAGTTGAACTCGTTTCAGGGCTATTATTGTACTCTTGGGTTTTCCCAGTGGCGTAGGTCTGGCTCAGTCTAAAATATCCTGGGACGGGAACCTCGGGGTTCTCAATGGGGCATGATTCAGACACCAGCCTCTGGTAGGAAGGGACGTCTGCAGAAATGAGTTTGGATCTCTTATCGGAATACATGCAGCAATTGCTTTCTTCTTTAATATTTGTAGTGAAGGAACAAGTGGGGACCTGCTGTGTAACAGGTTGCTCTATTCGACAAGATCTGTTCGGGTCTGTCCAAGTGTCTACTTGAGGTATATAAGGATGCACATTCATACCCATATTTTGGTGATTAACTTCTCTTTTAGCCAGAGACGGAAGGAGTCCACAGGTTTGCATCCCATACGTCCCAATGTCTGTGCTAGGTGGCATATACATGCTGGCGCTGTTGGAGTAGAAACTGTCACTCCTGCACGCACTGATGAGAGAATCTACTAAAAAAGTATTAGCGGCAGGAGAGCTGTTGGGAAAGGACATTTTGGGGCGGAATTTGAGGAAGAGAGATTGTGTCCTTTGTAGGCTGACATCTCTAGGAAAACATTCCCGTGTAATTGCGGATGCCTCCGCGCGACCACATGACAGCCGGGCCAATGGCAGCGCCCGCCGCCCCGCGCCCCGCCGCCCCGCCGCTGACGCGCCCCGCCGCGCCGCCCCGCCGCGCCCCGCCGCGGTCAACAGCGCCCCCTGGGCCGCCGCGCCGGCACCGCACCGCCCCGCCGCCCGCGCTGCGGCAGCCGCGCCGCCCCCCCCCCCCCCCCGCCGCGGAGCCTCCGCGGGTGCGGAACCCCCTCGGCCGGCACCGCGGGCGGGAACCGCGCCTGCCCGGGCTCCTGTGAGAGCCCCGCGCCTGACAAGCGCGGGGACAAAAGGTTGCGGGATTTATTAATGCGTATTAAGGAGAATCAGAGGCGATCAATAAAAGCCTCATCTACATTCTCGGGCTACTTGGTAATTTTCTTGCTTCTGAAGCTTTTTCAAGAGTTATACCCTCTGTTGCCGCGCACGGGAAGATATTTTATTAACAAATCAATCGAGACTTTGTAAAGGATAAGATTAATAGTTAAGATTTAGCATAATGGCGTTCGCGTTATGAATTATTGAAAATTATACTATTGATTTTTTTCCTCGCTGCTAACCGAGAAGGTCAATTTTTGTTTTAACACAAATCGTCAAATATTAAAAGCTAGACTTTTGTCAGAACTCGAGTTTTATAGGGAGGCTGCATTCCTAAAATTATTTTACAATGCTCTTTCCCGACCGCCTGGGAAAAAAAAAAAACACAAACCAAAAACAAGTGGGATTTTCACTTGCCCAGGAAACTGAAAACATTATAAAGATAATTCCTCCTTCTAAACTATCGCTCTTTAATACTTATGTCCTCTCTGCAACTCTTCGAGCAACTTTTCCTTTCTTTTTAATTTTTTTTTTAAAGTGAAATATAAATGCATCTGTATTATTAAAACAAAAAAAAAGTACCGAAGGCAACAGCAACTGTTTGCATGGCTAATCAGATTTTTTCGTCACAACATTTTAAACGTGCTTCATTGTTTTTCCCCCTCCACTTCGTACCCATAATTACCCCCCCAACTACTCCATTTTAAATAGTGACGGCATAAACTGTTTGCTACTCTTTTTCCTTGCTTTCTTTTTATTTTCTTCATTTATTTTCTTTACTTTTTATTTTATTTTTTAAACTGTTGTCGAACTGGAGTACTTCTTATCTGGGATTAGTGCTGTCAAGGACTCTCATCAAGACAAAGTGAACTTGTGGATAATTTTTGTTTCGGATTTATCCTCCTATTTATTTTGGGCCTTTCTCCCATCAAACCCCCCTTTCAGATCCCCAAGAGCGGGCAGCACGTGAAAGGATTTAAAAAAAATCTAAATGCTTCTTTCGCCCAGCTGAAAACATGCGTTTTCCACCAGCGTGGGTTTGGATTTTCCCCTGCTTCCTGGCGTTTGCACATTTTGCACTTTAGAGCACGCTTTAGACTGCTGGAAACAATAACCCTATTTAAAATTTCTCTGTGGCAATGGGACAGACCTTTTAAAACCTTATCGCAGCTGTTCAAATACAACATCATTGTCAGGTTAAGAGCCAGTGTCTTTTATAGCTGCAGTCTCCGGCTTCTGGGTTGCCGGAGAGTTTAAATATTACCTTCGCAATATTCGCTGCTTTCAAGGTCTCCCCGCAGCATCCCCGCGCCCGGCGCAGCCCTCTCCGGGGGCTGAGCGGAGAGACGGGCGCTCCGGCGAGAAGCCTGCTTAAGATCATGATCAGAGCCATTGCTAAGATTCGCCTGCGCTGGGAGAGAGAGAAGCGGCGCCGGAGACCACGACGCTCCCTCCGAGCGCGGCTTTTCCCCCCCTGGCTTTCCAGCAATTTCCTCTTCTTCAACAACAGCCCGGACAACCCACAGAGTTTAAAGAAACAAAATACTATTTTCCTTGACGCGGTTTAAGACTCGACTGTTAAATCTAATCAGGAATTTTATGCCCATCAGATGGCTCTTTCATAATCTTTATTTACACTTTCGGAAAAGGGGGTCCCAGAAATATCCCGGCTGCAGTATCAGCCCAGAGGTTTGCAGCGGGTTTCGCCCAACAGTAAAGTTAAAACAATAAGCAAACGCTGAGCTGCTTTCCACGCCAGCCTCGCTGGTGCTTCAGGAGCTGCCTCCTTGGCTCCTGAACAGACACGAGGGCTCTCTGGTTTGCCTTTTGTTTCTCATTTGAAAATATTAATTTCTTGCGTGTCATTACACGGAAACTCAGATGATGGCTGTGATGATAGTGATTTAAATATCGCATTCAGGACTGGCAAACGGCTCCGTAAGACCCTTCGCTCACGATAAATCATGAGGGATTTTTAAAACGGGCAGCAGTTTTTTATTGAAAATGAACGGTAGGAAAGTTTAAGTTTGATGTAAATAGAAGTTGAATAAACATGCGAGAGCCACTGGGGAACTCGGGACTTTGGCTCTGGGCATTTAATGTCACTCTTGTTTTAAATCATATTAAAATGGAATCAAGTAATTAACATTAATAAATAAATCAATATTGTGCAATAAATGAGATATACAATCTACATTAATATAAAGGTTTTCCTCTCAGAGCCCCATATTTTTCCGAATGATGGAGGGGAAAAAAAAACCCACAACGCAACCAATAGGTCTATGCAGATGTAAATTACTGTTTGTAATAAAGCATAGGTGGACATTACAATTTTCTCCTCTAGCAAACGTCAGGGCTAAAAACTCGAGGCTACCAGACATGGCAGCGGGGCTTAATTTTCACTGCCTTATCTTCCTAAACCTTATTACTGGCAATATGATTATTTCTCCTCTCGGCTGTGCTGAGGATTCTCATAGCTGCAATTTGCTGTGTTTGTGTCTCATTATGGGAGGGGGATGGGAGAGAGGTACGAAATAGGCTGGATATTCTGCAGATGCCTTCAGTAACAAAGGTATTGCGAGAAATATCTCATTTTAAAAACAGGTTGGAATCCAGGAAGCGTTTAGTAAAATTCACTCATTTAGTTGTTTTCAGGATTTTGTTTAGGTTGTCTTTAAACGCGCAGATTGTATTTTTATGCCACGCTGTTATATTGTAGGGAGATTGAAGAGTAGTTTTTATTTAAGGAAAAAGAAATGGCTACGATATTGTGTCCTTTCTCCTTTTAATAACGCGACTGTCACGTTACCCAGATTTCTATGTGTCATATTTTCATAGAAAGAGTCGGTGTCTGGGCTGAGACCTCAAATTCCCTGGATTTTTTTGACATAGGGCGGGGGCAGGGGAGAACAGGACGGCGTTCTCATGACATTATGTCTTTTCCTAAATATGAAAGCTTATAAAATAAACAAAATAGCACGCTTGCCATGTCTTCGAAGGTGTTATTTCTGAGCGCGGGGTTTGCACAGCAGCTCTGTACTCCCAGCTTCTCCCGAAGCCTCAGACCGTCCTCTATAGGATTTCTATATTTCTGTGGACACAAAAGTGCATTATCTGGTATGATGGGACTTAAGCCTGTAGATTGGTCGCCGATGCAGCCCTCAGCCTCGGTATTTGGGCTGCACGTTTACCTTTCGGCATATTCCTGGCGCTTTTGTAGTTTAATCAGAAAATAAACAAATGTCCTTTTCTTTCTCCTTGAAGGACAAGCCCAAAGACATTTGGAAATAGCTCACAGCCTTTTCAGTCTAGGGGAGTCGAACAGAGAAAGGAGTAAAACAAACAAACAAAAAAAAGAATATGAGAGGTTAAAGACTGGCACAGAATCGTCACTTTTACGAGATTATTAAAAAAAAAAAAGAAAACGGCCTTTCCTTATTCCTCTATGTTGTTTTTTTTTCCTTTTTAATTAACACCACATCCTGGCTCCCATCACTCGCTCACATTCGGCCTCACGGTAATTGCGAGCGGTTAAAGCCCCTCGTACGAAGCCTGACGGGGCCGGGGCCGGTGTGGGCTCGCACAAGGAGCGCTCCTACGCCAGGAAAAACAAACAAACAAACACAAACTGCTAAACATTTCCCTCTCGAAATGCGTATCTCCACCGAGAGACCAGGGGATTGTTCTTCGGGCTCCGTCTGCGCCTGCAAGGGATCCGTCCGGGATCCCGAGGATTTCGGATCGTACAATGCCATTTTATTATCGACGGAAAGGCTATTTCTAGGGAAGTGTTAACAATGAACTTCTGAAAAACAACTCCAACCACCTAACAACACCAACAACCCAGCAGACAAACTGCCAACTGATGCTTTCCCGAGAGACGGGTCTTGAAAAAATGCGGAATATGGCTGAACCAACGTGAAACACATTTCGATGAATTCTGCAAACAAGCAGAAAGAAATGAAGCTCTTTCCTCACATTTTGCCCAAAAGCGCGCATTGGAAAGGAAAAAAAAAACACACAACAGAAAACCAGAAAAACGGAACAAGCTCGGTCACTGGAGAGCGTCCAGGAAATTCATAAGCTTCACTTTAATTTTCTAATCTCTAGTTTCATTTTAATAGATCTCCATAGTACTTTTAAAGAGGAGGATTTCATTCAGCAATGCCTTGGCAAGGTGATGTTCGGATATTAAAAATATCTTCCTTCGCTTTAGTCTCTCTGTCTTTCTTCAAAAAAATAAGCACTCTCGGGATCTAACGTTAATCTCGCTTTTAGATAAAATACCTTTTTAAAATTAAGCTTTCTGCACTGAAAGGTTTATTTAAGAAAAGCCTCGAGGAAAAAATAGAAGATAAACTGTGGAAAATCATGCTTTTGATATTACTTTTGTTCCATCCGCATTAAGGTTGTCCTTAAAGGTGTAAAGAGATTTTCGTTCTAGGGAACGAATTCTGAATATCACTGGGGTATTTTTTTTCTTCCTTAAAATTATGGGATTTTTTTTAAAGCTCGGGTGCATTATAAAAGATTACGACCGCCAAAAAAAAAAATCTTTTAAAGTGGCATATTTCTCCAGCACGTCACGGTTATGGGTTATTTGTTTAATAAATCTTTTTGATGCTTTATTTTCTCATTTGGAAGGCCCTGAAATCTTATCGTTACTTATATATTAGATATTTTATTAGCAGTGGAATTATTATTAGGGGGAAAATAGACTTGAACGCCAGGACGGCTGCGGCATTTCAGCACATGGGCGCGCCCTCCCGTGGCCGCTGGCCGCCAAGCACCGGGGAATTCCTCTCCCAGGCTCTTTCTCCTCAGCTCAATTTGCTCTCGGTCATGGGTTTCTTCCTTTTTTTTTTTTTTTTTTCCCAAATAGAAACTTAAAACTGCTATCATTGAGCATTTATGCAAGATTAATGCTGGGGTGTTTCGGTTTCCGCTGCCCTCTTTTGCCGTGGTTTAGCATTTTAAAGGCGTAATAATCCGCCAAGATAGACTGTTAAAGCACTGCAGGGAACAGAAAATCAAACGACTCGTTCTAGCCCTGTGGATTAAGGCTCGGGAGAGACAAGAGAATTTTGTTCTAAGGTCAGACCAAATGCTTTGAGAAATTGCCCGCGACTTTGCTCATTTCTAATTAATGGGCTTTGTGGGGAAACGCGCATTCTCAGAAAAGCAGCATAGAAATATCCTCTTTTCCCCTAAACTATGTAGCATTTCCTACAGCCCCCGCATTATTTTTTAAGCTAAAACAATTTTTTTTTTTTTTTTTAGCTAAATAAAGGGAGATTAGGGATTTTTCCCGGGGAGCGGAAGAGAAAATCGAGGGAAGCGGGGAGCCCGCCGTGGTCCCGAGAGGAGCGGGGCACACTCCCCGCCCGCCGCGGAGGGCTCACCTCGACCCAGCTGGGATTTTCTTTGCGTTATAATGCATTTGCTAATACGGGCAGCTCTGCGGTCATAAGAGTGTGTGTGGCTGTGCGTGTGTGAAAGAGAGAGGGAGGGAGACGGGGAGAGAGCGAGAGAGTGGGTGGTGGTTGAAAATAACAGAGGAACCTTAAGGCGCCTAATTATTCAGAAAGGTTAAAGGTGATGACCTTGACATTTTGGAAGTTCAAAGGCATACACTTATGTTTTTCTTGCTAAAGGGTTTTAAAAAAATTTTTTTTCAGTCATGCGTCCTTCCGCTTCCACGTCTCGGTTTTTTGAATTCTCGTTTTTCTCCTGACTTATTTGGGCACTTTTTCCTTCCCTGCCTGCGAGCGTGGCGAGAGCCTCTTCGTCCTATTCAAAAAAGGCAAATTCTTTTCTCACTCCTCGCCTTTATTGCACATTGCGGAAATCTCTCTTTCACCCACCAGAAGGTGTATAATATAACCCAATTAAGCTGTTTAGAACCTCGGGTTTTATGGTGTTGTCTAGACAGTTCAAGGTTTTGTAAACAGCCGCGCCAGGTCCCGCAGGACGGAGCGGGGAGGCGCGGAGGGGAGCGGAGCTGCGGGAGCTCCCCGCGCAGGGCCCGCGGCTCCGCGCTGCGCTTCGCGCTGCGCTCGCCCTGCCCAGGAACTACATTTCAGAGATCCACCCCTCTGCCTCCAAGGGTTTTTTTTTTTTTTCCCTTTCTTTTTTTTTTTTTCTTCTTCCTAATCCCAACTACTGCCAATTGTTTATAGCTCCCTCTTGTCTGACTCGCCCCGATCCCGCCGTCTCTCTGCCTTGCCCTTCACTAACAAGTAAACAGCCATTGGCGTTGGGGATTCTGGGCTTTTCGGGAGCCTGACCAGTTTAAAGAAAGTCTTTTTCGTTGTTTGTAGTAATCGCAGCACCGTCAGAAGTGACGGGCAGCAGACAGCCATGTTGGCTCTGCCTCACAGCCAGCGCGGGAGGCTCCGCGTACCTACAAAGGGGCGGTTAGACGGCTAAACTGTTATTCCTTTAAAACGCGTTCAAAATAACCCGCCTAGGCTTCCTGCCCTTATTATTTAACTGAGCTTGGCTCTAGCCCGGGAAACGCTACGATCCTTTGGAGATGGAAATCCATACAGTGCACGGAAGTTATAACCTTAACTTTACTATAAACCATTTATTCACATGAAAAAGACAGTGGCCCATGCTTTTGGATGACAATAGAAACATATATATATATTTTATGTATAGCGAAGGTACATTTACCATCTCTTAAATTAACCGCATTCACTTAAAGGGAGGAAAGTGTTATCCTAGCTCACAAGCAACAACAGAGCCCCCCCGACCTCAATGAATTGTAAGCAAAAACTACCAGACACACTGCAGGTCCATTGCTGGTACTGTAGGAGAGGAAAAAAAAGCACCTTTGGCGAGAAACACTTGAGAGTGGACAGTTGGATTTACCCTAGTTTCCCCTTATCAGGAATCTGCTCCGCCAAGCCCCGAAATCTCCAGTGGCCATTCAGTGTGTGGAGTTGCACGTGAAAATGAAA
This sequence comes from Cuculus canorus, assembly GCF_017976375.1. NCBI lineage: Eukaryota > Metazoa > Chordata > Aves > Cuculiformes > Cuculidae > Cuculus > Cuculus canorus. The sequence continues at coordinate 24,293,624 of NC_071406.1, read as the reverse complement.
CTTTAAGTTCCGCAGGGTGGATATGTCATGTAAACCAATTTACTTTTGCATTCAGATGGCATGTCAGAAAGACCGATATATTCTTTGTTTTTTCTTCTTTCTTCTTTTACTTTTTCTCTCTCTTTTTTTCTAAATTTTCCTTTCTTTTTCATTTTTCCTTTTTTTTTTTTTTTTTTTTTTTTTTAAAACAAGGGATTCCCAGTGAAATATTGAAGTCGATCTCTGTTCAGTTTCTTTTCTTTCATCCTTCGATTCTGGAACCAGATTTTAACTTGCCGGTCAGTGAGGTTGAGCATTCTGGACAACTGTAGTCTTTTCTCTTTGTTTATGTATACGTTGAAGAAAAACTCCCGTTCCAGTTCTCTTATCTGATATTTGGTATAGGGACACCTCTTTTTCCTTGATCGCTGGGGAATTGCTGAAATTCAAGAGAGAAGAAACTGATTTATGCTGTTGCTAAGAACATGCTCATCTAGGAAGGGATGTGAGACTTTGACAATATCCCATTGCCTGGAAAGCAGCCCTCTAGCAGTTAAAAAAAATATTCCTTGGGCTTTTACTCTCTGCGTGACTTAGAAAAAGAAGAAGGAAAAAAAAAAAAGCGAATATTTCTCAACTTCTCCTTAAAAGAGAGCACTCCGAGCAACATTGAGAGATATTTAAATGGGCTGGAAAATATCCAAGTTTCTCAAACTCTTCTTCCCCCCCCCCCCCCCCCCCCCCCCCCCGCCCCTAACGAACGAAGATCTTAAGCCCTAAACCGAAGACAACTCGGAGCACTACCTGTGAAATCTCTCCATCTCCCCCCCGCCATATCAACAATTTAATAACAATTAATATCCTCTTCCAAGAATACCTTAAGCCCACCTAAATTGGTTTCCTATCGTAAACACGCTTTACAACGGTAAAGGAAATCTTATAGGATATATAAAATCCTTTGGATGCTTATAAAATTGCACATAAAAAGCGGCTTGACAAAGTGTTGGCCTTGTACTCTTGCCCCCAATTTAGTACTGATACCTACCTGAACTGTTGCTCTTCTCTGCAACAGCTTCACCAGAAGGGGAATCGGCGCTGTTTGCTGGTGTCACTTTCTTCTCTTGGCTGGAAGGTGTTTTACTGCAAGTGCTGTTCTGGGCTTTCAAGTCGCCCTTCTCGGCGTCCCCCTCGCCCTCGGAGTGCTGCTGGTACGGGGGTCCGGGGGCTGTCTCGTAAAACTGGTCGAAGCCTTGCGGCAGGATGCCGTTCCTCCCCACCGAGCTGTAGAAGTTGGAGGCGGCGGGAGACGGTCCGTGGTGGCCGCAGACAGGGTCCGTTTTGAATAACATTTCCGTCCTCCTGTTCGCAGGCTGCAGAAAGTCTCTGTGCATCACCTCTTCAGCGGAATAATAAGGAGCATAACTGCCCCTATACTGCCATTTGCTGCGCTCTAATCCGTATTCCCTGAATGCTACTTCGCGCACAGGTTGGACATGAGGTAAATTAGAAGAATAAGGAAAAGTCATTTGACAGGACGACGATTGCGACAAAAAAGAGGGTTTCGTCGAGAAATCTGAGGGTGAGACGTAATAAGCGCACCCTGGCAGATACATATTGGATGTGCCGTGACTGCAATCGTCAAACTCAGTCATGTCTTCCTTTTTGCGATTGCAAGCAACCAGGAGGCTTCAATGCATTGAACAAGATCCATCTATTGCACAAGAGGGTTTGGACAGGATCAACTAAGAAAAAATCCCCACCGTGTGCTGACGTGCAATTCATCTTGATTGATTCTAGTGGTAATTATGTCACGTGACGCGATGTAGAAATGTCCTTATATCTATATCAGCCCCTCGGAAAGGCTCCTAAGATCTCTCCAAAGAGCCCTCCCAGCACGGAGAGACGAGCGCAGCGTTTGTCCAAGCACAGGCGGTGCCCCCCCTCCTCTCACCAGGCGATGGGGTGCCCGGAGGTGCTGCGGTGCATCACCTGGGGCCGCGCCTGCCCCCCGCCCGGCGCGGAGCCCCCCGCCCGCATCGCAGCCCGGGAGGGAGCAGACACCCTCGGGAGCCCTCGGAGAGAGGGGTGCGGGCTCCCGGCCGGCTCGGGAACGTGATCGTTCCTCCTCAGAGGGAGCGATGCTCGGTGGCCGCCGCTCACGCGGGTGATGAGCGGGTGATGGTTCACTCAGGAAAGCCAAGTCCCATTCACACGCTTGGGCGTGCGAGTGAATCTGCCCGCCCGGCTCCTGCAATCCACAGTTGGCATCAAAACCGGTCGCGAAATTCAGAGCCTGAGTCCCGATCACCTCATTTTCCTTCGCTTACGAGCCCAAACACTGCGCGCTTGTGTCAGGGCGCCAGAGGCAAACCGAAGTGAGAAACACACAGACAGAACATCTCTCAGTAGCCGGTTTTATGAAAGGGAAACACTTTCGGGCTCTTCTGGAAAGCAAAGAGCTAGGGCAGGAAGAGAAGTCCACCAAGCACGGTTTCCTTGGGAAGCAGAGCAATACACAAAGTGACCTCTGTTCCCGTGCCTCCAACTCCCACCAAAATGTCCATTTTCATTGGAAGGGAAAAGCAGGGCTGGGAGCGAGTGACAGGCACAGCACCCGCCAGCCCCGCGGCCGCCCTGCCTTCGAGGGCTCATTTTGGCCAGTTTCCTGCTTCTGCTTTAAATATGATTTTACATAGATGAGCACAAACCGGGTCACAAAGGCTGAAAAGGGAAGAGAATAAATAATACGCGCCAGGCACAGCCCTTTGCTCTAGCAATCCCTCATTCCAGCACCGTTTGCCAGCTCTCTATGGGAATGCCTTTTCCGCCACCGTTCAGCATAGCCAGAGCAGCCCCACCACATGCCGCTCTCCAAATGCACCCCAAATGTGGGCGAGCTCTCCACGCCGAGCAGGGTCGCCCCCTGCCACCCAGGCAATCCCCGGGCGCTCCGACCGGGCGACAGGCCCCACATCACCTCCAAAAGGGCAGCTTCCAAATCCCACAGCATGCAGAGAGCCGAGCAGGTAGGGAACCGGTCCCGGAGCGTGGCCGGCGAGCCGGGGGAAGGCCCGGGAGCAGCTCGGCCAGGCGCAGGCTGCGCGCCCCCGGTTCCGCGCCGCCAAGAGGCTCCGGGGGCGGGAGCCCCGCAGTCCAGGCTGCGCCCCACAGCCTGCCCCCCGCTCCGCCGCCGCCACTGCCACCGGCACGGCCCCTCCTGCAGCCCCGGCCCCCCAGAGCGGGCGAGGGCTGCCCGAGGGGCATCCGCGCAGAGCCCCGGCTCGCTCTTTCTGAGCACCGGGAGATCAAAGCCAAGAAGATAAGATTAAACTCGTGCCTTCCCCCCACCTTTTCTTTCATTTTGTCCCTTTTCTTTGTACATTATGGTATTTTTCGCCCTAGTGCATCGCTCGCAAGCCACCTCAAACGCCACACATTGCTCCCAGCAGATAGACCCACACAAGGTATCACTAGAAATCAAGACATAAAACCACCATTCTCTCCCTTTATCGGTAACTTCAGAGCCTTGTCGATTCTGCTGCAAGACACGAACAACCCCCTAAAAACGATGCCTGCGCAGCTAAAATGGCTCCTGTGTCACTTACCACCCTGAGCTTGCAGCAAAGCAGGGCAGGGATCCGTTTGGATTGTACCCCAGGTTTCTGGTCGCTTATCTCATCTGGAGAGATGGCTCTGGGAATCTATGGAGCTTCATTTTCTTTACCATTCAAACAACTAATCGCGCCTTAGATAGAATCCTTCACCTTTCTTTCGATGCAGCAAACCTAGCATCAATTAAATTTTGGCGCAGGAGACAACCGGCTTCAGCTAATTCAAGTTCAAAGACATGGCGACGATTTGTTAACACGAAAACAGCCCTTTTAGGAAACAGTCCCTTAAAAAAAACAATCTAATTTGGGGAATGTGAAACAAATATCGCAGCAGAGACCCCACTGGAACAAGGCAGAGCTGGGGGTCCCCGCCTGCCAGGGTATTTTCATCCTGGGGTCGGTTCGCCAGCTCTGAACACCATACACATCAACCCCTCCAGCCCCTCTTTTTTCCCTACGCAGATTAAAATAGCATCGAAACATAAATGCACATCATGTACATAGTCAGGCGAATACTTTACCGTTAGGCGTCTTGAAACATCTGCAACGGTTGCCTGGAATTACCAAGTATTCAGGTCCAAGTGACATTTCCAAAAGCCCTCCGTGGAAATTAAGGCGACTTGCATAACATTCGGGTTTAAAAACGTACCCAGCCCGACTGGAGAAGATGCGGTATTTTTGTGCCACCCAAGATAAGACACTAACTTGACCTTAACTTTGTTATGGCGCCCCTAGTATCTGGAGAACGTGAACAGACACTGTCTGGCAGCTCTCGTAAAAACCGACTGGAGAAGAGATTCTGAGTCATTTCATTTATTGCCACTACAGTTCTGCAAGAAAGCTTTTCCTCCCTGCCAAACTTTAATTATTTATGCTCTTTTAGGAAGCACAAAGGCATCCAGAGCCATTCCCGACAAGCCGAGTTGCGTTTGCAGCCTTATCAAACGAGGAGGAATGGAGAGCCCCCTCGGAAGGGCTTTATCACGTTTAGGCTGCGGTCGGAATGCAAAGATGTTTATGTTGAAGTAAATAAAAGGATGGACGGTCGTCTGCGTGCTGCGGGGGGACGCGGGCGCAGCAAGCGGGTGCCCGCTGCTCCCCCCCGGCACAGCATGCACCCACAAAGCCGGGGCGGGGGACGAAATGAAGCTGGAAGGGCACCCAGTCGGAGGGCGTGAGGTGCCTCCACCTCACTCGGGTGCATCTCCCGCACGCCCACCCGTCGTGCCGCACACGCGTGTGCACACCAGTGCCCAAGGGGCGGCCGAGGCGGGTGTGGGCAGGCAGAGCCGCACAGGCAGGGCGCGCCCCGTGTCTGCAGCTCTGCCACACGCGGCTGTGCCTCCCCACACGCCCTGAGCCACTGTCGTCGCCCGCTGCTGAAACCCAGAGCACGGGCACGCTTGAAATCATGCACCATTTTCTCCTGCCTGTGCATCTTTCCAGAGTACGAGCCCTCAAACATGTATGTCTCCGTGTGCGCACACACGGTTACACACTACGGGCGCTGCTGCAATAAGTGCATCCATGTATGTACAGACACATACGATTATACACAATACACATACTTTCGCATCACATCCCACTTAAGGTTCTACCTCCTCTGATTTTTCTCCCTTCGTGGGCGATTAAGACTAGAAGCTTCACAATAAGCCACCGTCGTGGGTCTTATACGTTTAATAAATAATACATTTCTTTTCACATCTTTTCATCCGACGTTCTTCTTCGGATTTTCCCATCACCCATGTAATAAAGGGACTGGTTATACTGGGGCGGGTTAGGACAGGGAAAGACGATATAAAGAGTCTATTTCTCATGGACTGTAGCAGGCTGAATGTACTCCAACAGAGAATAAGAAAAGGGGTTTTATCTGTTTTTCGCTTTTCTCCTGGCTTGCATCATTGGGTTGCTTCTAGTTTTTTTAATTAGGGAAATGCTCCTGAGTGAAGAGACTTTTATTGTCCGCAATGCGCCAGCTTCCAGCACAGGGGCCGAATGCGTCGAAGGTTTGGAGGGACCCAGGGATGATGCCTCTGGCTGTAGGTGGCTTAGATGCGCATCCCTTCCCTCGGGGAGCCCTCGCCGGGAGCTGCGTCCCCTCGGCTTTTCCACTGGCAGTAGCCCCGCCGTAAGCGAGGTAGGTTTTTGTCTACATTGGGCACTGCGGTAAGAGTGGCCATTCTGGAGGGCTAGAAAAGCGCCTGCGAGTTGGTCTGGCTTTCCTTCTCCCTCCCCAAATACCACCCGGGCGTTACCTTTGGGGGCTCTCTGGAAAGCTTTCAGGAAGATGGCCGCATCTCTGTCCTCCTATAAATCCGGCATTTACCTCCAAACTCATCTGGACCACTGTGTCCTTGCGAGCAGTGCTTGCAGGCAAACGAAGGAGTAGGAGCAAAGTTCAAATATATTTCCTTATGAAATAATGAGTTTATTGCCTTCAGGAAGGCAATAGCTCGTGTAAATAGGTAGCTGCTTTGTGCCGTGCCTGGTGATTGTTTAGCCTTGTTGCATACGCCCCGAACAACCATATCTGAGCCTACTTTATATACTCCGCCAGCGTGATGATTATTACTGTTGGGAGAGGCAACCCAAGGGTTTGCGTGTGAAAACACCACTTTATTAGAAACAGATTTAAATGGAAATTGCAATCAAAAGACGTTTTAATCTGTACCTAAAATTTCGTGAGAGGCTTTATTATTACTGTTTTCTGAAGCATCAGACCAAGGCAACATCGAGGGTTTCCCTCGGCTCTGCGGCTCCGGCCAGCACGAGGGCTCTGGGGCTGCAGAGGGTCCCGGCAGAGAAAGCCTGTCAGCAAGATGTGGGGAAAACCGATTTCACTCCCGTCCTGGAATAATAACCAGGTCTGGGCAATGCTCCCAGCCCCTCCGGTCCGGTTATCCCCCGAGGTTTGTGTCTGGGCAAAACACCCAGAGCGTTCCCTTCTTTCCCTCGTAAAACCCTCTGCGGAAACGGCCGTGGGGACGGTCTCACAGAATAATCAGCCCCCCCTCAAACCTCCGGGCTCTCCCTTCTCCTGAGCCTGCAGCCCCTGGGGGCGAGCGGGGGCTCCGTTCGCCCCCAGTTCTGGCCCCTGCCGCGGCCCCAGCCCGCCGCCGCCTCGGCACCGCCCGCTCCGCCCGTTTGTTCGGGGCAGCGCTTGGACAAGGCCAAAGTCAGCGGCGCGGGGAGGGCAGAGCCCGGCGCGGCCACCGGGGGCGGCACAGAAGACGCCCGGCTCCGCGCCCCCTCCGCGGGCCACCGGGGGACGGGGATGGAGGAGCGCTCTTTCCCGAGGGGGATCCTCTCCCCTGTGCCCCTCCTGCGCCCCGAGGTCGCCTCCGGAGGGCACACGGGGCTCCCCTCCGCCCGTGCCGCTGCCGTCGGGGCGGGCGGCCGGGAGCGGAGCCGCGCGCAGGTTACGCGCGGTCGTCACGTGCCCTGCGGCTCCGAGCGGGGGGTGGGAGAAAAAGAAAGAAGGGGAAAAAAAAAGAAAAAGGTTTATTTGTTAACCGCTATCCCCCGTCGCTGCTCGAGCAGGTTACTCCAAACCACAAAACAAGCCGGCGCCGCAGGCTCGCCCTGGCGCGCAGGGCGGCAGCTGAAGGGAGCGGCCGGGACTCAGAGCTGACGTCTTTACTAGACGTTATTCCTTTATTTTGCTGCAAAATGGTGTTTACATACAGAAAGAAGAAATCGATTTTAGTTTAGCACCGCCCGTTCTCCGGGGAAAGAGGGGGGTAAGAAGCAGAAGAAAATCTACATAAAAGAAGAAAGAAAGGTTAAAAGCTGATAATACAGGTTTCCGTGCCGGCCCGGCTTGGCTTCTTCATTTTGGCTAAGAACTCAGCGTTTGCCAGTTTACGCAGGAATCCTACGCGTTTCAAGAACTTGGTTTAAACCGTAAAAATACACACTTCCCGCGAATGCGCTCTACTCTAGGGGTGAACACTCCAGGCACAAGTCCATGCAGGAACGGGTGGACTCTGCTCTAGTACATAGAAAGCGCCTGCTCTCGCATTACTACTCTCTTCTTTTTCATCCGCCGGTTCTGAAACCAAATTTTAACTTGCTGATCGCTTAAATTCAGTCTGTTTGATAGTTCTTTCCTCTTCTGTCGGTTAATAAACTCATTGAGGAGAAACTCGTTTTCCAATTCAGCAATTTGTTGCTTTGTGTAAGGTTTCCGTTTCTTTCTTGATCTCCCCTGGGTGGGGCACCAAGGCAAACCTACAACAAACACGTCGATAATTTAGTGAATTAGGTCTGAGTATTCGAGAGAATATGAAAAAAGAAACCAACCAAATAAAAAAAAAAAAAACACCAAACCCCAAAACCGCAAGATAACAAGGGCTAAACTAGATCGGCAAACAGGGCAAAGCACATCTGAGGACAATTTTTATCTGCCTTCGACCCGGATTAAGTGATTATCGCTCGGAATGGGCTACAGGAGGGATACAAAGCAATTACAGGCATCTCTTAGAAAGCAAGTATCGCTAGGTCGCCTCTAACTAAAGCGAGATATTTAAGGCATACCATCCTGCACTGAAGGTCTGAGGCATGACTGGACTGCTGCAGGCTGAACTGTCAGGTTCAAGTTGACGGAATTCTTGATGTCTTCCTTTAAGCTGGAAGTGCAGGAATTCACTTCAAATAGAGCAGCTGAGCCATGCAAACTTCTCTGCAAGCTCGAGTGGTCATACTTTACAGGCTTTAAGTTGGCTGTGTGAGTAACAGTTGGGTCATTTGCAAAAGATTGCCTCTGCCTGCATCTCTCCTCTTGTTTGGAGCTCGCATCGTGGGCGTAATATTTATTGTTGTCTTCCAGGCACTCTTTGTTGCCGTTGGAGCTGATGTTGATTGGAACGGAGCCGGGGAGGTAAGGCTGCGCCGCGCCGCCGAACGCGTGGCTCTGCGGCTGAGCTGCGCACGAACTTGAGCAAGTCCACGGGATCGAGCTCCGGGGGTAGGAAATGGTGGGCAGAGCCGCCAATTGACTGCCATTAGCCCGCAAATTGGGAAAATAAAAGGAATCTGGAGATTGCAAATTCAAGAGAGAACCAACGTAGCCAGATCTGTAGAGACTGCGATCACACATTTCCAACAAAGGACTTCAGCTGTTCTTACAGCAGTATTTAGTTACAACAGGGAATAAGCGGAAAGCCTGAAACGATTGGACGAAACTTTGCAGACAGGTTCTTCAAAGCCGGTAATTTCAGCACCGCCTCCAGCCACCGAGCCACGGAGTCCCCCCCTTTTTTTTTTTCCCCTTCTCTTCCCCCCCCCTTTTTTTTAAAGTCTTATGATAACACTTGAAATATGAAAATACCGAGCTCGCAAGGGGGAGGGGAAAACATGGTCTCCGCTTCTATAAAAGTAGCCGGAGCTGGCTGGCAGAACCGCGAGGGCAGCGGAAAGATGAGGGGGAAACAAACATCTGCAGAGCTGCAGAGGGAACGGGGCAGCCCCGGGCGCAGCTCCCGGCTGGCAGCACCCCCGGGCCGGCCGCCCTGCGCCGGGACAACCGCACCCGCCAGAGGAGAGTGCGCGGAGGGCTGGGAACAACCTACGGTGGCTCCTTCCCAGTAAGGGGAAGATGTAACTGTTCAGGGCACACATATTTATTTCTGCCCCTGTAAAGACCTTGTGCGTGTGTGTGCCCAGAATACGTATTTTGCCCGTTTTATATATGCGGGTTTTTTAATTGCGAGAAACGTGATATGCATCTGCATATGCTTGCAATTAAAATCTTAATTGATCGGATATTACCCGGATCGTCATTCTGGTACACTAGTGATTGGTATACTCTTAGGTCAACACGTCTGCCTTTTTTACCTTTTATCCTCACTCCTTAGTGAAGACAATTTTTTTTTTTTAAAAGCTTCTAAAACTCAGGGTTTATTTTGTCTTTAAAATATAATCAAACACCAGCAAATCGAGAATAACTGCAGCAACAGCAGAGGACTACTTGAGCAAGCCACAGAGATAATAAATAAATAAATACAAAGATCGAACGACTGCAAGAAATAAAATGCCCGGGTCTGCTCTACAGCAGAAAGGACGTGAGTGCAGCGATGGGCAGAGTCAGCCTCAGAGAGATGCCCCGCTGTTATCTCCCAAATTACCCATGAGAGATTTTTTCTCCTCTGACAAGAAAATTATCCCTTGCGGTGTTATTTTTGGGGAATGTCCAGTTTTTTACATTTTGGATAGATCAAACATGAACACCGTTGTCCTGTTATCGTTCCTATTTTCCCTGTAGCGCCCGAGGGAGTACGACTAAAATATCTGAGAGCATCCTTACGGGAGGTTGCTGGTGTCCTTTCCCAAGCCGAGGCCCCGGTGTGCTGCACCTAACGGTACCCGCAGCTGGCGAACCGGCCCGGAGGTCTCGGGGCAGCATCCCCCCTGGAGTCCCGCTCCGGGCACCGCAGCCCAGCCGGGGACTTTAGAGGCCCATCAGTCACCCGGATCGGGCGGTTCTATCCTCGGCCACTTTTCCACGGGGATCTCCCCTAGTCTGAGCAAACCTAGCTTCAGGCACAGACTTAATGCCATGACTTTGCCACTTTCAAGGCTTCGATTAAAAACTGGAATCTAGTTAACAGGTAGGGTTAATTTTCCGTGTTATTGTCCTGTTATTCATAGTTTTAATCATGGTTTTATTTCAACGCCGAGATCAGAGACGCTGCTCCTCTTGACATTTTCCTAATCAAATTCATCTTTCTGTTTAATGGGAAATAGGGGTAAATTCTGCAGTAATTTAATTGCCCTGGAAGAAACCTTTAACTGATGGCTCTCTCTCTTAGACCACACAGGACCACACAGGCATCGCTGGAGGATATTACTGACCACTGCCTTTAATTTTTATTGTTTGAGTTATGTCTACCAATTGAATCTCCCTCTTATTAGCTTACTTGTTTTCTGCTTCTTTTCTCTCCAAAACGATGGGTCATATTTTCTTTTCATAATCGCCTCTTACGAAAAAGCTGATTCTGATTTTCGGAAGACAGCAGAAGAGTTCAAAGACTATATTTTTTCCCACAAGAAGCACAAGGAATGGATGTGTGTTCCCAGTTACCGGAAAGAAAGGTGATACTTCAAACTAAGTTTTATGGGGTTAGAGAAAACAGAGCTTTCAATTAATGTTCAACTCATCTGTAATTGCTAATTAATACCGCGGAAAAAAAAAAAGAAAAGCAAAATTTGGAATAGCTGGAGACACTCACAGCCGCGGAAAGCCGTGTTTATGTTTAAATCTGCAGGGAAAAGAACTGACAGGAACATCTTGTTCCCGGGGCTGCTGCCGTGGTGCAGAGAGCTCGAATGGATTCGTGTTGTTTTTTTTCCAGCCGCAGCCGGCTTCTGGTTTGGGGGGCGGCGTTTCCATGCCGTGGGTGTCCCCCTGCCTGGGTCTGTACAGGAAATGTCACCGCTGAGGAGCAGAGCGACCCGGAGGGCTGCTTTCACACGCTCCTTTCCGCCCCTTTTATTTTTTTCGGGCCGTGTGTTAAATAGGCAGCGGGATGAGCCCGAACATCAGAGCTGACCGCACGCTGTAATTCCACCGCATATTCTCCCAGTTTACATTCGAAGGCTGCTCTGCGTGTGACCGAGGAGTCTCTCTCGCTCATTTATCACTCTCAAACGCGGCTCCCAAAGCGAGGGGAAGGCTTCCCCTGCCTATGCCGGGGGTTGTCCAGGAGATGGCAGGATTGCCTCAGACATGGCTGGGAATTCCTGCTGCCTGCCGGGAGCCGCGCTCCACGGTGGCTGCTGGGCGGGCGAGCCGGCCGGCCTGCAATGCATCATTGTGCCACCGCGCATTTGCAATACGCTTTGTCGAGGTACATATTAATTATCTGTAATAACGCACGCTCTATTTAATGCGAATCACGGTGCCCTTTCCTCTCCCCGTGGAGGGCTGTGCCGAGCATCCTGGGAAGAGCCCAGTCTGTGGTCCCGGGGCTTTTGGATAACGCTTGTCAATGCTCGGCTCCAGGCTCAGGAAACCCTTTTGATCCACCCGGGTAGGTGGACGGGCTGGTGTGCCCCGGCCCGCAGCCCTGGCCTCGCCTCTCTCTTGGCTGCTGGTTTCTTAATGTTTCTGCACGTTGTTATGAAGATAAAAGGCGACTCCTCTCCATCTGGTACCTATTTGCCAGCCAGTCCGGGTTTCCTCCTGCCCTGGAAAGGGAGCTCTGGCCGTGGCAAAGCCGCGTCTTCCGAGAGCCCGGCAAAGCCAAAGGTTAAGTCTGGAAAGAGGCAGGGAACAGCCCGCCACGGCTCCGCGGCCGGGAAGTAAACAGCTCGGGCAGTGCCCGGCCTTCCGTCTGGGCTGAAAAACTTCTCCGGCATGAATAGGACCGAAGTATCTGTGGTTGGGGTGAGGAGAGGTGCCAAGGGAGGGCGGGGGGAGAAGGCTTTAAAACATTCAGAGAAAACAAGGCTTCATCAGCAGAGAGGGCTGTTCCAGGTACTCGAGTGATGTGCCACGCAGCCTCCTCTTTTCCCAGCATCAACCAAAAATGCACTTTGAGATAAAATCTGAAGTGCTGATTTTTGGTGGTTTTTTTTTTTTTTCCTCTTCCGTTCGAGGTAAATAAACGTCTCAAAAGCCATGAACGTGCACGAGGGAGAGAAAATGGAAGGAAGAGGGCGCAGGAAGATAGCTCCCTGCTGGAGCCGGCCGGCTGCGGAGCGAGGGGAAAAGGCGCCGGCGCTGAGCCGCGCGGGGCTGCGGGCAGTGCCCGGAGGGGAGAACAAAGCGGCCACCCAGCACCGGCCCTGCAGAGCGGGCTCCGGGGGGAGAGGGGACAGACACACTCCCCCCTGCTTCCCACCTCGCGTATTTCTTGCGGCAGAGTGTCTTTCTCCGAAGAAAAGCTCTTTCCCAGCGGCAAAGCGCTCTTGCATGCGCCTTTCCCTTCCTCAACTCGCCTCGCGTCCTGTCTACTTCTCCTTTCCCGAGCATCGCAACCTAAAAGTGGATCTGGGAAGAACCCAGGAAACACTGAAGCCCGCGAAACGCCCTGCTGAAAAAAAGAATGCGATTTTCTTCCTCTTTTCATGTATAGCGAAAAGAAATCGTTTTATTAAAGACGGTTCAGGAACAGTTTGACATCATCGTTAACAGCTTGGAAGTTCAGCCCATGTTTCCAAGACAAAGTAAGAGCAGACTTTAAGACAAGAAAAGGAAGCGATACGGTTTGTGGAAAAATAGTCTTACCGTATGTCCTACCCTCATACGCTGGTAATCAAAGTGTTTAGAGCAATAGTATACTATAATAAATAATACTAGTTCGGAACACACACGTTTTAATAATTAGACGAGGCACATTAACGGCGACGATCTCGCTTCTTTCTCCTAGCAGTTGACTAGCGTGTCTGATCACTCTGTGTATGTCTTAACATCCATACTAGGTTTAAAAAATAAAAAAATGGACAAAATCCTAGCCTTTCAGTCTACATAAATTATGGCATCTTTTGAAATTCCTTATTTATTGCTTCTGTCATTAACACCCGTTTATTTTTGTAAATCAAAAGTTAGCGGTGAACTTCACTTCTCTGACCAAGAGTTCTTTATAAGCACCGTGGCTGCAGGAAGGAAAAATCTCGTGCTTGTCCGGACAAACAGGCTAAAGCAGGCGTTTTACACGAGGTCTGCGCGGGTTTATACACACCACCATAGCGGCAGCCTCTCCCCGGGCTGCAGGACGAGACCTCGGCCCATCAGTCCCGCCGAAGGCGCTGCCCCGAGGTGCCTCGACCTGCGGCTCCGCGGACCGCCCAGCGCGCAGCCCCGCAGCCCCGCAGCCCCTTCCCGCGAACAGGCGGCTCCTTTGTCAGTGGAGGAATATTAAATCCTTCCACTGGAAATGAAACCGCGGGAAAAAACACCCAAAAGAACAAACCAGCGCCACAGCCCTCCCCCCCCACCACCAAAAAAAAAAAAAGAGAAAGCAAAACAAAAAAACTTCCAACTCCTCTCTCCCAAAACCAAACCAAAGCCCAACCAAACCCAAACCTGCGGAGGCGGGGAGCCGTGCCTGGGACTGCGCTCTACAACCCGCAACAGCCCGGAGAGATTCTCCCTCCTTCTAAAAACCAAATAAAAATGCGTCTGTAGACGTTACCCCTCCAGGCAATTCGCGATTCTCCCCGGTCCCGACGGGCTCGGCAGCGGCCGGACTCTCCGGCTTTCCTGCATTTTCCAACTGATTTTTTTTTTTTTTTTTTTTACTCAGCGTGTTTTGAAGTTTACGATACCAAATCAAAACTGACACTTTTTGGCACTGGTTGTTGCTCAGAGAGAAGAAGAAATATTACAGAACCCCCTCCCCCAAAGAGTTAAGCATTTAAGAAAGTTATAACTGTAACCGCTCAACATATTTAAATTCGTTTATACTGGCCTAGAGGGAAGAACAGAAAATATAATTAATGTTAATAATATTATTGTTTTCAAAAGGAAGAAACAGAACCATAATTCAAGGTTTGTCAGCGTTCCCTTCCATTGAGAGCAAAACGTTGACGTTCATGGAAAACAATTCCCGAAATTTCACCACCGCTGGAAGGAGAAAAAAAAATTAAATATATTTTCAAGTCTTTCCAAAAGTCTTTAGCTGGTCATAAATTTGGTTTATATATCCAACACTGTCCGCAACTAATAGATCAAGATACACTGTCTTTCAGTTTGGAGACTATTTTCTTATCCTTCACTCTCCTGTTCTGAAACCAAATGGTAACTTGTCTCTCAGACAGGTTTGTGGCTGCGGATATCCTTCGCCTCTTGTCCTTGTTAATGAACTTGTTAATGGCATATTCATTTTCGAGTTCTTTAAGCTGCAGTTTTGTGTACGGCACTCGCTTCTTCCTCCCTCGCCGGTAGACACACATATCGGGCTGGTTTAGTGCAACGTCCCCTATTGTAAAAGACATTATGTGAAAAATTAGAATTTTATTACAGGCGTTTAAAGCTTACCCGATACTTGTCGGGCACTGGTTTTCACGGGCAAATAAACAATGCCGGGTTGTTTACAGTTTGTTATTATTTACACTGCCACATTATTTGCACGTTAGTAAAGCACCGGACCCTTGATGGACTGTCATCACTTGCCAGGCACGCCCGGCTCGGAGCCCGCGGGGCGGCGGGGGCAGCTCGGGGCTGGCAGCGCGCACGCAGCCGTCGCTTTGGTGTGGGTTTGTTTGCATGTGGTTTGTGCCCTCACTGCTCGCAGTCCCTTAAGCGCTCTGGGGCCGGGTCAATCGCCGGCCGGAGAGACAGAGGAGCACAAGCCTGCGAGCCATCGTCCTGCAAAACTGCCAACGCGAATACAAACCCGGCAACCCAGGGGAGCAGAAGGAGCCCGAGGCCGCCCCGGCGATGGCCTGCGGGGGGACTCGGGGGGTGTCTCCCGCGGGGTGGAAAGCAGAGGGTGAAGCTTCCTCGAGGGTAGGGGTAAGGGGGAGAAGGAAAAAGGAAAATCCACCGTCCCCCGCTCTGTCTCCGTTCTGTGCGTGTCTGTGCGGCGTGTCCAGCTCGGCAGGCCGCCCCTGCAGCCCGGGGGGCGGGGGAGGAGACGGGCAGGCGGAGGAGGCGCGGGGGGGGGTCAGCTCAGACCATTTCTCTCTCTCCCGTACCTGGAAAGGACGATTTCCAGAAGTGTGAGCTCTGTGTCTGATCTTTGGCACAGTAAACCTGACTATTCCAGCCATTAGCCAGAGTCCAAGACTGATAGCCCTCCATTGATATGTATGTTTCGTGTCTCGGTTCCCCAGAGCCAAACGTTGAGACCATGTCTATGTACCCAGGAACGTGCTGGTAGGGGGTTGTATAGCCCTGGTAGAAGGACACTTCCTTCGCCCTGGAGGAGACTTCATTGGCAGGGACACTCGTGCTGGTCAGACTGGAGACGTCCATGTACTTTTCCACGGGAAAGCCGCCAATGGAGGCATGGGGGGGTGACTTCAGGGCGTTTTGCTGGATCCCAACCCCGTGGGACATCCTGCAGCTATAGTATCCATTGCCAAAGTGATACCCATAGCCGAGCGCGGGGGCGGCGGCCGGCGCGGCGGAGCCCGGGCAGTCCTTGGCGGGGGGGTCGGGCCTCGCCGCCGCCCCCGAGCGCTCCCCTCCGCCGGCGTAGGCGAACCCCGAGGCGGCGGCGGCGGCAGCGGCGGCGGCGGCCGCTCGGCCCGTGTGTGCCGCCCCGAAAACGGGCGAGGAAAGAAAATTACGGCACTGCCCGGGGGCGCCTCCTCCGCCGCCGCCGCCGCCGCCGCCGCTGCTGTCGCCGCGCAGTCCGTCCATCTCCCAGCTCGCTGCTTTGCTCATGGCTTTGCACATCGCGGGCGGCGGCGGCGGCTCGGTCCCCGGCCGGGCATGATGCAAATGGTTATTTGCCTCCAACAGGTTGGATCCTGGCGGTACGTTTATAAAATCGAAGTCCGGGTTGGGAGGGGGGACGGGGGTGGGGGCGGCCGGCTCCAGATTAGTTTGCCGCAGCCCGGGGGGCTGCTCATAGGCTGCCGTCGAAACATGTGACCCTCCCGCCGCCCGCACTGCCCCTTTCGCCTCGCAGCCCCCCGTTCCGCACCGACTGCACCCCCTCTCCCTTCCCACCCCCGCCCCGCCGCCGCTCCGGCGCTGGGAGGGGTGGGGCGAGCGGGCGGCCGCGATGCCCCTTCGGGCCGGCCTCGTCCCCGTCGCTTTCATCCCCCCCTTCCTCCTGCCCACGACTTCAAAAAGGCCAGCGGAGGACACCTTTTGAAGCCGCGGGCAGGGGTCTGACCGGATCCCCGGCAAGACCTTCCCCAGTTCATTGTTGTGTCTGCGGCGGGGGGGAAAACCCTACACGGTCTTTGTATCCCACCCTCCCCACCTCCCTCTTTCCCGGAGATGTATGAGGCAGAAGAACTTTCGTTACAGGGGAGAAGAGGGGTCCCCTAACTCCACTGAGCTCTCGGTCCATGGGAGACACCTCCCTCAGCCCTCCATGTATTGCTACCAGCCAGGAAAAGGCACAGGGTTTGTGCTATGCGCGAGATGCTAAACCTGGTACTCATTAGATGTGTTTCTTTTCCCCATGCGGTGTCAGCTCTCGTCGCGGTAAGGCAGCCCAGTTTAAACGCAGCGTTTGCTTATGCTGACGGCTGTTCTGGGGTGACTTCCCGACACTGTGGCAAACCCTCCTGCCGTCTCTCTCCACTCTCCCACTGAGCCGGGATGGAAACTGCAAGAACGCGAAAAGCTGGGAATGGAGCGAGCTCCGAAGACGAGTTCCAGCCCCAACTCCAGCCCCTGCCCCTCTGGGCCGGGTCCTGTCACTCCGCGGCTGCGTACTGCAGAAAGTTAACCCTCTCTCGGGCGCGGAGGGCAACAAGTTGCTGGGAAAGGCGGCAGCGCTGCGGGAAAGTGCGGGGAAACTCCGCATCCGCTGGAAAGCAGATTGGCTGCGGCCACGTTTACTATCTCGACAGAGACTCGGGAGCAGGACGGAAGAGAGGCGGCCGGCGTGGAAGTGGAAATCATTGCCGACACGACTTCGGGGCTGGGCTGTCCCTCGCTCAGCACCCCGGGCAGGCGGCAGTGTGTCCTCGGGACGCTGCGCGGGCGCGGAGGGGCCGTGCGGGATGTGCCGCAGGTCGCGCAGCAGCCGCCCCGCTTCGTGGCCCGTCTCATGATGTCTGGCAGTTTGTGGAAGCGGGGTGAGGAATCACAAACGAGTGCCAATAATCACAGCAACAAACGGATGGCAAGCACGAGTTCGCGTTCATTAGCTCTAACCTCTTAATAGCTTTTAATCTTTCATAATCAGCTAAGAAGTGAGCCAGACATGATTACGTGCTTCGCTCGGTTATAAGCCGAATAAGTATTTACTCTCAGGACATGAAACCCTACGTAATTAGGAAGATGGTTTGTGGAGGCACAGATTTCTCATCCTTTAATGTCCCTGCGCGCAGCTTTCTAGTGAAAACCTTGCTGATACTCTGAAGCCCCTAAAAACGAAAGACACTATTTCTCCAGACATCTTTCCATTTGAATTCCTATCTCTCTCTGTGTTTCCTCTTTCAATAAATGCGGTGAAATTCTGTCTTCCATCACGACATTTTAAATAGGGCCTCCGAAAGACAGGAGCACCTAATGCACGAGGTTTTGGAGCTTCTTGAGCTCCGCTACATCAAAGCAAAACACGGTGCGGCCGCAGAGACAGAGGCAGAGGACCTCAGCCCTGCCGAGATCTCTGCTCCAGCGACAACGCATCGGTGTCCCAGAAAACTCTGTCTTTGGACAGGTTTATGACCAACAGCTCCAATTCCATAACGAGCCGTTTTGCGGAGGGTGTAGAAAACAGCACCGCCTTGCAGGACAGGACGCGAATAAAAATAACGAGCTCATGAGCACGGTCGGATCTCTGAGAGCATCCACCCAGTCTCCAAGTGGCAGGACGCGTCCCGCACCCTCAGCCCCGGGTCCTGCTGTGGCCTCGGCCCGGAGCAGCTCCGTGGTGGTGTTCCAGGCGTCCGTGCCGGGCCTCTGCCTGCCGGACAGTCCTCGCCCTTCCCTGCCAGCGGCTCTGCTGGTGTCCAGCGCCCCGCGGAGCCGCATTGCATTTTCCATTGACACATCGCACGGGAATCTGCAGAACACACGAGATAGACAGCGTCACTGTGGAAAATGGCTGTGTTCTCCCCTCCCGAAAAAAAAAGTTTATTTTTTTTCTTGCTCCCCCCTGAAGTTATCGCATTTCCTGAAATATATTTGCCACAATTTAACACAGTTGGGACTCCAGTCAATAGCACAAGCTTTTATTATTTCCTCACTGTCCTTCGCCTGGTCTCTCCAGGAAAACAACCCATTTTTTTCTTCCTTCTTCACAATTTGCTGATGCTAACTGTGCTTTGGGAACTTGTTTTTCTTGTTACTGATTGCTGTAGAGGGTGGGGAACTCGTCAAGGACAAACGGCAAATGCAAATGAAAAGAAAAACAATCGATTTGTATTTCCTCCAAACCTTCCTCCATGCGCACTGCATTCCGTTACTACTTTCTAACTTCCGTAGACCTTTAATAGCTAAACAGAGCAGAAAGGCTTTCATTTTGCCCTACCCCTTAAAAGAAAAAAAACCAGCCCAGTTACGACAATGAAAAGATGAAACAACGAGTCTGGGAAAACTGATAAACTATTTCCCCCTCCCCAGATCTGTGCCACAACTTCTCATCTCTTTATTTACTTCAGCCTTGTAGAATCCACTTCGAGGAGGAGAAAGTTTCCCGGGGTGTCGGTGCGCGGCCGCGGTGCAGCTCTCACGGGCACTACTGGGGCTCCCGGGTGCGGGGCTGCTCCCGGCCGCCTCCCGCCTCCCCCCTCTGCTCTGAAGCACCGGGACCGCGGGGACCGTGACCTGGGAGCAGCTCAGGGACCTGCCGCCGCCGCCACCTGAGACGAAACATCGGCAGTGTCGTTCCTCGACCGGAGTAACGCTTTATCGTTTAAATTAAAACCCGTTCGTGTGCAAAAGCGACCCCAGAAGGCATCATGTAATCCTCAGCTTCGCAAAGCGAGAGCCCTGGGGATCCCAGCCTGGGAAGGGTGGTGAGGGCCGGTGCCGCGGGGCTCGGGACGCACGGGGTTCGTCCCCTCACCGCTCTCGAGTGACATTTCACGGAGGATCGGGACCGAAGAGGCAAGTGGTCGCCCCGAGACCGGCCCTTCGCATGTCTGACCGCCTAGGGCGGGGGGGACTGAGAGGGAGCTTCCTCCCAGGAGGGAACCCGGGGGGCTGCTGTGCCGGGCCCCCTCCGGCGGGCAGCGCCGGCGGCAGCTCCCGGGGCCCGGCCGCGCAGTGCCGCCGCACGGCCGCCAGGTGGTGCCGCAGAGCCTGCGGCTGGCGGTGCCGCGGGGGCCGCGCGGCGCCTCCCCGGAGGGGTCTCTCGGGCACCGCCCGCGCCCGCCGGGACCGAGCCCCTCTCCTCCGCTCGCCCCGGGACCGCCGCTCCGCCGCCGCCTGCTCCCGCCCCGAGGGGCTCGGGCCCGAGACCGTGCGCTGCCGCGGGCACCCCGCCGGCAGCCTGTCCCGTTCGGGAGGGGGAGCAGACATTCCTGTCCGACTATCCGAGCACGCTCGGAGTGGTGAAAAGCTGACCGAGATGTTATTCGGCTGATTTAATATGGACTTCATTTCAATTAAGTTGCGTGACCTCTTTCTCCCAGCTCAGAATTAATAAACGAGCACTAAAACGTTCTTTGATGCCTCCAGTTATAACTTTCAAGGTAAAAGCGGAAAGAAGTTTGGCCACGGGCCTAAGCAGCTATTTAAACTTACCAGAACAACTGAGTAAACAGAGTCTAACAAAACCTCGCATATTCCAGCGGTCTCCGTAACTTCCTCCCCCTTCGCCCACTAATGTCACTGTAACGCCGGAGGTTCCTGGGCTGAGCTGTTGGTTTTGAAGAACTATAAACATATGCCGAAAGGCTTTTAGGCTGTGTTATTCTCTTTGGAAAAAAAAAAACAAACCAAGCTCCGATAAACATCGGTGCAATAAATGCATCTAATTTGCTGGGCATTTAAATATCAGACGACTGGTTTATGAGTGGGTTGACAGTCTGGGGTGAACTGATTAGCTGTATGGCGGGGAACGGGTTTGGTACCTGACATTTACTTAGAGGAGATTATTAACGTCTTTTACGATACGCTATTTCCCTTGCATACGAGTGTAGGTGTATTTTAAGATACATCGTACATAACCTGAGGTATCAGTATTATTTAAAAGGTGCAAAATATAAAATAACACTAATAAAGATCATTCGCGGCGGCACACTTGCGTGTAACTTTTTTTTTCTCACGTTGGGGTTTTTCATATGGAGTTTCCCATCCGCTCCGAATAACATAAAAAGCGTTCCCTCCTTTTTCGTGGTGCAGTAACATTTCTGGAGGGCAAAGTCGTGCCGGCTGCGCGCACACACGAGCGCCGCGGGGATGCGGTCTCCCGGCAGCGGTGTCCGAGCGCGCGGGGAGGGGGAGACGACGCTCGCCTGTTACCGCCTTTAAGAAAACAGACGAGGGCGCCAAACGACAGCAATAAACCCGCCACAGGCTTCCGCTCCTCCCCTCGCCCCGCCGCTGCTGCGGAGAGGGGCACGGCGGGGGCTGCGGGACCGCGGCGGGGCTGCCTCCCCGCGGGCCCTCCGGCCGCTGCTTGCCCGGTGCCACCCGCGCCGGGATGCTGCGGCGGGGGCTCCCTCCGTCCCCCGTCCCGGTGCCCTCGGGGATCCCGGGGGGACGGTCCTCGGGCTCTGCCCGCCGCTCGCACCCCGCTCCGCTCCCCTCCGCACCGGCCCGCGCCGCCGCCGCGCCCGAGGGCGAGAAAAAGTTGATGTTTACTTTTGTCTGGTTCGGGGGCTGTAAAAAAGCAGGACACCACACTGCAGTCTAAATTCACATTTCAAAGGGCTGACATAAACCGCTCATTAATGGAAGGCTGGATTTTGCAAACAACGCCTAGAATGTTTCCTAAATATTTGGTGGAATGTTTAGGGAGACTTTAACACGTTATTAAAAAAAAATATGACAAGTATCCCATTTTCGAGCTATGAATCATGCGCGAGAGCACGAGAACTTAAGAGATGTGTGTGACCAACATTAGCAGGATCGCATAAAAATCAAACCCGCGTTTAATCACAGGAAACATCGGGGTGTTTCTCCGGGCGATGAAACTCGGATTCCCAGGGTCTAAACACTGGCTGATGCCAGTGAAAAAAAAACCACGGCGAGAATAAAGATTGGGCAGCTATCGAGGCGCACTCCAGAGCTGCTAACGACAAAGGATTTATCTTCGTTTAAATGGTTGCCATCAGCGTCATTATTACTAGCAAAGTTATCACTGAAGGGAGACTCTGCGACTGTCACGTCTGGGGAGCGCGGCAGCCCGTGTCCCTGCAGCGCGGCGACACTGCGCCCCGCGGCACCCGGCACGGAGCGGAGGGATGAGCTCACTGAGCCACAGGTAACTTCGGAGAGAGGGTGCTGGAAGCGGTGCCTCTGCTAGCTCGAAGGCTCTGGGCAAATAAACCCCCGTCGCTTATTTCTAGCGTTATGTATAAATTTTTAAATGCGTAGGGTTTATAGGCGGTGGGGAGGGGAAAGGCGGAGGGCCGGGGAGAATCCGCTCCTGCCTGGAGGATGAGATAGCGCGGAGTGTTTTAAATCACGAATGTATTTAACGTCCTTCGGTTATTTCTCCCCCCCTATCATACCGTACCACTGCCAGTATTGTCCCAAAGGGGAGAAAAATCGCAGGTAGCTCCGTCGAAAAGCAGGGTTATAGAAAGTAAAAAGGAGCTCATGTTTAAGGACGCAAGTAAGAAAAATATATTAGAAATAAAATTTGTTAAATTGTAATAAATATTCCGATTTCCAGGAGACTGCTGTAGGTGCAGCGGGGTTGGCGGCAGCGGTCTTATAAAGTCTAGTCTAAAGATTCGGGAGTGCGAGGGGGGTGCGTGGGGGTGTCAGTGTAAATTCCTAAATAAAAGTACTAATGCGGTCTGGAAATGGGAGGGAGAAGTAAAGAGATATCAGCGGCAGGAGGTTCTCTGTCCTCTGGTCCTCTTTCAGCATTTCCAAGCATTGTGATCTAAAATCCGCCTCAGAAATAATAATAAAGAAAAGCATTATCTAATATTTAGCATGTAGTTCTGTCCGAGGACAAATGAGAAAGAAGCTGCATCATTAGGACCTAAAAGGCAACAAAACAAAAATCAGAGCATAATGATGCACCTAAATGAAGGGGGAAATGTTGCACAGCTCATTTTATTAATCAGACTGTCAATTCCACCCCAGAGGCCAAACCCCAGAGCAATTCAAGCAAGATCTGATCAAGCTAAGGACGAGAGCTTTACTCCTCACTTCTTGTCTTTCTTTCTTTCCACCTGGATATATTTGTCTGCTCTGAAGCCGCCTTCATTATCCACTGACAGGAGCTTGTATTTATTTGCTTATAAACCTGTTACAATAAATGATTATTCGAACAGCGTCATTCGTACCTTAATGACGAGCACCACTTTTTGATGAATGACATTTCGGGCTAGGAAGGATGTATGGGTCATTTTGACCAGTCATTCCCTCGCTTTGGCATCCCACAATTTTTACGCCTCCCTCAAAAAGAGATAATAATATTTAGAGACACTTGCCGGGCTGAATGTGAATTAGCCCCTGCTGCAGCTCATCATTAGTACGGGACCAGCCCTGCAACTTTGACATTTTTTATAAAGCTGAGATGATGGAAAGAATAAGAAAAGAGATGATCCTGATGGAGAGAGGGCTGCACAGCCCTACAGCTGGCAAAAGGCTCTCGAATTTGTCAGACTCAGCTGGAAATGCGGTGCTGGAGGCCCTTGAAAATTCTCCGCACAGTGGTCGCCTCAGCCCGAGACTGACTGCCGCCTCCCTGCACAGCGCTATAGGGGACATCTCCACCAAAGGCAAATTTGAAATAGACACTTTATTCAATCTTCAGCATCCGAGCAGTGAAAGCGCCGTTTCCTCCGAAATCCCGCCGTCGGAAAGCAGGAAGAAAATCAGCCTTTATTCCGAAGTTGCTCAAGAGGCAGATATGAACAGTGATGTGGAGGTGGGCTGCTCCGCGCTCCGCTCCCCAGCCAGCCTGACTTCCTCCCAGCTGAAGGAAAACAGTAACAAAGGTAACTCTTCCTTTATCATCTCCATCTAAGCCCTGCACTTTGCCAGCCGGCTTTAAAGACCAAAGCAAACCCACCGCTACCGTTGCTCGCCTCTGCACCGGCGCTCTCTCTTCTGCGAAGGCAGAGCTCCAGGCTGTAAAATATTATTGCGATTACTGCGCTATCCCGATAGCGGAGACACACTGTCCAGACAGACCCTGTGCGAGTGCGTGCGTATGTGTGTGTGCATGTCCAAAGCTATTGGTATGTAGATATATATACAGAATATATGATAGCCACCCACTTATATTTAGAGGAAGATTTCTCCTTATTTTTCCTCTCGCTCTTGGAGCTCACGGTGTCTCTCGAGCTGTATATATGTGTATATACATACATAGATTAAATTAGAGAGAGAGAGAGAAAGAGAGAGAGGGGAGTGCGAGCAAACTGTCCATATTTGTCTATGTGTGTGTCCTTCTTTGTGTATATGCAACGAGTCATCCTGTGTCCACCTCGGGGTAACTGGGCATTGTTCACTTTCCCTCTGCTTGTAGCAGGGGGTTTGAAACACCCCGTCTCCTGCTCGCTTTGCGGGTCACGGTGATAGACGGTGGTTGTTATCATGGCTGTAATTGGGGAGGGGGAGCCAGGTGAGCGGTGGATTTCCTAGGGGCCACAGTGCACGGCTTTTTCATCAAATGTGCCAGAGAAAGGAAGGGATCCTCGACGTAATCCTCTACCAAGAATTGGCTTTTATACCTGCTCTTTTTTTTTTTTTTCCCCGCAACGTTCAAACCAAACCAAGAAGCGCTGCGGAGCGGGGAAAGGCTAGCGCCGAGCCCCGTCTCCTGGAGCCCCGGCCCGCTCCCCCCGGGGCTCCGAACCCGCCCCATTTTCAGACAATAACGCGGTTACGAACGCCTCAAAATAAAACCACAACGAGAGTAAGAAAAAAAATCAAAACAAAAAAAAAAACCCCAAACAAACAAATAAAACCCACCTCCCCCCAAAATCCAACTTTATCGATCCCGTTAGCAGCAGCGATTTGTAAGGATGACAGCTGGCTTTAAGGACGGGCGCGCAGGGCCCGGGTGGGCTGGGGCCGCCCCGCCGCCCGCTCTCACGGCCGTGCGCTCGCCCCGCAGGGTTCGCGGAGAGCAGCCCGGCGCCCAGCACGCCCGCCGCCCCCGGGCCCGGCATCGGCAGCCTTCACGGCGGCGGCGGGCTGAGCGGCTCGGCGGCGGGGGCCGACCAGGTGCGCCGCTACCGCACCGCCTTCACCCGCGAGCAGATCGCCCGCCTCGAGAAGGAGTTCTACCGGGAGAACTACGTGTCGCGGCCGCGGCGCTGCGAGCTGGCAGCCGCCCTCAACCTCCCCGAGACCACCATCAAGGTGAGCCGCCCCCGCACGGCCCCGCACGGCCCCACTCCCCCGCGCCTTCCCTCTTTGCTTAAAGGACTCGCCGAGCCCTTCGCTGTGATCATCCCTTGTGCGCGTTTGCTTCTCCGCACCGAAAACGTGTCATTCCCTTAAAAAAAAAAAAAAAAAGAATTTCTTTTCCTCCTCAGCTTTTCTCGCGTTAGCGGATTTCCTAAAGAGAAGGGGGGAGAGAAAATAAACGCAGCTGTTAAAGACGGGGAGCGTCAACACCGTAAAGTCTTACGGGGATGGGGGAGGAGGGGGAACGGGGATGACAGGACTCGAAGGGGAAACCTTTATTCATAGCGAAGGGGTCGCCCCCAAACCGAGGGGCTCCGTGCCCGCCGCGGCCCTCGGCCAGGTGACAGGCGGCTGCTGCGGGCAGGACAGGGGTCGCTCCCGAGCGACTCGGCCGCGATGCTGGCGGTGGGTGCCGATGGGTGCCGGTGGGTGCCCGGGGCGCGGGGCGGCGCGGAGCGGAGCTGAGGCCGCGCTGTACTTGTCTCCCCGCGCAGGTGTGGTTCCAGAACCGGCGGATGAAGGACAAGCGGCAGCGCCTGGCCATGTCCTGGCCCCACCCGGCCGACCCCAGCTTCTACACCTACATGATGACCCACGCGGCGGCCACGGGCAGTCTGCCCTACCCCTTCCACTCCCACGTCCCTCTCCACTACTACCCGCACGTCGGGGTCACCGCCGCCGCCGCCGCCGCCGCCGCCTCGGGGGCCGCCGCCGCTCCCTTCGCCACTTCCATCCGCCCTCTGGACACCTTCCGCGCCCTCTCGCACCCCTACTCCCGCCCGGAGCTGCTCTGCAGCTTCCGACACCCCGGCCTCTACCAGGCGCCGGCCGCCGCCGCCGCGGGCATCAACAGCAGCGCGGCCGCTTCGGCGGCGGCGGCGGCAGCGGCGGCGGCGGCGGCGGGCTCGGCTCCGCCGGGGGGCTCGGCGCCCTGCTCCTGCCTCAGCTGCCACAGCAGCCAGACGGCGGCGGCGGCGGCGGCGGCGGCCGCCTCGGCTCTGGGGTCGCGGGGAGCCGCTGCCGCCGAGTTCCCGTGCACGGCGGCGGGGCAGCGCTCCGAGAGCGGCTTCCTGCCCTACTCGGCCGCCGTGCTCAGCAAGGCAGCCGTGGCCTCGCCGGACCAGCGGGAGGAGGCGCCGCTCACCAGATAACCGGCCCGGCCCGGCACCGGGGGGCGTTTTGTAAGGGGGGGGGGCCGGGGCGGGGGGCGCCCCCGGGCTCGGCCGAAATGTCCCGTCTATTTTTTTATGGCTGAGCGGCGCGCTCGGCGGCTCCGCGAGGCTGCGGGGAGAGGGAAGCGGCCGAAGGGAGCGTCTTTCCGGCTTGCTTTTTTTTTCCTTTTATTTTTTTTCTTTTGGTAATTATTATTATTTCGGTTTGAGTTTGACCGAAAGGGAAATTTCTCGCGTGTTTCTGTACGAGCGGCCGGGCCGGGG